>NW_028277048.1:20825000-25825000 GCF_059951505.1 Python bivittatus
GGAAAACTCTTCTGCCTTCTACACAAGCATGGAAAGAGCCAATGCAACATCTCATCCACTATAATAAGGCAGGAGACTGAAGAAAACCCTTACAGCTATGTGACAGCATTCCTATCATTAGGCAGAGTGAAAAAGTTACCTCGAGAAACTGATGTATCATGAAAAATTGCTAGATATATTCAGTTTTTCTTTCTAGTATTTTTTTTCCACCAGAGAGAATAATCCATGATCTTTTCTGGGTCAGATGTTAAGTAACTTGATTTCTATGCAACTGTGAAAAGAACATTTGCTGTTCTACCTTTGGCAACAAAACACCTTAATTAATCTGTCTTCAGAATCATTTTATTTATACCTCACCCTTCGATTTTAAAGTTACTATTTTAAAGGGCAGGCTGCCAGCCAATAATTTGCTTGCTTCCCACATAAAGCAGCAGTTTTCTCACTTTTCCTGTAGGGCAGGTTTTGTGAAAAACACAGAAATCACCCTTACAGTGTCAGAGTTGTATGTTATCACAGTATCATGTCCCAGAATCTCTAAAATAACCGCATAGTTAAATGTTGCAGCTACAGCAAAGCAGTCAGAGAGGACATTAAACTTTTCAAAATATCGTGCTTCAAAAGCCATAACTGCTTTGAACAAGCTGCTTATCATTTCTGGAAATGAGATCTGCTTAATCTGATAGAACAAGAAACTTTAACCAGTTTGCTCAAGAGCAGCCTTCCACAACCACATTATCTCCAGATGTGTTGGGGGTACAGCTCTTAAAACTCCCATTATTAAATTAGCAATGATTTAAGATTTCCTTGACTGAGTTCTCAATGGGAGGGGGAAACATGAGTGAGACAAGGGAAAGTGTTAGAGTATTATGTAAGAAAAAGCATGCTACGGTGAAACAGGATCAAGTTAGGAGCAGGACAGCATCATTTAGCCATGAAGCCCAGTGTTTTTGGATGAAACCACTTTCTTTCCATCTCATCTCATCTCATCTCATCTCATAAATGTCTTGTAAATATAAACTGGAGGGAGGCTCCTTTTGCATTTCTCTGAGAGCCTGACAGAGAAGACATCTTTGGCTAGGTGGATCAATAGTCTGACTTGGTAAAAGCAGCATATAGAACTGGAGAAGATGCATACCCTCCTAGAAGCAAGCATGTATTCTACAGGAACATGCTGGCCAGCCTCCACCTTGTCCTATGCTAGGATCCCTGATACCTCTGAAACCAAAGAATCCATACAAGATTGTACCCACCAATTTCTGTACCCACTTCTGTTCACAGTTTAAGCATTTGACTGGCTCAATAAGTGGTTAAGAATTTTTAAAATATTAATCTTACTAGAAGGAAAAAAATACTTCAGCCATCAACAGATTTCATACTTGGCTAATTGTGTTTTTCATTTCTCTAACTACCAGTATAAAACATTGCATTATAAAAATGTGGAGCTAAGGACACAGGAAAAGGTACACTGGAGGAACATTCAAAATAATCTTCCCTGCCATATGGAGGGGAAAAGTTGAAGACAATTTGAAGGTTTCCATAAGAAGAGAGAAAGCAAAGAATGCATGCAGGGTGGAGTAGAAGAGAAAGTTCTCAATCTAAGGAGGAAGCAGGAATAATGGGCCAACATGAGAGATAGTATGCAGAAGCTGGTATTAAAACTTACATCAAACTCATTGGTGTATTCATAAGAACTCAGAAAACCTTTTACTGTCGTATCTTTAGTGGCCCTTTGAGAACCTTGAGTGGCAGAGAGTCAGGGAGGCAGGCTGAGGCACAGTATACAAGCTGTGATGTTGAACCATGTCATTATCTTAATCTGAGGTATAGCCAATTTAGATGGCTAAATACAGTTTGTGGTTTCTAAACTTGCCCAGCTGAGTAGTTTGGATGGAGGCTAAATACAGTTCTGTGAAAAAGTATTCACCCTGTTTTCTAAATTTTTGTATATCTTTGCCACAGGATATTATCAGAGCTTCATGTGGGTCCTAGTATAATATAAATGGAGTGAGTTAATGAGTAACACCAAAGTGTGGTGTCTGCTTCATTTATTATATAAAGAAAATCAACCAATATGTGACATGGCAGCATGAAAAAGTAATTTCCTCCTTCGATTCAATGACTGACTGCACCAACTTTAGCTCAGTAACTGCAAATGTTAACTGGTGATCAATTTCTCACACTGAGAGGTAGGAATTTTGGCCCATTCCTGAAGGCAAAACTGCTTTAATTCAGGGTTTTCTAGCATAAACAGCTTGTTTGGGGACTTGCAATATCTCTGGACTTAGGTCTGAATTTTGGCTTGTTATTCCAAAACAGTGAATCTGTTTCTCTTCATCCCGTGTATTATAGCATGGGAGGCAAGGTTGATGAAGAGAATAGAATGCCTACAGTCTGATGTTCAGGAGCTCAGTGTGGACGGGAAATTTCAAGACCCTTCCTTGCTTTTGCTTTATATAGCCTTTAATTTAAACCAGTTAGATTGGATACTTCCAACAGAGAAATGAGCGCTGGCTGTCCAACTCTAGATATAGATGCGGGTACTCAGTAATGCAGTTCTCAAGGCAAATAGGATATCATGATCCAGTCTTAAAATATTTCTTACATACATCACAGTTCATTGTCTTTCAGGAATAATACACAAGCATACAGAGTTTCAAATAGATTATACTTGCCATCTGTACTGGCATCATCTACAAGAATTATTTCTTTTAACAATATAGCTGGAGAAGAGTACAGCACACTATAGACGGTGCGAAGCAACGTTGACCAGGCTTCATTATGAAAGACAATAATGACGCTGGTGGTCGGAAGGGGTGGACAGCGTTTGAACTTTTGATCGATGCACCTGCAAAAGGAACATTAAATCTAAATTACAACTAAGATTAGGTATGAGCCTTACATTGATTAGGTAGTGAACACTTTTTCATTTCAGTTACATAGGCTTTGCATTCATGCTCGTATACGGAGTTTAATATACATATTTTAGCACTTTTTGGTTATTTAAGAAAACCCTTCTTGTAAGTAGATATTTCAGTTTTAAAATTCAGACATATACAATTATACAACTGAGAAAATGGCTACATCTCAAGGACAAACTTGTCCATAGGCCAAAATGTGCTTACTACGTGTTCTTGAGGTCTAGAATGGAAACATTACGTCCTTCAAACAACAGAATTTTCCAAATTAGCTTGGACTCTCAGGGATTCTGGGACCTATCTGTCCTGACTGTTATGTTTGGCTGCCCATATGTCTTAAGATGACCATATCTGAGCTAAGATGTGTGTCTAAAATACTGGGTATAAGATCTATAATCTGTCAAAGCATGTGAGTTCTTGATTTGAAGAGCTAACATCGCCATACCACAAACCACAAAGACTACACATTCAGAGGTAATACTAAGATACTGTTTACTGCTGTGGAAATGAGCCTGGACAAGTGTTGGGCATACATGTTTCCTCTTTCCCTGCCCATAGACCCATGTCTGACACTAAGCTTATAACTATTTTATAAATCTTCAGTGATTTATAAAGGTATATGGATTCCCTCTCTCCTCAGGGTCAGCCAGCGTTTGTCTGGCTTTTTAGGCATCACCTCAACCAACACTTTTGATGCTACTTCGAGTCTCACATTGCAGGAAGTGGGGGAAATGAGGTCTGAGAGAGACAACATTTAAGCCAGGCTACTTAGTACACCCCATGGCAAAGACAACTGTTGAAATGGGTCCTTGTGCTTCCATGCTCAGCCTCTTAGTCGCTGGACTACGCTAGTCCTGAGCTGGCCCATAAATAGATTGCAAAGGGGAACGTCGATAGGCGCAGCTTAGTGCTGTAGTACTGCAAGAGGGGAAAAAATCCAGCACCTGCTAAAATCCTCTCTTCTCCCTAATGTTTAAGAGACACAAGAGCTCTTTTGCATTTGGTTACCAGTCCAGGCTCCTTCCCCCCTCCTTTACCTTGCCCCTAAGTGCCTGTAGGTCATAGGATGAGGTCATGAATTGCATCCCTGAAAGCAGGCCACAACAATGAAGGGTCTCAATTGGTTCCCTGCTATGTGCTTGTGAATGGAAACTCTGACATGCAGAGCATTAAGGGGAGGGGGGAGAGAGAGAGAGAGATCATTTATTCTCTGAAGATTTAGGGACTAACGGCATTGCCTTCTGCCATTGTTTGCAAGCTCAGCTGTAAAACAGAAAGATACAATGAAGATCTTTTTGTTCACAGAGTGCATGCATTCCTTTAGAAAGGCGGAAGACCTTCACAAAACATTCTGCTTCTCATAGCTCATGTAGTTTATGATCCTTTGCCAAGGTTGGCCATTCAGATACAAAAAAACCCCATCATTCACTGCTGCACATATGATAAATGATTAGAAACTTCTGCTTCCTATTTCTGACTAGCTGCAGTATATTGTTACACCTAGAAAACTTAGCAGAATTAAACCATGGTCTGTAAAAACAAAGCAGGATCCTCATTCATTCCAAGAACTATTTATTAAAACATATGGTTAACCTGATTACATTCAGTTCAACCATAATGAGAAACCCTGGCTACCTTAAACTCCAAAACTTCTAACAAGGGTTGGGCAATTTTTGAGGATGACTGAGGTTGTAACAGTGGAGGCAAATGATTTGGGAGGTATTGTCAGGTTTTTTCCCCCCTTTGAGGCAAATATGGTAATATTCTGGGTGGGAGAGAGTGTCATAGTAGAGAGAAGGTGAAACCTGTATGATTATTGTGGAATGGGATTTTTCTTTTAGCAGTTTAAATGTATGTTTTCTTAGCTTAGGTTATGCTACCATTTCTATGGGTTTTCCAACTCACATTCTGATTTTCAGAGTTTACTCCACTAAAAGGGTTCCAAGAACTGTGAAAAATGGAGTTGAGGGCTCTAAGTTGCCCTCTACATTTTAAATCTTGTACCTAAGCTGGAGAAGGGAGGAGCATTCAAGTCTACAACCGATTGCTAATCCTTGCCTGAATACATTTGTTGATTCATTTATTAGATTAATATTGACATATTTTTCAGGTATCATGTATCGCTAAATGCTGTGCAGAAAGCTGAAGTATATCTGTTGGGCTTCACTTGGTACCAAATTCAGGGTCAAACTTTGCATCTCCCTCCCCACTTTATATATCTACCAGGTAATATGTAAATTATTTACATATCTTTACAACAGGGATAGGGAATCTATGGACCATTGTATCTTGAGAAACCAGAGAAGAATCTGGTTTCTCTTTAAGGGCTTGGCAAGCTGCTGCAAGAGTTGATGCTGAGATTTAAAAAAAAAATGAACTAGGCATAAAAGAGCTTTATTTGTTTAAAATCAGTAAGGAGCTATACATGTTAAACATTAGAAGAGCACTTATTGTGATTGCAAGCTTCTTCCATGTATCTAGAGTGATGCTCTACTTTAAAAGAAAAAGAAAAACCATTCTTTGGTATGTATGACTAGTATACAAGCCCATTTTACTGTTTATAAAACCATAAAACATGTGGCCAGTAGAAACACACAAGGCTCACATCACACGTATTTTCAAAATGTTCCAACACCCTGTGAGAAAGTGGTACCCCTACCTTTTTTGAGTTCCAGGAGTCAAATGATCTCCCCCAATAGACACAGACATGCAAACACAGGAAGCACTTTAAAATACCTTGCTGCAGCACCAGGCAGACACACATTCGTGCTTTTCTCATGACCACTCCTCCTGCTGCAGGAGAGGACCTAACTATAACCCAGCTACAAAGTACCTTTAACTTGAAGGAATAAGCTTTTCTTTAGTATTTCTTGTACTTAGAATGGTAAGTTCTAGGACATTCAAGATGAATCATGTGCAGGAACACTTGGCAGAGAGTCAGAGAATTCAAATCATTTGTTAAAAGGAGCTGCCAGCCCCCCCCCCCCCCCGCTTTATACCAATCTCTTTTGATTCCACTACCCATACCACCCTCTGAATCTTTCAGCGGGAAGAGAGAGGAGTCCCTTGCATGCTGCATACCTCTAGGGCACATCAAAAGGGGGAAAATGTTCCACATGGCAGATCAGGCGTTTCCCTCCCCTCCCTTGATCCCTCTCCAAAGCACTCAACAATAAAAGTTTCATTCACAAGCTTGCTCCACCCGAGCCAATTTCCCCGATTTATGGTTTTGGTTCTGGGAGGGCTTTACACTTTAATTTAAATTGGTTTATGCTTTTTGGGTTGACTGAATAACATTCTTGCACTCTGCCTTGAACACAGCATTCTTCTATTGTGATATCTACACCTGCTAGGCAGAAATAATCAGTTGTCAGAAGGGTAGGAGGTAAGTTGAAGAGAGGAACTGTCTGCCAAGCCAGCCTAGTTTTAAGCCATTATTCAAGCTGCCTTTGTTGGGTCCTTTGACTGACTTATCCCCCTTTGAAAAGCAGCAGCAGCAGCAGCAGCAGCAGCAGCAGCAGCAGCAGCAGCCGCCGCCTTAGAAAGCCTTGGGAGACCACAGGGGAAGGGGAGGGGGTAACAAGGGTCAGGTTGGCCTCCATCCTCAGCCTCCTGCTGTACTGTAAGCCGTGTCTGTTCCACTGGGCGAGCAAAGTGAAAAATTACGGAGGCACCAGAGCTTCACCAAGCTAGAGGAAACGGACCGAAACCAAGGGCAGGCGACAGATGTAATCAAGGAAGTTTTTGAACTTGAGCAACCTTTTTTTATTTATGTGTTGAAAACAGCTGCAATTGTCAATGCTCACTGCTCTGTAAATGGGGCAATAGTGGGACGCAAAGGTAAGAGAATGTGGGGCAGCAGGATGGGTAGCATTGGATAATTAAAAAGCAGAACTGAACCCGGGGCTCTTTTTTTTTTCTTAACCAGAGATGAAAGAAAACCAGTAAGAGTTAATCTTTGGAGAATTTCTTGTGATCTTTTCTCCACTTCCCCTCCCTCCAACCCATCTTGACAGTGCCCACTAATCTATGGATATAGCTAGAATCAGAGGCTCTTGGCTTTCTTTTCTTATTCTTGCATACAAAGAAGCCAGGGAGTTGTTCTAAATTTTTGCACCTTGGCACTTTTGATAGATGGACATTCTCTCACAGCCAACCATTTTTAAATAAACATTTTGAATGAGAAGGGCCTAAATGTGCATTTTCAGAGGGTGCTTATGTGTGACATTGCTCAATAGTTTAAAGCATTAGACTTCTGGGAATAGCATACTTCAAATGTGAAGTTTAAGTTCTCAGTTATAAAATATTATGATTACATTTCCAGACACCTGCTAACAACTATTCTGTAAGAGTAATCAACTCAATATCATCAAGGGGGCGATCAACAAAGTGTGCTGATTACAGATCTGAACCCAGAACTTCTTGGGACCTAGCGTAGCCATTTCTCCAATACTGATAAATTGGATATCATCTATGATATATAATCATGCCATTTATTTTCAATCTTTCAAGGAATCCCAGTTTGACAGCTAGCCAAGAATGCTTTGATGAAGAGGTAATGCTTATTATCATCCCTGAGACCTTACTGTATATGCAAGGAGTGCACTGTATGATGTGCAATGAATACATGCGCACACATCAGTAGGGTCTGCACATATTATATTACGTAGCAAGTCCAAGGGCATATGTCCACTTACTGCCAAACACTACATGCAGGTTATTAAATCCTGTTACTATCAACTTTACTGAAATTTAACCATCATGAGGTATTCACTCTATTTTAATACTAATTGAATATATTTTCCTTTACTAGGAAATATCTCTGTATGAATGAAAATGAATACAGTTCTAACCTTACCTGCATAAACTTTATAGATGCACTGGTAGTATGCAGTATTTCCATTAAATAAAAATGATCATGACTACAATAAATTGGAGGAATTGTAACAGTACACTGGATAGCATGCTGAATTTAATAGTGAGGGCTTTATATTCAAATTCTTTATAAACTTGATTAGTCACAGACAACTTTACATCACTGTCTCTCAGACCAACCTACTCTGGATGTATAAATCTACACTGACTATCATTCCAGCCACATGTATGTGCTGATAACTCAACTGCATAGTTCCCTGCCAAGGCTCTCAAAGCAGCAACAGGATTTTTCTAGATCAAGAGAAAAGAGCAAGGGGGCATTCAGTAATGATGCTTAAGGAGACAGGGCACAGAATCAATTAAGCTTGAAGGCACGGCAAGAGACTGCCACACTACCAGCCTAAACTGACATGGGAGATATTGAAAACAACCCACATTTCTGTCCATATGCCATGAACAGCATTTAGATGTGTTGCCAGTGCTCAAGTTGACTATACAGGTAGACCCCAGTTTAAGAACGAGTTCTGTTCCCAAGGTCTGTCCATAAGCTGAATTTGTACGTAAGCCGGGAGAGTATTATTGTATAATATTGTATAGGTAGTATTGTGTAATGAACTCAAACCATTGTGTATTTAACTTGAACCATTGTGTATTTAACTCAAATTTTGTTACAATAGGCTCTGTTCTTAACTATGGGTTGTTCTTAACCCAGGGATTGTATAGCAAAATCATATTCCAACTGTGTTCTATACTACAGCTTTCCCAATCACCATGGAGCTGCTGAGAAGTCCAAAGTTACTGTAGAGCACCAAATGAGACTAGCTGAGTGCACAAAAGCCACAAATCCTCTTTGTTTTTAAATGGAGAAGAGGGCCAATGACGAGCAACAGCACTGATAAAACTCTTTAAAGAAGAGCATCTTTAAACAGCATCCCGCAATAGATATTGCACTCCTTTGGGCATTTAGGAAGTCTGTTAAGAACTCAGTATTTAAACAGGCTCTGGGGTTTGAATGATTGCACTTTTCCTCTCAAGTTATTGAAGTGATTATTTCTGTTCTGATTTTTTTTTTTTATTCCTGGATCTTATATACATGCTTTTATTATGTCATACTATGTTGTTGTTGTTGTTGAGTGTTTTAATCTGAACCTATGGAGGGGGAATTGTATGCTACTCAGAGTTGGAGCAGCCTAGAACCCCCTGCAAATGCATAAGCCAATAAATGTACTTTTTGCATTTGTAAACATTTGCAAATGTAGTCATGATCTGATCTAAAATATGGCCTGAGAAACATGACATGCTCCTCTCCCAATTACATCTGAAATGACATCTGCAAGTTAAATTACATTTAACTTGACATCAGAAACTGGGGTGTTTTATCTATAAATCGGGTGGGACACTTCTGATCCTCCAGATTTTGCTGAATTACAACTCTAAGCATCCTCCACTATTAGACATGCTGGCTGAGGCTGCTGGGAGTTGAATCTGAGTAGCATCTGGAGGGCTACTCCAGAGGGTTCCCCATCCCCCATAATTCGATGTACTATCCATAGCAGTCACACTCTTTCCCTTCCAAGGGAACAGGAAGTTCTGCAAGACAGCAAACATTCTCTTTATCATATCAGTACCAGAAGTTTAGATGTTTTAAAAGGAACTAGAGACCATCTCTCTCTCTCAAGACCTATCCATCCACCCATCTTAACTAAATGCAGTACGTACATATGAAAGCAAACTCTGTATATAAGAAAAGGTGAGTGGCTGCTAGCATTCAGAGAGAGATTTTGATTCTCATCTAAAAGTTGTTCTTCATACAGAGGCTGAAGAATGACCTGGAATGTTCAGGAACACCAGCTTAATCAATATTCCCATAAACTTCACTCCACAAATGCAAAACAGGACAAAAAGCTTATTCCACTGGGCATGCAAAAATGTGGGCAACAATTACTGATAATGTGGACATGCCATTTATTTTATTGCACATCTCCTCCTAAATATGAAACCCAAGTAATAGTAGAAGGGTCAAGTTCTCAACCTAGCAAATAGTCCACTTTCCATGTGATTGCATGCCCAATGTGGTAAAGCAAATGGTTGCTTGTATTCATCCTGGTTTGCTCTAAAGCAGTATTTCTATAAGAAGTGGAATGGAGAAAAATCTTACTCTGGAGGCCTACTGTCAGGTCCCAGGGCCCTCTGGAGAGAAATACGGTCACTGGCATAGGCATTGAAGCAGTGCTTCTCATATCCATGTTCTTTCTCCTTTGTCTCTTCTTGTGTCCACTGATCCTTCTTGAAAGCTTTTCCATCAGCACCTGGGCTATTGGGGTCCTGTGGTGGACGTTCCATGAAGGGCTTCAGTTCTGCTGGTGTATAATGACCTGGCAAGCAAGACTTGCTGTCCTGTACAGGTACCTCCTGTTGAGCAGGTGCCCGGATCTGCAACTTTGGCATAGAGTCACGGATGTTGTTGACAGCTCCCATCATTATGTCTATCATTTGGTCTTTCCTGTCCACAATATTTTTCAGCCATGGTTCCTCCTTTTGTTCCCCATTGCCCACATCTCTTTGCATTATGAAGAGGAAGATTACAAAGACAACACCCACCAAAGCTAGCTTTAGTGGGGCATAATGCCTTCGGAGAAGCCTCATCACGGCTGACGTCCAGCAATTATTCCTTCATCAAAGGTGCACTCTTCTCAAAGCTTTGGTTAATCTGTAGAATCTCACCATCTTCTTCCAAACCTGAAAAGCACACAGGGAGACAAATTCCAGAGGAATCAGAAGGATGACTATGAGTCCCACCAAACTCTTCCCCCACCTATATTACAAACCTATAAATATATTAACCTATATTACAAAATATAGTAAGAAGGAGAACGTTCTCACTATATTTTGAAGTGTTATGTTCTACGGCACCATATTTTCACAGTGCCAAGCCAGGTTGCTGACTCACAGTTCAGAATAGGAAACGAAGAAAGAGAGGAGAATAAAAGGAAGGCTACAATCTGACCTAAGGTTTCTATGGTTTCATGTCCTACAGAAGCACCAATCCAGAAGTATCACTGTGTTTGTAAACAAAGCCAGGCCTAGAGATGCCACAACAGTTATGACATCCACCTAGTATTGCACGGGGTAAAAAAGAAAATCTAGGCTATGGGGGTGGGGAAGACAAAATCTCATGTCCTGATGCATTCAGCATAGAAAAATAGCCTTTGTACATCCTGGCTATACAAATACCACTAAATCCTGGGGAAACAGTTTTCAACAGGCTCTGAAAGTTCTAGTTTTGTTCCCTCCCATATGTTTCATAGCAATATAGCAGATTTCCCCAACCAGGCAACTTCCAGATACATTGAAAATTCCCAGCAGATAGCCCAAGGGGGAAGGGAGGGGACTCAGTCCAGGGTCACAGTAGCCTCTCTCCAACAATGATGCTTCCCTCAGCCAGAGTCAGCCGCTGGCCTAATTTATTTATTTATTTATAGGAATCATATGGCTGTCTATCTCATATAATGATTCTAGGTGGCTCACAACAATCCATAAAAACATAGCTAACAACAAAAGTACCCTTCCCCCCATGTGCCAGACCAAACAGCCTCACAGTTCAACCCCCATTCTAGCCCAGTGCTTGGGGGATGAGCCAGGTCTCCACGGCCCTCTGGAAGGCTAAAAGGGTAGGGATCCCTCTGATCTCAGGTGGGAAAGCTATTCCAAAGGGCTGGGGCGGCCACCAAGAAGACATGCCCCTGAGGTCCCATCAGGTGGCAACATTTAAGGGAAGGGACCTGGAGCACGCCCATTCTATCTAACCTAGTAGGATGGGCAGATACCCTTAGGGAGAGGTGGTTCCATGAGTAATCTGGCCTGTGCCATGTAGGGCTTTAAAGGTGATAATCAGCACATTGGATTGCACCCAGAAAACAACTGGGAGCCCGTGCAGCTCACACAGCAGTGGTGTTACTTGGGTGAACTGCAGGGGACCCAAAACTGTGAGTGCCGCTGCATTCTGAACCAGTTGTAAATTCTGGGTGGTCTTCAAGGGCAGCCCCATGTAGAGCACATTGCAGTTATCCAGATGGGAAGTGACTAAGGTGTGAGTGACTGTGAGCAAGGCCTCTTGGTCCAGGAATGGGTGCAGTTGGTGCACAAGATGGATATGTGCAAAGGCCCCCTGCCCATGGCTGCCACCTATTTCAAATTGTACACCAGATTTGTCTGGGGGAGCATTACCCCATGCAGAGTCAGAGATGTCAACTCTGTTGACCCCAGGGGGCCAAAAACCTACAACCACTCCGCCTTGATAGGGTTGAGTGGTAGCCGGTTTCTCCCTATCCAGGCCCTTACAGCCTCTTGGTACTGAGCCAACACCCAAACAACATCATTTGCCTGGTATGGAGTGCAGATATACAATTGGGTATCATCAGCATACTAATGATACTGAACTCCATGCTGGCGGATGACCTCAATGTGCTGAGGCGATGCTACAGAAGGGCCATGTTTGGAAATGAAAAGCACTACTGCTTGACTGCCGGGCACCTGACACCAGAGCTTTTCGTTTTTGATACGGTATGGGAGCCAAGGGCAGGCCCTGACAAAGGGGCCTGGCAGCTCTCTGCAAATCCTGTACGGTGACGTCAGGCCTGCACTCAGCTCTAGAAGTGACCAAGAATGACAGAACAAGGAACAGGTAACAATCAGCTCAGCCCCAGGCCAGTGAGAAGCTGGGAATTGTAGTCAGTCACTTCTAGATGCCATGTTATCCCCCCACGCATGGCACACTTTCCACAGGGTGGATGGCATCATCCTACCTTTGAACTTAACTGCCCTGCTCCTGCTAGTTTTGAGCCCAGGGCTGGAGAGCGGGGCACATATTGAGACCTCTCCCCTCCTTTAGACACTATGGACGTGGTGGCTCTATGGCCAATACCAGTGGCCTGAAAAGCGCCTGGAGCTTTTGACTAAGGAGTAAACAACAATTATTTTTATAAACCCTTTACAGACTTTTTGCTGAAAATGGACAAAAATGAATTGGTGATTTCAGGATTTACTGATTAAAAAGGGTTGTTTATGGGAAGAAGGAAAGCTTGATATGTAATTTGGGAGGGTGGAAATGGTAATTATTATGCTTGTAACTGGTGCAAAGAAAATCGGAAGTTGCTTTTTAGATATTTTTCTTTTTCCTTTTCCTACTCTTTTCCTGTCTTTCACTTTTTCTTTTATTCTTTCACTTCTTTTTGTTTTTACTTTTCTTTTTATGTTTTTCTAGCCTTCTAATTCTGTGTAAAATCCTTTTATTTCTTAATAAAAATTATATCTGTGTGTGTATAAAAGCATCTGGAGCTGCCTCTCTCTTTGCAGGCCATTCCTATGCAACTGGAGATTTTCTTCTTTTTTGCAAGATAAATATTTATGCATACAGGAAGGTCACGATTAGTGCACGTTCAAATAATGCAATATCTGATTTAGTGTGAATTATAAATTGATACCTGGTCATGTTTAATGTGACCCAAAATTCAGTTAATGTGAGGCTAGCATGTGTGCAATTGAGGCTAGTGCATGCCCAGTTGGGGTTTTAGACGCTGCTCATCTTCGCGTGTGCAAAATGCAGCAAAGGAAGACTCCGTTGGAAGAAAACAGTACAAGCTCAAAAAAGAAGAGACTCATTATTACATTAGAGCAAAAATTTGATGTAATTGAATGACATGAACATGGTCATAGCAATGCTAAAATGGGACGAGATGATGGAATGGCTGAATCTATGGTGCACAATATTATAAAACATGCAGGGGAAATTAAAGAAAAAAAGTAAAGTTGCACCCCCTTTTTGTGGGTTGCAAACATCTACAAGAAGATTGAGAGACAATAAAGATGTTTTTGTCAGTGTAAACTTATCTTTAGGAATGATATTTTAAAGTTTTTTTGTTTTTATTTTGCTTTCTATAACTACTCTGTGACTTGGTTAACCATAAATTTAAATTATATTTATCCTTTACTGTATTGTTTTATTAATATACATATAAAAATTATGTTTAAAAGATTTCATTGCCTATTTCCATCGAGCTAGAACCAATTACCTTATTTTCCATAGAAAAATCACTTTGAATAGTACAAATTTGAATAATGCGTCTGTTTTGTGGGATTCATTAACCGCACTAATTGAGACCTACCTGTATTCTCAGCAGGGTGAGTTCTGGAGAGTAAAATGCTCTCTTTTACCCAGTGCAAAGAAATTGTAAAGAACAGCAACACGCTTCTCGTCAGGATCAGAAACACTGTTTTCCTTATTTATTCTGGCAATGAGCTCTGTAATCTGGGTATGAGATCCAGACCTGTGTGCTGTTGCACCATTAATATGTGCTCACAACTGTGTAAATTTAATGATAAGGATAGCAACTCATAAGGACACGGTAAATAAGGAAGTGCAATAAACCACAGCAGATTCTGGAAGAGACAGCGATTTTCAAAAAGGCAACGCAGCAGCTCTAAGAAAAATGAGGTTTTAATTAGCCCTAATTCCTCTGCACAATTAATCTTGTTTGGAACCAGACTAAAATCACAGAGGTGTGGCCTCTTGGAGCAGGGCCATGTGATTCTCGAGAAGCAGCTAGTATTTTGAGAATCTTGTCTTTTGAGTCAGGAGAAATAAAAAGTACTTTATTGCCTTGAAAACTACACAGATAAATTTGGAGGTGGGACCTAAAAACCTCCAACAGGAACAGGGAAAGGAACTTCCCCAGCTTTAGAGGACAAGCTTTATTTCCAAATGCCATCACATTAGGACAAAGCTGAAAAGCTACTTTAACCCATCTTGTATGAATATTTCATAATCTCATCTTCTTTTACAAGAAGGAAACACATAATTTTAGACAAAATGCACATGGGGAAAACCCAATACATCTGGGCTGACCGCACATTTCTAAATGCACTAGGCCGCTATGTCGTCCTCTACAAATTACTCTTCCCAATTATACACAAACCGGCCAAAAGAAGTGTGGTTTGCCTGCCTAGAACACGACACACAGTCTTGTAATGAATTTATTTTCTCCTTTATCTTCCCAATGGCACAAGCTAACATACAACTGAGAAAGCTGCTTCTTTCAAAATGCATACTGTATCAACATATACAACTTCCATTAAAGAGCTACAGTGTTAGGTTTATCACTTCCAGTGAGAGATGTGAGTGTGCACAGAGTGTCATTTCCACAGACCACATCTTTGATCAGGAATGTTGATTTCAGGACTTTAAAAAAAGCTCCATGTAGTATCTGTTACTGCCCCCACCCAAGTGTAAAAATGGTCTAAAATATCATGGCTTAGTACCCCCTGATAGCACAGGTATATTAACACATGCACAATGTATCCTCAGGATGATGTTAAAAGTTTTGCTCCTGATGCTTAGACACCGCATTAATGCATAGTTCCACGCAAGGAGGTGTGGTAAATTGCCTGCCTGTCTGCCCACAGGCCACATGCTGTCTACCATGTCCTGTGGTTGATGGGTCTAGCACCAAGCTGGTTTTCACCATCCAGTTTGCTATCCATGACGGTTGCAGCCTGCTTGAGTAATAGTTCAGAGTACTAATGTCAGTAATGTAGTTCCACTTCCAGATGTACTCACAGGGAAAATGCTTCCACCTACCTGCCTGCCTGCCATTATGCTATGGATCCTTCTGTGGAATACAGCTTACTCAAGGCCCTCAAAGGGCAACTCAGCACTAATTCAGTATGCAGAAAGAACCCCAATTCATGGTTTTCCCTGCTGAACTAAGGAGTTTCTGTGTATATACAAATTCCAAGCAGGGAAGCTCAGTTCACAATCAAGGCCAAGGCTGGTAGATCATATCCTGCTATCCTTTCCAGTAGTCCCCAATTGCAGGTTCACCGTTAAAAAAGAGCTAGGATCATTCATACCACCAGCGTATAGAAGACAATTATACATATCATCATATTCTTTATTCAGAAATTGGGAAATAGGCCAAGAGTTGCACCCTCAGCAGTAGGTTAACTAGTTAATAAATGGGTGGAGCCAGAGTCAGGATGCCTCCAATTTCCTCCTTCCAATCTAACCCATCAATCATATCAAAACAGCTATTCATAATTAACTGCTATATAACATTTTCCATTAGCCATTATCAATTATTATCAACTGAAAATTCATTAGTCATAATTTTTATATGCCACAAAAGCTAAAAAAAATAACATACAATAATTAAAACATAAATACTTTGTTCATTAATTTGGAATTATTCAGAATGGAGATGTTCCAACTCAACTCAGCTGCAGATGCAGAGGTGTTCTGGGATCAGTCTCACAAGGAAACACAAAAGAGAAACATTTGCTGAAAAAAGGGTTAGCTGATTTAAAGCCCAATTATGTTAACTTAATCTCAGTTTAGGAAGAGTTCTGGACTAGAGTGAAACAAAATTTGGTGGCAAATCACTAACTGCAATTGCAAAACCAAACAAAGGAAATTGCTGCAGAAATGGGATGTTAAAAGGAATCTCCAAACTTTCCCTTCCTACCTGAAAATTTAGCAGTTAGTGCCAGTGGATTTATGGGGCACGCAATTATGCTATAGTAGAAATCTGACTGCCCATCCTAATCCAGTTATCTTCACAGAAACTCTGTTAATCCAGCAGTAGTGATTTTTCGTCAGATTTTAACTTGCCCCATGAAGTCTCCTAGCCATTATCAAATACTTCTTTGCGAGGGCCGCTTGTAGAACCCTCTCACCAATGCAGCCTTACTTATGGAGATGAGGAATCGTGGAGGTCTGACACAGAAGAAGAATCACAGCTCCCTTCCGGGAGCAGAGAATATCATTTGTAACTGAGAGGTCACAATGAGCATGGCAAGGGGCAAGCAGAAAGCAACAACTGCTCTCCCTTCCCTTGGCAGAGAACTTTCCTTATCAAAGTCAACGCCAAGCCCCTGGCAGTGTCAACGTTTGGTTAAGCTGAAATTACTTACTCCACCTAGTCCAAACAGGATGTCCTTTTCTCAGTTTGACAGGAGGCAAGCGACACCCTATTCAAAAGAACAACTCGTTGCCAGGATTTCTAAACTGCATTTGAAAGAAAAAAAAAAGAGCAAGAGATGTACTCAAAGAGTGGCTGCTAAGAAAATAAAATTCCAGTTTCTGCTAGAAAAAGATCTGCCTACATTTTTCTTCCTCTTTCAAATACACTCATATCTTATACACACTTTTGAGATTTGGATCATTCATTTTATCCTGAGGGTAGAGATGCAAAAGGATGATCTTACTTATGCAGATTTCATAGGCATGAACGATATATGGGAACCTTTAATATTTTCCAGTCTTTTTAAATTGTACCAGTTTGTGTTCAAATCTAAATTTCGTCCTAAGAATAAACACTTAAATAAATCAGAATCAAGTTAATAATGAATATCTTTATATCACAGATTTCCATGCGTATAACTCTAATAAAATTAAATCTAGACTTTGCCTATAGTACAATATAAACAACATAAAATGATTTCAAGAAACATAGACTTTCGGAGAGAAACATTCTGCTAAAATTAGATTTAATAGGTATCCAATGAAACCCAATATATGTGCATAATGCTTTCATCCGTTGTGAATACTGGGAGGGCAATATTTCTTAAGAAGAATTTGCTAGATCTGTGGTAGGCAGCTACAGCTTTTCAGGCTCAGATATTATTTCTCACATGTGTATGTACACAGACACACCCAAGAGACCCTATGTGTTGGCGTACCAGATTTTTGCTCAGACATTTGAAGAATTGTGGTTTATATACCTCTGAAATTCGGCAAGCTCTTATTTAAGAATGATCTAACTAGGAACTTTTTAAATGTATGAAACTCAAAGAAGCCTCTGTGCACTTGGCAGTTTACACACACACAAACACAATGTGTTGCTACCCAATTCTTATCTGTTTTTGCAGTCAAGCCTAAGAGCTCAATATATTCATAACTACACCTAGCTGCTTTCCTCCTTCCCAGATTGCAGTGTGGTTGCACTGCGGGATGGTTCTAACTGGGATTTTGATGATTGATACATTATGTGAAAACGTAACCAATCCTGATCAGAGAATGCATGTACCACAGTCCTTACATGACTTGTCTGCTATATTCAGTGCATATTTGGCCAAAACAAATGCAGAATGTTTCTAAGAAAAAATGCTATTTACTATCATTATTTAAAGTATACTATAGCAGTTAAGGTGCAGGACTAGGATTGAGGACATCCAAGTTCAAGTCCAATTTTAGTTCTGGAAACTCAAGGGGTGACTTTGGGCCAGTCACACTTTGCCCCACTATTGCCTTCACAGAGGTCCTCGGATGAAAAGGAAGAGCGATTTCTATATAAGTTGCCTTGAGCTCATGCAGAAAAGCGAATACCAATACTAATTATTTGTTCTGTGGTCTTGCATAATTAAGGGCATCTAAGAAATGAAAAGATGGAATGAACCTCCAAAAAATAGAACATCACTTGCAACTTTTTTTTGATAAACTCACCTTATTAAAATATGCCTGATTAATATAAATTTGTTTTAAAACTGATAAAAAGCAGCAGCCCTAATTTATTACCCTGATTTCAACTATTGCTACCAACAAGTAATGTAAAGCTGCTCTATATCCAACTTGGTGCCCTCCAGTTGTGTTATGACTAGTTTCCAAATTTGGGGGGGGGGCTTAGGGGGCTGGGAATTCTAGGGGATATACCACCAACAGACCTAAAGGAACCAGGCCGTGAAGGTTAGACTAATTCATACCAATACTCTAGAACAATGTTTTTCAAACATGCTGGCTGGGGAATTCTGGAAATCCACACACCTTAAAGTTGCCAAGTTTGAAAAACTCTGCTCTAGAAGCACTACAAAGACCCTTAAAAACAAAATAAAACAACAAAAGCCTTCACCAACCATCTTGCTATGAGATCTACTAATTATATTTTAAGCTTTGTTTGGGAATTCCCATCAGTTTCAAAACTCATTCTGCACATGCAAGGTAACATGCATTTGATCATAGTTAAAGAGCAAACAGCAACAAGATGCCTACTGGTTGCTTAACTTCCACCATCTTTGGGCCTTTCCTTCATCCTTCCTTCCTGCAGCTGAGAACAGTGAACCATGGAAACAGTCTCTTGCTGAACAAAAGCAACAACTTGTCACTGCTTAGAAAAACTGCTTGTTGCTGCTTAGAAAAACATGTTACTTGTAAAATAAACACTGAAATATAATGTAAAACAGTGGTGTTAATGGTCTTTGTTGGTCAAAGACAGCTTTCAACACATACTCACACTGTTTATTGTGACAGCTGATGGGAAACTTTTTCTTCCCTAGACTGATAATTGGCAGCATGCCTAACACACTTTGACGATGCCAAAGCGACAACACGTGCATGAAGTCATCCCATGAATGCTATCTGACCTAAGAACATAAGTGGTGACATTTGCATGATGACATCATCTTGGACATGTAATCATTTGCCCTCCCTCGCAAGTGCTGATGCTGATGATCTAAATGAGAAATGTGGAAACAAAAGCCCCTTTGCACCACAGACATTGCAGAGAGAGGAAGACTATTTTTCAAATATAAATGACATCTTGGATTCTCAGAAGCTGTCAATTTAAAGAGGAGTTGAAAACCAAAATCCACCTGTTTATTTCAGTGGGGCCCAGACCATTGAATCAAGTAGGTAAAGTGTACCACCAAAGCCCTACCAGCAGCAGTCAACAGTTATCAAACTTGTTCCACTTGTTCCAACTTCTCATTTTTTAATGTCCTTGCTTTCTTAATTTATTTCTTCAGGTGAATTTCAGATATTTTAGCTGTTTTAGCTAATTCTTCATTTATAGGAAACTTTTGACATGACTCACTGTGCTTGCGCTTGCCCTCCTTTTATGAGAAACCAAGAGCCTGAATAGTATAATGGACATAATAGCTCCGTAATACATATAGGCTTGGATTGAGAACAAAATAGGGGATTATGTGAATTGAAGTTTAATGCATCAGGAAAACACTTCATTACAGAAGGCTGACCCATCTGGTAAACCAAAACATCTTTCCCCAACCTGGGCAACTTCTAGATACAGATAGTCCTCACTTACCGACCACTCATTCAACAACTATTTGAAGTTATGACAGGGCTGAAAAAGGAGACTTATGACCGGTTCTTGAAGTTGCAGCTGTTGCAGCATCCCCGCGGTCATGTGACCGTGATTTGGGTGCTTGCCGACCTGTGCACATTTACAATGGTCGCAGCATCCCGCGGTCACATGGTCGCCATTTGCAACCTTTATAGTCAGCTTCTGACAAGCAAAGTCAGTGGGGAAGCCAGTAGGAAGTTGCAAGTCATGGGCATGCGATGTCACACTTAATGACTCAAGGTGATTTGCTTAATGGCCACAGCCAGTGCTGACATCATTGGTCGGCACAGTCACATGACATTTCATTAATAACCGCACCACTTAGTGACAGAGTTGCCAGTTGATAAATGAGGACTACCTGAATATGGACTTGCACTCACAGAATTCCCCAAACACCACGGCCTTTGCTGAAAATTAAATTTGCTGAGTTAAAATGCACATATTTGGAGGGCAGTCAGGTTGGGAAAGGCTGGACTAAGATAATCTTCAGAGCTCCAGTTTCTACACCTCTTGTCAAAATGAGATTCTTCTGCAGCCCCGTGGCAAATAACCAGCATATTGACTCAGAAAAGATACCAATTTTACTTGCAAACTAGGTAGTGAAGTATGTGAAGGGGTAATTCCATTCCAGCCGCAGCTGGTCCCCAAGAACTGGTAGGATGAATGCTAGGACTAGGGAGGATCACAACAGCTCAGAATGGGAGAAAAGGAAATGCCAGCCTCCCAGAGGCTGTCTGGGAGCTGAGCATCAGGCAAGTCAAAACATATGAGTTCTTTCTTTGAATAAGGAGCTGATGGTAATATGAATGACACACATAAGTTCATGTCCTGCCACATAAGAAGTCAGCTTAGCTCAGGAGTAAACGATTTTATCTTTTAAAGTTCATGCTTTATTCTTATTAATGGCTTTGTGGTTGGATGGATGTATTTAAAACGTTAATTATCCCAAATTCTTTTGGATTGCAAATGGAACAGATCTCCTTCGAAGAATATGCATGTCCACACATTGTCTGGATGAATCACATCTGCATCCCAGACACATTACAGAACTACCTAGATCTGTGTTTTACAAGGAGGGTAAACCTTATTATTTAGTTGCGTGACTCAGCCTTAACAACCAGAGCCCGCATCAGAGCATTATCAGCATTATCAGGCACCTGCCAGGCCCACACTTAGAAAAATGCCCACTGCTGCTGCTTTTTTTTTCTTCTCTTTTTCCTTTTTGCCACTGCTGTTCCTCTGCTAACAGAGAACACAATGGAACTGTGGCTGATTCACTCCTGATTTGCAGGCTGTTGTGCCCAGAGAGAAAGAAAGTAGGCAATTTGAGGAACGTGTTAAATGCAGCAAGAGAAATGGCACTGCAAGAGCCTACTCTTATGCGGAATGCTTTGCATGCCCTTTGACTTAAAACATGTTTTAATGATTACTGGTTGCTCCAATATGAAGCACTGCAGGGCTTAGCGCCCCCCCCCCCCCCCCCCAGTATCTTCATGACATTGCTGGGTGAGGTCACTTGTCAGTCTGAGGTGAGATACCATCAATATGCTGATGATACTTATTTGTGTATCACCATCTAGGTCTGACCCAGTGCCTGGAGGCTGTGAAGATCTGGATCAGCAAAAACAAGCTCAGACTGAATCTTTGCAGTAAAGGATGGCAGTTCACTGGTGTTCTACCTTTATCCTGGTTCCAATTTTGGCTTTGGATTGGACTATGCTCCCTGCCAAGGAATAGGTCTGTGATTTGGGGTGCTCCAAGGCTCTCGACCACTAATGGAGGGCATGGCTAGAGAACCTTTGCTCAGTTTTGGCCTGTGCACCAATTGCACACCTTTCTGAACCAGAGGCCCTGACAATAGTGACTTGTGACCTCATGAGCAGACCACTGCAATACGCTGTATTTCAAAAATGCCTCAGAAGCTCCCATTGCTCCAAAGTGCATCAGCCATTCCGTTGATTGAGGTAGCATATTTAGGTAACATCTATGCTACAGTCACTACACAGATCACTGACTTCTTTACAGGCCCAATTCAAAGTACAGGTAGCTCTCGGGTTAAGAACACCTGGCTTAAGGATCACCCATAGTTAAGAACAGAGCCTACTGTAGCAAAATTCAAGTTAAATACACAGTGAATTGAGTTCATTACACAATACTACTTATACAGTATTATACAATAATACTGTTCCAGCTTACATACAAATTTGACTTAAGGACAGACCTTGGGAACGGAACTCATTCTTAAACTGGGGACTACCTGTACTGGTTATTAACTTCAAAACTTGGCTCCAGAACTTACAGAACTGTTTTTCCTGACAAGACTCAATATGTCCCATTTGTTCTTGAAAAGAGGGGTTGCCAAGGGATGCTGCCCCAAGTGAGGGCAACTAAACTAAAATGTCCATCACGCCTTCCAAATTCTGCAATTAATTAAAGAATGAATCAGCAGAGATACAGTGCATGAAATCCAGTGTTAAATGAGTAAATACTGCTGACAAAACAAGGCTGTTAATTAAATAATCACAAGTGATGAAAGAAATTTCTATTACAGACTGCTAAAGGCAATCACAGCTGTGAAAGTTACAAATACAGATGTCCCATATATATTTCTGTTATGACTTTTCAAAATATTTCTAGCCAGTACGTGAAGATTAACTTTTTTTTGTTTGCTATTTTACAAAATTGGTTGTTCTCTTTTCATGGAGTTGGCTTTATAACTTTATTAAATTAGCTGGCTTTACAACTTCATTATATTGGGCCATGAGGCACCTCAAAAGCTATTCAAAACTAAACAGATAATTAAAGGAAACAAAGAACGGGAAGGAGAAAAGGCAGAAAGCAAGACTTTAAAAGAGACAGGCTTTAGCAGCTGGGTAGAAGCACTTGGTCTCATTTCTTCACCTTTGTCAGAATAAAATCTCTTATAATGTGAAAGCCCAGAATAAGCATCTTCCCCAAAGCTTTTGAATCTCTACCCAAGTTCTAGCAAGTGCATTTATACAAATTAAGCCTATTTTCCTGGCTTTTAAGACCTTTGAGACCATGCCCTACTTTTAGCTTTCTTCAGGATTGGAAAGATAAACAAATTGCCAACAATGACTCAATGGTCCTCAGGATTGATGTTATTAGCATCATATCAATGACTGATCCATCCTCTCTCAAGAACAGTCTTCCCCAATCTATTATCTTCCATGTGACTGGATTTGTACTCCCAATATCCTTTACATAAATTCTACCTTCGCTATTTAAAGTTGAGACTGAAGAGAAATTAGGTGACAGGATATATTATAGAAAGAAGAGAGTCATGATGTAACTTTAGAGAGAGGGATTAAAATATAATTTTTTTAGTTTTATATAAAGGAGACTAAAGAAAAATTAGGAACTTAATTTAACTGGTTACAATAGATGCAGATTGAGAATGTATGTATGTATGTATGTATGTATGTATGTATCAGACAGTTTTGACTCAAGTCAATAGATCACTTACAGAATTTGAACATATATTTAATATGTATTGACATGGTCTAAAAGGATATTCTTCAAAAATTATAAATTAATAACAATCAGAAATTGGAAGTATAAAATAAAAGAGAACATTAGGAGATGAATGGAAATGAGTATGGAAAAACTTGTTCCAATTCCACCTCAATAACTTCACAGGGAACTTATTTAAAGATATTTCACTGTTGGTATGCCCAGTTCAAGAAAGTACATTAATTACTAATGAAAGAATAGAGAACATATCACACTCAAGCCTTTTGTAATAATTTTTCTCTTAAGATTATAAACCTGAAAAATAAGGCACAATTATTGTTATTATTAATAGTGGCTACATTCATTGACATTTTCTAACACTTTAATGGATATGTTATATAACTAACATATATTGAAACTAACTGAAGATTTTTTTTTCTGTATGGCATGATTTATAAAATATAGATAGTCCCCAGTTTAGGAACTAGTTCCATTCCCAAGGTCTGTCCTTAAGTCGAATTTGTATGTAAGCTGGAACAGTATTATTGAATAATGCTGCATAAGTAGTATTATGTAATGAACTTGAACCATTGTGTATTTAGCTTGAATCATTGTGGATTTAACTTGAATTTTACAACGATAGGCTCCATTCTTAACTATGGGTCACCTGTAACCCGGACATTCTTAACCCAGGGACTACCTTTACTCTAATAATGAGAACAGTAATCAACCACCTTTATCACATTATGAGATCATGGAAAATATACTGTAAGTGTTGTGAACTGAATATATATGTAGTATATTAATATTAATATCCTTGCTTTGTAAGATGTTAAAAATGTACTGGTTTGAATTGGTGATATGTTATGTTTGTACATCTGTTAACGTAAAATAAATATTAACATCTCAAATCTCATATCCTCAAACTTTGGCCATTCTGACTAGGGATTTGAGGATTTGCAAGTCCAGTATATCTGACACCAATCTGGACAATTGGAAAGTATAAAAGGTTCCCCAAGGCTCTGTTTTACCTGGTTAAGAATGTGAATTTGTTCATCTGACCTTGTTTGGATATGTTATGCCTTGCACGTCATCTTTCTCAAATGAGGATCATCAGATGATACTGAGCCTGCCTTTCACCACCATTCAGACCAATCCCACTACCTTGTAGGTTGAGTATCCAAGAGCTCTTAGCTTGCAGGGTGTATTTTATAATGCAAAATTATTCCTGACTGGAGAATCTCTTCCCTTTAGCTGGTTCAATTCTTCTATGTATTGCAGATGTGACTGCTTGTACTACATATCCTACATACTACATACACATTAGGGCTAAAATTTATAGGGGGCTTTTAGGATATTTTTAGTGCATGTTTCTGTTTTTAATTATTTATGGATTTTAGCCATTGTTGGAGGGATTGGTGTTTTTTCCTTTTTTGTTACTGTGAGCCGCCCAGAGTCCCCCATTGGGGGAGATGGGCGGCATACAAGTTTAATAATAAATAAATAAATAAATAAATAAATAAATCCATCCATCCATCCATCCATCCATCCATCCATCCATCTGATGCTTCCCATCTTCTGAGCCATGTGCCTGGAAAAATTCAGTTCTCAGGCAAGCCTGGTGAAGTAAATTCCTGGCAAGTAAAACAAGGGCATGCAAGCATACAGCACCTTCAAACCACAGATATCACTAACATTATTATTTGAGCAAGAATTCTTGAAACTGCATGTGGTTTGACTTGAATGCTTGCCAAGAAAGTTTATCAGTTCGTGAATATGAAAATATTCTCAGGTAATTTATCCACCCAACCTAATGTAATCCACTCTGGGTACAAGTTCAGGGCTTATGCAGTAAGAACTATCTTCAAGAAGAACAGAGTGAATCACAAGCATCATCTTGATGCATACTGGATTAGTAACCCAGTCATGATGGAGCACAAGAAGCAAGATTTATATATCAGGTAAAGCAAGTAATAGTCACGTTAGAGTCAAGCTCTACTTTGGGTGACATACATGGACACGACCATGCACTTTTCTTGGCAACAATATACTAGAAGTGGTTTGGCACTGCCTTTTTCTAAGATACTTTTCCACCTTCCCCATCCAGCTTGCAGCCCTGGACTTCTCAGATGGTTCCTCATTCAAGTACTCACATTTTATTTTACACACATGCATACTTACATGAGATTCAAAGCAACGGGTAAAGAAACAATTTGATAAATACTGCACACGAAGAAGGCTCAGTAATCCATTAATTAAAACAGCAGGAAGAGACCCTAAAATGTACTCTTATTAGCTACAGTACTCCGAAGAGCCTTGTGCCGCAATTACCCTTCTGTCCCTATAAAACGCTAAGCTAAAAAGAATTACACAAAATAGGGAAATCTCACAGAAAGGAAAACGATACATCCACATCGCATTCTTACTAAACATGAAGGTAAAAGTTCTATTTACCTTAGAGGTGAAATATAAGCATTGGAAAGCCCACGCTGCTGTACTTCACTCAATACTTTTTAATTCCCCAGGTATGCACTTTCCTTCCAAGATTGGAATGTTAATGCTTTTGCGATGGCCTTTCATGCCATAGTTTCAAAATAAGTTGTTACAGTTCACTTAGATTTTTTTTTTTTTTTTTTTAAGAAATCAAGAAACAGCTGCAATTTCTTGACTGCAAGCATTACGGATGCCTTCAATGCAGAGGTACCGACATTTTAGGGTACCTGGGTTCCGAGAGAACCTAACTAGAAATCTATAGTTTCTTAAAAGGAAAAAGAAACCAGGTAAGTTATCGGCTATACTAGTTATAGTAGTAGTGCTTAGAAGTGTATATCTGTTGTTTTCCCAGCCCTGTAACACACCAGCTTCCTCAATCTTATACTCTCTTGATAATCTTGATAATCTACTATTAAATTTTGCGAGGATTCTGACAATGGCCATGTTGGCTGAGGATGGCACCAACTGTACTCCAGCACATCTAAAAGGTATCAGGTGGGAAAAAGAAGGTTTATAGTATCTGGTATGTCTCTTGTGATAATTGTATTCATTACATATTCCCTTCAAAGATTTTATGTTTCACATAAGAAACATGCTAGATTGTCTTTATCTCATTTATCTTTATTGGTAAAATGAGCCAAACTCAGTCTAAAATCATAAGTGTAGATGGACTTTACCAGTGCTAGTAGAATTACTTGGTGGCCCCTAGCTAATGTCTTCTGGAAAGTCTATTAATTTTTCGTGTAATATTTTAACATAATGACTTTAGCTTAGCACAGTGATGGCGAACCTTTTGGGCTCAGTGTGTCAAAAATTCAGAAAATGCCTAACCTGACTCTGCTGGCATGTCACACACCCCCAACAAAAGAGAAGCAATTCTTTACATACTCATTTATTTAAAAAAAAAAATACAGTCCAATCATGGGTGGTTCTATGTATTATATAAAGAAATGTCAAATAATTATAAAAAATGAAATACGAGTAAAACAAACTCAGTTTCTTTGGTAGCTCAAACAGGGAGAATAGTTGTTGTTGGGTGTTGGTGAACACTGGTGCATCACCCAAAACATTATGGCGGGTCACCTTCGACACATGTGTCATAGGTTTGCTATCACTGGCTTAGCACAATGTATAAACATGAACATAAATATGTTCGATTTGGCTTTATATTTGGGCTGCAAACAAACAAACAGGAAAAGCACTAGATGGTAGCGAAAGAGGTACAGGAAAACTCCCAACTTTTTTTTGCTACTTAGTGGCCTGGATTTTTGCAGCCTGGATCTGATATGCCTACTTTATACATTGTCAATTATTGAAGTCATTTGGAGAAAAAAGCAAACAAACCAAGAACATTAAAGGTGAATTAAAGTGACCCACAACTAGATATGTCCTTAAAGCCTTTCTAAAAGTAAAAAAGAGATTAAGCCATCCAATTTAACAGGTTGGATCAGCTCCAAACAGCCTTCCCCAGTTTGGTGCCTTTCAACTGTGCTGGGCTTCCATAAAGCCCATGCAAGCTGAGTATTATGGGAACGGATCCCACACATCTGGAGGGTCGCCAATAGAGGAAGACTGCCTCACCAGATGTAATGCAAAAAATAAATTGACATGGAAAAGTTCCCTTTAGGGCAGAACGTTATATACTGGCCGACAAGGGGTCAAGCCTTCTAAATTCTGAGATTATCTTTTCAACCCCAGCAGCTCTCTTTAGCAATGCCGTCTGCATGTGAGCACCAATTGCAGCTGAAGCTGAAACCAACATTCAGCTTCCACACTGCTGTTCTATTTTGATACAAGCTACTTTCACTTCCAAGAACTTAAGCATTCAAAACCTAAATTTTGGGCATTGGTTAACATAGGTTAAATACTTCTTGCAAAATTGTCTGTGAGTTCCCCGATTTCACCTGGAAAAGGTCAATTTGCTCCCACACTGGAAAAAGACCTAGGGGGAGGGGAAGAAGAGCAGGTTCTTCCACATAATTTTGCCCAATTTTGCTGTCATCTTGCCTATGGCAAGAATTATTATGACCAGGAAGAAATGTGCAATAGAAGTTACTTTGTAGGTCTATGCAGCTAAGTTATCGTTGCTCTCATGAATTCTTTTTAGCAAGCAATGTTAGTTCAATCAAAAAGACAAGCAACAGAATTTGAGTTTTTAGACAGTTTAGGGCAAGGGTGCTCTTTGGGTGGGTGGTACATCCCATACAATTTTCAGCAAGCATGTACCCGGGGATTGTGGGAGTTGTGATCCAGCACACCTGGAAGGTATTGGTTTGAGGAGACTTGCCTTCAGACATTATGACTGTTCTAAATGTTTCTCTCATGATTCTCCACAGGAATTATTTTTATTAGATCCAGACTTGGTTCAAACATTATACTAAACCATCGTTTGTTGAACAACCCAGAACTGGCTGTGTTTTATTAAGAAACTATGGTTTACAATGCATTCTAAGGCTACTTAAAATCAAGCAAACCAAATGATGACTAGGCATTCTGAGATATGTGTTTATGAAGGAGATGAAAACCAAGAGCTCAGGGTATTGGTGAAGATTTCCCAGTTTTCCCTGGTATTCCCCATTTGTCCCTTGTGTGGCATTACCAGTCCTCAGCAAAGAGGGAAGCTAGCCAATAAGTTTTGTATGGAATCAGCTGACACCATATATAAGAGGCCATGATCAGCTACCAAGTCTTGGAAGCAGGCAGCACTGAAATTGACACTTAATTCCAATGGGCTTAAATTAATCCCCACCTTCTCATCATCAAGGGAAATAGCCTGAGGATTTGTAACTCCAAATGTACACTCAGAAGACAGTCAGATTGTACTTAACTGGGCTTTCTCTTAAAGAAGCACGAGCTGGTAGAGAAGTTTGGTCTTTTGGGGAATAAATTGCAACCACCCAGTTTTCCTTATCAATTCCAGCAAGAGTGGAATTCCTTGATTCTCTTTCAATAGCTGCATTTTGTCTCTTCTGAATGGAGGAAGTTTGGGAGGTAGATCCTCCTGCTCATTCTGTCAAGTGGGGCTCTGACAGCACAACTGAACTCCAGCTTTCATTTCTTTGCTTTTTGTATTTCACTTTTTGACATTGTTCTGATTTATTTATTACTTTTTGTTGTTGTTTTTGTATGCTGCCCGGAGTCGTTCAGGATTGGGGCTAGTTTATTTATTTATTTATTAAATTTCTCAACTGCCCATCTCCCCCCAGCGGGGGAACTCTGGGCGATTCACAACAAACATTAAAAACATAAAATATATAAATACATAAAACCTTAATTAAAAACATTACTAAAAAGAAGAAGGAAAGATCAAGAGGATGAAATAAAATTTCAGCTTGTGGTAAATCAGCCACCAAGGCTTGTAAGTCAGTTTGTAGCTTAGCTTCTTGCATGAACCAGGCTACTATGGCCTTTTCAGCAAACCATGTTTAAACCATATTTAGCACATACAAACCCAGTTACTAAATTAAATGTGACTCTCAGGTAAGGGCGCAAACAGGATTGCAGGTTAGTTAGTTCATACATACATACATGGTACTCATTTTCTTCAAGTATGTATATATTTGCATACATATAACTGTATATGTTTTCCCCACCTCAAAGATACTTCCCCAATCTGGTCACCTCCAGATTTCTTGGATTACATCTCTTGGGATTTCGCTAGCAAGTTGGATGGCTTACAGTCATCTTACAATAACTGTCTTGGGAGGGATATCTTATGATGCTGGCAGGTTAGCCATCATCTGTGTAAATGTTTGAATAATCAGCCAGGGCTTGCATTTGATGGGTCCCACGAGGTGGGCCTTCTCTGCCGTGGCTCCCTCCTTGTGGAACATCCTCCTCCTGAAGTGAGGTTGGCCCCTTCCCCACTGTCGTTTAGGAAGTCCCTCAAGACCTGGTTGTGTCATCAGGCCTGGGGGTCTTTGGGAACCGGAGGCATGCTTAGATGGCTCCACTGTAACTGATATTCTACTCTCTCCATGGGGTTTGTAGATTTCAAAATCTAATTCTTTAAAAATTTGTGATAATGTTTTTATTTTAGTAACTTTTTATCTTTTTATAATGCTTGTTTTTATTCACTTGTTATTTTATTTAATTGTTGTACGCCACCCAGAATCACATTGTGTGAGATGGGCGGCTATATAAATGTGACAAATAAATAAATGTTCTAAGCAAGAAGTTTCATTTAGATTTAGTCACAACAATGATATTCAAGATAGCTCAGAAGGTACTCAAGACAAGAGCCTCGGCCTCTGGTGACTACAATGACCTGACCTCCCTTCCCAACTGGAGTTTTATTTTTGTCAAATTGTGTGGACCTGACATTAGAACTTTTACATCAGAAACAGCCCAAGATAATTTGATGTTCAGGATGAGAAACAAAATCACGTCACCCAGACACCATATGGAAGACAATTGAGAGAAGCATCCGCTAGATTAAAAAAGTCAATTTACTGGCCACAATGCACCACTGAAACTCGGCATGTTTTTTATGCGCACAGGTGGCACGCATAAAAAAACAGGTGGAGCTCTGATTGCAACATCATGGCCCCCATTTTATCCTTTTTGTCCTTACACTGTGGACACTCCTGCCAACTGGTACGATTGCATATTACTTCAGGATGGTGATGAGGCAGCCTCCTTAACTGCGCCCAAGAGAAGAGGCTACCTTTGGGGAAGGAGAGCAAATCGTTTGAAAAATGTAACTTCGTTCTCCTCAGGAGCTGACATTTGTTCTCTTCAGCATTTAGAAACACCATAAAGACGTGTCTCTTCTGTCAGGGTTTTACTTATTAGACGATTTTAGTATTTCTTTTACTAAATAAAATACTAAAATTTTAGTCTTTTCTTTTAAAAAATAAACGGTTGTTCTTAAATTTTGTTAGCCACCTGGAGTGCTTGCCAGAGTAGAAAAATGGGGTCAGAACCCAACACCTGCTGCTTGAACTGGCCAGTTGGTGGTATGTAGTAATCAAATATATCAGCAGGTGGCAGCACTGAGCTGGTTTTAACTCAGACCTAACTGTACTCCATGTATGGGAGACCATTGGAAAATCCCAGAATGGAGGCTAGATCAGCAAGTTGGAAATAACCCCACGGAGGGTCATATTCTCATTTCCATATTGTTGCCATGAAGACTATATGGACAAGTAGAAGACGACATCAGAGACTGAGGTTCTTTATCTTTTAATAGTTGGGCCTTGCTCACCATGTATATCCGAGCCCTGAATTTAAGACCACCTCTTTGCCGTGGGAAGGACAGGCAAAAAAGATCTACCTCCATTACGATATTCTCAGCTAATCTAAGACAACTCTTACATTTTAAAGGCAAGTTATTTGGCAAAACCTTGAGAGAAATAGCGCATTATAACTTCCCCTGAGATGTAGGCTGTTGGGTTTGAACTGGGATTATATGTTCGGGCAGAGGAAGAGAAGGGAGGACAACTTCTAAGGATATTTGCTGCCCAGCCTAACTCCTTCAACCATATTCAGGCTCCATAGTGATGTTGGTGCACTTCCTGGTTACAGAGTATACATGCTTCATGGATCACATCATAGACATGTAATGCATATTATACACTCACAAAAAAAGCCTTTGTGAGCCTTGGCAGTATAAATACATTTTATATTCTTAACAAATGGCTACATCAGGTAAACTTGGCACAGTATCTTGCTTCGAATTTTACAGGATTAGGAATTGCTAAATGTAGTTAGCTTGGGTGACCCTGATCTAGAAATGGCGAGTCATTCGTAGATCCCAACTTACATGTTTAGAACTTTTGGGGCTGGTTGTAGAAACTGGTAAAAAAGCATATCTATAAAATCTATTAATAGGACAATGCCGTGCAAATCTGCTCAGAAACAAGTACTAAAAACAAGTAAGTCATTGGTTTGCTATAATAGCTGACTCTGTTTTGCATAAATCAATAACAGAGTGTGGAATCAATAGGGTTTTAAAAAAAAAACGTAAGCTATGTAGGCAACCGTTAATGTTCAGGAAATAATATGCAGATGCCAAAGCATCTGGAGAGTTCAACCAAAAAAATAAGAAGGAACCAAAACTGAGTCTGTTTTTCTTTGTTATGCATTTTGGTAAAATACATAAAACATACTACCAAAAACAGATAAGGAAAAAAGGGGAAGCTATGTGGGCCCATATAAAACAAAACCCCACAATACAGAACAGTTACTCTTAGGGCCCCAGATCTACATTTTCACTCTTTAATGTCACTTATACATTTAACTTTTAAGAGGAAGGACTCTCCATTCCTGTGGTGCTTCTCCCTCCTACCATCACTATGTGGATTACCTGCTAATGCAGCGATTCTCGGGGGGGGGGCCCACTGGGGCTCCGCTGCAGCAACCCCAAATCACCAGCCAGAGCTGACCTTCAGCGTCACTGGAAGACCCTTGGCAGTCAGCTTAACCAGAGTCTACTTGCCACCCCAGCCTCTGCCTCAAGCCATAATTGAAGCTTGATTTGGATTACATCCTTGGTAAGACAGTTTTAAAAACCCCTTTAAAATGGGGGCGGGGGCAGGAAGACATATGTAGATGCAACTATTACCAGTGTTTTATTCACCAAGCAAATGTCAACTTCCATACTCTTAGACATAAACATGGAGAGAGGGTTTATGTTTAATTATGTGATCCCCACGTTTTCTTAATAGTGTCTCACAACTGCAGAAATTTTGGGGAACACTGTGGTAATTGCTTCAGATGAAGCTGCTGAATCTTTGAACAAAGGCAAGGTGGGTTATTTCTTTGTCCGTGCAATTCTGCTCCTTTTGCTTTACTTAATTGGGGATCCAGTTGGTTCGCTTTCATTTTAAGTAAGCAGCCTTGAGAAAGTGAGACCACTTCTCACAATGCTTCTGTTCAAACATCCTCTACCATGAGCAGAATCTACACCTAAAATACTAGCTGTTTATATTTTGTGTCCCCCAAACTATTTTTCCTGCTGATAAGTTTCCAATGCCAAGTCATAGCACAGACTCAGCCCAACTTTTGGTAACTCACTGGCTCCCTCTAGCTACCTGTAATGTTCTGTATGTATAGGAGTGTCTCCTCTTGAGGAACTTTCCTCTGCTCATAGGATGGGGGAGTGGCGGGGATGACACACTATTTCTATTCCCATCATGACTGGAGAGTTAAAGGCTAAGAGTCAATAAAATAATAATTCCACCCAATCCTGTGATTCACCTGAGAAAAATCAAGATATAGCCGCATGATATCCCGTAACATATAGTCTCTCTCAGACTCCCTTAAAGTCCACAATTTATGTCCTGCTTCAGCTGTTAACTAGTGGCTTTCAGCAAGTCATTCTTTCTCACCTCCTTTCTACAGCAGTAACAATAATTACCAACCTCCCTTACACTTCATGGTTTTCCTAAAATAAGAATTATCGTAATATTATACATGAAGGGCTACCTCAAAATTATTGCTACAGTTAAAAGAAAACTGAAAGCTCTTATCTAAACATAATTTTTCAAAGTTTCTGTTTTGTTTTATTATGCTACTGGGAAGTCCCAGTTAGCTGCTAAAAACCTAGAGTTCGTTGTGTCTAGATTAAAGAAATATATGATTTTCAACCATTACTGACACAGTCCAGGAACTGTTTTTTGAGTTCCTCGGGACTTTTGAACTTGCAACACGTTATTTAGATGCATGTGCAACTGATATTAATGAGGGACTAAACAGCCACTGACTCTGTCTCAAGGCAAATGACACCGTGCTAACAGATCTAAAAGTGATACCTGTAGTATAAAGGCAGAGACCATCAGTTAAGCTGGGCTTGATTACAGGCAACTACGTAGCATACAGTTTTCTTCACAATAATATGGACCTGGTTTGCCAATGTCTTCTTCCAGGATGGCTTTCAATAACCCAGTCTCATCTACAGACCTAGGGTTTCCTGGTTGTCTCCCATCCAAGTAGAATAGAGATCCAACTCTGCTGAGCATTTTCACAATCAGTGCAAGTCACACATTCTATTTCAGCTCAAGCATTCTTTGCACAAGGTTATATTGCTTAAAAGCCTGCCACCCAAAGATAGTTTGGCAGGGTTGGATAGACAACCAGGGTCCTACTCAGCAGAATGAGCTGAGCAAGCAAGCACAGCTTTACTACCCTTTAATGCATCTTCCTGCCCTACATAAGGCTTTCAAGTTTAACCCCACTTAAGGGCACTGTTAGATAACTACCTCCCCAGGCGCTCCTCTGATGTGGCTGGGACTTGCAAATGGATGGTTTCAGTGGCACCATTTTCTTTTCTCTGGCCAGGGTGTGAGCTATTTTCAGGCAGCCTCCCCCAATTACAATGCCTTAAAAAAAAATCCAGGTTAGGCATACCAGGACTTACAGTCCCAATATATCTGGAAAGCACTGGGTTGGGAAAAGTTGTCCTAAGAGCACAAAATGGCAGTGCGAAAGAAGACTGAAATAGGAAGCAATAAAGGAAACGGAAAAAGTTAAGTGCCACCCTTCTAGGTTGAGGTTAAGTTATAACAGAGACCAAAAGTGATTTAGGTTTCTCCTCAACTGTAAGCCGCGGCGACTCCCCCTCAACAGGCCAACAAACTAAGTAAACTCGGTTCCCGGCTATTTCAGCCTGATCCCCCGGTCGCAGGCTAGAATTAAACCCAGGATTCCGGGGGTTTGGAAACGAAAGAAAACTGAAGAAAAGGGTAAAGATGTAGTTAGCCAGGGCGGGCTTGATATCTCTCTCTCCAGCGAAAGCCCACCGGTACGAACGGCCCAACGCCGGAGCTCCTCGCCCGGGCTCGCAGCTCCATTTGCCCCCCACCGCCCGCATCCTGGAAAGAAGCCGCTGAGCGCGCAGCGTCCACGCGCCGTCCAGACCAGAGCAAGGCGCCGCCGAGCGTGTGCCCCAAAGTCTAACGAGACTCGCAGAGGTCGCGCCACGGCCAGACCCCGAGAGACACAAAGAGGTGCGCAGAGACTCACCCAGAAAGAGCTCGGGAAGAGGTCGGCTCGGAGGAGCGAGTTCACGCGCAAAGCTCGTCGCGGGGGATGGAGCCGGCGAGGTCGAGGAAGGGAGGGGCAACCGCCCGCCTGCCGGCCTGCCTGCCTGACTTCTCACCTGCAGCCGACCTCAGGCGAGGCAGTGGGGAACTTCGCCGCCCTCGACACAGGTGTAGCAAGCCCTGCCGCTGGGTCCTAGCGCCGGAACGCCACCAACGAAGAGCCGGCGCCTGATCCTGCTTTACCTTGAAGCGGGAATCTTCAGCATCTGTTTTGCGAGTTTGAGCGTTCAAGAAATAAGCAGATGGATTCAGCGTTGGGGGGGGGGGGGGAGAGAGAGAGAGAAGGCCGGGATGGTGAGCGGTGTTGCTTTAAAACCATTCAAACGCTGTAGATTGGCTCGCGTGCTTTATTTTTCGGCGGCCAAAGGAAGTCACAAAGTAATAAGCTCTCGGTTTCACAAACCATTGTGGTTGGAGCAAAAACTATATGCTCTGTGTTTTACACACACACACCCCTCACATTTATTAGGGCATAAACTCTACTCAAAAGATAACCTCATGCGGTTCAGCTGCAGCGGTTCCAAAGATTGCCGTTTTATTCATGACTCAACTTGTAGATTACCTCTGAATAACTACATGTAAGACAGCTTTCTAATTGGTTCTCCAGTGACCTGCTGAATCACTGCCTGTCGGGTAAACGTGAAGGGCTTTAAAGACCAAATAGACTGGTTTGCACAACATGCTAACACCAAAGGTACCGCAGTGTGACTTAGCATGATGGAGTTGTAAACTATGATTTTTGACCTAGCGTCTGGCTTATTCAACGAATTCTGGAGTTTAGCTTCCAGAATTTGGAGCTGGCACTGCCAAAGGCTGGGGATGCTAGGAATTGTCGCGCAGCCACAGATCTTCCGCTCCTATTAGAGCAAACGCTTTTCTAAACACAGGCTGACCGCAGACTGTGCGAAGAGGTGATGCAGTGAGAGCAGGAGAAAGGAAGGGCTGCCGGCTGCAGTGGCTTTATCAGGAAATTACACTGAGGGTAGTGTCAGTCTAAGTAACTGGGCAGAGCGCTCCTTAGGATCAGTGGAAGGAGAGACTGTAAATGGTGCCTTGCTGTTGCGTTGAGAGCTCGCTTTCGGCATGCCAGGAGCTTTTACCTGACCAGGTAGAACCCCAGTGGAGTAAGTAGGCCTTAGCCAAGCTCCTCACAGCTCTTGGGATGTCCTGAAGAGGGAGAATATAGTGCGCCTCCCTCTGGAAGCATGAACACATGCCTGGAAATTTCTTCCTTCCAAATGCTGTTTAGTATACAGAAGGGGAAGCCCCAGCGTCTTGTCATCTGCATCATGTGTAACTTCTCCCATGTTTCAAGTTATGTTTTTAACTGTTCTCGGGAAACTCCCTTGGGGAACTCTCCCTCAACTGTTCTGTTCTTGTGGCACTGTGAGGCTTGCCTGAGTTCTGTTATAAACTGGTTTCATTTTTTGAATTCTCCCTCCCAGAAATAATTAGTGTTTCAGATTAGGGATTAGCAAATTTCAACCATTTATCCTCCCCCATCTTTAAAGATTCATTTATTGCGATAATTGCTCAGAAGTAAACAATATATTCATTTTTACTTAGCTGAATTAGAATACATTGCCTATCTTAGGTCAGTGTTGTAAGCATTTGATCAATGGTGCAGGCCCTAGCAGAAAACAGGATTACAGTTGGTGTCCTTTCTGGATAATAATTTAGCAGTCAGCAGAAATGGTCGACGCTTCAGCGGTTCGAGTCCAGCCTTCACGTTAGCAGGGTGAGCACCTGTTTCCTCCCCAGTTCCTGTCAACCCAACAGGTTGAAAACTCACGTGAGTAGATAAATGGGTACTCTCACTCCGGTGGGAGGAAAGATGCTGGCGGCGCCTTGCAAAAAGGAGTCGGGAGCAGTTGCCGGTAAGCGCGAAAAACCGCGCGCACCCAAAAGGCGCGAAGCAACGGAAACCCCGCCTCCTGCGCTCGCCAGCTGGGCTCTGCTCTAGGAAGGAGGCTCTGGCAAACCACTTCCGAAACAATTGCCTTGAAAACTGCAAAGGACTTGTCCAAGCAGTCACTGCAGAGTCGGTAACGACTGAGTGCAGATAAAAAAAAAAAATTATTTGAAGAAGGGAATTATGTTCTCAGTGAGAGTCACTATCACAAAAATGATGGTGGGCTATCATTTCTATCTCTCCTGCATTACATGGGTACAACTGCTCTGAATATGGGGCTCAATAGAATCTGCTCTCAAGTAAAGCCACTGAAAGATATTCCTGTAGACAACAGCAAAGCCCTTTCTCTGATTAGAGATTTTCCACCTTGTACTTATTCCTGATGCTTCCAAAGATGTAATCCTTGGTCTGACATAATTCTTTTTTAAAATGGATGTTGCAAACCTGCTTCTAAATGCTGCCTAGTTTTGTGGAACCCCGTTATAACCACAAATTGTGGGACATATCCCAAACCTAAAATTTATTTTCCAAGGAGGACTGGAAATAGTCCTGTAGAATTAAGGGTATCCTTCTAATGAGAGTTTAAAAATATATTGCTAAGCTCAAGCCTCAGTTGGTCCCTTTCCTGCCTCCACATGAAGTATTGCATAGCAATTAACACACACTGATGGGGCTGCTGAGTTCTAAGAAAAGTGGTCTGTATCTTCTCGAATTGTATTTTTATATACATGTTTAGTGAAGCATCATAGAGAAGTTGAGCCTAGTTTTTGCATGGAATACCTTAAGAGTGGATTGTAAATGATATCCATCGGATGGTCTGCAGAATCTCAAAACGGATGACTTTCTTTGGCATGTACAATCTCAAATATGTATTGGAAATGTGCCCACCATGACCTAAATGTATGGGAAACACCCCCCAGATAATAAATAAACCCCTAAACCTTGCCCAAGGTGGATCCCATGTAGTTGTCATCTATGTAATTTAGATCATTTATCAAAGAACGTTTTCTAAGAGTTAAAGACAGGTACTATCTTTTGCCCCTATGTGATCTAAAGGACTTTTTTTGCCCAAAGCACTGTACAGCCCAAATATCAAGTCAGAGTAGTAAACACTCTACCTTACTTTTACTTACACTGATGGGCAGATGTTATCTAGGGATTTCAGATAGGAGTTGTTCCTAGTCCTATGTGAGAATCTAGTGACCTGGAATCTTCTGCATACAAAGCAGATACTCTACCTCTGAGCAACAGCCCTTCTCCAACACATTCAGCTAATGCAAAATCACTGGATAAATAATGTTTAAAACCCAGTTTAATTCAGAGATGTCATGCAAGCAGAGATCTGAAGAAAAATACACTTTGCGAAAGTGAGCTGGAGTGATAAAGAGAGTAATGGAAGGCCATTTCTATGCCAACTACTTAAAAGTAGTTTGAAGCCAACATGCAGTTGTCTTCACTGCTGCCGGTCTCAAATTGTTGAGAACAATTTGAGCCAATAGAAGAGAATATACTCCACAATTTGAGGCAATCAGTACTTTCTTCCAGCTATCCAATAGGAGCAGGAGAAGAATGGTATTTCATCACAATCCCATATTCCCCTTCATATTCTGAATTTTGTAAGGTGTGCCTTTGCTCAGTCATTCCTTAAAAGACCCAAACAGTTGCTATTAGGGGGAGTTGCAAAGTCACTCAGGTGGTATCCTCTACTCCATTAACAGTTGATGCTCTGGTGGCTTAATTTCTACAAAGGAGGGAGGAGCACTTGGCTTCAGACCAGGAGTTGAGGGATGGGTGATTATTTATTCTCAGCTCCCACTTCAGGGGAAAAACTGTGCAGACAGTTGTATAATGTTTTTTCTGATGGGGCAGGCAGTTTCCCTTTGCTGGCAACACTCATCTCATCCCTTCTGAGATTTCCCCCCTTCCTTCTATGGTCAAAAGCCCATTCCAGGGGAGGATGAAGACCAGAAGTGAGATGCTGTAGGGCAGCACAAAATTGCTGCCAGATTTAAGGGGGAAGGCTGGTAGCTGCATGGAAGTGGCCTATGTGAAATAAACACAGACATAATTTATAAACAAGATGGTTTAATGTATAAATGGTAAGTCATAAAAAAGGAGATGCTTAACAACATTTCCTTTCCTTTTTCTCTTTTTTTGCTCCTTCCCAGCTGATGCTTTTCTTTAATTAGCTGTCTGGGAGCTATACTCTAAATTTGGAACATAGAGGAAATAAATGCTAGGGAAAGAGGTGTGTTCCCATTTAGTATATTTAAAGTTGTTGAGGGACAAATATGAACAATGTTTCCTGAGTCATGATCCTATTTTTGGTAGGCTAACAAGTTGCTGAGTGGCCTTTTGAAGATGATATTTCCATGATTACTCAGTGAGCTACTTGAGACAATCACACTAAACTTATAATAAACAGATTATGGACACCTTTCCTGATCTATACAGCCTTCTCTCTCACTCTTCTCTGTATGCCTTGATTAAATTAAGATGTCTTCAACTAACCATAGTTTCCCATTATTTCAGAACTAGGAAACTACGATTATCAGGTTAGGAATAAATCATATTCTTAAACCATTCTGAAGATTCTGGCTTATTCTCTGATCATTGTTTACTGGCTCAGATAATAACAGGGAATATTAATATTTTCTAATTTAATTATAATGCTCAGAGAAGGATGGAATGATAGGGCTGGATAAGATTGTAAGTACTGAATTAGAAGTTCTCTGACTTGCTCTTTGCTCATTAATCATTTCCTACTTTGAACTTTGGGAGCAAACGCTTATCTTGCAGATGCCAACACAGAAGCCAGTTATTCTAATATACCTAGAGAACCCTTCCTTGGCATCCACCAAGCGCCCTGCCTTAATGAACCTTTTTAATTTTTAGATTGATTTGATTTTAAAACCTAAACAGGAAGCTGGCCTCCTATAAACTAGAATGTCAACCTCTTGGGTTGTCTGTCTTTCCATGAATGCCTCTAGACTCCATATTGGCATCAGAGGCACACTCAGTAACTAGAAATGGGTGTGTGGCTGCAACCCAGTGTTTTACTGGAAATGTTTCTACTGCACCAAAAAAAAAAAAAAAAAGATGCAGGAAGACTAGGGTGGAAGGAGGCATCCTGAGAGCTAGATGGGGTTGTGGGAAGCAACTTCACCAGTTTGCTTTGGGAGGTAGGTAAGTAGGTAGATAGATAGACTGACTCTCTCTCTCTCTCTCTCTCTCTCTCTCCCTCCCCATACTCACACACACAGATGGGTGTCTCTCTCCATACACTCACAGATGTGTGTGTGCGTGTATGCAAGCATGCATGCATGCAAGCGAGCAAGCAACATGCACTGAGGGGACATTTGGAAATCAAGCTGTCCCTCAGCAGCCATTTTTGATAAGCCATTGGACTGGCCAGAAAAGGATATACAAAGATTCAAGAGAGGCTCAGAAGAACAAAAGACATTTTTGGGTGAGTGACTGAGTTTAATACACTGGATTTTAAAAAAACAGAAATAACAATTATTAACCAAACAAAATTTAATCAGGATGCAACCTTCCAAACTATCTGCACTTCCTACATCAATCTTTTTATGTACAAATTGTAGAGGCAGAACTAATGCTATGATGGATGTGTTCCAAAATTGTGAATACTCAAGAAGAAAATGTGCATCATATCAGAGATGATATATAAATTCTTAACAATGGTTAACTTCAGTTTTAAGCTTTGGGCTTTTCTTTCTGTTGCCAGTATGCCACTGTTAGGTGTTCACTGGCCATACCCCTCAAGTAGATGCAAATACAAAAATGCTAACTGATGGCGATAGGATGACAGCAGCGGCACAAGTTTGGGAGGATTCCAATACTTCAAGATAAAGCATTTTTTAATTTCTCTTCCTTACGTAATTCTTTATAACTCTTGGAAACAATTGCTGTGATAAAATCCATCCACATCATTGCCACAATGTCATGCAAGTAGACTTGAGTTTTTCTGAATCAAGGAAGGAATGGCATTTTAGACTGAAAGTACCAATTCTGTTCTCCAACACATTTGCAAAATGCTTCTTAAGTTCATCATCAGAGTCAACTGTCATCAGATGTTGAAACTTATTAGTTGAACAGTCAATAAGGAAAAAAAAAACTTGGGCCACATCACGATCTGATTTCTGCAAATGATCCATTCCCACATGTAGTTGAAAATATTTAGACTACAGCAAACCCCAGAAATCCAAAAACTGGTTGAGATTGCCACAAATGTCTAGGTTTTTTTTAGAACTGGATTCTAAAGCTATGAAATTATAGGTACAGTATTGTCAATTTAACAATTAAGTATGATGTAATCTTACACATCAGATTATGTTTGTAATCTGGGTGTGTGGCTGCAACCCATTTTTTGTAACAATTTTGCTCCTTCTTTCTCTTTGCTATTCAATAAAACATGACCGCACATAAGAATATTCACTGAACATTTACAATTGCTGAAGACAGCTAAAGAAATTTACAAAGAACATTTACATTCTTGTGGACATCAGTACTAATTAAATTCCCTCTATGGTTGAAACAATAATCATAGTTGTAGTACAGCCTCCAAAACACTGTCTGACTCATTGTGCCTGAAAAATCATGTTTGTGCTATGCCATGCTTCCACATTTAAGTTTCTGAATAGGTAAATGCATTCTTCATAGGACTCACTAATGAAAGTGAATATTGCTCTTTGTAACTTGTGTGTGTCCCTTCGAGTCAGTGTTGACTCCTGGTGACTGCTTGGACAAGTTCCTGCACTTTTCTTGGCAAGATTTCGGAAGTGGTTTGCCCTTGCCTTCTCCCTGGGGCTCAGAGAGAGGAACTGGGCCAAGGTCCCCCAGCTGGCTTTGTGCCTAAGGCGGGACTAGAACTTCCGGTCTCCCAGTTTCTAGCCTGGCGCCTTTACTTCTACACAAAACTGGCTCTCTCTTGATAAAAGATGGCTACAGTCCCTGCCATCTGGAATGATCTCCCCCTAGAGATCTGAATGGTTCTCACCCTCACATTGTTCAGGAAATTACTGAAGCCTTGATTGTTCGCCCAAACCTTGGGAACTGGCTGACTGGGAGCCCCCATTCTGTCTTGACTTTTGTTTCTTTTTGGTCTGATTCGTTTTCTTTCTGTATTTTGCCCTTCTAGTCTGTTGGACTCTTTTTATAGATGTTGGAGTTTTTAGCTGTAAGCCACTCAGAGTCATTTAGAGACAAATAAATTAATACGGTTAGTTTCTTCAGTAATTCATGCAGTAAATTCATCATTTACATCCTACAAAATTCTCTCCAGAATGATTCTGCTCATGATGCTTAATTGTTGGTACATGGACTGAATGATATATTTATTTTAACCTAAATTCTAGAATTGTGGTTTGCTAGTAGATTCAAGAATTCAAAAGCAGGATTCAGAAGTATTTGTCTTACTTTCCCAAAATTCATGCAAAACAAGAATGGCCAAGTAAAGCCTATTTTTTTATAATAAGCTCTTAATTCTGAAAGATGGCTAAGCCATCTCTGAAGTTCTGCATTTGTCTATTAATTCTCTCTTGCTGCCCCACAGTCTTAATGGACCAGACTTCCGTTAACACAGCTTCAATCCTGAATATTTATCAGTGGCCCTTTTCAAGGTGCTGCATCCTCTGTAGGTAAATGTGTTTTTGCCCCTAGCATATTTTCCAGTGAAATGGCGTCAAACAAAGCAAAATTATGGTATTTTTCCATGGCACTAAATTCTAAGTCTAGTGGCTTGAAAGACCAACCTGATTTGGCATATTTTGTGGGGGGGAAATGTTTAGCATTGACTAAATGTCTTTCTTGCTTCTATTGTGCCATTTCAGTCATTTCAGACCCACTATTATTATCTGGGCATGTTTGCTTAGGAAATGTGGTCAGGCGGTCTCAAGGATGAGAGAGGAGAGATTGGAGATATTTACCTTGGAGTTTCCAGCTAAGAGATTTATTTATCTATTTATTTGTCGCATTTGTATAACCGCCCATCTCACACAAAGCGACTCTGGGTGGTGTGTTCTAAGGTGTTATCTAAATTAAGCAGCAACTGGTTCCTGAGCAGATTAAGGGCAGGCAAGTTAAGCATTATATTCAGAGAAAGGTTCCTGCAGGGAGAGCCTACCACTCCTTCCTCCTGACTCTCTCTCTGAGTGGTGATAGGGAGCACCCCATTGCGTGCTTAGTCCATGATATGTCTGGGCTTGCATCACCTGGTACCTTCAGTAGGGTGGTGTTGCTGCCTCATCACCCCTATAAGCATACAGCCCAAAGGTCCTGCGCAAGCCTGAGCATATTGGTGCCCAATCCTAGAAAATCTTTCAACAACAATTTCTCACGCATTGGACTGAACTGGCTAGATACAATCCCTCAACCACCTCAAGAGGAAGGGCATTGGAGCAAACCAGTGACTATTCCAACACATGAGCGTCCTCAGTGCAGGCAACAGGGGGCAAATGACAGCATGTGTGATGATGTCATCACATAAATGCCACAAGTAAGGTACTTGTATCGGAAGTTGAGGGGCAGGTACTAATGTGTGGTGACATTTGTGTAGTGACATTATTGTGTGTGTCATTTTCATGTTGTTGCGGTTTGCTACAGAAAGTGCTGCTTCCACCATCTAAAATAGTGTTTTTTTACATTATTCTTACCTTTGAGAGGTTAGTGCTGGCTCACCTGAAAGCCATCACAGATCCCCTGTTAGATCCATTGCAGTTTGCTTATCGAGGAAATAGGTCAGTAGATGATGCTGTTAATATGGCCTTACACTGTATTCTGCAACACCTTGAATCTCTGGAGTCTTATGCACAAGTTCTTTTTGTGGACTTCAGCTCAGCATCTAATACTATTATTCCAGAAATCCTTTACAACAAACTGATCCAGCTTACTGTGCCTGACCATACCTGTAGGTGGATAATCAGCTTTCTAACAGATAGGAAACAACATGTGAGGTTAGGCAAAATTATATCTAGTACCCGGTTAATCGGTACAGGCACCCCTCAGGGATGTGTGCTGTCCCCTTTGCTTTTCTCCCTCTACACCAATGACTGCACCTCAAAAGACTCTTCTGTTAAAGTTCTGAAATTCGCAGATGATACAACTGTCATTGGTCTCATTCGAAATGGAGATGAGTCAGCATACAGATGGGAGGTTCAACAACTGGTCTTGTGGTGCGGTCATAACAACTTGGAACTGAAAACACTCAAAACTGTGGAGATGATTGTGGATTTTAGGAAGAACCCTTCTAACTCCCTTCTCCTTACTATACTTGACAGCCCAGTATCAGTAGTGGAGTCCTTCAAGTTCTTGGGTTCTATAATCTCCCAAGACCTGAAATGGACACTTAACATCACAACCATCATCAAAAAGGCACAACAAAGGATGTTCTTCGTGCGTCAACTTAGGAAGTTTAAATTACCTCAGGAGCTTTTGGTACAGTTTTACAGAGGAACCATTGAGTCTGTTATCTGTTCCTCTATAACTGTCTGGTTTGACTCCGCAACCAAACAGGACAGATACAGACTCCAACGGATAGTTAAGTCTGCAGAAAGAATAATTGCAACCCGCCTGCCTTCTATAGAAGAACTGTATAATGTGAGGGTTAAAAGGAGGGCGGAGAAGATATCTGCAGATCCCTCTCACCCTGGACATAAATTGTTTCAACTTCTTCCCCCAGGACGGCGCTATAGAGCACCGTATGTTAAAACATCTAGACACCGGAACAGTTTTTTCCCTTGTGCCATTGCTCTGCTGAACACCTAATTAATGCAGCATGACAAACTGATTGACACTGCATGATAAGATATGACTGCCAAGACGTGACTGATAATGCTCCGTTAAATGTGAACATATGCTAGACAATAGCTTCTCCTTTTAAAAATGAATATGTTAGTCAATAGCCATAGTATTATTCTTCCTCCAATTCTCTTCTTCTGATTGCATAGTTTTAGTATATAATGTTATTATTTTTTATTATTCCTTATTTACTGATGCTATGCAAACACACTGAGTTTTTTGCACCAAAGTCAAATTCCTTGTATGTCTCATACTTGGCCAATAAAGTCAGTCAGTCTGTCTGTCTGTCTGTCTGTCTGTCTTTCTTCCTTTCTTCCTTTCTTCCTTTCTTCCTTTCTTTCCGTCCTTCAAGGTGTGCCAAATGCACTTAGTTGTTCCCCCAGTAGTCATTGTTTCAAATAAAATTTCACTTATTCTTAAAACCAGCAAAATAGGTGAGGAGAAGTTTTATTTGGAACTTCAACTCTCTGTGTGATACATATCAATAACTTCAGCATGCTTTGGTTTCCTGTTTTATTTTCCAGGACAGTGAATAATAGTGGAAATCCTTTGTGTCTTTTATTTCTTAACAGAGAATAAGTTTTATTAAGAATTCTTGAACACAGTGAAATAATTGCTGGGTAAATGCTCACAGGTTTACATTACCAGCAGATAAGGCAGCAATTCCATTCATCCTTGCATGAGAATAACCTCTTTTTTATTTGTTTGTTATACTTCTATTAACAAAGTCTCTCTGGGATTTCCTCCATTAAACTGTGAAGGAAAGATAAATGTCAGTGGATTGAAAGGGAGCCTGTTTTCAGTTACCTTCCAGCTGCAAAGTTTTCCTCTTATCTGTTGCCATTCTAGGACTTAGCTCATCCAAAAGCTCTTTTATAAATTTATAGTATATAGATCATAACAAAGAAAAGGTCTTAAATTCAGAATATGAAAAGTATCAGGTTGGCCAGAAGTTAGGAGAGAGACATAGAATTAAATGTTATTTTAAAAAATGGCAACTGTGGATATACAAGAGAAGTTAAAACATATGCTTAAGGTTCATTTTTTTCCTAAATATATTAAAGTAACGTTCCATTAAGTTCCATTAAAATGGAATTAGAACTTTCTCCCCATCAGCGTCACAGTGCCGACATTAATTTATTGCAGTTAAAGTCCAAAGGCCATGTGGACCTAGCAAAGCTCCACCAGCTAGCTAAAGGCTATGCTTTTTGTCACTTGTTGAAAAACATAGGTACTTAGCAGTTTCCCATAATATAAACTCTTTCTAGGCTGACTGCTTTCTGGAGCACTGAGCAAAACAGGTTTTTGTGTTGCAACTGTGTCATGATGTAGAATACTGACATTTCAGCTTGTCTCTTCAGGTCCTTCAGAATTTCCTATCTTTCTCTTTCAGTAATGCAGAGGAACCAACCTAACTTGTCTGACTATGTTGCAAAGGACTGACATAAAAGATCAAGGATATAATCCTACATCCATGTCAGCCAAGGCCCCATCTCGATAACCCTTGCACAATTTGTGACATAATTAGCTAAACTGGCCTTTTGTAATCTGCCAGATTATTTAGGAATCCCTTGGGAATAAAACCCAGAACATTGCAGTATTGTTGCTTTATTTTAAGAGTAGTGTGAATAAAGGTGTGGCCTAGACATGTGTTGGTCTGAATAAATTATACATTGACGTTGCTTAAGGGTTCTGATTCTGTTTGTCCTTTCAAGATATACTGCAGACTTTACTACCTGTTTCCAGTCATAGGCAAGCAACAAACTAAGAGACTTTTTCAAGCCTTCTGAAGAAGAAACAGGTTTGGGGGACTGTCTGAGATGTAATGGGACATACATTGGGGCCTATGTTTCTTGAGGTATGATTTCAAAAATAGAAAATCAACACACATTAGTGTTAGTGAGCTGTATGGGATATTGGGAAGAAGAGTCCGCTGATGAGAATTCACAGGTTCTCGGCTAACCGTCACCTTTGGGTATCAAACATGCCTCTGGTTCAAAGCACATTTGAGCCATAATTTGTATTACACAGTAATACAGCCCTAGCTTGCAGGGCTACTATAAGTATTGATGAAATAATATAAGCAAAGTGTTGTTGTTTTTATTATTATTATTAAGTAAGAGGGAATTTTGAAAATAGTATAAAAAGAAGAGTATTTATATTGGTACATAACATTTTGATATTAATGATTTTGAAAAGAAATTCCAATAATCTTTTGTGGGTTTCTTTTCTGAGCAAGCTTGAGAAGAGTCTTTAACATAACTACCTCTGAACTGTTAAGATCCAATATGCATGTCTGGAGACACTCCTGTATGTTCTAAAATGTTATCTGCTATAGGCAAGGCATTGGCCACATTTAGTTAGTTAATCTTAATTTACAATCAAAGACCAAAAATTAATTACATTTATGCATTGGCAGGGAATATAACATAACAACAGGATAAATAAAGAAAATACATTTTCAAGAGAAGCTAAGTTTAACATAACATTAGCATAATTTAAAATATTGTATATGTACGAAAAAGAGGGGTACAAAATTGACCCCCAAATCTGACTGTTATTCAACAAAACTTGGCTCCCATTCCAGAGATTACAGGAGATATATTGGCTAATAGGAGGCAGAATACTTCTCATCCAATTTACCTGCTGTGTAGTTTAAAAGGGCATTATTAAATCCATGCACCGAGCCATCTAAAAGGACAACTCAATAGTACATGTGTGACAGTCTTGATTCCCTCCTCCCTTGCTGCCAAGGACATAAATGGTCTTGCACTGGAATGTTATTAACTCTTTCTTCCAAAGTATTAAACCTGGCCAAAAAGAAGGCTCTCTTGTGAAATGGGCACAATGTTTAGGTAGGTAGCTAGCAAAAGGAAAAGATCTTCCAAGCAAACCCATGTGGGTGGGACTTCTTCTCCTCAAAAGTTTGTGAAAATCAATATTGACTGCCCTTTGCTTCATCTCCAATGTGGATTTCCCAGAACCATGCTAGATCAGGGATTGGGCTGAGAGACGATAGAACTTTACATTCAGATCAGTGCCTTTCTTCCAGAATGATAGAAAGTGGTCCCAAGAGATCAAAGAAGCAATAGTATTCCTCCTTTTATCTCCTGGATTTAATTATTTCTCCTGATGAATAGTTCCTGCAACTGTTTCTTCTCCACCCCAACAAGTTTCATATGCCATATTGTATGTGAATTTCCACTGTTATAACAAACACTCTTATGCATGTACCTATATTACCTGGGAGATGTGTGTGTGTGTGTGTATCCATGTCAACCAAATCCAGTCTATAAAGAAAATATTTTATCATGCCAACCGCAGTTGTACAAAACTGAAAACTTGCAGATGTTTTATACAACTTCAGTTACCCTAATAAATTATTTTGTGCATTCTGGATGTATATTGTTTTATTGCATGACACTTAAGTTTATATGTTCAGGCATTCTCTGAAAAAGAGTTAGGTCTGTCTGCAAGCCTTCTAATTAACACAAGGTGGTGCAAGTCGTTTTTCTGAAGAAGAGCCATTCTTTTTATTTTTTCAAACCCAACAAGATGTTGTAAAGAAATCATGTAAAAGAGCTTGGGGCTCTACAATCCATTAGCAGAAGAACTCTCTGAAAACAACAGAATGGGACCCAATTTGATGTGTGAGGGATTGGAGGTAAAGCTGACAAAAGAAAGATAATTTTTTTTAATGAAATAAATAGTTCTGCAGAGAAAAACATTCTAAAAAAAATAAAAATAAAAATCTCCCAAGGCATCCTAAAGGGAGAAGCAGCCAGGGTGTGACTCAGAACGCTGCTGACTGTTCCATTCTAAGCCCCTCCCTCCTGGTCATGTGACCCAGAGGAGAATATAGGTAGATCACCCTGTGCACATGTATGTGACGGGAATCCACAAACAGAAATACAAACAGACAAACCTATTATTTCTCTACACAGAAGAAAATACACTACCTGTGGCCCCCACTGGTAAAGGGGTTGGAAAGAATCCTAAAAGCCATACTCAGGATGTCTTCCCCAACTTGTTTGTTCATTCCAACTCTACTGAATCTCGGAAAGAAATTATGTAAAGAGGCTCAGGATTCTGTCTGCCGGTCAGGAGTATAATGCTCAAAAGATTATTTCTAGTAGTATTTATTAAATTATTTTCATATCATAAATGCTTGGGGGTTGATGAACAATCGGAAAGTTTATGAAGGGGTCAATGAGCTGAAGAGTTTGGGGACCCCGGGCTAGTGGCTCAGAATGTTGCTGACTGCTCCACTCTAACCCCCCTCCCTCTTGCTTTCCAGTCATGTGACCCAAAGCAGAGGTGCTCTTGCAGGGTTGGAAAGGAGCCGTGCTGTGCAGGCTTTCCCTGACTTAGTTTAATATACAGAAGAAAAACGCCAAAGCCAACTAATTACGAAGGGCAATCATTACCAGGGTTAAACACGTTGTCATTATTCCCGCTTCCCATTTTCTTGTGGGGGGATAGACAGAAAAGGCTGCATTACAGGTGGACAGGCTTTAGATCTGGATCTCAAGCACAGAACCAGCCTACAACATTTCACTCCGTAGGTGGGTCACAAATGGGCAGCATCTGCCTCTCTCTACCCTGCCCTCACCTTCAGGCCACAAGTCAAAGTGCATCGTAGCCAAGACTGGAGGTTATTTTGATTCCTGGAGCAGAAAATCCTGCAAGAGTAAAACATACCTTAATTTCACTGTTACCTTCCACTGACCACAATAATCGAAAGACTGGGTCAGCTGACTCAGTGGTAGATACCACACCGAGAACTTTCCTCATTTATACCATTCACATAGCTTCTTACTAACCTTGAAAGGCCTCCTTTGCCTATAGAATCCCTTACTTCATCTTACTGGGGTTTTCTAATTTGTCCATGTTATTTTCCATGTTGACTACATCTACAGTATTTTACACATTACACATTTTATACTCTTTGGTATATCTGTGATGCTGTATTCCAGAATGCAGTACCTTTGAACTTTGTGAGATAATGGGCTTAATTATACTTAGCTCTTTGTTGGACTGCACCTAATTGTATAGTTGAAATTCCCCACTCATCTATAGATTTGACTAGCAGACATTGGGTAGGTCACCTTTGCTTGGCTTAACATACAGAGTTATTTTAAAGATAAAAGTAGAAGGAATTTATATGTCTGTTAACCTGAACTCCTTGGGAGGGCAGAATAATATATACTAGTCCCCAGGTTAAGAAACCCTGGTTTACAGACCCATAGTTAAGAATGGAGCCTATTGTAGCAAAAATCGAGTTAAATACACAATGATTTGAGTTAAATACACAATGATTCATGTTCATTACACAACACTACTTATTCAGTATTATACAATAATACTGTTCCGGCTTACATACAAATTCGATTTAAGGACAGACCTTGGGAATGGAGCTCGTTCTTAAACTGGGGACTATCTGTACTTGAATAAAATAAATAATAAAATAAAGATGAAATGGACACATATTAACACTAGTTAGGAATATGTCTAATGTACTTATTAGGAATGAACTGGCTGGTTATAGTGTCCTCTTGAGTCAGCACTTGGGGACAAGCCCAGGAGGGGGCAGGATGCAGATTTGTGGTTTCCACTTTCTTTCTTGAACTTCAAGGTCTGCCTGGTGAAAAGGAACCCCCTCCCCTATAATTGGAGTTTTATGAAATCAGGAGTATATACTGATTATTTGCACTCTTTCTACAAATTCCTTACTTAAAACTTTTTTTTTGTTTTAATAGTATAATTTAGGGTAAGAGGGAACTATTTTGTAAAACAACTGGATGTTGGAAATCCTTGTGTACTATAAATCTCTGAACAACCTGTTTTGGTTTATGCTGTGGCAGTCAGTATTCACACTGATGGGTTCATGCTGCCCAACTGCTCATAATAATAAGAGAGCCAGTTGGTGTAGCGGCTAAGGTGCTGGGCTAGAAAACGAAAGACGGTGAGTTCCAGTCCTCCCTTTGGCATGAGAGCTGGCTGGGTAGTTTGGGGCAAGCTACTGCCTTGCAGCCCAACCCACTTCACAGGGATGTTATTGGGGGGAAAATAGGAGGTGGGAGCATTAGATATGTATGTTGCCTTGAGTTAACCAAAAATAAAGGCAGGATAAATAAAAATCAAATAAATAAACAACTTTTTGTTCACTAGATTCTTCTCCTAAGACCAGTCCAAGACATCTTGTTAGAAAACCAGCCTCTTTGGTTTTCTGTCCCCTCCACCCTCCTGCAACAATCCAGGTCCAATTCAAAATGTTGGTTTTAACCTATCTAGTCTTAGGCTGCTTGACCCTGGGATACTTTCAGGACTATCTCCCAGAGATCTCCAGTCCTGTGCATTCATTCAAAGAGGGGCTGCTTAGGGTCTCTCCCCAATATGAGTTAAAGGAGAGAGGAGCTCAAAAGAACTCCTTCTTTCCCAAGGTTCAGGGAGCCCCCTCCCACCTTGTCTTTTGTAAGGCATTCTTTAAAGCTCATCTTGTTCTAGTGCAATAATGGTCTGGATGGACTGTCTTGATGATATCGTTATTTTTAATTATTTCTTTTTGCTAATTCATTTGGTTTGGGCTGGTTGTTTTTGTTGGGATTTATTTCTTGGCTTTATGGCTACTGTAAACCAACCAGAGTTTCTGCAGTGGGGCAGTACATAAATGGAAGGAAGGAAGGAAGGAAGGAAGGAAGGAAGGAAGGAAGGAAGGAAGGAAGGAAGGAAGGAAGGAAGGAAGGAAGGAAGGAAGGAAGGAGGATCAACAACTATTATGTGGCAACAGAGCATGGGTTGCTTGGAATCCTATAAGCTGACTTCCAGAGAACATAAAGGACCTGGCACAAGTTCTTGAAAGGCAAAGTTAACCTCATCTGACCAGCCAGGACATTTCTTATGACTGGTTCAAAATTCTGGTGGGAAAGAACTTAACAGAGGTGTGTTTTTGGGGATAATGTCTTTGAGGAGTTCTGTGGTCCTTGGTGGAACAGGGAATCATCTGATTCTTTAGATTCAGAAGCTGAAGAGCTTGACCAGACTGAGTCTTAGCCTGCACTTCAGGAATTAACAAAAGAGACTGTACTAGTGAAAGTGGCATTGAGGAATTACAGGTGCAAGCTGGGCTAGCTGACTCAGAGCCTGAGTTGGGCAAGGTCCCAAACCCTGTATTGTAAATTACAAAAGGATTCCCAACCCAGTTGTGGATTACCTCTGCTAGAGGATGCTGGAGGATTTTAAAAAGTTCTTGCAAAGTGGTGGAAAAACATGACAGCAAAAATAAAATATTCTGGAATATCTATAGGATACAGCCAAGGAGCCTGTTGTTTAAAGAGAGGAAGAAGATGCTAAATGTTAAGGAGGAGGCCAATCTACATATTCCAAGACACAACACTGTGGGCTTTCTATTTAAGCAATGAATCATATCCAGAAACAAACCATTACCAGAAATCTGATTCTGCCAGACAATACAGGGGATGATCTATACTAGCCCTACTTTTTAATCTGTCAAATTTTCCTTCCATTTTCGTTTTTCTATGTTGAAGTAATCAGGTTATCAGAACTGCTGTGTGGTTGCTGCTGCCTCCTCACACAAACTGTGATACATTTTCTTTTCTGAGAGTATTTCTGATCTGTTGTCTACCTTATTTTGGAACCATACCACTAACGAGGATGAATAGTAAATTAGAGAGTGAAGTCCTTTTCCATCACTGCTGTGATTATGACCTTTGTCCTCGATTTGTTCCTCTACTCTGGAACTGCCATAGTATGTGACCATTGTTCTATTGGTTCTTGTTCCAACAATGTGACACGTGCAGCTGATCAGGATGTTTGCACTGTGGTGCATTTTGGTGGATGAAAAATAATTTATGATTGCTGAAAATATTATATACTATATGTAATACAGGTTACACTAAGAAGCATTTCAACACTGTCATCTTTGGATACAAATACTGAAATATGTGTGATGGTAATCTTATAACAATTACTTCTCAGTATAACTTCCTTGATGGCTATTGTTCAGATGCTACATTTTTAAACTGGATCAGACATTTCTCTGTATAAAATTTTCTTAACACCTGTTGACCAAAAAAAAAAAAAAAAAATTAAGATCCGATCCTAATTAGAGGAGGTGAATGCATTAAGTAATCATCTGGCATGAATTTTTTATATTTTGTATTGCATTACTAAATTCTACTTGAACATTTTTATGTAATTTGCATGATTAACCTTTAAAGAGGTATATAAGAGTTTTCAGACTGACAAAGATTTGAGTCACAGTTATGTAAAACTAGCTGTAGAGTCATCCATTATAACTGTACAGAACTGCCTCCCTTTCAGTGCACCATCAGCTGTGATAAAAAAGGCTCAGAAAGTGTCCATCTTAATGCACATTGAAATATGTTGATTCTAAACTGAAAATAAATTCACTTGCTGGGATTCTTGTATGATTACTCTTTCATCTTAATAAATCTTGTTAAAGAGAACTCTGATTTCATGTTTTGAGTAAAAATACTTGAGGTTCAGGCAACTGCTAAAGGCCTGACAAGATCAGTATTAGACTTTCATATTTCTTAATTTCAAGAGTTGAATCTTTTCAAATTGCCAACTTCATCTTTACTTATTTGTAAGCATTTATAATAATAAAAGTAGCACTGGGATCTTTTGAAATTTCTTCCAGTTCAGTTTTATTTTGTTTTACTTGGTGGTTTAGTAAACCCTGACTCCGCTCATATCTCTCTTTGTGCATGGAAAGTGCTGTTTGGCTACGTGAAGATCTATATTTTATTAAGAATCCAATTGGCATAGGATACTGAAGTGAAATTTCTTAGATAGAGCTGAAATCTGTCCCAGTCTAGCACTTCTGTGAGTTTAGTAGCAGCTAGGTATGTGAAAAAGCTATTTTTCAAGGAATAATCATGTGTCTTTAGTCACCTGCAATCTATGGTTAGTTACACTCTTGAGAGGTAAAGACTCAAACATGAAATAACAATTTCAGATGTGAGTCACACTGAATCATAAATAGGAACCAGGACTCTAACTTAGCAAGGTGGAATTATTAGAAGTAATTTTGTATATTCTTCATGAAAAGTAAAAGTGGGAACATTTTTACAGAAAGCACAGTGGCAACTTATATTGTAAAGTTGTGTTTTTTTAAAGTCTCACTGTCATCTAGCTTTGGTTGGAGAAAAACATGCCCTGGTTTTGTATGCCTAGCATAGCATTAATTGGAGAAAATATTTTTATTTACTTTGAGAAACAAGAGCTTTAGAGCGTGTTAATTCTTGAACATAAAATTTTGTACCACAAATGTTGGGTAACCTAATATTGCCTCATTAGAGTTGTCTATCCAGACTATATTTTACTTGCCTGAACAAGTAAAATTATGTTCTATCAATACTGAAATATGAAAATGTGTGCCAGATCCATTTTAGTCTCTTATCTGGTCACATTCTTGGACAGAATGTTGGCAACTGCCTTTTTAGTAGACCAGTTAAGAAGCCTAGTTTGACAGTGTCAGAAGAGAGATGAGTTGTACAGCTCTGTAACTTGTGTGGGAAGTTCAGACTGGCTCTAAAGTTTATAGGATAAAAGGACATAGAATAGTAGTCAAAGAAGCCAGGGTGATTCCGGAAGAACTTAAACAAGAACAGGAGGTCACAAGATTGGCTTTGCCCTATCAAAATGTTACCTGCCTTTTATTGGTCTGAGTTAATTTGATGAGAGTTCATTCTACAATTCATTTTTTAAAATTCATAGCCAGGATTCTATCTGAAAGCAATACCTGGTATCTTTTGGTAATCAACCAACCCAATTCATATTTCATGTTTGACTTGCTGCTTCTTATGGGACTTCTGTAGTTCCTACCTGAAATATAAAGATCTAGACAGATGTAAGCAAATCTAAAAATAAGACTCAAGGTTCATTAATAAATAATTAAGTAGCTAATCAGATTAGCATTTAGAATTGCATTACTGGTTAAAATTTAACCTAATGATTTAAACTGAGCAGAGTGCGTAGGATATTTGTGTATAAGATTTCAAGCATTTTAATAGTATTAAATATTATTAATTTATGTTGAAAATCTACATGTCTTGCCGGTTGAAATCTTTAAAGCAGGCCTGCAGAACATATGGCCAAACGCTGCTGCTGCCAGGAAAGATCTGCTGAGCACCTCCAGTGCCTCCAGGCCTCACCAAGACCACCAGCTCCTTTGCTGCTGCCATGCTGGTAGCTGCTGAAAGGTTGATTGGCATGCCAGCTATTCTTTTGCGGCCTGCAATTATTTTTAATTTATCAGTGTGGCCCTTTCCCCTCTATGAATTGTGCAGGCCTGTTAAAGCAGAGATAAGTTCTTTCTACCCAAATTCAAAAATTTAAAAAATTTCTTAACACCATTCTTTTCTTGCTGTGTTCATTTCCTAAGGACAGATTGAATGTACAGAAAAGTTTATAGAATTTGGAATTGTTTCATTCAACCCCAAAGAGCCACAGATAAATTGATCTCCAGATCTCCCATTAAACAAGTAATACGGGTTTTGCTTACACTGTAAACCCAGCATTTACCATATGAGAATGCAACCTGTAACTGAATTAGGATCACTAACCAACCAGTATCTTTAAGGGTAGTACCTGATGTAGGGTAAGGTGAATTTGTTCTTGTCTGCTTTGCCTCTTCCTCATTTCTTAGTCCTAAGTGAACAAAATGTGCTTGTCTATATACTTCTTGAACTATAATAATGTTACAATTCTAAATATGGATGGTAAGGTCAGTTGGAGACTGTGACTCTTGGTAATAGTGCAAATGTGTTTTGCTATTACCCTTTTTAAAAATGTTTTCTCAATTTCTGAGTCTAGTCTATAGGTCTTGGATTTTCTGGTGATGCTTCTGAGCTCTTCAGGAAGAGGGCTAGTATTTTTGAAATCAAAATCTGTAACCTCCAATGTCAATCAACAGAGGTGGGCACTCCAGATAGTGCTAAACTACAGTTCCCAATAGTTTCAGTTAACCCAACCAACAATGGGGGACGCTGGGAGTTATCATTCAGCAATAATTTGACTGTCAGAAGTTGTCTATCACTGGCATACCATTTAGTACTTATTGCAAGGAATATTTATTAATTTTACTGTTAAATTCAATATTACTTTTAAAAAGGGAGGCATTCATTGAAATAAGGAAGCACGTACATGGACAAAATAAGAAGAGTCTTAGGTTAAAATGAAGCAGTGCCTATTTTTGATGCACCTTGATACAGAGGCCCCATATTAAATTCCCAGCATCTCTAAAGCAGCCAGACATGGGAAAGACTCTCATCTAAGTTTCCATGGTGCCCGCTTCTCTCAACATGGCAAAATTAGTTGGGGATGATGGGAATTATTTATCCAGAAGGCACCAGGCTGGGGAAGACTGAGTTGAATGGTCTGGCTTCATTTAAGGCAATTTTCTATATTTAATTTGGCTTGCTGTCAGATAGGGCAACTATAAACACGGGGGCAAAGTAGAAGTTAAAGAAGCGTGATATCAGACATTCACCAGAGCCCAAACACCAGGAGAAATGTGTACTGTTGAGTCAGTGGCATCATATTGTTTGCAAGAAGGATAGTGACACTGAAGAAATCAAATTTAAATTCTCTATCTCTTCCAGGTTAAGGGTTGAGGTGTCTTGCCCACTAGGTGGCAATTATCCAGGACAAGGTGAGAAGCAGGTGGAACAGAGTCCTTCCCTGTTCAGACAACTAAGCAAAGAGTCTGGCTGACCCATCTCAGAAGACTTAAAACTTATTTAAACATTCTCCTGGAATGAGGAATGTCTAAACTATGTAGAGGAAAGATGGACAATGCTGCAGTGCTGAACAGTGCTTATAAATAAGCAGGGACAAAAGCAGGAAATTGGTGGGGCCGGGGGGGGGAGGAGCAATATATATTTAACAAGCATAGGAATAAATAATATTCTGCCTGCAGTTGTGTCCAGCAAAATGCCTCCAAAAGCTCTGGAAAAAGGACTCATGAAAGCTCTTGAAAACAGGATAGTCCACTTTCATGTACTGAAAGTAATCATCCAGAATCATATCTATATTTGTATTATAAAACATTTTTGCATCTGAAAAGCAAAATATGAAGTTTATATGAAATTCATCCATACATTTAGAATATATATACACCTTCCCAGATCTATTGTTCTCCATTACATTCTTCATTCTTCTGACTCACTCTTACTGGAGTGTATTTCAAAGCAGTTTGCCATGAACATTTGTCAGTACAACCTGCTGCCAGATTTCATCAGGAAACCAAATTTTCAACTGCTCTATGGTTGATGGCAAAGAAAGAAAGCCTTGAGAAGCACACCAAAGCTTCAGCAAGAACACAGACTGTCCATTGCACATATAGAGGGTTAGGACCATGCATGCTAACCCTACCTTCCACATCTTCATATTGTGTTTACCTTGTCTACTTATCAAGGAGGTCTGGAGGGATGTCCTCCTTGCACAGGTCCCTTCAAGATAACTCTACATAATGTGAAGCTAACTAAGACTCAGAAAGGCCAGATGAAGTGAGGGCAGAGATGTGGGGATTAGGACCAGAATGTATGACCTCCTCAATTTACACTATTTAGCCTGTACCTGATCCAGAAAAATACTCAATGAAGGCTACATCAGTGTATATTTCAGACAGTCCATGCAGGACAAACTGTCTAAGAGCAGTAGAATGCAGAGGAAAAAAACTTTGGCAATGTGACAGCATAGGAGATATTTGAGCAACAATGGTCTTTACTGTTACTCATACAGGAATGAAATCTTGCAGCACTTCACTGCCATAACAACAATCAATGCCTTTATTTGTTAGTGGTATCTCAGTGGCCAGTCTGTATGCAAATAAATCAGTCAATCAGTCAAGTCTATAAATGTGACATCAGTATTCAAAAGCCAATGGGGGAAAAAAACATACTACAACTCTGAAGGATGCTCCATCACTTGAAGATGTCCATCTTTGAGGAAGCAAATAACAGAGACTGATCTCATTCCGAGCTAGAATTCATTAAGCCTTTGAACATTATTTCTCATGTATTAAATGAAGACCAATGTTTTTTTTTATCACACTACGTGTGTTAGTCAAGAAGAATATGTCATACCCAATACTGCAACTGTTTTATCAATGTTTATTGCTAATTAGCAATAAACTCTGTATTTCCTACATTTTCTTCTAGCCTTTCCTTTCACTATACCCTTTTCCCCACACACATGGGGAATCTTCCCCACACACTGGGCATCTATACATACATACTCCCCCTGTTTCACACTCCCCCTTCCACGTGCATATCCCATCAACTGGATCCTAGTCCACAAACCCTCCGCTACCATGTCCAATAAGCTGCCTGATCTTAACATTCAGCATGCACTTATTGTAGCATCACAAGATTGCACTGCTGAAATTTGTTGGCAAAATGACAAAATTTTGGCAGTGCAATTTTTGCTTTCAGGGAGGTGTTAAAATGTTATGCCAATACAGCCATTTAAGACAGTTTAACCTCTTCCTAGGGCCTCCAAAGTCATCCCCCACACCCCTCCCATCTACCCAGTGAGTCATCAAGTCATCAGAACAAAATACCCATGGCCCTTAGAGGATAGCACTTCCCCACTGAGGCCAGGCACCCTCTGGTCCCTGTCCCTAATGGCTCCAGTGGCGGTATGTGCACAGTGGCCAATGTTTGCTTCCTCTCTCTCTGCCTCCCTGATCACCACCTACTACCCCTAAAGCAGCAGCAGCAGCAGCACGGAGCAGAGGATGTGGGTTTTGGGGCTGAAAAAAATCTCAATCATCAATAACCACACATTTGGTTTTAATGAACACCCCTTCTGCTGCATTAGTCTGTTAAATTGAGGTTTATTGTGAAGTACAATCCTCTTCTGAAAAGGTTGACAGCTTAAGCTTAGTCCTGGTGTTTCAAATCTATAAGCTTGTATTTTTTTTCAACATCGGACTAACAAAACTATCCCTCTTGGAACTTATTCAGAAGCCCCCTCCCCCCTTTTTTAAAATCTGTGAAGTGTTGGATATATGCTCCTCCTTTTTAAAAAAGCTTTCATTCAGCCAAGACTGAGAGGTACTGACTAGACCTGCAAAAGTCACGCTGATGTTTACGCCTTTAACAGTAGCGTATGTTCAAACAACCATGCTCTCTTCCTTTCTTCTCAGATGCATAACTTCTGAAATTTACTGATGAGAATAGGAATACCTTTTGAATTTAAAGCACTGTTACATCTCATACTGCCAGTAGATTGTTTCAGCCCTCCCATGCACAAATGTATTACTTACACACTTAGAAAGTCTCTTTCCTCCCTGCTGGATGCTGGGAATTGTATATACTTACTCTGCAATAGGCTTTTCTGCTCAAGCAGCTTCATCTGCTGGTGTCTGCAGTTTGAGATGCTATTAAAGGCAGAGTTACAGAGGCCAGGAGAAAAGTTGGCAATCTTCCCTAGAAATCAAGATCATATAGAAGGATGACTCACTGATTTAGGCTTGTACTCTAAGCTGATGCGATGCCTTTTGAAAGCCACAGGGAAAATGTTCTTCTGTCATAGGCTTTCTACTCTTTCCATGCAGATTTTTTTTCTTCAAAACCTCACAAGTGGGTGACTGCAGTTCAGATGATCTCATCTAGAATGGAAGGTAAACCTTTCCAAGAATTCAGAGGTTTAGGGCAATGTTCTGTGATCAATTCACTACTTCTGTGAAGAAACTATTCTAGGAAAAGCAGGGAGAGCCTGGCTTCTGGAAGTCTTCCCCCTTTACCAGAAGTGGCCATAGGTAGTGTCTGTATTTTCTTCTGTGTAATGAAGTATGAGCTTGATGTCTCTGTGTGTGAGATTCTGCTTCCTTTCTTGCTGTGTGTATGTATGCACTGAGAAGCACAGGTTGAGCTGCACCCCGTCCACCCTGGGTCATGTGACCAAAAGTACTGTAGCTTACAATGGAGCAATCAGCATTTGAGTAATTGCCCAGCTACCTCTTCCATATGGGTTCATTGGGGGACTTTTTCTGGAATATTTTTCTCCATAGTTCCAAGCTAGACAAAGCCCATTTTCAAATACATTCTTCTTTTTTTTTTTTTTGCTGGCTTAGCTTCTCCCCACTCCAATTGCTATCATTGTGTTCAGTCTTCAGGGAGTTATCTTGCTGACAGAGTTCCAAAGCTCTTTACATAATTTCTGTCTAATATTTTGTTGAGTTGGGAATCAAAAGGAGGCTAAGTTGCAAACCAAGCTTGAGGACACTATGGTTACTTTCCCCTAATATTCCTTTCTTTTGGCACTGTAGATAGATAGCATTAGTGTAGTTTTTCTGGCATTTGAGCATGGTCCCATTCTATGCTCTGGGCCTTCTACCTTAACCTGTATTCAGGTCTTTGTCTACTCCAGTGTAGTGCTCACCACAGATGTCTTGTAAATATGTCCTCCTTCCCTACCAGCACTTCTGCCTCATTGGAGCAACTCAGGATCTTAGTACCTGGTAAACACCTATCCCTTCCATGCTGGATCTCCACTGCCTAGTTGTGAGGTCCCTCTTCTGCCATTTTTTAATCATCATAGTTGGTGGTGATTTAAGAGGCTGAATGTGACCCTGGGGTTGGCTACTGCTCCTTCTTGCAAAAAGTGAAATCCAAAATAAGACCTTTGTGGAGGACTTCAGCAGAACTATATTTCCCCTTCCTATGTATAATGGCATCTGCAAATGGGGGTCAGGGGAGGCAAATGAGACATGTCTGATGTCACCATCAGACACTGTCATCATTTTGACATCACTGGATGCCACTATCAGCTTATTCGGGGTAATGAAATTACCGAATCACCTTCTAGTCAGCATCACCTTCTAGTCAGGCAAACTCAATAAACTGACAAATTCCTTGGCAGCGAGGAAGAACAGGTCATCCTTCCCCCAACCCATTTCCAGTAGTTTGCCAGTGACTGTTTTCAGCTACAGGACAGGCTGTGCCCCTAAGTCAACTCTACAAGCCTGTATTGTCTTTGTATTGCAAGTAAGCCATAAGCCTCAGACAACTGAGTCCTGCCAGAGATGAGGAGTCCCCTTGCCAGCAGGGGGCAAGCTTCATTCTCTCTCTCTCTCTCCAAATGTAAAGATATGGGCAGGTTTGTCTAGATGAAGGCAGCCCTTCAGGAGAATTAGTTGGAAGCCATAAAAACTTCTGTAAAAAAACTTGTAGAAAATCATGATATCATCTCAAAGGGCAGGACTTGTTCTCTATCATCCCAGAGGGCATGAATAATAGATTTAAGTTTTGGAACAGAGATCCTGCTTTAATCTTCAGAATTTCCTAACAACCACAACAGGGCAATGGAACTATTTACCTCAGAGAGTAATGGGCTCCTCTTCAGTGGTTGTGTTCTACTGGAAGTTGGACAACCATCTGTGGCCAGTGTTTTAATCTGGATTCCTACATGATCTAGGGATTGAAGTCAATGGCCTAAATGGCCTAAATACTTGAGTCTGTGATCAATGCTGAACATCTACATCTCACTGGGTTAGTGGGTATCCTTGTATATTTTCCATACTGCTATGCAAAAAAAAGTGACAACTCATTGAAACCCTGGTTATAGTCAGATTGGATTATTACACTTAATGTTCTGTGCCTGTGATTTTTCAGTGCATAGTCACTCCAAGGTGACATCTGCATCCATTTCAGTAAGCTGAAACTACGAAGCAATAATCAGCTACCACCTACTCTTAGGATTTTTGTAAGACAAATATTCTTGGCTTAAAGTTGCATAAGAAGTAAGAATGTGTTGAAGCGAGTAGAAAGGATTGGAATTTACTTGAACTGCCATTGCACTGGTGGGCAGCACTAGCACTATCGTTAGGGAAAGGAATCGGGCAGAACATCTGGGTGTGGAGAACAGCAGGGAGATCTTAAGCTGAGAGGCATGAACTGAACAGGCTGCCTTGGGCTCCCTGAACTGCTACTCTGTCATCTCTGTTGACATAAGATTTAATTGCCAGCTAAATCTGGGTGGGGAGTGCCATCTTGTCCTTCAGCTCAGGCAGCAAAACATCTCTGGCCAGCCCTGTTGATGGACTCACCAGGAATGACTAATATCCTCCTGTCTGACATTTCATGGGAACAGTATTATAGAAAGCTTATTCTAAGAGGAATAACAAAAATATGTGATATTTAAAGCTACTGGAGTCTATGCATTCCAAAGTGCCTTGACAACAGTGACTCAGGTAGAACAGCAACAAAAACTATTAAAAATAAATCCTAACATTTCTCTCTCACTAAAAACACACTAATAACATGATACTGGAGTCAAATCTTATGGTAAAAATTAGACTGCACTCTAAGACCAACTTAACTTTATGACGCTTACTTCTGAATAGGCACTTACAGAATTGCAATTTTATTTCATAATATAATTCTAGACTCAATTTAGCATATCTAATGACATTAAGATCTTTGTTTATAGTACAACACTAAGCAAGGATGATATCTGAGGTTTAAGGATCTCTAGTGTTTTTCCCAATGGTATGTCACAGCTGTTTTGTACTTTAATTGAACATCAAATTATCTGAAGACCAAAAGTACAATAAGCAGGTGATTGCATTTCATGTATGTTTAACAAAACGGGACATAAAAAGTTGGTGTGGGAACACACCCAGAATTGGGGTTAAATTTCTAACACCATGTTTCTGCTTAAGACAAACCACTGGCCTTTCCTATGCCATTGTCTCTTTCTGGTGCCACTTGCATCTTTACATGCAATACATGCATCATGCTGTATAGCTGGGCCTACAAAGGTATTATCATAGAGTTCATATCCTGCCTTAGCCTTGGAAATTCACTTTCTCATCCCAACCTACCTTGCAGTGCTCTTGTTGTGGGGAAAATCTGGAGGAGAGAGTATGGTGCATGCTGTCTTGAGCTCCTGGAGGAAAAACAGGATATAAATCTAACAAAAATTAAATAAACTACACAAATAGCTTATCACTCATGTATCTCAACAGCTCCACCAATTTACAACAGCAATTTTATTGTCAACTTTAAGGTTCCCTCCCACCAGTGGTGGTGTCATTTACAGCCAAATTATCCTTCAGTTGAAAGAAATCACAGCTGCAACCCCCAAAACTGTCTACTTTAGGGACAGTAAAGTTGAGAAATGTTGGAAACTATAGCCTATCAAGCACCAGATTAAGAAAACTGGAGGAAAAATTGCTTATGTTATCAAGACAGAATCCTTGCTGTGTTTTATGCATATAACCAACATTCCAAACATTATGAGATGTTCAGCTTATTATACATAGTCATATTCCACAGAGAGAGACCCCACATCTGCTTCCTGGGACATCCTCAGCAGTCTAAGGTATGTGCTAGAAAGAAGAGGTAGTTTAATGTAAAGTGGCCCAAACACCAGGTGCTTGGCCCCACCTAGAAGAGATTTTGCTTCCTCCTGTCATCTGTGGCATGGAAGAAACTTCTCTGTTCTTGCATTTATCTTTTCTTTTTTTTTTAAGGAACCCCTCTCTTTCCTTAATTCTCATTAAATGCTGAGTTTCAGAGCCCTCTCTGCTTCCACTTCCATCTTTCTCTGATTCAAGTGCCCTCAGTTCAGTGCTATTGAGGGAGGTTAACAGCAGAATTGCCATTGGCATTGGATGGCAGTGTGGCAAAACTCCTCAAGCCCAACCACATGTGGGGGAAACTGCATCTGTTCATGAGCTCCTTGCCAGCATTGTCATGTGCTGCCTGAAGTTCAGTGGTGGCTTACTTCAAGCAGCCCAAAAACTGTGCCTGCTCTGCAGTTTGCTGGGAATTACGTTTCTGGGCCCTACTATACCTCTTTTTGGGGAGGTACATATGTGTTTCTTGACCTTCATCTTCCTGCTGAAGAGGACAACGCCCTGCTGATTCTACTGATTGGAAACCACAACAGAAGGAACGACACAGAGAATCAGTAGGCTGGTTTTGCTCTTCATTGGGAAGTTTTGTGCATGCAATTGTTACGATGTAATAGGCTCATACAGTAGTTACATATACTAAAAGGTAGAGAATAGTGACAAAATAGGTGTCATTCTTCTGCCTATACAGAATTCCAACCATATCAGAATCTCTTGGTCAGTCCAAAAGATTCCAGAATATGTTAAAATCTGGCACTTCCTATGGAAAAAAAACAACCCGCTTTTATGATCCCATCAACCTGACTTGCTCATTGAATTGTACAGGGAATCTAGACACTGTTGTCTTCCACCTGTAATCTTCTGTCTCCCTCCTGCTTCTTTCTATTTTTCACAATAAATAAGAAACCTTCTAAGGGGTTTAAAACAGAGTTTTTGCACAATGTCATTTTTGACAGGTAATGCTAATAGCCATCTGTCTATAACCATCCAGATATTTTGAGTAGGCAAGCTTGACATGACATTGTTAGTCCATGAAGGGAGACAATTCATCATATATTTTGTCTGCTTGGTTTATACATCTTCTTCCAAAGAACTCAGTCAAATACTTTACAAGTAGTTCCTAGGATGTCTCTCATATAGCTATTTTAAACAATTGCACACACTCAGTTTCATTTCAGATTCATTTAATTTATACCAAAGCATAGCACTAAAAGTGGCTAATTATAAAAGGAATAAAATGTGAACAACAATAAAATCACCAAACTCCTATATAAAACACGAAATTATTGAAAAAAACAGTTTAAAGCTTAGAATATAACATTTAGAAACACATAAATAAAATGGAGCAAGCCAATTTAAACCCTGAGAAGGCAGCCACCTTATCCATCAAAAAAATATACAAAATATTTTTGTTTACTAGAAGAATGACTGAGATACAGTTAGCCTGGTCTCTCATGACACGGAGTTCCAAACCTTTGAGGAACTTCTGCAAGAACCTTTTCATATCCTACAAAGATGGCAAGACTAAGATAGAGGCTTCTAATGCAGTTTTAAAATCTTGACACATCTATTAAGGATGAATATAGCCTCCCAAACAGCCTGATTCCAAGTTGTATGGGGTTATAGTTATTGTTGTTTGATGGTGTTCTCTGTATATAAAGTCATGGATCATCACTTTAAAACTATATGTTTGATTCAAAAAGTTTATCTCCTTCAAAAAGTAGGCTTCTGCCCAAGTTCCCAGCATCATTGTGAGTGACAGCAGGGTTGAGAGATTGTGCTGACAGACCAGTTTTATTGCTACTGAAAATCTGTACTCAGATCTTGGCATGATTTGCTATTCTGCTATTTGCTTTATCTTGCCATAATATTCTCAAGTGGCAAACATCTCTCTTTCCATTAGCACATCATTATTTGCAGTTCTGACCTCATGAAAATATGGATCTGAAATCTTACTGTTGAGACAGCATTACCTCATATCACTCCAGTATTTTCTTACAGTCCAAAATAAATGTATTGTTTATAGCAAATACAAGCTGAAGGTATTTGACTCATAACACACAAGAAATGCCAACGAAGATCTTGTCAACTGGAAGGCAAATGCTGGTCACATACAGAGATGAAGTGGCAAAGTGATAGTAGATTGTAAAGAATGGCAAAGTAAAAAAGAGTTGATGCAAACAGTTTGTGGTTCCTGGTGATAATGTCTCAAAAATGGAGGATCCCAGAACTTCCAGTCCAAGCAGAACATTCTGAGGTCTTTTTGCACCCTGAGTTGTCTAAGTAACAAAAGATTTTAGGATTTAAGTGGCTGTGATGTGGACGAGTCACCGCCATTACTGTACACGGGGAAATTATGCTAAATAAAATAGATAGCAGGGTTCTGAGTAACATGCAGGTTAAGATGCCTGAACTTCTATTGTATTATAACTTTGCTGCAACAAAATGAATTTACATTTAATTTCTTCTTATTTAGTTATTTCATATTGCTTCCTCTTTTTTCTTCATGATAAAGTCACTCTTCATAGATGTACAATAGTGCTACTTCAGTACATGAACAAAAGGATATGATTTGTTTATCACCTGGATTTGACATGAGAGCAAATCTTCTGGAAAGATAAACCCACTTCCCAAACAAACAAAATGATGGAAATATTTTATGATTCTCTGCATTTCCAACTAAGGCTAAAGCTATGTTTGCCAGTATGTCTTTCCCTAAGCCCAAGATAATGCAGTGGATAAAGTGACATACTTTTTTATACCTGCATGCATATTAGTTATTTTAGTATATGGAAACAATCTACTTATCAGTAAACAGCAAATTGTGTTGTAATAAAAAAAAGGTGAAAATATTTCTGTGTTCACTGCTCTGTCACTGGGTTGTGTGGTTTTGACTAAGAGTTCATCAGTGCTCAGGAAGATTTTAAAAAGGATTTTAAACTTTTTTTTCCACTTTTGTCTAACATGTCATGCTGTTTGATGGTACAATTTATGCCCCTTTACAGCATGAAATTCAGTATGGAATATTAAAAAGAGCCCAGCGCATATTTCACAAAAAGCAGAAATGCTTTCTTTTCCAGAGTTTTATAAATACCTTGTCCCTTGTAGATTATTAGAAATCCACAATCTTTTTGCTTGGATTTCTATTTGGGCATGATAGAACAACATGAGTTTGAAGATAAAATATTGTTTTGCAGAAACAAGGCCTGTGACTTGAACACCTAAACAGGGAAATAAAGCATGGGTTTAGATAGAGAAAAAAACAAAACAAAACAAAAAACAAAAAAACAAAAATGCAAGACTTACTCTGAAGCAAATCTTGGAAATAAAAGACTGCTCTGGGCAAGAAAGGCCCTTGACTGTAGTTTTGAAATAAAATACTATTCTTGATACCATAGACCCCTGGAACAATCAAACTTATGACTGCACTATGCTTTCTGGTGTCTTGTAGCCAGAAGTTTTCCAGCCAGCACTTTTCTATCCCTTCTTCCTCCCAATGATTCCATCCAGAGATGTAGCAATCAAGTCCCTTATCACCTGCAGAAGCCAGGGAACACAGTGCACTGAGCTAGCTGGTAAGACATGCTCTTGGGCGCACCTTAGTTCTCTTCTTCGCCAACCTGTGCACCAGTTCCATTGGCAAGTTGGGACTTCCTGGGCAAGTTTTTCAGATAGGATGACTCTTTGAATGTATTAGCCAATCCTGGCTAATTTGACAGATGTCAGGCATGCAAACAAACAATCTTGTATTTAGATTCAAGATTCTGTCTTCAAGGTGAAAGCTAATAAATGCTATCGAACTATATCTGTACTGTCTCGTGGCATTCTTTGGGCTGAACCTGACATCAGACTTGCCAGACTCAATCTAAACTTCCCAAGCCAGCAAGCAAACACTGTGAATTCCTTAGGATGGTGCTAATCTCATCCTCTTCACCTTCCCACGCTCTTTCTGAGGACTAAGGAAATGCTTATCTCCCCGAGCTTATCTCACCAAACCATTCCATCACAGAAACCTTGAACTAGAAAGCCCAGTTCAAATTGTCAAAGGCCTTCTCTGCATCTAAGAAAATCAATGCAGCTTGTTTTTCATTATGTTGCTCCAAATATTCCAAAATGTCCAACACATTTCTAACATTGTCCTTTAACTGTCTTTTAGGTAAAAACCCACATTGATCCTCATGAATAAATTCTTGCAAAATTATTGTCAGTCTTATCAGCTAGAATCATTGTGAAAAACTTGCCATTATTCAGTAATGGTATCAGCCTATAGTTTCTTGTTAAAGTCAAATCTTGTCCCTCTTTAGGTATTAGTGCTATATTTGCCTCTTTCCAACACTCTGGTCTCTTTCATCCCTGTAAGACAGAGTTCATAGTATTTTGTTAAGGTTGTAAAAATTCATCCTCAAAACATTCATAATAAGAACCTGATAATCCATCTGGTCCAGGCACCTTTCCCGGTTTAATCTTTTTTATAGCTTCAGAAACTTCCCTTATTGTTATAGGTCCATTCATAATCTGTCTCTGTTCCTCTATAATCCTCAGTAAATTTTGTTTTATTAGATATTCATCTATTTTCTCTAGAGAGATGTCGCTTCCTTTATACAAGTTGGAATAATATTGATGAATGCTTTTTGTATTACCACATTGCCCATTAATACAGTATCTCCCTCTTGTAATTTCAATATCATTTTCTTTTCTTTTCATAATTTATATGCTAGCCACTTCCCTGGTTTATTTGCAAACTAAAATTTTTCGCTTTACATAATTCATTTTTATTTCCATTTCCCTTACTGTTAACATAGTTAATTGTCATTGTAAAAACTTATTTTGTTGACAAATACTTATCTTCTCTGGAAATTTCTTTAATTCTTTTTTTTTTCTCTTTATCTCATCCAAAATAGCTTGTGTTTTCTCTTGACTCTTCTTTTTGAGTTCACTAGTATGTTGTATAAAATAATCTCTAATAAAAGCTTTACTTGCATCCCAAACCATTCTTAAATCAGTGCCTTTACCTAAATTATTTTCAAAAAAATTCTTTTAATTTTTTTTACAATCCTCCACTATTGCTTCTTTCAGTAGCAACCTTTTGTTTTAGTCTCCATCCAAAAGAACTAGATTTTCTTTTATAAACCAAACTCACAGGATTATGATCTGAAAAAGTCTTTGGTAATATCTCTACTTTAGAAACCTTAGTAGCCAAGTTGTTTGATATATCCTGTCTTTCTTTTAGAAACTTTTTCAGATTCATTTCCAACAGCTCATGCTTGGTTGGAGTTGTCAGAAATTCTAGTTCAAGAACTTCTGGAGAGCAACAGTATATCCACTGCTACACTAAATGATATATTTTTTTATCTGTGTAAATCCATACTGGTGAAAGTATAAGTGGTCAAATCCCACCCACCCCTCCAATTTTGTATTCCTCTGCATTTTCAAGTAAGAGGCAGTTGTTTATCTTTTTAGACAATGAGGGAGCAAAAGATGGAGTACAGGTGGTCCTTGGGTTACAACCACTTATTCAGTGACCATTGAAAATTGCAACAGTGCTAAACAAAGAGTTCTTACAACAGGTCCTCAGAGTTCCAGCTGTCACAGCATCCTATGATCACATGATCATGATTTCTGATGTTCCCTGCCGGCTTCCCACAAAGTCAATGGGGAAGCTACAGGAAGTTGGAAGTCATGGTCATGTGAGGCCCTCGCTTAACAACCTGCATGGTCCTCGCTTAATGATGGCAACCGGGACTGCTGGAACTGCAATCGCTAAGCGACATGGTCACATGATGTTGTGCTTTATGTCCATGTCGGTTAGTGATGGCAATTCTGGTCCCAATTGCCCCTGTAATCTCGAACCACAATTAGGACCAGCAACTTGGTTGTTAAGCGAAGCAGTTGTTCAGTGAAACTGTGACTGTGCTTATGATCTTACTTCAGCTTTCCTTTGCTTTTACAGACCTAAGAAGGTCAGAAGTGCGAGGATTGGTTATAACATTACATCACCGCTGTAACTGCAAACAGTCACTGAATGAGGCAGTTGCTAAAGGAGGACTACTGGTATGGCACAGGAATGTAAACAGGTCTTTCCTGGATGAGACCAAAGTCCCATGTAGCCCTGCATTCTGTTCTTATATCAGAAGATCCTGATAACAATTGCACCTTTTTTTCCATTTAAAAAGAAGCCTTCCTAGAGCAGATCGCACAGTGATGAAGCTGCAGCCTCCACCTACATTCCGTGGACTGGAATGCCATGGAAATGGCATTTAACACACACTTACTCAGAAGCCCTACTGGAGCAGCAAGCCACCTTTTAGCTGGCAGCTGTAGGCTGCACAACATTTTGTGGGAAGCAAAGGTTGCACTGGGCAGGGAGATTATGCAAAGAGGGTAGAGACTACCACATATCTGGGCAAAGCTGGGATTTTCCAAGATTCTCCTTTTGCTTTTAGCAACAGTTTGTTACTTTGTTTTTTAAAAAGCTGTGTTAAGTCCCTTTTAGGAACTGCACTTCAATTCTTGTGTATTTCCTGCCTCAAAATATGGGGAAGCTGCACCTCTATTCCCCCCCCCCAGTAATCAGGTTGGGGGGTACTTTGGGGCAAAGATGATGATGCCATTCTAAGGAGACAGATGTGTCTATAAGCAGAGGAAAACAAGATTACTTGATTCCAAAGATTATTGGTGTCATTCTTTTTAGTGTTTTATTCTTTTTAATGTGAAGACTTCATCTTCACATTTACAAAACCCCATTTTTAAGTTCTTTGACTTTATATTCCTTTTACTTCAGTTCCTCGTGAGACAAATCAGAGGAATAGTATTTTGCTGTACAATTTTCTTTTTTTATGTGTGTTCAGAATTGAAAATGGGAAACTAAATAAAATTATATGATAAAACAGTAATTGCTATAAGACAGGAGTATGAATGTTTTACACTGTGTTCTGAGAATTATATGGTGGTAAATGCACATTTAATATAAGATGACCAGATAGAAAGAGCATTGAAGTATGTTACTTAGACATGTTGATTTTGGGAGGAAGAATACAATTCAAGTTATCTCATCTGACTTTGCCAAGCAGTTAGTCCTGGCCCAAAGAGGTTAGGGGGATAGAGAGACTGGGGGCAGGGAGGGAAAGAGCCAATAATATATTGTTACTAAACATTAGTGAGGGAAGGGTCTGGGTTATGGACATGTTTTGATGAAGCACCCACTATTTTGTGTTATATTTTAAAATCATCCTTCACCAACGGGAGTTACATGAAAGACAGATGGAAGTAGTTGAGGGACAGGAGGCAAGAGAGCGGTAGAGCTGGAAGAGGAAAGCAATACAGAAAGGATGGAAATGAAGAAAGTTAGATTTGGTTGAGAAAAGACATTTTGGAAAGGCAACTCATGTCCTTGCTTCCCTCATTTCCATGTTCCCTCAGGCCCCATTCCCGGGGCCATGCTGGGAGAATGTACTGGGACACCTCTCTTCAGAATACAAAACTTAGGACTTTCTGCAGTCCTCACGCCGGGAGGGTCTGTTACTCCTCTGCCCCATTCTGCTTCGCCCTCTGCCCGTCCACTCAGCTACCTGTCGCCAAGCCCAGCCTTCTCCTCCAACTCCCTTCCCGCCCCTTCCAGCTCCCTCCCCTCATTTGCATCCCACCCTCCTCACCCCCTTCCTCCCAGCTGGTTCCCGCCATCCATTCTCCCCGTCCGTTGCTTCGTGCCATTCCCCCTCCCCGCTCTCCTCACCTTACCTCGCGCCCTTCCCTCTTCGGCGCCTCCCTCCCGCCCTTTTCACGCTCCCGTTCTTTCCTTGAGTCTCCCGCGTCCCCTCGTCATTCGTAGCCCGCTCCTCGCCCTGCGCCCCCGTTGCATCCTCCCCGACGCTGCCCTTCCACGCCTCCAGTCTCCGTCCCCGGAGGCTGACACCTCTGGGCCCGGATTGGTGGCTCGCCGGGGCCGGAGGGGATGGAGCTGTGGCGCGCGGCGGGCTGCAGGCGCCCGTGACTCTGGGGCTGCCGACGCTGCCAGAGGGGTAGGTGAGAAGGGGCCGGGCGGAGAAGTCCCCGGCCGAGCGGAGCCACCTGCTCGCCCAGCGCCAGCCAGCCAGCCAGCCATGCCTGCCGAGAGCAACGAGCCCGACTGCCTCCTCCGCTACCAGGTGAGCGCTGGCAGGTCTCGGGGAGGAGGGCGCCTGCAGCAGGGAAGGGGGAAGATGGGCGTGCAGCCGCGTTCGGGGAGGTTGCAGCGCGCCGCCGCCGCCGCCATGTCACCTTCACGTGGGCTGAGCCCCGAGGGGGCCCGCATGCCGCCACCGGCCTTTGGGGTTTTGTTTTGGTTTTGCTGGTGTGGCTCTGGACGGAAGAAGGCGGCTTACTGCGGCAGTCTTGCCTAGGGTGGGGGCGGGGAGGGGGCAGCGAAGGATGAACGCATGGCGCCCCCCCCCCCGTTTGACTGAATTGAGTGGGTGGGAATGGATGTACACTCCCAAGCGGGCGTGAAGGAGCGGGCATTGGCTTCCTCCTTTCTTTGGAAGGACCCCAACGCGCAGACACAGTTAGGAAACCGGCTGTGTACTTTGCTGTGCTGAACGAAGCCTGGCATGCTGGAGCAGGATTCAGAAATGGTTCGGAGGAGGGGTATCCTGCTTTAGGTGGCACCGGTCGTCTGAGGCTAGGAAGCGAGCCATTCTGTGGGACTTCGGGAAACCACCAACCCCAAGCGGTTCCTTGGATCCGAAATGTCCAGGGCAAGGAACCAGATCAGTGTCACCATCTGCTTTCCCTGTAGTCTCTTCCCCTCTTTTATGTATCAGCGTCTGCGGATTATTATGATTTTAGGAGCCACAGCTATAGCTTCAGGGATGTGGGGCTCCATTTTTACGACCCTCTCCCACAACCTGCAAAGTATAAGCAGCTTTTTAAAGGTGGGGAAGGAAGGAGGCTAGACAGCATCTGAAAGCTTTTTTCACTGAGAACTGTTTCATCTGAATTGACTGTAGGATGGGTGTTGTGTGCAAAGAGGTTATATGCAACTTGCAACTTATACAACACACTCACCTGTTGGGATTCACCTGTGCAGCCACACAGGTACCCTTGACAAATATACCTCTGCAGAGCTTTTAAAATTATTATTATTTTTTCAAAGGAGGCTTTTAAGTGAGTTTTTGCAGCATGAATTGTCTATGGTAATGGGATGAAAAAGACTCAGAATTTGAGGAATTTGTGTTCAGTGGAAGAATTAAAAGTTAACAGCAACATGGCCATTTATATCAGACTACGGAGGTGCTCTGTAGTTATTGAGATACAACTGATTTGGCACGTGGGCATAATAGTGAGGTCAGTTCTATAAAATTTATTTTCAGATTTGTAATCTTGATCTAGCGGTCTCCAGAATATTTAGTGATGGTAGGATTTGTACTGTACAGGTAATCTTCCCAAAAGTTTTGCCAAGTAGCCCAGTATTATTGTTCCTTTTACCTTGTTCAGTTCGCTTCCTTAGATACATATAGTACAATGGCATACAAGCTCATCAGGTAAGAATAAAAAGGAGAGCAACTCTAGTAAGTTATGTTTCAACCGGCAGGGAGGGGGGTGCTTTTAGTTTGTATTCTTAAAAAGTTTTCTCATGTGCCAATGCAAGTACGTTTGATCCTCTCTTCTGCTTTTGATTTGAGTGATATGAGCTTTTAAGTGAACAATATGACGTCCAGTTCTTTCCTTATTCATCCTGACAGCTAGGCCATCTAACAGATTTATTTATTTATTAAATTTGTATGCCACCCGTATCCCCCAGCGGGTGACTCTGGGCGGCTCACAATGAAGGTAAAACCCACAAACAGTTAAAAAATAAATACCCCCATTAATTAATTAATTAATTAATTAAAAAGTCAAACTACAGAAACAAGCCCTATACATAAAAACTAAAAACATTCAAGATGGCGGGGAAGTAAAATCAATTACCCCACAAGCCACTTCCACTGATGCCAGCCCCTATCCGGCCCCCAGGCCATCTGGCATAGCCAGGATTTCACGCTCTTCCTGAAGGCCATGAGAGTGGGGGCACACCTCACCTCGGGAGGTAGATTGTTCCACAGAGAAGGGGCCATGGCAGAAAAGGCCCTCTTCCTAGACCCCACCAGTTGAAATTCCTTGACTGGTGGAGCCTGCAACATGCCCCTTCTGCCGGACCAAGTGGGAGGGCTGATGTAATGGGGGTGAGACGGCTCCTCAGATAACCTGGTCCTGTGCCATGAAGGGCTGCAGATGACTGTAGTTCCCATTTTAAATATGGGTAAGGGGCTGAGAAACGACTGGGGCAGCAAGAGACTTTCCAGTGTGGGCATGTTACACATCCCACCTGTCATGAAACTTTCTTGCTCTAACCTTCTCTTTATTTCCTTATCCAAATTTCTTTCTAGCTTCTCCATCCCAGCTCCACCCATGAAAAACTCTCTTTTCAGGCATAATGACAACATAGAACTTCCATGTTCAGTGGCAGTGGGTCTCTGAAGATAGGAGCAAAGATGAACAGCAGGCGAATGTATTGTCTTCACATTCACTTGCAATTTCCCTAGTGTAATTGGCTTGGCTACTGTTAGAAGCTAAATGATGGATTAGATGGTGACAAGGAACTTTTCTCGCTGTAGACTAACATGCCAGAAGAAAAGACAGAAAACGAAATATCAGACTATGACTCTGCTTTTATTTACTGCTGCAATATCTGGGACAGAAGGCAGATGAGAGGCTGAGTGTGCAAGTCAGTTGTACAAGGGCACCAAGTATGACGGGGTGTCAGCACCAAATAATTTCCCCCTAACAATTCCAAATAATATATGAATTTCCCTCCTAGATCTCATCTAAAAATCTATTTCCATTCAAATAACTTGGCAAATTGTAAATAACCCTCTAGATTTCTCGAATTATTTTTCATCCTGAATATCCATTTTATTGGCTTACTTTGCTTTTCCTAGCTGTATATGGTTATAAAGTGTCTTTTTAAAATACAAAGGTGGGATATAAATATGGATAATAAATCATTTTTCTACCAGATCCTTCTCTTGTATTTCCATTTCTTTTGTCTAAGGGAAGAAAATTCTTTCCCGCCCATGGAACTAACACCTGTACTTCTGCAGCTTGACCTTATTTCCTGCCTCACCTCCTTCAATGCAGTAGCAAAATTAAGATTTAAGAGGCAGTTTATGCAGCTGTTGTCCAGTCAGGAGCCAACAATCAATAACCTGGTTACAAGCCTGATTTCTTTCTATCTCTTCCCATTTTTCTTCTCCAATTCACTGTGCAACATTTAAAATATTCAGGGCAATACACTGCATATAGTACAAGAAAAAAGTCTGTTTCAAGAGCTAAACCAAAGACACTGATATCTATTTTATTGCAGGATCAGTGGGCATTATGGCTTTCTATTATAGAAAGAGAAATAGAGGCATTTCAGTAGTAAAAATACAAGGGAGTTTTTAACCAAGGTGCCAGGCACTATATAGGAAAGAAATAAAGTAGAATCATTATTTCAAGATTTCAGGGAAGTAATAAAAGATAACGAATGACAAGATGGTCATGTTGAGCCAAAGTTATCACCTGAATCTTACTTTTAGCAAAGAAGTGAGAAAAATGAATTAGTTGAATTCTTCCAACTGTAGTGAGGAAAAAGAAAAGTAATGCAACAAAGTACAACAAAGCAAAATTGAAATGTTAGATGATTGAAAGTGGGACAGGAGGAGAAAGAGTGATGAGACAAGGAAGCTGTATCAGAGCTAGCCCTACCATTAGACAGAGAGGGTAGTTGGCTCTGGCAGCAAATTCTGGGGTTTTGGAAATGTAATAAGATACAGAAGAATGGACTGCCATGTGCTCTGGTGTACTGCCAGAATGAATGAAGTGAGATCCCAGTCTTGTCAGCTTCTATATGTGGACTGTGATGGGCTGTCTTTTGGTACAAGATGCAAAATATCTTGGTTTGGTGCTGGATCTTATAGATTTCCATTGTTCTCAAGATACTAGAAAACATATATATTCTAGGTTGAAAACAGCAGTGAATTATATGTTAACAGCAAGTAGGTAGTAGTTGGTGGTTATGTGGGTAGTTGAGGGGAAAAGCTAGTTTTATGTTTGGCAACAGTCTCAGCATATCTGATCAATACTTATGTAATGTCACATATTATAGGGCAGTGGAGCACTTTGGATTCCATTTTGAAAAGATGCTTTGAAACACATAGAGGACACCTGCCTACAATTCTTTAAAGCAGCCGCGTTTTTTCTTGGGAATGTGCGGTTCCAGGAAAATACTCAGTTGCTTTAAAGAAATGCAGATAGTTTCTATGTTTGTGCTCCCATAGACTCTGAAGCACCTGTTTGGAACTGAATATGAAATGATGCACATCCCTAATCTTCATTTCTATAGCTTTTCTATTATTTTCCATTTGTTGCCTTTGCCATTTATACAATGGGATTCAATGAAAAAACCTACTTCTTTTAGATACTTGTACTCTCCTCCTGCCTAGCTTCTCTCTTATGCTCTTCTTTTATGTTCTGTAAATTGAGATTAGAAACTGTGGACAAGGTGCTGTTGGTTTTTATTTTAAATTATTCTGAATCTGAATTTTTATAGTATACAATGACTTTAGTTGTTTAAGAAAATTTAAGCACTGTTATGCTTACTAAACTTTTCAGCTTCACAATCAGGTCTTGAAGTCTGATAGATCAGGAAAGCTAAAAGTGAGGTATGATGACTTTATATACATGCTGGCTGGGAATTCTTGGGGTTGAAGTCCATACATCTTAAAGTTGCTGCGGCTGAGGAACACTGCTGTATATCCTTTTCTGCAATACTGCTAAGCACCAGGGCCTGGATAGCTCCTAAATCAAATGCACTGTATATAGTCATCTGAAGTACAATGGTCCAGGAGTTCAATTCCTACTGAAGGGTTTGAACCCCATAGAAAGATATAGCTAAATATGTCCAAAAAATACAAAAAAGCTTCATCTGAAAGACAAATATATTTTATCTGGTGTGATGCTATCTAAACTGAAAATGGTACTACTGTAGTCACTGGCATTCCAAATCCATATAACCAATGGATGATAAAGCACTATTGGGCAGTCACTATCATCAGCGTGTTGGAAGGGGGGTGAATTTCTGAAATTCCAAGCAGAAAAAATGGTCATGCACAATGAAGGTGAAATGGTCATCACAGAAACTTTACAGCAAAATATCCAACCTAGTGTCAGTTGTTTCAGAAGAATAGAGAATGCCAGAAAAGTCTGTATCACATCCTCCTTTGCAGAAGGAAACTGTTCAAAGGCATAGAATTGACAGAAATGGACCTGGGAGGATGGAAGGAAGATACAGAAGATGGAGAGAGACAAGATGACTTCTTGCAGCTTGATCTAGTTCTTTCTGCAACAGTATAATCAGTCAAAATGGAGACACTGAATTTGGGGCAGAAAAACCAACAGTCTTTGGTCTGTCTTATCTAGTTTGCAAGTGCAAGAACACTACCCCAGGACAGCTTGTTGAAAAAAATTTCAGTACAAATGCATTTTTGAAAATTCTAATTCAAAGCAGCCTTTAATGCAATTAAGACATTGCCTTAACAGCTGAGATGAAGATAGGAGAAGGGAATTATCACAGTAGTGCTGAGCTTCATCTCTGAAGTCAGCATACTCCTGTTTATGTAATATATCAGAATATATCAAGTTATGCTCAAATAATTAATAAATTAACAATAGGTTCGGGCTAAATGCAGTATTTTGATATCTGTGCCAGATAATAGTTAAAATAAGTTCTCCTCTGCAGTTATATCGTCATGTCATTGCTTTAACAGCTGTATAGATGTAGACATCATCTGAAATAGCCCCAGGCAAGTGAGTCATAACTTGCATTTGCAGTCACCAATAATTAGATGATACTTGGGGAAGGGTGAAGCAGAGGCCAGGGCATGATTTATGCTGTCAATCATGGGAGGAATGTTGGAAGAGCCACTGTTGTGGCATGACTCCATCTTGCAATCTCTTCATCCAAGTATTTTCCCTCGAAGCAGAATGTACAATTATGGCAATTCTTCCTACATCTTAGTGGCAATGGCCTTAAAGCACTCGGGGCTGTATAAATTGGTGCTGGCAGTGAAGATCCCAGGCTCCACAATAGAAATGTTCACACCATGGGAGAGCATCTCACAGCTCAAGCAGTCGGAGAAGGCTTCCACCCCAAATTTAGTGTTGCATTAAGGGAAGCAGGAGGACTCCGGCCAGCTAACCCATCATGCTGCTAAATGTGTCTTTTCCTGGGATTGTGCTGCAGCTATGGAGGGCAGTCATACAATTCCAGGAAAAGCTGCAGCTGGTTTAAGAAGTTGTAGACGTGTGCTACATACATACTACACCTTTTTCTTTTCAAATCTAAAATGTTGCACAGAACGAATTGATGTTATTATTAAGAAAGGGCCTCAATTGTTCTTGATAGTGGGTGTTTAAGCCTTCCTCCCTGTGCCACAATCTAAGTTTTTGCTCTCTAAACCTGACATTTTTTGCATTTTTCCATTTAGGCACAGTTCTATGCATATTTTCTCCTCCATGGCTGGGAGCAGCTTGGGGAAGGGGAAGGGGAATTAGGAGGATTAGTATGATTCCACGGATGATTGGCCCCTGATCTATATCAGCCACTTTTGTTCCTGCTTTGAACAAAATAATAAAAAAAAGGCACTGCATGGTTTGGCTCTTAAACTGTTCTAAGGCCATGGAGCTTACTCTTCCCATTTCCAGATCAATGCATTAAACTGAAAGCAAATAATGCGTCTTTAATGGGAGATTCCCTAGGTATCCTAAGCACATCACCTTTTATCATCATTATAGAAGAAAAGTGGATTTTAAAATGTAAGAAATAAAATTATCCTGGAGTCTAATAGGGATTGAATATAATATGATACAGATTCATATTTCCACATTAATTCAGGCTTCGTTAAATGCAATCCTAGCAAAGAGTAGATGGGGAAAAAAACTGTTGGCACGGTGCATAAAAACTAGAGTGCAATGAACAGAAAAAAGATACAGAGTGAACAACACACCAGCATTTTAGCAAATGTGGTTAGCATAATTCAGATCAGATTACAACTGCAGTCAGTATAACTGAAAATGTATTCCAACTCTTGCGTGCTCAGGACAATTTAATAAATATACCGAAATTACATTTTCCCCAAAAGAATTTGTTCTAAAAAAATTTAAAAAATAGGGATAATTTGATACAGAGTAAGAACATGTCATATTACATCTCCCTTTCTTTCAGTCTTTCCCTCAGACCATTTATGAAAATGCTTTGCTTTTCAAAAAGACAAACACATCAAGGTTGCAAATGTATACATGCTTACTCAGATACGTAGGAAATTGCTCCAAATTTAATAAGACTTACTTCTGACTTGATCTGCATACAACTATGCTACATTCTTATGTTCAACAACTTTAGAGTATGGACCAAATTAGTAAACTTTATTCTGATGTCGTTACATATAGGATTGTATAGTTAGGACTGAAATTTTCAGGAATAAACTTTCAGTAAGTATAGATAATGTATTAATTGAAGTAAATAATATTTACTTCAGTGTTTACTTCCTACTTTTTTATTTTGTCAGAAATATGGGTATCAAAACAAGCCAATGGAGAAGGCTTCATTCTTTTACCTTCAGAATGGTTGGCTGTTGACTGAGGTATGAATGGCAACCAAGCTAGACAGACAAGCTGTCTCTGGGCCCATCCACTTTATCCTGGCCCTGCCTCTTCCTGGGCACAACCATCCTCAACATGCCACATAAAACCAGCTGCAAGACCACCTTAGCTTAAAATAGGTTGCCTGCTTGCCACTGGGCTACCTGGAAAATGGCTGGCTGTGGACCAAGATGGAAGTGATCATTGGCAGTTGGGCTAGTTTGATGACCTAGTAATATCTATTCTTAACTAGATATGGCTTGGAAAAAATGATGGCAGTCTATCAGGTTTTATGCATAAACAGCAATAAATCAGAACACATGCCACCTTGAACAAAATTCTGAGTGCATACTTGAATGGTAGCCTTTCTTTCTAGCTACTGAAACCCTTACCCATCACTTACATCACAAGAATAGGTATGTCTAGACGTTCTCTTGAATTAAATGGGTTCTACTGTCATAAAAAGGAGTATAGTTTTCCAGCCTTAAAACATTTGAAAACATTTATGATTAACTCATGGTGGAAAATTAATATTAATATATTTAATATGAATACATTCCTTCACATTGTTTGTATTCCTAGAAGCCTTCTCATGTCAATATCTCTGAAGTACACTGGTGAAATTAATAATGTGTAGCAGACCTAATTATGCAGAACTGCTCTCTTTTCTGAATAAAAAATCTTTATTGGTAATAGAAGTGGGAGGAGAAGGGGAACTGACAGACTTTCCCAACAGATGTCTTGGTTTTATATCATGTCAAAATGCTTTCATCCAGATAGATATTTAAAGAATTCCTCTTATGACCTCAGCCTGGGTCATGATGGAATCCAAACTTTTATATACTCTTTGCAACTGACCTTTGTAAAAGGAAAAAGAAAATACTAGTCAATGAGCAGCTAGGCAAGGGTGATAGTAAGCAGTAAGTGAGCTTTGGAGCCCCCACTGCTGCCATCATCATCATCATCATCATCATCATCATCATCATTTCCCACCTTTATTTTGTACAAGTCAAGGCACCATACATAATGCTCCTGCCTCCTATTTTCTCTACAACCACCACCCTGTGAGGTTAGTTGGGCTTACAGAGAACAACTCTGTCATGCAGCTGGTTTTCATGCTTAACAGAAGACTAGAACTGATGGGTTCCTGTTTTCTAGTCCAGCACTTTAATTATTACACCAAATTGTGTAATTTCATGCTTTAAGAAAGTGTGTGAAACACACTGATTAAAAATTGCAGGTCTCTGTTTATAGGTAGGGAACTGTTTGTTGAACTCTTCATGCCTGTCTGCCCATGCCTACATGACTAATGGCCTGAGATAACTGAGTTCTGGTTCAGTAGCATTCAGCTGGATTATGAAGAATATAAATTTCATTTCTAGTTTGAACGGAAAATTTAAGGAGGTATTTTCAAATGTACTATGACTATTTGGTAGCTGTGCGCCTTTCTGAATTTTTATATATTTATATGTCACAGTTTTGAGCTTGAATTGCATTTGTACCATCATATTCTTAACTTAATATTTTCAATGTATGCTAGGAAATATAGACCAAATTGGGCAGGCTGTCCTGTGACAAGTGTCAGGATTGAGAACCACTCGAGGAAATGAGAAATGAGAAATTCCATCCATTTGCTCCACATAGATTCTTCCCCTAGTTACAAATTACAACAACTTGTAAAGAAATGAGAGATTTTAGTAGTAGTAGAAGGGGAATTTTTATTGCAGTCAATGGTCAATCCATGAAACACCTTACATATATAAAACTGATATTGATTAATTGATTAGGTAAACAGATCAATCAAACAAACTGCTGCACTTTTTACATATAACATGACAAAATTTGGCCACTGTTAAGGAAATGGAATCATTTGAATCTGAAAGTAAAAGTTTTAAGTAAAACTGGTCAGAATGACCAGGATATATAATTAGGTGTGGGGTTAACAGGTCACAGTGGGCATCAATGTAAAATGGACAGTATAATAAAACATGATGGTGGTTTCAATGGGATGTCTTTGAACCTCTCCTGTAAGATCACTGATGGAAACAGGTTGGACCATGCCAAGGTTAAGGCCCTTCTTAGTTTGGGATCAGTAATTTGGTTAAGATATTTAGGTGGTCTATAAGGGGTATGAGGGCTATTTAAAAATACCTCTTTGGGGAGGGACATCAGGTTGAATGTCAGTGTCTTTGAGGCACTGCTTGATTGCCTCTGCTGTGCATTCTTGCTATAGCATACATACTTTTGTTAAGGGAAATCCCAGAAGTTCCAGCTTTTTATATATTGCCTTGGCAAAAAAGGAAACAAATTTAACAGAAAGGACCTGGGGAGAAAAGCTGTTTAATCCGATGTGTGAAATTGTGTATCCAGGCATTGAGAGATTTTAGTATATCCTGCTGCAGTTGTACAACCTTCTTTTGCATTCACTCTCCTCACCCATCCATATTTACATGGTCCTTTGAATCATCCCCCAGCCCTCATGTCAACTTTTTACTAGCCTCTGTGTCTTCAACATCATCTCAGCCATAGTAGATGAAGTGCAGGTCTGTATGCTGTGAAAAATGTCATATAATCTGCTTTCTGCACAACGAGGCCAGGATATGTTTTTTTATGTATCAGCTGACAACTTGACTTCCAACCACACCCCACATTTGGAACTGCACAGTTGTTAAAGGAAGTTGATTCAAGGTTGCAGATTGGACTCAGGTTGACTGAGCTCAGTGAAATTTATTCCCAGTTGCACAAGGTTATACCCCAATTTGTACAATTAACAATGGCTGTGTAGTTTGGCTGCTAAAACTGCATTATGTTGTGGATTAAGATTCCAACCTAGTCCCTTGTAGAGGATCAATCAATTATTAAAATACTTGGGTTCCTCAATTAATTAGAAACTGACAGTTATTGGAATATTATTTTTCTAAACCTTCAATGTGCTTATATTTTATATAACCAATGAAAAACCAAAGAAATGAATTCCATTGCATGTTTTTTTGCATAATTTTTATTAAAGTTTTTAAGAGCAATAAGTACTAGTACAAACTAAGTTAGAATAAAGAAAACAAAAAGAAAGACATAACAGAAAAAGCTAAAAGTTCAATAATGAAAGAAAAAATAGAAGAAAGAGAAAGATATAAAGAAAGAAAAAAGGATATAAAGAAGTAGCTTCCAATATTCTTCACAGCAGTTAAAAGTACAATTATATTTTAACTTCTCTAAAATTACATCATGACTCTTCTTTCTATAATTTATCCTGTCTATCTAATCATCAAAGCCATAAATCACAAGATTGTTTTCATTTTTACACAAAAAGTCCATAAGAGGTTTCCACTCACCAATAGATGTAGATACTGTACTTTCTTTAATCAAAGAAGTAACTTTGTCCATCTCAGTAAGTTCTGTCAATTTTACCAATTGTTCCTCCATGGTGGGTAGTGCTGAATCTTTCCATCTTTATGCATATAGTAATCTTGTTGCAATGATCATATATAAAAATATTCTTCCATGGCATTGTTTGTCCATCAATCCTAAAAGGAAAAGTTCTGACTTCAACTGAATATTAATCTTTAAAATCCTCTGTATCAATGTATGTATTTGAATCCAATTTTTTAAAAGCTTTTTTACATGTCCACCAAGCATGATAAAATGTACCTTCATGTTGTTCACATTTCCAACATACATTTGAAATATCTTTATAATTCTAGATAATTTCTCTGGCATCATGTACCAACGACACATCATTTTATAAAAATTCTCCTTCAGATCATAACAATGTAAATTTCTGCCCTTTTAACCACATATTTTCTCATTGATCCATCTGTATTCAATTGTATGTTTTGTTATGAAAAAAATGGAAATGCAAACCAGTCAATTGGGACTGGAAAACCTATTTATTGGTTCACTGGATCTTTCTTTCATTAATTTTGTTAAGATGAATAATTGCAGCATTCTGAAACAGCTTGGTCAGTTCATTGGAAAGGTTACAGAGATGGGAGGAGAGAGTAAAAGTGGGTGCCGTGAAATCCACAAATGAAAAATTAATCAGCATTCTCTATCTCCAAACTATTCTCTATTGCAGGGAGAATAGTACAATGTTTGAAAATATGGTGGCAAAGGAGTGTAATACAGAGATTACAGGAAGTCTTCCACTGAAAGTAATAAGACTATAGGGAGTGTGATTTTTGAAATAATCTCCAAAATTGGGACATTTCTCCCACCAGTCTGTCTTAATCTGGTAGCCTCATGTTCTGAATAAAAAATGAAACATCATTCTAAAGTTATAGATAGCAGAAAGTTGGCTGGCCTCTCCCTTGGAATCTGTGGGAGAAAAAAAAAGCAGAACAAAATTTTAAAAATCTACTGAATTTTTTCATAATAGAAACTAAAAACATGTTCCTCTTTCCACATGTGTTCAGAGATATAGTCAACAAATTACAGAGGCATTCAGAATGAAAAATTGCTTGTCAATTATGCGTACAACATTTCTCTATATTTTTTATAGGTAATAATTTGAGGGCTAGTAAAAATGGAGGTTGTTTTTCAAGGCTGCTTTAACTTAAGAACTGTGAAATGTGTATTTCAGGCTTCTAATCAAAGTAATTTTCATTACGGTCGTAGAGCAGCACAGGGAAGGAATACAGCCAATAAAAGGAGGCACAGAAGCATAACAGGCATAAAAAAGTGTAGGGGGACACTGTGTTTGTGTGCATGTGTGTATGAGGTTGGGGTAAATAAGTTAACTAGAAGACCATCAGCTGCTAGGATATAAAGGGCTCTCTGGAGGCAGGCTAGGAGCACGGTGAGACTAAGGTTGCGTGCTAAGCATGATCCAGAAGTCATCATCTGGCAAATTTGGAGCACTGTGCCACAAAATCTGGCAATTTACAGGTATTTATTTTTTAAAAAGGGAGGGGAAATAAAAAAGAAGCATATTAAAATAAACATGTTTTAATAATTCTCTTTATTTTGCTTACTTTTAAAACAATTGTAAATCAGACTCATTTCGCAGGTATAAGGATTGCTTCCATTATTGATTGATTGAGAACTGCTTGTTGCACTGAAAATATGAAGTCCATCTCTTTATTGTGTAACTGTAAATGAATAAATAACAAATTATTGAGTTAATTGCTTAATGTTAGATTTATTTGATTTCCTTGTTTATCAAGATGTTTTATTTTTGTTTCCTAAGTGCATCAGTACACTGTATATATCTCCTAGTTGGTTGGATGTGGACAACAAAATATGGCTTTAAAATAATATCTAGAGGTTTTAGCTTGCATAGAATAATGTTCCTGAACTATAATTCCTAGCAATCGTTATCATTGTTCATGCTGGCTAATACAGCTAAAGTGAATTCAGCAATATCTGGAGGGATACAGAATGCTCAGGTGTAAAGATACTGCCCCATCAGACTGAACTGGGTGCTTTTTTTGAATATGTGAATATTCAGAATATGTAAATATCAGCTACAACTGAGAGAGTTCAAAGTTTTTGCAGATACTAATGTTGTATTTTCTTTTGAACTATAGTAAGTATTCTGTTTCTCTGGATTTTGGTCAGATGTTGTTAATTTCATTATTCTGTGATATTTGCTGTTTTTTTAAAAAATTATCGGTCTTTACAAAAGGCTCTAATAACAACAAAATACCTCTTTTCCAACTCACCAATGTTTAAACAAAATAAAATCTTGAAATTTGTTTAGTCAAAGCAGCAAACATAATTGTTGCTGCCATAATGGTAAGCCAGGATTCCTAGCTTATTTTTACTGTGTATGAGGAATGCAGAGCCAGTATGGTGCAGCGGTTAAGGCACCAGGCTAGAAACCGGGAGACGGGAGCTCTAGTCCCGCCTTAAGCACAAAGCCAGCTGGGGGACCTTGGGCCAGTCACTCTCTCTCAGCCCTAGAAAGTAGGCAAGGACTAACCACCTCCGAAAAACCTTGCCAAGAAAACTGCAGGGACTTGTCCAGGCAGTCGCCAGGAGTCAACATTGACTTGAAGGCACCAAAAAAAAAAAAAAAAAAGAGGAACACAGTGTAAACATAGCATATTCAGTCTTTCTTTGAATAAGTGGACAAAACAAAGCAAGAATAGCTTATTACGACATCTGAATCCAAAATTCTGATTACTTGCTCCCAAACAAGCCACAATTTTTATGTCAGTAATGTATCTGGAACCTAAAGGGAACATTTGAGCATGCTGCTTGTTCACGGTAAGCTACATAGGCCAAGAATCTTCATATAAACACAGTAAAAAAAAATGCACTACCAACTTAAGGCATTACTGGACAAGGAAAAGGCTTTGCCAGTCATTTAAAAACAGTGCAGTCGCCATCCATAGAGCTATTAGAGACTTTAGAAGCAAGATTGTATGTCTAAATTATGAAAGAACATCGCTTAAAAATATGTCCTGTTGAGTCTATCATTATGTAAATGTACTAAGTTAAATTATATATTTAATAACACATTATAATTTAATTAATTGCTAATTAATCAAATTGATACATTTAATTAATTAATTAATTAAATTATATATTAAATAATTTGTTTGGTCTAGTGGTTAAGGCACCAGGTAGAAACGAGGAGTCCCATCTTTAGACATGAAAGCTGGCTGGGTGACTTTGGGCCAGTCACAATGTCAGGCTCGGGCGGCAAGCTAGTTGCTCAATTCCTGTCGCAACCAAATGGATCAACATTCACTTGATCTGAAAAGAGTGGACCCTGCACCTGCAGGAAAAACACTAGGAAGAAAAAAATGTATTTTGAGAAATAGGTTTAAAATGTCATAAATATGATCGGGGTTTTTTTAAATTATTATATGGAGGATACATGCGTTTAAAACCTATTATGCTCATTTTTTATTGTAGTAATTTTGTCTTGACTTTCCTTTCTGTACAAAAACCAAAGTGGGTAATATAAAAAATTAAAATGCAAAGAAATAATCTAACCCAGTTCACATGACCTTAACAAAACAAATAATAAATTGCAATATTTCACTGGGAGACACCTCACCAAACCCCAAGCAGCCTAACAACTACAACTAATCCAGAAATATTTTATTTCCACAGTTTTATTTATCTCTAATGTTTTGAAAACATCTATTTTTGCTCTAATTAATGCTTATTAATTCTGGGCTTTCTCACAATTATTCTGCATCCTTCAACTTTCTATTGGGTAATTTCTATACCCTCCATATCTTTTTTTTTTTTTTTTGAGTAATTAAGAAGGCACCATAAAAAAAGACACTGTTAAGCATCAATTAGTTAAAAATTGTTTGTACAATTTTTCATTTTCTTTACTATTTTGAAATCATCCCCCTTAGTAGAATATTATATGAAGTGGAGCTGTAAATTCTTTCAAATTAGCAAAGTATCTACAGAACCTTCCTTCACTGAATTCTGATAGTGAAATCAAGATGGGCCTCTAAACAGTAAACCCTGTGCAAATTCCCCACTCTTCTGGTGTAACTACACTTTTCCTAGGCTAGCCTAATTTATGTTACTGGCATTTTCAGTAGTGCTGAGCTAGCAAGGAATTCTGGAAACTACATTGCATCGTATTTGGTTGTGTGAGTGGAAAGGCTATGCTAGAATATTATAGCAGGGCCCTTTAAGAATCAGCACACATGCACCCACTTGTGTTTTTCCATATTAGTGCAGTTGATAACTTTAGGGGTAGAACTGAAATGAATGCAATGTTTGTTTATTATATAAATTACCTTCTCTTTTCATTTTGAAAGGATTCCTATTGAAATTTGGCTCATATCTGTAAATGAGTCTATAAAACAAAGGTCCATAGATGTTTTTCTTCTTTAGACTCTGCTTTCTTCTTAGGCCAAACTGAACTGCAGCTAAAATATTCTAAGTGTAGCCAAACCCTCCTAGAAATGCTGAGCATATATACTTAATGACTAGCTGTAGGAATGCCATCAAGGTTTGCCACAGTATCTTTCTATTCTTCTTAGGTTGAGAACTTAAATGATTCTTACAAAAGATAGGGATCCACTAGGACACAAAGGGGCTTATTTCTAGGTAGGCATTTGTAGCACTGATTTGATATTTCCATGGCATTTCTATGAATTAATATTTAATCATTCAGATAAATACCTTTAACCTATGAAAATTAATTAATTAACAATAGTCTATACACCACTTCCACGAAAGGCTTAAGTTAGCTCATAGAATGTTAAAACAACAGAGCCCCATAATAATCCAAAGGATATTCAATGTATAAAATGCCATACCATTATGAGACATACCTCATGCATCAATCAACAGTAAATCAACATGAAAACATGGATATTTACCCCCAAATGATTTGACAGTTTATGCCTCAAAGGCTCTGTGTAAAAGAACTGCTTATCATCCTTTCTGAGGGAGAAATACATCCTAACCTTGAGGGGCAAGTTCTTCCAGTAAGAGGACCATGGCTGAGAAGATCTGCTTCTGGGCATTCATGCCTTTAACATCCTGAGGAGATATCCACAGCATGTTCTCTTGACCAACCCATACAGGATACATTCTACGTAGACTAGATGGCTTTGAATGCAATCAGGACCCAAGCCATATAGGACTGAGTAATAGTCAACATCTCAACATGATGAGAAATAAGCTCCTTATCCAGGTCATTCTCTTGACTTATAATTTGTGTTTCCACTTAAGCTGTCTTCTCTGCCTTATAATCCATGCTTTTTAAAAATTTCCAGTATTTCTGGTTCTAATATTTGTACATCAGATAAAATTTGTAAATCTCTCAAAATATCTGTCATTCCTTTGTTAACATCTTTTGGATATAGTCTATCCATAGAAGCAGACCCCTTCAAGATTCTTCAGAAGCCCAACAAGGAGGGGACTTCCAGATATGAAGAGGCAAGTTGTTCCAAAGAGGGGGGTCATCACTGGAAAGGTTTGACTACAGAGTCCTTGTAATGGCATCCCCTCAGAGAAGGGACCCTTGATATTATAGTCACCTCTGACTTGAAGGAGTCAGAGACTGAGGGCCTGCTTCAGCAGATTGTCAGTCTCAGGATTCATTAAGCAGTCGATCACCTGAGGCTGACTCAGCCAGCAATCAACTGAAGCAGCTGTAGGTCTTACCCATCAGAAAGTGAACAGCTACACTTTGAACCTGCTGTAGCTTCTGTAATATTTGGAGTTTAAAATATTGTTAATTGCCTATAGTTTAGCTGTTCCTGGTAGTTAATCAAGATAGCTACACATTTAAGAAAGAAAAACAAAACAAGAAGGGCTTCTGGAGTAGGGAGTTATAGTGGTGGTAATGCAGGAAATTATTGGGGCCTGTTAAATATTTGTTGGGAGGGCCACTTTCAAAGACAGGCACTGGGAACAAACTATTTGAATATATTCAGTTATATGAGAGGAACTAGCTGAAATTAGTTATTTGAGGATTCCAGTCTTGGAAACTGGCAAAGTAAAAATTAGAAAATACGTATGGAAAAAGGGGTCTTTGGGGGTAGGACTTCAGCACAATTCTTAGACCATAATGCTGGTGGTTATGACTCCTCGCTAATGCTAGACTTGTCTGTAACATAGAGAAACAATCCAGCCTTCTTACCAGATGGAAAATATGGGGCATCCCACTGTACTTTATACCAATATTCACTTCCAAGAAAATTATAGGCACAGTGTTTTTCTTCTCTAGGAATGGATGCAGTGGGGTGGGATGGAAGTATAGGTGTCTTTGCCAATCCATTTGGAACTTTCGTGTTGCTATGTTCCATGCTGTCATAGTAATGATAGTCCTAGGAAAGGGAGAAAATCCAGTCAAAGCAGTATCTTTACTAATACAACTGTTTCCCCTCCCCCACCTATCAATCTATATTTCAAATGGTCTGAAAGAGATGCTGAAGAAATAGTAAGTTCTGAAACTGGCTTCTGTTGGGATCAACATGCATGTAGTTGGTTGGGTGTGTGGAATGGACCCCAAGTGTCTGCCGCTTGCATGAAGAGAGACCATAGCCTAGGGTCTGGATTTGGAGTCTAAATCATACTAGAAGAAAGTTAATTTCTCTTTCTTCTTGGTTTCACACCCCTGCTGAAGACAACGATGACATCATACAAGAATTTAATTTCAAAGGTAAAACAATTTATAGAGAATGTAGCAGTCATCTTTGGAGGCCTTCTGTGTTAACGTTGGATAACTATTTTGATTAAGAAGCCCAGTGCTTTGCAGGTTACATAAACTACTGAATTCTAGGCAGAATCCAATTCATTCTTTTGGCTGACGGAGAGGCTTCTATCAGAGAACAGAGAGAAGGAAAATTTATAATAATTAAGTACCTTAATCAAGTATCTTCTCCCAAGGGTTATTCTTGCTGTTAATTCAGTCAGTGACAAAACTTACTAATCTGGTGCTGTTTTTAAGGGTAGAATTCATCCCAGTCATAACGTTAGGTTAATCTAAACTGCACTGAAATTGGCCCATTCGGCAACCTGTTTGGTATACAAGAGAGGTAATACAACACAATAGCATCCTTCTCTACCTCAGATCAGTTCTTTATTAATCATGTTTGTTTGTCTATAAATGACAGTCTGGGCCTTCTTGTATGCTTTTTGTGTGTACGTGGTAAAAGTTCCAGAGAAAATGCTACGCAGAGAAGGATAGAACAAGTCCTGTCTGTGGGGATACAGCTTTTTCTCCCCCCTGCTTGGCAAGCTGTGCCCTCCAGCTTCTGCTCTTCTACACCAGGGGCTGGAAACCTGTGGCTTCTGCTGATGTAGCTGCCAGTAGCCCCAGGCACTATGGCTAATGGCGAGGAATGCTGGGAGTTGTTGCTCAAATGGCTAGAACAGTGTTTCTCAACCTTGGCAAAAGCCATAGGGAATTCTGGGAGTTGAAGTCCACATATCTTAAAATTGCTAAGGTGGGCTAGAAAGTCTCAGAGGTGTGCCTGAATACCACAGGAACCCTTGGGATCTAGTCATTGTGTTGTCCTATTTTTAAATCTGTTTGTGATACATAAGCTAATATATGTATGGCATTTCTCCTTGTTTTTCAGTCTGGTTGTAAACCTTGCCGGAGGCAATCTACAGAAAAGCTGTTGCTAAGATAGAATAAATAGTAATTGGGAATGCTGCAGAAGTAATTAGGAAATGGAAAGTCAACAGTGATTACAGTAATAAACTGGCTGCTAAGTTACACACTAAATAGGTATAATTCTGTAGCAACATGTTTGCCCTGACATAAGACCTTTCAGAATCAAAAATGGGTGGTGTTTTTCTTCAAAACCTCTGTGGAAACAGTAAATCTTCTGTCATATAGGATTGAGAAATACAAAATTATATTTATTATCTGTGACATTTTCAGCACAATCCTGTACCTGCATCTTCAGCATAATTCATTTCCCACATAGTTTGTTTTATTGAGCACAGATTGATACTTGAACTATGACTGAGCTACAATGATTTATTGCTTGCTCCGTAAAATAGGGATGGAAGGGTGAACTGTCATGCTTTAGACTGCATAGCCTAGGGAAGCAATTTTCAAATATTTTCTGCAAGTAAAATAAAACTAAACATCCAAACATTGAGCACCATCAATGAGACAGGCTGTAGTCCTGTATGATTATTAGTATGCTAGATTTCCTAACACACTTTATGGACAGGAACATTTAAAAATATAAATTGTCATCCGTAGTGTGAAATTATACAGGTGTGGTGCAGTTATGGTGCTGGACTGACTCTGGTTCACATTTACCCTGACTGGGTGACTGTGGTCCAACTACTCTCAGCCCAATCTACCTCATGGGGATGTTGTTACAGGGAAAAATGGAAAGAGGAAGTGCTCTGCATTCTTTGAGCTCCTGAACAAAAGGCAGGATAAAAATCTAAAGTTTTGGGGGGGGGGAAGAAATCTGTGGCCTTCAGCTCTTGCTTAATAATAGCTCCAGCAACCGTTATGGCCAATAGTGAGGGATGTTGGGAACAGGTGTCCAGCAATCTTTGAATTCCCATGCTGCTTCTGTGCTAAATACATGCTACTGAACTGGTCGTTTCTATAACAGATCCTAGTTTTTCTCAGACCCTGAGAAAATAGTGGAAGAGGAGAGAAATAATATATTCTGTGCCTGTTCTCTTAAAAAAAATAAAATAAATCATTACTCCCCACTTCAGTAGGATTTATTTCAGGCCTTGGAGCCCTGCTAGAAAAAAAAATGTTTCCTGGGGGTACCACAGTTCACCAAGTTTCCATTATCTCTCCCTAGTGAACTTTGCCTGTGCTTCTGTGGCTGAATACAGTTGGCTGCACGGTCATGGGTGCAGCTGTCTGTGCTGTGCCACAGAAGCCCACTCTATTGTTCACAGGAGATGTGCTCAGTTTAATACCCTGTTATGGCTTACAGATGTGTACAATGTGTAATTTCAGTAAGGTCACTGCAACTTTCTTTTCAACTTCACTTGGAACGTAGAGCAGGAATTCACCTTAATTTTGCTTATGTTTGAATGTTGTGGCATGTGTACTTGCAAAGCTTCTAGGCCATGCTAAGAATTCTCTGCCTCAGTTCCCTGTCAGAAGTTGTTGTGTTTGGAATACTAAAGGTGGATTTGGCACCCAGGAAAACTGCATTAAATGTTGTATCATTGTGATGGTTTCTGGCATTGATACTCCCTCAGGCTGATACATGCATGAATTGTATAGTGTTGAATGGCAGATGGGATCCCAATGACGTATTATTTTCTAATACCAGTTCTTTTCAACACCAGTTAAAGAGTTTTAGTTTGACAGAAGTTTCTTACAGCTTGTGATTTCCAGAATAAGGTATCTTGATCTTGGTTGTTCTTTCTTTTAGTTTTTGTTGCTAATAAGTATAAGCCTGGTACCTGTACAAGTGACATTAGCAGCTAGCTATTTAAACAGCTAGCTATTTAAGTGCCACTCATGGATTTTGAGCGGTTTTCAGTCCTAGATGACTTCACTGGAAATGAATAAGGAAGTTAAAACAAACACATTTACGTTTGGGGAAAAACATCCCTGGATTTATCACTTCGTTCCTTGCATTCTGTTGGTTTTGTTTCTGAATTATGATTTATAATCTTTAAGAATTCCAAGTGACATACATGGGGATCTCTCTTCATTTTATCGCAACGCCATGGTTGAGAGTAGACCCAAACTTGGGTCTCTAATCGTAGTTGAAGTTTTCTCTTCACTGGTGCACCAGTTTCTTACTTCCATCCTCTCATTTTGATTCTTATTCTGCTGTCTGACTTCTGCTTGCTTTTGCAGTACCATCTTTCTTCTTTCTACATTTCACTAGCTTCTTCTTAACCTTTTTGTGCCATGTATACAGTCGATCCTCATTATTCACAGATTCCGTATTTGCAAATTTGCCTACTCGCTAAAATTTATTTGTAACTCCCAAATCAATATTCATGGCACTTTCACAGTCATTCATGGACATGTGCAGAGTGGCCAAAAAATTGAGTTACCCAACGTACCCATTCCCAGCTGGGGTTGAACAAGGCAACACTTTGCTTCTTGTTTCAGCTCTCATGCTGTAAACAAGTGCCCTGTATTCCCCCTGGGAGCAATGCTTCGGTATTTGCTAATTCAGTGTTTGCATCAACTTAATAGAACATAACTAACACAAATAATGAGAATTGACTCTGTATGTGTGTGTGTATTGTATCCTCTAAAACACACTTTAAATATGTTTTTAGAGGATACAAATATGTGTGTGTGTATTTGTATCTTCTAAAAACATATTTAAAATTGATTCTAGTTATTGTTGTCATACCTTTGAAAGCATAAAAAAGTGAAATATGGAATAGCACTACAATATTGTTTGACTGGTCCCTCAGGGAACCTTTTGTGTGGAAGTATTGTAAGTCTAAATATATTTTGGTGTCTTGGTGACAGCCTGGATGAATCCCTGCAGTTTTCTTGGCAAGATTTTGCTAAGTGTTTACCATTGCCTGCTTCCTAGGGCTGAGAGAGAATGACTGGCCCAAGGTCACCCAGCTGGGTTTATGCCTAAGGTGAGACTGAAACTCACGGTCTCCCGGTTTCTAGCCCAGTGCCTTAACCACTACACCAAACTGGCTCTTGCAAGTAGACTTTTATCATTCTGCTTGGCAATCCTAATGCAGCTTACAAAAATGGGAAGTAGGGTGTCAGATAAGAAAGAAAAATACATTACTAAAAAAAGAGCACAAAAGAGATCCATTTGCATAACTTATGAACATGATAATTTATGTAAATTTGGAAAGATTTCTATATTGCAAAGAGAAATAATGCTCATCACAGGGAGAGTGTTGCCAGTTGAAATGTGACAATAGGCTTGTGGCCTAGTTTCCTGCTGCTCATGGACAACTGAAAGGTTCTTCTCCTTCAGATTGTTCTTGGACCAAACTATCCTCCGTACAGAGGATGTCTTCAGAGATCTCTCCTCTGATAGCTCTGGGAATAAGACTCTTCTTTATAAATTAGTAATCATGGCCACCCTAATAGGAATTACATTAAAAATGAAAATATCACAAGTAATAATCATAAAATAAAATACAACTTTCGTTAATATGAGGTAAGCAGAAGGAGTAGTAATTTACAGTGGGGCAAAAAAGTATTTAGTCAGCCACCGATTGTGCAAGTTCTCCCACTTAAAAAGATGAGAGAGGCCTGTAATTTTCATCATAGGTATACCTCAACTATGAGAGGAAAAATGGGGGGAAAAATCCAGAAAATCACATTGTCTGATTTTAAAAGAATTTATTTGCAAATCATGGTGGAAAATAAGTATTTGGTCAATATCAAAAGTTCATCTCAGTACTTTGTTATATATCCTTTGTTGGCAATGACAGAGGTCAAACGTTTTCTGTAAGTCTTCACAAGGTGTTCACACACTGTTGCTGGTATTTTGGCCTATTCCTCCGTGCAGATCTCCTCTAGAGCAGTGATGTTTTGGGGCTGTCGCTGGGCAACACGGACTTTCAACTCCCTCCAAAGGTTTTCCATGGGGTTGAGATCTGGAGACTGGCTAGGCCACTCCAGGACCTTGAAATGCTTCTTACGAAGCCACTCCTTCATTGCCCGGGCGGTGTGTTTGGGATCATTGTCATGCTGAAAGACCCAGCCACGTTTCATCTTCAATGCCCTTGCTGATGGAAGGAGGTGTTCACTCAAAATCTCACGATACATGGCCCCATTCATTCTTCCCTTTACACGGATCAGTCATCCTGGTCCCTTTGCAGAAAAACAGCCCCAAAGCATGATGTTTCCACCCCCATGCTTCACAGTAGGTATGGTGTTCTTTGGATGCAACTCAGCATTCTCTCTCCTCCAAACACGACAAGTTGAGTTTAGACCAAAACGTTCTACTTTGGTTTCATCTGACCATATGACATTCTCCCAATCCTCTTCTGGATCATCCAAATGCTCTCTAGCAAACTTCAGACGGGTCCGGACATGTACTGGCTTAAGCAGGGGGACACATCTGGCACTGCAGGATTTGAGTTCCTGGTGGCATAGTGTGTTACTGATGGTAGCCTTTGTTACTGTGGTCCCAGCTCTCTGCAGGTCATTCATTAGGTCCCCCCATGTGGTTCTGGGATTTTTGCTCACCATTCTTGTGATCATTTTGACCCCACAGGGTGAGATCTTGCATGGAGCCCCAGATCGAGGGAGATTATCAGTGGTCTTGTATGTCTTCCATTTTCTAATTATTGCTCCCACAGTTGATTTCTTCACACCAAGCTGCTTGCCTATTGCAGATTCAGTCTTCCCAGCCTGGTGCAGGTCTACAATTTTGTTTCTGGTGTCCTTCAACAGCTCTTTGGTCTTGGCCATAGTGGAGTTTGGAGTGTGACTGTTTGAGGTTGTGGACAGGTGTCTTTTATACTGATAACAAGGTCAAACAGGTGCCATTACTACAGGTAACAAGTGGAGGACAGAGGAGCCTCTTAAAGAAGTAGTTACAGGTCTGTGAGAGCCAGACATCTTGCTTGTTTGTAGGTGACCAAATACTTATTTTCCACCATGATTTGCAAATAAATTCTTTAAAAATCAGACAATGTGATTTTCTGGATTTTTTTTTCCATTTTGTCTCTCATAGTTGAGGTATACCTATGATGAAAATTACAGGCCTCTCTCATCTTTTTAAGTGGGAGAACTTGCACAATTGGTGGCTGACTAAATACTTTTTTGCCCCACTGTAAAAATTATAAGTTGCCAGTTACATTCATGATTTCTAGTCCAATATGATGTATTTTAGAAAGTGACTTAATGCCTAAGGGGAAATAAAAATAAATGAAATGCCTGATGCCTCAAAGGAAAATAGTATCAGATAAATGTTTCTGCAAACTAATTCTGCATATGGAATGCCACCACAGAAAAGGCCCTGTCTGTCCATTATTGCTGCTTGTCTCAGCCATGAAGAAAGGGTCACTTGCCTTAAACATCGGCTTCTGAAAACAGGCAGGTCTGTATAACATGAAGGCAAGGCAGCGGCTGCATTGTTTTATTGGAATGATGGGATATTTGGAAAATACCAGAACTGTGAATTATGGGTGTAACCGAAATAAAATCAGAGCAGAAGTGGTGCTGCATAGTTATGCTAGTCTCGAAGAAGGATGAATGTCAAAGGAAATGTAATGGATGCTGCAGACTCATTTACTTTTATAGTTTTCCTTCCTTTCTCTTGTGCCCTTTGAGTTAAGCCTTTCCCTTGCTTTTTGTTGAGGGGGGAAGAAGCGTTGCAACAAAAGCAATCTGGAATAAGACAGGATTTCAGATGAAGACTGGAAGTCTGAAGTCATGATTAAAACAAACCGTGGTGGTTTTTGCTTAAAAATAAGACAGCATTTGCTGCTTAGAGTATGGTTTTCATGAGCATTTAAACCCCATCAGATTAAACAAATCCTAAATCCTTGTTTTGCATTATGTACAAATCACCTCCACTGTAGGAGTATTGGTAGAGGAACTACAATTACTGTAGTTTGTAGTACTGAATACTGTAGAGGAACTGAACAGAAAAGAAAAACTGTACCTTTAAACTTGGCTGATGACCACCTGGTTGTTGACATGAAGTTGGAATTTAAGAACCTAACAGGGATTCTATTTGTGGGATAATCTGGACAGAGACACAATTCCATTTTGTTGTTTTTATATTGGAATTTGGCTTCATCTTGTTGTGGCTCACTGATGGGAAAATGTTTTGGTTTTCCATGGGGAATATCTGCTTTCAGCAGAGCTATAGGAGATTGACATGCATAATTTATGTTTCTAGGTTGAGGAGAGAAATAAAAAGAAGCTTGCATGACTGCTCTTATTGAATGGTCTTCTCTTTCTCTTTGAAGGACTATTAAAATTTTAATAAATACAGTGAGGCATAAATGGCAGTGTGTTACTACTTTAAACCAAGAGAATCATTTGTTTGTGTCATAAATTTGAAATGTGTTCATTTCCCATTTCTTTGCTAGAAAAAAAATAATCCTTTTATTTTTCTAGTCAGCTTTCAGGCACCTTCCATGCCTCACAGAACTCACTGCTAAACTTAATCTCAAGGATTTTTTAAAGAGTTTGACTATGAGAATCCATGCATGTTTTGACTGTTTCCATCATCTAATTGCAGATCTAATTTTTAATGATTAGTCTATTGGGCACAGGTTCATTAATAATGCCCCATGATCTTGGTGAGGGTTCCTGTCTCCTGAATTGCTTTCAGAAGGAGGAAAGATGACAAAGGGGGAGGAATCCACTTCAAGTGCTGCAGGAGCAAGAATTAGGTTAAGGTGGAAGATCTGAAGCTTGAGGGCTGTAGGCAGCCCTGTTTTGCATCCACACAACCTTCTGGTTGCAGTTGCTGAAAATTAGTGAGGCACTTCCTCAACATTTTGAGATACGATATAATTTACATCCTCAGATAACCCACAAAATAGGTTTAAAACATTTTTAAAACAAAAGAGACCTCTCTTAACTCACCTCCAAACCCCACAAGAAAGAATAATAATCTAGCCTACATGTAAGATGCAGCCCTGCCCACTTTGGCTCCTCAAAAAAGAATATGCGCTGCTTCTGGCCTCCAAAAGTGGCCCACCTCTGGATTAGATGAAAACAAGGCTCAGTGTCTAAATGATACAACAAAGCAATTTAAAATATTGGCCATAGCCAGGAGTATGTGTGGGACCACATGGCCCTGATTTCAGGTCACACAATGCTGTGGTCCCAGACTGGTGTGAAAGATACTAATGGAAATCTGAAATGAAGGGGAAAGTGGTTCATCATGGTGAGCTGTAGTTTCTTAAGCTGTGGCTTGTTAACTATGCTATTCACTAGGTCTGTACATTGTAATAAGTCATACAGTCACAATTTACCAACCGCACTGCCTATACTGTACACCCATAACAAGCTCAGCCCGAACCAAACAGATCACAATATGTCTTAGTGAAGACACAATTGGCATGTGAAGACTACCTCACTTTGCTTAGGAGGGAGCTCCTGAAATGCTTGATTCCTCTAGGAGCTGCTTGAAGGAGTAAACTTGTTCCCTCTTCTGTTAGGGAGTCAGCAATGTCTTATGCTGTAAGCAAACACTGAACCGTGTCTGGACAGGAGAACGAGAAAGAAAGAACATTCTCATCAAACTATAAAACAGTACTAGATCATGTTCAGCTAGTGAAAGATGAAAGAGGTTTGCATAAGCAATATTACCCATATTGTAAAGGGCTAGACTTTACATATAAGACTATTCAGTTAAACCTTTAGGATGCAAGGATCAATAAGAGCATCTGACATTGAAAGGACTTTTAGAATTTTAAAAAGTGTGAGATAGCTAATACAAATGAAATAAAGCAAGCCCTGGCAAGGTTGCTTAAAATTAGTTTCAACAACTTTATCAGAATTTCTTTCATGCATTGTGATTAATATAATGAGCAGGTATGCCTGAGGAACTCCACCAACTAGCCTGATTATGTACTGAAACACAAATATTTTTCAAATATTGTACTTTTCCTAGCTTTGCAAAGCTTTGCAAATCAAAGAAACACCAAGATGTATTTTAGAGTAAAAACTGTTTTAAAATGTATTTATAGTGAGAAATGTATTCAAAATTAAACACATGTTTGTATGAATTAACATATATACATGTTAACATGGAACAATGGGTAGAATGGCCTCTAAAATGAACAAATACAAAACATGGAGTTCAGAAATGGATAGAGGCATTCATGACTGTTGGGTTTTGAGACAGACTTAAACAGTGTTTAAGATCGTAAAAAAGACATGTTATTGCATTCCGTTTTTCAGAATCCCAGCTTTTATGAGATCCTACAGCAAACAGCTGCTGCTTCAATCAGTTGTGTCTTGATGAAATAGCAGAAACAACATCCAAACACGTGACGGGAGCTTCCTATGCGTTCTCAGGATCTGATAGAAAACTCAGTGCTAAATATCACTTTAGATTTCCCCCCCTTAGAGAGCATCTAGGTACATTCCTCAGCAAGGTTGTGGAAGGTTATGTAAGACTCTCCCACCTTTGCTTGGCTGCTTTTACTGATAAGTGGCCTAAGTGGTATTCTGTGGTGGGTTTTTTTCCCCCCTTTTACTAAATAGTGCACCCAAAAGCTTCTCTAAACACGTATGTTTGCAAGATATATTTCTGGCTTTGTATATGTGTACTCGTCTATGTTTTTACTCTTCTACTGTTAACTAACTCTGTAGAATTGTTTATAGATATTGGCTAACAGTTTCTCTCTGTCAGTCAAGCTGGCAGCTGGCTTTCTCTCTGGTTGGCAAAACCTCTTATCTTCTGTCATCTTCAATTCCTGTGGGATCTTCTGCAAAGGATACTGTAGACTTTCTCCCACAGTTCAGCCACCTCTTTGTCTTCAGCACAGTGTACCAGTTCATGCCCTGCTTTGTTTCAGTTGCCTTCCGCTACCCCAGAAACAAAATAAAGCTTCATAGTCTGTTGCATAGTCTGTTGTAGGATTACCAGCCATCTATGTATTTTCCTAAAATGAATAGCTAATCAACTGCCAGAACTGTCTATATCCATCTTAGATGCCAGCCTTTGCACACCTTCATCCAGTTCACTTTCCTCAGTTCCCAGAGTTCTCTGATAATGTAAGACCGCACCTCTGATGCTACATCACAACCCTTCTTTCTCCTACAGGAATGTTTTCCTAGTCTCAGCTTCTCTTGTCAGTTAGTTAGCACAAAGCATTTGTCTGGGTTTCCAAGTAGATAATGTGAGCAGCTAGCAAGAAGTCATGGCTGAATGCAGGTTGTCACAAACAATTGCCAATAGTGTTGCAAGCTCAAACTTGCCCAAGAGTGTAGTAACCATAAATTCTCCTATTCCTCCACTCTGGAAATGAAACTGATTTTCCTATGCTATTAGCTGAATATTGCACAATACAAAACAGAACAAAACAAAAATTCGTAACAGAAGTAAGGCTGCAAGAAGTAGCTTGTGTAGCATCATCATGAAAAATGGTCAAACCATGCTATCAGTTTCTCTGCTGCACAAGATTCTGAAGACTATTCAGACTGTATGTCAGAGAGACTGAGTCCGGTTATACTGTGTGGGTACGATAGCCTGGCTACTGCAAAGGCGTATTCAGCAGCAGACAAAGGTGTGCATGTGTGTGTTGTGGGGTGCAGAATCCATAGTGTTATGTAAGGATACATTTATGTGATATGCCATGTTTATCTTTCCAACAGAGGCCTGAGGATGAGGCGGTTGTTGATTTGGGAGGCACTAGCAATGTTATTAACATTCATTATGAACCAGAGGAGCTGGAAGGTGAGACAATTATTTCCTAGTGCTTTTATTTCTTCCTCCATTTTTCTGTTATACCTTGGAGTTATTATTAAATATCTGGGAATGGCACTAAATGTGTTTTCTATTTGAAAGTACCCACATGTAGTGAAACGTATTTTATGTAACATATAACCAAAACATCCTGTATTGTGCCTGAAATTTTTTTTAAAAAAAAACATTAAAATTATTACCAAGAAATAGAAAAATCTATTTTTAGAATGTTGATTTGTTTTCATTTTTAAAATAGTAATTCCTTATTTATGCCATGTGTAACAGTTATAGGGGTCTTGAGGCAAAAGAAATTCACAGTAGATTTTTTCAGATTGAAAGAGCATTATCTGCCAAATATTATGTCTGTGTGTTATAAAAGTATATAACAGTTGCTGGGTGATATCATTCATTGGAACAGGGTCAGTTCTCATCAGTAAGCTGATGATATTCAACTATGTACAGTACTGTGCAAAAGTTTTAGGCAGGTGTGAAAAAATGCTGTAAAGTAAGAATGCTTTCAAAAATATATATTGTAATTGTTTATGTTTATCAATTTACAAAATGCAAAGTGAGTGAACGGAAGAGAAATCCAAATCAAATCAATATTTGGTGTGACCACCCTTTGCCTTCAAAACAGCATCAATTCTTCTAGGTACACTTGCACACAGTTTTTGAAGGAACTCAGCAGGTAGGTTGTTCCAAACATCTTGGAGAACTAATTGTGCTCTCCTTTAAACAAGGATTGAAGACCAGGCTCTTTCCCCTGGCTTTTTGCTAGGGCAGGTTGTAGGCTCCCTTCGTGAGGGGTTTTCATGTCTCTTCCACCAGGATAACATCTTTTTCTGTTGTCTGATATTATTAGTTGTTAATTATATAATTTGTGATGTTGGTTTTCAATTTGTACACCACCCAGAGTAATCAAAGAGTTAGAAATATGAAGTATAAGTAAATAAATGATAGAACAAGTTTGTTGTGGTGCAGAAATATGATGACACATGGATTCCCTAGTATTCATCATCTACCAAAACATTAATTTAAAACGATGTATTAGGGGAAGTGTGAATCCAAGGAAGAGCATATCTTTGGGAAAGTTATATACAGTAACCCTATACTAGGGGTTAATATGGAGTTTATTCAAAAGTATACATTGGGAAAGCTGCATTTTTAAAAGTATATATCAGTATTGTTTTTATTGTAAACTGCCCAGAGTCACTTCCTCATGAGATGGGCGGTGTCCAAATTTGAAATATAAATAAATAAATAAAGCATACAACAACAGAAGTATTGGAATTATCTCAGTGTTTGTTTTTACACCACTATAACATTGGTCAGCTCATTTTTATGGAAGAAAATTCAGATTATTTCACCAAATAGCAGCACTTAGATCTCTTTGTCTAGACTTAGAAGCTAAGCAGGATTGGACTTGGTTAGTACTTGGATGAGAAGTCCAGAAGTCACTGGCAACCGACTTCCATACTGTTCCCAAGAAAACTGCTTTAATGTGTCCATCTAGTTACTAGCAATCAAACTGAATTTAGATAGGTTGGCCTTTAGATTTTGATTGGATCATCATGAACCTGCTGAGTCAACATAAATGAGATATAAACCAATTTACATAATGTTTTCCCTCTCTGTCAGAAAGAGAGGGGAATACATGAAAACCCAAGAGTTGTAATGGATTAGGATTTTATTCTGGAACGTAACATATGGTCATGCTGGAATTCAAAAATCTCTAGACTCTGAACACAAAATTCCATTTCAGATTCTCAGAATAATATAATATAATAATAATATAATAATAATAATAATATATAATATAATAATAATATAATATAATATAATAATATAATATAATATAATATAAATACAGAATCTATCATCTGAGATTTAAATGGATGCATTTGGAGATGAAATCAGATTTTACACACATATGTTGGGAATAACTTTTTGAGGAAATAATCTTGATTGAATCCATACCACATTTTAAATTTACTGTGCTGTGTTTCAAATTCTGATAATTATGCACTGCATTTGTATCCTTCATTTGCAATTTCAAGTTACCTTGGGCCTCAGTATGGCAACCAGGGGCATAAGTAGAGCTCTCTAAAATGCTCCCACCCCCTAGTGAGAGAACTCAGGCACTGAGCTTCTCTTCTGCTGTTGCCATTAAGGGCGGGCAGGGAAAAAAGCCACATGGCTGAGCTCCACAAGAAATGAAGAGAGATGCCAGCAGTGAGTACTGGGACAATTCTCAGGGCTCTTTCACTACATAGGCTGTCTTCTTCTCACCCTACTTCTGGGAGATCTGAGTGATTAGAGGAGAAAGAGGAGGCTACTGTGATGGCTGACATGGAAGAGAAGAGGTGTAGTAGCAGTGGAAGCCCCTCTGCACTTGGTGCTCCTGCCTTCCTTCCATACTACTCCTCTGATACTGCTTCTATTGGGGCCTCATGTGACCTGATTGTCGCATGGGGCAAGGGGGACTCCAGGGTCCCTTACGTCTGTGTGCCCCAAGGTGTCCCCTGCCCGTGCCTTACTTCACTATTTGTATACATCTGACAGCGATTTTTCTCAGTCTGGTACTTCCCAGAAGCATTGTTCCTCAGCTGTTATCATGCAAGCCAAGATGGCCCACACATCTGGAGAGTATCAGGTTATATATAGAGTAAGCTCTGTTGAACACAGTGGACTTACTCTTCAATAGCATGCATAGGAATGTGCTGTCAGTTTTTTTTTAAATTTAAATTTGTAACTTTCACTTAAGATACTAATCTTCTTTAAGGGATTTAGAAATGGCTTATGTATGTTGTGTGCTTCAAGTCTTTATCACATCCTCAAAAGCAAGCAGATTGTCAATTCCAATAAATAATTCCTTTTATACTAAAGGGAAGTCATTCTTGAGAGTCAGTACAAAGGGGCCATAAATAAATAAATACATCTTTCTGTAGCTCCTTTTCCTATTTGTTATACATTATTCTCTTTATTCTTGTTCTGGATCCTGTCTGGCACAATGTGTTTAAATTAGTAATAAAGAGCAGAGAAACAAAATGTCACAAAACCTTTCCTTTCTTGTGAATCCAGGCATGCGTTTTCATTGCTAGGTTTCAGGCTTGGAAGTGGAGTAATAATAAAGGAAAGAGGGCCTCTGTACATGAACTGAGTGAACTTTCCTCATCCCTAAAGATTTACAGCATGAACAATGTGAGATAGGTCTTACAAAGTCAGAAAAGTGTTACTTCCAAATACACTTGCATGCACTTTGCTTTTTCTGTTTGTTAGAAAGTTAAGCACTGCAGTGATGGGGAATGCAAATGTGTTTGAAGAAATTACAGGTAGTCCTCAACTTATGACCATCTGTTTAACAACTGCTCGAAGTTATGCCACTGAAAAAAGTGACTTACCACTGGTCCCCACACTTAGGACCATCGCAATGTCCCCACAGTCACATGATCAAAATTTGGGCGCTTGGCAAGCAGCATGTATTTATGATGGTTGCAGCATCCCAGGGTCACGTGATCACCATTTGTGACCTTCCCAGGGGGCTTCCGACAAGCAAAGTCAATGGGGGAAGCCAGATTTGCTTAACGACCACATGATTTGCTTAACAACCATGGTATAAAAGGTCATAAAATCAGGTGTGACTCACTTAACAACTACATTGCTTAGCAACAGAAATTCCAGTCCCAATTGTGGTCATAGGTTGAGGACTACCTGTACTAGCTTGATAGAACAAAAGACAGCAAAAATGAGCTATCCATATATTGTCTTGGAGCCACCCTGTTCCAGACTACATGCAAAGGAAGCCCCACTGCATTAAACAGAGCTTATTGCAAAATAAGTGCCAGCCCCTTTGAGGTAGTCCAGACAAGAAGCACAAACCATGAGTACTAACACTACCTTTATTGTAAGGTTACAGTAACAGAATCTTGCAAGTCTGGAAGCACTTCTCCCCCCCCCTCCTTGCCTTTACTTTCCAGAAATCTAGGGAGGGTCCCTTCTGAGATGCTTTCCATGCCCCTTTTCCTTCTGTGGGCTGAAATACCTTTTGCATGGTGGTTGTCCAGTCTGCAACTACTACTCCTGTCTCCCAAGGTCATTCCCACAAACCATTACAATTAGTGTGCAGAGGACGGCTGTGAGTTTTTGAATGAAATTAATAAGTTGTAGTTGATGTCTGTCTCCACATGATTCAGTCCATTGTCAGGACATTGGCTTGGCTGTATCTTGATGTAGGTTTTAGTTTTAATCCTTTTTTTTGGCATAGTGAGCTTCTGAATAAGGAGTCTTCCCTTTATAACTTTTTTTTTTTGCTAGCTACCTCAAACTGCAAAAGCAAGGAAACTGTCAAATACCCAAGAGGCCATTGTGTACAGCTGTGTTTAACTTGGTGAGTCATAATGCAGGTGTAAATAGATCTCTAAAACGGGTTTGTTCAAAAGATTGTGGTCTCCTTTCCTGCTTACCCATGCTGATCCCAATCTACCCAGATATCTGAATTTCTATCACCAGTATGCACCAAGGGCATTTCATCATCTTTTCTTCCAGTCCCATTCTCCTGAGTGTATAGGCCTCTTTACGAGAAATTTTCTTCCTTGCACAATGTGTAAGCAATTACAAAAGGCACTCCTGTTTCTCGTTTCCTATGTCAGTGTGATTCCCCCTGAGCCTGCAACACGTTTACACCATTAACATTAGGGAATTCTCACCAGGAGCAAATGTGAAATTCATGGTAGCGTGTTCATCCTGGCTAGACGCATGCCCGCTAGAGACAGAGACAATGCTTAGTTACAGTGGAGAACATCAGGTGGTATGAACAAAATATAGAGAAAGGTAAGCCGGAAAGATGCAGCAGTCAGATTATGTTCTCAGATGAGCAGTTCATGGCAACAGACATCTAAAAATGGACATTTGGCTACTGTCCACATGGTAATGCTGGATTAGAGCCTTCCCACTTTTGGTGCTTGTTTTGATCGTAAGGCTTTACCTAGCTATTTCAGATCTAGAAACCAGAAAGTTTGATACATCCATCATCAAATCCATCACACCAGTTCTTTATGATCTTTACTGGCTTGCAGATCATTTCCAGGCCCAGTCCAAGGTGCTGGTTTTAACCTATATACGTAGTCCTTCATCATTTGGGGTTACAGTATCTGAAAGAATATTTCCTTTCATATGTTCCTACCCATCCCCTAAAGATGGGTAACAGAAGGCCTGTTTTGGGTACCCTCTCATGCTGAGGTGTAATAAGTGGCTATCTGAGAACCGTTGTTTTCAGTGGTAGAACTCTGGCACCATTGTTACTGCTTTTTCTGCCCCAGGCAAAGACTTCTTTATTCCTCCAAGCTTTTAAGAATGTGTTAATATGGCTGTAGGTTTTAATTGTTTTAGTGCTACTTTTGTTTCTTAACGTATGTTTTTATCAATTGTTTTAACCTTTTAAAATTCTTTTTAATTGTAATTTTTAAATATAAATCACTTTGAGATTTCTTTTAATGGGAAACAAGCAAGGAAATAAATAAATGCACACCTGTTCTCTTAATGTAGTTAGCACACTATTCATTGAGCTACTTTGCAGTGAGATGGGTGGTGACTAATTTGAAATATAAATAAATAAATAAATTGTTATTCGTTTTGAGCCAAGGATGTCTTCTGAATGCAGTGCCTGTCCAAAACTAGAAGATTTAATCATGTTCTGTTAGATGTGTTGATGGTTAAGTTCCTCAGTTCATTCTGGATGGAAGCATCCTGTATCCCATACAGGTAGTCCTCACTTAACATCCATTCTTTTAGCAATTGTCCAAAGATACGATGGCGCTAAAAAGTGACTTATGACCAGTCCTCACACTTATGACCATTGCAGCATCCCGATGGTCACATGATCAAAATTTGGGTGCTTGGCAACCAGCATGTATTTATGAAGGTTGCAGCATCCCAGGGTCATATGATCGCCATTTGCGACCTTCCCAGCCAGCTTCCAGTAAGCAAAATCAACAGGGAACCACGTGATTCACTTAACAACTGTGTGATTTCCTCATGACTATGCAATTCACTTAACAATTGCTGCAAAAAAGGTCATAAAATCGGGTCCGGTCACATGACGATTCACTTAACAACTGCATTGCTTAGCGACCTAAATTCTGATCCCAATTGTGGTTGTTAAGTGAGGACTACCTGTATTTGGATGATATACTTAGCTTTAAGGAAATCTCAGAATGGTATTTCACTAGCTGCACTACTGAAGAAGAGCCAACAGTTATGAACAGTTGTGTTGTAACCAAGCCTTATGGATTAGCATGGTATGAAAACTGGCCCAGTTTGCCTGGTGTGTAATGACAGCTTAAAATATAGGTAGTCCTTGTTTAGTGACTGCCTTGTTTAGCAACGTTCACAGTTATGACAGTGATAAAAATGTAACTTTATGACCAATCGTTGCATTTACAACCTTTGCAGGTCTGTAAAGCAAAGGAAAGCTGAGGTAAGATCATATGCATAGTCATGGTTTCACTTACTGGCTGCTTCGTTTAACAACCAAGTTGCCAGTCCCAACTGTGGTCGCTAAATGAGGAATGCCTGTATACAATTTATGTAAAATATGATGGCAATCAAAAATATATTGAACTGATGTTCCAAGGTCTATGTCAACATAATGATGGCTTTGGCTAGGAAGAGAGCTTTCTGTATCACTGGTAGTTATAAAGAGCAGTTACAGTGAAATGGACTGATGTGGTTCCAACAAAGTCAAAGGTATAAATACCTGATAGTTTGCTTTTATTCCAGGGCACAGGACATTGTATGTTGGGGTTCGGATGCCTTTGGTTAGACCAGGCCACAGACATCACAGAACCCATGGCCCCAAACATAGGAAACGAGATCGGATAAAGGAAAGTACATTAGAGGATCAGGAGACTCGTGGTAAGTGTGTGTGTTGATAATGGAACACAGTGGGAGTTTAAGCCATGGTCTCATACTTGCCAGACCATTGATCTGTATAGTAATTTAGGATATTAGAGAGGTATTCAGAACATAGCTGAGATCTTTTAATAACTCCATATGTTGAAGCAAATCCTTAATCCTCAAAAGATTTTGTGATGGACATATGGACCTATTATCTCTGAAATAGTAGGACTATCCTAGAAGAGAACTGGAGTCCATTATTCTAATCCACTGTTGATGCAAGAATAGAGTATCTGCAATTGATGGCAGCCCACCCTCTGTTTGAAGACCTACAATAAGGGAAAAGCCTGAACCTCCAGTTAATCAATTCCATTGTTGAACTGCTCTTACAGCAACCCATTTCTTTTAATGTTCAGCTAAAATTGCCATTTGCAGTTGAAACTTACTAGAGGTAAACCTGCCTTCCTGGTAGCAAAGGATGTCTTTACATGATAGCTCTTCAGGTACTTTGGGGAGTGTTGTTATGCCTCCCCCTCAGTTTTCTGTTAATTGCAACTGTTTTTTTTGTATTTTGGACCATCTGAGTTGCCCTTTTCCCAATTGGTTTACATTTCTTCTTAAGTGTGATGGCCAAAAGTGGTTTCTGATCTCCAGAAGGTTCTGAAGGGCTGTTTAGTGCAGAAAAAAGGAGAAAGGTTCCTTGCCATGACTTGGCACTAGGATTTTGTTACTGCAGCCTAAAAAACTCATTAGTCATTCTTACCTTACAGCCCTAGTGCGCTTCTAATTTGTGTTCAGCCTGTGATCAAGCACAATCCTGAGATGTTTTTCACATACACCATTGTGTATGTGTGAGGACTAATTTAGGGCAAAAGTTTTGGCCTAAAAAGTGGAGGTGAACAACTTACAGCCAAACAACTGCACAAACTAACTTTTTGTGGTCTTGGGTTCCCCTCTAATCACTGTTCCTGAAAACAGACACTGTTTCCTACAATGTTAATGTTAATTGTAGTGTAACCCTTAAAATAGGCATAATGCTACATATTTTTTTTAAAGCTGCAAAATTCCCCACAAAAGCAAGGAAATGGAAAATCCTAGCTGTATTCATGTGTGTGATGTAATCCCACACACTTTGCATCTTTGCATCCTTAATCCAGTAAAAGTACAGTGGTACCTCGGTTCACGAACTTAATTCGTTCCGCGACTCTGGTCGCGACCCGAATCAAATTTTCCCATAAGGTTCAATGTAAATACGGTTAATCTGTTCTGAACCATATGTATTTTTTTTTTTAAACCACAAAAATATGACACAAAGTACAGCACGAAGAGAGAGAAAGCTAACCTTGCTTGATGCGACTTCTGACGTGGAGGACAGGAAGGCGGGTGGAGAGGCGATTGTTGCTTGGAGGGAGAGTCCCCCTCCCTACAGGAAGCCGCGACCACGTGTCACGGCAGGGAAAATGGCCGCGGATCCTGTTCGTCACCCGATCCGGCGTTTGCGAACGGAAGCAAAATTTTGCGAACGGTGCTGTTCGTGACCCGAATTGGTCGTGAACAGAAGCGTTCGTGACCCGAGGTACCATTGTACATTGTATGAGGTGCTCAACCAGCAAGGGATTGTCCACCTTGTTACCTAGAACATAGCTCATAGGGTGTCTTCAGGTGATTGAAGATTTATATTGCAGTCGGACAACAGCTAAGACATTTAGATAATATCTTGCCAGAGAAGGAACCTAAAAGGGAGCTGAAAGATTAGCATGGCATGTCACAAATGAAGGGTACTTGCTAAGAATTCTGCAAAAACAAAACAAAACAAAACTGTAACATAACCTGAAGTTTAGGAAGTTGACATTTTTGTTCATAGGTTAATTATTGGCTGATCTTGTCTAGGCTCAGAACTAAGTAGAAATGGGCTTGATGGGAGACCTCCAGGAAATAGCACGGCTGTAGGGTAGACTGGGAAGTTGAAAACAAATCCCAGAAGAAGGCACTAGTAACCCACCTCTAAATAGCTGCCAAAAAAACCACATGGGTAGGTCCATGAAGTTAAGTGTGATTTAAGGGTGACTTTTTTTGTGTGTAAGTTTTGGTTTTCCTTATGAACTTCTAGTTCTGCAAATCCTTGAATGTTCTATATACTTCCCCCTTAGTAGTAATACTACTGCTACTACTGCTACTATTACTAATGTCTTTCATCAAAGAATAATACAATACAAACAACAAGGTAAAAAAATTACATCTTTGACTGGTATTCTTTGGAAATTTGATTTTTTTTTTTTTTGGCCAGGCAGGAATCTAGGAATTATCCAAATATCATCATAAGGTACAACATGTGCTCAGCAAGGTGGTTTTTGTAAATCCACAGTTGATATAACCAAAATATTTAGTTCTTGTAAACATTTGTTTAATCTATTTGTTATTCTGCCAAATACGCCAATAACTATAAGGATGACTTTGCAAGGTCTTTTCCATTATTTTTTCCTTTTGATTGTTAGATCTCTCTCTGGATATTTTTCCCAATTCTTTTTTCTGGATTCTGCTGCCCCTGGGTATTTCCACATCTACGAAGACTACATTGCCGCTATCTTCATCATTACAATTATTATTACAATGTTCTGTTTTGTTAGATACTCCATCTCAGCGAGTTCACTTTATCCTTGGTATGGAAGAGGATGAGGAGCATGTCCCCCATGACCTATTCACAGAGATGGATGAAATCTGTGTGAAAGAAGGTGAAGAATCAGAATGGAAAGAAACAGCAAGGTAAAAATAAATGGCAAGGTTGTATTCCACCTTCCTTGTTGAGCTTCATAATCCAGAGAGAAACCAAAAGGACTAGGAAATTATTCTTTTCTGCCTGCTGAATGTTAATGAGGGACAAATCACCTTTTGAATATGCAGGGAACTGATACAATAGTTTTCCGTATGTCTGTTCCAGTTCCACTTGGGACAGAATTTGTTGGATGAGGATTTCTGGTCTAGAAGCAATGTCTGTAACTGTGCAGAATCTATTCCTGATTCTCTAATTTTACCCTCAAATCTCTGCGAATCTGGTGGACACTGGCCAAAAGTTTTCCTACTTTGTGGGTCATTTTGAGGTGTACAGCTGGTTTTGTGTTCAACGTGAGATAATACCATGTCAAATCAAGAGACTTCTGCTCATTTGGTAGCTCACCTTACAACTAGGAGAAAAATTTCAAACTTGCATCATTGTCTTTGGAGTCAGTTAAAATCAATTTCTGGAGTAGTGTATTTCTGTTAAGTATAGTACTGATAACTACTGTGCCAAATGCCACTTTGAACAGAAATGGTTTTAAAGTGCTTCCGAACTTGGTTCAGGAGTGCATTTAATGCACTTCCAAACGTAATTCAAAATATATGAGTAAATAAGTAGAAAATAACATTTGGAAGCCAACAGAAACTTTCCCATAATACATTTATTATTGGTTTGGTTGATTGTACAATGGCGCCACCTTCTGGCACATGAAATACTATGCCTGCTACTACACAGCATTGCTAATCTACTACTTTTGTAGCTGCTGCTGCTGCTATTATTGTTATTGTTGTTATTATAAATAGGAGATGTGGTGAAAGAATAGCAACTCCTAAATTTATTGTTTCAACATTTTAGTAATATGCTGAGCTTGAAGGGAAGGCAAGAAATCTATTAAGATTCATTGCCTGGATAAATTTAAGTCAAGCAGCATTCCATGGAAAAGCTCTTAAAGAATCAAAACCTTGATTGCTTCATTCGTATTCCAGAATCTGTTGTCTCAGTAGTTCAAGTATGTGCAAAAAGGGATCCGGGGAAAACTTTCTCTGGTTACTGTTTTTTTTTTTCCCCTCTTCAAAGAGAGACGTGTTACAATGTGGAAACATACAGTATGCATTTTGGGAAAGGTCATACAGGTAGTCCTTGACTTACAACCAGAAGTGGGACTGGAATTTCTGTTGCTAAGCAAAAGTAAAGTGAGATGTCATGTGACTGCATCACTAAGCAACGGCAATCCTGGCAGTCCCAGCTGCTGTCATTAACCAAGAATTGTGGGTTGTTAAGCAAGTACCCACCCCGATCCAAGCCATTCTGGGCTTGGTCCCTCCCAGCCCCAACCCTCAGTAAGGTAAGGGACTGCCTCCAACTCCCCCACCCACCTATTTCCCCCCATCTCTGCCCTTTTGGGTGCCCTGCACCTTGCCTTGCAGGGCGGCAAGCAGCCCCAGAACCGTGTGGCTCTGGGGCTGCTTGCCACGCCCTGGGAAGCCGCAGCCGCTCCAGCCCAGTCCCAGCGGCAGTTGCCCTTGCCACCCTGCACTCTGAAACCTCTGCCACCCTGCCCTCTGCCATCCTAGTTGACCTTCACTGTCTTCTTGCTCCTGACAAGGTGTGCCTGGCCTGCAGGAAAAAAAAGAAGTAAAAACCAGCCCCAGAGCGGCAGCGCACCAAAAAGCCCCTTTGCTGCGCACTCCTGGGCTGGGCTGGGGTTGGGCTTTGCACTGTGAAAAAAAAGTAAAAAGCAGGGCTCATTATGCTTTCTGAACTGGCATTTATCTCCAACATCACAAAAGCTGCAGCAGGTGTTTCACCTTGCATATCTGCTATATGCCAAATCCAAGATTGAACTCTGTTGGAGAATATATTTCTAGGTTAATCTCTCATCTGGAAAAACAAGTTAGTTTGTTTAATTCTTGGTCTGTACTGTACTTTTTTTTTAAACGCATATCTAGCTCCCTGAAGTGTATGTGTGGGTTTTGTCCCTGTTAGGATCATTTGACCAATAGGGTAACTCATGGTTCTGTGCTCCAGAACAGAGCAATTTGTACCACTAGTAAACACAGGTTTGCTGCAGGATGTCTGCTTTTGCATCCCTACCTGTCACTGATGGAAGGAAATAATTTCTTATTCCTGTATTTGTTTGTAACTTCCATGGAGCCCATAGGCACTCTTCTAAATAAAAATAATAATAGAGGCCAGTGCTTTGCTTTGCCTTCATTGATGTGGGACAGCGAGCCTGGCAGATTTCAAGGGATATGTCCACTGACACCACATTACTGTTCGCTAATATTAATGCATAAAACTTGCTTAGTCTCTCTATTATATAGCTGGGCCTTCCAAACCTTCTGGAAAAATAACATTATGTATTGGTACTGTGATCGTATTACTAAAACCATTTGCTATAGTATTTGATTTAGATTGTGTTGGTGTGCCTCACTTGCAGATGGCTAAAGTTTGAGGAAGATGTGGAAGATGGAGGAGAACGATGGAGTAAGCCATACGTGGCTACTCTTTCACTGCATAGTCTTTTTGAGCTGAGGAGCTGCATCATCAATGGGAGTGTCCTTCTGGATATGGCTGTAAACTGCACTGAAGACATTGCGGGTGCTGGTTTTTGATAGTTTATGGGAGTAAAGGACAAGGAATCTGGGAGGGTGTCCTCTATGCCTTCTTCTCATGTATATGGAGGACATCCTCTCTGGGTATAACCTGCCCAGGTGCAGGACTGGGATTGGATAGAAATTTTCCCAAAATCTGGCAATCGTGTTTCAGGGCAGAATAATACAGCACTCTTCCTTAATTTGGTACCCTCCAGATGTTTTAGGGATATGATATTGAGAATATCAAGCCTTGGACATGATGATTAGGAATTCTGGGAGTTATAATTCCAACAAATCTGGAGGACAACAGCTTAAGGGAAGGCTGTATTTAATTTAAAGATCAAGCTGGTTTGCCCAGTTTGGAGATTCATTACATTTAGAGAACATTAATCCTCCATTAGACATGGGGAGTGGGGACGTTCCATTTTGGAGACAGGATGCCAAAATAGCATGAATGGTTTGGGGAAAGAGTTTTTATTGTGCCTGGTGTTTTTTCTTTAACTATTTTAAAAATGTCAGATAAAAAAATTCTGTGGAAGGCAGAACAGATTTGGCTCCTTTTATGAATCTCCCTCCTTCCACCATTGCTCATGGAAAGGAGCATCACAGATAGTTATTCTGAGAATGAAACATGGCAGCTAAGAATTTTCCTCTGATTGTTGCTGGGGGTAATTGCTTTGTTTCTAAGTTAGATTTTTTTTTCCTCAGACAGAAATGGAGTACATATTTTTAGCACCCTTTACTCAAGCATGCTGCTGCCACTGTCTACCCAATCCCAAGGCATTCTTGTTCTTGAATATGATACTATAGAGCTTATAGAAGAATACAGGAAATGATCTGATATTGCAAATAGACTTGTGTAAAAGTCTTTATATTATACATTTTAGAAATCATTTTGGGAAGTAATGACTGGTCAGCAATATATAAACAATTTTCTTAGCTATTTTATTTGGCATTTGCAAAGAAAACATTAGGAAACATTTCATAATAATCTTTTTAATTTAAGGGGAAGAAAGCTTTGGAGAAACTGTGGAGCCTTGGGATTCTCTGAGCTTGGTTGTTTTCTTGCAAACATTTCGTTACCTGGCTAGGTAATATCAAGATGTTACCTAGCCAGGTAACAAAACGTTTGCAAGAAAACAACCAAGCTCAGAGAATCCCAAGGACTCCACAGTTCAACCCTGAGCTACACGTATTCTCTTCTATTGGTATTCACCAAGATTTATTCCCATTTGTCCTGTATTAATGGCCCAGCCTGATGTGATGTGAAATGCTCCTTTCTTTTAATGGACTTGTTTAAAAAAATGCAACTAACAGGAGGTGTGCAAAGGGTTATTATCAGGATTGCTGCTATAGGAGGACAAAATAAACTAAGCCTTTCTTTCCTCCCCTAACAAAAGCTATACTGCTGACCTCCCAACCATACCAAGTCTAATTAATATAATTTAAATCCAGGATCACTGGTTGCAGTTTAATCTGCACTGTATTTGTATAATTAGGTAGTTTTCTCTTTCAGAAATGATCCTGGCTAGACAGGGCTCTGATGAATCCACAAATAAAAAATTCTGGGAAACCCTCCTGAAGAAACACCATCACCAGAATGAGAAGAAAAGAAACATCCTTCCAATTGTCCGTTCTTTTGGAGAAGGTGGCCAGAGAAAGTCTGATCCTCACTCAATAGATAGGACAGGTAAGGATCTGTCTACTCTGGCTATTCTGGTCCAATTTCCACATTAGACTGGGAACTATAAACCATATGTTGAGAAATCATTGGGAATATATAACATATCTGGTTCTAACTTATGGTTTACAACACCCAGTGGCTCAGTCACACAATACTCAAAGGCAAACCACAAATGTTTGGGTGCACATCTACTTATCAGAGTACCCCTTCCTAATCCCTCAGTACCTCTGCTTGTTTTCTGGATCATATGTACTCCAGCATAGCGGAGGAGAATGAAGAATGTAGAGGTTGTTTTGGAGAATACTTGCTCCATCTGACAAAACCAACTCAATGCATGGACGGGGTCAACTGCATGCAGCTCATCCTTTCCGTTTGGTATACTGCCTCAGCAATTTGGAGGACAGATTGGCTGCATTCACATGATAAACTGAATGATAATCTATAGTGAAACCAACCAAAACTGCTCTGTTCATATAATATGCTATCCCCAAATAAGGTAACCATACTGAATTGATGGCCTGGTTCACACATGATGTTAAGGTATAGAGTGATTTGTTGGCCTTTAGCTTAATTATTTAGCCTACAATTTATGGGTTATCATGAGTGAGCACAAACATTGTCTGATTGGAGCATTAAGTGTAGAATGATCCAACTTATATTTAACTAGGCTTTAGTCAAACAATCTGCCCAAAGTGTAGGATTATAAGGTGAAGGTAAAGGTCCATCTTCCAGTGTTTTCTGGCATACTAAGTTTGTATCTTTTTTATATAACAAGCATCATTTTTTAATTGTAAATTTCCGAAGACTCTAGTAGTTGGTGGTATTATTTATGTCATATCAACTCAGTGTTGACCCTTAGCAACCACATAGATAGATTCTCCCCAGGATGATCTGTCCCAACCTGGGCAGATCAGGTCCCAATCTTGCTGCTGGTCATCTTCTTCTTCTATTTTTTTCCACCATTCCCAGCATTCTAAACTTCCCAAGAAAGCTAGGTATTCACATAATATGTCCAACGTATGATAATTTGAGCCTGGCCAGTTGTGCCTCATGTGAGAACTCTGGATTGGTTTGTTTTATTTTTTGCCGGTTTTCTTGACTATCCATGGTACTTACAGAGGTCTTCTCCAACACTAAAGTTCAAAAGAATCAATACTTTTTATATCCCTGTTTCTTCAAAGCCCTTTTTTCCCCTTTCCCATCAATGATTGCTCCCAATCTTTGGCCTTCATAAAATCTCCGTGGGCACTGCTGAAGGCTTCTCAAAGGTTTTAACAGCTGCAGAGGGATGGAGGCATGTAGAGGTGAAAAGCTAGAGATGGAGTGTCCTGACCTTTAAGCTATGTTCAGCACAGCCAGCATTTTCGTTTCCTCAAAATGCAGCGGTGGCAATTTCTCCTTCCAATTGTTGAATATTGATGATAAAGACAGCATTAGATCCTTCGTTTTTCAGCAAAAATTTCCCAAGGAATGGAACTCTTTCTAAGTGCCCATAAATAGAGGCAGCTAGGATTTTATTATGGGGAGTTTACCCACCACTTTCATTTCTACTATCGTGGAAGAATGTAGTCAGCAAATTCATGCATATTTTTTTTGTTTTGTTTTCTAAAAAAAAAATCTTCGTTTTGTGTGTGTGTGTGGGGGGATTTTCATTTTGATAAGGATTAAGCATTTCTCTGGAAACATTCACATACCCCATTTATTTAATTCAATAATAAAAAAAATGGGGGGATCTAGAAAATACCTGTCATCTTGTTTAAGTTGCTGCTTTAAAAGAAGTACTGCTCCTTTGCCTACAGTGAAAATTGTACATTAAGGGTTTGTTACATGAAGCAGCAGTTCATGAAAGTTATTTTCTTCTTGTACTTGCCATTCACATACAGTAAACAAAATAATCCATGCACAGTTGGACATTGTGAGTGAAACCAAGCATTCCACATGTTTTTCTATTGAGAAAGGTGTGTGTAATATGTAATTTTTCTCAAAATTATATAATCAACATATAGTCTATAATGTAAACATTAATACAACAAATTATCTAGATTTTTCCCTTCTGTTTCTACTTAGGAATGACTACACTGTCTCTTCATCCTCCTTCTAACACATTAGATGTGAGAAATGGATTGACTCATGATACTACCCCAACAGACATGAGCAGAGTGAGGCCTTGTTTATTTAATTGTTTGTCACTGATTGTAAGAGCACCTTACAGCCAATCAGATTTGACTCCATTAGAGTCAAAGTAATAGGTATTGCTTTTATTCTGAATTGGCATTGTTAGGCAAATGGGTTTTGTGATTATGTCACCGTCAATGAGAAAAAGAGTTGGGTTCCCTGGAGATTTACTGTGGACCACGGTTGCTGTCATATGAGTAGCAGCCATGGTATGTTAGGATCTCATCTGAACACACGCATCTCTGTATATTGTCCATTAAAAAAAACACTGAAAGTCAGCCAAAAATGGGGGAGGTTCTTTAGAACTTATTCAGGTAGTCCTCACTTAACAACCGCAATTGGGACTGGCAACTCAGTTGCTAAGCAGTGCAGTTGTTAAATGAAATGTCATGTGACTGTGCTGACTTACATCAGTTCCAGCTGCAGTCATTAAGCAAATCACTGTGAGTTGTTAAGCATGACATCATATGACCACAACCTGTGACTTCCCGCCAGCTTCCCCATTGACTTTGCTAGTTGGAAGCCAGCTGTGAAGGTTGCAAATGGTGATCATGTGACTGTGGGATACTGCGTCTGTTGTAAATGCGCACCGGTTGCCAAGTGCCTGAATTGCAATCACGTGACTGCGGGGACACTGTGATGACCACAACTTTGAGTACTGGTCATAAGTCTCCCTCTTTGGTTCCATCATAACTTTGAACAGTCACTGAACGAGTGGTTGGTAAGCAAGGACTACTTGTATTTATTAAATGCATCATAATCTCAGTTCAGCCTTAAAAATTAAGCTCTTTTTTTTGTAATTAGGCAGAGCATCATTTTATGAAGAAGATTCCTGTTGGAGCAGAAGCTGCAAATGTTTTAGTTGGAGAAGCAGATTTCCTTAAACAACCTATTGTTGCCTTCCTACGCTTATCGCCAGCTGTTCTTCTCCCAGGCATGACTGAAGTTCCACTCCCTACCAGGTAAAATGTAGTAATTGTGGTAGTGGTAGATTAGGATAACTAACAGTAAAGATGCCCTCAAATCAGTATTGACTCTTAATGACTGCAGCTATGTAGTTTTAATTGGCAGTGTTACAGAAATGATGGTTTGCCATTGCTGCCTTTGGGATCGCTTTTTTTTTTTACCTTACCAGCCTAGCCAACAGTTATTAATACTAATTTCACACTGCTTATCTACTGCTAATGCTATTGTTTGTCACCTTCGTTATTATATTTAAGATTATGTTTGTAAATAATTTATCCATGCCATTTAGAATGATGTTTGTTGCAAACTTTGGAATGTTGTCCCCCCCCCATCCTCCATGAGTTCAGAAAAAAGGATTTAATCATTCATGTTAGTCATGTTGTAATCTAGACTGACACTTTTTTTTAATTGGCTGAGAGGAGAAACAAACTGAAAAGGAAAAGCTTTGCTGTCTTGATCAAAGAATTAACCAAATTATTTCTACCGTTCTATGCTCTCTGCTGAAATTAAAAAAAATAAAAATCCAACTTTTTCAGTTGACTCAAGATAGGAGAAATTGATATGTTTTAATAGGAAAAAAGATAGAAAACAACTTAAAGAACCATTGGCCAGTGGTAAGCACAATTCTCAGCATATGTTTGCATAAGCCATAGTGGAGGACTCAGCAGGTAAGATGAACTTTGTTGCAGTTCTTGTGCACTGTGTACACAAAGCACCCCATGTGTATACCTCAGCACAGTAATGTGCTGAGGGGGATACTTATAGATGAGATCATTTTTAAATATAGGAGTACGGCTTGTTTGATATTCATTGCATTTATACTGATGAATAACCTGGCTGATGATAAAGAAACACAGTGTCCACAGTTGCTCCTTATTGTGGTTAGGCTAAACTTTTCATAGACTTTGCTGGAACCACTTCTTTTTCACTGGTGGATGCTCTCCCTTCTTGTCTAGATTTGCCCCAGGAGCTGTCCTCCTTTTCATGCAGAGATGTATTACAAAACTATTTACCTTTTCCTTTTTCATGCACATTTCTGACATAATCTCTTTAACAAGTTTTATTAAGAAGGATTGGGTATATGAATTTCATCAACTCATCTATTTCTTGTCTAAGGCCAATATATCCCCAACTTATATTAGGAAGAGTTTTCTTTTCTTTTCTTTTCTTTTCTTTTCTTTTCTTTTCTTTTCTTTTCTTTTCTTTTCTTTTCTTTTCTTTTCTTTTCTTTTCTTTTCTTTTCTTTTCTTTTCTTTTGGTGAACTGGTAGGTTCTTCACAGGTAATAGTGCTTGCAGGTGGACATTTATACAACCATCTCCTGATTCTTTATTAATTTGAGAAGCGTCCATTACATGTTTTAATCTCTCATTGGTTAAGATGATCTCAGTGTATTTGGTATCCTCAAGTCTTGATCAGAGATTTCTGAAGGATGCTGTTACAGATTTTTGTTTTTTTAATAAAGCTTAAATCCCTGATTAAATATTTTGTAACATTACTTTTGTGGCAGTATTTATAATTAGCCTTACACAGCAGTAATGAGAAACTCAGTTTTCTCCAGGTCTTCTACTACATTACCAGTTATTAATGCATACCCAACTTCTCCTTCTCCTATGAAGGGCTGCAAATAAATTGAACCTGCTGAAAACTATACCTAGCTTCTGCACGAATTTCTCATGGTATTAGTACTGCACATGGAACTCTGTCATAAGGATGAATACGTTTCTATCTAATGTCACCCAGAATAATGGAACTCCTACTGCATTTGAAGATTCCACTCCCCACCCCATCCCTACTCCCAGTATCTCTGAGGCATTGTATAGGAGCAGAACAAAGTTCACATCTGGAATGCATATTTGCAGTTCAGATTTCTTTTTTATAAGAAATTGTGCATATGCAGGAAATGTACCTGAGGCTGATTTATTCTAGAACCAGTAGTACTGTAGGCATAGTCCAGAGCATAGGTCTGGTAGATGTGGGTAGCATTTGGGTAACTGTGCCATACAAGACTGACTAGTATGGCCCTGAAAGGCAACCTCACAACATTTATTTAGATGACTGTGGATATTTCCTGTTCTTACACAATTTAATCCTTTTTAGAAAGCTATGCTTACTAAAGAGGCATCCTATTAGAGGGTCCATAAAAATTCACGCTTCACTATTGAATATGCACTATTGAATACTAGAGCAAGCACAACATTATAATATGAATATACAGGCTGAATCTGTATGTTTCTCACAACTGAACAAGTAAAAAGCTGTTTTTTCTTTATGGGTGATATGCATCAGAAACTCATGCCTCTGTAATTCTCTTCGTATCTGCCCCACTAATGGGATTTATGATGGGATCAGATTTGATGCCATGTAGGCCAAAGGGATAGCAGTCATGGATAAGTGTCCTACTGAAATATGGGGCTGATGATGGTGCCAGTAGAAATCTTTGCAGTCCTTCAATCTATATTTGTTTTATAACATTGTATTTGTGTTTAATTAAAAAGAAGCTTGGTAATTGAATGAATTGTGTATAAATCATTTGCTGAAAAAAATCTTCTGCGCACAGAAGGGCCCAGCCATTTCTTTTACTCACTATCAGATAATTTACATGTTTATCACATTTCCCATGTTAACAGCAACTCGTGTTTGTATCCAAAAATCTAATCCAAAAAATCTTCTGCTGTGCTGAATCTGTACTTAGCACAACCATGGACCAACTGTTCAGGATCCAAGCCAAATCTTTTTACAGGTCTGATGTAAGGTGTTCTGAAATGAACCTTAAAAAGATGCACCATTTTAGTCTGGGAGGTACTGTTCTGCCCAAATATAAACATCTCTTTCCTTCTTCATTTCTGCCACTTAGGAGGTTGGAAATATGCCTTCATTTATGCTTAATGCAACCACAAGGCATCCAATTGCCTTTCCAGAAACGTAACTTTAGCTATTTTAATATATTGGTGGAGAGATCAGGGTATATTCACAGTTTACACGGTCAGTGCGTTGTGCGCATGGACACTGTTGTTACACTGGCATTTTAAACACATGCACATTTTTAAACATCTGTGCATATGCACTTGGGCCAATATGTCCAGACACTTGTACATTAACGTTTATCTATACATATAATCCAAAGTTTTATGATTTTTCATAGACGTCATCAGTGTTTAATAATTTCTTGTCCATGGGGGAGATATTTAGCAAAACACTAACAGCAGGCACAGGAATGACATATGTGTGCTTGCAGAATGTTTGTACGCAGGACAGTGAAGATTTCACTTAAATACAGATACGTTGGGCACAACATATGTGTAGACTTCAGAAAATATATGCACTGATTTACAGGAAGAAAGCATATGTTTGTATTATGAAATTGGCTAGGAGCACTGTCCCAAATACATAACGTAGAATCCTCTAGACCACTGAGTGACCGATTAGAACAGCCCTTCCTGTTTGTTCCTACTCAGATGAGGATTTCATTTTGCATTGACTGAATCCCACTATCTGAATGGGAAGGAGGTAAGTTTATCTCCTACCCTTTTCCCTAAAGTTGCAGAGGGCTTTAGGGACAAGAGGCTATATGTAGGCGAGACTACAGTGTAAACAACAGGGAGATGAACAGCCTGACAGTTCAGTAGGGAGTAAATGTTGGGGCAGGAGAATGTGGAGGGGCAATCTCACCTTTGAAGATTTTTAAAGCTGCATACAGGAGGAAGGTTTGATTGTTCTGGGAAGGGCTTGGAAAGGTCTTTAAAAAGACCTTTTCTTTTCTAAAATTGGACAGGGTCCATCTCATTTAAATGAGATTTAGCTTCCAAATGTCTTAAAAATGTTTGACCTATTATGCAAACATTTCTCTTTCTGTCTCTCTTTTAATGGCTAGGTTCTTGTTTATCTTGCTGGGTCCAATAGGGAAAGGACAGCAGTATCATGAGATTGGAAGGTCAATGGCTACCCTCATGACTGATGAGGTAAGTGAAATAGGCATCATTTCCACTCTCTAGACCATGCACATAGCTTTGGATTAACCACATCTAAAAGAACAGGAACGGAGTCATAGAAGAGTTGTAAAAGTCAGAAATAGTTTATGTATTGAAAGGTGTACACCAGGCCATTACCAAATTAGGCCATTGTCAAGTCAGGAAAGTTTCAGCCTTTTTGAAAGAATATGTGCCTACAGAATGTCAAGGGGAAATAAGCACATGGTCTTATAAAACCTCTCTTCCATCCCTTCCTCTCATGTAATCATAGTCACAGTAGTAGCAGGTTAATTTATTTCTGCCTGAAAGTACAAATATGTATTATGTTTGTTTCCTTAATGCAGTGTTACTTACTATTTCTAGCACACAGTTGATGCAGAAAGTAATTTTATTTTTGGTTCTTTTGTTTTATTCTGCTGGCAGGGATTGGGAGGCCCGTAACATTGTGCTGTCCTTATAGCACAATTGAAAGCTCTAAATGTGGGAAAGAAGGGAGAATTTGCCATTGGCCTCTCATTTTGGCAATGAATTTGTTCCTCACAAAGAGGGAGTCTATATGATAATTTAAACAAATGAACGAGCAAATAAAAACCTCTTATTGACTGTCCCATCATTTTCTTGAGCTTGTCTTTTCCAGGAATTGAACCCCTAAGTTTCTGTTCCTAACCATGGAGACATCAAAATGATGAAATGTGACATTACAGATAAGCTCTATCCTTTTGTACTTTCGATGTCTCATGCAAGTGTGTAAGGGGTGAAGTTTGTATTGCAACACGTATTTTATCACTCCCCCAGCCTCGGTCCCAATAAAACACATTATGGACATTTTCTTTAGTGATGCGTGCCCCCTTCCCTGTTAATATTTACATTAAAAGAAACAATGACTGGGTTCACATATTGTAGTAACCCATAATATGTGTAACTTAGCTTCGCATTCACGCATTAAATAATCACAGTCAACTTTATTCTTTTTTTAATGAGCCATGGTTCGGCAGCTGTGATTTAGTGTGACGTATAAACTCAACTATGTGAAAAGTGTTTGATGCAACAGAGATACTCTGATAAAGGTACTTAATACTGGTGGGGTCCTCTGAGCACTACTTACGCAAGGATGCTCTTTTACTACATGGCAAAATATATGTATCTGTATATTGTTCCACATGCAAGGTAGATTATTTTGAAGTCTTACCTATTTTCCAGAATCAATAAACTGATAGTTGGCCAGTCAGACGAAGATTTTGTTTGACAGAATATATGGGAGAATTAGAATCAATGCAGCTATTATTTGTAAGTAAATGTCATGAATAATACATTTACTCTTGGTCTCCTGTCTGTATAGGTTTTCCATGATGTTGCTTATAAAGCCAAGGACCGAAGTGATATTTTAGCTGGCATTGATGAGTTTCTGGATCAGGTGACAGTGCTGCCACCTGGGGAATGGGACCCATCAATCAGAATTGAGCCGCCTAAAAACGTTCCTTCCCAGGTAAGCTGTGCTTACTTACTTCTCTAGCCCATTAAAACAAAATGTCAACATTTTAAAAACATCAAGTCGAATATGGGGGGTACTGTCTATAAATTAGATGGGTAGAATCCTAGCACAATATGTGGTTGTCATTTGTTGGCTGATCGCTAAGGTTCCCTAGAGAGCTGCCTAAGCTTTTGGGCCTGTTGCAGTTGCAAGGAAAGCAAAATGACTCTCAGATGCTACGTTGACAATAAGGCAATTGTGTGCAAATGAGACTATGACATTGATAGGGCTTTTGGTATACAGTATTGTTGCAACTGTAAGATTAGGTTTAGGCCCCAATTTTTTTTTTTTTTTTAAGGTCACCCTGCCTTGGATTGATTCAGATGTCAGCAGAATTGAGTTAATTTGTCAAAATTCCTTTTATTAGGATAAGAGAAAGATGCCAGGAACGCCAAAGGTACCTAACGGAAAGGTTTTTGATGATGAGCCGGACGATCATGGGGGGCCAGAGCTCCAGAGGACAGGAAGGTGAGTTCTGGGAGCTTTCTGTGGCTCCTCCTGAAGCAGCGATAGGCAACCTTTTTACAACCTAGTGCTGCATTTTAAAAGGTATTTGACCTCTGTGGCCTGCAGGGAACGTGGCCAGTGACCTCCTGGCATCACTGCAATGGAGAGGTTCAAATTATTGACTTATTTTTGGGGTGCTTTAAGGGGTTAAATGTCTCAGGGCTTAAGATGCTCACTGTCTCTCTAGAATGAAAAACATTGGCACAGTTTGGGGGAGAGGGATTCAATCATTATTAAGGAATGAAATAACTTCTCCAAGGTTTTAAGATTTTTATTTTGCCCAGTATTACTACAAACTGCACACAAGGGACTTCGCGTGGCTGTAGAAGTAGTGGTTGCAGGCCACATACTGTCCACACATTTACTAAAGGGAATTTTCCCATCTTTCATAACAGGGGCACTGTAAGACTCAGGGACATCTTATGAACTAGGTAGTAAATTTAGGATGGTGACATCTGGACAACTTTTGAAGCATTGGGCCAGATGACTTTTGCTGGCATTGAGGGCTATAGTGAGAAAGCAAGCTGCTGGTAATATGAATTACCATATTTGCTGGTAATATGAACAGAGGAATTTAGATGCTTCATTACTACAGTTTGGCAGTCTTAGTGATTCTATAATGTGTAAATCCATCCTGTAAGGAATGCCTAAATAAGATGCAAATGAGATTCCGTGGCCAGATAGCTCTCCATTCATAGTTAGCTGATCATCTGGGTAAAGACAATAGTTTTTCATAGCGGCATCATTTGCACACTCACATTTTTTAAACCAATGTCAGTTTGGCCCAGATAAGGGTTTGGACTAGTGGTTTAAGGCACCAGGCTAGAAGGCAGGAGGCGGTGAGTTCTAGTCCTGCCTTAGGCATGAAGCCAGCTGGGTGACTTTGGGCCAGTCACTCCCTCTCAGCCCAACCCATCTCACAGGGTTGTTGTTGTGGGGAAAATAGGAGGAGGAAGGAGTATTAGGTATGTTCGCTGCCTTGAGTTATTTATAAAAATAATAAAGGCGGGATATTAAAAAAAGTCAAAGTCAGATAAACAGGAATTGTGAACGAATAATGGGATGAATATGTCAAAGCCAAAGTACAGTGGTACCTCTACTTATGAACGCCCCTACTTACGAAATTTTCGAGATACGATCAGCTCCGGCCCCAAAAATTTACCTCTACTTACGAATTCGCCTCGACTTACGGGCCATTTTCCGCCCATTCCACGTGGTCCGCGGCCATTTTTCCGTCCGTTCCACGTGGTCCGCAGCCATTTTTCCGCCCGTGCCACGTGGTCCGTGGCCATTTCCCGCCCATTCCACGTCCGCGGCCATTTCCCCACCCGTTCCACGTGGTCCGCGGCCATTTCCCGCCCGTTCCACGTGGTCCGCGGCCATTTTTCTGCCCGTTCCACGTGGTCCGCGGCCGTTTTTCCGCCCCTGACACGTGGTCCGCGGCCATTTTTTCCGTCCTGCTGCGTGGTCAGTGGCCATTTTTCCGCCCCTGACGCGTGGTCCGCGGACGCCGGAACGGATTAACGGTAATTACGTTGAACCTTATGGGAAAATTTACTTCGACTTGCGACCAACTCGACTTGCGATCAGAGTCACGGAACGGATTAAGTTCGTAAGTAGAGGTAGCACTGTACTGCCACTCTGCTTTTAATATTATGTGCTGGGAAATGGTTTGTTTCCAGCCATGTTGTTATTGTATTTAACTCACTACTGTGAATCCGCCATATCTTAGAAATTCCCTGTCTTTGCTTTGCAGGCTCTTTGGTGGCTTGATCTTGGATATAAAACGGAAAGCTCCTTGGTACTGGAGCGACTACAGAGATGCTTTGAGTTTGCAGTGTTTAGCTTCCTTTCTCTTCCTGTATTGTGCCTCGATGTCTCCTGTGATCACCTTTGGGGGGTTGCTTGGAGAAGCAACAGAGGGACAAATAGTAAGAACATTTCCCCCCCCCACTTGTTTTATGGGTTATGAATTATTTTCCAGGTAGGTGACAGCAAAACCAGTGTTACAAAGCAGTGGACATTTGACTTCACCCCTGCTGCTCCGTGTATTATTTTGGATTGCTGTAGTTACTTGGGTATATTTCAACCATGCTTTAATATTCACAGTTAGTTACTGGACAGTGTTACTCATTCATTCGTTTATTTAGCTGTACAACGTTTATGGGTGGATTGCAGTTTTAGGGGAATTAATGTTCGTGAACCTAGATTAAAGAAGGGTAGCTGTTTGGGATGTTGATCTGCAACAAGAGGTAATTTGAGAAGCACCTTCCATTTCAGAAGATAAGAAGCTGAAATTGCCCACATTGCCATTTTTCTCAGTGTGGGTGTGTGACATGTGGCAAAAGTGCTGCTTTTCCCACAGCACCACAAATCTCTCTCCTGGATTAAAATAAATGTGTGATGGATGGAGAAAGTTATCTTATTAGGTGTCCCTAAGTAAAGTTCAACTCCTGCTAACTGGAAGAACCAATGCTTGCTGCCTTGACCTGTCTTTAGTGGTAACTCAGAGAGAGAGGAAATTAAAGCAGCTTAACTGAGCAGGCTGTTTTCTGATCTCTGAATCCAGAAGAATGAGGGGCTGCACGTACTGTCAGTCTGACCCAGTACGGCAGCTCTTCTCTTCTGTCTGTGCTTAAACCTGCAGAGTGCTATAGAATCGTTGCTTGGAGCCTCTATTACTGGAGTGGTCTACTCTCTCTTTGCTGGCCAGCCTCTCACCATCTTGGGAAGTACCGGACCAGTATTGGTTTTCGAGAAAATTTTGTTCCAGTTCTGCAAGTAAGGCTGTGTACTTTCACAAGGGATGATGATGATGATGATGATGATGATGATGATGATGATGATGATGATGGACCAAATAGAGATGATGATGGATCAAATAGAGATAAATAAACTAACCAATTTCTTACTGTTGACCTCTCCACCCTCTTTTAAAAAAAAAAATGAGTACAGTTAGGCAGCAGTATTGTAGGCTGGGACTGATCTGGATGCTTAGGCAGCCAGAGATGCTAGCAAGGCATGTCATGGTTTTGATGCACATGGTAAGACGTACTACATTGTATCTGGAGAGAGGTAGTGTCCCACCCCCTTCCACTTCCTAGGAATGGTTATGATTAGTATTCCCAACCCAGGTGCTGATTGTGAGCAGTTATTTCTCTCCTCCCTTCAGATTCAAACCCTGGCTCTGATGGATAACAACAACTCCACATCCAGAATAGTAGACAGAGGTAATCTAATCTGGGATGTTGGTAGATTCCTATCTAAAACATGGGTGTGGCCAGAAATATTACAGACTTTGAAAAGGTGCCATGTTGCCTGGGAGTTCCCATCATTATTTCTTCAATTCAGTTCCACTCATATTCTTGATCCCCAATGCATACTTAAATCATTATGGATTTAACCAGAAGGTTGCATGGCTTGTGAGAAATAGTTAAGCTGAATGAAGAGAGGGGTTGAAATGCTTCTTTATAATTTATCCAATTTTGAATTTGAAACTTATGAAGGTTTTCTAGCTTTGTGATAATTCTGAGGTAGAAATTTTAGAATCTTTCAGGTCTTATAGATGGCAATCATTTATCAATAGCCAATCTGTACCAGTGTATATAGTTTTCAGCCACCACAGGTGGTCCTCACTTACCCACCACTTGTTCAGTGACTGTTCAGTGCCAAACAAGGCGACTTACGATTGGTCCTTGAAGTAGTGACCGTCACTGCATCCCTGCAGTCACATGATCATGATTCAGGTGTTTGGCAACTGGTGTGCGTTTATGACAGTTGCAGCATCCTGTGGTCACGTGATGGCCATTTGTGACCTTCACAACCAGCTTATGATAAGCAAAGTCAATGGTGGTCACAAGTGGTGGTCACGTGATGTCACACTTAATGACCCTCAGTGATTAGTTTAACGACCACAGTCAGAACTGATGAGCTGATGTTGTAAGTTGGGTGTGGTCACATGACTTTTCATTTTATGACCACATTGCTTAGCAATGGAGTTGCTGGTTCTAATTGTGGTCAGTAAGTCAGGACTACCTGTAGTTGTATAATCCTCTATTTCTAAAAATACTAGTGTTGCTTTATCTATTTGACATTTGATCAGCTACAGCACAATGCATTTCACTCCCATACTTGTTTAGTGGGCATGGAAGTGTGTGGAACCTGGTAAGCATTACATAAGAACGTAAGAGAAGTCCTGCTGAAATAGATCAAAGACTTGGCTCAGGTGTACTCATTCCAGATTCACCCCATTCTCCGCCCCTCCATTCCTTCTGGGGTCTCTTCCACATCATTCATTCATCAGTGGCGTGATCCCTCCTGACATGAGCCAGCCCCTAAAACTCTGTCACTTACTCAGCCCATCAGCCACCCCCACCCCCCTTTAGTAAAACAGCTGCCAACAACCAAGGAACTAAATAAGGGAGAGCTCCTTGCCTGGTGGCATCTTGAAAGAAAAGATGCATTTGTTTCAGTGGATCCAGTTCTCTTTCTCATAAGATTTGTTCTTTCTATGGATTTCTGTAGAGCCAGAAAGTTCTGTTGTGATTCTATGTACCACCGAACACCATGTAAAAAGAGCATCCCTGACTCTTAAAATTGGAGAACTGTTCTTCCATTATGGAAAAGTTCAGTGGTGGTTCTGCTGTGATGCTTCCTTTGATAACGTCAGCTGGAATGATCTGTACTAATATTGGCAAGGAAGAGGAGGAGTAGCAAGAATGGGCATGGACTCAGTCAATGCGTTCTTCTTGCAAAAATGCAGCTATCACATAACAACAGCCACCTGAATTTAAGGCCAAGAACAAGATGGTTCATTTTACAACAGCCTTGTTACATCTATAGTTGTCAAAGGGAAGGAACCATCTAGGTTATAAGGTCTTGTTTCCACATGCACACGTTGCTCAAAATCCAAGATATTCCAGTCCATTCTACAATGTTTCCTGCTGGCCTATGCTGTATATTGCTAGTTTCTGCAGGATGGGGTAGGAGTGAAGAAAAGATCCTGATCAATTAATGGACAACCAGTGAAGCTAAACAATTTCTGTATTTCAACAGTTTTGTAATTCTATGATCAGAACTATTTCAGCATGCAGTGCTCCTAATTTCCTGTCTTTGGCACATCTTTGCAGAGACTATAAGCTTTCTTATCTTGCTCTACGAACCTGCATTGGCCTGTGGACAACATTCATGTGCCTCGTGCTTGTGGCCACTGATGCTAGCTCTCTGGTCTGCTACATCACTCGGTTTACGGAAGAAGCTTTTGCCTCTTTGATCTGCCTCATTTTCATTTTCGAGTCCATAGAGAAGCTGTTTAAGCTGGGAAGGACTTACCCATTTTACATGCATAACAATCTGGACCATCTGACCTTGTATTAGTGAGTCTGTGTAATTTTTTTTCTATTTTGATTTAATTGATTTGTTTCCATATATTTAAATTCACCAATTGGTGTGAGATTCCTTATTGTGCAGAAATAGGAAACAAAGAAGCAGTGATCACCCGTTAAATAACAGCTGGTGTGTAGTAGGTTCATTGGAGCAGATATCGAAGCCCTAGTTAGGTCCTTGCGTGAAGGCCTGAGATAGTACTTAGTATGAATGGACAATCTATAGTCCTAGGCTGAACCCCCTTTTTGAACCCCCAAAGCTCTTCCCTGGTAAAAGAGAGGGCTGCACAGGCTGGACCTATGTGATACCTTCTTGACTCACTGCTGGTCCTCCCTGTCCTCCTGTGGAGTGAGGATGCCTGGTGAGAGCTTTCTTTGCATTTGCTTGACTAAGACCTTGTTTCTTCTGTGTCCTAGATTACAGCAAGAATGTTCTTTGTGTTTGAACAAAGATAAGTGGAGCTCTTTTTTGAGAAAACGCTGAGGGGAGCAGCAGCATAGCACATGTAGCTAGCGTTGATGGCTTTATTGTCTGTACAGCTTAATCCATTCTATAGTTCTGTGCAAGCTCAGAATGGGCTTCTCCCATGGATAGAGCCTACTTTCTTGATGCATTAGAAGAGGCTCAGTATTTTCTTTGATATTAAGGGATGAATTATAGAGGAAATGAAGTTAAATTTGAACAGAGCTGATTTGATCAAAGAGATAGCTGAGACTCTTCAGATAATTCCCATAATATATTATTAAAACAAAATTGTGCTTTCATATAATTGCTGATTATTTTTATTTTTCACTAATAAAGATTGAAATACTTTTTAAAAGTCTGCAGTGTTGTTAGTAAATGTGTGCAAAACATTTTGAATTCAACTGCCTCCAATGTAGTCCCCCCTCCTCCTTTTGAGCCTGAACAGTTGTTACAAAACAGCTGTTTTACATTGACACAGGTTGTCGACATCATTTTGGAAGTGTTTTGAACTCTGAAATGAAGTCATCCAAAGGCCAACAACTTCTCAAGTTTATGCGGCCAAGAGATTTATTTGCTATTTCATCCATCTTCAGTTGAGCCCAGTGGTAATTTGTCATGAGATTGGTAAACTCATGCAAAAAAGATTAAAAACTGATTGAAGACAGATTTGGCTCCATACTACCTTTGTTTCAGTTTAGGCAAACATTGAGAGCCAGTTTGGTTGAAGGGTTAAAAGTGTTAGACTAGGAGTGGGGAAACTTAAGTCCTAGTTCTGCTGGATGGAAGCCGGCTGGGTGACTTTGGGTCAGTCACTTTCTCTCGGCCCAACCCCTCTCACCCAAGTGGTTGTTATGGGGAAAATAGGAGGAGGAAGCATTACTGTGTTGCCTGTACAAAATAATGGTGAGAAATAAATCACATCAAACAAATAAACCGTATACAAACTTTAAAAAGCTGTTGGACCAGAGACTTGGGCTTTCAGAATTAAATGTGTCTGTATTTGTGATGCTTGTTAATCCTTTCCTGTGCCTACTAGCTGCAGATGCGCAGCTCCTGCAAAGCCCAGTATTGATACTCTGAAGTACTGGAACAGCAAGAAGATCGATCCTTCAAAAGTTGCCTGGGCTAATCTCACAGTCTCTGTAAGTATATGAGCCTGGCACTCTATGCATGGTTGGCAAAATGATTTCTGTGGTAGCATTATCCATTGAGTAGAATGGAACATTCATCTTTCCAAATGGGACAAAGAATTACATACATACATACATACATACATACATACATACATACATATATACATATATACATATATACATATATACATACCTTTATTTTTCACAAAACCACTGGTGGAGGGAGGGAAAGTAATTTTTGATGGGAAGATCAGTGTATATTAGGAACTGGTATCAGGAGAATTTTCTTGATTAAGTTCTTTAAATATTAAATCAAAGTTTTCTTGATTAACTGTGTTTCTTTTAAAATGAAAGCTGGCATGTTATGTACAGTAGTCTACTTAAAAAGCATAGAGCTTTTGCTCTCACAGGTTAGATTGTGAGCCTGGCTGGATTTCAGAAATGGGATGGTGAAGAGTTATGAGGGCGTCCAGTAGACCGAGGTTTCTGTGATGGGTCCTGTTATTGCAAATAACTAAGAATAGGCATGTAGGGTATGGACTACCAGCATGGCTGACTTTACAGAGAATAAATACATTCATGGAATCATGAGCTACTTGCCACATTTGCTAAAGGAAACCAAAAAGTAGCCAGAAAACAGATCCTTGGCCCAATCCAGCAAGTTTCTCCTTTTGTTCCTGCTTATGTTGATAGCTGAAGATCTAAGCCATTAATATTTTATTGGTCTTGGGTCAAAGAAATAAATTGTAGACATTTGAAAAGTAATAATTTTCCTTTTAAGGGGAGCAATTATTGGTTAATTTTGACAAAACTAGGTTTTTAATTAAATCTGAAAACAGCTGTTCTTAAGTTGGCAGGGCATGTATGTGCTCTGTTTTGCATATGTTTGTCAAATGCTATGCGCTGATTATCCAAACAATAATTAAGCAATTGCTTATAAAATGATTTTATTGGTGATATTTGAAGCTTTCAATAAATATTACTGCATAATATTTGTTGAACTACATAAGCTGCTCCACTCTTATATTTGTTTCACACTTTGACCTTACTGGGACTAGTAAATCAGTCAAATGCAATATTTCTACACCTACCTTTAAGTGGGACAGAGGTTTATTTTTGTGAAGGGCACTTCCAAACTTATCTATTCCTTTTTTGGTTTTAATGTACAGGATGTGAATATATCAGTGCTCTATATTACATTTCATTTTAATCTCCATCTCTCCCCTGCCCTGCTTACTCTGATACTGAACTTTAAACACTTCTTTTATGCATGTATTGACAATGTTCTGGATTGTGAACTTAATATTTTCTCCAAAGCATTATTAAATTTGTACAATTGTATCTAAGGATCCACAGGTTCTTGTTGCTTGGGAACAGAACACTACATTTAACTGGAATTGAGATCTAATTTCAGTTCTTGCATGATGTTTCCTTCATTTTAGAATTAATGACCCTTAGCTTATTCAGATGGTAGCCCCATATCTTTGCTAAGTCACTATACCTTTTGCTACTGTTTCTTTTTTTAAAATTCTTTTGTCTAATCAGCAATGTTGGGAGATGCGTGGAGAATTCATAGGACCTACATGTGGAGCCAAAGGGCCTCTTACCCCTGATGTTCTTTTCTGGTGCTGCATCTTGTTCTTTACGACCTATTTTTTGTCGAGTGCGCTAAAGAAGTTTAGGGGCAGCAACTATTTTCCCACAAAAGTAAGTAGATGCCATCCGCTTAACACTGATTTCGAAATTCTGACTAATTTATGGTCTCTGCTTTTCTACGTAATGGTGACTAGCTGGATGGATTTCCTTATATGCATAATTACCATTCTTGGGAATTAAAAGGAATCCCTCCCCTCATCTCTAGGCACTGGAGCCAGTCTGCATTCAGGTGGAAGTCTAGTTCTCTTTGAATTTCTGCTTCTCTTTGTCTTACCTGCACAGTGTGGTCTTGAGGACCAGTGTTATCACTGAGTTGGGAATGGGATATCTCTGTACACCAATTTCAGGGGAACAATGGTGGGAGAAGGGTGCCTTCTCATTTCAAGTACTCCAGAGGCACCTGGTTGGCCACTGTAGGAAGCAAAAGGTTGGGCTAAGGAGGGATTGACCAGATTTATGTATGTATTTATTTAAAACATTTATATAGCCACCCATTTTAAAAACAACTCTGGGCAGCCATATAAATGTTTTAAATAAATAAATAAATAAATACTGGTTGTTTGATCACAACCAGTAAAACAATAAAAATACAGTATAAAAGCAACGATGATATCACTGAAAACAGGAAAATTACAGCCACACTTCTCTGATGCTGCCATATTTTCCTCCCACCCTGACCAAAGCCAAAACCTAAAACTAACTGTACTATGCCTTAATCTAATGTGTGAACCAGACCATCATAACACCACCTCAAACTCTGTATGTGCCCAGCAGATCGGAAATATTGGAGGCCTGCGATTGCTCATCAGCTAGATGATCCCCACTAGATCTTGCCTGGAGCAGAGGGTGGGAGAAGGTTGGGAGAGAAGACCAGATGATGCACGGCTAGATTTGTCTGAGATTTGGCTCCTTTCAGCAGTGAAAACAGAAGACAGAATGTTTACAAATAATGTTCCTTAAATGAAGCCGCCCTGACTTTGTCTGCATTCCAAATTTTTCATAATAGCTCCTAAGATCTCAAAATCATACAAGATCTTGTACAAGGAGTTCAAAGCCATATGGTTGGCAATATGAATATCATATACAGGTAGTCCTTGACTTATGACCACTTGTTTAACAGCTGTTCGAAGTTATGACAGCACTGAAAAAAGTGACTTATGACTGGTCCTCACACTTAAAACTGTCGCAGTGTCCCTTTTATAACCTTGCATGAGCACTGAAATTTCATGAGATTTATTTTGAAATTTGGGGAGTAATTACTTTCCGATCAGGTGGGCAAAGTATCTGTTTAACATCCAGCAGGCATTCTGGTTGGCAATATGAATATCATATACAGGTAGTCCTTGACTTATGACCACTTGTTTAACAGCTGTTCGAAGTTATGACAGCACTGAAAAAAGTGACTTATGACTGGTCCTCACACTTACAACTGTCGCAGTGTCCCTGCAGTCACATGATCAAAATTCGGGTGCTTGGCAACTAGCATGTATTTATGATGGTTGCAGCATCCTGGGGTCATGTGATCACCATTTGCAACCTTCCCAGGGGACTTCTGACAAGCAAAGTCAGTGGGGAAGCCAGATTTGCTTAATGACCGCATGATTTACTTAATGACTGTGGCAAAAACAGTCATAAAATCAGGTGTGACTCACTTAATGACTTGAAGTTCTGGTGCCAGTTGTGTTTGTAAGTTGAGGACTATCTGTACCCAACAACTGGTTTATATGGAACTGATTATTTAGGCACATAGATCAAGTCCTATGTATCCTAACCATAACCCTGTTGAAACTTTTGTTTTTTCCTGTTTAGATACGCTCTATGATAGGCAATTTTGCTATTTTTATAACCATTGTTATCATGGTCTTAATTGACTACTTCATTGGAATTCCATCACCAAAACTGAATGTCCCCAGTGTCTTCAAGGTAGGCACTCCTCCTCCTCTTCTTGAATTCCTCTAAGTGCAGGTAGCTTTGGTATGTGGAAAAGATCTCTTGCTTGAGTAGCTGGAACAGAGAGACCAAGGGCTGCCCTGGAGGGTTTCTCTTGCCCTTTAAGGAGGAAGGGAGGATGTCACACTTTGTGGCTAACTGTGTGTGGGTAAGAGAGATTGAGGCTGTCTGTGTGGCTGAGCAGGAACTGATATCCTGTTTCTAACATTAGAGGTGCCCTGCACTTGGGAACTGAAATTGAAAAGGTGCTTTTGAGTGGGTGTGGATATAGCTGCCACACCTGCCTTTAAAGAAGTTGTGCCTTTTCTTGAGCTTGCAGGGCAGAGGAGCAAGCCCATGAAGAAAATCTGGAGACAGATGCTTCAAGTGCAAAAGGATAAGGAAAGTGTGTTCAGGAAGTTACATTTTCTGATAGGAAGTCTGCATCTCATCACGGTGGGGGAAATAGAAGGAGGGGAATATTCTATATTTCCCTGTGGAAAATAGGCTGAGGCAGAGTCTGAAGAGCATCAGTCTTCCAGTTAGAGAAAAGAAAGGCAGAGGCAAAGAGAGGGACTAAGAGGAGTCCCTTGCTTGCTACCTCTATTTTTAACGTTCCTAGCGGTCAGTAGAAACAAAGGTGCCAAGAGTTGATCTGGAGGTGCACGTTCAACAATAGCTGGCTTTGTTGCCCAGACATGACAAAAGAAATTTCCAGAAACGTAAACTATTAATAATTCCCCCATAATGGAAGCTATTTCTTGATAACCTGAGTGCTTACAACCTGCTTGCACGTGTAAAATCTTTTCTCAGAATTCAGTTTTATTTTTTCACACAGGTTTTTGTGTGTGTGTGTGAAAGCTATAGGCCTCTTTTAACACAGATACCAGGGCTAAACATGTCATTCTCTACTCCACATATCCTGAAAGTTCAGACTTTGTTTATACAGGTAGCCCTTTCCACCACTTTATGACAGCTGAGGCATGTGATTTCTGTCTGTGGCAGAGGATTATGGCCCATATTCTACCATCTACTGTTGTTCCTGCAGGGTGCCAAGTCTCCTTTGCAGCTGAGTGTCATGGGGATAGATCAATAAGGACAAGCCAGCAATCCTCCCAAGTAGCTTGCCTATCATTGCCAGCCTTCTCTCTGGAGAACTGAGGATTTCCCTGTGTTGCTAGGATCCAAACTGAGAAACATCTTTTTTTGTAGTATGGAGTATCTTCTTACAAAGGAACAGCCAATCTAAATGCCTGGCAACAGGGGCTTATTAGCATTCCTAAAATATATCGGAAATGACACTTTTCTGTCTCTTGTCTGTTTGTACTTCCTTCCCATCACAACCTCTTGCTGAATTGCATGGAAGAAATAAATCACTCCACTCTTAGAGGAGGGTCCAACCTCTTCAGCCTCCTCCAAAGGGAGGAGATGGGGGGGGGGACCTTTTTGTAGCTTTGTTAAACTTAAACCAGAATTAGTTAAGTTTGTAAATTATTTTGCTGTGTTGTTGTAAAAAGCATGAGTTTTCTGAGACATCAAGCTTCTCTAGAAGGAGGCACTGAGAGAGGCACTGTCATTTATATATCAGATACTATTTATGGGTATACCTCCTTTATGCTCCATAGATGCCCTTGTTACTTCATGGGACTGTCAAATGACCATTAATCTAACCCACTGCTTCTCAACCTTAGCAGTTTTAAGATGTGTGGACTTCAACTCCCAGAATTCCCCAACCAGTCCACACATCTTAAAGTTGCTGAGGTTAAGAAACATTGAACTAACCTACCATCCTATGAAAAGAGCTTAATTAACTGGCAGTTTCTTTAGATCTTCTCTCTAGCCTGATTATTTCCACCCTTCTTCAATTCCTTCCCAGCAGGCCACCAAACTCTATGTTGGTCCAACTGATCTCCTTGATCCCCTTCCCAGGGAGGGCGGGAAGCAGTTAAACACTGGTTTACTTTACCTGATGAAGAACCAATTGCTTCTTCCGAACCGACTTCTGGAGGCGTTAAATAGCTCAGTAGCTGTGTTTCTTCCTCTGTCCTCTTGCTCTCCCCCCAAGCATTTAGCTTAGTTTAAATTCATCCAGCTCCCCCCTCCCCACTGCTGCCTGATGGAGAGGGTGTGGCTTCATCAATGGGCATGTCTCCATCATCAACATTCCGGGCAGCTCTGGAAAAAACAACTCATTCTCATCTCTGCCCTAACTCTGCTCAGGATTGGTACAGATGACTCCCACCCTCTGTTGACACCAAGAGAGCTTATTTCATATGTTGGTTGCAGGAATACCTGTACTTGGTCCAAGATGTGCCTCAGCACCCTGAATCTTTACAACAGGATACAAACCTGAGATTTTTTGAGTTGCATTTAGCTCCCAAAAGCCTTGAATGTGGCTCAATACCCAAAGGTGCCACAAAAGTTGTGATTTTTTTAATGTGGTAATAGGGGAAGAAGATTAGCCTTATAGGGAATGATTGTAGTAAGAGTATTTAATGGGTTTAATTTAAATTAAACTGCATTTCACTTGTATTAGCCAGGCTTCACCTATTTCATTTTTTCAACCCCTCCTACTTTTTAGAGTGCAACCTCTGGCAGGCTACTCAAAAGGTTGTGTGGCCTTGGCCCTAAAAAAGATGCATACCCCAGCCTTAGATTGTGCCAAAAATCTATATCCCTACCAAGGAGCAATCATAGATTTACATTTACAATTGAGTGCCCATGCCAAGACTCACATTCACCATCCGGTGGCATTTCTATAACATTGTCTGGAAAGTGAGAAGAATTGCAGCTGAAACAGGGTGTGTGTGTGTGTGTGTGTGTGTGTGTGTGATATAAACATGGCATAGTACACTGTTGCATCTGTGTATTTTTTTTCTGCAGCCAACGAGAGATGACCGTGGATGGCTCATTAGCCCTATAGGCCCCAATCCCTGGTGGACTGTGCTGGCAGCTATCATCCCAGCGTTACTCTGTACTATACTGATATTTATGGACCAACAAATCACAGCAGTTATCGTGAACAGGAAAGAACATAAACTTAAGGTAATAGAGCAGGATGTCCACGATAATTCACCAGGCTTCCCTTTCAGTGGCTGTGACATGTGAACTAAAATCACAGTAGAACAGCAGCACAATCCAGAATCATGGTGAACTTTAGTTTGAGTGAAATCAATGGGTCCTGCTAGTCATAGCTATTTTAAGCCAGTTTTTAATAGGACTGACCCAGTGAAAAATATCCTGTTATAGTTATAATCCAATGCACACATATGTGGGAAAACCTACAGTATACAGCAGAGATTAAACTTTAAGTCTGTTCTTGAAATGGCAATCTGGAGTCCCTGTGGAATAACTTTACTTCCTACTGCAAACAGGAAAGCAGTTTTCTAAAAACTAGGCGTGCCAGATTTCCATTTCAAGTGACAAATAAGGCTGCAATCCTATATTGCTTGTGTGAAAATATCTTGGGGTCTGTTGTATTTTTCTGATTGCTCTGATCTCAGAGGGAAGAATCAGTATTGAAAAATCCCCAAATTCAAAGGCAGCGGTGAAAACTTTATAGAGGAACTTTGTTGTGCTAGTGGAAGAGATACGGCTCTCCTCTACCTAACACTTCTTTATCTTCCAGTCAGACCAAAAACACAGGGAGAAATTTATACCAGCCTGGAGCTGGCATAAAAGGAAATGAAATAATAAAAGTGCCTTTCTTCTGCTCTTCCAGACTCCCACATGAGAAACTCTAAGCTGATAGGAGGCTTGGTCTACAAGCATGCCAATCTGCTGCTTTAAAATACAAACAAATAAAAATCCCTCTGGCTTATGCACTATAGCCTCTTTTGCTCACCTCTTCTGCTTCTGGCAAATGTGTGCTGTATATGTGCAAAGATCGGTGTAGGAAGGAACAGAGCAAGACAAATCAAGCCCCAGAAGGGAAGAAGGATAAGAAATGCTGGTACAGATTCATGTTGGTTATTGCTTAGTAATGTCAAAGATGGCCAATTAGAACGTTCTGGCTCTACCCCTGACAGCTCCATAAATGAGAGGAATGTTCCTGCCTGATCTCTGGAAAGCTCAAACCAGCACTGAGAATACAGGTAGTCCCCAGTTTAAGAACAAGTTCTGTTCCCAAGGTCTGTCCTTAAGTCAAATTTGTATGTGAGCCAGAACAGTATTATTGTATAATACTGTATAAGTAGCATTGTGTAATGAGCTCAAGCCATTGTGTATTTAACTCAAATGTTGCTATAATAGGCTCTGTCCTTAACTATGAATCATCTAAACTGGGTGTTCTTAACCCGGGAACTACCTGCACTGAGTTCCATAGATTTAGCAATATGATGCTGCTGCCCATAATGTATAATTGTCACTATTTGGTGAGCTGCATTTCTATTCATCACAAATGCTTAAAGAGAAACATACACAATTTTAATACATGCTCTAAACTCACCACTAAAATGGAAGAACAAATAAATCAGGAAGTAGATCTGATAAAAGAACCTGTTCGCAAACCTAAACAGCCTTGGAAATGGCAATTCGCTTTCACTGCTAGTTAAATGTGTATGAAGGGAGAGTGGGTGAAATAGATTTTCTCCTTCCCAAAGAATAGCATCTTAGTGAAAAGTCTTTATTCCATACCATGATCCCCTAGTTCTCAACACTGTGAAGAAAGACTGAGCAACACGTGAGAAGGAAGGTTGAGTAATAACAAAGTGTTCCTAACCAATCTCAGTGCAGGGAGACATATAAGTGAGAGAAAATATTGGATTTTGAGTATCTGGTTTGCTTTTTTCCAGAAGTCTGAAATCCACTACCTGGAGCCAGCACTCCTAAGCACTCATAGCTTAGAAAGGAAGGCAGGGAGATGTGGAACCTATGCTCAGCTCCTGTTTAGTCCAGGAATTACCGTACTACTAGAATTAGATTCACATGCAAAACCACCTTCATATCAATTCTGTTTCTCTCTTGATCTCAGCAATCTGATTTAGAAGGGGGAAAAAGACACTTTATTGTCAGGTTGTTATGAGTGGGTTTTTGAAAATCATGTTGCTATCCCACAAATTACACACAGAGCTGCTGGTAAATTCCTCCCACCTCACAGATATATCTAAGACCATTTATCTAGGTGAACGTATTTTCAGACATGAAAGAATTTTGATTGTAGCAGATGTGGATAAGCTGCTTTTCTCCCCTACAATCCTCCAGAAACAAGAGTCTATACTAGACCTTTTCTAACTTAGGATTCTTTGGATGATTCTAGGAACCCTTTCTTTAGGACATGCCCAGTGTTTCACAGAGCTGTAATATACAGGGTTTTAGCTGGCCTCTGCTAATTATTTCTTTCTCCACAGAAAGGATGTGGCTACCACCTGGACCTTCTCATGGTGGGCATCATGCTTGGTGTGTGTTCAGTGATGGGGTTGCCTTGGTATGTTGCTGCCACCGTCCTTTCCATCAGTCACGTGAACAGTCTTAGACTTGAGTCTGCTGTGGCAGCTCCTGGGGAGCAACCTAAATTCCTGGGCATAATTGAACAAAGAGTGACTGGACTGATGATCTTTATACTAATGGGCCTCTCAGTCTTCATCACTGGTGTGTTAAAGGTAAAAGCATGGAAGAACATTCAAGGGTATGTCAGGGCAACCTCCTTTCCCTCTTTTAAATAGGCCAAGCTTTAGTGGAGTTGTGTTAGCTTGAGACATCAACCTTGACTCTAAATATCTGTTCTGAAAGGGCACATCTTTAGTGGCATTTATCAAAAAGTACTTTTGACCTTTGCAAACAAAGCCAGGGGAAGATCTGTGGCCTAGTTAAAGAGCGGGGCTTAGTCCAGTTGAGACCCCCAGGACACTTCCCCCCTCCACTGAAGTTGGTATCAGATATTCCTCTTATACACAGAAAGTAAAGTTATATTTTTCTGCATCGTTCCCCAGAACAGTGGGCAAACTATCTCCATGGAGCTGCAAGACAACTGAGTTAATAACTGCTTTCCAGCATTTCTGCTTCTGCTAGGAGGATAAGGTCCATGTCTGGGTTTGAAGGAGGGTAAAGGAAAGGAGGAAACAATGGGATAATTACATTTCAGATTAGGCCACACTAACCGTAGCTAGTTAGCTGGTCCATACACTATTTTGTTATTATGTATAGGCATGGTAACCCAGTGCCATAGAAAGCTTTGGCACCCCATGTGGTGCTCCATTAATGATCATGACGTTTGTGTAGTATCCTGGATTCAACATCATCAGTATGCAGCAATTTGGGTTTGAAGGGAAAGAGGTGCTCTGGAGTACTCAGGGGCATGCACATAGCACCTATGAGTAGCTCCTTAAAGCTGCAGACATCTGGATGATCCTGGGAGAAGAACAGCTGCTTGAAGGAGTTGCTGACTGGCGCTATGCGAGCATCCCCACACGTTCTGAAGCACCTTTCCCTTCCAAAGTATTCCCCAGCCCCGATAAAGATGTGCAAATCCTTTAAAAGAGATTCTGTGGAACACACTTTTGGTACATTTTCCCCAATGAAACAGGAATGCATGCTTATTCCTGTGGCAATGCCTTGGAGCAGTTTCCCAACCAGCTGGGTGGGCCTGGAAAAAGACCTGGTTGCTTTAACTGTTAAAAAAAAGGTGTTTCATTTTGTGTTCCTGCACATTCTGAAATGTCTCTTTCAATGTCTCTTTCAATTAGCACCATCCTAGCCTGCACAGACACGTACATTTATATGGAGGCATTGTGAGATGGAAGGGGGGCAAAAGATGAAATGGATTTTGTGATGCAAAAGCTGCAACTTATGTATTTGCATCAGATAAGGGACATTGAAACAGAGTTTGTATCCTAAATTTACTTCATGTGTTGTCATTTTGACACAGATTGTTGGAGATGCCTACATGTGTGTGTATACATGTACATATATACGTCAGGTAGGGAAAAAATGCCCAATAAGATCAAATGTTGGTGAAATGCAGAAAGCTGTAGAAGTTTAGGTAACTTCCCAACAGCAGTAACTGGCACTATCAGTAGTCATATTCAATGAAGTAACCCAATGAAACAGAAAAGCATTGCTTTATTCATGCCTAAGTAGGTAGAATAAAATAGATGAGTAAATTTTAGTGTAGCAATTTTATCTGAAATCTCCCCCTAAAATCATTCTGTTGTTCATTTTATTTAGACACATACCTACAGACACATTCTATTCTTCAGCGAACTTCCATGGCCGGAGAAAACCGCAACTGTTAATGTGTGATTTATTGCATGCAATTCTAAAATAAAATGTGTAAAGGCAACATAGAATCCCATGATACAGCTCAAAGTCAGATTTGAAACTAAAATTAACGTTAATCAGTCCTCAGCTATAAAGATCAACGGTGACTATTCTGTTAATTCAAAGCAAAAGTATATCATAACTCTACGAAAACACAACCCTTGGTGTTTAAACATAATGCCCTATTCCATAAGTTTGGAATTCTATCCTGGAGAGTAGACCTTATCTCCTTTTCTGAAGACTAATTCGGACCTCTGTGAGTCAAGAGAAAGTTGCCTGACCTTCGCAGGACCTTGGCGGTCACCGAGCAGCCACCTTAAATCAAAGCTGCCTTGTGGGGTCATGCCTCTTTTCCTCAGTTAGAAAGTTTATCTTTCCATGCGGTATTTCAAGTGCTGGACTGTAGCACAGTGACAGTGTTGTTGACAAAGCCCTCCTGATCTTCCTCTCAAAATAGCATATTTATTAGTGACTGAACAGATTTTTTTTAAAAGATGTCATGTTGGAGAGAAGCTATACTTTCAAACAATATTATTCTTTAGTTATAGAGAATTTAGTGATATATCTAAAGTCCATCTCACGCTCTTTTTCTTTTCAGTTTATACCTATGCCTGTTCTCTATGGAGTGTTTTTATACATGGGTGTTTCTTCCCTGAACGGAATACAGGTATCTATATATCTATATCTATATCTATATCTCTGTATCAGCCCAGCAAGGATGTCTGGGGCTTTGGATGGTTAATGTTTGTGGTGAGAATTTGTAAATGGCAGGGACATCAGAAGACTGAGTGAAACGCTTTGTATTCTGAATAGAGAAAACATATTCCACCAGTTTTGCCATAGCAGCTTTGCAAAAACTCGTACAAGTTTTGCTTTAAGTACCAAGACATCTGCAAGTGTAGCAGTTCACATCATTCCTAAATTATAGGAATAAAACCGTTATCCGACCCATAGTGTATAGCAGTAAAGACCTGATGAAAAGTTGCTTACAGGTATAGATTATATTATATTATTTATTTTTTAAAACAAAATATGATAATAATGAAATATAATTTTGGGTACATGGATGAGAAATCTATATATGCTTTCCTTTTCCTTTTCCTTTTTATTAAATAAAGGCAACCTCCCCAACAGAATAGCAATGACACATGAACACCATGAGATGGCACCCATTCACTTCCAAAACTTTAAAATATTAAGCATTAAAAAAAATTAAAAATGACTTTGGAAAAAAATTAAATCAGCCCCAATCTCTGAGAGATCCAAATGTGAAAGGTATCTCTGTTTTCACATATAATGTTATAACGCAGATACCTAGGAGAAATAGTTCCAAGTTTACAGCACAGAAATCAGTCTAAAACAAGAAGCAAATAAGAGAATTAACCAAGTCTGATCCAAAACTTGTACTCAGCAGTACTTTATCATGCCAGGCAGGATGTGTAACCAGTAGCCAATCAGGAGGCCAAGTGCCAGTCAGGAATAAGAGAGTCCATGTTCACACAAAATCTGAGGTTTTACACCCCGAATGAAAAGACACTTTTCCAACACTGGCTGACCGAGTCAGGTTTCTATGCATGCCCTGGACAACTGAGGCCGCTGTAAAGTTACCCAAAGTATGATTAACTCACAGCTAATGTATATTACTGCCCAGGAGCTGGGCCTTGCAGACTTACACTTACACTTGTACACTTACACTTGTAATTCTGGCCCAGATGCCACTGAGCTGGAGAAAAGAGGTTCAGATTTTTGTTACATACTACGGCCTGGGTCTCTGGGATGTTTGCCAGCTTGTGGTTCAGAGCACACAACCTCTACTTCTTCCGCATCATCCTCTGAGCTGGACATCATGGAAGCCCTGAGATTTGGGTCTGAGTAACAGCTTTAAATAATAAGTTGGGAAGATATGTGATTGTTTAAGAGTATATTACCACGTATGGATAAAGGATCACTGGGGAACCACACAAAATGATTTTATCAGAGTGCTCTTTGACCAAGGGTAGAAATACTCCTGTTCAAAGGTTGCAGGTTTGGAATCAAGCTTAATTAAATGAGCTGCTTTTGTATTGCTGACTAATAGCTCTTGTGTGAAAAATGGTCTTAACCCACTTATTAGGTTTTGGGATGGTTTCTTTATGGCAGCCTTCGCTGATCTGACGTCCCTAGATGGATTGGGTGTGCAACTCTCTGCCTTGCATTCCCAGCCATCATGGACAATTCGGGGATGCAATATGGTTTCTAGAATACCTACTCTACAGTTACAGCTTTTTTTCAATGCCTGCTCTGCTTTTGTTGCACTATTTTCCTAGTTTTTTGACCGCCTGAAGCTCATGGCAATGCCCTCCAAACACCAGCCTGATTTCATTTACCTGCGACATGTTCCTCTGAGGAAAGTGTATCTCTTCACGATGATCCAGCTGATCTGCCTGATCATTCTGTGGGTTGTCAAGGCAACTCCTGCAGCCATTATCTTTCCTATGATGGTAAAATACTTAAAACTGAAGTGGCCATCTCTGTCATAGGGGTGTGGGGGAAGAGTCAGAATTACATCTTGAAGGCATTAACCTGGGATCTGCGTATTACATTTGTGCAATATTAAGAAGATCTGATTTTGCTGAGAATCCTGAGTTGTAAGGCTAAAGAAATACATCTTTAGTTATATATTATTCATATGTCAGAGAACAAATGAATGACAATATTCATGCTATATATTAGCTATTGCTGCTGGCTTAAGGGGAAAACATTAAAAGCAGAACAGTTTACTAACTGAAAATTAGGATAAAGAAGGCTTTTGTAGACTTGACAGCACATACCATTTCACAATTCTGTTACCAATATGTCAGCACCATCCATTATCTCTTCCTAAATTTCAGTGTGAATTAATAGAAGTCCTGCTTGAATGTTTAAAGGGTATGGTAGAGGCTTTCCCAAGTGGGCTGCACAGGTAGTCCTTGCTTACTGGTCACAATTGGGACCGGCAACTCTGTTGCTAAGTGCCATGGTCACTAAGCAAAAATCACATGACTGCAATGGACTTATAACCTCACTTCTGCTTCTGTCATTAAGTGAATCACTGCGGTCATTAAGCGAGACATCACGTGACCACAACTTGCAGTTTCACTTCCGTGTTCTCCAATTAATTCTGCTTGTTGGAAGCTGGTTGTGAAGCACATGAATGGTGATTATGTGACTGCCGGATGCTGCAATGGTTGTAAATTCAGGGATTGGTCATAACACTGTTTTTTTTCCCAACTGTAGTAACTTTGAATGGTTGCTAAATGAAGCAGTCAGTAAGCGAGGACTACCTGTAGTGTGTTTGCTGACTTGACCCTTTTCACCAGAGGAGTTGTGATCTTAATCATGTACTTAGAGTTAAAATACCTGATTTTCTCCCAATGTGATCATTTCTGAATATCTACCAAGTAGCTCCAAGATAATGAAATCCACTTTTTCTTTGCATCCACTGTTCCTAACGAATTCCATACTATTTCTTGCCTTTCCCTATTGATTTCAATAGTATCATGAAGGACCAATGGTTGTATTTATGTAGCATTGTGAGAACAACACCCCCAGAACTAGCATAGAGCAAGCTTATCTGCCACAATGGAAGCTTTTGGAAAAACAGACCTTGATGATGTGTAATTTATTCTCTGATTCTTTCTCTTTTGATTTATTCTCTCTGGTGCTTGTTATCTGCTTTGCTCTTTTCCAGTGAATTCTGTTGTCATCTCAGGAAAGTTACTCCTTTTTTCCTTCTCCTTTCTCTCTTTTCCCTTCCCAAGGTTTTGGCACTGGTCTTTGTTCGGAAGGTCATGGATATATGCTTTTCAAAACGGGAACTCAGCTGGCTCGATGACCTCATGCCAGAAAGCAAGAAGAAAAAACTGGATGATGCTATCCAAGAGGCAGAACAAAATGATGTGAGTAGGCTTAATTCTACACACCTAGACCCAAGATGTGTGTGTGTGTGTGTGTGTACATGAAATTGAGTGTGCTTCAGCAGAATTGTGCGCCTCAAGGGCAAGTCTTCAGCAAGCCCTCTTTAAACTTTTCCTCTGCTGTTCCCTTTTTACTGGTCTTTTGTCAATCTCTTTACCCCTGTGGGATAAAGTTGGATAAAGTTTGTTCTCTTTACACAGTCAGGAGCTGTGAAGAAAAAAGAGATAATCAACCTAAATGTGTGGGTCCATTCAGACCTTTACATAAATGCAGGTAGAATAGACATGGCAATTGCAGGTATGGTCCTGATTCTCCCTTCTAAGGGCTCATCCACATGTTCCCCTAAGTGCAGCTTGAATCTATCTTGCTACATCTTCATGACCCTGTTTTCATCTCACCCCCAGTCCATAGCCGAAGCTACTTAACTTCATAGTTAAGGTAATCCAGTGTTAATGATGTTTTCCATCTTTTCCTGACGTGACTCTGGCTGCATGTGTGTTCTGGCCCTTTGCCAGCAACTGCAGTGAATGATGATGTGATCAGGGGCAGAACCTATCCCGCTCTTACTGGCTGCTTTGGGCTGCAACGTTCATGTTCTCTCCTTTCTGGTCTCTGGACACGGTGCTCTGTGTCCCTTTTCCTGTGTGCTGCTGATTTGATGTGACCTCTGACTTCTGCAGGCAGCTGTCTGGGTAATGCCTGGCCAGTGCTTTTAGAAGTGTAAGTCAGATCTTACCCAGGCACCTTAAAACAGCACTAGACTGCTTTCAAGACTTGTTTCTGCGCTCTGGCGAGAGACCACTAGAGGGAGCATTGGACCTCTCTTTAAAAACAAGACTAGCTTTCTCCCCAGGAATGTCACCAGGAAAATCCAAGTTTCTAGCAGAAAAGGTTGCCCATTTCTTCTGCTAACAAGGGAGCGTACTTTCTACTGTTTTTAATCTGTTTTTTTTTACATTCTTAATTCGTTTTCTTATCTCTCCATATCTTTTTTCTTCTGTATTGAGGTCCCAGATCTTTTCTACTGGGGTGTCTTTTTCCCCAGCCGCTTTGGATGTGACCCTTTGCCATCTCCCTCTTTCTCCCTCTTTTGTGGCTAGCAACTGCTGTGGGCACTGGGGGCCTCCAGGTGGTGTTGGGCACAACTTTCTGGCTTGGGTGGTAACTTTCAGGCGAGAGATTCATGTCTTGGGCCATCATAGTAGAATGTCACCTCCTCTAGGCATGAACTACGTAGGTGCTAAATAAATTGGAACATTTTAATACAGTAATGATGAAATTTCAGTACATAATATGTTCAGGGCATAATGCAGATCAGGCTCCTTTGGTTGAAACTTTTCTTTATTGACAGCAAATGTCATGAAAGTTGATAAATTATGCTGAATAAAATGGTGAAAAAGTTATCAAAAGGTAACTATTATCAGTTCAGCTGTAGAAAAGTTTGGTTGGTATATGTGCAGATTAGGACTGGAGCATATTATTTTATCACAATTTAAACCAGAATTTCTCTGTGTTAAAAAGGAATCTCAGAATATGATAGAAGACGGTAACCCAACTGTAACTGAAATGTCTTCAATGAATTCAAATTATCTGGCAGTTCCAGGAAGCTCACAGAATGGTGTACCAAAACTTGACAATAGGTAAAAAAAACCCAAAAAATCATTAAGTTATAAGCATTTATTATACTGCTGTTGCTTTTGCTGTTGCTGCTGCTATAGGTAGTCCTCTCTTAATGACTTCCATTTAATGATGGTTCAAAGTTACGATGGCCTCAGAAAAAGTGCTTTATGACCTGTGCTTGTGCTTACAACTGTCACAAACTGTCGCACCCCCCCCCATGGTCATGTGATCACAATTTGTGACCTTTTTTACAATGGTTGTTAAGTGAATCATGTGATTAAGTGAATCATGTGGTTGTTAAGCGAATTCCAGCAAAAAACATCCATTAGGGAAGCTGGATTTGCTTAACGACCACATGATCCGCTTAATAACCATTGTAAAAATGGTCGTAAAATTGGGTCCAGTCACATGGTGACTCACTTAACAACTGCCCCCTTAACGACCAATTTTCTAGTCTCTATTATGGTTGTTAAGTGAGGATTACCTGTATTGTTATTTTTAACTCTCCCAGTAATCTGTTTGGAAAGATTCTGGAATACCCCTTCAGCCACATCATTTGAGTTGTATCAACCACTTTTACAACTGTGCTCATTTATGTCTGGGAATGCAGACATTCATGGCTCCATTGCTGGCATTTTTTTAAAGAGTAGTATCTTAAATAATCTCCAGCTTTGCAAATATAGACATGACCTAGTTGAGTTTTCCACCTGTGTATCCCACCTACATGGGAAACATTGTGGATTTTAGCGGCTGGAATTTCTATTTCCAAAACTGAGTTCTTAAAAAGCATCATGTTTTGGGTCCTTATAAAGCATCAGGTTTTGGGCCTTCTTTCCCAAGATCTCTAAAGATATTTCCTTATTGTTGCTCAACATGTACCAGTTAACATCTGAATAGCATTCCTCGGGGGTTCTCCTTCCATCTAAGAATGCATCTGGTACAGCAATGGCTACTAACATCAGCCACAACTCTGTCGTCCTCTTTTTTCAGGCTTTTAATTACTTTACTGGAGGAAGAATTTAAATTCAAAAGCTTGCAACTGTTGTAAAACATCATCCTGGTAAAGGAATGATTTGTGTAGATTGCTCTTATTTTGATTTTTTTTTTTCATGGACAACACAACTACTATTATACTTTAAAAAAAACAACAGAAACTACTTGTTTATTCTGCAGATGCCTTTTCTTTAGTAAAGTTTTGAACCTGTGCTGAAAATAAGTTTCTAGAAACAGGTCTGATAAAAGGATTGAACTTCTGCTGCTCTTCCCCAGACACACACTATTGATGGAAAAACGAGTCCCTTCTTTCATGCCCCGTTGCCTGCAATATTGTGTTGTGTTAGAATTTCCAGAGGGTTGCGGGACAAGATATTTTGCCTGTGGAAGGTGTGGACTTAGGTTCTCCAGCATTATTGTTGAAACAAAAAACTGTTTTTAATTTCAAGGCCACGTTAAAAGATTTCACTTAAATTGTAATTAAGTTAACTAAACTATCATCCATGTTTTCTTACTCCTTCCTTAAGTTTTGGAGTACAGTCAAAGAAAATTAGGCTTTCTATTGGATGAATTGAACTTTTTCCCCCCAAGTGGATATCTAATGAGGGTGGTATCCAATTAAAAAAAGGATTTTAAAAAAAATAAATGGATGTGCTATTCCTTGCCTCCACCCCCCCATGTATGGATACCTATGAACTGTATTTGTTCATTGAAAGTCACTTTTAATATTTCAGTAATTCTGGCATTCCACACATCTGGCTTTTCAATTAGTAGGCTCATGGCTTTGTTCACATTGTCAGGGAGAAGGGCAATTTTTCTAATCATAAAATGGAATTCAGTGTTTTGAAAGAAACTGAATTATGTGTGGTATTTGGAAATAGTTAATGAGTAATTCCTATCTCATTCAAGCCAGGAGAATCAACTCTAAAGTAATTTTATAAAATGAGAAAGTTCTCTTAATAAAAATGTTATTGTAGGCCTGATCCTTCAGATATTAACATCTCAGAAGAAATGTCTAAAACAACTATGTGGAAGACCCTCACCATGAATGCAGAAAAACTCTGAAATTCAAAGGAAGAGGTATGGAAATTTTCTGTAGGGCAGTCTCAACTCACTACCTGCAATCTTCAGGAAAGAATATATAAAGGAGGAAGTTTAAAAATGGTATGCTGAGAATTGTTACCACCCCTCTCCAATCAGCTACTACTGTGAACTGATTCTAGTCAATTTATGCCCACAAAATCACAATACCATCTGTGTAACATGGCAAGCCAATAGCTCTATTACATGCAACTTATAAAGGAAGACCAGTCATTTGACTAGTGATAGAAACTACTTTCTAGAAGCAGATGTTTGCAGACTATCTCCATATGCAAGGGATATTATTAGACAATCATGATAAGCAAATTCTAAACCTGTTTCATTTGTTTTAAACTTGGGGTGGGGGAAAATAGAAGATATGGGAAAATGCCTTCAGGATATCCAGGGCTGGTATCTCTAATGACAATTTTTGATTTACAGTTTGGCTGTTTGGGACTCTGCTTAGGACAAGGAGCTCGCGGCACATGAAGATGACTCAGGGAAGAGCCAAGGTGTGCAGGCCAAGGAGAGAAAATATTTTTGCAGTGGAGAAGGTCACAGGCAGACTAAATGCCCTGGTACTTCCTTCATACAAGTAACTGGGTTCATATTAAAGCCATTGAGAAGTGTTTTGATTATCCCTTGTGTGCTTCAGTGGGCATCCCAATTATCTTCTGAGCAGCAAGGCAGTGGAAGTCTAGTGTTAAAGCCTGTCTTGTGTGTGCACACACACGTGCATATTTGCTGTGTTACAATTTCTTAGTAGTACAGAGATTGCTGCCACTGTAAATTTACTTTTTTCCCTTCCAGTGTGTGTTTAACGGTTTCCACTCGGAATGTACAGTGACATTATGCCACAACTATTTTGAGTTTCTGTTTGTTTTGTTTTGTTTTTGGGTGCCACTTTACAGATGTGGATGTTGTTTGCAAAATCCAATAATAAAATGTAGCTGAGTTACCACACAAGCAATTGATAAGAGCTGACACAATATAAATGATTACAAATCAGTGGGAGAAATGTATTTCCCCCCATTTTTATTTCCTAATCATGCTTCTTAAATTCTGTTTTGGCTCCTTGTTTATTTGGCAGTTAATCTTGTGAGGAGTTTTTACAAAAATGTGTATTTAAGTAAATGTTGCTTTGTTAATGTGTTTTCATGTCTTCACCAAGCCATTGACCTCAGTGCAAATGACCTAAGTAGAGGGAAAGGTGATTAATTGTTGTCAGTGTCACTGTTTGCACCAATCTGATGGGTACTTGCTACCAAGACAATATGTGGGCAAAAATAAAATAGATATTAGAGCTCAAGGAGTGAACAAAATAATATCTACTCAAAGTTTGCTTCAGTAAGGATTCGCTTCCAGAGGAGCACCCCATGCCAGGAATCTTACTTTAAAAAAAAAAAAGAAAATACTTGTAGAGCCACAGAATTGGAGTTGGAGTTCAACCTTCTTGCTCAGGCAGGAATCCAACCTTCCTGAATTCCATAACAGCTGGCTCAGTAAACTCTGCTTGAAGATATCCAATGGAGGGGAGTCCACCACCAATAATCTCTCAAACTGCCCTTACCATTAGGAAGTTTTCCCTTTCCTTCAATCAGAATCTGCCTTCTGGTTCCATAAGATCCTATTCCATGGCCTGCCCTCTGTGATAAGGCAGCCTTTTCCTTTGTGACGCACTTCACTATCTGGAGAGGGTAAAGATGCCTTTCTGCAAGAAGATCAATAGGACGTTTCAAACGTTAAGAACATCGATGAAGAAATAGTTATCATTTACAGGAGTTAATCTGTTCTAAGTTCTAATTGGTAGAAATCACAGTCAGAATTCCACTTATTGTTACAAAGATGGCTGTCCTTCTCCTTCCCCCGAGACTTAAACATAGGCAGCTCCCTCAGTTTCTCTTGGAAATTAGTAAAATCGCTGAGGTATTAAACAGAAATTTGATACTTGATCATTCCTTTTTCTGTGATCATTTAGGACATTGGGATTCTCAAACCCAGTCATTGTGAGCCATTTCAAGTTGCAAAATATAAAATGTCTGTCTATCTGGGTTTCCCAAATGTTAATTGGCAAAGAATAATGGATTGGCTGCTACTGTTGGCATGTGTCGAGGCATCCCATGGGCTGATTTTCAGCAAACAAATCAACCAGTGTCTGCAGCAAGTAGGAATTTCCCCCATTATCTCCGGGGATCCTGCACTTACACAGCTTGTCAGCCCTTTGAGGTAGGCAAAGTCAGCAAATAGGAGCAACAGAGGTTTCAGGAATACTCTTTATTATTCTAGAGAATCAGAACAGAATCTTGAAAACCCATCAGAGTTTCTTTGTACTACATCTTACAGCAAACAAAATTGGTTTTGTGTGCGTGTGTTATTTTGGGTTTCTTTCTCATGTTTCCTTCTTTCTCACATCTGAGTAATATTTTCTGAACCACCTCCCTTTACAGTTCATTAATCCCTTCCTATTACCAGGGTCAGATTTACATTTTATCACACAGATGAAGAGAGATAATAGATGCTTGTATTGCACTTACGCATACTACACTACCTCTTAGTTGACTTAGAAGGACAGCAGCATGGTGTTGGCTCTCAGCTCTTTAGTCAGGGCTAAAGTTTGATTCTTTTTAAGTGCATTTGAAAGAGGAAAAAAGAAAGAAAACTGGCATACTGACTTCTTAGAGCAAGTTGTTCATATCTGTCCTGATTTCCATTTCATGTGGGTGTACCATAAAGTCTATTTTTATTTTGTTTTCTTCCCCTGTTATCTGCAATTGCTAGTCTGGTCTTTTTGAGGGAGATGAAGAGGTGGTTAGCCCATGTGGGTTTAGGGAGATGATCTCCAGCCGAGCTGCAACACCTCCTCGTGTCTTCTGAACAGCCTTTTTTCTGAAAGGGATCCTCTCTTCTTTTCTAAGAATATTCTTTGATACTGCGGGGGCACGTGACACATGAAGCCATTATGAAACCAAAGAAATTGACTGGTGGAAAACTGATCTAAGAATTCCATTTAAAGAACCTTAAACTGTAGACTTGTGAGAAGGGAATGCTGCATTTTCTGTTCAGGGGCTCCTGGTTTCCTCACCAAGCTACTCTTCCCAAGAGTTATCAGAGAGCGAACGAGCCTTGGCAGACCAACAAGCATGAATCTGATAAAGGCTTGCAGCCTAGAGATATTCATAAGGAATCAAGGAAAAGACTGATTCCTTTTGCCAGCCCTTCCTCTGGAAAACAGATGTCAGAGTGCACTGCGCATGCCATCCTAGCAATGCCCATAGAAACAGAATTTGATATTCTCTTTTAATACCACTTGTAACATAGCCATGGACACTTTCATTTTAATTAAAATAGCTTAAGGTTCATGTTCACCCATTCATCCTGTAAAGCAGGAGTGAGCGATAAAAATACCACCACCACCACCATCTGCGTTTCTGGGCCATCTGCAGTCCTTGGCTTAATTTTCTGTGGTCCTCAGTCTAATTTCAAAAAAGTTAAAGTTTAAAAGACGTAAGGTAATAAAATTATTTGGCAAAAGCAATTTCTCCCTGTCCTCACAGCCGGCTTGGTTGTGGGGGAGTGACAGAAGGAGAGAGAGAAGATACCAGGGAGATAGAGATAAAACAGGAGATCAGGGATTCAGAGAAAACAGATGACTTTAATTCCATGCAGAGCTTGCTTCTGTCCCATCCACTAGCATCGTGTGGGCTCCACAGTTTACCTCCCTAGAAATATGGCTGTGTTCAGAAAAAGAGATTGCCCGCTCCTGCCCTACAGTCCATTCTAAACCACTGCTTTTCCTGGTCTTGGTGGTGGTGGTCGTAGAACGTTTAACCTCTCACCTCCACATACGTAAGCGCTCAAGGCAGCTCAGAACAAAAAGGACCAAAACGATACATATGAAAGCACACTTTGCATACAGTCCTAAGGGAAATGGCTTGAAAATAACCCCCACTGAACCCCTGTTCCTTCAGAGTTCACTGTGTTCTGGAGTGCAGTCACCATGTTGAAATGGGAATTTATGTTTTTGGAGAATAAGATAAATATTTTACAGGCTTTTTAAGAAGTACAGATACGTATCTATTTTTTTAGTGTACAACACATTGTATACATTGCAGTACAATTCCATTGAAGGCAATGCATGAAGTGTTATGTGGCTATTCTCTGTGTTAACATTTAACCTGATGGTGTAAAGATGCGTTAAAGTTCAGTTCCCAGAGTTCTCAGCCAGGAACCTGGTATGTTATGATGCCGAAGAAGATTGCCTTGCATAATTGCCTGGGAATAAATCTCTTGGACTCAGTGTAGCTTATTTTTGAGCAGGGTAAGCTAAACCTCATTGTTTGTTTCTTAGAATCTCTTCTTATTGCTATTTCTTGTCTAAGGTGTTGGATGGTTAAGTTTGCAGAAAGAATAGATTTATTTTCTTTATGCATTTTAGCTCCAGTACCTGGAATTAAGGCTTAAAAACTAAACTGAAAAGCTGCATTGATGAACAATGTGATTGGCAATAAACAAAACTACTTTTTCCTTACTTCCTCTCATAGCATGAATTCTTGCCTCTGTTAGGGACTAGGAGACACCACCTCCTGCATTCCTCTCTCTTAGATGATCCATTCTGGCCTGCAGCCTTGATGCAGTCCAATGACTGTTCATTATGTCTTCCATGATGTAGTGAGGCTAGCAAAAAGACCAACAAGCACAGTTACGTAAACTTACATCCCACGCTTCCATGTGGACTGCCATCTTTGGAAACCAAGCTGGCTCTGTGTTCCTTATACTCCGTACTGTAAAAATGTGGGCCATGTCATCTTGTAAGCTCATTTCTTTGGTGGTTCATCTTTTAGGCTGCTTCACTATGGGAAATTTCAGAAGATTTCAAATCCTTATGATGTCGCTACCAAACACAGAGAAGAATGAAGCAATTGCTTCTTGTGGATTGGTGTGAGACGATCTAACAGTATGCCATGAGTTTCCAGTCTTTTGAGGCTAATAGGCATATGTAACCTTCAGAAAGCATGTTATGGGTGGAATTCACAATATGGTCCCTATGCAAGTGTGGTTATTAATAAAATGACCACTGCATGGAAATGACAATCCTCCCTCAAAAAACTACAGCAAAATGCAAATGTTGAGGATTTTAAAACAAAAGTATATAAATCATGTCACATATTAGTAACAAGGAAGCTATATTAAAATTAATATTTAAAACAATACAGATTCTTCTACTTACCTAGTCATAATTAGAGGGAATAATAAAATAGTGTCAACTTGAACAGAATTAAGACAGAACGAAACAGATTTAAAACTTCGGGGGATGAATAACACTGTCTTGAACAAATATGATCACTGACACAGCATACCACCTGCAAGCTTCCTATAAATTAGTTATATATGAAGAGACAATACTTTTCAAACAATGACCCAGGTGTCCTTCAGTAAGACATGTTTGGTTTCTCTATTTGATGGATTGCATTGCTGAAAAAAGGGAGTCACAGAAATTTAAGCTTTGTAGCAGCGTCTCTCATCACCACATCCAAAAATCCCCATGAGTTAAATTTGTTTTTAAAAAGACATCTTGAAATGCTATCTCCATCAGATTTGATGCATCCTATGGCTAACACAGTTCATCAGAATACATTTCTGCCCTGCAGATACCTGAGCTTCAAGCTTATAAGGCTTTATAGGTAAAAAAACCCCACCACATTCCATTGTCTCTGGAAGCATCTTGGTAACCAAGGCAGAGTTCCCAATAGTGCTGTTATATTCAGGAAGCATCTCTCACCCACCAACTGCAGCTTCTAAGTAGTCTTGAAAGGCAGCCCAACGTGGAGTGTGTTGCACTAATGTATACAAGAAGTGTCAAGGGTGTGAGTTACTACTGCTAGGGATATCAACAGGGTTCAGAGCAAAGGTCATCATAGATTTAATCTTGGTGAATTATTGAAAGTAGGCATTGAATTGTCCTTCATGTGTGTTCCAAGGTCACTTTGTCAAAAATATGGTGGTATGAATAATTTGCTGCAATGAGGAGGAAGTAAAGGAATTATTTACTCTGTACTTGGATTTTCACAATTTTAACTTTGGAATGGATTCCTGGAGCTTAGCATTCTATAAATCTCTTTGTCTTTGCTCTAAAGCGCAGTATTCAAGTTGTCTGGTTTGGGTATGATATCACAAAGCAAATCCATTGATTAAAATCTTGTTCCCAGGTTGTTCAAAATGCTGGTCTTTAGAGTTCAAAAATGCTTTGATTTCTTATGTTAATGGTGAAACTGGAGACCTGCACTCTTGATATATGCTTTTTGGGGGCCACTGAAGACTGGTTTGGGTCAGTGTGAATTTTCTTTCAATGAGCAGTGGGAGAGAAGCATTGCTAAAAATTGAGGCAGCATTTCACCTGGCCAACTGTCAATTACAGTATAATTACAAATAATTTATATTGCCTAATTTAATATAAAGTAAAAATTATCACCCATTTATGGATGAAACCCATTTCATATCAAATATACTCAACCTGATAAAATAGTTTCAGTAGTTGGATAATCTGATGTTCCCATGAGTTGTGTTAACTTTTGAAAAGAACCCAGTAGTAATTATCAGGTGGGAAGGAAAAGCATCTTTCAAAGGATTTGTTGATTTGAGCAAGACAAATCTGCCTCACCTCTCCTAGAGTCAGGTCTGGTAGAGGGTCCAAATCATTTGCATCATAATTTTCATAATGGAGTTTGTCTTAGTTGTGGCAGGGTATCTTATTTAAGAATACTCTTAAAAGGAAAATGTTCAGCTTTGGTGTCTAAACATTCTGAAGGGCCTTGTAAGATAAGCTGGTAGAACTTGGGTAGGATATAGCAGAGCAATACAGGTAGTCCTCACTTACCAACCAATTGTTTAGTGACCATTCAAAGTTATGACAGCACTGAAAAAGGAGACTTGCAACTGGTTCTTGAAGTCATGCCTGTTGCAGCATCCCTGCAGTCCCATGATTGTGATCTGGGCACTTGACAACAGCCTGCATTTATGCAGGTCAAAGTGTCTCATGGTCACATGATCGCTATCTGTGACCTTCCCAGCCATTTGAAGTTACAACGGTGCTGAACAAGGAGGTTTATGACTGATCCTTGAAGTTGTGGCCATCACTGCATCCCTGCAGTCACATGATCGTGATTCAGGCGCTTGACAGCCAGTGTGCATTTATGAGAGTTACAGTATCCTGTGGTCATGTAATGGCCATTTGCAACTTTCACAACTGGCTTCTGACAAGCAAAGTCAATGGGGAAGCCAGCAGGAAGTCACAAGTCTTGGTCACATGACATCACACTTAATGACCCATGGTCAATCGCTTAACCACAGATGGAACTGACAAACTGATGTAAGTTGGGCACAGTCATGTGACTTTTTACTTTATGACCACATCGTGTAGTGATGGAGTGAGTTGCCAGTCCCAATTGCGGTCAGTAAGTGAGGACTACCTGTATTAGAAGCTAAGAGGAGAAGGCGGAATTGAATGGGTTGTGGACAGTGTCAAGATGGAATTCTGCAAGGGCATAGTTAAGGCAGAAGATATGTTAATGGATGGATTGTGGTAGTTATTGAGAGAGCACTGCTTTATTAGTTGGTCAAGTAAAATACCAGCAACCTCAATTAACACATGGCTAGATTCATACCAAACAATCTCTTCTGGAATAATACTGAAAGGGGCTACATGATGGATCTGTGGAGCTATCCATCATTCCAGATACTTGGGATCTTTCTGAATTAAAGAAGTGCATAAACCACAGGACTGGAAAAGTCCCTAGCACTGAGAAATAAGTCTATTGTGTCTCTTGCTTACATCATCTAGAGCAGATGCCCACTATTTATTGGTGAACAAAATATTTTTGGAAAAACGGGGGAATTAATATTTGATTGGAAAAATAGCATCCAGATGGATAGTCTTTCAGCTCAGAGGGTTGACATTCATCTGGGGTAGCAGGAAGAAGGAGTCTTAAGTCTTTGGGAACTGAAGTAGAGCAGGAAAGGACAGGACAGGGAAGAGGAAATATTGCAGGTTGGTAAATTCAAGCCTGCTGCCTCTGAATGCCTAACAGTTTCGGTGATCAGAGTGTAATTTTTAAATTTTATTCCAATCTTCTGCAGAGTAGAACAGAGAAATACAAATATAGTGGTACCTCTAGTTATGAACTTAATCCGTTCCGTGACTCTGGTTGCAAATCGAGTTGGTCGCAACTCGAGGTAAATTTTCCCATAAGGTTCAATGTAAATACAGTTAATCCGTTCCGCCCTCCGAATTTGGTTGCACCACAAGGCAAATTTCCCCATAAGGTTCAATGTAAATACGGTTAATCCGCCCTCTGAATTTGGTCGCACCACGAGGCAAATTTCCCCCATAAGGTTCAATGTAAATACATACGGTTAAACAGTTCTGAAACATATGCATTTTATTTTTAAACCACAAAAACATGAAAATAGTCGAGATGGTCGACTTCGCCATCTTGTACTCCAAGGCCAGATCAGTCACACGAATACCACGATCGTGCTTTTCTATAATGTCCTTCTTAAGTTCGATTGTCACTTTTTTCTTCAAAGCCTTGTTCTTGCCAAGCCTGCTCTGCATTTTCTTTGGAGCCATGCTGACAAGCACACCAAACACCTTCCAAACGCCACAAAACACACCACAAGCCTCACCGAACGTCTCCTTGCTACCGCGATCTCGCCCACAGGAAGCCGCAACCGCGTGGCAGCAGGGAAAATGGCCGCGGATCCGGTTCGTAACTTGAGGTGGAGTTCACAAGTCGAGTTAAATTTTAGGGGCCGGAGCTGGTCATATCTCGAAAAATTCATAAGGAGGGGCGCTCGTAACTCGAGGTACCACTGTAAAGGCTAGCTGGAGGTAGGAGATTTATATCATTCAATGGAGGCTAACAGGCTGCAAGGGGCTGTAGACCTGGCTCCGATTTCTGCCAGAACATCCATGAGGTCTGTTCTTGATCCATTTTAGATTAATATCCCCCAAACCGGGAGTCCTGGGATGATGGGAATTGCAGTTCCAACACATAGGGAAGCTGCCCCATTGGGGACAGATCGTCTAGATAATACAATCTGGGTTAAGTTCTTAAAGCATGTTGGGCATTTTTGAAAATTGTGAAGAATTTCATAATCTTAACTGAAGAAGGAGGGGAATCCAAGAAAAGGTGCTGGCACATTTTTCTAGTATTTTTTCTTCCTCCTATGACAACTACATGTAGAAATAGAGAAACTATTTTCTTTTTAGATATAAAAGAAAACTATTTATTTTGTTGTAAGAAATGTAATTTAAAAAAAACGCTCCATATTGTAAATATGTGTACTAATGGGGAAATGGACTCTTATTGGTTCTGTAGAAACCGAAATACATTTGCTGAAATTTTGCTCAGAAATGAGTTATCTAAACAAGTATAGTTTTGTTGTTTTATGGTAAAAGTCATTGATTCTGCCTTACACTTCATGTCTGTACAAACTCTGTCAGTGATGATAGCACTCTGATGATTGAGAATTGTACCCATTATTGATCTGTATGTTAATCTTCAAATATTAAAATATTATTATAAGTGTGCTCTTTGTCATGTCGTTTTCAGAAAGCAATGCTTTCCGTTAAAACAGGTCTTAAAATTTTATAGTGCTTTCCCAAACGATATTTTAAAATTATTTTACTTGTATACTCAACATATTTTTACCCATGAATGCATAACTTTGGAGAGATATTTAATTTTTTTTAATCTGTGTGCATGTTATTAATAAAGGAAGTCTTCAGTGACCAGTTCATGGCCTGATATGGAGAATAATATTCTCTGCTTCAATTATTTTCTGTCTTCTGATTGGTGCATGTCATCTTTTCTTTTTTTTATCCTTTATGAATCTCCAATGAAGCAGGCTTCCTGCCTATTCAGTGTTTTCATTCTGGAGGAAAAGCTGATCTAGACCAGTGAGTGCTTATGGACGGGGCAGGTTACCAAGATTCCCTATTTAATATTGAATGTAGGTACATTGTTCTTTATTGGGCAGACAAAAAGAGGAGGAGGAGGAGTGGCATTATGTGAAAAAACTGCACACATGTATTGGGATCCAGAAACTGGAGTGTGAAGGTCCAGTCAAACTATTTTTGTAAGAAAAGAAGGAAGAGGTACATGGGAGGGGTAGTGCTATAAATGGCCAAGCTAGGTGAAAGAACTGGATAATGTGCTCCCAGACTACATTACAGAACTTTCAGGAAGGAAAGACATAGTAACTGAATCAACCAAGATTGCAAGGTCTTAAAAATTCCTAAGAGGTCTTGCTGGCTGCTTCATTTTGTGGAAGGTTTCTATCTTTCTATCTATCTATCATCTATCTATCTCCGTCCGTCTGTCCGCCAGTCATAGCTAGGAGCTACCTGAAGAGGTAGCAATAACTTTGGGCGGGAGTGATCACGTCATCTTGGGGTTCAAATAGTGCAGAATGAGAAATTGTACCTGCATGTTAGTTCTTAGGAAAGCCAGTTTAAAACAAGGTGAGAAGAGGTAGTAGGTGCCATCCCATGGAGATAAATCCTTAGGTCAAAGGGAGCACAGGATATGCATTCTCACTGAAAACTATTCTTTTTCAGTAGTGAGCAGTTTAACTATAGGAATGCAATTCCTGGACTTCAGTACAGTCTTCAACTATGTCTCCTGTGAGATTTTAATAGGGAAGCCAACAAAATATGGCTTGGACAATTACTGTTAGATGGATATAGAAAATATCATAGAAACTCATAGAAAATATTCCAAAATGAGCATATGTCAAGGCTGGAGCTGATTCTGATGGACCCTCGGCTTGATCCAGGAGGTTCTTCTTACTGCCTTCTGTTCTTTACATCTTTTTGCAAAATTACAGTGATCCTGCATTCATCATCTGGGGAAGAAAGCTATACATGTTCTTTGGTTGCAGCAAAAAATACCCTCTTGTGGCATCTGTGGCAAAGTTCCTTGTAGACAGGTGGGGAGCTGACTTGTGAGTAACAGCAAACACTGGACTCTCCAAAGATGTAGTAAACCTGCTGTAATTTATTCTCCCCAGACCCTTAAGCATTCAGGATTAGGAGTTGAAAATGAAAACAGACTCTTTGGAGTGTCAGCAGCCCAAGCCAAGAACTCAAAAAGTAAATACTCAAAAGGTATCAAACCAAGGGAGAAAATGGGTCAGGCTGCAGCAGTTTGAGGCTTGTTATCCTCCTTTTGCACTGAAAGACTCAGTGGCATTCCAGCTTCAGCATAAAGTCTCTGGCCCCTTCTTTCCTTCTAAGAAAACCTTTCCAATATGAGGAACCAGCTCTATTCTGTACCTGAAAAATGAGCTGGGTCCCAGCGAACCAGCATAGAAGGATGGGGGAGTCTGTTTATACAAGCCTTGATAAGGTTACTTCCAGATGATGCTTCCTCCAAAGGCTTCTGTTGGTGTTGGTCTCCTCCTCGTCCTCCTCCTCCTCTGCCATCTCCCTCCACCCTCTTCTCCAGCCCCCACACCTGCCCTTTCAAACAGAGCAGCTGAGCCTGCAGGTGCTTGCAGTCAGAACCTATGGCTTATTTACAAGAAGGCTGGTATTTTCCCTTGACCACAACTATCCTCTTGTGGCATCTAAAAGGCTAATATCTTTTGAGTCATTTATGGTATTTTAAAAAAGAAAGGGACTCTTTCCACTAATGGGTTTGGTCCAATCAATCCCTTGTCTCTAGTTGCTTAACACCCAACTCTCCCTCAAAATACATAGTGAATAAAAAAAGCAGAGACTGAAATAAATCATTTTTAATGTGACATTTATTGTAAATACCTTTAGCAGCAAGGAAATGAAGTATCTGTGGTTCACTGGCTTGGAAACAATGAACAGAAAAAGTATCAGTAGATTATGGAAGCAAAAATTCTCATTGCTGGATGTGCTTGGGAATATTGAAGCTGGGAATGTCCAATTCCTGTATTATCCTTTTAATTGTACCTGGGAAAAGTGACAGAGTGAGGATATCAGAAGCTGTGCTTTGTGATCAGGAAGAAGCTGAGATGTTCCATAGCAATTGCTTTGGTCTACTGAGTGCACATTAGAAAAATTACAATAATGATGAGAAATTATTATTCACTTGGCAGTGAGGTAGCACTGCCTTGGGCAAAGCCATTTAGATCATCATCTCTCCCTGTTATGGTATGTGAGCATGACCTTGGGAGACAGGAGGAAGAGCCACAGACTGGACAACCAGCATGTAAAAGGTATCTCAGTCCATAGAAGGAGGGAGGGCATGGGAAATGTTTCAGAAGGGACCCTCCCTAGAGGAAAAGGAGAGGGGGGGGGAATACTTTCAGACTTGCAAGATTCTGTTAATATAACTTTACAATAAAGATAGAGCTAGTACTCCTGATTGTGTTTCTTCTCTGGACTACCCCGAAGGCTAACATTCCCATACTTTCAGATAGTTTGAACTGGATGTATGGGAGAAACAATCTTAATCTTAAAATAAAAGATTTTTACAATACCTCTTTCCTGGTTTATGCAAGTAATATAAATATGTATCACTTCTGGTGGTGAACACTTGACTATGCTTGGACTACTTGGAACAGTTTGGGGCACCACTCCTCAAAAAAATTATAGAATTGGTGATTAGGAGATTTGAGCAATTCTCCAATGAGGAAAGACGGAAACAATTGTGTCAGCCCTATAGATGGCCCTTGGTTAATGACAGCAATTGGGGCTGGAATTGCCATTGCTAAGTGATGTGGTCATAAAAGTGGAACATCACATGACCACGTCGCTTAGTGATGACATTCTGGCAGTCCCAATTGCCATTGTTAAGCAACGACTGTCCAGGTCATTAAGTGAGGACCTCATGTGACTGTGACTTCTGACTGGCTTCCCCATTGACTTTGCTTTTTAGAAGCTGGCAGGGAATGTCAGAAATTGTGATCACATGACCACAGCTTGCTGTGATACTATAATTGAAAGCTAGGCTGCTATCATCCAATAAGCTTCAAAGCTAAGCAAGGAAGTCAGCCTAGGACTTTCCCGTCTTAGTCCCCTGTTCCACAATTGCACTTCCATCTTTTCTCAGACAGAGGCCTTCAGACAGAGCAGTGTTTCTCAATCTCAGCAACTTTAAAATATGTGGACTTCCTCCCAGAACTCCCAGAATTCTGGGAGTTGAAGTCCACACATCTTAAAGTCGCTGAGGTTGAGAAACTGTGATAGAGAAATGTGAATCCAATGAATTACCAGAAGCATCAAGATGCAGCATCGTATTTTACATGCTGTAGCCTTACCTCAACCAGAAAGATCCAGGTGGATAGCCTAAGAAGATGGGTTTTTCTTTAATGAACCGCTTTGTAGAGCTGTAAGAAGAATGAGGCAAAGGCTATGAAATCAACAAAAATGATATGATCTTATGTACTGTAGGTCTACTCAGAAGTAAGTCACCCTGCATTCAGTGGAACTTAATTCCAGGTGGAAGGCTAAAGAGTTGCCCGCTGACAGTACTACATCTATTCCAAATAGCCAAAATAGAAAGGCTAATTTGGGGTGATACATATTGCCCTGAAAAGGATATTCAGGATATTATATCCTGAAGAGCTGTTAGGAGGTCACTATTCATTTTTGAGACTGGCTTCCAATATGGGAAGGCTTGTCCAGACGAGGGCCTGTTGAAAGATAAAGAATCATAAGAAAGAAGAGCAGTGATGGCCTTGCTGTTCCCAACTGCCATTTGCAAAGAAAGGGCAGAATCAGCAGGTCCATGGATGTCAGCCTTACAAGGTAGACTGGACAGGAAACACAGCCAGATGAACTAATTCTGCTTTATTGTAAGGTTACATTAACAAAATCTTGCAAGTCTGAGAGTACATCTCTCCCCGCCCCCCCACCTGTCCCTTTTTACTAGAGCTGCTTGCCCCTTCTGCTACCCAGCTGTGGGCTAGGCTACCTTTTATCTGACCATTCCCTTGGCTGTGTCTCTTAGCCCTGTCTCCCAACGTCATTCCCACATACTGTTACAGTGCATCACATGGGGGGATGTCTTGGAAGTGTGCATTTGCATGTTATGCCCACAAATGTCCTCCTTTTTGGTAATGCATTCCTGTTCTTTTTTTTTTTTTAATTTGTTTTGTTTGTCTTTTGTTGAGGAATTAGGATTAGAGTTAATCAGATCAATCCTGGGAAACTGGAGATCAATCTGTGGGGTTTGAATAAATCAGCCTTTGATTAAACCATTGATCTGATTCTGGGGCTTTTGTTTCTCAAATCTGATGATCTTGTGATACACTTGCCTATAGCTCCCATCATTTTACACAAGGGTTGAGAAGGCTTGGCAGGTATGATGGAGTTTGTAGCCTAACATGCTGGAGACACAGATAAAAAATCGTGTGGTGAGGCAAGGGAGGGAAAGGAGACAAGGGAAGCGGGCTGTATTCAAGAATGACTTGCATCTATAAGTACAATCTATCAGACATCTAACTTAATACCAATAAGGATTCCAATAAACCAGTTCAGATGAGGAAAAGCTTTTTCCTGTTGCTATTAAACAACTGGCAGTCAGAAATCACTTATAAATCTACCACAAACCATCCATTGACCAATCACTAGAGTTGGTCATTATCTATTCAGTCATTATCTGCTTGTACATAAGAGATGATTTTCAGGAATCATTTTGCTTGGATGCATTATGATCTTTCTTAGACCCATCAGTTGCTTATTCTGAAAGACATGGCAATTTAAAGGACATCCCTCACTATCTTCTATATTGCCCACCTTAATTCTGCTGAATGTATATAGACGTACTTGAATGTATTTAGAATCACTTCTGAAAAAGAAAGTATTCTAGCCATTTATGAAACTGAATTCTTATTGAAAACAGAGAAGAAGGTTGTCTTGGGGAGACTGGTGCTGCTCAAGCTGCAGCTGATCATCATAAATACCTCCTTCATAGAGTCATTAAATGAAGTTGATTTTGTCTTTGTAAAGTAACTTTGTAATGGCTATTCACTTAATTTTATATAATTTTAGCATTTGTTTCTTCATTTCCTGTTTTAATTGCTCACCCTATGGTTTGGAATAATAAGTTAACTTTATACATTACTATATTATTATGGAAAATGGATACTCTTCCTAGATGGAAAAGTTCACCATCTTCTACCTGTAACGTTTGGCGTTGATGAGCCAGTGCACAAAGTCTCTGGCCTTCATGTTGTCCAAATGTTCGGTAAAATCGCTGGTGAAGGTCCCTTCGGAATGGCGTTTGATGTCGGAAGTAAAGCTGTGGGCGCTTTTCATTTTGTAAGACTGCTGCCACCTGAGTGAAAAGCCAAGGATGGGTTGCATTATGCATTCTCCCCGAAGAGTATTTTCATCACTTGCAGTGGCACGCCAATGACACATTTCTAATACTAGCCAAGCCATAAGAAGCTATCCAAAAAAGATAAAAAAGGAGGCATGCATTTCTCAGGTACATAGCCATCTTCTAGCCTCAAAGCATCTGGCAATCGGTTTTTGTACATAGGATAACCATGAAGTCATATGATATAACTGATGATATTCTTTGGAGATGTCAATGGACATCTGCAGCACTATTGATTGTGCTCACCAGGGGCATCCACAGGGTGTGTGTGTGTCAAAATATCAAGATGGTGGTTGTGACACCATGATCAAAGCCCTGCCTCTTTTTTATATGTGCTACTTTATGACACACAGTCCTTGCAACACCTTGGTGCCCACTGCTCACCGATAGCAAAATAATACCTTTTTTAAAATGAAAAAAAAAAAGGTTGAATTCTGTAAATTGGCCAGCTCTCATAAGATCTCACTAGATATCATGGCTGTGCTTTCCTGTTTCTTCCACTGCCATGAATTTTCCACTTTTAGTTCTGAATATGGTTGCATTCCCTTGGATAGAAATGGTATGCAATTGGGGATTTTCCTAGACTTACAGCTTGTCCTTAAGGAGCAAGTGGCAGCAGTGGCCAGGAGGGCTAGACCTGTTTTTCCCCAGGTCTGTGTGACGATGGCTGGACCCTACAGTTCTTCAGAAGACCCTTCATACACTTCAAGCCACTGGCTCTATATAGAGTGTAAAACACACATATTTTTCAACTAGCCTGATAATTTCTGACTCTCTTTGTAGAGACTTACCTCTTACATGCAGAGGTCAGGAAAGTACAATTCACTGTGTGGGTGGAAAAGCTATTCAGAAAATCAGGGACATATACAGAAGCTCGAATGGGGGACAGATGGTATGAGTGTGACTTCAATAAATTTTCCGCTTCTAGGTCACACATTTCCCCACTAATGACTTACAATGTCTTTATAGCATCACCAAGGTGTCTCTGAAGTGATGTGAACTCTATTCTCATTTTTGTAATTTTGGCATAATGGTTAGATGACTTTAGAAGATGCCTAAGTATGGCAGAAGTGCCAATTTCTTATGAATTTCTGAATTCAAATTAATGTCCTCCAATAAGGCGTATTTCAACTGTCATACATTCCAATCTTATTCATTTAGCCTGAGGAGTGGCCTTGCCACTCAATAAGCATCTTCCTATCATCTTAAATGATAATTTTGCCTTAGAAAAATAATTTGAACCAAACCAAAAAGTACTGAAAATATGTCCTCTAGATTCCATGCAGTGTGATCATTGCTAATTTTGACTAGTAATTATGAGAATGCTAGACTGGCCTGTCTAATGGGCACTAGGTTGGGGAAGATTGCTGTAGGAAATTGGCAAGCATTGAAGCGTCTGCAATTCCTCCCTCCTTTCATATACCCCCAAGTCAAATCAAATATATTAAAAGTTTCTTCATACCTAGATTCATCTGTTGAATCCTTCAAGATCATCTGCCAGCTAACAGGGAGTAAAGCTGCAATGACCACTCCACATACACAAATCCACCATGTTTTCTTCATCAGAACTTCTGAAGCCAGGCAAACAGATAAAGGTATGAAAAAGAATTGGACCACATTTTTAACTTTCCTACCAGTTTAGGACTGGATATAAGAAAACACAATTGAAGCTTTTGTGTATTGCAGAGGTGAGGTGAAATTGTTCTTGCAAACACTAAGCTCATGAGTCCAGTTTTGAATACTCTGGACTTTCAAGTCTATGCAGAAGACTCCACAATAGATAAACCAAAGTAGTTGATCAGAAGTTGATTTCATGTTTGTACTATTCAGAGGAATTGGCAATTTCTAACCCAGGAAGAAAAATAATAAAGTCCAACCTCCGCAAAGAATTGCCCAGAGTACACTCATCTCCCTATTGGTCTTCCTTTACATTTTTTTTTTTTTTAATCTGTGGCTGCAGAAGACAGTGAAGCAGATTTGATCATTGTCTTCTAAAGACACAGAGCTTTGAATTATGTTGAAAACTTGTGAACAAAGTCTGCTCTTTCCAAACAGTTCTATTTAATATGGTTGTTTTACTGATCATTTTGGAAAAGATTCACCCAATCTAACGAGTAAGCCATGTATCCGTACATTATGGGAAATGCCTTTCTCATACCACTTCCAGCACTTGAAACCAATAGACCATCTCTGGCTCCTCATGCTTAGTAAGACTATTACTCACAAATCTGCCTTTAAATAGAATTAAGCAATAAGGAGTTTTGCAAAGGATTTCTAGTTAAATTGATAAATACAATGACATCTCAGAAATAGCTCATGTTTTTTATCTTTTTCCTTCAACAGAACAACCATCCCATCTAGGACAACCTCTCAGGATCTCAACTGACAGCAAACAACATTCCTACATTCTTGTCTTTGTAGAAAACTAGAATACAGGGGGAATGAGAAATTCTCCCCCAACTGTGTTTGTAAAATAGATTCCTTGCCATCGATAATACATACTTTCATGCTAGTATGAAATGGGAGGTGCCGAAGCATATAGTGCTTACCTTCCAAAAGATGTGAGTTTCTCCTTAAATCCTGTGTTCTTTTTCTTTGTATGAGCTGTTTTGTGGCTTAATGCTATTCCTTACCAGTGCTTTTAAGCTTGTTAGTAGAATGTTAACGGATGACAGGTAGGTCATTAGTGTTCCAGGTTTTAGTTGGATGGGTCACTTATGAATCATTACCGGATCTTCCTTTGCTTTCTTCTTCTACTACTACTCCTTTATTAGTGGTTCCAGAGAGAAGATGAAGCCAACCAACTCCTTCAAAATGGCTTGAGCAATATTTTCTCCTTGAAGGAGAAAGAAAATTGTGTGTTTTCTGTATTGTTCTATTAAAATGTCCATCATCTTCAGATATTAACTGAGCATAGAAAAAACACGGGCCTCTCTTACTCTACTTGCATACATTTGGGATTTGCATTAAAAGACAACAGGCAGACAGTTTGGCTGCACCATTTGTTCATATTCACCCTGTACTCTATTCACTCCTGGCGACAAAAATAAAAGTATACATAAAACTTCAGTATACATTTGATGAAATCACTTCTGATACATAAAACCTTATGTTGTAAGAACTGTTATACTGTTTCATGTTATAATAACATGAAAAATATTTTCATCAAAATTATTTTCCCTCAATATACCCTTTATACCTTCTGGAAAAAAGGGCTATTCATCTGCCTCAGACATATGTTTAATAAACACAGCCATTTTAAAGTGTAGTCCATTCAATCCTAGAACTGATCTTCCAGTTATGAGGCATAGGTTCTCCTCCTCCTCCTTTGGATGGAGGCTTCAAATGGACATCATTTTTTTTTGACCCCAGATATCTTTATTCAATCACAGACAACGAGCCAAGATTTTGAACAAAAATCTTCTGAAATCTGCTGATATTGCCAAAGTCTTGTGAGATTTCAGCGAAGCTGCCCCAAATCTTGTGAAATTTCATAAGAATTGTCATAAGATTTTGTGCAAGGACACCAATATAGTCTGAGCTCTATTTGAAGGTGTCCTGTGTTTGAAGGATCATGCCCTGCAAATCTGGTTGAAAGATGCAGGAATGGAAGGAGGAAAAGGGAGGTCTCAAGGGAGTAGTTGAAACTTGAATGGCAATTCTTCCTTTGGTCCCTTTCCAGTTGTGGTTGGATGTTGCCACCTGGATTTTACCAGTCTTGGTCTTCTGACAGGGATAGCCCTTCTCATTCTGAACACCACTGATATTCATAGTCTGTACTTTTCCTTTCAGACTTCTCCCTACCACAGAGTTTATTTAAGTATCATTTAAAAAATATCTGCTGGAGAACAAGAGACTCCTACTAATTAGGCACTTTCTAGGGTACAGATAAACTGACCTTCACAAATACAGATTCATTAGAGCCACCTTTGATGAACTGAGCTTCCTATTATGCTAATATTTTAGTGCGTCACTGGGCACCTCTGTTATGATTTCTGTCAAATTAAGTTGCAGCGTGATAACTTGATTCTTGAGGATGTTAGGCATAATAGGTATTAGAAGCTAATAAGTAATTCTGTACTGACTATACTTTTTTCAAAACAGAAATATGGAGAAGAGACAGGGAGGCATTACTGTACTAGGGACTGATAAGTCAGTAAACATTTGTCCATGTTTAAGTAAGGAATATTAATCTTATCCCCCCAACCTGCTGCCTTCCAGAAGCAGATTAAAATGGGACTCTTCTGGAGGATTTTTTTCAATTAATGAGGAAAGCTCTTTGGGAATTGTTTATATACCATTCCAGTTTTAAATTAATGATGAATTTTGTTTTTATGATTTGTATTTACTATACTTTTACTTGCACCTTGGACATATATTTTTTAACTGTCAAGCATCTTATGATTGTATATGTTACATAGATTGCAGTGATCTAAAACCCCAGTCAATTAATTCAATAAAATACAATAATATTCCAAGCTGGTGCTTTCAAAAACGTATACAAATGTCTACTTCCACTTCTGTTTGCGAGATCTCCATTCCTGCAGAGCCTTTTTATTCTGCTAAATTAAAAAGTACAAATGCTCTGACCAAATCTGTGCCAAACAGAATCTAGGATAGGGTTCTTTGTCTTTATCCCCATGTTGATAGTCTACCTACTTGGTGTGCAAAGCTCTTGAGTTCAGTTCCAGACCTTCCTAGTTTTAAAAGGTTGCAGGTGATGGGGAAGCATATCCTATGCCAAAGAACGGGGTAAAGCTTTCTTAGCCTGGGTGTTCCTCTAGATCAGTGTTGTCCAAACTTGGCCACTTTAAGATGAGTGGACTTCAACTCCCAGAATTCCCCAGCCAGCATGGCTGGGAGTTGAAGTCCACTCATCTTAAAGTGGCCAAGTTTGGACAACACTGATCTAGATACATACACTGCAACTCCCAAATTTCTTATCCAATACGCCCAAGGCTGAGAATGTTGGGAAGTCCATTCATCTGGATGATACCCAGGTTGAGTCAGGCTGCCTGGGAGAGTTGCTGCAATAGATCCATGAACTGAGTTTTGGAATTACTCCATTAGAACCGGACATGGACAATAAAAGGGAGGGAATTAGGTCAGGGAGGGACAAACTATAGGAATAATGGTGTTGCGAAAGCATTAAAAAGTCCAGGTTCCTTTTTAAACTGCTGTGTGGTGTTTCTGTCATAGACTGTGTCACTTAGCCACAAAGTAGATACGCAAGAAAAATGGGCATATGTGCTATAGTCCCGGGTGTCATGTGTGCAAATTAAAATTGCTTCTTACATTGCAGTTTTGCATCCTTTCCCATTCCTGTCCGATACCCTTTAGAGTAAGGTATATAATCAGGGGAAAGATCGAATTTACATCTTTGCTGAGAAAGATGTGATGTCCATATCAAGAGTCTGGTTCAAATAAAGCAACAGCATTTCTCAGCTAAAGTACGCAGTCCAAACTGCTTCTTTACATCTTGGCAGTAGAAGAACTGATGGCGTTCTTTCCCCACAAGGTGTCTCTCCAACCCAACCCAAGCTAGGCAGAAAAAGTAAATATAAATATGAAATTCTGTATATTAGCTGAATCCATCTCTCTTTTTACAAATTCCTGCTGGGCGGTTATGACTCAGATCGGGACTATACCAGGGGGCTAAGGGGGTAGAAGGAGATGATTTTTTAAAAATTCAATTTCATTTTTATTCTTTTGTTTCTTAGATTTATAGCTTCTCAAATATCCTACCCAGCCAAATTTCTCTTTTATTATTGTTTTTCCCCCATGTCTTCATTATCGTTCCTTGGTGGAAAGGCAGGATCAACATTCCAACAAGACACAAAGCAACTCATTGAAGGGAGGACTGCAGACAAGGGAAAAGGCTAGTTTTAGTGAAGGGGGTCAATTTTTGGACTTCCTGGCCTCTAAGTTGTGATTTTTGTGGTGACAAAGGAAGAATATTTGACTCGTTGAGTAGCTTTAATCCTTTCAGTTTTTAAAAGTGTAGTTTTAGATTCTTGTACTATTGTTCTTGTTCGATGTATTATCAGACTATTTTGCTTATACAGGTAGTCCTCATTTAACGACCACTTGTTCAGTGACCGAAGTTACAGTGGCGCTGAACAAGGGGGACTTACAACCGGTCCTCATAGTTGTGGCTGCTGCAGCTTCTCCATGGTCACATGATCATGATTTGGATGCTTGGCAATCGGCTTGCAAGTACAATGGTCACAGAGCAAAGTTAATGGGGAAGGTGGCAGGAGGTCACAAATGGTGATCACATGACCATGGGATGCTGTGACTGTGTGGGATTTGCCTAAGAACTGGAACTGAAACTGCTGGAACTGCTGTCGTAAGTCGATGTGGTCATGTGATGTTACGCTTTACAACCGTGTTACTTAGCAATGGAGTTCCTGGTTCCAATTACTGTCAGTAAGCGAGGACTACCTGTATTATTATTAGAATGGAGACTACTATATTTTTTTTCCCTGAAGAAATATGTGGGTGGGCCTAATCTTATTCTGTCAGCTCCCACAAACCATTCATTGTTGGATAGTCTAGAACAGTGTTTCTCAAGCTTGGCAACTTTAAGAAATGTGGACTTCAACTCCCAGAATTCCCCAGCCAGCATACATTCCCCTTGGCAGTGTGGGGTTGATGCATTTAGGAGCAAAGTGAATACATTTGGATGAGGTGGCCTGGGCAAGTTTTAGAGTTACATATGGTTGTGGGCCATGAGTTGTCTACACCTGCAACAAGTCTTCTCACTGGCTGGCTTATTTATTTATTTAGTGTTGTTTCATTTAAACTAATCAACAGGACACTGAATACAAAAAAGAGCAACATTTTTTTTAAAACCCAGACAATAGCAACTCCCCTCCACCCCAAAAAAGGTACAACAATTGTACTTTGCAAATATAAAAATATGAACATAATCGTAAGGAGAAATAGAAAATGTTCAACATCCATATTGAATATTTCTATCCAAAAGGATATTTGGATAGCTGGATGAAATCTATTAGGAAATGCTTAGATAACCCAACAAGGAAGGGAAAGGCTGGCTGGATTCTGGAATTCCTTCCAACTTAATAACAGCTGTGCTCTGGGTCACATGACTAGGAGGGGGGACTTAGAATGGAGGACATGGCAACATTCTGACTTGCAGACCTAGTGTAATGATATGTGGGAATGACCTTGGGAGACAAGGGGGAAGAGCCACAGCCAGGGGAATGTCAGTCGGAGAAGAGGCAGCTTAGCCCACAAAAGGAATGTGGGTGGGGCAAGCAGCTCAGAAGGGACCTTCCCTAGTTTCTTGGGCTGTAAAGGCGAGGGGGAGAGAGATATACTTTCAGACTTGTAAGATTCTGTTAATGTAACAGATAACGTAACAATAAAGTAGAATTAGTCCCTCTGGTCATGCTTCCTGTCTGGGCTACCTCGCTAGGCTGACATCAAGCATAACCCTCACAGGGATTCATTGGGTGATTTTTTTTTCTGGATTTGTTTTTCCTCTGCAACCTTTGGACTGATCCAGTCCATTTTCAAGCTTGATCTTTCTGCAGCCAATGTCTCTCCCCACCCCACACCAAATTTGGTCCCATTCTGTTTCCAGAGAGTTCTCCTACTGACAGATAAGCAGATAGAAAATCAGAGTCTTGAGCCCCTATACCTAATTGCTTTCTAACATACTCTTGGGGTGGAAAGAATAAAAACAGAGAGTAGGAGAATAAAACAGCCTTTACTTAAAAGCTTCTTCAAGACTCTTTGCTGCTGTGTTCATTTTTCATCCTGTGCTATTTCCAATATTTTAAAATAAAGTACCTTTGAGCCAAATAAACAGGTACCTCCATGTTCTGCTACAGCAAATCTGGCAGCCAACAAGAAAATGTGGGTTAGTTTCTTGTGTTCATCATTTTATCACTCTTGAAGAAAACAAACATTGAAGTTAGACTAATTTATTAAAGATGTACAATTTTTTTTTCCACTTTACAGCTTGTTCTCAGAGTGCTTTGGGTTCCACAGAAACAGGGCTCAGGTTGCATCTGCATCATGATCTACAAGTTGCCTAGCCCTATAATAGTTCATTTCTGTCCTCAACGGGTGGGTTGCTCTCTTAGTTATGGTAAACAGCAGCAGCCATTTTTCTGATGGTTGCCTCTTGGAGTGGGAGGGAGTAGAAGATCCTTCTCTATGATAACCAACCCAGTCATGTCAGGTAGCACTTTCCTGGCCTTGCATGATGGAGGAATCAATAATTTCAGCAAAGCTCGGGGCAATTTGGCACTTATTAGCTGGGAGTGGAAGACTGGCTGGAGGAAGAGTGGGTGGGAATGCCCAAGGCCATAAAGCAAGCAGCTGGCTGAGATGGAGGCAGAAGAATATGCAGTCAATGGAGGGCGAGGTTGCCAGGCATGCAGAGAAGGCAGACTTGTATGGCTTCTCTTTTGTGAAGGAGAGTATGTTGAAGAATGAGTTACGTGGAAGAATTGGACTGCTCACCTGGTTGGGATAGAAGGCAGTCCCAATTTTTGTTTCCTTTTCAGATTCTATGGGAAGCCTGTGGATTGACAAATGGGGGAGTAAAACCTGGAACCCCCCTCCAGCTTACCTTGTGCTGCTTTCTCCTCCCTTTTATACTCTGTCTCATGGGGCCCCATCTCTATCCACCCGTGTTTCCCTAGCCTCACTCCGTAGGCCACAGTCATGTGAATGTTTCAACTCTGTGTCAGAACAAGGCTATCTTGGCTCCCTTTGGGGAGGCCTTGACTTTCTAATAGCATGGGGCCTCTCCTTGGCATCTCAAATAACTTGATTAAACCTCTTCACCCACAAACCAGTTTGGTTAGCTGATGAGTCCATCTCTCTTTTGTTTCACTGTACTGGAGTGTGGTATTTCCTGGTGTCACAGCACAGGAAAAAGGTGGAAAAACACACCCTGAGATGAATTCCTCTAAGCCCTATAGCTAGGATTATTGGATGAACTGTTTGTAGCATTAAAACAGCTTTCCTCAACCTTGGGTCATCAGATACTGTTAGATGCCAGTTCCCATTTTTGCAAGCCAGCATAGATAATGGTAATGACTATGCAGTTGTAAGCCCAACAGAATCTGAGAATCATGGTGGGAAAAGGCTGTTTTAAAAGCTTTGGGGGAGTGAAACTAGACTGGGTGTCCAATCTGTAGATTTACCCATCCATTCCTTCTACTTCTTCTACCAGACAAAGCCTTAGCAGTATTCTTCAAAACGAGGAAGGAATCCATGGTCTATGTGTATTTGGTGTGTGTGGGTCAAAAAAGTCAAGGTTTATGTGTGGCTGCAACGCTATAAAAAGAGGCAGAGTCTCAATTGTGCTTACCTTTCCGCTCTTGGATCTGCAGAACAATTCCCAAAACAAACAAGAATAAGAAGGATCCTACTGGGTCAGACTAAATGTCCAGCTATCCCAGCATATCAAGTAAAAAAAAAGTTAGATGCCTCCCTTTTGCCCTGCAACACACCTAGAGATATACTATATATAACAATAAAAGTGGATGTTCCATATCAATCTGGATGTGGCTTATCTTCATGCCGATCCTTTGTAAAAATGTGTCTAAAACTTTTTTTCTAAACAAAATAACAACAACAAAAAGGCTAGAAGCCATCTCTATGACCTCTTATGGAAGGGAAATCCAAAAGCAAGTGCGTCACTTGAATGTTTCCTGTTGTGGTTTTAAAACTACTCCTGCCAATCAATTAATCAATCATACAAACGTTTCAGCCACAATAGGCTCTCTAAACAGAATTAAAATCACACACAGTGTGATATAATTAGGTGTGCTTTTGTGTGTGTGTGTGGGTATACGATACGGGTTCCAGGTTTTTTCCCCCCAGAAGGACAGGTCTGAAAAAAGTGCAGGAGGACCCTCTCCATTGATCGTATGACTTCGGTCCCAGGGTTACGAGAGGGAGAGATCAGATCCTTGATCCAGTCTCATATGTTTCATCCCCCTCACAGTTTTCCCTCCCACGATAATTTTTTCTTGGGGACAAAACATCCTTGAATTCTTTTGCTTGTGCAATCTCTTCTTCCCTTTATTTGACTCTTCCTTTATTTTTTCCACTCTTATCTTTTCCCTCCCATTTCCAATGAGCTGGAAATCTGCAGACTTCATGCAACTGGTTCCATAGCAGAGGATGCCTCTTGGCATCTGGTATTTGGTTGTGTTTCCATAAAATGCTTAACTAAAAGTTTGGTGAACATATGTCTCCCCCCCCCCGCATTTACCTGCTGTTGCACATGATACTTTAACCAGGATTCATGGCTTACTGCATCAACAAACCTTGGGTACAGAGTTCAAGTTACGCACAACTAAAATAGTGTTTATTTGGGCTTACATGAGTGGCAAGTTATGAAGTTAAATAGAGTGCCACACAGTGGTTCATGAGTTGATCAGGGCATTGGTCAACTAATTTCCATTAAAGTGTTAAACCATTTGAATTATTGCAAGAAATAATTGGATTGTCTAAAATTGTGTAATGGCGATATGTTCAGTTGAAACCTTTCTTGATCCCAGTATTATGTCAAAGATGCATTACCAGCAGCCAAGGGCTTATCCACACTGTCTGGTTGCCCCATCCTCAGGAAGGGCAGGCCACCATTTCTGGAGGTTGGACGTGGATGAAGCCGCACTCTATTAATCTCCCATTCATTGTCAAATCAAGCTCAATCCATTTTTTCTGCTCCGTCACTGAAGTAACTTTTCCATTTTATGTCACCACAGGGGCTCCTGTCCATGTGGGATAGCATGCTTCAGTTTGCTGCAGGTTAGGCCCAGCAGTTCACTGACTATTTCACAGTGGCCTTCAGTTGAGTTAATTCTTACCATACTCTCTAACAGCTTCTAGATCTCCCTTTACCAGCAGTGCTAAAATAGCACAGTAGCTATGAGTTTTGCCTAGCATATAGAAGGTTGTCATTTGAAATCTTGAGCTAGCTAGTTTTGTCCCCAGTCACCTTAGATTGAAGGGTTTCACCCTCAGCATCCCAAGAGCCCAAATCTGAGAGCTGGATGTGAAACCCTTTGACTTCAGGTGACTGGAAAAATGGGAAAACGGCGCATACCTAGACTTATTTTTATTTTTCTTAAAAGGCCAATAGGAAGCAGCTTATGAAGATGCTAAATTCTCTGTCGCTGTAACTTTTTGTGTATTTACTAAGCTAACCTTTCTCCTATTAACCACAGATAATAAGTTGCCTTCTATCAGAAGCATGCAATTCTTTTTGGACCAAGGATTGTGCTTTGCTTTTTAGTGGCATGCCAACAGCCACACCCCAAAAGTGACCTGAGCCAAGGCAATACTCTGTTTGATTTGATTTAATTTAATTTTCATGAAAATTAAAATTCAATGAATGAGGTGCAGTTTATTTGATTATGCAACCTGTCTCTTCTGACGGATTAGAAATGACTGGCAATCACAGGAGAACATTTCCATGGTTTTTGGGTGGGGCACAGCTTATGCATGTCTATTTTATATAGTCAGGCTGCTGGCCCATCTAGGCCCTCCAAAATTTCAGACAGATCTCTGTGATATTTATCCTAGCTAAATGTATAAGAAGAATTTCTCTGTGTAAAATAGAAATACTGGAATCTGAAACTGAGAGCATGTGATCTATCCAGTTTAACCAACAGAACAAACAGCCTAATAAAGTTGGCTACGTATCAGATCAGTCCCATCTCTCATGCCAGCAAATGCCCATTAATCCCCTATGATTAAACGGCATGACTTTTCTTTTGACGTATCTTGGGGACCTGCCTCTTTTTGCTGCACACCAGGACATGAGGCAAGAATAGCAACAAGAGTAAATGTCCCATTAAGCTCCCTGACCCTGATGGAAGGAGAGACATAAATTTTACAATTTGAACTGTAAATCAAGTTCTTGTCCAAGTGGAGATTTCACTATTTTTATCAGGCCAGGGTCTGATGTGATTAGGCTGTGTGATTAAACAAGAGCAATTTCCCTTCTTTAACACAATTGATCCATTCAACATGAGGATGTCCGGGTCACAGTTAAAGTAAATACGAGTAAGGTGTGTTGCCGAAACTAGTCCGGTAGCTTGATCTCTGGCAGAATTAAGTTGTCAGGATTCAGTGATCGTTTTGAAAAAGTTTGCTTTGAAGGTTAGCATTAATGGGAGGTTTTTTCCCCGTGCCTTCACAATCCTTTGGATTTATTACTAAGGGTGGATCAAGGCAGAAAGCAAATGTAGGATTGTACGTTCATTCTTCCTATTTCTGATCCCAGAGGGCAGCACTGGGGATGTGACATATGGCAACCAACATGGAATACTGTAGCCAATAAGGTGGAATATAATGGGCAACACATGATATGATATAACATGACAATATAACAACAGTTCCCAGGGTGGTGCAATACAGTGGAAGGCAAATTCAGTATATGGCTACTGGTTTATATTGTTAAGGCATGCTTGGTGTCATGCTGCATTCCGCTTTTAAGTAGGGTGTTTTAGCAATCAATAGAATTCTTCAGATTCTTGAGAACCATCAACACAGACTACAATTGCATCCCACACGCTAGAGCAAAGATCACTTACATTTTGCATGCTCTTCATCAAGAACAGAATGCTATTAACGGGCCCAACATCTGTAATATCTGAACATTACATCAAGGGATAAACCTACTTCAGGCTCTTGGTCCTTGGTATCATTTATCTATTTATATAAGGGCTTGAAATGAAACTGGCAGGAAATGTGGGGAACAGTTGGAGAAAAATGTGTAGTGGTGGCCTTAGAAGATGGAAATCTCCTATATTTTTTAAGTAAAATATCTTCCGAGAAATTTCAGCTGAGCTCTAACTTATCCTTCTGCTCAGCTCTAATTCATCCATCAGCTCCACTCAGTATAATTTACTTTGGCTGTCTGCAGCACCTCAAGGTCACAGCCAGGGAGAGGTGATTCATTAACTCTCGTCTTTTTTGCTGGGAACTTGGATTGCAAAGCATTGGCTCTCCCACCACCTCAAACAGACTTGTAGTCTGGTGAAGTCAGTGACTGCCGACAAGGAAGGTAACACCATAAGCAGGAAAGATCTTCCGGCATGGTTTGAATGTAAAGCGAGATGGTGGTTGGGTGCTGAGAGGCAGGGCAAGGTGTTTCACCAGATGGGACTCAGGAGAGTGAAAAGAGGGTAAGAGAACAGGATGAGATCGGGAAATACAAACCTATCAGTAGAACACAGAGAGACTGAAAGGGCTGGAATCAGCTGGCAAGGGACAACTGTATCTGACAACGAGTTGCAGAAATAATCCTGTAAAATAAAGGAATTCAGTGGAAGTAGAAAAGAGAAGAAATAGAGGAACAAACCAGGAAATTAAGACAAAGGCAAAAAGAGCTGGAGATGAGAGAAGCAGGTCTGAAATACATCACAGCCACTGAGGCAAAACAAAATAAGAGAGAGCTCTTTTCTTTCTTTGCAGTATGTTAATTTTGCCAGTTGGGGGAGGCATGAAGAGCAGTTCCGCCTACAGACAGCAGATTGGCTAATTTCGGCTTCAGTTTCTCATATTCTTAATCAGAAATTTACTAGGTTCATTTTCTCATCTATGAGAATTTCAAGAAGAAAGGAAGAGAGAGAGAGAGAGAGAGAGAGAGAGAGAGAGAGAGAGAGAAAGCCTTCCCCAATTCCTGAGTTTCATGGGGAAATAAATTTTTGTATCCACAGACCCCTAATATATGCTTTTATTTTATTTTTGTTTTTAATTGGTTTTAATTTATTATATTTTGCAAGCTGCCCAGACTCCATCCGTCCGTCCGTCTGTCCTGCCTTCCTGCCTGTCTGTCTGCCTGCCTGCCTGCCTGCCTGCCTATTTAAGGAATTTACATAGCCATCCAACTCACACATGGTGACTCCGGATGGCTTATAGAATTAAAATCCACAATACAAAAAGCCCATCAGCCCCCACCCGCACCCCCGCAGCAGCTATAAACACCAACCTGGGATTCCCAGGCTGGCTGGCAAAACCACATCTTCAGGGCCTTCTGGACACGTATCACGGTGAGGATCAGTCTTATCTCTGGGGGAATGCTATTCCATAGGGAGGGAGCCACCACAGGGAAGGCCCTTCTTCCTGGTCCCATTAGATGTTCTTCTCTCATAGATGGGACCCGCAACATCCCCTGCCTTTGCGCTCTACTGGGCCAAGTAGATGCAGGAGAAAGGCAGTCCTTCAAATAACCTGGCCCCAAGCCTGCAGGGCTTTAAAGGTGATAACCAGCACCCTGAACTGGAACCGGAAGCAAATCAGCAAGCCTTGCAGCTCCTGCAAAAGAGGCGACATGTGTGCAAATCTAGACTTGCGCAAAACAATGCAGGCCGCTGCATTTTGAACCAAGTGAAGCTTCCGGATACTCTTCAAGGGCAGCCCTGTGTAGAGTGCCTTACAATAGTCCAAATGGGAGGTGACTAGGACAAATAATAATAATAATGACTCGATAGGTGGATAAAAATACCAAATCCAGTCTAAACATCTGGCTGACTGTGTGACTAACAATAAAAAGTACATTCTTTCTGGTGGAGTCACTTTTCACAAGCTCTTTCCCTTTCATCTATCTTTCAGTGCCTGCTGTCCCTGGGTCCATCATTCAACTAGGACTACCATTGCTAGCTGATGCTAGATGGTAGCAAAAAGCCAGGTTTGGATTCGGCAGCCCTTGTTTCTCCTGGGCCAGAATGAAGTGCCAGCATCTCATGCGTGTGTGTATGTGATTTTCGTTGAGGGAGCTGCCAAGGGGGAGATAGCACCTCCAGAGGAACTTGTCCCATTTGAGGAGGGTGTGTGTGCTGGGATCCAGGATCTGGGAGTAAACTTGCTGCAGTGTTCCCTTTAGTAGTGAGGGAGGAGTTAATTCTCTCTTTCTCCTGCAACTGGAAAAAGCTTGGCCAAAGCCAAGCTGGAGAGAGAAGATGGCTTTCCTTCTCCGGCCAACAAGTGGCAGGAAGTAGAGCAACAAGAGAGGGGCAAAGGCTCTTCCAAAACATCTGGCTCTGCAAGGGGAGACTGATGAGTGTCCTGGGAACAAGCATGTCAGATGTCTAACTTTCTCCCCTTCGTGCAAAGACAGGGTGCCTCCATTTGGCAGTGAGTCAGAAGACTGGCTATGAAAGTGGGATAGCAGCTGGCAGTGGGGACAGGATGCTTTATGCTGGTTTAGTTTTCTAAACTAAACCATGGATAGATCACACATTAACTTAGCAGTGAGGAAAGGCCCTGTTTCTGTCTCTTGCAGCAAAAGTAACAATTCTTGTGCCTCTGTAAACACCACTGTAAAGCCTAGGATAATATGTCATGCAACTCATAGAGGGGACTGTGATCCCTGAAAATTATATCATGATAACTTTTCAGCCTTTAAATTGCCACAAGATTCCAGACAAGCAGTTGTTAGTCACCAATAAATGTGGAAAAAACAGGATGTTTGTGGCTGTTTAATGATCATCTGGACTTTTGCAGCTCAGATCTAGTAGCCCTACATTAATTTAAGAATATCTTTATTTGCATATTGATACAGGAAGTGTGAACCGAACACTTGCATAGAAGAGTTTAGATCAAATGGATTCATGCTCTTTCCTCTTTAATTTATTCACATAGACAAAGCTAGGAAATCAGGAAACATGCAGTAGGTGAAATGCAACCTGATTCTAATTAATCATTTAAAATTAGTTACTACATGACATCACTTATGGCAGTTACAATCAGCTAAACATGAGAACAACAGAGAGAACCATAACTGAATAGGAAAATATTTTCAAATCAGTGCCAAAAGTAGACTTAAAAGAAAAGTTTTTTTAACACTTCTAAAAAAAAAAAAAAAACTTATTGAAAAATGTTTAAAGCTCAACCTAATTTCTGGCTGGTAAGGTACCAAGGCCTGGTTTATTTTATGTTATGTGCTTAAAATCATCTTGATATTTTATTATTTTTAGATATAATCTCTGTGGTTTTTTGATAGTAATATTATTGTTGTTATCTTTCTTTTGCATTCTTTTGCATTATGTTCTGAATTTTTTATTGTTCTTTTTTTATATAACATTATTTTTTAAAAAAAGAACAATAAAAAACTAACAAAAACTAATATTAAGAAAAGAATATAGAAAGAAAAAGAAAGAAAGAAAGAAAGAAAGAAAGAAAGAAAGAAAGAAAGAAAGAAAGAAAGAAAGAAAGAAAGGAGAGACATACAAGATTAAAAAGTGTGAAAAACAAGAAACAGATGAGGAAATAGAGGGGAAATAGATCTCTGGCAGGAGCGGGATGGTGGAAGTGCGACCATCCTTGCTCTCCTTGATCTCTCAGCGGCTTTCGATACCGTCGACCATGGTATCCTGTTGGGATGGCTCAGGGATTTGGGGGTGGGTGGCACAGTTTTGTGCTGGTTCACCTCCTTTCTTCAGGGTTGGTCCCAGTCGGTGGTGATAGGGAGCGAGAGGTCCCATCCTCAGCCCCTCCTCTGTGGGGTGCCGCAGGGTTCGGTTCTCTCTCCACTCCTTTTCAACATCTACATGCAACCGCTGGGTGAGATCATCCGTCATCATGGGATGAGGTATCATCAGTATGCTGATGATACTCAATTATACATCTCCACCCCAGGTGAGGTAAGTGATGCCGTGACCGCCCTTTCGCGGTGCCTGGAGGCTGTGAGGGTCTGGATGGGGAACAAGAGGCTCCAGCTGAACCCTGGCAAGACGGAGTGGCTGTGGGTTAATGGCTCCTCTGTATCCGGGATGTTGTCATCGTTGGTCTTGGATGGGGTAGCACTGCCCCAGACAGACCCAGTGCGTAATCTGGGTGTCCTCCTAGACTCACGGCTACTGCTTGAAGAGCAGGTGGCAGCCATGGCAAGGAGGGCCTTTGCACAACTTCAGGTTGTGCACCAGTTACGCCCTTTCCTGGATCGGGATGCCCTTCGAACAGTCACTCATGCCCTTGTTATCTCCCAGATAGACTACTGCAATGCATTCTACATGGGGCTACCCTTGAAGAGTATCTGGAAGCTACAGCTGGTCCAGAATGCAGCCACACGGGCTATTTTTGGAGCCCCAAGGAGGGTCCATGTAACGCCACGGCTCCGTGAGCTGCATTGGGGGACACTTTGCTTCTGGGTCCAGTTCAAGGTGTTGGTTATCACTTTTAAAGCCCTACATGGCATGGGACCAGGTTACCTAAGGGACTGCCTCTCCCCTGTGACTTCAACCCGTCCCACCTGATCACACAGAGGGGGCATGCTTCAGACCCCCTCAGTAAAAGAATTTGATTAGCGGGGTCCAGAAGGCAGGGCCTTCTCTGCGGTAGCCCCCGCTCCTTGGAACATTCTGCCCCCAGAGGTGCGATTGGCCCCCTCACTCCTGGCCTTCTGTAGGGCTTTGAAGACCTGGTTCTGCCACTTGGCCTGGGGTGGGAAGGGAATACCTCAAGCGTGGGGATGGCTAGCCCCATAGAGGCCTCCTGTCTTCAGCCTCAGACTTTTCATTTTCTTGGACTCTCCTTTCCCTTTTTTAGAAATGTTTTTAAATTGATGTTTTATGTATCTATATATATTTATGTTTTTAATGTTCGGTGTGAGTCACCCAGAGTTCCCCCATTGGGGGGAGATGGGTGAGTGAGAAATTTAAAAAGTAAATAAATAAATAAATAAATAAATAAAATCAAAGGAAAAAAAAAAGAATTGACTTCTGACTCTCCTCACAACAGATATAAGTAACAATATACATCCAGCTCTTACTCTAAGGTTAAAACATAACTTCCATTATTTCTATTGATCCATATTATTTCTAATCATAAAATCCATACAACAAAATTTCATTTTTTCCCGTATCTCGCAAAAAGTCCAAAAATGGTTACCAGGTAGCGTTGTTCTTAAAAGTATGAATGCCATGAGAATTCTACCAGTGGTGGCTCTACGACATCTGGAGGACATCATGTTGGTGGAAGATACAAAGGATGCTGAAAGTGGGCATTGCTGATTGGCTGGATCCCTGGACCAAATACATAGCCACTTTTTGTCAGAGGATCCTGCAATATTGTCGTAATGCCAAGACAACAGGAGGAGGAAGAGGTAGAAGGTCACACCCCGCAATATAACGGTCTATGATATTTCCCCCAGTTGTAACAACACCAAGGATAGGCAACCTGCTGCCCTCCAGTGCTTTTGGACCTCAACTCCCATTAAGGGATCACGGGAGTTGTAGTCCAAAATCTGGTGGTCTGCCTGTCTGCCCTTGCAAATGCAATTTTCAAATATGTCTACCCAGAGGACGTCCCACTCCAAAGTGTTTGAGGCACACGCACACTGCAGCTGAGCAGTGTGATCCTGAGTTTCGTAATTAATTCCCACGTAGCACAGTGGGACTTTCTCCTAAGGAGGTGGGCATAGGATGCCACCTTGATGATTAATCAGGCCCCTTTGGAGGCACACACACGTATGCACGCAAATACGATCTGCAATGTGGAAAGTGAAGTGGGAGGGAGGGATTCACTGCTGGGTTTTTAACTCTTTCTGCCCTTTAGAAAACATCAGCTGCCTGGAGAAAAGTTTGTCAGAATTGTTGAAGGACAGGAAGGAAGCTGGATTTTGTGCACGGACATGCGGGAAGGCAGAAGACTTGAGTGGTGGTGAGGAAAGGCAGCCAACCACCTGCTGGGTGGATGGCTGCCGAACGCTGGTGATGACAAATGCTGGTAACGTGCAGCGACAAGTGAAGAACAGGGTCAAGGTGGGAGTGAATGGGATGGCTGAATAGATATTCAAGACCAGGGCATTCAAGGTTTATTTCTCCTTAATCCCTTGCAGAACCCATTCAGGTTCTTGTGGAACCCGTGAGTTCTGTGGAACGCAGTTTGAAAACCCCCAGCCTAGATTACCAGTCTTACTTGTACCCCATGAAATATACCCGCTAATATTAAGAGCAGTACTGGGCACATTTTGGTCAGTATGCCACATACACAATCAAAGCCTACTCTTACCCCAAGCATGCTTACAGTATTCTATGCAAGTTGGGATCGATAATCCAGAGCAGTGTTTCTCAACCTTGGGAACTTTAAGATGTGTGGACTTCAACTCCCACAATTCTCCAGCATGGCTGGCTGGGGAATTGTGGGAATTGAATTTTTTACATCTTAAAGTTCTCAAGGTGGAGAAACGCTGCTCTAGAGTGTACCCCACAAGCCAGCATACTGTTACATGCATCGCACCCAAGAGGAGCAATATGCACTATGCTGTCAAACACTCAAGCTGCCTTCTTAATCCTTAGGATTTACATTTCTCTCTTTTTTCAAGACCGTCTCCTTTCAAGTTCACCCTTTTAAGCCAGATAGTGGGTTTGGACAATATTATTGACATATTTCCAGGAGCTGAGCTTGACTCAAAGCAGTCTTTACCTTTCCAGCACAAGGAATGACAATGTTGTGAAGTCAGAACTGTAACTTAGTGGGCTGACCTTCTGAAAGCATGGTGATGTCACTAGAAGGGACAGAGCCATGGGGGGAGGTGGGGGCTCTTTTTTGGCTTTGGGTGGGATGGGATTGGGAGGCCTTTCAAAGACAAACTCCTCCCCTTCCCTGCTCTTAAACCACACATATATGCACATGCACGCATATATAAAAGGTCCAAATCTCACCACAGCAGATGGCCATTGTGCTACTGAATTTCACTGTGCAGCATCCCTCGGCATAAAGAGAGCATGCAAATGAGTTGTTGGGCCCTGTGTGCAGCTCTGGCTTGCTGACCTCTGTTCATGGTGAGAAGAGAAGGGAATGAATCTCCCACAGAGAGGTGTGAACCCTGTTCCTTTATTTCTATACAGTAGATATTTGCACCTTCCCATATAGTGCATATTCAAGACACTTCTCTGCAAATCTACAGCTCCAAACCTGATCTCTCTCTCTCTCTCTCTCTCTCTCTCCATATGTACACCTTCTCATCAAAGGCCAGTTTACATTTAATAAAACCAATAAAACCATACACTAAAATGAAACAGCATCTGTTAATAATGTCAGAGAATTATATCTCAGAAAGATTCAGAGCAGCTCCCCCAATTACACGGAACGCTTTGCTTCAAAAATTCTACAGCAAAGAACCATCTTGGCAGCTTTCCAAAGTATCAACAAGGATTGGGGCAACCTGATTTTGGGGTGGGGTGGGGAATTAACTGCTCCTGAGTAAGAAGGACATGCCCAAGAAGACGTGTCTCCAGACCTCCTCCCTCTTGAGAATTTGCCCTCTGAAGCAGCGGATACTGGATGGGGAGATTCAGCTTGGAGCAGATGGTCTGGCAAACAGTGAGGACCGTAAAGGGAATATAAGTAATGACCAGCAACTTTAATTGGACCTGGAAGCCAATATAGATGTTATCCTGCTGTGATAGTTCTGACCATCAGCAAGCAGACAGCTGCATTTTGCACCAGCTGCAGCTTCTGAAAAATCCTGAAGGGCAGCACCAAGTAAAGTGGATTGGAATACTTCAGATGCAACATTATAAGAGCATGAGTCACTGTTGTCAGAACTTGATCCAGGAAAGATCACATCTGGAGTGGAGAGATAGATATCTCAGCCAGGAGTCCAATACATATCTGAATCACTATGATCAATCACTAGTATAAATAGATTGATTGCTTTAATAATCTTGCTCACCTAGTGAATAGTTTCTTTTATAGGGCCACTGGCCATTGCTTTAGTTCACTTTCTTTTCAGGACCCTTATCTGTAACTATAAATACTAGAATAATCTTATTTATTTATTTGATTCAATTTATATGGCTGCCCATCCCAAAGGAATTGGCAAAAAGCCAAAATTACCTCAAAGCAACATAAGACTGCAAGGACAAACAAGGTAAAAAGCCAGTGGACAATACTCAAAATCACAACCACCCAGGCTCCAACTAAATACCTGACCTCTCCAGTTTTCCCACCAGATGTCATCCACAAGCATGATCAATGCTGATTCGGTTTCATACCCAGACCTGAAACCAGACTGAAAGGGGCCCAGTTAATCTGTTTCCTCCAGGTTTCTCTGAAATTGCAGTGTGACCACCTTCTCTACTTTCTCTAAAAAGAGAAGGTTGGAGACAGGACGAAAGTTGTCCAAATGGTTAGGTCCAACAGTGGCTTCTTCAGGAGGAAAATCAGTGCTTCTTTGATGGATGGCAAAACTACCCCCTCCTCAAGGATGAATCCACCACCACCAGGACCCAACCACATGTTGTCTCCCAGAAAGCTATCACTAACCAGGAGGAACATGGATCTAAAACACAGGTGGCTGAACTCACAGTTCCAAGAACCCTGTCTGCTTCACCAGGACTAACAGGTTCAAACTCATCTCAGATAACCAAGCCAGATTGGGCCTCAGTCATCTTCCTGGGACCTGCCTCAGGACTGGAGTACAGCTTGGAGTGAATCTGAGCAACTTTATCCAACAGATGTCTAGAATATTCCTCTCAGTGGCCCTGCAGGTGAAACTTGGTTCCACCTTCCCAAGGAAGACCCAGATATCTCTAAACAGGGTCACTGAATGACTATCTATGGACATAATAAGAGAAATACTGCCCTTACTGCCACAAGGTAGGCCTTAATAGCAGCTCTAGGTTGTGCTTGGCTGAGTTCACCCCTTGTTGTCCTCCAGTGACAGACCTCTCTTCTCCTATTTCATCTTCCACAGCTCCTTTGTAAGCTGAGGGAAGCCCCAGCATCCACAGGAGGAGAGAGGCAGCATAGTGCAATCAGATCCAAGGCCTCACCTGCCCTCTCATTCCAAGTGGTGATGACGGCCTTGGTTGGTCTGTGCATCAGACCTTCAGGAACAACCCCAAGCTCCTTCTGGAAATCCTCCTTAGGCATCTGGGATGGAAATCAGAAAGTGACCTGACTATGACATGGGAATGATGGTGATCTCCCCCAATTCCAGAGGCTGCTGCCAGTGCCCGAACAAGGAAAACAGATCAGGTGTGTGACCACTGTTACGTGATGGGCCCTCAGGAACCTGGGTCAGGTCCATGGCTGTCATGGTGACCATGAAATTCTGAGCTACAATACCTCAGACTCCACCTCCCAGAGAAGGCAGATCAAATTACTTCAAACAATAGAAATTAAGAAATTCTGAGAAATTCTACTGCCAGTCTGGCCATGGAACCAAGTTACTCAGGCAGGGAGATTGCTATGCAGCAGAGAGGCCGGTACAGCAGCAACAACCCCAACAGCTTAAGAAACAGGGTCTCATTACCAGTTATCTGTGGGTCAGTGTCTTTGAATACCAGTGGTATATCCCAAATAGCTGCTCCACCCAAGTTCCTGCCTGATGCTGTACCCAAAACCAAGATAGGCACATCTCTGAAAGGGGAAACCCCAATCTCCATGACCATCCAGATCCCATTAATGCACTCCAGGTCAGTCCTCTCATCTGTGATTTAATCACAGATTAAGATGAGGGAGGCGTTATTATAGACTAATTTTATTTTGATAAAAGCTAATTTCCAAGCAAATGTCAATGCTCTTTTATTCAGGGTGGACCCAATCTTCATATCCTCACGCTGACACCAGATTTCACATAAAGAAAAAAACCAACTGAATGTGGAACTTCCTCCTGAAGTGAAATATCATAACGAGGATGGTAAAAAAGATCCCTTAAGCCAACTTCCTTTGTGATGTGATGGATTTGCAGATAGAGAAATGGATCCTGTCAGAGATATTCAATCTTTTTTGGTGGGAGCTACACTCCGGTTTCAGATTTAGGTTCAGAGAATTTGTAGGATGTCCTGAATACAGACACTGGGTGGTACCCACAAGTACTTTCCTCAGACTGAACTGGTTCGACTGCTGTAACTTTTCCTAATGAAAAGGATCTATCTACTTTCATCCATGTATTGGTAGCATTAAGGATCATTTGGTTACTGAGAGAAAATAAACTGTTGGAATAGATAGGCCTTTGGTCTGGTTCGGCGTCTGTGTGTGTGTGTGTGTGATTTTGTTTGGCTCTTTCATTGCTTTTATTTATAGTTTTTTGGTGGATTTATAAAAATGCAGAAATGGCATATGAATTCTTTAAATAAACAAGAAAACGATTATACTTCCTAAATTATTCAAGGCATAAAGGGATCACCAAGCACGAGGATTGTGCTAATATTTTATTTATATTATCAGCCATATTTTCTGTCAAAAAGGCTCTCAAAGTGACATATAAAGCAAGGGAAAAACAATAGTCACTTCCACCAATTTACTTTTAATGGATATAGAGAAACATAAAAGTTCATTTTCTGGATTATTAACCACAATTTTGTTTAATAGAAAGAACATCTGGTACACCATTAACTTTCTATATTACATACCCCACAACTGCTGCCTGACTAATTCCACAATCCAAAGAAGAGTTTGAGTCATGGTTTTGAAATGGAAATGCTTACAAGTGAATGGGGCTCAGCGAGAAGATATGATGGCTTTGAGAGAGGAGTGATCTCCTTCTTCACAGCGTGAACTTCTGCTTGCTTCCTCTCCAGTGCAGTGCCTAGTCTTTGATGGTCACAGGGGCTTTTGAGGAATATGAGACTTGATGGACATCTCTTCTCAGGGAGGTAAGTAAGCATCACTCTGCAAAGCTTTGCAAATTACATGGGTGAAGTGTAGTTCATGGGGTGAGCCTCCTGAGCTGTGGGGTCTGGAAAATGGCAGACGGTTAGTACTTCTTTTTAAGTGAGCCAAACATAATATAGTAGAGATATTACTGCCCCAGAGGCATGCACACACACATGGGACAGTTGCTTCTGGAGACCCCCTGAACCGTATTCTCATGATCTTTCATTTTCAATCAAGATTTAGAACCGCATAACACAACTTACCAGTTACCCCAATCATTTGCAGAGTTGTGCAAATGATTTGCCCATGCAGTTATTGTTGCTGTGTCCTACTTTCCTTGTGGTAGTGTTTTGCTTATTTATTTTGAAAATATGTGGACTGTCCTTTTTTTCTTTCCTATGTAAACCCCAGCAGTAGCAGTAAGACAAAACATGGAAACTGAGTTTCCTGGATATTATTCTTCCCTGAAAAAATATTGTGCCTCACTGACACAGTTGGATGTTTGTGTGAATGTATGTCTATGAAAGTCTATCTGTATCTAACTATCACCAGTTATGGGCATCCACAGGAGAGGCAGGGGTGGGGGGATGACAAAATGTGTTGCAATGTCACAACACAAACTCTACCACTTTTGTATAACCATTGCAACATCATATGCATGCACTAATGGGCAGGTTCCACAGATGCTTCTGTTGTCCCCCCAGATGAATGTGAAATATATAATTGGTCACAAAACACTGTGTTTGGTCTACCCGGGCCCTAAAGCCAATCAGATTATTTCTTCCATCCTTAGAGGTGACAAAGCATTATAGGAACATCCTTTCAGCTTCAGCAAAGTGGAATAACCATGTCAGTTCAGAATAGAACTTTTTTGGCCAGAACCACCAGCTGTTATCCCCATTGCTGCAACTTGGGCAGAAGAAACTCAGAATGAGGAAATGAGTCAAAGTAGAAGGTAGGGCTGAACTAATGTTTTGCTGTCTGAGGTGGATAGATGTTCCCACCCTGAGAAGCCAGTTGGACTATAGCTGGGCCTTACTTCAATACTGAAGATGGGACACCTTAGGACAACAGAACAATTTAAGGGGTCCTAGGATGCACAATTACAGACACAGTACTGTTTTTCAAAAGTACCTGAGAGGAATGCCTATCAGTGCTTGAGCTGACAAGGTAGGAACCAAGCCAGACATAACCATAAACATTGAACAGATGTCTTTGACTCTCAAGGAAGGGAAAAGAATGTCCCAAAGTCCATAGAGTCAAAATAATGGGAGGAAAAGGCCTAGGTTTTAAACCCTGGGGCTGGCATAAATAGAAGGCTTGATTTCTATATGCTGCCTATATGTTTGTTCATTCCATTAGGGTAGCTAGCGTCTGCCTACATGGACAGTCATAAACTCATTTGGCTGGCTAGCTTATGGTCTTCTGAGAGCAGCTATGTAGTTCTTCCCCCAGTGTTTGATGCTGCAGTCAATGTGGGCAGTGACCTCTAGAGACAGCTGGCAAATTTAGATAGGGAAGGCAGGTAGCTGCAGGTCCCATAGATTGGAAACACTGAGTAGGATCTCTCCCTGGATGGGGGAAATCATAACAAATCTTGGTTGGCAGGCCAAGGAAATTTATGAATATTTGGCAGTCATGGCAGATCCTATTATTAATCTGCTGGGTGGCAAACAGGATTTAAACATGGGGTTAAATCCCATGGCTGCCTGTGAACTAAGTGGGTGCAGCATTAGGTTAGAATTTAATTTGGGGCATCTGAATTTACTCTTTTCCTTGCAATGGTAGGACATTATTTCTCGGTGTTCTGCATCATTTTAGTAAGAATGGGTGGTGGGTGGTGATGCCATTCACACCAATTTGATATGATCACTCAGTACACTTACTTTCCCACTGTGTTTCATTCCTATTTCTTGGTGGGTATTGCAGATCTCCTTCAGGAACACAGTAACCTTTAAAAATAGCCAGTCTCTCCTCCCTGCTCAGTCTCTGGGGGAGTAGAATATAGTTGTAAACTACAGCAGCCAAGAGAGCGCCTACGGTAGGTCCCATCCAGAAGACCTGCAGAAAGAAGCAAATGAAAAGCAGCTTTTAAGAATACAAAAATGTTGCTTCATCAGGCCAGGGATCCATTGCATACCTTGGGTTAGACATTCTGTTGCTAGGCAAACCACCAAGAAGCAGGTCTAACCCAGATATTTTGACACCTGAGAAGAACCAGCAATTTCCACCTAGCTGCCATGGTTCTGTCTCCTTTCCACATGCTTCATGGCCAAGTATGTTCTGAAGACAAAGTATGTTCTGCAGTTCTCCCTCTGGTCTTCATATTTTATTTCATTTGCTCTGCTTAGCCCGTGCTTCTTGGCTGTTTTCCTAAGCAGTGATATATTTGCTTCTCTGAAACAACCATTTAAAACTTGAAGTATATATAGTACACTAAAAGTGCTGACAACATTGGAGCAAAATTTAGATAGTGGAAATAGAATAAAGAGTCACTGTGTAGCACGGGGGTTTGATTTTTTGTATGCCTTCAAGTCAGTCTTGACTCTTGGCCACTGCATGGACAAGTCCCTGCAGTTTTCTTAGCAAGTTTTCAGAAGTGGTTTGCCCTTGCCTCCTTCCTAGGGCTGAGAGAGAATGACTAGCCCAAAGTCACCTAGTTGGCTTTGTGTTTAAGGCAGGATTATAACTCACAGTCTCCTGGCTTCTAATCTGATTGCTTAATCACTACACCAAATTGGTTCTCATGATTAGTTGTGAGTTATTCTTGGAGCAAAGGGAGAAATGGCATTACAGTAGCTCATAAGGGCTATTGAGGATCAGCATCGTCTGTTTGAAGGCCTGTCTAAAACCAAAGAACTGTAAGAAGGCAAAGCAGAATGAAACTGCCCACCTCCAGAGAGCACCAGGATAACAGAGTAGGCACATGGGTGACTTGGACAGTTTTCCCCACCATAGTGGGTGCATAGTATATCTCAGTGTTTCTCAACCTTAGCAACTCTAAGACGTGTGGACTTTGAGATGTGTGGACTTCAGCTTCTAGAATTCTTAGCAATGGTTATGGCAGCTGGGGAATTCTGGGAGTTTAAGTCCACACATCTTAGAGTTGGCAAGGTTGAGAAACACTGGTATATCTATTGAAATAACAACAACTATTTCTAAATATTAACTTAAGAATACTATGCATATTGGTGTCTTGTTTGTCCTCTGTACCAGTCATATATTTACTCATTTTTGGTGATAGTTCCCCATTCCTATGAATCAATTTCAGAGCAAATTCTAGATTATCCAGGGCTTGAGTGTTTCTCCCAAATCGATTAGGTCCCTTATAAACCTTTGGTGCTAGCAAGTGGTCAGAATCTGTTTTTCAAGTGGTGAAATCCTTTTTGTTCAGGCCCAGAGAACTTGAGAGCTTGAAATAAAACAGTTGTAGCCTTAGACTGGGAAATAACTATTAAACCTGTATACTGCCCAACTCTCAACAGCTCTAGGCCCTCCAAGGCTTTCCCCTGCTTTGACTTCATTACTGACTAGGGCTCTAAATCTTGCCACTGTTTTCAAAATCTTCAAATCGAAACCAGGGTTAAGACTCTTGACCAATAAAGCATCTAATGGATGGGGCTAGAAGGCGGCTTATCAGTGGATGGATTCTGGTATGAAGGAAGTTTATGTAATCTAGGCTGACAAATGAAGATCTGGGCTGAAGGAGTCCAAAAGCAGAATCTTACCCAGTGACACTGACTGAATGTTCCCAGTATGACAGCAGGGGCAAAGGATCTTGCTGGATTTATGGAGCAGCCAGTATAATAAATCTGTCGAAGGCAGAAAAGGCATGAGATTAGATTGGTGGTGATCGTCTGTCAGGATACTAAAGCAGTGTTTCCCAATCTGGGCAACTTCCAGATGTGTGGACTTCAACTCCCAGAATAGCCCAGCTGGCATAACCATTGCTAAGAATTCTAGGAGCTGAAGTCCACACATCTCAAAGTTTCCCAGCTTGAGAAACATTGACTTCAAGTATTCTATTCACGGGGGCCTTTTCTCTTACCTTGCCCCCTACATCGAACATGTCCTGCATAGTTTATTACTGCCTTCTCTGTGGAGATTCTTTGCCTCACTTAGATAAACTTCACTGCCCAGGATATTCCCCATTTCTTGCTGCCCATTGCAACAACATACTGCCATAAGCTTTCTAAAGACACTTCCTCCAGCTTTCCCCTGTGGGTATAAATGTAGAACGGTCTTGCTATTTGGCATCCAGCAGTACTTTTCAGTACAACAGCGGAAGCTGTGTTGATCCCTGTCAGAAACATGCAAGGTTGCCATGTATGTGTCTCTATAGGGAACATCTCTCTATATCGAGGGATCCCATATATGGAGGCAGCGGACAATTTGCCAAATCCAGTTTAAAGATAATAAATTATGAGGCTGAAGTTATCCATTTAGACAGTCAACTGAGCAGATATGACACATCCGGCCATAATCACCCACTTGTTATCTGAGTGGTTTTGAAATTCTATTGAAATCATATAAACTATTTCTAAATTTGCATGTATACATATAAATTAGATCCTGCCCTCTTTTGCTTGCTTGGTAACGCCTTCATTAATACTGTATTCATTAGAACGCCACACATTTGTAAAGATAATACAAAGGACGGAAACAAAATTATCATTCCAGCTCATGTGTTTATTGGGTTAAATGCACATTCCAACTCATCGTTTTCCTCTGTGGAAATTGAGAGGAAAAGACTCTCCTGTAAATAAATCCAGATACAATTAGCTACTGTTTGCATAAACATGGGTTTCATCTCTACGCTTTAATGACAATATTAAGGCAGACCTATTCTGCATAGGGCTTCTGAGTCAAGGATGTTTATTATATTGATTTCTGAACTGAACTGTTTTGGTACTAATTAAGGATGCCAAAAACACCCTGTCAGAAATTTCATTAGCTGTGTCAAAATATCTGTGGCTTCTCTGTGTTTCTTTTCTGCAAGTTTTTCTGTCACCAAGTTTGTTTTCAGTTTACCTTCAGATGTAGATAAAATCCTGAGAGGACCTAGAGCAGTGTTTCTCCAACTTGCCCACTTTAAGATGGGTGGACTTCAACTCCCAGATTTCCCCAGCCAGCATGGCTGGCTGGGGAATTCTGGGAGTTGAAGTCCACCCATCTTAAAGTGGGCAAGTTGGAGAAACACTGACCTAGAGACTCTCAAAACCATTTGGCCTCCTACTTTGCCTTCCCAAGTAATGCCTTGCTTTAAAAACAAATCAACAAATCAACTTTTGATCAGATTGAAATGTCACATTATAAAAACAAAACCCAAACAAATCGACACAAAGAATGATCCCTCTCCTCGATTTTCATCAAATCTTGCTTAACTCCTGCGCCCTTTCTTTCATATTTCTTTAATGGGGAGATGCCTTCTGCTGGGTCTCCTACAAGTGAACCCTTCTGCTTACCAACCGGTGAAGAATAAAATAAAGGGACTCACCCCAACAAGGTGAGCCATGGAGACAGCCAAGCCGATAGACAATGCCGAATTGCCCCTGCTCTCACACCTGCGCTTATCAGTAACAGAAAAGATGCACATAACCACAGAAAAGGTGAGAATGATCTCCACCACAAGGGCTTGACCTGAGGATATGTCTTTGGAGACCTGCCAAAGGGTAAGAAAGGTGAGTTAAGAAAAAAACACAGGCACAACATCCACAACTTGTCCCTGTGCCCTTGTAAATTTCCCACTAGCATAGTCTTGATGCTGTCTTCCCAAAGATATGTTATTAGGAAATAAACTCCATTGTACTCAGCGGGACATCTTCATTTCCCCCCCCCCAACTTTGGCTGCAGGTTCTATGATGTGTGTGGGGTTCTTCAATAATTGTTGCAGAAGTTGCTCACTGTTTCAGAAGAAATTACTTCCCTAAGTGTGAGTGGCAGGCTGCTGATTCAATCATATGATACCAGTGTATTGGGGGGGCTCCCCCGAGGGCACCACAGCAGTGGTAGACTCTCTTCCTTGCCACTGCAGGGCCATCACTGTCTGTGAACTCCAAAGCTTCAGCTCCCTTGCCTGGGTCTTCTTTAAATGCCTCTGTGCCATCCTGTTGTCCCACAAGAAGATCCCAAAGGCAACAACCTTGCCTGTTCCTCTCTTCTAATACTCACAAGTGCTGTACACTGGCTTTACATGTAAAGGTTCTACCTAACAATTATGCATAATAATTTGTTATTATCTTCCCTTCTTTTTTTAAAAGGAAAACATCTCACAGCCTAAATACATGTCAACTCTAAATGCTCGCAACAAAACCAGATTGATGCTTCTGTTGTGGAAAGTTGCTTCAGAAGGGAATTTTGGGAAATCAGATCCTGCTAGATATCACAACTTATCAACCTTTGGTTAATTCCTCAGCAGAGCACCTGTTACCTATAACATAGGAGTATTTGGCAAGGTCAGAGGGGCTCTTAAAGAATTGCCCATTAGGCTTATGTTCATTCATTGACTCCGTGCAAGAGGTTGGGAGTCATGTACACAAGTTTCTATCAGATTAATGAGGGCTTTGGCAAAGAAAGACTTACATCATTGGAGAATAGCGTTCTGCGGATGTCTATGGGTGTCACCGCATAGATGATTCCTGCACCAGCAAGAGCTCCCAGCAGCTGTAGGATCACATAAAATACGAAGCGGATGATGGAGATCTGGTTCCCGACAAAGTAGGCAAGGCTGACAACTGGGTTCATATGCGCACCACTGATATGACCAAATATATGAACCAAGGTTGTGATGGTTAGTCCAAAAGCCAAAGAGATCTGGAGGACGCTAGGCTGCTCCAAAGGCCAGTTGAAGGATGAGCCCAAGGCAATACAAAGAAAGATTGCAGTGGCTACAAATTCACTTAGAATAGCCCAGGCAAACCTTGGGCTCAGAACCTCTGATCGTCTTTCAGCAGTAGTAGCCATAGTCGGTTCAGAGAAGTAGGCACCAAGTGGGTATCGACATGGAATTTGTAGGCACCACAAGCAAAGAGTAAATTTTCTGGGCCCTGCTGCATGCATTTATAGAGAGAAAGGGTTGGGTTTAACCTAGTGGAGGTGGGGCCAAGGAGAAACCTGTCAGTCATCCTTGAGGGCAATTTTGGAATTAGAACTACTGTATTTTGATGCTAAAATAGCCCAAACAATTTCCATAGCTAAGGAAAAAGCCCTAAAGTTTGGGGGAACAGGGGGAAATCTCCTTAAAGTATTGGCCTGCTTTTGAAAAGTCTTTTAGAACTATGAAGCAATTGTTTATTGTCTTTCTTTTCATTCCCATTCTCTGAGAAGCAGTGGTTGCCTTATTTTATTTTGCAACATGCAAATAAATGCAACTCTGAATCTAGCTGAGACGTATGAAGCTTCTCCTGGCTTAGGACCAAGCTCTCATATAGTCCACTATGTCTTCATCAACAGGGTGCTCTTGGGAGGTCCTGTGTGACCTCTCCAGTTCATTTTGGTTTCCCCATGGCAAAGCCCAAGTTGTAGAAGAGAAAGCTACTTGAGCTGAAGCAAGACCCTCCTGATTACAGTTGAGGAGAGGGCTCAAAACATTCTCGTTTACCCAGACCTCATAACTGGATCCATCATTTTCACAACTGTAGCTATTTTAGCCCTTTAATTATTTGCTTGAAAGGTGCATTCATTGTTTGTGTATTTCAGTGGTTTTGATTCACTTTCTGAAAGCTGTCATGAGCCATTAAGGGAGTGGGCAGTACAGGCATATTTTAAACAAACAAATAAATAAGATCTTATACACAATATGTATCTTGTGCTGCACATCCGCTAGCAGAAATTTGGGGATGAAAAGAGGAAGGTTTGGTGGGCAAGGACCATTTTCAGACTATGTTTTTCTGCTCAGCAAATGTTTCCCCTCTTTTTTGCTGATCTGAAGTTATCCTGCCTTCCACTGCTCTGGGCTATGTTGCTTTCTGGAGTCGCACATACCAATCGGAGTGATATGAACTATTATGCTAATACCAATCATATTTCCCTATGCGATGATGTCACAAAACCTATTCAGGCTGTGGGCAGGCTCTTTACTGGTTTCTGAGAGCGAGCTATGCGTCTTTCATTTTCATAGTTCCCATTATCCAAACAGGATGGATAATGCATGCATGGAGCAGAAATGCTTGTAAAGCATACTGGTACAAATAGTCTTTCAGAAATTTCTTCTATTTAGACATTTTTGTTCACAGACTTGAGACACTGAATAGATCAAAAGGGCCATTTAATATATTTGCTTGGTAAGTTGTACATAACGTGAAAAAATAATCTTATTAGGTGGCAGCTGAAAACGAGGACCTGAATAATGAAAAGATAAATGATGAAAAGGAGCAGCATGGCAATGAACCAGTGGCAATTACAACAGCAAATATGATGATTTCAGATGTCTGAGTTCACAAAAAGTATGAGGACTGGAGTGTGTATTGGAGGATTTTTGGCATCTAACTCCTATCTCTTCTACAGCCACCGAAAATGTTTAAAGTCCATGTCTCAGAACTTTTTTTTTTTTAAATCAAAACTGGAATTAGAGCCAAAGTTTTACTTGAAGCAGCATTCAGGGCAAAAGCTGAAATTTCTTCTCAGGTGAAATACTTAATTCTGAGGGTGGCTACGGGAGTTTCAATAAGATTATGGCCAATTTTCTCAAAAAGATCCTTCATATTGTTAGGTTGTTCCTAGATTTTCCCAGTAGTAAAATTCTGCCATAATTTTTAATTTTGGGTTAAATATCTCAGAATGCTTGAAGAATTTCTAAAAGACATTCAGAATTCTGATAGGTTTCATGAACTTCTCACTAGAATATTGTAGGATGAATTTAATTTAATTTAATTTAATTTAACTTAACCAAGTGAGTCCTCCTTTTTTCAGTTTTCATTCAGGCTGAAACGAATGCCCAGAGGAACAACAGGCATGAAACAGAATTGCATTATTCTCAGTGTCTATGTTATTTTTGAATCAGTGCTGACTCCTGGCTTGGACAAGTCCCTGAAGTTTTCTCAGCAAGATTTTGGAAGTGGTTTGCTGGCCCATGTCATTTCAGAATATATTCGCCTATAAGTCTTTTCCTTTCTATTTTAAAATGTGCATTTTTTAAAATTCCACATTTAAATACTTTTTATTGTTGTTGCTTGTTTTTTTTTAAATGTACATTGCTCAGAACTTTGTTACTAACTGCATATCAGTTCAGGGTGTGTAATTCAGCTCACACCAGACTTTGCACTGATTAAATTGCTCATGAATGTCAACCCAAAACACATCTATCATCCAAACTGATGCAGATGTGCCTAGTTCCGGGTTTTTCAAACTGTGTTCTGTAGAGCCCTAGGGTTCTGCAAGAACTTGGTGAGGCTCTGTGAGAGACCAGGGGTAGGGGGGAAAAAGTTTACTCAAATGCAACCCCTCTTCTATCACTAGAGCTTTGCCTCTTGATCAAGGGTTCCAGGGATTTTTTCCAACTAACAGTTTTGTGACCTGAACAAGTTTTAAAACCTATGCCCAAGAGCATAAAACCGGTGCTTCTCTTAGCCATCTGATCTTTTATTTTACTTTGAAAACCTTTATTCCACCTCTCTCCACTCACACTCAAACAAACCAGATTAATCCATTAAAACCAACCAGGCAAAATAACAAAACAAAGTCTGTGGTAAACTAGAACTAGATCGTGAATAATCATGACAGATATATTGAGCCATATTTAGACAGAAAGGAAATTCTTGGCGTTTTATGTTACAATAATGTTACATTATATGGTTAGATGAAATGTTAGAACACCCACAAACCAACAGTTGAAGATTCCCCCTCTCTCCAGACAGCAAGATGGCCTTGGCGTTAGGAGAAGTCATTCGGGTTGCCATATAGAGGGCCACTTATAATAGCCTCCTTTTATGCATCTTGGGAAGAGGGTTCTGGTGGATGCAACCATGATTACATCACTCAATGCAATGGGAAGAAGGAACAACCTTGAGGAACAGGAGGAAGAGCCGCAACCAAGACAAGGGTCAGATAAAAGAAACCTGAGTCCAAGGCAGAAATGTAATTTGAGAAAGCATCTCAGACATGACCCTCCCTAGTTCTGATGAAGATGGGGGGGGGGGGGACACAATCAGACTTGCAAGATTCTGTTACTATAACCTTATCATAAAAATAGTATTAGCTTGCGTGTCTTTGGTTTCCAAGTTTGGTCTACCTTGGAGGGCTTAGACCCAATCAGCATCTTGAATTAGGAGGAAACATAGACAGCAATATGCTGCTTCAGCACTGATAGGACTCTGTTGACTCATGTGTGACATTTGTTGGGTGACAGCACTTGTACATGCCCCAGGGTAATCCCACACCAAGAACATATTTAGAGATTAATAAGATGTAGGTGATGCATCCCTAATGTACAGGACTAGGAACCTCACCTCTGGCTTGTTTTTGCTTCTTCTGCTCCTGCCCCAGATGGGAAATATTTGCTTCCTAAGCTGCAGATGATTCTCTCTGTATTTATTTTATCCCCCCATCCTGGGCAGAACAGACTTGTACTTGCCCCATTCCAGAATGTCACTTTGATCTTTACTTCTGCTGTTTCTCCTCTGCCAGTGGTAGGAATGTCCCTTCCTGGGCTCATCACCCATTGCGTTATTGTGGTGTTGCCTGGAAAACAATGATGAATATGCATCTGAGTATTTTTAAAAGGCTTATACATATTGCATCTTTCATGCAGATGCCCAGAAAACAGGCTCCGTCATAAATAGGTCATCTATGTCGTGTGGGGGAAAAGTAGGGAGAGGCAAATTAAGTCCAATTCAATTTGAATTGTCAATACAATTTTGACTGCTGAAGCAATACAGTTTGGATGTCCAAATCAGTTTGTCAAACTGAGTCAACCCAATTTATTTATTTTTTTTCAAATTTCATTAATGGACATCATCAAATCCAATTTTCTGTCAGTATGGACTTGCATCTTTTCATCCCATCCTATCCTGTTTACATACCACTAGCACTGTCAACCACCTAGTGAGTTTGCTTAATGATCTACCTTTTATTACAATGACTGAATGAAGCTGGTGTGCATACGAAGACGTGTTCTACTGGGTTAGACCAAAGGAGACTCTCAATAATCATTCAAGCCGATAAATGGATACAGTTGGATGCAAAAGTTTAGGTCAGATTGTATGCTTCAATGAATTCTTAAGCTAACAGAAGCTGACACAACCTCTGCATTGTTACCTTAGTTAAACTCAGCATATTTCTGCAAATTTTGGCACACACCTATTATTTATATGCAGTTGTTTACAGGTTCAGAAGAAGAAAACTGAATATTGCAGGCCAGCTAAGACTCCTTGGATGCGCTGCATATTTGAGTTTTCTCCACTTTTTTTTTTTTTTTTTAAGTCTTGGATGAATCACTTGGGGATTTGTTGAAATAGATACTTAGACCAGAGGTGCTGAACATTTACATACAATGAGAGAGAGAGAGAGAGAGAGAGAGAGAGATAGATAGATAGATAGATAGATAGATAGATAGATAGTCAGATAGACGATAGGCAGACAGTTTTATTAAACAAATGAAACAAGTTTGTGTGTATCAGAAACAAAACAACTCCACAACAAACCTTCTGTCAAAAAACAGAACAAAACAAATTCCAGTCTTGATAAACATATCAGCAATCTATCCTGGCACATCCTGTATAAACATAAGAGCAGAGGAAGGGACTGTCCAATTATGTTAAACTTGCCACAATTTTACAAATACTTTAGGAGGTATTCCCATCAATAATTCATCTGGCAAATCTTGCTTTGTGAAAGAATGTCAAGCGTCTGATAAAATTAGACTCCTTGATGACTTAGCTTTGTGTGCTGATGAAAATTAAACAACTGTTTGGCATCACTGAACATGAAAAAAACCAAAACGTTGATATGGTACAAATGAAGTTTTTGGCGCAAGTCATGAAAAGAAATAGATTTCCTGTAGAATTTATTTCTTGAATAAAATGTTGTTATACTAATCCCTTCTCTTGAATAATAGCCAATGGGATTATCTTCAGAGTAATCAAGATGAGATCCTTTAATATTTAATTTGGTGTTGGAATCTTTGGTATGTTTAAAACAACAAATTCAGGGAGTGCATGGGGCCAAAATGGAACACATATTATTATTACATGCAGATGACATCTTGGTCTTTATAATGGTTATCAAAGATCTTTATTAGATTCATAGAAATTGTATGGCAATATGCTAAAAACTTTGGATAAAAAATCAATTGCTACTGTGTTGTTGTTCAGTCGTTAAGTCGTGTCCGACTCTTCGTGACCCCATGAACCATATTGCGCCAGGCCTTCCTGTCCTTCACTGCCTCCCTCAGTTTGCTCAGTTTCATGCTCATTGCTTCAGTGATGCTATCTAACCATCTCATCCTCTGCCGTCCGCTTCTCCTTTTGCCTTCAATCTTTCCCAGCATCAGGGTCTTTTCCAAAGAGTCCTCTCTCCGCATTAGGTGACCAAAGTATCTGAGCTTGAGCTTCATTATCAGTCCTTCCAATGAGCAGTCAGGGTTGATTTCCTTTAAGATTGACTGGTTTGACCTCCTAGCAGTCCAGGGGACTCTTAAGAGTCTTCTCCAGCACCACAGTTCAAAGGCATCAATTCTTTGGCACTCAGCCTTCTTTATGGTCCAGCTCTCACAGCCGTACATTACTACCAGAAAAACCATAGCTTTGACTATGCGGATCTTTGTTGGCAAGGTGACGTCTCTGCTTTTTAATATGCTATCTAGGTTTGCCATAGCTTTCCTCCCAAGGAGCAAGCGTCTTTTAATTTCATGGCTGCAGTCTCCGTCTGCGGTGATCTTGGAGCCCAAATAAATGAAGTCTGCTACTGCTTCCATTTCTATCCCTTCTATTTGCCAGGAATTGATGGGTCCAGATGCCATGATCTTAGTTTTTTTAATGTTGAGTTTCAAGCCAGCCTTCGTACTCTCCTCTTTCACCCTCATCAAGAGGCTCTTTAGTTCTTCTTCACTTTCTGCCATTAGGGTGGTATCGTCCGCATATCTGAGGTTATTGATGATTCTCCCTGCAATCTTAATTCCGGCTTGTGATTCTTCCAACCTGGCATTTCTCATGATGTACTCTGCATATAGGTTAAATAAGCAGGGTGACAGTATACAGCCTTGTCGTACTCCTTTCCCTATTTTGAACCAATCGGTTGTTCCATGACCGGTTCTAACTGTTGCTTCTTGGCCCTCATACAGATTTCTCAGGAGACAGGTAAGGTGGTCTGGTACTCCCATCTCTTTAAGAATTTGCCACAGTTTGTTGTGATCCACACAATCAAAGGCTTTTGCATAGTCAATGAAGCAGAAGTAGATGTTTTTCTGGAACTCTCGTGCTTTCTCCATGATCCAGCGAATATTGGCAATTTGATCTCTAGTTCCTCTGCCTCTTCGAAACCCAGCTTGTACATCCGGTAGTTCTCGGTTCACGTACTGCTGAAGCCTAGCTTGTAGGATTTTGAGGATAACCTTGCTAGCATGTGAAATGAGTGCAATTGTGCGATAGTTTGAGCATTCTTTGGCATTGCCCTTCTTTGCTACTGTATATGCCCAATATTATGACAATTGGCAAAAATGTCCCTATAGATGTAGGCAAAAAATTAGGATTTATTTATTGTTCAGATTCTGTGAAATACCTGTGGATAATTACTGTTAGGAAAATAGCCTGTATAGCTTAAATTAATATTTAAAAATGTATTAATCAGGGATGATGAAAATACCTATAAGTCTGTCAGGAGGAATATATGTGGTTTCGAGAATACCATATAGCTTCAAGACCAATATAAACCTTGACAGCATTGGCTGTGTCGGTTCCACAAACATTTGAAGAATATTATTAAGCTAATGGTAAACGTTTTGTGAAAAGAAAACCTAGGATTTCTCTTTTAAAGCTACAGTTCCTGCATGATAATGGTAGTTTTAATTTTTCCAGATTTTAAAGTGTTCCACTGCAAGTAATTGTTAGCTTCAATAAGGTATAGGAATGAAAATTACACTGACTACATAGCGTTGTGGACACAACTTGAAAATTATTATTTGGCACCCTTTAAGTCCTGGCAAGTGTTTGGTTCCAATTATAGTAGAAATGCCTTAATATTTCTATGACTTAAAGAGGTTTAACATATTTGGGCTTTGGGGGTAAAAAATTAAAATTAGATTGTGGTGCTCCCAAGAAACCAATTTTTGGAATAATCCTTATTTAGAAATAGAGGAAAATACTTTGGCCGGGGGGGGGGGGCACTCAGTTAAAAATGGGATTACTCGTCCTCAGTTATTATTACTGATTAATTGATGAAGTGTAATCCTATTTTTAAGCAACTTAACAATTTTTCTGTTAATAATACATTAATAAGGAATGGCACATTAAAAAAACTTTGAAAAGCTGCAAAAAAACAAAACAAAACAAAAACAACAATAAAATCCTAATGGCAGTGTATATTTTTATATAAAACAAATTATTAAACATTTGTTAAATTTAGTCCAGACCCTTCAGCAGCCTCTGAAATTCCAGTCACTTTGAATGTATTGTATAATATTTTTATATAGGCAAAACTTATAATTCAATATTATCTACAACTTTTAAAATACATAAATTTACATTTGATTGGCCTACAAGTAATATGGCATAGAGCAATACGTGCCTCTTATTTTTTTTTAAGTTAGTTAAACTTTAAAAAAATGTAGCTCAACAAAAAATATTTTGAAGGAACGCTAATTCGTATGCTTTGATTATGTCCAGTGGTAATTTCCTTTTGATTAGATATTATTATAGCAACTTCTTGGGAGGAATTTAAATTATATTCTGAAAATCTGGAATTTGCCCATATATGAAAAGCTTTAAATAAACATGCCTAGATAGTTTTGGAAAAAAAAGTGATAATCTATTCTTGGAAGGGCCAATGTATACCAGATTCTAAAGTTTGGATAAACAAAAATGGTCACCTCTCAGCCTTTGAACTGGTTTGTATTGCTGTAGAGACAAGTTTGGACAATTTGAACAATTCCACATCATCTGGGTTTAATTAATTACTCAGAAATGGGCTTTTCAAGATATTTATTTGTGTAAGATGTATGTATGTATGTATATATGTATTTATCGTATTTATATAGCCGCCCATCTGGCATACAGTGATTCCAGTTGCTCAACTTCTGAAAGAACAAAATAATTAAAAGAATATTCAGACACAAAGTGTGTCCAGATTTTGTCATATCCAACTTCAATTGCTCTAGAATGGAAGTAATTCTGATACTTTTTGTTTTAAAAAGGAAAGCCCTCTTTTGATTTGGTCAGAGAGTTTTCTGCCACTGGTGCACAGCAGCCAGATGCCAAATTAACCAGTAAACGTTGATAAGCACCCCCAGAACATCCAAGGTATGTTTATGTAGACCTGGAAGGAGAGGCCGAAACGGTCCCAGATTCCGGCTAAGGCCTCCTGACGTTCTCCTGAGAGTTCACCATATGAAGATCAGCATGATGATCCTTCATAACTAAGCTTCTCAGCTTACTGCCAATTAATCCATACTGGAGACAGTCTTGTTCAAGGCACCCTCTAACTGTTTTGCCCTGGGCTAGCTACGTGAGGCTTAAGAGAACCCTCATGTTACACAAGGCTCACAGAACGACTTAGCAAAGGCTTGGACAGCAGTAACTCCAGCAAGATTTCCCACTATGGAAGGGTACAAAAATGGGCTCTAACATGGAAGTATTTGTTTTGGGGGGGGAGGGTGCCTGTGCTGTTATATTGCAAGCTCCATCCCTTTTGTAAGTCTGTCATGATGTCACATATACATATGAAAGGGACACAGCTTGAGGCATAATGAGTGATGTTGCTTTAATCATTTTGACAAAAGCATCAGATCCTGTGGACACTCCTGCTCTAATAATTTGTACAAATATGAATCATATGATTTTATTAGTTTGCTACCCTAGATAAGTAGAGAAATGCTTGTTGTACTGTGTCATGATACTGTGTTGTTGTTTTCTTCATTTTAATAATATTTTTCTGGGTGTTTTTTTTTCTCCCTCCTGCCCTCCCTTCCTTTTTTCTGTTTGGCTTTTTTAATACAGAACTTTAGTATAGATGCTAAAAATCCTCTTCTTTGTCCTCTGTCAAAAAATAAAACACAAACCAATCAAATCTTGATAAACTTATCATCAATCCATAGCTGAGAATAATACAGTTGTTACCCCTTCTCCTCTAAAGCTGTCTAAACTATTCTTTACTTTTTTGTTGATGTGGAAGAGTTTATACTTTGCTAGTAGCACTGTGGTGCTTGTGCAACTAGTACTTTAACACAGCCACAGTAATTTGGAAGGTGGAGTCATAGCTGGAAATTTTGTTTGTGTGCTATGTGTTGTGTTGACTTCAGAGTGGCTTATGAGAACCATTATGAAGATAACAGAATGCCACGGGCAATGTTCCTGACTCCTCTGTTTGAGAAGTCCTGCCATCTTAATTAGGTCTGCAATTCTCCTGTAAAGCCATAATTTGCTTTAATTTAATTCAGCTGAAGTGCTATTTTGATTTACAAATCAGTTTATCCCATCCCAAGAGGTCAAAGCAAATCGATTCCTCCCCCTCCCCTCCCCTTGTATTTCAGTTCAATGTACTGATATTATATAATGTTTATGGTTACAATGAAATGGGCTGGTCTGCCAGAGTATTGGCAGATCTCACTTTCTGCTTGGCCCATCACCATATGGGCCACTCACCACTTCCTCAGTGCAGGAATGGATCTCTTCCTCCTCCTCCCCCTCCCAGCCCATTGCAAATGTACCCCATGCCTGTGTTTTCCAACTTCAGTTCAAAATGGCCATTTACTGGCCTGAGCAATCTTTAGCCTTTCAGAGCAGGTGGTCTTCAGTGCACTATTCCGTTCTAGGGGCAGCCCCATCTCTGCCGATTGGCTGCCGTGCCTGCATGTCCCTTCCCCTCCAGCAGCTGGTTGCTGCCCTAGCAGCCAATTCATCTGGGGATGCCAGGCTGGCAGATGTTTACTGGTCAGTAGTTGCTGTTTTCTTATAATCTCGTGGTTGATCCAGCTATGACCCAATAAGTCATTGAGCCATCCTCAACTCTAGAAACTTGTGACCAATTCAACCCTTACATCTTTCGGTGGATACCCTTTTGGTTTTTGCCCAGGCTGGGTGAAGCATGCTCCCCTTGCTTTTCCACTTGCAGTCCACAGCACTGCAAAGCTTCCCTTCCCTTCCCTTCCCTTCCCTTCCCTTCCCTTCCCTTCCCTTCCCTTCCCTTCCCTTCCCTTCCCTTCCCTTCCCTTCCCTTCCCTTCCCTGGTCCAGACTGGAATTTCTGAAGTTGGCTTAAGAAACAAAGGGGAGCAAGTAGCTTAATCTGCAGAGTGGAATTGCCCTATGCCTACTAAAAAAGACTTCCCATATAGTATATTCCTTTACAGAAGACAGTACTTTAACTGAAGAGCTGGTAGAAGACAATCCTACCAGAACACATCTTCTCTTGCAAGCTGCAGCTTCCTCCCTTTGTCTACTTGCAAGGCCACGGGAGGTATTTACTACATCACTGGAAAGGTCAAGTCTGAACTTAAACTCTCTTTGGCTGCTTTGGAGGATTTAGGATGGAAATGGAAGCAGGAACTCTTTGTCATACAGATTACTTCCATTACCATCCTTAAGACCCCTCCCCAAACCCCGAAAATTGTCCTGAAATCACACTGCTGAGATTTTGTGACAAAATGGCAGAATATCAGGGGTGTGCTTTCAGTCCATGGGTGGGGGTGGGGGGGGGGTAAGGGTGGGAGTTTGTCTCTTAACTGGCTTCCACTATTCTCTCAATTCTTATCTGGGGGGGGGGAAACACCCCAAAAATTGTGCTGATGAATATCTGTCATTTTGCTTCCAAATATTTTTGGAGTACTGGGGAGGGAAGAAACATGTGGATTATGGATGCCTGCTCCATTAGAAAGGAATTCCCATCTGTTCAGTCATGGATCATTTTGTGATGGAACCCTTCAAGTTCTAGTTACAAGAAACAGAAACTGCTATGAGGCTGATAGACTTGTCAGTCTATATGTATTTTAAGTAAAATAACAATAAATGATTTTTAAAAACCTTCTACAGTATGTGTCAGCATTCCTCACTCCATACATATGCTGGTTGGTAAAGTGCATGGTGATGCTTCTGTTTTAGCAAACAAGATCAAGCAAAGTCTGGGTGGCTATCTGCCCGAGTTGGAATCACTGATATCTGAGTGTCCTGCCAACTTGATGATTCTGTGAGTCCATGGCTTCAGTCTTATGGTCCTGAGGGCTCCAACCTCTGAGCAAGGAATCTAACACCTGCCCCCACCCCACCCCCAGTATGGTATGGATTGGACAGAGGAATCCAAAGGACAAAGTTCAATCAGCTCTGTACTGCCCTGAGGGCGTAAATGAATATTTCAACCAGCCAGGTGAGCTAGCCTAAATATCATCCCCCCCCCCTCCTCCTCCTCTTCTTCTTCTTCTCTAAGTAAACACATAGGCAATAAAGTGGATGAAGCTACTCTTCCACATATATGCTGCTAGCTTGTCATCGGCAGAGTCCAGGATCTGTCAGAATATGCCTAAATTGGAATATTCTGAGCAACATCATAGCTGAGCTGGAACAGAATTCTCAATTCAGCACCAACATTCTCAAAGCTCACAACAAGAGCAAAGCACTCATTAAAACCATCATATTTATGGATCATAAAGATCAGAATTATGCTAAAGGTCCTTGCCACAAGGTTAAATGTGATTATTTCTGCCTTCGTTAGATGAGCCTCCTAAAGAACTGCTATGCAGTGGATGGTATCAACACTTTTAATCAGTGCATTTTGACATTTCATTTGTCCTATAGTAATTCAGTGGCTGCAGTCTCACCCATAGTAATTCTATGAGATCAAGGGAAGGAAGGAAGGGGGAAGAGAGAGAGATTTATATTTCAGTGAGCACAGCACCTCTCTGCTATTAATTAACACATCCTGACTTTTTTAGGCTTCTGTGAGAACTTGAAAAAAGATGCTGCTGTTTCAGGAGTCAGCTAAAATTAATGTGGGCTGAGAAGTTAAAGATACTCTACCAAATCATTTTCAAAGTGTGCTTAATCCTAATAATCACGTTTTTAAAATAAAGTTTGCCATATTTGGCTTGTTGAAAGAAGCTTACACAAAGGTTGTAGTTTCTGGCTTGGTGCCTTAACTACTACATCAAACTGGCTCTTTTTGTAGAGTAGACCTTCCAAAATAGGCTCTGGTATGTCCACATGAAAAGATTTATCTATCTTCTGCATATCTACTTAGAGGCCTAATTAAGACACAACTCACTTGAATGGAATCTCAGAATGTGCTAAATGCTCAATGGCTCAATCTTGTGGTGTGTGTTGTACATATCAAGGAAAGTGCTTCTGGCCTTCTCTGGAGTTTCTTCCATTCTGAATGAAACTTAGCTAAGAGGAGCCAGTGAGGAAACTAAATTACATTATGTCTGTCAAACAAGCAAACCACAGAATAAACACAGCGACTCCACCCCAATATACCATTACTCCTTTCAGTATACTACTACTAGAGAAAAGCTATTTGACATTGCCCATATAGCTAATATGGGGAGTACAGCTTTTGTAGCCTCCAGCTGACTGGAACCCAAGCACCTTTTCATTTAGAAGTTGACATTCTCCTGCACCATATGATGCTATCCTCCCTGTCAGGAATCCTGGTGGATCCCATCCTGGATCCCTGAATCACAGGCCTTTCCTTCAGAGGCAGGAACTACAGATGGCTCCAGTTTGGAGAGCAATATAATTCCCACCTGAGAGTCAGATGACTTCTGTAATGTAAAGAGTACAGCATCGAAGTCTTAGAGCCATGCTTCCTAGACTTGAATTCCCAGTTGCTGAATTAAAAGGCTCATCATTCCTGACCTCTGACAGCATCAGTTAGTAATTATGGGAGTTGTATTCCAACAACCCATGGGATCCAAGGTTAGGACATATCAATTGGGAAGCATCTCTTTTTTTTAAAAAAAAGAACAGAGCAGCAATAGAAATTGATGACTCTTCCAACTAGAGTTGAATCCAATCCTGCCAGAGGTGTATATGTGGGGGTTGTGTGTCTGTGTGAAAGCAGCATTATGCTGATGTGATGGAAGCTCCACCAATTTGTACATGCATCCCACGTATGTAAGGCATTGTTTTTGCCACTTTGACACAAGCTCTGGATCCTGCCAATGCCTCTGAGTGCCACCTAGTGATTAAGCTATAGGAACATGAGGTCCATGCAGAGTGGATCCCAAATTTGATGTCTTCTCCCTGGGAAATGTGTTACAGAAGGATGCTCAGCTCCTTCTGCTGTACCTCATGTCCTCTGTACCGCAAGCCAGCAAAGCCTGCCTGTCCACCCACTCCTGCACTTGCCTGATTGTGATCAAAGATTCTTGCCTGCCTTCAGGCTTAATTATCTACCATTGTTATTTGCTCCAAATTTAGGAACCTTGCGGCCTAGGTAGAATTTTCTACTGCTGATTTTAGGGCTAGAAGCCACCCTTGGCCTTTGGCTGACATTCTGCACCCACCCTCCAAAAAGGGAACAGGCCCAGGATGAAGAGATGAACAGGGCCAAGACAATGTATTTGATTTCATTTCTTCTGAATGAAAAATGCACTGATATAATTAAACACAAACTGTTTCTCCCTCTGTGTTGCCTGTTCATCCACATTAAAAATTACAAGCATTTGTGAGATGTCCCAAGGCATCAGATTGCATTGTCTCTCTCCTGATCCCCTAAAAAAGACATCCCCGCAGTCCATTCTTTAAAGCCAGACTTGTGTTGCAGAACCACAAGCATGACTGAGAGCTGTTAGATACGAATCTGTAAAAAGCTAATCCATAACTCAGAGGAGTTTTATCAGCCAGGTCAGAGTGACAAGCCAGCAGGGCTGGTTGTTCAGGAATGGATTAAATAATCATTGCAGAATGGCTTTTTCCAGGTAGGAAACACAGCTTAGAGGCCCAGTTGGAAATGGCTTTACTAATAAGGGAACAGAAGAAGGGAACAGTTGTTCTTTTTCTTTTTAATTGGCCCAGTGCCTTAACTTGAAAATAACAAACAAGCATTAAAGAGGTGGAGCTTTTACTTCAGCGATCACAAAATGAATGGGAGAAGCTCTACTTGTTTCCAGACAACTAAGGCAGATATAGGCTAGGGGAAAAAAAAGACCAAACAAACAAAAAAACACCGCACCAGACAATCAAGCAGACAATAAAACCTTAATCAAGGAGCTACCAAGGAGAAAACCATACTCCCCACCAGCACTGGCAAGGCAAGCTACTGTATATAAACAGGGAGCAAACCCCACACTCACTAGCACTGATGATGTTACCTAGTTGGGTAATGAAATGTCTGAAAGCAAACAACCAAGCTCAGAGAGCACCAAGGCCTCCACAGTTCAACCGTGAGCTACAGATATCCTCTTTTATTGAAAAAAAGACCATTAGATGGCTGCAGAGTTTTCTGTATCTCTTTGCCGCCATCAAAGGGTGGCATGGAGTTTTTCAGTCCAGATCCAGTACCATTACTAATAGCTAAAGCTGTGGGTTAAAATCCAATAGGATTTTTAAAAAGTTAGCTTGGGGCAACTCTATCAGATAAAATTGAAAAAGAAAAGGTATGAACTAGATCTTAACCTGTATCTCCAAATTAGTCAGTGTGAACAAGATTATGTCAATGATGTTGCTATAAGCAAAAATAAAATAAAATATCCAGCACCCAGGTATCTTCTCCAAGATATTTATCACTGAATGCTGAAAATACTGGAAGACATTAAAGGCTAAGATAAACAAAGCTTTAAAGAACTGCAAGAGAACTATTCCATACACATTTTTTTTCAAAATCCCCTTTAAAGCCATCAAAATCAGTTGTTCTGTCAAGTTTTTTGAGATGCTGCAAATATATACTGATCGAAACAGCCCATGGCTATATTTGATCTGCCAACATGCCATGGAAGCATGGCCCTGCTCTTTGGTTAGGGCTCTATAAAGCTTTCCATAATTATCCTTAGTTGGACAACAAAAGTTGAATGAGTTGACGTCAGCCCTTTGAGGTAGACCAGGTCAGAAAACTTACAGTCACAAGAAATGCTAGAACTTTACTTTTATTGACTAGGCTATAATAACAGAATCTTGAAAGACTGACAAAGTTTCCCTCTTATACTAAAGAAAGTCATGGTGAAGCTATCTTGAGTTTCTTTCTTAACCCTCCTGTTTTTCCAAGCTAAGCCCATGTTTTCCTAATGGCTGCCACATGTCTTCTTCAAGGCTAATTCTGCACTCCTCTACAGTTCAACATTATCTGGCTAATAGGTATGATGGGCATGACATTGACATGATGCATTATCTTAAGAGGACAACATATATTCCCTTAAAAAGTATCCCTTTTTTGAACTCAGTGTCTTGGTAACTTCATGAATGTAGAGTTTTCTTGGCAAAACTTCTGGGATGTTTTCCAACTCCCCAATGAATCTTCTAGTGATCCAATTGCTATCCTGGTCTTAGCTTTGCTAAGCCAACTTAGCTTTGTGAGATGAGCCAAGGTTGGCTTGGTGCTTCTACTTAGCTGGACTATAGTCCTTATCTCTTGTTTAGCATGCAATCTTCATGCTTAATTAATGTACAGGAAAACTCTGTTTTGATGATATGCAAGAACTTGTTCCAATTGCTGAAAATCATCATCATGTTTATGGAAAAGTATGGTAATATAATAATTAGGATTTTACATGCTTTGAAAATGATTCAGTGCTTCAGACCTCACATTAGTGCAGCACCTCTCTGCCACTGACTAAAGCAGCCTAACTTTTTCAAACTTCTGGGTGAGCCTCCAAAAAGATGTTGATGATTTAGGGAATTGATTCCAACAGCATTTATTTTTAGGGCTCCAGTAGAATGCTGAAAAAAAAAATCCGGCTCTCTTAATGAACAACAGAGAGGTGTTGTGCTTATGCTCACATGCAGTTCAAAGCATTTCTTCTAAATTATTTTTGAACCATGTATAGCTCTAATCATCATGTTCCTAAAATATTAATTTTTAATATTACTATGGTGAACTATAGCAACCAAAATATAACAACAACAACAATACAATAACTATACATTCAAAAAAGAAATTAATACATCATATTGAAAAAAGTGAAGAAAAAGAAAAAGTTCCATATTGCTAAAATAATAAATTTGCTATGTTTGGTTTGCTGAAAAAGGCTTGCATGATGCTTATGTTTTCTTCTTTCTAAAAATATCCCAGATTCTGCCTTACTAAAGTGCAGAGATGTGCAACTCTTTCAAAACAGGTAGAAGGAGCAATTTCCAAAGAAGGGTATAGCCACTGAAAAAGTATAAAATGAAAAACAAACTACTGAAAAGACCTTTATTTTCAGCATAGAATATGTGCTTCCTCTTACATTTTAAATCACAATTAAAATAATGTTATTACAGTACAGTATAGAGTGACAGAAAATGAACCCAGGATTGGACTGTGTTGGGCTACTGTATCTGCACAATAAATATCTTTTTAAAAAAATAGTTTTTATTAAAAGATTTTACATATATAATAAGAAATACATTCAAAGAAAAAATATAGTAAATGTGAGAAAAAGGAAGGAAAGGAAAAGAAGAGACAAAGAAACAAGGAGATAGAAAAACGAAAAAGAACAGAACAGAAAACATGAATATACTATATATATGTCCAAAGTGGTCCCGGCGGTGGTAGGAGGCCTTGGGGCTGTGACTCCTAAGCTGGGAGAATGGCTCCAACAGATCCCAGGAACAGCATCAGAGCTCTCTGTCCGGAAGAGTGCAGTGCTGGGAACGGCTAAGATCCTGCGCAGAACCCTCAAACTCCCAGGCCTCTGGTAGAGGGCCCGAGATTGAGGAAGACACACACCACCCGTAGGGGTGAGAGGGGATTAAAAAAAAAAGAAGTGGCTTCTGATCTTCCTCATACATACACTTCTAACCAAACTTCTCTCTCTAAGACTACATCATAATTCCCTTCTTTCTATAACCTATTCTTTCTGATCATCAAAACCATAAGTCACAAAATAATTTTCTCTCTTACGCAAAAAGTCCATAAAGGTTTTCCAGTCATTCATGAATGTCAATAATGGTCTTTCTCTACCTAATCAAAGAAGCCAGTTTGGCCATCTCAGCAAGTTCTGTCAATTTCACCAAACATGGTCTGTGCAATCAATATCTGAACGACCACTAGATGGCAGCAAAGAGATACAGGAAAACTCTTGGGGTCCATCTGGTGATACTGTAGTTCAAACACTTGCAGCTCAATTCTAAGCTATGTGTAGGATCAATTCACCAAGATCATGGATTGGATGCCAAGTATAAACGTACTATTGATAAGCTGAATAAAAGAGAGAATGTGAGTAGGCCTAGTTTGCTTGCTAGAGCTGTTCAAATTCTAATTTCCGCATACATCTTAAAGGTGCAGGAGACATGTCTTTTTTCAAACCTGGCTACTCAAGGTATGGAGCAGTTTTCAGTCCAGTACATTTTCCCCAAAGTACCAACTACACTTAAGGGGAACAGTGAAAAACTGCCCTGATGGATATTCCTACACTAACTTGCTTCCTATTCTAGCTCTTGAATGGGTTTGGCCCCTGCAGGTTAAGATATTACAGAAATTGATGCAATACTCAAGGGGTAGTATACAAACAAACTTTTCCTGCCCCCCAACCAGCATGCAGTTGATGAGACTTCTGGGAGCTGAAGTCCACAACACCTGGAAGAGGCCAAAACTAATTTACAATTGGTCTCATTTTATCAGCTATATAACTGAGTAATCATTGAACTCAACATACACAAAAAAATTATGCCACCATATCACTTTAAGCTGGCTCAAAGCTGTCCCTTATTTCCTCTTGCAAGTTCCTTGTCCCATTTCAGTCATAGTGAGACAACCAGTACCCATATGGACTTGATAGAGGGCACCTCTACACAAAAGTTTTCCAGCAGTTCAACCCTATCTGAACTCACAATGTCAACTAATTTGCAGGGCTGAGTCAATTTAGTTTCCACCAATTCATTTAAAACATAAGGTAGGCGAGTTTTTCCCTTGGCAATGTTTTAGCTCTGCAGAGCTAGTGGGTGGGCCACTCTTCTTAATGGCAGGAACTCTTGCTTCACTCTGGCAATGGGCCTCAAGCTTCAACTCCCCTAGGGCTTGTATAGGCATCATTTAGTATCTCCACCCCCCCGCCCCCCAATTCCATCTATTGAAGCAACATGCAACAATGGGGGTTGCTATTGTGAAAAACCTGTGGATCCAGAAACACTGACATACAATAATTTTATCTTCCCAACCTACAAAAGGCTTTTATGAGGAATGGCAATTCTGCATGCAGCTTTCCCTCATGGCATTTGCTTAGATTTTTGTTTGCTTTTGTTTTCAAATGGTCAGAGAAATCACATATGTACTGAAATGTAAATTGGGGTGGGGGTTTATTTTATTTTCTGAAGAAAAGGCAATGAGAACAAGTAATGGTATGTGGGAATGACCTTGGGAGATGGGAGGAAGAGCCATAGAGTAGGCAACAATCAGACAAGAGGCAGCTGAGTCCACAGAAGGAAGGGGGCATGGCAAATGTCTCAGAAGAGACCCTCCCTAGTTTCTTGGGCTGTAAAGGTGAGGGGGGAGAGATGTACTTGCAAGATCCTGTTCATGTAACCTTACAATAAAGTGAGAGCTAGTACTTCCGGGTGTGCTTCTTGTCTGGCCTACCTTGCAAGACTGACAGAACATTTTGTTGCTCCAGGATCTGCAGTAGCTCAAGGAGCAGAAATTAGGTGGGGTGGCATTTTTTTCAAACTCCTATCAGGCAGTTAGATGTGAGCCCCAATTGGCTCATGGTGCTTTTGGTGTTTGCAAAAGTGAGGACTCCTGCAGGTTGGCTTGAGACTGCTTTGTGAAAGTTTGGGGAGTAGAAACCATCTTGTGTGGAAGGGCCCAACGTTGCTTGCTTTTTCACATGGATTGTCCAATGCCTTGGTACCAAATTTTCCTTTCTAGGCCTCCTCTGAATACTGTACTGCATTATATGCATTTCAGGTTGCCCGAACCACAGTAATTAATGAGTCAAAAGCTCATGTTAAACCTCAACAATTTTTTCAAACAGATTTTTCAAAAATCAACACATTCCTGGTGATTAGTTTCTAAAGGAAGAGGTGCTAATTTCCTCACCAATCCTGCTTCTAAACTCCCAAAACAAACAGAGGGTGTCTCAGCCAAAGCTTGTACCAACATGTGTTGACACAGTTCTCAAAATATCCATCTATTCTTGATCTCAACTGCTTTTTGTAGTTCCCCAAGCTCATGCACCTCCTCTCATATTTAACAGACAGGATCTGCTTCCTGCTTGTACTTGGCAGCAGCGGCATCAAAATAGGGTTCTCCCGCAAAACAATTAATCTTTAACCATTACCTGCCTGAAGCCAAATAAAAACAGTAGGCCACCTATGGCAGGCTGAATTACAACTCTGAGCATACCTACAAAGCATGACCAACGGTAAACTATGCTGAGAGTTATAGTTTAGCCACATCAGGAATGCCACAGATTGTCTACTCTGCCCCATGGGCTTTCTGTGAGACTCATAAGCCACTTCTGCACTCTTTCCCTGAGCTGCTATTCAGAAACTTGGTACCACCAAACATTTGCATGTGAAGAGGGCATTGCACAAGGATGACCATCTGACTGAAGCAGCTTACAGCCTGAAGACAGCAAGTGACTGGGGAGCAGACCAGTATCAGCTCCATGGGTTTTGTTGGGCAAATCGCTTTTCTCATCTGTATTAACAACTCCCTTATGCCTTACTTATTTATTTATTTATTTTTATTAAATTTATATAGCCGCCCATCTCACTAAAAGGGACTCTGAGTGGCATACAACAGTCATTGCCATTGTCCTCACAAGAACAGTAAGAATAAAATATTACAAGAGACTGAAGACTGCTATACAAGTCACGGCTGCCATGTAGCACCACTTCCAATGTCTTTGGACAGAAGCTTTACCTCACCAGACTGGAATTGTTGCTAGCTACCCTTAAAATGGCTTCCGTTTTTGACGGGTGGTTTGAGGCCTGCTCCAGAGATGTAGCTGTTGCTTTCATAAGTCTGATGAACAACAGCAGAAGATAAATCTCATTTTTCAGAAGCTGAGACCTGTTCTTCCAAAATCATCTCCTGAGGGTTGGCTTCTTTTTATTTATTTATCACATTTATACAGCCGCCCATCTCACATAAAGCAACTCTGGGTGGTATACAACAATTAAATGCATGTTAGCTTGGTTCCTGTGGGTTGGGACCATCTCGCCACCATCTCCTGCTCTACAGGTTTAAAGCCGAAATGGGCTTTCTCAGAGAGCAACCTGGATTGCTTACTGAAAGGTATGCCAGGTTACATCTGTTTAGATGAGAAACCATCAAGAACGTTGGCTGAGAAGGTAGAAAAATCATGCTGTGGCCACGAAAACTACATGGACGCATTCATAAATACATCAGGAACTGAGAACCTGAGGGAGACTTTACCTTAACTCAACTCAACAGATTACTTACAGTTATAATGCTATTCTGAATTAATATGCAAGAAGGAACTCAATCATAGCTCTATACAAGCTATCAAAGAAAAGCTTGCTTTTCACACTGCAGCAGTGTTTCTCAACCTTGGGAACTTTAAGATGTGTGGACTTCAACTCCCAGAATTCCCCAGCCAGCCATGGCTGGCTGGGGAATTCTGGGAGTTGAAGTCCACACATCTTAAAGTTCCCAAGGTTGAGAAACGTTACTCTAGAGAATTATCCTAGTGGCCTCATGCACATAAGTTGGCTATCACTGGGAAGCCCAGTGGCACCTCTAGGCCTGGCTACCTGGGAGAGGGCCACAGTGCCTGACTGTGCCATAGCCCAGAGGGACCCCCAACAGATGTTCCTTTTCTCTCCCCCCCTCCCATCTTCCAGCAATCAATGTTTTCCTTTGCTCTGCCATCTTACCTGGGAGCAGCAAAGATGGAAAGCAGCAAAGCAGCACTTTTTTCTCTTTCTCCTTAAACTTACAGAGAAATCAGGGCATGCTGCTGAGGTAAGCTACCATTGCCCCTTATATCCTGGTTTCCCAGGCAGCACCTGCTTAGGAGCTCCTCCATCACAGCCATGTCCTTGGATGTGGCTCTTCCACCCCAAGGGAAATTCTGATTGGTGGGTGTGGCCAGGGCCTCATTGGGGGTGGGGCTAGAGCACGCAAAGCTGGAGGGTCGCACTACTGTGGTCTCCAAGATGTCGGTGCTGTTCGAACACGGTGAATTTGAATTCAGTGGATTCAAATCAGACGAGGAGAAAGCTAAATATTTCAGGTGGCTCTGGGCCTCCACTTGGCCCCTTAAGGTAGCCATCTTTCTTATTAAACCATTTAAATTACTGCCTCTTGCAGCTGAACTGGACAGCTCACCAGAGATGTCCTTGAGGGGGTCAAAAAGTCAAGATGGTGGCTGCAGGAGCGTGATTGAAACCCTGTCCTTTCTGTACACGCGGGTGACACGGCTTGCATGTAGAAAGGGGCGGGGCTTCCATTGTACAGCTGTCGTGCCCTCTTTACTTCCTTGGCCCTCCTCCCCCATGCTGCTCCCGTTGAATCCCATGCGCTTTCAGCCAAAGGTCTTTGTACACAGTCTTTCTTTTTCATTGATAATAAATAATACAATATATTATAGACACAAATAATAACCAAGGCCCCAAGCAAATTGCTTTCTTCTTTTGCAGAAAAACAATTGGACATGTCCTATTCCCTCCAAAGTTATGTTATACTGTCTGTTATAAAGCTTTAAACCAAACTAGCAGACAGTATAACATTTGTACTGGACTTTTATGTGGAGAATGAGGGGTTTTTTTCCCCTCATAAAAGCCAGGCTTCCTTAAAATCCAACTTTTGGCTTGGCCTTTGATCACACCCTCTTGAACCACAGCTGCTATAACTCAGACAACTTTCTCTTGGTCTGTAGGCTTGCCAAATAACCACCAGGGGTTGTCTTTCTCTGTGCTTAGAGGTGCTTTTTCTACCACACACCCGCGAGTTCAGATTAGTTTATTTAAGACTTTTACGCGGAGAATGAATCCTCCCCCCGCCCCACATATCAGGCTTTCCTAAGATTGACAGGAGGTCCATTTGCAGCAGATAAAATGTTGTTGGCATGTATGTCATTTGGTCTCTGTCTTTTCCCAGAGTGCTGAGAAGTATTGCATCTTCCTCACGCTGGAGGAGAATTCTTTCTAAAATTGCACGGTATACATATGCATGCCCATATAGCTATTTTACATTCTTCCACATTCTTTTGGGGGGAAATGCATTTGGAGTTACCCTGAGGCAGGAAGGGGAGGGTGAAATGATGACTCCTCAGGAGAAAGGAGGGGACTGCACTCACGTGTTGCCACATCTTCCTGTGCTGCTTTTCTCTGGAATCCATGCATAAGCTGGTCTGATCCCTGTGGTCAGGTACTATTCCATCTATTGCTATTAGCTCTGCTCCTGGTTTCATTTCTATGAGTTAATTGCACTACTCCTCCCCTAACCTCTGCCTGCTGGCTTGTCCTAAGCAGCACAAAGGATGAAGCTCCTTCTCTCTCAAAGACAAGGATCAGAAACGTGGGAGAACTGAGTCAAGATAACCTAGATAGCTACAGGAGACAGGCTAAGCTATACTGAAGAGCCCTCAAACAATCTCTCTCCATTGCTTCTGGGTAAGATGGAAATGAAGTCAAAGCAAGGGGCTTTGATGTATTGCATTTTCTTTGAACCCTGAAATCTCTTTCTCTAAGAAAGATCTTAAAGCACTACCTTCTTTTAAAAAGGAGATGTGCCTTTGTGGGACCTCATACAAATCCTCATAGGCCTCAGTGCAAAACGGCTGTCAGTTCTCTTTCACAAGCTCGGCCATAACTTCAGCTCAGGGTTTTGCTTCATATTTAGCTTGTCCTAAATATTAAAATTAATGATGTCCTACGCATTCCAAGACCCAGTGACAAATATTAGTACACAGATGAGACAAGCTCAAGCCACTATGCCCCCAAAGCCTAGAGCATATCAATAGACCTGTAGTGACAAATTCTGGACACCTGTCGGGAAGTCAGATGTCAATATCTAAACAAATTACTGAAGACTGTGCCCTGTTGCAAAGAATAGAAATATGGATAGAAAGTCCTGGAGCACATCCAGATTTTTGCAGGCTCCATGAGGTCAAAATACTCTCCTTGTCTGGTTTTGCTGTTTGAATGAGCCACATTTTCTCGTGCACTCATGTACATGCAGCCATAAATTCAAGACAGTTATTTAGGCAAGTAAGCTCTTCCCATTCTCTCTTCAAGTCCTGGGCACTGGGGGAAGTTTCTTGGGCTTACAAGACATACAGTGAGGGTTTATTGTCATGTAAGCCATCAGGTTCCTTTTCTCTCTCTCCTTCTGATCACTCTTGTTTATGGAGAAGACATTTCCATGCTTTTCTCTTTGTCTTCCCACTCTTCCTCTGACTCATAGGTACCTTTGATGATGGCAACTCTTTCAGACATATTCATTGAGTGGGGGATCAGCAGGTAGTTGTACAACAGAGAAGCTAGAATGCCTCCAGAAATGGGTCCAACCCAGAACACCTGAAAACCAATACAAGGAATTGGTTAAAGGCTTTCAGATTTCCCCAACTATGCCTAGCTGGTATAAATACAGTCGTTGATGGGTTTGCACAACACAGTGGTGTTGGTTACATGGGACTGAGTAAGTTTGGTGAGTTCTGAAAAACTAGCCATTATTTCAGCAGGTTGTGTGAATCAAAATATCATGTTAAGACATAATAAAATTTGTTTAGGCATAGCATATTATGTGAACACAGCCTAGATCATAATGCCTCCAAATTTCTAAAACATGAAAATGTTTCTGCTTGGGCAAAACAACTGGGGCTTTTCAGAAGCTAGTGTGAAATGCATTCAGGTAGTGATATATATACATTCCTTAGTTGCCTCCAGGTCCTTATGAAATTACACCAATTTGAAGGTTCTTTCTTGGATCAAAAAAACAAAAACAGCCCCCCCCCCACACACACACACAGTTTCAGAGGAAGGAAATGACATTTCAGTGAGACTTGTGGTGGTTATCATGGGCTTCTGCATTTCCTAGTTTTCTCAGTTCACATTTTAAGAACCACAGTTCCAATTGTGATATGAGCGTGTGGGACTGGAGACAGAGAAATCCTGTTCTGTTATGACATTATGGAGCTTGCTGGCCCAACACTGTTGCAAAGCAGAAGTGAATAATGCTATACATTTTTTGAAATATTTCTGGGTTATATATTGAGTTATACATTAGAGCATGACATTATTGAGCTGGAGGAGACCACAGGTCATCAAGTCCAGCCCCATTCCTGCTTAGTGCAAGAAACCAGATATAGATCCAAATTAAAGCAATAGCCTTTCCGTATAAGACATAGTTTCCAATTCCTTGATTATCTTTCTTGCTGTTCTCTTTTCAACCTGTTCCAGTTTGTCTGAGTCCTTCCTAAAGTGGAGTGCCCAGAACTGGACACAGTATTCAAAATAGGGCCTGACCAAGATAGTGCAACTATTACTTCTCATGATTTGGAAACTATATTTCTTTTGCCCACGTCTCACTTTGATAAATTACAGTTCCAAGATCCTTTTCACATGTAATGTTACCAAGCTAGGTATTCCCCATGCTATACCTGTGGATGTAATTATTTATTTATTTAATGAAGAACTCTCCGCTTGTCTCTTTTAAATTCAATTCTGTTCTTTTCAGCCCTCTTCTCTAACTTGTAATATTTTGAATGTTTTTTCGATCTTCTTCAGTATTAGTTATCTCACCCAGTTTGATGTCATCTGCTAACTTGATAAGCATTCCTTCCTGTAAAGATCTTTCCTCTACAAAGCTGCCATTAAGGATATGGTTTCAGCCATTTTGTTTTGATTACTATGGGCGATGCTGCTATGATAACTCTATTTCTTACCCAATGAGCAGAGGTGAATCTTTTCATGACAACCGCGGGCCCAAGAGACCTGGCAGGATTCATAGAGCAGCCAGTAAAATAGATCTGTAGAGGAGAAAAACAAAGTAGGTTAGGTATCTAAATTTCCCTTGCCACTTCAAGACAGACTTTTTTATCAATCTGCCTGCTCGCTTCCCTTGAAGATCACCTGTCAGTTGTCCTTCAGCTAGCATTCCTCATGCCATAGGCTACGTATGTGAAGCCTGTCTTTCTGAATCACAATAGCAGATTGCTGAGCTAAAGAGCCTCCTGTAGCTCCTGCTTCCAGCACCCGTCACAGTGAACAGAGAAGGTCAGGCAGTACACATCAAGGCAGAGTTATTATTTAGAAGAGATTTTGGCGTTTCCATCTGTGGTTTGATGCTACAGTGGCTTTTCCATCTGTGCTGATGTTTGGAGGAAAGACAATTCGCATGAAGTTCAACACAGGCACCATATGGATTGTGGGCAATGAGTGTTTGGAATCCTGCCAATTACACCACTCACTCACAAAAGCTTCTGTCTACAGTAAGTTTGTTTTGAAAGACTCTTTTGTGCCTTAGAATCTGGACAGAAGCTACCCATGAAGTCAACCTATCTCCAAAAAATTCCCGTATTCCTAATGGTCACCTTTACAGAGAAGGTTGCAGATACAGCTGCCTCGCTCACCTGGAGTTGTCACACACAAGCTGCTTGCACTGGAGGACAAACCAGCTGTGACACCTTATGATCTGAGGGTGGTCATCCAGCCAAGAATGGTAGTGAGAGGTCGAACTAGTACGCTCCCTCCATTTCCCCCTCTCTTTGGCTTTTGAACTGATGAGCACAAACAACACTTACCCCCACCAGGTGGCCCAGGGTGACAGACAATCCAATGGACAGAGATGGGGATCCCACGTTGTCATTTCGGCGGTTGTCAGTTGAGGCAAAAATACACAGGACGAGCTGGAAAGTCAGGATCATCTCCACTACCACAGCCTGACCTGCTGTTGTGTTGTTGCTGAGCTGTTGGGACAAAAGGGCACCGGCTTAGGCTTTAGTCTTGCACATTCTTGCCAGGAAGTCACTCCTGCTAAAAATCAAGGGGAACTGTGAATGCAGGAGAAGTGTGCAACAGAGCTTTGTGATTGCTCTCCTGTTCAGATCGTTTGAGATGTAATCTGCAATTTACTCTGTACAGTGGCTTTTCCTGTGTCACTGGGGGTGCGGTCGTTAATCTCAAATAAAGGGTTGCATTTACCAAGTTTCGGCACAGGTATTATGGGATTGGAGGCACCTTCCCAAAAGGGCAGGCAAAGAGCCTTAAAAAGTTCTGCAAAAAATAGAGCATGGTTTTTTGGGTGTTAAGGAATGTAAGCCTGATTTTTTAAAACCTCTTTCATTCTATGTCCCTGTCACAGAAATTATACCTCATCTCACTGATTCCATCTGGAGGTATTTTCCTTTGGATAATGTTGTATCTATGTCAAATGGCCTTTAAAAGCATTGGGGCTTGTTGAAGACAATAGAAGGAAAAGATAAGAGACTGTTCAGTAATCTGGAACAGATTGAAAGTTTCTTTTAGGTAGCCTCAGATGGAAGTCCCCTTAATGCAAGATTCTGTTAGACCTGAACTAGAAGAGACTGGTGTTGGGTTAATATACTTCATTTTTAATTCCACTGGGGATTTACATATTTTATTACCACCTAAGGCAACGCTTACTTTAGTTGGGGTCATAATGCAAATAGAAAGCTTTGATGGGGCAATAAGCTCTCAGTTGACTCTCCTTAAGTTTTTCTTCTATTAACCATCATTAGAAAATAGTTGCAATATCTAAATCAATAGAAGAGAATATGTGTAGCTCAGGGTTGAACTGTAGAGTCCTTGGGGTTCTCTGAGCTTGGTTGTTTTCTTGCAGATGTTTCATTACCGGGCTAGGTAACATCTTCAGTGCTGAAGATGTTACCCTAGCCGGGTAACGAAATGTCTGCAAGAAAACAACCAAGCTCAGAGAATCCCGAGGACTCCACAATATCTAAATCATTGTGACAATTAGTGCTGATGAAAAGAGGAGTGATGGAAAAATAAAAGTGGTCCTTGGGGAAAGCATGGGATGAGGGGACATTGTCTATAACCTGAAATCATAGCATAATTCTGAATAAGACCGGTCTCAAATTCTACTTGTAGCTCTTAGAAGTGAGACCTGGAACCTCCACTTGCATTTAATAATGATAGAGGTTTAAGGCAATGCCAAACTACTTCTGTATTGTTGCCAAGAAAACTTAAATGTGTCCCTGCAGTCACCAAGAGTCACATATGACTTGAGATTTTGTTTTTACATGGCACTTAAAGTATTATCTCCATGCTGTTTTCTGTATCTTTTTTTGTCCGGCTCTAATAATGTTTCTCATAAGTTTCACAGACTGTTTGTTTAATTTACTATGAGGAAGCCAGTTGGATCAATGGGTTTAATGCTGCCCTGTGATCTTTTCCAGGGATCTTGAGATCAGTCCTGTTCTATATGTTTGTAGTTGGCTCTCCTTTACTGCTCGAAGCCCCCATTCCTTGCACTGAAGCAGAAACCTCCTGATCATCAAGAGCTGTTTCTCAGGAGGCCTGAGGGGAAAATATTGGAAAGGGTATGTATAACTGTGTGTCTGTGCGTGTAAATCCTAGACACCATCCTTTTGATGCCTTTCCAAGAACACACAAGCCAACACACACAAATTTGCATCAAGTGTGAAATTATTGTGAAAGGTTTCTGAAAAGGAAAACGATGAATCTTTAATAAGAAACCAATAGCTATAGGTAGATTCTCTACATTGTTCCTGCTGATCCTTCTACCTATAGCAGTGATGGAGTTAATGCATTTCTTGCTTTCCTTTTTTAATTGACTCACTCATCCCCTTAGGATATGAAGACATTTTCAAAGAGTGCTGCCTTGTAAATGACTTCATGCATGCTAGCAAACTGCTAGGTGTATGGATAAGAGAACATTTCCATCTTACTTTGCTGGATGAGATGTGCTGGTGTAATCTATTGCACCACCTGCTCTCTGGGAATGGAAAGGCTACTCTTTTGCCAGTATCCAGGAACAGAGTAGCTGATACTTCTTCTCCCCTGAGATGCAAACTCTCCTTAGGAGAAGGTGGACCTGCCTGAGAATTCCTCACACATTAGACCCCAACCCCTTCTGAGAGATGTACTTACCCCATTGGCTGCCAAATTACCACGGGCGTTGCTGGGGGTCACTCCGTAAAGGATGCCTGCACCAGCAATGGCCCCCAGCAGCTGAGCCCCGATATAAAACAAGGTCCGGAGGAAAGAGATCTGGTTCCCAACGAAGAAGGCAATGGTCACTGCTGGGTTGATATGGCCGCCACTGATATGACCAAAGGTCTGTACCATTGTGCCAATTGCCAAGCCAAATGCCAGGGAAATCTGAAGGACGCTTGGCAAGGCTGATGGCCACTTCAGTGCTGAGCCCAAACCAAAAAACACAAAAATCATTGTCGCCAAGAACTCGGTGAAGACAGCTCGGAGAAAAGTAATGGTGCAAACCTCTTTCCTCATGGCTGGGCTGGAGCTGGTGGAATGGCAATGATAGTGCCAAAGCTGCAAAAGGATTGTCCAAAAGTTGGGGCCATGCACATATATATATATATCTATAACTCTTTCTCTCTGCAGGCGTAGCCAGAAGAGATTGTGCCCAGGTGTGGGTGGAGCCAAGAAGCTGGCCAGTCCCCTCTTCTGTCTGCTCTTTTGGAGTTTGGAAACTTTCCATCTTCAAACAACATCTAAGCTTTCCCCTTTTGCAAGCTCCAATTTGGATGCTGATTTCCTTATTTTTTCCTCCACACAATGGAAGCCTGTTGAATGGCCCTGCTGTCATAAGATAGCCACAGTATTGCATAATGGCATACAGATTAGCACCTTGTCTGTTTACTCTGCCCCTTCCCACCCCCCAAGCCCTTTTCCTTTTATAAGCACCTTTGATTTGTAATCTTAGGCTTTTTTTTAAGGAACCTTTTTACAACACTTGGATTGTGGCACCTTTGATCTGCTTCTTTTTAATTTTTTTGTTAAAAGGAAAGTCATTGGACAATCATGATAGGCAGCTTTGCAAAACTGGATTCTTCAGGATATGCATATTTTCCCCCAGTGAATTTCTTTCCATAGGGAAAGTGGAGAACCTGAAAGCCAGACCACATGTTGATTTGTCCCAAAGCAAGAGTTCCTAGGGAAGCTGGTGAATCAGATGTAACTATAAAAAGAGCTGTTTGTTGCAGAAACCTGAAATCTATTTGATTTGACAAGATTCTTCTTGATTTACAGCCAAAGTAATGCTACAACTGTGCCTTGCAGTTTAATTGGCCCTAGTTGACCCTCGGAAGTCAGCCATTCCTTTCTGGTACCTTTCTGTTTCTCAGCAAAGTATCTTCCAATTGAACTTCTGTAGATATATTTGTTTATTAGATGGTTATCTTGCCTTTCCTCCAGGAACTAAAGAGATTGCACTCCTTCCTTCAAAAGCTGTGGTGGACACATGCTGACCTGATTTGGATTAACTACCATTGCTCCTTGCCAAATGTTGTATCATTTGACAGTTTTTATTTGTGTCAACAGTTACCTGTCTCATCTGACACAGGTTGATGAAGGTTTACTTTTTGCAAGTAAAAAAACCAGGCTGAGAGACAGAGCTGCAGCGAAAGCTTTACTTGGCAGCAAGTCTACTGTCTGGGCCAAATCAAGTCAAATCAAAGCTTTATTATGGCCTAGGGGCCAGAAAGACTGTCTGGACAAGGGTTTGTATTCATGGTTTCCCTCCTCAATCCAGCCCACTGCTATGGTGCACAAAGAAATGAATGACAAAGTAAAACAGACTGGAAATGCCCCAGGCCAATGGGGTCTACAAAAATTAGTGTTGGCCTTATCTATTTTTAAGCCTATTTAATGCTATCTGTCCCAGTGGGGCATATGTAATTAGCATCCATATTATGTTCTTCCACAACAAACATGCACACACCATGACCTGTTTTCCATTAGTAGAGATTCTTAATAATGAGAGAATTGTTGCTGAGGACTGGACTGATAACATAGGGCTGGCAAGGTGCTTTGAGTCAACTTGAGAGGAAGCTGGCAGCCTGCCGGCAAATGCATATCCACACAGGCTTGGTATACCACTGTAATCTTTCATGAGTTGTGCTAGTGAGTACGCATACAAAAGGCAAATAAACAGTGCTCTTTCTCTGTATATGAATGCATATGTCAGTCTGTCTCTGTATGCGATGTGAGCACAAAGCAGGGCGTGGGTCTTTGCAGGTGGGACAGAGCCAGCCTTAAGCGTAGGTTATTCTCAGCGATGGGTTCTGCCTTCTCTCCAGAGACCAGCTTCAACATTCACCCACCCACTGACTCCAAGCAAGCGATGGGAGAGCAAACATGGAGGAAAGATGAGAGTATCAGATAATTATGGGGACCATGCCTTCTTGGTATAAAAGTCAGGGCCCCACACAAACTTCTTGGGGTAAACCCTCAAAGATACTTAGCAAGCACCATTGAAAAACCAAAGGAAATCCCTACCACCCTCCCCCCCAACCCCACACACCACTAGGGAAGTCTGCTGGCCTTTGCTAGCAAATAGAATAAAAGCAACTGCAGGCTGGGGAAAGAACCAGGGCATCAACCTGAAGAAGAAGAGAAGGAGAGCACACTGTTGACCTTTAGAGGTTCTCTCTACTGTTTTTTTTTTTCTATATACCTTCCCACTAATTGGTTTAATTTATCCTAGATTGATACCTTCCAAGTGGAAGAAGAACAAATTCATTTTGAACAATAGTAGACAATGAGATCAGGATCTTTGGAGTGACCTTTTTTTCCTAGAGCTCTGGAACTAAGAACTGAAGTCTGACCTCATCAGCAATTGGTTTTTGGTGATAAATAATAACCCAATTATTTTAGGCTGCTTTTAATTAAGGATAATGCTTAAATACCTCATATAGTTGTTGTTTGGTAAGTTGCTGAGTTTGCTAGTTCGTTATATTTATCTGATATGAGCATGACAATTTTAACCTGTTTAATTATTTTCCTTAGAATAATAGTAACAATAGCAAGGCAGCCTATAAATATTTTAAACTAAATTGAAACCAATTATCAAGTAACCAAAACTGCAGAAATATATCCCTGATTTACATTGAAACGTCATGTCACCATGCTGTTATCCATCCTTTTTTCTCCAACCTGGCTTCCCCTGACTTGTTTATTATTGCAAAGAGCAACCAAGCCACAAATGTAACTGCCAAGTGGCCTTGTTTCCCATATGGCTACTGACTAATGATGGGGGGGAGGTGTCAGAAAGGTGGGTTAGTAAGCTGGAAATGAATTAATCCTTTCCTTGTTGGGATCAAATATCAAGGAAAAGACCAGAATATAGCTTTCCAGCCCAGGTGCCCATAACAGCTTGCTAAACAGATAGCTGCAAAGGGTGTGCTGAGGTTATGATGCACATGGTGATTCATTTTGAGAATACTCAGTGGATGGGAGGAGAGAAGCCATCTGTAGTGTTAGAAGGAAACAAAGACTCATGTAGTGCAAATTTGTCTGGGAGGGAAAAGTCACAGTTGTCCCCTACTTATTCTCTTTATACCTAGAAGGTGTTCTAGAAGGTCCACAGCATCTGTGCAATGCCTAGTCCTAGTGTACAATCTACTGAGCAGATACTGTGCATGGCAGATGCTTAGAGGATGACTCATGGGAGCAAACCAGCTCCCACAGCAAAGGGCACAAGAGCAGAGGAAAATAAAATCCCCATCATCAATGCTGGTTTCCCAGTGGTAGTGGGATCCAGGGATCTTCATCAGAATTGGTGGGAGGGAAAGAGATGAAGCTTCCCCTTCCAAGGGGCCTGTGGAAAACATCCTTCTAGTTTTCTGTGGAGGGAATCTAGCAATCTATGAGCAAGATTGATGGAGACAGGCAGAATTAGCCTCATTGTTTCCCCTCATGCTGGAAGGGAGGGAGGGAGATGGGTTTATGGAAGGTGTGGTTTTGTATGAATGCAAGCTTGCAGGGAGCTGTGGATTGGGTATAGGTCCTGAGCTGACAACCGCTACAGATCTTGAGTATCTACCTCTGAAACTAGGGGCATCTTCAGTGGAGGTCAAAAATGTACAAATGGTGATCATGGTTGTGTGGTTGAAGTTTTGTCCCCTTTATAATATGCATTTCTGACTGCCAACTTGACTTGTTTGATGCCCCACTATGGATGCCTCTTTCTGAAACAGAGAATGCCTTCATATAAGGAGCTGTGACTGCCTTGATTCCACTTTCCTGAGTTCAAGAGAGGGTGAGTTTTAAATGTTTTTGGAGTGTTTTTCAATTCTAACTCCATTTTTCTTCCAATTCAATTCCAGATTTTCAGCAGCCAAAGATATTGATGGGGTGACAATTCAGTAAATCACAAGGAGTGGAGGGGCCCAAAATGTTTGTGTGTGTGCGTGTGTGTGTTTGGTAAGGGGCAGAGTGAAGTAGTGCTTTACTTTTTAGATTTATAAGGTCTATCTGAAGGCTGACATGGCTTTTCCTTTTGCTTCTATTTTGACAACTGGTCAGAAATCAAGTTTTTTTAATTTGGTGGTTTATCACCAATTTCACAGCATCATCTCTAAGCAGTATTAGGCCTAGAAAAATGGGGTTTGGGGTCTTAAATGGCCCATGGGTTAAGGAGGATTCCCACAGCCAATCCTTCCTATTTCAATGTTTTATTCTATTCATCCACTCTAGTAGAGATCTCATTTGGAATCTGTGGCATTTGTGGGATCTTGAAAGAAAGAAAATCCATTTGAACAGTTTCTAATTTGAATTTTGTGAGATCCAAATGGTCCTTAAAATTCTCAGCAATTTTCCAGACACCCAGGATACCGTGAGTTCTTAACTGAAAGAAGAGGAATGTCTTCAATTCTGTCAAAGCAAAATAAAATAAAGTAAAATTCATGAACAGAAAGAAAAATGAAATGGGAAGAAATAATATTGTTTCCCATCCCATCCCATCCCCTCCCTCCCTCCCTCCCTCTCTCTCTCCCTCTCTCTCTCTCTCACACACACACACAGACGCACGCACACTCCTCCTCCTCCTCCCATATTTCACTAGGCCTTGTGACCAAATTCCTCTTACCCTGTAACAGATGCTTTCACAGAAATGTTTGAGAAGTTCTACAGAGGACCCTTTTAAAGACCAAGCATAGTATTACAACCTTGGGTCCCCCATCTTTTGTAACATTTCTCCATGTTACAAGAAGCAGCCTAGTTTCACTGTGTGGTATCTCAGTATAGAGTGGTGTTTCTTCTCCAAAGACATTTTCTATACTGTATCTATACTATATGAGTTGAGAATTTGCATAGAATCTGCCAAAGGGGATGCATCTGGCTTATTGTTTCATTTGGAATACTGGTGGCCAGATTTTTGGACCCTCACACATCTCATGAGACATGTGCATAAATCCTCTTAAACCCGACCCAACTTGGGGTGGTTCATTGCAGGGTATAGGCCCAAATGGTAAGGAAATGCCCTTCAGAAAAAATTGCCCCTCTTTCACTCTGGAGGACATAGGAAGGGTGAGGAATCATCATTTAGAAATTGTTCATAAATTGTTAGGAACAGTTTTGTGGTGTGTTTTCATTATTTAAAATAGTATGAAACATTGGGGTAATAATGGGAAGAGAAAGAGATGCAAACAGCTTTGTAAAGAAGTCAAGGGAGAAACAAAGACTAGAGGAATTTGGGATATTTAATGATCTATACATTAGGAATAATATAGTGTAGCTTAGATAGTATATTTGGAAAATGATGGAGAGCTAAAAGGAAAAATTAGTGTAAAGATAATAACAAATATATTATTATCTATTTTTGAAAGTTGTGAACATAATTTTACCAATGCCACTCTATCATAAAATTATATACATTATGTATGAAAATATTTGACTGTTGATACCTTGTGATTTGGGAAAGTAAATCATCTTATCTCATCTGCCCAGGATTTACTGTCACACATGAAACATGAATCATTAAATGAACAGATAGGAAAAATATAAAAAGGGAACTATGCATGAACCATTTCAGCTCTCCAGCAGAACAACTCCTCTCTTGCTTTTTTGACTCAAATAAGCAGTTATTTTACCAGCAGAAAATTGGTGATACTTTGGAATAGAAATGTATGACTATTATGTGAATGATATGCTATATATTAAGCTGTAGAACTAATCTTTTGATACTGATTTAGGTGTGATGTATTAGATTCTGAACTGTATTTATGTTAGAAGAGGAAGAGGAAGAAGACCCTTTGCTCCAAAGAATGATTGAAAGATAAATTGTTGTATCTGTAAGGCTCCACAAGACATATCCCAAGGAAATTTGACAGTGTACTACAAAAACTGTGTCTGTGTAATCTGTATGTTAATGGCTTAGCTAAACAGAGTTTAGCTAAACAGTCACATTACAACATTCTTTTTTAATACACAGCAATTGCTCTGAAGCTTCGCTTTGAAGAGGCTCAAAAACCTCTTTAAATGCAGCTTGAGTACCAGTGCTCTATAATGGAAATTTGGACCCTGGGACCCAGTTCACACAGCCTGCTGAGGCAGAATGTGGTATTTTGTTGTGAGTTTGATTAGGGTGTTGTATGAATCCAGCCATTATGGTTTATAGCTTAACATGTTTATGTTAAGGGTGTAGGGTTTAACATGTTACACAAGCCCAGCAAATTCTGGTTTATTCAATACATTGTGGTGAAGCAAACCACCCTTTTCCACAGTCTGTTGAACTCTGTCCACCACTCTTTAGCTGTGCTGAATCCCACAAGTGTTTTTTAAAAAATGGGATTCGTACACAGAGTCTGAGCACAGATTTTATTTCTACGGTGTCTAGTGTCTCTCTAGTACATCGCGTTGCTTCCTCTTTGGGTTAAAACCGGCTTGCCTGGATTTTTTGGGGAACTGGCCAGATCAGTTTTCTCTTAGGTAGCGTGCAATTTCAGTGAGTCATGTGCTACAGCAACTGCAAGGCTCCAGGTCCCTCTAGGGTCTCCTGTTAAGCCCAGGGCAAATCGTCCAGTGAACATCAGATGGCTGGATCAGGGAACTCCCTTTCTCTCACTGAGTGCCCCTCTGTTCAGGTTTTTCAGTCAAGAAGCTTCCATGGTTTACTAGAGAAAGAAGCTTTAATTTTCAAGGCCCAAGTTCATTTCATCAACTTCTTGCCTGGGTTTATGAAAGGCTAGTTTTGTCGGATGGGAATTTGACCCCACAGCCTATTTTGAGAGCAGTGGAAGGTGATGTTCCTTGTAAGTTTTAGGGTGTCAGGGTCCAACAAGCACAGAAAATATGAAGTCTCCCTCACCTTTGTTATTAGGATGGGATGATATGCAAGTTGGATCATTAATGGTCATGCAAAATTAACATGAGGGGCGAATCCAGACTCAAAAATAGCAAAGCACCCTTTTATTGAAAAACCTGTATGGAATCCAGGGTGGGTATCTTATATTAGTTAAGTGGATTAGATGGTGAACTCTGTTATTGGAGCGATTGCAACATAAGTGTTGTTTGCCCAAAAATGCACAGTGGCCATATCATTTAAAATGCCTTTTGATGCCTAGCTCTGAGCTAAGAAAGTGCTTCCAAGCCTTTTTTAGCATTGGAGGAGGTAACATGTATTTTACAAAAGAGTAAGCCAATAAGAACTATTTATAAATGGTTGTTAAAAGATACTAAATTAGGCATTCAAGAATATAGAGTGACATGGATTAAAGCGTAGTAGTTTACAAATATTAATGTTTGCTCAGATATTTATGTTACTCCAGCTACGAGTTCCTAAGCAGTTTACAATCTGCCTGCCATAGTGGGATTAAAAATTACAAAGAACAAAACAATGAGGAATAGCATACACCAAAAATGTTCTGTTACAACCCCATTAAAAGACACAGCCAACACTTGGGGATAATCAACATCCAATCTCTTCTCCAAGACCATCTCTCAAACAGCTTAACAGGGAGGGGGCAGGATTATATCTAGCGGGGAGGTTAATTCACCAAGAATTAAGTTGTGGGCACCTATATGTCATATTTCTATAGATCTAAACTTAAGATTAATTCAACTACAGAACAAAACCCTATCTGTTGGTGGATTCAGCTAACTCTTGCTGATGGTGTACTCAGAACCCAGCATGGGTTCATTCCTGTGGTCTGTGCTAGACTGGTTCTTTTTCTAGAAGAGTTCCTCATTTCTACAGGTGCTCAGGTACCAAGGGTTTGGAAATTTAACAAGAGGACAGAAATAGATAATGTGAACTTTTATGATTGAAAAAAACAAAAACAAAATCAGCTCCCCCAAATCCTAAACAACAAAGCTGAGAGGACACCCATTTTCCATCAGTTATAAAATGATGAGAAGAGTTCCCCTCTCATTCTACAATATGTTTGAACAAGCAGCTTATTTGCAGAAGTGACCCATCCTCCCTCCCTCCTTCCTTTCTTGGGTTATTAGAGGAACAGTGAGGAGTTTAGGCTGCATATTCACGTTTATTGTTTCCCCCACTTTGTTGTTATTTAAATTGGAGCAAATATGAATATTTCAACTCTATCATAGGAAAGGAATACATATATAAAACTAGTTTTAATTCGTATACAGGACAGGCAATTTCTTGTGGGATTCCTCCTTCCCTCCCTAACCCTAACCCTAACCCTGGCATATCAATTTTATTTAAAAAAACAAAACAAAAACGAAGAAGTCATCATTTACAGTTGATGCCTCTTATGTGTCATCATTTTGGGGCAATATGCAAATTAAAATGATGATAAAAAAAGAGAAAGAGGGTCTGGGCAGTGTAATGCTTGTCAGAAATGCATTCCTTGTTCCGAGCCAGGATTTCAGAGTGACTCAAGGCTTGACATCTAAGGCAGAATAGATATTTGATTGGGAGAATGAAGGCTGGTCTGGGTTGGATACAAGGAAAGACCTATCAGAGAAAATAGGCATCTTCTAAGTGTTTCCTCTGTCCAGCATTTCCCTTCAAAGAGTCCTTTGAATACACTAAGCAATGGTACATCAAGCTAATTTTAGATCCTGGATTAATACTCTTATTTCTGCAAGAGAGAAGTAAGCGGGCCATCCCTTTAATATCACTTAGGAAGCATGCAACTAACTTTTCTTTTTGATCTTGCCCTGTCCTACAGAATCCACAGCAATCCCATGCTTTGTTTTTTCCTACATTCCTGAGGTGTTAGAGAAATAACTGAACAAATCAAAGGCAAAAACCTGATTTAAACAAGGAATTTTCATATGCAAATAATGAAGGATCTCAGGCCAGCAGTGTCTCTTAATATTTTGGTGCAGACAAGGGCACTAATAGACTCTTATAACAGAGTGATCCTGCACAGGGGATGTATCCTTTTTACAAGCCTGGTCAGGACAGGATTTTCCAATGTTTTGGAAGGGGGAGTTTTGAGATCATTCTTCTTCTTTTTATTCTGCCGTGTTATTACTGATTTAGGAAAGAGACTATATGTGTGTGTTTCCCACTTTAAAATGATGGAAACCTAGTTTGCAGCAGATATGGCCAGAGAAGCTGCGTCAGCTGCAGAAATAGGTTTTGGGACAGTACGTGGCCCTGAACAACAAGCATGCGAGTACCCAGATACAACCCTTTTAAAGTTGTAATGAAAAAGTGCTGTGTTAGTCCTGGCCTGTGCAGAAACCAGAACCTGTTTCTCTTGCCTGCCTCTGGATTAGAAGGCCTCCTGGTTGCTGGAGGGGCTCTGTCCTCACTGCCCCAGGGCAGCCCTGGGCTGTGATCTCAGTTGTTTCCAAAATAAACCAAACCAGAGAAAGAAATCAAACACATGCATTGACAAAGGGTATTGTTCAGCACTTCTGCCCTTTGAGACTTTAATCCCTTAATTCAAGTTGGAGCATTTGCCTTTATCTGTCATCTTGTATAAAATATGTTGGGAGGGAGGCAGGGCGGGAGGGGTTCATCTCTTTCAACAAAGTAACCAGGGCCCTTCATACAGCTTTCCTGAACTTGTGGGTACAGGATAGGGACATTTGTGTATGTGCGTAAGGGGATGCATGTGTGATGCGCAGAGAGCCTTAGTTAAGGAAAAGTGAATGAAGAAAAAAAATCTCCTCAAGTCCCTGCAAAACTGAGGCAGCGCTCTTATTTTTAGGATGAATTATTGGGGGGAAGATGGGGTTGGTCTTTTCAGGGAAACACCGTGCATGTGCTGCATATGTGTTGCACATGTGTATATAGACTGTCTCACACACACATGAATGATGGACCCGGGTACTATATTTGGTCTGTGAGCATCGTCGTTCCCAGCTCACTTGGCTTCTAGACTTGCGTTACCATCAGCTGCTTTTCTGGTGGCCTTGCTGTTGGGCCTCCAAAGCCTGACAGCAATTTGTCCCCACCCATTAAAAATCTCTCTTGGGCCTCTTCATGGTGGCTCTTCCACACTCCCTTTACAGCAGCGTGGAGCTGAAAAGGACTGAGCAGGCATTGGCTTCCTCCCCACTTCCTGCAGTTGAACTTGGCTCCTCTCCTTGCAGTCAGCTGCTTTGAGGGCTCTTAGAAGCAGAAAGCTGGATTGTTCAGCTAATCCATTGAACTAATAAATAAGAAATAGCAAAGTCCAAATAAGGTGTGGTTTAATGAACAAGGCACATTCATTATAAATAAATAATGATTTAAAAATTTTTCATTATGTTTTATTTGATTGATTGGTTGATTGATTGATCGATGTGGCCTCCTACTCACCAGGTGGCTCTCAGCCAGTCTTCATAAATCTAATACATAAATCTGTGGTTTGTACTAGAACTGCCTGAGTGAAAGTACTCAGCAGCCTGCTATAAAACTCAGGAAAATATGATTTGTACCTCAGACGTACAGCCTTCTTTGTTTTTCACAGATGTCACAAGAAACAAATACTTATCCCACCATCATCAATCGCCTGCCAGGGGAGAGGTGAACGATATCACATATGAGCTGACAGCATTACACAAATGATGTAATGCATACTTCTATTGGACGTCATGATAAAATTGTTTCATTTGTGCAATGACCTTAGGAGGTATGCCCTGCATTTCCATGGCATCATGGCTTGTTAGGGCCACCACTTTGTCTTTGAGTTACCCTCCCTCTTTCTCCTTGTTATTCCAACATATCCTCAGCATTACTGGATCTCTTCCCCAATACTGAGGAGATTAAGTCTCTTAAATGAGCTCAACTAAGACTGACCTTCACTTAACCACAAATATGCATTGTATACAATTCTTCCTACTTATAACACTTTTGTTAAGTGCCTGTATCCAATCCGTACTGTGCCTTGTTGTGCCTACCTTTCTTCTTAATCACTGTTAATAGCTTGACCACAAAATCTCATCAGGATGTTCCCTCTGTCATTGTTCCTATGATTTCCTCTCCTTCGTTTGTATTGTTCTGTTGATTTAAAGTTTATCTATGGATAAGAATTTTATAAAAAGCTACATGGTATGCTGTGGGAGGGGGCTGTAGCAAGATAGAGGGAGAACCCTGTGCTACGCTTCTCCCAATTTTGGAATTTAAAAGGAAGTATAATTGCCTTTTGCTCTGTCTGCAAATTTCCTTAACACCTCCTATTGTCTCCTTGCCCAATTCTTTTCCTTTTATCTTCTTTCCTTTTTATCTTCCTACTCATCTCACTGAACACAACACTGGAGAAATCCTAGGCTATAGGATTTGATAATCTTCTGACAAGATTTTGATGGTTATGTCCTGATCCTCATACTCACCAAATGGTTGATATACTTATCAAAACTATTAAACACTTGTCAAAACTGTTAAGCATTTACTATTTATACTGTAAACAATAATATAGTAGAGACTTTGTTACTAAGCTCAAAAATTCATATTTCTTCTTACCTTTTTAATATTATGAAAACAACTCAATGTACTTTGCTTGGTATCTTTTATTAATGTTATACTGAGCATCAGTTGTACAACTTAGTAACTATCTTTCCATCTATAGACATTATCTTTTTTAAAATGTATCTATGTTTTAAATAAAAAGGAGGAAAAAAGTCTGTTAAGCATTCGTTAGCTATAATCTTTTATTTTAACTTTGGTTATCCATTGATGTTAATGTTATAATTAATAAACCCTACACTGATTGGTGCTCCAGATCCTTGGTGATGCAATCACACATTCAATCAATGAATCAATCAAGTCACAATTAGCTTGGCCTTAATGCCACTGAAACTCTCCACTCTCTGCCTTCAGGCCTTTTCTGTTATGGTTCAGTTATCTGGTAACTGACAGCTCCTGATTCTGATATTCCTGCTGAATACTACCACATTTTGCCCTCTAAAGGAGCTTATGAACACACTGGGAAGGCTGTAGGATGCCCAGAGAGATCCCCCACCGAAACCCTATTTCAAGGATATGTACTGGAACTTCCAGCCTTCTTCTGAAGTTTCAAAACTCCATTCATATATCTGAGGTGTCTGTTTCATTCTAATGTGCATAATTTAATGGACTGAACCATCAAAAGTTGCAGTGTTGCTTCTTACCATGAGGTAAGGAAGGAAGGAAGGAAGGAAGGAAGGAAGGAAGGAAGGAAGGAAGGAAGGAAGGAAGGAAGGAAGGAAGGAAGGAAGGAAGGAAGGAAGGACAGCAAGCCCATAGCAAGGGTAAAGTTTGGGGGGGGGGCATGAAAAAAATAGGGAGGCCAGGTTATCTGGCATTTGTAAGATTCATACTGTAATTTATGCAGTAGTCTACAGAAGCTGCAGTTCATCAGTTGAAAACTAAATAAAAACTCACATAGAATAGTAAATTATTTTAATTTAACAGCTAAAACAGAAGTCGGTATAGTTAAAGGTGAATTTCTTGCTAACTTCTCAGTGGTACACTTTCTTTCTAAAACATCAGTGGGTTTATTGATAGTCACCTGTGGGAGAAGGGTTTCACCCTCAGCTCTCAAATAGCCCAAATAACCTATGACCTTTTTGGGAACTCTGTATGTGTGTACGCGTGAAACTTTCCTACCTCATGTGACCAAAAAAGCAATGAATCAGTGGGCCACTGTGGGTGCTTTCTTTTGTTTTTTGCCCTGGTCATTGACCTTAATAAAGTTGGTTCTGTGTTGTTTTTTTAAGCACAGGGAAAAGGAGGAAGCTCAGGGAAAGAAAAACAGCTTTAAACCTTTAATGGCAGGTTTTGATCTAGAACCTTCTATTTACAAGACAATTTTATGCTATTACTGAATTCACAATAAAAGGCAACTACAGGAGACATCAGAGAGCTTGAGAAGATGGCGGCATTTCTTCCCCTGCAAAATAGTCAATGATCTGCACTATCCCCCATGACCAGTCTTGCTCGAGGTGATACAACATAGACAAATGGACTTCAGAAGAAAAGCACAAAAATGTGCCCCGAAGTCACTCTGGAAGTGTGGGGAGGATACTGTAAATAGAGGAGGGCCCACTTCTGCCCTCCAGAAACAGTTGCTTGCCCAACCTGGGGCAAGGGGATAGGGCTGACAAGCCCTATGGGTCTTGTGCCTCCTTTATACACGGCATACTTTCCCTTGCAATGCTGGAAAAGAGCTTTTTTTCTCAGGGGTGGAGTCAATCCATCCTTGCCCACTGGGGCAATACAATGTGGGGAGCCTATGCTTTGGGCTGACCGTATTTTGGCTCCGGGAGTTTCTGCCTCCCCTTTTCTCTGGCTACAAAAAAGAATGATTGCATTTAGTACTTGCCTGCGAGGTATGATCAAGAATGCCTGAAATGGGTGAGTTCTTGCAACCAGACACATACAGACAGAAAGGCAACATATTTGCAGTACAGGTAGTCCTTGTTTAGCGACCACCATTGGGACCGGCAACTCAGTCGTTATGTTGCACAGTTATTAAGTGATTAATATTCAGGTTGTTGGCTTTTTGAAGCATGAGTGGCCATTGTGAAGTTAATGATTTCACAATTTCACAAAAAGGAGCCAGTTTGGTGTAGTGGTGAAGGTGCTGGCCTTGAAACCAGGAGACGGTGAGTTCTAGTCCCACCTTAGGCATGACAGCTGGCTGGGTGACTTTGGGCCAGTCACTCCCTCTCAGCCCAACCCATCTCACAGGGTTGCTGTTGTGGGGAAAATAGGAGGAGGAAGGAGTATTATGTAAGTTCACCACCTTGAGTTATTTATAACAAATAATGGGCAGGATAAAAAAATCTAAAAAAAAAATGGAATAAACTTAAAACTATAATTTTAGCCAAAAGCATTTTGACTACAAAATATAATGGAATTTATCTGTCATACATACATGCCTATATACACATTTTAAATAACTATATTATATACTGTAGGTGGATCTTCAGTCCTGCTTCCTTTTTCACTCCACTGTTCTTTTATGTACAAATTTAAGCTATACAATAGTTTTTGTCTGAAGCCGTTACTTGATACCTGCCAATAATGGTGACTGTGGCATCAAAAAGATGTACCAGGTCATCTTGCAATCCTGTTGCAATGTCACACTGTCACTGCACTCCTTTCTTAATGCTCAGTTGATAGTTCAAATCTGACCATTACTGATTTCTCCAAAGTCACAGAAAAAAGCTGAAAAGATAAGTATTTTACCATTTAATTATATCATTGGGCCAGACCACAAAGAATTTCTGTTCATGTTAAAGCTAAGATTTCTGCTTAACTGTTTGTACTCATAGCAATCTCACATGCTTCACTTGTCCATTAAAGCAGATTCCTAAATGCGAGTTTGGTTTTCAGTATGAATCTTCTTCTGTTTGGAGAAACAGATAGTCCTTCTACAACCCCTCAATGCTGATCTATTTAGTAATTCACTTTACCTTACATTCACCTGCAGGAGGGGATCAGTATGTCTTTCATGACATTCTAGAATGAATGAATGAATCAGTCAATCAATTATGTTGTATTTTTCAGCTTTTCACTCATCCACTATTCTATCTACTGTATGGCAGCTAACGCTGGCTTTTCTCAAGGCCTTAAAAACAAGGTTGTGTTATTGTGCCTGAGAATCTGGAAGTGTGGCTGAGCCTATGCAATGGTTGTATTGATTTGTTATTCGTGAGTTTGTTTTTACCCTGGCTGTAGATCATATATATGTTGCTGTTTCTTTCTTTTTTATGCTGTTTTAATTATTGTTAGTCACTCATGAATTTGAGACAAGCAGCCATATAAACTGAGGTGATGATAATGATTGATAGATAGATAGATAGATAGATAGATAGATAGATAGATAGATAGATAGATAGATAGATAGATAGATAGATAGATAGATAGATAGATAGATAGATAGATAGATAGATATGGATTTCGGGACTACGGTGTTTGGTGGGAATGATTTTTTGTAATGCTTCTGCCATCTCCCTAAATCTATAATTACGGTATGACCTCATTTTGGGTTAAACCATTTCTATTAATTATTCATGCTGTTTCTCTTTCTTTGATATATCAAACACATGAAATAGAAAATCCCCCGTTAAGAACTGAATTTTCAAAAGCTGGCAAAATTATTCCGACTGTGAAATTATATGTTTTAGATTTCAGCTCTAACATTTGATGTTGAGGGTTACTTTTTTTAAAACAAAAGCTCTAGTTTATTATCTTTTTATGACAGTGCTATTCAGCTTTCCAAATTCCTTTTGTTGGCAACTAACTTTTGTTGCTGTATCAGCAGAGAGGGAGATCCACCAATGGGATGGAAGTAAAGCTGTTGGAGACCACCTAGTACACCTGCAGAGGAACAGATGGCCTTCCCACAATGAGAGAGATGAGAAATGGAGTACATTACGAACATCCATAGATCTACAGTTCCCTAGGCCCCTTCAATTCCAGACACCCCAGCCCACGTCCCAAAAGAATCCTCAACTACATCAGTCCTGAAATAGCCTTTTCTTCCCATTAATTAAAATGCATCAGGAGTGTTCGTGCCCCTCTGCTTTTACAATCACTTTTTTCCTTTTTTGACCTGCTGATAGTAGAAACAAGCAGCTTCCCCAGTACCACCCCTTTAGCAGCACTGCAATGCTAAGACCACCCTAACAGTCCAACAAGGTAGTTGAAGGTAGTACAAATGAATAAGAAGTGGAAGTGGACAGGATTATGTTTCTTCATCAGCTACGTCAGAAATGCCTCTTCCAGATCAGGAAGCTTCCAAAATGCATCTGATTGTGGGCCACACAAAATACTGGACAGAACAGCCATTGCTCTGACCCAAGATGTTTCCCAAGCTCTTGTTTACTTAGAAGCCCACAGGGCTACTGTAGTTCTTTTCAAAGTTCTAATATTAGCTATAATGGTGGTGAGGATTAAAAACAAGGAAAACAGAAAAATGCAGGAGCTTAAAACAATCTTCCTCATCTGGATCCTTAGGAATTAATTAGTGAGAAAAAACTGTCCATGCCAGAGAAAAGGGCTCATATAGAAGCACCTGAAATTAATCACCCACTTTTTTTCCCCAATGTAATGCTTTATAGCATCAGTTTTATTGCACAGCTTCTGATTCATCCCTCCACTACTTACCCCACATCCAGAAGACATTAGGTATGAGGCATTTGTATTAGGCAGTTCAATAAGGCTGAGTGCATATCAACCCGCAGAATCGAAGACATGTTATGCCAAACACATGATGCAAATAATAATAACAATAACAACAACAACAACAATAATAAAAATCAAGTGTGAAAAGTGCTTCAATTTTTTAAGATCGAATGTCCTTAAAGAATGCTATTCAGACATTGTTTGGAAAAATGATCTAAGGCAACATGCTTTAAGCTTTGTAAAATGAATGGCAACATGTACAACAATGAAAAAAAGAAGCTTGCATAATAATCAAACCATTTACGATGAACTCCCAAGTTGCTTTGTAAAGAAAATTGCAGTTGGGAAAGGTGGCCAAGGCCAAATCTAGTCAGGGCTTGTTTTGTTCATTTTGATTTTGCAAAAAGATATCCTCCCACCATCTGAACATTTTAATGAAGGTGTAATTTAAGAAAGCCTGGAGAAAAAACTCAACATAATGATGCACAGGAGGTTTGTTACAAACACTTTGATTAAAAAAAGTGAATGTGGCTGCAGCAAGTAGATTTGATCTTATATTGCAATAATTGTTTGATCTAAAATTCAGCACAAGCACTACACTGCATTTTAATATATAAAACCATAGAGAAGGGACCCACAGTGAGAAATTGGCTGAGGAGTAAAATTATAAGGCTGACATCTATGAGATGGGCAGTACAATCCTAGGCATACTTACTGAAATCTCATTTTATTCCATGGGCTTCACTCCCTAGGGAGTATGTGTAGGATTGCAGCCTAGAGCTACTATGTAAGCTTGTGCACTTTGAAGTATATAATGAAAGTGCAATCTGTTTCCAAGTATACAGACTTAGGAGTGTAATGTTTCTGTTTCCTGAATTTTCCAGGCCATCATTCTGGATGCCGTTATTATCTCCAGAAACTGCAATTGCTAGTGCCTGGAGGGGACTACATACCCCAACGAGATAGATGATAGATAAAGAGAGAGAGAGAGAGAGAGAGAGATAATGATAGAGAGATAGAGAGATAGAGATAGAGAGATAGATACAGAGATAGTTTCCAGCAGAATTCTTCATGCAGAATTCTGGAGAACTCATGAGAAATTTAGGTAATTTGGACCAGGGAAGAAAAATAAACTTCACTTGACTCTTTCATCAGCATGTACACCTTGGTGCTATGTGCTCCTGTTGATATAGATCAACTGCCTTAAAGCTCTTTAACAGCATGCTTTGGAGCAAAAGGTACATCTTTTACAATTTGAGGAGAAAACGGATACACATTTGGATGTCCACAACAGATGAACATCCATACCGTCCCAGGAGGGGCTTGATACACACACTGTATCTGTAGCATATACGGTTGCATATTTGGCTCAGAAGAACATGGTTAGCTATAACCTGCTCCTTTTACTGGTTCTCAGGGCTGGTTTAGACTTTTTCCATCACTCCCCGAGGCAAGGTCTGGGGAGAGTGCAGCTCCATTGATTGCCTTCTGCGAACTTCACGCTCTTCCCAGTCCTCTTCTGGCTCATAGCCTTTGAAGATTGCTAGCCTCTCTGAGAGAGTCTTTGCATGAGGGAAGAGAGCATAATTGTAGAGCAAGGAAGCCACCACTGCTCCAGCCATGGGACCCAGCCAGAAGACCTGTGCATGGAAATGAGAACATGAGAGAGACTCAGAAGCTGGTAGACACAATGATTATTCTTGGGTAACACAAAACCCAAAAGACAATTGGTAGATTTATTTGAGCTAAACATCTACATTTTATCCTGTGGACAGGAGGGATTTCATTAAAATAGATTTCAAATAATTTATTGGAGCAGGCAGGAGAAGAATTGCAGGCTTCTTCCTTCCCCACCATCCCTCCCCATATGTATGATTCTGGCCTTGATTAATGAATTCAGTTCAATAGGTGATTCTTTTTCACCCACTCTCCTCTTTTTCTTCTCCTTTTGAAGACCTCCTTCTTCCCTTCTATTTATTTCTCTAAATCCCTTGCCTTTCTAGGTTTCTCCAGCATTTACAAAGCCATATTTTGTGAAGCTCTTGATAAATTTGGTCCTTACATCTGGAATTGCTTCTTCTTTTACCTCCAAACCCTTCTGCTTGTCTTGAGATGTGAGTAGCTCAGCTGATAACAGCCAGAGATCCTTCTGCTCACACTTCATCTCTTGGTGACAAATGGGGCAGCTAAGTTAATAATTACTAGCTAATCATGAATATATGGCAATTTCTAGAATCAGTATACAGTTCCTCATCATCGTGGTTTTCAGTCTGTGTTCCAAGGAGCTTCATACAACTATCAGGCATTTCTCATCAAGGAAAGCAGTTATGCAGGCTTCTCTGCAAGCCATATTCAAGCAATGGGCAATGGGATTTATAGCTAAGCCCTACATCTGGAAAGTACTAATTTGGAGAATGTGGACTACAGAGCACCAAAGTGCATCCAATGTGTTCTGGAAAAGCAAGCAAGGTATTATTTCCTATTTTTCAAATATCATTGCTGGATTATTCCAGATCTCCCAAGCCAGGGCAACAGAACTAAGATGCTAACAGTATGGCTCCTCTGGTGGGGAGCTAAAGAATTCATGGACAACTGCCAAACTCATTGAAGGATTTTGCTTCCTTCATTCTTTCACTTCACTGAACATAAATGTTAAGAAACTCCAGAGACACAAAACAAGAAACCAAAGTCATGTCCAGTAACAAACTGACCTGAAGCTAGATGAAACTAGAGCCTGAACAGCTCACATAGATATTAACTAGAGCTGGAATGGGGTTTTAATCCATTGCCAAACCACTGAAGCCTCTTCTCGCTGAAAACGTGTGTGCCAATTGCAGCCCTTCCTGGAATGGGAGGCTCCAGTCTCAATCATTCACACCTTAGTCTCTTCCTAGTTTGATTATTGCAATGTGCTCTAAATGGGGCTGTTCTTGAAGAACATTTGGAATCTGCAATTGGTCCAAACATAACAGTGGGCACAGTTTAGGGTGCACTTGGTATGCCCATGTAACATCTTTGCTTCACAAGCTGCATTGGCTTCCACTATGCTTCCGGGTACAATTTAAGCTGCTAGTGGTCACCTATAAAGTCCTACATAGCACTGGGCCAGATTACTTGTGGCACTGCCTGTCCACTAGATCCGACAGTGTAGGCATGCTCCTTCTCTGAAACAGTGCCATTTAATGGAACCTGGGAAGTGTGCCTTTTCTGTTGTGGTGCTTATGGAACAGCATCTCTGAGATCTGGATGGCCCTGAGCCTGTTAGACTTCCAGAAAGCCTTGAAGACGTGGCTTTTCCTTCAGGCAAAGGAACACGTATGGTTCTTGCAATGCTATTTTACTATTTCTTGTTTTTATGTTCTGTATTGTGACAGGCAGCAATATCAATTCAACAGACAAACAAACAACAGTCCTCTTATGGAGGCAAGAGCTGCTCCTGGTTCATCAGTCCTGTTACAAGTCTCCTAAGTGATAGTTGTCTCCTTCATGTAAGATTATGCTCCTAATTTATCACAGGAATGCCAAGAGAGACCTCCTGCTGCTAGAAAAGTGGCCAGGGCCACATGGCCAGAGCTGATGGTTTCACTTTGTTTCATACACCATATCTTATGTCTTGCATATATGGCATTCATCCCTCTGTGTTCAGAAAATCCTAATATATTGCACGAGCATGAATAGACCAGGACAAACTTCAACCCCAAGTGAATTTGGAGACCTTGGTAGCCTTTTGATGTTGTGGTGTCCTCTACAGTAAGTCATCTATCCCTTCCTGTCTTCCCATCCTGCTCCTCTTCTCACTTGTATTGCCACAGGCGTATGAGTCAGAGAAGAGAAGAGGGGAACTACACTCTGAGGAACCACAGCCATGTTCCCTGGTGTGAGAAGAAGGGCAGAAAAGACTTCTATTCTACTCTTCTATTCTACTCTCCTACTCTTTTATTCTACTGTTGGGTCACATGATGGACATGGATTGCATGGAGTCCTCAGCTTTATTCTCTAAGGCCCACCACCTCTTCCATAGTTTCTCAGAGAATCAGCAGTCCTGGTAAGGATATTTGGGGGTAGGGAATCTTGACCCTCCCCCCTTCCAACTAACTAATTTTGGCAAAATGGCTCTTCCCCGATCATTAACAGGAACCAAGAAAATTCAATTGTCCATTTAAAAAATGCTGAGGGAGGAGAGGATTTAAACTTGTCTTCTTTCACAGGAATCCAGGGCATTTCTGTCTATGTGCATGTGAGAGAGTGAAAGGGTATGCCAATATGTGCACCTATCAGTGATGAAGTGTATGAATCTGCTTGCTTGTATGGGTTATGACCCCCATGCCCCCAAGATTTACAACCCCCAAAACATTGCCATCCTTTCTTAGTGCTCTGCTGCAAGTACAGATGGTCTGGAACAGCCTTTCTCAACCTTTTTACCCTAGAGGAACCTTTGAAATAATTTTCGGGTCTTGGGGAACCCCTGCATAAAAATCACAAAAAATGTGAAAACTTCATAATGCAATTCATTTCTAACATACACAATCCACGTTTTTCAACATTGACAACAACATCGACAAAGTGGCAGGCCGGCACCTGAGTTGTGGTGTATAAAAATTCCCATGATTGCAAGTGCTAGCATTGCGCAGTGTGTGAAGTTCAAAAAATGATGTTTATTTATTTATTTATTTATTTTAATCGCCAATCTCTTGCGGAACCCCTTCTGCAGAACCCCAGTGGAGAAAGGCTGGTCTTGTGTCTTACCCAGTGGTCGTCAAATTCACCAACAATCACAGCAGGGGCAAAAGATCTAGCAGGATTCATGGAACAGCCAGTGTAGTAGATCTAGGTAGAAAAGCAGGATGAAATTAGTGATACACGCACAATTATTATTAGCCTGAGTCAATCTACTGCAGGATGAAGGCAACTTCATTGAAGACCATCATCTAACATGCTGGTCCAGTGTGAGTTGGTAGGCGGGTGTTTTTTGTCTTCCCAATCTAGGGCTGAGAGAGAGAGTGACTGGCTCAAAATCATCCAGCCAGCTTCTGTGCCTAAGACTGGTCTAGAACCTGAGTTTTCATGCTTGTGGTCCAGCATCTTAACCACTGTACCACACTGCCTGTCATATATGTGTGTGTGTGTGCACGTATCTGTGTGTGTGTATGTAGTTAGTAGTTAGATTCCTGCACTAGAAAGGGATTCGACTAGATGATAACTAAGAACCCTTTCAACTCTTACATACTTTGATCCTCTATGGGAAGATCCAGGTTCAGATCTCCATTCAGCCTTGAAACTGATGGAAAGATCTTGGATGACTGATTATTGCAGTGTTATATAACAGAATCTCTAACGAGGATAAAAGAGAGAGAGACAAAATCCATCTATACTGCTCTAAACCACTTAGGTAAATTAATGTATGTGATCAGCTCTTTTGACAGGTTTTTTTTTTTTTTTTTGCCTTATTTGTTTTTCCTGAGAAGAAAATAGCACTGATATATTTAGATCAGGCAAATGATCTGAAGGGATTCCATACAGTTTCATCCAGCGTAATGGCTTCACTGAAAACTGGCTAATGGTAAGGAACGCCATGCAACTATGTGTCCAAAGCATCTCCGAGACTGGGCCCGCAGCAGGAAATAAGGAAGAATGAAAAGCAAGGATGATTTAAACTTTAGAGAGGATAACAAAGATTTAGATTTCTAGAACTGCTAAAATAACCAGAAAAAAATTAAAGTCCAACCATTCAGAAGGAGGACAGGAAGGAAGTCAAAGATTAAAATATACTTTTATAAACTGGCCTATCTATGAACTGGATGTTCTATGCTGGCTAATTATATGGATGTCTCTGAATCTCAATATGTGGTCCTCCCCACCCCCCCCAAAAAGATTGCCTGCTTCTGTTAAAAACAGCTTTTACCGTATCATTACTTCAATACAGGTAGTCCTTGACTTATGACCATTCGTTTAATGATCATTTGAAGTTATAATGGCACTAAAAAAAGTGACTTATGTCTGGTCCTCGCACTCACAACAGTTGCAACATCCCCGCGATCATGCAGTCAAAATTTGAGTGCTTGGCAACCAGCATGTATTTACGATGGTTGCAGTGCCCTGGGCTCACGTGATTGCCATTTGCAACCTTCCCAGGGGGCTTCTGACAAGCAAAGTCAATGGGGGAAGCCAGATTCGTTTAATGACTGTATAATTCACTTAATGACCACAGCAAAAAGATCATAAAATTGGGCACAATGACCACATTGCTTAGTGACAGAGGTTCCAGTCCCAGTTGTGATCCTAAATCGAGGACTACCTGTAGAAAACCATGTTCCACTAGCCTTGTCATTCCCCTGTGGCTCGTCTTGCTATCTATAAAGCCAGGATAGCCAATGGGAGGCTTTTTGGTAAAATAGGGAGGGGACAAAATCCTTCCTTGCAGCTGCTTCTATGCCTATAAAATCCGTTCCATAGGACTGGGACAATCTTCACGGGGAATTTTTCTGAAAGTAATTGGGGATGAAGACATACAGCAGCTGCAATGAGAAGAGGAGGAAGGAAGCCCTTTTGGGCAAGCACAGTGTTGATTTTTACCACTGGGATTGACTTCTAACAACATATTAATGAGGGCAGCCATTATGAGTAGCACTAAACAAATTGAAGCACCCAGCTATTAAGTGAGATCACTTGTACTCACTGATCTCAGCAAGTACCTAAGGATAGTTGGATCCCAATTGATGATATCATCCTCTTTATAATATGATCTCAGGTTGATTGCTATCTGGGAAAGGAGGGAGAGGCAGCCAAATAGGAATGCAACTATATGTAGCCCAAAGCCTGTTGAATCAGGATTTCAATGAGTAGATATGTGGTGAATATGTAGAAAATTGCTCTGATTTTCAGCCATGAGAAACATCAACTGAGAAGGGCCATTCCCTCACTCCAAGATTTGTGCTTTATTGTCAGTACCGTCATCTCTCCATGCTTAATTTTGCACAGCAATCTGGTTGACAGAGTTACCCACCCCAAGGAGGTGACCCAGGACGACGGAGAAACCAATGGACAAAGCTGGGGATCCCAGGTTGCCGGTCCTGCGATCATCAGTGGAGGCAAAAATGCACAGAACCAATTGAAGGGTGAGGAAAAGCTCCATGGTGACAGCCTGCCCTGATGTTGTGTTATTTTGCACCTAGAAGAAAGCAGAAGAAAATTAAGGTGCCTTCTGAAATCAGTTGCTCTTATGACAGCTGAAACGCATTTTAAACCCTCTCCAGAATTCCGGGTGTTAAATACTGAAGACTTTAAAATTGAACTTGTTTATTCATTTATGATTTGTTTATTTCTTCAGTTTCTATAGCTGCCCATCTTACAATAGTGACTCTGGGAGGCTTTCAACATTTTAAGAAAAACAGAAAAACTTAATACAAAACCTAAATAGCAGCTGAGGAACCAAACCAAGATAAATCAAATCATAATCACATCACGCTCCCTCACTAACATTCCAACCCCCATGCCTGGGGATGCCCACATCCATGCCTTAAGAGCCATCTGAAAAGCCACCTACTCTTGGGGCGAATGGTGTTCCAAAGGTCACGTTCTGCAACAGAAAAGGCCTCCTTCCAGGGTCCCACAAGGTGACATCCGTTGGCTGACAGAACCCACAGCATGCTTCTCAGCTACATCTCATTGTTAAATTTTGCTGATTAAGGCAAACATTTTAATGAACTACTGCCGGGCCCTTTGTTCACTAATAATTTGAGCCTTGTATTTATATATTTTAGATGTGTAAAATGGAATACAAAAGGAGGGGAAAGGCAGGTGGCTTCATTTTCTTTCAGCTCCCTAGGGATATATTTAAAAAGCTAAGTGATCAACCTGAAATGAATGGAACTGTACAAGAATTCCAACAAATGTACTAAAAAACAAGTACTTGCAGAAGAACAGAAAATCTACTCCCCTCTCCCATCAAACCAACCAACTAAATTGATTGTTGGAGTCACCGTATCATTCTGAAAATCCAATCCATCTTTTTTTCCTGTCTGCTATTTTCCCATGTTCCTGGATCAGCCATACGGATGTTCCTGTTTGGTTAGTAAAGGGGGAGATGGCAGAGCAGCACATGGCCACTAAATTTGGGCTATACATCCATGTCATGAAGGGAAATACACGTGGATATGTTAACATTTGGGTGACGAGTTACTGAAATGATCAAGAAGGAAATATTTTCTGTCCTCCTAAAATGTTAATAGGGAATCAATCCCCAAAGAGGATTATACACCCATCAGGAGAACTGGCTGCCCTGTATTTGCCTGATTTTGTATTTCCACTGAGGTACTGTACTCCCTCACTGTCCTTGGTTCAATAATTACATGACTACCCCGAGGGGAAACAATTGAATGAGCTTAATAGATAAGATCTCTATTATTTGTCTCCCTTTGCCATTTCAACTGCAGTTTGATTAGCTTTGAATGGATCCATGCCATTGGGGAAGCACATTCTAGATGTTTATCTGCGACACCCCTCAGCAACTGAATGCAGCCACTTGGAATACTGGAATGCTCCGATGCCTGACAGAGTCACATTTGGCCTGCATGGACAAGGTAACTCCATAACTCAAGCCTGTGAAATCTGTGATCCATCAATCTGAACCTAGCTCACCAATCTATTTTTGGTGGTGTTTTAGATGCTTCAAGGTCTACTTTTGGTGCCATGCCCAACACACAGCAAAGAGAGCAGTGTTCTTGCATCTCTGGTGGCCCAGGCACACCGTTGGTTGATTGTGTTTTATTGGCGGAGTTGCAACCTACATCTAGGCTTTGTTGTCACTTCCATCTCCTTGATCACTGAAGCAAGTGGCTCACAGAAGCATTGCAGTAAACGAATCTCTAAAATACTAGGGAGTTTGCAGAAGAAATAGCTCTGTTTCTCTCAAGGGCTACATTCCCTTAGGATAATCTCTTGGAGGTCATGTGGTATGTGGGCTGAAATAATCCGTGAGTTTATCAAGAGCCAAACATAGGTGGGACAGCAGTTCTCTCTTGGATGTCACTGTTTTCCTCTTTTTAACACCTTTTTCGCCCTAAAGCAGAGCTGTTTTGTCTCCAGAGGAGCAGGCTATGAGGAAGAGAGAAATAGCTCCAACCAGATATCTCAACTGATCTCTTGCATTAGTTAGGCTGAGGGCCATGAGAAAATCATAAATGCTTTAACTATGCCTCTCCAAATGGCTTGTGACACTGTATCACGAGTTATCTATGGGCTGGAACTTTGTTATCTTCAGAAAAAACGACCAGAGAGCTTTAAAATGCAGCATCTGGTGCAGGGGTGTCTGTGGGGGGGAAGGAGGTAAAAAGTTAATATGGTAGGGGTGACTGTGCAATCGAAGCTGTACCCCTGCGTGCACATTAAAAGGGGTAGGGCTTTGATTGCCCAGTCACGCCTACCATATTAACTTTTGAAATCCTCCCTGTGGATGCCTTGATCCAGGGCTCCATAACAACAACTGATTGCTCAGGTACACCCATGAAAAACACATCACCTTGCATAAGATGCATGCATAATTCATGCTTTCAAGGAACTTTTCTCTCCCTCCTCCGGATGCAATTCCTGTGGTTAAGTCAGAATCTCATTAGGCAAGTAAACAGAGTGAGAGGAACTATAGCTGAGCCCACAGGGAAGGAAAAGGTTCACAGAGCATCACATCAGCATCCTTTTTCTCAATATGGTAATCCATCTTGATAGGCATTCTGCACTGGAAGGTTTTCCAAAGCTGCTTGCCTTTTTTTGACCTTGTTTGGCTGAGGAGCACATGAATCTTGAATGTGTGCTATGAGATCTTTCATCAAAAAGTTGGCATGGTGGGTTCAACTAATCATAGTATACTGTACTTATGAAGAGGCAAATGGATGAGGACCTCCTGCAGACCCACTGATCAGCCCTATTTATAGTATCTTTGTCTTTTGCACAAACTCCCTACCATTTTCACTCTCTAAGAAGGCCTCTAAGCCTATGTCAGGAGCAACACCGTGAGATACTTTGGAAATAAAATTGATCCTGGAAGTTACCATTTTGTACTGCACCATGCAATTCCCCCCCCTCTTTTTTTTTTTCCAAAAAAGAAAAAAAAGGCACAAGGAAATGTTGGTAGGCACACTCCATGTTGGGGACCCCAGGGTAAAGCAATTTTGCGCGGGTGTTAAGATGAGGAAGATCTGGTAGTTCTGGATCCATTTTAATCCGTTTCTCTCTTGGTCTGATGGACGTCTATGCTAAATAACTTTCTGTCTAGGGAATATTCACGGATGCAAAGACTATTCAACTTCTCTCTCTCAGTCTGGCCTGCAGAATACTCTTTTATGGCTCTTTTTTCAGTTTCTTGGTATAAGATCAGATTGTTCCCTCCCCCACCCCACCTTTCATTTTTTTCTCTGGAGATTTTAATGAATAAATGGATGTGTGTGTGTGTATCAATGGTATATATTCTTCATCTTGTTTCTGTATTTATTTTCTGTATCTATTAAGCGTTCTTCTCCATTTATTTATTCATTGCATGTACAGTACTACTTTTCTTTCTGAGCTCAAAGCAATAAATGTTATTCTCAACCCCCACCCTGTTGTGTGCATCCACCCACAACTTTGCAAGGATGATAAGGTGGCTGGCTCATGAGATCATTTCCTGGCTGTGTAGGGACTTGAACTAGTTCTAGTTCTACTACTAGTACTAGAACCAAGTACAAGCCCACCTCTCTAACCACTGATGTTCTTTCTTGTTCTTTTTTCCAAAGGTCCACAAAGGACGGCTTGATCTTAAAGGAAGCTGTAAAATAAAAACATGCTAATGTTCCAATAGAACAAATAGGATCAAATATGTGGTATTGTCCCAATAGAGGAAATAAACCAAATATAACAACTAAGTACACTTACTTTCATAGTTTCCTGCCAGAGTGGTATCATGATCTTTTCCTTTTGTCAACACCAGTAAATTAAAACACATTTCCAAAGAGTCACAAAGATGAACAGAATCAACCAGCCTTACCTGGTGACTGAGGAGGCACTCAAGAAGCAATGTATTTTTGTTGCTTGCTTGAGACTGTACTAAAAGAGGGGTATTCTCAAAATCCAGAAAGGCCAAAAACCTAGTTGCTGAGCTGCAATATTAAGGGATCATGATAGGTAGGTTTGAATTATTCCCATATCTCTTTGCAAATCAGGCCAAGCTCTCTCACTCATCTGACCATTCTGTATCCAAGTATGTCCTTTTACTGTGTTTGGTCACTGAAGTGTATTTATCTGCATTTAAGTGCAGATAAAAATCTGATTATTGCTACAACGCTACTGGCGTTGCAAATCAGTCTCTTGCCCTGTGGCAGAGATCCATCTTGCCGTATCTTACATAAGATTCTGGTAAATCAAAATGCAGCTGATAATGCTGAAAATGGCAGAGGGGACTGCCTCATTCTTGAAGAATGCCTATCAGGTTACCTAACTGAATGAGTATGCAGATTACACTTGTAAAACCTAATTGTATATAATTAGAAGCATATAAACATTTGTGATCATTTTCTGATTGTGGTTAATAATTATGGATTAATTCAATTCCCAATAGGCTTCTGTACTCTAATGGTTCTTGGAGGATACCTTGATAGTCAACACAAGTCTCCAGAGCCTTTTAAATTATTCCTGAGCCATATGACATATGGAGTCTTCTTTGCAAATGGCTTCAATAAATTATCTTGATAATCTTATCAGAGTAAATTACCTTACTGGCCTTCCCCAACCTGATACATTCCACATAAATTGGAATGTTCCCAGAATTCCTAGCCAACAAAGTTGAGAAGGCAAGCTAGCAATACAAATGATTAAATACAACCTTTTCAACCACATCCTCACACACTGGTAATAAATTAGATATTATTGGAGAGCTCTTCTTAAGAAAAACACAAGGAAGGTTAATTGATTAGTATATGGATGGCAATGGGAAAGGAAGCAATTTTTGTTTATAAACAAAACCATCCATAATACAGTATTATAAAGATAAGTACAACCATTAAAATGTTTTCAATTATCTTTAATGTGAATCATATAAATATTTAAATATTTAAAATCTTCTTTAAGGTGGAGCTGATTTAACTAATTAAACAACTGCAGTTTAACCTGCTTCTGAGAGCCAACAGGATCAGGGCAAGCCTGGTCCCTAGTGGTTAGCTATTCTGCAATACGGAGACCCTCACAGAGAAGCCTCTTCTCCCAGCTTCAGCCACCCTGACCTCCTGGTAGTAGGGAACTACCAACATTTTCCCCAAGTTGCTCATATTGGATGGGACAATTCTGACTGAAGGATGTGCTCCTCAGCACCAAGCCATACAGGGCTTCATAAATTAAAACCAGCCCTTTAAATTGCACCCAGAAAACTCCCTGCAGCCAATACAGGGCTTGTAGCCCAGGTGTAATGTTCATGGCATCTAGCACCAGTGAGCACACCAGATGCTGCATTTTGTAGCAATTGCAGTTTCTAAGTGGTCTCTGCAGAGCGCACTGCAATGCATCAACCAGGCGGTGATGAGTTACAGGTGCTAGCTCCTCCTGATCCAGGTTATAACTGGTACACTAGCTAGAGCTGAACAAATGCCCTCCTGGTCCCAACATCTACCTGCCCACTCAGCAGTGGCCATGAATTCAGGAGGAACCCTCAAATCATAGACCTGTTCTCTCAGACGCAATGCCTCCCCCTCCAAGCGACATCTTTGGAGTCAGCAAAGAACAATGTTCACCCAGCAACTCTGTCTTGCTTGGATTCAATTTCATCTGCTTCTTCCCATCCAGAGCCTAGCAGGCTGTAAACACTGGGACAAAACTTTGATTGCATTACAAGTGTGGGCCAGGATAGGAATGTATAATTGGGCGTCATCAACATATTGATGATACCGTATCCAAGCTGACAGATGACTCCTCCCACTAGTTTTATGCAGATATTGAAAAGTTGACAGGAGAGGATCAAACTCTACAGCATGCCACACATCACTGAACTGACCTTTCTTAAATATCTATCAACACTGATGCCAAATCTAGCAGCAATCTTTGCGCGTTCCTAGATTGTAAGCTTAATCCTTACTTGACTTTGTGGCTTCTATTCTTCCACAAGAGCCACATCCTGTGTTCATCCAGATTTTTGCAGCCCATTCCTGGTAACTCTATGCATGAAGTTTGGGAGAAAGGTACAATAAAAATCAGCAGTAAGAGAAAGCAAGATTCCTGACCTCTTCTAAAATAGCATTGCTTTCCTTTACCTGCTTCTTAAAGGAAGGACTGTAATTCCATAGAAGTGCATCTGCTTTGCAGGTAAGAACTCCTAGGTTGGGAAAAATTCAAGAGACCCACTGCCATTCAGTATAGACGTTAGTGAGCAAGCATGACCAGTCTCATTACACTTCCTATGGTCCATTGTGATGACCCAGAAAGCTGGAGTCCTTCAGCCCTTCCACTCCTACAGACAATAAAATCCTTACCCTGTTGACGGCCAAGCTCCCACGGATATGAGGTGGAGTGATTTGATGCAGGACGGCAGCCCCCGTCACAGCTCCTAGGATCTGTGCCACCATGTAGAAGATGGCCCTGAGGAGGGAGACCTGGGATCCCACCAGGCATGCTACTGTCACTGCGGGGTTAATATGGGCCCCACTGACATGCCCCACTGCTTGAACCAAGGTACCAATGGCCAAGCCAAATGCAAAGGAGATCTGGAGGATGCTTGGTGGGGAAGGAGACCAGTTCAGAGCTGAGCCCAGGCCGAAGAAGATGAAGAGGAGCGTGGCTAGGAATTCAGCAAGGACAGCTCGAGTGAAGGCCACAGAGCGGAGTTCCCACATCATGGGTGACAACTATGCAGGACAGGCTGGGTTGAGACCTGTAGTTACACTTTTCCTTTTCAACGACGATATTGTATTCTGGAAGGATGGTGGGATAAAATCCGTATGTATGTGTGGATCTACGTGTAGAGAGAGAGGGGTATATATATGTATCTGTATCTATGCATGCAGAGCAGGTAAAAGTTATTTCAGTGGAGGTGGGGTTTGGAAACCTAATGCTTTTTCATTCCTGTTCCAGTTGAGGAGGTTTTAAGCTCTGCCTTCTCTGATAAACTGAAAAATTAACATTTGCTAGCCTTTCCCTGCCCACTTGAGAAAATTCAGCCTTTTACTTCATATTTCCAAACATATTTGGCAGGTTTTCTTTTTTTGCCACTGTCCTTTTTGACCTCTGCTTTCCATCTTTTAAGCACATAGTTTTTATGTGAATTTATTTCAAGTAATTTGTCTATTTGTTTTTTGGCTTGGCTTTGAATTTCTAAGCAATGTCCAGCAGCTGCTCTTCTCTTGTATCCTGTAGTCTCAACTATTTAGACCACCCAGTATCTCTCATCATGGGCCATTCTGGTGGGAGTGGTGATTGGGCAACCTCCAGAGAACCATGGAACCTCCAGTCTGATGCAGCTGGAACTATTGTATATACAGATGCAAGGAGAGGAAGGACTGGAATGTCCTTCTTCAAGGTCAGTGTCCATCTTTGGACTTTTCTAACAAACCTGTTCTTTCTGGAGCCCCATCACTAAATAGAGCCTTGCTAAGCTTCTGTATCTGCAGCAGTGTTCTTTGGATGGGAGAAACATGGCTGCTTAGTGCCTATGGCACCAAGCAGCTGCTATTTCAAATTTCCTACAATGCAATGCCCTACAGTGGCAATCATAGGAAACTCCCATATAACTGACAGCAGCTCTGTCCTACTCATAGCAGTTTGGCACCCTTGACTGATTTTAAGATCCCACCACATCAGCACCATCTGCTATGAATCTACGTTAGGCATGGACAAATGTTCTTCTGCCAATAGCTGCATCCCCACAAGAATATTCCCATGTGGACTGTATTTCATACCATTGGTGGACAAGCCTGTAGGAAGATTTGAAAGCAGGAAGAAGGGTATATGAAGTTGTATTGAGGGTTTCACAGTCTATTACATGAGCAGGTGTGACATTCAGGATAAGTACTGAACAATGGCCCTGTGAATATTTGCTGCTCTTTCAGTTCCATCTTTTTAAATTCCATCTGATTGTCCTTGCTGGATTATAATCTACTTTTACAATTGTTAATCATGGCTAGAAGTTTTAGTATTAGTAGCTTTAAGCAATGCACTTTTTAAATATTTTGTTTTATGCTGTCTTTAAATTTCAGAGTTTTCTAGCAAGGATACAAATCCTTGGTCTCTAGGGTAACTTCCTGGCATTGCTGCTCAAGATCTAAGAGTGTTATCATTGTTTCTTATATCTTTAACTATTGCTCCCCCACTCACCTTCCAACAACCTTCTGCTGGTAATATCTACCCACCTGTTAAGATGGACAGGGCAGGCTTTCTCCAGGATCCCTTGATCAAAGATGGTCATTTCAGAGGCTACAGAAGCCCATCTTCTCAGTCAATGTCCTCTTTCTGTGGAATATCCCCCAGATGTTGGATGGCCCCTTCCCTCCTCACTTTCAGAAAATCTGTAAAGGTTTGGTTGTTCTATCAAGCCAAGACTACAGGGATGTTGGGACTATTCCCTCCAAGATGAGTTGGTTCTTTAGTTTTGACTGTTTAGATTATTATGTATCATGTTTATTTACATTTAGCTAATTGAACTGTGATTTATAGTTTTTAGTATTAATTTTGATTGCTACTGATGTTAGATAAGATAAATATAAGATTATCAGTAATATAATCAAAATGTTACTGATACCTTGTCTGTTTTTAATCCATTTGAGGAATTGTATGTCACTCAAATTAGGTTTTATTAGAGCAGTTTATAAGCCCTGTAAATAAATTATGATGTCTGCATGGATTTTCTGTGTGGCTTTCAGTTTTGGACTATTTCTTCCCCAGCCCCTCATTTGATAAATTCCAAATTCTTCTCTGATGTCCAATTGTCTAGGATACCTATTTCCATATTATTAAGAGACTTACTAACAAACGTGGTTTGTCTTCCAGTGGACCTTCATCCACCATAGCTTTCAGTCTACCCTTTCATACTGCAGGGCAACCCCCCCATTTTTTTTCCTAAAGGAATTCATCACAACAAAATGTTTCTTCTTACTAGAGTCAGAACACTAATTAGCAGTTGATATTCAAATAAAGGGCAATAGCATAATATGTTCTTATAATTGCCCACCCCTAAATAGGTACACCTTGTTGTGGGCCATGCTGCTAGCAAACTTGCTTTTGATTCTTTCTCTTGGGAATTGTGATAGAAGGCATGAGTGAGGAGGATCCTGACTGATATCAGGTTCAGCCGAAGAACCACAACGAGACAGTCCAGGAACAGGTCAGTTACTTTATTAGCTTACACCTACTAGACAGAATCTCACCAGACTAACTGTAACCCCCAACAACAGCAACTATAACCATGAATCCCCTAGGGAGGGGCCAGTCTCCTTCTCTTCACTTTCACACACTCCGGCTGGGGGCTGAGGAGATGCTTGGAATGTCTCTCCTCCTCCCTGTAACTTTGAAGCTCCATTCCAGGATCCTCCTCGCTCATGCCTTCCATCACAGGAAGGTGGCAGTTTATTTACTGGACCCTGTATGCATCATTTGCATTCCGCCTTTGCTCCACAGAATTTAAGGCAGGATGTATGAGATCTTCTTGTTTTGACTGAGAAGGGAATGAGGATATATTCTCACTTATGTCTCAGTAGTAATCTTTTGCGATTATTGCCATTACGTGACTTAATCACTAGAGGATGCTGGACTTAACTACATTTGCGTGAAGTCAGATAACAGAAGTCCTTGTCTCGATTTTCAACTTGGGTGTCTTCAAAACTGACCACAACATGGGATTGGAAACCCTGTTTTGAATTACCAACCCTTAACAAGATAAATTAAATAGCAACTTTCTCTCCCCTGGAGGGTTTTAGTTTTCATAAACTAGCAGCATGGTTTCATTGAGAAGGTGGGGGAGGATTTGAGGCTGTTGCCTGGGCAACAAGCTCTGATTGTCTGATCTTGGGAAAAAGTGCTGCTGTATTAACTGACAGTGTGTCTATACCAAAAACTTTTCATCAGCATTATTCTAACTTGTATAAAGGGCATGGTATTTGTTTTGAAAAAAATAGATGAATACTTAAAAAAAAAAAAACTTACCAAGAATTACAAAGAACCAAAGACAGATTATGAATGGACCTATAACAGTAAGGGAAGTTTCTGAAGCTATAAAAAAGATAAAACCGGGAAAAGTACCAGAACCAGATAGATTACCAGGTTCTTATTATAAATGTTTTGAGAATGAACTTCTACAACCCCTCCAAAATACAATGAATTCTACACTACAGGGAGGAAAGATGCCAGAGACTTGGAAAGAGGCTAATACAGCATTAATACCTAAAGAGGGGCAAGATCTAACTATAGACCAATATCATTATTGAATAGTGGTTATAAGGTGTTTATAATCATTTTAGCAAACAGATTGAAAATAATTCTGCAAGAAATTATTTATGAAGGCCAATGTGGATTTTTACCTAAAAGACAGTTAAAAGACAGTATCAGAATGGTGTTGAATATTATGGAATATTTGGAACAGCATGATGAAAAGCAAGCTGCATTAATTTTCTTAGCCGCAGAAAAAGCTTTTGACAACTTAAACTGGCTCTTTTTATTTGAAGTTTTGGAAGATATGAACTTTGGAGAGAACTTTATAAAATCTGTAAAATCAATTTATTCACAGCTCAAATTATTGTTAATGGAAATCTAACAAAACCTTGTGAGATACAAAAAGGAACAAGATAAAAACAGGGAACAAGCAGGAGACGGTGAGTTCTAGTCCTGCCTTAGGCATGAAAGCTGGTTGGGTGACTGAGATTCACTCTCTCTCAGTCCAACCCACCTACAGGGTTGTTGTTGTGGGGAAAATAGGAGGAAGTTTAGGTAACATTAGGTATTTTTGCTGCCTTGAGTTATTTATAAAAATAATGAAGGCAGGATAAAAAAAATCAAAAAAAAAAAAAGACAAGGTTGCCTATTATCCCCTCTTCTGTTTATTTTGGTTCTTGAAGTTTTGAATAGAGATATAAGGCAAGATGAGAGGATAACGGGTGTAAAAATTTAAAAAGATGAGAGCTTTTGCAGATGATCTGGTGCTGGTTTTGGAAGATCCCTTAAAGGAGATTGAATTACTAATGAGAAAATTAAAAGAATTTGGTGCATTTCCTGGTTTTAAGATTAAAAAACAGAAGACAAAGATGCTAACCAAAAATTTGAAGACACAAGATCAAACAGAATTTATGAACAAAATGGTTTCAAGACTGAGAAAAAGATAAAATATTTGGGTGTTAATTTGACAAGCGTGAACTGTATGTTATTTCAAAATAATTATGTTAAGACATGGAATGAAGTTTAAAAAGATAAGATGGGATAAATTGCAATTGTCATTGTTGGGGGGAATTTCTGTGATCAAGATGAATGTCTTGCCTAGAATGTTATTTTTGTTTCAGACAATATCTGTTTTGACAACTGTTGTACTAATTAAACAGTGGCAGAAGGATATATCTAACTTTGTGTGAAAGATATGTTGTAACCCTAGAGTAAGAGTTCAGTTTAAATGTATACCTATAACTGTTGTAAAAGAAAATCAGAAGTCATCTCTTTATATTTCTTTCTTTTCTTTCTGCACTTTTGGCTTTGTTCCCTCTTTCTTCATTTTCTTTCTTTTATCTTAAATATTAGTTTTTGTTAATTTTTATCTTTCTTGTTTAAAAATTTAATAAAGTTATTACAAAAAAAGGAAACAGTGCTGTTCTTTGGTTGCAGCCATTGCACTCTTTGGGAGACTGAATCTGAAGTGTGCTAGTTGACAATACTGAGCTAGACAGTCCAACTCTTCCTGCAATCTTAAACAGTAAATGAAACTCCACAGTCATCTTAGGACACTCTGCTAACCCCCCCTTGTAAAACAAACATTACATTACTAATTAAATTAATCCGGGTTATTTGGAAAATATCAGGGTTTAGTGATGAATGATCACACCCTGCTTACAAAAACCCTTATCCAAAGAGGCTCTCCTTGCTTCCGTCCTATTAATGGCTATACAGGTAGTCTTCGCTTAACTATGGTTATTGGGACCTGCAATTCCATCACTAAGTGCCACAATCATAAAGCGCAACATCACACAACCACACCGACTTACAATTGCAGTTGTGGCAGTCCCAGTTGACATCATTAAGCGAATCCCTATCGGCGAATTATTATTAGGCACCCATTATATCGCCCATTAGACAAATTCCTCATTGACTTTGCTTGTTGGAAGCTAGCAGTGAAGGTCGAAAATGGCAGTTGTGACCACAGGATACTGTGAGGTTGTAATTGTGAGCTGGTTGCCTAGCACCCAAATAGCAATCACGTGACCGTGGGGATGCTGTGACAGCCACAACTACAAGGACCCATCATAAGTCCCCCTCATTTAGCGCCATCGTAACTTCAAACAGTCACTGAACAAGTGGTCATTCAGTGAGGACTACCTGTATATGTTATTTTGTCTCCTATGGTGACTGTTGTTGAATTTCAGTATTGGAGTTTTCTGTATTTTTCCTCTGCATTTTGTCTTGTTTTTGACATTATTTTATCTAATGCCCCCAATGACCATTCAACACTGAGCAAACAAGATGGATGGATGGATGGATGGATGGATGGATGGATGGATGGATGGATAGATAGATAGATAGATAGATAGATAGATAGATAGATAGATAGATAGATAATATTAACTCTTGCCTTGACCAGGATTAGATTGCCTTAGTCTCCATTTGGACTGAGTGAATTCACCCTTTGCTTTTTGTTATTCCATGAACTCCAAAAATGAGATGTAAAAGAAATCTGAATCCGCACTGCTTTGCACACAAGAACAGATTCCTTTTGCATTACTACGTGCATTCCAGAGCAATTTCTACTCAGAACTTCCTCCTCAGTGGTGTTTACTCCCAGGGAAGTATTAGATTAGGATGTACAAAGGAAGGGAAGGGATGTTCTGAACAAAGCGCCACTTCAGAACGGCTTTGCATAGCAACTGTCAGTTGTTTCTGAGGCTCCCCACTGGAGACCTCAGAAGCAACACGAAGCATACTGGCAAGGCAATTTGTGTCACTGCTTTCCCTCAGTGAGAGACGTGTCGTTGCCTCCACAATGTGAAGTGCCTCCTTGAGGCCAAATGAGGTGGCTTTGGGTAGGGGTTCGTTCTGGATTGTAGCCCTGGGTGTATGCAGAGGAATTTAAAAGGTCAAGACAGCAGACATGACTGCTGGATTGAAGCCCCCCCCCCCCATTTTCGACACATGTAAATTTAGGAGGGGGCTCCACTTGCACGAGAAGGCTGCCATCTTGAATTTTGTCTGACTTTTTAAACTCCCCCCCATTGGACCCCTGCCCCTGGAAGGCCCTGATTGGCAGAACAGGAACTGTGCAGCAGGGCTGTTTTTAATCACGCAGGTTTTTTGTGGAAATTTGAATTCAGCAGGAAGCCTTGTTAGAGGATAGGAAGCAGAGTATATGCAGAGAGCTAAAAGAATGCCAAGTAATGAAGTAGTGGGAGGTCTCATCCATTAAAAAGAAACATGTTCACAGTATTGCTGTCTGGGGTGCTTAATCCAGCCATCAGTGAACGCTAGCAGACGTTAATTATATTTGAAGTAAAAAGTATATTTATTATGAAATACATAGAATAGAATAGGAAGGCCTCATTTCTACTTAAACTACATCTTGAAAAGAGAAAAAGGGAGGGAGGGAGGGAGATGTTCTCTTTGTCTCTTAAACACAAAGACTCACTTGACCAACTATCAGCCAGATGAGAGACTTTAATGGTATGTGGGAATGACTTTGGGAGATGGATAGAAGAGCAGCAGACCAGACAGTGGTCAGAGAAGAGGCAGCTGAGTCCACAGAAGAAATAGGGGCATAGCAAATGTCTCAGAAGGGACCCTCCCTAGTTTCTTGGGCTGTAAAGGTGAGGGGGGGAGAGATGTACTTTCAGACTTGCAAGATCCTGTTAATGTATCCTTCCAATAAAGTTAGAACTAGTATTTCTGGTGTGCTTCTTGTCTGGAGTACCTCGCAAGGCTGACAGAGACAGACGCAGCGGCAGCCTGTGAAGGCCCCTCCCTTCACTTCTCCCTCTCCATTTGTCCTGTTGGTCTAAATGGGCTCACAGGTGCTAAGCGATGAAACAGTCTCCCACACTTTTAATTGGGATGCCATTGTACTGTATGTCTTGCAGAACAGTGGAAAGAGCTGGATTGTTCCCAAGACCCCTGACTGGGACCAGGCAGACGAGGGCAGATGGCACCATCCAGGGCCCAAGTATGGTGGGATGCTATCCCCCTATCCCCACCCCTCTTCTCCTCAGCCAAAGTCATAGCTGTGCCGTCCCAGGCACCAATTCTAGGCCATGCTCAGCAGGACTGTAGAAGTGACCCACTTAGGATACAATACTAAGCCTGCTCAAGGGTTGCCTAGAGACAGCCTTCCATGGACGTTTCTTTTTTCTACCCTCCTCCAGAAAAGTTATACTTAGTTATGTTCACAAATTGCTGTTCTGCTTTCCCCCTCTCTCTCTGTTAAAATTACAGGACAATTTGAGCAATGGGCAAAACTCAAAAAATGTTTGAGCTGAGGAAGGTGCAGCAGAGCAAAACAAATGGCCTGAACTCCACAGTGAACTGTATGGGAAGTGGATTTTGTCTGAGGTGAAGCGGACACTCTCTAGCATAATCAGTAGCAAAATGGGTTCAACATGGCAAGCAGAACAGTCCATGGAATGCTGTGGTAAATCTACGGAGACTAACTCACACTTGTATGTCCATCACTTGATTATTCAGCATGCCCGACTCTGAGTAGAAAGACTGAATCAGTGAGTTATACTGTTCCATTACATTATACAGGGCAGGGTTTTCAAACTTGCTTCAGGCCTCAGAACCTGAGCTTTTACCTTTTTTTTTTTAGCTAAAAACATTCCTGGAATCCCTCACCAACAGACAAAGCTCTAGTGATAGAAAATTGGCTATATTTGAGTAAACTCTTTTTTGGGGGGGGCGGGAGGGTTGGTAGTCTCTCATGGAAACTGAGCAATTGTTTTGCAGAAGTCTAAGAATCCAGTTTGAAAAATCCTGAACCAGAGATCTCCTCCCACTTGGCCTAGCAAATTACATGTAGATGCCAGGGTTATGGAGGACCACGTACATGAAGTCCAAAATCTTGGTTTTAATGCTAAAAGCCCTGACTGGCATATAGCCTGACTACATATATAATTTTTATTGAAAGTTTTAACAACAACAGTAAGAACTAATACAAACTAAAATAGAACAAAAAAGAAGAAAGAGAAAGGGAGAAATAGAAGAAAAAGCTAAACATGCAAAAAGATAAAAGTAGAAAAAAGAAGATATAAAGAAAGATATGAAGAAATGGCTTCCGATCTTCTTCACAGCAGTTATAAGTGCATTTATATTTTAACCATTCTCTCTAAATTTACGTCATGACTCTCTTCTTTCTATAATTTATCCTGTCTAATCATCAAAACCATAAATCACAGGTTCTTTTTTTCTTTTTTATGGAAAATGTCCATAAGGGGTTTCTGGTCAGCAATAAATGTAGATATTGTCACTCTTCCTTCAGTCTTCAGGAAAAATAATCAAGTTCATCCTTTTCAGCTAGGTCTTTTTAGTTGAATTAATAATAGCAATTACTTCTTGTACTGGCATTTAATTGTTTAATATTTGTTTAGTTTCTGATTGTTGGATACCTTGAGTGTCCTAAGGGAATGGTGGGACAGATTATTTATTTATTTATTTATTTATTTATTTATTTATTTATTTATTTGATAATAAATAGTATGTAAAGAGTGGGCTACTCAGTTTGGGCTGCAGAAATCTGGACACTCACTAGCTGGCAACAAAGAGATGCCAAAAACTCATCGCTGCCAGCTAAGAGGCTTCTGCATTTTTGTAATCCCGGATCAGATAGTGCTAAAGCAGCTTTCAGGTATTGACGAAAGCTGCTATATTATTAGACTATACACAGATACTCAAAATAATTTGGGAAATGTTTCTTAGTTCTTGTCTTGGAGGAGTTACTCTCGGTATTTGTTGTTTTTTTAAAATTATTGTTTTTAAAATAATAATGGAAAAAGAAAAAAGGAACAAAACACAAAGATAATCATGAAGGAAATGCATACATTGTCAAAGAAGGAAAAAAACATAATAAGTGCTTTAAAAAATGAGAAAAACAACAGAAAAAAGAAAAAGAAACAGTAAACAGTTTCAATTCTATACATGCTTATCTAATACAGATATTCTGCAAGTATAAATATATTTATTTCTAATACACTTATATAACCATTGTTTTTTTTAATGTACTGTATTTGGTATAAATGAATCCCATATTTCATTATACTCGTCCATACAAAATCTACGTCTTTAGGCCATCCGCTCATAGGTGGTAAGTGTAATCAGGTCTTCGATCCATTGAATAAACAGGGCCGTACATTTATCTTTCCAATGCTGCAACATCAGTCTTTTGGCCATAGTAAGGACATGGAGAATCCATTAACCAGTTGTCACATTCTATATACTAGGTATGTAGTTCAAGGGAATATTATTCTCTAAAAATTTTAACTTTTGTCGCACAGTCACATTTATATAGTCCACTACTTTCTCCAAAACCTTAGTAAGTATAGGACATTGTAAGAACATGTGTTTTGAAGAAGCATTATTCTTATTACATTTCCAACAAAATGCTGCCTTAGACAGTCCTGCTCTATAGTAACATAATGGAGTACAATAAATTCTAAATATTGTTTTTTGTTGTATGAAAGGTAAAAATACTTTTTTAAATACATAATTTAAGGTCCATTGTCAGTATTTGTAATCCATTTATGCATGATACAATCTGTATCAATTCCTAAGTGATTTGGAATTAGCTAAGACAGGTCCAGACTTAGCCTGTTAAGTGTCTTAACACTTGTCTAATGACTAATCACTATACACAAGAGGGCCTATAAAATATATATTGCAGAACATCTAAACCAATAATAAAACAGCAATATAAAATTCCAGTTGATCAAATTTACAGCTGTTCAAAGTAAAACAATTTAGAATAAACAGATTTATTAAAAGCTTGGGAATATTAAAAAGTTTTCTTCTAGCATTCTAATAGATACCATACTATGTGTTACAACAGCTTTCTGGCAAGTTCAGGATTATTTCACAGGCTGAGTGCCATCAGCCAGTCTTCTTGACTGCAAGCTAACTTTATTCCTAAATCATTAATGCCTTTTTTTTTTTTTTTTTGCAACAGTTTGAACTTAGCAGAACTCAAGATTCATATTTCCCAAGTAACCTAGGTTGGCTGGGACAGTGGCAATGTGGAGAGTCATTTTCTAGAAAATCCTAACCCGGGTAATTCCTGTTTTCAGTGGGGGAAAAACCACAGGATAGAGAGCATCTCTGCAGGTCTTTGTGGAGATGAGTATATAGGCTCAATGCATACCTTCAGAGCATGAGACTGTGGGAGCACTCCCCCAGCACACACATACAATGGAGCCATCGGGCGGGGGGGAGGATTGTCTAGGACAGTGTTTCTCAACCCTCACAACTTTATGATGTGTGGACTTCAACTCCCAGGATTCTCCAGCCAGCATGCTGGCTGGAGAATTCTGGGAGTTGAAGTCCACACATCTTATAGTTGCGAAGGTTGAGAAACACTGATCTAGAATATCATCTCAAAATTGGCTGGTGAGCTAAACCTGTATTTATTTTATTTTATTTATTTTATTTTAATGTATTATTTATTAATTTGTTTGCCAAAATGTATGTGCCATTTACTCTTCTGAATCTTAAGTAACATTAGTTCTGGAATATCTAAACATTCATTTTGTTTGATTTATCAAGTGACCACTGGAAATGTAGACCATCTGTAAATACTGTATTATTTCCAATGTGTGTCTTGCAGGCTCTGAGATGACATACATTGACAAGGCTCCGAGTTGCAGTTTCAGTCCTTGCATGAACATTGCGTCAGTCCTTAATGTTTCAAAGGAATGCTGGAAGTTTTCCAATTTGGAAGTCAATGCCTTGAATTAGATCAAGTAAAGAGTTTTATCCAAGCCGTTTGACTATTCAACTGGTGAAACCTCATGCTCTTGACCACCTAGGGTGTGACAATATGAACAGTGCTTAATGGACACCAAATATGAAAAGTCACTCAAAAAGTTTCTGATTCTCTCCTCTGCTTGAGAGGAGGATTCCCCCCCCCCTTACCACAGAAAATGAAGGAAGTGAACTCATAGGTAATGTGCTTTTGATGGCTGTTACACAACTTTAACTGTGGATCAGATCAGGGAGATATCCATATGCTGCTCCAGCTCCAAAAAAAGCATAAACATCTACTGACTAGCTGTATTCTGCATAAACAGTCTGGACGGCCACATTACTATTATAAAATGAGTGCAAGTTGAATTTGGTCTTCTGTGGATCTGTTTTCATCCATTTAGAGGCCAGTGTGGACCCATGTTTAAATGTGGAAGTCCCTTGGCGTTAGAGACCTGTCACGCTAGTTCTCTGTGAAGCAGCGCACACCCAGACGATGTTATGATGATAGTGTTGTTTGAGGGCCAGGTGAGACGGATAAGAGAGGATCCCTTTAAACCCTGCAGTTGCTGAGGTTTAAGATTCCTGTGACTAGAGCTCTTAAGGTGGGTGACCTGAGGCAATCACACCTCTTAAACTTGACAGACTTTACATTTTGACAAAACGATGCAAAAGAAATGGGATGGCCCAAGAAAATGAGAGCCAGTTTGGTCTAGTGGTGAAGGCACCAGGCTAGAAAGCAGGAGACGGTGAGTTCTAGTCCCACCTTAGGTATGAAAGCTGGCTGGGTGACTTTGGGCCAGTCACTCTCTCTCAGCCCAACTCACCTCACAGGGTTGTTGTTCTGGGGAAAATAGGAGGAGGAAGGAGCATTAGATATGTTCTCACCACCTTTTTATAAAAATAATAAAGGTGGGATAAAAAAGAAAATAGGTAACAGATGGAAGTAATTCTTCCCCTCCATTTAGAGCAGTGTTTCTCAACCTTGGCAACTTGAACATCTTCAAGTTGCCAAGGTTGAGAAACACTGCTCTAAATGGAAGGGAAGGAGATAAATGAGATCTCTGTATGTGTTGGCTCTGTGTCTCACATAAAGGCAAAGTGCTGCCTTCTCTTTTTCAAGCAAAAACGCCAGAGCTCAGGATTCTGCTCTAAGTCTGAGAGGGAGTAAGAGGGGTTAGAATCCTGTGCTGAAGAACCTCACATGCATACGTGTGTTACTTAGATATCATGGAAATGGTCTTCAGTTCCCAGTCGATTCCTTCAAAGGAAATCTAAACCTGGATAAGCCTGACACTTCTCCCTGATTGACAATGGTGTGCAAGAGCATACAACAGTAATATAATTTGCTATAACGGGCACGTTCTCTATGGCCTCTCATCCTTTTAGGTCATTGATCCAGGTTTCCTACTTTTTCTCAGATTCAGTACAGCTGAGCGCAATGAACTCTACCTAGGATGCGCCAATTCAGACATGCGTGGTAAAAGCACAAGGATGTAGCTTCCAGCCATGGCATTAGCTACACGTGTGCCATATATATTCCAGGCTTCCACTTCCACCCCTAGTGCATCACAAGGTCCTACTCGTTTTCTGTGGTCTTTTGTAGGTAGCCCTCTTCATCTTCCCGGCTGTGGGATTCTGGAAGTTGGTTTGAGGACACTAGTGTTCTTGGAGAGGAAATGTAGCCTCCTTGGATATTGCGCAACTATCCAGGAAGCACCCCTGTCACTATAAGATAAATCATGGGATGTATTTATATATGATTGCTGCAAGGTCCAGCAGGTAACAGCATTGTCTGCCCTTACTGGTTCCTTCTGGGCAGGAAAGATCCAGCCTTCTTCACGAGAAACGATTGACATTCTGGGTCAAAAACATAAAGTTCAGCCAGGTGATCAGTTCCCATCACCACATGCCAATTTTTGATCCATGCCAAAACTCTCTCAGCAGGCTTCTTTTTCCCTAAATAATATCTGGCATTTTCCCAAATGTACTTTTTAAATGACTACCTTTATTGTAACTGACTTTAAAAAACACACCCAATGTTTGAACATGTTCCTGAAGTTTATTTTTTATAGCTAACTTTATGATAATTGACCATATATTTAAGGCCCAACAGCAAATAAGGAATATTTTTGCATTCATTTAGAAAGTATCAGTGTTATTGTCCACATATAAAATAAATGTTAAAGCCTGTTTAGCTCTGTGTTGAAGATTTCCTGATGCCCTGTTAATATATTAATCTCTCTCTCTCTTCCTTTCCCCCGCTCTGTCTTGATTTGAAATTTACTGTGTTTTAAAATCTATACCTGGGCTGTGCTATTTTAAGTTACAGAGAGGATCTCAATTAATTCTCTGCTCTTCCATATCCCCACTTCCACTCTTTCCACACAGAAAACACAATCGGGAGGAAAGGAACACTAATGCATTCTTACTTCCTGGTAATATCCAGTTTTCGATGTGGAAAGCTTTGGCCAGGGGAGAGGGCAAAAGGGAGGGATATGGAAGAGCCTGCTATGATGTCTGCCTCTACTCACCACCTGTAGTAATTAGCCTAGATTTATCTCTAAGGCTATTAAGACAACTGTTCGCACAATGACGCAGATTTTGAAAGTACCTGTATGAATGATCATGGACCTATATAGCTAAAATTGCCTGCTGTGGCAACGCTGTACAGTGGTACACATCCCTAATGGGAATGTTTCTAATGGAACACTTCTCCCCTCAACATGTATTGATGTATATGAGGGTAATAATGCCATCCCACATCATTTGATCCTCCAAATGTTAAGGATGTTTTTCTGCAGAGGCAAAGCCAGCTAAAGGTCTGGCCAATGAGTAGAAGAACAGCAGACCCTGAAGAGACACTGTAACTCCATCTCTCTCTCTCCCTCTCTCCCTCCTGTTTTCAAGAGAGGAAGCTCCTGGAGGCAGGGCAGGGCAGGGGAGGGCAGGTCAGGTCAGGTCAGGTCAGGTCAGTTCAGTTCAGGACAGGTCAGGTCAAACCACGATGTAGCACAAGCCAAGAAACCCTGGCTTGAATGCAGTGTCCTGCTCATCATGTCAAAAGAGTCAAGCCAGAAATAACAAAAGAAGGATATTCATAAGCAGTCACTATATTGCTCATGCAGTACTTCAGGTGAATAGGGTGCAAGACTGCACAATGAGCAGTTTGCAAAAGTAGTTGGTTATTTTCATTTGTCAGATCTTAAAATCAAAGTCACTGCTATTATCCACAAACATTGGCCTAACTAAATCAGACATGAAAGTTATTTCAGATAACCATTTCCAGTTACAACACTAGGCTTACGATGAGAGGAAGTTACCTTTCTCAATCCAGGGCCCTCCAGATGTGTTCAGATGCAACTCCCATCATTCCCAGCCAATATCACCAATAGTTATACTGACTGGGGATAATGGGAATTGAAGCATAGCTGGAGAGCACTGGGTTGGGGAAGGAGTGATTAGAATACTGGCAAGAAAACTGTGCCAAGGTGGGGGAGTATGTGTTCTGAGAACAGAGAGAAGCAAGGAAGGGAAAACCAGGACAAAGCAGCCTGAAGTGCAAGGCACCTCCAGGTATTTGACGTTAGCAGGAGAATAACTCACTCGTGCAGTGAAAAGTATGAACAAATATTCTCTTAGGGCTCACTGTTTTTTCCTTCTTTCCAGATGAGTGAGAGTTGCCTTCTGCACTGTGTGTCTTTATCTTCTCATGTTGCCAGGTCATCACAAGGAGAGTTGCACGGATGGCTCTGTTCCTAGAGGGCAAATGCAATAAGTCAGGTCCATCTGTCTTCTGAGTGTGATGCCTTCAGTCTACCTTGTGATGTTTAAGGGATTTCTAAAATTGCACAGCATCATGCTGGTTTTATCTTTTAGGTGGAGTAAAAGGGGAAGGAGCTGGGTCGCTCCAACTGTGTATATCTCAGAGTGCTTTTCAAATTGGGTGAAAGGGAGTCTTGGGAGTCCATTGAAACCAATCATGGATCCCTGGGAAAAGATAAAAAATGGCAGACAAATGTCCATGAAGGTCCATCATGACTAGTTTAATTCTCTACTAAATAGCCACAAATAGCATTGGTGCATTGGTAGCGTTCAAGTCCTGGAAGGCTACTAATGTTTAATCAGAATTGAGACTGCAGTGGGGGAGTTTGGGGATTTATCTCTAGACAAGAAAGGATTAAATCTTCACTTATCGTGCATTGAGGTCTCAATAGGGAATGGGCCTTTTTTACTTTTGAGTAAAAACAAATCAAAAACTGAAAGGTGGTGACATGCTATGTAACAAATGCAGCTTTCTTTATTCTTGATCTATACGGACTATATAAATCCATAGCCATTGACCGTGTGTGGATGATAGGTTAGATTATGCCCGGCTACTATGTGTTTTTATTTTTATTTGTTTTTATTTGTTTTTTTACATTTTGTATTTTATGTATTTTATTTAAGCCTCCTAGAGTCATGTAAAAGTGAGATGGGCAGCTATATAGATCAAATAAATAAATAAATAAAAATGTTGGCTGGGAATTCTGGGAGTTATATTCGTCATATCTCCAGGAGGTACTACGTAAGTTAAGGAAGGTTGATTTTATGCAACACTTTTACTTTGAGCTTTCCTGGAGACTGAAAATTGTAGATACAAACTGGCTGGGGAATTCTGGGAGTTGAAGTCCACACATCTTAAAGTTGCCAAGGCTGGGAAACAGTGCACTATCCTATAGCTATTGTTACTAACTTTGGGGAAATGAGTGATTGACTAGAAGATAACTAAAGTGTATTCTCGACTATAACACTGCTCTATTGAGCATTGAGAAGTTCTGAGTGTCAGACAACATCCGTCATGTCTGGGTCACAGCCACCAATTCTCCCCTTCCAATTTTAGGAGTGCTTGCCTCAGGACTTCCAAGCAATACTTAGCTTACTGAAACCTTAGACTCAGAAGAGACTTTGTGGGAGTAACCTTGGTTAAAAAAAAAAAAAAGTCTACAAGCTGAGTTTGGTTCCTGGGGAATTAATTCATGGCAGTGGTTTCTCCTATCCAAGTACTAAGCAGGTTAGATGATGCTTAGTTGTAGTAAGTATAGAGGATGGCCTTGAAGAACAGAGGGATGATCCATTACCAGGGTGATGATCAGATAAACAATGTTTGAGTCCAGACCAAGAAAGTAGTTTACAAATAAAGTGGTATATCATTTTTAAAAAGTGTTCCTAGGTCAGTTTCAAGGGGAGAAATCTATTCATTAAGGCTTATGAAAATAAAATCATCTAGATTGGGGAATGCAATCTTCCTGCTTCTCCTTGACCTCTCAGTAGCTTTTGATATCATTGACAGTGCTTTTCTTCTAGACTGGTTGTGAGGGATTGGCATGGGGGACACCATTCTTCTTTCCTCTTTCCTAAGGGGGCAGTTCCAGTCAGTGGTAGTGGAGATGAGAGATCTGCCTGGAGACCTCTACTCTGTGGAATGTCCTAGGCTCTCTGCTCTCCCCATTTCTCCTTAACATCTACATGAAACTGCTGGGAGAGGTCATTAGTCAGCATGAGGCCAGGTATCGCCTGCTGATGATATCCAATTCTATATTTTGGCCCTCCACCAAACATTCTATTGTCCAATTGAAATAAAGAAGCAGTGTTTTGCCAGCCCCCCCGCCAATATATCTTACAAAATAATATAAATTATCTGATGACTGGCTCTGATATACCATTGTCCATTTTGGCTCTATCTGAAGAAATGAACAAAACAGGTCATAGTTTAGAAATAGAATCTGTCATTGCAACTGGGCCATGTAAGGAACAGATGGGAAATCCCCTCCATGAGAACTGCCCTGGGTGTGCTAACAGTCACTCTTTGGCACTTGCAGTTCTGTGCTGTTAAACTTATAATTAATAGGAGCAATACCCCCTGGAGCCAAATTTTAAAGAAAGGAAAGAAAGGAAAGGAAAAAAGCAAAACTAGGTGCTCTACAGAAAAGATCTTTAAATTCAGGTTGAGCACAGTGATTCACGCTTATCAAAAAGTTGGTGTGGAAGGCAACAGCAATTTGAGTCATTTCTATACCCAGAGCAAGCTCCTACTCTAAGCCCTTCATCCTACTCCACCTAAATTAAGTAAATGTAAATGAAGACTAAGAGCAATGTATTAATTAATTATATTTGTACATGCCTTTCCTCTGGGAAACCAAGGCAAGGTCTACAGTGAGGCAGGTTGAGCTGAGAGATCATGAGCTCTGTGGGCAAGTCTGGGTCTTTTCAGCCCTGCAAACCATGACCTTACACTAATGCTAAGCATGAGACATGCTGTCAGGAGCCTGAAGGGGCAATTTGGTGCTTCACTTCTGACTTAGAAGGCTTCAACTCAGAAGTTCTGCTTAGGGGCACAGCTAAATAATTTGGCTATCTAAAATTACAGGTGGAAGTTGATGATTAGTAAAATAATAGATTATAGAAAAAATGGATGTCGAGTTGTAACCCTAGAGTAAAAGTTTAATGTATGTTTTACTTATATCTGCTGTAAAAGAAGTTGAGTCATTCTTTTTTGTATTTCTGTTTCTTTCTTTTTCTTTCTTTTGCTGCACTTCTCTTCTCCTCCTTTATTCTTTCTTTTTTCTTTTCTTTTTCTTGATTAATAGTTCTCGTTAGTTTTTATCTTTCTGTTTTTAAAATTTAATAAAGTTATTATTAAAAAAATAAAATTATAGGTGATAGTGTGGCTCAAGCAGACCATGCTTTAGGACAGATTGTGAAATGCAGGACTTTACATACTTTTCCTCTACTTTCTAACTTGGGGATGGGCAACCTGAGGCCGTAGGACTATGTGCAGACTCCAAATGCCTTTTTTTGCAGTCCCTTCTGATCATAATTACCGCAAAACCTCATTTAACAGACTTTGGATGAAGCAGACACATTTTTGGTTGAGACTTCACTTCCATTTAATAAGCTAATGTCCGTTAAATCAAGAGTTTGTTAAATTGAAGTTTTACCACAGATGATGCCAATTATGTCAATTACATAATTATACTGTCAAACCTCTTATGGTGAGATACAGTCCAGCAAGAAGGATACATGATGAGCACGATTAGGATTATTATTGCAAAGTAAGAGATTAATAAACAGATTCTTGGAAACGGAATAAGTACTCATTTATTAATGAATTCTTGAGGGCTGAGTCTCTGATTGCTGTGGAACCTCTTCCGCTAGGCTGAAGTGTTAACTTTTTTGAGATAAGGCTGAGCAGGGATATCTATCTGCTTCTCATTAATAATTTTATGAGATACTCCAATTTCTTAGAGGTTTCACATAAACAAATGATATAAATTGAAACAAATGATCAAAAGTTGGATTTAACAGCCATTCAGATTTAATGGACCTTCCTGTAGAGAGTAAGGAAGATGACCTTAACAGATATATGCAAGAACCATTAGCTTGGCAGAAGGGGTTGGAGCATTTTTAAATCCAGAATGAGGTAACATTTGAAAATGGCCCAGGCTGATGCTGCCCTAATTTGCTGAACTATAAGGAGGAAGTACAGCAGAACCTGACCTTCAAAATGCTGTTACTGTAGCCCATCTCAATCAAAGTAGTTTTAGCCTTCCAGTGGAGTTGATTTCCTGGTCTGGTTTACCTAGTGAGACTGACACTTCCTTCTCACCAAACAGTCCATTAAATTATACTATACTGTGCTGAAAATCAGATTCATTCGTTCTTCTTTTCTACTTTCTTGATACAGGAAATCTACAAAAATACACTACTAGTGTAAGTTGTTAAACTCCCCCTGAATAGATAAACCAAAACTGATAGCTTTAGCAGTTGCTCCCACTCACTGCAGCCCTTTCCCACTCAAAAATACAGTCCTGGCCATCAGAACCCCAATCCCCCCCCCCCACACACACACACACCAACCACTTTGTGCTTTACACCTGCTTTTATGTATGTGCCCTGTTACTGTGAGCAAAATTCAGCCAATTTTTCAGTTTTTTCATTGGAAAAGGTATGTGCAGATTCTATGAGGCAAAAATTAAGGTCTTTATTTTGCCTTTTCAAATCCTTTCTCAGGACAGGAAAAATTACTTTTTAAGAAGTGAAATGGGTTACTTAAGCCTCTTTATTTTTTTGACATTTATTTTGCCCTTTAAACCTCTCCAAATTCCAAAATAGGCCAAAAATGGTGGGCCTACCCATTCCAGCAGTGACCAGGTGCAATCTGTATGCTATGGATCAGCACCCTGTATTAAAGCAACCGCTTCCTCAAAAAATAACAACCTTGCTAAAAATGTTGATAAATTACTCTGATTATGTAAAGTCTTATATTTTAAACTAATTTCTTTAAAAAGCTCAGACCTAGCACAGGACAACAAGTTCAAAATATGCATTGTGATGTCACAATGCAAACACCACTGCTTGCTTCCTTGTGTGCAATGTAGAGATGCAAATAACAAAGGGCAGAGATTGTATCATGACTTCCTGATGCCCTCTTTGTAATTCTGGCATTATTGTGGCTAGCTTCAGGTGCTTATCATCAGACCTGCTTAGTACTTGAATAGGAAACCATCAGGGTATACCAGTGCTAAAGGGTAGATTGCAAAGCTGAAAAAATAGGTGCCCTAAAGCCTCAGTTTACTGAACCTTGATGCAGTGGTGCTTGAATGCAAGGCACCAAATTCCATTGTCATTTGTGTGCTGATATCATCATGCAGATGTTGTAAATAGGGCAAATGAAATCACTTGTTTCCTTTGCATGGCTGCAATATTTGAGGGAATAATAGAAACTCCTTCTCTCAATTAGTCCATGAAAACAAAGTTTAACTGTATGTGCTAAATTGTACAGAACTCCAGAGGAACAATAGGACAACTCTGGAATATCCTGCTCGTCCTCTGTTAGTCCAACCATTTCAGTGACTTCTGGAATTTGTGGTGTCCTGCCTTGAAATAAGCCATTACAAGGTCAGACCACATCCATAACACCACAAACCACTTCCTGCTTTGGGTTTATTTTCTGAAACCTACCAAACACCCCTAGAATAGCCAGATCAATGTGTTCTGTAGAAAGGAAAAAATATCTTAGAAGATAGCAATGGCAAACCACATGCGTATCAATGCCAAGGAAACAATATGGATGTTTTCATTTGGTCACCAGGTGTCAACTCAAAGGTGACTTTCCTTACATTATCATCATATCAAGAGTAAAATGAGGTTTGGTTCTACCATCCCAATGCTAAAGGCAGTTGCTTGGAATAAGCACTTAGAAAAGGATTTGCTGCTTTAAAGGGCAGCCATCAGTCAACACTCTGCCCCAGCCAGTTCTGAAATCTGAGAGCTGTCCTTTGATATCGCTGCAGGGCATCTACCAACTGAATGGCACGAGAAAAGGTACAATTCCGATTTTTTAAAATCTTGTCAAATGTGCACTGACTGGCATCCTTGTAGCTATCCACCACTGTAAATGTGATGGCCATAAGGCTATAAAAAATCTGGGCTTTTAAAGCTTTCTATAGAGCAGTGTTTCTCAACCTTGGCAGCTTTAAGCTGTGTGGACTTCAGCTCCCACAATTCCCCAGCCAGCCATGCTGAAGCCCGCACAACTTAAAGCTGCCAAGGTTGAGAAACACTGCTATAGAGAATAATTGGAGCTGCTTTACCACAGCTTCCACCCATGGTAAAATAAGGAGACTCTAGACGTCAGTATATTAATATTAGTATTTTCCTATTTTCATGTCAAGCTGGAAATAATATTTACTCATATGGCTCTCCCTCATGGCCATAGCATTCCTCCAGCTGTGGAGTTGGCAGAAAAGGGTACCAGTATAAATTCCTCATTGGAAGGATTGATACTGAAGCTCAAGCTCAGATACTTTGGTCACCTAATGCAAAGAGAGGACTCCTTGGAAAAGACCCTGATGCTGGGAAAGATTGAAGGCAAAAGGAGAAGGGGACGGCAGAGGATGAGATGGTTAGATAGCATCACTGAAGCAATGAGCATGAAACTGAGCAAACTCAGGGAGGCAGTGAAGGACAGGAAGGCCTGGCGTGATATGGTTCATGGGGTCACGAAGAGTCAGACACGACTTAACAACTGAACAACAACAACAACAATAAATTCCTCTGCCCCAACTGCTGAGTTCTGTTCTGCTCTAATCATGATGGTGACAAGTAGTCCTGTCCTTGTAGCTTTAATGCCACACAAGTTAAGGGCAGTGATGGCTGCATTGCTTTGACTGAGTTTCTCCCTTCATTCACTGTCACTTGCCCGCAGGATGAACAGCCACTAACTACTCTCATTACTGTGGGGTGGGATGAGGTTGAGTGACTGTGGGTGGGATGGAGGATTTAACTACCTACCCAGTTGCCCAAAGGACTGGTCAAAAGGACAGAGCTGCTCTTTCCCCGGATTATTTTTGAACATGGTGTAGTGTTCTTCTGGAAGAATCCTAGACTTGTGTCCAAAAGTAGCCTGAATGACAGCTGCAGTGGAGGGATTATGAGCCTCATTTGGGGTGCTCTCTCCCACTTTACTCCACACCCTTTCTATGCATCTGCAGCCAACAGGCATGGTGGAGGCTGCTCCATAAATGCAACAGCAGGTGACTGGCTAGCAGTACCCAGAGGTAGCCTATGAAGTAGGCAAAATGGTCCAGAAATAGACCAAATTGTGCCTCCCTCCATGTCATGAAAGTGAAAACAATGGCCATACGAAACTCCTTGATGGAAAACCTGTCATACGCTTGATAACAGAATCCAGCTGGCAGAACCCAGATCTCTTTCCCAGTTTGACCTCCTAACCTTAGCCCTCTCAAAAGAGAGCGCTAGTCCTGCTGTTTTGAACACAGGTCTAGTATTCTTTCAAAAGTGTGATAGATGCATTCTTAAAAAGTCAATTCTAGTGCCATTTCAGAAAAGTGCTGTAACCATGCATAGAAGGAGCTCCTGTAATGCCTAACCAGCACTTTTTGAAGTATCGAGCCCCTTGATACAAGTTCCTATTTGTACATGCTGTTGTTCATGCTGAACCACAAGTTAGCCAACCGCATTTTCTCTGAGGTGGTCAGTTTATGATTCAGGGTCTTTTGCGACTCATAGCATTGAGTGAATAAACCATGGTTAAGTTAACCATGGCTAAACTTGTGCAAACCACAACTATTGGATTCTATAAACAAATTCCTAGGGGCAGTTATGAAATTAACACTAGGGACTTCTCAGAAGCAAAGCATTCATGAAGCTCGTGAAGTTTCTACTGTCCCTACCAATGACGTATTATCATGTGATAAATGATAAGAGCACAGTGAATACATAATTAATGGGAGGAGAAAAACCGATATGGAATCCTGGTAGAAGGTCTCAGCTTTCAGTTGATGGTATCTTTCCACCTACCATAATTGCAAGGGGTGGAAAGGCCAAATTCTAACCGTGAGACTATGCCTTAAAGCAGGGACTTCACATGTTACTGTGGAGGGTAAAAAGAGAATGTTACTTCCTAGACATGTGATTTGTCTGGCTCAGAGATTCCCAGACAGTAGTTAGCCAAGTTACCCAAAGGCACAATCACAATTTGCTTAGACAGGGCCTTCTCCCCTTAACTGGGGTTAAATGTTATAGCTGCATGCCTGAAATGGTTAAAAATTAGTTCCACATAGTTAGTGCAACTTGGTTTGGTGTAAAACCATAGTTGCACTGTACACTCAGGATCTTAATCAGGTTAACATAATCAGTTATGAAGATCTTGTTGGGATCTGTTGTTTTGATTCATCCCTCCTTGCTCCTTTCTTTCTCTCTGTGAAAAGGAGGGTCAGGAAGGAGCAACAGTTCCCATGTTCAGGCACCATTAGAGGAAGAAAACAGGACTGTGAGAAACAGGATTGGCTGGAATGCTTCTTAGCTAGTAGTTTCACTAGCATGAAAAGACCCCAATCACTTTTTAAAACAAAAGCATCCTCATTGGGATGGATTCACCTATGCACAGTAAGTATAAGCAAATTCAAGCTATGGTTTCTTTACAAACTCCCCTGCCTTAAATAGGGGAATTGGAATATAGGTTTCCTTCAAAATTGTTATCAGTCCTTCCTAGCATTACAGCCAATTAATTCCCTTCCCAAGCAAAGCAACATCTGTGAGAAAAAGAAACTGGCACTAGTAGACTCAGGTCAAGAGAATTATTAGCCTGCGAGGTAGTCCAGGCATGAAGTACAACCAGCAGCACTAGCCCTATCTTTATTGGAAGGTTACATTAACAGAATCTTGCAAGACTGAAAGTATTTCTCCCCTCCTTTTCTTTTACTCTCTGGAAAACTAGGGAGGGTCCTTTCTGAAACGTTTCCCACACCATCCCCCTTTCTGTGGGCTGAGATATCTTTTACATACTGATTGTCCAGTCTGGGCTCTCCCTCCTGTCTCCCAAGGCCATTCCCACAGACCATTACAGGATTATATATATATATTCACACCATACAAACCATATAAACCATATATGTATGGTTTTCCCTTTGACTTTCAGATTGGCTGGGAATGTGTATACCAGCTTAGATAAGTGTGTATGTGATGTAGCTAGGGTTTTCCAAATGAACAGAAAAAAGCTTGATATGCTCTGTAGATTTGACAGTAGATCGATATGCAGGTACCTGTCTTCATTTAACAGTATGATGATTAAGATTATCATCATTTATTTTCTGCACATCACACCATTCATTCATTCATTCATTCATTCATTTGTTCATTCATTCATTCATTCATTCATTCATTTGTTCATTCATTCATTCATTCATTCATTCATTCATTCATTCATTCATTCATTCTGACCTTCCAACCCATTGTATACAACCTTCCAACCCATTGTGTCCAAGGTAATTTACAACAAAACGATACAGTGAAATAGGACAGATCAGTGCATACACACACATAAAGCAAGAGATTCAAAGAGCCAAAACTGAGTGAGAATAAATAAATACTATAAGGGGGCACATCCTATAGGTCATTCTTCAGGTGAGCTGCAACAACTAAAAAAAGTCTTTATTTGATCACCATTGGCTTTGTATCCAAGGGTGGGAATATATAGATAAAAACCTACTTGATCTCTTCAACGTGTAGGAAATGTGATAAGAGATTATACTGTATATTACTTTGAATCTTAAGGCATTTGGAGTTTTGAAGATAAAACTCAACATGGGAACCAGTGAAGAAGCAAGCAATGCAGTTCTTTAAACATGGGAGAAATACGTTCTCAATTTCATTAATAATTGGTTGATTTAATTCTAGACAAGCAGCTGATAACCCCAAAACACTTTTTAGTGCAGAGGAAAAGAGGTGAACAAAGTCCAAAGCAATCATCTAAAAATGTCTATCTGAACTACTGAAGCACCTTCTAGGAACAGTCACTAGATTTCATGAATAATTAAGCAACGAGGTATGCCAAAATGCATTTGGCAGAGAAAATGGCATTATAATTATGAAAGTAACATACTTTGGCTTCAGTTAGCCCTTTCTGATGGACGTTTCTTTAAAATCTCAGGTTGGCCTTGCTTCCAACCTCTAATTTTTGTGGCACATCTTTGTTTCGCTGTATAACAATCCTTGTTTAATTGCATCTAACTTCAAGCCTTAATCACAGGAAGTTGTTTAGGAAAAGTGGCAGAATAATTAATTCCAGGGAGTGTCTTGTTTTAAGAATGAGGTTATACCATATGATACTCCCACCTTATTCGTTGCCACACCCTGAAGGGTGAGGGTTCTCCCCCCCCCCATCTTGTTGAAGGTTAAGAATATATTTACATTTATCTCTGGTTTTGACTTGGAGTATTGGAATGGAATTAACATTCAAGAATTTAGATACCACATTGTTTCTGTAAAATGAAAACTCTACAGCTAGAATTTGTTGGTTGAACAAAAGAGTAAGATTGATTGAAAAAGAAATTAAATGCTACTAACAACATTGCAAAAGGGAGGTGGGGATATCAGAAAATGTTAATCCAGATTTCAGAAATGTAGCTACAATAGTCTACTGCAATAAAAACAACCAAGACTAATTAAAAGATTAACAAATCTATTATGACATACACAATAGACTGATGTTAAAGCCTTTCCCCCCACAGCTATGTTGTGAATTTTTCTAGTCCTTGAGTTGGCAGAAAACTATGTTAGCTTAAATTGTTCTGCTTTGATTGCTGAACCCTATTTTGTTTTGTGATGAGGTCAGCAACTAGTCCTGTCCTTACAGATTTAATTTGGGACAAGTTAAGAAAAGTGATTGGTGGATCCCCTGGCTTCATTTTTCCTCCCACTGAATGTCATCTGCTGAAGGGAAGAACATCATTCTCCCTTACCTGAAGAGGACGGGGCTGGGGAGGAGGTGACAAGATGGTCAGCTTACCTGTTTTGGTAACTGTAAAAACCTTGGACAGAAACAGCTGACCCTCTTATGCTTTCTGGATCTTGCTCTCTATCTGCCTTACACTCACTTATCTCTCACTCTGTTTTACATATCTTGCAAGTTGCCTGAACAACAGGTTGCAGGCATGGAGGTGCTTTGCACCTATGATCTATCACTTGGCTATATCTCTCTTTCACTCACTCTGTTTCTCACTCACCTCCTCACTCTGTCTCTGCTTTGCCCACTTGCACTCTTTCTCTCTTGTGAAGAACCTGGCCCTCCTCCAATGTTGCTGGATAAATGTATTATTCTGGAATGAATTTTTGTATTCTTGTGCCTTCATAAACTATTCTCAATAATCCATGTGGCTGATTTGAGCAGTATTCATGTGGGTGATTTATTATCTGTCATTCCTGGTATAAGACTATGGCCAGCAATGTGGGACTGATCTAATCAGTGGTGTGTACCAATCTCCAGTGTACCACTAATGACAGTTGTATGCCTGGATTACACAACTAAATTCAAATGGAGGACAAAGCAAAAGCCCCCTTTACATCCTTTCCTTTCCTCTCTATTTGTTTATTAAAGCAATTCCTCATGTGACCTAGATCAACACAAGCCATCTTTGGAGTCATCGCTTACTGGGCCTGCTCAGCTAAACAGAATAACCCTGAACTGGACTGAAGAACACGCTACTCTCCTGAGGGATAATCAGTGTCTTTTGAATTGTTTGTGGTTATAAGTGGTTAGGGATGTTGTCTTGGACATGTGCTGGGTGGGATTCTGTGGTTAATGTGCTGCTGGTTACTCCTCCTTGCACCAGGTTTCAATGTTTGGCTTTGGATTACTGTGGCTTGTGGTGGTGCATTGATTTTTTCCCTTTTACTCAGAGGCATTTCCTCTGAGAGAAGAGACAGTCTCTGGTTAAGATTTTTTTTCTTTTGTGCCTTTGAGTCTGTTTTTGACTCCTGGTGACTGCCTGGCTGAGTCTCTGAAGTTTTCTTGGCAAGGTTTCAGAAGCGGTTTGCCCTTGCCTGTCTCCTAGGGCTGAGAGAGAGGGACTGGCCCAAGATCACCCAGCTGGCTTCCATGTCTAAATCAGGATTAGAACTCACAGTCTCCTGGTTTCTAGCCTGGTGCCTTAACCATTGCACCGAACTGGCTCTCCTGATTAAACATTGCAATGTGTTAATAAAGGATATAAAATATATCCTTATATACAGGTAGTCTCCGGGTTAAGAACAACCCAGTTTACAGATGACCTATAGTTAAGAATGGGCCTACTGTAGCAAAATTCGAGTTAAATACCCTATGGTTCGAGTTCATTACACAATACTGCTTATACAGCATTATACAGTAATACTGTTCCGGCTTACATGCAAATTCAACTTAAGGACAGACCTTGGGAATGGAAGGTGTTCTTAAACTGGGGACTACCTGTATTATATACCATTTTGAACCCAGGGTTTTGTGGGGAAATGACTGGGAGGACAGGATTGGTGCGCCCATCCATCCATCACACTAACACATTCCTTCTCCTATCTCAGCATGCAAGGATTTAAAAATGTGTCCCTCTTCTCACCTTCCCTCTTCTCATGCCAATGCTATGATTGCTCAGGGCTGTGAAACGAAATGCTCCCTCCATTTAAGAACCAGTCCAGACAAGCAGTTGTTTAATGGGCTGTTGACAGGAGCCTGATCCTGCTGAGGATGTGATCAGGGCTTGTGATTAGGCTTCATGAGCAGCAGGGATATATTTGGTAGGAGTTGCAGCGCAGGAGGCTCCAGATGGCCTGCAAATTGCTCATAAGAAAAGCAGGATTGTTCTCGATGAATCTACAGTAGATTCTCTGTCTCTGAAGCAGGAGCTCAATTTGTAAGACACATTTTGGAATAAAAATGGAGGAGCAGGTGGCATTGGCTCTCCTCCCCTCCCCTCCCCACCCCCCATTCTGTAATGCAATTGCTTGAGGAGAGTCTACAGAGGAACAAGGGTTCACATGGCATTTGTAACACCAAGAACCAGTCTGGTAGAGTGAATAAAGGTGCTGGTCTAGAAGCTGAGAGATCACAAGTTCTAGTCCTTCCTTAGGCGCAAAAGCCAATTGGGTGACTTTGGGCCAGTCATTCTGAGCCCTGCATTTTAAAACAGACACTTTAGGAACAGTTTTTCATCCAGCCTGACAAAGAAATGCTCTCGTAAGACCCTTACATAACAGTAAATAGGATGACACATATTGGTTGGGCACAGGAAAGCGTTCCTGGGAGGGAGAGATAAGGCCCAAAATTAAAAATAGCCATCACTGACATTCGAAGGCAATAGCAATATGCATGTTTTTGATGCAGCACTTGGAGTTTGAAAAGACCGTACAGCCTCTATTTGTTCCCTTTTCTTTTCTGTCTTGGCAGTTTTTCATAAGGATGGCAGGGTTGGGGCCGAACTGCCATCCTTATGAAAAAAGCGGGGAGAAGAAAGGGGGAAGAGTCATGCCTCCAACCTCCCACTATTCAAATATTAGGAACTGTCAGTCTTTTCCCCTGGAATGGGAGTACGGGATGACTTCCTTCTTACTGGAGGAAGCACTCCAGCAAGTTCCTGGGATTAAGTCACATAGGGCTTTCAAGATCAAAAGCAACTCTTTGAATGGTACCCAGAAATCTAAGGGAATCCAATGTGGTAAAGGTATCACACGGCTGTAATGGTTGTCACGTAATAATATGGGGGGAAGGGTAGAGATGTATTCTGCACCAACTACAGTTTATGAGTAGTCTTCAAAGGAAGACCCAGGTAAAGCATATTGCAGTAGTCTAGCCTAGTGTTGAAGCAATGAGCATGAAACTGAGCATAAAACTGGAAACTGAGCATGAAACTGAGCAAACTCAGGGAGGCAGTGAAGGACAGGAAGGCCTGGCGTGGTATGGTTCATGGGGTCACGAAGAGTCAGACACAACTTAACGACTGAACAACAACAGCCTAGTGTTGATGAAGATACCACTTATATAGTCTATTAGATTGATATCAGGCAGGACTACATAATTAATTTAAAAGCCAATTTAACTGCAATATTGGTGACAACTTTGCAGTGCCTCCACTTAGAGGCAGATCTGAATTATAGCCTGATGTTATAATTTTAAAAAATGACAACCATCCATTGTTTGTTTGTTTGATCCCCAAAGACTTATACACCGGCTAGTCATCACGCTACCCAGTATAAGTTAATGTGACCATCTGGCACTTTTTTCTGCATTCCGTCTTAAGACTGGGTCTAAGGTTCCATTGCCTTTGGCATCAGTGATTCGTATCTCTGCCTCATTACTTTGTTTGCTTTGTTTTCTGATGAATGTGAAGAACTTGAATGCTTGCAAACTGTTTTATGTCACTCTTTTTAGATTCTTTTCATATGTTATTTTTTTGCTCATGTCGTTCTATCTTATTCTTTCTGCTGCTGTTGTTTGAGTGACATTAACATTCAATACATAGCTACTACTGATAAGATCTCTGTATAAATGTACATAAAACACAGATCTCTATCTTGCAAACAAGAAGGCAAGATGCCCAAGGGAAATGGAGAAGGGTGAGGAAAAAAAATACATCTTGAAGAGGCCAGAACAAAAGAGTGTGCTGCTAATAAAGCAAGTACTTACATAAAGCTAGAGTTAGGAGAAATTGTCCAATAGTGTATTGCCTGAGATAGAGCAGCAATGCTGGCTAGGGATTATCTATCTATCTATCTATCTATCTATCTATCTATCTATCTATCTATCTATCTATCTATCTATCTATCTATCTATCTATCTTTGTCCCCACCCATCTCCCCCCAATGGGGAACTCTGGGCGGCTTACAACATATTAAAACAACAAATAAATATATAGTTAAAATTTAAAGAAGAAACATTCACAAAGAATAAAAGGAAAAGGAAAAATCCAAGAGGCCGATGGGAGCAACACCATTATGAGATGGATTATCCATCACATTGGGTAGGCACCATGTTGGGGAAGTCTGGTATATAGAATTCAAATAATCCCAATGATTTTGCTAACAAATACTCAGGAGTAGGGCCAAACTTTGAAAGGGAAGAGGCATGCTGGCCTTCTCTTGTTGGTGTTCTCCCTGGATGGTGATGGCAGGGCCAGGCTATTGGTGGGACTGCCTTTCTCCCATCGTCTCAGCTTGCTCCACCAGATCTAGTAGACAGGAGCTGCTGTGGGTCCCTTCTAACAAACAGTGTCATCTTGTTGGACCCTGGAATTGTGCCTTCTCAATGCCAGTACCTGTTCTATGGAACAGCGTCCCCTTGGAGATTCAGATGGCTCCAACCCTGTAAGCCTTTTGCAAGGCACCGAAGACTTGACCGTTTTCACAGGTGTTTGGGCCAGGAGGCTAGATGAGCTCTGCTGTGGTTGATGAGGTATAGTGGTGTTTTTTGGTGAGGGAGGTTATTGTTTATTCTTGGGTACCAGTCGTGGTTTGGTGTTTTTAACCCTTGCATACCACCCAGAATCACCTGAGATGGTCAGCCATATAAATCTCATAAATAATAATAATAATGATGATAATCATCATCAACAACAACAACAACAACCAAAGTACTTTAAGGGGTTGGCAACAAGCCACTGACAGTGTTGGTTGCCTGAAAGGAGTCAGTGATGCATCTAGGCCACAAAGCTGTTGATCTATAATTTTACAAATGAGATGAGATGAACATGACCATAACATTTAAAAAAGGACCGAAGGAGTCAGTTGTGTGTGTGTGTGAGAGAGAAAGGGGGAAATATTTAGTGAACTGAGCAAAAGGTAGTCTAGAAGCAACGAAGGGATCTCTCCCTGTCTCTGATGAGCAAAGCTTTTCGTGTGCCAGAGAAATCTAATAGTCCCCAGGGCTGTGCAGCCAATTGTTCCCTAGGCTGCTGTTAGTGACACAGGCAAGAGCATCTCATCTCATTTCATCTCTCTCCCTGCATCATCGCCTCCTCCCCTCTTGTCCCTGCTGTAAAATGCTGGACCTCGACCTTCTACTGCCTTCTGGCTTCTACGGGGCTCTACCTTCGCACTGTGATTCTGCCAAATCAGGCCCAGAAAAAGCCTTTTAAAAGAAAGGAACCGCCGTTTTTCCTTCCTCTCTACTTCTTCCTCGGCTGAGCCTGCTTTCCTCAGCATCCTTCACACATACCCCGCCGCCGCCCCCGTTCAAAAGCTGGGCAATGGTATCGCCCCAGCTCCATCAGATGGGAGAGACACTCTAGATGTTGCTGGAACATCGGAGCATCCTTGCAGGCTGCGGCAGAGCCAGAAGAGGCACCCGGGCGAGCAAATCGTAGCCCAGCTGGCTGTGAAAAGACGACAAGGCTGAAGCAGCTCGCCTCGATCCCTCCTCTCCGAAGGTGCATTATCTCGAGCGGAGGAGCGTCACTTAACAGGAAGAGATGACGCAGGGGAAGGTAGGTTCAGGCTAGAGCAGGACCTCCTGCGCTGAACTCACGGTGCCGAATGACCTTTGTATTCTATTTAGCAATTTAACATTGCCCTCTTGCCCCAGTGGTTATAAGAGCGAAGCAGCCCTCTGCTTCTTTGGAGGCTCAGTGGGAGATCGCTCTTATAGAGCATAGATGGAAAAGAGGTTTTTATGATTCAGTCGACACAGGGCTGACCACCCTGCCCTCCCACTCTCCCATCAAGGTTGGGCTTCTTACCAGCCCTAGAAAAATTAACCTAACCTGGGATATTCATAAACCACAAATCATCTTTACTTCCCCAGGAGGGGGAGAAGGGGGAATGAGTGAGTTCTGGATCCGTAGGAGATGCAGTTTCCCCCTGCCTGCTTTGGCTCCCCCCAATACGAAGAAATCAGTTGCTGTGGCAACTCAGCAATGGCATCGAATTGAATGTCTGTTGAGTTTTAGCCCTTGATAGGTTTCATGACCCCCGGATGGGAGACTATGATATAAATGACGTATTTTATGATGGTGTAAATCCTGTTGGTTGTAGGTTATGGTCTCTGCTGCTTTATTTGGAGTCTCAACTTTGTCGCTTGTGGGGCCCCTAGGACCAGACCTCAGGACCTAAATCCGAAACCTATAACTCAGGCAGAGCCACACGTGCTCACCCAGAGAGCTGCAAGTCATGGGGGTAGCAGCAAACACCCATTTTCAGACTGATCTAGCTATGCTAGATTCTTTTTTTCTTTTTCTTTTAAAATATTTTTTAGTCCTGGGGCTAGACCTATACAGGGTTGCAGATGTTCATTTTAATATATCATTTTCTTCTTTTAAAAAAGGGAGGCTGCCTGCCCAAAAGGTGTCTTCTGTAAGAACATAAAGTCTAGAACATAAAATTCCTTAGTGTCATAACATGCAGAAGAGGAATTATGCAACTCTGGCTTGGGGAACAGAATGTGGTTGGGGGATGTTGAAATTATGAACACACCTCTGGCTACTCAATGGCATTTAGGACAGGTATGAAATGATGAAGTGAGTTCACAGAAGAACAGCAGGTCATTGTGGTTAGAGAGCTTTGGCAACAATCCCTATCAACTATTCTCCTCAACCCCCACCTTCCAAGTCTCTTTTCAGCCACTTGAGACCCTCCAGGTCTCCTGGAACTACAACCCTCGAAGGCTATGCTGACTGGGGATTCTGGGTATTGTAATCCTGGTGAGCACCGGCACATGTGTGCGTTGGTGTGTTGTGTCCAAGAGCTTGTTCCTTTGAATTAGGTCATCTCTGTCTCAACAGCCCCACACTGATGCAGTTCTAGGATATCCTCTTGTTGCATTTCTGATTCTCTATACATTGGTGGATATCTCACCTTGCTCAGCTGCAGTGTGTTTAATTATTATAATCTGTACAGCATTTGTCATTTCACTGCCGCAAGTGGCTACAAGGAGGCTTTGTTCAAAGTAGCCTTCATTTTATTTATTAATAATATATTGCATCAGACATTCCTGAAGAATTCACAGCAGGTTGTAAGGTTGGGCATTTGCCCCATTCCAAGACAAGACACAGATTCATTGTTGTAAGCCTCCATGAGTTGCAAGATGTGGATGTATCCAAATGTGATCAATCAATCAACTGACCAAAGAGCATGATCATTCTCAATGGGCAGGGAAAACCTGAGAAGGTCAGAGAAGCAGCATGAAAGGCTACTGACCATGTATCCCCCCACATTTATTTCAGGCTGAGAGGTTTGCGGAGAATGCACCTACAGATACCTTAAACCTGGAATTGGATCTACTTTCAATTCTCTTCTCCATCTCTCCCTGTGTAAAATGTACAAGAAGGATGATCATTCTTTTTTTTTTAATCTATTTTTTCTTTCCATTTTGCAGCTCTCTGTGAATAACAAGCCTGCAAATTCTGAAGGGCAGCAGGGAAATGCTGAACGAAAGCACCCCACTGCCCCAGCAGTACCACCAACCTATGAAGAAGCAACTTCGGCAGAAGGGATGAAAGCAGGGGCATTTGCCCCCCCTCTGAATGTTCCTCTCCATCCCACTTGGGCATATGTGGATCCCAGTGAGTTGTCAGATTAAACAAAAAAGCAAAAATCACTCGGTTTTGAAATTTAGCAACTTCTTGTCCATGTCAGCCTGTTGGGTTTGTAATAGATTTGAAATTTAGATCAGAAAGCTTTTCTCTGCCTCAGAAATCACATCCCATAACCCCTTGCTTGCAGGAGAATCATATCTTTTCCTCTGCATGAAAACAGAGCCAGTGTGGAACAGAAATGTGAATGTTAGGAGTGTCCAAAGGAGAGGTCAAAAAAGCAATGTGATTGAAGCCCTGGCATTTGGATATGTGTGCAATGTTGATGCCTGTGCTGAAGGGATGTGGCTTCAATTATGAGGTCATGACTGCCATCTTGACGATTCTGAAATACCCTCCCCTCCCCCCCCCGAGAGTCCTGCTTAAGGTACTAGACTGGGAATAAGGGACCTATCTTCAGCCATGAAAGCTCACTGGGGCTGTGGGCCTGGTCACTAGAGCTGCGTACACACTTCAGAAATGATTTGGAAAAAGTGTTTTGGACTCACTTGAGCCCAACCCCTCTCTAATGATGTTCATTAAAATGGCCTGCCTTTTTCCGGGCTTCTGAGTACGATCTCAAAATAGAAACTGACAAACTCAGAAGCTTCCTGCCATCCACCAGTCAGATTTTTAGTAAGAGAGATCTCAAGAAAGCAAAAAAAAAAAGTTGCTAAAAAAAATATGTTTGAACATGAGTGTTGGCAGACAAACGGGAGGCTTGTGGTCCCAGACAGAGGAGGCCCTGAGTTCCACCTTGTCCTACTCCTTGCTTCATGTCTCACAGGGCCTTAATAGAAGCTGCAGTGGAGGAAAGGAAGAAGGAGTGAAGACTGTACCACCACCTTCTCTGCCGCCACTATAAGCTATCACCTGAGCAGCAGCAATAGCAGCACCTCACCTAGCCCTCTCTCCTTCTTCTCCTTAGCTGGATCACCTGGAAACTGGGCAAGGAGGGGCTGGATCATATGGTGGAACCAGAGTGCTCAGAAACCACTCAGAAATCAGAGCAGCTTCCTTGATGCTCACTTCTTCTCTCTCCTCCTTCTGGCTTGAGAAGGAACAAATGGAGAGAGAAAGATATCTAGGTGGTCAACTGGGGGTGGTCTTCTAAGGGAGGGGGCACAAAGGATGGACACATGTGCAGCTGCATTCTGAATAGATGGGGGAGAAGAGGTTCCCCTGAATCACATGGCCAAGCAGAGGGGAGAAGGGATACTTTGTGTGGTGACCAAGGAGGTGAGGGAAGAACCATGAGGGGGAAGAAGTGGCTGCAGGAGTTTCTTCCTCTTTGTCCTCAATTGCTGTAGCTTGGAGGGAGGGCTTGGTGCCCAAGGCCTCTTACCAGCTTCCTCCAAATCGCCACCAAAATGTGAATGTGGACATCCAGACTCACCTGGGGGTTCCTATCCGAGATGGCCTGGATGGAGCAGCAAAACAAACCTTTCGTTCAGATGTAATGCAAAACAAGCCAGAAGAGTTTCATGCAGTTGCCATGGAACACCAGAAACAGTCATGCTGAAGCATTTCTGAATAATCATCTTATTGTCCTGGATGGTTTTAGTTCATTATATATTGAATAATACATAGAGACAGTGCAAGAGCTTTTATAACTTTCCATGGTGATGTATCTTTCTTCCAGTTTTCTTGCTGATTAGGAAAATAATGGATCAGTACATTTATACTGGAAAAACATTGCCCAAATGCTTGTGTTTATTTTATCACTATTTCATAAGGAGAACCACAATGACTTAACTAGACTGCAAAGCAGTAAATACAGATTGTGGATTGATGCAGATACAGTGTTTTCAGCCCCTAACCGTAGTTAAGGAAGAGTGAGCATCTTATATATATTTCTTTTCTTCCACCTTTTTTTCACTTGCATTAGAGTATGCTCAGCTTTGCCATTTTTACAGAACACAACTGTGCAACAGAAACCATGGTTTGCATAACCATCATTGGAAAAATATTGTAATTAAGATTAGTTCCCCCAAAATATGTTAGGATAATAGGTATACAGAGAGACACTCCCCTTCTCCTAACTATGGTTAGATAACTGTGTAGCCTTGATGGCATAGAACACTAACCAATATGGTTGGTTGGTTTTTGACTGAACAAAATATGCAAACTTTATTATGGCCTGGTATTATGCGTGAATCCAGCCATTGTAGTTGCTTAATTAAAAAAAAAAAGACCTTAGCTACGAATGTTGCCATGTGAGTGGCTATTATTGGCTTGTAGGAAGAAGCTATTAATTTTTTTTTTTTTTGAAGATGGAAGGTGGAAAATATTGAGAAGATCAGGGGGTGAATGGGGCAGTGGGAAGATACTAAGAAGATGGGGGTGGGTGGTTAAGAAGACACTGGGAAGAAGCAGTGTGGACTGGAAGTCACCAGAAAGATTGGGGAAGGGTACATCCAAAGCATGTTTTGCCTATTTTAGATAACACCCCTGAGTCCAAAGTGACTGGGCAGAGAAACTGAGCCCCAGGAAATCATAACAACAGTGAATAGGAGACCCCACCAGTCCCTTGAAGATTCCAGTCCTGTGCCATCACAATGCAGTGGCTTGGAGGGCAAAGCAGCTTCACAGAAAGACTGTTCTCCCATTGCTCTTCATTGTTTTTTTACTGCTAGAACCATCCATGGCCATGGAGAAGTTTTTCCTGCGTAAAAACAAGACAAAGCTGGAATCCCTACAGAAATACAGTAAATGCAACTGATCAATCCATTAATTCTTAGCTTAGCTATTACTGTACAAATGGGCATTTGGAAAGTGGATTTAAGGTAATGCCAAAATGGAGCTGTTGCCAAAAGGCCAAAATTGTTGACCATTACCACAATGGCAAGTTGTGGTGCTTGATTGTTTTAGCTCTTTGTGGGAGCAATCTAATTTAATCAATAACTATTTCATAGGATATTGATATTGAAATCTCGCAATAATAGTAGAATTTACTGGCAAACTTGGGGTTATCATTACATTTAGGCAATAACACAGATTAATCAGAATTATTCTCCCCATACCCAGTTGTTTCCATGTCTACTCATTGTTATATAAAATGTGCCATAACAAATAAAGGATGTGAATATTCAATTTGGAGATTTGATTAAAAGGTAATTTGATCAAATCACCAAATTGAATCAGATTTTTGAATAGAATAAATATTCCAAATAAAATTGGATGTCTCAAGCCAGATAACTCAGCTGATTTTTGTGCATGCACAGAAACATTTTTTCTGAATAAATTCAAAAATCTGAATCAGTTCCATTTTATGTCAATTCAGACATCCAAATCAGGTCAGTTTTCTGAGTTGAACTGGAACTCTGAATCATACCGTAAATCTGAATTTAATTGATAATACAGCTTTCTTAATGTATAACTTCTAACAACAAGCATGTCTATGGTGTCACTCAAAGATTCAGGGAAGGTCCTACTTCTTTCATGCTGCCCACCCACCAGCCAATTTAGTAATTAAATTCATATAAAAATTATAGTTCTCATAATGTTGAAAGACCCAATATTTGTGGTATGATACAAGTTCCCTGAAAAGGGTGTGACCTCCACGGTCTTTACTCATAATTTACCCCACCCCACATGATGATGCCACCAAAGAACTGAGAGTTACAATTTGGTTGATGATCTTGATATTCAGATCAGACGTCCTCTGTTCTGTTTCACTGTTTATGTTAGTATATCAGTATACTAATACATTATAGTAGTTTGTGGTTTTTTTTTCCTTTTCCTTTTTAAAATATATCTATACGTAGCTACAACAGAAAAATCCACATTTCATCTATAATGTTCTCTAAGATGTGGAGATTTTATATGCACATGTTTTATCAACATACATAGCTGTTAATGTACTTACTATCCAAGAAACCATTTTAATGCTTTTTTCCAATACTAATTATGCCATTTTCTCTGGCTTAAGCTCCCCTCCCCCTGTTTTTATGCAATTCCTCCTGTTTGCACACAACTTTTCTGAAATTTAGTTCTTTTGGGGACACATTTCTCACCAGCAAATGTCTCTGTGTATGCGTGCATTTATTTATTTATTTATTTCTGACCAGCAAAAGGCAGATGTGCCAGATCAAATGCTGGAACAAAGGCAAAAGTGAACCACCCACTCAAAGCTGCTTCACAAAACAACACGGCCCCCTTCACTTTCAAGGCCGAAGCAAAGTGACTGAGTTCCTTCCCTTCACGCTGCTCTCAGGCTTCTTCCATGGCTTCTACTGGTGCTTGGAATTATGAGATTGGGGGAGGTTCTGTGCACATGCGCATTGCACATATGCTTCTGCTGATAGCTTACTTGAAACCTTGCCGAGAGAGAGAGAGAGAGAGAGAGAGAGAGAATGTATTCTTGCAATTGCTGGAGAAGTCAGCGAGGTAATACATAGTTCCTAACTGAGGCAAATTGCAATGTCTTTTTTTAGATTTTTTTTTATCCCGTCTTTATTATTTTTATAAATAACTCAAGGCAGCGAACATACCTATTACTCCTTCCTCCTCCTGTGAGTTGGGCTGAGAGGGAATGACTGGCCCAAAATCACCCAGCTGGCTTTCATGCCTGAAGTGGGACTAGAACTCACTGTCTCCTGGCTTCTAGCCTGGTGCATTTTCATCTTAATGGAGTGTGTTATGTGATTTTCCTAGCTCAAAGTACCTCATTGTGACAAATGATAGCCATCTTGCAAAAATGGCTGCCAATATTGGTCCCATGGAAGAATCTGTTCTGAGAGACCTCTTCAGTCGCAGGAATCCTTGCTGGTTTCTTTTACATCATAAAAAGTAAAGTCACCTCTTGACTCCTGATGATTTATAGGGAAATGGCTATTGAAGGAACATTGTTGTTAGGGAAATGGCTAACTGAAACATTTTGATTAGGACATACAGTGGGACAAATGATTTAAGCAAGTGAATTACTTGATCTTTTCATAACAACTTTCTCATGCTTCACACAGGTGGACCTATGAGTAGATTCTCCTGACCCTTTCACCATCCTGATTATTTCTCTGTGCTGGCCCTTTATTGTTCCTTAATGATGCACACAATAAGTTACAAACCTCTACCTTTGAAAGGAACTGTAGAGATCTTGTTTTTCGATATTCCACACATTCTTGATGAGTCACTGCAGGTTAGGAACCTCGTTTGCTTCCACCCCGGCCCTCCTCATGCTCATTCTGATCCCAATAATGTAGCCCTTTATTACATGCATGCACTGTGTTCCACCATGTAAGCCAGCGCGGAGGAAGAATTTGGATGGGAAAGGAGGTTCTGGCAGCATAGAAGTTCTTCTATCTGCCATACATAGAAGAATATCAGATGTCTTCTAAGTGAGGTTCTCTGTTGAATGTCAGAGTCTCTTGTTTGGATGGGTCTGTGCTGAAAGTCAACATATCCTGTTTATGAATTTTGTGAGGGTGCATGGACAGTTAATTCCCCTGAAATTGGGGGAAAAATTAAGGTTGTGGTCCTGATTTCCCCATGCCAACTTACAACTTTTAAAAAATGAGGCCTGTGAAACATTGCTTGCACAATGTCCCTAGAATTATATATTATAATTCTATAATATTATAATATAATATAATTCTATAATATTATAATATGATAGATATTATGAATGGGTGGGTGGGAGGAGACACTGGCCAGTGCAAGTGTCACACAATTGAATCACCTTCCCCATTCTAAGGTTCTACAGACTTGTTGGGACTGTAACTCCCTGGATTCCAAAGCAGCACGGAAAAAGGTCTGGAATTTTTAGCAGTCCCAATACACCTCCCAGTGCCTGGCTGGGGAAGAATGCCATTGCTGCTGCTACTCCTCCTGCTGCTGCTGTTCAAAATAATGGCAAAGCTTCACCTTTTCTCTAAGTTCAGTGATGGTGGAAGGGGACCAAGAACTCCCTGCCAAAACTATTAGGAAACTTCTGCTCAAGTTGCAGTGAAATGCTGATGGCCTAGCAAGCGCACGGAGGGACACCTGCAATCAATGGCCAATAATTTTCTAGAGTCATTATATAGCCTTTTATTGGCCAGCATTTAGCAATCTGAAGGCAATGGTGGCTCTGATCTAGCTGCCAACAACTGGTGCTCGAGGCCAAACATATATTTGGTGCGAAGACAATAATTTGGCCCTTAATATCAATAAGACCAAGGAGCTTATAGTGGATTATAGAAGGAATAGATTAGATGTCCAGCCCCTGGTTATCAATGGAGACCGAGTGGAGCGGGTGGCCAGTTTTAAGTTTCTGGGTGTTACCATAAACGAGGACCTGACCTGGGGCGCTCATATTGCAGCCTTGGTTAAGAGGGCCCAGCAGAGATTATACTACCTGAGACTTCTCAGGAAACAACAACTGAATGAAAAACTGCTGGTGACCTTCTACCGCTGTACTATAGAGAGCATTTTAACCTACTGCACCTGTGGATGGTTTGCTAACGGCACAGTGGCAGATAGGAAAGCGCTCCAGAGGGTTACCGCCACTGCCCAGAGGATCATTGGTTGCCCTCTCCCCTCTTTGGAAGAACTTTATAGTTCCTGCTGCCTTAAGAAGGCTCAAAACATTCTTAAGGACCCATCCCACCCGGGACATTCTTTTTTTGAACTATTACCATCTGGCAGACGGTACAGGATAATGAAAACAAGGACAAATAGGCTGAAGAATAGCTTTTATCTTAGAGCTGTAACTATACTGAACTCTACCGTATAGTGCAGTATTAATGCAGCATCAGGGGTTGTGCAATGGTGAATGGAATGTGAAGGTTGTGTTTTATGTGTTTTATATGTTTTATGTGTTTTATGGTTTTTATATTTTTATATTTTTAAAGCTGTACTGGGGTGGCATTTAATTTCGTTGTACGAGAAGTACAATGACAATAAAGATTCCTCCTACTACTACTACAACTCCCCCCAAAATGGTATTTTTATTTGATTTTTTTTTCCTGTGAATTTGGGGTACCAGAAACTCCCACCTTAACTTGGTACCTAAGGTGAGCCCCTAGTTTATACCTAGATGGGTGGGCTACCTCTTGGGGGAAACCGTTTCAAGATCCAGACACTAGACCAAGCTGTTTTGTATCCTAAAGCAGAACATCGGATCGTCAGTTCTAAGTGGTGGAGGCTGGAAAATAATACAGAAAAAAGAAAACCAAATTGCTGAGTTTTTCTGGTATCCCGAAAACTTGCTGCTTGAGTTGGGCTGCCCAACCCTTACGATGCTATGGCTGGCTTGGTGCTTATTTTGCAACAGAGCTTGCATTCACAATAATAAAGCACACCCTTGAAACTATGTGAAGCAATGGGATCTCCTTGCTTTGAAGGGTGAAGCAAAGGGGCCCTACTGTTTAGCCTCCTTATGCTTCAAAGCCCCATTCAGCCTTCTCCCACAGAGCTTGCATTGCAGGAGAAGGCAGAGAGCAGACCTCTTTGAGGAGCGCTACAGAAAGGAACCGAGAGAAACTTTGCCCCACCCAGCACAGTGAAAGTGCTTCCAGGCTGAGTGGCTTCAGTATATGCTACAGGCTTGCGCATAGGGTGCTACTGGCAAATTATCCCAAGAGCACTTACCACCTGGAAGGGATGGTTTAGAATTAATAGGCCCCTGAGCTCCTTATCTGCAGCTCCCTTGTGACATTTAAAGCTTGATCATCTGTATCCTTGTGGATCAAATAAAGTTGGTCAAGAATTTGAGCAAATTTTCTGAAATATTGCATCATGAACATCATTATCTGTTGACCACTGTGGTATTAATGAACCTCAGAGAAGGAAGGGAGCCAAATCTCCACTAATTATTTTAGTCCAAGAGAAAGAACCAAAATGGGTCAGCTTATGCAATCAAGCCACCAATGGACAGCCTAGAGCAGTGTTTCTCAACCTTGGCAACTTTAAGACATGTGGACTTCAATTCCCAGAATTCCCCAGCCATCATTGAAGTCCACATGTCTTAAAGTTGCCAAGGTTGAGAAACACTGGCCTAGAGGGTAGTCATAAAATAATGTGGTAGAGAAGTCCTGAATATTGTTACAATTTTAGTTTGCATGTTGCGTATTTGTATTTAACATCTTTCTATGTACCAGCTAGCATAGTGGGGTACAGGCTGTGCTTTTCCTTGCACGTTTTTCATGGTATGTGATTCCGATACTGGCAAAAAATCTTCTCTTGCCTTGTGCTCTGAGAACGTCTGCAGGATTTCTTTACTGACCAGTCATCCAAATGGGCAGTTTGGCTCTGGAGACAAAAGATCTGCAGAAGCTTGGAGATCCTGGTGACAGAGTCATATGAATGAGGAAGTTCAGGGAAATTGATGGGAAACATGCCAGCTGACCAGAGTTGCTGGTCACTCAGGGAATTAATCTCTTAGAACCATCAGGAGCTCCAGGGCTTGAGATGGGAAGCTCTGAAGATGAAATTTCTGAGACTTAGGCTTCAGATACAAAAAGAGAAGAGAGGTAGAGGAAATCAGAAAATATTAGGTAATCCAAAGCTGCTTTGTTGGTCATCTTTGATGTAAATACTGATCTTCTACATTCCTCTAATTAGTGCCTTGATGGCAATTAAATAATTTCAGGCTCTGGACCTAATGATATTGTGGTAGCTCCTCTCTTTAGCAGGTACTGTGTTAGTTCACCCATTTGGGATCCTCCCACTCATTCTGCTGAAGGTGGCCTTAGATATGTGTCCCTTGAGGGTTGTCCTTCAGACTTTTATTAATCTCAGTAATGTTTAGCAGCAGGATGGGGTGAGTATAGATGCACATAGCTCTGATTTGGTCAGTAACGTAGCATATATAGCAGCAAATGAAATCCTTTGAGAAAATGTTTACGTTTGCTAAAAGATGCTCTATCAGGGAATATAACTCCCAATCTCTTCCTTGTGATAACTAATCCTGATACCAGAGGAGAAAGGGAATGGCAGCTAGCAAGCTGAAGATTAAATTTAAAGATGAGTGTAGTTGGAGCATGGATAGATTAGGGCTATAGCTTATTTAAGACGGAGCTACACTCCTGCTAAAGAATCACGTTTTGATTTATTCCTCCTCTCGGATCCAGCATTGTTCTTGGTGGAGCTGTAACCTGGACTTTTTTTGCTCACTTCATCTGGTGTACCTGCCTGATCCTTCTCTAGGGCATCTACAATATGCCTTTGTTACAACAGATGATATGATCCAGTACCCAAGGATGCTTCTGCAACTTTAGTTGTACAAAATGTGGCATTATGGATATTGATTGAGCCATCTGCGTAGTAGCAACATTTTACAGCATGGCACTTCTTTGCTGGTGTATTTCCAAGCTTGGCTCAAAGCCTTGCTACTGAGCATTAAGCCCTAAAACAGTTTCGAGTACCAAGTGTCATGAGAACAACATCCTCCACTATGAAACCAGATATGTACACTCTACAATTCTACTTTTTCCTACCCCTGATTGAGATATGGGTACATTAAATGGAGCATTCTTGGTGACAATAATCAGGCCCTAGGGGAGACTTTCCAAGCTGTTTTCCTGCCACGCGTATTAGGACCATAATTCCCAGAATTCTGAATGAACATAGTTAATGGCTATGTAGGCTAGGAATTGTGGGAGTTGTAGTCACAACTCATACAAAGGCCATCAAGCTAGGGAAGGGTGCTATAGAATAATCACTTAATTCCCTTTCCAGCTACCTGACATACATGGTTGAGAGGATTTTAAGAAACTTTTGACCATTTTTTTTTAAGCGTATCCTTGCTCGATTTTGTAGCAATTCCTGCTGAATGGCATTCTGATTATCACTGCTGTGTTTGTAATGGTGATTTTATTTTGTTTATTTTATTTTGCTTTACTGGTTGTTGATAGCCACTTTGAACTAATGGGATAAAGTGTTTTAAAACTCTGTCTGAACCCTACAGGACCTTCATGCTATAGTGTATTATAGAATGTTTATAGAATTCTGTTATTAATTGAATCCATCATCATTTTAAATTGGGTGTCTATGCATCCTATGGGATGGCCCTCTATCTGAAGGTTTTTTCTGCTTGGACTCTCCAATCCAAGACCAGTTTCATAGTAAGTAGAGAGAACAGGAAGGATCTTGTCACTGTCCATCAATACCCAGCACCTTAATAGAGGCTGAAGTTTTCTACGTGTATTTTGGTTTAGATTAGCATTATTATTTCAAGATCAGTCTCTCTCTATATCTAAATGTGGATATATATATTTTAAACAAAGAAATGCCCAGTTTCCTTCTTAATTCAATGCTGTACATGTAGCAGAAGTCCTGATTTTTTTTTCCAAAGAGTTCAGACTGTTATCCAAGTCAGAAGCTTGAGCCCAATGTTTTTCTTAGTTGTTACTTTAAGCAAGATACCAACTGTTCAAAAAACAGCAAGCTGTTGCAGCTGAGATACATTCGTCTCTGGAGAGACAGCGTTTTCATCATAAGTGATGTCAAGTTGGTTAATCTCAGACAATTAGACAAGGCCAAGGGAATCCATCTGCACAAGGATTAATTATATTCACAAGCTTGTTTAATATTCAGGAATACGGAAAGCCTCTGGCCCAGAGCTGAAAAATAAAGTCCTATCTGTACCAAAAATAGAGTTTCCACCATTCCATTTTATCTTATTGCTAGCAAAATGCTGTCTACTGAGTTGGCAGTGGAAGGAACATGCTTTCTGCAGAGTTTTCTGGAGGTACTTCAATGTATTTCCATACCTTGCGCACCGTCGTATCATGTGGTTGCCTGCTTGCCTGCCTTCCATGGGGCACCTCTCAATGGGGAAGGGATTTCCAATTATAATCCCTGAAATTTCACTTGTGAAATATATTTAAAAGAAGAGACTTAAACAAAAAAGATCTCTGGAGATCAGATAGCAAACCACTCAATAAAACTGTCAGCTGAGTATGATGTGGCAATGAAACAGACTCTTTGCTTGAAGGTATTGGGAAAGGGAGTGAAAATAAAACTGAGAATAATATAATACATCTATAGTGCAGTTTCTAGAATGGTAACTGTGTTGGCCTGTTGCAGCAAAAACAACCGGGAGTTGCATTTCACCCTACAAAATAGCAGTTCCGTTGTAGCAGGGGCTATGATCCATGATAGATTAGTTTATGATAAATGTTTGGCTTAAAAATATTGGGAATTCTTTGTGGTGGTAGTGGTGATGGTGGTTTTAATCTCTGGTGCAGTGCTTTTGGGGTACTGTGCATCGACCTGGACTGGCATCACATTCATCCCCAGAATTGTATAGAGACATGGTTCCCCACCTTTGGTCCCCTAATACTGAGCCACAATATCATTGGTGGAAAGTTAATCAATGGTTTTGCCAACCCCCTGTAGTGTTTTCTCTGCCTAATTTCCCAGAATCCCTCTTTCTACTTCACACAAAGTTGTGGTAGTGCCTTAACAAATTGTATTACAAGGCATATGGTTTCATGAGTTGTAGCTCACTTCATCAGATACAGTGAGATGGAATCCCTACCAAATAGTGATAGTGATCAAAAAGGGTTATTGCTTCAAACTTTATTTGTAGGCCCCCTCCTGACAAGGCAGGGGTTCTTTTGCTGTCCTTTAATAGATATAAAACCAATCCACCCATCCACCTGGATAGACATGGTAAAAAAGCATTTCAGCGTTTCAGAAGTCATGATGGTAATGGAAGCGTTGTTGAAATTGTAACATGTAATTTCTGTGATACCAGTTCCATGACCTTGGCATGTAATTCTTTCAGTCGCACGTGTCATTTGAACCTAAATAAGTCACAAGGTTGTTTCTTTCTTGAGATACTCACGTGATCCCCAAAGGATGATGTCTGCCTGGGCTCCCCAAGCCCTGTGGCCTTTTGATCCTGCTTTGCAGTTCGTTGGTCAGCTCTTTCACCAGAACTGGAACATGCAGTTTTCAAAGTCATAGCAGGTTCATCTTTGACATTTTTCTTTTTCATTAGATCTTTGACCTCTGATACTGTCGCCTGAGACATCTTTTAAAACTGCCCATCTAGGAGATGGGAACTTTCCATGCCCTTCAGCCTCAAAAGCAAATCAAAGTTGGTTCTCTCTCTCTCTCCCCTCTCCCTATCCCCGCCCCCCCCTTTTCATATGTGTTGGGTTGTTTGGGTTCAAATGCAGTACATAGTATAGAATCAAGCTATGAAACAGGGAATCTCTTTTTTTTATCCAAAGTAGACTCAATAGAATGGAAATAAAAATACCTAGGTAGCCTACTTAGCTTTAATTTTTAAAATGTGTGTTTATCTCTTTATATCTCTTTATGTCTATACTTTTTAATATTCTGTTTATTCATGTAGATAGATGGTCAATGCTGTCTCTTTTTCCTTGCATGACTTTATTGCTTTTCAAAGCATGTTGATTCTGTCTTGTTTCTGCCTCAGCTGGCAACTAGCTTTCCTTAAAAATCCAAACAAACAATCATATACACGCGCATGCACATTTTCAGGTGCAAAATACATCTCTCTGCATTTTCCCCTAACATTTTGTATGCCATTTCTTTAGTCCACCCATTTTATACACAATTTTCTCTCAGATAGGCATTTTACATATGTTTTTTCAGTTGAAGACCTATACTGCAGCAATTGGAGATGTTCAGAAATTCAAGACTAGTTTCATTTCCACTCCTACCTGAATACAAGAATGGCAGATTCAGCCAGGTCATACTCAGATTGGTATATTTTCTCCCCTACCCTATTTATTACATTTATTAGATATAATATAGTATTGTGCTATATCCAGTTTATATGAACAAACATCTTCCTAAAACGAAGTATATCAAAATATGTTGTTTTAGTTGTCATTAATTAATTAATTAATTAATTAATTACAGGTTTTATAGCCTTTCCCAGTCAAAAGACTCAGGGTAGGTTACAACAAAGTAAAAAATAAAAATAACAATAACAATCATCCTCACCCCGCACATGGACACCACTAACGATCAATTAGGGTTAAAGGCTCAGTGGAGCACAGTGATTTTTTGGGTGATCTTTGAAATACCATGAAGATGCTTTATTGCTGATAACAATAAATTAGAAGCAGACAGAGGGGAATCACCATTTCTCCACACAACTGCTTTGTCCAGCTGGGTTGGAGGCTTTGCTTTTTTTTCTTCCTCGTGGAGTCTAACAGTCCTGTATGGCAGGGAAGGGAAGCACCATCACAGCTTGGTAATCTGATGACTGGCTGGGACAACCTTCATCCTTCTTCAAGCCCAACTGCCCTGGGAGGAGAAAAAACAGGTGCAAGTGCTCTAGAGTAATGGTCTACTCTGGACCTCTGGAGCCCATTTCTGTCATAGCTGGCCATTATAGGACTAATGGCATAGGAAAACTAGGCCTGGCTTTGTGCATCTGATGAAGTGAGATGCAACTCACAAAAGCTTATGCCTGTGAATAACATGTGTTAGTCAGAAAAAGTATACCCAGACTCCTCTTGATTTTTGCTATCATGGATTAGCACAGTTTTCATCCAGCAGTGTTTGTGCTCCATCCTGGCCATGAAGTATCTTTCCATGGAAGATTGGCGGCCACTCCTGCAAGTGATTTCAGAAGAAAGGGGAACTGGGGTGCTGATGGCAGTAGGGCAGTTTTCATCAAAGCTGTACAATCATATAGTTGCTGACTGGATAGACATCCCAACATGAACATGGACTGCTGAAATCAGCCAGAAGAGCTAGCTAGTCCATAACACAGACTTCTGTACTTGCATGGCCCTGATGGAGGTACCACTTGCCTCCAATATTGCCTTGGACTGGCTCGGGAAAAAAAAAATCAGATAATAGGTTAATTCAAATTAAACCTGAAACTTTGCTCTTTATGTAAAATAAATATTCAGACCATTATTCTCAGCAGGCAAGAGCACAGTCTCGTCTTCTATGACATACCCCTTTGCTTAGAGAAATTCCTTATTTTCCATCTGTTTCAGATACCAGTCCTAACTATGGAAGTGGATACTCGGGGGAAACTGAGACCCTCACAACTTTCAGCTGGGATGACCAGAATGTACGCAGGGTGTTCATCAGGAAGGTAAGGTCAAAGCAATTAAAACCAAACCACACTCAACCCTCAATCAGTAGTGAGGAAGATCAGCAGGTTGCAAGGGCTTAGTTCATTTTATGCAAGTCAGAAAGAAGGCCAAGATCAAGAACAGGTTTCAGAACAAAGACAAAGCATCAGATAGAATCAGAATCTAAAGCAAATTCCAGAAAAGAGTCCAGTCATGAAGAGGAGCTTCAGAAATCGTAATAAACTCCAAGGCCCATTGGCTGCTAAATGAAATCAGAGCTCTTAAAATTACACTCAATCCTCAGCCTTCAGGCCATCTAGAATTCTTCCTAAGCATAAAACTCTACTCCAGTGTGTACTTTTACGCATGCCTATTTCTTAGTTTTAGATCTGGATCTTCAGCTTCCTCCAGTTTCTGGGGCTTGGTAGTATTCCAGCTAATTCTGGTGAGATGTTCCTAGCCACAGGAAGTTTGAGCCTGGAATTGTGTCTTCAGTTAGATTCAGGACTGTTAGGCCTAGGTTCAGGACTTTGTAGGCTGAGTGGCTTTCTGGGAGATTCATAGCATATTCCCTACTGAGGACTCCTTCACAGAAGGTGGCACTATCACCCATGGATTTCATCATCCCAAGATTCTCCATCACATAAGCAGCCCCTTTATGTGGACATCTGTACACCTGAACAGCCCCTTTATACCAATATTGACTACATGGCCCTTATGGGGATCGCAGAAAATGACCATGTAAAGAAATTATAATGTGTGAACTCCCCTGAGAAAAAAAAATGGGTGGCAGAACTAGGTAAATACGGTCTGGCTTGCTTCTTAATTACCCAGACCTCACAAAGAGAATAATTGCTGAGCATTAACCAGGCTGATATTTATCCTGTTTCTTTGATATTAGGTTTACAGCATCCTTTTGCTTCAGCTCCTTGTTACAGTCAGCATTGTGGCTATCTTCACTTTCTGGTAAGTCTCTGTCCTAGCAACCCTGCCTAGCAACAAACCCTTTGCCCCGAGTTCCTTTTCTGGTTTGCTTTTTTATTTTTTCTAGTGATGTTACTGCTCCCATATTCTCATACTCTGCATGTGTAAAATGAGGAACTAACCATGTAGAATTTTCTCCTAAATGTCTTCTGCACTGCATGACTCGACTATGTTTTATTTTAGTGCATGTCTGAAGCATTAAAGAATGCCACTTAGAAATATTCACATCATAGCATCCCTTAAGGGAGGTATTTTTAACCAAACACTAAAATCCAAATTTGTATTGAAGACTGTTTGTAAGTCAAATGTGGTGATCATCCTCTTTTGTGTTCTATGCTAGCCATGACCAGCATCAATACATTCTGTTCCTAGCATTGCAGAAAAATAGGCAGACAGGCAGGCAGGCAGGCACTGTACTATTTATAAAAGGATTCTTAGAAGGACAATTCAGACAATCCTGAAATTCCTTGTTTTTTTCTGAATTTAATCAGGCCAGTTGCTAGTGACCTCGACCTGAATAAGGTTGCATTGAACACTTTTTTCAAAAGTGTATCTTCAGGCAGGCTGCCTGAAGCTAAGTTATTAGAAGTGGTAAAGCTACAAGGTCAGTTAAATCAAATTGCTTTTAGCATCAATAATAAATGGACAACACTCGAGCCCATTCAGGCCATTTAATCAACTGTTCTCTGAAATGAAAAGCAACTTCTTTGGATCAAAATAAAATAAAGAAAACAATGGCTGGTTGTGAGGGAGTCTCCGCTTCTGTACAGACTGTGCATCAAGCTGAGCAGCAGTGGACTAGAGGGATTAAAGATGCCTGATTAAAGATTTGAGGAACCTCTGCATCTTGACATATGGTAGCCTACAGCTATCGGACGTGGGTTGCAAAAATCCAAACGACTGGTGGATGGCAGCAAAGAAACAAAGAAAACTCTCTCTGCTGCTGTTTAGTATCATCCATACTTCTGCAGCCCAGATTTGGTAACTCTAACATAGGAACACAGTCTACAACCCTACCTCAGGAAGCAAAGTGCCTTGCAGTAGCCAGGCATTGGAAGTAAGCCAGCCTCATGGCTGCCATGATATTAGAACTTGGGCACCAAGGACCAGAGCCCCAGCTCAGAAGAATGAGCAGAAAGATCCCCAAATGCAGTGTGGTTGCCTTGCCATATTTCAAAATCAGTGAAATAATTTGCTTTTGAAAACTCTCCTGCCCACCTAAAATTCCAGCCATGCTATTTCCACCCCTTCCTAATATAGCAGCCGGTATTAGCTATTATACCGGATACTAAGAGCATTCAAAGCAGCCTTGACTCGGAGACAGTAGTGTGGTCACAGCTGGCATGAGCAGCCCAGAGCATTGCCAGACATCCACATTAAATGCTATGTTCCTGTCTGTGAGCTAACAGAAAAAGATGCAGCATAAATTGCACTGCCTTAATTGCCAATTCCTATTCGGTCCTTACTGGTATAATGCAGAATAAGTTAAAGAAAGCGATTAGTGGAGTTCCTGGTCCTTATTTCCCTTCTAGCATCAGCTAGAAGAGGGGAGAATACCACTGATCAGTCCACTTAACATGTAGAAGGTCAAAGTACAAGGCTAAGCAGGTATTTTGGAGCAGCTGGTTCAGCCACCTGTCAAACGTGGTGGCTAAACAGGTTGCAGATGTAAAGATGCGACACATCTTTTATCTCTCAGCTGGGTTGTTTCTCTACTTGGGTCTAGCTCTCTTCTGAAAGACCACCAAACCCATTTCCAAAACTAATCCAGCTGATAGGTCACAAGTATGGAGGAACAATCTAAAGTGTGAGGGAGCCATCAATAATGAGCCAACTCTGTCTTCAACTGTTGCTGCAGGGAATGGCTGGCGAGGAGTGGCTGTGGCTAGAGCACCAGGAAGTGGCCTGCAAACTAGGCAAAATGGTGCCTTCCTCCCAGTAACAAAAAGAGTAAAAGCACACCCTCACAAACTCCTTTGTCAGTGAAGCAGCAGAAATACACTGATTGGCAACAGAACCCGCAGCACGCAGCTGGCAGAACTGGGCTCTTTTCCCGATTTAACTTGACCTGGGCAGGAGAAAATAGGTTTCAAAGCCATGCTTTAAAAAAACAGGTCTAGCCTTCTTTCCAAAGAGCTCTAATTTGCGTACATTTGGACAAGCCCTTCAGAACGGGTCAGTCAGGCATTGGGCAGAGAGAGATCTGGATGGCAGCCTGGTGTCTGTCTCTCCTGCAGTCCCAGCCAAAATGGCCAGGAGGGCAGTGGCCAGGAGGGCAAGTGGCCAAACATTGACAGGCAGATCTCAATCCCTCCCCATGTTATCCACTGCATTATCAGGGAAGGACGCTGGCTGTTAGAAGAAGGAAAGAACTACTTTAAAACCAGAAAGGCTAATATGATTTTAAGCTTCCTCTGCTGTGGTCTGGGGATGATGGCCATGTTATATAACTGGAGTTTGTTCATGCTTAGCAGGATGTGAGGATGAGCCCTAGGATTAGCAACTATGCTCAGAGAACTGGGGCAACAGTGAGGAAGGAAAGAGGAGGAATGAAGGGAAAGAGCAGTAGTTGGAAGGAAAGCTGATGCCTTCATTCTCCCCCATCCAAACTATTGAGAAATCAGGTTCAGGGATCAAGGGCTCTTGTTCATCCAATCTCTCCCGTTTTTATTGCAGTGAACCAGTTCAAGGATACATCCAAGCAAATCCAGCCTGGTACTGGGCTTCCTAGTAAGTACAGATTTCATCTCAGAGATTATGTATTTGTCAGCCATCATTGTAAGTGTGGCACCCTTTAGGGCAGCGCTTCCCAAACTTTTTCCTTTATTACCCAAAACCCTAACTTTGAACGGTCACTGAACGAATGGTCGCAACTTGAGGACTACCTGTATTATAAAAACAATATAATTGAATGATCTTTATGTCATTTCAACAAATTAACACTGGTAATTTCATCAATTTTCATCTGAATAGGAATACTTTGGGAGATTTTCGAATATATTTTAGTACATGTGGCAATCTTTAAGTCAATATAAATGTCCCTGTTGTGATTGGGCAGTGGGTTTGTGTGTCATTACCCAAAGAAAAACCACTTTTACCCAATTTTGGGTCATTTGCCCAAGTTTAAGGGATTAACAAAATTACCCTATAGCTTCATTTCATTTTTTTTTTTTCAAGGAGAAGGTGACATGGACTGGCCTAGCCAACCAGGATCAAAGTGTAAAAATGGTCATAGCCAATTTAATCAATTTTTTTCTGTGGCTGTATGTTGTTTGAGGAGTTCAGTCTGGTCACCATGTCTACATTCCTTTGTTTACTCTGCCTCTGTACTCAGAGTCATCCATGCTCAGTGGTTGAAATGGGGGAGGGAGAAGGAGGGAGGGTCCTCAGCCACATGTCCCCACTGTTTTTGTTATTCCGTATTTTGCTGCAGATTCTTTCTTTTTTTAAAACAAGGCTACAGGACAATTCTGCTTTGACTAAAATTAGCAGATTTCAGAGGATGGAGTTTGTGCTGTTCATTATGCTCCCACACACCTTTCCTCTACACATACTTGGGCCATGTCTCTCGGATTCTCTAGAGAAAGGAAGAGGATCCTGCCCATCTTTATCGCTGTCTTCTCTGATTAGAGGCCTAGGAAATCTCAGACCTGCACATGTCCAATTTGCAGAGCTGGCCACCTGTTCAGAAGCCAGAGAAGAGGCTCAGTGAATAAATAAGTGCAAACAAACAACGGGGCACAAATCATGCCAAATTCATGGGCCAAAATTAGAGAATTCTTTAAGCAATAACAAGAGTAAGAACTTTAAGAAAGGATAATTTATTTAAGCAAGGTGCATACCTACAATCTTTAGTGCTGTTATTAAACATTTCAAATATTCATGCAAGTTTGGGAAATCTGGGCCCTCAGAGCTGCAACTACTACCATTCCCATTCTATATGGAAAAGCGATGCTGGGAATTGTAGTTCAGCAACATCCTCAATAATCCCTTGACCTCCCCTCAGATGGGAGACTTGAAGAAGAGAAGTAGAGTTTTCATCAGACCAGCTCATATGGAAGAGCCGGTTCTCAAGATGTTTTTGTTCCAGGTTAATTTGGAGGTCAAAACCCTTATATTGCATAAATTGGTCTTGCAGATCCATCTCCACAGACAAGTGTTTCTCCATGTTTCCCCTAATTGCAAATTTAGATGCAGACAGATGATAGCTGGGTAAGAAAATGCAGATTCTGAGATACCAAAGGAAAGTATTAGCTTTGCAGTACAAAAGAATCTTAGAAGGAAAAAACTAAGTCCAGTGATAAATGAGCATGCTGGGAAAAGAAAAGTGGGAAAGAAGAAGAATGGAATGGCTTATGCTGGAAGAGGACATGTTTTGTTTTGCTGCAAGTCTCCCTTTGCACCATTTCATGTCCGTTCAGGTGTTCAGTGGAATCAGTTCCTGTGATGACCCAGGAATCCCAGAATCTCATGGGCAGGGCATTCCACTCAGCCACAGATTGAGACTTCTGTCCTTGATGGCCCTGTGTGCAAACTTAGAATGCCAGTACCATTGGGGTGGTGGGCTCTTTGCCAGCTTTGAAGCTCTGGCAGGTACCCAGATTGGCCACAGTTCAGCTGCTGCCACGGTCAGTTGGCATATTCAATTGCCGGTCATCAAGGGGAAATCAAAGATAAGGAAATGAAGTGATCAGTATGGATAAGAGGCATCTAAAGTGGTAGAGAAAGCCCAGCAGGAAAAAGCTATACCAGCCATGAATTCATTATCAAGGTACAATAGCAGCAATAGAAGATGGGGAATTTCTTTTCCCATGCCTTGAAGAGAGAATTCAGGCAGGTAAGCTTCTTTATATACATGCAAAAACACTTCCCACAAACAAGGTTTTCTCTCCATTTCCCAAATCCCAATAATATTCTATTCTTCTCCGGATAGGTTTTGGGGTGGGGTTGGGAGGAGTCAGTCAGACAGGAGGGTGGGATGGGACAGAGCACTAATAACTTGGGTTGCTGGCTGCAAAAGCAAAATCGTAGCAGGAGTAGCTTGCGTGACAAGAGGCGCTGAATTTTCTTGTTCTGCAGAACTATTCAAGGGGCAGTACCTCTGTCCTCTTCTACAGGTGCCAACTTTTCAGATTGCTTTGATTCTTCAGCCTAATGGCATACCACAGCCTGACTATTGCAAATGTAACTGGAAACCTGCCTTCCCATTAACAAGCCGATTTCCTTACCAGGCAGACGTTGACTGTCTGGGGAGCAGTTTAAGGTTACATTCTATTAAACTTTATCTCGTGGAAAAATACTGGCGGAATGTTTAGGTTCTCTGGGGAGCGAGGGTTAACCTCCTGTTCTCTTTTGAATGAGATGCCTTGGGTTGCTAATAAAGCTCCATTGCATTTTGCTAGTTGGTTGCAGTACACGGATGGCCTTTTCCCACCCCTGTTAGAATTGGAGTGGGGAGGAGGAATTTCTGTTTTCTGCCCCTCCAAGATGGAGTCTGGATTTCAACATAAAGCTTAAAGGACTTTGAAAGTATGTGCCAAATTAGCCATCCACTTTAAGGCTAATTCTCTTTAGGTCAGTATCTCTATTGGGAGATATATATATAGAGAGAGATAATTATAAATATATAGATGGATATGTGTGTGTGTGTGCCTTCTAGTCAGTCTTGACTCCTGATGGCTGCCTGGACAAGTCCCTGCAGTTTTCTTGGCAAGATTTCAGAAGTGGTTTGCCATTTAACTCCTTCCTAGGGCTGAGAGAGAGGGACTGGCCCAAGGTCACTCAGCTGACTTTGTGCCTAAGGCAGGTCTAGAACTCCCTGTCTCCCAGTTTCTAGCCTGATGCCTTTAAACACTGCACCAAACTGGCTCTCTATATAGAAATATAGATATTTGCAAGTGCACGTCTGACAGTCTTTTGCCACAGACTGTCAACTGATCATGGGAATTGTAATCTAACACTTCTGGAAGACACCTGAGTATGGGAAGCTTATATAAAAGTAGAGTTCTAGAGCTGAACAAATATTTTGAAAGGGGTATTTTGGAATGCACTGGCACAGGTACAACATGAAGCTCCTCTTTCCAACTCATGAAAGCAGCCATGTCTTTTATCAGCCTTGTGCAGCTGCTCTAGAAGCAGGTCCTGGCTGTCTGTGCCCTGGTGAGTGTAGATCTACAGCATTTTCTTAGGGCTGTGTGGGCACATGGATGGGAGACACTGGGAACAGCTTCCAAAGCACGGCTTTTCAAACTGCTAAATTGTTCCATTTTTGAGAGACCCGCTTCCATGGGTTCCACGGCATCTCTTTCAAAAGAATTGTGCTGCCCTAACATCCACCTATTGTGGAACAGTGCTGACTCAAACTGCAGACATTAAAGTCCTGTGCAGAGGAAAACCTCAGCAGAACTGGCTTGGGGCACATAAACTGGAGGAGACGGCACGTTATTTTCTCCTCTACCATAACACAAGGATTGGACTTTGTCTAGGATACTGTATACTTCCAAACCTGTCCCTCAAATATCTGTCATCCTTACTACAGAAAATGTGCCATAATATTCACAGCAGTAGAGATCGGCCTAGTAATAAAAGGCAAGGTGTGGAAGCTGGGAAGGGCTTGTATAATTTGAGGCATAGAAATATGCTGGTCCCTTCCCCTTCCTGGAATCTGGTATCAGGGCTGCGACTGGGCTCGGTGGACAAAATATCTGACTTGGTATTAGGCCATTGTTGGATCAGAGGCTGAAAGCAGCTGTTTACTTAATTTTATGGGAGAAAGCACAGAGACGTATTTAGGGACACCATTAGGGAGGGGGCTTCCTGATCTTGGTGACACCAGCCTATTCATGGGCCTTCTCCCTTTCTTGCAACTATGTAGTTTCAACCTGAAATCTGTTTTACTGTGCTTTGTTCTGGTGATCACAGTAGGTTGCAATGGAAATGTTATAATTACCATTGCCTTTTTAGTGTACAAAGAATCATTATGTCCAGTATTTATATAGTACTTTTTTCTCAGAATTTGTTCACTAATGATCATCTATGAAAGAAAGAAAGGAAGAAAAATGCTTCAGATTCAGAGCAACAAGAGGCAGGATTCCCCCTCCTCCCCTTGATTCACTCTCTTTCTCTCTCTCTTTTCTCCTCCAAGTGCTGTTTTCTTTATCACCTATTTGATCCTTGCCTGCTGCTCTGGACCAAGGTAATATTACCCAAGAGGTTTGGACTCTATGTGCTGGGTCGGTCCTGTTTGGGGAAGAGGCGGTGCTATTGTGGAGTGTGGATAGAACGTCATGTGAGCCAGTCCCTTTGGCCTGTCTGAAGAGCCAGAGAGGGCCACCTAGATTTTTATGGGTTTGCTTCGTTCTGGGGAATAGAGCAGAGGGGGTTACAAGGTTTTTGTATTGTTATTGGGCTAATTAAAAATGCAACAAATAAATTATGTTCACTTACAGGTGAACAAGTTGAGCATAACAGGAAGAACAAGAACATAGACAATACGAGTCTTCAGATGAGCATCAGTTTTCAAAATAGGTCTAGATTTTTCTTTGCACAAGCTCTCCTTTGCCTGCCAACCATAAAACTCAGCCATCTGCCCCTTTGGGGGCTGAAACAAAAATGTCCAAATGGTTTCTCCCAAATCCTCAGAGTAGTAGTTGAATGCATTCAATGCATAGTAGCCACCAGCCATCAATGCTCTTTTAGAACTACATCCTGTATCCATTAATGCTCAGTGAAGAAATGCTCCCATCTTTTAATTATTAAAAAGTTTAAGTCATCATCTTTTCATCTGCAAGTCTAGGATAAAATCCTCAGTTCTAAATGGTTAAGATTCAGGACCTCTGTTCTAACAAATCCACAGAAATGATTCTAGGAGGGGGGAAAAAGAGGATGAAAGAAGGAAAAATTCTGGAAGGAAAAAAAGGAAAAAACAAGAACAGCTTGACATAATGAACATGACTAGCTCAGATACTATCTTTCAGTTGCATCAAAAGACATTTCCCATATTTCAGTGCTTTGTCTTGGTATTTCATGATGGGGGAAGTTCTCTACTGAATATGTATACATTACATACATTAGATGTTATACATTAGCTTGGAAAGGAAAGGGAAAGTTCTTATTCACCTGACTTATTCACCTACCTTGGTTGAAAGAACTGATGTATCTCAATGCCTTAATATCTTGGCTAATATTTGATCCAAATTAGGCTGGTTAGCTTTTCAATCAGCTCTAGCTGCCCCTTTAATGGCTGCTCAGCTCCATCGGCAGCTATTAGGAGGTGATAGTTAATTTTCATGCCATAAAAATGCTTCACCCACTAACTCCTGCACCTTAGGCTTAATCGTAATTCAGGTGAAGCTGGTGCCTTGATATCAGGCCTTTTTGTGTACTAGAGTTCCTGCAAAATTGTACTTGCTGTGGCCTGATGGCTTTAATTGCTCTGTTGTTCTTTAATGATCTTATTATGCAAGTTAATGATATACAACTTGCCTTTCATGATGATGCACTTTGGATAACCAAGTTCACTCAACTCCCTTTCATTTAATTCACAGGAGGTACTTCCCATGGAACCTGATCCTCCTCAGCATCTTTGTAAGTAGTACAGCCAGTGCTGGGACTGTTGCTCAGCCATGGGGGAGTTTTACCGCACACCTCCCCTCTAATCTGTAAATTCAAAAGGCTAAAGGGTTATCGCCCACCTATTTTAAACCACAAGTAATCATGGCATGCACTATTAGTGACACCCATACAATGGATCAATAAGGGATACATTGTCAACTCCTGAAGATTCCTGATTCCTGCTCCTCATTGTATTGCAGATGAACTGAGCACATCAATAGTGGAAGAAAAATTAACAGGAACAGCAGGAGTTTCATCCTCAGGACTGTGAACCTGGCCTGCATGTAGCTGTCTAAGGTGTCTGTGCAACACCTTCCTTAACTTGCATAATTACCTAGTTATGCACAAGTCATGCCTCACAAGTCCAGGTCCAGCATGATAGCCTCTTAGGAGGACCCCTGTTTTGTCCAAAAACTCCTTTACTCTCTTCCCTTATTTTTCCAACAGGAGATAAACAATAGATGGTTATAGGATATGGTAGACTACAGAAAGTGGTCTTCCAGCTTAATTGTGAATGTTTGCCTTGGATAGGCTCAAAGAATGATATCCTTAAACAGTTTTACATCCTTTTTCCTTTTTAACCTCCAGCTTTTGTTTCTGCAATAACTAAATATCTTTATTTTCAGACTCTGTCCATGGCCTACCTGACAGGAATGCTCTCCAGGTAAGTCCCCATACTAGGCACCTGAATAACTTGCTGTGTGTGTATGTGTGCGCGTGCATGCGCTTATATTTTTCTCTGACAATTTTTCTGTAATCACTACCTCTGAAAATTGAGCCATACATCAAATATATAACTTGATTCTGATTTCTAGACTTTCTAAAACCATTGTTTTTCAGTTCCTCAACTGTAGCCCAAATCTGAAGCCAATAATCAACTACATATAATCAGCCACCTTTTCCCAACAGGGTTGAACATCATTTGTATTGTATCTCGAACATTAGGGAATGTGATAATATTTATTTAACCTAGCTGGCATGTAGTAGCATTGATGCAGGATTTTTTTAATAGATACATCAAGACACAATACTCTGTTTTCAGAACTAAGACCACCCTCTTCCTGTAGTATTTTATCCCAAGATCTTTTTCATTTAAGGAAAAGAAAAGAAAGTTAGACTCAGCATCAAATGAACTGCATTTGTTTGACAGGTAGGGAAGACAATCTGATAGTATTGGCAAGTTTGCCACCTTGAGTTGTATATGAAAAAAAAGGCGGGATAAAAATCTAAAAAAAAAAAAAAAGATTAAGTGACTGGGACAGAATTGCAGGCAAACTCACCAGTTTTCTCCTAAAGTGGAATCCTTTTCTGGTTTGCACAGAAGCTAGTAAGAAAGAAAAAACTAATCATAAAACCCCAAACACTAATTCTGTACTTATTTATTAAACTCTCATTTTTAATTCCCAATAAAGGCGCTCATTGTTTGATATTGGTTGGCCAAAGCTTTAAGATTAAGAGCATTTCCCCTCAACTGAAAGGAAAGGGAAAATATTACAGTAGTTATTTTTATTTTTGTTCTGTTAATTTTTCTTACTCTTTGAAATCATAACTGTAAAACTGTTTTATAAATTGAAATTAATTTAACAAGTTATTCATATAACTGGCAGTGAACTCTACTAAATTATAGGACTTTTTTTGGTAGACATGTATAGCATTGTACTGTTAGTTTACTAACAGCGAAGTAAAACTGCTCAGTCTCTCTATTGCAAACTGGCACATATGATCAAGTTTGTTTCTGGGGCCAAATGGATGAGAACGGAGATCATGGTGCCAAGGCACCCACAACATTCCTAGATGGCTTATATAGATCCATTTTGTAAAAACTGAAAATGATTGAAATGACAAGATTACCAAGCCTCATGATATTTTGAGGGGATTATGCTCATTTTAAGGTGAAATCCTGAGAACCTTTAACAATCTTGAAAAATTGTCAGCGATTTTTAAATGGATGGAGTACCTATACATTGCCTAAGATTACCCGGTAGAGTCTTTAAAATGGAGTGGATTGCTAGCTTACAAATTTGTTTTCTATCCTTTTCCTGTAATAATTAAAACCATTTTTTTCAGGGAACTATATCTGTCTCCTTGATCACACCTCTGTGCAAATGGGCAAAATAAATCAGCCCAGGAACAGAACATTTGCACGATTGTGTTTCTAATTTATAACCTCACGTGGTGCATAAAGAAGTAGAAAGGAAATGGTAGCAGAAGGACTGTCCCAATTTTTAACTCCCCTGGAAAGACATAGTTTTAGGAAACCAAGAATAGGCTGATAGTGTGAAACTGCTGTACAGTAGCTCTAATTCTGCCCAGAAATGAATAGAATGGGGGTGGGGGGAAGATGCTAGAAAGAATCTTCCTCTTCAGTCTGTGTCTGGTCTGGGTCTTGTATAATCCTCCCTTTGTTTCTGCTGTAACAATCTCGTGCAGCGCAACATCATGGATTTCCATTGTTCTGTATTTATCAGCCAACCAATGGGGTGGGGGGTGGGGGGTGGGGAGAGCAAATGGGCTGTGCGGAGCAATAAACAAAGCTGTCACTCAAGCACAGCATCCCAGAGAACCGAACAGAGCAATCACTCCAATGCCTCGCCTCCCTACCCAGCAAGCTTTGCTGCTGTTGCAAAAGAAGACAAATTGCATGAGCATATCTTTCTAGAAGCACGTTCCATTAAAATCAGTTAGGATTTCGGCAAAAACACATTTAAGGTTGCAGTGCCTGAATGTAACCCGTGTTTCTTAGTAATTATTTGATTAGATCTTGACTAACACATTCTGCCCATTTTTCATCTCACTTTAAAGGCTAAGAAATATTTGTGGACATCAATAACAAGTGGGAAGTCCTACAAACATTGCAGTTTGGAATTTTTCTATTGTTGATTTCAAGCCACTCCCCTCTATTTGCCCTACCACCCCAAAAAGATAAGCTGTAGGGAGCATGGCCATCCTCACTGGGCTGTTTTTGGTTATCCCCCAATTTAAGCTTGCCCCCTCCCTCTCTCCCTCCCTCCCTCTCGCCACTGCTCAGATTTTAGGCTGCAGATGTTACTATTCTGACTATTTTAAGTCACATTCTGGGAATGTGTTGATTTCAACTCTCAAGATTCTTCAGCCACACAGCTGTTACTAAGAAGTTTGGGAATTGAACCTCACACATCTGGAGGCTTGGAAAAGGCTGGCAGAAAGCCTCAGGACATAGAAATGGACAGGCTAGATCAGCTCCTCATCACTAACGATGGCCAACTAGATTATTCTGGAAAGAAGACAGGCCATGATGGTAATTGCCACCCGTTAAAAAAATAGATATAAAAATTAGAAGATGATTCTCCCTTATAGCGTGGTATCCCACCATATGGACCTGTGCATGCAGAAGGTTTCAGGGTTAATTTGTAACATTTCCAATTTTGTAATTTCTAATGTAACATTTCCAGTCTTGGGTAGCAGATCTGGTAACCTGAGATCTTGGTGTTATATCACTAGTAGGAGTGGCAATGCATGCGTAAGTAGGCCAATGGCCTCATTTAATACAGAGCTCGAGACGTGGAGATAGCTATCAAAGTGGAGGACTTTAAAATATCAAGTAGCATCTGATGGGAAAGGCCTTTCCTTGAAACTCCAGTGCTGTTCAGAATAGATAGCACTGGGCAAAATAACTAAAGGGTCTGACTTTGTATGAAGTAGCTTCCTATGATCCATTTTAACTGAGAAGGAAAGGATGACTCAGCTACAAGAGATCTGGTATACATTCGATTTACACTGTGATCCAGACAAACATCCCAAGAATTTCTGGTCAGATTACAAGATGACAGAAAAATAATATAATTATTCTTGGGGGGAAAAAGGATTATTTATCAACAAGTATTAAATATCAAATATTCCACATTGTGATGAGTGGGAGGCTCATATCCCTATTCTACATATATAATTATAAAATTGAATCAATTAAAAGAGAAAATCAAAATTAAGTCCACCTGAGGGTTCTTAAAGGAGAACTTCTACTAACACATCTATAAACTAGTCCCAAAGATTGTTCTCTATAACCCTGAAGGTTATAGGGATGAAAGAAGATCAAGACTTGAAGACTTGAAAGAAGATAAAAATGATTGCCCAATGTCATTGTTGAATAATGATTATTAGTTATTTATGATGATTTTAGCTGAGAGAATAAAGATGATTTGACAGGACTTTATTCATGAAGATCAGTGTGGGTTTTTACCTAAAAGACAGTTGAGGGACAACATTAGAAATATATTGGAATTTTGGAATACTTAGAACAATATAATGAAAAGCAAGCAGCACTGATTTTTCTTGATGCAGAAAAGGCCTTTGACAAATTGAACTGGACCTTTTCGTTTAAAATTTTGGAAGATATGATAAGATAAAGATATTTTTTTATGATAAGCTAAAATTTGGGCATGAATTTTATCAAATGGGTAAAATCGATTTATACCTCACAAAAGGCACAGATAATTGTGAATGGAGAATTAGGGATAATTAATATCTGTGACATATAGAACAGAACCAGACAAGGATGCCCCTTATCACTATTGCTATTTATTTTAGCTTTGGAAGTACTGAACAGAGATATATGATGAGATAGAGAATTGCTGAAGTGAAGATTAAAAGAGAAACGTAAATTACGGGTGTTTGCTGATGACCTGGTGATAATTTTGGAAGATCCTCTGCAAGGAATAGAAATATTAATGGAAAAACTAAAGGATTTTGGGGTGTTAGCTGGTTTTAAAATTAATAAACAAAAGATGAAAATGTTAACAAAGAATATGAAAATGGAAAAAACAAATAGAACTGATGGAAAAAACTGGTTTTAAGATTGAGAAAAAAGTGAAATCACTATGACTAATATAAATTGTACGTTGTACCAGAATAATTTTGTTAAGACATGGAATGATATCAAGAAGGACATGTTAAGATGGGAGAAATTTCAACTGTCATTGTTGGGGAGATAAAAATGAATGTTTTGCCAAAAATGATGTATTTGTTTCAAACAATACCTATCATGACAACTGTTGTACCATTTAAACAATGGCAGAAAGATATGACTAAGTTTGTATGGCAAGGGAAAAAAACAAGAGTTAAATATAAAATATTTCAATATGCAAAGGAACAAGGAGGATTGGGACTGCCTGATTTAAAATTGTATTTTGAAGCCTGTTGCTCAGTCTGGATGAAAGAGTGGGTTTTGCTGAGAAATAAGAGAACTTTAAAATTAGAAGAGCATGATCTGAGGTTCAGATGACATGGTTTTCTATGGTATGATAAATTAAAGGTTAACGTAGATTTTAAGAATCATTATATTAGAAGTGCCATATTGAGAATATGGAACATATATAAACCCAGTCTGTGCCCAAAAATGCCTTTATGGGTCAAGAAGCATTTTACAGGAAAGAAACAGTAGGTAAAGAAAAATGGTTAACCTATCAAGAGTTGTTAGAACAGGAATATGGAAAATATAAGATGAAATCAAAGAGCAATTGGCTGCAGAGGGATTTAATTTTCAATGGTTTTCATAGGCACAGTTAAGAGAAAGATTTAAGATAGATAATAGGACTTTTGGAATTGAACAGTAGAAGACAGAAGTTGAAGTTGAACTATGCAAATGATGAACATGTAATTGTTAAAATGTGTAAACTTTTATTAAAATTTGAAACAGAACAAGTGAAAAAGACTGTACGATAAAACGGGCTAAGAACTTTGGTCACAATATACTGATGGAACAGTGGGAAAATATGTGGTTAAAGGGATTGAAATTTACATTATGCTATAACCTAAAAAAGAATTTTTATCAAATGATGCACCGTTGGTATATGACTCCAGAAAAATTGTCTAGAATGTATAAAGGTACTTCAAATTTATGTTGGAAATACGGACAACATGAAGGGTCATTTCATCATGCCTGGTGGATCTGTAAAAAAGTCAGAAATTTCTGGGTTCAGATACCTATAACGATACAAAGAATTTCAAACATCAAAATTCAACTGAAACCAGAACTTTTCTTGCTAGGATTAATGGACAGTCAATTAGAAAAAAGTTCCAGAGATTGTTCTCTATAACCATGAAGATTGAAATTGGCCAACGTATTGCCAATTTTTAACAAAGGGATCCATAGACAAATTAATACATTCTAAACAGACTTTCTTGTGGTGTCATGTTTACTGCTTGATTCTGCTCAATGACGTCATGTCATTACTCCTTTTGCAGCTACTACAACACCAAGTCCGTCCTCCTCTGCCTGGGGATTACAGCTTTGGTTTGCCTCTCCGTCACTATATTTAGCTTCCAGACCAAGGTGCGTAAATGCATTTATAAAATAGCTGAGTCCCCCTGATTTTACCATCCCATACGTAAGCAGAGAAGTTTTTCTTTGTTAAAGTTAGCAGATAAGCATTTTTTGATAAAGTTATTTGCAGTCTTAACAGAAACAGCTTTCACTCTAGAGCAGTGTTTCTCAAAGTTGGCAACTTTTAAGATGTGTGGACTAGAGTTTCCATCACTGAGCAAAGGAACTGATTTATATTGCATCTCTTGTCATGCAGGTAATGGTTGTCTTGAACAGCAAACTTTCCTTGGAATTAGCCTTGCCTCTCTCCCCTCCCGTCCCCAGATTTGAGAATTGGATCAAGTATTGGCAGCTAGGAAGTTAAAACTACTTTTCTCCTGCTGAGAATGAAGTTATTCGGCAACTTTTCAAATGGAGAAAAAACTATTGGTATTTTTATTACCAAAAAGTCCTCTTCAAACAGTATGTTCAAAACACCCTACAGGCATCACTCATTCAGAAGAACTTTATCAGGCAGGAACAGCAAGAAACGCAAAGTATAGTGGAATAATTTGGGATAATATTTTGCCCCCACTACATTGCAAGTCAAAAGTTTTCTATTGTTTGGAAGGCCTGAGTTCATGCTGTATTGACAGACTGCCTTGACCTAATCCCTATTTATGAATTTCCCCCATCATTGGTATTGAGGGGTGTATTAGATACCATGGAAGGGAACTTACATGTGTCAAAAATAATATACAGTAAGTTCAGGGAACATATAATAAAGGGTATAAAAATGGAGAAGGGTGGTGGTGAGTCACATATGGGTACTAAATGAAATAGCAAATGTTTGGGAAAAATTCTATTCATTTATGGGAGCCCCCTCAATCTTGTGACTTGGACCCCTTGGATATCAACTCCAGTGGTACATTAAAGGGGTGGGTTCAATGCATCTGGTAAATATTGTTGGGAAAGGCAGATGTGGGCATCAGTTAGGCTATCCAGAAGCTAGGGGACTTTCCAATTCACCCATGCAGCTTACACTAATGTTCTCTTGTTTTCTCCCACAGTATGACTTTACATCTTGCCAGGGGGTGCTCTTTGTGATGCTGATGGTGCTGCTCTTCAGTGGGGTCATACTGGCTATTATGCTTCCCTTCCATTATGTAAGTTTCATGTTTTTGTCAACCAAATCTATATTCGCATCCTTCCAAGTGTTATTTCACCACATCCAATAGAAGGTGAGATGCAGGACTATCTGCCTATGCCCAGTTATGCAGTTTAGCTAGATGCCAAAAACATTATCTTAACTTTCTCCTCTCCATTAGTTTTCCATTATATCTATACTACCTTCACCAATCAGACTGCAGAAAGATCCTTGGAAAGCAAATATGGTTCAAGAATGTGAGCCTGACTAGAAATTTGGAAGGGAAATTATTTCCTTTCTCCTTTATCACTAGCCAGTCTCACCTGGTGAAAAATCTTTCTTGGTATCAAAGCTCAGGCAGACTCTGAGAAGGGTTAAGTGCTCTAGACATCGCAAGGGAACCATAGCAGTGCAACAAGATGTACAACATATCATTTGTTTTGCAAGGGGGGAGGTGGGGTGATAAGACTAGGGATGGGAAATCCGTGGGCCTTGCGATGTTGCTGGACGAAATGCCCTGTATCCATTGACTAGAGTTGCTAGGAGCTATTATTCAATAACATTGCAGAGGACCACAGGTTTCTTCTCCTTGACAAAGACTGTTAAGCTGCAAGTCTACTAAGGAGAGCAACCTAGGGCTAGTTTTCTACATGTTCTTACAAAATGTTTGAATCGTGAGTGTGCAAATGGCTAAAAATAAAACTGTGCAAACATTATTTCCTATGTTAATTAGAATTCCATGCAGCTCCTAGTAGGCACCATTTGGATTTCCCACCTTACGCAAACCAAAAAACCCCATAGAGTGCTGCACAAATAGGCTCTTAAAATTCTTTGTTCAATTTGATGACTGAAAAAAGAATTGAAGGTTTGATTTCATCAACTATCTCCAGGGTCAGAAGAAATTCTCAAAGTTTCTTAGGGGAAGATGGTAGGTGGGATTCCTCTTTAGAAATGTTGGCCAAACAGGGAGCATTGGCTTATGTTGTGTTGGCCTATGTGGTGATCATCCTAGATGTGCTTTGTTTGCTTGATTTTGGGCTGGGCTTGGCTTTCTATTAGCCTTGTTGGCTGGGATCATTTGACATAGCTAATTGTTTCCCACTGGAAAATCATTTTGAACTTCCATTCACGTACTGCTGTTATTATCATTCTGAAATAGTAGAAGATGCCATTTGCAATGGGGTGACTTTCTGTCCACTATTATCTAAAAGAAGCGTAGGCTTCTGATAGCGTATGGGAGAAAGGGGTTACTTTATTGCTGGAGTTTTACGTTCTGTGAGAAACAACATCTTCTCCCCAGAGATGTTCATTTAAAAAATAACATTGATGGATTGGATATATAGCAGTTACCAACCCCTTTCACCATATCCAGGCCATTAAATGTGGTTGGTTTTGCTGTTCTTTGGTTTTGTAGAATCAAAACAAATGAATCTACTGAGAAGTATAGCATCTCAGAGGGAGCAGGAGGCCAGTAGAAAAGTTGGGGAGTTAGCAATAACTTTAGCCTGGTCTTCAGAGTATCTGATCCCTGTGATCAGTTCACTCAGATGAACCTTGGACCCCTGCATATCTTAATTTGCCTAAAGTCCTGACGGGTAAGGCTTATTATTTCTAGTAAGAAAACAAAAATCGGTCAGATGAAAATGCATTCACTTGTTTCCCGGGAATGTTGAAGAGGGGAGTTATAGAAAGTAAGACCCCAAAATTTTACAAAATCTAGCATGTGTAAAAAGTTGTGTTTCATATTCCATCCTCTCCAAATGGCTTTCAGCATATTCTTGTATTAAAAGAACTAATCAGTCAAGCCCCCCCCCATTTACAATTGCCACCTACCAAGGCAACAAACTGATAAAAGCTTTACCATGTGATCCCGTGTGGATCCTCTTTTTACTATCCCTATAGTAAGCAACAAAGAGTTTCCCCAAGACACACACACACACACACACACACACACACACACACACTTCTTTGAGCATGGTAATTATAAAAGGAGATAACTATTCAAAATCTGACTCAGGGGAATGCATGCTTTCGTCATCTACATGAGGCCTGACAATGTACAAATGAGATGTTATCAGCTATGTAAAAATATATAACACATTCCAGTCATACATTCATCTTAAATATTAACAGGAACAAAAATGGGAGAGTATTATTGCTCACATTTCTGAATTATTCAGGCCCAAGGTGAATTCAGTGGTGCTTTTTAATTAGCCTCACTATATGAAAGCAATGAAATCTTGCTCCTTAAGTACACATAGATACTCACAGACACACACGCACTGATAGAAATAGTAGGAACTGGATGCCTAAAGATTTAGCCTTCATTTGCCCCATTTGCTTGAATGAGGCCACCAGCACAGTTCTGCAGGCACAGAAGTCCATAAGAATATCCCAACAGATGAGTGAACTTCCTGCCAGAGACAGAATGACCGAATGAATAGAATGAGGATGGTGCCTGCAGGGCCATCTAGTCTCACCCCCCCCCCCCTAAATGCAGGATGTCCAGTGCAGGATGAACTACACCATCCCTAACCATGTTTACTGTGCTGGTGAAGGACAGCTTTGCAACCATTTCAAGAAGGAGCTCCAGTCCCACAAATGAACAACTCCTACCACTGGGAGCTTCTTAGGTGTTGCTGGAATCTGCTTCCCTGCATTTTCCACCCACTGATTTTCCACCCACAAGACTACCTATCATTATACTCACTTGGTTCCCCCCCCCTTCTTTTGGAAACATTTCTATTTTTGTAAAAATAGATTTGAGAGTCAACCGAACCTTACTCCTTTCAACAGTCGGGTGTTCCTCTCCTTGTTACAAGTTACATTACTTTCTGTCTTATGATCCCAACACTCTGTCTCTTTCTCTGTAGGTGCCATGGCTCCAGGCCATTTATGCTGTACTGGGTGCAATTGTATTTACAATGGTAAGTCAGCATTGCCTGCATTATCTAGGCTCAAGCAGGAGTCCTTTCAATAGCCGTGGGTCACAAGCAGTTTTGCAGAAGGAGAGCAGCAAGGGGTGAAAGTGGGCTTGGTGATGATGCAGCGTGGGTGGAGTCACATCACACACATAGACCAGGAGGTTCTGTTTTGGGTGGGCGGTCATGAAGAGACTTGGGGGTATTTTTTTAAAAAAATTCTGTGAAGCCTATCAGGGAAGCCTATCAGTTGCCACGTATTACCTCTTCAAAGTGATGGGAAACTATCTGGCAGCTGAACAAATGTGACTTGGGGGCATTCTATATCCTTAGGGCTGAAGGTTGCCCACATTTGGGTTAAAGTAGAGAGATTTGTCTGTCCCTTTTATGATATTGCAATAATCTTATAGAAATTTGGTAAAATGTTTACCAAATGGGCAAGCGTCATTCCTCAAGTATATCTGCCTTCAAATGGAAGATGATCCCCTTGGACAATGCGATGCTTCAGTTCAGGAATCCAAAGTAGACTAAAGCATCCAGAAACATGCAGGCCAAGGAAAACTAAAACAATGTATTCTGCAATGTGCCATAGGCAAGGGGACTGTGGAAAGTATACAGTATTGACGATCAGTTTCAGGCAAGTTGGTCCCAAGATAAGAATCTGTGGTTGGAAAGTGTACTGAGCCTGGTTTTTATCCCCATAATGAGGAAAACCCAACCTCCTCTCCCAGAATTTTTCGTTAAACAATCCGGTCACCTTTTTAATTGTTTGGATTTCTGCACCAATGCAAAAAACCCAGAAATGTGGACTATTGCCAGATGGATGAATCAATGGTCTCAATAAACCCATCAACATTTTTTTCTTTAAGGCGCGTGCTAGAAGTTTGTAGGCCACATAGTTGTATTCAAGAGATGTTAACTGAGTCTCACAAGTACATTCATTGAGGGAGACTTGCTACATAGACTTTGCCTCTTCTCTATTCTGGGCTCTGCTATGCTGAAAGATGCAATAGAAACAAAAATCACAGAAAAAGGCAGTGGTGCAGTGAAAATATTGTAGATTGGTCTCAGGTCAGGTCTTCTTTTGTGTATTGTTTCCCTGTCCACTGCTATAGTCTAAGGATAGACTCAGCCAACTGAGTCAGTCAGTAGTGTTTTCAGCTCAACAGTTGGCAGCCCTCTCTCTTCATTCAGTAATCCATCTGATGTGAATGAAAATATCCTCCGTATTTGATACACATGCCTTCTGTGTGCTAGAACATTTCTCTCTCCATTTGCCAGGGTTCCTGAAAAATCTCTCTGTGTGGATTTCTCTGTACACTTCTCTGAGCTACCAAAAGGTTTTCTTCTTTTTGGCCCCACCCTCCATCCCCCACTTGCCATTTATCATCTCTACTCACTGATTCTGGGACCTTTGAATCTTGGTTCTTACGCATGTACTCAGTGATAGGAAAGATATACACATATATAGGCCAACCTAAGCTAAATGGGCCACTGCCCTAAGCCAACAAGGTTATCCGGTCTGTTTCTGTAATCCTGTTAATAATACTGGAATAAACCAACTCTCCACTTCCAATTCCCTTGGGAAACAAAGAAAGGCTGTTCCCTTTGCTGATTGTGGTACTTTGCACCTTTGATAACCCAAGATTGCTCATGTCACTAAACCACAAATATGAATGTTGGGTCCTGCCAAGATTTTTAATGGGGCTTTTAAGGAAGCCATCATGAAGCAAAGGAATAAAGATGGAAAATAATAATAACATTAGAAAATTAGCTTGAGGCTCCCCTGGGTTGGTGTTGGAATGATGCTGAAATACAATTTTGACATTAGGACAGCTTAAGGCTGTCTCACTTATCGGTTGGGATGAAGCAGCAACAAGGGGGAAACAGCAGAAAAAATATTTTGCCAGGGCATGTTTTTGCAGCAGTTAGGGAGGGGAAGTTTGGTGTAGTGGCTAAGGAACCAGACTAGAAACCGGGAGACCAGGACTTCTACTCCCACCTTAGGCAGGAAGCCAGCTGAGTGACCTTGGGCCAGTCCCTCTCTCTCAGCCCTAGGAAGAAGAAGGCAAGGGCAAGCCACTTCTGAAAAGCCTTGCCAAGAAAACTGCAGGGACTTGGCCAGACAGTTACCAGGAGTCAAGACTGACTCAAAGGCACACACCAGAAAAAAAGGGGGGGGGCAAGTGAGAAAAGCAGATGTCTGAAATTTAGGGCATCTAAGTTTTCTATGACTAACATCACTTCACTTGTAGTTGTGGAGCTGGAAGCACCATTTCATGAGGCTTGCACGGATGGGACAATAATATGAAGAATATTATAATGTACAGATTCATTTCTAGCTTGAATTTTAATCTAGGCCAGAGAAGAATCTTCCTCAGCCAGCCTTTTCTTCTCTTGCAAATTACTGGAAAAGGAGACCTTCAACTATGGAAACACAGTGGTTGGCTTTGGACCATTTTTTCTCATCTTAACCTACCTCATAGGCTTATTGTAAGGGAAATCGAAGAACAGCCAGATGGGACCCAAAGAAAAATTGGGATATAAATCTAATGAATAACCTCTCCATTTTTTTTATTCTGACATTTAAATCCTATCCTGCTAATGAATATGCATCAGACATGATGGATGGTTTGGTTTTGATTTAGCATGTTGTATGAACCCAGCCACTATGGCTTGTTTTAACAAACCACAGTAAAAATAATCCTAGCTCAACACAATGTATGAAAGATTCCTCTGAAGGCCAGGAAAAGCAGGACAAGTCTACTGGACTGAGTGGTTCCTTTTTCATGTTCTTGTTCTAACCTCAAATACACTGCAACTCCAGTTGATGTATGGCTGGAGAAGATCCTCACCTTATAATTAAGCAAGGGAGCTTTCAGAGTGAAGAGCAGAGCTGGAAGGGAGAAGCTGAATATTCATGGATGTGAATCTAGCTGCACTTCCAAGAGAAGTATCTGGGTACATCCATGCACAGAACTATAGGCTATGTAGACACTTTTTCATATAATCTCTGCCAACTCTTTTCTTCCTAATTAGATTATGGGATTTGCGACTAGGGCCTGGGGAACCAGCAACCTTACAATTTTCCCTTTCCAAGTCTTTTGACACCTAAAGATTGCATTGCTAATCACTGTCCATGTTTGCTTTTCTCTCAGTTTCTGGCCTTTGATACCCAGCTCCTGATGGGGAATCGTCGCTATGCCATGAGTCCAGAGGAATACATCTTTGGAGCCCTCAACATTTACCTGGACATCATCTACATATTTTCTTTCCTCCTGCAGATCTTTGGGACCAGTCGAGAATGAACTTGGCTGAGTCTGTAGGTCCTGTGCCTGATAAAACAGAAATATATTTAGAGAGAAAGAGAAAGAGAGAGATTTATAATAACACAATAAGCAAGAAAGGAGAGAGGAAAAAGAAGTAACTTCTCTGGCCCTTTAGCAAGCTCATTGCATCAAGTGAGCATCTGCTCACCCACTGGCCTATTTGAGCTCCCTCTGCAGCCTGTGTGTAAGTGTGTGTGTGTGTGCCCGTACACACGCACGTGTATATATATTTATATACACATGCTGTTAGGGTAAACTGGTATATATGCTAGGCTTTCCCTTGCTTCCATAACTGCTTTCAAAATGTATGTTGAAATTAGTGTAGCAGTACTGGAAATGGCACTGAGGGGGGAAAAAAAGAAAAAAAAAGAAATACTATTGCTTTTAACCTAGAGCTGAAACAAATGAAGAAAGGAATAAGTCAGAAATTTAAGTTTGTCATATCCAAAGTGAGCAAGTTGTTAAAACTACAGAAAACCTATGTGAAGTTCATTTTGTATAATGTGCATTGTTCCAAATTTCAGAGTTTAAGTTCTGGCACAATCCCAGTCTGTATATTGTTGTTTCCACTTCTATCTGCCCCTACAAAGAGTTGAGTGGATTATATATGGTTCTCAGACACTTTTCCATCCAACTGGATAATAAGATTTTATCTGCTTAACTTTCTTGGTGGCACTCTGTTAGGGGCCTTCATTTTTGCTAGACCGTTGAGGCACACAAAATGAAATCATTTTATCTGGCCTTTCCATTTAATTTCCCAATTTCTAGTTGAGGATATATTTTAAAAAATGTTCAGTTCTTTTGCATATTTTTGTTTCTGCCTTAATTCCAGGCTAGCCAGAGAAGGAGGGGAATGTGAACCTCATAAAAATGATCTTTGTGGTCTTGCTTAGCCAAGGACAATGTTGGAGCAATGCTCTGGCCCCAGTCACTGGTGGAAGCCACCATGTACTTACACATGTGCTTCTCCTATAGCATGTCTTCACCTGTCCTTGCTCTTCCCCCACCCAAACATCATTTTCTTGGGGCACTGGTGGTAGGGCAGGTGAGATCTTTCCAGGAGCTTATCAGTGCCCAGAAGGAGACAAGGCAATCAACGCATAGAGAACCGTCGTTGATTTGAGTCCTTACTTATTATCCCAATATTTTGTAAGTGGTCGATCAGGCTTTGTAGATGGAGAGCACCCTGCCAAAATATGGCACCTTCATACATAACAAAATCTAAAGAGGATTTCTAAAAGGATTTATTCATTCTCCTTAAGAGACTCTGATAACTTTGCACTTTCCAATAATCCTTTAGAAGATGAAGGAGCATAGATGGCAACCTTACTTCTCCTATAAGACATTTTTGTAACCCTAATCACTTTTATCCATTAAAAAGTATCTTGTTACTTGTCCTGTGCAATGGCTCATAGCCACTTTTCCTATTTTCTACTTTCTGTATAATCATCCAGGCCTAAAAACATACTTGCAGAGTGTTGCTTGAAGGGATCCTGCTATCTATGCTGACAGATGTTGAATGACGGTGGCAGCAGCAAACAGCCTTTTTTAGAACTTAGGATTGCACTTTAATTTTTTTTTTTTTTTAAAGAAGGTCTCCAGGGAATAGCACGGTGCAATGACATCACTTGTCAAAAGGTGTGTTCCTCTTCTTCTTGGGAGTGTTTTTTTTAAAAATGGTAAAGTAAGTATTCTAAGTGCAGAGAAGGCTTAGAAGGCTTTCTTTTCTTTAAAACCAAACCAAACCTTGCTGCTCCATGTTTCTGCTGCACTGACATACTTTAGCACTACAGTTCAGATGGTTCATCCCCGGGTTGTAGGAAGACTGCTGAAATTGGAAGTCCGTGGGCTGGGAGAAAAATGGACTCCCTCTGCATTCTGCCATGGGTCCCCCCCCACCCCCAAATATCTGCTGGTTAAACAACAATGCTGATACTTGGCTTTAGTTGGGGTGCATGTTCCAGGGAGCTTTTAAAGCAGTCTTCCCCAATTTGGAGCCTCTAAGATGTGTTTGTCTGGACTCCCATCCTCCCCTACTGGCATGGGAGAGGATGGGCATTGGCATCCCATGAGCCTGGACAGCACCAGGTACAATCAGATTACTTTTAATGATTTTATGTCGATGATGCTTGGTATCCCTTGGCAGTCTGGGGTAACAGCAAGGGAACCACATGATTGAGAAAGAGCTGAACCCAGGACTCCTTTACCAGCCTGGACCTGCAGAGAGAGGCAATGTCTTGGACGATGCTGTGCCTGTTTCTTGATTTATTTGCTGGTTAGTGCTTTTCTTTTTAGAATGCCCTCTTTCCCCTCCTAGGATCTCTGCACACATGAGACGGGGCTCCCTGGCACTCTGCCATCCAAGCTGTGCTCAGTCAGAAACCTGTTTCGCTTCCCCAGCATTCCCAGCATGTTTTGTTCCCAGGTTGCTCAGTTATTCAAGCAGTACATTCTGTCCCAGGTTAATGTATTCCTTTGGTTGCATTGCCTGAGTGCATCAGGTCCGTGTGCTATGCAGACACATTAAGGTGCTTCAGCTAATCCTGCCCTGCGCAAGTTGCAGGCTGATTTCAAGACTGGGAAGAGCTCGTGTTTGTGGACCCTGCTGGAGCTTTTCAGACCAACCGAGGAAGCATGCCAATGCTCTGCTCTAGAAAAACTCTTCCATGGCACTTGTGTGGCATGACCTGGGAGCTCGGGGAACTACAGCTGGGGAGAGATACCAGAGCTGAGGTCAGCAGTTGGCAATCCCCTCCCAAACCTCAAAAAAGTGTTAAGGTAAATAAATAGTGGCTGTGAGGGGTCGGGCAGTTGGACTGAAGTGCTGAAGGTCTTGTCCCTGTCTCCAAAGAGCCTTTAGCAAAAAAGAGTAATTGTGACCAGGAGCCTTCAGAGCAGAGGGATGGGGGGTTAACTTAAGAGGACTTTTATTGCTGACCAGAGGGCGATCTCAGCTTGGAAGGGCAGAGAGATGACTTACTTTACGTGCCACCTCCCACCTCTGCATGTCTCCAGGCTACAGCCCAAATGAACTCAAGAGAGTACCAGAGTATCTTTCCATCTCCATTTGGCTCTTAATGTTCCCCGTTTGGAAATCAACCAGTTATTTTCTTACTGTGGGCTGAAGGCTAAGACCAGCAGCCTGAAACTATTATTTAAAAGGTGATGCTTTCAGCTGATAGGGGTGGTTTATCTGAGATCTCCCTGAGAATGGAGAGGAGAATGCGTCATTGGGCGGTCTGTGGCAATGCTGGCCCATGAAGAAAAGAGGGGGGATTTCACCAGCAAGGGCCAAGCTGTCCTGTCCTGAGCCTTGTCCTGTTGCAGCCGCTCTCCAAGCACGCCTGCCTCTCTGCAGTCCTTGTACATCATGCAGTTTGCCCGTTAATGCCGCATCAGGGCAGAAGGAGAGAGTTGCCATGCGCGTACCCAGCAAGGCTCTTTTGCCATTTTTTCTTTTCTACCCAATCTGTGTAATGTATTTTTAAGTTCAAAGCCAGGATGGAAGGTAGAAGATCAAAAGCACCTCTATAAGAAAGAGGTGAAGCAGTACGACTTGTGAAAGCAAATAAGCACAGCCAGTTTAGGGATGGGAAAAGTGGTCCACACTGATGTTCTGCCACTGATATAAACTCCTTCGTACCCAATGTACGAGAGGCTGTTCGGGAGTGAAGAACTCTGTATATACCCAAGTCTACTTGCCTTTATGATGTGATTCTCAAATGTTAGGCTATAATTAACAATGTGATTTACTAAATGAATGAATCAAGTCCCAGCAAGTGTGACACCTTGCTGTGGGATGTAAAAATCAATTACCACTGTGGGAGCAAGAGAAAGGGGAGGGGCACACCTACTGTTCCAAAAGGCTGGACTCACCTCATACCCTCCAACTCAATTTTGCCTCCAAGCCCCTAGAACAACCTTTCCCTACCTGAGGCTTTCTAGAGACGTTGGCTAGGAATCGTGCGTGTTGTAATCTGAGCACATCTGGAGGACAGAAGATTGGGGAAGCTGCCTTGAAAGTCAGGTTGGAATGGATTGCCATGATCAACTTAAGACTGGTTCCTATTGTCATATGTTTGGGGTTTCAATTCCATTAGCCCCAACCAAGAGAACCCTAGTTAAAAGCCTCTGGAGTGGAATAGGTTGCCTAAGCTTGATTTAGGAGCTGCAGTCTTCCTCCTATGAAACTATTTCTTGGTAGAGCAGTGTTGTCCAAACTTGGCCACTTTAAGATGAGTGGACTTCAACTCCCAGAATTCCCCAGCCAGCATGGGGAATTCTGGGAGTTGAAGTCCACTCATCTTAAAGTAGCCAAGTTTGGACAACACTGTGGTAGAGGATTAAATCAACAGAATGCCACCATTGTGCCACTAGCTTGGAGCTTGTATCTGCTCCACCTGCTGGGAAGCCCCAACTGCTGAGAAGGAGGCTGCTTGCTTCTGTACTGTCCCACCCTTTTTCTACAGAATTCAATCCTAGGTCACATTTAGAGGTAGGAGTGAATGTTTGAAAGAGGCTTTTTAAACATTGGATTGTACCTTTTTTTTTTTTAAATGAAACAGACCTGGCAACTGATTAAACAATTGTGCAAAATATACGTCGTGAATCTGCTAGTGTTATTGGAGACTTGAACTTCACAGTCCATAGCAGGAAGGTTTAGTGATCTTGCTTCTTTGGAACATACAAACTGCCAAACACCCTGACCTATATTTGCATGAACTCTTTCACCTTTAGCTAGTTATTGGAGGAGGAGATCCATGTTAGTCTATGGTCGCCCCAAATCAGGAGGAGTCTGGTAGCAACTTTTCTAACCAACACATTTTATTAAAAAGCAGAAGCTTTTGCGAACTGCAGCTCACTTCATCAGATGCAATGGGATGAGTAGACTGATATGTAAGACTCTTGCAAGCCCGAATGCATTTCCCCCTCCTTCCCTTTATCTTTCTGAGAACCAGGGAGGAGCTTGTCTGAGATGTTTTCTCAAGTTATAGTTCTGCCCTGGACTCAGGTTTATTTTATCTGACCGCTGTTTTGGTAGTGATCTTCATCCTGTCCCTCAAGGCCATTCCCTCTACCCATTGCAAATGGCAGCAGTATTTTGGGACACAATCATCAGGAAGAAGTGAAAGACTATTTGGGGCACACAAGCCGCATTCATATGACCTGGTTTTAATCTTCCAGGCAGTTCTGTTCCTGTTAGTAAGAAGAGCTGGAGTGAATGGGCAGTGTGCATTAGCATCTCCCCATTCACAGTAAGCCAGAAGTCTTGACAATTCTAGCTTGTAATAATATTTGAACAGCCCATATACTCAATGGGATCTGCAGCATTCCCTCCAGAGGCATCACTGGCTGGACAATTAGGGGATCCTTTGTTCCTAGTCTAACCAACAGTCCATTCACTTTTGCTTTTTGAGAACTTTTGGATGCCATCCCAGGTGAAAAGGATTTGAAGGAGCAATGCTACTACCAATAAAAAGGAAAGGAACATGCCTATAGAGTGTAATTCAATCATCCCAAATCTTTCAGAACTTCTAAACACAAGGAACACGACTCTAGACCTATCAGAAAACTATTGGGTTCCACAGAAGGCAACACCAGGACAAGAAACATCTGTAACACTTTCTCTGAGGGCAGGGAATGAGTTCCAAAGGATGTGCTCCACATTTGAAAGTCTCCTTGAAAGGTAACAATTTATAGATTTAGTACACCAAATGCCCCTCCAAGCACATGATATCCTCAAAGACATCCCACTTTTGCTGGACATAGTGGTCATGGAACCTGTTCTTCAGGCTCTAGGATTTACTAGATTTTTGGTAGTACTCAAAGACTGGAGATGTGTAAACAATTGGAGATCCAAAAGGACTCAACCAGAGAATGTGGAAAGAGCCCTTCAGAATAAAAATCTGCATTACCACAATGGCTTATTCCAGAGAAGGTCTGCCTATGTGGGTGCTAAGAACTGACACCAATTTGATCAAACATAATCAACCATTAACAGCGACAGCACATAACGGACCATCCAAAAGGAATATCTATCTCCCTTGGAAGGAAGCTTAAATATAGCCATTCAGCCAATATACAGTCTTTTGTCTTTTTTTTATTAATCCCAGAGACGCTTTCAATATTGAACACGTCTGAAGTTTCATCTACACCAAGAGAGGTTTATGGCTCAATTCTGTTCTAAAATGGGAGGTATACATTTTTCTGCAGCTTTTATAAAAATCCCAAGTAAAAACTTGCAAAAACTCAGGTTTTTTTTTTCGTGAATGTGTGACTTGATGCTTAGGTCACGAAGGGCTATGGTTACAGAAGGGCAACTTTGGTTTCAGTGTCTGACAAGGCTAACCTTTCTTTCATAAGGCCAGCATCTGAGGTCATCCAGTTAAGCTCATGGATAGGAAATCAAGATTTAAGAAAAGGAAGGACTTTTGGCAATTTCTGTGGAGAAAAAGTTGTGTGTTTAAAACTGGCTTCGGATATATGTAAGGACTTATTGAAGTTGGTGGATTGCACTGTCAAGTGGAACACAATGTTTACCATTTTGCATTTCCCTGAGTGTGAGTTGTTCCTCCTATTTTTCCCTCAGTTTGCACATTTGTTTTTTGGAGTCTGCTCAAAATTGTATATGCATCTTGGTGTGCACCTCTACTCCAACATTTCTTATATTTGTATGCTGCTTTTTTTCCCCCCAAGGGAACTCAAAACAGCATCCATGGGGGTCAACCCTCATTTGATATGTACAACAGTAACTCTGTGGAGTGGGTTGAGCAGAGAAACAATGGCTGAAGTTGCATGGTTGAGTAGGAGCTTGCAACTAGACACCTCTGTTCTCAGTTCAGCCCCTTAGCTACTATACCAGTGTTTCTCAACCTTGGCCGAGTGAAGATGGGTAGACTTCAACTCCCAGAATTCCCCAGTCAGCATGCAGGCTATGGAATTCTGGGAGTTGAAGTCCACCCATCTTTAAGTGGCCAAGGTTGAGAAACACTGCATTATCCTATACTGGCCCCTAGGGCATATTAATCATCCATGGCCTGGAGATGGGAGCCATGTTGATGGTCTATGTCGGAAGGTGGCAACTTTTCGGTGGTCTGAAATCACATTTCCTTTCCTTTCCTTTCCTTTCCTTTCCTTTCCTTTCCTTTCCTTTCCTTTCCTTTCCTTTCCTTTCCTTTCCTTCCTTCCTTCCTTTTTTTGTGGCCAGGGGTGCAGTAGGTGGGGCAATAAAGCCCAATGGGCAGAGTCAGGATTTCTGGAAGATGGGGAAATTTGGGATTTTCTTTCTCAGCCATGTTAAGCCACATTATGGCTTACACTTGTAGTTGTGTAGAATTTCCTGTCTCAGATTGGCAGGAAACTGTGTTTAGTGGCTCTGTAAGCTGCACAAAAGTTATTTGCCTGCTCTTTTTCCAGTTCCATAGCACATACTTAGTAGTATTTAAGTGTTTAAAGACTTTATCTGAAACATGATGCTGGCTTGGTGTGCAACTTCACCCAGGCAATTTTCTTCTATTGGCCTCTTTTAAACTAGCTAAGGCATTACAGTAACCAGCAACGCATCTCAGTGTTGCTCCCAGGCATGCATTATTCAGTGCTCATTCCTGTGCCCTGTGTTCCTGATTACAGTTTACAGCCACCTGTATCTGCGTGTGTGAAAGAAAAAGAAAAAACAAACTTACTTGCTTGCAATGGGAGTAAGGAAAGCATCCAATCAGTCACTGCCCCCTTGTGTTTTTTTCTGAATTTACAGAGCAGCTTCCCTTTGGGCGTGCAGTTGATTGTTGCCATCTTCTGAGGCCCAGCTAGTTCTCTCCTCAGTAGCCAAAGCTTTGCTGCAGTTTCAAGTGAACAGCAAAGGATATGGCCGTTCAGCTCTCCCTGTAGTGAGAAGCAGCAAGAGCAATAGCTTGAAAGATGCTTGGGGATGGTTTCCAATCAGAAGATCTAATAAGGAGGGCGAGGATTGAGAGTTTATTTGGAGGTGCTCCATGTGTGGGGCTTCTCTTTGCACATCCAACTACCTTTGCCATTCTGACTACGGGAATGGAACTTAGTTGATCCAACTCTAGTTTTTTTCAGTATGAAAAATTGAACTTTCTTCCCGAGGGTGGCTAATTAATCATTGCAAAACAGCTACTAAGTAAAATGGTCCTTCGTTTGGAGAGCAGGAAAGGAGATCAAGGAACACTTGCTAATGGCCAAAGATCACTGTGCGTGAGAGACAGGCAATATAGGAGGAGTGTGGGAGATAATCTGAGACTGATCCCAATTAGAGAATAAATGGTGATGCTTACTAGCTTTTGGCAACTCTCTTTCTCCTACATACATACACATACACGTGATGAGAGCCTTAGGACAAGACCATTGTCGTAACATCACTGCTGGCCCCCAAGGAAGGTTTCATTCCCTGATATGTTGATGCTGGGTCAAAAGATTATTTTCCCATACATCTTAAAGATGAATTTCTCTGGGTATTATTTATTTTGCTATTTTGATCTGATCCACTTAATTGTTACTGCTTTGATGATCATAAGTAATACATGTGGCTGTTCAAAGCAAGTGTAGACTAGAACAATAAATCCAGGCTCCAAAATTACAATGCTCAGTGACTAAGCATACTTCTTTTCCACTGATTCATACTTAATTGAGTTTTCTGGGTACTAACAGATCTTTGGAATAGTCCAGCCGCCTTGCAAACTTTACCTAGTTGCTGAAAGCTCCCTTTACTTGACGTTCCATCAAGGTTTGATCCTTGCACCCCCTTAAGCCATGTCAGATCACTGCTATTAGTCTCAATCACCCATGATGGCATTCTATCTTTTGCCCAGGAAAGTTCCTAGAAAAAGCACATTAGCTTGTAAAATACATTTTACTTATTAGCCCTTATATAAGACAAGACATTATAGCAATTTCCCCTGCATCAACTTAATGGATTTCAACAACCACTGCTTGAGTGACTGATAGTAATAACTCAGGTTTGTTACACTCAAAGAATCACCACACGTATGCTAACTAGGCATTTGTGGGCAGCATTTCCACTAGTACTGATCTGGCTGTTGGTTCACCTATGATGCTCTGATCTGCTTTCAGCCTACTAAACCATGCAATAATTCCAGTCTCCCAGCTTTTCACGATGATTCAACAAGGCATATTTATACTGTAGATGGGAAAGAATGATTGCAGTAATGATTTCCATGCCTTCTGATGCTTCAGCACTTTGAAGGACAAGCTAACGAGGGATTTACTATCCTTCAGACAGGTGGGTGTGTTCGTATTAATTCAGGCTTCCTGAACCTGAGCTCTTCTCCAAGGAAGCCTAGCACTGTCTGGAGAAGAATGGGCAGACTTCCTAGCAGAAGCATCATTATGCCTTTAAGGAAATGGTTTTGTACAATTTCCAAAGTTTGGATGAAATCATTATTCCAGGACTGACAGCCCCATAGAGCAGTTGCGCTAATACCTTGCTCTGGGCGAGTCTTTAAAAATGAGTCACCACGGTCTTCCCTTTTGTATAATAAAATACATTATTGTTGCTGCTACCATGTTAGTGTTATATATGCTTAGGAAGATACTGCTTCTTTCAAGAAAGGTCCACATATTGAAGCTGCTTACATTGTTGTATGGCAGAAATGTGGACATTGCTTATCATTTTTCAAAAGCCATAATTTCTGATTTCACATGCATGGTGTTTTTTTTTTTTTGAAGTACTGACCAAACATGGACAGCGTTCTCTTCAGCCCAATTTTTGGGAGAAAAGGATTATGTCATGTGTGTGCATTCCCCCATGTATCTGTGAAATCTCCCTTATATATTTTGAAATAAATTTTCCCTATTATAATACATTTTGGGGTATGATTTTCACCCAATAGAGAGAATTCTGCTGCATGTATTCCTCCAATATGATTACTGTATATATTTTGGGGCGGGCTTAAAAAATTACCTTATAAAGAACAGTTGCATTTTGCATAAAGGTCTGAGAAATGTGAGTTAGGTACAGTGCATTTGGAAAGTATTCAGACCCCCTTCACTTTTTTCAATTTTGTTATGTTGCTGCCTGATACTACAATCGTTCAAATTCATTTTTTTTCTAATTAATCTACACTCAGTACCCCATAATGACAAAGTGAAAACAGAATTTTAGAAATGTCTGTAAATTTATTAAAAAGAAAAAACTGAAATATCACATGTACTTAAGTATTCAGACCTTTTACTCAGTACTTTGTTGAAGCACCTTTGGCAGCAATTACAGCCTCGAGTCCTCTTCGGTATGATGCAACAAGCTTTGCACACCTGGATTGGGGGACTTTGTGCCATTCTTCTTTGTAAAGCCTCTCAAGCTCAATCAGGTTGGATGGGGACTGTCGGTGGACAGCCATTTCCAGGTCTCTCCAGAGATGTTCAATAGAGTTCACATCAGGGCTCTGGCTGGGCCACTCTGGGACATTCACAGAGTTGTCCCTAAGCCATTCCTGTGTTGTCTTGGCTGTGTGCTTAGGATCATTGTCATGTTTGAAGGTGAACCTTCAGCCCAGTTTGAGGTCCTGAGCGCTGTGGAACAGGTTTTCATTGAGGAGATCTCTGCTCCATTCAGCTTTCCCTCAACCCTGACCAGTCTCCCAATCCCTGCTGCTGAAAAACACCCCCACAGCATGATGCTGCCACCACCATGCTTCACTCTTGGGATGGTATTGGGCAGGTGATGAGCGGTGCCTGGTTTCCTCCAGACATAACATTTAGAATTGAGGCCAGACAGTTCAATCTTGGTTTCATCAGACCAGAGAATCTTGTTCCTCACAGTTTGAGAGTCCTTCAGGTGCTTTTTTGCAAACTCCAAGCAGGCTTTCATGTGTTTTGCACTGAGAGGCTTCCGTCTAGCCACTCTACCATAAAGCCCAGATCGGTGGAGGGCTGCAGTGATGGTTGTCCTTCTGGAACTTTGTTCCATCTCCACACAGGAGCTCAGTCAGAGTGACCATTGGGTTCTTGGTCACCTCTCTTACTAAGGCTCTTCTCCCCTGATTGCTCAGTTTGGCCGGGCAACCAGCTCTTGGAAGAGTCCTGGTTGTGCCAAACTACTTCCATTTGAGAATTATGGAGGCCACTGTGCTCTTGGGAACCTTCAGTGCAGCAGAATTTTTTTTGCAGCCTTCCCCAGATGTGTGCCTTGCAATAATCCTGTCTCTGAGCTCTGCAGGCAGTTCCTTTGACCTCACAGCCTTTGCTCTGATACAGTATGCGTTGTCAGCTGTAGGCCTTCTACAGAGAGGTGTGAGCCTTTCCAAATCATGGCCAATCAATTGAATTTACCACAGGTGGACTCCAATCAAGGTGTAGAAAGAGCTCAGCAACTATCAAGAGAAATGGGAGGCACCTGAGCTGAATTTCACGTGTTATTGCAAAGGGTCTGAATACTTATACCAATGTGATAGTTCAGTTTTTCCTTTTTAATAAATTTACAGGGATTTCTAAAATTCTGTTTTCACTTTATCATTATGGAGTATTCAGTGTAGATTAATAAGAAAAAAAAATGAATTTGAATGATTGTAGTATCAGGCTGCAACATAACAAAATTGAAAAAAGTGAAGGGGGTCTGAATACTTTCCAAATGCACTGTACATTCTTATTAAAATGTAAGCCAATTTTTCCCCAATTGATATGACCAGGTTTCTTGAAAATTCCTGAAATCAAGATTGCCTTCTCCCCACAGAGATGGCTAGACAGAAGAAAGTTGCCTGCTTCCATTACTACAATCTCAGTGAATCAAAGATATTTTAAAGGCAAATTGTTTGTTGAAAAACTCTAGTTTTTTCTTAAATACAAAAACTTTCCGAGCAGTGGGCAATTGTGTTTATCTGGGGGAATCCCTGGAATTCCTTCCCTCCATAGATCCTCCTTTAAGTCAAGCTTATGGGGTGGGGTCTTGATAGACATCTGATGATCTATAGCCTGGAAATCTCCTATCCAAATATTGAGCAGGCCAGGTCTGAGTTTGAGAACATCAGCCAACTGCCGCCACCTGCAGGACTGAGAAATCAATTGGGAAGGTGAAAGAACATTTCAAGAGAAGAAAAGGCCATACTCTTGCCAAGAAAACAGCATAGTCTTCAGATGAGTTCAGCTCAAATGTATCTTTATCCATTCCTTAATAAGCTTCCAGAGGAATCTTGTTTCCACTGTCCATGTTCCTCTACAAAGGTAAAGACTGGCTTCGCTAAATTCTCAAATGCATCTTGTTAACATGGCAAATGTGTATCATTGCACAGAATCAATGTTGTACGGAACCTGGTGTGCAATCCAGAAGTAAGCTCTGATGTAGCCATTAAGGACAGGGAATATAATTAATGCTAGAAACTAGTGACACTCTAATAAGGACTGCAGAAGCAGAAAATACAGCTTCAGCCTTGGGCATTTTGGCCTTCATTAACAGTAAAACAAGGCAGTGAAGGACAGGAAGGCCTGGCGCAATATGGTTCATGGGGTCACGAAGAGTTGGACACGACTAAACAACAACAACAATAAAACAAAGATGACCTTCACCTTTCTAGCTCTCATGGTGTGGGTGGAGAATTTGACACTAATTCACTACCCTGTATCAGTACCTCACACTTAAAAGAGAATAATTCTCTAAGAAAATTACTTTCAGTGCAGTGTTATATTCTGTCACTTGATACAACTTTTAAAAATGCATTGACCCACACATGGAAATAGTTTTTGTTTTGAAGGTTTTCATTTTTGGGAATTCATATTTTCTGCATGACTGGCTAAAAAATAAAGCTCTGGAAAATGGAGTGAGGGAGGAGAGGAACCCTAAAAAAGAACTTGCCATTGTGAGTCATGGTCTCATCACCTCTCCTCTGGACCACTGCAGTACACTCTACAGAGGGCTGCCTCCAAAGACCAGCAAGAAGTCAAGGCAAAATGCAGCAGCCGCTTTGCTAAGCAACACTTTGTGTGTGTTATACCTGGACTTCAGGACCTGCGTTGGCTCCCATAGGTTTCCAGGGGCAATTCAAAGTGCTGATTTTGACCTAAATGGTCTTATATGGCTTGGAAGCTGGATATCTGCCTTCTCCAGCCACAATCAACCCATCTGACATGGTTGTCCCAGAAAAGGCTGCTGCTTGTTCCTCCCTTCTGTAAGTATTCTCAGAATTAGTGTCTGCCCTTTGGAATAGCCTCCTTGCCAGATTTGCTCCTACTTTGATAGTAGGATAATGGATTAAACTTCAGGTTCTTACGTTTCTCTACAGCAGTATTTCCCAACCTGACATTGTGATGTGTGGACTTCAACTCCCCAAATCCCCCAGCCAATATGTCCATTGCTAGGAATTCTGGGAGTTGAAGTTCACATGTCTCAAAGTTGCCCAAGTTGGGAAACACTGATCTATAGTTTATATGGAGCTTTTATAATGGGCTCTGGGAGATAAAATTCAGCTTGTTGCCTTTTAGGAAAATGTTTCTGTCTGGACCTGCTCACAGGGCCCAAATCTTCCCCTGTCTTGAAAAGTTTTGTTAGATCAGTGGGTCTCAACTTATCTTCTACCCCTTCTGTTTCCAGCCTGACTAATCTCTTGTTCCATCGATGAGCGTAAGGCAGGATTGCGCAAGCCATGAGCCTGCGGGACACCTCCCCAAAATATGCCCCTCCAGGACAAAGAAGGCCAGTACAAAAACCACCACCAATTTCATGTATTGATGGGAATAAGCAAGCATGTGATTCTTCATGATTTTTTTCCCATCTATGTAATGACTTCTCCTTTCATCACATCCAACGTTATAGTACTGTGGCCTCTTTCAGCTGTCTCCCCTTGTCACCTCTGTGGTGAGGAAATTCTTGCTTGTACGACCAAAGTGTGCTTTTGCATTCAGCAATTGTGGTGATATCATCCTCATCTTGGTACTAGAAGTGGAACACTGTAGGTCAGCAATCCAAAATCTAGCCTGGAACCATAAGGAGAAAGAGCAGCTGTCTGTTAACCCTCTTTATTCCCTGATTGGGAGAACAGCAGCTGAGAGAGGATGTGCTCCTTTCCTCTTTCAAACTACTGTAAAAGGTTATTTGATTTTAACCATCTGTTATTATGCCTGGGATCAAGTGTGTTTCATCTGCTGAGACTGGCTCTTTTCGACCAGTATCAAAGGCTCGGGGGCTTTCTCCATTCAGTAGCTGCCTCGCCTAACTCTCAAAAGCTGTGTAGCATAAATGCAGCGGAAAATCCACCTATAACAGATTGGCCAGAATGAAGGAGGGCCTTTGCCAGGTTATTTGGCCGCATTGCATGTAACATCTTCCCTCTCATGGTTTGATCTATTCTTACTGTTTTAATGGGTTTGCAAAATATTTTAATTCCTGGTTTTATTGTACACCACCCGGAGTCACTTTGTGGGGGATGGGCAGCCATATACATTTGACAAAATTAAATTGAATTAAATCTTGGAAAAGGAAGACACCACCTTTATGGAGATCTTCTCTGTCCTGGAAGCCCCAATCCCAATGGGCAGGGGGGATGTTACTTCTTAGCCCTCCTCTGGGGCTGTATTAGCCTGTCAGGATTGGTTGAGAAATCCCCTCTGTTCCCTAATAAGCTCAGGCCAGCATTTATATTATTTTCCATTCCCTTTTATCTTCACATCTCTATTTTACCTTTGCAAGCAACCCAGTAAGACGGTGCAGAAACAGTGGGAGGCCCAGGATCACCCAGGGAGTTTCATGGCTTAGAGATGAGGATGTGGAGAAACATTTTCTGAAGGCACAGCAGACCTGAGTTTTCTCCAAACGGGACTGAAGTAACCTCCTGAGAAACAGGTTAACAAGGTAGAAAACCCATCAATGCTCTCTGCTAGGTCAGTCAGACTGATGGCTTAGTTTTATCTGGAAGAACAGTATTGCCTTCCAGCACATTTTTTTTTTCAAGCTAGTGGCTTACAAGGAAATCAAGAGAAAACAATGAGAATCAGGAGGGCTTCTAACATATTAAGACTGTTTGCCACTTATTTGTATCCTAGCGAATAAAAGCTGGATGAATGAAAATTCTCAGGTTACCAAGAATGGCCCATATATTTAGACAGCTGGGCAGAAATTTAAGCAGGGGACTGTGATAGCTGAAGCAAAGCAGTGAGGACCACTTTGAGCCACAGGTGCCTTGGCCAGGGAGAGCTGGTGGCGTTTCTTCTTTGGGGTGTGCAATGCCTCAAATTCAAAGACAAAAGGGTGCTTCCGGTGCACTCATGTAGCCTCCGTGTGCAGCTTCTTAAAGCAGCTGCTTCATCTTTTCCTGGGGCTCTCCACAGCTGCACTGCAATCCAGATCCTGGTGTTTGGTTTAAGGCAGTGTTGTCCAAACTTGGCCACTTTAAGATGAGTGGACTTCAACTCCCAGAATGCTGGCTGGGGAATTCTGGGAGTTGAAGTCCACTCATCATAAAGTGGCCAAGTTTGGACAACACTGGTTTAAGGAGTTCCAGACAGGGGCTACCTGAATGTCCCTATGTACTCCAAAGTATCTCGTTGCCTTTGAATCTGAAGCCCTGCACAGCCTTTCTCTGGATGACAAAAACTCTGTTCAGGTCTTACATTAAAGCTTGTGTCTCCACTCCCCCAAACCATTTTTGTGGCTCTGGCAACTCTCTGCGTCTACAATTGCCAGAAATCAGTGGTAGGGCTGCCACTATTCTGAACTGGGAAACACACAAGAACGGTCATGTACACCTTAAAATAGGTGTAACCTTTTCTTAAAAACAAAACCCAAATGTTATGTGATAGATATAAACACACAGGGAAGAATGAATGGGGGAGAGACCCTCTTTTCACTGAAGGCAGGACACAAAAGTTGTTGCTTTGAAAAGATGGTACGTGAGCATTAAAGGAGTTGATAACATCTGGGATAATGACTGGGCCCTAAATAGCTTTCAGAGGAGACTGTAAAACCATCTTGCCAGGATGGAGAAAAAAATGGGCAGGGACCATCCATACAGTCTCTGTGGGCGCAAGGAGAGTTTATGACCACATCATTTTTTCCATATCTAAAGGACTGTACAGAAAATTGCCCAATGGCTCCCATTTCAAAAAGCAAGCAAAGTGAAAAAGAAAATCTTTCCAGCAGAGCTGTCCTTCCTGCTTTCTGTGACATGACGAACAAGAAAGGACAGTTTACAGAGCAGAATATTCTTATCACAGCCTCATCCTTAAGTACACTTAATTAAAAATGTTAAGAGTATCTGCTGAAGTAAGATTAACTGATTTTACAGATTTCTAGAACACGTTTCAGGGCAGAGTCCTCACAAAGTGACATGCATTTTTAAGATAAAACATGATGTGAAAATACTTCAAAAACACATCGTCTCCCTAAAAATGAATCATGGTATAGCAAATCATAAAAGATTCCTGAAATGAAAAAGTCTTGACATTTTTTTCAAATAAAAAATGGCATCAAATGGTTTTTCAGGTGGAGAAAAATTAACCTATATAGGGTCATTGCTGAAAAAGGCCTGCTAGCTTTTTTATACCTTGGAATACTATTATTACAAAAATGATGTTATAAATTAATAATAAAGCCAAGACCAACAGGTGTGTTTAACAATTTAAAACAGTTACATAGAGTGAATAAGCAGTGATTTCACTGAAACAAAGGCAACTGTGCACCTGAGAAATAACAGCACGCAAGCAGGGGAAACAAGGGAGCAAAAGATGACGCGTGTGATGACATTATGATGTAACATATTTACACTGGATATCATGATACAAATTCAGAATTGTGGGGTCTGTGGGATGACATCGTCATTTTGATATCGCTGATTTTTATTGCATGTAGCCTTGGGCGCAAGCAGGAAGAGGGGGATGATACTTTGTGTTAAATCCAATCTCTGCCACCAGGAACCCAGGGCAGAACTAGTGCTAGTACTGTTTTGAGCTCCATGGTAAAATAACTGGTTTATTTTTACAACTCTCAAAATTAATTAACATTAATTTCTTAGATTAAGGAAGGAGGGAGGTTTGAACTCTGAGTTGGGTTTAATTCATGCTAACTAAATATAAGATAGCAACCACCTTCCGGGTATTTTGAAGAAGTCTGACCACTGGACCTCCAATAGCTTTCATTCAGCCAGAGGTATGAGCAACAAGCCCTTTTCTTTGATAATTTCCTAGCAAGGCTGAAGAAGCTGGGTTCTCTCCTTGAATCCCTCAGTGTGGCCCACAGGATGGCTCCTATAAAAACTCATGTAATAACATATTGTCCAAAGCATGCTAGAGTAATTGTGAGAGATTGTTGCTCGTAAGTGACTTTCTTAATCTACAGCCCTTGGCCTGGTGGGGGGTGGGGGGTGGGGGGCAATAACTGTATAATTAAGAGACCCTTTGCAAAGCATCCTGACAGGAAAAGGGGTTCTTAAAAGACAGCTCCATCTGCTGGCAAGTGAGAGCACTGACTGTCTTGATGCCAAGCATGAATGGGCTCATGGAGAGGCATCGTTGATATGAATGGGCACCAACCCCTGGGGACTGCCTAGGGCAGTGTTGTCCAAACTTGGCCACTTTAAGATGAGTGGACTTCAACTCCCAGAATTCCCCAGCCAGCCATGGGGAAAAAGTGGCCAAGTTTGGACAACACTGGCCTAGGGGATCACCTCTATTGCCATGCATGAGCCATTCTGACTGATACTTTACGGCATGGCTGGCTGGGGAATTCTGGGAATTGAAGTCCACCCATCTTAAAATTCCCAAGGTTGAGAAACACTACTTTAGGGCTTCAAGGAACATTGAGAATGGCTTATTCCCAGATAAGCTGGCCTAAGCACTATTGGGGTTGTCCTGTTCTGAGTATCTGCATCTTCAGATATGCTAGACTGTGTGCAAGATTTGTGGGTCCCCACTGCTGCTCATCTTTCAAGGGCAATTAGGATCTTCCCCTCTTGGGACTGGATAAGCTTTTCAAGAGGCAACCTTTTCACGGGGCAATTGAGATGGCTGCTTTTAAATCAGGGCCACTAACAGTTTTAGATTAATGTTGATTGTCAGTGTATTCATTATCAATAGTAATACTACTGATATGTAAGTTGGCCTTACTGAAATTAAGAATATGATAGAATTTGCCTCTTTCCCATTCATTTTTTCAGAAAATCCAGCACTGGGAGAGTACAAAGTCTTAACAGGCACATTTCTGCCTTCCTTCTTCTCCTCTTCCTCCTCCTCCTCTACTTGAGTAATATAATAATTCTATACTGATGGAAATTAGATATTTATATTTCCAGCCCATCCGCTGGCATGTTTACAAGCAGTAACCTGCACCCTACCTGCATCTTTGATGTCTGTGATTCATTAGTGAAGCAAATACAATGTACTCAAAACACCATTATGTATGTACCATAACACTGAGCTACTGCTTCCTGTTTATGAAATTCGTGCACTGACAGCTAAGCTACTATGGTTTGAGCTCATCGTTCCTTCCATGTTTAACATAAATAAAACTCAAGGTGATGCATATACATTTTGAAACCCCATTTCAACTGAAATTATCTGTAGATAGGAAGTATAAGATTAAGGTCTAAATTGGATCCAGAATTAGTCATACTAAAGAGTAAATTGGTTGAAGTAATGAAGCAAGTTAGTCACTTACTGGTTGTAGCCATCAAATCCCAGTTTGCACTCATGGGTTACTATCTCCAAGGCTGCCTTTTTATCCTCCCATGGAGCTAGTGATAATGTCCCATTGAAGAGGGCATTTTGCCAAATTGGGGGGGTGGCGGCAAAAAAGGGCAGCCAGACAGTATTCCCCCCCCCCCACCTGCATTCTTTCTTTGTTGGGCTTGTTTTCTGCTGTCCACGACTGAGCTTATTGAGTTTCTTGAAGAAGTGAATTGAATCCTTAATATATATTGGCATATATTGTCCAATGTAAGGCTATAAATCTGCAGCTAGGTTTTTGGCAATATTTTATGTAGGGGAACCAATGGTGCTCACAACTGGATGCAATGGCACAAACATCGATCTTTTTGGATCTTTGGTAACCCTTACAAACGTGGTAGCAAGGCTTCTGTCCTGCAAAGGCTTTTGTGCACATCAGGTACGATTGACGATGACTTGATGAGCTGATTACTTTCATGCAAGACATTGTCACATCACATCATTTATATATTGCAGGATCTAAGAAGTTCTGGACCTTCTGATAGTCTTCTGTTTTCATAATAATTGTAGTGTTCCCCTTATCTGCTGGCAAAATAATAATGTTCTTTTTTGCATTGAGATTTATAAATGTATATTTATGCTATACCTAGTATAATATAGACCTTGCATGCTTGATGCCGTGTGACAGAACCAAACATTTTTCTTAGTCAGAAGGCGCTGAGCAATTAATTCATAACTACTGTGTATAGCTTGAGGTCTAATGAGCATTCCTTTCCAATAATGTAAAAAAGAATGTTAAAGAGAAAGGAGGGATTGAGTTATATGACACCCAGTTATAACCTATATTGGGAATAACCCTGCTTCCATCCATCTGCTAGTTAGCAACATTACTTGTAAGGGCCTGTATTATCCTTCAGTCTGTCTACTATACTTTCCTTTACTGGCGGGACTTGTGGTCCAACATACTTGGAGGGCACTAGACGACTGTTTCTGTAACACAAAATAAAAGAAAACGAAAGTCCTACCCACAGGGAAACCTCATGACTTTTTTTCATTGGATCCAACTGAAAACATGAAATCATAGATCATTTCTACATGCCCAGCCATTACTATCACAGTTCCAACCATTTTTGGCACTATCTTGGCACAAAACTGATGGAGAGGCGAGGGTATCTGAGGCTCATTCTGTGCTGAGGAAAGTGACAGGCATTTTACAAAGTGGTTCCCTTGTAAAATCTGGAGGATTCATAGTTCTGATACACGTTTCTGGGTCATGGTGGCCCTCAAACGGTCAGGTCCAAGATTGTTATGACTCATTTACATGAATATGAGTGCAATCTAAGATCTGACGGCAATTTCAACCGGCTCACCTATAAAACGTGGCGATTCATAAGAATCTGTGCCTCAGGTCCATCTTCTGGCACCACAATTATCCGCTCTGTGACTGTAACAGACTGAGAAGCTGCAAACCCTGATGGTGATTTCAGAAGATCCACAGATCAGATGGATCCAGACTCACATATATCTGCTGTATATAACCCTCAGAGACAGCCTGATCCTACGCTAACTTACTCAGAAGCAAGTCCTCCCCAGCCTTTCTGCTGCTCACCCTTCCTCTCTGCCTACCCCTTTAGGTCCTCAACTCAGGTTTTTTAATTGCCGCCCAAAAGTTAAAGTTTTCATTATCTGTTTGGTGCTACCTCGTAGCCATCCGGATTTTTTATTTTTTTTTTGCAGCCCGGGCAAAAGCCCGCGCTTGTGGAAACGACAAAGCGAACGCGCGGGGGCGAGATCGCGAGAAGCTCGCGCAGAAGCGACTTTCTCCCCCCGTTTGAAAGCGGAGCTATTAACCCGCCTCTCTCCCCCCCCCCCGGAACCTCCGCCGCTGCAGCTCCGTTCCTAGCCGGAACGAAAGCCCGCCGGTCCCAACATGGAGGCGCCCATGAGCGCGCGCTGCAAGGCTCTCGCCGGCTCCGAGCTCCCGGTTCTGCCAGGCGGGGCGGCGCCGTACGGGAATTTCCCCAACTACTCCTGCTTCCATCCGCCCGAGGGGCGCGTCTGCCTCCTACCTGCGACTCTTCTGAGCAAGCTGTTCCCAAACCCGCGCGCGGGGCCCCTTTTGGGCCTGGACGTTGGATGCAATTCAGGGGTAAAGAAGGGACGGAGCGGGACGGGAGGGGAGGTCTCCGCATCTCTGCATAGCGCAGCTGCCCCCGCCCTTTGTTTCTTCTTGCTTGCCAGTGGACATTCGGCTGTTGCAGCTGTTCTTGGCGAAGAGAGAGGGAGGCCACCTAAGGGTGGCGTGAGGACTGGGGTTATACACTGGGCAGATGCGTCTGCCAGGTTTCTGTTTCCTTTCTCTCTGTACTGGGCCGTGGAAATAGATTTGTGAGGTATTGCGGTATCTTAAATGTTGCAAGATGTCTGAGGGCTGCGTGTGTGTTCCCTGCAAACAATAATATCCTTTAATACACGGGTTCCTAAACTTTTTGCTGTCACATCTCCCATTAGGGCAGTGTTGTCCAAACTTGGCCACTTTAAGATGAGTGGACTTCAACTCCCAGAATTCCCCAGCCAGCCATGGACAACACTGCATTAGGGTAATCTTCATGTACACCTCCCCTAAAAGTCCAAACACCAAAGTGAACAATGAAAACAATACAGTGAAACTTTGGGAATTGTGGATTTATTGTGAAATGTACAACTAAAAGGTTCTTCACACCTCCTCAAGGGACATATGCCTCACGGTTTGGGAACCCTGCTTTAAGGGGTAACTACAGCCTCATTTTCTGGCCTTGCTTTGTAATACTTGCTTCTCTAGCTGGAACCTGACTTACTTCATCTCCCCCCCCCCCATTTAAAAATGTATGCTTCAAAAGTTCAAAGGCAGTCTTCTACAGCATGGCACTGTTGGACTACATGTCCAATTATCTGCAATCAGCACAGATAAACCATTAATTTACAGAATACAACATTAATTTGGGAGCTGTATGGAGAAAATCTATCTATGTGGTCACCAAGAGCCAAAAACAACTTGATGGCACATAATCAAAGATTAAATGGAATGATGCCATCAGTATGAAATAGGCAAGATGATTCCCTGAATAGAACTTACCTGTGGATGCTATTTTTTTCTTTGTACTATGCTTAGCCACCAGAAAGTATCTAAAAGGCTAATATACGCTTTTGCCCAGATCCAACAAGGCACTTTTTAACATACCTTGAGGTTGGACTCTTTGGGCTTTGGGACATTAATACAAAGGTTTCCCAGGAAGTTTACCACAATTAGTTGGTGCCTGGAATGGGATCAAATCTATTTGATTGGTCTACCTTGTCTGTTTGTCGTGTATGATTTGGATTTTGTGCTTGACTGGGTGTTATATCATATCTAGCTCCATATATTGATTAATGGTTCCTTTATTTGAGTGCCAGGCTTCCAGAAATTCTCTGCTTTCCTGCTGTGTGTGTGATCAATTATCTCCTAATACTCCAGTCAGTATTGATCTCAGTATCAATCTCCCGAAGTGCAGATAACCCAACTACAAAGCATGTCCAGCGAATCCAGGCTACCTGTATTCCAAGAAATTGTAAAGCATTTTTTGTAGCTCAGGCTCTCCCATCCTGGTGTATTCCAGATGTGTTGGACCAGCTCACCAAATCCCCAGCCAGAATTGGCAAAGGTGAAGGATGATTTGACATTATAGTCCAGCCACATCTGGAAGTCCATAGGTGGCTCACTTCAAGAAACCCCTAAGAAATGGGATACTATATAGACAGTTGGATTTCTTTTATGGAGTTAGCTGTAACATCTATATAGGATGGTCCCAGCCGATGTCCTGTAGAATCTGAGTTGTTGGAGATAGTTACCTTCATACTTGGCTGTCTACCTCCCAGGTGACTCCTTTTGAATTACAGTGTCTGTAGATAGATCCAATGGGGATGTTATTTATTACAGTCAGCAACAGCAGAAAAAGACTGTTTCATATAACTTGGAGTCAGATCTGTTGACACTGAACTATGCGTTGGCTGAACTTTGGTTAGGGTCATGGAGGGGCAATTACAGTTATTCTAGGAGTGGACAACTAGGAGTGTGCTAATGCAAAAGATGAGAGACTTCTTTCTTTCCTCTCTCTTCAGGAACTCAGTGTCGCCCTCTACAGACACCTCCTTGGCTTTAAGCAGAACCACACCAACCCGGAGCATTCTGTGGATGGAAAGGACCTTCGCCTCCTTTGCTGCGACATTGATGCGGAGCTGATTGAGAGAGCCAAACAACACAGCCCTTTTCCTGGTTTCATTTCCTATGCCACTCTTGATATCATGGACCCCAGTGCAAGGGAGACCCTGCTGAGCTCCTATTTGAACAAGTTTGGCTGCTCTTGGTTTGATATTTGCTTCTGCATGTCTGTAACTATGTGGATCCATCTGAATCATGGGGACAGTGGTCTGGTGAAATTCTTATCTTGCCTTGCCTCTAAATGTATGTACTTACTCCTTGAACCCCAGCCGTGGAAATGCTACCGTGCAGCTGCTCGTCGCCTGCGGAAGTTGGGCCGGAATGACTTTGACCATTTCCGTTCTCTCACCATCAAAGGGAACATGGCTGAGAGGATAACTCAGATCTTGACAAGAGACTGCGCCATGGAGTTTGTGTGTTGCTTTGGAAGCACTAGCTGGGATAGGAGCCTCTTGCTGTTTAAATCGAAAGAGAAAAAGCATTTGGGATAATTTAGGACTCGTACATTTTTGCATTTAGTCAAAGAGCAAATGTCAGGTTATTGGGAGAACCAACTCTTTTGCTGTGCTGTGATTGAACTGTAAGAGTAACATGGGGTCTTGAAAATCATACATTTTTTATAACAAATTATTTTCAAGCTTTATCAATACGCCTTAACTCTTGCTGCAATCTCAACATTTTTGAGACAGATGATAAACAAAGGATTCCCACTAGATGGGAGCAAGGTTTAAGATAATGTTTTTATCCTCCAGAAACAGGAAAATAGATATGCCTGGTTTCTGTACTCACAAGTTTTGCAATTCTTTTCTCATCACAGAAAGTTGATTTCCGTTATTTCAGAAATAAAGCCTCATATCCTTTTTGGCTTTTTCTTTTGGCTCTACACTGGCTGTTTATTTTATTTCTTGATAAAATTTATATTTTGACAATATAAACGGCAGTACTTTTTAGGGAGAATGTTTAAAGCCTGCTCAGGCCCATCAGAACCAGGAGGGGGGCTGAATGCTATTCAACTGTATTGATAAAACTTCCCTTCCTCCTTGGGTTCAAAGGCACATGATGGAGTGAGCGAGTCTCAGTGTGGCAGACCAGATTTACATGACCCTTTGTCTGCATCCCAGGCTCAGCTTTCATTTGATTTCTTTTTTAAAGCAACACAGAAGTGTGGAGTGGAAAGAACCACAGGAAGAAGAGGCTACTTAATCCCTCAGGATAATTTTACAGAGGGAAGTACTCTTGACCAGAAAAAGAGAAGGTTAAGGATATCCACGTATGCCCCCGTTCAGCCTCCCACACAGACATATTCCCCCTTTGATGATTTTGGAGTAAGCAAATACAAAGTATGTGCAATGATAGATTATGGATAGCTTGGTATTCTTGCCAGTGTGAATTGCTAGGGGAATAAAAAGAGTGTGAACTGTTGCCACCAGACTCAATCAAGGGGAAAACCGACATGGGGATAGGGTAGTGGCAGAAAGACCAAAAGTAGAATAAAGGAAGAAAACAGAGGACTAAGAGCTAGAGTGAAAAGGTAGCTGTAAGACAAAAACAGTGCTAGAAGCCATACAGATGAAAGAGGGATTCATAAAGAATCTCTTGTGCTCCTTAACTTCGGCAAAAGAGATCCTTATACAAATCATTGCTGCTTCAGAATTCAAAGGAGATGCTTAGGGGTACATGTAGCCAAACTCTTCTTGAAAATATAAAAGTGATCTTCCTCTACATGGTTATATTGCTACAATCCTTACTGCTGTGCTTTATGTATGTGCAGTCTGGGGGTCCTTCTGGACTCACAACTCCTGCTTGAAGAACAGTGGCGGTTGTGGCTAGGAGGGCCTTTGAGCAACTTTGTGCTGTACACCAGTTGCACCTGTTCCTGGATCGGGAGGGTCTATTTTTATTTTATTTATTTGATTAGTCAAATGTATATGCCGCCCATCTCACTATATAAGTGACTCTAGGCGGCTTACAAATAAAACGATAAAAAACAGTAAAAGTCTTTACAAAAATATACAGGGTTAAAAGACGGAGGGAGCATCCTCAAACGACCAACCACCCCCAGTGCTGTGAGCCCTCATTATCTCCCCATGCTAGGTGGCAGAGCCAGGTCTTAACATTTTTCCGGAAGGCCATGAGTGGGGGCCAATCTCACCTCAGAGGGCAAGTTCCACAGAGCAGGGGTGACGGCAGCGTCCCCATGAACACAGGATCAAGATTCAGGCACTTTGCAACTGGCGGACATTTATGGCCATTGCAGCATCCTGTGGTCACTTGTTTGCCCTTTGCACACTTCACAGCCGACTTCCAACAAGCAGTCAATGGAGAAGCCAGCAGTAAAATCGCAAGTCATGTTCACATGATATCTCGCTTAACAACTGTGGGTGATTTGCTTAATGACCGTAACAGAAGTGAGGTGGTAAGTCCATTGTGGTCACTTGATGTCTCACTTAACAACTGTGTTGCTTAGCAATGAAATTGCTTGTCCCAATTGTGGTTGTTAAGCGAGGACTATCTGTATTGCATGTAAGATCTTGAAGGCACTCTCCCATGGTTTTAGTTACATTTCATGTTTTAATTGTTTAATGGTTTTTAAATTTTTATTTTTAATTGTTCTATTTTTATTGTATGCCACCCAGAGTCACATTTGGCTATATAAATTTGAAAAACTAATAAATAAATTTAAATAGACATTTTAAAAAGCAGATTCAAGGAATAAAACTTAAGCGCTTTACTATTTGGTTGACAGCAAAAAGCTGTGTTAATAAGCTTTGTCTCTGTTTATTCATTCATTCTGGTTTTAGTTCAGGATTGGATCATATTCCCCCAGGTAGAACTGGTACACAATTTGGGGGTCCTCTTGGATTCATGGCTCTTGCTTGAGCTGGTGGCAGCCGTGGCCAAGAGGGCCTTTCCACAAGTCCATCTAGTGCATGACTCCATCTAAGATTGGGAGGCCCTGCCCACAGTCACTTCCTGCCTGTACTATTGCAATGCGCTCTACATGGGGCTGCCCTTGAAGACCATTCAGGAGCTCCAGTTGGTCCAGAATGCAGTGGTGTGGGCAGTTATGTGCCTACCACCATGCATTGGCTTCCTATCAGCTTCTGAGTGCAATTCAAGTTACTGGTTATCACCTATAAAGCCCTTCCTGGCACAGCGCTACTAGCAGGCCTACTAATCTCAGGTTATGCCTGCCTGTCCTACAAGATCCAACAGAATAGACCTGCTTCAGGTCTTTCTGTGAAACAAAACCACCTGTTGGGACCCAGGAGGCATGCCTTCTCTGTCACAGCACCTGCTCTTTCCTAACACCAATCCCCTCTCCCCCCCACCCCACCCAGATCTGAATGGCCCTGATGCTACAGGCTTTTCGTAATGCTTTAAAAACTTGGCTTTTCCCACAAGTATCGGATTAGGATATTTTATCAACGCATCTGGAAAATTGTTTAAGATTCTGAACCTACTGTATCTTGGGCCTCGATTTATGCTGTGTAGCTATGGTTCTGTGTTTGTTGGTTATCTTGTTTTGTTTTGAATCCTTTGTTAGCCAACCAGAATTACATTTATGAGTTGGGTGGCCATATAAAGAGTTTAAATAAATATAACCACAGGGACGCCATAGTGAGTGATGCAAGGGCCATCAGATTGCTACAATCATTCACACAGTACACATGAATAACCCATTACTCAAAAGTTACCCAAATGCTTCTAAAAGAGCCCAGAAGAAGTCTGATAGCACCTTTTCCGCTAATAAAATTTATGAAAAAGTGTAAGTTTCTGTGAGCTGCGGTCCCATCCCTATAATATCACAGTCAATTGGTGACCAGAAATGGAGCTCTCCCTAGAGTCACACTCAGCTCTGACTCACCTCGTGCCTTCGTCTTTTAGTCTCACTATGCTGCATGCCAAATTATACTGTGTAAAGTGCACATTTCCCTACATCCTTTGTCCCTTGATCGTATAATGCAAACCTTTCATTTCCTTGGGAAAAATATGTGCCTCTGGGGCAACCCCCTACTTTTGATATGGTGCATCACAGCAGTGCCCCGGAAAGCACCTGAAAAATTCACCCCTCGCTCAGAGACCCGAAATACACAGGGTTCCGTTTTATCGCTGCTCCCTCGTGATATCCATGCAGAGGGGAAACTGGGAACAGCTAGACCGTGCATTTATAGTTCCATCTGGGGCCTTCAGAAGGTGGGTCTAGCAGAATAACAGAGTGTCTCTCTGTCCCATTTTATACTGAACAAAATCAACACAGGGTTACTTTATTTTTCCCACTCCCCTCTTACTCCAGACTGTGTAATCTTTTCTGCAAGTCTCCCTTAATGGCATGCTCATACTTCCCTGTCCTCAAGGTCAGCTCTAAATTCCTTTACAGCCTAACATGCATCAGCAACCACAAGGGGAGGGGGGGGTCAAAACAGGCAAGATGGCTGCCATGGCAGAGTGAGCTAAGTTCCACTTCCTTTGTACATGCGAATAATATTGATGCATGTACAAAGAGGGTGGCGCTTGATTTGTGATGACATATTTGCCATATTGCCCATTTTGATTTCCTCAGCATCACTGATACTGCTGTTAATGTTATCTTTTATTGGGAAACCTTTGGCCCAAAGGATCTGCCTGGATCAAGGAAGCTTTAAATTATCTGCACCTCTCAGGTTGCAACAGCCTTCTGCATTCATTCAGAGCAATATCAATCGTTGTTCTGCTAAATCTTGAGTTGAATCAACTACCAAGTTTGTTATAATTTTTAGCTTTTATTAAATATAATAAAAATAAATAGATGATTAAATAACTATGTCCTATACTGAAGATTTCATTATGGAGGTTGCAGTGCATTTGGTTTCCCACTAGAGGGCTCCCTTGTAACACCTTTTTTCAAGAACCTGCTGCATTATCAAAATTATACTTATACAATTATAAGTATAATTATACAAAATTAATACTTTAATTTTCTCCTTTCCTACATTAATTTGTCTATCAATTTTGCAATCTGTGGCTATTGCAAAAAGTCTGGGGCATATTCTAAGATAAATACTATCATATTGGTCTAGTTTGGGGGTCTGCATTGTGATGCTTGGAGTGGCAATGGACCCACAGATTTGCCCATCAGGCTCTTCCCCACTTCATTTTTTACGTTAAACACACACACACACACACACACACACACACACACACACCTCTGTTTTGCTGCCAGGCAAACCCAGCCTCAAGGACCACTTTATTTCTCAAGATACGTCAGGTCCCAAATGAACCTCTAAACTTCTTTAGAAAGCCAAAAACCACTGATTTGTTTAAAAGTGTCCCCTACAGCCCAAGAAAAGGACAAAGAAAAAGACTGGATCCTTCAGATCTCTGTAGGTGTCTTTTGAACTCCAACCTTGAGCAGGCTTCCCCTATGCCAGTGTTGTCCAAACTTTTCCACTTTAAGATGAGTGGACTTCAACTCCTAGAATTCCCCAGCCAGCATGGCTGGCTGGGGAGTTCTGGGAGTTGAAGTCCACTCATCTTAAAGTGGCCAAGTTTGGACAACACTGCCCTTTGCTGTAGTCTCAACCACAGACCTAGCTGCTCCTATTAATGAGACTTGAGCCTTTCCCCCATTTAGACCTAGTCATCCAACAGCCCCCTTCTCTCATGGGTGGACAAGCAAGTGCCCTCCAGATGTTGTAAAACTTCGGCTCCCGACACCCTCATGAGTGCTGGTGAAGGACGCTGGGAGTTGTACTTCCAGGTTATTCATCAATGCTCTACAGTCCAGCATACTTGCTTATCCTCTGAGAGGCCATCTTTCAGACATCACACCCTTAAGGGTCCCAACATGATTGCAATCCTAGAAACTCCACCAACCTGTTCTTTGCAAGAAACTTTTTGATTATTTGGAGTGGACATTTTCTAAATAAGCCAAGTCTAAAGGTGACTGTTGTGTTTCTGGTGACTGGTGGGTTCCATTTTTTTTTAAAAAAAATCCACAAGGGTTGAGAATATTCAAGATGCACAGTCCACACTTCAACTTCACAACAATGGTACCTTGTGTGAGGGTTCAGCATTGATTTGTTTGGGTTCGAATTCTGAAAATAGCTTCCATTCCTGCTACCAGTTGGAATTAACATAGCGTAGCTAACTTACTACGGCCAATTATTTCTGCCACTACAATAGCTGCTTGTATTTTTTCCTGAACATAATTAAGCTGCCCATTTAATGTAACAAAGAGTACCTCCTGCACTTTGTGGCCATTTGAGCGTTGCTGCAAAATAGTTATAATAGCTGCCACATAAATCTTCGGCGTTATCACAGTGTTAGTTTTCAAAACATGTTACATTTAAAGAATGAGATCTGCAGTTGCAATGCTAAAGGTTAATCCTAGTTATACAGACGAGAGAGAAGTTGAATGTTTTTTTGCAGCAAGTGTTTTGGCTGAAGGGAAACGCTTTTGAATTTCACAGCCATTTGCCCCTCTGTACTATATTCTATTTGGTCTCCATCATGAATTGAATGAAGTGAACGTGCGTGCCGTCCCACGCTGTGCTCTATTAGGATTGTAGCAGTAGGATAATTCAACGGATGAGATGGTATCCATAGATTGATTTATGTATGTGGTGACTAGACTTTGTTTTTTTCCATTTATTTCCCTGCCTCCTAAATTGCTCTACCAGGTGGGAGACCTTAACCAAATTGGGGAGGGAATACAGAAGAGAGAAAAGTAAAGGGAAGTCCAAAACTTTGCTGGCTTTGTTGCAGGCCCCCTGAAACATCTTGGTGAGAAAGGTTGTCTTGTAGCATATGAATATGGGCGCAGAGTTATTTAACTTGCCAGAATGTATGTTACACATTTATATCGATCCCTGTGTCTGAGGTAGTAAAGTTGCAGGATAAGGCATATTGTAGTATGTGCCTCACTTTCCTACTCAACTTGCCCAGCTGGTGGTAGTAGTATAACACTGAAAAACTGTCTTAAGGAAATTCTCCCCTTAGAAAGGAGGAAGATGTCTTCCTGGGCCACTTCTGACTTGCCACAGTTATTGCCCTATTAAATCCCAATTCCCAAATGTCGTGTGTGTGAGAGAGAGAATAGGGATCAACTCAGTTTTGACCATCCATTTATGATTCAGACAGAAAATACCCTGAGACACTTTGCAGCTGACCAGTTCAGTAGGGAAAAATCCTGCATGAGATTTTATGGAACCCGATTAAGAGCTAAGTGAACATTTACTGTACACATAAGAAGCGGCAACTTTTTTGACTCCTCAGCTAAAGCTCTTCTCTTGAATCCACAACTATTATCCCTGACTCAACAAGTTGTTCTCCATGAAAGGCTGGTTTGACAAGAGATAAAATGTTGATAGGCTATTACCTCAGCCTTCAACTCTTTAAGAAGGCCAGACATGTATGGCCATAGACCAGTGTTGTCCAAACTTGGCCACTTCAAGATGAGTGGACTTCAACTCCCAGAATTCCCCAGCCAGCATGGCTGGGAGTTGAAGTCCACTCATCTTAAAGTGGCCAGGTTTGGACAACACTGCCATAGACTCTAGCTTCTTCAGATTTCTTCTGAACACAGCATAAGGGAAAACTGCCTTGTTCTGTGACATTGTTAGGGGAAAGTTCCATTCCAGGGAAGGGCGTAGTCCTGCCCAGTGATTCTGTTTTGCAAAAGCAGCCAGATTAAGCAAAGGCAATCACCTAGTAAGGGCAGATCTGTGACTCAGCTCACTTATCCCACAGGCAGCTCAGTTATGTGGCTTGACCAAGGATGCTTGAAAAGCACTGCGAGGGTGCTCAGATGAAACACACTGGGAGTTCCATGAAGTGCTAAGCCGTCCGCATTTGTGGTTATTTGGACTAAATACTATTCGCTCCTACCTTTCATTTAAAGCAATTAAGCTTCACACCAACCCATTGTGCGGTAACTAATTACAGCTAGTTGTTGTTCTTTTAAGAGATGGAAAAGGCAAGACAGAGAGTTGAAATAACCAACTATCCCTCAGAACAACTGGAAATTGTAGGGTATCTGAGGGTTTCTCCCCTAGTCCTTTCTAGGCCACGTGTGGAATTATATGTACGTCTTGCTAAGCCAGATATAGTAAGGAAAAAATCAGGAAGCATATTCTGAAGTTGTAATGGCTTCCTTCTTTGTATCAGGTTATCATTGAATGTGATGTATGCTATGACAGGAAAGTTGTCACCAAGGTCTTAGTTGTACCATAGCATTAATTTATTGCCAACAGACAATAGCATGTAAGGGCAGGTTCCATGTTGGGTGTTAATATGCCAGTTTTGTGGGACTACCACAACATAGTAATACCTGGACTCTTGCCCAGCTGACCTTCACAACAGTGTATGTCAGGCACTTCACAAAAGCCACCACGCCTGGCGCCCGTATTCTTTCTGGCTTTGAATGAGAAATCAATGCTGGCACCATCCTCTCCTGTACAAAGACTGCTGTCACTCTTTCAAAGAGTGCGCGTAAGGTCAGCCTTAGTTGACTGACTATTGGTCCTTCGGTACGAGGAGGTCCCTCTTCCCACTCAGTCACACAGGACCCAGGTCTCTTGACCACTTTCCAATGCGCCCAGACGTCCAGTGTTTTCACTGAGGCTTGCATAGGAGGATTTTCTTTGTTCTTCCATTTTCTACCATTAATGGAACCCAAGCCTGCCTGCTGTTGCCTTTCCTTGCCTCCTGGCTGTCTATGGATCAGATGCTGGGAGGGGTACTTTCTCAAGGCCGAGGTAGATGGGAGAAGATTCGTTTAGGGCTTCATTTTAGCTATAAAGGAGCTCTTGGCATAGAGCCCCTCCCTTCACATCTGTCCCTGCCAGATGAAGGGCTGGTGGGCAAGCTTACGCAAGAAAGAAGGGCACATTGGCAGTGAGAGCAGCAGGTGGCCTCCATTGTAATTGTCATCTAGGCTCCAGAGCGATGACATTTCTTCCAAAGCATCGTGGGTAAGTCTCAGGGCCATGTGGATATTGGAACGGGCCTTTGCTTCACTGAAGACTGAAGCAAAGCACGTCTTTGAAACAAGAGTGAAGCGATGAGGCACCTCTCTTCTAAAGTAGCAGAGTGGCCACATCACTGCCAGATGATGGGCTTTTGTGCATGTGCAATGCATTTGCAAAAGCTCTTGAAGCTGAAACAAAGCATTTAATTAAGGGCCTATTTCAATCTTTGTCAAGGGCCAGCAACTCATTTCTACAAGGCACTTTGTCACCTTAAGGTGGATTGCTGGGTCTCCACAAGGTGAAGCACTTCGTTGAGGCACATCACCGCTCCAGCATAGTAACTGCAGAAAGTCCAGTAGGGTTTCATTTGGATTTAATCCACCTAAAATATCAAAGTACTCCAAACCTGGCCTGTCGTTGCATGCTTCCCCCCACCCCCCATTTCCCATTTGAGTGGAAACTATGTAGGTTTTTGGGAAGCTCGTGGACAAAATGAAGACCAGTCACCTATGAAAGGACTGCAAGATGCAAAATTAAACTTGCTGATTCTGTTACCAAGTCACAAAGCCTGATAAAATATGGCCAATCTAGAGCTGAAGCCTTCATGCTCAAAACACAAACATAATCAATTCTACTGGTAAATTCCCAGGTGTGCTTTGGTTTGGAGCCTGCAATGTAATGTAATGGCAGGACTTCGGCTTCTTCATTTCCACTCATTGGAAACAGCAAAGGCTTGTTTGGTTGGGGATGAGAGATCTGCCCCAGCCTGAGGCATTTTTGATGTCAATATTGTTCCCAGAAAGGGCCTCACCCAAAGTTTTCCCTTGGTGCTTGTGAGAGTCCACACCACCACAGGATGAGTCATGATCAAAACAAGGGGGCAGCCTGAGATAATTTACTAGACTTTACAGATCAATATAATACATCTCATCACAGTGGAAAAGGCTGTGACCAGGTAGCCTAAATCCCTTCTGAGTTTGCTGCCCACTTTTGCTCCCTGTAGTAAGCTCTTCTCCCTTTCAATTCAAAGGAATCAGAACCGTAACCCAGTGCCTTACTCTGGACTATGGCTCCCTGAATTCAGTAGCCTCGAGAGGCTTCTGATGAATCATTCTTAATGCTATTAATCCTTGTGCAGCTTTTTAAAATCTTGTGCAGCTCTTTCATCTTTTCCTCTTTAATGGATTTCCCATGGTGCCCAAAAGATGTCCTAGACAATAATGGGAATGCTCCACGTGGGAGATCATTTTGTCTGGACCACCATTTATGGATAAATTGGTGAATTAGTTAGCTGATTACACAATAAAAGACTGACTTTTCTGCAAACATGAAACTGACAGTGATTTACAGAGGACACAGGACAGAAAAAGGGAGCAATTTGTAGAGTATGTGTGTTTTATAGTGTAGTGATAGAGTCATGTGACTGCTTCATTACACATCCATGCCATTTTTCAAAGTGTGTGTGTGTGGGAGGGAGGGAGGGAGAGAGAGAAAGAGAGAGAGAGACCCCTTGCAGAAAGCCATCAGCCTCTAACAGTTTTTGCCTGGTGATATGGTTAAAAACCCAGCCTGCAGTGCATTAGGAAAAACCTGGGTTTTCTGAGAAGCAATCACAACATGGTAACACTTAGCATTTGTACAGTGAAAGTACAATTTCATCTTACATAATTTGTCTGTCAAGGAAAATAATGTGTTGGGCACTTTCTAGAATATTTTTGATATTGGCATGGATCCATTAAGCTCTGCCAGGGCACCACACACACTGAAAATGCACTCTACAAGGCACTCAGCAATGTGCTGCGGACAATCATGTAAGTCATAAAATGATTCATGCTAGTCAAGCTGCCTTTCCAACTAATTTCTGAGACGTTTCTGCAGAGTTTGGGCTCCATGATTTAGACCCTATTTGCTTGGGCAAGATGCCTGCAAGTGGAATCTCTTCCTCTGAATTGCTAACCATTTTCTGGTCCAAATTGCTTCCTGTGGCTCCCTAGATGCACTACTGCCCTGAATATATACTTATTTTTAAATAAATATATTTATATCCTGCTTTTCATTCCAGAGCTCAAGGCAGCATACACAGCTCTCTGTCCTCCTGTTTTCTCCCACAGCAGCCCTGTGAGGTTGATGGGGCTAAAAGTAGGTGAGTGGCCCACAGTCCCCCAGTGCATTTCCCTGGCTGAGAGTGGCCTATCACCTGGGCTTCCCTGATCCTATGCCACACCTTAGCCACTCCATCACAGTGGGTCTCGAAGCTTAGTGAGACTTAACTGGGTCTCTGCTGAAATGTAGAGGAAGGAAGGAAGGAAGGAAGGAAGGAAGGAAGGAAGGAAGGAAGGAAGGAAGGAAGGAAGGAAGGAAGGAAGGAAGGAAGGAAGGGTTTAAGTAGGCCTAGTCTCAGCAGGTAGCTCTGCCGGGAGGATCTTGTCTGGGCCTGGAAGGTAGGTAAGGTTGGAGGTGCTTAATATCTGAATGGGAGATGATCAAGAAATGCCAGGGCTGTTGACTAGAACTGGGAAGTTGAAAAAAAAAAAAAAACATTGTGGACAAAGGCAACGGCAAACCACCTCTGTCTTCATGTCAAGGAAACTACATGGACACGTCCAGCTCACCACCAGGAGTCAAGGCCAATTGGAAGAAGGCTTTACTTTTCTCTGTGCTGCAGATGCTGACTAAACACAAACACCAGACTGAAAAGATTTTAAGCCTGTTGGTCCAAACGAAAACCTCAGCTTCTTTCTCTGCTCTTTGGCTTTAAAAAAGAAACCCGTTCCTTTCAAAAGAAACCATACAAGAAGTCTTCGGAAGGATTTCTTTTAATAACCTTTTTCCTTCTGCTTCTTATAGTACTTCCGTGCATTCCCCCACCTATATTCCTGGGGCGGCTGCAGTCAGCACTTCTTCTGAACAAGTCCTTCTGTACAAAGCAAGTCCTTACATCTTGAGTGGGGGAAACACACACACACTTACACAAAAGCAGCAGCTACCAGCCAGGGCCTGTAGCCTTGGCACGGAATGTATAGCCTTTCCCAGTGACAACATTGCTCAGACATTTCAAGCCAGAGGGCAGGGAAAGCAACGGCTTGCGTTTGCTGCAAGGCGAGCCTCCTTTCATGTCTCTGAGCTGCTGACTTCGGCCCTGGGCTCTTTCCTTCCTTTTCGAAAGGTCAGCTCTCCGACTCTCAGACCAGCCGTTTCTGCCACCTTTCAATTTTATTTATCTTCCAACCCTTTCTCTGGCTAATGTGCAAGTACGGTTTGGGTCACAAAGACCACCATTCCTTAAAGAGATAGAAAGGTGCAATAAACTCCCCGGGCACCATGTTCTGTATACATTTCAGAAGCATTTAGACAGAATAAAGTTAGGTTCCTAATGTGTTAGTTTCACTGAGGGGACTCCGTCAAATTATCTGGAAGTCCCAAATCTAGGGCAAAGCCTTGATCAGCTGTATGGGACCAGACTCCTTCTGATTTGTTTGCTGCCACAGAGTAACACAGCTCTCTTCTTACAACTCATGCAATCCCCCGAATGTGTGTGGTGTGTGTGTGTGTGTGTGAATGAAGGGGGTGTAACATGATATGTGAACCTGTTCTCTTGTGCTCAAGTGATTGAAGGAACTGCCATTTTCTGGTGAGTGACAATGAGCTACATTTTTACCACACCTTAATGAAAAGTTACAGGGGCAGAGCAACCATCAGAAGCCCAACAAAGCCTGTTTTTTGCAACAAAGCAAAAATAAGTTAAAACAAGTAAAACTGGAATTTAGGGCCAGGGGTGTTCTTGTTTTTTTTTTTTCCCCCCTGAAACAAAATCTTGGGTGTATTGTCTCTGACTCAAGACCATTATATTGCAACTTAAAATGACTGGTTTAGGCAAAATAACTGGTCTGGGGAGTCCTGCAGGATGGCCCATGTCCTGCTTGATGGTGGACAGTCCCCTGTTTGAAGTCATTGTCTGCTGCAAGGGGTGCCAGTTCAAACTGGACATAAACACTGAGCACTTTGATGGTAGGTTAAGAGGGCTGGGAGGGGACCTGGTTGCAGTTTTCTCCATAATGGTGAGATAATTACAATAGTTATTTCTACATTTGCTATTGCGCAAAGTAATCAGAATATGCAAATTGTATACCTCTCTCTCTCTCTCTCTCTCTCTCTCTGGCAATGCAGCCAAGAGTGGAAGTGCTGAGTGGTGTAAAAACAGAAGAAGCTGAGCAGGGAAGTTCCTGGCCATCCTACACAGAAAACTAGAGGCCACGTTGGGACAAGGACATTTGCTCTACTGACCAGAAAAGGCAAAGGCTCTAAGAGCAGCTGTTGAAAGTTGGAGTTACAGCACAGAAGGGCGTTTAGTGACGTACAACTGACCTGTAACGGATGCATCAGAATGAGGTAGAAGAGTCAGGAAATGACAGGCTAGGCAACATGGTTTCAGACTCAAGGGGTGCTGTCTCATTTTTACCAGGCTTCCATATGTTATTTTAAAAATATATGAATCAGAAGACTATGGGGCCAGGTTCTTGCTGCTCTCAAAATCTAGCACAGCAGTGGACGAATGGGCATTTCTCTCATTTCTACCCCCTCACTGTGCTACTTGGGTAGAGCAGACTTTAATACTAACTGGATGGTGAAAGGGCCAATGTTTTTAGCATTGTTATTCTCTCCTATTCTCTTTTTTCCCTTAAATGGCAAAGTGATGACCATTCTGATATACCTAAAGTTAGGGTGGGGGGTAGTAACACAGCTGTCGAAAAATCCTTCTGGGAAAGTTGTGTGTGGAAGGACATCCGTCAAGATGTGACAGATTTGCCCTGCCTGAGGGGACAACCTGCAAATGACACATCAAAAGACCAGGCAGATAGTTGGAAGTTTGCCTCAGAGGTGAAAATGAATAAGATATCTCCTATCTTGATTTATTGGTAGACACTCATCACTTATTTCCCTCTTTCAAAATCTCCAAGATTGGACCTACAAGCCACTGTTTGGTTATTCTATGGCACAGTTTATACTGACTTGCTCCTGGGGAGAGAAAGACAATCCCTTGGCTACAGATCCCCAAAGTAGTAAGATTTCTTTGGGCCTGGTAATTCCAGTTAAGATCCTCTCCAGAAATGTCTGAGAAATTCAGTTGACCTACTGACATACTTGCTGATAGTAGTCCTGCTTTGCTCCTCTCCATATAAAGTCTTAATTATTACGACACAGAATAAGATGTTTATCTACTTGGTCAACAACTTCCAAATCTAAAGCTATTGCCCCAGTAGCATTCCTATCAGGCAAAGGATGGGTGGTCTTAGAGTGGTATCTTGTTTTTTGTTTTCTGAGTGTCAGACCCTATCCTTCTATAGGCATTAAAGAAGGGGCCTTTCTCTACTTCCATATAGGATTTTTGATAGTGTCAGTGATATGGCAATTCCCATGTTATAAATAATGCCATGCATTCATTATAGTTTAAATCATGATTTCTCCACCTGATGCCCTCCAGATGTATTGGATATCAACCTCCATAACTCATCGCCAAGTGTTGTTTTTTTGGCCATGCTGCCAAGGAATTAGGATTTGAGGGCCTCCACTAGACTCAATGTACTAGAATTCCACATTCAACAAATTGGCAGCTTAAGTGACAGAGGCAGCCTATAGTAGAATTGTATATCTAACATGGACCTCAACTATAATCTTCAGTAACACATAGTAAATCAGTCTTCCCTAATCTAGTACTTTCCAGATGCAGAAAACTCTCTTGGCTGACTTCTGGTGACCCCCTGGATTGCTGTAGTCCATGTCTGATAGTCCTAATCTGAACATAAATTATGAACTGACTGCATTGTTTTAGGCTAACCACTATTCTTTCTAGCTCATCCCCCCAGTGTGGAATTCAGAGGAATTAGAAATGATATATTCTACATACAGGGCTTTGTTTTATGCTGACCAAGATGAGAAACACAATGAATGAGCATATAGACTCCCTCAAATTGAAATTGATTTCCGGTGACCAAATAGATGATGTTTATGTAGTTTCCTTAGGAGAAATAAGTAGATGGTTTGCTACTGTCTTTTTCTGGGACTTTTTACCCCATGCCCCAGTCTGGTCTTCAGACCTGAAATTTCCCGATGGTTTCCCATCCAAGTACTCATCAGATTTAATTCTCTTTAGGGTTGGGGTGCTGCTTCCTCTGGAAACAAGAGCAATGATAATGACTGATTTACTATTTTGTGCTGCTGCTACTAGGGCTATTAGATTTTCCCTTAAATCTTACTAAGAGTTAGAGTATTTTGTATCTTTGCTGCCGTCTAGCAATTGACTAGAGATCTGCAGCCTGGATCTGGTAGCCCTAGCTATTACTGCTCCAATTTCAGAGTACAGGATTGTCTTGGAAGAACTTAAAATGTTCTAAAGCCTATATGTGCAACAAATTTCTGCAGCTAAGCCAGCAAAACAATATGGATTTACACAAATATGTTTATTGTCCACCAGCAAAGAAGATACTTGTAATACCAATAGCCACTTATTAACATCTTATCATAATTTCTGGAGCATATGTGTGTGTAATGGAATGTGGGAATAACCTTGGGAGACAGGAGGGAGAGCGGCAGATTGGACAACCGGCATGTAAAAGATATCTCAGTCCAAAAAAGTGGGGATGGCATGGGAAGCATTTCAGAAGGGACCCTCCCTAGTTTTCCAGAGAGTAAAAGGAAAGGAGGGGAGAAATACTTTCAGTCTTGCAAGATTCTGTTAGCGTTACCTCACAATAAAGATAGAGCTGATACTCCTGATTGTGCTCCTTGTCTGGACTATCTCGCTGGGCTAACAGGGAGGTTAGCTTGCAGGTGTCTTTTACATTTCTTCCAGTTTTCCTGTATTTCAGAGTCAGGCATAGGGCTCTTAGACTCACGTTCTTCCTGATGCCATCAAGATATTTTAATGAACATCTTTGAATCAGTGGGCATGATTCATTGTGGAAGAAGATGGGATGGACTTCTGTAAGTTAAACAATTTCTCCCATAGGAATGGCTTAACAAAAATATGCGAGGGTGGGGTTGCACATTTCAGAATGAATCTTGCAAAATAATAACTGATAACCTGCAAACAAAACCCCATGTTGGCTGCTGACACAAAGAGGAGACAAGTCATCCAGAAGGAATGCACAGATTACTCCCAAAGTCATTCCGGCAGCTGCCTATTCCTACCTTCTAATCCCAAGTGGCCGAGAAGATACTGCTGGGAATCACACATAAAGACCATGAAGGCAACAGAGCTAAGATTGACTAATTATTATTAGCTACTTAATGGCTGTTGACCAACACATACAGTTTGTGTATATTTGCATGGACATCCTTTGAAGCTCTGGAAATCTGTGGTGCAGGGGTCTGATGGACTTGGTCACTGCTACTATTTTTAAAATCTATCTGATCAGGAGATACAGAATTGTTTTCTTTCCTTCATCTGTTCTGACAGCATGGCATTGCAGATTGGGGATAGGGTAAATAAAACAAACAAAAAAACAAAACAAAAGAAAGCTGTTTACAAGGAAAACATAAGATTGTGTCAGTGCTGGTAGGCAACACCATTTACATACAGGTAGGCCTCATTTAGCGACCACCACTGGGACTGGCAACTCGGTAGTTGAGCAAAGTGGTCGCTCAGTGATATTGTGACTGTATTTATGATCTTACTTCAGCTTTCCTTTGCTTTACAGATCTTTAAAGGTCATAAATGTGAGGATTGGTCACAAAGTTACTTTGTCATCACTGTCGTAACTGTGAACTAATTAGCTAAATGAGCCAGTTGCTAAACGAGAACTACCTGTATTCACCTGCAGATTACACATTAAAAAAGCAACACCTTCATTCACTGGATTAACATTGCTCTTATTAAAATATTTGTATTCTCCCTGTTGTTTCTTGAGATTTTATTGTTCTTAATTTTTTTTCTTTTTTTTCTACCTATTCCTATATCACTTCCAATCTTCTTACACTAAAGCTGGCTGCTTTCACAAATTTCCTAAAAATTACAAGGATGATAACTGGAGCTGCATTATTTTTCTTCCCTTTTCCATCAGGAGTTTCCCACCCTATTTAATAAGAAGCTCTGCTAATGGCGAAGTTCATTTCTTTCTAGCCAAATTGGAAGATGATAACCAAATCAGTTTCATCCCAGAGTGCAGTCAAAGGGCTGTTGTGAACAAAGCATTAACATGCAGAAGGGAAGAACCAACCTGCCTTCGGGGGGGGGGGGGGAGGTAGGGAGGGGATGGAGCTGAAAGCCTATTGCTATTGTTCCTGCCTAAATGTCTGACTCTAATTAGCATTTTCAGGTCTCAATTGAATATACGATGAACAAGTTCATTCATGTGAAGCTGGGTCTGTCGTTAATGGAAACCAGAGGACAGTATCTGTGTCAACAGCCTTTCCTACCCCAGTATATTCTCAATGGATTCAATGCAATTCTCCTAAGAGACACGTCTACGAGCTGTGCCGGCTGAAGATGATGGAATCCGAGCCAGATACACAGCAGGCTAGAGGTAAGGTACAGTATGAGTCTGAGGAAGGGTGATCTCTTACAACAACACGTTCAGCCAAATTTTAGGTTCTCATGGATCAAGACACAAAGAGAAGTTTTGTGTGTGTTTTTTAAAGTACATTACACTGTGAGAGCTTTCAGCCCAAATGAAATACAATATTCTGTTTCCTGCACTGTTGACATACACTTACCTGTTATTCATTTACTCCTCTCTCAAAAGTTCAACACACTCTAAGCCCACGTGCATGTCTTAGCAATAAGCATCAATACGTCCAGGCACAGTTAATTCTGAGTAAGCATGCCCAGGAACTAGGCAGTCAGTGACTCATGATTGAATATACAGCCTGTCTATATTTAAAGGCATTGTGCATAAGGTGATATTAAATAATTTGAAATCTCTCTCTATGGGGTATGCTGCATAGTCTTCCTTCCTTCCTTCCTTCCTTCCTTCCTTCCTTCCTTCCTTCCTTCCTTCCTTCCTTCCTTCCTTCCTTCCTTCCTTCCTTCCTTCCTTCCTTCCTTCCTTCCTTCCTTCCTTCTTCCCCAGCTCATCACCACATAACTGAACAATCGCTTTGCACATGTTTTCCCAGAACAAATCTATTTTTCCATATGGTGGTAAACAAGCTAGGAGGAAATGGGATTCAGTGGCAGCCAGCAGACTGAGCACTGGGTGGTTCTCCTTGGGGAGCTAAGGAGACAAGGCACAGTGTCTGGGCTACTTCTGCCAAGAGGCAGGACTGGCTCAATGTTGGCCAAGGGGAGGGTGTGGGAGCCATACAAGAGCAAGCTGAGTGTTGGCCAAAGTGCATAACTTTAGGATATTCACTTGGGATGAGTCCATCGAGATCAGTGTTTCTCAACCTTGGTGACTTTAAGATGTGTGGACTTCAACTCTCAGAATTCCTCAGCCAGCATGCTGGGTGAGGAATTTTGGGAGTTGAAGTCCACACATTTTCAAGCTGCCAAGGCTGAGAAACCCTGATCTAGGTACTGTATAGCATGCTGGGAGGCTTATGCCCCAAGCAAAGGCACAAGTTATAGACTTGGATGTGCTTGTCCTGATGGCATTGTCAGCACCCTTCAGTGGCTCCCATCTTGACCAGGTGGAGTTGTGGGTGTAATACAGCTGGGCAGATGGTTGAGGCAACTCGGCAACTTTCCTTCCACAAGCATTCTCATACTTTGCAGCCCCTTCGGAGGGGAATTCTGTGCAGGTGCAAAAGTTTTCTCCCTCATGGTGACACAGCCACACCACTTTGAGCTGCTTTGCCAGTGTGATTTGTGGGTCTGAAGTGAGGCACCATGATTCCATATTTCAGGCACCACAGTGCTAGTTGAGGTGATGCATCTAATTGGCTTGCCAAAGATTTGTATGTGTGCAACGGTGACTTGACAGCAGAGCAGGACCAGGCAGGCCTACAGCGTTGAGATATTTTCATAAAGCTTTGTGGTTCACCTTCAAGGTGTTCAGGGAAGCCTGGGGTTCCAACTAATGTCCTTTATGGAATGCTGTTGTAAGACACTTAGAGTTCACCTAAATACATAAAAACTACTTTCTCAAAATCCCACCCAATTGCCATAGTATTGTATCACATTCTCGTTTTACCCAGAAAATAGGACATTCTATAGACGAAGCCTCAGGATTTTGTGGTTAGGAACAGGCTTGATTCTTGGTGACTGAGGTCCTCAGAGGAAAGTTATATTTAGACCCATCAGAGCAAAGGTATCCTTTACTTTCTCCCCTATTAGTAAATAATTGTCAACTAGCCCTATTGGGAAGTGGGCGTAAAGTGCTAGATTTGGGTCAGTATTGCAACGAAGGTTTCTCCTGCATGACTTAACTGGTACTAGAGGTCTGACCCATAATAGTTGGAATATTCAGGATGAGGTAATCCTTTATAATTCTCTTTGCCTTTTATTAACAGAAGCATTGATTAGCAAAACATAGTAAGCAAGTTACATATTGCAAATAAGCAAATATTATTAAGAACTTGCTGGAGGAAAAGAATCTTTTATTATTTTTTTTAACTTCTGCTGTACACCGGAAAAAAATTCTTCATAGACTCTAATCCTCCAAAACCAAGGCAAGCCATATGGATGCAAATGAAATGCTGGTGTCCTATTTAACAGGCAGTGTTGTATAACTGGGTGTGAGGTGTGTGGCACCTTTATGTGGGTGATGATACTAAAGAAATCATGAAATTCTTTCCTCAGGTTCTGACATGCTTCTGCGGTGACTGATGCCATTAAAGAATATGAACATGCATAGGAAATATGTATGCATGAAACTTTCCATCTGTATCTCCATCCAAGTAGGAAAACCCACCTACTACACACCCTTCAAAATTTGGCTGGCCACAGAACTAATACCCAGATTAAGGAACATGATCCTAGCTGATGAAGAAAATAAAGAACCTTATAGTGGGAAGGGAAAGCTTGTTTTTTATAATTCCTAATTTAAAGAACTGCAAAATAGGTGGTCCTACCTTCCTTCCTTCTGTAGCTCTCTTGCAAAAACTTTACAGTACAATTCTCTGCATGCCTACTTAGAAGTAAACCCCAATAAATTTCATTGGGCTTAATCCTAAAGTGACAAGATTACATGAATCAACTAAGATTTTATTCAAATTTACACTGATTATAAGAGTTGAGTCAAGTTGAAATGAGTCAGTTCACTGTAACTTGCTTATTTGAATGAAATCAAATATTCAGTTTGATTCAATAAAATATGCACATGTGCATGGGGAAAAACCCACCAAAACTTTGAATGTATCTCAAAGCATCTGATTCACTTCAATATCTTAAGTCAATTTGGGAGATTAGTTCTGAAGAGTTTATTTGAAGGAGTGATTAACATAAGCTTTAGAGTATGCATGTCTACTCAGAAGTAAGCCCCACTTATTTTAATGGGCCTTAGTCCAGGGTAAGGGAGAGGTACATGAGTCGATCAACATGGATTTGAATTTGAAGATTCAACTTAATTTGAACAGTGTATCAAATCCAATTTCTTTGGGAGATTTGATTTCATGGAAGTGCTGTGCACGTGTATAAAAGCCCATCCAATTTTGAAATTGCATCAAAGGCAACTCTGAAGTGATTCGACAAATTGGAGCAATTCAGCAGTTCAGGGTGAAGGATAAAACAACTGAATTGCATTCAAGTAACGTCTCTAAATTGAAATGTGTTGGGCCCTAAATTGTACGGAGTTTCAACCATAGTCTCCCTCAGCACGTGAGGAAAGAAACCGACGAAACGAAGTCTTTTTGGAAAGGAACAGCAACGTCTCTGTCCCCAACAGCAAGGCTTATGTAAGCCACTTCTCTGTGGAGACAATTTTTCCTGTGTATGTGTAGGATCCTCTGAACCTTTTCTGCCCACTTACTCAGCTCTTGATCAGATCTAGCCCCCATTATCAACACTATCTCAGAAAACTGTGAAAAAAATAGCCTCTCAAAATTCTCCACTGGATTTGTGTGGCAAAGGGAGAGAATTAACACTGCACTGCTTTTTTCCAGCAAGATGACAGATTCTGGTGGAAAATATCTTGGAGGTGATAGAAATCATCTCTAATTCCTTGAAAGAGGCTTATCACTGTGTGACTAACAGCTCATGTATTTTTGTCCTAAGGGGATATCTGAGTTCAGTGCTACGAATGGCAGCAGGTACTTTGGGCAGGCTGGTCATCTTTTTCTACGATGCCCATGGCCTGGCACCATGCCAGAGAAATAGAGCAGATGGAGGAGGATGTGGTAGCCAACGTACCAAAAATATTGGAGAGAAAATTCTGCAGTATGAAGCCAAGGCAAAGAAAAACCTCACAAATGTTTCTAGAAAAATGTTTCTTGAGAAATTTCAGCATAATAAATGCCATCATGCATTCAGCGATCACAATCCAATTAGATTAGATTCAAACTATGAATCTGCTACCTTGATAGGAAATATATCAGGATTGTGAAAAGTGTGCAGAATCAACATTCTCAGACATGTGTCCCTATGTTGCTTCTGTTAAATCTGAAGTTAATCAATCTTGTTGGAGTTATGACAATATGAAAAAGTATAGGAGACACTGAGAAGAAACTTTTGTTGTTTAAAAGAAAAAGCACAATGCATGTCTTCAGACTTGTCAAACCTTCAGTGTAATTTGAAAATATCACTTTCCCCTCCAGATTTCCCCTTTTTACCATCTTTGGAACAGGGTCTTTCACCAAATGTTTAAAGTGACCTTTACTTAGTGTGAGAAAATTAATCATAGACTTCATCTGATCAAATGGCTTTAGATTTCTCACATTTAGGTTAACCAAATCAATAAAAATTTCTTGCACACACTTATTTTATTTATTTATTTATATTTCAAATTTGGTCACCGTCCATCTCACGAGGAAGTGACTCTGGGGGGTTACACTTACACAGAGGCTATCTCCATTACATATATTCTTGGGGTGGTGGTGGTGATGGTGAATGTGATGGATGAGTGATGATTACCCTTGGACTTGGAAGAAATGGCAAAAGTGAATAATGCATTATAATGAGGGTCAGACCTGACAAAACTTTAGCATAATTCAGAAATCTGCTTAAACCATATGTCTTTCTCTCCCCAAAATGGATGATTAAGCCTACATGGCATCTGTGGATAACTGGGATACAGTTATCCTTCCCCTATCCTGCTTTTTTTAAAAATCAGTCTCAAAGCTACCATATTCTCTGTTTTAAAATGAGGCCAAGTAGCTTCTGAATGGAGGACTTGAAGATCACCATAGAGCTTGGTGGAACAAGTAAATGCACCACCTAATCTTCAACACAAGTTTTCCTGTTGCAAGCCTGTAATACCATATATGATTTCCTAGGATTAGTCCTCATTGAAATAAGTAGGATTTACTTTTCAGGACACATGAACAAAATTGCATCATCAGGGATTTCAAAATAACAGGTTGCTATATGTGTAATCTTTGCATTTCTATGGAGAGCATTTGACCTTTAATTTGGGTTAGATTTAAAAGTATAGACTGGTGTTCCACCAAATTGTGAGAGTATTCAAATTCTGACCCAGTTCAATTCAGCTTTTTTAGGATCCTCCCTAGCTTAGGTCTAATTTTTCAAAATCAGTGTTATGCTTAAGCCTGCCTGAAAAATCCTCATTCCACCACTATGGTTATAAAGCTGGCAGGATAGTAGTTGCAGCAGCTTCTCTTCTGTCTCTACCCCTCCCTCCATCATATTTTCAATTTATGTTTAAGACCTGCTGGCAGAATCATTGTGAACAAATGACGGAAGAGTATTATTTGAATGTGTGTATGTTTCCCAAAATCATAAAATATCCAAACTTAATATGTTTCTTCCATTAACATAGACAATTATGTCCAGAAAATTAACTTGGTCTTGCCAACCATATTTTAGAAGTTTGCCCTGTTGAAATTCAAGGAAATTATCACCAATGTTTCAGTTTTCTTGAAGACCCACCTAGAACTGTCTCCATCGCCCTTCCAATTCACAGTGGGGCCTCAAAAAGGCCTCAAGTTAGGGGGGCTTGACACCTGGGTCTTTATGTCTGCAAAACCCAGAGCAGAAGGCTTTCAGAAGGGGTGAATCATAAGCTTTGAAGCCCTGCATTCTGTTACTAGGATTGTAGATCCTTTCTATTGACTCTAGAAGGGCTTTGTTTTTCATTGTAATGTTTACTGGGGGAGAGTGGGGAAAAAATGATTTATTTGCCCTAGACTTGGCCAGATGCCAATCTTCTCCCCGGTCTACTTTCCCCAGCTCTTGCAGGCAGCTCCCCACCCAAGGATTCCTCTGTTCTGAGGTGATTCCTTTTGCATTACTTTTTTCCCCCCTTCCCAAAGCTCTGAATCAGAGGGTGTGACTACCAGGTTCACAAACACTCACAGGCCTCAGCAAGAAGAGAGGAGATGCTTTTCCATCGCTGCCTTGCAGAAGTAGCCTGTCCTTGGCCTCATGCCACCAGGCCGTGCCAGCCAACACAGCCAACGTTGAAGTACCAAGGCTTTGCTCCAGTCATTTGCACTGCACGGTTTCAATTAATCTCCTCCTCAATCCCAGCCTTATTTCCCATAGCCAGCTGCAGAATGGGAACCGAATCGGGGTTCTGGCTTCTCTTTCCTCTTATACAGGGCTACTCTACTTGGTAGCCATTCTGAGGTCATCTGGATTTTTGTAGTCCAGATTTGGTAGGCTTACCTTGTAATTGGACTCATGATTGTATTTTGCCTTCAGTCCGCCCTCCTTTCAGACTTATAAATCCTTGCTCTTATATGTGAAGGGAATAAGAGAGAGAGAGAGAGAGAGAGAGAGAGAGAGAGAGAGAGAGATGTGCTGGTTCTGTGTAAAGTGAATTAAGGCGTCAGTCCATCACAGCCCCGACTGTGAAGGACAGGTGCTTATGCATTAGTTGCACAGACATTCGTTGGAACTGGCATTCATTACTTGACATCCACTTATTATCAAGAAAGCAGAAAACACTGTTCCACCCAACGCATTTCTATAATTCTCTCTATTCTCCACTGGTTTTACAGGGATCTTCTGGTTTGTTAAATTGCAGAGCCAGTTTTTCAGAGGCCATGGAATATTACCTCTTGTTATTGCTTAATATTAACATAACGCTAATGAGGGCTATCAGATCTCGGCTGCTAAAAATTCAAATAACTATCAGATGGCAGCAAAGGAATGTCATCGCCCTAATATTATGGACCAGGAGCCATAATATAAACATTTAGCAAATCAGTTGTTTGCCAAACCGTTCTGTTCCTTCGCATAGTTACAATCATGAGAGAGGCAGCAGTGAAATGCTGGTTGGCATCACCTCTTCCACTTTCATCCCAAGAATAGCACCACCTTTGTCTATGGCTTGTAGGCCCAGTTTGGTGCCATGGTTAAGGCACCAGGCTAGAAACCGGGAGACCAGGAGTTCTAGTCCTGCCTTAGGCACAAAGCCAGCTGGGCAACTTTGGGCCAGTCACTCTCAGTCCTGGGAAGGAGGCAAGGGCAAACAGGGACTTGTCCAGGCAGTGGCCAGGAGTCAACGCTGACTTGAAAGCAAAAAACAAAAACAAAAAACAAACCCAAACAAACCTTGTGGGGACTCTGGGTGAAAGCCTGGTCTCCAGCCTGCATCTACTAATTACACACAAGTTCAGCAGACTTCCCACCACCCAGGTTGCTCAGGCACACAGGGGAGGATATGGCTAGAAGAACATCCACGCCTGCTCTCACATCATTCTAATTGTGGGGGGCACTGAGTGCCCAAATCACACCACCGTGTTCGCTTTTCATAAAACTACTAGAGTAAGGTTCCCATTTCCTGGCCAAAGTGAACTCAGGTTACAACTTGTGTGACTATTCCTCTGGAAATTCTGATACACCCGTTATTCTGTGCCTTCTGTGTTACATCCTGAGGTGCTTAGGTGCATACATTAAGTTCACAACTGACAAGTAACTTACTAGATGTAAAGCAGTGGTTATTAAAGTGTGACCCAGGGACCCTTGGGGGTCCCTGAGATACTTTCAGGGGGTCCTTGGAGTCAAATAAATAAATAAATATTTTAAAATTTCTCAGTTTTCATTTCTAATACAGTAAGTATTGATAGGTATAACCCATATAAACCAAAGCTCTTTGGGCCCTCGTTCATTTTTAAGAATGTAAGAGACCAAAATGTTTGAGATAACTCTACACTGATATAGAGTAATGCAAATCAGAAAGACATATGTAAGCTGCTGGTTTTGAAATTCAAGCAATATTTTCCCCCTGTTTTAGACTTACACTTTTAAACATTTGATTGGACAAACTGGGTATTTTTCCTCACAGGCATGGTGGAACTGCAAGAAGAAAGCTACAATCTCATGTCCTCAGGGGAAACAAGTATTGGATGAGGAACAGAGAGACCCAGACTGAGCCACAGAAACTACTGGATGAGTTGGGGTCAGTTGCTCTTTCTCAGCCCAACTTACTTTACAGGTGGTGGTTGTGGGGAAAAACTGGAGAAGTGGGGTACTGTGTATGCTGTCTTGAACTCGTGGAAGAAAAACAGAATATATACTAATACTGCAAATAAATAACCCAGATTGCCTTAAATGAACATAGATTTCTGCACTCATTTTCTTCACGTTTGTCAATAGATGTGCACAGTCGCGCAAATAAAAAGTGATTTTTTATTAGGTAGATGACAGTAGCAGAAAAGGAGGAGAGGCATGATACTAGCATATCTCTGCTTTAAATTAGGTTCTGTGTTCCCTTGATAACTGTCCTTAAACATCCATTGGCCACGTGGTGGTGCTGTTATCCTAATTCATCTCAAACTGGGTAATGGATAAGCATTTGATGACAATGCCCTTCCCCCTTGTGAGAACAGGCTGTCCAATCTGCTTTATTATTGCACCAAGAGAAACGAAACTTAGCCACCCACACCAATGTGTGCACAGATGTGCTGCAGGAGATCCTTGATTAGGAGTAGTTAGTTATCAGTGCTAAGCCTAGAGTGACCCAATACTTAAAAAGGAGGATACTTAAAAAGCTTTAAAGAGAGATGTAAAGAGATTGTTTTTTTCATGGCATATGAGAAGTTGCATTTGCTGAAATCTCCTCTTTCACCCCATTGGTAATGCTTGCCCAAGGCAAAAAACTTGTCTCCTTTTTTTGCTTGGGCTTCCTAGATGAGCAGGTCACCCTTTTAGATGAGACACAGGTTCCTTTGGGCTCCGTGGCACCTCATATGTATCTTTGTGCGTGAAATTCTCGTACCTCAAGGAACAGATATTACAAGACCCCAAAACAGGCAATGGCTGTGTCTCCCAGAGGTTTAGGGTTACAATATGCATTACTGATCATGGTAGCTGAAGCTGATGGAAACTGGTGTTTGAAACCTCTGGAGGCCACTGGTGATTTAGTCTCATGTGTAATATGTGCCCACAAATGCACAGTCAAGACACCAACATTTTAATAACAAAAAGCCCTCCTTCCTTTTTCTTTTCCCTCCCTAATTTCTCCCTCCCTCCCTCTTTCTTTCTTTCTTTTGCTGGGTACAGTGGCCAGATGTTGCCACCCTGAAATGCATGATCTAATTGAAGACTTCAGAGCTGATAAGGATCAATCTTGGCAACAGAATGAGAAATTATTGGCTGTTCTTCAATTCTTACTCATATTCATTCAGAAACATGCCAAGCATGTTAAGAATGCCTATTGGGCAAATATCTTTCAACTACATTATGTGTGTATGTATGTATGTATGTATGTATGTATGTATGTATGTATGTATATGTGTGTATCTAATTCAGCCATGTTCTAAAGTTGGTAACCAGGAAGATATAGACAAAATGCTTTTAGACAAGGATTGAGGCAAGTCACAAATTTCTTATTTGGAAATGGGAAAACAGAGCAGAGATTCCACATTCATTTCCATAGAGAATCGTTGTGCTGCTGGATAAGAAGTGAAACTAGCCACCAGAAAACATGGCTGGCCCAATTTCTATTTAGGATCTGGTACAAAGACTTAAGATACTCCACCCAAGTGGAGGATTGCAAAGACTACCAATCAAAGGCATTGTGCATTTTTTTTGTCTATTTCTCCTTAGTAGACATTTTGTAAGAAGAAGAAAAAAAATTAAAAAGTAGAAAACCACCCTCCTAAGTAAGGCTGTGCAGAGAACTGGATTTGAAGGACAATGTGTGATCAGAGCATGCCTGGTGCACATAGCACCTGACACAAACACCTTAAACCTAATGTGACTTTTCCTGGAATTTTGCATCAGCTGTACAGGTCAGCTGTGCAAGGCCAGGGAAGGATGCAGCTGCTTTAAAGCGTTTCCAAGAGGACCTACATGTAGAATCATATTTCACCTTTCAAATCCAAACAAAGCTCTGTTTACAAATATAGACAATGATGGCTGGATCCCTCATCAAATATGTGTTCCAGGCAAGGTGATGACATAAGAAAAGTCTCACCTGGACAAATCCTTTGTTGGATGGAATTTGGGAGCTGGGTCCAAAATATTCAAAGCAGGAGATTGTGAAAGGCTGTAAAAGATGCTTCCAAGTATACAGGGGGTACAAACATGGCATCTGTCTGCAATTTTTTTAAAGCAGCCACATCTTTTCCTGGGATAATACAGCAGCTAACAGCACTGCACAGCTACAATAGGTACTCTGTGTTTAAAACTGAGCCAAATGTTTACATGTTCTTTCATTTCCATGCCTCTGCATATGCTGGGGTTCTCACACAGAAAATGTTGAATATTATGGTTGTTTCTACCCAGTAGTTTATCACATGGCTCCTAAGATTTTTTCCTCTTCCACCACATAGCATCCAAAACCGCCCCCTGGAATCACTGATAGTGAGATGGGTGGTGTATAAATTTGATTTATAAATAAATAAATAAATAAATAAATAAATAAATAAAAAAAAAACCCAATGGCATAGAAAAACCTGATTGCCATTGGGATGATTCATGAAAAGTTCATTGCATGACAAACAAACAACAAACAAAAAACACCCTTGAGTTGAGCCTGACTCCTGGTGACTGTACCCATGCTGTTTCCTTGGCATACAGATGTTGCCATAGCCTTCTTCGAGAAATGCTTCCTTGATTTCCCACACTAGCCAACAAGCCTGGAAATTCCAGGGGGTGCTCCATCCAAATCTTAACCAGAGCCAACCTGCTTAGCTTCTGAAATCAGCCAAGGTCAGTTAGGTGCTACAGGAAATGGTCACCCATTATCTGCTAAAGCTGTTCTGAAACATGGAATAAATTAAAGCAGTCTTCTTGTTGTGACTGCTTTAATTCATTGCAATGAATAAAAAATGTCACAAGTATTCAGGGTATCATTGTTTCCGCACCACCAGGGAAGGTATTCAGTTTCTGCCCTGCTGTGAAAAATCCCACGCACCTGGGAAATCTACCCTCAAAGAGTGTTTGTACAATACACAATACAGTTTCTGAATTAACCCATTTTCTGCATTCTCTCAATGCAGTGAATCACAAGCAAACCCCACAAGCTATTTTCAGAGGATACTAAGGCCCCCAACAAACATATAAGTTAGTCAAAGTTAAATCTAAACAAGTTTTGCACGTTATATAAATGCAGCCAACAGGTTTTTAATTGATCCGGTTAATCCAGGCATTGTTTGGATTTGCTGGGCTTCAGAATGAAGAGAAGGCCCGTGGTGACCAGGGCTAAATTCCACCCTTAGTCGAAAGGCAAGTCCTGTGCTCGTAGGCGTGGCTCTGACGAGCACACCACCACGGCTAAGCCTGTTCGCTGCTGCCAGTACACCTGGCGAGCTGAAAGCGATGTCTTGAAAGAAAAAATAAGAAGTTCTGGCAGATGGTGTGAGTTCTTAGTTAAGGGCTGGAATGTTTGCATTCCTTTCCTGATAGGCTAGTCAGTCTCGAGAAGACCAAGTGATAACCTTATATGGTAAATGAGAATGCTTGCTTGCTTGCCACACCTAAGTAAGAGACTGGACTTGTTGGGGAGAGACACTGAACTCCAGGTGGATGGAGTGCTTTTCTTCCTTTCTTCCTCTCTCTCTCTCTCTCTCTCTTTCTTTCTTTCTTTCCTCTCCTCCCTCCCTCCCTCCCTCCCTCCTTCCTGAAAATGGGACAACAAGCGAGGGAGCTGCAACCAAATGTCCCCTATTTCCATGGGGCCCACTCAACCCCAAACTAACTGACCATATTTCAGCATAGGGTGCTATGCAAACCCACCCAAGTATGGTTAGTTCATGATTCTTTGTGTATATGAACCTAGATAATTGGGTTAATCAAGTGTGCACTGGTTAAGAATACTGTAGGAACACACATTTTAAGGCACATTATAGCTCTGGTTTTATCCTACACCAGAATACTTCTTATATTGCATAATATCTCCCATTTTTCCTCTTCTGTTGTAGCGTTACTACAAAATTGCCAGTTACACCAGCGTTTCCTGTAGCAAGCATGTGAAGATACACGTGTATATGTATATACACATATGCATGGTCATATGTTCTAGATGGGCATATGCTTGAAGAACAACAACACAGTGCATAGGCTTACATTAACTCATGAATTCAGACTTCTATGCAAGAAAGACCAATATAATGTTTTCTATCCTGCTAACCAAATAGGTACTTGGGAATTGAATTTAACGTGTCCTACAGATGTTGAAATGGTGCCAAACTTTACTATCCCCTTTTTTTAAAAGGATTTTTTTCATAGAGGGGACAGCTTTGTCTTTTGATCAGCACTATGCTTGTAACCGCTTTATATCCCCTTTCAAGGTAAAGCCTCCTCCTCACAGTTGTTTAGCAGGCACAATGTTAAATGTTTACAGTTATATTTTACAATACCATGTAAAGACCATTTTGGGGTGTTCAAAATACTTTGCAGCCTTTTTTTCAGTCATCTGTCCATGAATGCACACCAGAGAGGAGGCTGTTATTCTCCCCATTTTGCAGATTGGAAACTGAGGTGAAATTTTCTCCTTGTCTAAGCCTCCCTGTGAGTCCACAAGCTGTTTTCCCAGCTCAAAATCACTTTCTAGCTGCAAAGGTTCACCAGCGACCTTCAGCGAGAGGGCGAAAGTAAAGGACAAACAAGTTTGCAGGATACACAGCCTCTCTCTAAAAAAGATGTCCCTGTAATTCATCATTCAGGCCCCAACAGCTCAGCTTGTTGTTTCCAGTTCCACAAACGTGTGTCTGGAGTGGCTTTCATGAAACTACAAGAACATTCATCATATTCAGATTGCTGCTCACCAAGCCCTGTGCCAAAACTCCTATTTAAGAGGAGCTTCATCAACCTACATATCGAGCTTGGCAGTAGAATCTACGGAAATGCTAACCACAAATTCTCAAGTTATTAAGGGCCAGTTTACACACAGAGCAGAATAAAGTGGCAAAGAAACTCCACAGGCTTCAGTTAAAAGGGGGGGGGGGAGGTGTTGATTTAAGTAGCTCCCAGCAGGAAGATCTCACTGTCTTTAATAAATCAGCTTCTCAAAGAGAAGATGAGCCCAAAGCTTGTCTGAGATACTTTCTCAAAAGTATGACACCCCCCCCCGCCCCAGTGTGAAGTGGAACATTCCTCTTCCCTCCTTCAGGGTAATGTGAAAGGGGGCTCCTCTCTATGGCTTTTCCAGCAGGGGGCCCTTCGCTCAGACGCAGCCAAAAACGGGAGAGGGGGAATCAGCCACACAGTTTCTGCCTGAAATGGAGAACGGGATGGCCCTGCTTTTCTGTCTGACCGCGGTGGCAGTCGGGCCTTTCCTGAATGCTGACAGGCCGAAAGTGGCCTCCACTGTCCTTAAAGGCAGCAGGCTAGTTTAGGAGTGTAGGGCATGACTACAGTGAGCGTACATCTTTTATTATAAAGGATAGCTCCTTATTTCAGAAAGCTGTCCTTTAGATTTATTTATTTATTTTTCAAAACGTCGCTTTTGTCCTTTATGTCGGTCATTTAACTTTTTACAAAAGGTACCGCTTAACGCACAGACTTTCACGTTCAGGTGAAAAATAGGGATGTTGAACTGTCTTTTAAAAATGCATTTACATAACACTGTTTGACTTTAGATATTTTTATTAGAATATGTGTTTTTGGAGAGTTTTTCTTGGTTTTGCTCTTGAATTTTCCTTTGTAAAGCAAAGTTATAAACATTGTCCTTAAGACTGCTGTGAAGAATATCGGAAGCCACTTCGCTGTGTCTTTTTTCTTTCTTTTCTATTTTTCTTTTCCTTTTTTTCCTTTCTTGCACTTTTAGCTTTCTCTTTGATCTCTTTCTTTCTCTTTTTTCTTCCTTATTTTATATTAGTTTGTATTCGTTTTTATCTTCCTTTATAAACATTTTAATAAAAATTATATATATATATATATATAGTTATATATAAACATAGTTATGTTTATAACTTTGTTTTAATATATATATACATTAAAACAAAGTTATAAACTTAAACCATTTTTTTTATCCTTATGAACCTCTTTCAGATTTGCCCCTTTTTCAGCTTCGTCCTTTAATTTTTCCAAGAAAATATGGTCACCGTAGGTGTGACACAGTTGTCTAACTCATGGCTGTGGCTGTGATTGCTTAGAATCGGCCACCAGAACAACTGCCTCGGGATTCTGCTTGTTTTCATGATGCTGCTCTCACGTGCAAAGGGAGGACGTGTACCAGCTGGCCCCACATGGAACCGTAGGTAGAAGGGGCTGTTTAGACCCCCAGTAGCAGCATTCACAGGATGTCAAAAAAGTCAACAGGATGGTTGTGGCAGTGTGCTCAACGCCCCATCCCTTCTGTATGTGTGTTGACATTGCATACACAAATAAAGGAACAGGGCTTTGAGCACACTGCCATGACCCTCTTGACTTTTTGGACATCCCCCTACCCTAGACACTTCTGGCATGGAGCCCAACCCCTTGATCAGTGCAGGAATCCAAATCAAAGATTCGCAGGCAGAGGGGTGTGCAGCCTCTGCCTGAATACGTTTAAAGAAGGAGACCTCACCACCTCTTTGGTACTTGGGTTCCCATATAGGGCAGATAAGTTGACCCACAAGATTTATATGTTTCCTTTTTACCGTACCCTTTTCTCAAAGAGTATAGAGAGGTTGACATGCTCAGCCCTCTTTATGGTGCACTTTTCCTTGAGAAAAAGAGATTGAACCAAAATTACCTGGTGGTTTCTTAGCTGAATGGAGATATGTACTTGGGTCTCCTAGTCCTCATGGATAATTTAATCATCCAATTAGAGGTTTTCAAGGAGAACAGCAGAAGACATGCATGAACTGCCTTTTCCCACGTTGAAGCAGCAACATTAGAAGAGGAAGTTGATTTAATCAGGACTCTGGCATTTTGAGACCATTCTTGGGGGAAGGGGGAGATAGAAGAATTCTGTTTCTTTAAATTTTATTAATAAAATCTTGATGAGGTTCATATGGATTCTCAGATAGCATGATACTCAGCCAGGAGATTTTTACGTCCTCAGTGCCAAGCATGCATGCCTCACACTGCTTGCATCTGGCACTAGGTGGCACTACAGGTGTGTTTGGAAGTACAAAGGCAATAGAGAGTTAAACTGGAGTCTCTGGCTAGAAACGTTAGACAGTCTTGCTACTCTTGGCAGAACTGTGTCTGCATGTTCTCTGGATTATTTTCCAGCAAGTGGTGTTCAGTATCATGGGTATTTTCTTTAAGAAGCCTTGTTTTACTTCATCTCAGTCGCTGGGTGGCAAATAGAATCCACACTTAGTTTTGCAATCTCACATATACACCCCTTCATTATATAAACCTTCCTTCCCCATGCTTGTATCTTCCTGAAAAAAAAAATGCCCCACCCAACCATAATTTCAAAGTTTGAAAATAGCTTCCATCATTGATGGCATTTTAACTCAGCAGTGAGGAAAGGCCCTGCAGTTCTGTAAGAGAGAGAAAACCTCTGTTTTCTATGCATGAGGGGTCTCCATTTGGCATCTCCAGTCCAAAGGATGCCACATAACAAACCATGGTATAGATCCCAGAGAAAAGCCGTTCGTTGGAGTGGACAGTAGTCAGCTTGATAGAAGATTTAATTTGATTTGAGGGGCAGGACGTTGATCATTCTGTGGCAGCTGCCATACTGACTTCTTTGACACCTCCCCATGGATGCCTGGGCCAGAGTTTCATGTGTCGCCTAATATACCTTATGATCCTTACTATTTTACTAAATTGACTTCAGAATACTTGATCCCCTGGAGTAACACTGAAGTCTTACTTTAGTCTTGAAGAAACACTCAGCTCAACTTCCTGTTGGGTCAGGTTCTGTGTAAAATAGGAAAGAAATCTTTTCTTTACCTCAGGTGAAAGAATGTCTTGGGGTCAGCCCTGATCACATGGAAGAATCAGACTTTCATCTTGCTCCTAAATTTATCTTCTCAAATGGCCCCTTCATTTTAGTATTAGCTCACTGCAAGTTTGGGGAACCCTATACACGGTTGCTTCCTCAACATGCAGTTCCTTCCTTCAAAATTAGTATCTTCCAATGCAGTACAGTAGCTAGAGTGAAGAGAGTGGGCCTCAATGCCCTTTTTGAACTGTTATTTATCATCCAGTCTCCCTGCATTTCTGTCAGCTATTTCTCATTTCAAATGCTCTGAATTCTGCAGTGAAGCAACAACTTAAATATTTAACTTGACTCTCTGGAACTGTTCTACCCACCCATTCCCAGCCCAAAGGATTCAGCATTTGTTTGATCTGTTGAAGCACAACCCCTCTCTCTCTCTCTTTCTCTAATTCCTCAGTCCCACCCTTCAGTCTACAAGAGGTACTATTCAAAGCTTAGTTGCTAATCCTTTTGAATGTTTCACAGCTCTTTCATTTTGGAATACAAAATGAATACAAGCCTGGCATTGTTCTTTGTGGAAAGGAAGAGATGCCCCTTCTGAGCCCTAGAGGGCACTATATGCACACGTAAACTGTGGTGGGGGGGTTGGGAAAGGTTTTGTCTGCCACACCTTACCTAACATGTGGAAGAGGCAAGAGACAAAATAGTTGCTTCAAAGATCATTGAATGCTCCTTTGTATTCCCCTCGTAATCCTTCCTGGATGTGACTAGTAACAAGCAAGGGAAGGATCTCTCAATTTGGGTTTGGCTCAGTTTCGTGATTTTTCCAAACTTAAGTTTGATTGCTGAAAAAGGAGATGGGAATATGTCATCCAGGGGAAATATATCATCCAGAAATGCTCCTGAAGAAATGTCCTCTGATTGTTCCTCTGATGTTCCTTGTCTCCTTTATAACAACTGCATACTCCAGGAACTAATGTTGCTCCAGGAACTCCAAGAACATGCTTATACACATGTTCACTCCACACAAACACCCAGGAAAATTGGGGAAGGGGGATTATTTTAATTATTCACACAACTCCCAAGTTTAATGCCGGATTTGACTTCACAGAAATGACTAGTAGCCATTCTATGAAAGATAGTAACAGCTTAACCCAATGAGGGCTGCCATACCCAAATACTCTGGTTCTGCCTCTGGAGACATCCAGATGCTATCTTCCATCCCTCTGGGAACATCTGGGAAGGTTTTGAAGCAGGCCAAAAGAATCAGGACATCTGAGAAATGCCAGAAAAAAGGGCTCTTTTCTATGCTGCACCTGTGCTTCAGGAAGCCTACCTTCCACCCTTTGCTTTCCCGTTGGAATGCCTGACTTCCCATCATGTGCCCTGACCCACAGCCCACAGTTTGCACATGAGTAGATGAGACCAAAGGGAAGAAAATAGCTTGAATTTCTCTCGCTTAGGGAAAGCTTATGACCCAATGGACCATGTGTGGCAAAGTGCAATGTTTCCTGGAAGCCAGTGAGTAGGGGCATCAGTTTTGTTGGACCCTATATTCTTTCTCTATATAATTTAGTGGAAGCTACTGATTTTTGTAGGAGATGACAAATGTTAAATATTTGTGTGAGTGAAGGAAACCTCTCCAGACACAGAATATTATTTGACATTATTTCTCCTTTTGCTTCTCCCTTTTGCGTGCTTCAGTTCTCCCTGCCTATTTTTTATCAACCTTGATATTTGCTGAGATGAGAAGGTTCTTCTTTCTTAAAAACAAACCAACCCCAAATGAATCTCTTTTCTGCAAATGCCCCCAAATCCCCAACAGAAATTAGTTGTTAAGAGCTGTGAGCTGTGATGAGAAAGAGAGAGATGATGAGATGAGATGATCAGACTGTGGAAAAATTCACTCAATCTCTTTGCCCTGGTCTGAAGACAGATCACTAGCAATTTCCAAGGGACATCATTATCATGCCACTTTTCTGTATCTCATTGTCCACCTGCAGCTGAAGCAGCCTGAGGATAGACTGAGGTGCTCTGCTTTGAAAGTAGTATTTTCTCTCTTATCCCATCTCCAGAGGCTGCGTGCTGGCAATGTACGGGGTGGTGATGCACAAGGAGATAATCTGAAATGGTGTGTTCTGTCTTGGTAAACCCATGGCTCCAAATGGTTCTGCTAGTTTCCTGTAGGACCACCTCCTTCCCTCTGGTCCCAGACTTGTTCTCCTGCCCCTCAATTTTCTTTTGGCAGTGAGGAAAACCAGGAACCTGGCTTCAACAGCCACCTTTTTAAAAAAAAAAAAAAAAGTGGGGGTCTGATCCTCCAACAATCTAGAGAGTGTAAAACCCTGTACATGACTGGCTTGTCCCTGGCTTAATTGGATGTGTAACTGAAAGGACATCTCTCTTGTATTTCCTTTCCAGTGGCCATAGCTTCCAGGAGCTCTGCCTCTTCACTTCCTCTCCTCACCTATTGTTCTGAGGATAGCATGCAGCTCCTGCATTGATCCCCACGGCTAAACCCTTTTCTCAAACTCCAGCTCTACAACAGCACTTACCCAAATGCTGCATAAATCTGGACATTCACTAGATGGGTGCCAAGAGATTATTTCTTGCAAGCTGTAGATGGGAAGGGAGCACATTAAAGCAGTTGTGTGGATATTGCCAGTATAACTTAATAGAATACCTGCTGTTGCCAGTATTGATCTCACAACATCAGGAATATTTAAATGGTGAGTAGACTTTGGGTTTATTCATCTACTTTTTTAAAAAAATTAAAACTCTGAGATCCACCCATCAGAACCTGGTGCAAGGACACCCATGTAGCACTCAAGAATTCAGATTGTGTAGCAGAACTGAATGGAGCTGATATTCCAACTCATGAAAATCCACTCCTCATTAATCCAGCTTTTTTCATTTTACTAGTGAAATTCAGGACAACCGGCGAGTGAGCAACGTTGGTCGTATTACCTAGATAATTGGGAATCAAACTGCACTCTAAGATGATAATCCATCTTCTGGCTTTCTCTGCTGACCCCAATTTCTTCTGTCCCTGGTCTGAAGTGGTACAGAAGTTTCAAGAGCTGTTATCCAACTATTTTGTCTGGAAGGTATGCTTACCTTTCCTGAATGGAATGCAGCCCATCCAGGACAGGTTGTTCATTGACTCAAAACCTTTCTCAACGGCGGCTGAAATATCTGGAAGTAACAACGCAGTGTTACCAGAGCAACACTTGTTTTATTTGGCTGCTGTTGGCAATCACATAAATAGAAAAGCCAACTCGAGAAAGGAACATAACAAGCACATAGATAGTTTTCTGGTGAATCACTTGAAGAGTTTCTTGTACCTCCTTTTATCACACATATCTGGAATACTTTTCCAATTGGAAATACTCCTGCTGCAATCAATATATTGGCAATTGTCTGTTCTATGGAAGAACAGCATGCAACTAGTCTGATGGCTTTATTATGGACAGTGGTTCTGCCTAAGGTGAGAGATCCTTGGGCTAAATCCCCCTGAGACCTTTGATATCAACTCTGGCCAGTCCATCCTCCCCCCCCCCCCCCGACTCCAAATGCCCCTTTTTCAAGGAGAATGAGTTAGGTAGTCCACAGCGAAAGAAAGCAGGTTCTCATACAACTCCCCCCGCCCCCGCCATAAAAGATCTAGAATTTTGGTTCCTTGGATTCACGTTTTATGAACTAAAACCAGACCTATTTCCTAAAGATTTGTCATTATTCTTAGTTCCCATGAAGTGCTGTGGCTGCAAAGAAATTGATATTTTGATTGGTGCCGGACTGCACAAAATATTAAATTAGCAAAATGTCCACTATTCTGTGGGGTGGCTTGGTATATACAGAGGATGGACTTACGTTGGGGGGATTCAATGAAGATTCAGGACACTACTCCTTATTTACCCAGTCCCATCCTGCACTCTGTTTGCTGGTGTTATCAGCCTCTAATGAGTATGCAAGTTCAGATGAATGGATGGGACCCAGACAAAATTGGGACGCGTCCTTTCTTTTCCAACCCTAAGCACATGTTTTTGGATATGGAAACTTGTGCACTGTTAAATTCCTAAGCAGCATCTACATCGGAAGGATGATGCAGATCTCTTCGGATTTAAAGATGACCAAGACAGGCATGGTAAATAACTCTTACATTGGCTTATGTCAGGCAACTCTGCCCCTTAACTTCTTCCCTCTGATGATACCTAAAGCAGAGCAGTACCGTAAAAAAAAAAAAAAAAAAAAGTGGTTAAATTGAAAGACCCCATGAACTTGGAGAGATAATAGTTTCGCAGGCTTAATCTGCAGCTAGGTAAGGCTGGACCAAGTTGCCAGCCAATTTTATGGAGGAGGAATATTTTTCCCTCAATTCCGAATATAGCGTTCAATCAAGCTGTGGATCAAGGCAGGTTCAGGCCCCCTTGAGTGGTCTCTAAGGAACAACTAATTGGGTACCCCTTCAGTAAGGCTACCCAATGTCTTGTTTGAATGGATCTAGTCTGAAGTGTGCTATACTGCATTAGGGATGGGAGAAACTGAAGTGTGTCTATGGCTTCTAGGATCTGAACACTTGGCCTCACAGCCCCATGGGGGGGAAAGCCCTACTGAAAGAACCTGTATAAGATCACAGCTGTACTACTTCTGAAATAATAGCTGTTATTGGGAGTCTGGTGAATATGCGTACAGTACATGAGAAAATCCTCCCTGATCGGTCAGCAAACTCAACACCTACCTGAATCAAATATGAAAGCTTAATGCTTGCTTGCCCTTCAGTGACTTCTCTCCCCTCAGTGAGGGGAAATATTTGACATGAATGGCAAGATTTTGGGAGGAACAAATGACCATTTCTCTGTTAGTTTTTTCACCGTTTCCTTTTTAAAGAGCTTAGGACTTTATTTAACAGAGCCGTATTTTAATACAATACAATAAAAACACACAACAGGGAAGTTGCATTCAGTGCCATCGTATGAGTCAAGATTCGCACTGAATTGATATCTGAGCCACAGAAAGTGAGCAAAACGAACAGAATGGGCACAGAATCAGAGCTAGGTCTTGCTCAAATTTACCATCTGGTTATTGGGAGGACTCTTGGGTTCCCATCTGATAGCTACAGAGAAGCCACCCCCATGGATCAGACGACAATGCAGATGTAACAATGCTCAGTGCCCATTTCTTTTGTCATTTAGGAACAGCAGGGAAAAAGGCAGTGAAAATGATAACCCACATGCTTGGAGGGTTCCTACCAAGAGGAGAGGGGCTCTGTACTCTCAGTGGTAGAGTCTGGCTTGTCTGCCTCCCAGCCGTAGCACAGTACACTGGCTTGCAAAGGAACCACATGCAGAAGGCCACCAAATATTATGGGGGGGAAATGGGGAGAGGAGAAATAGGGGGAAGTCTGGACAAAGCTTGCCAGCAGCAGAGCGCTGGTTGCCTGACAGAGCCCTGAATGGAATCACACCCATCCTCATAGCATCCTTATTTTTGCAATGGTGAGAATGCCCCAGCATCGCCTCTTCTTTAAACCGTAAACTGGAAGGGTTTGTTAACAGAAAACTTCATTGCCTGGAGGTGCCCTTGATTGCTATGGGGATGAAGACCTATTTAACATCTTGTTTCAATAAAATCAGTCACCTGTGCATCTCTAGTATTTAAATAACAGTAAAATTGCATGAATGCAGCTTGAATGACAACGTTTGCTCCCAGTCCATAGAAATGCTACCTTCTAATAGGCTTTATTTTTAGTGCAAGAAAAAAATTAAGCGTTACATTTAAGGAAGACCAAAATAAGTGCTACAAATATATGTGCTAGGCATATTATATTATCTCACTAAAAACCAATAAATATACCCGGAGAATAGCTTCCGATTTTTCATTTACTACTTGCTTGTTACTATAACTTCTGATTTTCATTTACAGTGTATGCATAGGTATTAAAACCCTTACTTTAGAAACAGGGCAACACAATACCTTATGGATCCTTATGATAAAGGCAACCTTAAACATCTTGTTTACTGTTTTCTTTACAGATTAAGGAATGTGAAATAATCATCATTAGGACAATCAGCCAACTTTTTTGGGGGGGGGCTTTTTCTTTCTCTGTTATAACTTTCCACATGGTTCTCTGCTTCCTCAATGCAGCTTCTCCATGACTTCAGGTTCAAAATCTGTGACAAGTTGCATAAAGTGTTCTTCCTGCATTGTACCTGTGTCAGAAGCATTCTTCCCCTTCTTCAGTTTGTTTCTGTACTGCTTGTTTGCTCAGGAAGAAGTTACAGTGAATTCAGTTGGTTGCTAGGAGTCGAAAACTACTTGATGGCACGTAATCAATCTTTCCTATCATTTGATCTAGCTTCAGCTGTGATATTAGGACAGCTCACGTGATAAAGTTCTGTGCACACCTCACACTGGAACTGCATCCCCTTGTGTGGCACACAGGAAGAGTAAACCATGGGAAGCCAAGACATCAATCAGAAGGTTGCAGGGATTGTAGGAGGAGAGCTCCATTAGTCTATGGTAGCAAAAAATCAGGAGGAGTCTGCGGGGAGAGATTCTTCTACCTTGTCTACCACGACTGGACTTCAGATGGTTTCCATCTGATTAAATATTCTGTTAAATATTCTGATTACTAATCATGTGTACAGAACTATACATGTATTTTATTTATTTTAGGAGAATACAAAGGGTCTAGTGCAAAAGAAGCCAGTTATTCAGCCCTTTTGTTCAGCAACTGAAACGTTCTTTCTCCTTTTCACAGATTCTAGCCCTGCTTTTGATGTTTGCTTAGTAATATGCATTGCCTCATTTATTCTTAGCCCGAGTTATCTCCAGGTACCCCTAATTTAACTGGCTACACTGCACTGGGACACACTACACTAACTGGGTGGAATTGGGCATGTGGTCTGACAACTTCAGTTTTAAAGATTTTAATTCGCTCTTAATGACTTTTCTGATATGGCCAAAGGGTGTTATAATTCCTGTTCATGACAGAAATCATGAATGGCTGATTAATTGATGAAGGAGAAAGGAGAGACAAATGATACTAATGCGGCATCAGGGATTAAATATAAATAATTCTGTTTTGGAAGTAGTGCATTTTCCATACCTTATCTCATTCAATCTTACAACAGACCTGTGACTCAGGCCCTTAACATTTTTACTGCTACAGATAGGAGTGAGAGGATGAAAGAATGCAACTTCTTCCAACCAGCTCAACCAATTGGTTCATGGCTAAGATGTAATTTCTCATCCAATTTTTAAGCTCTGATCACCAGATTCCTAATCTTTGAATGTCAGTACCCAATTTCAGTTTTACAACCCTGGCTATAGTTTGGAAATACAAGAAAAGAAAATACAAGAAAAGACATACATCACCACTCCTGTCTATGTTTATATAAATATAGAGAAATTTTCACCCACCTGCTGCTTTGTTCCCAAAATTACCACATGCTAGCATAAACATAATATGGTTCTGTTTTGATAGACAATTTGATCTGAATTTGGGCTAACATTCACTCGACTTGGCTTCAATGTACTTTTCACATTTTTCCTCCCATCCCTATTTTGTATTCAAATTGCAATAAAAAACTATGAGTTAAAATTATTATTAATATTACTATCCATTCTGAGTAACATGTTTACAGCCACTGCAAGTGAGTTGCTATCAGAGATTCAAGGTCTTGAATGAAGATTTAACCTGGAGAGTCTTTGCTCAGAGATTAAAACCAGACAAGCAAAGGCAAAAGGATGCATGACATTGGATCCTACAATGATCTGGCAATGTATGAAGCCTCTGGATTGGCCAAACCTGATGTTCTGTAGGGGCGTTATCAGCAGAGCAGTATTTAGAGAACTGTTGCATGTTAACTTTCCACCCTCAGAGCCCATTTTAATGAAAGCTCCACCTGATATTTACAGAAAGAGCTGATGTGATTTGTGCTTATCCATCTGCATAGGTGTGCGAATATCACAAATGAAACAACCTATGGACTGCTGAGGCATATGTCTGAAGGCACCTTCAGACACTTGGCCTAATGTCTTAAAACAAGACCAAACAGATTAATCGCAGACTCAGCAAAAAACAGGGCCTCCCAGAACTGGCCAGTGAGTTTCCACTAAGCTTGATGGTGTCCATTAAAGTTCTCCAAGGCCTTCTAAGGAAATGAAAAAATAACTTTTGCCTTTAAGAGTTCAGCAGATCAACTCAAAAAGGGATCCTTGACATCAGCCAAAAGATCAGCAGTGGAATATACTAGTTAGATTCCACCCAATAAGCTTTCTTGCAGAGTATCATATTATTTGCTTTAATGCATATTTAAAGTTTGGGATAATATATGTAAATAAAAGGAAAATGAGAACAACAAACAACATGTAGTAAATAATACTGGTTAAAAAACTATATACTGTTGGCTTATATTTTGTTGTAATTAATGCCTGTACGGTTACTGTAATATTAGTCCCCTCACCACAGAATATAGCATTAAAAAGACTTAAATAACATTCTGAGTGTGACTCACAAATTATAATAGCCAAAGAAGGTTGTGTTGGCATTTTCAAGCCTGCAGAGTCCCGTTTTCCAATTATTACGTTAGTAATATAAACCTTCTTATGGATTCCCATCCACAAACCATCAATCTTTAGATGAACTGAAGCTTCTAGAAGTGGTATCCAATTCCTATTCATGTGTTTGTGAGACACCTACTTTGTAGGCAGATGCGATATAACAACATATTTCACTAGAAGGAAAGTAGTGATACGCATCAGAGCAACCCTCATAGGGCAAGGTGATGGGATTTGAGGGGGCTGACCCATCACTCATTTCTATTATCATGGCTTATACACTGATTATTCATTGCAACTTCATCTCTGTTGCTGTAGCTTCTAGAAAAGGCAACTTCAGACTCATCTTCTCTTTCACCACTTCGACCTCTATAAATTCCAGGTGACGAAAGTCTTCCACTTTCAGAACTGGGACTTCTGTATAACTCACTTTCTGGAATATCTTCAGCCTCAGCACTTTCAGTTCTAGGATGTGATGTAACTGCACATCTGTAACTATAATTTCTAAAAAGCATGCCCTCTGTGCATTTTTCATTTTCTTTGCCACAGCTGCTAGAAATAGTAGCCTCTGAAATACCTCTGCTTTCTTGACTGGAGCTTCTGGATAATAAGTCAGCTGCTTTAAAGCTCCCACTTTCTTCACTATGGCTTCTAGAAAAGCTATGTTCGGTAGCCTCTTCATTTTTTCTGTGAAGCTGAATAGGAGTGGAAGTCTCTACAGGATTTCCACGCTCACTGCGATTTCTAGAAAAGCTGCCTGCTTGTTCATATTCAATTCTGGAAAGACCAGACTGTAAGACAGCTTCGTTTGTCTCACTTGCATACCTGACACCATAATCTGGAAAACTTGTATCCTCATGACTTCCTTTGCTTTCTTTACTCTGATATTTCATAAGATCAGTATCTGCAAATCCTTCTCTTCTGCTGCTTTGACTTCCGGAGGAACCACCTTCCAAAATGCCTCTGTTGATTCTAGAAACGGCAGCTTTTACAAAACCTTCACTTCCATCATTCTGGCTACTAAAATAGTCACCCTTAGCTGGATCACTATGAGCTCTGGCAAAAACACTTTCAGTTAAGCCTCCTTTTCTGTTGCTCTGGTTTTTAGAAAACCCACTCTCTGATTTGCTTTTGCTCCCACATCCACGAAGGCTAGGGTTGTTATCTGAGACACCTCTACTCTCCATTTTGTGGAGTCTTGAAAGATCAGATGGTAAAAGTTCTTCACTTCTGGGGCTAGGATCTCCTGAAATATTAGTTTCCAAAGAACTTTCTCTTGCCCTACTATGAATTTTTAAAACTGACTCCTCACACATCTCTTCATCTACACTAGTAGGAGTTCTCACAAATACACTGTCACTTAAAGTTGTACTTTTTATACTTGGAGTTTTAAAGCCACTACCCTTTGAGACAGATTGTCTCTCATCACTAAGGCTCCTAGAAACACTACCCTCTACAAAGGCTGTGTTAGTATTACTGGGGTAATTATTAAGGCTATCTTCCTGTGTACCTTCAGTATGGGCTTGAGGAAAGACAGTATCTGTAGAGCTTTGATTCTGGTCTCCCAATGAACTATTTCTGCTGACTTCGCTGCTGCTTTCAGAAATGCCACCTACAGGGACTCCACCATCTTCAGCACTCCTTGTTCTACAAAGTACAGGTCCAGCAAATTCTTCATGGCTGCCTCTAAATTCAGTTTCATCACTCTGGCTTTCAGATAGGCTGACCTCTGAGATGTCCCCGCTTGCCTCACTGTAAGTTCCAGAAATGCCACCTACAGGGACCCTACCATCTTCAGCCCTGGTGGTTTCGGAAACAATAGGTTCAGCATATCCTTCATTTCCATGGATATTTCTGCATTCATTTTCATCACTCTGGCTTCTAGAAAGGTCACCTTCTATATAGGATGCACTAGTCCCACTGTAACTTCTAAAAAGGCTGCCTTCTGAGCTATCACCACTGTGACTTCTAGCAAAAGTGTTGTCTGTAAGTTCTCCATCTCTGTTGCCTTGGCTTTGAGACTGGTTACCATCTGGAACACTTTCTTTTCTAGAACTATGATATCTAGGTCCAGAGGAATTATTGCTTTCCCCACTTTGAGTTCTGGAAAATTTGGATGACAAAAATTCTGCACTTGTGTGACTTGGACTTCCAGAATTGTTGCCCTCTTGGATATTGTCACTTGTCTCACTGTAGGTTCTGGCAAATACAGTCTCAGTCAAGGCTCCACTTTCATTGCTTTGGGTTCTAGAAAGGCTACCCTCAGATATATCTCTGATTTCACCACTTGGATATCTGCTGCTTTCTAGGTTATCACCACTTCTCTTACTATGGCTTCTGTTACTCCCAATCCGGTAACTATAACTTCTGGAGCTATTGCTTTCCATGGTGTCTTCAGCATCTGCAAAATTTCCGCTTCTATTGCTACTACTTCTGGAAGGACTCCCTAAATTATCTCTTTGGGAATAACTAGAACTTTCAAAGATATCTCTGCCCTCGCTGATATAACTGGTAGAAAGGCTACAATCTGGAGTGCCTCCACTTCTATTGTTGCAACTACTAAAGGAACCATTACTGGATGCCACTTTGTTTCCACCATTGTGACTTCTAGAAAGTCCAGTTTCCAAACTGCTCCAACTCTGCGTCATTTCATTTGTCAAATCTTTTGCTCTTGATGCCACATCTGAGACATTTGTGATGTCAGAGTCGGGTAAAACTGCAAAGGAAAAACACAAAACACATGGTTTTTCTTTCTTTTTTTAATTATCATTTTCTGTTTTATTTTTGCTTTCAGTACTCATACACCTGAATTAGCATAAGTGTGAAGAGTATTCCATGAGTTTTTGATATTGTATCCCATAAGCTTTGCATAATCTTGGCTCATTCAGTTCTTCAGCATTTGGGAAAGCAAATGAGATTTCGTCAAATGTTGGATGCATATTTTTTTTTAAAAAAAATGATAATTTCAATGCAATATTAAACAACGAACTTACAGGACTTTGGTCTGGAGAAGATTTTGCTAATGAATGCAGGTGGTGGGGACTCCATGCTGTGATTAAAATGACAACAACAACAAATTAGTTCAGTTTTACTGTAAAATATAAGCGTTCAGAAGAATAATAATTTAGCAATGTAAGCAAAATTTAAAAATAAGGAGTCCTTCCTAAGTTCTTTTGAGGGTTCCCATCCTGGAAAACTAAACAGCCTCTAGGACAACAGATGCTCGCTGCCACGTGTCCTCAGGATAAAAAACCCTGACTCTCACATCGATCTATCCTTAAGAGTTGCAGCTATATATGTAAAGGACTGTTTGTCATTGGCTCCCCCTCCTTTTTTTTTTAGCAGTTATAAAATAGGTGACAGCAAATACAAAGCCTTTTGCACTCTTGAATATTTCCAATGAACAGGCATCTCTGGAATTCTAAGCAGCCAGAAGACTCTATAACATACTTTGTTAATATCTATTAAGTGTATTAAGGGTCCGCTACCAAACATGTGCAGTTCCAAAGCCCTCTCTTCACACGAACACCACACAAACTCTAATATTCATGCTTTGAATATAGATATATAGATATCTGTATAGAAGGAACTCTTTATTACTTAGATTGCCATGTGAGCTGGAAGGCTGGGTGATCAGCTTACATTATGCAGGTGCCCACACTATGAATGGAAGCAATGCTGTAGAAGACATGCAACCATGGAGGTCTGGATGCTATGAAACCATGCAGACAGCTAGAGAAAAAAAGTCTTATCTGCATTTTGGAATTAAGCTTTGAACTAATCCTAGACTTCAGTGTTATGCTTCACAACAGACTTCCAGAAGTGTGAGTTCAATTGACCAGTAGGAGAGCCGTATTAGTCTATGGTTAAAAAAATCAGAAAGTGTATGGTGGCACCTTTTCTAACTAATTTTATTAAATTTGATCACTTGATGAAGGGAGCTGCAGCTCACAAAACTTAGGCCTTTTAATAAAAAATGGTAGTTGAAAAAAGTGCCATCAGACTTCTGATTTAGTGACCAAGGATTTTAAGATTCAGAACATCAACTGTATGTAGTGTCAGTATCTAATGCTAGAACATGCGGGAACTGGAATCCCAGTCCCTTCATTTTCCAGGCTGAAGTTGCTAACTCTACATCGTAGTGTCGATATCAAAGAACACTACAGCCTTCTCAGAACAAAAAGGACTAAAAACCTGCGGAATGTTTCCATTTTCCTATTCAAAATCTGAATCTGATGTTTGAAATGCAAAGTTGCATTCCGAACATTTTTCTTTAGATGTTGACATTCAAGCACCATGAGACTGTTGGATTTCCTGATTTTTTAATTTTGATGTTGAAAAAAACCCTTCAGGTATGACATGCCATAGGCATCAGATGCTTGAATATTGAAATAATTTCTGAAGGAAATTCAATCTCCCAGAAGAATTTTGAACAGATATTTTGGAGGAAAATTAATCTAAGCTCTGCTTTCTTTTCAGTTTATACATCCAGAAGCTTCAAATAAACAGTCTTACCTGCTTTCTTCTCCTTCTACTAGTTTCCTGTAAGTGAGAATCTCAATGTCCAAAGCCAGCTTGATGTTCATCAGCTCTTGATATTCCTTAACCAGCTGAGCCAAGTCTTGCCTGGCACTATGAAGGGCATCTTCCAATTTTGCCAGTTTTGCTTTGGCGTCGTTGAGGGCTGTTTCTCCTTGTAGACCAACATTTTTGATGTTATCCTCTAATTGTAGACACTGAGTACACAGAAGACCACAAGTGAGGGAAACCTGTTTCTCTCAAGCTCCCTGTTCTTCTTTCCTCTTCCCATTTGAAATAAATAAAAAGTCGACGTAGGAAGGACACAGAAATATCTTATTGCTGGCATTCCTTGTGCCTTTCAATAGCAGATATAAATTGTGGCATGTCTCCAAGAAGACAGAGAATCATAGAGAAATGCCTGCTCACGTATCTTCACCAGCTCATTGCCACCACTTGCAGTTTCCCTTTATTACCCTATCAGCTCTAATGTACAGGGATAGCTTGGTTGTTGCTAGGTCTTCCTATTAGCTTGGATAACCATCACATTTGAATACTACTAAGCCACACAGGAAAAGGAACAACATATATACTTGTATTTCTAACAGAAACACATTAATGAGATATTACATAAAGTCAACCACAAGTTAACAAAGTTAACAAAGGTAAGGGGGCAAATAAGACCATCTGAGCTTCCTGGACTTATTTTCTCTAATAGTCGTTTTTCTCTCCTTTGTTCTTTGAGATATAAGTATTCATAATTTCTGTCATACATGCCACATTTCTCCTCAGTCCCAGCATATCTGGCTGGGGATGATTGGAACTGATAGTTATCATATGTGGAGGTTCCCAGACTGAGAAGTACATTGGCTTAGGCAACATGGCACTTATGGTATTGTAGCACCCTCAACATGCATAAATGAGATCCATACAAACCCAAATTAAACATACATACATATACATATATACATATATACATACATACATCTAAAAGAGAACCAGTTTGGCATAATGGTTAAGGCATCAGGCTAGAAGCCAGGAGACCATGAGCTCTAGGCCTGCCAGCGGGTGACTTTAGGCCAGTCCCTCTCTCTCAGCCCTAAGAAGGAGGCAAGGGCAAACCACTTCTGAAAACTTTGCCAAAAAAACTGCAGGGACTGGTCCAGGCAGATGCCAGGAGTCAACACTGACTCAAAGGTAACAAACAAACAAACATATTCTCATGTGATCACGAACACTTCTGTGTTCTTGCATGAAGGCTTTCGAAATGAGATGAGATAACCAAAACCTCATCTAATTTATGACATAATGAGATTTCAATCATGTTTATTTTATTTTTAGGTTTTCGGTGTCTACACTATTGCCAGGAATATAGGCTTCATTTGCGTATTCCTATGTGTTTGGGAAGGACTGTGATTTTGCAGTCTTCTACCAACCACATTCTTACCTGGCTTTTCAGAGAGACAATGCAAGACCTCATTTTTTGGATCTGTATATTTAACTCGGCAATCACCCTCCGGTCATTAAGGAGATGGTCCCCATACTTAGCAGATAACACTTCTCTTTCATTCAGCTGGAGGGAATAATTAAGAGAATATTACACACTGTAAATACTTCCTGCCCCCTCCCTCCTCCAACATCCACAGCGTGGAATGTAAGGCCAAAACCCCCCAAAACCATTACTTTGTGATCTACAAGGATCATATTCACGATTCAAGTAAAAATCTCTGCCCCAAACCTCTGGAGCTCTAGGCTCAACATGCACAGACGACATAACTTTAGATCTGTGACTAAAACAGCACAATTAAGTCCTTCCTATCTGAATATTAATCTATTTTCTGCTTTCCCATCAGCATTCCTGTGAATACTCTTATTTTCTTCTCCTTTCTCGTTCTTTGCCTCGTTATTCTATTTAATCTGGAGATTTCTTTTACACCAAATTTTCATTTCTTTCTTGACCTTGTTGAATCTCATTGTTGTATTTTCTGTCAGCCTCCATTTTCTATCCCTTCGTGCCATGCATTTACTTCAGTTAGGTGTGGAGGGCTGTGGCTGAACCAAGTCTCTGTAAATTATTCTCCTTTTCAGGGCTACTTGTTATAATTGAGGTCCACCAGCAGCACTTTGGACAATTTTTAATGGAACATGGATATATACCTTGCTTCGGGTGAGTGCCTCCAACTCTTCCCAGCTCCTGATAGCCAAATCTTCATACTGAGCTCTCACATCCTCTACAATCCTGTGGGGGTCAGGCATGTATCTGTTGTTGTCAATCCCCAGCACAACTGAAACATCTTTAATCTGTGACATCACTTCCTCAAGTTCCTAGTTCAGCAGGAAATAGGCTGAGATTAATATGCAAATCATACCTTAAGTTTACAGTGGTTAGATCTTGCAACTAAGCATTGGAAGCTCAACTATGATTGGATACAATGTTAATTAACATTATACATCTATTTTTTGTGTTCAATATGTCTCATACATATATTACATCAGTAATATCTACAACAGCTCTGTATGGTAGGTCATTATTATTACTCAAATGCGGATCTGAAATTCTATAATAGAGACCTACAAAGAAATGATTTTCTGGCTAAGGAAACCAGAAGAGGGCTCAGAAACAGTAGATTCCCAACTCATATTCTCATGGCATCGTAACAAAAGCAAACCGGTCCCCCACACAGCTGGATTATGATTTTTAAAGATCACTGCAAAACCTAGACCTTTTCCTGAAAATAAGAAACAATGTTTTGTTCCTCTAGAGGGAGGAAGGCAGAGTGAGCCCTGGAATCAACTTTTCCACAAGAAAGGAAGGGGAATTGAAAAGAGATGTGGAACTGGCCATTGTGATGAGGAATTCTCAGTCCTAAAATAAGCTGAAAGAAAAATTGGAGAACAATAATTCTGAGGCCACCCCACTCCTGTGATATGTATTACAATACCACAAAAATGAAATGTACATAATGGCAATGTTTGGAAATGGCAGTCATCCCCCAAGTTATCTTATAAACCATCTGAGAAGAAATAGAGCATCCGTCAGTTTTATTTACAGCCCAAGACCAACACAGTAAAAGACCAGCATACAATACAATAACTATAAAAAGAAATTTTTAAAATTGTGAGAAAGCCCTATAATAATTAACAGCTACCAATTAATAGCGTGAAGAAGGAACCAGACGGCTATTGAGAAGAATTTTGCAACCTTCTTAGAGGTTTCTGAAGAGTGGTCACCTAGAAGAAGGGGAAACAGAATACTTATATAGAGAGAAATCATTCTGGGAGAATGGGTTGAAGAATGTGTTATGTGCCACATGAACAAGCCAGAATGATAAATAATAATTTCAGACAATTTTTTCTAGACCTGTCTGGTGATTCTGGAGATTGTATCTGGGATTTTCTGTATGAAAAGCATTTGTTCTACTGATCTATGGTCCTGCCCTATTTGTGCCTGTTTAATATTAATTACACATACAGAGAGAGAGAGATGCCCACACTCTTGGAAGAGGATGAAGGATGTGTCATCCAAAATCTGCTAAGCAATAAAGGCATTTGACTATTATGTCATAAACTGACCTAATCCTTAAAGAATCTATAGGAATGGTGGTTCATTAATGTCAGCTCTCCAATGGTGCCCTCTCCCTTCTCCCCAACACACTCTAGAGTGGTTGCATATGAATAAAGTTCCATACTGGAGGTCTCATATATGTCCCCAGACAGTCCAGTGCACTTCACAGTTATAATAGTAGCAATTATATCCCATCTTTCATACAAGGAATTAAAATGGCTTACCCCCATTTCATATTTCTAACCATCCTGTGAAGTAGCTTAGAATGAGAGAAAGTGAATGGACAAAGGTCATCCAGTGTATTTTACAGCTGATTAGGAACTTGAGCATTTGATTCTTCAGACTTATTTTAACACTCTAATATTGGCTTTCAGAGTTCAGTGGTTAGAAACTGGAGGAGGACATCCTATACATTCTTTCTCATGGATCTAGGAAAAAATGCTAACTCTGTTAAATGACTCTCCAGGTACAAAGTTTCTGCATAATCTGGAATCCCTTCATCTATACAGGTATATTTGCCAAAAGTATGTCCTTCAAGATGTCTATGGCCAAGAGAAAGGGATAGGTGGTGTGGGACTAGTTGGTTCAACTTCAGTGACCCTTTATGTATTTAACATGTCAGAAACATTTTTTAGTCTCAAAATCCTGTTCTGAATCCTTTTTTAACCTATTCTGCTCTTTACTTTATGAGAACAGGTGCAATGCTTGTCTACTGAGCTTTGACTAATCACCCACACTTCAATTTTGACAAGGTTTGCCAAACTAATTAGAACAAGGAATGGGCATATCTGTCAATAGCAGTTTTGCAATTTTTGCAAATCTGCTAAGTTCAGTCTGTCAGTGAAGTTTTTTTTTTAAAGTCTGCAGTAAAATATGTGCACATTGGTGCATATTTCTCCAAACATGTGTTTTTATATATTACTTTTATGCATATATAAATGCCTATACATGATTCCCTAATACACTTCTTTTATTGGTGAACTGCATTGCAAAATTTTGAGAAGGGTGAATCTGAATAATAACTAAGATTAAGGTTTTATAGATTTCTAAATGTGAAATTCAAGCAAATAACATGTATCTTCTACCCTTGTCCTTCTTTCCATGCTATCTTTTCTTTGTAGAATAAAGCAACTCCCTGATCTCTGGCCCATATTCATAAATGGCTGATGTTATCAAGACAAGGAGGAAGGGTTTCAAGGTCATTTCCAAAGGCAGATTCTTCAGCATAGTAACTTTCACAGGAATCCTTGTAGTGAGTAAACCACACAGACACACAGACACACACACCTGTGTCATGGAGGGGCAGGCAAGACCGTACCTGAAGGTTCTGAAGTCAGAACCCTTTGAATGTTTGGCCAGTCCTAATGTTTTATTAATGGTTAGATAGCATCACTGAAGCAATGAGCATGAAACTGAGCAAACTCAGGGAGGCAGCGAAGGACAGGAAGGCCTGGCGCGATGTGGTTCATGGGGTCACGAAGAGTCGGACACAACTTAACGACTGAACAACAACAACGTTTTATTTTCTCAAGCTTTTACTTGTCTCCAGTCAAAACTGATTTATGATGGCAAGAGTCCACAGGCCTTATCCCACTGATCTCCCAAAGGAAAAAATAGCAGCATTAGAACCTTTTTGTAGTGATTCTCAGGCCTCTTGGAAGGGCCAAAAGCTGGGAAGGGATGCATGGTTTGTCTATCAGCAGAAAAAGAACCACCTGCCAACCCAGTGCATTTGGGAACTGATTATCTCAGTTCCTAATAAACAGACCACCAGCATTTAAACAGATTTTTAAATTTAAATCTGCATTTAAACTTATTTTTAGAGATAAGAAATGTATATCTACATCATTTTGAGAACACAGCACACTGGCCCCAGGATTTATTGCCTTTGAAGCAATTAAGGTTGTCAACTTTGGGAAGCAGCCAAGAGACAATGTCATGGCAGAGGCAGGTAGGCTCATGATGAAGCCAGGTGGAATCTGGTTTACGATGAGTGGAGGCTGGAAAAGGGGCTGCTCAGTATTGATTACCTAACAAACATTGTTTACTGAAATGAATCTGCAAAATGCTGTCTGGGTGGTTTGTTGCTGCAAGACCAATTGGTTACCTGATTCAATCACCTCACATGATAAAGGAGAGGAGAAAATGTTTGAAAACCACCTATTCCCGATTCTGTCTCAGCCAGAGAAGATCATACTACAGGTAGTTCTCGTTTAGCAACTACCTTGTTAAGTGACTGTTTGCTGTTATGATGGAGATGAAAATAGTAACTTTATGACCAATCCTCACATTACGACCTTCACAGGTCCGTAAAGCAAAGGAAAGCTGAAGTAAGATCATAAGCACAGTCGTGGTTTCATGTACAGACTGTTTCACTTAACGACTGAGTTGTCGGTCCCAATGGTGGTCGCTAAACAAGGACTACCTATACTCAAGTTACTACTCAGGGCCTTAGTTTTTGGCATCAGTGTTAGGGGCACACTTTGTTCCTACAACTAAAACACATTTCTGAAAAGCCTACCCTAAGAAGAGTCTTCCCCTTCCTTGATAGACTGAAACCTGTTCCTTATCATCCTGAATTAAGCACAAAGCATAAGTCACGCGGGCCCACAACAGGCAACCTCTACTATGGGCACATTAGCTGCTGCATTTTATGCATCAAGAGTAGTTCCTAAAGAGTAGCCACCTGCTCTTTAGATCCATGCCCCTCCTGGCTGGTTAAAGCGGGCCAGGGGGGTGTGGTGTGAGTGGGTTCTGGCGATGATTAATGCTTCTTTGAGTGAGGAGGTTGTTCCTTTGCCTCTTAAGGAGGGTTTGGATCGGCCCTCCTCAAGAAGCCATCACTAGACCCCACTATACTGGACAATTTTTGTCCAGTATCTAACCTCCCCTTTTTGGGGAAGGTGATGGAGAAGGTGGTTGTGCAGCAGCTTCGGAGGACCTTGGATGAAATGGATTATCTGGGATATTCCACTTCAGTCGGGATTCAGGCCTGGGTATGGGACTGGGACTGGGACAGCATTGGTTGTGCTTTTGGATGATCTCTGGCAAGGGCGGGATGAGGGCTGTGCATCCATCCTGGCCCTACTTGACCTCTCTGTGGCTTTTGATAGCACCGAACATAGCATCCTTCTGGATTGGCTCAGAGGATTGTGGGTGGGCAGCATGGTGTTGTGCTGGTTCACCTCCTTTCTCCAGGGCCGATTCCAGGTGGTGGTAGCTGGGGAAGAGAGATCCTGCTCTCAGCCCCTACTATGTGGAGTGTTGCAGAGTTCGGTATTCTCCCCTCTCTATTTAACATCTGCATAAGGCCGCTGGGTGAGTCATCCATCGCCATGGGGTGAGGTATCATCAGTACGCTGATGTTACCCAATTATACATCTCTGTCCCTGGTGAATTAAGCAATGCTGTGAAAGTCTTATCCTGGTGCCTAGAGGCTGTGAGGGTCTGGATGAAGAACAACAGGTTTCAGCTGAACCCCGGCAAGACTGAATGGCTTTGGTTTTTGGGGTCTTCTGGTTCTAGGACTATACCGTCTTTGGTGCTGGATGGGGTAGCACTGCCCCAGGCAGACCCAGTGCACAATCTGGGGGTCCTCCTGGACTCGCGGCTCCTGCTCAAAGAGCAGGTGGGAGTCGTGGCCAGGAGGGCCTTTGCAGAGTTTCAGGTTGTGTACCAGCTGCACCCATTTCTGGATCAGGGGGCTCTGCACACTGTCACTCATGCCCTGGTCACCTCCCATTTGGACTTCGTAATGCGCTCTACGTGGGACTGCCCTTGAAGAGTATCGGGAAGCTTCAGCTGGTGGAAAATGCAGCAGCGCAGGCAGTTCTGTGTGCCCCTAGAAGGGTACCTGTTACACCTTTGCTCTGCAAGCTGCATCGGTTGCCAGTTTGCTTCCAGGTCTCATTCAAGGTAGTGGATAAGGTGAGAAAGGACAGCACACTAGCTCTGCCAGCAGTGTTTTTAATCCTAGCAACTGAGTTAGGTAAGAATAATGAAGTCCTTTAATGCAGCATAAAATGGGAACAAAGGGGGTTAGAAACCTGACAATCAGGAACACAAGCACAGAGAGTGGCCCATAGGTGCTCCTTAGACAAGCAATCAAGGCGCCTGGCCGCAGCTCTTTCCTTTGTATTTAATCCAATAAATCAAACAATAAAGTGGTTGGAGATGAGCTTAGATGCCAAGGCAGGGCAGGGGAGCCATTCTTGACAGAGGTAAGATGGGGGATTCCATAATGGCTTGATTTAAGAAGCAGATCCTCAAGAGTGTGAGAAAGAAGAATTCCAGCCTGATTATGTATATGTATCTAGATCAGTGAAGGTGAGAGAGGCTGCGTGAGTACCAGGGAATTCCTTCCTGAATCGGTGGAAATAGTTAGGCCTCAAACACCAAGGATGTGTAGCAGATATAATTGCACCCTCGTTGCACACAAGGATGCCTATGATTGATAGAGACGAGTGGTTCTGCTTCTTAGGTGCCATCATAACTACTCCATGTAACTCAGATTTAAGATACATGTACAAGCTATTGCAGGTCACAGTTGATCTGGGATGTGATGACTGAGGAGGCTCCTTGGAAGCCAATCATTAGCAGAAAATCAGGGCAGCAATCCAGTATAAAAAAAACCAAGGAGAGGAAGTTGAATCACTTTGCACATACTCCAAGGCACAAAGTCTGAGGAGCTCTATGCAGGTATGAACGTTTTCAAATGCATCTCTGAATATTTGTAATTGCCACAGGATGCCTTATTACTTCAGCAAACTTTCCATGTTTCAAATTTGGTTCAGATGCTTATTGTAAGGTGCTTGTGGCAGTACAAGAAAGGGAGGGGATAAAATCAGAAAAGGAGGAGTACATCCGCTGTTTACTTTCTCAGTGTAGGTCACTTCCCCCTATTTTTAAGCCAGATATTCCCTGCATCTACTAATAAAGACAGGATGAGTGTGCAAACGTATCTTCTGACCTGCATGGAGTAAAGTGTCCTCAAGACCAGTTTCTTTGGGATGTGTTTAAAATCCAAATAAACAGTAAAGTAGAATTTTCATTAAATGATGATCATACTAAGTGTCAACAAACTTAGATGTGGATATTTACTACAAACTAACACCACTCCAGGACACCCATCTTCCTTCCTTCCCTCCCTCCCTCCCTCTCACCTGTTCTTGGATAGTAGTCATTAACTCCACCCACGCATGTAATCCACTTAGTTTCGTTTCCAATTCTGTTTTGTGCAGAAAGCCATTGTCCAGGTCCTGTAGATGGATGAAGATCAGAGAAAAAGAGTTTGTGACTTTTCACTTTAGCTGGAGCTTTTAGCATAAATTTCAGTCACAAGCTAGGGGAAGGGGAGACTGATCTTTGCAGGATTAGCACTCTGCCCCGCCATTTGAAAATAGCATTAATAACAGGTCAGAAATTTTGACTTTAATTGGGAAAAATCTCTGCCAGCAGAATTTCTCTGAAATGTCCCACCAAAATGCTTGCCTTCCCCAGTGGTATCATGAGCTCCAGTAATTATACAGCTTAGAAACAAAAAACGACCCCCTGAGTCTTCTGTTTCTATCATTGCCATTCTGAAATTCAGGTGACATAAAGCATGTACCTGTGTTTGAGAGGTTAGAGTTTGTGGACTGGACCTCTTTTACTCTGACAATTTTCTTGCGGCATATCTGCTGGAGAGATTCTATGGCATTCATACAACAATTTATCAATACAGTATTTTAATGAGTAAGAATAAGTAATAATGGACAAATATTGCTTGCAATAACTTTAACAAGGAATAAACAGCACTTGCTGATGTTGCAACAAAGCAGTGGGGGCACAGGCCATCTTGTTCCTAGCACGTCATTCAAGGGACAGCTTGTTCAAAGAGGGGAACGGTCCTGCTCAGACTGCCACCACTAGTGCAGTCAGGGTGGAGGATGAGATATGTCTGCCCTGCATTTCTAAGTTTCAAATTTAGAATCCTTGATTTAGGGAACCAGGCTATGTACGTCTCTACAGATGTCATTTTCCACCATATGTACGATTTCCACAATACTTTAATAACACTGGAAATTAGACAGGAATCTGGGTTGGCCCACTATGTCATCTCTTAATCGTAAGTAAAAAGACATCAGGGGAATAAAGAAGGCAAGTGTGTTTTAATACAGGAAGAACACAATGAAAAGGAATTTACAGTTAATAATAGCAGCCTGCCCTGATCAGAATTGTTGACGCCTAGGCACCACAGCAATCACCCCCAGCTAACATTCAAAATTATTATCTATAGCTGGCATAAGAGAACTTGTAGTGGGACAAGGATTGTTACAAAGTTTAGAATCAGAAATGCTGGAAAATTCTATTATACATTGAATAGCCAATATAATTATATAAGCTTGACCAAGAAATCATAGATTGAATGCTAGATGAACCTGAACAATTACAGGGCCTGGGCCTGGATTCCTTTTTTTAAAAAAATTGATTTTCAGAGGAAAAGTTACAATCAGGCAAAACTGTTAAGAATTCATGGCCACTGTCCCAAGCCAGCACTTCTATGACTCATTTACCTGTTTATTCCAGCAACAACAATAAAAACAATCTGATATCATTATATTCTGGATTGCACTTTCTTTCTAAGTGGCAGTGAAGAAATTGTGGTAATGATAAAAGTTTTAAAATGGTGAAAATCAAATGCTAAACTTCAAAAATGTAAAAACGGAATTATCAGATAACGGGAATACATTTCTCGTTATCTTTCGTATGCATTTCAGCAATACTTTCTCAGGGTTATTGTTATTTTAAAATTCATGTCAAGCTCTGGCATATGAACTTTAAACAATGGAAAATGTTTGGCACCAATTTTAAAATGAAACCTTTTAAAAATTTAAACATAACAGAATCTGGCCTTTTCTTCCCACTTTGATATTATCCTGTTTCTTTCAAAACCATCCTTCTTCCTCCACTTTCCCGGGTATTGCTTATTCTAAACCTGCAAGTCATAATTCTGGAGATTAGGGATTACATTAAAGCAAAATAATGATCCAATTCACTAAGATTCAAACAAAACTACTTTTGTGTTAAACTGTCTCAATTCTGCAAAAGCTCAATCCAACCTACAGATGATTTATCCACCCAGACCCTGTGAACTGCTATCTTCTGCTGGATCTGAAATCGAAGAATGCTTCCCTGCTCACCTTTTTGAGTGTCGTGAAGGTGAATTCCAGCCCGCTGCGTTTGTTTATTTCTTCTTCGAATCTAAATGAAAGAGGGATGGTTGGTATGAATGAAATGCCGGAAGATATCATTAAAAGAGGCTGTGTAATTTAGGTTCTCTAGATTTCTTCCCGTCCTCTGTTTAGGAAATAGGACCAGTGATCCCACACAAGCATTCCACAAAAACCCTACACCTGGGCCATCTGTTCACTTAATTGTGAATTATTATAGCTCTTAGAAGCACCAACATATGGATCCATGATACTGGTTGCTCTGCAGGTGCACGCTAATGAGAGACCAGCCCTACCCTGAAGAGTTACCAGAGCAGCTATACAATGTCTGGGAAAATCATATACAAAATAATAATTCTGGAATTAATAGCAGAAAAAAGTAATGGCAGTAACTAAGTTTAGAACAAACGACAATTAGTGGGACTACTAATCACTTCGTCACTCGACTGCCTCAAGGAACAAAAGACCTTTCTTTCCAATACTTTGTCCCATTTCCTTCCCTGGTGCAAAGCATTTGTGGCTTGATGGTCACAGCTTCTCACTGGTCATCTCAATAGCATCATTCCGCATGGCAGTGCCTGAAATCAAATCATATCAGATGCTCAGGTATTCCATACCAATCTGTGAATGTAAGGCTTGCTAGCACAAAGGACACAGGAATTGCTCATACAAACTAAATCACCTTTATAAATCTGAACGTCCTCAGCAAAGCTCTCAGATATGCAAATTGCATCGGAGGAAATCGCAAAAGGTTTTTCATTGGATTTGAGCAAAGGACAAAGCATACATTTGGCTTTTGAAAGGGGCACTCTCACAAAATGGCTCTCATAGTGAGTAGCCAGTCACAAAATATCATTTATCAACTTGCTCCCTACCATACTAATCCCCTAAGATGCCTTTATGCCCCAGGGGGAGCACACTTCCAAGTAAAACTTTGGGCTGCACTCACCCAGCACTTTTTCTAAAAATGCTTACGAGGTCTTTTCATTTAAAAAAAAAACATTAAGGGATACTATTTGTCACAGCCAGTGTTGGCCACTTTTCTGCTTATGATTCAATCCCTACCCAAGGGCTTGGAAACAATAATAGTAATAATAATAACAATAACCACCACCACCACCATGCCAAATCCAGTCTAAACATCTGGCTGACTGTGTGAGCAACCATAATAACAATAATTCAAGTGGGGCAGGGAGACATCCACGGGAGCAAGTGCTATGGACATCCGGATGATCTGGTGAATCACTCTACATCTGATCATTTCTGTCCTGTAGTTTCTATAAATTAGTATTTAAATCTGTGGCTCCTAAACCATTTGACCCAATTACCCCTTTTCCTGGTCTCAGATAATGTCATTACCACCCAACCACCCTCCCCTTCCCCAACTGTGTCGTTTTACTACACAAGTGTCTCAGCAGCGGCAGTCCCAAAGGGGCATGCTGGAGGCCACACCCGGAAAACACTGCAGAGGAGGGGACGAATTAAATCTAATTAAATTAAAACCTAATTAAACCCCAATTAAATTAAGTATGGTTAATATACTACTCTCTCTGTATTCAATCATTTACCCTTTCTAACACATTAAAAATTACCTATGTGGAAACCATCTTTGGAGGAACCTCAAAAGCAAAACCCAAGACACAGACAACTGTAAGATATGTACCCCTAAGTCACTTAACTTAGATTCATGTAGCAGGAAGCCCCACACAAACTGTAGCTACCTGCTCGCTAGGTAATATGGAAGCAGGATCTCTAAATAGGTTTCCCTCCTTAGTGACCTCCTAGGACATTTTAAGGTACTAAAGCAGAGTGGGCAGTTCTAGGCTTGCTGAGGCCCCAAGTCTCTTCTATACAATTGGACTGCCACAGCTGAAAATGGGTGGCACAGTTTTTCTCCATTCAGAAGTAGAAAATACATAGAAGATGGGTTGTATACTCTAAAATAGGTTTGCCATACTTCTAAAATAACAAAGAAAAACCATAATTGCCTGGAATAAAGAAGGAACAACCCCAACTCTCTCCCTTCTGCATTACTGTCCTGCCAAGTGTGGCCCTCAGCCATCTCCTGCTACTAAAAGCATGCCATGCCCTTGCCTCTTTAGCAATGATTTTTTGCTTTCTCGATTCTGACATTTCTTTTTTAGGCAAGAAATGTGGGCACTTTCGTCTGTGAGGTGTAGATCGTATCAGTGCCTTCTGCAGTTTGGAAGCATCAAATCCCTTAAGTACCCCTACGACTAGGTGACTTGAGATTCTTTCAGGCAATCCACTTTTTACCAATCCTCCCAATCCTTCTCAACCTAATTTAAAGTATATTCAGCATTGATCCAGGCTATTTTAACTATTTGCTAGATATAGAATAGATCTATTTGAATAGATCTATTCAGACATTAGCATTCTATACCCACAGTCACGTTTATATTTTGCAAGTCTACAACTTACAGAAAACCATCAGCCAGTACCTGCCCCTTTGGAGTACAAAGAATTGTCTGCCAACCAGTGTTCACGTCTATCCTGTCAGACTGCCCAATAACAGTGGGCCTTGTGACTTGTCCTACCCTCTCTGGTTTCCTTGGGTCTGGGCATAAAAAAACCACCTCTTCTTCCTTTCCAGCAACAGCAAATTAAGCAGAAGACTAACATTTGCCCCCTCCTACAATTTATGTCTTTCTGTGCATATATTTATGCACATTTGTCCATTGTTTTCCCACAGAGAGCCAGAGAAGCTTAAATTAAATTTTAAAAACCCAAACAAACCATAAATAAGTGCACTGAAAACCCTCAACATGCTCTCATTTGTCACAGCAGCAAACCTTGATTGCTTGCTTCCCAAAGTCCTAACACTGGCAAAGTCCTTATATAACCCCCATCTATAGCATTGTAGGATCAACATTGCCCCACACTTGGGACTGCACCATTTGGTGGAGCTCTCCAATTTCACTGATGTGTGTCCTGCTTTCTTTTCTAATGAGTTTTAAAGATCATAGAGATGACCCATTCAGTGGCTGAATATATAGACGACCATTTATCCATGGAGAGACTGATGGGTGCAAAATAGCTCTGCAGCCATCTACCCTATGACAAGAAGGTAATTTCTTCCTACTCATTCAGTTTCCCTGGATCTGATTTGAGTTTGAAACTGTCACAAGCAGACAAACAGTCTACTTCCTTGTGGAATGATATGCTCAATGTGGTAAGGGAAAGGTTGATGTCTGTAGGATCCCTGTAGGATGCCAGTCTGATTAGTTCCTGAAACACCCAGCCAAACACAGAAGAATTTGTCATCGCAAAGCATGTGCCTCTTTAAAAAATACAATAGCAACCCACGGGCTTTCTCTCTAATGTTCCTCCAGTAAAACTCTTCATACTGCAGTAATTCCTTACGGAGAAGAAGGCTAGTTCTGCAAATAGCGATAAGCTCACTTGATTTGATTTTCTGCTATTTAAGTTACTCCTCCCTAACAACAGGAGCGGGTAGTTTTCTGAGATTACGCTCTTTGGTTGTTCCAGCTGTATCCCATGTGTCATGTACACTGATTGCTCATGCATATGAACATGGTAATCTTCTGTACTTCGTTTCATCTTACTTTCTTTATAAAATGTGTAGCTGAGCATTTTAGAGCAAGTAACCAGATCAGAGCTCTATCTCCTACTGCATCTGCTCAACTTGTGAAGATCCTCACAAAGGTAAGACCAGACTAATATGAGCAGTTCCAGGACTGATGGAAGTGGATGTACAGGGTGGTATCCTCTTGCTCCCTGAAGATAAATGCATGTGTTTAAAGACAGGTTTTGTTAGGCACTTAAGATGGGATGAGAGCACAGCCCCTTCACTTTGTGATCCTGGAAGCCTGCAAGCACAAAGATAGCCAATTACCTCCCCAGGAGGAGATATGGAGGTTAAGTTCTGCCTGACATGTAGGTCCCACAGGGACCCTTCAGGCAAGCTATGAACCCAGCAGACCGGTCAAGCACCTGAGAGTGTATTCTCCTCAGATGTGCAATTTAAATATGAGTGATAGCATGTGAGCTTTCTAAGTAGAGAGGTTACAGCTGGGGAGACCCCTTTAAAACGGTGACACCATTACAAGCTGTTACAGTATGAACATAGTATGTTTTTCTTCCCTCCCTTTCTCATTCAATTCAAGTTCATGAGCTCAGGCAGAACCAGGAAATGTTCTTTGGTTCTTACTAAGCAAAACATGGTCTAACAGTGTAGGCTACTGGTTTCCATTACTACCTCCTGTAAGTACACAGTCCACGGTTGGGCTGCCAGGATGAAACTTGTAGAATTAATTCAAATGTACCAGCAAAGTGGAAGACAAGGCAGAGGCCTTCCTCAATTTTTCCTGCACCTTGTATGTATGAAATATTACATCCTAAAGACTCAAATAGCTTCCCATGCCTTTGTCCTCTGCAATAGCGTAGCCATGTATCCTACTTCACAAGAGATAGCCCTCCATCTGAAGGGAAATCAAAGAACGCTCCTAGGTTTCTGGAAGGAGCAATTTGTAGCCCATGGTTGTACCTGGTCCTTAAAAAACCTATTTTATAGCTACCTCAGATGCTCTTCTTCCCATCTCCCTTATCCAACTGCCACTGCTGCTACTATTGTAACACTCCATTACAAAGTTGTGAGAAGATAACCAACAGGTGTGCCACACTGACTGCTAAGTTGGAGATTAAAGTGTCTTCTCCAGTGCTCCTGTGTACATTTGGTCTAAGCGGTATGTGTGTGTAGGTTCTCCTTGTAATAAAGCCATTGAACAAAATGTAAAAAGTTAATCAGATGTCAGAGTAACGCTGGGGGGTTATAATATAATTCTGAAGGGAATTCATTCTAGCATTTGGTAGTGACACAAGAGGCGGCTTTTTCCTGCATGCCTGGCAAACAGACCATTACCTATAATCATTCTTACTTGTACAAGTTGCCTATGATAGCCTTGTCTTCCATGTCTATTCCTTCAGGTAAAACATCTCTTCCAGCTCTACTTGGAGATCCCTGGGACTGAATGTGGAAACTTCTACCTGCAAGACATGTGTGTATCTACCACAAACCTTCTTCTAATGCTTACACACTAGCTATAGTCCGCAACTACCCAGAGTTGCTGGGGACTGGGCAGCATATACGTTTAATATATTGTTGTTGTCATACTCTGTTCATTCACTTTTTATGGGTACCTAAAACCATCATTCCTCCATTCCCATTCCCTTTCAGTTGGAAAATCCAACTTCACTGTGTGAGACGGATCGTTTTTCTAACTATGATTATCTTTTAAAAAGGGGCATTTTTAAATACATGCATTGATTTATACAGTGGGCAGCTGCACTGCCGAGCATCTACTTCTGCACATCTCTGCACTATTACTTATTCACAATGAAGAACTACATCTGAATAAGGCTGGGGCCACAGACAGCCTTACCAGGTTTCAGATCTGGAATAAGATACGTGCAGTTGAACTGGGAATAGACAGATCTCAAATGCAGTGAGCAGAAAATACTAGGTAGTTGTTTAGTTAAAGCGAGGCTCTCACTATTTACGCCTGGCGTAGCCTGTTCAGAAACTTTATACTGTCGGTTATTGCAAAGAACATTGTAAATCTCTAGGTCCTTCTAGGCTTGGAAAGGACTCTGAGGCCTGAATGTGCTGAAACGCGGGTATTCCGTGTGCCAAGTCCCAGCCTCAGAAGGTGGACTCCCAGGCCAAACCTTGAAGACCCTGAGCCAGCAGTGAAGACAACACGTTTGCAGCAGCTACAAAGGAAAAGGAATTAGCAACAGAAACGCCCGGAGGCTTCAGGAAGAGGCTGCTCTTCCAAAGACAAAACAGGTGGTGACAGAACCTTCTCCCCACCCTGGGAGCTACCTATTTCATAAGCCCCATTAGAAGGATGATGGCAGAAAGGTCGGTTCTTCTGGTTTTTCTGCCCTTTGGCTGGAATGTTTGACTTGCAGCCAGGCACACATGTTAGGCTTAATTACAGCCTGCCTCATCAATACAGCTCTCCCTCTTCTTTGCAAATGATCTGATACATGCTACTAGCCACCCAAAGAGAGGACTTTCAAGATACCTCCAAACAAAGCATGCCAACTTTGTTGACCAGAGCTGGTTGCAGAGGAGTCTCTGGTATCAAAGCGTCACTCTTGGGAGGTGACTCACAATGGAAGCAGAAGGTTCCTTCATCACTTCAAAAGTTGGAGATCTTTCCTAAAAACAATGTCTGCAGCAGAAGGGTAGGCCATTGGGGAGGGGAATAGGGCAGTGTGCTAGCACTCTCATAAATGTAGGTGACCACATGAGGTCTACGCTAATAGAATTGTGTATGTCATGTACACTACTTTTCTTACAGGCTGGCTCTGGATCTTTTATCAAAAAGAAAGAGCAACCTCTAATGTGCTTCAGAATAAATCTAGCGGATATGATAAATGCAAAAGCAAGACTGTTCAGGATATTGAGTTGTAATCATTAATAAGTAATCCTAACACTGGGAGTGAAAAAGGATAAATATTCATAAAGTCCTTCCATATAGAAGAGCTGTTAGTCCTAGCCTGGGACTTCTTACCCTACTGGAAAATTAATTGTACTGTTCAAGTCAAATCAGATTAAGCCTAAGAACCAGCTGAAAATGTGTAGCATTTGCAAGGAAACATTTAACTCTTACAGATTTTGAAATTAAAGAAACAACCACTCCCAGCAACTTACTGAAACATAGAAGTTTCACAGATAAATGTGTTGTTGTCCTGCTTGCTTTTGCTTGCAGTTGGTCCCCACCCACTTTGGAAAAGTCAACTTAGTGTAATATGAAAGCCTGTTATTTGCTTGGTGGCTAAAAACATCAGAAGATACCTTTCCAGAGATCCCAGACTGGCACTTTGCTCTTAGGCAGGTTCCTCATAAGAAATGAATGCTGTATCAACATTAAGGGAATTCTCCAGATGGCACTCTTTAGAAAGTAAAGATAGGTTTAGGGTTTAGGTTAAAGATTTTTCCTTTTCATGCAGATGACATCTAGAAAACATTGCAAAGTCCTTCCTTCCCTTCCCTTCCCTTCCCTTCCCTTCCCTTCCCTTCCCTTCCCTTCCCTTCCCTTCCCTTCCCTTCCCTTCCCTCCATCCCAGATTTTCTGTGCTAAGTCAAATAACGGGAACTTGGAAGAGAGAGTTACAAACAGAAAATGAAAGGGTTACAAGCAGAAATATATAAAATTCCACAAAGGAGGTGCTTTATGACGTGCTTGTCAGGTTTTGCACGGGCTCTTCGTATGCACAGGTTTAATGCTCTTCTGCTGCATGGAAGGTTGACTTAAGCAGGAAGAGAGGGATGGGCTGTGCCCGTCTGTCATCAAGGAGTGCATTACAGGTTTTCCATGGCTTTTGCTGACAAAGGATTGCGTATGGCCTACATTTTACTGTTTTTATTCCTTTGAAGGGAAGCAATTTCGCTTGCTCCATCATTTTGCCTACTCCACAGGTTCCTCCCAACGCTGCCAGCCAAGGCCATTCCCCGCCCCCACTCCCTTTCCCTTGCAGTCCCAGCGGAGGGCAGAGCTTGCTTCCTCCCTTGCAACTGGAGTCTCCTGCTTCGCCCTTCCTCCCCAGCTCTGATCTGTCAGCTGGGCTATTTTTGGACACAGTTTGGCACTCTTTCAGAAAAGTGCTAGACCACATTATGAGCATTTTCATGCCAGCAACCTGTTAGTTGGGCAACTTGACTGATTGGTAAACCAACCATGATAAATCTCTACCTACACTTGCCCATCCCCACCTCAGCCCACATTAAGAACAGTCAGTGCTTGTTTCTCCCGTTGGTTGGTGACACTCAGTGGGAGGGGAAACAAAGCCAGGGAAATGTTGGTGGATAGCTATCATTTTCTTTTACTAGTCTCACTCACCTTAAAACAGGAAGGACAGCTCCACTCCCCAGCCTCATGACCAAGGCGGCACAGGGACCGTCAATAAGGACAATGCAATTTATGCCATCATATTCTTCTGCTGGTTGACAGTTTGGAGGGCAGCACTTCAACATGGCCATCTAGTTGTATCCAGTGTTGAAGCAGTGCATCACCCATTCCTTGGCCAAATCAGCCACAAAAACTGGCTGGGAAAAGGGTAGGGGCTGAGCTGTCACATTGCCTGACAACCACATGTCCCTTTTCAAGATGTGCTTCCCACTGAGGCTTTCACTGTGCAGCATCTTGCTTAATCCTCAGATGCTTTCAGGGGCTTAGAGGGTAGTGTCTTCCATTGGTAACCCTTGCATAGTTTCCCACTGCCATTCCTATCTAAAGAAGCAGTGGAAAAATGTGGGCGCGTTACTGATGGAAGACTGAATAGCTAGAAACTCATGTGAAGAATTGCGGTAATCTTATCTTTTGGGGAGCCTAGCTTTAAGGAATACTTATTTTACTGAACAAAATAAGATGGGAATCTGATCTAAGTAAAGGCTAAAAAAATTATACTCTTCTTAATCAGCTTCATGTCACTCAAGCCAAGTCAAGTCAAGCCAAGCCAAGCCAAGCCAAAACAAAGCATTCAGGAATGTAAAACTGTGTTAATCCTCCCTAAAATCTGTAGAAATCCATCTGGGCATCACACTTGTGTCTGCGTTATGTACCGATTTTCATTTTTAATCCAGGAGAGCAGCTTATGTGAAGAATATAAGAAATGTTTTGCTGACATTTGGGTCTATGGTGGTAAATTGGATATATTTCTACAGTTAAAAAAAAAAAAAAATCTAAATTTAAAATGTTATGTTGAAAATTAACCTATTCTAATTTCAGCTTTATAATAAAATTGCCTTCAGCGTTTGTTAAATCAGATCTGAATTAATAAACTTAATCATCAGTTGGCTCTATTTCGGTTTTTAAACAAAATATACCCTTCCCATCTCTATCATCAGTTTTATCCGCTAATCTTTCTGGCAATCCTCTCATCTAGGTTCACCTTCGGAACACTGGTAAATCAGACTTATGATTCAGATGGCTGCAATCTGCATTCATGTATCTTTTTTAAAGAGGCTATTTATGGGTATGCATGTTATTAATTATTATTTACAAAAGAGATGTAAGTGTTATGCATAATAAAAATATTAAATATAGAAAGCTGAAGAGAGGCCTTGCTTGCAGCTTATAGAGGGATACAAAAGAAAAGAAAAAGGGAGATCATTCAGTAAAGAGGTACTTCTTAAAACATTTTTGGTTGTGGATTTGGTAGTAGAAAAAGAAAAACATGCTCTCAGGTAGATAGGAAGAAAAGGAGGGTGGGGGGAATAACCATATTATAATCTTAAGCTTAAGTAGGAGGTTGTCATTAGAAGAATGTAGGACCCAAGAAGAAACATACAGAAAGAAGTAAAAGAAAGGTTGAGGAGTGAGACACTGGAGATGGCATATTGAATTTATACATAATTACATGTTTATCTCCTTGCTTCTCACATTTCTTTTCTCTTTGATTGAACTTCATGCACTGGCTTTTCAACCAGCATACAATACCCACTTATCCATCAAACCAACATGAGGTTAAGAACATTATTCATTAACCAAACTCTAAAATTATGGGGTTGGTTTGTGTCTCCAAAGGGAATCATCTTTCCTACAGGCCCCATAATATCAAGAATGTGGCTTTGGGTAACCTGATCTTTCCTTAGAAGCTGTTCACAGATCCAGTGAAAGAGGAATCGGGAAAGTCCATTTTGGCATTAGGGAAAAGCCTACCCTGATACCACAGCCTTAACAGTGCTGAATTAGTCGCAGGACTTCTTCTAAGCCCTTTGGCTGAGCAACCAACTACAATGTTTTCAGGAGTAAAGAAAGAGGCAGGAATCGAGGGGGTTATGCTTGGCATGACCACAAAAAGTCCATTAGGAAAAAAAAATACTCTGCAACACAGAACATAACGATTGCCTTTCCTATTTCAAGATCACTCGGAACTTTACATTGCAAGGTAAATAGAGGCCTTCTGGCATAATTTTGTTTATGAAGTATGTAGGAATGTAATTCTTAATGCGCATAAATATAACCCCAACAATAGAGGTTAGAGACAGGCAAAACAGAAAGGCTTTATAGATAGGTTGACCAAACCTGTGCAGGACAAGAAGAAAAAGAGTAAAGAGACTCACTTGCTTCGGAACACATCCATAGAAGCTAGCACCTCATCAAGTTCTGAGTCCAGCTGTTCTTTCTCCACATCGATCGATCGGATTTCGAGATTCAGTTTGTTCATGTAGCGGTCGTAGAGGAGTTTGATGTCCAAATCAGAAAGGGAGCTGTCTTGTTCTTTCAAAAAGTTCCATCTCGTGAGCAGGACTTGGTTGTGCTGTTCCAGACTTTGGACCTGTGGATTATTAACAGGTGGAGGAGACTATAAGGATCTTCTGCCTCCTGCTGCTGCTGCCCCAACATAAACATCACCCGGTTTAAGGGATAAAAAGATACTTTGCCCCCCTCCCCAAAATGATCTGTGAATAAGTAGGAATGTTGTTGCTTTACATTGGCTGATAAGTTAACGAATAAGTTCAAGGAAAAATGGACATGGAGTGCAAACTGACTGCAATTGGCTAAAAAGCCTAGATGCCTTTGAAGGTAGCCATGGCTTGGGAGGGGCTGTTTGTCGGTGAATTTAACCCTTTGCGTAATGTCTAAACCATTCTTTTCCTTCTTTTTTGTTATTCCTGCTGGAAGGAAGGAGGGATACGTTTGTGGTCTGTGAAAGAGAATGGTTGGTATATGCAGATGAGGATCAGTTAATTTGGGAAATAGGGTATCTCATTTCACAGGCGAAGAATTTTAATTAGCAGTTATTAATTCAACTAATATACATTTATATTTCTGACCTGGCCCTGCCCTTTCTGGGGTGTGTGGTTTCTGCTAGGTCTATATATCCATTTATTCACAAACATACAAATTATATTTATTTTTATATATGTCACATATACACATATATTCAGCGAAGTGGGGGCATCTTCAGGATTAGTTTGGGCCAGAGGCATCTGCAGTATCAGGTGCTTTAATCAAAATGAAAGCAGCAACATTAGGCTATAAAAGTTCTACTCCTTTCTTAAATGTGCATGAGATCACAATGCATGTACAAAGGACAGAGCTTTGTACCACAGCGATGCAACGTTACTTTCATCATCTCCCCACTCCCAGTCCCCTTGCAGATCCTTCTGGTTTCAACCATCAATTGCTGATGTGGGGAAACAGGGCATTATACAGGATTTTTTGGCTGTGTTTATAACTGTTTTCCTGTTTATTCTTCCTTTGGGGGCCGTCTTATATTCAAGGTTCTCTCTTTTTTTGGATAAGTACAATAGCATCCGAAATATGCCTATTAAATTTTTATCCAGCCTACGGATAAAGCAGCCACTGCCTTCCCCATAACATTACATCTAAATGTTACTACATAACGCAAATCAATTCCCCCAAATTATTTCAATATCCCCATTCTAAAATCAACGTTCTTTGGGTAGATGGGTTTCTCTATAAACCAAATAGCCTCTTTTTGTAGACAGCTATTTTATCCGGGTTGGACATTACTTGCATAGCGGGTAGCAAGACAAATGTGCTTACAACCAGCTTTTTTAAGTTTATCCCAAACTTTTCTGGGCAGTAGCTTCTACAATATGGGTCTTTAAAAAGCAGTTTGGTAGGGATACAGAACACGAAGGACTTCTGATTGGCTTCAGGGAGGATCCTTAGTCTGTATCGCATGAAGCACCTTTAGTTTTAAGATGGATAGTATGAATCTAGGATTTCACACCTTGATTATCTGGTGGGTCATTTTTAGGCTATTTTATGTGACACAGTCTCAGCAAGGGGCAGCACTCTGCCAACTTCATTTGGCCTGGGAGCCTAAACAAGTTCGGACTTAATTAGTACAGACGGGAATACCAGGGCTGTAGACTAGAGTGGGAAATTTTAGAAGTATCTCAAAAGAAGGCCAGGACAAGTCATTTCCCTACTGTGGCTAAGAAAACTGCATCCTTGTTCCCATGTGATCCCCAGATGGTGAGCTTGACTCATGGGCATCTTTCCCTTTACTACTACTTCAGTTTAGTCTCGCAAGCAATTGTGAAACAGCAGAATAATCTCTCTCTTAAGGAGTCCAACCAAATTGTCTCCTCGTGATGGCTTGAGCATCAACCTGGCAGGTTTGCTTAATATGTTCCACCTCGCTCAGCACACTTTTAAGAAGGGAATTGGAAAAGCCAGGGAAACAGAAAATGTATGCACAAGTAAGAGTATCTAGGGCTGCAGGTCTACAGGGCAATCCAGTCCATGCTTACTTGTACATCAGAGCTGATACAACTGGTTTAATCAAACAGCTTTCTCTCTCCACCCTCTCCCAGAGGTTTAATCTATGGTTCATGAAACAGTCACAATCTGTTTTGTGTGCGTGTGTGTATGCATTTTTACAAATAATCTTTTTTTAGCTTTCTCATTTGCAGAGTAAACACCGTGTCACCACATAAAGGCTTTTGAATATAAGCCAGAGAGGCCAAAATGCTGATTTTATCATAACACCATGATTATAACCACCTGAAGAGTTTCTGCTTGCAGGCTACTGCTATACTACCACAACTATGGAGCTGCTGCTATATGTCAGGAGTGTGTATTTATACCAATAGAAGAGAATACATGTAGCTCAGGGTTGAACTATGGAATCCTTGGGGTTCTCTGAGCTTGGTTGTTTGCTTGCAAACATTTCATTATCTTCAGATGTTACCTAGCCAGGTAACTACCCACTGATTTCCCCAACTCTAACCCTACCCTCCACATAGCTACCTCTTAAAAAGTCAGTCTCTCTCTCTCTCTCTCTCTCTCACACACACACACACAGAGCATCAGACAAATGACATGGATGGGAAAAGTGGGTAGCACATTATTTCATTCTACTTTTGTGGAGGAAGATGACATTATTTTTGTTAAATCCCATTGGCTAGCATGAGGATCGCCATTCTCTGCAAATGCTAGCATCGTACTTGCTCTTAATTATAGTGCTGTGATTATCAGCATAGATCTGAATACATGAAATACAGCTTGGAAATGTCCTGCTTTCATACAGAAACACACTGTAAAAATTTAAGAGATGGAAGAGCTGGTAATCTGAAAACTTTGGTGGCAGAACATTTAGGGAGTGCAAAAACCAGGTGATAAATTATGAAGATAACTAAGTGCTGATTCAGTAAGTACTAGAAAGTTAGCTCAGCCTGGAATTTGCTCTTTCACTGCCTTTTCTTTTGAAATTCTTAATATCTAGAAGTTGTTCAGAATGCCTTTTGTTCCTGTCTGTATCGTCTTATCACTCCACACCCACATCTCTTCTACTGGAATTTCGATGATAAGTTCCATGGAGCAGAAACCTGTCTTGGCAGTGATATTCAAGGATTATGCCTCTTGGTCTGATACTGCCGCCTAAATAAATGAAAATATGTCATGTTATACTATCTGGTATTATAAATTATGTCTCTGCAGTAGGGTAAAGCACAGCTTAAAAAAGAAAGTTATGATGCTTCCCCTTATTTTCACAGAAGTCCCACAGAGATAATGGGCTGCATTCCTCAACAACTGCACAGATAATCATTGTAATAATCCAGAGATCACATGGCAATCATAGAGATTTGACATTCTTGAAAAGAAGCTAAGAAAAAGAGAAAGTATATAAATAAACGGAAGCAAATCAACTCCAACTGTGCTAAGAAAATAAATAACAAGCTATCATATCTATTCCTCAAGAAGGACTCATAGTTGAAATTAAGACAGATAACAATGGGAGAGGCCAAAGAGAGGTGATAGCACTTTCTGATTCTAAGTAGGTGTTTTGTAATTTCATTAAAGCTTTAAATTAAAAAAGCAACAGTTCCAAACTCTTAAAACAGCGATAACTTGTGGAGGCATCTAAATAGACAGGTTTTGCCAGTATAATTTCTGGAATATAAATTAATATAAATGGAAATTTCACACCGCCCTAGAGAAAGCTACTACGCTAAAACACACCTTATCTGCAAAAAATGGTGTCTTTATACCTACATTAATTGTTTGAAATATATAACTCAATAAATAACTAACTAGCTGTCTGGTTTGTCACTATGGTATTTTGTTGGGATGAATAGAGTCAAGATGAGATTAACAGACACAACCCTTATATTCCCCATAATTTTCAGTCTCTTCTGAGACCGTAAAGATCTGATCCCTCCCTTCTCTTCCTGACTTGCTAAAATACAACATGAAGGTGGACTCAAATAGCCTTTTCTAAAAATGAAAGACAAATTCTTTCGTAAAGCCTTTCCTAACCAGGGTGCCATTCAGACATGTTGAATTTCAATCTCCATAATCCTTCCACCACGACCCAGCCATGGTGGTTGAGGTTCCAGCCATGTTAACTGGGGGTTATAGGAGATGAAATATCTGGAGGGCACCAAGTTGAGGTACTATACATTTGTTAATATTATCTTCCATTTCTCTACTAATTAATTATTTAAGCCTCTTTCTTCAATAATTGCACATACAGCATACTTCTCCACACAAATCCCATGATGAAAAGCTGCACCAGCTCTCCAAATGTGATGGTTTCAGTAGATGCGAGGAGCATCTTATTCAAGCGGGTGATACCAAAAGCTGCTTGCTGAGCAAATGACTCCTGTGAATGTGAGAATACTTTTTCATATAGTGGGAGGGGTTGATTCTTTGGCACAGTTCCTGCACCCGTTGAGAAAACGATTCCCATACTTGTAGCAAACATTGGCCCAAAAGCTTGCATAGAAGCCTCGGGTACCATCCTCTTGGGAATGAGCTTCACCATGCCTCTTGAAACTTCTCTGCTGGAAGTTTCGGACAGCTTTCTGGCTTGGAATAGACATGTGGAAATAGGTTCTCATGCAGTAGGGAGGTGGGAAGTATCAGAAGTATGATAAAGAATCCATCTCTATTACTTTTAACAGTTTTCTTTGTTTACCTTAACCTATTCCTACTTCGGGAATTATAGACTAGAAAAGATACAGAAAACCAAAAATAGAGACTAAAGGCGAACACTTTTGCTGGTAAAAGCCAGTCACTTGTGGTTACCAGCCACACAGGGATGTGAGCATTATTGTATCCTTTTATCTGAAATATGTGATCATTGTGGTGATAGAGTAAATTATGCCTCACATACAGTACCAATGCAGTTGGATGTTATAGGTGAGTGTGGTTAATATGTACAGGTAGTCCTCGTTTAGCACCACAATTGGGACCAGCAACTGAGTTGTTAAGTAAAGTGGTCGCTAAGTGAAACTGTGACTGTGCTTATCATCTTATTTCAGCTTTCCTTTGCTTTACAGACCTGCGAAGAAATGTGAGGATTGCTCATAAAGTTACTTTTTCACCACCATCATAACTGTGGACGATCGCTAAATGAGGCAGTTGCTAAATGAGGACCACCTGTACTAAGTTTACAAGTAGCTAATATGTACACCACAAATTGCTGCCTTGATCTACATAGTGGCCAGGAGTGAATTGCTTTTTGACTGCTTCAGCCCAAAGTTTAAGAAAACAAAAAACTTTCATTCCTTGAATCTCAACTTTTCAGAGAAGAGAAACAACAGAATGAAAATAAACATTTCTTACTAGTGAGCCACAAGATTATAGCCAACAGACTCTGAAACATACTGCATAATTATTGAACAAAATGTATAAGTCAATATGAATTTGTTCACATCACAGAAAAAAGAGCAAGTATCTACAATGAACTTTGCATAATGACGCACCCCAAATGCCTCTTGCAGAGTTTCTTTGCTCAGATGACATATTTCCAGCAACCGTACCATGGACTCTTACTGTTATTCTTTCTTTTATCTTACCACAGATAATCTAGTAAGGAAGAAAAGCTAGAACAGTGGTCCCGTGTCTTTTGGGTTTTCCATCTAAAGCATCCTGCAACTTACTCAAAGGTTTGTGCCAAAGTTTGGATTACATTTTTGTATTTGCTTTTTTTTAAAAAAGAGAAACTCCTCTACAATTGTCATAATAAAGATATGAAGATTTTAGTCACATGCCCAAAATGAAAAATAACAAGAGTTACTCTCACAGTCGATTATGTTGTCAAAGTTTCATGCAAGTGCAGAAAGACTTGTCTCCTTCTTCCAAGCTTTTCACAACTGCTGGAGGGCTCGGGAAAGGTAGAATTTTCTCTGACTCACAGTTCTTTGATAAAATGAAGGAACAGCTAGAGAGACCAGCTGTTCTTTGTGATTTCCAACCCTGGTACACATGAGAGAGACCCTAGCTTTCACAGAAATCACTTGCACATATGTGACAATGAGAGAATAGTGCAGAGAGAGTTGGTAGCAAGAGCAAACAGAAATATAGAAGGCCAACATTATATTTGTGGAGCTCTTTTGAAGGGATCTTCTGCCCCTATCACATTATTATAGCCTGCCTTTTATGAAACTGATGCTAAACTTCACAAGAATGCATTATTGTAGATTAAGTAATTATGGGAAATTGGTATCATAAATCAAGTATATTGGCAATACCCCTTCGGTTTCAGTAGATAAAGACTGGACTTCAAGTTTACAGACTCTTTGAGTCATGGAATCAAAGAATCAGAGAATGTATGAGTTGGAATAGGCTTTATAGTTCTCTACTCCATTTCCCTGCTCAGTGCAGAAATCTACTAAACCACCCCATAGGTGGCCATGAAGCTCCTGTCTGAAGCCCTCCAGAGAGGGAGGGTACACTACTGTTCCAAGCAGACTTTTCCTCTGTTAACTGCACTTACTCATAGGAAATCCCTCTTAATCTCTAGTATAAGTCTCCTTTCTTTTAATTTCAATTCATTGGCCATTGCCCTGCTCTTACTTTCAACTCAGGACAGGTCTGTCCCTTTGACAGCAGTTATTTGTAGATGCCTATGGGGTCTCCTCTTTCTCCTTTACAGGCTAAACATAGCCAGCTCTTTTAATGATACTTCACAGGGCTTCATTTTCAGACCTGTTATCACCCCTATAATTTTTCTCTGAACCTGTTCTAACTTCTCTTGGCATTGTCCCTTTATAAAAGTGTGATGCCTTGGGCTGAACAAGGTATTCCAAATGCAGTTCAGCCAAAGCAAAATACAATGGAACGATTACCTCCCATGACCTAGACATATTTTTTTTTTAAAAAAACATTACCACTCCTTATTTTATTTTGCATTCCTTGCATCCCTTATCTCATTTTGAGCTTTCTGACTCCATCTTTACAGGCTTGAGCCATCAGTTTATATTCCCTCTTAATGATCAGCCTGCTTCCTTTTCCTAAGTATCTCCTTGTCACTTCTCAGCTGGTCAGTGAGCTCAGTATTCATCTTTCCAATCCTCTTAAAGCTTCCCCCCATTTTTTTCTTTCTCACAGAGATCATTTGTGACTGTGCTTTCAATATTTAATTTTTCAAGATCTTCTTCCCATCTTCTTCTCTACTCTTTAGGATTTCAAACAGTGGTATAATGCTCATTATTTTGCCTATCATTTAAATGAAGTCCAAGCTATACCGCTAATCTCTCAGCTTTTCCTTGTCTAGTTATCTTAAACTCCAACATGACATGGTCAATTTCCCTCAAGGTTAATGACATTTTCTGTCATTAACCAGTTCCTCTGTTGGTTAAGATTAGGTCCAAGTCAGCTGACCTTGTTTTACCTTCTGAAAATTAAAATTGTCAGAGAGAAATTAGTCTGTGGGATCCCCTCACTCCCTTTGTTAATTTTCCAGCAGATATCTGGGCAATTGAAGTCTCCCACTATCACTATATTCTTTCAAGCACATTTCTCCCTACCTTTATGAGATGCAGTCCATTCCTAAGTGTCTGTTACACTGGGGAGCACAGGAGGAGACCCATGTAAGTCTATGGTGGCAAAAAATCAGAAAGAGTCTGGTGCCACCCTTTCCACATTCTTCCAGTGGAGAATTTTGATTTAGTTGATCCTCGTGAAATTGAGAATCCTTTCCATAGTTCTGCAGATAATATTATATGGTATCTTCTGTACATTTCAGTGCAAACCCGTTATACTTCATATTCCTCAGATATAGCTAAGCCACTTAAATTAATGGCTTTAGTTCAAGCTGCCATGATAATGAGCTTGCTAACCCATGTTTAGGGTATTATCTTTTTAAAGAGCATCTGCTTCCCTTTATGACAAAGAAGTCAGACCCCTCCTTTGTATCTTCTTCCTAGGCATAATTACCACTATTAGTTCGCACTTCCAGTGTTTGTTTGGATCTATGGAGATACTTTTGATAAGTTCCTTCCTGTTATCTTTACTATATACAACCTAGAGACTTTGAGCAAGAACATTATGCTGTTGGGCAACTGCCCTTGTAAAACCGTAGGAAAAAGCACTGCTCAAGAACATTTCCCAAACAAGATGCTTCCAGAAGAGGCATCTATTGTAAAACGGCACTGGCTCATTGATAAATTTTATAGAGGCTTCAGAGATCATCATGTTCTCTTTGGAATCAAGTCTGCAAAGGAAAAAAAAAAAAAAAGTACACCTATGCAGTGCATTTTGACTGGCAAAGCCAAGAGCCATGCACTTGAAGGACCATAATTTGGAAGGAGTTGAGATACCTCCAAGAGCCACACGTATATGGGACAGAAAAAAGAAGAAGCCATCTTATACGCTTATAGCCTCAACTGACTGAGCAAAAAGCTCAGATATCTATGCTTCCAGATATCTACTTATCCTTCCAGTCAGATGATAATGTGTAGCGCTTTTCTCCTTAAAGGATGCGGGGTTTTCTCTTTAAAAAAAAAGAAAAAAGAAAAAAGAAGTAGCAGTGAGAAAACAGGGATAGTTACAAATGGTAGTCTATAGAATTCCATGCACTGAGGCAGTGTGGTGGTAAACTAAGAATCTCGTCTGAAAGCATTGTTAAAGTAACTCTTGCCCAAACTTGCAGTACAGCTGATTGTTAGCCTTATGGCTTGGGTTTAATATTCAAAATCCTGCCATGAAAAAATTCTCTGGGCTTATTTCAATAGATGAAATAGGTTATAAAGAGGCCACCGATCTAACAAATCCAGCATTGTCTTTTCTGGACAATGATAGATCACCAAGGTTTCTCAATGTTTGGGACAACAATTTTTTCCAAGAGGTCCCAATTGATGTTGAGAAACCAAGATTGAGCATAACCTCAGTCTTCCTTCTGTGACCTGAGAAAAGCAGGATTGCATCCAGTATTACACATACAAAGCTGGAAAACTCCTTAAAACAATTGATGGGATTTTAATGTTGCCTATGAGATGATATTGGTATTCAGCTGGAGAAGAGGAAAATTTCTCAGTATCGTTAGACTCAGTTTAAGTGCCAAACACAGGGTAACATTTATAGCAGAGACACATTTTGGTGGCAACCAATGCTCAAAAACCAAAGATATAGTATTGTGGCAGTTCTTTGGAATTATTGTGAACAGGTTCTATGGCATTTTAAAATCATGATATGATTATCTCACTCCTCCTTGTTACAACCTTATTAAAGATTGGCTGCAATAAGATCAGTCACTTTACACATGGAGAACTGAAGTTGGACAAGGTTACCCTGTCACTGTCACATGATCATTACCATCTCCAACCTCAATCTTTGATATTTGGTTCTAAATGTACCCTGACATTCATTTACTGTGTGCAGGGGGCCATAGCAAAGATGGACTGATCACAGGTATGATCCTTGGCACATCTGAGTACAAGTAGAAGTAAAATAAAAATGATGCTGCAGTGATAGAAACTGTTATCCGCTGTATCAGTGTCCTGTTGATTTCTTATTTCCATTCAGTACATAATGCTCAAGAAATTATTATATGAATTCAGGGAAAGAGCTGGAATGAATAGAGACAATAAGCACAATTATGTCACATTACACATTTTTGTATGACTGTTGGAAAGATATAAGAAGAAGATTTGAATTGGCTACTGTCCCATAGTCCTTGGCTTTATAATATATCATCGGACTTCTGGGTCTAAGCCCAGCCTTCTATTAACTCTTAGACCAATGTTTTAAAAGAAAGATTGTTTTCTACTCATAGTGAATACTTTCCATACATCCATTTCTGCTGAGAAATATTGGTATATCTGCTAAACAAACGCTTGTGTTTCAGAGAATTTGGGGGAAGGCTGTAGAGTGTGATGACCCTGCTTGGTTCTCCTTTCTGTCCTTTATAAATGGGGAAAATAACCTAAACCATACAGTCCCTTGTCACTTTACCTTCAAGGAAATATCTGTAGTAGTGGTTAAATACCTTTTTAAGAAAAATCACTCATCGTTATGTGTCATCACTAAGAAAACATGAACTTTCCATAGAAAGTAGTAAAAGAATTCCACACTGTACTGTGACAACACATTGGCTGTTAATGTATTTTTTATTCAGGCAAAGAATGTACTTAATGTGTAAAGGCTGTATTCTGAAGACTAGCATTTCAAAAGCTCCATTACTGTTGTAGCTCATTTTAAGACACTGGAAGTCATGCCTACATATTTATCTATTTGTATGTCTTAAACACAAGAATAGTATTCATGTAGCTGGGAAATACATGGATCTTCTTAACATTAGAGCACAGAGGTTCCATTCTGATATGTGTATGAAGGTAAGTATGTGTGAGTTTTGAAGATTGGCATTCTCAGCCTATGTTAGTGAAGCAATCCTTCAGATTAACATCTGTTTGCAGAGCATGAGGGCTTTGCAGTAACCTGCCTTGGAGAGCCAAAACTATTTTTCTTTGAAAACAATCTTCTACCTTCCCTTTGGGTTCAGTACATAAACAATTTTCTGGTAAGAGACAGAGAGAAACCCTAAGTTACTTGCAGCTTCCTTTTTCAGATTTCTAAAGGCTCATCATTCTGTAAAACTTTAATGGTGTTTTGGATGATAGGCTCAATCATCTGATGAACAAAGTAGGACTCTGTATTCAAATAAGCCCTCACAAGCCAGATGTGGCCCTGTTATTGTTCTGTTATTGTTTTATTATTCTAATCATTTTACTTCTGTTTCACCAGTTTCATTTCAGATAGAACTGCCTTGGAATCAGTCAGGAATAAGCTAACACCTAGCCTGAATCCTCTGAGCCCAGAACATTACATCTCTGCCCTCAAACGTTACTAATAATTCATTCATTTTCCATATTTAAATATCACAGAGATATAACCTTGCTGCTTTAGGAAGACATAGCTGCTTCCTGAGAAGTAACATCACTCCCACCTTAAGGTTTGTACAGTGAGTGGGGCCAAGATCCAGGGCAGGGGGCACTTTGGGAGGTTTTAAAATGGGTCCTTAAGCTTGTGCAAGACAAAAGGCAAGCATTTTGTCCCTTAACATCCCAACACCAAAACATAAAAACATGCACACATGATCACCCCAAAAGTGGAAAATCTTAGCCTTGCCTACTCTAGGGGGGTCTGGGAAAGGGAGGTTGGCAAACTGCATTTTGTATACCAGCATACAGGGAATGAGATGGAAGACTAAGGTAATAGCATTTTGAAAAGCTCAATTCCTGCCCACATTTTGTTCAAAGGTGTTTAAAGCCCTACTCACCCCATGCTTTTAACATCTGAAAGGCCAGTCTCTCCCATCTAAACCTGCCCATTAAGAATGATTTCATTGGAGGTCCTTCTCCAGGTGTTGCCTCCTTCTGACATGAGATGGATCATGGACAATAGGGCTTTCCCAGGGGTGGCTCTCACACCGGAGAACTGTTTGAAGGTCCTTCTGCTTTCTTTTGTCATCACATAAAAACATTCTGTTCTCTTTGCCTTTAATACTACTGGTTTGCTTCTATGAGAAGGGCTCCTCTTTTTCACTGAATCATTTTATGATTGCCTTTATGTAGTCTGCAACCCATTGTTACTTTATTTTTATGATTGCATGCTTTTGTTTTCATTGATTTTGCAAAATGGCAGAATGTAAACCTCAGAAACAATAACAATAGAGAATTCTGGATTGTACGCCTCAATTGGCAGGTGGACATATTTTTAATGGTCCCCCCTTCCCAAGAATAGTTCCCTCCATGTAGACAACTAGAGCACCTAGGAAAAAACTTTGCTAAAACTTTGTGGTGTGTTAGAAATGGGAACTTTTTACTTAGGGATGCATTTGGGAACATGACAGCTCACCCCAATCTGATGTGGCATATTCTAGAATGCTATTACTGTAGTAAATCACCTTATTTACTTGGAGTGTTTCCACAGTCCAAGTAAATAAGCTATTTAGATATTCATACTAGATATTCATACTATCATTCAGCATAATGTACCACACCTGATACTGGTCTTCATCAGCAGTTTATAATAAATACATTTAACTTTCATATAGTGATGTTCAGTGGAATGATGCTTCAAATCTAAGTTGTACCCTTGCTGTTTTCCAATGGTAAGGTTAGATCCAAAAATGATTTCATAAGCCCTAGGCCAGAACAAGGCCAGCTGTGGTACCAACTATTAGAAATGTGAAAGGAAACCAGTAACAGAGTTCTATTTATTTCCTAAAAAATAATTTAGAATTGTATTGTCGAAGGCTTTCACGGCCGGCATACGATGGCTGGTGTGGGTCTTCCGGGCTGTGTGGCCGTGTTCTTGAAGTTTTGTTTCCTAACGTTTCGCCAGCACCTGTGACCGGCATCTTCAGAGTGCAGGAGCACAGACAGAGAACTGCTCCTGTCTGTGCTCCTGCACTCTGAAGATGCCGGTCACAGGTGCTGGCGAAACGTTAGGAAACAAAACTTCAAGAACACGGCCACACAGCCCGGAAGACCCACACCAGCCAATTTAGAATTGACTTAACTGATTGCCTTAAAACCTTTAAAAGAGTATTTAGCTGATTCCATAGAAGCTGCAACCTTATGAGCTACTATCAGAACTGTGTTAGTATTAGCACTTTCAACAAACTACATTTCCCAGAATTCAACAGGGAAGTCATGACAGCTTAGCCAGTAAAATACATGTTTAAATTGATATTGTGCTCAAACAGCAACTACTCAGTGAGTAGACAGCTTTAATGTTGTGATTACCCAGAAGGATGTTTGGGAAAATGTAGTTAAGCTGTCCATTGCCATTGTGAATGCAGTGTGAAAATATAACTGTGTAAGTGACATAAAAGTGTCAGTAGTGAGAATAACAATAGCTCCTTTCCTCTCATTTGCATTTTGAATAGTTCAGTTCAAATCTGATTGTAAACACATATTTTTCATTGTACCTCTCTTCTATACTGTTCAAGTATAGGAGCATGTATATAATCCTTAAAAATTGCAGACACTTGCAAGGTTATGCTTGATTATTTTCACAAACATTGTCTGATATTTTCAGAGTATTGTATATGCTTTTAGTTCTCTGTGCTGGCAACCACATCTTTCTTTATTTCAATGAATGAAAGACTAATCTCCCTTTCCTTTCTTCCATGCACCTACAGAGTAAGCTTACCATCAATATGAGTATATTGCTAGGAAAAAGCCTATGTTGTTCTATTATTTGGAAAAATATAACATTGGTACCTTTTGAACTAAATTACATCTGGCCACTGACAATTTGGTTCCTCAAGTAGAAGATTAAAACAGCAACTTATTCATAATACAACAACTCTGAATATCATCATCATCATCATCTCCATCACCACCCCTACCATCCTCCTCTTACGATGCCCTAAATCTGAGATCTGAGATTTTTTCATGGCAGATCAGTCCTAGGCTGTCCTCTGGTCAAGATAAGGAGCAACTTCATCTTACCTTCCCAATTAAGGCAGCAAATTGATTATTGAGTGTCTTGATCTCCTCTTTCTCCTTGGTCCTTATTTCCTGGAGAGCTGGGTCAATGTCCAGGTGGAGTGGAGCCAAGAGGTGTTTGTTGACAGACACCCTTGGGTAGGTATAATGGTAGTCATGTCCTGTGAGGCTGGAGGAACTGAAGTTTTTCTTGCTGGCTTCCCCCAAGTTAGGACTGCTACAGGCCTCATCCCTTGTAGAATGAGAAGAAGAACACTGTCTTCTCCAACTATAAGAGGCTTCTGGGGAAGTAAGGGAGCCAGCACTGAAGTTCCCTGAATGACTTGTCATGGTTTCAATGAGGGAACCCAAGGAAGCACTAGGCCAGCTAGCAGCTACCGAGAGAGGAGAAGCAGGTTGGGGAGCAGCAGCGTAAATTAATTCCTGTCTCTGCTGAGCTCGGTTTAGCTAATGAATTACAAACACCTGTTCTCCTATGCTCATAAAGTCAGGAGGGTGTGACTGTTGATGTAATCCAGATCAACCTGTTGGCTTTGTCTCTCCCTCCTTCCCCTCCCACCTTTTGTAGTTTTGTTTGTGAGGTGAGTGCACATGCACAGATGCTTGTAGGAAGAGAGGGAGGAAAAAAAAACCCAAACCCAAAATTACTCCCTTGCCTCCATCTACTTGCTTCCTGAGGACAGGAAGTAAGGGGAGGCTTCCTCAACCTTAATGGCAAACAAGAGGCTTGAACAGAGACACCGTCTTGGATGAACCTCAAGAGCAGAAAGCCTTAGAGAGTTGAACACATCAAAACATTCAGGGCCTGCTTCTTCTCCAGCAACTGTACTGATCATTTCTATAGTAAAATGGCAATTAAAGATTTTGCACACTCAATTCATTCAGTTTCAGGCAGTTTGAATACTAAGACAGATCATAGGCACTTTCTGCCTGGATTGTCTAATCAAAGCTTCTTGATTAAGCTGCAAAGTAAACAAAATTATTTCCAACCTATGCTTATAGGAAGTGTGGAGAAAGTAATGCATTTAATCACCTAAGTAGTTAGGCTGTAGCTAAAGATGCTTGAATAATTCAGGGTTCATAATTCCTAATAAGAACTGAGAGTATTCATATTTCCCACAGAGTTGTTCAGACTGAGCCATCCCTCAGATTTTCAGGTGGAGTATATTTTTAAGGCAGTCTGACTTCATTAGAAAGATTACATGATATTTGTGGGTGGAGAGGGCTTAAAAGTAAACAAAAGAGGAAGCATGATAGAACAAGTAAGCTATTACAAGGGAAAGATAGATGAAAAAATAGAGTTCTGTCCATTCCTACATTTGTCATAGGAAGAACAGTTTTGTGACATTCTTAGACAAGGGTAGGATAGTCCACTCTGCTTTTTGTGTTTTGTGGTGTGTTGCATGTTGCTAGTTTAATAAACTAGAGACATTTCAGATGAGATGCAAGTATTGTAACCTACTCCCACAATAAATTTCTTAATTTTTTACTTTGGATTTGGTCTCAGTTGCTCAAAAAAGTGGTCAGCTCAAAAACTTATTAGGAATCAGACAGTTCTGTATTTTTTTTGGGGGGGAGGAATAGATAATTTCCATCTTGTGCTTGTAGGGCCAATGACCACAATCTGATGCACAGAGCATTCATATTTCCTACAGAGATGTTCAAATCCAAATATGAACGGGATGCACAGTTACACATGCATAACATCCCGCTGAGATTAATCTGATTTAAATGTGCCTAATTTTACTGAATTTTAATCCTTATTTAAGGATACTTGCAGATGAGTTTTAACATGCAAAAATTCTGCTCCTTCACAGAATTTTAGAGGGCATATTTCCAGACACTGCCTTATACATGTAGTCCCTAGTTTAAGAACGAGTTCTGTTCCCATGGTCTGTCCGTAAGTTGAATTTGTATGTAAGCTGGAACAGTACTATTGTATAATACTTACAATACTGTACTGTAAGTAATATTGTGTAATTAACTCAAACCATTGTGTACTTAACTCAAATCATTGTGTATTTAACTCAAATTTTGCTACAATAGGCTCCTGTGGGTCCATTAACTGTGGGTCATCTGTAATCTGGGCGTTCTTAACCCAGGGACTACCTGTATTTGTAATCTTCATACATTTTTCCACCATTTTTTCATTTTTTTCTTACCACAATATAGGATTGGTAGTATATAGAAGTGTTTACCAGAAAGCACCTAAACTGAGCGATCCTAAGCTTAGATCAAAGTGTTGTCAATATGCCAATAAAATCATAAAGCCTGACTGGGATTGGTTCAGAACAGCAGGAAAAGTAAATATGTAGATGCTGTTCTTGATTTTTTTCCATTTAATCTGTCTCCCCCATTGCGCTCAATAGGAATAAATTTAGATCAATTTCTGAGGTAATCTATTCTGATTTGATTTGACTGCATCTGGGATCCTGAATCTTATCTAGCCTGTCTCTGCCACTCTCCCTTTTGGGGTTTTCTGTAATTGGGATTTCATTACCTTCTAAAAATCTGACCTCTAAAGATGCACTGCACCTTAAAGTATTGTCCATCCAAAGTGGAGAAGTGACATGAAATGCTGGCCTCCATGAAATGAAAATTTCTTGAAGATTCTTGAAGGCACAGTTGATTACATGAATATTAGACAGAATTAGTTATAGGCTATGTGAGAAGTTAATCTGATTTCTATCTGGTCCTTTGCATTTATATAACATGTAATTATCTGTTTACCTTTACTTAATTACTATGATATATAGGGGAGAATATCTGCCAAGCCTTATGAAGTGGCTAACAGAAATTTAAGGGGAAAACAACTATTAAATACTTTGTTGAGGGTAGTGAATGAAACCTCTTCTTTCTGGATTAGTAGGTATTAAAAAGACTGGTTTAAAATCCACAGAACGGCATTTGTGAGTTTTTGAAAAAAAAAATCAATTGGCCTCAATTGTTGTTATGATAAATATATACCCTGATAGTAATATCACTGCACTTCTGAAACCTGGTGTCTTACACTGGTGAGAAAGGCTTCATACCTTCTATGCATTCTTTTGCCAGTTGTGTCTCACAATTTCCTTTTCCTGAAATCTAGATGTTATGGGCTGTTGTTCTGTATTAACTGACATGGGGAGAAGACGTTCTGCTGGAACCTTAATTGTATATCTGTTTATATTCTTTTTGTTTCTGTATCTCCCACTCAAAATTAATAACTGATGGGACACCATGGGCTTTCCTCAATGCCTTCTTGTCCTTACCAGATGCTTGAAGCTCTGTGGCAATCTTGGCAATTCAGCAATATATAGCTTTATAAAATTAGCAGTTCTTCACGCTACTCGTTTTTCTACTTAGTCAAAACAAAATGTTGATGGTATTTTCTCTCCTACCAGCCTGAACGTGCCAAATCAGAAGAAAGGGATTACCTTTCTCTTAAAAAATGCATGGCCCAAAGCTGATCTGATTATAATTAATAAATTGTAATTGATATAAAGATCTGGATTAAGTTTGATTTTGGTACACAAGTCATGATTAGACATCAGCTCAACTCTGCTGTTCTGTGGCTTGTCATCATGAAGCATTACAGACAGACATGTAAACATTAAAGCCAGTAGACCATTCTGGTCAGGTCTCTGGTCTCATAATGACACCTTGAAACTGGTTACACCAAGGATAACTGCTCCCTGGTGAAGGAGCAATGTTTTGGCTTCGGTTTCGGCTTTTTACTGGTTTGATCTCTAGATGAAATAAGGAGAGTGGGATGTTCTCCAAGAAAGGTTGGTGAAATTAATCACAGCTGGCAAAAAACAGTGCACTGAGAGGATTATTTGATGAGAAAATAGTTCTAAAAAGCTGTTTTAAGCTGCTTTCACAGAGAAGTTTAGAAAGGTAAGAAGAAGTATGATGCTAATGCGGCCAAGCATAATACGTAATGCCTCTAGTCCTTCACTAGTTTCTGTATCTCCTAATTAGGATATGAAATTGCAGCAGACCTAGCATAAGTAATCTACTCAAGACCCCAATATAGAGATCCCTCAGTTTTAATAACTATTTCTTACCACTAAAGGAAAAAGTATAAGAAAAATAAAAATATGAATTTAAAAGCAAAAATAGTTATTGGAGATAGCTGCACAATCTACCTATCTGGCCCTCTATGAAATGGCCACCGCATGGTCCCTGTTCCTTGAACTGGCAGAAAGTTAGCAATTAGTCGTCTGTCTCTATCAGAACTATCGTACTGAACACTGCCACCAACTTTTGGTCTCTGGGCTTTCACTGCATCATTCCCCCTTTCTTTACTATAAACCTCCCATTTTCCCCTATCAGTTTCATGCTTCAAAATCTTCAGTTCTAGGTCTCCATTAGCTTCTTCTCTGAAGGAAAGGAGGTCCCAAGAGACCACCAATACGGGCTATGTTTATTTTTCCACCTTCCATGACAAACCCTAACTGCCACCGCCCCCCATTTTCCTTAAAGAGAGCTATTTCCCTTGTTTTCCATTCTTGGCTTTGCTCTTCATTCTTCTAACATGCCTTTTCATGCAGGATAATGTTCCAGGAGAAGGTAGGTCCCCGTGTTATAGAATATTGAGATAGGGACGTAGTCAACGTTTTCATTCAGAGATCCTGGCAAGGTAACCAAGATGGCAAGTCCTAGGCTATTCCCAGCCTCATTCAACTAAAGCTGTTCATATGCTAAACCTCCGTACCATATTTCACTTCCTCTAACCATATGAAGTCCCTCTAGCATTTCATCAGAGAACATCATACTCGCAATGCATCTATTATGTGAGAAATGGCCACTCATGGACAGGAGTATAAATCAGGTTTTCTGGAGCCCCGAGCAAACATCTCTGTTGAGGGCCCCCATTCCCGACAGCTAAATTCAGTGTCAAGTTTTCTTTGGCGTTATGAATGCACTTTTCATCTCCTTCATGTTATATTCTACTACTACCAGTATCACTGCTCTGGAATCTGTCTTTGCTGGGAGTTGGATGGCCTTATAAATCTAAATTATAAACAAGCAAATGATAAATATTGTGCACAGAGCATAGGGGGACTTGAAATAGCAAAAACGTCAAAAAGCATATGCTTGATTTTTTTTATAATACTCTCATAGAATTGCCTCCTATAGCCCTGTTTCCAGTCTTCCCATTCTTTCATCAAGGCCTTAAGGCAATGCTGTTTACTCAAGACTTCAGAAAATGTTGCAAGTTGACAGAAAGATATAGAATCATACATACATTTGGAATGAACCTTGCTTATACTTAAGCAAAATATTCTGTGGGAGGAGAAGTGGTTGTATTACGCGTGAGAGACATGGAATTTCCTGCTTTTTTTTCCCTTTTGTTGTGATGGCGTGGGAGTGATACCTTCTTTAAAGGGTGTTTTCCCACCTTTCCTGTTTACACTTCCACCATCTCTACCTTTGCCAAATATCTAGCACAATTTGAAAAGGCAGAATTGTCCCAGCTCTAATTGGCTAGATTAAGTAAAAAGTTTGGAGGAACCAGAAGCTATGAAGAAGCTGAGAAACACATCTGTTATGGTGCCAGTGGCAAACTGGCAATCACAATCTTCAATAAGTTTCAGTGAATTCAAGCACCCTGATTGATTTGGAGTAATATTCTATAGATAAAATTGTAGACAGCTTTTCAATAATAATGGTCCCCCAAAACAGTAACAAAATATGTATAGGATCATTTGTCCTCACAAACATGTGGATTAGAATAACTTCTTCCATTCATCAACTATTCCCAAGATGGTAAGAAATTCATTCAATTGCATTTTAATGCCACTCACCAAAATTATATGTGAATCGGAGCAAAATCATATGTCATTATCTCATTTTTCAAAATTTCCTAATGGAGAATATAGTCGCCCAACCCCCCAATATACTTGGGGAACTGTGCATAAAAATATATTATAAAGAGAAGAATGAACATCAAATTGTTTACAAAACTGTGCATGTTAGAAAAAGCCCAGATAAAAGTGTACAGTGTAAGAGAAATGCATATGGAAATATTTAAGTTTCCTTCTGGAGTTTTTAAACAAGCAAATGTGCTCAAATGGGCAAGGATAAGTTTGGAAAAATCAGAAACTGAACAAAATTGCCACTAAATCACTAGCTCCACTGAAACTGACAGGACAACTCTATGTAGAAGTTATCAACAACTTTCAACCCTTTTGACAGGCAGAGGCCTGAATCTACCATTAGAAGAAATAATTCTATTAAATATCTAATAGAAATGCTGACAGTCCAAATATTGTCCCATAGAGTCTTCATCAACTTCAGTGATTAAACTGTGCACACATTCTGTAAACATTTCTCAATTTTCAAGACTACCTGAAGCACTGTGTATGTAACAAATATTCAGCATTTTTATGACAGGAAATAGCATCATCTAAACTTCTGAAGTCGTCACCTGACAGTTTATCTTATCCTTGGCTTTCAGTTTCAGTGGAATGCATTGCAGCCATTGTCCTGACCCGGAGACAATGGCATGTGCTGGATAAATTATGGATAGGGATAAGGTGGTATGATTTCCAAAAGCAGCCATGTTGATTTTCAAAATTCTCCCAATTCAAACAGTTGTCCGGAGTCTGCAGTTTCCGATCACACAGCACTGTTTCCGAAATAGAACAAATGCAAAGGAATTCTTTAAAAAGAATTTAAAAGCATCTTTTGAGTTTCCTGCAAGGTGTCCAATGCATGGCTTACTGCCGTTATTCCTTCTTTTACTCATGTGTTTCTCCCATCCACTCACTGCTGTGTCATTGTGATTTGGTGAAAGGCACAAAAAAATCCATTGTTATGCGCTCAGTAATTGATGGCATTGTTTAATGTACATGTGCAGACATATCATTATATCATCTCAATATGATTGGCTATATCACAATTCTTGTTGCTTTTTCTTCCCCTTAAGTACAGGTGTATGCAGTGGTAAAGTGCTAACCTAAAATCTTGATGCACACACATACTTAGTCCCTCCAATCAGATCTCTAGTTAGGCAAAGATAAATACTTAAAATTGCATGTCTGTTCTTCAGCCTAACTTTCTTTCAGACCACAGTTGTTTCCACCGATCTCTAATATTTATCCTTACTGGTATTTGAGTCCATGAAAATCCACTTTACTCTCTGTGTCTATAGGTAGTATTCTGGATTGACTTTCCACCCTGCTTTCATGATTATCAGTATCAATTCATTAGTTAATTGGTTAGTCATCTGACCATATCAAGAAGTTATAAAAACAATACAAAGGAAAAGTATGTCATAATCATAACATGTTACCCCTGCAGTCCACCTCTATATGTTCTAAATGGTCCATTCTCTTCTGGATAGTCTTTGCTATAAAAGATGGGGTCTTCCTTGTAATATGCACATTAGTTCCCTGCAGAAACGGAGTGTCCTAGTTTTTCTTAGATTTTAAAAAAGGGCCTAAGCAATCAGCCCTTGCTACAGAGTATAGTTTATAATCAAACAAGATATGTGCAATGTTTTCAACAGCTGGGTACCACATTCTTTCACTTTCATTGTTACACCTATAAATGTCCCCAGTGTTGGTTTCTTTCACCCAGTCCTGAAATAACTAAACCCTGCAAAGTCTGATGAAAACAGAATGCCCAAATCTACTCCCAATAGAATGCAGAGCAAAATCAATCCATTCTTCCCTTAGGGAATATCAATTATACTGTTTCAAAATATCTGGTTCTCACATCTGGAACATACCAGCTTGTGGAAGACTTCAAAGGTAGAAACACATGAAAGCAATTTGGCAAATAGCACAAATGAAGCAATACTGGAACAGTATTTCCCAGACAGCATCAGGCATCATGTCCAAATACTTTTTGGAAGCAGCACCACACAGAACATAATCTAGATGTCCAAATTATACGTTACTTAGGCACAAACTATTCTGACCACATATATCTTCTCCAGGAAGGATATATGCAACTTTGCAAATTAATTTAAACATGTAAAACTAGACTGCTAGCCACTGCTATCACCTGAGCAACCAGGAGTCATGTCAGATGATGGAAATCTGGATCTAATCATAAAGTGTAAAGCCATCCAAAAATAGCTTTACTAATATATATTCTAAATTTCTGAGGCATTTAGTCCAAATTGTACATCGTGACCTTCACACAACTGTGAATCAGTTTTGCATTGCATTTGATCAAATCTGAAACATCTGCACTCTGCAGCACGCCATAATTTCACATGTAGTAACTGATCTTAGGCTTTATCTTGTCAACATTACATCACTGTTGCTAACGATATACTTTACGTGCCCTTTTCTCATTGTCTCCATGTTTATACCAGGTAAGATGAATGGGTGTTACAATGAATGGCATTCTGAGAATTGACTGATTATGTGCCATCAAGGTGTTGTTGACTCTTAGTGACCACATAGGTAGATGATCTCTATTAGTTGTGTGGACCTGCTTGCAGTTCCCAGGAATAAAATAAATATACACCGTAGATTTTCAGACCTGTTCACAAATCATATCTTAAAATTCACTTAATTCACCACCACCACCACCACCACCACCAAAAATATTAGCTTGTAATTTGTGCATTGCATTGATCTAATCATTCAATAAAAAGTCTAAAATTCTTCTAACAGAGAGCATCTTTAGGCTGTAAAACATTTAGTTATGTTGAATTCTTGCACTGTTTTCTGGCAGCAGGAAGTTGAACCAGGATGTTGTTGAACTACAACAAACAGGAACTCCCAAAAGAATCTCAAAAAGGGAAGGGGAAAAAAAAAAGTGAGACAGTGATCAACACATTTCAGGCCCAAACAGTTCTTCATCAGGAACATTCAGAATAAATAAATGTGGGGGTTCAATGTGCTGTCTTTTCTATCTTCTGTGCAGGAGCTCAGTTTAGTAGTTCCAGTATATTTGACATAAATTGGATGGGTGGGTGGATAGGCAGACTTCCTCATTTAGTTACAATGTTTACTGGACGATTTTGGTTCAGTCACTCTTTTTCAATCTTACTTCATATTAAATGAGCTCATTAGAGTTCTTGGAAAGATGTTGAAAGACTTCCCTGAGTTCTTTGAAGGATGTAATAGGCCCAGACATTAAAACCTGCCAATGATATTCCCAGAGCTCTGGGTAAAGTGCAGGGTAGAGATGTGTGTCTCTGTGTGTGACAAACAACGTACTGACTATGCCCACCTTCCTTCTGCGTTTCAGCAGGCACCACGGATTGCCAATTAAAGTGCATTTGTAAAGATGGCTTTCTGCACAAGAAAGGCAAGTCAAGGCAGCCACATCGAGTGCCACCTACTGTCCTCCTCTGTCAGAGGCACCCTTTCCTTGTAATGCAGAAGAAGTATGTGCTTTTTTCTGGCAATGCAGATCCATCTTCCCTGAGGGTTTTGAACAGGGCTGTTGCCGTGTTTTAAAAATGTGTGAGTCAAAACAAACTGGGTCTTGATTGATATGAGGCAATCAGCAAATACCTGCTTTACTCATATTACTAACACTAATTAAACCTTCTAAATTCACCAACCCAGGAAACCAAACTGGGTCTTGACTGATATGAAGCAATCCACAAATAGCTCATTCTCTCATATTTCTAAAAATTCAGGCTGACCAAACCGGTCTAAATTCACCAACACAGGAAAACAGAATGTAATACAGGTAGTCCTCGCTTAACAACCACAACTGGGACTGGCAATTCATTTGCTAAGCAATGTGGTCATTAAGCAAGACATCACGTGACTATGACGGACTTACAACCTCACTTCTGCTGCGGTTGTTAAGTGAATCACCTGCAATCGTTAAGCAAGACATCATAGGACCATGACCTGCAAGTTCACTGCCGGCTTCTCCATTGTCGCTGCTTGTTGGAAGCTGGCTGTGAAGTGCACAAATGGCAATCAGGTGATCATGGGATATTGCGATGGTCGTAAACATCTGCCAGTTGCAAAGCACCCAAATCTTGATCACGTGAACGCAGGGACACTGTGATGGTCTTAAGTGTGAGGACCAGTCATAAAATTACTTTTTTAGTGCTGTCATAACTTCAAATGATTGCTAAACAGGGCATTTGTTAAGCAAGGACTACCTGTAGAGCATATCTATTACTTATAATATTCATTCTTTGACTTAGAAATCATCCTCCCAGGAATAATTTGGTTGAAAAGAAGATCACAAAGGGCACAGAGACAGTGTTAGAGATGTAGAATTGGGAGGGCTGTTTCTGCTTATGTTGACTGAAGTCGGCTTTTACTGAGAAAATGGGCTTGTGGTTTTTTTCACTGGAGATGGAGAATGAAATATCTGCCTGTTCAAAAGGGCCCAGACTCTAAATTCCTTCCCCATCTGTTCTTAAAGGGAGCCAGGATCTCCACTCTACTTAGCCACACACTATTTATTTTCACATGCATATGAAAGAAGAACACACCCTGAATCCAGTTAAGTCCTGATAACTTCAAAGTGTGTACACTGGTGTGTCCATATCAGCAGGAGTTTTCCAGCAAACATCCGAGCCTGAAGTTCCAGGATCCAATCTAGTCCATCTCTGCACCAGTTCACTGCCAGAACTGTGGCTTTTTCTAGTATTGATATACTTCAACATCTCAATAGCAGCAGGTCATTTCTATATCTATTATACATCAGAACTGGTGATCCATTAAGCCACACACAGTTTACTTGCAATGCATTGAGGCCTTGTAGGTATTAAGTTGTCGGTATTTGCAATCTCAGGCAGCAAAATCAAGAGGTTTATTGAGCTTGTAGTGGGCTGCCTGGTTAACAAAATTTGTTAAATAGGAATAAGATGTTAGCCACACATCAGAGCCTTGCTTTTTATCTGTCAATTTTCCATTTGATGATAAAAGCTGTTAAGTTAAAAAGCAGCAGCTTTGGGGGACAAACTGTATAACTTTATTCCAACTCAGAGATACTGGCTCTTTGAAATTAATGAATATATTACACGTAGGGTGGGGAAAAGAAGAGAATGTGAATTAGAAAAGGGTCTGAAAGATAATGCGTAGGATGGTAGGATTTCTGTAATTTTCACAGATGCCCACAGATGACAGGGTAGCACATTGCCAAAACTGTGAAAGTTCTTCACCTAGAGGAAACGGCAAATGATCAAGATGCTGCTGAGGTTTTCTAAAGGAGAGTTATTTACTATTTTGGTAGTTTCTCCTAGGGCAAAGATTAGAGGACTTTTTAAAATTTCAGGAAATGTTTGATAAAACTAACGATGCTCTGAGGATAAAGATGCAGAGAAAGCTTTTGGCATTATTGCTTTTTACCAAATATGAATATACAGTCAGGTTTCTTCTTTGGTGGAACATCTAAGGATTTCCAAGTAAGAAGCAGAGGTACAAAATGTTTAATAAAATGTTTCAGGAAGACAATAAGTTTGAATCATTTTGCAGTTATGGTGCTATTTAACAGACCATTCTTGGAGACAGGTGTCTATTGTATCCTAATGCCTGTTATATCTGAATGTACATCATTTGCATTAATCTATGTCTTTTGGATCACACAAGGGGTGAAAATGGATACAAATGACATTAATTTGTATGAATCCTCTGGACTACTTGGATATGATCAACTTGTCTATTATTTTGAAGGAATTCTGAATGTACGTTTTGTTCATTACATCCAATGTCTACTAAATCAGCATTCGTTAAATTGAGGCTTCACTGTATAAAAATCTCATTCAACTGCAGGACAGCTTGGAAGATTTCAGAAAGAATTCCACTTAGTCACTCTATGCCTATGGATGCTTAATATAAATGCATGAGCCACCAATGACAACCATAATACAGACAAGCCTAATCCATTTTGATTTATTTCCAGAATCTGATTCATAATCTTTATGCATTTTTATAGGCCCTGGAGCTAAATTGTTTTTAGACAGAAATTTGTGCCTCAAGCACTTCTGCAGACTATAAAAGTTGATGGGATCAGGGAGCAGAGATTTCAGTAGAAAGAAACTTTGAATGATGCAAGATGGATAGACCCATTAATAAACCTAATCTAATTATTTGAGATTAAATTGTCCCCCCCCCCCAAAAGGTTGGCAGCAGGCAGAGCAAGAAAGAGATAAAAAGGCAATGTATTTGTTGTGATAAATAATTTATAACTCAGAATAAACAGAAACATGACATTGACTGATGTCAAATGTAGTAGCTCATCCAATATGCACAGAAGGACATACAATTGGACTCTCTTTTTCTTCTGAGTTGTTGATGGGTGAACTAGAAATGGGGGACTGAGTCCTTTGTCATGGTTGAATCATGTTGTGGTCCAGATGAGATTTATCACTGCCCATTGCCTCTGCAAGATGGATGGACCCACTAAGATGGTTTCCCCCAGGCACTTAACGGATCCAGATGGATTCCCAAGAGCATTTGGGGAGTTTTCCAACAACCCGATAGATGGTTCATTAGGAACTTGGTGGACTCTCGGAACTGAGAGGCAACTAGGACATTCTCTGTGTTGGTTAATCCTAGGGAGCTCCTTGATTCACTGAAGACCGCTGGGAGATGAAGGGGCAAAGGGGACACCTGGAGTACTAGTGAAGAAAGGCAAAAAAAAGCATCTGACCAAGCAAGGGAATTGCTCATGTTAGAGTCTACCATGATAATAAGAGCAGTTAAGGGCTTGTACTTCTGCGCTCTCATTACAATGACTTGTCACATTATCTGGGAGTCTTTTTTTTTACCTGTAAACTCTCATGGAGTGTTTTCTAGTATGACTTCTTCTACCTGGGGACTTGGCCCATGCCCCTCCTGGGTTCTTTGGGCTGTTGGGGGTGGGATTGTGACTGTGTCTAGAAGGTAGTTCACACTTCTTGGTCAGAGCAGATGTGAGATCTGACAGTTTTGGACAACTGTCGTCTGATGGTAAGCAGTCACCTGAGACTGTCCTTGAAGAAGTGGACTGTCTGGGCCTTTTCAGTCTAGATTTAAATCTTGGCATGGGACAGAAATAGCATTGGTCCCTCTGACTGGACACTTTCATGGGACCTGGATGGGGGGAGTACTTCTCTCCTAGGCCTTTTGGACGTCTCATGGTACCTTTCTGGATGGCTTTCAAGGATTAAGACTTGAGGGCCCTGTGCTTCAGTGGTTCTATTCCTTCCTGAGCAGGCAGTTTCATACAGTAGTAGCAGGAAAGTGAGACCATTCAATGCCGCATGAATAGATTTCTTCCTGCCCACCTAATTCTATGCTGAAGGGTCTACCAACACAGCAAGGATAGAAGCTACCTGTCTGGGGAGTACCTAGCTGTGGTTTTCAAGTCCCCTTAACCTAAAACAAAGAAAATGGCAATAAGTCATTAACAGCTGTGGCAACCATTGAGGTTGGAGGAGCACCTCCTAATTCAATTTTACACGTTTCCAGTGTACAATCACCAAGTTCTCCACCCCAGAGCAAATAGAACTTTTCAAAGTCCTTTTCCTCCAGATTAATTTGGATGACCGTTCTTTCTTGACCAGTGCTTCCATCCTACCTTTTTCTCCATATCCTTGCCTCTTCTCATGTTTACTATTTTGTTTAGGTAAGCTAAATTCTCAGGAAAAGCACCGTTTTGTTGTCTCCTCATTTGTTAAGTTTTATTTTTACAACTGAATTCTGCATAATGTGGGGCTTCACAGCTTAGCTTCCAATCCATTACCCACCATCCCCTTGAAAGCCTATGTTCTTGATCTCACTTGACACTAACATCTATCTCATGGTCAGTAAGTCTGGAGTTACTGCTATATACTCCAAAAGACATCAAAAAGAGCCTTTGTCCTCTGTGAGACTTTGAGTTATAAGTGTCCAAAGAATAACATCTTTCCCCTTTTCCCCTGAAGCCAGTAAATACTGACTTCCTCTCTTTCTTGATGTTGCTATGAACATTATGGAAACAATCCCTTCTAAGCAAAACTCAGCTTTTCTCGCTGCCTCACCATTCCTAGCATTCATGTTTGTCTCTCTTAAACAAAGATAGATAGATAGATAGATAGATAGATAGATAGATAGATAGATAGATAGAGATAGAGATAGATAGATAGATAGATAGATAGATAGATAGATAGATAGATAGATAGATAGATAGATATTGCATTCTTCTTCAACTGTTGTGGTTACAATATCTCAAACCATTGGGCAGGAGACAGGTGGGAACCTAGGCTGGGAGGTTGCTGTTTTTCTTGTTTTTCATTCATTCTCCTGTCACTATCTGCAGAGCACATCTTCAGCTGGGGGAAACTGGTCTAGTTTTGCTTAATCCACAATGCTAATATTTCAGGAAAGATCAGTAGCAAAGAGTGGGAGGCAAAAAAGCCAAGTTGCAGAATATATGCATATTTTTCATTTGTGCTATAAAAGAACACAAACATGGTTTTGCTGGTCTCATCCATGATTTTTCCAGTATGGGATTGCATTGATCCAACAATCAACAGCTGGATATATTCAGATAGGTAAGGTTGTTCCTTCCTTAAACACCATTATCAGTTAAAATCTGTGTACACTGGGTTCATATATTGCACTATGCTATAATGAGGTCTCATTTGAGCTTTCAGCAGAAGTTCCCAACCTTTTAGCATATTTGGAATATTCAAACATGTTGTGGGCACACTTGTAAAAAGGTTGCAGAAGCCCTTGTCTATTTGTACAATAGCCCCCTCTAGGATCAGTTACAGATCACTGATTTACTACTAGCCAGCCCCTCACTATTACCACTGCTTATCGTTCGCCTTTTTCTGAATAAGTAGGCATGTTTAACAAACCACTGGGCTGCAGTCATGCATCAAGCTTATAAGATCTATTTGGACCCTTGAAGCGTTATTAGGAATAAAGGGGATGGTAGAGGTGGGCACTTTGATTTTTACATTACATATATAATGTAAAAAGTTAGATACTGTATAGAAGGAAGCATTTGAAGTGCCAAGAGAACTATTTGGGGTATTTTGGCATTCCCAGTCACCATGCTGGGACCCTATGCTTAGTTAAATGTGTGAATGCAGCTGTTATGGTTTGTAAACCATGATTGATAGCATATGTATGAATCAGGCTACAATGCTTGTTGCAAACATATTATTAAAACAACCACAGCTTAGCACAATGTGTGTGAGCCTTCTGGTTGCCTTGTAAATGGAGGCAGGGCTTTAAGCTAACATGGACCTGTATCAGTCATGCATTTATTTGACTGTCTTTAAACATCTTTTTATATTTGGGGGCATGAAAACATTATAGCCAAACTGTTTTGCTCTGTTATCATATGGAGTTGCCCCTAAACAATTGATTATGCCACTTAGTATTCAGGGAAGTTAGAAAAGGATCTTGAAGTGTCCACTCAGGTAAAACGTTCAAAGAAACATATGTATGACGGACGTTTTCTGCACAACCATCAGTGGAGTTTGTAGTCTGTAGTGTCCTTCTCCAACTTAATGCCCTCCCTGTAAGCTGGAAGAATTCCTATTAGCATTGAGACATCACGATGCAAACTCTATAATGTCATGGCAAAATACATGAAAGCAGAACTTGCATCATGACATCACAATGCATGTTTCATCATTTTAGTACCATGACACTTAGGAACAGACCCCTATCCTATTTACCATGATGCTTAGGTATTTTGGAAGTTTAGGCTTTGCACATCAGGAGTCTTTAGACTGATCTTTTTTTTTTTTTTTTGTAGACTCCTGATTTGAAGTTAGTGACTACATGGACACACCTGTTTTTTTTGTTTTGCTTTTTTTTTTGGCAGCAAAACAAGTGGTTTACCACTGCCTTCTGGGATGTTCTTTCAACTTCTGGCCTACAGCCCGGAAAATTCCTGATACTCTTCTATCCAAATAGTAACCATGTTTTTGCCCTGCTCAGCTTTTTTTTTTTTTTTGAGGTCACCTAATAATGGTTTGGTTCTTCCTACTGCTCTTTCTGTTTTTGTTTACCTTTCCCTAGAATGGCCAAACTGGAATTATAGGGATTTGAAAATAGTTTTGGAACTAGAACTGCTTTTTAAAGGCCTTTATCATCAGATCTTCATAGTTCATACCATGTGATAAAACCATGCGTCACCGGTTGTTTCCCCCCTCCCCCAAAGGAAATTAGCCCTCTATAGCATCCAGACATCGTATGACTGAAAATTCGGAGTACAAAACAACAGCATCCTGGGGCAATTATTAATTCTATCATTAAATATTGTGTACACCATAGCCTTTACCTCATTAAATTACTCTGTATACACTGCAATACTCTGCAATTATTTTTTATAATTAATAACAATTTTAAATTAATCAAATTAACAAATAGATAATTGTGGACAGGATTGCAGACAAAGTTACGAAATATGTCCCATACTTTGTTCTTTTGTGGGAAAGGCCTTTAAGTCTTTTCCAGAAGTTGAGACCAGAATTGTTCACCCAAGATCACAGAATCATAGAATGTATGGAATGGAACAGCCCTTGGTGATCATCCAGACAACTGTTGCCCTATGCAGGAATCCACTATTACAGCAACAAATAATCATTCAGCCTCTGTTTAATACTTCCAGCAAAGGAGAGTTAATCACCTCCCAAGGTAGTCTATTTTATTGCCCAACAGTTCTTACCATTATGACATTTTCCTGATGTCCTACTGAAGTCTACTTCCTTGTAATTTACATTATTTCACTTTTGTCTGGTCTTCTGGAACAATGCTGAACAAATCTACCTTATCTTCTCCATGATAGCCTTTTAGATATTTGAAGATAGCTATCATGTCTCCCTATAGTCACCTCTTCTCCAGGCTAAACATACCCAACACCTCCAAACTTTCCTATAACCTTTTCTTCCAGGCCCTTATCATCCCAACTGCTCTCCTCTGGACATGCATTAGTTTTTCAATGTTCTTCCAAAAATGCAGTGCCCAGAACTGGACATAATATTTCAGGTGTGGCCTGAGCAACAAAGAATAAGAACAATTACTTCTCTTGATCTTGACCATGTACTTCTGTTAATGTGATAACCGTCTTCTAAGGCGTTTGCTATTTGTCCTATCTTTGTGTCATCTGCAAATTTGATCATCATCCAAGTCACATTAAAAACTGTTGAACAGTACAGGATTTACAGCAGAGCTGTGTGGTATGTCACCTCTCTCCAGCTTGCCGCAGAGCCACTGATACATACTCATTGGGTACAACCGTTCAACTGGTGCTGTATCCTTTTAAGAGTAGCATAGTTCCACCCACATTTTCCAATCTGCTTTACTAGGATCTCATGGGAGAGTCTGTCAAATGCTTTGCTAAGTTGATATATGCTATATCCACCACTTTCCCAGCCTATCAAAAAAAAGAAGAAGAAGAAGAAGATGATGATTAGATTAGATTAGATTGGTTTGGTTTGGTTTGACTATGCTGGTTCTTGCCAAGCAATGCTTTGCTTTCTAATGGTCACAAACTAACTGCTTAGTAATCTGTTCCAGAGTTTTGTCTCATATCAATGACAAGCTGATCAGTCTGTATTTACTAATCTATCCTCCCCCCACCGCCACCCCCTTTTGAAGGTTTTTGAAACAATATTTGCCTTTTTTTTATTCCTCTGGAGTTGTCAGACCTATGAGGTGGATCAACTGAAGAAACTGACTCTACAGAAAGGTTATAACTATATTTACTAATTAAGGCTACAGTAACAGAATCTTGAAAGACTGCTTGCATTTGACCTTCCCTCCCTCTTATATCCCCACTGAGTCAGGAAGGAGCCAGCCTGAGCTTCTTCTTAATACTATCTCCTTTCCCAGGGCTTAAGGAATGTTTCTGCCCTTGTTTCTGTAACAGCTTCTGAACATTCCCTTCAAGGCCATCTCCAGGGCTCTCTTACAGGCACTATGTCCACCTTCCATATTTTCTCAAGGGTCACAGAAAGGCTTCCTTAAAACTCTGGTCTTCAGGCCTGGTCCCGAAAACTTAGAATCATTCATGATAGCCAGGTGCTCCCTAGCCATGTATTGACTTACCTGAAATCTAGCACACATGGGCAATTATGTTCCTATTATGTTTTCTGTAGTGGCTTGAAGCCCAGAATGATCTAGCTGGGCAGAAGCTGGGATGATGGGAAAGCAAAGAAAAGAAATTAACAGAAGTGGGTAGGAATGCAAGCTGTGATGCAAGTTGTGAACACATTTCTGCTAATGGGTATACTATGGTACAGACTTCATGTAATGCCCTGTCAAGATCAGTTATAGAAGTTTGCTTTCCCCACCACTGTCATGTGAACTCATCCAGAGCAACTGATAAAACATCATGGTAGCTAGAACCAAGATGGGAGCACAGTAATAAGGGTATGTTTTCAGCAGTAGACATCATACATGATCAACATTTAATTTGTTGTTTAAAAAATTAACTGTAATGGCAACCAGTGGGGTCTTCTTATTTATAACCCCAAAGAGTTTATGAAAACTTGATTTCAACATGATTGTGACCATTCCCCCAAGAGGGAGGAAATTCTACTTGTAGTGAAGGAGAACAATGGAGACTGATTATGACCTTATATTATTTCTGAAGTCCAATTTCCAAAAAGCAAAAACATGACTTCTAAGGGCTCCTCAACCCCCGGCCCAAACGACTTCATTTTTCAAAAATTTCAATTAATCTCCTATCTCTTAATCATTTTGTTTGCCCAAATTTATGCTATCATCAACTGGCTCTCTATATTCCCTTCTGTTCTCGGGGGGGGGGGGATCTATCCAAAGGATGGGGCAAGAACACCAATCTTCAAGTCATATCATGCTCCTCCTTATCAGTGGTGAGGTTTTGCAGACCAATAGCAGTGTTCATTCATAACAATTAAGGATGCCAAACATTTAGCAATACATTTGCAATAAAATTCATTCCTACAGAGGTGGAGGTGTGTGGCCTTTAACATTTCAACCGTTGCTACAAACCGTGAAAAGACACTCATCTTCATGGGCTCCATATTAAGGAGAATATTGTTTTCCTACAGTAAAGGGAAACAACTGATCCTAGGTCAAATGGTAAAAAATGGAGCAGAGTTGTAAACAGAACCCAGATCTTCTAGTTTACCACATTCCAAGGCCTCTCCCTCTATACCACACACTGTGCTTGTTATGTCATTACACCATTTGGGAAAACATCTTGAAGTCCAAACACTCCTACATCCACCCCTTTTAACAGGAAATCTGCAATTTGAACATCCAACAACTTCTGCCTCCAGCTCCAAGGAAATGAAAACTTTGCGCAGTACCACATCCAATCAGCACACTCAAAGAATGCCATATCTAAAAGCCAACACTGGGTCAAGAAGAGAAGCCTGGTGAAGGCTGTCAGTTTTCTCTGGCAAAAGGGCACTGCTGTGTTATAATGTTATTAAATCTGGAATGTACATATTAAACAGACAGTAGGAGGTATATATAAGGAAAGATTCAGGTAGCATCATACTTACAGAAAATAAAAGCTAGCAATGGAGCATCTTCCCTGAACTCCTGTCCCCAAGATCACAAACAGGGGGATCTTAAAGTAACTCCACTAGCAACAGCCCTCTTATGCTTTGCTCTCTCTTCACCACAACCCAGCCTCCTGCAAGGTGAGAGATCCTGGTCCATTCTTGCATTCAGTAGATTGCAAGATAATCCTAACCCCAAATCAATGTTCCTGAATTCTGGTTTAACTAGCATTGCTAAAACTGAGATATTACTGAATTAAACGGTAGCATACAAAATTGAGTGCATCTGTTATATTTCCTCAGTTCCTTTGCATCTACTGCCGTTCTTTGTTACCAAAGCATATGTGCACCTAGCTTAAAATACAGTCCATGTGCAAAAGGAATCCTGTGATATAAAATAAAATTCCCCTCTCACCCCTATGGGTGGTCTGTGTCTTCCTCAGTCTCAGGTCCTCTACCAGAGGACTGGGAGTTTGAGGGTTCTGAGCAGGATCTTAGGTGTTCCCAGCACTGCACTCTTCTGCACAGAGAGCTCTGAGGTTGTTCCTGGGATCTGTTGGAGCCACTCTCTCAGGTTAGGAGTGCTCCTACCACCACTGGGACCATTTTGGCCTTGACTTTCCACATCCTCTCTAGTTCCTCCTTCAGGCCCTGGTACTTCTCCAGCTTCTCATGCTCCTTCTTCTGTTGCTGTTACTTGGCACTGCTACTTCTATCGCTACCACGGTGTTCTGGTCTTTGTCTACTAAATATAATATGATATCAGCATATCAAAGTTGCCACAAGATTCTTTTTGTGATCTATTTTTGTGATGTGATGTGTTTTCCTGACAAAATTCCATATTAAGTATCTGGGTATAATCATACACGCAGCTATGTCCAAATGACTGTATGAGTTTTAACTATTGCATCATCTCACACACCTACAGCTGTGCCTCTGGAAACAAAGCATTTCTTTGTGCAAAGAAAAACAATTGTGATACAATCATTTGGGTAATTGTATCAAGCCTTCCTAATTGCATAACTTATGTACATGCATCAGTATGGATAAAGAGGGGTCAAGACACAAAGAAAATAAATTGGCAGCAAAGAGGACTTGCTCTGAGTTTTGTACAGAATTTAGCATACAACATCAGCCATCCAAAATCTGGGAAGAAATTAGGATAGAAAAAAAATTGGATGCATCTGAAAGAAGAAAGGAAAAGCCGGAGGGGAAAAAAGCAGCTTGTTTGGTTTGAGCCAAATGCTTATTTAGCTATTTTACTTGCTTGTTTTGTTTGTTCACTGTTTTAATTCATTTTAGTTACTCATTCAACTTACTTTGATCATGGAGGATGTGAGGCATGCAGAGTGCCAGATCCTCCACCACAATATCCCCTGGCTCTCCCTCCAGCTAGGATCAGAAGTGTGAAGAGACCATTTTTTTCCCTTACCATTTTTCCCCTCCAATGGGGTCAACTGAGTCACTCCAAATTCCTGTAAGAGCCAGTGAAACTCCCTGCTGGACAAAAGAATTTTCCCTTTGGCACTCCCAGATCAAAGCGTTTTCTTTTGTTTCATCCCTATCAAGCATCTGTGGTGGACACAAACACAGACATTATCCAAGGTCTCTGCTGAAGGCTTCACATGAGGGGTTTGGGACCTCTGGAAGAGCCATGCTAAATGTAACATAAATTGGATAATGCAATCATCAGTTTAAGGAGAATTAAATAGTAGGACCTGCAGGAGGAAGAGAGGCAATTGCCCCTTTTCTGCCGACTGGAGAACCGATGAAAGTTGGCTCTACTCCTTGAAGCTCCTATATGTCCCAGCAGGGAGAGGTCAGGTGATGCCATTACGGCTTCCCTCCCTCTGTAAATAATAGCTTTAGAGCAGCGTTGTCCAAACTTGGGCACTTTAAGATGAGTGGACTTCAACTCCCAGAATTCCCCAGCCAGCATGGGGACAACACTGCTTTAGAGGGTAGGAACCATGGCTGGGAAGACGGGGGCCGAGATTAAACTCCCCCACAGCCCTACTATCTACTCAAAAGACTTCTGTCACCACATGCATTGTTTAGTAGATCATATTAATTGCTTCCATGCAGTTATATGACCCTACTCTGTTTTTCATTTCGCTTACGTTCACCCAGTACTATCTACGTGGCAATTTAAAACTATGATTTTCAGTTAGAAAACCTCCCCACCCCCCTTTTGAAGGTCCCAATGGATTTTGAAGTTCCAGAGAATTCCAGTGCATCAGGGATTGGCCGTTCTTCCATTTGGGATTTTTGGATTTGCTTCAGGGGTGCACTTTCCCCCCGACCTCTCTCGCATTCCTTTCCCCGCAGCAGGGTAATTTGCATTCCCCCTGTTGTGCATCAGTGAGCATTGCCAAACATCCCCAGCGTGCCACTGTGGGGGTTTCCCTGGGGCTCTGCTGTGAAACTTGAGTTGGGAGGCAGGAGGTGGGACAAGTGTCCTAACAGCAGATAATGCCCACAAGCGCAAGGCCAACGTGCAGGGAGACCTAGTCCATCTGGCAGCGAGGAGGAGGAACAAAGAAAAAGCTGCTTCCCCGGGGGTGGACACGTTTAGAAGTCTTTTATATCAGTGCTATTTGTAGCAGGTGCCTTATAATGGTTAAGGGCACGTCCAGCAGCAAAGTGGTCTACTGCCTACCTGGCTGTGATGGAATGGAATTATGAAGGCCAGGCTCAGGGAGGAAAACGTTTTCTTTCATCTCCTGAGGAGCGAGGGAGAGATAAGAGGAGGAGGCTGGCACCTCCCTGAGGAATTCATAGTGTTGTGGCTGGCATTACTTGGGAGCTGGAGTTTCAGTCCGGGAAGATTCTTGCTAGAGGTGGTAGCTAATAAACATTGCTGGACTGAATTTACATGGTCTCCTGGAGTTCCTTGGGCTAGGCCTGACACTGGCTGATAAAAGCATGGGAAATACCCAAAGAGGGGAAAAGTGCAACAGGTATCACCTGTGCTGGTGTTCAGATTAAGTTTTGAAGTTCTATGGAAAGAAGGGAGAATAGTTTAATGAAATGAAATGAAATGAAATGAAATGAAATGAAATGAAATGAAATACCATTCTCAGTCAAGGAAATTCCCAGGGTGATTTTGAGCCAGTCACTCTATCTTCGCCCAGTCTACCTCACAGAGTTGCACTTGTGGGGACAAAATGAAGGGAGAGCCTTATATCAGGCGATTTGAGCCCCTGGGGGAAACACAGGATATAAATCTAATACATATACCGTATAATATGAAATGAAATCTCAAGTGTGGATCAAACACAATACAAAATGAATGCAAATACCATAGCAAGTGTATGTTGATGAAGATTCTCTGTCATCCAGGTGGAATTGCCTGGAGGCTGAGTCACGGCAACTGGACTTCTTTGATAGGTTTCGCTGCTTGTCCAAGCAGCTTCTCGGACAAGCAGCGAAACATATCAAAGAAGTCCAGTTGCCGTGACTCAGCCTCCAGACATACCAGATGTAGTGAAAAAACCCACAAACTGAAGAGACAAAGAAGCCCCTCTCTTTTCCGTGGACACTGAAGGTTGGGGAGTAGAAATTCGGGAGGGAGAATGGAACGGCACGGCTGCTGGCTGTTCCTGTCAGGAGCAGCCCTTCCTGAAACATTCCATTGTAGGATTTTCCACTTTCAGGTCGACTGAAGACTCCAGCCTCCTTGCCTCGCAGCTGTTCAAAGCAGAATGACAGCCCTCATTCTTGTCTAGCTGGATTCCTCCCCCGAGCCAAAAAAGGCTCCAACATATTGCCCATTTCTGAGTTACTTTTATGATATAGTACCTAGACTGGGTATGAGGCAGTGAAGGACAGGAAGGCCTGGCGCAATATGGTTCATGGGGTCACGAAGAGTCGGACACGACTTAACGACTAAACAACAACAAAGACTGGGTATGCTAACGAGAGGGGAAGGTGTTGAACAGACTCCTCTGACGGTTTCAGAATAACTCATGGCATTGTTTGCTGAGTGAACTACACAGGAACTGCAATGGTGTGCTGTTTACTTAGAGATTGGGTAGCTTGGGGAGAGATTTGTGTATTGAAACACGGTGTTTTTTAATTACTCTGTAAATAGTAAGCGTGCACACACGCACACACACGCACACACACACACACACACACAGAGTTATGACCCAGCTATGGAAGGGGGTTACCTTTTGCACAACATGGCAGCAGGAGGCTCAGGTGAGGGGACGGGCTGTGGGGTGAAAGGAAGTTTTGTCCAGCATGCAGAAGAACTCCACAGAAGGAAGCAGGTGGCAGGAGGCAGAACTGGGGAGATGATCTCAGTTTATAGATGCCTTTGGCCCATCCCAGTCTACTTAAACAGTCCCTTTGCATGCCTCTCTCAAGTGCCCAGCTCCCCAGCCTCTCCCTCCTCTTAGAATCTTTGTTGTTAATACATCATTTTATATATGAACCATCTGTTCCAATTTTGGGACCAGATTTATGTTTGGAGGTCTGGGTTGAGTTGAGTCACATCCATGGAGTGGAAGCTACTGGCAAAGGGGGACCCTCCTGAAGAAGAAGTGGAGGCCCCATGACCCAAACAGCTTGGGACACTAAGTCTCATTCAACAGTGGCAAGGGAGGACATGATGATTACTCACACCAAAACTGAATACACCCCCCCCCCCATAACTTGAGGTGCTCCCAGACACTGGCTAGGAATGGGTGTATGGCTGGCAGAAAGACTGATCTTGCCTTTGGTAAGTATCTACATGTAGTCCTTGACTTATGCCACAATTGGGACTGGAACTTCCATTGCTAAGTGATGTGGTTGTTAAGTGAGTTGTGCTCAATTTTACGACCTTTTTTGCTGCAGTCATTAACCGAAACACATGGTTGTTAAGCGAATCCAGCTTCCTTCATTGACTTTGCTTCTCAGAAGCCCCCTGGAAAGGTCGCAAATGGCGACTGCATGACCTGGGGATGCTGCAACTGTCATAAATATATGCCAGTTGCCAAATGCCTGAAATTTGATCACATGACTGCGGGGACACTGTGACAGTCATAAGTGTGAGAACTGGTTGTAAGTCACTTTTTTCAGTGCTGTCGTAACTTCAAATGGTTGTTAAATGAATGGTCGTAAGTCAAGGACTACCTGTATAGACCCACAGAGACATCTGATAAAAGCCACAGTGAAGTCAAGATCTGGCTGGGTGACTTTGGGCTAGTCACTCTCTCTCAGCCCAACCTACCTCACAGGGTTGTTGTTGTGGGGAAAATAGGAGGCAGGAGTATTAGGTATGTTTGCTGCCTTGAGTTGACCAAAATATAGATAGAGATATATAAAAAAGAGGGATAAAATCATCATCATCATCATGTCATCACACAAATGACATAAATTATGCTGATTTATTTAATCAGAACAGCAAGAAAACAGTAAAAGTATATAAAGCAATAAGAGAAAAAGAGAAAAAGTATTATCTGCTTTAATTGTGTGGTGACATGAATGATGTAAAATATGTTATTCATGACATGTGCATAATGACTTAATGTCATACATGACAACAGTTACTGCCCTTGCCCTCCTTGTAGAAACCCATACATATGTAAATGCCATGTTCATATACAGGCATGATACATACATACATTTATTGGGGAGGGCTGGTTGACAATCCTAAACTGATAAGTTAGGGAAGATGAGTATTATACATTATTTTTGTATATGTTTATATGTGCACACATGCTCATACACACATATGCACACACATACTATTTCTGTCTTGTTTTCCTTTTAGGGGAAGGAATCATCTTAAAATCAGGGTCATTGTCCTTTTGGGCAAATATGGGATGGCTTTTGTACCAGGTTCCCATTTGTTCAAGAATCTATTAAAGGAAAAGAACAACTCATAAAACCAACTTTGCACCATAGCTATTTTGTTATCCTTTAACGTAGCACATGCCAGAGGACTGGAACAGAGATACAAACTTGGGTGAATCCTGTAGTTGGCTTCTACTGTCATTTCACCATAGCATCACCACCCATCTTGGTCAGTAAGCTCTGCCCATCTTCCACAATGCCATGACACCATAACACTACAGCTCCACCTAGTGATACCACAATATTACAGGGGTGAAATTTCCTAACAACCATGAGTGAAGCTACAGCAATGGGGCATTCATTATGTCAGGGCTGTAAACAACATTGTAAAAACCTTGACTTAAATATAGGAATGATATGGGGGCCTCTTGCCTTCAGATGGAGATTTGAAATTATAAGTTTATTATTTGAAGTTATAAAGTGGTTAATAACCTTAATGGTTATTCAAATTTTCGGGAGATCTGAAGTACTTTAATAATCATTTGGGGGAAATCTGAAATAGTTATATCTGGGCCATGTGTAGGATTGATTGATTGAATATGTGCCATCAAGTCAGTGTCAACGCTGAGTGACCACATAGATTTTCTACAGGACCTATCCCCAACCTGGTCCTTCAGGTCTTCCAACAATCCATCCATTGCTGCTGTAATTGAATTGAACTCAACCACCTTACTTCTGGTTGACCTCTTCTTCTCTTTCCTTCTACTACGTGCAGGATTACACCCTTATTTAATACAATACAATACAATACAATACAATACAATACAATACAATACAATACAATACAATACAATACAATACAATACAATACAATACAATACAATACATAATCCTGGTCATAAAACTCCTAATGGTTCACAATAAAAATAAAAACAAAATCCCCAAAATCCCACAAAGTATATTGAGATGGTCACCAGAACAATCACCTAATTCCCAAATGCCCACTCAAATCACATTATCTTGACTGCCTTCCCAGGAGTCATGTGGGTGGGACTCTTGTGTGGGTGGGACTATCAGCATCTCCCCTCTGCATGCCTGCACAGAATGGAGACATTTCATCGGAAGGAGATAGTCCCTGAGGTGCCCAGGAGATTGATAGATCAGCACTTTGAATTGGAAACTTATTGGCGACCAATGCAATGATCACAGAACTGATATAATACCAACAGAGTAATTCACACCCACTAGCAATCTAGCCACCATACTTTGTACTAACTACCACATCCAAATCATTTTCAACGGCAGCCCCATATACAGCATATTAGACTGATAAATGTGTAAGTCACTGTTGCCAAAGGAACATAGTTCAAGTAGAGCACCACTTTCAACTGTGCAAAGGTCTCAGTGGCCACGGCTTCCATCTGCTTTCTACAACATCTAAGAAGCAGTCCTGCACTGGTCTCTCTCAGGGAGAGAGCAACCCCCATCCAGCATCAACACTGATACTTTCTTGGAGTCAGAATGTGGACAAACAGTACAGTAACAATGTCTTGCTGAGAGTAGCCTCAGTTTGTTTCTACCCATACAGTATTCCATAGCTTTAAGACACAGGGCTAGAGTTTCCACAACATCTCTGGTTTGGTCTGGTGGATGATGTATAGCTGACTATCATCAGTATATTGACAAAACCTTACCCCATATTGGTGGATGAACTCCCTGAGCAGCTTCATATAAATGCTAACTACCCACTGCTCCTCCTCCATAAGCAAGTGAAACCACTGACTAAGGTGGGAGCAGAACCACCACAAAATGGTATCTCCAATCCCAACTCTCACAGAGAGCCCTTGGTTGATCAGTACTGTTTCTCTTCCATGCCTAGTCCTGAATCCAGACTGAAAAGGATCCTGAACATCTGCTTCATCTAAGATCTTCTTTAGCTGAGTATCTTCTCCAACAAGGGGAGGTTGAAGACTGGCAATTGTCCCACGAGGCTGGTTCAAGAACTGGTTTCTTCAAGAGAGGGTGCACCACTAATGCTTTTCGAGGCTGGAAGCATCATGCCCTCTCTCAAAGAAGCATTCACCAGTTCTTGACTCCAGCCATTCAGACTCCTGCCAGTGCTCAAAGAAGCCAGGAAGGACAGGGACTCCTCTCACAAGGAGGGGCATTCTCTTTTTCTTTAATTTTACATTCCTTCTCTCTTCTCTTCTATTGCCAGGTTTTAGAAACCACAATGTAAATTAAGCTCAACCCGCTTCCCAAACACCATAAATAATAGCAAAGAAGGAGGGGTCTGGCTGCTATCCAAGACATTAAATTAGTAGTCTTGGATAGATCATCATCCACAGGGTCTGGAGACACATTTTGACTTTGTTTTTTTAGGTTCACGGCAGAGTGAGGGAGTGTTTGGCTTTTACCTGAAAAGCAAAAGATGCCTTATTATAGATGTGGAGAAAAGCTTCACAATAAAAGCAGAGCATGCCTCACCACATCGAGTTTTATCTTTCTTGACATTTCCTCCATCTCATTTTTCACTTTTTGTACTTGAGTTTGAATAGCTATTCAGTTAGGAGCTTTGTGTTAAGAATTGCCAATTAATTTTTCCAAGTAAATTGGAAGTTTCCTGTTAAAGAGAAATTTTTAAGGACAGTTGGTGTGGCGCTGGGCTAATTTGTGAAAAACCTTAGCTTAAATTCTCACTGACTCCAAACAAAGATTTCCAGGATTTGGGGGAGAGTAAATTGAGGAGGTAGGGGAGGCAAAGTGTTCCACTCTGATTGCCGTAAAGTGAATAAACAAATTGAATAAATAATGATATTCTAAGGTCTCATCTACATGTCCTGCTTGCCCCAACACAAAAACCACCTGCTAATAGTTTGTTGGGGACATGAATGCATGACATTGTCCTCAAGTCACCCCTGGCCCACCACAGCCTCCGTCAGCCTTTTCTTGCTCCACTCCAAAAGTGCTGGCCAAAACAAGCTGGGCCAAGCAGTCAATCTGCAGCAAATCACTCCAAGGTGGGTTTAGAGGCAGGGATCTTGGCTGCTGCTATTTACCTCTGGGGTTGTTGAGGTCCCAAGCTGGCCCCTGCTGCTGATTTTCATCGCTCTCACTTCTGTGCTGATGAACCTGGGGGAGGTGGTAGTAGCAGTAGCTATCCTGCAGGGATGCTCCCCAACAGTGGATGCCCCTCCCCCCAGTTTCAGGGCTACACCATGAAGCCAGGGCAATGTTTTAAACATGTGTCCAGTGGCCTTCCAGTAGACCTCTATGCACACATTTAAAACCCCAACGATCACTCTTTGGCTCCCTGCAGCTTGAGTGCTGTGGTGCCAAGCCATGGGGGAGCTTCTTGTATGCAGAGGTGCCAGCTGCAGAATGAATTCCCTGGGCTTCTCCCATGAGAGAGGAAACTGGGGGAGGAGGCTTTGCAGAGTGCTCTTCTCTGAGAAGCAGGGAGGGAGTGCAGGTTACAGAGCCCCGTGGGAAGAGAAGCCAGGACAAGTGGCTCTGCAAGTTGCACTCCTGTGGGAAATGGTGAGAAGACCTACTTCTCCTTCTCCCTCTCCCTTGCAATCCAGTCATCAGAAGCAATGGGGGAGAGCAGCAGTAGAGATGGCTCCTTTGGTGCTAGTTCTCCAATTTCACCTGCTTGTTCTCCAGTTACCCTGTGGTTCTTCTGCTATTAGTAAGTGGCACCAAAAGAGGTGTTCTCCACCTTTCTTCTTCTCCCCCAGCTTCCCGGGGCAGACAGTACCGCTGGCCTGCTTCCTTGCCAAAGCAGACGAAGGGCCCCAAATGGTCAGCCCTTCTTTGAGCTGGCATATTTTCAAGTCAGCTCCCACCCTGGATTACAGCAAGCCAAGCGAGTTTTAATGAGCCGTTTGTGCAAGACTTCGCTGGACGATTCTGTAGGACTCCATTGCAACATCCCTCTTGGCCCAGTTTTTATAACTTTGCTTTAATATGTAGGCACAGAGACACCCTTCTTGCAAAATAGAGGAGGAAAGAGAAGTATTCCCTTGACATTATTATGGTAAAAACACTTCAACGCCAACATACAGGTCTGGATAAATCAATCCCACTTCACTATTCTCCTGAAATGGGGTACAAATCATGCTCAATTTCAGCACAAAGTTGAAGTGGGCAAAGAAAGGTCATCCCTAGAATAGCAGTGGTATACATGGGAGTTGCTTGCCATGTGACACCCCCTCCCACCAAATATCCCTTGACTGGAAGATATTTCAAATCAGGTTCAGAGTCCTTCAAGCTGGGCCTCCCAATAAGAGTTTCAAGCTGTTCTTCTGTCTCTACATTATCCTCCTTTTTGTCTACCATCATTCCAAAACAAAATAGATCAGCTTATGTTCTCCTAAGGCAGAAGATTTACAGGCCAGTGTTGCCCTTTTCAAAATAAAAATCTGGTTATTCTTAGTTTGCTATGAACCACCCTAAATATTGTTTCCAGTGAAGTTGTTTCTTATAGCGTGAGAACTCCCAGCTATCCATAATCCTCTCTCACACATGAGTTTTTTACCATTCTCACATGATATCTCACAGTAATCTCTGAGTGAGATTGCTGAAATCTTGAAATTAGGGTGGAACATGTATGGACCATTGAGCAAGATCATGAAGTGAAATGGGGGCGGGGGCAGTTAAAAAGCTTTCCAATCTCTGCCATAGATCATGTTCATGACATCAAACACGACAGTTTGTACAATTCTGCTAGTGGCAATCAGCACATCTTGCGGAGATGCACTCAGACCACACTCATAATTAAATCCAGCGTAAGCAACTGGGAGACCGAGTTCTGAGTCCAGAAACATTCATTCTGATTGACAGACTACAATTATTTAAATAATAATTAGATATGAATATACATCCTCCTTTGTATAATGTGTCAACATCAACAATTACTCATTGTCTAGCATTACATCATGGATTTAAAAAATAAAACTGTTGTTTACATAAAACTTGTTAACAGGTAGGAATGAAGTTAATTCTTGCTCTCTCAGCATGGCTGAGGATGACTTACTCTGGATTATGCAGTAGGGAGTGGGAGAAGGAAAGGAAAGGAAAGGAAAGGAAAGGAAAGGAAAGGAAAGGAAAGGAAAGGAAAGGAAAGGAAAGGAAAGGAAAGGAAAGGAAAGGAAAGGAAAGGAAAGGACTGTAAAACAGTGGATGTCTATTTTGTAATACTGCACTGTGTCATATGACACATGAATGAAAACTGCATAAACCAGGCCCTTTAAAGGAAAAAAATAGTGAAAGAAAACTTTTTACCTTCGGGGAACATTTTCCACATTGACTTGTCTGCAGTAAATCACTGGTGTCTGTTATCAAATCTATTGGGTTTGCAATGAATTCTGGGGAATATTTATACAGTCAGTTTAATGCTAAACATCGAGAAGGTGTAATGGACTTCAGAAGTGATCATGTGCACTCAGAGAAGAGATAAAAATCCCAGCTTTTCATCCTGGATTTCCTGCTGCTAGAGAATATGGACTAGTCCACACATAATTCTAAACTATAGTTAGCTTAAATATGTTTTATTGACTATTGCCCTGGTGCCTGGATTGAAGCCTCCAACCCATTATGGCTTAGGACACTGTTGAACCCACCATACCTTTTGGGGGCCATTGCAGGCATTTGGGAGGCATGCAAGGACCCACCCAAATGCCATCTGAGTAGTAGGTGGGGCCAAGACACATATAATTTTGATTTTATTTGTTTATATTTACATGTGATTATAATTAAATACAACCACAGTATAATCACTTTCCTTTTCAGTCACAGAAATCAAGCTAATCTAGTGCTGGACCCAGCCCATGAGACTTATATATATTTTTCCTTCTGTCATGTTAAAAAATCACAATTTCGTAACAAGTTTTAAAGGTCTCTCGGGGGTATACTAAAGCCTTTAGGGACTCATGTAGCTCTGAAGCTTGTGGCTGTGCACTTCTGCAAAAAGTTTTCATGATGATTTGGAAATGAATTTGTCTGAAGACTGTCCAGTATTACTGGACTTCTTCCTGACAAACCTGTGATGCATTTCCAAGATGTGTCTTAGGAGGAGGTGTAGATGAGAGGAATGAGAAAATGTTGATTCCTTATTCATCATAGACATCTTGGGCTACAAACTTTCAACGACTTTCCTCAGAGGCAACAATCACCAGTATACTTTCCTTTTACGGCCCAATTAATCCCCACCATCATTATCTCTTTCTCCTTCTCCATAGAAATACAGGTGGTCCTCGGTTAACGACCACTCATTCAGCGACCGTTTGAACGTGTGATGGCACTGAACAAGTGGTACTTACAACTGGGTCCTCGAAGTTCCAGCCGTCTCAGCATCCCTGCAGTCACACAATCGCAATCCAGGTCCAGATTGTGTCCAGGTCACAATTACAACATTGCAGCATCCTGCGGTCATGTGGTCACCATTTGTGACCTTCCTTGCGGGCTTCCTACAAGCAAAGTCAATGGGGAAGTTGGCAGGAGGTCATGAATAATGACCATGTGACATCCTCACTTAATGACGGCACAAGATTCGCTTAACAACAACTGGAAGTGCCGAAACTGCTGTCATGTGACATGCTTTACAATGTTGCTTAGCAACAGAAATTCCAGTCTCAATTGCCATCGTTAGCTGAGGACGACCTGTATTTAACAATATTTTCCTGCCAATTGTGTTACTATCCACCCATCCTCCTTTCTTTATTTTCTTCAGCCTCTCTTACAACCTTGGGGCAGGGGAAAGGAGAATATAGCAAAGCAGATGCAACAAGATGCTTGACACAGAAGTTTACACTTGCCAAAGGGCTACCTAACCAGATTTTGCGCCCAAGTAAAACTCCCTTTTTCCTTTGCAACAGGAGACGTTTTGGGTCTTTTAGTTACTTACTATATTTGCAAAGATCTGCAGAGCCTAGCTTTCCGCATGCTTGCAAACCTCAACGTTTACTTTAGCGAGGGCTCTACTGGTGCAGAGAAATTTCCTGTTTTCTTCCATCCCCACTCTCAGGTTCACAAGGCAACTGGAGCCTAGCCATGAGGCTGAATTTTCAGTTTTCGCAACAGAGACAGGCAACGCCTGTCCATTCAGCTTTGCAGCTAAAAGAGGAAGGGCTTTTCTCTGTCTTGCAGGAGCCAGAACTGCCAAGGGTCAGCTCTGTGGACTGGGAGATTATTTGCCTCATGGTGGTTGATGTTACCACAGCAACCAAAACATCAACTCGCACCTTTGCTTCTGATAACAAGTTTGGTCTGAAACATCCCAGGGCAAAGTCTTACCTGTTTTCTCTCCCCCCCTCCTGGAATAACCCTTGAGTTAACTCATACTAAAGAAATGAATTGCCCCCAAATTCCATCTTGAGCAGGACTTGAAATGCAAACCTGAGCCACCGGCGGTGGAGTTCCTTTTTGGTGTGTCAGCTAACCAGGAAAAACTTGGACTTTAAAGCTCCTTGAATGGCAGAAAATAGTAGCTGAAGTCTTTCGCAACATAGAAATAAACATTAACCCTTTGTGACAAGAATGTCTACATGGAGGCTCCTGTGAAAAGACCCAGGGACTGGTCCTAAAAAGTCAGCAACTCTAAGACAAGAACCCTTTCCATTTAATTTGATGGACAGTAAAACTAGGAGGTCTTACAAAATGTCTTTTTTGGCTGCCCTACAAACCAGCCCGCTCCTGAAGCAATACATCCTGGGTTTCCCTCGTAAGGTTGATGTCCCCTATTAGCCATCTAGCAGATGAAGCGCAAGTTGAACATAGTGACTGGGTTCCCACATCATACTAAGTCACAATATCTTTATTTGGCTTTGGCTTAATGTGTGTGAACCCAACCATTGCCTATGGCTAAGAGGGTAAGGTATGAATCTAGCCATTGTGGCCTAGTTTAACAAACCATGGTTAAAATATACCTTGGGCTAGCACTATATGCAAAGCCAATCCATTCATATTTATGGTTATCAGAATATAGCCTACAATTCCTTTCTTCTCTAGCAGTCTGCTTCGAAACCGTGGAGACAATGCAGGGATGTAAGACTATAAAGGAGACCTCTTGCAGATTGAAAGCTGCAGGAAGAAGCTTTGGTTGCAACTGCATCAAAATAGCTTGTCTGCTGCTTTGGTCAATATAGATTACACTGAAAGAGCATTACAGTTTGCATAGCAAACAGATATTGCATTTGGAAGCCTAGATTTAAATCTTGCTCAGTTGCTAAATAGGAGTATCTAAAAATCTTTCAGGTCTAGGTGGAGGTAAGCATCAACGAAATGCTCCATAGCTACCTCCCTTCAGTAAGGAGAGACAACATCTCACTGATTGGCACATAAAAATGCAAATGATTAACCCTGGAAATGATGACAAGTTGAACTATTTGTGATGCCACCTGTGTTTATTTAGTGTCTACGCCTTTGATCCGGATATTCTAATTACCTTACCTATAGCCCAATGTAACACAGCCCAGAATTCTAGCTCCTCTGTGTCCTGTTCATGGCTGGAAAATGATGGGAACTGTTGTTCAGTGTATCTGGGAGGACATCAACTTGGGGAAGATTTTAAATTCTTGTGGCTTTTTAATGCACCTTTTATACAAAAAGCTCAGAAACAGCATTTGTGAGTGAAAGCCATGATGAAAGATGCTGGATTTGCACGGTCCAACATGTCTTTCTTCCCTTTTTGATCTTATTATTCTTGGTTTATCCTCCCCCCACCCTGTTTTTTTAGATAAACAGTGTGTAATTACAATTTCTCCCTGATTCCTGTGCATTTTCTGTATGTCCTTACCCACAAGGTAGGAATAAAAGAGTGTAAGACCTTAACTTTATTCTGCGTGGGGCAAAGCTATCTAGGAAGGTAGACAATTGCTGCCAAGAAAAGGGCAAGGTGTAGGGAGTGGAGCTGATAGCATTTCCCCCGCTGATTTTCTTCTCCACTGAGCTCAGCAGGTTGAAGGCAGTGGGCCGGCAGCCAGACACACCCAGTTCTTCCAGGCAGTAAAATGATCCTTTCTCTGCCCCCAAGCCAAGCCCAGCTCTTTCTAAAAGATAAAAGGAAAGGAAGTGCCAGCCTGCAGGTTCAGAGGGACTCTTTTAACTCCCCTGAGTCTACCTTGCTGTTCTTCCCCTCCTCATCTATAGTTGCCAGACATAAAACCCTGCTTGAGTAACCATGTCACAGCTGAGCTTCACTTCTCGTTCGGCCGCCAGCCCTTCTGGCATTACCCAGGTCCGGGTCAGCTCTGTTTCTTCATCGCGTGGAATCAGAGCGGGTGACAGCTTTAGGAAGCCTGGTGCCTTTGGTAGCACCAGTCTGTATAACTTGGGCTCCAGCAGCAAGAGGACTGCCCTGTCCTGCCCCATCCCACCTTCACTGGGATATGGCGGTGGTATTCAAGAGGTCACTATTAATCCGAGCCTCTTGGCCCCACTCAACTTGGCAATTGACCCCACCATCCAGAAGGTACGCAAGGAGGAAAAGGAGCAGATCAAGGTCCTCAACAACAAATTTGCATCCTTCATTGACAAGGTGAGATATGGGCCTTTTGTGATAGCAAGAAATTTCTGTAGGCCTTAGTGGGTTGCAAGTGTATTCACAGAGCCATGATGTTTCATTGTTTTTTCTAAAAAGCTAGTGATTCCTCCAGGCTGATTACTTAAGTTGCATTCAGGGAGATATTTGATTTTCATTCGGATAACTTGGATTTAGACTGTGAAGGTTCAGTGACTATATTTACCACATGGCTTTTCTTAATAATCCCTTGATTAACGCTGGGTATGGCAGCGTGGCAGACTTTTGACCTGATTTGTAAAAGACTGTACAGCTTCACAATATGGATACGCCTCACTTTGTTCTCCCATGCTGTCAAGATGTGGGTCGGTATGCCATACACCGGGGGAAAAAACAAGAGAGATCCCAAACAGTACAAAATTACTCAGGGGGTCATACACATATTATAGTTGTGAGTGCACACATCTGAAATAATTAGTAATTACACTTGATAGGTTCTGTAATATTTTTGTTTGGCTCCTTATGTGGCCAAAGTGTCTTGTTTTTACATTTGTACACCTGCTGTTGCAATCTATTTGCGTTAATGCAGCACTTTACAAAGGAAAAAAGGACAGATCCCAACCCCAAGATGATTTTATGCTTGTATCTATCCCTTCACTCACCTTTTTAAGTCTCCTAGGCTACAACTTATATGCTTGTTCCGGGGAGTAGCCGTACTGCATTCTATGGGATTTGCTTCTGAGTAAGCATGCTTAGGAGCGTATTGTCAGAGATATCCCATAAGCGTTCATTATAAGCCATCTATATACTATTTTCTATTAATTAGTGTTGGGGTAGTTAGCCCCAAGCCAAAACTCTGAGGATATAGAGTTCAGAAGTCTCCTGAAATGTTATAGCCCTTATTAATGTAGTTTATTGATTTAGACATTAGAGAACTCTGTGTGTGTGTATGTATGAATCTCTGCTTAGTTTATAATATCTGCTTAGTTGTAAAGTTGGCCAGGAGGCTTCTTTGCCTGAAACCCCTGTAACCTCCCCCACTTCTTAAGCTGGTGAAACGAACATGCAGCAAAAGGCAATGCAAACATTCCTGAAGTCTTAAACTATGGGCCAAACAAAAGCTAAATAAATACCAGAAGTTCAAATAGTTTGCAAAACGTGCAACTAAATTCAAGTGTGCGTTTTAGCTGGCTGATGGCTGAAAGGCTGGCTTTTAACAGTGGTTTATCCATCCGAGTTTTTCTTTCTTTGCAGCAAATCTCCCTTCGTCCCTCCCTCGCTATTTAATATTGCCAGATAATTCATTCTCTTACCATCTCCTCCATATCTGAGAGCTGAGGGCAATGCAGGCTTATAATTTTCTTCTGATTTCGTGGCATTTCCAGTTGTGCTGGGAATAGCAGCCATTTTTTAAAATGTGCTCGTGGGTGTTTCTCAGGTCCGGTTCCTCGAGCAGCAAAATAAAATGCTGGAGACCAAGTGGAGCCTTTTACAGCAGCAAAAGACCACCCGGAGCAACATTGTACCTATCTTTGAGATGTACATCAACAACCTGCGGAGACAGCTAGAGGGCTTGCAGAATGACAAGGGACGCCTGGAAGGAGAACTGAAGAACATGCAGGATCTTGTTGAAGATTTTAAGAACAAGTAATGTATTCATAACGGTTTTTGTGAAGTCTGGGAGGCTTCAGGTGCCTCTTTGCAAAGCATCTCAGGTTTTTCCTTAGGGGAATAGTATCTAGAGGACAATTCAGGTCTAAAAATATATGGGTTTTTTCCCCCCAGAATTTCATTCAGAATTTCAATTGACTTCATTGAGATTCATTCTCAGACAAGTGTGCATTGAACTGCAAATAAGCAATCTGAACTTATTGGCATGAAATAAGACCTACAGAGGTTAGTAGAGTTTATTTCAAGCAAAGCGCATGCAGGAATTCAGCTCAGATTATTCTCATGGTGTTTGAGATACAGAAAATTCTACTACTTTACTATTAATTCATGGTGATCTGCATTTTTGCAACCTAAATCTGGTAGTTCTACTATTTGCGTTGCTGCAGACATCTTCTGTCATATAGGGGAAGTGTGCAAAAGGTTAAGGAAAGAATGACATGGAGGATCTGGAAGATAAAGACAAAATAACAGTAATACAAGTAAACAGGCTTAATTTTAGGATACTTTTCCTTGGAAAGTTAACAGGGATCCATATGGGCTTCTCTGGAATCATAGAGTATAAGGGCTGGAAGAGACCTTGATTATTTAACCCAACCCTCTGTCCAGTGCAGAATCCAGGAAACTGTTGCACTTAATGCGTCCGAGATAGTACCTAGGATGTGTCAGAAAAATTCTGTTCTTGGTCCCCTGCTTGTCCATGTACATAGCATGGAGAATGCAGGCGTAAGTGTACCTAACATCAGCACAATGTTACCAAGCATTGCCCAGTATTGTCCTTGGCCTGCTCCCTATCTTTCCTTTCCTTTCATGGGGTAAAGCAAGATCATGGAATGCGGGAAAGTGTTTATATGGACTTACCTTCAACTTAAGGTAAACAGCCAATCTGCCTTCCCTAATCTAGTGTTCTTCAGATACTTTCAGATGACAACTCCCAGAATTTCTAGCCAGAATCTGGGAGATGTAATTAGAACACATCTGGAAGACTCAAGCTTGAATACATGCTAAAGGAAGAAATAGTCAGAGGTACAGAAATAAAGTATGAGTGGGATCTAAACCAGAACAAGTTTGATTTGACTAGCCTCCCCCAACCTGGTGCCCTCAAGATGTCATGGTATTTAGGAAGTCTGAAAGTTGTAGCCCAACACATCTAGTGGACACAATTTTTCACTACATCCTGCCAAGCTATTTAAGCATCTTTATCACACCAAAGGATAATTTCCCAGGATTCTTTGACAATATAGTTTACTTGATATTTAAAGAAATCTATGCCCAGTTGAAGTTTAGGCTCAGTGGCATATTCTTCATCCTTCTAAATTTGTATCAAAGGGGCATTAATATTGTTCAGGGAATGATGAGAAAGTGGTGTTTGAATTACTCATATTATATTGCTATTTCCTTGTAAACAGAATAGCCTTAAACTGAGAAGATGGCTTTTTAATCATTAAAAGAAACAAGGTTGGGCTATTGTTCACAGAAAACATCTTTCTCTTGTGAGTTGTCCAATCTTCTGTGCAAAATATAATATATGAAGCAGCTACAGACGGGTAAGCAATTCTATTCATTTTTGTACAATGGCTGGAAAAAAGTGCCATTGTGATCTCAACGGCCATGTTTGTAATTGCTTTGCCCATACACTATTTTTATCCACATCAAAGCAACAATGGCTTCTAAACTAGCTATTAAAGCTGCGCATGATTCAAAAATTACTTGGAAGCAACATGCACAAGCCCAGCACATCTCTGTTATTCATTAAAGCAGTTTGGTTGGGTGGGGCTCTGTTGATTCAATATTGGTGAGAGACCATAAGGAAGGTAATTAGAGTCTGCTGATAGAAGAGAAATATTATAGTACCATCAGATTCAGAAGCATTCGAAATGCAGTAGTCGCAAGAACCAAGAATATAAGCAATGGACAATTACCTAAACTAAAGATACTGAATGATATGCATTTGTGGGCTGCTTTCATCGATAATCAATAGCTGGAAATATATAAATCAATAGCTGGAAATAAATAGCAGAGGAAGGGCAGTCATTGGTCAATCATATAATGCCTAGGATCCAAACATAGGTGCTCTGATACTAAAAAAACCCTCCAATAAATGCAGTTTTTGAGAATGTTAGGCCAACTTTCCCAGGCAAGATTCAAGTTGTTGTAGTTTTAGCATGTCTAAAGAGTTTCACTCTAGAGAAACTTTCCTGAGGTGAAGCGTTTCTGCTTATTGAATTATGGGTGCTCAGGCCCAAACAATTGGCAAGTTTCATTACTATGATCCCTGCAGTAAGGAAGGATGGATTTTTCCTGCAATGGTGAAAGGATGAAAAATCAAAAGGATTAGCGTAGAGAACTTAGAAAAGCTTGGCCTGTTAAACTGGAAGGAGGATGGTACAACATATCAGAGAGAGTGGCATACTGCTGTAAAGATTACAGAAGGATAAGAATGTTAACCATTGTCAGACAGGTTTTTTTAAAAAAAGCTCAAGATATTTAGAAATAGCATGTGGTAAAATCCTAGTACAGCTGTATGACATTATATATGACAGACTTTGGCTGTATTCCTATAACATGCTTAACCATGATTAACTGGGCTGTGGATTACTCCAGTGACCCAATTTACTGGGTTCACTGAACCATAACCTAACCACATGGACTGGGGTTATATAACAAGTTAGGTTAAACTGTACTAGGCTAGTTGTGGTTGAGCATGACATGCCAACATAGCATTGTCATTGTCATTGTCATCAACATTAAGATCTCCGGCCTGTCTGGCCTATTAATTATGAACTCTTAAGACTGGCTGAGTTTGGCCAGCCCTCTTTGGAAGGTACCATTTGCTGACTTGTGGAGGGGGAAAAATCACCCATTTGAACCATACAGAAGACAGCATTAAAACCGTTCTGCCTGATGTCTTCACACATCTCATACAAGGGGCTTTCCAGCAGGTGTGCAGATGACGGAAGGGCTTAACAAGATTCACCTGCAAGGAAATTCCTCAGGTATACAATTTCTGGAAGTGCAGAAATGTTGGGGTTGAGCAATGTGTTTCCTCTGCCCAAATGATGGGCAGAGGGAATGCTTTCTCTCTCTTTCTACCATGCATCCTTGATTGAACGGTGTGAATTTCCTGGAGCTGTTGTCCCTGTGGCCCTGGAATAAGAAAGCGCTAGCGGTATGGAAATTAAAGCACAGCATTGGCCTATTGATTGTTTGCAAACTTGATGCAGTTTTAAACCAGGATTAAATAACGCAACCATCACAGTGATAGATATCCATCTAATTTGATCCACGTCTATCCAAGTTATATCAATATACATATATTCCACAGTGATTATGCTGCTGAGTTGCACCTTTATATATAGCATGCAACATTTTGCAACCTGGTCTGTGATATTAGCAGATAATTTACATAAAAGTCATGTGAGCTAGGAAAATGCTTGTTTAAGGGTAGAACCAACCTTTGTCTTGAATCAGGGTAACATGCGCAGTATGAAACAATTCAATAGACTCTTCGCCAGTTCTACATGGGCATAACTTTTGTAATACTGGGGTTTTATTAAAATTGCCCCCTGAAAGTGCTGATAGTAAGGCATTAACACAGGCTTTGGAAAAGACCCACCAAGACTTAGAATATGAAAGTGAGAATAAATATGGAGGTGGGGTGGGGAGAGAGCCACTGTGCTCTCTGAGGGGGTGATGCATTCTACAGTTTGGCTCAGCACAATATCCTATTGTGTGATGACATCCTTACCTTCATCTAACCCTAAGTAGCAGAAATTTAGGTGACGCTGTATGTGCAAAATTTATTTGTAATATTCCACCACCACCCTTTTTATGTATGGTGGTTCCTTAAAATTAACGGCACCTGTAAATTATGGCTTCGTCAGGCAAATATTATTTGCAGACTCTGCCCTCAGTTTTGGGGAGTCCTGCCCCTCATCTCATGGCCACCTGAGGAACATATGTAGGAACTGAGGAGGAATTCCTTAAAAACTGTTCTGACTTTTTCACAAGGTCAAAAGTTTGAATGATGGGCCAGCTCTGCCCCATATAGTAGTGGAGGAAGTGATTTGGCTGTGAAAAGTTTAATTGCAGCCAAGGTTGAGAGGGACCCGTGGCTTAAATGGAAATCTCAGGATGGTGGATGGATTCCTTTGGGCTACAGAAGAGACATCATTGGATTGAGTTTTATGACTTTGTGAAGTTTGGATGCTCTTCCTTAAAAATCGATGATGTTTGATGGCTTGGTTGTTTATGAGCCTTTTACTTAGCTTAGAAAATGTATATAGTTGTTATCTTGAAAGTCAAATTCCTTTCTAAGGAATTCAGGGCAAGGTGCGCAGCCCAAACACAAATCCTTGTTTTATCTTCTCAACATCCCTGTGAGGTAGGTTTTACTGAGGGCAACCGATGAATGACTTCACAAATTGTACGGCTGAATGAGGAATTTGAGCGAGGTTTTCCCAGACGGCGTCCCGTATTTCAACTATTGCATGATTATGATGATACTGCAAACCTTGAACTTAAGACCTGCTATCTAATCTACGTAATTTAACAGTATAGCTTAGCGCTTCCATATTAGGAGCCGTTTTTAGCGGAAGCCTTATAAATCCCTCCTCCTACAAAGCTGCTGCAACTGTGATTATCTTCTCCTGCAGTCAGTCAGTAAAAAGAGCACACTAGCAAGGGAGAGGTCATTTTTCCCCCCATCTCTTGGCAAAGGACTGCTGAAAGGGGAGGTGGGGGAAGGAAGGGAAATACTTTATCTGCTGATAACTCTGCATTTTACCAAGAAGCACACCTGCTGTTATTCAGAAAGCGTTCATGGAGACAAAGGAGCAAATGGCGCTGAATTTGTGTGAAAAGCCCCTTCGCTTCCCAGACACGTCCAAGAGAAACAGGCTCCTCGCCTGTTTTTCCCACCCAGCCACACCTGCAGTGTTTAAGAAATAAAAAGTTGGCAGGCTAGCTCCAACGAGAAGGGAGAGCAAACAGAACTGATGAACCCGCTGAGGGTGTGTCCCTGTGGAGGAGAAAAGTCAATAACTATTAACGTTTCCTAATATGGAAGGCTGGAGAAAGGGGGAGGAGCAGCCCGAGGATAGGCCTGAACTAGGATTTTTGTGTGACTGCCCCTTTTGAGGGGCACCCACACCTTACAAAAGGGGGATCATTCTGCACGTGACACCGATTGCGCTGCGTGCGCCTTAAAAAGCTCATTTGTTCTCAAAAGTCCACTTTTCTCACAACCTCATTTTGTGACTTTGGAAACTTCCCAGCTCGGGTTGAAATAGTTATTTCAGTTTACTGCACTTTATATTTGCAGAAGCTGGGACTTTCTCTATGATGACCACACCTGATCAAGCTTGATTTGCACATTTCCAAAAAAGAGAGTTTAAAAAGGCATATACAGTAGTACAATAGACCGAAATACAATCTATCTCAGCCTAGTAAGGACAGGTGACCCCTTGTGTGCTGTAGACCAGCTGAGGGAGAGAGAGAGAGAGAGATTGGCTAAAATCCTCTTGTGAGCTGCAATTAGATGCTGAACTTTCATGATGTTTCTTTTGTGCAATCTTCACATTTAAATTGGCCCTCAGCAACTGTAGCTGCTACGGTCAAAACCAGAAGCAAAAATACTGGAACTTTTGGGGCTGAAATAAGGCAAAATTCATTAAAATAAAATTATAGAAAGGTTGCCCTCAGTTGCATTGCCTTCAGGTGCCCATAACCTCCCAATTATTATTTTTTAAAACTGGCCAACGTCTTTGTTTAAAGGGCATTTGACAGGCAGAGACAAAAGTGAAAACAGCTCAGCAAATGTAATTTGGCAATACTGAAGTGAGAAGGGAAAGACGATTCTATAATTTTGGCTTGTGATTTGTTGTGGTATTGGTAAATATTGAAATGGAGGTCTCTGCCTGTCTTCAGGACTGTTGCCCAACAAGTTTAAGTGTCATAACCATGACAAAAAGGAACACTCTTTAATTTCTTCGAAGCATGATTACACTCTTGGCTGTTGTAGGTCGAGGTCAGCTCTAGATCTCCCAATGGAGGGTAGCCGGCCAGTCTTAAGAATTGACCTGGGCCCATTTTTGTGTTTTGAGTAGGTACTCTCCCCATGTTTATTTTTTTGTTGGTTTGAAAACCGTTGGATAAGGAATCAAAGTTGTTGCCAACCACAGCTTGATTTCTGCCATTTCTTTTAACCCCAGCTCAACAGAGTAGTGAATCTAATTTTCATAAAGGCAGAATTTTCAAGGCTATTGATCAGCGTTCTTTCTCCAGTCCAAAGGTTGACTGGCTTGCTGTGTCTCAACCTTCTTTGCAAGAGCACCGTATTCTCTCTTCCAAATTCACCCATAGTTTTCAGAAACTAGATACTGTAATTTAGTCATTCACCTGAGAATGAAAACTCCAAGTATTTATTGTATTCCTGTTTGATAAGGTTACTTAAAATGCACAAGCAGGCAGAAATTCAGCAGGCCAGACAGCAGCTTTAATCGCCTTAGTAGACAACATCCACTAGATTATGAACTATTGGAACTGAAAACAGTATATCAGAATATCTTTATTTCATTGGCAGTGCAGTTCTATAGGGAAAGATGGGAGTGTGCACGCTGATAGTCCCAGGGTCAGTCTAAGGGATGGCTGCCTACAGCCTGAGACCCAGACAGACCCTGCCCGTCAGTGCTGATTAGGCTGGGCTGGATAACTCAAAGACCTGCTTGGGTATATAAAGTAACTTGCTTTCTGGTAATCATGTATAGTTGGGAATAAATCCCCTTGGACACAATAAGACTTATATCTAGGCTTAGCTTCCTAGATTTGAATATCCATAGCCAAAATTTAATTATGACTTCCCAAACCTTGAATGTCTAGTATGAAGAACCCTGTTAAAAGGTACAGTTCATTTTCTAAAAATTAGGGGAGGAGGAGGAAACTTGATTAGTTTTGAAAGGGGGGAAATCCCATTATTGCTGCTGGTATCCCTAGGGTCAGAAAGATTTTCACTTTCTGTAATGATTAACTCCTGAGCCTATTTAGACCATCTGTCTCTTCCACATTCCCCATAGGTATGAAGATGAAATCAACAAACGCACCACTGCGGAGAATGATTTTGTTGTGCTCAAGAAAGTAAGAGTCTATTTACCTAAATATGTGTGTTTTGCTATAGATGGCAGGGTTTCTGGTGTGACAAGATTTCTGCAGCATTACATGCTGGATAACCCTGGGAACAGTATCTTTAGAACAATTGGAACAGATCAGAGTAGAAGGTTAAGACTATATATTAAATTCATTAGCACTATATTGGGATGTAAAATTTTATTTTAGCAATGATGTCCAAATGCCAAATGTATTCACATTTAAGATTAATTGTGGAAACAGAAACTTTTGGTGGCATCTGATCTGGTCTATACACCAAAAAAATTATGGACTGCACCACCACAAATTGCCGATGGGGAGGGGCCACCGATTTATTTTCAAAAAGAAAAGAGACCTTTGAACATATAAAAAATAAGCTGTTACGGGAAAGAATTATAGACCTACTTATAGACCTTCTTTTGTTATGCTAGATTATTTTCCCATGGGAAATATTAAATGGTACAACCTGTCGTCTCCACTATAAAGTGGCATGTTCCATATGTAGGCTTTGAACTGAATTGGAACTGAATTCAATAAAGATTCTGAAAGGAAGATTCTGGCAAACATTAACCCAACTTTTTAGGAAGGATGAGGATGAGAGGAAGATGAGAAGATTACATTTTAAAGTTACTAAACACATTGCTGCAACCACCAAATTCCTCAGAAGGATACTTTTTGCAAATCAGATTTGTTCATTCATTCATTCATTCATTCATTCATTCATTCATTCATTCATTCAAAAAGCTGTTGGATAGTCTTAATGCAAGAATTACATTGGGGAGTAGCAAACGTAACACCTATGTCCTTATTATGTGTTTGCAGCACTCAGAGCAAGGTTTCTATTATGCAGACAGGTGTTTTTCTTCTGTGTATACAAATCAAACAGATCAGACGGAAGAGCAGAAGGATAAAGGATACAGAGCAAGGATAGGTGACCTATATAAGGGCAAGTGAGTCATCAATGTGGGGAAGATATTTAGGGACAGACTACATATTATCTGAAATGGGATACTTGCAGCTACCTTCCTCCCCTTAAATAGTTAATTACAAGAAAAGGAAACTTATCTCAGAGCTTGAGGAAAATGCTAGTGCCATGTAAAGAAAAGATTTAGTTGTCATTTCAACTGAAACTAGAAAAAGAAGGGATACACTTTTCCTTCCTGCATGCAGTGCCTTTATTATTATCTATTATAATTGTGCCTTTGAATAATAATGTTTAAAAAGCCATAGTAGCCTGCCACACAGTCAGTGTCACATGTAGATTCATGCTAAATCGCTCAGACAATTTCATTGGGGGTGGGGGTGGGGAACAAAGATGATGAAGACTAGCAACATAGAGATGAGATTCTATTTCTTGTCCATGGTAGCAATCTTGTCCTTTCCTTATTCTCCATTTCTCAGAATGATTGCTTTTCTTCTAATGGTTTCTTTTAGGATGTTGATGCTTCCTACATGAATAAGGTGGAGCTGGAAGCCAAGGTGGACGGGCTGACGGATGAAATAAATTTCCTGAGAGCACTCTATGAAGCAGTAAGTAATCTCTATGTACTGTAGCTTCCCACAACCTGGTGCCCTCCAGGTGTGCTGTCTTATAACTCCCAGTCCACAAGATGCATATCTGGAAGATGCAAGGCCAAGAAAGAATGTTTTGTGCTATTGCTTTCGTTAGCTCATGCACTGATCTCCTTACAGAAGACAAATTAGGTGACTTTTGTAAAGAATTTACTTAAATATTTATATATGACCTGTTAGCTTGTCGTTCTTAAATACATACCTGCAGAAACTACAGAAATCAGCCCTTAACAAAATAAGGAATACAAATGAGAAGGGGGAAAAAGGTTGGCATGGGAGCAGAGACTGAGTAAAGGAGTAGTTCTATGAAGGGAGGGGAAGAACTAACAGAGACAAAGATTATTCATTTAAAGAAAATATATAACTTAGCAAATAGCGAAGACAAACATTTTGCAATGACAGTATTCAGCTTCAGCAACTGATTGCTCACCCTGCCAAGTCAGTTTCCCAGGCATCTGAAGAGGAAACATGAAACAGCGGGAAATTAAATTCTCTCATGAATTTAGTCAAGGCAAGCTAGGGGAGGTCATTTTCTTCTAGCAGTAATTTAAATATACAGATGTAATGCTTAACTGTGATTAAAGAAAACAAATTATGGTTCTCCATTATATTCAGGCCTTTAGGGGTATTATCTTCTCCATTGTTAAGTGTTGCCAAAAATATGTAATCGCTAATACTAATCCCCAATCATTCAGATTCCATATAATTGCTGTGTGGGTAGGTGGATTTATTTGCTGAAATTTTCATTGGAAGTTTCTTTTCTCACTGTTAAAGAAAACTGAGCTGGTCAACTTGCATGAACAGGAGAAAGTCTGTGCCAATTGTTCACTGGTGCTAATGCCAGGTCTTAATTGGGGTATTTGTCCTCATTATTTTCTGTGTTTAATAGAACACATGCAGAAAAAACTATGTGTCTTCTGTAGGAAAAATTACTCATATTAGTTGTCACTCTTATCGAACATTTAATTGTAGCAGGAAATTTGGTTTCAAGAGCAAAGACTATCTGATTCCTCTCTTTAGCCTCCGACTATTTTATTGCTATATACCATAATTGCTTCTGGCCTGAACAAAACAGGAAGGGCAGCAAACAACTAATGTGTTTTTTTTCTGTCAGGAACTGTCTGAATTGCAAACCCAGATCTCCGATACTTCTGTTGTCCTTCAAATGGACAACAATCGGAACCTGGATCTGGACGGCATCATTGCTGAGGTCAGAGCTCAGTATGAGGAGATTGCTAACAAGAGCAGGATGGAGGCAGAAAACTGGTACCAAAGCAAGGTGAGCAATAGTGGAAAAGATGAGTTTACAAGGGAGCTACTGGGTGATATCCACTAGATTATTTATAATGGCTTAGTGTGTCCTCTTATAGTTTTAAAGTACATTGCAGGTTTTTAATAAAGTCACTCCTAGGTACTGGCTTTGTTGGATAACTGTTGCAAATGAACTTCTAATTTATGATTAATATGGATACTTTTTATTGTCTTCATAACCTATTTGGAAGCTTCTAGCTCCAGCATCTTTGATCTAGCAGAAGCCATAATAATCTCACCATCAGTTAGCTTTCCCCTCCTTTAGCACTGTTCATTTTGCAATGCCTGTTGGATGAAATGTTCAGGAGGTTTCCCAAATAAGCAATCAGACAAATGTATATGTAACAGTGGAGATATGTGATGCAGAATGTGTCCTATCCCTTTTGAATTTATCTTACCTTTCCGTAAACTGTCCTTGTAGTCATTTATCCTACTTTGGCTCACTCAGGACCCCTTCCCCCCAATTCACACATACATACCCCATTCACCCGCAGGCATTTTATACTTGTCCTTCTAGCCCCAGCAAGGGATCACTTGGTACTTGGAGCAAAGGAGATATTTCTTTTGCCTTTTGATAGAAAACAATTCTAAAAGTTGAACGTTATGCAGAGTTCCAGGATGTGATATAAACAGAAAGAAAAAAAACAATTTGAAGCCAGATGCTGTATCAGGATGGTCAATATATGAGTAGTCAAGTGTGCGTGTGTGTGTAGGGGAGGACCTAGCCTAGACAGGAGCCTAGAATGGGGAGGGGAAGACTAGCAACTTTCCTTCAAGTTTTCAACAGCATATCTTCTGCGTCTTCTGTTAATTTTAGTTTGAGGCCTTGCAAGTCACTGCTGGAAAGCATGGAGATGACCTGCGGAGCACAAAGAATGAGATTGCAGAGATTAACCGCACAATACAGAGACTGCAAGCTGAGATTGACAATGTGAAAAACCAGGTGAGCAGGAGAAAGAAATACCGAATTCTCTCACTGCAAAACCTCCAAGGACCAAGGAATAAGAGTGTGATGGAATGTCTGTGCACAGCCCCAGCAGCCCAACTCACCATCCCACTTACGACTTAAATCCCTGCAGGAAAATGTAGACAACCGCTGGAACCATACTGTTGGGTTTATGGTTTCTTTTTAAAGCCACAACTTGTTACTGTAAAGAACTGCAGGCAAAAGCAGGTTGAGATTGTATTCCACACCTGGCTGGAGACAAGGCTCTTTTGGTAAAAGCAGGGATCCTGGGGACGGAGAAATTGGAGCCCTTTGCAGCTGCTTAAAGGTAAAAAAATGGGAAGCTTTGGCCCCAAGTCTGTCTCCTTCATTTTGGCCCACACCTACCTCGTGTTGAGTCCATGGCATTTCAAGCCAGAAACTTCTCCTTTTTTTAATCTTTTGTCTTTTGGAAAGCTTTGGCAGTTTGATGAATGAATGGCATGTCAAAAAACAAAACAAAAAAAACCCCCACACCTACTTATATAATTGTGCTATGGTTGCCTGGAAGGATTGGATATTTCAAGATAAATTAACAAGACTGTTTGCATGAAGCGAGAGATAAGCCATTGTGAATCACTCCCCATAATATATGTTTGGCTTTAGGGCAGGGAGGCTTCAGCAAACATCCAAAGCGAAGCCATGCAAACACAGTGACCCAGGCAAACTCGGCTCTAAATAATGAATGGGAGGTCTGAAGTCCAGATGCTTAGCATTACACCCTTTTTTCTGGGGAACTTACAACAGCGCGAATGGAGCACAAGAAATGCGTTTATCCTAAACATTTCGTGTAAATGGCTAGTAATTTTATTTCATATCAGCAATTCTCTGTAATAAATGGTTGTGGCATGGATGGCGGGCAAAGGGCAGGTGAGTAGAAGATTCCCCCGCCCTTTTTTTTTCCCTGGGATGCACAGCATCTGCTGCTTACTGACCCCAGCTGCACATGAAGGCACTTCGTTTATTTATTTATTTGTCACATTTATATAGCCGCCCATCTCACACAAAGTGACTCTGGGCGGGGTACAACAAGTAAATAAAAGAACAAATGGATAAAAACAATCGTTATAAAAAGATAAAAAGTGATTATTAAAATGAAAGCATTATCAAAGATTTTAAAATGTTAAAATATGCAAACCCCACAGAGAGAGCAGAATATCAGTTTCAGGGAAGCCATCTAAGAATGTCTCCAGTTCCCAAAGACCCCCAGGCCTGATGACACAACCAGGTCTTGAGGGACTTCCTAAAGGATAGCAGGGAAGAGGCGAGCCTCACTTCAGGGGGGAGAATGTTCCACAAGGAGGGAGGCACGGCAGAGAAGGCCCACCCCCTGGGACCCACCAAATGCAAGTCCCTGGCCAATGGAGCCCATAACGTGCCTTCCCTGCCTTTATCCTTCATCCATCAATGCCAGGGTAGATGATGATAAACTGCTGATCGTTAAGATTTGCAGAAGTCTTTTTGGAAGCGCTCCTGCTACCAGAGGCCCATTTTTCTGGCATGGAGGAGAGGGCCTCCCTGTATGCTGCTCTCAGGCTATGCAACATGCTCCCTTGTGAGTTGCATTTGACACATACACACACACACTTGATTGATATTGGTTCTCATATTGATTTTAATGCTGGTGGGTCACACCTCTTGAACTCCTAATCTAGGTTACTGTTGTTGACTCTAATAATAGTTCCCAGGATTGCCAAGCCAAAGTATTTCTTGACTTATTGATTAAAGGTACTAGGAATCGGCCTGCTTGGGGAGGGAGGGGGAGGAGAGACAGAGACAGTTGCTTCGCCATTTAGCCGTGCACCCTTCTCCTCTAATATATCAAACCACAAGTATGCCCCTGGTGATGTTTGTGCATTTAGTTAAATAAAGGATGGATCTCTTGCTTCTCCTCCAGAGAGTTCTAGATGATTGAATTATAACTGCTAGCACAGGTTCCTCAGCCCTGTTTTACAGAGTCAGATTTTTGACCCATTTAGTGTAATCTATTTTGCCCTGCCAGGGGTTTTCTGGATCTTACAATAGACAGTTTCCCCGGTGCTCCAACCTGCGCTCTTTGTCCTTGGCAGGGCCAGGGTTGAACTACTTTCAGTATACAACAGGCATTGTGCTGCTGACCCATGGTCTCCTCCCCTTCCCCTTCCCCTTCCCCTTCCCTCCCTCTCTCTTTTTTCTTAAAGACACAGCACTATCTGCTGGACTTTGGCCTAGAGGACAGCGCATCACAGTACAATATCAGTTCAGTGACTGCATTGACTTCTAAAGAGAAGTTAATGCCTTGCTGTTCTATAGGATGAACGTGATCTGCACCAGCAGAAAAATTAGGTGATAGAATGGATTGGAGCTCCCTTTGCTTCCCAACTGTTTTTCCCCTCTCTTTGCAGGAAAGGTTTTATTTTCATGTGGGAGAACACTGAGAAGTGAGATTCCCCACCAATAATATGAAGAAGGACAGCCCATTCGGTGGCCTTCGTGTACTATCACACCATTCTGGGTTCCCAGGTTATTTTGATTAGCTATTTTTAGGTGCTCTACTGCTATATTGAAGAGTGCAATGGCAGATACAGCAAGAAGAGATATATAAAAATAATGGATACAGAGTTCTCTGTCTTTTATTCACCAGAGCTATTTGACACAGGATGCTCATTGTTGTGATGTGATCCAATCTGTGAGAGTTAATTCCTCCACAGTGGGAGAAAGGACAACTGTTTTCTAAATAAGAGGTAGATGAAAACAGTGAGGGCCAAATAGCCCCTTATGTAGGATGAGCAAAAGAAAAAAATGCAAACAGGGTTGAATATTGCATCTATAAAGAAGGCTTGAAACACTCTACTTGCTGGAAGGCTTTCTTTAAGGCTAATAACTTTTCTACAATAAAAATTACGCACCGGAAGTTCTTGGATTCTTGTAAACTGACCTAACAGGTTCCAGTCCTGCCTTGGCAGCTGAAGCCTGGCCTAACCTTAGATTATTATTTTTTTTTAATTCCCTGGTGCCAGTTGGGGATTGGGGTCTGAATATTTCCCCATTAAAAAAGTAGCATTTATAGAAAGTAATATTAAAGGAAGAATGGATTTTGCCGTGACATACGCATTTTTGCTACGGGTTTGAAGCACTTTCCCCTCTCTCCCCCTCTGTGGTGGATGAAATGAAAAGACAGAACTTCTGATTAATTCTGTCCTCTTGGTCTGTCTCTCCAGCGTGCCAAGCTTGAAGCTGCCATTACTGAAGCCGAGGAACGTGGCCAGCTGGCTGTCAAAGACGCCAAGGCGAAACTGGAGGAGCTGGAGCTGGCCCTCAACAAAGCTAAGCAAGACATGGCCCGCCAGCTGCGTGAATATCAGGAGTTGATGAACGTCAAGCTGGCTCTGGATATTGAGATTGCCACTTACAGAAAGCTGCTGGAAGGAGAAGAGAGCAGGTATGTGGCTGGAAGTAATACTCTGATCATCGCGGCTTCTTTACTAGGGCTGCAGTGTCCAGTCAAGCCGCATTGGCTTAGTTTTTCTTTTTAAACCCATCAACTGTTTATGTCTCATCCATATTATATATGAAATAAGTACTTAAGATCTTTGCATATGGAAGTGTTTGTCCTTTCTTATAACGATAAGATTTCTCTTCTAAGATTAGAAGAGGATTACCTCTTCTAATAAGAAGTCTGCTATAAAACAAACATCTAAAGCCAAGAAGGCATTTATTTATTTTTACTTCTTCTTCTGTTGTTGTTTTTTAAAATCCGTATGTATATTTAAGCCAATATAACCATTCATTAATGGAAACTTCTATGGTGAAATGGTTGAGATTAAGTGAATCATGAAGGAGGCCTGTGCTTTGCCCTTGAAGTTTATATTGTTGCCAGTTAACAACCAGAAAGGACTGGGTGGGGGAGAATCATCTTCTGAATCATTAAGGCCAGAACTTACACATTGATTAAAACTGGCAAGAGTCAGTTAGCTGTCTCCTCTGAATATTTTATATTAACAATATTTTCTTTGAGGTGTAGCTTCAAAGACTAAAAACTTCCAGGCACAGTTAGAAAAATTAACTCTTCTTCTTTTTAAAAAGTTTGCTTGTGTGCTTATTTCTCACACAACAGGTTGTCTGGAGAAGGAGCTGGTTCTGTGAGCATGAGTAAGTTTACTTTTTATTTCTTGACTTCTTCTCAGTATATATTAAATCTCAGGGACCACAGAACATGGAAATCATCCATTAGGGCAGCAGTTTATAATTTTCTCCAAGATGAAAGTTCCCCCTGGGCTTGGAGTGGTATACAGGTAGTCCTTGCTTAGCGACTGCCTTGTTTAGTGACCATTCAAAGTTACATCTGTGCTAAAAAACAACTTAGTGACCAGTCCTCAGATTTCCAACCTTTTCTTTGCACTTATTTTCACTTGCTTATTTATCCCATACCAAGTTGTCCTCAAAGAGAAAGAGAAAGAACCCCAGTTCAGCTGAAAGAAGTAGGAAGAAGCAAAGGAAAACTGAAGGAAAATTGTTAAGCACAGTTGCAGTCATGTGATTTTCATTTAGTGACTGCTTTGCTTAATGACCAAGTTGCTAGTCCCAATTGCAGTCGCTAAACAAGGATTACCTGTACTAATGGTTGCATTCCAAATAGAAGGGGACATGGCTAGGGAAAACATTTAGATTTAAGATAAAAATAGAAATAATAGGCATGCATTTAATAATTGTCCCCTTCTCTCATATTAAATATCACAATTTGATAACTTGGAGCAATTTCTCAGGGCCATACTCAACTTTGTGTTCCTTTGCTTTAGGACATGGATGGAAAGAACAAACTATGGCTTTTGACAGTTGCTTATGTATTGAGGGTACAGAAATAAGGGATAACATGCAATATGGGGTCCTTTTTCATAGAAGGCATTCTCCTTTAGTCAGGGATTCAGAGCCTGAATTTTGCCATTCATAACAAATGCCCTCTTGTGAAGAGTAGATTTCTGGATTGAAGAATATTTATTTCTGTAAGTTTTATCCTGTCCTACTAACCAAAATGTCCTGGATTCATAGCAGTAGCTGCATACACAAAACAAGAATATGATTCATTGCTTAATTCTCAGTTGATTCACATTGGGCATTGAACGCCAGTCTAAAGATCGTCTTGATAGATTGAAGAAATGGTCTCGAAGCAAGAGAGTGAACTTTAACAGAGCCAAGTGCATGTTTCTTCACTTTGGAAACAAAATTCAAATGCCCAGGTATAAGATGAGAAAAACCTGGCTTGAGAATAATTCTTGCAAAATAGATTTTAGAATAGTAATTGATCAGAAATGGAATCTGAGACAGCAGTGTAATGGGGCTGCAAAGAAGCCAGTTGTGGTTTTTGGTTGTGTGAACAGAAGTATAATTTCCAAACCATGGAAAGCAGTAGTTCCACTCTATTCTGCATTGGTCAGATCACCCTTGAATACAGTTCTGGGCACCACATTTTAACAAGGATTTAGCAAAGGGCAATGGAGACAATCAGGTGACTAAAAACTAGGCTGGAGTATGGAGAAAGATTGAAGGAACCAAGCATGCTTAGCCTTGAGAAGAGAGAGCTGGGGATGGGATACGGTAGCAGTCCTAAATTACTTAAACAGTAGATTTAAACACAGAAGAAAGTCAAGAACTGCTTCCTCTCATTCCAGAACAGAGGACATGGAATAGTGAAATTCAGGAATGAGACAGCCATCTTTATAACCTGAGGGGAGTATCTATTAGATGATTTGTAGTTTTTAACCCAACGGTGCATGACCAGCTCCAGTAAAAAGGGGTTTCTTTGGCTGCCTTGTCCTGTCTCAGTCAAAAGAGACAGGATGGTCAATCAGGGATCCCAGAATCAGTGTTGTTTCACCACACTGCCATGTTGCTAGTCAGCCGGTTCTATGCCGTACTGAAGTCTCTGAGGACAAGGGAAGCCAACTGAATGGGAGAGCAAGAGTAAACCTTTTGGCTGAAGTGAGTCCCCTCTCATACATACAGTATAAAACTAAACATTAAGTGGCTTCTGCTGAGCCATAGTTAATAAATCCACTCACTTCAAGAACCAGTCCCTTGTTGTCATTGGCAGAGCATTAGCTAGAACGCTCCAAGCTTTCCCACTGTTGCTGCTAAACATGACATGTTTGGGGTTTTTTTGTGTGTGTGTGTACTGCAGCTGTGGTCAACACCAGTGGTGGCAGTGCATACGGCAGTGGAGGTGGTCTTGGCTACGGCGGAGGATTTACCCTGGGAAGTGGAATGGGCAGCGGAGCCCTCGGTTTTTCCTCTGGGGCTGGCTCAGGCAGCCTGAAATCAACATACAGTGTGACAACAAGCACAACCAGGAGAAGCATCAAAAATTAAATTCAGCAAAGAAAAAGTCACCACTGCCTGAATAAAAGAAGAGTCCTTTCCTTTCCTTGCAACAGAGAAGGAAGTATGGGCTTGGAGGAAGAGGGTGGTTTTTCCCCAGCAGCCCAAACGGCTGCAACATCCAGCAGTGATGATACAAGTCTACAAATTCATGAGCTCCTCCCTACTTCCTATAAATAGCCTTAATTCTGTTCTTGTCCCCATTCAGACCAAGGAAGAACTTTGCTGTCTGTTTCACTGGCAACAGAGTAACCTTGGTCAGAAGTGTCCAGAAAGTCACCACATGCTCTGGCTTTGATGTAGAAATGTGCTGCACTTTCCTACCCTCACCAATTTTTATCGGGGGGGGGGGAGTGAAAGTCATAAAAGTAAAGTTGGAGCTATCTTCTTTTCTCCTAAATGGTGTTGTCTTGTGATTATTTCAGTTTTCCATTCACATACACCAGGTTAAGAAGAATGGACATGGTGTCACATTTATCATCCACTTTAAAAAAAAAAAAATTGAGGCCTTTGAACTCCTCAGATGTCACGGCCAAGATAGTTGTTTAAGGCTGAATTGGAGAGAAGGCTGACAATAAATTAACTCCTAAGATTCAGAAGATAACGCTGTAAGCTATCGCTAAGAAAACAAGGAAAGGGTTGGTTCACTAAAGTGATAATTACACATTGCTATATAAATTGAGATTCTATGTACACAGAAACCTTTCTATGCCTAGTAGCTACTAAAAAGTATCTTTGAAGATAATTGTTTTGGCAACTTGAAGTGGATAAAGTCTTCCCATCTGTGTGTTCAGCCACAGTGATTTAATGCCACCTATCAGGACCTAGACATGCACCTCCTCTGTCACATGCCTGCCCTCTGGAACAGCACGCTCCCAAAGATCTGTATGGGTCCCACTTTGCTGTTGTTCCAAAAGTCCTTGAAAACCAGACTTTGCTCCAGGCTTGGGGTTAGAGTGGCTGTTGAGGCCTGTTTTCTTTCCCCTGATGATTTGGGTTTGTTTTCTCTGGACATACATACTTACTTTCCTTTCTTTACTTTTAAAATGTAAACTGTCCAGAGCAGCCTCTGAATTCAATCAATCAATCAGTTAATCAATCTTGGTGGAAAGATTGCTACTGCTCCCCCCACCCCACTTTACAGGCACTGCCTAGGTTTTTCTACCAGTGAGAGACAAGGAAGCTGGAGTGAAGGAGGGTCCCAAAGTAGTAAGCCCAGCAGTGAGTGCCAGAATTAGAAAGAAACTGCTATAAGAAGTTTATAGGCCAGAGCTACACAGGATGAGCTAGTCTGTTCTGTGTTATGATTGCATCAAATCAAGTCAAATATCTTTATTACGGTCTTTGACCAGCCTTTGTAAAAATAAACTATACAACAATTTAATATCAGGGAAAGAAGAAAATAAAATGGCATAACTAATTAGAAGTTCTGCACAACTGTATAAAATGATGATGATATTTGGCCACCTGGTATGTGAGTGTCGAGTCAGCATCCCTTAAAAAGTAATACACAAAATTTATCAGTATGGTCATCAAATTTAGAGATGAATGGGGAGATCAGAGCATGTCTTGGGGCATCATAAAAAGGATACCGTAAGAGGATGTGAGCGAGAGTTTCTACCTCCCTGGATCCACAGGGGCAAAGTCTCTGTGAATAAGGAGTCCCCTGAAAACTTCCTGCCAGCAGTGCTGAAGGGAGGGCATCAAAGCTGGCTCTGAAAAAGGCCGATTCTTCTGTACAAGGATGGTGCCAATGAGATCGGTAGCTGCCTGACAACAGCAGAGGCATCAAGCCAGTAGAGTCGAACATGATTCTGAGTCTTGAAATTAGAATCCTGGTCCAGGCCTGGGCCTTAATGCTTGGCACATTAGCTTCAAGCCTCAAGGCTGCATTAGGGGTGCATTTTGGGGTGATTGCATCAAAAACACTTTTTCCTGTATAATTTAGCAATGGATGAAGTTTCCTGGATTTTTGAGAGAAGAGCAAACACTATCTCCTTTTTTGAAGGAAAAAGTAAATTAGTAAAATGTATTAATTGTCCCACTGTGGGTTCTTAGTTTTTGTCCACTATTAGAATTCTGCCATTAGAGTGGGGGAGAAATCAAAATTGTCACATTATTTATAGTTCTGAGCCGCTTAAATCCCTTTGACTCTATTACATTTAATCGTGTGCACGGTTCTTTCCCTTCCTCTTATTTTATCCTCACAACAGTCCCGTGAAGTAGGTTAAGATAAGATCAAGGTGGGCAACATGGTGCTGCATGATGCCATGGTGTCTGCAGGGCCTCTAAATGCCATCTGTAGAACCACCCAATTAAAAAAAATTAAATGGCCAAAAAGCTTGCAATCCATCTGGCTTGATTAGGATTTGACAGCATGCTAAATCATGAGTTAGTTTGCAAACTCCAATGGCTTGATTCATGCCACATGCTAAGCCCAAATCAAACAGACTCTATTATAGTTAGCACAATGTGTGGAAAAAGGTAACTGGGTTGGAGGATGATATGAGATTTGTAACTGGGCACATATGTAACTCCACATATTTGTAACTCCACATATCCCATGGTTACAGCCTTAACAGGGAGCCTTAACCTCCCTGTCACATTAGACTGTTTAGAGTATTCAACAGGAACACTTGATATGCTGTAAAATACTTGGCTGGCTGCATGCATGGTCTTGTTCATCAAGTTGCTTGACTGATTATGTGCCATCAAGTTGGTGTCAACACTTAACCACATAGATAGATTTTCTCCATGACGACCTGTCCCTAACCTAGTCTTTCAGGTCTTCCAATGGTGGTTTGTCAAGTTAGAAGGCAATACTGTCTGATGCACAGAACACAGTGAGAAAGACACAAGTCTGGAGCACACCACCTTCTATATACATTGAACCTGTTGAGTCAAAATATCAACTTGCAGGTTCTTCCAAGTAAGCAATACTTCACCATCTTTACTAAGACCCCTTGCCTCTCAGGGAAGAAGTCAAGCCAGTGTTAATGCTAACACATTTTCCATTTCTTTATTAAATTGGTATGGTGCCCAATCCATTCATACTCATGGCAGTTGGCAAGAATAGTTAAAAAGTCTATGGGACACAGAACAACATGAAGTAATAAAACTTCCACGGTAAAGAGACTTCTATATCTACTACAAACTACATAATACTAAAACATCCATGGTAAACAATATAACAGTTTAAAAAAAGGTATTACAAAACAGCACTTTAAAAATCTGTATAAAAAACAGTTTTAAAAAAATCTAATCCCATAACTGAAATTAGTAATGTCATGAAGTAAAGCAATATTATAACAAATCATTATTTAACTGTAATTATTATTGCTACTGTGGAATCAAAACGCAGGACACGAATGCAAAATAATCACTGCAGTGTTTGTTAGACAGTATGTTCTGGAGGGGGACCCCACCAAGGGTTAGTGGGAGACACTCCCTTGTAGGCAAAATGGGTGCCCTGATATTTATACAGTTCTACAAGAAGGGGAAGGGGGAAAAAAACGCATACATATTCATATGATGATGCAGGGATACCTAAATAAGCAATACTTCTCGAGTTACTTTCTGCCCCTCTATTATCTGCTATCTACAAGGACAACTGCTATATTCAAGAAAAGAAGAAATAAATTAGCTCAAGGTGCCAAATGCCAGGAAGAAGGCATTCTCCCTTAAGTTGCTACGGGGATGTTTGTGATAAGGAGTTTACAATCAACTTAGTTCACACCAGCTTCAAAGGTACTGCACATTCCTTTACGTTTCAATTTTATTAAGGCAATCCCATTCATCTGAGGCCTCTAAAAACTTGCTTCTTTCACCAAAGGTATATTTTCCTCACACTACTCCACTCCTTCTGTCCCCTCTTCTTGCACACCCACACCCACATAGACACACACATATGTACACACACACACCCCATGTCTCCTGGTTACTCTGCAAACAAAGATGTTACTGAAATTGGTGGAGACTTATTTAATAGGATTTGGCAGCAAGATATAACCTTGTGTTAAGGTAGTATTAAGATCATAAGAAGCTGGAGCAGGCCAGTTTTTCCACATTAATCTATCAGATGGACCCGGGAGACCCACTGACAGGATGTAAAGAGGATAACCTTTCTAGTGACGGGATGCTGCCTTTGATTCAAGATTTAGCATCCATTGACAATAGCAACCATTGATTCTGATAGGCCTGTCCTGTATGGATATGTCCTCTTAAAACCACTTAAATTGGGGCCTTTGTTGCCTCTGCTGGCAGCTTGTTCTTTAATAACTATGTACTGTAAAGAAGGATTTTCTTGTATTAATCCTGGATCTCCCCATATTTATTTCAGTGTTTGATCCTGCATTCCAACACAATGAGCAAAGAAAAAAGACTTTCCTCACTTTCTTTTTCTGTGCTGTGTATCCTTTTATCTATCTCTGTTACATCCACCTTACTTCACTTCTTTGAAAGCCAAACAAAGTCCTCAGTGCTACAGTTTGTCTGTAGGATGAAATGGGGGAGGTGTAGCAGACTCTTCACTTGATTTTTTCCCATAGGATTGAAAATAACCTCAGTACTTACCAATAACACTTGGTGTTTGAGATGGTGGAATTAGGGATTTATGGCTGCCATGTCTCCCCTTGTCCTAGGATGACTAATGAACAGGACATCCATGAAGGACAGTACATTGCACTACAGTTAAGAACTACGGATTGAGTACTCTTAAGTCCAAGGGATATATTTTAGACAAGAAACTGGTAAAGAATTTCTCCTGATCATGTGGAAACGGCAGCTACAAAAGGGTGCAGTCTTAGCGTAGGCAAAGAGAAGCTAAATTTTCTCAATGCACAGTTCTGCCCACCTAGCTGAGCCATCCTACCTGATAATTTGGAGAGCTTGTGACTAACCCGAAGCTCTTCCAACATGAGCCTGGCAGTTGGGGGAGAGATTATATTTCCACTTTTTCTTTTTCTCCACAGCTGAGATGATGATGATGATGATGATGATGATGATGATGATGATGATGATGTTCTTGGCTTGGCACCAGTTCCAATGTTTGGATTTATCAGCAGCCAGTGTAGGGGTTTCTGGCAGGCTGGGAAGTCTGTGACTTTTGTGGGTTTCCAGCCTGTCTAGGTACACCTATGAAATGCATCTTTTCCCCGTCTTCTTTTGTTGTACTTTCCAATATTAGACTTCTAAAATGGAAGAAGCATCGTTTTAGAAGATCAACTTTCCCTCTCCAAGGGATGATGTCTTCTTCTATCCTAGGAGAGTAGAAAATAAAAATTCTATGCCTCTAAGGTCATAGTATTGTATCTTAAATTGTACACATTAAATTTACATGAACAGCAATTTGTCTTTCCCGAACGTGAAGAGCTGGGGTAAGCCCAACTTCACACTACGTGCTTTCTCTTAATAACACACATGCCAGATGCTACCTAAAACTGGTATTCTTAGGATCCAAAGCTCATATCCAGGTATCACTGTTGAGGAGCATGGAATGGAAAAGTATTGTGCCTGTGATTCTTGCAGGACAGCAAGGATGTATTCACCCATAGCTGACCCTTCTAGGTTAGCCTACATCTAATTTAGGTAACCTATTAAATGTATTCAGGATGTATTCACCCATAGCTGATCCCTCTAGATTAGCCTACATCTACCCTTGGTGACCTATTAACTGTATTCACCTGTAGCTGACATCTCTTGAGAAAACAAAAGATATGGGGATGGGTCCGCTGCACAAAAGAGATCAAAGGGAAATTCCAGTTAAGGTGATGAAGAACATCTTGAACAATCAGTAATCTCTAAATGTTATATCTCCTTGAAGCAAAATGTATAAAAACCCTGATCTCTTTGTGTTCGGGGAGCCCCTTAAGATAGAGGTATCCCCTTTACTGCTGCACACCAGTAAAGGAATTTTGCTGTAAAGAGTTTCTCGTGTCCGGCGAAGTTATTGGCTGTTGTCTCCAGGCTAAGAACCCCATTTTGGGTCCAACATTGTCTCATAAATCACTCTCCTCAGTCCAGCACATGCAGTCATGCATACATAGTAACACATTCAGAAAGTTTCTCTTTTGTATGTGCATCAACATCCCCCATATCCCCCCAAAGTGTCAGGAGGGCTGAACACCTCTCTCCTACTACATAGATAATGTCACATAGATGTTCCCCAAGCTGGCCTGAAGAGCCAACGAACTAACCAACCATAAATGAGAACAAGTTGCCTTTTCTGCTGGTTCTGCAGCTGTTTTTCAGACTGGTCCTCCACCCAACACTTATGACATTCATAGGATCAAAACTGTATGTGGGGTTCTGGGGAAAATCTTCATAATTGTTATGTTTGTCTGCATAATTATCTGCTAAGCATAAGGACTTTGTCCTGACTCGCTTCCTGTTTATTCCCACCAAGAGAAATGACAAAATCAAAGGAAAATAGAAAAACCCTTGGGAAACTTATGCCTAGACCATAATACTCCTTTCCCACAGCTAGTTTCATCCCTAGGACCTGCTAGGAATCCTGCTTTTGCAAATTTGCAGGCAACTGTTTAATAAGATAAACATAAATGTCCCAATAGCCAAGGGGCTCCATTGTAGGCCTCAGAGCTCCCCAGATCCTGTTACCAAATTTCCATCAAGTCTGCAGACTTAAATATTATCCAGCCTATAGTTTGGCTTCCATGCTTTGAGTAAAGGCTGTTGATAACAATGCACCAATATGGAGAGAAGCTGAATATTTGTTGTGCCCCTTCTTATATATTGTGTAATATATTACATATAGGCCGTGCACACTTTAAAAATAGTTCAGAAGTGTTTTGCACCCACATGAGCACTACAGCTCTTTGCTGTTTATTAGAACAGCCTGACTCCTTTCAGGGTTTCACACAAATACAAAGAAAATACACTTTAGATTCTTTAAGGAATCCACTCATTAAAATTATTGCCACTCTTAAAGCAGCGGCTACAGCCTTTTTTCCAGTCCAAAAACAGTTCTGGATTGGTCTCAAAGTATGCAGCACCCTAATGTATATGACATTGTTCCAGCAAGAACAACGTCTTTCTGGCAGAATTGGAAAATATCACATGATATGTGAGGATTCAGACTGAGGTTCTATCATATCAATGTTTTATTATTTTGGAAGGAGGATGGAGAGACAAACCAAGCATCATGTCCACTTTACTCTTCTGATGAGATAATCCTATCCATTCACCACTCCTTTTTAAGTATTTCCTCTCATCTTCATCTATTCATTTCAACATTTATAGGAAGTTAATTACTAAAAGTGTCAAAGCGCTCTGCAAATTATACAAGCAATAAAGCAAAATGCCTAAAAGTTATTCAAAATCCCTGTGCGTTGTGGGGCGGGGGGGGGGCGGGGGCGGGGGACTTGACTAAAAGATTCTGTTTTCAAGGCCTTCCTAACTACTGGGCATCATGATCATTCACCGTATTTCCAGAGAAAAACATTCCAGAACTCAGGGTTGGCTACTGAGAAGGTCCAAAATCTCTCTAACTAGGGGCAACTGAAGTCACATCTCTCATACCAATCTTAATAAGTGGGGGAATCACATAACTGAGGTCTGGCAGACCCCCACCATTTTAACCTTCCAAAAAGTATTTCAGACCTGGCTTTTCCCCAAGTGCTGGGATAGGGAGCGATTGGCACGGGATGAGCGTGTTGCAACTGCATCGGAAAGTTTAGCTGTGGCACCAGGTCTTTTTGTTTTTTGTTTTACTGTTTTTATTTCATTGTTTGTATATATTGCTTTTAGCTGCCCAGAGTTTGGTTTAAGATGATGGGCTATATAAATGTTTGAAATAAATAATAAATCATAAGAGTAGGCATTATCCTAGACCAGTGTTTTGCACCGGGTTCCCCCTGGCAACTTCTAGATGTATGGACTTCAACTCCCAGAATTCTCAGCAGTAGACATGCAGAAGTCCACACATCTGGAAGTTGATAAGGAAGGAAAATTCAGATATTCTATCTTGCTCTGTGGCATCATGGGCTATGGATGTTTGGAGTTGCCTTCCACTGACTCATGCAACCATTGCTTCCTCTAGCCCCATCCTTCTCATTTGCTGAAAAGAGTTTCTCCCATTCATAATTTAAGGTGTCCCATTCCTTGACAGGATGTAGAATTCTATTACATATGTAAATCCCATAATATGTATTATTATGAACAGCCCAAATCAATCCCCCCAGGATGAAGGCCTCTTCAGTGAAAATTATGGACTGTAATCTACCCTGCTGGTCTAGTGTAGGTTGCTAGACAGATATTTTTTGACTTCTTAGTCTAGAGCTGAAAGAGAGTGACTGACCCAAAGTCCCCCAGCCAGTTTCCGTGACTAAGGGAGGACTAGAACCTGGATGTTCCCACTCTTAGTCCAGCAGATTAACCACACCACACTGGCTCTCATGATTATATGTATAGATCCTTATTTATCTACTGAGCCATCAAAGTAGTCTACATCTGGTCCATGTCAGTACTGCAGATATCAAAATCTTATTCTATTGCATCTATTTGTGAAAACCTGCATCCTTTATTTTTACTATTTGTATTACCCTACCATTGTTATTGTCATTATTTGAATTTACATCCCTCCAGCTTTTCAAACATTTGAGGTTTGCTATGAAATTTTCTCTAAGGCATACTTTTAAAGCATAACTTCAGCTTCTCCATCCTACTTTATTTGTAAGCAGTGTTCCCAAATACTTTTGAGCTGAGGATGGCAGGATCTGGGGGCTCAGTTTCCTACTGCTTGGCTATACAATGGTCTAAAGCCAGTTTCACATTTTGTTCCCATTAAAATCTATTACACATTTCTTCTACTTCCCGGTATCATTAGGCTAGGGATACTCCCTTCATCCAAACCTTTTCATTTTCCATTCATGCCACAAGCTGTTCCATTTTCCGATGGGTCTTCATTGACCTAATTGCAAGCAAAAGGCAGTCATTACATGTACAACCACTAGAGGTCTCTCTTGAATATTCACAGTCTTTAGAGTTCTGCATAGATGTCAAGAAAGTGATCTGGAGACTTCAGGCAATTCTTGATAAAAATGATGCTTGTTGCCCTACAATCTAATTCTAGCTTGCTGGGTGGCAGTGGGAAGAATCTGACCTTTCATTTGCAAGATTTGATAATCTAAAGACCACTTTGCTTTCAGGATAAGTTGCTTAACACTTAGCTCCAGAAGAGGTATGAAATATATTTAGATTATTTTTTTTTTAAATGCTCGGTTTAGATTTTCATCTCACCTTTCCTGCCAGGCATTCCAACATGGAATAGAATCCTCTGAGCTTGGCTACATCTTGAGAAACAATGGTTTGCTCCAAGCTCACGAGGAATGACTCAGGAATAGGCATTAGAAAATTAGAAAAATTTCTGCTGTTCCGTTTTGAGATTTTTTTCCCCTCTGATTTACTTTGACCTTTCCATCTTTACTTTCTTGGGAGGATGAGCCCTATATACATTTTACTGAAATACTGCAAAAGCAAGAAAGCAATATTGATGTTCTTGAATATACATGACAGGGTATTTTGCTAATATGTACCAGCAGTGCTGTAGAAAGTAAGGAAGATGGCCTTGACAGAGATATGCAGGCTCCGTTGCATAGGCAAAAAGAGCTGAAACATTTTTTAAATCCAGAACATTCAGAAGTGGCTCAGACGCCTCCGTAGATCAACAATAAGGAGGCACGGTACAATCAGACTTATAAGATTCTGTTATTATAGCCAATCTCAATAAAAGCAGCAGAGAACCCTCATCCTCAAGATAAAAAAAATAAAAGGCAAGAAGAAACATATTAAAAGATTTAGGAGTCCCATATGAGCAGTCAGCAAATGTACAATGAAATCATGCTTCCTCTGATGTAAATCTCTTTGTGTTCTGGGTGGCCTATGCCCAGCCAAGTGCTTAGTGGATTATAGCTATAATGATATTACATCATCATTATATCATAATATCATCAAAATGTCTCAGTACTTTGGAAAAAAAAAAAAAGCACATAAGCTTTTAGACTTACTGGAATTCCTAACTACATTGAGAGAAAGAGAAGGAAATTCACAAGTATTATGTCTGAAAGGACAAGTTCTTTCATTACATTTATTTTTCATGTTATTTTTTTGCCATATACAAGTAATCCTTGGGTTATGACAGCAGTTGGGACCAGGATTACTGTCGCTAAGTGATGCAGTTGTAAAATATGATGTCACGTGACTTCATCGCTTAGTGGCAGCAATCCAGGCAGTCCCAGTTGCCATCGTAACCCCAAGACACACAGGTCATTAAGTGGGAAGCAGCCAGGGTCCCAGGTAAGAAGCACTGGGGTGCCCCGGGGGGTGGGAGAGGCTTTGGGAGGCCCAGCGCAGGTCGCAAGTGAGTTTGGGGAGGTGGGTGTTGCAGTGTGGCATGAGTACAGGGAGTACAGGGAGGCTGAGGAAAGGAGAGTGTGGTCGGTGCGAGCATGTGTGACTGCAGGGAGTCTGAGGGACTTTCAAATCCAAATCATGTCTTTTCTTGAAAAGGATCTATGTCTTTCAGAAAAGTGGGTATACTCTCTTGAATTGCCATTTTTCTGTCTCCATATATCAACCAGCCCTAAATTGTCCATCAAATCAAACAAAACTTTTGGTAATTTGCCTTGAGTGATTTTAATATTATTTTCATAAGTTCTATCCAGTTGTGGGGAGATCACTCCATTCCAATCCCCCATCAGACACCAATTTTAATAAGAGAAACCTCTTAATCTCTCCATAAGTCCTTTATAGAACAATACTTTGTCTTCATTTGGGGCATACATTCCCAGGGCGTTGAATTAAAACATAATTTTAAAAAGTCAATGGGCTGGAAGATTGGTATCTCCCAAGGGAGATACATACTGGCACTTGAGTGTGTGTAGGTAACATGTTGTGCCTATTCCTGGTTGTGTGACAGGTCTGGGTTGCAGCTATGCATTTCAACGCACGCTTCATTAAGTAGGCCAAGATGCTGGTTTGCAGTCACTTTTTCTTGTTGCAGTCCAGGGTGTCTTTCCAGTTTTTCATTTTTTCCTGCAGCTGTGATCTCTCACATTCAAGATACCCTAGTTGTTTCTTCAGGTTGGGAATATGCTTATTAAACATGGGCTCTGTGTTATTTTTGCAGTGCTTTCTCTCTTGCAAGAAGTCCCATTTGGTCTTCAGCATCAGATTTTGCTGCTCCAAGAATTGGACCTGCGACTCCCCCCCAAATCATTCCCCATGGGGGGTGAGGGGTGAAGCGAAGAGGGTTGTGAATCAGTGGTAGATGATTTCACCCTGGAAGTGACCAGGATCAAAAGAAATGAGAAGACCAGTGTACAGTGGTCCCAGAGCCAGATGGTATTGTTGATTTCAGTGGAACTCACCTTATCAATGAAACAAGCAAACTTGCTGTTGAGATGTTGGAGTTCATTGTTCTCCTGGAATTTGTTGCTTGGGCTATGCTATCAATCTCCAAGTGGAGAGGCTGCAGCAATGTCTCATTGCATGACATGGAAGGGATGCAGGGGGAGCAGGGGACACTGACCCCAGAATGCCTGAAATCATAGCTGTATCCAGTGCTACTAGAGCCATGTCCACTGCCAGTGCCCCAATAGCCAATGCAAGACCTTCAAAGCAGGCAACCACCCACAGCAATTTTAGATCACAAGAGATGATCCTACCCAGACTCCTGTTACTGAAGCAACCTGCTCCTCTGTAATCAGGCCTCATGATCCTGGTAATTTATTACATGGAATTTGACAACTGGACAATGTAAATGAATTCTCATGTCTTTACTATGGCCAAAAGACTGATATTGCAACATTGGAAAGATAAATGTATGGCCCCATTCATTCAATGGATAGAAGACCTGATTGGACTTGCCACCTATGAACAGATTGCCCATAGATGTAGACTTTGTATGGACAAGTATAATGAAATATGGGACTCATTTATACAAAATAAAGTAGATTAAAAAAAGAAGGATAGTTATGTAAGTGAAATAAATAAATAAATATCTATGTACTGGAACAATATTTATATTAGATAAGCATCTATAGAAGTGTAACTGTTAACTGGTATAATGATATATTATACTTTGTTTTTTTTCCTTTTTCTGTTGTATTTTTTCATTTTTTTAAAAAAACACTTTGTAATGCTTTTTTTTTTTTTGAGAATGTACAGTATGTATCTGTATTACCATTATTTTTGTGTTTTGTTCCTTTTCTTTTGCTCTTATTGTTTTAAAAACAATAAAAATAAATAAATAATGACCCTCGCAGAGCAGGAAGCCCTGGCCCGGGATGCACTCCCTGTGGGTTGTAGGACAGCAGAACAGGAGCTGAAACTTCTGTGGCCAAACACAAGGACCGAGTGGCAAGACGTGATTTTCTAGGAGAGCTGGGCTTAGAAAATAAAGTCAAGGCAAAGGCAGAGGGAAAGAGTCAAACATACTATGGTTAGCTGTAGACCAATTTGTCCCTTATATTGGTTTGGGGCAGCTGGGTTTGGCCCATATTAAAATGGGGGAACAACTAATTCCCCAAATTTATTAGCTTGCTATGTCTAAAGGAACCAATTCCTCATCAGCTGGGTGCTTGTCACACCTCTCAATGGATTTCATGCCTATGCAGTTAAAATGTTTCAGGGGTTTCACAAAGTGCCAGGCATTAAAGTGCTTATTCTCCCCTCCCTTTTTTATACATGAAGGAAACAAAACTCGTACTCAGCACAGGGATATTTCAAGGTTGGTGGCCTTGTTCTTATCTCCCCTTCCTGCCTATGCTGGTTGTCTGCAGCTTTGATCTTTCAAAGCATTTGCTTACTGTAGGAACTCATGGGATCTTTTGCAAAATCTCTAAGCTGCTGAGAAAGCAGAAGTTAATGCAACTTGAAATGAGCACATTCAGCAAAAAATCTCCAGAAAGCAACACAGCTTGCCATGGAACCTGTACCGCAGAGGTGGGCAATCATTTCAGCCCCAAGAACCACTTGCAAGGCTGGATGGTGGTTCAAGCACTGCCGTAGTAAAGAAGTCTATGGTCCCGGGAGCTCGCCAACAGCTGTTTTGACAAAGTCCTGAAGGCTCCTGCTGAGCATAGAAGTCAGAATGTTATATCCTCTAACTTCTGAGTTGGGAGTAGTGGTAAAGGGCAAGGAAATGGGGATGGGAAGGGAGCATTATAGACAGTCACTGAGACCCATGTAGAAGGTTTGGGGGGGCTAAATAGTCCTATAGACTATCACCAGTAGCCTTCCCTGCAATGGTCATCCTATCCCCTCATTCTGCCATACCCACACTCCCAATAACACTTATTGTAGCCATGTAAAGGACTAGACCTATGCATATGTTACCTTTATACATAGATCTCTTCCCTAAACCTTTTTACATACACGTATCATTAATCAACTGTACTGTATTTTTTCATTACAAATCAAGCATTTATTTTTCTGCTTGATTCTGAAGGGGTTTGAGGGTGGTTATTTTTTTTTTATAAATTCTCTTATTAGTGTACTTTATTTTTGGAACTGGCAGAGGGTGATAGTAGTGATGAAGCTGGGGTTCTTTATGGCATCTGTGTCCATCCTTCTTCTTATTTATATTTATATATATATATACAGTATATATATATTTAAATTTTCCGAAAATTTAAAATACAGGAAAATCAAAACAAGAAAAGAAAAAAAAAGAAAGAAAAGAAAAATCAGTAGAGAAAAAGAATAGAAAAGAAAGTGTAGCTTCTGACTTTCCTTGGTACAGGTATAAATATAAAATATATTCGCCTCTTACTCTAGTATCTAAACGTTTACATAATAAAAAATAGTTTTTAGTCTAATACGCAAAAAAATTCCCCAAATCAATCTATTTCAATAATGCATATGATTTGTACAAGATATTTCTATAGGTATAACCTCAATCATCAAATCCCAAAATCAAAACTGCATTTTTTTTAGTGTCAAGCAAAAAGCCCAAGAGTGGTTTCCAGTTAGAAACAAAACTAGACAATGTCCTCTTTAAGCAAAGTAAACAGTTTCGCCATCTCCGCCAGTTCCATTAATTTCAATGTCCATTCTTCAGCTGTAAGTATTTGTAAATCCTTCCATTTCTGGGCATTTAAAAGTCTTGCCGCAGTTGTGTGTCCATCCTTCTTAAACCTCCCTGGCTGCCTACACTTTGCAATCTGCCAAAGCCTCACGGGAGGAGTTCCCTTATGCTGTCTTTTCTTGGGACTTAATAGGAATGCAGGAAGCCAGGGAGGCTGCAGACTCCTGAAGAAATTAAGGTTCTATCACTGGGAGATGGAGATACATCTACCCTACCTGTAAGCAATCTGCTGTCTCAGATCTCTGGGCTTACCAGCTGAATATATGACTTTTCATGAGGCCACCCTGAAATGTGATTCTACTACTCAGGGATCCCTATCACATATGAGATGGATTTTCAAACTTTTTCAGGACATGGAACCTGTTAGTTAAGAAAAAAAAAAAAATTGAAAGCCCTGATCGAGGAGAAATTGACTGAGTCTGAGCGAACTTTTTTTCTCCTTAGCCTCTCACAGAATCCCATCAAGTTTGGCAGAACAGAGTTTGAAAAACCCTGACATACGGAATGCATATAAGGAGGACAGAATTTTCTCGGCATTGAACGAAAGAGGCATAATGAGAAGGTAGAATGTCTACAGGAAGCTTTTAAGGAATGCTGGAAGATTTCTGTAATATTGCTACCACATTTCAGTGAAAGCAAAATTCAAGGCAACTTTGGGTGAGTCTTAATCAGATGACACATTTGTGGAGATTTTGAAAAAGCCAAAAGAATGGCAACCCTATGCTAGGTAGAACAAGATTTGCAAAATGACAATTCTTGAAAAAATTCATATGTTGCAACACCTCCAGAATTTTCAGGTCTGGAAAGCAAGTTGCAACCATGGGATCCCTGAGTAGCAGAATCACATTTCAGGGTGACCTCATGAAAAGTCAAATATTCAGCTGGTAACCATGGCGAAATAGGTATAGTTGCAGGTTATGTGGACCTACCTAGTATTTTGCAATTAGATTGCACAGTATCTTTTCCCATTGAATCATGATTGTAAAATGACATTTTGGGTCATAAAACTTACATGGCCTATAATTTACTTTTAGGGAAGTTTATAAAGTGCCAGAAAGAGCCAGTTTGGTGTGGTGGTTAAGGCATCAGGCTAGAAGCCAGGAGATCGTGAGTCCCGCCTAGGCCCAAAGCCAGCTGGGTGACCTTGGGCCAGTCGCTTTCTCTCAGCCCTCGGAAGGAGGCAATGGCAAGCCACTTCTAAAAAACCTTGTCAAGAAAACTGCAGGGACTTGTCCAGGCGGTCTCTGAGAATCAGAGACGATTGAACAGATTAAAAAAGAAAAAAAAAGGTGCCATAGCCTGAATTTGGCACCTAAAAACACATTTATTTTTTTTTCTATTGGATTTGTGTGTGTTCAATAGGGCTGCTCAAAATTTGACACCATGGAGATAATTTCAGTTGACAGATTATTAATCCATACAGAGTACATATGTATGCATTAGTCCTGACTTTAAGTTTAAAGAAGAAGAAAAAAAACCCTCACGGATAACTAAGGGCTGTTTCTTCTGTTTTGTTGTTGTTGTTCAGTCGTTAAGTCGTGTCCGACTCTTCGTGACCCCATGAACCACATCGCGCCAGGCCTTCCTGTCCTTCGCTGCCTCCCTGAGTTTGCTCAGTTTCATGCTCATTGCTTCAGTGATGCTATCTAACCATCTCATCCTCTGCCGTCCCCTTCTCCTTTTGCCTTCAATCTTTCCCATCTTCTGTTTTGTCTCAGAATAATTGATCACAAAACCAGGATCAGTCTTATCTTGAATATGGACAAACTAAGTGACCTTCAGAATGCACTGAAGTACATCCTGAACTGAAAGTGACTGAAATTAGTTGGAGCAGATGATGATAATGCTGATGATACATACACAATACATTATCTTGATACAGTGGCATTTGTACAATGTTGACTAAAGTCTGTTAACACTCTAAACTCTCTAATGTTTAGATAACATTGAAGATAAAAGAGTGAGAAATATTATGTCAGAATTAATTATGATTTAAAATGTCAGTGTTAATGAGCCTCAGATTATTTAGCTTTTTCATCCAGAACTGAATGAAAACCGCTGCAGATTGCATCAAAGTATTTGCTGTACAATAAAGGTTTACTTAGGTTTTTCTTAGTATTCAGGTCTCCACTGTATTGTTACTAAATATTATTTGTGCATGTTGGGACAAAAAAAGATGAAAAAAGCAAATTTGACAATTAAAATACAAAGAGAAAAAAGGAAGAGAAAAAGGGGGAAAAGAAAAAGCAAGGTATTCGGTTTCTAATTTCCCCCCTTTTTGCGCTACTAATTTGCAATATTTATAAACATTTGGGCTCCCTTACAAGTTGGACTATAAGTGCCATGCTGTGTGATGTATATATGGAACCATTCTTACTTAAATTTGGTTAAACTTCTGTTGTGAATGTGTGCTGTTAATTTTGCCATTGCTGCATATTCTCCAAATTTAAGTTCCCAACCAGATGTTGTCAGAACTGAATCTTTCTTCCAATATTGGGCAAAAATTGTTCCTGCTACTGTGAACATGTATCTCAATAAATTGTGATGTTTCTTGTTGATTTTTTTCTGGTATTTTACCTAAGAAAAATTGTGGTTGCATTTCAAATTTAAATTCCAAAATTTTCTCCATTGTATCATGTATGTCTTTCTAGTACTTTTGATTTTTACAAGTCCACCACATGTAGTAAAATGTTGCTTCTGTTTAATGGCATTTCCAACATTTATTACTGTATGATTTGTCTACCTTGGATATTATTGATGAAGTTGTATACCATCTGCAAAACCTTTGTAGGCTATAGGCACTTAAAAAATCGTGAACTTGAAAAAATAAGTCATTTTATATTATCAGATTATATCTAAGTTATCAGAGATAGGGGGGAGCTAAGCTTTTTTGTAGGGTCTTAGAAACCTTGTAGGGAGTGGGCATTATGCCCATTCTACCCAATGAAATACCCAGCTTTAGATATTAGGGAACATGTATACGTGGATGAAACTCCCAGGGCTTGTCCTGAAATGTTAAGAATTGAGAATTGCTGATTTGGGATAAAACTCCAGAATCACCAGTAGAAGGCATTGCAAACAGTAAAAATAAGAATGAGAAATTCCTACATTATTATGTAGCTTTAGTCTTTTGACGCACAAGGAGCATCTGCACGTGCAAACTTAATTTTGAATACCGGAGGAGAGGTACACAGATCTCCATGTGGGAGACCCAGATCATCTCTTCTGTTGCCCAAATGCCTCCTCCACCTCTCTGCCTGCACCCTGACACTTCTGCATCCCCGTGAAGGGAAACAATGCTGAGGGGAGTGTCACACATTGATTTAGAAAGGTTCCACTGAAAAGCATTAAAATACCATTTGTGTTTTAGGAGGAATCTCATTGAGTTGCTTATAAATATTCACAGCATGTTCTCCATCACTCATCCTGGGGAAAATGAAACAAAAATGTTAAAAGATCTCATCATATGGTACATCCAGGTGCTTATTTCACAATGATTCCATAGTGGTGGAAATATCTATTGTGGCATCTTTTATAGAGCTAAATGTCTGTACAATGCAGCCCATAATTTTTTTTTTTTGTCTGCGCTCAGTCATTGCTGACCCTGCAGTGACTGCTTGGACGAGTCCTTGCAGTTTTCAAGGCAACTGTTTTCGGAAGTGGTTTGCCAGAGCCTCCTTCCTAGGGCAGAGCCCAGCTGGCGAGCGCAGGAGGCAGGGTTTCCGTTGCTTCGCGCCGTTTTCGGGCGCGCACGGTTTTTCACGCTTACCGGCAACTGCTCCCAACTCCTTTTTTGCAAGGCGCTGCCAGCATTTTTCCTCCCACCGGAGTGAGAGTCCCCATTTATCTACTCACGTAAGTTTTTTTTCGAACTGTTGGGTTGACAGGAACTGGGGAGGAAACAGGAGCTCACCCTGTTTAACGCGAAGGCTGGACTCGAACCGCTGAAGCGTCGACCATTTCTGGCCGGCAACTTTCAGCGTCATTAAGCCGCTGCGCCACCGCGTCCCCCCATAAATTATAGTAGTCCAAAATGGGTAATGGGGGAGCTAGTCTAATAGCTAATACAGGCGTGTGGGCCTGGACTGGGACATGTGTACCTGTCTCATCAGGAATTACTCAAGTTCCTTGGAATCTGGTTCCTGAATTAGTCATCTTCACTCACAGCCTGAATGAAAGTGCACAAGGCAGAAAGTTAATGATTTATAGAAGGCCAGCATGAGATAGCATCTTCAGCAATTGGTGCATATGGAACTGTCTTACCATGTATGGATAAAGGCTTAATACAACAGTCAGGCACTTTGCCAGTGGAAATGCTATTTGTCACCACTTGGCAGCCATGGATCAGAAATATTCACCACGTGAACTTGGTGTAATTGTATCTATATGTATAAAATCTCCTCTTGCTACCCTCTTCTTCACCCCCATCCTTCCCTCCCCCCCTTTAATAGGTAATGCAGATATGTGCACAAAACCCTTTCGTGGTAATGACTTTTTCAGAGATTTTCAGTGTCAGGCAGCAAGAAGCTACAAAAATGGATGCCACCTCCTCCACAGACGGCATTTCATCCATGGAGAGGAAGAACAGTAGAGATAGAACGGTGCAGACACTCTCTGTCCACTATTTCCTTGTTTCTTTCCCTTTGATTTATTTAAATATTTATTTAAAACAAAGATACAATTTCAAAAGATATAATACTGATAAGCGGACAAAGAGAATTCCTTAAGTTATACAGCTGATGCTCGGTATAACATTAATAGAAAATTGACTATACCAGACAAAGTACACTGAGTTATTTTTATATGACTTTGAGCTTAGTGGCAAAATCTCCATTGTTTTATTTGTAAATGCTACAAAAAAAAGTAGAGGAAAAGAAACTATTTTAAAAAGTATAGATAAGTATTTGTTTCTGATTTCCTCCTCCTTTGTACTCCAATTGATTTACAGTGTTTATAAACATAAACTTTAGAAACCATACTTTTAGAAACGTTTAGAAGATGATGAGAAAAACCTTTAAAAACTGTTCTTTACAGCGGGTCATTATTTTAAATATTTAGTTTTCATATATTTTAGTTCTACATTTTATGAAAGATGTGAACAGGGCATTGCCTTTGAAAATATTTAACATAAGAAAAAAACATTGTAAGGGCTACAGAACAGAAGCATGGTACAGTATCAGATATACTGCATAGCTCATGGATACACTGTGGAGCTTCCATATCTAAGGGAACAAGCTTAATATAGTTATAGTCTAAAACATCAGGATAAAGCCACATTATTTACCCACATCTGTTTAACATTCTCATGAAACTGACATTGGGACCTTTTCAGCTGTGTCTTATCTGGCATACAAAGCAACTTGCCTTTCTAAGGTAATTAACTCTCTGGATTTTTTTTTTTCCTTAACAGAAACCAAGCTCTTTAAATTGAAGGCAAGGGTGCTCTCTTTCTGAAAAGGAGCCCATGTGGGCAGTCATGCATCAGGAGAAACAGCATTATTTTGTTCCCAATGGAACAGAGATGAAAGCATGCGTCTTTTGGCAGACATGAGTCCCCAATATTTCTGTGGACCCCCACATCTTAAATGGATTAGATAATACGCACACCTAGATCTCTGACACTGCAATGAATTAGAAGCATTTGTATTTACAGCTGATAATTCACAAATCAGTTCAGAAGCCAGATCTAAGATTATTCCCCAAGATACGATTGCGTGAAGATGCAATTAAAAATATATTTTATTTGTTGTCAGAACCATGTGTGTTTTATAGATAGGGAAACTGAGCCGCCATCATCAAGCGAGTTTATCCTGACTAAGTACAGCCTGGAACTCAGATCTACTTGTGACTGTATCCGTTGAACCACTTTGGCTGCCATGGAATATGCATTCCTGCGTGCTATTTAATCATTTGTATAACAACTTTATGAACCTGCCCAGAGAAGCAGAAACCAGTCACCAAAAGACCAGGGATGTCTGCAGCAAGGTTAGGGAGAGCAGCATATCAGAAAGCAGTGCAGCACGACCTAACAGACAAAATGTGGGTTGTACCAAATTCCCATAAAGCAAGGGCAGGCAGGTAAAAGCATGGTATGGACCAGCCTACAGGGCATGAGCTCTGAAACCCTCCTTGCCAGCGCTTCCCAGTTTGAAAGGGCTTCTCCTTTGTTGTTTTTCTATGGACATCCCCCTCTGCAGGACCACAGCTAGACAGAAGTTGTTTCAGGCAAAAACTGTGCCTGGGTAGTGTTCAGCATTTCCCCACTATCCATGCTCTGCTTTCAATTGCCTCGTGACCCCATGCTTTAAGTAGCAGTAGTCACTCTGTTGCCTTCCAAATATGATGGCCATCCACAGCCATCAGCCCCAATATGCGAAGACAAAGACAAAAGATTGTGGTTGAAAATATCTCTAGGGCAGTGTTGTCCAAACTTGGCCACTCATCTTAAAGTGGCCAAGTTTGGACAACACTGCTCTAGGGCATGAGGCTGCTTATTGCTGCTTCAGAGAATTTGGTGGACCCATTGTGTCTCCTCTGCCACTGTGACATAGGCTTGCCTCATTTGGCTGAACCAAAATTTAGCTCTGGTAGCTCTTTCTGGCCGTGGAAGTTTTTGCTACAGTTTTCATACTGGAGCTGCCTCCCTTGGAACCACTGCTCCCCTCAAGCCCTTGGAGAGTGCTGGAAGTGAAGTTGCTTCCTCCAGGGCTAAGACTTCCTCTGCAGCTCAAGGGGCTCCGCCAGCAAGGCCCACAGCTTTTCCCCCACCGTAGCTCAGGCCTCTGGATGAATGGACCACAGCTGCAAAGAAAACACAGATCTTCAGGGAACACAGAATGAAAAAGGTTCAAACACCTTCTGAAGAGCAAACGCTAAAGTGTTTGGGATTGTTTAGGTAAAAAAAAAAAAGGATGACTGAGGGGGCGAGGTTCTGATTGGGGTATATAAAATCATGGATGACATGGAGAAAGTGGATCGGAAGAAGTTTTTCTCCCTCTTTCAGAACTCTAGGGCTGGGTTCATCCAGTGAAGTTGATTGGAAGGAGATTCAGAACGACACACAAAAAAAGTACTTCAGACATTCATTATTATCAAATAATAGCGATGACTACTAACTTCATGGCTTTAAAGGGAGACCGAAATTCATGGAGAGCAGGTTAATCAAGCTACAGCATACTTCTAAAAACCACTTGTAGGGGAACAACAGAGGCAGGAGGGTATCTGTCCTCTTCAGCTTGCAAGCTCCCTAAAGGCATCTGGTTGGCTAATGTGAGAAACAAAATGCTGGACTAGATGAGTTTGGTTTAATCCAGTAAGGCTGTTCTTGTTGTGAGCCAAGGAGTGAGACACAAACTTTTCCATCCTTTAATCCAAACTTACACCCACATAATATCCAATCAATTCTGGGAGAAGCAAGAGAGTTCTATGCACCTGAAATGCTACTGTATGTTGCATAAACCAGAACAGAAAAGAAATCTAAAGGTTTCATCAGATGAAACTTCTCAGGAAGTCAAGGAAATACAGGTAGTCCTCGACTTACCACCACAATTGGGACCAGAACTTCCATCACTAAACAATGAGGTCATTAAGTGAGTTGCACCCATTTTATGACCTTTTTTGCTATTCTCATTAAGCAAATCATGCAATCATTAAGCGAATCCAGCTTCCCCCATTGACTTGGCTTGCTGGAAGCTCCCTGGAAAGGTCACAAATGGCGATCATGTGACCCCAGGATGCTGCAACCATCATAAATACTGTACATGCCAGTTGCCAGGTGCCCAAATTTTGATCATGTGACCACAGGGACGCTGCAATGGTTGTGTGCGAGGACTGGTTGTAGGTCACTTTTTTCAGCGCTGTTGTAACTTCAAATGGTCATTAAATGAATGGTCGTAAGTTGAGGACTACCTGTACTATTATATAAAGCCTAAGAAAAAGAAATTAGATGGCTTTCACATATTCTTGTTTGTGAAATGCATTACTGTTTGTGCAGTTGTTTCAGCATGACACCGCTATATGTTTTGTTATAATAGCTGTTGCTGTAAATGCACTTTCTATTAGGAAGGAAGGATTTTATTTAATTATCTTATCTTTTACTACTGAGTTTCTATGATTCATTTGCTTTTACTTACATACATTTAGTGTACCAACTCTCTCTCCAGCAAGCCTGTTAAAAGAGGGAAGAAGAGAAATTACTATTATTACAGAAACAATAAAGAGTTGTGGAAGATGGCAGCAAACTCTGCAAGTGCTGCTATTGGCAATGAGGACAATGAGTTCACCAGCAGAACCAAGGCATTTTGAAAAAAATACTTGTACAACAGAAAATAGCATTCTCTTGGCAACCCCATTCTGTTTCGCCTTCTACCCACCTGCTCTCCTCCCCTTCCACCAGCTTCCTATAGGTGAGTATTTCAATATCCAGAGCCAACTTGATATTCAGTAGGTCTTGGTACTCTCGCAGCTGACGGACCATCTCTGCCTTGGCCTTTGTGAGTGCCTCCTCCAGTTCAGCAAGCTTCAGCCTGGCATCCTTAAGGGCAAATTCTCCACACTCCTTCACATCTGCAATGGCTGCCTGTACAATGGCGCACTGCAAGGAGAACAGCCAGGACTCAGCTCAAAGCCACTTACCACATAGAAGAAACTTCAGTCTTGTGATTCCAAATAAAAATATCTGGATTGATTGTCTGTGGGACACTGGCAGAGAAAATCAAGATGTAAGCCTATTATTATTAGATTCATATCTTGTCTTTATTTTCTCCATAACAACAATCCTGTGAGGTAGACTGGGCTAAGAGAGAGCCACTGGCCCATAGTCACCCAACCAGTGACTTTTCATGCCTAAGGGAGGACTAGAACTCAGTCTTCCAGTTTTTAGTCCAGCACCTTAATCCTTACACCAAACTGGCTCTCTATGAGCCTGTGAACAAAAGCATCTGTGGTCTAATTCTTCCCCACATACACCATCTGGATGTTTTTTTCCTTGTCAGTTTTAGATCAGTCTGAATCAGACTGGTGGTTATTAACAAGACCAATGGAACAGTTTACAGGGAAACGAAGAAAACCTCATGAGTGTCAGTATGAACATTAAAAAACAAACTCTATTATGTTCAAGGCTTTCTGGTACAGTATCTATTTCCCATTCATTTTATGGTAATTCTATATGGCCGTACCTGTTTTTTCACAGTGTCAGCCTCAGAATGGAGCTTCTGGATTATGTGGTTCAGTTCTGAGATCTCGATCTTTGTATTGCGCAGGTCATCTCCACGTCTCCTAACTGAAATCTGGAGCTCTTCATACTGGGTGGAAGAGGAAAAGATGGAGGAACCCCCCCCTAAGCTGAATTAAATGCATCTCTCTTATGGGAATTTGGATCCCCGAGGGAGAACTGTTGAGAAAATGTGGACATTTTACTGGAAATGAATGGGCATGGATGCTTCTGTTTTGACTGAGCTTCAAAACTGGCAACTTCCAATACAATATATGTAAATTTGTTCTAACTGTTGTGTAACAGAACGTTAAATGTCAAATCAAAAGGTGGAGTGATTTCCTAATAGTTAACCCCTGAGCCACTTAACACAGTCAAGAGTTGAGCAACCTCCACCCCCCAACCCCCCAATAAAAGAGTGGCAACTTATTACACTGTAATAGAGTTGGAGTAATGTATGCTCCCCTTCATGGATCACTGCCTTGTCGTGGTGAAGGGGCTTGCGTAACTCAGTGAAGCCATGAGCTATACCATGCAGGGCCACCCAAGACGGACAGGTCATGACAGAGAGTTCTGACAAAATGTGGTCCACTGGAGAAGGAAATGGCAACCCACTCCAGTATCCTTGCCAAGAAAACCCCATGGACAATGTTAAAAGGCTAAAAGATATGATGCCGGAAGATGAGCCCCTCGGGTCAGAAGGTGTCCAATATGCTACTGGGGAAGAGCGAAGGGCAATTCCAAGTAGCTCCAGAAAGAGTGAAGCGGCTGGGCCAAAGCCGAAAGGACGTTCAGCTGTGGATGTATCTGGAAGCGAAAAGAAGGTCCGATGCTGTAAAGAACAATATTGTATAGGTACCTGGAATGTAAGATCTATGAACCAAGGCAAGCTGGATGTGGTCAAACATGAGATGACAAGATTGAACATCGACATCTTGGGAATCAGCGAACTGAAATGGACGGGAATGGGTGAATTTAATTCGGGTGACCATTATATCTACTACTGTGGGCAAGAAACCCTTAGAAGAAATGGAGTAGCACTCATAGTCAATAAGAGAGTGGGAAAGGCAGTAATGGGGTACAACCTCAAAAACGACAGAATGATCTCAGTGCGTATCCAAGGCAAACCATTCAATATCACAGTCATCCAAGTCTATGCCCCAACCACTGATGCTGAAGAAGCTGAAGTTGACCGGTTCTATGAAGACCTACAACACCTTCTAGAACTAGCACCAAAAATAGATGTCCTTTTCATCATAGGGGATTGGAATGCTAAAGTAGGAAGTCAAGGAGTAATCGGAATAACAGGCAAATTTGGCCTTGGAGTACAAAATGAAGCAGGGCAAAGGCTAATAGAATTCTGTCAAGAGAACAAGCTAGTCATAGCAAACACTCTTTTCCAACAACACAAGAGACGACTCTACACATGGACATCACCAGATGGTCAATACCGAAACCAGATTGATTATATACTTTGCAGCCAAAGATGGAGAAGCTCTATACAGACAGCAAAAACAAGACCAGGAGCTGACTGTGGCTCAGATCATGAGCTTCTTACTGCAAAATTTAGGCTTAAATTGAAGAATGTAGGGAAAACCACTAGACCACTCAGGTATGACTTAGATCATATTCCTTGTGAGTACACAGTGAAGGTGATGAATAGATTTAGAGGATTAGATTTGGTAGACAGAGTGCCTGAAGAACTATGGACGGCGGTCCGTAACATTGTACAGGAGGCAGCAACTAAAACCATCCCAAAGAAAAAGAAATGCAAGAAAGCAAAATGGCTGTCTGATGAGGCTTTACAAATAGCTGTGGAAAGGAATGCGAAAAGCAAGGGTGAAAGGGAAAGATATAAGCAACTGAATGCAGATTTCCAGAGAATAGCAAGGAGAGATAAGAAGGCCTTCTTAAATGAACAATGCAAAGAAATCGAGGAAAACAATAGAATGGGGAAGACTAGAGATCTCTACAAGAAAATTGGAGATATGAAAGGAATGTTTAGTGCAAAGATGGGCATGATAAAGGACAAAAAAGGCAGGGACCTAACAGAAGCAGAAGAGATTAAGAAGAGGTGGCAAGAATACACAGAAGAACTATACAAGAAAGATCTTAATGTCCCTGATGTCCACACTGGTGTGATCACTGACCTTGAGCCAGACATCCTAGAGAGTGAAGTCAAGTGGGCCTTAGGAAGCATTGCTAACAACAAAGCTAGTGGAGATGACAGTTTTCCAGCTGAGTTATTTAAAATACTAAAAGATGATGGTGTTAAAGTGCTGCACTCAATATGCCAGCAAGTTTGGAAAACGCAACAGTGGCCACGGGATTGGAAAAGGCCAGTTTATGTTCCAATTCCAAAGAAGGGCAATGCCAAAGAATGCTCAAACTATCGCACAATTGCACTCATTTCACATGCTAGCAAGGTTATGCTCAAAATCCTACAAGCTAGGCTTCAGCAATACATGAACTGAGAACTACCGGATGTACAAGCTGGGTTTCGAAGAGGCAGAGGAACTAGAGATCAAATCGCCAACATTCGCTGGATCATGGAGAAAGCACGAGAGTTCCAGAAAAATATCTACTTCTGCTTCATTGACTATGCAAAAGCCTTTGATTGTGTGGATCACAACAAACTGTGGCAAATTCTTAAAGAGATGGGAGTACCAGACCACCTTACCTGTCTCCTGAGAAATCTGTATGCGGGCCAAGAAGCAACAGTTAGAACCGGTCATGGAACAACCAATTGGTTCAAAATAGGGAAAGGTGTACAACAAGGCTGTATACTGTCACCCTGCTTATTTAACCTATATGCAGAGTACATCATGAGAAATGCCAGGCTGGAAGAATCACAAGCCGGAATTAAGATTGCAGGGAGAATCATCAACAACCTCAGATATGCGGACGATACCACCCTAATGGCAGAAAGTGAAGAAGAACTAAAGAGCCTCTTGATGAGGGTGAAAGAGGAGAGTGCAAAAGCTGGCTTAAAACTCAACATTAAAAAAACTAAGATCATGGCATCTGGACCCATCAATTCCTGGCAAATAGAAGGGGTAGAAATGGAAGCAGTAACAGACTTCATTTATTTGGGCTCCAAGATCACCGCAGATGGAGACTGCAGCTATGAAATTAAAAGACGCTTGCTCCTTGGGAGGAAAGCTATGGCAAGCCTAGATAGCATATTAAAAAGCAGAGACGTCACCTTGCCGACAAAGATCCACATAGTCAAAGCTATGGTTTTTCCAGTAATAATGTATGGCTGTGAGAGCTGGACCATAAAGAAGGCTGAGCGCCGAAGAATTGATGCCTTTGAACTGTGGTGCTGGAGAAGACTCTTGAGAGTCCCCTGGACTGCAAGGAGGTCAAACCAGTCAATCTTAAAGGAAATCAACCCTGATTGCTCATTGGAAGGATTGATAATGAAGCTCAAGCTCAGATACTTTGGTCACCTAATGCGAAGAGAGATCTCTTTGGAGAAGACCCTGATGCTGGGAAAGATTGAAGGCAAAAGGAGAAGAGGACGGCAGAGGATGAGATGGTTAGATAGCATCACTGAAGCAATGAGCATGAAACTGAGCAAACTCAGGGAGGCAGTGAAGGACAGGAAGGCCTGGTGCAATATGGTTCATGGGGTCACGAAGAGTCGGACACGACTTAACGACTAAACAACAAACAACAAATGTATGCTACCATCTCAAGAGTTCTTCTTCCTCCATGACAATTAAGTCCAGAATCTACAGTTCCTAACTCTACTACTGCCGAAAAAGAAATAAGGGATATTATACAGTATCTTATCAAAACCTGAAACCCAGCAATATTTCCAAATCCTTTAAATCCATGATGGTTTGAAATTAATTTTCCTACCCTTTTGAGCCCTTACCCTCTCACCTTCCTTTGATACCAGGATTCTGCCTCAGCCCTGCTTCGGCTGGCTATATCTTCGTATTGAGCCTTGACCTCAGCAATGATGCTGTTGATGTCCAAGTTTCGGTTGTTGTCCATTTGGAGAACCACAGAGGTGTCAGAAATTTGTTTCTGCAACTGAGCTAATTCCTAAAGAGAACCGCAATAGGGAGAAAGAGACCTCACCAAGTGAAAAAATATGACAATCTTTATCACAACCAGAAAGTGTCCAACAAAATTTGTCAAGATGAGTCTTATTAGACAGAAATGTGAGACTCTGGAAAAAGCTGTGGATCAGTTTTTGGGATGTTAAAGAAAATAACTACTAGTTACTAATATAGACAACACAGCTGTTTCAAGGGACTTGGTTACTGCTTACTGGTGTTTGTCCTGTTTCTTTTTCATCAAGGGAGCCTTCCTAGCTTGGTATACTCCAGATGTGTTGGATTTAACTCCCATAAGCACAAGCCAATGTGGCTGGTGGGAGAAGTCCAACATCTCTGGAGGACTGCACTGGAAAAAGGTTACCAATAAGACAATTTAAAGGCATACTGATACATAAAATTATATAACATACCTCTAACAAAATCATAAGACAGCAAAAGAGAGCAAGGCACAACTAATCAGAAAACAAGACTGCTAATCAAACATAAAATTTTTGAAATACAACCATTGTACCTTACCAAAGAAATTCCTTCCCATATCTGAGTAAAAGATGAGTAATATTTTTTCTTCTGTTGTCTGCACTTTCTCACAGTAATCTTTGAGGGCTATGTGATAGATGGGCTGATATTCATGGGACCAGAGCTAACATGGGTGGGGACATCCATTCTCCCATTTGCTTTGTCTGACACCAACTTCTCTGTCTCTCCCCCAAATCGCAGGTGACAGGAAAGAGACATACCTCTCATATCAGAGACCTAAACTGATTTCTTGTAGAGAACTTTTGAAGCTAGTCCACAGGCAATTAGACCAAGGGCTGCAGGTTGCCCAGTTTTTCTAAACTGATCTACTTATAAATTCTGTACTAGCAGCGCGTCCTTACTGCTTCACAGAGATTTCTCAAGAAGTTGATTTCATCTCTCAGGGAGTCCACCTTAGCCTGTAGGTCCACTTTATTCATAAAAGTGGCATCCACGTCCTAGAAAAAAAGAAGAAGAAAATCCTGAGAAATAAAAGAATACTAGAATTAGGAGGACATAACCTGAGGTTTACTTGGCATGGGTATTTATAGTATGATAAGGTTGAAGTTAATGTAGATTTTAAAAATCATTATGTTAGAAGTACCACATTAAGGGTATGGAATAAATATAAATCCAGGTTGTTCCCCAAAATGCCCTTATTGGTCTCAGCACAGGAAGGATTTTATAGAAAAGAAACAGTAGGCAAAGTGAAATGGTTAACATATCAAGATTTATTAATAGGAAATGGACCACTTAACATGAAGTCAAGGGAACAATTGACTGCAAAGGGATTTCACTTTCAATGGTTTTCATTTGCACAATTAAGAGAAAGGTTTAATACAGATAAAAAGGTAATTGGACTTGAACAATGTAAGTCAGAATTTGAAACTGAATTATGTACAAATGATGAACATGTGATTGCAAAAATGTATAAACTTTTGTTGATATTTGAAATGGAAGAAGAACAAGTTAAAGATTGCATTATAAAATAGGTTAAGAATTTTGGTTATAATACAGTGGAACCTCGGGTTACGAACGCTTCTGTTCACAAACTTTTCGGGTGACGACCAGCTCCGGCTGCAAAATTTTGCTTCGGTTCGCGAACTCCGCCTCGGGTCACGAACAGGATCCGTGGCCATTTTCCCTCCCGTGACACGGTCCACGGCCATTTTCCTGCCCCCGACACGTGGTCCGCGGCCATTTTTCCGCCCCCGACACATGGTCCGTGGCCATTTTTCCGCCCCTGACACGTGGTCATAGGGAGGGGGACTCTCCCTCCAAGCAATAGCCGCCTCCTTGTCCTCCATGCCAGAACGGATTAACGGTAATTACATTGAACCTTATGGGAAAATTTGCTTCGGGTCGTGACCAATTCGGGTCACGACCAGAATCGCGGAACGAATTAAGTTCGTGAACCGAGGTTCCACTGTATATAGATAGATCAATGGGAATGTGGACAAAGGGACTAAATTCATATTGTGTTAAAATTTAAGAGAGAACTTTTACAAAATGATGTACCATTGATACATGACACCAGAGAAATTATCTAAGACGTATAAAGGTACATTGAGGGGACATTTTACCATACATGGTAGACTTGTGAAAAAGAAGAAGGAAAAAAAGGATACAAATACATATGATGATGCAAAGAATTTTGAAGATTAATACTGAGATGAAACCAGAACTCTTTTTATTGAGACTTATGGATAGTCAGAAAAGACTTATGGACTTTTATATATGGTAACTGTAGCAAGACTATTATATGCACGATGATGGAGAAATACTGAAATACCCACAATGGAGGAATGGATTGTAAAGATGGCAGAATTAGCAGAAATGGCAAAACTGACCTGTTTGGTCAAGGATAAAACAATAAGTACTTTTATAAAAACTAGAAACCTTTTATGGACTTTTTGCTGAAATTGGAAAAAAATGAAATGGTGATTTCTGGATTTGTTGACTGAAAAAAAGGTTGAATATGAGAAGAAGGGATCTCTGTAATGTAATACTAAAGAGGGAGGAGGGGGATAATAAGTTTGTTTGTAACTACTCCAAAGAAGATTGTAAGTCACTTCTTTAATTATCTTTTTTTCCTTGCCTTTTTCTGCTTTCTTTACTTTTTATCTTTTTTCTTTTCCCAACTTTTATTTATATATTTTCATGTTTATCTTTCATGTTTGTAAAAATCTTCAATAATTTTTTTAAAAAAAGAAGAAAATCAATGGCAGAATAGTGCACCATGGGCTCTGTACACCCAAAATGACATCACTCAGTTCCCTAAGCACAAAGGGATGGAGTTAAATCAGCCACAGAGAATCTGTATGTTTCCATATTCCTGAACTACAACTCTCAACTTCACTGTTGGCCATGTTGACTTGAACCGCTAGGAGTTGAATTTCAGCAACATCTGAAAGGCCCTGCCTCCTCAGTTCTAATTTAAAAGCATGTGTTCAAAGATGTCCCTAGCTTATGCTCGGATTTCTCTTCAAATAGTATCAAGATACTCCCACCTTATGAAATATTTACTGAAGTCACCCACCTTCTTGAGCATCACATATTCATTCTCTGCAGTTATGTGCTTGTTGATTTCCTCTTCATACCTATTGGGAGAAAAGGGGACTTGTTTCACTCATTGCTTTTTGAAAAGATAAGTGCAAGAAAGGATTAACAGAGGAGCATCCCAATCATTTCATTAGATTTTTTAAAGAGTTGACTCTCATCAATAATTTTTTATAATAAACTCCACACATTCACTAGGAATAAAGTAGAGGAAAGAAATTCTACAACATTCACAAAACAAAAATAATAGTAGCTTAGGATTTAGTAGTGCTACAGAAGAACATTTACAGACATTCCAAATTTGGCATAAGAATCAGATCAAGTGTCCATCACATTCAACATAAGCAGCAGCTTGATGATTGCAGAAATAGTGGCTATTAACACTAGCAAGTTTTCCAAATTCAGATTATTTCAGAATGTCACTTGGGGTACAAGATGTGGGCAGTTTTTAAAAATGTAACTCTTAACCTCTGTTTATAAATCTTAGGGCAACTGTGTATATTAAGTATGACTGGATAAAATTCAGGTAGAGGCCTGTGGTCCTCTAAATTCTCTAGATGTCCTGAATTATTGCTCCCAACAATCCTAGCCAGCATGGCCTGGCAGTTGTAGTTGAAAGATTAAACAATCCTGGGTTCAGCTCAGTAATTGCATGCTTTTTCGTTCTTTCTAAAAACCAAATTCTAACAGTCAGGAGTGGTGGAGGGAATCCAAATTAGAGAAATGTAGCAGTTTGGATTCTTGCAAATAAATCAGTGTTACAGTCAGGAGTACCTATGTACATTTACTTTGGAATTCTGTGCCCAGCTATTGCTTTAAGGCAAAGGTAGGCAACTGGGTGCTTCCAAATCTTCCAGACCACCCTATTGTTAGATTTGTGGAATTAAGCCTTGTATCAAAATGCTATCCAGTCTGGCAATTAAAACGTAAGAGATTGAAAAGGCTCAGCCAAAAGGAAGATATATGTTATGAGGGAAAAACTGCTTTTAAAAATGGATAGTCGTGTATATCAAGTAAAAAGGTATACATTAGAAGAAATTCAGAGGAAAATGCATTGAAAAAAAATCATATCTGAGGTGCAAATGAGACAGAATGCATTCAGGTCTAGCTGGAAAAATGAATAAAATAAACTCCTCAGTCAGCACAGAGCAAAAACACAAACCAGGCTCCACTAACTTCCCTGAAGACTGAGGGAAGAGCCAGGTTTTTAAGGCCTTCCAAAAGGCCAACAGGCTTGGGGCCATCCACAGGACAGGCACAATGACAGTGAAGGCACACCTCTTAGGTCCAATTAAATGGCACTGTTTCACAGAAGGGACCTCCCCCACTTTCCAGATTTGATGGAATGGGCAGAAACCACTGGAGGACCACTTGAGTATCCTGTGCCATGTAGGTCTTTATAGGTGATAACCAGCACCATTAATTGCCATGAAATTGGGTCCCTGTGATGCTCTGATTCTGCCTATGCACTTCCCAGCCATATCCAGTTGGCCCATATCGGATCAGCATGTGAGACTGAATAGGTATTTAGCCTGATCAAGGAGAGCTCTTTTTATGCTCTTCTGCCTGTGTTCCTCACAATTTTTATGTCAAAAATAAATCTTGAGTTATAGTTGACTTTTGCTTAAAGGAAGACTAACAACTTGGTGAAAGCAGCTAAGGACTAAGAAGGCTAATGATTAAATGGCTGAAGTAGGATTATGCCATACCCCTGTCCTTGCAAAAAAACCCAAAAACTTTGAGAACATAATAAAGAGAATCAGACTGAAATGTTTTTATAAAGAACATTATTTCATTTATAATACCTACTTGATCCTGAAATCTGCCACAGCATCTTGCAGGTTCTTCTTTTCTGTATCTAGCCGTGGTCTCTCATTCAAAAGATTCTCCAGTTGCCTCCTGAGATGATTGATGTGAGCCTCCAAGAAAGGTTCAAAACTCCGACTTGTCACCTTTTGCTCCTGTAAGAGGCCCCATTTGGTCTCTAGAACTTTATTCTGTTGCTCAAGGAAACGGACCTGAATGAACACAAATAAGCTAACATAACATCATTTCCTAATGCTAACAAGAGCACGAATAGCTAAAAACTGCCACCAAAGCTATTATTGCTCATACCCTTTTCACTGCTTCAAAGAGTTTGCAAGGAATTGTTAGCAAGACCTTCAATGGGGAATAACCCAAAAGCAATCAGGCTGAATTTGATATTGAGTATTAATGGCCTCTCTCTTGAAGGCTAATATGATATCAGATGGTAAAGAGCAGATTCACTCAGCGGCCTAATACAGGGATGCGGCATTGAAATTGCCTGATATGTATGGGAAGAGTTAATTGATTTTAACACAACTTCAGTGACAACTCTCATAACCTCCTCCCACACTTTTAACTCTTTAGATATTATAGTGTTTACAACCATACAAATTAGATTTAGATGAAACTTGTTAGATCTACATCCAGCTTTTGGTACAGGAGCACAGGTTGATGTATATAGTGCTCCCTTCCATCCACTCCCAACAGCAATCCTGGGAGGTAGGGTGGACCCCACTGGTCCTACTTCAACATCTTAATCACTATACCACATTGGCTTTCAGGTAGCATCGAGTCAAAATCATGCAAAGCTACCTACCTTTCATCACAGTCTCCATACTCCTGATTTACTCTTAATTAGACTCTGTATCACTCATACCTCACCTTGCTAAATCAAATGGTTAAGATTTTATAAGAAGACTATAGGCCAGATGTAAAGAATTACATAATGGCAGAGCTTTTGAATTTATGTGGAGGTTTCATTTCATATAGATATATTCTCAGGTGTCACAGCCGATGGCAAAAGCTTGCTAGTGGAAATAGCTAAGTAGAGTCAGACAAGTTCATTCTTGGGTGGGAAACCACCCAGGAATCCCAAGACTGAAGACCAGATTGAGGACTTCCTAGAACAAGGCAATGGCAAGCTATTTCTCTACTTTGCCAAGAAAACCACAAGGAGTGTCCATGTAGTCTTCTGGAGTCAATCTTGACTTGAGGAAGATATTACCTTTTACTTCCAGGTAGGTAAAGACTGGATTTCAGCCTTAGGAGCTGGGATCATAGAATCGTTGAGTTAAATAGATCTTAGAAATTAAGTAATTCTCTTGCACAGTATACAAACTGTATCACAAAAGCTTACTGCATCTCCAAATAGCCAAAATGTTAGACATATATCTGAATTGTCATTATTTACAAGGGATAGTTTTCTATTAATTTACTAGTATTCTTACTTTGCTGTTGATGACTTTTAAAAAACAGTCTTCTAGCTTACAGTTATGTGCACTTCAGATTTTAACTCTTTCCCCAAGATTCCTAAAAATCAGACTTCTGCACTTGATCTTAGCCAAAAAGCTAAATGGTTATACACAGTGGGCCAAAATATACTTTGTCTCTGTAGATCTTACTGACAATTTTGTTTCATCTTAGCCCAAAGTAATAGGCAAAACATTGGGATTCCTTGGATTTCCATTAACCCAACTCTGAGCATTTGGGTATAGGCGTGCAATAGCAGTGGATTAAGGATATCCAATCAGACCCGACCTCTCTTCACAGGGATATATTCCTGACCAGTATTCCTGAGTTTTTTCATTCTCCTTAGATCTGCTAGATACCTAAATCAAATTATAATCCTGAAATATGGGAAGGCATTCTCCTTGGTTTGATTTGATGTCCTTCCTTCTGCTGTTCTGGAAAGGAGATACAAAGGTATCCCATTTGACCTAAGGCTTTGCTCATGCAGTGAAGGGGCTATTGAAAATGTAAAGCAAGTTTTGTTATATTGCCCATTATAAGCTGGCACACATTCAGATTTGATAATTCCACATTTAAGCAAATTCCCTGATCATTCTGATCTGTTTAATTACAATTTTTACTCTCAGTTATACATGACCCTGTCATGCTAAGTGTAACTAAATTCTTCCACATTATATGTATGTAACTTACATGTAACTTATTTCATACTAAGTACCAGTCTTTGACTGCAGTAAAGAGTTTTATTCCATTTCAGACTTCTGGCTAAATGAAAAAGATATATCTTCTCTAAAATGCAAATGGATATAAAACACAAGTACTGTGTGCTACCTTTTCTCCTTCTCTCAGTAACCAATCCTCTAGATATTAAATGCTGATGCTGCTGTTTTCATTTTGTGAATTGCAAGGAGCGCATAATCCAGTCCCCAACCTCAGACACCAAGGGGAACTATAACTCAGCAAGCTAGGAATATCATCATCCAAATCAGAAGGAAAGGAGAATGCAAAATTAAGATGTTTCCATGGCACCCTTACCCACGCTTAACTTAACCAGGCTTTAATCAGTGAACCCAATTTTCTGGGTTCATGGAATACATTGAATACATAACTTACCATATGAACTGGTTTTGTCCAACATGCTAAAATTTAGGGTTCAGCATGTTATGGTAACACTATCTTTCAAATGCTTTGGCTTTTTTTTTTTAAATTAAAATCCTTGTGATGCCCCTTTTGCCAATACTGGATACTCTTCTACAGAAGCCCAGTGTAGGGCCAACTATTTTACCAAAAATAAGTTTTTTTTAGTAAGAAACCAAACGTACCGCAGGTGGAACGGCATCTTTGGAAACAATGTAAAATGAGGGAGGTGGAGAACATTTGGCCAGTGATCCATGATGTAACAGTAAGGATGTTACAAACATATATAGAAACATGTACACATGTACAGTACTTAAGATAACTGTTAAAGAAGGAAAAAATAGCTGGTCTTTACTGGAATGTAAAAAATACATCAAAATTAGGAATGGATGGGAGAATCTATTTTTGGTCCATGTCATCTGACATATTTTATATATCAACTCCATCTGTTCAGTGCATCCAACAAAACTGTTCATTCCCCCCCCCCCCAAAATAATGTAGTTTTGTACAAATATCACTCCCAAACACACACACACACACACACTTTATTCCATAATATGCATTCCTGCCTGGTTGTTTCTCGCTTTTGTTTTTGGAATGGAATCTGATGACTACATTTTTAAAAAGTGTGAAAACCAAAAGTTCCAATCCTTATATTAGTCCAGAAAGTGCCCAGCCATTCAGTTTGTAGAAATTTTAAGCATACAAAAATACCAAGTATCCCTTGACCAAAACAGAAGAGGAAAAAAAAACACCATACCTTGTCTATGAAAGAAGCAAATTTGTTGTTAAGGGTCTTGATCTGTTCTTTTTCTTCTTTCCTTACCCTCTGGATGGTTGGGTCAATCTCCAAGCTGAGAGGTGCCAGAAGGCTTGGGTTGACAGTAACCTCACGGATGCCCATGGCTCCAACTCCTCCACAGCCAATATGGCTATAGACACCACTACCAAACCTGTACCCAATTCCACCATGACCCAATCCATAACTATATGCGGATCTGCCAATACTAAATCCACCCATGGACATTCTTTTTCTTGTTCCAAAACCATGGAAGCTTCTGCTGCCAAATCCACCATTGACACGTCCAAAGCCTGCACTGCCTCCTCCCCGAGATACTGAAACCACGTCAAAGCTAGTTCGGCTACATGGGATAATAGCTGAAGATGCACTAAAATTCTTAGAAGAAAATGCTTTTTCAGCCATTACTACTAGGTGAGGAGAAGTAAGAGACAGACAGAATGAGATGAACCAAGATTCCTAGACCTCACAGATGATCCAATTCTCCTGAAAAAATGCACATTTTTCTCCTCTTTTATCCTGTTCAGGAGCTGGGCTTGGCCACTAGAGATCATAGGTCACTGGGGTGAATTAATCAGTTTGGTATGCCTGGCAAAAGCCACTGTTTCTATTCCATTCATCACTGCAGGTATCTTACATAATGTCCTGGCAACCTGCAGACCTAAAAAATCAAATAGACTCTTCTAACCCTGTACTTTATAAAAAGGAAAGCTATCTAATGCGTTGCTTTCAACTTTCTATAAAACAAGAAGCAACTTCTTCCTTTCTGAACCTGATGAGAATGGAGTCACCATGTGAGGTAAGTAAGAGGTGCTGAGGCAACTCCTTTGAGACTGAAGTTCAACAATGCACATTTGTTTTGCTAATCCTTTTGTGTTCCTTCTTCAATGGAAACACCTACTGTGAAGCAAACAGAGATATAAATGTGAGAACATCTGTGCTCAGGTTTACAATTAAGCAGCATGGCAAAGGTCCATGCTGCTCAGAAGGCGAGATGAGAGGAAATTCCATAGAAAAGTCAATTGTCTTCCATGGAATTTCCCCTGGCCAGGTCAATTCAATGAGAAGACTCACACAACTATTCTTGCTAACTGCATCATCAACACCTCACACCTTCCTTCCTCTGATGCACCATCTGCAATAAGTCCCTGACTTTGCTTTTTCCCCTCTACTCTTACACATCAATTTACTTTGTCTTCTAGTCTTGCCATCTTTTCCGTTTTGTCTAGATGTCCTAAATAAAATCATAGCCAATGGTTGCCTAAATCTCATCTAGATGCATAAATAACCAGCACAGAAAAATGTAAGATGCGATTCATCACCCCTTGCATTAGTCTTTATATTCCCAAATGACAGTAGAGAACTCTTTAACATATATTATTACAGTTTACATCCTACCCTGGAGGGCTGACTCCATGATTATACTGTTAGAAAATATTTTCTACTTTACAGTTCAGTATTTCAACTTTTGATTTAACTCATTAGTTTGGTCTGATATGGACAAAGACTATCTCATCTACTATTTTGTCATGCAACAAACCTAACTTTCTACAAAGGACTAGAAAAGGCTTCCCCAAACGCCCTGTCTACCATAGAGCAGAAATAAACATTATATCCAGCTGCATGGGTGGGGCCAGAAATAACTCACAGTGAACCTGTGGTTGCTATGGTAGCCATGAATTCCTGAGCCACTCCTGACAGGGAAACCTCAGCATGGACAGTGGAACTGGTCAGAATAAACTCCCCAGGACACTCCAATGTCACAGAGAGGCCCTTGCTGGGACCGCTTCACGGCACTGACACTGCTGAATAATTGGATAAAAAAGGAGCAGCAAGGGCCAGGAAGAGGCATTTGGGCCCTCACGGTGCTCCTGATATTCTTAAGAATGTAATGGGAGCTGAATTTCAAAACTGGGCTTCGGTAACACCCGCCCTACACCTCCATTTCGTGCCATGAGAAGGCAACCCATCCCTAGGCTTGGCAGGAAGACGGTTGATTTTCCTTTTCACCCATGCTGAGCATTTCAGTGCTTGGATTGGCAAAGCATTTGGTCAGACCCTGGAGTTAGAGACATCAGTGTGGCCTGGATCTCAGCTGCAGGGAACATCTGGAAACATCTCCTATTAGGTCAAGTTCATCCTCCTCATCATAGGGATACGCTTTAGTTTTAAGGCCAGGGGTGCCTCCTCTTCATTATTTAGCCTGCTGAAGCTCACTGGAGACATGGTGGTAACACCAGGACTTCATCCGGGGGGCCTGGAATTTTCAGCCCTTTCCATCTCCCTTTTCTATTTGGGGGGGGGGGTTAACACCTCTCTTTAATTGCCCTTCTGTGGCAAATTGGTAGGAAACTGTGTATGTTATTTAGCAGCTAGCTGAAAACTTTCTTCCTGCAATCCTGACGGCCCTGGATGCCGCAAAATGGAGCAAGGGTATGACATCACTGATAGGGATACCTTTCCCAGCACATGCTTTGAGGGTCACCCACAAATGTTCATAAGCCAGGTGATGCGGTGGCCAATGTATTGCGCATCCTTCCATCAGCTCACTCTAGTCCCTTTATGCGTGACCCTGGGGCTCCAAGATTCCTAAATAAGCAGTGGAGGCTATTTAGTTCAGCCATTGCTGGGCACTGTGTATTGAGCTCAGTATTACTCACCTGACAGTGAGTGAGGCAAGGGGTAGATGGAAAACTAAAAGGAGAAAAAGAGAGAAAAGTAAAACAGGAGTAGACCAAGAATACAAGGAAGACATTGTTGGAAGGACTTTAAAAGAAATTACTGGGGGACTTGGAGGAAACACAAAAGTATTTCCCCCCCTTATACAAGATACTGTGTAGATTTTGCAAAATGCTAAATCTGTATAATATTGTTCTTGAGTGTCAAGTTTTCTGACACTAATTAACCTCAAGTATCAGCAGTCTTTATGGGCCCTGGGCATCACCTCTGCATGCTAGCACAGACATCCCCCAAAATATCTTGAGCTTGGATGAGAATGCTGAAATGTCATGAAATTGCAAGATGAAGTTGCTGAAATCTTGTGAGATTAAGGCCATTTTTTTTTTTACAAAATCACCATTTTGGGGGTCCTACAGCTGCCATCTGAGATTGCCCCAGATGACGCACAATTTTAATCTACCTGATATAAACACGTTACGGGGGGAGCAGTTGGCCCTTCGAAGAACAAACCAGCCTTGTGTGTCCAGAGGGAGTCACCTGACCCTTGACAGCCAATAAAGGAAAAGAAGGGGTTCTCTGGGTGGGAAGAGATTTTGGGTTGGGGGCGTTGGCTGGAGTCCTGGGTGAGGGGGTGACCTGAGGCAAGGCTGGAAGCTGAGTTGTTTAGCTGAGGTTGGAACTGCGTTAGGATTGTATTTTATCTTTTTTTTAAAACTGTGTATTAGGGCTAGAACCGTATCTTCTTTTGGCACCTTTAACAACGTTGATTTTTGGTTAAATCCTGGGGTTGACTGGTGGCCTTCTAGCACCCGCCTCAGCTATTGATTCCCTGAAGTTTGGTTTGGTTTCCCTTCCTGTAATTTAGCCAGACCCAGGGTGGGGTGAGGATATCAGTCTTCTCCAGGTTCCCCGAGGGCTGGTGGGGAAGGGAGAAACTGGCTTATAACGAAGAGGGTGGGCGGTGGGGGTGGCAGCAAGAGGACTTTTCCAGCCAGTGCTCCTCTCCAGGTGTGGGTCACCTCAGAGCCAAAGGGCCCCAGAGGAGGGGCTGGTTCGACCCTGAGGGCGCCTTTTCCCTCATAATATGTCATGTTCAATTGTTAAGGGAATTATATGGTTTGCAGCCCTATTTCTGTGCAGAAAAAAAGTTGGTTGTGACTGATTATTATTATTATTTTTATCATTATTATTAGATTCCCCCCCCCCCCCGCCACCTTTTATTTTTATAAAACTCAAGGCAGCAAACATACCTAATACTGCTGGGCAGTGTTGAGCTTCAAGGTTTAGTGACAGATTTCTAGACAGATACTAGCTGTGAAAGCCTACAGTGCATCAGTATACTTAATAATCCTGCCTTCCATTTTCCGTACAACAACATATACGAAGGTAAGCAGATTATATAATTTATATTTATCTTCTTCACAATCATTGTTGCATGCAATCTTGAAAGAAGATTTTTACCCATCAGACACTTATGTAACAAATTCAAAATCTGTCATTTTATTTTATTTTTTTACTTATTATTTATTCTTTTTTTGCCAGAATAAAAATTCTTCTCACTAATTCAGAAACAAACAATTTGCAATTTCTAGTCCATACATCTTAATAAACCTGGGGCACAGAATCTCACAGAGTAACTTTGGACCAGTCATTCCCTCTGAGCCCAACCTACTACACAGGGTTGTTGGAGGGAAAAAAATGGAGGCAGGAGTGCTACATATGCCCCCCCCCCCCAGCTCCTGTATGAAAGTCAGGATACAAATCTAGTAAACAAATCACAATCTAAATCAATTGGATTGAGCCCACTGGCATGAGCAGCAAAGCAGAAACAATTAAGAAGGGTTCACAAGCAGGTTGGGGCTCCCCAGTATGGAAAAAGGAATTCCTCAACAGTCTTGCATACTGTTGCATTAGTTTCTATACCAATACAAGGGTTATGATGCTCTCCAAAAGCATCATTTTAACTTTACTACAATTTTATTTTGAAAGTACAGCCTATCTGTCTCTCCTAACAAAGAGTATGGGGGCACATGATAGGTTAACAAAATAAGCATTCATGGACCACAGTTCATTTCATCAGATGCACAGAATGGACTTTGTCTTGAAAAAAAACTAACATTTGAAAAAGAAACAGTGATGGTCTCCAATAGAATTACAACTACCACACTATCTTTAAAATACGATCTTAATAAGCCCTTCAGAACTATACTTAATAAAAACAGGGTTTCCTCTACATTTGGGATGGGGAGCAGGTGGAATGAGAACACCTCAAATTTCATAAACGCATAGAGAGATATCCTTAATAGCTAGATGGCATGTTACAACTGAGAAAAAGTATAGAAAAGGAGAGCTTCAGATTAATATGTACTCTTAGCCCTCTCAGAATCCAAAAAAAGAGTGAAACTATTCCAGTATCATCATTCTTTGGCTAAGAAGAAGTTTAAATCTTCCACATGAAAACGAGATGAGGCAAGGGTTTGTGGCATAAATAAAGATACTTTCACAGCGTTGGCATCATGTTCCACAGAGAAACTTTTGTTGCTGTTGCAGTTATCCTAGTCTCTTCCTCCTGTAATATGCATCTTGTGCACACATTTCAGTCATGTTTTATATCCCATGATATAGCAATGTGCATGAGAGAGAAATATACAGGTAGTCCTCACTTAACAACAACAATTGAGACTGGCAGCTCCATTACTAAGCGACACAGCCGTTAAGCGAGACATCATGAGACCACAACTTGTGATTTTTCTGCTGGCTTCTCCACTGACTGCTAGTCGGAAGCTGGCTGTGAAGTGTGCAAATGGTGATCACGTGACTGTGGAATGCTGCAACGGTCATAAATCCCACCAGTTGCGAAGCATCTGAATCTCAATCACATGACCGTGGAGACACTGCGACAGTCATGAGAAGACTGGTCATAAAGTTACTTTTTCAGCACCATTGTAACTTCAAACAGTTGCTAAACAGGGTACTCATTAATCAAGGACTACCTGTATACACATACATACAGGGCAGTCTGAAAATCTTAACTGCCTCCTCCCACAGTTAACAGCTTTCAAAGAATTTTTTAAATAATGCCATTGATTAGAATGTTATACACTGGTAATGAAAATTATAGGAGATCATTTATGAACTAAATTAAAAATGCTTCCCATATGAAACTTTTCAGGCAAGAAAATGTTCAGAGATCAAGGATCACGACCCAACACTTGTAATTCAGCAAAAGCTCCTCCTACAGCAGCATCTGTGCCTTCCTCACACGTCATTCAGATGTCCTGGAACCTTAATATTCACCATCCTGAGACAACACAGGCATTGTTGAGACTAGATCAAGTTTACAAATTTGCCTTTTGTCCATCCTGAATCTTCTACTGGTGTCAAGGTGGCATAAAACCACTTCCCTTCTGCACTTTGATTGTAGCTGAATTCTAGGTAACTCACTGGAATATGCCAGTTTGGGGAGGTGCTGGGGAAGGGAGATATTTCTAATAATTTTTAAAAGAAATAATTTAAGCAAGGGAGAAAATTGGATGTGCTGCCCTTTCTCCTTGTTCCCTGTGCAGAAAACCAGCTTATCTCTCAGTGTTACTGGAAGGCTACTCCCATCTACACAGCATGATGTGCTGTAAACTCAAAAAAGGGCTGTAGCTGGTGGAATAAACTCACTGGAAAAAGGTGAACAATAGAGAATGGAGAAGGCTAATAACTATGAGGGCAATAATGCATAAACTTCATAGGCAGTGGTTGCTATTTAAATTAATTGTACTTTTGAGGAAATATGCATAGAAAAGGTCATTGGATTAAAATCCTGTGTAGATTTGTTGATTTAACTGTGCAATTCCATATAAGGTAATTCGAACATTAAGCCCCTTAATTTCACCGAGATACAAACTGAATCAAATCTCCTGGGAGTATAATATCTACTCTAACATTTTATACAACATCTAAACTGGAACTACGATAATATAAATCCAGTTAATTACTGATATATCACCATAACAATGGCTGGATGGTGCTTACAAAAATTCATTTGTGTTGCATCCTTCTAGCCCAGCAACTACTTTTCAAATATGGTTAGGGCTTTACAGCAGCACCACTCAGTCTGAGTATGAAGGATGTTGCCTTCCTCTGTTATTTTTCTCATGTTAAGAACCAACCAATCAATCAATCAATGACCAGCAAAAATTTTTAAAAAAGACAGAAACAGAGTGAAGCAAATGGATACAATAATATACTAACAGCTAACAAAATAAACGGCACAATAGTATAGCATTCACTCCTCTATTACTACATTAGTACATTTATTAGCTTGGTAATATAAAACAATAAGTATAAAATAAAAGATATGTATCCCCTAACAATTTATTAAGATCTATCAAACCAGAAATAATATTTAGATCAAGGGTAATTACATCTTTAACCAGTTTCATCTTACTTTCATTGCAGTGACACAAAATTTAGCTGCTGCACATGTAATAAATGGTTTTAATCTTGAAAAAGAAGATTCACATTACAGTTATCTGGATTCTTGGGAAATTTATCTATTAGGGGCAAGATGTAGATTGACCTAATGTCCCTGTAAAATTTACAGCGTAATAATACATGTGAGATAGTTTCAACATCCTCATCCTTCCTTTCTCAGGTAAGAAGATATTCTAACCATGCAAGTCCCAAAGGCTTAAATGCGAAGTTCTCGTGGCTGACAAGCAGTTTCACCTGCAGTTGATTTTAAAGCCTCTAATAATTCACATGTAATCCTCTAAGGGGGAATCGTTTCTTTAACCAACGTGGAAAACTAGGGCCGGAACTTTATTTAAAACTAAACCGCGCGCACTTTAAGGCCGCGCCCCCTTTCTTTTTTCTTCTGCTTAAAGTGAGTGTGGCCAATCACCGCTTCTGCAGGATCAGATTCGGCCAATCAGCGACCACTTCTCCGGCCCTGAGGAAGATGGCGACCTTGCGAACGGTTTAGGAGGGGATGGAGGCAGCGGCTGGACTCCTTCATGGCAAGCAAAGGGCGGCCAGCGGCGTCAGTAATGGGAGCTGAAAAGCTGCTCCTAACGAGCCCGGCGAGGCGGAGCAATAGACGAAGAGCTGCTGTTGAGCGTGCCCAACATGGCGAGAGTCCCTGCAGCGAAAACAAAGCGGAGGGTGAGAAGCCTGCGGGGCCCCCCTGTTTCTTCTTGGTATTTGCCCCTTTCAGCCAGCCTTGGGCAATGTGGCTCAACTGCCTGCGCATCACTTTAGCTTTATCCTGTGCAAAAGTAATTTGCACTGAATTCTGTGAGGTTTATTCCTAAGGAATGGTAGCGAGCTTGGAATACAGCTCCCACTATCCCATGCCGGCTGGGACTGATGGGAACTGTAATCAGAAGCATCTGGACGTAACCGGAAGGTTGGTGGATCGGGTACCATATTATTAAAATCCAGAGTTCCCGCCCCACCTCCTGGTAGCATGCGTTAGAAGATCTTTTCCTAATTTATAATGGTTTTTTCCCATTAGATGTTTTATTTCTAGGATCTTGGTACTTTTTCTTCTAGTGGATCTGCAAATAGGGCAGTTTAGCGAATTTGAGATAAGCAAATACATTGCACTTAAACACTGATGAATTTATTATAGCTTCTGATAAAATAAACTTGTCCTGTGAATCTGCAAGGATCTCCAAGAATATTATATCTCTGTGTGAACTAAAAGCTGAAGGTTTTTTTTCTTCTCAAAGAAAAAAAAAGTTCTCATCTTGATCATATAAACATTTCAGAATACTCACAAGTCAATTAAAATGAATTTTTAAGGTCATACTTTGCAGTTATCCCAAAGCTATCCTGTAATCCTGCAAAGGTCTCTGAGTCAGATCTAGGTTGAGATGAAGATAAACCCAAGTTCTACTTAACTGTTACACATTTTATGAATGACACCAATAAAAAATAGTTTTAACCAATTTGTTTTTATTATGAGAACCATTTCCAATGAAATCTTAGAAGGTATACTAATAGAAAACTACAATATAAACTGAATTTCTCATCTCCCACTTTATTTTTTACAGAGTTAGGAAAGAAACATAGGAATTCTTGAACAACCACAAGTTAAGGAAAATTGAACAATATATTGCCTTAGAAACAACAAAGACTTCCATATGTTTAGGACTGGACCACGACATTTTGCTTCCTACGGTGTGCCAGCAAACGATCCCCACTCTTTTAGTTTTTGGTTATCTTGGACCACTTACTGGTCATCAGTCTAACGTACATAACTGGATTGTTGGGAGGATAAAAAAGGAGGGTAGTACTTTATATCCTGGAGACATACATTGAATTTGCATGTAATAAAACAATTTAAATACATATTTTATAACTTAGAAAAGTACAACTGTTTTATGCATATTATCGAACACTTCAAAACTAGCCTCCCTGTGTTTTAAATGGCCCATTGTGTACTGTATAATGCTGACTGTGTGCACATGTAACATTCATAAACATTAAAGGGATAATACATCCAGTGTTGTTTTAGAAATTGGTCCTTGAGAGATCCTGGGAACTAGTTCCTTGAAGATGAAAAAAAAATGCCCTTGTTTCTCATTTGTATTCTTGCAAAGGAGCAGGTGGGGTTTAGTGGGGAATGTATACCTGTCAACCAATGCCTGGTTCTTAATTATCTATCACAGAAGATGTGCCCCAGGGGAGCTCTGTATGAAGCCTTTGTAGATTTAAAGCCCATCTTTAATTTGATCCCTAGGGATAGACCATGGAAGAAATTAGGAATATTGTAAATAAGATGGCATTAATGTTTATCAAAATGCTACATGTTAACAGCTTCAGAATTAGGGGTACTCTTCATTTGTTGGGGCACATCTCCACTAAGAGAGGTAAGCATGGGATGTTCTTTAACCCTCTTCTTTTCAATCTGTATAATAACTCAGTTGTGCAGACCTGTCTGGCCTAAATCTTCATCCTTTTGATGAGTAGAGTGGTTCCAATTTAAGTGTATGCTGACAATGCAGCAAACCATGCCAGTCTTACAGATTGGCTGAGGAAGGTCTTCAGCTGTCTTGTGAAGCCAAATTGCAAATTGTTGGCTACACGCCTCCCCCCAAAAAAACCTAAACCAAAGTGCTAAGTTCTACACAAAAAAGTCAAAAAGTGCACAGATTGAGGAGATACTTGTTTACACATTTCTTGGAATTCTCTTTTAGACCTTGCTGTCATAAATTGAGCTCTTTAAGTATTCTGCCTCTTGCAATCCTTAATTTTTTCATTCAAGAGGTATGGATCATCATATGGAAACCTGTTAAGGCATTTGAAATTAAAATTATCCCTCAGCTTTATTCTTTATGGATACACATACATACATACATACGTGTACACACACACACACACACACATACATACTTACTTACAAAGCTGTCTGTACTAGAAACTATACATTCAAAGTTCCTCAGATTTATCATAGCTGTCTCCAGCTGTATCAGAAATGTAGTCCCTTGCTTTGTGGTAGGGCTAATGTCTCTGGAGGCCAGATCCTTTTGTCATGTTCTTTGTTGTTGTTTAGTCGTTACGTCGTGTCCGACTCTTCGTGACCCCAGGAACCATATTGCGCCAGGCCTTCCTGTCCTTCACTGCCTCCCTGAGTTTGCTCAGTTTCATGCTCATTGCTTCAGTGATGCTATCTAACCATCTCATCCTCTGCCGTCCTCTTCTCCTTTTGCCTTCAATCTTTCCCAGCATCAGGGTCTTCTCCAAAGAGATCTCTCTTCGCATTAGGTGACCAAAATATCTGAGCTTGAGCTTCATTATCGATCCTTCCAATGAGCAATCAGGGTTGATTTCCTTTAAGATTGACTGGTTTGACCTCCTAGCAGTCCAGGGGACTCTCAAGAGTCTTCTCCAGCACCACAGTTCAAAGGCATCAATTCTTCGGCGCTCGGCCTTTTTTATGGTCCAGCTCTCACAGCCATACATTACTACTGGAAAAACCATAGCTTTGACTATGTGGATCTTTGTCGGCAAGGTGACGTCTCTGCTTTTTAATATGCTATCTAGGCTTGCCATAGCTTTCCTCCCAAGGAGCAAGCGTCTTTTAATTTCATGGCTGCAGTCTCCGTCTGCGGTGATCTTGGAGCCCAAATAAATGAAGTCTGTTACTGCTTCCATTTCTACCCCTTCTATTTGCCAGGAATTGATGGGTCCAGATGCCATGATCTTAGTTTTTTTAATGTTGAGTTTCAAGCCAGCTTTTGCACTCTCCTCTTTCACCCTCATCAAGAGGCTCTTTAGTTCTTCTTCACTTTCTGCCATTAGGGTGGTATCGTCCGCATATCTGAGGTTGTTGATGATTCTCCCTGCAATCTTAATTCCGGCTTGTGATTCTTCCAGCCTGGCATTTCTCATGATGTACTCTGCATATAGGTTAAATAAGCAGGGTGACAGTATACAGCCTTGTCGTACACCTTTCCCTATTTTGAACCAATCGGTTGTTCCATGACCGGTTCTGACTGTTGCTTCTTGGCCCGCATACAGATTTCTCAGGAGACAGGTAAGGTGGTCTGGTACTCCCATCTCTTTAAGAATTTGCCAGAGTTTGTTGTGATATTCCAGGTACCTATACAATATTGTTCTTTACAGCATCGGACCTTCTGTTCGCTTCCAGATACATCCACAGCTGAACGTCCTTTCGGCTTTGGCCCAGCCGCTTCACTCTTTCTGGAGCTACTTGGAATTGCCCTCCGCTTTTCCCCAGTAGCATATTGGACACCTTCTGACCTGAGGGGCTCATCTTCCGGCGTCATATCTTTTAGCCTTTTAACATTGTCCATGGGGTTTTCTTGGCAAGGATACTGGAGTGGGTTGCCATTTCCTTCTCCAGTGGACCACATTTTGTCAGAACTCTCTGTCATGACCTGTCCGTCTTGGGTGGCCCTGCACGGTATAGCTCATGGCTTCACTGAGTTACGCAAGCCCCTTCGCCACAACAAGGCAGTGATCCATGAAGGGGGTCATGTTCTTAGTCTATGGCTAAAATTATTTTTTCCCAATAGGTCTCATCCCAGTGATTCTTTATATCATTTTAAATTGGGTTGGCTAAAACACATGATGGAAAAGCTTAGTTTTTCTATTACTTTCTATTTGTGAGATTCTCCCCAAATAGCATTCTTCCTTTAAGATTTGACAGTGCTAAAAGAATTATCAGACAGCAAACCTGGCATTATTGTTCTGAAACATTGTTGAACCTTTACTTTGACAATATTTAATGTTTTATCTATAGCACTATTTGGTAGATTTCAAAAGATACCTATTTCACACTACCTGTGCCCCTATGGGTAAAGCACTGTGGACGCTGAATCATATAATCTTTATTGTTCATGCTGCAGGGATTGATGAGCTCTACTTTTATCCTGTTCTTCTGGGAATTCCAATCCAAGATGTAAAGTTGGGTATCATCTGTCTTATGATGATACCTGACCCTGCATCAATGAGTGACCTTATCCAGCAGCTTCACATAGATGTTCAATAGGAGTGGGGAGAGCACTAAGTCCTGTAGTATCATACAATTGAGAGATCTTGGGCTTGACCTGTATCTCCCACTACCATTGATTAGAACTGCCACTTTAAGAAGGAAGAGTACAACAGCAAAACAGTGCTCTTTGTTCCCAACCCTCAGAGCCAGTTCAAAAGGATTTCGTGATCAGTGGTATCAAAGGCCACTGAGAGATCAAGCAGCTCCGGGAAAATCATACTACCTCTCTCCTGGTCTTGCCAGAGGTTATCTACAAGCATGATTAATGTCACCTCAGTGCCATGCCCAGGCCTGAAATGTAAATGAAATGGGCTCAATCCATTTCCTCCAGGACTCTCTGCAACTGGAGCTCCATCACCTTTTTAACAATCTTCACAAGAAAGGGAATGTTTGGAACAGGTTTAATAATTATCCTGAATTGCTGGATCAAGCAAGGCAGGATACATAATCTGCTCCCCTAGGGATTTATTTTCCAGCACCTTGACGCAAGCACCTAGTCACCTTCCTAGAAGCTTTCACCAACCAGGAAGGGTAGGGATCCTGATTGTAGGTGGGAGAGCTGATTTTGCACAGAACTCTGTCCACTTTAACTCATCCTTGGTAACCAGGCAAGCCTTTCTCATCAGGACTTGCCTGGCTGGCATCCAAGCAGGTGTGAGCAAGTTTGACCACCGGTTGCCTAGGTAATTCCTCACAGCTTCCTCAAACAGTTTCATTTTACCAAAGCTCATCAAATGTCCATTTTAGGTAGGAGTTTTGCTTGTTTGATAGTATAATCTTGGGCTTTCTTATGTTTTTTCATAGAAAGGTCTTTGTATAAGACACCAAAGAGAACTCAGGCGAGCAGATCGCGGTTGCCAACTTTCAGTTCTCCTACAAATGAAATTGACATGCAGCAAGAGATCTTTTGGGATCCTCAGTCACCTACAACATATAAACTAGGTAACTATTGTTATTCATATTTAAAATGTTTTCTAAGCAGTGATTTATTTTTCAAAATGTGTGTTAACAAGCCCTAGAATATCCTGACTCTATGCATGTTGCTGAACCCAGTTGTTGTTCTTCAGTCGTTAAGTTGTGTCTGACTCTTCGTGACCCCAGGAACCATATCGCTTCAGGCCTTCCTGTCCTTCACTGCCTTCCTGAGTTTGCTCAGTTTCATGCTCATTGCTTCAGTGATGCTATCTAACCATCTCATCCTCTGCCGTCCTCTTCTCCTTTTGCCTTCAATCTTTCCCAGCATCAGGGTCTTTTCCAAAGAGTCCTCTCTCTGCATTAGGTGACCAAAGTATCTGAGCTTGAGCTTCATTATCAGTCCTTCCAATGAGCAGTCAGGGTTGATTTCCTTTAAGATTGACAGGTTTGACCTCCTAGCAGTCCAGGGGACTCTCAAGAGTCTTCTCCAGCACCACAGTTCAAAGGCATCAATTCTTTGGTGCTCAGCCTTCTTTATGGTCCAGCTCTCCAAGTCATACATTGCTACTGGAAAAACCATAGCGTTGATTATGCGGATCTTTGTTGGCAAGGTGATGTCTCTGGTTTTTAATATGCTGTCTAGGTTTGCCATAGCTTTCCTCCCAAGGACCAAGCGTCTTTTAATTTCATGGCTGCAGTCTCCGTCTGCGGTGATCTTGGAGCCCAAATAAATGAAGTCTGTTACTGCTTCCATTTCTACCCCTTCTATTTGCCAGGAATTGATGGGTCCAGATGCCATGATCTTAGTTTTTTTAATGTTGAGTTTCAAGCCAGCTTTCGTACTCTCCTCTTTCACCCTCATCAAGAGGCTCTTTAGTTCTTCTTCACTTTCTGCCGTTAGGGTGGTATCGTCTGCATATCTGAGGTTGTTGATGTTTCTCCCTGCAATCTTAATTCCAGCTTGTGATTCTTCCAGCCTGGCATTTCTCATGATGTAATCTGCATATAAGTTAAATAAGCAGGGTGACAGTATACAGCCTTGTCGTACTCCTTTCCCTATTTTGAACCAATCGGTTGTTCCATGACCGGTTCTAACTGTTGCTTCTTGGCCCGCATACAGATTTCTCAGGAGACAGAAAAGGACATCTTTTTTTTGGTGCTAGTTCTAGAAGGTGTTGTAGGTCTTCATAGAACCGGTCAACTTCAGCTTCTTCAGCATCAATGGTTGGGGCATAGACTTGGATTACTGTGATGTTGAATGGTTTGCCTTGGATTTGCACTGAGATCATTCTGTTGTTTTTGAGGTGTACCCCATTACTGCCTTTCCCACTCTCTTATTGACTATGAGTGCTACTCCATTTCTTCTAAGGGTTTCTTGCCCACAGTAGTAGATATAATGGTCACCTGAATTAAATTCACCCATTTCCATCCATTTTAATTCGCTGATTCCCAAGATGTCGACGTTCAATCTTGTCATCTCATGTTTGACCACATCCAGCTTGCCTTGGTTTATAGATCTTACATTCCAGGTACCTATACAATATTGTTCTTTACAGTATCGGACCTTCTTTTTGCTTCCAGATACATCCACAGCTGAACGTCCTTTCGGCTTTGGCCAGCCGCTTCACTCTTTCTGGAGCTACTTGGAATTGCCCTCCGCTCTTCCCCAGTAGCATATTGGACACCTTCTGACCTGAGGGGCTCATCTTCTGGTGTCATATCTTTTAGCCTTTTGACATTGTCCATGGGGTTTTCTTGGCAAGGATACTGGAGTGGGTTGCTATTTCCTTCTCCAGTGGACCACATTTTGTCAGAACTCTCTGTCATGACCTGTCCGTCTTGGGTGGCCCTGCATGGTATAGCTCATGGCTTCACTGAGTTACACAAGCCCCTTCGCCATGACAAGGCAGTGATCCATGAAGGGGATAGTACCCAGTATCCATTAAAAATAGTTGCTCAGGAGGTAGTTCTTTTATTTATTTATGAATACTTGAGCCCATTTTCTATTAAAGCATTTCCAAGACGGTATAACTGTATAGTTATAATTTGATAATGTCTATGCTGTTTATTGTCTAGGAGCAGGTTGTCTAAAAAACTGTCTGCAACTTAATATGCTTGTGGAGTCTTTTAAAGACTTTACTGCTTTACTCTTGGGCTCCTACCTTCCAAGGTGAAGTGAATTAAATTTGCGGAAGAACCTAATTACAGAGCAAATGTCCTGCCCAGCTTGTCCTGCCAGGAACTTAGCTTGTTAAGTTTGCCACATAGAAACAGACTTCTCTTTCCTTTTGGATTTTTGCTGTCTTTGTGCTGTTTTGTTTTTGTCCTTTGTCCAATGGGTTTATAATAGTAGATGGGATTTCTATGTTGTATTGATTTTTTTATTTGTTTGTTTAATTTATATAGCTGCCCATCTCACATTTCTGACTCTGGGTGGCACACACAATTAAAATAACTAAAACCAAAAAAAATCTGGATTGATTTGTTTAATGATTCATCAGTTTGTTTTCTTGGCTGTCCACAGTATTCTCAGGAGTCTTCAACACCAAAGTTCAAAGACATCAATACTCTTCCTATCCTGCTCCTTCAAAATCCAACTTTCGCTTCCATAGAGCGTCACAGGGAATACCATGGCTTCCACTATTCTGATCTTTGTAGACATAGACACATCATGGCATCTGAATATTGTTTCCAAGCCCTTCATGGCTACTCTATGTTACGCTAGTCTACAGCATATTTCTTGACTGCTTGGTCCTTTATGTTGATGTCTTCATTATCACTTCTAAGACTGGTTGTTGTTCCTGTTGTCATTAATTTGGCTGTCTTTATATTTAATTTTAGTCCTATTTTTCGCTATGCTCCTTGACTTTTATTACTAAACTTTGCAGATTCTTTGCATTTTCAGCTATTAGAGTGGTGGCCCAATAGAAACACCCTTAAAATTGCTGGGAAAATCCCCAAGCACCATCAGGAGATCTGCTGGATCTATTAGATGTTCAGTGCAGACCATATTAAGAGGTTCCCCTTTTCTGCAGATTGGTGGCTCAAGTTAACCCTATTGTCACAAGGAAATGATCTGTCCATGATAATGGACTGATGGAAAAGTCCCCCAGAATCAGGTCACAGCACATCTGCTCCAAGGTGAATACCAAATCTAAAGCGTGGCTAGCAACATGAATTGGGCCAGTGATGATCTGGAGCAAGCCCATGGTGTCAGAGTGGCCATGAATTCCTGAACCATCTTTGATCCTATGTTGGGAGGTTGAACTCACCCAGTATTAGCATTCTAGACAAACCACAACTAGCCCTACAGTGAGATTGAGCATCTTGGTGAAGGATGCTACTATGTAGTAGCAGTACCCTCAGTTTGCCCCTTTGATCCTGCACCACAAACAAGGCCTCACATCTGGCCATCTGCATAACAGAAATCTCCATGAGGAGGCAACCCCCCACTTCATCCAGCCAGATCTCAATAATATGTGCCCAATCTGAAAGATGCCAGTTTTATTGCAGACAGACGTAGCAAACACTTGTATCATCCTGAGCCCAGAGTGCCCAGTATTCTGATTACTTGGTTCCTGAGTAGCAATTGTGGGGTTGGAAATAAAGATGGGAATCAAATTTCTCATCTCTCTTCCCCTGGAACAGGAAGACCTGTGACTTAAAAAACGGGATATAAATGTTTTTAATAACTTATTTTGACTGTATCCATTCTGTAGTAGATATATCAGTTTACATGGTACGCCTCTCTACTTACAGCCACGGTTTCCACTCCCTGAGCAAGATTATTAGAATGCACAGCTGTCTGGAGTTTGTTTTAAGCTTATTGTGTTATCTGCAGAGTAGTTCTTGGCACAACTAAAAGGAGAGTGTTCCTTTTGTTTCTTGTGGATTGTTTATTGTAGTCCTGAAGGTACCTTGAGACAATTCAGTCAGCAAGCCTATACACTAATAAGCCAGAATTAGGTGGTCTTATTATGATTGAATGCACTCTTACATTGGGAAATACTGTGCTTACACATTTGCTGATCTTGGCCTGCTTTTAAGGTTGAGAAGCTCTTGTTCTTACTCCAATTCAGCACTTTCTTCTTCTTTTAGGTAACAATCAGAAGAAACTGACAATTGGTGGACATGCAGTTGAGATCTCAGAAATTGTTAATCGAATTGCTCCTCAGGTAATATTCTTCCAAAGATGTAACAGTATAAATTTGGCATTTTGTACTTCCTTTAACACAGGGTTGTTTATGATTGGAGTAGCCTATAATTCCAGTAAAAAAATAAAGAAATAAACAGCCTATTTTGAGAAAGAATTTATCTAGATCAGAGGTTCTTAAACTATTTCACCCGATTAGTCCTTTTTATGGACTCAAATAATGTCATTCAAGCAGATTCTCTTGTTTTACACAAGCTTCTCAGCAGTGGAAGTCTCAAACTGCATTCTTGACTCACAAACAAGCAATTATAAATTGCTTCATTAGCCCAAGGATATGCCCAAACTACTGATTTAGATTATCAGATGACAAATTAACCTCCTGATTGTCCTGAATGAGGGTACTTGACTTCTAAGAAAAGGCATCCACTTGAACACCTTGGGACTTAATTTCCCATGTATGAATACAGAAAATAGGCCATACCAATCCAGGGTAGTAGTACAACTGTGCTTGACATGTTCCTCTTTTCCCAGTCTCTGCTAACATTAAAAAAAAGAGCGTTCATTGGATGATGCTGTTCCAGCGTGGCAGTAGACGTTTCCATGCTATTGTGGTCCTCAACAGTGGCCCAGCTCTGCGTGTTTCGACACTCTGTGATCAGCAACAGGGGATACCAGTTACCCTTTTCAACTGAATTATGGGATGTGGAAATATAAGAGGGCTTTTTGATACTGTGGCTGGAGGATTGCTTCTGCCATAGGACAGTTGTGGCCAGTGGAACCATTTTCTTTTGTTCTGTGATCCCCAAAGACAGCAGAGGCCAACTTCCCAGTTCTCTGATCCTGCCTTTTACCTAGCCATCCTTCATTGTGGGAAACACTGTCGCCTCTGAAGGCCCAAGAAGTCCTTCTTTGGACACATGAGGAGACTTTTTGGCTGGCTGTGTCTGCCATTTTATGGCCTCTGCCAATTGTGCATGGACCTCCCCAGAAATACAGGTGGGGAGCTCTGTTCCCCACTGATCTCAGAGGGAGAGAGACTGACTGTGCCCCTTCTGCAGAGGTAGTGAAGTCATCCCCCATGCCTTTAGGACCAAGGACCACTGGCTTGGAGGAGATGAAGCAGAAGGATGGAAGATTTGTTTTTTCTTTTCCCAGTGACCCACGGGCCACCTTCCATGTGGTGTTTTATTATCTATCAATAATACAGCATGGCAAACGTTCTTGGTAAGCTTTCCCCCTCAGATCCCAGTGCTTCTTAATCACCTGGGGCCCTGAAGGGTTACTCTGTACCCCAGGAAAGCTGGCCAGCTGGTCGAGCACATAGTGGCTACTATCATGGAGAGGTTCAAGAGATGAAAATACATTCTGACTGTATGAGGGACTTTCAGAAACAGTGAAAATGCTGGCACTCCTCTGGATCTTCATTCTTATTCCCAGGATGGATTGCTCAATATGAGTGGTCAGTTGCAATGGGGAGGGATATCTTCTTGGACATGAGGCACAGGTTTCCTGGGCACTGGCTTATCCCGTAGCTCTCTTTCTTCCAGACCTTTAAACTGATTGAAGGGAGAGCCATTGGAGGAGGAAGATTATGAAGTGGTCCTTTGAAATGACTCCTGTTTCCTATCCAGTAAGATCTGTAAAACCCTTGTCCCCAAGGGGGCCCAGTGCCAGTCCCTCGCTGTTGGACCCAAAGTAGCCTAAGAATTCCCAGGAGCTTCAGACCTGGTGGCAGATATTTCCATCCCAGATGCACAGAACAATTTTCATCCAAGAAAGTAGCTGAGCTTTTGTTCTTTATATGAGATCTGTCCTGTCTACTTAGCTGTCCATCTTTTTTTACATTGTCTAACTTACAGCATTTGAATAATATTACACCTAAGTATATGTAATAATAATATAGCTAATTGCTCAGCCTACTCTGAGATTACGTTTGACAGAAAATCCAGATACAAATGTTCGAAAATAGTGGTATCCACAAAAGAACACAATAACACCACAGTAATTATACACGTGCAGTATAAATGCCATGATTATGTATCCCAACACCTGATACAAATATGTAAATCACAGCATTTGTGTGGTAATGTCATCATGCATATTTTGTCATCCGCCATCCTGAGGGCACTCTCACTCTGTTAGAAAGTTAAAAAATAGTTTTAGAATTCATAACACTGAGGTAAATTGGATAAGTATGTCCATTTAATCAAATCGATAATGTTTATTATTGTTTAGGATGAAAAGCCTGCCTGTTGTGAAGGATCTCTTCTTAGGCTATGGATTGGTGAGGATGCAATTCCTTGTACTCCTGGAATAACAAAAGTACGATCTAGAACAAAAATAAATACTGCAAGGTATGTTGGGAAACTGCTATTTGGTTTTCAGAATCATCACGAAACTTCTCCAGTTTTCCTACATACAAAATAGTATCTAGAACAGTTTGATGTAGTGGCAAAGGTGCTAAGCTACAAACCAGAAGACTGTGAGTTCTAGTCCTCCTTTAGGCATGAAAGCTACCTGGGTGACCTTGGTACAGTCACTCTCTCGCAGCCTAACTCACAGGGTAGTTTTTGTGGGGAAAATAGGAGTCAGGAGCATTAGGTATGTACATTGCCTCAAGCTGACCAAAGTAAAGGTGGGATAAAAGTCAAATAAATAAAATAAAACCTGTGTGTTCAGTGCTACCAATTATTTACACACAACCAGCTTCTGATACAAACTCAAAGTGTTTATTTCAGTGATAAATCCTGAACTGTAGTAACATCAAGACATTGCAAACTGCAAACTTTCTGCTTAAAAGTTAAATACGAAAGCTTACTTTTCGGACAACCCAGAGAGACAAAGCACCAATTCAGAAATGATTTAAGAGTGCTCTGGTTCCAGGTCCAGAGTTCAGCTGGGTAATCCAGAAACCCAACCCAGCAAAGAGTTGATGAGGGGGTGACTGGAACACCGATTGCCACAAAGAGCCACTCAAGCCACCGTTTCCCTTGTTATCCGCTTGACTAATTTGCTGAGTCACACTTCTTACTTGCAAGTAGATGACCTGATTTCCATTGCTCTTTTAATTGGTGAGGTGCTGCTGGGCTTGGGATTTTGCCAAGCTCAGGCTCTGGATCAGCTGACTCAATTGGCCCTGTGTCCCTCGGGGTGCTCTCTTCTGCTAATTCCTTTGGTGCAGGCTGGTCAAGCTCTTCAGCTTCTGAATCTGAAGACTCAGGCTAATCCTAATTCTGGGCAATGCTGAATTTCATAATTTAGAACAGCATTACAGTCTTTCTGTTTCAGACAGCTTTTTAGAATATGTTGTAGGCTTTAAGTTATATTGTTAGCATTTAAACTGTGGTTGCTTACTTTTTAAAAATGCTTTGCTTTATGTTAAATATTTTGTATTTAAACATAAATGTTGTTGTATAATTCTGATATTTATATGTAAAATGCTTTGCATGCTCTTTGTAGAAAAGAACTATTTTAAAAGGTTAAAGTTTTGCTGGAGTTGAATCGTATTGTGAAATGATTGACCCATCTTCCAATAATTATAAAATAGGTAAGCCATTTCCAAATACCTTATGTTGGTAATATTTTTTTCTGATGCTTTTCATGTAGAGATCGTCAATTAAAACACGGAGAAGAGGAACTTATGAAGTTAGCAAAACAATTTGATAAAAATCTGATTGATGCAGTCCAGGAACGATACATTCTGCAACCAAATACTGTCCATGTTTCATCGGCAGCAAAACTGTCAACTGACCATCATATCAACGTCCAGACAGAAGATGAGTGGCAATTGCTGAATGAACATCCCACAATTAACACTACTTTGTCCCTTGGAATACTTAAGGAGAATACCGGGACAGCTAAGAATCCTAAGAGCAGCAGTCAGAAATCCATAGATCTAGATGCTGAAGGAGCTCTTAATGACCTTTTTGATTGCCCTACCCAAAAGTGTAGTGGTCAGCTGAGCCAAGGTCTGTTAAACTGTTCCTTGATCTCTGCTGTACAGGATACTTTGTTGGAGGCAGAGCACCCTTTGGTTGGCGATGGACCTCAGGGGCAAAGTGCCATGCTTCTTAAACAGCATTCAGAATCCCTTCTGGCTGAAAGAGCTAAAACAACTTCTGTACAAGCGATTTCAGGTGTAGAGCTTTCTAATAATAATCCTGACAAGGCTATTGTTGATGGCAACTATGACTGGGGTGCAGATTTGTTCCCTGATGATTCACTTCTCATGCAAATTACTCAGGAACCTGAATTGATGAGCAGTGCAGAAGATGCTCATATTTCTGAGGAAAAGGGAGAATCAAAAAAAAGAACTGTACATTCCAAGAAGCCTTCTATTGCCCAGGCTGGAGTTTTTACTTCTTCCAATACTGTACCAGTAACATGTGTTTCTGTGCCAAACCAAAACATCTGGACAGAAAAAGCCAAGGTTATTCCTTTCCATGAAGATAGTTTGTTAAAAACCAACAAGGTGGACTCATCTTTTAAAAACAGGCAAAACAACACTCTGGACTATAATTTTACTGCAGTGAAATCTGAAAATAAGAGTATGCTGCATGGCCTTACCCAGCTTAAAAGTGCGACTAATACTAGTTCTTCTGAAAAAAGAACTGCTTCTATTTCATTATATTCTGATCTCACTAAACTACCAACTGGGAAATTCAAAAGCCACATGCATGGCACAAGCCATCAGGCATCAGTTGTTTCTACCAATAAAAAGCCTCATGATCTAAAGACAGCAGGTAACCAGGGAAGCTCTGGTTATCCAAAACAGACCTCCATGGCAAAGAAAGGCACATTTTCATTTGATGATTGGAGTGAGCCCAAGTTTTCAGATGAAGTTCTAGAGTTGTTTTGTGAATCTAATACCTTTTGGGGGACACACTGTGACGATGATGATTTGCTTTATCAAGTTTGTGATGATGTGGAAAGAAAAACACTGAGCCAGATAGGTATGAAAGAGACTGGAAAAGCTAAATCAACAGAAAGGAGTACTTCCAATTTGGAGCAGAGCCTTTGTCAGCCAGGGCCCAATCAAGGGCTTTCCATTTGCCTGCAGGCTGAGAAGAACCATGCGGGCAGGAAGACGTTTTCATTGGATCCGCCCGTTGCAACAAGGAAGAATGAGAATTCTGCAAATAGGTCTGCAATGTTTGAAGGCAGTTTTGCATCTGGAACTGGCACAGCTACTGCCTCCAGCATGCAGCTAAATATTAATAATAGGCAATGGCAGAATGACCACAATACGGGCAAGATCCAGTCTAACTGCAATCAGTTATCCTTGTCTGAAAAATCAAAATATATGTTCAAGAAGACCAATAGTTCTCAAGCCCTTGTTTTGGACTATAAAAATGTGAATGTAGGCAATCTTTCTGGAACTAACATGGGGTTGTGGGAAAGCAAGAATGCACCAAATATTCCGTTTCACAAAGTCATGAATGGCAAGCCAGTTTTTAAGAGGCACCTCTCCATTGATTTTGCACCATCTGAAAAAGGTAGGTGTTGCTGGATTCTTCTCAAAATAATGTAATTTTATAAGTAAGCCATCTTCACCCATGGAATCCTTCTCTGGGGATCTCTGGATCTTTATAAAGTGCACTTTAGCACTGCAGTGTTAGTTAAACCTGGAAGTTTGTTCTGTCATAAATAAAGCACTGTATCTGAAAAAAGGCATGTTAGATGAGATTAAGGATGCCTTTCATCCATCTTTCTGTTCTTAAATCCATCAGTTTGACTCCCTGGGGCACCCATCGCTGGGGCATGAATACAGTGATTTCTTACAAGGGAAGGGCACTTTGGTATAAATAATGCTTTACATTTTAAAATAAAATCCTTAACAACAGAATATGGGAATTCTGGATCAGAACAATGTGGGTTCAAGTTTATTTGTGCTGCATGGGCCAGTTCCTCCCTATAGCCCCTTTGCTTTCTTAATATTGTATTTTTCTTTTGTGATTTCTCTGCCTGACATTAATGCCACCTGTTCTGATCTTTGGATCTGCCTAGAGTTAGTTTCGTACTGCCTTTTTTTTATCAGTCTCAGGATGGTATCAGTTTTTTAACAGGATTGCCAAAATCCATGTTTAGAAAAGAGACTATTGCAAGTTGTACTTATAATTCATAGTTGTACTTTTAATTAATTGTTTTCTTATTCAAATTCCTAGGATACTATAAGTTGGTTCTTGAAGAGGGCAAGATTTTAAAGTGCCCTTGATACAAGTGACCCCCTCCCCTTTTACTTGGTGGATATTTTTGCAAGAATTAGAGGGCAAGAGTTATTCTAACATATTATTAATAAGGTTCCTCTCTCTCCTGATCGGTAGAATATAAGGTACCGGATACATCTGGCTATATCAAACTGTTTGTCTTCTCTTTGCAGAACATAAAAGTAGGAGGTGTTCTCAAGAAGAAATTGCAAAGAAAAAGCAAGAAGCTCTAGAGCGAAGAAAATGTAAAATGGAAGCATCGTTCAAAAATGCTGCACCTACTTGAATATATTTCAGTACAGCAGAATTACTGGCAGGTGGGCAGTGGAATCATTGTCACTGTAAAATATATATCTATATTGTACAGTATTGCCAACTCCTTCACCTAGTACTATCTTTATTCTTCTGCAGAATACCAGTATTAATTGCTTTCGTTTGTTTTCTTCCTTCCGTCCTTTTTGGAAACACTGTTGGTTACAATTGTGAATTTTTATAAACTGTTTACCTAATCTTGGGGTATTAGGTCAGCAGCTGTTTTACTGATATCAGTTCTTTTGTGATTAAACGATGCAATTGGCATCTGTTATTCCCCAGGAAACATAATAATGTGTCAATTCTTACTTTGGAATATTTGAGAAGACAGATATCTCAGTTTAATGATATATTGGTCATTTAGTCCATTTTCCCATGTAACGTGGTTCTTTAAAATTTGCAACAAACATATTGTTTATTCCAAGGTCATAAATAACATTCCAAGCTTTAAAGTGTGTATCTATAGAATGAATGTAAAACTTCAATAGTGAGCCTTGAATGTAATACATAGCTTGGACCTATTTTAATTTTGTTTCATCACTGCATTACAGAGGACCAATTCTGTAGCAAAAACGTGAAAGTTTCCTATCATTTATTTATCACTGTAAATTATGTGCATGCTGTAAATTGTGATTAAACAGATGGCAGTTTCTCTGATTATGCTCTTTTCTAATCTGTAATTAGAACCTAACCATAGTAGGATTCTTACCTCTTCACATAAGTGAAAGTGATCTGGTCTCTGTTGGAAGTATGCATCAGTGTGTTGGTGACTTCTCAGGCTGTTTCTGTGCAGATTCCGTTCTGTAGCTCAACATAATAAACAGTGGTCAGGGATCTGATAGCTGGTCCCTAGTACTAATGTTATGGGCCCTATTCACCTTCAGTAAGAAGAAAATGTATTGTTATTTCTGCATCATAAGCCACAGAGTTGAGGACTGAGTATCATGCACTACTGACTTAGAAGCAATGCATGTCTTCTGATAGATTTTCAGAAAGCAACTTCTCACGCTGTAGGATGTCTGTTGTGAGGAGGTGTTATGAGGAACCTCATTCCTCTAGATTCATATATGATTGCCGCAAGTAACATGTCTTATACTATACATAACACAAAATATATTTTCCTATGGATTTCTAGGTAAATAGTTGGATGAAATGTTTCAAGTTAAAAATTGGCAATGCTGGTCTTCTAATGCAAGAGCTGGCTTAGTCTCAGACCCTCATTCAAGTCATTGCCTTGAAGAAATTGCTCTCTCATTTTTGAACTTCTTCAAACAGAAAAAAGTTATGTTATAGAATTCATTATATAATAGACTTTTAAAGGGGATTACAAAAATCCATAAACTACAAAGATATCAGTGGTTATTGGTAGCTGTAAATTTTTGCTAGGAAATATTTATGCTCTGCAGGCATCCCAGAATGCAACATTAAGATATGTATTGCTTCTAGGACAATAGTGCATGATGCTCAGTCCCCAGCTCCTTGGCTTCTCATACCCTGCTTTTCATCCAGAAATAAGACTGCAACCATTTCTTCTTATTGGAGCCCATTAGGCCCCATAACATTAGTACTAGATGTCAGTGCTTTCATCTCCCTGACCACTGTTTATTAAGTTGAACTACAAAATGGAATCAGGGAAAGTAAAGGTGTTGTGGAAATTGCCAACTTTAACAGCCTTGCATACAATAGTTACAATACATCAGAAGGGATCTTGTATCATTTGTTCACAACAAAGTTATACAAATGGTTGCCTACAACACATCAAAAGGGATCTGGTAGAGATTGACAAGTTACAGAAAAGGCAGTCACAAAGGTCTAGAGTAACTACCTTCTTGAATGTGGGGCTTGAAAGTGGAAGGCAAGAAAGCTATACTTACATGTTATCTGGAGAAAATAGATGGGAAAGAAAAAAAGCATTCTCTCATTTTTGAACTTTTTCAAACAAAACAGTTATGTTATAGAATTGATTGTATAATGAACTTTGAAAAGGGGATTAGACAAATCCATAGATTACAAAAGTATCATTAGTAATTGGTGGCTGTAAATTAGCTCCAAAATCAAAGGCAATAAATTTTTGCAGGGAAATATGCTCTGCAGGCATCCCAGAGGAATTTGATCAGCTACTGTGAGAAAAGAAAGTAGAATCCATATACTGTCCTGTGTTTGTTATAACCAACATTGACACTACACTGTTTGAAACCTACTTGCTTTATAAGCTTCCTCCACGAGGAATCTGGAAGGGTTTGTCTAAAAGGCTTAGCCTCTGCACAGAAACAGCTTAGGAAGTCACCAACAAATTGGTGCACTCTTCCAACAGAGAGCAGATCACTTTCACTTATCTGAAGTATTCCATGCTCCAGAATGATGTATGTCCTCTGATAGATTTGCAAAAAGTAGCAGAAGCTTCTCACACTGTAAGATGTTTATTGTGTGTGTGTGGGGGGTGTTACAAGAATCTCCAAGAGTTACTTGATTCCTCCAGATCCTTATGTGGTTGCAGTAGGTCATGCATCTTACATATAATGCAAAATATTTTGCCCCAGGTGATTCTAGGTAAACAGCTGGACTAAATTTTTCAAATTAAAAACCAGTAATGCTAGTTTTCCAAGAACCAGTTTGGCATAGTGCTTAGGGCGCCAGACTAGAAGACGGGAGACTGTAAATTCTGCTCCTGCCTTAGGCACAACGCCAACTGGGTGACCCTAGGCCAGTCCCCCTCTCAGCCCTAGGAAGGAGGCACGGGCAAAACACTTCTGAAATAGTGCTAAGAAGAGTGCAGGCAGTTGCCAGGAGTCAACTTTGAAGGCATCAAAAAAAAAAAAAAGGCTTCTGATGGCCAAGAACTGGCCAAGTCTAAGAAGACGCTTGTTTAGATCTTCCCAAAATATATTACCTTGAAGATCATAGGTATCAGAACTCAGCCATCTGCAGTATCGTTATGATTCTAGCTTGCATCCTGACAACATGGCAATAGTGCTAAGACTTTTTTTTTAATGCATTGACTCATATTGATGTTTATCTTAGGTATATGAAACAGCTAGATGTTTTTATAAATTATAACGTGCATTTTATTGGATACACACACCGAAAAGTAAAGCCGGGTTTCAAACTACGGGTTTCAAGCATCAAAAACGAAAGAGAAGGTTATCTAGTTTATGCAAACTCTGCAAAATATAGAAATCTGACTTGGATGAAAGAAGGAAAAATAAGAACACAAGCCTGTGTGCTGTACAGTCTGGATCATTTGCAACGCAGAACGCTCTCTACATACAGTCAAAGAAATGGCCTGTTTTACAAAAGCTGAACCCAGAGCAAAAGAGAGATGTATGAATACTGCACAGAGAGAGGTCCAGGCGAGTCACGGTTCACATGTTTCATTTTCAAAAGTACAAGGGATGGGAACTTTAGCTTATGTAACTTGTCTCCGGAGAGGAGACCAACTTTGTGCTAGAGCAGCTTCCATCTCCAAGGTCCGCCCCTCCGATGCTGGTGCCGCCTCCTACTGCAAAACAGCTACCTCCGCCCAGGCTAAGGCCACTTCCATAGCCAAGAGCGCTGCCAGCAACAGCTCCTCGTGAAATGTTGGAAGAGATAACAGCTGCGAAAAGAAGAGACGGGCTTAGAGAAGGCCCTAAGCAGTTGGTCCAAAGGAAGGCAGCTACCTCGTGGAAATTACAGGAAGGGTTAGCACTGTGGGGTCAGTCAAGACATCTGCCACCCCTCGGCCCTAAAGTGGGGCCTTCAATTTTTCCTTCAAAATGAAATGCTTTTAAAAACCCGTTATTCTCGATGGTGCCGAAGATCAAGTGAGAGAATATGATGATCTTGTTTGAGACGACATGCAATAATTCCAAAGTCATATGAAATCTCAGCATGAAATTCCTAACATCTTATGAGATTTGGTGATGGATCAGGGCTCCTAGAGCATTGCATGTTGAAGCCTGAAAAAACGGTTGAATTCTGTCCTATGGCATTCTCCAAGGGGCAAATAGAAGACAGGATTTTTACCCCATAGCCCCTTAAATGCCACTGCAAAGCAATGGTCCTCGAATATGAATATTCTTCACTATACTTACAGATGTTCACTGCGTCTGCTGCATCATTAGCCAACCTATCAAGAAACAAAAGATGGGTAAAAATTGAAGCACGTTCTAAACATCTGGAGCTGATTGAAAGAAAACCAGTGTTCTATGACTATTGTTCCAATTGCAAAGTCTTCAAGTCCCCAGGAAGCTGAAGGATACAAAGGATGGACTTCAAGGGAAAGAGTCTCCCTATGCCCTCAGAAGTAGATGTTGGTGGGTATGGAATTTTCTGAGGGAGTTTGAGGGCTGAACGCAAGGCCTCCGGAGGCCACAGGTTATATACCCTGCATATTATTTCACTATTCAAGTAATAATAGTAAAAGGATAGACTTTGAGTACAAAGACTTGCACAGTGATAAGGTCGAGACCTGTGCAGTTCTACGTAGATAGGCTGTCACTGACCGAAATTCTTCTCCTTCCAGAAGCTTTCTGTAGGTGGCAATCTCAATATCCAGGGTGAGCTTCAAATTCAGCAGATGTTGGTACTCCTTGAGTTGTTTGGCCATGTCTTGCTTGGCTTTCTGAAGGGCATCCTCAAGTTCAGCCAGTTTCTGCCTTGCGTCTTTGAGCGCCAGTTCACCACGGTCTTCCGCTTCAGCAATAGCTGCCTGTAGTTTGGCACACTTACAGGAGGAAGGAAAGAGAGATTAGTGTAGATCTTCCCCTTAGAACAGACCAAAGAGATCTTCAGATATATTATCCCATAAGCAGGGTTGGACAGCTTATATTGGGCCGAGACCATCCGTGGTGTTTTGCTGGATCTCTGAGACCACTCCCCGAGTGCCAAGGGCCACCTGTTACAAACATCATAAGCGCGGATGGTATTAAGGAAATCATACGGCTATGTGCAAAATATTCCAACTTTGGAAGAGCCATTTCGAGGATTCGAGCTTGCGGCGAAATGGAACATTTTCAGTGTCCCGTGTGCAGCAATTGGTCTGTTGTTTCGTGACTAGTGATGGGATTGTGTTTCTCCCAACATTTTTCTAGGCTAGTTAGTGCAGTAGTAGGATGAGCCATGTTGCTGCTGCTCTTTGCTGAGACAGGATGGGGTGTGGTGTAAATGGATAATTGAAAGGAAAGGAGAAGTACAGAGACCAGGGAGAAGATGACTGCTTGCAGCTGTACGCTGGCCAGGTGAGTTACAGCTGATTGTAAAAGAAGAATTGGTTATGGGAAAGTTACGTGGATGGGCACCATAGATGCTGTGCTGTACTTAGTTTTGCAGGCAGGTAATGTAAAGATTGTCTGTGAATGTGTACTGTTGTTGTTCAGTCATTAAGTCGTGTCGGACTCTTTGTAACCCCATGAACCACATCGCGCCAGGCCTTCCTGTCCTTCACTGCCTCCCTGAGTTTGCTCAGTTTCATGCTCATTGCTTCAGTGATGCTATCTAACCATCTCATCCTCTGCCATCCCCTTCTCCTTTTGCCTTCAATCTTTCCCAGCTTCAGGGTCTTTTCCAGAGAGTCCTCTTTTCGCATCAGGTGACCCAAGTATCTGAGCTTGAGCTTCATTATCAATCCTTCCAATGAGCACTCAGGGTTGATTTCTTTCAGGATTGACTGGTTTGTGTGTACTATTGTGTGGATTGACTATGGGTTTGTACTACTCTTTCATATATATATATGTATCGCTGATACTGAGGTTAAATATATGTAAAAAGTAGCACTATATTAAGGTCAAAAAGTAAAGTATTTCAACTGGGGAATAATCTGCACTACAGAAAAGAATGGGAACGTTAATATCCTAACACTGATGTTCTTTCAGGCCAGAAACGTGGCTGAACAGTACCACAGTATGATGATAACTTTGGGAGAATGCAATAACCTACCTGCTTCTTCACACTTTCAATTTCAGCCTTGAGTCTCTGGACTTGTCGGTTAAGATCTGAAATCTCATGCTTGGTGTTGCGAAGATCATCACTGTGTCTTCCAGCAGTATTCTGGAGTTCTTCGTACTAAAAAAAAAAAAAAAAAAAAAGGAGGAAAGTAGCTACTGCAGTTTAATTATTTGAGTGAATCAGTTTTATTCCTTTGTGAGCGTGCATATATCTGTTTGCGTACCAGCCTTTCTCAGTCTGGTGCTTCAAGGGGCTTTGAGTTGCAAATCTTATCACTCCCAGCCCACAGGTCACTGGCAATGCTAGCTGAGAAGTAGAGAGGTTGCACTTGAGTACACCAGGCTGGGAAAGCTGCGTATACACTTTTACTGTAATCCCCTTTGGGGAAAGTACGTTTCCAAAAGTGCAACAGGCAGGTAAGCACTGCAACAAACTGAAAAGGAACTAGTGGGGAATCAGATTTTCCTCCCTTCTGTTCTCCAAGGCCAGCGTGGGGTGCTGCTTCCCTGACTAGTAAGGGATTTGCAGTGAATGGTTGGTGGGAAAATCAGAAAGAAGAAGAGGTAATGTCCCCCCTCTTGGCTTGGCTTGGCTTGGCTAATTCCAATTTTAGAAGAAACAATTGGGCTGCCTCTTACAGCTAGTCCAGTGTAAGCCACTCGACTTTCTTGATGATGATTTACCTTGCTTTGGTACCACGCTTCAGCCTCAGCCCTGCTTCTCTTTGCAATCTCTTCATACTGGGCTTTGACTTCATCAATGATGCTGTTGAGGTCCAGGTTGCGATTGTTGTCCATGGACAAAATCACAGAAGTTTCAGAGATTTGCGTCTGTAGTTCTGTGAGCTCCTGTACATGACACAGCAATAGTCCACTCAGAAAATATATTATGCAGGTAGTCCTTGTTTAGCGACCACAGATGGGACTGGCAACTCGATCATTAAGTGAAGTGTTCATTAAGTGAAACTGTGACTACGCTTACGATCTTACTTCATCTTTTCTTTGCTTTAGAGACCTGCGAAGGTCATAAATGCAAGGATTGGTCGCAAAGTTACTTTTTCATCAGGATCGTAATTGCAAACAGTCACTGTATGAGGCAGTCACTAAATGATGACTACCTACATGAAATGATTGATCTTTGGCAAATGCCCAATTCAAAATTTACAGCGTGCAAACCTTTCTGTTAGGTAAGAATGGAAATTGGCAGGGTTGTTCATTCTGCATACTTCCTTTTGCTTCCCAAATTACTTTCAGGTTTTTGATGGAAAATACAATTGAATCTTCCTTCCTTCCTTCCTTCCTTCCTTCCTTCCTTCCTTCCTTCCTTCCATCCATCCATCCATCCATCCATCCATCCCAGTTTAGAATAAAAGATGCTACAAAATTCTGTTTTAACATCATTGTGGCAACATGTTATCCAGTGTTGGGGGAGGGTGTTCCCACACTGAAACTAATTCAGGAAGATAGATGAATAGCTGTTTCTGGCAGTCCATATATTCATGCGATAGAACAGAATTCAAAGAAAATAATATTGATTCTTACCATGTCATATAGGACCTTGAGGAAATCAATCTCATCCATTAAAGCTTGTAGATTAGCTTCTAGGTCTGTCTTGGCCATGTAAGCAGCATCCACTTCCTAAAAAAGAGACACTGAATTTAATGGTGAGAAGTGAAAGAACTGCAGGGTTATTAATCAGTTATTAATTCCTGATTATTTTTATTTGGTATAAAAATATATACAGTATACACACACAAATGCCCTGTTTGAGGTAAATGTACTTGTTTCTGAGATGGTCCCACCTTTTAACATCATAGCAAGATAGCTACACGGCATACAGCCTCTCACCTTCTTGAGGATTACAAAGTCATTCTCTGCTCCGGTACGCTTATTGACCTCATCTTCATACCTATTCGGGCCAGGGGAGGAGAAAAAGAGCGTCTGCTTAGAGAAATCTAGTAAAGTTGCTGTACTGCTTAAAGGCTTTTTGAAAAAGTCTGACGATATCCCAGAGGTGATTCTCAAATGTGGCTGAAGCTGAAATCCACATTTCCGCAGAGCACCTAGCTGGTAAAGCACTTCTGGGCATTTGACTTTACCAGAGCCACGAGCTGGCTGTGTGAGATCGTAGCATTAGCCGCAGTATAAGCAAAGGGTATGAAATTTGGAGGAAAGGTGAAGGGCTGGAAGCCTTAAGAGGCAGCTTGGTGTAGTGGTTAAGGCATCAGGCTAGAAACCGGGAGACTGGGAGTCCTAGTCCCATCTTGGGCAAAAAGCCAGCTCGGTGGCCTCGGGCCCATCCCTCTCTCTCACCGCTAGGAAGCAGGCAATGGCAAACCACTTCTGAAAAACCTTGCCAGGAAAACTGCAGGGACCAGTCCTGGCAGCCGCCAGAAGTAAAAAAGCCTAACTTGATGGCACGCATACATAAAAGAGGGAGCAAAGCTGAAGGTCTGGAAGCCTTACTTGCTCTTGTAGTCCTCAACAAGCTTTTGGGTGTTATTTAGTTCTCCATCCAGCCTTACTTTCTCATTCTCCAGGTCATTCTGCTGTTTCCTGAGATCGTTAATGTAAGCATCAAAAAGTGACTCAGTGTTACTCTTCACGGTTTTCTGGCCCTGTTCCTGGAGCAGAGCCCATTTTGTTTCCAGCACTTTATTCTGTTGTTCAAGGAAACGCACCTGGAAGCAGAAAGAGTCAGATTTGGTGGTGGTGAGGAATTAACAAGACAAATCTGCTGGAATGTTTCTCAGTTTATCTTGATTTGTCCTTGAGCATATTATAAAGTAAAAGCAACACTTTCTCTCTTTAATATCCTGGGTTTTTGCTGCTATATATTAAGGGAAGCTGGATTGGACGAAGATGAGCATGGTTTTAAAACTGGAGGAAGAAACATCAATAACATATGCTATGCTGATGACGCTTCTCAGATGGCCAAAAATGCAAAGGATCTCCAATATCTTAAGAAATGTCAAGGAGCACAGTAAAAAATGGGACTAAAATGAAATATAATGATGGCCAAATGAATAAAACTGGTTCCAGAAGTAGCCTTAAAGTCCCAGTGAGGATAGTAAAGTAGTGGATAGCTTCTACCTCTTAGAATCAACCATCAATAAAGTCAAGAAATACGCTGCAGACTAGTAATTGGTAGAGTAGCCATGAAGGGCTTGGAATTGTTATTCAGTAGCTGTATTACGTCTATACCTACAAAGATCACATTAGTGCAAGCCATGGTATTCCATGCAACACTCTTGAGGCAAAAATTGGACTTTGAAGAAAGATAGAAAAAGTGTATTGCCCCTTTTGAAATTTGGTATTGGAGAAAACTCCTGAAAATACCATGGACAGCTAAGAAAACAAACCAATGGATCATCAAATGAATCAACCGAAATTTTTCATTCAAGAGACAAATAACCAGGCTGAAATTTTCCTACTTTGGACACATTATGCAAAGACCCAGCTCTCTGGAGAAGGCTGTAATGTTGGGAAAGGTGAAGGGAAAGAGAAGAGGATGACCAGCAGCCAAGTACCGTATTTTTCCGACAATAAGATACCCCCATGTACAAGACGACCCCCACTTTTCCAACCCAAAATTAAGAAATCAATATTTTAAAGATAGTGCAGAACACATTTTTATTTAGTAATTAGTTAACATTTACCTGATACACTCGGTGGGAGGAGGTCCAAACCGTCTCTCTGCAGCTCTATTTCCAGGCTCTTCTGCATAACTGATTACATTCAAGCACGAGTGAAACTGCCGATAGCTTGTCTCTGCAAACAGCCTTCCTCTAATTGGTTTGTTCAGCATCAGCTGACGTCAGTTACATCAGGCTCATGATTGGAGGAAATCTGTTTGGGAGACAAGCTATTTCACTCGTGACTGGAGGCTAGCAATAGGAGGAAGCCTCTCTGCAGACACAAAGTATGGGCAATTTTGCAACCGTGCGATTCTCGGCTGACTTCCTTGAATAAGACGCCCTTCAATTTTTAGGGTAAGGATTTTAGAAAAAAGTATTGTCTTATAGTCGGAAAAATATGGTATATGGATTCAGTTAGAGTGGTGATGGATACACCCATTGGAAGATCTGAAGGATCAGGTTAGGGACAGTTCAACTGGGAGAAAATCTTTGTATGTAGTTGCTAAGAGTCAACCTTAGCTTGATGGTGTATAACCTCTCAAGCCTCATCCTGTGTGCACTTGGAATGTGATACCTGCCTCTTCATATCTCATATTCCTCATCAACACTCAGTTCCTCCTCCAATTACATCATATCTACATGTTCTATATCTTTAGGAGAAAGGGTCATAATCATGTGTGCCAAAGCAGTTTGATGGACTTCAAATTCCACTATCCTTAAGAATACAATTTAGGTATAAATTATAAAGATGAAGCCATTCTGTTAGCTCTCATTTTTCCCATCACTACTGTTTAGTGAGAAACTCTGTTGACCTACTGAGATTCATTTGAGAGAAAATATGATCTTAGCTTTAGAAACTTTTCCAATCTCTGTTTCTGCAACAGGAAAAAAAATCCCTACAGCATTTCTCTTGTCAGGTTGCTGTTGCAAGAATAAAAGCAAGGCCAGGAAAACGTTGGCAGGTCTGTAATCTTCATCTAGCTGGTGCCAGCCAGTGATAAATAACAACCATGATGACATGAGCAAAAATTGCAAGAGGAGCTGGAGGAAGGATCTTGAGCTCTTCCCCAGTTCATTGCACCCTGAAATATCAAGGAAAAAATTTACTTTATTCTCACCTTGTCAATGAAGGAGGCAAACTTGTTGTTGAGGGTCTTGATCTGCTCTCCCTCTTCTTTACGGACTTTCTCGATGGTGGGGTCAATCTCCAGGTTGAGAGGCTCCAGCAGGTGGGGATTGATGGTCACTTTTTGGATTCCGCCAGGTGGACAAACAGGGAAGCCAGGGCCAGCTCTCCCACCACCAAAACTAGGTCCAACTAGCCCATAGCCTCCACCAATACCACCGCCAACAGTGTAGCCATTATAGGCTCCACCACCATAGCCATAGGCACCACCGATGCCACTGCCATAACTGCCTCCAACTGAGATCCTCCTGAATCCACCAAGACCATAAAGGCTTTGGCTGCCAAAACCAGCCCCACCGGCCCGTCCCCAGCCAGCACCGCCAATGCCACATCTTCCACCTCTGCATGCACTTTGTGAGCTCCAGTTGGCATGACACAAATTTGGTAGGATGGCAGATGAGTTACTGAAGCCTCTCCTCTGAATCTTGATGTTGGCTCGGTGAGACATTTTAGTTGATGTGGAGCTGAAGAACAGAGGTGCAGAAAGGCACAGAGAAAAAGAGGGCACAGTCTGAAGCAGAGGCAGGTGGACTTGTGATCTCTAGGTTTTAAGATTTATTCTTTTATTTATATTCTCAAGGACATGGGCTTGGTTGTGTTTATATTTGATCATCTTTCTGATTAAGTTGCTGGGTATGCCCTAAGGCTTTTCTGAATGGTGTCATAGCTCTGTTTTACCATACACACCCACACAAAGGCTAAATGGCAGTGCAATCGTCTAAGCCAGAGGTTCTCAGCCTTTTCTTGCTCATGGCCCAATTCTGAGCTTCATTTACTTCTGGGGCCCCCTCACTGTTACTTTTATTTATTGTAAGGTGTAGTAATTTTCAATATTTATGCTGCTGAGATTAGCACAGATAGTGAGATGTGAGGAAAATGATCAATTGATTATATGCCTGGCAGTTAAGTTTGGGTGGCCCCCTCAGAAATTTACTCTGATTGCTTAGAAATATGGCCTACCTTGAGAACCACTGATCTAAGCCATAGTTAGTTGTCATTTGGGAATAATAATTTCCTCAGATTTTGCCCTAGTTGATGAGTATGGGCCAGGGAAATGAGTTCAGTTTGTGATCAACCTGGGGAACAAGAAGACAAGAAGCTGGTGAGAAGTTCTGTTCCAAATCAGTAACTCATGCTTGTGAGGATGATGGTCTTCTGTCACTTTCCTTCAAGGAAAAGAATTTATAACAGGGATGGAGACAACCCACCTTTGGTGTCTAAACTGAAAGCAGAATAAGGATTCAGAACAGTAGGAGGAAAACTGGCTCTGGAATCTTATCTTCCCCAAGCTATGGGTGCTTTTCCGAACTTGATAAAAACAAAAACAAGGTTTGTAATACTAGACAACAAGGCCATTGAAAGGCTTGTCCTTAAAGAAGAGTTGGTGGGATGCAACAACTGTATTCTGCCTGTTCCTTCACTTGCATTGCATTCATTATTGGATAGCTTGGATATTGCAAGTTGAGGGTGGGGGGAGAGACTGGGCTTCTGAACTCTCTAGAATGGTAAAGCAAAATGGCAGGTCTACAGCCTGTTCCCTATAGATGCAGCCTAGGTTCCTGCAACCCGCTAAACCATTATGTGATTTGTTTGTCTTGAACTAGCATGCTTTTGAATTGAGAATCATGAATACTTTGCAAACCTTTATTTATGGCTTAGTGTATAGTATAAACCCACCCTATGAGTTACATACCATGTGTACAGACTTGCCATTATGGGTGAACCTACCAGTTGTTGCTTTTAAATTTATTTTAACAAGTTTTACAACACACACACACGAGAAGAAGAAACAAAAGGAAAGCAGATAAAATCCAAAACAAACTAGAGAAAAAGAGAAAAACAACAAAGTGTTTATAAACTATTCTATCCATATCACATATCTTTCAAAGATTAGAAAATACTTATAAATTTATAAATCTGAATTAAAGAGAATACTGCTGAACACAGCCAGTTGTAGCTTATTGAATAAACTATACTCAAGCAAATCTTGATTTAATGCCATTTGTGAATTTAATCAGAAGTGGATGTTCTGTTTGACTCATTTAAATTGCTTCTAGCCTATCTTTTTAATTTTCTCAAGCTGCCAGCCCCAGAGATCAATTAAAAAATAATAATTTCAGTAGAATCCTGGCAACCCCACATAAAATTGCCACATATCCAGGCATTTATGAGATCATTTTGAAAAAGGCACTCCTCAGCAGAAATTGTATTGGAAGTGGCCTGATGCCATCACTCTCTTGCAGCATATGAAGCAATTCAATAATCAAAAAATAAACACTGCAATCATCTGTATGTTTACTGGGATTTGGGGGGAGAGCATATGAGTCAGTCTTGACTCCCAGCAATTTTATGAACAGCTCCATGCCCTGCCATTGGTCATCCATGAGCACAACCAGTGTAATTTCCATCCCATTACCAGCTCTGACCACAGACTGCCAAAGGTCCAGATAATCTAGATCCTCCAGAGTGCTCTGCAACTACAACTACAACTACACCTCATTCTCACTACTACTGTCTGCTTTAATTAGCTAGGTGGGGCAGGAGGCCAAGCCACAAGTGATGGAGCTAAACTAGCACAGTGGATTCTGTGCAGTTCTTCACAGTCCACAGGTTCAAAAGCCTCCCAAGTAGCACTACTGAATGTCATCTTTATCATCTCAGTAGATCCTATCCATCTGGTTATCCATGAAATGGTCCGACCAGGCAATCTCAACTTACTGAATTTTCTGGCTGATCCTTCTCCGAAAGGTTCATGGACACCTTGAATAGTGCAGCCCGTTGGCATTCTGCAGATGCAGTAAGGACAGAAAGGTAGTTATATTTCATCACCTTTATTGCCCCAGAATAAGCTTGCATCTGGGCTCTTAATCTAGTCAGGCTGCACTTGCTTTTTGTTTTATGCCAGCATCACTTCAGACATCTGTTCACCTACTTCATTTCATGGAGCTCTTCAGTAAACCAAAGAACTGCATGGGATCAGCGGATGAGGAGAGACTGGTCAGGGGCAATCCTGTTGGGTGCCCTAATTGCTTCTGTATTCCAGTGGTCAGCAAGGTACCCCACAGCAACATCTTCCAAATTGCTGAGAAATTTTCCAAGCCCCAGCAGGAAATCTGCTGGATCATTAGATGCTTGGGGTGGACCTCCTTAATAAGTTCCTCCTTCCTGCAGAGATTGATGGCTTCAGTTAACACCATTGTCGTGAGGAAGTGTTCTGTCCATGATATGGATGGAAAAATCCTGCAGAACCAGACCACATCTGGTCACCTGTGGAAGAGTGCTTTTCACAACAGCTACTGTCTTACAGTATACAATTGTCATAACATGTCCTCTCTCCTGCAAGAAATGGAACCAGGCTGGAGAGACTCTTTAGGCAAGTCTTAGTATTGTGAACCCTTTGAGATAGACCAGACCAGGAAAATGACTCCACAGGTTTGATTGGAATGATGTCAATTATGTTGACACTGGCTGTAGTAACAGAATCTTGAAAGCCTGAATGCATTTTTCCTTCTCTCATTCTTACATCCCAGGGAGTTAGGGCAGAGCCATGCTAAGTTTCTTTCTAATATTTTCTTTGTTTCTTGAGATCAAACCATATTTTTCTACAGGTTTTTGTACCTGTCTCTGGATAGCTTTTCCAAGGTCATCAATGTGGTCCTCCATAATAATACATGCCAGTTCTGTGGTGAGGCTGGTTTTACTGCAGTCAGACCTGGCATTCAATAGCATCATCCTGAGCCCAGAGTGCCCAGTAACCTGGTTCCTGAGTTGAGATTGTGGGGCTGGAAGTAAAAATGGGAATCAAATCTCTGATCTCACTTCCCGTGGAATGGGAAGATCCTGTGGCTTAAAAGATGGCACAGAGATGTTTTTAATAACTTATTTTTAATGTCAGTATCCATTCTGTAGTAGATATTTCAGTTTTCAATCACTTTACATGGTATGCCTGTCTATTTACACCTGTGGTTTCCACTCCCTGAGCAAGATGATTAGAATGCACAGCTGTCTGGAGTTTGTTTTAAGCTGATTGTATCATCTGCAGAGTAGTTATAGGTTCAACTGAAAGGAGAGTGTAAACATGTAAAAATATCCATGTTTTGGGGAGTAAATGTCAGCAAGTCTACACACTGATAAGCCAGAATTAGGTTTTATTATTATGATTGAATGAACTCCTACATTGGGAAACACTGTGCTTACACATTTACCAATCTTGGCCTGCTTTTAAGGTTGAAAAGCCTGATTCAGTACTTCCTTCTTCTTTTAGGCAACAATCATAAGAAACTGATGACTGGTGGGCATACAACTGAGATCTCAGAAATTGTTAATCAAACTGCTCCTCAGGTAACGATCTTCCTAAGGTGCAACAGTATAAATTTGGCATTTTATAGTTGCTTTGGCATGGATTTGTTTGTGATTGGAATAGCCTATATGTCCAGTAAAATAAATAAATTAAAGAAATAACATCCTATTTTGAGAAAGAATTGATTTAGATTATATATAAATAGTTCATTTGATTCAGTTTTTCACTCCTGGTGACTACCGGGATTAGTCCCTGCAGTTTTCTTGGCAAAGTTTTTCAGAAGTGCTTCCTAGGGCTTGAAATTATACTTTGCAGCTTGTTTTTTAGTTTAGATTAAAGAGTGGATGTTGCTGAGAAATAGAAGGCTTTTGGAGTTAGAAGAACAGGACCTGAGATTTGGGTGCCCTGGGTATCTGTGGTATTACAAAGCTCAGATTAATGTAGATTTTAAAAATCATTTTATTAGATGTGCCATACTGAGAATATGGAATAGATACAGACCCAGGTTGTGCCCGAAAACATGTTTGTGGCCCCCAGCACAAGAAACATTTTATAGAAGAGAAATGATAAGTAAACATAAATGGCTAACTTATTGTGACATATTAGAATTTTGTCAAGTTTGGCACCAGCCGAGACTCCAGGGCAGGGGAAGAGGGATAGCGGTTGTCATTCGGGACTCTCTTGTGGCCTTCAGGGGTGCTGCTCCATGAGTGGCCAGTTGTGAGACCCTGTTCCTAAAGCTGGGTTCATGAGAACAGTTGGGACTGTTGCTTCTGTACCAGCCTCCCTGCTGCATGGCAACCTCCCTGCCTGAGCTGCTGGAGGCAGTCTTGGGGCTGGCGGTGGAGTTCCCCAGACTTATGGTTCTGGGGGATTTTAATCTGCCATCCCTGGGACGTGCCTTGGAGGCAGCCCGGGAGTTCATGGTTACCATGGCAGCCATGGGCCTGTCCCAGATTATTCGTGACCTGACAGTGGCCTCACAGCAGACTTGGGTTTTTTGCCTGAGCAGTGGCAATGTGATCTGAAGGGGGAATTACATCTGTCCCCCCTGTCATGGTCTGATCATGCCCTGGTGGCCTTGAGATTCTCCTATGCCATCCCCCTCTGCAGGGAGGCAGGACCCATTTGATTGGTCCGCTCCCGGCGACTGATGGACCCAATGGGGTTCCAGAGGGAGCTGGGGGTTATACCCGAGGATCTGCTGCACGATCCAGCAGAGGCCCTGGCCACCACCTGGAATAGGAAGGTGGCTGAGGCCTTGGACAAGATCTTACCCGTGCGACCTCTCTTGACCCATCAAGCCCGATACTCCCCATGGTTTATGGAGGAGTTGAGGGTTCTGAAAAGGATTAAGAGACACCTAGAGCACCGCTGGAGGAAAACAAGGACTGAATCCGACCGAACACAGGCTAGAGCTGCTATTAAGGCCTACCTTGTGGCGGTAAGAGCGGTAAAATGTCAACATTTCTCCACTCTATTGAATCTGGCGGCCCTGTTTAAGATCTCTCGATCTCTTTTGGGAAAGGTGGGCCCAGTGACCCACCTACAGGGCCGTGCGGGGAGTTTTCTGGGCATCTGGTGGATAAAATTGCTCGGATACGTTCCCAGTTGGATGCCAAGCATGGGCCATGGCCTGTGGAGATGCCAGGGGTACGTACTTACCCTTTTATCTGGGAACAGTTTGACCCTGTTGGACCTAAGGAAGTCCAACAGGGTCAAAGGAAGGATACTCCAGGCTGTAAATGCCACCACCTGTCAATTAGATCCATGCCCCTTCTGGGTGGTTAAGGCAGCCTGGGAGGTGACATGTGGGTGGCTCCAGGCGATGGTGAATTCATCCTTGAGAGAGGGAGTGTTTCCAGTGGCCTTTAAAGAAGCGCTGGTGCACCCTCTCCTCAAGAAACCATCACTGGATCTCACCGTACTGGACAATTTTTGTCCAGTCTCCTACCTTCCCTTTTTAGGGAAGGTAGTTGAGAAGGTGGTGGCATTGCAGCTTCAGAGGATCCTGGATGAAATGGATTTTCTGGCCCCTTTCCAGTCGGGTTTCAGGCCTGGATTTGGGACTGAAACAGCATTGGTCACACTCTTGGATGATCTCTGGCGGGAATGGGATGGGGGTAGTGCATCCATCCTTGCTCTTCTTGACCTCTCAGCGGCTTTCGATACCATCAACCATGGTATCCTTTTGGGTCGGCTTGGGGAATTGGGGGTGGGTGGCACAGTTTTGTGCTGGTTCACCTCCTTCCTCCAAGGCCGGTTCCAGTCATGGTTGATAGGGAGCGAGAGGTCCACCTCCTTTGTGGGTGCTGTGGGGTTCAGTACTTTACCCGCTCCTTTTTAACAACTACGTGAAACCGCTGGGTGAGATCATCCACCACCATGGGATGAGGTATCATCAATATGCAGATGATACCCAGTTATATATCTCCATCCCAGGTGATTTGAGTGATGCTGTGGCTACCCTTTCGCAGTGCCTGGAGGCTGTGGGGGTCTGGATGTGGAACAACAGGCTTCAGCTGAATCCTGGTAAGACGGAGTGGCTATGGGTTGGGGGCTCCTCTGTATCCAGAATTTTACCACCTTTGGTTCTGGATGGGGTTGCACTACCCCAGAGAGACCTGATGTGTAACTTGGGGGTCCTCCTGGACTCACGACTCCTGCTCGAAGAGGGCCTTTGCTCAATTACGTGCTCAACCAGTTACGCCCTTATCTGGATCGGGAGTCCCTCCAGTCAGTCACTCATGCCCTAGTCATCTCCTGTATAGACAATTGCAATACGCTCTACATGGGGCTACCCTTGAAAAGTATCCAGAAGCTTCAGCTGGTTCAAAGCACAGCCACACGGACAATTTTAGATGCCCCAAGAATGGCACATGTAACACCTTTGCTACATGAGCTGCATTGGGTCCCAGTTTGCTTACGGGTCCAATTCAAGGTGTTGGTTATCACCTTTAAAGCCCTACATGTCATGGGACCTGGTTACCTGAGGGACCATCTCACCCCCATTATATCCACCCGTCCCACCCGGTAGGCAGGGAGGATATGCTGCGGACCCCATCAACAAAAGAATGTCGACTGGCGGGGTCCAGAAAGAAAGCCTTCTTGGCCATGGCCCCCGCCCTATGGAATACTCTCCCCCCAGAGGTGAGGCAGACCCCAACTCTCTTATCCTTCTGGAAAGCAGTCAAGACCTGGCTCTGCCAACTGGCATGGGGCGAAAAAAAGGGCAACGAACCCTGGGGGGGGCTAGTGTGAGACTAGGCTGAAGCTGCCATAACCTAAAGATGAAGCAGGCACGTAAGCAGAGAGCACAAAAGCCAGGAAACTTACCTATGAGATCCCTTCAGGGAGGTAGATAAGAAGGAAGCAAGTCGTTAAGGAAAATTAAGGAAAAAACAAAGGACTTGAACCAGAAAGAGGAGGTTGGGTCTGAGCACATGGAGGCCCTCACCCCAATCCCATCAACTTGTCCTTTTGGGGATAAAAGGGGTCCCAAAGCCCGCCCACTCTGAGTCGTCTGAGTCATCTGAGTCATCCAGACTTGGCAGCTTCCGTCCCTCTAGCTAGTGCCTGGCAGCCTAGTTGGGAAGGACGTGGGTAAGTGTGTGTGTGTATGAGGAAGAGCAAATGTACCTTGCAACCAGTAAAGTTTTGCTGTTACTTTAAATTCACTGGGTCTCTGTGTATTACAAAGAACCTCTCGTGCCTCAGTGTTTGGTTGGAAGTGATTTGTATGTATCCCTAATTATTTCCCCGCTGTTGACCAGGGCTGTGTGTCTGTCTGCTCCAGCTGCACCTATCTGGAAACCCAGGTAGAAAGCAAGGGGGGCTGACAAGATCCGTGTGCCTCAACAGGCTGTGAGTGTGTGAGTGAGTGACCATAAGCCGAACCTGGGAGCAGCGTGTGTAACACTAGCACCTTGAAGAGACTCCCATATGTTAACATCTTACTGACCATCAACATCCTGGAAGATATTATTTCTGTATGTGTTTGGTTTTTATTCTATTTTTATTGTATTTTGTATTGTTTGTATTGTATTTTAATATTTATTGCTGTTTTACTGTGAACCGCCCAGAGTCACTTTTTGTGAGATGGGCGGTATCTAAATTTGAAATATAAAATAAATAAAATCAGAGGCAATAAATTTTTGCTGGGAAATATTTATGAGCATCCCAGAGGAATTTGATCAGCTACTGTGAGAAAAGAAAGTAGAATCCATATACTGTCCTGTGTTTGTTATAACCAACATTGACACTACACTGTTTGAAACCTACTTACTTTATAAGCTTCCTCCACGAGGAATCTGGAAGGATTTGTCTAAAAGGCTTAGCCTCTGCACAGAAACAGCTTAGGAAGTCACCAACAAATTGGTGTACTCTTCCAACAGAGACCAGATCACTTTCACTTATCTGAAGTATTCCATGCTCCAGAATGATGTATGTCCTCTGATAGATTTGCAAAAAGTAGCAGAAGCTTCTCACGCTGTAAGATGTTTATTGTGGGGGGTGTTACAAGAATCTCCAAGAGTTACTTGATTCCTCCAGATCCTTATGTGGTTGCAGTAAGTCATGCTTCTTACATATAATGCAAAATATTTTGCCCCAGGTGATTCTAGGTAAACAGTTGGACTAAATTTTTCAAATTAAAAACCAGCACTGCTAGTTTTCCAAGAACCAGTTTGGCGTAGTGCTTAGGGCACCAGACTAGAAGATGGGAGACTGTAAATTCTAGTCCTGCCTTAGGCACGAAGCCAACTGAGTGACCCTAGGCCAGTCCCCCTCTCTCAGCCCTAGGAAGGAGGCACGGGCAAAACACTTCTGAAATAGTGCTAAGAAGAGTGCAGGCAGTTGCCAGGAGTCAACTTTGAAGGCATCAAAAAAAAAAAAAAAAAAAGGCTTCTGATGGCCAAGAACTGGCCAAGTCTAAGAAGACGCTTGTTTAGATCTTCCCAAAATATATTACCTTGAAGATCATAGGTATCAGAACTCAGCCATCTGCAGTATCGTTATGATTCTAGCTTGCATCCTGACAACATGGCAATAGTGCTAAGACTTTTTTTTTAATGCATTGATTCATATTGATGTTTATCTTAGGTATATGAAACAGGTAGATGTTTTTATAAATTACAACGTGCATTTTATTGGATACACACACCGAAAAGTAAAGCCGGGTTTCAAACTACGGGTTTCAAGCATCAAAAACGAAAGAGAAGATTATCTAGTTTATGGAAACTCTGAAAAATATAGAAATCTGACTTGGATGAAAGAAGGAAAAGTAAGAACACAAGCCTGTGTGCGATATAGTCTGGATCATTTGCAACGCAGAACGCTCTCTACATACAGTCAAAGAAATGGCCTGTTTTACAAAAGCTGAACCCAGAGCAAAAGAGAGATGTATGAATACTGCACAGAGAGAGGTCCAGGCGAGTCACGGTTCACATGTTTCATTTTCAAAAGTACAAGGGATGGGAACTTTAGCTTATGTAACTTGTCTCCGGAGAGGAGACCAACTTTGTGCTAGAGCAGCTTCCATCTCCAAGGTCTGCCCCTCCGATGCTGGTGCTGCCTCCTGCAAAACAGCTACCTCCGCCCAGGCTAAGGCCACTTCCATAGCCAAGAGCGCTGCCAGCAACAGCTCCTCGTGAAATGTTGGAAGAGATAACAGCTGCGAAAAGAAGAGATGGGCTTAGAGAAGGCCCTAGGCAGTTGGTCCAAAGGAAGGCAGCTACCTCGTGGAAATTACAGGAAGGGTTAGCACTGTGGGGTCAGTCAAGACATCTGCCACCCCTCGGCCCTAAAGTGGGGCCTTCAATTTTTCCTTCAAAATGAAATGCTTTTAAAAACCCGTTATTCTCGATGGTGCCGAAGATCAAGTGAGAGAATATGATGATCTTGTTTGAGACGACATGCAATAATTCCAAAGTCATATGAAATCTCAGCATGAAATTCCTAACATCTTATGAGATTTGGTGATGGATCAGGGCTCCTAGAGCATTGCATGTTGAAGCCTGAAAAAACGGTTGAATTCTGTCCTATGGCATTCTCCAAGGGGCAAATAGAAGACAGGATTTTTACCCCATAGCCCCTTAAATGCCACTGCAAAGCAATGGTCCTCGAATATGAATATTCTTCACTATACTTACAGATGTTCACTGCGTCTGCTGCATCATTAGCCAACCTATCAAGAAACAAAAGATGGGTAAAAATTGAAGCACGTTCTAAACATCTGGAGCTGATTGAAAGAAAACCAGTGTTCTATGACTATTGTTCCAATTGCAAAGTCTTCAAGTCCCCAGGAAGCTGAAGGATACAAAGGATGGACTTCAAGGGAAAGAGTCTCCCTATGCCCTCAGAAGTAGATGTTGGTGGGTATGGAATTTTCTGAGGGAGTTTGAGGGCTGAACGCAAGGCCTCCGGAGGCCACAGGTTATATACCCTGCATATTATTTCACTATTCAAGTAATAATAGTAAAAGGATAGACTTTGAGTACAAAGACTTGCACAGTGATAAGGTCGAGACCTGTGCAGTTCTACGTAGATAGGCTGTCACTGACCGAAATTCTTCTCCTTCCAGAAGCTTTCTGTAGGTGGCAATCTCAATATCCAGGGTGAGCTTCAAATTCAGCAGATGTTGGTACTCCTTGAGTTGTTTGGCCATGTCTTGCTTGGCTTTCTGAAGGGCATCCTCAAGTTCAGCCAGTTTCTGCCTTGCGTCTTTGAGCGCCAGTTCACCACGGTCTTCCGCTTCAGCAATAGCTGCCTGTAGTTTGGCACACTTACAGGAGGAAGGAAAGAGAGATTAGTGTAGATCTTCCCCTTAGAACAGACCAAAGAGATCTTCAGATATATTATCCCATAAGCAGGGTTGGACAGCTTATATTGGGCCGAGACCATCCGTGGTGTTTTGCTGGATCTCTGAGACCACTCCCCGAGTGCCAAGGGCCACCTGTTACAAACATCATAAGCGCGGATGGTATTAAGGAAATCATACGGCTATGTGCAAAATATTCCAACTTTGGAAGAGCCATTTCGAGGATTCGAGCTTGCGGCGAAATGGAACATTTTCAGTGTCCCGTGTGCAGCAATTGGTCTGTTGTTTCGTGACTAGTGATGGGATTGTGTTTCTCCCAACATTTTTCTAGGCTAGTTAGTGCAGTAGTAGGATGAGCCATGTTGCTGCTGCTCTTTGCTGAGACAGGATGGGGTGTGGTGTAAATGGATAATTGAAAGGAAAGGAGAAGTACAGAGACCAGGGAGAAGATGACTGCTTGCAGCTGTACGCTGGCCAGGTGAGTTACAGCTGATTGTAAAAGAAGAATTGGTTATGGGAAAGTTACGTGGATGGGCACCATAGATGCTGTGCTGTACTTAGTTTTGCAGGCAGGTAATGTAAAGATTGTCTGTGAATGTGTACTGTTGTTGTTCAGTCATTAAGTCGTGTCGGACTCTTTGTAACCCCATGAACCACATCGCGCCAGGCCTTCCTGTCCTTCACTGCCTCCCTGAGTTTGCTCAGTTTCATGCTCATTGCTTCAGTGATGCTATCTAACCATCTCATCCTCTGCCATCCCCTTCTCCTTTTGCCTTCAATCTTTCCCAGCTTCAGGGTCTTTTCCAGAGAGTCCTCTTTTCGCATCAGGTGACCCAAGTATCTGAGCTTGAGCTTCATTATCAATCCTTCCAATGAGCACTCAGGGTTGATTTCTTTCAGGATTGACTGGTTTGTGTGTACTATTGTGTGGATTGACTATGGGTTTGTACTACTCTTTCATATATATATATGTATCGCTGATACTGAGGTTAAATATATGTAAAAAGTAGCACTATATTAAGGTCAAAAAGTAAAGTATTTCAACTGGGGAATAATCTGCACTACAGAAAAGAATGGGAACGTTAATATCCTAACACTGATGTTCTTTCAGGCCAGAAACGTGGCTGAACAGTACCACAGTATGATGATAACTTTGGGAGAATGCAATAACCTACCTGCTTCTTCACACTTTCAATTTCAGCCTTGAGTCTCTGGACTTGTCGGTTAAGATCTGAAATCTCATGCTTGGTGTTGCGAAGATCATCACTGTGTCTTCCAGCAGTATTCTGGAGTTCTTCGTACTAAAAAAAAAAAAAAAAAAAAAAAGGAGGAAAGTAGCTACTGCAGTTTAATTATTTGAGTGAATCAGTTTTATTCCTTTGTGAGCGTGCATATATCTGTTTGCGTACCAGCCTTTCTCAGTCTGGTGCTTCAAGGGGCTTTGAGTTGCAAATCTTATCACTCCCAGCCCACAGGTCACTGGCAATGCTAGCTGAGAAGTAGAGAGGTTGCACTTGAGTACACCAGGCTGGGAAAGCTGCGTATACACTTTTACTGTAATCCCCTTTGGGGAAAGTACGTTTCCAAAAGTGCAACAGGCAGGTAAGCACTGCAACAAACTGAAAAGGAACTAGTGGGGAATCAGATTTTCCTCCCTTCTGTTCTCCAAGGCCAGCGTGGGGTGCTGCTTCCCTGACTAGTAAGGGATTTGCAGTGAATGGTTGGTGGGAAAATCAGAAAGAAGAAGAGGTAATGTCCCCCCTCTTGGCTTGGCTTGGCTTGGCTAATTCCAATTTTAGAAGAAACAATTGGGCTGCCTCTTACAGCTAGTCCAGTGTAAGCCACTCGACTTTCTTGATGATGATTTACCTTGCTTTGGTACCACGCTTCAGCCTCAGCCCTGCTTCTCTTTGCAATCTCTTCATACTGGGCTTTGACTTCATCAATGATGCTGTTGAGGTCCAGGTTGCGATTGTTGTCCATGGACAAAATCACAGAAGTTTCAGAGATTTGCGTCTGTAGTTCTGTGAGCTCCTGTACATGACACAGCAATAGTCCACTCAGAAAATATATTATGCAGGTAGTCCTTGTTTAGCGACCACAGATGGGACTGGCAACTCGATCATTAAGTGAAGTGTTCATTAAGTGAAACTGTGACTACGCTTACGATCTTACTTCATCTTTTCTTTGCTTTAGAGACCTGCGAAGGTCATAAATGCAAGGATTGGTCGCAAAGTTACTTTTTCATCAGGATCGTAATTGCAAACAGTCACTGTATGAGGCAGTCACTAAATGATGACTACCTACATGAAATGATTGATCTTTGGCAAATGCCCAATTCAAAATTTACAGCGTGCAAACCTTTCTGTTAGGTAAGAATGGAAATTGGCAGGGTTGTTCATTCTGCATACTTCCTTTTGCTTCCCAAATTACTTTCAGGTTTTTGATGGAAAATACAATTGAATCTTCCTTCCTTCCTTCCTTCCTTCCTTCCTTCCTTCCTTCCTTCCTTCCTTCCTTCCTTCCTTCCTTCCTTCCATCCATCCATCCATCCATCCATCCCAGTTTAGAATAAAAGATGCTACAAAATTCTGTTTTAACATCATTGTGGCAACATGTTATCCAGTGTTGGGGGAGGGTGTTCCCACACTGAAACTAATTCAGGAAGATAGATGAATAGCTGTTTCTGGCAGTCCATATATTCATGCGATAGAACAGAATTCAAAGAAAATAATATTGATTCTTACCATGTCATATAGGACCTTGAGGAAATCAATCTCATCCATTAAAGCTTGTAGATTAGCTTCTAGGTCTGTCTTGGCCATGTAAGCAGCATCCACTTCCTAAAAAAGAGACACTGAATTTAATGGTGAGAAGTGAAAGAACTGCAGGGTTATTAATCAGTTATTAATTCCTGATTATTTTTATTTGGTATAAAAATATATACAGTATACACACACAAATGCCCTGTTTGAGGTAAATGTACTTGTTTCTGAGATGGTCCCACCTTTTAACATCATAGCAAGATAGCTACACGGCATACAGCCTCTCACCTTCTTGAGGATTACAAAGTCATTCTCTGCTCCGGTACGCTTATTGACCTCATCTTCATACCTATTCGGGCCAGGGGAGGAGAAAAAGAGCGTCTGCTTAGAGAAATCTAGTAAAGTTGCTGTACTGCTTAAAGGCTTTTTGAAAAAGTCTGACGATATCCCAGAGGTGATTCTCAAATGTGGCTGAAGCTGAAATCCACATTTCCGCAGAGCACCTAGCTGGTAAAGCACTTCTGGGCATTTGACTTTACCAGAGCCACGAGCTGGCTGTGTGAGATCGTAGCATTAGCCGCAGTATAAGCAAAGGGTATGAAATTTGGAGGAAAGATGAAGGGCTGGAAGCCTTAAGAGGCAGCTTGGTGTAGTGGTTAAGGCATCAGGCTAGAAACCGGGAGACTGGGAGTCCTAGTCCCATCTTGGGCAAAAAGCCAGCTCGGTGGCCTCGGGCCCATCCCTCTCTCTCACCGCTAGGAAGCAGGCAATGGCAAACCACTTCTGAAAAACCTTGCCAGGAAAACTGCAGGGACCAGTCCTGGCAGCCGCCAGAAGTAAAAAAGCCTAACTTGATGGCACGCATACATAAAAGAGGGAGCAAAGCTGAAGGTCTGGAAGCCTTACTTGCTCTTGTAGTCCTCAACAAGCTTTTGGGTGTTATTTAGTTCTCCATCCAGCCTTACTTTCTCATTCTCCAGGTCATTCTGCTGTTTCCTGAGATCGTTAATGTAAGCATCAAAAAGTGACTCAGTGTTACTCTTCACGGTTTTCTGGCCCTGTTCCTGGAGCAGAGCCCATTTTGTTTCCAGCACTTTATTCTGTTGTTCAAGGAAACGCACCTGGAAGCAGAAAGACCCAGATTTGGAGTGAGAGGTAGGGGAAGGAGGAAAAGACAAATATTTTTAAAAAGTCAGTCTTTTTAAAGTCCCTGGCATGTTTCTCAAATTGTCTTGACTTGTTCTTGAGTAGATTGTACAATAAAGTCTACTTTTTCTTTTCTTAATATCTAGCGCCCGCCTGCCTGCCTGCCTGCCTGCCTGCCTGCCTGCCTGCCTTCCTTCCTTCCTTCCTTCCTTCCTTCCTTCCTTCCTTCCTTCCTTCCTTCCTTCCTTCCTTCCTTCCTTCCTTCCTTCCTTCCTTCCTTCCTTCCTTCCTTCCTTCCTTCCTTCCTCTTTCCCTCTCTTTCTGAAATCTAACCTTCCTGTACCTAGTGCTCTCTAGATATATTAGGGCTTCAATACCAGAATTTTCAGCAACTTTGTCATGGGGTTTGTATGGTTCCTGTTGCCAAAGGAAAAAGTAGACCCCAAAATTGCTATCAAGTAGGGCTACATGGTCTTCAGATCTCAGTACACCAGTCAGACATGAAGAGGGAACTGTCATAGCTCCACATCAGCTTGTGAGAGCACTCCCTTATTCTACTTAATGGTTACAGCCAGTGTTGCTGCATATTCCTCTAGTGTATTCTGTGGAAGGGACTATGGCTACCCTTCAAATTCTGTACTTCACCAAAGTTGTGATGCAAGTCTCATCTCAAAAAGAGAGACATAGAACCCCACCATTCTAATACACATTTTGAGATGAGGCAAATTGCAATTTTAGATGAGTGAGTGAGTGAATGGATGGGTGAGTGAATGAACTCTAACCCTACTCAAGCATCATCTTGCATGTACTTTGAGTGTGATATCTGCCTCCTCCATATCCCATCATTATTCATCATGACTCAATTCTTCCTCCAACTCTGCTTTGTCCATCAAAGGTAAAGCTTTCTGAGCAGGAGCTACATCATATCTGCATATTCTGTATTTCTAGGTTAAAGGGTTATAGTCATGTGCGTTAAAGCAGCTTGATGCATGGTTATTAGCCAAGAAAACAGTTCTGTAGTTCACACTTCAAATTCCACTATCTTTAAAAATACAATTTATGCTTTAAAGGATAAAGGGGACCTCGGATGCATGCCTTCTTGGCACCTGAGTTCTGAGGGCTGGGGTGGTCACCAAGAAGGCATGCATCCGAGGTCCCCTTTATCTTTTACACTTTACACTTTTAGCCTTCTGGAGAGCTGTGAAGACCTGGTCTTCCTTCAAGCATTGGGCTAGGATGGGGGTTGAGCTGTGAGGATGATTGAGCTGGGGGAAAGAGTACTTTTGTTTTTAACTATGTTTCTTATGGATGGTTGTGAGCCACCTAAAGTTATCATATGAGATAGGCGGCCATATAGGTCCTGTGAATGAATGAATGAATGAATGAATGAATGAATGAATGATGATGCAATTCTGATTCAATTAGATCTCATTTTTTCCACCACTACTGTATAGTGAGAAACTCTACTGACCTATTGAGATTCATTTGAGAGAAAATATGATCTTAGCTTTAGAAACTTTTTCAATCTCTGTTTCTGCAACAGGAAAAAAAAATCCCTACAGCATTTCTCTTGTCAGGTTGCTGTTGCAAGAACAAAAGCAAGGCCAGGAAAACGTTGGCAGGTCTGTAATCTTCATCTAGCTGGTGCCAGCCAGTGATAAATAACAACCATGATGACATGAGCAAAAATTGCAAGAGGAGCTGGAGGAAGGATCTTGAGCTCTTCCCCAGTTCATTGCACCCTAAAATAACAAGGGAAAACATTTACTTTATTCTCACCTTGTCAATGAAGGAGGCAAACTTGTTGTTGAGGGTCTTGATCTGCTCTCCCTCTTCTTTACGGACTTTCTCGATGGTGGGGTCAATCTCCAGGTTGAGAGGCTCCAGCAGGTGGGGATTGATGGTCACTTTTTGGATTCCGCCAGGTGGACAAACAGGGAAGCCAGGGCCAGCTCTCCCACCACCAAAACTAGGTCCAACTAGCCCATAGCCTCCACCAATACCACCGCCAACAGTGTAGCCATTATAGGCTCCACCACCATAGCCATAGGCACCACCGATGCCACTGCCATAACTGCCTCCAACTGAGATCCTCCTGAATCCACCAAGACCATAAAGGCTTTGGCTGCCAAAACCAGCCCCACCGGCCCGTCCCCAGCCAGCACCGCCAATGCCACATCTTCCACCTCTGCATGTACTTTGTGAGCTCCAGTTGGCATGACACAAATTTGGTAGGATGGCAGATGAGTTACTGAAGCCTCTCCTCTGAATCTTGATGTTGGCTCGGTGAGACATTTTAGCTGATGTGGAGCTGAAGAACAGAGGTGCAGAAAGAGGCACAGAGAAAAAGAGCGAGGACACAGTCTGTGAAGCAGAGGCAGGTGAACTTGTGATCTCTAGGTTTTAAGGTTTATTCTTTTATTTATATTCTCAAGAAAGTGGGATTGGTTATGATTACAGTTGATCATCTTTCTGATTAATGGGGCTAGGCATACCTAAGGCTTTTTTGAATTGTGACATCACTCTGTACTGCTGTACACACCCCACAGAAAGGCTAAATGATAAGACATGTTGTCATTGGAAATAAATAATGATTACTTTCCTAAGTTTATGCACTAGATGATGGAGATGAAGCAGAAAATGAGTTCGATTTGTGCTCAAGCTGGGGAAGAAAGAGAAAAAGATGGTGAGAGGTCTTACTCCAAATCAGTTCCTCAAGCCTGTGATGAAGATTGTCTGGGGGTAATCTTGGACTCGCAGCTCCTGCTTGAAGAGCATGTGGCAGCTGTGGCCAATAAGGCCTTTGCACACCTTCATCTGGTATGCTAGTTGCACCCATTCTTCAATTGGGCGGCCCTTTAGACAGTCAATCATACCCTAGTCACCTCACATTGGATTCCTGTAATATACTCTACATGCCCTTGAAGACCATTTGGAAGCAACAGCTGATCCAAAATTCAGTGGTGCAGGCATGCCCATATAACTCCATTGCTCTACGAGCGGCACTGATTACTGGTGGGCTTCTGGTAACTGATTCAAGGTGCTCACTATTACCTATAAAGCCAGCCCTTCTTGGCAAATAGCCAGGTTATCTGAGGGACTGCCTATACTTTCTGCCTGTCCAAGTAAGAGCAGGCAGAGTTCGTTTGCTTCAGGTCCCTTCAATCAAACAATGGCACCAATCAGGACCTAGGAAGCATGCCTTCTCTGTCACAGTGATTGCCCTGTGGAATGATATCCCGCCAGAAATTATCATGGCTCACACCCTAATGATGTTCTGGAGGTCTTTAAAAACATGGTTGTTCTCCCAGGTCTTTGGATAAGGTGGTTGTGGAGTCCTATTGGACTTTTGTTAGTGGAATATTGTCGTCTAGGCACTGTAGTTCCTTTTTATTGTTTTTCTGATTTAAATTGTAAGCTGCCGAGAGTGGACTCAGTTAAATAATCCACTGAACCCATCCATACCCCAGAGTCAGAGTCAATTAAAAAATAATAATTTCAATAGAATCCTGGCAACCTTGCATAAGGTTGCCACATATCCAGGCATTTACTAAACCATTGTTAAAAAGCCACTCCACAGCAGAAATTGTGTTGGAAGTGGCCTGATGCTATCACTCTCTTGCAGCATATGAAGCAATTCAGTAATCAAAAAATAAACACTGCAATCATCTGTATGTTTACTGGGAATTTTTGGGTGGGTGCTTCAAGTCAATCCCGACTCCTGACATCTTTATGGACATCTCCATGCCATTTCCTTGGCAACTTTACAGAACTTGTTTGCCATTATCTTGGGGATTTTTTTCTACTTTTTTCCGCAGTCCAGGGTTGGGAGAGTGACTGGCCCAAAGCCACCCAACTAGCTTCCATACTTAACTCAGGTCTCTCTGCTCTCAGCCCAGCATCTTAACCATTGTCCCACACTGGATCTCTTTATTAGGAAGAGTTTCCATTTAACATTTATTCCTGAGTAGACTGCATGGTGCGGCTTCGGTTAGACATTTACTTCTGAGTACGTTCCACTGAATTCCATAGAACCGATTAATATATGTATATGTATATGTATAAACAAATGTTACAGGGATATGAAACCATCTGAAAAATATTTATATATTTTTATTTAGGGATGAAATTAAGTTGTTCCCCCCTTCCCCCAAATTCTCCTCAGCTAGCTTACATAGCCTAACCACCTACCCCCAGCTTTTTTTTCCTGACTGGCCAGATATTTCTCATCCACCAACATCCAATGATTTCTCAGAAGCTGCTTTTGTTTAGTTTTTGCTTTATTTCATTTGGCTGGTTTTGTTTAGTGTGCAAACCACCCAGTTGGGCTATATTCAATAAATCAAGTTTAAAATAGCTTAGCATGATGCATGAAACCAGCCAATATTTGATAGTTAGCAATAAGGTTGCACCTACTTAATACTTGAATCAGAGGCCATTAGTCAATATCAGGACTATAGACCGGTCTGGGATGTAGAAAAAAATAAAAAGCCCCCCCCCCCCAAAAAAAATGCAAGGGCAAGCTATGTCTTTACTGCTGCCAAGAAACTTACATGGATGTGATCATATAATCCCTAGAACTTGGCTCAAGATAATTTTTATCTTCTTAACAGGTAGCAGCAGTCAGAATTTGACAGTCACTGTCACCTGACATCTAAATCAAATTAGGGAAGTTTTATTTATTCAGCCAAAAGACACAATCCCATGAGGGGCTGATTTAAAAAAAAAAAAAGCTTATAGTAACTAGCAACCTTGGATGATCTTGAACAAAGGTAAACTGGCTTGGACACCTGGTTAGTACATGGAGATATCTATGAAACCACCAAAAGTGAAGCTCAACTGGATGAATGACTCTATGTCAAATGCCTGCTGAAATTTATTTCTGTTATTAAATATCAAATTTGAACTGAAAAATTAAAAGTTCTTGGAAATCTGAAAGTTGCAATTTCATTCTATTCCAGTTCTGAACTGCATCAACCTGCAGAAATTATTCTGAGTGGAGAACTGAATTTTATCCATTCAATGTTTGGATTTGTAAGTTTCAGCTCAGAATATAAGAATTGTAGTTATTCAATGGAAAAAAGAAAACGGAAAAAATGTAGTTATTCACTGTCTCTGTATTCTGATTATGCCTGTTTACAAGAGGTTTAATTTAGAGAGGGAAGTGATATATCTTTAGGATGCTGATCCCCAATCTTCACCCAACAGTTTAGAAGTCTTAAGAGAATTTTCTTCATATGAAATGTCACTTATTTTGAGAACTTGTGGAATGGGTATCAGTCCTTACCCAAAGTTCCCTGTTCACATAAAGCTTTTGCTTTTCCAAAGCCACATGTAGTTAAAAAAGAAACCACAATGGGAATCTGTTTGCTTATTTTGCTGAACAGCAGTTTGTTGCTTCCCCATATTTTTCTGAATTAATCACAGCTGGCTGGCATCACGCAAAGGATCAGTTGTGGCTAAAAAGATATCAACCTATTTTGAATCAATTACATTAATAAAGAAGCCCCAGTCCTTAAACAGGAGGCAATGAGTTGTTTCTCCAGGCAAACAGTGCAAGTTGCACACTTTTTGATGGGCATGGCTTTGTACTCCTTAGCATTAATCTGCTTAGAACTCTTCTCCTTTACCTTCTCATTGAGCAATTTGGAAATTGAAATTTGTAATGGGCAGATCACCAAGAACATGTCTGGTGTACGCTTAAAGCAGAAGAAAGAAGGAACCTTTTCTTGTCTGAGTTGCAATATGCAGCTTTCCAAATTAAGCAAAGGTGATTCATGACTGAATTGGGTGATGCAAGCAGTCTCCCAGACACATACCACAAGGCGAGCCCCATAGTTTACTACTGGAGTGTCTGCAGGTTGCAAGGTTGGGATGGGGCAACAGCAAAGATCTTGTTTTCTTTATCTCCCATTCCTTGAAGATTTTGACTTGAGACTATCTTGAGACTGGAGACTATCTCATCCCTAGCTAAACAGCCTAGGGGCACATTACAGCACTTATTCCTAACCATCCCAAGTTATCCTTTCCCTCTACTATTGTACCAACTTGTAAGCAACTCAAACCACAGATCTTTTTTTTTTTTTTTTAAAAGATGAGATGTATGGTGTCCAGTACAGAGTGAGCCCTCTTAGAATTCCCAAGCAGCACAGCCACTATATTAAAAGAAAAAAAAAATCCAGTGAATTGCCCAAAGACTGGTCCCTATGTGGCTTTTGCCATGTGGGTGCCGTTTTGAATCCCTCCTTGTGCTGAGTGGACCATGTGGTTAGCCATCCAGGTCCTAGAATTCACCAGGTGGATTGACTAGCTTCGTCCCATAGTTCTAGGACCTTTGCCAAGCCATCATGATGATAGAGAAAAAGGTCTTCTCCATCTGCATGACAAGCCTCAGCTCATGGATGGTTGTCATTTTATGAGCTAGAAATACGCTAATAGGTGGTATGAAGTTGCTGTCCACAGTAGTGGCTAATCATGCCTCCTCTCCCCCCTTTTGTATTCAGGAAAGTAAAATACATTGCCTCTTGGAGATTTGAATTTAACAGGAACCCTTGTTAAAGTATATGCTTCTGAACATAAGCAGAGCTCTGAAAGAATACTAAGTACTTTTTCTTTTATCCGCACTCAATCGTTACCGATTCTGCGGCGACTGCCTGGACAAGTCCCTGCAGTTTTCAAGGCAAGTGTTTCGGAAGTGGTTTCCCATGGCCTCCTTCCTAGAGCAGAGCCCAGCTGGCAAGTGCAGGAGGCAGGGTTTCCATTGCTTCGCACCTTTTTCGGGCGTGTGCAGCTTCCGTGTTACTGGCAACTGCTCCCGTCTCCTTTGCAAGGTGCCGCCAGCATTTTTCCTCCCACCGGGGTGAGAGTACCCATTTATCTACTCACGTAAGTTTTCAAGCTGCTGGGTTGGCAGGAGCTGGGGAGGAAGCAGGAGCTTGCTCTGCTGTGCAGAGCTGGGCTCGAACCGCTGAAGTGTCGACCATTTCTGGCCAGCAACTTTCAGCATCATTAAGCTGCTGCGTCACCGTGTCCCCTTACTAAGTACTAAGATACTTAAACACTTAAATAAATAAGATACTTAAATATTTAAAATACTAAGAAAGCCAGTTTGGTGGGTCTAGTGGTGAAGGCACCAGGCTAGAAAGCAAGAGATGGTAAGTTCTAGTCCTGCCTTAGGCATGAAAGCTGTGACTGTGGGCCGGTCCCTCTCTCTCAGCCCAACTCACCTCACAGCGTGGTTGTTCTGGGGAAAATAGGACGAGGAAGGAATATTAGGTATGTTTTCCGCCTTGAGTTATTTATAAAAATAATAAAGGTGGGTTAAATTTTCTTTTTAAAAATAGCTGAATGTCCCATTTAGAAAAAGGGCTCATAATATATTTGTCTCAGAGGCAGAGTGCATGCTAACAGACATTCAATATATTTGACATAAACATTGGACTTAATATGGCTGAACAGAAAATCTACCTAAACAATTTCTTGAAGAAAGGGAAACATGGGAGAAAAAGAGACAGACAGTTCCTTTTGTCTTTTAAACTTAGAGACTCATTTATCCAACAATAGGCCAGTTGAGAAACAGATACAGGGACAATGTCTGAAGACCTTTCCCTCATCTATCTCTGCCCCTTTTCCAAGTGTTCAAAATAGGTTCATAGGTGCAAAGAAATTATGCAGTTTCCAACATCATCCCATTGCAATACATCGTCCCACTTTTGCTCTGTTTTAGCTGCCACAAGTACAGTGGTGCTTAAAAGTTTGTGAACCCTTTTGAATTTTCAATATTTCTGCATAAATATGACCTAAAATATGATCTGTTCTCCACACAAGTCCTAAAACTAAAGAGAACCTAATTGGGATACAGAGACAGAGTATCTGAACCCAGCTCTTGTCTAAGCAAGGATCCTTTCCTAGAAAGAATAATGCTGTCCGCTCCCAATGTAGAGATGGGAGAAGAAGAATCTTCTTATTTTCAGAAGTTCAAAACATATCGTTTTTGGTGGGATAGGAAGGAACCTAAAATGACATATGGAGATCCAAGACAATCCTTTAAGGCCCACGTTTGCTGATTGTTACTCAGTGTTGGAGTTAGGAAATTGGAGAGGAAATGAGTGTGGAATGGAGGAAGCTGGCTGGACCATGGGTGGGAGGTGGGGACACTGGGCCCTTCATGCTGCGATGTTTGGTGAAATTGCTATTCAAAATCTATGGGTAGCATTGAAAGTGGCATGAATTAGAATGAACTAGAAAGTGATCATTGATCCATATTTAGGGAATCATTGCAATTTGGAAACTCTTGGAATACTTTGGTGAGTATATCAAAATAAACAGTGGGGGTTTTATTCCCCAGGAAAATTAATTTCTGGTATTATCTATGAGTCAGGGTGTTTTGTTATAGGCATGAATGACTAGAAGTGCATTTTTCTGCAAGCTATTAAGTACTAAGTTGGGGAGGGGGGAGCAACAGTAAGGAGGATAATTTGTTTGATTTATATTTAAAATGTAAAGCCAACGTTGCCTTTAACGGTTAATGGGCGGAAGGCCTAGTCTGATTCTTATTAATCCAAAAGGAGTAGTAAAGAAAAACTTACAAGAAAAGGCAAAATATGTACTAGTTGTATTTACAAGCTAAGGAGTGACTGATGATAAGAGTAGAGTTACCACCTGGATGGTTTTAAAAATTACTTGTTTCCTAACACTGAACTGTTGGTTCCTTTCAACGTGCTGCATAGCCAAAGGAGAAGAGAAACCGAATATCTACTAGGAAACCAATTGCCTCAGGCTTTTATTGATTGTCAGCCTGGCGGCAGGCATTTCACCATACTGTCTGAACTGTTTTCATAAGAACTAATATCTTAGTGAGATTTCTTTCCCAACCCTTTTCATTGTGTGCCAAGCTTTTGAAATTATAAGCCTGAGATCATGGGCCGTCTCCATATTGAAACGGTTTCACTCTAGGAAAGGTTTCATGGACCCAGATTTTTCAGCCAAAAGCACCAAGGTATCTTTTGCATTGCTGAAACATGCCTATGGCTCTCCAAGATTTATTTCAAATAAAATAATTTAAAAATGCAGAAGGCTGAAATCGCATGAGATGGTCAAATCTCACGAGAGTTCAGCAATTTTGCAGGACAGTGCTGGAATCCAGCAAGAGCAGTCATGAGATTTTTATGGTTCTTGCATGAGATTGTGAGATCTTGCAAAGTGTGAATTGGGGGTTTTGGAGGGTCTAGATCATCATGCAAAATCATATGGTAACATAACAGATCTTCAGAGAATGCTGAGTCCTGGACTAGAATTTAGAACATGGAGAAGTATGGTGGCTGAAGAGATGTCTGAATGAACTATCACATCTGGTTGCTACAACTTTCAATTGCAGAGGCCCTCAAATAACTCAGAGCTTAGAGCATCCTTAAAGATAAATTAGATACTGTAATGCCAAAGGCCTCCTACAAGCATTCTGCAGGTATTAAATACCATGAGGAGTGGGCAAATATGGTAGAAAGCCAGATGTGATCTCATAGTATTTAAGAAGCTATAACCTTTCCCTATGATAGTGGCCCTTCACCTGCAGCTTGTAGCATATCCAATTTTCCATTGTTTTTTCCTACTTTTGGAATACCTTCCCTGCTCCTTGTGTACCTCTATTTATTCATTTCTATTTAAAAGATTTGCACAGCCACCCATCTGAAAAAGCAACTTTGGGAGACTCACAGCAATAATAAAACTAAAAACCATAAAAACAAAACTAAAACCAAAAACTAAAATATCCAGCACCTCAGTTATCTCCTAGGATGCCTCAACCATCATCCTATAGGCTCTCATCACTCTACCTCAGTGCCTGGGTGAAAAGCCAGGTCTTGATGGCCTTCTGGAAGGCTAAAAGGGTGGGAGAGAGTCAGTTTGGTGTCGTGGTTAAGGCATCAGGCTAGAAACCAGGAGACTGGGAGTTCTAGTTTCACCTTAGGCACAGAACCAGCTGGGTGACCTTGGGCCAGTCACTTCCTCTCAGCCCAAGGAAGGAGGCAAGGGCAAACCATTTCTGAAATGTTGCCAAGAAAACTGCAGGGACTTGTCCAGGCAGTTGCCAGGAGTCAAGACTGACTTGAAGGAACCAAAAAAAGGGGGGGGGTGATGGGGACCTGCCATATTGCTGTGGGAAAGATGTTCCACAAGGTAGGGGGAGCTACAGAAAAGGTACACTTCCTAGGTCCCACTAGATGGCAAAAGTTCAGGGAAGGGACCTGGTGTGTGCCTACCCAAACCAATCTGTTGGGATGGGCAGATACTGTCAAGAAGAGGCAGTCCCACAAATAACCTCTGTTCCCCACTACCTCCCATCTTGGTGCAAAGGATGGGGGCGGAGGAAGATTTCAAGGTAGTGGGTATTTTGATTTTCTGTACAGGAGAGGAAGACTTGATTTAGATTTGATTCATTGGGTGTCCTACCCAGACACAGAATGTTCTTGGGTGGTGGTAGATGACCCACATACACCCGGCCTTCTTTGACAGTTATATTTGCAGTGTCCATACAAGCCCAAGTGGCTGAACAGGCTGAACAAAAAAGGATCTGCCCCTGCCAGACAATCTGACACTGAAGGGATGGGGGACTTGATTTGTGGGAGGTAACAACTTCATGACTGTCAAGGAAACAGCAGAGACTGCCCCATGAAAATGAGTGCTGAAATGGGGGTGGGGAGATCCTGAAATTCCCTCCCACACTGCTACCCCAATTAGGAAAAGGAAGAAGTAAGGAGTTCTTTGGGGAGGGGGGAGTTCTACAGGAGGAAGAAATGGTGACAGAAGAAGGACAAACTCTCTCTAGCTGCCTAAAAGCAAGAGGAGGCACTGGGAGAAGCACCTAACACTTCTACAGTCAGAGGGGGAGGAAAGAGGGAAAATAAAGGGAAACGTAGGATTTGAGATGGACAAGGTAGAAACCAAAAGTTCCCAGGCCACAGATGGCCGTTAATGTTAATGCAGCAATAGCTCAGCTTTGAGGCCACCAAGCACTGTGCCAGTCATCTGTTAATTTTGAAGGATGGGAGAAAGAAGCCCCTAAACCCATGAAGGTATAAATGCCACCTCTTGTTGGCACTGGCTGTGGGCAGTCAGTTGTTTTGCATGGCTTCAAAGTTGTCAGAAATAAAGATTTTAGCCTAGCCAAGATGCATCAGGCAGTTTTCTGCCTAGTCAAGCCAAGAAGCTGAGCTACCCTCTGAAATGTGGGGAAAGGAGATTTGTGACTTACTGCCAAGTCCCAGTTGGGACAACCTTATACTCTTTAAACTTTCAGTGGAAGATAAGGTTGCCTTGTTACCAGACGTTGCTGAAGATGTAATGCCATTGTTAGGCTTGAGAGTTGCTAAAGGAGACGCTAGTAACAAATTAAATTGGCTAAGCATTGTGCATTGAAACAATGCATTGGCTCACCATTGCCCTGGGGGAATTGAAATGGCTCCATTATAGCAGTGTAGCATCATCAACCTACCATTCACTCTTATAGCAAGTTGAAACCAAGGTTAGATTCTTTGTTTCTTGCATCACAGGAATGTTTAGTCTCTTGGGCCCAACCTTCCCTTCTTCTGCCCCATCTTGACTTATTCATATTGCAACTGCTGTTGAACACTACTGTTTCGGGCTGTTAGTGAATAACCTCTATACTCAGTGAACCTTACAGGAAAAGAACTTTGTCTGAAAAGTGACCCTAGCATAATTTTGAAAGCCTGCTCCCAAATTTCAGAAGAGATTTCTCACCATAGGGGGTGAGAATCCAAAGTCAGGAATCTTTGTCCATCTCAATCCATCTCTTGAAGCTAGTTTGCTTGATGCTGGAGACCTGAGCATGCTGTACAAAGGAGGTGCTGGACACTTGAGTGCGTGAAGGCAAAAAGAGGTGTCTAAGGGACTAGACAGGGAAACTGTTACACGCGCTCCCAAGTTCTGCTTATGGTCACTTATTCATGCACTCACAGCTTGTTGAGGCGTGTGGATCTTATAAGCCCCTCTACCTGGGTTTCCAGATAGGTGCAGCTAGAGCAAACAGACATGCAGCCCTGGTCAACAGCTGGGAAATAATTCAGGACATGCACACATCACTTTCAACCAAACACTGAGGCACAGCAGGTTCTTTGAAATACACAGAGACCCAGTGAATTTAAAGTAACAACAAAACTTTACTAATTACAATGTACATTTGCTCTTTCTCACATGTACACACACTCATCCACGGTTACCCACTTCCTTCTCAACTAGGCTGCCAGGCACTAGCTAGAGGGACAGAAGTTGTCAAGTCTGGATCCAAAGACAACTCAAGGTGTGGGCGGGCTTCAGTACCCCTTTTTATCCCCAAAAGTTCTTGCTTTGTTGATTAGCTGGGATTGGATTTTTTTTCCAGTGCTGAGACCCAACTTCTTTTGTCTGGTTCAGATGACATTTTTTTCCTTTGTTTCCTTAATGACTTGTTTCCTTTTTATCTACCTCCCTGAAGGGATCTTTTAGACAAGATTCTTGGCTCTTTGTCCTCTCTGCTTAAGTGCCTGCTTCATCTTTAGTTATGGCAGTTTCTGCCTAGTCTCACAAAACAACTGTGCCAGAAAATTAGAATAACCATCTGCTGATTTAGATTAGCTTTTGCCATGGGAGCTTCTCAATGCTGTCCAGGAGTAGAACGAATTACTCCTGGATAAGGAGTAGAATGAATCTACTCCTGGATAGCATTGAAATGTCTGCAAGCAAACAATCAAGTGAGAACTCCACATAAAATATTTCTCCATCTTTCTGTCTGTAGCAGGTCTATAATAACAAGGTCCTTAGAAATCTTGGAGCCTTTGATGTTGAGAGTATCAAGGAAGTAGTTAGGACTGGTCTGCTTAGATACTGAAGATCAGACATGAACCGTGGGAAAGGTGTGGCACATACTCTAATTCTTCCATAATATTATATTTCAGGGGAAATGTGGGTGGAGGGAAATACTTTCATTTATTTGCAAAGAATCACTGTGTCTTGACAATAAGAAGTTTGGATGAAGGTTCAAAGAAGGTTTGTTATTTTTTGTAATACAGAGGGTAGGTTTTAATTTATCTGGCCATGAAAAGATTCCCTGCTCCCTTTGGTATCAAAACAAAGAACTTAACAGAACCTTGTACCAAAACAACATTTTTGAAAATATTTTAAATGAAGGTGTGCTTTTTGTTTCTGTTTCTTTTTTCTTTTGCTTCTCTTTCCTTTTTGTCAGTCAGCAGTCATTCTTGCCTCAGTATTTCTTCTAGCAATATTTTGAAGCCAAAACAAATAATACTTAAGCCTGCTAAAAATCCAGGGCAAAGAGGGCCTCCCTGTGGAATTCCTTGGAGAATTACATTTTTCAGGCATGCTTTTGCAGTTCAGTAACCCTTGTCACTGTTCTCTATACTTTTTTCAGAATTTCTGAGGACAGTATCAAACCTAACTGAGTTTGATAGTAAAATATATTTTAAAATAGGCTTCCCTGTTAGCCCTTGAGGTAGGCCAGGTCAGGAAACAGACAACACAAAAAGTAGTAGAATTCTACTTTATTGATATAGGCCATAATAACAGGAACTTGAAAGCCTGACAGTGTTTATACCAAATAGAGTCTAGGTGAAATCCTTCAGTTTCTTTCTAATACCTTCTTCCCTTCCCAGGCTGAATTCATGGTTTGCTAAAGGTCTTCGCATACTTTCTCCAAAGTCATTTTGATGATTCTTCCATTATTTTCCTCCTAATTATTTTTTTAAGTAATAACTTTATTAAATTTTAAAAGAAAAAGATAAAATCTAACAAGAACTAACAATTAAGGGAAAAAATGGAAAAAAGAAAGAATAGAAAAAAGAAGAAAACAGAGTGCAGAACGAAAAAGAAATCAGAAGCAGAAATACAAAAAAAGAATGACTTCTGACTTTTTACAGCGGATATAAGTAAAACTTATGTTAAATTCTTATTCTAAGATTACAACATAAGGTCCATTTTTTCTACTGTCTACTAGCATTACTAATCATCAAATCCATATATCATAATTTCATTTTTTTCTGTTTCACGTAAAAAGTCCAAAAGGGGCTTCCAATTAGCATTAAAATTAGTCAATGTCTTTTCTCTAATCAAAGCTGTCAATTTCGCCATCTCAGCCAGCTCCATCAACTTTATCATCCATTTTCCATTGTGGGTAATGTCAAGTCTTTCCACCTTTGAACATATAAAAGTGTTGCTGCAATTATCATATATAAAAACAAAGTCCCATGAGATTTTTCCAGTTGTTTAACCATCAACCCCAAAAGAAATGTCTCTGGTTTCGATTGCATATTGATCTTCTGAATCAATATATGTACTGTATTTGAGTCCAAATTTTTTTTAGCTTTTTTACATGTCCACCAAAGATAATAAAAAGTCCCTTCTTGTTGTTCACATTTCCAACATATATTTGAAGACCCTTTATATATTTTTGACAATCTTTACGATGACAAATACCATCAATACATCATTTTATAAAATTCTCTTTAAGATTATAACATAATACAAATTTCAGCCTTTTCGTCCACATATTTTCCCATTATTCCATTTGTATATTATGTCCAACATTTTTAGCCCATTTTATCATATGATCTTTAACTTGTTTATCTTCTATTTCAAATCTCAACAAAAGTTTGTACATTTTAGCAATAAGATGTTCATCATTAGTACATAACTCAATTTCAAATTCAGTATTACCATGTTCAAAACCAAAAATCCTTTTCTCCACCTTAAATCTTTCTACTAATTGTACACGTGAAAACCATTAATATCAAATCTTCTCTTGATTTTATTTTAAATTCTCCCCGGGAGAAATCTAGTATGGCAGCATAAGTTAACCATTTCTGTTTAGTTACCATTTCTCTTCTGTAAAATGCTTCCTGTGGTGATAGCCATAAAGGTATTTTCGGACACAATCTAGATTAATGTCTATTCCAGATTCTCAGAATGGCACATCTAATAAAATGATTTTTGAAATCTACATTAACTTTAACTTTGTCATACCATAAATAGTCGTGCTACCCAAATCATGCCCTTCTAAGTCCAATAACCTTCTATTTCTCAGTGTCACCCACTCCTTCATCCAGACTAAACAGCAAGCTGCAAAATACAAATTCAAATCAGGTAAAGCCAAACCTCCTCTTTCTTTAGCATCTTACAACACCTTAGATTTAACTTGTGGTTTTTTTTGCCTTGCCACACAAATTTAGATATATCTTTCTGCCATCGTTTAAATGGTAAATCAGTAGTCAAAATAGGTATTGTCTGAAACAAAAATAATACTCTAGGTAAAACATTAGTTTTTATCACAGAGACTCTTCCCAACAATGACAGTTGTAATTTCTCCCAGTCTCTTTAAACTTAATTCTGTGTCTTAACATAATTGTTTTGAAACAACATACAATTCATATTTATCAGATTAATACCCAAATATTTCACTTTTTTCTCAATCTTGAAACCAGTTTTGTTCATCAATTCTGTTTAATCTTGTATCTTCATATTTTGTGTTAACATCTTGGTCTTTTGTTTATTAATCTTAAAACCAGCTAGTGCACCAAATTCTTTTAGTTTTCTCATTAGTAATTCTATAAAAATTCCCTTTATCTTCATTTGGAGCATAAAGTCCCAAAACAAAGACTTTAACTCCCTGTTGTTGTTGTTTTTTGGTCCTGCCAAAATAAATTTTTCTCCCAAATTTTTACAAGTTAAATACTTCATGTCTTTATTTCTGATATGAGTCTCTTGTAAACAAATTATATCTTGTTTTAGTATTTTTTAAACAGAGAAATATTTTTTTTCTTTTTGGGGGGAATTTGCCCCATTTATATTCCATGTTAGGTACTTATAATTCAAGATTAAGCCAATACTTTAGAAAATTCTATACCAGTAGCACCTAATTCCGAATAATCTTTTTCAATATCCTGTTTCTATTGTGATTTTTGGTCAATTTTCTGTGAAATCTCCATTTGAGCTTCTTCCAAGTCTCTTTAAATTTTTTCAAAAATTACCTGGCCTTTTGAACTGTATTCCATCGAAATCTTTTCTGTTGAAAAGTAAAAATTACACCCTCTAATTTCTCCCAATGAAATGGAATCTTCTTCTGCTTTAATACCTCAGTCATAAATAAATAAATAAATAAATAAATAAATAAATAAATGAATGAATGTAAACTTTTCTTTTATGTAAAATTCTGATAGGAATTTATTTGAAGATGATTATATTTGCATTATCAACTTTCAATCTTAAATTGAAATGCTGTTGCAAAACGGTCTCTTGCCCTCTTCCTTACAAAATGCACTAAGGCATCTCGTAGAACATGTCTTATTGTGGCAAAATGTGAATTAATCCAATACACCTTGTCAGTCTCCTCTTCAGTGTCATCCTCTTCCCAGCCTAAAAAATCTGACATTGCCTGAACCACCTTTCTCCTACTGTCTTCATCTGGAACTTCTGGAATGGCTCTAAATCTCAAACAAAATTCTTTCTCTCTAAGTTCCAAAAGAGCCAAATTAACCATTCCTCTTTCAAATTCTATATCTCAGATTCTTGATTTATTGCCTAAAATTTCCATTCTATCATTAATTTGTTTTATTTCTCCAGAAATTTGTTTCATATCTCCAGACATTTGTTTTACAGAGTTATCCGTCTTATCCAATCTTTTTTCAAGGGTCATAAATTTAGCTTCCAATGACTGAGCCAGTTTAAATCTTAATTCATCAAACATCGGTTTAAGTAAACGGAAAGAAATTGCCTTATTTTCTTTCTCTTTATCTTCCTTCTGTAACAGCTGTTCCGAAGACCCTCATCTAACTTCCAATCTCACTCTACGTGATGTCATTGTAAAATAATAAAAAAGTAAAAGTACAAAAGTAAAAATACAAAGCAGAGAAAAAAGCAAACACCTCACTCCCTCTGGTGGCTTTAAAGCTTTAATTGCAGGCAGACGTCTCTGCTAAAAATAGGCTGTCAGATTACTGTGTTCTTCTGATATATGATCCCAGCCAATTATCGAGTCAATTAAAGTAAAACAAAAAACATTCCCATAGAAGAACAGAGTCCCATTAAAAGTTTTAATTTTAACAGTGCAGATTCATAAAAGATTAAACTTTTACAAATTTAAAAATAAATCTTCCCTTTTCTCCATTGTTAACTTTCTTATATCACTTTAATTATCCCGCTTTTTGTGAAGTTTAAAATACTTTAATTACTTTAAGTTCTCAGATCTTCCCACAGTTATATAGTCCCCCCAAAATGAGAAAAACATCAAGAGAAATCCTTATCTGATGTAAAAGAAATTCTCGCTTAAACTGAAGAATAATTAAAATCCAAAAGTGCTGTAGAAATGGTGGTTGGCCAGTTCCAGTGTCCACATACAGGCTACATCTCAGCCCTGAACAATGATGTATTCCTTGCTCCCCGGCCACTCCACTCATAAGCCGCTTGCAAAAACTTCCATTTTTGCCATTTACTCATGAGGAATGGCCATCTGGAGATCGGATAGGCTGATTTCAAGCTTCCTCCTTTGTCCAGAGGAAGTTAAAGTGTCCTGGATGCCCGCGGGGCACTGAACAGCTGAGATGCCATCTCTGGAGTCTCAAAGACAATCAATCCACTGTGCCCTCCACCGGAAATCTCCATTCTTCTCCTAATTAGAAGTGGGGTTGAGACTGCAGTTTTTTACTTTCTTATGAGGAATTGGCCATTTTTAACTTAATGGGATTTTGCTTCAGTATTTGAAACGTTGTCTAGCAACAATGACTGAATTCATAGCTCTAAATTTAATTATTATCAGCCTCTTTTCTTCCCCATAATTTTATCCCGTTAAGTGTTATAAGTTATAAAAGCCTTAATCAGATATTCCTGATTAAGAGTCAAGATTTGAATGTATGTCTGTTAAGCTTAAAACTACCCAAATATCTGTTTTATAGGCATTGAGATTTTACTACAATGTAGGTATTATCTGCAAAGAACTTTAAGTATAATTAATTTTTTATTGATTGTTCAATACTTTCTCTTCACATGAATCAGGATGGAAAGTGAGAGGCCATACAGAACGCTCTTTCCCAAGTTAGGCACTTTTTACTCAGTGGACTTAAATTCCCAGAATTCTTAGCAATGGCTACTTTGGCAGTGGAATTCTGGGAACTGAAGCCCACACAGGTGGAGATTTCCAGCTAGTAAAGGCAGAATATTTTTGGTTCAGTCCCTGGCATTTCTGGGTAGGGCTAGAAAAGTTTCCTTTGAAAGCCTCAGGAGTCAATACTGGATCAGCCAGAATTGTCGCCAAATGTAAAGAGGGCAGGGCTCCTGTATTCCCAGAACAAACTGTTCTTGCTAAAATGATCTCTTCTACATACCTAATAAAAGGCAGAAGAGTTTTGTCCTACTTTGCATGTGTTCACCTATACTGTATCAACATGTCACCCTCTTAATTACTTTGCTAAAAAATATGCAGGGCTGAATGTTGCATAGAGACAGAGCATTTCAGATTGGCTATAAAAGGATATCCCATATTAATGCCATTCATATTGGCATGTCTGCAAAACACATAAGGTTGATTATTGTCCAAAATAAGGACTGGCAGTCTACATTATACCCTATAAATTCAATTTTTTTAAAAAAAATCTGCGCTCAGTCGTTACCGACTCTGCAGTGACTGCTTGGACGAGTCCTTGCAGTTTTCAAGGCAAGGTTTTTCGGAAGTGGTTTGCCAGACCCTCCTTCCTACTATTCATATTAATGCTGTTGGTTTTCTAGTGTTTGATCTGTATGATGGCACAGTCTGCTAGTTTTTGCATTGCACTCACAACAATAGAGCGAAGCTATCAGTGCATGATATGATGGAGTATATGTGGGTGTATGTCTATTAGCCAGCTTGTCACTCCGGCTGGCAAAAGATCACCCTGCTGGCTTCCATTCCTAAGGATGGAGTCTAGAATTTAGGTCCCCCCACTTCTAGTACAGCACCTTAACCACTACACCACATTGCCTCTCATATCTTCATATCACTGGAGATCTTAACACTGTTTCCTAGTTTTCACACAAGGAAAAATAAATCTTAATCCTATTCAATGGCCCTTGGCCATGCCACCATGCTGAAAATAGGATCTGAAGGAGGCATGCAGAAGGAGATTAGAAAGGTCTTTGATTTTTAGCTCGTCTGGGAATGTATAGTCCTGCCTATTTTGCCTGGGATATTAAGAGCATGATAGTTAAATAGGGAGAAATGCAACGTATACTTTCCTAGAATAGACTTGCAGTGAGGTTAGAAGAACCTCTAACCTCTCACATATGTGTGAAGCCATTAAAAGGGCAGCCTGTACTTTAAGTAAAGAATAACTTAATTTTGCCATCGTCCCATTTAAGTACCCTTAAGTCATTCACACAAATATCATAGCTTAAATACTCCACACACACAGTAAAATTAGGGCTGTGCATGTTTTGAAAATAAGTTAGAAGTGCTTCAGACCTCATATAAGCACAGCATCTCTCTATTCATTCAGTCAGCCCGACTTTGTTCAGGCTTCTCTGATGTTTGAGGGAAAAAATGTGGCACCTTTAATGAATCCATTGCTTTAAGCAGCCTTATCTTTTGTAAGGATCGTGCCCTAATCTGAAAAAGGATGAGTGCTTTAAGAAATAACGGAGAGGTGCTGTGCTTGCTCGAGATCTGTAGCACTTCTTTCAAACCGTGTTTCACATGAGTACAGTCCCATTAAGGATTTTGGAAAAAAAAAATTTGAAGTCAGAGATTTGGATGAGGTGTAGTTAATGGAGCTTACAGCACCATTCCTGAAGAAATTAAACTTTACCACTTACTATCTATGAAATGGTAGGATTGGCACTAGATCAAGTACGCTAAAAGGGAATGCTTGATTTTTTAAAAAAGCTAAATACAGTGTGGAAATACCTCTAGCAGATTGGGGACTATCTTGATTTTCAGAGGAAAAGATGACGGAAAACAGCACATTTAAAAATTAAAATTGCTCTTTATTTGTCATGCAAACTTGCATAGGTTCATAGGCATCAGAATCAAGCGTTACAATTCATAAAATAGCAGCAGCAGAAACAATCACCTTTTCCAACTTTGCTTTCGCTTTAAAGAAAGGCAGCCAAGAGGTTTTGCAGCAAAGAGAGAAAGAATGCCAATGAGAACTGCAACTGGATGTGGGAAGGGAACAGATCTTATCATTTGTGTCTCAAAGCTAATTTCCTGTAGAAGAGTGCATGGTTAAAATACTGTAGCTTTATATTGTCTCCATCTGAAAATCCAAAAATATGCTCAAAAAACAGAAAAGAGTTCAGAAATTGTGCTTGGAATGAGACAAGTCCATGAAGTTTGCCAGCCTAGAAACCCCCATTGTATCTACTTTATACCAATGCTATAGCATTGTATCGAAGAAACCAAGAAGGAGCTTAAAATTACTGGTTTTCTGCATGTTTTTCCTCTAAAACCAATTTATTTTGCACATGTCCAGGAGTACAGGAACTGGCAAACTGGAATGTCTCTTGCACACAATAAGGATATTGATGCAGTTGAATATGGTTAGGTTGCAGAAACTGATTTTGTTAGAAAAATGTTCAGCACAATATTTGTCCTCCATTAGGTGTCTAATATTCATAGAATGGCTGATGCTGCAATCGTAGAATTAACGTTCAAACAAATGGCATAGACATTTTTTTCTATATATATTCACAGCCCTCCCATTGATCTACACAGACTCTCTTGTTCTGAGACCCTTCTTGAAACGATTATACAAATGGTTCACTTAATGTGGTTGCATTTCCTTCTGTAAACCAACCTCTTGTCTTCCTGCTATAGCAGTTCTAGGTGGAGAAACTGTTTCAGCCATGACAGATCAGGTTCCAGTAGTGGAACAGATCAAGTGTGCTGGATTTGGGTGCAAATGTCCAGATTAATGTTAGACCTAGATCTTTATGGAAAAGGTGACCGTGTCAGAGAGGAAAAGCGTTTTTTTTTTTCCTTTGCATTATTTACACAATGGGGTTGATTAGCTTCTACTCGCATCTGGTCGTACAAATTGTCATTCAGGAGGAGGCCCAACTTTAATAGGCAGTTTTCCTGCTTGTACTGGTCTTTGATACAATTTTCACACTGGAACTTCCTCCTCCACCTGAGGAAAGGCGACCTCCTCCAGAACCGTAACTACTCCCACCTCCAGAGCTGATCATGGAGCCAAACCCACTTCCACCATAGTTGCTGCCGGAGCTAATGACATAGCCGCCGCCACCACCACCACCACCACCACTGACTCCAACTCCAAATCCTCCTCCGAGTCTTCCAGCAGATCCTCCACTGAATCCTCCTCCCAACGCAATGCCGCTTCCGCCGCCGTATCCAGCGGTAGTGGTGCTGCTGACTACAGCTGGAAAACAGAGGAGAAAGAAAGTTCAGCTCCTTCCGTAACTCCTAAAGAAAAACTCATGTCAGGGTCCCTTTAAAAAATATGCACACAAATGTATAAATAGAGATGATACTTACAATAGCTCACATTTCCAACACCTTCTGCCAGCCTAAGAAACAATATAATAATTGGAGTTAATGCCTCAGCTTACAGTAAAATTACCATGTTTTAATATAAGAAGGGGTGTTGTGATGGCAGAAATATAAAGTCAACATGTGTCCCCAGGGTCAGGGGCAAATGATGAAACATGCGTCATACATCACAGCACAACCGTCACGACTGACTGATTGGTGTCAGATGTTGGCACAGAAGTGCAGCAGGGCGGGGTTTCCATTGTGAGGTCATCCCATGTACGTCTTTTTTGGGGGGGGGGGTCATTGTGGTTGGCTACAGATGCCTATGAAAGTCTTAATGCATTTATTTCCCATCTTATTTCCCCAACATGAAAAGAATGGGCCAAAAAAGTGTCCCCAGATTTGTGCTCTGTGGGCCTTACAAACCAAATTAAAGAATGAATCACAGCAATGTGTCTCCTTTTTGGAGAAAAATTGCTCTTAATATTGCAGAAACATGCAGTTTCCAACATCCTCCAATCAGTGAGACTAGTCCTGAAAAAGAGCATTCTGGTCAGTTTGGTTTAACCTTGCTATACACAAACAAGATTTTTTTTAAAAAGAAGACCTCAGATACTGTGGTTAGACCACCAAGAACTATTATAAAGGCCTTTATCAGTATAACTGTTACATTTCAAGGTGCAAGCTGTACAGGTGAAACATCCGAGGGAATGCTCTTTTTTTATTTGAGGAAAGTCAGAACGAAGGCTGATGAAAATAGGTAGATGAGCCATGAGTTTAGCAATCAGTTAAAAGCATTATATTAGTGCTATGTTTCTCCCAACTGACCTGATTTCTTCTCCTTCTAGCAACTTCCTGTAGGTGGCAATCTCAATGTCGAGGGACAGCTTGACATTCATGAGCTCCTGGTATTCCTTCAGCTGTCGGGCTAGTTCTTGCTTGGCTCTCTGTAGAGCTTCCTCCAATTCACTCAGCTTTTGTTTAGCATCCTTGAGGGCAAGTTCGCCACGATCCTCAGCCTCAGCAATGGTTCCCTGAAGGTTGGCACACTGGCAATGGGTATAACAATTATTGTTGTTATTATTACTGGAGTCCATCCATGTGAAAACTATTACAATGGGTTCTCTCTGAATTTTTCCAGAAGAATATATCTTCCAGCTTGTAATCACAGAAAAATTGAAAATCTCTTCTCAAAGACCATTGTATACTACCATTATGAATATATAAGACATATAGGTGCTGAGTGCACATCTGCATCTAAATCAAGAAATACTTGTAGTCTGATGTGCCAAAATTGCACTAATATTTCCTGTAGATGGGGCCGAGTGACTCCATTAGCTCTGGTCCAGATTGTTCAGTTTGTCCATTTTCTCCAACGTGGGAAACAAACTATATATAAGGTTGGGTACACTAAGCCATAATATGGGTTGTTCAGTTTCGACTTAATGTGATCTGTGACCTGAACCACTGTAGTTTGCAAATCTAAGTGTATGCCTTAGCATAATGTGCAAAAATCAACTTAAAATCATGGTTAAACAATTATGGCAAAGCAGAATATCTGAACCCAGCCCCTGTGACAGCAGATTTGTCCATGCAATGGAACTGAGCAGAATTCTATAAAGCTTCACTTGTAACATGTTATGTTCATATGAATTCTCTGCAACTGCATGATGATTTATGCATTTATTTACAAAGTTTCTATCCCTTTGTTATTTATCAGACTCTGGGTAGCTCACAAAGGACACAATTCCTTCAAAGAGACAGAAATGGAATAATTCCAAAAGCAACTGTTGAAACGGATGATCTATGTCACTGATTTTCTTTAGATGGATGATAGGGGAACAGAAATATTTTAATGATATGGAAAGGCTGGCTCACTGTAGTTGCCTGGCTGTCTTCCTTAGAACACTTTAGGGTGCAGAACAATTTATATCATAACCTGCCTGTCTGCTAGCTTGTCTATGCTGTAGTAAGGTGAAGGAGGAGATTCCTGATTTAATTTGCAATGCCTAAGAACTGTTGCAAAGCAATTCACCGCAGCTTGTTCAGCTTGACTGTGTGGATACCTTGCAGCATTTGTACAATGAGAGATATATTATCTGTGGATTCATTAGCAAGATCCCACAGACTAGAAGAAGCAATAAAATGCGGTTTCGATTAGAATGATGTAATGTTTAAAATTTTTTTGAGTGTATTAGTCTTTGGCATGTATAACGGCGCCCCACATGCCTCCTATTTATTTCCTGTCCTGCATAGCTGTTTAACCACAGTCCCTAAGTTTTCTACAGCTGTGTCATCTGAATGCTGAATGGCCACCATTTTTGGTTAGCAGCAAGTGGAATCAAAAATCATTAATTCCAGTCAATGTTAACCAGAAATGGCAGCTACTTGAAGTTCAGATGACACATTTAACTGTAGGTAATTTATAAACCATGGCTTAAGAACTCTGTAGGGAAGTAGCATGAAGAATAGCAGCATGCCTACGCCCATTAACCAACTACAGAAGTTTAGCATGTCATGAAAATACACATTCTCTGTAATGCAGTGGAAATGGTTCCCCTTATCCCAATGTTTTGGTTTGCTTTATGAATAGTATGACAAATATATATATATGAATAGTATGACATTCATATATATATGAATGAAAGACTGACATTTGCTGGATTATAATTTTTCGTTGACCAGAATCTATTTTGTCAGCAGAAGTGATACCTTTGGTTAACAATACAATAATTAGGAAAACCAAAGGAGTTTCTTGCTTACATCCACAATGCCTGGGAGAGACTTGAGGACAATCTCTGGAGATTTATTCAGTTCTTTTGTATAACTGCTTTTGAGCAATGCACACTGGAGATACCAGCAGCAAGGTGGATGGATTCAATAACAGTGGTGATGGGTCGACCATTGGAACATCTGAAGGACTTGGTTGGGGACAGACTATCCTGGAGAAAAACCATGTGGTCAGCACTGACTTGATGGCATGTAATCAATCAATCAGTCAAAAAAGTAGGTCAAAGGGAATATTGGCATGTATTTAGGGGGAAGGATGTGGAATGGGGTCAAAGAAGCATTTAAAGCCAGATTTAGAAATATGTAATTGGCATATGTTTCCTGCAGTGCACTAGCTTTTAAGCTGAGCAGGGTTGGATCTGGTTGGTATTTTGGTAGATCATTAGACAATTCTACAGCTGAAGGCTATAAGTAATTGACAAAATATTACAGAAGAAAACAATGGCAAACTACTACTGTGTTATTGCTGAGTGACCTGGACATATTCATGAAGAAACCAGGAATTGCGCTTGGCTTGAAAGACACTTCTCCTTTATATACACTTACCAAAACAGAACAGTAACATCCTCCCTCCCTCCCTCCCTCCCTCCCTCCCTCCCTCCCTCCCTCCCTCCTTCTTTCTTTCTTTCTTTCTTTCTTTCTTTCTTTCTTTCTTTCTTTCTTTCTTTCTTTCTTTCTTTCTTTCTTTCTTTCTTTCTTTCTTTTGGAATATACCACTTCAGGGGTGTTTCCTCATGATAAACTCACTATGGATCATGGAAAGTAATTCAAAGTAATTTTCTCCCTTTCTTTTCTATATTTCTATATGTAAGCAATGTACTGAATTAGTGCTTGGAAGACTGTTGAGTCACTCCCTACAAATGAGAACTAGTGGTACAGATCTGCTCTGGCAAAGCAAAGAGCAACTATTCTTTAGTCTGTCCTACAAGCTAAACAGTAAGGTCCATTAAAATGTCACCTGTTTCTTCAAGGCATCAATTTCACCTCGCAGTCTTTGGACTATCCGGTTAAGCTCAGAAATTTCTGTCTTTGTGCTGCGAAGGTCATCGCCATGGCGCCCAGCAGTCACCTGTAGTTCTTCATACTGACATTCAGAAATAAACAGAGGTATCATCAAAACAGAGGAGATGGAAAATGACACCCAGCCCAGAGGTTGGGGAAGACATTCTGTTATGTGGGAGCAAAAGGTCTTTCAAGGACTCTTTGTAGGTTGAGGAAATGTAGCATCTAGAGTCAAGCTCAGAGACTGATGCCCAGGGCTTGCAGTCCGGGAGTAGATGTGCAGAAAGGGAGCCACGCTAATGGTAGGGTTTTGCTGGCTAAAAGTGATTGCATTCTGTCCATCGTCCCAAGTTGATTCCTGCACTCTTTGCAGTTCTTTATGTAGAGAGTCTGTGGGTGTGTATGTGTGTATGTGCGAGAAAGAGAGAGAGAGAAAGTACTAAACTTATGTCCGATGTTAGTCTGATGGACAAGTCACAAAGACAGGTTGAAGGAGGAGGGAACAGACTTCTCCCCTGCCTCCTGCTCCATCATGCACCCCTCCTTTGTACCTGTGATAGGTCAGTTGTGCAACAGATGTGGGGAAGCAGGGGGAATGCCCCCTCTGCTCTTTGGACTCATTCTCTGCATCCAGCATGCAAATCACAGACCCAGAGGAGAGTTGGTGAAGAGCACTGGAGCAGAGAGCTCTCTCTTACTTCACCCAGATTTCTCCAGGCCTCTGACCTGTCAGTACAGTTTTTTTTAAGCAAGGTCTTTCTCCCTCTCTCTCTCTCCCCCTCCCCTCCACACCGCTTTCCTGCAGAAGGACTCCTAAAAATACTAAAACCAAAAAGGGGGAACAGAAATAGCCTGCCCGACAGCTCACATCTGTGCACCTGTGACTTGTCCCTCAGGCAACTTGAAAGGGGACTAAGCCCTTTGTCTCAGGCACCTGCCTATGGTCACCCAATCCTGTGCCACCACATGCTCAGAAGAGTGATTGATGGCTGATTTTCCCACCAGCAGGAGACACCCAGGGTGGGGAAAGGCATCCAAGTGAGTGCGTTAGCTCATTTTCCCATTAAAGCTGGAAGGACAGCACCCCTCGCTGGCCCTAAGGCAGAACGGGGCTCAGCGCAATTGATGCTGGCATACTTTCTCCAGGATGGGAAGATAGCACATTTACAACCTGCTGCCCTCTGGTGCAGGAAATCCTGGGAATTGTAGTCCAACCTGTTTATGAAAAATTGCTCTGGGCCTTTAATGAATTTATTCTAGCTACTCACCTTGCTTTGATACCATGATTCAGCCTCAGTCCTGCTCCTGTTGGCAATATCTTCATACTGCGCCTTGACCTCAGCAATTATGCTATTCAAGTCCAGGTTTCTGTTGTTGTCCATGGACAATATGACAGAGGTATCTGATACTTGCTGTTGCATTTGAGCTAATTCCTGCAAGAAAGTTAAAAACTGTGTCACCTGGACTTATGGGGCAAAAGAAATATGGCTGTGTTGAAGCAGACAAGGAAAAATGGATTAGTACATAACAGTGCTAGAGCAAAATTCAGCAAATCCTAATTCAAGTTTGTCTGAAGCTTTTCAATTTATATTCCAGTTTGGATGCACCCCTCCAGTTCTCCTTGTAATTCATTTTGTTAGAGTTAGGAATTTTAGTGAAAGAACTTATTATTCCCAATAACTGGAATCCAAGCTCAATCAAATATGTTCCGTAACTCATAAATGTTTCCCAATCAAAGTGATTAATTTCACTTGGAAAAGCTGCCAAGGAAGGGGGTGGATTTTTTTCCATTGCTTGCTAGCATCAAGTCCAGACTCGACAACCTTGCAGTATGGAGATGTCTTATTTAAATACAGTTCTTCTGTCTTCATCCAGCCATAGCTGGAGGAAATTGTGACTATGTTGCACAAGATGTGATAATTGATGTCATTAAGTCTCTGCTTGCCTTAACATCTGTTCAGCTCTTCAAACACGTAACCAAGCAAGTGGGAACTGGTGAGGGGAAGAATATCCTTTCTAAAGGAAAAACTGATGTAATGTTTTCCACGGTGGGATGTAAAAAAAGAAAAAAAATTACACAACGAGTTCCAACAAATCACTGTGATGTGATCATCTTAGGGATTCTAGTCCCTCATTCTTTTTTGGCATCGCTAGAAAAGAGTACTGTATAGCTTTTCCCCTGCTTATTTTTCTGTTTAATTATGAGATTTTGCTTTTTACATTTGATCTCTTTCTGTTATATTAAGTTGATGTGCTAACAAATTACCATTTTTACTGAGCATGGTTGGAGGTGGTTAAGGGAAGAAAATGTCCATAATGGAAGACTTCAAACTGGAGAATTTATCAAGCTTTAGAGCAACACCTAAAATTCTGAATGCATTCAAGAAAATGATGTTTATTTTTTTTTTGGTACTGAAAGGAAACTGGTATTTCTATTCATAAAAATACATTTATTTATTTTTTTTTTGGCTTTCAAGAGCATTTTTGGGGGGAGTTCCTCTTCCAATATATTTATAGTCTACTTAGTGGCAAACAGAAATATCAGAGAATTAATTAAGGGGATGAGCGGTAATATAATCCATGATCTCTGCTGATACCATAGCTCGTGCCTTGCACATAAAAAATGCCAGATTCGATTCCCTGTACCTCCAGTTAACAGATCTTGGAGAGACCCTGCCTTTAATCAGATTTAGATTTAGATTTACCTTTACCTTTATATTTGCTTAGGCTTAGTTTAGATCAAGGGCTAAATTCTCTAGTGTTCTGATATAGACCTAGAGCTCATCTTCAGTTTAGAAATAGGGCCTTTGAGAGCTTCAGTGGGAAAGCTTACCGCCTCAAACAGTGCTTTCAAGAACTCCATTTCATCAGTCAGGGAGTCTGACTTGCCACCAAGTTCAATCTTGTTCATGTAGGCGGCATCCACATCCTGCACAAAACATAGGAAAAGTCTGTTACGTTTTGAGCAGAAAACAGACTTGCTCAGCTTAACGAGTTCAAAGGTTCTTTTCTGATCTCACCGAGAACCTGACATTGTAGGCAAATTATTTACCTTCTTGAGCACTACAAATTCATTCTCCGCACCTGTTCGCTTGTTAATTTCATCTTCATATCTGTTAGACAAGATGGAGGAATGATGGAATTAGTAATATGGATGGATTGCAATATGAGAACTGAGCATTGCTTCAGACACACCATATATGAGACAGCTAAATCAGCATCTTATAGGTGGATTCCAGAAATCTTCATGGTCTGTGTTAACTGAATTGTTCCCTTGAAAGTTGAATATTCCCATTTTCTTTTGGGAAGATCAGTCCTTGGAATTCCTCCGGCTACCTCACGTGTGATAGATTTTCATGATCATAATTTTCACAGGTAAGTACAAAGGATTTCACGTATACCGTCCCCCCCCCCCCCATTATAGTCAGTGAGAGAAATGTGTACTACAATAAGAACATTTGTGCACCAGTAATTTGGACAATCTTTAATTTTGATATGACTTTAAAACACAAGGCTAATTTTAAAACTTCAGGAATCTATCTTTGACTTGAGATTGAATAACCCATTTTTAGGTCAGGTCTTCATTACAGCTTTAAATGGGTTTAATAGTCCTCCGTCTAATGGAAACCCTGAAATGTAGTTCAGTGAACAGGCTAGGGAAAATAGCAAGATGCAGCCCATACTATAATTCCCAGCATTTTATAGATAGAGTCACAATTACTATGGGTGCTATAAAACTGAGATACATCGGTAGTACAGTTTGCCCTTAACTATTCAACCGGCTGCACCAATTCTGATGTTTGTGGCTTGGTTTGGTAACTTCGGTGGTTTGAAGCAATACATTTTGCAATTGCTTTTCTGAGAGAGTACTTGATGCTGATTTGCATACTTTACACACTTGGGGTGTTTCTCTAACACTGTCTTGATTTCAAAAAAGTACAGCTGACATGATTTTAAAAAGCACTAGTCTGAAGGGAAAATGCATCACATTCAACATTCTTATCAGATAGACGGGACCTCCCTGCTGAATGTTCACCCCAGTTAGCTCGCTGGCACATCTTTTGTAGAATGGCCCTTAAAAGCCCATAACAGAATCTGTCATAAGAATATTCAATTGTGTAAAAGTGTAAATGTAGCAATTAATTTGTACGTAAGTTAATTTGTGAACCCTTTGTGAGGGTTTGGCAAGAGAAGCTTGTTCACTGCAGGCATCCTTCTATGAAACCACATGACTTAGAGCCAAATCAACCTACCCAGGAGGAAAGGTGGGGCTGGAATCAACAAAAGAAGGATGGGAGGGTTTTGCAATTAGCAGATTAATTCTGAACAGTTTGGTGCCAGACCATAGTCCGAATCTGTTTTGCCCTCAAGCGGGTGGATTTCCAAACCTGAATTAGTTTGAAGTACACAGAAAAGGTTGGATGGATAAGAGGGAATATGGGGAAATTAAGCTTTGGGGTAGGATTGCAATCTGCTGAGCAGAATCTATTTTGACACTTTCCGATTTCTGTCTGTTATTTAGCAAGCTGTCTGCGTACTTGTGAAGTAGTTAGTGTTTGTCAATCTCATTCTGACATAATGTTCACTAATGTTCACTGCCAAACCTTAGTCCCCAAAAGCTTTTCTAGACTCCCAAGAACATAAATAGTTTGGTTAGGCATGAGGTTCATGGATAAGATTTATAGATCCATGTAAGCCTTTATCAACCTGAATAAACATGTTAATGATGTGGGTTTGGGAAGCACATGCCCTGGAGCTTGCATTTGGTTCAAATCAAGCAGATGAAACAAAGTTCCCAAATCTTTTAGAAAAGGAAAGGAGTGATATTGTCTGCCATCTGGCTGTTTTGTTTTGTTTTATTTTATTTTATTTTATTTAAAAATAGTTGTATGGACACCCATCTTAAAACCAAACTCTGGCTTTTATGATAGGAATGCAGTGCAAATGTGCAGGATTCTTCCCAATAGAAGGCGTTCATACCGCTCATTGGATGGTTTGAGGTGAATAGAGAATGCCTGGTAATATATGCATTCAGATTCTTAATATCAAATCTAAGCAATCTTCTTTGCATTTATCTGGAAATATCAACCTTTTATGTACATATATAGATAAGATTTTACACCAGGCATGGCATGAACTCTTGGGTCTCCAGACATTCAGTAACTTGCTTACAGTGGAAGCTTCACAAATATGACACTGCTATAGATAAATTGCTTTATGCAGAAATCATATCTAAGCAGAACATGGAAATCAAGCCCTCTGTATATGTCTGCTTCGGAGAATTTTTTTTCTGTCCTGCTTTTTTGAGTCAATGGCCATTGTTTCCCCAGCCTTGAGAGATGGAGATTCTGTTCAGTGTTTACATAACAGTTCTGTCTAGCCTAAGTAACTCTGGTCCCCACCCGGCCAGCTACAGCTCTTTCAATATATTAGACTGAATGGAATAGAATGGAAAACTACTTACTTGTTCTTAAAGTCCTCCACCATGTCTTGCATATTCCTCAGTTCTAAGTCAAGTCTTCCCCGTTCATTTAGTAGAGAATCCAGCTGCCTCCTGAGGTTGTTAATATATCCCTCAAAAAGAGGCTCAATGTTGTGTTGTCGAACAGTCGTCCCCTGCTGTTGTAAGAGTTCCCATTTGGTCTCAAGGACTTTATTTTGCTGCTCCAAGAATCGGACCTGCAAGGTAGAATAGACAAGGGGATGAAAATGAGGCATGTAAACAAAGTTATTGCTTTGTCAGAAAACGATATGTCGCTTGTGTAGCTCTGCAAAGTTCCACATGTAAAGATGGTGTCAACAGTGTATGCTACAGAACAAATCAAAGATGGCAACTCAGGAGGGAAAAAGAATAGCAAAGGAGGCTGAAAAAGAAAGAAAAAAATGGGGGTAAGGAGGAGGTTGTGAAATCTAGCAGAGAATGACATGAAAAATATGCCCTTTTAAAAATGTATACATTTAGACTCATTGTTTAGCAATTATATATTTATCCTCCATAACCTAGTCCTCAAAATCTGTAGCTTCAGTGGAACTGCACACACACTACAGCGTGCAGAGAGCCCCCAATTACCAAAGTAGATGGCAAAGAGATTTGTTGCAAAGAGATTTGTTGCAACATTCAAAGTATTGACAAAATGTTGCATGCTAGCATGCTCCTCTCCCAAACAATACCAAACTGCAATCTGGATCAATAAAGGTAATATAATTTGGGAATGAATTACTGTATAGACTTCTGTCATCTGCAGTGAATATATGAGGCATCCTTTCTTGGCCTTAGCTCTTACTATATCTGCATCACCTATTTTTAAAACAAGATTTTGATAAATTGACCTCAGTCTGTGTTGCTATTTGTGGATTCCACAAACTAAGTACACAAGTCAAGAAAACAGGGGAAATAATTGCTTTATTCTCACAATTGAAATATTTAAGAATGGCATCAAATTAATCTGACTTTGAAACTAAGATGGCCAAATTGTCTATAATTGGGGCCTTACTTTTTCACAGCAGATCATAGGCTAGAAGTCATTCAATTTTACATGACCATTCATCCTTAGAATAAAGAAGCTAATTGGGTAATTTGTTGGTTGTAATGACTTTGGACAACATTAGAAATAGTTGCCCGTTTTTGCCCACATGCCTATATCAGATGTGACCTCCTAAGAGAATATCCAAAGATGACTTTAAACAGCCATTGGATTGGTGACTTGAGTTTGTGAAGGGCTGCCTCAAATTTAGCGTCCCCAAAGTATGAATGGTCAAATAGGATTAATAACTGCTCTTACCTTGTCAATAAAGGAGGCAAATTTGTTGTTGAGTGTCTTGATCTGTTCTCTTTCTTGAGAACGCACTCGTTGAATCTCTGGGTCAATCTCAAGCTTGAGGGGTTGCAAGAGGTGCTGGTTGATGGTCACTTCTTGGATGCCACCAGGGGGGCAAACTGGATAACCTGGACCAGCTCTTACAAAACCTGGTCCACCTACCATAAAGCCACCCCCAGGACCCCCACCCATACCATAGCCAGCTCCACCTGCGCCCATACCATAACCAAAACCAGCTCCTCCACCAAAGCCATATCCTCCTCCACCGTAACAAGATCTTAGACCTCCACCAATGGTACTATAGGCAATTCGTTTGCTTCCACCCATGTTGTGCAGGCTTCGGCTGCCAAATCCACCAAGTCCATAGCCGCCACCCCCTCCACCTCTTGCTCCTCCAACTCGAGTGACAGAGTAGGAGCTGAAACTGGTTCTCCCGCCACCGCCGCCACCACCACCGACAATTGCAGAGCCGGAGGTAAAGCCTCTGTTAGCTCCTCCGGAGGATGCTCGATAGGAAACACGACTCATGATGGTTTGCTCGGACAGAGAAGGTGAAGAAAGTTTGGGATGGTAAGCAGCACTGCAGGGAAAGAGCAGAGAAAGAAGCAGGCAGAACCTCTCTGATATAAAGGAGTGGGAAACCTCCCCTTTTATCTGTTTGGGAAAGAACTTGGCACAGGATTCAAGACAATGGGATATTCAGATGTTTGATGGGGCCTTGCAGCAACTTGCCTCCTCTGACACACCTACTCCAGTCAATACACACCTACTCCAGTCAATACAACACTCTTAAAACTGGTGTAAGAGTTTGTGAGGGAGAGACACCTTGAAGGGATCAACATTTTTCCTTTTTTTATTTTTAGGAGATTATTTCATTAGCAGCAAAAAGCAAATAAAAGGACAGTGTAATAACCACAGTTCTGCATATTTATACTCCGGCTACCCAACTGACAGTCAGATATCAGGAAAAGTGTACTTCACACACCCTTGTGTCTGCAAAGTGGGCCTCCCCTTGTTTGCCTTTTGCAAAGTGTTTGTTCTGCATAACTGTCTATTCACTTTTGCATGGTTTCCAATGGACCACCTCAAAATGCAGTTTTACATTCTTACATTGTTCACTACACAGAACACTTGTGAGGGGGACTAGATACCTTACAGTAGACTGACTACACCTGGGGTCCATATATGGCCCTTTGTGAGCTGCACCAGTTCCCTGGAGCTAAAATCTTTGTTGTGGAGATTCAATGAATTGGACCACAGATCTTCTGCATGCAATGCATATATTTTGCCACTGAGTGTGGTCAGTAGTAAGGAATTCCATAGTTGAGCAGGTTGTGGCTGAGTTCTCCCTTCCTTGAAGCCCCATTCCCTATTTTGCATTTCCTTTTACGGGATTTTTTTTGGGGGGGGGGGGGAAGCAGTCTATATTGTGTCCAGTGGCACTACTCCCTATGAGTTTTTTCAGGACTGCAGCTTTAAAGCCTAATCTGCTCCTCTAACAGCAGAGACACCTTTGGCACATTGCTAATGATCTTTACATAAGACTTCATGTGTCTCTTTGCAGATGGCTGTGGGTGCTGGGTGCCTAAGTGCCATTGTAAAGATCTCCTGAGTGCACTAGAACAAGCAAGTCGAACAAGTTCTAAAGTTACTTTTGTTTGGGAATACGGCAGGTTGGGATAAGAAGGGTCTTTAAATCAGCTCATGGTTTGCACACATCCCAGATTAAATTATTATTCCATAAAAGCGAGCAATGCTACATGTATCTGTTATGGTTTATCTGAATGTCCTGAGACTTTCCGAAGGATAATCGCTATTTGATCGTGGGTCGGAGTGCTTTGGGGAGTGGAGGGCTCTCCTTTGTGGAAAGTACGTAAAGCTCAGGCTGTACAACTAATTCTCAGGGATGCGCTAATTGCAAGATTCCCATGCTGAATGTGCAGCTGGACTAGGTTATCCGTCTACCTGCTGTAAAATTCGATGCTTTTCTCTGTGGTCTTTCACCCATGTGAAAAGGAGGAGCATCAGTAGGGAAGAATAGATTTTGCAGCACTGTTCTTACATATTCCTTTGATTTAAATATCAGGGGTTTTAAAAAAGAAAATGTAACTTAAAAAAAGATTTAAAAAAAGATTTCGGCCACGAACATCAACACTTTCCTATGTTAACTTGTTTTTGGATCATACAGTTGGTTTTTGATTTAAATGAATACACTTTTATTAGAAAAGAGTGCTTATATTGATCAACATATTTTGAATGAAAAAACTGACATTGAATCAACCCCACCACCACGACCCACAAACATTTTGGGGGCAATATTATATAAAATAAATGTATTCTATTATTATTACATTTAGTTTTCTTTCACGAGTTATGGTATTAAAAATGTTCTGGCAAGAAAACTCCTGATTTTATTTTCATAATCATTAAGGGAATACCCCCAAAGCCTATTCCTAGGATGCGTATATCTTTCTTTGTCTCTCTCTCTGTTCATATATGCAGGCACATGCACCTTATAAGTTTTATTCTGAAATAGTCCCAGTGGCATGACTTCAGAACCAAAGATTGGAAAATTAAAAGGAGGTGTCATGAAGAACAAATCTTTGACAAGGAGAAGTAATTTGATGTTTGTCCTTTCCCATGATGAACTGTGGCCTTAAGAGAAACATTGCTTTTAGGAAAAATGGTGTGCTTGAGGACTCCTCTGTTGAGTTATTCCAGGAATTGGTCAGTTCAAAATCTGAAATCTGTTGAATCTAGATCCTTCTTTTTGACTGCAAATTGTTCACATTGTGGCTCGTTGACTCCAGAAGAAGTTTGAAGGGTGTGTTGATGTTGTTACATTCCAGCTAAATGAGTCTTAGTCTGGTCATCATCTGGATCTGAATCCACCAGGAAGCCTCACAGAAGCTACTTGGTGCTGCCCCAGTAGCTGACATACCCGATTTCATTGCATTTACATACAGAGAAGACAGCTATGTGGTAGGACTAGTAGAATGGGCAGAACCGCCCCAGAGGAATAAGAATTTGCATAAGACCTGTGAGATACAAACCTATCCAAACTTGAATGGCTGCAAGGCATCAGCATTGTCCCATCATCTTGAAGTCTTTCCAAGATTTGGTTGATGATATGAATTGTTACTGTTTTTTTCACACTTCTTGGTCTATTGAGAAGCTTGACAGAACCTGAATCGAAGTGCCAATTGCTTTTCTCATAGCATTCGGAATAGTCTGATGTTTCCACCTTTTGCTTCTTTTCCAAGCATTCCTGTTGCTATGCACTGCCAGTAATTTGAGTCATTCATCCCTGAGGCACATTGTAGAAAAGTATCTTTGATTGTACATGAGTATTATTTAGAATGATACCTCAGCTGCAAGGGAAACCTATGCTGTAGCAAGGGGGTGCTGTCACCTTGGAAGTGAAGGAGTTCAGCACACTTTAATTCTTGTGTGATTTTTACAGATGCTTGTCCCTTCCAGCTGTTCCTCAGCCCCTTGGGCAGAAGTCAACTCAAAAGTTGAAATGAAAAAGCATATGAAATTTAGTGTAGAACAATCAGTGCATGCACACACTGTACATTTGAATTCTTATACATTATGAACTTGTAAGAGGCATCATCACTCAATATTACAATGCTTGCTCTGCATTGATAAAGGTAGCTGAGCTGGCATAACTATGGCACCAATCAAAGAGCCCAACGGGTGGATTAGTAGTTGCACAGAATGATTTACTTTAAATAGAATGAACGTCTTCTTATGATTGCTGTAAGTTCTGTATTCCATAACCTTTTGACCCGATATAGAGTCCTATGGAGATTGAACTGAATAGGCAAGATCCAGAAGGTACTTGTGGTTTTCCTGTTTGATTTGGAATGGAAAGTTGCAGCGCTGTTCTGTTAAACCGGGAAAAGAAGGTGGAAGAGAGCACTTGGGGTTACATGTAGATCAGTGTTCTCTGCAATCTTTGTAAGAGATTACTGAAGCTTGGAAAACCAAAAAGAATGGGGAAATTTGGAAGTACTTTGAATGCTCATCAGACATCAGACTCCCCAACTTAATTGTTTTTGCAAGAGACAAATAGGCACATGAAACTGTCTATTCATTCCCTAAGCTACATTTAAAAAAAAAAAACTGGGAAGGGATGGGGAAAGCCTGGGTATTTATTCAGAGCTCTGCATATACTTTGGAGCTCTATACTTGCATCAGACACCAGAGATATTCCAACTGGATTGTTTTTCACAAGAGGTATGCAGATGTCACTCTGTATTAATTCCCTTTATTGCTATGAGAAAAAGTTTTTTTTTCCCCTTCCACTGTCCCTCTATTACTCTGTGGGGAAAAAGACATTGGAATCATTGCTGAATAGGTTTAATTTTACTATTCCAAAATGTAATTCATATTTCTTTTTTCAAATGTATTATTGCATAAGCTTAACCAGAAATCATACAAGAATAAAGCTACAAAAAACAAGATAAAAAATAAAGCAGAATAAAAAACTGCAGCCTAAGGTGCAGTGAAGTAACTGTTTCAGAGATCGGACTGGGGCAGGAAGTGAATTAGAGCCAAGCCCTCACTCCAGTCTTCCAGTCCATTGTCCAATGCAGCTTCGTCTAAGAGATGCAGCTTCCTGGAAGAGCTTGCGGTCCCTACTTGCTGCTTTATATATGCCCTCTGAGGGGAATTCATAGTGGTGCATTGTGAGGCCATGGGAGTGTCCACCCTTCACGATGTGTTGTTCTGAAGATCCCCTAAGCATGATACTTGTTGGGCAACTGGCCAGCCACAGAGGAAGGGATGTACATGAGTGAATGAATGGTGAGAAGTAGCAGAACAATGGGACCTCCATTCTTCTTAGATATGGAATTCTCTTGGGCCATCTCCTATTAATTCAAAAAAACCCTTATCAGTACAAATAAATAAGCATCTGCAAGAGATGTTCAAATCTGTGTCCTTTTTGACAATAGTTTCCTCTTTGGCCATGACTGTGTGACTACTTTAGGTGGCAGCATCATTGCTGAGGGACACCTCACCATGAGGATCTTTCCAAATGCTGAAATAGCATATAGCCATGGGTGACCACACTATTTGTGTTCCTCTGTCATGCTCACCTGCTCTTCTATTATTCCCACAGCTGCCTGTAGGGGGCAATCTCAATACCCAGAATCAGCTCGATGGATTCCCACAATAGGCAGTCATTTTGCCTTTGGCCTTTGGTAAAGCACCCTCCTCTGTAATGAGCTTGGCTTTGGTATCTTTAAAAGCCAATTTGCCCTGATTCTCAGAATCCACACTTAAAGACCAAAGGCATGATTAACTTCCTTTTTGTCATATATATATATTGCTAGAATTGTTAAACCTTCCAGATGAACATAACTGGGCTACTCATTGCAGCATATTCTAGGCTTAAATTGATAGAAAATTGCCTTTGATTTAATTCAGTGGATTCCTCCTCATTGCAAAGGATTTGAGGAAAATATTTCAAGGAACAGCTCCTTGATAAAATGTGCTGGTCCAGGCTTGTTGATCTCACAATTCTTCACCATAGCCTAAGAGGGCACAACCTCTGCAATTGCAGAGAGCACTAGAAATTGTGTAATTGTCCAGCCTTACAGATCTAGAGAACTGTTCCTGGTAGCCTTTAGTGGAAATATAGGTCTTCCTAGAAGGAATTTCCAAGACAATTCCTGAAGTCCGTCTGTCTCTGATAAGAACAGATTGCAAGAATGGGTCCACCGATATTTGGAGGGCCACGTATTGTTTTCTCTTGGATAATAATGAAGCAAGATGTGCTGATTCCTTCTGCATATCAAATTTTGAATGTTTCATCCACAAGTTCTGAACTAACATACAAAGCATCCAGATTGGGACAACCATTAAAATAGTGAGCAGTAAGAAGGGAGAGCAATTAATTTATTTTTCAATTTAATCCATACATTATGAAACAACATGCAAATTGTCTGAGAGAATTTTATGTGTATATGGCACTTGTTAAAAGTTTGAAATGCAGCTTTGCAATCCAAATATGTGTATTAACTATATATATTAGGTGACAATGAGGAGCAAATTCATATTTTAAGTAAAGCATCATTCATACATGTTATAAACTTGCAAAAATTCATATATTGGACATTACTGTATTCAAAATTGTAGAAAGGTTGTGCAGTCATTCAGTTATCTTTTCAGACAGATAAAGAAACTAGCCAAAATGAATTTAAGATTGGAAAGAAGAACCTGAATGGAACTGAAACTGACAGGGGTTTCCAGCCCCAGTGACTAGTGTAACATAGACTAAATTGAAGTTCTTCAATAACTAGGCGAGTATATTTGATTTCTTTTCAGACAGTAGATTCTTTTCCAGCATTTCAGTTTAGCATTTTCTAAGGGTGATGGCAAATTATTGTCTTCATGGCCCTCTTAAGGCTGTCACTGACGCAAAAGGAAATGCTGCCAAGTCTTTGGAGTTTTGTTCCCCAGTCCACAAAGACAGGACTCAAGATTTTGTTACTAGACTTTAAAATCATGTCTGATGAGTAGGCAGTCTACGAATGACTGCAATAAGTAAATAAATAATATTTCCCATAAGGGAGCTTATAGCGTCTTCTAGAATCATCATTGTGCCAAGATAACAGTAATGCAGACAGGCTTGGTATCACCTCAATAATGGCTGGGTGATGTCTTGAAGATGGTGTAAAATGGCCAAGTATTTTCATCTTCCATTCCCAACTCGTAACATTTGCATCAGGTTTGATCCTTTTAGATTGTTTTAAAAATAATCATCTAGTGTAATTACATTTTTGCCCCCGTGGAAGAAAATACACACAAGAGTATTTTAGTTTAAACTCTTTAATGTAGCATCCTATTCCTAAGAAGAATGACCAGCCCAAACCAGGGTGGCATGGTCACATTTTCAGAAAAGCTGTGAGAATGGTGTCAATTGTGGATGGTTTTTGCCTTAACCACTAGACCCTTTGAATTAAAGTATTGCTGTGTTGCATATTAGGAGACAATAATGTGACAGCTACAGATTTTTTTACCTGGTTCATGGTTTTTCCAATTTCTACTGTATCCTTTGAATCATCAGCCTGAGATATTTGGTGATTGTCTGGTGTTGATTTCACACAAAGCCTCACAATGCTTCCCTGCAAATTACAAAAGCAGAGTGGAAAGGTCACAAATGCACAGCCCTAGTCAGCAACTCATCTTTGTGAGTCATCTTCTGCATTATACCATGCTTACCAACATATTAGGACTGGAAGTAGAGACATTAATTGCACAATACACTATGCTTTTTTGGGGGGGGGGGTTGCTTTTCCTTCTAGTATATGTTCCTTCAAGACCAAAAGGCGTAGATGTAACAAAACAAAATATTACTAACCAGGTCTGAAGCAAGGTTTGCAGCTGTGGTGACAGTCTTCTCTAATCTGCAATCAAGAAATATCTTTAAATAATGAGTAATAACCAACTGGTCATCAGCTGAATATTTTGAAGACTATATACTCCAACTGGTCCAAAATGCAGCAGCCCTACCGTCAAAAGGGATTGTGTATTTGGAGCCTATGAATACTGTGATAGAACGGAGGAGGTAAACACTATTGTCCTGTCACTTGATCTCAGTCATACAAGCTGTACTTATGGTTTCCCAGAGTCTGGAAAAGAGTGGGGAGAAAACCATATGAGATTTTGCACATGCACAGAATTTCTCCTGGGGAGGGGAAGTTAAAATGGGTTAAGAAGCTAGCCGGAAGTTAATAGCGTTGGACTTGGGTTCTGAGCAGAATAAGCAAGCAAAGATGGATTAGGTAGCCCCAGTCTGTTGAAGAAATGCAAGTTGCAACTGATTCAAGATCACCGATGAAGCAGCGTAGGAGGATGATACAGCACGGGACTGGTGAGCTCTGCAGATATCCAGAGGGAGAAAAGATTCCAAAGACAGAAGAAAGAAGATCCACATTTTGCTAACCAACAGAGGTTGCCAGCTAAGTTGCACTGAATCCCCTTTGGAGTATATAGCAGCAGCTAGTTTCTGGATAGGCATAATGGCATTTTAGCAGAAGCACTACATAGCTGTGAGAGAGATGGCTAATGTCTGAAGTGTAGAGCAGTAAGACGGTCCAGTAATTGATTACATTCAATGCCTTCAAAAGCAGACCCAAAGGAGAGGGGAGAGCTGTAGGCCTGTTTGAATCCATTAGCCGAATTTCACTTCCTTAGTTTTTGACAGAAAACATCTTTCTAGTCTGGTTAGGCTAAAAATAAAGAAGAAAAATCAGGGGGGTTCACAAGAAAGACCTTGTATGCTGCATTTTGTCTAATTGACCTAGAACTCACCACAGGTACACCTGGAGAAAGAAGAGGTAATCCCCATTGGCCACGCTAGCAGGGGCTGCTGGGAGGTTAGTCAGCCATATCTAGAAGGCTACACCTTCCTTTAGGATTTTGGGGAGCTGCCGTTTGCTACTTTGCAAAATTAACACTGATATTTCAAATGAAACACCTTTATGGGCACACGTGTTTCTGTGTTCTTCCAAAGTCATACGAAGTCATCTTTAACTCCTGCCAAATGCAACACATGGAGGACATAGAGAAATCACCATGAGCTTCATCAGGGCTTCCCTCCAATTACCAACAGAAAAATGCAAAGACTATTGTTCAATCAGTTCTCTGTCCCCCCAGCCACCATAGATGTAGAATAACAGGAAATCCCCTTATAATAGGAAGACAGTAACTGCATCCCTAACCAGGAAAAAAAAATCGATGTTCTTTTTATTTTGTCTCCAATAACTTATTCTGGGTCAAATTCTCACCAGCCACCTTTACTTATATCCAAATTAAGCAGGTGAATCAATAGTGGAGTTTTAAACACTTAGCTAAGCTGACTGTCACAGCAGATTCCAGAAGGCTGAACCACGTTTTGAGGCAGTGTGTCAATATCATAATTGACTACACCCTAACTTTTGAAAGATTTTCCAGGCTGCCCTGTGTACACTTGCTGTAGCCTTTTGAAACTAGTCTAGCATTCCAGAAATTGCTGAAACAGTCTATTTTGTGTTGATTACACCACAACAAAATTTAATGGTTGTATGATTCCACCTTGAGTCAGTAGCCAATTTCTACTGCTCCCTTCTCTTACTAATACTTGTTTCTGCGAAATACTTTCTCAGTGTACACTAGTATTAATCATTGTGGCATTAATTTTTATTTTCACCCACACTGATGTGGTTGAGCATAATTGTTTATTTTCATAGCACAAAGATTTTCAGAAAATGTCCTGGTAGCACAGTCTAGCTGGAGCATAACAACTCCACCTTTATGGCAAGAAGTAAGCAGAGATCTATTCTACAGGATTGCCCAGCTCATTTTTCAGAATTTTAGATATCATTCCAGCTACCAATAAAGGAGGAACCATTTGTACTAGTAAATTTCTATATTAAAGTCCAAGAAAACCATTATTTCCTCAAGATGCTGTTAATGTAGTAAGTCACAGTGCATTGTAAGAAGGTGCACAACTGATCTGTGCCATTTTCTTCCAGCAAATTAGTATGAAGTTGATTTTCTAATCATATTTCACGTATGGGATGTGTGGTTGTTTAACTCCAATCATTTTCTCTAGAACTTGTTTTATGTACAATGCATGAATGATCTGGGAATTCTTCTAAATTTAATTATAGCTTTTCCATTATTTTTCTCCCTGTACAGCCCTAAATGTTCTCATGGAATGAGAGAGAAAGAAAATGTCTGACTCACAACTCTTAGATGTTCACTTACATGGTTTTAAAGCCTTCCACAAGGTCCTATATGCTCTTCAGTTTCCTATCCAGTTGCCCTCTCTTATTGATTAGGTTACTCAGCTGATTCTATCCATGACTGATGTTATCCTCAAAAGTCAAATCAAATCTGTGCTTGTTACTGCTGTAAACCTTGGTCCTGCAGTACTGTCCATTTGGTCTCCAAAATCTTGTTCTGTTGTTCTAGGAAACAGATCAACAGTGCATAAACTCAGAGAGCTGACTGCTTTTCTATCCAGCCTATCTGATCTATTCAACTGACAATGATTCTTCTCAAGCAGAAATCTCTCCTAATATTGCTATCTAGGAATGAATAATGCTGTGCATTTTGTTTTCACGAATTCATTTTACTTGTCCATTGCAAGTTCTCTTAATGTGTATGAATTTGGCAGAAAATTCATTTTAATATATATTTTTGTATATACTTGTGGCAATGTACATGATTGTAGGACATTTTCCTAGAACATGCACAGCATCATATCCAGCGTCATCTCATGTATACACTGTTACTATTTGGGCTAGTGAGCCAAGTCACAGAATTCTGAAAAATAGAAATTTCAGGAGACACACTATATTCAGGATTCTCCTATATGTTTGGCTGATCCTAAATTGGTCTAGTCATCTAAGCATTCATCTGGACAACATTTCTTAGAGCAAATTTGTGAAAGGGAGAGGTAATTCATAGTATAATTTTGCATATATCTATATAGGAATAAATCACATTAAATTCAATCAGGCTTCCTCCCAGTTAGGTTTGCACAGCAGTGTGGTTTTCGAAGTGATATCAGACACTGTTGGATTCAGCTTTGAGATAGTGAAGCCAAACTTAAATTAGTTTTACTACTTGCTAGGTGTGGGCAGTACTATCCATTTGATAAGAATTTGTTTTTAATCTGTTCAAATGTGTCTAATTCTCGGAGACTGCCTGGAGAAGTCCCTGCAGTTTTCTTGGCAAGATTTTTCAGAAGTGGTTTGTCCTTGCTCAACCCTAGGGCTGAGAGAGAGGGACTGGCCCAAAGTCACCCAGCTGGCTTCGTGCCTAAGGCGGGGCTAGAACTCACAGCCTCCCAGTTTCTAGCCTGGTGTCTTAACCACTACACCAAACTGTTGTAATGTTGTAACCCATTTCCCGTACTGTGTTCTTAAATACATGCAAGAATATGTAGTTGTTCACATTTAAGTATGTCATTTTGGACGTGTTTTCTCAAAAAATTGCACATTTTTAGAACGTGCTTCTAAAATGCATTTTACAGTACATGAAACACACACACACACACACACTTATAATTTTTAAGTCAAAAACTGAATCATGAATTTAATCACGTGTTTCTGAAAATTGGACATGATTGAACGGGAAAAAAAAATGCTAAAGGAATATTCCATTCCAATCTGCAGGTTCATCTGGAAGTTGAGTGTCATGTCATCTGGCTTTGAAATATAGAAATCTCCCAGCACTCCCAAGTTTCACAGTCAGTGAACTAAATTATGGGGCCTTTTCATGCTTCAGCTCACAACTCAGTAGAACCTCAAAAATCTTATAAAGCAAGTATTGATTTAACTGTGGGAGAGACATGTTGAAACTACCAAGTTCTCAGATGAGCACAATATAAATGGAATAAGGGAAAGTTCCTTATAACAGGTCAAACTGTCCAACTATTGTAATATAATCTACTACTGAAGTAAGTAACCTGATGCCCTCCAAATGTTCTGAGTGACATTTCCCATGGTCCCTTGCCATTAGCCATGGGGCTGATGGTTGGAATATAAAACAACTGGAAGGCACCAGGTTGCCTATACTTAATCTACTTTAGCTGGCAGTGACTCTTCAGAGAATACATTTATTGTCTTTCCCAGCAATAGCAACTAAGTTATATATCCTTGGGACTGAATGTGTAATTGCACCATGTTTACTAGATGCTGTATTGGTGAGATATAACCTGATGCCTTAGAAATATCACTGCAGAAAACAAAAAACCATAACACAACCGAATAATGTTCTATAGTATTCTAAACAATTAACACCAACATTCATGTTCAATTTCATATTCTGAATTTTTGCTCAATCCTTCACACTCAAGGGAGTGTTGTATATCCCTACTACAAATGTGATTTCTTTCCATCCCTCTATCCATCCAATAAATCTGTTTGTCTCTAAGCAAATATATGTTTTTGCCTTCATCTGTGTCTTTACCCCCTCATATATTCATTTCTCTCTCATTTTGCATTACATTGGTTGAATGTAATGTCACCTTGTCCATGAGAGAAGGGAATTTGTTTTTGAGAGTCTTGATCTGCTTCCTCTCCTCTTTCCTCCCCTCTTGGATGGTTGGATCACCTTCTAAGTTGAGAGGTCATGGGAGATTTTAGGTAATAGTTACTTCTTGAATATGACCAACCTCAGGTCCATGGACAACAAAAGCTTATGGAACATCTAGCTACACCCAGTCCACCACCTAAACAAAATCCATCATCTCCTTCTCCACAGCTCAGCCTCCAGCTCCCCCAGATATGCCACTAAAACCAAATCCACTGTCAGATGTTTTATCAGAAGCAAAGTCTCTACCACTGCACAGATTACCACATCTGCTGATGGTAATCCTTTTGGTGCCACCAAAATTATAAAGTCTCTTGCTGCTAAATATGCCATCACCAATACTGATCTTTTCATAGCTTCCTTCCTTGAGCTCTGCTCTGCCCTCCCCCTCCCCCCACCCCCAAGTGCTATCTACACCAGCTTGGGCAAGAGAATGTAAAATGAAGCCAAATCTATTGCAGTTGAGCTCAGTAATAAGGACTGCACTGAAATCTTTGCTATCCCCACTTCCTCCTCCTCTTTGATATTATAAAATTGTTGGCTTATCTTGATGAATGGCTCCTGAAACCTTAGGAAATCTCTGCTGGAAGAACATTTAAATCTATCCACTTATATCCTTCAAGGCACTAAGCTGATGTAGAGAATCAGGGAGGTGACCTTGAGGGAAAGAGGCAAGAACTATTACATAAGCAAAGAGCGCTGAGACATTCCATAAGTCCTGAGAAACAAAATAGTACTTGGAAGAGACAGGCAGGCTCCTCTCTGATTCACTGGGATATAAGAGGGAGGGGAGGTAAAGTCCAATCACACTTGCAAGATTCTGCAATTACAGTCTATCTCAAGAAAGTATATTTCTACTCTTCTCATGGAGTCTTTTTCCTGATCTGGTCTACCCTGAATGGCTGACAGCTTGCCTGCTCTTTGAATCAAAAGAACATTTCAGTGCATTCATTATCTTGACATACCTGGAAAGCACCTATCTAATTGGGCACTGGATTTAGCACATAGGTTCAGGTTATACGTCACTTCATTGCCTGGGACCTTTAACCCCCAAAATGCTACATAATTCAGTTTATCCCAACCTGGTGCCCTCTGCAAGTTGGCTTCCAACTCCTAAAAACAGTGCTGGCTATCTTGGCTGAGAATTCTGGAAGCTGGTTCTAACATGCCTGGAATGCACCAGGTTGGGGTGTGTCACTCTAACTAGAAGCTACCAAGTATCATAAGGATGTTTCTACATTCCCTTATGCCCAAGAGAAAAGGCCAACTTCTGTGCATTATTACGAATTCATGCAAATGGAAATGTTGCATTTGAAGAAGAAAAAGGGGATGATCAGCTTCTGGTGTTGTTAATTTATGTGCAGTATTTGTTGATTTATAATACCTTATTGCATAACATAGAGTAACTCCAAAACGAATGTGTCTTCTTAATGTTCTGTGTATTGCCACAGAGCTGGAAAACATTTTAAAAGGCAAGTAGACAAGGGATAACCATGGAAGGGTGACCATGTCCACCCTCATTGTATTTGATTTATTCATGAGTTTATTTATTTGATATGATTGTACTGATCTTCATGGAATGGATTCCAAGGTGGTATACAATTTAACCAGAATATAAACATAGTAATAGAATTTCCTTCACAATCATTGCAGACTGAAATGCACAACATTGCATGGTCACACGGTCGTTTCAGAAAGGCCAGCATCATTAGATAGCCCACATGTCTGTGAATGCACCGGAGCATATTGGTTGTGAAAAGAAAGAAAGATCCAGACCCTGTCATAGATATTTACAAGCAAATTACTCTTTTATTTTATTTTATTTTATTTTATTTTATTTTTTTCCTGTTAGTCAACCTTGGATTTGTACAAGTCAAGGGAAGGAAGGAAGGAAGGAAGGAAGGAAGGAAGGAAGGAAGGAAGGAAGGAAGGAAGGAAGGAAGGAAGGAAGGAAGGAAGGAAATCAAAATCTACTCCTAGCTAGGCCTAAGATAAAAAACTTTTACAGCTCTAGTTAGTGGCTGAAACTCCCAGAATTCCCACTGATTGATATCTGTTCCATCTTATTTATTCCCATTTAACTCACATGACTGAAGTCCAAAGCCCCTGTCTCTGGGGGGGAAAAATTGGCATTAATGAATTAATGTAAATAATTATATGTACAAGTCCAAGGCAGTCAAAGGTTCCCACATGATACCAGCGAAATACCCATGGTATCCACAGATCAGCTGCCTAGATGGGAACTCACTTCTTAGTCCAGATCATTGTTTCTCAAGCTTGGCCTCTTGAAGTTGTTTGGACTTCATGGCTGGCTGGGGGATTCTGGGAGTTCACACATCTTCAAGTGGCCAGGCTTGAGAAGCACTGGTCCACATGGTTTTCGTCTGATGGGCAAGAAAGGGAACAGATCAGGTTTTTCAGCTGTAAGGAATGCTTGTTTCTAAACAGTATATCGGACTGGAACTCTTGGCTGAAGTCATTCCAGAAGCTGTTTAGTAGCAGAGGGGTTGGGTTTGACTTAACCTTACCTGGAAAGGAAATGATCTCCTTCTCTGTGTAATCAGATCTGTCTGGGAGCAAAGGAGGTGACGGGAAAAGGAGAGCTCGCTTGCTTGGCTCACCTCAAATTCCCAGGGCACCTCCTCCAGCCTACCTGTGTTGGGAGGAATGCAATGCAGGCTGGGGAAAGCCAACTCCAGAATAGCAAAGAGTAGGAGGGATTTACAAGAGACATTTTAAATGGAAAAAAGAATGCACAATGGTGGTTGTTATTGAACACCCTCTGCCAGTTCAGGCTCTATGCAAGAAATGGCAACTGAATAGGCATATTCAAGAGGAGTTGAAATGGGTAGGGGTGGGCAATCTTTTTGCAGTCAGGGACTAATGTGTCTTTCCCCACCCCCAGTTATTTTCAGCAGCCAGAAGCCTGCGGGGGGCGGGGGGGATAATATTGTGATGTCACACAATGGCTGATTTCTCCCCATTTGGGGTATGTTCAGTCAGTCTTTCTGTTCAGTTTCAGCCAAAAGGATCCAGTGGTATAATGCACCTTATTTCTTAGCTCTCCTGCTGGAAATCCACAAAAAATTGCACCACCAAGGTTCAGCAATTTGATTCCGTTCCAGAAACCATTTCAAAGGCTGAACCAGATTAAAAGGCTTGGCTTGCAAGGTTCCTGTTTCAGTATCTTACAGGCTTGTTGTTTTCAAAACTGAGTTCTTAGACAGAAATCCTGAAACAAAGATATGTGATTTCTTTTCTGGCCCTATATCTGCAAAAGTGTTTGGAAGGCACAGTCCTTTTGCCTTTAATAATCAGGGAGCAACAGAATTTCAGCAGTGAATGCAATGGAGAATTTGTTTCTTCTTACTATCAGCAGAACCGAAGCTCTATTACAAAAATAGTGGTTTGTTGCAAAAATGTCATAAGTAAACTAGCAGAGGGCATGGTCAAGCTATAAGTAATTCTGCTAAACATGAACATAGTCAGTATAGTCCTCTCCACTTTACTCATATATATATAAATATATATTCCCACATTTATTATTTTTATAAATAACTCAAATCAGTGAACATACCTAATACTCCTTCCTATTTTCCTTGCAACAACAACCCTGTGAGGTGAGATGGGCTGAGAGAGAGGAACTGGCCCAAAGTCCCCCAGCCAGCTTTCATGCCCTCACCCTCTCCTGCTTTCTAGCCTGGTGCCTTCACCACTAGACTAACTGGCTCTATTTCCATTGGGTTCAGAAGTTATTATTCCCCCTATGTACAAGGTTTCATTGCAGTCCTCTTACCTGATGTGTAAGTGTATATTCCCAGAATGCTTTGAAGATTTTGTTCAGTTATCAATTTGAAAGTGAACTGACTTAGTTGTACTTTCCAAACTGATAATAAGAGCACAATGGATCTACCTTATCCTAACGTTTCTGGATTTTTGCCCTGCAATTCTCAGTTCAAAAATTAAAAAACAAACAATCCAAAATGCAAATAAAATGTGTACTTCAAGGCAAAAGGCACACAGATATGCGTATCTTGATGGATGTTTTAAAACAGGGACTTACATACTTTTAAAATTCTACATTGTAGTAGGAAAGGGATGGTACTGTCACAAGGATCAGACTCCTTCTTTTTCTCTGTTTCATTTCCAAGCCAGGAATTCCAATAAAACTCACCAGACAATCAGTGAAGGTCAAAGAAAATATTGTTTATTCAACCCAAAGTTATCAAGTAACCTTGAGAGGGCATCCCCAATGGACTGCTTCTCCATCTCCCTTTTTATAGGTTTTTTTAGTTTGAAGATTTAGCCAATTACCACCAATGGAATGGAATGTGTTAGCTTATTACAAACAAATGTTTCCTCCTGTTAGAGTTAAAGCAAATGCCTCCTTATTTATAGTTAAACAGAATCTCTTTATCTAGACCTAAAACAATGTCTTTTTAAATGGGCATTTTATCTCTCCTATACATGCATTTTTCTATGCATATGTCTTCCTTTACATAGGTTTTGCTATGTGATGTCTCTTTTGTTTCTAATGGAGAAGTCAGCTTTTATTAATGGCATTACTACTGCCTATCCAGCCTTTCCTCTTAGTTTGCAAACTTATTGCAAACAAATAAGAAAAATATTCCAGCAGAAAATTATACAGTACTTGAAGCTCCATCACAGGTGAGAAATAGTCTGCTTTATTATGCAAAACATTTTAAAAAAATACTCTAGTATGCTTGGACTGGTATCTGTAGCTTTTAATATTTCTTGGTGTTCTTTTTTTTTTTCTTTGATATTAATATTTCCATTTTTGATGCAAATGGTCTCCAACCTGCTGCCCATGACCTCCTTTGGGCTTCTCAGGTTCTCCACACCATATGCCACTTTCCTTTTCTCTTTCCCAAGTATGGGGACACTTTGATCTACTGGAACTCAATGCAATGACCTTCACCTGGAGTGGACCAATTTTCCACATGGATTAACATCATTCCCATGATGACGTCATTACACAGATGATGAGAATCCCTATGGATGAGTACTCTCCGATTTAACTGACATTTGCAAATAATGAACAACCTCTCCCAATTAGTCACGGCACCTCTCCCCAGTCTCTCTGTTCACTGGAGAGAACAGGTGTCCTTCATGATGTTTGCCAATTAAGACACAATTCCTATTTGCCTGATATTTTTAACTTGCTAATATGCTCTTTATCTAACAGTTTATCTAATGGGCTTATTGTCCTTTTGTTTTAGTTTTGTTTGTTTTCATGTCAACTGCTGTTTAAATAAGGGAAGCCCTTTCAGAGCTTTGGGAAGATGCAGATGCAATAAGAAAAGAGGAGAACACAATGTACTTTGTGTGCATTTAGTTTATTACCCCGAGACAGAAAACTACAGCAAAGAGCAAAACAAGCAGATGTAGTGTCATGAACAGAGAATTGTCAGAGTGCCCAAAAGTTTCAACCTCTTTTGGTCCTTAATAGTCAACCCTTTGGGCCTTACCCTAAAAGAAGGCACCTTCCAATAGCCAGATTTCTCCAGATACGGCCCTGGTGAACAAAGCTATAATCCTGCTGATTGGCCATTTGGTGGAGAAAGGATGTGGAGTCTGTGATCAGATCCTTGGCTCCCTTTTTTTATAGAACTGATTGGCTGGACCTTTCATTTGCTTACCAAGCTAAGAACATGTACCCTCCTTTTCTAGTTCCAGCCATGATTTTCTTTTTTTCCATTCAACTACAGCTGAGTCTAGGTTGCATATTATACCGCAATGCTCTGAAAAGTTACTGTTGGCTGCATTGGCACAGAGTTGGTCTTGGTAAAACTGACCCCATTCTGTAGCTTGTTTTGAAGGTGGCTTTTAAAGCACCCGCCTTCCTTTGAATTGTATCTATTGCACTGCTGTGATTATTACCCTACACCTTATTAGCATAAGCCCCCTATTTATTTATTTATTTATTTGTTCTGAAGAAGAATACATTTATAACTGAAAATAAAAATAGGCAGAATCAGACAGTTCTGCTTTGAAAGAAAATATTTCGGGCACATGGGTATTTTCCAATGGAATCTCCTGCGTGGAATTCTAGAAGCCTCGGTTTCACTGTGTTTTCATGGTTTCACTCTTCATGTCATTCAAGCACTGCGCCTGACACCATGTGGGAAAAGGCATTGATGTGTATTTAACCAGCAATACTGTCATACCTCATTGGGTAACATTGGTAAAGGTAGGCTCCACTCATACAGAGTGAAGTATAATTTATTCTCCAGAAATTTCCGGAATTTAGATAAAGTGGGTTGAACTAGGAAGTCTCCTTTGTGGTTTGACATATTCTGTTGGTGGCAAACTAGCAAATTCCCTACCAGGTTGAATTTTCTTAGAAGCTACCTTGCTTGCTGCCACATAATGGCTATGTTTTCATGTTATGTTAAATGTATTACCTCAGGAAAGCCTTGTCAAGTATGTCCTGTTAAATGTCTTGTCCTTTCCCTTTTGTTTCTGTGGCAAGGATGCAAGATCTTTGGAAGCTTTCACTTCATCTTTGATGATACACTGCTTCTCCTATTCTCACCTACAAACTGAAATAAACTGGGCTCTGCTCAGGTTTGAACATGCCACCTTCAAACCATGGTTGAAGAAGTTGACACATCAGACTGATCTTTTATCAAATTAATTCCAAGTCTGGATTAATGCAGCACTGCAAGCTGTAGTTAATTAAAAGCAGAAGAGAAATTTCTAGTCTCTTCTTCCCAGTCGTGAAAGAGAAGACAAAGTGAAAAAAGGAGGCCTGTGAGTCAATGACTGAATCATCATTTACCAAGCCAGCAAAGTGTGACATAACCTTGAATGCCTGTATCCCAGACCTTGATTCCTTTAGTTAGCTCTACCCATGCCCCTAAGACAGTGTTGTCCAAACTTGGCCACTTTAAGATGAGTGGACTTCAACTCCCAGAAGCTGGCTGGGGAATTCTGGGAGTTGAAGTCCACTCATCTTAAAGTGGCCAAGTTTGGACAACACTGCCCTAAGAATCTAGATAAGTTGTTCCTTTCCGCTCTTTGTGAAACTGTTCTGGCCGCTTTCCTTTCTGCAATTTTACTTTCTCTTACTGTTACTGGACTGTTTGCAGACAGTAGAACACTTTTCACTTTGACACTTGGTTTTACTATCAGTGAAAGTGGGTACTTTAATTCCTGTGGGTTTCCCTCCACAGACGCCCCCAGCCTTCTCACTGCATTCCTTTCCTTGTTTCGCAGCACTCTGAGAATTGCTTCCGGAGTTGGTCACAGCTGGGAAAAAAAACACATTGAACGGTTATTCCTGGAACACCTTTTGGGAAAAAAACAAAGAGGCAACTTGGTACTTACAGATGCTGATGGAACTTCCAGAATCTTTGCATATCCTGTGGGGGGAAGAAAAGGAGAATCACTTGTTTCTTCATGTTGATCTTCAGCCCCTGCCTTAACACTGTTTTAAGTTTATCATCTTCATTCTTTCCTCAAGAATGAATCCACCGCATTTATACACATTTATACAGAATATAAAAAGCATTACCCAATGTTTCATCATCTCTTGTGAAAATATCTTTTCTTAAAGTGCTGTTTCAGGGATTTAAAAATATATTCATATTTTACTGTTACATACATTTGGTAGTAACTGGAGTTTGGGGAAGTAAAGGTATAGGTCATACAGTGCTTGGTGACAGGGGTCCTATAAATCTTGATCTAGGATTAATTAACATAGGAGACTCACCTCTCTTCTTCTCCCTCCAACAAACTTTTGTAAGCTGCAATCTCAATATCAAGAGTCAACTTCAAATTCAGGAGCTCCTGGAAGTCAAGTAATAGGGTGGCCAGTTCATCCTTGCCATTTCGAAGGGCCTCCATCAACTCAGTGAATTTCTGTTGGGCTTCTTGAACGGCTTGCTCACCTTCTTTGGTTGCCTCAGTAACTGTCTTCTGGAGCTCTTCATTCTGTAAAGGTGGTAGGATTGGACATATTATTTTATTTATTAATTGATCATATTTATTGAACATATTTATATAGCTGCCCATCTCACAAAAGAATGACTTGGGTGGCGTACAACACATATTATCACCCACTTCTTAGTGCCACATATCCAGATTGCAACCCTCCAGCAAGTGGATCTGGAAATGTGCTAGTGCTCATATCCTTGAAGAACATGGGCCAAAATCTTTGCTTCATTCATTCAATGGAAGAACAAGGACATCCATGATTTTAGTAGTTGCGATTACATCTGGTAAGTCAGGCTTTGTCCTTCCATAAGCTATCCTCTTTTTTTTCCCTGGGAAATCCAATGCAGAAAATATAACTTTTGGGCAGCCTGGCAAGTCTTCTCTAGGCCTGGAAGTTGAGCATTCTGGAAGGGAGACCATCATGAAAGCCCCTGAGTGTAGACTGTAGACTAGACTGGGAAGTTGAAAACCATCTGGCAAAAAAAGTCATGGGAAAGCAGTTGTGTAATCTTGCCAAGAAAGCCATATAGTTGTGTCCATGTAGCCATTAAGAACTGAGCTCAAGATTGAGAGCATCTTTATCAGAACAACAAATGTTTGGTAATATGGGCTAATCCAGTTCCTGCATATGCTACTGTGAAATTTACCTCCAACACACAGACATAACATTCAGACAGACCTCACCATACTAGGTATTGGGAGTTGTTATACCTGTGGAGCATAAATATCCTGTGACATGTAAAAATGTTTTTGTATAGAATTGGAAAGAATATTAAAAAATAAAAGATTATTTGCATATTCAAACAAATAAAAGTTCTACTTTTCACCTTAAAAAGTCAATTTTTAAAAATGATTTAATTTTTAAAAATTTTTCTTATCATGCCAAAAGCTATAAATATTACAGCTGCTTGCGAAAAGAAGAGATTCAAGTTCTTCTAAGAAGGTCTTATGATTACTACTAGGTTTCATATATCCAATATGTATCATGCTTCTTAATGTTTCACAACTAGTGTTTGTAATGTCCTTGTCTCTTTACTAATTACACAAAACTAATAGAATAAATTCAGATTCTGGGACTGAAAATAGTAAGGACAAATAAGCTTCTTTATATAAAGAGGCATCTTACATATATTCTATAGTACTCATGCATGAATTATTCTATTGCTAATTTGAAGTTTGGATTATTGTAAACAAACTAGTGGTCTAATTTGCAGTACACCAGTCTTACCTCCTTCTGCAACCTCAGCAGTTCACACTGGACTTTCTCAATTTGTTTGATAAGTTCTGAAATCTGCTGCTGTCGATTCTTCAGATCCCCTTGGAAACTAGATCTCTTACTTTGAGCGTCTTCAAACTAAGGGTGTCAATGTAATAGGTTTTTATGAAATTATCATAATCATATGTTTACATTGATGCCACTTTTCCATGCTAACCATGTTCAAAGTGGCTCATGGCATAAAAATGCTATAACATAACATTACAAGACAATTTACTAACAAAGCAATTTTCTTTTGGGAAAAAAAAACCTTTCTAAATGCAAAGTAAGACTATGCAACCTGCTGAAATTTATATTAATGTTTAAGAGATTTTTTAAAAAAAAACTTAATCCAAATTACTACAAAAATACCTCATCTTAATAATAATTGTCCTGGGAACTATTCCTAAGAACTCTGATGGTCTCAGGTTGCCCTCATCAGCAATCTTTGAAGTTAGGGGCCTAGTTTACCCTTTCAAGTCAGTTGAAGATGAGACAGAAGAACAGATATCAGCTCTTGCAGGGTTCAATGTCTGATACTTTTCCCCGTAGCTACAAGCAACAGAGTCCTACCATTTAGCAGTAGATTGTTGGCCATGCTTCTGCTGAATGGGCAGTTCAAAAACAAGATCTCCTTATTGCTTGCCTGGGATGTCTATCAGTCTTACCTAATCCTTTTCTTCCAATAAGTTAGTGAGAAAAGTCTTTGTCTGGGCAAGTAGGCAGAATGGAAGCCATTCAATCCCACAACTCAAGTATACATTGTACATACACATTCTTTGTGGTGGTTACAGGATATTTGCTGACATTATGACAGTTCCACTGCAACATTTCTTTGAGTGAGGAGCAAGGATGTACCAACAGAAGAGAATATAAGTAGCTCAGGTTGAACTGTGGAGTCCTTGGTGTTCTCTGAGTTTGGTTGTTTTCTTCTTCTGCCAGTTCACTAGGCATTTGTATATGAAATGGGAAGCAGCCCCTTTCTTATGAGCAATGCCCTATAGTGTCACACTTTAATAAGGTAGATTGGTAATCAATCACCAAGGAAGCCACAAACATATACAATGCTATATTAAAAAAGTTAGCAAAAGTGACAAGAGAAATAAGCGAACAGTTTGCGAACAGATAGCATTTCACCTAGCAAGTAACTCTTGTCAGTATTGCATTATACTTTTATCAGCAGGTCTTTTTTTTTTTTTAACAAATAAAAATTACCAACTTTTGCACTAATGTGAAATACCTTGTTTTGGTAATATTTATCTGCCTCAGCTTGACTTCTCTGCACAACTTCCTCATATTGTTTTCGGATTTCAAGTATGGCGCTGTTCAAGTCAAGGTTTCTACTGTTGTCCATTTTCACAACCACATCCATGCCTTCTTCTTGTTTCTCAAGCTGTTCTTTCTCCTAGATGTTGATTCAAATGCACCGTCAGTTCCCTAGCCTAGGCCAAGTGGAGGTCATGTGAAGGAAGGATCTCTTCAGTGGATCTCTTCCTACTTACCTTCTCATACACACATTTCAGGAACTGGATCTCTTGGGCCAGGAGACTGACTTTCTTCTCCAGCTCTGCATTGTTTGAAGAGATACAGGCTACGTCCTAAACAGATGACATTCTCATATTATATTCTTTTTAGTGGGATGACTTCCAAGGGAAGGGAGGGAATCAGAGTTCACTTAAACTATCAGAAGTATCAAAAGTTATTTTAAAAATTTAAATAAATAACAGAATAATTTCATGTTTTTTAAACCTATTTTTCCCAGGTTTCATGTCAGTTGATTCTATGTGTTGGCCCTTAAACTCCACCCACAACTGGATATCTCCTTTTGTGCCAAACAATTTATTCTATTATTTGCAAAAACATTAAGTAGAGAATGTGGGTCTTCTTGTTTTTGAGTAAAAATACTCCACTGTTGAGGGAACTTGCTTCTTCTTTTCAGCTATTTGTGTTAATTAAACATGTCATACAAAAAAATTGGAAATTTGAAAGGTGGAGCAAATAAAATGTATTTAAATACATGCATAAAGAAAGTTCTTGGATACATGAACGGGTGACTTCATTTTTAATAATTATTGCCATTTTCTTCCATATCTAATTTATTTCTGCATTCATCTGAGAGTTTTTTTAAAAAAATGCATGAATATGTGCTTTTAATTATAGATTTTTAAACTACATTTTCATAACATATTTCCTACCAAAATATAAAATACAACAACAGTTGTAACTGTATTTTATAGATTCTGTGTTCACATGATATACTAAACTTGTTTAGTTGTTGCTTGGTTTATGAAATTAAACCAATTACTTAATGGATCGAGACCCTGATCCATCAGCTAACTACATTGGAAGGTATAGTGGTTGGTGGAAGGTGAGTGGTTCATACAGCATGCTATGACTCATAAAAAGTCTAACCAGGGTAAATTAACCAAGCTTAATGGGGTGCATAAATGGTAGCAAGAAATGGGTTGCATTTGGTAGCAAGAAATCATTTCTGATTTTTGGATCAACTGTTTTGCTTTCCAGAACCCAATAAAAGGAGAGAAAAAGAGCATCATATGGAATAGTGGAAAGAATGTGAAATAGATGCACCACTAAATTGGATGGAAATAGTATTGGATGAATAATAAAAAAATCCATGCACTTTACATTTGTAAAATGATCCTACCTTAGTATTTGAATATCCATCCAGTGTATAACTTAGAAGATTTTATTAATCAGCATAGCTATTTATCAATCATCTATTATAAACATACTACTCCAAATACACCATTGCAAATGTATGATTGCTAAACTATACTGCAATGCTATTATAGGATATATTGCTAAACTATACTGCAATGCTATTATAGGATATATTATCCAAAATATCAGGCTGATTTGTTGACACTGAAAATATTATTTTTTTCATTCTTGTTAAATATTGGCAGGTTTGGATTGCCAGAAGCATAATGAAAAATAATGATGATGGTCGCAGTAACATCTGAGAACTATGAGAATTTTTTTCAAATGTAACAACTATTCCTTCACTCATGATTTTGGTTTTATTTTATTTTTTTTAACTAACTGCACTTAAGAGTTGTTCTGCTTACCTTCCTAAGTTCTGTAACCTCTTTCTCTGCTGCAACACGCTGGTTCGCTTTCTCTTCATAACTAGAAGGAAGGAACAAAAATTAGACTCATCTAGCAGTATAACAGAGAGGAAGATGAATAAACAGTAAGCATGTGGGACATCTGGTCATAGCGTTCCCAATGAGATGATGCGTATGGTGGTTCCAAATGCTCCTATATATATCACTCCCAAAATATCCCAGAGAAATAGGACTAGGGAAATAATCCTTGACTGACACATTGGCAAATGGTTTCATGCACAGAAAACTCAGTCCCAGTTATTTCTACTTAAAAGGAATATGTAACAGGTGATAGTAGATTGTTCTTCCTGAACACATGGCTTTTTATTAACAGAACCGACAATAGTGGACTAAACAATTTAGGGCAATGACTCCATGTTCCAAAATGCCCATACAATTTTCCCAGCTCTATGTATGACCCATCCTCACATTCATTCCATGGCATGGTTGATTCTTGAAATACAACCAGATATCATTATTGTTCCTCCACTGTTCAGCATCAGGACTTTTGACTGAAAAGGCCTTCAGCTACCTTGGGACAAAAGGAAAAGGGAGCACTAGACTAGGAGAAAGCTCTTTGACAAATTCAGGTAGAAAGACCAATGATCTCCTTCTCAGAAAGTCACTTCATGTGTTTACCTGCATATGCTACATATCCTAAACTCACATAAAACAGGAATTAGTCAGGGCAATCTTATACATGCCTACTCAGTTGCAAGCCTCATTATCTTTGGTGGAGCTTACTCCCAAGTAAACAGGGATCACCTCCACTGCACTCACTGCAGAGTCATTATGAAGCACAAAGTCTATGTCATTTCTTATCTTCTCTGAATAATTCAAGAACTCACTTGCGCTTGGAGTCTGCAGTCTGTGCCTTTGAACTTTCACTATCACTTTGCAGTTTCTTGTTCGTTTGGCACAAATCTTCCAGCATGTTCCTCAGTGCTGCAATATACTGTTCAAATAAAAGCTCTAAGTTTTCTGTAGGTGATTTATCTTGTTGTTGCAGGAGGCTCCATTTAGTTTCTAGCAGCTGGTTCTTCTGTTCCAGGGACTGCACCTGAAACCCAAAGTGAAATCCATCCATAAATCCATCAGTACATAAAAGCAATCCATCAATCAAAGCTGGACACACATTCTGTTTCATAGGATACTTTGCAATTCAAACACCATTTTAGCAGTCCAACATAACAAAGATGCAAACTGTATTATTGGGTTGATACAGGGGTAATCCATTTTTTTCCAACCCCAAATGGAAGCCAAAGTCAAAGCAAGGAGTAATCTAGAAGGCAGAACATGTATTAGAAAAGGTTGAAAGAACAGAGCTTGCTTAATGTAAAATAAATTATGGCAGGGACATGGCATGGCAATCATTCTCATGACTTCAGTCTTGAATATTAGCCCAGTAAAGTTACTGGCTCATAAACAAAATATTTAGTGGACCACAATTATTATTACAAGTTGGTTCAACTTGTTAAAATGTCTAGGTTTGCTTCCATAGGAACAATTTACTCAACATGTGTAACCAGGCTATGGATATTTCCAAATACACTTTAAAAGATGTCAGGAAAAGAGAAGGAATAATTATTCAGTCCAATTTCAAAGTAGTTAGAAGAGTCTGTGTAAACCCTGGATTCTAGCAGTTCAACTCAGGTGATCACTATATGGGTGACAGAAGATAACCAAAAATAGCAATGGGCATTACAGAACAATATTTGGACAGAGACTGTTACCTTGTCACCAGAATAAGAACTCTTAGTGCAACAGTAGCCTTAAATGATGAAAAACATAGGATCAGCCTAAAAACTGCACCAAAGTTTACTAGCAACCCTGGTTTTATCAGTGGCATAGTCGAGTAAGGAACTTTAAGCCTTCAGATTTGAGGGTCTCACCTGATCAATGAAACATGCAAATTTGCTGTTAAGGTTCTTCATTTCCTCCGACTCTTTGCGTTTCTCTTTCTGGATCTCAGGGGAGATACTGACATGGAAAGGCTCCAACAGCTTTGGATCAACACGTACTCCCTGGATGCTGTATCTCCTTTGTACTCCCTGGCCTCCACTTCCACAGGTACTGCTCTTGTAGCTTCCGCACAGGGATAAAGTTGTCCTTCCTCTACAGTTAGATGTTTTCGTGCTGCTCCAGGAGCCAGGACGGAGCCAGGAGCTTGAGCTACTTACACTATACTGGGTAAAGGGGCTTTGAGCATTTTGTTGGCTGCCTGCTAAAAGCTGACGGCTCATGTTGCCTTGCTCTGATGGAAGGGGCTGCAGAGGAGAAGGGCAAAGATCTGGATATTAGACACCTCCAATGGAGAACTTTGAATTGGCCTCTCTTTTATGTATTTGAGGATCTGGGCTTGGTTGCATAAGAAGATGAGGATTCATGTGGTTGGAATGCCTGCCACCAAAACATGATCTTCAAGAAGCTAGGCGGCAAGCAAACCAGAAAATAAAGGTTGAAATTAAAAATGTCATGACTTGCAAACTTATTCAGAGGATATTGCTTAATTAATTTGCTTTTTAACCCTAATTATAGTCTAGTCCAAAACTTTATCCCCCAAAAGATCTTCATAGACTGACAATAACATCTGTGGTTCTTTTTATATTATGATGGGAGAGGACACTTTTGTGTCTATTACTGTTATATCAAAGGTATGGATCAAATTGTTGAAGAATTAAAAAGAATGCATGAAAAAACCTAGGTCAACGTGGAGGTCCACAGCAAAATAATAATTATCCGGTAGCACTCAGTAATTTGAAGATGCGTCAGGCCCTTGTACCAAATACCTTCTCTTCTCACGCATTGCCTTCACTCCTGACAGTGCATTGTGCAGCTGCCCTGAGTCCACCAATACAGCTCCTTCAGACAACTCTGGGAAGAATGATTATATGTTGTTCACATTATTATAATGGAGGATTGCAACCAGTTACGTGATAGGTAAGGCTCCAGGTTTAATTCCAGACAATCCTTATTTCAAAGATTTCAGATCTTCAGTAAGCAGGACATGACACTCGACTGAGATTTTAATTGCCCTTTATCTAGTCAAGAAGATTTGAGGAAGTGTGAGGAAATTCCTTATATTCTCTCTCTGTTAAAGAATTAGGAAGTTTAACCATTGAATAAAATGGATTGGCAGGAGGACCAGGCTAAATCTAAGAGACATCTTTTAATGCAAAAACATAATTAACTAGTAGGATTTAATGTCTCAAAATGGTTACTATCATGCAACTCCTTGATTTTCATGGTATGATAGTGGCGAGGAAGGAACAAAACAATGAAATGTGATATTAGTGTCTTAGAACTAATAGAAGTACTTATCAGAAAGAACTAACAAGGAAGCAGATTTACTATAAAGCTCAACCTTGGGCAAAAAAAGTGGAGAAGAAATTATTTTAATTTCACAGAGTCTGGAAACAAATCACAGACTGGGTTTTTCCTAATAGATAAAAAGAGAGTGGGAAATAATTAAGATTATTTATCTAGTGCTAAAAAAATTCAACCTGTCATCTTTAAAAATAATCCCAGAGCAGAACTGTCACAGATCGCATACAAGATGTCACATACAATTCTCTGAATCAGTCACATTTCATTGACAATGGCATAACTTACGAGTCAAGATATTATTCTCACCTATGATTCCTCCTGAAATAATATCTATTGGCTGAATTTTCTACTTTGTCCCATAATATGAAAAAACAATTATAGTTGGTTAATGAATCTTAAATCAACTTCCTATCATGGCTAAGTATTATATTGTTTACAAAAATTCCTAATATTGAAATTTTTAGTGTTGTAACTTTTAACTAAAAAGGATAGATTGAAACTTTCTTGTGTGCAAGGACCAAAATGTTAAATACAGCTATCAGACAATGTAGATGCTCATATTTTCATACTGCTATCCATGCATAACAACAAACATTATGTAATAGCATGTGGGAATGACTTTGAGAGATGGGGGGAAGAAATGCTGCCTAGGGAACGGTCAGATAAGAGAGGGCATAGCCCACCACTGCATAAAGGGAGGAGAAAAAAGCTCAGAAGGTACCCTCCCCAACTTCCCAGGCCGCAAAGGAGAGGGCGGGAGATTTGTACTTGCAAGATTCTGTTAATGTAGCCTTACATTAAGGCAGTATTAGCACATCTCATCGTGTTTCCTATCTGGTCTACCTGGAAAGGCTAACACATTAATAGGAAAAATGGACAGGTACAGGTAAGGATGAGGTAGTGTAATAAGAGTTACACGTGGACCAAGGACACTCTAATGTTCAGTCTCTCTCTTTCATCCGAGTGCAGGACCACACTATTAATCTTAACCCATAATTAATATGGGTCATATTTCTCCATCAATTTGTTTAATATCTTTTTAGTTCAAATCCATGCTAGCTAACACGCTCTTGAGTTTACTTTCCAAGGTTGAGTGAACCTGGGTTTGGCCCAAACTGTTAGAAAAGTGGCTCCCTCCATGATTATTGATATGACTCTAAACCAGAGGGTTTTGTTGTTGTTGTTGATGTTGTTTTTTTTTTAGGAGAGCTGAAATCTTGCAGAAAACATTGATTAAAAAGACATTCAATTTGTTTTTTGTTTGATATATGTTTCTAGATTGCTGATTATTCTATCATGTTTGTTGCTGTTAATAAATCCACTGTGATGCTTTGTACATTTATCAAAGCCTCGCTGGGTGAATAGTTGGTTGAACGTCTGAGGTACCATGCTCAGGATTCATTGCGTATCTTTTGAAATCACTAATCTTTTACAAGAGGCAAATTGAAAAAGATGTGCTGTACAGTCTGATACATTCTGGCTCACAGATATGTCAGTAATTATTGCATTAATCTTGTTGGTAAGAATGATTCAATAGTTAAAGTAACTGGAGTTTTTTTTAACTGATACCAATAACAGTATACTAATAGGATGGCTAATAATCTATTTTATATTTTGATCGATCTGCTGTCTGATCTAAGCATATGATATGTTCACATATCCTGGTAATATTGATATATTAATTAATCAATATATTAATTAAATATTGATTAGTTTGACTCTCGTGAAAGTTGTCATAATAAATTATATATTAATTATGCTTTACTGAAGACAGGCAGTAGCAAATGTGCTAAGTAGCTTCACAGGAAGACCCTACAATTAGAAAGTGAGGATGACAAGGAAATTCCTATCCATTCCGTTTATGCCGTTTGCATTTTAAGGCCTGCCAATAACAAGTAGTTGGAGGAAATACTTAATTCCAGTTTGAGTGAGTAAAGGATGGCTTGTCTGAACAGCTTCACATTCCCTGTTTAAGATCAGCTGAATGGTAGGCAGCTGGTTGCCATGGGGACCACTGCACCAGTGGACCCTTTCAATGGTGCCTTTCAAACCCCTTGGCTCTCTTGACCTCATTTTTAAGATACTAAAAAACAATCCAAAAGAAAACAGTTACAGTAAAATGGACTGCTGCAAAACAAAGCATTAGCTTCTTGCATGATCTTGGGCTCCATATAGATTTTTCAGCCATTCTTACAAAATGCAAAGGGTGACTGGGTGTCCCCAGTGCTTTGTCTGGAGATGTGACAACCTGTACAGACCAAAACAAAAGTATAAATGGGTGTTTTTGTAACAATGTTGACCATGGCAGCCATTTTGTGAATGTGCAAGTCCTCACTGCACCAGATTGCCCAAGACATTTTCCACAGGCTCCCAACATTTTATTTTATTTTTATTTATTCATTATTAAATTCATATGCCAGCACCTGGTACCTGGTGCTTGCTGCATGCTTTGGATTGGGAAGATAAACCTATTGTTTATTAACCTTTTCCAGGAAAGGCCTTCACCCTCTACTTTCTTCTGCCTAATCAATAACAACTCTAATTTCTTGACCTTTTTCTTAAACTCCAAGCCCTACCCCAATAATTTACATGCATTTTACTATACCAGCTTCAGCTCTGTAAAATTGAGTCTTACAAAGTTTCCTAGCTTAGTGTGATGGAATGGAATTATGAAGGCCAGGCTCAGGGAGAAAAACATTTTCTTACATCTCCTGAGGAGCGAGGGAGAGATAAGAGGAGGAGGCTGGCACCTCCCTGAGGAATTCACAACGTTGTGGCTGGCATTACTTGGGAACTGGGGTTTCAGTCTGGGAAGATTCTTGCTAGAGGTGGTAGCTAATAAACATAGCTAGACTGAATTTACATGGTCTCTTGGAGTTCCTTGGGCTAGGCCTGACATCAGTCTTCCCAGACTCAAATCCCAGTTCCCAAGTAATGCCAGCCACAACATTATGAATTCCTCAGGGAGGTGCCAGTCTCATCCTCTTGTATCTCTCACGCTCCTCAGGAGATGAAAGGAAACGTTTTTCTCCCTGAGTCCGGCCTTCATAATTCCATTCCATCAGTATACCCAGACGTATGCATTTCACATCCAATCCTAGAAAAGAAATTGACTTAAATGTTAGCATATTAACGTCAGATAATTGACTCATCAGTTCCTTTATGAGCTAATCCTGTAAATTACTTTTTTTTAAAAGCTCAGGGTAATATATGTAAAAATTAATGGTGACTTTGGGAGAGCTGTCACACCAGCATGCCAATAACTTATAATTCCTTTGATTTAAAACCAAAGAGATTCTCATGGAGGGATTTCTTAAATCATCAGTAATTTTCACCACCATCAGTAATTTTCACCTCCATCAGTAATTTTCCTTAGTTCCAGTGTCTTTGAGATGAGATCTCAATTAGAATTTACATCAATAGCATGGTACTTATTTACAGGTAGTCCTTGCTTACTGACTGCCTCGTTTAGTGACCATTCAAAGTTATGATGGTGGAAAAAACAGCTTTGCGACCATTTCTCACATTTACAACTGTCACAACATCCCACATTCATGTGATCGCCATTTGTGTGCTTGGCAACTGGCTTGTGACAAGCAGAGTTAAATAGAGAAGATGGCGGTAAAGTTGTAAATCACGGTCACGTGATGTTTCACTTAACAACTGAATGGGAAGTGAGGTCCTAAGTCCATCTCAGTCATGTGATTTTCCACTTAGTGACCACGGCACTTAGTGATGGAGTTGCCGGTCCCAATTGTAGTTGCTAAGTGAGGACTACCTACATTTTGTTAGCATAGTAGGGAGAAGTTGGCCCTTTAAATTACAAGCCAGCCTTAAATGCCCAGAGGGAGTCACCTGACCCTTGAGAGCCAATAAAGGAAAAGAAGGGGGTTCTGTCATGTGTTGGGTGGGAAGAGTTTTGGGAGTCTTTTGTGAGAGACTCAGATGGAGTCCTGGAGGAGGGGGTCACCTCAGGCAAGGTTGAAAATTGAGTTATTTAGCTATAGTTGGAATTGCATTAGAGTTTTTTGTATTTAAACTATGTGTTGTGTGCGGGGAACCTTATTTTCTTTTGGCACCTTCAATAAAGTTTATTTTTTGTTTAAATCCTGGAGATAATCAGTGGCCTCCTAGCACCTGCCTCAGTTTGGCTGGGCTGTTGAGTCCCCAAAGGTTTTGCTTGGTTTCCCTTCCCTTAATTTAGCCAGACCCAGATGGGTGGGGTGAGGATTTCGGCCTTCTGGTTCCCCAGAGGGCTGGTGGGGAAGGGAGAAAGTGGTTTATAATGAAGGGGTGGTGGCAGCAAGGGGATCTAATTTTCCACTCGCTCCTAGGCGTGGGTTACCTCAGAACCAAAGTACCTCAGAAAGACACCTTTTCCCTTATTACAGTTAGATTTCTGTTCCGCCTTTCATTCAGAAGCTCAAGGCTCTGTACATTGCATTCCCTCTCCCCATTCCCCCGCAAGCAATGCCCCTATGAAGTTTGTGGGGCTGAAAGTGTGTGACTGCCCACAGTGACCCAGTGAGCTCCCATGGCTGAGGGTGGGCTAGAACCTGGTCTAACACCTTAACCACTATGCCACACTGCCTCTTAAAGGATGCAGCCCTGTGTTGCCACATGATGTCTGAAGACCACAGCTGAAACCACCCCCAGCCCCTCCCTCGAAAGCCCCCATTTCAAGATGCCGAGAGAGCCTTGAAATAGCCCTTCCATAAGATTTCCAGTCCTTTCCCATTTGCAATGGGGGGGGGATGGAGAGAGCAACCAGGGTCAGTCGGACCCACTCCTTCAAGACAGCCTCAGTTGCTCAAAAGAGGAGAATAATAATAATAAGGATGCGGTTTCGCTCAATAGGAACGTGCAGGGGCTTAGCTTCCTGCCTTCCCCATTTGGCGGCATTCTTATTTGCATCGTGCTGCTGGGCAATAATAATAATATTGTTATATTATCATTATTATTGTTATAATTATAACTATTATATTTTATTATTAATATATTATTATATGTTATATTATGTATTATTATAATTATTATATTATTATTGCCCAGCAGCATGGCAGAAATAAGAATGCCACACAATGGGGAAAGCAGGAAGTAGTTTTCCACCATTGTCATGCTCAGAACCCATTGTTAGTAAAAATCAGATTATCTTAAGCGCATTTTGCTAATTGTGCCAGCCTTTGTTTCATTACCTTTTTGGTACTTGACTACTGGAAAGTATGTGCCTCTAGCTCCAGGCGCCATCACCTTCTGAAAACATCCACACTCAGGAAGTGTGCTAAACTAGTATGTGGATGAAAGAGCAAAATATTGCCTTTCATTGCTTCAGTGACTCATTTACTAAGCCAGAAACTGCTTGCTTTAATGCTTTCAAAGATACTACTTGAATTATTATTTTTAGAAATCACTTGTTTAGAACTTGATGTGCAGAGGTATGCTTGTGAAGTCATGTTTGGGTAACCAATTCTCTACCATTATTTGGTTATGTCTTGGGAGCGATTGGATAGTCACAAAGATTCAAAATGCATCAGCATTTCTTGCTTCACCCTTCAAATTCTGAGTCAGAAAAACCTTCATTTGGAATCAAGGGATGATAGTTGAAGCATGGCAGATAGAATCAGATGCAATCTTAATCATCACCATCATGATTGTCACCATCAGAAAATTATTTATTATTATTTGCCTTTTGTCCCATAAGTACCTCCCCCCCCCCCGCAGGCTTCTAACAATCCAAAAATAAAGTATGAGCACTCAAAAATTGATTAAAAAACAACTATTATTATTAGTGGTAAAGGGAATGGTATTTTTGACATGCAAAATGCTAAATGTGTGCATTTTTATATGTCCCTCCCTCCCTCCACCATTTTCCTTACTATACCTATTTTTGTAACCTATTCTTGAACCAAGAAATACTTCAAAACATATGCTATGAATTATGTGCCCATTTCTTTTTAACCCTTCTCTTACTCCAGTATGTGGAATATTCTGGTAATATGGATTAGTTGAGGGTCTAATTATTCCAGCATTATTACTCAGACTGAATCAAATTAAAACACACTATAAACAATTACGATTGCATCAACTGGTTGAGAGAGCAGAGAGATGATTATTAGCTACCACTATCCACTTGTTCAAATTAGACATCTAGCTGGTTAGACAGTGATAAAGCCTTTCCATACCCTCAGAATATGCACTTATTTAACCAAGGTATAAGTTTTATTGTTTAGTATACACAATGAACGTGTTGTTGCAGTTTGATAAATTTAAGAAGATGAAACAAAACTTTGTTTTTCAATTTAATGTGTGCTATAGATAACACTAGTGGACATTTATGTGTACTTGGTTACAAGTTGCAAAAAGTCGTGTTCTAAGAAAAAAATCAGTCTCTTGCTATCTTCTGGAGCTGCATAGAATTTACTGACTGAAGGTTTTTATTTCACGTTAGGCTTGGTTGTTTACGAAAGACAATTTGGAATAAGTCAGTGGTATAGAGAAACACAGAGGTAAAACAAATGATGGGGAGGACGGCCACGATTCTCCCTAATGGAACAAGAGGAGGTCAGGTTTCTCCTGATAGGCCAATATATACAGGAAAATTTGCCAGTGTTTCAGGTACAATAAGCCACCAGTTAGGACAGAGATGGGGAATCTATAGCCTTCCACATTTTGCTTTATCATAATCCCCTGCAATCCCAGTCAATGATCAATTGTGAAAGCCAGTGGGAGTTGGGGATTAGCAACATATGGAGGACCAAAGGTATTGATATTCCTGACTTAATGCAAACTTGTAAATTGTTGCCTTAGTTAACTTCATTAACTGGCCTTTATAAAAGCACACTATTTGTTTTATTTTTTTCCAAACCAGTGGAATTTTGAAAATAAATTACGTAAGGGGGTTCAGAACGTTGCTGTTCTGTCTATCAGCAAACAGTTCTGTTTTCCCAAAACAGCTGGGGTGGGACAAGAAGCCAGCAAAAGAAATGTCCAGTTTGAAAATGGTCAGATCTGGCCAGAGGCTCCAGAGGAAAAAAAAATCCAGAAAAATTTCTCCCAGTGCATCCCTATGGGAAAGGACAGAGCTACTATTAAGGCATTGGGAAGATTTACAGAATCAATGCTCTGCAGCCTTTCTCTTCTTTGCTAAAAAACGAATCTATTCAATTCTGACAATATTCTTAACATTCTTATATGACTCTGTTCTAATTAACTTGCACAAGCATCATCCTGTGTTTCAGTCCCTGATACTATCTAAATCATATATAGAAAAATCATGTGACAGCAGTCCCCACCCCAATTTGTTTTCTGGTTAACCAGTGGGAAATTTCATTCATTCAAAGGTAGCCAGAAAGATGTTACTTTTGCTGTTGGCAATTAAGCAATATATGAGTAATGGAAGAGCTCAGCGCACAGATTTCTGCTTGACCATAATGAGACGTTTGTGATTTATAATGTAAGCTGTTTAGCTGCCTGAATAAGCAGATCTAAGATACTGTACTGTTGTTACAAATGCCAGCCAGTTCATATGAATGTGGAATTTGATGCACTCTACATTTGTAGAAATACATCTCCTTTTTCCCCAAGAGGAAAACAATCACCTACATGCTGGCTTTTTCATGACAGCGGCCTCATGCTGCAGTTATCTGTCTGCATCTCTCTCTTTCCATGTCTCTTGCAGTGCCACTTCCAGCTGAATATAGAAAACAAGACTTTGAGTGACTTAGGCCCATATACATTATGCAAGTGGAGCCTTTTTCTTTTTGGGCTTTTAAAAAAGAACTCGTAGAATCTGGAGCAGAACCTCAGGCTCCCATTGGTGGTGCAGGTGTGTAAACGTGGAAATAGAATGGACTTTATAACACAAGTTATACCATAAGGAGTTAGTATGGACTTTTTAACACAAGTGTCTACTACATCACTGGATCTCTTTCCAAAACAGGAAGTGATAATCTGCCATGCTGTGTTTTGTTCCTTGTGTTCTGAGCATGCTGTCCACTCATGCAAGGCAAAACCCAGGCGGTGATCCACAAACTGTGAGGAAAAGCAGAAAGCTGTGGCCTTTCCCTGCTTCAGTCTAATGATTTGTACAATAGCAGCACTCCATTAGGTGGGTAAACCATAGCTGAAAGGCACTGCAATTCTCTGCCAAGCAGACGTGGCTTTGCCTGCTAATCTAAAGAATCTCTGAGTCTCTCTCTCTCTCTCTCTCTTTTTCTTACTATGTCAGGACAAAAAAAATTAATTCCAGGTGCATGGATTTAAAACACTAGGCTTTATAGAAGATGGGAGGAAAGGGGGAGAAATGAAAAATCTCTTCACATGACTCTATATAATTTTGCTGACCCACAAGGAGTCCATCATTATGACAGCTGGGCATGAGACAAATGGAGTGGTGAGTTAGCTAAGTATTTTCAAATTTGTTCTTTGCCATCCGTCAATCCCAACCAGGAGAGGGAGGGGGAAGACCATTTTAACCCATACCCATGATGAGCCCCACACCGGAACAGCAATGAAGAATGGCTTTGTTTCAAGAAACAGTTTGGTCTGGACAACTGAATCTCCAGAAGTCAAACTTTTATATACATCCTGGCACTGCGTAGGCCAACAGGTGATGCTTCCTCATGTTGGCCCATCCCTGATATACTCTGTCCATTCTTGAAGAAGGTCACAATGTTGCCCCAGAAGACTGCTCTGTATTGGAGAATATTAAGCTAGAGCCTCATTATCCTACCAATAACTGATGGACCCGCATTGTTTTTTTTTAAGGACATGTCTACTACTCAGATAAAATCTACAGAGGAACAAAATATGCATATTTTAAATTCTTAGGGATGATAGCGAAAACAAACCAGCTTGATAAATAGTGGTTTAAGTTTGACAGTTTTGAGCCAACCACAGTTAACTATAGCTTGTCACTGTTGCCACTCATAAAAAAATGGAGGTCAAGCCTTCTAATCAGTAGAGGAGACAAGAAGGGGATACTTGAACATGCAGGGAGACTAAGTTCATTCTTGATACAATAAATAGTGGCTTATCATGACATTCAAACAAAACCATTGTTTCATGTGAACAATGTACAGTGAAGCCCCAATCCCTTTTTGTACTAATCTGCGCAGCTACCAAGGCTCTACAAATTTTCTGTCAGTCATGCTGATTAGATGCAACTTCTTCACTGGAGTTTCATATGGACAACCATCATATTCCATATATGCATTCAATGATTGATTTTGCTTCAGTCTAATGATTCGTGTTATGGAGTGCACACGTAGCACCTGAGACTGCTGTAAAAGAATTACATGATTCAGTGAGTGATTCTTATGACGTTTCCTGGATCTTAAATTGAAAGAAATGAAACGTTCAGAGAAAAGATTCCTTACCCAGACTCATGGATCCTCCTGTACATATTCTGTTAAAATAAAGGAGAGAAAAAAAGGAAGAAAAAGCCAGATATTTCTTAAATTGTATAGTCATAGTTGCTCTGAGATTTTAAAGATCTGTGTAATACAGATAGGAATTTTTCAGATTAGTTTTGGAATTTCGGCCAACATGGAAATTCCTTAATAACTGAATTGGTGTGATGGAATGGAATTATGAAGGCCAGGCTCAGGAATATAAACATTTTCTTAGCTCGCCAGAGGAGTGTGGGAGATACAAGAGGATGAGGCTGGCACCTCCCTGAGGAATTCACACTGTTGTGGCTGGCTGGCTTGGGAGCTGGAGTTTCAGTCTGGGAAGATTCTTGCTAGAGGTTGTAGCTAATAAACAAAGCTGAACTGAATTTGCATTGTTTCTTGGAGTTCCTTGGGCTAGGCCTGACAATTGGTGAATTTTTAAAAATGTGCTTTTAAAAATTTTTAAAAACACACACACACATACACATTCACACACACAAATGCACACAGACTCAAATATGCTTTGAAACAAAGAGCAAATGTGACACATCTGAACAAATAAACAAAACTGCTGTCTTCCAGATGAGCTGAAACTACAACTATTGGCTGAGAATTCCAAGATTTGTACTTCGAGTTCATCTGGATACAAGCTTTATGTGATGGAGACCAGGCTGCCACACTCCTACTTTAGCTAGAACTGAACCAGCACATGCTTGACCTTACATCATTTCACATCATCCCATTGGCCCCATATGATAGATCAGTGTTATTACCATTCCCATACTGCGAAAGAAGCACAAGGATGACAGCAATGATTAGCCAAAGACCACATAACTGGCTGAAAGTTAAGGCCAGGGTTAAAAATATAAGAAAAGGCCTAAAATCTAGGAACAAGCATGCTGGATTGGACCAAGGACTCATCTAAATCAGGATTCTGTTTGTACCAAAGCCAACCAGGTCCCTCTTGAATGCTTATGAGCAGGACAACAGCTCAGAAGCAGATCCTAACTGTTCCCTGGTAGCTAGCATTCAGACACACATAGCCTCTGATCCTGAAGAGAGGGCAGGTGTTTTGAATAATGTTCAAGAAACTTCTAGTCTGGTGCCTTTTTAAAGCTCTCTGAATAGACTGTTCAGTATAATCTCACAATGAAACCAGAATGTGAGATTAATCCGCAAAGCTCTTAGTGAGGGGGTGGGGAGGGGGTTGGTGCATGTATATGTGATTAGCATTTTATCATTATTTTTCTTTTACTTTGCAGCTGAAAGATAATTGAAGGCCTTTCCCCACTGCTAAGTTGAAGGGCTCTTCATCCATGAATTGACAGTAAGCTACACAGCCTCTGCTGCCTGTTCTTGGTCACCGTCAGTTGCCCAACTTTGCCTCCCATGTAGGCTGACCGAGCATAACAGATTTTACACCCCTTGCAGCTGTCCTGGATATTGTTGGTTTAAGAGCAAAATAATAGTTTTAACACCGAGAAAACTAAGGATGACTTAAGCCTTTCTCTCTTATAGAATGAGATGAAGACAACCCAACAGGAATTGAACCCCCCCTCCCCCCATATATTGTCTGGGTATATTTATACAATGGCTGCAGGTGGGGACACACTGATACTTCCTCCTGTCTAAGCTGCGTGAATAAACAGACATCACTGTAGTGGCTGAACACATTTTATGACGAAGAATAGGATGTTCCAGACAGGATCCCCACTAATGATATCTAATGAGTCTTCTAATGTAACTCAGCCACATTGAGGCAATTAAAAGCCTGTCTTCATTTAGTTTTTGTAGCACAACAGTTGGGTGAGATCCTGTTGCATTGCACTGCAAGCTCCACCCCATTTGGGACATCTGTGTGATGCCAAGACAAACATACAAAAGAAGGCAGGCTTTGTATTGCAATGGCTGCCTCTTTTGTCAGACTGAGACGTTTAACTTCCTCCCCCACTCCCCACCACCCCACAGGGTGGCTGCTGCTACGGACAATGAAGTAGTAAGTAAAACAATCTGTCCTAGTTTGAGATTGTTTGTGAGATTCACCTGTTCTCTTCTCCCTCCAGCATTGTCTTGTATGTTGCAATCTCAATATCCAGGGCCAATTTGGTATTCATGAGTTCCTGGTAATCCCGTAAGATGGAAGCCAACTGATCCTTGGAATTCTGCATGCGATTCTGAAGTTCTATGTGCTTTGCTCGGGCATCTTTTAGAGCACGGTCTCCATTATGTTCAGTATCCCCAATGGCTACTTGCAAAGCAGTAGTCTGAAAAAATAGAGTAGAGTAGAGTAGAGTAGAGTAGAGTAGAGTAGAGTAGAGTAGAGTAGAGTAGAGTAGAGTAGAACAGAACAGAACAGAACAGAACAGAACAGAACAGAACAGAACAGAACAATAAATTCCATCTTCCATTCACAAAACTGCAAAAATTATTTTTATGCTCTCTGCCCCCACAACCTTATTTTCAGTTGATACTGAAGTCTCCTCTCACCTGCCCCCCACCATAACCACTATTGTATCTGGCAGCAATAATTGGCAATTAGCCCTCTTCTCACACCCCATGGCTGGGTTCTGGGATGGAGCTTGGGGAACCATGCAGGGAAGAGCAACAATTTGATTGCTTGGTGGATGGATGGTAGGAAGAATTGAATTTTTCTCCAGCCCAGTTTAAAATCTGAACCACTGAAGAATAATAGAACTGTAAAGTTTACACTGAACATTATAAGTATTTCTTCTTCCACCACATAGGAACACCTTTGCGTGGAAGTTGGATAGCTATCTTCGCTGAGTGAGTTCACCCTTTGTGTTTTTCATTGTCACATATCAAGGATGTAGAACTCTCATTTTATAACTAGATTGTAAATTACCTATGAACTTTCAAATATAGCTCCCACTATGACTCCTATCATGCCTCATTACTGGCCATGCTAATTAGGATGATTGTGAATTGTAGTTTACCAGCATCTACTCCCCACCTCAGTTTGACATAGTTTTTAGTCCCATATTATTGTTGCTTGACCCCAATTTTGGCAGCAAAAGAGGGAATCCATTTATACAGTATTTTAAACTGCAAGCCAGTATGTTTAAGTTTTGATCTTGTACCAAAGGAAGCCTCTGTCAAATCTGGGAACAGAAGGATTTTCTGACCTTTTGCTTCTCAGCATCTACTTTGCACTGCATTATTTGGATGGCCCGGTTCAACTCAGCAATTTCACCACTGTTTTTTTGCAGGTTTTCATGGCACTGGCATTTTTTGTTCTGAAGATCTTCAATCTAATAGCCAGAGAGAAGACAGAAGAGCAAAGGAACTATGGCACAGAAATGTTAGTGGTTCTACCTCATTGGTTCTTGAACTTCAGCCTTTTCAAATAAAAGACCATGGTTCTCTTGAGCAAAGTTTCTTTTTTTTTTATAATGACTGTATTAAATTTTAAAATCAGAAATAAAAACTAACAAGAACCAATAATCAAGAAAAAGCGTAGAAGAAAAGAAAGAATAAAGAGAAAGAACAACAGAAGTGCAGAAAGATAAAGAAAAAAGAAACCGAAATACAAAAAAATAATGACTTCCGACTTCTTTTACAGCAGATGTAAGTAAAGCTTATATTAAATTTTTACTCTAGGATTACATATTAACATCCTTTTTTCCTATAATCTATTAATTTTACTAATCATCAACTCCATATATCATAATTTCATTTTTTTTTCTGTTTCCTGCAAAAAGTCCTTGAGCAAAGTTTCTGTCTGGAATTGGCAGCTCCATCTTTACCTCTAAGCAGTTCTGAATCATTTGCCACAGTATAAATATCCACTGATTTCATCTGAGAGAATTAGCTGAGTCACAAGATTGTGAAGCTCTTCAGGACATATTTCTGAGGTCTTCACTAAGAGACTATCAAAGAACACTTACAGCAAAAAGAGAATTTATTCAAAATAAGCTACAGGGACTAAATAATTAGCTGATCCCTTCCTTTCACTAATGTATCAAAATACAGACAGTTCAGAATTGCCTTCTACAGGTTTCTCCACCACCCCCAGCGCTTGCAATAAGAACTTCTTGAGAAAATATAAGATTCAGAAGAACTTGCTAACAGGTAGAATTTTAGTAGATTTGCAACAAGTCAGTAAGGATGTCTGGCTGCCTACAGTCTATCAGTTGCAGGAACAAAATGATCTTCTCACAGCTATCCCAAATGATACACCTGAAATGAACAAAGCTTGGGGGTGGGGTGATGATGAGGTGTGGATTTGTTTTCTTGCTTTCTTGCGGGTAGAACAGAGATTCATTTTGTCCTACTACTTAGAATAATTTGCTGAGCTTAGATCCTTTAATTCCAGGCTGCAACACTAAGCTCCAAATATTGAGTCTTGGAATTTTATTTAAAGAACAAGTCCATCTTGCAAATATAGTAGCTGCTTACTCCTTTCTGGCATCTTTGTTATACAGGGTGAGAAATATGAGGGGGTGGGGTGGGGTGGGGAAACCAATCCACCATCTATTTTGATTCATTGGTGAGATCTTAGTTTATTACTAGGGTTTTTAGAAGAAATACTCTAAACCATCCTAGTAATGATCTATCAAATAATGTAGCAAGCAATAAAATAAACATTACAATGTTTGCTATATTAAGCTGGACTGACACCACATATGAAAATGAAGTAACTTATGTCACACTGCTGCGACTGCTGCTGCTGATATTTACAGGAATAGCAATGCTCAGCAGTTGAGGAAAAGTTTAGTGAAGGGTTATGAGAATTGCTTCTTCATAAGGGGAACTGATTTGGACATTTTAATTAGCTACTTTAATTATGCTATTATTACATTACTATCCTTACAGTTACCTACTAGGTTGAGCAAAGCATTTGACTTATTAAGAATTATCCTTTGGCTTCACATAAAAAAACCATGGGTCTTTTGGTGTGGACAGCTACCATCGCTGCTATGAACAGCATTGTTTAACAGAGAGAGAGTACTGTGCCGATTTGGATAAAAGGCTGACAGAGTATCCTTAGGCAATATGAAGCCTGCAAGCTAAGAGTTGGCTAACAAGAAGATGTAAATCAGAAGTCAGAACATGATAGATTCTGGTCTAAAAAACTAGAAGAATCAACCACACACTCCATGCCTCAGGTTCATACCTGGTTTTGATAAAAAAGATTAGCTTCTTCCTTGCTTCTGTAGGCAATGCTCTGATACCAATTATCAATGTTCTGGATGAGGGTATCCATGTCCAAACATCTGCTGTTGTTCATATTGAGCACCACAGATATGTCAGAGAGATGACAATTCAATACAGCCAGTTCCTGGAAGTGCACAGAATCTGCCTGAGATCGTAACTCACAGCAATGGAAGTGACATCAACAGTCTATCTAGAAGCAAAGGACCACAGCTAATCTGCACATCAAATTTCTGAGCAATTGATGGCATCCATACATCATTTTAATGAAGATCGCTGCTGGCATGTCAAGCCTATCTTTCTTTTATGTCACAAAAATCTCATCAACCCTTACAAGGTCAACTAACAAAACACCTTGTAATTTTTTTTTTTTTATCCTGATATACATATACGTCCACACACACATACACAGTCAACTCAAGTCAGCGAGCATACCTAATACTCCTGCCTCCTATTTTCCCCACAACAACAACCCCATGAGATGGGTTGGGCTGAGAGAGTGAGACTGCCCAAAGTCACCCAGCCGGCTGTCATAACTAAGGGAGGCCTAGAGTTCACCTTCTCCTGGTTTCTAGGCCAGCACCTTAACCACCACACCAAACTGGCTGTCATACAAATCATACAAAATCTCATGTAAATCATACCAAAAATGATTTGTAGGGTTACAATTGGCTAACAGGATCCTGTCATCAAATTCCAAATGTACTTTTTAATAATAAAAATTATACCAAAAAAAAAAAAATTCCAAATGTACTTTGAAAGGATGGGGGATTCTCAGAGGACTATGGGAAGCCCATCATTTTGCACTGGAAATTTTCAATAAGTAAGGGCACTGACAGGCCTATTTTGCCTTTTATTATTTTTTTTTTTTTAAAGAACCAAAAAGAGCATAATGGAATTGCAGCATTTTGCTACTGAATGTAGGTGTTTTGGTGCAAATTTCGGAACCAGAGGCTGTTGTTTACTCAGCCTTAACTGCATATTCATTAATTCAGCCAGAACTATCTTTCTAGATTTATTCTCCCTAGCTGTATTAAGGCAGTGGAAAGGAGACTTAAGGAGCTTGTTGCTAGCTCGACCTCTCTGTCCTTCCTGTGCCCCCAAAATGGAGAAAGTAGAGGAGGATGAGGGGGTAGCAGTCTTTTTAAAAAGACAATGTCTGTTGAAAGACACTGATTCCTATGTGAAATTCCCTCGTAAAATAATGGCAGAGGGATCAGTAAGATGGATGGATGGATGGGAGGGAAGGAGGGAGCGAGGGATATAATTTAGTATAGAGGACTTATTTGGCATTTCAAAAGACCTTAGGTTGTGTGCCTAATCATTGCTGTTTGCAACAGTTACTATCCAATAAATACACCTGAGCTATCAGTGATATGAAATGAAAATGTTGGTAGTGATTTATTTATTATTTTTATTTATATTTCAAATTTGGGCACTGCCTAAGACTTGCTTCTCACATTGCAATTTAAGGATACAGACCTCTGTAAAAAAAATTTTCAGGAACTCTTTATTTTCTATCAACAATTCCTTCTTCAATTCCATCTCCTTCTGTTCTTTAAATGCATTATCTACTTCCTGGAGGGGAAAAAAGACACTGATAAAAACGTATGTAATTTCAAAATCAAGGAGAATAGTAATGGGGAATCCTTCCCAAGGATTCCAATCTTTGGGAAGAACATTTAAAACAAATTGGATTCTGAATTTTTGCTCTACAGAACGTCTTTCAAAGTTTCCAGAAGTGGGTTTGGCAAGATAGATTTGGCAAAATGGATTTTGCTGCAGAAGTGGATTCCTGCACTTGGCAGAGGGTAGCAACTAGATAATTTCCAAAGACTCTTCCATTCCTTATATTCCATGATTCTATTAATATTTGCATTTGAATGGAGTGCTGTTATTTTGTTTTTTATTTGCTTCAGTCATTTTTGTGTTATGTAGTACACATTTGTCCTGTTCACCTGTTATGCCTGCTCTCTGTGCACAGAGACCTGTTCTTTAAGCACAGAATGAATGTGATGGAAGCATGTTCTCCTGTTAGGCATGTGCAGAAACACACATCCATAATAACACATCCATACACGTAAGAATCCCATATACACAGCAGCATGCAGCCACATTACGGCTTTTGCAGAGAACGGCGTTCACAGCAGTAGCCCCCTCTCTCTGGAGGAGCTTGCCCTCGAGGTCATATGTGCCCCTACCTCAACGACCTTTTGTAAAATGGTAAAAACAGTCTTCTTTGGGAGAGCAGTTCGATCTGCCTAACAATAGCAGCAGTGTTTATTAACTGTATTTAATGGTTTTAATGGTTTGGTTTTATGACTATTTTATAGCAGTTTTGCCTGATTGTAAGCTGCCTAGAATCATAAGAGGAGGCAGCATACAGATGCTCATAAATTAATAAGGAAGATTTTTTCTCTCTTTTTGAAACCCAGGGTCCCTACAGCCACGTGTCTATTGATGCACATATAAGCTGATCTGTGTTTTAATGCATGGACAGGGCCCAGTCAGTCATTCTCTGCAAGTTTAGTATGAACATGCAGACAAGACCCCCTAGAAATGAACAGAGCAATCTGTCAGTGTGTCTTAAATCGAGACTCCAGCTGACAGAATTCCAAGCCACACCTGTGGACCTCATCAGAAGGACTGATTCAGTGGGTATCCCTAAACACTGTGAAATGTCAATGGGACAGCAGTGGAGATGCACACACTCTGTACCAAAAGGAGTCTTGATGTAATTGGATTCATCTCTGCTACTAGAGTTAAAGTTAAATAAGTATAGATAATTCCCCTCTTTATTCCTCCATTTTTGCTAACACACTTATTTTAAAAAATTGGGCAGACATTCAACTTACTCACCTGCTTCAGCAGGACAAACTCATTCTCTACGTCTGCTTTCCTACGAACCTCTTCTTTGTATCTTGCAGGATTTCAAAATGCAAAAGCAAGGCAGAGAAGAAAAGGAATCAGTTTAGTATAGTTCCTTCTTTTATTTGTTTGATTTATATCCTGCCTTTCTACTAGAAGTTCAAGACATTGGAGCACTCCTCCTCCAATTTTCCTGTAACAACAACCCTGTCAAGTAGCTTGGACTGAGTGAGAATAACTGGGCCAAAGACATCCGGGAAGTTTCCACAGCTGAGGGCAGCCTTCAACCTGGGTCACCTCAGTCCTAGCCCAGCACTTCAACCAATGTACCACCCAGCTCCACATTCTACAATACCTAATAGCGTTCATTTTGAATGCTGCCTGGGGAGAAAACTAACTACAGGTGTAAAAAGTACTCAGGCTCAAAACAAAACAGCACCTCCACTCCCAAATCATATTTTCTATTGTCCCAAAGGGCAGGACCAGAACTAGTGGGTGAAAATTATAAAGTAGGATGTTTAGGCTAGACATCAAGAGGAACTTCCAGACTGCATAAGGTGTGAGCCAGTGGAACAGGCTGCCACATGAAATGGTGCGTTCTTCTTTGGTAGAGGTCTTCAAACAGGCACTAGATGCTTATCTGCCAGAGATGCTGGAGTGTGTCACGCACTGAGCAGGGCGTTGGATTTTTAAGACAACTTCCAATTCTATGATTCTATGACATCACTTATACATGGTGTGGAAGTGGAATGACTGGATATGAGGGAATGTGGGGCCAGTGGTATCATTCCATTGATCCTCCAGCTAGTGGACATAATCTGAAGGGAGTGCTGAAGTTATCAAAAGCCTGATGTGATGCTGCCATGATAGGGATTCCCCTCCAGACAAGAAAATGGTCACTAAAGGTGTTCGGTATGAGGTGGGGAAAACAATAAGTCTGTACAACACTTCAGTTTCTATTCCAGAAAAATGGTTTCAGAGCATGCAGAGACATAAGCATAGCACCTCACTGCAATTCTTTAAATCTACACTTTTTCACACGGTCAAAGATGAGGCTGCTTTGAAGAATTGTGGACAGGAACAACATATGTATCCATGCATTCTGAAAAGCATTTGAGGATGGAATCTGAAGTGCTGCCCAACCCTAGTTGAAGGTAACTTTGCAATATGTTGAAATTGTCACCCATTTTCTATCATTAGCTATTGCTGAGGGGAGAGAAGGAAGAGAAGCAATATTTGCAGCCATATTCTCCAGGTTCCTCTTCTGTGCAAAGAGTTTTGAGGGGGATTAGAATCCTTTGGCATCCACTCATTGCAAGGAATAACCACAATGCATTATCAACCTTGTTATGGGATGGCTTACTTGCATTCATACTCCTCAATCAGGTCCTGCATCGTTCTCTGCTGGTTTCCCAATTTATTCTTTTCACTCAACATACAGTCAAGTCTTTTTCTTAGGCTGCTGATGTAGTTTTCGAACAGAGGGTTCAAGTCTTTCTTAACCATTGGAATCTTCTGGTTTTGCAGCAGCTCCCACTTGGTTACCAATATCTGGTTCCTTTGTTCCAGGTTTTTGACCTAAAATGCAGTGAGGATAAAACTTGATATATTGCTGATCAGTTCCTGAGGCTTTGGAAAGCAAACAAGTAATACAACTTTTTAGACTTTAGCCAGGAAAGGCTAAAGCCCCTTTGACCTGCAAGCCTCACCTGGCCTGTACGATTCCCTGATTCTTCCAACCTAAGGTAACCCTCACTTACACCATTTCTTTCCCCTACACCAAAGAAAGCCCTCAGGGATCCCTCCCAACCTCTTCTCAGCAGAGAAAAGATGGTGGAAAGGAGTGGGGGTTTCAGGAACGGGAAAAGCTTCCTTGATACCACCTAGCCTGCTAGAAATTAGATGGGTGGAGATGGGGCCCAGCTTCAATCTCCTTCCACCACTTTAGAGACATACTTAATGCAGTAATGAATTCCCAGAGGAAGACCCTCTCAGATGTGGGGGGACTTCTCTTCCCTGTGATTCATTATTTGACTTAATTGGCCAGACATAGCTAATGGTCCTGGTGCAGCAGAAGCACAGCCCAAGGCAATGACTCGGACCCAGCAATAATAAACCATCTTCTCTTTGGATGACTCTGTGGGCTTGTAGGAGGAGCCCTTGATTTGTTAATGAACTTGCTGTTCTTCCATGGCACATTTGGGTGGCTCAGACTAATACCCAGTGAATGTCAGTAATTCACTGAAATGAGTCAGTGAATGTGTTGATTTTATACGTTGAACATGAACCAAAGAAACTGATGAAATTGAGACGTCCTTGTTCAGTCCCCTCTCCAGCTGCTATCAGACAAGTCAGCAATTCCTGGAAGCGCAAAGGCCGTATCAGGATGGGGAGTCCTGCTGGTCGGAATGGTATGAAACCACCATAGACTTCTAATGTCCAAGGGCCTATTTTGCATAGCAAGGATGGGCCATGTATCCAAACTTAAAGTGGGAATCTGGGTTTTAACTCCTAAAACAAGAAGCTGGGGCTGAAGTACTCCTTGAAGGAAGCAACACCCTTTGCTCTGATTACGATGGAGAACATCAGTATGAGAAGCTAAGTTCAAACCTCTTCTCAAGTGTGAAAGTGACTGAAAGATTTGGGGCCAACTTCTGTCACTTGAATCTACCTCCTAGGGTTGTGTGAGACCCATCTACAGTCCTCTAAGCTCTTTGGAGAAAGAGAATGTTAATATTAATGGCAGCAAAAGCAGAATTGATATTGAAGGCTTGTAAGTGTGTATATATGCATGTGGCTCTGTCATACATGACAGATGCCTATGTGGATGTCCCAGATATAAACAAACACATGTGGAAATGACATGCCTGTATTTTACTATGAAACATCCAATTTTACTTCAAAAATATGTGGAAATAGATTGAAGAGGTGGGAAACTTATGGTTCTTCAGATATTTGTTCAACTGCACTCCCATCATCCTCTGTTTTAAAAGTGCCAGCTGAGCCTCCTGGTAGTCTGTTCGGTAACATCTGGACCGCTGGCTCTCCACGCCTGCATCATATGCACAGGATCTGCCAGTTTAAATTCCTTCTGAGCAGAGTTTCATTTAAGGATGAGCAGCATTCATATGTAGCCTTTTCTACAAATTACTCCCATTACCTTGGAAACCCTGAGCCTTACTAAACATTTTCCAGATGTTTAAAAACACTCACTTCCTTGTATTGTTTCAGCTTTGATCTGAAGCCTGGGATTAAGCAATTCTGCATTTGAATGCTTGAGGTGGGTCCTTTGAAGTTCAGGAAGAAAGATTTGTATCTCCCTATATAGTTAAAGTAAATGGGCATGTTACCTTTCCTCGGGCTATTCCTTCTTTCGCCCTTTTATGAATTATAGGTGTAGGCAACTAGCATCAAACAGGGCTGCCAGGTCTGGACTACAAAAGTGCAGAACTGAACCTCAAGCTTCCAGAGAAGCACTGAAATGTGGTTGAGAGTTCAATCAAAACCACTCAGTGGAAAATGTGACACAGTTAATATTCTTCCACCCCACCATGCTACCAAAAAGCTCAGGGCTTCTATGGTAAAGGCCTCCTCCTTTATTTTCACAGCATCTCTCTCTCTCTCTCTCTCTCTCTCTCTCTCTCTCTCTCTCTCTCTCTCTCTCTCTCTCTATATATATATATATATATATATTTATTACAGTTTTAATTTTTTTAAAATTTAGATTAATAATTATCTCCCTTCCAGTTCCTGCATTTCTGACACAAGACGAGATGAGACAAGACAGCATCTCTATGCAGTAGATTAGGCTAAAGACAGTGAAACTCAAACTCAATTTAAACTCATGAAGCTCAGTTCAGCTCAAGAAACAACTCAAACTCAACTCATCTTCTTTGTTCGGTCAAACTGAATTTTGTATGGGTCTGTGTCTCTGTGCAGTTTCCCTCTAACACCATGGTCTTGTCTAGATCAATCTGCATCTAGGTCTACTAATAAGCTGTGGACGGGGGACAGGAAACATGATGCTTTTAAAAATGTGGTATCTCCCTTGTCCACTTTTATATAAAAAAATAAATTACAGTGAGAATTCCAGACCCAGAACTCCAACCATAGAACTCCCAAATAAGGTGTGGTTTGGTCCTTGACGTTGTCAATGGGATGTCATTGATGTAACCTGCTTCAAACCTCTGTTTCACTAATCTCTCCAAACACTTTGCTTTTTCCACCTGAGTCAGTTTACACTTTGGATGGGTTCCCAGAACATGCTAAATCTGAAACCTAGGTTAACAAAACACAATTGTTGTGTGCGGGTAACATGCTAGGTCCAAACAAACAAACAATATTACAGTCTTAGTTGATGGCCTGGTCCCCACAGTATGCTGAATCACAAAATATTCAATTCTGTGTTAGCCTCCTTTAGAAACTGTGAACCATTCACTCAGGATGCTTGCAGCTACCACATCGTTTGGCAAGACATGTGCAAACCAAGCTTAGTGTCCCAAATCCTTATACATAACACAATACTCAGTACCTCCTGGGGTGAGATAATAAAACTAAGGAGACATTACAATTCCTGCCTTGAATCCCAGTATATTCAGCTATGTGTACTGTTCCTTCTGCCTCAAATTAAAATTGGGGTGGGTGGGTAGGGAAGGATGAACTCACCTTGTCAATGAAGCAAGCAAACTGGGTGTTCAGATCTTTCATTTGATCCTTCTCCTGGGCTTTGACTTGATGATCATGTGGGTCAACTCCCAGGTAGAGAGGTTCTAAGAGGTGCTTGTTAATACTAACCTCGAACAACCCCTCATTTCTATAGTTTGTATTGGGAATGTCTGGGTATCCAAAGTTGTAGCCACCTGAAAAAAAGCTGTGGCCTGAAATACTTCCCATATCCAAGCTACCACCTCTACAGTTTCTCGGCTGGTGGCCCATGTAACAGGAGATCCTGTGATTTCTCCCAAAATTATGGAAACTTTTGCTGCTGTTGCCTCCTTCGAAGGTGCAGTTGGCCGAGTGATATTGTGCCTCACCGATCTGCAACCCATCACTGCAGCCAGTGGTGGAGACTGAGGTGAAAGATTTCCGGCGGTTGACATGATAGAAGAGCTGCTGGTCCATTGTGTCAGAAGGGTGCTTGGAGAAGAATGGGAGACATAGGAGGAGAACAGTGGATGGAGGAACTCCTTTCATGCAAGACCTGAAGCAACTCCTTATATGCAGAAGGAGAGACCGGATGGCAGCGTTAATTTAGGGTATTACTGGGTCTGCCTAGCCTGTCAGCAAAATCTTGACCCCAGAGGCTGTGGTAGAAAGTAAACAAAAAGTGCTAGGCAAGAATAAAAAGGCGCAAGAAGGCTCTTCTAAATGAAGTGTTGCCATTCAACATTTGCCTTATTATTGCTTCCCTTTCATTAGCATTTCCAAGGTAACTGAAAGTTCTTATGACCAAAGCATGATTGGAGTGTGAAGCGTTTTCTCCTTCCTTCCATTTTGTATTCCATGCCAAAGGTTAGGCTTCCTTCTCTGATAGTGCCCTGAGTTTGGATGCATAGAGATCATTCCATCTTCCTGCTGTACATTTAGTAAATTGATAGCAATATAAGTGAAGAGAGAAGAGTCCTCTCCTCCCCTCCCAACTTTGCAGTAAGGAGGAAAAAAGCTGTTCAGTGCAGTGGTGAAACTGACAAATCTCCCATCAATTTCATCTCCACCAAAAATATTTGGTTTGTATTCTGTTTTTTGTACAAGTCAAGGCCTGCATTCATCATGTTCCCTGCCTATTTTCATTACAACAACCCTGGGAGGTGGGTTGTGCTGAGAGAAAGAAAGACTGGCTCAAAACCACCCAGCTGGCATTCATGCTTAAGGCAGGACTAGAACTCATGGTCTCCTGGTTTCTAATCCAACACCTTCACCACTATACCAAACTGCTCTAGAAATTAATTGCAGAGGCTCTGGGGGAAAACATTCAGATTCATTATCACTGTTTTCTTTTTCACTGACCAAATTTACTAAGATGTTCCACAATGAGCCGTATCTGTTTTGAAGCTGATCGAAAGATGCACACGTTTTGTATCCAACTGCTAATGTTTCTCTCCCAAGAGCAATGAATTCTAATAAAACTGAATATATCGTCCAAAATCCTTGTCTTTGCCCTGGAATTCCATCCACATCAAATATGAAACTTGACAGATGGTACTGCAGTATTTTTTATTATTATTATTTCTCCTTTAATTACATGTTCCTACTCCCTGACACCTGGTCTTTAAAAATTGCATTATTCAGCATGTATCCTTCTCTAAGAACATGGCAAAGAAGTCAGAACAACATTCTTTCTACTGAGAACGTGACAGACTTGCCTCTGTGCAAACGGAAGGGCTTCTGCTAATCCTTTCTTCTGGGGTTCCTCAGAAGGAAAGTGAGTATTCACCAGTTCTATCTTCTGCCCCTAACTTCACCTTCAGTGCAAGCCTGGAGAATCCAGTCAAACTGCACAAGAGGAAACACTCCATTCAGGATAAGCCTGGATCTAACTCAGTTTTTACAATGTTTGCCAATATTATTGATAATCTTTGGTTTGGAAGACCAGAATCAGAGAATATGCAGCCATGGAAAAATTGACTATATATTAGTAACAGAAGTCTAACCAAATTCAATCAGGAATGGCTCTCTTATATACAAGATACCACCCAGCCAGGAAATTTAAGACTTAGAATATGCTTTTTTGAAGAAAAGGAGAAACTGTTAAAAATAATTAAAATGATCTAAACAGAAATGAGTTATAATTGTAGAACTTTAAAGCATAGTATAAAAATACGTAAGTAGCAGGTAGCATTGGGGGAAAAAGAAAAGAAAGGAGGGGAAAAAAAGAACAAAAGTGAGGGCCTACTTGAATGCTTTTTCTTATAGACGCATATTTTTCTGTTTTGTTTTTTATTTTTTTAATTGTTTTCATTTTTATTAATCACTACATCTTTTGAACTCTCACTACAACCCTCACCTCAATGTAAAGCTTCTGCAGCAGGAATACTATTATTATTTTTCTTTTTAAAAAGGATCAATACCAACATAGATGGGTTAGGGATTATACTACTATGTATACAATTATATCTATGTATACAATTATATGTATGTATACTATTCCTTTACCCCTTTTTTCTTTCTTTCTTTTGATTTTTCTGTTGCTTTTTACTTATTAAGAATATTTTTTTTAAAAAAGGATAATCTTTGATGAATGCCAACACTTATCAGCAGTGACCCGTATTAGTCATTCACACCATGACGTGGGACTCAAAGAAAAAGAATCTTAGCAATAAACAGCAATGACATTGCAATTAAAACAAATTTAATCAGTAGCCTTTTCCAAATACACCCCCTGTGCCAGTTATGATTTTTCTGCCACAAAATGAATTGGAATGATTATGTTAATAAAATAGATAATGGAGCAGCTACGCAGATAAAGGTGGTGGTGCTTGATTTTGAAGGAGCCTATGCTTAGTGATTTACATTCGGTACAGTGCCAGCATTATAAAGAGCACATTACTGTTCGTGCAGATTATTTTAATAATACATAGCGTAATTACAGATTGCGTTTGCCAATTAACTCTTTCAAAATGTTAAACAAATGCAAATTAATGTTTACACTACCCTGTTCTAAACAGGGACAGATCATTGGGCGCTTGAGGGAAGAACTTACATTTAATTAAAGTTTCCTTCCTGTGGAGGAAGATACTTCTTCCTGTGAGATGCAGGAAGTGCAGGCAAAACAGAGACTCGCCTCTGTTGTATCCCCTCTCAATCCTACATCCCCCTTGCCTTCCACTGAGAATTAAGGGCCCATCATGACCCATGTCAGCCTTTCGCCATGAAATGATAGAGACCTCAACCATGATCTCTGCTGCCCAGCCTCAGGGCAAATGGGCATGATAATACCCAATAGGGAACCCTACACACAAACCCAGGCCTGATTATAAGTTTTTTTATAATTAACATATAGAAATGGCTGCACCTGCCCTCCTAAACAACATCCTGCCCAAGGATCGGCTGGCCCTGACTCTGGTCAATTTTTGGAAAGCCTTGAAGACCTGGTTGTTTTCTCAGGAACAGGGCTGGGAGAGTAAGTGAGCCCCTGCTATTAGTGAATGGTGTTTTTGAGAGCCACTTGGTGTTAGTTGGTTGGGAATGGTATTTTTTTTTATATAAAAAATTCCCCTCTCACCTCCCTGGATGGTGTGTGTCTTCCTCAATCTCAGGTCCTCTACCAGAGGCCTGGGAGTTTGAGGGTTCTGCGCAGGATCTTAGCTGTTCCCAGCACTGCACTCTTCTGGACAGAGAGCTCTGAGGTTGTTCCTGGGATCTGTTGGAGCCCCTCTCCCAACTTAGGAGTCACAGTCCCAAGTGCTCCTACCACCACTGGGACCACTTTGGCCTTTACTTTCCACATCCTCTCTATTTCCTCCTTCAGGCCCTTCTCCAGCTTCTCATGCTCCTTCCTGATGTTGCTGTCACTTGGCATTGCTACATCTATCACCACCACTGTCTTCTGGTCCTTGTCTACTACTATGATAACTGGTTGATTGGCCAGTGTCTGCCTGTCTATCTAGATCTGGAAGTCCCACAGGATCTTAGCCCTGTTATCCTCCATGACCTTCTGTGGAATCTCCCATCTGGACTTGGGAGGGTCTAGCCCTACACAGTGCAGATGTTCCTGTACACAATGCCAGCTACTTGGTTGTGCCGTTCAGTATATGCTGTTCCTGCCTGCATCTTACACCCTGCCACTATGTGTTGGACTGTCTCTGAGGCCTCTTTGTACAACCTGCACCTTGGGTCCTGTCCAGTGTGGTAGACCCCTGCTTCTATGGATTTGCTGCTTAGCGCCTGTTCTTGTGCTGCTATGATCAGTGCCTCAGTGCTGTCTTTTAGTCCAGCCCTTTCCAGCCACTGATAGGATTTCCCAATGTCATCCACCTCAGCTATCTGTCGATGATACATCCCATGCAGGGGCTTGTCTTGCCATGGTATTTCCTCCACTTGAACTTCCTCCCATGTCTGCTGCTGCCTGAGGCATTCTCTCAGCAGCTCATCTTTGGGTGCCATCTTACTGATGTACTCCTGGATGCTCTGGGTTTCATCCAGGACAATGGCTTTGACCCACACCAGACCCTGCTCGCCCTCTTTGCGGCTGGTGTACAATCTCTGGGTGTTGGACTTGAGGTGGAAACCTCCATACATTGTGAGGAGCTTCTGGGTCTTCACATCAGCAGCTTCCATGTCTTCCTTTGGCCAGCTCACTATACCAGCAGGATATCTCATGACTGGCAGGGTGTACATGTTGATGGCATGGATCTTGTTCTTCCCATTGAGCTGGCTCTTCAGGACCTGTCTTATCCTTTGGTGGTACTTGGATGTTGCTGTCTTCCTTGCCTCCTCATCATGGTTCCCATGTGACTGTGGGGTACCAAGGTACTTGTAGCTGGTCTCTATGTCTGCTATGTGGCCCACTGGTAGTTCCACTCCATCAGTCTTAACTACCTTCCCTCTCTTTAGTATCATCCTGCCACACTTCTCCAGTCCGAATGACATCCCAATATCCTCGCTGTATATCCATGTCAGGTGGATCAGTGAGTCAATGTCTTGTTCACTCTTAGCATACAGCTTGATGACATCCATGTAGAGGAGGTGGCTGATTGTGATGGAATGGAATTATGAAGGCCAGACTCAGGGAGAAAAACATTTCCTTTCATCTCCTGAGCGAGAGGGGGAGATAAGAGGATGAGACTGGCACCTCCCTGAGGAATTCACAATGTTGTGGCTGGCATTACTTGGGAACTGGGGTTTGAGTCTGGGAAGACTGATGTCAGGCCTAGCTCAAGGAACTCCAAGAGACCATGTAAATTCAGTCCAGCTGTGTTTATTAGCTATAACCTCTAGCAAGAATCTTCCCAGACTCAAACCCCAGTTCCCAAGTAATGCCAGCCACAACATTGTGAATTCCTCAGGGAGGTGCCAGTCTCATCCTCTTATCTCTCCCTCTCGCCTCAGGAGATGAAAGGAAACATTTTTCTCCCTGAGTCTGGCCTTCATAATTCCATTCCATCACACTGATGGTGATTCCACTCTTGAACTTGTACCCATATCCAGTCCTTGTGATTATCTGGCTGAGGGGGTTTAAGCCTATGCAGAACAGTAGTGGGGATAGTGCATCGCCTTGGTAAATGCCACACTTGATGGCCTCTTGTGCGAGCTGTCTTGAGTTGACTTCCAGTGTTGTCTTCCACAGTCCCACTGAGTTCTTGAGGAAGGTCCTTAGTGTCCTGTTGACTTTGTATAGCGTCAGGCATTCACAGATCCATGTGTGTGGCATTGAGTCATAGGCTTTCCTGTAGTCAATCCAGGCTGTGCTCAGATTGGTCTGCCTAGTCCTTGAGTCTCGGGCGACTGCTCTATCTATGAGTAACTGGTGTTTTGAGCCTCTGGTGTTGTTCCCAATGCCCTTCTGAGCTGTGCTCATGTACTGGCCCATATAGTCTTGTAGCTTGGCAGCTGGGATGCCTGAAAGAACTTTCCATGTTGTGGGGAGGCAGGTTATTGGCCGGTAGTTGGATGGTGCTGTTCCCTTGTGAGCGTCTTTCATGATCAGCACTGTCCTTCCTTGTGTTAGTGTGCATATCCACACACACACAGTACTGTGCAAAAGTTTTAGGCAGGTGTGAAAAAATGCTGTAAAGTAAGAATGCTTTCAAAGATATCTATTGTAATTGTTTATGTTTATCATACAAACTGCAAAGTGACAAACAGAAGAAAAATCTAAATCAAATCAATATTTGGTGTGACTACCCTTTGGTTTCAAACCAGCATCAATTCTTACACTTGCACACTTTGTACACTTGCACAAAGTCAGGGATCTTGTAGGATTAGAGTCAGGTGTATGATGAACCAATTATACCAAGCAGGTGCTAATGATCATCAATTTCATATGTAGGCTGAAACACAGTCATTAACTGAAATGGAAACAGCTGTGTAGGAGGCTTAAAACTGGGTGAGCAACAGCCAAACTCTATTAAGGTGAGGTTGTGGAAGACAGTTTCATGTCACAGGTCATACACCATGGCAAGACTCAGCACAGGTACACCCATCTACTGTTCAGAGAAGTCTGGTCAGAAGTGGTCTTCATGGAAGAATTGTGGCCAAAAAGCCATACCTCCAACATGGAAACAAGGCTAAGTGACTCAACTATGCACGAAAGCATAGGAACTCAGGTGCAGAAAAATGGCTCTGGTGCTCTGGACTGATGAGCCAAAATTTGAAAGATTTGGCTGTAGCAGGAGGCAGTTTGTTTGCCGAAGGGCTGGAGAGGGGTACAATCATGAGTGTCTGCAGGCAACAGTGAAGCACGGTGGAGGTTCCTTGCAGGTTTGGAGCTGCATTTCTGCAAATGGAGTTGGAGATGTGGTCAGGATCAATGGTGTCCTCAATGCTGAGAAATACAGGCAGATACTTATCCATCATGCTACACCATCAGGGAGGCATGTGATTGGCCCCAAATTTATTCTGCAGCAGGACAACAACGCCAAATATACAGCCGATGTCATTAAGAACTATCTTCAGTGTAAAGAAGAACAAGGGGTCCTGGAAGTGATGGTTTGGCCCCCACAGAGCCCTGATCTCAGCATCATTGAGTCTGTCTGGGATTATATGAAGAGACAGAAGGATTTGAGGCAGCCTACATCCACAGGAGATCTGTGGTTAGTTCTCCAAGATGTTTGGAACAACCTACCTGCCGAGTTCCTTCAAAAACTGTGTGCAAGTGTGCCTTGCTGTTTTGAAGGCAAAGGGTGGTCACACCAAATATTGATTTGATTTGGATTTCTCTTCTGTTTGCTCACTTTGCATTTTGTAAATTGATAAACATAAACAATTACAATACATATTTTTGAAAGCATTCTTACTTTACAGCATTTTTTCACACCTGCCTAAAACTTTTGCACAGTACTCTGTGTGTGTGTATTTAAAATACAATATAAGTACTCTATCATCTATCAATTGATCTATCATCTAGTATTTATACTGTATTTTAATTCTTGCTAGCTGCCTAGAGTTGCACTGGTGAGACGGGCAGCCACATAAATCAATATACATATAAATAATTTTGCAAACAGGCATTTCCAATTTTAGATGTACACATAAAAGGGTTTAGACACTCATCTAAAAACCTGTTTGAAAATTAGCTTGGTTTACTAATTGCTCTGTGTCATGGTTTGTTGAATAAACTAAAACTGGCTGGGCTCACATAACACATTGAGTCATGAGTTGTGCTTCATAAGCACAATAGCTAGGTTCATACAGCATAGGTCATCCTTAGCCAAACAAAATCACATGGTGGGTTGACAGACTTTCTCAATCTGGATCCCCCAGCCAGTGTGGCCATTCTGGATATCCTGGGAAGTCACCCAGCTTGGAAAAGTCTGGTTTAATGGGAAGTGGGAATGCAATCAGAGTCAATGTGCATGCCGGGCATTCTTTTCTTTATTTGTAAGACTTATATGGCTGCCTATCTTATGCAATAATCCTAGATGGCTCCCATCAAAATCAATAAAACAACAACATACAACTACTTCATCCCTTTCCCACCACACCATCATGATAACCTGTACTTCATCCTCATCCCAATCCTAGCCCAGTGCTGGGGGAAGAGCCAGGTTTTCAAATTTCTCTGGAAGGCTAAGAGGATATGCTATGGGGGGGGGGGGGAGGGGGGGCATCTGGATCTCAAGTAGGAGGCTGTTCCAAAGGGTTGGGGTGGCTATGGAGAAGGCACACCTTCAAGGTCCCAGCAGATGACAGCATTTGAGGGAAGGGACCTGAAGCATGCCCACCCTATCTGACCCAACAAGATGGGCAGACACTCTCAGGAAGAGGCAGTCCTGCAAATAACCTGGTCCTGTAGCCATGTAGGGTTTTAAAGGTGATATCCAGCACCTTGTACTGCACCTGGAATCCTGCCGGGAGTGAGTGCAGCTCACACAATAGTTTTCAGGCCTAGCCCAAGGAACTCCAAGAGACAATGCAAATTCAGTTCAGCTTTGTTTATTAGCTACAACCTCTAGCAAGAATCTTCCCAGACTGAAACTCCAGCTCCCAAGCCAGCCAGCCACAACAGTGTGAATTCCTCAGGGAGGTGCCAGTCTCATCCTCTTGTATCTCCCACGCTCCTCTGGTGAGCTAAGAAAATGCTTATATTCCTGAGCCTGGCCTTCATATTTCCATTCCGTCACAACAATTGTGTAACCTGGGCAAACTGTAGGGTGCCCATCACTGCTTACATCACTGCATTGTGGATCAGTTGTAGCTTCTGGGTGGCGCTCAAGGGCAGCCCCATGTACAGCACACTGCGGTGACCCAAACAGGCGGTGACTAAGGTGTGAGTTACTGTGAACAAGTCCTCTCAGGCTAGGAAGGGGCTCAGTTGATGCAAAAAATAAATTTGGTCAAAGGCTTCCCTGGCCATGGCTGCAAACTGCTCCTTCAGCAGGAGCTGTGAGTCCAGGAGAACCCCCAAACTGCACTCCAACTCTGTTTGGGGAAGTGCTACCCCTCCATAGTCAAAGATGTCATCTCTCCAGACTTCTGGGGCCAAAGACCCTCACCTACTCAGTCTTCCTAGGGTTGGGCTGCAGCCAGTTTCTCCCCATCCAAGCCTTCACAACCTCCAGGCACCAGGTAAGCACTTGAATAGCATTGTCTGCCCAGCATGGGGTGGAGAAGCATAACTATTATCTGTATACTGATGATTCCACACCCCATGATGTCAAATGATCTCACCCAGCAGTTTCATGTAGATATTAAATAGGAGAGTTGAGAGACCCAAGTCCTGCAGCACCTGACATAAAAATAGCCTAGGGCTGGACCTCTCTGCCCCTACCAACATCAACTGGTACTGGCCACAGAGGAAGGAGGAGAACCACCATAAAAGAGTACCCCCCCCCAATTCCTGGAACTAGTCCAGAATGATCTACAGGTAGGTCGCAATTAGTGTGAGTTGAAATGATGTTCTATTTAATGTGAATTATAAATTAATACTAGGTCACGTTTAATGTGACCCAAAATTCAGTTAATGTGAGGCTAGTATGTGCGCAATTGAGGCTAGTGCATGCCCAGTTGTGGCTGGGGTTTTAGACACTGCTTCTCTTCGTGTGTGCAAAATGGAAAAAATGAAGATTCCATCGGAGAAAAACAGTACAAGCTCAAAAAAGAAGAGGGTTATTATTACATTAGAGCAAAAATCTGATGTAATTGAATGACATGAACGTGGTCCTAGCAATGCTAAAATAGGACGAGATGTTGAAATACTTGAATCTATGGTAGAATTTTTTTGTGTGTATTTTGCTTTCTATAACTACTCTATGACTTCGTTAACCATAAATTTAAATTAAAAGTGTATTCTTTTTATCCTTTACTGTAATGTTTTATTAATATACATATAAAATTTTATTTTTAAAATTTTTCATAACCTATTTCCATCGAGCTGGAACCAATTACCATATTTTCCCTAGAAATGTCACTTGAATAGCGAATTTGAATAATGCAACCATTTCATGGGATTCATTAACTGCACTAATCAAGACCTGCCTGTAACAGTCAAAATTGCTAAAAGATCCAGGAAGGCCAGTAACGACACATCACTCCCATCCCAAGCCCTCTAGAGTTGATCCACAAGTGCAACCAATGCCATCTCTGAATTATAGTCTGGCCTGACTCCAGACTGAAAAGGGTCTAGATAATCCCTTCATCCAGACCTCTCTGCAGCTGGGAACCCCACACCCTCTCAACAACCTTCCCTGAAAAGGGAACGTTGAAGACTGGACAGGAGTTATCCAAAACTGTCAGGTCCTAGGATGATCTCTTGAAGAAGGAGGAGCACCACCTTCAAGGCAGGCAGAACCACCTCCTCCCACAAGGAGGCATAAATCACCACTTGGACCCAACTGGATGAAACCTCCCAGGAGGCCATGACCAACCAGGAGAGGTGGGAGTCCAGACTGCAGGTGGCAGAGCTCACTGCAGCAAGGACTTGCTCTATTTCCTTAGTGTTGACTGACTTGAACTCCTCCCACATAACCAAGCTAGGATATGCCTTATTCCCTTCCACAGGATCTGCCCAACTGGAGTCTGTCTCAAAGCAAAGCCAAACAACCTTGTCTGACAGGTACCTAGAATAATCCTCACAGTGGCCCTGCAAGGGCTCATCCAGACTCTCCTTTCCCAGGAGGGCCCTGGTCACCCAAAAGAGGGCAACTGGCTGGCTATCTGCAGATGTGAGAACAGCAGAGACATGCATGTGCTTTGCTTCCTTTGCCACCAAAAGGTAAGTCCTAACCTATGCCAGGTCAGCTTCATCCTTTGTCTTCCTCCAGAGATGTTCTAGGCATCTCTTACCTAATTTCATCTCCCGCAGTGCTCCCATAAACCAGGGAGCGTTACAGGATCCACAAACAGAGAGAGTGCTCACAAGTGTGATCTGATCCAAGGCCCCAGTCACATGCTCATTCCAAGTTGCAACCAAGGTCTCCGCCGAACCGTGCAAGGATGTATTTGTGCAGGGACTCCCTCAGGGTCTTCTATGAATAGAGGAATAGTCCATGAATGGCCCACTTGGACTTGTTTTTTTATTAAAAAGAAGATTAGATGTATCCATGAAGATTAGGGCTACTGATGGCTATTAGTGATGAAGGCTTAACACAAGTGTACTTTCTAGCTGGTTTGGTCTGCCTCTTGCAAGCTGTTTGTTTGCTTCTTCCTTTGAGAAGAGGCAGGGGTTCAGCAAGGGCAGGTGGAGAGGAGAACTCATGCTGTCCAGCAATGTTAGTGAGCTATTGGCCTCCATGCTTTTGCTGCCTGAACCTGTGCTGGATGCCTCCTCTACAGTCAAGGTCTCTACTGACAAGGCCAGTCCATTTCCCTGCCAGGCAAGATCCAAGAAGTCCATCAGGCCAGCCATCTTGAAAGAGGAGAAGTGTTTTCTGAAATTGTTGTGTTGCTGGCTAATTTAGAATTCGTAAGGCGGTTATTGAATCAGGAGGACATTAAAGGAGGTGCCAGGACTAAAACAAACAGCATCCTGTATATTTAAATTGTCCTCATTAATTACTTACAGCACCAGAGGTCCTTCCCTAATTGCCACAGGGAACCCAAGTGGCAGGGACGGTCTCCAGAATTTGACTCATAAAGTCACAAAAGTTTCGTTGAGCAAGTTTTATAGCCTTGCAATCTCTCTCTCTCCCTCCACCCCAGAGAGGCTTAGTTTAGGCATCAGTCAAGGAAGGTTACATATTAATGAGGATTATGTATCTAGTAGATATCAGGTGCCTAGCTAACACAAAAGAGGGAAATAATTATCTAATTGGGGTTAGAGCATAAAGTTCATTATCTCACAACTTGGAAGAGTAAATAGGAAGAGCTAGCTTGTCTAAGCAGCCTCTCTTCCAGGTGTTAATTGAAAATGGGGGTCAATCACAGGACAAGGAGCCAGGGCAGAACCAGTTGTTGCCATCAAGACTGGTGGTTGCCTAATTTGGATAACACCCCTGGCTATGCAGTTCCTCCAGTGTCAGAGGAGGAGATATTTGAAATACCATTTGCTCAGGAACTCTGGCTGGTAGCTAATGTTGCGCTTGTGTTCTGCTATGGACTTTATGCAGACATATAGTGGCCTGTAGTGATATCAGCACACTTGATTAGAGAGGACTTCTCTTCCTGCATCCAGAAAACTCGGCCTTAAACTGGATCTCAACTGAAGCCCACAGGAAGTCCAGGTTTAACGCATGACATACAATAACCTTTTTCTCCCAGATAAATACTGCTAGTGGAAACGGGCAGGTGTTTATAAAGCAACAAAAAGCTACCTGACAATTAAGACTAGGAGGGCAAGAAATGGAAGGCTCTGACGTTGTGTGCCCATGGGTATCTGCCAACTTTTAATTAGAGCTCATTTTATTGCTGACCTGGATAATGATGATGAAAGCCCTGAATAGATCAGCAAACCTGAGGTACTCTCACTCAGGGAGCTGTTGTGGCAAACAAACGCAACTGTTGTTCACTTGTAACCTCAGGCCTGGTTTCTGTGGTAATGCAGGGATAGTAGAAAGATTATCCTGAAGAGAGCCAGAATAGAGCCAACTGACCACTAGATGGCAACTCACATTCTATGAATTCTGTAAATATTTGAAAACTGGAAGATTGACCTCATTCAGCTGCTTGAAGCTTAAAGGTGTCCCCCCAATGCTGAATATTTGTGCAGATTTCTACATAAGGTAGGAGGTAGAATCTATGCACATAAAACAAATTCTTCTCCATAACTTATCAGTGTCCTCTAAATGTTTCAGACTATAACCTCCTAAATTCTTAGCAAGTCTAACACCTTTATTTCTTGAGAATTTGGGGAGTTGTAGTCCAATCCTTCTGGAAGGCATCAGGTCTGGAGAAGACTGATCAAGAGATGTTCTTTCAACACATGGACAGCTGGTCTATAGATGCTCCCCCAACATATGGCTGGTATACAGGTGTTCTTCCAATATATGGACAGTTTGTTAAATAGGACGTTAGGGTCCTGGCAACAGCCCCACTTTCCCACTTCATATAATTCTTAATTGTGTTAATTAAATCCTCAAATATTGCACTTGGAATTTTTTTTTCTCAATGTCTTTTATAATACTGTGCTACCAGATCCGCTAATGAAAATTCAGATTTTCACTGGATTGTTTGCTGCCCTCTTGCAGTTGTTTGCACTCCAGATCTACAAGCCTATTGCTAATGTATCCTTCTATTCATCAGCATCATATGCCAGTTCCTCCTTAGATATATTTTGACAAACCATCTCTCTTCCCAGGACTAATATTTGGTATGAAGGCATCTTGAACTCTATGGCTCGATGTATTCTTAACAGTGTTGACTTTGTAGCTTTGATAAGCTGTAAATGGTTCCATGTATCCTAACTCTTTCTCTCCTTTCCTCCCTATCTATCTGTCTTTAAAGAAATCATTGATAGAAATTGGCCATTGGGGATTGACTTCTCTGATGAACTTGGATTGTCAAGTCTGAGAGTTTTACTCTGCCTTGCCTTTCTTGTTTTTCAGAATACAGTAATGAAAGCAGGTGGCTCAACTTCTGAAAAAAGCTTGGAAACCCCATTCCACCTGATACAATGAATTCAGCCGCCATTATCTGTCCAAATAGCATGCCATTAGCTATGGAAAATCACCTGCCTTGAACTACAAAGAACTTCACGCTTCCACCTTTCTAGCTGCAAGTCTACTCCCTTTGTTTTGGCTCCTTGTATGCTTCAAAGAAAATGCATTCAGTAAAATCATCTCTTTTACTATTATTTTGAACTGTAATTTAAAGCCAGAATGAAATTTATGTCTCTTCTCCACCTGGATTATTTTTGTTCGTGTTCCTTGTGATTAATAACATCTGTAATTTCATGGGGTAATTACAAGCAGGCCCAGGTTCAGCAGGGCTAGTGAAGAATGATCTTCTGAGTGGGGCTGTGCAGCACTTCAGATCTGAAGAAAAAGAGAAAGTGCTCCGGAGGGGATGTGAGCAGACACCCCGCACCTGTCAGTGGCTCCTTAATGAAGCTACATCTCCTCTGGGACTCACACAGTAGCTGCGGGACCCCAGGAAGATATGAATTTGATGACAATAATTTCTTAAACTTTATTAAACTTGTATGCCACCTGACTCTCAATGTCTCTGGGCCGCTGACAAGAATCAAGCAAAGAAATTACAATAAAATCAATACCAGATAAAAATGAAAGATGAAGCAAGAGGTCTTGGTGAAGAGCTAGGTTTTCACAGCTCCTCTAAACAATACCAAAGTGGGGTCCCCATCTCAAGGCTTGGGAAAAAACTGCCCCAAAGGGCATGGACTTGAAAAGGTGTGAGGAAAAGGCCTATCATTTAAACTTTGGAAGGTGACATATATTTGGGTTTAATTCCTGTGTTCTGCATTAGGTAGATCTTCTATCAGAGGTGTCCACAGAGAGGCACAAGGACACCAAAATGATGAAATGGGGTGATGATATCATGATGTTTTTACCCCCTGTGTACCCAACGGAAAGCCCCGCCCAGCATGGCTTGACCAGTAACCCTATCTATTTTATTTATTTAATCAGTTTATACGAGAGAATCTGGGCAGCATAACAAGATATTAAAAACAATCGTCAACAACAAAAACAAAAAAAAAACAAATGGGCAATCCTGCTGTTAAATCACTTTATGCCATCTACCAAGACAAGCACTTCTAACACCCCAGCTTGAATACCTGGTTTTTAACGCCCTACAAAAGTCTAGCAGGGTCACAGCCATTTGAATCTTGGGAACGGGGAGATCATTCCAGTGGGTGGGGGCTGCCACCAAAAAAGCATGCTTCATCAATCCAGCCAGGTGACATTGGTGCAGAGAAGGGACCTGGAACATGCCCAAGCGGGAACAGAGTATGAGACTCTATAGCCAGTGACAGGCGGTCCCACAAATAACTCAGTCCTGGGCCATGTATGACTTTATAAATGATAACTAATACTTTGAATTGCACCCAGAAGTCTATCGGAAGCCATTGCAGCTCATGAAGTAGTAGTGCTACATGAATGTATTCAGGTTGCCCGTGATGACCCACGCCACTGCATTCTGGACCCACCATTCCTTTTGCGTCATCTTCAACAACAGCCCACGTAGAGTGCATTGCAGTAATCCAACTGGAAGGTGATTAAAGCATGCATGACCATGAGCAGAGCCTCCCAGTCTAGGAATGAATATAATTGATGTCCCAGTTGAAATTGTGCAAAGGCCTTCCTGGACACAACTGCCACCTGCGTCCTGAGCAGGAGTTGTGAGTCCAAGAGGATTCCTCCCCGCCCCCCCCCATTTGCTTATCAGCCAAATACAATTGTCACTTGTTTAATAATGAAGTTACATTCTTTTGCCCTTTATAGAATTGATCAATACATGAAACTCTTTTGCTTCACATCTACTCCCATAATATCTTGGATTCTTTTCAGAGTATGCAAATACTACTCCTTACCTAAGGAGGCTGGTAAATCAAAGAAACTAAAGATAGTAATGGCAAACTAGATTATTTTGAAAGGACTATAATGGACCTACCGTTAACAACCCGCCAAAGGTGATATGCGGGAACTTTATCAGCTTCCTTCTCCGTACTTCCTACGTGTTATGCCTGCAGCCATCAACCTGATATCAGAACAGCTGAGGACTTGTATGCAGTAGGAGCGTTCTTGTCAAGAAATATGATACTGACTTACTAAACACACTTCTTGGACAAAAGCATTCATTCATATCATTCCCGCAATCTGAAATTGCTGAAAATCAGCAGTAACAAAGTGGTAGAACTTCTTATGGTAGAAAAACCATGCTTTGTCCTCAAGTTTTAGTGGTCTGCATTGAATGCCTGCTTTCTTTTACCCTATCTACAAAAATGGCAGAAGCACATTCTCTGAATCTAAGCTTTAAAAAAATTACTTGCAAAGCAACATGTCACAAGAGTGCCTAAATCAATGTTTTTCAACCTCGGCAGCTTGAAGATGAGTGGACTTCAACTCCCAGAATTCCCCAGACAGCCATGCTGGCTGGGGAATTCTGGGAGTTGAAGTCCATATACCTTCAAGTTGCAAAGGTTGAGAAACACTGGCCTAAATGATCTGCCGGTGCTCTCAGTTAAGAATGTGTGTGCCAGAAAATGGAATATTCCCAAGATAATCAGTGTATCTGCAGATAAAAAGGCTGCTGCATAGAAGGTATATGAGTGAATACTGGTTAGAATGTATTGGCATACTGGAGAGCTCAGCATGTTTGCTTATCCTCAACATGCTTACAAATGCTCGCATATTCAAGTTAACATCTGAACCAGTTCACTTTCCTACTAATTCTTTTTCCTTTTTAATGCACTTCTGCTGGAAATCTTAACTAGCAAAACGAAAGTCCTGTATTTATTCCCTTGGTTTCCTTACTGAGGATTCTTTATCTGTTCCTCGTCTCCATAGCAGGCAGAGGTGTCCATGGTGGGGTGGGAGAATGACAAAATGTACATCATACTGTCATATCACAAACTCCACCCCATGCATCAGCAGGCAACATCAGAGTGCAAGAATGTAAGGACAGAGCCTGAGTTGTAACATCATGACACGCACATTGACATTTTGGCATTATTCAGTTTAGGAACAGATGGCTATGACGGCAAGTTTTGTGTCCTTGATCGTTGACTTGGTGAGGTTCTGTTTGTATAGAAATGTGAAACTCCATCTAAATTCTGTTCCTATCATTACTCCTCCATTCAAGAATTTGTGTTTCATCAGTTTTGCTGCAGAACTCCTGAAACTATCATATTTTCTCCTAACTTCTGCATGTTCCCTAAAGACTATATATATGCCACATATACTCATTTTTATACATATTGTTCTGTATGGTATGGCTTTTTAGACACAACATTCCCATTTGATGTACTTTTGCATAGAGCTTCTGAACTTAGAAATATTCCAGGACAGGCACTAGCAGGTGCTATCAATTGCATGTCTAGCTGTGTCTTGATTGATTCCATTTTGGTGGATCACACAATTTTTCTTGGGGAAGTGGAGGGAGAAGGGAACCTCCATCCCATCAGTGAGATGAACAACAGGGATATTGTCACAGCTTTTGATTTCTACCAGAAATGTACAGAACTACAAAAGTAAGGTCTACATGAGATCCTTGAGATCAAAAGTTGGATGAGGTCCAAATGACACCTAGTTTTGTTCCTCAGTGAGACATGGCATTGTTCTTTGGATATAGAAGTGAAGGGAAAGTCAATGTGGATCAATCTATGGGGAGAAGGAATTCAGATGAACTCCTGCGCATTCTCACAATGTACATTATGGAGCTGTGTAACTTCAAGTGTAGAGCTCCTTCACACAAGGGGGTATTTGGAAGTATTCGTGATCTTCAGTGGAGAAGCTCAGTATGACTACATTCAAATGTCCTTTTCTCGTGTGCATGGTTGATGTTCAGTACAACCCAAAGTATGTTGACCATCCTATTCCCATTCAAATGTGAGAACTTTTCTTAAGCAAAATCTGCAATAAAATGTGTAGGCTTGTATGAATTTCTCCAAATATATTGCTTTCATGCATTCTGTTTGCAAACAATATTCTTGAATGCATTAGTATGCATGTTTATGGAGAGTTTAATACACTTTTGTACTGGTGGAAGCACATTGCAAACTTGAGAGAAACGCAGATCTGAAAAGTTCATTTTTGTTTTGTGTTAAGCTCTGGAAATGAGTTACAAGGTAAGTTTGAATTCTAATGCAAAGTAAATGAATTTTGCCTCTCTGTCTTCTTGATGGGGGGAGCTCTGCCAGTATATATATATATGTTTACTTACAACTCACAGAGAAAAATGTAGAGCAGAAGGAAGCAAAAAAAAACACATAAGTGAGGCAGAAGCCAAGTGCATGCATGCAGTTTATTGAAAATATAGAAGGAAGCTTGGAGTGCTTAATGAGGAGCAAAATATAGGCAACAATGTAGCTATTGAAGATACCAGCCCTTTGCAACTAATCCTTAAACAGAGTAGTAATGCATGCATTGAACTATGGCAAAGCTCACTTAATTAAAAAGATGCAACAGAACTTCACACTACGATGAAGAAACTTCCTAACGTGTTAGTTGAATTTGAATTTCTACTTATCTGTTTTGACAGAAACTCAGCTCTTACCAGTAACATCTCAGTACAGAAGCTCTCTCCTCATCCCAAGATTCCATAAGTTCCATTCTGAACTCAGAATGTTAATTTTTAAAGAGGGCTTTTAACAATTTGGGAATATGAATGTGATCCCCTTCCCCAGTCTAACTGCAAGCCTAGCTGTAACAGAAAAAAACATCTCGCAGGAGGTATTCCAGTGTGAATATGGGTGCAAAGAAGTCAACAAAAAGGATCAGGGCTAAAATGAGTATACAGTAAATCTCATTCTTGACAGACAGAGAGGAGGGGAAAGAGAAATGTTGTTTGCAATCCCATCCTGAACAGTTAATGTGTTGCTTCCCTTTCTGAAATGCTTTGCTAGGCCCCAAGGACAAACAAAAACAAGATCAAAATCCTGAATTCGAAAGCATGGGGGCCTGATGCAAAAAAATAAAAATAAAACATCCCCAGTGCAGAAAAGGGAAAAAGGAGCATATATGGTTGGAGGCTGCTTGAAGAGTCTTAAAGACAGAAACCTCCAGCCACAGAACGCTAGCTGAAGCAATCTACCATAGGCTACCTCAAATAAATATAAGATCCTGCTATTTCTTTCCCACGTGGTGGGCAATGCGTAGGCTGTGTGAAGCCCCCAGATGCCTCTGCATGGCCCCCAGAGCCCATTCATTGTTTTTCACCTCTTTTCAGCCATTCAGCTGGTCTCTAAAATGGAGCAACTAGTCAGGGCTGGTTCTTGGGGAGGAAAGGAATGGCAGAAATGGAGGGGTTCTCAATTTTCACTTTGAGTTGATTGATTCTGAGTCTGGTATGAGCCAGCCCCACCTACACCTTTGACGTGGCCATGCCCACTTCCTGAGCGTGGCTCCTGGCACACCCCAAACCCTCAATATGGTCTTAGTCTAGAGTATGGCTGTTCCTAGCCATGAATTTAATAAGTTGGGCAGCTGTCTCCAGGTGAGGTTCCTTCTTCCCAGCCATTGGGATTTAGTAGACATATTTTCTGACTGAAGAACTGACGGATGTGACTTGGACGTTTCTAAGCCCAGAGCTGCTCTCACTACGGGAAGCCCCAAACACAGCTCCGGTGATGCCTCCACCCCCAGAACTATGCCCTCCCATGCCAGACCCTCCAGAAGCACATGCAGCTCCGACAGCATGGTATAATCCACCATGGTGACCATTTGTGCAGTTTCCATCTGCAGAAACACCTGAGTTATGTCTGCCACCTCCAGAGGTCATGACATGCTTGGTGGTGACACTTTTGGAACTAATCCCTCCTCCGGTTCCCAACCCAGCCCCATGAGACATCCCATGACTGATTCCAGCTGCCCTGCCTACTGAGCCTCCTGCAGTCCTGGGGCCCATCGTGTGGACACACGCTGCACTCCCCGTAACTGCTTCTCCCACGCCATTGAAGGTCCCAAGATTGTGTTCCACGCCTCGTCCTGCAGAAGCACCATAGGCCATTCCGACTCCCATTCCAGGTGCACACTCACCCGCTGGGTAGCCACCACTAACCATTGCTGCAAAGGTGGCAAACAAGACAGGTCCTGTTACTTTCATGGCAGGTTGGAAAATATCAAACACACAATATTTGGTTACTCGTGTTTAAGTGGGGGAGGGGGGTGTTCAATGTACTCACCAACACTGACAGGGTTCCCTGTGTAAATCCTGTTAAGATGAGAAAAGTGAAATGTAGAACCAGAAGTGCAGGATGGTTATGCAGACCATACTCAATACGAAGACTCAATATTTCAAAAAGAATCATTTTGCGTTCTTTGTCTACAGACAGCACTATATTCACTGCCATAATGGGCAGTACCACTATTTAAATATGATGTTTTGGGTTAGGGCTAGCATATCTGGGCTGCAGAAATCCAGATGGCCATTAAATGGAAGCAAAGCCCTATTGAAAACTGACTCGGCTGCCACCTCATGGTAGTCTAGATTTTGGTAACTCAGACCTGGTGGTGTGCTATTTTAACAAATGCTCAGAAAGGGGGAGGGGGCAGAAGACCCCAAGTGCAACATGTGAGGATTTCATCCACACAGTTGAGAAATGAACAAAATGGGAGAGGTGGGCTGTTTCCAGTAGCCATACATCCTACTTGTTCCACCATCCTTGTGTTGAGAGACCATCCCTTGATCAGTCTTCTCCAGCCTGATTACTTCTAGAACGAAGAGTCTACAGATTCCCAAACTCTCAACAAATAAAGGTTTGGTCCCTCTGGCAGAGAATTTAGGGAGTTGTAGTCTAAAACATTTGGAGGAAACTGAGAAGTTATAGAGAAGAGTCTATTCTATGTGCATAGATTCCACCTCCTATCTTATGCAGAAACATGCACAAATATTTAGCATTATGTAAAATGATGATGATGATGATGATGATGATGATGATGATAATAATAATAATAATAATACAAACTGATGAAGTTTTGGTGGATAACACACCAGATTTAACTCTGGTTGAAAAGGAGAAAGTGTGGATAATTCATGTGGCAATACCAGGGGATAGTAGAATAGAAGACAAAGAATTGGAGAAGATCATAAAGTATCAAGATTTGAAAACCAAAATTGGCTTCCAGGTGAGGTGTTATGGTTGGTTAGGCATCTCTGCGAGTGACTCTGCAAGCAGGGACAGAACAGCAGTAGAATTTCCAGCTAGGAGACAGTTCAGTGTGACAGAAATTTCTCCAGAGGAAGGAGAAATCAGGGGATCAACCCTTTGTGCTCTGGAAGAGCTGCTCCTCATGAGAAAAGTGCAGGAATTCAGTTTCTTGTGGTCGATCGTGGGTTGAGTGGCTTTGGAGCCGAGGATTTACAGCATGCCCTAAATTGCTGTGCAGCCTTTATGGATATTGGACTGGCAAAAGCCTCACCATCTTAATCACTTTACAATTTAATTGCTTTACAACCTAAAAGAGATATTCCAAACAGTAGTGAAGATCAAAAGCTTTCAGTGAGTGCCTTCTTTTTGAAATAAAGAAGACAGAGAGGAAAAAACCCACTATCTTAAAGGATTTTAATTTAAAAGCAAAAAGCTTAATGAGATTGTGATATAAGAAAGTTTCAAATGGACAAAGAGGACAGTGATTTTCAAAAATAGAAATTTTTTTTCTGATGAAAGTACCTTTGAAAATAATAAAATTAACTAGACTAATAGACCAGACCTTCATGGGAACACTTGAAATTGTATTTCGCTGCTTGTTGTTTGGTCTGGATGACAGAATGGATGTTGCTGAGAAACAAGAGACTTTTAGAGTTAGAAAGTCATGACCTGAGGTTTGGATGGAATGGGTATTTATGGTATGATAAAGTTAAAATTAATGTGGACTTAAAAAACATTTCATTAGATGTGCCATGTTGAGAACATGGAATAGATGTAAACCCAGGTTGTGCCCAAAAATACCTTTATGGATCTCAGCTCAAGAAGCGAAGAAGATGATCTCAGCTCAAGAAGCTCAGGAAGAGAAATGGCAGAAAAGGTAAATGGTTGATGTGCCAGGACTTATGGGAAAACTATCAACGGGAATTTAAGATCAAATCAGAGAACAACTAATAGCTGAAGGATACAGTTGTGAATGGTTTTCCCATTTACAGTTACCTGAAAGATTTAAAATGGATAAAAAGACTTATGGTATGGAGCAAAGTAAGTCAGAATTTGAAATACAGTTGTGTACTGTTGATGAACATGTAATTGCTAAAATGTACAAACTTTTGTTGAAATTTGAAATAGAGGAAGAACAGGTTAAAGAATGTATGATAAAGTGGGCTAAGAATTTTGGTTATACAGTAATATATAGATGGATTAATGGGAAAATATGTGGTTAAAAGGGTTGAAATTTACATTGTGTTATGATCTCAAAGAGAATTTTTATAAAATGATGTATTGTTAGTACATGACGCCACAGAAATTATCGAGAATGTATAAAGGTACTTCAATTGTATGTCAGAAATGTGAACAGCATGAAGGTACATTTTATCATGCTTGGTGGACATGTAAAAAAGCTAAAAATCTTTGAATTCAAATACATACTTTGATACAGAAAATTTTAAAGATTAATCTTGAAATGAAGCTAGAACTTCTCCTTTTAGGATTAATGGACAAGCAGAAAAAAAGCCATGGAAGATAATTTCAATATATGATTACTGCGGTGAGATTACTATATGCACAGAGATGGAAAGATTCGACACTACCCACTGTGGAGGAATGGTTGGTGAAGTTGATAAATTTTGCTGAAATGGATAAGTTGACTTTTTTGATTAGAGAAAAGACACTATCTACATTTACTGGTGACTGGAAGCCTCTTATGGACTTTTTGCACAAGAATGAAAAAAATGAACTTGTGATTTATGGTTTTGATGATTAGATAGGATATATTATAGAAAGAAGAGTAATATGACGTACTGTTAGAGAGAGAGGTTAAAATATATTTGTACTTATAACTGCTGTGAACAATATCGGAAGCCACTTCTTTATATCTTTGTTTCTTTCTTTTCTATTTTTTTTAACTTCTTTTTTTTCCTTGAACTCTTTGCTTTTTCTTTGAATTCTTTCTTTCTTCTTCTTCTTTATATTACTTTGTGTTAGTTTTTATCTTCTTGTTTAAAAGCTTTAATAAATTCATATTAAAAAAAAATCTGAAAACCAAAGTTGAAAGATTATGGCATAAACTGGCCGTGGCGGTCCCAGTGGTTATTGGCACACTGGTGCCATACCAAAAAACCTTGGATGGCACTTAGAAAATCTGTGCATTGACAAGATTTCCATCCATCAATTACAAAATGCCACACTGCTTGGATGCACATATATACTACGCCAGTACATTATGATGTCCTCAGTTCTTGGGAAGAACTCAAAGCAAATGAAGGTCAACACCAGCTAAAGAACTGGCAGCTGTGATTTCACATTGTTGTATAAATCATCATCATCATCATCATCATCATCATCATCATCATCATCATCATCAGGCTTGTGAGAAGCTGAATGAGGTGAATCAGTCTTCCCAGCTTTCAAACATCTACAGAACTCTTTACTGCCATCTAGTAGACCAGTGAATTCTTGGAGTGCACATCTAGTTTCCATATAAAGTACAATATAGTCCCCAAATGTTGCAAAGAATAGTATCTTTCAGGAAATCATATCTTCCTGCTGCTTCTGGAAAGATAACCATAGAGGTCTCCCAGGAAAAGCTGATTTATATTCTCAAGGTGGATATATAAGGATGTTTCTTATCTAGTAGTCTATTCTTTATTTTAGAACTGTTATCTCCAGCATCACCCAGATAACCAAAGCACCCAATCACAACCTCAGTGATCCATTGGGTATCTTTCCTTCCATGAATATAGCATTTCATCAGTTTGATGCCCTCCTTTTTAGTCCAGCATTCTAAATGCCAGTTTCCCATCTTTTATGTCAGGCATGTATAACTTGTAACAATCTAGGTGTCTGGGGGTTGAACCTTCCAATTATTCTTGACTACTGGCCATATTGATTGGGATGAATAGGAACCCAGCTATATCTAAAAAACCATGGATTGTTAGCCCTGCTTTATGATAGCTGGGTATTATGAATGTACTGTATATTTTTATATTTTTCTAAATATATATTTAGAAGTGCACCTCACCTGCTCTCCTCTCCTTCCAGCAATGCCTTATAGGTAGCAATTTCAATATCTAGAGCCAGCTTGGTGTTTAGCAGCTCCTGGTAATCACGGAGCAGGCAGGCCAGTTTATCTTTAGACTGCTGGTAGGCTGTCTGCAGCTCAACATGCTTATTCCGGGCATCTTTTAGGGCAATGTCACCACGTTGCTCAGAGTCACAAATAGCTGACTGCAGACTGGCAACCTAGGATCAGGAGGAGGAAAGCTTAAGGATTTGCTGGGTCAGCTGTTCAAGACAGTGTGAAAACAGAGACATATGGAATCTGCCTACAGTGTTGAAGACTTAGCTAAGGAACCATTGTCTTTCCTTTCCGCTACTAAAATTTGTCAGGGAGGCTGATGGAATCAAAAGCAGATAGAGAAGACCCATGAGACAAGGAGGGAAGTTACTCGGACTCTGAGAGATAAGTGAAACTACACATAAAGCATGTGAGGATCCACCATGATACCCGCTCTATGATACCTGTGCCCTGATGTCACAACACTGTACATTCTTCCCACCCACCCTGCTTCCATCGCGACCACCATCCAATCTGCTGTCCAGCAACTCCTTATACAATGCACTGGACAGCTTGGCACATGAAAATGAATGGCATGAAGATCTGATGGTTAGGGCAAGTGATGGCAAGGAAGGAAGGAACTAAGATGTAGAGTCCACGTGCAGGATCAGCCTCTTTGTTTTCTTGCAATAAGTTTTACTGCTTTAATCCCACTTGTGTGTCCTTGAGCAGAAGTATAACAGTGAAGTTGTAATACTTATGCCTAAACTGGCATTCTTCTTTCCTAGCCTGGGAGTTGTTCTTCAGAGGTCTTTTTCTCAATTTGCTTCCATTCTGTATCAAATATTCCCAAATCTTTATAGATTATGTTATCTGATTGTTTGCATTACAGAGAATTTAATCACCTGAAATTACTCCCATTAACATTTGATTTCTGAACTTTATACTTCTTTTGAAGTATAAACTGAAATAAACGTAAATAGCTAATATGTAGTGGCGTTTAACTATTGAACGGCTTCTTTGCCGTGGTACTAGAGAGGTTACATATTCTAACGTTGCCAGGTATGGTTTAATATATGCCAGCCTTTGACACCTTCTATTTGTTTCTAGCCACAGCAGGTGGCAGCATTCCATTGACCTTGGCTGATCTGCAAAAGCTACTCAGATTCAGACCAGGTTAAGATTTGGATGATTACCAGAAAATCCCAGGGCTAGGCCAGGAAGTTGAAAACAAGATCTCAGAAGAATCTGGGGCAAATAGTTCCAGAAGTCAAGCACAACTCAAGGGAGACATTCCTTTCTTATTTGTTTTTATGGTAAACCCACCTATTCTTCAAATATTCTCCTCCTTAGAAAACAAGGGTGCATTTGTGTTGGGGGGGCATTTTTCTACTTGTTTCTTGGGGAGGAGAGCAAGAGCTCCAGGGCACGCAGCTCCCCTAAAGTTTTCTATTATAGTATTTCCAAAATGCCTCTGAAAGAACACATTATAATATAATGGGCATTCCAGAAGTACAGCTGGTGGGAATCTTCAAAGAAAACCACAGTGGCTTTAGTGAGCCTCCTTGAAAGGATCAGTAAGATCTTGAGATTCCAAAAAACCTTTCTTCCTGATATTGTAGGAAAACAAGATCATTCAAGATGAAGCAACAAAATGAGATTGACTACCCTACCTGCTTCTTTGCATTATCAGTATCCGTTTGCAGCCTCTGGACCACTCTGTTGAGCTCTGAAATCTCATGCTGGTTGCTTTTCAGTTCTTCGTTGAATTTGCCTCGGTTATTCTGAATCTCTGCAATCTAATAAATGAAAAACAGAAGAAATCAGCATCCCTCTTACTATCATTTGAGCAGCTGATGATGGATCAGCATTAAAAAGAAATCCTTTATCATTTGCTATGCTTTTTGGTATAGAGCACACCAGACATGGGATATAACTGTCTATTTTAATATCAGTGATCAGCAGGCATAAGCAGGACATGGAGATCCAAAAAAGACAATAAGACTTGGGGGTGGGGGCATCAGGTCACTTTTCCTAGTGGTCGGCTTTGTCTAGGCATCTCGTCTGATAGTCCTTGCCAAGGTTTGCTCCCCACCCCTCCAACCCAGGAGCCCATGGGTGAGTTTACTGAAACAAAGAGCATAATTGTTGCGTCTTGATCTGCTGATCTTCAAGCAAGGTCCCTGTGGATGAGTTCTGGCTATCATACCAATACTCACCTTATTGTGGTAAAAGGCTTCAGCTTCTTGTTTGCTGGTGTGAGCAATATTCTGATACCAGGCTTCTACATTCTTAAGGATGAGGTTCATATCCAGATCACGTGTGTTGTCCATTTTCAGAATTACAGAAGTGTCACAGATTTGGCTGTCCAGCTGAGTTAACTCCTGCAGAGCATATGATTCCAAAATAAGATCCCACATCCTTGTAGGGATGTGTAAAACATTACGTATGCAACACATGCAGGTTCCTGCTGTTTGGGTCCAAACATAGAACAAATAAGGGACTGCTTTGTTCTGTGCACAATGAATTTTTTTTGGTCCAGACAGAAGTAGCTTAGGGTGGGGGTGGAGGAATGGGAAATAAGCCAAGTACATTGGAGGTTGGAGGGAGGGAGGGAAGGGACTGAGAAGATGAGGTGGGTGAACAGGACAGTGGGATATGCCATGCTGGGACATTGTCTGGATTTTGTTTTGGTTGAAACCTGGAACAGCCAATGCATTCTGGGTTCCATTCTGATCCGAAATAGTTCTAGAACCTCCAGAATCTATGGTTTGTTCCAAGCTTGAAACAAAACATTTCCCCTGCTTCTTGCACACTCCTACATTATTGCCCTCTACTGCTTAACAATTATGTTGGTATTACGTTAGGGCCCTACAAGAGAGTTCCAATAAAAATATTGCATATTGAGCAAGGCTATTAGAGCAGCGGTGGGTGGGACCACACACCCACAATTGTATGAAGTAGGATCTTAAAGTAAATTGTGGTTGTTTCTCTCCATGGATGTGTTCCCAACAGGTTTCATAAGAACTAGATACCCACCTCTGCAAAGATACATCTCAGAACTTCCAGCTCCTGTGCTAAAACATCGACTTTAGATTCCAGCTCTTCTTTAGTGAGGAAGACACAATCAACATCCTTTGCAGAGAAGAAAACCATATAAGAAATTGTGTTTTTTAAAAAGGAAGTTTCGTACAAAATAATATAGTCTTTATATGGGGAGGGGGAAGTTTGCATATCCATTATGATAATATAATAAGCAGAACGTTTTTTTAAAAAAATTCTTATTCCTTGAATATCATCTGGAATTGAGACAAAGGCGGATCATATACAATTTTTATTCATACTTGAAAGCGAGTGCCATGGAGCTGATTGTTAGTCGATATTCCTACATTGCAGCATTTACTGAAAAGTCTTCTAGATCCATCCAAGCATCCAGATGGAGCAGGTACAGAATATAAACTTGGGGCAGGGTTAAGAATAGATATCGGACATCCCAGACATCCAGGCTTTTTAAGCCTTTCCTTTGTGCACACGGACCTATTGCCATCATTAACATATCTACGGAAGTCTAGCTGGATGAAGAATCTCCACGTATGATTCAAAAGTTTGATCGTGTATTTTGTGGTTATTTTTAAAAATTACCTTTTTGAGCACCACAAATTCATTCTCTGCTGTTGTGCGCCTATTAACCTCTTCCTCATATCTGCGTTAGAGAGAAAGGAAGGTTGGCTCTTAATATCAGAAGAATTTAAATCAAAGACATGTCTCACTGGCATGCTTTCATTAGGTAATTCTGCCACCCCTTTCATTCATTTAGTTAAAAGACCTCTAGGTTGCCTTCAAGGGCAACAGCCTCATCCAGGTGGCTTACATATACCCAACATAAGCAAAACACCACAGAAGTTAATGTATCCTTCCAAATAGTGAACCACCCATTTGAAACTCAGGCAAAACCTTAGACATTCATTGGAAAGCTGATAAATAAAGAGATCCTCACAGCTTTTTAAAAAGCTGATGATTTCCGGATAAGCAAGACATTCCATAAACTGCAACCACCAAGAACGTCTCTTGTTCTATAATTACTAGCCTGTAGCTATCATTAACTCAGTGGTAATGTCAGTACAACTTAGATCAGCCTTCTTCAATCTGGCATCCCTGAATTGCACTGGGATTTCAGCTCCCAAAATTCTCAGCCTCACTGGCTGGAATTCTGGAAATTGCAATCCCAACACATTTGGAGAATGGAAGATAGGATAAATATTTAGATATTGCCTAGATCCCAATAGACCTTATCTTGAAATGCAGTTGATCAGATTCCATCCTTCTTGTCTGGGGAGGGGATTTCAGTATATTGCCAAACTTCAATCTCCCAAATGTGTTTACTCACCTAGACCTGTATTCCTCAACTAGTTCCTGCATGTTCTTCTGTTCATGTTCCAGTTTTTCTCTCTCGCTTAGGAGACATTCCAGTTGTTTCTTAAGCGAGGCAGTGAAATTCTCATAGTAGCCTTCAAGGTTCTTCCTGGTAGGCTGAACACACTGATTCAAGAGTTCCCACTTAGTAGCCAGAACCTTGTTCTGCTGCTCCAGGGATCGAACCTGAAAGAAACAATCTCTCCAGTAAGTCTTCCAAAAAAACCAATTTCTTACAATGGATTAGAGGAGAGTGGCCTGATGCAAAAGTATTAAGGGACTTCTACATCTTTAATAGGGGATGCGGTGGCGCAGCAGCTTAATGACGCTGAAAGTTGCCGGCCAGAAATGGTCGACGCTTCAGCGGTTCGAGTCCAGCCTTCGCGTTAAACAGGGTGAGCTCCTGTTTCCTCCCCAGTTCCTGTCAACCCAACAGGTCGAAAACTCACGTGAGTAGATAAATGGGGACTCTCACTCCGGTGGGAGGAAAAATGCTGGCGGCGCCTTGCAAAAAGGAGTCGGGAGCAGTTGCCGGTAAGCGTGAAAAACCGCGCTCGCCCGAAAAGGGTGCGAAGCAACAGAAACCCCGCCTCCTGCGCTCGCCAGCTGGGCTCTGCTCTAGGAAGGAGGCCATGGCAAACCACTTCCGAAACACCTTGCCTTGAAAACTGCAGGGACTCGTCCAAGCAGTCACTGCAGAGTCAGTAACGACTGAGCGCAGATCAAAAAAAAAAAAACTTTAATAGTGAGATAGACAAGGGGGTTTCAGGGTGTGTCACTTGCTTCTACATTACTATTAAAGATACAGCAGTTCCACCTTACTTGGTATCTGATAGCCTAATGAAAAAGCACAAATCATGTGTGGCCTAGATTCTGCATCCTCCCTGAGAAACGATTTGAAATTGGTATGAATCAAACACAATTTTAGTCTTTTGTCTGCTTATTTTAAGCTGAAGGCTATTTCACATGTGCAACAATAGCCTAAATTTGCTACACTATATTCAGGAAAGAACCACACCTACTTGTTGCTCTCTGCAATTATAACAATGCTTGGCAAACTGTTTTGCTCACCAGTTCCCCAAGCTCTGTGCCCTGGAGTACCAGCAGTCTGTCAAACAAAGAACAACTCTTTTCACCTGCTTGCTTTGCTGGCTGCTGCTGTTATTGCATGACAGGTGAGCAGATGGAAAGGGAGGTGCATTGGTGGGACTGATGGGGACCATTTGAGAAGGGAGCTAATTAGGACTAGCAGTTGCTTGGCTTAGCTTGGCTTGGAAAAAAAAATCAGTGCGGGGGGAATGGATCCTTTCTCAAAACTCCCCCATTGATCTATCAATCCGCAGTATCTATGATTTGCTTCAATCAGTTGAGCCTCTGAGTAATTCTGAAACATTCTATACATTCCACCAGCCATGCTCAACGTGATCCCTTGGAGATGTGCTGGGATTGCAGCTCCTCAGACTTTCTAGCTACAGGACTATTGACCCATGTTCTTGGGAACCCTAAGAATTCTAGGCCCAAGATGCTTAGAGGGAGCCAGAATGGAGAATGCAGAATTATACAAAATAATCTGATGGACTGAAGTTCTTCTTCTTGAAGGCTGGAGGTGACACAGGCCAATGTTTTAAATATTTCCCAAATCGCTCCATCTTGTATACAGCCATATCTGTCTGATATGTAAGGGCTGTAGTCAACTTTTGTCTTGATTGTGCAAACACAATGGTTCTCAGAGGAGGCCTTGCTGTTGCACACCTGTTGATTACACTACCCCAAAGTGGGCCTTTTCTGGGTTGCTGCCTTGTGCAGGAGGGCCCAACTGTGGTGTGTTTGGGGTCAATCTTTGCCCAGGCCTTCCTTTTGTGAGAGTTTGGTGCTTAATGTACTTGATTTGTCATGGGTTGACTTTAACTTAATTATTTTTCACTCTCTCTTGAGTGTTTGACAAAATATTTAAACATTTAATTACCATCATGTTTGCCATACTGCTTTTAATTAACATAGTTTTTGCATTCCTGAATTATCCATTTGAAGTATTCTTTTTACTTTCTTGCATACCGCTTTGAGAATCAGTCAGTCGATAATTCACTCCTGACACTTCAGGAGCCTTATGTGTGAAGTAGTTTTAAATAAATATTATACCGTTGTCTACCATTTGAAATCAAAAGGGCATAGTTCACATTTCTGTCATTCAGACTACCTGCCATGGACAAAAATGGCTCTTACAGCAATAGCTTCATGCAGCTTAGACATAGATCTGAGATGGTTGAGCGCCAGCCGAAACCATGTACAAAGAAGCTTTTCTAGTGACTTAATTGATGTGCAGAATGGATAGTACAAATTTACAGCCCTGCTGCTGATGAATTAACAAAGCATAGAGCCTCCGAGCATAAACCTACAAAGCACGGCAGAGAGCAGAGAGCCACAAAGAAAAACTAAAAGGAATTGCAGTTCTGACTGGTTCTCTCAGTGGAAATGTAAAGACAGCAATTTCTGGGAATTTTTTTCAAAGTATGACATGTGAGTATAGTTGCAGTGAATCAAGATTTCAATCACTGCTTCCTATTCAGATGTCTTATTCTCAGTAAAGGGATCTATACAGATCCAAGTAATAACTGATCAAAACAATCACATTTATGAATGTCTTCTCCACCTGTTTGCCTAGCCCAAGGCAATCACCACCATGATAATGCCCTTTGTCTCTTCCCTGTTATAATTTCATCTCATTTTAAAAAATAGGAGTTTCAGTTCATCAAATATGTTAAATAATGCTACTACTTGTAAAAACAAGTTTTAATCATAATGTTAATTGAAGCTGAAATAAGGCTAGGGTTAAGGTTAGAAAAGTCAAGTAGTTTTGATTGACCTATGATGTACTATAAAATAAGAGGAATAGAATACTATTCTTTCTATTATTATATAGTATATATTACATTACATTACATTATATATAATGATATCTATCTATCTATCTATCTATCTATCTATCTATCTATCTATCTATCTATCTATCTATCTATCTACACAGTGTGTGTGTGTGTGTGTGTGTGTGTGTGTGTATAAAAATACTAAGAGCAAAGCAGCAAGGAAGGACCAGAAGCTATTGCTGTTCAATGAAGGAAATCTCAGCCATAAAATCCCTGGTTCAAATGCTGTCCCTTAGAAAAAGACTTCTCCCCACCCTCCTGCATGGTGGAGATGTAACACGAATCTCTGTCTTAGGGTTCTTATCAAATTTACTGAGACAACCTGAATCTGAACAATCTCCTCATCTCCCTTGACACACACAAACATGCATGTGAGTCCATGTTCATGAAACATCATCATTCCGGAAAGATTTCCTAGAATTAGTTCCCAGCATGGGATTTTAAATGGCAAGAAAGGATGCACTGTTAGATGCTTTTAGTTAGGATTAGGCAGTTAGAATTAGGGAGCCAGGTAACAAGAGAGGAAGAAAAGGGGACAGATTGATCCTCCCAAATTATTCTTACATATTTAAAATTGAGAGTGGCTCAACTAAAAAAAGAGAAGGATGGGCAAATTCCTACCTTATCGATGAAGCAAGCAAACTGGTTGTTCAAGGTTTTCATCTCTTCTTTCTCGTGCGTCCGGGCTCTCTGCTCCTCGGGGTCAACTCCAAGAGAAAGTGGCTTCAAGAGGCGCTCGTCAATAGACACCCCCCGGATCCCTTCGCTTCTGTTGCCACTCACGCTGCCCATTCTACCATACGCTCCAAACCCACCTGGGCACTCAGCCCCCCCGTAGCCTCCACCAAACCCTCCACCGTAACCATAAGCTCCCATCCCCATCGCTTGCCCAGCCATCCCCATGGCTTGGCCGCCCATTCCTATGCCTTGCCCACCAACACCCCTGTAGACCTGTCCTCCAAAGCCATGACTGTAAGCTACTTTTTGGCTTCCACCACCAGAGTAATTCAGGCTCATGCTAGAAAAACCACCAGCCCCACATGGTCTTCCAAACGGCTGGCATGTAGGAGCAGCGCTCCGGCCCCCCACCATAGAAGCAGAAGAAAATCGCCTTGATCCACCTAAGCATCGCGTCCCAACAGATATATTCATGGTCAGGGTTGGTGTTTTTGGGTTTGGGGGTTTTAAAAAGAGTTGAGCAAACTATATTAGTGAAGCAGTGGAATGAGGGAGAAGCAAGAGAGCGAAGGCGAGAGAATCCCTTTGGTTCACAATCCAGGGCCTCTCTCTTTTATATGGCTCAAGAGGTGCATGGGGTGCAGAAAAATTACATGAAACAATCTGGGTTTGGTTTGCCTAGCAGCTAGAAAAGGTTTCTTTAGTGCAACCTATGCTCCCGAGCAAAAATCATTCTCATACGGGAAATAGCGTGGAATTAAAATAAATGCTTGGCTTGCAAGCTTCTCTCTCCCTGTCTTATGTCTGGCTTTAATTAATCTGCTTCCTCAATGTATAATTATCATCCACCAAAATATTTCAAGTGGTTTATTCGCAGGGCAGTTTCACTTGCAGCTTCATCTCTTTTCATTTTTAATTATCTGGATGGAATGCGCCATTCTTGATAAGGAACAATGGTTTGGATGTTTTTATTTGCTGTCTTGCATCAAGACAGGAGCGAGGAGAGGTGGAATGTGTTCTGCCACAGAAATCTGACTCAAAGCAAAAAATCAAAGCAAAGTCAGAGTTACTCATCCGACTAAAAACCTTAAAGCAAGCCCCCCCTCCATAAAATAATATTAGTCAAACTTCTCAAGGGGAGAGTCGGTCAACCCTAGATCCCCAAACTGGCACCCATAGATATTAAGATATTACCCAGGGTAGGAATCCCAAATCTGCTGATAATCAGAGCTGAATTTTCAAATGTCAGAAGTGCAACGTAGGGCTTCCATTAAGCCCTGGGAAGGAAGGAGGAAATGGCACCAAGTTTAAACTTAAGAGAGACGGCAGCTTCATTTTGCCAGAGGGCAATCACTTGTCTGAAGAGGCTGTTGTATATTCTGGATACGTTTTATACAGTAGAATGAAGTTTCTTGAGTATATCTGAATCTGTCAGATTGGAGCCCCTCCCTTGATGCCCATCAGGCTGCATGTCCCATCTGTTTTTATTTTATTTAGACTTTTTTTTAATGGGGGGGCTGCAGTCCAGGGATTTCTTTGGAAGGGGGCCCACTAGATAAGCTAAGGTGGTGAACAGCATTTACAAAAAGGGCCTCCCCAGACTGCCTTCTGATAGATGGTTTTTGTGACTAGCCATGCTCACCACAGCAGTGGTCTAGTGAAAGGGCCCAACACATGTTTTTAAATTTCAAAATGAGCACATTGGCCCAAAGAAGGATGAAGATCCCTGCCCTCAACAGTAGTCAGATTTTGTCTAAAGCAGGGGGCTCCTAAACTTTTTGCCATCACGCCTCCCTTTAGGGTAATCTTAATGTACACACCTCCCCTAAAAGTCCAAACACCAAAATGAACAATGAAACAATACAATGAAACTTTGGGAAAGGTGGATTTATTGGAACAGTGTACAACTAAAAGGTTCTTCACACCTCCTGTGGACTCCATCTGCATCTCCCCAAAGTAGGTACACCTCATAGTTTGGGAAACTCTGGTCTAAAGCAAATATGTTCCTGAAGTGAAACATCTGGGCTGAAAGATTTGATAAGAGTGCACAGCACTTCTCAAGGGTGTTTTGCACACACCTAGTCACAGCATCTAGGTCACCTGGATGGGTCCTGAAAGATAAGCAGAGGCAGACTGGGTTAGTACTTGGATGGGAGATGATGGAATGCCAGACTGAGTTGGCAAGTGGGGGCAGGGGGGAATGACCTGAGATGAAAGCAAATAACTTCTGTACTGTGGCTAAGAAAACTACATGGATGAGTCCATGAACTCACTAAGAGTTGAGCTTGATTTGAAAGAGGCTTTAGCTTTATCTAATGATGTGGATCCAATGGAAAAAAAGAACATTCTGGAAAAATAGAAGAACCTCTGGCAGTGGGAGACATCATGAACGTATCTCTCTCACAATACTTCTTTCCCACAATAAAAGTATATTTATGAATGCTAATTGCCGGCAAATCCATCATTTTCTTTGGCACTTTGTAATAAATTGTAGTGCAGATCTAAGAGCTATATTCATAAATTATCTGTGCAAGCTGTGAAATGTTTTTGTTTCCCAAAGGCACATGATTGTCCACGCAGATCAGCACAGTAGACTAAATGGCCTTTTGGTTCTTATGAAATCTGACTCAACTTTCTCTTCTCCTGAGATGATGGAGATTTAAAAAAAAAATATATTTACAATGCGGAGAGAGCCATGCTATGAATCAGCCAATGGTAGTCAATTTAGGGTACTAAATAATTCCTTGAACAGTTTCCAATTAATTTATGGAACTCATTGCTGAAAGATGTGGTCATGGCCACAAGCTCATATGATTTTACCATAGATACTTTTGTGGAAAGCAGATCCATTAAATTGGGATGGCAATTCATGCCTCTAATGAAATGTGCTGTGAGCCACAAAAGTCTCTTACAACAAATTGGATCACACTTGCCAGCAGACTCTATGTGTTTGAGTTACAGTTGCAGTGGTGATGCAGTGGGGGAAATGGACTTATAAGGGGCTTCCTGCGAAAGTATCTAGTTGATGAATTATCAGGACACGTTTTAGGTCCATAAAACCATTTGCTTAACTGATCAATGTTAGTGTGGCATCAGAGAAGAGTAACTAAAACTGCAGTCCTGGGGACCTTGAATGGATATCCCAGAAATCATAATCTTTTCAGAATTCACCCTTCAACCTTGGAGGAGTAAATGTCAGCCCTACAAGAAAGACCAAGTTAAGAAACCAATGCCATATAGGTCAGGGCAATTTTATTATAATAGCGACAGCAACAGAATCTTGTAAGTCTGAAAGTGCTCCTCCCTCCTTTATCTTCATGTGAACTAGGGAGGGGCATGTCTGAGACATTTTCTCAAGTTATTTTCTTGGCCCAGACTCAAGCCCAACTTATCTGACCATAGCTTTGGAAGCAGCTCTTCCTCCTGTCCTTCAAGGCTATTTCCTATGCCCTCTACAGTAAAGGCAATAACAGAAACAGGTTCTTGTTCCCCATAGCTTCCAAAGCCTACTCTTCCTAACATCAAATCTTAGGAAAGACCAAGAGGAGGTATATCAGAAGTAGGGTATGCTGTAACCAGATGCCTTTCTACTCCCACCTCCAGCAAATGTCCCCAAGCAGCACTTTATCTTTGTCTGCTCTGGAGTGAATAAAGCTACATTCCAAATTGTATAATTAAAAAAATAAATCCCACTTTTTAAAAAATAGCTGAGAATTAAAGAGAGAGATGCTACAATTTCTCCTTCACTCATTCTTAATGGACCAGGCTTTAGATATTTTGGCACAGGAGCTCTCACAAAAACAGTTTCCTGCCTATGACTATGACTATAATTTGCATTCAATTGTGGAGGGGATGTCTTATGGGAATATTATGGGAATATTCACCTCTCAAAATGGAGGTAACAACATTTATGTTATTATTTTTAGTTGATGCCCCATATTTCTACATATAAGAGCACTTTGGGGTTCTGAGCAAATACTAACAAGTAAATTTTTGTTTCATCTCAAAACAGTCTACAGTAAGTCTACATATTACCTTGTGTCCTTATATGCTGACACTTTATCTGCTGGTTGTCCTCAGTCCAGTAGCAGAAGGAAGGCACAAATCACACCAAAGAAGTAAAAGGTAGGAGAAGGAGAAGGAGAAGGCTTAGCCTCATGTACTTTGTCCTCCACGCCATATGCACTAGTGTTCCACATATGTAAATGCAGCTATGGAAACCCACCTGGAGAAGGGTTTTTCAGAGTAACTGCAGTGGGCAGAAAAAGCAATGGGTATTCATTCTCTCTTATCTCTGCTGAGGTTGTGTTAAGCCCTTCACAATCTAGAAAGCAAGATTCCCACAGATTCAAAGGGAGATTTATTGCAATAAGAAAGGTGTTAGGTTACAGAATCTTGGAAATTGGCTATGTGTACCTTGGCCCTCATTTATTAGGAAGCCCTCAAGATGGGGCCTCCCTCTTCCCTTTCAATTTCTTTCCTTTTTTTAATAATAATTTCTATTAAACATTACAATTAAAAAGATAAGAACTAATACAAATCTTAAAAAATGAATAGAAAGAAAGAATAGAAACTGCAGAAAAGGAAAAAAGAAAAAAGAAAAAGAATATAGTAAAGAAAAAGAAAAGAAATATATAAAGAAATTACTTCCCCTTTATAACAACAAATATAAACAATTTTAGTAATTATCACCTTCTCTTAAAATAGAACAAATGATCTCTTCTTCCCATAACTCATCTCTTTATCTATAAACAAATCTTTAAAGCCTCATCATTCAGTCCTGGTCAGCAAAAGTCCATTAAGAGTTACCAGAGATAACGGCATATCTATTCTAATCTTCATCAAATAAACCAACTTTATTTTACTTCCTTTTACTTTTAACAATCTTGATCTTTAATCCCTTCAAATAATATCCTAGAACTCGATTTCTTTTCATTTTTTCTTTATTCCTTCTCACAAAATCCTTCAAAACTTTAACAAGACTCTTTTGTAAATCCAGTATAGGAAAGTTATGCATGTCACTCTTTTGGTTTGTTATTGGTATATTTCTTTCAATTATTAAGACATCAGCAGACTTCATTTGTATATCTAGTGTAGCATCTTTTTCCATATTGTTTTTGTAACCTGTCATTTTTAATTCCACTTTCAAATCAGTCTCAGTCTTGTCCAGTAAAATTTGTTCCTCTTCCATAATGTCTTTTAAACACAGTCTATCTATAATGGAAGACATTTTTAAAATTAACTTTTGGGTTCATTGTTCACAAATATCCTTCAATACATCCAATGTTAAAGTATTTTGCTTCATTCTGTATTAGTAGGTCAAATTTAACTGTTCTCCTTTAATTGTAATCTGTAGTTCCTTCTGGTTCCCTCTAGTGTCCTACCTTCAAAGTCTCATCCTATCATGTTTTTTTTTAAGAGAATTCAAAACAAAAGTGTTTTCCCATGAGAAGGATTCTTATAATTAATTCCAAAACCTTATTTCAAATTCAAACCCTTAGTCTGTTTATAACTTTCCAAAATCAAAGTTCTAATCACCCTTTTGCTGTTTATTTCAAAAGAAAAAAAAGTTAATCCTTAAACCTGTATTTAAAACTTATTTTGCTATGGTATGAAGAAGACTCACCTGGTGCTCTAAAACTTGCCATTGCAAAGGTTCCTAATAGCTTAAAAGCAGTTAAAAAACAATTTCTGAAAGTGATTACTTATACCTTATGTCCGTATAGGCTACATTATGGCTGTGATTGGTTGAAAACCCTCAACTCCCAGTCGCTTGGCTCACAGGTCTACCACAAAAACCTTAGCTCCTGCAGTCTACTTATGAGAAACAGCTGTCCAGAGTACATGTGGGAAATCTCATGATCTCTCCTTTTTCTGGAGAGATTTCACTGGCCAGAATTTACCATCTGGCCATCAATCTCCACTACAATGCCATCCCCGCTCCTTCAGGGACATCTAGTTTGCCATGAATCCTTTCATCTTCTTTCTAAACAAGACTTGGTTTAATGGGGAGGATGCTAATCACTTATTTGACACCACAAAAATATTAATCTTTTCTTGTTCTGCAATGTTTTGAAAACATTCATTTTCATTTCCAGAGTCACAGAGTTTCATTACACATTGGATAAGAAATTTATCTTGTCAGAATTTTAAAACAAATATATCAGTTTGAGACACCCCCAATAAAAAAATCCCCTCTCACCCCTATGGGTGGTATGTGTCTTCCTCAATCTTGGGTCCTCTACCAGAGGCCTGGGAGTTTGAGGGTTCTGCGCAGGATCTTAGCTGTTCCCAGCACTGCACTCTTCTGGACAGAGAGCTCTGAGGTTGTTCCTGGGATCTGTTGGAGCCATTCTCCCAGCTTAGGAGTCACAGCTCCGAGGGCTCCTACCACCACAGGGACCACTTTGGCCTTGACTTCCCACATCTTCTCTATTTCCTCCTTCAGGCCCTTCTCCAGCTTCTCATGCTCCTTCTTCCTGATGTTGCTGTCACTTGGCACTGCTACATCTATCACTACTGCTGTCTTCTGGTCCTTGTCTACTACCACGATGTCTGGTTGATTGGCCAGTACCTGCCTGTCCGTCTGGATGTGGAAGTCCCACAGGATCCTAGCCCTGTTATTTTCCACAACCTTCTGTGGAATCTCCCATCTGGACTTGGGGAGGATCTAGCCCATACACTGTGCAGATGTTCCTGTACACAATGCCAGCTACTTGGTTGTGCCATTCAGTGTATGCTGTTCCTGCCTGCATCTTACACCCTGCCACTATGTGCTGGACTGTCTCTGAGGCCTCTTTGCACAACCTGCACCTTGGGTCCTGTCCAGTGTGGTAGACCCCTGCTTCTATGGATCTGGTGCTTAGCGCCTGTTCTTGTGCTGCTATGATCAGTGCCTCAGTGCTGTCTTTTAGTCCAGCCCTTTCCAGCCACTGATAGGATTTCCCAATGTCATCCACCTCAGCTATCTGTCGATGATACATCCCATGCAGGGGCTTGTCTTGCCATGGCACTTCCTCCACTTGAACTTCCTCCCATGTCTGCTGCTGCCTGAGGCATTCTCTCAGCAGCTCATCTTTGGGTGCCATCTTACTGATATCTATCTATCTATCTATCTATCTATCTATCTATCTATCTATCTATCTATCTATCTATCTATCTATCTCAAATAGGTATCAGCACTTTGATGATCTTGGCTGACCTTGAAAAACCAAGCAGATTCTGACCTGATGAAACCTGCTATGGAATAGACTGGAAAATTGGGGGGAAACCTTGTTGGAAGAAGACAATGTGAACCCCCTTCTGTCCTGTTGCCATGATACCCTACTTATATGTACCCATGAAGTTACCAGGAACCAAGCTCAACTCAAAGGGAACTTTACTTTTTAAATAGATACAAAAAACCAAAATGCTCATTGCATGTCGAAATGCCTGCTTTTCAGAATTTCGGAATGTATTTTACAATACAAAGCAGACAAATGCTTATGTTAGGGAAAAAATATGTGCAAAAGTACATTTAAGCATAGAAAAATGCTCTTAAAAGTATGCACATTGAGAGAAATGCATACCAAAACACCAAAAGAGAAATGCCACATAGATGTGTATACTGAATTCCTTGCGGAACTGTCCTGCTAAATGTACAAGCTACAGAGCTGAACAGGCCCTCTGGTTAATAAGGTGAATAATCCATTGGAAATGAAATTAACAGCTTCACCTATTTAAAGAGGAAAACCCTTCATTTTTTAATCACATTAAATAACTAGGATGAAGAACCTGCTGCCCTTTGGTTGTTTATAATTTAGATTTCTCCCTCAAGTCAATATAGCCTATGGGAAGAGTTGACGGGAGGTGTCATTCAAAACATCTAGGGGACACCAGGTTGCTTTTTCTTCTAGTTTTGGAATTCAAGTAACATGTCTGGCATTAAACATGGTAGGAAACTGCATCGGGTCCTATTTTCCAGTACAATATTACAAAAAGAAATAATGCAAGTCAAGAGTTCCACAGAGAGAGAGCTGCGCTCTAATACTAACTGGACAAAGATATTGTGAAGGCAGCCATTTTTAAGGAAGGGAAAAAGAAGATGGAAAAAGCCACAGGAAAACATCCAGGGGAAAACAACATAATCTGAATTCACTTCCCAATCCTGCCAATGGACACAAATCCATGAATGAAGCAGAAAACTGAACAATGAAAGCCTCACTTGGAAGCAGCTGCTTGTAAATCTGTATTGATTTGGGGAAAAGAAATCCCCAAATATTCAGTGATCATATAGCACTTCCAGTATTCAAAGTGTTTTTTTTTTAAATAAAAAAATCTACATTTTGGTTATCTGGGAAATTTCTAGCAAGAATACTGCAGTGCTCCCCAAAGAATTGCTTCTGTGGGAAGGGTGAGCCCTGAATCAAATAAAACTAGTTCACACACCCAGCGTTTGGATAAATGGCCACTTTCTGTCTGAGCAGAAACCTGTTCTTTTCTTACCATCTAATTGCTCAGAGATGACACATCCACCTATGCAACTTATTTGTTGTTCCTTTGATCTGCAAATGTTATGTTGGACCACAACTAAGCTCATCAGTTTGGAAACCAACTGACCTAGAGCTGTTTCCACAAGTGAGTTCTTTAGACAAAGCAAGTTGGAGGCTTCTGCCTGCTGTGAATTTATTCTAGGTTAAGGCTTGGTCCCAGGTTGGTGGAAACACCCACACGGTCATGGGGCATATATAAAACCTCACACAATGTGCTTCAGTCTTTTCCAACCTGGCCAGTCCAGATTTTTAGATGCTGTGGGGAAGAAGATCTCAGACCTGAATGCATCTGAAAATCTCTCTGCATGTAAGAAACTATCATGACACGGGGAACGTTTGCAAACTTCTTCTTAATTATGTTCTGCTTTCCAGGGGAGTTTTTGATATGGGTAGGAAATCAGGCTTTCTTTGAGCTGGGTTTTCTTTGAGGTGCTGCAGTTTGGGAAGGGAAGAAAAATTCACAGGGAGTTTATCCTAGCATTGTACTAATCTGGCTCTTTCTAGAGAGCACATTCTGGGAATAGGGATCTCCTTAAGCTCCAAGTCGGTGCAGGAATCCAGGGTTCTGCTCTGCAGAATGAGTGGCAAAAGGGCTCCCAAATGTAGCAGGTCTGCTTGGCTTATGGCATTTTGAAGTAAATGAAGTAAAACCCACCTAAAAATAGGTGGTGGCTCTCAAGCCATGATGTCCAAAAATTTAACATTTCCAAATTAGACCTGGGAAGTCTCAAAACTCTTGAATTTACATCTGGTAGATTGAGGTTTTTTTGTTTTTTGTTTTTTTTAACTGTAAAATCCTCTTCAATTTTCCCTTTGTGTCAAATGTCAGTGCCATATCTGCCCAGCAAGACAAACAGGTGTGTAATTTTCAACCTGGGTATTAACATCCATTCTTCACTGTGACATTTTAAGGCTCATTCTGCTGAGTTTCTGCTATACTTCCTTTTCATTCCTAAAATCTGCATCTGGGAATGTCCCCCCACATTGTGTCATTTGGCCAGGAAAGGACTTGTGGGTGGATCTTCTCAGAAAAAAAAAATAGCAGATAATAGGTGAAACATCCTCAGATGCTCATATGATGGCAAAAGTACCAATTTGGTGGGACCTTGCTCTCCATGAAGCAACCTTCTTGTGATGATCAGCCTGAGCTGGAAGATAATACCATCAATCCCTTTGAAAGAGTGACTTGAAAATCTAGAATGTCATCCAACTGCTAACAAAGAAAGCTCTCCCCGGTCAATTACAAGGAGTTAGATTTAGAAAGATATTTAATTAAATGGGGTTGTTTTTGAAGCGGGGGTATAAAAGACAGGGAAAAAACAGAATGCCTATGAAGTAATTTGTTCATTTCAAACAACCCATCCTACCTGTGTTTAATTGATAGGATGCCCAATGGAATTAAACTCTACCTGAACTGAAATATAGTTATACATATTCTCTAAATAAACTTGGGTAGCATGTGTTTACCGGGGAGAAGAAAGCAAAAAATCAACCTCATTAAAGAGAATTTGGTGAAAACTGAATGAACAAGGCTTCAATCAGGGGTGAGTGGTTTGAAGCCTTCTGCCCACAGGCAATGGTTGGTCGGAGTTCCAAATCTCTAAGCAAGAGATCTCGGTTTGGCTTCCTGAAACTGTAACTTAAGTGAAAAGGAGAAGGAAAGGGATGCCACAGAGAGCATGGGATCCCCAACCATGTTTAGCTCTGACTCCACTTGCTTCAGTCTGCCTGTCACACACTGGCCACTGACCAATTATTACTTATGTGGGAAAGCAACTAAGTTCTAGCATTTAACTGCTAAGGTCTAGCCGTTTTGAGATGTTCCAAACTTTAATTTTGTTTGTTCACATTTTGGTTTGGGTCATCCAGAAAAAGGGCTGGTCAAAGGATGGGGAAAGGCCACTTTGCTACCAATCCTTCACCTCTGAGTTCCCCAAACACTTTTCCTCACGTTCAGGTGAAATATCCTGGACTGTGTGGAACTTAAGGCCATGGTGGACAATCTGCAGCTCACAGGCATCCCCCAGTCTCCAATACTTGACCCCAGGATTGCCTGTTAAGATTTGGCAGCCAAACCATTGTGCATGGAGGCGCATGCAGGCATGAAAGAGAAAGGGAATCTGTGATTTAAAAGGTACATAAGAGGTATGTACAAGGGTTCTATATGCTTTTGACTGCTTCAACCCCCTCCCCCAAAGGGAAGGGGTCACAGTCTTCAGTCCTGTCACTTTGTTAACAGATATGCCCCCTGGCAAATTGCAATTTTAAAAAACATAGGGCAGCCCCCAAGCTGGAAAAAGTTTGTATCTGAGGGGAAAAGGAGATTGCTGAGAAATTAGCTTAGTCCCCTTTGGAAGAGACTCTACTCAAAGAATGTACTTTGCCTTATTTTCTTTAGTCTTTTACTCTATAGCCCAGCCTATTCTGAAGACTACTTTGACCCTGGGATTATTTAGGATTACTTTGACTCTTGGAGAGTCAAAGGGCAAAGATGCTGTGAGGGGTGGGAAAGGGATCTTCACCCCACCTTCTGTGAGGCCTTCTCTAGAGCCAAAGCTTTCCATGGAGGAGTTCATGTTTTAGCCTGAAAATCACATGTTAAGTATCAAGTCAGAAGGCTATGCCATTAGCTATCATAAAGTGATAAGAAATATTTAACAAAAAATCCTGTTTTCAGTTAGTAAGCGATAGATATTTGGTTTTCACAGTCAAAGGCTAATTCTGGAAAGAAACTGATTTCAGCATTTGTATTAATCAAAATTAGATTAAAGGCATTAGTTTGCAGTTTTTAACTTTTAGAACTACCTTCATTTAGAAGAAAAGGTGCTGGTTGTAATCTCTAGCTATCTTCATCATAGTTTAGACTTCAGCTCTGTGATCGGAGCCAGCTAGGCTTTCAGCCAAAGTACAGTGGTGCCTCGGTTCACGAACTTAATTCGTTCCGCGACTCTGGTCGCGAACCGAATTGGTCGTGAACCGAATCAGATTTTCCCATAAGGTTCACTGTAAATACAGTTAATCCGTTCTGACCCCTACGAATTTGGTTGCCAACCGATTTTTGATCGTGTCCCGAATCATATTTCCCCATAAGGTTCAATGTAATTACAGTTAATCCGTTCTGAACCATATGTTTTTTTTTTAAAACCACAAAAATATGACACAAAGTACAGCACAAAGAGAGAGAACGCTAACCTTGCTCGAGGCGACTTCTGGCGTGGAGGACAGGAAGGCGGGTGGGGAGGCGGTTATTGCTTGGAGGGAGAGTCCCCCTCCCTACAGGAAGCCACGACCACGTGTCATGGCAGGGAAAATGGCCGCGGATCCTGTTCGTAACCCAATCCGGTGTTCGTGAACAGAGGCAAAATTTTGCGAACGGAGCTGTTCGTGAACCGAATTGTTCGTGAACAGAAGCGCTCGTGAACTGAGGTACCACTGTACTTGTTACATTCTCTTCTTTTCATCTGTCCTTGCTTTTGCATTTCCCGGTGCTCAGCGTTTTCAGTCCTGCTTTCCAAACCAACCAATATTTCTAGGGTCTTATCATGGCCTTATAAAAATGGTGGGGAAAAAATGCTCAAGAGAAAACCACACCATTTTAAACTGATGTGTTTAGATTAAAAACCTGTGCAGAATAAAGCACATGGCTGCCTTGCCATAACAAACTGTTGAGTTATCTCAAATATTTGATGTGTTTGCACAACTCCTTTGCAAAACAGAATTTCTAAAGCAGAGATGGGGTGGGGAGAAAGAGAGATGTTAAAAAAAAGAAAGAAAGACATCAAGATGGCAATCAAAGCCCTTCCCTTTTTTGTGTGGCGATTTTGAGTATTTTAACCTGCCCCACAAGTGTTTCCTGCTCCCAAAATGAAAAGTTAAAAAGTGCACTGAAACATTCATCTCCACTTATTTGCGTGATGTCAAACTGTTCTGTGAGCCACAGAAGCAGGACAAAAAATAAAAAAGGAAAGTATAGCTTCATTAAAAAACGTTACTTACCCCCGTTCTAAAGGGTAGCTCATATTCAGCTGATATTTATACAGTGTCCAAAACATATCACATAAATGATATTTTCACAACCATTTTGCACATCCAGCCATTATTGTGAGTCCCAAGCTTAGGACAGTAGAGAACGAAAGCTTGCCCAGATGTCTGGATAAATATGAGTATGTATCTCTATAGGAGTGAGTTTGGGTGCAGACATGTATGTGTAGAGGGAAGAGGGAATGGCCTTGAAGGACAGGAGGAAGAGCCGCTACCAAAGTAATGGACAGAAAAGTAATGGACGGGCTTGTGCCCGGGCTAGGAAAGTAATGTGAGTAAATGTCTCAGGCAAGCCCTTCCCTAGTTTTCACAAAGATAAAGAGAGGGAGGGGGAAGCACATTCAGACTTGCAAGATTCTGTTACTATAGCTTTACCATAAAGTAGTCCTGCCCTAGATGGCATTGGTCTCCTAGTCTGGTCTACCTTGAAGGGCTGACACTATGTGTAGTGCATGTGAGTGTGTGTATGGGGGCATGCATGTACAATTCTAGTTTTGCTGATGACCTTGGGGATGAAAGGGTAATCCATTCCTATAACCGGTTATCCCCAAATGCTACTGCTGACCTCCAGCAAAGAATTTTACAGCAACAGAAGCAACAAAAATAATTTATTAGATGGGTAGGGCAGCTATATTGGAGAGACTTAAGCCAACTTGAGGGATGTGTGTGAGAAACAAGGAAACCTTTCAAAGCATAAAAGAAAATGTTTGGTGTGTGGGGAGGGGGAGGGTCAATTCATGCACACAGAGAAGCACGTGTATCCCACATCCACAATTGTTGAGTGGTGATGTGGGCAAACTCCAGGATTTTCCTTCACCTGGAATTGGCAACTATAGGTTTACAAGAATAGCATTGGACAGGTTTTTCATCTGAGTTTATAAAACGTTCTGTCTGCTTGACTCCTGGAGTGGCTTGAAAGAATGCCCTGCAGCAAAGTCAGATGCAGAAAGGCTTCGTTTCTTTCTGCCTTGAGTTCCACTCTCACAAAGAATAAACTCTCATCTTAAAGTATCACCGAGGAAACCTATTAATAAAAAGGTGTCAGCCACAGCTAGGTGTTGTGGCTTCATCTTGTCAAGCTAGATCCTAGTACAAACTCACTCTGTATAGAGAAAGGTTCCTGAAATCTGAATTTCATTCAGAGCTGAACACTGCCTCTTGTTATGAATGACAGTGTTAGTCAGCTTCAGAAATAATAATAATAATAATTAATTATTCCAATTATTACTTTATACAAAAATATGCAAAATATACTATATACAAAAAAACTGAATATGCCCTCAGAGTATGTCTGTCTCCATTCAGAAATCTTGGAAAAATCAGCTATGAAGCCCTCTGCTTATATAAGAGGAAGTAGAAAGAGAAGGAGATGTACACATCACCCAGGATCTAGGTGGTTAAGTCTGCTTCAATAACCTCTGCGTGGGTGACCACAGAAAGGGAAGTGGCGTAGTGGGGTGGTGTCATGACATCCTTGCCCAAATGATGAGAATTACACACTTGAACCAAATGCACTGTGTTATTTTCGCAATGATGTCATGATGCATCATTTTGACATCATCATTGCTTCTCCCAGAAACTTAGGAATCCCTGTATCATATATGCTTTAAAAATATTTCCAGCTTCATCTACAGATCCATAAAGAAAAAATAATAATTACAAATATTTTCCATTTTTTTCCTTTAGAGGAGATAGGCAAGTTGGAAGCTGCCTAGAATTTCTCATTCTACCTACTGAAGTATATATAGCTTGGTCTTTAGATGAGTCCTTTTCAGTTTCTAGTGCTGGTGGATCTGATTTTCTTTTATAATTATTATAATTTTTAAGAAGGAGAGTTTGATCATCTTGTCTCTCTTAGCCAAAACAATAATCATAGCTTATCATTTTATGAAGCCAATTGTTAAGTGAGTTTATTCAACTTCTTTCAACAAATCAATAAAAGCCTAAGAAGTAGAAGTAGTCAAGAATGTCTTTCTCAAAATCTATTCTTGGTTATCCCAAGCTTCATTCATTATAGCAGTATAATTGAGGGGGAACAAGAAAATGTTCCAGTCTGGTGTTACACCTTCCCTTTAGAATTTAAGACTTGCTTCATCCTTTTTAATACTCTGGAAGCTATTAAAGATAGAATACTGTAATTCCATACATCATTTGATTAAATAGTTGCTTCTTGCCATCTTTATTTAAATTTACTTTTGTTCAGTCGTTAAGTCGTGTCCGACTCTTCATGACCCCATGAACCACATCGCGCCAGGCCTTCCTGTCCTTCACTGCCTCCCTGAGTTTGCTCAGTTTCATGCTCATTGCTTCAGTGATGCTATCTAACCATCTCATCCTCTGCCGTCCCCTTCTCCTTTTGCCTTCAATCTTTCCCAGCATCAGGGTCTTCTCCAAAGAGATCTCTCTTCGCATTAGGTGACCAAAGTATCTGAGCTTGAGCTTCATTATCGATCCTTCCAATGAGCAATCAGGGTTGAATTTACTTTACCTTTCGTTAACTTCCTTGTATCTGCTTTTGTTACCGTTTTATTTTTCTCAACTTCTCATTATTACTATGCCATAATTGTTTTGTATTTTTGAAGTTTGATTAGTACTTGGTTATTTTTTACTTCTATTTCTGTTTAACGATGACATTTTAATTGCTTATGAATGTTTGCTTGTGGGCTGTATTGTAAACCACCATGAGTCTGTATCGATTCAGCAGTAGAATAAATAAATATAAATAAATAAATAAGGCATCCTGGGTAGATGTAACTGGAAAGAATTTTATTTTTTATTCATTTACTGCACAGAACAGCAACAATGCAAGCTTTATGATAACGTGCAATCCCCAAGGCAATACTATAAAAAGGATTACATGCATCATGGTGAGATAGCTCTTCTTTGCCAATAATGGCACAGTACGCACATTTTCCTATTTTGCAGCACTAATCTATCAGAAATATGAGCGGTTGTTGATATTGTGAGTCCCGATTTCTGGAATTAGGTTCTCCTTGTGGCATTTTGCTTTCTTCTTTTGCTACCACGCTGCGTTTATTAAACAGGCTCACATGATCACCACTACGAGTCTAAGAGGGATGTGAGTGTAATCAAAGCATAGGAAGGGAATTAAGACTTTGGAGTGTGAAACATATGCTTGCATTAGCTAGAGCGATGACAATAAAATGAATTTGGGGAAAGTCAATTACTGTTTAAATAATTTTTTAAAAATAGTGTAGCCCTTCTCCTAAAATCAATGCATTTGTTTTCCAGTACAAATTTATGAATAAAATATTACTATAAAATATTAGTAAGTGTATGTTTAAGAAAAAACCAGTGCCAAAAATACATGGAAAAAAAGGTTGACATGATAGAAGCAACATATATGATTCTGTGGCAAATACCTTGCTTAAAGAAATAGACAGATTCACCAAAATACAAATACAGAATGAGTCACTAGTCATGGACATTGTTCCAAAGAGTTTAGGAGAAATTTCTGCATTTCTGTTGTGCTATCAGGGTCTGTGACCAATTTTATAGTAGATTGGTTGAAGGTAGTCCTCGACTTACAACCACAATTGGGATCGGAACTTCTGTTCTAAGCGATATGGTCATTAAGTGAGTCACGCCTGATTTTAGGACCTTTTTTGACACAGTCGTTAAGTGAATCATGTGGTCATTAAGCAAATCCAGCTTCCCCCATTGCCTTTGCTTGTTGAAAGCCCCCTGGGAAGGTCCCAAATGGTGATCATGTGACCCCAGGATGCTGCAACCATCGTAAATACATGCCGGTTGCCAAATGCCTGAATTCTGAGCATGTGACCGCGGGGATGCTGTGATGGTTGTAAGTTCAAGGACCAGTCGTAAGTCACTTTTTTCAGCACCTTTGTAACTTTGAACAGTCATTAAACAAATGGTCATAAGTTGAGGACTACCTGTATTGATTGTTTAAAAACAAGTCTGTCTCAAGCTCTTTAAAAAAGACTTACAGCTGCAGGTAGCACACTCCTGCAGCTGTTCCTGCAGGTGCAGCATAACACACACCTGCAGGAGTTCCTGTTGGTACAGCATAACACACCCCTGCAGGAGTTCCTGTTGGTCCAGCATAACATACCCCTGCAGGGGTTCCTGTTGGTGCAGCATAACACACCCCTGCAGGACTTCCTGTTGGTGCAGCATAACATACACCTGCAGGACTTCCTGCTGGACCAGAGTAACACACACCACCTGAGGCACCAGAGGGTGGCTTCCCAAAGTCTCTAGACCCTTCAGCTGCACCCCCCATTGGGACTCCTGCAGATGAAGCACCTACACCTCTACTGTCAGCGCATCCTGCAGCTGGAACACCTACCACCCCAGAGCCCCATCCTCCATCTCCATATGGAGTGACTCCTGATGGTTCATACCCTCTACAGGGATAGCCTCCATCTGGGCAATTTCCTACTACAGTTCTAGACCCACATCCCCTTCCTGCATTGCAGACTGATCCATATGCAGTTCTTGAGCTGATTCCTGCGCCTTGGCCATGGCCTGTACCTCTACCAACCCCTTCTCCTGCTGAGGATCTCCCTGTGCCTGTATAGGTACTTTGGCTACGGCCAGAACAGGACTCATTCCTACAGCTGTGCCTCCTTCCTGGGTAGAACTCTGCATCAGCAGAGGCATTCCCTGTAGCTGTGCTGCTGCCCATAGACCTTGAGTCAAATCCAACACTTCTGGAGCTGTAGTTCCTATTGCATCTCCCCTGGCTTCCCATTCCATATCCTCCACCATATCCTCCACCAACAGGACCATATCCACTTGAAACTGAGAATCCAGCTGTACTCTCTATCCCAGAAGGTTTGATCACATCTGCAAGAAAACGTAGAAAATTCAACTTGTGTGATGAGGACAGACACAGAGATCTATGGAAACTTATTTCTCACCTTATCTTTGCGCTATTGCTTAAATACTTTATACATTCATATAAAATAAAACAGTGAAAGAGAGGGAGAGACTAAACTAAATGCACGGGTGATTCCCACAGTATCTGCAAGGGAGATCAAAAAGACAAGATGGCAGCTTGTCACAAAGCCCCTCCTCTTTTGTACGTGAACGTGACATTGATACCCATACAAAAGGGACAGAGCTTCGACTGCATCATCACAATACCATCTTGACTTTTTTGACCCATTCGTGACACCCGCTGAATTGTTCCCACTTTAACCCCACTTCAATCAACAAACTAGCTCAAGAACTGTCAAACAAGTTCGTATAATTCTACTAATGGGTGAAAATTTTCTTAATTCACTCTCTCATTTACAGTTATATGCATACACCATTTTGGCATAACCATTAATTAGACATACATCTTGGCAGGAATATGGAATGAAAGTGATATGGGAATCAGTTCTAACTCTTCTTCCAAAGTGAGCTAATAAATATAGCTTTGCCTTAGAAAAAGTTTGCCTGCTAGAGAAAATCCTCACGAAAATGGGAATAAACTGATTATAAAAAATGAGAAGATCTAAGAAGTTTTAGACAATTATTTGGTTATACTAGCTAGAAAACCAATATTTAGGAAGTAGGTAAAAACGCATCTCTCCTGCCAGGTCTTTAACTGTTGAGTTTGTTTTAAGTTTTTGGTGTTTCTTTCTTGCTTTTTTTTAAATCAGGATTTTAATTGTACAAATGTGATTTGGGTTTAACTTTTCTAATTTTATTGTTGTGAGCCACTTTAACTGATAGCTGGATAGGGAATAATAATAAATAAGTAAGTAAAAAGATGGTAGATTTAGGTATGAACACAAATATTGGAATCTGGAGGAAAAGTTGTACACACACCAACAGACAAACATGGGCCAGTTCAGACCCTGCATAAGTATTATTGTTGTTTTCTGTCTTTGACTCCTGGTGACTGCCTGGACGAGTCTCTGAGATTTTCTTGGCAAGATTTCAGAAGTGGTTTCCCCTTGCCTCCTTCCTGGGGCTGAGAGAGAGGGACTGGCCCAACATCACCCAGCTGACTTCCTGCCTAAGGCAGGACTAGAACTCCCGGTCTCCCAGCTTCTAGCCTGGTACCTTCACCGCTACCCCAAACTGGCACTACAGCATAAGTGTACCCCCCTAAAAAAAAGACCAAACATATAATTGATGACCCTCGCTCACCATAATTCCATGCTTTTTACTTACCTATACAGACAGGATTTCCTAAGTGTATCCTGTGGGGAGGAAAAGAAGATGCTATTGCAATCAGATTGCTTTATTACTTATTTCAGACAGAAACCACCAGACCCTTGTCCTGCCCAAGGCTTTTTGTAATTAATTGGCAGTTGCTCAATTGTTCTTCATTTTCTTTGTGGTGGGCTTGATTTCTTACTTATAAAGCAGCTGGAACAGGTTTATGCCTGTAAAATCATAAATATACATTCTTAAACCCTGGCACGTCCACCAGTTGGTTTGTGACCACCATTGATAGAGAAAGGAAAACTCTGCCTTAAACAATAACTTTTCCTGGTGGTAGGAGGAACAATGACAAATGTATGATCTTTCATGCCTCACTATAGACATGCCAAAGACTTTATCTGAAAGCCAAATTTAGCTTAGAGATTTCCATTTTGGGAGAGCTAGAAAACATGAAGAAAATCTCATGAATACTAAGAAAAATGTCTCAGAGAGACGTCCAGACAGAATTTGGCCTGTGGCAAAGGTTTGCTTGGGAACAAATTTCTGCCTCAGGAAATTCTGCCTCCTCAGCTGAAAAAGTTGCATGAGTTAAAAAGAGAAGAAAAAAATCGGAAGGAGGTTTCAATCGCTCACATTCTATTTGAAGTACATTAAGAGTAATTCATAGTCACCTGCTCTCCTCTCCCTCCAGCAATGTCTTATAGGTAGCAATTTCAATGTCAAGAGCGAGCTTGGTGTTCAGAAGCTCGTGGTAATCCCTTAGCAGCCTTGCTAAGTCATCCTTGGCCTTCTGTACAGCAGTCTGTAGATCGATATGCTTATCCCGGGCATCTTTAAGAGCACAGTCTCCGCGCTGCTCCACCTCATAAATGGATGTTTGGAAAGCATTAACCTGTTCAGAACAAACAAGGACATTCCATACTGAATCGATCAATGGAAAAAGGGCACTAGGGTGCATGCAAACTTGTAATAATGCAAATAAAGAAAAAGAAATACATTTTTAACCTGTCACATTGCAGACTTGAAGGGAGGGGCCAATAACAAAAATGTCAAGGCTAAGACCCAAGTAGCATTTTGAGTTCTGAGTGTCTTTCATTTAGAATTGGGAGAAGGTATCTAATCAAAATGAAATAATAGCTGAGCTAAGCAGAAATTAACATTAGCCTGAACAGGTCTGAAGGGGAAAATAAAAGCATCATCAACATAAAAAAAAGAAGCGCGAATGAACCATGGTTGCATTGGGGGAAAGAAACAGAAAAAGGAAAAAAACAGTCCAGGAGGACCTGATAGGAAGAGAGAGAAAATGAAGCTACTAATAGAGACAGGAAAGTTGGAATAGGATGTAAAAAATGAAAAACACAAAGAACTTGGCCACACAATTCAGATTGTTCAAAGAGACAAGAGGAATTCAGTATCCCACAGTAAGAACAGTAAATATAAAAACTATAGAAACTAAGCTGAAGCAAGAGCCGTATGAACATCTGTGTTTCCTTCCATTCTTTTGTCTTCATTTTCAGCTGTTTCTTGACTTTGATTTTCTTGGCTTGCACACCCTCCTCTTCCTAAAATAGCCCCCTCCTGTGAGACCTCTAGACACTTTCAGTCATAGAATCATAGGGTTGGAAGGTACCTTGGAAGTCATTTAGTCCAACCCCCTGCCCAAGGCAGGAGTCCTCATCCCATCTTACTGATCATCAACATCTTGGAAGATGGTATTATTTGCATATGTGTTTGGTTTTATTCTAATTTTACTGTATTTTTATATTGTTTTTATTGTATTTTAATTAATATTTATTGTTGTTTTATTGTGAACCGCACAGAGTCACTTTTTCATGAGATGGGCAGTATCTAAATTTGAAAAATAAATAAATAAATAAATAAATAAATAAATAATGTTGGACAAATGGTTGTCCAATCCTTAATGTATGTTTGGAATAGGGGAATAGATTGGCCAACAATCCATTGCAAGGAAAATGGGAAACGAATCCCAAAGGAAGTGGACGAAAGATAATACAGAGTTGCATAAAATACTCGCTTATGTCAAAAGGCAAATTTAGAAACAAATGGCTACAATTCCAATAAAAATACACTGCAACTCAGTTTGGAGAAGATAACTAGCTAGGCAACCTCCATGCCTGCTAAGCCTGTTGCTCAGGTAGTGACCACTGGTAGACAACTTCAAGGTTCCTTCTCTTTAAATTTGACCTCAGTTGAAGATCCCTTAAGAGGCCTTAAATAGTGCTATCCGTAGCCTTTCAAAGAGAGACTGTCCTCTACCAAACAGGATACCTAATCCTCCTGAATTGGTTGGAGGAACATTATTCTCCCACAATGGAACCATTCAAAAACAACTCTGGAAAAGAGAATCTGTTAAAGTCATCACTACCTTTACATCTAGGGGAAAAAAAGAAATGTTATATTCATAGGAGTTTGACAGAAGCCATGATGACATCATGCATCTCCCAATGCCATCACACACAAATTATGCAAATAATGTAATTCAGGTCAGTTTTATTGTGTTATTACGTTGCAAATGTATAATGCATGTGATGTCACTCCCCCTCTCACAGATGCCCAAGCTTGCATTTATTGTTATTTCAATTATTTTACTCAAAGATATTTTACTCTTTCTGTCTGACAGAAAGAGAGGATATAAATATTCCTGTCATGCGTGAAGCTTAGTGTCAGCACACAACCCATCAGATGTGATAATGTTGTTATGGAGGGCAGCTGAGATAAAAAAAATAAATAAAAACAGCATTTTCAGCAAACGGACCACACCATGAAAAGTGATGACAAGTTTAGACTCAATCCAAAATGATGTTTCTAGAAATACTTCATTATAATAGGTATATGGAAACCATCAGGTCCTGAATGAGAAATAACATACCAGGTTGCCCCTACCTGTTTTTTAATAACATCATATTCAGACTGCAACTTATGGATCAGACGAGTCAGATCTGTAATCTCTTGCTGGTTGATCTTCAGAGTTTGAGAATATTTCCCTCTTTGCTGCTGGAGCTCTTGGAACTGATATCCAAGACAAAAAAATAAGAAACATGTTAATAATAATTTGCCATTTTCATCTTGAGAAAACACTGTTGGATTGTGAGGACAATCAAAAAGATATAATAAGTCAGGCAAAAGTCCTCCGTGGTGGTTCTAGGCATACGTGCTTTCAGCTTTGACCTGAGGGATATTAGAAGCATACCAAAGAGAATGGGCTCAAGAGAAAAGTGAGGTGGACAAAAATGGTGGGACAGAGAACAAGAAGCATAAATTAATATTTCATAAATTAAGTATGTTCCCTGGAACATGCCAACTAGATGTTTGGAAGAATGCCAGGGAAAGGACATGAAAGGCAGAATGAGTTCTGGGGGTAAGACATACAATCTTTTAAACAGATACAAGGCCCCTTGTCCCCATAACTTACTCGGTTTTCATAAAGAGCGTTAACTTCTGCTTTGCTCCCCATGGCAACACTTTGATACCATGCTTCAACATTTTTGATGATGGAGTCAATGTCCAAGCCTCGGCTGTTGTCCATTTGCAAGAAGATGTTAGTGTCATAAACACTGCTTCTGAGCTGTGCTAATTCCTGCAAGATCATAGGAAAATCTATGGCTGAACCAGGTAGGAAACCATGGAAACATTTCCATGATTAATTTAAAACCAAACCAAACCATGACATATGACCGACTACAGCAGGGGCTTCTCCAAAACTATTACATCAAATGAAATACAGTCAAAGAATCCAGTCTGCTGATTTAGTGAACCATGTTCTTCATCTTTTAATAAGCACCTTTTTTAGAACATTGCAACTACAATATATTATATTGATTATATGACCATCAAACCTCTGGTGCTCTATATCAGTATTCCTCAACCTTGGCCCCTTTAAGATGTGTGGACCAACTCCCAGAATTCCCCATGCTGGCTGGGGAATTCTGGGAATTGAAGTCCACACATCTTAAAGGGGCCAAGGTTGAGAAATACTGCTCTATATACTGTATATTCCTCCAGCCTTTTGAAAGCAAGTGGGAATCCTCCCCACTCAGCTTGCACCAGGGCCAGATTAAGGCCAACTGATGCCCTAAGCAGAGCCTAGCAATGGTGCCCCTTGGCCTTTCTGTTGCTTAACTGACAAGGTATTAAGTCTCAATAAGTACTGAAGGTAAAATAAGAAAATAAAATACAGTTTTCTTCCAGGCCATCCCTCAGGCCGGACCCCACAACTGTATTAAATATAAACTTTTTAAAAAATATATATTTTAACACTGAGTAATTTGCAATATAAGCAAATTATTTACTTATAATTAGGGCAATAGAAAAAAATGCAGATTTTCAACACTTCTTGTGTATTTTTTAATAACACTGTTATAAGGGGAAAAGAGTTAGGGGGAAAATCTCTGTTGTGTCCCCCTTTCCTTGGTGCCCACAGCACGTCTTTATTTTACTTAATGGTTAATCCCTCTTGCTCAAGGCTAGGGTTGTTTTGAGGCATGTGGAAATAAACATAGGGTGACAAAAGGGTGAAGAATACTGAGTGGGACATTGGCTCCTCTTTTATTAGCTCAGATCTTTTCTTAGGGAAATATCTTCTGAGATATTTCAGCCCAGCTCCAGGAGCATTGGTTCAGCTCATAGGAAAGCCATTTTGACAGAGTCGGAGGCTCTTCAGAAAGATACCTATGTCACTTCTCTTTGCTTTCAATCTTGCCATTTTCTGTGCCTCAGCGGGCATTGCTTTTTGCACCATGAATACTGGAACATGAAAAAAATGAATCTAATTTTCACCCGGCTTTTTTTCTTTAGAAAATTACAGATCGCTCCAGGAAGGATTCCTGTCCTTCCTGGTCCTCGTGTGGCTGGTGGCATAGGAAATCCATCTTAGCAAGAAATCTAGTTTGGACTGGAGTGTGTATTCATATTCTTTCGCCTATGAGTCAATTCTATCTAAGATAAAGCCAGGCTTGTTCTTACCTCTTCATAGACACATTTGCGAAATTGCAACTCTCCTCTCAGCAAATGTACTTTCCCTTCCAGTTCTGACTTGCTCAGAGAAATGGAGTCTACATCCTGAAGATGACAGAATAGTTAATTAAACATTTTTCAATTTGAAAATATTCAATATGGCCAGCCAACCCTATCATTAGGCAGAACAAGATGGTAGATCCTTGGGGTGTGGGGAAAAAAGTACAGCCTGACACTTCCACTTAAAGACACAGCTATGTATCCCAAAGGATCTAGCTGTCTTGACCTGACTGAATGTCCCTGATTCATGTCCCCAGAGATGCTGCTGACTCAAGGGGAAAGGTAAACCAGTCTTGAAGTTGGTGAATACTTTGATTGCTCAAAATAGACCAGAAATTAGGAAAACAAGCAGCAAGAAAAACTGATGAAACAGAAAAGGAAAGTAGGAGAAATATCCCAACCTACATTCCCCATTCAAGGGTGGCACACAAGGGGGGGGGGGTGTCTTCCTGGACTCACAGCTTCTGCTCAATGAGCAGGGGGGAACTGTGCCCAGGAAGGTTTTGGCACAGCTTCATCTGATGTGCTAGATGTACTCTTTCCTAGATTGGGGGGCCCTTCAGACAGTCAGTCAAGCCTTGGTCACCTCATGGCTTGACTACAACAATGTGCTGTATATGGTGCCACCCTTGAAGACCACCCAGAAGCTTCAATTGGTTCGGAATGCAGCAGCATAGGCAGTGGTGGGCATGCCTCGGTATGGCCTGTATCACCTCTGCTTCAGGAGCTGCGCTGGTTGCCAGTTTGCTTCCAGGTGTGATTCAAGTTGCTGGCTGTTACCTATAAAGCCCTACATGGCATAGGGCCTAGTTACTTGAGGGACCGCCTGTCTCCCATAGTATCTGCCTGGCCAATCCTATCTGGCAGAGTTGGCATGCTCTGGTTCCTTTGATTTAACAATGTCATCTACCAAGTCCCCAGAAAAGCACCTTCTCTGTAGCAGTGCCTGCCCTCTGGAATGAGGTTCCCCCTGAAACTTGAACAGCCCCCGCCCTATTGGTGTTTTGAAGAACTTTCACCTAGGTCTTTGGTGAAGGTGAGTGAAGCTGTCTTTAGATTGTGAGAGTTCTTTTTCCTTAGTTCCCATCCAGTTTGTCATTCTTGTCACTTTTACTTTTCATTTTTGTCTTTTTTGTTTTTAATGTTTTAAACAATTTATAAACCTCCCAGAGTCTCTGGGAATTGGGCGGCAGATAAATTTAAATAATAACAATAACGACAACAATGACAACCCCCTTGGGATCTCTTTGACCTTCAAGGTGGCAAACTATACATTTCAAAAACGGTCATGTCATTGTCATCTCTCACTCGCCAAAATTTCTAGTTAATTCGATATGGAATGTTGCTTGGAAGAAAATGTATGAGTTTTATTTTTAAAAAATAAGAGTGTAGAAGAAATTAAACAGTCTCTAATCATTTGGCCTCAAGACATACTCTCCTATTTAGTAAAGATTCAGATGCTTTCACTTAGCAATATGGAGAGGGTAGGTCTCAGGTCTCACTCTTACAGATTAAGCAACCAGGGACCCATCTCCACTTTCAAACTTCTGTAATAGTCTCTTTTTTTTTCTTGACAAGATGGGACAATGCGAAGGGATGGAAAAGGAAACACGTTGCCCCTTGTGCTTCTTGGGCTCAACCAATGATGTTGCCCAAGCAAAACTCCTTATGGAGCAACACATAAGCAGTTTTGCCCTGCTGGATTGGGCCAAAGGCCATCTTAGCCCAGCACTTTGCTTCTCACAGTAGTCAGTCAGATGCCATTGTGGTCCTCACAACAGGAGATGGAGATGTATCCCTTTTCCACACAATTGTCCCCTGTAATTGGTATTTGGATACATATTACTTCCAACCTGGAAGCAACACTGACACTTTTAAGAGCAAGAGCCCTTGATAGACCTGTCCTTCATGCATTTGTCCAATCCCCTTTTATACCCTTCTAAGTTAATGGCCATGGCCATGTCTTGTAACAAAGTCCGGAGGTTGATTCTGAGCTGTGTAAAGAACAGCTTCCTTCTGTCTATTTTAAATCTCCTCCCAGTGAGCTTCTTTGGATGTCCTCTGGTCCTAGAAGTTTGACAAAGGGAGAAAACTCCCTGTCTACATAGATGGTTTTATACATGTTGATCGTGCTTCCCCTCAGTTGCCTTTTTCCCCCTAAACTAACGATTTCTAAATAATCTAGCTGCTTCTTATATGGAAGGTGTTTCAGTCTTCTGACATTTTGGTTTCCCTCCTCTGTACTTCTTCTAGCTCTGTTATACTTTTCCAAATGTGGAGATCTGAACTGTTCCCAGTATTCTGGATACAGACATAGCGTGCGTTTGTATAAGGGCATAACAATGTTAGCAGATTTACTTTCGACACAGATGAAGCCAAAAGCACTCTTCACTGGGCATTTTCTCTGAGGAGCAAACGAGAAGATGCCTTTCATTTCCTGCTGAAAAAAAGAAGGGGATCTATCATGGGTCAAATGGCACCCTGAGAATCATTCGTTGGGGAATATGGCAGGCTATCCCTTACAGCAAGAGCATGAGTGTGGGGCTTACACAAGTGAACAAATAAATAAAGGAAGTCCTTCTTCAGCAGTAGAATTTTAGCTAGTTTAGTTTATATGTTTATGCTTAGGTGGAGGGCTCAGACACAACTTGTCTCCCATTTTCCAGGCTGCCCTTTGAACAGTCCCCAGGAAGATTAAGAACAGTTCAAAGTTTCACCAGGAAGGCCACACTTATTATTCCCTGGGGATGAGTGAGGGATTAGGAGTAAGACATCTACATCAAAAGACTATACTAATCACATCTCCTATTGTCCCTTCAATGAGCCTATCATGCTAGTAAGAAACACAGCCACCCTGGAAGACTTTTATGGGGTCCCCCTAACCAACTTCTTTAGACTGAAGAAGCTGCTTGGACAAGTGGCTAAACGTCTCTAACTAAAAAGAAAAGAAGTCCAGTTGCCATGACTCAACCTCCAGATAGTTTAGTTTATGTGTTGAAAGCATGGAATCCAGAAGTCTTACCTTCTTGAGCAGCACAAATTCATTTTCTGCTTCCGTACGCTTTTTGAATTCCTGCTCATATCTGTGGAAACATGGAATGAGAGCTCTGTGCAATTCCAAACAATCTCTGTAAGTCATAACAAGCCCGAAAAGGATCAAGGCTGCTTTTCCCATAAAATGATAGGAAGCAAATTGTTTCAGCTATTTACATATTCTGAATGCTCCTGCTCATTAGTTTTCATGTGCTTTACTTCCTATTCTCTTTTTTTTTATGCTAATGATCGAAATGCATAATATATTTGTTACTCTATTAGTTTTGTAAAAGGATCCAAAGTATTCCATTCCATGCCATGGAACACTGCTCACTAGCCAGGTAATTTATCCCTCCTTGTGATTATTTTATTATTTATTTATGTATTTATACATCACATTTAGATATATTATTTGATTGGCTTCCATGTTTCTGAAAAATTACGCACATTTTGGCGAGGCATGGAAAAACCATTGAATACCATTAGGTATTCCTAAAGTACCATTAGGAATTCTTTAGAAAGACAGAGCAACAAATATTTATTTAGTTAATTATTAAAAGCTGCTTCACATCTGAAGTGCAGCTTTCTTTGCAAAGTAGTACAATTGGAAGGAGTGTATGAGGCTTGTAAGTGCTGATCATAATTGAAGAGCTATTTTCTGATATTTTAATCAGTGTCCAAATTGTGCTGGAAAGTTTTAAAAGGCAATTCCTTTTGGATTGGAGAACAAAAATACATCTAAGAGGCATGTTTAAAAGTCTTTATAATCAAACAGTAGGAAAGTATTGCAAAAGATAATACTTGAGAATTGAAGACTGTGGTAAACATAATTTTGAGCTTATTCAGAATTCCTAAAAGTTTTTTTTTTTTAAGGAATACCTTACAGGACATTATCTCCTGTACATTACATTACATTATATTAATTCGACCTTGCTTTAACTCTGTTTTTAAATTTCTTAAATATTATCTCTCTCCAGTTCACAAGGAGTGGAAGCAAAAGTTGAAAGAACTTATCTTTCAGCTTGCATAGCTTGGTCTCCTCTCAATCAAGACAATTGCTACAATCCTTCCAAAGTGTTAAACAAAATGAGTTATCTAATCCCATGTTAGTGCCTAGGGGTACCCCCAGCTGAAAACATTAAAGAGTCTGTGAGACCCAGAGTACATCTTCCCACATTCTCTCCCTCCTCCTCCTCCTCCTCCTCCTCCTCCTGATCATCATCACATTACTTGCACTTGAATTCTTCCACCAGATGTTCAATGGCAGCATTTTCGTTTGTTAGATGCTCTTGGTTACATAATAAACACTCCAGTTGCTTTCTCATGTTGCTGATGAAGTTCTCATAATATGGTTCAAGGCTTTTCCTAGCTGGAATGACCTGTTCTTGTAAAAGTTTCCATTTGGTCTCAAGGACTTTGTTCTGTAGCTCTAGATTTTGAACCTATTTAATAAACCAAAATGCAACAATATCATGAATTAGGTAACTATTCAAGAGCAAACTTTATTTCTGAACCGATACTTACCTTGGTCTGATTTCATTCTATTTAAATTTCATTAAAATTAAATATAGTTAATTATGGATATGATTCCTCGCCAGTCATATGTGTATGTGTTTAATGAATTCCTACTTTTGTCACAGTACACATGACAATTTCATAACAACTTCTGGAGATCTCTGGGGGCAGAGCCCAATCTTCTGAAGCTCTGGAGCTTTAGGACATGTATTTCCAAGGCAGACAATGAGACATACTGGGTATCTGCAGAGAGGGAAGGGGGGACCCAAATATACATGTGCTCAATCTCATCATACATGTACTGTGACTTGCATCAAACTTTGGGATACAAAGACCTCATGTCGGCATCTGAATGATCTAGTCATCATTCATGTGTCATCACTTTGGCATCATAGTGGTTCACTTGGTTGCTGCTGGCATCACTGTCTCTTTGAGCAAGCTACAAATACAAGCTTTATTCGTATTGAACTGCATAGTCCAATGATATTCTAGGTAGCACGAACATTTACAGCAAAATGCATATGAACCACATATAACAATGCACATTCTAAACATACTTTCGCTAGCATATGAACAGCTCTAGAAAACCTGAGTCTCTGTGCATCTGCCTGTAATGTGTCTACAGAAGACTTGTAGATGGGTCGAAATCCCTGTCCTTTCTCATTATCGGTGTCCTCCATATTAATTTTCCCAAGCGTAGGAGCCAGGAGAGTAATTGAGCCCACACTATTGAGGAATGGTGTTTTTGTGAGCCACTTTGTACTAATTGGTTGGGAACAGTATTTTTTAAAAATATATATTGCATTTGTGTTGTGTTTTAATTCTTGTTAGCTTCCCAGAGCTGCACTGGTGAGATGGGCAGCTGTATAAATAGATATAAAATATAAGGAAATATAAAAAATTGGACTCATAGTCCTTGGCAAGTGTGCTGGGCCAACAGCTGGAATCTAACACATCTGGCATATATCATATTAGGCAAGAATGCATTATGTAATATGTGCACCTACACTCATTACAACATAAAATAATCCAAAGTATGCTAAAGGAGCACATATTCTGCCCTCTTGATTTGCTTTTTCAGTCACCATCACTGTACAGAACACTAGAATTAGTTTCATTGGAAAACAACAAATCATTTCCAGAAGGTAAGTAAGTCCTTTCAGTACAGTCATCTATGAAAGTAAATTAAAATTCCAAGTGGAAAAAGAAAGAATACAGAACCAAATTAAAAGTCGAAAAGATTTGATAAAAGTAGAGATGCCAGAGGAAGTCATCATTGTGTTTCCTCTAGCTTAGCAACCTAATGAAATCCTTTGCTACACAAATAGAAATATAATTCAAGAGTCTGTTGATATCTGTCATATTTCTGGCTCAAAAATGTATGCAAAACTGCATATATTTGGAGAAACTGTGTATGTATGTGTAGATGGATGGATGGATGGATGGATGGATGGATGGATGGATGATAGATAGATGATAGATAGATAGATAGATAGATAGATAGATAGATAGATAGATAGATAGACAGATAGATAGATATGCACACATACATAGGAAAGTTGCATACAAAATTGTATGGTATGGAAAGTTGGGCACAAAACAAATGGATATTTGAAGTATGGTGTTTCGTTATTTTAAATGGCGGGATGACGTAGAACTTGGAATGAACAGATTCATGATTGGGAGTACATGGGAGACTGATCAAGAATGGGCACAAGGTTTCGGTTTATGCAGCAGACTCACGTTTCAAAAAAAGCACTTAGTGTTTCAACATCAATCTTTATTGAATAATTCTGAGCCAAGACTATTAATTGGCAACTTTGAAAATTAAGCACTTAGCTTCAGTTCCATTTTGTAACATCCCCCACAGAATAAAAATGGAAGCCCACAGAGGACATTGTTGGATAGTAGTAGAGGTTTCCCGCTACCAGCTTCCAAAAGCTGGCAATGGTGTAGGTCAAAAAGGGTACAGTTGTTTGGTTTGTGTGTTGCATGGATGAGGACTCTACACCCTCACTTCCTGATCCTTCCTCTGACAGAACAAGAAATTGTTCCAGCCTTATAGCTGCCATACTGAATGCCTTCTTAAGAGGGGGCAACGCGAAAGAAGACCCCCGGCACCATACTTTCTACTCTAGCTCATACAGGCCAAGAGTACTTAGGAAGCAACAGAACCTCTGCTATGGATCTCTCCATTTTAGAACTGCTCTCTGATTTAAATAACAAAGCGCTCAATACATTAATTGTGAGTTCCTTAAATTATATTGCTTTTAATGGGATGGCCAAACAATCTAGTAAAAATGGGCATTAGGGAAAAACCTGGCAACTCAGAGACATTTTTAAAGAATGTATACTAAGAAGTAAGAAAATGTATGTTAAAAGCTCAAATAATACCTGGTAAAACAGTTAATGTATCTCATGGGTATCATTTTTTATAATTTTTTTTACTTCAAGTTAAGGAGAAACTGTTTTCCTCACCTTATCGATGAAGGAGGCAAACTGGTTGTTGAGGCTTTTCATCTCTTCCCTTTCATGACTTCGTATAATATGTTCTTGAGGGTCAACTCCCACATCCAATGGCTTCAGAAGCTTCTCATTGATTCTGACTCCTTGGATGCCATCACCCCTGCCATTCGAGTGTCCAGCAAACATCCCACAACTTCCAACTGAGTCATAAACTCTAGGACTATAATGACCCACTGGGCCACCCAAGACTGAGCTACCATGACTTGTAGAACCATAGTCATAGCCACCATAATATCCAAGTCCATAACCACCACACGCAACTCTTCCTCTTCTACCCAAATTCGAGAGGCTCTGACTGCTGAAGCCATGGAGGCCACCTCCACTGCCAACTGGATGGCATACAGAGGCGACATAGGTTCTGTGTCCACCTAGTCCACCGATAGCAGAGGCAGAGCTGAACCCCCTTCCCCGGAGGAAGGTACTCCTTGCTGCCGAGACCTGATGAGTCATTGGGACAAGTTGGGATGGTTGATCCGAGGGAGCAGGTGCAACAGAAGCAAAGCAGGGAGTGCAGCCCTCTAGCACCAGACCTCAAAGCAAATGCTTATATACACTGGTGGGGTTGGCCTTGATTGGTTTAGCATTTTAATTTAGGAACTGTTGCAGGTTTGGCCTGCCTCAGGGACAGAAATGCTTTTCAAAGTGCAACGAGGTAAACCCTTTTAAGAGAGGAATTGCTTTGTATGCAAGCTTTGTTTGGAACACATGATGTCTGAAAATTGTTTCTCTCACATGATTACAGGAAAGTGAAGGAAGTTTTTTTCCCCTTTACCGACCACAGTCAATAAACTGAGGGCAAGCATGTTCGTCAACATTGCAGCTTAGCCCTCTCTTGTTCAGATCCTATTGTTTTACTCATATCAAATAATTAATGATAGTATCAATAATAACACGCATAACAAGAAACCTTGATGTAATCAGTACGTATGGTCATATCACAGTCCTTTTTTTTGCAGTGCAATACACATGAGTGATGGAAAGAAGTGGAAAACAGAGAAAATAAGTAGAATTCCCATTTATAATTTGAAAAGTGTTGATTTTAGGGCAAAATGAATTCACAGACCGGAACAAAATTAAAATAGATCCATTTCTTGTCCCAACTCCTAAGTATCCTATTCTTACACTTCATGACTAACACAGAAGTTAATGTTCCTTCTCCTTCTAAGATCACCCGCCCCCCTTCCATAAAGACTAGTTTTATGAAACCCATTTCAGAAAATACTGCTCTGCATTTTCAGTCATGGCAAACCCCAATCTGACATATAAGTCACTATAAATTTGACAGAAAGGGAAATTTAAACATAAAATATTTTTATCCCTAGCTTACTGATATGGGTGTGGAGTTGGATTAAAACTGGGCACAGAGATGGAAAAGGAAAATATGGAGCCCTTTCTTTTGATGCTGAGCTCCTACGACCATGTATTATTACCTTGCTTAGAAGACATGCAGTTTTTCAGGATATCATAGCCCATTATCCTTTGATGATGGGATCTTAGAGTTGAAGCAAATCTCATTCTTCTTATTCTTCTCACATAGGCAGTAGTTAAAATATGAGCAGCCTCCTAACATTAAGCACTGCTGGCATTTAAATTAAGTAGAGGCTAATTTTCAACATTACAGACTGCAGGATCCAGGGTACTAATTGAGTTTGCCACAAAGGAATTCCTTTGTGGAAGAGTCTCCTTTACATCCTTGTGAGTTTATTTTGTAGGTCCCTGTTTCTATATCTCTATATTTAAGACCCACATCCATTTTTCAATCAAACCTTTTTCAAGAGAACATGGAGCTCCTACACTCCACACACATTGTAATGTAACGTAACAGTATTTCAGACTGAGACAGAAATAAACTGGGAGCAGCCCAACACAAGTGTACTGTAATCACAATGCCATAGCCTAGTTCACATCATCCCAGCTGTATAGATTCAAAGTAGCATCCAAATTTTGTTCAACACCAGCCTCACATTATAATGGATTATTTGTGTTGCATGTACAGATACACCTCTCACCCTCAATCCCTAGAGATATGTGAGTATTGTTAATTTTAATCTTGATAAGGCTCTCCCAGTGGCCACCTACCTCTCTCAACAGCCATCTTTGGGACAAGGGACAAAACGTGTATTCTGAACACCATGATGCAAACCCCATGACTCATGGACTTGCATAAGACATCGGGACACAAGTAGGTTTTTGTCACAATATTGTTATATGTGCATCATTTGGACATTGCTGTGGACACCCATGCCTCTGGCCACTGTCTTCTTCTGTAATGTCTCCCAGATTTGTAAAAAATTAAGGTTGTCCACTTAATCACATTGACTGAGCTATTATAACGATATGGAATCCTCTTGAATACAGTATTCCAATTGTTGATTCCAGTTATTAGAATGTCAAAAAATGTAAGGATGTTCACAAACTGTTCAACTACAGGTAAAGGTCATTTTTTGAAATCCTAATTCAACAACTTTGGGACATTTAGAATGGACAAACAGATTCAGCAGCATATCCTCTTAAACCTAAGAACAGCTTGAATTGTAGATAAAATTAATTACAGCTCTTCAATTTCATTATAAGGGAAGGAAATAGAATATATTTTCATTTAAAATATTTCAAGAGTTGAACCATGCTCGTTTTATACCATTTGAAATATGATGCTCCAACAACATCTTTTTTTGGTCATGTCCCTATGATGTTGCCTTTATTTTGTTCCCAGCCCATGAAATGGAGGCTTAGGACACCCTTAGTTGCCCTTAATCTCGAAGTTGCCCTTAATCTTGAAGTAGTGTTTTCCCTCTTAAGCCAACAGCATCCAACAACATTTGCTCATGGTCACTGATGCCCTGGTCAACTCCCGTGTGGACTACTGTAATGCACTCTACATGGGGCTGCCCTTGAAGAATATCTGAAAGCTTCAACTGGTGCAGAATGTGGTGGTGTGCGCAGTTATGTGTACCCCTGGAATGGCACACTTTATAACTCTGCTCTGTGAGCTGCATTGGTTGCCAGTTTGCTTCCAGGTCCAATTCAAGGTGCTGGTTTTGACCTTTAAAGCCCTTCATGGCATGGGACTGCGGTATTTGAGGACCGCCTCTTCCCAATTATGTCTGCCCGTCCCATCAGACCCAGCAGAAGAGGTATGCTGTGGGTCCCGCCTGCTAAGGAATTAGATGTTAATAATAACCTCAGTGTATTTAATGGCATTCTGTTTTAATATTGCTATTTTATGGTTTTATTGTACGCCACCAGAGTCACATTCTGTGAGATGGGTAGCCATATAAATATGATTTACAAATAAATAAAACAAACAAATAAATAAATAAATCACAAAGTGTGTAAAACTGTTAGGGTTCACCACTCAATGTGCTGGAGATGAAATTAGGTGACTAGTAGTGGACGAGATCAGAACGGCCCTTAGTGGCCGTTTCAGGCTGATGTGGGCACACCAACTCACCTACGGCTCCTAGCTAGCCTTATCGGCTGCCTTTCGGCTTTTATCTCTCTCCAGAGCTGGGCCAGAGGTGCTGTGCCACTGGTGTCTCAGAAGGGCGCAGTGGCACTGGGCTGTTCAGCTGCCATGATGCAAATGTTTAAACCCACTGGCCCTTCCTGATTTAGCACAAGTCTAAGTGAAATAACAGGACCAATTATTCTGCCACAGGAAACTGGAAGTTTTGAGTCATCTGTTGCTTAAACGAAAAGGAGAAAGTGCTGCTTGTGACTCAGCTCCCTTTGTGATTCCAAACTGTTTGTTTTACTCGGGTTATGACTGAACAGGTGTAGGAGGAGCTATTAGTCCAAGGAAGGCTCACCCACTGGTTTTATTCACTCATACCTCAGTCCTCGGTGCCTGCACTTAAGATGTTGCCTGGGGAGAGCTTTTCTCAGCAGCCTCCCCTGAGTGCACTACTAGAGCTTCCTTAATCCTTTGGTGGTGCTGGAGATTTGCCATCCGAGGGGATGCGACGGCCACCAGGAAGGACAGACTAGAAGGCTAAATCAAGGCCCTGACACTGATGAGCTGCAGAGCCAGGACGGTCTCAACCACCATTGGTCAAGATCAGAAGGCAGGGGCCATCCGTATAGTCCCTTTGCCCAACTCTAAGATGGTCCACTTCCTGGTCAGTGAGGACATATCCTTACAATGGTCTCCATCCTTCTGCCATCCTGATGCTGAGGTGTGAGAAACGGGGTCAGAGGGGGAAACCAGCAGAACCACCTGGGCAAACGTTCTGATTCGCCTGGAGGAGGAGCCTGAGGGAGGCCGGTGACCTGCAGGGCTCCAATTGGCCCGCTGCAGGACAGCCCCTCCCACCCATGATGGGGCTCTGTGATTCTGTGCCATTTCTCTGGTGATTGACAGATAGAAGGGCCCTGCCCAGCAGCCAACGTTTCCTCCCTCCCTCCCTCCACCCCCTTCCTTCCTTCCTTCCTTCCTTCCTTCCTTCCTTCCTTCCTTCCTTCCTTCCTTCCTTCCTTCCTTCCTTCCTTCCTCCCTCCCTCCCTCCCTCCCTCCCTCCCTCCCTCCCTCCCTTCCTTCCTTCCTTCCTTCCTTCCTTCCTTCCTTCCTTCCTTCCTTCCTTCCTTCCTTCCTTCCTTCCTTCCTTCCTTCCCAGCCTCATGAAAGGTATTCCATAAAACTGATACTTCTACCAGTAGCTTCCTCCACCTCTACAGCCTTCTGTCAGGGATGCAAGAGGCAAGGGAGGGATACATTCCCTTCTCTGCTGCCTCCTGTCTCCCCCACCCCCTCAAGCATGAATCTCTCACTGATAGGATACCTGCACATCACCAAGCTTGCTGGAGAGCACTGCTAATGACAGCAGCAAGTGGTTTTTTCCCCTCTTTCCTTGAATGTATTTCTTATTATCTATGTACAACCTTTAATAAAAATTATCTTTAAAAAAAGGAATCAAGCTTGACTTTAAGGAGACTTTATTTTTTATTTTCGGTGGAATAAACAAATGCACACTTCCCTAAATATGGCATCTACTATTCTTCTTTGATGCCCCCAAATTCCATTCAACTTCTGCAGAGGAAATGACTTTTGGAATGGGCAGCCATAATAAATCTAATTAATAATAATAATACCGTAATGTTGGCTGGTGGGGCCCAGGAGGAGAGCCTCCTCTGCCGTTGCCCCCGCCCTTTGGAATATGCTCCCCCCGGAGGTGCGGCAGGCCCCGACCCTCCTGGCTTTCCGGAAAGGACTAAAGGCCTGGCTCTGCCAGCTTGCGTGGGGTGATGGGAGCTCTGATCGATCCTGGGGGTGGCTGGCGCCCTGATGACACTCCCTGAGCTACTCACCGATTCCATCAATTCTTGGAATCTATTTATTACTTAAGACTTCTTTTATATTGTATTTTAATTGATTTTATCTTTTCTGTAAACTGCCCAGAGTCACTTTTTAACGGGATGGGCAGTGACAAATTTGATATATAAATCAATATAAAAGATAAAAATAAAAGATAATGAGTGGTGGGCAAGGTATTATTTTAATGAAATGTGTTGACATCTTGTCTACCACTTCTTATGTTACCCTACATTGCTTAATGAACATAAATACAGTGTCCTCGCAACATACCTGCTGACATAGAAAGCCTTATGTATAGCCATCCATATGAGGATCTATGCCAATCAAAGATGAATATAAAAAAATTTTTTTTTTTGCTGCCCATACGTACCGCTGAGTGTTGATATTTGCACGTGCACAGATCGGCATGAACACATACACATTCACCTGTTGGTTATCAATAACGTGCCAGACCAGACCAATACAGCTATTTTTCAGACTAGCACGCTGCATCCTCTGGACGGGAGCACATAGCGCGATGGGAGTCTCCTCTTACTTATCTGATTTAATTAAATGTTACTGCACTACAACAGCTCTGCCTGAAAGGCAATGAGTATTTACAGCAGCTGAACTGGTTTCCCATTAATCATGTGAGATTCCCAGATCAAATCCCACTGCAGTCAACTTAGCTAGCAGCGCTGAGAGGTTTCCTTTTTATTTCTGTTTATTGGTCCCACTGGAGTCTCTGCGCCGTCTGTCTCAGGCCTGCAACCTTGCACTGGCTGATCTTCAGATCACTGGTAATTTGGCATCTTTGATTCCAGAGCTGCTGGTACTAACTCTTCATTAAAGGGGCAACCATTATGAGTAAACCTTGTGCAGTTTTATGACAGCGAACCAGTACCATGTTTAATCCCTGAAGATCCATTCAAATACACTCCCCAAATACAGAGCTTTGCCCTTTCGGGAGATATTTCTTTCATCAGTTCTATTATGGCCTGTGAAAAGTAATGCTGCAGGAACAAGGCAGACATAGGACTCTCGGAGAAAGACTTCAGGGACATCTGTTTCTGTTGCTGCATAGCTCCACTTACTAAATAGCTGACACACAATTTCATCTTCTGTACTCTAGCTAATATTTTATACTACATGGCAAGGCTGGCTTCCAAGGAGAAAAGGGGACTTGGAGTATACATGGGCTCAGACCTCTCCCCTCCCAGCACCTTCTTAAATCAATGCATCTTCTTCTGTCACTTGTATCTACATCATCCCCGTCCACCAAATGGTTTCCTTCATAGTTCAGAATAAGGGAGGGATCACCTGGTGTCCTACTTTCCACCTTTATTCTGTGTACAAAAACGGGCTAAGGCTGGAATAAACGAAGGCCACTCCTTTTGGGACTTTCCATACTAATTACCCACAACCTTGTTTCCAGTGGTTCTGGACAGGTTTGTGCCTTTTGAAATATAGATATAGATAATGTGTATTGTTGATATTAACAATATCTGCCTCTGCCCTTCTGTCTCTTGCTGGTTGTTCAAGTCTTTAACTTTTTCTCTCCCTACTTTTGCCTGCCTTTTGTCCTATTTTGCCAGGTAACTCTTTTGCTGATGTTTAATTAAAAAAAAAAAAAATCAAGCTATCTATTTTTTGCTCATTGAACTGGGCGGTGGGTGTGCTTGCTCCCTTTGGGACAGAAGAATCGACTGAGAATGTGCTGGGTGCAGTCTAAAGTGGAAATTACACACCATCATTTTCCAATGAAAGATGCAGCTTCTCCAGGGAGCTGCTGACAAAGGGACACCCACAACTCACCTTTTCAGACTCCAGCCTTGCTAGCGATACAACTCATCTTCCATATATTTGGCCTTGGAGAACTGCTAAAGGGCAGGTTGGTAGCAATGTCAGTGGAGGGTCTGGGGCTGAAATGTGCAGCCAGTTTTGGGGGGAAGCTGTTCATTTGGGGGGAAGGACGTAAAAAAGAGGTGTGTTATGCCTAGAGGAAACATTCCCCAAACCCACTCCAAAGAGACACCACTGAAATTGGATGACAATCTTGGCTCAAAGAGTTTATCTGAGCCATTTAAAAACAAATTTCAAAATGTGCCTGTGAAAATTGGCATGTTTGCCATCACGTTTCAGTGGGGCTGCTTTGGGGTAGACTCTGGAGAAGCAAAAACGAGCCTGCGGGACACATGCCCATTAGTTTACAGTATGAAAACATTTTCTCTACCTCCCTTGAACCATCTCTTCCTCCTCCCATTTCTTTCCTTTCTTAAGGCTCAGCTCTGTATTACATGCTGGCTGGGGAAATCTGGGGGTTGAAGTCCACGCATCTTCAAGTTGCTAAGGTTGAGAAACACTGGTCTACAGTTTCAGTTGCGTTGCTTTGTCATACTTGCTGATCTGCTCTTTGCCTCATCAACATATTGCTAATTAATATAATTATTGATAATTAATATAATTATTGATAATTAATATAATTATTGGTACTACTACTACTAGTAGTAGTTCTATTATTGTTGGAGGAAAGCTAGGATATAAATACAGGTAGTCTTCCTTTAGTGACCACAATGGGGACCACCAACTTGGTTGTTAAGCAAAGTGGTCACTAAGTGAAACGGTGACTGTGCTTATGATATTACTTCAGCTTTTCTTTGCTTTACAGACCTGCAAAGGACATAAATGCGAGGATTGGTCACAAAGTTACTTCTTCATCACTGTCATAACAGCAGATGATTATGCGAATGCTGTACGAGGCAATTGCTAAACAAGGACTAGCTGTAGTAAAGTAGTAGTAGTTTTGTTTGTTTGTTTATTACATTTTTCAACCACCCATCTCCCCCCAATGGGGGAACTCTGGGCGATTCACAATAAACATTAGAACATAAAATATATAAACACATAAAACCATAAATTAAAACATAACTAAAAAGAAGAAGGAGAGGCCAAGGGGATAAAAACCTGAGGCTGAAGGCTGAGGCCTCTGTGGGGCTAGCCATCCCCACGCTTGAAGTATTCTCACCCCACCCCAGGCCAGGTGGCAGAACCAGGTCTTCAAAACCTTATGGAAGGCTTTTATATTCCAGCTTTCCTGCAATGGTGCTCTTCATGAACATTCTCCTCAATTTTCTACCACAACAACAATCCTGTGGGTGGGTTGATACATGGTAATTGTCTTGATCATCCAGTGAGTTTCCATAGCTGAGGGTGGACCTGAACCTGGGTCTCCCCAGCAGTAATCCAAGCTAATACAGTTTTCAGCAATAGATACTGCAAATGTTCCTTTCTTACTTTCACCTAGTTGTAAAACAGCAAGACAGTAGTGTTGTAGTTTTGTGAAGGAAGGGAGAAAATATGGGTATCAGTGAAGGGAAGACATATGAAGAGGGATGCGTGGTGAACCCTTTTTCTCTCATTCTAGTTTTGTAGTAAAACAATGTATGAGTATCTTAGAGAGAGTGAAGCTCCTTCAAAACACCAGAAAGGTATCCTAGCTCAATTGTAGAAGGCATGTGCTTTTAGGTTGGTCCAAAGGCTTTGACATCTGTTTGATTCAAACCTTAGCCCCAAGCATTTACAACATTGAGCAATATAGTTGCTCACCTATTTCCCGAAACACCGCTTTAAGCAAGAGTTCTGTTCCATTAATCTGCAAAGAAGTAGATATAATTGATGGGATTCCTTCAGTTTATAATTGTCAGATTAAACTACACTGAACACTCCCTTTCTCCTGGTGGAAGAGTGCTCTGAAATAGCCTCACAAACTCATCCAGAATGAGGTGACCTCGATTCCAAATGTACACATTCCACTTCACATTTTGCCTATTCCGTAGTTTTTTCTGCTAATGGACAGAGAAGATCTGGAGTTGTCTCTACATATTTACACGTAGAGACTGATGCAGATATTCATGATAGGTGATGTCTTACAGGTTTAGATTTGGTGATGAGAAAAACATTCTTATACATTGTAAGAGGGAGCAGATTTACGTGTAAAAATGTACACAGACGTATTTTGCTGTGTTTATGAAAGTGGGAGTAAATTAAATGAATAGAAACTGGGGGCAGAGGAGGTTGTCTTATTTTGGAGTTGGCTGAGGGAGGTTTCTCTCACATTTTAGAAAGCCCCATGCTGGTTTGTAGCAGTACAGGCATATAGTGGTCTCTTGTAGCCTGAGCTTCTTCTGGGAATCCTTATTTGAACCCCATGGCATTGATCGTAGGATCTTTAAAAGGGGAAATCAAGGGACTAATCACATTGCTTCATTAATTATTAAATTAGTACATGGAAAATAATCATGTTCCATAATTGTTGTACACTGCCTAGAGTCCCTTTGTGTGAGATGGGCAGCTATCTAAATGTGATATATCAATCAATCAATCAATCAATCAATCAATCAATCAATCAATCAATTTCTCTGGTCATTACTTCATTGTAATTGCATTTCAATTACATGAAATCGCACGGAGTCTTTCCTAGAATTACATTCAAAGGCCAATATAGGCTTCAGTAAAAAAAAGGGGGGGCACTCCTGTTTGTAGTACTCTTGTCCCGTTGGTTGTAGTACTTATATGTGTACCCCAACCTATATTATAATCCATATTATGAATGAATTGCAGGACAACCTCTTGGCTGAAAAAGCAGTATGCAAATAAACTAACCATGACTGACATTAGCAGCACTTCTTAATGAGCTCAGGCAATGGTGCCATCAGAGCAAGAACTTGGGACAGAAGTCCAGGACCTATGATTATTGCAGAAATTCATGTGCACATATATGCCATAATCAGACTTGGGCAGCATCGCTAGAATTGGCCCTATTTATTTATTCATTTATTTAGGAAATTTATATGGTGCCCATCTTAAGCAAATAACTCTGGATGGCTCGCATACAAAATCATAAAAACAACCCAAAAAACACACATAAGAAATCCAAAATAGAAAATCTGGCACCTCCCACATTATCCTCAATCAGAGATTCACCTATATCTGGCTCAGTCAACAACCTGGCCCTCATGCCTATGGGAACACCCAGGTTTATACAGCCTTCTGGAAAGCCCACGTTGGCTTCAAGAATTGGTCCTTAATCTATGGACAAAGGGGAAAGAGAGAAAGAGGCACATTGAGCCACAGTAGACCAGCTTTGAAAGACTGGAAACCCCAACCTTCCAAAGGACCACCAGACTTCATTTTGTTTTGAGAGAGGGTTAGGTTTAGGGTTGGGAGGCTACTAGGAGTCAAACAATTATCTTACAAACTTCCCAGACTGCAAATATCCCGAAATCAAAGGGGGGGGGGGGTTCAGACCATTGTAGAGGATTAGGGACTTCTAAAGGTGGGAATTGAAATATTCCCCCCCCCCCGAGGTGTCCCATTCTCATCCTACTTTTAAATTTGAAGAACATACAAGCAAACATGCAGAGCAAACATTTGGCCATCTTGCCACCACATTTTGACTGCATACGATCTCAGTCATTTAGATTTATATTTCTGTTATATTTCTTACTCAGCAAATCATAGGGGTATTCCAGATGGCCACTCTGAAATGCTGTTATCAGTCTTTGAGCCGGTAGAAAAGTATGTTGACCTAAATTGTGCTACCCTTGATGCCAACCCCTATTCTGCCACAATAACACAGCCAGGGAATGTTGTGGTCTTACCTATTTATTGGACAAATTAAGGAAAGGGATTGGTGGATTTCCTGGCTTAATTTCCCCTCCCACTAAGTAGCTCCTGCTGGTGGGAAAAACCACCACCAGTCCCTTTCCTTAATGTGGGGTTGGACAGGGTTAGGAACAGTAGGTTGAATCACCTGTCAAGTTTCCCAGCTAACAAGTGGCAGCAGTTAAGGGAGAGTGAAGTGGAAGCTCTCCCAGTGCGCTTCACACCTCCTCCTCCACTCCTGGCCTAGAGGAGGGGCACAGAATGAACTGGGAGGGGGTGATGGATAACAAGCAAGCGCTGTCCTCGGTGCTGCAACAGAATGTCATTGTCAGCAGCAAACGATCAAGGAATCCAATTTTAACTTCACGGCCAGCAGCATCTGGAAATATGTGGGTGGCCAGGGAGAACATGAAATTGTGGTTAGCCCACACATCATCATAATAATAGTTCATCACCCTGGCAGTTAGTGCCATCAAAGCCAAAATGGAGTAAGCAAAAGGGTGTTGTCTCCACCACAACCAAAGGTAACATAAGTAACCATGTATGTTGCACAAACAGCCACTGGAACAGCAGCTGCATGACACTGGCCCCAGGATCATTGATCATCCAGGGCAACAGTTGTAGTGCTCGTGTCTGAACCATCAAAAGTAATAAAAATAGAGACATAGTAGGTCAGCTAATGGGAAAGGAGATAGAAAGGAGGAAAAAAGTTTGTGGAATGGGGAGAAAGCTCAGAAACATAAAGGTCCCAAGTTGTCATGGAATGATGTGACGAGGATAGAAGCAAATCAATTCTGCACAGTTGCCAATGAAACAGCAGACCCATATAGTCTCTGTGTCTCAAGCTCAATTTGTGAAAGTCTCCCTCCTCACCCCCCCTCCCACTTTTTAAAAATTAGTGATTACACTCTGGAAGAAAAAAATAAACTAGACAGTCACTTTTTTAATGCACGTATCATGAATTTTGGTTATTATTATTATTATGGTTGGTCACACAGTCAACCAGATGTTTAGACTGGATTTGGCATTTTTATCCGCCTATTGAGTCCTTCCCAAGGACCTGGGATAGGCAGATGTTGTCTGATGGTGTTAAAGGTATTGTTGCAGGATGTCAGCTGTTCCAAGTAAAGCTGCCTTTTGCAATAGACTGATAGTGATTTTGTCAATGCTGGCGGTGTTCAAGTGGTGCTCCAGATGTTTTGGGATTACACGTAAGGTGCCTATTACTATTGGTACTATCTTTGCTTTCTTTTGCCACAGTCGTCTTACTTCTATTTGCAGGTCTTTGTCTTTTGTGATTTTCTCCAGTTCTTTCTCTTCTCTTCTGCTGTCTCCAGGTATTGCAATGTCCACTATCCAGACTTTTTTGTCTTTCTTCGCAACAATTGTTAAGTCTGGGGTGTTGTGTGGCAGGTGCTTGTCTGTTTGAATTCTGAAGTCCCGGAGCACTTTAGCTTCTTCATTTTCTACTACTTGGTCTGTTTTGTGGTCCCACCAGTTCTTGCTTGCAGGCAAATGGTATTTCTTGCAGATATTCCATGCACCATTGTTGCTACTTTGTCATGCCGTTGTTTGTAGTCAGTCTGTGCGATCTTCTTGCAGCAGCTAGCTAGGTGGTCCATGTTTCTTCAGCTTCTTTGCAGAGGCAGCATTTGCTGTCTGTTGCCGTCTTCTCAATTCTGGCTTTATATGCATTTGTTCTTAAAGCTTGGCCTTCTGCAGCCAGAATTAGCCCCTCTGTCTCTTTCTTCAACTTTCCAGCTCTTAGCCATTGCCAGGTCTTGTTGTTATCTGCTTTGCCTGCTAGTTTTGTGTGTGTGTGTGTGTGTGTGTGTGTGTGTGTACTGGCCATGTAATACTTTGCCTTGCCATGTCTCTTCTATTCTTCATTTAGTCTTTCTTATAGGCCAGTTTGGTTTCTTTGGTATACAGTAAGCCTTCATGTTGTACTAGCTTCAGTGCATCTTCTTCACCATCCTTCAGATATTCTTCCAATTCCCTTTTTTCTTCTTCAGCTGTCTGGGGTACTTGTAACATTCCACGCCCTCCTATGCTCCTTAGTAACTAGAGTCTGTCAATGTCACTGCATGGATGAAGGACATGATTCATTGTCGTTATTTTTCTGGTTTTCCTATCCAGGGCTTCTAGTTCTGCTTGAGTCCAGTCCACTATTCCGGCTGTATATCTAATGACTGGAATCGCCAAGGTGTTAATGGCCTTGATGGTATTTCCACCACTGAGTTTGGACTTTAAGATCTTCTTCACTCTTCTGATGTATTCACTACTAACCTTCTTCCTGACTTCAGTGTGCTTGATGTTGTCAGCCTGAAGGATGCCCAGGTATTTGTAGTGATCTTCTTCATCCAGACTCTTGATGTTATTTCCCTTGGGCAACTTGATTCCTTCAGCTTTCACTAATTTTCCCCTGTTGATGGTAAGGGTGGCACATTTGTCCAGTCCAAACTCCATTGCAATATCTTGGCTGTATATTTGGACAGTGTTGAGCAGCAATTCCATTTCAGATGTGTTTTTCCATACAGCTTCAGATTGTCCATGTAAAGGAGGTGGGATAACCTGGCAAATGTTTTTGATGTTTGATAGTCATATCCTGACTTGTTCAGTATAATTGACAGAGCAATCAATGCAATGACAAACAGTTGTGGTGATAGTGAATCTCCTTGAAAGATTCTTCTCTTGATGTTAACCTCTCCCAGTCTATCACCATTGACCAGCAAGTGTGTCTTCCATTGTGCCATTGATCTTTGCACAAAGCTTCTGATATTTCTACTGACTCCTGTTATTTCTAGGCATGTGATTATCCAGTCATGTGGCATGGAGTTGAATGCCTTCTTGTAATCAATCCAAACAACAGTCAGGTTGGTCTTCCTTCTCTTACAGTTTTCCAAAATCATCTTGCCAATTAGGAGCTGATCTTTTGACCCTCTGCTGTTTGGACAGTTTCCTTTCAGCTCAGATGGAAAGAACTTGTTTTCAACTAGTTGCTGTTGGACTGCATCAGCTACCACACCAGTTAGCAATTTGAAAGTTGTTGGTTAGCAGGTAATTGGCCTGTAGTTGCCTGGTGCTGCCCCTTTTGCTGGATCTTTCATTATCAGGTAAGTTTTACCAGATGTTAACCAATCTTCAATTTCACCTCCTTGCAGTATGTTGTTAAACTGCTTGGCAATGAGTGGGGGCAAAGCAGTCAGATGTTTCAACCAAAAACCACGCAGTTCATCTTCACCTGGTGCTGACCAATTCTTGATCTTCCTTGCCCTTTTCTCCACCATTTCTGCTGTTATTACAAATTCTTTCATTTCAACTTCTTTTTTATTCTTACCTACTTCCTTTATCCAAGCTGCATTCTTGTTGTATTTCTTTGGGTTGTCTCATAGCTGTGCCCAGAACTGCACTGTTTCTTCTTTGTCAGGTGTTGACTGGTTCATTGCAGCCTCTCCATTGATGATGATAATGATGATTATATTGCACACCTATTGCTGTTTCCTAGACATAAGGATGCTGGAGAAGTCTGTAACACATTTCTTTTCTAGGAAAATAATGCAATCTTTCAAAACAAAATATACCATAACATGTTGCCAGTTATATAAAGCACATGGGAAGAGCTGTGGAATGGATGGTCTCCTGCGGCTCCTAGCCCCTGCCAACCCATGTCTGTATTTTCATAAACTGAGGATGGTCTTCTTCTCCTAGCAGCCTGCCTGGCTAATAAGATCCCTAAGAAAGATCAATTGTTCTACATCTTACCATCATTTTCAAGTCAGATCAAGACATTCTTCTTTACCCAAAGGTTGTAAATGGTTTTTATTGTTTCTGCCTGAATTTTTGTGATTAGGCTGCTTCTCTGGATATAATGAGCTTATTCTCTTTTTACTACTGTTTATACCACCCATATGCATGACGAGCAATGTAGAAATCTTAAAAACACAATAACCTAATAATGTCAGGAAACTAGCGCTACCTTTTTTTAATCCAAAAAAACACTATGTTCTTTGCAGAAAATGGCTGGCAGAAGGTGGGAGGATGTATCTTTTGCGATCCCCTCCTGCAATCCCTTCTTTTTCCCTGGGAAAGAGAGGGAGTGGAACTGACAAAAATGACCTTTCCTATTCTTCTCACTGGATGAACACTTTGCATGGAACTCCACTCAAGGAATATTGTCAATAGTGGTATGGAAACCCAGCTCCAACCCAAGAACAACTGGTGGATTCATAAAACAGTAAAGCTATCATTATTCATGGTGCGGGCAATGGTTTCCCCTATGACAGTCTGTAGAAGTGAAAGTTGGACTTTGAAGAAGCAAGATAGAAAAAGCAGTGACACTTTTTAATTTTGGTGTTGGAGAAGAGTCCTGAGAATACCATGGGTAGCCAAGAAAACAAACAAATGGATCAATGAACAAATCAAACTAGAATTCTTACTCAAGGCACAAATGACCAGGCTGAAATTGTCCTACTTCCCACACATTATGTGAAGACCTAGGTCTTTGGAGAAGTCTATGATGCTAGGAAAGGTGGAAGGAAAGAGAAGAAGATGACCAGAAGCAAAGTAAATGGACTCAGTTGCAGCAATGGTGGGTGTACCATTGGAAGACCTGAAGGACCAGATTGTCCTGATGAAAATCTATCTCCATGATCACTAAGAGTTGACACCAACTTGCACATAATCAATCAAAAATCAATAATTCATTATTCACATCTGCTCTATAAGGAGGAGGAGAAGGAGAAGGAGAAGGAGAAGGAGAAGGAGAAGGAGAAGGAGAAGGAGAAGGAGAAGGAGAAGGAGAAGGAGAAGGAGAAGGAGAAGGAGAAGGAGAAATAGTGCAATGGAATCAGAAGCTGCCCTCCAGTGGACTTCTGTCAGGCTTGTCTGTACTCAGCATAAGGCTTAAGCAGTCCTAGAACCCAACTCAGAATTTAACCAAGCAGAGAGGACTAAAACTAGTAGAACAAGAAGCAGAGGTTTCTTTGATGTCAAAAAGAAGGTCTACTTCTTCCATACACATGTGCACACATAATTGAGGATCACATGCTATTTTTTTTAACCAAACATCTTACCATTATGAGATAGCTAGAAGGCAAAAACAACTCCTTTCTCTCTGCTGATGGAACAGATTTTAATCTCAGTGGTACCTATCACTCCTGTGAAAGCATCCAACACATACTATAAAAGCTGCGATTGTTAATGAGCCATGCACACAAGTCAACAACAGGCACTGGAAATATTCTGGATCTGAAAACATTCTTCTGAGATGGTCTACTGGTCACTTAAACTCTTCCCTTAGTTGTGTACAAATGCTACACTCCAGTCATGAGCTGGCAAAAAAATACGTTCACATCAATTGTTCTGCAATAACTGAAAAACTCTGGTCTGCCTCAGAATCCAGGCTAGTGAATGGTGTTGTCCTTACAGTTTTAATGTGGGACAAATTAAGAATTGCAATTGGTGGATTTCCCCAGCTTTGCTTTCCCTCTTATTGAGCATCACCTGCTGGTGAGAAAATAACCACCAATTGCTCCTTACTGAGTGGTGGCATTGCTTGGGCAAGTGGATATTGGTTTTAGCCCCTTTCAAGAATGACAGAGTGATCCTGTTGAGCACTAGACCTGCATTCAGAAGTAGTCTAATTGACAGGTCAAAGGCATAGAGGAGAGGTTGCAAGAAGCATCAGGGTGCTCCCTCATTCTTTGCCCAGTTCTCCTCTGTGCCTATCAGTCAAACTATTTATTGCTGGAATTCAGTAGTAATTTGCCCTGATGGAAATGTGGTTGTATAATCTCCACTTATTCTGTGGTTGGCTGCAAATGAGTGGCTGTGCCAGCAGCAAACGACCAAGAAATCCAGTTCTGTCCTTGTGGTTGGCAGTACTTGGAAGTAGCCAATGGAACGGGCAAAATGGCACTGTTCCACCCCCCACCCCAGTGAAAAACAGTAAATAGTACAGCCATTAAAAACATGTGTCAATCGGCACAGCAGAAAACTGACTTGGGATAGAACCAGCTGGTTTATATCACTCTAGGACTAGTGCTCTAATCACAGGTTTAGCATTCTTTCCAAAGAACCTAAACCTGTGTTTTAAAAACAGGTCTAGTGATTTTTCAAAGCACTGCTAAGCCTCTGTAATGGCCCTTTTTGAAGCACCAAGCAGGCCTTACCCGGGCAGATGTTGGCTCTACAGAAGCCAAAGATCCAGTCTTTTCTGCTGCATAAGACAGAATGACCCTGGAGGGCAGTGTGCATTCAGCTGAGGAGTGCAGCTGGGCTCACAGCAACCTAATGGGGCATTTTAGAGCTAGGCCCCTGCTTCTTCACTGATGAAGTACCCAAGATTGTGCCCATGGCAAAAATTACGTTGGAAGAAGAAATAAAACACTCTTTTGAAAGTATAACAGCTAAAGAAGAGTTTAAGGTTCCCTGTTCTGGATTGGAGATGAGAAACAGGCAACTGTTAAAAATGGTCCAAAGGACATTATCCTGCATTGAGAGGGACACAAGGATGAGCCTTAGAGAGAAAGAATGTACGTGAAAAAGTGAAAGAGTTTTCATAACGTGTTCTGTTTCTTTCCAAAGTGTACAATAAAAACTGTTTACATCTAAAGAAGGGGAAGATAACTCTTAAATGAACAATAACCTGTGTTTACCTTCTCCACCCTAAGTGGCAGATTTTGCCCTTTCCAATAAAAGGTTACTGATTCCTTAGCTATGTGGCATCACAGACCACAGACATGATTTGCACATGTTATCTTAGAAAGTGAAGTTAGAGGTATTAAAGGTTGAAGACCAGGACCCTGCTCCCTCTTTTCAAGGCATCACTGTGCTTGCGGTGTGGCGCTTCCCACTGCACCTGCTATTTCCTTAAGGAAAACAGAGCCCAGCAGCAGTCTGGCGGATCTCCTCTGACTTGGGATATCCAGAACATGCATCCTCTCTGGTTTCCTTGGTGGTGGGTTGCCAGGGAGAAAAGTCAAGGGCCTTTCTTTTCATGTACTGCTTGTTGCTCCAGACCAGAAATTTGTTTATTTATTTTTCTATAGGGAGAACAGAGTTTTTATTTCGGAAGCCTTATTGTTGCAGGGTTATCTAATAAAAACCTGAGCAAAAAGTTCATGAAACCACATCCATGAGATTTAGGAAGCCATCCAGAAAAGGCATGAAGTGTGTCTTTTGGAAGCATGTAACTTTTCGATATTCCATGCTGGGGATTCATGAAGTAAAGAGGCTAAGGAAAAATGCCAACATTTTAAAAAGGGTTAGGGTTAGGGTTAGGGTTAGGGTTAGGGTTAGGGTTAGGGTTAGGGTTAGGGTTAGGGTTAGGGTTAGGGTTAGGGTTAGGGTTAGGGTTAGGGTTAGGGTTAGGGTTAGGGTCTCCCAAGGCTTGATGAGCTCATGGTCCATTCCATATGTAGAAGTCACTGAACAGTAAACGCAGAACTATTTTTTTTAAAGATTTTTTTACTGCACCATATTTTGCTTTTCGGGTATATAGGTAACCTCACTGCCTTTGGGATCTATTTTGCTTTGTGCTTTGGGGAAGGCTTCTCCTAACATCCAAGCAATGCTTCAGGTTCAGTTGCTGAGATCTTGCTCTAGTGCTTCTATGGCAGTTTCACTTGATTGCAGGAAAGAGTGGAACCCTGCTGGAGAAGGTAGATGTCAGGCCCAGCCCAAGAACAACAATGAAACAGTCCAGTCGAGTACAGCTCCTTTATTTGCTTATACCTTATAGACAGAATTTAGCCAAACTCAATCTGTACTACAGCAGCTAGTGGATATACCCTGAGAGAGTCTAGGGAGTGGCTATCCTGAATCTCTTACTTTTTACACACTCCCCCTGAGGACTGTGTTGCCTTTTGCCTCCTTTCCCCTGCTGGAATGCAGCCTCTCCTTCCTGATGGCCTTGATCTCCCACATCATGGTCCTCCTTGTAGATACATTCCATCACAGAAGAGGAACATACATGATTGTATATACATCTTCATATGCATGTTTATGTGCCTCATGTAGTCTTTGCATGCCAGCAGGTATGGAAGATCCGATTCCATGGATTCATCTCCAAAAACCATATGACACTGAGTCTTGAAAGTCTCTAAAGATAGAAATGTGTTAGGCCTGTCCAATCAACTCCGGTTCAATTGGAATTCAAGATTTGAACATTGACTACTGCTTGATTGAATATGAGTTTGGGATTCTGGATTCGACAGCAACTTGATTTGATCTGGTTCAAGATGAAACATAGCATTCCAAAAAAATGTCTGTCCATGAGCTAAAATTAGGAAACTTCAAAACATCTGAAGCTGCTTCATTTTTTTATTTTTGACAGAACATGATGGAATTTGCTGAGATTCCTTTAAAGGACATTAAGCCTGCCATGTTTCTGCCAGATGGCTGACCTGAACAGACTGGTGGTGCCTTCACAGAGAAATGAGCAGTCTTGGTCTACTGTAAGGTAAGGGCACAAGAAAGGGATGCAGGCTTTGAAGCTTGGCACTGCTATATACAGAATTTGCAGTAGCTGGTTTTCTTCAGTATTGAGGGCTTTTCTAGTATTTGCAAGAAAAGTATGCTATCGAAGCTGTCTCCTTGAATCTTGGGCTGGGAGCCTCCTACTTTGAGTATTGGTCTGAGTGCCACCTGGCAGCAGCAGAAGCAAGCTGGCAAAGGGAGGTAGAATGAGGCAGGCAAAGAAAAAAAATTGCATTTCGAGCCCTGCCTCCTTAGTAAAAGTTTGGACCAGCCTGTCAAAGAAAGCTTGGCACACATTCACTCATTGTACTGTGGGGAGATTTCAACCATGCAGAATATAAAAGTAAGGCTTGACTTGAAAGGGCATATTTCTAAACCAACCTGCCCTGAGCCCATATTCAGAGTGCTGAGTCCAACCCCAACCTGCGTTAGCAGGGCTAACATTGAAGTATCCAAGTTTATTTGTTAGCCCCTATTCAACACAATGCAGGTCATAGGCAAGAAATTCTGCATCTAGGTAGGAAAAACCAGATGCATGAGTCCAAGATTGGCACTACCTGGCTCAGCAGTAGTACTTGTGAGAAGGATCTTGGCATCCTGGTAGATCACAGATTAAAAATGAGTCTGGTTTCTGTAGCATGAACATCCCATCTGCCATTCACAGAGGACAGGTCCTCACACAAGACTCCCATCTCATTGGCATGAGGCAGGCTGAAGCCAGTCCAAGGTATTCCAGCACGAAAGTGGGGCTTTCCCTAGGAAAACAGAAGACTCCCCTCTGAACCATCCATTGTGCATGGAGGGGGAGCCTTGAGGTGGTCTGGGGAGAGGCATCAATCTGCTTAGCTACAATTGGCCCAGCTGGTCTGCTGTGGACCTGGTTCCTGGACTCAGCAACTGTTTTGCCATGGTTTTTTGGCTCCAAGGGAGATGGGGCTCCCACTTTCTGCAGCCACTGCCTTCTTTTCTTCCCTCTTTTTAAAAAACAACTTAGCAGACCAGACCACTCAGCCTACAGACAGCAAAACTATGAAACCAAGCAGTGCAGGCAGCCTGGCTTAACACATATAAATTGAAAGGATTTTAATCTTATGCCTTCATAATCTAGCTGGTGGGAATTTCCTTCCCAGTTGTGATTCCTGGGATCCTTGCCTTACAAAATGTTCTTTTGAAACATTTGTTCCATTTTCCACTGTAAAATGTAACCTGGTACAAATATGGCCTCCAGATACTGCTCTTCAATGAGACTTACCTGGTGGTGGCATTTGGGCTGCACAAAACTAGACGACTACTAGAGAGTGTTCAAAATATTTAAGACTATCTTTGCTACCCGTTAGCATTCAATAGATTGATAGGACAACCAGTGGATAGGTCAAGCATCATTTTGAAGAAATTATGCTCTGGAAAGAAAATGGCTCTTCTGATTTTAAGGACTGGAACCAGAACACGAGCCTCTTACTTATTTTTGAAAAGTCTCTGTGTTCTAAAAAGAGAGAGACAATACAGTTCTATATGGTCATTATTTCAGGGTAAGATTAACGATTGAATAATTTTATATCACTATCTATACTTACTACATGGATCTTTTTCTCTTTTAATTTGGGGTCATGTTTATTTTATTTTAGCCTCTATATTGTAATTAGGTTTCCTTTCTTCACTGAATAATCACTATCTTCCCCTTTCCTCCTCCTCCTCCTCCTCTGTAGTTTTTTTGCATTTCACCACCAAATTAAAAAAAAAAATCAGAAGCCCTAAAATTGACTAGCACATTCCTGGCTTAATGAACATAATTGAAAGTGTAATTCAAAAGATGTTAGTCTTGCACTTCTGCAGCCTGTGTGGTTGGGAATTCCCTTCCCAATGCCTGCTCTCAGGGAGACCTGATTCATCAGTTCCTCTTCTTACAGAATATTCTTTTGAAAAGTTCATTCCATCACTCAGCGTAATCTGGTACCAATGTGGCCTCAACATACAGCTGTCTTTGTTTTTATTTTCCTTCTCCTGCCCTTCTAAATGATCAGAGCTGTGGACATGCTGTGACTGACAAAAGAATCAGTAAAGTGATTTCTCGAACTTCAGCTGTCCAAGAACACCTATCCAACCACTGCATCACCATTCACAAATCTGGAGGACCATCAAATGGAAGCCAAGAGAAACGATATAAAAATTCTGTCTCTTTGGGGCCACCTAGTGGTCAATTGATTGACAGGTCCACCACTCAACAGATTCAGAATGATTTTATAGAAATTATGTGGATGTACCCAAGAGTACTCCATACCTGAAAACCTCTTTCACACATACCCAAATTCTGTTTTTGAACTCAAGTTCCAAGAATATTTATGCAGCAACTACATCCGGGCCCACAAATTCAGGTGATCACTACGTTGCAGCTAAGTTTAGCTGCCATCTAGTGGTCATTAGATCAGTAGGTTGACAGCCCTAGAAATCAGAACATCCAACCTTACAAGCACCACCCAGGCACACTTTCCATGTGGCGATTAATGTGACCATTCCCATGGTTGGTGATGTTCACATTTTTGCTAGAGAAAACGTCCAATCATTGTCCTTAAAATATTGCACAGAGGAGCTGTATAGATAGCAGCCATCCTGGTCCTGTTTGGAGTGCACTTAAGAACATGCTATAGGGGCAGCATGATTTATGCTGACATGATTTCCTCCTGGCTCTGGACAGGATGAAAGCATGGCAAAGTGGCTGTGCGGATCATTTCTAAATCTGTGTTTATATGTCACACTGGTCCAATTGCTCTTTAATGAGTGGTGGGGGAAGAGGAAGAGGAAGAGGAAGAAGAGGAAGAGGAAGAGGAAGAGGAAGAGGAAGAGGAAGAGGAAGAGGAGGAGGAAGAGGAGGAGGTGGAGGAGGAGGAGGAGGAGAAGGAGAAGGAGAGTGGAGCAGAAGGGGGTCTGAAGAAGTATGGACAATTCCTAGAATTTGTAGCAAGAAGATGAACACTAGTAGTGGAGAGGAGAAGAAATCTTGTACTGATCCATAAGGAACTGTCTTAACAAAAGAATACAATTCATTTTTTTTACTTTACTAAATATTTACAAACATAATCAAGAAAAAAAGACAGAAAGAAAGGTAGGAAAAGCAAAAAAGTAGATAGGGAAAAGGTTTACAAGCGTTATAAAAGTGAATAAAAAAAATCAAAGGAACAGAAAAATGTAAGTGGTAGGTTTGAAAAGAAAAAGCAAATTCAGATCCAGACTTTTGCAAACAAGAGAGGAATATGTCTGAGACGTTGCTCCTTCGTTTAAATCATTTTTCTGTAAGTTAACTATTTGGGTCTCCCCTTTCCCACCAGGTGGTGCTAGTTGTTGCTAGCTGTTGCACAGTTGCTCAACGTTTTCTTTGGCTTGTTTGTTGATACTGAAGTCACAATTTGCACAAACACATCAGGATCATGGAGTTGTGAATGGGCTTCTAATTACCACACCAAGCTTGTGTTAGATGCAGGGAGTCTAGAACCAGCTTGTTCCAAAGCTGTTTCATTTTTCATTCATATGAATTTTTGTACACACTTTACTTGTGTGCATCCTTTTTGCAACACTTCACATGGGACACTGCAGTATGGTGTATATTTTTCTTTGTTATGCACACACGGTGCCTCTTTCCCACAGTATACACAATTTCAAGCACAATTTTCTAAGGTACAAGTTGCTTCACAACGTTTTCAAAAGCATGTATTTTGACATGTACACCAAGTTATTTATTTACTGATGTAAATTATTTGGGTGCCGTTTCCCATTTCTAAAAACAAAAAAACCCTCAACTTTATTCACAAAGCGCAATACAAGTGTAGTTGTACAAAAACTTTCAGCAATGCATATTTCATACATAGTCTGAGAAATGAATGATGCTTTGACTGGAAAGTCTTTTTACTATTGCTATTTACTCTATCCTGACCTTGATCCAATATCCAATTATGAATGCTTATAAAAAAATCTTAAAGCCAGAAAGAGCAATTGGTTCAGAAAGGCAAGAAGAATTTTTTATTTATTTAGGTAAATATTGCACAGAATGAATTATTGGAGAAAAACACATTCTCAAGCAAAGAGTAACAGTTGCCTTCATCATCCCAACATGTAATGGAGATTATGACCATCTTGGCCGGTTCAGGCAGTGGCAGGACTGTTTCTTTTAAATGCAGACCACCTCTAACTTGCATGCAGCAGAAAAGGAGGGCCACATGTTTATGAGCAGAATATACTTAAACTCTTCAACCAATCAAGATTTCTTTCTGCACTGTAATTTCATCAGCGCATCGAGGTGTTGATGCATATCACTAACTAGCATGAAAAAGGACAGGAAGTGGCTGAAGACAATTTGGAAATAAACAATAACAACATGAGGAAAAAGGGGTTGCTAACACAATACACACCTATATCTCTGTAGAAACAAGAGCAGATAATTCTTTCCCCAGAATGATCTGCTCTTGTCCCCAGAATCATCTGCTCAGAATACTTTTACTCAACCTAGATCCTTAAAATCAACCCTGTCATCTAAACCTAAACAGATGAAAGGCAACAGGGCACACACAACTGATCTTTGCACTTTCATTTTCAGAAGCTCTACCGCATAATCACCCACATTCTGTTTGCTTTCTCTTGAGTTCTTAATACAAAGAACTCTGGTTTTACTATATAGCTCTGCATAGTATCCAGGCCCATTTCTGCAGCCACCATCCCCCCATAGGATTACTGCAGTGAAAGCTAGCAAAATGTCCCAGAATGACTTTTTATAAACTTTTTTTTAGCATAAGAGAGATAAATAGAGATGCACTAAGGCTCTGTTAGGCTTAATACCTAATAACAAAGGGTTTTTCATGCCAACAGATTCAGCAGAACTGGTCATTGAATAGATACTTCAATAACTATTTCCATCCAGTAGAAAGGCACTGCTTCTCAAAATAGGCCAGTGTCTTGAATTCTGTGGCCCGAGAACCTCAGGTATAAACCTCACTTGCAAGTATTGCTTTCTGTATGGAAAAGTGTAATATATTGAGATTTATCTAATTGTTCAGATATGTAGCATTTAAAAGCAAAATCAAGTCTGAGATGCATCGTACACATTCATTCCAAATGTAGGAAGCCACTTTCTGTCTTCTTCTCACTGTTCAGTGACACCATCAGAGGTGGTGTCTTCTGCATTTTAGACATTCATTCCTGGACACTTCAAATGTTTTACAACTAAAGAGTGAAATGCTGTCTCACTTGGAAAAAATATTACATGAAACATGCAAGACAAAGAAAATAGGAGGATTTTTTTTTTCTAGAAGTGATGGCAGATACTTGGAAAAGAGTCGTGTGTCACCTTTTCTTCCATGAGCACAGGATCAGAAATTTGAAGTGTAATTTAGATGTTAATTTTGTACCATTTGTTGACATTCTCAGTAACTGCAGCTCCTAAGAAAGTATCTTCTGAGTTACAGCAAAGAAATGCAACACGTAGCTCCACTAGAAAGTTGCATGTTTGAACAGCCTGAACTGCTGTATAGGAATCCTGGGAATATACCATCCAAGGAATATTGGACAATTTCTGTGCTAGAGAGAAAACTTTAACTCTTTCTCACAGTATTACAATTTCAAGGGATCCCTGGAAAGTGTGAATGATGAGGAGACCAGTTTGAACTGTAGAACAGAGGTGTTTGGGGTAGGAAGAAGAAGTCAGCCTCTTCTCCAAATTTTCTCAGGATTCTTTCCTGAATACCCTAATAGTTGAGCTATTCACAATTTAACAGCATTGCCATGAGAGGGTTTCCCTTATTGTGATAAATGCCATAGGCAGAAGACCCAAACTCCTTCATTGCAGACTGGTTCAAATTCCTCCAGAATGATTAAAATTTTGTTCCTGAAGTTCTCCAATAAAAGGTGACAGGAATACCATGTGTCATCAGCAACTGACATCCTCAGGCAACCGATGGGGCCTTAATACCCTGGTTGAATCCACTGGGGGTACATATCCAGGGCCCTCTGACCAACATCTGGGAAGCCTTCATTTCAATTTCCTGTGTGTTCTCACAGGAGATACATCTGTATTGTGGCCAGACCACTTCAGAACAGGTGACTGTAATACTAACTGGGGGGAGCAAAGAAATGGCATGAAGTTCTTGCTATACATTAAATGTTTGAAAGTTAATTAAGGCTTGTTAACTTGCATCACTAACAAAGCTAATCTGCTTGTTGTGTTGTGAGACAAATCTTTTCACAAATCTCTTCAGATCAAGAGACCATTTCAGTAGTGACGTCCCATGCCCAAAGATCTGTCATTCAGTTCCACAGCAGACCCTTCTCCCTACTGATTTTTCTGACCCATAGCCTGTCAGTATAGGTCAAATCTTGTTCAATGGTGGAGTACCTATTTTCCCTCAAGGCATTCAAAAACTCTCCAACTGTCAGTGATTCATATTTTAAAACCTGCTTTGAAAATTGGCCAGGTTCTTCTTGGATTAGACCAAAACTTCCTGTCTGCTTACCAGGCTAGCGTTCTACTCCTGTCCAAGACACATGTATCAGGAAAGGCACATTCCTAAATATGGTTTTACCCAGCCCACTTCCTGGGCAGAAAGGAAGCTAAGCTTCTGATGTTTATTTGGGGGCAAGGGAGTGAGTGAATGAGGCTTCTTTTAGTAGCTAGGAAATATTTGGGGAAAACATCTGCTGCTCTTGGACTCATCCCTTAGAATGTCCACTGAAGGGCTCTACTCATTTGGAAAGTCTTCCCTCTCCTTCCCCATCCCTGTTTCTACCCTACACAAAATGTTTTTCCAAACCTGGTCAATTGACTTCTTATCATTCTAGGTGGTTCACACACACAAAGACATCCAAGGTCCAGGGCATGTGGAGCTTGCAAAAAGAGGAGGGGGCTAGCAATGCAACTACTGATCCCATCCCCTGCAGTGACAGGAAAAAACAAAGAAACAAAGAGCTTCAGGAGCAAACTGGAAAAGCTGTGCTACTGTCACCGCTAAGGATTATTCTTACGTGGGGAACTTAGTGGAAGATTTTCCCCTGCAGAAATTTAGTGAAATTTTCCCTCCCTCATTTAATTTTTAGGGTTTTTATTGTTTTGCTCAAAAAGAAGTGGAGAATTTGGAGACGTCATTTGTGCCACGCTCTAATAAAGACCACCGTAATCATCCCCTGTGTATCCTCCAGTGCTCTGGATGTTGTAGCTGCCACTCATAGAGATCCCCCCAGAGGGACCTGTGCTACGAACCCCAGTAGCTGTGGAAATATGTGTCATGCTTGCATTGTGACCCCCAGTTTTGCTGCTGTGTCCTCTACTCTTAGAATTATAAGCTCCACCTCCAGAACCTCCTACTTTTGCTGGATCAGAATTCTTAGAAGCAGATGGGACTACAGTAGTGGTTGTATATTGCCCAAACCCAGAAAGATTATTCCCACTTCTAGAGCTAGATTCAGTTTTGCTGCCAAGTTTTCCACTTCTAGAGCTGGATCTTCCGCTGCTGGTGGTGTTTCTTTGGGTGTAACCTTGTCCAGGGCCTTGTATACCTCTCCTTCCAAATCCAGTTCCTCCAACTGTCCCACCATAAGTGCGTCCACCAGCTACAGAGTTGTTGGGATAACCTACAACAGCTATACGAACAGGAGAAAGGAAACAATGCAGAATAACATTCTTTGTTATTACATGTATCTAGGGCATCAGACAAAGAAAAACCTGGCCTTGTTCATGATAATATAGGGTGTGCTTTTTAAAGTACTTACATATGTTAACAGGAGGAGCATTAGATATCCTGCAGAGAAAAGAGAACATATAATTATTAATGTCCCAAGAAGCTAGTTCTGCATCCCGATATCAGCACTCACAAAGGAGATGGATGATATATAACTTTGAAAATCTGACACTATTTCAGTTTCAAGTTTCAGTTTCAAATGTTTAAATATTTTCCCAGCTCACTTTTGAACTGTGATCCTAGGGGAGCTGATGGATTCAAAGGCAAATGTTGTATATTAGTTTGTCCTGTATTTTTTATTCCCTTTGACCACAGTCTAGAGTTTATTAAGGGTGAAGAATTGGCCATAAACAGTCAAAGTAATTTATATAGCAGTTCATTCTATATGTGAAGTATTAGCTGATTCATTCAGCATTTTTCTTACAGTATATTGCATTCCCGGAATATGATCAGGTGGCCTTGCAACAAGAGCATTAGCAATCTGTAGCTGAGTGGTTTGGGGTTTTTTGCTGTTTGGTGTTTTAGCCCGCTTACCTGCTCTCTTCTCCTTCCAGAAGTGACTTATACATTGCAATCTCAATATCCAGAGCAAGCTTGACATTCATCAAGTTCTGGTAATCTCTCAGCAGGCGAGCCAGTTCATCTTTCGCACCCTGCAGGTTATTCTCCACTTCAATAAGCTTTGACTTGGCATCTTTCAAAGCACTCTCCCCCTGCTGCTCGTTGTCAGCAACAGACGTCTGTAACGCCTCAATCTTGAAAAGAGTCAGACCAAAATAGAATGAACTTGGGACATAGAGCTTCCTCGGCAGGAAATGGAGAGGAGGTTTGAAGAGGAAAAGGGAGAGTTAAACACAGAGACACAAAATGACTGGAAAAAAATATGCAAGTATGTTCTTTTTCTAAACCAATCAATCAGATTTCTGAAATTCAGTGATCCTTAATCTTGTATGCAACTCTTCTGGGGAGGAGGGTGCAGCTGACCTTTGGATGGCACCCCAAGGATCACAGTCCAAGAAGAAAATGACAGTACAGGTCAAATGCACTTGAAGTGAAATTTAATTATTCATTGAATCTGCTTAGTCCCCATGTCATTTATAATTTGCCCTTTCTGCCATATTAAAAATGACAAATTGGTGGTAAGTTTTGGAGAGACTCTGGGGACATTCAACGCTCTTAGAGGATGTTCCCTGTGCATTTAGGGCAGAAGTGGGTAATGGATGATCCTCCAGATGTTGGACTTCTCTTGTTTTCACATTGCAACATCAGCCCTACTGACAAGGACATGTGGGAGTTGGAGTTCAATAGCATCTGGCAGAACACATTTTGCCTATCCCTGACTTACATAAGCTTCTTTACCTGTTTTTTGGTATTTTCTATTTCACCTCTGTATCTCTGGATCAGACGGGTGAGGTCTTGGATTTCATGACGGCCACTGCTGAGATTGTTGCAATAATCTCCCCATGTGTTCTGCAGCTCTTTGTACTGAAATATAGGAGAAAACCAATTCTCATTTGTTTGTTGTCACTTTGTAACTTTGGATTTTACTATTAAACTTCAGTAGTCATGAAAACACTCATTTCCCTCTATGGAAAGCAAGTTAAGCCAAGCCTACCTTGTTTTCATACAGAGCATTGACCTCATCCTTGCTCTTCTGGGCAATCTCTTCATATTGACATCTCACTGAGTGTATTATTCCTTCCATGTCAAGGACTCGACTGTTGTCCATTGACACAATAACATTGGTTTCTGCACTTGCCGACTGTAAACTTTCTACTTCCTGTCAAGAAGAAGTTGCAAGAGCTTTTGCAAGTACTCTGAATAATGCAGGAGACTCCCATCCTAATAGAAGAAGGCATGTTAGAAAGGTTCACATCTTCTTCTTTGAGCACATGATCTATTTATTAGCTACACCTTTTCCTCACCTTTTTAACCCCCTCCCCAAGACTCCAGAGAAGCCTGCTGCAAGGATGGCCCCATTCATCGTTTCTAGAACTGTTGGTTTGATTTGCAGGACCTGCAGCCTACTTCAGCAGTGGTGCAGAAATGTTTTAGGGGCCATATCAGGCCATGGGACATCCCTAACTATATTCACAAACTGGGAAGAACAGTCACAATGTTCAGAAAGGGTATCCAGGAGCCTCACTGCTACTCTCACAAAAGATCGCCTGAGGTGGTCACATCACTCTCCTAATGATAAGGCCTGATGAACCTGGAAAGATTCCAGCAGAATAGGATTCCACCTCTCCCCTGAAGCAGGCATTTGTAAATTCTTGAACTGTATATATGGACTTGGTTTATAATTAATGCTTACCATTATTTATGGTGGTCAACAATGGTACCCCTACCAAGGATCCAGGGAACTCTGCTAAGGGAGGGGCTGTTCTTTAAGTTTGTGAAAAGGCAATAACAGCAATGTTTAAAATGTGCTTGCGAAACCAAGTCCTTTCTTTTCCTTTGACTCTTCTGACATGCAACTAGAGGTGGAATTACTCCACCCCTCTGCCTTGGGTTGTGAAAAAGAAACTAGTTTTTCCCCTTCCTTTGGGCCAATTCCTGGTACAAAGTATAAAGAAAGAAAATAACACAAGAGCATAGATCTTCTCAGTGCAGAAAGAAGGAATAACCCATTTATGTGGGAATCCTTACAGTTTCAGAGATAAATTGGGCGAAGTTGAGCTCCTTTTTCAGGTTTTCCACTTTCACTTCTAGATCCACTTTGCTGGTATAGGCAAGGTCAATATCCTGAAAGGCATGATGGGAAGCACATTTATCTTAGCTGAACGAAACTCACTTTTCAAAACACTTTATGATGTGTTCCCAAAGTTCTTTTCCACATTCTCCACTCACAACATGGATATGGTGGGCAATCAAATCAAACTTTAGTTCCTCATTATTATTGTGGCTTTCCTATAGAGCATTTTTTCCTAGTCTGGTCCCCTCCCAATAGGTTGGACAATCAGTCCCATTATTCCTAGCCTTCTCAGTCAGTATGGGCTAGATGGTTGTCCTTTGCGGTAGGTTGGCATCTCACTGATCATCTGCGTTATTGGAAATGCCTTTGTCACCTTGGGACCTCAGTCTATTAAGACAAAAACAAGCATGATTTCCAAGCACTGAACATTTGAAATCCAAGCAAGGAGATAGGAGTGCTTGTCCTGTTCCCCTCTGCTGCTGATCTCTCAAAATTGATAGAGAAGTTCTGTAGGAGACACTTTCATCACATTCAGCAGAATGCCACCATCAACAAGGAGAGATTGACTGGAAGGGATAGGATAGAAGCATGTCTCCTGATCTCCACTCTATATACTACCAGTGTTTAATGACTGAAGAGCACTGAAATGTAAGTATATATATGATGAATGAATGAATGAATGAATGAATGAATGAATGAATGAATGGGTGAATGAATGAATGAATGAATGAATGAATGAATGAATGAATGAATGACATCAATCAGTTTGCAGCCTTTCTAAAAAAGATGCAAAGTGGCTTATATTAATCTCAGGTAAATTTCCCAGGCCTTTATTTTTATTGCAATAAACCAACATTCCATCTGATCTGGCATTACTGTCTCTCACAAGTGTATACATATTTAGTGAGAGTTGTATCATTTTAATTGCACTCTTTTGAGATGGAGGAACCAGAAATATCTAACCTTTTTTAGCAGTACAAAATTATTTTCTGCAGCCAGCCGGCGGTTGATTTCTTCTTCATACCTTGAGATGGAAAAAAGGAGATCCTTAAGAACCTGAACAGCCATACACACAAATCACTCCGCAGTGAGATGGGTGGTGACAAATTTGAAATATAAATAAATAAATAAATAAATAAATAAAATCAACTGAATTGCAAAATTTCGTGGGAGCGAATGTCAAGATGGGGGCAAGATGTGCTCAGAGCTTTTGCTTCATGACCCTTGATGGCTGGAGTAAAACTTGAGGGGAAATTCCATCGGCTGGATTAGGCTCCCCTTGGCTGTTGTACAGGTAATGAATCATCTCACAAGGACAGGTTTGAGCCAACCTGCATATCTCCATCTAACACTCATTCTAGGACTACAATATTTCCTATTTCGTTTGTGGTCAGAAAGATCTCACCAGCATTAGCACTGAAATTCCTTTAGGGGAATGAGTTGCAGGGAAAAGCGGTGGGGAATTTCCCTTGACAGGGACAGATTCTTCTGTGAGTGGAGGTCTTTGAATCCAGCAGCTATCTTCAAGGAAATAGGGGAGATGACAGACTAAGCTATTTCCCTCTTCCTACAATCCTCTATATCTGCCCCCCCCCCCCCAAATCTCTTGTGGAGGCAGGGAATGGGGAAAGTAATCCAGGGAATTACTGAACAAGAGGGGAAGAGGCAAAAAGTATTTGCACATTTTAGGTCTGGGAGGGAATTTATCTTAGTGGTGAATTAAACCCCATTTCAACTTTAAGTCAAATAGGATAATTGATGCATGGAAAAATGGGCTGTGTGGGCTGGCCTCAATCTTTCATTGCTTGGATTTGTCCAGAGAACTTCTCTAGAACTCTCCAGAAAAAACAAGAGCCTGCTTTCTCCCTCAATATTTTTATCCAGTGAGCCCTTTTAAACATTTCCTAGCCAGCTAGGAATTCTGGAAATGGTCATCTCAGCTTATGCAAGGACAACTCACTGGGGACAGCTGACACATGCACAGTGCATGAATTTTCTCCCCTTTTTTCCTTCTCAATCATAATGTGGACCAATCATATGATCATGCTCTTGGCCTTTCACATTGAGAAATGCTGCAGCCAGACATATTCAAGGAAGTAGATTGCCTTTCTTTGCTGAGCTGGAGACAAACAGGAAACAGTTTCCAGATTTGGAGAAGAGAAGAGAAGATACTGGGATATCTGTAGCCTGCTTTGGGAAGGGAAAGGCAGAACTTTGTTCTTCAAAAGCTGGGAATCTTGGTATGACCTCCAGCCAGCGCTTACCTCAACCTTTTCCGTAAGAGAGAGAGTGGTACAAAACTTGCAAGTAATTTTTAGTGCTGTCATTCCCTGCAGCCCAAGTCTTTGCTCTACAGCTAGACTTTGCAACCTTTCTGGTCACTTGACCTTTGAGTATAAGCATGCTAAGGTGTCCCCTCCACCCCAAGTCAATGGGACCTGGACAAAGAACTGGGAGAGGCCAAGACAAACTTAACTTTCCCTTTAAATTAGCATTTAATTACATTAATATTATTACGCACATTGAATATGATTACTCCTCCCCAGGGTAGTTAGCAATTATCCTCTTCTGTCACATTAGCAATTACAAGCTGGTGGCAGTTTGGGGTGGGAACCTGAGAACCCCACTCAGATTTCTGGAGGTCACAATTAGCCCCAGGCCCCAGGTTATAGACTTCTCCTCTAAGGATACTAGAAACAGTGCAAGAGTTAATAGCCAGTGTGTTATAATGGGTAATGTCCTCCCTCTCCTCACCCCTGCTACAAGAAGATCTATATTCAGCCATGAGCTCTGTGGCCTCCCAGCATGCTAGAAAGGGCAGAGCCCCCCTGACCATGGGGACAGTGCCTCTGCTCACTACTGCAGGACAAAAAGGCAGATCCCTATTTAAGAGAACCCTCTTCCATTTTCAAGGACCCCCAGCTACTGACATGGGTGGGCCTTGGGAGAATACCTTTTTGCCACCTGCTTCAACGTCCCACCGGTTACCTGCTTTTGAAGTCCTCGACCACATCCTGGAATTTGGCCTGCTCCAGTAGCAGCTGTTCCCTCTCATTCAGCAGCAGCTGCAGCTGGCGCTTCAAGGATGCGACGTAACTTTCAAAGAAGGGCTGAAGGTTGGCCTTTTCGATAGGTCCCTGCTGCTGCAGGCAGTTCCATTTGGTTTCCAGAAGTTTATTCTGTTGCTCCAAGTGCCTTACCTGGAATGACGCAAGTGTCAAGATGCTCTTTTATTGCTTTTATTGCTTCAGATTCTTCGGACCTATTATATTACGGAGGTAAAGAAGCTACTTTTTGACTGAAAGCAGGATTACTCTTCCCGTTGTTACTGATATCCTTATTCTTCTTCCGGAAAATCCAGGCATCAGTATTTCATGCCTTTGAAAATCTAGAGGACTTAATTGGGCTATAAAAGATAGAAATAAAGGGCATACATCCGAACGTTTACATTGCTGCTCTGTGCGTCAGTAATGCAAAGTCAATCCCTAAAGGTATTCTCAGGTTAGCTGAGAATGCATTGACTTAAAGGCTGCAGCAGTGAATTAGAGAATGGTAGCGTTTGAATATATCATTGAAAAAACATGGCAATTTGCAACACTCAGTGCCAGCAATGCTCATCAGTTGGTAAGTTGCACTGTTTAGAGCAGTGTTTCTCAACCTCGGCAACTTGAAGATGGGTGGACTTCAACTCCCAGAATTCCCCAGCCAGCATGGGAGTTGGAGTCTGGGAGTTGAAGTCCACCCATCTTCAAGTTGCCGAGGTTGAGAAACATTGGTTTAGAGGCTTCCTCCCTAACTAGAGGGTTCAGGATTCTAAGAAAGGTTGGATTAGCTGAGACTTTCTGTTGAACACCTTTCATTAGTGGAACTGTTCTGGATTGTGTGTGTGTGTGATGACTGGGATCCACTGCAGTCCACACCCAGACAAATGTAGGGTGGCTCCCCAAAAGATCAGTACAGCAGTTTCCAGTACAGCAATTGGTTAATCCATCAAAAAGCTGTAAAAAGTATATAAGTGGTTGAGAAATACATTTTGACAGGGCAAGGAGAAATCTAGGCACAATTTGAAACTCTCCAAATCTATCGATGAGAACCACTTTGGGATAATGGTTAAGGCCCCAGGCTAGAAACCGGGAGACCATGAGTTCTAGTCCTGCCTTAGGCATGAAGCCAGCTGGGTGACCTTGGGCCAATCCTCCTCTCTCAGCCCCAGGAGGGAGGCAAGGGCAAACCACTTGTGAAAAACCTTGCCAAGAAAACTGCAGGGACTTGCCCAGGCAGTCACCAGGAGTCAAAAAAACTGACTCGAAGGCACCAAAAAAAAAAAATCACTCCAAAAACCCTATATATGGCAGAATAGGATTACATCACTCCAAAGGCATTTGCATTTACCCAATAAAGCTCACTGCTTTAAAAAGGATATCTAACAAGTAGTCCATCTTTGTCTTTTCATCAACAGGTAGGTCATGATTAGTGTGAGTTCAAATAATTGAATATTCAATTTAGTGTGAGTTGTAAATTGATACCAGGTCACGATTAATGCAATCCAAAATTCAGTTAATGTTGAGGCTAGCGCATGCCCAGTTGCGGTTGGGGTTTTAGACGCTGTTCATCTTCGTGCATGCAAAATGGAGCAAAGGAAGACTCCGTTGGAAGAAAACAGTACAAGCTCAGAAAAGAAGAGGCTCGTTATTACATTAGAGCAAAAATTTGATGTAATTGAATGACATGAACGTGGTCACAGCACCCCTAGCCCTAACCTGTACTGAGTAAATGTTTAGCCTGCCCAGTAAAGAACATTCTCTAATCCAAGTGCCCAAAGGAAAGAGATCCTTAGAACCAAACGCACAGACCCTCCTCACCATTTGCTCTTCTCACCTTATCAATGAAGCAAGCAAACTTATCATTGAGGGTTTTGATCTGCTCCCGCTCCTCCTCCTTCACTCGAGAAATCTCTGGGTCAATCTGGATCTTGAGAGGCTGTAGAAGGTTTGCATTGACTCGGACCGTGTGGATCCCCCTCCCTTCCCCAAAGCGACCGATGCATTCGTAGCCCACACCGCCACCAAAAGCGCTTCTGCTGACCCCGCCACCCAGACTTCGGCTGCTAAAGCCACCTGGCCGATAGCGTCTGCTGTAACCGTACCCACCACCAAGACTCTGGCTGCTGAAACCCTGTGGTCTGTAACCATCACTGCTTTGGTTGCCGTGTTCTCCATCCTGGCTGTGGGCCTCTGCATTTTGACTGCGCAAGCCCTCCAGCTTTCCATTTCCAGCACCGAAGCCCACCGGCCCAATGCTGTAGCCAAAGGGCCCGGCCCCGTAGCCCAACCCACCACTAGCGCTTGCTGCAGAATATCTCCTACTATGCTCAGGGTCATAGTGGCTTATGCTGCTGTAGCCCCCGCCTCTGCCTGCTCCCGTGAGGTGCAAGGAGGACAAGCTGCTGCCCCCACGGAACCCACTGCTAGAAGTATAACTCCGTCTCCCGTGAAGGGATTTAGAGCTGCTGCATTGCCGGCTCATGGTGGCTAAGAAGAGTAGAACCCCAGCAGTTGAAGCAAAGCTGCGCGGCCCACAGAGCTCCCAAAGAAGAACAGAGAGGCTGAGAGACAGAAGCAAAGTCCTTTCCTACGTTCATCAGGAGTTATCCTTTATATACCATTGAAGATCTGGGCTGGGCTACAAAGCAGTGATCATGGTAAGGAGATTATGCTTCCTTTCCTTGGGGACCATAAATGGTAAGCAGGCAGGCGCATTTACTTTTTGTTTAGACTTAGACTTCTAAGAAAGCTAATGTTATGACGGTGAAATAATCTGAAATGGAAAAATGTTGCTTGGCTTGCATGGTTCTTGATGGGGATCTTGAAGGATCTAATTAACCTGTTTTCCATATGGCAATTAGGCCTGAGCTAAATAGTTTCAGACAGTTCCTTTGCATTTTGCCTTCTAAAAATGTGGACATTTCAGCACCTCGTCTCAGGCAAGAGGGAAGATTTCCCAGCCTTCGATTTCCCATTCAAGGCCACATAAATCAGTGTCCCTGATGCTCCCATTTGAGCAAACAATTAGAAAGTGATGCAAACTCAACAAATCATCTGTTCCTAACCCCAAAGATGCCAGAATGACGACGCTTGTTTCATGATGTCACAACGCAAGCTCTACCCTCTTGCATTGTGATGTCACTTGCAAGTGCGTAAGGTATTGGTTTGTGCTGCAATGGTGCAATGCACATGTGCCACTTGCTCCTCTGCTCCCCCCACCCAAGGATGCCTAAGCCAACAAGTCGAAGCAAAAGAAACATTTCCCAAGATCTCTAGCATTTCCCAGCAATTCCTGGGCATATATTAGCCAAATTTACTACAGAAAACGAACAGAGATACTCTCTGATAATTCCGTATCATCTATAAAGGAAAGCAGATGTTTCCAAACCTCTGGAGAGAAAATGATTTTGAGAGATAAGCCACAGTAACTGACCTCTCTGGGTTTAAACTTGCAATAGCTATATTGATTTGATCTTCATGAAGTTGTTGTTGTTTAGTCGTTTAGTCGTGTCCGACTCTTCGTGACCCCATGAACCATATTGCGCCAGGCCTTCCTAGTGATCCCTGACAAATGATCAGTGAGATTTGAAGGTGAACAAGGTATTTCCAGACAAATTGCCTGAAGACCAGTGAATGGTCTTATTTGATTGGAAACTGAGCAAAGGGAGTATTATTGGTCTCTATGGCATCATGTGAACCCATGGTGTTCCGTGGGTATGCAACAGGTATGTGACAGGCAATGTATACCCTTATTCGGTTTGTAGTTGTCTCACCTTCTTTTCAGGATTGGACCATTAGTTGGATTTTGGACCTTGGTGTAAAATTGACCAGAGCAGCAGGATAATCATGAAGTTCTATCTAAAGCCCAACAAGCTAGGTATTTATGAACATAAAATGAGAAATCAGCACCACTTAAATAAACACCTTGCATGGAAGACGTGATTCTTCCTCAGTTCTTAGAAAAAAAATCACTTTGTAAAGCGAAATATTTGGAGAAAATGACCTGCGTGCAGTACACAGCAGACATAAACTCTTGCATCCTTAGAGGAAAAATTCCCTTTACATATCTCATTGTACGCAGAATGTGGAATAAAAAAAAAAAGTCTTTTTGCATTGTATTAATTATGGGACAGGGAAAAAGAAGCTCCTTTAGCCATAGGATGGATGAAAATTTGGGTTGGGTCCTTTCTTTCATAATAGTCTACCAAAATTCATACATTCCTTCATAAAAAGGACAAGCATGAGGTTTTTTTTCTTAACATCTAAATGTGTGACTCAGATTGACAATGAAGATATCAAAATGGTGGATAGCTTCTGCCTTTTAGGATCAACCATCAACAGTAAAGCAACAAGCAGTCAAGAAATACTACACCACAGACTAGCACTTGGGAGAGCAGCCATGAAGGCCTTGGAAAAGATATTCAGATGCCATGATGTGTCTATACCCACAGACATCAGAATAGAATAAGTCATGGTATTCCCTGTGACACTATGGAAGTGAATGTTGGTCTTTGAAGAAGTAAGGTAGGAAGACTATAGATGCTTTTGAACTTTGGTATTGGTAAATACTTCTGAGAATACCATGGACAGTCAAGAAAACAAACCAATGGATCATCAAACAAATCAACCCAGATTTCTGACTCGCACAAATGATCAGGCTCAAATTATCCTACTTTGGACACAATATTAAAAGACTTAGCTCTCTGGGGAAAGATCTAAAGCTGGGAAAGGCAGAAGGAAAGAGAAGAAGAGGATGATCAGCAGGAAGGTGGATGGACTCAGTTAAAGGGGCGATTGGTACACCAAAAGAAAACCAGGTTAAGAACAGATCATCATGGAGAAAATCAATCTAGGTGGTCACTAAGAAATGATACCAACTTGATGGCACATAATAATTTTAAAAAATTACTAGAGCTAGATAGCTGTCTCCATCCATGCAGAGACCCAGCCCTGTTTGAATCTGTATGTATTCAACCATATTTATTTATTTGTGGCGATGAACTTGCAATGCCAATTTTTTTTTTCATGACAATCTCTTTTCATAATAGGAGTAGCCCCATGATCCAAAATCTGGTAGTACTTAAGTCACAAACCCTTGTGCAAAATTTTTCTTGTCATTCTTTGGGAAGAGGTGTGTCTTGTTTTGGTGATTTTCCATGATGGGCATGTTCTTGCTTCCCTGGCCATTGTTTTTCCAAGGCTCATATCCTGAATCGGAGCCACCAAGTCCAGCATCTGTGGGGCAACAGGAGGAAGCTCTTCTGTGATTCTGTTCCGCCTTATTTCAGCCAACTCCCTTCTATTAAAGGGATGTTTCCCTTCCAGACTGCCCCAGGCAGCATTCATTTAGCCCTGTGTCTGCAGCAGAACTAGACCAGGGCTGATTTGCCTTGTTAATCCCTCATGCCTGCGTGGGTTAATTTGCTTGAGTTGGAGATGAGTTGCCAGGCTCACCATCTTCTTGGAGGAGGAACCAACATTTCCTGTGATATTATGATTGCTTATGGCTAGTAAAGTTTCCAGGCTCTTGTTTCAATAGGGAGAAACCACCTTGTAGAAGAATGACTTTGCTGAGTAAAGGGTAGTCTCATGGTTCTGCATAAAAGCATAGTTAGCCTTGGACTTCTTTTAGCAAACAGATGCTGCCATCCAACAATTAATAAAATTTAAAGCTCTCCTTCCGTCACAACAACAACAGCAACAACAAAAGTCCTGTCAACAACAAAATTCCCATGCTTGCTTATAGAGGAAGACTAATAGAATGAAGTAGTCTTGAGTTAAAAGTGGACTGAAATATCACCATCATCTGTAGGGGAAACATGGATTTATTGCAAGGGGAGCGTTTAAAATTCCATGACAGCAGATGAATTTCACTTGCAGTTTATTGGAGAGAGAGAAATTTGACAATCCATGACCATTTATTTCTAGAGCAATGTCAAAACATATAGAAGGCTCTTTTAAAAATTAAATTGTCAATGACTCCAAACATATTTTCCATTATTCTCTGTTTTCAGAATAACTTTCAATATTGTTTATATAAATGTAATTATGCTTGCATCATTACAGACTGATCTACTGATTGCCCATGTTTGAATGACTATCTTTTTGCTAGTGGAAAGGTCCAGATTCTACCTTCATTGCATACTGAGGATGTAACTGAATTTCATATGTGGACATCCTGCTCATTGGACTTCTCATTTCTGGATCACCTCACCACAAAAACTAGATCTATTACTAAATTCACATTTTTCATCTTCAGAGTTGCTCTCCTTCCTCTAGCACCATATCCACCATTTTTCTCCCTAGTTATTCCATGCTCCAGACTTCGTTACCTTTGAGAAACATTTTTTTTTAAATTATCAAAGTTGTAACTACTTTTCTCACCTTCACAACTATAAACAACACCATAATCAGGAGGAGGAATTGGTCTAGTCCCACCACCTTCATATGTGGCTTGAACATAATATTAATCAGATTCACCTGCTTCTCTTGAATACCCATACCCATCAATTCTACCAAATCCTATATTTCTACTAGGATTATCTGAATATTCTAGGATTCATCCCATTTCCAGAAACATATTTTCTTGTTTCACTCTCACTTAGGCAGCTTGTTCCACTTCCAACATTAATAATAGTTTTGGAGCCATGTTGCCTGCTTCCAGAACTTCCTACAGCTCTTGCTGTGATCATAATTCTAGAACCATCAGAGATACAGTATGTTCATCATTTCCAGTACCCTCTGGAACTCATGCATTACAAACACCATTTTTAGAATTGCTACTGCCTCTAAAGTCATATTCTCCATTTGGTCCATATTCAGAGACTGAATGATGCCTATCACCTTCAGGTTCACACTCAACTGTTGCAATATCATCACATTCGCGTCTGCAAAAGGGAGCTATGTAAAGAGTTGAGTCTGATATAGCCTGTGGTTATAGAGCTCCATGTAACCAAAGAGTTGAGTGCAGCCCTCAGCCCCCATCCCAAAGTTGTCAACCTTATTCTTAGTATGACAGAAGGAGCTCATGCAATAGGTGATCAGAGAGTAAACAAAGATGCTCTTAAGAATAATCTGTATTAATGATTCTTTACTGGATTTTCCAACGTAACTCAGATATGTGTGGAAGCAGTCTTGCTAACAAGCCAACACTTATCAAATAATAAGAAGCCACTGCTCAAATGCAGTTTTGAAGAGTTGAAGATCTTAAGGTTGATGGAGCCTTCTCTCTTCCACTGGCTGAGAATGGGGCTGGAAGGAGTGGGGGAATGTTGAATGCTGCTTAAAAGGTTTTCTCATTGTTTCACACTGAATTTGGAAGGGCTGGCTCCATGTTTAATTCTCTGATTAGTACGGTCTGATCTGATGATGGTATGTTAGGAATAATGCACTTCCAAAAGTGTTGGATGGACTTGGTATTCTAATAGCAGCGTTGAATTGATATTGAGCACAAATCTTCCACTGGCAAATAGTACTGTGAAATTTCCAGATATTTGTCTCTTGAATAAGCTTCCTATTCTGAGACAGAAAGTCAGAAGATGGAAGACCAATGCAGAAGTTGTCAGGGCTTCATGGAGTTTCAGAAACATTATTAAACTGCCAAATTGATAATATGCATGAAGATGACACTAATCCCACTTTTATTTCTACTTTCATACAATATCTACATGACTTTTTGCTAGAATTCTCATAACCTTTTCTTGTTTCACTGAAGTGCAAGAATAACGAATGAAAGATAAACCAACGAAAGATCTCTCTCTGCCCACCAGAAGTCAACAGAATTGCATGTCATCATCCCCAAGCAAGAATTGCACATGGCTGAAGGAATTCTGATGAACAGAATGCACAGGCACAGCTTCTCCATCTGCAAAATGGGCCCCAGGAGCCTGTGGAGAGCTACATTGCTTGAGCGGGGTTGGGCGGGCAGAGGGTGGATGAACAAGTCCACTGGTGGTGTACAGAGAAGTAGCAAATCCTCTAATAGTGCTCCGCACCTCCATGTTCTACCCACTCTTTGCATTGAGAACTCATTGCAAACAGAAAAACTGCAGAGCATTTTTCTTGGAAACCAGGAAAATTATGTTATTATTCAGTCATCAGCCAACAAGAGAGACCAATTAAGTTAATTAATTCTCAAGAGGCTTTCTCTTAAGTGGCAGGCTTTTCAGCTCAAGGGCTCACTCCACATTGGGTCCTGTTTTGCTGTATACGTGCTGAAAGCAATACTAGCAACATTGCTAACTTGGCATTTCTGAGAGGAATCTCAACTATTTATTTGTTTATTTATTTTATTGGATTTGGGTGCTGCCTGACTCCAAGAGAACTCTGGGCAGCTCACAATATAAAACAATTAAACAATGCAAAACCAATCTAAGTAAACAAGATTAGCATCTGTCCAAACAATACAGTGTATAGAGAAAAACACATCTAACAAGGAAATCATATCTACTTCTAAAATGCCATCAGGGTGGGAGCTACACAAATCTCGGGAGCAGGGGAGAGAATTTCATTGCAGAGGGCAGGTGCCATGATGGAGAAGACACACTTCCTGGGATCTCTTAGATAGCATTTTTTTATTTGAGGGGACCTGGGGTGCACCAACTCTGCCAGCCCTTACTGTACAGGCAGAAACCACGGGAGCCTAAAAACTGAAAAGATGTAGGGAAACAATGACTTCAGATTCTTCTAGGGTAACATATTGTCCCTCCAGAGATTCAGGTTCCTTAGATGGATTTGAGATGGATACATAAAATTGTAGGAGTGAAGTACTCTAAATGTTTGAGTGGCTTATGTCCCTTCAGCCTGTAGATGCTGCTGGAAGTCTGTTAAGGGGTAAGGGTCAAAGTTAGAGCATTTTTGTAAAATATCAATATATACTCCTAATTGCTATGCCTAACAGGGAAAGGAAAAAAAGTTAGCTGGGAGAATGTGTTACTGGATCTCAATTTAAATGTTGCCAGGGCTACCAGATGAAGAACAGTGCAGAAAAGCATGTTTCTTTTCATCCTTCCTGCCCAGGACTATATTTATTCTATTTACTTATTTTATAATATTTGTAACCCACCCCAATTAAGACACTTATCTGATTAGGGACTTCAAAACAGCTGTGAGGAGAAAAAATGATTTATTAATACTTAAGGTCTTTGTTAATTGAAACATACTGATAAAACTAGCTATAAAGCAATAAATGCTAACACCAAATAAAACAAGCTTACAGAGCAATAAATAAAATTGCTATGTGGACTACAGTTTTCAGTCATGGACAGGAAGCCGGAAAATAGATGGACAAAGTAAAGTGCTGATGGAAGAAGCAGGGAAGTGGTGTAAAATTAGCACCAAGGACGGTAGCACATCCTGGGAGTCAAGATTGTGGTTTGTGGTTTTAAGGAATAAAAAGGGATTGCTGACAAGGGGTCGGGGCCACACGGCCTCAAGCTGTCTATTTGACCGCTTTTCCATGCTGGTCCTCATTGCAATGGGATTATAAGTAAGTATGCTACGTTTTGATTATTGACTGTTGAACTAAATTTTAATAAAAGCTTTATAATTTGAAGTGGTCACTGTTTTGGTGTGTATGTCTCTCGTGCTTAATGAGGTTTTCCCCTGACACAGCTGATTAATTCTATGCTCTCCTTGGGATTCACAGGTCTTCTGTAGGCAATGTGGAAACTTCTAGATCTTTACTCTCATGGTAAATCCAGCTTCATGCTTCCTTGGAAGTAAATAAATATATTTAGATTTGCAGCTGTAAGCAACCTATATGTCTGACATGGGAGATAAAGAAGTGAGTCGTCAACCTGCACAAAGAGATCAGTCACACACTTATAATAAATTTAGTTTACTGCAATGTACTGTACATCTACTGAAAATAGTCAAGGAATTTCAGCTTATCCAAAACTGGAAAAACTATTGTTGCAAAGAATGTCATATTATGCACTCATATTATGCCAATGTTTGACATCTTTCCATTCATATTCAGTGTGATGATAAACTTTAAATCCTGGCTTGGGGGCAAGTTACCCCAAATAGTGTTTTTTCCTACCCTTATGATGAGGTTGTCCATCTCAGGATGTCTTACAAAGGAAGATGTGATAGAAGACTACAAGAAAAGGCTTTTCTGGTGGTAGGGTCCTGATTATGGACAATCTTCTCCAAGGCCTGCTAACGCCAACTGAAGAGCTTTTCCCATTTTTGTGTAATTTAAAATCTCAATTGGTCTGGTGTTTGTGTCTGTGTGTGTATGTATGTATATATTTATGTGTGTATATATAGACTAGATGATAATGATGATGATGATTTCATCTGGGAAGCTGAAAATCATCCCATAAGAAGACAATGGTAAATCATTTCCAGGTTCTTACCAAAAAAATTGCATCAACGGGTTTGTGTTATCACCAGGAGTTGAGATCAATCTGAGGCCAACTTTACTTACAGGTAACAGTACTATTAATTGCTTTTGGCACTTATCTTGCTTTCATGCCACTGGTGGTTGTATTTAGGAAAGGGGAAGAAATCTATTCCATTTATACATATTACGTTAAAATTACATTGCTGAACCAATTCGCAGAAGTGGACATCCTTGGAGTCCATTCACTTCTTGAAGGATTCTGTCCAGTGAAACTTCCCATTTCTTCCACAACTGCTTGCGTTTTGTTTTGGGGAAGGTGACATTAGAGCAATTTTGCATGGATGTCCTCAAAGACAGGACCCAGAACCTGCCTCCCATTTAAGACAGATGAAACCCAGCCATCCGTGCTTGCCTTGGATTCCAAAAGAAATAAGTCTTCTCCTTCTCTCTTTCGTTAGATAGTAAATGCAGGAGGAGATTGCTTCTTTGTGTTCCCTTCAGAAGAAGCTAAAGTGAATTGTCCCACAATGAGAAAGAACTTTTGCATCCCACCCACCCCCTATTTTTCCCCCCCTCAGGAGGAGCAGCCTCTGCTTGGCTATATATACTTGGCCCCATCAAATATTGATTTCCACTGGATTTCCTTTTTCAGCATCTTCAAAGGTGAAGTAAGGGTAGGAAGTTGGTTATTTGATCCACCGTAAACTATAATTCAGTGGTATCACATAATGTGGAATTAGATTACACCGTTTTCATCAGATCATACTACTTGTTTGTACTGGCTCTTGCCATTTCCTTCTTAAAAAAACTAATGTGCTTATTATAACTCCAAATTTCCTCTTTGAGGCACTGCTCTTTTCCTGCCAAAAAGACTTTGGCTCAGAAATCATCCTGGTCTAAAATGTATTGCTTGCAATAACATTCTCAAGACTATCCATCTGAATTTTTTCCTTTGCCCTTTTTTCCCAACAAGTATCAACTTATTATCAACTTAGTTGATTACATTCCATTATTTGAAGGCTGTCAAATGTATCTGAACATTGAATAAGTCAACACAGAATGGATTTACACATTGCACTAAATCACAGTGTGATTTGACTTGGATTGGCTTAATATAGTTAGTGAACCCAGTCATTGTGGTTTGTAAATCATACCTTGTAGCTTAAAATAATGTGTAAACTCAAACTATGGATTATTCAGCAAGCCATGGTCAAGCAATCCATGGTTTTGTGGCCATCAGGGATACACTGTGTTCACCTTTCAATTTAATGTAATTTGACAATAAGGGGAAAGCACTTTGAATCAGTTCCTAAAATATAAATGAAGTCAATGAAACATCTCTCCCTCCCTCCCTCCTTCCCTCCCTCCCTCTCTCTCTCTCCCAATATATACAAGGTTACTAAAAATCAGGCCCCATAGGCCAATCACAATATGCTTTATTAATTTTTTTTTCAGAGAAAATGTTACTGTATCTAGGAATGTTCACAGGTCATGCATCAAACGAGTAAGGAAGTATTAGAAGAAAATGACAACCAATTTAATGTAATTTATACAATCAATTGTCTATGGAGCCTGACTCTTGATATACCTTGTATATATCATGAAATGTCATTTTGAAAAATTAGGGTCAGCAGAAAGCCACCCTCTGGTTCTTAGCAAATAATGATGACATCTGGAATGGGACCTAATGTTTTAAAATAAGTCAGTCTGATAATCCAGCCACAAGAAGACTTCTCCAGATGTACAAAAGAGATTGTGATATTGGAATATACTTAGGCTATAAGCCTCAGGCTGGATCTTGTTATTTTTCTTCTTTCTTGAGCTGAGCTTAGTATTTTTAATAGAATAAAGGCAAAAGGGGATGTGACATTAACTCCATGAATGCAACTCTTGAGGAACCTACACAGTGACAGAATTACAGGGGGTGGAAAAGGTCAGATTCAGGTGCAAAGCAGGAAAGGGAACAGTTTTTAAATCTCTCTTTCTATTGCTTGGCTTTTCCAAAATGACTCTGAGAAACACACAACATGTTTCAAATAACTATTCAATATTGTACAGAGTATTCAAGAAAATTTTGTAGTACACAACTCAGTCTTTGGAATTGGGGAGAAGATTGATTTGCACCTTTCAGTGCAAATGTTTACATATAAGATTGCGGCTCCCTTGTCACATAGTCAATCCAGGAAGTGCCACTGTTGTGATCCTAGGGTAGGGGAACTTTCTGCTTTACCAAGATAAAGTGGAGAACCTCAACCACCATACAAAAGGTTTTCTCCTTCCCTCTTCATCACAGCTGTTTATGCTTTGGAGAAGCAAACACTGGCTGGAATTAATATCCTCTAACAATTGTCCTGCCATGAATCCACTGAGAGAAGAACACAGACATTCGCTCTCAAATTCTCCCTGACAAAAAATCATAATTCCAATTCTCTTTTTAACAAGACTCTTCTTGCAGGAACCCATTTCATTTGCTCAGTATCTTGAACTTGGTAAAGAAATGCTATTACAACAGGTGCACACCGACCCCAGGAAGCTACATTTCTACACCATTTTTTAATATTGGGCATGAGGCTATTTAGGGAATGTGTGAGATTTATTTTGATTTGTTGACAAAAACAATTTGCTGTCCAAAAAATAATGATCTTCTTTGGTTTTAGATGTTTCTCTCAAAATGTAGAGATCCCAACTATTGTCTGAGGCACTCAGGGGAGCATCAAATTTCACTGGGTACACCAGGATTTGTATAATGGTAATATGTGGAAATAAGGATGACAAATAATGAGAAATGTACTTTAAGATGCCGATTATTCAATCCGCTGTTCTGGATGTATGATTCCATTATGTCTACTCATTCTACGTTATTCAGAGGCAGGTATGTGGAACGAACTATAAATGAACTTTTAAAGCATAATCGTATGCTGTCTGCTGCTGTTAAGTAAGCCAAATAAAATAAGAACCGATGGAAATAGGGCTTGCTATTTCCAAGAAGCTAACATCTTGCTGCTTCAGTTGGAGGAGCAAATGGTATCTCAATCTCCTCCCCTCCTCCCCACTCCTCTATTTAAGATAAATTGTATAGTTAGTTCACTACAGTATGTTATTTGCTACAGATTCTGAAAAAGAAAATCCCCCGTGGTCTGTTCTCTTTCCCTTTCCTTGCTAGTTAATACTAATGGTGCTAATAGATTAAATTATGGTTTGCTACCCTCAAATCAGTTGACAGAGACACCTCTCTTGTTCTGCAAAGAAGTAAGACCAACTCTGTGGAGATACCCTTCCTCTGAGATACTTTGAGTTTAGAATTTTGTGGAGCATTTTTTTTTTCAACCCAGCTCAACCAGTCGAAAAGTATAGGGCTGAATACAACTGGGATGTAATCTAGTTACTTTTGTTTAAATATTCTCGAAAACTGGGCATGAGAAGTTTCTTTTCATAAGGGTTTTTATGGCAGGAAATGTCACTTTGAAGAGATTGGATGTGTAGGTAGTACAGCTTTGGTTTGACTTCTTGTCTGACTTCAGAGATATCTAAATGACAATGGGTGGCATTTTCTAGAACCCTTCAGCAAATGGAGTCATGGAAGGGAGATGAGGACACACGTTTTGCATCCTCCACTCTGATCTTCCAGAAATGAACTGGAAAGTTTGAAATGTTGGAGCTGCACTTACAACACTGTGTGTGATCAGGGCCCCTCCATGACCTTTCTCGAAGTGCTTTACATTGTACATAGTTGGAACCTGCCCTTAGACCTTTGCTATCATAATGGGGAAGTTTGGGGTGGACTGGATGAGGTGTGGTTATATTTGTTGAAGGACTGAAGGCTTTTCCCCTCCCCTCCCTAGGAAATCATGAGAAATCTGTAAGCCATGGATGGAGGGGAGGGGGGCATTTTCTTTTTTGGCAATGTTTTGTATAGTTTTTATGTTTTCTGTAATTTTATTAGTATTTATTATTTTAATGGATCATGTGAGCCACCCAGAGTCCCCCATTAGAGGGAGATGGGTGGAGATAAATTTAATAAATAAATTAATAAATACATTTGGAAACCTCTCCATTAAAAAAAAGGATATTCATATGGTATTCTGAATTCTTTAGAGGAAGACTAGCCAAACTGATTTTTTTTTTTTACATATAAGTTGATAAAATAGATTTGACCACTGTGTCAACCTCTGTGATGAAGCACCTTATTCCCTTTCACCCCTTACAAATAGTCCCACGCTGACTCAAGGCAAATTGCCATCTTCCTCTCCCTTGCCACGCTCAAATTCTAAAAGAAAACAGAAATCACATTTCTCAACCAACAGAGCAAAGGATTGTTATTAATTCAAGGTTTTAAAAAGTGTGCAGATACAAACTGCTCCTGCAGCTAGTACTAAAGAAGCAGCACACGCGAGGAGAAGTTTATACACAATGCAGTTTTATTAAAGTCACCAGAAATGTTAGAACTCTCAAAGAGATGTAAGGCAATTTACAAAGGTTTTGTGTATTTTTTTTTTTTTTAACATATCACCAGCATGAGAACAGGGTGGGAGAAATCATTTCCATCTGCATACAGAAGTAGAAAGTCAAGCAAACAGCTGGCACAACAGACCAGGAGGGTCCTAAAAATATGGTTTAAAAAGTCAGGATAATGGCCATGATAGTGCAATCCAGGCTTCACCTGTTTTTTATGTGTATCACACATGTGGCACACATAAAAAATCAAGTTGGTGGCTACAATTGCACCAGCACAGGTGCCATCTTGATTTTTATTTTTTTTTTTGCCACACCCCTGGATATCTCCACAACAGATATAAGGTTATTCAAAGGCACTTGAATACATCACTGGGGAAAATCACCTTCTATTGCTTTAAAACGTGGGTAAGGATGTAGGTAATTAGAATATATATATATATATATATATATATATATATATATGGAGAGAGAACATCTGCATTCCTCCTCAGTATGCTGAATCCTGGGGACACAATAATACCCAAAGGATGTGGAATTATGCTTGCATCATAATTGCAAAACAGATAATCCCAGGAATGTTTGGTTAGAGACAGATGGTAGTGCTGAAGCTGATAGGATGGGTGGGCACCTGCCTGACACGTGGATCTGCTCCTCCTGCTTTTGCTGCTGGTAAAGAGATTCTACAACCTTGATGGTGCTTCGAAAACTTGCAACAATGAATTGACCAGAAATAGTGGAGTTTGCCAAAAGAATGGCTTACGTCCATCACAAAAACCAAGCCAGTGGCTCAGTGTTTCTACCTCTCTTAAAAACAGTAGCCTTAGGTACTCATCCAGGCAGCCACGGCTGTGTCTAGAAAGCTTGAAGAACTAATTTTAGGGCCCTTCACATGTAAAAGGTAATACAAACAAACAATGCCCCCCGCCCCCCAACTCTTCTTATTGTATGTCTGAAAGGGGGAAGAGGGGAGAAAGCTTCATGTAAAGCTTCTATTTCTTTTCCTTTCCTGCCATGAGAACAGTTTGAATGCACAAATACTTTGGGCTAGATGGTGATGACTCCCAGACTGGTCAACCTGAGCTTAGCTTTGGACCTGTTTTGTGAGCTAAACTCCTGGAAAATTGTTGGAATGAATGCAAGAGTCAACAAAAGTATCTTAATAGCTGCAGAGCAAAGCTAGCCAATTTTATTTTTGTCCAGGACCTCAGAGATCATCTCTTGGGGGACATTGGCTAATAGAGAGCAGGGCTGCAGAAAGTAATAGGTGGCGCCAAACATGCCTTGGGTATCCCCTGTTTGCCTCTCTCGCACTGCCTGTTCTCTCTCATCTTTTTATTTTTCTTCTAATCCTTATTTCTCTCTGGCAAGCAGAAGCTGCAGGAATGGGACAGACAGATCTTACAAGAAGTCAGAACTGCAAAGCCCACATGAAATTAGGCCCTAAGTCACACGTGGTTCTAGGCCACAGATTGAAGCAGCACCATGATTTGAGCTACAAAACATGACAGAGGGTTTTGAGATACCTTAAAAATGACAATATTTATTGCAGCATGAGAGTTTATTGACAAGAGATTACTCCATGAGATGCACTGTGGATGATGAAATTGCTGGAAGTTTGCATTGTAGCTTTTTGTTATCAATGTTTGAGGATGGTCTAGGGCTTGAAACTCACATGAACTACTGTATACTAGAATTTTAAAACAGGGTGTACGATAAAATGATCCTTTAAACAGAGCTTATAAAAGTAGCACATCTGGTTGGGACTATTGTTGTTTTGCTCTTCTTTAGCTGCAATTTAATGTACCTCTCCTTGTCACAAGATGGGCTTGTGCAAAGCCATGAAGCAGAGGAGCAAAAAGACAAGCTATGTTATCTGCTCGCTACAGAGTTATGCAACACTACAGCTCACAACATGGAAGAAGGCGATCTTGGAAGCACCGTTCCATTCACAGAAGCATTAACCCAACAATATGAACGCGCAGGGCAAGTTACAATAGTCTATGCAACAGAGTATTTAAAGAGACTGATGAGGTGAAACACACATGATCAGAACAGTCACACCAACTTGCATCTTCTGCCTTTCTGGGACGGGCCACTTCTGAGCCTGCAGATGGATGATTACATGATTGAAATGCTTCTGTCATTGATCAGAAAACATTCGTATGTATGCCAAACTAGCATGTCAGAGAGAAAACTAGACTCAAAGCCCTGACATACTGGTCTTGTACATCCAAGGAGCTATGTCCTTTTAAAAAGCAAAAAGGGGAGAAGTTTCCAAGTATGTGATCATCCATCTAGAGCCTGGAAGGATTGCAATAGTAGGTCAATCTTCTGATCGTAACTTAGGCTTACAAGCGCCATCTAAACAAACCATTTACCTTGTTTTTGTTTCATTGTAGAGGAAGTATGGCAACTGTGGGGATTAGTTAATTATCAGAAAGTATGTTTGTATTATGTGTTGGTGAGGGAGGTGATAACAAAAGACTCTTTTGTTTCTTGAAGCAGGAAGTGACATGTGCTTTCGGAAACCTTAGCTGCTTATTCTCTTGCTTGAGGTGCTGGTGGACGATACGATCTTCATGCTTGAACTCCCCCCTCCATAGCTGTATCCGCCACCTGTGAGGCTTCCAGATCCACTTAAGCTGCCCCCACTAGTAAACCGGCTCACTTTTCCTCCTCCAATGCTGATGTGGCTGTGCCCACCACCGCCGCCACCAAGGCTTAATCCACTGGCTCCTCCACCACTAGCGTATCCAACTCCTCCTCCGGTCCCGTAGCCACATCCTCCACCGATACCGTATCCTCCTGCTCCTGCACCGCTGATGGTGCTCGAGCTGCTGATCACAGCTGTGGATTGGAAAACGATACAGGAAATCAGTCTTGGCCCCTCAAGCTGGCAAAAAGACTCCCTGATTTAACTAAACGCTAGATCATGTACTTACAGATATTGACAGGCGTTTCAAACTCGCCTGACATCCTAAGAGGGAAAAGAAAAACAGGGTGTTGAAAGAAAGAACAAATTGAGCAGACGAGCTTTTTACAGTCCAGAAAACTCAACCGCTCCTAGCGTGCTCTTTTTATGGCATTTGTAACAGCTTCACATTTGCTTCAAAATAGCTTCAAGGAGATTTTCCAGGATCCTGAAAATTTGTCACTCAGGGCTAGAGTGTCATGTTACTGACAGTGAGATGGGTGGGCGTATAAATTTGATTTATAAACAAACAAACAAATTATGAGCTGGATTTTCTTAGGACAGTGTTGTCCAAACTTGGCCACTTTAAGATGAGTGGAGTTCAACTCCCAGAATTCCCCAGCCAGCCATGCTGGCTGGGAATTCTGGGAGTTGAAGTCCACTCATCTTAAAGTAGCCAAGTTGGACAACACTGTCTTAGGATAATGAGGTTCAACCACACAGCTCTGTGCAGCAGTATTTCCATAATTCATGGGCTTCTAACCAGTCCTATAGTAGCATTTAAGCTATCTCCTTCTTGGCCTTAGTTTTGTATTAACATACTTCTCCTTCTGCCATTCCAAATCCCTTGCTCTAGAATCATGGTTTTTTTTAAAAAAAAAAAATACTTGGATCTACCTATATTCTCAACTAAAAGGATTTCCCAAGTCCCCACCCATGTCTCTTACATTAACTGGTCTGTGGTCTGGCATCTGACCAGAACAGACAGCCACCTTCAAAACACAGATCTTGACAATCAGACTCTTGCCCATGGAAACCACATGTTCACATTCAGACAGAAAGGTCCCATTTCCTGGCCAGCACTTACCGACTCTCCTCTCCCTCCAGCAGTGTCCTGTAGGTAGCAATCTCAACATCCAAGGCCAGTTTCACATTCAACAGTTCTTGATAATCCCGCAGCAGGCGAGCCAGCTCGTCCTTTGCCGTTGTTAGGGCGGTCTGCAGGTCAAGCAGCTTTGCCCGAGCATCTTTCAAGGCTAGCTCCCCACGTTGCTCAGATTCTGCTATGGCGGACTGCAGGCTGTTAATCTGAAAAAGAAAGGGATGAATGTTCCCTTAGATATCACATTTTGTGTACATGAATGCAATTGCCTATACAAATTAATCGACTAATTAATTCGTTCAAAACAGCAGGGCCTTTTTAGTCACGGCACCAACTCGACGGAGTGTTCTTTCCAGGCTGGCCCCATCACTACTTTCATTTGTTTCTCAGAGAAGAATGTAAGAGTATGGCACGAGAGATCCATGACCAGTTGAGGGGATTCATTTCTTTCTGTTGGGTATAAGGTATCTGCTTTGCTTCTTGTGGCTTATTCATGTAAGCAACTGTTTCTTTAAAAATACCATTCTATGACCTTGTTATTATCACTTCAGCTAGAATATGCCCCCACCACTACCCCAAACAGGGGGTTTCCATGTAAACTGGATGAAGTGAAAGCATTCAGGTGGGAAAGTAATGGGAGAAGAAAACCAAACCAGTGAAAGTGAATAGCATAAAATGGGATACTGTTCTTCAGCTCTTCTGGGACTGAAGCCCCAAGCAGCTAGATTTTGAAGATATGCTTTGAAAACATGTGATGCAGTTTTATGGATGGAACTAAGGAGGTCTGAAGGATCCATGAGCTGCCTGGATGGAAGATGCCCCTTTCTCCCAGGAACCATACAGAATTAAAAAAAAAAATAATAAACTGAATAAGAACGAACCTAAGACATTTTTGGAATATCTTATGAACTGCATACATTTCGTTCAAGATGGACTGAACCTAGGTAGTTATAAGAGATGAATCTTTGACCCTCATGAAACTACTAATTTCTCAGTTAGGGAAAGAAAGAAAGAAAGAAAGAAAGAAAGAAAGAAAGAAAGAAAGAAAGAAAGGAAGGAAGGAAGGAAGGTAGGAAGGAAGGAAGGAAGGAAGGAAGGAAGGAAGGAAGGAAGGAAGGAAGGAAGGAAGGAAGGAAAGAAAGAAAGAGGGAGGGAGGGAGGGAGGGAGGGAGGGAGGGAGGGAGGGAGGGAGGGGGAAAAAAGATATGCCTTACTGCTTTCTTCACAATTTCAGTTTCAGAGCGAAGTCTTTGGACCACCCGGCTCATATCTGCAATCTCATCCTTGGTTGATTTCAAGTCATCGCCGTGCTTGAAAGCTGTAGTTTGCAACTCTTGGAACTAAGAGTCAAAATGCAAAGTAATGATCATCTTATATGTCATAATAAGTCCAATTCACAAAATATTCTTTATTCACACACATAGAAGGGTTGGCATTGGTTGCAAATGTATAGAAAAAAAATGTTCATACTGCTTGAAAGAGGAAATTTTGAATTGCTTTAGTTTAATGTATGGAAAGGTTTAGTTTTTCTACAGATTAAGAGCCAAAATTTAGCTACAGGCACAGAAATATATTTTCTATAAAGGACTGCATTTCTTAAACATGAATTTATATGCAGTTGTGCTCTCAAGGCAAAACACTGGACCAGATTCTTGGAACCCCCTCCAGGAAGCTTACAAGATTAGCAAAACATATTTTTCCACTTGAGACAAAACAGCAAGGTACATTCTACCCCAGGCCATCCAACTTTTTTTAGCATCTGAAACATCCCATAAATACACCCAAGATTGGGAAGGTTATATATTAGAAAAATGAAATACAAATGGAAGAGACAGTGGTAATTATCTGTTGATAGTGGTCATTCACCAAACCATCTTTGGGTGTAATATGCCCTGTGTTTATGACATGAAGATAGTACTCCATGTATCTTGGGACATAGATTAGATCTAGAAAATGTATGGTATAATAAACTTATGAGCCTCTTTTGGCTGCCATAAAGACTGTTGTTTGATTTTCTTGCAAAAGACTAACTTTCTGGACATGCTGCTTATAAATAGTTGGTTATCTCAATTACAGGAAGCTTCTCTCAGATTTCAGTAGTTCTGAATTCTGGGGCATCAAAGAGGATTGAATTCTGTTTTATTCTAGTATAAATATTGAGACATCTCAGAGATTTGCTTTATAATTGAGGGGACTTTTTGTATTTCACGTTTAGGTGAAATCACATCTGCTTTTGCCAAAGATCCTCACCTTACTTTGGTACCATGCCTCTGCCTCGGCTCTGCTTCGATTAGCAATGTCTTCATACTGAGCTTTGACTTCAGCAATGATGCTGTTGAGATCCAGATCTCGGTTGTTGTCCATTTGCAGAATGACATTGGTCTCCTTAACCTGTGAGTGCAGCTGAGCCAGCTCCTGTGGAGTTGCAAACAATGCAATTGTCAAGGGAAAAGCTCTTATGCAGAATAGTGTCATCAGGGTTTGTTCATGGCTGTTGATCAACTTCTTGGACATGTATCTATGTTGAAAGGAGCTCAAAAGAAAATCAATGAAATGAATGGTTTTCAAATAAAGGTCCCAGCTCCTCTATCAAAACAGACATGCCAGGGTTTGTTTTTCTTGAAATCTTTTACAATTCCCTTGTGGAATTTCTAGTACTTTTATTGAGTGTGATTTGGAATTCTCAGAGTCATTTTGTTTATGGGCTTTTAAAGGAGAAGCCTTAACAGCCCCCATTCACTTCCATGGGGAAAACGCATGATGGCTCTCACTCCAGGTGCTTGAAGGCCTCACTTGACATGGGAGACATGAATCTCTCTATGGAGGCGCAGATATTAAGGTATCCACTTTTCTAGGTATCCTTGCAACACAGAAAGGCCCCTCCTCACCCCACACCAAACAATCAGATAACGATTGAATTATTTTACCTAGGGTTAAAATGATTGATTTGAAAGAGGCCATTCAGGGTTGTCTTAGGAGGGCTATTTTAACAGGTAAAGAACAGGTCCTCTAGCAAGGATTTCTTGCAGATAGAAATGCATTTATTTATCACGTATTGGAGAAAGAACTCACTTTAGGTGCTAACAGGTGTAATAAGGCAGAAGTGATCCTTACCGCATCAAAGAGCGCTCTTAAGAACTGGATATGTTGAGTCAAAGAATCAGCCTTGGATCCCAGATCAATCTTATGCATATATGAGCCATCCACATCCTTAGGGAGAAACATATGAATACTGTCACAGTCTGGACAGAGCAGGCTATGGTGGATCAGAGCTTTCAGCAGAGGAATTCCTGCTTTAAGGCTTGGAAGCAATATTCTATGCACATAATGCACTTGTTGTATAATACAGTGGAGCAAGGCACTATTTATTTATTTATTTACTTACTTACTTATTTATTCAATGTAGAGCTCACTTTGCATTCAGGAGCTCGGGGCTCCTTGCCTTCCCCATAACAGCTACCCTGTGAGGTAGGCTGGGCTGAGAGAGAGCCAGGGGCCCAAAGTCACCTGGTGAGCTTCCATGGCTGTGGGTGGACTAGAACCTGGGTCTCCCCACTTTTAGTCCATCATCTTAGCCATTAGACCACACTCATTCTCAATCTGATATCAGCTACAGTGGACATTGCAAAAATACATCCCTATAATTAAGCTGGAAAATAAAATACCCAGGTTAGAAACTCACATTTTTAATGCTTAAACTTGTGAAATTTGGGGAGAGAATTTCCAGAATGTGCTAAATGGCAGCAACCTGCATCTCAGTCCTAAGATTAATTGTACCTCAGTGCAATGGTTTAAAAATGTTGGTGTTGGATTTAATGCAGGTATTATGGTAATTGTGAATGCCAGACATGTAAGACTATTCATGTTAGCTATAATCAAGCACTGCAAACAGGTATGTAAGTACACATATTTATGAGCAGGGATGCATAAAAAATAAAAATTATGATTGTAGCTTTACATTTTCATACGTTAATGCAGACCACTTGCCTTTTTGAGCACCACAAAATCATTTTCACAAGCTGTCCGTTTGTTAATTTCATCCTCATATCTGTAATGGGAATAAATTATATTAGTACTAGTAGTATTAGTATTATTCAACTGATTGTTCAAATGTATACAACATTTTTACAAGTCTTGCTGAATATATCTTTATGACAACCTTTTAAGGTAAGTGAAATCAGGAGATTGTTACTTGCCCAAAGTCTCAGCAAAAGTTCTATACTTCACTTGAGGCCAGTGTGCTATACACAGGACCATACATGGCAAATTAACTATGTATGGATTAAAAAGACTCCCCAACTGCAAATAGTGACAGGGAAAAGTAAATCATGAAACTATGGAGAAAAAATTAGCATAAGAGCAGCTGCCAGTCACTTGGAGAAAGGCATCATGCACTGCTTTGCCTTCTTGATAGAAGTCCACATTACCCACCCAACATCATCCATCACTCTTCACTTTACATACTTGTTCTTGAAATCCTCCACAAGCTCTTGCGTGTTCTTCAGTTCTATGTCCAAATGATTTTTATCATTGCAGAGGCTGTCAAGCTGCCGTCGGAGAGTTTCAATGTAAGCCTCATAAATAGGTTCAAGATTGTCTCTTAGGGCTGGAGAGCCTTGTTGGTACAGAAGATCCCATTTGGTCTCCAGAACTTTATTCTGTTGCTCAAGGAATCGCACCTAAAACCCAACGTGGGAAGGAGAGAGAAGAGGCACATGGTTATCTTTCTTGAAGAATTGACTGGAATCAATTTGCTTGTTTTGCATGTTAGACTTCCATCCTATCTACATCACCCTCCCTTTTTCCCATTTCCCTACAATCATGCTGTGAGATAGATGGGGCTCAGAGAGAGTGATTGCCCCAACACACCCAGTTAGCTTCCGTGGCTGAAGTTGGGACTCGAACATGGTTCTCCCTAGTGCCAGTGCAACTCTTTAACACTCCACACCCCGATGCAGGTCAGGTGGAAAGGCCATGCTGGACCTCTGCTGATTTCCCCATTTGACAATATTCTCCATGTCCCTTCCGAGACAGTACAGTCCTCCTGGAGAAAAACATCCTTTCTTAATCCTCCCTCCATCCTTTCTCTAATTTTAAAAGTTCAAACAGTACTGAAATGTATTTTCACCCATTTGAAACAGCATCAACATTTTGCATAAATGCACATTTACATAAATGCTGATTAAAATTCATGGAAGATGCATAGATCCTTCTTTCAAGGAAGTAAATAGTATGTTGCCACATTTTGCACCTATGTTTTGTTCTTCTAAAACCCCACAATATATTTTACTAGGAATGATTTGGACATGAAATGAAGCAGGGAAGCATAAATATTCATCTTTTTGGAAGTATAAAAATCAGAATTATGCAATCCTGTCTGCACTCCCAACCCATTCAGTATAACACTGTACCTACAGTTGCATATCAGGCTGTCAAATGGATTAGTGGGGCTGGAGACCATGAGCCCTAGAGGTCACATTCCACTCTTGCCTAGCTACTTAGGCTGAGATGTAGGCAAAGGAAGTAGGTGACAAACCAAGAGCAAGTCTTTCCAGTGGTGGATCTTCATCTGTGGAAAGCTCATCTGATCCCTACATTATAGTTTTTAAGGGCACCAGATTTCTGGAGGTTGATTCCACCTGGATGACTGAGAATCTCCATAAACATCGGAAACCAGATGTTTTAGAATCGCTTTTGCTGCTTTTTGTTCGTTTTTTTAAGGTTTTAAAACTGGTTTATCAATGCTCACTTTTTATTTGCATTTTTATTTCGCTGGTTCACTAGCTGGAAAACCCCAGTTCTTATACAAGCAAGCAAGTTGCTGAATACTGCCTGAAATCACTTTGTTTTATTTTATGATCTGCCAACATTAACAGACAGAAACTTAATGATTCCTTATTATTTTGCTGCAAACTGTGTAAAACGTTAAAGTAAATCTAAGGAATGCCAGATGTTATGTTTTGAGGCTGTGTGTGCTTCAAAGTTTATTCAAAAGGGCTTCAAAAGCTGTGCAAACTCGTACCCTTCCCCGATTCATTAAATCAGCTACGGGTTTTTTTTCCAACTTCCACCCAAGCCGAGCCTGAAAAAAAATGTGGCTGCTTTAAAAGTCACATTAATGGTGTGGCTGCCTTAATGAATCAACTGATTGGACAAAGCATAAGATGGCTTTCTCTAACTATAATACTTTAAGGTTGGATTGGATTGGTGCTGAATAAGACCTGGGAATGATTTTTAACGAAGACGTACTTGAAATACATTTGAGAAAGAGAAAAAGATCAAAGATCAAAACACTAGCTCTTATCTTTCTTATTCATATCTAAAGCCTCTTTAGGATAAAGTGAGAATGGCCTTTCTCACATTATTTGGAAGGGAGTATATATTCATGTTCACTGTAGAATGATATATCTTTATCAGTGCTCTAATTGACGTGTTCTCCCCCCCACCCAAAATTTAGGCTTTTAAACTGTGAGAACAAAATGTGTAGTGTGATTTTGCCAGACATCCTGGGTGGCCTTGGGCAACTGACTATTTATCTCCTCAGTGCAGCTCCTTCATCTGTAAAACAAGAATAATACTGTAATGAGGAACTTAGCCTTGAGGGATGTTGTAAGAATTAATGAGATAATGATTTTCAAACTTGGCACAAGCATGTGGTACAGCTGCCAGATGATTCTCTTTATGGGGCCCATAAACCTTTGGAGTTTGCAGGGGAAAAGATGATATTTCTCCATTTAGCTCGAAGGAAAGGCTGTATGTACCTTAATAGGGAAATTTGGGCCTGAAAGAAGCACTGAATATGGCAGCTCTTAAAAAGATACAGGTATGGCTAAATAACTGGAAAAAGCAGATACTCAGCTGTGAGGTAAATCAGATGTTAAATATATGGAAGAAGTTGTGACAAAGTTCAGTAGGTTTTGCTTTTCTTCCACAGTAATGTCAAATCCGAAATGCAACATTTGCGCCTCTCCTGTTTGGATATTCAAGGGTAAATGAAAGAGGGAGAAGGAATGAAAGAGGAGGAAGCAAAATAAACAACAGTTGCTTTCCAAAAAAATGGGTATGTTGCAGAAACTAAATATAAATACGCTTATATTGGGATATACAAGTGTGTGTGAATTTTGATGGACTGATGCAGAAATAGGATGGATTAAACTTTAAAAAAAAATCGTAGGCTAGAGAAAGTGAAATAGATGAGCTTGTCCCACCCGAATTCTGGTTCATCCTGACTGAAAGGACAGAGCATCCTGTAGAAAGTAAGATAGCTGTTTCCCATGAATCTCTGAAGTCACATGTTACATCCTTGTGGATAAAACATGGCACCAAATCACAAGGGCCATATTCCCCATTACATTTTGATATATGCAAATCCAGAACAGGTTTGGCCAGTGACGTTTTGCAATTAGTAGTTGCATCTCTCTTTTTTGCCAGAAATGTTCATTGGGAAATCAACCGTGAGAGATATGTACTGCTACTTGGAAATACAAAAAGTCATGTGACTGACAGCACTTGGTGTCCATCTTCATTTTATCCTCAGTGTGAAACCCCTGATTAGGTGTATTGTCTTCCTCACCTCAGGCTTATCAGCCTCAACAGTAGAAGTGCCTCAAGGGGCTGAAACAAGAGTTGAGTATAAATGTAAGATTTATTCAAAGCAGAATTTGAACAAATGTTAACATTTCCAGAACTTTGTCATTATTTTTTGAACTAAATAAATGGCACAGCAAACATGTATAGTCATGTTCTTCCTTCACTGAAATTGTTCTATCACTGGGGTGATTGCACTGAGATAACCCCAGCTAAGATGTATGACAAAGGTGAAGTCTCTCCAGACATGACACTACAACTCCCAGCAAACAGAAGACCTATTAAAGATGCTGGAAAGTATCATTCAGCAACATCTGGTGGCGCCAGTTTTCTCACCCTAGTGTCCATGACTACATTCGACATGTAGAATCCATCTTGGTATTTCCAGACTGCCATTAATGTGAGAGGACTTTCTTTCTCTACCACCTTCGTGTCTCCTTAAGAGAAGGGAGGGTCTCTGTTCCAGAGAAAAGAGGGTCTCAAACAAATTTTGAGGATGCATGAGTGGCTTTGGTGCAGGAAAAATCACTCTCATTCATTCTGTTTCTGGGGGCCTCATTTGATAATGGAAGCAGACAACTATTCCATTCTAAATCGTTTTGCTCCCCCTCAATAGTTTTAGATTAAGTTATTCTGATTGTAACAGTGTAACAGAGCTATAGATTTTGTTCTTCTGCACAGGTAGGAAAGCATCTCTTCATTTACATAATGCCATCAGAAAGCAGTGAACCTCTTCTGGTGGGTTGAAGAAAAAATAAATCCCACATTATGAATGGGTGAGATCCAAGTATGATTATTGTATCCACTTGTGGACAGACCCATTAAGAAGGATTTAGACAAATTGAAGCAGATTCAAAGAAGGCAGTAAGGGTGATGAGGCATCTATAAGCTAAGTCCTATGAAGAGAGAATGAAGGAATGGGTTGCATTTAATCTTATGAACAGAGTATGAGAAATGTCATGGAGAAGAAGATCAGAACTTGTCATCTATCAACTCAGAATGCAGAACATGGAAAAAAGGTACAAGAAGGTAGATTCTAATTATGTGTTAAGGAAAAAAAGTCCTATAACAATAAGAACAGTTTGACAATTGAATAGTTTGATGATGAAACCTAGAAAAGGGGTAACTAAATACAATTCTTGAAAACCAGAATGGAAATGGGGTGAGGAAAAAGGGTAGCTGGGCTGGGAAGGGAAAGAAAAAGGAAGGGGGAACACAACTGAGCTGATATGAGGTGAAGGGAAAAGATAATTAGACAGAAAAGGGTTAAATTCACCAGGCAAGCAGTGTTCCCTACCCCCAAAGCTATAACTACTCTGTGTAGGATCAAAACCTTCACTCTTACTCTTCACTGGCCATGTTCAAGCAGAAGCTGGAAAGCCTTTCATATGGAATGCTCTAATTTGGATTTCTGCAATGAGCAGCGGATTGGACTCCATGGTCTAAATGACCCCATCCAACCCTATAATTCTATGTACTAATGACTTGGATAAAGGTATCTGCCAGCACTTTGGACAGCAACAAAATGAATGCTTGGCAGAAAATTGACCAGGCACATGTCAAGTACAGATTTCATGAAGGGGAGAAATACAGCGATTTAGCTATTACTGTGATATGCCCCTCTGGAGTATATGGTACAAGGCTTTAGAGGAAAGCTATACAGAAAAATCCAATGATGAGAAGCTCAAAGTATTAATTAGATTTGCACAGGGCTGGACTACATTTCAGAATATTATGTTGTACAGATAGCCCTTCCAGGCCTGTTCCATTTTAACCTTCTTATGCAGGGGGAAGGGAAGGAATAGCATATTTTAAGCTCTTTCATGTTGGACACTTGATTTCAGTTTGCAAGGAGTAGGTCATTAAAATAATTTAATTTTTAAATATGTTTTATATATTATTACTCTGTGTGTGTGGATCTCCAAGACAGTCTTGACTCATGGTGACTGCCTGGACTAGTCCTTGCAGTTTTCAGGTATGCCCTTGCTTTCTTCTTCCCAGGGCTGAGAGAGAGGGACTGGCCCAAGATCACCCAGTTGGTTTCATGCCTAAGGCAGGACTAGTACAGTTTCTAGCCTGGTGCCTTAACTACTACATCAAATTGGCTGTCATTTATTTCTATTACATCATCATCATCATCGAAATAATAATACCACCACCACCTTGGGAAAGTGGTTTATAAATACTAGCAATAAATATTTCATAAAACATTTTATGAAGAGGAGCATAAAACATGATTTTCACCTGCACAGGGTTAGAACAAACCTGTGCTTAAGAAACACCTAAGGATGAAGCTGTATATGTCAATAGGAATATATTATTCAGTATAGTTCCTTAGAACCACTTACATTAACCAAGTGAGTCTTCAAATTCCTGCTATCAAATTAATCCAGAATGGTTGTAATCTCCATTTTAAAATGAAACATTCCTACTTCCCTCACCCCCAGATTCCACCAATTTCAACAGTTCCACATTTTAACATTCAAGGTCTAAACATCTTTTTAAAAAATCACAATAGTTCACTTCCAATCCATCTGAAATGCATGCAAAGCAGCCATTGTTTAAAACAGCTTGCATAGTTCTTTAACATGTGGAAAGTAACCTCTATCTCAAACAGTTGTGGGTTGGCCTCACAAAAATTCAGCTTGCGTTTACCCAGTGTGCTTTCCTGTTATGGAAAAAAAAGTCACTTAAAATACAGTTTCATCTCAAGACCAATAGGGCTATGTTCAGACACATATTAGGAATATTCCAAAGAGAAATCAACTTTCTCTTGAAAGCAGTGATGATGAACCTGTTCATTCTGGAGACAGTTAGCTCTTCAGGAAGCAAACATGTTTATTTATCAGATGTACAGGTAGTTCCCAGTTTAAGAACGAGTTCCATCCCCAAGGTCTGTCCTTAAGTCGAATTTGTATGTAAGCAAATAGTATTGTGTAATGTATTGTGTAATGAACTCGAACCATTGTGTATTTAACTCGAACTTCACTACAATAGGCTCCTTTCTTAACTATGAGTCATCCTTAAACTGGGCTTTCTTAACCTGGGGACTACCTGTACTAGAATAGATCTATATCAATGTCACTGTAACACTTTATTTGAAAGAAGCTGCCATACAAACCTAAGTGAAGCCAACAATGAATTTGACTAGTATCGTTAGGGTTTCTTAAGTATTTCTGGAAGAAATCATTCCTAGCTCTTGTGCTAGAAATAAGAAGGATTGCAATTAGGAGGAACTTGTACATACATTCTGCCACTGAGTTTAACTCATAAATTATGCAGTAGAATGCCACACCAGACACTAATCTTTAGATCAGTGTTTCTCAACCTCAGCAACTTTAAGATGTGTGGACTTCAACTCCCAGAATCATGGGTGTTAGCTAGGGAATTCTGGGAGTCAAAGTCCACACATCTTAAAGTTGCTGAGGTTGAGAAACACAGCTTTCAATAGCTAACCATATGGTACGAACGCTCAGTCTTGGACCTGAGCTTGATAAACATGGTACCAATTGAATAAAGCATGTACTATGCACCCAACTGTTTGGAAGTTAGCAGGTCACAACTTAAAGTATATTGGGCCCAATAAAACAACTTTATCAGTTCAGAACTTTCAGATATGGTTCAGGTTATTTTACAGATGTATAAATGAATACAGTCTTAGAGTTAGAAGGGTACTGAGCAATTGTCTCAAATGACCATGTGTTCCATGACAAGATATCCTTCTGTATCTATTGCATCATTGGCAAATGTCTGCCAAACCTTCTTTGACAATTTCCAAGGGAAAGTATACCACAACGTTCACATTTACAGTTAATTCCATTACTGAAATATCCTGAAACTTAGGAATTTCTTCCTAGCATTTAGTTTAAATGTACAATTTGAATAAAGTTACTGGTTCTTGTCTTAACATAGCCTTCCACAATCTGGTGCTTTCCAGGTAGGAGAGATGACAAATGCCATTATTCCCAGCTAACATAGCCAAAGGGGTCAATGGAAATCATTGCCCAATATATCTGGAGGAAACCCAGTTGGGGAATGTTGTCCTAGAATTAAAACAGCAGAAACTCTAAACATTATGGCTTCAGTCCTGTTCATTTTTTGCCATCCCTATGAAGTCAGATTTTCATAAGCTATACAGATCCTGAGCAGCCTCATTCTACCTCCGTGTCCTATAGCAAAATTTCCCTTGTTTCTTGTTTACAAACTATTCTAGAACCCCTCAATGTTCTTTTTGCAATACAATGTTCTCCCAGCTCTCCGTCTTACCTTGTCGATGAAAGAGGCAAACTTGTTGTTGAGGGTCTTAATCTGTTCCCTCTCTTGCACCCGAACCCTCTGAATCTCAGGATCGACCTCCACATGCAGAGGAGTCAGTAAGTTCTTATTCACTATAACATTGTGGATTCGCCCTGGTGGTGGGCAAGGCACTGAGCCTGAAAGTACATATCCTCCTCCACCACCACCACCACCAAAGCCTCCAACGTGACTGCCCAGACCAATGCCGCTGCCAAGGGCAACCCCGCCACCCAAACCTCCATATCCTGTGCTATAACTGCTGAATCCCAGACCACCACCCAAGCTTCTTCCAAAGTGAGCTCCTCCACCACCACCGGAAGCTAGGCCAAAAGAAATCCGCTTGCTTCCACCAAGGTTGTAGAGACTTCTGCTGCCAAAGCCACCACCATAAGTTCCCACTCCTCCGACTGGTACGAGACAGGATGAGCTGCTGCCCACTCGGAAGCCACTGCTGGAGACAGAGTAGCCCCTCCTTCCCCCAGTTGAAAATGATCTGGAGCTGAATTGCCGGTTCATTGTGGGTCCGTGAGAGGGAGAACGGCAAGGTTGTGAAGCAGAAACAGGAGAGCAGAGGTTAGAGGAGACCAAGAGCCCCCTGTGACATGGGAACGGGAAATATCTCCTTATATGTGTTTGAAGTCTTGGGCTTGGTTGCATGGGAACGAGAACAGGAAGGCAAAATATTCAAGGGCTTGGCTTGCCTTCAAGCAATGAGATCTACAGTAACGGCCCAACATCAAGTACAACACACCTATCCGATAGCTTTAATTTGTCCAAATTGCTTGCCTTGCAATCCCTGCTTATTTACATCCCTTTCATGTTCACCATTACCATCTCTGCTTTCTTCAAAGAGCTTTAAGCTACGGTACACAATTCAAGATTAATGCAAGGGGGTACGACTGAGGATGCCTGTCTCTGTGCCAACAAAAACTGTTGCACAGAAAGAGCGAAACACAAGTTTGGATGTGTGATGCTCTGTAGAAGTTGTAGAAATCTTCTGAACCCATAACAGGATTGCATAGAGAGCTCTAAGTACACGTTCAGCTCTAGAAGGCTCTTTGGAGGCTCATTTTAGAGGGAAATCCCTTATGAGCATTTTGTGTCTTGGTGTTATGAAATACACAAATGTTGTCATGAGGAATGTGCAAAAGAAGAATTAACAGTGTTGCACCTCAACATCAGCTTTCCCCAGCATTGGTTTCTTTGGATGTGTTGACCTACAATTTCCATAAGCTGCCACTAGCCTGGACAATGTTCAGAGATGATGGGAGTCTTAGGGTAAATATTTGGAGAGCATCAAGTTGGGGATGAGTTGAATCCATGTGAAGTTGCTCATGCTTTTCTTAGTGCCACAGCATCATTGATACACCACATTTATCTAGGGCTTCTCTGTCTAAGAAGATTTCATGTAACGCTACAAGGTGGGAACCTTGGTTTAATGAATACTGTGAATGTGTTTAAATTAAATAACAAGTTATTTTCAAGGGTGATTTTAGGACCTTGGGGTGGTTTGGAAAACCACGTTCAACTAAACGTTTGCAGTTTATTTTCAAGCAATAAAAAGTTCTCTACGAAAACCACACCTGCAGTAATAAAATTCCCTTAATTGTAAAGAAACATAAGAGCAAAAATGTCTTGCATCTGAAATGGTATCTATCCGAAATATGATCCTTGCCTGCGTGGGCACAACATGCAATGAGCAGGGATCTTCGCAGAAACCTTAAAAGCCCTGTTTTTCTTCTCCTCATTTCCCAAGCTTGTATAGAAACAAATACAGGCAGCACAATGCATCATTAGCAAAAGCTGGAAGGTCTATGTACGATATGACCTATATTCTGGCTTTCCCCCCAGGCATTGTACTATGGTGGGTGGGGGCCCCTTATAGGATTTTCCATGTTAGTTTAAATGTATTCTTCTCTTCTGGACACACATCGTTATTTTTATTGTTAGAACATTCTTGATGTTTTTAATGTTTTATGGTGGCCAGAGTCTTTTTGGAGTCCAGTAGCCTTATACTGTAAATGTGACAAACGAACAAATATTCCTAAGCAATTCCACCCATCCTCCAACTCTCTCCATTGATCAAATTATGATGTTCTGCTAGTAATTTCACTAAACAAATTAGGATGGCTGGATGAATACCTGAGAAGCTAAAACAGGGAGAAAGAAAATAAAAAAATGTAACATGTCCTCTTCAGAACCAGATCCATTCAGTTTTCCCCAAATGTCTTTCTTAACTAGTCTTTCATAACTGTAAGCTTTACAAGTGTACACTTGCTTTTCACACCTTTCCCCATAGGCCATGCACACCTTCAGAGTAGCCATGATCTGGGTGGGCAAATTATGGATGTTTATGTTAATTGATGAATGTTTAAACTTGAAAAAGAATCTGACCATGAGCCTAGATCTGACTAGTATTATCTCAAGTATTGTGAAGAACCCAATCGCCTGTATGCATCTCAAAAGTTTCACTTCTCTCTCAGCAACAAGGTCTCCGCATCAAGGGTCTAGGAAAAGACGCCTTGCATTCATTTCTCTTTTGAAGATACATCTGCCCCTCTAAAGCTTAAAATGAGTGCTGTCATAGGACCTCTTCACCATGGAGTAAATACTTAGAGAAGTTCATAAAATACTCTTCTACCACCATTGATGCATCTTGAAATGTCTCCATCCACTTCACCGTCTTCAGTAAACTTTCTGCAAAGGTACAAAATGAATCAGCTGCTTGTGTTCATTTTTGTCATTTATGTATAACTTGCCACCAAATTCTCTCCATTTTCCCTGTGAAACACAATTACCTTGCCTCTTGTACAGTATTTTTCAGATCTGCCCTAAGTACGTTGTAGAGTCTATCTAATATTTGCTGCAGATCATTCAGATTCTCTGCCAACAACATGGTATTATCAGCATATAAAATCCACGTACTGTCATGACCCCAGCTGACACGCCTCGAATGTCACCACAAACATTCCATTAATACAAGTAACAACCAAGGAGACATCACTTATCCTTGTCTCGTGCTCTGCTCTGTGTTGAATCATTCACTAAGCATTCTATTTATTCTCACACACGCTTTCCTTCCATCATATATTACTCCAATCACGTTCAGCATCCAATCTTCCACTTCATATTCATGCAGAACGTTCCAAAATTCAAGCCCATTCAATTTATCACACACTTCCTCTAACTCAACCAAGAGAGTAAACTTTATTTCTTGCATTCATGCACACTTTAAGACCTGCTGAGAAACAGAAATCGAAGCTGCCCACCCATTCCAGCATAAGGCCAGACCACAAATCCCAAATTTTGCTCATTATTACCTCTCCTGCTCTTTCAATCAGAATTCAGTCTAACACCTCCCCAAGCGTACTTAAGAAACTCATCCTCTCCCTCTTTCGGCATCCACTCTTGCTATTTTTCCCTTTATGCAGAGGGATAATGACGTTCTTCCCATCACCAGGCACAGATGCAGCCTTCGCCTGCATGTTAAAAAAGTTGCACAGCCACTCCATAAACTGATCACATCCACCTTTTAACATTTCACCACCTAGGCTACAGTACATCTTCAGCCTTTCCACTTTTCAACACTCTTGCAGCATTTCTAACTTCTTTTTCATCGTGTTTTGTTGGATACCAGCTTTTGTTTCAACTCCACGCTTAAATATATCTTTACCATTCCCCTACCAATCTCTAAGAAATCTCCTTCCAAGGTTCCTTCACTTCAGTTTCATGACCTGAACGTTTCATTCCAGGTACTTGGCTGGAGGGTTGCTTATTTCACCCATTTCCAGAGCTACTTGTTATTTCCATCAACATCATTCTGTGTTTTCTCTGTCTCTTTTAATCTTCACTTAAATGCACTCTTGGACTGCATTGGGGGTGGGGGTGGGGGTCAGGCATGCTGAGTTCTCCACCTGTCTTTTGCCTCTGGAGGCTCCTGCTTTCCATCACGGCCCTGCCTTGCCCCTTTCTACCGTGGGTCTTTCTTCACGGGCCGGCCTCTTGTCCTGCGCTCTGTTCATGTTTGCAGACTGGGTCAGCTTTGTTAGGAGACCGAGTCTTGTGCACAGGCGGGATGGTGCTGGAACCAGGGTGTGGGTGAAGAACAACACAATGGCTGAGGTATACAATGATAGACAAGTCAGAAATTGCAGCCAGGGGCGATCAAACATGCACCTGCTTTGTTTTTGCTCCCCATGAGAACCCACGGCTATACAATATTTTAGTTTATAGGAGGCAACATATTTTTGCTTTTGTTAACCATTTTAATTTAATTTTTGAATTATGATTAATTATAACAATACTAAATTGTTTTAATGTAATTATTTCATTTATTAATTAGTATTCATATGTAATATCTGTTGCATTTTTGCATGTGTATGAATGCAACCCATTGATGAATGCATTTTATGTAATGTGGCCCAGGTATTCATTTGAGTGTGAGACCCCTGCTATAAATGTTATATAGTAAATTTCATTCTAACTGTCTGCAACAATCAATCTCTTATAAGCATTTTTCTTTGTCATCCATAGCCTCTTTCACCCCATCCTTTATATTTCCCCTTGGCGTAACTCCATACCTTTCTGTGGCACTCCGGAATATAATTCTTTTCATTCTGTTCCAGGGAGTTTCTCCATCCTCTTTCCCTACAATCATTTTCCATTCATTCGGTTAGGAGATTATCTATCAACTAATATTTTTTGCATACAAGGCCATATTGCATTGGTTCTACTTTCACTCTAGCTTCTTTCACATCTTTCCTTTCCCTATATGTCCATTTTTTCCCAAACTCTTGTCTTGATATTATCAAAAATTTGTCTGTCCCACATTCAAAATCTCTCATCACTCTTTATCCTTCATTATTTCTCTCAATCTTTCATAATAAGAATTCAAATTAATCCTATTTTTATTCATTAATATTTTATTCCTGTGTTCAGATAAATAGACTTATACCATGTATCTGAAAGAAGCAGATCCATCAGTTGCCCACCGACAGTCACAATTGTCATTCATTTTTGTCATTTTCAATGGCTCAATTGTTTTTTTTCCCTGTATTTTTGTCTTGTCCCATATTCATCCATTCATTTTGCCTGACATAATTTTTCCCATAGATTAGATTCATTCACAATGTTGCACAATTTGTCCCAACTTATTCTTGGGTCTACCATTATCACCATTCATTGAAAAGCAACTATTATAAATGATGGTCCTACTTTCATAAGAATCTATAATATAGTAGATGACACCAATTCCAACAATTTTACATACATTTCAGCCCTTCTAATTATAATTACACCTTCCCTTCTCTTCATGTATTCATCAGCTCCTGTTCACAAGAGCAGGCCACCTTCGTTCAAGTTTATTATGTCCTTCTTCTTTCCTTACATTCCAAGTTACATTCTTCAAAATCCCGAGTCATCGCCAGATGGCCCTATAGATATTGATCTCCACAGCGCATGATGGGCTTGGTCACCTGAAGCTTTTACATATCATTAGGTCACCAACCTTAGTCACATCCATGTCATGTGCACCATTCCCTACAATAAGGTCAGCACCAGTCAGTACACCACTGCAATAAGGTCAGCACCATGTTGATGAAGACTCTCAGTCATCCAGGTGGAATTATCTGGAGGTTGAGTCATGGCAACTGGACTTCTTTTCTTTTCTTTTGGTTTGATGTTTCACTGCTTGTCCCAGCAGCTTCTTCAGTCTAGAAAGTTGGTTGGGGGGACCCCATAAATGTCTTCCAGGGTGGCTGCGTTCCTCACTGACATGATGGGCTTGTTGAAGGGACAATAGGAGTGATTAATAGAGTCTTTGGGATGTGGATGTCTTATTCCTAATCCCTCCCTCATCCCCAAGTGGGTCTTTAAGTGCTGCCTCCCTGGTGACCTTGTGAAGTGGTCTTAATCTTCCTGGGGACCGATGAAAGAGCAGCATGAAAAATGGGAGACAAGTTGTGTCTGAGGCCTCCATGTCTATTGAGGGAAGGATTTTCCACTTTGGCATAAATGGATTCCTTCACTCCTCTCTCAAACCACCTATCTTCTCTGTCTAAAATGTGAACATTATTGTCCTTAAATGAGTGTTCTTTTTCCTTTAGATGAAGGTAAATTGCTGATTCTGTCCTGAGTTGTTGTTCCTCCTGTGCTGGGCCATCCCCTTATGTAAAGGCTGTTTGGTTTCTCCAATGTAGAGCTCTGAACACTCCTCACTGAACTGGATTGCATATACTACATTGCTCTTCTTATGTTTCAGTGTTTGATCTTTAGGGTGTACCAGCCTCCGTCTCAGTGTGTTAGTGGTTTGAAAAACACAGGTATGTGGTGTTTTCCAAATATCCGTTTTATTTTCTCTGACACACCAGCCATGTATGGAATGATGAGATTCTTCCATGGACTCTGGGTCTTAGCTCTGTCTGCCCTTTTTTTGTTGGATCTAGAAGTGGATTTAATAAAGGCCCAATTTGGATACCTACAGGCCTTAAGGGCTGTCCTCAGGTGTCTGTTTTCTTTCTTTTTGGCATCTATGGAGGTGGGGATGGTTTCTGCCCTGTGGTGTAATGTATACGTTTTGCTGTTTATGGCCCTTCCCAACAGAGGAGAGAACCCGCCCTAATCTCAATGTACAAACAGCCATGCATGTGAGAAGAGATAAGGCAGTCTAGAACTTTCATTTATTAGGAGGAACTGTCCACATGAATGTACAAGAGAAACACATCCCACCCTTTTTATGAATGTTGAAACATCTCTCAAGCTGTTACTGACTTAATTGACTGACTGACTGATTGATTGATTGATTGATTGATTGATTATGTGCCATCAAGTCATTTCAACTCCTAGCAATCACATAGATAGATTTTCTCCATGATAATTTATCCCTAACCTGGTCTTTCAGGTCTCCCAACAGTGCACCCATCACCACTGTAACTGAGTCTATCCACCTTGCTGCTGGTTGCCCTTTCCTTCTCTTTCCTTCCACTTTTCCCAGCATTAGAGCCTTTTCCAGAGAGCTGGGTCTTCGCATAATGGGTCTGAAGTAGGATAATTTGAGGCTGGTCATTTGTACCTTGAGTGAGAACTCTGGACTGATTTGTTTTATGATCCATTTTTTGTTTTGTTCTGTTCTGTTTTCTTGGCTGTCCATGGTATTTGCAGAAGTCTTCTCCAACGCCAAAGTTGAAAAGTGTCAATACTCTTCCTATCCTGCTTCTTCGACGTCCAGTTACTGACTTACCTGCCACAAATTGAACAGAGGCAGAGGAAGGAGAAAGAAATTGGAGACAAAGGGAAGGAGAGGTGGACTGGTCTACCTCCCCAAATTATAAACCAGTGGAAGGATGCAGTGTCAAGACTGAACCCATTGCTGTTACTATTGATATGTACATATTTGGAGGGGGTGGAATATATAATTATATACAATCCTTAAGATAGAAAAAAAAAAGCCCTTTTCATTAACTACATCTGGATCTATAGTTTTGGTCAAAAGCCAGGTTGCTATTTGTCATAACGACAAATCTATGGCGGCTGATACAGGACAGGATGGGAACTGATGACATTGCCACCTGGGCCTCCCTTTCCCTTGTGAACAGGAGCATTCTCATTCATCCTCGGCCAGCTTAATAGCCAGATAACTGCTTAATAATACAGGACTGAACATGATTGAAAAATATAAAGTGCTGCCCTGATAGCATCAAATCTTTCAACCATGAAACTTTCTGGCCATGCCTGTACATGTTTGACTCCAAGATAGATACTGAGACAGTGGAAAACAGTTGTCAGTGCCAGCCACTTGAAGAGGTGGCATGAACTCGATGTGCTACAGGTGCCTGGCACCTTGGAAGGCCGCAGACTGCTTGCATCTGAGGGTTTGTGCCCAGAAAGTCACCTTTGCCCAAGGCTCCTCTGTGGCTTCTAATGCTCTTCCACAGAGAACTCATGGGCTCTATGGACACTGCAGGAGAAACAGATGCTCTGTCTCTAGCCAACAGAAAAATGGGAGTCTTGGGTTGAAGTGATCTCTGCACTGCAAGCATACAGTGCCCAGAGTGGCAGTGATATGACAAGGCTAGGACAGACCCCAAGGCTTTAAAAACTTTAAATATATATATATATATATATATATATATATATATATATATATATTTAAAATAAACGGGTATCTCAGATCAAACGAGATGCTACCGCATCCTTGTCAAATCCAGAGGTTATAACAGTTTTGGAATACCACAGCACAACACACATTAATTAACCACTGTCCCTGTAGTAATTATCAACCACATTCATATCCAGGAACACCTGACTACAGGCAATCTCCTCTGTAATGTTACTCTGTTCATGCCTGCTCCTTGTTGATGTACTGTATGGATCTTCAGAATATTGACTTGGTCATAGAGCTGCAGTAGGGGACACAAAGCATGTATGAAACCAGCAATTAGAAGGAGAAGCTTTCAACAACCAATACCTGTAGCCTGAACCTCCATTACACAGAAAGATGGTTTATGTCCTCGTGAAGACTGATGGTCAACAAAGAGCAAGTAAGATTTTTAGTGAATTACTACTGTCTGAGTTCATAAGCCAGAATGGACAAACTGCAGTTTTTTGGATTTGCATAGCAGCCTATTAGTCACAGTTAGTCACCTTCACATAGCATCCTAAGCCAGAGGAAACCACCACATTATGGCTTAGTATCGTATTTATATCAAGGATGGCTGATGGTGTCATAAAGTGGTAAAAGCCCTCTTTACCTCTCTATTGATTTCATCATTTGAGGAAAGAAAAAGAAATAACTCCTATTCATTTAAGATTTGTTGTACTCCTTAAAACAAAACTAGATGTTTTCCTACTCTTGGAAACAGATGCAGGTTGCAATCTGAGAGAAACCAAGATGCCCCAGGGAAACACACCATTTTCCAATATTTTGCTGCTGGAGAGATTTTGGTCTGTCAAATATGGTGGGAGTGGTATTTTTAAAAACATGGAAATTAAAATAGGCATAATGGGAGGGCGATACGATGTCCTCTTGCTGATCCTGGAAATTAAATTATGGAGGAGGACTTTCTGGGTAGGGGAATGATGCCAGTCTCCTACAACAAAAATAAAAGGGAGTTTTCTGACACCTGAAAGCAGCCATCACCAGGCTGGTTGTTTCAAAACATGCTTGGAATCCCAGTCAATATGCTGGTTGAGAACTCTGGAGATGTACCCCAAGATGACTGGTTTGAAGACTAATATATTTATCACCCTATTAATCTTCGTAGACTGCTATCCACTGTATCAGATGCAGGAAAGGCCCTGAATTACAGGATATTTGGGGGAGGATTGTACTGTCAATCTGCATTGACAATCATGTTATAAATGTCTGTTAATGGCTATCATGCTATAAATAGTTGCTGTTCACAAACGGAATGGCTCAAGTGGATGTGAGACGGCCAACGCTTGGGCCTGCTTTCATTCAGATCCCTGCAGTGAGCTGGTGATTAGACTTAAATGGCATCTAAAGGTGGAAGGAAAAGAAAAAGAGGATGACCAGCAGCAAGGTGGATGGATTCAGTTACAGTGGTGATGAGGGCACTGTTGGAAGACCTGAAAGACCAGGTTAGGGACAGATTGTCATGGAGGAAATCTATCTATGTGGTCATTAGGTGTCAAAAATGGCACACAATCAATCAATCAATCAACCAATCAACTCTATGGTTTTATAAAAATTACTAAAAGGTTTGAAGGGCCACTTCCTTGGTGAACCTTAACACTTCCCTGTTCAGTAATTTCTTTCCTTCATCTCACCCCCATTCTATTTTGTTTCCTCCTTTTGTTTTCCTTCCCTTCCAAGTAGAGCTACCCTTGCCCAGCTTTGTCTCCTCTTCCTCCTCTGGGCCCATCTCTAGTTGCTCTCTGATGCAAACCTCTGTCCAATGAATTTGAACAGTAATAGTCCTGGCAGAGGACTGGGTTATAGAACACAGACTTGGTGTTGTACGTAAGAGTACAACTTGGGAGCTTGTGAATATGTGAAGTAGTCAGTAGATTTTTAAATATAAAGTAGTGCTTTTTAATCTTCATGACATAGTTGCTCAGTAAGATCCAAAAAACAAACTAGAAACTACTTGAGAAATTAGATTTCCGTGTATTATAATATAAATTAGAAACAATATAGTCCTGCATTTCTCAGAATATGCAGAGTTCCCCACTTGGAACTTCTGAATGAGCCAACACAGTACTTGTTGGCTCCAAAACGTATCAAAATGCTTTAAAAAAAGAAAAATATGTTTAGAAACAAAGACGAGATCTTTTCAAGTATGCATTTATTTAAATATTTAATATGGTATTTCTATGCAGACTTTTTTTTTAAATTCACAGATTATTGCAGAACCTAGATGGCATAGATTTATGAGTGAGGACATGAGCACAGGGATGAACCATAAGGCTCATATTAAGCTATTTGTTCCAGCACACTAGTTCAAGAGAAAGGGGACCTGTGGCCATCCAAATTTTGCTGAAGGAGCTATAGCTCAGCAACATCTGGAAGACCACAAGTTCTCAGCACATAGGAATTGCAGTTTAGGTTGAATGCCAATTCATCTGGATTTCCAGTTAAGCTACCATGACCTGAATGTCTTCCTTTCAGCAGCTTCCAGACTCACCATGAGCAAAATGGAAGAAAGCAAGAGGACCCTAGGTAACTTTTTATTCCAGTGGTTTGGTACAGCAAGGCCGAACTAGTATCTTGGGAGTACTGTGTATCATTGATGAGTACCACGTGTATGGCTGTGGGCATCACAAAACCTTATAATTAATATAACAGGCTTCAAAGGAATTGTGTCCAAATCATCCAGTGGGTGTATCCATTGCAGAAAAGGCTTCATGCCACAATCCATTTTCTCCCAGAAGGTTCACACAGAAAATTTGGTATGCATATAGGTCACAGCAATAAAACAGAATGTGTTCTGTAGTATCTGTACTCCATCCAATTCTTAGAGGCCTGTATGAGAAATCCTTTCAGTTGATTCTGATATGATACAAACCAATAAGAGCTGGCTTGATTGGCAGCTCTCAGCTCATACGGGAATATATCTACCTTTTTATGCGGTTCCTTGAAATTCAGGTAAAACTTCTGGTCTCGAAAAGGTAGCAAAGCATATATTCTTAGGTAAATACAGGAATATGTATTTTAAGAGAAATGTATTGAAATATAAGAAATATAGTAGAATTTTCTTCTGCATTTTTGAAGAAACTGATTTAATTTTCAGTGAAACTGTTTATTCAAATTTTCTAATGCATAGAAAAATGCATATGCCTACACTGATCTGTGCATTAGGGAAACTGCATGTAAATTAGCTTCTGTTAAATGAAACTATGCATTTTTTTAATTTGCAGGCTGATGCAGAAATAGGAAGAAACAGATTTAAGATTCAATATATGCAAGAGAACTGACTATTGAGAGATTTAAATAACTAATACTAGCAAAAATGGATCAGCAGTAGACTGACTGAACTAATTCCTAGTTTAAATATGGATTTTAATGCAAATTTTCAGGTACATTGAAAATAGAGATTAATGAACAAATGTGGTGAATTAATTTACAGGTGAGCTCACATAAAAGAATGATTCAAAGTAAAAATAGACTGAGCCATTTCCTGATTCATCCTCAAGAAAAGTATTATTATTTGCGTACGTGTTTGGTTTTATTCTATTTTTCCTGTATTTTTAAATTGTTGTTATTGTATTTTAATTAATATTTATTGTGGTTTTATTGTGAACCGCCCAGAGTCGCTTTTTCATGAGATGAGCGGTATCGACATTTGAAATACAAATAAATAAATAAATAACTCTTAGCTATTGTTTTGCATATGGCCTTTAGCTTTACTTGTACAGTCCCTGCACCAAAGAGTATCAGACATATCATATTTACTTGAAAGGAAGACAATCCTGAATTTAAGATAATCCTTAAAAAAAAAAAGAAAAAAGTAAGTAGGATTAGACCAAAAGAAATTTAAACATATACAAAAGTCCTCTGCAGTGCCCAGTTTCAAACGAGGATTGCCAGCTTCAACTGAAACAGCTGCTATATACTTTTATACAGTGATACTTTTGTATATGTTTGTGCATATATGCATGTATGTGTGCACATACTGGCTAGAGGTCACGCTGCAAAAAAGGGCAGGTCCAAGATGAAGAAGAAGAAGAGGAAGAAGGAGGGAGGCTGGAGAGGTGGTGAGGGGAGAAAAATGGGATGGAAACAAGGGGGATAAGGAAGGAAAGAAAATAACAGAGAAAGAGAACAGAAGGCCCATCAGGTACTTGGACTATCTACAGCAAGTACAAATCTACAGTAGGTGTGTTTTAGTAATTTTGAAATCTTACTGAATTCAGTCTGTAGGCTGCTACTGGGCTGGGAATGAATCAGTTTAGTGGAGCGATGGAAACAGGCTAGGGTTAGGGTTCAAATTCTTGGAGTATTGGAGAAAGAACTCCCTGTCCCCCCGCCCCCTCAACACACACACAGATACACACTTCCATTTGCAATAAGAAAACACTTTGACAGAGGCATTTGTGCTGGGTTGTAAGGAAATGCAAACCTATGCATGATTACACAGTTGCAAATCCCATTGAGATCAATAGCTTTTCCAAATAAATATGCTCAGGATTATAAGACCTGTTCGGTCACTGTGAAATCCATCGAGGGAGATGAAAGCTATTCAAAAGGGAGTAGGATGACTGTATACCAGCCCTACCCACCCCTCCTGTTACCCTCCACAAGGAAGATGAAATAAAAAGAGAATGAACGGGAAGCAGGTGTCACCTTTGTTACACCTTTTTCTGCGTCTGTTCCAGCCACCTGCTTGTATCATTGGCACCTAGGTGCCTCCATTCTCCCACTCATCCTCTTGCTTTTAACTGTCTTGATTATAAGACAATCCTCCCACTTCAGAGATAAGTCAAAGTCTCTTCTGTTAACCTCCTCTTCTCATCTTAATTGGCCTTCAACAACTTTATGAAGCACACACTTAGCCTACTTGGATGTCAAGGATTCCCTTTTGTCCCAACACAGAAGGTTTCTTAAGTCTCCTCAGCCACAGTCACAACTCCACCTCCAAGTTGAGGTTGGCAATTGATCCCCCGTCTACACAGATTCTCCCCTACCTACCACCCTGTAAATCTATTATTCCTTGCTTTAAAACTCCCCTTTAAGATGTCTGAAAGAACAAAGCCTTTCCTTCTGAAGAATCTATGTAATTCTCACCCTGTCTACTGTGTAAAACCATGTTCTTAGCACCACCACATCCCAAAACGTAAGAGTGGCATTCATTAGGGAAACACCGCTTCAGCTAGGACCTTCCTAACCTTCATTTTAACTCTGCAGACATGGATTTCCTCCATGTTCTTGCTATGTCATGTTCCTGCATTTCTTAGTGAAGTTTCGGGGGCAGACCTGTATGTTGGAACTAGTTTCCCTCTGAATTCTACAATAGATTGCAAGCTTAGCAAGAAAGCATAAGAACACAGCTCTTTCCCTTCCCTGCGTGTTCCCTCCCTTCACCCCCCTCCTTTTATAGATATTTCTCCCTAGGGTTCCCTCCTCCCCTCCCCTCCACCCCCAGTTGAGGCTTTAGGATTAGAAATAACTCCTCGTGGGAGGAAACCCCCCTCAGCAAGGCAATTTGGGAGATGAAAAGCGTGGGGGAAGAAATAACACCCCCCCTTTCTGATTTTTTGCTGTGCTTTATCCTACTACATGCTTTATCAGCATTTGGCATGAGGCTGTTTCTCACATGGTGCTGTAACATCTGATTCAATGCCAGGGAAATTTTCCTGGTTTTCCTACCAGCTTTCATTCAATTTGATGAGAGAATTTGCTTTTGAAAGTCTTCCTAAGAAAAGGATTTTGGAAAACTTCTCATGGGTAAAACAGGTGCTCTTGCGTTTATATTATTACAAGGTGACCAAGAGGTCTGTGTTGATATCCAGCCTTTCACTGTACCATCGTTATGCTGGGGGTCTGTAGTCTTCCTGGCTTCCTCCACTCCTATTAAATCCCAAGGGAGCACATCATGACTATCTTTCTGAAAGGAATACTACTGTCACCCTCCCTTGAGAACCTACAGGACAATTTCTCACTCTCCTGGAGAAAATCTGAAAAATCATTTACCCAATGTCTCTGCCCACCAGTTTGGAAGGGAATTTGAAAGATTCAACTGTGCCCAGCTTTTATCTGATTTGTCCTCTCAGGCTATTTGGGGAAGAGCATTTGTTCCTACTCTCTGAAATGAGAAATTGCTTTAATTGGGAAAAGTTATCTGTTATCAGTTTACCATTTTAAAACCATGTCTGGTTTTCTCATAATTTACACTAAATTCTTTTTTTTTTTTTTCTTGGTTGGAGCTGTTGCTTTACTCAGGCCCGGTCTGTCATATGAGAAAAAGCACTTTCGGGTATGAAATAGTGCCTCATACCTGTTAAACAATGACAGGACTCTCTTATACTTGTAGTATTGCCCATCAATGAGACACCAGCAAGTGAGGTGAACAGTAAATGAGCTGGTCAGTTGAAATCATTTGGCAAGAAAAAAGTGTTGTAAAGCAAATCTTCCTGTCTTCAGATATGGATCCTCAATGTTTGAGTTCTTGATGGAGAAAAATATCATTTTAGCTATAGTGAGAGCCCACAGGCAAAAAGAAAGACGACACCAGCAAGAAGCAAGTATCACAATGCAGTTTATTGGCAATTCCAAGCATGAAGTTGTGGAGAACAACAGACAGGGCAGGAAAGCCAAACCGTTGCTATTTTATTTACAATAAGCATTTGGGGGCACTTACAAAACAAGCCATACAAAGCATTATGCATTTTTAAAATGTTCTTCATCAATTTGAAAATGTATTTAAACAGGTAAAAATCATCACCTTGCAAAGGGGTCCACCAAAACAGTACCACAATGATTTTTCAGTGGTGGATGAAGTCAAATTCTATGCTTCTTCCAGGCACAGAACATCAAAAAGCATCTCTTAAAAAGATGTCTGACCTAGTTTACTAATTCCCTATTAAACGATGTGCTGTTTTGACTGTGCGTATTCTTCAGGGTGTTAGAAGTGGCCTGCCTACCATTATAATTGAATCAAAGCGCAGGAGTTCTTTTTTTTCTCTTGGGAAAGAATTTGGGGTCATATTGCTTCAACCAGCCCACCCATTAAATGGCCCTTTCCATTCTCAAATGCCATCTTAATAGAAGGATTCCATACTTCCAAATGCTCTGGAAGACCAAAAATATACCAAACAACAGAAAGAGAACAATGGGGCTTAAGTGGAAAAAGTACAGGCCCTGATGGTGCAGTCCAGTTGTGGTTACACCTTCCTCCTGCTTTCAGTGGGATTTAAGAGGATGTCATTATATAGCATTCATTTGGTGGTTAAAGCTTAGAAGAAAAACAGCAGAATAAGGATTCCCTGAAATGTGAAAGTGGAAGCGAAACTATGACTAAAAAATGAATGTCTATGCTGGAAACAAAGTAATTTTAGCATTTAAAAACAGCTGAAACAAAAGATCAGCATTTTCCCCATCCTGTTGATTTCAAATGTGGGATGGGAATTGAGTACTTACGTCTCCCACTGAAATCAGCAGGGTGTTAAAATGCTTTATGTGTAGTCCTAAAGGTTTGTGCTATAACAATGGTATTTAAGGGGTTTTTTTTTCCTTTTAAAAAATTATTCTGAGAAGTTTTGTACTTGGCTTTTTGTTTGTTTGCTTTTGACTAAAATTAGCCTTTACCAGATTCCTTTTCAGATTTAAAACTTGATTGCCAATTCCTATCACAAATTGTCATCATCATCCTTTAGTTCTTTGAAGCAGACTGTGGGAGGAAACAAACACTCCTGTTCGATGTGGGGGAACTTTGATTCATTCAGACTGTTGGCAAGGTGGTACTTCTTTACTGAAGTCAGAATTATAATAACAGAGAAAGGAAAATCAGGGATACCTTGACAGCCACAAATCATATTGGTTGGGAAAGATACTTGTAGCACTGAAACTGCCTGGTGAAGGGGTGACATGAACCATTTCTCATGAATAGCCAACACCTGCTCAGATGTGTTCATTCAGGAGGCAAGGGACAATGTCTGTCCTTATTAAACTTCTCAGAAAAAATGGAAGAATGACTAGCTTGGGGACTTGTGCCGCTGCTGGCAGTTAGAAGTAAGGGCTTTTTTAGAACCAGTTGGACATGTGTGTCTTTATCTGACCACTTTTCTGCTGGATGATGAGGTTGTGGTTGAGACATATTTCATACTCGAGGAGCCTCCTCCACCTCCAATGCCCATTCCCCCACCATAGCTTCCAGTACTGTAACCACTCCCGCCAGTAGTAACCCCACTGCTCATACCATAACTACCACCACTGCCACCTCCCATTGTCAGGCTCAGGCTGCCTCCAGCACCACTGCTTCCCACTCCTCCACCGCCCCCCAGACCAAATCCTCCACTGCTCACTCGAGCACCACCTCCACCACCTCCGATGCCGTAACCGCCTCCACTGATGGTAGATGAGCTGCTGATCACCGCTGCAAGAAAAACACAGGTATGTTACTGGGCTATGTTCCAGCCTTTGGCCGTAGCCAATAAGAAGGCATGGGTGGGGACCACAAGGGCATATCCAATTCTTGGGGACTACAAGGGCATATCCAGGTCATTCTCTTGGTAGCAGTACAGTGTCTTCTTCTAGGATACTGATTTCCCCACGATAGTCCACAGCCCTGAAATTCTCGGATGGTCTCCCATCCACGTTCTAACTAGGTGCAACCCTGCTTAGTTTTTTAAGGTTAGCCAAGTTGGCACTATTGCCAAACTGCTCGCTCCAAGCAGTTTGAAAAAAATTCCATCTAGTGTGGGGCACCATTCAAAATTAAATCAAGGGTTATCTCCTATAATGAGTATAGATATACTCCTATAATGAGTATAGCCTTGGAGGATAAACGGAAGATCTACTACCAAGACAACAATCAGATAAACAAGACTTGAGCCCAGGCTAGGAAAGTGGTTTATGAAAATACCTCAGATAGTTCCCCCACCCCCACCCCAACTTTAATTCACATGAAGATAAAAGAGGGAGAAAGGGAAGCATATTCAGACTTGCAAGATTCTGCTACTATAGCTGTTCTAATAAAAGTAGCTTTAGGTCTGCACGGTGTCTGTTTCTTAGTCTGGTCTACCTTATAAGGCTGCCATCTCCATTCCTTCTGATATTTAACAAATATAATGTCTTTGTTTCAGCCTGAACTGACCTCAACTTAGTCTCATTTTTTCTCCAATTTATGATTTTTTATCGAATTTATTATTTTCACCAATAGGGTAGATACCCACACCCACAGTAGTAACATTTCTTATTTGAACCTCTTGTCATAGTGACAGAGATTTCTTTTCTTCCAAGATTTCTAAATTGTTCAATATTATTATTAAACAATAAAGTCTGTGCAAACAAATGCATTATCATGGGCCTTCAAAGATAATTAACATAAATGAAATACTTACACATGCTCACAGGGGTAGTGAGTTCTCCAGACATCCTATAACCAAGAAAGAGGAAACAGTGTGTATAAGTCAGCTAGATTCGTCACTGTAGCTCAAGCCTATAAGACCCTGTCCTTGCAAATAAAGATCTGGGGAGAAAGTATCAAGTGGAAACCAGAAAACATCTTGTCACCTTAAATTCTCTGTAGGATGGGTGACAAAATAAAGGAAAACAAACTTTGTCCCTACTTCCTTCCATCTTTGTAAAGGATGGGAGTTTGGGTAGGGGGACATTGATGTATTTAGGTGAGAGATGTAAGTTGCTCCTGGAAAAACCCCTCTAGAAATTACTCTTCTTAGCAGCTGATCACCATGAACCACATTTCCTCAGTCTAGTTCTCTCCTGAGACCACAACTCCCTTGATCATGCTGGTTGGGCACTGAAGTCAAAAACATCAGAAGTCTGCCAGGCTGAAGAAGATGACTTTAGACACAGGATTTGTTGAACAGAGCAAATATATAACTAGGAAATGGCCTTCTTTAAGGAAGCGAGACCTGAAGTATAAGGAAATACCTATGGAAGGTAAGCTCATTGAGGAGCTGGGTCTGCTGCATTTATTCTTTCCTGCTTTGGGCTCTTATCCCAAAACTGCCTTAAACAGTTTGCCACTCCTGGAGACTCCAACAATTGATATACTTTCTTCACCTACTGACTCCTGCTACCTCTTTAAGTATTTTTCAACCAGCATGACCCTCCCATTTATGCTGGTCTATGACCGTAATAAAGATTTGATTTGATTGACCCTCCCATCTTTTGTTATTCAACAGACCGAATATAACTAAGCCATGTGAAGCTTGACCATGGACTATTGAAAAGAAGAACCCACATCCAACTAATCACATTATGGATTAGTACCACGAGTGAACAAAGTTGCAGAATCATACTCTTCTTTTACAGTGCATAAAACAGAGATTCGGCATATACCATTAGAGATAGGGGAGTTCAAAAGAATGTCCAGGATTGGATGTGCTACAAGTAGAGAGGAGACCTTTCATTTACAATCTAATTCTGAGAAGTTACTGCAGAAAAGTCACTGGCCTTAGACTGAATGGAAAAAAGAAAAGTAGATTGGACTAGATGGGCTTGGCCTCTTTGGTATAATTGGCTCCTATCTCTGCCAGCCCAAGGTAGCTTACAGCTACTCTGCCTTTCCTTCCTGAATATTAAACAAATTAAAAGAAAAAGAAAAAAAAATTCCTGGGGCAACTTGTGAGGATTACACAATAGAGCCTGCATCCCCTTGTAAAGTATCATGCAAGAGGCAGGGCAGCTGTGTAATAGTAATACACCATCTGAAACACACCCCTGAGCTTGGAGGGGTCACATGAAGGATTAGGATTTGGGAGGGAACCGAAACAGGCTGCCCAGTAGTCTTGCAGCGGCTCACCCTCCCTTATCCTGGCCTCAGGGGATCCTGCCCTCCAAACCTGAGAAGAACAAGTTCCTATCGGTGCTTGCCAACTGCAGATTTCACATCTCCAACATACTGGGAAGGAGGAAGAGAAGGATGCGCATCTCATGCTGGCAGGACCTGCGTTTCAGCACTGAAGGAGCTGGCTGCCTGAAAATGGTTGGACCCACTCTGCGGCTCTGCCGGGAACCCACAAGAAAGCATTTTGTAACAACTGGTTGTGACCGTGTTGCAACACAGGTGGTGCAACCTCCCTGTCAGCTTCCCTCACCTTCTCATAGGTGCAAAACCAGTCTTCAGCATCCAGTTACCCTTTCACTCTCAGAAACAGCTGCTCTAGTGTAACTGTCTTAAGAGTGCCCTCCTGAGGCCAGAGTGCTCATCTACTCTGCAGAAAAACATTGTGAGGGAAAACAACCCTGACCCTTCTTGCCCTTCAGGCTTATCTAGATTGCAAGAGGAGTCCACCTTAGCATCTGCTGTTCTTCAGGGTCAGAAGTTAACCTGAGGCATGTGAACAAATGATGCTAAATATATCTGTGTGCCTTTGGATGTAATCAGATTATCCCTTTTTTACGCCTGTGTAACTACTGGCAACTACTTCACCTCAAGAATATAACATATGTAGTTCAAGGGCTAGCGCAGCATTGTCCTTTCCCAATTTGCTGAATCAGACAGTGGCCTAGAGGAAGGCTCAGAAACACACCATGCCAGCACACAGAGCCTGGTGACAATACGTGTTCTGCATACAGATCCATTTCATAGTCATTCTTTCTTCCAGTCTGTAACTCAGTAATTTTAGACCCTGGGCTACTTTAGCTGGTACAGGTAAGTAACGCTAAACCATGGTCTTCATTATCTAAAAGTACTCCCTGCCTCTTCCTCCATCAGATGACCATGCTCTATGCTCCGCTATTTCAGACTGGCTGTTTGAGGGGCAGCTGTGCTGTACAACACTTTGAGCCCTGAATTCCACTCTTGGCTGCACCAGGGTTGATTTATGGTTTCCAGAACTACCTGCAGCTATATCTTATGGACATAGAAAAGGACAGTGAGGTTTGGCATCAACACTGGCCAGCCCCCCTTCAGTAGCTGACAGGGTTCTGGTGCTTGGAGTGGGCTTACAACTAATGCCTACCCCTGGGCTTCTTATTCAACAAAATTCAAGCTAGTGCTCCAACCAAGACTAAGTAGCAGAATCCAGTCGTCATTTAAATTCCCAGAATGCCATGGAATCACACTGTCTCAGAGGGATAAAGAAAATGAACAGCTTATCTGCCCTGGCATTGCTGGGAGCACTTTGGCACAGTCAGCTAAGCTCACTAAAGCACACCAAGAAAAGAGGTGGCCACAAGAGGTCACTTTGCCCAGTTGCCTTTCAGCAAGTCCTTCAACCAGTAGTTTGTATCATGCTTCAAAGCACTGTTAAGAGAAGAACTGGAGGACCAAACGAAAAGTAGGAGCTCTTGATACCTAAAACACAGCTTTTCCTCGTGTGGTTAATAGAAGCTAATTTCCTTTCAGAGAAGTCAAAGCTTTTAAACTCCATCTTTCTCCCACTGTCTTGCCTTATGGTCTCAACTGGGAAAGAGATGAGGTGCAGTTGCTGTCTTTCTTTTGAAAGGACAAGAGAACTCCCACCTCACATCTTTTTTTTTTTTTTGGTCTAAAAAGACATAAATGATGGGCTTCAAGCCTTGCCCAGATGTCTTGGCCCTGCCTTGCAAAATCTTGGTACAGCACAAGTTATGTAGGTGCCTTCTACCATTTCTTGCTACCTTCCTCCTCCCCCCCCCCAAAAGTCCATTGATTTGAGTGAGCTGGGAAAGGGATTAGTAAAGCCATAGCTGAACTTCTAAGGAGGGACAGGATAGCTGTATTCTCCTCCTCCACCACCATAATCACTGGGTTGAAGACAAGGCAACTCTTGGCCTGGCAGCTTAGGATAGCTTTCTTAGGCCAACTCCCATCAGCCCTAAGAAATTAAAATATTTGAAGTCCAACCCATCTGAAAGGCACTAGGTTGTGGGAGACTGAGCTATGGTATGAAGTGAGGCAACTAACTTGGAAGGAAATCTGTCAAACACAAGGGGAGTTACTTTAGGGTAAATACACAACGGATTGGATTGCAAATTGATGAAATCTTAAAATGTAAAGACACTGCAGAGAGAACCAGATTTAATTTCAGGCACGCATCTTATGCAGAATACAGGCCTAAAGCATATTTACTTTGTTCATAAAACATGAAGAAACGCTTGACTAAGGATTGCTTCTATATCTGTGCAGTATTTTCTCTTCTCACAACCAGTTAAAATATTGGGGATGAAGGATAACTTTATGTCCGTCTCCTAGTCAGCAACCAGTTCTTACTATGATTAATGTCTAAGCAGTATTATGATATGTGTAATAACTGCAATTAGTTCCAGATCAAGTAGAAAACATTCTTAAAAGCCCACCCTAGAAGCATTCTCAGCTAATAAGAATGCAAATTATGGATGTGTGGAAATGTTTTCTCCTATACTGATGAGGTTGAACAGCATGTAGCACTTCCTAAATATGCAAACTGAGCATTCAGACATTTCAACATTATTGGAAATATGCCATACAAATGTTAATGTCTGCATATATATAAATAAAAAGCAAGTAACAAAGGAATGGCTGCCTAATTCTCTTGCACAATTAACACATGGTGGATTGTGCCACATTCTAAACTTGCTATTGACTGCTTGAAAATCACTTTTATCTGCTGGCTGAATACACCATAACATATACTGTCCATGAATACTATCTGCACAAGAAGTTGGCTTTTGGGATAAAGCTAGACATCATGTTTAGGGAGAGGACCTATTTAGGGGCAGAAAGAGAAAAATTATTTTGATCAAAATATCTCCTGTCGCTTTTTATTGACAAGATTCTTGTTGCTCCCATTGAAAATTTTGGTTATTGCTGAGTTTGGGGAAAATCTCACCTGCATAATGTCCTCTCCAATACAACCATGGAGCCCTGTGGAACTTTATCCTATGCCCTGAATTATTCTATGCAGAAAAGGGCTGTTTATTGCTGCTGCGAAAGGAAACTGAAAGAGAGCGAAAGAGGACGGAGGGCAAACTGCTCAGAAGTAAATGAGCTAAGGATCAGGACACCCAGAGGCAGGATGGTTGAAGAAAGACAGCATTCTAAAAAGAATGAACCAGAGGCCATTTTCCCTGATCAGGCATCTGCTAGATATACCATTTGTGTCCGGTTGGAAATTCTGGGAATTTCCTAAGAAAACAATCAGTGCAGGAAGCCTGCAGAGAAGTGAGGACATATGAAAGGAGGATCAACAAAAAAATAAGCAGGCTCCAAACATAGGAAAAGATTTGTATTATAGGCTGGAAAAAGGATGGTGGACAAGCAGGATATTTTACTGGTAAAGATCTCTAAAGATAGTTGGGTGCACAGGCTGTATTTCATACACAGTTTCCGAAAAGAAAGATATCTATTTCAGAAAATGAAAGATATCTATTTGCATATTCCTTTGTTTAAGATTGGATACAAATCCACACATAAGAGTCATGCATACCTAAACAGGCATGTTTCACTCAAATACGTGATAGGAAAGCGAAACAACACAAGATGGTACCCACCTGCATTCTTCGCCTTCTAGCAGGGTGCGGTATGTAGCAATCTCAATATCCAGAGCCAATTTGACATTCATCAGCTCCTGATAATCCCGCAGGAGACGTGCCAGCTCATCCTTCCCATTCTGCAGAGCTTGTTGCAGGTCAGTGAGTTTCACTCTGGCATCTTTCAGGGCCATCTCCCCACGCTGTTCAGCATCAGCAATTGCTCCCTGGATATTGGTAATCTGGATATATTCATATATTAATTAGGTTCTGATTTCATGATATGCGTATGTCATAGTATGCATTACTGTATGAAGTATTAAATACAGATGTCTCAAGAATCCATTGACTAAGAATCAGCACTTTCCTACATTTCTGCTACAGCAGCAGGCAGTTAAGTGTTTACAAGGGAACGGTAATGATCCCAGGATCATGTTATCGTACAATGGCTTTTATTTGGATCTCAGATCCCAAACAATTAGATGGTAGCAATTAACTGTCCCAGTTACTCTTTAAATCCGTACTGCAACAAGGACATGGATAAAAGAATGGGTTATGAAACTGATAGGGTGGACAGATTCTACAGGAATCACATGTCGTTCAGTGGACAAGCTAAAAATCCAGTGAAAAGTCAAGTTGACTGGTCAAATTCAGTTTCGGCAAAGTGAACTTCAACAAAAGCGAGATGTAACTCAAGGGATCCCTCTGTGAATTGTAATGTTTTCTCTCCTTCACTATCGCTTTCCATCAGTAAATCTGTTCTTCAGCAAACCAGTTCAAACTGATTGCCACCTTCTGTTCCCAGGCAATTTCCAGCTATGAGACTTACAGGGCAAGATTTATTTATGTTTAATAATAACATGAAAATGTGCCTTGTTTTAGGTTAGATAGTTAAATGGTTTGATGTGCCAAATGCCGATAAAGTCTTTCAAAGTCCTCTTTTACCAGTACATCTTCCTGGCCTAGGGCTTAATTCAAATTCTCAACCAGTACATTTTTTCTAAAAATCTTGAGAAAATACAATACAATATCATAACAAAAACAGATCTTGCATCTTGAATCATTCACTGCATTTAGGAAAATGGGTGCAGGGGTTTTGATTCTGGATGTTTTCTGAGCTTTTGTCAGCATATCCCACAAAAGGTAAAGCATACAAAATCAGGAAATTATCAAATGCAATATCTTCCTGCAAATGAGAGACTGAACCAAGGAATCAGGCAGCTAGTTCTATATTCCAAGTTATATAATATATTCAACTTTGAGTAATGCTTCATTCAAATTATAGCCTTTCTGGAGCTAGTGAGTCCATTTATAGGCATTTTGTAGGAGCCTATAAAATAGAAGCCAGCGGAGATGAACTAACACTGGCATAATAGGGTCACAAGACCCAGTTTCAGATTAAAGAGCATTTTTAGGAGCAGACTCATGTAAAAAAAGTATGCAGCAATTTAAATGTGAGGTTACCAGGTGTAGATTAATGAAGTGAAGCTATTTTTATCCAGGCAGAGCAGCAGCTGGCACACAGTCAAAGACGGTAATGCATGACTGACAGGTAAGCCTGAGAATCAAAGAATACCCCCACGTAATAGTTCTTACAATATATCTGAGACCTGCTGAAGTTCTGCTATAGGAAAAGAAATAGTTAGCAGCTTAGAATATTTTTCTGCACACTCTGTCTCAATCCAATAGGCCTGAGTTATAAACAGTTACAGGAAAAATAATATCCTGAATTTTCTGGCAGTGATCATTTAACCAAGAAGCCATCCAACATGAATGCATATGTTTGACCACTTTTCCACAGAAATACATCCTGTTAAGATTCAGTGGGAGAGTGCTCCCTAGCATACATGGATAGAATTGCAAAATGAAGTATTCAAAATATGAAAGCTGAGAGCTGAAGAACCTGTAACAAAGATAGAAAAAGAGACAAACCCATGCAGGCAAGATTATTACTGTATTCAAATGCCTGCTTACCTGTTTCTTCACACCATCAATTTCTGCTCTTAGTCTCTGGATAATCCGATTCAGTTCCACAATCTCATTCTTGGTGTTTTTCAGGTCATCCCCATGACCAACAGCTGTGCTCTGAAGTTCCAGAAACTGTAACACCGAAATAGATGTCATAGTCATGAACTGGCAGGAAGCAGTACCAGCTTCAGGAGTTGGGCAAGAGGCCTTGGGTATGGGGTGACCTCAGTGTGTCACCTTCCCTTGGAAAAGGCAAATGAAGAATTTGCCAACCTTGCCACCCCTAACCTCTAGACCTAAATCTGATTCAAAACAGAAACAGGGATCCAAATTTTTGCTTCTCATTAAGAAGCAAAAAAAAAAAAAAGTTTCCAAGATTATGGTTTATGTATCAGATCAATGGCATTGCAGTTTGTGTTTCAGCAGAGGCTCTGCAGGCACTGAAATGTTGTGGTTAAAATGGTAGTTACAGAACTTGTCGTTGCATTATTTCTCATCAGACTCCAGACTGCAAACCCCATCATGTCCAGCCAGCATGGCTTCTCAAACATCATGCCTAGGATTTTTCTGTTCTTCCCAATAGTCCAAAAGGTAGTCCTTGTTACCACCCCATTATAAAGGAACCTATGACATGAGGCAGATGCCATGCACTCAGGTTCAATTCACCTAAAGGAAAAAGAAGACCCCGTTGGAAGTGTAAACCCAGGAAACCTCTCCGTGGTTTGAATGCCAGCCCTCTCACTTCAGGCTTTCCTACTGGCTAAGAAGAACATTGGTTCCAGATTAAGAGGATAAGCTTATCTTAACTGCACCAGCACCAATGAGAAACTTATACAAAGCCTTACCTTGCTTTGGTACCATGCTTCTGCCTCAGCCCGGCTCCTGTTAGCAATGTCTTCATACTGTGCTTTCACTTCAGCAATGATACTGTTGAGGTCTAGATCTCGGTTGTTGTCCATTTGCAAGACAACATTGGTGTCAGTAATCTGTCCTTGGATTTGAGCCAATTCCTTTATGGAAAAACAAGATGCTATTATCCATCTGTCCGTCCATCTATCCACCAGTCCATCAAGATATTTCCCATTGTCTGCCCACCACACCTTTGCTTAACAATTGAATCATACAAAAAAAGTTCTGTGGGAGTCAACTCAAAATAAAGATTATGCCTCATTATGGCAAAGAAGGAAGCTGCCACCAGGCTGTCTAGCCAGTATTGTCACCACTGACCATAGCATCTCCTTGAGGCTGTAGATGGGAGTATTTCCAGTCCTATCTAGAAAAGTAGTATTTCAGCCTGGAACTTGTGTGTGCATAGTATGTGCTGTACTATTAAGCCATAGCCATTCCCTGTTAAAGAACATGGGCCAATTACTGGGGCCAGGGTAAGCCACATAATGAGAGCCAACTGATTTGGGCAAAATCAAAATCCACATGACCTCTAGATGGAACCAAAATGTAGAGTTTTTGCCTTTTTGCTGCTATCTGCTGGTCATTCAGGATTTTGCAGCCTAGATATGGTCTGTCTGGATTCACTTGGAAGATCCTCTAGAGAAAATCTCACAAGAGACTTCGCAAAGTTCAGCAGGATAAGACTAGCGCCTTCAGGAAATGTTCTATCAATTTATGTGAATTGTGCCTCTCAGAGGAGGCCTCTATTTCTGGGCAAGAACAGTGACTCTTGAATGGACAGTTACAGTTCAATATATTGCACAGTTTCCTTTGATTAAAAAAGAAAACTAAAACAAAACAAAACAAACAAACCACCAGACCAGAATACTGCTGCATAACAAAGAGAGCAAAGAGGATAGGGTTTTTACTAATTGCACATTCTTAGCACTGACATGGGCCAGTAACATCATGGATGCCAACCAAGTGCAGCTTACATTCATCCATCTCACATTCATGTCTTTTCATGACATGCTTTTCTGTAGCTTCTTTTGGAATCTGGTAAGGCACTTCTAAAATTATAAATTAAATCTGGAGTATAGACTGCATTTTGGGCCATTTTTAATTAAAAACCAAGCAAGCCAATCCTCACAAATGAATTCTGACACCATTTCTTCTCTTGGGCCCACAGGGCAACCAGTAATTTCAGTCAGTCTCCAGGTGAGGACGAGATTAAGAAAACTGACTTAAAACTGACTCTAGGTGCCACAACCTAGAAGTTTATTCCAGAAAACCCTGTAAGTCTTAATTTTTCATTGGATATAGGCTTTCATTATCAGATCTTTTTCATACTGTAGTTTCATTCTAGTCTAGTTTTATTTTTCATTTCAAACAAAGTTTAACTTAAAGAAACCTGGGCAACCTTTTTAGACATTTCCCAAGCTTTCACAGTAGCAGAGAACATGGCCAGTGCTATAACGACATGACCAGAATGGGAGGAAGTGGATTTTTTAACCTGAGGATGAAAACAGGTGGTATAAGAGAATGTGGTATGACCATTCCAACTGACCACCTCATGCCTAGGAACACATTATTAAAAATATTCTGATTTAAAGCATCACTTAAAAAGTACACTTTTAAAAAAGACAGCACTTTCTCTATCACTGTTTCTAATACTGGTAGGCCTCATGTATATCAAATTGCTTACTGTTCCAAGGAGACATTACTTAATTAGAGGACCTGACTCTGATTTCCTCTTTCTCCTTTGTAGTTCAGTGATATCTCTGATTTGTGTGTCAGTCAACACCCCTTTAAACCTATTCAAAACTTACTAACTAAAGAAGTAATATGCGGCAATACTGCAGTTACGTTTGTAGATTACACTATGCCAGCACTAAAGAAATTACATTACAGTTTACTGCAAAATATTGACCCAGCCAATTGTGGCTTAATCACAAACCTGGGCTAGCAAAATCACACCGCAGCATGATGTGTGAATCCAGTCAAGAACTCCTAAGCTTGTGCAGTGAATACTGAGCGCCCCCCCCCCGAAAAAAACATGGCTTTGATTTAACTCCCCAGGAAATATTTAAAGTAGAACATGGCAGTTCATAGGATTGTCAATAAATCACAGTTGCTGTATTTACCAAGCAAGATCATTCCATTTCTTCCCAAAATGCAGTGTGATTTCTAGCCCTGATGGACTTTTCATTGCTTTGAATTATATGACAAGAACATTCAACACTTACGGCCTCATAGAGGGCTTTCAGGAAGTTGATCTCATCTGACAGCCTATCAGACTTTGCTTGCAGCTCAACTTTATGCATGAATGAACCATCAACATCCTGAAAGAATGCAACACATAACAAAATTACATAAAAGCAGTTCAAGGATTCCTAGACAGCTGCTTCATACCAAGTTGGACATTTATTTAGCCCATAGAGCATACTCCAACTGGCAGCATTTCTTCAGAGTGTCACATGGAGGCTTCTAGCCCTTTATTTTTAATTAACAACCTGGGCTTGAACTTAATGCCTTTTTACATCATAGAAAGGGGTTGGGGACAGGAGTCCTCCAAATGTTTTACACCACAGAAAAGGGGTGGAGAAATTGAGGTCCTTCAAATGTGGCTGAATTACAACATCCAGCAGCTCCAGCCAATATAGCTAATGGTAAACAATACTGGGAATTGTAGTTTATCATATATGGAAGACTACAGAGTGTTTAGTCCTGTTCTACATGCTGCAAAGTTCTGTATGATGCATATTTCTATTTATAACTGTCCCTTTTAATTCAGCATCTTGCTCTGAATATGCCTCCAGAAGCTCACTGCCTAGTAAATTGATACGAGCTCAATATTATATGTCAAAAGATAATGAGTAAGTGCTTTTTTACAGTGATGTAAAATCTAGAGCATCTTTTTTGGTTGTTGCTTTATCAGTAATCGGTTCAAATTTAAAAGTGTAATCAACCTTGTCCTTCCAATGAAAAGGCCGTGCAAAGTATTTTGATAATTATCATACAATCCTGATCCAGTTTCTTGCTTTAGCACAGTAAAAAGGGAGTGGGTTTGCAGATATTGTTGGGCTCCGATGCCCATCAACCAAAGCGAAGGATCAGAAATTGTAGGAGCTGTGGTGCAGCAATAGCTGAAATGCTGTATGTTTCTCAGCCAAGCTAAGAAACGTATGGTACTTTGAACCAAGGTGTTTTTTTTCCTTATGTGTAAACATCTCCCAAATACTAATTTTTTTTTTCCTAACTTAATTTTTTTTGTTTTAGGACAGTCACCTTTTTGATACCAACAAAGTCATTTTCAGCAGCAGTGCGCTTGTTAATTTCATCTTCATATCTGTGAAGAGAAGGAACTTGTTTAGATTTTCAGTCCTCTTCAAAGAAAAAGCCAGACAGAGAAGATGACATATAAAAGAATGCCAATCAATGGCTTACAATGGCCTTGACAAGACTGTCATAGAAGCTCCTCTTCTAGGAAACAAATTGTCTACATCAGTTCTAAATTAATCTGCAGCACAGCAGCAGTGTAAAAGGAAAGAAGAAAACTCTTACCCATTTTACAAAACTATCTGAGTCAAGCCATCTGCAAGGAATATCAAGTATGAATTGTAAATATCACTCCTAATTGCCATACAGAGAGGACATTTCACTGAATTCACCAGCATCCATTTTATATCACATGCTTGAGAAACCTGGGTTTCAATACTTCCTCTCCTCTAAAACAGTGTCTGCCTTAAGTTCTCACACCATTAAGTTGACCACTGGAGCCTGGCCAGCATTTCTGTGTGTGCAGGCTTGTCATCTTTCTTCCATCATTGCTGTCCATGGCAGCTCATTACAAGTGTTGGACAGCAATTTTTAAATAAACAGTTACTTATTACTTATTTATACCACTTCAGTCACAGTTGATTCTAAGCTGTTTGACTGTCTAAGAATATACGTAAAAATAACCGATAATCTAAAAACTATACTGAAGCAATTATAGTACAGAAATTATCACAATACAATCCAGTCAGCATCCATCAACATTAATTCATGGCATTGCAATCTAACTGATGTGGTCTCCTAGGCCTTGCACAATAGCTGAGATTTCACAAGCTTCTGAAAAACCATAAAGGAAGGGGCTATTCTTGCTTCATATGTACTTCTGTAATACATCAAGGCTGTGCAGCGCTCCCAATTCAAAGGTCTCAATAATCCTGCTGCAACTTCGTCAGTCAATTACATCTTTGACTGGGATGGCACAACATGAGCTCTGTAATACTACTGTACAGTTATAATGGTTACATATGTATAAAAATAGTACTGTAGAAAAATTCTTTTTTTTTCATTTTCCTATCTTTTCTTGTCTTTTTCTTTATCTTTATGTTATCGGATTAGTCTTAAATTTTGTTTTGCTTGAACTATATTTATGCCCTTAAAATTTTTGTGGTACTTGTAAAAAAAGCAATAAATTTTATTTTTAAGAACAGCCCTATAACATATGCATATAGAATAAGCACTTATACCATGAATATATATCTTGTCTATGCTCTGTGTGTGTGTGTATAGTACTTTTTACACAGAGAGAGAGAGGGGTTTCACCAGTCTTCAGTGTGCACCAATACTCTTAATTTAATCTGAAACAACATCTGAACGCTATTCATTTAAATAGCAGCCTCCTAAAATAAAATTAAATGAGGAGATGAGTAACTTTGTCAGATAAATCACAATTGAAAGTCTTGGTAGGCATGTAGATAGTTTGGTTGCACTACACAAAGTTGTAGTGCAAATGTTTGTTATTAACATTCTTCTCATTGGCTGTTCCATATATATTATTATAGTTAATGACTATTCCATATACATGCTTTTTAAAAATATCATGCCAGTTCCATTTCATTTTATTGTAACTGTCTCCTCAGCGTATCTGATTTAATTGTTGTTAGAAGATTTTATGATCCTTATTTTATGTGCCAAGAGGCATTTTTATGATCCTGTAACTGCTTGCTTTAATGTCCTCATTTCTTTGATAAACCAAAAACGTCTCCACCCTAAACCACAAGCTAGAGTTCATGCCAAGATGCCACAGCTGGGCACAGTTACAAGGAAGAGAGGTAGGATGGGCTGCTGCAGCTTCCTCAGAGCTGCATCTCAGACTGCTTCTTCCTGATCCACAAGAATATTTCACTCTATTACGGTGGTTCTCAAAGTGTGGTCTGGGGCTCCATGGGGGTCCCTGAGACCCTTTCAGGAGGTCTGCAAAATCAAATAAATAAACAGTTTAACATTTCTCAGCTTTAGTGTCTAATGCAGTACATATCAATAGATGTAGTCCACATAAGCCAAAGCTCTTTGGGGTCCTCAATCATTTTTAAGAATGTAAAGGGCTCCTGAGACCAAAATGTTAGAGAATCACTGCTCTACTAAACTCTTCTTGCAGATACCAGACAAAGAACGTGGTTAGGGAGCTCCTAATATGTTTATTTTCTGCTTGCTTTGGTTTTGCATTTTGTGTTTATTTTTATAAGGGAAAGCCTTACATCTTTTATTCCCTACATACACCCTTGCAGACTGAACAGTACAGCTCTTGCCATCCTCCTGACCTCTCCCAACCTGCTGTTTTTGCTAAGTAGGCCTCGGAATCTCACTTACTTCCTTCGGAAGTCTTCTACAAGGTCCTGCACATTTCTTAGCTCTCCATCCAACCTCCCTCGATCGCCCATTAAGGAGTCCAGTTGCCTCCTAAGGGTGCTGATGTAAATCTCAAAGAGGGATTCAACGTTGACCTTTGGGGCTGTGCTGCCATGTTGCTGCAGAAGGTTCCATTTTGTTTCTAGCACTTTATTTTGCTGCTCGAGAAACCGTACCTGAAATCCATAGAGAGAGACAAAGTAATGCTTTCAGAAGCACCTTTAAACTGGAATCTACATCTTGTTATATAATGAGGACTAGCAGCATTCAAATCAAAGGATGGCACTCACAGTGCCACCTGTGTGGCAAGACAACCAATAGGCCACCCAAATTCTTAACAGGGCTACCAGATCTAGGCTCAAAAATCTGAGCAACCAGGAGACAGCAGCGAAGATTCAGAATTTTCTACCTTTCTTTTCTGCCATCTAGTAGTCATCCAGATGTTGCAGCTCAGGTCTTATAGCCCTATCCTTAAATCATGCATACCCCCCAAAAATATATTACATTGCTAGGTTGTAGATAGATTGCTTCTGCGCTTGTTTGTTCTTTGCTGACTCCTACCTGTGTCCTTCAGGAAAATTAGATTACAGCACCCGTCACCCCAACCAGTAATCCAGTATTCTGGAAAATACAGAGCTGGGCAAAGTTGCTTTGAATTACTATGTCACCTTTTGTAAAAATGTTTGGCACAAATAGTGCTGCTAGCTGACCAGGGAAAAAAATGGTACTAGCAAATTGCTATAAACAGTTGTTTCCTTTCTATCAATATATGAGAAATTGGCCACCCAAAAATGAAGGTATAGATCGTACTTTATGTTCTGAATCTAGAACCACCTGTACCATTTTCATGACAGTCTAAACACTATACGAATGGCTGCAGTGCGAGGAGGATTGCCAAGTAACTATAGAAAAAAATGGAAGTTATATAACAAAATTCTTGTTATATTTAGCACCAACTTAATGTGCAGAATTGCCCTTTTCCCAGCATGAATATTACCTACTGACATCTCACATCAAAGTTCTCGTAGGGCAGTTGAAAAGCTGCGTATTTCAGTTTTACAAAATCAGCATCAAGTGTAAAAGTCTTGCAAAAGTATAATTAGTGTACTGCCCCTGTCTTGGAGTGATTTGCATCTCGTCAACTGAGATGGAGAGTAAACAGCAGCAGCACCATGCTACTACAATCATATCCGTGAACAGGGACCTAATTTCTGTGCAGAGGACTATAATTCTTGTTTCAAAAGGCCTTCTGACTATTGCTAAGACTGGCTACATTATTTTAAGAGTTGCAGGCCCTAAGATATCTTCAAGCTTGAGTCAAAAATCTGTGCAGGAGAACTTGTATACAAATTTGCAAAAAGATACTTGGAATGAAACCCAGCAACTGCCGCTTGAGGATACGGTAGACAATAAAACAAGCAGTTCTGTATTATAAATTTAAACTGATTTTGTGGCCAACCCCTCTTCCTGTGGAACTCTGGGAGTTGTAGTCTTGTGTAAGATACGTGAGATAAGTGTACTGTGGGAATTTTGCCGCTGAATCTCTGAACAGCTTCCTGGAGCATTCTGTGAACAGTGTTCTGTGGGAATCCTGGATTCATTGCCCCAGCCTTGGTTGCAGGAACTGGGGTTCAGAATCTTGAAAATGTTTTGCAGAAGGGCTCCTGAGTCGCAAGATTCAAAACCTGTGCACCCAGCTCACACTGTTTCGCAGCTCAAGGGGTTCAGATTAGTATTGAGATGTGCAATTATAACTCTTAAATAGTCTATATAATAATATTATAATAAATAAATTCTAAGAAAAAGAAACCCCCAAACCAGAAAGTCTTGGCTCTGTCCAGTTTGCATTATTACCCAAACTCTGCAGGTCTTGGACATCCATACAACATTAAGTACAGTCTCCTGGATGTCAAAACATTGCTTAACCCCTTCTGTCTTTTCAAAAACTAAATGCTTGGTTTGGAAGAATCATATCTGACCTTGTTTTCATCCAGGATGCACTTGGATGGTTCACTTATCCATTCCTCTCTTGCAGTCTCATTCACAGACTTTCCCTTTGAGACTACCTGCAAAGAACTTGATGATTGACTTAACTGACTCACCTTGTCAATGAATGATGCAAACTTGTTGTTGAGGGTCTTGATCTGTTCCCTTTCATGTTCCCGCACTTTTTGAATCTCAGGATCAATCTCTAAGTGCAGTGGTGACAGGAGGTTGGGATTGACGGTCACTTTCTGGATGCCCCCTGGAGGAACCATGGGACCCATTCTTCCTCCACCACTGTAGCCTCCCACTCCTAAAGCTAAACCATAACCTCCAGCTCCAGCTCCAGCTCCATATCCAGCTCCATATCCAGCTCCATATCCAGCTCCGGCTCCATATCCATATCCATATCCACCACCACCACCACCACCAAATCCACTGCCACCACCAAGTCCTACACCACTCCAGAAGCTTCCTCCAATGCCACCATGGCCAATTCCATGAGAGATTCGTTTGCTACTCCCCAGACTGTAGAGACTTCTACTACCAAAGCCCCCACCCAATCCTGTGCTTCCCCTCACACCTCGGGATAATGAAACTGAGCTGAAACTAGCTTTTGTCCCACCAGGAATGATAGCAGTGGAAGACGTATATCCCCGGGAAGTCCTAATCCCTCCGCCAGATCTAGAACTGAATTGCCTACTCATTGTGTCTAATTCAAAGAGTGCAGAAGACAGTTGAGCAAACGTTGTGCTACAGAGAAGGAAGAAAGAAACAAAGAGAGAGAAGGACAGCAGACCCCTCTCTGAGGTGCAAATTTGGTCTCCCCTCTCTATATATACATCTATACGTGGAGATGGGCTTGGCTGGAATTAGGTAATTAATTAAGAATAAGATCGTTACTGGGCTGGGTTATATCTGGCAGCAACAAAAATCCCTCCAACTATTCTTAAAGGTTCCTTTGAAGTGAAGCGCTGCCTTAAAATTGCTTGGCTTGCAGGCTAAAATGCTTAAATGGCACAAAACCCATGTAAGCTAACAAATTAATTTTCCCACCACTGCCTCTACACATAAACCAAAACATAATTAACAAAGCTGACAACAATGATTTTTTTAGTTCTTAAAAAAAAAAAATTGCTTTAATTGTGGATTATTATTATTCAGTGCCATACTTCAAAGCTATATAGAGGTTCCCCCCTCCCCCTGCCACCATTGGTTTAAACTCTAAAATCTATAGCATGGTAGAGATATTGCAGATGGATCATTGCTTCCCTGAGGTAATTTTGATGCAATTCTCTTGCTTTCTCCTCAAGACAAGTATGGAAGAGCTCTCATCATTTCTTGGAACAGGAACAGTTACAGTTCTTTTTCTAGCCCTAGGCCAATCTCACCCAACTGCTTTAGGCAACAAAACCCCTGCTTCTGGTCCTGTAATTGAGAAAGGCTATCTTTTTCCAGCACTGCCATCAAATACATGCTTCTTTTCTTTCTTTTCTTTTCTTTTCTTTTCGTTTCATTTCGTTTCTTTCTTCAGTCGTTGTGCTGTTGCTGAACTACAACTCCCAGCAGATGTAGAGTATAGTCAATGGTGAAGAACGCTGGGACTTTTACTTCAACCACAGCTAGATCCTATAGAGCCCTCAAACTTGTTTAGATGAACTGCAGAAAAGGAAGGATTCCCAACCCTTGGTACCTTTTCATTGAGAAGATCAGTAGTGGTAGGCCAAACAGATCATTTCCTGCTTCTGATCTTCCCTTATAATGAACGACAGCATGCACCTGTTTTGGATCTGAGGGTTGCACTTGGTCTTTAATTGGCAGACTGAAAGCTACTTTTCAAGAGTTTTGTGGTCAGGCCAAAAACTAAAATTGTTTAAATTTATTTAACACCATGATTACTCCCTGAATTTTCTCCTTCTGTCATGTTAAAAATCAAGAGTTGTTGCAACTTTTGAAAGTCTTCTGAGAAGGGCACATAAAGTATTGGGGTCACAGGTTCTGTAACTTAGCCATATATGATGCAGCTACAAGAAAATGGCTCATCTATTCCAGAATCCCCTCTTAATTTATTTGGGGGAATAATGACCCAAACAAGCCTAAACTAATCTTCCAGCTGAACCTACCTTACACCCGTCAAACTGTCTACATGTAGACTCCTCCTCCCACAACTGCAGGAGCAGATTTTTCTCTCCCTGTGAAACCTGCAATGCTGAGCCACCAGCCAGTGACAGGACCACTGGGAATTTGACACAAAGGATGAGGCAGCAGTTGGAGGCCTGCTGTCTATAATTGCAACAATGATAACTGGAATATAATGGACAAAGGGAAGGCATCAATTCTTTTCAATCTTTTAAGGTCCAAAGCTTGGAAAAGACTGTTGTAAGGAAAGGTAATGTAGCTTGTTTAAGAAACCAAGGACCCAGAACAGCAGAATCCAGCAGCCTTATATGTGGGGAGGAAGCAGCATAGGGACTTTCTGAGATGTTAAAACATTACTGGCTACAAGTCAGAGATCTCCCACCCTTCTTCAGCCCTGCCAACCCTCTCAAAAGAATGATGCAGCAATCCTCTTCCTCCAGCTCAATTGTGTACATTTCTGCAACCAACTTTATCTCAGGAGCTAGCGAAATCCTAACCCTGATCACATATACTATCTAAATATTTTCATATATATTAGGCATAATTCACTATTCAGAACGCACAGAGGCAAAATACCATGCCCTTGACAAAGAGCATGACAGGACCTGATTAGCAGCTACTGTTTTTTAAAAGAGTTTTTATCCAAGAACACAGGAGCTGCAGCTGGAAGCAACAGGAGCTGCAGCCCTGAAATGAAGCATGCAGGAAACATAGCTCTAGAAGCAGAATATTAGACCTGGCTAATCTAAGAACTTCATATGATTTGACTATTCCAAAGATGGATATATCCTTTGGTCTCTGTAGCTGCATCAGGTTCATGTGGAAATCCCAAACAGCCACTAAGTAAATAAAATAGGATAGCAATTTGCAGCCAGTGTTTCTGACAGATAGGTAACCTGAATTTGAATCTTCATGTTATGTACAAAAGGCAAGAAAAATATTGAACCTACTGCTCCTTCCTTAGAGTTAATATACTGTAAATAATTGGGTGAGTTCCTAGGGACCCAAGAAACAATTTCTTCAAACCATCCCCACTCATCCTCATGAAGTTATGCATTGGTAACACTGCTCCCCACATGCTCTAGATCTAAGTTGGGGGTGGGGTTGTTTTTTAAACTTATCAGAAATACTTCAGCTTTGAACACTTTGTTCTCAGGCCAAATTCTCCTTTTCAAATTTTGGAAAGGAATGTTTTTTTCTAAAAATACTCCAGAAATATGAATACTGTATTAGATATCCCTCAGTATCAATATATGTTGGCAATTATTTCAAGAACATTTGAAATAATCTGCCAGAAAAACCAAAGCAACCGTTTCATCAGGTTGAAGTACTGTTGGAAAAGAAAACAATAGCTGAAAGACCACGTATTTGGATGTTTTTCAACTTCACTTCACTTTATTCTATTTGATCATTCTACATCAATTGTTTTAATTCCAGGTGGTTGTGATAAGAACTGTAACTTTTAAGAATTCTTTTTCCCCTTCTCCTTCCTCATCTGTTTTTCTTATGTGCCATGACTTTTAAATTTTATTCCTGAAGGCAGGTACTACAGACAGTCCCCTACTTACAAACTTTCAAGTTGCAAACTTTCACCGATACAAACAAGATGGACCAGGAAGTCAGGAGGAGGAAAAGGGTTAGTTTCCAGTGTGCTGCAAACTAATCCTTTCCTGCCTTCTCCTGCCTTCTGGGAGGTTGGAAGCTTGTATTGGAATTTACAGTGCACTTTGGGAGGGTGCAATCTTCAACCTTCTTCCTGCAAGGCCTTGCGAAGGGCCAGCAGTTTTGCCTCCCGCATAGCTGCCCCCTACGCCTAGGGAGCCACCACTGCCTCTCCTGCCTTGCCTGACAACAGAGCACACGCGCCCCACTGGCTCGTCCCACTGAGCTCTCCAGTCTGCAAGCTATCGCTTCTCATGTTGGCAGCAAAAGACAGGACTCCTGTACCCACACCACTGCCCTGTTTCTTGCCTCCTCTTCTTTTTCTTTTTTTTAACTTTTGACAGTACTTTTTACTTGGTTGGACTTACGAACAAAACAGACTTACGAACAACCTCTTGGAACATAACCTGTTCATAAGTAGGGGACTGTCTGTATCTTATATTTGATCTTTGTTAAGTCACTCTAAGACACCTATTGCTTCAAGAAGCCTGGTTTCCTTACATTTGAAGGAAATGTAATCAAAGCAAAATGAATTGGTAGAAGCATTACTAAGAGGAAGGTCAGTGAATAATCAAAGGTTAAAAAAATGGTTGATTTTAAAAAACGTAAGTTTCTAAATGATATATAATTCAGTATTACAGAGATCCTACAAATTTCACTCTCCAGCCCAGCTAATTCTCACAAGTAGCTAACAGGGCTGTGCGGTGTTTCAGATTCAATTCCTCAAAGTTGCTTTGGAGCACTTAGGATGCAAATACAGCACCTGTCTTCAAACAGCTGGATCTTTTCTTGTTATCGTTGGTAGCTGTGCAGTGTTTCTAATGTGTTTAGAAAGTGCTGCACAGAAAATGTTATCAACTATCAACTCTGCCACAGCTTGGACTATATCACTTCAAGCTGTACTAGGTACAGATCCAGATGAAAAAAAATGATGATACATGTGTTGCAATATCATGATGCAACCCCTGGCCTTTCATACTTGCATTGTGATGTTGGATACAAGTAGGTAAGTAATGTGATTTGCAGCATGACATTGCAATGCAAGTTTTGTCATTTGTCATCCCTTGCCTATGCATGTCTTGCACAAACGAATGTTGTTGCATGCAGTAGAAATCCTTTTCCACTTTCTCTTGGTTTCTGACACTTCACGAGGTATTGCACTGCAGACTTATTCTTGTGTTTTCTTATATGCTTTCCTATAAGTTATAAGTTACCTCATAAAAGCTAGAAATTTGCCTTTTAAAACTTGCTTTAAGGGGCAAAGTGGACATTACAAGCAAATGACTATAAATGGAAAGTTCAATCAAGAGAGATTTGGAATTGGAGAGTTGAGAAAGAAGAAATGTGGTACCTTCCTCCAAATGCACAAATTTGTTCCAATGCTCACTACTCCATGATGGCTTCTGGAAAGCTCACATATGGAAGGTCACGGCAGGAAAATAATTGTTGGGGAACAATTCAGGGAAAGGATTAAGAATGTTAAGAATCAGAATTGCAGCTTCTCAAGGCTTCTTTCTCGCACCCATTGATCAGTAATGTACATGTCACAGACACACATATATATCCATTTTGCTTGTAGCGTGCACCTAAAACTCTGAAGACCAGATACAGAACATCTGCACCCTGTATAAACCAACTTCTAATGCTATATACTAGCACCTCTGGCCTTTTTTTTTAAGGCAACAGGCAAATGCATCAGTGCCAAATTATTTCTGAAAACTGGCAAGAAATCCCTCTCCTTGACAATGAGAGTGCAGGAAATTAATATCACTGAGGAAACGCACCCTGGCCTTTGGCAATACTTCTGTTGAGTTGGCAGTAATTTTAACCCGGCATGCATTCAATCAGAAGCCGGGGGGCAGAGACCAAACTATCTGGGGCAGCTGAGTCCTATCAGATATCATCCAGACCCTGGGGCCATTTTGCTGCTTCAAACTGCCATTTGCCTCAGGTAGCAAAGGGGAAGGAGTTTTATTAAAATTCCTGTGGGGAGGTGGAATGTTTCTTTTAAGAAGGAAGGAAGGAAGGAAGGAAGGAAGGAAGGAAGGAAGGAAGGAAGGAAGGAAGGAAGGAAGGAAGGAAGGAAGGAAGGAAGGAAGGAAGGAAGGAAGGAATCAGACCCAATACTCATTTACTACTTATTTCTGGTTTGTGAAGTCTCCTATCAAAAGTTCTGGAGAGAAAAATCACTAATGACAAAGATGGAGACTTTGCCATACGCATTGAGCTCCCTGACATCATAGCATAGCAGTTTTGCTATGTCTGGCTAGTCCGGCACACAATCTCTTTCTTATGAATGTGTGTGTTTGATCCATTTATTTATATACAGTACTGTCCCTCTCCTGAGATTTCAGGAAGTTTACAAGCATAAAACACTATAAAGTGCCGTGAAATACTGCATACAAAAACACCTGCGCTATCAAACCCAGGTTAACAAGGTAAAATCCTTGCCAAAAACAGCAGCTAAGTATTATCCCTACAATTCAAAAGTTTGTCCAAACAAGATCATTTTACCCACTTTGCAGAAGACCAATAGCAAAGAGACCAAGAAGCTCTGGGGACAATTATTCCGAAGCGCTGGGGCCACTTCAGGGAAGGCCTTTCTTTAAGTCCACGTCCCCTTTACTTTTCATGGGGCCGGGACCCTTTGGTGACTGCACAAGATTGGCAGGATCTGTTTGGAGGGAACGGTTTCTTTCCCACTACTTGGCATCTTGCCCCTGTTAAGGAATTCCAAGATGGCGCTGGTTCGGCTAAGTCTGACCCCGAAATAAGAGTTTCCAAATTTCACTTCATTGCCCAGCAACTGTCCCAATTAACAAGACAATGGTAGGAAAATAACCACTATCTTATTCTGCCATTGTAAACCATAACCATTTGATCAAACGTGGCGCCTCACCAGCAAACAGGCTGAGTAAAGGTCCCCTGATACAAAGGCACCTAAAATTTTATGCCACAGAATATGCAAATACATTGCATCATGGTTTCCAAGGTAAAGTGGGGCTATCTCCAGAAGTAGCATGTTTTACTACTGACTTTTAGGTTTCAAGGCTCCCCTTAACTGTCATGAACTTTATTTTTACCTAGAGGTAACCTAACTGATGCCATCTTCAAATTCTCTAGCGGTCTTAATTATGAGAATATTGGGTTTGCTGTATGGAAAAGTCCTCACTTCCTAAGGAATTGGCATTTTGACCTTACGAGGAGCTGAAAATGAACAAGCAAGCAAATACATGGCAGTTAAAACTGAAAGGTCACTACAGTGGTAGAAACTGTTATTCTTGGCTATTGCCTGATTTCACTATGGCAACCATGAAGTAACTTCATTTGCATATTATTTAGCATAGGAGCAGAAGTTACTTTCTATTAGGGGAACTTCACCCAGCCTGGTGCTGGTGAGGCACCACATTTGATTAAATGTTTCTGGTTAACAGGGGCTGAATAAAGTTCTTCTTCTTGTTGTTATTATTATTGCAGCATTATTATTATTATTATTATTATTATTATATTCCACCTTTTTTATAGGTAGCTCAAGATGGCGAACACACTTAATTCTCCTGCCTCTTATTCTAGCTGTTTTCCTACTGTTGTCTGCTTAATTGGGACAGCCTCTGGGCAACAAATATTTGCTAATTATGATTTCAACGACACCCGCTTCCTTCCCTCAAGGCACGATGGTCACCAAATGAGAGGGTTGAGAAGGGTTCCTTTCTCCATTTTGTGGGGTTTCCCCACTTGCCGCAATCTATTGGAAGATGGCTCTTGTCCCCCCCAACCTTTCCATCTGAGCTTTTTGTAATGTTTGGTGCAGAGAGCGCAGAGGCTGGGCAGGTTTTGAGCTACGTTGCAAGGACCCTGTGAGGAGCAAGCCCAGTGCCCTTCTAACCAAAGGAGAAATGGAGGAGGGAGACCCTCCTTTAGGCCTGGTAGACTTCTAGGGCATACAAGGCTAACAATCTTCAACCACCATTGTGAGAGGTGGGCCATGGAAATCCCTGGATCAGCTGTTTAAACCAATGTTTCTCAACCTTGGCCACTTGAAGATGTGTGGACTTCAACTCCCAGAATTCCCCAGCCAGCCACGCTGGCTGGGGAATTCTGGGAGTTGAAGTCCACACATCTTCAAGTGGCCAAGGTTGAGAAACACTGGTTTAAACTGACCTGTGGCTTAGAGCTGGGATGGATTTGCCTAAAAAACAATACGACTCATAACGACAACACGAGGTGAAAGGTGCTCACACGTAGCTAATGTATTAAGCTTGTTTGAGCTCCCTAATTATGGTTCTGCCCTTATTTTTCATGCCCTTGAGAGGAAGAAGGGGTAAACCAAGGAGGTTTATAGATCTGAATCAAAGCAAACCTGCGGTTTTCGTTGAAGGGCTGGTTATGTTGAATCCGCTGCTCAGTTTGTGCTAATTAGTTTACACAGTGGGTTTGTTCCTTCCAGGAAATGTTTTTTTATGTATATGAACATAGTGCTGTCTGTGTTTGCCTGCAGCTCTTTGTAATAATATTAGTAAATAGTAAATAGCTTACCAAAAAAAACCCTCGGTTTCTTTCAAGAGGAGAAAAGGAAGCAAGACTATAATAAAGGAGAGCTTTAAGCCCAAAATACATAGTAGCAATTCAATACAGTGGCATTTCATCCTACCACCTTGGATTCAAAAGCACACTGTACTGGAGAAAAGGTCACAGGGACAGATTCCCTCCCATATGAAAAAGCAACAACTCTTTGTTCATAGAAAATGAACACGCTGGAAATAATACTATCCTTGGACTCCTTTACCTAGCATCCCCTTTTTAAAAGGGTGCAGATTTGGAATGGGGAATGGCAGATACAGAGTATAGAAACAGCCACTTTGTATTATATTTCATACACGCACACACGCACACGTTCAGTTAGTTAGTAATACATTTTTGTTGATCTGACCTCTGCAAAAGAGGATTGTAAACATGGGTTTAAGGCTATTCCAGAATGGTGCTGTTCAGAATTGAGCTATTCCAGAAGAGCTACCCTAAATTTAAACCTGTGTCCAAAAGGACCTGGATTATCATCTGGCAGACAGGCTCTCTTTGAGCACACCCATATAAAATACTTGGGCAAAACAAAGGAAGGTTTGATCAATGGCTAAACCTACTGCCCTATCATCTTTCAAACTTGTTTCCTCTGCAGCCCCAGCCCTCAACCTGGCCCTGCTTAAAGAAAATGACTGGTTGTTTTTTTCCCCACCAGCTAGTGATATTTGATAGGAGGAGAAATAAAGACAGGAATTCACCAAATATTTTCCTTAAGTGAGTCTCCCTCATTGAAACTGTAAGGACTGCAGTGCTCTCTAGTGAGGCAGAATAGAGCTCGGTTTGTCTAGCACGCTGGCATATTGTTCTTCTGCCACAATGGCCAGGCAGAAAACCATTTCAACACAGCCATGAGGAAGAGTCGTTAGTGTGGCTAGTCTGCATAAATATAAATAAAGGCATTACTTTAAACGATGTGCCTTGATTTGTAACCAGGAAATCTCTGGATTAATCTACCACTTCTATGAAGCCATGGGGAATTCCAAAGTTACTGGACAGTGATAAGGAATTTCCCCTTATTTCAGTTTAAATCTGGCTTCGTATTTTATGAGCTTTCTCAACATTCTGAGGAAAATTGCATTCTGTTCTCTTCAGGCCATAATGCTCATGCGTAGATGAGATTGTCATATACCTGCATCTTTTATCATACTTCTCACTGGGAAGTGTAGATTCAAATTATTTGCTCTACCCTCGCTCTATTGTGCCAGCCATTTTTTAAATGAATGTTGTCAGATACTAACTTGATAAATCCAATATTGTATGCATTATCTTTTCTATATTCAACAGCATCCATCATGGGTTTTTACAAAACTATTTGCAAGGAATTTTATGTGTTGGAACAGAAGGCAATGTTATAGTGACAAAATATGGCTTTATCCAGTCTTTTGATATGAATCTTGTTTTCATAATTGCAGCCAACATGGCAAATAGACATGTCAGCTGGAGATTGAGGACAGGAGTTACTGAAATATAGAATAACATTCTGTGAGGTCAGATTATTTGTCCATTTAGTTCAGCTTTGTCTGCTTGGAATAGCAGTGAGGTCTTTGATACCATCTGCTTAAATGCAAGTTCTTTTTTTAACAAAAGAAGATGTCAAGAGTTAAATCTAAATTTTTTCCCATGCAAAGCAAATGTTATACCATGGAACTATAGCCCCTCTCCTATGTTCTGTACCCAAGAGGAAAGAGTGAACTATAGGTCCATTGACATCTCATTATAGATAGTAACTGAGGATGAATGTGTCAAAAAATAGAAATTGTAGGGGAAAAATGCTGATATAAAAATTGTGACATTTCAAAGTAAATTTATAATTGGTCCACACTGGATATATGGAGGGCACCAGGTTGAGGAAGCCTGTATCTTACAAATGTGGGGATACAGGAAAAGATCACAACCAAGAGGAATATCTGGTCCTCTGTTTCACTAGAGAAGCATGGGAGTTTCTGTAAAGGCAGGGAGAGGACAGAATACAAAGTACGTTCTTGTATGACAACCTGAAGGATTATTAATAACAGAGACTTGATCCTTCTAAAAATAAACCCTGTTTTATATTGTCTAATTGTTTGTATGGAGATGAAGAAAATGAAGATAGGACACTACTGCATACAGCTACTAGATCTGGGCTGCAAAAATCCAGAAGACTGCTAGATGGCAGTTTGTCCAAATTCTTGCAACCCAGATCTAGTAGACCTACTACTACATCTTATCCTGTCTTGTCTATTTTATTCTACTGTAGGTGTCACAAGTGTCTCAACTGTGGGTTAAGCAGAAGGTATCTATAGATATGTAGGCCTATCTATAGGCCTACAAGCTACAGACTTGACATTAGTTAATACAGCTTGTACAAACCTGGTGCCCTCCCAATTTTGGGGGGCTGAAATTCCCAGAATTCAAAAGCAACATACCTGAAGGACAGGAAAACTAGATGAAACTGTCTTGGTTTCTTCCAATGCAGCCCCCTGGGAATTTTAGTTCACTGAGGAAATGTACAGAGAGGACAAGCAGTTTCACAGCAGCAGCAGCAGAGAGCTGTTCTATAATTTTTAGGATTTTAGCGGACTGAAAAGCCATAATTGTTGAAGTAGCATGAAAGTTTGCAGTGTAGATATACCCTGAGTTCTGATAATTACTTCTCTATACTTGGAGATAGATTAGATTAGATCTCCAAATATATTCCTGGCGATGCATTCACTGCATCCAATTTGCCTGCTGAATGAACAAAACTTCTGAAAAATTACTAAAAGCAAACTTGATGCGTGCAAAGGGCGTATTACTCCACAGCAGATATTTAATAGTGGTCAAGATGGTTCTTCAGGAAAATACCAATGTAACTCATTTTAGAGAGGTCTTTTTACTTTTTGAGGTTGTTGATGTCATTTTCAAGGCCCCGCCCCCAGAACAGTATCCCATGATGCCTTGCAGAACTCAGCCTTCCTCCACAGCTCAGTCTAGTTCCTTCTAACAGTGCTGCTGTTGCTAACTACAGCTGTAAGAATAAGCAGACACATAGTTATCAGTATCTTAACAGGAATGCATTCTGTTCCTTCCATATCCCAAGCTCAGTCCTGGCTTTATTATGCTGCATAATATATGAAACAATGGGACTGACCACCAAAGGTGAGGAGCGCTCCAGTTCAGGCTGCCAGGTGACCATACCCTTTTTTCATTTCAGTCCCATCTCCTCTTTTTCCTATCCCACTTTTCCTATTTTCCATTTCAAACAGCAAGTCAACATTCCCATACTCGCTCATCACTGAGTTGTTTTAGGAATTTTTATAACCCTTTTTTATACTTCTGAAAAACTTGGGGTTCTCCCAGTCTTGGTGCTATCTCCCATAAGTGTTAATAATGTGATTTTTATAATTTAGGGCCAAGTGTCTGAAAATAAAATTGCTATTAAAATAAAGGACAATTTCTCAAACTCTCTCCTCTTGTCAGCCTAGCATGGTAGTCCAGATAGGAAGCGTGACCAGATGGACTAATTCTACTTTATTGTAAGGTTACGTGAACAGAATCTTGCAAGTCTGAAAGTACATGTCTCCCTGCCTCGCCTTTACAGCCCAAGAAACTAGGGAGGGTCCCTTCTGAGCTGCTTACCCGACCCACATTCCTTTTGTGGGCTAAGCTGCCTCTTCTCTGACTGACCATTCCCCTGGCTGTGGTCCTTCCCTCTGCCTCCCAAGGTCATTCCCACATACCATTACACCTCTAGATGTGTTGACAGCAACAACAACCATGCTACTGGAGGAGGGAAAAGGATGGGCAAAGTTGCAGTCCCATAGAATAGTTTTGAGAATATTCAGAACTTAACTTGTTTGTTTGCTCTTCAAATTGAAACATTTCTCAATCACCATTCAAAATGTTAAAGCATTTTTTAAAAAAGAAAGAGAACAGGATTGTAAAAAAGGAATGAAAGAAACTCATTTTGGCTGAGCTAAAAGTCTATCTGAAAATCTGAAAACTAAACCGTAAGGAAATCAAAAGCATCTAATCCTTACAATCTCAATTAAAATTATCTGCCTAAATCTCAGTGCAGAGTGGGTCCTAAATGTGCCTGCTAAGAGAGAGAATTTTATAACTTTGGGTGAGGACTGAGAAACTTTATATTTTGTGCCTGCCAACCTAACTGTTCTCTTGGTGAGAACATCCATAACTGTCTGTAATGCATAAAAACACTGGTGTTTCAGAAACATGCCATTCTTAAGAATCAAAACACCAGCAGAAAATCTTCAGTTATATTTACATATATTTACAGCACTGCCATATTCCCCAGATATCCTGTTGGGAAGCCAGCAAAAGAATACTACTGAGTAACTACAAACTCCTCATCTTCTTTTCAAAACTGGCATAATATACAGTGGTACCTCGTGTCACAAACTTAATTCGTTCCACGACTCTGGTCGCGACCCAAATCAAATTTTCCCATAAGGTTCAATGTAAATACAGTTAATCCATTCTGACCCCTACAAATGTGGTTGCCAACCGATTTTGGTTGTGACCCGAATCAAATTTTCCCATCAGGTTCATTGTAAATACGGTTAAACTGTTCTGAACCATATGTATTTTCTTTTTTAAACCACAAAAATATGAAACAAAGTACAGTACAGTACAGTATGAAGAGAGAGAACGCTAACCTTGCTCGAGGCGACTTCTGGCGTGGAGGACAGGAAGGCGGGTGGGGAGGCAGTTATTGCTTGGAGGGAGAGTCCCCCTCCCTACAGGAAGCCACGACCACGTGTCACGGCAGGGAAAATGGCCACGGATCCTGTTTGTCACCTGATGCGGAGTTCGCGGACGGAAGCAAAATTTTGCGAACGGTGCTGTTCGTGACCCGAATTGTTCGTGAACAAAAGCATTCGTGACCCGAGGTACCACTGTACTATTAAATTGGCATAATATAAATTTGTACCTTTCCACTCTATTGAATGCCCAGTTGAGTTCATTGGGACTTGCTTCATGTATAGCAAGACTGAAGAACATGAAGAATTGCTGAACTACCCCTGGTCAGGCTAACGTTGAAATAATGCTGGGAGTAGAAGATATGAGCAGGTTCCCAACCCTGCTATATACAACTGTGTATGAAATAACATCTTGGGTTGTACATCAGACTCATCCAAAGCCTGAATTCTGAAGCACATAGTCATAATTTGGAACAGATTGACATTCACAGGAGGCAAAGCATGTTAGCCTTTCATAAGGCTCTGAAGACCTGGCTGTTCCCCCAGGCATTTGGGCCAGGCAGTTAGGTGAGCTTTGTTAGTGATGTGGCTTTTTGTTTGGCTGGGGGGGGGGGGGGGCTACTGTTTAACCCTGTCATCATGGTTTTATATTGTTACGGTGGCTTTAATCTTTATACACTGCCCAAGTCACTGCTATGAGATGGGTGGTTCTATAAATCAAATAAGTAACTAAATAAAGACAACTTTAGCCCGCCCTGTCCTAATTCAAAGCTGTCTGCGAAGTTCAAGTCTTTATTGTCATTGTAGTCACTGCAAATACTGTGGCAGGTGCAACATCAACAACAACATCAAAAGGACTATTGTGTAAGGGAGAGGAAGGAAACCGGGTTCAGTAATTAACAGTAATCTGTTTTCATCTCAAAGTATCTCTTGGGATAGGATCACCAGCACTCAATAAGTCTTTTGAGGGATGAAAAGATCTTCGGAGGATTAGTTTTATCAGTTCCCTCCTGCTTATGGTTTCCAAGTCTCTTGTCCTTCGCAGTTTGATGATGCTGTTTTTTGAACTGAAGCTATAGGAGCTATTTTTGCTGCAAATCTTACCATATTCTGTCTCCCCAAAAAAAGTTGTGGGCATGGCTTGAGAAAGCTGAAATTTGATGTGTTTTATCCCTTCAGAATACTTTTCTCATTTTTAACTACTTTCTCTCTTTCTCTTTCTCCCTCAAAGAATGACTCTTTGGAAGAGGGCAGTGCAAAGGAGCACTGAACTAGCAAACAGAAAAACCACTCTTCCTCTCCACATAAGACAGGAAGGCTACAATCAGTTCACATCAGCTGGAATCATGGTGGAGTGCGTATGTGCGTTGTTGTTTTCGAATCATAACTGGGAAACATAGAAACGAAACAGTTCAACTGTTGGATTCTCAAAAAAAGATGAATGAAATTAATGAATCAGATGTGGAAGGAAATGGCTAGGGAGCAGGGCTTTCCAATATGGAATGCTGCCATACCACTTGGATCCCATTACACCCACCTGCATTGCTTTCTTTCCAAAAGTGTCCCATAGATGGCAATCAATATCCAGTGCAAGCTTAATATGGAGGAGTTCCTGGTAATCCCACAAAAGGTGGACCAGCTCCCGCTTTGTTTTCTGCATAGCATTCTGCCGATCCACCAGTTTATCTCCTGCATCTTTGACAGCTTTCTCTCCATGTTCTTCATCCTCAGCTATCACTGTTTGAAAATGGGAACACTGCAGTGAAAAGAACGGACAAATCGTGGGTGTTACAGCAAGGATCTATTTCACTAATGAAAAGCCATTTAGGTCCTTCAGCTCTTTAAAAGTATGATTCATCTGGGATACATTTCTGTGCACTTCACTGGTGTGTTATGCAAGGCTTAGGTGCAACCCAAGTCAACTGCAACTTTGAAAAAATGTATGAGGTTTGGTGACAAAAGCATTAATTAATGTGGTATGGCTGCAACACCTTGACAGGAACAGGGCTGATTGCAAGATACTGCCTATCATCTCTTGCCTCCTTCATGTGCCCCACCTCATACACCTCATTCTGTCATAAACTGAGTTGAATAAAGTTTTTTTTTTTAAGTGAGGAGCTGAATCACAAACAGCAAATTCAACACAAATTGAATTGAGGGATTTTGCCATAAAGTATTATTGCAGAAAAAGACAGGCACCCCCCCCCAAAAAAAAGCCCCAACCCCCAAGCCCTTCTGTGTTCATTTTTAATTATCCTAACGAGTTAAGTTAAAAGTATGTTTCCAGTTAAAACAAATGTACCCAAATCACTGCAATATTTGCCCATTGCCCAAATTGTGCCCATGCTCAGTTTCTGCTCTCAGTCTTTGAATCAGTTGATTCAGCTCAGAAATCTGTACCTTGGAGTTTTTCAGAGCATCTTTGTGCTTTCCAGCAGTGAGCTGAAGTTCCTGAACCTGATTTTATGTGACATAAAGTTATAAGAGGAACCAGGAACTAACCAGATCTAGCTACCTGAAACAAACAAGTATGGGGCCCGCCAATGACCCCTAAACTAACGTTGTTGGTCTTTATTTATCCAGAGTACATACTGTATGCTTTTCATATAGCCATGTAGATCCTCTCCCATGTGAAGAGACTCCCTCTGCAGGAAATTCCACATTCAATCCCTGCATCTCCAGGTAAGAGGAACAAGTCATCTACGATAAGCAAGACTCTTTCTTCCTTATGAACTGGAGGGCCACTGCCAGCGAGAGTACGTAACACTGCCTGAAAGGACAAATGGTTGACCTTGGTCCTGCTTAGCTTCCTGAGTTTCAAAAGAGGTCAGAAAATTCAAAGATCTCAAACTATTTTCAGTTTTAAATTCTGATTATTTCTACCCTGAAACACCTAATGTCCCAAAGTAGTCAGTATGTTCATTATCCTCTTTTTTGTAAAATACGGTGACATTTTGTTTGGAGCCTTACCCAAGGAACAGATTCAAGCCAGTGGCATGCACCTTGCTCTGGTACAGGGTGTCAGTTTCAGCTCGACTTTTATTTGCCATTTCTTCATACAGGACTGAGCTTTAACTTCAGTAGAAAGAACACTGAAGTCCAGGTCCCAATTGTTGTCCATGGAGAAAATGATGCTGGTGTCATTTATCTTCCCATACATATGGGCTACCTCCTATATGTCACAAAAATCTTAATCAGTGAATATCTTTTCCTGCTGGTAATAGAGATGAATAACTCAGTTTTAGTCCAGTCCGTGCCACTTTTGCACATGTTCACATAATTCCATCCAGTTTCTGCATTTTTAAAAAAGGCACAAAGTTGCATTGAAATGATATTATGTTAATAAAGTTATGTTAATCCATTGATTTAACACCAAAATGGCCTGGATTTTGGATATCCAGGACCATCTTCTCATAATAGATGGATATTACAGGGCTCACAATATTTGAATTTTAAATGCATGTTTTGTTGCGGGTCTGTTGTTGTTGTTCAGTCGTTAAGTCGTGTCCGACTCTTCGTGATCCCATGAACCATATTGCGCCAGGCCTTCCTGTCCTTCACTGCCTCTCTGAGTTTGCTCAGTTTCATGCTCATTGCTTCAGTGATGCTATCTAACCATCTCATCCTCTGCTGTCCTCTTCTCCTTTTGCCTTCAATCTTTCCCAGCATCAGGGTCTTTTCCAAAGAGTCCTCTCATTGCATTAGATGACCAAAGTATCTGAGCTTGAGCTTCATTATCAATCCTTCCAATGAGCAATCAGGGTTGATTTCCTTTAAGATTGACTGGTTTGACCTCCTAGCAGTCCAGGGGACTCTTAAGAGTCTTCTCCAGCACCACAGTTCAAAGGCATCAATTCTTCGGCGCTCAGCCTTCTTTATGGTCCAGCTCTCACAGCCATACATTACTACTGGAAAAACCATAGCTTTGACTATGCGGATCTTTGTCGGCAAGGTGACGTCTCTGCTTTTTAATATGCTATCTAGGTTTGCCATAGCTTTCCTCCCAAGGAGCAAGCGTCTTTTAATTTCATGGCTGCAGTCTCTGTTTGCGGTGATCTTGGAGCCCAAATAAATGAAGTCTGTTACTGCTTCCATTTCTACCCCTTCTATTTGCCAGGAATTGATGGGTCCAGATGCCATGATCTTAGTTTTTTTAATGTTGAGTTTCAAGCCAGCTTTCGCACTCTCCTCTTTCACCCTCATCAAGAGGCTCTTTAGTTCTTCTTCACTTTCTGCTATTAGAGTGGTATCGTCTGCATATCTGAGGTTATTGATGATTCTCCCTGCAATCTTAATTCCGGCTTGTGATTCTTCCAGCCTGGCATTTCTCATGATGTACTCTGCATATAGGTTAAATAAGTAGGGTGACAGTATACAGCCTTGTTGTACTCCTTTCCCTATTTTGAACCAATCAGTTGTTCCGTGACCGGTTCTAACTGTTGCTTCTTGGCCCGCATATAGATTTCTCAGGAGACAGGTAAGATGGTCTGGTACTCCCATCTCTTTAAGAATTTGCCACAGTTTGTTGTGATCCACACAATCAAAGGCTTTTGCATAGTCAATGAAGCAGAAGTAGATGTTTTTCTGGAACTCTCGTGCTTTCTCCATAATCCAGTGGATGTTGGCAATTTGATCTCTAGTTCCTCTGCCTCTTCGAAACCCAGCTTGTACATCCGGTAGTTCTCGGTTCACGTACTGCTGAAGCCTAGCTTGTAGGATTTTGAGCTTAACCTTGCTAGCATGTGAAATGAGTGCAATTGTGCGATAGTTTGAGCATTCTTTGGCATTGCCCTTCTTTGGAATTGGAACATAAACTGACCTTTTCCAATCCTGTGGCCACTGTTGCGTTTTCCAAACTTGCTGGCATATTGAGTGCAGCACTTTAACAGCATCGTCTTTTAGTATTTTAAATAACTCAGCTGGAATACTGTCATCTCCACTAGCTTTGTTGTTAGCAATGCTTCCTAAGGCCCACTTGACTTCACTCTCTAGGATGTCTGGCTCAAGGTCAGTGACCACACCAGCATGGACATCAGGGACATTAAGATCTTTCTTGTATAGTTCTTCTGTGTATTCTTGCCACCTCTTCTTAATCTCTTCTGCTTCTGTTAGGTCCCTGCCTTTTTTGTCCTTTATCATGCCCATCTTTGCACTAAACGTTCCTTTGATATCTCCAATTTTCCTGAAGAGATCTCTAGTCTTCCCCATTCTATTGTTTTCCTCAATTTCTTTGCATTGTTCATTTAAGAAGGCCTTCTTATCTCTCCTTGCTATTCTCTGGAAATCTGCATTCAATTGCTTATATCTTTCCCTTTCACCCTTGCTTTTCACATTCCTTCTTTCCACAGCTATTTGTAAAGCCTCATCTGACAGCCATTTTGCTTTCTTGCATTTCTTTTTCTTTGGGATGGTTTTAATTGCTGCCTCCTGTACAATGTTACAGACCTCTGTCCACAGTTCTTCAGGCGCTCTGTCTACCAAAGCTAATCCTCTAAATCTATTCATCACCTTCACTGTGTACTCACAAGGAATATGATCTAAGTCATACCTGAGTGGTCTAGTGGTTTTCCCTACATTCTTCAATTTAAGCCTAAATTTTGCAGTAAGAAGCTCATAATCTGAGCCACAGTCAGCTCCTGGTCTTGTTTTTGCTGTCTGTATAGAGCTTCTCCAACTTTGGCTGCAAAGTATGTAATCAATCTGGTTTCGGTATTGAGCATCTGGTGATGTCCATGTGTAGAGTCGTCTCTTGTGTTGTTGGAAAAGAGTGTTTGCTATGACTAGCTTGTTCTCTTGACAGAACTCTATTAGCCTTTGCCCTGTTTCATTTTGTACTCCAAGGCCAAACTTGCCTGTTATTCCGATTACTCCTTGACTTCCTACTTTAGCATTCCAATCCCCTATGATGAAAAGGATATCTTTTTTTGGTGCTAGTTCTAGAAGGTGTTGTAGGTCTTCATAGAACCGGTCAACTTCAGCTTCTTCGGCATCAGTGGTTGGGGCATAGACTTGGATTACTGTGATGTTGAATGGTTTGCCTTGGATACGCACTGAGATCATTCTGTCCTTTTTGAGGTTGTACCCCTTTACTGCCTTTCCCACTCTCTTATTGACTATGAGTGCAACTCCATTTCTTCTAAGGGTTTCTTGGCCACAGTAGTAGATATAATGGTCACCTGAATTAAATTCACCCATTCCTGTCCTTTTCAATTCACTGATTCCCAAGATGTCGACGTTCAATCTTGTCATCTCATGTTTGACCACATCCAGCTTGCCTTGGTTCATAGATCTTACATTCCAGGTACCTATACAATATTGTTCTTTACAGCATCGGACCTTCTTTTCGCTTCCAGATAGATCCAAGCTGAACGTCCTTTCGGCTTTGGCCCAGCTGCTTCACTCTTTCTGGAGCTACTTGGAATTGCCCTCTGCTCTTCCCCAGTAGCATATTGGACACCTTCCGACCTGAGGGGCTCATCTTCCAGCGTCATATCTTTTAGCCTTTTAACATTGTCCATGGGGTTTTCTTGGCAAGGATACTGGAGTGGGTTGCCATTTCCTTCTCCAGTGGACCATATTTTGTCAGAACTCTCTGTCATGACCTGTCCGTCTTGGGTGGCCCTGCACGGTATAGCTCATGGCTTCACTGAGTTACGCAAGCCCCTTCGCCACGACAAGGCAGTGATCCATGAAGGGGTGCGGGTCTGTATATAATCTTAAATCTTGATGATGATAACAACAGTGTGACAATCAGCAGGCCAGGGAGATGTGGCTAGGCCTCCAGGTTTGTCAAAACTTTCTGTCCTGGTTTTACCTAGTGGCAAGATGGTTGATTCAGTAATCAGGCTACCATCACCTGTCCTTCTAGAAACCAATTGGCCAGGTCTAGGGCAAATAGGACTCACCAAACACCCTCTCGCTCCTAGATCATCTTCCCTTTGGATTATAGGAAGATTCTGAATTATATCACCATCTAGGGAAAAAGAATCTGCCAATCATTCCCTTAATGTGGAATGGGGTGAGCTACAGCTGGGAGAAACTGGGTTTTGACAGATGGCTAGAGCAGCAGTTCTAATAATCTGTCAGAAGTCGCGCTGGATTTACGCAAGTGTTTTGCATTGGCTCATTCAAAAGGAGCTCAAATATCAACAGATAGTTGGGCTTCTCTGGGATGTAGCTTCAACCCTGTTCTGGAATAGCACAATTCCAGAATTGTTCTGGAATATTACTCTCTAGCATTTCCAGAATTGTGCTGTAATACCCATATCCTGAAGCAGTACTGGATTAGCAGTAGTCCAAATAGCAGAATAGCACCAAACCCATGTGTAGTATACCTGTTCATAGCACAAAGATCAGCAATATATACATTTGCACAAATACAGGACCGCAGCCTCTGGTAGGGGGAGAGAACCAGCAGAAAATTGCCAAGTAAAGAAAATCTTCCTAGAGTAGAGCAGAAAACATGGAACCACATCCAAAAATGTTGCCTAGAAAACTCCATGAACTTATCCATGTCATTGCCAGGAGTCATGACTGATTTGAAGGCAAAAAAAAAAAAAAAGTGTGATCACACTTGGAATAGCATATATAATTCTAGCCATACCATACTGCAAAGTTGGATGGTTGGGAGGATTTGGGAGTTTAGAAGACGGGAGGGAAAGGGGTAACATGAGAAAGAAATAAAAATCATGCCTGGTCTGGAAAATGTGTAAGTTTTTTCTTCCTCTGCTGTTGGAATTATCCTTTGAAGCTAAATATAGGAAGTTTGAGGAGTGATGAAAGGAAGCATTTCCTTACCAAATCATGGTTAAACTAGGAGATGTGTTACCATCAAGTATAATCTTGATGAAGAAACTAGACAAACTTTTGGAGAATAAGGGCATCAGGAGCAGTTATTCCACAATCAAATCTGATTGGCTACTGTATCACTCTGAATGCTGGGCAAGATGAGTGTTTGGTGTGATCCAGCCTAGCTCTTCTTATGGCAATTCTGAATTCAGATAGCTAAAAATTTAAGAAACCTTAGCCCTGTTTTTCTTTCACAGATTCATATAATAATTAGCCAAAGTGAATGCATACTGAACCATGGATGAGAACGATAAGATGTCATCTGGATTCTGAGAAGAAAGCCAGACAAATATTCATAATATAAAATACACAGATTAACCTTTTAAAAAATAGAGCGCATAATCATGGGCGCATCAGTCAGGAGTATTGCTAAATATTTTCTGTGACACAAACAAAAATGTTTGATCTTTGCATGCTTGTGGCTCAGTGACAAACCCACACCCCTGCCCACTAACAGGTGTGGCTAAGAACCTTCCAAAGCTTGTTTAACCTATCTTTCTGTGTTGTATTGCTTTTTCCTCCTGGAACATTATTTGTTTCAGATTTATTTCTCTTATGTGTTCATGGCAGAATAAACTAGTATGCCCAATTCATACAACCCTGGAAATTCAGCTAAACAGGCAGCTGAACAGGTAGGTAAGTGTGACTAGGCTAATTTCCCAATTGAACTATAAGCTTGGCTTAACATAATGTGCAAACAACCAGCATAATATTCAATACTGTATCCCACCTTGTCAGTGAAAGAAGCAAATTGGTCATTGAGGTTCTTGATTTGCTGTTCTTCTTCTTTGCAAACTTTCTGAATCTCAGGATCAATTTCCAGGTTAAGTGGTGCTAGCAGACTTGGGTTAATGATCACTTCTTGAGTGCCACCCACCAGAGCGGCTAAAAAAGCTGAGGCCATTTCATCCATTATCAAAATTGCCACCCTGACAAATCCACCCAAATCCATCTATCTGCCCAGGGCCACCACCAAATCCTCTTCCATGTTGTACCCCTCCTGGAAGCACACCCTGGGAAATGCTTATTGTCCCCCCAAGACTGTGGAGGTTTCTGCTATAAAAACCATGGTTTCTGCTTACTCCTTCCCTGCTTTTGCAGCTTGGAGAGGTTTCATTGCTTCTGTCCCCTCCAAAAATAATGACAGAGCCAGGACAGGACCCCTTCCCTCTTCCTAAAGCTTTTGCATTTAATTGTCGACTCACTGTAGTGTGATGCTAGCAGCCCACAAAGAGATATGCAGTTCTATAGTCTCCCCATGAAGTTCTCCTTTATATGACTACCCAAAGCAAGACTCAACTGGATGAGTGAAATGAAAGCAATTCAAACTATTCATGGGCTTGGTTTGTCTGGCACCAGCCCATTTTTACTTAAACCCACTAAATATTGCATTCACCCCTAGCTAATATGGATGAAATACCAAACATAACTTTCTCTGAGACTACCTAACACTCATTCCTAGCAGATCTTCACAAACACTTTAACTTCAAGAAACTGCCTCTATGTAATTAACTGACTAGATAGGTATTAAATTGGTCAACTATAAATCTTTTGGAAAGCTTTGAAATGTCTATTATTGATTTTCCTATTTTCTGCAATGAAGTCAGTCTTGACAGGTCTGACTAATAATCTATGGCAATGAACAACTATTTATGGCATTGATCTCTCTAGCCTTTCCTTCCAAAAGATATGTAGTAAAAATTCCTGAACTGATTTTTAAATGTCTGGTTGAAGATTGTGATAATTAGCAGTGGAATAGCATGTTTCTAAAGTAGCCTAATGATAAAAAATAGAAATATTTTTCAGGAGTTCAGGGTTTAGGAACCATGTATAGGTGGCATCCACATTTCCTTGACTGCTGTGTGCATGTTCATTAGAGTTTCTGCAAAAGATCCCTGTTTTACTGTGGTGTGGTGTACTAGTCAGGTTTTGGACTAGAAGGGGGTAGACCCAGGTTCTAGTCCACCCTCAGCCATAGAAGTTCATTGAGTGATTTTGGGTCAGTCATTCTCTCTCAGCCAAATCTACCTCATAGGGTTGCTGTTTTAGAGAAAATAGGTGGAGGAAATTCTATGTATACAGAATAAAATAAAAGGAAGGATATAAACCAAATCTATCTATCAATGAATGCTATAGGAATTCCCAACATTATTCACAGCAAGAAGGTTATGGATAGCAGGTTTTGTTCAACATAAGAGCGTACACTGGCTCTTAGGCCACTATAATGTACTATAATGGATTTTTCAAGTATTTCTATGAGCAACCACTAAGCTGGGATCCTTCCCTCTGCAGTTTGAAGCTCTTCAGAATATAATTAGTAAAGATTGGTAAATTGGTAAAGATTAGTGCAACATCACAGCAGAGGTTCAAGATCTAACTAGGGACCTCTAGAGATTGCATACTGAAATTGCATCCAGGTGATCTATGTCACCAAGGCGAGTCACTCTTAAGCCTTAAGGTGATGGAAGATTCATATTCCGTAACTGCTTCTTGACATGCTCAATTTCAGCATGTAATTTTTGGAGGTCCCAAGTGAGTCCTTGAATCTCTACTCTGCTGTTAAGCAAACCATTCTCATCTCTACTGTATGTTAATTCTGCAGGGCTTCAAACTGTTGGGCAGAAATTCTATGTCCAAAACCCAAACATGCAGATAACAGGAATTCTCTAAAATCTCAGCATTAACCAAATATATATGACAGAGAAACGTGCAGTTTAAGGATATGACAGCCACTGCAATGCAGCGTCTTCTTCAAGTGACCCAGGTAATTTTGGAGCCAAAGGTGAATTGACAGGAAGGTTCCTTCCTGTCCAGTCCACTTTTATTTATTTATTTTATTTATTTAATAGACTTGTCCCCACCCATCTCCCCACAATGGGGGACTCTGGGCAGTTTACATCAAATTAAAACCATAAATACATAATTAAAAGTTATAAAAAAGAACCACACTTACACAGATAGAAAAAAGATAAAAAATCCAAGAGGCCGATGGAAGCCACACCAGGCCACTAAGGGGCTAGCCAACCCCATTTCTGACAACCTCCCTCCCCACCCCAGGCCAGATGGCAGAGCCAAGTCTTCAAATCCCTCCAAAAGGCCAGGAGTGAGGGGGCCTGTCTCACCTCTGGGGGCAAGATGTTCCAAAGGGCAGGGGCTACAGCAGAGAAGACCCGCCTTCTGGACCCCGCTAGTCAGAGTTCTTTTGCCGAGGGGGTCCGGAGCATGCCCTCTCTGTGAGATCGGGTGGGACAGGTTGACATCGTGGGGGCGAGGCGGTCCCTCAGGTAGCCTGGCCCCATGCCATGTAGGGCTTTAAAGGTGATAACCAACACCTTGAATTGCACCCAGAAGCAAACCAGTACCCAATGCAGCTCACGGAGCAAAGGTGTTATACGGGTCCTTCTTCGGACCCCAAAAATCGCTCACGCGGCTGCATTCTGGACCAGCTGAAGCTTCCGGATACTCTTCAAGGGTAGCCCCATGTGGAGCGCATTGCAGTAGTCTCTCTGGGAGATAGACTACTTCCTAATGGTAAGGCCAGTTCTGCTCCTTCCTGAACTGTTTGCTAACATTAGAAACTCCTGGTCACATCCAAGGAGCCCATGCCATATTTCTAACCCATGCTACCAGCCAGAATTGCTAATATCATACTATATGGAGTCTCTGAAAGACAGGGTTACTTCAGACTTCACCTGTGATCAGATGCATGTTCTCCAAGTACAGTCCACATATCTTTGCATGAGGCAAGGCAAATGTGATAGCCCCATTTGTAGCTGTTATAGAAAAGCTCTAATCAGAACCTGCTCTTCATAGTTTGCACAACTTAATGTATCCAACACCTTTAAGCTAATGGAGAAGGAAGAAGCCAATAAAAGCATCCTCTGGTCCTCACCTTGTCAACCAAAGAGAGAAATTCATTGTTAGGAGTCTTGATCAGCTCCCTTGTCTTCACGCATGGAATCTGTATGTCACTTTTTAACTGGACTTCAGAACAGCTGGGTTGACTTGGAAAAGATGGAAGGCTGCTGCTGATCCAGTACTATTGCTTCTATGACTTCTACCATAGCTATCACTTAAGTAAATAGGCTTTTGTAAATTTAGTCTGGAGATTCCCTTATTGCCACACCTTCTTCTAACTCATTGCTCCTCAACAAGGAAGACATGCTGTAATTGCTCCTCAGCAAGAGAGAGGAGCTGCAATTACATTTGGTACCATGTCTCCCAAAGCTACCCACAGACATTGAGTCAACCCTTCTCTCCTGCTTCCATAGTCTTTGCTGTTGACTTGTTGGAACATCTCTAAGGAGCATCTTTGGGACTGAAGAGGAGATGGCAAACAATCTAAGATGCATCTGGATGCTGCACTGATGCTTAGACCTTCCTTTTATCCTCTTAGGAAGGCAGGTTTAATTGCATGGGCTTTAATTACCTTTAATTAGCACTTGTGTGTCAAACACCATTTGGTATTCAGCAAATGGCTTGTTAATCATTCATCTCTGCTCATAAGGAAGAAACATACGGTACAATTTCACAATCTTGCTTGCTGTTTGTTGATGATTTTGTGATCTTTGGGATAAGGTGTTTAGTCAATGATTGCCACTGGCATGATGCCGACCTTCAAAGAAGAAAACAAACTTAGCTACTCTGCCTAAATGTCTGTGGCTAAGAGCAAACATGAAGCTGGGAGAATGAAATGCCTCCCTTCCTGCCTCTTTTCATTCTTGTTTTTTCAGCATTCTCTCCCATTGAAATCAATGGAAGAAAATGCTGAAAAGTTCAACTCTGGAGCCAGAGTAGATGATTAGCAGTGAGCCTGAGGATATGAGTAGAAGTCAAGAGGAGTGTATATGCAGTGCATCCAAAGATTAACCTTCTTGCTGCTTTTCAATACAGTTTTAGATTTTTGGTTTTAGACTCGTTATCGGTTGTATCATTATGAAGCTGATACGTTAATGGTATTCTTTAAAAAAAAATCTGTGATTTATTTATCAAAAATATTTACTAGTTATTTGGGTAAATTACAAGGTGGTTTATTAGCACACTAATAAAAAGAACCCAAAAAGTTTGGCTGATGTATGTATATATGTATGTATTAATATAGATTTAGCTCATCCATACACCCTGCTTGCTCTAGTAAGAAGATGCTCCACTAACTTACAAGAACGCATGCTGTCTTCCTCTGCCGCTCCCAGCCCACTGCGAAGGCAGATGCCCCCATCTCTTCTTACTCCTCCTCAAATGTGATTTCTACTTCAGCTCATTCAGGCCATGCTGAGTCATCAGTCTGCAGTGAATTGTTCTGAGGCGCGGCTTGCCTTTCTACTATTAGCCACCTGAGGCTACTCTAGAGTCACACGTCTCACTGGTTCCTGATCCCTGATTCTTAGCACCTGTTGACTTTTGGCAGCAGGAGAGACGGGTTCTCCCACTCCAACGTGCCACCTTTCCTACCTTCCTTGCCATGGGTGGCAGAAGAAATGGGGAGGGATGGAGAGAAAGCAGGTCCTTTGGGCACCAGTTCTCCTGGCTCCATAAAGATCCACTTTCCCTAAAGCTGGGGAAGGTGGGTCTTCAGCCACCACTCTATTGTGGGAAGTGGGTCTGTTTACTGCCAAGAAAAAGACCTGGGGGATGGTGAGGAGGAAGAGAAGTGGGGAAAATGACTCCTTTGTTGCCACTACTCCAATCCCATGTGGCTGTTGGCATCCAAGGAGGTGTTCCCCACCCTTTCTCTCTCCTCCTTCTCTTCTGGTGCAGAGAGATCCCCTGCTCTGCTTTGTTGCCAAGGCAGAGTGGGAATTGGAAAGGTAGTCAGCCCTTCTCTAAGCTGTCATAGTTTTCTACCAGTTCTCATATGGATAGCAGCGGCTGCAGTGCAGGAGAGCCCCTAGGCTCTGTCTGGCTTTATATCAAGATCTGTTGTACTTGCACAATTTTGGAAAACCCAGACACTACCAACAATACAAGAATGGTTGTTAAAACTGATGGACATGGCAGAAAATGACAAACTCACTTGCTTATTAAAAGAAAACTCAAACAATTACTACCTTAAAGAATGGAAACCGTTGATGGACCATTTGCAAAATGCAGGTGGGGTGAAGCTTATATGGGGATTTGAAGATTAGATTATAAATGTAATGGGATATATTAGACAAAGAATTATTCTTATTTAATGTATTTAAAACTAGCACTTATGATAGCCTTATTATTTTTAAGACCAGAGATAGATTGGAAGTTATCTATTTTTCATACCTTTTCTTCTTTTACTTTATTTCACCTTTTCTTTTCCTTTTCTTTATATTTTGTATTTCAAATGTTCTTTTCTATTTCTAACTTTTAAATATGTATCTTTAAAATGTCAATAAAATATTATATAAAAAAAGAAAAGATCTGTTGTACCTGAACTCAGGCAACAATGTGCTTTCGAAAGAATGCTCTGCTGGGTGGTATGAACCAGCTGCCCCTTAATTTTCTGCTGATTGAGCAGAAAATGGGGTTTCAGAAGTTTCCAGGAATTCAGTCACTCCCCACCTCCCAGCTATGCAGTCAGGATCTCTTTCAAGTGACACACAGATTTGTCATAATGTAATGGGTTGCCACTGAAACAGAAAGAGAAATGTGGTTTCTAGTGAGAATGATGTCCCTCTCCCCCATCTGCTATCCTCTCGATTGAAATATGAAAGGGTTTTTTTTTTCTCCATGTACTTCTGAAATATCTTAGTATAATAGATTCTCTGGCATATATCCATATGTGCCCCTTCATATTACTGCTAAACGTATGGCTAAAGAAGGGTGTGGTAGTAGGTGAGCACATTAGGACTTGGGGACAGGCTAGCTGAAGTCCCTGAGAAATGGATAAATGGTTGAAAGACATTGATGGGACCCAATGTTTGAGCATCTCTTTGGGTTTTGTGGGTCATGAGACGCTTTGAATTTACTAATCTTATGGTGCCTCCACCTGCATTCTGAGCCAATTAAGGCATGACAAGTCTATCAGCCTGGCGGACTATTAAAAGAAACTTTACAGGTATGCAACCACTCCTAAGAAACCATTCCGTGCAGGCCATGTAATAACTGAATGCACACCTTTCTTTCTGCTTTTTCCCTTGCTAACTTTAGCCCCTGATTTTTATCTTCACATCTGTGGTTTAAATTCCTATTGTTGTACTAGCATGATGGAAAAACTTAATGGCAAGTTTCTGCCTCTTGTACACCCCTGAAATAAAATTAATCCTTTTTAAAATTATCAACCTAGCCTTTCAGCCAGCCAGGAATCCAAATTCTAGTGCTGACCTGAAACCTACTATGGGCAAGCAGAGCAAGGAGAAGTAGAAAAAAATTGATTGGGAGTAAATTTTGTATCAGGTTAAGGAGAGTCCCTGTGTTGTTGTTATTGATGGTGATTCTTTGATATGTTGACATCTCTAGTTAATGTGTCTTTTGACAAGTTCTACTTGATCTTTGTGTCTGTAGCTCATCTTCAGTTCTGGGTTAGTTGCTCATTCATCAGTGCCACCACATGCACCCATTTTGCCTTTCATCTTTAGGTTTATCCTAATCTAGACATACAGTTCATCCTTCTGTTAACAAGTGTCTCCTTCTTTCTGATTGTCTACGTGCTGCCCTTTCTTGATAGTTCTTCCCTGGAGCAGCGCAACCGAATCACCATTTGGTGTGCTGAGTCCTCTGTTCCAATGATCGCAATGCATCCACTCATCCAATCTCCATGGACCTAACGTCAACTGATGAATGGAGAGGGGGCAGTGGCAGTAGCTTTTGCATCAGACTTCATAAGGTGTTTGCTGAAGACCTTCCACAGGTGACCTATACAGGTGCCAAACTGGGGTAGCAAGACTTTCCAGAGAGCTGCACACCTTAGGCCCAATAAAGCAATTATTCCAGGTGGGAGGTTTTAAGAATATTGGGCGGGGGGCGGGGTGGGATTTTTCAGCCATCCTGTCTGCCATCTGAAGGGTGCCTCTTCTGTTATATTGCAGTAACATTGCTGTTTTGTTCCATTCTCACTGCAACCTGTACATTGTGTGTATTTGGGACATCATTAACTCAACTTAATACTACATGCAACCTTTGTTTTGTATGCAATATTTTAAGTAGCATTGTTGGTGTTCTAACAATTGTAGTAAGCTTGTTGCACATGTCCTAGATGGAAAGCAACGTGTGCTGTGGGGAAATTGTGTGTTGTCCTTAGAAAGAGGATAGGTACTGGCCAAACTTTGTTGACATCTCCTCCTCGAATTCAACATCCACACCAGCCTGTTCACATGAAATATGGTAGCATTATCCTCTACCTGGTAGAGGACCCAAGATTGAGGAAGACACGTACCACCCATAGGGGTGAGAGGGGAATTATATATATTTTGCAGAAGAGGAAGTAGGCAAGAGAAAAAGATAACAGCTGCACTTCCACTTCCACTTCCACTTCTAGCATTACAGCTTAGTCTTGGCACTACCAGATCCTTTGGTAAGGACAGGTTAATAATCTTGAGCTTTCTCCTAACTCCAGAGACTGGAGCTGGCTCTGCAAACTTTAGCCTGAGAAGAAACGGCACAGCATTGTCCAGGGGGCCCGAATCTTCTGAGCCAGTATGCACATTTGGACTTGTGAAAGCATGTTGTGGCCCTTCTCACAACGTGGTTGCCATTGTGAGTGCAATCAGTTACAGAAACGCCATATACCAAGCAAAGTCCTGGGCTGCGGCTACCCACCATTTGGGGTCTATGTAGTGACCAGATGTGTTATTGGAAATTCATATGATATTTCTATTCCTTTTGTATAATTGAAAGAATCTAACAAAATAAAATTAAAGATAGCAGGCAGCACTGTGAGAGCCAGGAATGTCGGGGGGGGGGGGGGGCATTGTTCCCCTGGATATATTGTTAGGGACTCAGAGCCTAATCCAAATGATCACAGTTTGTACCCAGTACTCACATACAAACATGTAAGAATAAGGGTTTGGGAATTGTGGGGAAAAAATTGGATGCAGGAGGCCCAAGAAAAGAAACATGGTGAGAGGGGGAGAGAGAGAGAGAGAGAGAGAGAAGGAGAAAGGGAGAGAGAAAGAAGAAATAACAAAATGCAATAGGATTATAGAATTGGTTCACAGATGTACCGCTGTTGCTTGCTGGCTGGAGATTGTAAGAGTTGAAATCTTACATTTCTGGGAGGTACCAAGTAGTGAAAAATTGGCTTAAGTTTTCTTTCAGGAGTCTCTCCACTCACTTCTGGTGTCTTATAGCATCACCCAAGTTTGCATGGCAGGGGCACATTCAATTCTCGCTGGGTTTAAATACCAAAACCAAACAAAACTTGATTCTCATATCTGGAAGTGAACCTATTTCATTTGTGGAAACTTTAGAGTTCCACATTTTAGAGCTGGTGATCAGCCAGGGATTTCTTTAATGGCAAATGTTATTTCATCATCGCTGTTGTTTCACAGGGTAGTTTATCAAGCATGCTTATCTTTGTCCAATCCAGCTTCCCTTATATATACAGTATATAGGTTGAATAAACATATTTTTTAATATATTTACTTTATGCCACAGCCTAATTTTAAAGGAAGGGACAGGCTCTTTCTTATTTAATGCTTTCTTATTTAATGCTTCATTAAATAATTCATCAGTTGGGCCCAGATTTTACCATACTTAATTTAGAATAATTGAAATAAGTATGCCTAAATTTAATCATGTTTGTTACTTTACTGTTGATGGTTGATCCTAAAAGGAGGAAACTATCTACCACTTCGATAGCTCAGAGATCTTTTGAAAGCTTTCCTTGTTTTTCCATGTTTATTTCCATCTTCCATTGTAAAGACATGGAATATCTGTAAATATTGTTATAATACTGCTTCTTGTCTCTTCTAACAACTCTCTAAAACTCTTTGTTAAGTTCCTTCCTGAGATGTTTGTCTTTCTTGGCTTTGGCTTCTCTTCTCTTCTTGGCAATTTCCATGATTTGTTCTGACACCCAGTTGGCTTTCTTCTCTTCATTTTTGGCAGTCTCTTTTCACATTCATTCTTAACAACTTCTTTAAGTTCATTCCACAGTTCCTCTAGTTCTCTATCAGTGAGGTTCAGGACTTCAAAGCAATTCCCAGTGTTGTCCTTGAAACCCTTCAGGTCTCCAAGGCCGGTTCTGTCTAATGTAGTAAAGATCAACATTAGAAGAAAGAAAAGCAGTTGGGGATGGGTTGACCATGAAATGTATATTATCAGTTCTAAGGTTGGTTGTCGTACCCATTGTCAATAATTTGGTCTTCTTTATATTCAATTTTATTCCCACTTTTTTCACTGTACTCCTTGACTTTTATTACTAGAGCTTGGAGATCCTATGCAGTTTTGGCTATCAGAGTAGTGTCATCAGCATAGCACGTTATTGATATTCCTTCCTCTAGGTTTAAAACCATGCTTATCTTTGTCCAATCCAGCTTCCCTTATATATACAACATATAGGCTGAATAAATAAAGGAAGAGTATATATCTTTGTCTCACTCCTTTGCCAACCTGAAACCATGTTCTGTCCAGACTGTATATAGGTTTCTCATGAGGACAATGAGATATTCTGGATTTCCCATTTTTCTAAGCACACTCCACAGTTTGATGTGATTGACATAATCAGAGGCCTTTCTATAATCAATGAAGGACATAGTGACTTCTTTCTGGTATTCTTTGGCTTTTTCAATTATCCAGTGTGCATTAGAGATAGTGTCTCATGTTCCCTGGTCTTCTCTAAAGCCAGCTTAAACATCTGGCATCTCCTTTTCCATGTAGGGTTGTAATCTAATAATAACCCTAAGCATTATTTTGCTAGCATGTGAAATTAAGGATATTGTGCAATAGTTTGCACACTCTGTTAAATCTCCTTTTTTTAGAATTGGAATATAGACTGACCTCTTCCAATTGGTTGGCCACTGTGTCGTTCTCCAGATTTGCTGACATCACTTGGTTAGAACCTTTACTGATTGTTCTTCCATTGCTTGTCATATTTCTGTAGCTATTTCATCAATTCCTGTAGCTTTCCAACTTGATAATGACCAGAGTGCTGATCTAGCTTCATCTTCTAGTACCTCTAAGAGGTTCTTGTAAGAAGGGAGTATCTTCTAAGGTATCTTGGATATTGACATCTCTACTGAACAGTATATTCTTTCCATCTTTCTTTGATCTCCTTGAATCAATTACTATCTGTCTATTGGCATCCTTTAGCATACCAATTCAAGGTTGGAACCTCCTTCTGAGGTTTGTCAGCTGTGAGCTTTTGAATTAGTTTTGTATTAAAGGAAAGACCAGACCAGACAATATGATTCCTTATGGCCTAAGTTTAATTGAATTTACTATTTAAAAGTAAACATGTAAGATAATTTATTACTTAAATAGGCTGACATTTTTATTTTTATTTTTTATTTTTCTTTATGGAAGTTTTTTAGTGTGGTTGGTTGAATTGTTTAAGCTGTTACTTTTTTCTTATGAATTTTTAAAATCTATTCTTTTTATGTTTTCTATGATTTTTGTTATTTGTTTCAGGTGGTTTAATACAAGTTTTTTCCTTATTTATTCAAAGAATTTATAATACAATGGCTAGGGTTTTTTTTCTAAAGTATATGTACATTAATTTCCACAGATTATATACTGTTATGTAAACCCTTTTAAGAAATGTCAGCTGTAACATTTGTGGAATGTAATAAAGTTATTTAAAAAGAGTGGGGAAAAGAACATCACGACTGAAGATTTGCAACTATCAACTCCCTCTGTAGAGACTTGGTGTCTCCCTCCTGGGATGTACAGTATGCATTTTTATTTTTATTTTTTATTTCTGTTTATATACATATGGAAGTTTGTATATACAGTATCCAGCACTCCACCAATCAAGACCTGCAGCAGCCAAGGATGGGATGCTGAGCTTCTTCATACCATCGTCCAGTTATCACAGAAGCCTGTTGTTTTGGCACAATAGTGGTTGGATGATTCTAGAAAATGCCACAAGGGAAGGTGCTTCTCGGGAAATGACTGAAGTGACAGAGCAAAGGTAGCTGGGGAAAGGAGGAGGCTAGCTACTATTGGAAAAGAAAAGATGATGGATGGTGTGGGCAACCGTCATGGACCCACTGCAGCCATCCACCCCACCCCACCCCAGTGTAGCTCTGAGCAGACGATGCAGCAGAAGGAGGCCACTGGTAAACAGAGCACATCTGTGATGTTGGTGAGGCAGGAGACAGGAATGCTGAGTTTCCACTGTTGAGAAGAACAGCCCCCACTGGCTTCAGTGCAGTTTCAGGTAAACAAATGCAGAGCCAGCCAAACACCAACTTAATTCTCAAAACAAGCTGACATGAGATTGGATAGGATGCAGCATCCTCACGCAGGGCCACGTTGTATTCCTGTGTTCTGATGCGCACATGGTATCATTCACTGGGGCTCAACTATTTGACCTACCCCAGGAGTAATCAGGCCTACTGCACAGTGTGGTATGAGACAGCTTCCTGGATACCACCCTACTATGATTCTTAGAATAGATGCAACTAATAGGGAGGAGATAAAACGGATTAATAAAAATCATTTTGGGAAAGGAGGGCTAATACTGAGTTTCTGTGGATGGCACAGTCAAAAACACTGGGTGCGGCATCCGAGCTGAAATTGAAATGTACGTGCCAGCTTTAGTTTAACAATTCTGAATACAAAACTGGTCACACAAATTACATATTGACTTTGATAAAGATGACAAGGATTTTGAGAGGAGTGACAAGAATCATAAAAGAAGGCAGATGTTAGAACTTTATCCTCGGGTTTCAAGGATGGATAGGAAGAAGAAGAAAAAATACAAAACTGGTTTATTTGATTATGGTTAAGTAATGGGTCGTTATTTTTGGTGGTGTTTAATGGTTATTTTGACTGGATAACTCTTTTTTTGGAAATGTCTAATTGGGTGCAATGGAATAGTTTGTAATATCTATGTTACTATTTTTGGTAGATGAATAAGGAATTATTATTTCTGGTAATGTTTAACGTTTTTTATTTTTCTGTCAAGTTTAATTGTTAGTTGGGAATAATAATGGGTTGGTATCTCTAGTGCTAATGGTTAATGGTTTTTTTTACCTTGTTGTAATGTTTAATTGTTAATTGGGATTAGATTTTGATTATAAAATCTTGATTATTAGGGGGATTATGTATAAATGGAAAGGGGGACTAAATGCTTTTGTTGTTAGTTATGTCTGTTAATCTTTACATCTTTTGTTGATTAATAAGGATAGCTGAGGATTTAGAGTTGGGTCTGTAGAAAATGGGGTGAAGTATGGAATGAAGATGTATTTTGTAGTATTTTAAGAGACAGTGATAAGTTGTTAATGTTGCATATACTTGCTGGGGATGAAGGGGAAGTCTCTTTATTTTGGGGGAGGTTCTTTTTCTTTTCTTTGGATATATTTTATATATATTTTAATGTAATTTTGTATTAGGTTTTTATATTAGTTTTATCTGTTGTATATAATCTTTAATCCAACTATTGGGAAAGAAAGAATACTATCAATCAATCACAGCTTTTCCTAGGATTGTACAGCAACTGTTAGAGGGCAGATGCACAGATCCAGGAGCAGCTGCTTTGAGGTAGTTTGAGGTGTTCCTGACAGATGGTACATAACATGTCCATGTTTTGTCCAATCATGAATGCCCTTTGAAACCAGAGCTCTCCATAGCCCTAGTAAATAGCACTGAATAGGCCAATTAATTATTAACTTTTTTCTCTGACTCTACATTGCCCAGACTTACTATATGCTGCTTTATGGAGGCCATATTTAGGAATGGGGTCTCCATAATTTAGGAAACATACATCCCTAATGTACGTTTCCTCTAAAGGAAATCCAATTAATTCAATGAAACTTACTCTGAGATAAACCAGATAGAATTAGACACAAAGACTGCAATCTTATGAAGAGTTATTTCCCAGATAACCATACATGGAGTTTTGTACAAGCCACTTCAGGGATGGTCCATGAGCATTTCTGAAGTAAAATGACATGCAGCGTCCCAACAATTTTTTAAAAAATCAAGACAACATCTAACTTGACTGCAGTTTATTGAAATTGAACAGCTCCTAAGAAAATGGGAAAGAAAGCCTAAGAAATGAAAATAGGTGCAGTGTAATCCACAAAACTGGCACAAGAATGAATGTTTTCACAGTACAGTCCTGTTTTCCTGATTTCCTAATAATGAATTGTTGCTTGCTCAGACTTCTGCAGGACCCTGTCTTTCTGCAAACCCAACTGTTGAGTGAAAATACAGGGATGATTATAAAAATTAACATTTCATTTAGCCATACAAGTTTGACGTGTCTAACATCGACCTAGACGTATACAGTGAAAACAAATGATCTCTTCAATGAAGCAGGGAACTACAGCAAAACTGAAGAGAACTGTCAGTTGGAAGAAGACTCCAGGCAGGCGAGGAAAGATCTCCTTCATGCACATTACAATTTGGCAGCCACCAACTAAGCCAAATATATACAGCATACTGAAAGTAGCAGAGCCCAGATTCGTAGTTTATTCATCTCCCCCTTCTTTCAAGCTTTTCTCTCTTGGATATCCTAACATGGAATTTGGTTACTACTTCATGACTGGTCATCTAAAGCCACAGAAGCGAGATGGAGGATGATGACCCCCCCTTAGTGGGGACTTGCTGCAGGTTTCCTTTGGGAGGGAAATAGACTGGATCTTGGGCTGTAAAAGACAGTTTGTTCTTTTCTGGATTGCCAGACTGGGGCTGAAGGAGTTGGGTTGACCCAAGCAGCTAAAAGATGTTTCTTTCCTTTGGGGGGACTGGGAGGGATGCCTAATATCTTCCGCCTGACTTGGTGCATGAACTGGATGTGGTGGTTCTCCGGATGACGGTGCTGCAGCCACTTCCTGAGCCATGTGAGAACCCACCTCCTCCTCCACAGATAGCACCACCATAGCCTCCGCTCCCCCCTCCGTAGACGCAGGTTCCTCCACTGATGCCACCTCCAACACTGCCGCCAATGCCGCCACAAATGCCGCCGCCAACGCCGCCACCAACGCCGCCACCAACGCCGCCACCAACACCACCTCCAACGCCACCGCCATAACTGGTACTCCGCACAGCTGTAAAGAAAACACAGGTTTAGTGTATACACATCTTCACAACTTTAAAAAATGTAAATGGATTCAGGGAAGGCCTAAGCTACTTACAGACATGGACTTGAGATCCTGGGCCACAAAGCCTGTTTAAGAGCAAGAAACACAGGTGATTTTAGAACAAAATTCTCCGTCATGAAATAGACAATTGCCCAATAGACCTAGTGATATTCCCAGATGATAGTCTACTATATATGAATCATAGAATTATGAGCACAGCTTTAAACTGGCAAGCACAAGTCGCCGAGTCCAATTTCTTGTTTACAAGGTGGATCCCTCCACTCGTAAATCCCCATGTCCTACCTGCGGACTAACCCACAGAGGGAACATCTTGGGGATGTAAGGAGGACAGTGAGCCCCTGAGCACCCACGTTCCATGAAGCACAAGCCAAGCACATCAACATTTCCAAAGACAAATCAGAATTCCAGAATGTCCAAATCAAATTTCTTCCCCCAAATTAGGGTGTTAAATATTCACAAGACAGCCTCTGACTATTCAGTTATTTAAATAGGCATCATTTATATCTATTATTAGATTTTAAGCCAGATATAGTTTGGGGACGCTTGGCCCACATAAAACCAGCCCCCCCCCACCCCCCGCCAAAAGGGACCAGCAGACGCACCTGTTCTCTTCTCCTTCCAGGAGTTTCCTGTACATGGCAATTTCAATGTCCAGAGCAAGCTTGATGTTCAGCAGTTCTTGGTACTCTTTCAGGAGGCGAGCCAGTTCTTCTTTGTCTTTTGCCAAGGCGCATTCCAGTTCTTGCAGTTTTTGTTTAGCATCTCGGAGAGCCAATTCACCACGTTCCTCAGCTTCAGCAATGTCAGACTGCAACTTAGCACACTGCAAGGCAATGGAGGAAACAAACTGCTCTAGTTGCCACCATGAACATCTTTCTGCCAGGCAATTCCTCGAACTGGATCTTCTTTTTTTCTTTTTACATTCTTTGTTCTACAACCTTTTTGTGTACCATCTACTGTACATTGAGCAAATATCCATCAGAGGCTGAGTAAAACATCTAGACTTGCCTGGCATTGAGTATTTTAGACAGTCCAGGCTTTTTTCCAATTATCTGGCATCTTTCTAGTCGTACCTCCTTTAACTCTGTATAACTCCTTCTAGATGAAGCATTTATCATGCTGTTGTCCTAGTTCATTTAGGAATTTTTCTAGGGGCAGGATGTGCATTTCCATTTAAAGCCTTCCATCAATAGTTCTGTGTTTTTCTCTCTGCACTAAATCAATACATAAATAAAACCCATTACGTTGGAAATAATGGCATATAGTACTTCTGCACTATCGCTTGGGTGGTAGCACCTGGGAGCTAGGGATGTCCAGATTAGAAAAACAATTAATCCATGTTAGTGTTCTGAGCCCATTGTTTTGTTTTGTTTCACTTAAAAAAAAAAAGTCAATTAAAACTTACCCATTTTTTCAGCTGTCCAAACACAAGAACATTTCCATGTAATTACCTCTAATGTACAGTTTTAATATAAATTATTTCAAGATAATATCAGTCTCTACTGTCAATTTCCCTGATGTCATTCTATGTTAACTTAAATTTTCTCAATGTAGGCTTTTAAAATATAAGTTCCCCCATGTAAGCCATTGGGACACCTCCTAGAAGCTTTCAAGTACCCTTGGTGTAGCAAGGCTTGACGTATTGCTCCCTCCCCAGTCCCAAGCAGTATTCATGGGCTCTGAATGAGGCCGGTCCATTGTGGGGCCAGCTTCATAGCCAAGGAGAATCTCTGTGAAGAGATTTCTTTTTCTCTATAAATATGTGTAGTACAATAGATTCTTTTCAGTTATATACATCAACCCTTAAGCTTCCCATTTGCATCATGTTCTCCCTATGATCCACTGAAGAGTGGCTTAAAATTATTAAGAGACTAAGAATGAGGAACACAGTTGAACCATTGGCTCATCTAGTTCAGAGTTGCTGACAATGACAAGCAGCAGATCTTCAAGATTTACGAACAGGGTTCTTCCCCAGCCCTACCTGAAGATTCCTAGGACCTTATGCCTGCCAAACTTGTCTTCTACAGCCCTTTCTTGGCATGCAGCCCTTCCTTTTCAACCACTGGTTCTGTGTAGAAAAGATTCTATCCCCAAACCAACATAATTCACATTACAACATCCAGCCCATTTTGCTACCCAAGCTTCTTTGGTAATTTCCAACAATGTCACACCTGAAATTACATAAAGGCAATGCAATTCAGCTTGTGTGCAAGAGAGCTCAGCTATGATGATGCAACAAGACATTTGGAGCTGTTGTTGACACCTCACCACGTTAAGAGATTGGAGAAGTAATTTAAAAGGAGTTTGGCAGGTTTCAGTGAAATGTGTTAAGTTGCTGAGTCAGAATGTTATCTATGTGAGAAACAGAAATGCTTCAAGATCTTAAATCTAGGAACTTAAATAATTTAAAAAATAGATACCTCATGTCTTAGAGCAAGATTTTGCACAAGCTGTCACTGAATTGGATTCTTTCCCCTTGTAGAAGTGGCTTCAACACCCATATAGTGATCTGAATCTCCAAAAGAGAAGCTATTCTTGAATTACAATCCTTTTCCCCCATACCTGCTTCTTGACATGCTCAATTTCTGAACGCAGTCTCTGGATGTTCCTAGTCAGCTCTTGAATCTCCTGTCTGGTGTTGCGCAGACTGTCACTGTGTCGTCCTACAGTGTTCTGCAGCGCTTCATACTGTTGGGCAGAAAGAGTTGGGCATCAACTCAGTGGGTCACAATGGAAGCAGAATAGCTCAGCGAGGCAAAGGATGACCCACCAAACATGGGTAAATTACAATTCCCAGCAGGCCCAGCCAGCATAGTCAATGGGAAAGGATGCTTCAAGTTGTAGTTCAGCCACATCCAAAGAACCATGGCTTTCACACTCCAAGCTTATATTGATTTGACACCAGTTTGATTATCATGGCATCCCAGGAAGGATGCTGTGAAATGTAGTGGGTATTGACTCCATGCTTATGTTCTTAGGGCCAAGAAGGAGAAGCTGTTAAATCATTTTTAGTCATATTGTAAATGGCTGGGTCTGGGCATGGTTGGAGAGTCTAAACAAATGATGCATCAACGTCTGTCATGGATCATTAAGGGCCATTTTGTTTGTATGATCCTTTCCATATCACTAAATACTGCATTTTTTATGTCTGTTGCCACTGATAACAGCTTTTTGTCATATTGTTCAGAAAGTGAAGAGGCTTAAGAACTGAAAAAGATGGATTGAAATGGCATTTCAGAGAGATTAGATTCTGAAGAAAGGGTCCCCACAACTCACTACACATGTTCATTCCTAGCTGTGTGCCAATGCTGAGATTGGGCATCTTTAGGACTGACTGGCTGCTCACTGGCCGGATTTTTAGGCCTCATCACCCCCAGCCTCCTTCAGTCTGGCCTCTTCCAGATGAAGTGGGACTGCATTTCCCAGAATCCCTAGCTAGCACACCTGCGAACTTACAGAGTAAGTATTCTGCAACTTTGGAAAGTGCCAGATTGGGGAAAGCTGATCTGTCCTACAAATATCAACCATGGCGTTTGCTGCCAAGGCTTTCTTCAGAGAATATTCATGTTGTACTCTGATGAGGGAATTACAAATTCAGGTTTAGAAGTCTTCAGAGGAACATCTCACTTCACTGAACTCCAGGTCCCAGCGTCCCCATGGAGAAAGAGAATAACTGCTTAAATAGTAGTCTCAGCAAATGAGTAGAAGCAGACCGAGTCCCTGCTGCAGTCTTCTGTGATTGTGTGGTTCGGAGGGAAGGCTCTTGCTTCTTGGAAAAACACAAGATAATTTGGGGGGGGGGAGTTATTTCCTTGTCTCAGTGTGATTACTTACTTGGGAGTGATACCAAGCCTCAGCCTCAGCTCTGCTAGAACGAGCAATCTCTTCATATTGGCTTCTTACTTCATCAATAATACCTTCCAAATTCAAGTAGGTATTGTTATCCATGCTGACTACTACTGAGGTGTCTTGGCCTCCAATCTGGTACTGAGATATTTCCTATAGGGAATCCAAAAAGCATGAGTTAGGTTGGCAATCTGCCTCACTTTTCCCCTGTTTCACCATTCATGAATTTTTTAATTATCATCATCATCATCATCATCATCCCCATAACATCCATTTTAGTTAAGGAAGTTCAGGATACATTTTTGAATTCATAAATCATATTCAGAGCCCCACGCCTGGGTTTCTTTTACAGCAGGTTCTTTCATGCCGTAACACAAAAAAGCTTTGGCCAACTCTTGAAAGATTCTCAGATCTGAGTTCTTTAAACTGCAAATGCAAATGGCAGTTTTTCTAAATGAAAGAAGTATCTTTTTAAACAAATGGACACCAGAACAGAATTACAGCTTTCAGTTTAAAATAAATTAAATGTCTAAACTTCAGGGAAATAAAGAGAAATGTGGACATTTGGACACTAGACTCAGGATTCCTAAGTGATCCTTTCTAATCCAAATAAAAAAAAAAACAGTAGCAGGAAGGATTTGCTATGCAGTTAAAAAATAAAAAACTGGACAGCAGAGTGTAATGAGGTTTTCAGTAAAGCAGAAGTGAGGATTCCCTGCCTAAGTCACATCATGGCTATCTAGGTTTGGTCTTCTCCCCAGTGATCACTCTCTTTCTCTGATGCTTTGTCTTCTTCCTATTAAGCTCTGGAGGTGTCTGGGGCTTGTTTGTACCATACACTGACTCCTAACAAGGTTAAATGTAGCATGTCATTCAAACTCCCTACAGACTCAGGATTACAGTTAAGGTGGAGGACCTTGATCACAAGCTGGAACCATGTTTACTGACTTCACTATGGCCCTCCTTGCCTCTGACTCAGAAGGGAGAGTTAAAGATGGGTTAACTGAACCTTGCGGTGACTGGATATAATGCTGTGTGGCAATAGTGGTGGCAAAGTGCAGCTGCTTGGCTGAACTTCCTCTCGATGTACAAGAAGGTTATTTAAAGTAAAAAAGAGCTGGAACAAGGATTAGTTTTCCTCCACCCCATGTGTAAGATCTCTAGACACATTTGAGCCCCTTGTTTTCAAGGGTGAAAAAGGAAGAGAAAGTCAGCCGTCTCATCCAAAGAGCTATTCTAAGAACATTTGTCCTGTTTGTTGTGTTATAATGGGAAAATCTTTTACATTTGTAACCTCAGTCACTGAAGGATATGTCCTGTGAACATGTCCTCCATGAAATAAGATCCTTTCTTGAAAGAAAAGACTCAGGATAGAGGTAAAGCCAAATCTGAATTTGGAGTCAGCGGGACTCGAAGATGCCCTCTTCCCTCTAACCAGTGGAACAGAAACATTCCTTACCAGTTCGAAGATTCTTCTCAGGAAGTTAATCTGCTCAGCCAAAGAACCAACTTTTGCTTCCAAGTTAGCCTTAGTCAGATAGGCAGAATCCACATCCTACAAGGATCCAGAAGAATCTCAGTGTAAATCTTCAGCAAGTATCATCACCAGTTGAAGCATACCTGAACTCTTTTTAGCGTGTCTACACAAACAGCTTTGTATGTTCCTGTTAGGTTGTTTAATCATAACTCAACAGGGCTCAGTTTGAGATTCTGCTTCCAAGTAGCAGAGACCACACCAGTCACATGGGAAGAAACAGTGCACTAGAGAATACATCTAAGCAGGACAAAATTGCTGCTTCTGTTCTTCACTGAGTAACTACAGGGAGCAGAAGCTTTCAGATCAAATCAGGTATCAGGCAAGCTGGAACACATGGTACCTTGCATTTTATAAATGAAGCAATGGATTCCATGCAAAGTTTATGTGAAGCAGAACAAACATATTTTTGCATCTTTTTGACTAGTGCAAGCTATCCACTGGGAATTATAGGCAGGACATGTGTACTGTTCTGCTGTCTAGGACATATCAGGAGCTACTGAACTTATAAACAGGTGCATAGTCCTGTCCTTTAATGGTTAATGATAGAGGAAAAATAAGTTTTCATTTCAATGCCAAATTATTTAATTTGGCGCTTTCAGCCTAATAGAGGGTCCAAAATTTAGTTATTCAACATTTCCAGTTCTCTGAATTTTGCAGTGCAGCTTGCTAATAATAAAACCCATATAAGGGTATTAGGAAAAATCTGTACAACTTATATATAGTGATAAATATATAATATACACTATGTAAGAAGAAACTGATTGCAAAACCTACATATTTCAGGTCAAGCTTGCTAGCAAATATGCATACTTCCCTAAACAAGAGAAATGTGCATCAAAATATTATGCATACACATTTTTGTACAAACTTAACAAAACATCTTAATTTTGACAAATGGAACTTGACAGAGAAACAAAAATCTACAGATTTGCTCATTTCTATTCATGGTTCTATATTATTTCAAAATACCCATTGATATTTCAATCTCCCTGAAGATGGAAAACAAGTGTGTTCAGGAAATTTATAGTTTGATCTTTCCCCTAACATGCTACTTTTCCATATGGAAGGAGATTCTAATATGGAATGTAGTCATACTGATGAACATAATCCTATAACTGTATCATGTAGCACTTTTTGACAACACCATCAGGAACAACAAAAAGGTAGGCCTGCATCGGAAGGGCGCACAAAACGTTGACCATTAAGTTGGAGAAATCTTGAAGAATGATTCCATTCTGTCTCTAGATTATGCCTTCCACGTTTGTAGCATACTGCCAGGTTTTCACCTCTCACCTTTTTCAGCACAACAAAATCATTCTCAGCAGTTGTACGCCTGTTGATCTCCTCTTCATACCTAGAAGAAAAAGAAGAGTGAGCTTACAGATTTCTTGATCAAGACTGTTATGTAGACTATGATTACAATCACACACAGAAAGACTGCAGAAGCCAAGCTAAATACTAAATACAAGATGCCAAGATAAATACAGAGCTATCACAATAAACTTAATGAGTAGAATATGAACAAATTTCTCAAAGAAGCATTAAGAACGTAATGCTCCCACCTTGCTCATGGAACTTCCTATGATGGTTGCAATATTTTACCCAACCTGATACCCTCCAGATATGTTAGACTACAATATTTATGTTCTTCAGGGCTTGGAGCAACATATCCATAGAGCATTCTTTGGGGAAAGGTTTTTCAAGAACTGTGATCAGTGGCATTATTGTGATCTGCTGCCCATCTAGAGGACAAGTTATCACTAGACTGCAGGTGCCAACAGCTGAGAGGGACACAGTTGTCTGTTGTTTCTGAGGTTCTCACTTGTTCTTGAAGTCTTCCACGTAATGCTGCATACTCTGAAGCTCTGTTGCCAACTGCACCTTCTGGGTGCGGATACTTTCAATTTGACTCCTCAGGGCACTCAGAAATTGCTGGAACTGACCATCCAGATTCAAAGTCGGGCCAACGCCTGGTGTCTGCTGTTGGAGGATCTGCCATTTGGTTTGTAGCACCTTGTTTTGCTGCTCCAGAAATCGGACCTATAAAAAAGAGCTAGATAAATGACTGGAGGAAGTTGTCATCACAACACATTGGGGTAACTGTGGGGTTTATTAACCACAAAGTTGGCCCCTTCCCAACTCTATGAACTTTAACCAGAAAGACAGGAGCAAACTCATTAAGTCCCCTCTCTAATTCACATTTTTTTTCTTTGTAAAACTGAAAACATGATCATCTGGGAACAAGATGAAGAGCCTGAGGACACAGGCATTCTGAGAAGTTCATGAGTCTCATTAGACTTCCTTCAGCTGCCAGTGGAAATCCGTGAAGGGCTTGTCCCATTTCCTTCAATCTCCACTCTAGCCTTATACAACAGCCTCTGTGGTTACTTGTGCTGAGCAAGAATATTTCAGGCAGACCCATCCAAGAAATGCAAATGCTGTCTCTTTTTTAATAGACTACGGATGATGGACACAAACATTTTGAATAACAAGACATCATTGTTTGTGAAGCTTGTGATCGCTTTCAGGCTTGGCATGCGCATGGACCCATTTTTAATCCTTGGCATCTCCAGTTACAGCTTAGATAGGAGGGTCTGGAGCCGGCAACTGACTTAGCCAATACAAAATACCTTTAAAAGCAGACGTACAGAAATTTTCAGGCATCTGTTAGCCAAGCAATTGCATTTTGTTTTTATAAATTCCACGCATACTAGGTTTAAGAAGGAGCAGCCCTTTCTGTTATCCTGAAATCATTTTGAAATTCTACCTGCTAATGAACACCCTAAACGTTTTTTCTGCTTCTCTACTCCTTTCCAGCCAGCTGAGTCTACTCAAATCGTCAATAAACATCCATTGCCAAGGGCCCAATAAGCAGAAGCATTTTAAATAGTTATTAGGAGTCTTTGTAGGCCTCATGACATCGAAGTTTCTCAGAATGTTCTATCTAATTCCCAATGAAAGAGTGGCAATAAATGAATCCATATCCAGAACACTAGATGTTACTGGATTGTTAAGCACAAATGTAATCACATTTTACCAGCTGACATGCATTCCATGACATCAAAAGTACAATACTTTCTGTTCTGTTAACCTACCTTGTCAATGAAGGAAGCAAACTGGTTGTTGAGGACTTTGATCTGTTCTTTCTCTTGATTCTTCACTTGCTGTATTTGGGGGTCAATTTCCACCCGGACCGGTCGCAGAAGACTTGGGTCCACTTGGACGCTACCAATACCTCCAGATCCAATGCTACCCAGTCCTCTGTAGCCAAAACCACCCCCTATTCCTCCATAGCCACCTCCTATTCCTCCATAGCCACCTCCTATTCCTCCATAGCCACACCCTATTCCACCATACCCACCACCAATTCCACCACCATATCCCCCGCAGATGCCTCCTCCATAGACAGGTCCACAGGAAATCCTTGTAACTCCACTATAGTTATGGAGGCTCCTGCTACCATATTGGCCTCTCATACCGCCACTATATCCTCTGCATGAAGAATAGCTACGCCTGATTCCACATCCAGTGCCACCACCAAGAGCAGAACACGAGCTGTAGCCCTTTCTGCTCCCCTTGGAGCCTTGGCAGATGGTCTGGAAAGACATTGCTGTGTTCAAGTCAAGTGAGTAACAGAGAAAATGAAGAAGCCTAGTAGCTACTGGGCCAAAGTTGAAAATAAAGAAAAGGAATAGCTGGAGAGTGCTGAGCCGACGGAAGCCAAATCCCTCTGGATTCGGAGCTGGAAACAGCCTCCCTTTTATCTGTTCCAGGGAGGCATTGGATCTGATTTTGCATGGGCGGGAAAGAGGATATCATTATATTGTGTTCATGCCTTGGTGTGGTTAACAGATCTTCATCTTCAGTTTACCAAACACTGTCCCTACCCATCAGCACAGCCCTTGGTTTGCCAAAAGAAAAAAGGGAAGATGAAAATGAGGAGGAGGACCAGCGATCATGCAATATATTCAGTGACTAAGCTTGATTATTGTACCTGATGAGTAGACCTGACACAGAGCAATCCCCTTTATTCTCAGTGGCAGTCATATCAACATCTCCATCTGCCTTTCAAACTGCAAAGCCGGCAGCTGCTATGCAGACTCCCAAGCAATAGCCCGGCTTTCACAATTCCCAAAGCACGCCCGCAATTACACCTTGAGTATGCCTCAGTATGGAAAATTGCCCATGGCACCCTAAAAGCAGTTTTTCAACTTGCAATTTGTGGAGCATCAACATCGCCTCAGCAAATCATTGTTTGAAAACAGCTTTGCCGGATAGGATAGAGAGAGTGGGGTGCTTTTTCAGATGCAATCCCTACAGCTTCATACCAGGAGCACCGAGGATCTAGCTTCAGTACAATCTGACTCCTAGGTGGGGGAAGCTGGCTTGCAAAAGATGAAGATCAGCTGCTGATAAACAGGTAATGAGCATGGCTGGGTGACATGTTTCCCTGCACTGGGATGGTGAGTTGGAAGGAAACCTAAAAGTAATGGAGGCCTGCAACTGCCTGCAAAGGAGGATGACAAAGAACTCTCAGGTTAAGCAAAAGCAGTAAAGGGATTACTGAGAAATCAACTGGTTGCTTGTGACACCAGTTTTCATGCCCTGCCTGCAGTGAAGTAGCTAAATCTATTTTCCCCTCTTCTTCTTTCGTGAAGCAGGATGAAACTGTGGCCTTCAGAGTGTATATGAGTGTGCAAGCAGACATGAGTCAGAGAGTATGAAAGAAAGAACCAAGATAGGGAGGTAGTTTGGAAGTCTGAATGGGTCAGAGATGGACAAAGAAGTGTGGAAGAGGTACAGACCATGGTGTGCTGGAGCCAGCTCATACCAGCTCGTGAGAGGCGATTGTTCAATTTTCTGGAATTTTGCAAGCCAGTTTTGAGCAGAACTGAGCCACGATGGCTGACATGTAGTGACGCTGTGGCGGCAATGGAGCTGGCGATGTTGGTGAGGCCTGGAGGTTCTGGAGGAGCTCAGCAACGTATTTCCCAGCAGCCATCTTTCTAGAGGAAGGAAATACATTGAACAGGCTCTTTCCCTTTAATACCAGCTTGGAAGAGCCAGTTGTTAAACATCACTGAGTAGAGATGGGACTGCAAACCTTTGATCAAGGTTGCTATTGAGCCCACAGGCGCTTAGTACCTATCCTCACAGTTATGACACCAACATGAAGAAAACTATGATGAAATGTATGTGTTGTTATTATGAAATTAATTCATCAAGAAGGTGCTGTCTTAGCTATACCAGGCTGTTATCATTTACTTGATGTGTGTGGATGTGTGTGTGTGTGATCCGTGTGGCTTTTTCCTTTTTTCCCCCCTACTTTTTCTTTTAAAAAAACTTCTGATTAAAATGGCCAAATAATCAATAAATGTCATCATCATCATCGTCATCATCATCATCATCATCATCATCAATCAGTTGTTTCTGTTTTAAAATCTATTTCCATTTAAACCTACTTTCTGAGTGTACAAGGTACAGTACCCACTTCTATACACTTGAACATTAATATCCAAGACCAGATTTGGGCACAGTAATTCTAACATGCAGCACACCATCTAAGGCACCCACACACCCATGCACACACATACAAACACAAATCCAATCATTTTAATATCAAGGGCAGTTGCCCCTGGAAGTATCCCCTTTACCTGCACTGAATTACCAAAAGATCTGGCACATGATAACACTGAACTTAAGAGTATAATGAGGCAAAGTCTTCTCTGAGTCAAACATGACTCCTGGTATTTTAAGGGACACACCCTTCTAGTTTTCTAAGCAACAAGACAGAAGTGACCTGCCATTGCTTTCTTCTGTGATGTTTTTCAACTTCCAGTCTCACCAAGCTTTGGTATTTTTTGGTATCTCATCTTAATACGAAATGGTGGGGGACTGCTTAGCTTTTGGAAGTCAGCCAAGGTTGGCTAGGTGCTACTAGAAAAACAGTGGAATAGTGTACCAGTGGAGTTATTTTTAAAAAAGCACAGGGAAGGGTAGCCAGCTCAGGGAAGAAAAATAGTAATTTAAAAAAATCTACTGACAACCACCTCTTACTTACAAGGCAAATCTTACAGCGTCACAGGTAAAAATTGCTCTAAAAAACATAAGAGACTATGATAGCCATTGGCTCAGTAGCCAATTAATGGCTGGGTTTAGTCTGTAACAAAATAAGGCACGCCAACGCAAAACAACAGGAGCGCTTTGTGTGACATAAGGCGGCAAATACAAAGCAAAAAAAAACGGGGGGGTCCTGAGGTTGCATTTGAGATGGGAGCGGGGTGAGTACAGAGAGACATCATCCATTCCTATCCTCCAAAAGTATCTGCTGGCTCATTCCAATAAGGGGCAATTGGGCAGTACAGATAAGTCCTGAGTCTCAGTTTATAGGTCCTTGTCCAGCCTATGACCCTACCGGAGTTCAAAGTAGCAGTTGGCTCACCTGGGTTAGGTAGAGGGAGAGCTTAGCCCACACCTCTGAGTAACCTCTCCCAACAGTTTTGGTTAGATGCTGAAAATGATGCCTGTAACCCCGGGAGAATAATAATCTATCAGAATTGGCCATCCAAGTTGGGCAACTGCTGGATGGGGCCTCCCCATCCCATTTCACCCAGGCTTTCCTGAGGAAGACCACAACCAAAGTTACTGAAAGCTACTAAAAAGCCAAAAAGAAGAAAAAGGATGGCATTCACCCAGCCTTCTCCCAGCACAATTCATTTCACAAGACAACTAGCAACTGTTGCTCCGCAGCCAGCCCCTGCATCAGACTGAAAATCAATTTAAACATTGTAGAAGAGGCATTTTTTTATCCCAGCGATGGAGGAGGAAGACCGCTTGTATTTGTTTTTGGTCTCAGGGCAGCCACACAGCTTCGTATCCTGAAATCTAGCTGGGTCTGCAGGAGTGTCACAATCTGCAAGGCGGTGGGTGCAGCATCACAATCACCCCTTTTGTACCTGCATTAACATCACATGAACAGCCAAAAGGGTGCAGATTGGATTGCAAGGCTGTGCCATCCATCTTGCAGATTTTGACCCCCCGTGCAGATGCCACTTCTTCGATCACATTGATTTTGATGGGTACAGGGGGATTGTGGAGCAGGTGCATATTCGTGCATACAAGTCCTTATGAAAATCAGAAGCCCAGACAGTGTTTTCCCCCTCTCGTGGTAAACCTCATTACTCTTTTGCCTTTGCTATACTGATGATTTATTTTACATAGAGTTACCAGATACCTGAACAGGCAGAGGAGGACATGGACAATTGGAAAGGAGGACAAATGGGGGAAAGCAGGACACACGGTTTAACTTTTTTGGCATCCGTGACAAAAATTACAGTGAAAAACTGCAAAAAAAAAAAAAAAAGGTACTTAGGCCCACATGTATATGAAATTACTTGTCCAGCATCAGAAAAACTGGTTTTTCAATGGCAGGAATGAGCTGGAATCAGTCAGGAGGCAAAAGCCTTCAGTGTGTAACTGATTAAGGTCTTGGAAGGGATACTCAAAAAGCTGGACAAGGCTATGCCTATCAGACAGAGGACATGAAGACAAAAGGAAGGATGTCTGGTAACCCTACCCCCAGGATCCAAACCACCCCTACCCTACTGGTGTTTCGAAAGGCCTTGAAGACCTGGCTCGTTACTCAGGCCTTTGGCGAGGGTGACTGAAGCCCCCTTTAGATTGTGGGGGTTGTTTTTCTTTGTTCCCATCCAGTTTTGACATCCTTGCCATCTTTACTCCTTATTTTTGTCTCTTGTTGTTTTTCTTTTTTTTTTTTTAATGTTTTAAACAATTTGTAAAGTACCCAGAGTTGCTGGGAGTCGGGCAGCATATAGATTTAATATATTATTATTATTATTATTATTATTATTATTATTATTATTTTGAGGAAGGATAGAAGATTCTGTTGATACTACAGATGTTATCCTATTACTGCTATGCACAGTAGAATCCTGCTAGAAAACACACACACAATTTAGTCTTGCAGAGAACTACCACTTTAAATAAAAATAAAGAGTAAATAAAGAGTAAATTCTTCCACAGCGGTCCCACCATTCAAATAAAAGTACAGTAAGCGTGCTTCCACAGCACTAATTGTGAAACCAACACTCAAATTACTACATTTATAGGCCCATAAGCTATGCTTTCCTCAAAAGAAAATGTGATTGAATTAGTAGGTTGAAAGAGGTTCACATCTGTTCTTCCTTGTGGCCAATCATGGTATGGGAAGGAGAAGACATGCGGGGAATCTTTCAGAGGCTAACTGGAGGTATTGTATCAAAAACCAGAAGGAAAACCACCTCGGCAAGGATGTCACATTCTTCTCATTGAATCTAGTTCTACGACCATGGATGCTCTCCCTCCCACATACTGTTCCAATAAGGCAGCTAGCACATGTGTGTGCCTGCATGTGCAAGCTATGTACACTTCTAATATAATTGGGAAGAGATCGTTCAGAATGAATAGTAGTGTACATTTGACATACAAATTCAGCACTTCTTCAACGCAACATCTTTCTTCTGGCTTCCACATGAGCCTGGAAAAAAAATGTGGCTGCTTTAATGAGCCAACAACACAAAGCGTGTGTGTGTGTGTGTGTGTGTGTGTGTGTGTACTTCATAAGTCTAAATTGTTCCTGTCATCCACAAATGTTAATATTGCTTCTGATCCGTGAAAGACAAAGTTCCAACAGCAACAGTGTCACACCCAAATACAAAAGGATTCAAGTGTTCACCTAGAATCCAGAAATAAAGCAAGCATGAATTTCCCAGGCTCATGCGTTAAAGAACACTAAAGCTCTTAAGTCAGCACATGGAAAGCTGAGTCACAATTGGAGCCAATAAATACAGTAAGAGATAATGTGTCTCTTGAACTGCAGGTGCTAATTCCAGATAAGTTTGAGAAAACCACATGATGATTAACACCTTGAGGACCAGTTCTGATTTGGGGGATATGTTTTTTCCCAGTTTTAGAAATGTGCCTCTGAACTCATAGAAGCTCTCCCATAAAAGGATATTTTTTCACCTTTTGTGTTCACACACCTGTGCACACACAACTTGCTTCTTAATATTTTTCCACTTCTATCCTTGGATCCCTTTCGTTTCCTAACAAAAGAGACCCATATTTTAGATAGAGTGAATTAACTGGTCGTATTCATCTCAAGTACTATCCAACTTTCCCCCCTTCCTCTTCCCCACTGAATCTAGGGGTGCTATCAGATCTGAGCCCAGGCACCCAAATCCGTATTAATGTCATCCTTTCTTATCAACAATATTAATGGTAGATTGCAGGGCAGGGCTGTCTTCCTCAGTCACAGCATCTTCCCTAACTTGCAATAATATCTGGATTCATTTCGACAGGGAAAATTTGAAAGAAAAGGTCTTATTTTTCCCCATGTAAGACAATGAAGGTAGAAAGAGTATAAATTCTTATCTTGGCTGCTACCTTTTAAGGCAAGGTATTGCCTTTCAGAGCTGGACTAAGCATGATTACTCTATTATTTTTTAGTGCTATGAATTCTGCCCTAGAGAAGAATTTTAAAATAGTGGGGTTGTGGGGAGGGGGTGTGAGAGGCTTCGATATTCTTTTCTTACAAAATTAGTTATTATACTTTTCCCCCCTTCCTTTCTGTCTTGGTAGCTATACATCTTTCCTAAGTGTCAATCATAGTTGTAACTTCTCTCACTGGCTAACAATGATTATGATAATGATAATAATCTGGCCCATTTCACATAAAACGATTGGGCAGAATGAAAACTGTCTCAGCTTATTGTGCTCATGCCTCTGATCTTATAAGCAATTATTTTTAAAGAGAAGTTGGAATTCTGAGCTTGTTTATGGCCAGCAATGGCTGACTTGGCCAGATGGCTAACCTCTTCCATTTCTGCCCAAGTTTATGTTGAGTTGCTGGAAAATAGGTGTGTATTCTCTAGCTACAGCTTTGTGCTAGAGAAATTTAACTGAGGGAGTGGGGGGAAGGTCTTGTCCCGTCTGTTGAAGTTGGACTATAGCATCCATATGCTGCAGAGATACCTCTAATTTAGGATAGAACATTTTCTCCACAATGAATTCAAACCAAGCGATTGGTGCCTTGTCAGAAGAGCCTAGGCAGTTCTGTAAGGCAATCAGACAAACCTTAGGGAAGGAGAGAAATGCCAAGAGCATTGTTCTTAATGCCTTAAAATCATCCTCTGTTTTATCTCTAAACAGGCCTTCTCTAACTAAAATTTGCCCGGGCTTTGCAGCCAGCATCCACCGAATTCTGCAATCAAAAGTGTGTCTTGCAAATTAAAATTGTATTTGACTGCAAATCCTTTCCATAGGAATACGACTGATCTTTGGTGAGCTTCTGATTTTATCATAGAGCTGTTTGGCATATAGAGGCTGGAAATGGGACCGTCTGGGTGAGTCCAGTGATGCAATTAGATTAGAGAAAGAAGATAAAAATATAATGGCAAGGACCATTAGACCATAAGCTCAGCAGTCATAGTAGCCCAAATACATCTGTATTGGGTCTTTTTGCTGCTGCCCTTCTCACCTACTGTTTTCTAGGGAGGCTTGGCGGTTGAGCCCTTCTGTGTACCCCTAAACCTTGGCCCCATGATCCGGCCCTAGCTATACTTTTGTATAAGAACTTATTCCCTCTCTACACAATTCAGCCCACACCATTGCTAATCAGCCTGAAAAGATCTGCTAAAAGCACATCTGAGCCACTTCCTTGGTATTGATTTCAGCTGCAATGCAGATGATCAAGCCTGGATAAGCATGGTGCATCTTAGGTCAGGGAGATATGCACATCTATGTCCCTTCTTCCCTTGTGGGGTTTGAGAATCCATTCTCCCATTTCCCCTTTCAGAATTCTGCCATGGTGTTGCTGTTTTATTTGTCTGGTTGATTATCAGATCATGTATGTTGTGGGGACCTGCTGTGGTAGGAACATAACTCCAGGTTTGCCAAGCTAGTGGATTGGAAGGAATTCCTTGAGGGAAGCAGTATTTCTTTCATTTCTATTTGTGGGTGGTTAAGCCCTTACTAACATCAAATTGCAAAATGGAAGTGAGTAACTATCCTTCATTTAGCCGTCTCAGCAGATATTGAATTAGATGCAGTATTATCATCTCACTCCAGGGAAAAATCTGGCTGCTCACACATTCCCATACACACAAATCCACCTGGATCATCCAGTGGCAACCTAAGGCACTCTAGAGAAATCCCAACACTTGAGCCTTTGGAGAATAGGAGCTCCATTTTCTGGCAAAGTTGTTCAAGGGCTAAATCCTGCCCAGCCATGACATAAGCCTAGCTGGTCTACCCCACTTCCCTGGCATGGATGAAAAAATAGACAGGGAGGGTCCCCTGTACCACAAGAGATTTGTGACAAAGTGGGAGAAATGCTTGCTAATCGGCAACCTGCCCAGCAGGTTGTTTCTGCAGTGGGTTGTGAGAGAAGGGCAATGGTATTTCTTATTTCACAGATGCCATTCTCAGGAGATGAAAGAGGTACCACCAGGTGCTGAGGAATGAGAGGGGGAAAAGCCTAGGAATGTGATACAGCATAGGAGTTATCAGCTGATCGATGTGATTGCATAATAGCCATGAAGCATAAGGATCTTGCAGCACACTGTTCTTAATACCCAAAGATGATTTGCTTTAATCCTGGGTTTAATTTGGAATGAAATGTGGGAAAATTCATATGTAGCCTTTCTACATGAGGGCTAAATGCTTGTACAAGAAACCCCTCGGTTTCACATGGGAAGGTGTTTCTCTGAAATTATTTTCCATCAAAATCTGATCATTCTGACATCAGAAATTCTGTGAGTTTCATATGGGAGTAACTTCAGAAGGCCGTAGAACAAAGGAAATACGATCCCTGGGAAAGGACTGTCACCTTCTAAAATGAATACATGCAGCAATTTTAAATGAGACATTATGAATACGGAGCAGAATTGTGGCATGATACCACAAATGTTACTACTGTAATGTGGCTTCAGTGCCATATGTCTTCTCAAAGAATTCTGTGAGGTGTGTTTTTTTTTTAATTTATTTTTCAGTTTTCCTGGATTATGGAGGCTATAGGATTTAGAGTGTGAAGAAAATAAATATAATGCTAGTGGACTGTAGATATCTAACATTTTTGTGCAACATTATAAATTGGTGTCCTACTTTTAATATAGTCCTTACAATCATTTTCAAAAATTGAAGTTAAAATAGTTTAATATTCTGAATATTTTCAGTGTCTGAAATACTACTGAAATCTGAATTATTATAACAATGTCAGTTACTTTTAGGGACATCTGCACTACAAACATATAGTGATTTTCAGCAAGTGCACTTGCCATGGATGCCCCTAATAGAATTCTACAAAATGCCAGGAGCTCTGAGAATTCTGCCTCCATTTCAGCTACATTTTCCAAGATTCCCACAGTAAGGGGCTGAGGTTTCTGCTTCTACAGTACAGTTCTCACAAAACAAGACCAGGGTAAAAATTCAGAACACACCAACATTGTCTTTACTGAGGCTTTAATGAGATGCAGATGGTCACATACCCATGAAAGGGAATCATCTCAAAAACTAAAATGAGCAAAGAAGTTTTCAATGCCACAAAGAAAGAAAGAAAGAAAAGAAGGAAAGAAGGAAGGAAGGAAAATGGGGCATAATTCAGACAAAGTTAAATCTGTGAAAATCCCACTTTTTTTTCCTTAAATGGACATGATCTCAACAAGTGCTTAATTTTTTTCACTGAAATGATAAGGCCCTAAAATAGCACTTAACCCTGGCTAGGCCACAACTTCTGACTACTGCTATTTTATGTGTGTGAATATATATATTTTCTAGATAACCAGTGTCAATCAGCAGAGCTGCAGATAACCACAGAAAAACACCAGTTGGGCTATGCTCACATCAACAATTACTTTGATATAGTTTACCATCACACTATTTTCTCTTTCGTGCTCATTCAGCAGACTTAAAATGTGAACAGAATAGTGGTGGAACCTACCCTTTACACATGACCATAATCAAATATCTTTTTCACTCCTATCCAAGCCTGTTTCAGCTCTTCCTCAGTTCACCATGGAAAAAAAAGACTAAGAAAAACTCCCAGAATTTGGAAATAATCATGATTCTCCCTGTCTGGACAACATGGGATTTACACTCCTATTGCTCAAAGATGTGTGTATTGAACAACGTAAGGCACACATGCTTGACAAAAACTTCTATGAAGTGAATAAATGCTTATTATCTTAGTTTATGCAAACACAGCCTGAACATGTTTAACGCTTGTTATTATGACTGGTACATTCTGACTGACATCTGGAGAATGAAATTTGGGGATGAAGACTAATACGAGTTAAGAGCAAAGAATGCAAGATCTAGATATATTCTGAGAAAACAGACACAGTGGTTGTAAGAGACAAAGTTCTTTTCTCTGAAAGATGCCAAGGTTGGGTTGGGTATGGTTGGTGGAGATCATCAGAAGAATGTTTCTTTTATCCAGCACTAGGCTGTCATTGCATCTGTTACTTGTTATTTCCTGCCTGTACTCATGAAGGTGGAAGAGGAGGAGGAGGAGGTGGTAGTTTTTTTCACAATGGCACTACCGGAGCTGGAAGTATATCCTCCTCCATACCCTCCTCCTACAGAGCAAACTCCTCCACCACCTATGCTGCATATGCCTCTCCCACTTCCAGAACTGAAGCCACCAAAACCACCAGATCCTCCTCCATAGCATAAACCTCCTCCGAATCCAGCACCATATCCTCCACCAGAAGAAGTCGTGGAAGAGCCTATCACAGCTGGAAGAGAAAATAACCAAAGTTATTACATGTTTCATTAAAGCAAATACTTCCCAATGATGATAACAATGGAAACAACCATTGCTTTGAATATTGTTGGAAACAGCAAGGAAATTCAATTTGCCCAAGTGAGGCTTTTTGTTGTGTTAAGAAAAAGTGGGGAGGGGAAAGCTCAAATTTGTATCTAGATGTCAGATTTAATATTTTTAAAATTCACATGTAGCCATAAAGCCACCAAAGAACCCCAACATGTTAGTAAGGGATTAATGATTCTGTAAAAGTTGTGTGTGTGTGTGTGTGTGTGTGTGAGAGAGAGAGAGAGAGAGAGAGAGAGAGAGAGAGAGAGAGAGGAAGACAGATTCAGCATACCATGACCATAAATACATATGTTGTATCTGTAGCAAAGATCATTACAAAAGTGAGGAATCTGTGGTCCACAAGATTTGATGAATTATCACTTCAGCTTCTCTTTATTATTGGCCATGTGGAATGCTAGTAGTTGCAATTCATTAATACATGGAGGACAATTAATTCACCACCCCTGCACTATTGCAAAGTTGTGTAGTTCAATTATTACATTAACCTTGCATGAGACTCCCTTGGAGACTAGAATTGTAATGGGTTTTCAAGATGAATTATCATATGACTATCATATGATACTCAGCAAAAATCAAGTTTGCCATGCACATGAGAGAATAATAGTTTATCCTGGGTTTTCCTTTTAATTATGAAAAGTCGGTTATAAATAAAAACATAAAGCTAGTTTTACTTACAGACGCTCACAGCACTTTGGCACTCTCCAGACATCCTGTGAAGGAAAAGTAGTATTTATAATGAGTAATGGGTATATCCAATTGGACTATCATACAAAACATTAACAAAACAATATGCAGTCAATATGAACAAATCCCTTGAAACTTTGCTAGCACTGTGTGCTGTAGAACTACAGTGAATGTACTGCAAACTCCTTGCTTGGTCATGAAGTTCATCGCTTTTAGGATTCAGCCCTTCCAGTTCAGATAAGCGTAATACTTTAGCTCATACTACTCTGCCATGACTCTGAGTGATTGATAAAATTCTCTTTATCAAGTGGACAGTCTCACCATGCCAGTATGCTTAAATAGATTTTATCTGCACTAGGACATCTACATTTGTACTGTGTATTCCCTTTCTCAAGCCATCCTAACACTTTAGGTTTAGTCTGTTTTTCAACACAATCATCTTTAAGCATTGAAAGGCTACACTCAGCCAGATTTTTCACAAGCGGAGCATTCAATAAATCTTTTTCTGGGCCTAAAGCTGCATTTGATTTTTGAGTGGCTTGCTGGATGCTACACCCCAAAAGGTAACAAATGGGGCCAGGATAAAAAGGACATGTGTTAGAGTTTGTCATAATTTTTTGTCATTGTCTCTTTGGGACACTTGTCCATCTATTATGTTTCACCCACCTGCTCTCCTCTCCTTCAAGCAATTTCCTGTAGGTAGCAATTTCAATATCAAGTGCTAACTTGACGTTCATCAGCTCCTGGTACTCCTTCAAGAGACGGGCCATTTCTTCCTTGGCCTTCTGCAGAGCATCCTCTAGTTCAGAGAGCTTGTCCCTGGCATCCTTGAGTGCCAATTCACCACGTTCCTCAGCTTCTGCAATAGAAGCCTGCAGCTTCTCACACTGAAAGATAAAGGAAGCATCTGTAGAATAGTGAAGATAGAGAAGGTATTTCTTCCTGGATCCAGCCACTCCCTAAATTCATAAGAAATGTTTATGCCTACCCTATACTCCTTCCAGTTTGAGTCAGGAAGTAGTACCAGTTACAGAGGCCATGAAGTGGGGGCAGTGACAGTGTTAACCTACATTATGTCTATATTATGAATCCAAAATTCTGGAGAAAATGCAGAAAATAAAGGTACTGGGTCTGAGAATCTTTTTAGCCCTTGCAGCTAGATTTGGTATATTATTCCATCCTTTTCTTCCTGTCTTGCAAATAGATACATTGATGCAAAACCATTAAAAATGAAGATTTATGCAGGGACAACAGAAATGTCACCAAGGTGCTTAAGTAGAATTGAGCTGTATTTACCCCTTGAACATAGTTATCATTCAAAATGTAAACGATTCTGAATTTTCAAACTTGGGTTTTTTTCCCCAAATGTATTAAGAAACGTTTGGTACAAAAAAGACACATATTTATGAAAATAAAAAAGTGCATTTCATTTATTAGTGGGTTTTTTTACACTGCAGCATTAATTATAATTCCCAGCAGTGTACAAAAGGTAAACGTCCTTCAACTACAAACTTAAACACAGTACAATTGTAATTGTATTCCTACTGCTCTCTGCCATTGGTTCCAGAGCAACAGGTCAGTGGCACCATCAGAAAATATACCAAAGCATCAACAATACTGGCTCAGGCTAACCAGATGGTGTTTTACACAGTAGGAAATTCTAAAGAAACTTCCCCTTTCTCAAGTTAATCCTACAAAAATCCTCTGGCCTTACCTGTTTCTTCACATTTTCTACTTCAGCTCGCATCCTCTGAATCACCCGGCTCAGCTCAGAGATCTCAGCCTTAGTATCTCGTAGGTTGTCACCATGTTTCCCAGCTGACATCTGCAGCTCTTCATACTAGTATTCCACAAGAAAGGGAAGGTCAAATGTTACATCTGAAAATCTTTGGCAGCAAGGCCTAACTAAACAACAGTTAACATTTCCTCAGATGCTCTGATACCTTTACAAGTTGTCTCAAAAAAGGTGTGATCATAGCAAGTGCACTATTCCAAACAAAGCTTGTCTACACACAACTTTCTGAAGTACTACTAATGGATTATTGGCCAGTTTGACCAATAGAGCACTTGGCATCTTAGTGCTCTGCATGCAGAGGGTCCCAAATTCAATACACAATATCTACAAGTAGGACCTTGTCTCTGAAACACTGGAAAGATGACCTCAGCCAGATAAACCCATTGACTGATTGACTGATGACTGATTATATGACATCAAGTTGGTGTCATTTCTTAGCAACCATTTAGATAGATTTTTCTTCAGGAGGATCTGCCCTCAGCCTGGTCCTTCAGGTCTTTGATAAACCCAGTGGCTGATTCAATATAAGATAGCCTTTTATGTTCTACCCACTGTTTACTGCATTTCCTAAGAATGCACAGCTCAGTGACCAAAGCACTACAAGAGAGCTTATTCAGATTTACCACATATTGCACACCTGAGGATTACTTTATATTGGCAAAGCTTGAAAGGACCAAACACCTGAAAGTTTACCTTGCATTGATACCAAGACTCTGCTTCTGCCCGGCTCTTCTGGGCAATGTCCTCATACTGAGCTTTGACCTCAGCAATGATGCTATTCAAGTCCAAGTTCCGGTTGTTGTCCATTTGAAGGACAACAGAAGTGTCAGAAACGGTTTGCTGAATCTGGTTCAGTTCCTGCAAAGGGAATCCAGCCATCTCAATTAATCCAACTTGATCATATTAATTTTCTCCATTTTATTTATTAGATTTATATCCCCCTTCATTGTGTCAATTTAGGTGGTATACCAAATGCTCCCGTCTCCCCACAATGACAACTCTGTTATGTGTGTAGGGCTGAAAAGGAGTGATTGCCCCAAAGCCATCCAGCTGGCTTCCATGCTTGAGGAAAGGCCAGAGCTCACATCCTCCCAGTTTCTACTCCAGCATCTTAACCACTACATCAAACCCATTTGCATAGATATGGGCCTGAAGTCCCCAACTAGAAGCATCCAAGTGCTCGGGAAGATCTCTGTTAATGCCCACTTGGCTCTTTGACCCTCCTTTTAAAATAAGAGTAAAGTAAGCTTTTTATTTTTATTTTAATAGGGGAGCTGAAATGCAGCAAAGTAAACATCAGTCCCAGAGGCCATCTTTGTTTCCAAGAATGCTTCCTGCCCTTGCATTGATCCCAGGGGATTCTTAGCAAATAAAAATGATGGGTACTGATAGCTTTGAAACATGCCCATATAGTCAGAATAAGAGCTAGATGAAGTGGGTGTGGGAGGGAGAGTCTGGCTTGCTAGAGGGTAGTAGGAGGGAGTGAGGAAGTATTGTGTGTTTTTGTGTGGTATGTGTGTATGCTTTTTTTAGCATCACCATATTCTGAGCAAAAACATGTAGCTTGCTATATGGAGCTGAGATCCAACCCTTGTCTTTTTCTCAGTTTTTTGGCCAAGTTACATGCCTCTGAACCTTACCCACAGATGTGAGAGAGGAAACTCAAGAAATATACAGTATGTGTTCAAAAAAGCAGATGTTTATTTTGGAATATAGATATTGCCTTAACTTTGGGAGGTTCCATTTTCTTTTAATCTCATCCATTTGATCTCTGGGAAGTGTGTGTGCATGTGTGTGTGTGCGTGTGTGTGAGCAATGACCAGATTTTGTGGTCCTTATGCAAGGGTGCCCACAGTGTGCTCTGGAAATTCCAAACATGATCACAGTCCCTCAAAACTAGGGACTATATTATATGCCAAGTTACTTGTATTAGTGATCAGCATGCTTACTTACAGTTTCATACAGACACTTTAGGAAACTGATTTCATCTGTTAAGGCATCCAGTTTTGCCTGCAGTTCCACTTTGTTCATGTAAGCAGCATCTACATCCTGGGGGGGAGAAAAAACAAAAGATGGTTCAATTTTCTGCGCATTTGATGATGATGATGATGATGATGATGATGGTGATGGTGATGATCTTGATTTAAATAAGGATATTATTTCTTCTAAAAATGGCAGCCTCAGAATTGGAACCACAGCAAAGGAGCCGGAAGTGTTGTTTTGTTACATAGCAGTTATGCTTGTAAGATCTCATGAACAAACAGGAGACCAGTAGCAGAAGACTCCCATTCTCTGTTCTTTATTTCCATGCCTTCCTTCGAGGTGCAATTTTCAGTCTGGCACAAAAGCATCTAGGCCTCTTAACCAGACATCAAAAGCAGCTATATGTCTAATCAATATCAACTAATACCATCTTACTTCTTTTCCCTAGTTAACACCTGCCATGGACACCTTCAGCTTCCCAGACAGTATAGTTACTCTCTGTTGGTGCCATTTTATATGAATCTCTAAAATAGCAAACCTGGTGTTCAAGCAAATCCCCAGTCTTTTAGAAGCAACAGCATGGAAGTGGATATTATAGGAAACTGATACCATCTTAGCATTTTTCCCTCAATCCATAAAGAAGGAGTAGTATTTGCTGTAAACAGTGTTGAAAGCAAGCATAATTTAATGGTGAGAGCAATGAGGGGACATCCTAGAACTTTCTATATGCTGAGTGTATCGCTGCTCTTGGCCCCTCCTGAACTCTAATACATTTTTGTCACTTCATCACTGCAACTGAAGCACTTACCTTTTTCAAGAGCACAAAATCATTCTCTGCTGCAGTACGCTTGTTAATTTCATCTTCATATCTGACAAATTGAAAGAAAGGTTAGATTTCTCCTTTTGAGTGTCTGGTACATATGGTCTCCAATATATCATTCATTCATCCATACTTTCCAAACTATTCCAATTTTTTTAAGAATCTATACCTTGAGGATAATAATAATAATAATAATAATAATAATAATAATAATGATGATGATGATGATGATGTAATATTTAACCAAGAAATCAAAAACTCTTATTTTACCACAACGTGTTCATATTTGTGATCCCATATTTTTAATTTTTTTTCCTACATATAGAATATAGATTACAATTAGCCATGACTGCCTGATTTCTAACATGTCCTAACAATCAAAGCTCTTTAAAAAGTTTGTGGCATGCAAGTGAAAGAAAATGAGAGATTAAATTATCCTTAATTATTATGTGAGTTATTCAGCTTCTACAAGTTGGTAATTCACATATTGTTTTTCATTGTTTCCCTACTTTTGACTCTTCTACCAGGGTGCATTCCACATCCTTTGATAACAGTAGTTTTATTAAACACTATTCTGACTCAAGCATAGTGCTTAAGTATTATTTTTAGTGTCTTGTGCAATCAAAAGTCGATATGCCAGATTACTTTACCCAGCAGAATGTCAAATTCCTTGCTGTTCTGCCAACTCAACTCTCTTCAGAAAGTTCAATAGGACAGACAGAAAGTTTATGACCCTCTAGATGTTGAGGGACAGGTTTCCCAAACTTGGGCTATTGCACAGCATTAGTTTATAACTGAAGGTAACATCTATGTTTTGAGCAATATGAAGCAAAAGATACTATTTGTTTCATTGTACTTATTTATACATCACATTTATATAGCTGCCCATCTCACAAAGCAACGCTGAATATACTATACTGACTACTGTACTGAAGAATTTCTGGAATTCAACCAAAGTCATATTATATTGGTCTGAATTATAAGCATTTTAAAGGAGCAAGCCCTCTCCAACCCTCAAACAGTCCCTAAAAACTTGGCACAGCAGCCAAGATGAATAATGTCTCACAAAACAGATTATTGGTAGGAAATGGTGGATGATAACCTTCACTGATATATGGGGAGGGAGGAAGGGAAGAAGAGAGATGAGCTAAGATCAGTCTTTCTATCCACAGGCATGTATTTCCAATACATGTGGTAGATAACTTAGCACAGCCATTGAAAGTAAGGAGAAAAAGTTATTCTCGTTTTTAGGGAAATGATGCCTCTTATAAAGAAAAAACACCCCCTCCAAATTTCATGAGTAGATTGTCCCAGCCTCTTCATTAGACAGAAGAAATACTGAATATTTACTAACAAAGCCCAATTTTCATGAATGTAGTATGAAAGAATATCAAGAACTATGAATTTGGGTTAATCTCCCTTACTTATTCTTGAAATCCTCCACAAGATCTTGGAAGTTTTTCAGTTCTGATTCAAGTCCTCGCCTCTCATTCAGAAGACCATCCAGCTGCCTCCTTAGATTGTTGATATAAACTTCAAAAAGGTGATCAAGATTCTTTTGACCACCAGCACTACCACTGCCCTGTTCTTGCAAGAGTTTCCACTTGGTCTCCAATACTTTATTTTGTTGCTCTAGAAAGCGAACCTAAAAAGAGAGTGGGACAGAGAGCAGAAAAGCAGAGAGAAAAGTTTATTTACTCATATTCCAATAGATTGAGTGTAACAGGACACCTCTGTATTTTTTTGGATCTGATCCTAAGATACTATTTTATCTCTTTTGCCTTCTGGAGTGATTCAGAATGGATTGTTTAAAAATGTTCTTTCTGCAAATTCTTAGTATTACTGATTGTCAGAATTTAGTCCTCTTCACTCTCTCTCTAGAACATGGATAGGGAACTTATGGACCTTTATATACTGATAGACTCCAATTCTCATCAGTCAGTGACTGGCAGCCAGGTAGCACTGAGCAGAATTTTAAACCAGATGGACAAATATTCCTCACCCCAATGGGAAAAGTTAGATGTCTGGATGGATTTCTCATTATCATAAAGGCAATTTATACAGAACAATGTACCATTTTATTTACTGCCACAGCCAATATATATTTTGAGCTATTAGCAATATATACATAAAGAATATTAGGGAGGTTATTTCAATAACAGTTCTTAAGTATGGAATACAGATATGTGATGGGCCTGTCTCATTTTCACCAGTGAAAGATTTGAGGAAATATATTAACTTATTGGACCCCAATGCAACAAATCAACCAAAATCTCCCTCCAACACCAACAAATTCTCAACTACAAAAGTTGTCGAGGTCTTCCTAGCTGAGCCTCATTCACCTCAATGCCATCTTTTGGGCAGTAAAAATTCACTTCTCGATTAGACTCTACAACAGATTCCCACACACAACTTGGTAAGGTTAGACATTTTATTGAAGATAAACAATGCAGCAACTAATGCAAAACTACTTAGCATACTTAGAGTTTATAATCTAGGTTTCTTCTTCCTGCCTTTTTGAATTAAAGAACATGTGGTAGGTCCACTGATGGTCTGGGGAGACCATGTTACATTTACATAACAGTGCTGTCTAGCCTGGAAAACACCAGTTCCTGCCTCAACAGGTTCTCTCCTTATAACCTTTCTGCTAACGATACAATTAAAATCAGGACTGATGAACAAAGTGGCTAAAGCTCATTGCACACAACAGAGCATTGATCATACAAAAGGTATTTGAAATGATGCCATATGTTCTTGGCACTGATGGCCTTAAAATGTTTTCTGCAGTAGGAACAATCTGTTGTTCCTTTTCATACTGGTGAGATGATTCTTTTTTCTTGGAGTTGCCTGTCTGATGATGAGAACAACCACATCTCTAAAATAAGTTTTCATATCACTAACCCCCCAAATAACTGGAGCCACAGGAACAGGCGCACTGGATCTTCTGTAGAACACTCACACTGATTGCTAATCCAGTTCTGCTACATAACCACAATCACTGCACCTTCTAACACTAATTGCATTTCTCTCTCCAAACTATTTTGGATGTTTTATTTATTCTATCTTTTCCCCTACACGGCTCACAATCAGGGTCCCCTTTCAGATTCAGAATTACAGGTTTTACCTCCTACTCTTCCACAAGACCCTTGAGTCCATGCAGTTGGCGGAGAGATAAGAATGGTGAAATTATAAATAAAAGTCATTGGAAAGATCATGTGTTGTATCACTACTGTGAATGCACAGTTAGTGAACATAATTAGTGATCTGTAGTCTAGCTATGTGTCACAAAAATATCCAGTGCACAACCAGTAATTACAGTCCAGAAGTATCTACATTTTCTGTCCTTTGACAGAATGATCACTACAGTAGACAGCTAACGTTTCTGATTTCTTGATATCAGCATTGAAGTGTCTTTTCTCTGCTGACGTCTTACTGAATATATGTTAATTCTGAGAGCATAAGAAAATAGTATGGCATATAAACAGCATAAATTTCAACTAGATTGATAGTCAAATTTCTCCCCAGCATCCTGCCTTTAGACACATAGTGATCTTTGAGAATTTCGAACACTTCACCAAACTACAGTTCCCAAGATTCTTTGGGGGACTGAACAGTTACATTGCTGTAGATTTTATCACAGTAGATGTGCCCAGCAATGATTTTTCTCCTTCGGTTCTTTTCCTATTCACTTAAATTTCTCAAAAGCCACCTATTATCTCCACAAGAACCACATTTTATCATTTCTCCCCAGAGTATACATAACATATAAAACATGGATTTTTCTCTTGAGTTAAGATTTAGTGACAACATAATTAGTCAAAAAGCTTTTAAAATTACTCCATATATCATGAGATTTATGGTTAAAAAAAGAGGAATTTATAACTTCCATATACTATGATCTTAAACAATACTAAAAATAGTAAGGAAAGGTATAGAAGAAGAAAATAATTTTTGCATCTATCTCACCTTGTCAATGAAGGAGGCAAATTTGTTGTTGAGGGTCTTGATCTGCTCTCTCTCTTCTACCCTCACTTTCTGGATCTCTGGATCTATCTCCAAATTGAGGGGCTGCAGGAGATTCTGGTTGATAGTCACCTCCTTAATGCCTCCAGGTGGGCAAACTGGAAATGCACCACCAAAGCCACCACCAGCTCCAAAGCCACCACCAGCTCCAAAGCCACCACCAAAGCCACCAGCTCCAAAGCTTCCACCCCCTTGGCCACAACCACCAAAACCTGCACCAAAGCCACTGCCACCAATTCCACCAAAGGAGATTCTCTTGTTGCCCCCTTGATTAACATTATATAGGCTTCTGCTGCCAAAAGCACCCCCTCCGCTTCCACCACGGACAGAACATCCACGGGTTGTGGAGGCGCTGTTGAAGCTCATTCTTTGTCCACCTGAGAAGCAAGCTGAGCTGGAGCTGAATCCCTTGTTCCCTCCTGATATGCTTATCCCATAAGACTGGCGAGACATGATGGTTAGGGGGTGGCTGGCTGGATGGCAGTGACTTTTTCAAGGAAAGAGTTCCCAGTTCGGAGTGCAACTGAGCCCCTATCACAGCAAGGCGAGAATCTACCTTTTTATCTGTTCAGAGAGTTGGCCTGGGTGAGAGGGGAGTGGAAAATCAAGCGCTCATTTTTTATTGTATTACTGGGCTTAGGTGTGCTTGGAACCCTCCCTCTTGCACTGTGCCAGAAACTGACCTTCCCTAAAACACACCCCAAAGAGCTAAAGAACCCACAGCCTGGCTGTGAACTTCAGACAACCCCAGATTGCCTGCATCATCCTTCTGTCAACTGAGGCTAGATGCTGCTATGACTCCTGTCTCTATGGTAGGGCTTGGCAAGTTTCTTTAACATTCTTTTGCCCTGCAGGGAAAATAATACTGTAAGATACTTCTTAATCCCTCCCTTCTTCTTAAACCTGATGGCAGATTGTTCTTTTCAGCAGGTTCCAAACAGAAGCCCTCCGACATGCTTGGTTCAAATTTAAAAAAAAGATAAAAATCCACACCCATGATTGCACCACTCACTCTGGATTCCTTGAAATAAAAGAAATAAATCCTACAGCAATCTGTCAGATTTCTCAGTAGGAGAAAAAACACTTTCTCAGCACCAAATTCAAATAAACAATACTATGCATCAAGGATAAGGGAACACGTTTATCTCCTGCCCTTCCAACAAGGAGCATAAGGTAGCATACCTCATTCCTGATCATCCCAATTTCATCAATCACAACAAACAATCTTAATTACAGAATCATAATATTGGGGGGTATCTATTCCAACTCCTTGCCAATGCAGAAACTTTGTTCCATCAACATTTCTGCTAAGTGCTACGTGCCTTCACTTGAAAATCTCTAGCAAAGAGAAGCCCACCATCTACCTGAACTGCCTTTCCATTCAGCATTACTTATTAGTATAAATTATACAGATTAAAAGAATGTAAAAATAAAATGTAGACCTTATTATTACTATTATTTTTATAACACCAAAATACATGGCATTTTACATAAGTCATGTCCCTGTCCCAAGTTGGTTACAATCCAAAATTTAGTACACAATTTGAGTTTTATGAAAATAACAAAACTAGAAATCAAGCTGTCTAACAACTACTGAAAAATAATCCAAAGGCTTTGTGTGAGGAAATTTAGGCTGTGTGTATGAGAGAGAGAGAGAGAGAGAGAGAGAGAGAGAGAGAGAGAGAGAGAGAGAGAGAGAGAGAAACTAGCTGTAATGAAGGAAAAGTCAAACCAGCCCCTCCTCTGGGGCCCTTTGGCTCTGAGGTGACCCACACCTGGAGAGGAGCACTGGCTGGAAAAGTCCTCTTGCTGCCACCCCCACCGCCACCCCCTTCGTTATAAGCCAGTTTCTCCCTTCCCCACCAGCCCTCGGGGAACCCGGAGAAGACTGATATCCTCACCCCACCCTGGGTCTGGCTAAATTATGGGAGGGGAAACCAAACCAAACTTCAGGGAATCAATAGCTGAGGCGGGTGCTAGAAGGCCACCAGTCAACCCCAGGATTTAACCAAAAATCAACGTTGTTAAAGATGCCAAAAGAAGATACGGTTCTAGCCCTAATACACATTTTTTTAAAAAAGATAAAATACAATCCTAACACAGTTCCAACCTCAGCTAAACAACTCAGCTTCCAGCCTTGCCTCAGGTCACCCCCTCATCCAGGACTCCAGCCAACGCCCCCAATCCAAAATCTCTTCCCACCCAGAGAACCCCTTCTTTTCCTTTATTGGCTGTCAAGGGTCAGGTGACTCCCTCTGGACACACAAGGCTGGTTTGTTCTTTGAAGGGCCAACTGCTCCCCACAACACTAGCCCAGTAAGCCTTGTGTCAAGTCAAGTGAAGAACTGCCCCCAGACCTTTAATGGTCCAATCCCAGCAGAGTTGACATTCTAGTTGTGGCACAGCATTCACAGAGACACAATGTACATTTCTGCCATATTTTTATCTATATATACACAGATCCATAGAAACCTGGGCATCCAACCTCAGGGTACAGGTAATCCTGTATGATAATATATATATATATTATCATTATTATTCTCATAGGAAAATCCTAACACCTGAGCATATTTGTAACTCCACCCTCCAGTTTTACTACTTGATCACAGAAGAGTGTGAAGAAGCCTCAGGAGCTGACTTCAAGATGGTTAGATTCTGGTACCCATAAGAAATGTTGAAATATGATTTTTGCAACCAGCACTGCATTCCTCTCAGGAGAGACACAAGGTTTAGGTTGCAATACAATTCAGTAGGAGTTTTAAAGGCTTTATTTATATATACAAAATAGGCCCCATGAGTTTCTGCTCTTAAAAAATAGCAGCTAAAAATACTTAAAATAAACAAGAAAAATTAAAATTAATACTCTATCATTATCATAACATTACCAAAAATACAAAGAGCAAAATTTATCAATGAAGCAACAACAAAATTGAAGGTTTGTTTAAAAAGGAAGGTTTTCAATTGCCAGGAGAACAGAAACAGGCTATCCTCATGTCTCTCAAACTGAACATGCCTCGCTAACCATTTTTACATGACATCGCCTTTGTCTGATCCGTAACCCACAGGGGAGGCAGCTTAAACTGTTTAGCTGTTTAGCGGTTTCTGTTTTAAAGTTGTGTTTTCCTTTTCCTGACCCAGTTTTTGCCACAGACACAATCTAGGACAATTTATTAACCCCTGATGACCCAGCCAGATGTTGGGATGCTGTAGGCACACACTGTCCCCTTCTGCCACTAGGCACTTCCCTCCACGGACATTTTAGCCTGGGCCACAGGAGACACCAGACATCTGGCTGCCACAGAAGCATTTGCCCAAGTAATGGCTGATGGGTGCTTTCCAAATCACTTCTCAGGTTTTCTGCAGGTTTCATAAATCTATATCTACACCTATACCTACAGGTTTAGTGCTCTTTTTAAAGATCAATAGGCCTGATTTTTAAAGATGGGTCTTAGCATTCTTGTGAAATACAGAACTAGCATTCTGAGTAGAGCTTTCTCTATTTTCTCCTGCACCCTTCCTCTGTATCTGTGACTTGTCAGTGAGGCAATTTTGGGATGAAGGTTTAATGCTCTTGCAAAACAGTGCTAGACCCATTTCCAAAATATCCCAAGGAACAGGACACAAACACAGAGCCCTACCGCATCTCTGACTTGTCACTCAGACAACTCAAAAGGTGGTGTCAAGCTCTTTGACATTTGTCAAAATCCAAATGTGATTCTTTTACAAGCTCAATTTTCACAAAGTCTCTTTAGCAAGACTTATTGAGGGAAAGAAATGGGGATGGGATTGCAAGAATTCCAACAAAACCACATATCCCAAAAGGACATCAGAATAGAGATTTCCTTATTTTCCTTTTTAACTGTCTTCCTGTGAACCAGTGAATCGGCATGTTTTTTTACTAATAATAAGGAGCTTCCAGTTGGTTGTTTACCAGCCAGTCTTCTGAACCTTATCTGTCCAGGAATGAGCCATTACAGGTAGCTAAACATAGGCACCCACCCACACGTACTGAATTCTGTCCCAAGGCATGTTAAGGAGTTCTACAGGTAATTGTGTTTCCCATCAGCAGGTGACACTGAGAGGGGAAATAATGCCAGAAGAAGCCACTTATCATTTTCTGTAACTTATATTACATTAAAATTTTAAGGACTGTCCCAATCACTGTCCTGGTTCACAATGTATAATAGGGTTCAGCAGGTGGGGCAGTACAATTTATGCTGGCGTATTTTCTGCTGATCTGAGGATCACAGGCTCCCAACTGTACCCACAGAAAGGAAGGTGACATATCCTAATGGTGAGCAATGGGACACCTATGAACACCCGTCTATCCACTAGATCCCAAACTCTTGCACTTCAATAAATAAAGAGATGACATTTTAAATTCAAAGTAGCTCATGAGATTGTAAAAGTAATCTCATGAAATTTGGCAATCTTCTGAGAATTTGCATAAGAATTACAAAATTTTACATCATCTCACTGAAATCTCACTAGCTTTCAATGTTTTCCCAGGCGACCTTGCTGGAGATCAGTAAGCATCTCACAAAATGTGGGAGATTTCATGTGAAAACTTTGGTTAAAATTGTCAAAAGCTTTTTTTAATATCGTTTTTATTTTGATTACGATAGTAAAAACTAATATAACCTAAACTTACAGAAAGAGAAGAGAAGAGAAAAAAAGAATAAAAAGTGCAGGAAAAGAGAAAAAGAAAGAAAAGAAGAAAAGAAGGAAAAGAAAGAATATAAGAAAGAAAAAGAAAAGAAGTCCAACTTCCAACCTTCATCACAAGTATAGACAAATTTAGTTACTTTTCACCTCCATAAGGTTACAAACAGATATCTCTTCGTCCCATATCCCACCCCTTATCTAGTCAAAAACTTTTTCGAGTGTGTACAATAGTTTGTGTACAACTTTCAGTAGTGTATCTTTTCAGACTTGATCACTGTTGAGCTCTGTATGTAATTCAGCAATGGCAAGAAACTCTTTTGTGTTTTAAAGTGGAAATTTTGCAAAAAAGCATTTCCAGGAAGTTGAGTTAACTACTCTTAAAGTGCACAGCCTTCAGCGTGCTTCATGATACGTGGCACTGTGGATCCATCAGTCTGACTCAGTCTGACTGGCTCTGGGTAAAATCTCCAACAGCCCCAACAGACCTTTATTGTCCTCCTGGCTAATTCCTGCTCCTTGCTTTCCCATTTTATTAGCGCACAAAGTATCCAGCCTTCCTCTTACTGGACTCTTCCTCTGTCCCATACAGCCCTCTTCTTCCATTGTGGTGAGACGTTCCCAAAATGTGTTGGACGAAGGTTCCCACCACCTTCAATCACTAGAAAGGCACTCAGCTGGGGAAGGTTAACCTAACCACAGGGACACTTGCATAAGACAAGGGCTGTACAAGCTCACATAATGAGATTGCTTAATCAGGCTTTATACTGACACAATGCATAGCTAGATACCAAAACAAGATGCAGGAAGATAGTAACACGGCTTAATCAAAAGTAAGTAAAGATTTTTTTAAAAGTTTAATAACTGTTGAAAACAGGCAGGCCTGGGAAATTCTTGTTCTTTGTTAAGTATGCAAGGAATAAATTGTGATTTTGATCTTCCATTCAAGGTAGTGTGTTTCGAATTTAAACTGTATTCATTTTTTCATTTGAAATAGCTGATTAGGAGCTCCTAAACCTTTTAAAAGGCTATCACCCTTCAATATTCCTTTTACGTTAAACAAACGGCCCAATTGCTTTTCTTTCCTGCTTCAGTTGAAGATTTTCACTCTACTTTTTCACTGTATGGATACATCCATACTACCACCTCATGTCTGCATGCAGCCCCAAAACATCAAACCCTGCCCATTTTCAGAGAAATGTTGAAAAGTTCACTATTGGAAAAGAATTGCAAAAATGCAGACAAACCTAATCATTACTTAAGCAAACAGAACCATCTCTCCCTTTTCGATAAAAGAATACCTTCAATGCTAAGTCAGTCAATGGGGGCAAGAGGAATGACTCTTGGGGTTTTCCCTGTTCTTTTCTTTAATTTCAGTTCATTCTCACTTAAAAAAAACAAACTAATATGGTCATCCATCTCTTTTTTTCATTCGCTTTCAAAATAATTATTCTAGGTCTGTTCAATTAGCATTGGTATCAGTGGGAAAGGTTAAGCTTTTCAAACAAATAGCATAAAAATACATAAAAAGGAACTTACAATTTACCATGTTTACAGTATGATCCACTCAACCTTCCACCTCTAGAGATTCAATAAACAAGGATTTTTACATCTTCATCTTATTGCGGTGATAGAACAAGATTTGTCCTAGGACAGGAGCAGGGAAGATTTGGGGCCAACGTGCAAAACTGGAATTATTGACAGCATTTTCACAACACGGCTATCACTGTTACATTTACTTTGCTGTCAGTGCTGCTGGCGTTAACTGATGGTGAACAAAGATCTTTGACCTTGAGAGTTAAAGAGCCACTCTGGCAACAACTGGCAGATCTCTATGGCTGGTCAACACATCCTCCCCAAAAGGCTGCCAGGGGTTGCAGATGTTCCAGGAGGAGAGTTCATAGAGCTCTCTCAAAGTTGCTGCAAGGGTGGCTGTTAACACTCAAGGTCAGGGGACCCTGATGCAAACAATCACCTGCTTAAGAGTGATGGAGGTGAAATGGGAGTGTGGGAGACCTGGGGGGGAGGGAGGACACTGTTGTTTGTCCACTTTTATTACAAGCAGGAAAGAGCAATCCTGAAACGAGGGTGGAAGCTTCTTCAGCCTTCAAGAATTCTGTGTGGGAATGGAGCACATGTGGGTACAAAGCACTGAAAAGGAAGGCTCTGCAGAGAATGTTAAATTTGCTGGTCATCCCACAGAAGTGTTAACTGTGCATGCACTTGTAGAAAAAGCAGGGATGATCTCTGAAGCAGCTGCATGAGCCAGGCTTTAAGGCTATGAGGTGCTTCACACCTAGCTCAGTCTTGACATGCAGCCCTGAGACTCAGGGTCAGCCCTTCAAGGTAGTCCAGACAAGAAGCCCCATTACACCCAGTGAGGTCAAGAAGATTTAACCCAAAAAACCTAGATTTGGCTGGAAAAACTTGCATATGAGTCCTCGCTGAATGCTAACTGCAAGATGCTCCCTGAGTGATCATGGGTCTCCATGCTCAGTCTAAGAGTCACTTGTACAGTGAGATGGGTGGCATATATAAAGTTGAAAAATAAATAAATAAATAACTCATAGCAGGGAGAAAATGAAGAAGGGCTTTCTTGAGCATCTCAGAAGAAAAGTGGGATACAGCATCAAAAACTTCCTTCAAAGGGGAAGAGCTTCAGTCATCAAAAGTGTTTTTCCCCCTTTTTAGGAAAGCTAAGACTGAGAGAGAAAGAGAGAAAGAGAAGGATTTTTAAGAACAAATGAGGATTCACATTCCCACAGATATGACAGAGGGCTGGCTTGCCATTAACCAGATCATTTACATTCTGGGAATCCAGAAGAGTTTTCAGAAGAAGCTTTGTTTTGTGTTTTTGTGGTTTTTGTATTGTTACTTGTTTTTAAATGTTTTAACAATTTGTAAACCACCCAGAGTCACTAGGAGTCAGGTAGCATTTATATAATAAATTAAATTAAATTAAATTAAATTAAATTAAATTAAATTAATTAAATTACAGTATACACTGTTTGATTCAATACCATGAGATATTTTACTTCAAAATAAATTTTCTAGCTTTTGTGAACATTAATTATGTTTCCATTGTGCCAATTCTCATCTAACATTACTCTCTTTAAAAAATCTATTTCACATTTTGGAAAAAATAAGTGATGAAAAGTTAACCAAATGAAGAGAAATGTAATTTAGTCAGCTTTTAGGGTGTAGTTGCATATTATTTTTCTGAACATAACATAAATACCAGTGAATAGTATCTAGGTGTATACTGTATAAGCTGATTCAGACATGACATTTATAGAGATTATCTCCTTATAGGAAAAGGCATGTAAAAACATAAAAACTGCAATGTGTGGGAAATGTAGTGTTTATTTTGTCACTGAATGTGTTGACAAGCCACAGTTCTCAGCTTCCATGTATCAGGTAATGGGATCCTTTTGCAACAAATTATTATTAGGAAGTAAATGCATTTGCAGTATTTATACATTACAACGGATATGTCATCCTCTCTGAATTCACTGAAAAAATCCATCTGCAAGCAGTAACATCCAGTCTCCAGGCAGAGAGGATAAACATGGTCAAACTATGCAACTTAGAATATTCCCAGTAACTTGCTCTGCCTTTCCAATCAGATTGCATTAGTGCAGGATGTTAGATATGGATCAGCTTTTCAAAACTACTTGGAAACTGACGTGGGTACAGAGCAAGCAGCAAGAGCTGATTTGAACAGGTCAGTTGGAACCCTTCAACAGCTTTCCCATTTATTATTATTACAGTGGTACCTCTAGTTACGAACTTAATCCGTTCCGTGACTCTGGTTGCAACTCGAGTTGGTCTCAAGTCGAGGTAAATTTCCCCATAAGGTTCAATGTAAATACGGCTAATCCGCCCTCCGAATTTGGTCGCACCCCGAGGTAAACTTCCCCCATAAGGTTCAATGTAAATACGGCTAAACAGTTCTGAAACATATGCATTTTATTTTTAAACCTCAAAAACCTTCCAAACGCCACAAAAACCTTCCAAACGCCACAAAACACACCACAAGCCTCACCGAACGTCTCCTTGCTACCGCGATCTCGCCCACAGGAAGCCGCGACCACGTGGCAGCAGGGAAAATGGGCGTGGATCCGGTTTGAATCTCGAGGCGGAGTTCGCATGTTGAGGTAAATTTTTGGGGCTGGAGCTGGTCGTATCTCGAAAAATTCGTAAGGATGGGTGTTCGTAACTAGAGGTATCACTGTATATGGTTGATCGCCCAGTCAGCCAGATGTTTAGACTGGATTTGGCATTTTTATCCACCTATCGAGTCCTTCCCAAGGACCTGGGATAGGCAGTTGTGGTTGTTTGATGGTATTAAGGGTATCGTCGCAGGATAGAAGCTGTTCCACGTAAAGCTGCCTTTTGCAATTATTGTTATTAATAATAATTATTATTGTTACATTTACATTTTCTAGGAACTCTAGATGAAAAGCATGGGGTCTCCTTCAGTTTATTCCCACAGCAATTCTCAAAAGTAGACAAGACAACTCTGTGAGGAAGATTGGGCTGAGAGATAGCAACTGGCTCCAAATCACCCAAGAAACTTTTTTGGTGAGGTAACAATTGAATCCAGATCGCTCAAGTCCCATCCCAATTTTTTAACTGCTCTCATTTTCCAATACAGTTGAAATTGGCAGTCTTAAAATCCTATAAAAGCACCCCCGTTGGCTAAGCTTTTTTCTTAATGCAGAAGCAGGCAAACATTCAGGAGCTAAGAATTATGCTTACTGCTGGGGACAGGATGCTGCCAGCTGTAAAGGGGGTGAGACCAAATTACATACAGGAAGTCCTCACTTAATGATGGTAATTCGGACTGGAATTTCCATTGTTATGTGACATGGTTGTAAAGCGCGATGTCACGTGACCATGCCACTTAGCGACAGCAGTTTTGGCAGTTCCAGTTGCCGTTGTTAAGCGTATCCCATGCTGTCCTTAAGCATGACGTCACGTAGTCACCATTTGCAATCTCCTGCTGGCTTCCCCACTGACTTTGCTTGTTGGAAGCCAGCCGCGAAGGTCGCAAATGGCAATCATGTGACCGCAGGATGCTGCAACGTCATAATTACAAGCTGAGCGCCAAGCGCCCGGATCGCAATCACATGACCATGGGGACACTGTGGCTGTCACAAGTACAAAGATTGGTTGTAAGTATCACTCGTTCAGCACCGTTGTAGGTTTGAACAGTCACTGAACAAGTGGCCGTTAAGCAAGGACCACCTGTATATGGGTGAGCCTGGTTTGGGGAAAGCTTTGGGAACTTCTGCCTATTTTACAGTGTATGTTACAGTTTTTATGCATTTTCTACCCCGAAATGGCGGAAAACAGTGTCGTTGGTTTGCAGAAACCATGGACTCTGAGGGTCAAAAAAAGGGGCTTGGGGGGCAAGAGCTGCATATTTACTAGAGATTAGGCAGGCAATCAATAGAGAATAAACCAGTTTGAATCTGGAATCCAGCATGTTGTCTCTTGAGCCACAGCCTTAGTATGTTTAAAAAAGAAAAAATCAAGACAGAACATATATAGCGCCAGGTATATAAACAGATATATTTCATAACCTTTTTCTAAATACATTGTCACTGTTTGATAGTTCCCAAAATTAAAAGAAGCTGAATGCATGTCTAGAACAAATAGGCATAAAAATATTTGTGTTTGACAAGTACCAATCTTTTTTTTTTTTTTTAATCATACATGTGGCTTCTTCAAGGACTGAATAATAGCATCTTGTGCTTTGGGCCGGGGGGGGGCCCGGGGGGGGGCCTGGACACTCAGTTCTCTTAGCCAAATACACCAAACAGAGTGAAATATAATACAAATAGCAACTAGTTGCTGCTAGTATTGATTGTGGATATGTAAATTGTCTATTACCCTCAACGTTAATATCAGACTGATATTAAAGGCCCTTAAAAGGCAACATCCCTTACATTTATCTAAAATCAACTACGTGCATTGTATGGATTTGTAAAATGCATCCATTCCTTAATTTGATGTCATGTAACTTGATTGCTCGTTACTGCTTGCCTTTGATGTTGAGCTTTATTTTCTTTTGTGTTTTCTTTTCTGAAACTTTCAACCACAGGCTGATTCTTCAGTTTATATAATTTTCACGTCTTATAATAGGTTTATGACTGTGTAAACAGAAAGAATAAAATGGTCCCAAGAGCAATCGCACCCAAAAAACCCACATCCTTTGCAAGCTACACACCCAACTCTGCCATTCTCACCACTGGGGACGATAATACTGTCTGCTAGGCTTGCTATACATTTCCAGATTAAAGAAGGCCATGCCGCTGTCTGTCTTTTTACATAAGTCATCATCTGGAAGAAAAGAGAATGAATCTGTTAGATTCTGATTGGCCAATTTGAGAAGAATAACTTTTGGGCGTTCCCAGGGAGGTTACTTACAGGTTTTCCACCATTTGCTGTCACCTGCCCTATAATTTCATAGGCTGTTACCCAATATATGCTTGTGGTAATTGTTTAATTGTTAGGCATGGCAGTTTTCACTGTATGACTCTGTAAGCTAGTTTTGTATCAGTGCAGCAGCAAGGAGGTATGGGGAGGGGAAGGGTTTCTAAAGTTATCCCAGAAAATAATGTCTTATGGCCATCTTAGGAGACAAAGTTGAAGAGGATTAAAATATACTGACTCAGCAGATTTCAATCCAATTTTCTATTCACAAATTCTGTGACCTGTCAGAAAAGATTTGAAAACAGGCCAGATGTTCAGCCTGGAGCTCCACAAACACTGTTTGCTCTTCACTACAAAACAAAGAATAAAAAGTGAGAACCTGGAATGAAGCCAAGGAACATCAAACCCACCGTTCTTAGTGATGCAGCTTTGCCTACTGTGGAAATAGGATGTTTTTGTTGGCCTACTTTATTTCTGAGCCTTTGTGTATAAACACTGTCCTTTCCCTCAGACATTCAAATGTATTTGGTTGCACTGAGAGCTCTTCCTTCATATGCCCAAAATGGGCATCTTTCCAGAATGAGAACCTTCTCCTTGAGAAGTGGAATACTCTGAAATCTCACTGACCCAGAGTGATGCAGATTCGTGAGGGAAGTTTTGCAAAATGGAGTTCTATCCCAAGCTTTTGGTTGATTCATGTGTTTTTCAACTGTGGCAATATTAGCCTTGAGTAATCATTAAAATGCTTGTCTGGCCTGAAGGAAGACTGTGGCACTCCCATTACTGAAAGGCATTTGCAATTGGCCTTTTTGGCATCTCCCAAACTGTATCAAAATGTTCAGGAAGTAGTCAGCTGTAACACCCTAAGTGAACCCTTGTGTCATCACCTTCCTATTCCTCCTTCTCTTGGACCATCTGGATGTGAGATGCGATACGTGAGTCAATATGGTTCCTGAGCTCATGGAAGGAGTGACATTCAAGTGAAAAATCTTCTCCCTTATAGGGATATCCACACATACGTAACGGTCTTGTTCAGAAAAAGCGCTTGCTATGGAAAAAAATGGAACATTTCTCAGAATTCAGAGTGTGCAAGTCAGCAAATATAAGCAGTGAAGGAAGCCAAGGGAAATAATGGCACAAAATAGATCATTAAAAGATGTATTCAGGAAATATTTCCATCATGCCAAAATTGGCTTGAAGAAAAAATCTTTAAAAATCAAAACTAAATACGTATATGTAACAAAGCTTTTTCTGCTACAAATCATATTCGCTGTATTAGGTGGTTCACTTTTAGCTTTTATTTCTGCATGACTGCATTGTATTTTTGATCTTTTAGCCATATGGACCATCCCTTGTATAAAATGTTTAAAGGCAAGATTGAGGGCTGCAGAATTAATAACAAGGTTTGATAGCATCTTTGGGCTACGTCTGGATAGAGTTTGGGAGATGTCACCACACCACGGCATTAAGCAAGAAGTCTCGTCAATTCCGTGGATGCATCAAGTCTTATTGCAAGAGAATCAAGCCACAATAATGATTATTGGAATATTGTCATAATTGACCAGGAATGCCAACATCATTTACTCATATAGGTGGAGATGAATTTCAAAATATAATTGTGAAGAGCAGACTCTTTACCTTCTTGAATCTCTTTTAAGCTTTACTGAACGTTCTTGGACTTCCATAGAAATGTGGGCTCTATGTTTTAAAAGCATGAAGTAAATTACTAGCATGATCCAATTAGAATGTTTTTGGCCAAGAATTCCTTTGAAAGGTGTGCCTTTCTTTTCTGTTCACTTACTTATATCCTAAACGTCACAAAGTAGAGTTTAGACTGGAAGACTTTTAATTTTCCTCATGAAAAAGATTATGTATTTGTTCATCTCTACTTATTCCCTGGTCTGTTATCCCCTGTCTGAATGAGTGCACGCTGTGTCTAGAGATCTCCTCACCATGTAAGTGAAGGATGGAATGAAAAAGAGGCAGGAGTATCTTTGCTTACATGTGGTTATATATTTGTATCTCATCAAATATGAAGGTTTTTTCACCAGGTTATTTATCTCTCTCAAGCATAAAAGATGGTGTCCCCTACATATACCCTCAGCTGTCCTAGTAATAGAAATCAAGCCAAAATTAAAATATCCATCACTTATGACAAAGATTTTGGGGCCTTGCAGATAATAACATCAAATTATTATTGTGCCTCCTCGGTTGCAGGACCTGCCCTCTGGAATAGTATTACCCCAGAGGTTCAAGTAGCCTTGAGCCTCGTGTCCTTTAAATGGGCCCTAAAAGCCTGATGCTTTCCTCAGAGCCTGGGTTAGAGCAGTATGTACTTTCTGAGGGAACTGTAGGAATGTGTTGGCTTTGTTCACGCCCAGATTATCACATTTTTTTCTTTTATTGTATTGGGTCTGCTTTTAACTTGTACACTGCCCAGAATTGCTATGAGTTGTGGCCTTATAAATTTGATTTATAAATAAATAAATAAACAGCAGGCTTTGCTCTTACTACAAATATACAGTAGATCAATACAGATAGGGAGCTGTTTTTGGACATCACTGCATATCAGCCTCAATAAACATGGGCAAGTGTAAGCAGCTGTGGGATTTATAGCCCAAAACATCTGTTGGGCTACTAGATTGTCTACCTCGAGTCTAGATAATGTCCAAGATTTCTTCCAACTCAAATTCTATGATTGTGTCCATCCTCTGCTACAGGAGTAACTTGGCTGTGTGAGAGAAAGGAAAAATATGTTCTGAAGATGGAGCGCTAGCAGGATATGGACTCACCTGCGCCTGACAATTTCAGTGGACTTACCCACTGAGGACTGACCACTCTTACCTGCCTGGTCCAGCAATCCCTTCAAATGTGCATTACAGAGGAACAGAATATTGGGAGATTATGGTAGAATTTGATACTTTTGTGAAATAAGAGAGTTTTTACTATCAGGATTCAACAGCAGAAATGCAACAATACAGTGATACCTCGGGATACGAACGCCTCTGCTTGCGAATTTTTCGGGTTACGACCAGCTCTGGCCCCAAAATTTTACCTCGGTTTGCGAACTCCGCCTCGGGGTACGAGCCATTTTCCGCCCGTGCCACGTGGTCCGCGGCCATTTTCTGCCCGTGCCACGTGGTCCGCGGCCATTTTTCCGCCCGTGCCACGTGGTCCGCGGCCATTTTCTGCCCGTGCCACGTGGTCCGCGGCCATTTTTCCGCCCGTGCCACGTGGTCCGCAGCTGTTTTTCCGGCCCTGCCGCGTGGTCCGCGGCCGTTTTCGCGCCGCGCCGGGCTGTTTTCACGCCGCGCCGCGCCGCGCTGGGCCATTTTCGCGCCGCGCCGCGCTGCACCCGGCCATTTTCGCGCCGCACCACGCTGCGCCCGGCCGCTTTCCGTGTGGTCCGTGGACGCCAGAACGGATTAACGGTAATTACATTGAACCTTATGGGAAATTGCCTCGGGTTGCGACCAAATTCGGGCGGAGGGCGGAACGGATTAACCGGATTTACATTGAACCCTATGGGGAAATTTGCCTTGGGGTGCGACCAAATTCAGAGGGCAGAACGGATTAACCGGATTTACATTGAACCCTATGGGGAAATTTCCTTCGGGTTACGACCAACTCGGGATACGCCCAGAGTCACGGAACGGATTAAGTTCGTATCCCGAGGTACCACTGTATAAAGAGGCAAGACTAAAGAGACTGCATAAACAATAACAGAAGGACACCTACTGTATATAAAATAAGCCCAAACCAGTTCTCAAATCATTTTCTCTCCCATTTCTCCTTTTCCAAAGCAGAGCAACAAATGGATCCCAGCTAATATTCTGATACTAACAAGTTGGTAATAATTGGGATTCTGCTAGCATCAGCTTTAATTTCATTATTAGGCTAAGTTTGCCAAGGAAGCATGGTGGATTAATTTTGTCCGTTTGTCCTGGTGCATGTGAGAGATGGTACAAGGGAGCATGGAAAAAGGGGAAAGTAACAAAAACCATCTTCTTCACACATACACTTTCCTCCACCAGAAATTCACCATTTCTTGTGAATGGAAAGGGTTCTACCAATCACAGCAGAAACACTCTGGGTCCTTCTAGTTCAGAATGCTTAGAAAACTGTAAATATTATTAAGACAAGACCTGCCACAGGTTCACATCCTAACAGTTATACAGGTGGTCCTCACTTAACGACTACCCATTCAGTGACTGTTCAAACTTACAATGATGCTAAACTAATGATACTTACAACTTACGACAGTTGCAGTGTCCCGTGGTCACATGATCACCATTTGCAACCTCTGCCGGCTTCCTACAAGTCAATGGGGAAGTCAGCAGGAGGTCACAAACAGCAACTATGTGAAGTTCTCACTTAACAACCTGCAGTGATTTGCTTAACAACAGCAACCAAAAGTGTCAGAATTTCTGTCGCTAAGCACAGTCACATGACATCATGCTTTATGACCGTGTCACTTAGTGGTGGAAATTCTGGTCCCAATTATCATTGTTAAGTGAGGACTACCTGTAATATGATGAATAAAGGAGCAAGGGGAAAAAAGCACAGGAACCTTTTTTTCTTTTTCTTTTTCTGGGCAGGAAGGAGGGAAGCAAACTCCCCCCAGCTCCTCTTCCATATATATCTTACAACACAGCATCTTGGTGCTGAATAGTTGGAGTCTGCCTGGTTCAGACCCCACAAAAATGAAACAAGTTGTACACGTATACCCAGGGCTATCAATCAGCCATTGATGTAGCCAATAGAAACCAGCCATCTAAGCCAGTCTAAGGTATCCTCATGCATCCAAAGAGGCGGGCTTTATTTATTTATTTTATTTATTTAGTGGACTTGTCCCCGCCCATCTCCCCACAATGGGGGACTCTGGGCGGTTTACATCAAATTAAATCATAAATACATAATTAAAAGTTATAAAAAGGGAACCACACTTACAGAGATAGAAAAAAGATTAAAAGATCCAAGAGGCCAATAGAGGCCACACCAGGCCGCTAAGGGGCTAGCCAACCCCATTTCTGACATCCTCCTTCCCCGCCCCAGGCCAGATGGCAGAGCCAAGTCTTCAAATCCCTTTATGTGTTACTCTGGTGCCATAGCAAAGAACCCCAAGGTGCAGCTGATCACATGGATCCTTCCCATGATTGTCCCCTGGATCTCTGCCTGGAGACACATGTGTGGGAAGGCCCTGGAAACCTTATCTCACTCAGGTAGTGTGAGGCCTTTGATAGCTGCAGCGTGGGGCGAAGCCGTTGAGAAACGGCTCCCACAGCATGATACACCGAAGGCACCTTACCTGAACCTAGATCTGAGACATGGGAGATTTTTGTGGAATATTGTCTTGAAGCATACTGACCCTGCAAGGGAAAGAAGCTCTGATGACAAACTTGATACACGGAGAGATTTGCAAAGAAATCACATCGGATCCAACAGTGCAGCTGTTTTCCACAAAACTATATGGCATACCTTTATTTATTTTTTTCCTTGCTGTGCGGAAAGGCGAATATCACTTGATTATGCACTGATTATTCCGTTCTCCTTCTAAAGCCCCACAGCCATTTTTTAAGTGGGAGGAAGCATACAAAACACACCAGCAAGGCTTCCCAGGTTCTCATATACTGCAGTCTACCAATATTTATGTCCTATGGGCTTTATGGAGATATTTTTTTAAACTAATTGCCCAAGTATTTATAATCCAAGCAATGGTGCCTTGAATAACAAAGAAGCCACTTTTCCTTATTCAAAATGCTCCTTCCTCCCCCCTCCGCCCCCCATTTCCCTCTCTCAAAATACAACTCTCTGAAATGCATATTGTACTCAGGTTTTGTGGATTTATCCTTCCTCTGAAACTTTTAAGCTCACATTAAGAACTGCCCAAAAAATTCATGATGAATTGGTTGATGTCAACCTTCTTCAGCCAGTTTGTGGCAGAGTCCCTTGAAGACAGAGAGGTGGGCAGCTGGCTAGTGAATAACAGAAAGCAAACACTGGACTCTCCAAAGATATAGAAAATCTGCTATAATTTATTCTCCCTAGGCCCAATAAGGGTCATTCCAGCAAGTGCTTCCTCCCCAGCCTTCTCTTTGTCATCCTCTGGTATCTGCCATTCCCCTTCACCTTTATCTCCAATCTCCCACATCTGCCCTTTCTTCAGAGCAGCCTTTATGCTTAGCAAACCCTGAGTCTGCAGACTCTTATGGTCAGAAGCTGTGGCTTACTCACAAGGAGGCTGGTATTTCCCCTTCACCACACAGTTGCTATAAACCTTCACATCACTGAAGGAGGACTCACTGCTTTCTGCAGTAAAGCTCCAGAATTGGGAAAGGACCATAGCAGAGTGTTCTGCTTTGCATGCAGAAGGACCCAGGTTCATTCCCCGGCACTTCCAAGTATGATTTGGAAGTTCTCAGAGAACTTGGAGGACTATCGCTAAGTAATCAACAATTCAAAGCTAGTAGGGCCTATAGTTTAATATGGAATAAAGCAGTTTCATATGTTTCCTTCTCTGATCTTGCTCACCTATTCTGTAGATCAAGGGCCCTTAACAGGGCTGTTCAGCCATCTACACTGACAGATTTATCTATTGATTGGAAAAGCTGAAGTCAGTGACATTCTTCTGTTCACTTCTTAAAAAACACAGAAGTACTCCTAAACTTAATGCTGCCTACACAAGTGAAAGCAACAGCAATAAACCTGGTATGTGCAAATTTTAAAAATACCTGTAAATCAACCCTGTATCCTATGTTAGGACCACAAATGACATCAAGTCAGGGGCAGGAATTGTAAAACAGCTGAATGGCATTTGATTGGGGAAGGTACTGCAGATAATTAGATTCCATGTAGTCGGAAATAGGAATTTCCATCCATACATGGTGCTAAATGACAAAATTATATCAAAGAGAAAACCATCTTTCTCCATCCCCTTGAAGTTTCAACAACGACAGGTGCCGTTTGAAAATCCTGGAAAATTGCAGGGTTGTGCCACAAAGAAGCAGCATGAAGAGGTGGATTGTAAAAGTTGATCAAAGAATTCTATCACAAAAACTAAGGACAACACCTAGGAAACTCAGCTCTGTGCAAGAAAAAGAGCCTGGGCTTGGCATGCAGATTCTCTCAGTAGAATGAAATTATGTTATTAAAATGTATAGCTTACAGGTAACACCTGTCCTTGCATATGAACATCACCTGTAGAACTGATGAGCTACTGTCCATTATAAATTTTAATCAGCATCGACATCATCACAGCAATAACACTGATTAAAAATAATGAACAACCTAATGCTTCATTTATGCTGTTGTCACAAAGTATCTTCATTTTTCTTGGCATACCTACACGAAGAACAAAGCATTCTTATTTTTGCTGTCATAATATTTAGACTAGATAGATAAAGACAATTAGGGAGGGAATTGAGGCATGATAAAGCCCTTACATAGTAATGTATACATTTTAAGTGGTATGTAGAGCTTCTGAGTGTTCCAGAGTTCACAAGGAAGAATTTCCAAGTTACATGAAGTTATATATAAATGCCGTGGGTTCTTCGTTCTCTTCTATGAGCAGCCTGTTGAAGGAGTAAAACAAATACCTATACCAGAACCTCCAAATTACCAAGGCCCTGGAACCTAAGTAGCCTCCTTAATAGTTTGCTTAGGCATTTGCAGATGCTGGCTCATGAGTTATCTTAAATTAGCACTTTTAGTATTTTTAAGTGGGAACTAGGAAGTAACCACAAAAACTGACTAGTGTCAACCTCTACTTAATATTCAGCTTATGTCCCTATAAGCAGAACATCTAACCCATGTTATGATTGGCATTTGACATCATCACTGGTTAGCATTTATTATACAACTATATAAAGGTGGTTTGTACCCTCCTTCAGTGGGCAGAACCTGGTGGTCTGTCCCCAGCGCTGTTCAAATCTGCTCAAGCAGCTTGTGTGGTCTCCATTTGTAAATTGGGCCATGGGGATTTCTTTCTCCTTCACAGTATATAGGAATGATGATACGGATGTGTAAACATACCTATAGTTATATAGGAATGGTTGAGAGCCTGTCATTCCATGCTGAATATTTGGAACAACCAACTCATGCATGAGACTCTAACTCTTTTCCTTTTTTGGAAGTCATTTTATTGTGCAACTCTTCATTACTAAATGATCTGGACTGACAACAGATCTAGAAAACTTGGTCCAAGGTTCCAGGGTTCTCTAGCAAAAACTGTCCCATCTCTTCTCTTACTCTAAAGATTTACAGCCATCACCAGCAGTTCCAATTCCTTAGTACATAGGAAGGAATATATATTTGCTAGCAACAAATATAAGGAAATGAAAAGGAGAAATTGCATATAATCCTGACCAATCTTGTTATGCTTTGAGTCCTAAATAGATTAAGAGATAAACTGAGTGGGGTGTGTCTCTCATACTAATGGATGCTAATGCACTGTAAACTCTCTCTGATGATACTAATCAGCCTCCTTCTAATTTGCATGTGTGCACTGATTACACATCTGCAGAACATTATCTTTCACATTCACAGAAGTGCTCATCCCACTCCCCCTGCCCTCCCCCAACATTTTAAAGATAAACAAGCATACAAGCCAATGGAGGCAAGTTTGGAGAGAAGGAACCCTTGTTCTCTTGGAGATGGAAATTGCTGAAGAAGATCAGTGTGAAACTACGATGCACTAATGTAAAGAATTATCCCAGAATCCTCCAGGGTACAGTCTAATTTTGACATAGCCTAGTCAGGACCAGTCTAGATCCATTATCTGTTAGCCTATCTAAAGTGGGACTGTTTCCAAAGATCCTGTTGAACTGCAATGACATCAACACTAGCAGTGCCCAGACCTCAATAAGTAACTCTTCCAACTCTTCTGTCTGCTGGCACTGAGGATAAATCTGATTCCCAGTATTGTAAAAAATTGCCACTAAAGAAATATCTGAGAAGCCTTCTATGCAATGTCACTGGCAGACTTTTTTTCACTCCCTTAATGCACATTTTTATAATTCCTTGGTTTATAGACTTCATTTGATGACAAGAAAGTAGGATTGGGACACCCTAATTCACCACCAGTTTTGTTTGGAGTAGAATTCTTTTACATCACTGTTTGAGAGGTGTTAGGTTTATATAATTTATATCATATTTCAGTCAACTTGGCAAAACATACACAGAGAGAGGAATTGAAATGCTATTCCAGGGACAAAGAACAGCTTTGTGGGACAGCTTATTTCAATTGCTCATGGTCCCCTTCTCAACATCTGCTCTCAGAAGAACAAAAACACAAGCATACTGACAGCTCATATGGTTCTAGCATCAAAAGATTGGCCAAACAGATGTCAGCACCTGGAAAGATGACACCAAAGCAGGAAACATGAGCCCAGGAGGACCTGGGCGTGGAATGCAAGTTTTGCTGGCAAGCTTGGGGCATGGAGATGCTAGGGGTCTGACAGAGGGAGAACCCTCTCCAGCCAGATGCAGACCCTGAAGCACCTGTAAAATACCCCTCCCAGTGTGTTATTATCCCACTGCATAGGTTGCATTAAGCGTAATGAAATGTCAGTGAATGGAAAAGCACTACTCAGGAAAGCTGAGAGAGTTTTAATCAATAAAGGCAGGAAAGAATAAACACTCTTGAATCCCATGCTCAGAACAGACCAGTTGTGGGATTTAAATTAGCTGTAACTAAATGAAATCATGCTGACTTAGTGAGTCCACTATAAGTATGCTTTAGCCTGTATCCATCCCAGTCTGTGGGATGCAGGTACAATAGTATTCATAAGTAGCTAAATACAGGTTTTTTTAAAGGGGGGGGGAGACAAATAAAGGAAGACAGCAACAGTCATCTGAGAAGTCTTCACACACACACACACACACACACACACACGGACAGACACCAACTGCCCTGCAGAAGGATACTTTAAAAGAGAAGGAGGAAGGCAGGCAAGGGGGGGAGGGGGCACTGATTGTTTGTTTGTTTATTTATTTATTTATTTAAGTTATATAGCCACCCATCTCAGACCAGTGATTCTGGGCAACTAACAACAATAAAAACAGTCAACATTTAAAACAGTACAAAAAATTAAATATAAAAATAAATGCAGCCAAGAGATCTTTAAAAACTGTTGGTATCAGCACAACCATGAAACGGGGCCCTTTCCATGCTCGGGGCCCCAGGCCCGGGCATTAACCCCGGTCTTCAGGGCCTTCCAGAAAGCCAAAAGGGTCAGGGCCATCCTAATCTCAGGAGGGAGGATGTTCCAGAGGGCAGGCACCACAGCAGAAAAGGCACATCTCCTGGTCCTCGTCAGCCGACATTCCTTGGCTGATGGGACCCGGAGCATGTCCAACCTGCTGGACCGGATTGGACGGGTAGAAACAACTGGGAAAAGATGTTCCCTAAGGTAACCTGGTCCCAAACCATGAAGGGCTTTAAAGGTGACAACCAGCACCTTGAATTGCACCCGGAAACACACTGGCAACCAGTGTAGCTCTTGAAGCAGTGGTGTTACATGTGCTGAGTAGCTGACACTATTTGCAACCTGGGCAGCTGCATTCTGTACCAGCTGAAGCTTCCAAATACTCTTCAAGGGCAGCCCCATGTAGAGTGCATTGCAGTAGTCCAAACAGGTGGTCACGAGGGCATGAGTGACAGTGAGCAGAGCCTCCTGGTCCAGGAATGGGCGCAATGGAAATTTTGCTTTGCTGGGCCCTTTGCAGCCACACAGGCCATTCCCAACAAAGACATTTCTTTTTTTTAAATAATATTGACTACATTTTGATTTACAACGGTTTGTATTGGGAGGATTTTATTGTAAAAGACTAAATAGAACTAATGGTGATAGATATAGCATTAGACAGATGAAAAGGATTGCAGAGATTATAATATAGGTTACAATATAGCAGCGTTAGGCTCAGTAGATCAAAGATACCCAAATTTTTGCCCTGGCTTTCCAACCCTTCCCCCCCTTTTTTTCCCCTTGCCCTGCCCTGTTTCCACCATCCAACTGGAGGTGAACCTGGCTGAAGTGAACAAAGGTTCTTTCCTTGTGACTCTCACAGCATAGGAAGGAGTACCCATTTCTGCAGAGCCCAGAACAACTAGTTTAATGTGAGGCAGAGAAATGAATGTTGACTGGCATACACAAGAAATGAGATGTTTTCTGTAAAACGGGAGAAGGGAAAGGAACATGTTTGTCATTGTCAGATCACTTAAGAGAAGATGCGTTCTTTGAAAGAGAGGAAGGAAATCAGTAAGTGGTTGTAATCTGCTCCAAGTGCGGAAGGAAGGAAGGAAGGAAGGAAGGAAGGAAGGAAGGAAGGAAGGAAGGAAGGAAGGAAGGAAGGAAGGAAGGAAGGAAGGAAGGAAGGAAGGAAGGAAGGAAAATAGTATAAGTAGTTGGGTAATTTAATATCTAACATGCACCAACATGAAACAAGTTCTTCATTTTCCAGCAATGCCACCTACAGGCTCCTGTTCTTCTTCTGTTAGGGAAGCCAACAGAAATAGTGCAGCCATTTCCAAGGCAGTCTTCAGATTAGATGACAGCCATGACTAAACAAGTGCAGAGGGGAGATGGGAGCAAGGGTAAAGCAGAAATCTCTCCTCAAGAACTGTTCTGGTGAACTGGACTGCACTGAAGCAATTTCAGATAAATTTGACACCATGGCATGTTTGGAAACAGTTCAATCCAGAATCAGAAGTGGCTGGGAAAGGGTACTCAGGGTTGGCCCTACCATTGGGTAATGGAAGCCAGCTACCCCAGGTGGCAGATGGCGGGACAGCATGAGGTATTGAAAGAGAAAGCTATGGGGGTTGATAGCTTGTTCCACACCTGTTAACCTACACTCTCTACCTGTGTGTGGCAGAGGGCACCATTCAACTGCCATTTGAATCAGCTTCTACATGGGATGTAGCATTTTATCCTTTACTTCAGTCGTAAATGTCTTGGACTGGTCCTGAAAATTCCAAACTTTAATCCAACTATGGTGAAAAGGTGAATGGGAAATTCCCCAATCAAATGTCACCCCAGCCTCACATTTATTAGCTAGTGTCAGACAAAGCTACTACAGTAATTTATAATGATAATCAAGTTGGCCAAGAAGATTGCTCGAGTGATAATGGATGTATTCAGTGCCCAAAAGGGCAATAGACACACTAAGGCTGCACTCCTATGCCATAATTATATATCATTCAAGTTAATGGAGCTTTGTCTTGGTAGATCTTTATAGGACTGTACTGTGTTTTTATTATTATAAGGATAACCCATAATTATATTCATTAGGAAAAATGATGGTTTTAAAAGTTGCACACACAAGAGAGATCCTATATTCAAAATTTGGATTCAGATTTCAAATGGAAACTCGGCAAGTAACTGAAATGATATATTTGTTATGTTTAGAAATCACCCTTTCAGCTAATGGGCACCAAAGAAAATATATAGTCTGGACTGTAGCCAGGGTGGGGGTCACTGAGTACAGTGCCTTACCCAGAATGTACAGGTAGCCCTTGTTTAGCAACTGCCTCATTTATCAACTGTTCAGAGTTATGACCGTGATGAAAAAGTAACTTTACGACCAATCCTGACATTTATGACCTTCGCAGGTCTGTAAAGCAAAGGAAAGCTGAAGTAAGATCATAAGCACAGTCACAGTTTCACTTAGCTACCGCTTTGCTTAACAACCAAGTTGCCAGTCCCAATTGTGGTCGCTAAATAAGGACTACCTGTATGTATGTATGTATGTATGTATGTATGTATGTATGAATGTATGAATGTATGTATATGTATATATGTTTATGTGTATATATGTGTGTGGGTATTTGATTTCTTTCTTGCCTCTTCACTTTGCAAGGAAGCATCTATCCCTATAATTATAAAAGGATTATATTCGAATGACTTTTAATCAAGGATATGCTGAAAACTAGGACTCTTCAGGTTGTTGTTTCACAGGAGGAGATATGATAAAGCTTTATCAAATGCAGATTTCTTCTGAACAGGTTTCATCCTCCCATCACTTTGATTAACTAGGAGCACGGGTGTGTCAGTACTTCCAACAATTTATGTGTCGACTTTTGACTCCATCTGTGAATGTGTTCATGCATCATCTGCATGCTGTATGAAAGTCTAGAGCCAGCTCCAGTATTTGGGAAAGACCAGCAGCCTCCTTAAATCAGCAAATGATGGGAAAATAGGACATGTGAGTGAGCACTGTGCTTTTATTGGTCTTTCTGCTCTAGCGTTGTCTCCCCATCCTACTTGTCCTATATGTTGAGGAGGCAAACAAGAGAAACCTGCACATCTTCCAGCTTTCGAAAGCTCAAAGTGAAATTTCTGCACAGTTGTTTTGATAGACTTTGCACTGTCCTCTCGATCCTGCACTTAAACAAGTGACTCCCTGGGTTCTCTCACTTATCTGCCTCATAAATTGAGGGTCAGACAATAAAACAGGAAAAGGACTGTAAAGAGGGAATGATCCTGCTCCAGGTAACTCATTCTTCCCAATCTGGCACCCTCTATGTTAAGCCTGCAATTCCCAACATTTCCAGACAGCATGTAGTCCTGATAACACCAGTCACCCAATCCTCATGTATTGAAATCTTTTGCATGAACCTTCCTGGGTAACTGATCAAGTAAAATGCTGTTTCCCCTTCTACATCTTCCTCATTATCTAACCTTTATGTCATCACAAATGTTACATGGTCATATTGCAATTCCAGGCAGCACTAGAGAAAAAAAAATCTCTAAAGCCCAGTGTAGCTATAAGCAGCCCCATCTTAACTATCAAGGCTGTCTCAAAAAGTTCACTGAGTAAATGCAATTCCCATCTGCCCATTACAGACATTTTTCCAAGGAAGGAATTCCATTCAGGTAGTATTTATCCCGCCATGAATTTGCTGCAGCAAAATGCTCAGATCTGTTCAAAGTAAGATCGGTGATGGAATTCGTCTTCATCTCTAATAACGTCATATCGTTTCCTGCCTTTGTAAGTTTACTACAGTTTTAATACTTTCAGGAGAACATTCCAAATAAATATGCTTCATAAATACAAATGTTTATTTAATACCTATGTTAAAATCAAATCAATTTATCTAAGCCCATTACTTTTACATTCCATGACTGCCTCTTCATTTCCTTGCAAGACTGTGATATCAAATTCATCAAATGTGCCTTTAATTACCTGTATTTCCTTGTTTAGATATGCAATTCCAAACAGTAGGCAATCTTAAATTTGCAATTCATTCCATTACAAATTATTTAACCATCACAACTTTTAAATATCAAGATCTGAATTCTCTCCTGCTATGATCATGCATTTCTGTCTATTTCTCTTGTATCTAAGATAACATTCCTGAAACTGAAAATATAGCTTTAAAACATGATGCAGTTGCCATTTGTACAGTGGTGGCTTCATCATTAATTATATTATAGTGAAGTGGGAGGAATACAGTTTGGAAATTTTCCTTGGATAGAGGGTTGTGTTGGGAGGAACCACAATTTTCTCCCTTTCATTTCTTGCACCAAAGGATCACTCTATCAAGGTCAGCCAGCTATCTCTACTGGGCAGATAGTGAAAAAGAAGCAGAAATGAAGAAGGCAGATTTACAGTCTTAAAATTTAATACATAGATGTTTGGAATCAGAAGATACATCATCCTGGAAAGTTTTACTTTCATGAAATTTGGCACCAATCCAATTTGACAAGATCTCCAGAAAAACCATAACTTTCTGTTAGGAAGCCTGTTAGATCTCCCTGAAAATTGCTGCTGTTTTATCACTAGTAATCCTTTTTTTTGACGGAATTTCCTATCTAGGCAACTTCTGACCCATAGCAACTGTTATTGGGTCAGCTCCAAAGCTAGAATGCTATGAAAGCACTTTTGCATGTAATTACAGTCCTAAAATAAGAGCGTGGGTGTGATCCTTGAAGGTTCCACCCAACTGCAGTGTCAGTGTTCTCCCTTCATTAAAATGATATTTAATTTAATTTGCCTATTTAGTATTAATCCCTTAGGAATATTGTTTATGCTCTGTTTGCTCCAGTGAGTAAGCTTTTCTTGCCTTTTGATGCTCTTACACTCTGGCATGGCTTAGATTCTCCAGTCTCCAATGCATCCATTTTTCTTGAGCTATTCAAGGATGTTTAAAGGATGGAACATTCATGGAACATTCATTTGCAGACAGGACTGGATCCAGATTTAGTCTTATTTAGAGCAAACACACTGGTTTCAATTAACATAAATCTTATCTAGTTCAATGGGCCTACCCTAAGCATGACTAACAAGTGCTAAGTGCTTTATAAGTTGACACACTTGAATTACTTTTACCTAGTTCTGGCTGTCATCCATAGGTGATGCATGCTACACACACTCTCTTTCAGGAAAAGAGTCATAACATTCCATATGAAATGAAATGAAATGAAATGAAATGAAATGGACCTTAGAAATCCTTGAGTGAGTTCAGTAGAAGGATTAAGAACAATTTTTCTATTTTGGAGTCCCAAGAAGCAAATGATCATTACATAGAATTAAGACCTACATTGGAAGGAGGAAAACCTTGAGAAAACCCTATATAGTGAACAATCTGAAAGTTAATATCCTTCCTTGGAGATTTTTCTTCCTTGGAATTTTTTTTAAAAGCCTGAATCTTCTTCAGTTAGTTATTCTAGGAATAACAAAACCCACATGAGTAGAAGAATTGAGTGTAGCAGATTTCTCCTGTAAACTACATGCATTGCTTTGAATAGTTCCAGTGTGAACAGAAACTATTCTAGTGTGAACACAAATTATTCCAATGTGAATAGAACGAATTATGGGTGAAACCCGCCCTCCACTATTAAGTGTGTTCCCTGCCCCTTGACTGGATAATGAGAAAAGTGTTTTGATGGTGGAACACCTATTAAGAGAGTCCATCAGAGCAAAAATCTAGTTTCTTGGGTCATGTTCAGGAAAAAAGTTAATTTTGGCATTTAAGTAAGTTGCACACAGTACTAAGTGACTGATTCTTAAATGTCATAAACCCACCTCCTACGTTCCCAAGAATAATTTTGCAATTAAAAAAAATACTATTATTTGTTCTTTTTTTCCCTTCCCTTTCTTTTCCCTTTCTTTCCTATATAAAAGATAGTGAATATTTTATGTGGTTTATACATTTATTAATTATATTTTATATCTCTCATATCATATATAAGAGAAAACTTATATATAAGGTTCCTAATACCTGAAAAGCAGTTAACTTCCGAAAGTGATTAGAAAAGGAAGTATGCAAACCCAGTATCACTTTGAAGGCACCAACCACAGTTTCAGCAAAATGTTTACTCTTTCGTCTCCCAGAGTGCTAAGCCCTCCAGGTCTCCTCGCAAGGAGCAACTGTTTGGAGCACTTGTGGGTGATCTCAAGTCCTCTCCTTGTCCAGACAGGAATTACAAAGAGCTGATCTACTCGCTGACTCTTCATTCTGCCATGGTCATCAGCTCTGCTTTTAGCAGAGCCGTCTTCAGTTCGCCATTTCTCCCCCCGAAGTCCTGAATTACCTAAATTTCTGTGTCAATAGCTGTGGTTAAAGTCTATGACAACAAAAACTCAACTGTTAGTGAAAGAAGAGCTACACACAACTTTTGACAATTCCAAAAGTATTCACATTTATGGATATAAATAAAGTTGATCTGCAGTGACTATTTTCTTACCAACTTATATACTGTTGTGGAATTTTTGCCAAAGGCAAGAGCACAACGCCGAGGAGAAGAACCATGTCGACTGCAATGATCCTTGGATGCCTGCTTTCAAGAAAGAGGGACCCTGAACAATAGAAAAGCATAGGATTTATACACTTTTGAGGTTGAGAGGTGGGAAATCTGGGGGATCTGATTGGAGGATAGGTTTGGATAGGTGTTAAATGGGGAATAAATGGTTTTTCTATTTCTAAGAACCACAGCAAACACTTAAGCAGACAGGTGATGGCCCTCCCATTGTTTCAGTATGATAGTGTTAAGAGGGCTATTTTTGGCAGTGGAACATGGTCACTCTTGGGTCATGCAATAGCTTGAAGCTGATCCTGTTTTGCATAAGCAAATAATGGCAGAAAGAAGTGGAGAAAAGAGATTGCAGGAGAGGCAAGGGGGAGGAGGGCAGAAAGAGAGGCAAGGAGGAGGAGGGAAGAGCTTCCAGCTTTATTTTATTATTTTCCCATCACAATATACGTAAATTCTCAAAATGGATCCAAGATAGTTAGCGTTCATTCAGCATTCATTGTGAAGGAGAATATAACTAATAGAACAGTTTGGCCTAACAAAAATGGCTTCAGAAAGGCCTCGATGCGTAGTCTAATGCTGGAGAATAAAATACAAATAGCTTACTAAGGAGCTAAAACTACAATCTCAGGGCCTATGTACTGGAGAAGAGGAAGCTGATCCCTTGTCGACCCCTGACAGTTACTCAAGGCTTGCTGGCTAAACAAATCAAAGGCTTAAAATGTTAGGTTGCTATGGATATGGATTTGGGTGGGCTAGGTCACTAAAGGATCATATTGTCCTTTTTCCTATAAGCAAGACCATTATGTAAGCTTTGTCTCCCCACTCTCCCGGTGGGCAGAACTTTGCATTCTCTCCCCTGCACACATCAATAAACTTGGCTCAAGCAGATTACGTGGTCTCCACTCATCAGCTGGATCGTGGGGAGCTTTTCCTCTTCCATTGTAGCAGAAGGGGTGTTTTTAATAAAAATTCCACCCAGCTCTGCCAACATCCATTACATGTCAGTACAACCTGGGGCTAGAATTTGGGTGGATCTATACAGACATGCACAGATTAGATTTGGTTTGGCTGAAGTCACTGGGCACAACAATTTTAATCTACAACCCAGTGGTGTCCCTGTTCAGTCACTTGTATTTTCCCTGGTATGAAAGAATGGCTACTTTTATTAGTCAGAAAAACAAGACAGTGGTGATTTTTCTTGATGCAGAAAAACCTTCTAATAATTTGGGATGGTCTTTTATACTTTCTGTGCTGAAAAAAAAGAACTGTGGCTCATCAAAGTTTTTAGCATGGGTTCAAACTATTTATCAGGAACAAACAGCAATGAAACCATATCAAAAACACACTTTGTCACAAAAGGGACACGATAAGGCTGTCCTCTTTCTCCCTCTCTGTTTTTATTAGCTTTGGAACCATTAAAATAGTAAATTTTCAGAATTAATATGGCAAGTCAATAACATAAGTTAAAACTATATGATGATACTTTAGTTTCTAATTTCTCACCCAAGAGATTTTCTAGAGTTGATCATGAATACTGTACAGTATGGTATCAGGATATCAGATCAACAGAATAAGACACAAATGATTACATGGAATTTATCCAAAGAAGAACAACAATATTTAAGAACAACAGAGTTTAATGAATAAGTCCAGACTTAACAACTCTGGCTTCAATATCAAATACAGTATATGTATGTACAGTGCATTCGGAAAGTATCCAGACCCCCTTCACTTTTTTCAATTTTGTTATGTTGCAGCCTGATACTACAATTGTTCAAATTCATGTTTTTTCTCATTAATCTACACTCAGTACCCCATAATGACAAAGTGAAAACAGAATTTTAGAAATGCCTGTAAATTTATTAAAAAGGAAAAACTGAAATATCACATTGGCATAAGTATTCAGACCCTTTGCAACAACACTTGAAATTTAGCTCAGGTGCCTCCCATTTCTCTTGATCGTTGCTGAGCTCTTTCTACACCTTGATTGGAGTCCACCTGTGGTAAATTCAATTGATTGGCCATGATTTGGAAAGGCTCACACCTCTCTATAGAAGGCCCACAGCTGACAATGCATACTGTATCAGAGCAAAGGCCATGAGGTCAAAGGAACTGCCTGCAGAGGTCAGAGACAGGATTATTGCAAAGCACACATCTGGGGAAGGCTACAAAAAAAATTCTGCTGCACTGAAGGTTCCCAAGGGCACAGTAGCCTCCATAATCCTCAAATGGAAGAAGTTTGACACAACCAGGACTCTTCCAAGAGCTGGTTACCTGGCCAAACAGAGCAATCAGGGGAGAAGAGCCTCAGTAAGAGAGGTGACCAAGAACCTGATGGTCACTCTGACTGAGCTCCAGAGATCCTGTGTGGAGATGGGACAAAGTTCCAGAAGGACAACCATCACTGCAGCCCTCCATCGATCTGAGCTCTATGGCAGAGCGGCTACACGGAAGCCTCTCCTCAGTGCAAAACATATGAAAGCCCACTTGGAGTTTGCAAAAAAGTACCTGAAGGACTCTCAGACTGTGAGGAACAAGATTCTCTGGTCTGATGAAACCAAGATTGAACTGTTTGGCCTCAATTCTAAACGTTATGTCTGGAGGAAACCAGGCACCGCTCATCGCCTGCCCAATACCATCCCAAGAGTGAAGCATGGTGGTGGCAGCATCATGCTGTGGGGGTGTTTTTCAGCAGCAGGGACTGGGAGACTGGTCAGGGTTGAGGGAAAGCTGAATGGAGCAAAGGACAGAGATCTCCTCAATGAAAACCTGTTCCACAGCGCTCAGGACCTCAGACTGGGCTGAAGGTTGACCTTCCAACATGACAACGATCCTAAGCACACAGCCAAGACAACACAGGAATGGCTTAGGGACAACTCTGTGAATGTCCCAGAATGGCCCAGCCAGAGCCCTGACTTGAACCCTATTGAACATCTCTGGAGAGACCTGAAAATGGCTGTCCACCGATGGTCCCCATCCAACCTGATTGAGCTTGAGAGGATTTGCAAAGAAGATTGGCAGAAAATCCCCCAATCCAGGCGTGCAAAGCTTATCGTGTCATACCGAAAAAGACTTGAGGCTGTAATTGCTGCCAAAGGTGCTTCAACAAAGTACTGAGTAAAGGGTCTGAATACTTAAGTACATGTGATATTTCAGTTTTTCCTTTTTAATAAATTTACAGACATTTCTAAACTTCTGTTTTCACTTTGTCATTATGGGGTACTGAGTGTAGTTTAATGAGAAAAAACATGAATTTGAACTATTGTAGTATCAGGCTGCAACATAAGAAAATTGAAAAAAGTGAAGGGGGTCTGGATACTTTCCGAATGTACTTGTATGTATGTATGTTTGTGTATGTATGTATGGAATGTGAGAATGGCCTTAGAAAAAGGGGATGGGGGGGTAGAGATGTTGCATAGGGAATGATCACATAAAAGGGGGAGGAGCCCCCAGGTGAGTAATGGGCAGAGAAAGAAACTTAGGAAGGACCTGCCCTAACTGATCAGGCAGTAAATAGGGATGGGAGGAGATTTGGACTTTCAGACTTGCAAGATTCTATTAACGTAGCTTACAATAAAGTAGAATTAGTTCATCTGGTCATGTTTTCTGTCTGGTTTACTTGGGAGGCTGACAATATATTTATGAAGATAAATATGGTAAAAAAAAATTAATCAGTGGGGAGAAAACTCTTACATCTTGCAAAACAATGGTTAACAAAACAAAAATGAAATCATTCAAGACTCTGCACAACAAGATGGTGCAAGTAAGATTGTAGATTGTTTATCTTGTATGCTTTATTTTATTATGTATGTTCTACCTTGTGGCTCTAATATGTAGGTTTTATTTAATAAATTTTATTTAGTCTGGGTCACTGACCTGTAACAAAGAATTTGATTTTATCTGACTCTCTTCTCAGAATGGTCAGAAGCGCCTTTGTAGTTTCAATATTTGCAGTCTATCCAGAAGAATTACAAAAACAAAGTAGTATGCTCAGAGACTTGACTGGATTTGAAATACTTATAACACAAAACACAGGACACCTGCTAGAGGTTACATGTAAATTGCTATTGAAATATGATTTGGAGACTGAACAAGTGGAAGATTGCATGATCAGAAGTTAAGGAGGACAACTGATATGTATGGTGACTCTCCATTATGTAAAGCACATTGTGAAAGAATCCCTAATGTTTCTCAAGGAAAATCTTCGCAAAACAAAATTCATGGCTCTAATTTATATTTCCTGTGTCAGAGCATAGACTATCCGTTATCCTTTTAAAGCAATAATCAGATTAAAAAAGAATGCTCTGTTTTTGGGACAAAATGCAGCAACCAGACTCTTGACCAGATAGTCCCATCAAGTTAGAATAATCCTGATCCTGATGTCACTGCCTTGATTGCCAATAGGCTTCAGGACCCAATTCAAAATGCTGATAATCATCTTTAAGGCCATTTACTGCACAACACTGGAATATACGAGGCAACGCCTTGCCAGAATCAAATCTGTTCAACCAGCCCAGACATCAAGAGAAGGCCTGTTATGGGTTCTTCCTCCTTGGGAAGTACATGGGGCATGGTCCAGGTTAGCAAACTTTCCCAATGGTGGTCCCCATTCTGTGGAACACTCTTTACTCAGAGGTACCGGACTACCAGCAGTCCTGTTTCAGCAGCAGTCTAGCCCTTAGCATACTTTAAGCTGCTGTGTGTCTAATTATATTTTTGATTCTTAACTGGAGTTTTTAATAATTCTGTCAAGCTTATTACCAAAAAGCAAGACTTTCATAGATTCAGAAGAGGAGGTCAACTGCAGGGAGCAAGGGGTTAGGTTATAAAATCTTAGAAATAGGATATATGTACCTTGGCTCTCATTTATCAGTGAGTACATTGGGATATTCAATCTTCCCTTTGATTTTCTTTCTAACTGAATCTTGGTTGAATGGGGAGGTCATTTAATACAATAAAAGGGACCATTCTATTATGTTCTGCAATACTTTGGAAATATCTATTTTCTTTCCCAGGGCCAGAGAACTCCATCAAAAATTGTATGTCGTATTTTTATTTCTTTGTTCTTCTTTTGTGTATGATTTTATTGTACCATGCCCAGAGTCACTCCCTGTTGATTGGGGTGGGCTATAAATATTGCAAATAAATAAATTATATCCTCCTACATTTAGATGGCAAATTCATCTCATCAGAATAGTTTTCATTGTTTCCTTGGGTGCCTAATTGTAATTGGTTGCTTCACAATATATATTCTTTTTGTTCAGGTTCATTGCTTTTCAGATTGTTCTCTGTATTTGGTCTTGGCATTTTCTTCCCTTGTTTCTAAATGTGGTCTGTTTTGTATAAACACATCCGCTGTGATCAAGTTGTCAAAAGTTTTCATTGCTCCCTTCCCCATTCGCTCCCTTCTGCCAACTATAACTTCCACTGTTCTCTGCTAAACATTCCATGGGATGTATTGGCTGTTGATTGAAGAGAAGAACCCCTATTCAGAATCTTTCTTCCAAACTTCCGCCACTGTTCTGTCTTCTCATTTAGGGAAGAGGTGTTTTCAGAGGAAAGGCCCATCCATCTGGCTCATAACTAACCTTTAATGGCATCCCTGTATCTTGAAGTCCTTCCAACAGCTTCAACTTTAGCCTTGCCTGCCTCCACACGTGTTGTGAAGACAAGTTTGTCCTGTATGTCTGATGTTGATGATTCAGAATAGGGATGTTTGTGGGAGATGTCATGGGCCTATTCACTCGGATGTACCGCGGTTTTATCTTCTTCTTAAGGTTCCTTCTACAAGGTTGCTTGTAGGTTGTTTTTGTCGAGGCTTTGGAGAGATCTGTCTGAAATATAGGAAAAATTCACGCAGATGACATGAAATCCTTTCCTCTTGTCGGACTCAGTCTGGTATCAGAAATGACAGGGTCCAAAGCCTTCTGCAGGTTCACTTATGCTGAAGTCATCATCTCTCTCTTTTTTTTTAACTTAAAAAACTGGCACTCTGACCTAAAGCAATAAACGAGCCATTGTAATAACTGCTGCTAACGTCATTATCCCAGAATGTCTTCGAGACTCAACACACACTACCCTGAGGCCCAGAGTAAAGAGGATGGCTAGGGTGGCTAATTTATTCAGCATTCTCTGCCTACCTGTGCTTCAGATGCCACCTGAACAGGAAAGCTTATGGCAGGATAAACGTAGGCTGTGGTAGCAGGGATAGTAGAAAAACATCTAAGAAAAAGTATTTAATTTTTCAGAATATAGGATGGAAATTTGATAACATTCCTTTCTGGTAAACAGATATTACAGAATATTCTTATTAAACATTAGGAATATCTTCCATGCCACCAAATAAACTAAAAAGAAAGTTTTGGAATTTTCAGCACTTATGAAGATGTCTCCCTAAAAATGCACAGCACGTGATGGGGTTGGGATTATTTTATGATTTGTAAAAGCCTTGGTCATATGCCTCCTAAAAGATTAGAAGAAGCAGTCAAGAAACCCAGAAAACTAGATGGTGGCCATAGGGAAGAGTTATTAACTGGATTAATTAATTAGTTAACTCAGATCTAATTTTGGCAAGAAGTTGTCACTGGAAAGCGTAAATTATCAGAGCCTTCATGTATGCAAGGGGAGGTCAGCCACAGGACTTTTAATATCTAATGGTGCCATTTTGTCTGGAGTTCAGCAGCCATGCAATGGCTGCTTGACAGCTACAATAGGTTTTCCTAGAACCCACAAAAGATCTAAAACTGGTGCCAAAATTATACATTAACTCCTTACATTCAAGCATTACCCCTAGAGGGAGCTCGCTTAAGACCTGTTATTCAGAGGCTGGTCTTGGAGAGGCTGTGTCATAAAAGGGTTGTCAGTTAAATTACCGGCTTGCCTTAGAAAGAAAAAAAATAATGTGTGTGCAAAGCATACCTTGACTTGCAGATTGTATTTTTTTTTTTAAATATTTTTTTATTTTTACAACAAACACAAAACATACATGAACAAACAAAACCATAAAAAGGCATTAAAAAAAAGCATCTTCCATTTTATAACGTGTGTCAACCAGTTACCAACTCGTTGGTGCCCCTTTCATAATCTTAAATTCTCATATCATCTATTCAAAATATACTTGTATACTTATCAATTAACAATTATTAATCATTCATAGCTAATCTATAGAATCATTTATTACAAGAAATTTTAACTTTCAATAGGATTAGTAATACATTTTCATCTATCGATTATATGTGTATATATATAATAATTAATATCAAATTTCTATTATAAAGTTTCCTAATCCATTACATTACTATATTTTCTCATCCAATCATTAATAAAAACAAGTTACTTATCTTCTTACTCTAATTTCAAATCTCAATTTAACTCATCTCTGCACATTTCATAATTTTCAATAACTTCCTCCTGCATAAGTACTTTTTAATTTTTCCAGTTCTTAAAAGTTACAGTTCTAACCAATATCAGTTACAATATCAGTTACAGTTCTAACCGGGTTACAGTTCTAACCAGATTCTTCACTACATGTTTCAACAAAAATATCTCTAGTTTAAAATCTATATGTTACTATATTCAACCATGTATAAATTTTAGTCTAATCTCTTAAAACATTTACAATCAAATACAATTTTTAACTATATATCTCAGATTTATACTTTATTCCAGCACTTGCATAATTTTGAGTTCACCCTTTTCATTCAATATCCCAAAATATCTAGCTGTTTATTCCTTTTTCTATATTATTGGATAAGAGAAAGCAATAATAAATGTCCTTTCAAACATTCTGCTTTTTGAAGCTTCTGTCAGTTCCATCATTGTTGTATTCCCCTCGTTTTTCTTTAAACATCTGAAGTAGTTTCTTTCAATATTGTTTTACTTCTTCTTTTTGTGCATTCTCTTAGTACGATTTTCCATTATAATCTTGTATAATCTTTTTCTCACCCTCAGTGCCAAGAACAAGTCTGTTCCTCTTCATTTATCAGTTGATTAACCCTTTTAATTCTCAGTTTATAAGCCTCACAATAATTCTGTTTAATGTTTCTGATTTCTTGTACTATTTCTTCCTTTTCCATTGATCCCGTTTTATGTTTAATTAAGTTCATTTTAGCTTTAATATCTTTTTTTCTTTTTTTTTTTGCGGGAATTTCTGCAGCTCTTCTTCCAGTTTTTTATAGTCATCCTCAATAGTTTAAAGATCTTTTTCTGCATTGTGTTTCTCGTATAGTTTATTATATTGATAAACCTTCATTGAGTCAAAGGATTCTTTATCTTTGTTCTTGCCAAAAATAAGAAAAAAAAAAAAAAGGAGAGGAGGGAAAAGACTAAGTCTCTTTAAAAAAATCCAACTGAGGGGGGAATGGAGAGCAAAGCAGAGCTTCTAGCAGAAAGAAGAGCTACTGCCACTAATCAGGGCTCTTGTGACTAGCTCAAACTTTCCATCTTAATATTTTCAAAATCGCTTTCAACTCCACTTTCTTGTTTATAGTTACGGATGGCACCTGTATAAACATGCACATCCCACTATCTTTTTAGAAAGCACAGGGTCCTTGAGCATGCGTCACAATAGAAGAAAAAGAGCACTATGTCGAGCCTCTAGATGGCAGTGCAACTTTCTTTCATTTACTTTCTCTTAACTCCACTTTCCCCATTTCAAAATCAAAAAGTATAAATTTCTTATAACAATAAAGAAATCTTAATCAAAAAAAGGGCTTAAGATAAAGAGTTATTGAGTATTAAAAAGAAAAAGCCAATCCAGTTAAAAATATATTTTTTTTAAGAGAAAAACATCTTGCCAATTCCACTAAAAAGGGAAAGTTGAAAAGAAAAAAATTTTTCCCCCCTTTTTTTATAAGGCTCGATCTCGCCACTTAATCCACTTTTCTTCACTTTTAAAAATCTCTTTAAGTTACTTAAGGTGTTCTCTAAGAATAGTTGAATAGTAAAAGTCCATCTCACCCAGTTGACACCACTTGCAGATTGTATTTAAATTAGTATTACTGGGCTGGATTCATTGCTCATGAAAAGAGAATAGTGGTTTATAAAGTCATGGTTCCCTAGAGCTTGGTTCCCTCTTGTGATTCCCAGGATATAAGATCACCTTCCTTTATGTGTCAGAGTGCATCCAGGCAACAGTTTAAAGCTTTCCTCCATTCCATGATTTCTATTTTGCATCAATAACAGGCCAGTAAGTGATACTGTCCTGACTGCTTTAACCTGGGGCAAGTTAAGGAACGTGATGGATGGAATTCCTGCTGGTGAGAAAAGTATCCATCAATTGTGCTCTCTAACATGGTGTGGGAAGGAGATTGTCTGTCAGAACCTGATCTGTGGGGTAAAGGGGGACGGGGGGGGGGTATGCTTTCCACCAGGAAACTCACACACACACACACACACACACATCACTTCATCACTCATCATGTTGCCTGTTCTATTGGCTACCCATTCTATCACTTGCTCCATTACCTTCTCTCACTCTTCCACCTGCTCCATCATTTCTCTGTCATTGGCTCCATCGGTAGCTTTGTCCTATGCTGTATCATCAGCTGCCCTGGGGTCTGCTCTGTCATCAGCTCTATTATCATCTACCCTCATCATTTACTGTGGCACTTGCTCCATCATCTGTTGTATCACCCCTGCTTTGTTATCTGCTCTACCATCTGTTCCATGGTTGCTCCTCACTGGCTCTCGTGCCTGCCCCAGCCCCTGCTTTATTGGTTTCCCCACTGGCTCATCTCTTGCTCATCTGTCTTGCTCTTTGCTCTCTGGTCTCTCTCGCTCTCTCACTCACTCTCTTGCTGTTAGCCCTGCAAGGTAGTCCAGGCAAGAAGCACAATCAGGAGTACCAGCTCTATCTTCATTGTAAGGTTACGCTAACAGAATCTTGCAAGATGGAAAGTATTTCTCCCCTCCTTTCCTTTTACTCTCTGGAAAACTAGGGAGGGTCCCTTCTGAAAAGTATCCAACACCATTCCCCCTTTTGTGGGCTGAGATGTCTTTTACATGCCAGTTGTCCAGTCTGCAGCTCTCCCTCCTGTCTCCAAGGGCCATTCCCACAGACTATTATGCTTGCTCCCTCTGTGGCTCTCACTCAAGCTCAATGTCTTGTTTACTATCTTGCTTTGTTCTAAAAACTGCTGCTGGGGGCCTCTCAGTTGGCAACGTTTCCCAGTTAAGCCAATGCTGCTCTGCTGGGCCAGCTGCCTGTCACATCAGGGCCATTATGTACAGGGGTTGATAAGGAGCCCCCCAAATGGCTTCACATCAGATGCCTGCTGCCTGACTGCTCATGCCTCCAAGTCAAAATGGCCATGAAGGGAAGTTGTCAGCAACTTGAGGAGAGGGGGCATGCCCACAACAGCCCCAAATGATTACTGTCATCACCACAGTCACTGCCCAAGTGCCCTAAACCAGACACTTAGCAGGCTTGTATTGGGGAAAGATGGAAAACCTCACTTTAACACTGGGTCAGATACTAGCTGCCCTGAGTTGTTGAGAATAGGGTGACATACAAGATTATTATTATTATTATTATTATTATTATTATTATTATTATTAGTGGTGGTGGTGGTGGTGGTGGTGGTGGTGGTCGCACAGTCAGCCAGATGTTTAGATTGAATTTGGCATTTTTATTCACCTATTGAGTCCTTCCCAAGGACCTGGGATAGGCAGATGTTCTTGGTTGATGGTGTTAAAGGTATCGTCGCAGGATATAAGCTGTTCCAAGTAAAGCTGCCTTTTGCAATTGACTGGTGGTGATTTTGTCAATGCTGATGGTATTCCAGTGGTGCTCCAGATGTTTTGGGATTGCACCCAAGGCGCCTATTGGTATTGGTACTACCTTTGCTTTCTTTTGCTACAGTCATTCTACTTCTATTTGCAGATCTTTGTATTCTGTGATTTTCTCCAGTTCTTTCTCTTCTATTATGCTGTCTCCAGGTATATAATAATTCTATTCTATTCTATTCTATTCTATTCTATTCTATTCTATTCTATTCTATTCTATTCTATTCTATTCTATTCTATATTCCAGGTATATAATAATTCTATTCTTCTGTCTCCAGATTAGATTCATAGTCAAAGACTGGTGAAAACTTAATAATTTAAGTCCTAACCAAGGACCTAAGAATTATTAAGGTAGCATCTGAGGATATAAGCAGTGTATATTCCAAGCAGTGATTTTTTTGTAAAATTACAGTTCAGGTCTGATAAATTCAAAATTTCCAAATATCAAGAGAGTCCTTAGGTATTACTCCAAGGGCTCCAGTCACGATTGGTATAACAGTGGATTTCTTTTTCCATAAAACATTGATCTGCAAGTCCCAGTATTTTGTCATTTTTTCCGATTGCTTTTCCTCAATCCTAGCATCACCCAGTATAGCAACATCAGTGCACCAGACTTTCTTCTTTTCAAAGACTGTTATATTAGGCATGTTATGAACTAGGTGCCTGCCTGTTTGGATTTTAAAGTCCCATAAAGATGATTAAAAAAAGATTATAAGACAAAAAACCTGCTCATTTTCCAAAACCTTCCCAGCTTGATGGTCCCAGTGGCTCTCGCTGCTTTCAAATTGAAACCTCTGGCAAAGTTTCCAATGAATAATTTTGGCAACTCGGTCATGACGCTGTTTGTAGTCCCTTTGCTGCAGCCACTGATCAAATGGTCAATTGCTTCATCCTTTTCACTACAGAAGTGACATTTACTGTCGTTTGTTACACGGTGAATTTTTGCTTTCATGCAATTAGTTGGCAAAGCTTGTTCTTGAACCACTAAAATAAAGCTTTCAGTTTCTTTCTTTAACACTCCTGATCTTAAGCAGCTCCATGTGGGGTTCTTATTGGCTTTTCCATCTATATCCTTCAAGTACTGACCATGCATCGGCTTGTTCTTCCAATTAACAAATCGGTTTTGATTGTTTCTTTTCTATACTCAGCCTTCACCTTTGTTGTTTTCAAAAGCTTTCCTTGATTGACTTCCTTCAATAAGGTTCTTGGCTTTTCTTATAGTCATTCAAGCCATGTTTTTCTTCCTCCACAGTTTGTTTCACCTGTAGGAATCCTCTGCCCCTCTCAGCTCTTGCCAAATACAGCCAATCGATATATCTCCGCTTTTTGGGCGGAGAGCATTGTATATTGTCATTAGTTCACTTGTTTCCCGATCCAGGTTATCAAGTTCCATCTGGGTCCACTCAACTATTCCTGCTATATATCGTATAATGGGACTGCTCAGTTATTGATTGCTTTGATGATGTTTCCACCATTTAGCTTTGACTTCCAAATTTTTCAAACTTGTTTAATATATTTGGCAGAAGTACTTTCTTTGACTTGGTTCTTTAAAAAAACGGAAGCTTCCAAGACTCCCAAATATTTGTAGCCTTCTTCTGGTGCTACTGCCTTTATCAAATCTTTGTTATCAAGCTGTATTTCATCATCTTCAACAATTTTGCCTGCCTTTATGGGTACGGTTACACACTTGTCGATGCCCAATTGTGATGGAATGGAATTATGAAGGCCAGGCTCAGGGAGAAAAACATTTTCTTTCATCTCCTGAGGAGCGTGGGAGATACAAGAGGATGAGACTGGCACCTCCCTGAGGAATTCACAATGTTGTGGCTGGCATTACTTGGGAACTGGGGTTTCAGTCTGGGAAGATTCTTGCTAGAGGTTGTAGCTAATAAACATAGCTGGACTGAATTTACATGGTCTCTTGGAGTTCCTTGGGCTAGGCCTGACAGCTCCCAAGTAATGCCAGCCACAACATTGTGAATTCCTCAGGGAGGTGCCAGTCATCCTCTTGTATCTCCCACGCTCCTCAGGAGATGAAAGAAAATGTTTTTCTCCCTGAGCCTGGCCTTCATAATTCCATTCCATCACACCAATTGCATTTCAATGTCTTTGCTGAATTATTTTGTCTTTTTTAGAAAGGAATCCAGTTCAGGCTTCGTTTGTCCAAATAGTTTGAAGTCAACCATATACAGTAAATGCAAAAATGTTCTCCTTTTTAGCCTATTCATATCCATAGTTTGTCTTGTTCAAAACTGTTGTCAGTGGGACCATTGATAGTATAAAGAGTAAAGGTGATAATGAGTTGTCTTGTTTAATTTCAAGATGAGACAAAGGCTGCATCATGAGGACATCTTCTTAAAGAACAGTGAGCAAGGCATCTTCAAGCTGTAGTTAGGGAGACCTGTGGGTATCCCTATAGTCATATACAAGACTCTGCAGTTTGAATCTTAGTGACTCAGGGCTAATCAGGTTATCCCAGTGCAATTATGGACACTAATTGTTTCTTGAGAGCAGGAGCATATGATGTCATCCTCTACTTGTCTCCTGCCCACTGGGAAGGCAACTCCACCCATCTTCCTGGACACATCAAAAGTAGCATTTTCCAGCTCAATGCTTGCTCAGGCTGTGTGATCTCATCCCCCTGCTATAGTTCATTTCATTAAAGGCAAAGCCCTCCACTCCAGCTGGCAACTGTGTACTGTGCCAGGAGCACACCCACCCCTCTGGTCACTGGTCGGCACCCTCCATGGCCATTTCATCTCCCACTGCTGAGCCAGTAAAATTCTGGCCTTTTTTTTTTTTTTTTTACAGGTTCACTGGTAGAACAGAGAAAAGCTGGATGTTTTTCTTTTTTTACAAATTCCTTGATAGGTGAAGTGGTGGAGGGGAATGCACCACTCCGCGGCCATTGTAAGGGTGATCCTAACAGAACACTAGGCCATCAATGCAGCCAAAATAGAGAAAGGGGTTGAAAAATGGAAAGAGATTCTTAAGCCAGCTTCATTTCCAGCCATTTTCCACAAGGGATCCAAGCAACTGCTGTGTAGAAAAGCCCTCAGCCAAAATCTAATGGTTCTCATGGCAGCTGGAGATTCTCATGCAAAAGTAGTGCCACATGGATGTAGCCACAGGTGTCCCCTGCTAGCCACATCATCATCATCATCATCATCATCATCATCATCATCACTATTATTATTATTATTATTATTATTATTATTATTATTATTATTATCCCAGTCAGCCAGATGTTTAGACTGGACTTGGCATTTTTATTCACCTATTGAGTCCTTCCCAAGGACCTGGGATAGGCAGGTGTTGGTGTCTGATGGTGTTAGAGGTATCGTCATAGGATAGAAGCTATTCCAAGTAAAGCTGCCTTTTGCAATTGACTGGTGGTGATTTTGTCAATGCCAATGGTCTTCAAGGGGTGCTCCAGATGTTTTGGGATTGCACCCAAGGCGCCTATTACTACTGGTCTTTGTTTTCAGTCTTCATATATTTGCAATGGGTAAACAACTTTTCTTCCAGTAGTTCTGCAGCTGCTGGCCCTGGTTGCTCAGCCAACAGTCCTGAGTCCTGTAGCCCACTTGTCTCCAGATGTCCAGAAACTAGAACACCTAGCGTGGTCCTTGTTGACCCAGGCGACGACCGATTCAGTATAGGTTTCTGTAAATTACATTTCACTATTACTTTTACTATTACTATTACTATTATTATTATTATATCTCACCTTACACACACACATACACATACACACACACACACACACACACAGTCAACGCAAGGCAGCAAACATACCTAAAATTCCTGCTTCCTATTTTCCCCGCAACAACAACCCTGCAAGGTGGGTTGGGCTGAGAGAGAGCCACTGGCCCAAAGTCACCCACACGGCTTTCATGCCTAAGGGAGACTTAGAAGTCACAGTCTCCTGGTTTCTAGGCCAGCACTTTAACCACTATACCCAACTGGCTCTAATAATAATACTAATGAAAAAATGATATGCATGTGGTGATGTCACAGCCTAACTCCCAGCATTTGATACCTGATATCCGACCCAAGTACATATGTCATGACACCTTTTGTCACTAGCCCCCCACCTCACAGATGCCTATGGATATGATGTTATTAAACAAGTAGCTTCACACTGGGAATTTTTTAGCCAGTGAAAATGACCAGGGCTCATGAAATGCAGGACCTGTGTGTCCCAAAGTCCTGAGTTGAACAAAGGCTGCTTTTTTGCCTACTTTCTCTCACTTGCACTTGCCAGAACACTTGTGTAATTACATGATGCTGCTTGTTTCTAAGGCATTTTGAATACTTTGTAAGCATTAATTCGCACAGCCTTCTGACAAGACAGGCCAGTAACATGCCATGCAGTGAAATGGGGACACAGCAAATTACCTAACTAAGTGAGAAACTAAGTAAAAAGAATGAGCCACACACACTTGAACAGAATGCCCTGACAATGACTGTCTTCTAGCCATATTAAAGATTTATATTTGGAGGATATACAGAGACTTCCTGTGTCAAGATTAGGGATGTATAATAAATCAGCCACGGGTGGTATGATCTGACATGCTGATTTGTCATAATCTGTCAAAAAGGATTCCAGTGGTAAGTGCTCCATGCTATGTAGCAAGTGAGTGGTAATTGCTTTTTGGAAAAATATTACCCCATGCAAACAAGGCTTGGATATAAATTGTGCCCAGGTCTTGGGTAAGGCTCTTTCTGCACACAGCTTCTGAGATTCTTTAACTCAACCTCCCGTCATTTGAACCGGGGGTCCCCTTGCATGTGAAGCATGTGCTGTTCCACTGAATGATGACCCCTCCCCATATAAGTTCTCACCAGTGACAGCAAAAGCCTCCAGAATAGAGTCAGTAGCTCGGCAGAACTCCTTCCAGTTGCAGCAGAGAGAAGGAACTAGGTCATCAATTGCCAGTTGTCTTGAATGACAATCCCTAGAATTCCCAGTTTCATGCTAGCTGGGATTTCTAGAGATTGTCATTCACTCTAAAGATGCCAGCTTGAGGGAGGCTGAGCTGGGATGGATCACAGTGTTTCCGGCTGGGTCTAAACTGTGTCCTTATTTGAGAGACATTCCACAAGTTAGTTTCTCTTTGGGTCAGTTCTGACAACCCTCGTTTTTTGTTTTGTTCTTAATTTAGTGAGGAAATAACTTACGCAACCAGTGTAATAAGGTGTCAAGTGCAGGCAAGCTGGAGTCGCTGTTTGATGGGTTTGTGGCTCTTTGTGCAACTCGAATCAGAGGCTGGCTCAGTTTAGTGCAGTGTTTTTCAAACTTGGCCTCTTTAAGATGGCTGGACTTCAACTCCCAGAATTCCCCAGCCAGCATGCTGACTGGGGGATTCTGGGAGTTGAAGTCCAGCCATCTTAAAGAGGCCATGTTTGAAAAACACTGGTTTAGTTTCCCTGACTTTTCTGAGGATCGTTTTCAAGCACTTTGTACATTGAAAGAAAAATGGTATAAAAACTACTAGCGATATCTGAACGGATGCTAAGAAGGCACCTGATGGAAAATGCCACTTTTAGCATGTCACACATTTTGCTCCCAACCCACACTATTCCAAGGATGCAGCTGGATCGTTCCACACTTTTTTAAAAAAGGAATAGGCTGCTTGTAATAAAATGTTGGACACCGATAAACCATACTCCAGAGAAACACAGAAAGCGATGGCAATCTGTAATAAAACAGGAATGTCTCTGGCACTGTTGCACTTAAAATAAACGGGGTGGGGGGAAGCTGGCATGCTCAGGACTGTAAATCTAACACTCCATCGGTCACTCCACGGTGCTTCTTCGCTCCCAGTTTTCGAGGCCGGTCCCCGAGGAGTGCCTTTGATGGAGCGTTGCGTGGGCTCCAGCTCCCTCGAAAGGCCTTTGGTGGAAGTGCAGCTTTTATTACCTAGCCGTGAATTTCACATTTTGGCAACGCTTCTGCTTCTGATTGCTCACACCTTCTATTTAGATTATTTTTTCTTTTCCATCCTGGGTTCCTGGTCCCTTTTTGTTGTTTCAGAAAACCTCAAATAGTTAAGATAGGATTGTTAGCCATCTGCCCTCTTCAAGTTCAGGCCCTCTTCTTTAGGTGTGGTGATAGATCCTTCCATGCATTCGCTAAACTGAATCGATCGGTGCTTATGGCTGGATACTATGTATTCCATATTCGATATTTAATTAATTATTTGTTTAACCAATTTACATGGGCTCCCATCTCACTGAACGTGACTCTGGGCTGCGTACAGCCAACATTTATTTAATTGTTGGACTTGAACATTTCTGCTTAGATCATCATGGGTGAAATGGCTGAATTAGAAAAAGAAAAAATGCTTGCTCTGACTCGGTGCCTTCTTGCATCACAACATTAATGGTTTTCATAACATGAAAACAAACATATCAAGTTTCTGTTATAGGGTTAAGAGTATGAGCTAATTTTAAGTGTTAGCAGTCTAAGCCATACGCAATACTGTTCTCCAGTTCCACTCTTAAAACAAAATCCACTCTTAATTAAGGAAAGTGCCACATGACAGTAACCATTCCAGAAAATATATAAAAGATTCTGGTTGCTATTTTCTTTTTCTAAAAAAAAAAAAATGTCTATAATAATATTTTATTATTGCATTATTATCATTGATAATAAAATGACAGGGGCAGGGAGGAAATAACACTATTAATGATCACGCTGATGAATAAGAGCATGAAGAGTTAATTTCCTTAAAATTAATAAGTAAAAGCCAATCATAGTATTCTGCTTGCAAATAAGCTAAATCACATTATCATAGGCCTCTTGTTTCCCTGCCAGCAAAGGGGCTTAAGAAGGCAGGAAGAGACTGCAAGGGGTGTGTGTGTGAAAATATGAAGAGACAAGTTTGGGGTGTGCCCGGAATGTGCTTTAATTAGAAGCCAGATCAAGCCAGTGCTTGCTTTTGGAAACAATGCCTTCGACATATCTCTTAGCTGCCTGACAGCAGCCAAATGGAACAGGAGTGGGTCGTGCCTGAGCTTAAAAGCAAGGGGAGGGAGAAGACACCCCTAAAAGTTACCCATGCAAGATAAAACAAGTAAATCAGAGAACTTGGAATAAAAGTGAAACTGTCACCGCTGAGGAAAACCAGGGACTTTTTCATCTAATTAGGGTTTCTGGTAAGGGTGCAAAAGATTGTAGGACGTTGATTTATTCCTCTTCAGAATTTCAGCCAACTGGTGTTAGATCTAGGCCTTTTCACGGAAAGAAAAGCTTGCAACTAGACCAAGCGGATTATTTCATTTCGTTTTCAAAAAGTGGTATAATACGTGTCGGAGAGGTACCTTATAAATACAAATAATCAACCAACCAACAAGCAAACTTTCTTGACTGACTGACGATTACAGATTGGGAAGAAGCCACGTCTGAAAAAACATAAATTGCTGCTACTAGATTTCATTTAAATATAAAGAAAAACTTCCTGATGGTAAGATCTGGGCAAGAGTAGAACAATCTACATTCAGAGACGGCGGTTCTCCATCTCTGGAGGCTTTGAAAAAGAGGCTGGGCAGCCACCACTTGTAGATGTTTTAATTGGGTTTCCTGTACAGTTCCAGAGGGTTGGACTACATGTTCTCCGTGGACCATTTCAGCTCCCCAATTCCATGATACTCCCTGAGACTTGTCAGTTTAACCTTTCAAGAATACTCCCCTCCTCCAGAAAAGGCCAAAGCCATCAGCTAGAGCAGGTGGAACAAGGTGACCTTGTGGTTCACGGAGCATAGAAAAGCCTGTCATTTGTCAACTTCCTAGATGTTCAAATTGCACTTAGCCATCTTAATAAAATACTGGGTGGGTGATAACACTAGGTTCATCTGTCATAGGCAAGTATTTAATACTGGTTCAATTTCCCATGAGCTGTGCCAGAGGACTGCATGCATGTTTACTAACATGTAAGCTTCCAATTACAGAGACAGGAAGACACACGCGACCACCACGACTTGTTTCCTTTTCTTATAAGTAAAACATGTTAACATAAAATTGAATAACATACACCATACACGGAAATACACACACACAAAGAGAGAGGACAGCAATATGATGCCATAGTGCCAAACAACACTTGTTTTTTTCAACCCAAGAAGTTGTTGCAACTAGCAGATGTCTTCCTCTAATATTGTGAATTTTAAGATTAAGGCTTTCTGAATTTATTAGGGCTTATTCTAAAATAAATATTGGAAGGAGATGGCTGTGACTTTAAAAGTGCCATCTTCAGTTCAGATCGATCTGTCCCATTACACTGTTGCCGTGAGTAACCACAGAGGATTTTAAGGATGTGGTCATATATGTACTTTCTTAAGAGTTCTTTGCCTTGTAGCTTTGTATATTATTGTTTGGAATAACACTGTTAGGCCACAAAATGCCGTTGTCCATAGAACAATCAGAATTTATGGGTTGGAGGCTGGGAAGAAATATACCAGTGGAGCAAGTGCTATATCCTATAATCTAGGGTTTGTTTCCTAATGTGGGTAACTTCTAGAAGTGTGGAGTTCAATTCCCAGAATTCTCAGCCATGGCCATACTGGCTGGGGAATTCTGGGAGTTGAAGACCACACATCTGGAAGTCAACAAGTTAGAAAACACTACCATATAGTCGAAATATATATGCATCTGAATAATATTTGGATTAGATAGATAGATAGATAGATAGATAGATAGATAGATAGATAGATAGATAGATATAGATAGTGTTTGTAACTACTGTTATAATGATATACTATGCCAAGTTTTTATTTCCTTTGTTGTATTTTTGTCACTTTTTTGTAATAGCACCTTTTAATTTTTTCTTCTTCTTGATAGTGTATTGTTATTATTTTGTGTTTTCTTTTTCTTTTTTTGTTATTAATTTAAAAAATGGAAACACCTGCCATAACTTGTTGCAACCTCTAGTAATATTGGACTCGAAGACCCAGAATTCTCATGGATGAGAAGTCCGAGAGTTGAACCCTACCTAACACACCTGTCAGGCACCAGGATAGGGCAGCCTCCCCTATTCTTATATTCAAGTGGCATTTTTTCCTTTTCCTTTCCTATTGAAAAGAAAAGTACACTGCTGGATTCAGTATTGGCCTATTTTCCACCATATCTATGGGCATATTACAGGACTGAAAAAGCTTTGAAAATGTTTCTCTCCCACCAGTGGAAGAACATTGCTGCCAAGTTATACTTACTGTAGTGAGGACCTACAACACTTTCTAGTGTTGTCTCGTAGGCCCACTTAGACTGTTTCCCAGCAAAGCCAGAAGGCTTTCCCGGGTCAAAAGTTACCAAGCCACACCCAACAATTGTGGGTCATGTGTCAATTATCACGCAACTACTCCTGTCTACTGACAACCATGAGGATAACATGTCTAAAATGTATATTTACAAGCATTGGCCAGCCTCCACACACAACGGCATTCAGAGGGGAAGCCGCTACCATGATAAATAAAGCAGTGGTCTTAAACTTTGCTTCATGATCTAGACCAGCGTTTCTCAACCTTGGCAACTTGAAGACGTGTGGACTTCAACTCCCAGAATTCCCCAGCCAGCATTCTGGGAATTGAAGTCCACACGTCTTCAAGTTGCCAAGGTTGAGAAACACTGGTCTAGGACATGTAAATAACCAGGCCAAGAGAATAGATTTCCCACCTGGGTGCTTTGCCCTGAGGTCAGTCTTGATCTTGACCACTGTAATAAGTAGCCAAGCCAGCAGAGGGAGCTCTCATCCAGGGGTGAGGTAATGAACACACTTGGCTGGTTGACATTCCCCACCTGGCCTACTGATAACAACCTCACCAGTTTGCCAGAAAATAGTAGGTTGCATCACCAAAACCCAAAGGAATTTTTCCTAACTCGCAAGGCTGGCCTTAGTGGACTAAAAAAAGAATGCCACCACTCTGCTCTTTGGAGAAAGGGACCTAATAAAACTCAGCACTGTGTTTTTCCTCCCCCCCCCGCTTTGCACAGGCATGTGAATGAGTGTGAGCAGCCCAATTTAGCTTACAAAGAGCCTTTCAGCAAGCAGGGCAACCCAGGGGAGGGATGTAAATTCCTTTCTTTAGTGTTTTCTTTAACAGAGATTTACTGCTGGGTGTGGACCTAGCAGCTGCCAAGTTTGTGTCTCCTCACGTCAGGAGAGTGGGAACCAGAAATCTGGGTTGGCACCACACCCAGACGCTGCCATTGCTTTCAGAACAGGCCCAGCAGCTTGGACGGCCTTGTCTTCTCCAGTAACTGCCTCACGTTCCCAGAGCCTCCTACCTCATTTGGGTGTGATAGAGGGAGGCTTCTTTGGTGTGGATCCTGGGGTAGCAGCCAGTTCATTTTGCATCAGCAGAATTCCTCCCAGAGAGGTATTTCCTGCCCTAGAAGCCTGGGAACCAACTGCCCTCATGGCATGAAGGTGCCCTTTAGTGGGAAAGAGCTCATTTTCCAACCAGCTGGTTAATGGTCTCTGTGCCACTTCACCATAGAAACCTAGAGATGCAGGCTCAGAAAAGAAGGGGCTTTCGGCATGACAGGCCTTTTGCACCCGAATGTGAAGATCTTACCAACGGGGTATAAGGAGGAACAATGTATGTCCCCCACCCTGCACCTGGGTTTGAGAAAGTGCATTTCCTCTGGACTCCAATGACAGTCTTGAATTGTTGAGAAAATGATGGTATAACCATTGTAAGTCTTTGCAATTGAGACATTTGAGTTTTGCACTGGATGGAGTCTATTATATCAGTGCAACAGAAACACAATTACAATACATTGTTTTGGGGGGAAATTAGGTCCATCTTATAACTTATTTGCTTTTCTTGCATTTTTCCCCTTCTTCTATAGGTCATTTGCTCTTGTATTTATCAACTGGGCCGTACTTCCTGTCTCCATCAAAAATGCAAAAGACTCAGCCAGGTTTCATATCTTAAGCAACTTCTCCATTACAATAAATAATTGGTGTTAAATCAGAGAAAGCACATTAAGTGCTACGTAAAAACTATCCTTCCTTAAGGGTTAGGACTAGGGTTAGTATACTAAGGGTAGCATACACAGTTGTCCCCTGTGTTATCCCAGTATGGACCTAAAATAGATTAGGCTACAAGATGGTGATCAGCTTACAAGTCACCAGTTTGCTTCAGGAATAGGTGGGAAATTGGATCTGGGTTTCCTCAATCTAAAACCATCATTTCCATCCAATCTTCTCCCAGTTTGTGTTCTATCAAAGTGCTAGACTTCAACTTTTAGAATGTTCAGCCAGCATGGCCTATGACCAAGTTTGCGGAAGGATGGACTGACTGGTATATTATTCTCATTTTCTGGACCCTATGGCGTTACCTCTCTTCTTATAGCCTACACTGGTCTGGATTTCATGGATCGCAGAGTAAACACCGCATGGTCCTAACTTGTGGAAGGATGTGAACACAATGGACAGAGTGATCTCATCCAGTTCTCTTAATCTCCATCCAGTTCCCAAGCATCTGCAGGAAAAGGCATCATGCGCAAGAGACCAACACATTGTTCAGGGGCTGAACAGTGAAAACAAGACATCAACTGTGCCAAATCATCTTCTAACTGGTGCTAATTCACACAGTCTAGAACAGCTGGCCTAGGTCAGAACCAATCCTATTTCTAGCTTTTCTAAGATAGGTACCACGTCTCTGGGTATTGTATACAACAGTTTGATTTTAAGACTAGAGCAACCTTGGCCACAATGGAAAGCAACATGTGGAAGCTGGAGCTGAACACTCCTTAACAGGGAAGAGAGCAGAGCATAAGCTCTTCAGGTTCATTGTGCAGGGACCTTGCAGACTGCAATTAATGAATGAGTTTACAATGTCAGGGAACACTGGCCTTGAGTAGGATTCTGCATGGGCCTAAAATGCCCCATGCAGCAAACTCCAGTGCAGGTAGGGATCAGAGGAGCTGGCTCGGTGCCAGCCAGAAAAGCTTCTCCAAATCAGGAGCAACCTGGCATCTGCTGATTGGTTTATCATGCTGTGGACTGACAAATGAAAGATCTTGGCTACTCCTCCTGCGATTAGCACACAGGTCACTTGGTTGTTTAAAGCATCCACTCACCCTGTGAAACCTCACAATGGCAACCTGACTCACAAAGTCTGGCAGTTGGCCATTGCCCTCCCCTTTCCCTGCCCACCCAAGCATTCTCCCAAGCCAGGACAAGCTGAGTCAGGAACTTTGCTCCGATTCAGCCCCACCCCACACCCTCCCTGCTTGTACAGCTGGAATGAACTGGCTCAGCTGCCCATCGTCAGCAAGATTGGAAAACTCAAGCCACAAACTCTCACCTGGGAAAGCAAGAGCAGAAAGTTAACCCTCCCAACCCTAGCAAAATGGCTGGGTACCTGGCCAAAATGCAGGTGTTTGCCTGCTAGAGGGGTGGTTATTTCTTCGTAGTCTCCTGGTGCCAGATGTTTTAGCTTCTTATCCTCACAACAACAGATATTCCCCCCTCCACCCACTCCTTCCTAAATAAGATCAATCATGTATGTCAGAAATGGGGCATTTCAAGCTTTCCCTGAAAGCCAGTCAGGTTTCTTCTTCTGTCCTTTTAATAGAATGGTACAAAGCAAAGGCTTTCCAGCTTCAGCCCTTTCCACACAAATTTGTCTCCTTGGGAATTTTTGTTGCCTACTCCAGATTCTCTCTGTCGGTCCACACAGTTCCTCTGTTCCTACAGATCTTTGGCCTGTCTGTTGGGCCTCATGATTCCACCAGGCAAACTGAGAATGCCATGTTGACCTTCAGCTAAATTGCAAAGGAAGCTTGGCAAAGATACTTAAGCTATCTTTCAGCAAAATAGGGCTACCATTATTTTTTACTTTATTGGGAACTCTATTTGTTAGAAAAGAGAACAACGCTGTATAATTGAACAACCTACCAACGTGCACATTTCTAAGTTCCAGAGTGTTCAGGTAATAAAAAGATTTATTTCTTTTAAGGCCTATAAAAGCTGTTTCTGTTTTGAAAGTTACCTTCCTTTAGATCAGACTTCAAAAATTTAGGTGGCAGCCAGATGGGGTAGACAGCGAACTCTGGGAGGTGAAATTCAGTACTTCTGGAGGACATCAAGTTGGGGAAGACTGCCTTAGCTCAGGTATCACCTGCAAACTATGATAATCAGTACAGGCAGAGATCTGACTAATACTACATAAAATTATATGGACAGAATCTGGAAAGGCAGGGGCGGGGAGGATCCAGTCCAGCTCCAATGCAGAATTCTTCAGACAAGCTTCACTAATATGACTAGCCTCACACTCAAAACCATGGCCCTCCCAAAGTACAGAATGAACATGAAAAGAGAGAACCAATGTGGTGTAATGGTTAAGATATTGGATTAGGTGTCGGAAGACCCAGGTTCCAGTCCAGCCCAGCCACAGAACTTCATGGGATGACTTCAAGCCAACCATTCTCTCTCAGCCCAATCTACCACACAGGGTTGTTGCTGTGCTGGAGGAGGCAGAGGTCTTGGTGGGGGGAGGGGGAGAGGATGAGGAAAGCAGTGTTGTGGTGTTGCTATGCAAGCTCTCCCCCTTTGGGACATGTATCATGAGGTCACATACACGTTCAAAGCTAGCATCGCAACACCACAACTCTGCTTTAGTCATGTTACAAAAGCATAGGATTCTGCACCTCTGGGAAGGATCCAAGAAGGCGTCCTTGAGCTCCTGAATGAAAGAAAGGATACCAGTAACAAACAGTTGAATAAAATGTATTATAGGCTTAGCCCAAAAGGGTCATCCTGAAACCCAGTTTGTCTCTGAGTGCATATGTCTGGGTATAACCACAAGACATATAGTTGCATAACAAGCCACACTGATCACTTAAAATGTTCCTCAGATAAATCCCTCTTTTCAGACATTCCTGCCCTTATTATGTTTCATTGGCTACCATTTGAGCCAGGAAGGCCACCGCCAGGCCTTCTGAAACAGGCACTACCCACTTCTGACAACAAAGCCCTGTTCTTACAGTGAGAGCTGCTAATTGCCTGTTGGATTCCATGCGCTCCCTGTTCAGACCTGCTCAGGCAAAACCACCTCGCCTCATGGCTCAGATGCCTGGAAGCCAACCAAAAATGCTGAATTATGCTGGGAAGGCAGCCTGTTTTTCAAAAGCTCAGCAAGAAAGCTCTGACTCCAGAGGCTTTCTCTGCCCCAGCTGGGTGGGAGAGTCCAAAGTCCTCTCTTGTGTTTCTGCAACTTTCCTGTTTGGAACCTGCATCTCAGGAAAGTTGCAAATGTCCCAACTCTCTGGGGATTTGATCCTCTGCTTGTAGGAATCTACTTGGCCCAGGAAATCGGCTTCAACTTCCAAAACAGAAGTCCTTGCGGTTCTCCAGCCAAATCAGATTTCAAGGCCTATTGGATCTGTTGCCGTCTAATTCCTTTGCTGGTAGAAAGAGTGTCCCAGCTTCCAACCTGTTTCCCCTTCCCCATATTAACCAAACTACCGATCCCAGAGCCACATAAAGGCGATGGCCGAAAGGACAGGAGGCCTAGTTCCATCCAAGTGCTCAGGAATTGCAGCCCTGCATTAATAATTCAGTTCAAGGACTAAAAGTGCCATAGCCACAGACAGCAGGCATAACGCAAAAATTCTTATGGTATTATTGGGGCTTTTCTTATTATTGTAATTAAACAGGTAACAACCATCCTTCTCTACATGGAATCCTGGGCAACTTGCATTTGCAGATACTCCATTTCTACTACAGCAAAAACAAAAATGAATTGGCTCTCCCACTCAACAACAGGTGAGTCCATAGACACAGAGCCATTCAAGAGCAGCACCAGTGCTGTGCCAGAGCAGCCGTGTGGTATGAATCAGGGTATATGTTTCTCAGCCTACCCACCGGCCTTACCTGCGTGATCCCTCAAATGTTTGGCAAGACCCTCTGTGGCCCCCAGCCTAAAAAGTTGCTTTGAAGGAAACAGTGACAGTCAGAGCACTCTAAAACTGAAACACGTTTGATGAGACGGGTCTGTCATCTGTTGAGAAGAGAGGGAAATGCCATTCACTTCTCGCTCATTCCCTTGCAGTTGCCATCAAACCAAAAGGTGGGCTTACTACCTTTGGATTATTTATTTGCTAAGGTTTCCTCAAAAATATCATTATTCTGTTTTGAAAAATACAAGTTTAGGGTATCACCAGGTGTGCCTTCAAATCTGCTTGAGAAATTATTTGGGCCCATCCTCAACCCCCATCAGTTCAGGGTACCATTGGGCCCGTCAGTGACAGGCCTGGGCAAACGAAGAAGTTCCTGCTTACCACGCTTCTAGCAGCACATGTCTCAAATCAGTACCCCAAACAGTCAATATCACTGAATATATTTTAAATGCAGGTACTGTAAATTAAGGCAAACCAGTTTTTTTCCCCCTTTTGTTTTAATCTATTTGCAAAGGTAAACTTTTGGTGCAGGACAAACCTTTTGAATGAATACACACGGGGCATATTCAAAGTCATTTCTTCAATGCAGCAAATTAGGGTCATACATCTTATGGTGTATTTCTGTTTTAATCTGCTCAATAACAAATGATTGCTGGGTGCACGAAAAGAATCAGTCTTGTTGTTGAATTTAATAATTGACTGACATTCCCCCCTCCCAAAGGATTTCTTATTCTCTTTGGAGGCTGGAAAGGTTTAAGTGATATGTTGGTTAAATTGAGGAGAAAAATAAAGTCTAGATTGGCTTAAAAATGACATTGTTCTGAATCAGGCAGCAGACTTTTTAATAGTATTGGAGGGGAAAGGGCAGATATTCTAGGTGTACAAAACAGAATGGCCTTTCTAAGAGCTCATCCACGCACCCACTTACTGTGGTTAATCATTTCTAAAGATACGTCCTTCATCTCATTGATGGCCTGTTGCTAAAGCAGCCCAAAGTTGGATTTTAATGCTCTTGTATGAAAGTGGAGCTTTCCTTCTTCTATTGGCACAAGACTTCCCACGCGGACAATCCAAGGCCCTTGGAGGAGGAGCCTTCGGATGATGCAATCTGGATGGGCAATCCGCTGTGCTCCAATTGGCTTGGCAGGTCTGCTTTGGGACCACCCCCTCCCATCTAATCCCTGGGCTCTTTATTTCCTGCCTTTTACAGGGAATATTGACCTCTCATCCTACAGAGTGGTTGCTCTTTCAGAACAAGAGTTCCATTCACAGAAACAAAATCCAGTTACTTGAACTCTGCCTCTTCAGCAGTTATCTAGTGGCTATGTCTAGATAACCACTAGATGGCCACCAAGAACACTGTCTTTGCTGCCATCTAGTGGGCAGCAGGTTGATAATCTGGTGTGGGTCTTCCAGGCTGTGTGGCCGTGTTCTGGAAGTTTTGTTTCCTAACGTTTCGCCAGCATCTGTGAGCAGCATGATAATCCTTGAGCAAAAAGAAAAAAGGGGGGGGGGGAATTGGTTGGATGGAGTGCCCAATGAGTACATGTTCCGTACAGCAATTGGTGGCAGCTTTTCCCACATCGATGTTGGGCAGGTTTGGAATTTCAACCAGGGAAACCATCCATTACTGTCCTTACAGTGTCTCATGATAGAACGGTACTGACAGCAGCCCATCCCAGTCCTGATCTGGACGTGTGTTAAAATGATGCTCTGGGAGCAGCACTATTTCTGCTGACACAATTTCCTCCTGGCTCAGGGACAGGTGAAAAGCATGATAAGGGGCTCTGGGAATGAGCCCTAAGATTAGGTGACTGTGATAGCTGTGTAGTACTCTGAACCCCTTTCTTCAGAATTATTCTTTATTCGGTTCATTCAAATGGAAATGGTGGCAGATTTACTTGTCTAATCCATTCACTTAGGGAAGCTCTGCCATGAATTGGCTCAAATGTATTTGAGTAAGGGACTGCCCCACATTTGCCCGTAATTGAAGAAATGATTGAAGGGACCCATTTCTCCTCCCTGTCATTCTGAGGCTGGCACCTACACTGCATAAATGTCCCATTTGTCCCTAGGGCGTGTCATCTGTGATACCAGCTTGAAAATATGGGCAGGGCACACTTAGGAAAATGGCAGCCTGATCTCAGGGACAAACCCATACACACAAACATATGCATACTTCACGGCATGTCTCCGCCCTGCCATGCCAATACATTTAATTGAAGACTGCCGGAATACTTGATCACTCCTTTAATTAAATGAAATTACAAGCTTTGGCAAAGCCTTGTGTCTTTCAGGTCCTAGGGGCAGGTACAGAATATTCAGCTGTGCTTGGTATGCTTGTGCTAACAGGAACAGTCCTGTCTGCTTTCCTGGTAAAGGACACGCGTGGAAGAACCCCAGATAGCTCCTGTGGTCCTTTGGCGATCTGGCCAATGTCATAATCTCTCCTTACATGAAGATAGGGAGGTGGGAAGGGCTCCAGGGCGTTCCAAGGTCTGGGAGGGAAATGTGGAACAGCCTGAGAGTCTTAGATAATGCCAGAAATCAGCAAACCTTGGATTTTCCCTTTACACTATATATTCTCAGTAATATTTATAACAGCCCTTTAGGACAGGCAAATACTGTTAGCTTCAAACACGAGAATGGCAGCTTGCCTTGAAGTCAGATTGTGCATTTCTGGGAGCTACTGTGACATCTGGATCGTTGGCCTCCTGGCTCATTCCATCTGCTTTCCATACTAAGCAGCTTGTGGGCCCATAATGCAAAAATGTATCAGAAGGAAACTGCCCATCCTCACCTTTACGCACAAGCGACGGCCGGCCAGTCCGAATCTGCCAACCAAACTGATTGCTCCTGCTGAGTGAGTTGTGTGGCTGAAGCAGGGACTGGGCTGTTCTGCTCCAAAGGAGATGATGGGAGCTTGAAGGAGGGTTGCAGGGACTCCAGCGTGAGCTGAAGGTGGTGATCCCATTTTAGCAGGCTGCTCTTCGTATGTACAGTCCTTCTCTGAAGCATAGGAATGGATTCAAGGAGTATAGCCCTTCTTCCTGATAAGCTACCTTTCTCCTTGCATAGATTTTTACAAAACCAAATATTAAAAATGAGACAGCATACCTAACAGGTGTTCCCTTTGGCTGCATCCTCATATTCCATTTTATTACACTGCAGGAGTAAACCATCTGTTCCTAAGGCATTGGCACATGCCATCTTAACAGAGTCTCTGCTCATTCCCCCAAATGTCAGGAAAACCTGGCGGTCACTGAGACCATTCCTCATCTCTGCACCCCAGATTTCCTCCAGTGTTGGTCAATCAAGGTTTATACTGCTAATGAGTGCATAGCATAGATGCAACTGGGTGTTCTGTCCATATTCTGCAGACACACAGACAAAATGATCCAGTTCGCCTCTCCTGACAACTGAATAACTTTCTTTAAAACATGGAGGGAGATGATGCCATCTTTCCCTGCTTTGACTGTGTCTGTAGTGCAAAGAAGAGAAGGGGGGGGGGGGAAGTATGTTGCATAAATCTGCTGAAGTGACACAGGATCCCACCCTGTGCTTTGCTAAGTGTACAGACTGTAATTCTCCAGCGGGTTGTTCACGAGCACCACCATGCCTAACAACACTTTGGCTCCTTCCAAGTACCCTGCCTCACTTGGTTTTTTAAAATATGATTGCTTGATTGCTTGATTGCTTGATTGATTTTAAAGGAAGGTAGCCTCAGCTAAAGCAAAACACAGCCTCAAAAGGAAGAAAATAAAACAGTAGCTGCAATCAATGCTTGGTTTAGAAGTCAGCTCAGAAAAAAAGACAAAGGTTAACCAAGGTGGTTGAGCGCATTCGGGAGGGGAAGAGTAGCAATGGGGAAGAACCTCATGAGGTTCCTTTCTTGTTCCTGGGCGTTTTCTGATTGGCTACACTCATCATGGCAGCCTTTGCAGGGAGAATGTCCGTAATATGCTCTCAAGATTCCAAGTGTGCCCATTGGCCGCGAAGGTTCTGTGTACGCATGATGCAAGTCAAGCACATCTGTCTATGCTTGTTTTATATAATTCCACCCACTGGTAAAAGGCAAAGATGAGAGAGAGAGAGAGAGAGAGAGATGTTGAGAGCTAATTACACAGTTCTTGAAATCTCGCTGGCTTCTGGGATGGTGCCAGGCCTTTCATCTTTCCATTTGTATTGTAGTTGTAAAAGTTATATATCATGTAAGCCATATGGACGTACAATACTATGCTGAATACAAAAATAAGAATTCATCCTTCCTCAGTTACCCCTACACAATAGTCACTGCTGAGAAGATGAAACAGCACCCACCAAAATGGCTGCCTTTCCTGTGACCCAAGTTTGAGATTTAGTACATTAGCTCCTTTATACTTCTCGTGCCCCCCCCCCCATATGCACTCTGGAGGTCCGGCTGGAATGTTTGCACTGCCATATTGTTGCCTGACTCTTGCTTACCTCTGCAATGTCAGGCCTGCAAGAGCTTGTTTCAGTCTCATGGAAGCATTGGCCAACTTGCCTGCCAAAAATGAAGACACGGAGCATTCTCAGGATTGAAGAATGGTGAAGGAGCATGGGACTGGACCCAGGAGCAGTGAAGGGGAAGCCGGCAAATCCCTTGGGAAAAGAAGAAGCCTGTGACTGGCATAGAGACACCTCTGGGAAGCACCTTAAACAGCCTTTCCCAACATGATGACCTTCCGATGTTTTGGCACAGAATTCCCGGTGTAGAATTACTGCTGATCCTGATACCAGACTGGGGAGGCTGCATTTCACATGCATAAGGCCTTCTTTCCAAAAACAATTGAGTTTGGAGTTTATCCCCGTCCCATCCCACCCCGGAATGTCACACCACCTAGCTTCAAAGAGCCAGACTACACACAACACATTTGCAATCACACGCAAAAACAAGCACTTTGATTTCATGGGATCGATCTATCTATCTATCTATCTATCTATCTATCTATCTATCTATCTATCTATCTATCTATCTATCCATCCATCCATCCATCCATCCATCCATCCATCCATCCATCCATCCATCCATCCAAGTTCAAAATCCTGCTCTTAAACTGAATGGACCAGAACTCTCTCAGGCAGTGGCTGGTGTGGGTCTTCCGGGCTGTGTGGCCGTGTTCTGGAAGTTTTGTTTCCTAACGTTTCGCCAGCACCTGTGACCGGCATCTTCAGAGTGCAGGAGCACAGACAGGAGCAGTTCTCTCTGTGCCCAGGGTGATGTGACCCTTTTGTGGGTGTTTATAGAGATCAGCGAGGGTGCCTGAAGGGGGTGTGTGTGGGGTGTGTGTGTGGGAGTTGGGTTAACGAGTGGCTGCTTGTTTTGGTGTACACACAGATGCTGACACCAAAACAAGCAGCCACTCAGTAACTCAACCCCCCCACCCCCCAATCCCCCCCTTCCCCCCCCTCAGATCTCTATAAACACCCACAAAAGGGTCACATCACCCTGGGCACAGAGAGAACTGCTCCTGTCTGTGCTCCTGCACTCTGAAGATGCCGGTCACAGGTGCTGGCGAAACGTTAGGAAACAAAACCTCCAGAACACGGCCACACAGCCCGGAAGACCCACACCAGCCATCGTATGCCGGCCGTGAAAGCCTTCGACAATACATCTCTCAGGCAGATTTGCCCTAGAAATGCAAAGCTTATGGTTCAGGGACCCGGGGCAGGTGGTGACATCCATTGCACAATCATTCTTTGGGACTTGAAAGCAACTTTTGAGTTTTCAGTGATGCCATACATCAGCCTGTCCCTAGGTGGCAGCAGTATTACTGGGGTTAGCTAGGCATCTCTAAACTCAGGGAAGGCACCCTAATGCCCTGCAGCCATTTTGGATTACAACCTCAACAAACCCTTGCAGGTGGCAACAGAAGGCATTCGGCTGCTTCCATCTGTTTTCAGAAGATTTCCATGTATGAAAAGAAGTTTGCAGAGATGGTCCCCACTTCAGCTTCTTACGCTCATTTTGTGCCATCTGCTTGTGTTGTGCAACTTAGATAAATCCTGGGCAAGAAGCACCATTCCTTTGTGGGCAAGAGGAAATACTCTCAGCTGCTTCTCCAAGGAGCCTGCTGCCTTCATCCTTTGTATCCACTCAGTCCATGAAAGTTTGTGCAATAACAGTTTGTCTCTGAGGTGTTACTTTTACTGGGACAAACTCACACCCAAAATCATGCGGGTGGGAGGGTGGCGATGCATTTCTTTTCCTCTTCTGCCCTCCAGTGTATAGTGTGAGCCTTGCGTGCCTTAGTCTGGCATTCCTTTTTCACTTTTTTGTAAAATAAACTGCCCCACCCTTCTGCCAGAAAGGATTTCCAAGCAGCTGAAAGTTCAGTCAGAATAACCCAGCTTCCTACCTCATGCTTAAAATCTAAAAAGACATAGCACCAAAGGAAAAGGGATGAAGAGAGTGCCTTCATTCTTATATGGCTCTAAAGTGGCCTCCCTCAGAATCACAGAAACACAAGCTGAAAGAGGTCTTTTAAGCCTGCCTCCCTCCCTCCATGGTGTAGGAATCCAAATTCCAGCATCCTGGACAGATGGTCTAGCTTCTGCTTGAACATACCCAGTTGGGGAATAGGCTCCACGGGTGAACTGATCTTCCCCTTTGGAAGATTTTTCTAACACTCAGGTGGAATCTGCCACCTGAAACTTAAATTCTGTGCCCTGCCACTGGAACAAGTAAACAAGAAACAAATTTTGTGTTCTTGGATGGCCAGCTGGGATGGAAACTGTACAAGGCAAGGAGATAAGGAAACTGCTGGCCCCTCAACTCAACCGGTCGAGGGGCTCAGCTTCAAATTTAATTTCTCATTAATTTCCCATCCAATTGAATCTCTCCATCAATTTCATGAGAGAATTTGCTTCAGGTATCCTTTCAAAGGAGAAGAGAGTTCAAAACTAGCCACAAGTTCCAGCTTTTTTGTCAAAATGAGGAAAGCAATGTCACACCATCAGTCTCCATCCCTTTCGTACCTGTGTGTGAGATGTTATGACACATACACTAAAGGGGTGAAACTTGCATTGTGTCATTGTAACACTGCTGTCATCCTTTGCTCCCCCTTCTCACTCCTGGCAGACACTGCTGTTAAAGAACCTTGAAATGTACAGTGACCCAGATGCACATAATACTCATCTATGTCACACATCACATGGTGGTAAATAACTAGGAAGAAATACATTTTTTTTTTCTAAATTACATGCCACTTGCAATTATCTCAGGAGATGCTAGGAAAATGGATTGCCCCCTAAAGAAATATGACCAATGATCTAAATGTGTAAAGTCTCTTGTGTTCCTTGATTTCATTATTTATTTACATTGATTGATTGATTGATTGATTGACTGATTATGTGCAATCAAGTCATGCCAATAGAAGAGAATATGTGTAGTTCAGGGTTGAACTGTGGAGTCCTGGGTGCTCTCTGAGTTTGGTTGTTTTCTTGCAGATGTTTCATTACCCAACTAGGTAACACCATCAGTGCTTCAATCAAGTCATTATTGATGTTTAGCAATCACATAAATAGGTTTTGTATATAACGATCTGCCTCTACCCTGGTGTTTCAGATCTTCCAAAGGTGATTTAGTTTTCTATAGTTATTTATTTTACAGGTTTTATAGCCTGCCTAAATCAAAAGATTTTGCATGGTGACAACACAGTAGCAATGACAGAAAATAGCAATAATAATAAATCAACCCTCCCCCAAGATGAATGCCAATAAAGCTTTAGCTATGTTGAAGTTCTGATGAAATAAAACTGTCTTCAAATATCTTCTAGGAACCATGAGGGAGGAGCTTTACAGACCTCTGGGGGCAAAGACTTCCAAAGTATTGAGGGTTCCCACAGAGAAGTCCTGTTGTCTCATCCATGTCCCGCTCACTTCAGAAAGAAGGGAGATTCTTAACAGGCCTTCCTGAAACATTCTCACCAGATGAGCAGATTCAGCTCTGGCAAGGCGGTGTTCATGTAGCTGGGTGCTACTGTGCACATGGCTTTGTAGGTCATAACCAGACTTGAATTGGGCCCAGAAGTCTCTGGGTAATCAGTGCAGTAACTTTAGAAGAGCGGTAACCCTGCAGTGAGATTATCCTTCCAGTAGTCTCACCACTATATTCTGGACCAGCTGTAGATTCCCGTTCATCTCCAAAGACTGCCCCACATAGAGAGCATTGCAGTAACCCCAGTGATCAAGGCATGAATTATTGTCACCACAGTGTGTCTGTTCTAAGTAGGGTCATAACTGGCACCCCAGCTAAAGGTGAGCAAAGCCCACCCCCCTGGACACTGCCTCTAACCTGCTGTTTAAACAGCAACCTTGAATCCAGGAGGTGCCCCAAGTCCCATGCCAGCTCTTTTTCCGGGAGCGCAGTCACATCTGGAGTAGCTACTAAGACCTATGTTTCTGTTACAGCAATTCTGTCTGGGAGGGATTTAACCTTTGCTTAAGCAAACAACTTGCTGTTATTAGACAATATATTCCACTCAGTAAATGAACAGTGAAAGGGGAATTATAATGCCAAACAAAGAAAAATAAAATAAAGATGACAGTGCCCCCCAAAATCCCATGGATATGAGAAGTATGGCTGGTTCATATTACTTACCTAATTGAAACTAGCTTTGAGATGAGCTATCTAGATAAAGGGGCACTATAAAAAACAAACTGGATTTGCCATCATTGTTTTTACCCTATAAGCCCAAAGTCTAGCTCCAGCCTAAGCTTATTCCTTACATTTTATCTACAGTATTGAAGTCTAGACTAAGGGCGTCTAATAAAGTTGATCTTTGGATCAAAGCATCTAATAATACAATACTATACTGTACACGTCTACTCATTAACCAGTCGCACTGAAGTCAGGGAGGCTTATGTGCAGAAAAGTGAGAGTAGGATTGCAGCTTAGTTTTAAAGTACAGGCATAGCCACCACTTTTAAGTTTAAAGCCTTAAAACCAAATACCGTTTTATCATTTCCTTGATAGGAATAGGAGTATCTTTTGAGATAATTGGATGGAGGATCTGTACGTTCAGACTTTGAGGTGGAGGGGAGGGATATTTAGGTAGGGAGAATTCTGCCTTCCATACCTTCTCTTTCATATCTTCAAGAAGAGAGCCAGGGAAGAAAGAAGTTTGAATTTCAGCCTCAAGTGGATTTGCAGAGGACAGGAAAAAGGATTGCAAATCTTTTCTAGTTCTCCGTGTAAATACATTTACTGAGCATGCAAACAACCTCTTTTGTAAGCATCAGGAACAATATGAATTGATGTTTTATCATTGGGTCGTTGCTATGCCACCGGAAACAGGCTTCACGTTGGGCTAGAAGAAACAGAGGTTACCCACTGGGATGTTTCTGGAAAGAAGAATGCTGATCAGTGTTGAACTGTTTTGAATTCCTTTAAAGAAGTTCAGCTGATTTCCTGAAGCTCTGAGCTTTCATTGAACAGCTTCTTGAGTAACGTGCAGTAAAGCACAAGTACAAGAAAGAGGATCGTGTTCTTCAGTTTGTGGAAAAAAGATGATCTGATCCAGGCAAGCCTCAAAATATGGCATAAAGGTTTTTTTATTAGAAGATGAAGCCTTGGAGTTGGCTTGAAATACATCTCTCTCTCTCTCCCTCTTTCTCTCCCTCTTTCTCATCATCCAAATTTTTAAAAATTGGGATTATGAATTTAACAATAAAACCAAGATACTCTATTTTTCAAGACAAAGCGTTTTTTCTCAGACAAGCTTGGGTGATACACGAGCACCACCTTCTGGACAGGAGACACAGCAGCCAGCAATATAAGCAGCATAACAGCCATCAAACCCAGTACTGAATCCAGTATCCAACAGTCAATGTGCATTTAAGTAGGCTTACATTGTAAGAACTTTATTTTAACAGAGTTAATGTCTAAGAATCTAACATCAGACACAGCACTGTCAGATGGGGAACATTTCAAAATCATTGGACCCTGGGTCTCTAATCTTAAATTAATCTCTGGATCAAATTCGGATTTCAGATACAAGCTTCAGCATCTGGGTTCCACACATTCTGCTGCACCATTTTTTTTTTCATCATTATTTGCTAAGCGACTGAAAAGGAAAACCTAGTTTACAAACATGGCTGGGTTTCTATAATAGATTAGCCCAACCTCTTCCCCCCCCCCAAAAACCCCCACAATGAAACATTTCTTCTTTAATTTTAGCAGGGATTAATTATATATAATATAATATAATATAATATAATATAATATAATATAATATAATATAATATAATATAATATAATATATTCCCCAGATATTAATAAGATCACAAATGTCTGTATTCATTACTTCTGTGAATGGCTCCTGGAAATGAGACTATCAACCTCTTCATTCCCTGGGAGGCTTGCTGATTGTAGCTCTGATGACCCCGAAAGTGACCCCAACAGAAGCAGGAGCTCCTACTAGGAAAACCCTTGCAAGAATAGCCGAAAGGGAAAGGCTGAAGCTAACGCTAATCTACAAGAAGGGTAAAGGCAGGTGGGACTCTTCAGGCCTGTGGGAAGCCCACCCACTTTGGAGAAGGAACTCCAGAATTACCCCCACCCCCAAAAGGCCACGGCTAACCACAGCTGTACCGTTGCCAAGAAAACCATAGAGACAAAACTAACATTAAGATGAATTTGGGTGCCATGTGATGAGACCCCTAGGCCAGAAAGCATATCTTTAGCTACTGCTGCCAGGAAGTCTGGTCACGTAATGGTGCCAGTACTGAAAGAAAAGTTCCTCACTTTACAAGGATGCATTGTCCTGGAACATGGAGTATGAGAGGCATGGCCAAAAGAAAAGTTGTAGTCATTAAGAAGAAATGAAGCACACTAAATTAAATGTTTTAGGAATAAGTGGTCTTAGACGGAGCAGAAAGGGCCACTTTAAATAAGATGATTATATGTTATAGTTGTTATTCAAGGCATGAAACCATATCATATATTGGAATAACTATGATACTCAAAAAGGACATTGATATGGGCCTTTCCCCACCACTATGTTGAATTGCTGTCCAGCCATTCTTGCACCAAAAGAAAAGTATACCAGCATGAAATGGATTGTCCCCATTGCCAAACCCTATCTTGGCTCCATTGCCTCTTTCAAGTCACTGCACTTGATATCCCTCTAAAGTAATGAGTGAAACATCCTAACTTATGTTATATCCTTTGTGCCTGTTGGTGGATGCTGTTGGCTTAAGGTGAGACTACAACACTGGCTTAGCTTAAGAATTACTTAAGCATCACTCACTCATGAGCTAGGCATTGGATGAAAGGGACATGGAGATGATAGACAGACAGACAGACAGACAGGCCTTCCCTTATGAGTTATTTACAGGAATCATAGCAAACCTAATTTGAAGAAAATATACTTTTTCCTGTTGAGGAAAAAGGAACTTTCAAAAATTCACAGGGCAGAAAAGATCAGCTATTAATTGACAACAACACTTGTCCTTAAACACTCAGAACACTCAGAAGAAAAACAAACCTTTTTATAGCTTGATAAAAAGGCACTGGATTCACTTCCACATAGCTGGATCAGAAAATGCCTAGAAATTTTGGTGATTAGCAAAACCTGATTGCAAAGAAAACAAATCTTATAGCCAATGGTGAAAAAAAATGGTGAAGTTAAAGTTAGAAGAAGAATATTCTAAGATGACTCATCGCCACCTTTCCTATTTATTTTAATGATAATATGACTTACAGATAATTTGAACAAAGCCAGATGCAGCTATCAACCCTCAAGGCAAGGTCCAAAAATAGCCCATTTGCTATACATAGATCTTCTAAAATTATTTGCAAAATCAAAAGCAGAACTTAAATCTCTACCGAACACTACATTATTCAGTGAGGATATGGGAATGCAATTAAGTCTAGACAAATGTGCAACTCTGATGATTAAAGGAGGCAAAATTGTTCAAGAAGTTGGATTACAGCTCATGAATAGAAATGGCATAAGACAGTAGGCACTAGAAGAAAGATATACTAGAGAAGGATTAATGGAAGCTTCTGACTATTTTGTGATCAAGTTACAAGGAATGCTAGCTCTAATTATATGAAAGTAATCTGAAAAATTTTGAAAACAAAATTAAATCCAGGGAACATGACTAAATCTCTAAATACCATCCAAATTATTAGATATACTGCAGGTGTAATTGATTGGACATGAGTTGAATTAGACATTGGAAAATAAGGAAATGAATGGCTATGCATCATGCTTTTCATCCAAGAAGCAATATAGCTCTATTTCACCAAAAGTAAAGGTGGGAGGAGATTACTCCAAGTAAAGCAAATAGTGGAGAGAGAGAGACATAGCTTGGATTATTATATCAGGCACACTACTGGTGGAAGGTTGTAAAGAAAAACTATTGAAGACTACAACATTCAAAAGGAGATTACAAAAAAGAAACAATTAATAACCAGACTAATGCCTAGAAATCGAAACCTTTTCACAGTCAATATGTACATGATACTGAAAGAAAATCAGTCACTCTATCTCAGCCCATGACATCAGAAAAAAAGTGGATCCTGCACCTGCGAGAAAAAAACTAGGAAGAAAAAATGGAAGGAAAATCAGATCAAAATTTGACTTGGCAATGGCTGAAAACTGGAATTCTTAAAAAAGAAATGGAAGGAACAGTCATGGCAGCTCAAGAACAGGCTATGCAAACTAACATCATCAAACCCAAAATTGAACGTATTCCATAAAATATCAAATGTCATCTATGTAGGATAAAATATGAAATTGTAATTCACCTCATTTGTGGCTATAGCAAAATCGCCAGACTGAGTACAAGCAATGTCATGGTAGTGTTGCAAAAATTGTGCATTGGAATTTATGTAGAAAGTTTGGCTTTATTGTTAACAAAAACTGTTATAGAAAATGAGGAGTCATAGAAAATGAGGAGGCCAAGATCTTATGGGATTTTAAAATACAGACCAACAGACAGCTGAAGCACAACACACCAAAATTACTATTTTGAAAAGAAAAATGGTGTGGTGCTTAGATGTAGAAATACTAGGAATTATTGACCAAAAACAAACTGGGGAAAAAAAATGGGTTTGCAAATTGAAGTTGAAAGGCTTTGGAAGAAAAAGTCAACTCTAATACCAATAACTGGACTTCTTGGAATTATACCAAAGGGATTCAGCAAATATTTGGAAGTTTTAAATGTCTTGGACTTTACACCACTGACCTTGTAGAAAGCCACCTGCTTAGAACCTAAATAATCAGAAAATACCTAATCTAAAGGCTGTGATATTTGTGGGATAAAATCATAATCACAATTTAGTTGACTTGTATGGCCATCAAATGAAAGGCTCAAAGCAGCAGACATTAAAAACTCAATAAAAACAATAGAAACTGAAATGATATTGTGGGGAAGTACATGAAAAAAAAAGTTTCCCCCATCCCTCATTGTTCATCACTCATCCATTAAAATATAATTTCAATACTTGTTTCAAATGACTTTTACTTGGCCACTGACTTACTGGATAGGATACAGTAATATAAAAAGTGATGTCATCATTAAATAATCATAGGCCTCTCAGATCTTAAAAAGCTGCTGTCTTTTCTGAGCACAGAATCCTTTCAGACCATACCTTTATCGCAAAAATAATGCAGCTGTTCTGACTTTCTCTTCTTGTTTGATGGCTGGTTTATTATTGCATTTCTATCCTGATCTTCTCTGAGACATTAAGGCAGCATAGACAGAGGATCCCCCAGCTTACTCCCACAACAACATCCCTGTGAGTTAGGTAAAGCTGAGGAAGAGTGGCTGGCCCCAAGTCCCCTAGTGAACTTCATGCTAAGTGGCAACTTGAACCTGGAAAGAAGAGGACAACATCTGTTTTCTTGGTAGCAAAATGTTTCATTTGAAACAGGGCAATTGCACATTAAAAGCCTCCTCTGGAAGCAATCCCAAAATCTGCCTCCTTGCATGGAAAGGGGAGAGAAGTGCCGTCTCTGCAAAAGATGCCTTTAGTTCTACCCTTCCATTCATTTTTAAGGCTAGATTTGACAGTGGCAGTGATGTATCCAGTACACATTTGTTCTGGGTGTCATTTTATGACTCAGGTTTGTTGTTGTTTTTTGGGTTATTAATCTTTTTATTACCCCATTATGAATTCCTTGATGATGATGTTGACGATGATGATGGTGATGATGATGATCACTCCCAAAGTGATGGGAATTCTAGGATCTTCGCACTGACCCATCCTTCTGGTCTCTACCATGCTTAACACTGTCATACTAAGATAGCATCAACCAATGAAATGTTATCTAAATTCTCTGATTCACTCATCTAACTCACCTGGCCTAAGCGTGAAGTAATCACACCACCTTAGCTATCACATTTTGATTAAAAAATAAAATAGCCAGCCCTCAATATTGGGGCTAAGCCAATATTTGACGAAGAAGGGGCTTAGAAGGTAGAAATGTAACATCCTGGAGGACGCTGATGTTCCATTCATGTCTGACATTTTCTGCAGTGTTTGGGGTCACAGAGAAACTAATACCTACATTGCTATGCTCAGAAAGACCTTCCTCCCTAACCCACAACTGCCTGTAGGAAGTCAACATCATTTGAACAACATCAGCAAAGTTGGGTGTCATGGAACTCATTCAGAATGTGCAAAATCCTGTAGCTGAGGGAAGAATTTGACACTTGGTGGCACATGATACTAGAAGGTGTCAACCCTGGCAGGCTATTTTATTTACTGGATTTTTTTAAAAAAACTAATGATTAATTTTACATGATAAAATATAGCTTTCTTGTCAGCTCAGTGAAATAATGATTAATCGACAAAACTTGGTAGGACCCTTTTAAATGGAAATAATATTAGAAAAAAGGTGACTTTTCTCATATGAAAGTCATCTCTAAGAAAATGCCAGAGACTCTACACTTTCCCAAGAATTCACAAGGAATCAAAGTGCTGACAAAGTTTAATAGAGGAAAGCAGGGGAAAGAAATGAAGCCATCCGCTTAAGCCTTTCTTATCAGCCTTTCCTTTCTTTTTTCCGGAAGATAGTTTTTATAACCGCCTATCTGTCAAGGACTTTTTAAAAAAAAGAAGCTTAAGTAGTTCTCTCTGTACTCCAGCTAAAAAATTTAAATGAACCCTATTCTCAGGTTCCAGGAGCAACAAAGAAGGATATATACCGGGGAACTAAATGTAGTCAATTCACCCAGGGAATGGTTAGATCTTTCCTTAGTTCTAGAGAGGCTGAATCATTCACTCACAACCACTGAAGTGTTTTAGTGGAATTGCCCAGCTGTGCTTCAGGGCTCCTGAAAGCGATCAGAGCTCATTAGAGCAGTGAATGACACAGAGACATAGAGGAGAGGCTGAACTCAAAGGAGGCCAATGTTTTTATTAACTTATTTCGTGCAGCATACCAGTACTTCTTTCCTGAACATGGAAAGTTTAGGAATTGCTGGTGTAATGGATCAGGGAGTGGAGGAGAACAAGCAAGCTTAACATTTGGTCCTTGAGATTAAAAATATGGCACTTGGTGCATTGATCCATATTTAACATTTTTGTATGAATCCCAGTAAGTGGGATTAGCAAGCAGGGGTCTTACAAATGTGGCTTCCTATCCTTTAGTCTGTGACGAAAAGAGCCATTATATGTACATCACTGAATACAGGATACAGTTCTGAATAAAATTCTGTCATAAGTAGAGCCTTGGAGGTGCATATTCCACAGTAAAGTTTGAGACCCTTCAAATCATACAGCTAAACTTTCAGGAAGGTGTTTTCTACAGGTAGACATATACCATCACATCTGGCCAAGAAATGCAATACCAGCTTAAATAAATAAAAATGGATCAGGAATTATAGAAGGATACCCAAAGCTAAGCTTTGGACCATCTCAAACTGTATACTAGATCCTCAAGAAATGAAATGAGCTTCTTTGATAGCATGCTGGTGGATTGTTGTTTTTTCCCTAACTAACCCGATGCCTTAGACACAGGAAATTGTCACACATACAGATCCACAGTTTTTTGTTGAGTTATTTCTAGGAAAGGAAAAACATACGCTTCTGTATTCCCCATAATCGTGCCTGCGTTTCTAACAATAGCAGAAGCCCTATCATGTATTGCTGAATTAGTAAAATGCCATAGAGTTACTTCCTGAGCAACATACTTAAAATGCATATTTTAAAAGAGATGCAATAGATGCTCATGTATTATAATCATGAACATTCCATGTTTTGGGGTATTGGGGGGGTGACCGTATGAACCTTAAATCTGAATGTGTCTTGTAATTTTATGAGAGTTTTACTGGAAACACTTTCCTCATTATAGAAAATATTGATTTATAAGTGAGAAATGAAGGGAAGGAAGGCCGGCAGGCAGGCTACATTATCTGAAAAGAAGAGAAGACATGACGGGGGAATCCCTACACATTCAAGTGTTATCACTGCTTGATATGTATGGCAACTCTTATTCTTTTATCACAAATGCTGTTTAGTCAAAATATCTTGGCATAACTATTCCACTAGTGGTATTTCTATGATAAATGACTCACTAATGCTAACTAGGTTGGTGCTGTAAGCTAATCATAAGAAAGTCAGAGAACATGTATGTACCCACACTGGGTACCTTAGCCTGCAACAGTCCCATGAAGCAGATGAGGCTAAGAAAGAAGAGCTTGGGGAAATTTCACCCAGCAAGATTTATTGCTGAATGTGGATATGAATGAAGGCCGGTCCACGTATCACTGTTCACCTACAGTATATGCTTACAACCTTTGATAGACCCATGGCTCCATTGCAAAAGAAGGGATCGTACACAGCAGCACTGAGGCCGGCAGGCACATTCTAATGACTTGCTAAGGCCGTAGCTTGATGGCCAATTTCTCTACTTTTAAAAGCAGTAGAAGAAGGGGGAAAAAACTTACCTACTTTCAGCAACCTGACAGACTTCCATTCTTCATGGGAATACTGTATGTTCTGTCATGCTTACGGTGACCACACGTCCTTTATTATAAGGGACAGTCCTTTATTTCAGAAAGCTGTCCTTTAGATTTATTTAATTTAATGACTTGTTTTCTTGGTTTTGCACTTGAATTTTCTATAGTAAAACAAAGTTATAAACACAAATGATTTTTTTTTTTTATCCTTATGAACCTCTTCCGGATTTGTCCCTTTTTCAAATTTGTTCTTTGTTTTTTCCAAGAAAATATAGTCACTGTAGTCATGCTGTAGAATCTTTCCCAAGACCATTTCTGGTGGAAAAGATGGCATTCTTTATTAAGAGGCCGCACCCATGTATACATCCATTCTTAGGCTACACCGGCCTCGCTCAATCTGGCGGCATTCAGATGTGTTCACGCTGCAGTTTGCAGAATTCCCCTTGGCTCTGCTGTCTAGGAGCACAACATGTATGAGGGCACCAGCTTGCAGATGGTCAAACTAGATCAATGCATGCAGTTGAAAGAAGTCAGAAGTAGGTAAAAGACTATGGAGAAACTTAACTGGTTGCATCACTTCAATTTGCCGTGGGCGGGGGGATTGCTTTTTCGAATACTCTTTTACATTTTAAAAAAACCAAAACAACTCCTTCCAAGGGGAAAGCAGAGTGATAGAAAAAAAAAATCAGGTTTCTACCATTTGGAGTTAGTCTTCTAAGACCTTGCTGATGTCATTTAATGCATTAAAAATGGAATTCCTCCCCCCCCACCCCGCCCCGCAATTCAGATTGCAATGGTACAGTCTATTTTACTTTTGGAGGGTTCTGCTCTGCACCCTTTTCCTTGGGTTCATGCGGCCTCTGGCTGGGAACGTGCAAGGGACGAGAAATCCATTGATACCTGACTTCATGAGCTGGCCATCATCACGCCACCTAACATCACAGGGGCATTATTCCCTGCATCCCATTGTAATCTAGGGGTGAGCAAACACAAGCCACGATATAGGCCAGATGAGTTAGCAGCACATCATGGGACAATTGTTCTGTCACAAGCCGAGGATACTTGATCTGGTTTGTTGTTGTTGAAACGTTCTGATTTATCTACGCTGCTCCACTTCCCTGTTCCAGCCAGGCCTTTCCAGCAATTGTTTTGAATGTAAAGACTTTTGGCCCCTTTGCTGGAATCAAGCCAGTGGCCCCTCCTCATTCACTTCCCTTTCAAGAGTGCTGAGCCATCATCCTTTACTGATAAGGTTTATCACAATCCCAAAGGCTCTGGGCTTCAACTTTGTTTTCATCTAACAGTTGGGTTTTCTGGAATCGTCTCTCAGTTTCATCTCCCACAATCCTGGATTTCCAAAATCACATGCTTCTGAGGGGGATTAATCAGAATTCTATGAATTCTGATTAGCCTTCTGTGGGAACTACTGTGGAGGAACAATAGAAGGTGGCCATAGCTCTTGCAACTGGAAAACTTTGGAGTAGTGACTACCATTCTGCTAAGCCCGCCTTGTAAGATTGTTGTGGAGATGAAATGCAAGAAGAGAGCTCGAAGGCAGGGGGGGGGGGGGAATAAAGGAAATCATAATTACAATAAGTAAATAAATATAAGGCAGTATTCCATTTTCTTCAGAGTACAAAACTGAGGTTGCATTGTTTAGATGACTCCTTTAGTCCATACTTTTTCTTCTCTGTAACTCCTTCTAGGCTGTTTTGCGGAGCCTAGAGTCAGGCATCTAAGAAGTCTTTGATGTCGAATCTAGAATGAGTGATATTCTGCAGGCAAATATTGTACTCAGATCAAGATTCTTTCTTTCCTGAAAGAAAAGGTTTTAGGGATGCTCCAGAAAGGGTCAAAAAATGTGATAGGTTCCCAGAGGCTGCCATGGGGCTCCCCACCAGTAACCTCCAATCGGTCTGACCGCAGCAGAATGCCTTCAGGCAACCCCCAAGCAGAGGTGGGCCATTTCTGTGTGGGGTGAGGTCCACCTGTTCGGGCCTTGAATCTTTGGGGTTGTCATCTAGCCTTCCTAGCAGGCTGGCCACTGCCTGGACCCGCAGCTCTTAACATGTGGATCCTTTCGGGGAGGTCCACAAAGTCATGTAAATAAGTATTTTAACATTTCTCAGGTTTCCTTTCTAATACAGTACATATCAATACATATAAGTAACCTAAGCCAAAGCTCTTTAGGTCCTCAATCACTTTTTAGATTGCTGGAATAAAACATAAAGATGATGCCAGTGTTTTGGGTGCAGCAAATAGTTCCAGACTTAGCGTTACAGAGATGGTGAGGTCATCGCGGTGAGGTCAGACTACACTCCCAAGTCTGCCAGGCAACCCTGTCTCCTGAATCAGGCTCCCCCTTATCCCCCTAAATCAGCTTTGACTCAAGCTTTGTTAAGGCTGGCCGGTGCAAAGTCTTTTCCATAGCCATTGCTAAGTGCAGGCCCAGTGAAACTTCAGCCAGCAAGAGCCACAGAACAGAAAGCCCACTAATCAACCAAATATAAAGTCTCCTGTGGAGAGCATCTCCTACAATGCCTTATCGTGTTTCTGTGAATCTGTTTGGGAAGTGGTGCCCCAGAAAGGGGGCACAAAATATTGGAATCGGTTAATCCATCAGCATACCTGGTTCCCTAGTCACAAGGTAAACGACTTTTGGGTGGCCAAAAGCTACACCCAAAATGTTTTGTGGAGGCCAAGGATGGGAAACAATACAGGTTGTTGACCCATATCAACTAGAGGTAGAGGTAGGTTGAGAGATGGAGACAGAGACAGAGATGCAGAGGTGTAGAAACAGGCAATGCTTCAATTTCCATTCTTTCCCTGGTCTCCTTTTTTTCCAGAGATGGTGGTGGAAAGTTTCCTTTCTTTTTTAAAATGATGTCAACCTACTTATTGCAGTGTCTGTATGTCTCATGCCTCAGAATGGCAAGAAACCACATTGTAGATTTTCAATAATCTATTGGGGCATGTTAAGAGGGCATCTAAGGATGCGGGGGAAGATTCAGGGATTCGTTTCTGTGGTAGGGCAGAGGCCTGGTTATGTAGCAGTGGCTCAATCCGACACTTCCAGGAAGCTCACGAAAATAGTTTCAAAGCAATAGCTTTGCCCAGCAACAGGTATCTGACACTCTATATACTGTCAACTGGATATTGATACTTCATGCAAATCAAGACCTACTTTTTGATAAAACCTAAATCAGATAACTCAGATCCAACTCTGGGATTTCTACCTGCAGACCTTTCATTCTTTTAATAATATTTTAATGTCACTAAACTGTTGTTTCATCAGATTGTAGTAACTCCTCAATTAAAATAGACATGTATCATGTATCCACCAATACTTGTTCTTGGTTAGGACAATCAGCTTTGCTGCCTAGCGGAAAACAACTCTGAGTGCTTGTCCCAGGTAGAAACCCCCTAATCAATGACTTGTTCATTATTCCTCCTGAAAAATCATAGGTTACTGTCAAAAGCCGCATCTTCTACCACTAATTTTGTTGGAAGTTACTTCCTCGTGCAGAATGAGTGGATGAAGAACTAGAATCTAAAGGAGAAACCTTCTGCCTTTTTTTTTTTTTTTAGAAACAGCCAAAATCCACAGATACTTGGTCTTCCTAGGCTTAAGTTGAAGCCTGTTTTCCATCCGACACCCACCCCACCCCACCCTAGTCTCCAGTCACTGGGAAAGAATCCAAACAGCATAACTTGGTCAGCCCTGGGCAGAGAAGTACGACACAGGATCATCAACATCCTGATGGCATTAAATCCTGCACTGACAGATTACTTTACCCAGGGCCTTCATGTAAAATAAAAGTAGTGAGAGACTGGGGCCCAGAGGCACCTCCCAAAGCAGGCCCTTCCCACCACTATTGATGGAACAAACCCTGGAGAAAAGAGGAGGACCACCTTAACACCGTGCTTCCCACTCCCAATCCCTTGAATCAATCCAGAAAGAAACCATGGCTGATAGTATAGAGAGAGCAACAAGAACTAGGAGAGATACACCACCCCTCTCCTGAGCTCACCATAGGTGGTCAATATCTCAGTGCTATATCCCGGTTGGAAACCAGACTAAAAGAGTTCCAGATAACTGCATTTTTATCAACAATTTTTCCTAAAGTACAGTTTTTGCAAACATTTTTCTCTATTATAAAGCCCCTCTTCTTTGGATATGTTCAAGCAAAGGCTGGAGAGGTATATCCAGCCTTTGCTTGAACATATCCAAAGAATGGATGGCAAGACTGAGTGGCTGTGGGTTCTGGGGCCTTCTGGTGCTAGAGTTATGCCATCTTTGGTACTGAATAGGGTTGCACTGCCCCAGAGAGACCCTGTGCACAATCTGGGGGTCCTCCTGGACTCACGACTCCTGCTCAAAGAGCAGGTGGCAGTCATGGCCAGGAGGGCCTTTGCACAGCTTCGGGTTGTGCGCCAGTTGCGCCCATTCCTAGATCAGAGGGACCTAATCACTGTCACTCATGCCCTGTTTGGATTTCTGTAATGTGCTCTACATGGAGCTGCCCTTGAAAAGTATCCAGAACCCTCAACTGGTGCAAAATGCAGTGGCGCAGACAGTTATGTGTGCCCCTAGGGTGGTACACGCTACACCTCTGTTTCACGAGCTGCACTGGTTGCCAGTTTGCTTCTGGGTCCAATTCAAGGTGCTGGTTTTGACCTTTGAAGCATGGGGCTGGGTTACCTGAGGGACCACTTCTCCCCGATCACATCTGCCCGTCCCATCAGGTCTGGCAGAGAAGGCATGCTGTGGATCCTGTCTGCCAGGGAATTACATTTGGCGGGTCCCAGGAGGTAGGAGGGCCTTCTCTGCCGTGGCGCCCGCCTTATGGAATCTTCTCCCCCCGGAAGTGAGGTTAGCTCCACCCCTCTCAACATTGCACAAGTCCCTCAAGGCCAAGCTGTGTGGTCAGGCCTGGGGCTCCCAGGAGGCCGGGGAGATTTTGCGATGGCTCCCTTATTGATGTTATCCCCTCCTGTTTTGTGTGCTTTTACTGATTTTTATATGTAGTTGTTTTTATTTATTTATTTATTTATTTTAATTGTTGTACGCCGCCCAGAGTCACCTTGTGTGAGATGGGCGGCTATATAAATATGCTAAATAAATAAATCAGGGATACTTTAATTTAGATTCCTGCAATGGTGAGATTGGCCTTCCAGTGCTATGATTCTATACAATGGCGTAAAAATTGCACACACACACACACACATTTTAGATATTAGTGTCATAGCTGTATGCATTTCTGTATAGACTTTTCAATATGCATAATTAATTTTTACTAATGTTATGCTATTGGCAAACAGTGTTGCAAAATTTGAATTTGATGGTTGCCTGCTGATTCAAAAACACAAGAACTTAGATAAACTCACATTCTGATACCAACTAAGGGAATTTCTTCCCCCTCCTTATAGACTCTTGCAACAATATGCATTATGTTATTTATTCATTTTCTTTATACAGCACCTTTCCATCATCCAGGTGGTGATTATAGTACAGGAGCAGCCTTGTACGCCTTCATCTTGCAACTCTGTGGCAAAGGAGAAATATAGCAATCATTGTGGAAAGGACCCAGCAGCACACCTTAATTCCCCTTCAATGCTACTTCTTTCACAGGATTTCTACATCCTCATGTCAGCATGAGGTGGCCCCACACAGGATGGGCAACTTACAACAAAAGAATTAAGCCTTGTTGTGGAAAGAAGTTGGGAGGCTAACAGTCAACAGTTGAAAGAAATGAAACATATGAGTTCATTATTTATCCCCCATTTTTCAGAGGAGGAAACTGAAGCAAAGGGCAAAGAGATGATGGACAAGGCTACCTATGGAATCACTTAAACAGGTGTTTAAGAAGTCTCCAGGAGAGGTTGTTTTGCTGTGGAGGTGAAGAACAGGGGTTGCTCCTTCTCTGTTTCGCATGGAGAACAGAGCTGAGAGTCGGGTCTTATTTCAAGATCAGCCATGGGGAAATGTTCTCTTCACATGAAGACAACTGGCTAATTGAACAGAGTGCAGAGCAAGCAACAGGGCTCCTCCCCTTGAGAGATGAGGTGAAGAGATGCTGCCTAGGGAACAGTCAGATAAGAGAGGACATAACCCACAGTTGCATAAAGGAGGGTGGAAAAGGCTCAAAACGGGCCCTCCTTAACTTCTCAGGCTGTAAAGGAGACGGCAGGAGACTTCTACTTGCAGACTTGCAAGATTCTGTTAATGTAGCCTTACAATAAAGTAGAATTAACTCATCTGTCCAGGTTCCTGACTGGTTCACTTGGGAAGGCTGACACTGAGGCAGCTGCCTCACTCTACCTAATGGTGGGGCTGGCCAGGGCAGCCTCTTTCTCTCTCTCCTGTTCTTTTGGTAGGGCACTCTGTGTTATCTGAAAGCAGGGAAACTGGTTTCAAAAATGCAGGACGGAAAAAGGAAATTTGCCTCAGGAAAGCATACATCCTCTAGATTTCTTCAAAAGTGTTTGCTGAGCCTCTTTGGTTAGACTGAGAACGATCTGTGCTGCCCATTCCTGGCACCAAAGCTGTGTTCATTCAGGCAAAATCCTCGGATGGGGCCTTGCTTCCAGAGTAACAGGCTGTGATGCTCATTTCCTGTGTGAGTGAGATAGGAGGGAGGAAAAATACCAGCAAATCTGTGAGTAGCCTACAAACTCACATTCCTGGAAAGGCTGCACCTCACATCCAAGTTGGAGGGACTGAAGAGAAAGATCTCTTTATTGCAACGTCATCAGAATCATTTTTGGTTTCTAATAAGGTAAGCAATAGATTGACCTGTTCTCCAAAAATAATTTTTGTTAGCAGCAGCTTAGCTTGTATTTTAGGAAAAAAAACAGATTTCATTTGGATTAAGAAGCAGTACTTCCTCTTCCTTCAAGTGTCCTGAAGCAAACATGTTTTCTACCTCATCATTAATAATAATAATTATTATTATAATAATTCAGGAGAAATTATGGTTCTTCTCCATCCAGCTTGCAGAAAAGCAAATATTTTGTTTGTCTGTTTAAATAGCATTGAAGGCAGTTTGAGAAGGGAATGGCTGCATCCCTCACTGTACATCCATCCTGCTTTCACCTGTTAAAAATATGTCAAGGTTGTTCTTGTTTTTTAAAAAAAATCTGGAAAAATTTTTTAACTGATGGTAACAAGGAGTAAAATAATAACTGTATAACATGGAAAGCGAAGCCACTTTTGAGGTACTTGTTTCTTTTGAACAACTGATTCTTTATAGCCTAAGTTTTGACAGTTGATAGTATATGCCAAGCTTTTAGATATATCACATTCTCCCTTGCCTTTGCACTTCTTCTGACTTGAAGGAAGAGTTCCATGGAACACAAAAGCCAGCCAGCTCTCAGCACACATCTGGTCTAATAAAAACCCATCCTTCGAATCATTTTAAGATATTGCCTATTGTTAGGCCAATGTGATAGCTGTGTCCTCAGTGATACCTTTAGTTAAAAGATCTGAGAAAACAGGAACAGAAAAAAGCTCAAAAGAGAACTTCATCTATCTCGAGTGCTAAGAAGGACACTGAGCTTTCCTTAAGACAGAGTGGGAAAAGCCATCTGTAGCATTTGCTATGCATTAGGGTCTAGGAGCAACTCCTGTTACTTCCACCTAAAGCAATTTCATCAGTCTGGAGCACTCCAGATGTGTTGGATTACAACTCTTACCACTCAATGGCTGTTCCAAATGGCAGTGAGGTAGACCCAATATATTTGGAACACATCAGGTTGAGAAAGCATGGCATAAAGGATCTCATGTTACAGAGCTGGAAAGCCCTGAAAAACCAGGAGATAGTTCTCGGTAAAATAGGTTACTACTCTGATTTAGTCTGACCCAGACCTATATATCCTCTAACCCATATTGAAGTGTCCTATGAAGTCTGGCCAATATAGTAAGAGACCAAAACTTTGGCAATCCTGCTGAAGTTACAGGAGTTCTTCTATCATTAGATGGAGTAAAAGGTAAGCAGTGGAAAAGGGAAGGAAGGAAGGAAGGAAGGAAGGAAGGAAGGAAGGAAGGAAGGAAGGAAGGAAGGAAGGAAGGAAGGAAGGAAGGAAGGAAGGAAGGGCCAATTTAGTCAATATCTCTGCAGATAGAATGAGAGATGCGTCTGCATCTAGATCTCTGCATCTAGATCAGAAGTTTCTCCTATTATTTCATCCACCTCCTTTTTCAGCCCATCTTTCCTTGTCTGTCCAGTTTACATTCCCCTTGCCAATTATTTCTTTTCCTAGAATCTGTCCAGGGTTTTCATCAATACATCAGGTCCCTTGTCAACTTACCTGGATCCATACTCTGTCAAACATTTACAGGCAGCAAAGACATAATTGCCATCAAAATCTACCTAGAACCATCCTGGCTGCCCGAGTACTATAGCAGTATGATGTCAATGTTTGCCAAGGGATATTGGTCTTACTAAACATTGTTAAATAATTGGGCCGCTTTATAGTCTCATCCCTTCAGCTTCCACACATCTCCAAAACCAGCATCAAGATAGAAATGCAGCTTATATTCAAAACTAGCACACAGGGCCAATTTAGTCAATATTAACCCAACTCCCATTACTTTGTGAGGCACTCACAGGAACCACGAGGCACATTTTATTGACTATATTTGTTTCTTGGCACCCTTTTCTCTGAATTCTTCAAGGTGAACTGGGTGGATAAAACCTCTTTCTGCCTCCAGGGTTTTCTCACACCAACCTTGGCTGAGAGTTGTCCCTGACATGAGACCATAAAGTGATCTTTTAGTAGCCAATGGAGGATTTTAACCAAGGATTTTCCAGTCCAACACTCTAAGAGTTGTGCAGCTAACTGCATTCTTCAAAATGCCACTATTGTTTCCCAAACAGTTTCTGGCTACACTTAGAAAATATATTATCAGCCCCAGTATATGAAGGTCCATCAAAATTCATCTGGTCCCATCCCCTACAGATGCAAGTCATCTAGAAATTTATTTTGAAATAAAAACCACCTTGAACATACAATTCGAGGCACATACAGATTCACATAGAGTTACAGCGCATATGTTTTGTTTACCATTTTTAAATTATCTAATCACAGTATTTCATTACTGAGATTCTTTGCATTAAATGAGATTTTAAAACATTAAAGGCACATCTACACTACAAAAACCGAAGTTGCTTTTGTGCTGCTTCTGGCTGAAATGTTACAGCTTCTCCCAGCACATTTGAAGAGCTGTAGCCTTGTGAATGTGGTGGACATTCTTTGATAGAAACCTGTAGGCTTTTCATCATGCTACATTTCATACTGTTCCTTTATAGAAAAGTTGGCATTTCAACAGAGTTCAGTTGAAATATTAATGTATGTTATTTGCATAATCAAGGCTAAGTTAGTGCATTTTCAGATATCCAATATTTTCACTCTCCAATGCTTCAAAAAGAGTTTGAAGAAAATCCATGGCCCTCAGAATACTCAACCTTGGAATGCTAAGAACAAGGCTCAAAAAGACCACTGTCTGTCCTTCAGCTGCCACAAATCCTGCAGTAACAAAAACCCTTTCATCTCCACTTCACACAAAAAGGAAATAAAATCAATTGCTTGCATGCCCATACACAGAATCCTCTTCATGACCTTACTTTGTGTTGTATGTGTTTGTCCGAAATCACCCCACTTACCCAGATCCAACCCAAATGTCAGACGTGCATTTTAGCCATTAGGAGTGGAAAAATGCATAATGAAAAGGTTACATTTTTTAATGAAGAGGTTACATTTATAGATTCCATTAATAATGCCTTTGAATACAAGAGAAGGCAGCAGATATCCAGAAATAAAGCTTGACTTAACCCAGGACTCAAGATACATCTACCTAAATCCATTCACTAACTGCTCTTCTTTTTGTAAAGTATTTCTAATGCATTCTACACCTAATGAATCCCAAACAATCTGTACCTTGACTGTAGCAACAGGTAGTATTCTTGACTTTAGGACTAGACTTAAGGGCTAGTCCATGTCTTGGGGGCAAATGAACTTTGTTCTCTTGGGTGTTTTGCCTCAGCCTGTATTGGGTGAACTCAGTTTGTTATTATTTGCATAGTCTCCTCTTGACAAGGTGACATCTATCTCCTGGTCAGTGGAATGGGACAGGAAGCAGGAAACAGGCATCTTGGGGGTTGGCTTTCATATGGACGGTCTTGATGTATTATCTATCCTTCCTTAGGTATATAGGTAACCTCTTTCTACAAAAATCTCCTGCAGAGCTGGTCTTACTTAGGGTTCCTTTGAATAGTTCTGTTAATGGGAACTTAAAGGATGACCTTTATGTTTCTCCTTTACACACACACACACACACACACACACCCCACAAAAAAATGGAATCTGCTCATTTCTAAAGTTCCGTTGGTAGCATTCTCATATTAAATGAATATGGGAGAGGGAAGCAGGCCAGGCCAGGCCAGGCAACTCCATCTTGCCATTTGATGTGTTGAGCAGCCTGACATCCAACTGCATTTTTAGTGTTGTAACCAAGGACGCTGGGGGGGAGGGGGGGGTAAGATTTCCTAGAACAGAACAAAATGTGCTCATCTTTCTGAAATTTGAGCAGCTGGTTACAGGTATGTAGAACAGTTCCTCATCTGCAGTTGATTGGTAAAGGAACCTGTTGTCCTTAAATGTGTGCATAATTGCAAAGGTACATACTTACAGGGACCTAACCAGGAAAACAAAGTGGCAACTCTGTCTGACACAATGCCAGTTCTCACAACAGAACATTTTACTACAGATCATTCTATCATTTCCAAAGAAATCCTTTCACTGGAGATTCCAAGGATGGAAGCAGATACATTAAGGTACATGGAGCATAGGCTCTCTCACTGACCTATGATAACTCCACAGCATTCTGTAGGCCACATGGAGCCCATTGAGAGGCCTGATAGGCCTGTCAGATATTTGCCTTTTCCTGTTCCTTAAATTGCAACACAAATCTCTAGTCCTCCTAAAAACAACCAGTATGCTTGTTCCTGCCATTCTGACTCTTTCTGTCAGATTCTCCTGTGAACAAAATGTGGCCACTGGGATTGAGCTGTTGATCAAGATTGGGAGCTGAAGAAACATAACAGAAGGGATAAGATCAGGGCAGGAGGTCTGACTATAGGCTGATCAGTATATAAATAGTCAGCATCATACTATATGCAATAGTGGCCAAAACACAAAACAAAAAATTGGGAGTCCTGTCGAGCAATATTTTCATAAAATTAAACCTGCACAGATTTAGAACCCATGGCTATTAAAATATCAGATTACTGTATAAGGGATCTTGGTTCAGAGAAAGAATTCATTCTAACTTCTAGCATTCATCCTTCCTCTCCTTCTTTTTGCAGTTCACCTTTTTCTTTCAAAATGGGAGAGGCAGAAACCCCCCTGTCTGTCTATGAAGAGTACCACAACTTGACGGAGCTCTTCCATCTGCTCAACCAGACACTCAGTGACTGTGATTTGGGACTAGATGAGAACACTAAGCGGGTATTTCTCTTTGTCCTCTATCTCGCCATCTTTGTGGTGGGATTGGTGGAGAATCTCTTGGTCATATGGGTCAACTGGCAGACCCGAAGCCACCGAAACTTGGTCAACTTGTATATCTTCAACATGGCCCTTGCAGACTTAGGGATGATCCTCTCCTTACCAGTCTGGATGTTGGAGGTCATGCTTGATTACACTTGGCTTTGGGGAGATTTCCTCTGTCGCTTCACCCACTACTTTTACTTTGCCAACATGTACAGCAGTATTTTCTTTCTCACCTGCCTCAGCGTCGATCGGTATGTATCCTTGACAACTTCCTCCCACTTCTGGCACCAACACCAGCATGTTGTACGACGGATCACCTGCTGCTGCATATGGGCCTTTGCTGCCATCATCCCTTTGCCAGAGGTGGCACACGTGGAGTTAACTGATACCATTGAGCCCCTGTGTTTCTTTATGGCCCCCCTGGAGACCTACAGTGAATGGGCCCTCGGTCTCATCATCCTTACTGCCTTAATTGGGTTCCTTATCCCATTCTCCATCATGGCAGTCTTCAACATACTGACTGCCATACACATCAAGCATTGTAACAAACCGGAGGGCAGAAAAAACTGCCACCTCATCTATGCGTACATAATTGTCTTCTTGATCAGTTGGCTGCCATTCCACCTATTTTTGCTGCTTCTCACTTTTGAAGGGACAAGCATCGTCCTCCACTGCTATGTGACTGACTTCCTGTACTTCTTCTATGATATCATAGACTGTTTCACCCTCATCCATTGTGTGGTCAACCCCATCCTATACAACTTCCTGAGCAAAAACTTCCGAGGGAAGCTCATCTCTGCTGTGGTTAGATACATTCCCAAAGACCAGATGGATCAGAAGGGAGGAGACGGTTCTTCCTCTGGCACCCAACACTCTATAGTCATCACGCAAGACAAGACTTCGCCAATTTAAGCAGCTTTTCTGATTGCCACACGAACGTATTTGCATTTTTCTCTTATCAGCAAAGAATAGGCTTAATTAAGATGCCTGTTGTTGTTATTGTTGCCAGTGCCTTTTGCAATCTAAAAAGGAGGGCCATACAGGGGAAAAAATGGAGGGGGGAGGGAATTATATGCTGCTGTGTCAAACTGACTGGCCCTAACCAGCCAAAATGTAAGTTTGCTATTAGTCCTCATCCACTTCCTTCACCTTGAACTTGCAATGAAAAGATTTGCTGCCTTGACATTTTACTGTGGAGAAGAGATGTATTTCTCTAAATTTCTTCTAATTTGTGCTATTTGATATGAAAATAACGTTCTGAAAAGCTGATGCTGGTCTGCTGGTTAAACAGAATTGCATCTAGATGGCTGGGCAGAACAACTTATACCGGAAGCAGCTGGATATATAGCTCCCACCTATAAAAATCTAAAGAACTGAAATGGTCTGCGAAGATAAAACAGGCACTAGCCCAGATTTATGGTGAATGTTCAATTAGTTGCTTCTTGGAGCTGAGGAATCAGGATACTAACAACTCAATCTTAGCAGTTCCTACATAGATCTTTTTACTCCAAACCACTAACATTTACCTAACATCATAATAGAAAATTATACCCAGTAAGAATATGAATTAGGGAAAATGTGAAAAGAGTATTTCTAGAAAATCACACCACAGGTAATTCTAGAGAGTCTCTCTTCTGAAAGAATGCACATCACCCTGAATTCTTCCATTGTATTAAAAATCCCAAACTAGGTTCTGAGGTGTCTTTTTTTCCCCTTTATTTCCTTATGTAGCTGAAACATTTGTCTATCCTTGGGTTTTCTTCCTCCCTGAGTTATGCCCTTCCATTTTTTACCTTTTATCGAAATACCTTTGAAAGAGAACTACTTCAGTGTTCAATGCTTGCAAAGTAATGCTACTAAATACTATTACTGGCCATGGGTCACGTTTGTACAGAATTGGACAGGATGTAAAAGCTCTCTCTGTAGAGAAAGTGGACAAACTGGTTTGAAGAAGTAGTTCACAAATGAGCTGAATGACATGCTGGGGTTAAATCTATCTATCTATCTATCTATCTATCTATCTATCTATCTATCTATCTATCTATCTATCTATCTATCTATCTATCTATCTATCTATCAGATCTACCTACCTACCTACCTACATCTTTCATCATCATTCTATCATATTACCAAAGTTGTAGAACTATCTGAATTATATGGAGCGTGGTAAAATTCCTCTTGACTTTATCAACCAGTCTTAAAATTTTTGAACTTTAGCCCACATGTTCCAATAATTGATTTGTACCAGATTTTATATTTCACAAGCTCTGTTTCTTAATGAAGAACAATGTAAGAAGATGTAGCTATGATAGTTGCATCCAAGCCCCATTCAAGGGATGAATAGAATACTTCTTTAGCCTAACACAGTGATGGATGAGTAGTGTAATATAGTGTAGACGCCAGTGAAAAGTATTTGTAAAAGTCCTGTTTTGTGCCCATTATCCTGTGTGCGAGATAATGCATATGAATTTTCAAGCACTTTTTATCTTTTACCCAATTTGCAAAAGTGATGTAAAAAGAGGCTGAATCAAACTTCCACTCAGTAAAGTGGCATGATGATTGATTGATTAATCCATTGAAGATACTAATTCCTTCCATTTAATTGTAAATGGTTTTGGCTGCAGTCAGCTATCCCATTGCACCTATCAAAGGGGTGCTGGAGAAGAAATAAGAGAGCTACCCTGGCTTATATATACACCCAGTTTTTCTGTCTCTCTCCCATGTTAATGTTCATAATGACTTTATTCACTATTTTAGAGTAAAAGGAGCAGGCAACCAATAGGTCATTTATGATCCATGGCAGTTTATGGCAAGCAGGTTCATTTCAAAGTGTTCCTTGCCCAGCTGGGAGGGAAATGGCCTCTCTTGGCACAAAGTAGGAAGAAGAGTCATTTGAAAAGGCAGCCCTAATTAGAAATATGCTTGGGAAATCTTTCCCTACTCAAATGTAGAGAAACACATCTTCTCTATCAGTTCAGGGAAGAGCACTTTGAATATACAGATTTGGTTAAAGTACACTTGTGTATGTGTCTTAGAGTCAGGGAAGGAAGGAAGGAAGGAAGGGAGGGAGGGAGTCTTAGGACCATCACCATCCCATACTGTTTCTCGGTGGTGTCTGCGGAGGGGGATTAAAATCTGCAAGACAGCAGGCATGTCATCGCAATCCAAGCCCTGCCCCTTTTGAAGATGCCTTGACATTGCATGCCTGTACAAAAAAGGATAAAACCTGGATCACAATATTGTGCCTACCATCTTATACAGTGGTACCTCGGTTAACAAACTTAATTCGTTCCGCGACTCTGGTCACGAACCGAATTGGTTGCGACCCGAATCAAATTTTCCCATAAGGTTCAATGTAAATACGGTTAATCTGTTCTGACCCCTACGAATGTGGTCGCCAACCGATTTTGGTCACCAACCGAATCAAATTTTCCCATAAGGTTCAATGTAATTATGGTTAATCTGTTCTGAACCATATGTATTTTCTTTTTTAAACCACAAAAATATGAAACAAAGTACAGTACAGTACAGCATGAAGAGAGAGAACGCTAACCTTGCTTAAGGCGACTTCTGGCGTGGAGGACAGGAAGGCGGGTGGGGAGGCGGTTATTGCTTGGAGGGAGAGTCCCCCTCCCTACAGGAAGCCACGACCACGTGTCACGGCAGGGAAAATGGCCACGGATCCTGTTCGTCACCTGATGTGGAGTTCGCAGACGGAAGCAAAATTTTGCGAACGGTGCTGGTCGCGAACCGAATTGGTCGTGAACAGAAGCGTTTGTGAACCGAGGTACCACTGTATATTCTGACCCCCATCCTCTTCCACAGACACACTGCTCTCTCTTTTAAGATAATCACTGGTTCATTTGTAGGAACAATCCAGTATGTGTATGTATGCCTATATTTACAGATCATTTGTATGCTGCTGAATCCTCACGACTCATGGCAGCTTCCAATATACTGAAGTGGAAACATCCAGCAAATAATAAACCATTAAAACACAATAGTTAAAAGTAATCATTCTAGTATCTAATAATGAAAAAAAAGGGACATATCCAAGTAGCAACAACCACAATCATTCCCTAAAAAGTCTCTGGAGTAGCTCAGTCTGTAGCAGCTTAGGGAATGCCACCAAGAGAGAGACAGCCCAATTTCTAGAGGCCAGCTAGATTGTCTTCTAGCCTCAGCTCTTTCACTTCACAAAAGTGGAATATTACAAGCAGCCGCTTCCTCAGTGGTGTTGAATCCGCTTGGAGTAGGCAGTCCTATAAGTACTTAAGCACCAAGCCACAATATGGTGATTGCCTCCATGGGAATGCCCCCATTTACCCCCTCCCCCAAAAAGCCAACTCTGTCTGTATAATTTGCAGCTTCCTTAGATATCCTTAGAATTTAAAATGCTCAGTTCCTAAATGGGACCAGCAGTGGGGATGTGCACTTACTTCAAATAAAAGTGCTGGCTAATGTTGCTGTTCCGATAGTGCCATGTAAAGCTGTAAAGCAAAATGAAGTCTCCCAGAGACAATTTGCAGAACCTAGGATTTCATAACTCAAAAAGCTTGGAATGTAATCAAATGTCAAAAGCTGAATCCTCACCTGTGATGGTAGATGGTAAATCTCATATGTGAGATTTGTTTTGGGGAAGCCATATACCAGAGTAGTGAACAGGCTTTGATTTTTCTACCATACAGTCCTTCATAAATACATGGCATGTGGATCATGTGATTTCAAGACTTCTCGTCATGTGCCATCATGTTTGAGTGTTACTCTAAGGAACATCCAGGAGACCAAGGCCAAATAGAAAAGAATGTGTTAACCAAAGTGCACTCAGCACTTTTTTATCCAATATGATTCTGATTTCTATAAAAACCAAGGTTCCTGGCAAAGTTCAAGATATGGACAAGAGGTTAAAGGAGAACAAATATTAAACAGCCATGAAGTAATCAGTTACTAGAAAATGAATAGAAGACATTCTTCCAGGTCTTGATATGCTTGCTTTTACTCATTGCATTTATCCTACTGGTGAAATAAAGCCAGCTATTATTAAAGAAATAAACCAGAAATGACTCGACCCATAGGCTCTCTCTCTCTCTCTCTCTCTCTCTCCATCATTCACTCACTTTCTTTGCGCTCAACTTTTCCAAGAATAGTGCAATAGACTGTCATTCCCAAACCCAAAGCAGAAAAGACTATAGCGGACCTTCTATCATACATAAAGAGCTGCAGAGAGGAATCTCTTCTGTATGTTATAGCACAGACTGCAGAAGGAATGGCCTGGGCTCCTCTCTCAGTTACTCTTTCCCCCAGTCCTTGGCATAAAAGTTGCTGCTTTTATAGGAAACTGCTTTACGTTTTCTTCAATGGGAAGACTCGGCTTTGCTCAGTCTAACTTAGACTGTTGACTGAGCGTAATAGCTCTCCACATAACAGCTTTTCCTATACCCTTGGAAATGCCAGGGAAGGAATTAGTGATGTCCTGCAGGCAAAGAATGTGCTCAGCCTCACACTAGGCTAAACCAAGGCACTTGGTTAGAATCTATCACAATTTACAAATAAGAAAAACAACAGCACAGGAGGCTCTTTCAGTTTTTACTTTTATTATTCTAAATAAAAAAACACACTTTTGTGCCAAACAATGGAGTATAAAAGAATCCGATGTACAACCATTTTAGACATCTACTTTCTTTTCTTTAGGAAGGAGAAAAAAGTTTTACAAAATATACAAACTTTACAGCAAATAGATAGTAAACACTTAAATAACTGAGAGGTCAGTACCTACAATTCACTTAACCAAGAGGTTCGACAGCAATCACAATGCTCGGTTTTGTTCTGTTTTTGCTGTTTCATTTCAAGACATCTGGATCTTTGAAGGAAAAGGAGGGGGAGGGCACAGTTTGAGTTTACAGAAAATAATAATAATAATAATAATAATAATAATAATAATAATAATAATGATGCATTCATCTCCAAAATATTTTTTCATTATTTCAAAGTGTTCTACATGAGATTGGAATACCTGTTCCATGCCTAAATCCTTCCCTGCTAGGGTGATAATGGTGGGAAGAGATTCTTCACAAATGATAGCATGTCAAACAGAGTGAAGCTATTTAATTACAATACTTAGTCCTTCTACAAGCCTAAGGGTTCCAAAGCACTTTACAGACATTTATTACACCTCACAACTTGTCTCCTGCGAGGTAGGTATTTTTAACTATTCCTCCTCCCCACCTTCATCTGAAGTGAGTGGATAAATGTATGAGGCAGGCAGGTGATGTTATTTGGCCAAAGCTACACTCAAGCAGATGTTCAAAACCAGAAGCCAAACCCCAAGTCTCTGGTTCCAAACACCCTAACTATGAAGCCCAATTACTCATGACTTTGCTAGAAAGTGTTCATAAAAGAAATTTCTCTTCCGAAAAGAAATTTCTCAAGCTGCTATGGTTTCTCCTGTGGAGCAGTAGGACAGGTTTGGCACTGGAGAACCAGAGGAAAGCAGCTGTAGAATTCTGCTTTGATTTAAAGATAAGGAATTAATTCTTACTAGATACAAGCAACATAACCCCTTCTCCACCACTCCTACTGAAGGCCACGTTTTATTCAGGAAGCATGGTTCAGCACTAGATGCATTGCCTGAAATACATAAATGCACCAGCAGCCTTAGGCTGGGACACAGCTAAGGCCCCAGGCCAGAACCATCTTTCAACATAGAAAAGGAAGAGGGATACCTACTTCATCCAGATTAATAGGTAGCATGAAGCTTCTTGATTAGCCACTACTAGGAGGTTAATCTTTAATATATACTCAACAGCAAGATCCTTTGGCTTGGTATATTTTTGGTTCCACCCTCCTGGTCAAGCCCCTGCCATTAATATAATAGTAGAATAAGAGTAGTGGTTAAGTCCCAAGGCAGCTTTCAGATCCTTACAAATAACTCTCAGCATTAATAATTCCTGGGGCTGTTCCCATCTGCCATATACATTGTTGAATTCCTTAGCATATCTTGTTGGTGTCTGAGGCCACAAAAGGGAAAGGAACCAAAAAATACATCTGAATATCTGCAGCACGCAACTTATGTATTATGGAAACACTCTTATTTTCCTAGGATGTGAAAACAAGACAGAAAAGTAAGTGCTTTTCTCCTGAACACATATCAAAACATTTAATTTTCACAACATCCTTTAGAGGTAGGTACTATAAGCAAAGTCAAAGCAAACCTGCCCAAAGGCTGCCTTACTAGAATTAGTTTCAGAGGTGAGAGTCCTGGAGCCGCAGTTTTTACACACACACACACACACACACACAGAGACACCCATAAGCCAGGGTTACATTTCTGTTCTCTTTAATAACAGGGTGCTTATATATAGAAGCCCAAGAGTCCATTTGTAAACAACGGGAGCTGTAAAGACTCTAGTGCTTTCTCCTTATGAGGTAGTTTCCATTATACCTAGGGCCAGTTCTCAAGCCCGCTGTTCCCTCTCGCAATGATCACCTTTCTTACTGACTCCCCACTGAATGGAAATCACAGAACTACACTTGTTTACGGCATCAAACACAGTCCACAAAATGAAGCAAACTGTAATTCAAGTCAAGGCCTTTGTCTTCCACGCTCCCTCTAAGTAAGTATGTTAGTTACACCTCTTTCCACTTCCAATCTTCCACCCCCTCAAAAAGGAAGAAAGCTCCAATTTCAGCCTCTACTGTGACTTTTCATTATTACAGGGCAAAGATTCTTGGCCTTTTCTCTTAATAAAAAATCTGTACTTTCTGCTAGCATATTCTTACATTAGCACAAAGACAGTACTTATAGCCTGCTTCTGCACTCCTGTAAAAAAAAAAAAGTAATAACATAAGGGAAGAACAGGAGACATCATAATTTGCTTTTTAAAAGAGGTATCTTGGTAGCAGAAGAAAACTGCACATGATCAGAATAACTTGAAAACCATAAAGCAGTCTATTGTTACAAGGTGGGACAAGATAACTGCTGTTTTTCTTCTTTTTCTTTTAATTGTAAGACTAAGTGAGTTTTCTAGCACAGATAATGAAATATTTTAAAGGTGACAAAAATATTTTAAAATGGGTATAGGAGTTAATGGTGCACAGTGGTTGTGATGTCATAGGCACTATATGAGGGCAACAACAAGAGACATGTTATTCATTAATAAGTAGGGGTGGGTATCTGGGCTGTAAAAATCCACTCACTAGAGTTTTATGTAGCTCTTTGCTGCCATCTACTGGTACTTTCTGCACCCAACTATGGCAACCCTATAAATAAGTCACTGAAGGTTCTTCTTCCCACCTGCATCCCCTGCTCAGCAACCCTCCAACAAGCGAGCCCCTGCGCCTATGTTTTGGCAGGGTTCTTTATTTAAGAACCAACACTTAATTCTACCAATATGGTGTCCTCCATGTATACTGAACTACAAGTTTCATCACCTTTAGCTATGAAAATATTAGAAATATTTTCCAAACCGCCAGTGTTCCAGGAGTGACTCAGGATGCCTTGTGGTAATGCAATCAACATTAGCCAATTAGTGCCATCCCAAACTGGATCTTTCCTCTGGGAATTTTAACAAGTAGTTGTTTGTTTTGTTGTTAATAAAGCTCAAATTCTGGAAAGAAAAAGTTATGAGTGTAACCAAATGTGATGAAAATATATTCAAACTGGCCTTAATTCTCTAGAGAAGTTACATCTGTCTTTATACCACTGTGACACCAATGCAACTATATTCCTCATGTCACAACCTGATATCGTAGCAGGGGCAAGGAGGACTTGTATCTTCAATATGACAAAGGCTATAATCTGTATAGTGGTAATAAAAGTGCCGCTGTTGAGAAAACACCTGAATCACTTCAAACAAAAAGCAAAAACAGTGTATTTATTGTCCTGCTCACAGGTGATCTAGAAAAACCCTAATCCTTTCATTCCCCCTTATAGAGATATTTTCTTAAGGCAACAATGTCTTTTCAAACACAACTGCGCTCCTATCCATCTTTACTCAGAAATAAGCCCCACTAAATTTTATCAGGCAAACAAATATTGTAGGCCAAAAGGAGGACTCTTAGCACTAGTGTAATACATTAATTGCTTTGAAAAATTTAGCCTCTGAACAATCTCATCGTTCAAGACAAATATTATAAGTGACAGAACTATATCAGCATTAACACAGCACTGCAAGAGAAAGAGAACCACTTTATCTCCTGCTTTTTTTTGATGCTCTAAGAATTTTTGAAAAAGGTACTTCAGATTGAACCTTATTGTTTAAACAACTGTTTGTGTCTTGTCAAAACCAAGAGTTGTTTCTCATAATATTCTCATCTCTCCATTGAAAATTAATCCAAAATAGGAAACCTCTACTTCCTCTGGCCTCCTAAAGTGTATATATTCTCTTTTTATTTTTGATCTCTCTGCTATAAACTAGATATTTTTATTTAAAAAATAATAACTGATCCTTAGGAAAAGGCCAAATACAAATTAAGGCTGGGTGCAAGATCAACCTGACAACTGATTAAAGCTCCAAACGTAGCCAGCTCTTGTATCAGCTTCATTCACAGAAATCAGTTCTTCACTGTATAGAGATAAGCCTTGTCACTCGTTAATGTCTGTAGATGGCACGACAGTTAAATTTACTATGTAAGAAAAGGCAATCCTTTTGAAAGGGAGAGTACACGGATGTGTCTACAATACATGTACCAATAGGAAATAACCTCTCGCAACAAAGACAGCCTTATTTCTGAGTAAGTACGCTTAGGATTGCATTTTTAATTTTTGGAAATTACACCCTGCCACCAATAACCCAGAAGCATTTTTTCATACTTCCCACTTTCTCCCTTGCTAGCCCTACTGATGTGGAGCACTGATACATCTTAGCAGCATCAATCTTCTAGTGATGTCACATAAAACCTGTGGGGGGGCGGGAAAGGGTCATGAGGTGGGAAATATTTTAGATGAAGAACAAAAGATCTTATTTCTTACATTTGAAACAACTCAGCAGGAAGTAAACCCAATGGTTTCTTGAGAACAGTAACACATCTAATGTGATGTTGTTTTCACAGGACAGTGATTTAAGAAAAAGTCTACAAGAAACAATGGGAAATAAAGTATGCAGACTGTTAAAAGTAATTTTTTTTAAAAAAAAAATCTGGAACAAGTTTCATTGCTATCTCAGGCAGCGTTTACTGCCCCAGTATAGCTGCATCAGCTCTCTGTGTTTTTTTCTGTATCTTTGGAATGGATGATGTACATGAAAGTTTGCTCAATGGTGAAGTCTGGTGGGAGGCTCCCTTTGTGCACACCTATATGCTTGCTCATAAGGTTAAGAGTGGAACTGTAGTGGCCACAAACGGTGCACCGGTACATGAGGGCCCCAGAATGTGTCTTCAAATGACACTTTATGGTGGAACGTCCACGGAAGAACTTGTGACACACTTTGCACTGATATGGCTTCTCCCCTGTGTGGATCCGCCGGTGGTAGTTGAATTCACTGGTGTGAGCAAATCTTTTCCCACAAACCTTACAGCTATATTTACTATTCCCAGGTTGGTTCTGGAGAGCCACATCCTCATTTAGGAACTTCTCCGTCAGCTTCCTCTTTTGTAATGCTTGCTGATGAAGACGGTCACCAAAGTTCGGCCGGACGAGGTCCAAGGTAGAGTTACACTTGTGCTGACTAACATGGTAGCGATAAGCAGCTTCTAGTTTGAAAGCCTGACCACAGTAATGACACCGGAAGAGAGCTTCTTCCATACTTTGGTGGACAGCCACATGTTTCTCCAAAAGGTGTCTATCCACAAAACTACTGGCACAGATAGAGCAAGAAAAAACAGAAATTCCCAAGTGGGAAAGTGTATGCCACATCAAGCTGCAGAGATTGAGATGTTGCTGGTCACATACACCACATATTTGGCCTTTCAAATTCACATGGTCCAAGATGTGGCCACGGACCACATGAAAATCTTTGGCCAGTGGTTTCCTGCAGGCAGCACATGCCAAATCCCCATTGAACAAGTTGACCTTCCCTATCAGAGGGTCACTGGGATGGACAATAATATTGTTGTCAAACACCCCTTCTCGGCGATGGAGGTTCAGCTGCCACTGGGTGAAGAACTTAGTCTCACACATATCACAGGAAAAGAGGAATATCCCAATATGTGACAGGACGTGAGTGACTCTAGAGTTCCTGTCTTGGAAGTGAGTCTCACAAACCTTGCAATTGCCAGTCAGAAGGTCTACATGATCCCTGGCATGCTGACGGATCAACTGAATGTTGGGTTCTAAAACCTTTTTACACACTTGACAGGGCATGGCCTTATTATCCCGGCTGTCGTTCTCAAAGGACAGCTCCTCCTCACTGTCATCGCTCAGCTCTATCACTTCCTCTGCGGCACCTAGCTCTTCACTGGGATCTTCAAAATGCAGCTCTTCTTCCCCCAAGTCTTCCAGCTGCAACTCATCCATCTGCCCAAAGCCATGGTCTTTGGAGTGGTCACTATTGCTGGGGCAGGAATTGCTACTTGTTGATATATCTAGTGAGACATCAGAGGCAAAGAGATGGCCTTTGTTATAATCCCCATTGCTCTGGACTTTATACTGCTGACAGGAGTTCACCGTGGTTTGAATAGCCATGCTAATGTTACCAAGACCAGCCTGGGTCATTATACTCATGGCACCAGTGAACGGTGCTGTTGATTCTTGCTCTTCAGTTTTGGGAGTCTGTGGATGCATTAAATTGTGGCTAGCTTCATTTGTAGGATCTTCTTTATAGCCTATGGCTGCTTCACCATGCATGTTGCAATTTCGATCTGGTCCCAGTTGTTCCCCACTATTTCGGATTTCACCCAGAGAATGGTTAGGTTCAGCCAAAGCACCGCTGGGGCGGCTTTCATTTGAAGCAGAAGGCTGTTTAGTGACAGCTGAGTTTTCCAAGTCTGGGAAAGTAGAGTGGCAAGCCTTCAGCAGATCATCCATGCCCAATTTTTCAGCAATTTCATAAATGACACCCACGTTAATAAGGTCTGTGAAGAGCTCCGAAGTATAGACAAAGTTCAGAATCTTTTCAAAGTTGGCTGGAGTAATGAAATCCACTACGTAAGTACGGACAGCATCCAATCCCGTATTCAGGAAAAGGTTCTGGAAATAGCCTGCTGCACAGGCCAGCACTGCTTTGTGTGCAGGGAAGGAACGGCTACCCACAACAATGGTAACGTCACACATAGACTCCGTCAATCGGGACTTGTTAAGTTCCTTCAACAGGTTATTGGGGTGGTCAGTGCTATGCAACTTGATCCTCATGCCCATCTTGACGGTTCCTCAAAATCTCCTTTTCCTGCTCACTTTTGGCTTCTACTGCCACATTTTTCAGCCGCACCGAAGGGGAGGTGATTGGGCGAGAAGCTCTAGAGAGAAAAAAATGAAGTTCACAGTTTTGATTCTTACTGATTTGGAGTGAAATCTAAGACATAATTTTTATTACATTATAAACCACCTTGGACACCCTGTAAATGAAAAAGCACGAATAAAAATGATGGTACGATATAAACATATGTATTGTTTAGAGAACAAAAAGCATAGCTGCTTTGGTCCAACAGTTCTTTCTGAGGAAGGAAAGAATGAGTGCATGTATGTGAGAAGCAGGATCACAGAGCCACAAGAAGCATCCTTTCATGTTTTAAAGCAATATTATTAAAGTGCTATAGTATTATTATCTACTTCCATTTTCATCTCTTCTTATTCACAGTTCTGCAACCAGTTGACCAGATATCTCTACTTCAGAGAGAAACAGTTTCATAAATAAGAAAACTGGGTGTGCCAATCCAATATATCTTTTGGGGGGATTTATAACTATAGTATCCAAAATGCTTCTTTTTCCTCTGAAAACTTCCTACTTAAGATGCATGTTCTTTGCAAAAGTTCTATTGACTCCTTTTAACAGATGGATGAACTGAACGCCTGAAAATGAAATTGGTCACAAGAAAAGTGACTACAAATCTGAAGTTCTCCCTTCATACTTTCTTCAACCACAACTTGTTGCATCTTTATTTATGAGCCTCAGTTGGCTAATAATAAAATAAAACATGCACAGTAGAGTGCTCACGTTGTGCTTTCTGAAAGTTTCTAAATCAGCAGTCAAATATACCATCTTAACTTACATGTCCCGCTTGAAAAGTTCATCAGGGACCATGCCTGCTATCAAAATAGGCTGGAAAGACTGATATTAATAAAGGATGCCCTACACAAAAACCCTTCAAGCAAGAATGTGAAATCATTGACTTCTCATACCTTAAGAAAAGTGACTCTCCCCCCTTTTTTTTCCCAAAACATATGCATCACTTTAAAGAATGGATGGCGCATAGGTAAAAAAAGCAAGTTATTTATCAACGTTTTTTATTGCTCAAAGAAAACGGAAGTGGAGGCAGTGTGAAAACTGAATGCCGACGGGTCAGGGTTGGGGAAGGGACCTCTAGAAGTTGTTCCTCATCTGGAGTATGAGGTGAGATGGGGCAAGGCAGGGAGGTTCGTTACCCACAGTGAATCCTGGAATAATGAGGAAGAAAGAAGAGCAAAAAAGAAAAAAAAGGGGGCAGAGAGGCAGTTTTGATTTGGAGGCGATGGGGAGGAGTCTAGAAATGCAGGCATTTGTGGGATGGAGGGGATGTCAGGCGAGGCGATGTGGGATGGGGAGAGGCAGAGCCAGTCCTCGAGGAAGCGGCGGAGGGATGGGGCTGCTCCGGCCGACCCATACATGGGGACAAAGGGGCGAGGAATCTTTCGGGTGGCCCAGAGGGCAGGACGAAGGGCTTTCCCGAGGCAAGGAGGGAGGAGGGCGGCGATGCGGGCGCCGGGCGGGGGGCGGCAAGGCACGGAGGAAGGGCGGCCCCGAGCGGGAATCCCTGATGCTGAGGGCGGGGGGGGGGGGTCTCACACCGTGGCAGGCTGCAAAAGGGAGCCGTTTCCCCCGGAGGGGAGGGGAGGGAGGGGAGGGAAGGTGGCCCCTTACCCGGGAGGCGGTGGGCAGCATCCCCGCTCTCGCATACACAAAGGGCTCCGGCCTCCCCTACCCGCCAGCCCGGCCTCGCCGAGGAGGTGCTGCTCCGGCCCCGGCCAAGAGGCTCCATCCGGCCCCGAGACGGCCGGGCCCAGCGCCGCCCCCAGCCCCGGAGGGGGCACTGCAGCAGCCCCGGCTTCAGGGGATTCGCGCGGGAAGCCCGCCGCCGCTGGTGGCGGGGCTGGGGAAGGGAGCCGCCTGGCAGAGGAGGGAGGATGGAGCCGCCGCCAGGGAGGCGGGAGGCTGAGCAGCCGGGGAAGGCAGCCCTGCCGCGTACGGCAGCCGCGGGAGGCGCCCGCCGGGCACCGGGGCAGAGCTCGAGGCCGCGCGCGCCCAGGGGACGAGGCGGGCGGGAGGAGGGGGAGCCCGGCCCCGCCGCGCAGGAGCCTCCGCGTCGCCGGCTCTACGGTCAGGAGCGCTTCGCGCGAGCGGAGCCCCGTAAAGGAGCCCGGCAGTGCACGAGAACAATGCGGGGGATGCGTGTATTGTAGGGCGCGTGAAAAGCGTCCTCGGGAAAGAAGGGCGCTGCTCGGAAGACAAGAAGCGGCAACGGGTGGCGGAGGACGAGCCGCTTCTGTCGGGATGGACGGGAACCGAGCCCGGCGTATCTGGATGGGTAGTTTGAAATGGCCACCTCCCCCAAAAGAAATACAGGGTTTCCAGGAACCATTTCTTTCTCTTCCCTCCACCTCAATCTCTCTCTCTCTCTCTCTCTCTCTCTCTCTCTGTGCGCGCGCGCGCCCTTGAGTCAGTTTATGGCTCCTGGCGACTGCCTGGCCTAGTCCCTGCAGTTTTCTTGGCAAGGCTTTTCAGAAGTGGTTTGCCCTGGCCTCCTTCCTGGGGCTGAGAGAGGAGGACTGGCCCAACATCACCCAGCTGGCTTCCTGCCTAAGGTGGGATTAATACTCTCAGTCTTCTGGTTTCTAGCCTGGTGCCTTCTCCATGACACCAAACTGTCTCTCCCTTCTGGTATTTCATATATATGCATGCTTTGGATGTCTCATATGCCCAGTTCACTATCTAAACATTAATGCCTGCTTGTGGCCATGGATCAGTTTTTGAGGTGTAGGTCCCTGAAACATTTTATGGGTACACCTGAAATATATATCACATGGATCTGACAAATCAGGGGGACTCGAGAAGCTGGGTAATGCCTTCCAAAATATAGGCATTATGTAGTCTAATGATTAAACCTCTGGTCTAAATCAAATTTCTTGTCCTTGCAGACTGCCCGTGAATTTCACCTGAAGGCATCCTGCTTGGAACTCTCCTAGTGTGAGGCAAGATACAAATAAATGAAAGGTGGATGCCTCCGTGATAAATGCACGCCTAGGAGGACTGTGGAGGTAGTAGCTTGCTACAAACTGGAGCAATAAAGAGGTGCTTGAATGAGATTAATACTCAGGGAAGAACAGCGTACATAAAGCACGCTCGACTACTATGCAGATATGGTATAGACGTTGAGCTCACGGATTTTATTGTCTGAAGCAAAACAGCAAATTCTCTTCCTACCCTAGCAAGGTGCACAGTTAGTATATAACATTGGTTAAGTTATTTTGGTAGCCAAGACATACAATATAATCCCATAACCATATGGACCTTTCTCCACTACACGGCAGTAAAAACGCAATGATAATGAGTGACATAACCATTTTCTGTCATTTTTTCAAAATGGGTAAAATCGTCTACCTGAGATGGCCACTTATTTCTTTCTCATGATAGTGGCTAGCGTGGCCTGATTTGCAGCAGTGTAAGTTGGCTGTAACTTCTCCCCTACCTGGGCACATCCTGAAAATGTGTTTGCCTCTGTGTGCATAAAGTGGCGTGTAACTATAACACACAAATTGGTGAACAAATTTTAAGTAAGCAAGGTTCTACATCAGTGTATATAAGAATATGTCTTAGCAATTGAGAATTTCCCACCTAGAAGAGAATCACTACAATTTTCACCTTTGTGTTTATGTATGTGTGTGATTCCCCCCTCCCAATAACACTAATTCAGATGCAAAATGCTGTTTTGAGTGGAATGTACATTCATTATTATTTTTGTTTCTAATTTATTTCTAAAGCACTGAAAACCTACCAGGCACGATAGAAAGATAATTACCTTAATACTGTATAACATCTGTTTGAAACATTATGTTTGCTCTGCACTGTTTCTAAGTCAATGGGAGACTGTGAGTTCTAATCCTGCCTTAGGTGTGAAGCCAGCTGGGTGACCCTTGGGCCAGTCATCTCCCTCAGCCCTAGGAAGGAGTTAATGGCAAACCATTTCTGAAATCTTGCCAAGAAGACTGCAGGGACTTGTCCAGGCAGTTGCCAGGAGTCAACACTGACTTGAAGGCATCAAAAAAAGAAACAAATAGTAGCTTTGCCCTCACAATTTACTTTTGGATGGCCACTGCAGGTAACAAGAGGCTGGATTAGATAAGTCTTTTGTTGAATGTAGCAAGGGATTTACATACATACATACATACACATCATTTTCTCTTTTGAGGTATGTAAAGTGCAGAAAAGTAATAAAAAATAATAAGCAAAAGAAATTAGAGTGCTGGATTCGTGGGATGGAGGCAATAGTATGATGATTTATAATCTCTAGATTAGAGATCCTAGCTTGCATAGAACAGTGTGAACTTTCTTTGGGTAAGTTTCTTTGGGTAAGTTTTGTTATGCTTGTAGCATACAGGTTGAAATGAGCCACCATTGATTGTTACTGTCTCTGTTGTCAGCAGGGAATGCCAAATGAGACTTTCACATAACACCCTTCTGTAGTGTTATGTGGAAGAAAGGCTTTTATTTAGATTGTTGTCACAGATGGCAACACCTGGCTGACCTTGGAAGATAAGCAGCACAGAACCTGATTAAAATTTGGATAGGAGACCACTAGAGAATCCTAGGGCTATAGGTTAGACTGGGTAGTTGAAAAAAATTAAGAAGGCAATGGTCTCTTCTGTACTGATGCCAAGAAAACTCTATGGTTGTATCCAGCTCATGTTTACAAAATTGTCAGAGACAAATCTTGTCAATAGGCAGAGACTCTAAATGTCAGAGTTCCAAAAAGTTAAGAGGTGAGAAGTAGATTCCAAACTTTCAGACTGGGTTTAAAGAAAATTCCTGGGTTTGTTAAAAGAGTAAGCTACTGCTTTTGTCCTCTTCTAGTTGTATATATGCAAGACATGTCTATTCTGGCATCTCATTAAGTTCACTGGGAATTATTCTATATTAAGTGAGTATAAATTTGCAGCAATAGATTTATAATCAGATTCAGAAGCAAGGCAGTTCATGTTTCTAATGATGTAGAAGATGAAATAATTTCTTTCCACAATTAACAAACTACTTAAGTGTGATCAAGATAGTTGGGCCGAAAATCATGCAAAGTGTGCTTATCAATCGTCTCTTATCAAAACGGAAAGCAGCATCAAGTAGTATAGGATTCAATTCTGTGGCCTCTAATCTTCAATAATTTTATTAAAGACTTAGATGAAGAGTGGAGAGAATGCTTAGCAAATATGCAAATGACACAAAACTGAGTGGGATAGCTGATACTAGTGTAAAAGACAAATTTCAAACTGAACTTGATAGATTAATAAAATGGGCTAAAATAATAAAATGAAATCTAACAGAGGCAAATGCAAAGTTCTTCACTTAGGAAGCAAAATTAGTGCACAGGTGTAGGATGTGAGATAGTTGGCTTGGAATAATCGTTTATTCAATAGTAAATGAATATATTTGAACTAGGAATCGGCAGTGGCTTATGGCTAACGAAATTGGTGCCCAGCTAGCAGTATAGTTTCTGTATCACAGGAAGTTAATAATTGCAATTTATTCTGTATTAGTGACAGTGAGAACCAACTTCCAGTACTGTGCCCACTTTGGGGCATTATACTTTAATGATTCCGACAGACTGGAAGAAATCCAGAGTAGGGTGAGAAGGGTGATCAAGGTCTAGAAATTAAGACCAAAAGAAGGGGGAGGGAGCCAGGCCTGGTTATTCATAGAAAGAGAACACTGGGGGGTGGGAGGGTATGACAGCAGTATTCAAATACCTGAAAGGATGTCACACAGAGAAAGTCAAGACCTGTTCTCCATTTCAGAGTGGAAGACACAGAAGACAGATTCCTCTTGATGGTTAAAAAAAAAAGATCATAGCTGGATGAGTAGCTGGGCTGTGAAACCAATTGCTTGGAGAGCTGGAGGGTTCCCTTTCACTCAGTGCTTTTAAGCAGAAGCTAGATAACCATCAGTGAGGGATGCTTTAATTTGGATTCCTGCACTGAGCAAGGAGTTAGACTTGATGGCCTTAGTAGCTCCTTCCAGATTTAGGAAAATCTCAGCCTAGGAAAAGATTCAGCTCCTAGATTGAATTTCCAAAAACATGGCCAGTGCTTCTGGCTGACCATAAAGTCATACAGTTATTCCCACCTTCTCACTTCCCAAACCCCAGAAAGGTAAAACATTTAGATTCTCACTTTGGATTGCCTAAATAATCAGTTTCCATACAGAAGCGCTTTAATTAAAAGCCCCCTTCAGCCCAGTGTTCTAAGCTATGATTGACCATGAGGTCCTTTAAAACCATCATGGTTGCCATCAAAAATGCTTCTTATCATTTAAGAAATAGTTCTCAGCTTAGATAACACGATAAGCTCTAGCTGTTCAGAAATACTTCAATAATTATAAATCAGGGCAAACAATCTGACTGAAGTCCTACTTCATAGCATATGCCACCTACTTCTTAATTTTGCCTCTATTATCACTTTGCTGCTGTATCACTTTGCTGCAGATTCACAAGATGGCAGTCTTTATCTAGCCGCTGCTTGGCAGTGGAGCAAGAACCAAAGAGAAAAAATGGTTTTACAAAGCTTAGCATAAATGCTGTAGAAAGCCTTTGGTCTCCTTAGGACAGTGTTGTCCAAACTTGGCCACTTTAAGATGAGAATTCTGGGAGTTGAAGCCCACTCATCTTAAAGTGGCCAAGTTTGGACAACACTGCCTTAGGAGGTCACTTGGATTTTAAAAAGTAATGTACTATTCAGATAGCTGAGTCCTCAAGTGGGCAGAGCCTAAGGGCATTTGTCTTGTTAAATTACTCTTGCTGCTTAGCCAAACTGAGATTATTTATTCTTTCTGAAGATGGCTTTTGTACTGCAGCAGGGACCAATAAATAAATGCAGAAATTCCTGTGCGGCCCCCTGCTTCTGACGCCCAAAGGGCAGAAAATCCTCCTCCAATTAATAGCAATCTCTTTTGTGAAACTGCTGGTTATTTACCACTTGAACGGAATTAATTCTCTCAAAGCCACCCACCTGACTCGGTTTACTTTATTTGGCAGTGTTATTTCAGAACCATTATAAATACTGATATAAAGAGCTGCACAGAGAATGGGAAATTGTGAAGAGAATTTCCAGCCATTCTTACTCCAAATTTGATTTTTTAAGATGGAAAGGAAAGGGACATGGAGAACTGAATTGAGATGACGTTGCTCCATGACAGTAGTCTTCTGTAGTATCTCTACAGAAAAATACTAACTCACTAAAACTAACTTCACAAACAGAAGTTATTTTGCATGGTGAGGCAGCATTAGGGATCATTCGTTCTTTCTGACTGTATATAATAATTACTCTCTGTCAACTGTTTTTATTTTCAAGTGACACTGAATTTCCCTTGTACTCCCTTTTTTATATTTAATATTTATAAATACCTTCTGATTTGAACTTGAGGGTTGAAAAGTTAATATCTGGCAATCCAAAAGGAAATTTCCCTTCCACTTCCTAGCTTCTCAGATTCACCAGTGTATCATGCTATTTGTGCCTATGAGATCAAGAGATCTCATTGGACTGCTACCGCTCCATCATAATTTTTCGTAGACAGGCTTGTTGTTGTCGTTCTTTCTTCTCCTTCTCCTTCCTCTTCTTCCTCTCCTCGTCCTCCTCCTCCTGTGAAAAATGGGTACCCTTGACTACAATTGTTTTTCTCAATGGAAGATACTCATTAAGTGTTCAACTTCAGTGGCTTTTTCCTAGAGGTTTCTGTACCTCAAAACGAGATTACTGAGATTTTCAGGTAGTCAGGCACTGGATGTGACTGCTGTTACCACCCCAAATTGCTGAGGAAAATGAAGCAGTTGAGAACTATGGTAGCAGAAACCCAGGCAGTGGCACAAATACTGGTAAGAGCTTGTGTTCAAGGCTGCACTATTCATAAGAGTGGAAAGGTCTCAGTTCTTCACTGAGCAATTCAAGCTGTTTCATTATAAGTTACTGGAAAATTATGATCAGCTTCATATGGAGCTTTCAAGTATGGCTGTGCAGGAGCCCCTCTTGAAAGCAATAAAGTGACTGTGTCTTTTTCCAAGTTTGCACGACTGCTTCAGAAGGTGGTCTCGGCTGCCTTTGCATGCACAGCCACTTCATTGCACTGCAGAAACAACCAGGAAGAGTTCCTGAAACAGCTCCATAAGTCTCCAAAAAGACACTGTTACTTTAAAGGAAAAAGGCATGGCTCTTTGGAAGAATTCATATAGTCTTATATGCTCATTAGGTCTTTTGTGGGAAAGTCTTCATCTTGTTTTCTCTGTCTACTTAATTCCTTCTCTATTTCATACAGACCTCCGGCGAGAGCTCAGTGGTGGCACAGAGATTTGACACTCTAAGACTGCACTTTGGCATCTTCAGGCAGAACAAAATCTGGAAAATTATGTGAATCATATTACATAATTGTGAGCCTGCCCAGAGATCACTCTGTGGTTCTACTTATTTAATGATAGAAGTGGAGCTATTTCATTGATTAAAAGAAATAGCTCTTTCAATGTATATAATCTGACGTTTAGTAAGGATAAAGTCTTTCTTTCATTCTTTTTGCGCCTTCACATCAGTCTTGAACTCCCAGTCTCTACCCTGGTGCCTTAACCACTACACCAAACTGGCTGTTTCATTTACTCTTAATTTAGCTGGTTTATACTAATTTTGGCATTTTAAATGACAAAGCACACTTGCTTGGGATAAATCCCTATGAAAGCTGAATAAACTTATTTGGAGCAGAGTAAATGAATTCTAAAACAAATTCATCTGTTAGCAGCAGAAATCAATACTGCTTCTCCTGTACTGTTACTTTAAGCCAGAGAAGGACTGCTCGTGGACTCTTCAGCATCCTCAGATTGTTCTGGCAAATTTCAGTGGCATTTCAGGCAGTTTGGGGGGACTTGAGAAAGGAATTTAAATAGCAAGTTTGCCTCCCATGAAGTTCCCCATTTCCACTTTTAAAATCCTCCTTAGTGTCCAAAAAGTTTTCCCCCCCGATTTAAGTAGATTTAGGTAGTGGTAAATGGAAATAATAGCAGGAGGTCTCCAAAAGGCCTTCTACCCTATTGCCATCCTTAAACTCCATGTCCCAAAAATGGATTGAAAAAAACTAGACACATCTCTTCCTTAATATCACCATATGCCTTTCTTTAGGGGGTCAGGAGTCTGCTCAAAGATCATGCTGAGGAGTGGCCAACACAGAGATATGGATGTTCCTAAGTAAAGTCTGATGGATCAACTAATGGCTTCTAGTGATCTGGATACTTGCTAAGAAAGAAGCAGCTTACCTAGACCTTGGTCTGCCCAGTAAGACACATGCACTTCTTCAGATAGATAGATAAAGATGGATAGAGATAGATCAATCTAATTTACAGTTTCGAAGGTATGCCACAATTGTTTAGATATACCCATTTATGCTTTCACTTTATGTCTGAAACAATTGGATTTGACAATTCTAATGAGTTCTATGTGGCTCTGTCCTTAGTTGTTGATCTGAACGTTCAACTAGCATACAGCACTGCCACTGGGCTTTATCTGGGACTACCTGGTATAATGTTTTACACATTTATAAATTTGCAGTTGTTTCCAATTTAGAACATCCAAATTTTAAAAGATGACTCCTTTTTGGTGTTGCCCAGACTGCCTGTGTGTTAGCAAACAAATGTGTGAATCTACCTTATGCTGTGTCAGCCCAATATTCCATCTAATCTAGTTTGACACTTATTCTGCAAATCAGCAACTTCTAAAGGTCTCAGGAACCACCTTATGCTTTTCTGCCATAGATAAACGTTGAGCTTTGTACATGCGTGGCACAAGCAATGCCATAGGGCCTCCAAAGCAAGAATGTAGCACAATCCTAAACCATGATCTCCTAAACAACAGGCAGATTTTGATATTTACTATACATTGTGCCAGTAACTTATGCCATTTTGCAAATGTGTTGGTTTATTGATTTTGTTAAAACAATGTGTGTCCCCCCCCCCATAATAACAAGGCATCTGAAATATCAAACAAAGAATGAGACACACACAGTGGCAGGTCATAAGTAAAAACCCTGTTATTATAGAAGACTGAGGTGTTCTTTATCTGTGCCACAGAAGGATGCGCAGAAGGATGGTTTTGCATGAAAGAGATTCTGCAAATAAGTCACATGTGTACACAGAGGGACAAAGCACCATGAAGACTAGGACTAACTGTCAAAATGTGCAAACAGTGAACACTAAAGCAGTACAATAAGTTATAGGCTAGAATTAAGAGCATAATTAAGGAAAAGAACATGGGAAGAGGCATGGGACAAAATGAAAAAGCTCCATGGTACATCAAAGTTTCTGGTTTGTCTGAAAGTATACTGGGCTTTGGTGGATGAAATCAGATTTGTGTTGGTTTCTTGAAGTCTTGCAGACATTGTGCTTGTCTTCACTCTTGCATGAAACCTGCACAAGGAAACACAAGCAAAAACTACTAAGCTGAGTGCAATACACATTGCAGTTCTCTGTTAGAAAAACCTAGTCACAGAAGATTAGTTAGGAAGGGATTCAAATAGATGCTGAGGTTCTTTTGATATAATAAGCCAGACCAAAGGGAACAAGGTTGCATTCACATGTAAAGTTAAGACCACTGGGATGTGCAAAAAAAAAATCACTGGAAGGGCCATTTTGTGTACCAAACAGTTGTTTTGAGGTGACCTGTACCAAAAATGAAATATGCGTATTTCAGCTGTGTTGATCCATGCACAAAATGGAAAAGGGCTTTTTTTCATTTGAACAGAAATATTTTGGGATTGGGAATGGTGGAAAAAAAGCCCAGGTCATCAGTGGTTGAGGGAAGGAAGGGAAGGTGCTGGGAAGACAGGAGGGAGGCAGCAGGCTGGTGCCATATGCTGCCCTGGAACATCAGCATGGGGATGCATTGGAAAGATGTGATGGCAGGAAGCCTGGGGCAATATGCTGCACAGAAAACTGCTGAGGGGAGAGAGGGTGATGTGCATCAGATTGGCCAAACTCTCACCTGTCCAGATGTTGTTTTGTCCCAAATCCAGAATAATCTAAGTAACCCAAGGTTCAGTTCTACCAGTGTCTGCCCTGAAATAGTTCCTTGGAACCTCCCAAACACAATAGTTTGTTCTAGGTTTGAAACAAAACATTTTCCTGTTCTGCACACACCTGTATAGGACAGAGGGTTTTTTAAACTATATTTTGTTGGACAACATATAAGGGAAGTAGCTTAGTTTATTTATGACAACAGAGTCATACAGTCATTTTTAGGATGAGGACTACACTTGCCCTTTGAATAGCATGCTAGGGCCCAAAAGGCAAAAGTGGACAGGGAGGGCCAAAGAAATGGGAGGCATCATAAGAAAAACTATGTTTATTGTCATTTTATTTAATTTATGAATGCTTATTAATGTCAGGAATAATTATTTCTCATATATTTAATAACTCCCTTCAAAACTGCAGTTTGGTAACAGCTTTGAGATAATCTTTGAGGGCTGCCTCCAAGGTTTGCCTGAGGATGCAGGCTGCCCTGGGCTCAAATTGTGCTGTGTGTATCAAGCTGAAGTGGGTGAGGTTACACACTGCAGTAAAATGTCAATACAATATTGTACAATACAATAATAATAAAATACACAATGGCTTAGCATAATGTGCATACCAGAGTGCAGTCTGAGCACAGCTAGGTATACATTTGATTCCATTGAAGATGACTATATTTGAGATTACAAGAAAGCACCGTCAGGGATGATTGGCTCTGAAAGCTATTTTACACATAAAACATCATTTGACCTAAACAACACATGTGTGAGGTCTTAGTGTCCTATACCTTAGTATATTCCCATGGGCAAATTTTGTTCAGTTATGCATTTAACTTTATAGATATCAGCCTACAACATGTATAGAGACCATTACTGGAAAGCAGCAGGTGTGATAGTTTTGAATCATCTATGGATTCCAAAATCAATTCATTTTTCTAGTTCCTAAAAATATATCACAGGTACCTTTAATGTGATGGACATTATGCATTAAGAAACATAAATAGGAGTTAGAGCTAGCCATTTTCAATCAGATCTAATATTTAACATCTTCTCAGATGCTGAAACAATTGAGAATTGATAAGACTATTTTTAGTTGTATAAATAAGGATCACTAGCAATGATGATCCATTGATGGTTTAACAATAGGCTAGAAACTGGTTTCCCAAAGGGCAAAGAAAACCTTTATATGAAAGCCTTCGACAAGGCAAAGAAAACCTTTATATTCCAGCAGATACGTAATACAGCTTGCAGAACATGATATATCCTTCAGTAGGGGAAGAAAGAGTTCAAACTGCAAGGGAATGCAGCCTATAGACTGCCTAAGTTGTCTTCAGCCTTGCAGAGGTGTCTGTTTGCCTCTATTCCCTGTTACTACCTTTTACAAAATCAAGCCGCTTTTACAAAGACCTTATAAGTCTCTAGTGCTTTCTCTTCAAGACTGAAGAGCTTATTCCTGGAACTACTCATTGCCCTGGGAAGCATAAAGAGCACAATATACTGGAATTGGATACTGTCCAGATTTCTGGTTATAATACCATGTTGCTTCCAAAAGTGGCTGGACTGTAACTTTGAATGTGCATATAAATTCACCAAAAATACTTGTGACTACTGGGTGATTAGGCCTACCCTATTTGGGCTGCAAAAAATCCAGAGAACCTCCAGATAGCAGCAAAGATGTAGAGAAAACTGCGTGAATGTGGTATCATCTTGTGGTCATATGGATATTTGAAGGGATACATCAGAATTAGCCTTATAATTGACTCTAGGTCTTGGTACAGCAACCATTAAAAGTAGTTTCACATTTTACAAGCATTTCTATTTACAGATTTATCTATTTCAGCTCCAGAGAATTCACAGCACCTAGACTTTAGTCACTGGCAGGTTACTTACCAGATTTGCTGCATCTGCGGTGTTCATCTAACCTACCTTAAAAAGTGATTGAATATCACTAATGTTACAGTCAGACTCTGCTCATATCTGTTTCAACTTAGTCATACAAAGAAGTATGTATAACAAATTTTGAGCCTGCTTTTACCATATGTGAAGTTGCTTGTATATCTAAAATCTTGTAAACAGTAAAAATCTATATAGGAGAAATCTGTTGAAGAATTTCTCTCTTCACCCCATTAAAACAGAATCAAGTTTGGCCCCTCTTTCCTTACCTCATTCTGCATTTGGTGAGTACTTTACGTCGCCCAAACCAGCGAATGCTTCCTTACTGAATTCAATGGAATTATCTAGAATTAGAGTATAGGAGAAGTTGGTTTCTAGCTGAAGCATTTAACTTCCATCAGTGTGATGGATACCCTATTCTCCTTTCTGTTTTCCTGTGGCTGAGAGAGGATGCAAGCAAAAGGTTCAAAGCCTGATTTCTCAACCTTGATAAAAGGGAGAGGTAATGTTAAAGCAAGAAGGGAAATTCAAAGGTGAAGGAACAAGGAAGAAAATACAGGGATAGGTTTGTCCTTTTCTAAAGTCCAAAGATCACCATGAGTGAAAGAAGGGGAAATGAGACTTTTCTTACAATACACCATAAAATGTAACAGAGAAAAGGTAGTAATATCAAATTTATTACATCTGTTCTCTGGACAATGTTAATCAGCTAGAATTCTGTGCAGCCTTAGAAGTAGCATTTAAAACTACAGGATTTAACACAGAGACCCAAGAAACATAAGGCAGACAATCATACCACAGATCAGAGGAACACAGTATCAGCATCAACTCAAAGCAGACAAGAGAGCAGCCCCCAACAGCCTAAGGAAGGACCAAACCAACATCATCCTCCCAGCAGACAAAGACCGAACTACAGTCATTATGGATAAATCATGATACTTGCAAAAAGCCAAAAAATTATTAGAGGACAAAGAAACCTATATCCCAGTTAACACCAACCCAATATAGAAACTAGACAACCTAAGCAAGAGAACCCTTAACGACCTAACCAAGAAAGGCCAGATCACAAAAGAGGAACAGTGGCTGATGAAAAGCAGTGGGCCCATCCTCCCACGTTTCTATGGATGACCAAAAATACACAAGCCTGACATACCTCTCTGACCAATTGTATCTTTACTAGGGACTCCAACATACAACATAGTGAAAGAACTGACAAAAAAGCTTGGACATCTCACAGAGAAGAGTGAATATTGTATCAACTCCTCACTGCAGTGCCTCCATAAAATCAAAGATGAAGATGAAATTATGGTCTCATTTGATGTCACAGCACTCTTTACATCCATAAACCCAGAACTAGCGAAAGATCCATACCAGCAGCACTACACAACACACCCGACCTAACCAAATACACCCAGATCGAAATACCCAGAATCATGGACCTCATCAACCTCTGCCTCACCACCTACTGTATTTTCAGTTTGATGGACAAATATACCAACAAATCAGAGGCACACCCATGGGATCACCACTGTCAGGACTCATAGCAGAGATTGTAATGCAACGCCTAGAAGCTATAGCACTTCCACGCATACAACCAAAAGTATGGATCCGGTATGTAGATGACGCCTTCATTATAATAAAAAAGGAACCACTAGAGAAGACACATGAAACCATCAACAACATCTTCAAAGGAATAAAATTTACCAGAGAGGGAGAAAACAACAACACACTACACTTCCTGGATATCCTCATCAGCAGAGGAAACAACAACAGATTAGAAACCCAAGTCTATTGGAAGACAACCTACACTAACCAAGTACTCCACGACCAAAGTAACAACCCAACCTCCCACAAGAGGAGCTATGTAAGAATATTATTCAGACGAGCACAAACGCATTGCAGCAACCCAGAACAGCAGAAAAAGGAAACAGACCACCTATACAACATCTTCCAACAAAATGGATATCCACGCAACTTTATCAAAAAGAGCCTGACCACTCAACCTACTACAACACAACCAACACAAGCTATGAAAACAATCACTGTGCCATACATCAGAAACGTCTCAGAAATTACCAACAGACGATTACAACCACATGGCATCTCTATAGCACACAAACCAACTAAAGCCCTCCAAAACATCTTAAGTAAACCAAAAGACCCAGTAGCCCAAGAAGAAAAGAACAGGAGTCATCTACAACATACAATGTAAAGACTGTAACAAACACTATGTAGGACAGACAGGCAGAAGGCTGGCAGAGTGCATCCATGAACACCAACTAGCAGTCAGAAGACATGATGAAAACTCCTTAATCTCACAACACATGGACAGACATAACCATAGTTTCAACTGGGAAACTGTCGGCATCTTAGACCAAGCTAAATCCAAAAATGCAAGGGAATTCTTGGAAGCTTGGTAGTCAGACAAGGCAGCCATCAACAAGCACATAGAGATAAACATTCTACACACTATTCAAAAGAGACAATAGAAAAGAAAACAAAAGATCAGAACATCTCCTCACCAGCAATCATCACCCAGATAAGCAGAGATTACCACCAGGCACACAATCAAGCAGTAATCAGTACCCTAATCAAGGAACTACCAGAGGAAAAAATAAAACAAAACAAAATCCCCACTCCCACCAACACTGGCAGGGCATGCTACAGTATATAAACAGAGAGCAGACCCCATTCCATTCTAGCACTGAAGATGTTACCTAGCTGGGTAATGAAACGTTTGCAAGAAAAGAACCAAGCTCAGAGAACCCCAAGCACTCCACAATATCAAATTTCCATTACAGTAATCTTGTGATGGTTGGCAGAGATATCCATTCCTAATCAGGACATCAAAATGACAAAAATATGTATAATGATATAACAATGCAAGCTTCATCCTTTCATGCTTGCATTGCAATGTCATACACAAGTACATAAGGGGCAGAATTTGCATCACAACATTGCAATGCACTTTTCATCACTTGTTCCCCTTTCCCCCACAGATGCCTTTGGTTGTTGTAACCTGCACTTAGAAGATTTTGGGTGGATGAAAGCTTTACTATGATGACAATGTAAAGTGATAGAACTGCCTCATATAGGTGGTCTCTGTTTTTTAAAAAAATTGGAGGTCTAGTATACAATATTTTATACTGTCTTTTGGCTGAAATAAACATTACATTGTATTACATTAGTCTACAGTGTCTGTGTTCCCCATCACCTCAGCGTGATAGGAAATTAAATTAAGCAGTTGAAGCACTCTAGGGACTATATGGAAGTGCTGGGGGGGCTGCACATGCCTTGGGGTCACAGGCTGCTCCCCCCCCCATTTTGGAAATACATAACAGGGTACAGTTTAATTTCTTATGCCTTTTTTGAATTATAATGTGTCTCAGCAGCATTTCTATTTCAGGCTATCATAAATGACTACCATAGGCACGTGGACTTTCTTCCCTGTATCCTGAATTTGGAATATGAGAAGGTCCCTGTCACTAGATCAGACCAAGAGCCTATCTGGTCCAGCATCCTGTTTTCCACCAGGCAGCACTGGGAAGTCCATAAATGAGAACCACAGCCTTTCTTCTGCTTATCAACAACCAGTGTATAGGAACAACTACCTCTAAAGTTAGAAGAAGGACAGAGCAGGGGTGAGCAGGCAGAAGATATGCTGGGATCTGCTTGTGCCTCACCTTTCTACTCACAAAGGGCACTTAAGGAAGCTTATGCATCCTCAGTTCACGAACACACCTACCAGGCTCTGTGGTCCTTTTGCCCATCAGTCCAACAAAGAAATCATGCATGTCTCCTACAGAAACATTAAATTTATTAGACAAAACAGTTTTCAACCAACTGGGGAAAAAACAACAGTCTTGATTTAATGCAGCGCTTGTAAATCTGGTATCTTAATCGTCTGGTAGGCTTATTTACTGCATTCTGAATTTCAGAGATAATGCTGAATATGGCATAATGGTAATAAATACATTTCTGTATATAATAGTCCACCTCTACCTATATTAAACTAGGTTTCTAGAATGCACTGTTGATTAATAAGCTAAGATACTGATTCCATTGCAAAGTATTGGGGCTGAATAAAAGCTTCATTCAGGGGCCATTAAGTCAGGTCCATCATGCTTCTTCTACAAAGTAGCACATTATTAAAGCCTCCTGTCCCCTCTACAAACACTTTTATTAGGACTCACCATTCTTTTCTGAGGGATATACCTCTAAGGGCAGTTTGCACAAGGTTTTTCCTACCCCTGAGTATCAGGGGTATATCCTAAACTGAATCCATTCTAAGGAAGTACAAAATGTCATATAGAAGCAGGATTAGTGTGATATTCCCCAATAGCCATATAACCCAGTCACAACTTTTTCTGAGAGCATCTTGGAAAATGTTCCATTTGCATGCCTGGAATTAATGAAATAGGAGAAGCAGTACTTACCACAATAAAATAGTGTAATATTTTAGAACAATACTGGGAATCTTTGTTCCTCCAATAATGTTAAAAATCCCATCACCCTCAGACAATGGGAATTCAATGGCAGTGATATCTGAAAAGGCCAAGGTTCCCAATTTCTATTTTAAGATGTTCAAAATCTATACAAAACATATCTCAGTAACAATCTTTGAGATACCCCAAATTGAAGATGAGGAAAGGAGTGGTGGGAGATAATGGCTTGCTTAGTGAATTCATGGCAGAGACACCATTTGAGCCAGCGTTTATGGTTCATGGCTCTTCACTAACCTATCTAGCTTCTGTGGTGATGCAATCTATTAAATAACTGGGACTGGCAAAATAAACACAGACTGTTTCAATCATTTAATACAGAAGAGAGTTGTTTTAAATTGGGGTGTGTGTGGTTGTTGGTTTTCTTTTCTTTACATTGTAAACCTACACATATTAAAAGGCAAATAAGCTAAACAAAGTTCAATGTAGCTTAGTAATACAGGTAGTCCTCACTATCCGATCATAATAGGGACCAGAATTTAGGTCGCTAAGTGATTTGGTTGCTAAGCAAATCGGAGCTGATTTTATGACCTTTTTTACAATGTCATAAGCAAATCACATGGTCAGTAAGCGAATCCAGCTTCCCCAATGGATGTGTTTTGCTGGAATTCGGTTAACAACCACGTGATTCGCTTAGCACATGATTCGCTTAACTAACATGTGATTCGCTTAATGACCATTGTAAATAAGGTCACAAATCATGATCACGTGACTGTGGGGTCGTAAAGCACTTTTCCCAAGCCATCATAACTCTGAACTGTCATTAAATGAACAGTCGTTAAGCAAGGACTACCTGTAGAACAATCCTTTGTCCTGGTTGGCACACTCTGATGTCAAAGTACTTTGACTTATCTGGATGCCATGCTGGCTACAGCTCATCTGGGCTGTGTTTTTCCATCTCCTTCCCTGAACTTTTTCCCACTTTATGTAATATTCCTTCTCACTGCTAATAACAAGATGCAAAACTTTACATCAGCCATATGGTTAGCCTAATTCCACCTTCCAAGTAAGAGGTATAGATGGAGAGACAAAGGATCCAAAGAGAGATTTGGAATCCCACATAAACTGAAAATTGACTTTAGTCCCATAATCCACACATTTCTCAGAAAAAGTCTGTTCAAATACAGGTAGTCCTCAACTTATGACCATTCCTTTAATGATCATTCAAAATTATGACTGTGCTGAAAAAAGTGACTTACAACTGGTCCTGGCACTTACGACTGTCATAGCATCCCCACGGTCATGTGATCAAAATTCAGCCACTTGGCAACTGGCATGTATTTACAACAGTTGCAGCGTCCCTAAGTCATGTGATTGCCATTTGCAACCTTCCCAGGGGGCTTCCAACAAGCAAAGTCAATGGAGGAAGCTGGATTCGCTTAATGACCATCTGATTCGCTTAACAATCTCAGTGATTCACTTAACAAACATGGCAAAAAAGGTCATAAAATCAGGCATGACTCATTTAACGACCGCATTGCTTAGTGATGGAAGTTCTGGTCCCAATTGTGGTCGTAAGTCAAGGACTACCTATATTCATGTTAATTTTTATGCTATTTTCTTGTTAAACAAACTTTTTCCAAGCAACTTTTTCATTGTTTTCTTGGTAAAACTCCGATCTGTGTGTACACTCAGTAGATATTATGTGTAATTTTTTTCTTAAGACATGCATTTTTGTATATGTACATTAAATTGTGACATACACATACAAAAAATTCTGGCAAACATGGATTTTGCTGTGCACATGAGCCTCTTCCATATATTGGGAGGTCAGAAATGTATTGAATCATCTAAAAATCCCCCTGAACTGAAGACTTACTATGCAGACTTACTATCTTCCTTTTTTACCCCTGTAATCTTCTATGTTGTCCTCTACTGGACCTAGCTAAACATTACAAATAATTCTTGCAATCTCATTCTAAGACTTGAATTCTTCACTCTTGTTGGAAATCCTAGCCTCAGTGAAGAACTACTGTAAATACTAAAAATAAAAAGGAAACAGGTGAAACAGAAAATCCCTAATCTCGTAGAGGGCTGGAGACAGCAGCACAAATCTAGTTTATCTTGAAAGAGGAGGAGGAAGAGGACATTTAAAATAGCGCCAAACTGATTCTTTTCAATTCAAATGGTGTCTTCACCTTACTACATGGCTGAAGGTATCCTTTAACCTCATCCTTCTTTCTAGTGACAAGCCTGTACCAGTAATGTTTATTCAGTCAATGACCAGCCGTCTCTAGAGGAAACAGCAGGGAAAACAGTACTTATTGTAGAGATCAACTGATCAACTTACGTTTCTGGGAAGAGGCAATGGACTGGGGACCTGAAAAAAAAAAGAAGCAGCAGGAGATAAAAGGCCCAAATGCACCACTACCATATGCATTTCCAGATCCCATTTTATTTAGAATGGAACACAGATGCACACTGGAATTTATTGTGAAAATATATCACAACATTCAGGTTTTCTGCTTGAAAATGCTATGCCTCCACCAATCATCAAAATCTAACATGGATGGAATTATATTTTTTTCTAATTCACATGTTCTTATTACAAATTTAGTATACACACAACCGTACAGAGACATGCCATCTCCTCCCCCTGTCACATAATTTTTCTCTCTCCCTGCTTACCCTATATCCAAATTCTCCAACATTTTTCCTTTCTTCCAAATCTCTATTCCCACTCTAAATCTCTCCCCTTCTACTCTTTTTCCATTTTCTTATCCACTTACTACTTCTGAATAGACTGAACTGACAAATTTTATCTGATCTCAGAAATAAAACAGGCTTAGCATATTTAAGGTAGTGGAAACAGTTTCTAAAGTCAATACAGTCCTTGCAGTACATGACCTGCAGCTCAAAACTTGCTCCGTTTTTTAACCCCACTCATCCTGGATTAACATGTACTATTATACACACACTATATAAAGTTATATTCAAAGTTGCAGGGAATAATCTTATTAAAATCTTACATATTTTGAGACATTTACTTCCCAGATTTCTTTTCTTTTTTTTAGTATGTCCTTGAGAATTCACAAGAGGTGAAATACATGTCTTAAAAGTAATGAGATTTGTTTGTCAAAGAACTAATATGGAGGACACTAAACCTTTAGAAATAATAATGAATAAGGATTCCTTTTCTACACATTTACCTCTTCATGCATTTTGTTATTTTTTATCATTTCTCTCTCTGTGTGTAATTTGTATTACAGCCCACAGTGTATTTAAACTGCTGCTCAGCCTATGACTTCAGCAAAAATATACTAAAATAAATGGGTTGCAAATTTGAGGGATTAAGATGTTGACACTATCTTAAAGTTTTTAATATAAGAAGAGGAACAATATTATGAAGTTATATCCACTGCATTTCATAGTGTTAGAAATATTCACAGATCTTTTGGGGAATTCTCCCATCTCAGAGAAAATTCATACCACTGTAATCTGTTTCTGTTGGGAATTGTTGAATGCCTGGTTGTATTTTTCTGTGTTTCATTGAAAATCTCTCCCTCATTAATCTCAGGGTGTGAAGAAAATATTCATGTCAGCCTCCATTCAATCATGTGTATGAATTATCTTGTTGCTGGAATATTACATGCTATTTATAAGTCTGACTTCACACTCAAAACACTGAAGAAAACATTTCAAGTTATCAAACATTTTTGAATTATTTTCAGGCTGATTTCTTGGTGTTTACTTACTGATTTCTTCTTTGCCTGACAGCCTGAGCAGTGCCTCATAGGATATCCCTTGGCCATCATATAATCGTCGGAGCAAGGATAGAGGCAGCTTATAGAGATCTGAGTTCTTCTGTTGAAATGAAAAAAACAAATAACATGATATCAATCAAAGTTGATACAGCAATACATAAACGAATATTTCCCCGTCCCTCAACTTTCCATTTCCACCTTAACTTTATCTCTTATCCAGGCACATACATTTTCAAAATGGAAGTAACTTTTTAAAGTATAATTCCTCATAATCTGTACTGTACAGCTAGCAGAATAAGTTGGACAATGCCTACTGTAACCTCTCTATTCCTCTAGGTTAATTATTTGAATGTCAGTCCAATAGAGCATAAACAAACATTTAAAATGCTACCTCACTTCACTAGTGCAATAGAATAAGTATATAGTAAACTTCATTAATGCAAAGTGTAGTTGCTAAACAAACCAACCCATTCTAATGCCAGGAAATTACAGGCTTTTAGTCTCCAATTGGCTTCTCTCCAGCCTATCCCCCAAACTCTTCCAGCATCCAAATTTCTATGTTCAGTATTTCCGGTTCCTGAATGAAAGGTATAAAATGCATCTCCCACTAAGAAGTCTTAGTTTGATCTTGAGCTTCAGATCACAGAGCTGTAAGATCTGGTCTAAGTTTATAAAAAGGACTGTTTCAATCCCATACCCTATGTTATGTCATATCATGCATGAAGATGACCTTGCACACATTTTGTGTCTCACTTTGGTTGATCCCCCAACTGATATTACCCACTATGGACTTGGATACCAGATTACAAATTGTATTTTATTTGCATAGTTCAAATCTCCAAGGAAATATGGTCATAGATAGTCTTCCCCGCACTTAAAGTTCTTCAGATATGTTGAAATTTGTAATTCATCATCACCAACTAACAAAGGGATGAAGGATATTTAGTGCAACTCTTAGAAGGCACCCATTTTGGAGAAATAGTCTTAGATTAGAAGATGGCAATTCTGCTCCCCCAAAAGAGCCAAAATCCCCATAATGATAAATCACTGCTATTGTTTGTAGTTCTAAAGACCCTGCTGTTCTCTCACATCCTGGAGAACTGTATGTTGAACAAGGAGGAAAAATGTTTCAGAATGAGAAGCAGGGAAAAAACCTATGAGACTCATCAGCAGGTATAGAGAGTAAGGAAGATGACCTTGACAAGGATATGTAGGAACCATTACGTAGACAAAAGGCGCTGAAGCATTTTTTACATCTAGAACAAAAGAGTTAACATTCGGAAGCGGCTCAGGCAGCAGCCTCCCTAATTCACTGAACAATAAGGAGGAGGAGGTACAGCACAATCAGACCTGCAATATTCTGTTATTACAGCCAATTTCTATAAAAGTAGTTTTAGTCTTCCTGTGAAGTTGATTTCCTAGTCTAGTCTGGTCTACCTAGTAGGGTTGACAGCAGGTGCTGCAAAAATCAAATTCCACACAAGTGCTACAAATTCTACACAAGTGCTACAAATTCAAGATATGGCCATTTAGGATGAATCATCACCACCTCCTTGCCCCAGCATGAAGATGGCCCACTAGACATTTCCAGAGGACTTTTCTTCATGTTACTTCCTATATTTCATTGTCCACCTACAGCTCTGAAAGTTTTTTCTCTATCCCACCTCCAGATGCTCTGTGCAGGTGATGTACAGTATGTTGGTATCACATGGGAAAGGTGGCCTGAAATGACATGCTCCATGTGGGGAAACAGTGGCTTTAGCTGGTTCTGTCAGTCCCAGTGTGATCAGGAAACTGCCCTTTATCTCTCTTTGGCTATGAGGAAGACCGGAACCCAGGCTTCCCCAGCCATTTTTTAAAATTTTAAGTGTGTTGATCACCAGTCAATTGGTCAACCTAAAGCAGTGTTTCTCAACCTTGGCAACTTGAAGATGTGTGGCCTTCAACTCCCAGAATTCCCCAGCCAGCATAGGTTGACCAATTGACTGGTGACTGGGACACACTGGGACTGACAGAACCAGCTGGAGCCACCGTTTCCCCACATGGAGCATGTCATTTCAGGTCACCTTTCCCATGTGCACCAACATACTGTACATCACCTGCACAGAGCGTCTGGAGATGGAATAGAGAAAAAACTTTCAGAGCTGTGGGTAGACAATGAGATACAGGAAGTAACATGAAGAAAAGTCCTCTGGAAATGTCTAGTGGGCCATCTTCATGCTGGGGCAAGGAGGTGATGATTCATCCTAAATGGCTATATCTTCCATTCGTAGCACTTGTGTGGAATTTGATTTTTGTAGCACCTGTTGTCAACCTACTAGGTAGACCAGAAAGGACTTCTCTTTTGTACTTCTATAGCCTGCCTGGCAGAGAACTCCCTTTCCAGTAACCACAGCTTCCAGGAGCTCTGGCTCCTCACTCTCTTTCCTTACTTAACATTCTGAGGATAAAACACCAATCCCCACAGCTAAACCCCTTTCTCAAACTCCAGACCTAGAAATCTTCATATGGCTGTTAGGATTCTTCATCTGTCTTCTTTGGCCCTCCTTTATGAGGAGTAGCTACCAATATACTGACAATGCTAGCTAGGCAAGTAATGCTAGAGTGCCTCCAAGTCCTAATGGAATCTCTCCCTTCTGATGCCAATTCCATTCTAATTCCAGGTAATCAGAGCAGATTTTTACCTAAAAAAGCTGTCAATTGCCTCTCCTTATGCAATATTTTAATCAGCCTTGAAGAAGAAAAGAGAGAACAGCACTTTAATTTGGCGGCTGCTGCTGCTGGAAGTAAAGCAATTTGAGGGAGGGGGGAGATGAAAGTGTGTCCAAATTTCAAGAACATCCAAAAATAGGGAATTGCTTTATAAGAGCAGTAAAGTTATGGTAATTTGAGTCATATTTTGGACTGCACAGAAGTAACAAGAAGAGATTATGGTGGCTGAGGATAGAATTGGATTTCTCAAAGCTTTTTATCCCCAATGGATCTAATTCAGAAGGGATTTGACAAAAGAAGCCACTTAAGACTCCCGCTAGGCCTTGCCCCCAAAAGCAATTTGCACTGCATAAAGCCCCTTTTTTAACAGAAATGGGAGGAAGGGGGAAAATGTACCTCATCCTCTACTGAACTTCCCCTTTTTATACCTATGAATGAATGTCTCTTTTACATCAGATTAGATTCTGGCCCACCTGCAAGATGACAGTTTCTTCAGTAGATTTGGAACACAGGAAGTTGATATGAGTTTTAGCTTATTCTGTGAAGAGTACTGTATTCAATAAATGTATGGCAGGCCTTAAGCTTCATCTATAAAAGACGTACAAGGTAGTAGCATGCAGAAATTTCACAGTGGAATACACCACCAGATTATACAGGATGAGAAGAGGCACCATTTTTTTAAAAAAATCCCCTTGCTAAAATAAATATTAAAAAAGACATACTAGAAAAAGAGGCCCCAATCCCTGCCTGATGAGCTATCTCTGCACTTTTTGGTAACTTGACATACAGGAGGAGCATTCCAAGGGTGTGTGGAGAAGGCTCTGAGAGACCCAGCCCCTTGTTAAATTTCTGAGGATTATCAGAGTCCTGCATTTAAAAAATAAAATATAGCTATAAAAATAAATAAAATATAGCTATGACTTGAAGAAGACCTGAGAGAAGGCAAGCTTAGATATTGTTACCTGGTAGCATTTACACATTTGACTCTCTCAGTTAACTTAGTTCCAGATGAACAACAGGAAAAACATAAGCAAAACAGGAACAATTTATTAAAAAAAAAAAAAAAGCAAAAGGGTCCCCAGTGAGGAATGTGTAATATGATTAATTTACTAAGATTAACTATCTTGCTAATGACAGACAAGAAGACAGACACAGGAATAAACCCGTGATTTTAGGTAGTAGGCATACAAGCGGTAACTAGCAAGAGCAACTGTTGTATCTCTTCTTGTCCTGTTAATACCCAAAGATGAAAGATTCATTTGCTATGCCATATTTTGTGTTTTCCACATTTGCATTAACAGCATGTCACCATTCCTTCCTGCCTAATGAAATAATCCGACTTTCTTAAAACGCACTTTAAAATATTAAATAAAAGTACACTGAAATTAAACAATTTGTTGTTGTTGTTTAGTCGTTAAGTCATGTCCGACTCTTCGTGACCCCATGAACCATATTGCGCCAGGCCTTCCTGTCCTTCACTGCCTCCCTGAGTTTGCTCAGTTTCATGCTCATTGCTTCAGTGATGCTGTCTAACCATCTCATCCTCTCCCGTCCTCTTTATAGTATTAAACAATACTATAGCATAATTTTAAAAAATCAAAAAGCCCTCTCCCAGAAAAATTATACAGTGGCATTTTAAAAAAAATGCAGTTTGGGAATATATATATATATATTTATGAACAGATAACCTTGTAAAAACCATATTCCCCAAAAGGCATTTATACAGACAGGTATGTAAGGAATTACTTTAACAGTACTAAAAGAATGGAGATGAAATGTAAGTAAAATAATCTTCTACTTCAAAGTTCTTAGCTGTTGTACTAATTTCTCACAGTGCTATTTCCTATAGTTTTAAGTACCATTGATCCGAAGATGTTTCTGCTTCCTCAAGACTTCCTACTCCCTTAAAATCCTGGGGAAAAATGCCAAAATCAGGCCAAAACTGGCAATTTGAGACATTTGGGGGGACTTGGGGGGGTGTTGGGTGATATAAACTTGGGAACTAGAAATAGGTTGCCTTATAGGGCATCATTATGGTTTCCTGTACATATAAAATCATTACATTGAAACTAGCCTTATTAAAGGGGAATTTAGACTACTTTTCCTCTATGGTTCTTCAGCAATTAACAGATTGGCAACTGCTTCTGTTCTTCAACCTTATCAGTCTATTTTCTTTTTGAAAGAAAAATACATTAAAAAGTAGACCCTGAAAATAAGAAGAAATATCAAAAACATGTCCAAACTCTACAGTACTTGTTTTTTTGTTGTTGCAGAACTGATAATGTGGAAGTAGAAACAGTTTTGTTTTTAATTAATTTCTTCACATCTAATTCAATGGGAGGAAAACAACTAGGCCAGCTCCAGATCATTTTCCTCCCTCCGTAGGGGACAAGTAGAGAGTTGTCTACAAGGTCTTTTGCACTCCACACTGGCATGCCCTTCCACCCACTGCTGTAGCTTCAGCAGGAATGGTAGATGAACAGGGGTAACAGAACTACCCATCATTGCCACAAGGAAGTATTCGGCTCCATATCTTTCTCCATCTGCAGACAAGTTTCATCCTGCCACCCCGCTGAGACATCTCCCTAAATATCACACCAGTACAACTGTATATAGAGACTGAAAGCAGATGGGCTCCCAGGTCAGGTGCCCTTTTGTTCTCTAGCAAACCCCCACACTGTATCATCCATAACATTTCAGTCCATCTCACCTTTGTTTGAATTCCGCTGGGCCTCTGTTGCTCCTGAGACTCAATACAATAACCGCGACATAGCTTTGCCACTAGTAAGGACAGCAGCACTGTCAGCACAAGGGAACACTTCATTTTTTGTCTTTTTTCCTGAGGGAGGAACAGCTTGGAAAGAGGAAAAACATAATTAAAGGGTGCAGGGGAATTCAGAAATAGATAGTAGGGGGGAAATCAGCATGGAAAAGAAAACTGCCAGGTGCACAAGAACACAGAAATATCAACAAGCCTATCTTTTCTAATGATACAAAATGAAGCCATTATTTTCATTTTTTAGGAAATTAATTAATACATTTCCTCTCATGAGATTTCAACTACAGAATAATACTTGGTCACTTTCTGAAAATAGGAAAGTAAATTCTCTCTAAGTCTTAAGAAAATATACTTCCATTCTCTATTTGGTGAGCATGTTTATAAAATGTACATCAGTGAACACAAATATTTTTAACAGCAAATATTCAGGAGTTTACACTTATCTTTTAAGTACTTCAATACATGCAGCAGATTAATAACAAATAAATGTTTTTGCTTTCTTCCTCTAAGTTCAGGGCTTTTATTTTATTTTAGTTTTTTAAATTCTACAACTTCATTTTTTAATCAGGTACACACATTTTAAAAATGACTTCTTTTTCTTTGTTCAGGCTGAAGATGGCATTTCTCTTATATATAAATGTTAACATAATGATTTCCAGCACTGGGAACATGTGGAAAGATGATATAAGCCATCTCTTATAAGGAGTTAGTCCGTTCCCAATCAACAAAGCTTACAGTACAGTTAATGGGATCACTCACTGACTTGCAGGCTGTATGTGAAGAACTGCTCAATGGGCACTAAGCAGCTAATTTACAGGTCTGCAACTTTCTGTATTTTAATTCATTGTACAATTATAGAATTCCTATTGCATTTTTTAATAAATAATAAAGTAACAGGACTGCTCAAGATTGATAATCAAGACTGCTACTGTGGTTCATTTCCTTTTAATTATAATCTGCTTAGCTAAACCTCTTTTCATCCTTGCTTCTTTAACGCATACTTATGTGTAACCCAAAATTTTAACTTAACTAATTAATTTTTGTACTCAGCTGTACACTATTTCAAACTAATGGCATGATCTTGAGTACAATTATAATCCTTATAAACTTTATACTATAGATTTATAATCAAGGTTATTGCTATTTTATATTAATGGAAAAATAAACTTCCCGTTTTCATTGCTTTTGTTATACTAATTTTATGCTCATTCACAGATGTGGATGTGTTTTTAGTAGTATCTCTTGAATATAATCCAGATATCCTTTCTTATAATTCGGGTATATTTCAATGTTTCCAGTTTTAATAAATGCACATAAATACATTCAAACAAGCTATATGGTTGGTGGGGTCTCCTAGGAAACTATTAGGTTTGCATTGTAAACCTCGGGGGAGGGGGAAATAAACACAAACACAACTTTTCACACAGAGGGTCCCCAACTTTCCTACATAGAATCTATGGAATCCACACCCCAGGTTCATCTGACACACTCTGCAGACAAAGAATTTGTCACTCTCTCAGGCCATTTAACTTCTTGTACACTTTTCTGCTCAGATGTACTGTAAAGTTGTGTTTTAGAACTCTTTTAATCTCCATGGTTAGTTTTTTAAATTTGTTTTATAGTGCTTCTTAGTTGTTTGTGTTAAGTCAAATTGCATTTACATTTCTTAGGAGTTTTAGTTATTGAACTTTATTTTAATCACTTTCATGTGTTTTACATATTACTGTACTCTTGAATTCTAACAGCAGGAAAGCTCATAGGCTGGCTGAATAAGTAAAGGAACATATTTTTAACCTACAATTCTAAGTTACAAAATGCAAAATCATATGACTTTTTTAACATGCATGTAAGCTTTATATCTGCATGACTTGTATGCATATAATATATAGCAAAGCCCCATAAAGTTCATGCAAAACTCCTGCAATTTAATTCATCCTGAGGAATACGTTCACACACACATATTTGCTTGCATTAAGACTCTATATTGTCATATAAAACAAGTGTGCTGTTAGATTTTCATGCACATACTCTCCCACATCTAAGCTTTTGCTTGTTCATATTCACGTTTCAACATTTAACTGCTCACGTACATGCACCTCAGTCATACATTCACTCAAACATGATCAGCCATCCAGCGCCATTCATGCAACTGCTTAAATATACATAACGATAATCTGTGAGCAGTCAGCAGTCCTGGTTCTCACCTATCCAGTGGTTTCTCTAGATGAGAAATACAAGTAGCCAGCAGAACCAGATTAGCAATGGAATAGACTACTTGGTGCTCTTGGTCTTATCCCCTTTTTATTTATTTTTTCTTTAATCCTCTTGGTTTATCTGAAAACCTTAGATACATGTGGCCTGTGCATACAAAACGTCAGATGTGAAGCAGCCTTCAGTATCCTAGGATGGAGTTTGCCTGATCACAGCAGCTACTCTCTTTCCCCTGTTCTACTCCACAAGTGTGACGGCAATCAAAACATGCATGTAAACACTTGTGTCATACTCATGCCAGTTCTCAAGATGCCAGGCCTTCTTATAGCTTTCTGTGGGATGCATACTCAGAATCCTGTGAAATGTCTATCTACCCCTAATACTATGTGTACCTCTTCTTGTGGACTCAGCATGACTAGATCAAGTCCACACTATGGTCAGGAAGAGACTGGCCAGGAAGAGACAAGCATATTGGTGCTCACTGCCAGTCTACCTAAATGATTGTCTCTTGCGCTATAAAAGCAGAGGAACAATTGCTACCATCCTTAATCTGGACCAAAATATCAGACCAAATGTGCCATTATTGTGCATTACATAGAAAGATCATAAAATTTTAGAGTTGGAATAGATTTTTGAGTTCCTCTGGTCCAATCCCCTGACAAGGGAAGAAATATTAAACCCTTGACAGGTGACCATTCTGACATGGCTTCAGCACCTCCAGCAAAGGAAAATCTACCACTTTTGCAGGCAGTTTGTTCCACTGTTGAATAACTCACACTGTTAAGCAGTTTCTCCACATATTCAGCAGTCTCCTTCCCTGTCATTTCAATCCTGCACTGTCTTCTGCATTTGAGCCATACAAATAATTAAAAACAGTTACCATATCATAACTTCATGCATCTCTTCTTTCCAGGTGCATAAGAGCATCTCTGCAAATCCACACATTCTCTTCTCATTCCAACCCTGGACTTTGCATGTATATTTATCTTCTAGATTACTCAATTCAAAGCAACCGTCCAACCCTTTCATTCTCTGCTCTGGCCATTCGTTATTCTCCTACTTAGATATTCGTTGCCCTACTAGCTGGCACTGTTGGGAACTGTAGCCTAGCATGTACGAAGGGAAACTGGCATTCTTATTGCCTAAATGTAAATTAGAACGCTTATATACTTTTATACATTAAGATCATAAGAATAGCCCTGCTGGCCCATCTCAGGCATTTTCTCATAGCGGCCAACCAGATGCCCCTAATGTTAGGTTTACACTTAAGTAGGCACGAGACACAGACATACTCCCCTCCCGCTGTTACTCCCTTGCAGCCGATATTTAGCCCCAGACCCACAAGTCATGTTCAATCTCCAAGGCCAATAATCCTGGATAGATTTATCCTTCATGAATTTTAAACCATTCAAGTTATTGGCCATGACCACATTTTCTGGTGAAACATTTCCCTAGGTTATTTGTGGGGTGTGTGAAGAAGCGCTGTCTTTAGTTTATTCTAAACCACCTTCCCCATGGATGGGTGATGTGGCAAAAGAGTAAACAGAATGCGCCTGTGGGACTCTTCTCCAACACCCCAAATGGGTCGGAAAGACCGGCAGAGGGCCAGCCGGGCAGGGAGGCAAGACTCCCCGCAGTGAATATAACACCGCCATCCTCTATAAAGTTAGTCGAAACTTTCACACGTCCCCGCACCCCACCCTGTTGCTCCCGCCCACTCGCTAGCTTTTCCACTCCCGCCAGAACCCCACCCGGCCCCCGCGGCTGCTGCGGGCTAGGAAGAGCCGCCCACCTGGTGAAGAAGGCGGGCGAGCAGCCTCGGCGGGCTATCTCCGTGCCGGCGGCGGGCGCTGCTCTGCTGAGATGGGCAGGGAAGAGGCTCTCCCGGCACCTTCTGGCTCTCGGACGAAGGGTTTGGCGTCCCTCGAGCGTAGCAGCAGCAGCAGCGACCGCGCTGAGGCAAAGCCCGAAGTCGGCGGCAAGAGTTACTCGCCGCCCGTTCCCGCCACTTTAATAAAGGGCGGGCTGTGGTGGATTGGAGAGCGCCGACAGGGGGTGGAGGAGGGAGGGAGGACGAGGGAGGGCAGCCCCTGCTCGCGCCGCACGCCCACCCCGAGCGCTGCACAAGTTTCTCCACTGGCTTGCCACACGTGCACGCACGCATACACATAACACACCAGCCGCGTAGGGAAAAAAAAACCCAAAGACGTCACCACACCTACCAGATAACGATACACGCGTGCACATCCCACCTCGCATAATGCGTTACTTCCACAACACCTTCACAGTCCCCGCCATACCCGTCCGCTGGCTGGAGGTCTGCCTTTGCACGAAAACGGCCGCGCAGCCCTTCACCTCCCGAGCCTGATCTTACTTAACCCATCTGGATTTCAGACATGTTTAGATTCCACATGTACAGAGAGATACATACGCTTCCCTCTCTTACACACACACACACACACACACACACGACTTGGCATGTTTCATGAGGGTCTGAAATTTATGTATGTATGTATGTGATTTCAATAGCTGCCCATCGCAATCTGAGTGACTCCAAGTGAAATGCTTTTGAGCCTGCCACTGCTGTGTGGAAGTGAAGGTCACGGGAGCACATTCTTAAATACAAGGCTGAGTTTCTCTCTCCAGAATAAGAAGCAGCAGCCAGGATGGTCTCTGCCTGTCTCTCTCCTGTATATATGCACACTTGATAACTGCTCTCTTATTTTCCTTTGGAAGGGATTAGGGGTGAAGTCCAACATTAGGTGCTTCAGCCTGAAGATTTCTGTGCCTTGCCACCAAAATGCATCTACTGAATTAAATGAAACTGGAAATTGCTGCTTCTCAAGATGTTGCTGCTCCTTTTCATTACAATAGTGTGGAAATAGTGATGCCAGGTTTTCTGTCCATTCAGTGCAAACATCTCAGGAACTGTTGAGACTCCCCCGTTTTTCTGAAGTGAGGGGGACAGCAGGCCTTCTTTGTAGTGGCCCCCAGACTTTGGAAGTCTTTGCCCCTAGAGGTCCATAAAGCTCCCACCCTCTTGTTTTTTAGAAGATCTTTAAAGACAGTTTTATTCGTGGAGTCCTTGGGGTTCTCTGAGCTTGGCTCTTTTCTTGTAAACGTTTCATTACCTGGCTAGGTAACATCTTCAGTGCTAGAATGGAATGGGCTTTTGCTCTCTGTTTAGATACTGTGGCATGCCCTGCCAGTGTTGGTATGGATGTGGGTTTTATTTTGTTTTATTTTTTCCTCTGGTAGTTCCTTGATTAGGGTATTGTTTACTGCTGATTGTATGTCTGGTGATAATCTTGGTGTTAAATCTCTGCTTATCTGGGTGATGATTGCTGGTGAGGAGATGTTCTGGTCAGTTTTATTTCACCAGGCCTTCAACCTTAAGTTTTATTGGCATCCATCTTGGGGGAGGGTTGTAACTCACCCAGAGTCCTTTGAGTTGGGCAAGCTATCAAAACTATTAAATAATAAATAAACAAAAATAAATAAATACTAGGTGTTAAATTCTCTAAATTGATAGATTCGCAGGCTTAATGTTCTCATTATTAATCCTTGGAATAAAAAGCAAATAGCTCACTCTTAATTACATAGTCTTGCACTCTGTTTCACTGGGTTAAAGCTGACATTGCAAACTCTTATAGAAGCTCATGAAGAAATCTTGAACGTTTTTCTCTAGACTTACAGTAAACTTAGATTAGCCCACAAGTGCTTACCCACATGACCAGTCTACCTTCCAAATACAGTACAGGTCTTGGCACATGATAAAAATGTCATTGGATGTATGTAATAGCCAGACTTGAGAAGTATGGATTTGAGTGTTCAAATAGTCAAGCATGTATATTTGTCTTATTTTGAAGCACAAATAAATTGCCACTTTTACATTATGGCCAAAGCCATTAAAGCATGTACAGTCTTTGAGTCAAGACCTTGCTATCCAGTTTGCAAACTAGTCAAGACCTAGCATTGAGCTACCCAAAAATAAACTTGATTTTTGTTAACTCGGTCTTCCCCAGAAGTCCAATACATCAATATATTTGAACTAATGTGCTTATTTTATCATAACCCACCTTTTTCCATGGCTATAAACTATATACATTGCCACAAAAGACCATGAATTTGCTTGGAACCCTGTAGCTGGATGAACCTGTGACAGTCCTCATTGCTAGACTGTGGTCCATAGAGAATGGAATAAGTGTCTTGCAAACCCCATGGAATGTAAGGCAGATGGAGTGTTGAAGAGTTCATGGGAACATCTCCTTGAGGGTTAGAACCTCAGCAATTGCTTCTATTCCTTCAAGAGGCCTGATAATCCAGGTTCACATGTCCCTTAAGGATCCACCTTCAGATGTTAGATATTGTAGGAGGAGAGCTGTGTTACACTATGGTGGCCAAAAATCAGGAATCTATAGCACCTTTTCCAACTAACAAATTTTATTAAAAGTCAGAAGCTTTTGTGAGCTTATAAAGTGGCTAGATTGATGTAGGATTTAAATGGGGTGAGGAGGGAAACGTGAGGGAAAGGGGGGGAGAGAGAGATTGGTTATGCAGATGCAGATTACAAGTGAGACAGATTACAAATATCTCATAAATTAACAATTAGAACATGTTAAAAATCCATTGGGTTTGTTGAGAGGCTCTGAGATTGCCTGAAACCTTTTGATGTATGTGAGTAACTTTGCCAAGGCATTGCAGTTGTTTGCTGATACTACCATGGCAGCAGAATGGCTGCTTATTGAAGCCTGTGGCTCAGGCACTAGTGGGCCAATCAGCAATCTAGGGCCAATGTAGCATTCATAGTCTTCATGGGCAGGTTGCGTGGTGAATCCATTGGCATGGCGCTGGTAGACAATAAGAATAAGAAACACTTATTTTCAAAAAATAAGACAGTATCTACCAAATACTGTAGGATTCCAAGCCAGGGAACAGTCTTCCAATCTTTTTCATTTTGGAGGGAGTCAAGAAAGCAGTGGTTGGGGTCAACAGGAATAGTACAGAATTTGGAATGGTCTTGCAGAAACTAGTGGGATCTCAACTCAGTCAAGTAGGAATACATTTTGGAGTTCACATCTATTACAACAAGTTTTTGTCATCCTCAATATCTAGGAAGTCACTAATACATAGCATTGGCAGCAGATGTTTCCTCAAATAACTTTGTTTGAAGGGTCCATCAAGCTAAATTCACCTCCATGCAAGTTACCTTTGGATGCACAATATTGCAGAAAGTATTATAAAACATTGACCTACCTACAACATTAGTTTCAATATCTCTCTTTCCTTTCAGCTCCATCTTCAGTGACTAAGAATAGCAGTTGGATTTACTGTGAAGTGCCACTGTGGTCACCAGAAGATGGACTCAACAAGTCCCATCCAGGTGATGTCCAAACAGTGCAGAATTATCTTATTATATATGGAATATGAATCTGCAATATTTGTGTACTCATTTTCTTTACTGTGTTTAAGTGATTATTGTTTTACTGATAAAATGAATGTTCTTGTAGCTGAAGTGAATAGGTGATTGTATTGGTAGGGATTACCTCTGTAGGATACAGAAGTCTTAGCCCTGCCTTATGACTGGAAAAGGTACAGTTAAGCTTTTCCTGTCGGCTCTAACTCCTAGTGACCAGCATGACACTTCATGGTAAATCCAACTGTTGCTCTATCACAAACAACAGTAAGTTTTGTTACCAACTTACTGGCTTGCAATAAGTAGATGATATCACAACTTCTGCTTTCAAAAAGAGTCCTGGAATTGTATTCCCCTGCATTTCACTTCTGCTTTACCAGTCCAAAGTGAGGATACAAAGGTCAGGATGGTAACACTGGCAACAGGTCAAGTTGTCACCAAGCCCATCTTGATGGATTAGAACTGAGTCTACTCTGAATCCACTATGGGCCAGAATTCTGGTCAGAGAAGTGAAGAAGTTTTCTGTTGCATCAATTATTAAAGGGAGGTATGATAACATCTAAAGTGGGAAATGCACAAATTCCAGATATGGTAACACATATCTTTACAGATGAAGACTGTATCATTACAGTGAAGATTGCTGAATGATAATTAAAATGCTTGAAAATGCATGCACCATTTCATCCTCAACAGACATGCATTGTTTATCTCTCCACCACATTTCCAAGTTTTATACTGCACCCATTACTTTGTCAGAGTCTCTTTGTGTGTCTCATTCACTTACATATTGTTCTTCATTATCTCGCATCTACCTTCTCGTGCTTTCACTGTTATATGCCAGTCATGCAGAAAAAAGAGTATCTTGTTTTTCAATATTCATATCCACTGACTCTTTCATTCACTCATCCCGTAAACTCCAATTGCCTCTATTTCTGGTGGAGATATTTGGGCACGTTCCCTTGATAACAGACAACCCCTATTTTGCATACATAATACATAGAGTTGGACCTTGGTTGCAAGACTTGTAGTTTAACTCTTTTGCATAAAGCTAGTGAGAACCCACCACCCCACCACCCCAGAAAACCAGTTCCTTGGTCAAACTGTTCATATTAAGATATTTCTCCAAACATTCAACAGTGGCAAACCACTTTTGTATAATGTCAAGAAAATAGCACGGTGTGCCATGTAAGTAACCAAGACTTGAGCTTAATTTGAAGGCAAAACCTCAACAGATAGCATCTGACCTTGGCTGATCTTAGCTCTGCAAAGTTGGTCCATGGATGGGGGATATCTGGCAATCCTGAGACTCATGGCTAGACTAGGAAGTTTAAAAAGAACATCCTGGAAGAACAAAACACCAAGAAGACTGCATTGTATGCCCAGAAGGCTGCATGAATGCAGTCACTAGGAGGCAAGGGCAACTTCATCCCAGCTCCAGAAGGTAGTTATGATAATTTCTTGTAGCAAAGCAACAAAGAGTTTTGTGACCTCTTCAAGACAAACGTAAGTTTTTAGGGATCACTGTCTTCTTTACATGATGCACTGAGTACTGCTCTCTATAGGAAATTCTGTGAACCTTTAACTGAATAGTGGGGATAGGCATTGGCCAGATAGCAAATCCTAACGTGGCATTATTTTGTGCCAACTCAAGGAGGGATAGAGAGCTCTTTGACTCAATGTTGGGGAAAGAGCCCTCTTTCTCCTGGGGTTGGCACAAAACAATGAAACCATTGGAGTTGCTATCCCCTGTTGCCAATTCCTAACCTGTCTGTGCTACATAGGTTCAGAGATGCTGCCAAGTTGTGTTGCCAATTATTATAGGCAAGGTGACTGTTATTCTCCTCTGGCTTTGCTTCTGTCTCCAACATATCACCAACCAGTGGGTCGAGAAGCCACCAGAGGGACAGTGCAGATGAATGGGGTGAATATGACTTCAGGAGTCTGCCTGGGGCCTATCTAGGCTGTTTTATCAGGCCCTCTTTCCATGCTTTATTTGGCCATCTCCCAAGCTAGACTAATGGGAAAGAAAGAAATCTATTGGAAGACACCAGGGCAGAAATAACCCCAGAAAGAGAGGTGGCAGATCCTGCCATGACTGTGCAATGAGCTACTTCTTGTACACTAGAAGAACTGAAACTGAGCATCCACATCTCTTACTTCAGGGAAAATGAAGAAGTGATTGAAACTGACAAATACAGAGAAACAGGCAAAAAAAAAAAAAAACAGTTCAACATTTCTCATTATTTTCAGGACACTAAAATAAGAAAAAGCAGGGCTACATAAAGTTCAGTTTGACATACATCATTATCTTCAGGACACTGCAAAGAGGAAAAGCAAGGCTATTACATTTAATGTTACAGATCCCCGCTGGTGCCATTTCATAACAGTACTAACACAGAATTCTGCAAAGATCCTCCCTCTTCTCCCCCAAATAAAATGGTAGAGGTTTGCAGTCTTCTCTTCTGCCTTTTGGAAGCTAGGTGACAAGTTGGTGTCAAAAACAAAGAGGGTGGACATGAAAGGAACCCGGGAAACGAAGCACTACGGAGAAGGCAAATGCAGGGAGAGAAATGGCTGTGGCAGAGAGTGGTCATAGGCATACACAGGAGGGTGGCAAAGTGGGGGGCAAGGAATGAATCATGCGTCACCACATCAAGATGCAAATTCTGCCTGTTTCGTACTTGCATGCAATTTTGGTTTGCAAGTATAACCAGGCAGAGCTTGGGTCACAAAGTCACAATACATCTTTTATCACTCTGGCATTGTCATAGTTCGGAATGGATGTCTATGGTCAGGCTGAAATAAACTTGGCAACCAGAATTTGACAATTTTTGGAATGGGAGTTTCTTCTCAGGAGCCAGTCATCAAATTAGGCATGAGGAATGTCACAGTGGATCAGGATACAGTTATTCCATCAAGATTTCAAAAATCTGGCAAGGATATCTTTGGAGAAAGAAAAGTGTTTGGAAGGAGGGCCAAATGTTCAGGCTGAGATCTTAATTTGGCAACCTGTTAGCAAACCCTTGAATAATAACAGCTGTTGTGGTAGCCAACACAATCTCAAAGCCCCTGAGTTTATATTGGGACACACCTTCATATCTTGGAACGTATTTGATACCAGGATTCACATGAAGGAAATTTCAGGTGAACCCCAGCCACAGAGTTTAATGCTTTAGGGAAGTAATATTGTTGCAAGACAACCAATACAAGGCAAACAATATCATACTATTAAAGGCCTCTCCATAGTTCATATGCTATCCCCCCCCCATCTTGAATTGGTAGAAAACTATATTGGCTTAAAATTTGCTGTCCCCATTTGCCAACCCCTAACCTACCTGTCTTGCCTGTATTCCCACTCACTGCCAGTCCCCTGACTTCCCTCCAAGTTAATAAGTGAGATAATAATCCTAATAGAATTCCTACATCTTGAGGCTGTGCCCAATGTGGGAAACTTAACTTTTGACACCAGGACAACTAAGGACAGCTTAAGCCTGTCTCACTGGGGATGAGATGAAGACAATGTAATGGGGATGCAAAAAACAACAACAACAACAAAAAATCAACAAGGTATGCTTGGGCCAAGGTTCCACAAAATTAGGAAAAAGTCCTAAAGAGAACTCAGTTTATTAAAGGGAGGGAAGATGGCTGGGCATCAGCAAAGAGCTAGTAGGGCCAGAGGTTACTCTGGAATAGGGAGACATTAAAATGTACGACTAGGAGTCCTTCACATTTTTCAGAGATGGTAGGAAAAGAATGAGTCTGAGGGAGCAAATCTCTCATGGAAATATAGGGTGCACCTTGATGATCCCAGAGCTCCATATGAGGCTGCCTAAAGCTGAAGAAAAAGAACCATCTCAGGGAGGAACAGATGTTACTGGGTGAGCTGACAGAAGAGAAAGTGGTTCTAAGAAGTCAGCAGGAACTATCTCCAGAACACCAGTCATGACATCCCAAGTGATGACTGAACAGCTTCTGAATCCTGAGTATTTTTCATATTACATTGTAAGAACATTGATTTATACAAGGAATGACTTCTTGTTACCCAAATGAGATGAAACTTATCCTAAGCAAAACTCTTAACCTAAGTAAAACTCATGATACGTTTTCCTCTGTACTCTGATGGAACAGAGGGACAGTCAACAGAACTGGGAAAGATAGGTTGTTCTCTTTTGAGATAATGGTCTATTGGAATAGTGAATAAAATAAGATAGGGCTTATTTTATATAGAGTTCTAGTTGAATGAGAAGTTTCTCTTCCAGGGAAGCTACAGTAAATGGGATGGAAGTCTCCAAACAATACATGTAGGTGCCTGAGTATGTACAGCAAGTAGATAGCTAATCTGTGTATATAGGCTATGATCAGGCATTACCAGATCCCCACAAAAACTGAAGAGGCAGTGTGAGCTTCACATAACTAACCAAACCAAAAAGACTGTAGAATGAGCTTGTATGTTGTAGAAATTTGAGGATCAGGGTACTCAGAGTAAACTCTACAACAGGCAGAAGGCCCATATGTGCCTAGCAAAGAAGATGAGATCTGAACTTGATGTAATTTCTAAAAGAGAGAGGTTTCTGATGGGACTAGGCACATATAACAGCCCAAGAACAGTCAGAAAGGCCTAGAGAGTCTAACTCCTGAGTAATCAGTACAACTGTAATGGAAGGCATGTGCGAGGAGGATACTGGAATGGAAGATCAAGGCTATCAGGAGGGAGGGAGTGCATTCCAGGAGAGGGTACAAGACAAGCGCTTTCCCAGCCCGCAACAAGACCGTGAGAAGAAGAAGAGGCTTAGGCTAGCCCCTCCCTAGAGTCTCACGGGGTATATCCACTAGTGTGATGGAATGGTTTGTAGAAGGCCGCGCTCGGGGAGATAAGCATTTCCTTAGTCCCCACCAGGAGCATGGGAAGGTTAAGAAGATGAGACTGGCACCACCCTAAGGAATTCACGGTGTTTTGGCTGGCTGGCTTGGGAAGTGTAGATTCAGTCTGGAGAGGTTTCTGTCTGAGAGGTTGAAGCTAATAAATGCAACAGAACTGTATCTATACTGTCTCGTGGAGTTCTTTGGGCTGAACCTGATGACCAGTTGCTTTAACATAGATTTAGTCTGGCGAGATTCTGTCTTTAGGGTGTAAGCAAATAAAGGAACTGTACTGGACTGAACTGTCTCATTGTTGTTCTTGGGCTGGGCCTGACAACAGCACCTGGAACGAGTTTAACCAAAGGAATCTGGGAAATGGCACTAGATATATCTAGCAGTTTCTGCACACAAGGTAGGCCCAGGCTGGAGAATACTATGGAGCATATCATCAAATCAGTCACCTTGGAATTGCAGAGAGGCAGAGACACCTGTGGATGGTTTCTGGGCTGCAGAGATGGTACCAAAGCAGAGGCTATAAAGTCATCCAGCAGAATGTCTAGGAAGGAGTGAATGTAGTGGACGGTGGACTAAGATGTATCTGGATGGGAGAGGGGAAACTTTGGAAGCATGACATGTTGGTATGGAAAGGTGCAATTGGCAGCCAAAAAAAATTGGATTTAATGTTTTAATATATGGCAATTACTCATATTAACTATATAATTAATTAAATTTAAATTAAATAACATCAGACCTAGTGCTTGTTCCAGTTCTGCCTATTAAAGGTAAAGTACAGTCCTTGGCCAAAAGACCCAGCACACTCTTGTTCCAGGGGCCAAATTGTTGGTTTAGGACTGAGGAGACCTAAGTTCAAGTCCACCCTTAACCATAGAAACCCTTTGAGTGACTTGGGCCAGTTCCTCTCAGCCCAACATGCCTCATAAGATAACCATTAAGAAGAATAAAAGGAAGGGAGATCCCCTTCAAGAAACCATCTTGAGTCTTGGAAAAGTAGGATATACACCTAACTAACTAGTAAATAAATAAATAAATAAATCCAAAATATTCATCTTCCTCTAAATGCTTGGGCGACAGTCCTAATTATTTTGAGAAATGTTTCATCTGACAAAAAATTTAGACCACAGATAGATTATCTTTTTGATGCAAAGCCTTTCATTTTTTATATATATTAGTTGATAGCAGTGGCACCTCTGAACCTCTTGCCCTTTTGCTTACTTCTCCATGGCTTTTTCTTCTTTTCCTCCCCCCCCCCTTTCTTTTTTTCCATTCCAGTGTTCACAGATCTGCTTTAGCACTTCCCTATCATCACTGTTACCAGAAGCACTTCAGCCTACAGTATCACTTGAACACATTCAGGGCAAGATGAGAAGGGACAATGTAAGTCATGAACAAATCCAGCTCTCAGCCCCAAGCAGAGGGGAGCATCTGTGATGGCAGGGATGATAATTAAACAAGTATTGGGAAGAGAATTAATAAAAGCATTGCCCCGCCTAATTGCAAAGACATAATAGCTCCAGAGTGGTAGTCTCTCCTCGGCTCCCCCCAAATATCCTGCAAGGGAAACAGCCACCTTGGGTGTTGTTCTCACCACTGAGATGGCTGCTGTTCATGACATTCATATTTCATGACACAAGGACCATCCTATGCCGCCTGGTGCTGCCAGACAAAACTGATCTCTTGATGTTAATTGACCAAGCTGATTCAGACCCACTTGATATAGAAACTCCAGGATGGGGGCTTGGGGGCGAGGGAAGACACATTTCAAGACCTGACAGCATCTCAGCCTCTAAAGTATATAGCCGGGCAGTGAAAGTGTTAGTAATTTATAATCCTTTCAAAAACTAACAAAAATCTACTGTTATCAGCCACAATGAAAATTGATAATCATGCACCTACACAATCCGTTAATTCTCTACAGAGACCAGGACTTTAAAATGTTCCACTCCTTTTCTTAAGGATGGAGAACTTAAGATGAAGTTAGGAGAACAATTGACTGCAGAGGCACATAGTTTTCAATGGTTTTCATGTGTGCAATTAAAAGAAAGATTTGATATAGACAAGAGGGTAACTGGAATTGAAAAAAACATAACATGGAGTTTGAGAATGAGTTATGTACAAATGATGAACATGTAACTGCAAACATGTATAAACCTTTGTTAAGATTTGAAACTGAAGGGGAACAGGTTAACGATAGTATGTTAAAATGAGCTACCAATTTTAGCTATAGCATACAGATGGATACATGGGAAAGAATGTAATTGGATAAAATTTACGTTGTGTTATAATTGAGGAGAAAGTTTTTATAAAAAGGCGTATTGTTGGTACATGACACCAGAAAAACTATCAAAAATGTATAAAGGTACCTCAAGTCAATGGAAATGTGAAAAACGTGAAGGGACATTTTACCATGCATGGTGGACTTCTGAAAAAGCCAAGAAATTTTTGATACAAATGCATACAATAAAACAAAGAATTTTAAAGATTAATATTGCAAAGAAACCCTAACTTTTTTTATCAGGATTTATGAATACTGAATTAGAAAAAGCCATACAAGATTATTTTTATATGATAACAGCATCAAGATTATTATATGCACAAAGATGGAAGAGTATTGAAATTCCCACAATGGAGGAATGGATCATAAAAACTGTCAGAATTAGTGGAAATGGTAAAACTGACCTGTTTGGTCAGGGAAAAAACAAGTGCCTTTTTTAAAAGACTGGAAACCTTTTATGGACTTTTTGCTAAAAGAAGAAAAAAGTGAAATGATGATTTATGGATTTAATGATTGAAAAAGATGAGAATTTAGTATAAGGTTGAAGGATTTTTGGAAGATATAAGAGGGAGGGGAGACGATGGGTTTGTCAATATCTGTTGAAGAGAAGATTGAAAGTCATATTTCTTAACTTTAGTTTTCTTTCTTTTTTCTTTTTTTCTTTTCTTGCACCTTTTTCTTTTTTTTTCTTTTTTTTCTATCTTTTTCATTAGATTTGTCTTTTACTTTATGTAAAATTTTCAAAAGATATAATTTTTTTAAAAATGTTTCATTCCTTTCACTTTGGAAATTGCCCCCATTCATCCAGAATTCATTCTCAAAAAGCATATGAGATGGTTAGAAATCTGGGTATCCAATCTGGACCTCCATTCCTTCTGATTCAGTCTGATGCCAGCTTTAATCGTGAAATCCAAGAGTGGTTCTGAACAGCTCCAACATCAAATGAGAAACAAATTTAATTCTTGATTCACTGTGTACATGAGTAACTTCATTTTAATTATTTTGGTAATCTTCAGCACCTTCTCCTTGGATACTCAACTACTTGCATCTGAAGACAGTAAAGTTTAATATTAGATGATAGTCTATGGGGATTTGGACTGCTTTCTAAATACAACATTTAGGTAAGATACTGGATTTCAATAAATACACTTAAATATCAGAAAAATAGGGAATACTAAATTACCATTATTTTTAATGTATTTTTATTTCATTAATCCATATACTACTAAAACTCTCATGGTGTTTTTCTGTTTGTACCCTCAAGTTAGCCCAAACGGTGTACTATACTGCAACAATTTTTGGATCAAGGTACCTATAACCCTCTAACTTAAAGAATACATAAAAATCTGGGACCCATTACTCTTGTGGAATTGAAATTTCCATGATGTTCAGACCAGTTTCATTTGCAAAGTTGTCGCTGTTGTAGCATCCCCGTGGTCACGTGATCATGATTTCTGATGCTCCCTGCCAGCTTTCCACAAGCAAAGTCCGTGGGGGAGCCAGCAAGGATTCAGAAGTAGCTCCTACTCCCACTGCTTTTTTGCCTGCCCACGATCATTCTGTTTATCTGGTAAATATTGACTTATTATTGAAGTTTGTTTGTCACTACAATTATTTTTCTATTTATGATATATACTCTTCTCAGATGATCATGGAACCATCCCTCATTGGGGTAAAAAAAATATGGTCAGCCTAAAATTTAACATTCGTTCTGGTCACATCAGACTGCACTACCTTTCTCTCAAAGGATGACCCAATGGGTCACAGGGTTGTCTAGTAACACCATAAAATTACACACTAAGCCAAAAAGGTTTTATTTGTCTCAAACATCAGATCTTGGAAAACAATGTGTAAAATCAAACAACAGGCAATTGTGGAGTCCTCGGGGTTCTCTGAGCTTGGTTGTTTTCTTGTAGACATTTCGTTACCCGGCTAGGTAACATCTTCAGTGCTGAAGATGTTACCTAACCAGGCAACAAAGCATCTGCAAGAAAACAGCCAAGCTCAGAGAACCCCGAGGACTCCAGTTCAACCCTGAGCTACACATATTCTCTTCTATTGGCAACAGGCAATTGTTGTATAAAAGTTTATACATGAGGTATTACTACTGTGCCTAGTTTCTATAAAACAGACCTTTTAGACATGCATTAAAAATACCCAAATCATATAAATGTGTGTGTGTGTATAGGCACTTAAGCACACACACACATTTTTAAATTAGACGCCAGCTGTCCCCAGTTTGATACCCTCCTCATATTTTGGACTACTGATTGGAATTGATTGGGAGAAGAAATAGGGAGCTGATTTCTATTGGGAAAAACAGAATTTTTCCATTCTAGTTCTGCGTATCTTCTTATACTGACAAGCAAATATTGCTCCCACTGGAAGACTTCACCCTTCATGTTGCCCACAAGAAGATCCAGTTGTAATCTCACCCTATGAAGCAGTTCTACCTTATGGACGTTGATGAAGTTCTTTGCCCAAGGCAGCAGGTTGGTTACAAGGGAGTTGAAAATGCTCCTCAGCAAGCGAAATGCAAGGGACCCATGCATCCATGGGATTTCTGGCTCCAGGGAAAATCCAAGCACAGTTTCTGGGAAGAGATGCCAGTATGCACATTGTGAGTGGGTAGGAGTTGGTCAACATGGCCATACATCATCCAAGGACATCAACTGATGTAATCTTAACCCAAAGATCAGCCAAGACACAGGCCTTTTCTTTTCCTGGCTTTTAACCACCTTGTCTGATGAAAAATTCTAGGAATTTGAAGGGCTTGCAATTATTATAAAATGAACATATTGGCCCAATGAAGGCACTGCCTCTCTAGATATTGGATTACTTACAAAAGAGAGGAAATCCCCTTCCTCTTAACCATTCTTATTGCTCTCCACAGGCCCTGTCTGCCCTTGCAATTAAGTACAGCACCCTCAGGCCCTGACAGGGCAAATTTCCATCCTAGGCCCCATGGGACTGCCCTTATCTTACTCCCAGCCCCTGAAAGACATAGGCCTAAAAGGGCATTTTCCCACTTATTCCATTTTCTCCATTGGCTGGTGATCTGCAGCAACAAAACCAGAGGAGAAACCCAATCAACTTGCCTATAGGAATTGGCACACACACCAATCAGAGTAACACCATTCTGCAGTGCAGGGTTGTCCAAGAGACTGTGTCAAAAAAGCAAAGATGGCGGTGATTGATGTTTTGGACACTCCCTCCCTCCAAACAGTGCTGCTTCAGTGATTTGGAACAGATGCATCAGATGCAGGATAGGGAATTACAGATTTAATGCTAACATTATTTTGTGCCAACTCAGTATAGGTAGTTACCACTCTAGCTTAGCAGTCTGGAAAGGCTCCCAGTCTCCTTGCTTCTAGCTCCCACCCTGTTAGGTCACCTCCAGCCCATGTCCCTCCATTTCTTCATCTTCATTCTTACGGAGTCACTGCCAACTTTTTGCCAGTTTCCTCCCTGCCATCATCAACCCTCCTTACTGGACAACAGCAATGGCATTCAGCCATTGCATCCTTATTTTCCAGATACCCAACAAAGTAGGGTTTTCAGTCAAAAGAGTAAGCTCTACATCCCTCTATTCCTTAGTTCCAAAGAAGGTTTCTGTACCCCAGAATTATGAGACCTAATAATATTCAGGGTGAATAAAGATGATGGTATATATGTTGAATGTATGAACAATATGTATGTATAAATAAGGGAAAAATCTCTAATATCAGCATATTACTTCAAAGAAAGACAGAGGGAGGGAGGTGTCTGTAGGGCACTTCTAGGCAGCACAATGCCTTTGAATAATCTGGAATACTAAACCAATGGATCTCTGTCTTCTGCTGAACACACAACACACACACACACATAAAAATTTGGGGGGGAGGGCGGGTGAGTATAAATAGACATTGCATTACACAAACAGCCTCAGTCTCCAGTGATTTCCTTCTAAGATCAGGAAATAACCAGAGTTGAGGGCATTTAGTATCTCTTAACCATGTATCAATTCTCCTTCCACCTACTTATCTCATACTGAATAAACCAGAGCATGTCAGAAGCCAAAGAAAACAGAAAACAAAATGAACTCTATCAATCTATGTACACACAGAGAGGTACACAGATAGGCATGCATGGAGGGGGAGGAGGAAGAGAAGGGAAAAACTAAGATACTCCAAATCCACATAAACTACTCTTGGGAGCTCTCCTGCTGACAAGAAGATAAGCTGTCATTGCCTGGGTGCAACTCTTCAGAACAGAACATGACTTATCAAATTTGACACAACTAATGGAAAGAGTGCAAAGTGTAAGTACATAGAGAGGGAAGAATGATCTGTGGGACCATGGAGGGGCACATTCTTCCCTGAAGCCTATATTCAGGGGGAGCCATATTTTACAAAAGCATGTTTTCAGGCCCCAGAGTTTTTTTCTGACACCACAGGACTTTTAAACTCCTGGAGATCAACACATCCTGTATTTGCCCTGAGAACTGTAGTCCTAGGTGGTTCTAGACAGCTGCCCTTGGGTTGACTGAAAGAGTGTTTCAACTGTCCCAGCTTCCAAGGAAAGGAAAAACAAGATGATTCATCATAGCCTACTGAGACAAATATAGCTACTCAATCCACAAAGCTGTCTCATTAAGAAATATTTACCTTGCCGCATGATACTTCCGGCCTTTCTGGAGACGTGTATCATCCAAGATCTAAGACAGGGCCACAGATCCCTGAGCTGCAAAAGCTAGAGAGGCAGATCCAAAGTTTGAGCTACATAGGATGGCCTAGAGAAGTCATTACTTCCCGGATTAACCTATGTTCTTTTCCGATTCTACAGAGGAAAGGATCAAATACAAAGTTCAACACATTCTCACAAGCATATAAAAAATATAGATCTTGCTTCCCCTTCCAACTGATGCCACTTCAACTCCTGGTATCCTCCTGCAACAGCTCTGTGATGTTTCAGATTTTGACCCATCAACTTTTGCCCTATCAGCCATGTATATGTGGGGGTATTTACAACATAAAATTTCACTAGGTGGATAATATTATCAACTGGGCCTTAATTAATGCAAGTAAGAGAAAATCACTACACAACCCAAATATTAATGATTAGCTACATGCCAAAGCACTCTTGGTAAAATTTAAGCTGGAATCAGTGGCATTTGCTCCCAAACAATTTGACCAAAAACTCCATTAAAACCCCTCTTAAAGCTGTAATCATAAACACAGTTACTGAGGAATATGGGGGGAACCCATATAAGTCTCTTGCAGCAAAACGCACCCAGTGTCTTGAGGCACTCAAAAGACTTGTTACTTTTATTACTGTGTCAATTTGGTGAATAAGAGTATAAGAGAATATGTGTAGCTCAGGGTTGAACTGTGGAGTCCTTGGGGTTCTCTGAACTTGGTTGTTTTCTTGCAAACGTTTCATTACCTGGCTAGGTAACATCTTCAGTGCTAGAATGGAGTGGGGTTTGCTCTCTGTTTATATGCCCTGCCTGTGTTGGTGGTGGTGGTGGTGGGGGGTGTTCCTGGTAGTTCCTTGATTAGGGTATTGTTTACTGCTGATTGTATGTCTGGTGCTAATCTTAGTGTTAATCTCTGCTTATCTGGGTGATGATTGCTCATGAGGAGATGTTCTGGTCTTTTGTTTCCTTTTTATTGTCTCTTTTGAATAGTGTGTAGTTGTTGTTTATCTCTATGTGCCTGTTGATGGCTACCTTGTCTGAATACCAAGCTTCTAGGAATTCCCTAGCATTTTTGGATTTAGCTTGGCCTAAGATGCTGACAGTTGAAACTATGGTTATGTCTGTCCATGTGTTGTGAGATTAAGGAGTTGTCATTGTGTCTTCTGACTGCTAGTTGGCGTTCATGGATGCACTCTGCTAACCTTTTGCTTGTCTGTCCTACATAGTGGTTGTTACAGTCCATACACTGTATGTTGTAGATGACTCCTGTTCTTTTCTTCTTGGGCTACTGGGTCTTTTGATTTACTTAAGATGTTTTGGAGGGCTTTAGTTGGTTTGTGTGCTATAGAGATGCCATGTGGTTGTAATCGTCTGTTGGTAATTTCTGAGACGTTTCTGATGTATGGCACAGTGATTGTTTTCATAGCTTGTGTTGGTTGTGTTGTAGTAGGTTGAGTGGTCAGGCTCTTTTTGATAAAGTTGCGTGGATATCCATTTTGTTGGAAGATGTTGTATAGGTGGTCTGTTTCCTTTTTCTGCTGTTCTGGGTTGCTGCAATGTGTTTGTGCTCGTCTGAATAATATTCTTACATAGCTCCTCTTGTGGGAGGTTGGGTTGTTACTTTGGTCATGGAGTACTTGGTTAGTGTGGGTTGTCTTCCGATAGACTTGGGTTTCTAATCTGTTGTTGTTTCCTCTGCTGATGAGGATATCCAGGAAGTGTTGTTGTTTTCTCCCTCTCTGGTAAATTTTATTCCTTTGAAGATGTTGTTGATGGTTTCATGTGTCTTCTCTAGTGGTTCCTTTTTTATTATAATGAAGGCGTCATCTACATACCGGATCCATACTTTTGGTTGTATGCGTGGAAGTGCTATAGCTTCTAGGCATTGCATTACAATCTCTGCTATGAGTCCTGACAGTGGTGATCCCATGGGTGTGCCTCTGATTTGTTGGTATATTTGTCCATCAGACTGAAAATACAGTAGGTGGTGAGGCAGAGGTTGATGAGGTCCATGATTCTGGGTATTTCGATCTGGGTGTATTTGGTTAGGTCGGGTGTGTTGCGTAGTGCTGCTGATATGGATCTTTCGCTAGTTCTGGGTTTATGGATGTAAAGAGTGCTGTGACATCAAATGAGACCATAATTTCATCTTCATCTTTGATTTTATGGAGGCACTGCAGTGAGGAGTTGATAGAATATTCACTCTTCTCTGTGAGATGTCCAAGCTTTTTTGTCAGTTCTTTCACTATGTTGTATGTTGGAGTCCCTAGTAAAGATACAATTGGTCAGAGAGGTATGTCAGGCTTGTGTATTTTTGGTCATCCATAGAAACGTGGGAGGATGGGCCCACTGCTTTTCATCAGCCACTGTTCCTCTTTTGTGATCTGGCCTTTCTTGGTTAGGTCGTTAAGGGTTCTCTTGCTTAGGTTGTCTAGTTTCTATATTGGGTTGGTGTTAACTGGGATATAGGTTTCTTTGTCCTCTAATAATTTTTTGGCTTTTTGCAAGTATCATGATTTATCCATAATGACTGTAGTTCGGTCTTTGTCTGCTGGGAGGATGATGTTGGTTTGGTCCTTCCTTAGGCTATTGGGGGCTGCTCTCTTGTCTGCTTTGAGTTGATGCTGATACTGTGTTCCTCTGATCTGTGGTATGATTGTCTGCCTTATGTTTCTTGGGTCTCTGTGTTAAGTCCTGTAGTTTTAAATGCTGCTTCTAAGGCTGCACAGAATTCTAGCTGATTAGCATTGTCCGTGTTATAGTTGAGGCCTTTCTGGAGGATATTGTGTTCTGCAGTGGATAGTGGTCGGATGGACATGTTGATTACCCATTCAGGTTCAGGTACCTCTTTGTTTCTGGGGTTTAGTTTGAGCAGTTTAGTTTAAAGTTTTGCTTTTCTTTTCTCAGCTTGTCTTAGGGATGTGGTCTTGATAGTGGTTGTCAGTATATTTGTGTGCTCTGGGGTCATGGTTTGTTCCAGTTGCTCCTTGAGGTTGTCTATGGCATGCTGGCATTTATTAGGTCTGAGGTGTGCATCCATGATCATTAGTCATGTCATTTTACGGCTGCTTTCTTGCACTATTTTCCATCCAGCTGTGCAGTTTTTTGGAGGTTTGTATCTGACGCTGGTGGACAGGGTGTGCTGTCTTAGGCATTCATGTAGAAAGAATAGTTGTTCCTTGGTGGAGGTTTGCCTGCATGCACTTTTCTCCCATCTGTGTGCTTTCTGAAGCGCTTGACACCCATACATGGTACCAGTAGAAGCGAATATGTGTAGCTCAGGGTTGAACTGTGGAGTGCTTGGGGTTCTCTGAGCTTGGCTGTTTGCTTGCAGACATTTCATTACCCGGCTAGGTAACGTCTTCAGTGCTAGAGTGGAGTGGAGTTAGCTCTCTGTTTATATACAGTGGCTTGCCCTGCCAGTGTTGGTGGGGGTGGGGGTTTTGTTTTGTTTTTTTTCTTGGTAGTTCTGTTTGGTTTCTCTTGGTATTCTATTGGTGAATAACAGTCCATTTCTGCAACCACTTAGGTAATGTTATGTGGGGATAAATCCCATTAAAATGTAGGTCTCACTTCCTTTTAAACATGCCATAGGAGCAAACCGTAAACAAATAATGATGTGAAAATGCACAAACACAGTCTGTAACTACACATTACCCACATGGCATTGATGCTGTGGCTAAGAGGAGGAAGTGCTAATTCTTCAATTTTAACCCTCCAGGAGACTGATTTTATCTCTTTAAAAGCCTGTCATTATATGACACGTAAGTCTGGGAGTAATATTCATTTATTTCAGATTAGATATATACTGTATAGGATTGCACTATATTTCATTTCTAAGAATCCCTACACAGAATATTAGAAGTTATAAAACAATTTGGGGGGCTATCATTATTTCAACAGTTAAAATAAGGAGGTACTGTATTAATCTTCCAGTACTGATTTACTGAGCACATCTCCAGGGAATTTTGCATGAAAAGCTACATTGGAGAGGAATGGGCTGCCTAAAAATAACCAGAAAAGAACATAAAAGGTGCCCTGTGCTGATAAAGCAACAGAGATAAGGAAGGCCACTCTTTTTAGTATATTCCTTTCCTCCAAACATGCTGGTCACATCATTGAGAGAGTTCCTGGGTTCTGTAAAAAGGGTTTCTTCCTGCCTTCCTTTCTCGCTCCATCCTTCTAGACAAGACCATCTTATTTAAAAAGAAGCCCCATCCAGGCCAATGTTAAGACTTCTCTCCCAAAACATATTGTCCAAGGTCCATCAGGACATGGGTGAAACAAAGACAAAATCAAACCATTTTAACTTGGAATTCCCAAGTTACAACTTTTGCTCATAGTCTTCCTTGTCATGGTAGGATGCTAAGTCACAACAGAGAAGACAGCCTGAGAAGGATTAGTGTCTCCTTACATACCAGTTGACACTCTCCCACTGGCAGATGCTACAGATAATGACCTATTCTCTTTGTGCATGTTCAGCAGAAGACAAGACGTTCACACAGCACCCCTCAACCCCATGGTTAAATAAATGTCAGTACACCCCACTCCACCTATGGGATACTCTCAGAAGCCCTCTTCTCTTTTGAAGGCAGTTTTGGAAGCAAATTAATCATCTTCCACTAGATTAAATAAGAACTGGAAGAACAAATTGTGCAGAAGCATTCCTCTGCATGGCATGAGTTCTAACCTTTCTTTAGCTTTGTTCAGATCCACCTGGGTATGAAAAGTAGCCTGATTGTTTTATTATTATTTTCAGTATTTTTATCCTGCTCTCCATCTCACAAGGATCACAGAGCAACTTGCATAAGTCAATTAACGCAATAATATGTCATTAAAGCTGCTGTCTATTTACAAAGGCAGTAATTAGTTTTCTGCTTCTTCTTCTCCTGTTCAGAAGGTGGGTGGTTCTAATGACTTCCCTAAGGAGAGGCAGAGCCCAGATCCTCCTGGTGAAGCTGCACCAGGCAGAGGAAAAAATTGGTTCCACTTCATATTGTTTTTGACCACCACAGTGCAGGGTCTGGTTAAAATAAAAAGGAAATTAAAATAGCAAGGAAAGCTTGAGGTCTTCTCTTAGCTGCACAACAATGCAATGAATGGGAGGCACATTGGTTGATTGATTGACTGATTGATTGATATTCCATTTGTATACCACTGAATCAATTCCAGGTTCACAGAAGTTTACAATAACAATCAACAATAAAAACATCTACAGTAGAAGCTCTAAATTAAAATGTCTACAGTAAAGGCATGGAACAGGCTGGCACAACTTGTAGAGGGAAAAGAGACACATTGATACCAGTAATGATCCATGAGAATGTCCTTGACAGACAGGAGGAGGAAGAGCCGCAGACTAGACTATGGTCAGATAAGAGGCAGCTGAGCCCACAGAAGGAATGGAGGTGTGGAAAGCATTTCAGAAGGGACCCTCCCTAGTTCCCTGGAAAGTAAAGGCAAATAACAGGAGAAGTGCTTTCAGACTTGCAAGATTGTATCACTGTAACCTTACAATAAAGGTAGTGTTAGTTCTCATGGTTGGTGCTTCTTGTCTGGACTATCTCCAAGGGCTGACATCACCTTAAAAATAATTGCAGGCCACAAAGGAAGAGCTGGCATGCCAGTCAACTATTTGGCAGCTAGCAGCGTGGCAGCAGCAAAGGATCTGTCCACGTCCATGAGGCCTGGAGGTGTTGGAGGTGCTCAGCAGCATGTCTTTCAGGGCGGCTGTGAAAAGGCAGAGGTGACAGATCCTTCCTGGTGGCAGTGACATTTGGTGGCAGTGGATTGGTTATTTCTCAAACCACACTGGTGGCTGTTGTGCAGGCCAGGTATAGAATAAAAATAGAGTTGAAATACACCATTAATTTGTAAGCCATGGAACCTCCTGCAAAAACCAGTTCAATCCAATATTCCTATCTATCAATGATAGAAAATGGGGTGAAAACAAGAATTTCCTGCTTACAAATCAATTCTTTCTGAAAAGGTCAAATGTGAATCAGACAATTGTCACCCAACTTACCAGTTGTATAGATTGAACCTTCCAACCGTAAGGGTAGGAGAGACAATTTTTTTCTCCCAAAATAACAGGCAGCCTGAATAAATGTAGAATCTTAAGATGAAAATTATGCCAGGAGAATTCACTGGCGAGTGCTTCAAGTGCTGTGTGTGTAAGCTATCACCATCCTGGGATACAATGCTAGTGCAGATGGTCTCCTGCTCACCAGTGAGTTGGTTCCCAAGCTTAAAGTGAGAATGCCATGGAACCATAACTGAGATACATCCAATATATTATGTGCTGTGGAGCTCAGAAGAAAGACAAAGAAGTATAAATGTCAAAGGGGGAATCTGGCAAACCAATTCACTTTGTGAATCTACTTCCTTTTCTAGGTATCTAACTTTGTTGAGGATGAATTACTAATTCTCCAAGGCTTGACAGACTTTCTGCCAAATCCCAAGAGGCCCACTGTCTTTTCCTTTGTCAAAGAAAGAAAGAGGCAGCTTGAGGAGGTGGTGATGTGTGTTTAGAGCTGCTTAAAATGAACTGGGATTTCCACCGATAGCGGTTGAATAATAGGAGAACATACTTTCAACTAAGCAAAATACTTAAGAGGTCAGTTTTGAAAGATGGAACCAGGATATCAGCAAAACAACCACCTCTGTTACAAAGAAAAGCTTTTTCAGGCTTCTTGTCTGAACAGAGCAACCTTTTCAGGCATGGAACTGATCACATGCATTTGGGGTTATGATGCAATCTGCCATCTTTGAGTCCATCCCTTCATCCATTACCATTATAATTATTATAAATTATGTAAAATTGTATGTGATTTACAACTCACAACAGCATACAAGTTGGACAAGACATACACAGAGCTATCATACTTCTGCCTCCCAATTTTAAAAGTAAGGAATCTATGTATAGCAGGAATGTCCACAACTAGATGGCAGGGTTTTGGTGTGTGTGTGTGTGTGTGTGTGTGTGTGTGTGGTTTCTTTTTCTTTTCTTTTTTTTTACTTCAGAGATGCTGCAAAGGAGAAGCTCTGAATCAGAATTGTAGCATGGAAATTTTTCGAACTTTGCCACAGCAGCGTTTCCTACTCAGAAATATTCCCTTGATCAGAATTATAGCTGCTCTTCTCAACTGGAGAGAAGCCAAACAACAGGCATGGGAGGAGGGATGGCAATTCCAATTAGGGCCACAGTGGCATAATTAGCTAAAGACCCTCTCCAAGCGCACCAGACATCCAAATTGGCTCACCTCTTATAAAATTATAGAACGGAAAGGGGCCTTGGTAATGGTCTAGTCTAATTCTCAGTGCAGGAATCCATTATTACAGATCCCAACAGATGGCCATCCATCCATTCTCTGTTTCCACACCTCCAATAAAGAAGAGTGTCCTACTTCCCCCAAAAAACCTCCATGTATATCATGTAGGCTTTGTATATTTTTCAGGACTTCTTCCTCCAGAGATTCCTGAGATTTCTTCTCTAGTGCCACAGTGGGCAGACTTTAGGCTTGTCAGATCTTGGATAAAATTCCCACTCAGGATTCCAGAATTCTCAGCCCATTTTCCCCCTGAGATTTACAACAGAATGGAGCCAACAATCCTGCCGTGTAAAAACCTCTGCCACATCCCAACCCATGGGATTTGCAAGCTTTTGTAAACTGTTCCAACAGAGGGTAACCTTCCTTTGCATCCCTATCTTCAGGTATAGTTTGCAAGCTGCTTTTCACAGTTTTCAGGACTTTGCTGGGAGGAAAGGGCGTGGTAAGGAAACATTCTCCATAATGACAAAGTGAAGCCAACGCCGTGGGCATTCCTTGAAATGCAGAGATGCGCATCCCAGGCAAGAAAAATCCCAGGACTTCAGTTGTAATGCTGCAGAGTCATTGATCACCACTTTCAGACTTCCAACGGGTGTGTGTGAGCACCAGAAGAGTAGCTAGCTATTAACTCGGGAAACTCTTCCCCCAAACAATCCCTGCTTTGGGTTACTTTGTTCATGTCAGGAGTATTAAATTGGTGGTGCAGTTCATATAAACAACTGGCTATTGGAAATTCTGGCCTGCCTATTAGAGGCACTCAGATTGCCTTTCCATGCAACTCCGGCTCTAGTGCATGCATCTGCACAGAACTACCGTTCCCAAGGAGGTGGAAATGACTATAAAATCCATTTCAGGATTTGACAGAGATATATGCCCTAAATCAGTATTTCTCAAACTTGGCAACTTTAAGATGTGCGGATTTCAACTCTCAGAATTCCCCAGCCAGCCTGGGAACTGAAGTTCACACATTTTAAAGTTGCCAACATTGAGAAACACTGCCCTAAATGATCCCCCTGGACAAGTATAAAGACCCAGGAATAAAAACACACTGTTTCCAAACAGGCACTTTCTTTATTAAAGGAAACAAATGAGTTCTGTTCTTTTCTTTTTATTTTGTGATGAAAACTCCAGTCAGCCACAAACTCATGGCAGAGAAGTTTCTCCCTTATACATTAGAACTACCTGTCAGTCACCCTTAGCATCTCTTATCTTAATTTTAACTTGTCTACCTTACAGCCCATGAGTTTTATCTCCATGGGGCTAATGACAGCATAAGAGCTTCCATGTTTTTTCTCCTTTGTTCTGGAGTAATAAAAATCCATCATTGAATCAGTTTGCCATCAGTTTCCCAGCAGGCTAACCAAGTGCTAATGGTGAAAAAGGATGCGGAGAAAGAGGGAAATCAAGGATGACGTTGAATCGGTAGAAGGGTAAACTGCCCAGAACTACCCACTAGTTCTGCTCTTTGGATTTTTGTTTAGAAAGAAAGAAAACCGTAGAGAAAAGTAAGGTAGGATTAACCAGGTGCCTCTATATAGCCTCCAAAAGCAGAGATTTTCAGAGTAGTAGTTTACCCTCACCTACATTCCAGGTGAACGCAACCCCAAAATTCATGTATTCTCAGGAGGTGTTATTGTTATCATCCTAGACTCACAGAGTTTGGAACGAATGTAAACTTCCCCACCTTCTGGGAAATCATCAGATTCATACAGCTGAAAAAGCCAATGAGCTAAAGGGCCTCAATACCATCAATTCTAGCAACCCAATTTTTCTTCCAAAGGGCTGTGGCCAGTTGGGCAGCATGAACCCTGGATTCAATGATCTTACGGGTTCCCCATTTTAGGCAACTGTGTGACCGCTGTACTGAAGTATGCAATTAACACTTCCTTTCCCTTCTCCCCTTCCTAACTATTCCACACTTTCCAATGGCTTCCAACATCCGTGCTAGAACAAAAAAGAAAGAAGACCACTCTGACTTAGTCTGAGCATGCTTTGATAGACCACTGCTCCACACAAAGCAAAGCAAGATACAGCTCAGTAGGACGATCTTGATTCAGACAGCTGATATTGCTATAGCAAGAGCTGGGTGGCACTTGTACATATTTGTGTGGAAAGGGTGAGACAAGTCCCTTTCCTCCGACATTCACTAGAAAGTTGCATGCCTGTGGTCAAGAATTGCTTTAGCAAGTGATGAGAGGGACAGGCATTTCCATTTTATTAGCACATTCCAGAGACATCTTACACTCTTCTTGTTAAGCCCACGTTACAGGTTCAATTAAAGTGTGACTGATCACTAGTCATCATGGAGGTGATATTCAGCCAGAATTTTTTTATTTGGAGTGAAGTCTGGAGACATGCAAGGGACAGCAGTGAGAGTTTGTTGCCTTTCATGGAACTATTCCTTTCGGAACACTGATGCTATTTTAAGGAGAATCACTGCCTGTTCATCTTCCTTGTTCACATTTGAAAGAAACAAGACATTGTGTGAGATATCTATGATCATTTCCTCTTGAATCACACCTAAAGCCATGACCCATCACAACGTATTCCTTCTGCATTCTCAGTGCACATTTAACCTAGCCTGCCCAATGCACAGTAAAATCCATTATGTAGTCTTCACCTTCCTGCAAATTCTTTCAGGAGTTCATTATCACTGGCTGAGTGCAAGACGGGAAGCAGGAAACATGGTGGGGAGTCACCTACTCCAATAAAAACCCAAAACACAGGAGATGCCCATGCCGTTCCTAGTGCAGAAGTGCAGGAGGGGAAAACAATGTAATTTTATACAGCAGAATATATGTGCAGAAAAAAAAAATAAGAGATCAATTCACAGAAGGATTTCTGAAGGCTGGTGCTTACCTTTTAAACACAAGAAGCCAAATCTTTATTAGGAAATCTCATTTAGATTGGAAGCCAAAAACCTGATCTAGCTGCATTCTAAGTAAAAGAATGAAAGCCCCTGTAATCTGCTAGTCCATACACATCGTGTTCACTCAATTATCAATGCAGAGAGAGAGAGAGAGGAACTGGAAGTGAAGGCAATTTTGGGAATATCAGTCTAACCAGTTAGAGGCCTGCTAGGTAGCCAGGTAGCTAGGTAGAAATCCCAACACTAACTTTGTCTATGTCTGGGATCTCTAAGGGCCAAGAGTTTGAGAAAGTGCAAAGAAGCAGTGATATAGAAGTGGATTTTCCAACAAAAAGCACCCTCATTTCCCTAGGCTACAAATCAGTAGTTTTGCAATGCATCAGTGCTATCTTGGTGTCACTGTTAATGCAAGTACCAGGAGTGTGTCTCACAGCAGACATAGGATATAATCACATATGATATAATCACTTGCAATGGAGAAGGAACTTCCTCACAGACTTCATCCACAACCTCCGTACGATTGTGTATTTTTATATATATGCATGTGCGCGCGCACACACATTGCACACAGGTTCATTCTCTCAGTGTGCTTTGGGAAACATACACAAGTAGTCCCCGTGATACTTTATGGAAGCAAAAGTTGGACTTTGAAGAAGCAGGATAGGAAGATTATTGATGCTTCTGAACTTTGGTGTTGGAGAAGACTCCTGAGAATACTGTGGACAGCCAAGAAAAGAAACCAATGATCATTGAACAAATCAACCCAGACTTCTTACTCAAGGCACAAATGACCAGGCTCAAATTATCCTACTTTGGACACATTATGCAAAGACCTCGCTCTCTGGAGAAGGTTCTAATGCTGGGAAAAGTGGAAGGAAAAGAGAAGAGGACCACCAGCAGAAACGTGGATGGATTCAGTTAGTGGTGATGGGTGCACTGTTGGAAGACCTGAAAGACCAGGTTAGGGACAGATCATCATGGAGATAGCCTATCTATGTGGTCACTAACCAACTTGATGGCACACAGTGAATCAGTCAATTACACATAGAATTCTAGTAACAGATAAAAAGATTAGACATCAGAAAATATGTAACTAACTTGGGCAGTAGGAAAGCACTCAATATTCCTTCAATTACAACTTCCAGCACCCCCAACTCAGAGGGGTGAAGAATTCCAGAACTTTGGAGAACTACATCTTCCTCACTCCTGTCTCTGAACTACAAATCAGCAAAGATGCACTTGAGTCAGCAGAAATGCTTTGATAGATTTTCAATTCTGGGCCTGCTAGGCATATCTATCTTCAGAATCTGAAAAAAAGGTTCTCCATACAGAGAAGGATATAGGATCCAGAGGAAGAGAAGAGCATGTATCACTGAGAAACCCAAAGATATCTGCAGTCTCATCCCTTTCAGATCTTTCAATTAACTTTCTGCTGTTCAGCTTTTTCTCTCATCCTCTGCAATGGCAGTTTCAGCTGGATTTTAGCTTCTTCTTGTAACTCACCATCTCAGAACCACTTTCACACACCCAGGGAAGCAGCTGCAACTGCTGAGTAGCTGGCAATGATTAGATGGCCAAGCCAAGTATCCTGTGGTTTGCCACTGAAGATGGGATTAATTGGCCTCTTAAAGCAAAATATATGTGAGCTACTGGAAAAAGCACACAAACGTGATGGAAGAAATACACATTTCCACACTAAAATTACAATGACATTACAAAGTGAATGCAAGAATATATAGCTGGAATTTTAAGCTAGATAGGTATATGCAGCAGCTTTCCCTAAACAAGGACCCCCCAGTACTGTGGACTATAAGTACCATCATTGCTGGCCAAGGTTGATGAGCTTTGCCAATATCATGTGGACAATCACATGGAGGCTGAAAAATACATGAAAAAGCTGGATCTTCCTTAAGACAAGTTTTTGTTTAGGTTAAGCAGTTCAACTCACAGCACAAATCAATTTGGGGCACACATTTTTTGGTCCACTTGAGATAGATAGATCTCTGATAGATAGATCTCTGATAGATAGATAGATAGATAGATAGATAGATAGATAGATAGATAGATAGATAGATAGATAGGAGAGAGAGAGAGAGAGATGATGATGATGACGACGATAGATAGATAGCTAGAGATAGAGAACTTTGTACTGACAGCAGGATTGTAATCCAACTTGGTTACATCAGGGACATTTTTTGAAAGGTTGCCCCTTGGAAATCAGCCAAACCTGGGGAAAAGAGGGCTTCTGATCTCCACTGCTATTTGACATGTTGCCATTAAATCCCTGGAAAATACCTCTGGATAATTTTTATTAATTTTTTTTTACCTGGATAAAAGAAACATGAAAGAATATAAAGCGGAAAGTTAAGAAAAATGAAAGAAAGATGAAAGAAAAGGTACAGAAAAGAAAAAAGAAAAAATATTAGAAAAAAGAAGCAGCTTCCAATCTTTTTTACAGCAGTTACAAACGAGCTTATTTTCTCTCCTCCCCCTTTAAGATTTCATACATATTTCCCTCTCCCCATACTCAACCTTTTTTAATTAACAAAAGCAAAAATCACCCTATTCATTTTTAACTGTTTTCAGCACAAAGAAAAATATTTCTTTGTCTTTTTTTCAGAAAAAAAATCAGAAAAGAAAAATACTTCTAGATGTTTTTCAAATTCATGAGCCTCCCAGGTAAGAGTCTTTTCTTTTTTCCTTTTTTTTCCCCTCTTTTTCTTCTCTATTTTCCACCACTTATATTTTCTTTCTCTATGTCTAGCTTTCTTGCTTTCTACTTTTCTTCTTGACTGTTAGTCCTTGTTAGTTTTTATCTTTTTGCTTTTTACAACTTAATAAAAAATAAAATAAAATAAAACATGAGCATCCAAGGACATACCAGTCAACTCTCTGAGTTTAGTTACTGCCGCAAATCCACGCCTTACCATGAAGAGACTTGCTCCTAACAAAAAAATGCAGCTCAGCTAGAGATAACTTTCCTGCCCAATCAAAATGCCAATTAGATGTAGACTTCCCCACATTTGTTGGTGTTGCAATGCCACCTAACATTCACAAAATGGATAGCTGCTGCCCAGACAGGAAATCTACGTTCCTTCGAATGTAGGAACTTGCTGACTGAGGGATGGCTGAGCAGCAAAGTAACAACACAAGATTGCCCCAGTTCCCTCTCCCTACTCCATGGGAAGAGTTTTTGCACTCTTGGAGAAACTGCAGGGAGTCTTCAGTAGGAAAGAGAGAAGCAAGAGTAGGGTTATGAAAAAAAAAACAAAGGGACAATTGCTCCTGAGCCTCTGATGAAAGACTGCAACCCTACAAGAATTTGGGAGAAATTATTGAATTTTCCTTTCTCCCAAGAAAGCAAAGAGGAACCCTTAGCTTCAGGAAATCCATTTGCCCTAAGGAATAGGTAAGCAGGGTTAGATAGAACTCTACTCTAGGATTTTATACTTTATTTGGTTGTGTGTATCTAAGCCTGGTGTGTATCTAAGCCTCCAGTGATTTATTTTCACTACATAAGCTCAGTCATGACAATGTTTCATGCATTTTGGGATCTTTGGGCAGTAGCGTACCCTGCATTACTAGCAGATTCATTCCACCTCGTGATCTGTTCCAAGCTTAAACTCTCCTTCATAGTTATGTATGGGATATTCCTTTAGGATGCTGTCTTTGGCTTCAGCAGCACAATATGTTTATTTCCTCCAACACTGTTTTTGCATATGATTATTAAAAATAAAAACAAATTTTTATGCTTTCATTTTTCCTTCTTTTTAAGATAAAGTTTATTTTAATTATCCCTTGTGAGATTGGGTCAGCTCCACTAGGTAGACCAGATTAAGAGGACAACTCCACAGGAAGGCAAAAACTAAATTTACTGAGATTGGTTATAATGACAGAATTGCAAGTCTGATTGTGCTGTTCTCTCTCCCCCCCATCCCACTTTTTATACCCCCGTGAATTAGGGAAGCATCTGCCTCAGCCTCTTCTAAATGCTATCTCATTGCTCTGGACTTAAAAAATGTTTCAGATCCTTTTATCTAGGTAACAGTACTTGCATATCTCCATCAAGTTCATCTTCCTTACTCTTTACAAATTGATCTAATTCCCAAAGGAGGAGGGACTGCTTTCTCTGGTCATATGCCTCAACATTCCAAAATTTATTTCCTCTTTATCATTTTTGGCAGTAAAACATGCCAGATTCTTATATATCTCATATTCCAGGGTTAAAGAGGAAGTATACCAGGTAAAGACATCCCCCTGATTGTCACCCCTTCAATGAAGATCAGGTCAGAAAACAGACACAAGAAATACTAAGACTCATCTCTATTGATATAGGTTAGTTTGTATAGGGTAGTCTGATAAAGTAAACTCCACTTTATTGATACAGGCTATAAAAAGGAATTCTGAAAACCTGACAGAATTTCTCTGTTCTCTTATACCAAAGAGAGTCAAGGCAGACCAATCTTGAAGTTCTACCTCACCTCCCCCTGTCTTTCCAGGCTAAGTTGATGTTTTGTAACAGCTGCCACATATTTTCTTCAGGGCTATCTCCTTATTCCTCTTCTACCTTGGAAGATAGGTGGTAGCATCAAGCAGCTACACTGGAGAAAGAAGGCAGGGCCGGGGGTGTAGACCAAGAGGGCTTCTGGAAGAGGAGGCTGAAGATCTCTAACCTTTCACTGTATGGGCTCAGTGCTGCTGTTACATTTGGGCTCAGCATTCTATGAAAGTTCAAACCATGAACTTTTTCATGGTTGATGAAATTACAAACCATGAACAAACCATGAAAGTTCAAACCATGAACTATGAAAGTTCAAACCATGAACTTTCATGGAAGCGATGGAAACCTGAGTATACCAGACAAGTGAGATATGACACATATGCTAAAGTTCTCCAAGGACTGTCAGCTTCATCCCTGAAATAATCTGTATGCTATCAAGTCAAGCAGGGCAATGAAGTAGGAGTTAGGTGAATGAAATCCTTTACTCTGTCTTAAGAACACAACTCCAGCTGCAAATATTGTCTGACTGTTGGACTTGGAAAGGGAATATACATTTGGAATTTGGGGAGCATGTCATAGGCCCTTCCCCAAGGGTCTTCCACATGCCAGGGGGAAGAGCTTACTTCTTCATATATGGGTTGCCTTGGTGGGTTTGACCAATCCCAGATGCCCACTTATTAGAAAGATAATTAGTGAGGTTGCTCCCTTCCAACTTTAGCCCCCCAAGATGCTCTCTATATTATCCTAGCTTACTTTTGGGGGTGGGAGGAGATAGGAGTGAAAACTTTCTAAATAAGCACTGGGCCGAAGGTATCAATCACTGTTATTTCTGAAGAAAGCTTATGGACCTATTTGGAATCACAAGACATTCTTCTGAAGTAAGATGATAGTAGAAACTGGTGCTTTGCTTTCCAGATGCCAGATTCTCAGTAATTATAATATTAATTAAAACCATCTTAAAATAAAATCAAAGGGAACCTAGAATCTTCTGCCATCAAAGCCTGGGTATGCTGGGGCAGCACACTGCCTACTGTTGGATTATATCAATCTCACATGGATGTTGACACATAGATAACAACAGAGATAACACCACAGGAAGAGACAATGTGGTATAGTGGTTAAGGTATTGATCCCAGGAACAGGGAAAGTGAATTTAAATCTACAATCAGGTCTACAATCAGGCAAGGAAACCTATGGGGCGACTCTGGATTCATCACAATCTCTCAACCCAGCCAGGGTTGTTGTGATGAAAAAAATGAGCTCTTGGAAGAATATATCAAGACTGAAGAGATTGTGATATTTAGTTTGCAAGTTGTTCAGGCTGCTTATTGAATATGGGTCAAAATAAAAATGAGGGAGAACTGGCAAGAGCATGACAGCTGAACCACTTTGGGGACAAATGATGTATTTTTCATAATGCTTAACATTTACAGCACTCAACTCTACATACTCTGAGAGACTTGGAGCTTAATTTATAACCTCTTGCATACAGTGACAGAGTTGGAACAGAATGCGGCAAATGCAATTGGAAGACACAATTTTCATCTGATTACAAGGTTTGCCAGAAAAGCATTTCAATCAAAAAGTTATAAACAACCAGTATATCACTTTTCTCATGGCTGCAGCCCTTGCACATTAACAGTGTTTCTGAATGTTCCTCACAAACTATAAACTATGGAAGCTTAGCAAAGCCATGATGGAAGATACTGTGCAGCTTGTGACCTGAGGAGGATTAAACAGGAATTCTGATTCTCCCCATTATTCAAAGAGCAGGTTTGCTGAACACAGTGGCCTGGGGCATGGCCAGAATGCCATCCTAGGCAAACAGAATTACCAAAGTGCCACAAAGATTCCCATTGTAAAAACAATGCCAGTTTCACCAAATTCTTCAAAGCTTTGACAAGCCTCTTTTGTAAATCCAGTATAGGAAAATTATCCAGGTCACTCTCTTGGTTTGTTATTTGTATATCCCTTTAATTATTAAGACATCGGCCAGTTTCCTTTCTATGTCCAGTGTAACATTTTTTTCCATGTCATTCTTGTAGCCTGTCATTTTTAAATCCACTTTCAAATCAGTCTCAATCATGTCAGGTAAAACTTGCTCCTCTTTCATAACATCTTTTAAACATAGTCTATCTATAGGCAGACACTCTTAAAATTAACTTCTGGGTCCATTGTTCAAAAATATCTTTCAATATGTCCAATATTAAAATATTTTGCTTCATTCTTATTTTGCTTCATTCTGTATTAGTAAGTTGAGTTTGAGTGTTCTTCTCCTTCAATTGTAATCTTTAGTTCATTCTAGTTCTGTCTAGTGTCCAATTTTTAAAGTCGTCTTACCGTATTGTGTGTTTTTTTAAAAGAATTCAAAACAAAAGCATTTTCCCATGGGAAGGTTTCTTTATAATTAATTCCGAAATCTTATTTCAAATTTATCTGGACCCTAAGTCCATTTGTAACTTTCTAAAATCAAAGTTTTAATCATCTTTTTGCTGTTTATTCCAGAAAAAAAATTAAATCCTTAAACTTGTATTTAAAAATTCTTTCACAAGGATTGAAGGAAACTCACCTGGTGCTGTAAAATTTGTTGATCCAAAGGTTCCTAATAGCTGGACAGCAGTTAACAAGCAATTTCTGAAAGTGATTAAAAAAGGAAGTATGTGAATCCAGTGTCCTTTTAAAGGCGCCGATCATGGTTTGAACAAGATGAGTATTCCCTTGTCTCCCAGAGCTCTAAACATGCCAGAGACCGCTGTCTTGTGGTCTCCTTGCAAGAAGCAACTTTCTGGGGCATTTGTGGGCAATCTCAAGTCCTCTCCTTGTCCAGAGAGGAATTACAAACAGCTGGTCTACTCGCCGGCTCTTCATTCCACCGTGGTCAGAAGGGACAAAGAAAAAATGAAAAGAAATATATTTCTACAGAATTATCGGAAGAGACTAAAGATCAAGATTGTTAGAAGTAAAAGGAAGGAATATAACGTTGGTTTATCTGATCAAGGTTAAAATAGATATGTTGTTATCTCTGGCAACCCTTAATGGACTTTTGCTGATCAGGACTGAACAATGAGCTTTAAGGATTTGTGGTATTTTAAGAGAAGGTGACAAATTACTAAAATTGTTTATACTTGCGATGAAGGGGGAAGTCACTTCTTTATATGTTTCTTTTCTTTTTCTTTATTATTTTTTCTTTCTTTTTTCTTTTTTCTATTTTTTTCTTTTCTGCACCCTCTATTTTTTCTTTTTCTTTTTCTTTTTTTTGCCTGTATCAGTTTTTAATTGGTGTAAATTGTAATCATTTCTAAAATTACTGTAAAAACAATGCCAGTAACATTACCCATCTCAAAGGCAAAACTGGCTTTTCTTCAGGAGGGAAAATTATAAAGAAGGGAAATGCATAGAGCAGTGTTTCTCAACCTTGACCACTTGAAGATGTGTGGACTTCAACTCCCAGAATTCCCTAGCCAGCCATGCTGGCTGGGGAATTCTGGGAGTTGAAGTCCACACATCTTCAAGTGGTCAAGGTTGAGAAACACTGGCATAGAGCAATCAAACATGAACATGCTTCTGTCGTGTTAAAACTGCCAATCAATGAGGATTTCTGCTGCTGGACTAAAAACAAATCTAGGGAGCGCAAGTGTTTTGGAGTGTTAGTTTCTTACCTCTGATCACATCCTGATGGAAGACAAAATGCTCACTTTCTCACAAATCCTTCATTTCTAAGTGCTGAGCAGAGAGGGAAGTCTGAGGAAGGGAATAGGCTCCCCAGGCTAGATTGAAACCACCAAACAGAGGTCCCCCATACCCAGGCTAGGACTGTTTTGGAGAATGCTGTTTACATCAATCCCATTGCCACATTCATCCTTACTCGGCCAAGTACAGACCAGTTTGTTTCTACTTATATGCAAGTCAATGCTTTTATAAAGCTTCTCCCTGCTGCTCAAGCCCAACATTCTGGGCTTTCCATTCCTGGCTGCAAAAAGGCCAAGGGGGGCAGACGATATTGCAAGCGAGAAAACAAAAAGGTTATCCCAGCAAGAAGAGAAAGAGAGGGCAGGAGACCGAGAAGCACGGCTGCTTTCCTGTCTGGTGAGGGTTCCTGCGGAATTACTACTGATGTGCTTTAAAGCCAAGCAGCCATCGATTTCCCCCTCTGTCATTAAATAGAATGGAATCTGGGAGCTGTGAAGCCCACAACAAGTCCCAGGTATTAGGAAAAAGGAGATTCCCTGTGCTAGCAAGGAAAAAAAAAAAAAGCTAAGACGTGTGCAAGCAGGTTAGGCCTCCTTGGTTTACAGGACTGGATGTTCCTTTCCAGCCTGAGAACAGAAAGAATTGTGGCATGAGAGCAAAAGAAGAGCCCTTCTGGATCTAGCCTGAAGCCTCTCTTGTCCCACATGCTTTTCCCCCCAATAGCTACTACGCAGATGCTTCTTAGAAGCCCAGAATGAGGTTAGTGTAGCACAATCAGAAAGTGGGCTTTGGAGGCCAAAAGCAGAGATCTAGCATTTGTCTGCAACCTTCTGAAGTGGCTGTATCTTTCCCCAGGCCACCCAGCTTCCCTCCATGGACTGGGGTGACCTTTGCCCCCCTCCACCCTCCACAGCACCTTTTCAGAATCAAAGCATTACAGAGCCCTACTCTGGACTAGAGAACCATCGTGACCAACGGCCATTAACAAAGATGTTCTCCCCCGTTAATTCATCTAGCTCTCTTTATAGTCTTTTCAGCTAATGAACATCCCCACTTCATCTTGCAGTAGCAAAGTTTTAATGTGTTATTGCTGTATTTTTCTCTCTCTTCTTTTGTTGTTGTGCTTCATTTTTCATCATATTCTAGTCTTATCTCTGTGTAAATTTACGTTGATTAATAATTCAACAAATGACACCCCTCCACCTAAGGAATGTTGATTATTTTGCCATTTCATCTGCCAAAGCATTTTCTACTCATCGTTGTTTTTCTTTCACAGAAACAAAACGCTGGTTGTAGTGAGCCACAAGGGTTCTTGCTTTCAGTGCTTCTTCACTTTTTTTCCTGTTTCCTCCCCAGCTTAAAACACACACACACAAGAGCCTATTAACAAAATCCTATTTTGTAAAAATTGCTTCCTCTTAAGCATGGTTAAAGAACAGACAAGAGAGAGAAAAAATATATGAAGCAAGCGCATGACAAATATTCAGTACTGACCAGAAGTTTCACTGGATTGCTTTTGTCCAGTTGCAGCCTTGTTTTAAGTGTTGGAGGGCCAAAAATGCCCTTGATGGCATTGGGTGACATCAGAAGGTCAATCAGGAGCCTCCATCTGGAATAAGTCCACATGAACATTGAGTGAGCAAATTTGCCGCCAATGCAGTGCTCCTGCCTTTTTCATAAAAACTGGCAGGTGGGGTATATTGTCTTTCCCTGTTACCTTGAAAAAGTAGGTGAGTTTTTATAAGTACATTAGTGACATTCACCAATAATTCCTAAAACAAAAGGAAGCAGATGAGCAATGTGGAAAAAAATGTTGTCATTCACTGACGAAATCTGACATCCAAGCAAGGACCAGTTGGACCTTGATAAATGCTGGAAGTATTTTTGCTGAATAACACAAAGCTCAAAGTGCAGATTGTGAAGGCAATCAGACACTTGTTCTCTCCTTTCTGGGCCTATCAGTTGAATCCAAGATCTACTGGCAGTGTTGACCAAGACACTAGCTTGACAACCCAGAATCCTCTAGAATCCGTGTGATACTAGAAGGCCAATCCGGTGCCTCAGCCTGGAAAGCTTTCTTTCTTCTCTTAAACGTTTCGCCGTATGTTGCTCAGAAAGGCCAGGCAGCTCCATTTCTGCCATCCTGAACATGAAACATACTTTGCATAGCAACCTTGGTCTTATTTTTCACTGAGAAGAAATCTGGGTGGGGAAAGAGTCTAGATCAGGACTGGAGCATATGGGTTACAAGGCTTAATCCTTCCCTTTTCCTACTACAGTACATCTCAAGATAGTTTTAAAGGTGCAAGCCCAATGGTATATATTCTTCAGCACCTCATGACCTACCAACCATGAGGGGGATGCTAGGGTGCAAATAAATAATTAAGAACTTACTCTCTGCCCCCTCTTTGCCTATCCCTCTGCCTGTGTAGAAATCCTCATCATCACATCTGCAGTGTGGAAGAAAAGGCTTAATCTTCTCCTCCCTGTGTGCTGCAACAGTGATCTAAATTAGATCCTCAACTTTACTTTTAAGGGGGGGGGAAAGGTAGAACTACCTGCACCGTACCTAATGTAATGTAAATTTTAATCCTGAGAAAGGTATTTTCATTACCCACTTTCTGGCCTTCTTGGGAGTGCACAGTTTTATCCAAGTGGAGGGTCACAATTAGTTTTTGAAGGCATGTTGGGATGGGGAAGGCACACTCCTAAAAAGAGTGAGCGGAACTGGAACTGTCCAGTCCAATGTAGCTGGCAGATTCAAGAAGTAGGAACCACAAGGATTTCAGAAAGACATATTTAATACAATACTAATCAGCAGTGTTGTCCAAACTTGGCCACTTTAAGATGAGTGGACTTCAACTCCCAGAATTCCCCAGCCAACATGGCTGGCTGGGGAATTCTGGGAGTTGAAGTCCACTCATCTTAAAGTGGCCAAGTTTGGACAACACTGCTAATCAGGGTAATCTTGAAAACTGTAAGTTCTCAGGCAGACCTATTGCAAGCCAATTATGGCTTTCCTTCTCACAAACCCCATCTCTGATGTGCCTTTTCTCACATTTGCTGAACTCTTCTTCCTCCATCACCTGGTTCCGACAATCTCTTAAGGACAAAACCCAACAATTTCATGTACATTTAAAATTGTATTAAATTTATAGTCAATAAAATTATTCCTGGCATGTATTTATTCATTTACCAATCTGTCGGTCAAAAATTGCAACATGATAACAACTTTTGTAGGTCTTTGGGGCCATATCCTCAGTTTTGATAGGCATCATCCCTAGAAGGATTTTGTCCCGGTGTCCTAGAATGACCACATTCCTCGCATTCAGCCACTCTCTCATGAGCCCCAGCCATTCCTTGATTAAACATTGTACTTCAGAGCACATAGACTTGCCTTCCCCAAAAGAAGGCAACTCACTTCTGTGCCTCACCTGCTAACTGGCAACTACAACAGGAAACAGTCCTAGTACTTTTTCCTGACAAAAAAGGATCCAGGCAAACAGAATTAGTCTAGACTCTGAAAATACTTCAGTGGAAAAGCTGCTACTTGCAGTTCAGTGGCTTACTTCATGGGGATTTTCTCTTGTGATCTGTGGGGAAGTGTGGAGTTGGAATATATCAGATTCTAAATAAAACATTCAATACTTTTTTTTTTTTTTTGAGGACACCCATTACATTTTTTCAAAATTCTAGATAGCTAGACATTAGAGGATGGATGGATGGATGGATGATAGATAGATAGAGATAGTGATAGAGAGATAGAGAGATATGCTACAAATGCTGACTTCAAATTGCCGCTGTCCTGTGCTTGGGAGGCAGTGGATCCCATCCTTCCACTGTTTTGCTATTTCAGTCTTGCAATAAATCAAAAAAAGCCATAGAATTTAAACCACTTAGAGTACAGCCAGCCAAAGTCTAAAGCTACTGCATGCTTTTGGTAGACCAGTGAAACCTGACTGCTGGGACCAGCTGTGTAGAAAGACAATAGCAGAATAGTGGCAAAAGAGCCAACTGGAGACTGGAGGAGAGGGCCACACCCACTTCTGTCTGAAATGGCCAATAAGCACCTCTCTCCTCCCACCCATTGCTGGTCACATGACTTTGACTTTGTCATAATCACTTGTACACAGGCTTACGGGGAAAACACTTTGGTACAGCTACCGATGATGGAAGCCTGTTTCCATTTATGGGCTGGGGAAGAGATTAAAACAATGCCATGAGCACACAGCAGAGCATGTCCAGATCAGGTGGAGAAAGGCCCTCAGTCCAATCTATTTTACAGGGTGGTGGCTGTTAGGATAAAATGAGGGGAGACCCCCGACATGTATACCCAGCATAAGGGTAATAGATCAATACGTAATAAATATTCCCTTATAATACACACACAGAGTTCCTCCCTGCTTTCTTCTTCCTCCATTGGGTCCCTTGGCAAGCTTGCCTAAGTTCTCCTCTTGCTCTCCAAGGCCTCGATCTTAAATTCCCCACTTCCTCCTTTCCATGCTGGATTGCACCTTGCCCCCAGCCTTAGCCCAGTCCTCCTCTCTCCTCTCTTTCTCTTCCGGTAGTCATATTGCCCCCCTCCCCCTAATTGTCCCACTAACACCTCCAACTCCCCCCATCCTAACCCAAAGCAAAGAGGGACCTTCATGTCATCTGCCTGATTCCTGCCTAGGTCGTCTCTTGGTTCCATCTTAGCGTTCTTTGGAATTAAGACGGCAGGCTGTGGGAAGGGAGCTCTTCTCCCAGACGTGTGAAAGAAAAAGGCCACTTGAAACATAAATGGCAGGTCTCTACAGGGCATGGGGTGGGGTGGGGAGTGTCTGTGAGTGCAGTGGGAGCCCTTGTGGCCCACTCTGCTCACTTCATTGCCCACTTGCGTGACTCAGCCTGTGTACCAAACCTCATTTGCAAAAGAGCAAGGCCTCTTGGAAATTAGGGCTCTGCAAGTGTGGCGGCTTCCTTGGCACAAAGGGGTTAACAATGGAGGCATCGATGATTTGCCAGGCAAGACAGCAGGCAAGAGGAAGCAAAGAGGCCGTTTTATTTATAGAGTTCACTTTCCCGATCGTCACCTGCAATGAAAATAGACTTATTTTTAAACAGACCCTTTTCCTCCTTGTCAAAACAAAAGCACATTAACCAGGGGAGGGAGAAATACACCAACCCAACACTCTGTGCACTGGCATCACAAATCTTACAGACAGACTAGCTTGGCAGCAGGGATACTAAAGCCTGGGGACAAGCTGGGCATGGCCCATACATCTAAACAGGGATCTGTTCTCTTTCCTCTCCCACCCCTACTTGTATTCAAAATATATTGGATGTTGAATGTCCAATCCCATTGTTCCCAGCCAAGTAAATGGGGATAATGGGAATTGCAGTCCAAAATACCTGAAGGGCACCTGATTAGGGAAGATTGATAGAGAGGGTATAAAGAGCAAAAGATTGTAGAACACTGTGCATTGTCTTCTTTTTTCCAAGTTAGGTTAATTTTTCACGCTGAACTCCAGAAGAGTTTTGGGAAGAGCCTTTTACAAACTGGGACTTGCCACAATACCACTTTTGTTGGGATCTTTACATTATAGGTGTTAAACAACCTTAAGTGGTCCAAGACGTTCCCTAGCTATAATCAGCTCCTAATCAAGCAATGTATTAATTAATATTTGAGACTAATGATATATAGATAATCAAATAATAAGCATTTGACAATGTGGGAGAATATAAACCAAATAGTATTCAAAGCTAATGTAGAAAGCAATCAAATAATAAGCAATCATAATGAGAGGAAGGCAGAGTTCTTGGTTTCAGTGAGAGCAAAGCAGGAGGTTCAGAAAGGACATCATTTAGTTCACTGTGACAAAGGCATGAAGTCTGGAGGATTATACATTCAGTTCAATGGGAGATTGACCTGGAGTCCAGAAAATTAATGGGAAAAAAAAGACTTGGAGTTCAAAGAGTAGTACGGGACATAGGCAAAGTTTAAAGATTTATTTTATACAACTTTCAGTTATAGGAGAAGGCAGAAATAGAATGATTCTTGCTCCAGTGAAGAAAGCCAGAATGTGTGTATGTGTGTGTGTGTGTGTGTGTGTATGTGTGTGAGAATGTGTGTGTGGTATGTGTGTGTGTGTGTTATCTTCCTTTAAAAAAAAAGTTCTTTTAAAAAGGAAGATAAAAACTAATACAAACTAATACAAAGTAAGAAAAAGAACAAAAAAGAATGAAAGCAAAGAGAAAGCAAAAAAGGAAAAAAAGGAAAAGGAAAAGAAAAATAGAAAAGAAAGAAAAAAGATACAAAGAAGTAGCTTCCAATCTTCTTTCCAGCAGTTATAAGTACAATTATAAATCTTACTCTGTGGCTACAATGTAGCTCTCTTCTTTCTATAATCTATCTGGTCTAACTATCAAAACCATAAATCATAAGTTTATTTTTTTCACACAAAAAAATGTATAAGGGGTTTCCAGTCAGCAATAAACATAGATATTGTCTTTTCTTTGATCAAGGAAGCCAGTTTAGCCATAATCTTGCTGTAGTTATCATGTACAAAAACAAAGTTCCATAACTTTTTTCCAACTGTTTGTCCAACAATCCCAAAAGAAAATCCTCTGGTCTCAATTGTATATTAATCTTTAAAATCCTCTGAATCAGTGTGTGTATTTGAATCCAGAATTTTCTAGCTTTTTTACATGTCCACCAAACATGATAAGCGTCCCTTCTTGTTGTTCCCATTTCCAACACACATTTGAAGTGCCTTTATACATTCTAGACAATTTTTCTGGTGACATAAACCAACGGTACATCATTTTATAAAAATTCTCTTTAAGATTATAACATAGCATAAATGTCAATCCTTTCAGCCACATATTTTCCCATTGTTCCATCTGTATATTCTAACCAAAGTTTTTAGCCCACTTTATTGTACTTTCTTTCAGTAGTTCTTCTTCTGTTTCAAATGTCAATAAAAATATGTGCATTTTAGCAATTACATGTTCATCATTTATTCTACATTCCCCTTGACAGAAATCTAGTATCTCGCAATAAATTAGCTATTTGTGTTTGCCTGTTATTTCTCATCTACAAAATGCTTCTTGTGCTGAGATCCACAAAGGTGTTTTTGGGCACAACCTGGGTTTGTATCTATTCCATATTCTCAATATGGCACATCTAATATGATGATTTTTAAAGTCCACATTAACTTTGACTTTATCGTACCAGAAATATCCATGCCACCCAAATCTCAGATCATGTTCTTCTAACTCCAAAGGCTTTCTATTTCTCAGCAGCACCCACTCTTTCATCCAAACCAAACAGCAAGCTGCAAAATACAATTTCAAATCAGGTAAACCCAATCCTCCTCTTTCCTTTGCATCTTGTAGCACCTTATATTTAACTTGCGTTTTTTTCCCCTGCCACTGTATATCCTTCTGTCACTGTTTAAATGGTGCATCAGTTGTCAAAACAGGTATTGTCTGAAACAAGGAAATCATTCTAGGCAAGTCATTCATTTTTATCACAGAAATTCTCCCCAGCAATGACAGTTGTAATTTCTCCCATCTTAACATATCTTTTTTCACTTCATTCCATGTCTTAACATAGTTATTTTAAAATACAGGTAGTCCTCACTTCACAACCACAATAGGGACCAGAAAATTCATTGTTCAGCAGGGCAGTTGTTAAGCAAGTTGCACCTGATTTTATGACATTTTTTGCAGCTGTCATTAAGCAAATCATCATGGCCGTTAAACGAATCACACAGTTGTTAAATAAATCATGTAGTTCCCCATTGAGTTTGCTTGCCAGAAGCCGGCTAGGAAAGTCGCAAACGGCGATCACATGACCCTGGGACGCTGCAACTGTCGTAAGTGTGAACTGGTTGCTAAGCACCCGAATTGCAATCACATGACCACAGGGGTGCTGTGATGGTTGTAAGTGTGAGGACTGGTTGTAAGTCCCTTTGTTCGGCACCATTGTAATTTTGAATGGCCACTAAACGAATGATTGTTACATGAGGACTACCTGTAACATACAATTCATATTTGTCATAGTGATACCTAGATATTTTACCTTCTTCTCAACCTTAAAACCCATTTTATTCATCAATTCTGTTTGATCTTCTATTTTCACACTTCTTGTTAACATCTTCATCTTTTGTTTATTAATCTTGAAACCTGCTAATGCATCAATAAGGAAGCCAGAACCTTGAAGGTTGCCTGCCATAGCAAAAAGAGAAAGAGAGAGAGATTCACAAGATGTAGCATTCACCTCCACATGTGCTAAGGGAGCAACTTTTGCACAGGTATTACTTAATGGAGAAATACTATAAATAGGGAGAACGTTTTTGGGTTGGAAACAGAAATGGGGTGGGGCAGAAGAATTGCTTTTCCTTTGCAGCTTGTGCCCCACATTCCAGTCCTAGCAGGTCAGTATCAGATGAATCCTCTAACAGTTGGAAAGAGAGGAAGATCTGCATTTCTTCTGAACGGCTTCAGCTCTGGAAAAAAGAGAGCAGCAAAGCAGGAGCAAGCTCACACTAGCCCAAACTAATAAAAACAGATGGTGTTTTTCTTTTCTTTTTATAACAGGTCTGAAGCAGAAGCATTACTAGGTGATCCTGCCTTTTGACAACTGGAGGACAAACTCCTTCCAGGCTCCTTCTGGTTCACAAAGAAGATTCAAAGATGAGCAGACAAGCTTAAGCCCGTGGTTCTGATGAACAAAAGGAATGGCCAGGAAGCCTTCGGCTAATCATACTTTATATTCTTTGGCTACCTCTGCTATTGTTTTCCTAGGACCCGACAATCAGTAATGCAATGGGAAGAGCTTGGGGGGAAGTCTGCACAATCTTTGTTGGGGAAGATCACCATTCGGTCCTTTTTAGCATCATTTTATTTGCTGTAGCTCCTAGACCTGCAATAATAGGGTGTCCTTGAAGGAAGTATTGAAGGCAATCTGTTTGTCTTCAAACTGGGGCCCTCTTCCCAACTAGACATGCCTGACTGACTCCATCTAGTGCAGTGTTTCTCAACCTTGACCCCTTGAAGATGTGTGGACTTCAACTCCCAGAATTCATGCTGGGAGTTGAAGTCCACACATCTTCAAGGGGTCAAGGTTGAGAAACACTGATCTAGTGCATAAGAGCCTCCTTTCAGATTGAAAAAGGAACTTGTTCCCTGCAAATAGTGTTTTTGACCTCTTGGTTTGACCACAGCATTAAAGTTGCACAAATGTGAGCCAAACTGAGGGTACAGTTTAGAGGGTGAGGAACAGATCAGGTAACAGTCACAGTTTCAAATTACTTACCTGCCATTAAACCTCACAGTTTTATACTTGGGTGCTATTAAAGACTTAATTAGAAGAGAAGACTGAGAACTATTCAATTCTTAGTGGGATTATATGAAATAAAAAGTAAATCCTTGGTAAAATATTCAGTTTGTTACTGCCGGCATTCTTCCTAACCAAGACAAGTTCAGCTTTCTTCCATCTTAAAATATCAGCTGTTATATTTTTCCAGATCTGCAAATAAGTTTTAAATAAAGTGTTATTGTTTCTAATTATGTAACTGGGTTGGTTTAGTACTGATATTAAACCTTGTTATTGGTTTCAGAAACTGTTTTCCCTCTTCAAATAGATTCCATGTAATTTTCTGTGTCTTATTCTTATTAATCCAATATTCTGATACCAAACTGTACTATTGTATATGTTTTGTTTTATTTTATATTTGGTTTTATTACACTTGTAAGGCTGCCCAATTCAAAATGACTCCAGACAATGCACAATGTTAAAAACATAAAAATTAACAAATAATTTTTTTTAAAAAGCAACACAGAAGACTTGATATACCCCACACAACAAGAACGAGGAAAAGGACCCCATTGTTGAGGACCCACCATCAGTTAGCCCAAAGCCTGGGAAGAAAGCCACGTTTTAAGAGCTCTGTTTAAAAAGTCAGGTTGGGAGCCATACAAATCGCAGGAGAAATGCTGATCCACAAGGCAGCTAACAATGACAGAAAAGGCATGATTCCTGGGTCCCATCAGATGACACTCCTTTATTGACGGGACCCAAAGCATGCTGACTGTCAGACTGAACAGGAAGGGCAGACACAATGGGAGAAGAATTCTGCCACTTTCCATTTCTAGCCAGAAATCATGGGCAGAGGGTCCATTAGCTCCTGGCTGGGTCTGGGTTGGGGATGATGGCCTGTGTTCCTACTCTCCACAAGTGGTGGGTGGCTGTTTGCACACTGGGATAAGCTGGAAATACAGATCTGCCTTAGACTTGGGTGACATCACACACAGTCAGACCGACACGCAAGCATGCAAGCCTGCAAAAGAAGACTCTGGTTCTAAAATAGCTACAAAAGTTCCATATCCTGATTTTTAAGAGATGAGGTGAGCTGAAAAAAAAGGTTTGCTGCTGAATGCCTATTGTTACCGTTAGTATTCAATCTGAAAACAGGTAGCAATTAAATTTGAACCATGTGCTCCTAACCTACAGTCAGCTCTTATTCATACGTATACCAAATGTTCCACTCCAGGGTCTCGTTATGAACATTGGTGTGGTCTTTTTATCTGCTTTTACTAGGAGATTTGTTAATGGCACTACTCATTACATTTCCTGCCACATACAAACTGTAATTACACTTAATTTTACTTAATTAAAATGTTCTGATTTTCTGCTACTAAATGTTATTATCTATCCTGAACCTTTTGGGACAGTGCAGGCTAAAAAAAAGCCTGTTCAAGAAAGAAGATGAGTGGGAAACTCAAGGCGTGCAGAAACGTGCCTGAGTTTTGATCAACAACAAGAGTTGTAACAAAACTGGACTTGACTCTTAAACTCAAGAGAAAGGTTTCTAGAATGAGCCAGGTTGGAGCACATGAATGGAAGACTAACTGCTCACCAGATGTTGTTGAACTACAGCTCCCAGGTTCCTTCACTGTTGATGCTGACTACATTCGCTTGGAATTATGGTTCAATAGAAGAATATATATTCAGCTCAGGGTTGAACTGTGGAGTCCTTGGTGCTCTCTGAGCTTGGTTGTTTTCTTGCAGACGTTGCATTCCCTGACTAGCTAACATCATCAGTGTGAGTCTCCCCACCACCACCACCAGTTCAGCAGCTGAAGTACATTTCTTTGGGGGAACAGGGGTGTGTCTTTTTAATTGGGTGAAATTGACACAAGTTCTACCAAGTTTCCCTTTTTGGTCAAAATAACTGGAAGAATTGTAAAACTGGTGTCTTCTTTTTTTAACCAGTTCACAGAAGACTTGCCCCCAGAATGGAAAGCAATTGGCACTTCTTTCTTGGCACTGATGGGAGGGGAAAAGAAGCAGGGGCATCCAGTAGGTGGGAGCTGTGTTAACCACCAGCCAGACAGAACCCTTGGCCATGGAAGTTCAGACGGTCTCTTTGGACCACTCAATTTAACCTGCTCCACACCTTTGTAGAAAACATGCACACTCCAATGCATATTCTGGCCCTTTTGCCCTTTTTTACCACAGCACTGGAGATGAACAGTTCTATATTTTAATCATGCAAACAACTCATTTTCTTCTCATCCGAGGCATTTGAAAAGGTGAAACTACCTAACAATATAATTATACTGTTAATATTGGTCTGTACTATGTTCTATTTTTATTGCTTTGCTTGTACTGCACTGGAAGATAAGTGCATACCAAATAAAAATACAAAATACGAATATTTTGTGCCTTCCATTTCTTCCTAATGTGGCATTTGTCCCCAACCTCCTGTTTTTCAGTTTGTAAGTGTCATATTATGCCTCAGGTTATATTCTGGCTAGCAGACCAAGTTCTGTTTACAGTCAGAGTCTGTGGTTTGGTCTTAATTATGAATTAGTGTACACTCTTACGAATCTATCCTTTCCCAACATGTTTGGGATCATTGTTTGGTTTTGTCTGCTTATTTAAATAGGTTTTAAAAACCCAGCTTCCAACACTTCTAGGTGTTTTATACTCTTGAAAAGCTGGAACAATGAAATAAAAGAACAAAGAGACATGCATCTAGAAAAAGAAGAACCATACAAAACAAAATCAAACCTTACAGAGGCTTACCACCTTCCTATCCCAATGCCTGGTAACCATCATGGCAAGAGCCATATGGATCTCTAGGGGATACCATTCCAGGTGCTGTGACAGAGAAGACACACTTTGGGAGTCCCACCAGATGGCATTGTTTAATTAAGAGGACCTGAAGCACACCCATTCTGCTGGATCTTACCAGATGGACAGAAATTATCAGAGACAGATAGTCCCTCAGGTAACCAACTCCTATGCCATAAAGGACTTTATTGAAAGGCAGCCAGCACCTTGAATTGCACCCAGAAACCAATCAGCAACCAGTGCAGCTTTCAGAACAGTAGTGTCCCATGGGCATACTATGGCATGTCCATTATTGCCTATACCATCATATTATGGACCAGCTATAGCTTCTAAGTGGCTTTTCAGGAGTGGCCCTATGTAGAGGGCACTGCAATAGTCCATTCCTGAGGTGATTAGGGCATGACTGTGTGAAGGGCCTCCTGATCCAGGAATGGGTGGAACTGGTGCATTAGATGGATCTGTGCAAAGGCCCTCTTGGCACAGCTGCCACCTGCTGTTCAAGCAGGAGCTATGACTCCAAATGCAGCCCCAGCCAAGACTAAAGATGGCAGTTCCCCAGGACCAGGGGCCTAGATATCCACAGCCTAATTCTGTTCTTCTGCATCTAGTCCCACACAGCTTCCAGACACCGGGACAGGACATCAACAGCATCACTTGCACAGCCTGGGGTCAAGATATATAATTGAGTATCATCTGTGTACTGATGATACATCACCCGAAACCAGCCTCCTACCTCACCAGTCACATGTACAGGAGAGCATTGAGTCCCATGATACCCCACAGGTGAGGGGCTGTGGACTCAATCTCCCCCCTCCAACGGTGATTGGAACCAGACACAGAGAAAGGAAGAGAACTACTATAACATGGTGCCCCCCATCCCCACAGCTTGTCTAGAAGGATACCATGGTTGCCGATATCAAAAGCTGCCAAGAGATCAATGAGCATAAGGATGGACACCCCACCCCAATCCCAACTCCAACAAAAATCATCAAAAAACACAATGAATGACATCTCAGTACTATATCCCAATCTGAAGCCTGACTGAAATGGGCCCAAATAATCCTTTTCCTCCAGGGCCTTCTGGAGCTATTACCCAACCATCTTCTTAACAACGTTTCCTAAAAAGGGAAGATTAGGACCTGGACAAAAATTATCCAGGCTTATTGGGTCCAGTGATGGCACATCATTACCTCCTTCAAAGCTGAAGGGACCACGCTCTCTCCCAAAGAAGCTGACATCACCACATGAACCCAACTACAGTACAAATCACCTCCTGGGCAGGGAAGGACCTGGATCTAATAAACAGGCGGCCAACCTCAGAGTCTGAAGGACCCTGTCCACCCCATCAGGAATCACAGACTCAAACTTATCCCAGATCAGCATACAAAAACCATGCCCCAGGAACTTCAGCTGGGTTTGTCTAGTTTGAGTTCAACTCTGAGCAAATTAGAGTGAATTTATCTGCCAGATAGTGAGAATATTCTCCCCAGCAGGAATCAAGTCACTTAAACCGAGCCACCAGATGGCTATGGGCAGATGCAACAAGAATGGAAAAATAATGCAGTTTTGCTGCCTTATCACCACAATGTAATCCTGAATATGGTCTTTTATAGATGTTCAATCAGACTCCAAGCATCTCTTCTGTTGACTGTATTAATGAATTCCCAGTCCATGTGGCTGCTGGCTGGAAATATGGGAAGGCTTGACAGGCTACAAGAATGACATGGAAAAAGAAGTTACACCAGACATACAAAAGAAGCTGGCTGATGTCTTAATAATTAAAAGGGATACACAAATAACAAACCAAGAGAATGAGCTGGATAATTTTCCTATATTGGATTTACAAAAGAGACTTGTTAAGCTTTGAAGAATCTCGTGAGAAGGGACAAAGAAAAAATGAAAAGAAATCAAGTTCTATGACATTATTTCAAGGGACTAAAGATCAAGATTGTTAGAAGTAAAGGGAAGAAATATAAAGTTGGTTTATTTGATTGGGGTTAAAATAGATGTGTTGTTATCTCTGGTAACCCTTAATGGACTTTTGCTGATCAGGACTGAATGACGAGGCTTTAAGGATTTGTTTATAGATAAGAAATGGGATATGGGAAGAAGAGATCATCTGTTGTATTTTAAGAGAAGGTGATAAGTTACTAAAATTGTTTATAATTGTTGTTATGAAGGGGAAAGTCATTTCTTTATATATTTCTTTTCTTTTTTCTTTACTGTATTCTTATTTTTTCTTTCTTTTCTATTTTTTCTTTCCATTTTTTTCTTTTCTGCACTTTCTATTTTTTCTTTTTATTCCTTTATTTTTTTAGTTTGTATAAGTTTTTATCTTTTTAATTGTAATTTTTAATAAAATTACTATTAAAAAAAGGAAATTTTGGGAAGGCTCCTCAATCATAACTCAGACTGAAAGGTAGACTGAGGAGGAAGGAAATGGAGTTTCCGGGACTCAAAACAGGAACGTTGGAAATCTGTGCTTTGTTACTCCTATGATGAACCATTCTGGATGACATTAAGATGAGTTCATTGCTTCTTTCTTATCCACAATGACTGCACTTAATCTTGGGCTCCTTGAGCCCAGATAGGCCATGAAGTCTATCAGATCTGTCTGAGCAATCTTCAGCTTGGCTAATTTCTCAAGCTGGTCCCCTCTACCCCTCCTCTGTAGAAGTGTTTTCTAACCTGCTGCCCTCCAGATGTGTTGGGCACACAACTCTCAGAATTCTTACCATTCTGAGAATTGGGGGAGTTGCTGTCCTGAAACATATAAAGGGCACCAGATGGAGGAAACTGGTTTAGGAGATGAAGCAGACCAGCTTCTCCTTGATTTCTTCTATGTCAGCAATTCTCAAACTGGAAAACATGATGGCTAGGGGAAATGGGAAGGTACAAGGCAAGATAAGTCTACTTTAAGGTTTCCAAGGGCTAATGATCCTATTACTCCAGCATTATTTCCCACTTCTAATAAGAAAGCTTTTTCCTTCCTCTCTCCCTTTCCCTCCACAATTTCCCCTTCTCCAAGCAAAGCTATCCTTATTCCTTAACTACTCTTGTATAGCAATTCAGCTTTCATAACAGAGGTGAAGCTTACAGCCCCTTAGAGCAAACAGAATTTCTCCTGTCACTGTTCCTGTGGATAAATGAATTCCCATTCATATATATGAATCACATAGATGAATGAATTCCTGTATGTATGTACAAATGTGTGTGTGTGTGTGTGTGTGTGTGTGTGTGTGGATATATATATATATATATATGAATGAATGAATGAATGAATGAATGAATGAATGAATGAATGAATGAATGAATGATATGGCTGCCAAATTCAAACTATGTGACTCTGGGTGGCGTACAAAAGTCAAAAACCAGAAATAATTAAGTACAAAATAACATCAACACGTTAAAACATATGAAGCAATAAGATGGTGAACAGAACGGAAAACTTTTACAGCTCACCTGTTGGAACTCCACTCAAGCTGACCCAAAACCTAGGGGAAGAGCGAGGTCTTAACCACCTTCCAAAAGGCCTGCAGTGTTGAAATTCCCAACTATAAGCTCAGTTGGCTGTGAGGCAAGTTGGCAGTGAAGAAATAAGAACGTCAAACTATGGTACGTCTGAGGTGTCCTTTTTTCTGCCGAGGGCCACAGTCTGAGGAATTAATCAGTGGCCACATGCTAGTGATAATGAAAGCCAAAGGGGACATCATTGCTCCTTTCCACCCCTGTCTTCCTGTCAGCCCTTCCTGTTTTTCCTCTTCCTACCCACCCAGTGAGATGCCAAGGACAGACGTCTCAACTGAAGCCTTGCAGGTTTTTTTTTAAATTAAATCAAAATCCAAAAGACACTACATTGTCCACACTTGAGCAACAGTTTGCTTCACATCATTTTTTGAGAGCTAGCAGCCTCTGAAAAGAGGGTCAGAGAGCATCCAAAAGACAGTCCTCTCAAAAAGTCACCATTTAAGTCTTTATCAGATGCACAGAAAAAGTGCAGTTGAACCAGCATTCTGTCATAAGCAAAGGTCATGATAGATAGATTCTATTTAAAGTGTGCTAAAACCAGCTTTTGGCATTCAGTGTTCCAGAAAATGATTCATCCAGCCCAGGTAAGCAACGCTGATTTTCAGGCCTTTAAATAGGAGCTCATCACATATACAAAAGAGGGACGGGGGATATGAAACCAAAGCAAAACAAGCAGAGAATTTTCCAGTGGCAATTCACTGGCCAGATATAACATTATGAGAGATCCTAATTGGGTTGAGCAAAGGGAAATTAGTTATGACTTTTGGAAAACTGAAGATGCTTCCAACCAACCATGAATACTTCCAGTCAATGAAATAAGTCCGGAAGAAGGTAAGAAAAGTCCTGCTGGAAGGTCCTTCTAGTTTAGGCTGTGGCCAATCAGAACTAAAGTGGTGCTCAGTTCTAGCACCTCCAAATATGGAGTTTGCAGCTTCTTAAGTATTATACATGATGTTGAAAGCATCTTAAACCACCCACCTTTTAAAAATCAATTTACCCCTTTGTGTATGCATGTGTGTGTTTATGAGAAAATTAAAAGAAGTGAAGAGGAGAAAGAGGAGAGGAAAGAGGAAGAGAAGTGCCACTTTTCCCTCCCCACTCCTGGTCCTTAAAGAAAATCCTTCTTCTGAAGCTGATATTTGATGGGGGCGGGCAGGTTGCCAGTGGGGAATTTCTTTCCAGAGTAAATAAAAGCTGCAGAGGAGAGATTTCCCTCAGGACAACTGCAGGGAAGGAAATGATTAAATCTCCCTATCAAGTCTGCAGGAGATTAATGATCAGTGCCACCACCTCAGTGGATGAGGCTCAGCCCAGCACATACTCCTTTAGCTCCTGAAAAGCAGAGGTGGGAGGGTGGAAGACACTGGGGAGGAAGGCCGTGTGGGGAGAAAAGATGGCAGCTGTTGCAAGACCAGTTGACCCAGCTCTGAAAGCCCCAGGTCCTTGACATAGAACAAGGCAAGATTTGATGCCTGAGCATTTGCCCACCCGTAGCAAGTCCAGACGCCAAGGCTTTTCCTTCTCTCAAGATTAAAAATGGCAGGCCCAGAAACGGAAAAGAGGAAATTTCAGGTGTAACACATGACACATCCATTTAATCATGATCTATGGAACTGATTGCCTGGGTTTGCTGGAGACACTTTGATAAACTAAGTATAAGTTATAGTTAGGAAATAGATATTCTTCCCAATTCTGCCCAAACCAATGTTTTCCCGGCCTGTATGCTGGGACACGTCCATTGATGTAGGGGGTGGGGGTGGCAAATGGTGGGATTTATCCTGCCTTGTCCTTTCTACAGCACATCAAGCTAAAAAGTAGTTTTCTAATTTGGGGTTTGATGTATTGTGGAAACACAGTCATTGTTATAGTAGCCACCTTGTTATTCTATATTATGCTCTTGTTACAAGACTCAGGATAAGATTATCATCGCCTCAGACAATCAACTGAAAATCAACCCACCCTCTCTCTTAAACTTCGCCTTTGGAAGCTACTGAAAAACCTCGGTGGTCAGCCCAGTTTTCCATACTGTATATTTTCTTCTCCAGGGTTCAAGGTACCATTCTGAAGGAGCAACAAACAGCAAAAGAACTTCCTAAATTGTCAAAAGATCCCAAACCGAGGACGTACCAGAGGACCTTTGGGAGAATGCATCCTGAGTTCTTCAGAAAGCAAAAAATCTCCCAAAAGATGGAAGGGAGAAATAAAAGCAGTTTAAGACTCTGCTCCTTTAGAATATGATGAAATTGCTGCAACTTTGTAATGTGGAAAAGATAGGTCAGAAGGATTTATGCCTCAAGAAGGATTTCAAAACAAGAACATAAGTTTATGTGTGAATCAGCACATCAGCGAGAAAAAGAACCGCCTCGTCCTGGTTACATCGGACTGTTCCACCCCATCCAGCAGGAAGGGCATGTTGGGACCCCGTCAGAGAATTTCAATAGGCGGCGTCTAGGAGGAAAGCCTTTTCTGCCATTGTCCCCACCCTGTGGAATATCTTGCCCCCCAAGGTGAGGTTGGCCCCCACTCCTCTGGCCTTCTGGAAGAGCCTTAGCACCCGGCTCTGCCAACTAGCTTGGGGATCCAATGGGGGCTCCCAACATTGGGGGTGGCTTGTGCCTTGAGGATGTTCTCTTCATCTTTTAGCTTTGTCTGTAGTCTTTTAATGTGTTTTGTAGTTTTTAAATGTTTTTTATGTTTTTTACTTGTGAGCCACCTACAGTCACTGATAGTGAGATAGGTGGCGTGTAAGTGTGATTTATAAATAAATAAATAAAATAAAAGCTTGAGCCTCATCAACTCCCTGAAATGTTTGATTTCTGCATAAAGAGTGATTTACATAATAAGACCCAACATCTATGTGCAGTCTGTAGTAGTACAAGGTTATATCCCATAATTATTTGATTACATCAATAGATACTATAATAAAAGGCCCTACCTTCATAGAGTTACAAGAATAGCCTTCCAAGTCCCCATCTTTCTTTCCTTTTTCTTATTTTTCCAAATGCTGGAAGACCCAAATGTCTGCCAATTTGCCATTTTAAGGTGATGAATTCAATGTTCATCATGCTCAAATCAAGCTCAGCTCCCAGTTACTTCATGGACATGTCCATGTAGTTTTCTTGACAATATCACAACAGCAGTTCACCACTGCTTTCTTCTGGGATGTTTTTCAAATTCCCAGCCTAGTCTACATACACAGCAGCAGTGGCCAATTTCACAATCCAACCTGTGCTGTGGAATTTGTCAGCAGAACAGCTCCTTGTTCACCATTTGGGGGGAGTAGGGAGAGTAAGCCTAGCCCCCTAGAAAAGTCCCTGCAAGCCCCCTCTGCAAAAATGATATAAATCACTCTGCAGTCCCCTTCTGAGGATTCACCTGAGGTAAATCTGGGGTCTTGGCCTCCATATGTAGATCTCAGCACCTGAGGAAATACAAGCAGGACTTCGTTCTTCCAAGTCACTCTTGTGTGGTCTCAGAAGAGCAGCAGTGGGGCAGTGGAGCAGCCCAGGAAGGCTTTCCCCCAGAGTTGGGTCCTAGTGGTAGAGGTTCCCCTCTGCTGGCAATCCCAGTATCCCCCTGGAGAGGGCCATCTCCTGTGAGTCTTGGAAAGGAGAAGGGCTGTTTAACCCTCCCCTCCTCCTGAGATCTATGTACAAAGGTATGGCCTGAGCAGTGCTTTATTGATTCCCAAAGTGAGGAAGAGAGATAGAAAGACCTCTCTAAATAAATGCACACATTCCATCAGGTATCAAAAATCTGGTAGATGTGGTCTAAATGGTTTGGAGTAAAACTCCATATGCCCAGCCAGCATAAATCAGGGATTATGAAAGATTTAGTTAAAAATACGGAGAAGGAGGCAATGCTTCCTGTCCCCGCAGCACACCCACACCACAGAGACCTACATGCGCAAGATTGACGCATCCATATTATGGGGTTGCAAGAAATGAAAACATGTCTTTTTTCTCTAATAAGCATTTTTCCTACATTTTCTTCCATTGCAGTTAGCATTTAAAGATAATGGTTATGATGGGTCCTTTTCAGCTGATTTAAAAGTATTCAGATCTCCAACAAACTCAGTTCAAGAAGACTGCTGTGCTCCAACAGCAGTGAACTCTTTTAATTCAAAATGCCCAGACGGAAATGGACTTACTGGGTAGAAACCAGAAATGGTCTCATTTTTTATCCTTTATATTTGTGGGGGAAGGCAATTGGGGGCAACTTGGTGGGAGGGACTCTGGACACTTAGGGGTTCTAAGTTTGGGACCCATCCCTGGTCATGTATCAGCCCTACTAAGTAGACTAGACAAAGAAACCAATGGCATATAAGTCAGGACTATTTTATGGTAACAGCTAGAGTAACAGAATCTTGCAGGTCTGAATGTGCTTCCCCCTCCCTCACTTTATTTTTGTATGAATTAGGGAGGGGCCTATCTGAGACATTTACTCAAAAGAGTTTCTTGGAATGGGCTCAAGCCACACTTCTCTGATCGTTGCCTGGGTAGCGACTCTTCTTCCCATCCTTCAAGGCCATTCCCTATTCCCTCTCCATCGTGCTCTTGGGAGAGGGAATGAGAGTGATTCCTCATCTTAGGAAGAGACAACCTCAAAAGGCCAGTGGAAGGAAGATCTGAAAGGGAAGTTTTGCTGAGCCCTCTGATGGGGAACTCTTGATATATCTTATGATTATTGGTACACTGTCGCAGGGGCCATAAGATTGCTAAATAATTATGTACGAAGGTCAGGGTCCTCAGAGTCTCAAGAGATTAAAGAAGTGGTGTCTGATGTTGAAAAAGCCACACTTTCCTGCATTCTGAGTGTGGGTTTAGTGCTCTTTTAGAACTCCTCACCTTCACAACTATGTTCAGCAGGCTTGCAGAGTTTTGAAAAAGTGCTAAACCCACATTTGGAAAGCAGGAGAGCATGGCTTTGTCAAAATCAGAACCGTAATCCTCTGAAAGCCACATTTGGCCTTATCTGCCATGCCAGTGGAGGGGTACTCCAAAAATGGATGGAGGCCAGGCCAGGTCAGACCCCAAATTTGATTGTATTTAGATTTAATTAAAGTTAAAAATATTTTATGTAGCTAGCTATGACTACTCCCCATTCAACAATTTTGTACTGAATATTAATTTGTATGAGCACCGTTTGGAAGATTTCTGGGGATCACACCAAAGGCTTTGGGGGGGCTACAAGTTATGCACCCCTGTTTTATACGAACATTTTCCATATTTATACACCCATGTTTTATACAAAGATTTCTTTCCTCCACAAGGAAGAATGGAGGAAAGATTCCCCAATCATCTGCATGAGACATCTGCATAAAAGAAGCCAATCTGGGGGAGATTAACTCTTTCAGTAAAAGGCCTCCTAGCTAGGAAATTAGGATCCTATCAACAGAAAACCAGCAGTTGCATAATTTACACCCCTTCTTTTTCTGTATTCTTTTAGTAACTTCTGCCTCAACCTTTTGGCTCTTTAACAGTATACAATATAAAGAATTGCAATCTGAATTTTCTCTTTTCCGCTTTCTTGCCCATCTTCAGTGGAACAAGTTCTGATGTTCACTCACTTAGTTCTAACTTATTTACAGTTCATTCTCAATCAATCCAATTTGTGTCTGAAAACACCCCAATCCGAAATGTTCTCAACTTCTCACCCATAATAATAATATTTTATTCCAGCAAGTCTTTGGCCCCAGCTGGTCAATTGACTGAGGGTGTCTCACTTGGGTTCTGCTTTGGATTTTATTCCTATGTTTAGAACAAAACATTTGCTTGCTTGCTTTTCCATTTTAATAATATGGTACCCAGAGTCTTCAAGGCTGGGGCGGATTATAAATACATACATACATGCATACATACATATATTGCATGAATGGAAGAAAGTCATAAATCCATGCAATGTAAAAATATTTACCCTGTTGGCCAGGCAACTCAAGTGAGTATCATTTATTTATTTCTTTGTAATTATTTCTCCCACAGTTGGAAGATGCTGTCTTCATCATACTGTAAACACCCATCATTCACCAATGACTCTGATCCAATCGCCATCTCTCTGTACAACTTAGGGGACATCCAGACCACACTAGAGTGCTATCTATTGTTCCTTGAGCTGGCAGGAAATTATTCTGAGCTAAAATTTGCTTCCTACTCGCCAAACTCTATTCTGCCACAATAACAAGTTGGCAACTGGTGCTGTCCTTCTGTTTTAATGTGGACAAGAGACTCATGATTCCCCTGGCTTCATCTCCCCTCCTGCCAAGCATTTTTTCAAAAGGCAGCTACTCCATTTTTTTTTTAAACTAACCCCATGTCTAAAAAGAGGTCTTGTTTATAAAGAGGCTGTGTAAGAGCTGAGAAGCATTTCGGAAATCTTGTTGCAAGAAGCCCCTGTGAAACCTAATTCTGTGATTTCTCCTACAGCCCAAGTCAAAATGGCGGTGGAAGGCATTTCTCAGCAACTGGAAGAGAGGGAATATGGCAGCAGCCTCCAGTGACCTTGGGCAGATCCTCACCCCACCCCCAATCATATTAGTGACCCTGTCATGGCGAAGTGCACCAGACCATATCCATGGCCCAATTTGTGTTACAGGTAGTCTTCACTAACTGACTGGAATTGGGACCAGCAATTCCATCATGAAATGCCACGGTTGTTAAGTGAAATGTCATGTGACCATGCCAACTTACAACATCAGTTCCAGCTGCAGTCATTAAGCAAGTCACTGCAGGTCATTAAGCATGACATCACATGACCGCAACTTGCGACTTCCGGCCAGCTTCCCCATTGACTTTGTTTGCGGGAAGCCAGCTGTGAAGCTTGCAAATTGTGATCACATGACTACAGGATGCTGCAACTGTCATAAATGTGCACCAGTTGCCAAGCACCCAGATCGCAATCACATGACGGCAGGGACACTGCAATGGCCGCAACTTTGTGGACCAGTCGTAAGTCTCCTTTTTCAGCGCTATCAAAACTTTGAAGGGTCACTGAACAAGCAGTCAGTAAGCGAGGATTACTTGCTTTTTTTTTTTAATCCCAGCTTTTTTATATATAAAACTCAAGGCAGTGAACATGCTGTACCTAATACTCCAGCCTCCTATTTTCTCCTCAACTACAACCCTGTGAGGTGGGTTGGGCTGAGAAAGAAGGACTGACCCAAAGTCACCCAAATGGCTTTGGGGCGTAAGGTGGACTAGAACTCACGGTCTCCTGCTTTCTAGGCCAGCACCTTCACCACTACACAAAACTGGCTTGGTGTTAGCAGAAGAGGCAAGAAAAAAACTGAAACAGCAAAATATGACTTTAAGCTGCCTGATCTATGGGTTAGAGTTAGGAGACAGCTTATTCCTGCCCCAGCTGGGGGAAATGAGGAAGATCCCTTCTTTTACAAGTTGATAGGAGTAAAAATGTCTGTGGAGGGAAAGAAGTATGTAGTTGAAGCTATTGCCTCATTCTACCTAATGGTAAGAATAGAGGGAACACAGATGGGATTTAGATGGAGGAAGTAATTGCTTCTCTTTATGACATCATAAAGGGCTACCAAAAGATGCCTATAACTCAGAAATGAATGCTAGATACAAACAATGAATGGCTGCAGTGAATGAGCTACCAAGGGGACAATCTTATTTTTTTGGTTGCAAATACCCTTGCAATAGATATGCAATATTTAAATGAATCCCTTGGAACTGAACAGGAGAGGGTTCAAGGCCTGACTGTGCATTGCAAATGCTTATAAAAATCCTATCAACCTTTCTTTTAAAGAAAAGTTACGGAGAAGAAGTAGCATAGCTCCTTCCTACCTATTGCTTCTCCACTTACAAGCATATACAGTCCAGATGCATATTTGCAAGAAGAATCAACTTTTCCCATGGTGGCTTATTTTAATATATATATAAACCCATATATATATATATATTTAATATATATATATATATGGGTTTATACTCCTTGCTAACTGATTTAAGGGAATGCAGCCTGATAGATAGATAGATAGATAGATAGATAGATAGATAGATAGATAGATAGATAGATAGATAGATAGATAGATAGATAGATGGATGGATGGATGGATGGATGGATGGATGGATGGATGGATGGATGGATGGATGGATGGATGGATGGATTTGCTAGGCTGCACTCCCTTAAATCAGTTAGCAAGGCGTATAAACCCATGGGAGCTATATTCTGAGTAAATATATTTCAGATTGCTCTGTTAAGCACATTTAACTTTTCCTTTGATATTCACAGGGCTTAACTTTTTCTAGGTCAAGCTTGAATGTCCAAGGGTATACATTCAAACAGCAATTTTTTAAAAAGTTAAATAATCAATAATCAACATGAAAAGCAGCGCTAGAGAAACACAGAAAATGTATCTGCGGGGTGGAAGGAGATTTCTAGAAAATATATCACATAACTAGGAGCAGGCCTGAAATTGGAAGATCCTTACATGCCTCTGTGTGCAGGAAAGGTTGATAAGATCAGATACCTACGTATTTTGCAAAGCAGGGAAAGAAGTTATAATGTCTCTCTAAATGCAGTCATTTCAGCAATCATTTTTAATGGCACAAAGCAGCCAGAAGGGTTACTAATGCACCATTACAGCTATTTGCATATTCACAGTGATCCGGTGCAGTCTCCCACTCGTGCTTTCAGTACACCCTATAAATGTCAGCTCTGCATTATTACCTCGAGGTCTCAAGGCAGGGAGAGAAAAAACCTTACCCCTGGATAGAAAGAATGCTTTGAAGCAGACATACGTGTCTGCTGGTGGCTCAAGGCCTGTACCAAGTCTTGCAGAGCATGTCAAAGGTCACACACCAAAAGGGGTATGCCAAGATCAGCTGGGGAGAGGAGAAAGTTTAAAGCATGCACATTTAAGGCAGCCATTCTCTCCTCTCACCGTTTTCATAGAAGCACCAAAAGGCCTGGATTTGTTTCCTCCATGCCCTACCATTCCCCCTCATAAGGATCAGTCTGAGCAGCTTCTGGACCCACTGTTTGCCTGGCATCAACTTTGCTATTCAGGAAGATGACTATTTCACATGAGTATAGCATTAAGGGGAAGTAATTGTAAATATCCTTTTTCATAATGAGGGAAATTCAATAAATCCAAAAATGGAGACATTTCTATCCAAAGTTAATTATTTTTATGTTGGCTTAGCTTCTACAAAGTTAGAAAACTGGAAGCCAAGAAAGAGATTCTTAACGAACACATTATGGGCTCAATAATGATGTTGATAATGTTCAATTTACAACTTGATCTTCAGGCACCCATACCTTCCTGGCTGTTCAGACCAAAACCTAGCTGTGGATGATGGAACGTCTTAGCCTAGCAAAGACGCTTCAGGTTGTTCAGCTCTTACATGTCCATATAAAACACTAGAATCTTTCACACGTGTTAGGAAAGTATCATCGCTGCTCACGGTACACGATGGTTAAGGCATAAACCCTTAACTTTGAGAGTCCTGAAATTCTGGTTGTTGAGCCAACATAGTCTTAATTCTGCTCTTAAACAGCAAGGGTACCCATAATTGAATCTGCCATATTTCTGAATCGCAATCAATTAGATGAAATGGGACAAAAGCAAGTGAATCATCACGCAAAGCTGCCACCGGGTTTGTTCCACCAGCTTCCCCTTGTGGGAGCTCTTCTCAGAACCTTTTCCAGCTTGAACTGCAGTGCCCAGAATGGAAGAGAGCAGTCCAGAAGATCTTTTGCCAGGGAATTGGCACCCGAGTCTTGGAAATCATGCAGCTGTTGAAAAACAGAAAGGAGTAAGAAGAGGGGCACAGTGCAGAAGCGGGTTTGGGGAAGAAGAAAGTTGAAAAAGTGCCCAACTCCTGACAGGTGTGGTCAGTTGGACTGGTCTCCCTTCCAATGGAGACAGAAGAATTCACAATATGGCACTTGTGGATGGAAAGAGTTGGCACCTAGGGTGCCACAGCTGCCATCCAGTCCCCAATGCAGAGAGAACCCACCACTATCCTAACTGATTGGGAAGCTGGTGAGAAGGAGCTCCAGCTGCAGGGTGGCAATTGCCAAAATTAATTAGGCTGGCATCCACATGGGTCTTGGCTCCCTGGGTACAGCATGATGGAAGCTCAGCTGCCGTCAGAATGCAGGCTGAGGGCAGATCATGGCCTATGTCTGTCCACACATCATGATGAAACGGCATGTTGAAACAGGCACGTAAAATGAGAAACTGAGAATCCCCAGATGTAATAGAGGAGCTGTATTAGAGAAAGCATTCTGCACGTGCTCAGACATCCTTCTTTGAATCGACTTTTTAAAAATATGTGTTGGGCTTGACTTTGGCTTTGAGCAAGCAATAGGCACAGGTGTTTTAGAAGATCAAGGCAAAGGCCTTGTTGTGTTTGATATCGCAACGGAGCAATAGTGGTAGGCTCGGAGTTAGAATTATATGTGACTCTACTAAGCGCCAGCAATGGTATAATACATCTGATTTGTCCCTCCCCACATGGCTGGTTGGTTTCTTGTTAATTTGTTTGTTTATTTTTTTTATATTTATTTATTGTTTTACTGTAACTGCGAATAAGCTGCCCAGTCTAGTTGACAGGTAGGTGGCTTTACAAAGCCATTAAATAAATAAATAAATAAATAAAAACGAAAGTCAGCTGTGCTATGTAATTATAACTATCTTAGTGAATATCTTAGAAAGCTCTATCATAAATTGGCAGATAAGTAACAAGGAAATACTAAAAAGATGTTATTTTGCTACCAAACAAGGGATGATAATTGAATCTCTTCTGTTTCTCATGAAGTTTTCCCAACCTGCCCTCTCCTCACACAAGATGGATCTGGCTGAAGAGCTGAATCAAGTATAATCATTTTGGACTAACCTGGGCCACATTTACACTGCCTGGCCAAGTTTAGAGTAACTGCAGTTCTGTTAAAAAACCAGTTGTGACCTGTAGAACCAGAGATCATCTGCTTCAAAATGCTCCTCTTTGGTGGTTCCAAATCTATTTCTCTCCCTTCCAAATCAGATCTTCCTACTTCATCGTACTCAAGACCCGCTGGAGCACTGGACAGGTTTGTTTTCTAAGTCTTTTTCCATCCCAGAGAACAGTATACTTTCTGTGAGAGCACATGGTGTTTTATTTCTGTGAGAATATGTGTGTGCATTAAAAATCTGGTCTTTCCCTCCCCTTTCTCATCACAAGTCCCACTGACATCTCTTTAGCCTTGCCTCCAGTTTAATACTGATTTTTTTTTTTTAACATAACCCAAGCAAAATAACCATAGCCTATGCTGTCAAATAGTTCATTCTAGGTTACTTACATGTCATTACTATTTTAACTGTTTTGTTTTTTATTGTACTGCAGGCCACCCAGAGTCTGTACAAATTGGGGCAACCTATAAGCATTATAAAATAAACAGATACATAAATAATGTTTAAAGACACGTTTATGGCCTTTATTTTGGTTATAAACATATTGGTCTTTACGCTGGTGTTTGCTCAGCCTCCTCACAAAATACTTCTTCCGTACTTAGATCATGCATGTGTTAGGATGAGGCTTCAAAAGTAGCTGCAGACTGACTGTGTAGATTTGCCAAACGACACTGTTGCCATAGACGATAGATCCCTTTAGCGCACGTAGGGTCAGAACATGATATGAGTCTACATAATATGTCTGAAAGCATTTAGTTAATGCAAGGATCTCTGCCGGCCCAAACTGCAGGCGCTTCTCGATGGCCCCGTCTCCTCTCTACTGCATTTCTCTCTGGAAGATTTTGAAGTTAGCAATGCAACTGGCTTCAGTCTTACTAATCTCAGGACACTAGAACAGGCAGAGAACACCATAAAATAAGCAATGTTCCCTCCAGCCAGCCAATAAGACAGTGCAGAAATCACAAGCCGGTCATTGCCTACCCTGTGAGCTGCAGCAGTTCCTGGCATAACAAAAATTCCAATACCCTGGTCTATACAGAAAGGGCGAAATTGCCGTAATAGTTCTCCCTCCTGTGTTTGCAGTAGATGCCCTTTGTGTGTGGCCATTTTACAAAAGCTCTGAGGTGCTGGTATAGGGAGAAACTTCTGACCACCATGCTTCTTGCCTGTACATTTCCAATGAAAGCGGTCTTGATGGCAAGACATATTTTTGCAGGTAGGCACGTTACGCAACAGCTGGAGCCTTAGTTGTAGATTGCAGGGTAAAGCCAAATGGGTGTGTGGCGAGAGGAAGGAGAGACAGTGTAAGGGCTTATTTAAGCCCAGAGGATGGGAGGCAGGTAAGGCAAGAGTTCAGAGCTTGCTACTTATATAATCAGGGAAAATCAAACTGGGGACCTTTTTACAGAGACTGGGAAAGTGCCTAGGAAAACGTTAAGACTAGATTCACTAAGAAGGTTGCCTGGGAAGACTCCTGGAGAACTCCAACTTGGGGTGGGGTGGGGTGGGGTGGGGTAAGGGCAACAACTATGAATGGGTGAACAGTCTGCCACAAAGATACGTCAAGTTCCAGCATCATAGCTACCACCTCATACAGCACAGCACAGTCATTCATGGCTCTGTCTGAGAAGGGTGTGCACAATACTGATGGCCAAAATCTGTTTTGAAATGGATTGCATCTGTACATTTAATGAAAGAGTCACGGTGATTACAGAACTAATTTGAAAAAGCGAAAACCTGGCTCAGTTTATTACAGTGATCACATTCAGAAGGGACACCCTGCAGATTCAAAGGCATTGTTAGTGACACACTATTGTGTGTTGAGATCCTCCAGATTGGTTTTATCCCAGTTTTCCTCCATTTTCCTTCCCTTTCATATGTAGTTCTCCAAAATGACAAGGGATTCCTGGGAACTTGGGCACAAATCTACATCTGCAAAAGAACCATTTCTAGGACATTGGGCAGTAATAATTTAGTGGGAGAAAGAAGTCTAAGAACATTATCTTCCCCTTTTCACCAGAACTCATATATGGTCAATGACTTACTTTGGAAATATGACTGTTTTAAGAAATGGCAACAGTTTTGAACTGCCTTTTGTTGGTAGTTCTTTAAAGAGAATACTGAGAAAGGAATATCAGCTGGTACTAAGGCAGAAAAAGAAAAGAGAGATAGCTAAGAATGTTTGATTTGGAGACCACAGCTACAAAGCATGGCTGTTTTTTTGTAAATGACAAATGAATATTGTTGTTGTTTACAAAAATCTTCTATTACAGTGTGGGTGAAGAGGAATAAAAAATATTTGTTGGAGATGCTAGCAATTTAGGAATGATTCCAATCATGTTTAGGCACTGTCCTAAGATGTGAATATTCAGGAATCAGTTTTTGGTTTTGGGCCATGCTCTCCAAATGGATCCAATGGCACTATAGACAGGTAATTTCCATTCTTGATCACCGGAAATACTTTCTCTCATCTAATATAGAATGTGGCATACATTAGAATTCCCTGCTACTCATGTTTTTTACATATAGTGCATTACAACTCCCATCCTCTCAGTGAGCAGGGCCCATGACTGTGTTGCCTGGGGAAGAGTGACATTCTAATCCAAGACAGCAGATGGACAAAGGCTGCCATATTTAAATGGGCATTCCTGTTGGGGAAAATATGAGAGAAGCCTGTTCTATAAACAACTGTTTCATCCAATTTAACTCTACAGTCTACTTACTTAAATTAGTTATTCTAACAATTTAGATCTGTGTAGATTTTGGACAGGATCATAAACCTACATTGTTCTAATTTGCAAGTGGGGAGAACTAGTGTTGGCAACTACCACCACCTTCCTCCTCCTCTTCCTCTTCCTCTTCTCTTTCAGTAGAACTTGATTTACCATCCTAATCATTCCTACGCACCAATCCATAAAAGTTTAATTATCCAGCAATTAAAGCAACTCAGAGTATGGAGGCCCATCGTTACGAAAACAAATACAAATGAGCCTCTTTACCATTTCAGAGAAAAAAACACGGTGGACCTGCAAACAGTTGCCTGCCCTCATTACAGTGTTATGCCTAACATTTCTCAGGCAGTTTAAAAAATAAAAATAAAAAAGGAGCCCATCACTCAACTGGAAGCCAAGAGGAGGAATTGAAAATGAAAATGTCTATTCCTTGGGGATAGGCACTTCCCACTGTAAAAACCAACCCATTAGGAGTGCCGGGCAGTCAAGTCCACTCTAATTGGTCCTATGTGGGTTTGAGACAAGAGAATGTTCAGCCACATGAGTTTGCTGTCAGCATTTCTAGGAAGAAATTGGCACAGTTCAGCCATACAGAGCGGGCAGGATAGATTCAAAGTGACCTCCTGAAAATGGAATCTCAGAGAAATTTTTCCAAGTTTGTCTCTTCCTGTTATTTTTTTTTCTCTTTAGCCTGACACTGGATCTGCCCACACTTTTTTAAGTGGCAGGAAATCCTCACGGAGTGGACAGGGCCATCTCTTCGCATACTGCCTACTTTTTTATGAATGGGGACACTAAGCAGCATGCTGAGGAGCATTCAACAGGGCAGAAAAGGCCTTGGCATGTAGTTGCAGCAGACGGAGAAGCATGAGCTGTTCGTCGTGGTTTTTCTTCTATAAACAATGTAGAACACCTACCCACCCAAAAGCGCTCACTAGGCAGATGTAGCTCTTTGCCCTCAGTGACATAAGTTGTTCAGCATTATTCATCCACACAAGAACCAAATGCATTTTTAAATTTATAGTATAGAAAAGAGTACGAGGAAGTATTTGGACAAGCAAGGACAATGAGGAGATAAAAAAAAGATTTAAAAAAGGTTCTCTGGCTTTCACCATTCCCACCACACATTAAAACAGTGTTTCTCAACCTTGGTAACTTGAAGATGTGTGGACTTCTACTCCCAGAATTCCCCAGCCAGCATGCTGGCTGGGGAATTCCAGGAGCTGAAGTCCATACATCTTCAAGTTGCTAAGGTTGAGAAACATTGCATCAAGATATGACCTTACTAAATCCCATCAAAGAGTAGCCATTGGTGAAGTTCTTTTTTCACTCATGTGATATAATGGCAAAGCTCTTATGTTAGGACAGAGTAGACCTAGGTTCATGTCCAAACTCAGCCAACAAGTTTGCTGGGTAATTCTCAGACAACCCAACCCACCTCATAGGATTGTTGTGGAGATAAAATGGAGGAAGACCCACATGAAAGCTGCCTAGAACTCTTGGAGGAAAGACCACATGTAAATCCAAAAAATATATGCATGCACACACATGTATCTTTTTGGTACTCTTTTTCAGTCATCTCCTGATAAGCTTGTAACTCAAGGAATGGGCTACCACAGGGCATCCTTAGTAGCCAGTGGCTTCCACCTCAAATGTTAGTCTAATCAAAATAACACCCTTGGATAAACCTCTAGAAATCTCCACTGAAAGCTGAATCTCTAGTCCAGGAGGCTCAGACTCATGGCCCATGGAACACATTTGGTTTCCAGGTTATTATTTGCAGCCTGCAATAATACTTGCTAAATGGTAAGCATGCTGCCCACAAAGGTCCTGGCAATGAGCACTGCAGAGATGCACAGGCTGGACCATGGGAAGTCCTCCAGGAAGAGGAGCAGCATGGTGGGGGCAGTCTGGTGGCTTGCTTTAGCCCGACATGGTAGACCTCCATGCAATGGTGGCAGCAAGTAGGCCAGATCAGGCAATCAGCACAGCAAGGCCTCTCTCACTGCCCTCTGTGAATGCTCACTTGCTATCCCACTATGTGACATGTCTGCTTCTCAAGGCAGGGCAGCAAGAAGGTGAGGCTTGGCTAGAGAATTTAGAGTGGGAGGGAGTTGGGCCAGGCTGCTTTGCCTTGTGGGTCTCTTTGCCAGATACGGAGTGGGAAAAACAGTGAGCAGGCAAACAAGATATCTTCAGCTAGGGGAAGGAAGGAAGGAAGGAAGGAAGGAAGGAAGGAAGGAAGGAAGGAAGGAAGGAAGGAAGGAAGGAAGGAAGGAAGGAAGGAAGGAAGGCAGGCAGGCAGGCAGGCAGGCAGGCAGGCAGGCAGGCAGATCTCTCTTTGCCTCATCCACCCTCTAACACTTGGGTGGCTTTGGGCACCTTGACTTCGCTAGGTGGATAGAGAGAGCATCATTTGCTGCTCTGCCTCCAGTGGAAATTCCTTTGGGCTGGCCTGACTAGGAGGACAGTAACTCTAAACTGTCCCCTTCAGAGACTGACTGGTCTGGAGATCCATCTAAAAATTAACACAAGCCATAAGACAGGATTGGTTTTCAGGATTGACATTACCCTACTTTCTCAGCCACGTTTCTCTTCTTCTTCTTGATGCTTTTTTCCAGAAGCACAAACCAAAATTTGGTAGAACCACAGGGGATTACTCAAGAACCTGAATGCAGAGTAAATTCAAGCTGTATTTGGGAAAGCCAGTTTCTATAACCGCCCCTTCGTAAGAGGAGTAGGAAAGATTCTGCAGCTCCTTTAAAGAGTTTAGTGATAGTCCTGTCATGTGTTCACACTTACAAACAAAGAGGAAGGGTTGCCAACTGGACGAGAGCTAAAAACAGCCTGACAGGAAATAAAAATACCCTGGCCTTCAGTTGGGAAAAATTGCTAGGGAAAAAATAATAAATTGCATTTTCTCCCCCATCCACTATTTCTAACCTATCTTGCCTATTAAATCTCTATTGCAGATAATTCTATATTTTAATCCATTTTTTTTCCTACAGCCATATTGGAAATGGAAATAAACATGGCTTGGTAATTTGTCAATGTAGCATGCAGAGCTAGTTACTATTAAATATATATATTTAATATATATAAAGTATATATCAAACTTCAGAGGCCCCCAGTCCTTTATTACTGGTTCATTCAGCTGTACCAAAATCTCATACTGTATATGAGCTGCTGGTGCCCTCTTGTGGTCAGGAATTGACACAGCTTAGCTCCATGCTTGTGTAATCTTCATCAATATTATAGATTATTAGTTTTGCTGATGGCTCTGATATGGAATTACTTCACAGTGCCATTTTAAATAACTGAACCATTTAAAATGTGTGATCTTGGGTTTCTAATAAATGTATCTATTTAAAACATTTTAGGCCACTTCTCAAAATCTTGCAGACCAAACTGGTTGATCTTGAGATTCTTAACATGTATTTTACTCCCATGAATTCCTGGATACTGCAGTGAGAGAAAGCTTTAAGAAAAGAAGAGTATCAGAGTAAGGTTACAGGACAAGTACATAGGAGTAAACTTCATCACTTTCTATTGAACTAGATCTCAAAACTGGATCCCAAAGCAGGTTCTCAGCACATCCTTTCTGTTGAGTACTCTGTTTTGCCCAACCTGGTTGGACTGGTATTGGCTGGAACTACAATTCTCATTTTCCTTGTGTATTGGGATTATGAGCGCCAGTCTGGTGTTGTGGTGAAGGCATCAGGCTAGAAACCAGGAGACCGGGAGTTCTAGTCCCTCCTGAGGCACGAAGCCAGCTGGGTGACCTTGGGCCAGTCCCTCCCTCTCAGCCCTAGGAAGAAGGCAAGGGCAAACCACTTCTCAAATCTTGCCAAGAAAACTGCAGGGACTTGTCCAGGCAGGAGTCAACAGTAACTCAAAGGCACACACAGAGAAAAAAATGGGATTACAGCTAGAAAGCACCAGGCTGAGGATGGATGCTGGAACCTGTCAAATTAAAGACCCTAATGGAACCAAAGTGTGGGATAATAAAATTGGGGTCAGAAATAGTGATGGGAATAGAAAAGGGGAAAGAACAAGCAAGGGTAGAAAGAAAGACATCTGGGCAAAATAAAATATTAAGAACAGAAATAAGACTAATACAAAAGGTAGGGTGGTGGTATCATACCTCCACACACACACCCATACACACACACATTATTGAGAGGTGAGTGAGTGTTGCTATGGTTTGTTGGGGGGAGGGAGGGTGGATGGATGGATGGATGGATGGATGGATGGATGGATGGATGGATGGATGGCTTACATGGCCTGAGACAGTGTGGGGAGATGGGGCAGAGATGAGGAGAGGCAGGCAATAATATCAGGGTTGTGACAGACAGAGAATATAACAGAATCTGAGGATGTGTGGGCCTCTCACAGAGGTGGTAGGGACAGTGATGCAGATTGATCCCACTTTCTAGCCCTCAACCTTCACCTGGCATTCAATAGCTCCAGTTCCTGCAACTGAATGCCAGGTCACTATGTAATATGATTCCCCTCATCCATTATTTGATTGTGGATGAGACAGCCAACCTAGTATGTATAAGTGAGATCTTGGTGGGCCTGAAGGGGGTCCAGGAAACAGCTAGGTTTGTTGCTGCTGTACCAGCCTCTCTGCTGCCCAGTGACATCCCTGTCTGAATAACAAGATTCCATTGCCATGTGGTGGTGAACTCTCCTAGGCTAATTGTTTCAGATGACTTCAACTTACCCCTGGGTGTCATACAATCTGGGGCAGCTCAGGAGTTCATGGCCATCATGCCAATCATGGCCCTGACACAAGTCACTGAGGGCCCAACACATTTCAGGCAGGGGTTACACATCTGGTTTTTGTCTCAGGGTAGTTATGATGTGAACTGATAGTGGAAGGCATTACCATCAGTCCTACATCAAGCTCAGATCATTCACTGATTGCTTTTCAACTGGGAGGTAGGACCTATTAGAGTGCTGCATCCTGGGTGATTAATGGCCCCTGATGGGTTTCAGAGGGAGCTTGGGGATTGCCCTGAGAATCTGGTGGGTAGTTCAACTGAGGCCTGAGTCTCTGCCTGGAATGGGCATGTAACAAGGCCTTGGATCAGATTGCTCCCATGTAGCCATTTGCTGTGTGTGCAAGCCCTTGGTTTTCTGAGAACGTCCAGAAGATGAAATGGTAGAAGAGACACATAAAGAGCTGTTGGGGAAAGACAAAGAATAAGCCAAGCACAAATAAGAGCCCACATTAGAGATTGCATCATGGTGATAAAAGCAGCAAAACACAGTTATTTTTCCACACTTATCATGTCTACAGATAGCCTTCCAGCAACCCTTTTTAAGGAAACTTATTCATTGCTGTGGAGGGGCAGGCCGCAAGACCATCTGCAGGGCTGCTGCAAAGAATATTCTAGGCATCTGGCAAATAAAGTAACATAGATTCACTCATAGTTGGCCTCTGGCACAGCAAGTTCTGTCGAGGTGATCACTCTCTTGAGTGGGGAGTGAGATGAGTTTGAACCTTCAACTTGAGTCCTCGGGACTGTTAACCCAACCACCTACTTGTTAGATCCATGCTTCTTCTGGCTGGTGAAGGCTATTCAGGAGGTAGCATGTGCTTGGGTCCATGCAATAGTGTCAGCCTCTTTGAGGGAGGAGGTGGTTCTGAATGGTTCTGAAGGAGGCAGCATTATGCCCCTTCCTTGTAATGGTATCTGGAAATGACCTTGGGAGACAGGAGGAAGAGCTGCAGACTAAACCACCATCATGCAAAAGGTATCTCAGCCCACAAAGGAAAAGGGGCATGGGAAGAATCTCAGAAGGGACCCTCCCTAGTTTTCTGGAAAGTACAAGTAAAGGAAGGGAGAAGCGCTTTCAGACTTGCAAGATTCTGTTAAAGCTAGTGTTAGTACTCATGGTTTGTGCTTCTTGTCTGGACTATCCTGAAGGGCTGACATCCTCAAGAGGCCATTGCTGGACCCAGCAGTCCTGGAATTTTCAACCTTCCCTTTTTAGGGAATATGGCAGGGTGAGTTGCCCTGATGGACTTGAAATGATTCAATAGCTCTCAAAGTTTTTTTTTCTGTGAGCCAAAATCAGCCTCAGTATCACGTAGACACCAAGAATCTTCATGCCTGATTAAAACACCTGCCTTCTAGCTGTAAACATAAAGGGCAGAAGCATTAAGTAATGGAGGAGGTGGTTGCTGAGCATTCTTGAAGTTGTTTTTGTACTGCATGAACTGACAATAGTGTGTGTATCGAGGAGGAGGAGGAGGAGGAGGAGGACTCTGCAGCTGGAGACCCACGGGGAGCAAGCAGGGCCTCAAAGAGAGAGCCGCTGAGGAAACAGGCTGATAGGCAGAACTGCAGTTTGGAGGTAAATAAAGTGAGGTAGCTTGATAAAAGTGCTAGAATCCAAGGAGCTCAGAAAAGGGCTAATTTTCTCTCTTCCCATTCTCCTCCCTGGGATAGAAACTGCATGAAGGAAGGAGGGAATCAGATAAGACACTAAAAAACCTTTGTTTAAAATTGTCATATGGAACTTAGCTTAACAGCTTCTTAAGCTAAGGCCACGGTATATATTAAATATTAAATATGATTGTAAACAGAGAACTGTGTCTGGAAAGTCCATGTCCCCCTTTCCCACTCTCCAGCAGGGACGTTTGTTGAGAAGATGGCTGGGCTGTAGCCTCAGAGGTTCTTAGAGGAAATAGATCATCTAGACCAGTGTTTCCCAAACTGTGAGGTGCAGTTGGGGAGGTGCAGACAGAGTCCAGGGGAGGTGTGAAGAACCTTTTAGTTCTTTAGGTGTGATGGCAAAAAGTTTAGGAACCTCTGATCTAGAACTTTTTCAGTCAGGTTTCGACTGGGACCTCACTGATTGCACTTGTTGGCTACCTCAGGCAGAGCTGGGGCAGGGTTGGGGCAGGTGTCCTGGCCCTCCTTGATCTTTCCGCAGTTTTGAATACCTTTGACTGTGGTAATCTTCCAGACCACCTACGAGTATTGGGGGGGGGGCATGATGCTGTGTGGTTTTCCTTTCTCCAAATCAAGCCGGAAGCCTCTGACATGTAGGGCGGCACAGGGCTTGATGCCCTTGACGCCCCCCACTCTAACTTCTACTTGAGGTCACTAGGTGTGGTCATTCATTGGTTCAGGATCAGGAATCATCAGTATGCCGATAATGCTGTTATATATCATGATCTCAGGCTGACCGAGTGATTCTCTCACGGTCTTGTCCCAGTGCCTGGAAGCTATTTTTTGATCTGAGGCATCATAAGCCCCTCAGAGTGATGGTCTGCAGCACTTCCTTCTCATCTACTGACAGCCCCAACTCTAATTGATTAGAACACTAGGCATGGCCATCACCTCCAGCATCCTGGGCTGTCAGGCTCCTATATTCACTTTGTGTGAGATGGGTGGCTATATAAATACGATAAAGACATACATACATACATACATACATACATACATACATACATACATACACATACACACACACAAATAAATAAATAAATAAATAAATAAATAAATAAATAAATATTCTCAGCTGGTTGGAAGCTGCCATTTAATTATCCTGCAGTTGATCCAATGATGGCCCATTAAGTCAATGAACTTTCCTTGCTCCATGTTTTCCCACCTATTCTAGAAGCTCATTACTCCATTCAACACTTACAACTCCCAACAGGCACTCATTCAGTTTCTGCCCAGACTGTGTCAGCCCATTACAGACTGGGTGAAGTGTGTTCCCTTTGCTGTCCCACCCCCTGCCTGTAGTACTACAATAATTCCATTTTCTCTTGGTTGGGTATTTTAAAAAATGCAAACTAACTAGACCAAATGTGCCAGTTCAAGACCCGGCATGTTATTCCCAGCAAGCAGCTTAGGAAAAACATGTGCAAGGGAGGGCAAAGGTGAGATGAGACAAGTACACTTTGATCCTGGTCGGGTTGCCTTAAACAGCAATCAGGGATGGATTGAGGTTGTTGCAAGAGCCACTGTTGTAAGTGCAAAGGACATCAAGGGAAAACCACAGCACCCAGACCCTGTAGGAGGTCCAATCCATCACTAACAGCTTGGAAAAGGTCATTTGCACCCAGGAGTGAGAATGAGTGTAACTCCCCCTCAGATTTGTTCATGATTCCCATTGAGAACTTGCACTACCTCAATATCCATTTCCCATTGTGCTCATTCTCCCTAACTGGAGAAGAATATACATTCCTCCCAAGCACCCATGTTTCTAATACCTTTAAGCTATTCCCATCTCTTCCATTCTCCATCAATACTGCTATGCATTCATGGCACCTGGCTAATTCTCCCAAGAACTGTCTCCAAATACCACACCAATTTAGTTAATGGTTCCAGCACCTGGCTGGATTTTTCTTCCTCTCCAACTCCTTTAACTTTCACCCTCAAACACCTTCTCAGCTGAAACATATAATAAAAGAGGTGTCACTAGTGGTGTCTTCAACTCCTGTTCCTCTTCCATGCTCCTGGATCTCTGTGGTTACCTACCATTTTCCAAAGGAGTTCAATTTATGCCTATGCTATTCTGATAACAATCTATTACTGTTTATTGAATAAGCCGGTTGTGTGGTTTTATATAATGTGCTAATCCATAAACCATGAATTACATACATACATACATACAGAGAGAGAGACAGCTGAAGTCTTACCGAAGACAATGGTATTCATTGACTCTGAGCTCCACATAGCAAATATTATAGCATTCATAGTATGATATTCAGTACCGCAGGAGGCATGGAAAAGAATGAGAGACAGCAGGTCCAAAAGTTGTCAAAGGTAGAAAGCAGAACTGAAGAACAAATTAGGAATCAGGTCCTAGATCAGAAATGCAAGACCCAGTAGAACTCAGAGAGATCTTAATGATCAGGCTGTACAATGGACAGATTAAATTAGTAGAGCTAGATAGTCTGGAAAGTTCTTATCTAAGAAGCTGTAGTTATGGGGCTTATCACTAGAGGCAATGATGATTCATGAGTACTCCAAATATATTTTCTTGAAGTGTATGTTAAGAACTTTTTTTTTTTTTTTTGGACTTCCAACCCAGACAGGACAGCGCGCTGATGTGTTTCTCAGAGCTCCGAGGACGCCTGAGCTGTATTTGATCAGCGGTGGGTCTAGAGGAGAGAAGACTACCAAATACCCCCCTGGATAGGGGGGGTTCGGAAGATTAACCACGAAAGCCCCGGACGCTGTTCCTCCTGCCTTTCCTGGTCTCCACCCCGGGAAAGCCGGTGAGTAGAACAGCGAAGGTGGCTGGGAATTCCATCGTGCTTTACAAATGCAGAAAGCCTCATGAATGAGAGACATTAGCACTGCAGTCCGGTGTCTTAGATCACTTTAGAAGAGGAAGGGTTTTTTTTTTTCCCTCTACTCTCCTCCTCTTTGGATTACATATTTTTTATTTTCTTTTTTTGTTTTATTAATATCTAAGATCTATCTCTGGACTACACTTTCAGATGCTGGCGAGTTACTTTTTTATTCTCTGTCATGGAATGTAATGGGTGGAAACTGACAAATGGACTTTGCTACAATATGGAAATGTTTTATGGATTTTAAATAGAGGATTCTATCAATTGTTAATGGTTTGTCTTTTCTATGGAATTAAAAATTTTTCTTTTTTTCTTTTTTCTTTGACTCATAAATGTATATTGGATTATGAATCTGCTGTTGGATTTTTATAGCTGAGTTTTCCCTTTTTTCCATGTTGAACTTAAAAGCTTGAGAACTGAGAATTGTTTATATATTTTATTATCTATATTTGGGAACAATAAGAGACAGCTTTCTATAGCTGGGATTATAACCGTTGTGTCGTTAGAGAACTTGGAAGAAAGCTGTTGTTATTGGATTATAATTGTTGTTCTTTGAAGATATTGAACTTTGTACTGCTTGCAATGGCTTCAAGGGGGAAGAAGGATAAGGAAAAGGAAAGAGAATCAACAAGAACTTTTACAGAACAGGCTGATGGGGGCGGAGATATGAAAAAAGTACTAGGTGCAATTGCTGCCTTAGGCCACCAGATGGACCAAAGAGACACAAAAATTAATGAAAAAATAGACAATTTAAAGAATTGACTCAGGAATTTAGAAATGAGGTTCAAAAAGTGAAGGATGTGGTGGATAGTTTGTTAACTGATCTCAAGAATACTCAAGGACAGGTACAGTTGTTAGAAATTAAGTCAGAAGCAGTCACTAAAGATATTGATCAAAATTCAGATGCTATTGCATTAGCAGAAATGAGGGAGAAAGAATTCATATTGAGATTGAGATCAGTAACAGAAAATCCTGGGGAAGATGTAAGAAAATCTATCATTACCGCATTAGCACAATTTTTAGAGATGGAGGAACAAGATTTAGACTCTGAAATAGACAAAGTTTATAGAGTCAATTCACGTTATGCTAGAGAAAAAAAAGGTCCCAAGAGACATACTAATTCATTTTCTACGGAAGGTCACAAGAGAACAAATTTTGAAAAAACATTATAATGATGGATTGAGTATCGCAGGTAAAAAGAAATACCTTTAAGAATCTTGAGAAAAAGAAAGGATTACTCCTTCTTCACAGATAAATTAAAGCAACATGGTATTTCTTTCAGATGGGAGAGATTAGAAGGAGTATCTTTTATGTATAAAGAGCAAAGATTTAGAATAAATTCTATTTTAAAGGCAGAAGCCTTTTTGGAAAAATATAAGGCAGACTTTTGCAATACCCATAAAGAAATAGAAGATAAAGAAAAAGAAAAGACTACAGAAGACATCGAAACCAGTGTGAATTTAACAAAATTTGGGGCTTCTGGAGTGGATTATAAAAGACCCTAATATAAATATACTTATGGATTACAAATACTTAACCTGGAATATAAATGGAGCAAATGCTCCTCAAAAAAGAAAGAATTTTTTTTATTTTTTAAAGAAACTGAATTTGGATATAATCTGTCTCCAAGAGACACATATTTGTAAAAAAGACATTAAGTATTTGGTTCAGAAACAAATTGGAGAAGAATTTATATTGGCTGGACCAAAAAAGACTAAAGGAGTTGTTTTGTACATACAATCAAAACTGAATCCACAATTGATTTTGACTGATGATGGAGGAAGATATGTGGCAGTTGAAATTAGTATACAAGGGGTCAAAACACTAGTTGTTGGACTGTATGCTCCAAATGTTGATAAAGGGATATTCTATAAAAATTTGATGGACAAATTGATGGACTTACAATACGAGAATTGGTGCCTTATGGGTGATTGGAATGGGGAGATTTCTCCAATGGAAGACAAACAGTCCCCAAAGGGGCTGAGACTTAAACAAGGAAAACTACCCCAAACATTATTTGATTTGAAAGACATGTTGGATTTACAATGGATATTTGGAGACTTTTAAATGGAAATTCCAAGGAATATACATATTATTCTGAGAGATTTAAATCCTTTTCTCGAATAGATATGTTTTTGATTTCTAAAACTCTGATGACGGATGTTACTAAAGTTGAAATATTACCTAAGACTTTTTCAGACCATAATCCTGTTAAGTTGACTATTAAGGGGAAAAAGAATACATTTCGATGGAGATTAAATGAGACAATTTTACAGAAAAATGAAATAGTAGATTGTAAAAAAAAGATGAGAGTTTTTTCAATTGAATATGAATAAAGGCACTAACACAGAGACTGTTTGGGATGCTAGCAAGGCTTATATGAGAGGTTACTTCATTCAATATAATGCCCAGTTGAAGAGAAAAAAACAAGAGAAGATGCAACTGATTTTAGATGAAATTAAAAACAAAGAGATTAAGATGAGAAACAATCCATTGGATGAGACTTTGAAAACACAAATTAAATTTTTACAAAAACAAATGTCAATGTTAATGATACAGGAATTAGAAACTCAATTGAAATTTATGAAACAGGAATATTTTGAATTTGCGAATAAACCAGGTAGATAGATAGCTTATAAATTGTGTAAACAAAGACAGAAAAGATTAATTTCTAAAATACAACATGATGGGAAGATTTTAATGGATAACGTAGGCATTCAAGAGGCCTTTTTTTGTTATTACTCATCATTATATAAAAAACAAGATGTTCATTCAGATGATATTGATAAATATTTGTCTAAACAAAAATTACCTATTCTTACTGATCAACAGAGAAAATTACTTAATGATCCCATAACATTAGAGGAAATGTCAACTGCCTTTAAGAAAATTAATTGTGGAAAAGCACCTGGCCCAGATGGTTTATCAACGGCTTACTATAAATATTTTGAGGAGGAGCTTTGTCTTCCTTTACAAATGACTATGAATTCAATTTTAGATACAGGTGTAATGCCAGAAACTTGGAAAGAAGCCCATATTACCTTGATTCCAAAAGATCAACAGGATTTGACCTTGACAAAGAATTATAGACCAATATCTCTATTGAACAATGACTATAAGATATTTACAACAATTCTAGCGGAAAGAATGAAGAATATTCTTGTAAAATTTATCCATCAGGATCAAGCAGGATTTTGACCAAAAAGATAAATTAGAGATAACATCCGAAATGTTTTGGATATATTAGAATACCTGGAACAACATTATGAAAAACAAGCAGCTTTGATATTTTTAGATGCTGAAAAAGCCTTTGACAATTTAAATTGGCCCTTTTTGTTTAAAGTTTTGGATTCTATGAAATTTGGGGAAAACTTTGTTAAATGGATTAAATCAATATATATACCACAAACCCCAAAAATAATTGTTAATGGAGACTTTACTAAACCATGTGAAATTCAAAAAAGTACGAGACAAGGATGCCCCTTGTCTCCATTATTATTTATATTGGTTCTAGAAGTATTACTTAGAGATATTAGACAAGATGATAACATTTTGAGAATAAGGATTAAAAAAGAAGAATATAAGTTAAAAGCCTTTGCTGATGACCTAGTCATTACTTTAGAAAACGCATTGGAGGGGGTCGAATTGTTAATGCAAAAACTGAGAGACTCTGGGTCGCTAGCAGGGTTCAAAGTAAACATACAAAAAACAATGGTTTTAACTAAAAATATGGATTTTCATCAACAGAAGAAATTGAATGAACTAACTGGATTCACAATAGAGAAAAAAATAAAATACCTGGGAGTATATTTGACATCTAAGAATGTTGGTTTATTTCAGAATAATTATGTTCCACTCTGGACAGATATTAAAAAAGATTAAACCGATGGGAAAAGTTACAATTGTCATTACTAGGAAGAATATCGGTGATTAAAATGAATATTTTGCCGCGAATTATGTATTTCTACTTAATGCATTAAAAACTAGCACTTATGATACTCTTATTATTCCTAAGACCAGAGATAGATTGGAAGTTATCCACTTTTCATATCTTTTTTCTTTTTCTTTTACTTTATCTCACCTTTTCTCTTCCTTTTCTTTATAATTTGTATTTTCAATTTTCTTTTTCATTCCTAACTTTTAACTTTGTAATTTTAAAACCCCAATAAAATATTTTTTTTAAAAAAAGAACTTTTTTGTGGGGGGTGCCTTCAAGTCAATGTTGACTCCTGGTGACTGCCTGGACAAGTCCCTGCAATTTTTCTGGCAAGATTTCAGAAGTGATTTGCCATTGCCTCTTTCCTAGGGCTGAGAGAGAAAGACCGGCCCAAGGTCACCCAGCTGGTTTCATGCCTAAGGCGGGGCTAGAACTCATAGTCTCCTGGTGCCTTAACCACTACACCAAACTGGCTCTCTTATAAACAAACCAAATATTTATTTGTGGGGAGGCTAGATAGAATCATGACTAGTTAGTCTAGAATTTTTTTTGGTTGCCATAGAATGCAATAAGTATTTGATTCAAGATAGTGGGCATATATTGTTATTATTTATGAGCCCAGCTTTGTTTTTTCTTTTTCTGTGATTATACAGATCTTTGCAGATAGTCCACTACTGCTCCTGGATATGGAATTCAACTCCACTTGAAGATGATGGTCATACAGCTTTGGCCTCAACCATCTGTCCTGTGCAGGACTTCTGTAGCCAATTTGGGGCAAGTAGACCAGAAGCACCAAAAGCATTGGTGAGGATGTGGAAGAATGATCCAAAATTGCTCTGTTCTTATTGCTAGTGGAAGCAAAAACTGAGTGATTTCAAGCAATGAGCAGTAAATTGGTATGAGTGTATATGGAGAAAGGTTTGTGTATGTAGTTTTGGTTTATGTGTAGAAAGAGGCTTGTATATGTGTCAATATATATGGGGAAATACATGTATGTGTATTTTATTGAGAGAATGTTGTATACCTACATAAACACCACACTTATTTGTCCCCCAAAGGCTTAAATCTGGCATCTAAATGTTCTCAGTTTCCTCAAATTTCCTTACCATTGAAACTGGCATTTCCCATACTTATCAGCTAGCTTGAGCTCCATATACCAAATAAGGAGAGGGGTTGAACACCTCTGGTCTATAGGAAAGCAACCTACATCTAACTGATGGTACTCTCAGACTTTCAGATGTATTCATTTCCCTCAAAAGGCTCTTTATATCTGCTATAGACCTTCACAAGCTTAGATGCCATCATGGATATTTTGGGATGAGAAAACTGACAGCTTTTCTCTTATTAGACAGGAATAAAACTTGTGAGACATTCATCTTGTGTTCATTAACTCAAGTACTATATTTTTACAATGTAAATGCTACATGAACAGATCAAACTCAAAGATTATTACAATTATCACACAAATGAAATCAGTATAGCCCAAGCAGAGAAGACTTGAAAGCCAAACTAGATGTGAAGTTTATCATGTAATGTGGCTTTCCATTGTTGGTTTTTATCTAATAATCATTGGTGCAAGGACTACAAACTGAACTGGGACCATAATGTCAGAAAGAGACAGGAGGAATTCATTAACACTTGGCCTCCACCTGAAACCTGACCAAAATTGGCTACACCTAATTAGAAACCTCCTAGGTCTACAAACACAGCATCAGCCCAAGTCAACAACTTCTATGGAATGTTTATTCCCTCCAAGAAGCAAGTGCATGTTAATTTCATTTTATTTTTGGAAAACATGTTCATGAAATTGAAACTGGCATATTTATTTCTGCCAGCATAGTTTTCCTGGTTGATTTCTGCACAGTAAATCAATTTGGGTTAGGGTTACACGTTACACCTTGTATTACATGTACAAGGACAAGCTAATCAGTTGATACAGTACACATCAGAATTGGGTAATCCATTACTCAAATCCCTTTTTTGGGACTCTTCCCGAAGGTCTCCTGGGATTACATTACTGAAATTCAGCAGCAAACCCGTGCAACAAACAAAAAACACACTGAAAGAAAGCAAAACTGTCGTGTTCAGCCTTGAATAGATTAGATACATCTAGAAAAGTGAAATGAAATTCCCACTCCCTTCCCCTTTCACCTAAGGAAAAACAGGTTTAACTCATCATAAATTATTTGAGGTTTACAGGATTCCTCAAGAGATATTTTTTAAAAGTTGGTTGTTGTTGACTTTATATTGGTGATGTGACATTTCAAAGCATGTTGGAATGCCCACTTTGGCCATGCTGTTTATAGCTTCTTATTGGTTGGATATTCTTACTCTGGCAAATGAGTAACACTTGGAAGACAACACTCAGATAGGAAACCCTGTTGACTTTTTGCCTAATATGAAACTTTTAAACCAAATAATTTCACCCAGATATTTTTTTAAATTTTGAAACATACTAATCTTTACTCTTTTTTTTCCATTGAAACTAAGCATGTCTTATTTGAGCAGCAAAAATCCAGATAACCACTAACTCGTTGCAGCAAAACATTAGGGTTATCTGTATCTCTTTGCTTCCATCTGGTGGTTCTTCCAATTTTTTAGCCCAGGCATGGTAAACCTAACTTTGATATGTTGGAAAAATAGAGAGAGCTGCTGCTACATTTGTGGTTTCACCTTTTTTGGACGTGAGTTCCAAAAGCAGCATTCACTTCTTTATTGGCCTGTAGTTGTTCTTCCCTGTTTTAAATAGCAGCATCAACAGCAGCCTTCCCCACTTCATTGATGCAGACAAGAGCCCTGATGCCTTGGCTATAAGCCAATCAGAAAAAGCTTTAGCTCCTCTTCCCAGCTCAAAGTAATATGCCAAGAATCAACCCAAAGCCATCAGAACTTACAGGTACAGCATAGGCCATCTGGAGTTGAAGCTTCTACAGGAGAGGTAAGAAAAATGTTCAAGGGATTTGCTTTTCTTGACTGTTGGTAAGAAGGCAAAGAGGGTTGCAAAGAGAGTTCCATTTCCTGATTTTCAGAGAAAACTCTGCAAGAACTAAAAGGACAGCACAGCAGTCTTCTCTACTCAGGGGCTGTTTTGAGATGACAACAGGAGACATCTAATGACACATAATGCCCTTCAATGTGCTGGAGTTACAAACATGGACTTGTACATCTAATCAGCCAAGAAAATTCATGACCAGAAGCTGCCTCCCAACAAGTGATGACCCTTTTGGGGGGCTCAGTTCCTGACAGGGTGGTAAGATTGTTTTCCCCCTTCTTTGGGTATGTTTGAAGTGGAGATCGAGATACGTACACTTTTGTGAAAGCACAACTTGATTCCTTGATAATTACAGATCGGTTACAGATCGGAGGCAGGAAAGAATTGCCTAAAAGGGGGTGGGGTTACAGTCTCCCTTTATACACTTATGCAAATTAAAGTATATTGTGATTGGACAGAGCAACCAGGCATTTCATAGAATGGAACCCATCATGTGCTCATGAGGTCAGTGATGCCACTGGGGTATCCCTATAAGGTAATGGGGCAGGACTACAAAGTCAATGGGGTTGTAAGGACAAAGAGGCAGTTATTCCATGAACATAAGTTCTTTCCAGGGAATTGTTTTCTTTTGCTTTCCCAGAACTCTGCTCACTGCCCAGTATCTTTTCCCAGTATCCTAATTTCTTGGCCTTCTAAATGTTTGATAGCTAAACTAACAGTTTTCATTTTCTGAGAAAATGTACATGGGTTCAGGGCTTTAAAGTTGGCCCCAAGAATTCTCCTTCAATAGCAGGGCACTAAGATACTGTATTGTGTGTATGTGAAAATGTTCCACTAAAAAGAGCTTGCTTGAACTGATGGGGGAGATCTAAGCCATAATGTGATACACTTGCTTTTGGTTTAACACATTGTGTGAACATGATGTGTAAACCATGCTTTATGGATGAGCATGTTGTATAAAACCACCCAATATGGCTTATTCAATAAACAGTAATTAAACAAACCATAGTTTAGTGCACTCAATATACTTAAATGTGTAATAGGTCATTTCTGCAAGTGTGATGATCTTTGAGGCTGGATTTGTACCATGCTTAGCCGGCCTCTCTATATAAGTTGGTATGACAACTCCTAGCATGATTTCGGGGTAGAAATTCTGAGAGACCTCATTCCTACACATCTGCAACCAAGTTAAAGCTGAATTGTTCCACCTGGCCTTTGGCCTTCGGCCCCCAGCTGATTTGCACAGGGTTGTTTGTCTTTGTTGTTTAATTTAATTTGAGGTGGTGGTATGTACTACTTATTTGGTTGCTCTGCGCCAGTCACGGTCCTTCAGGATGGGGGTGGGGTTGTAAAATAATTGGTAAACTAGACAAAGGGGGTGTTACCTGGAATTTTAGGCTTCATTATTACCTTTTTAATAAAGGTGATATTGGCCTTTTAGCGTTTTAGCATGGCATCCATGCCTCCTTTTGAAGTTGAGGAATCCCTATTTTCCTTTTGGAGTCCTTGAATGTTGCAAGCATTAAAGAAACAAGACTGGATGGGAAAGCAGACGATGGAACTTATTGTAAGAGTATTTCTCTTTTCTCACATCTAACACAACAAGGCCTTTGCACAACAGTGTCTTTCATTGTTTGATTTGTTGCTTTCTGGCGCATCACGTATACCAAATGTGTGTATCATTTGTTTCTCTACCCTATATAAAGACTTGGCTCCCCCTTCATAAACACTTTTTACTTTGCCTGCAATTCGGTGATTCGTATTTTCAGGGGACCGAAAAGGCCACCTTGTAAAGGTAAAAGAGTTTTGTCTCCCACATTCAGGGATCAAGTTCCTATGGGCTCTGCGCCAATTCCGGTGCCTGAACGTTAAAGGCAACGGTGGCAGAACACCACTTTTGCGCTCCTGGGGGACTGGTGGAGGACCTCTTCCTGCAAAAGTGGAGAAATCCAGGATTTTGGCGTAACGGGGATTCGGTGCCAGCGCGTTCACCCCTTTCAACCCGGTTGTTGGAACAGACTTCGGTGACTGAACGAGGAATGGGTGTATAGAAATGAGGAGACACACGGATTATAGCAAGGTGCTTTGGAGTTTTAAAAAATTTAATCTGCTGGATAGGTGCACGACTGAAGAGACTTACTAGTTCCAAGTCTGTCATTTGCACAAAAACTGAAACCTCCCTCATTTAGTAGCCTTAATAAGGAACTGAAGTTCATTTCCTCTTAAATCTCAAATAAACTTGAGCCAATCTGTTTTCATGTTCTTTGACTAATAAGTCCACTTTTATGTGACTCAGAAGAGTTCTATCCATTCAAAACCACTGCTTTTGGGCAGAATATATGATGACACTAGACAGCAATTACAGAAGAAGGAGAAGGAGACTTCAGAGGACCCTGTGGACAGCAGCCTGCCTCAGAGACCCCACCCCACCCCACCCCTGGACCTCCGAGGTCCTAGGAGAGCTTTTCAGAGCCTTGCCAGAACCGATCGGGTCATCTAGGGACAGCCGCCTCCTTGTGAGGTTCATGGGGTGTGGGTGACACAATAGGCCTCTGCTGCTCCCGCTTCCTGGAACTCTCTCCCTGCTGGTGGTGCCTGCAGCCCCCACCTTGGTGACATCCTGCAACCAAGTTAAAGCTGGATTGTTCCACCTGGCCTTTGGCCTTCGGCCCCCAGTGGATTTGGACAGGGTTGTCTGTCTTAGTTATTTAATTTAATTTCAGGTTGTGTTATGTACTTCGTTGTCTTATTTGGTTGCTCCGTGCCAGCCACAGTCCTTCAGGATGGGGGTGGGGTTGTAAAATAATTGGTAAACTAGACAAAGGGGGTGTTACCTGGAATTTTAGGCTTCATTATTACCTTTTTAATAAAGGTGATATTGGCCTTTTAGCGTTTTAGCATGGCATCCATGCCTCCTTTTGAAGTTGAGGAATCCCTGTTTTCCTTTTGGAGTCCTTGAATGTTGCAAGCATTAAAGAAACAAGACTGGATGGGAAAGCAGACGATGCAACATATTTTAAGAGTATCTGTCTTTTCTCACATCTAACCAAACAAAGCCTTTGCACAACAGTGCCTTTCATTGTTTGATTTGTTGCTTTCTGGCGTATCACGTATACCAAATGCATGTATCATTTGTTTCTGTACCCTATATAAAGACTTGGCTCCCCCTTCATAAACACTTTTTACTTTGCCTGCAACTCGGTGATTTGTATTTTCGGGGGACGGAAAAGGCCACCTTGTAAAGGTAAAAGAGTTTTGTCTCCCACATTCAGGGATCAAGTTCCTATGGGCTCTGCGCCAATTCCGGTGCCTGAACGTTAAAGGCAACGGTGGCAGAACACCACTTTTGCACTCCTGGGGGACTGGTGGAGGACCTCTTCCTGCAAAAGTGGAGAAATCCAAGATTTTGGTGTAACGGGGATTCAGTGCCAGCGCGTTCACCCTTTGTCTTGCTCAGAAAACAGCTCAGCTTGCCTAACTCCCAAGCCATCATTGCTCCAGCAATAAGGCGTTTCCCCTGAAAACTGAAAGTGGGAGGATACCAGGACGCCCGTGAGGGTGAAGAGAGAGAAGGACGGTGGTGGACCGTCAAACATCTCCTCCCCCGCGCTCTGCACAAAAGGAAGAATGGGAATTGCTAGCACCCATCCTCCCCGGGAGTCAGTGGCAGAAATGCAGACCCTTCTTCCCTACTGAGCAGAAGGAAGGGGCAGGTTGACCTCTTCCAATTGCACCGCAGCTCCCCTCATACGCACCATTGTGGGAACACAGCAGTTGTGTGGATTTGCAAAGAATCAGCCGCCAGATCAAGCCAAACTCCCTTTTAGAGCTGAATCAGCACAGTGGTGTGTGTGTTTTCTTTTTATGTGCAAAAACACTGGAGCGGTTGCTCTGAAGGCAGACCTGTGAAGCTCTCCAGCTACCTTTGTCCTTGAAAAACCTTGAACAAATATTGTTTCAGCTGAAGCCTGGGGATGGGTTCAGTTAACAGTTTAATCCCCCAGGAAAACAGGCCCGCCATAAGTTCTGCAGGGCTTGAGGGTCACAAGCAGAACGATCTTTCCATGGGTATTGTTTGCGTGACAGCAGCCAATCAGCCATGACTCTCTGCTATCCTTCCACGAGACCGTGGTTCTCCACGGCTAACATGAGGCCCTCAGAGTGAAAAAGCCTAGGTTCTCATAACTTTCCCGCAGCAAGGAGGGACCGGTGCTGAGTGGCAAAAGGAGGAGGAAGCTGGAGCCTCAAAGCAAAGTATTCTGGGAAGAAGGAGAGATGGAGGTGTCATGGCTGGCCGTGTCACCATACACTAGTCTCCCTCTCCTAGGCTATTCCCATGTGTGGGTGGGAATATTTGCAAGGATTTCCAAGAATCGGAGCTGGCAGACCAATCTGGATGCTAGGCCCTGCTGGCTTCGTTCAAGTCAAGTCTCATTTAGAGCTCGTTTCCCACTATTTCCCACTAGGGAAAGTGGGAGAGTGGGGATAAAGAAATTAGACTCGTCATAAAATACTCCCTGAGATCAAAGTATGATTTCCTTTCTTGTTCAGAGTTTATAATTTTCTTGAGATAAGTGTCAAGGCCGAGGACCATCTGTCTTCACTAAATAACTGTCCTTTGTGTTGTGATCTTTTCTTCCTTCGTGATTCACACATTCTTACCAACAAAAGGCAAGACTTCTTTCATCACCTTTCATCCCCATGGCTCGCCTTGGTGTGACCCTTTCCTTTTTGTAAACACATTCAGATTCCAAGCCTCATCACTTTAACCAGTAAGTACCAGAAAGTCTTCTTACCAGGACGTTTTGTTAAAAGGTGATTTCTATTCCTTACAAAACACACCAGAAACATCCCCAGAGGCGTCTTCAGTGCTGTGTCACAGATCGATTTCTGGGAAACTCACTCTGTTTGGATGACGCTCCCAGGGCTCACCCAGCGATCAACCGACGGCAGCAGAGATGCATCAAATTATAATCTGTTATTAGCATCTGGCTGTAAATAAATTTATATAAATGGCCTTCTAATTTCTGCAGCCCAGATCTGATAGCTCTGGCTTTGGATCACATCAGTATTCAGCCAGTATTCAGCCGCAGCTCACCACACATGTAACCAGGGCCTCTTTAATGCCAATTCAGTGTTCCATCCACAACACCACAATGTGTTGTGCCCTTCTCACATATTTGTCCTTGCCAGGAGAGACTGGTTGGCTCTGCTGGGTTCAGTTCTAGGAGAAGGGGTATTTCAAGGGGCTTCAACGGTGGCTTTTAGAGCTGGGCATTTTGTATCGTGGAACTACGTCTTCATTTTAGATCTTGAAAAGCAGAACGTTTAACCGTAACAAAAGAGTTGACCGTGTCAACCATGGAATAAGAGATAGAGTTAAAGGTATATGGCTGATAGCTATTATAATACGACTGCTCTAAAATACCTTGTTTGTATTGACTAATGTTGCACTGCACAATCTTTATTAAAGGAAAGGAAAGGAAAGGAAAGGAAAGGAAAGGAAAGGAAAGGAAAGGAAAGGAAAGGAAAGGAAAGGAAAGGAAAGGAAAGGAAAGGAAAGGAAAGGAAAGGAAAGGAAAGGATTGTGCACAGAATTGTCTGGATGAGAATGACTGTTGGCTGAATCAATTCTTTCAGTGTTTCCAGTGGAATTAAAGTTGATATTTTCTGTTTCCCGCATTCTCTGCCAATTACTCTTTCCTGGCACTGAATCTGGTTCTTTTATACCATGAAATAATACTCAAGCTAACGGCTGTTTTTGTGCAATTTCTTTATTTATAGCTTTTACTTCTTTAAAAACCCATTTTTAGCCTGAGACGAGACAACAAGGTAGCAACAAAAGAAAAACATGTCAAACAAATTGAAGGAAGCTCTTTAATGGACTTCATTTAGGAGAAGACTTGGACAATTGGTACACCACTTTCACATTTATACATTTGTTGAATGTTTGCAAAAGTGAGAGGGCCCTACTTGTCGAAATGAGCTCTTGCGAATCCAGGCAGGATGCAAAACCATGTCTTCTCTTCTGAATGATGGCTAGCTCTCAAGTTAGTAGTGGGACAATCTAACTTGTGTGTGCTGTTACATACAAAACAACTAGAAACAGCCAGTCCACCACCCAGCTTGGCCAATAAGAGGCAGGCAGGAAGAGCAGCTTTGCATCCCAGCCAGCAGAGTAGCGAGCACGAGGATGGCAGGATGTTAAGGCATGCTCTATACGGTCCGTCACCAAACGGAGGTTCTTCCCACTATATGTCTTGGAATGTTGCATCATCTTGCAATCTAGGTATGAAAAGCATTAAGCACAGAAACTATCATCCATGAGAAATTGTGAAGTTTCTAGTAATAGCCCTGGCTTTTAAAATCAGTGCCAAACTGACTCTGCATGGATAGTTAAGCTTATCAACATGTTGAAATTGTCATCATATATTTATTTCTTCAGATGTTTCTGTGGTGCTCAATCCAGAAATTCTAGGTGGTTTACAATGATACACTTGCCATATAATAAAATAAATTCCAAACACCAAGACATTTAAAAAAGGAATAAAGTCAATAAGAAGTGATCTAATAAACTAAAGGAAATCATGTCAGACAGGACTGCCCATAGCACCTCAACACTCAGTGCAGCACAATGGTCTATTCAGCCTTACAACAACTAGGAGGTTGGAGCCCCCAGCCCTCAGGGGATAATCTATTGCACAAGGGGGGGGGCAGCCCCCAAGAAGGACCACTCAGCTGTCATAGAAAGGAATGGGCAATGGGCTGAAAGAGGTTGAAAGAGAGGGGGGAAATGAGAGAACTGTAAAGAGAGGAATTGTGAACAAGGGCTCCTCCTCCAGGCCGCTGAGTTAGAACAAGATCTACCAGCCAGGCCAAAATGGCCACTGTGGAGAGTGACCATTTACAAGACAGAAAGGACCACCTATAGTAGCTTGTACTGCACAGATCCTGACCACTTTAGAAACAAAGTGGTCAGCAAACCATGCCAGATAGCATCCACAACAAAAAAAGAACATTGGAAGCAGTTGAAACACATGACTTTAAAACTAGATTACTACAGATGACATTAAACTGCTTCAGGGACGTTCATGGGAACATGGCAAGTAAAAATGGTTCCTGGGTAAGGGAGGAATGGCCTTGTGTGTTGCACACCCCAAACTTACCTCCTACAGGATTTCCACACATCTCTTCCCTTAACTCTTCCCACATAATCGCTCCCAGGACATCACTACTCACAAGCCACAGTTCCAAAGCAGAAGAGAAATTGAGTGTTGGGACAGAGAAGATCATGCTGGCACATTTTTGGGACACTTCACAGACTGAAGGAAAGCAAGTTAAACCATGACCCCATGGCTGCCCTGCATACCTGGCCCTCTAGCACTTTCTCGGTTACAACCAAACAGCCTTCCCCCACAAGCTCTTTCCCCTTTAACTCACACGTTTTCAAGAACTTCTGCCCATAGCTTTCTTGAATGTCTGGGGCCAGCTGGCGCCATATTCTCTGCAAGGACTCCTCCTGATGATTGTAGATTGATGTTGAAAAAGCGCCAGGTTCAACCATGCTGACGTGGACCCCAAAAGTCTGCATCTCTTGCCTGGATTGAAACCAAAGCAATAAGAACAAAAGAAAGGGCTTGTTCTTAGACCAAGGATCCACGACATTCAATGTCCTGCTCCCACAAGCATCAAATACACAAAATTACCCTCTTCTGCTGGAATTCTCTAAAAGGAGGTTCAGAAGGGTGACAGAAACTGTCCCCCAAATATAATGGTGCCTTCCATGTCCGACTGACATGCCTTGCTAGAAACCTTCACTAGACAGTTTCCCATTGTTTTCGTGGAACCGATTTCCAAATGGCGCCTTCCTTTTGGACCACCGCAGAGAGGCCGATACCTCAGGTTTTAAACTGGTTGTGACAACTCTCTGGCTAGAAGAAGAAATGCCAGTGCATTTCAGTTGCATTCAGTTGATGGGGTAATTGATATGATACCAGTCTTACTGTTTATGTTTAATTAAAACATCTTTACCCCACGGTTTCTAAATGGGATCTAAAAAGCATTTAACCTGGCTATCAAAAATAGTTAAAAACAGGATCTTAAGGTATAATATCCACATGAAAGACAGACTTTACAAAATGCAATATATGTAGTCCTTGGTTTCTGACAGTAATTGGGACCAGAAACTTCATTACTAAACAACACGGTGGGAATGTGTGACATCAAGTGACTGGGCCAACTTATGATGGCAGTTCTGGCTGTCCTAATTGCTGTTCTTAGGCAAATCCCATGTGGTTGCAGTGTCCCACAGTCACGCAATCATTTGTGACCTCTTGCCAGTTTCCCCATTGACTTTATTTATACATACCTAAAAAAAAATTCCCCTCTCACCTCCCTGGGTGGTGTGTGTCTTCCTCAATCTCGGGTCCTCTACCAGAGGCCTGGGAGTTTGAGGGTTCTGCGCAGGATCTTAGCTGTTCCCAGCACTGCACTCTTCTGGACAGAGAGCTCTGAGGTTGTTCCTGGGATCTGTTGGAGCCCCTCTCCCAGCTTAGGAGTCACGGCCCCAAGTGCTCCTACCAACACTGGGACCACTTTGGCCTTTACTTTCCACATCCTCTCTATTTCCTCCTTCAGGCCCTGGTACTTCTCCAGCTTCTCATGCTCCTTCTTCCTGATCTTGCTGTCACTTGGCACTGTAACATCTATCACTACTGCTGTCTTCTGGTCTTTCTCTACTATCTATCTATCTATCTATCTATCTATCTATCTATCTATCTATCTATCTATCTATCCCTACACACACACACACACACACATATACATATTCATATATATATAGTATCTTATACTGACACTGAAGAGGACAGGCCCTCTGGCATACACAGCTGTGACTTCCTGCGCCTGAGCCCCTTTGTCTGCCTCCGAACCGATCCCATCAGGGAACTCCTCTCTACCCAGCAGTAGGACGAGCCCAGTGTGTAGCTTGGAAGTCTTTTGTGAGGGTCCTGACAAGTAAAAAGGGCTCCAGATAGCTGGGCTTGTATTTTGGCTTTAGTTGAAACACAGATGAGAAATCTTCAGCGTTTACTTTACCTCAGACTGTCAGAAAAGGCTTCCACCCCGTATTTGGATATAGGATAACCTCCTCCATAGTACGACAGTCTTCCCAGAACACTGGACACGTTGACCACCCTCCCTTTGGCCTTCCTTACAAAGGGCAGCATGTGAAGCGTTACATCAATTAACCCAAGCAGGTTGACGTCCAGCACTGATACAAAGTCCTTCTTGGTCAGCCACTCGTTGGGAGCTGTTGGGTAAGCAATACCTGCATTGTTTATCAGTCCCCAAAGTCCTGTGGAATCAGAGGAGATAAGACTGTTACAAGCTTCTCATCCATCCATCCATCCACCCTCCATATCTATCTATCTGTCATGGAATTTTTGCCAAAGACAGGAGCACAGCTCTGAGAAGAAGAGCCATGTTTATTGCAATGATCGTTGGGGGCCTGCTTTCAAGAAAGAGGGACCCTGAACAATAGAAAAGCATAGAATTTATACACTTTTGAGGTTGAGAGGTGGGGAATCTGAGGGCTCTGATTGGTGGATAGGTTTGGATAGGTGTTAAATGGGGTATAAATGGTTTTTCTATGGTGAGATAAGAACCATGGCAAACCCTTAAGCAGACAGGTGGTGGCCCTCCCATTGTTTCTGTATGTTAGAGGGCTATTTTTGGTAGTGGAACATGGGCACTCCTGGGTCATGCAATAGCTTGGAGCTGACCCTGTTTTGCAGGAGCAGAGAATGGCAGAAAGAAGTGGAGAAAAGAGAGTGAGGAGAGGCAAGGGGGAGGGGGTCACGTTTCCAGCTTTATTTTATTATTTTTCCATCCATCTATCTATCTATCTATCTATCTATCTATCTATCTATCTATCTATCTATCTATCTATCTATCTATCTATCCATCCATCCATGCATCCATCCATCCATCCATCCATCCATCCATCCTCCCATAGAATCAAGATTCCTAACCCCAAATCTGTCAAGAAAATGACAGCCCTTCAGAATAGACCAGACTAGGAATCCAAAGTGATGAATGCTAATATTATTTTTATTATAAAATTACAGTAATAGAATCTTGCAGAGACAGGGACTGCTACAGTTGGCCACAAACATTTATTTGAAGATCCTTCATGGATCTAAGCCTGGTGACCCAGAGGGTGAATAAACCTTTTGGGGCTATAGAGGGGCGCTGCACGACATTCTATGTTAATGATTAATGTTTTTGCCTCTCATTGTAAACATTTCTCTGCCTTTCCATCTAGCAAGAGACCACATATCCCGGGAGGCTCCTTCATTATTAACTGTGCAGAGCCGATCTTTACAAGCCCTTGATTCCCTTGCCACCAACAGTTAATTTTGTCCAGGATGGTCTAAGAAGCAGAAGATTTATATGAGCTGAAGAAAAACAGAACAGGGTCTAATAAGCTGTCTGTGGCTGTGGCTCAATTTTTTGAAGCCCCAGCAGTTGCTCATTTGAAACCATGGACAAGTGTGGCTAGAAATATTTATGAAATAATTAGTATATTCCAACAAATTATTGGTTTACCTCAGAAATATCTAAAATATGGTCAGCTTTTTTCTCTTCTTCAATTCAAAGAGCAGACTAAACCCTGCTTGGATAGAGAATGTGTTGCAGGGAAAATAACAATAATACCCCAATATGTGTGATCCTTCTTCTCGGGAAAACCTTTGTACTCTAAAAAGAGTTAGAAGAGGCTTCTCAAGGAGAAGAAAGAGACGTTATCCATTAAAGACCTGGACTAAGCTCCAGCAGGCTATAACAAAGATATTTCCATGGCCTATTTAATACACCTTCAAGTTGCGGTTCTTATATTTTGCCACTCTGAAGTCCAAAACTTAAGTTCCCAACTGAAAAATAGTAAAGCCCCTGGAAAAGACATAATTTCACCGGATTGCTTAAAATCTACTCTGCTTGGTGCGCATCTGTGCTAGTTCCCTTTTTTCCTGCCACAAATAACATCTTACAGATCTTCAAAAAATGGTTCAATTCTATCATTCTTCCTACATACAAAAAAGGGGAGAAGTCCAATCCTATAAACTATCACCTTATTAGTCCGTTATCTGGGATCAGTAAATTATACACCAGATTTTTGTACTGTGAACTTCTGCACTGGGTGCTTTGTGAGAATAATTTGGCCCCAGACCACGCAGGGTTTAGACCTGGTCAATCCCCTGTGGACCACCTAGCCAAGAAATATTATACTCTTCCCAAAGGGAACTTTTACATTGTCTTCATCGATTTAAAGGGCACCCGTGATTCCACACCATGTGAGACACTTTGGAGAAAACTGGCTGCAACCTTGATTCATCACCATCTTCTAAAAACGCCTTCTTAATTTAGGCAAGAAAATCATGATAACATTGGCATGCTAATTAAAAATAATGGGCATTTTGGGGCACACTGAGGACACGGAGTAAGAGTTAACCAACACAGTACCTTTGTTCCCCACACATGTTTTCACCCACTCAGTTGCTGCTGCAACACTCTCAGTGCTGGTGACATCCAGCAGGGTGGTTTTTAACCGGTCCGATGTGAGTTTCTCCAGCTGTTCTGCCCCTTCCGGAGTGAGACACGCGGCCAACACCCGCAGGCCCCGGGCATCCAGCTGCCTGGCCAGCTGGTTCCCAAAGCCAGTGTCACACCCCGTGATGAAGACGTATTTCTCCGTCAGGTTCTCCACCGTCTGTCTCTCCTGGTACCATCGTCGAAGGAGGTAAAGCCCCACCAGGGCAGCCAGGTAGAGCCACATGGCTGACACCTACCAGGAAGAAGCAAGCGGTGTGAATGGGTGGGCAGAGGTGCACGTAGCAGGTCTGGGAAGCCCAGACATTTTATTGTGAAAGAATTGGCTAGTTGCCCTTGTTCACAAGACAAACAGAGGCAAGAAGGACTTGTACATTACAGCTGGCTTTCTGGAATAACATTGGGATTTTAAAAAATGTTAGCTGATTACTGCTAACCCACGTAGCAGAACCCACGAATCAGTGGGAATAGATCATAGAAGACAAGCTAAGTTCCCCAAAATGCTCTTTTTCAGAGCCAATTTTAACCTCTTTGTGAATGGATGGGGAGAGAGGCTCATAGCACTTTTGTGAAGCCCAGACGTTTTACTGTGAAAAAATTGGCCAGTGGCCCTTGTTGACTCCTAAGCAATCCATTCTTCTTGGTTGCTTGAGCTTACACCAAAGTCTCTAGCCACCGTTTAGCCACCTTCAGACTGACTTCTGTTGCTCTCAACTGCTGCTCTACTCTGCTGCTGAAGCTTGCGCTTGGCAGTTCCTCAGGCTGTGCTGGGGTGAAAAAAGGAAGGCGCGTCACCAGCCGCTGGCTGGCTGTAGCTTCTCAGCATGGCTGCTGGAGTGGTGAAGCCGCTGAGCTCTGCTTCTCTTTCAGCTTCTGCGCTGCTGGTTGGGGAAGTCCAGGCCTGCTCCCCCTTCACCATCACTTGCCTGTTGACCTGACGGCTCCTCCACTCTCTCGGCTGCAAAGTCGTCCTTTATGCTCTCCCACAAGGCTCTCCTTCCACACCTCCCACTCAAGATCCCCTCCCATCCCCACCACAGCTCAACTGCCTTTGCCCGCAAGCTAAAGAGTGGCGCACCATAGCCAATGTTGTACCCTTTCAACCTCTCCTTGAATACTCCTTCAAGGCCAGAACAACCAATGAGATTTTAAGCCTGTCTCATTTATAGGCTACAGATGAGGGAAGGTGTGAGAGGTCTGGAAGGCACCTGGATGGGGAAGCCTGACCTGGTCAGTTACACCTCCCAGAAAACGTTACGGTTGTGGAGGGAAGAGCAGCAACCTCCACTCCAGCCATTTCTCCAGCTTCAGTTGCAGGAGGCTACTTTTTGGGGCATATATCAATCAATCAATCAATCAATCAGTCAATCAATTTTATTTCGGTCATAGACCAGCATATAACCAGTGACGTAGCTCTTACGCTACAGTAAGTGTAAAAACAAAAATCATGTTAATAGCATAAAATAGGATGTGGATAGAATTACTGAGGTAACATTGCAGTGTCAAGATATTATAAACAAAGAAAATCCGTTGTAGTTACGGTTAACTTTACAACAATTAACCTAAATACTGTAATTGACTAAAACAAATAACTATAAAATGTTATAAATAACACTACAATTTATAAACGACTACAAGAGTAATACATTTTTATACTAACTTGCCGTATCGGATCAATTATTATTTGGTCACAGAGGAGGAAGTTAGACATAAGATTCACACCTGATTAGGGATGTTACAGCATATTGTACAGAGCGTAAAACAGAATTTAGCTGAGGACAATGAAATAAGATCAGATTGGTCTGATAGGAGCAACTTGAGATAGAAGGAGTCCGAACGACCTGGGTGTTTATCAAGAAACTGGGATAAGAGTTCCTGGCGAGCATCTGCACAGAGAGGGCAATATAAGATGACGCGTTCCATCGTTTCGATTATTCCTCTGCCACACGGGCATAGTCTTTGACTGAGGGGAATATGTCGATATCTGCCTTCAGTGATAGCCGTTGGAAGGGCGTTGAATCCGGCCAGGGAAGAGGCCCTTCTAAATTTTGGAATCGTTATGCAGGTAAGATATCTAGCTGGTTGGAGAAAGTGTGCAGAATGACCCAAGAAAGGGTCCTTAGGTAGAAGTGATAGATCGGATTGTTTGAGGTTCTCTCGTGCACGTTCGTAGCCCAGCAGGATGATGGCTGCCCCTGAAAAGCCATATAGGTGCAGTTTAGCATGTATTGCCCGGCACCAAGAGGACCGAAAATTACCGGTCATAGTCAGGGGAGCTAGGCCGTCTGGGAAGAAGGAGAGCTTAAGCCAGTAGGAGAAAATGTAAATCCAAGCAGAAGTTTCTATTTTCAGTAGGCCAGCTTCACGGCGTAGCACCACGTTGGAGACACAGCAAGGAACTTGGAAAATCGATCTTAAAACTTGGATTGGACTCTCTCAAGAGAAAGGGATGGCCTATGAGGGCCCAGCTGAGCTCCAAAAAGGAGTTTGAATCTTAGCTGAAAAAACTTTTATTGCTGCTGGTATATCTTGAGCTGCTTTGAAGAAGTGGAAAGATTGTAGAGCTGCCGCTGGTTTTTGTGCATTCAGACTGACATAATCGGCATGAAGTTTGCGGTTATCCAAGGCATGAAGAACAATCCCCAGGTATTTAAAAATCTTGACTTGCTCTATTAGATGATTGCTTAACCGCCAGATATGTATCTTAGGGCGCTTGGCAAAAACCATAATCTTGGCTTTCGAGTAATTAATTTCTAGCCAATCTTCTTGGCAATGCTCATCGAGCATACGGAGTGCCCTCTTCAGGCCAATCTGTGTCCGAGAAAGCACCACGGCATCATCTGCATATAGAAGAACAGAGATGTGTCTGTTTCCCAGTTTTGGGGGGTGCAGAGGTGGGCTATTCAGTTTGTCTACAAGTATTACAAGAATTAACATATAAATTAAAGAGAAGGGGAGCTAGGATACACCCTTGTCTTGCTCCTCTCTCGACTGGAATTTCCTTGGTGGAATGTCCATACATATTACACCACACATTCATCCAAGAGTTTTCATAAAGCTTATATTTAAGAAACAGTAATCTTCTATCCATCGAGGAACAGTTCAGTTTTTCCCACAGTTTGGCTCTGGCAATGAGATCAAAAGTGAATCTTAAATCAATAAACGCTGCCTAAAGGGTTGAGCAAGCTCCAGAGGAATATTTTTCAACCAGATGTTGAAGAATTAGGGCCTGGTCAAAGATCGAGCGACCCTCTCTAAAGCCTGCCTGCTCCTCAGCCAAGAAATTCTTCGTTATAACCCAGTCCCAGAGCTTGTTGTATAGGTGTCTGGCATATCATTTGCTGACCACACTGAGAAGGCTGATGGGCCGATACTTGGCAGGTAAATATCTGCCTCCCTTTTTGGAGATTGGAATCACCAGAGCTCGGCCCCAATCATCAGGGATCTTAGCATAGTTATCAATAAAGGTGAATAGGGAGGCCAGGACGGGTGCCCACCAGTCTAGATTATTACGAATGACCTCCGCTGAGATGAGATCATATCCTGGAGCTTTATTCAATTTCAGCTGTTTTACCAGGTTTATGATCTTGGAGCCTGAGACTGGGGGCCACCAGGGAAGTAAGTGAACTTGATATTCTAATCCCCTCTTTGGATAAAGTGGTTCCTCCTGCGTATACGATGATCTGAGGTGATCTTCCCAGGCTGGACCTGGAATAAGAGATGAAATTTGTATGTTAGAGGAAGCAGATTGAGTAGTTACACATTTCCAGAATAAAGCTGAATTCTCAGAGCGAGTAGTAGAGATTAATTTATTCCAGGACTCCCTCTGGGCCTGCCTCTTCTTTACCCACAGCAGCTGTTTATATCCCTTTTGAGAAGCAGCAAATCCTGCATTGAATGGGAGAGAGGGTCATTTTTATATCCCTTAAAGCTAGAGATCAGTTGTTTCTTAGCTGCTTGACATTCACTATCAAACCAAGTTGGTTTGGGGGACGCTGGTTCCTCTTTACTCTGACTGGGTGGGTGGAAAGAATTGGCTGAAGAAGTTGAGCTACTTGTGTGTAAGATGACACACAACTAGTTCAACTTCTTCAGCCAATTCTTCAGCCAATGACGCACCACTAGTTCAACTTTTGAGGGGCAAATATTGCCCGCTTCTCTTTCAGCTCACCGGCTGCTCTCAAGTGCATAACCCTGCACCAACGTTGACTGCCACACAAGGATTTTCCTCCAACCTCTGGCATTATCCCAAGCAGATGTAACATCTTCATCATTCTTGCCATACAGATTTTTCCAAAGGAACTGGCTGAACTTCTGATTTACTTTCTGTACCCAAATAGTTCAGCAAACTGAACATCTCCCCCTTAATGCCAAATTTTTATTTTTATCCATAAAAATAAGTTTCATCAGCAACTTCCTCCTCCTCCTCCCAAGTGCCAGAGAGCTTTCTGAAGATCAGTGGCAAATGGTTGTACAAGAACTCTTCCTCTGGGAACCTTGCAAATTTCCCTCCTCTCTTGGAGCTCTGTTGTGCCTTCTTCCCCTTCCGTAGGGAGCCAGCTGAAACCAAGCATCCTTCATACACAGAATGCATATCCTTGTTTAGTGACCGCGTTCCGTTTCAGAGAAACGGTCGCTAATCAAAATGGCTGCTAATCAAAATGGTCGCCAAGCAAACCATGTGACTGAGAGAGAGAGAGAGAGAGAGACAGAGAGACGCCACGAAGGTCGCTGGTTGCTGCCACCTCATTCGGACAAAGTTCTCTCGTGAAGCTACGCCAGCCTTACTCTCACTCTGGTGTGCGTTGTGGTCAGGTGCAAAGGATTTCTTTGGAAAATGCATTTTTTACTTCTCTTTACTACTGTTTATTACCATTATATGTGCAAACAGTTGCTAACCGAGGCAGCCGCTAAACGGGGACTAAGTGTAACTGGCACCTTATCGGCTCCCAGTCCACATTCCCTCATGGGGTTTCAAACCTAACTCTGTCTTGTTGGGCCACATGTCTGCCTTCCCTCCCTCCCTCCCTCCGTCCCTTCCTTGTGCTTGAGGGGATTCGGTCTGCAACGCAGAAAGCTGCAGGCTGCTCTTCCCGCTAGTTCTTGCGGGCGCTTTTCGGGGCCCACCGCTGGCACCTCTCCAGGTCTGGGGTGCAGCAGCTGCACAAGGGCCTTTTGTAGATAAGAGACTTCCTGGCAGCCGGCTGGTCCGCTTCCCTGGCCGTGGCTCATTGTTTGGCACCCCCGGATCCTGGGTCTTGCCTGAGCTGTGCCAGCTCTCCCCTCACCCCCACCCCTGGCCTCCCTTCCGTTTGGTTCTCCCGTTCAACATCCAGATTGCCTTTAGGATTGCACAGTGAGACTCACACCTCTGCTGCATAAAAATACTGCCGTCTCTCTTCTCTCTGCCCCCTCTCTCGTCTTCTCCTCCTCCCTTTCCCAACCTGCCCTTTGCTCCGGCGCATGCCCTTGTAATAATTAGCACTGCTACCAGAGGTTACCCAGGAGCCAGTCAGCGTTTTCCCCAGCGGTGCGGCGAGGGCATTGCTCCACGGCCTCGGTTATTTCTTCAAGCGCTTTCCATCTTCCGACTGTAGTAGCACTAGCTCTGGCTCATCGTTGTTAGCTGGTGACCAAAGAAATAGAGTGGAGCAGAGGAGGGCATCACCATGCCAGGCAGGCACCAAGACATGAAACATTATACATTTATTTATTTATTTGTTTGTTTGTTTGTTTGTTTATCATCTCCCCCCAGTGGGGGACTCTGGGTGGCGTACCACAGATTAAAACAATAAATAAATACATAGTTAAAATTTATTAAAAAACACATTTAGACAAAGTAAAAGGAAGAGGAAAAATCCAGGAGGCCAATGGAAGCAACACCAGGCCTCTAGGGGGCTACCCAACCCCATATCTGATGGCCTCCCTCCCCACCCCAGACCAGATGGCAGAGCCAGGTCTTCAAGTCCCTCCAAAAGGCCAGGAGTGAGGGGGCCTGTCTAAGCTCTGGGGGCAAGATGTTCCAAAGGGCGGGAGCAACAGCAGAGAAGGCCCGCCTTCTGGACCCCGCTAGTCGGAGTTCTTTTGCCAAGGGGGTCTGGAGCATGCCCTCTCTGTGTGATCGGGTGGGACAGGTTGAAATCATGGGGGAGAGGCGGTCCCTCGGGTAGCCTGGCCCCATGCCATGTAGGGCTTTAAAGGTGATAACCAACACCTTGAATTGGACCCGGAAGCAAACCGGTACCCAATGCAGCTCACGGAGCAATGGTGTTACATGGGTCCTTCTTCAGACCCCAAAAATAGCTCGCGCAGCTGCATTCTGGACCAGCTGAAGCTTCCGGATACTCTTCAAGGGTAGCCCCATGTAGACCACATTGTACTAGTCTATCTGGGAGATAACAAGGGAATGAGTGACCATTCGAAGGGCATCCCGATCCAGGAAAGAGCGTAACTGGCGCGCAACCCGGAGCTGTGCAAAAGCCCTCCTGCCCGCGGCTGCCACCTGTTCTTTGAGCAGGAGCCGTGAGTCCAGGAGGACACCCAAATTATGCACTGGGTCTGTCTGGGGCAGTGCTACCCCATCCAGCACCAACGATGACAACTTCCTGGATACAGAGGAGCCATTAACCCACAGCCACTCCGTCTTACCAGGGTTCAGCTGGAGCCTGTTGTTCCCCATCCAGAACCTAACTACCTCCAGGCACCGCGAAAGGGCGGTCACAGCATCACTTATCTCACCTGGGGTGGAGATGTATAATTGAAAGCCGCAGAGAGATCAAGGACAGCAAGGATCTCCTTCCTTCCACTATTCCGCTCCCGCCAGAGATCATCCATAAGTGCAGCCAATGCCGTTTTCATTCCGTAACCTGGCCTGAAACCTGACTGATAAAGGTCCAGATAATCCATTTCCTTCAGAACCCTTTGGAGCTGTGATGCCACCACTTTCTCAACCACCTTCCCCAAAAAGGGGAGGTGGGAGACTGGACGGAAATTGTCCAGCATGGTAGGATCCAGGGAGGGCTTCTTGAGGAGGGGGTGCACCAACGCCTCTTTAAAGGGCGCTGGAAACACTCCCTCCTGCAACGATGTATTAACTATCGCCTGGATCCAACCGCATGTTACCTCCCGAGCTGCTTTCACCAGCCAGGAGGGCCATGGGTCCAGATGACAAGTGGTTGCCCTCACAGTCTGGAGGATCCTGTCCACTTCCTCAGGAACAACAGGAGCAAACCGTCCCCAGATAACTGGGCAAGAACGATCCCCTGGTATCTCCCCAGACCCTGCCACACTCAGAGTCCAACTTGGAACGAATCCAAGTGATTTCATCCTGCAGGTGCTCTGAGAATTCCTCCATGAGGCCCTGCAAATGAATCTCCAGATCCCCCTTACCGAGGAGGGATCTAGTGATCCCAAACAGGGCTGCCGGGCGGCACTCTGTGGACACGATAAGGGCGGAGAAGTATTGGCGCTTTGCCGCTCTTAGCACAACAATGTAGGCCTTAATAGCGGCTCTAATTTGTGTTCGGTCAGATTCGGTCTGTGACTTCCTCCAGTGGTGCTCTAGATGTTTCTTGGCCCTTTTCAGCACCCTCACCTCTTCCGTAAACCACGGGGAGTGTTGCGGCCAATGTGGCAAGAGAGGTCGCATAGGCGCGATTCTGTCCAAGGCCTGGACAGCTGCCTCCCTATTCCAAGCAGCAGCCAAGGCCTCCGCTGGACCATGCAGCAGATCCACGGGAATGCTCCCCAGCTCCCTCTGGAACCCTGATGGGTCCATCAGGCGCCAGGGGCAGACCAATCACATGGGTCCTGCCTCCCTGTGGAGCGGGGTGGCATAGGAGAAACTCAGGGTCACCAGGACGTGACTTGACCATGACAGCGGGGAAAGCTGTAAATCTCCCCTCAGATCACTTTGCCATTGTTCAGACAAGAAAACTAAATCCGGCTTGTGGCCACTGTCTTGGGTTGGGTCCCGCACAAATTGAGACGGGCCCATGGCTGCCATGGTCACCATGAACTCCCGAGCCGCCTCCAAGGACTGTCCCAGGGATGGCAGGTTGAAGTCCCCCATAACCATAAGCCTGGAGAACTCCACCGCCAGGCCCGAGATTGCCTCCAGCAGCTCAGGCAGGGAGGCTGCCACGCAGCAGGGAGGCTGGTACAGTAGCAGCACTCCCAACTGTTCATGGGAACCCAATCTAAGAAACAGTGTCTCGCAGCCAGAAACCTGTGGAGCAATGCCCCTGAAGGCCCCAGAGACTCTCGGATGACAACAGCCACCCATCCTCCCCTACCCTGGCATCTCGGCTGGCGCCATGCCGTAAACCCAGCAGGGCACATTTTTGAGAGGGGCACCCCCCCCTCGGGCCCCAGCCAGTTCTCGGTGATACGTGCCAGGTCCGCCCCCTCCTCAGTGATCAAGTCACATATGAGGGGGGCCTTGTTTTTAACTGACCTGGCATTAAGCAGCAGGAGCCGGAGCCCTATGAACCTGCTGGTCAGGGCCTGGGAGCGAGCAAGGAGGGCCAGAACACGCCACCAGTAGCACACACCAGGGGCATCTTCCCCGAAGATCGCCTGCTGTCCTGCTCCCGTCTTATCGTCCCCTACCCATCACCACCTCGATAATGTAGCCCACCACATCGTTCCCAGGGGTGCCAGGCCCAGATACCTGCAATCACGGACCCCTGGAGTCCCCGATCTGAGGCAAAGATCCCTCTATCCAGTCAGACATCCACATTCAAAACCAAACACTCCCAGGTGAGGGAGATCCTGCTCACCCACCAGCTCACAATCTCGGAGCTGGCTGGGATACCCCCCCTCCATCAACCACACACCACAATCACACTCTGACCCCCTGCACGACCTCTCTCACTAGTCAGCAGTGCGAGCATCCCATACACTCACTCACACCTCCTGGCTCTTGCCCCAGTTCGCCCCTCTTGAAAACAAGAGTCAATTGGGATGCCATCTGGCACCCCCCCCGCTGCTGCCCAACTGTTCCTCCAAAGCTAAGGGGTCTTCCTCCACAGTTGGACAGCCACCCTGCATCAGGGCCTGCTGGGGTTCACCGCATCGTACAGGGCTCACTGGGACCTGCTGACCCTGCTAGGCCTGGAGTCCATTGGGCTGTTGGGCCCACTGGGCCTGGGGTTGGAAATGTCATGCCAAGCCCCACCAGAGTTCGTCACATTGCGCTGCTGGTCACTGGAGCCTGCCACGCCGCACCGCAGTTCATCTGGGCTCCCCGAGGTTCGCTGCGCCCCATGGGGCTCGGATAGTCTGAAGGCTCGCCACCAGTCACCGCCCATGCCGGGACCCAGCAGAATCCTCCGCGCCACTCCGGAACTCAGCGGGCTTGCCACGATGCACCGCTGCTTCCCGGGGCCCACTGCATCAACCCCACGCTCATTGCGGATCGCCGCCCATGCCAGAGCCTGGTAGAGCTCCCCGCCCTGCTCTGGGGATTGATGGGGCCCGCTGCCCTGGGCCAAAACTGCACTGGAGTTTGCCAGGTCTGCTGCTCGTTGCTCGCCCGGTTTTGCCACTCTCCGCCGCGCTCTCTCCGCCGCGCTCTGCTGCTCCGCTGCCCTGCTGCCCTGTCCTAGGGCTTGCGGCTGGGTGACCCATCCGAGGGGGAAAACCCTTCCAAGGTCTCCCTCCACACCCAACTCAGCCCTAGGAGGTGGAAAAAATCCCGGGGGGGGGGATAATCCCACAATCGTCCCCCTTCTACCGCACCCGGCGTTTGCTGGTAGTCCCCATCTTGGATCATCTTAAGCATTGTCTAATTCCCAGTCTAGCCCATTTCATTTTCAAAGCAAAGGGTGCGTGTCTGTGTGTGGATTTAGTAATATGCAAAGATACACGTCCTTTAAAATCAATTTACTGATTATGTGCCATTAGGTCAGTGTCGACCCTAAGTAACCACAGAATGCTGAAATCCCTCAACATTTTGGCATTCTCACGTAAGATCATGGGAATGCGATGGCTGAAATCTCATAAGGTTTGCTGATCTCAGACACTTTAAGTGGGAATAACTATTTTTAGGATAGGTGCCAATGCCAAGTGCGAGATCATGCAGTGGCACGTGAAGATATTGCCAATCACTGGCACAGCCTAATGTAGAAAGGCATATTAAAACTGGCAAGATGACACCTAGAACAACAATTTTCTGTCACGTTTTCCAACTCGGTAATATAGAATACAGCTTCATCTCTTTGGAAGGTAGCCACAGCTGTGGTACAGGAGAGGATACAGCACAAGGCCGTCAAGGCATGAGAGACACAACGCTGTTTTACAGCTGAGGGACGGATCCCAACACAGGCTGCCAGTTGACTGTTTCTCATGCTGACAAGCAGATGGTTTGCCTAATCAAGGAGGGCTGACTTGTTCTTATTCTTTCCCTCTATCCACAGTTCACCAAACATTAGTCGGCAATAAATGGCAGAAGACAGACCTCCACCTGGTTACGGACTGTATGGAACATGCCCTGATCTCTCCCTACCCTCATAGCCGCTACACTGCAGGCCGAGAGGTCAAACTCTTCTTCATCCCCCTCTCTTACTTGCCAACCTCACTGGCAGATTATATTATGACTTACGGCCACCCCAGACCAGCCAAAAGTCTGTATTGATCATAGTCTCATCGTTTGTACAAGAACCAGACTATACTCCTCATTTAGCAACTACCTCGGTTACTGACCCTTCACAGACACTACAGTAATAAAAAATTCATTTACCAACCAATGGGCGCATTTACCACCAAATTTCATATGCATTATAACAATGCACACTGCCCTACAATGTACACTCTCTCTCTCTCTCTGTCGTGTGTTCACTTAGCAACCATTTCGCTTCACAACCCGGTTGTTGGAACAGACTTCGGTGACTGAACGAGGAATGGGTGTATAGAAATGAGGAGACACACGGATTATAGCAAGGTGCTTTGGAGTTTTAAAAAATTTAATCTGCTGGATAGGTGCACGACTGAAGAGAGTTACTAGTTCCAAGTCTGTCATTTGCACAAAAACTGAAACCTCCCTCATTTAGGAGCCTTAATAAGGAACTGAAGTTCATTTCCTCTTAAATCTCAAATAAACTTGAGCCAATCTGTTTTCATGTTCTTTGACTAATAAGTCCACTTTTATGTGACTCAGAAGAGTTCTATCCATTCAAAACCACTGCTTTTGGGCAGAATATATGATGACACTAGACAGCAATTACAGAAGGAGGAGAAGGAGACTTCAGAGGACCCTGTGGACAGCAGCCTGCCTCAGAGACCCCACCCCACCCCACCCCCGGACCTCCGAGGTCCTAGGAGAGCTTTTCAGAGCCTTGCCAGAACCGATCGGGTCATCTAGGGACAGCCGCCTCCTTGTGAGGTTCATGGGGTGTGGGTGACACAATAGGCCTCTGCTGCTCCCGCTTCCTGGAACTCTCTCCCTGCTGGTGGTGCCTGCAGCCCCCACCTTGGTGACATCCTGCAACCAAGTTAAAGCTGGATTGTTCCACCTGGCCTTTGGCCTTCGGCCCCCAGCGGATTTGGACAGCGTTGTCTGTCTTAGTTATTTAATTTAATTTCAGGTTGTGTTATGTACTTCGTTGTCTTATTTGGTTGCTCCGTGCCAGCCACAGTCCTTCAGGATGAGGATGGGGTTGTAAAATAATTGGTAAACTAGACAAAGGGGGTGTTACCTGGAATTTTAGGCTTCATTATTACCTTTTTAATAAAGGTGATATTGGCCTTTTAGCGTTTTAGCATGGCATCCATGCCTCCTTTTGAAGTTGAGGAATCCCTGTTTTCCTTTTGGAGTCCTTGAATGTTGCAAGCATTAAAGAAACAAGACTGGATGGGAAAGCAGACGATGCAACATATTTTAAGAGTATCTGTCTTTTCTCACATCTAACCAAACAAACAAACCAAACAAAGCCTTTGCACAACAGTCAGTGGCAGAAATGCAGACCCTTCTTCCCTACTGAGCAGAAGGAAGGGGCAGGTTGACCTCTTCCAATTGCACCGCAGCTCCCCTCATACGCACCATTGTGGGAACACAGCAGTTGTGTGGATTTGCAAAGAATCAGCCGCCAGATCAAGCCAAACTCCCTTTTAGAGCTGAATCAGCACAGTGGTGTGTGTGTTTTCTTTTTATGAGCAAAAACACTGGAGCGGTTGCTCTGAAGGCAGACCTGTGAAGCTCTCCAGCTACCTTTGTCCTTGAAAAACCTTGAACAAATATTGTTTCAGCTGAAGCCTGGGGATGGGTTCAGTTAACAGTTTAATCCCCCAGGAAAACAGGCCCGCCATAAGTTCTGCAGGGCTTGAGGGTCACAAGCAGAACGATCTTTCCATGGGTATTGTTTGCGTGACAGCAGCCAATCAGCCATGACTCTCTGCTATCCTTCCATGAGACCGTGGTTCTCGACGGCTAACATGAGGCCCTCAGAGTGAAAAAGCCTAGGTTCTCATAACTTTCCCACAGCAAGGAGGGACCGGTGCTGAGTGGCAAAAGGAGGAGGAAGCTGGAGCCTCAAAGCAAAGTATTCTGGGAAGAAGGAGAGATGGAGGTGTCATGGCTGGCCGTGTCACCATACACTAGTCTCCCTCTCCTAGGCTATTCCCATGTGTGGGTGGGAATATTTGCAAGGATTTCCAAGAATCGGAGCTGGCAGACCAATCTGGATGCTAGGCCCTGCTGGCTTCGTTCAAGTCAAGTCTCATTTAGAGCTCCTTTCCCACTATTTCCCACTAGGGAAAGTGGGAGAGTAGGGATAAAGAAATTAGACTCGTCATAAAATACTCCCTGAGATCAAAGTATGATTTCCTTTCTTGTTCAGAGTTTATAAGTTTCTTGAGATAAGTGTCAAGGCCGAGGACCATCTGTCTTCACTAAATAACTGTCCTTTGTGTTGTGATCTTTTCTTCCTTCGTGATTCACACATTCTTACCAACAAAAGGCAAGACTTCTTTCATCACCTTTCATCCCCATGGCTCGCCTTGGTGTGACCCTTTCCTTTTTGTAAACACATTCAGATTCCAAGCCTAATCACTTTAACCAGTAAGTACCAGAAAGTCTTCTTACCAGGACGTTTTGTTAAAAGGTGATTTCTATTCCTTACAAAACACACCAGAAACATCCCCAGAGGCGTCTTCAGTGCTGTGTCACAGATCGATTTCTGGGAAACTCACTCTGTTTGGATGACGCTCCCAGGGCTCACCCAGCGATCAACTGACGGCAGCAGAGATACATCAAATTATAATCTGTTATTAGCATCTGGCTGTAAATAAATTTATATAAATGGCCTTCTAATTTCTGCAGCCCAGATCTGATAGCTCTGGCTTTGGATCACATCAGTATTCAGCCAGTATTCAGCCGCAGCTCACCACACATGTAACCAGGGCCTCTTTAATGCCAATTCAGTGTTCCATCCACAACACCACAATGCGTTGTGCCCTTCTCACATATTTGTCCTTGCCAGGAGAGACTGGTTGGGTCTGCTGGGTTCAGTTCTAGGAGAAGGGGTATTTCAAGGGGCTTCAACGGTGGCTTTTAGAGCTGGGTGTTTTGTATCGTGGAACTACCTCTTCATTTTAGATCTTGAAAAGCAGAACGTTTAACCGTAACAAAAGAGTTGACTGTGTCAACCATGGAATAAGAGATCGAGTTAGAGGTATATGGCTGATAACTATTATAATACGACTGCTCTAAAATACCTTGTTTGTATTGACTAATGTTGCACTGCACAATTGTAATTAAAATAAGAAAGGAAAGTAAAGGAAAGGAAAGGAAAGGAAAGGAAAGGAAAGGAAAGGAAAGGAAAGGAAAGGAAAGGAAAGGAAAGGAAAGGAAAGGAAAGGAAAGGAAAGAACTGTGCACAGAATCCTTTAAACTATCACCTTATTAGTCCCTTATCTGGGATCAGTAAATTATACACCAGATTTTTGTACTGTGACCTTTTGCACTGGGTGCTTTGGGAGAATAATTTGGCCCCAGACCAGGCAGGGTTTAGACCTGGTCAATCCCCTGTGGACTAATTCACAATATTGCCGCAGCTAGCCAAGAAATATTATACTCTTCCCAAAGGCAACTTTCACATTGTCTTCATCAATTTAAAGACATGTGAGACACTTTGGAGAAAACTGGCTGCAACCTTGATTCATCACCATCTTCCAAAAACGCCTTCTTAATTTAGGCAAGAAAATCATGATAACATTGGCATGCTAATTAAAAATAATGGGAATTTTGGGGCACATTGAGGACACGGAGTAAGAGTTAACCAACACAGGACCTTTGTTCCCCACACATGTTTTCACCCACTCAGTTGCTGCTGCAACACTCTCAGTGCTGGTGACATCCAGCAGGGTGGTTTTTAACCGGTCTGATGTGAGTTCCTCCAGCTGTTCTGCCCCTTCTGGAGTGAGACACGCGGCCAACACCTGCAGGCCCCGGGCATCCAGCTGCCTGGCTAGCTGGTTCCCAAAGCCAGAGTCACACCCCGTGATGAAGACGTATTTCTCCGTCAGGTTCTCCACCGTCTGTCTCTCCCAGTACCATCGTCGAAGGAGGTAAAGCCCCACCAGGGCAGCCAGGTAGAGCCACATAGCTGACACCTACCAGGATTGAAAATTACGGGTCATAATCAGGGGAGCTAGGCCATCTGGGAAGAAGGAGAGCTTAAGCCAGTAGGAGAAAATGTAAATCCAAGCAGAAGTCTATTTTTAGTAGGCCAGCTTCATGGCATAGCACCACATTGACAACACAGCAAGGAACTTGGCAAATAGATCTTAAAAACTTGGATTGGACTCTCTCAAGAGAAAGGAATGACCTATAAGGGCCAAGCTGAGCTCCAAAAAGGAGTTTGAATCTTAGCTGAAAAAACTTTTATCGCTGCTGGTATATCTTGAGCTGCTTTGAAGAAGTGGAAAGATTGTAGAGCTGCCGCTGGTTTTTGTGCATTCAGACTGACATAATCGGCATGAAATTTGCGGTTATCCAAGGCATGAAGAACAATCCCCAGGTATTTAAAAATCTTGACTTGCTCTATTAGATGATTGCTTAACCGCCAGATATGTATCTTAGGGCGCTTGGCAAAAACCATAGGGCATGGTTTTCGAGTAATTAATTTCTAGCCAATCTTCTTGGCAATGCTCATCGAGCGTACGGAGTGCCCTCTTCAGGCCAATCTGTGTCCGAGAAAGCACCACGGCATCATCTGCATATAGAAGAACAGAGATGTGTCTGTTTCCCAGTTTTCGGGGGTGCAGAGGTGGGCTATTCAGTTTGTCTACAAGTATTACAAGAATTAACGTATAAATTAAAGAGAAGGGGAGCTAGGATACACCCTTGTCTTGCTCCTCTCTCGACTGGAATTTCCTTGGTGGAATGTCCATACATATTACACCACACATTCATCCAAGAGTTTTCATAAAGCTTATATTTAAGAAACAGTAATCTTCTATCCATCGAGGAACAGTTCAGTTTTTCCCACAGTTTGGCTCTGGCAATGAGATCAAAAGTGCATCTTAAATCAATAAACGCTGCCTAAAGGGTTGAGTGAGCTCCAGAGGAATATTTTTCAACCAGATGTTGAAGAATTAGGGCCTGGTCAAACATTGAGCGACCCTCTCTAAAGCCTGCCTGCTCCTCAGCCAAGAAATTCTTCATTACAACCCAGTCCCAGAGCTTGTTGTATAGGTGTCTGGCATATCATTTGCTGACCACACTGAGAAGGCTGATGGGCCGATCCTTGGCAGGTAAATCTCTGCCTCCATTTTTGTAGATTGGAATCGTCAGAGCTCGGCCCCAATCATCAGGGATCTTACCATAGTTATCAATATACGTGAATAGGGGGGCCAGGACAGGTGCCCACCAGTCTAGATTATTACGAATGACCTCCGCTGAGATGAGATCATATCCTGGAGCTTTATTCGATTTCAGCTGTTTTACCAGGTTTATGATCTTGGAGCCTGAGACTGGGGGCCACCAGGGAAGTAAGTGATATTCTAATCCCCTCTTTGGATAAAGTGGTTCCTCCTGTGTATACGATGATCTGAGGTGATCTTCCCAGGCTGAAGCTGGAATAAGAGGTGAAATTTGTATGTTAGAGGAAGCAGATTGAGTAGTTACACATTTCCAGAATAAAGCTGAATTCTCAGAGCGAGTAGCAGAGATTAATTTATTCCAGGACTCCCTCTGGGCCTGCCTCTTCTTTACCCACAGCAGCTGTTTATATCCCTTTTGAGAAGCAGCAAATCCTGCATTGAATGGGAGAGAGGGTCATTTTTATATCCCTTAAAGCTAGAGATCAGTTGTTTCTTAGCTGCTTGACATTCACTATCAAACCAAGTTGGTTTGGGGGACGCTGGTTCCTCTTTACTCTGACTGGGTGGGTGGAAAGAATTGGCTGAAGAAGTTGAGCTACTTGTGTGTAAGATGACACACAACTAGTTCAACTTCTTCAGCCAATTCTTCAGCCAATGACGCACCACTAGTTCAACTTTTGTGGGGCATATATTGCCCGCTTCTCTTTCAGCTCACCGGCTGCTCTCAAGTGCATAACCCTGCACCAACGTTGACTGCCACACAAGGATTTTCCTCCAACCTCTGGCATTATCCCAAGCAGATGTAACATCTTCATCATTCTTGCCATACAGATTTTTCCAAAGGAACTGGCTGAACTTCTGATTTACTTTCTGTACCCAAATAGTTCAGCAAACTGAACATCTCCCCCTTAATGCCAAATTTTTATTTTTATCCATAGAAATAAGTTTCATCAGCAACTTCCTCCTCCTCCTCCCAAGTGCCAGAGAGCTTTCTGAAGATCAGTGGCAAATGGTTGTACAAGAACTCTTCCTCTGGGAACCTTGCAAATTTCCCTCCTCTCTTGGAGCTCTGTTGTGCCTTCTTCCCCTTCCGTAGGGAGCCAGCTGAAACCAAGCATCCTTCATACACAGAATGCATATCCTTGTTTAGCGACCGCGTTCCGTTTCAGAGAAACGGTCACTAATCAAAATGGCTGCTAATCAAAATGGTCGCCAAGCAAACCATGTGACTGAGAGAGAGAGAGACAGAGAGACAGAGAGACGCCACGAAGGTCGCTGGTTGCTGCCACCTCATTCGGACAAAGTTCTCTCGTGAAGCTACACCAGCCTTACTCTCACTCTGGTGTGCGTTGTGGTCAGGTGCAAAGGATTTCTTTGGAAAATGCATTTTTTACTTCTCTTTACTACTGTTTATTACCATTATATGTGCAAACAGTTGCTAACCGAGGCAGCCGCTAAACGGGGACTAAATGTAACTGGCACCTTATCGGCTCCCAGTCCACATTCCTTCATGGGGTTTCAAACCTAACTCTGTCTCGATGGGCCACATGTCTGCCCTTCCTTCCTTCCTTCCTTCCTTCCTTCCTTCCTTCCTTCCTTCCTTCCTTCCTTCCTTCCGTCCGTCCTTCCTTCCTTCCGTCCTTCCTTCCTTCCTTCCTTCCTGGTGCTTGAGGGGATTCTGTCTGCAACGCAGAAAGCTGCAGGCTGCTCTTCCCGCTAGTTCTTGCGGGCGCTTTTCGGGGCCCACCGCTGGCACCTCTCCAGGTCTGGGGTGCAGCAGCTGCACAAGGGCCTTTTGTAGATAAGAGACTTCCTGGCAGCCGGCTGGTCCGCTTCCCTGGCCGTGGCTCATTGTTTGGCACCCCCGGATCCTGGGCCTTGCCTGAGCTGTGCCAGCTCTCCCCTGGCCTCCACCCCTGGTCTCCCTTCCTTCTGGTTCTCCCGTTCAGCATCCGGATTGTCTTTAGGATTGCACAGTGAGACTCACACCTCTGCTGCATAAAAATACTGTCGTCTCTCTTCTCTCTGCCCCCTCTCTCGTCTTCTCCTCCTCCCTTTCCCAACCTGCCCTTTGCTCCGGCGCATGCCCTTGTAATAATTAGCACTTCTACCAAAGATTACCCAGGAGCCAGTCAGCGTTTTCCCCAGCGGTGCGGCGAGGGCATTGCTCCACAGCCTAGGTTATTTCTTCAAGCGCTTTCCATCTTCCGACTGTAGTAGCACTAGCTCTGGCTCACCGTTGTTAGCTAGTGATCAAAGAAATATTGGGGAGTAGAGGAGGGCATCACCTTGCCAGGCAGGCACCAATAAATGAAAGGTTATACATTTATATATTTATTTGTTTGTTTGTTTGTTTGTTTGTTTATTTATCATCTCCCCCCAATGGGGGACTCTGGGCGGCTTACAACAGATTAAAACAATAAATAAATACATAGTTAAAAATTATAAAAAAACACATTTAGACAAAGTAAAAGGAAGAGGAAAAATCCAGGAGGCCAATGGAAGCAACACCAGGCCTCTAGGGGGCTACCCAACCCCATATCTGATGGCCTCCCTCCCCACCCCAGACCAGATGGCAGAGCCAGGTCTTCAAGTCCCTCCAAAAGGCCAGGAGTGAGGGGGCCTGTCTAAGCTCTGGGGGCAAGATGTTCCAAAGGGCGGGAGCAACAGCAGAGAAGGCCCGCCTTCTGGACCCCGCTAGTCGGAGTTCTTTTGCCAAGGGGGTCTGGAGCATGCCCTCTCTGTGTGATCGGGTGGGACAGGTTGAAATCATGGGGGAGAGGCGGTCCCTCGGGTAGCCTGGCCCCATGCCATGTAGGGCTTTAAAGGTGATAACCAACACCTTGAATTGGACCCGGAAGCAAACCGGTACCCAATGCAGCTCACGGAGCAATGGTGTTACATGGGTCCTTCTTCGGACCCCAAAAATAGCTCGCGCAGCTGCATTCTGGACCAGCTGAAGCTTCCGGATACTCTTCAAGGGTAGCCCCATGTAGACCACATTGTACTAGTCTATCTGGGAGATAACAAGGGAATGAGTGACCATTCGAAGGGCATCCCGATCCAGGAAAGAGCGTAACTGGCGCGCAACCCGGAGCTGTGCAAAAGCCCTCCTGGCCGCGGCTGCCACCTGCTCTTCGAGCAAGAGCCATGAGTCCAGGAGGACACCCAAATTATGCACTGGGTCTGTCTGGGGCAGTGCTACCCCATCCAGCACCAACGATGACAACATCCTGATACAGAGGAGCCATTAACCCACAGCCACTCCGTCTTACCAGGGTTCAGCTGGAGCCTGTTGTTCCCCATCCAGAACCTAACTACCTCCAGGCACCGCGAAAGGGCGGTCACAGCATCACTTACCTCACCTGGGGTGGAGATGTATAATTGAAAGCCACAGAGAGATCAAGGAGAGCAAGGATCTCCTTCCTTCCACTATCCCGCTCCCGCCAGAGATCATCCATAAGTACGGCCAATGCCGTTTTCATTCCGTAACCTGGCCTGAAACCTGACTGATAAAGGTCCAGATAATCCATTTCCTTCAGAACCCTTTGGAGCTGTGATGCCACCACTTTCTCAACCACCTTCCCCAAAAAGGGGAGGTGGGAGACTGGACGGAAATTGTCCAGCATGGTAGGATCCAGGGAGGGCTTCTTGAGGAGGGGGTGCACCAACGCCTCTTTAAAGGGCGCTGGAAACACTCCCTCCTGCAACGATGTATTAACTATCGCCTGGATCCAACCGCATGTTACCTCCCGAGCTGCTTTCACCAGCCAGGAGGGCCATGGGTCCAGATGACAAGTGGTTGCCCTCACAGTCTGGAGGATCCTGTCCACTTCCTCAGGAACAACAGGAGCAAACCGTCCCCAGATAACTGGGCAAGAACGATCCCCTGGCATCTCCCCAGACCCTGCCACACTCAGAGTCCAACTTGGAACGAATCCAAGTGATTTCATCCTGCAGGTGCTCTGAGAATTCCTCCATGAGGCCCTGCAAATGAATCTCCAGATCCCCCTTACCGAGGAAGGATCTAGTGATCCCAAACAGGGCTGCCAGGCGGCACTCTGCGGACGCGATAAGGACGGAAAAGTATTGGCGCTTTGCCGCTCTTAGCACAACAATGTAGGCCTTAATAGCGGCTCTAATTTGTGTTCGGTCAGATTCGGTCTGTGACTTCCTCCAGTGGTGCTCTAGATGTTTCTTGGCCCTTTTCAGCACCCTCACCTCCTCCGTAAACCACGGGGAGTGTCGCGGCCAATGTGGCAAGAGAGGTCGCATAGGCGCGATCCTGTCCAAGGCCTGGACAGCTGCCTCCCTATTCCAAGCAGCAGCCAAGGCCTCCGCTGGACCATGCAGCAGATCCACGGGAATGCTCCCCAGCTCCCTCTGGAACCCTGATGGGTCCATCAGGCGCCAGGGGCAGACCGATCACATGGGTCCTGCCTCCCTGTGGAGCGGGGTGGCATAGGAGAAACTCAGGGTCACGAGGACGTGACTTGACCATGACAGCAGGGAAAGCTCTAAATCTCCCCTCAGATCACTTTGCCATTGTTCAGACAAGAAAACTAAATCCGGCTTGTGGCCACTGTCTTGGGTTGGGTCCCGCACAAATTGAGACGGGCCCATGGCTGCCATGGTCACCATGAACTCCCGAGCCGCCTCCAAGGACTGTCCCAGGGATGGCAGGTTGAAGTCCCCCATAACCATAAGCCTGGAGAACTCCATCGCCAGCCCCGAGATTGCTTCCAGCAGCTCAGGCAGGGAGGCTGCCACGCAGCAGGGAGGCTGGTACAGTAGCAGCACTCCCAACTGTTCATGGGAACCCAATCTAAGAAACAGTGTCTCACAGCCAGAAACCTGTGCAGCAATGCCCCTGAAGGCCACCAGAGACTCTCGGATGACAACAGCCACCATCCTCCCCTACCCTGGCATCTCGGCTGGCGCCATGCCGTAAACCCAGCAGGGCACATTTCTGAGAGGGGCACCCCCCCTTGGGCCCCAGCCAGGTCTCGGTGATACATGCCAGGTCTGCCCCCTCCTCAGTGATCAAGTCACATATGAGGGGGGCCTTGTTTTCAAATGACCTGGCATTAAGCAGCAGGAGCCAGAGGCCAGGGCCCCTATGAACCTGCTGGTAAGGGCCTGGGAGCGAGCAAGGAGGTCCGGAACACGCCACCAGTAGCACACACCAGGGGCGTCTTCCCCAAAAATGGCCTGCCTCCTGCTCCCTCCATATCGTCCCCTACCCATCACCACCTCGATAATGTAGCCCACCGCATCGTTCCCAGGGGTGCCAGGCCCAGATACCTGCAATCGCGGACCCCTGGAGTCCCCGATCTGAGGCAAAGATCCCTCTATCCAGTCAGACATCCACATTCAAAACCAAACACTCCCAGGTGAGGGAGATCCCGCCCACCCACTAGCTCACACTCTCGGAGCTGGCTGGGACCCCCCCCATCAACCACACACCACAATCACACTCTGACCCCCTGCATGCCTCTCTCACTAGTCGGCAGTGCGAGCATCCCAAACACTCACTCACACCTCCTGGCTCTTGCCCCAGTTCGCCCCTCTTGAAAACAAGAGTCAATTGGGATGCCATCTGGCACACCCCCCCTGCTGCCCAACTGTTCCACCAGAGCTAAGGGGTCTTCGTCCACAGTTGGACAGCCACCCTGCATCAGGGCCTGCTGGGGTTCACCGCAACGTACAGGGCTCACTGGGACCTGCTGAGCCTGCTAGACCTGGAGTCCAATAGGCTGTTGGGCCCACTGGGCCTGGGGTTGGAAATGTCATGCCAAGCCCTACCAGAGTTCATCACATTGCGCTGCTGGTCACTGGAGCCTGCCACGCCGCACCGCAGTTCATCTGGGCTCCCCGAGGTTCGCTGCACCCCATGGGGGTTGGATAGTCTGAAGGCTCGCAACCAGTCACCGCCCATGCCGGGACCCAGCAGAATCCTCCACGCCACTCTGGAACTCAGCGGGCTTGCCACGATGCACCGGGGCTTCCCAGGGCCCACCGCATCAACCCCACGCTCATTGCGGATCGCCGCCCATGCCAAAGCCTGGTAGAGCTCCCCGACCTGCTCTGGGGATTGATGGGGCCCGCCGCCCCGGGCCAAAACTGCACTGGAGTTTGCCAGGTCTGCTGCTCGTAGCTCGCCAGGTTTTGCTGCTCTCCACCACGCTCTCTCCGCCGCGCTCCGCTGCTCCGCTGCCCTGCTGCCCTGTCCTAGGGCTTGCGGCTGGGTGACCCATCCGAGGGGGAAAACGCCTTCAAGGTCTCCCTCCACACCCAACTCAGCCCTAGGAGGTGGAAAAAATCCCTGGAGGGGGGGGTAATCCCACAATCCTCCCCCTTCTACCGCACCCGGCGTTTGCTGGTAGTCACCATCTTGGATCATCTTGAGCATTGTCTAATTCCCAGTCTAGCCCATTTCATTTTCAAAGCAAAGGGTGCGTGTCTGTGTGTGGATTTAGTAATATGCAAAGATACACGTCCTTTAAAATCAATTTACTGATTATGTGCCATTAGGTCAGTGTCGACCCTAAGTAACCACAGAATGCTAAAATCCCTCAACATTTTGGCATTCTCACGTAAGATCATGGGAATGCGATGGCTGAAATCTCATAAGGTTTGCTGATCTCAGACACCGGGAACGGGAATTGCTAGCACCCATCCTCCCCAGGGAGTCAGTGGCAGAAATGCAGACCCTTCTTCCGTACTGAGCAGAAGGAAGGGGCAGGTTGACTGCTTCCAATTGCACCGCAGCTCCCCTCATACGCACCATTGTGGGAACACAGCAGTTGTGTGGATTTGCAAAGAATCAGCCACCAGATCAAGCCAAACTCCCTTTTAGAGTTGAATCAGCACAGTGGTGTGTGTGTTTTCTTTTTATGTGAGACCGTGGTTCTCCACAGCTAACATGAGGCCCTAAGAGTGAAAAAGTGTAGGTTCTCATAACTTTCCCACAGCAAGGAGGGACCGGTGCTGAGTGGCAAAAGGAGGAGGAAGCTGGAGCCTCAAAGCAAAGTATTCTGGGAAGAAGGAGAGATGGAGGTGTCATGGCTGGCCGTGTCACCATACACTAGTCTCCCTCTCCTAGGCTATTCCCATGTGTGGGTGGGAATATTTGCAAGGATTTCCAAGAATCGGAGCTGGCAGACCAATCTGGATGCTAGGCCCTGCTGGCTTCGTTCAAGTCAAGTCTCATTTAGAGCTCCTTTCCCACTATTTCCCACTAAGGAAAGTGGGAGAGTGGGGATAAAGAAATTAGACTCGTCATAAAATACTCCCTGAGATCAGAGTATGATTTCCTTTCTTGTTAAGAGTTTATAATTTTCTTGAGATAAGTGTCAAGGCCGAGAACCATCTGTCTTCACTAAATAACTGTCCTTTGTGTTGTGATCTTTTCTTCCTTCGTGATTCACACATTCTTACCAACAAAAGGCAAGACTTCTTTCATCACCTTTCATCCCCATGTCTCGCCTTGGTGTGACCCTTTCCTTTTTGTAAACACATTCAGATTCCAAGCCTAATCACTTTAACCAGTAAGTACCAGAAAGTCTTCTTACCGGGATGTTTTGTTAAAAGGTGATTTCTATTCCTTACAAAACACACCAGAAACATCCCCAGAGGCGTCTTCAGTGCTGTGTCACAGATCGATTTCTGGGAAACTCACTCTGTTTGGATGACGCTCCCAGGGCTCACCCAGCGATCAACTGACGGCAGCAGAGATGCATCAAATTATAATCTGTTATTAGCATCTGGCTGTAAATAAATGTATATAAATGGCCTTCTAATTTCTGCAGCCCAGATCTGATAGCTCTGGCTTTGGATCACATCAGTATTCAGCCAGAAATCAATCAGCTCAGCTGACAGAGTCAGATAACAACACGCGGACACTGAGGTGCAGAGCTGATTCTGGAGCAAAAGAAAGACCCCACACAAAAGTGTTGTGAATATCAAAATTATGTCTTTTAGATGTTAACTCTTAGGAACACAAAAGATGAAAGAAAAACAGAACAGAAACAAGTGAGATACAGTTAGTCCTTGCTTACCGACCTGTATACCTGTATTTGGCCACATTCTAGAAGACACGTTTTTGCTTACTGACCGTAATTATTCCTGGCAACTGCATCACTAAGCGCCACAGTCTGTAAGTGAAGGAGCATGTGACCATGACGGACTTATAGCATCGCTTCGCATTTGCTCATTTAGCGAGACATTAGGTGACTGCAACTTCCAATTTTACTGCCACCTTGCAGAATGTCGCAAGCCTATTGTGAAGCACGCCATGTGACTGCAGGACGCTGCAATGGTACTGAATACCCATTGATTGCAAAGTGCCCGAATATCAATCACGTGATCACGGGGACACTACAGCGGACATGAATGTGAAGATTGGTCATAAAGTTGCTTTTTCAGCACCATCATAACTTTGGAGAGTTGCTAAACGAGGCAGTCAGTAAGGGAGGCCTACCTGTACTTGGCCACATTCTAGAAGACACTTTTACCTAGCTTTTCAATTATTTCCAGAAAATATTGATGGACAGGAGTTTTGTCACCTCAGCTGATCCATACTGCACATTTGCTACACACAACAGAAACAAAGAAGCAAAAGCCTTGTGTCTGCAAGAAAGATAGAACTGCCTTCACTTCTGTTCATGTTGAAATCTATTCTACCCTCCAACACAGCCTCATTAAATCCTCAAAGGCTAAAAGGTAGCAAATGCCACACGATGACAGGATTATGCAAAACACTTCAAAGGAGCGTTTCACAAAGCAGCTGGGCACAAACTGAGCATCTCTCCTCAAAGTCTTAAAGCAGCCATGTCCTCCAGCAGTCTCAAGCTGCTTTCCAGCCATTTCTCACTTGTGTTGTGTGCATGCAGACATCAGTTTGGCATCAATGGGACATGTGAAGGCAAGAACTGAGAAGCAAGGCAGCCTCTGAAACAGTCACACAAACCTTCCAAAAGGCACAGCTCTTCCGTGCTCCTTCAGAAGGAGGTCATACTCACGCTGCTGCCTTTTGTGAAGGGCCTCATTCTAATGCTTTGGGTGGCCCCAACACTTCCCATCATTGCCACGGCTCACCACGCATGTAACCAGGGCCTCTTTAATGCCAATTCAGTGTTCCATTCACAACACCACAATGGATTGTGCCCTTCTCACATATTCGTCCTTGCCAGGAGAGACTGGTTGGCTCTGCTGGGTTCAGTTCTAGGAGAAAGGGTATTTCAAGGGGCTTCAACGGTGGCTTTTAGAGCTGGGCATTTTGTATCGTGGAACTACGTCTTCATTTTAGATCTTGAAAAGCAGAACGTTTAACCGTAACAAAAGAGTTGACCGTGTCAACCATGGAATAAGAGATAGAGTTAAAGGTATATGTCTGATAGCTATTATAATACGACTGCTCTAAAATACCTTGTTTGTATTGACTAATGTTGCACTGCACAATCTTTATTAAAATAAAGGAAAGGAAAGGAAAGGAAAGGAAAGGAAAGGAAAGGAAAGGAAAGGAAAGGAAAGGAAAGGAAAGGAAAGGAAAGGAAAGGAAAGGAAAGGAAAGGAAAGGAAAGGAAAGGAAAGGATTGTGCACAGAATTGTCTGGATGAGAATGACTGTTGGCTGAATCAATTCTTTCAGTGTTTCCAGTGGAATTAAAGTTGATATTTTCTGTTTCCCGCATTCTCTGCCGATTACTCTTTCCTGGCACTGAATCTGGTTCTTTTATACCATGAAATAATACTCAAGCTAACGGCTGTTTTTGTGCAATTTCTTTATTTATAGCTTTTACTTCTTTAAAAACCCATTTTTAGCCTGAGACGAGACAACAAGGTAGCAACAAAAGAAAAACATGTCAAACAAATTGAAGGAAGCTCTTTAATGGACTTCATTTAGGAGAAGACTTGGACAATTGGTACACCACTTTCACATTTATACATTTGTTGAATGTTTGCAAAAGTGAGAGGGCCCTACTTGTCGAAATGAGCTCTTGCGAATCCAGGCAGGATGCAAAACCATGTCTTCTCTTCTGAATGATGGCTAGCTCTCAAGTTAGTAGTGGGACAATCTAACTTGTGTGTGCTGTTACATACAAAACAACTAGAAACAGCCAGTCCACCACCCAGCTTGGCCAATAAGAGGCAGGCAGGAAGAGCAGCTTTGCATCGCAGCCAGCAGAGTAGCGAGCACGAGGATGGCGGGATGTTAAGGCGTGCTCTATACGGTCCGTCACCAAACGGAGGTTCTTCACACTATATGTCTTGGAATGTTGCATCATCTTGCAATCTAGGTATGAGAAGCATTAAGCACAGAAACTATCATCCATGAGAAATTGTGAAGTTTCTAGTAATAGCCCTGGCTTTTAAAATCAGTGCCAAACTAACTCTGCATGGATAGTTAAGCTTATCAACATGTTGAAATTGTCATCATATATTTATTTCTTCAGATGTTTCTGTGGTGCTCAATCCAGAAATTCTAGGTGGTTTACAATGATACACTTGCCATATAATAAAATAAATTCCAAACACCAAGACATTTAAAAAAGGAATAAAGTCAATAAGAAGTGATCTAATAAACTAAAGGAAATCATGTCAGACAGGACTGCCCATAGCACCTCAACACTCAGTGCAGCACAATGGTCTATTCAGCCTTACAACAACTAGGAGGTTGGAGCCCCCAGCCCTCAGGGGATAATCTATTGCACAAGGGGGGGGGCAGCCCCCAAGAAGGACCACTCAGCAATCATAGAAAGGAATGGGCGATGGGCTGAAAGAGGTTGAAAGAGAGGGGGGAAATGAGAGAACTGTAAAGAGAGGAATTGTGAACAAGGGCTCCTCCTCCAGGCCGCTGAGTTAAAACAAGATCTACCAGCCAGGCCAAAATGGCCACTGTGGAGAGTGACCATTTACAAGACAGAAAGGGCCACCTATAGTAGCTTGTACTGCGCAGATCCTGACCACTTTAGAAACAAAGTGGTGAGCAAACGATGCCAGATAGCATCCACAACAAAAAAAGGACATTGGAAGCAGTTGAAACACATGACTTTAAAACTGGAATAGCTACAGATGACATTAAACTGCCTCAGGGAAGTTCATGAGAACATGGCAGGAAAATGTGGTTACTGGGTAAGGGAGGAATGGCCTTGTGTGTTGCACACCCCAAACTTACCTCCTACACGATTTCCACACATCTCTTCCCCTAACTCTTCCCATATAATCGCTCCCAGGACATCACTACTCACAAGCCACAGTTCCAAAGCAGAAGAGAAATTGAGTGTTGGGACAGAGAAGATCATGCTGGCACATTTTTGGGACACTTCACAGACTGAAGGAAAGCAAGTTAAACCATGACCCCATGGCTGCCCTGCATACCTGGCCCTCTAGCACTTTCTCGGTTACAACCAAACAGCCTTCCCCCACAAGCTCTTTCCCCTTTAACTCACACATTTTCAAGAACTTCTGCCCATAGCTTTCTTGAATGTCTGGGGCTAGCTGGCGCCATATTCTCTGCAAGGACTCCTGCTGATGATTGTAGATTGATGTTGAAAAACGACCAGGTTCAACCATGCTGACGTGGACCCCAAAAGTCTGCATCTCTTGCCTGGATTGAAACCAAAGCAATAAGAACAAAAGAAAGGACTTGTTCTTAGACAAAGGATCCACAACATTCAATGTCCTGCTCCCACAAGCATCAAATACACAAAATTACCCTCTTCTGCTGGAATTCTCTAAAAGGAGGTTCAGAAGGGTGACAGAAACTGTCCCCCAAATATAATGGTGCCTTCCATGTCCGATTGACATGCCTTACTAGGAACCTTCGCTAGACATTTCCCATTGTTTTCGTGGAACCGATTTCCAAATGGCGCCTTCTTTTGGACCACCGCAGAGAGGCCGATACCTCAGGTTTTAAACTGGTTGTGACAACTCTCTGGCTAGAAGAAGAAATGCCAGTGCATTTCAGTTGCATTCAGTTGATGGGGTAATTGATATGATACCAGTCTTACTGTTTATGTTTAATTAAAACATCTTTACCCCACGGTCTCTAAATGGGATCTAAAAAGCATTTAACCTGGCTAAAAAAAATAGTTAAAAACAGGATCTTAAGGTATAATATCCACATGAAAGACAGACTTTACAAAATGCAATATATGTAGTCCTTGGTTTCTGACAGTAATTGGGACCAGAAACTTCATTACTAAACAACACGGTGGGAATGTGTGACATCAAGTGACTGGGCCAACTTATGATGGCAGTTCTGGCTGTCCTAGTTGCTGTTCTTAGGCAAATCCCATGTGGTTGCAGTGTCCCACAGTCACGCAATCATTTGTGACCTCTTGCCAGTTTCCCCATTGACTTTATTTATATATACCTAAAAAAAAAATTCCCCTCTCACCTCCCTGGATGGTGTGTGTCTTCCTCAATCTCGGGTCCTCTACCAGAGGCCTGGGAGTTTGAGGGTTCTGCGCAGGATCTTAGCTGTTCGCAGCACTCCACTCTTCTGCACAGAGAGCTCTGAGGTTGTTCCTGGGATCTGTTGTAGCCCCTCTCCCAGCTTAGGAGTCACAGTCCCAAGTGCTCCTACCACCACTGGGACCCCCTGGCCTTTACTTTCCACATCCTCTCTATTTCCTCCTTCAGGCCCTGGTACTTCTCCAGCTTCTCATGCTCCTTCTTCCTGATCTTGCTGTCACTTGGCACTGCTACATCTATCACTACCGCTGTCTTCTGGTCTTTGTCTACTATCTATCTATCTATCTATCTATCTATCTATCTATCTATCTATCTATCTATCTATCTATCTATCTATACCTGCACACACACACACACACACATATTCATATACATATAGTATCTTATACTGACACTGAAGAGGACAGGCCATCTGGCATACACAGCTGTGACTTCCTGTGCCTGAGCCCCTTTGTCTGCCTCCGAACCGATCCCATCAGGGAACTCCTCTCTACCCAGTGGTAGGACGAGCCCAGCGTGTAGCTTGGAAGTCCTTTGTGTGGGTCCTGACAAGTAAAAAGGGTTCCGGATAGCTGGCCTTGTATTTTGGCTTTAGTTGAAACACAGATGAGAACTCTTCAGCGTTTACTTTACCTCAGACTGTCAGAAAAGGCTTCCACCCCGTATTTGGATATAGGATAGCCTCCTCCATAGCACGACAGTCTTCCCAGAACACTGGACACATTGACCACCCTCCCTTTGGCCTTCCTTACAAAGGGCAGCATGTGAAGCGTTACATCAATTAACCCAAGCAGGTTGACGTCCAGCACTGATACAAAGTCCTTCTTGGTCAGCCACTCGTTGGGAGCTGTTGGGTAAGCAATACCTGCATTGTTTATCAGTCCCCAAAGTCCTGTGGAATCAGAGGAGATAAGACTGTTACAAGCTTCTCATCCATCCATCCATCCACCCTCCATATCTATCTATCTGTCATGGAATTTTTGCCAAAGACAGGAGCACAGCTCTGAGAAGAAGAGCCATGTTTATTGCAATGATCGTTGGGGGCCTGCTTTCAAGAAAGAGGGACCCTGAACAATAGAAAAGCATAGAATTTATACACTTTTGAGGTTGAGAGGTGGGGAATCTGAGGGCTCTGATTGGTGGATAGGTTTGGATAGGTGTTAAATGGGGTATAAATGGTTTTTCTATGGTGAGATAAGAACCATGGCAAACCCTTAAGCAGACAGGTGGTGGCCCTCCCATTGTTTCTGTATGTTAGAGGGCTATTTTTGGTAGTGGAACATGGGCACTCCTGGGTCATGCAATAGCTTGGAGCTGACCCTGTTTTGCAGGAGCAGAGAATGGCAGAAAGAAGTGGAGAAAAGAGAGTGAGGAGAGGCAAGGGGGAGGGGGTCACGTTTCCAGCTTTATTTTATTATTTTTCCATCCATCTATCTATCTATCTATCTATCTATCTATCTATCTATCTATCTATCTATCTATCTATCCATCCATCCATGCATCCATCCATCCATCCATCCATCCATCCTCCCATAGAATCAAGATTCCTAACCCCAAATCTGTCAAGAAAATGACAGCCCTTCAGAATAGACCAGACTAGGAATCCAAAGTGATGAATGCTAATATTATTTTTATTATAAAATTACAGTAATAGAATCTTGCAGAGACAGGGACTGCTACAGTTGGCCACAAACATTTATTTGAAGATCCTTCATGGATCTAAGCCTGGTGACCCAGAGGGTGAATAAACCTTTTGGGGCTATAGAGGGGCGCTGCACGACATTCTATGTTAATGATTAATGTTTTTGCCTCTCATTGTAAACATTTCTCTGCCTTTCCATCTAGCAAGAGACCACATATCCCGGGAGGCTCCTTCATTATTAACTGAGCAGAGCCGATCTTTACAAGCCCTTGATTCCCTTGCCACCAACAGTTAATTTTGTCCAGGATGGTCTAAGAAGCAGAAGATTTATATGAGCTGAAGAAAAACAGAACAGGGTCTAATAAGCTGTCTGTGGCTGTGGCTCAATTTTTTGAAGCCCCAGCAGTTGCTCATTTGAAACCATGGACAAGTGTGGCTAGAAATATTTATGAAATAATTAGTATATTCCAACAAATTATTGGTTTACCTCAGAAATATCTAAAATATGGTCAGCTTTTTTCTCTTCTTCAATTCAAAGAGCAGACTAAACCCTGCTTGGATAGAGAATGTGTTGCAGGGAAAATAACAATAATACCCCAATATGTGTGATCCTTCTTCTCGGGAAAACCTTTGTACTCTAAAAAGAGTTAGAAGAGGCTTCTCAAGGAGAAGAAAGAGACGTTATCCATTAAAGACCTGGACTAAGCTCCAGCAGGCTATAACAAAGATATTTCCATGGCCTATTTAATACACCTTCAAGTTGCGGTTCTTATATTTTGCCACTCTGAAGTCCAAAACTTAAGTTCCCAACTGAAAAATAGTAAAGCCCCTGGAAAAGACATAATTTCACCGGATTGCTTAAAATCTACTCTGCTTGGTGCGCATCTGTGCTAGTTCCCTTTTTCCTGCCACAAATAACATCTTACAGATCTTCAAAAAATGGTTCAATTCTATCATTCTTCCTACATACAAAAAAGGGGAGAAGTCCAATCCTATAAACTATCACCTTATTAGTCCGTTATCTGGGATCAGTAAATTATACACCAGATTTTTGTACTGTGAACTTCTGCACTGGGTGCTTTGTGAGAATAATTTGGCCCCAGACCACGCAGGGTTTAGACCTGGTCAATCCCCTGTGGACCACCTAGCCAAGAAATATTATACTCTTCCCAAAGGGAACTTTTACATTGTCTTCATCGATTTAAAGGGCACCCGTGATTCCACACCATGTGAGACACTTTGGAGAAAACTGGCTGCAACCTTGATTCATCACCATCTTCTAAAAACGCCTTCTTAATTTAGGCAAGAAAATCATGATAACATTGGCATGCTAATTAAAAATAATGGGCATTTTGGGGCACACTGAGGACACGGAGTAAGAGTTAACCAACACAGTACCTTTGTTCCCCACACATGTTTTCACCCACTCAGTTGCTGCTGCAACACTCTCAGTGCTGGTGACATCCAGCAGGGTGGTTTTTAACCGGTCCGATGTGAGTTTCTCCAGCTGTTCTGCCCCTTCCGGAGTGAGACACGCGGCCAACACCCGCAGGCCCCGGGCATCCAGCTGCCTGGCCAGCTGGTTCCCAAAGCCAGTGTCACACCCCGTGATGAAGACGTATTTCTCCGTCAGGTTCTCCACCGTCTGTCTCTCCTGGTACCATCGTCGAAGGAGGTAAAGCCCCACCAGGGCAGCCAGGTAGAGCCACATGGCTGACACCTACCAGGAAGAAGCAAGCGGTGTGAATGGGTGGGCAGAGGTGCACGTAGCAGGTCTGGGAAGCCCAGACATTTTATTGTGAAAGAATTGGCTAGTTGCCCTTGTTCACAAGACAAACAGAGGCAAGAAGGACTTGTACATTACAGCTGGCTTTCTGGAATAACATTGGGATTTTAAAAAATGTTAGCTGATTACTGCTAACCCACGTAGCAGAACCCACGAATCAGTGGGAATAGATCATAGAAGACAAGCTAAGTTCCCCAAAATGCTCTTTTTCAGAGCCAATTTTAACCTCTTTGTGAATGGATGGGGAGAGAGGCTCATAGCACTTTTGTGAAGCCCAGACGTTTTACTGTGAAAAAATTGGCCAGTGGCCCTTGTTGACTCCTAAGCAATCCATTCTTCTTGGTTGCTTGAGCTTACACCAAAGTCTCTAGCCACCGTTTAGCCACCTTCAGACTGACTTCTGTTGCTCTCAACTGCTGCTCTACTCTGCTGCTGAAGCTTGCGCTTGGCAGTTCCTCAGGCTGTGCTGGGGTGAAAAGGAAGGCGCGTCACCAGCCGCTGGCTGGCTGTAGCTTCTCAGCATGGCTGCTGGAGTGGTGAAGCCGCTGAGCTCTGCTTCTCTTTCAGCTTCTGCGCTGCTGGTTGGGGAAGTCCAGGCCTGCTCCCCCTTCACCATCACTTGCCTGTTGACCTGACGGCTCCTCCACTCTCTCGGCTGCAAAGTCGTCCTTTATGCTCTCCCACAAGGCTCTCCTTCCACACCTCCCACTCAAGATCCCCTCCCATCCCCACCACAGCTCAACTGCCTTTGCCCGCAAGCTAAAGAGTGGCGCACCATAGCCAATGTTGTACCCTTTCAACCTCTCCTTGAATACTCCTTCAAGGCCAGAACAACCAATGAGATTTTAAGCCTGTCTCATTTATAGGCTACAGATGAGGGAAGGTGTGAGAGGTCTGGAAGGCACCTGGATGGGGAAGCCTGACCTGGTCAGTTACACCTCCCAGAAAACGTTACGGTTGTGGAGGGAAGAGCAGCAACCTCCACTCCAGCCATTTCTCCAGCTTCAGTTGCAGGAGGCTACTTTTTGGGGCATATATCAATCAATCAATCAATCAATCAGTCAATCAATTTTATTTCGGTCATAGACCAGCATATAACCAGTGACGTAGCTCTTACGCTACAGTAAGTGTAAAAACAAAAATCATGTTAATAGCATAAAATAGGATGTGGATAGAATTACTGAGGTAACATTGCAGTGTCAAGATATTATAAACAAAGAAAATCCGTTGTAGTTACGGTTAACTTTACAACAATTAACCTAAATACTGTAATTGACTAAAACAAATAACTATAAAATGTTATAAATAACACTACAATTTATAAACGACTACAAGAGTAATACATTTTTATACTAACTTGCCGTATCGGATCAATTATTATTTGGTCACAGAGGAGGAAGTTAGACATAAGATTCACACGTCAGGTTCTCCACCGTCTGTCTCTCCTGGTACCATCGTCGAAGGAGGTAAAGCCCCACCAGGGCAGCCAGGTAGAGCCACATAGCTGATACCTACCAGGATTGAAAATTACGGGTCATAATCAGGGGAGCTAGGCCATCTGGGAAGAAGGACAGCTTAAGCTTAAGTAGGAGAAAATGTAAATCCAAGTAGAAGTCTATTTTTAGTAGGCCAGCTTCATGGCATGACTTGCCATGGCGTGACTTCCTCCAGTGGTGCTCTAGATGTCTCTTGGCCCTTTTCAGCACCCTCACCTCCTCCGTAAACCACGGGGAGTGTTGCGGCCAATGTGGCAAGAGAGGTCGCATAGGCGCGATCCTGTCCAAGGCCCCAGCTGCCTCCCTATTCCAAGCAGCAGCCAAGGCCTCCGCTGGACCATGCAGCAGACCCACGGGAATGCTCCCCAGCTCCCTCTGGAACCCTGATGGGTCCATCAGGCGCCAGGGGCAGACCGATCACATGGGTCCTGCCTCCCTGTGGAGGGGGGTGGCATAGGAGAAACTCAGGGTCACCAGGACGTGACCTGACCATGACAGCAGGGAAAGCTGTAAATCTCCCCTCAGATCACTTTGCCATTGCTCAGACAAGAAAACTCAATCCGGCTTGTGGCCACTGTCTCGGGTTGGGTCCTGCATAAATTGAGACGGGCCCATGGCTGCCATGGTCACCATGAACTCCCGAGCCGCCTCCGAGGACCGTCCCAGGGATGGCAGGTTGAAGTCCCCCATAACCATAAGCCTGGAGAACTCCACCGCCAGCCCCGAGATTGCCTCCAGCAGCTCAGGCAGGGAGGCTGCCACGCAGCAGGGAGGCTGGTACAGTAGCAGCACTCCGAAATGTTCGTGGGAACCTAATCTAAGAAACAGTGTCTCGCAGCCAGAAACCTGTGGAGCAACCCCCCTGAAGGCCACCAGAGACTCTCGGATGACAACAGCCACCCATCCTCCCCTACCCTGGCATCTCGGCTGGCGCCATGCCGTAAACCCAGCAGGGCACATTTCTGAGAGGGGCACCCCCCCTTGGGCCCCAGCCAGGTCTCGGTGATACATGCCAGGTCCGCCCCCTCCTCAGTGATCAAGTCACATATGAGGGGGGCCTTGTTTTTAATTGACCTGGCATTAAGCAGCAGGAGCCGGAGCCCTATGAACCTGCTGGTCAGGGCCTGGGAGCGAGCAAGGAGGGCCAGAACACGCCACCAGTAGCACACACCAGGGGCGTCTTCCCCGAAGATGGCCTGCCCTCCTGCTCCCGCCTTATCGTCCCCTACCCATCACCACCTCGATAATGTAGCCCACCACATCGTTCCCAGGGGTGCCAGGCCCAGATACCTGCAATCGTGGACCCCTGGAGTCCCCGATCAGAGGCAAAGATCCCTCTATCCAGTCAGACATCCACATTCAAAACCAAACACTCCCAGGTGAGGGAGATCCCGCCCACCCACTAGCTCACACTCTCGGAGCAGGCTGGGACCCCCCCCATCAACCACACACCACAATCACACAATCTGGGAGCTGGCTGGGACACCCCCCCCCATCAACCACACACCACAATCACACTCTGACCCCCTGCACGACCTCTCTCACTAGTCAGCAGTGTGAGCATCCCATACACTCACTCACACCTCCTGGCTCTTGCCCCAGTTCGCCCCTCTTGAAAACAAGAGTCAATTGAGATGCCATCTGGCACACCCCCCTGCTGCCCAACTGTTACTCCAAAGCTAAGGGGTCTTCCTCCACAGTTGGACAGCCACCCTGCATCAGGGCCTGCTGGGGTTCACCGCATCGTACAGGGCTCGCTGGGACCTGCTGACCCTGCTAGGCCTGGAGTCCATTGGGCTGTTGGGCCCACTGGGCCTGGGGTTGGAAATGTCATGCCAAGCCCCACCAGAGTTCGTCACATTGCGCTGCTGGTCACTGGAGCCTGCCACGTCGCACCGCAGTGCATCTGGGCTCCCCGAGGTTCGCTGCGCCCCATGGGGGTCGGATAGTCTGAAGGCTCGCCACCAGTCACCGCCCATGCCGGGACCCAGCAGAATCCTCCGCGCCAATCCGGAACTCAGCGGCCTTGCCACGATGCACTGCCGCTTCCCGGGGCCACCACATGAACCCCACGCTCATTGTGGATCGCCGCCCATGCCAGAGCCTGGTAGAGCTCCCCGCCCTGCACTGGGGATTGATGGGGCCCGCTGCCCCGGGCTGAAACTGCACTGGAGTTTGCCAGGTCTGCTGCTCGTTGCTCGCCCGGTTTTGCCACTCTCCGCCGCGCTCTCTCCGCCGTGCTCTGCTGCTCCGCTGCCCTGCTGCCCTGTCCTAGGGCTTGTGGCTGGGTGACCCATCCGAGGGGGAAAACCTTCCAAGGTCTCCCTCCACACCCAACTCAGCCCTAGGAGGTGGAAAAAATCCCTGGGGGGGGGGATAATCCCACAATCTTCCCCCTTCTACCGCACCCGGCGTTTGCTGGTAGTCACCATCTTGGATCATCTTAAGCATTGTCTAATTCCCAGTCTAGCCCATTTCATTTTCAAAGCAAAGGGTGCGTGTCTGTCTGTGGATTTAGTAATATGCAAAGATACACGTCCTTTAAAATCAATTTACTGATTATGTGCCATTAGGTCAGTGTCGACCCTAAGTAACCACAGAATGCTGAAATCCCTCAACATTTTGGCATTCTCACGTAAGATCATGGGAATGCAATGGCTGAAATCTCCTAACTTTGCTGATCTTAGACACCAGGAATGGGAATTGCTAGCACCCATCCTCCCCAGGGAGTCAGTGGTAGAAATGCAGACCCTTCTTCCCTACTGAGCAGAAGGAAGGGGCAGGTTGACTGCTTCCAATTGCATCGCAGCTCCCCTCATACGCACCATTGTGGGAACACAGCAGTTGTGTGGATTTGCAAAGAATCAGCCACCAGATCAAGCCAAACTCCCTTTTAGAGTTGAATCACCACAGTGGTGTGTGTGTCTTCTTTTTATGTGAGACCGTGGTTCTCCACAGCTAACATGAGGCCCTTAGAGTGAAAAAGTGTAGGTTCTCATAACTTTCCCGCACCAAGGAGGGACTGGTGCTGAGTGGCAAAAGGAGGAGGAAGCTGGAGCCTCAAAGCAAAGTATTCTGGGAAGAAGGAGAGATGGAGGTGTCATGGCTGGCCGTGTCACCATACACTAGTCTCCCTCTCCTAAGCGATTCCCATGTGTGGGTGGGAATATTTGCAAGGATTTCCAAGAATCGGAGCTGGCAGACCAATCTGAATGCTAGGCCCTGCTGGCTTCATTCAAGTCAAGTCTCATTTAGAGCTCCTTTCCCACTATTTCCCACTAAGGAAAGTGGGAGAGTGGGGATAAAGAAATTAGACTCGTCATAAAATACTCCCTGAGATCAGAGTATGATTTCCTTTCTTGTTCAGAGTTTATAATTTTCTTGAGATAAGTGTCAAGGCCGAGGACCATCTGTCTTCACTAAATAACTGTCCTTTGTGTTGTGATCTTTTCTTCCTTCGTGATTCACACATTCTTACCAACAAAAGGCAAGACTTCTTTCATCACCTTTCATCCCCATGGCTCGCCTTGGTGTGACCCTTTCCTTTTTGTAAACACATTCAGATTCCAAGCCTCATCACTTTAACCAGTAAGTACCAGAAAGTCTTCTTACCAGGACGTTTTGTTAAAAGGTGATTTCTGTTCCTTACAAAACACACCAGAAACATCCCCAGAGGCGTCTTCAGTGCTGTGTCACAGATCGATTTCTGGGAAACTCACTCTGTTTGGATGACGCTCCCAGGGCTCACCCAGCGATCAACCGACGGCAGCAGAGATGCATCAAATTATAATCTGTTATTAGCATCTGGCTGTAAATAAATTTATATAAATGGCCTTCTAATTTCTGCAGCCCAGATCTGATAGCTCTGGCTTTGGATCACATCAGTATTCAGCCAGAAATCAATCAGCTCAGCTGACAGACTCAGATAACAGCACGCGGACACTGAGGTGCAGAGCTGATTCTGGAGCAAAAGAAAGACCCCACACAAAAGTGTTGTGAATATCAAAATTATGTCTTTTAGATGTTAACTCTTAGGAACACAAAAGATGAAAGAAAAACAGAACAGAAACAAGTGAGATACAGTTAGTCCTTGCTTACCGACCTGTATACCTGTATTTGGCCACATTCTAGAAGACACGTTTTTGCTTACCGACCGTAATTATTCCTGGCAACTGCATCACTAAGCGCCACAGTCTGTAAGTGAAGCAGCATGTGACCATGACGGACTTATAGCATCGCTTCGCATTTGCTCATTAAGCGAGAAATTAGGTGACTGCGACTTCCAATTTTACTGCCACCTTGCAGAATGTCGCAAGCCTATTGTGAAGCACGCCATGTGACTGCAGGACGCTGCAACGGTACTGAATACCCATTGATTGCAAAGTGCCCGAATATCAATCACGTGATCACGGGGACACTACAGCGGACATGAATGTGAAGATTGGTCATAAAGTTGCTTTTTCAGCACCATCATAACTTTGGAGAGTTGCTAAACGAGGCAGTCAGTAAGGGAGGCCTACCTGTATTTGGCCAGATTCTAGAAGACACTTTTACCTAGCTTTTCAATTATTTCCAGAAAATATTGATGGACAGGAGGTTTGTCACCTCAGCTGATCCATACTGCACATTTGCTAAAAACAACAGAAACAAAGAAGAAAAAGCCTTGTGTCTGCAAGAAAGATAGAACTGCCTTCACTTCTGTTCATGTTGAAATCTATTCTACCCTACAACACAGCCTCATTAAAACCTCAAAGGCTGAAAGGTAGCAAATGCCACACGATGACAAGATTATGCAAAACACTTCAAAGGAGCGTTTCACAAAGCAGCTGGGCACAAACTGAGCATCTCTCCTCAAAGTCTTAAAGCAGCCATGTCCTCCAGCAGTCTCAAGCTGCTTTCCAGCCATTTCTCACTTGTGTTGTGTGCATGCAGACATCAATTTGGCATCAATGGGACATGTGCAGGCAAGAACCGAGAAGCAAGGCAGCCTCTGAAACAGTCACACAAACCTTCCAAAGGGCACAGCTCTTCCATGCTCCTTCAGAAGGAGGTCATACGGTGCTGCCTTTTGTGAAGGGCCTCGTTCTAATGCTTTGGGTGGCCCCAACACTTCCCATCATTGCCACAGCTCACCACGCATGTAACCAGGGCCTCTTTAATGCCAATTCAGTGTTCCATTCACAACACCACAATGGATTGTGCCCTTCTCACATATTCGTCCTTGCCAGGAGAGACTGGTTGGCTCTGCTGGGTTCAGTTCTAGGAGAAAGGGTATTTCAAGGGGCTTCAACTGTGGCTTTTAGAGCTGGGCATTTTGTATCGTGGAACTACGTCTTCATTTTAGATCTTGAAAAGCAGAACGTTTAACCGTAACAAAAGAGTTGACCGTGTCAACCATGGAATACCTTGTTTGTATTGACTGATGTTGCACTGCAGAATCCTTATTAAAATAAGAAAGGAAAGGAAAGGATTGTGCACAGAATTGTCTGGATGAGAATGACTGTTGGCTGAAACAATTCTTTCAGTGTTTCCAGTGGAATTACAGTTGATATTTTCTGTTTCCCGCATTCTCTGCCAATTACTCTTTTCTGGCACTGAATCTGGTTCTTTTATACCATGAAATAATACTCAAGCTAACGGCTGTTTTTGTGCAATTTCTTTATTTATAGCTTTTACTTCTTTAAAAACCCATTTTTAGCCTGAGACGAGACAACAAGGTAGCAACAAAGGAAAAACATCTCAAACAAATTGAAGGAAGCTCTTTAATGGACTTCATTTAGGAGAAGACTTGGACAATTGGTACACCACTTTCACATTTATACATTTGTTGAATGTTTGCAAAAGTGAGAGGGCCCTACTTGTCGAAATGAGCTCTTGCGAATCCAGGCAGGATGTAAAACCATGTCTTCTCTTCTAAATGATGGCTAGCTTCTCACGTTAGTAGTGGGACAATCTAACTTGTGTGTGCTGTTACATACAAAACAACTAGAAATACCCAGTCCACCACCCAGCTTGGCCAATAAGAGGCAGGCAGGAAGATCAGCTTTGCATCCCAGCCAGCAGAGTAGCGAGCACGAGGATGGCGGGACGTTAAGGCATGCTCTATACGGTCCGTCACCAAATGTAGGTTCTTTGCACCATATGTCTTGGAAAGTTGCACGATTTTGCAATCTAGGTATGAAAAGCATTAAGCACAGAAACTATCATCCATGAGAAATTGTGAAGTTTCTAGTAATAGCCCTGGCTTTTAAAATCAGTGCCAAACTGACTCTCCATGGATAATTAAGCTTATCAACATGTTGAAATTGTCATCATATATTTATTTCTTCAGATGTTTCTGTGGTGCTCAATCCAGAAATTCTAGGTGGTTTACAATGACACACTTGCCATATAATAAAATAAATTCCAAACACCAAGACATTTAGAAAAGGAATAAAGTAATAAGTGATGTAATAAATTAAAGAAAATCATGTCAAACAGGACTACCCATAGCACCTCAACACTCAGTGCAGCACAATGGTCTATTCAGCCTTACAATAATTAGGAGGTTGGAGCCCCCAGCCCTCAGGGGATAATCTATTGCACATGTGTGGGGGGGGGAGCGCCCAAGAAGGACCACTCAGCAGACATAGAAAGAAAAGGGCGATAGGCTGAAAGAGGTTGAAACGGGGGAAATGAGAGAGCTGTAAACAGAGGAATTGTGAACAAGGGCTCCTCCTCCAGGCCGCTGAGTTAAAACAACATCCACCACATCAAGATAGGCCAGTAGCTAGTGGACAACCCTGGAAACCAACCATTTTGACAGACCCATGCATAACAAACACAGCGATCACCCTAAGAATCTCAAAGTTACGATGGTGTAAGCAAAAGGCATGGCTGAGAATTTTGGTGACATAAGTAAACTTGGTGCCTGGAGCTGCGTGAGATTGATCCCAGGACAATACGCAATTCCTCAAATATACCAAAAGTAATAAAAACAGCAGAAAATATGGCCATGAGAAGTCCTTAGCAGCAGCAGCAGCAGCAGCAGCAGCAGCCACCGCCAACGGCAACATAAGCAGCATCACAAAGCTGGCAGAAGCCAGCTCTCATTCTGGTTCAGCTCAATCTTCTGGGCACCACAGGACCAGCACTCTCAGGGAGGAAGATGCCCAAGTTTATACAGACCCTGGGAAACCTGACCTTCTTTGGAAAGGTCCGACCAAGCACTCTGCAGAACCAGCTGCCTGGTCTCCCCTGCAGCCAGGCCAAATGCCCACTGGGTAGAGTGGCCAGTTACGAGAGGGAGAGGGTAGCCTACAGTAGCTTCTGCTGGCCACATCCTGAGCTCTTTGGCAACCAAAGGGTCAGCAAAGCATGTCAGTTCACATCCACAACAAAGAAATGGCACTGGAAGCAGTTGGAACACATGACTTTAAAACTGGAATAGCTACAGGTGACATTAAACTGCCTCAGGAAAGTTCATGAGAACATGGCAGGAAAATGTGGTTACTGGGTAAGGGAGGAGTGGCCTCGTGTGTTGAACACCCCAAACAAACCTTCTTCCTCAGCTCCAGCCCCAGCCCACACGGGGGAATGTGATTGGCTTTTTTCTTACCAGCAGGAAGTCCACAAATCTCTTCCCCGAACTATTCCTACAAAGCCACTCCCAGGACAGCAGTACCTGCCAGCCTCAGTACCAAAAGAGAACAGAAATTGAGTGTTGGGAGAGAGACAGTTATGCTGGCACATTCTTGGGGCACTTCACAGACTGGAGGAAAGCATGTTAAACCATGACCCCATGGCTGCCCTGCATACCTGGCCCTCTAGCACTTTCTCGGTTACCACCAAACAGCCTTCCCCACAAGCTCTTTCCCCTTTAACTCACACATTTTCAGGAACTTCCACCCATAGCTTTCTTGAATGTCCGGGGTCAGCTGGTGCCAAATTCTCTGCAAGCATTCCTCCAGAGGATCATAGATAGGTGTTGAAAAAACGCCAGGTTCAACCACGCTGACGTGGACCCCTAAAGTCTGCATCTCTTGCCTGGATTGAGACCAAAGCAATAAGAACAAAAGAAAGGGCTTGTTCTTAGACCAAGGATCCAGAACATTCAATGTCCTGCTCCCACAAGCATCAAATACACAAAATTACCCTCTTCTGCTGGAATTCTCTAAAAGGAGGTTCAGAAGGGTGACAGAAACTGTCCCCCAAATATAAAGGTGCCTTCCATGTCTGATTGACATGCCTTGCTAGGAACCTTCGCTAGACATTTCCCAGTGTTTTCGTGGAACTGATTTCCAAATGGCGCCTTCCTTTGGGACTACCACAGAGAGGCGGATACCTCACGTTTTAAACTGGTCAGGACAACTCTCTGGCTAGAAGAAGAATGTGTTTGCCAGTGTCTTTCAGTTGCATTCAGTTGATGGGTCATTTATATCATTTATTTCTTTTTAATTTTTATTATTATTAAATTTATATGCCGCCCATCTCCCCCAGAGGGAGACTCTGGGCAGCTCACAATTAAAATCAAACAACAAAAACAGTAAAAAGTACTGCTTTACTTGGCATAGCCAAGATTTCACACTCTTCCTGAAGGCCATGAGAGTGGGGGCACACCACACCTCAGGTGGTAATTTGTTCCATGGGTGGGGGCCACGGCAGAAAAGGCCCTCTTCCGAGCAGCTGTCAGGTCAAGAGCAAGTGATGGTAAAGGAGGAGCAGTCTTGAACTGCACCCAACCAGCAGCGCAGAAGCTGAAAGAGAAGCAGAGCTCAGCAGCTTCACCACTCCAGCAGCCATGCCGAGAAGCTACAGCCAACCAGCAGCTGGTAAAGTGCCTTCCTTTTTTTACCCCAGCCAGATTGCGGAACTGCCAATCTTCAGGCTTCAGCAGCAGAGCAGGCTTCAGCAGCAGAGTAGAGCAGCAGTTGACAGCAATAAAGAAGCCAATTTGAAGGTGGCTAAATGGTGGCTAGAGACTTTGGGGTAAGCTGAAGCAACCGAGAAGAACAGACTGTTTAAGAATAAGATGTAGACATAGATGTTAGTATAGAGAAACAGGTAGTCCTCAGGTTACGACAGCAATTGAGATGGGTATTACCGTCGCTTAGAGATGAAGTTGTAAAGCGCAAAGTCATGTGACTGCGTCACTTAGCGACAGCAATCCTGGCAGTTCCAGTTGCCGGAGTAAGTCCAAGACGCATGTGCCATTAAGCAAGAAGTGGCGGGAGTCCCAGGTAAGGAGCATGGGGGCTGCTGCGGGGGTATAGTGGGGGACGCTGTGGGAGGCCCTGGGCGGCCTGGCACGGGCTGCACCTGAGTTAAGGGGGGCTGGGGAAGGGCTTGGGGGAGCCGGTGGAGGCTGCTTGCAGGTGGTGGGGTTGCCGCACCGGGAGAGACCTACTGAAGTGCCTTTCAACCTTCCCTGATGGCTCCCTCATTGACTTTGCTTGTCGGAAGCCAGCAGGGAAGGTCACAAATGCTGATCATGTGACCGTGGCTCTCTGTGACCTCGTAATCGCAAGCTGGGCACCCGGCTGCCTGCATTGTGATCACGTGACCGCAGGGGTGGGGCGATGGCTGGAGCTTCGAGGACTGGTCATAACGTCCATTTCTTCAGCACTATCATTGCTTTGGACAGTTGCTGAACAAATGGATATAACCCAAGGTCTACCTGCACTCGAAGAAAGCATAGGCTTAGTAATAAGTAAGTTCGTTAAGTACATAAGGTAGACAATAAGTAAGTTTGTTAATTTTTTGCAATAAAAACCTCCCTGGAGAAACACAGGGAAAATGAAACAGCCTGTTTGTTGCTAGTCTGTACCATTTCCGAAAAGAACCCCTTCACCGGAGGCTATAAATTGGCAAATAAGAAAATAAAACAAAAGGGATCAGAGGAGTTTTTGGGTTGGCTGGGAGGGTCATACGCATGGCCTCCAACTAGAGAAGACGAGAGTGCGCATGTGCTTACCTGTCACTTCCCCTGAATTTGTCAGGCTCAGTTGCTTTCCCCTTCCCCAAGAAGCGAGAGGGCTTGCCCCGCAGCTGATCCATTTCTGTTCTCCCAGGCTACAGGACCTAGCTAGTAGCCCAATTGTGGCAGGGCGTGCCTCCTCCTCCTCCTCCTCCTCCTCCTCGGCTATCTCTATTCCAGTGTTTCTTTACACCTTGGAAGGTGCCCAGGTGGGGTGTGGGAGAAGGCCAAGTCAAGGGTAGCCTAGAGTTGCCTAAAAGCTGTTCCTGCTGGAGGGCTTGACTGTGAGTTACTGAAAGGGGAGGAGAGCAAAGCCAGAGGAGAAAACCCTCCGCCTCGCCTATAACCATAGTGCCCTTCCAAACGAGGGCCATGTCCTCCAGCAGTGACTGAAGCCAGATGCAGCCGAGCTAGGTTAGGGATTGGCAACGGGAGATCCCTTTTCTGCTGCCCTTGTTTTGTGCCAGTTCAAGGAAGGGTGAAATACTCGTTTAACTCCAGACGCGGAAGGGCCCCAAATCATAGAGGGGTTGGGTGATTCAATGGGGCATGCGTGTGAAAAATGAGATAGGGACAACAGTCAGTCCTCCTCTAACTAACTCTAAGCCACATTTTCACGAGGAAATTTGGAAAATATGTTCTGGTATATGGAGATCACAGTTGGAACCTTGCCAACTGAGTAACCCGAAACGTTATTGCAAGGTGAAAGGACAATCTCTGGCCATTGTCTGTGTTTGGGGAGGGCGGGGTGGTTCATTTACCAGATCAGTTAATATACCACTGAGAAATATTGCCAGCAATCCAAAATTGCCTCAGCATCATGACTTTTAGACTGAAGAGACAAAGGATGATCTCTTGGGATGAAAGGGAATCTGTCGTGCATTTATTCTCAAGGAAAAAAAAAAAATCCGACACCTTACCAGAAATAAATCTTGATAGGTCATAAGTCAGCATGTAATTTATTTGTGTCCAATTCAGTTTTGGCATTGATTCAGTATGTGTCCATTATATTTATAATTTATAATTATATTATAAAGAATATAATGAAGAAAAAGAAAAGAAATATATAAAGAAGTGACTTCCAAACTTTGTCACAACAAATATAAACATTAATAGCCTTCACGCCCTTAAAGATGACAAACAGATATCTCTTCATCTCATATCCCATCCCTTATCTATAAGGAAATCCATAAAACATCAACTTTTCAATCCTGGTGTCAGCAAAAAGTCCGTAAAGGGTTGCCGGAACTTTGCCAAACAAAACAAAAACAAAAAGTCTTATTTTAACCTTGATCAAATAAACTGACATTATATTCCTTCCTTTTACTACTAACAGTCTTAATCTTTAGTTCATTCAAAAATTGTCATAGGACTTGATTCCTCTACAATTCTTCTTTATCCCATCACACCAACCTCTTCAAGGGTCTAACGAGCCTCTTTTGTAAATCCAATAAGAAAACATTTTCCAGGTCAATCTCTTGGTTTGTCATTTGTATTTCCCCTTTAATTTTTAAAACTCCAGCCAGTTACGACCATCTCAGCGACTACGCAGTCATGTGATTAAAATTCGATGGGTTGGCAACTGGCATGTATTCAGGGCAGTTGCAGCATCCTGGGAGCCACATGATCACCATTTGTGACCGTCCCAGCCAATTTCCAACAAGCTAAATCAATCAGTGGGATTCACTTAATGACCATGTGATTTTCTTAATGACCGTGTTGATTCGCTTAACGACTGCCACAAAAAGTGTCATAAAATTGGGTGCGTTCACGTGATGCCTTGCTTCACTATTGGACTGGTTAACGACGAATTTTGCAGTCCCTGTTGTGGTTGTAAATCAAGAACTACCTATCCTGACACTGTTGATATTGTAGCCACTAATTTCTGGCTCTGTTCTTCAAAGATCTCCTTTAATATTTCCAATGTTATAATGTTTTGTGTCATGTCTTAAGTCTCAGTACAAAAGCAGGCTTATATGTTTTTTTTCCCTTCTCTTTGGAATCTCTGGTCCCCTCTTGTGTCCAGTTCCGAAAATCATAAAGTCACTTATCTTTGTTGTTACTTACAATCCAAGACAGCCAAAACAAGTGTTTCCCATGAGAAGCTATTTATTTTATAATAAATAATATTTATTTATTATTATTAATTCTTTAAGTTCATATCTTATAATAATTTTTTCTTTTGTTCAGAGTTGAAGATAATCTCAGCCAGCAACTTTTCAGACTTATTGTTCCGAAGGTTGCTAATAGTTTTAAGATAGTTAATAGGTAATTTCTGAAAGTGATTAGAGAGGGAGGTTAGCGAATGTAGTGTCCTTTGAAAGGTTCTGCCACGGTTGCGAGCAAGATGACTGATCCTTTCATTTCCTGGCACTCAAACCCACAGAAAACCAGTGTCCTATAGTCTCCTTGTGAGAAGCAGCTGTCTGGAGCGCATGTGGGTGATCTCCTGTCCTCTCCTTGTAGAGAGAGGTTCCAAGGAAATGGTCTACTCACTGGTTCTCCGTCTTACCAATAACAGCCACTAGCCAATCATTTCACAGTAAAACGTCTGGGCTTCCCAAGCTTGCTATGTGCATTGCTTCTCACCTGTTCACACTGCTTGCTTCTTCCTGGTAGGTATCAGCAATGTGGCTCTACCTGGCTGCCCTGGTGGGGCTTTACCTTCTTCGATGATGGTACCAGGAGAGACAGATGGTGAAGAACCTGACAGAGAAATAAGCCTTCATCACGGGGTGTGACACTGGCTTTCGGAACCAGCTGGCCAGGCAGCTGGATGCCCGGGGTCTGCGGGTGTTGGCCACGTGTCCCACTCCAGAAGGGGCAGAACAGCTGGAAAAAGTCACATCGGACCAGTTAAAAACCACCCTGCTGGATGTCACCAGCACTGAGAGTATTGTGGCAGCAACTGAGTGGGTGAAAACATGTGTGGGGAACAAAGGTACTGTGCCTGGTTAACTTTTACTCTGTGTCCTCAATGTGCCCCAAAATTACCATTATTGTTTTTATTAACGTACCAATATTATGATGGCTTTCTTGCCTAAATTAATAAGGCATGGCATCTTCTAGAATATTAGCATCCATCACTTTGGATTCCTAGTCTGTTCTACCCTGAAGGACTGATATTTTCTTGACAGATTTGGGGTTAGCAATATTGAATGTATGGAAGCCTGGATGGATGGATGGATGGATGGATGGATGGATGGATGGATGGATGGATGGATGGATGGATGGATGGATGGATAGATAGATAGATAGATAGATAGATAGATAGATAGATAGATAGATAGATAGATAGATAGATAGATGGATGCATGGATGCATGGATGCATGGATGCATGGATGCATGGATGCATGGATGCGAATCTGCAAAGATAAGCAAGTGAAGTTGAAACAGTCTTATCTCCTCTGATTCCACAGGACTTTGGGGACTGATAAACAGTGCAGGTACTGCTAACCCAACAGCTTCCAACGAGTGGCTGACCAAGAAGGACTTTGTATCAGTGCTGGATGTCAACCTGCTTGGGTTAATTGATGTAACGCTTCACATGCTGCCCTTTTTAAGGAAGGCCAAAGGGAGCGTCGTCAACATGTCCAGTGTGCTGGGAAGACTGTCGTTCATTGGAGGAGGTTATCCTATATCGAAATACGGCATTGAAGCCTTTTCTGACAGTCTGAGGTAAAGTAACTTCTGAAGACTTGTCATCAAGACTTCCAAACTACAAGTGGGGCTAGCCCTACCATTGGGTAGAGAGAGAGGTTACTGATGTGATCGGTTCGGAGACAGACAAAGGGGCTCAGGTGCAAGAAGTCATAGCTATGTATGCCTAATGGCCTGTCCTGTTTTGGTCAGCCAGTCTGCTAACCTTGGTGGATGGAGTGATGTGGTGGGCAGTATCTTGTTCTTTTTGCCTCAGACTCTCACATGAATTGGGGCAATTTTTATCCAAATGAGGAGGTTGGCCAGCATCAGACATTAACTATACCCAGCAGCTACATCACGATATGAACCTTTTGTATGTGCCCTCTGGCTTTCTAAGGAGGCATCCTCTCCAGGCTAGAATGAAAAAGTGTTGGGAAGTGGTCAAGAGGTATGTTGAAGCCTTACTTAATTACGGTTTCAGTAAAAGATACCTTTAAAAGATATATATACTGTGTGTGTGTGTGTGTGTGTGTGTGTGTGTGTGTGTATGTATATGTATATGTATATGTATATGTATATGTATATGTATGTATGTATGTATATATATATATATATATATATATATATATATCAGTATAAGTAATCGGAGGGGTGATAACAGCTCAAAACTATCTGATATCATTTCATGGTCCATGAAAGAAAAGCTGAATTACAGATGGAAGTAAGCATTAAATAACAATGGAAATAATGAACAAATCTCATTTCTCATCAAGCCCCCAATTTAGAAAATGGAAGGTAAGAGAGGAGATCAAGGGCTATTTGAAATATGTCTGATTTGAATTGGATATACTGTACAGGTATTCCTTGTTGAATGACCACCTGTTCAGCGACTGTTTGAAGTTATCATGGTGCTGAATGAGGGGGACTTATGACTGATCCTTGTAGTTGCAACTGTCCCCACGGTCATGTGAACATGATTTGGCTGCTTGGCAACTCAGTCACAATTATGACGGTCGCAGCATCCCCTGGCCACGTGATCGCTATTTGCGACCTTCACTGGCAGCTTCCGACAAGGAAAGTCAATGGGGAAGCCGGGAAGAGGTCACAAATGGGGATTGCGTGACTGCGGGACGCTGCAACCATGTTTGGATTTACGTCATGGCACCAACTGTGACCGCCAGAACTGCCGTCATAAGTCGGCACGGTCACATGGCATTGCGCCTTACAACTGCGTTGCTTAGTGATGTTGTTCCTAGTCCTAATTACTGTTGGAAAGTGAGGAACTTGCACGTTTTAAGTCTCTTTTTCATGTGGATACTATGCCTTGAGATCCTGTGTTTAACTGTTTTTGTTATCCAGGTCGACTGCTTTTTAGATCCCATTCAGAGAGCACGGGATAAAGATGTTTTAATTGAAAATAAACAGTAACACTGGTATTATGCATTACTACTCTGCGTGGGGCTACCCTTAAAGAGGATCCAGAAGCTACAGCTGGCAGAAAATGGTGCAGCACCGGCAGATTTGGATGCCCCCAGGGGCACATAGAACACCTGTTACGCAGGCTGCGTTGTTTGCTGGTTTGCTTCTGGGTCCAATTCAAGGTGTTGGTTATTGCTTTTAAAGCCCTCCATGGCACAGGACCAGGTTATCGGAGGAGCCATCTTGCCCCCGTTATATCAGGATGCCCCACTCGGTCCGGCAGAACGGGCATGTTGCAGACCCTACCAGTCAAGGAATTTCGACTGGCGGGGTCTAGGAAGAGGGCCTTTTCTGCCGTGGCCCCCACCCGTGGAACAAATTACCACCTGAGGTGTGGTGTGCCCTCACTCTCATGTCCTTCGGGAACAGTGTGAAATCTTGGCTATTCGAAGTAAAGCAGTACTTTTTACTGTTTTTGTTGTTTGATTTTAATTGTGAGCTGCCCAGAGTCTCCCTCTGGGGGAGACGGGCGGCATATAAATTTAATAATAATAAAAATTAAAAATAAATAAACTATATAAATGACCCATCAACTGAATGCAACTGAAAGACACTGGCAAACACATTCTTCTTCTAGCCAGAGAGTTGTCCTGACCAGTTTAAAACCTGAGGTATCGGCCTCTCTGCGGTGGTCCCAAAGGAAGGCGCCATTTGGAAATCGGTTCCACGGAAACAATGGGAAATGTCTAGCGAAGGTTCCTAGCAAGGCATGTCAATCAGACATGGAAGGCACCTTTATATTTGGGGGACAGTTTCTGTCAGCCTTCTGAACCTCCTTTTAGAGAATTCCAGCAGAAGAGGGCAATTTTGTGTATTTGATGCTTGTGGGAGCAGGACATTGAATGTTATGGATCCTTGGTCTAAGAACAAGCCCTTTCTTTTGTTCTTATTCCTTTGGTCTCAATCCAGGCAAGAGATGCAGACTTTGGGGTCCACGTCAGCATGGTTCAACCTGGCGCTTTTTCAACACCTATCTTTGATCCTCTGGAGGAGTCCTTGCAGAGAATTTGGCACCAGCTGGCCCCGGACATTCAAGAAAGCTATGGGCGGAAGTTCTTCAAAATGTGTGAGTTAAAAGGGAAAGAGGTTGTGGGGAAGGCTGTTTGGTGGTAACCGAGAAAGTGCTAGAGGGCCAGGCGTACAGGGCAGCCATGGGGTCATGGTTTAACATGCTTTCCTCCAGTCTGTGAAGTGTCCCAAGAATGTGCCAGCATAACTGTCTCTCTCCCAACACTCAATTTCTATTCTCTTTTGGTACTGAGGCTGGCAGGTACTGCTGTCCTGGGAGTGGCTTTGTAGGAATAGTTCAGGGAAGAGATTTGTGGACTTCCTGCTGGTAAGAAAAAAGCCAATCACATTCCCCCGTGTGGGCTGGGGCTGAGGCTGAGGAAGAAGGTGAGTTTGGGGTGCACAACACACGAGGCCATTCCTCCCTTACCCAGTAGCCACATTTTCCTGCCATGTTCTCATGAACTTCCCTGAGGCAGTTTAATGTCACCTGTAGCTATTCCAGTTTTAAAGTCATGTGTTCCAACTGCTTCCAGTGCCATTTCTTTGTTGTGGATGTGAACTGACATGCTTTGCTGACCCTTTGGTTGCCAAAGAGCTCAGGATGTGGTCAGCAGAAGCCCTGTAGGCTGCCCTCTCCCTGTCATAACTGGTCACTCTTCCCAGTGGGCATTTGCCCGGGGTGTACGGGAGACCAGGCAGCTCGTTCTGCAGAACGCAAAGGTTACCGAGTAGCCTCTTGTCGTGTGGTACAGGTTTTCTTCAATCAGAACTGCCATAAAAGTTAACTGCAATCTGTTGATGGTCACTGTCTTCCCTCACATAACCTTGAATGTCTGAGAATAAGTCCGTTTTGTCTGTTGAGACACATATGTATGTAATCCAGGACACTGCCTGCATTCCCGGCATGGAAGGTGAGGGGTATATAAAGCAACGGTCCTTGCCTCCTAGGATATGAAGATTGCATGTACAGATTAAGGAGATCAATTTACGGCCTGCCATGTTGCTTTTAGAGTCTCTGGAGTACCAGGGTGGGCCATTTAATAGATAGTCCTCAGGTATGATGCTCAAGTGGGCATAATCGTACAAGGAAGCCCCCACTCTAGCACTAAAGTTTCCTCATAGAATCCCAATGGATTTGGGATGTTTCATGTTTGTCTCTAAGACTGTTTTTTCTAATTGCACCCAGATGTCAGGAGAGAAGCCAAGAGAGGAATATGGGGGTGGATACACATTCAACAGCACTACCTCAAATGATTTGTATTTAAATTGAATAGCTAGGAGATAGAAGGGGTCATCTCTGAGGACCAGTTCCTGCCCTTGCCAGCCCAAATCTGCCTTGGCAAGTACACATAATCCCCCGAGGCCCATCCTTTTGTCTCGAATTTACACTCTGCTATAGACTGTGATCCAATGCCTAGTAGGTGAGCATCTTTATCATTGGTGGTTAGCCATGTCTCATCAGCGCTATGATGTCAAACGTGGAGAGAAATTCCATCAGGTCTCCATCTGACATTCTGTTCTTCCATCCAGCTATGTTCCATTTCAGTAGCCGAATAGAACTTCCTTGTTTATTGTCAGAAGGAGTACCTGGAGATATGTTGGGGTCTGTGGTTGACTCATGTGCAGCTTGTGCCAGGCCTCCCAGGCCCCCCGGCCTCCCCCACTATACCCCCGCAGCAGCCCCCCAAACCCCGCAGCAGCCCCCATGCTCCTTACCTGGGACTCCCGCCACTTCTTGCTCAATGGCCCATGCGTCTTGGAGTTACTCTGGCAACTGGAACTGCCAGGATTGCTGTTGCTAAATGACGCAGTCACACGACTTTGAACTTTACAACTGCATCACTAGCCAACAGTAATACCGGTCCCAATTGCCATCGTAACCTGAGGACTACCTATATATCTATACTAACATCTGGCTATGATAACCGGATCTTGCAAGTGTTTTTCATTTTATTTATTACTACAGTCATAGACCAGTACAATTAAAAATGCACAAAACATGTCTAAATAAAAATTCTTAGCTCTAATAATAGCAAATAAAATCCATATCATAATTACAATTTAGCATCCAACCTAATCCCCGCAGATGGAGACTGCAGCCATGAAATTAAAAGACGCTTGCTCCTTGGGAGGAAAGCTATGGCAAACCTAGATAGCATATTAAAAAGCAGAGACGTCACCTTGCCGACAAAGATCCGCATAGTCAAAGCTATGGTTTTTCCAATAGTAATGTATGGCTGTGAGAGCTGGACCATAAAGAAGGCTGAGCGCCGAAGAATAGATGCCTTTGAACTGTGGTGCTGGAGAAGACTCTTAAGAGTCCCCTGGACTGCTAGGAGGTCAAACCAGTCAATCTTAAAGGAAATCAACCCTGATTGCTCATTGGAAGGATTGATAATGAAGCTCAAGCTCAGATACTTTGGTCACCTAATGCAAAGAGAGGACTCTTTGGAAAAGACCCTGATGCTGGGAAAGATTGAAGGCAAAAGGAGAAGAGGACGGCAGAGGATGAGATGCTTAGATAGCATCACTGAAGCAATGAGCATGAAACTGAACAAACTCAGGGAGGCAGTGAAGGACAGGAAGGCCTGGCGCGATATGTTTCATGGGGTCACGAAGAGTCGGACACGACTTAACGACTGAACAACAACAAATCCAACCTAATGTTTATATATGAGGTCAAGCAGCCTATACTGTAGTATATTATTACTTAAATTATGGCATCCTATAATTATTAGTAGTTAACTACTGAAATTGCAATGAAGTGTTAATATCTAGAATTGAAGTGTACTGGTTATGTAAAAATATTTACAATAAGTTATTCATCAGATTCCGATGAATCTTTAGTGCTGCTGCGCAGAATTTAGCTACCTGCACTGTGACTATATTCCATTCATCTTTAAGCAGAAACTGTAGATAGTTGTGTGAGAAGGCATGGAGAAGTGACGGCTTCAAAAGAACCATGTTTGCTAGGGGACCGCGCTGTGCACCATGGGGCAGCCTTGGGGAGGACGGCAGGAGGGAGGATGGGCAGAAGGCACGTTCGCACCAGAGTGAAGAGGGACGGCAGGAGGGAGGAAATACTGTAGGCAAGAGGCACGTTCACACCAGAGTGAAGAGAAACGGCAGGGGGCGGCTGTTAGGTCAAGTGGGTATTACAATGTGTATTGCGCTGATTGGATTAGGAAAGTGGAATGTCTGCGGTTTTGCGGTTAATTAGCGGCGCTCCGGGGCGGTAAAAAAGGTGAGATTGTGAGCCAAGCCCTCTTAGGAGGGGGAGGACAGATAGGGGGTATAAAAACCTGTCAGACCTTGTTTCGGGGTTCCTCCATTGCTGCGGGAGGGACCCACCTTTGCAAACGTGCCCAATAAAAAACTTCTGTCTACTGGACAACCGAACCCGTGTCTGTCGTTTTCTGACAGTTGGTATCAGAGCGGCCTGGGAACCTATTAATCATTGGATAAATAAATTTTGTTCAGATATCTCTATAGAATGAGCATCGAAGAAGAACATGCCCAGGGGTTTCTCCCTCTCCGGAATCACAGAGGCAGAGCCTTTCAGTCAAAGGTATCTTTTTATATTTGCCATCGAAAACAGCTGAGGGGAGTGCAGGGCATCATGCAAGCAAGAAAGCTTTCCGATGATTCGCTGACTCTAACTGGCTGAGATATCTGGCAGGGTTGACAATGTATCTGGTGTAATCTGGAGACAGGAACCATGGAACTTTCTCTAAGTCCTCTACCCTCTCAGTGTCCTCTACCCTTTGTCTCATATTTTGTTTTGCCTGGTCATAATCCAATTCAAGTACTGAAGAAGGAGAAAAAAGATCGGACTCAACAGCCTTGGTCCATGAAGAGGAGAAATGATCTTGCAGGATTAATGGTGCGAGGCCTTGAGGAAAAAAATTAATTTCAGCCAAAGATTTAAGGAAGCTATACAGATTCTTGATTCAGCTTCTGTCAACCCAGTCTCCAGACATAGGTGTGCATTTGAAACACAACGAGGCATCTGGAGAATTGCTTTAATAAATCCTGACAGAACTCTTTCCAGAGGTGTGAAACAAGAAGCTGGGAGTCCGAGCTGGGTCCCATAAAGAAGCTGCTAGTGACTTGGCCTGAAAGAGCTTAATTGCAGTGGGAACATAATATCCTCCCTGTGAACGGAAAAATTTAAGGATGGCGTTGGCTGATCTTTGACCAGTAGCAGCTGCATATTCACAATGCGCTTTCCTTGAGCCGGTGGCATGTAGGACCACGCCTAGGTACTTAGAGGTGGTCACTTGCTCTATACTGTGACCATTAAGATACCGTGAGCAAAGTCTTGTCCTTTTGCCAAAGGCCATGACCTTGCTTTTCTGGTAATTTATTTCCAATTTATCATTATTACAGTATTGAACCAGGTCTCGCAAGGCTCTTTTTAGGCCCACTAGTGTTCTAGAGAGCATTACTGCATCGTCTGCATAAAGCAGCAGGGTGATGCTGCGATCTCCTACTTTTGGGGGGTGATGATTTGGTTTATTTATCCATTTTACCATGTCATTGATGTAGAAATTAAAAAGCGGGGGGCCAAAATGCACCCTTGTTTTACCCCCTTTTGAACTTGAACCAGCATCGAGAGAGACCCGTGCATATTACACCTAACCTTGAAGGTCATGTTAGTATCTAAGGCACGTAATAAGTGAGGAAGCCTACGATCAAGTGAAGCAGCTTCAAGCTTCTCCCATAGCTTGGTCCTGGTAACAGAGTCAAAAGCTGTTTATAAATATTTATACATGTATTATTTATAGATGATCTATTTGTCGCATATTTTTCAATCAAATGCTCCAGGACCAAACACTGATCAATGGTGCCTCTCCCTTCTAGACTTCCAGTGGAGGAATAGTGACAGAAGGTTAATTCTGGCTGAAGATCCGCTGAAGCCAAAATTAGAAGCGTGGTATTAAGCGGTGTCTCAAGAATTTTTTCCGAGACATGAAGCATTCTCTGGGCAGGGAGAAGCCTCGTATCGCACCTCTTGTCTTCTGGGCGGCTATAGCTTATCAAACGTCCATCGGATGCAACCGGACGGTGAGCGACCAGCTGGGAAGCTGGTGGAACATCTTGTCGGAGCTGCGTTTAAAGCCTCCTTAAAGAGACATTACTTCCGGCCATCCCACTTCTAAAATCACCTTTGTTGTTTATTATTCATAGAATTTAAAGAGGCTATCCCCATTACAGAAATACTTCTTCTCTTGGTTGGCTTTTCATTATGTTTTGGGATTTCTAAGTGCGTTGTACTGGATCGGAAGGATTGAAATATGAGCACCCAACTCGGAAACTTTAAAATGCTGTAGAAAGTTTTGTATATTTTCAGGAGACTATTTTTCTATGTATACCTTACCTTTGTTTTTGAAAAGAAAGATTTTTATATAAGTGGTTTCCTGTGGAGTTGGAACGATCTATTTTTAGATGCTGTGGGAAAATTTTCGCCTGCTGATTTTCCTAAACTGTGATTGGCTGTAGACTTCCTTCTCCCTCTGCTTTGTTTCTAGTTGTGAATATCTGGTTACGTTTGATTGTTGGGAATACTATCCTGGGCCACAAGAGGGAGCTAAGGTATTATATCTGGATTATTGGATTACTGAAAGGAAGAAATAGCCCTTTTCTCTCTCCTTCTAAGTAAGGGGGGGAAAGAAGAAGATAGAAATAAAGATAATGGCCACCAGAAAGTTAACAAGACGTGGCTCTGGTGATCTTGACTGGATAAAAGGTATGTTTGAAGAATATACTTTAAAAACAACACAAATGATTACCCAAAGTGTTGCTCAAGCACTCAATTTAAAGTTTCTTGAACTTGAAAAAAGGTTAGATCAAACAATTGATCAGAAAATTGAAATAATGGAGAAGAAATTAGAAGGCGGGATTAAAAATCTTAATGACAGAGTTGACTTGCTGGAAAAGGAAAGGGAAAAAGAGCTGGACAAAATTGCATTATTGGAGTTGAGAGACAGAGTTTTGTCTGAAGCTTAGGGGAATCCCTGAAGTTAAAGAAGAAAACTTAACAAATATGATTACATGTGCCATGGCGGAACTAATTGCCTGGGAAGAAAATAAAATGTCAGATGAGATAGAAAAAGGGTTTTGTATAAACTCCAAATGTGCAATTGTACATGGTAAGCCAAGAGATGTGCTGGCACAGTTTTCTAGGAGAAAAACAAGGGTTTTGATTTTGCAAGTGCATTTTGACTCTAAACTTAACATTGAGAGTGTGGATATAATGGTCCTCAAAGAAATACCAGTAAGGTTTTTAAGGAAGAGAAAAGACAATGTATTTCTGACAAATGTTTTGAAAAAAAATAAAATTCCCTTTCGCTGGGAAAAACTGGAAGGGATAAGTTTTTCCTATCACCAACAAAGATTTAAATTAACTTCAGTTTCTAAGGCTAAGGACTTTTTAGCTAGATCTGGAACCAACTTGGAACAGGATACATCTGGAATTAAGCAAATGGATATGGTTACACATGGGGAAGAGACAGCTGTCATTCCTAAAGACTAGGGTGAATCATCTGCATAAAGATGGCTTTGAAATGTCTTACATGGAATATAAATGGGACAAATGCTCCGCAGAAAAGAAAAAAGGTCTTTCACTATTTGAATAAATTGAAATCTGATGTAATTTGTTTGCAAGAAACACATATAAAGAAGAAAGATACAAAATATTTGATAAATAAGAATTTGGGACAGGAATTTGTTTCAGCTAATTTGAAGAACATAAATGGAGTTGTATTATATGTTAAAAATTACTTGAAACCACTTTTGTTGTTAACAGATGAATAAGGTAGATATTGAGATAAAGTCTCAATAAAGTTGATAATATTGTTTATCAACTCAAGTTACTACATCAACAAATTTCAATGTTGACTGTGAAAGACATTGAAATGAAATTAAGATATGCTACACAGAGACACTTTGAATTTGCAAATAAACCAGGAAGTGGAGATTCATGGACTTAAAATGATTGTTGCGGGAGTATACACTCCGAATGATGACAAGATCAAATTTTTTATGTAGCTCTTGAATGAGTTGTCAGCTTTCTCATACCAAAGTCGGTGTTTGATGGGAGATTGGAATGGAGTTGCTTCACCATTAATTGATAGAACATCTGAAAAGCAAATTAAAATCAAACAAGGAAAATTACCAAAGTCCTTTTTTGATTTAATGGATAATTTGGTACTGATGGACTTATGGAGATATAAAAATGGACTGGCAAAAGATTTACTTTTTATTCAGAGAGACATAAATCTTTTTCAAGAATTGATATGATATGGGTTTCAACAGACTTAGCAAATAAAATTTCCACAATGGATATTTTACCAAAGAGTATTTCAGACCATAATCCTATAAGCATGATAATTAGAGAATTTACTAGGTCTTTTAGGTGGAGATTGAATGAATCTATTTTGCAAAAGAAAATGTTATGGAGGACTGTAAGAAGAAATTAAAGGACTTTTTTGAGATCAATCTAGATAAAGGTGTAGTTTTAAAAACAGTGTGGGATACCAGTAAAGCAGTTATGAGGGGACATTTTATTTATCATAATCATATTCTTAAGAAAAAGTCTCAACAAAAATTACAAATGATTTTAAATCAGATCAAGTTGAAGTAGAAGGAACTCCAGAAAAAACTGTCTGATAATAATATTGTTTATGAACTCAAGTTACTACATCAACAAATTTCAATGTTGACTGTGAAAGAAATTAAAATGAAATTAAGATATGCTAAACAGAGACACTTTGAATTTGCAAATAAACCAGGAAGTTGGTTAGCATGCAAATTAAGTAAAGAGAGAGACAAGAGCATGATTTCTAAAATTCAGGAAGGAAATGTGGAATTACTGGACAATTAAAAAATGTAAAAAGTATTTCATAATTTTTTTTCTAACTTATAAAAAAAACAAGAAATTTCTCTGGGAAAGGTTGATGAATATTTGAACAAGCAAAAATTACCCAAACTTCCACAGCTACAGAAACTAATATTGAACATATTAGTAGTCCTAATAACTACTTTTGAAATAGTTGAAGCTATAAAGAGAATCAAACTGGGAAAAGCACCAGGACCTGATGGATTATCTGCAATATATTATAAATGTTTTGAAGATGAGATTCTTTTACCTTTTAAAAGATTGATGAACTCCATATTGTTGGGTGCGGCAATGCCTGACTCATGGAAGGAAGCCAACATTGCGTTTCTACCTAAAGAAGGACAGGATCCTCTTTTAATAAAGAATTATAGACCAATTTCATTACTGAACAACAATTAGAAAATATTTGCTTCAGTGTTGGCAGAAAGGTTTTAAAAAATCTTGCAGGAATTTGTTCATCATGATCAATGTGGATTTTTGCCTAAAAGACAATTAAGAGAAGATTAAGAGTTGGGGTCGTGTTGGATATTATAGAATATTTACAATATCATAATGAATGTCAAATGGCTCTTATTTTTTTGGATGCAGAGAAAGCTTTTGATAATTTGAATTGGATGTTTATGTTTAAAGTTTTGGAAAGTATGGACTTTGGAGAACATTTTATACAGGGAATAACGTCAATTTATACGCCTCAGAAGGCTAGTATTATTGTGAATGAAGAACTAACAATCATGTCATATACAAAAAGGAACAAGACAAGGTTGCCCTTTGTCGCCTTTGCCCTTTATTTTGGTTCTTGAAGTTCTTAATAGATACATTAGAAGGGATGAACAAATAAAGGGCTTCAAGATTAAACAAGAGGTTTTTAAATTGAGGGCTTCTGCTGATGATTTAGTTTTGATATTACAAGACCCTCTGGTATCTGCTGAGCACTTGATGAAGAAATTGAAGGAATTTGGCTCACTGGCGGGTTTTAAAATAAATAAACAAAAAAGAAAAATGTTAATTAAAAACATGACCCTGCCTGATCAAGATTTGCTGATGAGCAAGACGGGTTTCAGGACTGATAAAAAGGTCAGATATTTGGGGGTGATTCTGTCTACTAAAAATAGTGTGTTGTTCCAGAATAACTATGGCAAAATTTGGAATGAAGTGAAAAAAGATTTGGTAAGATGGGAAAAATTACAATTGTCTCTCATGGGCAGAATCTCAGTGATTAAAATGAATGTTTTGCCTAGGATGTTGTTTCTTTTCCAGACTATACCAATATTGACTACAGATTTACTGTTTAAACAGTGGCAGAGAGATATATCTAAGTTATTTGGCAAGGCAAAAAACCTAGAATTAAGTATAAATTGCTACAAGATGCCAAGGAACAAGGAGGTTTGGGTTTGCCTGCTTTAAAACTGTATGTTGACGCTTGTTGTTTGCTTTAGATGAAGGACTGGATAGCCTTGGAGAATAAAGGAGGATTACAACTTGAAGGTCATGAATTAAGATTCGGGTGGCATGCCTACCTGCGGTATGATAAAGTTAAAGTTAATAAGGATTTTAAAAACCATTATATTAGGAATGCCTTACTGCGGATCTGGAATAAATATAAGGTAAGACTGTCTCCTAATGTACCTTTGTGGTTGTCACCTCAGGAAGCATTTACTAGAAGAGAAAATGTGGGAGAAATGAAGTGGTTAAAATATAAAGATTTACTAAATTTTGAGGAGGGTGAACCAAGTTTTAAAACAAGAGAAGAGTTAGAATTAGAAGGTTTTATATGTCACTGGTTTACTCATATGCAATTGTTTGAACGTTTTAAGTTGGATAAAAAGAATTATACTGCAGATTTGTTAATGAAATATCTTATTTTGAGACTCAACTCTGTATAAATGATGAGCATGTTATTGCTAAAATGTATAAGATGTTGTTACAGATGAACTTAGAAGATGAACAAGTCAAGGAATGTATGATTAAATGGGCTAAAAGCTTTGGATACAATATCATGTTGGAACAATGGGAAAATATGTGGAACAAAGGTTTGAAATTTACATTGAATTATAACTTAAAAGAGAATTTTTATAAAATGATGTACCGCTGGTATTTAACTCCTGATAAGTCATCAAAAATGTATACTGGTATAACAAATGTTTGTTGGAAATGTTCACAGGGTGAAGGAAACTTTTATCATCTTTGGTGGACTTGTGAAAAGGCTAAAAAAAATTGGGACCCGATATGCATTGCTATTCAAAAGATTCTTAAAGTGAATATTCAAAAGAAAAAACCCAGAATTGTTCCTACTGGGTTTGATGGAGAAAGGATTGGAGAAACAATATGGATCTTTGCTTCTATATATGATCACAGCTGCAAGACTGTTATATGTGCAAAGATGGAAAGATTCACAAATACCTACAGTGGAAGAATGGATTATTAAACTAATGGACTTAGCTCAAATGGCGAAGCTAACAGCTTTAATAAGAGATAATACTGTTTCTAAATTTGTCTCCTTGTGGCAACCCTTCCCAGATTATGTGCGTGGGTTGGGAAAAAATGAAGCTTTGATTGTGGGATTTATTGATTAGATGGTTTGTGTTGATAGAAATCATGTGAATTAGGATTAATTAGTGGTAAGAGATTTAATTTTTTTTTTAAATTTGTATTCATATCTGTATTGGAGATAGTTGGAAGTCACTTTGTTCCATCTTTCTACTTGATCTCACTCTTTTAGTTTTTGTCTTTTTCTTTTAGTTCTATCTTCTCTCTCTTCTATACTTTCTGATTTGTATTTTAATTGTACTTGTTATATATCTTAATAGTAGTTTTGATTTTAAAAAATGGTGCCTCTCCCTTCTCTAAACTCGGCTTGTTCTTCTGCTATCAAGTTCTCACGATCTAGCCAGTCCTTGAGTTTATCTTGTAGGTGTTTAGCATGAAGTTTGCTAATTGTATTTAGCCGACTTATTGGTCTATAGTTTGCAGGGTCATCTCTGTTTCCCTTCTAAGGATTGGGACAACAATCACCAGCCCCCAGTCATCCGGGATATGTCCCGTATTGTCGATATAAGTGAAGAGCAACGCCAGAACTAGGATCTACTACTCATTATTCTTCAGCAATTCTGCAGAAACGAAGTCGGCTCCCGGGGCCTTCCCCATCCTAAGTTGATCAATAAGAGATTTAATTTCAAGCACTGAGACCGGGGGCCAGTTGGGTATGTCCTTAGCTGGTTGTGTTTTTGTCTCGCTGGAGGGAACTTCATACATCCTCCGAAAGTGAAGCTCCCAAACTGCAGATGATATATGAGAGTCTAACGGGTTATAAGTTCTAGCAGATTGGCAAGCTATTAAATAGAGGAGTTCTTTTTCTTTGCTGCCTCAATAAGCTGTTCCCAAGTGGATCTTGTGTCTTGATTTTTCTTAAATGCCACTAATTCCTTTTATTGTTTTTTGAGTATAAGAAGATGGTTAAGAGTCATTATATTGTTATCTCCGGTCTCCGTTTTGTATGTCTTATATGCTTTCTTAGCTTCTACACAGACCTTATCAAACCATGGCTTCGAAGAGAAGGTGGGCCTCTTAACTGAGAAGTTAGGATCACGGGCAAATAGAGGTTGTAGTTTTTGTACTAGATTTTTATATAGTTCTAGATTTTGAGAGGAGTTGGCTGATATAAAGGCTGATCGAATTATTTGGAAGTTGTCCTCTGCTAAAGCTCTCCTTACCTTCTGGTCAAGTTGCTGGGTTCATGCAACCTGACATCTTATTGGACCTACTGGGGAAATAGCAAAAGGAAAACAGTCCTCAGGAAGCATCTGTCTGGTAAAAAGGTTCAAGTATATGCAAAGTGGTAGATGGTCACTTTCTAGATGCAGTAGAACTTCAAAGTGTCCTATATACTGTATTAAATCCAAGGAGGTTAAGATATAATCAAGGGTGCTAGTTTTAACCCCTGCCATAAATGTAAACTCACCAGGGTAGTCTCCTACCAATGATCCGTTAGACATAAAAAGATTAAGCCTATTTGCCGTCTTAGCAAGGCAGAGTCCAGCATAACTTCCTCTTTTATTTTTAGAGTCGTGTGAGGGAGATATTAGTTAAGTTGGAATCTTGGGGAGGGTATTAATGAAATTTATTGTATAGTGTATAGTCATCCGGCCCCAGTCTGGCACTGAAGTCTCCCCCTAATAGGACCCAAGCATTTGGATGTTCCAGGAGGAGATTACTAATGTAATGTTCCAACTCCATCCATAGGGCAGTGATTTTTTTTGCAATGGAGGGAAGTAGACATTAATAAAATAACAAGTGAGTCTGGGCCCAACTTAAAAAGAAGGGCCATAGCCATATGTTTTAGAGGGGGGATAGGTATGGGCTCTACTCTCAAGGAGGGGGAAATAAATATACCCAACCCTCCCTTCAATCTCCCTGGTCCTCTGCCTGGCCTTGCTTCTAATTTATATGAGTAATATCCACTGAGCAAGAGGTCTTCATCAGTCCATGTTTCTTGCACCAGAATGTCTTTACCTCTCAGAGGATCAAGATGAATAAGACCTCTAAAGCGATACCACCCAGCTAGATTCCACGTTAAAATATTTAGAGTGTTTATCTTGCACTGGTCTTCGTGATGTCAATTTATCTTCTCAGCAATGGCCATTGTTGAAACATGATTGTAAGGTGTGGTGGAAGCTCAGCTTGCTTTGTGCTGTTTATTATTAATTATAGTTCACCGAGAAGTGGATTTATTTTGGGTATCTAAGAGGTCATCCTCAGCAACAGCAGAAATAGCCCCAGAGATGGTACAGGACTCCGAGGCAAGGCTCTGTCTCTGGGAGACTGCTGGTTGTTGAACTGAAGAATCTTCACCTTTATCAGTGGTCTCTGGCCCCCCAAGGATTTGCGGCCATTTCCTGGGGGATACAATTGGGGATCCCCCTTGTAGGAAGAGGTTAAAAGCACATCTGACTCAGGTAAGGGCAGAAGGCGAACTATATCCTTAGGGCCTACATACTTGGAGGTCACGATACACCGAGACCTTTTACCAGTCCGCAAATTATCAGGGACTGGGTTGAGCACTGCAATTTCCCCACTGTCAGCCTGTGTATCTGAACTTTTCTTTACTGTAGAATTCTTAATATTCTGTTGAGTATGTTATCACAGGCCTGAGTACTTGGTAAAGTCAAGTTAATTAATGGCTTTGCTGTGGATTGTGTTGTTGTCAGTGCCTCTCTTAATTCATCCAAACTCTGTATAACATCTGCTTGCTCTGGTTCTGGTCGCACACCAAATAAATCAATCAACAATTCTTCTGGCGCTTCCTCAGCAGACTCCCTAACTGTAGATAACACTTTCTGTTGGTTGTTACTCTGCTTTCTCACGGTCATTAGTGATGCAACAGTTTCATGTTTATCTTATGTGAGCTATCACAATCAAGTTTTAAAGTGATAGTGTCTTCTTGAAGAGACTGATCCAGAAGTGGGCTCACTCTCTGAGTGGAAGACACTTATGGGAAATATTGAGAAAGTACTCAGAAAGGGCTTCATTCTAAAAAGCCTGCTAGAAACTATAGGCTGCTTAAATGTTAATAAAATTCGGATACAGTCTTTTCTAGATGGCAGCCGTTCAGCATGCACTAGATCTATCAGAGAGCATTTACAATGGAGCAGCTGACTCAAGGACAGCGGGACAGCTCTTCTATCACCCCATCACCCTCTGTTCACCTTGTTGTCATAAATCTGCACTGTGATCTGAGCAAACTGCTGTAGACCGGGGAGAGGAGACATTCTCTGTGATGGAGGAGGAGAGCTCTATGAGCTCTTGACTTTCTAATTCTGTCTGTAGGTCCCATTCCAGTGAGTTGTAAGAATATGGGAGTCTAACGGGGTATATGTTCTAGCAAATTGGCAAGCTATTAAATAGAGGAGTTTTTTTTCTTTGCTGCCTCAATAAGCTGTTCCCAAGTGGATCTTGTGTCTTGATTTTTCTTTTTCTCTTTTTAATGTTTTTTTATTTTTACAACAAACACAAAACAAACATGAACAAACAAAAACATAAAAAGGCATAAAAAAGCATCTTCCATTTTATACCGTGTGTCAACCAGTTACCAACTCGTTGGTGCCCCTTTCATAATCTTAAATTCTCATATCATCTATTCAAAATATACTTGTATACTTATCAATTAACAATTATTAATCATTCATAGCTAATCTATAAAATCATTTATTACAAGAAATTTTAACTTTCAATAGGATTAGTAATACATTTCCATCTATCGATTATATGTGTATATATATAATAATTAATATCAAATTTCTATTATAAAATTTCCTAATCCATTACATTACTATATTTTCTCATCTAATCATTAATAGAAACAAATCCCGTGTCATATAAAATTACTTATCTTCTTACTCTAGTTTCAAATCTCAATTTAACTCATCTCTGCACATTCCATAATTTTCAATAACTTCCTCCTGCATAAGTACTTTTTAATTTTTCCAGTTCTTAAAAGTTACAGTTCTAACCAATATCAGTTACAATATCAGTTACAGTTCTAACCGGGTTACAGTTCTAACCAGATTCTTCACTACATGTTTCAACAAAAATATCTCTAGTTTAAAATCTATATGTTACTATATTCAACCAAGTATAAATTTTAGTCTAATCTCTTAAAACATTTACAATCAAATACAATTTTTAACTATATATCTCAGATTTATACTTTATTCCAGCGCTTGCATAATTTTGAGTTCACCCTTTTCATTCAATATCCCAAAATATCTAGCTGTTTATTCCTTTTTCTATATTATTGGATAAGAGAAAGCAATAATAAATGTCCTTTCGAACATTCTGCTTTTTGAAGCTTCTGTCAGTTCCATCATTGTTGTATTCCCCTCGTTTTTTCTTTATACATCTGAAGTAGTTTCTTTCGATATTGTTTTACTTCTTCTTTTTGTACATTCTCTTAGTACGATTTTCCATTATGATCTTGTATAATCTTTTTCTCACCCTCAGTGCCAAGAACAAATCTGTCTCTCTTCATTTATCAGTTGATTAACCCTTTTAATTCTCAGTTTATAGGCCTCCCAATAATTCTGTTTAATGTTTCTGATTTCTTGTACTATTTCTTCCTTTTCCAATGATCCCGTTTTATGTTTAATTAAGTCCATTTTAGCTTTAATATCTTTTTTTCCTTTTTTTTTTTGCGGGAATTTCTGCAGCTCTTCTTCCAGTTTTTTATAGTCATCCTCAATAGTTTAAAGATCTTTTTCTGCATTGTGTTTCTCGTATAGTCTATTATCTTGATAAACCTTCATTGAGTCAAAGGATTCTTTATCTTTGTTCTTGCCAAAAATAAGAGAAAAAAAGAAGCAAAAGGAGAAAAAGAAAAGAAAAAAAAAAGAAAAGGAGAGGAGGGGGAAGACTAAGTCTCTTTAAAAAAAAATCCATCTGGAGGGGGGGAATGGAGAGCAAAGCAGAGCTTCTAGCAGAAAAAAGAGCTACTGCCACTAATCAAGGCTCTTGTGACTAGCTCAAACTCTCCATCTTGATATTTTCAAAATCGCTTTCAACTCCACTTTCTTGTTTATAGTTACGGATGGCACCTGTATAAACATGCACATCCCACTATCTTTTTAGAAAGCACAGTCCTTGAGCGTGCGTCACAATGAGAAAAAAAAAAAAAAAAGCACTAAGTCGAGCCTCTAGATGGCAGTGCAACTTTCTTTCATTTACTTTCTCTTAACTCCACTTTCCCCATTTCAAAATCAAAAAATATAAATTTCTTATAACAATAAAGAAATCTTAATAAAAAAAAGGCTTAAGATAAAAAGTTATTGAGTATTGAAAAGAAAAAGCCAATCCAGTTAAAAATATATTTTTTAAAAGAAAAACATCTTGCCAATTCCACTAAAAAGGGAAAGTTGAAAAGAAAGTTTTTTTCCCCCTTCTTTTTTTTTATAAGGTTCAATCTCGCCGCTTAATCCACTTTTCTTCACTTTTAAAAATCTCTTTAAGTTACTTAAGGTGTTCTCTAAGAATAGTTGAGTAGTAAAAGTCCATCTCACCCAGTTGACACCCCTCTCTTCCTTCTTCCTTTGGAGCTGTCCCGGCTTTCGCAGCCATTTTTGGCTGGCTCTCCTCCGCCGGCTTCAAGAGCTTCTCCCGGGATCGATCTGGGACTTGCGGCGTCCCTGAGATCCACGGGACGCGCCCTTTGCGATCGCCATCTCTTCGGGACGGCTTAGGTCCATCGGGACCGTCCGGGGGAGGAGATATCAGCTGCGATCCTGGGAGCCCAGGATTGCCCGCCGTATCGCCGCGACGCCAGCTCCGCCCTCCGTGTCTTGATTTTTCTTAAATGCCACTAATTGCTTGTATTGTTTTTTGAGTATAAGAAGATGGTTAAGAGTCATTATATTGTTATCTCCGGTCTCAGTTTTGTATGTCTTATATGCTTTCTTAGCTTCTACACAGTCCTTATCAAACCATGGCTTCAAAGAGAAGGTGGGCCTCTTAACTGAGAAGTTAGGATCACGGGCAAATAGAGGTTGTAGTTTTTGTACTAGATTTTTATATAGTTCTAGATTTTGAGAGGAGTTGGCTGATATAAAGGCTGATCGAATTATTTGGAAGTTGTCCTCTGCTAAAGCTCACCTTACCTTCTGGTCAAGTTGCTGGGTTCATGCAACCTGACATCTTATTGGACCTACTGGGGAAATAGCAAAAGGAAAACAGTCCTCAGGAAGCATCTGTCTGGTAAAAAGGTTCAAGTATATGCAAAGTGGTAGATGGTCACTTTCTAGATGCAGTAGAACTTCAAAGTGTCCTATATACTGTATTAAATCCAAGGAGGTTAAGATATAATCAAGGGTGCTAGTTTTAACCCCTGCCATAAATGTAAACTCACCAGGGTAGTCTCCTACCAATGATCCGTTAGACATAAAAAGATTAAGCCTATTTGCCGTCTTAGCAAGGCAGAGTCCAGCATAACTTCCTCTTTTATTTTTAGAGTCGTGTGAGGGAGATATTAGTTAAGTTGGAATCTTGGGGAGGGTATTAATGAAATTTATTGTATAGTGTATAGTCATCCGGCCCCAGTCTGGCACTGAAGTCTCCCCCTAATAGGACCCAAGCATTTGGATGTTCCAGGAGGAGATTACTAATGTAATGTTCCAACTCCATCCATAGGGCAGTGATTTTTTTTGCAATGGAGGGAAGTAGACATTAATAAAATAACAAGTGAGTCTGGGCCCAACTTAAAAAGAAGGGCCATAGCCATATGTTTTAGAGGGGGGATAGGTATGGGCTCTACTCTCAAGGAGGGGGAAATAAATATACCCAACCCTCCCTTCAATCTCCCTGGTCCTCTGCCTGGCCTTGCTTCTAATTTATATGAGTAATATCCACTGAGCAAGAGGTCTTCATCAGTCCATGTTTCTTGCACCAGAATGTCTTTACCTCTCAGAGGATCAAGATGAATAAGACCTCTAAAGTGATACCACCCAGCTAGATTCCACGTTAAAATATTTAGAGTGTTTATCTTGCACTGGTCTTCATGATGTCAATTTATCTTCTCAGCAACAGCCGTTCTTGAAAGATGATTGTAAGGGGTGGTGGAAGCTCAGCTTGCTTTGTGCTGTTTATTATTAATTATAGTTCACCGAGAAGTGGATTTATTCTGGGTATCTAAGGGGTCATCCTCAGCAACAGCAGAAATAGCCCCAGAGATGGTACAGGGCTCCGAGGCAAGGCTCTGTCTCTGGGAGACTGCTGGTTGTTGAACTGAAGAATCTTCACCTTTATCAGTGGTCTCTGGCCCCCACAAGGATTTGCGGCCATTTCCTGGGGGATACAATTGGGGATCCCCCTTGTAGGAAGAGGTTAAAACCACATCTGACTCAGGTAAGGGCAGAAGGCGAACTATATCCTTACATACTTGGAGGTCACGATACACCGAGACCTTTTACCAGTCTGCAAATTATCAGGGACTGGGTTGAGCACTGCAATTTCCCCACTGTCAGCCTGTGTATCTGAACTTTTCTTTACTGTAGAATTCTTAATATTCTGTTGAGTATGTTATCACAGGCCTGAGTACTTGGTAAAGTCAAGTTAATTAATGGCTTTGCTGTGGATTGTGTTGTGATAATATCTGCTTGCTCTGGTTCTGGTAGCACACCAAATAAATCAATCAACATTTCTTCTGGTGCTTCCTCAGCAGACTCCCTAACTGTAGATAACACTTTCTGTTGGTTGTTACTCTGCTTTCTCACGGTCATTAGTGATGCAACAGTTTCATGTTTATCTGTATGTGAGCTATCACAATCAAGTTTTAAGGTGATAGTATTTTCTTGAAGAGACTGATCGAGAAGTGGGCTCACTCTCTCAGAGTGGAAGACACTTATAGGAAATATTGAGAAAGTACTCAGAAATTAAAAAACAGAGACGTCACCTTGCCGACAAAGATCCACATAGTCAAAGCTATGGTTTTTCCAGTTGTAATGTATGGCTGTGAGAGCTGGACCATAAAGAAGGCTGAGCGCCGAAGAATTGATGCCTTTGAACTGTGGTGCTGGAGAAGACACTTGAGAGTCCCCTGGACTGCTAGGAGGTCAAACCAGTCAATCTTAAAGGAAATCAACCCTGACTGCTCATTGGAAGGATTGATAATGAAGCTCAAGCTCAGATACTTTGGTCACCTAATGCGAAGAGAGGACTCTTTGGAAAAGACCCTGATGCTGGGAAAGATTGAAGGCAAAAGGAGAAGAGGACGGCAGAGGATGAGATGGTTAGATAGCATCACTGAAGCAATGAGCATGAAACTGAGCAAACTCAGGGAGGCAGTGAAGGACCGGAAGGCCTGGCGCAATATGGTTCATGGGGTCACGAAGAGTCGGACACGACTTAACGACTAAACAACAACAACACTCAGAAAGGGCTTCATTCTAAAAAGCCTGCTAGAAACTATAGGCTGCTTAAATGTTAATAAAATTCGGATACAGACTTTTCTAGATGGCAGCCGTTCAGCATGCACTAGATCTATCAGAGAGCGTTTACAATGGAGCAGCTGACTCAAGGACAGCGGGACAGCTCTTCTATCACCCCATCACCCTCTGTTCACCTTGTTGTCATAAATCTGCACTGTGATCTGAGCAAACTGCTGTAGACCGGGGAGAGGAGACATTCTCTGTGATGGAGGAGGAGAGCTCTATGAGCTCTTGACTTTCTAATTCTGTCTGTAGGTCCCATTCCAGTGAGTTGTAAGAATTAGATCTATCTTGTAAAAAGTCCGCAGCTGAGTGACTTACTGGAGCGATCTGCTTGTTCATTGTATAGTCGTCCATTTTCTGCTGCTTCAGTGGCTTAAATGAGGTCTGTGTTGCAGAGTGGACACGCTGTCTCTTTTTCTTCTTCCCCATTCTTAAATCCTGGGGCACCCTGTTGGAGAAGACTCTCTCCCTACGCAGTTTTTAAAAACAGTAGATTTTTTCACAACCTAAGCAACTGCCCCAATGCAGTACTTGCAAGAAACAGCCCGCTCTGCTACTAACAACATGCTGAATTCGATCAGGTGGATGGAAGAGATCCAAACTCAGTGGCTATGATAACAGGATCTTGCAAGTGTGATTCTGGTCTACCACCTTTCCCCTTCTTAAACTCCAGTCTATTAGGGAGGTCTCTGTCTCAGCCACTTCTGAATATTATCTGGACATTCTGGACTTAGAAAATGTTTTAGCCCTGGTTACCTTGGCAACAGAGCTGGTATATCTCCATCAAAGTCGTCTTCCTTACACTCCTCAGTGAGGTCCCAGCAGCCTGAATGAGGGGCTGGCCCATCTACTTCTCAAGAAGCTGGATCCAGCAGGTGTGAACAACTGCCCCATCTCCCATCTCCTCTTCTTAGGGAAGGTTGTTGAGAAAGTGGTGGGCCTGCAACTAGAGAGAGTTCTGGAAGAAACGGACTATCTGGACCTGTGGCAGTTTCCCTTCAGCCCTGGGCATGGGATGGCAACTGCTTGTGGACCTGGATGAAGGAAGCATGACCATTGTTGCCCCTCTAGATCTCTCAGCAGCTTTCAGGATACGGTCAACCACAGTGTTTGGTCTTTTGTCCTTGACAGGTTTTGTTGCCCAAAAGAGAGCAGGTTTCTGACTCATGCCAACTCTTTATTCTTTATGCCAAAAAAATCAGTAATTTCAACTTTTAAAGTATTTTTAAATTTCTTTAATGGTAATTTTATTAAAAATTAAAGTTACAAAGGTAAAAACTAATAGAAACTAAAAAAAGAAAATAGAAAGAAAAATAGAAAGTGCAGCAAAGAAAAAATAGAAAAGAAAATTAGAAAAGAAAAAATAATAGTAAAGAAAAATATATATCTTGAAATGACTTCCCCCTCCATCACAAGAAGTATAAACAATTTTAGTAACTTAACACGTTTTCTTAAACTACAAGAAATGATCTCTTCTTCCCATATCTTACCTGTAAACAAACCTTTAAATCCTCATTGTTTCAGTCCTGATCAACAAAACTCCAGTAAGGGTTACCAGACACAACAACTTATCTATTTTAACCTTGATCGCATAAATCAATTTTATATTCCTTCTTTCTATTTTTAACAATCTTGATCTTTATCCCTTCAAATAATGTCCTAGAATTTGATTTGCTTTCATTTTTTCTTTGTCCCTCAAAGCTTTAACAAGCCTCTTTTGTAAATCCAGTATAGGAAAATTATCCAGGTCACTCTCTTGGTTTGTCACCCTTTAATTATTAAGACATCAGCAGTTTTCATTTGTACGACCAGTGTAGCATCTTTTTCCATATCATTCTTGTAGCCTGTCATTTTTAAATCCACCTTCAGATCAGTCTCAGTCTTGTCAGGTAAAAGTTGCTCCTCTTTCATAACATCTTAAACACAGTCTATCCATAGAGGCAGACGCTCTTAAAATTAACTTCTGGGTCCATTGTTCAAAAATAGCCTTCAATATATCCAACGTTAAAATATTTTGCTTCATTCTGTATTAATTAGTCAATTTAAGTGTTCTTCTCCTTTAATTGTAATCTTTAGTTCCTTCTCATTCCCTCTACTGTCCAACCTTCAAAATATCATCTTATCATTTTTTTAAAGAGAATTCAAAACAAAAGCATTTTCCCTTTGGAAGGATTCTTATACTTATTTCCAAAACCTAATTTCAAATTCAAACCCTTTGTCTGTTGGTAACTTTCCAAAATCAAAGTTCTAATCACCCTTTTGCTATTTATTCCAAAAGAAAAAAAACCTAACTCCTTAAATTTGTATTTAAAACATCTTTTGCAAAGGATTGAAGGAAACTCACCCACTGCTGTAAAACCTATAGATGAGATTCAGGTGCTAGACCAAAAAAAGGAAAACTATTTGCTAGCTCAATGATCTGCACTGAAAAAACGCGTCCATGTTTTCACTCCCCTTTATAATAGGCTGCCTTGGAAATAAGATTGAAGAAGAGTGTAAAAATACTTATAAACAGTAAAAATATCACTGCTTTTCAGCGCCTTGCCAGAACTAAGTCCAGTCTGGTCATCTTCAGAAAGTCTGAAAGGATGACCTGAAAAGTTGACCTGAAAAAAGATGACCTGGGAAGGTGACCTGAAAGAAGATGACCTGAAAGAAAGTTTGAAGATGACCAATCTGGTAAGGGGGATGTGGTGGTTCATTTGCAGGGCCTCACAGAGGAATTTGCAGAGCACCTGCAGGATAAAATCACTCGGATTCATTCCAAGTTGGACTCCGAGTGTGGTGGAGGGTCTGGGGAGATACCAGGGGATCGTTCTTGCCTAGTTATCTGGAAACGGTTTGATCCTGTGGTTCCTGAGGAAGTGGACAGGATCCTCTGGACTGCAAGGACCACCACTTGTCATCTGGACCCATGCCCCTCCTGGCTGGTGAAAGCAGCTCGGGAGGTGACATGTGGTTGGATCCAGGCGATGCTTAATGCACCCATGTAGGAGGGAGTGTTTCCAGCACCCTTTAAAGAGGCGTTGGTGCACCCCCTCCTCAAGGAGCCCTCCCTGGATCCTACTGTACTGGACAACTTTCGTCCAGTCTCCCACCTCCCCTTCCTGGGGAAGGTGGTTGAGAAAGTAGTGGCTTCGCAGCTCCAAAGGGTCCTGGAGGAAACAGATTATCTGGACCCTTATCAGTCAGGTTTCAGGCTCGGCTATGGAACGGAAATGGCATTGGTTGCACTTAAGGATGATTTCTGGCAGGAGCGGGATGGTGGAAGTGCGACCATCCTTGCTCTCCTGGATCTCTCAGCAGCGTTCAATACCGTCGACCACGGTATCCTATTGGGACGGCTCAGGGATATGGGGGTGGGCGGCACAGTTTTGTGCTGGTTCACCTCCTTTCTCCAGGGCCGATCCCAATCGGTGGTGATAGGGAGCGAGAGGTCCCATCCTCGGTCCGTCCATTGTGGGGTGCCACAGGGTTCGGTTCTCTCCCCGCTCCTTTTCAACATCTATATGAAACCGCTGGGTGAGATCATCCGTCATCATGGGATGAGGTATCATCAGTATGCTGATGATACTCAACTATATATCTCCATCCCTGGTGAGGTAACTAATGCCGTTACCGCCCTCTCGTGGTGCCTGGAGGCTGTGAGGGTCTGGATGGGGAACAACAGGCTCCAGCTGAACCCTGGCAAGACGGAGTGGCTGTGGGTTAATGGTTTCTCTGTATCCGGGACATTGTCATCGTTGGTCTTGGATGGGGTAGCATTGCCCCAGGCAGACCCAGTGCGTAATTTGGGGGTCCTCCTGGACTCACGGCTCCTGCTCAAAGAGCAGATGGCAGCCGTGGCCAAGAGGGCTTTTGCACAGCTTTGGGTTGTGTACCAGTTACGCCCTTTCCTGGATCGGGATGCCCGGCGAACAGCCACTCATGCCCTTGTTATCTCCCAGATAGACTACTGCAATGCGCTCTACATGGGGCTACCCTTGAAGAGTATCCGGAAGCTTCAGCTGGTCCAGAATGCGGCCACATGAGCAATTTTTGTGGTTGGAAGAAGGACCCCATTATATAACACCTTTGCTCCGTGAGCTGCATTGGGTACCGGTTTGCTTCCGGGTCCAATTCAAGGTGTTGATTATCACCTTTAAAGCCCTACGTGGCATGGGAGCAGGTTACCTGAAGGACCGCCTCACCCCCACGATGTCAACCTGTCCCACCCGATCTCACAGAGAGGGCATGCTCTGGACCCCCTCGGCAAAAGAACTCTGACTAGCGGGGTCCAGAAGGCGGGTCTTCTCTGCTGTAGCCCCCGCCCTTTGGAACATCTTGCCCCTGGGGGTGGGACAGGCCCTCTCACTCCAGGCTTTTCGGAGGGATTTGAAGACCTGGCTCTGCCATCTGGCCTGGGGCGGGGAGGGAGGATATCAAAAATGGGGTTGGCTGGCTCCTTAGCAGCCTGGTGTGGCCTCTATTGGCCTCTTGGATTTTTTAGCCTTTTTATCTTTTTCTTTGTAACTTTGGTTTTATAATCTTTTAATTATGTATTGCCAATTTTAGTTTGTTGTAAGCCGCCCAGAGTCCCCCGTTGTGGGGAAATGGGCGGGGACAAGTCAAATAAATAATAATAATAATAATCCAGTCTGTTCATCTTCAGAAAGCCTGTTGAAAGCCTGAAAGATGACCTAAAAAGATAACCTGAAAAAAAGATGACCAGAAAAAACACTACCTGAAAGAAAGCCTGAAGATGACCAGTCCGGTCTGGTCACCTTCAGAAAGCCTGTTAAAGTCCCTCCTTCCTGTGAGCTGGTTAAAATGTCAGTGACCATTTCATCTGTAGGACAATATATAATGTCCATTAGTCCTTTCTGGTATAAATCCTTTACAAATTGACACCTTAATCTAATTGCTCTACTTCTTGCCTTAATACTTTCTCCTTTACACATAGTAATACAGGCTTGGTTGTCTTCAAACATCACAACTGGTGTAGGTTCATTAATACCAAAGTCCTTTAATAAGTGAAGAATCCATTCCAAATCGTTGCATGCGTTCGCTGCTGATATACATTCTGCTTCCGCTGAGGATTGAGCCATGACAGTCTGTTTCCTACTAGTCCAATCAACAAGATTATTTCCAAAATAAAACAGATATCCACTAGTTGACTTGTATTCCATTGGCTCTTCTCCCCAGCTAGCATCCATGTATGCAACTTGTTAGGATTTTCTCATGGGAAGAAATGCAACTCGCTATCTTCAAACAATTGTTTAGACTACAAAAGCAAGCCATCTTCATTTATTTTTGTTAGTTTGCACATACAGTGGTACCTCGGTTCACGAACTTAATTCATTCCGCGACTCTGGTCGCGAACCGAATTGGTCGTGAACCGAATCAAATTTTCCCATAAGCTTCAATGTAATTACGGTTAATCCGTTCTGAACCATACATTTTTTTTTTAAAACTGCAAAAATATGACACAAAGTACAGCATGAAGAGAGAGAGTGCTAACTTTGCTCGACGCGACTTCTGGCGTGGAGGACAGGAAGGCGAGTGGGGAGGCTGTTACTGCTTGGAGGGAGAGTTCCCCTCCCTACAGGAAGCCGCAACCATGTGTCACGGGAGGGAAAATGGCCGCGGATCCTGTTCGTCACCCGATGCGGAGTTCGAGAACGGAGGCAAAATTTTGCGACCGGAGCTGGTCGTGACCCGAAAAGTTTGTGAACAGAAGTGTTCGTGACCCGAGGCACCACTGTATACTGCTATTTACTGCCACCTATTGGCATTTGTATGCTAGTTACCCAATGGGGAGGTGCATAGTGTCAATCAATTGTGAGTGATTACATGTCTCACTGCTTAGTAGGATTTTAGCCATCATATAATCAGTTTTATAGGTTATGTAGTAGTAACTAATAACCAAGTAGTGTACCTCTTTTCTGAGAGTTTCTCTCTAGAGACTTTGTTAAACTTGTGCAGTGGATAAGTCTTGGATGGCACATATATGAGAAGAAGTGATTTTTTTCCCTATGTTTTGCATGAAACTTGTATTTTATGTAGTTTTCTATTTTTCTCAATAAATACCAGACATGTTGTATACTTTCTGGCTGGATTTCTTTGGAGAACAAGATAAGGACATTGCATTCTTTAAATCTCTCTAACGCTGGTGTGTATTTTTCGCATGACCTGTGGTTATAGCTGCACTCTGCAGAACAGGTTATGGGCCCCGGATGCCCAGAGTGAGGAGAGATTTATGCCTGGATTTGTTGCCCTGCCTGTGTAACGTCTGGTACAACCTTGTTTGAGGTTTGGATTTTTTCTCTGTGTTTTTTCTGTGTGTGCCTGCAAACTGAAGCATGGCCACCATGGCAGTGAGCCTACCCTTTGAGAGGTTAAATCTGAAAAATTACCAGACTTGGAGTATAAAGATGAAATCTTTTTTCCCGAAGGAGGGTTTATGGCAGTTTCTACAGAATGCCCCACCAGGAGCACCTACGGCCGCAGAGCAAGTTATGCTGGACCGTGCTTATGGTAACTTGATCCTGGGACTTGAATCTTCAGAATTAGTCCATATTCGTCATTTGGAGACTGCTCACGAATGCTGCGGAGCTTTGCGTGCTATTTATGCGAGACAAACCTCAGCTGCTATCATAAGTTTATCAAAGCAGTTATATAATCTTAAATTGGATCAAGGAGCTAATGTAATTGAGCATTTAGATAAGATGAAAACTTTGTTTGCTGAGCTGGAGGATTGTGATATGGCAATACCAGAGAGACAAAAAGCTTGCATAATTCTTTCGAGTTTGGATGATTCTTTTGATATGCTGGTTGAAGCAGCGCAGACTTTGACACCAGCAGATCTTCCAGTGGATTATCTTGCAAATCATCTACAGTAAATTCAGAATGCTCGTGAATTGCAAAGTTCAAAGAAAAGGCTTGATAATGTGAGGCAGCGACCTTCTGCTGGCATAGAGACTGCATGCGTGGAAAAAAAATGTTTTCGCTGTATCTCTACCAAACATCTAATAAAAGACTGTCCTATGAAAAATCAGCCAACTGATAGTTCCAGAAAGTTCGTCCGTCATGGGAAGGGACTGCCTGTTAAACAGCAAGCAATTACTAGACTGGTATCTACTTTGATTTCTAACAGACACACACGTTCTTCTGATACGTGGTTACTGGATTCTGCTTGCAGTGAAATCATTGTAAATAATGAGCAGTTATTACTGACTAAATGCAAGCCTAGAATTCAGCAAGTTGCCTTGGCTGATGGTTCTATAGCTAAAGTAACTATGCAAGGTAAAGTCTTCGTCCCTTGTTTGGGGGAAGTGGTTTCTGATGTACTCGGTGTTCCTACACTTGATTTTTCCCTTCTCAGCGTTCCTGCATTAACTAGAACTGGGTATACTGTTACGTTCCAAGGTTCTGAATGCTTAGTTAATAAAGAGGGGGCTGAGTGTGCTAGAGGGGAATTGGTTAATCAATTGTATGCAATGCTTCCTAAACAAGATGTGTTGATTGGAAGTTGTGTTGGTAATGTACCTCTACATAATGATTGTATTCATTATTATCACAGAGTGCTTGGTCATCCTGGATGGAAATGTTTGTCACAGATGTCCAAGGTGTATCCAGAACTGAGATTTAAAAAGTGTGCATAGTTTCTTGATCGTACTGTGTGTAAGCAATCTAAGATCAGGGCTGCCCCTGTTGCTAGAAAAAGTGGTAGAGTATCCACCAAATTTTTTGCACTGGTACATGCTGATTTAGCTGGACCTTTTCCTCCAAGTGAAGGTGGAGCAAGATTTATGTTCGTTTTAGTAGATGATAAAACATGTTTTACGTTTTGTTATTTGCTTAAACAGAAATCAGAAGCATTCTCTCGTTTCAAAGAGTTTGTTGCCATGATAAAGAGAAAACATGGGTACAAAATCGGGAGTTTGCAAACAGATAGAGGGGGTGAATTTATCAGCAATGAGTTTCAGAACAGGCTGCGTAAGAAAGGAATTTTTCACAGACTAACAAATGTTGGTATGTCTGCAGAAAATGGTACAGCTGAAAGAAAGATTGGTGTGTTGAATATCATCAAACAGAGTCTGATGTTAGACGCTCAAGTACCAGCCCATTTTTGGGGTGAAGCAATTCTAACAGCAGTATTTCTTACTAATAGACTTTGGAATTCAGCTGTAAATGAAGTTCCTTATTTTTTGCTATATGGCAAGTATCCTTCTTTAGAGCACTTGTGTACGTTTGGGACTTTTGCTTATGTACAAATTCCTAAGTCTCAAAGAAGGAAGAAAAACCAAAAGCACAACGTTTAAGGTTTGTTGGTTATTCAGCTGAATCTAAAGCCTATCGTTTTTCTTTAGGTCATGGTCAGGTTGTAATCTCTAGAAATGCTAATTTTGAAGAGCCTACTGATCGGAAAAGGCTGCACGCAAATTCAGAGGTCATTTTGCATTCAAACACAGAATTAGCTAGAGAACAAACACCACCTTCTGCACCCACATCTCCACAAGTCCTCAAAGAACCTGCTCAGATGAAACAAGAAGCAGTTTCACCAAAACAAATGCAGGGCCAGGAGGGGAGTTAATGCAGGTAGCTGAGTTAGAGCAGAAAACAGAAAAAGAACAAAGTGTTATTGAAATTCCTCGTAGGTCGACCCGCACAACAAAGGGAGTTCCGCCTGAGAAATTTCTAATTCAACAAGTAAGAGTGTGTCAAATTACATGTGAGCCTCAATGTTTTGAAGCAGTTTTAAGTTTGCCTATAGATGAACAAGAGAAATGGAACATTGGTATGGATAATGAATTTCAGACATGAGTAAAACAGAATGTTTTTGAAGTTACTGATTTACCTCCATCACAAAAGGCCATAGGTTCCAGATGGGTATTTAAAAAAAAGCTTTTACCTGATCATACCGTTCAGTATAAAGCTAGACTAGTGGCACAAGGATATTCACAAGAGCAGTTTGTGAATTACAATCTCACATATGCACCTACAGTTAGGCCTGAGTCATTGCGTGTAATTTTGGCCTTAGCTTGCAGAAAGAGACATGATCGTTCATCATTTTGATGTGGATACAGCGTATTTGAATTCTGAGCTTCCTGAAACTGTGTACATGAAACAAGCACCAGGTTACACATGTGGCAATTCCCCAAAAGTCTATAAGTTGCGTAAAGCACTGTATGGATTGAAACAAGCTGGGAGATGTTGGCATCAATGTTTAGATAAAGTTTTGTTAGAAATTGGTTTCAAGAAATCATTAGCTGATCCATGTGTGTATACTAGAGGAACTGGAAAAGATTATACAGTACTTCTTACTTATGTTGATGATTTCTGTCTTGCTACTGGTTCTTTAAATGTTGTAAAAGAATTTGCCAAGCAAATGGAGCAATATTTTAAAATGAAGGATCTAGGTATGTTAAGATACTACCTTGGTATTGAAGTGTATAGATCTGACAATGGAGAAATCTATCTAAGTCAAAAGAAAAAGATAGAAGAGTTATTAACACAAATGGGAATGTCAGAAGCTAAACCTGTAAAAACACCAGTGGATTGTGATTTTCTGAAAAATGAAATATGTGAAGAATTGTGTGAAAAACCTGAAGTGTATCATTCTGTGATAGGTTCTATCCTTCACCTAGCACAATGGACACGCCCTGATTTGTCATATGCTACAGGAGTTTTAAGTCGTAAAGTAGCCAAACCAACAGAACATGATTGGCAAGGATTAAAAAGAATAATGAGATATTTAAAAGGCACAATAAACCTTTGTCTTAAAATGTCAAGTGTTGGGCCTGAAAGCCCTGTAATCTTTGTTGACAGTTCCTTTGCAGAGGAAGGAGACAGAAAATCTATAACTGGGTTTATTTGTAAATTTGGTGAATCTACCATTGCTTGGAAAGCAAAGAAACAAACATCAATAGCTCTTTCAACAGCAGAAGCAGAATTCGCAGCTTTGTCAGAAACAGTCTGTGAGTTAAGATGGTTTCATCAATTATTCACTGACTTAGATATACATCTGTCATTGCCTTATACAGTATATGAAGATTCTCAAGCTTGTATAGGGTTAGCTAAAACACAAAACCTAAGAGCTCGTACAAAATATGTAGATGTCAAGTATAAAAATGTAAGACAAGCTATTTCAGAAAATTTCATTGATCTTGTGTATCTGAATCAAATCTTGCAGATGTATTTACTAAACCATTATCTATTGTAAAACATGAAGCAATGCTTACTAGACTTGGATTTAAACAAATGTAATTGTTACTGTATTGTTGTAACCATCTGCCTGTACTACCCTGCAATGTGTATTGTTGTTTTCCGAAAGCGACTTGAGAGGGGTGTTAGGATTTTCTCATGGGAAGAAATGCAACTCGCTATCTTCAAACAATTGTTTAGACTACAAAAGCAAGCCATCTGCATTTATTTTTGTTAGTTTGCACGTATACTGCTATTTACTGCCACCTACTGGCATTTGTATGCTAGTTACCCAATGGGGAGGTACATAGTGTCAATCAATTGTGAGTGATTACATGTCTCACTGCTTAGTAGGATTTTAGCCATCATGTAATCAGTTTTATAGGTTATGTAGTAGTAACTAATAACCAAGTAGTGTACCTCTTCTCTGAGAGTTTTTGGCTAGAGACTTTGTTAAACTTGTGCAGTGGATAAGTCTTGGATGCCACACATATGAGAAGAAGTGATTTTTTTTCCTATGTTTTGCATGAAACTTGTATTTTATGTAGTTTTCTATTTTTCTTAATAAATACCAGACATGTTGTATACTTTCTGGCTGGATTTCTTTGGAGAACAAGATAAGGACATTGCATTCTTTAAATCTCTCTAACGCTGGTGTGTATTTTTGGCATGACCTGTGGTTATAGCTGCACTCTGCATAATACAACTAATCTAGGATTTTCACAAGATGATATCTTTAACGTTAAGTCCTCTGTTCCTTTCAAGTATCTCATCACTCCCTTTACAGCATTCCAGTCATGATGGTTTGGTGAACTCACTTTTCTACTTAAAATATTAAGGGATGCTGCAATATCAGGTCTCGTGGTTTTACTCAAATAAAGGAGTTTACCTATAGCTTCTTGGTATTTACCATGATTTGTAAATAACTGTCCATCCTCCAATTTTAAATAGGTTAATTCTAATGGAGTACTTGCAGGTTTACAATTTTTCATGCCAACAGATTGTATAAAGTCCATAATCTTCTGCTTTTGACTTAAGAGAAAACTCCCATCATTAGGTTTTTCAATTTCCATTCCTAGATAATATTTTACTTCCCCAAGCTGTTTAATTTCTATTTCAGTCTTTAATTCATTACCTATTTCATTAACATCCTCCTTGTGTTGACAACATATTAATAAATCATCTACATAGGTCAGGATATATTAATATTGTCCATTCTTGAGTCTCATATATAAGCAGGGATCAGCCTTTCCTTGCTTAAATCCTTGATAATAGAAAAGGTCTGTTAACTTATCATACCAGCTTTTGGCTGATTGTTTAAGCCCATAAATACTCTTATTAAGTTTACAAACAAGATTTTCTTGTCCAGTGTTTTGAAATCCTTCAGGCTGCACCATATAAATTTCTTCTGAAAGATCTCCATTAAGAAAAGCTGTTTTAATGCCTAGATGTTCTACAAACATATTTCTTGAACAAGCAACATTAAGAAATGTCCTAAATGTTGTATAATTAACCACTGGTCCAATTGTATCAAAATAGTCAACTCCATATCTCTGGGAAAAACTTTTCACAACCAAACATGCCTTATATTTATCGATACTTCCATCTGAATTATATTTGATTTTATATACCCATTTATTTCCAATGGCCTGTCTGTTAGGAGGTAATTCAGTAGGAGTCCAAACATGATTTTGTTGTAAAGTCTGATATTCCTCCTCCATAGCTTCTATCCATTTTTCTCTTTCTAAAATAGATAACTTGCTAATATCTTCCAATTTGCTGGTTCTTGCAAGTTCTCACAAAATCCATATCTTTCTGGAGGCTTACCTTTATTACTTCTATCTGATCGTCTTACATTAGTTGTTTGTTCTATTTCTGTTTCATATGGTTTAATTCTTCCTTCCCCTTCTGTTATAACGACATCTCCCAAAGATGGACCTACTAATTGACCAATGATCTCTATAGGTACCCCAGTGACCAATTCTTGTGGAACAGTATCTATGCTCTGTAAATCAGTTGTTAATATAGCCTCAACTGTCTTTTGCATTATATTTCTCTCATCCACATATACAACATTGCAGCAACACTTCACTTCAAGAGTTTTAGGATCAAAGACTCTATACCCTTTCCTCCCAGGAGGATATCCAACAATGATTCCAATTTCAGCTCGTGGATCAAGCTTCCCTTTTTTCTTTTGGAACATAAGAATATGCTTTAGCGCCAAAGATTTTCATATGCTTTAAACTTGGTTTTTTCCAAACCATAGTTCAAAAGGTGTTTTACCTGTCACTTTACTAGGAATTCTGTTATGCAAATAAGCTGCTGTAACTACCGCTTCAGCCCATAAAGAGTCAGGTAGTCCAGCTTGCATCAACATAGATCTAGACATCTCCTGTAAAGTTAGGTTCAACTTCTCAGAACATCCATTCTCTTGTGGAGAGCAAGATATGGTTACTTTATGTTCTATGCCCTCCTGTTCCATAAACCTCTTAAAATCTGCATTACAATATTCTCCACCTCCATCAGTACATAGTGTTAAAGGTGCCTTACCAAATCGGTTCTTAATTGCGGCTACGTACCACTTAAAGCTTTCAAGAGTCTCATCCTTGTTTTAAGTATATATACATAACTATATTTGCTCTTAAATTCAGTGAAGGTAAGAAAATATCTGTTCTTGCCTGCAGATAATGGCATAGGACCCACTAGGTCTGAATAAACCTCTCCCAAAAAATCCTTATCTTGCACATTGGATTGTCCTGAATAACTAGGAGCCGTTCCCTTTGCTTTTATACAGATTTCGCACCTTTCTTTTGCTTTATCACATTTAACAGCATTAATTCCATTTTCTGGCAATAATTTTTTGATATTTTGCATATTCCTATGAGCTAAGTTCACATGCCATGAATAAAGACAAGTTTTGTGATCACAGATATCTTGCCTAGCTTGACAGATAGGCCTCCCCTCATTTGTTATAATATCATTAACATCAACGATACAATGAAATCCATCTTTTTCATCAACTTTAAGCACTAGACCAGTTCTATCATTAATAATTTTTCCCTATTACAGTGTAACCATTCTTCACGATCCTTTTAGTACCGAGCAAATTATTTGAGGCTTCAGGAACAAAAGCAACATTTCTTAACATAAGGTTTACTACCTCACCTGTAGAAGTCAAAACTCTTAAAGGTACAGTTCCAATTCCAAGAACATTTAGCCTTTGTTGATTTGCTTGCAATATCTCTGATCTATTTTCTGTATCAAGTTCACTAAAATTTTCTCTAAACTGGCAAATGTGGATAAAACTACCACTGTCAAGGAGAAAATGCCTTCTATCATTTACACCTTGATAATCAGATATTTGAAACACTTGATCATCATTGCAAGCATTCATACCATTATTAAACCCTTGATTATATCTCTCATTTGGTCTACCATTTAATGGTTTAAAGTCTCTGTGGCCATTAAAATGTCCTTGTTTACTGAAAGACATTCTTTCTGTAGGAACATTTACTCCTCTGGCCTTTTGACCTTCTACCCCTTTAAATCTACAATACTTAGCAATATGCCCAGTCTTCGAGCACACATAACATCTCCTTTCCTTAAGATCAGGTCTTGTTCTTAATACTGACATTTCTCCAGGTATGTTATCCGTTACCCTTTTAAGGCCAGAGTCTCTCAAATAAGCAACTGTATAATCTAAATCCACTTTTGCAATAGACTCAAGCATAGCCTTTTGGTTTGCAAAGGATTGTGGGAGACTAAGTAATATACAGGTGTGAAACTCAGTCAGATATCTCTGCTCCTGCAGACTGAAGCTCTGAAACAAGCTTCAACATTTCATCTAAGTGCTTATCAATACTGGTTCCTTCATTCATCCTCATATTATACAATCTTTCTTTCAAAAATATCAATTCTTATTTGATCTAATAAAATATTTTCCCTTAAGAGCATTATATAAACCTTTAGCTGTTCTATATTTAGTTACTAATGGACTTTCATGATCTTCTATACAGGCATATAATATCATTAAGACTTTTGCTTCTTTCATTTAATACTCCTTTTGCTCTAATTGGCTTTCAGGCATATCTTTATCTATGATGTCTAAACAGTCCTGTACTTGAAGGGAAACTCTTAACCTTGCATCCCACGTGTGAAAGTTATTCCTATTTAACTTTGGAATTGCAAATATGCTGTTATTACTTACACCCTGTTGGAAACCTTGAGTAGGTGTAATAGCTCCATCTGTTAAAGTGCCTAAGGTTACAGACATTTTAAAATTACTCTATGCAAACTCCTCTGCTAAATTCTCCTCTAGTTTAAAATCTTTACTATCAATACTTCACTTACATAAATCACCTTATCTCTTTAAAAATTTCTTACCATTAAAAAGGAAAAAAAGGAAAAAGGGCTCTTTGCTTTGCTGTCTGGATCAAAAGGAAAAACACCAAACTTAATAATAACTTTCTTGTCTTCTCTTTAAAAAGTTTATCAGATTCTCAAGCCCAACCATCCTCTCCTACCAATTTGTTGGGTAATGAGATTAAGAGGAGACAAGGAATATAAATTATCAACCTTTATATCTATTTCAAAGGAGTGTTTCACAAAGCAGCTGGGCACAAACTGAGCATCTCTCCTCAAAGTCTTAAAGCAGCCATGTCCTCCAGCAGTGTCAAGCTGCTTTCCAGCCATTTCTCACTTGTGTTGTGTGCATGCAGACATCAGTTTGGCATCAAGGGGACATGTGAAGGCAAGAACTGAGAAGCAAGGTAGCCTCTGAAACAGTCACACAAACCTTCCAAAAGGCACAGCTCTTCCGTGCTCCTTCAGAAGGAGGTCATACGGTGCTGCCTTTTGTGAAGGGCCTCGTTCTAATGTTTTGGATGGCCCCAACACTTCCCATCATTGCCACGGCTCACCACGCATGTAACCGGGGCCTCTTTAATGCCAATTCAGTGTTCCATCCACAACACCACAATGGATTGTGCCCTTCTCACATATTCGTCCTTGCCAGGAGAGACTGGTTGGCTCTGCTGGGTTCAGTTCTAGGAGAAGGGGTATTTCAAGGGGCTTCAACGGTGGCTTTTAGAGCTGGGCATTTTGTATCGTGGAACTACCTCTTCATTTTAGATCTTGAAAAGCAGAACGTTTAACCGTAACAAGAGAGTTGACTGTGTCAACCATGGAATAAGAGATGGAGTTAGAGGTCTATGTCTGATAGCTATTATAATATGACTGCTCTAAAATATCTTGTTTGTATTGACTAATATTGCACTGCACAATCGTTATTAAAATAGGAAAGGAAAGGAAAGGATTGTGCACAGAATTGTCTGGATGAGAATGACTGTTGGCTGAATCAATTGTTTCAGTGTTTCCAGTGGAATTAAAGTTGATATTTTCTGTTTCCTGCATTCTCTTCCAATTACTCTTTTTTGGCACTGAATCTGGTTCTTTTATACCATGAAATAATACTCAAGCTAACGGCTGTTTTTGTGCAATTTCTTTATTTATAGCTTTTACTTCTTTAAAAACCCATTTTTAGCCTAAGACAAGACAACAAGGTAGCAACAAAAGAAAAACATATCAAACAAATTGAAGGAAGCTCTTTAATGGACTTCATTTAGGAGAAGACGTGGACAGTTGGTACACCACTTTCACATTTATACATTTGTTGAATGTTTGCAAAAGTGAGAGGCCCCTACTTGTCGAAATGAGCTCTTGCGAATCCAAGCAGGATGCAAAACCATGTCTTCTCTTCTGAATGATGGCTAGCTCTCAAGTTAGTAGTGAGACAATCTAACTTGTGTGTGCTGTTACATACAAAAAAACTAGAAACAGCCAGTCCACCACCCAGCTTGGCAAATAAGAGGCAGGCAGGAAGAGCAGCTTTGCATCCCAGCCAGCAGAGTAGCGAGCACGAGGATGGCGGGACGTTAAGGCATGCTCTATACGGTCCGTCACCAAACGGAGGTTCTTCGCACCGTATGTCTTGGAAAGTTGCACGATTTTGTAATCTAGGTATGAAAAGCATTAAGCACAGAAACTATCATCCATGAGAAATTGTGAAGTTTCTAGTAATAGCCCTGGCTTTTAAAATCAGTGCCAAACTGACTCTCCATGGATAATTAAGCTTATGAACATGTTGAAATTGTCATCATATATTTATTTCTTCAGATGTTTGTGTGGTGCTCAATCCAGAAATTCTAGGTGGTTTACAATGACACACTTGCAATATAATAAAACAAATTCCAAACACCAAGACATTTAAAAAAAGGAATAAAGTCAGTAAGAAGTGATCTAATAAACTAAAGGAAATCATGTCAAACAGGACTACCCAAGGCACTTCAACACTCAGTGCAGCACAATGGTCTATTCAGCCTTACAACAACTAGGAGGTTGGAGCCCCCAGCCCTCAAGGGATAATCTATTGCACGGGTGGGGGGGCAGTGCCCAAGAAGGACCACTCAGTGGACATAGAAAGGAAGGGGCGATGGGCTGAAAGAGGGGGGGGGAATGAGAGAACTGTGAACAGAGGAATTGTGAACAACGGCTCCTCCTCCAGGCCACTGAGTTAAAACAACATCCACCACATCAAGATAGGCCAGTAGCTAGTGGACAACCCTGGAAACCAACCATTTTGACAGACCCATGCATAACAAACGCAGTGATCACCCTAAGAACCTCAAAGTTACGATGGTGTAAGCAAAAGGCACGGCTGAGAATTTTGGTGACATAAGTAAACTTGGTGCCTGGAGCTGTGTGAGATTGATCCCAGGACTATGCGCAATTCCTCAAATATACCAAAAGTAATAAAAACGGGAGAAAATACGGCCATGAGAAACCCTTAGCAGCAGCAGCAGCAGCCAACGGCAACATAAGCAGCATCACAAAGCTGGCAGAAGCCAGCTGGTTCAGCTCAATCCTCTGGGCATCACAGGACCAGCACTCACAGGGAGGAAGTTGCCCAAGTTTATACAGAGCCTGGGAAACCTGACCCTCTTTGGAAAGGTCCAACCAAGCGTTCTGCAGAACCTGGTCTGACCAAACGTTCTGCTGGTGTCCCCTGCAGCCAGTCCAAATGCCCACTGAGAAGAGTGACCAGTTATGAGAGGGAGAGGGCAGCCTACAGTGGCTTCTGCTGGCCACATCCTGAGCTCTTTGGCAACCAAAGGGTCAGCAAAGCATGTCAGTTCACATCCACAACAAAGAAATGGCACTGGAAGCAGTTGGAACACATGACTTTAAAACTGGAATAGCTACAGGTGACATTAAACTGCCTCAGGGAAATTCATGAGAACATGGCAGGAAAATGTGGCTACTGGGTAAGGGAAGAATGGCCTCGTGTGTTGTGCACCCCAAACTCACCTTCTTCCTCAGCCTCAGCCCCAGCCCACACAGGGGAATATGATTGGCTTTTTTCTTACCAGCAGGAAGTCCACAAATCTCTTCCCTGAACTATTCCTACAAAGGCACTCCTAGGACAGCACTACCTGCCAGCCTCAGTACCAAAAGAGAACAGAAATTGACTGTTGGGAGAGAGGCAGTTATGCTGGCACATTCTTGGGACACTTCACAGACTGGAGGAAAGCATGTTAAACCATGACCCCATGGCTGCCCTGCACGCCTGGCCCTCTAGCACTTTCCCGGTTACCACCAAACAGCCTTCCCCACAAACTCCTTCCCCTTTAACTCACACATTTTCAAGAACTTCTGCCCATAGCTTTCTTGAATGTCCGGGGCCAGCTGGTGCCATATTCTCTGCAAGGACTCCTCCAGAGGATCAAAGATAGGTGTTGAAAAAGCGCCAGGTTCAACCACGCTGACGTGGACTCCTAAAGTCTGCATCTCTTGCCTGGATTGAGACCAAAGCAATAAGAACAAAAGAAAGGGCTTGTTCTTAGACCAAGGATCCATAACATTCAATGTCCTGCTCCCACAAGCATCAAATACAGAAAATTGCCCTCTTCTGCTGGAATTCTCTAAAAGGAGGTTCAGAAGGGTGACAGAAACTGTCCCACAAATATAATGCTGCCTTCCATGTCCGATTGACATGCCTTGCTAGGAACCTTCTCTAGACATTTCCCATTGTTTCCGTGGAACCGATTTCCAAATGGCGCCTTCCTTTGGGACCACCGCAGAGAGGCGGATACCTCAGGTTTTAAACTGGTCAGGACAACTCTCTGGCTAGAAGAAGAATGTGTTTGCCAGTGTGTTTCAGTTGCATTCAGTTGATGGGTCATTTATATCGTTCATTTATTTTTAATTTTTATTATTATTAAATTTATAAGCCGCCCGTTTCCCCCAGAGGGAGACTCTGGGCAGCTCACAATTAAAATCAAACAACAAAAACAGTAAAAAGTACTGCTTTACTTCGAATAGCCAAGATTTCACACTCTTCCCGAAGGACATGAGAATGAGGGCACACCACACCTCAGGTGGTAATTTGTTCCACAGGTGGGGGCCACGGCAGAAAAGGCCCTCTTCCTAGACCCCACCAGTCGAAATTCCTTGACTGGTAGGGTCTGCAACATGCCCCTTCTGCCGGACCGAGTGGGGCAGCCTGATATAACGGGGGCAAGATGGCTCCTCCGATAACCTGGTCCTGTGCCATGGAGGGCTTTAAAAGCAATAACCAACACCTTGAATTGGACCCGGAAGCAAACCAGCAAGCCACGCAGCCTGCGTAACAGGTGTTCTATGTGCCCCTGGGGGCATTCAAAACTGCCGGTGCTGCACCATTTTCTGCCAGCTGTAGCTTCTGGATCCTCTTCAAGGGTAGCCAGGAACAACATCACTAAGCAACGCGGTTGTAAGGCGCAATGCCACGTGACCCTGCCGACTTATCACGGCAGTTCTGGCGGTCACAGTTGGTGCCATGACGTAAATCCAAACATGGTTGCAGCGTCCCGTGGTCACGCAATCCCCATTTGTGACCTCTTCCCGGCTTCCCCATTGACTTTCCTTGTCGGAAGCTGCCAGTGAAGGCCGCAAATAGTGATCATGTGGTCAGGGGATGCTGCGACCGTCATAATTGTGACTCAGTTGCCAAGCAGCCAAATCATGTTCACATGACCGTGGGGACACTTGCAACTGCAAGGATCAGTCATAAGTCCCCCTCATTCAGCACCATGATAACTTCAAACAGTCGCTGAACAGGTGGTCATTCAACAAGGACTACCTGTACAGTATATCCAATTCAAATCAGACATACAATATTTCAAATAAACATTGATCTCCTCTCTTACCTTCAATTTTTTAAATTGGGGGCTTGATGAAAAATGAGATTTTTTCATTATTTCCATTGTTATTTTTTTGCTTACTTCCATCTGTAATTCACCTTTTCTTTCATGGACCATGAAATGATATCAGATTGTTCTGAGTTGTTATCACCCCTCCGATTACTTATACTGATATATATATATACATACATACATACATACATACATACATACATACATACAGTATATATATCCTTTAAAGGTATCTTTTACTGAAACCGTAATTAAGTACGGCTTCAGCATACCTCTTGACCACTACCCAACACTTTTTCATTCTAGCCTGGAGAGGACGCCTCCTTAGAAAGCCAAACGCCACATACGAAAGGTTCAGATCACGATGTAGCTGCTGGGAATTGTTATTGTCTGATGCTGGCCAACCTCCTCATTGGGATAAAAATTGCCCCAATTCATGTGAGAGTCTGAGGCAAAAAGAACAAGATACTGCCCACCACATCACTCCATCCACCAAGGTTAGCAGACTGCATGACCAAAACCGGACAGGGCATCGGGCATACACACCTATGACTTCTTGCACCTGAGCCCCTTTGTCTGCCTCTGAACCGATCACATCAGTAACCTCTCTCTCTACCCAATGGTAGGGCTAGCCCCACTTGTAGTTTGGAAGTCTTGATGACAAGTCTTCAGAAGTTACTTTACCTCAGACTGTCAGAAAAGGCTTCAATGCCGTATTTGGATATAGGATAGCCTCCTCCATAGCACGACAGTCTTCCCATCACACTGGACATGTTGACCACCCTCCCTTTGGCCTTCCTTACAAAGGGCAGCATGTGAAGCGTTACATCAATTAACCCAAGCAGGTTGACGTCCAGCACTGATACAAAGTCCTTCTTGGTCAGCCACTCGTTGGGAGCTGTTGGGTTAGCAGTACCTGCATTGTTTATCAGTCCCCAAAGTCCTGTAGAATCGGAGGAGATAAGACTGTTACAACTCCACTTGCTTATCTTTGCAGATTCACATCCATGCATCCATGCATCCATGCATCCATGCATCCATGCATCCATGCATCCATGCATCCATCCATCCATCCATCCATCCATCCATCCATCCATCCATCTATCCAGGCTTCCATACATTCAATATTGCTAACCCCAAATCTGTCAAGAAAATATAAGCCCATCAGCGTAGAACAGACTAGGAATCCAAAGTGATGGATGCTAATATTCTAGAATATGCCGTGCCTTATTAATTTAGGCAAGAAAGCCCTCATAATATTGTACGTTAATAAAGACAATAATGGTAATTTTGGGGCACATTGAGGACACAGAGTAAGAGTTAACCAGGCACAGTACCTTTGTTCCCCACACATGTTTTCACCCACTCAGTTGCTGCTGCAACACTCTCAGTGCTGGTGACATCCAGCAGGGTGGTTTTTAACTGGTCCGATGTGACTTTTTCCAGCTGTTCCGCCCCTTCCGGAGTGAGACACGCGGCCAACACCCGCAGGCCCTGGGCATCCAGCTGCCTGGCCAGCTGGTTCCCAAAGCCAGAGTCACACCCCGTGATGAAGGCATATTTCTCTGTCAGGTTCTCCACCATCTGTCTCTCCCGGTACCATCGTTGAAGGAGGTAAAGCCCCACCAGGGCAGCCACGTAGAGCCACATTGCTGATACCTACCAGGAAGAAGCAAGCAGTGTGAACAGGTGAGGAGCGATGCACATAGCAAGCTTGGGAAGCCCAGACGTTTTACTGTGAAATGATTGGCTAGTGGCCCTTATTGGTAAGACGGAGAACCAGTGAGTAGACCATTTCCTTGGAACCTCTCTGTACAAGGAGAGGACAGGAGATCACCCACATGCGCTCCAGACAGCTGCTACTCGCAAGGAGACCATAGGACACTGGTTTCTGTCGGTTTGAGCACCAGGAAATGAAAGGATCCGCCATCTTGCTTGGAACCGTGGCAGAACCTTTTGAAGGACACTACATTCGCTAACCTCCCTCTCTAATCACTTTCAGAAATTACCTATTAACCATCTTAAAACTATTAGCAACCTTCGGAACAATAAGTCTGAAAAGTTGCTGGCTGAGATTTAATTCAACTCTGAACAAAAGAAAAAATTATTATAAGATATGAACTTAAAGAATTAATAATAATAAATAAATATTATTTATTATAAAATAAATAGCTTCTCGTGGGAAACACTTATTTTGGCTGTCTTGGATTGTAAGTAATAACAAAGATAAGTGACTTTATGATTTTTAGGAACTGGACACAAGAGGGGACCAGAGATTCCAAAGGAAAGGGAAAAAAACATATAAGCCTGCTTTTTACTGAGACTTAAAAAATGACACAAAACATTATAACATTGGAAATATTAAAGGAGATCTTTGAAGAACAGAGCCAGAAATTAGTGGCTACAATATCAACAGTGTCAGTATAGGTAGTTCTTGACTTACAACCACAACAGGAACTGGAAAATCCGTCGTTAAGCAGTTCAATAGTGAAGCAAGGCATCACGTGACCGCACCCAATTTTATGAAATTTTTTGTGGCAGTCGTTAAGCGAATCACCACGGTCATTAAGAAAATCACATGGTCGTTAAGTGAATCCCACTGATTGATTTTGCTTGTTGGAAACTGGCTGGGACGGTCACAAATGGTGATCATGTGGCTCCCAGGATGCTGCAACTGCCCTGAATACATGCCATTTGCCAACCAATTGAATTTTAATCACATGACTGCGTAGTCGCTGAGATGGTCGTAACTGGCTGGAGTTTTAAAAATTAAAGGGGAAATACAAATGACAAACCAAGAGATTGACCTGGAAAATGTTTTCTTATTGGATTTACAAAAGAGGCTCGTTAGACCCTTGAAGAGGTTGGTGTGATGGGATAAAGAAGAATTGTAGAGGAATCAAGTCCTATGACAATTTTTGAATGAACTAAAGATTAAGACTGTTAGTAGTAAAAGGAAGGAATATAACATCAGTTTATTTGATCAAGGTTAAAATAAGACTTTTTGTTTTTGTTTTGTTTGGCAAAGTTCCGGCAACCCTTGACGGACTTTTTGCTGACACCAGGATTGAAAAGTTGATGTTTTATGGATTTCCTTATAGATAAAAGATGGGATATGAGATGAAGAGATATCTGTTTGTCATCTTTAAGGGCGTGAAGGCTATTAATGTTTACACTTCTTGTGACGAAGTTTGGAAGTCACTTCTTTATATATTTCTTTTCTTTTTCTTCATTCTATTCTTTATAATATAATTATAAATTATAAATATAATGGACACATACTGAATCAATGCCAAAACTGAATTGGACGCAAATAAATTACACGCTGATTTATGACCTATCAAGATTTATTTCTGGTAAGGTGTCGGATTTTTTTTTTCCTTGAGAATAAAGGCACGACAGATTTCCTTTCATCCCAAGAGATCATCCTTTCTCTCTTCAGTCTAAAAGTCATGACGTTGAGGCAATTTTGTATCGCTGGCAACATTTCTCAGTGGTATATTAACTGATCTGGTAAATGAACCACCCCGCCCTCCCCAAACACAGACAATGGCCAGAGATTGTCCTTTCACCTTCCAATAACGTTTTGGGTTACTCAATTGGCAAGGTTACAACTGTGATCTCCATATACCAAAACATATTTTCCGAATTTCCCCGTGAAACTGTTGCCTAGAGTTAGAGGAGGAGGCCTGACTGTTGTCCCTATCTCATTTTTCACACACATGCCCCATCGAATCACCTAACCCCTCTATGATTTGGGGCCCTTCCGCCTCTGGAGTTAAAAGAGTATTTCACCCTTCCTTGAACTGGCACAAAACAAGGGCAGCAGAAAAGGGATCTCCCGTTGCCAATCCCTAACCTAGCTCGGCTGCATCTGGCTTCAGTCACTGCTGGAGGACATGGCCCTCGTTTGGAAGGGCACTATTGGTTATAGGCGAGGTGGAGGATTTTCTCCTCTGCTTTGCTCTCCTCCCCTTTCAGTAACTCACAGTCAAGCCCTCCAGCAGGAACAGCTTTTAGGCAACTCTAGGCTACCCTTGACTTCGCCTTCTCCCACACCCCACCTGGGCACCTTCCAAGGTGTAAAGAAACACTGGAATAGAGATAGCCGAGGAACAGGAGGAGGAGGAGGAGGAGGAGGAGGAGGAGGAGGAGGCACACCCTGCCACAATTGGGCTACTAGCTAGATCCTGTAGCCTGGGAGAACTGAAATGGATCAGCTGCGGGGCAAGCCCTCTCGCTTCTTGGGGAAGGGGAAAGCAACTGAGCCTGACAAATTCAGGGGAAGTGTCAGGTAAGCACACGCGCACTCTCGTCTTCTCTAATTGTAGGCCATGCGTATGACCCTCCCAGCCAACCCAAAAACTCCTCTGATACCTTTTGTTTTATTTTCTTATTTGCCAATTTATAGCCTCTGGTGAAGGGGTTCTTTTCGGAAATGGTACAGACTAGCAACAAACAGGCTATTTCATTTTCCCTGTGTTTCTCCAGGGAGGTTTTTATTGCAAAAAATTAACAAACTTACTTATTGTCTACCTTACGTACTTAACGAATTTACTTATTACTATGCCTATGCTTTCTTCAAATGCAGGTAGACCTTGGGTTATATCCATTTGTTCAGCAACTGTTCAAAGTAATGATGGCACTGAAGAAATGGACATTATGACAGTCCCCAAAGCTCCAGCCATCGCCGCACCCCTGCAGTCACGTGATCACAATGCAGGCAGCCGGGTGCCCAGCTTGCGATTACGAGGTCACAGAGAGCCTCGGTCACATGATCAGCATTTGTGACCTTCCCTGCTGGCTTCCCAGAAGCAAAGTCAATGACGAAGCCAGCAGGGAAGGTTGAAAGGCACTTCAGTAGGTCTCTCCCGGCGCAGCAACCCCATCCCTGTAAGCAGCCTCCACCGGCTCTCCCAAGCCCTTCCCCAGCCCCCCTCCACTCAGCTGCAGCCCGTTCTAGGCTGCCCAGGGCCTCCCACAGCCTCCCCCACTATACCCCTGCAGCAGCCCCCATGCTCCTTACCTGGGACTCCCGCCACTTCTTGCTTAATGGCACATGCGTCTTGGAATTACTCCGGCAACTGGAACTGCCAGGATTGCTGTCGCTAAGTGAAGCAGTCACATGACTTTGCGCTTTACGACTGTATCTCTAAGCGACGGTAATACCCCTCTCTATTGCTGTCGTAACCTGAGGACTACCTGTTTCTCTATACTAACATCTATGTCTACATCTTATTCTTAAACAGTCTGTTCTTCTCGGTTGCTTCAGCTTACACCAAAGTCTCTAGCCCCCTTTTAGCCACCCTAAACTCGGCTTCTTTATTGCTGTTAACTGCTGCTCTACTCTGCTGCTGAAGCCTGCTCTTGGCAGTTCCTCAATCTGGCTGGGGTAAAAAAAGGAAGGCACTTTACCAGCTGCTGGTTGGCTGTAGCTTCTCGGCGTGGCTGCTGGAGTGGTGAAGCTGCTGAGCTCTGCTTCTCTTTCAGCTTCTGCGCTGCTGGTTGGGTGCAGTTCAAGACTGCTCCTCCTTTACCATCACTTGCTCTTGACCTGACAGCTGCTCCTCTCTCGGCGGCAGAGTCTTCCTTTATGCTCTCCCAAAAAAGGTGTAAGATGCGACACATCCCGGACACGCCCTCATTCCATGTCCTCCGCGTTTTCCTCTCATCACCGAAATCCGATGTGGTGCAATCCTCTTCTGGCTGCCTGACATTCCCGGGGAGAAAGAAAAGGCAGGAAGAGCTCCTGCTGGCCACTGCAAGGCTGTCCTTCCACGTCTCCCACTCAAGACCCCCTCGCGTCCCCACCACAGCTCAGCTGCCTTTGCCCGCAAGGGAAGAGTGGCAAAACATAACCAATGTTATATCTTTTGAATGCGAGCTCCCCCACAAGCTCTTTCTGCTGTAACTCACACATTTTCAAGAACTTCTGCCCTTTCTTTCTTTGCTCTCTTGAATGTCTGGGGCCAGCTGGCGCCATATTGTCTCCAAGGACCCCTGCTGATGATTGTCGATTGATGTTGAAAAAGCGCCAGGTTCAACCATGCTGACGTGCACCCCAAAGTCTGTATCTCTTGCCTGGATTGAGACCAAAGCAATAAGGACAAAAGAAAGGGCTTGTTCTTAGACCAAGGATCCACAACATTCAATGTCCTGCTCCCACAAGCATCAAATACAGAAAATTGCCCTCTTCTGCTGGAATTCTCTAAAAGGAGGTTCAGAAGGGTGACAGAAACTGTCCCCCAAATATAAAGTGCCTTCCATGTCCGATTGACATGCCTTGCTAGGAACCTTCGCTAGACATTTCCCATTGTTTTCATGGAACCGATTTCCACATGGCGCCTTCCTTTGGGACCAGTGCAGAGAGGCGGATACCTCAGGTTTTAAACTGGTCGTGACGACTCTGTAGCTAGAAGAAGAAATGCCAGTGCATTTCAGTTGCATTCAGTTGATGGGGTAATTTATATAATACCAGTCTTACTGTTTATGTTTCATTAAAACATCTTTACCCCACGGTCTCTAAATGGGATCTGTAAAGCATTCAAACTGGCTGACAAAAATAGTTAACCACAGGACCTTAAGGTATAATATCCACATGAAAGACACTTTACAAAATGCAATATATGTAGTTCTCTGACTGTATTTGGGACCAGAAACTCCATTACTAAGCAACACGGTGGTAATGTGTGACCAGAGGCCAACTTTTCTGGGCTGGCAGCATTCCTGCCCAGATATCCTCCTGCCTTGGAAGAGGTACTGTATTTAACTTGAATGAGATGCAGGAAAGGGTAGGCCTTCCCATTCCTTACAGCAAAGCAAAAAAAAAAAAGGGGGGGGGATAATTGAGTTTAAGGAAGGCACCGTACAGATACCAGCTTGTTTCCATCTAGTTTCTATAATGAGATTTTTAAAAAATGTTTTAAAATAATGTCTTCGGTGCTTTTTTGGGGAGGGGGGGTTGGCAGGTTGCATTCAGCATGAACTGCTACCCTACGTATTCTTGTGGCCCTGGGGTCAACCAATAAAAGGGCAAAGTCCTGGGCGAGTTCCCACTGTTTCCTTAGGGCAGAAGCAACAGCTGAAATGTTTCAGGTATCAATCTGGTAAAACTACTGTTTGAAGGAATGCTGCCAGCCCAGACAATTCCTAGGAGACCTTTGCTTTCAGCCTGAAATAAACCCCATGTTTCATTTTGCCCAGAGCCCTTTCTTTTCCTGCTTCTCATTACACTGAAACGCAAGTTGGTTTGGTGACAGCGCTGCAGGATAGACTGGATATGGATAGACTGTGTGTAAAAGATGTTATGGAAGAGGAACAAGTTTTACCGGGCAAGATTGAGACTGATCTGAAAGTGGATGTAAAAATGACAGGCTGCAGGAATGATATGTAGAAAGATGCTGCACTGGTGGTACAAAAGAAACCGGCTGATGTCTTAATAATTAAAAGGGATATACAAATGACAAACCAAGAGAGTAACCTGGATAATCTTCCTGTACTGGATTTACAAAAGAGACTTGTTAAGCTTTGAAGAATTTGGTGAGAAGGGACAAAGAAAAAATGAAAAGAAATAAAGCTTTAGGACATTATTTGAAGGAACTAAAAATCAAGAGAGTTAAAAGTAAAAGGAAGGTTTATTTGGTCACGTATATAATAGATATGTTGTCATCTCTGGAAATACTTAGTGGACTTTTGCTGATCAGGACTGAAACAATGAGGCTTTAAGGATTTGTTTATAGATAAGGGATGGGATATGAGAAGAAGAGATCATTTGTTATATTTTAAGAGAACGTGATAAGTTACTAAAATTGTTTATACTTATGATGGAGCGGGAAGTCATTTCAAGATATATTTTTTTCTTTACTATATACTTACTTTTTCTTTTCTATTTTTCTTTCTATTTTTTCTTTTCTGCACTTCCTATTTTTCTTTTTATTCTTTTCTTCTTTAGTTTCTATTAGTTTTTATCTTTGTAATTTTAATTTTTAATAAAATTACCATTAAAGAAATTTAAAAATACTTTAAAAGTTGAAATTACTGGTTGTTTTTGCAAAAGGAATAAAGAGTTGGGATGAGTCAGAAACCTGCTCTCTTTTGGGCAACAAAACCCTGTCAAGGACAAAAGACCAAACACTGTGGTCGACGGTATCCTGAAAGCTGCTGAGAGATCTAGAGGGGCAACAATGGTTGTGTTCATCCAGGTCCCTCTGTGGGAAATTCACAAGCAGTTGCTATCCCGTGCCCAGGACTGAAGTCAAACTGCCACGGGTCCAGCTAGTCCATTTCTTCCAGAACTCTCTCTAATTGGAGGCCCACCACTTTCTCAACAACTTTCCTTAACAAGAGGAGAGGGGAGTTGGGACAGTCGTTGTTCACACCTGCTGGATCCAGCTTCTTGAGAAGTAGCTGGACCAGCCCCTCATTCAGGCTGCTGGGAGCTCACTGAGGAGAATAAGGAAGACGACTTTGATGGAGATATACCAGCTCTGTTGCCAGGGCTAAAACATTTTCTAGGTCCAGAATGTCCAGATAACATTCAGAAGTGGCTGAGACAGAAGCCTCCCTGACAGACTGGAGTTTAAGAAGGGGGAAGGAGGTAGAGCAGAATCACAGTGCAAGATCCTGTTATCATAGCCAGTCTCAATAAAAGTAATTTTAGCCTTCCTGTGGTGTTGTTTTCAAGGTCTGGTCTGACACTCACGTTCCTTGCACTGTTTGAAGACAGATTCAAAGTCTAGTAGTAGTAGTAGCAGTAGTAGTAGTAGTAGTAGCAGCAGCACCAGCAGCAGCAGCAGCAGCAGCAGCAGCAGCAGCAGCAGCAGCAGCAGCATACTTTATTGATTAGTGATTTGACCATATCAAAGCATAGGCATCAGCCAGAGTAAGATACAATAAAATGGAATAAAGTGAGGTACAGTAAAATAGGATAAATAGACTACAGGGAGAGAAAATAGATAAATGTAGTAAGGTAAGACAGAGTAAGGATAAAAAGTAGGATAAAATAGTATAAGATAAGATAAAATAGAGTGCAGACATATATAATAAAATAAATATGAAAATGTGAAAACAGTATGTGAATTCATCACCTTTGCATGCAACCCCGATGTGTTCTATAAAACGTGTTCTCTGTTGTACAGCCCTGTCTGTAAATTTCACAGTTCTAGTGGCTACACATTTGTGCCCTGAAGGAAGCAGCAACTAGGACAGGCAGAAGTGCCATCATGAGTTGGCCTGTGGTCACACATTACCACCGTGTTGCTTAGTAATGGAGTTTCTGGTCCCAATTACTGTCAGAAACCGAGGACTACATATATTGCATTTTGTAAAGTGTCTTTCATGTGGATATTATACCTTAAGGTCCTGTGGTTAACTATTTTTGTCAGCCAGTTTGAATGCTTTTTAGATCCCATTTAAAGACCGTGGGGTAAAGATGTTTTCATTAAACATAAACAGTAAGACTGGTATTATATAAATTACCCCATCAACTGAATGCAATTAAAACGCACTGGCATTTCTTCTTCTAGCCACAGAGTTGTCAGGACCAGTTTAAAACCTGAGGTATCCGCCTCTCTACGGTGGTCCAAAAGGAAGGCGCCATTTGGAAATCGGTTCCATGAAAACAATGGGAAATGTCTAGCGAAGGTTCCTAGCAAGGCATGTCAATCGGACATGGAAGGCACTTTATATTTGGGGGACAGTTTCTGTCACCCTTCTGAACCTCCTTTTAGAGAATTCCAGCAGAAGAGGGCAATTTTCTGTATTTGATGCTTGTGGGAGCAGGACATTGAATGTTGTGGATCCTTGGTCTAAGAACAAGCCCTTTCTTTTGTCCTTATTGCTTTGGTCTCAATCCAGGCAAGAGATGCAGACTTTGGGGTCCACGTCAGCGTGGTTGAACCTGGCGCTTTTTCAACATCAATCTACAATCATCAGCAGGGGTCCTTGAAGACAATATGGCGCCAGCTGGCCCCAGACATTCAAGAGAGCAAAGAAAGAAAGGGCAGAAGTTCTTGAAAATGTGTGAGTTACAGCAGAAAGAGCTTGTGGGGGAGCTCGCATTCAAAAGATATAACATTGGTTATGTTTTGCCACTCTTCCCTTGCGGGTAAAGGCAGCTGAGCTGTGGTGGGGACGCGAGGGGGTCTTCAGTGGGAGACGTGGAAGGACAGCCTTGCAGTGGCCAGCAGGAGCTCTTCCTGCCTTTTCTTTTCTCCCCGGGAATGTCAGGCAGCCAGAAGAGGATTGCACCACATCGGATTTCGGTGATGAGAGGAAAACGCGGAGGACACGGAATGTGGGTGTGTCCGGGATGTGTCGCATCTTACACCTTTTTTGGGAAAGCATAAAGGAAGACTCTGCCGCCGAGAGAGGAGCAGCTGTCAGGTCAAGAGCAAGTGATGGTAAAGGAGGAGCAGTCTTGAACTGCACCCAACCAGCAGCGCAGAAGCTGAAAGAGAAGCAGAGCTCAGCAGCTTCACCACTCCAGCAGCCACGCCGAAAAGCTACAGCCAACCAGCAGCTGGTAAAGTGCCTTCCTTTTTTTACCCCAGACAGATTGAGGAACTGCCAAGCACAGGCTTCAGCAGCAGAGTAGAGCAGCAGTTGACAGCAATAAAGAAGCCAATGTGAAGGTGGCTAAATGGTGGCTAGAGACTTTGGTGTAAGCTGAAGCAACCGAGAAGAACAGACTGTTTAAGAATAAGATGTAGACATAGATGTTAGTATAGAGAAACAGGTAGTCCTCAGGTTACGACAGCAATAGAGAGGGGTATTACCGTCGCTTAGAGATGCAGTCGTAAAGCGCAAAGTCATGTGACTGCGTCACTTAGCGACAGCAATCCTGGCAGTTCCAGTTGCCGGAGTAATTCCAAGACGCATGTGCCATTAAGCAAGAAGTGGCGGGAGTCCCAGGTAAGGAGCATGGGGGCTGCTGCGGGGGTATAGTGGGGGAGGCTGTGGGAGGCCCTGGGCGGCCTGGCACGGGCTGCACCTGAGTCGAGGGGGGCTGGGGAAGGGCTTGGGGGAGCCGGTGGAGGCTGCTTGCAGGTGGTGGGGTTGCCATGGCGGGAGAGACCTACTGAAGCGACTTTCAACCTTCCCTGCTGGCTCTGTCATTGACTTTGTTGTGGGAACCCAGCAGGGAAGGTCACAAATGCTGATCATGTGACCGTGGCTCTCTGTGACCTCGTAATCGCAAGCTGGGCACCTGGCTGCCTGCATTGTGATCACGTGACCGCAGGGGTGGGGCGATGGCTGGAGCTTCGAGGACTGGTCATAACGTCCATTTCTTCAGTGCCATCATTACTTTGAACAGTTGCTGAACAAATGGATATAACCCAAGGTCTACCTGCCCTTGAGGAAAACATACGCTTAGTAATAAGTAAGTTCGTTAAGTACATAAGGTAGACAATAAGTAAGTTTGTTAATTTTTTGCAATAAAAACCTCCCTGGAGAAACACAGGGAAGATGAAACAGCCTGTTTGTTGCTGGTCTGTACCATTTCCCAAAGAACCCCTTCACCGGAGGCTATAAACTGGCAAATAACAAAATAAAACAAAAGGGATCAGAGGAGTTTTTGGGTTGGCTGGGAGGGTCATACGCATGGCCTCCAACTAGAGAAGACGAGAGTGCGCATGTGCTTACCTGTCACTTCCCCTGAATTTGTCAGGCTCAGTTGCTTTCCCCTTCCCCAAGAAGCGAGAGGGCTTGCCCCGCAGCTGATCCATTTCTGTTCTCCCAGGCTACAGGACCTAGCTAGTAGCCCAATTGTGGCAGGGCGTGCCTCCTCCTCCTCCTCCTCGGCTATCTCTATTCCAGTGTTTCTTTACACCTTGGAAGGTGCCCAGGTGGGGTGTGGGAGAAGGCCAAGTCAAGGGTAGCCTAGAGTTGCCTAAAAGCTGTTCCTGCTGGAGGGCTTGACTGTGAGTTACTGAAAGGGGAGGAGAGCAAAGCCAGAGGAGAAAATCCTCCACCTCGCCTATAACCATAGTGCCCTTCCAAACGAGGGCCATGTCCTCCAGCAGTGACTGAAGCCAGATGCAGCCGAGCTAGGTTAGGGATTGGCAACGGGAGATCCCTTTTCTGCTGCCCTTGTTTTGTGCCAGTTCAAGGAAGGGTGAAATACTCGTTTAACTCCAGACGCGGAAGGGCCCCAAATCATAGAGGGGTTGGGTGATTCAATGGGGCATGCGTGTGAAAAATGAGATAGGGACAACAGTCAGTCCTCCTCTAACTAACTCTAAGCCACATTTTCACGAGGAAATTTGGAAAATATGTTCTGGTATATGGAGATCACAGTTGGAACCTTGCCAACTGAGTAACCCGAAACGTTATTGCAAGGTGAAAGGACAATCTCTGGCCATTGTCTGTGTTTGGGGAGGGCGGGGTGGTTCATTTACCAGATCAGTTAATATACCACTGAGAAATATTGCCAGCAATCCAAAATTGCCTCAGCATCATGACTTTTAGACTGAAGAGACAAAGGATGATCTCTTGGGATGAAAGGGAATCTGTCGTGCATTTATTCTCAAGGAAAAAAAAAAAATCCGACACCTTACCAGAAATAAATCTTGATAGGTCATAAGTCAGCATGTAATTTATTTGTGTCCAATTCAGTTTTGGCATTGATTCAGTATGTGTCCATTATATTTATAATTTATAATTATATTATAAAGAATATAATGAAGAAAAAGAAAAGAAATATATAAAGAAGTGACTTCCAAACTTTGTCACAACAAATATAAACATTAATAGCCTTCACGCCCTTAAAGATGACAAACAGATGTCTCTTCATCTCATATCCCATCCCTTATCTATAAGCAAATCCATAAAACATCACCTTTTCAATCCTGGTGTCAGCAAAAGTCTGTAAAGGGTTGCCGGAACAAAAAGTCTTATTTTAACTTTGATCAAATAAACTGACTTTATATTCGTTCCTTTTATTATTAACAGTCTTAATCTTTAGTTCATTCAAATATTGTCATAGGATTTGATTCCTCTACAATTCTTCTTTATCCCATCACACCAACCTCTTCAAGGATGTAACAAGCCTCTTTTGTAAATCCAATAAGAAAACATTTTACAGGTCAATCTCTTGGTTTGTCATTTGTATTTCCCCTTTAATTTTTAAAACTCCAGCCAGTTACGACCATCTCAGCGACTACGCAGTCATGTGATTAAAATTCGATTGGTTGGCAACTGGCATGTATTCAGGGCAGTTGCAGCATCCTGGGAGCCACATGTTCACCATTTGTGACCGTCCCAGCCAGTTTCCAACAAGCAAAATCAATCAGTGGGATTCACTTAACGACCATGTGATTTTCTTAATGACTGTGTTGATTCGCTTAATGACTGCCACAAAAAGTGTCATAAAATTGAGTGCGTTCATGTGATGCCTTGCTTCACTATTGGACTGCTTAACGACGAATTTTGCAGTCCCTGTTCTGGTTGTAAGTCAAGAACTACCTATACTGACACTGTTGATATTGTAGCCACTAATTTCTGGCTCTGTTCTTCAAAGATCTCCTTTAATATTTCCAATGTTATAATGTTTTGTGTCATGTCTTAAGTCTCAGTACAAAAGCAGGCTTATATGTTTTTTTTCCCTTCTCTTTGGAATCTCTGGTCCCCTCTTGTGTCCAGTTCCTAAAAATCATAAAGTCACTTATCTTTCTTATTACTTACAATCCAAGACAGCCAAAACAAGTGTTTCCCATGAGAAGCTATTTATTTTATAATAAATAATATTTATTTATTATTATTAATTCTTTAAGTTCATATCTTATAATAATTTTTTCTTTTGTTCAGAGTTGAAGATAATCTCAGCCGGCAACTTTTCAGACTTATTGTTCCGAAGGTTGCTAATAGTTTTAAGATAGTTAATAGGTAATTTCTGAAAGTGATTAGAGAGGGAGGTTAGCGAATGTAGTGTCCTTTGAAAGGTTCTGCCACAGTTGCGAGCAAGATGGCTGATCCTTTCATTTCCTGGCACTCAAACCCACAGAAAACCAGTGTCCTATGGTCTCCTTGTGAGAAGCAGCTGTCTGGAGCGCATGTGGGTGATCTCCTGTCCTCTCCTTGTACAGAGAGGTTCCAAGGAAATGGTCTACTCACTGGTTCTCCGTCTTACCAATAAGGGCCACTAGCCAATCATTTCACAGTAAAACGTCTGGGCTTCCCAAGCTTGCTATGTGCATCGCTCCTCACCTGTTCACACTGCTTGCTTCTTCCTGGTAGGTATCAGCAATGTGGCTCTTCCTGGCTGCCCTAGTGGGGCTTTACCTCCTTCAATGATGGTACCAGGAGAGACAGATGGTGAAGAACCTGACAGAGAAATAAGCCTTCATCACGGGGTGTGACACTGGCTTTGGGAACCAGCTGGCCAGGCAGCTGGATGCCCGGGGTCTGCGGGTTTTGGCCACGTGTCCCACTCCAGAAGGGGCGGAACAGCTGGAAAAAGTCACATCGGACCAGTTAAAAACCACCCTGCTGGATGTCACCAGCACTGAGAGTATTGTGGCAGCAACTGAGTGGGTGAAAACATGTGTGGGGAACAAAGGTACTGTGCCTGGTTAACTTTTACTCTGTGTCCTCAATGTGCCCCAAAATAACCATTATTGTTTTTATTAACGTACCAATATTATGATGGCTTTCTTGCCTAAATTAATAAGGCATGGCATCTTCTAGAATATTAGCATCCATCACTTTGGATTCCTAGTCTGTTCTACCCTGAAGGACTGATATTTTCTTTAAGATTTGGGGTTAGCAATATTGAATGTATGGAAGCCTGGATGGAAGCCTGGATGGATGGATGGATGGATGGATGGATGGATGGATGGATGGATGGATGGATGGATGGATGGATAGATAGATAGATAGATAGATAGATAGATAGATAGATAGATAGATAGATAGATAGATAGATAGATAGATAGATGCATGGATGCATGGATGCATGGATGCATGGATGCATGGATGCATGGATGCATGGATGCGAATCTGCAAAGATAAGCAAGTGAAGTTGTACCAGTCTTATCTCCTGTGATTCCACAGGACTTTGGGGACTGGTAAACAGTGCAGGTACTGCTAACCCAACAGCTTCCAACGAGTGGCTGACCAAGAAGGACTTTGTATCAGTGCTGGATGTCAACCTGCTTGGGTTAATTGATGTAACGCTTCACATGCTGCCCTTTTTAAGGAAGGCCAAAGGGAGCGTCGTCAACATGTCCAGTGTGCTGGGAAGACTGTCGTTCATTGGAGGAGGTTATCCTATATCCAAATACGGCATTGAAGCCTTTTCTGACAGTCTGAGGTAAAGTAACTTCTGAAGATTTCTCATCAAGACTTCCAAACTACAAGTGGGGCTAGCCCTACCATTGGGTAGAGAGAGGTTACTGATGTGATCGGTTCGGAGGCAGACAAAGGGGCTCAGGTGCAAGATGTCATAGCTGTGTATGCCCGATGGCCTGGCCTGTTTTGGTCAGCCAGTCTGCTAACCTTGGTGGATGGAGTGATGTGGTGGGCAATATCTTGTTCTTTTTGCCTCAGACTCTCAAATGAATTGGGGCAATTTTTATCCCAATGAGGAGGTTGGCCAGCATCAGACATTAACTATACCCAGCAGCTACATCACGATCTGAACCTTTTGTATGTGCCCTCTGGGTTTCTAAGGAGGCGTCCCCTCCAGGCTAGAATGAAAAAGTGTTGGGAAGTGGTCAAGAGGTATGCTGAAGCCGTACTTAATTACGGTTTCAGTAAAAGATACCTTTAAAAGATATATATACTGTGTGTGTGTGTGTGTGTGTGTATATATATACTGTATAGTATAAGTAATCGGAGGGGTGATAACAGCTCAAAACTATCTGATATCATTTCATGTTCCATGAAAGAAAAGATGAATTACAGATGGAAGTAAGCATTAAATAACAATGGAAATAATGAAAAAATCTCATTTCTCATCAAGCCCCCAATTTAGAAAATGGAAGGTAAGAGAGGAGATCAAGGGCTATTTGAAATATGTCTGATTTGAATTGGATATACTGTACAGGTAGTCCTTGTTGAATGACCACCTGTTCAGCGACTGTTTGAAGTTATCATGGTGCTGAATGAGGGGGACTTATGACTGATCCTTGTAGTTGCAACTGTCCCCACAGTCATGTGAACATGATTTGGCTGCTTGGCAACTGAGTCACAATTATGACGGTCGCAGCATCCCCTGGCCACATGATCACTATTTGCGACCTTCACTGGCAGCTTCCGACAAGGAAAGTCAATGGGGAAGCCGGGAAGAGGCCACAAATGGGGATTGCGTGACCGCGGGACGCTGCAACCATGTTTGGATTTACGTCATGGCACCAACTGTGACCGCCAGAACTGCCGTCATAAGTCGGCACGGTCACATGGCATTGCGCCTTACAACTGCGTTGCTTAGTGATGTTGTTCCTAGTCCTAATTACTGTTGGAAAGTGAGGAACTTGCACGTTTTAAGTCTCTTTTTCATGTGGATACTATGCCTTGAGATCCTGTGTTTAACTCTTTTTGTTATCCAGGTTGACTGCCTTTTCGATCCCATTCAGAGAGCACGGGATAAAGATGTTTTAATTGAAAATAAACAGTAACACTGGTATTATGCATTACTACTCTGCGTGGGGCTACCCTTGAAGAGGATCCAGAAGCTACAGCTGGCAGAAAATGGCGCAGCACCGGCAGTTTTGAATGCCCCCAGGGGCACATAGAACACCTGTTACGCAGGCTGCGTGGCTTGCTGGTTTGCTTCCGGGTCCAATTCAAGGTGTTGGTTATTGCTTTTAAAGCCCTCCATGGCACAGGACCAGGTTATCGGAGGAGCCATCTTGCCCCCGTTATATCAGGCTGCCCCACTCGGTCCGGCAGAACGGGCATGTTGCAGACCCTACCAGTCAAGGAATTTCGACTGGCAGGGTCTAGGAAGAGGGCCTTTTCTGCCGTGGCCCCCACCCGTGGAATAAATTACCACCTGAGGTGTGGTGTGCCCTCACTCTCATGTCCTTCGGGAACAGTGTGAAATCTTGGCTATTCGAAGTAAAGCAGTACTTTTTACTGTTTTTGTTGTTTGATTTTAATTGTGAGCTGCCCAGAGTCTCCCTCTGGGGGAGACGGGCAGCATATAAATTTGATGATAATAAAAATTAAAAATAAATAAACTACATAAATGACCCATCAATTGAATGCAACTGAAACACACTGGCAAACACATTCTTCTTCTAGCCAGAGAGTTGTCCTGACCAGCTGAAAACCTGAGTTATCCACCTCTCTCTGGTGGTCCCAAAGGAAGGCGCCATTTGGAAATCGGTTCTGTGAAAAAAAATAGGAAATGTCTAGCGAAGGTTCCTAGCAAGGCATTTCAATCGGACATGGAAGGCACCTTTATATTTGGGGGACAGTTTCTGTCAGCCTTCTGAACCTCCTTTTAGAGAATTCCAGCAGAAGAGGGCAATTTTCTGTATTTGATGCTTGTGGGAGCAGGACATTGAATGTTGTGGATCCTTGGTCTAAGAACAAGCCCTTTCTTTTGTTCTTATTGTTTTGGTCTCAATCCAGGCAAGAGATGCAGACTTTGGGGTCCACGTCAGCATGGTTCAACCTGGTGCTTTTTCAACACCTATCTATGATCCTCTGGAGGAGTCCTTGGAGAGAATATGGCACCAGCTGGCCCCGGACATTCAAGAAACTATGGGCGGAAGTTCTTGAAAATGTGTGAATTAAAGGGGAAAGAGCTTGTGCGGAAGGCTGTTTGGTGGTAACCGAGAAAGTGCTAGAGGGCCAGGCGTGCAGGGCAGCCATGGGGTCATGGTTTAACATGCTTTCCTCCAGTCTGTGAAGTGTCCCAAGAATGTGCCAGCATAACTGCCTCTCTCCCAACAGTCAATTTCTGTTCTCTTTTGGTACTGAGGCTGGCAGGTAGTGCTGTCCTAGGAGTGCCTTTGTAGGAATAGTTCAGGGAAGAGATTTGTGGACTTCCTGCTGGTAAGAAAAAAGCCAATCACATTCCCCCGTGTGGGCTGGGGCTGAGGCTGAGGAAGAAGGTGAGTTTGGGGTGCACAACACACGAGGCCATTCCTCCCTTACCCAGTAGCCACATTTTCCTGCCATGTTCTCATGAACTTCCCTGAGGCAGTTTAATGTCACCTGTAGCTATTCCAGTTTTAAAGTCATGTGTTCCAACTGCTTCCAGTGCCATTTCTTTGTTGTGGATGTGAACTGACATGCTTTGCTGACCCTTTGGTTGCCAAAGAGCTCAGGATGTGGTCAGCAGAAGCCCTGTAGGCTGCCCTCTCCCTGTCATAACTAGTCACTCTTCCCAGTGGGCATTTGCCCAGGGTGTACGGGAGACCAGGCAGCTCGTTCTGCAGAACGCAAAGGTTACCGAGTAGCCTCTTGTCGTGTGGTACAGGTTGTCTTCAATCAGAATTGCCATAAAAGTTAACTGCAATCTGTTGATGGTCGCTGTCTTCCCTCACATAACCTTGAATGTCTGAGAATAAGTCCGTTTTGTCTGTTGAGACACATATGTATGTAATCCAGGACACTGCCTGCATTCCCAGCATGGAAGGTGAAGGGTATATAAAGCAACGGTCCTTGCCTCCTAGGATATGAAGATTGCATGTACAGATTAAGGAGATCAATTTACGGCCTGCCATGTTGCTTTTAGAGTCTCTGGAGTACCAGGGTGGGCCATTTAATAGATAGTCCTCAGGTATGATGCTCAAGTAGGCATAATCGTACAAGGAAGCCCGCACTCTAGCGCTAAAGTTTCCTCATAGAATCCCAATGGATTTGGGATGTTTCATGTTTGTCTCTAAGACTGTTTTTTCTAATTGCACCCAGATGTCAGGAGAGAAGCCAGGAGAGGAATATGGGGGTGGATACACATTCAACAGCACTACCTCAAATGATTTGTATTTAAATTGAATAGCTAGGAGATAGAAGGGGTCATCTCTGAGGACCAGTTCCTGCCCTTGCCAGCCCAAATCTGCCTTGGCAAGTACACATAATCCCCCGAGGCCCATCCTTTTGTCTCGAATTTACACTCTGCTATAGACTGTGATCCAATGCCTAGTAGGTGAGCATCTTTATCACTGGTGGTTAGCCATGTCTCATCAGCGCTATGATGTCAAACATGGAGAGAAATTTCATCAGGTCTCCATCTGACATTCTGTTCTTCCATCCAGCTATGTTCCATTTCAGTAGCCGAATAGAACTTCCTTGTTTATTGTCAGAAGGAGTACCTGGAGATATGTTGGGGTCTGTGGTTGACTCATGTGCAGCTTGTGCCAGGCCTCCCAGGCCCCCCGGCCTCCCCCACTATACCCCCGCAGCAGCCCCCCAAACCCCGCAGCAGCCCCCATGCTCCTTACCTGGGACTCCCGCCACTTCTTGCTCAATGGCCCATGCGTCTTGGAGTTACTCTGGCAACTGGAACTGCCAGGATTGCTGTTGCTAAATGACACAGTCACACGACTTTGAACTTTACAACTGCATCACTAGCCAACAGTAATACCGGTCCCAATTGCCATCGTAACCTGAGGACTACCTATATATCTATACTAACATCTGGCTATGATAACCGGATCTTGCAAGTGTTTTTCATTTTATTTATTACTACAGTCATAGACCAGTACAATTAAAAATGCACAAAACATGTCTAAATAAAAAATTCTTAGCTCTAATAATAGCAAATAAAATCCATATCATAATTACAATTTAGCATCCAACCTAATCCCCGCAGATGGAGACTGCAGCCATGAAATTAAAAGACGCTTGCTCCTTGGGAGGAAAGCTATGGCAAACCTAGATAGCATATTAAAAAGCAGAGACGTCACCTTGCCGACAAAGATCCGCATAGTCAAAGCTATGGTTTTTCCAATAGTAATGTATGGCTGTGAGAGCTGGACCATAAAGAAGGCTGAGCGCCGAAGAATAGATGCCTTTGAACTGTGGTGCTGGAGAAGACTCTTAAGAGTCCCCTGGACTGCTAGGAGGTCAAACCAGTCAATCTTAAAGGAAATCAACCCTGATTGCTCATTGGAAGGATTGATAATGAAGCTCAAGCTCAGATACTTTGGTCACCTAATGCAAAGAGAGGACTCTTTGGAAAAGACCCTGATGCTGGGAAAGATTGAAGGCAAAAGGAGAAGAGGACGGCAGAGGATGAGATGGTTAGATAGCATCACTGAAGCAATGAGCATGAAACTGAACAAACTCAGGGAGGCAGTGAAGGACAGGAAGGCCTGGCGCGATATGTTTCATGGGGTCACGAAGAGTCGGACACGACTTAACGACTGAACAACAACAAATCCAACCTAATGTTTATATATGAGGTCAAGCAGCCTATACTGTAGTATATTATTACTTAAATTATGGCATCCTATAATTATTAGTAGTTAACTACTGAAATTGCAATGAAGTGTTAATATCTAGAATTGAAGTGTACTGGTTATGTAAAAATATTTACAATAAGTTATTCATCAGATTCCGATGAATCTTTAGTGCTGCTGCGCAGAATTTAGCTACCTGCACTGTGACTATATTCCATTCATCTTTAAGCAGAAACTGTAGATAGTTGTGTGAGAAGGCATGGAGAAGTGACGGCTTCAAAAGAACCATGTTTGCTAGGGGACCGCGCTGTGCACCATGGGGCAGCCTTGGGGAGGACGGCAGGAGGGAGGATGGGCAGAAGGCACGTTCGCACCAGAGTGAAGAGGGACGGCAGGAGGGAGGAAATACTGTAGGCAAGAGGCACGTTCGCACCAGAGTGAAGAGAAACGGCAGGGGGCGGCTGTTGGGTCAAGTGGGTATTACAATGTGTATTGCGCTGATTGGATTAGGAAAGTGGAATGTCTACGGTTTTGCGGTTAATTAGCGGTGCTCCGGGGCGGTAAAAAAGGTGAGATTGTGAGCCAAGCCCTCTTAGGAGGGGGAGGACAGATAGGGGGTATAAAAACCTGTCAGACCTTGTTTCGGGGTTCCTCCATTGCTGCGGGAGGGACCCACCTTTGCAAACGTGCCCAATAAAAAACTTCTGTCTACTGGACAACCGAACCCGTGTCTGTCGTTTTCTGACAGTTGGTATCAGAGCGGCCTGGGAACCTATTAATCATTGGATAAATAAATTTTGTTCAGATATCTCTATAGAATGAGCATCGAAGAAGAACATGCCCAGGGGTTTCTCCCTCTCCGGAATCACAGAGGCAGAGCCTTTCAGTCAAAGGTATCTTTTTATATTTGCCATCGAAAACAGCTGAGGGGAGTGCAGGGCATCATGCAAGCAAGAAAGCTTTCCGATGATTCGCTGACTCTAACTGGCTGAGATATCTGGCAGGGTTGACAATGTATCTGGTGTAATCTGGAGACAGGAACCATGGAACTTTCTCTAAGTCTGCTACCCTCTCAGTGTCCTCTACCCTTTGTCTCATATTTTGTTTTGCCTGGTCATAATCCAATTCAAGTATTGAAGAAGGAGAAAAACCTAGTTTTGCAAGATCGGACTCAACAGCCTTGGTCCATGAAGAGGAGAAATGATCTTGCAGGATTAATGGTGCGAGGCCTTGAGGAAAAAAATTAATTTCAGCCAAAGATTTAAGGAAGCTATACAGATTCTTGATTCAGCTTCTGTCAACCCAGTCTCCAGACATAGGTGTGCATTTGAAACACAACGAGGCATCTGGAGAATTGCTTTAATAAATCCTGACAGAACTCTTTCCAGAGGTGTGAAACAAGAAGCTGGGAGTCCGAGCTGGGTCCCATAAAGAAGCTGCTAGTGACTTGGCCTGAAAGAGCTTAATTGCAGTGGGAACATAATATCCTCCCTGTGAACGGAAAAATTTAAGGATGGCGTTGGCTGATCTTTGACCAGTAGCAGCTGCATATTCACAATGCGCTTTCCTTGAGCCGGTGGCATGTAGGACCACGCCTAGGTACTTAGAGGTGGTCACTTGCTCTATACTGTGACCATTAAGATACCGTGAGCAAAGTCTTGTCCTTTTGCCAAAGGCCATGACCTTGCTTTTCTGGTAATTTATTTCCAATTTATCATTATTACAGTATTGAACCAGGTCTCGCAAGGCTCTTTTTAGGCCCACTAGTGTTCTAGAGAGCATTACTGCATCGTCTGCATAAAGCAGCAGGGTGATGCTGCGATCTCCTACTTTTGGGGGGTGATGATTTGGTTTATTTATCCATTTTACCATGTCATTGATGTAGAAATTAAAAAGCGGGGGGCCAAAATGCACCCTTGTTTTACCCCCTTTTGAACTTGAACCAGCATCGAGAGAGACCCGTGCATATTACACCTAACCTTGAAGGTCATGTTAGTATCTAAGGCACGTAATAAGTGAGGAAGCCTACGATCAAGTGAAGCAGCTTCAAGCTTCTCCCATAGCTTGGTCCTGGTAACAGAGTCAAAAGCTGTTTATAAATATTTATACATGTATTATTTATAGATGATCTATTTGTCGCATATTTTTCAATCAAATGCTCCAGGACCAAACACTGATCAATGGTGCCTCTCCCTTCTAGACTTCCAGTGGAGGAATAGTGACAGAAGGTTAATTCTGGCTGAAGATCCGCTGAAGCCAAAATTAGAAGCGTGGTATTAAGCGGTGTCTCAAGAATTTTTTCCGAGACATGAAGCATTCTCTGGGCAGGGAGAAGCCTCGTATCGCACCTCTTGTCTTCTGGGCGGCTATAGCTTATCAAACGTCCATCGGATGCAACCGGACGGTGAGCGACCAGCTGGGAAGCTGGTGGAACATCTTGTCGGAGCTGCGTTTAAAGCCTCCTTAAAGAGACATTACTTCCGGCCATCCCACTTCTAAAATCACCTTTGTTGTTTATTATTCATAGAATTTAAAGAGGCTATCCCCATTACAGAAATACTTCTTCTCTTGGTTGGCTTTTCATTATGTTTTGGGATTTCTAAGTGCGTTGTACTGGATCGGAAGGATTGAAATATGAGCACCCAACTCGGAAACTTTAAAATGCTGTAGAAAGTTTTGTATATTTTCAGGAGACTATTTTTCTATGTATACCTTACCTTTGTTTTTGAAAAGAAAGATTTTTATATAAGTGGTTTCCTGTGGAGTTGGAACGATCTATTTTTAGATGCTGTGGGAAAATTTTCGCCTGCTGATTTTCCTAAACTGTGATTGGCTGTAGACTTCCTTCTCCCTCTGCTTTGTTTCTAGTTGTGAATATCTGGTTACGTTTGATTGTTGGGAATACTATCCTGGGCCACAAGAGGGAGCTAAGGTATTATATCTGGATTATTGGATTACTGAAAGGAAGAAATAGCCCTTTTCTCTCTCCTTCTAAGTAAGGGGGGGAAAGAAGAAGATAGAAATAAAGATAATGGCCACCAGAAAGTTAACAAGACGTGGCTCTGGTGATCTTGACTGGATAAAAGGTATGTTTGAAGAATATACTTTAAAAACAACACAAATGATTACCCAAAGTGTTGCTCAAGCACTCAATTTAAAGTTTCTTGAACTTGAAAAAGGTTAGATCAAACAATTGATCAGAAAATTGAAATAATGGAGAAGAAATTAGAAGGCGGGATTAAAAATCTTAATGACAGAGTTGACTTGCTGGAAAAGGAAAGGGAAAAAGAGCTGGACAAAATTGCATTATTGGAGTTGAGAGACAGAGTTTTGTCTGAAGCTTAGGGGAATCCCTGAAGTTAAAGAAGAAAACTTAACAAATATGATTACATGTGCCATGGCGGAACTAATTGCCTGGGAAGAAAATAAAATGTCAGATGAGATAGAAAAAGGGTTTTGTATAAACTCCAAATGTGCAATTGTACATGGTAAGCCAAGAGATGTGCTGGCACAGTTTTCTAGGAGAAAAACAAGGGTTTTGATTTTGCAAGTGCATTTTGACTCTAAACTTAACATTGAGAGTGTGGATATAATGGTCCTCAAAGAAATACCAGTAAGGTTTTTAAGGAAGAGAAAAGACAATGTATTTCTGACAAATGTTTTGAAAAAAAATAAAATTCCCTTTCGCTGGGAAAAACTGGAAGGGATTGTTGGAATAAAATGCTTGCTTATCAGAAACTTGATTCAGGCTTCTGCAGTGTGGCCAGGCCAGTGGCCGACACACGAACCAGAAACCTAGGATGAGGGAAGGCACCAGATAATAAAAGCACCTAAAAGCACGATAAGGCGATCACTGCTTGAGAAATACCTGATGCCACGTAAGCAAGTAGGGAAACGTATAACCATGACAGGCTATACAGGAAACATAGAATAAACCAATAGTGTTGCTTAAAGCTGTTGCATGACTATAAAAGGCTATATGCCCCCACAACCTGCCCCCACAACCTGCTTCCTGACTTGTAATACCCAATAAAAGAGTAGTTCAGAACACGCTCTGGGCTCACTCACCTCGAGGAAAACCTGCGTGTTTGTCTTCACTCTCGCCTGTCGAGACCCCATGAGTGGCCCACCCTGATGCGGACTGCAAAGCCGCATTGTGGTGACCCCGACGTGATCGCGTGACTTCACGAGGTGCGTCTCGGACCGTCCTTACTTATTCGCTCGAGGGGAGCTGTGCACTCGTCCCGTCTGAAACACGGCTGGATATTCGTAAGTATGGGCGGAAAATTCTCTCAACAACAGACAGCGCATCTGAAGGAATTGAGGGAATTAACCGAATCTTCCTCTAAAATTTCTTCAAACGGAGGCAAAACCCTCCCCCGTTTGAAAAACAAAGAATTAATTGGCCTTTTGTCTTACATTTGGCAACAATGTCCATCATACCCTGAAAAAGGGTCACTGAAAATATCCACATGGACAAAATTGGGGGAATACTTCCACGCGGCCCCTAGGGCCCCGGTCCAAATTCTGACCTCATGGCGTGTGGTCATGGAATGCTTAATGATTCACCATAAATTCGAAAACCAAATGCCGGCAGAACCCATACCACCCCCGTATGATTCTGTTAAAAATTCTCCGGCCACTTTACTTCCCATGTCAGCAGGTTCTGGGTGCCTTGATCCAGCCAATGGTCCCACGGCTCCCATGGCTCCAAGCTCCCCCCTGACTATAAAACCTCAAAGGTGGGGTCACATAATCAGAGCTATGCAGACTGCTCAGCAGTCAGGTCAACTCTCTGCTGAGGATCTTGAAGCGTGTGCAATGTTTCCGGTGACCTGGGTGGTGCCCGCCGGAGCTGCTGCGGGCGCTCCCGGCCAGCCGGTGCATACGCACATAGATTACAAACAAATCAAAGAGATTAAAAGTGCTGTTAGAGATTATGGCCTGCAGTCGCGTTATGTTATGGGCTTGCTTACTTCGCTTTCTACTGCTGCTGTGGAAATGCTGCTTGCAGATTGGCAGTCGCTTTTTGGCATGATTTTAACCCCTGCTCAATATGTAATTTGGAATTCGGAGTACGGCAAACAGGCTGCCGTTGCCATAAATGCTGGACTCCCTCAAAATGTTACTGCTGACGATGTCCTGGGGACTGGCACCATCAGCACTATTGCACAACAGCAAAACTCCGATAGAGCTGCTTTTCCTATTATTAAAAATTGTGCCTTAGCAGCCTTACGAAAGGTTGATGACAATCAGGGCAAACCTTTGCAAACCTTTTCTAAAATAATTCAATCGCCTACAGAAGACTATTCTTCCTTTATTAGTCGCCTTCAAGTTGCATTAGAACGCCAAATTGACAACGTAGATGCTAGAGGTGAACTGTGTATGAAATTGGCTTATGAAAATGCTAATTCGGACTGTCAAAAGGTGCTCCAGCCCATAGCTAACAAACCTGGCATCACCCTGGCTGATTTTCTCCAAGCATGTCGTATTGTCGGAACCACCAGCCACAAAATGGCTGCGCTGGCCTCCGCCATTACCACAACCTTGCTTCCGCCTTCTTCTTCCTCCCTCACGCCACAAGACGCACTTCCTGTGTCACGCCCTGCCGGAAATTGCTTCAATTGCGGGAAACCTGGTCATTTCAAATCTCAGTGCAGGGCACCAGGAGGGCGCACATCGCAGTTTCTCCCAACAGGCAGTCAAGCCTAAGACCGTTTGTCCAAAATGCAAAAGGATTTCATTGGGCCAACCAATGCAGGTCCTTTAATCAAAGTCAGCAGAATTCGGGAAACTGATTGTGGGGCATGCAGCCAGCCCCACCCCCAAGGCTGAATTACCCAATGAGGACCCGTCCCCTCACTCTGTAGAGATGACTGCGGACGAGACCGTGACCTATTCTTTACCCGCTCATGTTTATCATCTTTTTATATCGCCTCGCTTGCCTTTGACATTGCCCCCGAAATGCCGGTGCTTGTTTTCCCTAACTTGGACCTTACCGCTCAAGGAGTCATAGCTGCCCCTTTTTGCGCAGTGCTGACTCCTTTTCTGATTTCGCCTTGGCAATTATGGTTAATTCTCCGGTAACCATTAAACAGGGAGATGTGGTGGCGACAATGATCCCCCTTGAGACTTTTTCTGACTGTATGACTATAGAGCAAAACGTCAACTCCAAAAGGCCAGTAGCCAAGTTTAAACTCAATGGACGTTCTTTTTCCGGTCTTCTAGATACCGGTGCCGACGTCTCGGTCATCTGCTCAGCTGAATGGCCTGCCGATTGGCCTACTGACCCTGCCCCATCCGTCAGAGGGGTAGGAGGGATCCAGACGGCTCAGATCAGCTGCAATTGGATCTCAGTCACGTCAGCCACAAGCCCTGTTACCGCTTTCATTAAGCCTGTAGTTTTACCTTTACATACTAACTTGTGGGGACGAGATTTGATGTCCCAATTCCAAACCAAGCTTATTTTGCAATAATGGCTGTTTCAGCTGTTTTGCGGCTGGAATTGCAATCTCAAACTCCAGTCTGGATAGATCAATGGCCGCTCACAGTGGAAAAACTCACTGTATTAAAACAATTGGTCAATGAACAATTGGACAATGGGCACCTTGAGCCCTCTTTAAGCCCTTATAACACTCCAGTCTTTGTAATTAAAAAGAAATCCGGTAAATGGAGATTTCTTCATGACCTTAGGGCGGTGAATGCAATTATCAAACCAATGGGGGCGCTGCAATGTGGCCTCCCAAATCCAAATTTGATTCCTCAAAGTTACGATATGATGATCATTGATCTTAAAGATTGCTTTTTCTCTATACCCTTGCATCCTAAAGATAAACATATCTTTGCCTTTACTGTACCTGCGCTCAATAATTCTCAACCAACTTCTCGCTATCATTGGAAAGTTTTGCCACAGGGAATGCTGAACAGCCCCACCATGTGTCAATACTTTGTATCGCAGGTTTTACAACCCTATAGGGATAAATATTCGTCATTTTTAGTTTATCATTACATGGATGACATTCTGGTTGCTGCACCAGGACCCAAAGGTACTGTCTTAAAAACATTGCCTCACCTACAACACATATTGCAACAAGGAGGATTACATATTGCACCAGACAAAGTACAACTTTCATCACCTTTTCATTATTTGGGACACAAGGTGCTTGAATCACACGCTAACCCCTGTTTGCCGAACATTCAATTGCCACCTGCGCCTACCTTGCTACAATTACAGCAATATTTGGGATCCATCAACTGGATCCGCCCCTACATAGGTCTTTCCACCATTCAACTTTCTCCCTTATTCACGGCACTAACTAAAGGAAAGCAACCTGCAGATGTCATCCCTTTGCAAAAGGAACAATTGGACGCTGTAAAATTAATTAATCAGGCCCTACGTACCAAATGGGTGGATCGCATGAAAGACAACTTGCCTTTCTCTTTGCTCCTACTGAACACGCTGACACTGCCAACAGGTGCGGTGGTTCAGGTGACACCTTCATTGCTAATCCTTGAATGGATCCACCTGTCTCACACGCCTCGTGCAACGCTTACTACTAAACCCGCTCAATTTGCTTCCCTTATTACCAAAGGTCGGCTGCGGTCTAAGGCCCTAGCTGGTGTTGAACCCTCTGTCATTTATGTTCCTTGCTCTCTCTCCACATGGGAGTCACTGCTAGCGGTCAGCGACCACCTTCAGTTTGCCCTCGCTGACTGGCCTGGCACTGTCTCTTGCCATCCACCACCAGACCCTCGGGTACAACTTCTCAGAACCACTCCCTTTATTTGGCAAACTCCTATGTCTCCTTTCCCCATTCATGATGCAGTCACTGTCTTCGCCGACGGCAGCAAAAAATCTGGCGCCTGCGCTTGGCAGATTGACGGCCAATGGCACACAAAAACCACCCCTCCACAATCCTCCGCCCAACGGGCAGAGCTTTATGCTTCCATCCTTGCTTTTGAGGCCTTTCCTCATCAATCTTTTAACCTTATTCTCGACAGTTTTTATGTTTCCCAAATTATTTCCTCCATTTATCAAGCCTATTTATCCCCCTCTATCGAACCAACTCTTCTATCTTTGTTTCTGTCCTTACAACACCTCATTTCTAAAAGGACTCATTTTTTCCATGTTGCACACATTCGTAGCCACCAACCGTTCCCTGGTATCCTCCAGGAAGGAAATAGCGTGGCCGACGCTGCGGCCGCGGCTGCATCCTCCTCCCCACTCATTTTTGCCTTTTCCTCACCCACTCCGTGGGAAAGTCATTCCTATTTCCACCAGAATAAAAAGGCGCTCATTAAGCAGTTCAAAATTTCTGCTACAGAGGCCACTGTAATTTTACAGCAATGCCCCACCTGTAGCAAACAAGCGCACTCTGTGCCCATGGGAGTTAACCCCAGGGGGACAGAGTGCAACCAAATTTGGCAAATGGATGTTACCCAATATGCTTCTTTTTCCCCATGGAAGTACTTACACGTTTCCATTGACACTTACTCGGGGTTCATCATGGCCACCCCTCAAAGGGGCGAAGCCTCTAAACACATTATTAATCATTGTATTCGAACCTTTGCAACGCTGGGACGCCCAAAAGAACTTAAAACAGACAATGGGCCTGGCTATACAGGCAGTGCTTTTGCCGCCTTTTGCCAGAAATGGGGAATCACACACAAATTCGGCATACCATACAACAGCAAAGGTCAAGCCATAATTGAAAGAGCAAATCAGACCTTAAAACATGCTCTTGACAGATATATAGAAACAAAGGGGAAAGGGCCCCTAGCCTCCCAGCGGTGCAAGACATTCTCAACCTTTGCCTCTATACTCTTAACTTTCTCAACTTGACCGGACTACCTGCCACTTCTGCTGCTTGTCGTCACTTTGCCTCACAACCTGCCGCTGACCACCAACGACCACTTGTCTACTATCGTTGCCTGCCAGACCCCGCCTGGAGAGGGCCTGCACAACTCATCACCTGGGGTCGAGGTTACGCGGCCATTCAGCTTCCCGATAAGGTTCTGTGGGTCCCTGGTCGCTGCGTCCGTCCTTGTCATCTCCCGCTTTCGCCGGACGCCCAAGACGCCCCTCCTCCTCCCCACATAAGAGGCCTTACTGGTGTCACTCCGGAAGCTGACCCTCAACGTACGGCCGAGGAAGAGGACAGCAGGGACAACAGAAGGTAGACCAAGGGAAGGGCCTCAGTCAAAATGTCACATCTGCCTCAATTGGGAAGAATACTGTGGTTCCCGGTTGCCCTTCAGCTACTGAGCGTTGCCCTCTGCGCACCTAACTATGCGCAGCACAATCCCCATCAACCCCAGAACCTAACGTGGGCGGTATTGGACGCACACGCAGACATCCTGAACTCCACTTCATCTATGGCGGTGCCGGGGTCCTGGTTTCCTGACCTGTACTTTGACTTTGGAGTGATGATGGACACCACCACTTCTCCCAACAGACCGGGTATGGTTAGCCACAGATGGATCAAGAGATGGCCCCTTTATGTCTGCCCCGGCCATGTCAGGGCAACAACATACCGGAAGAAGTGTGGTGGGGAAAACGATTATTTTTGTGCGGACTGGAGCTGCGTCTCCACGGGAGAAATAACATGGAACCCCCCTTTCAGAGGTGATCTTATTACACTCAGACGGACTGGTGAGAACGTACGATGTGAGCAAAACCAATTTGGAACATATGTTAATTGTAATCCGGTTAAAATCTCTTTCACCACTGAGGGAAAACGACACACGGGGTGGCAGTCTGGGGTCACTTGGGGAGGCCGAGTTCATGATAAAACCGGGGAGCCAGGGAATATTTTTACTATACGCCTAACACAAACCCCCATAGAACCCCCGGTACCGGTGGGCCCCAAGACAATACCAGCCAACCGCAGGGAGCCACCCCCACAACCCACCCCCACTCCCGGGAAAAGTTCGCCTACTTCCATCGGTTATTCTTTTTCCCCTTCACGGAGCCGCCCTGGGAACCCCCTTTGGGACATCGTCACAGCCACCTATCACATGGTCAATGACACCAATCCCAACCTTACTACAGCCTGCTGGTTTTGCTACGATGTTCGACCCCCATATTATGAGGCTGTAGGGCTTGTTTCTCCATACAACACTTCCTCGAATGACAAGGCATGCAGATGGAAACATGGCTCACAAACATTGCAGTCAATCTCAGGCAAGGGAACCTGCCTTGGACAGGTTCCCACACAGTATAAACAATACTGCAACACAACACATAGTGAGGTTGATACAACACTCTTTTACATACCACCCACAGATGGATGGTGGGCTTGCTCTACAGGCCTCACGGCCTGTGCCCATGGTCATGTAATAAGCACCAAAGGTTTTTGCATCCTTGTCCAGGTCATGCCACACATATACTACCACACAGAAGAAGAAGTTTATAACACTTACTCAGGGTCAGAACTCATAAGACACAAGCGTGAACCCATTTCCACCCTCACAGTAGCTCTCTTGGTAGGACTTGGCCTAACAGGAGCAGGAACTGGGATAGCATCCTTTGCAAATCAGTATGTCCAATATCACCACCTTAGGGCAGCCATCGATGAAGACTTAGAGAGAATAGAAACTTCGATCTCTCACTTACAAAAATCCCTAACCTCCCTCTCAGAAGTGGTCTTGCAGAACAGAAGAGGCCTTGATTTACTTTTTCTAAAAGAGGGGGGGTTATGTGTGGCTTTAAGAGAAGAATGTTGCTTCTATGCAGATCACTCTGGCATAGTGCAGGACTCCATGACCAAACTCAGGGAGGGCCTGGATAAACGTAAAAAGGAGAGGGAGGGTCAGCAAGGATGGTCTCAATCCTGGTTCAACTTTTCCCCATGGTTGACCACCCTGATAGGTACCATAGCAGGACCACTGATATTGCTACTCCTTGCATGTACATTTGGCCCCTGCATTTTATCTCGCCTAACAAAATTTGTGGAAACTAAAATAGGTGCCTTGGAAAATATGGTACTGGAACGCCACCATTACCAACCAATACGGTCTGGAGAAAATATGGAAAAAGCATCCCTCCGCATATTAGACTCTGATGAAGAGTTGGAATCCACCAGTTTTACTTTTAAAACAAAAACGGAGGAGATGTTGGAATAAAATGCTTGCTTATCAGAAACTTGATTCAGGCTTCTGCAGTGTGGCCAGGCCAGTGGCCGACACACGAACCAGAAACCTAGGATGAGGGAAGGCACCAGATAATAAAAGCACCTAAAAGCACGATAAGGCGATCACTGCTTGAGAAATACCTGATGCCACGTAAGCAAGTAGGGAAACGTATAACCATGACAGGCTATACAGGAAACATAGAATAAACCAATAGTGTTGCTTAAAGCTGTTGCATGACTATAAAAGGCTATATGCCCCCACAACCTGCCCCCACAACCTGCTTCCTGACTTGTAATACCCAATAAAAGAGTAGTTCAGAACACGCTCTGGGCTCACTCACCTCGAGGAAAACCTGCGTGTTTGTCTTCACTCTCGCCTGTCGAGACCCCATGAGTGGCCCACCCTGATGCGGACTGCAAAGCCGCAAGGGATAAGTTTTTCCTATCACCAACAAAGATTTAAATTAACTTCAGTTTCTAAGGCTAAGGACTTTTTAGCTAGATCTGGAACCAACTTGGAACAGGATACATCTGGAATTAAGCAAATGGATATGGTTACACATGGGGAAGAGACAGCTGTCATTCCTAAAGACTAGGGTGAATCATCTGCATAAAGATGGCTTTGAAATGTCTTACATGGAATATAAATGGGACAAATGCTCCGCAGAAAAGAAAAAAGGTCTTTCACTATTTGAATAAATTGAAATCTGATGTAATTTGTTTGCAAGAAACACATATAAAGAAGAAAGATACAAAATATTTGATAAATAAGAATTTGGGACAGGAATTTGTTTCAGCTAATTTGAAGAACATAAATGGAGTTGTATTATATGTTAAAAATTACTTGAAACCACTTTTGTTGTTAACAGATGAATAAGGTAGATATTGAGATAAAGTCTCAATAAACTTGATAATATTGTTTATCAACTCAAGTTACTACATCAACAAATTTCAGTGTTGACTGTGAAAGACATTGAAATGAAATTAAGATATGCTACACAGAGACACTTTGAATTTGCAAATAAACCAGGAAGTGGAGATTCATGGACTTAAAATGATTGTTGCGGGAGTATACACTCCGAATGATGACAAGATCAAATTTTTTATGTAGCTCTTGAATGAGTTGTCAGCTTTCTCATACCAAAGTCGGTGTTTGATGGGAGATTGGAATGGAGTTGCTTCACCATTAACTGATAGAACATCTGAAAAGCAAATTAAAATCAAACAAGGAAAATTACCAAAGTCCTTTTTTGATTTAATGGATAATTTGGTACTGATGGACTTATGGAGATATAAAAATGGACTGGCAAAAGATTTTACTTTTTATTCAGAGAGACATAAATCTTTTTCAAGAATTGATATGATATGGGTTTCAACAGACTTAGCAAATAAAATTTCCACAATGGATATTTTACCAAAGAGTTTTTCAGACCATAATCCTATAAGCATGATAATTAGAGAATTTACTAGGTCTTTTAGGTGGAGATTGAATGAATCTATTTTGCAAAAAGAAAATGTTGTGGAGGACTGTAAGAAGAAATTAAAGGACTTTTTTGAGATCAATCTAGATAAAGGTGTAGTTTTAAAAACAGTGTGGGATACCAGTAGAGCAGTTATGAGGGGACATTTTATTTAGCATAATCATATTCTTAAGAAAAAGTCTCAACAAAAATTACAAATGATTTTAAATCAGATCAAGCTGAAGGAGAAGGAACTCCAGAAAAAACCGTCTGATAATAATATTGTTTATGAACTCAAGTTACTACATCAACAAATTTCAATGTTGACTGTGAAAGAAATTAAAATGAAATTAAGATATGCTAAACAGAGACACTTTGAATTTGCAAATAAACCAGGAAGTTGGTTAGCATGCAAATTAAGTAAAGAGAGAGACAAGAACATGATTTCTAAAATTCAAGAAGGAAATGTGGAATTACTGGACAATTAAAAAATGTAAAAAGTATTTCATAATTTTTTTCTAACTTATATAAAAAACAAGAAATTTCTCTGGAAAAGGTTGATGAATATTTGAACAAGCAAAAATTACCAAAACTTCCACAGCTACAGAAACTAATATTGAACATATTAGTAGTCCTAATATCTACTTTTGAAATAGTTGAAGCTATAAAGAGAATCAAACTGGGAAAAGCACCAGGACCTGATGGATTATCTGCAATATATTATAAATGTTTTGAAGATGAGATTCTTTTACCTTTTAAAAGATTGATGAACTCCATATTGTTGGGTGCGGCAATGCCTGACTCATGGAAGGAAGCCAACATTGTGCTTCTACCTAAAGAAGGACAGGATCCTCTTTTAATTAAGAATTATAGACCAATTTCATTATTGAACAACGATTAGAAAATATTTGCTTCAGTGTTGGCAGAAAGGTTAAAAAAAATCTTGCAGGAATTTGTTCATCATGATCAATGAGGATTTTTGCCTAAAAGACAATTAAGAGACAATGTTAGACAAAATAGACAATATTTACAATATCATAATGAATGTCAAACGCCTCTTATTTTTTTGGATGCAGAGAAAGCTTTTGATAATTTGAATTGGATGTTTATGTTTAAAGTTTTGGAAAGTATGGACTTTGGAGAACATTTTATACAGGGAATAACGTCAATTTATACGCCTCAGAAGGCTAGTATTATTGTGAATGAAGAACTAACAATCATGTCATATACAAAAAGGAACAAGACAAGGTTGCCCTTTGCCGCCTTTGCTCTTTATTTTGGTTCTTGAAGTTCTTAATAGAGACATTAGAAGGGATGAACAAATAAAGGGCTTCAAGATTAAACAAGAGGTTTTTAAATTGAGGGCTTCTGCTGCTGATTTAGTTTTGATATTACAAGACCCTCTGGTATCTGCTGAGCACTTGATGAAGAAATTGAAGGAATTTGGCTCACTGGCGGGTTTTAAAATAAATAAACAAAAAAGAAAAATGTTAATTAAAAACATGACCCTGCCTGATCAAGATTTGCTGATGAGCAAGACGGGTTTCAGGACTGATAAAAAGGTCAGATATTTGGGGGTGATTCTGTCTACTAAAAATAGTGTGTTGTTCCAGAATAACTATGGCAAAATTTGGAATGAAGTGAAAAAAGATTTGGTAAGATGGGAAAAATTACAATTGTCTCTCATGGGCAGAATCTCAGTGATTAAAATGAATGTTTTGCCTAGGATGTTGTTTCTTTTCCAGACTATACCAATATTGACTACAGATTTACTGTTTAAACAGTGGCAGAGAGATATATCTAAGTTATTTGGCAAGGCAAAAAACCTAGAATTAAGTATAAATTGCTACAAGATGCCAAGGAACAAGGAGGTTTGGGTTTGCCTGCTTTAAAACTGTATGTTGACGCTTGTTGTTTGCTTTAGATGAAGGACTGGATAGCCTTGGAGAATAAAGGAGGATTACAACTTGAAGGTCATGAATTAAGATTCGGGTGGCATGCCTACCTGCGGTATGATAAAGTTAAAGTTAATAAGGATTTTAAAAACCATTATATTAGGAATGCCTTACTGCGGATCTGGAATAAATATAAGGTAAGACTGTCTCCTAATGTACCTTTGTGGTTGTCACCTCAGGAAGCATTTACTAGAAGAGAAAATGTGGGAGAAATGAAGTGGTTAAAATATAAAGATTTACTAAATTTTGAGGAGGGTGAACCAAGTTTTAAAACAAGAGAAGAGTTAGAATTAGAAGGTTTTATATGTCACTGGTTTACTCATATGCAATTGTTTGAACGTTTTAAGTTGGATAAAAAGAATTATACTGCAGATTTGTTAATGAAATATCTTATTTTGAGACTCAACTCTGTATAAATGATGAGCATGTTATTGCTAAAATGTATAAGATGTTGTTACAGATGAACTTAGAAGATGAACAAGTCAAGGAATGTATGATTAAATGGGCTAAAAGCTTTGGATACAATATCATGTTGGAACAATGGGAAAATATGTGGAACAAAGGTTTGAAATTTACATTGAATTATAACTTAAAAGAGAATTTTTATAAAATGATGTACCGCTGGTATTTAACTCCTGATAAGTCATCAAAAATGTATACTGGTATAACAAATGTTTGTTGGAAATGTTCACAGGGCGAAGGAAACTTTTATCATCTTTGGTGGACTTGTGAAAAGGCTAAAAAAAATTGGGACCCGATATGCATTGCTATTCAAAAGATTCTTAAAGTGAATATTCAAAAGAAAAAACCCAGAATTGTTCCTACTGGGTTTGATGGAGAAAGGATTGGAGAAACAATATGGATCTTTGCTTCTATATATGATCACAGCTGCAAGACTGTTATATGTGCAAAGATGGAAAGATTCACAAATACCTACAGTGGAAGAATGGATTATTAAACTAATGGACTTAGCTCAAATGGCGAAGCTAACAGCTTTAATAAGAGATAATACTGTTTCTAAATTTGTCTCCTTGTGGCAACCCTTCCCAGATTATGTGCGTGGGTTGGGAAAAAATGAAGCTTTGATTGTGGGATTTATTGATTAGATGGTTTGTGTTGATAGAAATCATGTGAATTAGGATTAATTAGTGGTAAGAGATTTATTTTTTTTTTAAAATTTGTATTCATATCTGTATTGGAGATAGTTGGAAGTCACTTTGTTCCATCTTTCTACTTGATCTCACTCTTTTAGTTTTTGTCTTTTTCTTTTAGTTCTATCTTCTCTCTCTTCTATACTTTCTGATTTGTATTTTAATTGTACTTGTTATATATCTTAATAGTAGTTTTGATTTTAAAAAATGGTGCCTCTCCCTTCTCTAAACTCGGCTTGTTCTTCTGCTATCAAGTTCTCACGATCTAGCCAGTCCTTGAGTTTATCTTGTAGGTGTTTAGCATGAAGTTTGCTAATTGTATTTAGCCGACTTATTGGTCTATAGTTTGCAGGGTCATCTCTGTTTCCCTTCTAAGGATTGGGACAACAATCACCAGCCCCCAGTCATCCGGGATATGTCCCGTATTGTCGATATAAGTGAAGAGCAACGCCAGAACTAGGATCTACTACTCATTATTCTTCAGCAATTCTGCAGAAACGAAGTCGGCTCCCGGGGCCTTCCCCATCCTAAGTTGATCAATAAGAGATTTAATTTCAAGCACTGAGACCGGGGGCCAGTTGGGTATGTCCTTAGCTGGTTGTGTTTTTGTCTCGCTGGAGGGATCTTCATACATCCTCCGAAAGTGAAGCTCCCAAACTGCAGATGATATATGAGAGTCTAACGGGTTATAAGTTCTAGCAGATTGGCAAGCTATTAAATAGAGGAGTTCTTTTTCTTTGCTGCCTCAATAAGCTGTTCCCAAGTGGATCTTGTGTCTTGATTTTTCTTAAATGCCACTAATTCCTTTTATTGTTTTTTGAGTATAAGAAGATGGTTAAGAGTCATTATATTGTTATCTCCGGTCTCCGTTTTGTATGTCTTATATGCTTTCTTAGCTTCTACACAGACCTTATCAAACCATGGCTTCGAAGAGAAGGTGGGCCTCTTAACTGAGAAGTTAGGATCACGGGCAAATAGAGGTTGTAGTTTTTGTACTAGATTTTTATATAGTTCTAGATTTTGAGAGGAGTTGGCTGATATAAAGGCTGATCGAATTATTTGGAAGTTGTCCTCTGCTAAAGCTCTCCTTACCTTCTGGTCAAGTTGCTGGGTTCATGCAACCTGACATCTTATTGGACCTACTGGGGAAATAGCAAAAGGAAAACAGTCCTCAGGAAGCATCTGTCTGGTAAAAAGGTTCAAGTATATGCAAAGTGGTAGATGGTCACTTTCTAGATGCAGTAGAACTTCAAAGTGTCCTATATACTGTATTAAATCCAAGGAGGTTAAGATATAATCAAGGGTGCTAGTTTTAACCCCTGCCATAAATGTAAACTCACCAGGGTAGTCTCCTACCAATGATCCGTTAGACATAAAAAGATTAAGCCTATTTGCCGTCTTAGCAAGGCAGAGTCCAGCATAACTTCCTCTTTTATTTTTAGAGTCGTGTGAGGGAGATATTAGTTAAGTTGGAATCTTGGGGAGGGTATTAATGAAATTTATTGTATAGTGTATAGTCATCCGGCCCCAGTCTGGCACTGAAGTCTCCCCTAATAGGACCCAAGCATTTGGATGTTCCAGGAGGAGATTACTAATGTAATGTTCCAACTCCATCCATAGGGCAGTGATTTTTTTTGCAATGGAGGGAAGTAGACATTAATAAAATAACAAGTGAGTCTGGGCCCAACTTAAAAAGAAGGGCCATAGCCATATGTTTTAGAGGGGGGATAGGTATGGGCTCTACTCTCAAGGAGGGGGAAATAAATATACCCAACCCTCCCTTCAATCTCCCTGGTCCTCTGCCTGGCCTTGCTTCTAATTTATATGAGTAATATCCACTGAGCAAGAGGTCTTCATCAGTCCATGTTTCTTGCACCAGAATGTCTTTACCTCTCAGAGGATCAAGATGAATAAGACCTCTAAAGCGATACCACCCAGCTAGATTCCACGTTAAAATATTTAGAGTGTTTATCTTGCACTGGTCTTCGTGATGTCAATTTATCTTCTCAGCAATGGCCATTGTTGAAACATGATTGTAAGGTGTGGTGGAAGCTCAGCTTGCTTTGTGCTGTTTATTATTAATTATAGTTCACCGAGAAGTGGATTTATTTTGGGTATCTAAGAGGTCATCCTCAGCAACAGCAGAAATAGCCCCAGAGATGGTACAGGACTCCGAGGCAAGGCTCTGTCTCTGGGAGACTGCTGGTTGTTGAACTGAAGAATCTTCACCTTTATCAGTTGTCTCTGGCCCCCCAAGGATTTGCGGCCATTTCCTGGGGGATACAATTGGGGATCCCCCTTGTAGGAAGAGGTTAAAAGCACATCTGACTCAGGTAAGGGCAGAAGGCGAACTATATCCTTAGGGCCTACATACTTGGAGGTCACGATACACCGAGACCTTTTACCAGTCCGCAAATTATCAGGGACTGGGTTGAGCACTGCAATTTCCCCACTGTCAGCCTGTGTATCTGAACTTTTCTTTACTGTAGAATTCTTAATATTCTGTTGAGTATGTTATCACAGGCCTGAGTACTTGGTAAAGTCAAGTTAATTAATGGCTTTGCTGTGGATTGTGTTGTTGTCAGTGCCTCTCTTAATTCATCCAAAGTCTGTATAACATCTGCTTGCTCTGGTTCTGGTCGCACACCAAATAAATCAATCAACAATTCTTCTGGCGCTTCCTCAGCAGACTCCCTAACTGTAGATAACACTTTCTGTTGGTTGTTACTCTGCTTTCTCACGGTCATTAGTGATGCAACAGTTTCATGTTTATCTTATGTGAGCTATCACAATCAAGTTTTAAAGTGATAGTGTCTTCTTGAAGAGACTGATCCAGAAGTGGGCTCACTCTCTGAGTGGAAGACACTTATGGGAAATATTGAGAAAGTACTCAGAAAGGGCTTCATTCTAAAAAGCCTGCTAGAAACTATAGGCTGCTTAAATGTTAATAAAATTCGGATACAGTCTTTTCTAGATGGCAGCCGTTCAGCATGCACTAGATCTATCAGAGAGCATTTACAATGGAGCAGCTGACTCAAGGACAGCGGGACAGCTCTTCTATCACCCCATCACCCTCTGTTCACCTTGTTGTCATAAATCTGCACTGTGATCTGAGCAAACTGCTGTAGACCGGGGAGAGGAGACATTCTCTGTGATGGAGGAGGAGAGCTCTATGAGCTCTTGACTTTCTAATTCTGTCTGTAGGTCCCATTCCAGTGAGTTGTAAGAATTAGATCTATCTTGTAAAAAGTCCGCAGCTGAGTGACTTACTGGAGCGATCTGCTTGTTCATTGTATAGTCGTCCATTTTCTGCTGCTTCAGTGGCTTAAATGAGGTCTGTGTTGCAGAGTGGACACGCTGTCTCTTTTTCTTCTTCCCCATTCTTAAATCCTGGGGCACCCTGTTGGAGAAGGCTTTCTCCCTACACAGTTTTTAAAACCAGTAGATTTTTTCACAACCTAAGCAACTGCCCCAATGCAGGACTTGCAAGAAACAGCCCGCTCTCCTACTAACAAGATGCCGAATTCGAGCAGTGGATGGAAGAGATCCAAACTCAGTGGCTATGATAACAGGATCTTGCAAGTGTGATTCTGGTCTACCACCTTCCCCCTTTTTAAACTCCAGTCTATTAGGAAGGTCTGTCTCAGCTACTTCTGAATATTATCTGGACATTGTGGACTTAGAAAATGTTTTAGCCCTGATTACCTTGGCAACAGAGCTGGTATATCTCCATCAAAGTCGTCGTCTTCAGTGAGGTCCCAGCAGCCTGAATGAGGGGCTGGCCCATCTACTTCTCAAGAAGCTGGATCCAGCAGGTGTGAACAACTGCCCCATCTCCCATCTCCTCTTCTTAGGGAAGGTTGTTGAGAAAGTGGTGGGCCTGCAACTAGAGAGAGTTCTGGAAGAAATGGACTATCTGGACCTGTGGCAGTTTCCCTTCAGCCCTGGGCATGGGATGGCAACTGCTTGTGGACCTGGATGAAGGAACCATGACCATTGTTGCCCCTCTAGATCTCTCAGCAGCTTTCAGGATACGGTCAACCACAGTGTTTGGTCTTTTGTCCTTGACAGGTTTTGTTGCCCAAAAGAGAGCAGGTTTCTGACTCATGCCAACTCTTTATTCCTTATGCCAAAAAAATCAGTAATTTCAACTTTTAAAATATTTTTAAATTTCTTTAATGGTAATTTTATTAAAAATTAAAGTTACAAAGATAAAAACTAATAGAAACTGAAAAAAGAAAATAGAAAGAAAAATAGAAAGTGCAGCAAAGAAAAAATAGAAAAGAAAAATAGAAAAGAAAAAATAATAGTAAAGAAAAATATATATCTTGAAATGACTTCCCCCTCCATTACAAGAAGTATAAACAATTTTAGTAACTTAACACGTTTTCTTAAACTACAAGAAATGATCTCTTCTTCCCATATCTTACCTGTAAACAAACCTTTAAATCCTCATTGTTTCAGTCCTGATCAACAGAACTCCAGTCAGGGTTACCAGACACAACAACTTATCTATTTTAACCTTGATCGCATAAATCAATTTTATATTCCTTCTTTCTATTTTTAACAATCTTGATCTTTATCCCTTCAAATAATGTCCTAGAATTTGATTTGCTTTCATTTTTTCTTTGTCCCTCAAAGCTTTAACAAGCCTCTTTTGTAAATCCAGTATAGGAAAATTATCCAGGTCACTCTCTTGGTTTGTCACCCTTTAATTATTAAGACATCAGCAGTTTTCATTTGTACGACCAGTGTAGCATCTTTTTCCATATCATTCTTGTAGCCTGTCATTTTTAAATCCACCTTCAGATCAGTCTCAGTCTTGTCAGGTAAAACTTGCTCCTCTTTCATAACATCTTAAACACAGTCTATCCATAGAGGCAGACGCTCTTAAAATTAACTTCTGGGTCCATTGTTCAAAAATAGCCTTCAGTATATCCAACGTTAAAATATTTTGCTTCATTCTGTATTAATTAGTCAATTTAAGTGTTCTTCTCCTTTAATTGTAATCTTTAGTTCCTTCTCATTCCCTCTACTGTCCAACCTTCAAAATATCATCTTATCATTTTTTTAAAGAGAATTCAAAACAAAAGCATTTTCCCTTTGGAAGGATTCTTATACTTATTTCCAAAACCTAATTTCAAATTCAAACCCTTTGTCTGTTGGTAACTTTCCAAAATCAAAGTTCTAATCACCCTTTTGCTATTTATTCCAAAAGAAAAAAAACCTAACTCCTTAAATTTGTATTTAAAACATCTTTTGCAAAGGATTGAAGGAAACTCACCCACTGCTGTAAAACCTATAGATGAGATTCAGGTGCTAGACCAAAAAAGGAAAACTATTTGCTAGCTCAATGATCTGCACTGAAAAACGCGTCCATGTTTTCACTCCCCTTTATAATAGGCTGCCTTGGAAATAAGATTGAAGAAGAGTGTAAAAATACTTATAAACAGTAAAAATATCACTGCTTTTCAGCGCCTTGCCAGAACTAAGTCCAGTCTGGTCATCTTCAGAAAGTCTGAAAGGATGACCTGAAAAGTTGACCTGAAAAGATGACCTGGGAAGGTGACCTGAAAGAAGATGACCTGAAAGAAAGTTTGAAGATGACCAATCTGGTAAGGGGGATGTGGTGGTTCATTTGCAGGGCCTCACAGAGGAATTTGCAGAGCACCTGCAGGATAAAATCACTCGGATTCATTCCAAGTTGGACTCCGAGTGTGGTGGAGGGTCTGGGGAGATACCAGGGGATCGTTCTTGCCTAGTTATCTGGAAACGGTTTGATCCTGTGGTTCCTGAGGAAGTGGACAGGATCCTCTGGACTGCAAGGACCACCACTTGTCATCTGGACCCATGCCCCTCCTGGCTGGTGAAAGCAGCTCGGGGGGTGACATGTGGTTGGATCCAGGCGATGCTTAATGCACCCATGTAGGAGGGAGTGTTTCCAGCACCCTTTAAAGAGGCGTTGGTGCACCCCCTCCTCAAGGAGCCCTCCCTGGATCCTACTGTACTGGACAACTTTCGTCCAGTCTCCCACCTCCCCTTCCTGGGGAAGGTGGTTGAGAAAGTAGTGGCTTCGCAGCTCCAAAGGGTCCTGGAGGAAACAGATTATCTGGACCCTTATCAGTCAGGTTTCAGGCTCGGCTATGGAACGGAAATGGCATTGGTTGCACTTAAGGATGATTTCTGGCAGGAGCGGGATGGTGGAAGTGCGACCATCCTTGCTCTCCTGGATCTCTCAGCAGCGTTCAATACCGTCGACCACGGTATCCTATTGGGACGGCTCAGGGATATGGGGGTGGGCGGCACAGTTTTGTGCTGGTTCACCTCCTTTCTCCAGGGCCGATCCCAATCGGTGGTGATAGGGAGCGAGAGGTCCCATCCTCGGTCCGTCCATTGTGGGGTGCCACAGGGTTCGGTTCTCTCCCCGCTCCTTTTCAACATCTATATGAAACCGCTGGGTGAGATCATCCGTCATCATGGGATGAGGTATCATCAGTATGCTGATGATACTCAACTATATATCTCCATCCCTGGTGAGGTAACTAATGCCGTTACCGCCCTCTCGTGGTGCCTGGAGGCTGTGAGGGTCTGGATGGGGAACAACAGGCTCCAGCTGAACCCTGGCAAGACGGAGTGGCTGTGGGTTAATGGTTTCTCTGTATCCGGGACATTGTCATCGTTGGTCTTGGATGGGGTAGCATTGCCCCAGGCAGACCCAGTGCGTAATTTGGGGTCCTCCTGGACTCACGGCTCCTGCTCAAAGAGCAGATGGCAGCCGTGGCCAAGAGGGCTTTTGCACAGCTTTGGGTTGTGTACCAGTTACGCCCTTTCCTGGATCGGGATGCCCGGCGAACAGCCACTCATGCCCTTGTTATCTCCCAGATAGACTACTGCAATGCGCTCTACATGGGGCTACCCTTGAAGAGTATCCGGAAGCTTCAGCTGGTCCAGAATGCGGCCACATGAGCAATTTTTGTGGTTGGAAGAAGGACCCCATTATATAACACCTTTGCTCCGTGAGCTGCATTGGGTACCGGTTTGCTTCCGGGTCCAATTCAAGGTGTTGATTATCACCTTTAAAGCCCTACGTGGCATGGGACCAGGTTACCTGAAGGACCGCCTCACCCCCACGATGTCAACCTGTCCCACCCGATCTCACAGAGAGGGCATGCTCTGGACCCCCTCGGCAAAAGAACTCTGACTAGCGGGGTCCAGAAGGCGGGTCTTCTCTGCTGTAGCCCCCGCCCTTTGGAACATCTTGCCCCTGGGGGTGAGACAGGCCCTCTCACTCCAGGCTTTTCGGAGGGATTTGAAGACCTGGCTCTGCCATCTGGCCTGGGGCGGGGAGGGAGGATATCAAAAATGGGGTTGGCTGGCTCCTTAGCAGCCTGGTGTGGCCTCTATTGGCCTCTTGGATTTTTTAGCCTTTTTATCTTTTTCTTTGTAACTTTGGTTTTATAATCTTTTAATTATGTATTGCCAATTTTAGTTTGTTGTAAGCCGCCCAGAGTCCCCCGTTGTGGGGAAATGGGCGGGGACAAGTCAAATAAATAATAATAATAATAATCCAGTCTGTTCATCTTCAGAAAGCCTGTTGAAAGCCTGAAAGATGACCTAAAAAGATAACCTGAAAAAAAGATGACCAGAAAAAACACTACCTGAAAGAAAGCCTGAAGATGACCAGTCCGGTCTGGTCACCTTCAGAAAGCCTGTTAAAGTCCCTCCTTCCTGTGAGCTGGTTAAAATGTCAGTGACCATTTCATCTGTAGGACAATATATAATGTCCATTAGTCCTTTCTGGTATAAATCCTTTACAAATTGACACCTTAATCTAATTGCTCTACTTCTTGCCTTAATACTTTCTCCTTTACACATAGTAATACAGGCTTGGTTGTCTTCAAACATCACAACTGGTGTAGGTTCATTAATACCAAAGTCCTTTAATAAGTGAAGAATCCATTCCAAATCGTTGCATGCGTTCGCTGCTGATATACATTCTGCTTCCGCTGAGGATTGAGCCATGACAGTCTGTTTCCTACTAGTCCAATCAACAAGATTATTTCCAAAATAAAACAGATATCCACTAGTTGACTTGTATTCCATTGGCTCTTCTCCCCAGCTAGCATCCATGTATGCAACTTGTTAGGATTTTCTCATGGGAAGAAATGCAACTCGCTATCTTCAAACAATTGTTTAGACTACAAAAGCAAGCCATCTTCATTTATTTTTGTTAGTTTGCACATACAGTGGTACCTCGGTTCACGAACTTAATTCATTCCGCGACTCTGGTCGCGAACCGAATTGGTCGTGAACCGAATCAAATTTTCCCATAAGCTTCAATGTAATTACGGTTAATCCGTTCTGAACCATACATTTTTTTTAAAACTGCAAAAATATGACACAAAGTACAGCATGAAGAGAGAGAGTGCTAACTTTGCTCGACGCGACTTCTGGCGTGGAGGACAGGAAGGCGAGTGGGGAGGCTGTTACTGCTTGGAGGGAGAGTTCCCCTCCCTACAGGAAGCCGCAACCATGTGTCACGGGAGGGAAAATGGCCGCGGATCCTGTTCGTCACCCGATGCGGAGTTCGAGAACGGAGGCAAAATTTTGCGACCGGAGCTGGTCGTGACCCGAAAAGTTTGTGAACAGAAGTGTTCGTGACCCGAGGCACCACTGTATACTGCTATTTACTGCCACCTATTGGCATTTGTATGCTAGTTACCCAATGGGGAGGTGCATAGTGTCAATCAATTGTGAGTGATTACATGTCTCACTGCTTAGTAGGATTTTAGCCATCATATAATCAGTTTTATAGGTTATGTAGTAGTAACTAATAACCAAGTAGTGTACCTCTTTTCTGAGAGTTTCTCTCTAGAGACTTTGTTAAACTTGTGCAGTGGATAAGTCTTGGATGGCACATATATGAGAAGAAGTGATTTTTTTCCCTATGTTTTGCATGAAACTTGTATTTTATGTAGTTTTCTATTTTTCTCAATAAATACCAGACATGTTGTATACTTTCTGGCTGGATTTCTTTGGAGAACAAGATAAGGACATTGCATTCTTTAAATCTCTCTAACGCTGGTGTGTATTTTTCGCATGACCTGTGGTTATAGCTGCACTCTGCAGAACAGGTTATGGGCCCCGGATGCCCAGAGTGAGGAGAGATTTATGCCTGGATTTGTTGCCCTGCCTGTGTAACGTCTGGTACAACCTTGTTTGAGGTTTGGATTTTTTCTCTGTGTTTTTTCTGTGTGTGCCTGCAAACTGAAGCATGGCCACCATGGCAGTGAGCCTACCCTTTGAGAGGTTAAATCTGAAAAATTACCAGACTTGGAGTATAAAGATGAAATCTTTTTTCCCGAAGGAGGGTTTATGGCAGTTTCTACAGAATGCCCCACCAGGAGCACCTACGGCCGCAGAGCAAGTTATGCTGGACCGTGCTTATGGTAACTTGATCCTGGGACTTGAATCTTCAGAATTAGTCCATATTCGTCATTTGGAGACTGCTCACGAATGCTGCGGAGCTTTGCGTGCTATTTATGCGAGACAAACCTCAGCTGCTATCATAAGTTTATCAAAGCAGTTATATAATCTTAAATTGGATCAAGGAGCTAATGTAATTGAGCATTTAGATAAGATGAAAACTTTGTTTGCTGAGCTGGAGGATTGTGATATGGCAATACCAGAGAGACAAAAAGCTTGCATAATTCTTTCGAGTTTGGATGATTCTTTTGATATGCTGGTTGAAGCAGCGCAGACTTTGACACCAGCAGATCTTCCAGTGGATTATCTTGCAAATCATCTACAGTAAATTCAGAATGCTCGTGAATTGCAAAGTTCAAAGAAAAGGCTTGATAATGTGAGGCAGCGACCTTCTGCTGGCATAGAGACTGCATGCGTGGAAAAAAATGTTTTCGCTGTATCTCTACCAAACATCTAATAAAAGACTGTCCTATGAAAAATCAGCCAACTGATAGTTCCAGAAAGTTCGTCCGTCATGGGAAGGGACTGCCTGTTAAACAGCAAGCAATTACTAGACTGGTATCTACTTTGATTTCTAACAGACACACACGTTCTTCTGATACGTGGTTACTGGATTCTGCTTGCAGTGAAATCATTGTAAATAATGAGCAGTTATTACTGACTAAATGCAAGCCTAGAATTCAGCAAGTTGCCTTGGCTGATGGTTCTATAGCTAAAGTAACTATGCAAGGTAAAGTCTTCGTCCCTTGTTTGGGGGAAGTGGTTTCTGATGTACTCGGTGTTCCTACACTTGATTTTTCCCTTCTCAGCGTTCCTGCATTAACTAGAACTGGGTATACTGTTACGTTCCAAGGTTCTGAATGCTTAGTTAATAAAGAGGGGGCTGAGTGTGCTAGAGGGGAATTGGTTAATCAATTGTATGCAATGCTTCCTAAACAAGATGTGTTGATTGGAAGTTGTGTTGGTAATGTACCTCTACATGATGATTGTATTCATTATTATCACAGAGTGCTTGGTCATCCTGGATGGAAATGTTTGTCACAGATGTCCAAGGTGTATCCAGAACTGAGATTTAAAAAGTGTGCATAGTTTCTTGATCGTACTGTGTGTAAGCAATCTAAGATCAGGGCTGCCCCTGTTGCTAGAAAAAGTGGTAGAGTATCCACCAAATTTTTTGCACTGGTACATGCTGATTTAGCTGGACCTTTTCCTCCAAGTGAAGGTGGAGCAAGATTTATGTTCGTTTTAGTAGATGATAAAACATGTTTTACGTTTTGTTATTTGCTTAAACAGAAATCAGAAGCATTCTCTCGTTTCAAAGAGTTTGTTGCCATGATAAAGAGAAAACATGGGTACAAAATCGGGAGTTTGCAAACAGATAGAGGGGGTGAATTTATCAGCAATGAGTTTCAGAACAGGCTGCGTAAGAAAGGAATTTTTCACAGACTAACAAATGTTGGTATGTCTGCAGAAAATGGTACAGCTGAAAGAAAGATTGGTGTGTTGAATATCATCAAACAGAGTCTGATGTTAGACGCTCAAGTACCAGCCCATTTTTGGGGTGAAGCAATTCTAACAGCAGTATTTCTTACTAATAGACTTTGGAATTCAGCTGTAAATGAAGTTCCTTATTTTTTGCTATATGGCAAGTATCCTTCTTTAGAGCACTTGTGTACGTTTGGGACTTTTGCTTATGTACAAATTCCTAAGTCTCAAAGAAGGAAGAAAAACCAAAAGCACAACGTTTAAGGTTTGTTGGTTATTCAGCTGAATCTAAAGCCTATCGTTTTTCTTTAGGTCATGGTCAGGTTGTAATCTCTAGAAATGCTAATTTTGAAGAGCCTACTGATCGGAAAAGGCTGCACGCAAATTCAGAGGTCATTTTGCATTCAAACACAGAATTAGCTAGAGAACAAACACCACCTTCTGCACCCACATCTCCACAAGTCCTCAAAGAACCTGCTCAGATAAAAAAAGAAGCAGTTTCACCAAAACAAATGCAGGGCCAGGAGGGGGAGTTAATGCAGGTAGCTGAGTTAGAGCAGAAAACAGAAAAAGAACAAAGTGTTATTGAAATTCCTCGTAGGTCGACCCGCACAACAAAGGGAGTTCCGCCTGAGAAATTTCTAATTCAACAAGTAAGAGTGTGTCAAATTACATGTGAGCCTCAATGTTTTGAAGCAGTTTTAAGTTTGCCTATAGATGAACAAGAGAAATGGAACATTGGTATGGATAATGAATTTCAGACATGAGTAAAACAGAATGTTTTTGAAGTTACTGATTTACCTCCATCACAAAAGGCCATAGGTTCCAGATGGGTATTTAAAAAAAAGCTTTTACCTGATCATACCGTTCAGTATAAAGCTAGACTAGTGGCACAAGGATATTCACAAGAGCAGTTTGTGAATTACAATCTCACATATGCACCTACAGTTAGGCCTGAGTCATTGCGTGTAATTTTGGCCTTAGCTTGCACAAAGAGACATGATTGTTCATCATTTTGATGTGGATACAGCGTATTTGAATGCTGAGCTTCCTGAAACTGTGTACATGAAACAAGCACCAGGTTACACATGTGGCAATTCCCCAAAAGTCTATAAGTTGCGTAAAGCACTGTATGGATTGAAACAAGCTGGGAGATGTTGGCATCAATGTTTAGATAAAGTTTTGTTAGAAATTGGTTTCAAGAAATCATTAGCTGATCCATGTGTATATACTAGAGGAACTGGAAAAGATTATACAGTACTTCTTACTTATGTTGATGATTTCTGTCTTGCTACTGGTTCTTTAAATGTTGTAAAAGAATTTGCCAAGCAAATGGAGCAATATTTTAAAATGAAGGATCTAGGTATGTTAAGATACTACCTTGGTATTGAAGTGTATAGATCTGACAATGGAGAAATCTATCTAAGTCAAAAGAAAAAGATAGAAGAGTTATTAACACAAATGGGAATGTCAGAAGCTAAACCTGTAAAAACACCAGTGGATTGTGATTTTCTGAAAAATGAAATATGTGAAGAATTGTGTGAAAAACCTGAAGTGTATCATTCTGTGATAGGTTCTATCCTTCACCTAGCACAATGGACACGCCCTGATTTGTCATATGCTACAGGAGTTTTAAGTCGTAAAGTAGCCAAACCAACAGAACATGATTGGCAAGGATTAAAAAGAATAATGAGATATTTAAAAGGCACAATAAACCTTTGTCTTAAAATGTCAAGTGTTGGGCCTGAAAGTCCTGTAATCTTTGTTGACAGTTCCTTTGCAGAGGAAGGAGACAGAAAATCTATAACTGGGTTTATTTGTAAATTTGGTGAATCTACCATTGCTTGGAAAGCAAAGAAACAAACATCAATAGCTCTTTCAACAGCAGAAGCAGAATTCGCAGCTTTGTCAGAAACAGTCTGTGAGTTAAGATGGTTTCATCAATTATTCACTGACTTAGATATACATCTGTCATTGCCTTATACAGTATATGAAGATTCTCAAGCTTGTATAGGGTTAGCTAAAACAGAAAACCTAAGAGCTCGTACAAAATATGTAGATGTCAAGTATAAAAATGTAAGACAAGCTATTTCAGAAAATTTCATTGATCTTGTGTATCTGAATCAAATCTTGCAGATGTATTTACTAAACCATTATCTATTGTAAAACATGAAGCAATGCTTACTAGACTTGGATTTAAACAAATGTAATTGTTACTGTATTGTTGTAACCATCTGCCTGTACTACCCTGCAATGTGTATTGTTGTTTTCCCAAAGCAACTTGAGAGGGGTGTTAGGATTTTCTCATGGGAAGAAATGCAACTCGCTATCTTCAAACAATTGTTTAGACTACAAAAGCAAGCCATCTGCATTTATTTTTGTTAGTTTGCACGTATACTGCTATTTACTGCCACCTACTGGCATTTGTATGCTAGTTACCCAATGGGGAGGTGCATAGTGTCAATCAATTGTGAGTGATTACATGTCTCACTGCTTAGTAGGATTTTAGCCATCATGTAATCAGTTTTATAGGTTATGTAGTAGTAACTAATAACCAAGTAGTGTACCTCTTCTCTGAGAGTTTTTGGCTAGAGACTTTATTAAACCTGCGTAGTGGATAAGTCTTGGATGCCACATATATGAGAAGAAGTGATTTTTTTTCCTATGTTTTGCATGAAACTTGTATTTTATGTAGTTTTCTATTTTTCTCAATAAATACCAGACATGTATACTTTCTGGCTGGATTTCTTTGGAGAACAAGATAAGGACGTTGCATTCTTTAAATCTCTCTAACGGTGGTGTGTATTTTTGGCACGACCTGTGGTTATAGCTGCACTCTGCATAATACAACTAATCTAGGATTTTCACAAGATGATATCTTTAACGTTAAGTCCTCTGTTCCTTTCAAGTATCTCATCACTCCCTTTACAGCATTCCAGTCATGATGATTTGGTGAACTCACTTTTCTACTTAAAATATTAAGGGATGCTGCAATATCAGGTCTCGTGGTTTTACTCAAATAAAGGAGTTTACCTATAGCTTCTTGGTATTTACCATGATTTGTAAATAACTGTCCATCCTCCAATTTTAAATAGGTTAATTCTAATGGAGTACTTGCAGGTTTACAATTTTTCATGCCAACAGATTGTATAAAGTCCATAATCTTCTGCTTTTGACTTAAGAGAAAACTCCCATCATTAGGTTTTTCAATTTCCATTCCTAGATAATATTTTACTTCCCCAAGCTGTTTAATTTCTATTTCAGTCTTTAATTCATTACCTATTTCATTAACATCCTCCTTGTGTTGACAACATATTAATAAATCATCTACATAGGTCAGGATATATTAATATTGTCCATTCTTGAGTCTCATATATAAGCAGGGATCAGCCTTTCCTTGCTTAAATCCTTGATAATAGAAAAGGTCTGTTAACTTATCATACCAGCTTTTGGCTGATTGTTTAAGCCCATAAATACTCTTATTAAGTTTACAAACAAGATTTTCTTGTCCAGTGTTTTGAAATCCTTCAGGCTGCACCATATAAATTTCTTCTGAAAGATCTCCATTAAGAAAAGCTGTTTTAATGCCTAGATGTTCTACAAACATATTTCTTGAACAAGCAACATTAAGAAATGTCCTAAATGTTGTATAATTAACCACTGGTCCAATTGTATCAAAATAGTCAACTCCATATCTCTGGGAAAAACTTTTCACAACCAAACATGCCTTATATTTATCGATACTTCCATCTGAATTATATTTGATTTTATATACCCATTTATTTCCAATGGCCTGTCTGTTAGGAGGTAATTCAGTAGGAGTCCAAACATGATTTTGTTGTAAAGTCTGATATTCCTCCTCCATAGCTTCTATCCATTTTTCTCTTTCTAAAATAGATAACTTGCTAATATCTTCCAATTTGCTGGTTCTTGCAAGTTCTCACAAAATCCATATCTTTCTGGAGGCTTACCTTTATTACTTCTATCTGATCGTCTTACATTAGTTGTTTGTTCTATTTCTGTTTCATATGGTTTAATTCTTCCTTCCCCTTCTGTTATAACGACATCTCCCAAAGATGGACCTACTAATTGACCAATGATCTCTATAGGTACCCCAGTGACCAATTCTTGTGGAACAGTATCTATGCTCTGTAATTCAGTTGTTAATATAGCCTCAACTGTCTTTTGCATTATATTTCTCTCATCCACATATACAACACTGCAGCAACACTTCACTTCAAGAGTTTTAGGATCAAAGACTCTGTACCCTTTCCTCCCAGGAGGATATCCAACAATGATTCCAATTTCAGCTCGTGGATCAAGCTTCCCCCTTTTTTCTTTTGGAGCATAAGAATATGCTTTAGCGCCAAAGGTTTTCATATGCTTTAAACTTGGTTTTTTCCAAACCATAGTTCAAAAGGTGTTTTACCTGTCACTTTACTAGGAATTCTGTTATGCAAATAAGCTGCTGTAACTACCGCTTCAGCCCATTAAGAGTCAGGTAGTCCAGCTTGCATCAACATAGATCTAGACATCTCCTGTAAAGTTAGGTTCAACTTCTCAGAACATCCATTCTGTTGTGGAGAGCAAGATATGGTTACTTTATGTTCTATGCCCTCCTGTTCCATAAACCTCTTAAAATCTGCATTACAATATTCTCCACCTCCATCAGTACATAGTGTTAAAGGTGCCTTACCAAATCGGTTCTTAATTGCGGCTACGTACCACTTAAAGCTTTCAAGGGTCTCATCCTTGTTTTTAAGTATATATACATAACTATATTTGCTCTTAAATTCAGTGAAGGTAAGAAAATATCTGTTCTTGCCTGCAGATAATGGCATAGGACCCACTAGGTCTGAATAAACCTCTTCCAAAAAATCCTTATCTTGCACATTGGATTGTCCTGAATAACTAGGAGCCGTTCCCTTTGCTTTTATACAGATTTCGCACCTTTCTTTTGCTTTATCACATTTAACAGCATTAATTCCATTTTCTGGCAATAATTTTTTGATATTTTGCATATTCCTATGAGCTAAGTTCACATGCCATGAATAAAGACAAGTTTTGTGATCACAGATATCTTGCCTAGTTTGACAGATAGGCCTCCCCTCATTTGTTATAATATCATTAACATCAACGATATAATGAAATCCATCTTTTTCATCAACTTTAAGCACTAGACCAGTTCTATCATTAATAATTTTTCCCTATTACAGTGTAACCATTCTTCACGATCCTTTTAGTACCGAGCAAATTATTTGAGGCTTCAGGAACAAAAGCAACATTTCTTAACTAAGGTTTACTACCTCACCTGTAGAAGTCAAAACTCTTAAAGGTACAGTTCCAATTCCAAGAACATTTAGCATTTGTTGATTTGCTTGCAATATCTCTGATCTATTTTCTGTATCAAGTTCACTAAAATTTTCTCTAAACTGCCAAATGTGGATAAAACTACCACTGTCAAGGAGAAAATGCCTTCTATCATTTACACCTTGATAATCAGATATTTGAAACATTTGATCATCATTGCAAGCATTCATACCATTATTAAACCCTTGATTATATCTCTTATTTGGTCTACCATTTAATGGTTTAAAGTCTCTGTGGCCATTAAAATGTCCTTTTTTACTGAAAGACATTCTTTCTGTAGGAACATTTACTCCTCTGGCCTTTTGACCTTCTACCCCTTTAAATCTACAATACTTAGCAATATGCCCAGTCTTCGAGCACACATAACATCTCCTTTCCTTAAGATCAGGTCTTGTTCTTAATACTGACATTTCTCCAGGTATGTTATCCGTTACCCTTTTAAGGCCAGAGTCTCTCAAATAAGCAATTGTATAATCTAAATCCACTTTTGCAATAGACTCAAGCATAGCCTTTTGGTTTACAAAGGATTGTGGGAGACTAAGTAATATACAGGTGTGAAACTCAGTCAGGTATCTCTGCTCCTGCAGACTGAAGCTCTGAAACAAGCTTCAACATTTCATCTAAGTGCTTCTCAATACTACTGACAAAAGTGACAACAAAGAACATAAATAATATAATATAAATATCCCAGACAGCAGAGACAAAAACAATCTCCATAGTTAATACTGTTAAAGGTGTAGATCTTGCAAATGTCCAACATGAGCTTCATTGGGTGTGGGCTACACAACAGGCGTCATCTGCTCCCCTTTCTCGAACTCTCTCCCTGCTGGAGATAAAAAAAAGAAGTAGAATGAAATGAAAGAAAACAGAATTATGACTTCTGCCCTTTTTTCTATCAAGTAATTACCATCTTCCCCTTTCCCTCGTTAACCCTTTTTGATCCCCAAATCCATAAATCACAGTTCAGTCTGTCTTTTCAACAAAAAGTCCATCTAAGGCTTCCATAAGGCTTTCAAAGAGTCTTTCTGTTTTTTCCCCTGACCAAACTGATCAGCTTTGCCATTTCTGTGAGCGCCCTCAATTTCATACTCCAATCTTCTACTGTGGGTATTTCATTCTTCTTCCATCTTTGTGTGTACAGTAATCATGCTGTAGTTACCATATAGAATATTAGTTTCCCATCTTACTTTTCTAGTTTAGCGTCCATAAAGCCCAACAGAAACAATTCCGGTTTCGTCGTAATATTAATCGGCAATATCTTTTGCATCATTGTATGAATCTGCACCCAAAATTTCCTTGATTTTTCACAAGTCCACCATGCATAATAAAAAGTCCCCTCTTCCTTTTCACACTGCCAATGTTGGTTTGATATCACTTTGTAGTTTTGTAAATTTAACCAGTGTCATATACCAACGATTCATGATTTTATCAAAACTCTCTCTTAAATTGTGACACAATATAAATTGAACCCATATCTTCTCTCATATATCCAATTTATATTATAACCAAAATTTGCAGCCCATTTCACCCTCATACCTTTTTTTTTTTTGGTGGCTCCATGCCAGCCACAGTCCTTCAGGATGGAGGTGGGTTTGTAAAATAATTTGTAAACTAGACCAATGGATAGAGCCATGAGTAGTGCTACAAATATCAAAATGGTGTGTTATAGCCCTCAGTTTTTAGGAATTCAAAAAATGAAGGAAAAGCAGAATGGAAAACACTGAGAAAGTTGGCCACATTCTACAAGTCACTTTTACTTAGCTTTTGAGTTATTTGAAGAAAATGCTGATGAAGAGGAGTTTTCTGACCACAGCTGATCCAAACTGCAGGTTTCCAGAAAGCAACAGAAACAAAGAAGCAAAAGTCTTGAGGCTGCAAGATAGAACTGCCTTCACTTCTGTTCATGTTGAAATCTATTCTACCCTACAACACAGCCTCATTAAAACCTCAAAGGCTAAAAAGTAGCAAATGCCACACAATGACAGGATTATGCAAAACACTTCAAAGGAGTGTTTCACAAAGCAGCTGGGCACAAACTGAGCATCTCTCCTCAAAGTCTTAAAGCAGCCATGTCCTCCAGCAGTCTCAAGCTGCTTTCCAGCCATTTCTCACTTGTGTTGTGTGCATGCAGACATCTGTTTGGCATCAATCGGACATGTGAAGGCAAGACCCGAGAAGCAAGGCAGCCTCTGAAACAGTCACACAAACCTTCCAAAAGGCACAGCTCTTCCATGCTCCTTCAGAAGGAGGTCATACTCACGCTGCTGCATTTGTGAAGGGCCTCGTTCTAATGCTTTGGATGGCCCCAACACTTCCCATCATTGCCATGGCTCACCACACATGTAACCAGGGCCTCTTTAATGCCAATTCAGTTTTCCATCCACAACACCACAATGGATTGTGCCCTTCACACATATTCGTCCGTGCCAGGAGAGACTGGTTGGCTCTGCTGGGTTCAGTTCTAGGAGAAGGGGTACTTCAAGGGGCTTCAACTATGGCTTTTAGAGCTGGGCGTTTTGTATCGTGGAACTACCTCTTCATTTTAGATCTTGAAAAGCAGAATGTTTAACCGTAACAAGAGAGTTGACTGTGTCAACCATGGAATAAGAGATAGAGTTAAAGGTATATGGCTGATAGCTATTATAATACGACTGCTCTAAAATACCTTGTTTGTATTGACTAATGTTGCACTGCACAGTCTTTATTAAAATAAAGGAAAGGAAAGGAAAGGATTGTGCACAGAATTGTCTGGATGAGAATGACTGTTGGCTGAATCAATTGTTTCAGTGTTTCCAGTGGAATTAAAGTTGATATTTTCTGTTTCCCGCATTCTCTGCCAATTACTCTTTTCTGGCACTGAATCTGGTTCTTTTATACCATGAAATAATACTCAAGCTAACGGCTGTTTTTGTGCAATTTCTTTATTTATAGCTTTTAATTCTTTAAAATCCCATTTTTAGCCTAAGACGAGACAACAAGGTAGCAACAAAAGAAAAACATGTCAAACAAATTGAAGGAAGCTCTTTAATGGACTTCATTTAGGAGAAGACTTGGACAATTGGTACACACTTTCACATTTATACATTTATTGAATGTTTGCAAAAGTGAGAGGGCCCTACTTGTCGAAATGAGCTCTTGCGAATCCAGGCAGGATGCAAAACCACATCTTCTCTTCTGAATGATGGCTAGCTTCTCAGTTTAGTAGTGAGACAATCTAACTTGTGTGTGCTGTTACATACAAAACAACTAGAAACAGCCAGTCCACCACCCAGCTTGGCAAATATGAGGCAGGCAGGAAGAGCAGCTTTGCATCCCAGCCAGCAGAGTAGCGAGCACGAGGATGGCGGGACGTTAAGGCATGCTCTATACGGTCCGTCACCAAATGGAGGTTCTTCGCACCATATGTCTTGGAAAGTTGCACGATTTTGCAATCTAGGTATGAAAAGCATTAAGCACAGAAACTATTGTCGGGCAGAGTGATAATCACAAACACTCCTGTTTGTGCAGAGCACAGCAAAAACTCCAGGAAAATATTAGCCATGACAGCAAACACAATGCAATGTCCATTTCTTGTTTCACAAAGAAATCCAGTCAGAAAATGTATACTAACTGGTGTTTATTGATACAAATGCAAAATTCCATAAAATGCAAATATCATACAAAATATAAAGAAAAACACATCTTCTCATGTAATGTAGCATCCAAGACTTATTAGCAAAACAAGCTTAACAAAATCTCTAGCCACAAACTCTTAGAGAAGAGGTACACTACTTGGTACTTTGTTACAACTACGTAGCCCATAAAACCTACATAGTGGCTAACACTAAAACAACTAACAACTACTCAGAGAAACTGAACATTTTCCTCTCCTTGTATTATACCTCTATGCCACCCCCACTGGGTAACTAGCATACACACGCCAATATGTGGCAGTAAATAGCACAATACACAACACACAATAACAGGTGTTTTTCACCTGATCTCTGTAGCCAAAATATTATTTGTTATTGTTGTAAAGATAATGGGATAAATCCTTTCCCATGAGAAAGAAAATCCTGACAGTCAGTTTATTTGATCAAGGTTAAAATAAGACTTTTTGTTTTTGTTTTCTTTGGCAAAGTTCCAGCAACCCTGGAACATGTGGCTCCCAGGATGCTGCAACTGCCCTGAATACATGCCAGTTGCCAACCAATCGAATTTTAATCACATGACTGCGTAGTCGCTGAGATGGTCGTAACTGGCTGGAGTTTTAAAAATTAAAGGGGAAATACAAATGACAAACCAAGAGATTGACCTGTAAAATGTTTTCTTATTGGATTTACAAAAGAGGCTTGTTACATCCTTGAAGAGGTTGGTGTGATGGGATAAAGAAGAATTGTAGAGGAATCAAATCCTATGACAATATTTGAATGAACTAAAGATTAAGACTGTTAATAATAAAAGGAACGAATATAAAGTCAGTTTATTTGATCAAAGTTAAAATAAGACTTTTTGTTCCGGCAACCCTTTACAGACTTTTGCTGACACCAGGATTGAAAAGGTGATGTTTTATGGATTTGCTTATAGATAAGGGATGGGATATGAGATGAAGAGACATCTGTTTGTCATCTTTAAGGGCGTGAAGGCTATTAATGTTTATATTTGTTGTGACAAAGTTTGGAAGTCACTTCTTTATATATTTCTTTTCTTTTTCTTCATTATATTCTTTATAATATAATTATAAATTATAAATATAATGGACACATACTGAATCAATGCCAAAACTGAATTGGACACAAATAAATTACATGCTGACTTATGACCTATCAAGATTTATTTCTGGTAAGGTGTCGGATTTTTTTTTTTTCCTTGAGAATAAATGCACGACAGATTCCCTTTCATCCCAAGAGATCATCCTTTGTCTCTTCAGTCTAAAAGTCAAGACACTGAGGCAATTTTGTATCGCTGGCAACATTTCTCAATGGTATATTAACTGATCTGGTAAATGAACCACCCCACCCTCCCCAAACACAGACAATAGCCAGAGATTTCACCTTGCAATAACGTTTCGGGTTACTCAGTTGGCAAGGTTCCAACTGTGATCTCCATATACCAGAACATATTTTCCGAATTTCCCCGTGAAACTGTTGCTTAGAGTTAGAGGAGGAGGCCTCACTGTTGTCCCTATCTCATTTTTCACACACATGCCCCATCGAATCACCTAACCCCTCTATGATTTGTGGCCCTTCTGCCTCTGGAGTTAAAAGAGTATTTCACCCTTCCTTGAACTGGCACAAAACAAGGGCAGCAGAAAAGGGATCTCCCGTTGCCAATCCCTAACCTACCTCGGCTGCATCTGGCTTCAGTCACTGCTGGAGGACATGGCCCTCATTTGGAAGGGCACTATGGTTATAGGCGAGGCGGAGGGTTTTCTCCTCTGGCTTTGCTCTCCTCCCCTTTCAGTAACTCACAGTCAAGCCCTCCAGCAGGAACAGCTTTTAGGCAACTCTAGGCTACCCTTGACTTGGCCTTCTCCCACACCCCACCTGGGCACCTTCCAAGGTGTAAAGAAACACTGGAATAGAGATAGCCGAGGAGGAGGAGGAGGAGGAGGAGGAGGAGGCACGCCCTGCCAGAATTGGGCTACTAGCTAGATCCTGTAGCCTGGGAGAACTGAAACGGATCAGTTGCGGGGCAAGCCCTCTCGCTTCTTGGGGAAGGGGAAAGCAACTGAGCCTGACAAATTCAGGGGAAGTGTCAGGTAAGCACACGCGCACTCTCGTCTTCTCTAATTGGAGGCCATGCGTATGACCCTCCCAGCCAACCCAAAAACTCCTCTGATCCCTTTTGTTTTATTTTCTTATTTGCCAATTTATAGCCTCCGGTGAAGGGGTTCTACTGGGAAATGGTACAGACCAGCAACAAACAGACTGTTTCATCTTCCCTGTGTTTCTCCAGGGAGGTTTTTATTGCAAAAAATTAACAAACTTACTTATTGTCTACCTTATGTACTTAATGAACTTACTTATTACTAAGCTTATGCTTTCTTCAAGGGCAGGTAGACCTTGGGTTATATCCATTTGTTCAGCAACTGTTCAAAGTAATGATGGTGCTGAAGAAATGGACGTTATGACCAGTCCCTGAAGCTCCAGCCATCGCCGCACCACTGCGGTCACATGATCACAATGCAGGCAGCCGGGTGCCCAGCTTGCGATTACGAGGTCACAGAGAGCCTCGGTCACATGATCAGCATTTGTGACCTTCCCTGCTGGCTTCCCACAAGCAAAGTCAATGACGAAGCCAGCAGGGAAGGTTGAAAGGCACTTCAGTAGGTCTCTCCCGGCGCGGCAACCCCACCACCTGCAAGCAGCCTCCACCGGCTCCCCCAAGCCCTTCCCCAGCCCCCCTCGACTCAGGTGCAGCCCGTGCCAGGCCGCCCAGGGCTCCCACAGCCTCCCCCACTATATCCCCGCAGCAGCCCCCATGCTCCTTACCTGGGACTCCCGCCACTTCTTGCTTAATGGCTCATGCGTCTTGGAGTTACTCCGGCAACTGCTGTCGCTAAGTGACGCAGTCACATGACTTTGCGCTTTACGACTGCATCTCCAAGCGACGGTAATACCCGTCTCAATTGCTGTCGTAACCTGAGGACTTCCTGTTTCTCTATACTAACATCTATGTCTACATCTTATTCTTAAACAGTCTGTCCTTCTCGGTTGCTTCAGCTTACACCAAGGTCTCTAGCCCCCTTTTAGCCACCCTAAAATTGGATTCTTTATTGCTGTCAACTGCTGCTCTACTCTGCTGCTAAAGCCTGCGCTTGGCAGTTCCACAATCTGGCTGGGGTAAAAAAAGGAAGGCACTTTACCAGCTGCTGGTTGGCTGTAGCTTCTCGGCGTGGCTGCTAGAGTGGTGAAGCTGCTGAGCTCTGCTTCTCTTTCAGCTTCTGCGCTGCTGGTTGGGTGCAGTTCAAGACTGCTCCTCCTTTACCATCACTTGCTGTTGACCTGACAGCTGCTCCTCTCTCGGCGGCAGAGTCTTCCTTTATGCTCTCCCAAAAAAGGTGTAAGATGCGACACATCCCGGACACACCCTCATTCCGTGTCCTCCGTGTTTTCCTCTCATCACCGAAATCCGATGTGGTGCAATCCTCTTCTGCCTGCCTGACATTCCCGGGGAGAAAAGAAAAGGCAGGAAGAACTCCTGCTGGCCACTGGAAGGCTCTCCTTCCACATCTCCCACTCAAGACCCCCTCGCGTCCCCACCACAGCTCAGCTGCCTTTGCCCGCAAGGTAAGAGTGGCAAAACATAACCAATGTTATATCTTTTGAATGCAAGCTCCCCCACAAGCTCTTTCCGCTGTAACTCACACATTTTCAAGAACTTCTGCCCTTTCTTTCTTTGCTCTCTTGAATGTCTGGGGCCAGCTGGCGCCATATTCTCTGCAAGGACCCCTGCTGATGATTGTCGATTGATGTTGAAAAAGCGCCAGGTTCAACCACGCTGACGTGGACCCCAAAGTCTGCATCTCTTGCCTGGATTGAGACCAAAGCAATACGGACAAAAGAAAGGGCTTGTTCTTAGACCAAGGATCCACAACATTCAATGTCCTGCTCCCACAAGCATCAAATACAGGAAATTACCCTCTTCTGCTGGATTTCTCTAAAGGGAGGTTCAGAAGGGTGACAGAAACTGTCCCCCAATTATAAAGTGCCTTCCATGTCCGATTGACATGCCTTCCTAGAAACCTTTGCTAGACATTTCCCATTGTTTCCGTGAAACCAATTTCCAAATGGCGCCTTCCTTTTGGACACCATAGAGAGGCGGATACCTCAGGTTTTAAACTGGTTGTGACAACTCTGTGGCTGGAAGAAGAAATGCCAGTGCGTTTTAATTGCATTCAGTTGATGGGGTAAGTTATATAATACCAGTCTTACTGTTTATGTTTAATTAAAACATCTTTAACCCACGGTCTCTAAATGGGATCTATAAAGCATTCAAACTGGCTGACAAAAATAGTTAAACACAGGATGTTAAGGTATAATATCCACATGAAAGACACTTTACAAAAAGCAATATATGTAGTCCTCGGTTTCTGACAGTAATTGGGACCAGAAACTCCATTACTAAGCAACACGGTGGTAATGTGTGACCACAGGCCAACTTATAATGGCACTTCTGGCTGTCCTAGTTGCTGCTTCCTTCAGGGCACAAATGTGTAGCCACTAGAACTGTCCAATTTACAGACACAGCTGTACAACAGAGAACACGTTTTATAGAACACATCGGGGTTGCATGCAAAGGTGATGAATTCACATACTGTTTTCAAATTTTAATATTTATTTTATTATATATCTCTGCATTCTATTTTATCTTATCTTATACTATTTTATCCTACTTTTTATCCTTACTCTATCTTACCTTACTACATTTATCTATTTTCTCTCCCTGTAGTCTATTCATCCTATTTTACTGTACCTCACTTTATTACATTTTATTGTATCTTACTCTGGCTGATGCCTATGCTTTGATATGGTCAAATCACTAATCAATAAAGTATACTGCTGTTGCTACTACTACTACTACCCTTTGAATCTGTCTTCGAACAGTGCAAGGACCGTGAGTGTCAGACCAGACCTTGAAATCAACACCACAGGAAGGATAAAACTACTTTTATTGAGACTGGCTATGATAACAGGATCTTGCACTGTGATTCTGCTCTACCTCCTTCCCCCTTCTTAAACTCCAGTCTGTTAGGGAGGCCTCTTTCTCAGCCACTTCTGAATGTTATCTGGACATTCTGGACCTAGAAAATGTTTCAGTCCTGGCAACAGAGCTGGTATATCTCCATCAAAGTCGTCTTCCTTATTCTCCTCAGTGAGCTCCCAGCAGCCTGAATGAGGGGCTGGTCCAGCTACTTCTCAAGAAGCTGGATCCAGCAGGTGTGAACAACGACTGTCCCAACTCCCCTCTCCTCTTCTTAGGGAAAGTTGTTGAGAAAGTGGTGGGCCTCCAATTAGAGAGAGTTCTGGAAGAAATGGACTAGCTGGACCCGTGGCAGTTTGACTTCAGTCCTGGGCACGGGATAGCAACTGCTTGTGGATGTCCCACAGAGGGACCTGGATGAACACAACCATTGTTGCCCCTCTAGATCTCTCAGCAGCTTTCAGGATACCGTCGACCACAGTGTTTGCTCTTTTGTCCTGGACAGGGTTTTGTTGCCCAAAAGAGAGCAGGTTTCTGACTCATGCCAACTCTTTATTCCTTATGCAAAAACAACCAGTGATTTCAACTTTTAAAATATTTTTAAATTTCTTTAATGGTAATTTTATTAAAAATTAAAGTTACAAAGGTAAAAACTAATAGAAACTAAAAAAGAAAAGAATAAAAAGAAAAATAGGAAGTGCAGAAAAGAAAAAAAAGAAAGAAAATTAGAAAAGAAAAAATAAGAATATAGTAAAGAAAAAAATATATCTTGAAATGACTTCCCGCTCCATCACAACAAGTATAAACAATTTTAGTAGCTTATTACGTTCTCTTCAAATATAACAAATGATCTTGTCTTCTCATATCCCATCCCTTATCTATAAACAAATCCTTAAAGCCTCATTGTTTCAGTCCTGATCAGCAAAAGTCCACTAAGTATTTCCAGCGATGACAACATATCTATTTTATACTTGACCAAATATACTTTTTACTTTTAACCCTCTTGATTTTTAGTTCCTTCAAATAATGTCCTAAAACTTTATTTCTTTTCATTTTTTCTTTGTCCCTTCTCACCAAATTCTTCAAAGCTTAACAAGTCTCTTTTGTAAATCCAGTATAGGAAGATATCCAGGTTACTCTCTTGGTTTGTCATTTTAATTATTAAGACATCAGCCGGTTTCTTTTGTACCACCAGTGCAGCACCTTTCTACATATCATTCCTGCAGCCTGTCATTTTTACATCCACTTTCAGATCAGTCTCAATCTTGTCCGGTAAAACGTGTTCCTCTTCCATAACATCTTTTACACACAGTCTATCCATATCCAGTCTATCCTGCAGCGCTGTCTCCAAACCAACTTGCGTTTCAGTGTAACAAATCCTGCTTATAGTTTAATGGTAGCCATGAAAAATTCTACTACAGGGGAAACTCCCAATAACATACAAGTTTGCACGTAGAGGGAAGGCTTTTGAGCCATGCAGAAGTCCTTTTAACAGGATGCATTAAAAAGAAAAGAAAAGACACCCACCCCTACCACCCACGGCCCTGAGAGATGAGATTCGTGTGCTTGAACAAAAACAAGAAAACTATTTGCTAGCTCAGTCATCTGCACTGAAAAAACACGTCCATGTTTTCATTCCCCTTTACTATAGGTTGCCTTAGAAATAAGATTGAAGAACAGTGGGAAAATATTTATAGACAGTAAAAATATTGCTCCTTGAAAAGGAGAACTTTTCACGGTCTTGCCAGAACTGAAGCCAGTCTAGTCATCTTCAGAAAGCCTGTCCCCCTCCTTGTGAGGTTCATGGGGTGTGGGTGACCCAGCAGGCCTCCTCTGCTCCCCCTTCCTGGAACTCTCTCCCTGTGGAGGTACCTGCAGCCCCCACCTTACTAACAATCTACAACCAAGCCATAATTGAGTTCTTCAACCAACCCTTCAGCCCTTCACCCCAGCTGATTTGGACAGGGGTGTCTGTCTTTAATTTAATATAATATAATTTATGGTTCTCTTATGTAACTTCTACCTTTTTAAAAAATATTTTTATCAGAAATTTTCTATACAATAAAAGTATAAAAAATAAAGGGAAAAAAGGTGGGAAAACAGTAAAAAGAAAAGAAAACATAGAATTCTGACTTCCACCCTTCTTTCTATCGAGTAATTGTCATCTTCCTCTTTCCCCTTCCTCATTAACCCTTTTTAATCCCCAAATCCATAAATCATTAGTTCAACCTCCTCCTCTTTTTTTTACTTTTTACTTTGTTGGACTTATGAACAAAATGGACTTACGAAAAGCCTCTTGGAACGTAACCCGCTTGTAAGTAGGGGAATGTCTATGAAGGAATGCCTTAAGTGGCAATCCCTGTAAAGCGGGTAGCTAAAGTGCTTTTGGCTTTTGAAGTCCTCTCAAGCGGGAGATGAAAAGCAGGATGAGAAGCAAGAAAAGAAAGGACTCTGGGCAAATTGAAAAATGGGGTTTATTTCAGGCTGAAAGCAGAGGTTTCCTAGGAATTGTCTGGGCTGGCAGCATTCCTTCAAACAGTAGTTTTATCAGGAGGATACCTGAAACATTTCAGCTGTTGCTTCGGCCCTAAGGAAACAGTGGGAACTCAGCCCAGGACTCTTGCCCTTTTATTGGTTGACCCAGGGCCACAAGGATACGTAGGGTAGCAGTTCATGCTGAATGCAACCTGCCAACCCCCCCCCCCCCAAAAGCACTGAAGACATTATTTTAAAACATTTTTTTAAAATCTCATTATAGAAACTAGATGGAAACAAGCTGGTACCTGTATCCTGCCTTCCTTAAACTCAGTATTCCCCCCCCCTTTTTTTTTTTTTATTTGCTGTAAGGAATGGGAAGGCCTACCCTTTCCTGCATCTCATTCAAGTTAAATACAGTACCTCTTCCAAGGCAGGAGGATATCTGGGCAGGAATGCTGCCAGCCCAGAAAAGTTGGCCTCTGGTCACACATTACCACCGTGTTGCTTAGTAATGGAGTTTCTGGTCCCAAATACAGTCAGAGAACTACATATATTGCATTTTGTAAAGTGTCTTTCATGTGGATATTATACCTTAAGGTCCTGTGGTTAACTATTTTTGTTAGCCAGTTTGAATGCTTTTTAGATCCCATATTGTTTGACCCCAGGGCCACAAGAATACAGGATACAGGCACCATCTTGTTTCCATATAGTTTCTATAATGAGATTTTAAAAAAGATGTTTTAAAATAATCTCTTCAGTGCTTTTGGGGGGGGGGGTTGGCAGGTTGCATTCAGCATGAACTGCTACCCTATGTATTCTTGTGACACTCCCTAGTGCACACCTGTGGCACATCCCCCACCTGCGCCCCCTAGAGCCCGCTTGCAGCACCCCCTACCCCACCCCACCCACACTCCTTAGCTCTTGCCCGTAGCACCCCCACCCACAGTCTCTAGTGCATGCCTGCAGCACCTCCCACCTCAGCTCTCTACTGCCACCCATGGCACCTCCCCCACCCGCAGCTCCCACCTGCCAGTCTGCTAGCCTGGGACTCCTGCCTCTTCCCACATCACGGTCACATCAGGTCCTCACTTAACGACCCGCAGAGTCCTGGGGTTACGAACGCAACCGGGACTGCCAGGATTGCTGTTGCTAAGTGATGCGGTCAGATGACATCATGCTTTTATATATATATCTGTCAGTTCTATTAAAAGTTTTACAAAGAACGTAACAACTAACACAAACTAATAAAAAGAAGGAAGAAAGAAAGAGAAAGAAACAAAACTGCAGAAAGAAAGAGGACAAAGAAATAGAAAGAAGCTTCTGATTTCCTTTGCAGCAAATGTAAGTACAATTACAAAATTGCCTCTTACTGCGTGATTATAAAAAAACCTCCCTGTTTCTAGTACCCAATTCTTTCCCAGTCATCAAAACCACAAGTCATACGCGCATTTTTTTTCTGTTTCATGAAAAAAGTCTAAAAGAGGTTTCCACCCAGCCATAAGTGTGGATATTGTTTTTTCTCTGAACAAAGAAGTTAATTCCGCAAGTACCATCATCTTCACCAACCGTCCCCTTTTTGAGCTTGTAACAGTCTGACATGACACCATGCTTTATGATATCAAGCAATCAGTCAATCAATTTTATTTCGGTCATAGACCAGCATATAACCAGTGACGTAGCTCTTACGCTACAGTAAGTGTAAAAACAAAAATCATGTTAATAGCATAAAATAGGATGTGGATAGAATTACTGAGGTAACATTGCAGTGTCAAGATATTATAAACAAAGAAAATCCGTTGTAGTTACGGTTAACTTTACAACAATTAACCTAAATACTGTAATTGACTAAAACAAATAACTATAAAATGTTATAAATAACACTACAATTTATAAACGACTACAAGAGTAATACATTTTTATACTAACTTGCCGTATCGGATCAATTATTATTTGGTCACAGAGGAGGAAGTTAGACATAAGATTCACACCTGATTAGGGATGTTACAGCATATTGTACAGAGCGTAAAACAGAATTTAGCTGAGGACAATGAAATAAGATCAGATTGGTCTGATAGGAGCAACTTGAGATAGAAGGAGTCCGAACGACCTGGGTGTTTATCAAGAAACTGGGATAAGAGTTCCTGGCGAGCATCTGCACAGAGAGGGCAATATAAGATGACGCGTTCCATCGTTTCGATTATTCCTCTGCCACACGGGCATAGTCTTTGACTGAGGGGAATATGTCGATATCTGCCTTCAGTGATAGCCGTTGGAAGGGCGTTGAATCCGGCCAGGGAAGAGGCCCTTCTAAATTTTGGAATCGTTATGCAGGTAAGATATCTAGCTGGTTGGAGAAAGTGTGCAGAATGACCCAAGAAAGGGTCCTTAGGTAGAAGTGATAGATCTGATTGTTTGAGATTCTCTCGTGCACGTTTGTAGCCCACCAGGATGATGGCTGCCCCTGAAAAGCCATATAGGTGCAGTTTAGCATGTATTGCCCGGCACCAAGAGGACCGAAAATTACCGGTCATAGTCAGGGGAGCTAGGCCGTCTGGGAAGAAGGAGAGCTTAAGCCAGTAGGAGAAAATGTAAATCCAAGCAGAAGTTTCTATTTTCAGTAGGCCAGCTTCACGGCGTAGCACCACGTTGGAGACACAGCAAGGAACTTGGAAAATCGATCTTAAAAACTTGGATTGGACTCTCTCAAGAGAAAGGGATGACCTATGAGGGCCAAGCTGAGCTCCAAAAAAGGGCTGAGCTTGAATCTTAGCTGAAAACACTTTTATCGCTACTGGTATATCTTGAGCCGCGTTGAAGAAGTGGAAAGATTGTAGAGCTGCCGCTGGTTTTTGTGCATTCAGACTGATATAATCGGCATGAAGTTTGCGGTTACCCGAGGCATGAGAAACAATCCCCAGGTATTTAAAAATCTTGACTTGCTCTATTAGATGATTGCTTAACCGCCAGATATGTATCTTAGGGCGCTTGGCAAAAACCATAATCTTGGCTTTCGAGTAATTAATTTCTAGCCAATCTTCTTGGCAATGCTCATCAAGCGTACGGAGTGCCCTCTTCAGGCCAATCTGTGTCCAAGAAAGCACCACGGCATCATCTGCATATAGAAGAACAGAGATGTGTCTGTTTCCCAGTTTTGGGGGGTGCAGAGGTGGGCTATTCAGTTTGTCTACAAGTATTACAAGAATTAACGTATAAATTAAAGAGAAGGGGAGCTAGGATACACCCTTGTCTTGCTCCTCTCTCGACTGGAATTTCCTTGGTGGAATGTCCATACATATTACACCACACATTCATCCAAGAGTTTTCATAAAGCTTATATTTAAGAAACAGTAATCTTCTATCCATCGAGGAAGAGTTCAGTTTTTCCCACAGTTTGGCTCTGGCAATGAGATCAAAAGTGAATCTTAAATCAATAAACGCTGCCTAAAGGGTTGAGCGAGCTCCAGAGGAATATTTTTCAACCAGATGTTGAAGAATTAGGGCCTGGTCAAAGATTGAGCGACCCTCTCTAAAGCCTGCCTGCTCCTCAGCCAAGAAATTCTTCGTTATAACCCAGTCCCAGAGCTTGTTGTATAGGTGTCTGGCATATCATTTGCTGACCACACTGAGAAGGCTGATGGGCCGATACTTGGCAGGTAAATATCTGCCTCCCTTTTTGGAGATTGGAATCACCAGAGCTCGGCCCCAATAATCAGGGATCTTAGTATAGTTAACAATAAAGGTGAATAGGGACGCCAGGATGGGTGCCCACCAGTCTAGATTATTACGAATGACCTCCGCTGAGATTCGATCATATCCTGGAGCTTTATTCGATTTCAGCTGTTTTACCAGGTTTATGTTCTTGGAGCCTGAGACTGGGGGCCACCAGGGAAGTAAGTGAACTTGATATTCTAATCCCCTCTTTGGATAAAGTGGTTCCTCCTGCGTATACGATGATCTGAGGTGATCTTCCCAAGCTGAAGCTGGAATAAGAGATGAAATCTGTATGTTAGAGGAAGCAGATTGAGTAGTTACACATTTCCAGAATAAAGCTGAATTCTTAGAGCGAGTAGTAGAGATTAATTTATTCCAGGACTCCCTCTGAGCCTGCCTCTTCTTTACCCACAGCAGCTGTTTATATCCCTTTTGAGAAGCAGCAAATCCTGCATTGAATGGGAGAGAGGGTCATTTTTATATCCCTTAAAGCTAGAGATCAGTTGTTTCTTAGCTGCTTGACATTCACTATCAAACCAAGTTGGTTTGGGGGGCGCTGGTTCCTCTTTACTCTGACTGGGTGGGTGGAAAGAATTGGCTGAAGAAGTTGAGCTACTTGTGTGTAAGATGACACACAACTAGTTCAACTTCTTCAGCCAATTCTTCAGCCAATGACGCACCACTAGTTCAACTTTTGTGGGGCATATATTGCCCGCTTCTCTTTCAGCTCACCAGCTGCTCTCAAGTGCATAACCCTGAACCAACGTTGACTGCCACACAAGGATTTTCCTCCAACCTCTGGCATTATCCCAAGCAGATGTAACATCTTCATCATTCTCGCCATACAAATTTTTCCAAAGGAACTGGCAAGTATCATCCAGGAAAACAGCGTCAGGACTGAACTTCTGATTTACGTTCGGTACCCAAATAGTTCAGCAAACTGAACATCTCCCCCTTAATGCCAAATTTTTATTTTTATCCATAAAAATAAGTTTCATCAGCAACTTCTTCCTCCTCCTCCTCCTCCAAGTGCCAGAGAGCTTTCTGAAGACCAGTTGCAAATGGCTGTACAAGAACTCTTCCTCGGGGAACCTTGCAAATTTCCCTCCTCTCTTGGAGCTCTGTTGCGCCTTCTTCCCCTTCCGTAGGGACCCAGCTGAAACCAAGCATCCTTTATACACAGAATACATATCCTTGTTTCGCGACGATGTTCTGTTTCAGAGAAATGGTCGCTAATCAAAATGGCTGCTAATCAAAATGGTCGCCAAGCAAACCATGTGACTGAGAGAGAGAGAGAGAAAGAAAGAGAGAGAGGCCGCAAAGGTCGCTGGTTGCTGCCGCCTCATTCGGACAAAGTTCTCTCGTTAAGCTATGCCAGCCTTACTCTCACTCTGGCATGTGTTGCAGTCAAGTGCAAACAATTTGTTTCGAAAACGCATTTTTCACTTCTGTTTACTACTGTTTATTACCGTTATATGTGCACACAGTTGCTAACCGAGGCAGCCGCTAAACGGGGACTAAGTGTAGCTGGCACTTTATCGGCTCCCAGTCCACATTCCCTCGTGGGGTTTCAAACCTAACTCTGTCTCGATGGGCCACATGACTGCCCTTCCTTCCTTCCTGGTGCTTGAGGGGATTCTGTCTGCAACGCAGAAAGCTGCAGCCTGCTCTTCCCGCTAGTTCTTGCGGGCGCTTTTGGGGGCCCACCGCTGGCACCTCTCCAGGTCTGGGGTGCAGCAGCTGCACAAGGGCCCTTTGGACATAAGAGGCATCCTGGCAGCCGGCTGGTCTGCTTCCCTGGCCGTGGCTCATTGTTTGGCACTCCCGGGTCCTGGGTCTTGCCTGAGCTGTGCCAGCTCTCCCCTCACCCCCACCCCTGGCCTCCCTTCCGTTTGGTTCTCCCGTTCAACATCCGGATTGCCTTTAGGATTGCACAGTGAGACTCACACCTCTGCTGCATAAAAATACTGTCGTCTCTCTTCTCTCTGCCCCCTCTCTCTTCTCCTCCTCCCTTTCCCAACCTGCCCTTTGCTCCGGTGCATGCCCTTGTAATAATTAGCACTTCTACCAAAGATTACCCAGGAGCCAGTCAGCGTTTTCCCCAGCGGTGTGGCGAGGGCATTGCTCCACGGCCTTTGGCCCATTCCACTCTAGCGCCTTTCTGAGGCAAACCTCTGGAGAAAGCACTGGGCGCTTCTCTCCACTTCACTTAAAGCCTAAGAACGCAAGCACATGGGAATTAGGCAGGATTCACATTATGAGCCACCTAAGGATGGACTTCCCCATCAATGCTGATTTGAAGCCTTTGTTTTCTCTTAGCCGAACTCAAAAGACCAGCTACATGATGGTATCAGGTTCAACCTAAATGAGCCCTATCAACCAACCCATCTGAAACCTTGAGAAATTATTCCGGCCCTCAGCTCCTGCAGACCGACCATTTCCGCGGCCAACTTTCAGAATCGCAATTCAGCAAAAACTGTTGAGATTCTGCAATATCAGGAGGTGAAACAACTAAAAGAGGTAAGAGACTCATTTATCCTATTTTTAAGTAATAATTTCATTAAACATTCGAATTAAAAAGATGTTTGAGCAAAGATGACTTTCCCTCGTCTCCCAGAACTCTAAACCTGCCGGAGACTGCTGTCTCGTGGTTTCCTCGTGAGCAACAAGTGTCTGGAGCACTTGTGGGCGTTCTCAGGTCTTCCCCTTGTCCAGAGAGGAATTTCGAAGAGCCGGTCTACTCACTGGTTCTTCATTCCCCCATGGTCATCTAAAAGCAGAGCTGTCTTCAGTTCACCATTTCTTCCCCAAAGTCATGAGACTCATTTATCAAAAGGGTTTTTTTTCAGTTTTCCTTTAAAGAATGTACTGAAAAGGATCTCTGTTACTGTCTTTATATAATGCTAAGTTTGTCCATAGTTACTGAAGTATCTCTTTAAGGGATAGCGCCAGTCTTCCATCCCAGTCTAATTTTTTGAGCCGGAGTACCAGGAACAAAATTGTAAGGAAAGTTGAAGGTAAATGTAACGCGACAGACTTTCCTGGGGGAAGGAAGGTTACAACTTCCAAATTCTAGGGTGATTGGGAACAAGTATAGGTTTTTAATTCTTTTCCCCATTACAGGCGCACAAAAAATATACAGTAATCTAAGAACTGCACTTGGCCTAGTGGCAATCATTTCTGGCCCCCAGAACGCCCAAAAGAGACAAGGGAAACTTTCCCTTCCTTTGGGGACAGTATGTTTGTGACTTTCAAAAGATTTTCATGGTTTAAATTCTGGAAATATGTTTTCACTTTCCGAAGCTAGCCCTACATCTTAGGGATTTCCTGGTGGTTTCCTATCCCGAGTCCTAAACAGATCCCGTCCTCCTTTCCCCAAAGTCAGATGAATGCTGCCGCCTCTCTGGGCCTAAAAGGGAAAAGTGTTACACCAGCGTTCTTCACACACCGCAACTGCAACATGTGTGGCCTTGCTGGCCGGGGAATTCTGGGAGTTGAAGTCCACACATGTTGCAGTTGCGGTGCCAGGCCTGAAAAACCCTGCGTTAAACTGTATTAAGCTGAGGACGTTCCCAGAGGAGGCTTCTGCTGTGCCGTCCCCCGGCCTCAGGCAGTCAATGGGGATCCAAACAGCTACATCTTCCCCTTAAATCCATCCCGTTTTCCTACCTCTTCATCCAACTTTTTTTTTCCTTACCTCACAAAACCGGTTAAGGAGGGAGGTAAGCCATGCTAGGTGCCTAGCGGGCAGGTTTGGAATTGGGAGAATACCGTATGCTGCTCTCACCAATGGTGCGATTTGTGCCCATTTATGTTATTTGTGTAATGATGTCCGTATGCAAATGTTGTACAATTCCCACGATGCACTGCTCTCTGATTCAACAGACATTCCTGAGTAATGGACGCTCTCCCCACCAACTGGTCTTTTAAAACAAGGTTTTATTGTGTAAAGATTACCAAAAGAAAAACAGAGGAAACAAACATGATAAAGGATTAGCCTTGGAGCATGGGGAATCGGTTAAGGCAGTGTTGTCCAAACTTGGCCACTTTAAGATGAGTGGACTTCAACTCCCAGAATTCCCCAGCCAGCCATGCTGTCCACTCATCTTAAAGTGGCCAAGTTTGGACAACACTGGGTTAAGGAGTTGGATGAGTTTCAGTCTGCTCATGGAGTGGCTTTGGGCCAGTTATTCTCTCACGGCCCGCCAACTTCGCCAACTTCCACTTGGGGAAAATAGCAGGAATATATGCGGCCTTGAGCTTTTCTGCAAACAGCAGGTTATAGTCCAAATGCACGCAAACCTACAGTGTGGAGCCACTATCTGAACATAGTTTTGATATTGGGTGATTCAAGGCGCTACCTGAGCAAGGCTGCCGTTCACCCGTTGAATAAGAAAGCTGCATGGCTTCATTCTCCCAGCGTCACGGACCCTGCGCTTGCGAGCGCAGATTTGCGCGAGGAGCCAGCCCATGACTTAGCATATTTATAATATTTCCTCTCTGTCTTTTGGCTGCTTTCTGATTTCTTTACCTTAATTTCCTAGGCCTGTGGGAGGAAGTGCAGCAGGGGGCGCTCTCTGTGCTCGGCCACAGCGGCTGCAGCCGGGCAGCGATCTTCCTCCCCCCACCCGCACCCCCTTCCCCAAGGCCATCACGGCGCACGTTTGCTTGCAGCGGGCTGGAAAGGTTTCACTTAGCCCCCCACCGCTCCGCCGGCATTCCAGCTGCCCGGCTAATCGAGCCGCCTCCCGGCGCCTTCGAGGCAGCCTCACCGCCGCCCGCCCCCCCCCGACCAAACAAGCGCTAAGGGACCGCCTGCGCGGCTGCAGCCGGAGGGGCGGAAGGGCGGCGTCTGGCGTAGGCAGGCAGGCGCGGGAAGCGTAAGCCGGCCCTCGAGACCGCGGCTACGCTAGGCAGCGTGTCCTCCCGCGATTCCTGCCCGGAGCTTGGCTTGGGAGCTCCGCAGCAACGAAGAAGGAACAGCTACAGCGAGGCAGCAACTTATTTCACCCAGTACGAGACCAGGTGAAAAAAAGCCTTAAAAGTCGTATGCTACTTTATAGACTTTGGGGCTCTTCTTTGAACTGCGTACTAAAAGATTGAGTATAAAGGACCTTGCAAGTCCTAGATGGGTGAAGAGCAATAGCTTGTAGTCGTTGGAGAAGGTGTGGGCTGCAATGAAGCACTTTATACAGATTTGCTATGCTGTGGTGTGTCCAGTCCCTGGATAGCAAAAGACCCTCACAGTCTATCTTCTCCCCCCCCCCCCTTAGGTTTCAATCTAATCTTTTGCTCAGGAGCTCCAGACAAGGTACATAACAGCCCTTGGTCCTGTTTTCCCCCACAACAACAGCCCTGTGAGGTAGGCTGGGCTGAGAGAGCACGACCGGCTCAAAGTCACCCAGTGAGCTGCTGTGGTTAAAGGTGGACCAGAAGCTGAGTCTCCTCAAGCCACACACTCTCCACTACACCAGATTACTGCATTTAGCCACGACTCTTTGTAAAAGAAAAAAGCTTTGAATGATTATGCCGTTAGGAGTAAGTCAGTTGTAGAAGCCCAAGCAACTTTTTGTCCACATTTTGAAAAGGAAACAGGCAGAATTCGTGTGGAAAAAATGGATGCAGTAGAGCTTGAGCGATTTGGAAATTATTAGAAACCCAAATTTTGGGTCCTATCTAATAGATGAATTACAGGTGACTTAAATAAGGTGTGAATATTGACAAAATGGGTTTTATGAAATAAGAATGACTAAACTAATGCAAACTTTGTAACAGTATAACTAAGAAATAGTATAACTACTTTATTTGCAGAAGAGCAAAGTCAGGTCGTATGAGAAAGTGTATACAGTATTTGGTTCTTATGGATATGCCAGCTAATACGCATCAGTGTGGTAAAAGTGTGCCTGAGTAGAATTCTGAATTAAGAAATATTGCACATCATTTAATTGTAAAGCTTATTTTATCAAGCTTAAATTATGAATCTATAGTTACCATGAGTTTCATTTTATTAGCAGTGGGATTTCCCTCTCCTTCAAGTAGGAAAGCAAGGGGATAGGAAGGGAGGATAGAAGACTGTTTTCAGCGGTATTAAATAAAATGTAAGTGATTACATTGACCTTTATTCTGGGGTAATTGTGACTGTTTTAATTGTTTTATTGAAGGCACATCCAGCCAGAACACACCCAAAGAAGCGCGGAGATCTTTCTTTAGGGAAATTTTTCTCATATGACGGCAGGGCTGGTGCTGTGGAATCCCCCCCTCCCTATTTTTTTCACCTCTCTAGAAAGCCTCCCCTCTTGTTAGCAAAGAGAAAATCCTTGGGAGCTGGCAGTGGAAGTTAACAACCTTGTTAGTTAGTTAGTTAGTTAGTTAGGGTTGGGTGGCGTCACTTAGAAAGAAAACAGAAAACTTTGGTTGCCAGACAAAGATCTGCTCTCTCCAGCATCCAGAGCACAAATGGCACAGAATCACAGAGCCCCGTAGTGGGTGGGAGGGGCCGTCCCGCAGCGGGCCAATTGGAGCCCTGCGGGTCACCGGTCTCCCTCAGGCTCCTCCTCCAGGTGAATCAGAACGTTTGGCTGGGTTTCCAGGATGGAGACTCCATTGTGAGGAGACGTCCTCTGCACGAGGCAAGCAGGCCATCTCCGTGCTGGGGACAAGAATGAGGCTCCTCAGTCTTGGAACCAAGCTGGTAACTTGACAAGCCTTCCACTAGATGTAGCCCATGTCTCTGGAATCCCTGCGAGGCATACCCGATCCGTTGCAGCTACAACAGGTTGAGACTGTCCAGTGTACCCAACCACTGCACCAACGGGATCCTAAAACGGTGTGGCATCCAATCCACCTTCTTCGGCCACATTGTCATTAGGCTCCTCCAGCATAATATTCAGGAAACAAAGAAGGCGTTCATTTTGGAGGTGAAGATGGTATTAGTGGGGGCAGTATACTCTTCCATCCAGCGTTATCACATATCACAAAAAAGTGGATCACATTTTTCCTTCACTGCAGCAGTTACCCACACATTCACTAGTCTGTGTTGGCACCTCATCTCCCTCTTACAACTCCTTCAGTGACTTTGCGGTACAGACATAAAAACATTTTCGTCTGTGATAGACATGCCGAGGTTAATTTTAAATACAGTTAGATATACTCAGTTGAACACTGCTCTCCACCAGATTCTTCTCTTTTCTCTTTTAGACTAAAGATATAATTGAAAACAGGAAGCCCTTGCTTACCAACAGTGATTGGGACCAGGAACTCCATCACTAAATGAAAGGTCGTAAAGCGTGACATCATGTGAGCTATGATGGCAGTTGCAGCAGTTCCAGTTGCCATCATTACGCAAATTCCACACGGTCGCAGCAGCTCACAGTCACACGGTTGCCATTTGCATCCTCCTGCCAGCTTCCCCATTGACTTTGCTTGTCAGAAGCCGGCAGGGAAGATTACAAATGGTGATCACATTAATTTTAAAAAGAGTATCCTGATGGTAAATGCTGTCAACCAATGGAAAAGGTGGTGTCATGAAATGCTATGCTCCCCTTCATCAGACTATTTATGAAAAGCTGAGACGGTGCAACACAATATATACTTCCATTCATTAGATTACTGTCAATACAAATCAGCGGCTGACGTTTTTAGACTCCTAAAGCTATTGAATTAATACACAGGATTTTTCTGACTTGTACTTCATTTTCTTGGTAGGTGTCAGCTATGTGGCTCTACCTGGCTGCCCTGGTGGGGCTTTACTTCCTTCGGCGATGGTACCGAGAGAGACAGACGGTGGAGAACCTGACGGAGAAATACATCTTCATCACGGGGTGTGACACTGGCTTTGGGAACCAGCTGGCCAGGCAGCTGGATGCTCGGGGCCTGAGGGTGTTGGCCGCGTGTCTCACTCCGGAAGGGGCAGAACAGCTGGAGAAACTCACATCGGACCGGTTAAAAACCACCCTGCTGGATGTCACCAGCACTGAGAGTGTTGCGGCAGCAACTGAGTGGGTGGAGGAGCAAGTAAGGGATAAAGGTAGAGTCTAAATGGGGTTCTTTCTGCATGAGGCCAGTTGGACCAAACTATTGGCCCACCTAGCCAACAACTGGAATTCTACAAGCAGAAGATAGTATCCTTCCCTAGGATTTCTCCCCAAAATCTGGGATGTGAAAAAGCATTATCTCTGATCATGAAGTTCCATGATGCTTTTGTGGACAATATTTTTGAATAAATTTACCTGTCATAACCTCCTGTCACCAATACTTCCATCTTCCAATTGTGTTTCACTTTATTAGCTATCATTCAGCATTAGCTAGTCTAGGCAAGTTCAACATTTTTTCAGCCATACCTGACATGCCTTTAGAGAAATAGAGTTGATGGCATCAGCCCACTTAGCACTCAGGGGGTGTCACCCAGTCACTGAGTATAGTTGAAGACCAGGGCTGATGAGGTGGCACCAAGGAAAATCCTGTTGCCTTGCTCAGATACTTCCAAGCAGTGCAACTCAACTCAAAAGTGGTGGAGATAACGTGCTCTGCCTTGAAGGGTGGCAGGGCAGAATCAATGCCTCTAGATTTGACTAGTTCAAAAACTGCAGTCTTTTTCCGTAGGCCTCTGGGGCTTGGTGAACAATGCAGGCATCGCTTTCCCGTTGGCCCCCAACCAGTGGCTGACCAAGGATGACTTTGCAAAGGTGCTAGATGTCAACTTGCTGGGAGTGGTTGATGTGACACTCCACCTGCTGCCCCTCATCAGGAGAGCCAGAGGGAGAGTGGTCAATGTCAGCAGCCTGGCTGGAAGGGTTGCCTACAGCGGAGGAGGCTACAGCCCGTCAAAATTTGCATTGGAAGCCTTCTCCGACAGCCTCCGGCAAGTCATTCCCACGGATAATCATTTCATTCTGTTTCTCCTAGGCCTGCTACCACCACGGGAAAGAGGAGATGAGGCTAGAACTCGTCTAGCCTCTCATCTCAGTTAAAAATGCGCTTGTTGAATACGTATCATCACCATCTGCTAGGCATCTCATGTTTCAACTCTGTCTTTTTTTATTTTTTGGCTTGGGCATTCCAGCATTTTCTGTCCAGGTTTACGTCCAGGTGCCTTACTTTCAAAATGAAGCACTGCCAACCCTTGATTTGGCTTCCCTTTCACATTCCTGCACCCCAGCATTTTGGGTTTCTTTTTTTAAAAAACACACTTCATTTAATGGAAATCCACATAATTGTATACTTTGATACTTATCCAATAGCAGTAAAACAAGAACTAAAGTAAACTAAACTAAACAGAAACTAAAAAGAAAAATGTCACTCTGATTTACTTTTAATTTTCCCAATTCTGATTTTGGTGGTGGTGGTGGTGATGATGATGATGATGATGATATTTCTGACCCCCCACCTACCCAGACTTGACTGATCTCAAAAACCTCAGTAGCTTTCAGTTGTATGAAAATTTTATTAGACTTTAAGGTGCCACAAGACCAATTTTTGCTTTTAGCCTGTATAGAAACTGCTTGAATGTGACTGTGAAGTCACAAAGAATTGAACTCAACTTGAAGACTTGCAGACTTTAGCCCAGCAGGTGGCAGCAAAAAGCCAACTTTGGCTGATCTCCTAAAAACTAAGTGGGATCAGACCTGTTTAGTACGTGGATGGTGGGCAACTAGGAAATCCCCGGGCTAGACCAAGAGTTAAAAATATCCTGGAATAAGGCAGTGGCAAGCCACTTCCACATTGTTGCCAGGTAAACTGCATAGACAGATGTGTTAACAGGGTCACCAGAAGCACCATGTAGTCACCATGCAATCGAGGGGACATTTTATGAAGGGTATAAAACCAGTCAGATGAAGCAAGGAATTATTCTAGTTCTGGGCAGGGGGTGGGGAACCACCACTTTTTCAAGAGCTGATTTTCCTTGTAGGCGTGAACTGCGTCCTTTTGGGGTCAAAGTCAGCATCATCGAGCCAGGCATGTTTTCAACAGGAATTAATAAATGCGCAACAGAGTACTTCACCACCTTCTGGAGCAAAGTACCAGCTGATATCAAAGAACTCTACGGCCAGGAATTCAGGAGTAACTGTAAGTTCAAATTTTGTAAACCAGAAAGTTAACATTGCCAGCAAACATTAATCTTGCAAGACCTTATTTCTCATAGCGCAAGCTTTCATGGACTACCATTCATTTTGTCAGATGCAGGCACTCTTCTCCTGAGAACAAGATGCGAGTCCAAGTGTGAGCAGATTCCCCTTTATGTGGAAAAAAGGCTGAGGAGCTCTGAGGGCGGAAAGAGGGCATATGGAGTTGGTGGGCTGGTATGCAAGGCGAGAAAAACTGGGCGGCAAGAGAAAGAGTGGGACAGCCATCTTGGTCTGTGATGCTCTGGAGTCCTGCTCTGATATTAGATTCAGCCCTGCCAAAACCACTGCTGAGAAGCAGAGTCCCATGGAGTTCGAGGGGGCAGGTTCGCTCTTGAGAAGTGCGCGCAGCTACATACAGAGCTGCCTGCGACTGCTAGGGAAAACCACTCCCTGCTTGGGGTTGTTATGATGCATCCTCCATGTCCAGTGAGAGGAACAAAGAAATTTGTTTTTCCAAACAAAGAGCATCACACGACCGCTGCTACAATAATAGTCTTGCACCAGCCAGGGGGGTTGGACCGCACGATCTCCAAGGCACCTTCCAACCCATTCATCCCATGGTTCACCAAGTAAACAGGTCAGAACATTTCCAACTGTTGGTGACCACCCCCAGAAAAAGTGTGCCATTTTCTGAATGATTTCTTTCTTGAGAGATGATGGACCACCACCACCCAAAGTAAAGGTCTTCACCATATCCCTGATTATAAAAGTTTATTCTGCTAAATTAATGGGTAGTCTAAGCACTCCACGCTGTGCTGGTGTACGTTACCATTATCCCTCAAGGCAAAGCCTTTTCCCATCCGCAGCACCACTTTTAACAGTCTTGATTTTTTCCCAGTGACACTTGATAACGCCTCTGGGACATTGACTTATCTTTGCAACGTGATAAAACAGAATGGTTCCAGCAATCAGGTGGAAATGTTTTTGTTCTACATAATTGACTAGTGGACAGTGATTGCTAATATGCTGAGCCTAATTGCACTAGGTTATTTCTTCAAGCGCTTTCCATCTTACAACTGTAGTAGCACTAGCCCTGGCTCATCGTTGTTAGCTGGTAACCAAAGAAATAGAGTGGAGCAGAGGAGGGCATCACCATGCCAGGCAGGCACCAATAAATGAAAGGTTATACATTGTCTCATTCCCGTCTAGCCTATTTCATTTTCAAAGCAAAGGGTGCGTGTCTGTGTGTGGATTTAGTAATATGCACATATACACGTCCTTTAAAATCGATTGACTGATTATGTGCCATTAGGTCACTGTCGACCCTTAATAACCACATGGAGTTTCTCCACGGCAGTCTGTCTCTTCCTTGGCCCTTCAGGCCTCCCAACAGTGCAGCCATCGCTGCTGTAACGAGCCCATCCACCTTGCCGCTGGTCGTCGTCTTCCTCTCCTTCCTTCCCATCCTCTAAAACACTGATTTTAATATGAAAATTCTTATTGTGGTAGATGGATTTTATTGATCGTTGCTCCGCTCCAGCTGTTGCAGTCACACTAAAGTTTACCGCTACTGTTCTAAAAAAAGCTGGTTTGCGTTATCCTAACTAGGACACAGCTTTAAGCCATGAGAGGATCTCCCAGATTTAGAGTTAGACTAGAAATGGTACTGAGATGTTTAAAAAATAACAGTAAGTAGACAGCAAATGTGTTTCTCTCCAACTGGAAGACCGTAGCATTCAACAAAAGAATTCAATGGCAGCAAAGTAGCAGCACAGATTTTTACCACATGACTAAATTAGGTTTAAGTTTATATACCTGTACGTGGGCTATCCAGATCTTATAGATATGCCAAAACGTATCATGTTAATGTTAGGTCTGATCGGAGAAAAAAACTGGGAAGTGTGTGTCGGTAATAGCATGCGCGAATCTAATTTGCATGTTACACTGAAACTTCCAGATGAAGCAGAATAGAGTGTACTTTTTCTGTTTTTTTCCTCTGAAAATTATGTTATTAAATACAAATGAAACCTTCAGATATTGTGAAGTACTTGCACCCTACTTAGAAATGGGGAAAAGGGTCAGGGATCCCAAGATTCACTCAAGACTGAACTTCCCTAGGTGTAAGTTACAGGAAACTGATGCCGTTTTTACGATATAAAATGCTTCCGGTGTCAACATCCTAACAGATGACTTTTCGCCATAGCGTCTGAAGATTTCCTGCAGAGGACTTAACCAGCCTTTTACGCCTTTTTTTTTTAAAACACCAGATCCAGCATAGATAGCCCTCAGCTTCATATGCAGATCCCACTTACCCACTCCCTGAATTGTTTTTGCTTTCTTGGGTGATCGTTACACCTCCCAAGACACCAGAAATTTACTATCAGCTGCTGCTTTGTCAAGTCTGCAGAGGCTCCACCTCCAAACATCAAATTAATACCTCTGCCACCTAAAAAAATAAAACACCGGAGGGTTTCAGGCCAGAATGCTGAAATCCCTCAACATTTTGGCATTCTCACGTAAGATCATGGGAATGCGATGGCTGAAATCTCATAAGGTTTGCTGATCTCAGACACTTTAAGTGGGAATAACTATTTTTAGGATAGGTGCCAACGCCAAGTGCGAGATCATGCAGTGGCACGTGAAGATATTGCCAATCACTGGCACAGCCTAATGTAGAAAGGCATATTAAAACTGGCAAGATGACACCTAGAACAACAATTTTCTGTCACGTTTTCCAACTCGGTAATATAGAATACAGCTTCATCTCTTTGGAAGGTAGCCACAGCTGTGGTACAGGAGAGGATACAGCACAAGGCCGTCAAGGCATGAGAGACGCAACGCTGTTTTACAGCTGAGGGGCGGATCCCAACACAGGCTGCCAGTTGACTGTTTCTCATGCTGACAAGCAGATGGTTTGCCTAATCAAGGAGGGCTGACTTGTTCTTATTCTTTCCCTCTATCCACAGTTCACCAAACGTTAGTCGGCAATAAATGGCAGAAGACAGACCTCCACCTGGTTACGGACCGTATGGAACATGCCCTGATCTCTCCCTACCCTCATAGCCGCTACACTGCAGGCCGAGAGGTCAAATTCTTCTTCATCCCCCTCTCTTACTTGCCAACCTCACTGGCAGATTATATTATGACTTACGGCCACCCCAGACCAGCCAAAAGTCTGTATTGATCATAGTCTCATCGTTTGTACAAGAACCAGACTATACTCCTCATTTAGCAACTACCTCGGTTAGTGACCCTTCACAGACACTACAGTAATAAAAAATTCATTTACCAACCAATGGGCGCATTTACCACCAAATTTCATATGCATTATAACAATGCACACTGCCCTACAATGTACACTCTCTCTCTCTCTCTGTCGTGTGTTCACTTAGCAACCATTTCGCTTCACGACCCGGTTGTTGGAACAGACTTCGGTGACTGAACGAGGAATGGGTGTATAGAAATGAGGAGACACACGGATTATAGCAAGGTCCTCCGAGGTCCTAGGAGAGCTTTTCAGAGCCTTGCCAGAACAGATCTGGTCATCTAGGGACAGCCGCCTCCTTGTGAGGTTCATGGGGTGTGGGTGACACAATAGGCCTCTGCTGCTCCCGCTTCCTGGAACTCTCTCCCTGCTGGTGGTACCTGCAGCCCCCACCTTGGTGACATCCTGCAACCAAGTTAAAGCTGGATTGTTCCACCTGGCCTTTGGCCTTCGGCCCCCAGCGGATTTGGACAGGGTTGTCTGTCTTAGTTATTTAATTTAATTTCAGGTTGTGTTATGTACTTCGTTGTCTTATTTGGTTGCTCCATGCCAGCCACACTCCTTCAGGATGAGGATGGGGTTGTAAAATAATTGGTAAACTAGACAAAGGGGGTGTTACCTGGAATTTTAGGCTTCATTATTACCTTTTTAATAAAGGTGATATTGGCCTTTTAGCGTTTTAGCATGGCATCCATGCCTCCTTTTGAAGTTCAGGAATCCCTGTTTTCCTTTTGGAGTCCTTGAATGTTGCAAGCATTAAAGAAACAAGACTGGATGGGAAAGCAGACGATGCAACATATTTTAAGAGTATCTGTCTTTTCTCACATCTAACCAAACAAAGCCTTTGCACAACAGTGCCTTTCATTGTTTGATTTGTTGCTTTCTGGCGTATCACGTATACCAAATGCATGTATCATTTGTTTCTGTACCCTATATAAAGAATTGGCTCCCCCTTCATAAACACTTTTTACTTTGCCTGCAACTTGGTGATTTGTATTTTCGGGGGACGGAAAAGGCCACCTTGTAAAGGTAAAAGTGTTTTGTCTCCCACATTCAGGGATCAAGTTCCTATGGGCTCTGCGCCAATTCCGGTGCCTGAACGTTAAAGGCAACGGTGGCAGAACACCACTTTTGCACTCCTGGGGGACTGGTGGAGGACCTCTTCCTGCAAAAGTGGAGAAATCCAAGATTTTGGCGTAACGGGGATTCAGTGCCAGCGCGTTCACCCTTTGTCTTGCTCAGAAAACAGCTCAGCTTGCCTAATTCCCAAGCCATCATTGCTCCAGCAATAAGGCGTTTCCCCTGAAAACTGAAGGTGGGAGGATACCAGGACGCCCGTGAGGGTGAAGAGAGAGAAGGACGGTGGTGGACCGTCAAACATCTCCTCCCCCGCGCTCTGCACAAAAGGAAGAATGGGAATTGCTAGCACCCATCCTCCCCGGGAGTCAGTGGCAGAAATGCAGACCCTTCTTCCCTACTGAGCAGAAGGAAGGGGCAGGTTGACCTCTTCCAATTGCACCGCAGCTCCCCTCATACACACCATTGTGGGAACAGCAGTTGTGTGGATTTGCAAAGAATCAGCCGCCAGATCAAGCCAAACTCCCTTTTAGAGCTGAATCAGCACAGTGGTGTGTGTGTGTTCTTTTTATGTGCAAAAACACTGGAGCGGTTGCTCTGAAGGCAGACCTGTGAAGCTCTCCAGCTACCTTTGTCCTTGAAAAACCTTGAACAAATATTGTTTCAGCTGAAGCCTGGGGATAAAGCCTGTTTAATCCCCCAGGAAAACAGGCCCGCCATAAGTTCTGCAGGGCTTGAGGGTCACGAGCAGAACGATCTTTCCATGGGTATTGTTTGCGTGACAGCAGGCAATCAGCCATGACTCTCTGCTATCCTTCCATGAGACCGCGGTTCTCGACGGCTAACATGAGGCCCTCAGAGTGAAAAAGCCTAGGTTCTCATAACTTTCCCACAGCAAGGAGGGACCGGTGCTGAGTGGCAAAAGGAGGAGGAAGCTGGAGCCTCAAAGCAAAGTATTCTGGGAAGAAGGAGAGTTGGAGGTGTCATGGCTGGCCGTGTCACCATACAGTAGTCTCCCTCTCCTAGGCTATTCCCATGTGTGGGTGGGAATATTTGCAAGGATTTCCAAGAATCGGAGCTGGCAGACCAATCTGGATGCTAGGCCCTGCTGGCTTCATTCAAGTCAAGTCTCATTTAGAGCTCCTTTCCCACTATTTCCCACTAAGGAAAGTGGGAGAGTGGGGATAAAGAAATTAGACTCGTCATAAAATACTCCCTGAGATCAAAGTATGATTTCCTTTCTTGTTCAGAGTTTATAATTTTCTTGAGATAAGTGTCAAGGCCGAGGACCATCTGTCTTCACTAAATAACTGTCCTTTGTGTTGTTATCTTTTCTTCCTTCGTGATTCACACATTCTTACCAACAAAAGGCAAGACTTCTTTCATCACCTTTCATCCCCATGTCTCGCCTTGGTGTGACCCTTTCCTTTTTGTAAACACATTCAGATTCCAAGCCTAATCACTTTAACCAGTAAGTACCAGAAAGTCTTCTTACCAGGACGTTTTGTTAAAAGGTGATTTCTATTCCTTACAAAACACACCAGAAACATCCCCAGAGGCGTCTTCAGTGCTGTGTCACAGATCGATTTCTGGGAAACTCACTCTGTTTGGATGACGCTCCCAGGGCTCACCCAGCGATCAACTGACGGCAGCAGAGATGCATCAAATTATAATCTGTTATTACCATCTGGCTGTAAATAAATTTATATAAATGGCCTTCTAATTTCTGCAGCCCAGATCTGATAGCTCTGGCTTTGGATCACATCAGTATTCAGCCAGTATTCAGCCACAGCTCACCACACATGTAACCAGGGCCTCTTTAATGCCAGTTCAGTGTTCCATCCACAACACCACAATGCGTTGTGCCCTTCTCACATATTTGTCCTTGGCAGGAGAGACTGGTTGACTCTGCTGGGTTCAGTTCTAGAAGGGGTATTTCAAGGGGCTTCAACTGTGGCTTTTAGAGCTGGGCGTTTTGTATCGTGGAACTCCCTCTTCATTTTAGATCTTGAAAAGCAGAACATTTAACTGTAACAAAAGAGTTGACTGTGTCAACCATGGAATAAGAGATAGAGTTAAAGGTATATGGCTGATAACTATTATAATACGACTGCTCTAAAATACCTTGTTTGTATTGACTAATGTTGCACTGCACAATTGTTATTAAAATAAGAAAGGAAAGGAAAGAACTGTGCACAGAATCCTTTAAACTATCACCTTATTAGTCCCTTATCTGGGATCAGTAAATTATACACCAGATTTTTGTACTGTGACCTTTTGCACTGGGTGCTTTGGGAGAATAATTTGGCCCCAGACCAGGCAGGGTTTAGACCTGGTCAATCCCCTGTGGACTAATTCACAATATTGACCCACCTAGCCAAGAAATATTATACTCTTCCCAAAGGCAACTTTTACATTGTCTTCATCGATTTAAAGACATGTGAGACACTTTGGAGAAAACTGGCTGCAACCTTGATTCATCACCATCTTCCAAAAACGCCTTCTTAATTTAGGCAAGAAAATCATGATAACATTGGCATGCTAATTAAAAATAATGGGAATTTTGGGGCACACTGAGGACACGGAGTAAGAGTTAACCAACACAGTACCTTTGTTCCCCACACATGTTTTCACCCACTCAGTTGCTGCTGCAACACTCTCAGTGCTGGTGACATCCAGCAGGGTGGTTTTTAACCGGTCCGATGTTCGTTTCTCCAGCTGTTCCACCCCTTCCGGAGTGAAACACACGGCCAACACCTGCAGACCCTGGGCATCCAGCTGCCTGGCCAGCTGGTTCCCAAAGCCAGAGTCACACCCCGTGATGAAGACGTATTTCTCCGTCAGGTTCTCCACCGTCTGTCTCTCCCGGTACCATTGTCGAAGGAGGTAAAGCCCCACCAGGGCAGCCAGGTAGAGCCACATAGCTGACACCTACCAGGATTGAAAATTACGGGTCATAATCAGGGGAGCTAGGCCATCTGGGAAGAAGGAGAGCTTAAGCCAGTAGGAGAAAATGTAAATCCAAGCAGAAGTCTATTTTTAGTAGGCCAGCTTCATGGCATAGCACCACATTGACAACACAGCAAGGAACTTGGCAAATAGATCTTAAAAACTTGGATTGGACTCTCTCAAGAGAAAAGAATGACCTATAAGGGCCAAGCTGAGCTCCAAAAAGGAGTTTGAATCTTAGCTGAAAAAACTTTTATCGCTGCTGGTATATCTTGAGCTGCTTTGAAGAAGTGGAAAGATTGTAGAGCTGCTGCTGGTTTTTGTGCATTCAGACTGATATAATCGGCATGAAATTTGCGGTTATCCAAGGCATGAAGAACAATCCCCAGGTATTTAAAAATCTTGACTTGCTCTATTAGATGATTGCTTAACCGCCAGATGTGTATCTTAGGGCGCTTGGCAAAAACCATAGGGCATGGTTTTCGAGTAATTAATTTCTAGCCAATCTTCTTGGCAATGCTCATTGAGCGTACGGAGTGCCCTCTTCAGGCCAATCTGTGTCCTAGAAAGCACCACGGCATCATCTGCATATAGAAGAACAGAGATATGTCTGTTTCCCAGTTTTGGGGGGTGCAGAGGTGGGCTATTCAGTTTGTCTACAAGTATTACAAGAATTAACGTATAAATTAAAGAGAAGGGGAGCTAGGATACACCCTTGTCTTGCTCCTCTCTTGACTGGAATTTCCTTGGTGGAATGTCCATACATATTACACCACACATTCATCCAAGAGTTTTCATAAAGCTTATATTTAAGAAACAGTAATCTTCTATCCATCGAGGAACAGTTCAGTTTTTCCCACAGTTTGGCTCTGGCGATGAGATCAAAAGTGCATCTTAAATCAATAAACGCTGCCTAAAGGGTTGAGCGAGCTCCAGAGGAATATTTTTCAACCGGATGTTGAAGAACTAGGGCCTGGTCAAAGATTGACCAACCCTCTCTAAAGCCTGCCTGCTCCTCAGCCAAGAAATTCTTCGTTATAACCGAGTCCCAGAGCTTGTTGTATAGGTGTCTGGCATATCATTTCCTCCTGTGTATACGATGATCTGAAGTGATCTTCCCAGGCTGAAGCTGGAATAAGAGATGAAATCTGTATGTTAGAGGAAGCAGATTGAGTAGTTACACATTTCCAGAATAAAGCTGAATTCTTAGAGCGAGTAGCAGAGATTAATTTATTCCAGGACTCCCTCTGAGCCTGCCTCTTCTTTACCCACAGCAGCTGTTTATATCCCTTTTGAGAAGCAGCAAATCCTGCATTGAATGGGAGAGAGGGTCATTTTTATATCCCTTAAAGCTAGAGATCAGTTGTTTCTTAGCTGCTTGACATTCGCTATCAAACCAAGTTGGTTTGGGGGACGCTGGTTCCTCTTTACTCTGACTGGGTGGGTGGAAAGAATTGGCTGAAGAAGTTGAGCTACTTGTGTGTAAGATGACACACAACTAGTTCAACTTCTTCAGCCAATTCTTCAGCCAATGACGCACCACTAGTTCAACTTTTGTGGGGCATATATTGCCCGCTTCTCTTTCAGCTCACCGGCTGCTCTCAAGTGCATAACCCTGCACCAACGTTGACTGCCACACAAGGATTTTCCTCCAACCTCTGGCATTATCCCAAGCAGATGTAACATCTTCATCATTCTTGCCATACATTTTTTTCCAAAGGAACTGGCAAGTATCATCCAGGAAAACAGCGTCAGGACTGAACTTATGATTTACTTTCGGTACCCAAATAGTTCAACAAACTGAACATCTCCCCCTTAATGCCAAATTTTTATTTTTATCCATAAAAATAAGTTTCATCAGCAACTTCTTCCTCCTCCTCCTCCCAAGTGCCAGAGAGCTTTCTGAAGACCAATTACAAATGGCTGTACAAGAACTCTTCCTCTGGGAACCTTGCAAATTTCCCTCCTCTCTTGGAGCTCTGTTGTGCCTTCTTCCCCTTCCAGCTGAAACCAAGCATCCTTTATACACAGACTGCATATCCTCGTTTAGCGACCGCGTTCAGTTTCAGAGAAATGGTCGCTAATCAAAATGGCTGCTAATCAAAATGGTCGCCAAGCAAACCATGTGACTGAGAGAGAGAGAGAGAGGGAGAGAGAGAGAGATGCCGCGAAGGTCGCTGGTTGCTGCTGCCTCATTCGGATAAAGTTCTCTCGTGAAGCTACGCCAGCCTTACTCTCACTCTGGCATGCGTTGCGGTCAAGTGCAAACAATTTGTTTTGAAAACGCATTTTTTACTTCTGTTTACTACTGTTTATTACCGTTATATGTGCAAAACGTTGCTAACCGAGGCAGCCGCTAAACGGGGACTAAGTGTAACTGGCACCTTATCGGCTCCCAGTCCACATTCCCTCGTGGGGTTTCAAACCTAACTCTGTCTCGATGGGCCACATGTCTGCCCTTCCTTCCTTCCTTCCTTCCTTCCTTCCTTCCTTCCTTCCTTCCTTCCTTCCTTCCTTCCTTCCTTCCTTCCTTCCTTCCTTCCTTCCTTCCTTCCTTCCTTCCTTCCTTCCTTCCTTCCTTCCTTCCTGGTGCTTGAGGGGATTCTGTCTGCAACGCAGAAAGCTGCAGCCTGCTCTTCCCGCTAGTTCTTGCGGGCGCTTTTCGGGGCCCACCGCTGGCACCTCTCCAGGTCTGGGGTGCAGCAGCTGCACCAGGGCCCTTTGGACATAAGAGACATCCTGGCAGCCGGCTGGTCCGCTTCCCTGGCCGTGGCTCATTGTTTGGCACTCCCGGGTCCTGGGCCTTGCCTGAGCTGTGCCAGCTGTCCCCTCGCCTCCACCCCTGGTCTCCCTTCCTTCCGGTTCTCCCGTTCAGCATCTGGATTGCCTTTAGGATTGCACAGTGAGTCTCACACCTCTGCTGCATAAAAATACTGCCGTCTCTCTTCTCCCTGCCCCCTCTCTCACCTTCTCCTCCTCCCTTTCCCAACCTGCCCTTTGCTCCAGCGCATGCCCTTGTAATAATTAGCACTTCTACCAAAGATTACCCAGGAGCCAGTCAGCGTTTTCCCCAGCGGTGCGGCGAGGGCATTGCTCCGCAGCCTAGGTTATTTCTTCAAGCGCTTTCCATCTTCCGACTGTAGTAGCACTAGCTCTGGCTCACCGTTGTTAGCTAGTGACCAAAGAAATATTGTGGAGTAGAGGAGGGCATCACCTTGCCAGGCAGGCACCAATAAATGAAAGGTTATACATTTATATCTTTATTTATTTGTTTGTTTGTTTATTTATTTATTTATCATCTCCCCCCAATGGGGGACTCTGGGCGGCTTACAACAGATTAAAACAATAAATAAATACATAGTTAAAAATTATTAAAAAACACATTTAGACAAAGTAAAAGGAAGAGGAAAAATCCAGGAGGCCAATGGAAGCAACACCAGGCCTCTAGGGGGCTAGCCAACCCCATATCTGATGGCCTCCCTCCCCACCCCAGACCAGATGGCAGAGCCAGGTCTTCAAGTCCCTCCAAAAGGCCAGGAGTGAGGGGGCCTGTCTCAGCTCTGGGGGCAAGATGTTCCAAAGGGCGGGGGCTACAGCAGAGAAGGCCCGCCTTCTGGACCCCGCTAGTCGGAGTTCTTTTGCCAAGGGGGTCTGGAGCATGCCCTCTCTGTGTGATCGGGTGGGACAGGTTGAAATCATGGGGGAGAGGCGGTCCCTCGGGTAGCCTGGCCCCATGCCATGTAGGGCTTTAAAGGTGATAACCAACACCTTGAATTGGACCCGGAAGCAAACCGGTACCCAATGCAGCTCACGGAGCAATGGTGTTACATGGGTCCTTCTTCAGACCCCAAAAATAGCTCGCGCAGCTGCATTCTGGACCAGCTGAAGCTTCCGGATACTCTTCAAGGGTAGCCCCATGTAGAGCACATTGTACTAGTCTATCTGGGAGATAACAAGGGAATGAGTGACCATTCGAAGGGCATCCCGATCCAGGAAAGAGCGTAACTGGCGCACAACCTGGAGCTGTGCAAAAGCCCTCCTGCCCGCGGCTGCCACCTGCTCTTTGAGCAGGAGCCGTGAGTCCAGGAGGACACCCAAATTATGCACTGGGTCTGTCTGGGGCAGTGCTACCCCATCCAGCACCAACAATGACAACATCCTGATACAGAGGAGCCATTAACCCACAGCCACTCCGTCTTACCAGGGTTCAGCTGGAGCCTGTTGTTCCCCATCCAGAACCTAACAGCCTCCAGGCACTGCGAAAGGGCGGTCACAGCATCACTTACCTCACCTGGGGTGGAGATGTATAATTGAAAGCCACAGAGAGATCAAGGAGAGCAAGGATCTCCTTCCTTCCACTATCCCGCTCCCGCCAGAGATCATCCATAAGTGCGGCCAATGCCGTTTTCATTCCGTAACCTGGCCTGAAACCTGACTGATAAAGGTCCAGATAATCCATTTCCTCCAGAACCCTTTCGAACTGTGATGCCACCACTTTCTCAACCACCTTCCCCAAAAAGGGGAGGTGGGAGCCTGGACGGAAATTGTCCAGCATGGTAGGATCCAGGGAGGGCTTCTTGAGGAGGGGGTGCACCAACGCCTCTTTAAAGGGCGCTGGAAACACTCCCTCCTGCAACGATGTATTAACTATCGCCTGGATCCAACCGCATGTTACCTCCCGAGCTGCTTTCACCAGCCAGGAGGGGCATGGGTCCAGATGACAAGTGGTGGCCCTCACAGTCTGGAGGATCCTGTCCACTTCCTCAGGAACAACAGGAGCAAACCGTCCCCAGATAACTGGGCAAGAACGATCCCCTGGTATCTCCCCAGACCCTGCCACACTCAGAGTCCAACTTGGAACGAATTCAAGTGATTTCATCCTGCAGGTGCTCTGAGAATTCCTCCATGAGGCCCTGCAAATGAATCTCCAGATCCCCCTTACCGAGGAGGGATCTAGTGATCCCAAACAGGGCTGCCGGGCGGCACTCTGCGGACGCGATAAGGGCGGAAAAGTATTGGCGCTTTGCTGCTCTTAGCACAATAATGTAGGCCTTAATAGCGGCTCTAACTTGTGTTCGGTCAGATTTGGTCTGTGACTTCCTCCAGTGGTGCTCTAGATGTCTCTTGGCCCTTTTCAGCACCCTCACCTCCTCCGTAAACCACGGGGAGTGTCGCGGCCAATGTGGCAAGAGAGGTCGCATAGGCGCGATCCTGTCCAAGGCGTGGACAGCTGCCTCCCTATTCCAAGCAGCAGCCAAGGCCTCCGCTGGACCATGCAGCAGACCCACGGGAATGCTCCCCAGTTCCCTCTGGAACCCTGATGGGTCCATCAGGCGCCAGGGGCAGACCGATCACATGGGTCCTGCCTCCCTGTGGAGCGGGGTGGCATAGGAGAAACTCAGGGTCACCAGGACGTGACTTGACTATGACAGCAGGGAAACCTGTAAATCTCCCCTCAGATCACTTTGCCATTGTTCAGACAAGAAAACTAAATCCGGCTTGTGGCCACTGTCTTGGGTTGGGTCCCACACAAATTGAGACAGGCCCATGGCTGCCATGCTCACCATGAACTCCCAAGCCGCCTCCAAGGACTGTCCCAGGGATGGCAGGTTGAAGTCCCCCATAACCATAAGCCTGGAGAACTCCACCGCCAGCCCCGAGATTGCCTCCAGCAGCTCAGGCAGGGAGGCTGCCACGCAGCAGGGAGGCTGGTACAGTAGCAGCACTCCCAACTGTTCATGGGAACCCAATCTAAGAAACAGTGTCTCACAGCCAGAAACCTGTGCAGCAATGCCCCTGAAGGCCACCAGAGACTCTCGGATGACAACAGCCACCATCCTCCCCTACCCTGGCATCTCGGCTGGCGCCATGCCGTAAACCCAGCAGGGCACATTTTTGAGAGGGGCACCCCCCCCCCTCGGGCCCCAGCCAGTTCTCAGTGATACGTGCCAGGTCTGCCCCCTCCTCAGTGATCAAGTCAAATATGAGGGGGGCCTTGTTTTTAATTGACCTGGCATTAAGCAGCAGGAGCCGGAGGCCAGGGCCCCTATGAACCTGCTGGTAAGGGCCTGGGAGCGAGCAAGGAGGTCCGGAACACGCCACCAGTAGCACACACCAGGGGCGTCTTCCCCAAAAATGGCCTGCCTCCTGCTCCCTCCATATCGTCCCCTACCCATCACCACCTCGATAATGTAGCCCACCGCATCGTTCCCAGGGGTGCCAGGCCCAGATACCTGCAATCGCGGACCCCTGGAGTCCCCGATCTGAGGCAAAGATCCCTCTATCCAGTCAGACATCCACATTCAAAACCAAACACTCCCAGGTGAGGGAGATCCCGCCCACCCACTAGCTCACACTCTCGGAGCTGGCTGGGACCCCCCCCATCAACCACACACCACAATCACACTCTGACCCCCTGCATGACCTCTCTCACTAGTCAGCAGTGCGAGCATCCCATACACTCACTCACACCTCCTGGCTCTTGCCCCAATTCGCCCCTATTGAAAACAAGAGTCAATTGGGATGCCATCTGGCACACCCCCCCTGCTGCCCAACTGTTCCTCCAAAGCTAAGGGGTCTTCTCCACAGTTGGACAGCCACCCTGCATCAGGGCCTGCTGGGGTTCACCGCATCGTACAGGGCTCACTGGGACCTGCTGAGCCTGCTAGACCTGGAGTCCAATAGGCTGTTGGGCCCACTGGGCCTGGGGTTGGAAATGTCATGCCAAGCCCCACCAGAGTTCATCACATTGCGCTGCTGGTCACTGGAGCCTGCCATGCCGCACCGCAGTTCATCTGGGCTCCCCGAGGTTCGCTGCGCCCCATGGGGGTCGGATAGTCTGAAGGCTCGCCACCAGTCACCGCCCATGCCGGGACCCAGCAGAATCCTCCACGCCACTCCGGAACTCAGCGGGCTTGCCACGATGCACCGGCGCTTCCCGGGGCCCACCGCATCAACCCCATGCTCATTGCGGATCACCGCCCATGCCAAAGCCTGGTAGAGCTCCCCGACCTGCTCTGGGGATTGATGGGGCCTGCCGCCCCGGGCCAAAACTGCACTGGAGTTTGCCAGGTCTGCTGCTCGTTGCTCGCCCGGTTTTGCCACTCTCCGCCGCGCTCTCTCCGCCGCGCTCTGCTGCTCCGCTGCCCTGTCCTAGGGCTTGCGGCTGGGTGACCCATCCGAGGGGGAAAACCCCTTCAAGGTCTCCCTCCACACCCAACTCAGCCCTAGGAGGTGGAAAAAATCCCTGGAGGGGGGGGATAATCCCACAATCTTCCCCCTTCTACCGCACCCGGCGTTTGCTGGTAGTCACCATCCTGGATCATCTTGAGCATTGTCTAATTCCCAGTCTAGCCTATTTCATTTTCAAAGTAAAGGGTGTGTATCTGTGTGTGGATTTAGTAATATGCAAAGATACATGTCCTTTAAAATCAATTTACTGATTATCTGCCATTAGGTCAGTGTCGACCCTAAGTAACCACAGAATGCTGAAATCCCTCAACATTTTGGCATTCTCACGTAAGATCATGGGAATGCAATGGCTGAAATCTCATAAATTTGCTGATCTCAGACACCGGGAACGGGAATTGCTAGCACCCATCCTCCCCAGGGAGTCAGTGGCAGAAATGCAGACCCTTCTTCCCTACTGAGCAGAAGGAAGGGGCAGGTTGACCGCTTCCAATTGCACCACAGCTTCCCTCATACGCACCACTGTGGGAACACAGCAGTTGTGTTGTTATCTTTTCTTCCTTTGTGATTCACACATTCTTACCAACAAAAGGCAAGACTTCTTTCATCACCTTTCATCCCCATGTCTCGCCTTGGTGTGACCCTTTCCTTTTTGTAAACACATTCAGATTCCAAGCCTAATCACTTTAACCAGTAAGTACCAGAAAGTCTTCTTACCAGGAAGATTTGTTAAAAGGTGATTTCTATTCCTTACAAAACACACCAAAAACATCCCCAGAGGTGTCTTCAGTGCTGTGTCACAGATCGATTTCTGGGAAACTCACTCTGTTTGGATGACGCTCCCAGGGCTCACCCAGCGATCAACTGACGGCAGCAGAGATGCATCAAATTATAATCTGTTATTAGCATCTGGCTGTAAATAAATGTATATAAATGGCCTTCTAATTTCTGCAGCCCAGATCTGATAGCTCTGGCTTTGGATCACATCAGTATTCAGCCAGAAATCAATCAGCTCAACTGACAGACTCAGATAACAGCACGCGAACACTGAGGTGCAGAGCTGATTCTGGAGCAAAAGAAAGACCCCACACAAAAGTGTTGTGAATATCAAAATTATGTCTTTTAGATGTTAACTCTTAGGAACACAAAAGATGAAAGAAAAACAGAACAGAAACAAGTGAGATACAGTTAGTCCTTGCTTACCGACCTGTATACCTGTATTTGGCCACATTCTAGAAGACACTTTTTGCTTACCGACCGTAATTATTCCTGACAACTGCATCACTAAGCGCCACAGTCTGTAAGTGAAGCAGCATGTGACCATGACGGACTTATAGCATCGCTTCGCATTTGCTCATTAAGCGAGACATTACGTGACTGCGACTTCCAATTTTACTGCCACCTTTCAGAATGTCGCAAGCCTATTGTGAAGCACGCCATGTGACTGCAGGACGCTGCAATGGTAGTGAATACCCATTGATTGCAAAGTGCCCGAATATCAATCACGTGATCACGGGGACACTACAGCGGTCATGAATCTGAAGATTGGTCATAAAGTTGCTTTTTCAGCACCATCATAACTTTGGAGAGTTGCTAAACGAGGCAGTCAGTAAGGGAGGCCTACCTGTATTTGGCCACATTCTAGAAGACACTTTTACCTAGCTTTTCAATTATTTCCAGAAAATATTGATGGACAGGAGTTTTGTCACCTCAGCTGATCCATACTGCACATTTGCTACAAACAGCAGAAACAAAGAAGCAAAAGTCTTGAGGCTCCAAGAAAGATACAACTGCCTTCACTTCTGTTCATGTTGAAATCTATTCTACCCTACAACATAGCCTCATTAAATCCTCAAAGGTTAAAAGGTAGCAAATGCCACACGATTACAGGTTTATGCAAAACACTTCAAAGGAGTGTTTCACAAAGCAGCTGGGCACAAACTGAGCATCTCTCCTCAAAATCTTAAAGCAGCCATGTCCTCCAGCATTGTCAAGCTGCTTTCCAGCCATTTCTCACTTGTGTTGTGTGCATGCAGACATCAGTTTGGCATCAAGGGGACATGTGAAGAGAAGAACCGAGAAGCAAGGCAGCCTCTGAAACAATCACGCAAACCTTCCAAAGGGCACAGCTCTTCCATGCTCCTTCAGAAGGACGTCATACTCAGGCAGCTGCATTTGTGAAGGGTCTCGTTCTAATGCTTTGGGTACCCCAACACTTCCCATCATTGCCACAGCTCAACATGCATGTAACCGGGGTCTCTTTAATACCAATTCAGTGTTCCATTCACAACACCACGATGCATTGTGCCCTTCTCACATATTCGTCCTTGCCAGGAGAGACTGGTTGGCTCTGCTGAGTTCAGTTCTAGTAGAAGGGTTATTTCAAGGGGCTTCAACTGTGGCTTTTAGAGCTGGGCATTTTGTATCATGGAACTACCTCTTCATTTTAGATCTTGAAAAGCAGAACGTTTAACCGTAACAAGAGAGTTGACTGTGTCAACCATGGAATAAGAGATAGAGTTAAAGGTATATGGCTGATAGCTATTATAATACAACTGCTCTAAAATACCTTGTTTGTATTGACTAATGTTGCACTGCACAATCTTTATTAAAATAAAGGAAAGGAAAGGAAAGGAAAGGAAAGGAAAGGAAAGGAAAGGAAAGGAAAGGAAAGGAAAGGAAAGGAAAGGAAAGGAAAGGAAAGGAAAGGAAAGGAAAGGATTGTGCACAGAATTGTCTGGATGAGAATGACTGTTGGCTGAATCAATTCTTTCAGTGTTTCCAGTGGAATTAAAGTTGATATTTTCTGTTTCCTGCATTCTCTTCCAATTACTCTTTTCTGGCACTGAATCTGGTTCTTTATACCATGAAATAATACTCAAGCTAGCAGCTGTTTTTGTGCAATTTCTTTATTTATAGCTTTTACTTCTTTAAAAATCCATTTTTAGCCTGAGACGAGACAACAAGGTAGCAACAAAGGAAAAACATGTCAAACAAATTGAAGGAAGCTCTTTAATGGACTTCATTTAGGAGAAGACTTGGACAATTGGTACACCACTTTCACATTTATACATTTGTTGAATGTTTGCAAAAGTGAGAGGGCCCTACTTGTCGAAATGAGCTCTTGCGAATCCAGGCAGGATGTAAAACCACATCTTCTCTTCTAAATGATGGCTAGCTTCTCACGTTAGTAGTGGGACAATCTAACTTGTGTGTGCTGTTACATACAAAACAACTAGAAATACCCAGTCCACCACCCAGCTTGGCAAATAAGAGGCAGGCAGGAAGATCAGCTTTGCATCCCAGCCAGCAGAGTAGCGAGCACGAGGATGGCGGGACGTTAAGGCATGCTCTATACGGTCCGTCACCAAATGGAGGTTCTTCGCACCGTATGTCTTGGAAAGTTGCACGATTTTGCAATCTATGTATGAAAAGCATTAAGCACAGAAACTATCATCCATGAGAAATTCTGAAGTTTCTAGTAATAGCCCTGGCTTTTAAAATCAGTGCCAAACTGACTCTCCATGGATAATTAAGCTTATCAACATGTTGAAATTGTCATCATATATTTATTTCTTCAGATGTTTCTGTGGTGCTCAATCCAGAAATTCTAGGTGGTTTACAATGACACACTTGCCATATAATAAAATAAATTCCAAACACCAAGACATTTAGAAAAGGAATAAAGTAATAAGTGATGTAATAAACTAAAGGAAATCATGTCAAACAGGACTACCCATAGCACCTCAACACTCAGTGCAGAACAATGGTCTATTCAGCCTTACAATAATTAGGAGGTTGGAGCCCCCAGCCCTCAGGGGATAATCTATTGCACAAGTGTGGTGGGGGGGGGAGCGCCCAAGAAGGACCACTCAGCAGACATAGAAAGAAAAGGGCGATAGGCTGAAAGAGGTTGAAACGGGGGAAATGAGAGAGCTGTAAACAGAGGAATTGTGAACAAGGGCTCCTCCTCCAGGCTGCTGAGTTAAAACAACATCCACTACATCAGGATAGGCCAGTAGCTAGTGGACAACCCTGGAAAACAACCATTTTGACAGTCCCATGCATAACAAACACAGCAATCACCCTAAGAATCTCAAAGTTATGATGGTGTAAGCAAAAGGCATGGCTGAGAATTTTGGTGACGTAAGTAAACTTGGTGCCTGGAGCTGCGTGAGATTGATCCCAGGACAATACGCAATTCCTCAAATATACCAAAAGTAATAAAAACAGCAGAAAATATGGCCATGAGAAACCATTAGCAGCAGCAGCAGCAGCCAACGGCAACATAAGCAGCATCACAAAGCTGGCAGAAGCCAGCTCTCATTCTGGTTCAGCTCAATATTCTGGGCAACACAGGACCAGCACTCTCAGGTAGGAAGATGCCCAAGTTTATACAGATCCTGGGAAACCTAACCCTCTTTGGAAAGGTCCGACCAAGCGTTCTGCAGAACCAGCTGCCTGGTCTCCCTGGCAGCCAGGCCAAATGCCCACTGGGTAGAGTGGCCAGTTACGAGAGGGAGAGGGTAGCCTACAGTAGCTTCTGCTGGCCACATCCTGAGCTCTTTGGCAACCAAAGGGTCAGCAAAGCATGTCAGTTCACATCCACAAGAAAGAAATGGCATTGGAAGCAGTTAGAACACATGACTTTAAAACTGGAATAGCTACAGGTATCATTAAACTGCCTCAGGGAAGTTCATGAGAACATGGCAGGAAAATGTGGTTACTGGGTAAGGGAGGAATGGCCTCATGTGTTGCACACCCCAAACAAACCTTCTTCCTCAGCCCCAGCCCCAACCCACATGGGGGAATGTGATTGGCTTTTTTCTTACCAGCAGGAAGTCCACAAATCTCTTCCCTGAACTATTCCTACAAAGCCACTCCCAGGACAGCAGTACCTGCCAGCCTCAGTACCAAAAGAGAACAGAAATTGAGTGTTGGGAGAGAGACAGTTATGCTGGCACATTCTTGGGGCACTTCACAGACTGGAGGAAAGCATGTTAAACCATGACCCCATGGCTGCCCTGCATACCTGGCCCTCTAGCACTTTCTCGGTTACCACCAAACACCCTTCCCGACAAGCTCTTTCCCCTTTAACTCACACATTTTCAGGAACTTCCACCCATAGCTTTCTTGAATGTCCGGGGTCAGCTGGTGCCAAATTCTCTGCAAGGATTCCTCCAGAGGATCATAGATAGGTGTTGAAAAAACGCCAGGTTCAACCACGCTGACGTGGACCCCTAAAGTCTGCATCTCTTGCCTGGATTGAGATCAAAGCAATAAGAACAAAAGGAAGGGCTTGTTCTTAGACCAAGGATCCACAACATTCAATGTCCTGCTCCCACAAGCATCAAATACAGAAAATTGCCCTCTTCTGCTGGAATTCTCTAAAAGGAGGTTCAGAAGGCTGACAGAAACTGTCCCCCAAATATAAAGGTGCCTTCCATGTCCGATTGACATGCCTTGCTAGGAACCTTCGCTAGACATTTCCCATTGTTTTTGTGGAACCGATTTCCAAATGGCGCCTTCCTTTGGGACCACCGCAGAGAGGCGGATACCTCACATTTTAAACTGGTCAGGACAACTCTCTGGCTAGAAGAAGAATGTGTTTGCCAGTGACTTTCAGTTGCATTCAGTTGATGGGTCATTTATATCATTTATTTCTTTTTAATTTTTATTATTATTAAATTTATATGCCGCCCATCTCCCCCAGAGGGAGACTCTGGGCAGCTCACAATTAAAATCAAACAACAAAAACAGTAAAAAGTACTGCTTTACTTGGCATAGCCAAGATTTCACACTCTTCCTGAAGGCCATGAAAGTGGGGGCACACCACACCTCAGGTGGTAAGTTGCTCCACGGGTGGGGGCCACGGCAGAAAAGGCCCTCTTCCTAGACCCCGCCAGTCAAAATTTCTTGACTGGTAGGGTCTGCAACATGCCCGTTCTGCCGGACCGAGTGGGGCATCCTGATATAACGGGGGCAAGACGGCTCCTCCGATAACCTGGTCCTGTGCCATGAAGGGCTTTAAAAGCAATAACCAACACCTTGAATTGGACCCAGAAGCAAAGCAGCAAGCAACGCAGCCTGCGTAACATGTGTTCTATGTGCCCCTGGGGACATTCAAAACTGCCGGTGCTGCACCATTTTCTACCAGCTGTACCTTCTGGATCCTCTTCAAGGGTAGCCCCACGCAGAGTAGTAATCCATAATACCAGTGTTACTGTTTATTTTCAATTAAAACATCTTTATCCCATGGTCTCTGAATGGGATCTAAAAACCAGTTGAACTGAATAACAAAAACAGTAAAACACAGGATCTCAAGGCATAGTATCCACATGAAAAAGAAACTTAAAACGTGCGACTTCCTCACTTTCCAACAGTAATTACGACCAGGAACAACATCACTAAGCAACGCGGTTGTAAGGCGCAATGCCACGTGACCGTGCCGACTTATGATGGCAGTTCTGGTGGTCACAGTTGGTGCCATGATGTAAATCTAAACATGGTTGCAGCGTCCCGTGGTCACGCAATCCCCATTTGTGACCTCTTCCCAGCTTCCCCATTGATTTTCCTTGTCGGAAGCTGGCAGTGAAGGTCGCAAATAGTGATCACGTGGCCAGGGGATGCTGCGACCGTCATAATTGTGACTCAGTTGCCAAGCAGCCAAATCATGTTGACATGACCGTGGGGACAGTTGCAACTGCAAGGATCAGTCATAAGTCCCCCTCATTCAGCACCATCATAACTTCAAACAGTCGCTGAACAGGTGGACATTCAACAAGGACTACCTGTATATCCAATTCAAATCAGACATATTTCAAATAGCCCTTGATCTCCTCTCTTACCTTCCATTTTCTAAATTGGGGGCTTGATGAGAAATGAGATTTTTTCATTATTTCCATTGTTATTTTTTTGCTTACTTCCATCTGTAATTCACCTTTTCTTTCATGGACCATGAAATGATATCAGATTGTTTTGAGCTGTTATCACCCCTCCGATTACTTATACTGATAGGTATAGATAGATAGATAGATAGATAGATAGATAGATAGGTAGATAGATGCAGTATATATATCTTTCAAAAGTATATTTTACTGAAACTGTACTTAAGTACAGCTTCAGCATACCTCTTGACCACTTCCCAACACTTTTTCATTCTAGCCTGGAGGGGACGCCTTCCTAGAAAGCCAGAGGGCACATACGAAAGGTTCAGATCAGAATGTAGCTGCTGGGTATTGTTATTGTCTGATCCTGGCCAATCTCCTCATTGGGATAAAAATTGCACCCAATTCATTTGAGAGTCTGAGGCAAAAAGAACAAGATATTGCCCACCACATCACTCCATCCACCAAGGTTAGCAGACTGGCTGACCAAAACCGGACAGGCCATCGGGCATATACAGCTATGACTTCTTGTTCCTGAGCCCCTTTGTCTGCCTCCGAACCGATCACATCACTAACCTCTCTCTACCGAATGGTAGGGCTAGCCCCACTTGTAGTTTGGGAGTCTTGATGAGAAATCTTCAGAAGTTACTTTACCTCAGACTGTCAGAAAAGGCTTCAATGCCGTATTTCGATATAGGATAACCTCCTCCATAGCACGACAGTCTTCCCATCACACTGGACACGTTGACCACCCTCCCTTTGGCCTTCCTTACAAAGGGCAACATGTGAAGCGTTACATCAATTAACCCAAGCAGGTTGACGTCCAGCACTGATAAAAAGTCCTTCTTGGTCAGCCACTCGTTGGGAGCTGTTGGGTTACCAGTACCTGCATTGTTTATCAGTCCCCAAAGTCCTGTAGAATCAGAGGAGATAAGACTGTTACAACTCCACTTGCTTCTCTTTGCAGATTCGCATCCATGTCTCCATGTCTCCATGCGTCCATGCGTCCATCCATGCATCCATGCATCCATGCATCCATGCATCCATGCATCCATGCATCCTTGCATCCATGCATCCATGCATCCATGCATCCATCCGTCCATCCATCTATCTATCTATCTATCTATCTATCTATCTATCTATCTATCTATCTATCTATCTATCTATCCAGGGTTCCATACATTCACTATTGCTAACCCCAAATCTGTCAAGAAAATATCAGCCCTTCAGGGTAGAACAGACTAGCAATCCAAAGTGATGGATGCTAATATTCTAGAAGATGCCATGCCTTAATAATTTAGGCAAGAAAGCTATCATAATATTGGCACGTTAATAAAAACAATAATGGTAATTTTGGGGCACATTGAGGACACAGAGTAAGAGTTAACCAGGCACAGTACCTTTGTCCCCCAGACATGTTTTCACCCACTCAGTTGCTGCTGCAACACTCTCAGTGCTGGTGACATCCAGCAGGGTGGTTTTTAACCGGTCCGATGTGAGTTTCTCCAGCTGTTCCGCCCCTTCCGGAGTGAGACACGCGGCCAACACCCGCAGGCCCCGGGCATCCAGCTGCCTGGCCAGCTGGTTCCCAAAGCCAGTGTCACACCCCGTGATGAAGGCGTATTTCTCTGTCAGGTTCTCCACCATCTGTCTCTCCCGGTACCATCGTCGAAGAAGGTAAAGCCCCACCAGGCCAGCCAGGTAGAGCCACATGGCTGATACCTACCAGGAAGAAGCAAGCAGTGTGAATGGATGAGTAGTGATGCACATAGGAAGCATGGAAAGCCCAGACATTTTACTGTGAAATGATTGGCTAGTGGCCCTTGTTGGTAAGACCGAGAACCAGTGAGTAGACCATTTCCTTGGACCCTCTCTGTACAAGGGGAGGACAGGAGATCACCCACATGGGCTCCAGACAGCTGCTTCACTTGTTTTTCTGTGGGTTTGAGTGCCAGGAAATGAAAGGATCAGCCATCTTGCTCGCAACCGAGGCAGAACCTTTTAAGGGACACTACATTCGCTAACCTCCCTTTCTAATCACTTTTGGAAATTACCTATTAACCATCTTACAACTATTAGCAACCTTCAGAACTTTAAGTCTGAAAAGTTGCCGGCTGAGATTATCTTCAACTCTGAACAAAAGAAAAAATTATTATAAGCTATGAACTTAAAGAATTAATAATAATAAATAAATATTATTTATTATAACATAAATAGCTTCTCGTGGGAAACACTTGGTTTGGCTATCTTGGATTGTAAGTAATTACAAAGATAAGTGACTTTATGATTTTAGGAACTGGACACAAGAGGGGACCAGAGATTCCAAAGAGAAGGAAAAAAAACATATAAGCCTGCTTTTGTACTGAGACTTAAAAAATGACACAAAACATTATAACATTGGAAATATTAAAGGAGATCTTTGAAGAACGGAGCCAGAAATTAGTGGCTACAACATCAACAGTGTCAGTATAGGTAGTCCTTGACTTACAACCACAAGAGGGACTGGAAAATTCGCCGTTAACCACTTCAATAGTTAAGCAAGGCATCTCGTGACCGCACCCAATTTTATGACATTTTTTGTGGCAGTCATTAAGCGAATCACCACGGTCATTAAGAAAATCACATGTTCGTTGAGTGAATCACACTGATTGATTTTGCTTGTTGGAAACTGGCTGGGAAGGTCACAAATGGTGATCACGTTGTCCCTAGGTTGCTGCAACTGCCCTGAATACATGCCAGTTGCCAGTTGCCAACCAATCAAATTTTAATGACATGACTGCGGAGACGCTGAGATGGTCGTAACTGGCTGGAGTTTTAAAAATTAAAGGGGAAATACATATGACAAACCAAGAGATTGACCTGGAAAATGTTTTCTTATTGGATTTACAAAACAGGCTTGTTCAACCCTTCAAGAGGTGGTGTGATGGGATAAAGAAGAATTGTAGAGGAATCAAATCCTATGACAATATTTGAATGAACTAAAGATTAAGACTGTTAGTAGTAAAAGGAAGGAATATAATGTCAGTTTATTTGATCAAAGTTAAAATAAGACTTTTTGTTTTTGTTTTGTTTGGCAAAGTTCCGGCAACCCTTTACGGACTTTTGCTGACACCAGGATTGAAAAGTTGATGTTTTATGGATTTGCTTATAGATAAGGGATGGGATATGAGATGAAGAGATATCTGTTTGTCATCTGTAAGGGGGTGAAGGCTATTAATGTTTACACTTGTTGTGAACAAGTTTGGAAGTCACTTCTTTATATATTTCTTTTCTTTTTCTTCATTATATTCTTTATAATATAATTATAAATTATAAATATAATGGGCACATGCTGAATCAATGCCAAAACTGAATTGGACACAAATAAATTACACGCTGATTTATGACCCATCAAGATTTATTTCTGGTAAGGTGTCGGATTTTTTTTTTCCTTGAGAATAAATGCACGACAGATTTCCTTTCATCCCAAGAGATCATCCTTTCTCTCTTCAGTCTAAAAGTCAAGACACTGAGGCAATTTTGGATCGCTGGCAACATTTCTCAGTGGTATATTAACTGATCTGGTAAATGAACCACCCCGCCCTCCCCAAACACAGACAATGGCCAGAGATTGTCCTTTCACCTTCCAATAACGTTTCGGGTTACTCAGTTGGCAAGGTTCCAACTGTGATCTCCATATACCAGAACATATTTTCCGAATTTCCCCGTGAAACTGTTGCTTAGAGTTAGAGGAGGAGGCCTCACTGTTGTCCCTATCTCATTTTTCACACACATGCCCCATCGAATCACCTAACCCCTCTATGATTTGTGGCCCTTCTGCCTCTGGAGTTAAAAGAATATTTCACCCTTCCTTGAACTGGCACAAAACAAGGGCAGCAGAAAAGGGATCTCCTGTTGCCAATCCCTAACCTAGCTCGGCTGCATCTGGCTTCAGTCACTGCTGGAGGACATGGCCCTCGTTTGGAAGGGCACTATGGTTATAGGCGAGGCGGAGGGTTTTCTCCTCTGGCTTTGCTGTCCTCCCCTTTCAGTAGCTCACAGTCAAGCCCTCCAGCAGGAACAGCTTTTAGGCAACTCTAGGCTACCCTTGACTTGGCCTTCTCCCACACCCCACCTGGGCACCTTCCAAGGTGTAAAGAAACACTGGAATAGAGATAGCCAAGGAGCAGGAGGAGGAGGAGCAGGAGGAGGAGCAGGAGGAGGAGCAGGAAGAAGAGGAGGAGGAGGAGGCACGCCCTGCCACAATTGGGCTACTAGCTAGATCCTGTAGCCTGGGAGAACTGAAATGGATCAGCTGTGGGGCAAGCCCTCTTGCTTCTTGGGGAAGGGGAAAGCAACTGAGCCTGACAAATTCAGGGGAACTGTCAGGTAAGCACAGATGCACTCTCGTCTTCTCTAATTGGAGGCCATGTGTATGACCCTCCCAGCCAACCCAAAAACTCCTCTGATCCCTTTTGTTTTATTTTCTTATTTGCCAATTTATAGCCTCCGGTGAACGGGTTCTTTTCGGAAATGGTACAGACTAGCAACAAACAGACTATTTCATTTTCCCTGTGTTTCTCCAGGGAGGTTTTTATTGCAAAAAATGAACAAACTTACTTACTGTCTACCTTATGTACTTAACGAACTTACTTATTACTAAGCCTATGCTTTCTTCAAATGCAGGTAGACCTTGGGTTATATCCATTCCTTCAGCAACTGTCCAAAGTAATGATGGTGCTGAAGAAATGGACATTATGACCAGTCCCCGAAGCTCCAGCCATCGCCGCACCCCTGCAGTCACGTGATCACAATGCAGGCAGCCGGGTGCCCAGCTTGCGATTACGAGGTCACAGAGAGCCTCAGTCATATGATCAGCATTTGTGACCTTCCCTGCTGGCTTCCCACAAGCAAAGTCAATGAGGGAGCCAGCAGGGAAGGTTGAAAGGCACTTCAGTAGGTCTCTCCCGGTGCGGCAACCCCACCACCTGCAAGCAGCCTCCACCGGCTCCCCCAAGCCCTTCCCCAGCCCCCCTTAACTCAGGTGCAGCCCGTGCCAGGCCGCCCAGGGCCTCCCACAGCCTCCCCCACTATACCCCCGCAGCAGCCCCCATGCTCCTTACCTGGGACTCCCGCCACTTCTTGCTTAATGGCACATGTGTCTTGGACTTACTCCGGCAACTGGAACTGCCAGGATTGCTGTCGCTAAGTGACGCAGTCACATGATTTTGCGCTTTACGACTGTATCTCTAAGCGACGGTAATACCCGTCTCAATTGCTGTCGTAACCTGAGGACTACCTGTTTCTCTACACTAACATCTATGTCTACATCTTATTCTTAAACAGTCTGTTCTTCTCGGTTGCTTCAGCTTACACCAAGGTCTCTAGCCCCCTTTTAGCCACCCGAAACTTGGCTTCTTTATTGCTGTCAACTGCTGCTCTACTCTGCTGCTGAAGCCTGCGCTTGGCAGTTCCTCAATCTGGCTGGGGTAAAAAAAGGAAGGCACTTTACCAGCTGCTGGTTGGTTGTAGCTTCTCGGCGTGGCTGCTGGAGTGGTGAAGCTGCTGAGCTCTGCTTCTCTTTCAGCTTCTGCGCTGCTGGTTGGGTGCAGTTCAAGACTGCTCCTCCTTTACCATCACTTGCTGTTGACCTGACAGCTGCTCCTCTCTCGGCGGCAGAGTCTTCCTTTATGCTCTCCCAAAAAAGGTGTAAGATGCGACACATCCCGGACACACCCTCATTCCGTGTCCTCCGCGTTTTCCTCTCATCACCGAAATCCGATGTGGTGCAGTCCTCTTCTGGCTGCCTGACATTCCCGGGGAGAGAACAAAAGGCAGGAAGAGCTCCTGCTGGCCACTGCAAGTCTCTTCTTCCACATCTCCCACTCAAGACCCCCTCGCGTCCCCACCACAGCTCAGCTGCCTTTGCCCGCAAGGGAAGAGTGGCAAAACATAACCAAAGTTATATCTTTTGAATGTGAGCTCCCCCACAAGCTCTTTCCGCTGTAACTCACACATTTTCAAGAACTTCTGCCCTTTCTTTCTTTGCTCTCTTGAATGTCTGGGGCCAGCTGGCGCCATATTCTCTGCAAGGACCCCTGCTGATGATTGTAGATTGATGTTGAAAAAGCGCCAGGTTCAACCACGCTGACGTGGACCCCAAAGTCTGCATCTCTTGCCTGGATTGAGACCAAAGCAATAAGGACAAAAGAAAGGGCTTGTTCTTAGACCAAGGATCCACAACATTCAATGTCCTGCTCCCACAAGCATCAAATACAGAAAATTACCCTCTTCTGCTGGATTTCTCTAAAGGGAGGTTCAGAAGGCTGACAGAAACTGTCCCCCAAATATAATGGTGCCTGCCATATTTGATTAACATGCCTTCCTAGAAACCTTCGCTAGACATTTCCCATTGTTTTCATGGAACCGATTTCCAAATGGCGCCTTCCTTTGGGACCACTGCAGAGAGGCGGATACCTCAGGTTTTAAACTGGTCGTGACAACTCTGTGGCTAGAAGAAGAAATGCCAGTGCGTTTTAATTGCATTCAGTTGATGGGGTAATTTATATAATACCAGTCTTACTGGTTATGTTTAACTAAAACATCTTTACCCCACGGTCTCTAAATGGGATCTAAAAATCATTCGAACTGGCTAACAAAAATAGTTAACCACAGGATGTTAAGGTATAATATCCACATGAAAGACACTTTACAAAATGCAATATATGTAGTCCTCAGTTTCTGACAGTAATTGGGACCAGAAACTTCATTACTAAGCAACACGGTGGTAATGTGTGACCAGAGGCCAACTTTTGTGGGCTGGCAGCATTCCTGCCCAGATATCCTCCTGCCTTGGAAGAGGTACTGTATTTAACTTGAATGAGATGCAGGAAAGGGTAGGCCTTCCCATTCCTTACAGCAAAGCAAAAAAAAAAGGGGGGGGGATAATTGAGTTTAAGGAAGGCAGGATACAGGTACCAGCTTGTTTCCATCTAGTTTGTATAATGAGATTTTTAAAAAATGTTTTAAAATAATGTCTTCAGTGCTTTTTGGGGGGGGGGGGTTGGCAGGTTGCATTCAGCATGAACTGCTACCCTACGTATTCTTGTGGCCCTGGGTCAAACAATAAAAGGGCAAGAGTCCTGGGCTGAGTTCCCACTGTTTCCTTAGGGCCGAAGCAACAGCTGAAATGTTTCAGGTATCCTCCTGATAAAACTACTGTTTGAAGGAATGCTGCCAGCCCAGACAATTCCTAGGAAACCTCTGCTTTCAGCCTGAAATAAACCCCATTTTTCATTTTGCCCAGAGCCCTTTCTTTTCCTGCTTCTCATCCTGCTTTTCATCTCCCGCTTGAGAGGACTTCAAAAGCCAAAAGCACTTTAGCTACCCGCTTTTCAGGGATTGCCACTTAAGGCATTCCTTCATAGACATTCCCCTACTTACAAGCGGGTTACGTTCCAAGAGGCTTTTCGTAAGTCCATTTTGTTCATAAGTCCAACAAAGTAAAAAGTAAAAAAAAGAGGAGGAGGGTGAACTAATGATTTATGGATTTGGGGATTAAAAAGGGTTAATGAGGAAGGGGAAAGAGGAAGATGACAATTACTCGATAGAAAGAAGGGTGGAAGTCAGAATTCTATGTTTTCTTTTCTTTTTACTGTTTTCCCACCTTTTTTCCCTTTATTTTTTATACTTTTATTGTATAGAAAATTTCTGATAAAAATATTTTTTAAAAAGGTAGAAGTTACATAAGAGAACCATAAATTATATTATATTAAATTAAAGACAGACACCCCTGTCCAAATCAGCTGGGGTGAAGGGCTGAAGGGTTGGTGGAAGAAATCAATTATGGCTTGGTTGTAGATTGTTAGTAAGGTGGGGGCTGCAGGTACCTCCACAGGGAGACAGTTCCAGGAAGGGGGAGCAGAGGAGGCCTGCTGTGTCACCCACACCCCATGAACCTCACAAGGAGGGGGACAGGCTTTCTGAAGATGACTAGACTGGCTTCAGTTCTGGCAAGACCGTGAAAAGTTCTCCTTTTCAAGGAGCAATATTTTTATTGTCTATAAATATTTTCCCACTGTTCTTCAATCTTATTTCTAAGGAAACCTATAATAAAGGGGAATGAAAACATGGACGTGTTTTTTCAGTGGAGATGACTGAGCTAGCAAATAGTTTTCTTGTTTTTGTTCAAGCACACGAATCTCATCTCTCAGGGCCGTGGGTGGTAGGGGTGGGTGTCTTTTCTTTTCTTTTTAATGCATCCTTTTAAAAGGACTTCTGCATGGCTCAAAAGCCTTCCCTCTACGTGCAAACTTGTATGTTATTGGGAGTTTCCCTTGTAGTAGAATTTTTCATGGCTACCATTAAACTATAAGCAAGATTTGTTACACTGAAACGCAAGTTGGTTTGGTGACAGCGCTGCAGGATAGACTGGATATGGATAGACTGTGTGTAAAAGATGTTATGGAAGAGGAACAAGTTTTACCGGACAAGATTGAGATTGATCTGAAAGTGGATGTAAAAATGACAGGCTGCAGGAATGATATGTAGAAAGATGCTGCACTGGTGGTACAAAAGAAACCGGCTGATGTCTTAATAATTAAAAGGGATATACAAATGACAAACCAAGAGAGTAACCTGGATAATCTTCCTATACTGGATTTACAAAAGAGACTTGTTAAGAATTTGGTGAGAAGGGACAAAGAAAAAATGAAAAGAAATAAAGTTTTAGGACATTATTTGAAGGAACTAAAAATCAAGAGGGCTAAAAGTAAAAGGAAGGTTTATTTGGTCAAGTATAAAATAGATATGTTGTCATCTCTGGAAATACTTAGTGGACTTTTGCTGATCAGGACTGAAACAATGAGGCTTTAAGGATTTGTTTATAGATAAGGGATGGGATATGGGAAGAAGAGATCATTTGTTATATTTGAAGAGAACGTGATAAGTTACTAAAATTGTTTATACTTGTTGTGATGGAGCGGGAAGTCATTTCAAGATATATTTTTTTCTTTACTATATTCTTATTTTTTCTTTTCTATTTTTCTTTCTATTTTTTCTTTTCTGCACTTCCTATTTTTCTTTTTATTCTTTTCTTTTTTAGTTTCTATTAGTTTTTATCTTTGCAATTTTAATTTTTAATAAAATTACCATTAAAGAAATTTAAAAATATTTTAAAAGTTGAAATTACTGGTTGTTTTTGCATAAGGAATAAAGAGTTGGCATGAGTCAGAAACCTGCTCTCTTTTGGGCAACAAAACCCTGTCCAGGACAAAAGAGCAAACACTGTGGTCGACGGTATCCTGAAAGCTGCTGAGAGATCTAGAGGGGCAACAATGGTTGTGTTCATCCAGGTCCCTCTGTGGGACATCCACAAGCAGTTGCTATCCCGAGCCCTGGACTGAAGTCAAACTGCCACGGGTCCAGCTAGTCCATTTCTTCCAGAACTCTCTCTAATTGGAGGCCCACCACTTTCTCAACAACTTTCCCTAAGAAGAGGAGAGGGGAGTTGGGACAGTCGTTGTTCACACCTGCTGGATCCAGCTTCTTGAGAAGTAGCTGGACCAGCCCCTCATTCAGGCTGCTGGGAGCTCACTGAGGAGAATAAGGAAGACGACTTTGATGGAGATATACCAGCTCTGTTGCCAGGACTGAAACATTTTCTAGGTCCAGAATGTCCAGATAACATTCAGAAGTGGCTGAGACAGAGGCCTCCCTAACAGACTGGAGTTTAAGAAGGGGGAAGGAGGTAGAGCAGAATCACAGTGCAAGATCCTGTTATCATAGCCAGTCTCAATAAAAGTAGTTTTAGCCTTCCTGTGGTGTTGATTTCAAGGTCTGGTCTGACACTCACAGTCCTTGCACTGTTCGAAGACAGATTCAAAGGGTAGTAGTAGTAGTAGTAGCAGCAGTATACTTTATTGATTAGTGATTTGACCATATCGAAGCATAGGCATCAGCCAGAGTAAGATACAATAAAATGGAATAAAGTGAGGTACAGTAAAATAGGACAAATAGACTACAGGGAGAGAAAATAAATAAATGTAGTAAGGTAAGATAGATTAAGGGTAAAAAGTAGGATAAAATAGTATAAGATAAGATAAAATTGAGTGCATAGATATATAATAAAATAAATATGAAAATGTGAAAACAGTATGTGAATTCATCACCTTTGCATGCAACCCCGATGTGTTCTATAAAACGTGTTCTCTGTTGTACAGCCGTGTCTGTAAATTTGACAGTTCTAGTGGCTACACATTTGTGCCCTGAAGGAAGCAGCAACTAGGACAGGCAGAACTGCTATCATAAGTTGGCCTGTGGTCACACATTACCACCGTGTTGCTTATTAATGGAGTTTCTGGTCCCAATTACTGTCAGAAACCAAGAACTACATATATTGCATTTTGTAAAGTGTCTTTCATGTGGATATTATACCTTAAGGTCCTGCGGTTAACTATTTTTGTCAGCCAGTTTGAATGCTTTATAGATCCCATTTAGAGACCGTGGGGTAAAGATGTTTTAATTAAACATAAACAGTAAGACTGGTATTATATAAATTACCCCATCAACTGATTGCAATTAAAACACACTGGCATTTCTTCTTCTAGCCACAGAGTTGTCACGACCAGTTTAAAACCTGAGATATCCGCCTCTCTACGGTGATCCGAAAGGAAGGCGCCATTTGGAAATCGGTTCAATGAAAACAATGGGAAATGTCTAGCGAAGGTTTCTAGGAAGGCATGTTAATCAAATATGGAAGGCACTTTATATTTGGGGGACTGTTTCTGTCAACCTTCTGAACCTCCCTTTAGAGAATTCCATCAGAAGAGGGTAATTTTCTGTATTTGATGCTTGTGGGAGCAGGACATTGAATGTTGTGGATCCTTGGTCTAAGAACAAGCCCTTTGTATTGTCGAAGGCTTTCACAGCTGGGATACGATGGCTGGTGTGGGTCTTCCGGGCTGTGTGGCCGTGTTCTTGAAGTTTTGTTTCCTAACGTTTCGCCTGCACCTGTGACCGGCATCTTCAGAGTGCAGGAGCACAGACAGGAGCAGTTCTGTCTGGCCCAGGGTGATGTGACCCTTTTGTGGGTATTTATAGAGATCTGAGGGGGGGGGAAGGGGGGATTGGGTGTGTGTGTGGGGGGTTGAGTTACTGAGTGGCTGCTTGTTTTGGTTTCAACATCTGTGTGTATCTTCCTGGGGATTAGGCAGGGTTTTTTCTTCTATTGAATCGTTAATGAGGGGCTGCCGGGGGTGATTAGCAAGTTCATTGTGTGAACTGTTCACATGTCCTGGTGGTTGAGCTGAGTTCGTTGACCTTTTGCAGGCTGTATTTTTCAGGATTGGTAGCCAGGTTTTGTTGATTTTTAGACTTTCCTCTTTTTTATTGAAACTGTGCTGGTGTTTGTGAATCTCAATGGCTTCCCAGTATAGCCTGGTACAGTGGCTGTTGGTGTTGTCCAGTATCTCTGTGTTTTCAAATAGGATTTTGTGTCCAGTGTGCTTGAGAGCATGTTCAGCTACTGCAGATTTTTCTGGTTGCTGTAGTCTGCAGTGCCTTTCGTGTTCTTTTATCCTGGTATGGATGCTGCGTTTTGTGGTCCCGATGTATACTTGCCCACAACTGCATGGTATGCGGTATACTCCTGCGGCGGTGAGGGGATCGGAATCAGATCAGTCAGAACTGCCATAAAAGTTAATTGCAATTGGTTGATGGTCGCTGTCTTCCCTCACATAACGTTGAATGTCTGAGAATAAGTCAGTTTTGTCTGTTGAGACACATATGTATGTAATCCAGGACACTGCTTGCATTCCTGGCATGGAAGATGAAGGGTATAAAAAGGAACGGTCCTTGCCTCCTAGGACATGAAGTTTGCATGTACAGATTAAGGAGATCAATTTACGGCCTGCCATGTTCCTTTTAGAGTCTCTGGAGTACCAGGGTGGGCCATTTGATAGACAGTCCTCTGGTATGATGCCCAAATGGGCATAATCTTTCAAGGAAGCCCCCACTCTAGCACTAAAGTTTCCTTGTAGAATCCCAATGGATTTGGGATGTTTCGTGTTTTGTCTCTAAGACTGTTTTTTCTAATTGCACCCAGATGTCAGGAGAGAAACCAGGAGAGGAATATGGGGGTGGATACACATTCAACAGCAATACCTCAAATGATTTGTATTTAAATTGAATAGCTAGGAGATAGAAGGGGTCATCTCTGAGGACCAGTTCCTGCCCTTGCCAGCCCAAATCTGTCTTGGCAAGTACACATAATCCCCCGAGGCCCATCCTTTTGTCTCGAATTTACACTCTGCTATAGTGATCCAAAGCCTAATAGGTGAGCATCTTTATCATTGGTGGTTAGCCATGTCTCTTGGAGTGCTATGATGTCAAACGTGGAGAGAAATTCCATCAGGTCTCCATCTGACATTCTGTTCTTCCATCCAGCTATGTTCCATGGCAGTAGCCGAATAGAACTTCCTTGTTTATTGTCAGAAGGAGTACCTGGAGATATGTTGGGGTCTGTGGTTGGATGACGTGGCTCATGTAGTCATTACAGGTGAGATGAGGTCTGAAATTCTTTCAATATCTAGGAAGACACACCGGTTGAAATTTGGCCTACCTTTGCTGCTCTCTCGCTGCTTTGTGGAATCAGATGAGATTTGTAATGATTGGCACATAGAATAATGAACATTAAGCAAATGGTTGCTCCATGTCTATATCATTGACCAAGAAGGTTGTGTCAGCCCTGGGTGATGGTGTCCTTCCTGCCTCATGGTCATTCAAAAGATATAACATTGGTTATGTTTTGCCACTCTTCCTTTGCAGGCAAAGGCAGCTGAGCTGTGGTGGGGACGCGAGGGGGTCTTGAGTGGGAGATGTGGAAGGAGAGCCTTCCAGTGGCCAGCAGGAGCTCTTCCTGCCTTTTCTTTTCTCCCCGGGAATGTCAGGCAGCCAGAAGAGGATTGCACCACATCGGATTTCGGTGATGACAGGAAAACGCGGAGAAGACGGAATGAGGGTGTGTCCGGGATGTGTCGCATCTTACACCTTTTTTGGGAGAGCATAAAGGAAGACTCTGCCGCCGAGAGAGGAGCAGCTGTCAGGTCAACAGCAAGTGATGGTAAAGGAGGAGCAGTCTTTTTTTTTTTTTTTAATATTTTTTTATTTTTACAACAAACACAAAACATACATGAACAAACAAAAACATAGAAAGGCATAAAAAAAGCATCTTCCATTTTATACCGTATGTCAACCAGTTACCAACTCGTTGGTGCCCCTTTCATAATCTTAAATTCTCATATCATCTATTCAAAATATACTTGTATACTTATCAATTAACAATTATTAATCATTCATAGCTAATCTATAGAATCATTTATTACAAGAAATTTTAACTTTCAATAGGATTAGTAATACATTTTCATCTATCGATTATATGTGTATATATATAATAATTAATATCAAATTTCTATTATAAAATTTCCTAATCCATTACATTACTATATTTTCTCAGTGTCATATAAAATTACTTATCTTCTTACTCTAATTTCAAATCTCAATTTAACTCATCTCTGCACATTCCATAATTTTCAATAACTTCCTCCTGCATAAGTACTTTTTAATTTTTCCAATTCTTAAAAGTTACAGTTCTAACCAGTATCAGTTACAATATCAGTTACAGTTCTAACCGGGTTACAGTTCTAACCAGATTCTTCACTACATGTTTCAACAAAAATGTCTCTAGTTTAAAATCTATATGTTACTATATTCAACCATGTATAAATTTTAGTCTAATCTTTTGAAACATTTACAATCAAATACAATTTTTAACTATAAGGAGGAGCAGTCTTGAACTGCACCCAACCAGCAGCGCAGAAGCTGAAAGAGAAGCAGAGCTCAGCAGCTTCACCACTCCAGCAGCCACGCCGAGAAGCTACAGCCAACCAGCAGCTGGTAAAGTGCCTTCCTTTTTTTACCCCAGACAGATTGAGGAACTGCCAAGCGCAGGCTTCAGCAGCAGAGTAGAGCAGCAGTTGACAGCAATAAAGAAGCCAAGTTTCGGGTGGCTAAAAGGGGGCTAGAGACCTTGGTGTAAGCTGAAGCAACCGAGAAGAACAGACTGTTTAAGAATAAGATGTAGACATAGATGTTAGTATAGAGAAACAGGTAGTCCTCAGGTTAGGACAGCAATTGAGACAGGTATTACCGTTGCTTAGAGATGCAGTCGTAAAGCGCAAAGTCATGTGACTGCTTCACTTAGCGACAGCAATCCTGGCAGTTCCAGTTGCCGGAGTAACTCCAAGACGCAAGTGCCATTAAGCAAGAAGTGGCGGGAGTCCCAGGTAAGGAGCATGGGGGCTGCTGCGGGGGTATATGGGGGAGGCTGTGGGAGGCCCTGGGCGGCCTGGCATGGGCTGCACCTGAGTCGAGGGGGGCTGGGGAAGGGCTTGGGGGAGCCGGTCGAGGCTGCTTGCAGGTGGTGGGGTTGCCGCACCGGGAGAGACCTACTGAAGTGCCTTTCAACCTTCCCTGCTGGGTCCCTCATTGACTTTGCTTGTGGGAAGCCAGCAGGGAAGGTCACAAATGCTGATCATATCACCGAGGCTCTCTGTGACCTCGTAATCGCAAGCTGGGCACCCGGCTGCCTGCATTGTGATCACGTGACCGCAGGGGTGGGGCAATGGCTGGAGCTTTGAGGACTAGTCATAACGTCCATTTCTTCAGTGCCATCATTACTTTGAACAGTTGCTGAAGGAATGGATATAACCCAAGGTCTACCTGCATTCGAAGAAAGCATAGGCTTAGTAATAAGTAAGTTCGTTAAGTACATAAGGTAGACAATAAGTAAGTTTGTTCATTTTTTGCAATAAAAACCTCCCTGGAGAAACACAGGGAAAATGAAATAGTCTGTTTGTTGCTAGTCTGTACCATTTCCGAAAAGAACCCCTTCACCGGAGGCTATAAATTGGCAAATAAGAAAATAAAACAAAAGGGATCAGAGGAGTTTTTGGGTTGGCTGGGAGGGTCATACACATGGCCTCCAATTAGAGAAGACAAGAGTGCATCTGTGCTTACCTGACAGTTCCCCTGAATTTGTCAGGCTCAGTTGCTTTCCCCTTCCCCAAGAAGCAAGAGGGCTTGCCCCACAGCTGATCCATTTCAGTTCTCCCAGGCTACAGGATCTAACTAGTAGCCCAATTGTGGCAGGGCGTGCCTCCTCCTCCTCCTCCTCCTCCTCCTCCTCCTCCTCCTCGGCTATCTCTATTCCAGTGTTTCTGTACACCTTGGAAGGTGCCCACGTGGGGTGTGGGAGAAGGCCAAGTCAAGGGTAGCCTAGAGTTGCCTAAAAGCTGTTCCTGCTGGAGGGCTTGACTGTGAGTTACTGAAAGGGGAGGAGAGCAAAGCCAGAGGAGAAAACCCTCCGCCTTGCTTATAACCGTAGTGCCCTTCCAAACGAGGGCCATGTCCTCCAGCAGTGACTGAAGCCAGATGCAGCCGAGCTAGGTTAGGGATTGGCAACGGGAGATCCCTTTTCTGCTGCCCTTGTTTTGTGCCAGTTCAAGGAAGGGTGAAATACTCTTTTAACTCCAGAGGCAGAAGGGCCACAAATCATAGAGGGGTTAGGTGATTCGATGGGGCATGTGTGTGAAAAATGAGATAGGGACAACAGTCAGGCCTCCTCCTCTAACTCTAAGCAACAGTTTCACGGGGAAATTCGGAAAATATGTTTTGGTATATGGAGATCACAGTTGTAACCTTGCCAATTGAGTAACCCGAAACGTTATTGGAAGGTGAAAGGACAATCTCTGTCCATTGTCTGTGTTTGGGGAGGGCGGGGTGGTTCATTTACCAGATCAGTTAATATACCACTGAGAAATGTTGCCAGCGATCCAAAATTGCCTCAGTGTCTTGACTTTTAGACTGAAGAGAGAAAGGATGATCTCTTGGGATGAAAGGAAATCTGTCGTGCATTTATTCTCAAGGAAAAAACCCCCCGACACCTTACCAGAAATATATCTTGAAAGGTCATAAGTCAGTGTGTAATTTATTTGCATCCAGTTCACTTTTGGCATTGATTCAGTATGTGTCCATTATACAGTGGGGCAAAGAAGCATTTAGTCAGCCACCAATTGTGCAAGTTCTCCCACTTAAAAAGATGAGAGAGGCCTGTAATTTTCATCATAGGTATACCTCACCTATGAGAGACAAAATGAGAAACAAAATCCAGAAAATCACATTGTCTCATTTTTAAAGAATTTATTTGCAAATCATGGTGGAAAATAAGTATTAGGTCACCTACAAACAAGCAAGATGTCTGGCTCTCACAGACCTGTAACTACTTCTTTAAGAGGCTCCTCTGTCCTCCACTCGTTACCTGTAGTAATGGCAGCTGTTTGACCTTGTTATCGGTATAAAAGACACCTGTCCACAACCTCAAACAGTCACACTCCAAACTCCACTATGGCCAAGACCAAAGAGCTGTTGAAGGACACCAGAAACAAAATTGTAGACCTGCACCAGGCTGGGAAGACTAAATCTGCAATAGGCAAGCAGCTTGGTGTGAAGAAATCAACTGTGGGAGCAATAATTAGAAAATGGAAGACATACAAGACCACTGATAATCTCCCTTGATCTGAGGCTCCATGCAAGATCTCACCCTGTGGGGTCAAAATGATCACAAGAATGGTGAGCAAAAATCCCAGAACCACATGGGGGGATCTAGTGAATGACCTGCAGAGAGCTGGGACCAAAGTAACAAAGGCTACCATCAGTAACACACTATGCCGCCAGGGACTCAAATCCTGCAGTGCCAGACGTGTCCCCCTGCTTAAGCCAGTACATGTCTGGGCCTGTCTGAAGTTTGCTAGAGAGCATTTGGATGATCCAGAAGAGGATTGGGAGAAGGTCATATGGTCAGATGAAACCAAAGTAGAACGTTTTGGTCTAAACTCAACTTGTGGTGTTTGGAGGAGAGAGAATACTGAGTTGCATCCAAAGAACACCATACCTACTGTGAAGCATGGGGGTGGAAACATCATGCTTTGGGGCTGTTTTTCTGCAAAGGGACCAGGACGACTGATCCGTGTAAAGGAAAGAATGAATGGGGCCGTGTATCATGAGATTTTGAGTGAACACCTCCTTCCATCAGCAAGGGCATTGAAGATGACACGTGGCTGGGTCTTTCAGCATGACAATGATCCCAAACACACCGCCCGGGCAACGAAGGAGTGGCTTTGTAAGAAGCATTTCAAGGTCCTGGAGTGGCCTAGCCAGTCTCCAGATCTCAACCCCATGGAAAACCTTTGGAGGGAGTTGAAAGTCCGTGTTGCCCAGCGACAGCCCCAAAACATCACTGCTCCAGAGGAGATCTGCATGGAGGAATGGGCCAGAATACCAGCAACAATGTGTGAAAACCTTGTGAAGACTTACAGAAAACGTTTGACCTCTGTCATTGCCAATAAAGGATATATAACAAAGTATTGAGATGAACTTTTGATATTGACCAAATACTTATTTTCCACCATGATTTGCAAATAAATTCTTTAAAAATCAGACAATGTGATTTTCTGGATTTATTTTTCCCCATTTTGTCTCTCATAGTTGAGGTATACCTATGATGAAAATTACAGGCCTCTCTCATCTTTTTAAGTGGGAGAACTTGCACAATTGGTGGCTGACTAAATACTTTTTTGCCCCACTGTATTTATAATTTATAATTATATTATAAAGAATATAATGAAGAAAAAGAAAAGAAATATATAAAGAAGTGACTTCCAAACTTGTTCACAACAAGTGTAAACATTAATAGCCTTCACCCCCTTAAAGATGACAAACAGATATCTCTTCATCTCATATCCCATCCCTTATCTATAAGCAAATCCATAAAACATCAACTTTTCAATCCTGGTGTCAGCAAAAGTCCGTAAAGGGTTGCCGGAACTTTGCCAAACAAAACAAAAACAAAAAGTCTCATTTTAACCTTGATCAAATAAACTGACATTATATTCCTTCCTTTTACTACTAACAGTCTTAATCTTTAGTTCATTCAAATATTGTCATAGGATTTGATTCCTCTACAATTCTTCTTTATCCCATCACACCACCTCTTGAAGGGTTGAACAAGCCTCTTTTGTAAATCCAATAAGAAAACATTTTCCAGGTCAATCTCTTGGTTTGTCATTTGTATTTCCCCTTTAATTTTTAAAACTCCAGCCACTTATGACCATCTCAGCGTTTCCACAGTCATGTGATTAAAATTCAGTTGTTTGGCAACTCGCATGTATTTAGGGCAGTTGCAGCATCCTGGGGGCCACGTGATCACCATTTGTGACCTTCCCAGCCAGTTTCCAACAAGCAAAATCAATCAGTGTGATTCACTCAACAAACATGTGATTTTCTTAATGACCGTGGTGATTCGCTTAATGACTGCCACAAAAAATGTCATAAAATTGGGTGCGGTCACGAGATGCCTTACTTAACTATTGAAGTGGTTAACGGCGAATTTTCCAGTCCCTCTTGTGGTTGTAAGTCAAGGACTACCTATACTGACACTGTTGATGTTGTAGCCACTAATTTCTGGCTCCGTTCTTCAAAGATCTCCTTTAATATTTCCAATGTTATAATGTTTTGTGTCATTTTTTAAGTCTCAGTACAAAAGCAGGCTTATATGTTTTTTTTCCTTCTCTTTGGAATCTCTGGTCCCCTCTTGTGTCCAGTTCCTAAAATCATAAAGTCACTTATCTTTGTAATTACTTACAATCCAAGACAGCCAAACCAAGTGTTTCCCAGGAGAAGCTATTTATTTTATAATAAATAATATTTATTATTATTAATTCTTTAAGTTCATAGCTTATAATAATTTTTTCTTTTGTTCAGAGTTGAAGATAATCTCAGCCGGCAACTTTTCAGACTTAATGTTCCGAAGGTTGCTAATAGTTGTAAGATGGTTAATAGGTCATTTCTGAAAGTGATTAGAAAGGGAGGTTAGCGAATGTAGTGTCCTTTAAAAGGTTCTGCCTCGGTTCCGAGCAAGATGGCTGATCCTTTCATTTCCTGGTGCTCAAACCCACAGAAAACCAGTGTCCTATTGTCTCCTTGCGAGAAGCAGTTGTCTGGAGCGCATGTGGGTGATCTCCTGTCCTCTCCTTGTACAGAGAGATTCCAAGGAAATGCTCTACTCACTGGTTCTCGGTCTTACCAACAAGAGCCACTAGCCAATCATTTCACAGTAAAATCTCTGGGCTTCCCAAGCTTGCTATGTGCATCGCTCCTCATCCATTCACACTGCTTGCTTCTTCCTGGTAGGTATCAGCCATGTGGCTCTACCTGGCTGCCCTGGTGGGGCTTTACCTCCTTCGACGATGGTACCGGGAGAGACAGATGGTGGAGAACCTGACAGAGAAATACGCCTTCATCACGGGGTGTGACACTGGCTTTGGGAACCAGCTGGCCAGGCAGCTGGATGCCCGGGGCCTGCGGGTGTTGGCCGTGTGTCTTACTTGGGAAGGGGCAGAACAGCTGGAGAAACTCACATCGGACCAGTTAAAAACCACCCTGCTGGATGTCACCAGCACTGAGAGTGTTGCAGCAGCAACTGAGTGGGTGAAAACATGTGTGGGGGACAAAGGTACTGCGCCTGGTTAACTCTTACTCTGTGTCCTCAATGTGCCCCAAAATTCCCATTATTGTTTTTATTAACGTGCCAATATTATGATGGCTTTCTTGCCTAAATTAATAAGGCATGGCATCTTCTAGAATATTAGCATCGATCACTTTGGATTCCTAGCCTGTTCTACCCTGAAGGGCTGATATTTTCTTGACAGATTTGGGGTTAGCAATATTGAATGTATGGAAGCCTGGATAGATGGATGGATGGATGGATGGATGGATGGATGGATGGATGGATGGATGGATAGATAGATAGATAGATAGATAGATAGATAGATAGATGGATAGATAGATAGATAGATGGATAGATGGATAGATGGATAGATGGATAGATGGATAGATGGATAGATAGATGGATCGATGGATCGATGGATCGATTGATAGATTGATAGATTGATAGATTGATAGATTGATAGATTGATAGATTGATAGATGGCTGGCCTGCTGGCTGGCTGGCTGGCTGGCTGGCTGGCTGGCTGGCTGGCTGGATGGATGGATGGATGGACAGATGCATGCTGGCATGCATGCATGGATGCATGGATGCGAATCTGCAAAGAGAAGCAAGTGGAGTTGTAACAGTCTTATCTCCTCTGATTCTACAGGACTTTGGGGACTGATAAACAATGCAGGTACTGCTAACCCAACAGCTTCCAACGAGTGGCTGACCAAGAAGGACTTTGTATCAGTGCTGGATGTCAACCTGCTTGGGTTAATTGATGTAACGCTTCACATGCTGCCCTTTTTAAGGAAGGCCAAAGGGAGCGTCGTCAACATGTCCAGTATGCTGGGAAGACTGTCGTTCATTGGAGGAGGTTATCCTATATCCAAATACGGCATTGAAGCCTTTTCTAACAGTCTGAGGTAAAGTAACTTCTGACGATTTCTCATCAAGACTTCCAAACTGCAAGTGGGGCTAGCCCTACCATTGGGTAGAGAGAGAGGTTACTGGTGTGATCGGTTCAGGGGCTCAAGTACAAGAAGTCATAGCTGTGTATGCCCGATGGCCTGTCCGGTTTGGTCAGCCAGTCTGCTAACCTTGGTGGATGGAGTGATGTGGTGGGCAGTATCTATTTCTTTTTCCTCAGACTCTCAAATGAATTGGGGCAATTTTTATCCAAATGAGGAGGTTGGCCAGCATCAGACATTAACTATACCCAGCAGCTACATCGCAATCTGATCCTTTCGTATGTGGCCTTTGGCTTTCTAAAAAGGCGTCCTCTCCATGCTAAAATGAAGAACTGTTGGGAACTGGTCAAGAGGTATGCTGAAGCCGTACTTAATTACGGTTTCAGTAAAAGATACCTTTAAAAGATATATATACTGTATATATGTATATATCAGTATAAGTAATCAGAGGGGTGATAACAGCTCAAAACAAACTGATATCATTTCATGGTCCATGAAAGAAAAGGTGTATTACAGATGGAAGTAAGCAAAAAAATAACAATGGAAATAATGAAAAAATCTCATTTCTCATCAAGCCCCCAATTTAGAAAATGGAAGGTAAGAGAGGAGATCAAGGGCTATTTGAAATATGTCTGATTTGAATTGGATATACAGGTAGTCCTTGTTGAATGTCCACCTGTTCAGCGACTGTTTGAAGTTATGATGGTGCTGAATGAGGGGGACTTATGACTAATCCTTGTAGTTGCAACGGTCCCCACAGTCATGTGGACATGATGTGGCTGCTTGGCAACTGAGTCACAATTATGATGGTCGCAGCATCCCCTGTCCACATGATCATTATTTGCGACCTTCACTGCCAGCTTCCGACAAGGAAAGTCAATGGGGAAGCCGGGAAGAGGTCACAAATGGGGATTGAGTGACCACGGGACGCTGCAACCATGTTTGGATTTACGTCATGGCACCAACTGTGACCACCAGAACTGCCGTCATAAGTCGGCACGGTCACGTGGCATTGCGCCTTACAAGGGCGTTTCTTAGTGATGTTGTTCCTGGTCCTAATTACCATCAGAAAATGAGGAACTTGCATGTTTTAAGTCTATTTTTCATGTGGATATTATGCCTTGAGATCCTGTGTTTAACTGTTTTTGTTATCCAGGTCGACTACTTTTTAGATCCCATTCAGAGACCATGGGATAAAGATGTTTTAATTGAAAATAAACAGTAACACTGGTATTATGGATTACTACTCTGCATGGGGCTACCCTTGAAGAGTATCCAGAAGCTACAGCTGGTAGAAAATGGTGCAGCACCGGCAGTTTTGAATGCCCCCAGAGGCACATAGAACACCTGTTATGCAGGCTGCGTTGCTTGCTGGTTTGCTTCCGGGTCCAATTCAAGGTGTCGGTTGTTGCTTTTAAAACCCTTCATGGCACAGGACCAGGTTATCGGAGGAGCCGTCTTGCCCCCGTTATATCAGGCTGCCCCACTCAGTCCGGCAGAAGGGGCATGTTGCAGACCCTACCAGTCAAGAAATTTCAACTGGCGGGGTCTAGGAAGAGGGCCTTTTCTGCCGTGGCCCCCACCCGTGGAGCAACTTACCACCTGATGTGTGGTGTGCCCCCACTTTCATGGCCTTCAGGAAGAGTGTGTAATCTTGGCTATGCCAAGTAAAGCAGTACTGTTTACTGTTTTTGTTGTTTGATTTTAATTGTGAGCTGCCCAGAGTCTCCCTCTGGGGGAGATGGGCGGCATATAAATTTAAGAATAATAAAAATTAAAAATAAATGAATGATATAAATGGCCCATCAACTGATAGCAATTGAAACACACTGGCAAACACATTCTTCTTCCACCAGAGAGTTGTCCTGACCAGTTTAAAACGTGAGGTATCCGCCTTTCTGCGGTGGTGCCTCAAAGGAAGGTGCCATTTGGAAATCGGTTCCACGAAAACAATGGGAAATGTCTAGAGAAGGTTCCTGGCAAGGCATGTCAATCGGACATGGAAGGCACCTTTATATTTGGGGGACAGTTTCTGTCAGCCTTCTGAACCTCCTTTTAGAGAATTCCAGCAGAAGAGGGCAATTTCCTGTATTTGATGCTTGTGGGAGCAGGACATTGAATGTTGTGGATCCTTGGTCTAAGAACAAGCCCTTTCTTTTGTTCTTATTGCTTTGGTCTCAATCCAGGCAAGAGATGCAGACTTTAGGGGTCCACGTCAGCGTGGTTGAATCTGGTGCTTTTTCAACACCTATCTATGATCCTCCGGAGGAATCCTTGCAGAGAATATGGCACCAGCTGGCCCCAGACATTCAAGAAACTATGGGCGGAAGTTCTTGGAAATGTGTGAGTTAAAGGGGAAAGAGCTTGTGGGGAAGGCTGTTTGGTGGTAACCGAGAAAGTGCTAGAGGGCCAGGCGTGCAGGGCAGCCATAGGGTCATGGTTTAACATGCTTTCCTCCAGTCTGTGAAGTGTCCCAAGAATGTGCCAGCATAACTGTCTCTCTCCCAACACTCAATTTCTGTTCTCTTTTGGTACTGAGGCTGGCAGGTAGTGCTGTCCTGGGAGTGCCTTTGTAGAATAGTTCAGGGAAGAGATTTGTGGACTTCCTGCTGGTAAGAAAAAAGCCAATCACATTCCCCCATGTGGGCTCAGGCTGAGGCTGAGGAAGAAGGTGAGTTTGGGGTGCACAACACACGAGGCCATTCCTCCCTTACCCAGTAACCACATTTTCCTGCCATGTTCTCATGAACTTCCCTGAGGCAGTTTAATGTCACCTGTAGCTATTCCAGTTTTAAAGTCATGTGTGTTTCAACTGCTTCCAATGCCATTTCTTTGTTGTGGATGCGAACTGACATGCTTTGCTGACCCTTTGGTTGCTAAAGAGCTCAGGATGTGGTCAGCAGAAGCCCTGTAGGCTGCCCTCTCCCTGTCATAACTGGTCACTCTTCCCAGTGGGCATTTGGCTGGGGTGTACGGGAGACCAGGCAGCTTGTTCTGCAGAACGCAAAGGTTAGCGAGTAGCCTCTTGTTGTGTGGTACAGGTTGTCTTCAATCAGAATTGCCATAAAAGTTAACTACAATTGGTTGATGGTCGCTGTCTTCCCTCACATAACCTTGAATGTCTGAGAATAAGTCAGTTTTGTCTGTTGAGAGACATATGTATGTAATCCAGGACCCTGCTTGCGTTCCTGGCATGGAAGGTGAAGGGTATATAAAGCAATGGTCCTTGCCTCCTAGGATATGAAGATTGCATGTACAGATTAAAGAGATCAATTTACGGCCTGCCATATTGCTTTTAGAATCTCTGGAGTACCAGGGTGCGCCATTTGATAGATAGTCCTCAGGTATGATGCTCAAGTGGGCTTAATCGTACAAGGAAGCCCCCACTCTAGCACTAAAGTTTCCTTGTAGAATCCCAATGGATTTGGGATGTTTTATGTTTGTCTCTAAGACTGTTTTTTCTAATTGTACCCAGATGTCAGGAGAGAAGCCAGGAGAGGAATATGGGGGTGGATACACATTCAACAGCAATACCTCAAATGATTTGTATTTAAATTGAATAGCTAGGAGACAGAAGGTGTCATCTCTGAGGATCAGTTCCTGCCCTTGCCAGCCCAAATCTGCCTTGGCAAGTACACATAATCCCCTGAGGCCCATCCTTTTGTCTTGAATTTACACTCCGCTATAGACCGTGATCCAACGCCTAGTAGGTGAGCATCTTTATCATTGGTGGTTAGCCATGTCTCTTGGAGTGCTATGATGTCAAACGTGGAGAGAAATTCCATCAGGTCTCCATCTGACATTCTGTCCTTCCATCCAGCTATGTTCCATGGCAGTAGCTGAATAGAACTTCCTTGTTTATTGTCAGAAGGAGTACCTGGAGATATGTTGAGGTCTGTGGTTGACTCATGTGCAGCCTGTGCCAGGCCTCCCAGGACACCCGGCCTCCCCCACTATACCCCCGCAGCAGCCCCCCAAACCCCGCAGCAGCCCCCACGCTCCTTACTTGGGACTCCCACCACTTTTTGCTCAATGGCCCATGTGTCTTGGAGTTACTCTGGCAACTGGAACTGCCAGGATTGCTGTTGCTAAATGACGCAGTCACATGACTTTGAACTTTACAACTGCATCACTAGCCAACAGTAATAACGGTCCCAATTGCCATCGTAACCTGAGGACTACCTATATATCTATACTAACATCTAGCTATGATAACCGGATCTTGCAAGTGATTTTCATTTTATTTATTACTACAGTCATAGACCAGTACAATTAAAAATGCACAAGACATGTCTAAATAAAAAATTCTTAGCTCTAATAATAGCAAATAAAATCCATATCATAATTACAATTTAGCATCCAACCTAATCACTGCAGACGGAGACTGCAGCCATGAAATTAAAAGACGCTTGCTCCTTGGGAGGAAAGCTATGGCAAACCTAGATAGCATATTAAAAAGCAGAGACGTCACCTTGCCGACAAAGATCCGCATAGTCAAAGCTATGGTTTTTCCAGTTGTAATGTATGGCTGTGAGAGCTGTACCATAAAGAAGGCTGAGCGCCGAAGAATTGATGCCTTTGAACTGTGGTGCTGGAGAAGACTCTTAAGAGTCCCCTGGACTGCTAGGAGGTCAAACCAGTCAATCTTAAAGGAAATCAACCCTGATTGCTCATTGGAAGGATTGATAATGAAGCTCAAGCTCAGATACTTTGGTCACCTAATGCGAAGAGAGGACTCTTTGGAAAAGACCCTGATGCTGGGAAAGATTGAAGGCAAAAGGAGAAGAGGACGGCAGAGGATGAGATGCTTAGATAGCATCACTGAAGCAATGAGCATGAAACTGAGCAAACTCAGGGAGGCAGTGAAGGACAGGAAGGCCTGGCGCGATATGTTTCATGGGGTCACGAAGAGTCGGACACGGCTTAACGACTGAACAACAACAAATCCAACCTAATTTTTATATATGAGGTCAAGCAGCCTATACTGTAGTATATTATTACTCCTTAAATTATGGCATCCTATAATTATTAGTAGTTAACTACTGAAATTACAATGAAGTGTTAATATCTAGAATTGAAGTGTACTGGTTATGTAAAAATATTTACAATAAGTTATTCATCAGATTCCGATGAATCTTTAGTGCTGCTGCGCAGAATTTAGCTACCTGCACTGTGACTATATTCCATTCATCTTTAAGCAGAAACTGTAGATAGTTGGTATCAGAGCGGCCTGGGAACCTATTAAACATTGGATAAATAAATTTTGTTCAGATCTCTCTATGGAATGAGCATCGAAGAACAACATGCCCAGGAGTTTCTACCTCTCCGGAATCACAGAGGCAGAGCCTTTCAGTCAAAGGTATCTTTTTATATTTGCCATCCAAAACAGCTGGGGGGAGTGCAGGGCATTGTGCAAGCAAGAAAGCTTTCCGATGATTCGCTGACTCTAACTGGCTGAGATATCTGGCAAGGTTGACAATGTATCTGGTGTAATCTGGAGACAGGAACCATGGAACTTTCTCTAAGTCCGCTAGCCTCTCATTGTCCTCTACCCTTTGTCTCATATTTTGTTTTGCCTGGTCATAATCCAATTCAAGTATTGAAGAAGGAGAAAAACTTAGTTTTGCAAGATCAGACTCAACAGCCTTGGTCCATGAAGAGGAGAAATGATCTTGGAGGATTAATGGTGCAAGGCCTTGAGGAAAAAAATTAATTTCAGCCAAAGATTTAAGGAAGCTATAGAGATTCTTGATTCAGCTTCTGTCAACCCAGTCTCCAGACATAGGTGTGCGTTTGAAACACAACGAGGCATCTGGAGAATTGCTCTAATAAATCCTGACTGAACTCTTTCCAGAGGTGTGAAACAAGAAGCTGGGGGTCCAAGCTGGGTCCCATAAAGAAGCTGCTAGTGACCTGGCCTGAAAGAGCTTAATTGCAGTGGGAACATAATATCCTCCCTGTGAACGGAAAAATTTAAGGATGGTGTTGGCTGATCTTTGACCAGTAGCAGCTGCATATTCACAATGCGCTTTCCTTGAGCCGGTGGCATGTAGGACCACGCCTAGGTACTTAGAGGTGGTCACTTGCTCTATACTGTGACCATTAAGATACCGTGAGCAAAGTCTTGTCCTTTTGCCAAAGGCCATGACCTTGCTTTTCTGGTAATTTATTTCCAATTTATCATTATTACAGTATTGAACCAGGTCTCGCAAGGCTCTTTTTAGGCCCACTAGTGTTCTAGAGAGCATTACTGCATCGTCTGCATAAAGCAGCAGGGGGATGCTGCGATCTCCTATTTTGGGGGGGTGATGATTTGGTTTATTTATCCATTTTACCATGTCATTGATGTAGAAATTAAAAAGCGGGGGGCCAAAATGCACCCTTGTTTTACCCCCTTTTGAACTTGAACCAGCATCGAGAGAGACCCATGCATATTACACCTAACCTTGAAGGTCACGTTAGTATGTAAGGCACGTAATAAGTGGAGAAGCCTACGATCAATTGAAGCAGCTTCAAGCTTCTCCCATAGCTTGGTCCTGGTAACAGAGTCAAAAGCTGTTTATAAATATTTATATATATCTAATTTATAGATGATCTATTTGTTGCATATTTTTCAATCAAATGCTGCAGGACCAAACACTGATCAATGGTTCCTCTCCCTTCTAGACTTGCAGTGGAGGAATAGCGACGGAAGGTTAATTGTGGCTGATGATCCGCTGAAGCCAAAATTAGAAGCGTGGTATTAAGCGGTGTCTCAAGAATTTTTTCCGAGACATGAAGCATTCTCTGGGCAGGGAGAAGCCTCGTATCACACCTCTTGTCTTCTGGGTGGCTATAGCTTATCAAACGTCCGTCAGATGCAACCGGACGGTGAGCGACCAGCTGGGAAGCTGGTGGAACATCTTGTCCGAGCTGCGTTTAAAGCCTCCTTAAAGAGACATTACTTCCGGCCATCCCACTTCTAAAATCACCTTTGTTGTTTATTATTCATAGAATTTAAAGAGGCTATCCCCATTACAGAAATACTTCTTCTCTTGGTTGGCTTTTCATTACGTTTTGGGATTTCTAAATGCATTGTACTGGATTGGAAGGATTGAAATACGAGCGCCCAACTCGGAAACTTTAAAGTGCTGTAGAAAGTTTTGTATATTTTCAGGAGACTATTTTTCTATGTATACTTACCTTTGTTTTTGAAAAGAAAGATTTTTATATAAGTGGTTTCCTGTGGAGTTGGAGCAATCTATTTTTAGATGCTGTGGGAAAATTTTCACCTGCTGATTTTCCTAAACTGTGATTGGCTGTAGACTTCCTTCTCCCTCTGCTTTGTTTCTAGTTGTGGATATCTGGTTACGTTTGATTGTTGGGAATACTATTGTGGGCCACAAGAGGGAGCTAAGGTATTATATCTGGATTATTGGATTACTGAAAGGAAGAAATAGCCCTTTTCTCTCTCCTTCTAAGTAAGGGGGGGGGGGAGAAGAAGATAGAAATAAAGATAATGGCCACCAGAAAGTTAACAAGACGTGGCTCTGGTGATCTTGACTGGATAAAAAGTATGTTTGAAGAATATACTTTAAAAACAACACAAATGATTACCCAAAGTGTTGCTCAAGTACTCAATTTAAAGTTTCTTGAACTTGAAAAAAGGTTAGATCAAACAATTGATCAGAAAATTGAAATAATGGAGAAGAAATTAGAAGGCGGGATTAAAAATCTTAATGACAGAGTTGACTTGCTGGAAAAGGAAAGGGAAAAAGAGCTGGACAAAATTGCATTATTGGAGTTGAGAGACAGAGTTTTGTCTGAAGCTTAGGGGAATCCCTGAAGTTAAAGAAGAAAACTTAACAAATATGATTACATGTGCCATGGCGGAACTAATTGACTGGGAAGAAGATAAAATGTCAGATGAGATAGAAAAAGGGTTTTGTATAAACTCCAAATGTGCAATTGTACATGGTAAGCCAAGAGATGTGCTGGCACAGTTTTCTAGGAGAAAAACAAGGGTTTTGATTTTGCAAGTGCATTTTGACTCTAAACTTAACATTGAGAGTGTGGATATAATGGTCCTCAAAGAAATACCAGTAAGGATTTTAAGGAAGAGAAAAGAATATGTATTTCTGACAAATGTTTTGAAAAAAAATAAAATTCCCTTTCGTTGGGAAAAACTGGAAGGGATAAGTTTTTCCTGTCACCAACAAAGATTTAAATTAACTTCAGTTTCTAAGGCTAAGGACTTTTTAGCTAGATCTGGAACCAACTTGGAACAGGATACATCTGGAATTAAGCAAATGGATATGGTTACACATGGGGAAGAGACAGCTGTCATTCCTAAAGACTAGGGTGAATCATCTGCATAAAGATGGCTTTGAAATGTCTTACATGGAATATAAATGGGACAAATGCTCCACAGAAAAGAAAAAAGGTCTTTCACTATTTGAATAAATTGAAATCTGATGTAATTTGTTTGCAAGAAACACATATAAAGAAGAAAGATACAAAATATTTGATAAATAAGAATTTGGGACAGGAATTTGTTTCAGCTAATTTGAAGAACATAAATGGAGTTCTATTATATGTTAAAAATTACTTGAAACCACTTTTGTTGTTAACAGATGAATATGGTAGATATTGAGATAAAGTCTCAACAAAGATTACAAATGATTTTAAATCAGATCAAGTTGAAGGAGAAGGAACTCCAGAAAAAAACGGCTGATAATAATATTGCTTATCAACTCAAGTTACTACATCAACAAATTTCAATGTTGACTGTGAAAGAAATTGAAATGAAATTAAGATATGCTACACAGAGATACTTTGAATTTGCAAATAAACCAGGAAGTGGAGATTCATGGACTTAAAATGATTGTTGCGGGAGTATACACTCCGAATGATGACAAGATCAAATTTTTTATGTAGCTCTTGAATGAATTGTCAGCTTTCTCGTACCAAAGTCGGTGTTTGATGGGAGATTGGAATGGAGTTGCTTCACCATTAATTGATAGAACATCTGAAAAGCAAATTAAAATCAAGCAAGGAAAATTACCAAAGTCCTTTTTTGATTTAGTGGATAATTTGGTACTGATGGACTTATGGAGATATAAAAATGGACTGGCAAAAGATTTTACTTTTTATTCAGAGAGACATAAATCTTTTCCAAGAATTGATATGATATGGGTTTCAACAGACTTAGCAAATAAAATTTCCACAGTGGATATTTTTCCAAAGAGTTTTTCAGACCATAATCCTATAAGCATGATAATTAGAAAATTTACTAGGTCTTTTAGGTGGAGATTGAATGAATCTATTTTGCAAAAAGAAAATGTTGTGGAGGACTGTAAGAAGAAATTAAAGGACTTTTTTGAGATCAATCTAGATAAAGGTGTAGTTTTAAAAACAGTGTGGGATACCAGTAAAGCAGTTATGAGGGGACATTTTATTTATCATAATCATATTCTTAAGAAAAAGTCTCAACAAAAATTACAAATGATTTTAAATCAGATCAAGTTGAAGGAGAAGGAACTCCAGAAAAAACCGTCTGATAATAATATTGTTTATGAACTCAAGTTACTACATCAACAAAATTCAATGTTGACTGTGAAAGAAATTAAAATGAAATTAAGATATGCTAAACAGAGACACTTTAAATTTGCAAATAAACCAGGAAGTTGGTTAGAATGCAAATTAAGTAAAGAGAGAGACAAGAACATGATTTCTAAAATTCAAGAAGGAAATGTGGAATTACTGGACAATTAAAAAATGTAAAAAGTATTTCATAATTTTTTTCTAACTTATATAAAAAACGAAATTTCTCTGGAAAAGGTTGATGAATATTTGAACAAGCAAAAATTACCAAAATTTCCACAGCCACAGAAACTAATATTGAACATATTAGTAGTCCTAATATCTACTTTTGAAATAGTTGAAGCTATAAAGAGAATCAAACTGGGAAAAGCACCAGGACCTGATGGATTATCTGCAATATATTATAAACGTTTTGAAGATGAGATTCTTTTACCTTTTAAAAGATTGATGAACTCCATATTGTTGGGTGCGGCAATGCCTGACTCATGGAAGGAAGCCAACATTGTGCTTCTACCTAAAGAAGGACAGGATCCTCTTTTAATTAAGAATTATAGACCAATTTCATTATTGAACAACGATTAGAAAATATTTGCTTCAGTGTTGGCATAAAGGTTAAAAAAATCTTGCAGGAATTTGTTCATCATGATCAATGAGGATTTTTGCCTAAAAGACAATTAAGAGACAATGTTAGACAAAATAGACAATATTTACAATATCATAATGAATGTCAAACGCCTCTTATTTTTTTGGATGCAGAGAAAGCTTTTGATAATTTGAATTGGATGTTTAGGTTTAAAGTTTTGGAAAGTATGGACTTTGGAGAACATTTTATACAGGGAATAACGTCAATTTATACGCCTCAGAAGGCTAGTATTATTGTGAATGAAGAACTAACAATCATGTCATATACAAAAAGGAACAAGATAAGGTTGCCCTTTGTCACCTTTGCTCTTTATTTTGGTTCTTTTTTTTTAAGTTTTTTATTTTTTACAGCAAACACAAACATACATAAACAAACAAGAACATAAAAAACATAAAAACCATCTTCCATCTTAAACCGTGTGTCAGCCAGTTACCAATCATTTGTGCCATCCTTTCATAGTCTTCACTCACCATTTATATAGATTCTCATGTTATCTATCCAACGTATATTTATATATTTATCAGTTATCAATTATTAATCATTTGTGACTATCTATAAAACCAGCTTTCATTATAAGATTTGTATCATTTTTGTCCATTGATTATATATATAATTATAATTATAATATAATTATAATTATATAATTATATTATATAGTTTATTTTGGTTCTTGAAGTTCTTAATAGAGACATTAGAAGGGATGAACAAATAAAGGGCTTCAAGACTAAACAAGAGGTTTTTAAATTGAGGGCTTCTGCTGATGATTTAGTTTTGATATTACAAGACCCTCTGGTATCTGCTGAGCACTTGATGAAGAAATTGAAGGAATTTGGCTCACTGGCGGGTTTTAAAATAAATAAACAAAAAAGAAAAATGTTAATTAAAAACATGACCCTGCTTGATCAAGATTTGCTGATGAGCAAGACGGGTTTCAGGACTGATAAAAAGGTCAGATATTTGGGGGTGATTCTGTCTACTAAAAATAGTGTGTTGTTTCAGAATAACTATGGCAAAATTTGGAATGAAGTGAAAAAAGATTTGGTAAGATGGGAAAAATTACAATTGTCTCTCATGGGCAGAATCTCAGTGATTAAAATGAATGTTTTGCCTAGGATGTTGTTTCTTTTCCAGACTATACCAATTTTGACTACAGATTTACTGTTTAAACAGTGGCAGAGAGATATATCTAAGTTATTTGGCAAGGCAAAAAACCTAGAATTAAATATAAATTGCTACAAGATGCCAAGGAACAAGGAGGTTTGGGTTTGCCTACTTTAAAACTGTATGTTGACGCTTGTTGTTTGCTTTAGATGAAGGACTGGATAGCCTTGGAGAATAAAGGAGGATTACAACTTGAAGGTCATGAATTAAGATTCGGGTGGTATGCCTACTTGTGGTATGATAAAGTTAAAGTTAATAAGGATTTTAAAAACCATTGTATTAGGAATGCCTTACTGCGGATCTGGAATAAATATAAGGTAAGACTGTCTCCTAATGTACCTTTGTGGTTGTCACCTCAGGAAGCATTTACTAGGAGAGAAAATGTGGGAGAAATGAAGTGGTTAAAATATAAAGATTTACTAAATTTTGAGGAGGGTGAACCAAGTTTTAAAACAAGAGAAGAGTTAGAATTAGAAGGTTTTATATGTCACTGGTTTACTCATATGCAATTGTTTGAACGTTTTAAGTTGGATAAAAAGAATTATAGATTTGTTAATGAAATATCTTATTTTGAGACTCAACTCTGTATAAATGATGAGCATGTTATTGCTAAAATGTATAAGATGTTGTTATGGATGAACTTAGAAGATGAACAAGTCAAGGAATGTATGATTAAATGGGCTAAAAGCTTTGGATACAATATCATGTTGGAACAATGGGAAAATATGTGGAACAAAGGTTTGAAATTTACGTTGAATTGTAACTTAAAAGAGAATTTTTATAAAATGATGTACCGCTGGTATTTAACTCCTGATAAGTCATCAAAAATGTATACTGGTATAACAAATGTTTGTTGGAAATGTTCACAGGGTGAAGGAAACTTTTATCATCTTTGGTGGACTTGTGAAAAGGCTAAAAAAAATTGGGACCCGATATGCATTGCTATTCAAAAGATTCTTAAAGTGAATATTCAAAAGAAAAAACCCAGAATTGTTCCTACTGGGTTTGATGGAGAAAGGATTGGAGAAACAATATGGATCTTTGCTTCTATATATGATCACAGCTGCAAGACTGTTATATGTGCAAAGATGGAAAGATTCACAAATACCTACAGTGGAAGAATGGATTATTAAACTAATGGACTTAGCTCAAATGGCGAAGCTAACAGGTTTGATAAGAGATAATACTGTTTCTAAATTTGTCTCCTTGTGGCAACCCTTCCTAGATTATGTGCGTGGGTTGGGAAAAAACAAAGCTTTGATTGTGGGATTTAATGATTAGATGGTTTGTGTTGATAGAAATCATGTGAATTAAGGTTAATTAGCGGTAAGAGATTTAATTTTTTTTTAATTTATATTCATATCTGTATTGGAGATAGTTGAAAGTCACTTTGTTCCATCTTTCTACTTGATCTCACTCTTTTAGTTTTTGTCTTCTTCTTTTAGTTCTATCTTCTCTCTCCTCTATACTTTCTGATTTGTATTTTAATTGTACTTTTTATATATCTTAATAGTTTTGATTTTAAAAAATGGTGCCTCTCCCTTCTCTAAACTCGGCTTGTTCTTCTGCTATCAAGTTCTCACGATCTAGCCAGTCCTTGAGTTTATCTTGTAGGTGTTTAGCATAAAGTTTGCTAAATGTATTTAGCCGACTTATTGGTCTATAGTTTGCAGGGTCATCTCTGTTTCCCTTCTAAGGATTGGAACAACAATCGCCAGCCCCCAGTCATCCGGGATATGTCCCGTATTGTCGATATAAGTGAAGAGCAACGCCAGAACTAGGATCTACTACTCATTATTCTTCAGCAATTCTGCAGAAACGAAGTCAGCTTCCAGGGCCTTCCCCATCCTAAGTTGATCAATAAGAGCTTTAATTTCAAGAGCTGAGACCGGGGGCCACTCGGGTACATCCTTCGTTGTTTGTGTTTTTGTCTCGCTGGAGGGATCTTCATACATCCTCCGAAAGTGAAGCTCCCAAACTGCAGATGATATATGGGAGTCTAACGGGGTATATGTTCTAGCAGATTGGCAAGCTATTAAATAGAGGAGTTCTTTTTCTTTGCTGCCTCAATAAGCTGTTCCCAAGTGGATCTTGTGTCTTGATTTTTCTTAAATGCCACTAATTGCTTGTATTGTTTTTTGAGTATAAGAAGATGGTTAAGAGTCATTATATTGTTATCTCCGGTCTCAGTTTTGTATGTCTTATATGCTTTCTTAGCTTCTACACAGTCCTTATCAAACCATGGCTTCGAAGAGAAGGTGGGCCTCTTAACTGAGAAGTTAGGATCACGGGCAAATAGAGGTTGTAGTTTTTGTACTAGATTTTTATATAGTTCTAGATTTTGAGAGGAGTTGGGTGATATAAAGGCTGATCGAATTATTTGGAAGTTGTCCTCTGCTAAAGCTCTCCTTACCTTCTGGTCAAGTTGCTGGGTTTATGCAACCTGACATCTTATTGGACCTACTGGGGAAATAGCAAAAGGAAAACAGTCCTCAGGAAGCATCTGTCTGGTAAAAAGGTTCAAGTATATGCAAAGTGGTAGATGGTCACTTTCTAGATGCAGTAGAAGTTCAAAGTGTTCTATATACTGTATTAAATCCAAGGAGGTTAAGATATAATCAAGGGTGCTAGTTTTAACCCCTGCCATAAATGTAAACTCACCAGGGTAGTCTCCTACCAATGATCCGTTAGACATAAAAAGATTAAGCCTATTTGCTGTCTTAGCAAGGCAGAGTCCAGCATAATTTCCTCTTTTATTTTTAGAGTCGTGTGAGGGAGATATTAGTTAAGTTGGAATCTTGGGGAGGGTATTAATGAAATTTATTGTATAGTGTATAGTCATCCGGCCCCAGTCTGGCACTGAAGTCTCCCCCTAATAGGACCCAAGCATTTGGATGTTCCAGGAGGAGATTACTAATGTAATGTTCCAACTCCATCCATAGGGCAGTGATTTTTTTTGCAATGGAGGGAAGTAGACATTAATAAAATAACAAGTGAGTCTGGGCCCAACTTAAAAAGAAGGGCCATAGCCATGTTTTAGAGGGGGGATAGGTATGGGCTCTACTCTCAAGGAAGGCGAAATAAATATACCCAACCCTCCCTTCAATCTCCCTGGTCCTCTGCCTGGCCTTGCTTCTAATTTATATGAGTAATATCCATTGAGCAAGAGGTCTTCATCAGTCCATGTTTCTTGCACCAGAATGTCTTTACCTCTCAGAGGATCAAGATGAATAAGACCTCTAAAGCGATACCACCCAGCTAGATTCCACGTTAAAATATTTAGAGTGTTTATCTTGCACTGGTCTTCATGATGTCAATTTATCTTCTCAGCAACGGCCGTTGTTGAAAGATGATTGTAAGGGGTGGTGGAAGCTCAGCTTGCTTTGTGCTGTTTATTATTAATTATAGTTCACCGAGAAGTGGATTTATTCTGGGTATCTAAGGGGTCATCCTCAGCAACAGCAGAAATAGCCCCAGAGATGGTACAGGGCTCCGAGGCAAGGCTCTGTCTCTGGGAGACTGCTGGTTGTTGAACTGAAGAATCTTCACCTTTATCAGTGGTCTCTGGCCCCCCAAGGATTTGCGGCCATTTCCTGGGGGATACAATTGGGGATCCCCCTTGTAGGAAGAGGTTAAAAGCACATCTGACTCAGGTAAGGGCAGAAGGCGAACTATATCCTTAGGGCCTACATACTTGGAGGTCACGATACACCGAGACCTTTTACCAGTCTGCAAATTATCAGGGACTGGGTTGAGCACTGCAATTTCCCCACTGTCAGCCTGTGTATCTGAACTTTTCTTTACTGTAGAATTCTTAATATTCTGTTGAGTATGTTATCACAGGCCTGAGTACTTGGTAAAGTCAAGTTAATTAATGGCTTTGCTGTGGATTGTGTTGTGATAATATCTGCTTGCTCTGGTTCTGGTAGCACACCAAATAAATCAATCAACATTTCTTCTGGCGCTTCCTCAGCAGACTCCCTAACTGTAGATAAGACTTTCTGTTGGTTGTTACTCTGCTTTCTCACGGTCATTAGTGATGCAACAGTTTCATGTTTATCTGTATGTGAGCTATCACAATCAAGTTTTAAAGTGATAGTGTCTTCTTGAAGAGACTGATCCAGAAGTGGGCTCACTCTCTCAGAGTGGAAGACACTTATAGGAAATATTGAGAAAGTACTCAGAAAGGGCTTCATTCTAAAAAGCCTGCTAGAAACTATAGGCTGCTTAAATGTTAATAAAATTCGGATACAGACTTTTCTAGATGGCAGCCGTTCAGCATGCACTAGATCTATCAGAGAGCGTTTACAATGGAGCAGCTGACTCAAGGACAGCGGGACAGCTCTTCTATCATCCCATCACCCTCTGTTCACCTTGTTGTCATAAATCTGCACTGTGATCTGAGCAAACTGCTGTAGACCGGGGAGAGGAGACATTCTCTGTGATGGAGGAGGAGAGCTCTATGAGCTCTTGACTTTCTAATTCTGTCTGTAGGTCCCATTCCAGTGAGTTGTAAGAATTAGATCTATCTTTAAAAAAGTCCGCAGCTGAGTGACTTACTGGAGCGATCTGCTTGTTCATTGTATAGTCGTCCATTTTCTGCTGCTTCAGTGGCTTAAATGAGGTCTGTGTTGCAGAGTGGACACACTGTCTCTTTTTCTTCTTCCCCATTCTTAAATCCTGGGGCACCCTGTTAGAGAAGGCTCTCTCCCTACGCAGTTTTTAAAAACAGTAGATTTTTTCACAACCTACGCAACTGCCCCAATGCAGGACTTGCAAGAAACAGCCCGCTCTACTACTAACAAGATGCCGAATTCGGTCAGGTGGATGGAAGAGATCCAAACTCAGTGGCTATGAAAACAGGATCTTGCAAGTGTGATTCTGGTCTACCACCTTCCCCCTTCTTAAACTCCAGTCTATTAGGGAGGTCTCTGTCTCAGCCACTTCTGAATATTATCTGGACATTCTGGACTTAGAAAATGTTTTAGCCCTGGTTACCTTGGCAACAGAGCTGGTATATCTCCATCAAAGTCGTCTTCCTTACACTCCTCAGTGAGGTCCCAGCAGCCTGAATGAGGAGCTGGCCCATCTACTTCTCAAGAAGCTGGATCCAGCAGGTGTGAACAACTGCCCCATCTCCCATCTCCTCTTCTTAGGGAAGGTTGTTGAGAAAGTGGTGGGCCTGCAACTAGAGAGAGTTCTGGAAGAAACGGACTATCTGGACCTGTGGCAGTTTCCCTTCAGCCCTGGGCATGGGATGGCAACTGCTTGTGGACCTGGATGAAGGAAGCATGACCATTGTTGCCCCTCTAGATCTCTCAGCAGCTTTCAGGATACGGTCAACCACAGTGTTTGGTCTTCTGTCCTTGACAGGTTTAGTTGCCCAAAAGAGAGCAGGTTTCTGACTCATGCCAACTCTTTATTCTTTATGCCAAAAAAATCAGTAATTTCAACTTTTAAAGTATTTTTAAATTTCTTTAATGGTAATTTTATTAAAAATTAAAGTTACAAAGGTAAAAACTAATAGAAACTAAAAAAGAAAATAGAAAGAAAAATAGAAAGTGCAGAAAATAAAAAATAAAAAATAGAAATAGAAAAGAAAAAATAATAGTAAAGAAAAAAATATATCTTGAAATGACTTCCCCCTCCATCACAACAAGTATAAACAATTTTAGTAACTTAACACGTTTTCTTAAACTACAAGAAATTATCTCTTCTTCCCATATCTTACCTGTAAACAAACCTTTAAATCCACATTGTTTCAGTCCTGATCAACAAAACTCCAGTAAGGGTTACCAGACACAACAACTTATCTATTTTAACCTTGATCGCATAAATCAATTTTATATTCCTTCTTTCTATTTTTAACAATCTTGATCTTTATCCCTTCAAATAATGTCCTAGAATTTGATTTGCTTTCATTTTTTCTTTGTCCCTCAAAGCTTTAAAAAGCCTCTTTTGTAAATCCAGTATAGGAAAATTATCCAGGTCACTCTCTTGGTTTGTCACCCTTTAATTATTAAGACATCAGAAGTTTTCATTTGTATGACCAGTGTAGCATCTTTTTCCATATCATTCTTGTAGCCTGTCATTTTTAAATCCACCTTCAGATCAGTCTCAGTCTTGTCAGGTAAAACTTGCTCCTCTTTCATAACATCTTAAACATAGTCTATCCATAGAGGCAGATGCTCTTAAAATTAACTTCTGGGTCCATTGTTCAAAAATAGCCTTCAATATATCCAACGTTAAGATATTTTGCTTCATTCTGTATTAATTAGTCAATTTAAGTGTTCTTCTCCTTTAATTGCAATCTTTAGTTCCTTCTCATTCCCTCTACTGTCCAACCTTCAAAATATCATCTTATCATTTTTTTAAAGAGAATTCAAAACAAAAGCATTTTCCCTTTGGAAGGATTCTTATACTTATTTCCAAAACCTAATTTCAAATTCAAACCCTTTGTCTGTTGGTAACTTTCCAAAATCAAAGTTCTAATCTCCCTTTTGCTATTTATTCCAAAAGAAAAAAAACCTAACTCCTTAAATTTGTATTTAAAACATCTTTTGCAAAGGATTGAAGGAAACTCACCCACTGCTGTAAAACCTATAGATGAGATTCAGGTGCTAGACCAAAAAAAGGAAAACTATTTGCTAGCTCAATGATCTGCACTGAAAAAACGCGTCCATGTTTTCACTCCCCTTTATAATAGGCTGCCTTGGAAATAAGATTGAAGAAGAGTGCAAAAATACTTATAAACAGTAAAAATATCACTGCTTTTCAGCGCCTTGCCAGAACTAAGTCCAGTCTGGTCATCTTCAGAAAGTCTGAAAGGATGACCTGAAAAGTTGACCTGAAAACAGATGACCTGAGAAGGTGACCTGAAAGAAGATGACCTGAAAGAAAGTTTGAAGATGACCAATCTGGTAAGGGGGATGTGGTGGTTCATTTGCAGGGCCTCACAGAGGAATTTGCAGAGCACCTGCAGGATAAAATCCCTCAGATTCATTCCAAGTTGGACTCCGAGTGTGGTGGAGGATCTGGGGAGATACCAGGGGATCGTTCTTGCCTAGTTATCTGGGAACGGTTTGATCCTGTGGTTCCTGAGGAAGTGGACAGGATCCTCCGGACTGCAAGGACCACCACTTATCATCTGGACCCATGCCCCTCCTGGCTGGTGAAAGCAGCTCGGGAGGTGACATGTGGTTGGATCCAGGCGATGCTTAATGCATCCATGTAGGAGGGAGTGTTTCCAGCACCCTTTAAAGAGGCATTGGTGCACCCCCTCCTCAAGAAGCCCTCCCTGGATCCTACTGTACTGGACAACTTTCGTCCAGTCTCCCACCTCCCCTTCCTGGGGAAGGTGGTTGAGAAAGTGGTGGCTTCGCAGCTCCAAAGGGTCCTGGAGGAAACAGATTATCTGGACCCTTATCAGTCAGGTTTCAGGCTCGGCTATGGAACGGAAACGGCATTGGTCGCACTTATGGATGATTTCTGGCGGGAGCGGGATGGTGGAAGCGTGACCATCCTTGCTCTCCTGGATCTCTCAGCAGCGTTCAATACCGTCGACGACGGTATCCTATTGGGACGGCTCAGGGATATGGGGGTGGGCGGCACAGTTTTGTGCTGGTTCACCTCCTTTCTCCAGGGCTGATCCCAATCGGTGGTGATAGGGAGCGAGAGGTCCCATCCTCGGTCCGTCCATTGTGGGGTGCCACAGGGTTCGGTTCTCTCCCCGCTCCTTTTCAACATCTATATGAAACCGCTGGGTGAGATCATCCGTCATCATGGGATGAGGTATCATCAGTATGCTGATGATACTCAACTATATATCTCCATCCCTGGTGAGGTAACTAATGCCGTTACCGCCCTCTCGTGGTGCCTGGAGGCTGTGAGGGTCTGGATGGGGAACAACAGGCTCCAGCTGAACCCTGGCAAGACGGAGTGGCTGTGGGTTAATGGCTCCTCTGTATCCGGAACATTGTCATCGTTGGTCTTGGATGGGGTAGCATTGCCCCAGACGGACCCAGTGCGTAATTTGGGGGTCCTCCTGGACTCACAGCTCCTGCTCAAAGAGCAGGTGGCAGCCGTGGCCAAGAGGGCTTTTGCACAGCTTTGGGTTGTGTACCAGTTACCCCCTTTCCTGGATCGGGATGCCCGGCGAACAGCCACTCATGCCCTTGTTATCTCCCAGATAGACTACTGCAATGCGCTCTACATGGGGCTATCCTTGAAGAGTATCCAGAAGCTTCAACTGCTCCAGAATGCGGCCGCACGAGCAATTTTTGTGGTTGGAAGAAGGACCCCATTATATAACACCTTTGCTCCGTGAGCTGCATTGGGTACCGGTTTGCTTCCGGGTCCAATTCAAGGTGTTGATTATCACCTTTAAAGCCCTACGTGGCATGGGACCAGGTTACCTGAAGGACCGCCTCACCCCCACGATGTCAACCTGTCCCACCCGATCTCACAGAGAGGGCATGCTCTGGACCCCCTCGGCAAAAGAACTCTGACTAGCGGGGTCCAGAAGGCGGGTCTTCTCTGCTGTAGCCCCCGCCCTTTGGAATATCTTGCCCCTGGGGGTGAGACAGGCCCTCTCACTCCAGGCTTTTCAGAGGGATTTGAAGACCTGGCTCTGCCATCTGGCCTGGGGCGGGGAGGGAGGATATCAGAAATGGGGTTGGCTGGCTCCTTAGCAGCCTGGTGTGGCCTCTATCGGCCTCTTGGATTTTTTAGCCTTTTTATCTTTTTCTTTGTAACTTTGGTTTTATAATCTTTTAATTATGTATTGCCAATTTTAGTTTGTTGTAAGCCGCCCAGAGTCCCCCGTTGTGGGGAGATGGGCGGGGACAAGTCAAATAAATAATAATAATAATAATCCAGTCTGTTCATCTTCAGAAAGCCTGTTGAAAGCCTGAAAGATGACCTAAAAAGATAACCTGAAAAAAAGATGACCAGAAAAAACACTACCTGAAAGAAAGCCTGAAGATGACCAGCCCGGTCTGGTCACCTTCAGAAAGCCTGTTAAAGTCCCTGCTTCCTGTGAGCTGGTTAAAATGTCAGTGACCATTTCATCTGTAGGACAATATATAATGTCCATTAGTCCTTTCTGGTATAAATCCTTTACAAATTGACACCTTAATCTAATTACTCTACTTCTTGCCTTAATACTTTCTCCTTTACACATAGTAATACAGGCTTGGTTGTCTTCAAACATCACAACTGGTGTAGGTTCATTAATACCAAAGTCCTTTAATAAGTGAAGAATCCATTCCAAATCGTTGCATGCGTTCGCTGCCGATATACATTCTGCTTCCGCTGAGGATTGAGCCATGACAGTCTGTTTCCTACTAGTCCAATCAACAAGATTATTTCCAAAATAAAACAGATATCCACTAGTTGACTTGTATTCCATTGGCTCTTCTCCCCAGCTAGCATCCATGTATGCAACTTGTTAGGATTTTCTCATGGGAAGAAATGCAACTCGCTATCTTCAAACAATTGTTTAGACTACAAAAGCAAGCCATCTTCATTTATTTTTGTTAGTTTGCACATACAGTGGTACCTCGGTTCACAAACTTAATTCGTTCCGCTACTCTGGTCGCAAACCGAATTGGTCGTGAACCGAATCAAATTTTCCCATAAGCTTCAATGTAATTACGGTTAATCCGTTCTGAACCATACATTTTTTTTTTTTAAACTGCAAAAATATGACACAAAGTACAGCATGAAGAGAGAGAGTGCTAACTTTGCTCGACGTGACTTCTGGCGTGGAGGACAGGAAGGCGAGTGGGGAGGCTGTTACTGCTTGGAGGGACAGTTCCCCTCCCTACAGGAAGCCGCGACCATGTGTCACGGGAGGGAAAATGGCCGCGGATCCTGTTCGTCACCCGATGCGGAGTTCGAGAACGGAGGCAAAATTTTGCGACCGGAGCTGGTCGTGACCCGAAAAGTTCGTGAACAGAAGTGTTCGTGACCCGAGGCACCACTGTATACTGCTATTTACTGCCACCTATTGGCATTTGTATGCTAGTTACCCAATGGGGAGGTGCATAGTGTCAATCAATTGTGAGTGATTACATGTCTCACTGCTTAGTAGGATTTTAGCCATCATGTAATCAGTTTTATAGGTTATGTAGTAGTAACTAATAACCAAGTAGTGTACCTCTTTTCTGAGAGTTTCTCTCTAGAGACTTTGTTAAACTTGTGCAGTGGATAAGTCTTGGATGCCACATATATGAGAAGAAGTGATTTTTTTTCCTATGTTTTGCATGAAACTTGTATTTTATGTAGTTTTCTATTTTTCTCAATAAACACCAGACATGTTGTACTCTTTCTGGCTGGATTTCTTTGGAGAACAAGATAAGGACATTGCATTCTTTAAATCTCTCTAACGCTGGTGTGTATTTTTCGCATGACCTGTGGTTATAGCTGCACTCTGCAGAACAGGTTATGGGCCCCGGATGCCCAGAGTGAGGAGAGATTTATGCATGGATTTGTTGCCCTGCCTGTGTAACGTCTGGTACAACCTTGTTTGAGGTTTGGATTTTTTCTCTGTGTTTTTTCTGTGTGTGCCTGCAAACGGAACCATGGCCACCATGGCAGTGAGCCTACCCTTTGAGAGGTTAAATCTGAAAAATTACCAGACTTGGAGTATAAAGATGAAATCTTTTTTCCCGAAGGAGGGTTTATGGCAGTTTCTACAGAATGCCCCACCAGGAGCACCTACGGCCGCAGAGCAAGTTATGCTGGACCGTGCTTATGGTAACTTGATCCTGGGACTTGAATCTTCAGAATTAGTCCATATTCGTCATTTGGAGACTGCTCACGAATGCTGGGGAGCTTTGCGTGCTATTTATGCGAGACAAACCTCAGCTGCTATCGTAGGTTTATCAAAGCAGTTATATAATCTTAAATTGGATCAAGGAGCTAATGTAATTGAGCATTTACATAAGATGAAAACTTTGTTTGCTGAGCTGGAGGATCGTGACATGGCAATACCAGAGAGACAAAAAGCTTGCATAATTCTTTTGAGTTTGGATGATTTTTTTGATATGCTGGCTGAAGCAGCGCAGACTTTGACACCAGCAGATCTTCCAGTGGATTATCTTACAAATCGTCTACAGGAAATTCAGAATGCTCGTGAATTGCAAAGTTCAAAGAAAAGGCTTGATAACGTGAGGCAGCGACCTTCTGCTGGCATAGAGACTGCATGCGTGGTAAAAAAATGTTTTCGCTGTATTTCTACCAAACATCTCATAAAAGACTGTCCTATGAAAAATCAGCCAACTGATAGTTCCAGAAAGTTCGTCCGTCATGGGAAGGGACTGCCTGTTAAACAGCAAGCAAGTACTAGACTGGTATCTACTTTGATTTCTAACACAGACACACGTTCTTCTGATATGTGGTTGCTGGACTCTGCTTGCAGTGAAATCATTGTAAATAATGAGCAGTTATTACTGACTAAATGCAAGCCTAGAATTCAGCAAGTTGCCTTGGCTGATGGTTCTATAGCTAAAGTAACTATGCAAGGTAAAGTCTTCATCCCTTGTTTGGGGGAAGTGGTTTCTGATGTACTTGGTGTTCCTACACTTGATTTTTCCCTTCTCAGCGTTCCTGCATTAACTAGAACTGGGTATAGTGTTACGTTCCAAGGTTCTGAATGCTTAGTTAATAAGGAGGGGGCTGAGTGTGCTAGAGGGGAATTGGTTAATCAATTGTATGCAATGCTTCCTAAACAAGATGTGTTGATTGGAAGTTGTGTTGGTAATGTACCTCTACATGATGATTGTATTCATTATTATCACAGAGTGCTTGGTCATCCTGGATGGAAATGTTTGTCACAGATGTCCAAGGTGTATCCAGAACTGAGATTTAAAAAGTGTGCAAAGTTTCTTGATTGTACTGTGTGTAAGCAATCTAAGATCGGGGCTGCCCCTGTTGCTAGAAAAAGTGGTAGAGTATCCACTAGATTTTTTGCACTGGTACACGCTGATTTAGCTGGACCTTTTCCTCCAAGTGAAGGTGGAGCAAGATTTATGTTCGTTTTAGTAGATGATAAAACACGTTTTACGTTTTGTTATTTGCTTAAACAGAAATCAGAAGCATTCTCTCGTTTCAAAGAGTTTGTTGCCATGATAGAGAGAAAACATGGGTACAAAATCGGGAGCTTGCAAACAGATAGAGGGGGTGAATTTATCAGCAATGAGTTTCAGAACTGGCTGCGTAAGAAAGGAATTTTTCACAGACTAACAAATGTTGGTATGTCTGCAGAAAATGGTATAGCTGAAAGAAAGATTGGTGTGTTGAATATCATCAAACAGAGTCTGATGTTAGACGCTCAAGTACCAGCCCATTTTTGGGGTGAAGCAATTCTAACAGCAGTATTTCTTACTAATAGACTCTGGAATTCAGCTGTAAATGAAGTTCCTTATTTTTTGCTATATGTCAAGCATCCTTCTTTAGAGCACTTGTGTACATTTGGGACTTTTGCTTATGTACAAATTCCTAAGTCTCAAAGAAGGAAGAAAAACCAAAAGCACAATGTTTAAGGTTTGTTGGTTATTCAGCTGAATCTAAAGCCTATTGTTTTTCTTTAGGTCATGGTCAGGTTGTAATCTCTAGAAATGCTACTTTTGAAGAGTCTACTGATTGGAAAAGGCTGCACGCAAATTCAGAGGTCATTTTGCATTCAAACACAGAATTAGCTAGAGAATAAACACCACCTTCTGCACCCACATCTCCACAAGTCCTCAAAGAACCTGCTCAGATGAAAAAGGAAGCAGTTTCACCAAAACAAATGCAGGGCCAGGAGGGGGAGTTAATGGAGGTAGCTGAGTTAGAGCAGAAAACAGAAAAAGAACAAAGTGTTATTGAAATTCCTCGTAGGTCGACCCGCACAACAAAGGGAGTTCTGCCTGAGAAATTTCTAATTCAACAAGTAAGAGTGTGTCAAATTACATGTGAGCCTCAATGTTTTGAAGCAGTTTTAAGTTTGCCTATAGATGAACAAGAGAAATGGAACATTGGTATGGATAATGAATTTCAGACATGAGTAAAACAGAATGTTTTTGAAGTTACTGATTTACCTCCATCACAAAAGGCCATAGGTTCCAGATGGGTATTTAAAAAAAAGCTTTTACCTGATGATACTGTTCAGTATAAAGCTAGACTAGTGGCACAAGGATATTCACAAGAGCAGTTTGTGAATTACAATCTCACATATGCACCTACAGTTAGGCCTGAGTCATTGCGTGTAATTTTGGCCTTAGCTTGCACAAAGAGACATGATTGTTCATCATTTTGATGTGGATACAGCGTATTTGAATGCTGAGCTTCCTGAAACTGTGTACATGAAACAAGCACCAGGTTACACATGTGGCAATTCCCAAAAAGTCTATAAGTTGCGTAAAGCACTGTATGGATTGAAACAAGCTGGGAGATGTTGGCATCAATGTTTAGATAAAGTTTTGTTAGAAATTGGTTTCAAGAAATCGTTAGCTGATCCATGTGTGTATACTAGAGGAACTGGAAAAGATTATACAGTACTTCTTACTTATGTTGATGATTTCTGTCTTGCTACTGGTTCTTTAAATGTTGTAAAAGAATTTGCCAAGCAAATGGAGCAATATTTTAAAATGAAGGATCTAGGTATGTTAAGATACTACCTTGGTATTGAAGTGTATAGATCTGACAATGGAGAAATCTATCTAAGTCAAAAGAAAAAGATAGAACAGTTATTAACACAAATGGGAATGTCAGAAGCTAAACCTGTAAAAACACCAGTGGTTTGTGATTTTCTGAAAAATGAAATATGTGAAGAATTGTGTGAAAAACCTGAAGTATATCATTCTGTGATAGGTTCTATCCTTCACCTAGCACAATGGACATGCCCTGATTTGTCATATGCTACAGGAGTTTTAAGTCGTAAAGTAGCCAAACCAACAGAACATGATTGGCAAGGATTAAAAAGAATAATGAGATATTTAAAAGGCACAATAAACCTTTGTCTTAAAATGTCAACTGTTGGGCCTGAAAGTCCTGTAATCTTTGTTGACAGTTCCTTTGCAGAGGAAGGAGACAGAAAATCTATAACTGGGTTTATTTGTAAATTTGGTGAATCTACCATTGCTTGGAAAGCAAAGAAACAAACATCAATAGCTCTTTCAACAGCAGAAGCAGAATTCGCAGCTTTGTCAGAAACAGTCTGTGAGTTAAGATGGTTTCATCAATTATTCACTGACTTAGATATACATCTGTCATTGCCTTATACAGTATATGAAGATTCTCAAGCTTGTATAGGGTTAGCTAAAACAGAAAACCTAAGAGCTCGTACAAAATATGTAGATGTCAAGTATAAAAATGTAAGACAAGCTATTTCAGAAAATTTCATTGATCTTGTGTATCTGAATCAAATCTTGTAGATGTATTTACTAAACCATTATCTATTGTAAAACATGAAGCAATGCTTACTAGACTTGGATTTAAACAAATGTAATTGTTACTGTATTGTTGTAACCATCTGCCTGTACTACCCTGCAATGTGTATTGTTGTTTTCCCAAAGCGACTTGAGAGGGGTGTTAGGATTTTCTCATGGGAAGAAATGCAACTCGCTATCTTCAAACAATTGTTTAGACTACAAAAGCAAGCCATCTGCATTTATTTTTGTTAGTTTGCACGTATACTGCTATTTACTGCCACCTACTGGCATTTGTATGCTAGTTACCCAATGGGGAGGTGCATAGTGTCAATCAATTGTGAGTGATTACATGTCTCACTGCTTAGTAGGATTTTAGCCATCATGTAATCAGTTTTATAGGTTATGTAGTAGTAACTAATAACCAAGTAGTGTACCTCTTCTCTGAGAGTTTTTGGCTAGAGACTTTATTAAACCTGCGTAGTGGATAAGTCTTGGATGCCACATATATGAGAAGAAGTGATTTTTTTTCCTATGTTTTGCATGAAACTTGTATTTTATGTAGTTTTCTATTTTTCTCAATAAATACCAGACATGTTGTATACTTTCTGGCTGGATTTCTTTGGAGAACAAGATAAGGACGTTGCATTCTTTAAATCTCTCTAACGGTGGTGTGTATTTTTGGCACGACCTGTGGTTATAGCTGCACTCTGCATAATACAACTAATCTAGGATTTTCACAAGATGATATCTTTAACGTTAAGTCCTCTGTTCCTTTCAAGTATCTCATCACTCCCTTTACAGCATTCCAGTCATGATGATTTGGTGAACTCACTTTTCTACTTAAAATATTAAGGGATGCTGCAATATCAGGTCTCGTGGTTTTACTCAAATAAAGGAGTTTACCTATAGCTTCTTGGTATTTACCATGATTTGTAAATAACTGTCCATCCTTCAATTTTAAATAGGTTAATTCTAATGGAGTACTTGCAGGTTTACAATTTTTCATGCCAACAGATTGTATAAAGTCCATAAGCTTCTGCTTTTGACTTAAGAGAAAACTCCCATCATTAAGTTTTTCAATTTCCATTCCTAGATAATATTTTACTTCCCCAAGCTGTTTAATTTCTATTTCAGTCTTTAATTCATTACCTATTTCATTAACATCCTCCTTGTGTTGACAACATATTAATAAATCATCTACATAGGTCAGGATATATTAATATTGTCCATTCTTGAGTCTCATATATAAGCAGGGATCAGCCTTTCCTTGCTTAAATCCTTGATAATAGAAAAGGTCTGTTAACTTATCATACCAGCTTTTGGCTGATTGTTTAAGCCCATAAATACTCTTATTAAGTTTACAAACAAGATTTTCTTGTCCAGTGTTTTGAAATCCTTTAGGCTGCACCATATAAATTTCTTCTGAAAGATCTCCATTAAGAAAAGCTGTTTTAATGCCTAGATGTTCTACAAACATATTTCTTGAACAAGCAACATTAAGAAATGTCCTAAATGTTGTATAATTAACCACTGGTCCAATTGTATCAAAATAGTCAACTCCATATCTCTGGGAAAAACTTTTCACAACCAAACGTGCCTTATATTTATCGATACTTCCATCTGAATTATATTTGATTTTATATACCCATTTATTTCCAATGGCCTGTCTGTTAGGAGGTAATTCAGTAGGAGTCCAAACATGATTTTGTTGTAAAGACTGATATTCCTCCTCCATAGCTTCTATCCATTTTTCTCTTTCTAAAATAGATAACTTGCTAATATCTTCCAATTTGCTGGTTCTTGCAAGTTCTCACAAAATCCATATCTTTCTGGAGGCTTACCTTTATTACTTCTAGCTGATTGTCTTACATTAGCTGTTTGTTCTATTTCTGTTTCATATGGTTTAATTCTTCCTTCCCCTTCTTTTATAACGGCATCTCCCAAAGATGGACCTACTAATTGACCAATGATCTCTATAGGTACCCCAGTGACCAATTCTTGTGGAACAGTATCTATGCTCTGTAATTCAGTTGTTAATATAGCCTCAACTGTCTTTTGCATTATATTTCTCTCATCCACATATACAACACTGCAGCAACACTTCACTTCAAGAGTTTTAGGATCAAAGACTCTGTACCCTTTCCTCCCAGGAGGATATCCAACAATGATTCCAATTTCAGCTCGTGGATCAAGCTTCCCTTTTTTCTTTTGGAACATAAGAATATGCTTTAGCGCCAAAGATTTTCATATGCTTTAAACTTGGTTTTTTCCAAACCATAGTTCAAAAGGTGTTTTACCTGTCACTTTACTAGGAATTCTGTTATGCAAATAAGCTGCTGTAACTACCGCTTCAGCCCATTAAGAGTCAGGTAGTCCAGCTTGCATCAACATAGATCTAGACATCTCCTGTAAAGTTAGGTTCAACTTCTCAGAACATCCATTCTCTTGTGGAGAGCAAGATATGGTTACTTTATGTTCTATGCCCTCCTGTTCCATAAACCTCTTAAAATCTGCATTACAATATTCTCCACCTCCATCAGTACATAGTGTTAAAGGTGCCTTACCAAATCGGTTCTTAATTGCGGCTATGTACCACTTAAACCTTTCAAGGGTCTCATCCTTGTTTTAAGTATATATACATAACTATATTTGCTCTTAAATTCAGTGAAGGTAAGAAAATATCTGTTCTTGCCTGCAGATAATGGCATAGGACCCACTAGGTCTGAATAAACCTCTTCCAAAAAATCCTTATCTTGCACATTGGATTGTCCTGAATAACTAGGAGCCGTTCCCTTTGCTTTTATACAGATTTCGCACCTTTCTTTTGCTTTATCACATTTAACAGCATTAATTCCATTTTCTGGCAATAATTTTTTGATATTTTGCATATTCCTATGAGCTAAGTTCACATGCCATGAATAAAGACAAGTTTTGTGATCACAGATATCTTGCCTAGTTTGACAGATAGGCCTCCCCTCATTTGTTATAATATCATTAACATCAACGATATAATGAAATCCATCTTTTTCATCAACTTTAAGCACTAGACCAGTTCTATCATTAATAATTTTTCCCTATTACAGTGTAACCATTCTTCACGATCTTTTTAGTACCGAGCAAATTATTTGAGGCTTCAGGAACAAAAGCAACATTTCTTAACATAAGGTTTACTACCTCACCTGTAGAAGTAAAAACTCTTAAAGGTACAGTTCCAATTCCAAGAACATTTAGCCTTTGTTGATTTGCTTGCAATATCTCTGATCTATTTTCTGTATCAAGTTCACTAAAATTTTCTCTAAACTGGCAAATGTGGATAAAACTACCACTGTCAAGGAGAAAATGCCTTCTATCATTTACACCTTGATAATCAGATATTTGAAACACTTGATCATCATTGCAAGCATTCATACCATTATTAAACCCTTGATTATATCTCTTATTTGGTCTACCATTTAATGGTTTAAAGTCTCTGTGGCCATTAAAATGTCCTTGTTTACTGAAAGACATTCTTTCTGTAGGAACATTTACTCCTCTGGACTTTTGACCTTCTACCCCTTTAAATCTACAATACTTAGCAATATGCCCAATCTTCAAGCACACATAACATCTCCTTTCCTTAAGATCAGGTCTTGTTCTTAATACTGACATTTCTCCAGGTATGTTATCCGTTACCCTTTTAAGGCCAGAGTCTCTCAAATAAGCAACTGTATAATCTAAATCCACTTTTGCAATGAACTCAAGCATAACCTTTTGGTTTGCAAAGGATTGTGGTAGACTAAGTAATATACGGGTGTGAAACTCAGTCAGATATCTCTGCTCCTGCAGACTGAAGTTCTGAAACAAGCTTCAACATTTCATCTAAGTGCTAATCAATACTAGTTCCTTCTTTCATTCTCATATTATACAATCTTTCTTTCAAAAATATCAATTCTTATTTGATCTAATAAAATATTTTCCCTTAAGAGCATTATATAAACCTTTAGCTGTTCTATATTTAGTTACTAATGGACTTTCATGATCTTCTATACAGGCATATCATATCATTAAGACTTTTGCTTCTTTCATTTTGTCCTCCTTTTGCTCTAATTGGCTTTCAGGCATATCTTTATCTATGATGTCTAAACAGTCCTGTACTTGAAGGGAAACTCTTAACCTTGCATCCCACATTTGAAAGTTATTCCTATTTAACTTTGGAATTACAAATATGCTGTTATTACTTACATCCTGTTGGAAACCTTGAGTAGATGTAATAGCTCCATCTGTTAAAGTGCCTAAGGTTACAGACATTTTAAAATTACTCTATGCAAACTCCTCTGCTAAATTCTCCTCTAGTTTAAAATATTTACTATCAATACTTCCCCCTTCATGGATCACTGCCTTGTCGTGGCGAAGGGGCTTGCGTAACTCAGTGAAGCCATGAGCTATACCGTGCAGGGCCACCCAAGACGGACAGGTCATGACAGAGAGCTCTGACAAAATGTGGTCCACTGGAGAAGGAAATGGCAACCCACTCCAGTATCCTTGCCAAGAAAACCCCATGGACAACGTTAAAAGGCTAAAAGATATGATGCCGGAAGATGAGCCCCTCAGGTCGGAAGGTGTCCAATATGCTACTGGGGAAGAGCGGAGGGCATTTCCAAGTAGCTCCAGAAAGAGTGAAGCGGCTGGGCCAAAGCCGAAAGGACGTTCAGCTGTGGATGTATCTGGAAGCGAAAAGAAGGTCCGATGCTGTAAAGAACAATATTGTATAGGTACCTGGAATGTAAGAACTATGAACCAAGGCAAGCTGGATGTGGTCAAACATGAGATGACAAGATTGAACATCGACATCTTGGGAATCAGCGAACTGAAATGGACGGGAATGGGTGAATTTAATTCGGGTGACCATTATATCTACTACTGTGGGCAAGAAACCCTTAGAAGAAATGGAGTTGCACTCATAGTCAATAAGAGAGTGGGAAAGGCAGTAATGGGGTACAACCTCAAAAACGACAGAATGATCTCAGTGCGTATTCAAGGCAAACCATTCAACATCACAGTCATCCAAGTCTATGCCCCAACCACTGATGCTGAAGAAGCTGAAGTTGACCGCTTCTATGAAGACCTACAACACCTTCTAGAACTAGCACCAAAAAAAGATGTCCTTTTCATCATAGGGGATTGGAATGCTAAAGTAGGAAGTCAAGGAGTAATCGGAATAACAGGCAAGTTTGGCCTTGGAGTACAAAATGAAGCAGGGCAAAGGCTAATAGAGTTCTGTCAAGAGAACAAGCTAGTCATAGCAAACACTCTTTTCCAACAACACAAGAGACGACTCTACACATGGACATCACCAGATGGTCAATACCAAAACCAGATTGATTATATACTTTGCAGCCAAAGATGGAGAAGCTCTATACAGACAACAAAAACAAGACCAGGAGCTGACTGTGGCTCAGATCATGAGCTTCTTACTGCAAAATTTAGGCTTAAATTGAAGAATGTAGGGAAAACCACTAGACCACTCAGGTATGACTTAGATCATATTCCTTGTGAGTACACAGTGAAGGTGATGAATAGATTTAGAGGATTAGATTTGGTAGACAGAGTGCCTGAAGAACTATGGACGGAGGTCCATAACATTGTACAGGAGGCAGCAGTTAAAACCATCCCAAAGAAAAAGAAATGCAAGAAAGCAAAATGGCTGTCTGATGAGGCTTTACAAATAGCTGTGGAAAGAAGGAATGCGAAAAGCAAGGGTGAAAGGGAAAGAAATAAGCAACTGAATGCAGATTTCCAGAGAATAGCAAGGAGAGATAAGAAGGCCTTCTTAAATGAACAATGCAAAGAAATCGAGGAAAACAATAGAATGGGGAAGACTAGAGATCTCTTCAAGAAAATTGGAGATATGAAAGGAACGTTTAGTGCAAAGATGGTCATGATAAAGGACAAAAAAGGCAGGGACCTAACAGAAGCAGAAGAGATTAAGAAGAGGTGGCAAGAATACACAGAAGAACTATACAAGAAAGATCTTAATGTCCCTGATGTCCACCCTGGTGTGATCACTGACCTTGAGCCAGACATCCTAGAGAGTGAAGTCAAGTGGGCCTTAGGAAGCATTGCTAACAACAAAGCTAGTGGAGATGACAGTATTCCAGCTGAGTTATTTAAAATACTAAAAGATGATGGTGTTAAAGTGCTGCACTCAATATGCCAGCAAGTTTGGAAAACGCAACAGTGGCCACGGGATTGGAAAAGGTCAGTTTATGTTCCAATTCCAAAGAAGGGCAATGCCAAAGAATGCTCAAACTATCGCACAATTGCACTCATTTCACATGCTAGCAAGGTTATGCTCAAAATCCTACAAGCTAGGCTTCAGCAATACATGAACCGAGAACTACCGGATGTACAAGCTGGGTTTCGAAGAGGCAGAGGAACTAGAGATCAAATCGCCAACATTCGCTGGATCATGGAGAAAGCATGAGAGTTCCAGAAAAATATCTACTTCTGCTTCATTGACTATGCAAAAGCCTTTGATTGTGTGGATCACAACAAACTGTGGCAAGTTCTTAAAGAGATGGGAGTACCAGACCACCTTACCTGTCTCCTGAGAAATCTGTATGCGGGCCAAGAAGCAACAGTTAGAACCGGTCATGGAACAACCAATTGGTTCAAAATAGGGAAAGGTGTACGACAAGGCTGTATACTGTCACCCTGCTTATTTAACCTATATGCAGAGTACATCATGAGAAATGCCAGGCTGGAAGAATCACAAGCCGGAATTAAGATTGCAGGGAGAATCATCAACAACCTCAGATATGCGGACGATACCACCCTCATGGCAGAAAGTGAAAAAGAACTAAAGAGCCTCTTGATGAGGGTGAAAGAGGAGAGTGCAAAAGCTGGCTTGAAACTCAACATTAAAAAAACTAAGATCATGGCATCTGGACCCATCAATTCCTGGCAAATAGAAGAGGTAGAAATGGAAGCAGTAACAGACTTCATTTATTTGGGCTCCAAGATCACCGCAGACGGAGACTGCAGCCATGAAATTAAAAGACACTTGCTCCTTGGGAGGAAAGCTATGGCAAGCCTAGATAGCATATTAAAAAGCAGAGACGTCACCTTGCCAACAAAGATCCGCATAGTCAAAGCTATGGTTTTTCCAGTAGTAATGTATGGCTGTGAGAGCCAGACCATAAAGAAGGCTGAGCACCGAAGAATTGATGCCTTTGAACTGTGGTGCTGGAGAAGACTCTTAAGAGTCCCCTGGACTGCTAGGAGATCAAACCAGTCAATCTTAAAGGAAATCAACCCTGACTGCTCATTGGAAGGATTGATAATGAAGCTCAAGCTCAGATACTTTGGTCACCTAATGCAAAGAGAGGACTCTTTGGAAAAGACCCTGATGCTGGGAAAGATTGAAGGCAAAAGGAGAAGAGGACAGCAGAGGATGAGATGGTTAGATAGCATCACTGAAGCAATGAGCATGAAACTGAGCAAACTCAGGGAGGCAGTGAAGGACAGGAAGGCCTGGCGCAATATGTTTCATGGGGTCACGAAGAGTCGGACACGACTTAACGACTAAATAACAAAATCAATACTTCACTTACATAAATCACCTTATCTCTTTAAAAATTTCTTACCATTAAAAAGGAAAAAAAGGAAAAAGGGCTCTTTGCTTTGCTGTCTGGATCAAAAGGAAAAACACCAAGCTTAATAATAACTTTCTTGTCTTCTCTTTAAAAAGTTTATCAGCTTCTGAAGCCCAACCATCCTCTGCTACCAATTTGTTGGGTAATGAGATTAAGAGGAGACAAGGAATATAAATTATCAACCTTCGTATCTATTTAAAATATACAAAAGGTAAACTTAAACATAAAATATATCTTCAGCAATACAAAAGTGACAACAAAGAACATAAATAATATAATATAAATATCCCAGATAGCAGCGAATAAGCAGTGAGCCTAAAAAGGTAAAATCAGGAAAGCAGCAGAACAAGTAAGAGGAAGGATACTTCTCTTATACAGAGTTTGCCACCTGATTCTGATAGTTCACAGCCAAACACAATCTCTATAGTTAATACTGTTAAAGGTGTAGATCTTGCAAATGTCCAACATGAGTTTCAGTGGGTGTGGGCTACACAACAGGCGTCATCTGCTCCCCTTTCTGGAACTCTCTCCTTGCTGGAGATAAGAAAAAAGAAGTAGAACGAAAAGAAAGAAAACAGAATTATGACTTCTGCCCTTCTTTCTATCAAGTAATTACCATCTTCCTCTTTCTCCTTCCTCGTTAACCCTTTTTGATCCCCAAATCCATAAATCACCAGTTCAGTCTTTTCTTTCAACAAAATGTCCATATAAGGCTTCCATAAGGCTTTCAAAGAGTCTCTCTGTTTTTTCCCCTGACCAAACTGATCAGCTTTGCCATTTCCGTGAGCGCCCTCAATTTCATAATCCAATCTTCTACAGTGGGTATTTCATTCTTCTTCCATCTTTGTGCGTACAGTAATCATGCTGTAGTTACCGTATACAATATTAGTTTCCCGTCTTACTTTTCTTGTTTAGCGTCCATAAAGCCCAACAGAAACAATTCCGGTTTCATCATGATATTAATCGGCAATATCTTTTGCATCATTGTATGAATCTGCACCCAAAATTTCCTTGATTTTTCACAAGTCCACCATGCATGATAAAAAGTCCCCTCTTCCTTTTCACACTTCCGACGTTGGTTTGATATTTCTTTGTACAGTTTTGTAAATTTAACCAGTGTCATATACCAACAATTCATAATTTTATAAAAGTTCTCTCTTAAATTGTGACACAATGTAAATTGAACCCACATTTTCTCCCATATATCCATATTCATATTATAATCAAAATTTGCAGCCCATTTCACCACACATACCTTTTACCTTGTGTTGTTGTTGTTCTTGTTGCTCCATGCCAGCCACAGTCCTTCAGGACGGAGGTGGGTTTGTAAAATAATTTCCAAACTAGACGAAGGTGGACGAGCACCACTTTGGCACTCCTGTGGGAATGATGGGAGAGCTGTTCCTAGGAAAAGTGGAGAAATCCTGGATTCAGCAGAACTGGGGTTCATGGCAGCATGTTCCCCGTGTCCCGCTCAGAAAGCACCTCAGGTTGCCCAGCTCCTAAGCCACCATTCCCCCTGTAGTGACCATTTCCTCCGAAAGCGGTAAAGGTGATACGAGATCATGTCACCACATTTCCAAAAGCCCCTAACCATGCTGGTTTGCTGGGTTAGTGACTGACGTTCGGGAGGTGGGGTGATACGTTCTCAACGATCGCTACAGGCAGACACTAAGAACAGGCAGGCAGGAGCCTAAAGAGAAAGACACTCCAGCAGTGCTCTTATTTGGCCAGGACTCCAGAGTTCACAATACTGAGGCAGACCAGAGGAGGAAAGACTTACTTTGTTCGCAGAGACATAATTTAGCCTAGGAAGGCTTGGCAATCGTGCATCAGTCAAGTCCCATTCGTAGCTCCTTTTCAACTATTTCTCACTAAGGAAACTGGGAGAGTGGGGACAAAGAAATTAGAAAATACGCCAAAGTATGATTTCCTCTCCTGTGTTAATTTTCTATTTTTTTAAAAAAAAGACTCTCCAGAGGTGTCTTCAGTACCATGTCTTGGGTCAATCTCTGGGAAACCCTGAAGCCCTCAAGACACTTTGTTTGGATGAGGCTCCCAGGGGCAAAATTCCCAGTGATCATTTGATGGCAGCAGAGACACAACGAGCAATTACCTGTTATTACCATCTAATGGCCTTCTGGATTTCTGCAGCCCAGATCTGATAGCTCCAGCTTTGGATTCCACCAGAATTCAGCCAGAAATCAATCAGCTCAACTCACACACACAGATAACAGCACAAGAACAGTGAGGTGCAGAATTGATTCTGGGCCAGCGGATAGAGCCATGAGTAGTGCTACGAATATCAAAATGGTGTGTTATAGCCCTTGGCTCTTAGGAATACAAAAAATGAAAGGAAAGCAGAATAGAAAACACTGAGATAGTTGGCCACATTCTACAAGTCACTTTTACTTAGCTTTTCAGTTCTTTGCAGAAAATGTTGATGAACAGGGGTTTTCTGACCACAGCTGATCCAAACAGCAGGTTTCCAAAAAGCAACAGAAACAAAGAAGCAAAAGTCTTGAGGCTGCAAGAAAGATAGAACTGCCTTCACTTCTGGTCATGTTGAATCTATTCTACCCTACAACACAGCCCCATTAAATCCTCAAAGGCTAAAAGGTAGCAAATGCCACACGATTACAGGTTTATGCAAAACACTTCAAAGGAGTGTTTCACAAAGCAGCTGGGCACAAACTGAGCATCTCTCCTCGAAGTCTTAAAGCAGCCATAACCTCCAGCAGTCTCAAGCTGCTTTCAAGCCATTTCTCACATTTCTTGTATGCATGCAGACATCTGTTTGGCATCAACGGGACACTCAAGTTAATGGCTGTTTTTGCGTGATTTAATCAATTAATTGTTTCAGTGTTTCCAGTGGAACTAAAGTTGATATTTTCTGTTTCCCGCATTCTCTGCCAATTTCTCTTTTCTGGCACTGAATCTAGTTCTTGTATACCATGAAATAATACTCAGGTTAACGGCTGTTTTTGTGTGGCTTCTTTATTTATAGCTTTTAATTCTTTAAAATCCCATTTTTAGCCTAAGACGAGACAATAAGGTAGCAACAAAAGAAAAACATGTCAAACAAATTAAAGGAAGCTCGGCAAGAACCAAGAAGCAAGGCAGCCTTTGAAACAGTCATGCAAATCTTCCAAAGGGCACAGCTCTTCCATGCTCCTTCAGAAGGAGGTCATACTCACGCTGCTGCCTTTTGTGAAGGGCCTCGTTCAAATGCTTTGGGGGGCCCTAACAGTTCCCATCATTGCCATGGCTCACCACGCATGTAACCATGGCCTCTTTAATGCCAGTTCAGTGTTCCATCCACAACACCACAATGCATTGTGCCCTTCACACATATTCGTCCTTGCCAAGAGAGACTGGTTGGCTCTGCTGGGTTCACTTCTAGGAGAAGGGGTATTTCAAGGGGCTTCAACTGTGGCTTTTAAAGCTGGGCGTTTTGTATCGTGGAACTACCTCTTCATTTTAGATCTTGAAAAGTAGGACGTTTAACCGTAACAAAACAATCAAAAGAGTTGACTGTGTCAACCATGGAATAAGAGATAGAGTTAAAGGTATATGGTTGATTGCTATAATAATATGACTGCTCTAAAATACCTTGTTTGTATTGACTAATGTTGCACTGCTGAATCATTTTTAAAATAACAAAGGAAAGGAAAGGATTGTGCTGCAAAATTATCTGGATGAGAATGACTGTTGGCTGAATTCATTGTTTCAGTGTTTCCAGTGGAACTAAAGTTGGTATTTTCTGTTTCCCACATTCTCTGCCAATTACTCTTTTCTGGCACTGAATCTGGTTCTTGTATACCATGAAATAATAATCAAGTTAATGGCTGTTTTTGTGTGATTTCTTTATTTATAGCTTTTAATTCTTTAAAATCCCATTTTTAGTCTAAGACGAGACAACAAGGTAGCAACAAAAGAAAAATGTGTGAAACAAATTGAAGGAAGCTCTTTAATGGACTTCATTTAGAAGACAACTTGAACAGTTGGTAGACCCCTTCCACATTTAAACATTTGTTGAATGTTTGCAAAAGTGAGAGATGCCAACTTGTTGAAATGAACTCTTGGGAATCCAGTCAGGATGCAAACCACATCTTCTCCTTTAAATGCTAACTAGCTTCTCAAGATAGTAATGAGCCATTGTAACTTGTGTGTGCTGTTACATACAAAACAACTAAAAATACCCAGTCCACCACCCAGCTTGGCAAATAAGAGGCAGGCAGGAAGAGCAGCTTTGCATCCCAGCCAGCTGAGTAACGAGCACGAGGATGGTGGGACATTAAGGCATGCTCTATGCAGTCTGTCACCAAACGGAGGTTCTTCCCACTAGTCCTCTTGAGAAATTGCATTGTTTTGCAATCTAGGTGTGAAAAGCATTAAGCACAGAAGCCATCATCTCAGGAGAAATTTTGAGGTTTCTTGTAATAGTCCTGGCTTTTAAAATCAGTGCCCAATTTACTCTCCATGGATAGTTAAGCTTATCAACATTTATTTGTTTGTTTGTTTGTATATTAAATTTCTCCCCCGCCCATCTCCCCCCAATAGGGGTCTCTGGGCGACTCACACAAAACATTAAAACCATAAATACATATAAATACATAAAACATCAAAATTTAAAAACATTACTAAAAAAAAAGGGAAAGGAGGGTCCAAGAAGATGAAGAATCTGGGGCTGAAGACAGCAGGCCTCTATGGGGCTAGCCATCCCCACGCTTGAGGTATTCCCTCCCCACCCCAGGCCAAGTGACATAACCAGGTCTTCAAAGCCCTTCAGAAGGCCAGGAGTGAGGCGGCCAATCACACCTCCAGGGGCAGAATATTCCAGAGAGCAGGGGCTACTGTAGAGAAGGCCCACCTTCTGGACCCCGCTAATTGGAGTTCTTTTACTGCAGGGGTCCGAAGCACGCCCTCTCTGTGTGATTGGGTGGGACGGGTTGAAGTCATGGGGGAGAGGCGGTCCCTTAGGTAACCTGGTCCCATGCCATGTAGGGCTTTAAAGGTGATAACCAACACCCTGAATTGGACCCGGAAGCAAACTGGTACCCAGTGCATCTCGTGGAGCAACAGCGTTACATGGGCCCTTCTAGAGGCTCCAAAAATAGCCTGCGCAGCTGCATTCTGGACCAGCTGCAGCTTCCGGATACATTTCAAAGGTAGCCCCATGTAGAGCGCATTGCAGTAGTCTATCTGAGAGATAACAAGGGCATGGGTTTTGAACATGTTGAAATTATGATCATGTATTTATTTGTATGGTGCTCAATCCAGAAATTCTAGGGTTTACAATAACACACTTGCCATATAATAAAACAAATTCCAAACACCAAGACATTCCAAAAAAGGAATAAATTAAGTAAGAAGTCATCTAATAAACTAAAGGAAATCATGTCAAACAGAACTGCCCATAGCACCTCAACACTCAGTGGAGCACCATGGTCTATTCAGCCTTACAACAACTAGCAGGTTGGAGCCCCCGGCCCTCAGGGGATAATCTATTGCACAAGGGAGGGGGGCAGCGCCCAAGAAGGACCATTCAGCAGACATAGAAAGAAAAGGGCGATGGGCTGAAAGAGGTTGGAAGAGGGGGGGAAATGAGAGAACTGTAAACAGAGGAATTGTGAATAAAGGCTCCTCCTCCAGGCCGCTGAGTTAAGACAACATTCACCACATCAGCATGGGCCAGTAGCTAGTGGACAACCATAGCAACCAACCAGGTTGAGAGACCCACGCATAACAAACACAGTGATCACCCTAGGACTCTCAAAATTACGATAGTGAAAGCAAAAGGCATGCCTGAGAATCTGGCCCTCTAGCGCTTTCTCGGTTACCATCAAACAGCCTTCCCCCACAAGCTCTTTCCCCTTTATCTCACACATTTTCAATAACTTCTGCCCATAACTTTCTTGAATGTCTGGGGCCAGCTGGTGCCATATTCTCTGCAAGGACTCCTCCAGAAAATCGTAGATATGTGTTGAAAAAAAACCAGGTTCAACCATGCTGACGTGGACCCCTAAAGTCTGCATCTCTTGCCTGGATTGAGACCAAAACAATAAGAACAAAAGAAAGGGCTTGTTCTTAGACCAAGGATCCACAACATTCAATGTCCTGCTCCCACAAGCATCAAATACAGAAAATTGCCCTCTTCTGCTGGAATTCTCTAAAAGGAGGTTCAGAAGGCTGACAGAAACTGTCCCCCAAATATAAAGGTGCCTTCCATGTCCGATTGACATGCCTTGCTAGGAACCTTCGCTAGACATTTCCCATTTTTTTCACAGAACCGATTTCCAAATGGCGCCTTCCTTTGGGACCACCGGAGAGAGGTGGATAACTCAGGTTTTAAACTGGTCAGGACAACTCTCTGGCTAGAAGAAGAATGTGTTTGCCAGTGTGTTTCAGTTGCATTCAGTTGATGGGTCATTTATATCGTTCACTTATTTTTAATTTTTATTATTATTAAATTTATATTCCGCCCGTCTCCCCCAGAGGGAGACACTGGGCAGCTCACAATTAAAATCAAACAATAAAAACAGTAAAAAGTACTACTTTACTTGGCATAGCCAAGATTTCACACTCTTCCTGAAGGCCATGAGAGTGGGGGCACACCACACCTCAGGTGGTAAGTTGTTCCACGGGTGGGGGCCATGGCAGAAAAGGCCCTCTTCCTAGACCCCGCCAGTCGAAATTCCTTGACTGGTAGGGTCTGCAACATGCCCGTTCTGCCGGACCGAGTGGGGCAGCCTGATATAACGGGGGCAAGACAGCTCCTCCCATAACCTGGTCCTGTGCCATGGAGGGCTTTAAAAGCAATAACCAACACCTTGAATTGGACCCGGAAGCAAACCAGCAAGCAACGCAGCCTGCGTAACAGGTGTTCTATGTGCCCCTGGGGGCATTCAAAACTGTCGGTGCTGCACCATTTTCTACCAGCTGTAGCTTCTGGATCCTCTTCAAGGGTAGCCCCACGTAGAGTAGTAATCCATAATACCAGTGTTACTGTTTATTTTCAATTAAAACATCTTTATCCCATCGTCTCTGAATGGGATCTAAAAACCAGTTGAACTGGATAACAAAAACAGTTAAACACAGGATCTCAAGGCATACTATCCACATGAAAAAGAGACTTAAAACGTGCAGGTTCCTCACTTTCCGACAGTAATTAGGACCAGGAACAAAATCACTAAGCAATGCGGTTGTAAGGCGCAATGCCACGTGACCGTGCCGACTTATGATGGCAGTTCTGGTGGTCACAGTTGGTGCCATGATGTAAATCTAAACATGGTTGCAGCGTCCCGTGGTCACGCAATCCCCATTTGTGACCTCTTCCCAGCTTCCCCATTGACTTTCCTTGTCGGAAGCTGGCAGTGAAGGTCGCAAATAGTGATCACGTGGCCAGGGGATGCTGCGACCGTCATAATTGTGACTCAGTTGCCAAGCAGCCAAATCATGTTGACATGACCGTGGGGACAGTTGCAACTGCAAGGATCAGTCATAAGTCCCCCTCATTCAGCACCATCATAACTTCAAACAGTCGCTGAACAGGTGGACATTCAACAAGGACTACCTGTATATCCAATTCAAATCAGACATATTTCAAATAGCCCTTGATCTCCTCTCTTACCTTCCATTTTCTAAATTGGGGGCTTGATGAGAAATGAGATTTTTTCATTGTTTCCACTGTTATTTCTTCATTTACTTCCATCTATAATTCACCTTTTGTTTCATGGACCATGAAATTATACCAGATTGGTATGAGCTGTTATTACCGCTCTGATTACTTAGACTGATTTTTCATTGATTGATTATGTGCCATCAAATTGGTACCAACTCTTAGTGATTGCCTAGATAGATTTTCTCCAAAATGATCTGTCCCTAACCTGCTTTTTCAGGTCTTCCATTAATATACCTTGTTTCTGGTCATCCTCCTTTTCTCTTTCCTTCCACCTTTCCCAGAATTACAGACCCACCTCTCTCTCTTGCTCTCCCTCTCTCTCTCTCTTTCTCTCTCTCTCTTTGAAAGGTACCGTTCATTGAACCCTTAATTAATTACGACTTCAGCATACCTCTTGACCACTTCCCAGCATTTTTTCATTCTACCCTGGAGAGGACGCCTTCTTAGAAACCCAGAGGGCACATACGAAAGGTTCAGATAGCTGCTGGGTGTTGTTGTTGTTTGATGCTGGCCAACCTCTTCATTTGGATAAAAATTGCCCCAATTAATTTGAGACTGAGTCAAAAAGAACAAGATACTGCCCACCACATCACTCCATCCACCAAGGTTAGCAGACTGGCTGACCAAAACAGGACAGGCCATCGGGCATACACAGCTATGACTTCCTGCACCTGAGCCCCTTTGTCTGCCTCCGAACTGATCACATAAGTAACCTCTCTCTACCCAATGGTAGGGCTAGCCCCACTTGTACTTTGGAAGTTTTGATGAGAAATCTTCAGAAGTTACTTTACCTCAGACTGTCAGAAAAGGCTTCAATGCCGTATTTGGATATAGGATAGCCTCCTCCATAGCACGACAGTCTTCCCATCACACTGGACATGTTGACCACCCTCCCTTTGGCCTTCCTTACAAAGGGCACCATGTGAAGCGTTATATCAATTAACCCAAGCAGGTTGACGTCCAGCACTGATAAAAAGTCCTTCTTGGTCAGCCACTCGTTGCGAGCTGTTGGGTTAGCAGTACCTGCATTGTTTATCAGTCCCCAAAGTCCTGTAGAATCAGAGGAGATAAGACTGTTACAACTCCACTTGCTTCTCTTTGCAGATTCGCATCCATGCATCCATGCATCCATGCATCCATGCATCCATGCATCCACGCATCCACGCATCCACGCATCCATCTATCTATCTATCTATCTATCTATCTATCTATCTATCTATCTATCTATCTATCTATCTATCTATCTATCCAGGTTTCCATACATTCAATATTGCTAACCCCAAATCTGTCAAGAAAATATAAACCCTTCACCATAGAACAGACTAGGAATCCAAAGTGATGGATGCTAATATTCTAGAAGACGCATCTTCTAAAAATGTCTTATTAATTTAGGCAAGAAAGCCATCATAATATTGGCACATTAATAAAAACAATAATGGTAATTTTGGGGCACATTGAGGACACAGAGTAAGAGTTAACCAGGCACAGTACCTTTGTTCCCCACACATGTTTTCACCCACTCAGTTGCTGCCGCAACACTCTCAGTGCTGGTGACATCCAGCAGGGTGGTTTTTAACCGGTCCGATGTGACTTTTTCCAGCTGTTCCGCCCCTTCCGGAATGAGACACACGGCCAACACCCGCAGACCCCGGGCATCCAGCTGCCTGGCCAGCTGGTTCCCAAAGCCAGAGTCACACCCCGTCATGAAGGCGTATTTCTCTGTCAGGTTCTCCACCATCTGTCTCTCCCGGTACCATCGTCGAAGGAGGTAAAGCCCCACCAGGGCAGCCAGGTAGAGCCACATTGCTGACACCTACCAGGAAGAAGCAAGCAGTGTGAATGGATGAGGAGCGATGCACATAGCAAGCTTGGGAAGCCCAGACGTTTTACTGTGAAATGATTGGCTAGTGGCCCTTGCTGATAAGACCGAGAACCAGTGAGTGGACCATTTCCTTGGAACCTCTCTGGACAAGGAGGGGACAGAAGATCACCCACATGCGCTCCAGACAGCTGCTTCTCGCAAGGAGACCATAGGACACTGGTTTTCTGTGGGTTTGTGCGCCAGGAAATGAAAGGATCAGCCATCTTGCTCGCAAACGTGGCAGAACCTTTTAAGGGACACTACATTCGCTAACCTCCCTTTCTAATCACTTTTGGAAATTACCTATTAACCATCTTAAAACTATTAGCAACCTTCGGAACAATAAGTCTGAAAAGTTGCTGGCTGAGATTATCTTCAACTCTGAACAAAAGAAAAAATTATTATAAGCTATGAACTTAAAGAATTAATAATAATAAATAAATATTATTTATTATAAAATAAATAGCTTCTCGGGGGAAACACTTGTTTTGGCTATCTTGGATTGTAAGTAAGAACAAAGATAAGTGAATTTATGATTTTAGGAACTGGACACAAGAGGGGACTAGAGATTCCAAAGGGAAGAAGAGAAAAACATAGAAGCCTGCTTTTGTGCTGAGACTTAAAAAATGACAAAAACCATTATAACATTGGAAATATTAAAGCAGATCTTTGAAGAACAGAGCCAGAAATCAGTAGCTACAATATCAGCAGTGTCAATACACATAGTCCTTGACTTACAATCACAACAGGGACTGGAAAATACATCATTAAGCATTTCAGTAGTTAAGCAAGGCATCACATGACTGGACCGAATTTTATGACATTTTTTGTGGCAGTCATAAAGTGAAACGCCACGGTCATTAAGAAAAATCACATGGTCGTTAAGTGAATCACATGTTTCCCCATTGATTTTGCTTGTGGGAAACTGGCTGGGAAGGTCACAAATGGTGATCACATGGCCCCCAGGATGCTGCAACTGCCCTAAATACATGCGAGTTGACAAACAACTGAATTTTAATCACATGACTGCCGAGACACTGAGATGGTCATAAGTGGCTGGAGTTTTAAAAATTAAAGGGGAAATACAAATGACAAACCAAGAGATTGACCTGGAAAATGTTTTCTTATTGGATTTACAAAAGAGGCTTGTTATACCCTGGAAGAGGTTGGCGTGATGGGATAAAGAAGAATTATAGAGGAATCAAATCCTATGACAATATTTGAATAAAATAAAGATTAAGACTGTTAGTAGTAAAAGGAAGGAATATAAAGTCAGTTTATTTGATCAAGGTTCACATAAGACCTTTTGGGGAGGGGGGGGTTTGGCAAAAATCTTTTACGGATTTTTGCTGACACCAGGATTGAAAAGTTGATGTTTTATGGATTTCCTTATAGATAAGGGATGGGATATGAGATGAAGAGATATCTGTTTGTAATCTTTAAGGGGGTGAAGGCTAATAATGTTTACACTTGTTGTGAGGAAGTTTGGAAGTCACTTCTCTATATATTTCTTTTCTTTTTCTTCATTATATTCTTTATAATAAAATTATAAATTATAAATATAATGGACACATACTGAATCAATGCCAATACTGAATTGGACGCAAATAAATTACACGCTGGTTTATGACCTATCAAGATTTATTTCCGGTAAGGTGTCGGATTTTTTTTTTCCTTGAGAATAAATGCACGACAGATTCCCTTTCATCCCAAGAGATCATCCTTTCTCTCTTCAGTCTAAAAGTCATGACGCTGAGGCAATTTTGGATCGCTGGCAACATTTCTCAGTGGTATATTAACTGATCTGGTAAATGAACCACCCCACCCTCCCCAAACACAGGCAATGGCCAAAGATTGTCCTTTCACCTTGCAATAACGTTTCGGGTTACTCAATTGGCAAGGTTCCAACTGTGATCTCCATATACCAGAACATATTTTCCGAATTTCCCCGTGAAACTGTTGCTTAGAGTTAGTTAGAGGAGGACTGACTGTTGTCCCTATCTCATTTTTCACACACATGCCCCATCGAATCACCTAACCCCTCTATGGTTTGGGGCCCTTCCGCCTCTGGAGTTAAAAGAGTATTTCACCCTTCCTTGAACTGGCACAAAACAAGGGCAGCAGAAAAGGGATCTCCCGTTGCCAATCCCTAACCTAGCTCGGCTGCATCTGGCTTCAGTCACTGCTGGAGGACATGGCCCTCATTTGGAAGGGCACTATGGTTATAGGCGAGGTGGAGGATTTTCTCCTCTGGCTTTGCTCCCCTCCTCTTTCAGTAACTCACAGTCAAGCCCTCCAGCAGGAACAGCTTTTAGGCAATTGCTCCATGACTTTGCGCTTTACAACTGCATTTCTAAACAACGGTAATACCTGTCACAATTGCTGTCATAACCTGAGGACTACCTGTTTATCTATACTAACATCTATGTCTACATCTTATTCTTAAACAGTCTGTTCTTCTCGGTTGCTTCAGCTTACACCAAAGTCTCTAGCCACCATTTAGCCACCTTCAAATTGGCTTCTGTTGCTGTCAACTGCTGCTCTACTCTGCTGCTGCAGCCTGCGCTTGGCAGTTCCTCAATCTGGCTGGGGTAAAAAAAGGAAGGCACTTTACCAGCTGCTGGTTGGCTGTAGCTTCTCGGCGTGGCTGCTGGAGTGGTGAAGCTGCTGAGCTCTGCTTCTCTTTCAGCTTCTGCGCTGCTGGTTGGGTGCAGTTCAAGACTGCTCCTCCTTTACCATCACTTGCTGTTGACCTGACAGCTGCTCCTCTCTCGGCGGCAGAGTCTTCCTTTATGCTCTCCCAAAAAAGGTGTAAGATGCGACACATCCCGGACACGCCCTCATTCCGTGTCCTCCGCGTTTTCCTCTCATCACCGAAATCCGATGTGGTGCAATCCTCTTCTGGCTGCCTTACATTCCCGGGGAGAGAACAAAAGGCAGGAAGAGCTCCTGCTGGCCACTGCAAGGCTCTCCTTCCACATCTCCCACTCAAGACCTCCTCACGGCCCCACCACAGCTCAGCTGCCTTTGCCCGCAAGGTAAGAGTGGCAAAACATAACCAATGTTATATCTTTTGAATGACCATGAGGCAGGAAGGACACCATCACCCAGGGCTGACACAACCTTCTTGGTCAATGATATAGACATGGAGCAACAATTTGCTTAATGTTCATTATTCTATGTGCCAATCATTACAAATCTCATCTGATTCCACAAAGCAGCGAGAGAGCAGCAAAGGTAGGCCAAATTTCAACCGGTGTGTCTTCCTAGATATTGAAAGAATTTTGGACCTCATCTCACCTGTAATATGACTACATGAGCCACGTCATCCAACCACAGACCCCAACATATCTCCAGGTACTCCCTCTGACAATAAACAAGGAAGTTCTATTCGGCTACTGACATGGAACATAGCTGGATGGAAGAACAGAATGTCAGATGGAGACCTGATGGAATTTCTCTCCACGTTTGACATCATAGCACTCCAAGAGACATGGCTAACCACCAATGATAAAGATGCTCACCTACTAGGCTTTGGATCATGGTCTATAGCGGAGTGTAAATTTGAGACAAAAGGACGGGCCTCGGGGGATTATGTGTACTTGCCAAGGCAGATTTGGGCTGACAAGGTCAGGAACTGGTCCTCAGAGATGACTCCTTCTATCTCCTAGCTATTCAATTTAAATACAAATCATTTGAGTTAGAGCTGTTGAATGTGTATCCACCCCCATATTCCTCTCCTGGCTTCTCTCCTGACATCTGGGTGCAATTAGAAAAAACAGTTTTAGAGACAAACATGAAACATCCCAAATCCATTGGGATTCTACAAGGAAACTTCAGCGCTAGAGTGGGGGCTTCCTTGTAGGATTATGCCCAGTTGGGCATCATACCTGAGGACTATCTATCAAATGGCCCACCCTGGTACTTCAGAGACTCTAAAAGGAACATGGCAGGCCGTAACTTGATCTCCTTAATCTGTACATGCAATCTTCATGTCCTAGGATGAAGGACCGTTGTTTTATATACCCTTCACCTTCCATGCCAGGAATGCAAGCAGTGTCCTGGATTACATACATATGTCTCTCAACAGACAAAACTGACTTATTCTCAGACATTCAAGGTTATATGAGGGAAGACAGCGACCATCAACCGATTCCAGTTAACCTTTATGGCAGTTCTGATTGAAGACAACCTGTACCACACGACAAGAGGCTACTCACTAACCTTGCAGTGAGGCAAGCTAGGAGGTTCAAATGGTCTAAGGTGGACACCAAGGCAATTGCCAGTTTTATGAACTCCGAGAGGGCCCAGTCCTGGGTGAAAATAGTTGTTACATCTACTCAAGACCCAAACAAAACATTTACCTGGTATGCCAATTTGTGTTATAAGTTAAGAAACTTTTTAATACAAAAACTGACAGCTAGGAACTGACAGCACATGAGATCTACTTGGTTCGACTGCGACTGCTCTTGCTCAAGAACGATCCTAAAAGCAGCTATGCATTTGGTCCAAAGAAACTCCACAGCAGACAATCACGCCAAGATGTTAAAGCTCAGACGTATGACAAGAAACTAATAGCTACCGAGAAGGTTCAACACACAGCTACAGTTTGGTCTGAGCTAGAAAAGTCAGCAAAGGGGTCCAATTCACTCATATTTTGGAATATCGTATCTGGCACGCTGAAGGAGCATAAACCTTTACTTGAGATCCCCATCCCAGCTACAATTTGGGAGGATTTTATGCGAACTTACTTGCCGGTACCAAACAAGAACATCCAGAAATGATAACTTCTGAATTTCTGACCCTTGATAAACTCCCTTCTAGGCCACCAGTGTCAGTGACAGAAATTAAACACATTATTCAGTCACTGAAACCCAATAGGTCACCTGGTGAAGACTTCCTGCCCCCAGAACTTTTCAGGACACACTTTGACTGGTGGGGTCCACCGCTGGCCGGGCTGTTTACATATATAGACAACACTAGCCATATTCCAGCAGGTTGGGAACTCTCCATCATTGTTCCCATACGCAGATAAGGAAGATGCAAAAAATTATAGACCCATAAGCCTCATTGATATAACAGCTTACGCAAAACATCTCTTGAGAAACATAGAGGATTGGGCAATTGAGAAGCATATATTAGTGGAAGAACAGGTTGGGTTCAGATCTGGGTACTCCACAATAGACAGCTGCTTTGTATTACACCATCTTATTACCAAATATACAATAGATGGTAAACATCTATTTACATCTTTCATAAATCTTAGTGCAGCGTTTGACTCCATAAACAAAGACCTGTTATGGAAGAAGCTTGCTAAGCTAAATATGGAACCTAGACTTGTATACCTGGTAAAGGCTCTCTATACAAATACGTGCCAGAAAGTCCGTACTGGAGTCAATGGCTTTCTTACACAGAGCATACCCACTTACAAAGGTGTAAGACAAGGATGCATTTTGGCCCCGAAGTTGTTTAATCGTTCTGTCAATGACACCCCAGGATTTCTCCGTTCTGCAGATGTTCCCATGCCAAAGATCCTGAACAGACACATCAACATCCTTTTGTATGCAGATGACATGGTTTTGATGGCACACTCTCAAGTACGTCTGAGAAGACTGATGGGGAATTTAGTGCTTATTGCACTCCCAACTTTCTGAATATTAATAAGACTAAATCCAAAGTGGTGGTTTTTGGAAAAAGATGGCTCAAATACAATTGGCACTTGGATGGAGAGCCTATAAAAAAAACAGATTTCTTCTCACATTTAGGGGTGGTTTTTACAGATACAGGGTCTTGGGCTAAACACTTCAAAAAAGCTCTATAAAGGCAACAGCAAGCTCCAAAAACCTAACTAAATTACTTAGTTACAGCCACCCAAGTACTCTGCTCCCCATTCTAAAGCTCCACAAGGCGGAAATTGTACCGGTGCTAATACGTGGTGCACCTTTGTGGGGATTATCAAAGGCCTCCTTACTGGAACCAAATCAGGCACACTTTTTAAGAACTATTTTAAGGACCGACAGGAATACACCTGCAGCAGCAGTAAGAGATGAAACCAGCACCCATTCCATTTACAGTCTAACGATAATCAGAGTCTTTAATTACCGATGGAGGATCCTCTCAATGGAACCTGACTCCCAAAAATGTGCCTTGAAGAACAAATGGCTGCACTACAACCCACCACATGGATCAATCAACTTCTTCACATTATCTCACATCTCGGCTTCTCAACACAATACCTATTCTCAGCCAGATATCAGGCCAAGGCAATATTCAAACAAAGAGTTCTGGATGTTTACGCCCAAACCGATATTGAGTCACTTGCAAACATCAGGTCATTGAAATGGCTGGCCACAAATAAAATGGCCTTCCAGACAGAAAAATACTTGACAATGCATTTGACTCAATACCGTAGGATAGCTCTGACCAGAGCATGATTTGAGCAGTTGGATTCTATGGATGTCAAATATGGATGATTCTACCAAGTGCCATATCCTGAGAGAATATTTTTTGATTTGTGGAGCATCAGAAATACAAGACATTGCACCTGTCCTGTTCAACTGTCAATCATATACCTCAGTGAGGGCTCAGTACTTACAGACACTACTTCACAGAACCATATATTGGGACTCTAACAAAAGATTATCTCATTTCCTTCGGGGCACAAATGTGTAGCCACTAGAACTGTCCAATTTACAGACAGGGCTGTACAACAGAGAACACGTTTTATAGAACACATCGGGGTTGCATGCAAAGGTGATGAATTCACATACTGTTTTCAAATTTTATTATTTATTGTATTATATATCTCTGCACTCTTATTTTAAGAGATAAGATTTTAACTTATCTTATACTATTTTATCCTACTTTTTATCCTTACTATCTTACCTTACTACATTTATCTATTTTAACTCCCTGTAGTCTATTTATCCTATTTTAATGTACCTCGCTTTGTTCCATTTTATTGTATCTTACTCTGGCTGATGCCTATGCTTCGATATGGTCAAATCACTAATCAATAAAGTATACTGCTGCTGCTGCTGCTACTACTACTACTACTACTACTACTACTACCCTTTGAATCTGTCTTCGAACAGTGCAAGGAACGTGAGTGTCAGACCAGACCTTGAAATCAACACCACAGGAAGGCTAAAACTACTTTTATTGAGACTGGCTATGATAACAGGATCTTGCCAGTGTGATTCTGCTCTACCTCCTTCCCCCTTCTTAAAGTCTGTTAGGGAGGCCTCTGTCTCAGCCACTTCTGAATGTTATCTGGACATTCTGGACTTAGAAAATGTTTTAGCCCTGGCAACAGAGCTGGTATATCTCTATCAAAGTCATCTTCCTTATTCTCCTCAGTGAGGTCCCAGCAGCCTGAATGAGGGGCTGGTCCAGCTACTTCTCAAGAAGCTGGATCCAGCAGGTGTGAACAACGACTGTCCCAACTCTCATCTCCTCTTCTTAAGGAAAGTTGTTGAGAAAGTCATGGGCCTACAATTAGAGAGTGTTCTGGAAGAAATGGACTACCTGGACCCGTGGCAGTTTGACTTCAGTCCTGGGCATGGGACGGCAACTGCTTGTGGATGTCCCACAGAGGGACTTTGATGAACATGACCATTGTTGCCCCTCTAGATCTCTCAGCAGCTTTCAGGATACGGTCAATGACCGTATTTGATCTTTGATTCTTGACAGGGTTTTGTTGCCCCAAAGAGAGCAGGTACATGACTCCTCTTTTTAGGTATGCCAGCTCTTTATTCCTTAAGCAATAAATACCAGTAACTTCACCTTTTAAAATATTCTTTAGTAGTAATTTGATTAAAAATTACAATTACACAGATAAAATCTAATACAAATTAAACAAGAGAAAACAATAAAAAGAAAAAACAGAAAGTGCAGAAAAGAAAAAAATTGAAAGAAAAATGGAAAGCAATGAAAAAATAAGAATAAAGAAAAAATATCAAGAAATCACTTCCTCTTTCCTCACAAGTATAAACAATTTTAATAACTTATCACGTTCTCCTAAAATGATCTCTTCTTCCCATATCTGATCTCTTATCTATAAACAAATCCTTAAAACCTCACTGCTTCAATTCTGATCAGCAAAAGTCCATTAAAGGTTACACAAAATAACAACATATCTACTTTAACCTTGATCAAATAAACCAATTTTATATTCCTACCTTTTACATTAGCCATCTTGATCTTTAAGCCCTTGAAATAATGTCCTAGAACTTTATTTCTTTTCATGTTTTTCTTTGTCCCTTCTCACAAAATTCTTCAAAACTTTAACAAGCCTCTTTTGTAAATCCAGTATAGGAAAATTATCTAGGTTACCTCTTCATTTGTATATCCCTTTAATTATTAAGACATACAGGGAAAGCTTCTGAGCTGTGCATAAGTTCTATTCCCAAGATGCATTTTTAAAGGGAAAAAAAGACCCCTACCCCTACCACCCATGGTCCTGAGAGATAAGATTCAGGTGCTAGACCAAAAAAAGAAAAACTATATACTAGCTCAGTGATCTGCACTGAAAAAACTTATCCATGTTTTCACTCCCCTTTAATATAGGTTGCAGAAGAGCAGTGCAAAAAAACCCTTATCAACAGTAAAAATGTCACTGCTTGAAAAGGAGAACTTTTCAGGACCTTGCCAGAACTGAATCCGATCTGTTCATCTTCAGAAAGCCTGTTGAAAGCCTGAAAGATGACCTGAAAGATAACCTGGAAAAAAGATGACCTGAAAAGATGACTTGGAAAAGATGACCTGGAAAAACATTACCTGAAAGAAAGCCTGAAGATGACCAGTCCGGTCTGGTCACTTCAGAAAGCCTGTTAAAGTCCCCCCTCCCTGTGAGTTTCATTGGGTGGGCTACACAACAGGCATCATCTGCTCCCCTTTCTGGAACTCTCTCCCTGCTGGAGATAAGAAAAAAGAAGTAGAACGAAAAGAAAGAAAACAGAATTATGACTTCTGCCCTTCTTTCTATCAAGTAATTACCATCTTCCTCTTTCCCCTTCCTCGTTAACCCTTTTTGATCCCCAAATCCATAAATCACCAGTTCAGTGTTTCTTTCAACAAAACGTCCATATAAGGCTTCCATAAGGCTTTCAAAGAGTCTTTCTGGTTTTTTCCCTGAGCAAACTGATCAGCTAGTACACATTTCTCGTGTACAACTACTCTTCAGTGCCCAGCTTGGACCTTACCCTTCCCTTACTCCTCATGTAAAGGGTTCAATCCAAACTCCTGAGGGCTATATTCCAGGTAGCCCCCTGCGTTCCAAATGTAGTATTAAGGAGGGAGGCAGGCTTGTCTAAAGTCGAAATAGGTGCATCAACTTGTATATAGCACATTGGCTGAAATTACTGTATTTTCCCACAGGTTTGAGTTCTTTCTTCATTGAGGACCATTATAAATCAGTGTAGTTCAGGACTATTTCACAAAACTTGGCTTCTCCAGGGAGGTGTTCCTAATGATGGTCTATGAGCATGCACTTAGTGCATTTAAACAACGTATCAAAGATCTGGAAGTCCAAGAGGGCCAATTTGCTCTACCTAAGAACGTTTTTCTGAGCAGTCAAGCCCATTTTTATAAACCAGCGAGATACTTAGATTATGTAACTCTCTCCAGATTCCAAAGGGCGCCAACTCTAGCACGTTGCCATGCTCTTCCCATAGCAGTTTTGGAGGGCCGATACAAAAAAGTTCCATATGAGCTGAGGTTGTGCCCCTGTGGACAAGGGGCTGTTGAAACTACAGCTCATGTCCTGCTATACTGTACCTTCTACAAGGCTCGTGGACCCATTTTATAACTCCCTATTTTTCGATAAAATATCTGGGAAATTCTGATCTTTTTTATGTACAGCTATTGCTATTTGATCAGTATGATTCAGTTTCTTTGAACATAGCTAAATTTTGTTATACTATTTTTAAAATTAGGCAGACTTTGATTGCCCACTGATGATATCACCATTAACTATAATATATTATCATGTTTTGTTTCATTTCATTTCAATGCATTTTATTTGTAATTCTGGTCTGTGATCATAATAAAATATTGATAGATTGGTAGACCACCTGCACATTTAAACATGTGTTGAACATTTGCAAAAGCGAGAGGGGCCAACTTGTCGAAATGAACTCTTGGGAATCCAGGCAGGATACAAAACCACGTCTTCTCCTCTGAATGCTGGCTTGCTTCTCAAGATAATACAGGTAGTCCTCAAGTTATGTTCATTCATTCATCGACTGTTCAAAGTTGTAACAGCACTGATAAAATGGACTTAGAACCAGTTCTCGAAGTTTTGGCCGTTCCAGTGCCCCCAGAACCATGTGATCAAAATTTGGTCCAGCCCCCACCACTGTTACTGCCGTCCCCCCCCCCCCACTGCCCACAGCACCTGCCAGCACTCCTTAGGACCCATCGCAGTACCCACTCCCCCACCCATGGCACCCACCCACACTCCGTAATGCACACCTGTGGCACATCCCCCACCTGCGCCCCCTAGAGCCCGCATGCACCACCCCCCACCCCACCCCACCCACACTCCTTACCTCTTGCCCGTAGCACCCCCACACACACTCCCTAGTGCATGCCTGCGGCAACTCCCGCCTCAGCTCTCTACTGCCACCCATGGCACCTCCCCCACCCGCAGCTCACAGCCACAGCTCCCACCTGCCAGTCTGCTAGCCTGGGACTCCTGCCTGTTCCCACATCACGGTCACATCAGGTCCTCACTTAACAACCCGCAGAGTCCTGGGGTTACGACCGCAACTGGGACTGCCAGGATTGCTATTGCTAAGGGATGCGGTCAGATGACATCATGCTTTTATATATATATATATCTGTAAGTTTTATTAAAAGTTTTACAAAGAACATAACAACTAACACAAACTAATAAAAAGAAGGAAGAAAGAAAGAAAGAAAGAAAGAAAGAAACAAAACTGCAGAAAGAAAGAGGACAAAGAAATAGAAAGAAGAAGCTTCTGATTTCCTTTGCAGCAAATCTAAGTACAATTACAAAATTGCCTCTTACTGCGTGATTATAAAAAAAGCTCCCTGTTTCTAGTACCCAATTTTTTCCCAGTCATCAAAACCACAAGTCATACACGCATTTTTTTTCTGTTTCATGAAAGAAGTCTAAAAGAGGTTTCCACCCAGCCATAAGTGTGGATATTGTTTTTTCTCTGAACAAAGAAGTTAATTCCGCAAGTTCCATCATCTTCACCAACCTTCCCCTTTTTGAGGTTGTAACAGTCTGACATGACACCATGCTTTATGATATCAAGCAATCAGTCAATCAATTTTATTTCAGTCATAGACCAGCATATAACCAATGACGTAGCTCTTACGCTACAGTAAGTGTAAAAACAAAAATCCTGTTAATAGCATAAAATAGGATGTGGATAGAATTACTGAGGTAACATTGCAGTGTCAAGATATTATAAACAAAGAAAATCCTTTGTAGTTACGGTTAATTTTACAACAAATAATCTAAATACTGTAATTGACTAAAACAAATAACTAAAGAATGGTGTAAACAATACTAAAATTTATAAAAGGCTACAAGAGTAATAAATTTTTATACTAACTTGCCGTATCGGATCAATTATTATTTGGTCACAGAGGAGGAAGTTAGACATAAGATTCACACTTGATTAGGGATGTTACAGCGTATTGTACAGAGCGTAAAACAGAATTTAGCTGAGGACAATGAAATAAGATCAGATTGGTCTGATAGGAGCAACTTGAGATAGAAGGAGTCCGAACGACCTGGGTGTTTATCAAGAAACTGGGATAAGAGTTCCTGGCGAGCATCTGCATAGAGAGGGCAATATAAGATGACGCGTTCCATCGTTTCGATTATTCCTCTGCCACACGGGCATAGTCTTTGACTGAGGGGAATATTTCGATATCTGCCTTCAGTGATAGCTGTTGGAAGGGCATTGAATCCGGCCAGGGAAGAGGCCCTTCTAAATTTTGGAATCGTTATGCAGGTAAGATATCTAGCTGGTTGGAGAAAGTGTGCAGAATGACCCAAGAAAGTGTCCTTAGGTAGAAGTGATAGATCTGATTGTTTAAGATTCTCTCGTGCACGTTCGTAGCCCAGCAGGATGATGGCTGCCCCTGAAAAGCCATATAGTTGCAGTTTAGCATGTATTGCCCGGCACCAAGAGGATCGAAAATTACCGGTCATAAACAGGGGAGCTAGGCCGTCTGGGAAGAAGGAGACCTTAAGCCAGTAGGAGAAAATGTAAATCCAAGCAGAAGTTTCTATTTTCAGTAGGCCAGCTTCACGACGTAGCACCACATTGGAGACCCAGCAGGGAACTTGGAAAATCAATCTTAAAAACTTGGATTGGACTCTCTCAAGAGAAAGGAATGACCTATGAGGGCCCAGCTGAGCTCCAAAAAGGAACTGAGCTCGAATCTCACTTGAAAAATCTTTTATCGCTGCTGGTATATCTTGAGCCGCTTTGAACAAGTGGAAAGATTGTAGAGCTGCCGCTGGTTTTTGTGCATTCAGACTGACATAATCGGCATGAAATTTGCGGTTACCCGAGGCATGAAAAACAATCCCCAGGTATTTAAAAATCTTGACTTGCTCTATTAGATGATTGCTTAACCGCCAGATATGTATCTTAGGGCGCTTGGCAAAAACCATAACCTTGGTTTTCCAGTAATTAATTTCTAGCCAATTTTCTCGGCAATGCTCATCGAGCGTACGGAGTGCCCTCTTCAGGCCAATCTGTGTCCGAGAAAGCACCACGGCATCATCTGCATATAGAAGAACAGAGATGTGTCTGTTTCCCAGTTCTGGGGGATGCAGAGATGGGCTATTCAGTTTGTCTACAAGGGAGTTAATGTATAGGTTAAAGAGAAGAGGAGCTAGGATACACCCTCGTCTCATTCCTCTCTCGACCGGAATTTCCTTGGTGCAATGTGCATACATGTTACACCGCACCTTCATCCGAGAGTTTTCATAAAGCTTATATTTCAGAAACAGTAATCTTCTATCCATAGAGGAAGAGTTCAATTTTTCCCACAGTTTGGCTCTGGCGATGAGATCAAAAGTGCATCTTAAATCAATAAACGCTGCCTAAAGGGTTGAGCGAGCTCCAGAGGAATATTTTTCAACCAGATGTTGATTAGGGCCTGGTCAAAGATACTTGGCAGGACCCTCTCTAAAGCCTGCCTGCTCCTCAGCCTAGAAATTCTTCGTTATAACCCAGTCATCAGGGATCTTAGCATAGTTATCAATATAGGTGAATAGGGAGGCCAGTACGGGTGCCTACCAGTCTAGATTATTACGAATGACCTCCGCTGAGATGAGATCATATCCTGGAGCTTTATTCGATTTCAGCTGTTTTACCAGGTTTATGGTCTCGGAGCCTGAGACTGGGGGCCACCAGGGAAGTAAGTGAACTTGATATTCTAATCCCCTCTTTGGATAAAGTGGTTCCTCCTGCGTATACGATGATCTGAGGTGATCTTCCCAGGCTGAAGCTGGAATAAGAGACGAAATCTGTATGTTAGAGGAAGCAGATTGAGTAGTTACACATTTCCAGAATAAAGCTGAATTCTTAGAGCGAGTAGTAGAGATTAATTTATTCCAGCGCTCCCTCTGAGCCTGCCTCTTCTTTACCCACAGCAGCTGTTTATATCCCTTTTGAGAAGCAGCAAATCCTGCATTGAATGGGAGAGAGGGTCATTTTTATATCCCTTAAAGCTAGAGATCAGTTGTTTCTTAGCTGTTTGACATTCGCTATCAAACCAAGGTTGGTATGGGGGACGCTGGTTCCTCTTTACTCTGACTGGGTGGGTGGAAAGAATTGGCTGAAGAAGTTGAGCTACTTGTGTGTAAGATGACACACAACTAGTTCAACTTCTTCAGCCAATTCTTCAGCCAATGACGCACCACTAGTTCAACTTTTGTGGGGCATATATTGCCCGCTTCTCTTTCAGCTCACCGGCTGCTCTCAAGTGCATAACCCTGCACCAATGTTGACTGCCACACAAGGATTTTCCTCCAACCTCTGGCATTATCCCAAGCAGATGTAACATCTTCATCATTCTTGCCATACACATTTTTCCAAAGGAACTGGCAAGTATCATCCAGGAAAACAGCGTCAGGACGGAACTTCTGATTTACTTTCTGTACCCAAATAGTTTTATTTTTATCCATAAAAATAAGTTTCATCAGCAACTTCTTCCTCCTCCTCCTCCCAAGTGCCAGAGAGTTTTCTGAAGACCAATTGCAAATGGCTGTACAAGAACTCTTCCTCTGGGAACCTTGCAAATTTCCCTCCTCTCTTGGAGCTCTGTTGTGCCTTCTTCCCCTTCCGTAGGGACCCAGCTGAAACCAAGCATCCTTTATACACAGACTGCATATCCTCGTTTAGTGACTGCGTTCCGTTTCAGAGAAAGGGTCGCTAATCAAAATGGCTGCTAATCAAAATGGTCGCCAAGCAAACCATGTGACAGAGAGAGAGAGAGGGAGAGAGAGAGAGATGCTGCGAAGGTCGCCGGTTGCTGCCGCCTCATTTGGACAAAGTTCTCTCGTGAAGCTACGCCAGCCTTACTCTCACTCTGGCGTTCGTTGTGGTCAGGTGCAAAGTATTTCTTTGGAAAATGCATTTTTTACTTCTGTTTACTACTGTTTATTACCATTATACGTGCACACAGTTGCTAACCGAGGCAGCCGCTAAACGGGGACTAAGTGTAGCTGGCACTTTATTGGCTCCCAGTCCACATTCCCTCGTGGGGTTTCAAACCTAACTCTGTCTCGATGGGCCACATGTCTGCCTTTCCTTCCTTCCTTCCTTCCTTCCTTCCTTCCTTCCTTCCTTCCTTCCTTCCTTCCTTCCTTCCTTCCTTCCTTCCTTCCTTCCTTCCTTCCTTCCTTCCTTCCTTCCTTCCTTCCTTCCTTCCTTCCTTCCTTCCTTCCTTCCTTCCTTCCTTCCTTCCTTCCTTCCTGGTGCTTGAGGGGATTCTGTCTGCAACGCAGAAAGCTGCAGGCTGCTCTTCCCACTAGTTCTTGCGGGCGCTTTTCGGGGCCCACCACTGGCACCTCTCCAGGTCTGGGGTGCAGCAGCTGCACAAGGGCCCTTTGTACGTAAGAGGCTTCCTGGCAGCCGGCTGGTCCGCTTCCCTGGCCATGGCTCATTGTTTGGCACTCACGGGTCCTGGGCCTTGCCTGAGCTGTGCTAGCTCTCCCCTCGCCCCCACCCCTGGTCTCCCTTCCTTCCGGTTCTCCCGTTCAGCATCTGGATTGCCTTTAGGATTGCACAGTGAGACTCACACCTCTGCTGCATAAAAATACTGCCGTCTCTCTTCTCTCTGCCCCCTCTCTCACCTTCTCCTCCTCCCTTTCCCAACCTGCCCTTTGCTCCGGCGCATACCCTTGTAATAATTAGCACTTCTACCAAAGGTTACCCAGGAGCCAGTCAGCGTTTTCCCCAGCGGTGCAGTGAGGGCATTGCTCCGCAGCCTAGGTTATTTCTTCAAGCGCTTTCCATCTTCCGACTGTAGTAGCACTAGCTCTGGCTCATCGTTGTTAGCTGGTGACCAAAGAAATAGAGTGGAGCAGAGGAGGGCATCACCATGCCAGGCAGGCACCAAGACATGAAACGTTATACATTTATTTATTTATTTATTTATTCATTTATTTATTTATTCATTTATTTATTTATCAATCATCTCCCCCCAATGGGGGACTCTGGGCGGCTTACAACAGATTAAAACAATAAATAAATACATAGTTAAAATTTATAAAAAACACATTTAGACAAAGTAAAAGGAAGAGGAAAAATCGAGGAGGCCAATGGAAGCAACACCAGGCCTCTAGGGGGCTAGCCAACCCCATATCTGATGGCCTCCCTCCCCAATCCCAGACCAGATGGAAGAACCAGGTCTTCAAGTCCCTCCGAAAGGCCAGGAGTGAGGGGGTCTGTCTACGCTCTGGCGGCAAGATGTTCCAAAGGGCGGGAGCAACAGCAGAGAAGGCCCGCCTTCTGGACCCCGCTAGTAGGAGTTCTTTTGCCAAGGGGGTCTGGAGCATGCCCTCTCTGTGTGATCAGGTGGGACGGGTTGAAATCGTGGGGGAGAGGCGGTCCCTCAGGTAGCCTGGCCCCATGCCATGTAGGGCTTTAAAGGTGATAACCAACACCTTGAATTGGACCCGGAAGCAAACCGGTACTCAATGCAGCTCACGGAGCAATGGTGTTACATGGGTCCTTCTTCAGACCCCAAAAATAGCTCGCGCAGCTGCATTCTGGACCAGCTGAAGCTTCCGGATACTCTTCAAGGGTAGCCCCATGTAGAGCACATTGTACTAGTCTATCTGGGAGATAACAAGGGAATGAGTGACCATTCGAAGGGCATCCCGATCCAGGAAAGAGCGTAACTGGCGCACAACCTGGAGCTGTGCAAAAGCCCTCCTGCCCGTGGCTGCCACATGCTCTTCGAGCAGGAGCCGTGACTCCAGGAGGACACCCAAATTATGCACTGGGTCTGTCTGGGGCAGTGCTACCCCATCCAGCACCAACGATGACAACATCCTGATACAGAGGAGCCATTAACCCACAGCCACTCCGTCTTACCAGGGTTCAGCTGGAGCCTGTTGTTCCCCATCCAGAACCTAACAACCTCCAGGCACCACGAGAGGGCGGTCACGGCATCACTTACCTCACTACGATGGAGATATATAATTGAGTATCATCAGCATACTGATAATACCTCATCCCATGATGACGGATGAACTCACCCAACAGTTGCATGTAGATCTTGAAAAGGGGCGGAGAGAGAACTGAACCCTGCGGCACCCCACAGAGGTGGGGCTGAGGATGGGACCTCTTGCTCCCTATCACCACCAACTGGGATCGACCCCAAAGAAAGGAGGTGAACCAGCACAAAACTGTGCCACCCACCCCTAAATCCCTGAGCCATCCCAGTAGGATACCGTGGTCAATGGTATCAATAGCCGCTGAGAGATCAAGGATAGTTGCACTTCCACCATCCCGCTCCCGCCAGAGATCATCCATAAGTGCGACCAATGCCGTTCCATAATTGGGCCTGAAACCTGACTGATAAGGGTCCAGATAATCCGTTTCCTCCAGAACCCTTTGGAGCTGTGATGCCACCACTTTCTCAACCACCTTCCCCAAAAAGGGAAGGTGTGAGACTGGACAGAAATTGTCCAGTATGGTAGAATCCAGGGAGGGCTTCTTGAGGAGGGGGTGCACTAACGCCTCTTTAAAGGGCGCTGGAAACACTTCCTCCTGCAAGGATGTATTAACTATCGCCTGGATCCAACCGCATGTTACCTCCCGAGCTGCTTTCACCAGCCAGGAGGGGCATGGGTCCAGATGACAAGTGGTGGCCCTCACAGTCTGGAGGATCCTGTCCACTTCCTCAGGAACAACAGGATTAAACCGTCCCCAGATAACTGGGCAAGAACAATCCCCTGGTATCTCCCCAGACCCTGCACCACGCTCAGAGTCCAACTTGGAACGAATCCGAGTGATTTTATCCTGCAGTTGCTCTGAGAATTCCTCCATGAGGCCCTGCAAATGAATTTCCAGATCCCCCTTACTGAGGAGGGATCTAGTGATCCCAAACAGGGCTGCCGGGCGGCACTCCGTGGACGTGATAAGGGCGGAGAAGTATTGGCACTTCGCCGCTCTTAGCGCAACAATGTACGCCTTAATAGTGGCTCTAACATGTGTTCGGTCAGATTCGGTCTGTGACTTCCTCCAGTGGTGCTCTTGATGTCTCTTGGCCCTTTTCAGCACCCTCAACTCCTCCGTAAACCATGGGGAGTGTCGGGGCCGATGTGGCAAGAGAGGTCGCATAGGCGCGATTCTGTCCAAGGCCTGGACAGCTGCCTCCCTATTCCAAGCATCACAGCTGGTGCCACACCATAAACCCAGCAGGGCACATTTCTGAGAGGGGCACCCCCCCCTCGGGCCCCAGCCAGGTCTCGGTGATACGTGCCAGGTCCGCCCCCTCCTCAGTGATCAAGTCACATATGAGGGGGGCCTTGTTTTTAACTGACCTGGCATTAAGCAGCAGCACCCAGAGGCAAGGGCCCCTATCAACCTGCTGGTCAGGGCCTGGGAGTGAGCAAGGAGGGCCGGAACACACCACCAGTAGCACACACTGGGGGCGTCTTCCGCAACAACGGCCTGGCCTCCTGCTCCCTCCATATCGGCCCCTACCCATCACCACCTCAATAATGTAGCCCACCGCATCGTCCCCAGGGGTGCCAGGCCCAGATACCTCCAATCGCAGACCCCCGGAGTCCCCGATCACGGGCAAAGATCCCTCTATCCAGTCAGACATCCACATTCAAAACCAAACACTCCCAGGTGAGGGAGATCCCGCCCACGCACCAGCTCATGCTCTCTGCGCTGGCTGGGACCCCCCCTCCATCAACCTCACACCACAATCACACTCTGACCCCCTGCATGACCTCTCTCACTAGTCGGCAGTGCGGGCATCCCATACACTCACTCACACCTCCTGGCTCTTGCCCCAGTTCACCCCTCTTGAAAATAAGAGTCAATTGGGATGCCATCCGGCGCCCCCCCTGCTGCCCATCTGTTCCTCCAAAGCCAAGGGGTCTTGCTCCACAGTTGGACAGCCACCTTGCATCAGGGCCTGCTGGGGTTCAGCACACTGTACGGGGCTCGCTGGGGCCTGCTGAGCCTGCTAGGCCTGGAGTCTTTTGGGCCATTGGGGCACTGGGCCTGGGGTTGGAAATGCCGTGCCGATCCCCACCAGAGTTTCATCGCGTTGCACTGCTGGTCACTGGAGCCTGCCACGCCGTGCCACAGTTCATCTAGGCTCCCCGCGGTTGACTGCGCCCCATGGGGGTCAGATAGTCTGAAGGCTCGCTGCCAGTCGCTGCCCACGCCAGGGCCCAGCACAACCCTCTGCGCCACTCCGGAACTCAGCGGGCTTGCCATGATGCACTGGCGCTTCCCGGGGCCCACCGCATCAACCCCATGCTCATTGCGGATTGCCGCCCATGCCAGAGCCTGGGAGAGCTCCCCGACCTGCTCTGGGGATTGATGGGGCCCACCGTCCCGCACCAAAACCGCACCGGAGTTTGCCAGGTCTGCTGCTCATTGCTCACCTGGTCTTGCTGCTTTCCGCCATGCTCTCTCCGCCATGCTCCGCTGCCCTGTCCTAGGGCTTGCGCCTGGGTGACCCATCCAAGGGGGAAAACCCCTCCAAGGTCTCCCTCCACACCCAATTCAGCCCTAGGAGGTGGAAAAAATCCCTGGGGGGCGGGGAATAATTCCACAATATTCCCCCTTAGTTCAGCGGCCGCACCCGGAGTTTGCTGGCAGTCGCCATCTTGGATCATCATAATCATTGTCTAATTCCCAGTCTAGCCTATTTCATTTTCAAAGTAAAGGGTGTGTGTCTGTGTATGGATTTAGTAATATGCACATATACACGTCCTTTAAAATCGAATGACTGATTATGAGCCATTAGGTCAGTGTCGACCCTTCGTAAGCACATAGAGTTTCTCCACGGCAGTCTGTCTCCTCCTTGGCCCTTCAGGTCTCCCAACGGTGCAGCCATCACTGCCGTAACGAGCCCATCCACCTTGCCGCTGGTCGTCTTCTTCCTCTCCTTCCTTCCCATCCTCTAAAACACTGATTTTAATATGAAAATTCTTATTGTGGTAGATGGATTTTACTGATCATTGCTCCGCTCCAGCTGTTGCAGTCACACTAAGTTTACCGCTACTCTTCTAAAAAAAGCTGGTTTGCGTTATCCTAACTAGGACACAGCTTTAAGCCATGAGAGAATCTCCCAGATGTAGAGTTAGACTAGAAATGGTACTGAGATGTTTAAAAAATAACAGTAAGTAGACAGCAAACGTGTTTCTCTGCAACTGGAAGACCGTAGCATTCAACAAAAGAATTCAATGGCAGCAAAGTAGCAGCACAGATTTTTACCACATGACTAAATTAGGTTTAAGTTTATATACCTGTACGTGGGCTACCCAGAATTTACAGATATGCCAAAACGTATCATGCTAATGTTAGGTCTGATCGGAGAAAAAAACTGGGAAGTGTGTGTCGGTAATAGCATGCGCGAATCTAATTTGCACGATACACTGAAACTTCCAGATGAGGAAGCAGAATAGAGTGTACTTTTTCTGTTTTTCTCCTCTGAAAATTATACTGTTAAATACAAATGAAACCTTCAGATATTGTGAAGTACTTGCACCCTACTTAGAAATGGGGAAAAGGGTCAGGGATCCCAAGGTTCACTCAAGACTGAATTTCCCTAGGTGTAGGTTACAGGGAACTGGTGCCGTTTTTACGATATAAAATGCTTCCGGTGTCAACATCCTAACAGATGACTTTTCGCCATAGCGTCTGAAGATTCCCTTCAGAGGGCAAAACCAGCCTTCTGCGCCTTTTTTTTTAAACACCAGATCCAGCATAGATAGCCCTCAGCTTCATATGCAGATCCCACTTACCCGCTCCCTGAATTGTTTTTGCTTTCTTGGGTCCCAAGACACCAGAAATTTACTATCAGCTGCTTCTTTGTCCCATCTGCAGAGGCTCCACCTCCAAACATCAAATTAATACCTCTGCCACCTAAAAAAATAAACCACCGGAGGGTTTCAGGCCAGAATGCTGAAATCCCTCAACATTTTGGCATTCTCACGTAAGATCATGGGAATGCGATGGCTGAAATCTCATAAGATTTGCTGATCTCAGACACCGGGAACGGGAATTGCTAGCACCCATCGTCCCCAGAGAATCAGTGGCAGAAATGCAGACCCTTCTTCCCTACTGAGCCGAAGGAAGGGGCAGGTTGACCACTTCCAATTGCACCGCAGCTCCCCTCATACGCACCATTGTGGGAACACAGCAGTTGTGTGGATTTGCAAAGAATCAGCAGCCAGATCAAGCCAAACTCCCTTTTAGAGCTGAATCAGCACAGTGGTGTGTGTGTTTTCTTTTTATGTGCAAAAACACTGGAGCGGTTGCTCTGAAGGCAGACCTGTGAAGCTCTCCAGCTACCTTTGTCCTTGAAAAACCTTGAACAAAGATTGTTTCAGCTGAAGCCTGGGGATAAGTGAGCATTTGCAAGTTAGCAAGTGAGTGGGAATATTTGCAAGTCAGTTAACAGTTTAATCCCCCAGGAAAACAGGCCCACCATAAGTTCTGCAGGGCTTGAGGGTCACGAGCAGAACAATCTTTCCATGGGTATTGTTTGCGTGACAGCAGGCAATCAGCCATGACTCTCTGGTATCCTTCCGCGAGACCGTGGTTCTCCACGGCTAACATGAGGCCCTCAGAGTGAAAAAGCCTAGGTTCTCATAACTTTCCCACAGCAAGGAGGGACCGGTGCTGAGTGGCAAAAGGAGGAGGAAGCTGGAGCCTCAAATCAAAGTATCCTGGGAAGAAGGAGTGATGGAGGTGTCATGGCTGGCCGTGTCACCATACAGTAGTCTCCCTCTCCTAGGCTATTCCCATGTGTGGGTGGGAATATTTGCAAGGATTTCCAAGAATCGGAGCTGGCAGACCAATCTGGATGCTAGGCCCTGCTGGCTTCATTCAAGTCAAGTTTCATTTAGAGCTCCTTTCCCACTAATTCCCACTAAGGAAAGTGGGAGAGTGGGGATAAGGAAATTAGACTCGTCATAAAATACTCCCTGAGATCAAAGTATGATTTCCTGTCTTGTTCAGAGTTTATAATTTTCTTGAGATAAGTGTCAAGGCCCAGGACCATCTGTCTTCACTAAATAACTGTCCTTTGTGTTGTTATCTTTTCTTCCTTCGTGATTCACACATTCTTACCAACAAAAGGCAAGACTTCTTTCATCACCTTTCATCCCCATGTCTCGCCTTGGTGTGACCCTTTCCTTTTTGTAAACACATTCAGATTCCAAGCCTAATCACTTTAACCAGTAAGTACCAGAAAGTCTTCTTACCAGGACGTTTTGTTAAAAGGTGATTTCTATTCCTTACAAAACACACCAAAAACATCCCCAGAGGCGTCTTCAGTGCTGTGTCACAGATCGATTTCTGGGAAACTCACTCTGTTTGGATGAGGCTCCCAGGGCTCACCCAGCGATCAACCGACGGCAGCAGAGATGCATCAAATTATAATCTGTTATTAGCATCTGGCTGTAAATAAATTTATATAAATGGCCTTCTAATTTCTGCAGCCCAGATCTGATAGCTCTGGCTTTGGATCACATCAGTATTCAGCCAGAAATCAATCAGCTCAACTGACAGACTCAGATAACAGCACGCGAACACTGAGGTGCAGAGCTGATTCTGGAGCAAAAGAAAGACCCCACACAAAAGTGTTGTGAATATCAAAATTATGTCTTTTAGATGTTAACTCTTAGGAACACAAAAGATGAAAGAAAAACAGAACAGAAACAAGTGAGATACAGTTAGTCCTTGCTTACCAATCTGTATACCTGTATTTGGCCACATTCTAGAAGACACTTTTTTGCTTACCGACCGTAATTATTACTGGCAACTGCATCACTAAGCGCCACAGTCTGTAAGTGAAGCAGCATGTGACCATGACGGACTTATAGCAGCGCTTCGCATTTGGTCATTAAGCGAGACATTAGGTGACTGCGACTTCCAATTTTACTGCCACCTTGCAGAATGTCGCAAGCCTATTGTGAAGCACGCCATGTGACTGCAGGACGCTGCAACGGTAGTGAATACCCATTGATTGCAAAGTGCCCGAATATCAATCACGTGATCACGGGGACACTACAGCGGTCATGAATGTGAAGATTGGTCATAAAGTTGCTTTTTCAGCACCATCATAACTTTGGAGAGTTGCTAAACGAGGCAGTCAGTAAGGGAGGTCTACCTGTATTTGGCCACATTCTAGAAGACACTTTTACCTAGCTTTTCAATTATTTCCAGAAAATATTGATGGACAGGAGTTTTGTCACCTCCGCTGATCCATACTGCACATTTGCTAAAAACAACAGAAACAAAGAAGAAAAAGCCTTGTGTCTGCAAGAAAGATAGAACTGCCTTCACTTCTGTTCATGTTGAAATCTATTCTACCCTACAACACAGCCTCATTAAATCCTCAAAGGTTAAAAGGTAGCAAATGCCACACGATGACAGGATTATGCAAAACACTTCAAAGGAGTGTTTCACAAAGCAGCTGGGCACAAACTGAACATCTCTCCTCAAAGTCTTAAAGCAGCCATGTCCTCCAGCAGTCTCAAGCTGCTTTCCAGCCATTTCTCACTTGTGTTGTGTGCATGCAGACTTCTGTTTGGCATCAATGGGACATGTGAAGGCAAGAACCGAGAAGCAAGGCAGCCTCTGAAACAGTCACGCAAACCTTCCAAAGGGCACAGCTCTTCCGTGCTCCTTCAGAAGGAGGTCATACTCACGCTGCTGCCTTTTGTGAAGGGCCTCGTTCTAATGCTTTGGGTGGCCCCAACACTTCCCATCATTGCCACGGCTCACCATGCATATAACCGGGGTCTCTTTAATACCAATTCAGTGTTCTACCCACAACATCACAATGCATTGTGCCCTTCTCACATATTCATCCTTGCCAAGAGAGACTGGTTGGCTCTGCTGGGTTCAGTTCTAGGAGAAGGGGTATTTCAAGGGGCTTCAACTGTGGCTTTTAGAGCTGGGCATTTTGTATCGTGGAACTACTTCTTCATTTTTTATCTTGAAAAGCAGAACGTTTAACCGTAACAAAATAATCCAAAGAGTTGACCGTGTCAACCATGGAATAAGAGATAGAGTTAAAGGTATATGTCTGATAGCTATTATAATACGACTGCTCTAAAATACCTTGTTTGTATTGACTGATGTTGCACTGCACAATCTTTATTAAAATAAGAAAGGAAAGGAAAGGATTGTGCCCAGAATTGTCTGGATGAGAATGACTGTTGGCTGAATCAATTGTTTCAGTGTTTCCAGTGGAATTAAAGTTGATATTTTCTGTTTCCCGCATTCTCTGCCAATTACTCTTTTCTGGCACTGAATCTGGTTCTTTTATACCATGATATAATACTCAAGCTAACGGCTGTTTTTGTGCAATTTCTTTATTTATAGCTTTTACTTCTTTAAAAACCCATTTTTAGCCTAAGACGAAACAACAAGGTAGCAACAAAAGAAAAACATGTCAAACAAATTGAAGGAAGCTCTTTAATGGACTTCATTTAGGAGAAGACTTGGACGATTGGTACACCACTTTCACATTTATACATTTGTTGAATGTTTGCAAAAGTGAGAGGGCCCTACTTGTCGAAATGAGCTCTTGCGAATCCAGGCAGGATGCAAAACCATGTCTTCTCTTCTAAATGATGGCTAGCTTCTCAAGTTAGTAGTGAGACAATCTAACTTGTGTGTGCTGTTACATACAAAACAACTAGAAATACCCAGTCTACCACCCAGCTTGGCAAATAAGAAGTAGTCAGGATGATCAGCTTTGCATCCCAGCCAGCAGAGTAGCGAGCACGAGGATGGCGGGACGTTAAGGCATGCTCTATACGGTCTGTCACCAAACAGAAGTTCTTCTCACCATATATCTTGGAACGTTGCACCATTTTGGAATCTAGGTATGAAAAGCATTAAGCACAGAAACTATCATCCAGGAGAAATTGTGAAGTTTCTAGTAATAGCCCTGGCTTTTAAAATCAGTGCCAAACTGACTCTCCATGGATAGTTAAGCTTATCAACATGTTGAAATTGTCATCATATATTTATTTCTTCAGATGTTTGTGTGGTGGTCAATCCAGAAATTCTACGTAGTTTACAATGACACACTTGCCATATAATAAAACAAATTCCAAACACCAAGACATTTTAAAAAAGCAATAAAGTCAGTAAGAAGTGATCTAAAAACTAAAGAAATTCATGTCAAACAGGACTACCCATAGCACCTCAACATTCAGTGCAGCACAATGGTCTATTCAGCCTTACAACAACTAGGAGGTTGGAGCCCCCAGCCCTCAGGGGATAATCTATTGCACAAGTGTGTGGGGGGGGGGGGAGCGCCCAAGAAGGACCACTCAGCAGACATAGAAAGAAAAGGGCGATAGGCTGAAAGAGGTTGAAACGGGGGAATGAGAGAGCTGTAAATAGAGGAATTGTGAACAAGGGCTCCTCCTCCAGGCCACTGAGTTAAAACAACATGCACCACATCAGGATAGGCCAGTAGCTAGTGGACAACCCTGGAAACCAACCATTTTGACAGACCCATGCATAACAAACGCAGCGATCACCCTAAGAATCTCAAAGTTACGATGGTGTAAGCAAAAGGCACGGCTGAGAATTTTGGTGACATAAGTAAACTTGGTGCCTGGAGCTGCGTGAGATTGATCCAAGGACTATGCGCAATTCCTCAAATATACCAAAAGTAATAAAAACAGCAGAAAATATGGCCATGAGAAATCCTTAGCAGCAGCAGCAGCAACAGCAGCAGCAGCCAACAGCAACATAAGCAGCATAACAAAGCTGGCAGAAGCCAGCTCTCATTCTGGTTCAGCTCAATCTTCTGGGCACCACAGGACCAGCACTCTCAGGGAGGAAGATGCCCAGGTTTATACAGAGTCTGGGAAACCTGACCCTCTTTGGAAAGTGCCGACCAAGCGCTCTGCAGAACTAGTTGCCTGGACTCCCCTGCAGACAGGCCAAATGCCCACTGGGAAGAGTGACCAGTTACGAGAGGGAGAGGGCAGCCTACAGTGGCTTCTGCTGGCCACATCCTGAGCTCTTTGGCAACCAAAGGGTCAGCAAAGCATGTCAGTTCACATCCACAACAAAGAAATGGCACTGGAAGCAGTTGGAACACATGACTTTAAAACTGGAATAGCTACAGGTGACATTAAACTGCCTCAGGGAAGTTCATGAGAACATGGCAGGAAAATGTGGTTACTGGGTAAGGGAGGAGTGGCCTCGTGTGTTGAACACCCCAAACTCACCTTCTTCCTCAGCCTCAGCCCCAGCCCACATGGGGGAATGTGATTGGCTTTTTTCTTACCAGCAGGAAGTCCACAAATCTCTTCCCTGAACTATTCCTACAAAGCCACTCCCAGGACAGCACTACCTGCCAGCCTCAGTACCAAAAGAGAACAGAAATTGAGTGTTGGGAGAGAGACAGTTATGCTGGCACCTTCTTGGGACACTTCACAGACTGGAGGAAAGCATGATAAACCATGACCCCATGGCTGCCCTGCACGCCTGGCCCTCTAGCACTTTCTCGGTTACCACCAAACAGCCTTCCCCACAAGCTCTTTCCCCTTTAACTCACACATTTTCAAGAACTTCTGCCCATAGCTTTCTTGAATGTTCGGGGCCAGCTGGCACCATATTCTCTGCAAGGACTCCTCCAGAGGATCAAAGATAGGTGTTGAAAAAACGCCAGGTTCAACCACGCTGACATGGACCCCTAAAGTCTGCATCTCTTGCCTGGATTGAAACCAAAGCAATAAGAAAAAAAGAAAGGGCTTGTTCTTAGACCAAGGATCCACAACTTTCAATGTCCTGCTCCCACAGCATCAAATACAGAAAATTGCCTTTTCTGCTGGAATTCTCTAAAAGGAGGTTCAGAAGGGTGACAGAAACTGTCCCCCAAATATAATGGTGCCTTCCATGTCCGACTGACATGCCTTGCTAGGAACCTTCGCTAGACATTTCCCATTGTTTTCGTGGAACCGATTTCCAAATGGCGCCTTCCTTTGGGACCACCACAGAGAGGCGGATACCTCAGGTTTTCAACTGGTCAGGACATCTCTCTGGCTAGAAGAAGAATGTGTTTGCCAGTGTGTTTCAGTTGCATTCAGTTGATGGGTCATTTATATCGTTCATTTATTTTTAATTTTTAGTATTATTAAATTTATATGCCGCCCGTCTCCCCCAGAGGGAGACTCTGGGCAGCTCACAATTAAAATCAAACAACAAAAACAGTAAAAAGTACTGCTTTACTTGGCATAGCCAAGATTTCACACTCTTCCCGAAGGACATGAGAGTGGGGGCACACCACACCTCAGGTGGTAAGTTGTTCCACGGGTGGGGGCCACGGCAGAAAAGGCCCTCTTCCTAGACCCCGCCAGTCGAAATTCCTTGACTGGTAGGGTCTGCAACATGCCCCTTCTGCCAGACCGAGTGTGGCAGCCTGATATAACGGGGGCAAGACGGCTCCTCCGATAACCTGGTCCTGTGCCATGAAGGGCTTTACCAACACCTTGAATTGGACCCGGAAGCAAACCAGCAACCAACGCAGCCTGCGTAACAGGTGTTCTATGTGCCCCTGGGGGCATTCAAATCTGCCGGTGCTGCACCATTTTCTGCCACCTGTAGCTTCTGGATCCACTTCAAGGGTAGCCCCACGTAGAGTAGTAATCCATAATACCAGTGTTACTGTTTATTTTCAATTAAAACATCTTTATCCCATGGTCTCTGAATGGGATCTAAAATGCAGTCGACCTGGATAACAAAAACAGTTAAACACAGGATCTCAAGGCATAGTATCCACATGAAAAAGAGACTTAAAACGTGCAAGTTCCTCACTTTCCGACAGTAATTAGGACCAGGAACAACATCACTAAGCAACGCGGTTGTAAGGCGCAATGCCACGTGACCGTGCCGATTTATGACAGCAGTTCTGGTGGTCACAGTTGGTGCCATGACGTAAATCCAAACATGGTTGCAGCGTCCCGCGGTCACGCAATCCCCATTTGTGACCTCTTCCCGGCTTCCCCATTGACTTTTTCGGAAGCTGGCAGTGAAGGTCGCAAATAGTGATCACGTGGCCAGGGGATGCTACGACCGTCATAATTGTGACTCAGTTGCCAAGCAGCCAAATCATGTTCACATGACCGTGGGGACAGTTGCAACTACAAGGATCAGTCATAAGTCCCCCTCATTCAGCACCATCATAACTTCAAACAGTCGCTGAACAGGTGGACATTCAACAAGGACTACCTGTATATCCAATTCAAATCAGACATATTTCAAATAGCCCTTGATCTCCTCTCTTACCTTCCATTTTCTAAATTGGGGGCTTGATGAGAAATGTGATTTTCTCATTATTTCCACTGTTATTTCTTCATTTACTTCCATCTGTAATTCACCTTTTCTTTCATGGACCATGAAATGATATCCGATTGTTTTGAGCTGTTATCACCCCTCCGATTACTTTTACTGAAATATATATATATACAGCATATATATCTTTTAAAGGTATCTTTTACTGAAACCGTAATTAAGTACGGCTTCAGCATACCTCTTGACCACTTCCCAACACTTTTTCATTCTAGCCTGGAGGGGACGCCTCCTTAGAAAGCCAGAGGGCACATACGAAAGGTTCAGATCGTGATGTAGCTGCTGGGTATTGTTATTGTCTCATCCTGGCCAACCTCCTCATTGGGATAAAAATTGCCCCAATTCATTTGAGAGTCTGAGGCAAAAAGAACAAGATACTGCCCACCACATCACTCCATCCACCAAGGTTAGCAGATTGGATGTCCAAAACCGGACAGGCCATCGGGCATACACAGCTATGACTTCTTGCACCTGAGCCCCTTTGTCTGCCTCCGAACTGAACACATCAGTAACCTCTCTCTCTACCCAGTGGTAGGGCTAGCCCCACTTGTAGTTTGGAAGTCTTGATGACAAATCTTCAGAAGTTACTTTACCTCAGACTGTCAGAAAAGGCTTCAATGCCGTATTTGGATATAGGATAGCCTCCTCCAATGAACGACAGTCTTCCCAGCACACTGGACACGTTGACCACCCTCCCTTTGGCCTTCCTTACAAAGGGCAGCATGTGAAGCGTTACGTCAATTAACCCAAGCAGGTTGACATCCAGCACTGATACAAAGTCCTTCTTGGTCAGCCACTCGTTGGGAGCTGTTGGGTTACCAGTACCTGCATTGTTTATCAGTCCCCAAAGTCCTGTGGAATCAGAGGAGATAAGACTGTTACAACTCCACTTGCTTCTCTTTGCAGATTCGCATCCATGCATCCATGCATCCATGCATCCATGCATCCATGCATCCATGCATCCATGCATCTATCTATCTATCTATCTATCTATCTATCTATCTATCTATCTATCTACCTACCTACCTACCTACCTACCTACCTATCTATCCAGGTTTCCATACATTCAATATTGCTAACCCCAAATCTGTCAAGAAAATATCAACCCTTCAGCGTAGAACAGACTAGAAATCCAAAGTGATGGATGCTAATATTCTAGAAGATGCCATGCCTTATTAATTTAGGCAAGAAAGCCATCATAATATTGGCACGTTAATAAAAACAATAATGGTAATTTTGGGGCACATTGAGGACACAGAGTAAGAGTTAACCAGGCACAGTACCTTTGTTCCCCACACATGTTTTCACCCACTCAGTTGCTGCTGCAACACTCTCAGTGCTGGTGACATCCAGCAGGGTGGTTTTTAACCGGTCCGATGTGAGTTTCTCCAGCTGTTCCGCCCCTTCCGGAGTGAGACACGCGGCCAACACCCGCAGACCCCGGGCATCCAGCTGCCTGGCCAGCTGGTTCCCAAAGCCAGTGTCACACCCCGTGATGAAGGCGTATTTCTCCGTCAGGTTCTCCACCGTCTGTCTCTCCCGGTACCATCGTCGAAGGAGGTAAAGCCCCACCAGGGCAGCCAGGTAGAGCCACATGGCTGATACCTACCAGGAAGAAGCAAGCAGTGTGAATGGATGAGGAGCGATGCACATAGCAAGCTTCGGAAGCCCAGACGTTTTACTGTGAAATGATTGGCTAGTGGCCTTGTTGGTAAGACCAAGAACCAGTGAGTAGACCATTTCCTTGGAACCTCTCTGTACAATGAGAGGACAGGAGATCACCCACATGCGCTCCAGACAGCTGCTTCTCGCAAGGAGACCATAGGACACTGGTTTTCTGTGGGTTTGAGTGCCAGGAAATGAAAGGATCAGCCATCTTGCTCGCAACCATGGCAGAACCTTTTAAAGGAGACTACATTCGCTAACCTCCCTCTCTAATCACTTTCGGAAATTACCTATTAACCATCTTAAAACTATTAGCAACCTTCGGAACAATAAGTCTGAAAAGTTGCCAGCTGAGATTATCTTCAACTCTGAACAAAAGAAAAAATTATTATAAGCTATGAACTTAAAGAATTAATAATAATAAATAAATATTATTTATTATAAAATACATAGCTTCTCGTGGGAAACACTTGTTTTGGCTGTCTTGGATTGTAAGTAATAACAAAGATAAGTGACTTTATGATTTTAGGAACTGGACACAAGAGGGGACCAGAGATTCCAAAGAGAAGTAAAAAAAAAACATATAAGCCTGCTTTTGTACTGAGACTTAAAAAATGACACAAAACATTATAACATTGGAAATATTAAAGGAGATCTTTGAAGAACAGAGCCAGAAATTAGTGGCTACAATATCAACAGTGGCACTATAGGTAGTTCTTGACTTACAACCACAACAGGGACTGGATAATTCGCCGTTAACCAGTTCTATAGTGAAGCAAGGCATCACGTGACTGCACCCAATTTTATGACGTTTTTTGTGGCAGTCATTAAGCGAATCACCACGGTCATTAAGAAAATCACGTCGTTAAGTGAATCACACGGATTGATTTTGCTTCTGGAAACTGGCTGGGAAGGTCACAAATGGTGATCACGTGGCCCCCAGGATGCTGCAACTGCCCTGAATACATGCCAGTTGCCAACCAATCGAATTTTAATCACATGACTGCGGAGACGCTGAGATGGTCGTACTGGCTGGAGTTTTAAAAATTAAAGGGGAAATACAAATGACAAACCAAGAGATTGACCTGGAAAATGTTTTCTTATTGGATTTACAAAAGAGGCTTGTTACATCCTTGAAGAGGTTGGTGTGATGGGATAAAGAAGAATTGTAGAGGAATCAAATCCTATGACAATATTTGAATGAACTAAAGATTAAGACTGTTAGTAGTAAAAGGAAGGAATATAATGTCAGTTTATTTGATCAAGGTTAAAATGAGACTTTTTGTTTTTTTTTTTGTTTGGCAAAGTTCCGGCAACCCTTTACGGACTTTTTGCTGACACCAGGATTGAAAAGGTGATGTTTTATGGATTTGCTTATAGATAAGAGATGGGATATGAGATGAAGAGATATCTGTTTGTAATCTTTAAAGGGGTGAAGACTAATAATGTTTATACTTGTTGTGACGAAGTTTGGAAGTCACTTCTTTATATATTTCTTTTCTTTTTCTTCATTATATTCTTTATAATATAATTATAAATTATAAATATAATGGACACATACTGAATCAATGCCAAAACTGAATTGGACGCAAATAAATTGCACGCTGGTTTATGACCTATCAAGATTTATTTCTGGTAAGGTGTCGAATTTTTTTTTACTTGAGAATAAATGCATGACAGATTTCCTTTCATCCCAAGAGATCATCCTTTCTCTCTTCAGTCTAAAAGTCATGACGCTGAGGCAATTTTGGATCGCTGGCAACATTTCTCAGTGGTATATTAACTGATCTGGTAAATGAACCACCCCACCCTCCCCAAACACAGACAATGGCCAGAGATTGTCCTTTCACCTTCCAATAACGTTTCGGGTTACTCAGTTGGCAAGGTTCCAACTGTGATCTCCATATACCAGAACATATTTTCCGAATTTCCCCGTGAAACTGTTGCTTAGAGTTAGAGGAGGAGGCCTGACTGTTGTCCCTATCTCATTTTTCACACACATGCCCCATCGAATCACCCAACCCCTCTATGATTTGGGGCCCTTCCGCCTCTGGAGTTAAAAGAGTATTTCACCCTTCCTTGAACTGGCACAAAACAAGGGCAGCAGAAAAGGGATCTCCCGTTGCCAATCCCTAACCTAGCTCGGCTGCATCTGGCTTCAGTCACTGCTGGAGGACATGGCCCTCGTTTGGAAGGGCACTATGGTTATAAGTGAGGCGGAGCGTTTTCTCCTCTGCTTTGCTCCCCTCCCCTTTCAGTAACTCACAGTCAAGCCCTCCAGCAGGAACAGCTTTTAGGCAAGTCTAGGCTACCCTTGACTTGGCCTTCTCCCACACCCCACCTGGGCACCTTCCAAGGTGTACAGAAACACTGGAATAGAGATAGCCGAGGAGCAGGAGGAGGAGCAGGAGGAGGAGGAGGAGCAGAAGGAAGAGGAGGAGGAGGAGGCACGCCCTGCCACAATTGGGCTTCTAGCTAGATCCTGTAGCCTGGGAGAACTGAAACGGATCACCTGTGGCCCCTTCCTTTCGACCCACCATAGAGAGGCGGATACCTCAGGTTTTAAACTGGTCGTGACGACTCTGTGGCTAGAAGAAGAAATGCCAGTGCGTTTTAATTGCATTCAGTTGATGGGGTAATTTATATAATACCAGTCTTACTGTTTATCTTTAATTAAAACATCTTTACCCCACGGTCTCTAAATGGGATCTATAAAGCATTCAAACTGGCTGACAAAAATAGTTAAACACAGGACCTTAAGGTATAATATCCACATGAAAGACACTTTACAAAATGCAATATATGTAGTCCTCAGTTTCTGACAGTAATTGGGACCAGAAACTCCATTACTAAGCAACACGGTGGTAATGTGTGACCAGAGGCCAACTTTTCTGGGCTGGCAGCATTCCTGCCCAGATATCCTCCTGCCTTGGAAGAGGTACTGTATTTAACTTGAATGAGATGCAGGAAAGGGTAGGCCTTCCCATTCCTTACAGCAAAGCAAAAAAAAAAGGGGGGGGGGAATACTGAGTTTAAGGAAGGCAGGATACAGGTACCAGCTTGTTTCCATCTAGTTTCTATAATGAGATTTTTAAAAAATGTTTTAAAATAATCTCTTCAGTGCTTTTTTGGGGAGGGGGGTTGGCAGGTTGCATTCAGCATGAACTGCTACCCTATGTATTCTTGTGGCCCTGGGGTCAAACAATAAAAGGGCAAGAGTCCTGGGCTGAGTTCCCACTGTTTCCTTAGGGCCGAAGCAACAGCTGAAATGTTTCAGGTATCCTTCTAATAAAACTACTGTTTGAAGGAATGCTGCCAGCCCAGACAATTCCTAGGAAACCTTTGCTTTCAGCCTGAAATAAACCCCATTTTTCATTTTGCCCAGAGCCCTTTCTTTTCCTGCTTCTCATCCTGCTTTTCATCTCCCGCTTGAGAGGACTTCAAAAGCCAAAAGCACTTTAGCTACCTGCTTTTCAGGGATTGCCACTTAAGGCATTCCTTCATAGACATTCCCCTACTTACAAACGGGTTACGTTCCAAGAGGCTTTTCGTAAGTCCATTTTGTTCATAAGTCCAACAAAGTAAAAAGTAAAAAAAAGAGGAGGAGGGTGAACTAATGATTTATGGATTTGGGGATTAAAAAGGGTTAATGAGGAAGGGGAAAGAGGAAGATGACAATTACTCGATAGAAAGAAGGGTGGAAGTCAAAATTCTATGTTTTCTTTTCTTTTTACTGTTTTCCCACCTTTTTTCCCTTTATTTTTTATACTTTTATTGTATAGAAAATTTCTGATAAAAATATTTTTTAAAAAGGTAGAAGTTACATAAGAGAACCATAAATTATATTATATTAAATTAAAGACAGACACCCCTGTCCAAATCAGCTGGGGTGAAGGGCTGAAGGGTTGGTGGAAGAACTCAGTTATGGCTTGGTTGTAGATTGTTAGTAAGGTGGGGGCTGCAGGTACCTCCACAGGGAGAGAGTTCCAGGAAGGGGGAGCAGAGGAGGCCTGCTGGGTCACCCACACCCCATGAACCTCACAAGGAGGGGGACAGGCTTTCTGAAGATGACTAGACCGGCTTCAGTTCTGGCAAGACCGTGAAAAGTTCTCCTTTTCAAGGAGCAATATTTTTACTGTCTATAAATATTTTCCCACTGTTCTTCAATCTTATTTCTAAGGCAACCTATAGTAAAGGGGAATGAAAACATGGATGTGTTTTTTCAGTGCAGATGACTGAGCTAGCAAATAGTTTTCTTGTTTTTGTTCAAGCACACGAATCTCATCTCTCAGGGCCGTGGGTGGTAGGGGTGGGTGTCTTTTCTTTTCTTTTCTTTTCTTTTCTTTTCTTTTCTTTTCTTTTCTTTTCAATGCATCCTGTTAAAAGGACTTCTGCATGGCTCAAAAGCCTTCCCTCTACGTGCAAACTTGTATGTTATTGGGAGTTTCCCTTGTAGTAGAATTTTTCATGGCTACCATTAAACTATAAGCAAGATTTGTTACACTGAAACGCAAGTTGGTTTGGTGACAGCGCTGCAGGATAGACTGGATATGGATAGACTGTGTGTAAAAGATGTTATGGAAGAGGAACAAGTTTTACCGGACAAGATTGAGACTGATCTGAAAGTGGGTGTAAAAATGACATGCTGCAGGAATGATATGTAGAAAGATGCTGCACCAATGATACAAAAGAAACCGGCTGATGTCTTAATAATTAAAAGGGATATACAAATGACAAACCAAGAGAGTAACCTGGATAATCTTCCTATACTGGATTTACAAAAGAGACTTGTTAAGAATTTGGTGAGAAGGGACAAAGAAAAAATGAAAAGAAATAAAGCTTTAGGACATTATTTGAAGGAACTAAAAATCAAGAGGGCTAAAAGTAAAAGGAAGGTTTATTTGATCAAGTATAAAATAGATATGTTCTCATCTCTGGAAATACTTAGTGGACTTTTGCTGATCAGGACTGAAACAATGAGGCTTTAAGGATTTGTTTATAGATAAGGGATGGGATATGGGGAGAAGAGATCATTTGTTATATTTTAAGAGAACGTGATAAGTTACTAAAATTGTTTATACTTGTTGTGATGGAGCGGGAAGTCATTTAAAGATATATTTTTTTCTTTACTATATTCTTATTTTTTCTTTTCTATTTTTCTTTCTATTTTTTTCTTTTCTGCACTTCCTATTTTTCTTTTTATTCTTTTCTTTTTTAGTTTCTATTAGTTTTTATCTTTGTAATTTTAATTTTTAATAAAATTACCATTAAAGAAATTTAAAAATATTTTAAAAGTTGAAATTACTGATTTTTTTGGCATAAGGAATAAAGAGTTGGCATGAGTCAGAAACCTGCTCTCTTTTGGGCAACAAAACCCTGTCAAGGACAAAAGACCAAACACTGTGGTTGACGGTATCCTGAAAGCTGCTGAGAGATCTAGAGGGGCAACAATGGTTGTGTTCATCCAGGTCCCTCTGTGGGACAACCACAAGCAGTTGCTATCCCGTGCCCAGGACTGAAGTCAAACTGCCACGGGTCCAGATACTCCATTTCTTCCAGAACTCTCTCTAATTGGAGGCCCACCACTTTCTCAACAACTTTCCCTAAGAAGAGGAGAGGGGAGTTGGGACAGTCGTTGTTCACACCTGCTGGATCCAGCTTCTTGAGAAGTAGCTGGACCAGCCCCTCATTCAGGCTGCTGGGAGCTCACTGAGGAGAATAAGGAAGATGACTTTGATGGAGATATACCAGCTCTGTTGCCAGGGCTAAAACATTTTCTAGGTCCAGAATGTCCAGATAACATTCAGAAGTGGCTGAGACAGAAGCCTCCCTGACAGACTGGAGTTTAAGAAGGGGGAAGGAGGTAGAGCAGAATCACATTGCAAGATCCTGTTATCATAGCCAGTCTCAATAAAAGTAGTTTTAGCCTTCCTGTGGTGTTGATTTCAAGGTCTGGTCTGACACTCACGTTCCTTGCACTGTTCGAACACAGATTCAAAGGGTAGTAGTAGTAGTAGTAGTAGTAGTAGTAGCAGCAGCAGCAGCAGCAGCAGCAGCAGCAGCAGCAGCAGCAGTATACTTTATTGATTAGTGATTTGACCATATCAAAGGATAGGCATCAGGCACAGTAAGATACAATAAAATGGAATAAAGTGAGGTACAGTAAAATAGGATAAATAGACTACAGGGAGAGAAAATAGGTAAATGTAGTAAGGTAAGATAGAGTAAGGATGAAAAGTAGGATAAAATAGTATAAGATAAGCTAAAATAGAGTGCAGAGATATATAATAAAATAAATATTAAAATGTGAAAACAGTATGTGAATTCATCACCTTTGCATGCAACCCCGATGTGTTCTATAAAACGTGTTCTCTGTTGTACAGCCCTGTCTGTAAATTGCACAGTTCTAGTGGCTACACATTTGTGCCCTGAAGGAAGCAGCAACTAGGACAGCCAGAAGGGCCATTATAAGTTGGCCTGTGGTCACACATTACCACCGTGTTGCTTAGTAATGGAGTTTCTGGTCCCAATTACTGTCAGAAACCGAGGACTACATATATTGCTTTTTGTAAAGTGTCTTTCATGTGGATATTATACCTTAAGGTCCTGTGTTTAACTATTTTTGTCAGCCACTTTGAATGCTTTATAGATCCCATTTAGAGACCGTGGGGTAAAGATGTTTTAATTAAACATAAACAGTAAGACTGGTATTATATAAATTACCCCATCAACTGAATGCAATTAAAACGCACTGGCATTTCTTCTTCTAGCCACAGAGTTGTCATGACCAGTTTAAAACCTGAGGTATCCACCTCTCTATCGTGTCCAAAAGGAAGGCGCCATTTGGAAATCGGTTCCACGGAAACAATGGGAAATGTCTAGCGAAGGTTCCTAGCAAGGCATGTCAATCGGACATGGAAGGCACTTTATAATTGGGGGACAGTTTCTGTCACCCTTCTGAACCACCCTTTAGAGAAATCCAGCAGAAGAGGGTAATTTCCTGTATTTTATGGTTGCGGGAGCAGGACATTGAATGTTGTGGATCCTTGGTCTAAGAACAAGCCCTTTCTTTTGTCCTTATTGCTTTGGTCTCAATCCAGGCAAGAGATGCAGACTTTGGGGTCCACGTCAGCGTGGTTGAACCTGGCGCTTTTTCAACATCAATCTACAATCATAAGCAGGGGTCCTTGCAGAGAATATGGCGCCAGCTGGCCCCAGACATTCAAGAGAGCAAAGAAAGAAAGGGCAGAAGTTCTTGAAAATGTGTGAGTTACAGCGGAAAGAGCTTGTGGGGGAGCTTGCATTCAAAAGATATAACATTGTTTATGTTTTGCAACTCTTACCTTGTGGGCAAAGGTAGCAAAGCTGTGGTGGGGACGCGAGGGGGTCTTGAGTGGGAGATGTGGAAGAAGAACCTTGCAGTGGCCAGCAGGAGCTCTTCCTGCCTTTTGTTCTCTCCCCGGGAATGTCAGGCAGCCAGAAGAGGACTGCACCACATCGGATTTCGGTGATGACAGGAAAACGCGGAGAACACGGAATGAGGGCGTGTCCGGGATGTGTCGCATCTTACACCTTTTTTGGGAGAGCATAAAGGAAGACTCTGCCGCCAAGAGAGGAGCAGCTGTCAGGTCAACAGCAAGTGATGGTAAAGGAGGAGCAGTCTTGAACTGCACCCAACCAGCAGCGCAGAAGCTGAAAGAGAAGCAGAGCTCAGCAGCTTCACCACTCCAGCAGCCACGCCGAGAAGCTACAGCCAACCAGCAGCTGGTAAAGTGCCTTCCTTTTTTTACCCCAGACAGATTGAGGAACTGCCAAGCACAGGCTTCAGCAGCAGAGTAGAGCAGCAGTTGACAGCAATAAAGAAGCCAAGTTTAGGGTGGCTAAAAGGGGGCTAGAGACTTTGGTGTAAGCTGAAGCAACCGAGAAGAACAGACTGTTTAAGAATAAGATGTAGACATAGATGTTAGTATAGAGAAACAGGTAGTCCTCAGGTTACGACAGCAATTGAGACGGGTATTACCGTCGCTTGGAGATGCAGTCGTAAAGCGCAAAGTCATGTGACTGCATCACTTAGCGACAGCAATCCTGGCAGTTCCAGTTGCCGGAGTAACTCCAAGACGCATGTGCCATTAAGCAAGAAGTGGCGGGAGTCCCAGGTAAGGAGCATGGGGGCTGCTGCGGGGGTATAGTGGGGGAGGCTGTGGGAGGCCCTGGGCGGCCTGGCACGGGCTGCACCTGAGTCGAGGGGGGCTGGGGAAGGGCTTGGGGTAGCCGGTGGAGGATGCTTGCAGGTGGTGGGGTTGCCGCGGCGGGAGAGACCTACTGAAGCGACTTTCAACCTTCCCTGCTGGCTCCCTCATTGACTTTGCTTGTGGGAAGCCAGCAGGGAAGGTCACAAATGCTGATCATGTGACCGTGGCTCTCTGTGACCTCGTAATCGCAAGCTGGGCACCCGGCTGCCTGCATTGTGATCACGTGACCGCAGGGGTGGGGCGATGGCTGGGACTTCGAGGACTGGTCATAACGTCCATTTCTTCAGCGCCATCATTACTTTGAACAGTTGCTGAATGAATGGATATAACCCAAGGTCTACCTGCATTTGAAGAAACCATGGGCTTAGTAATAAGTAAGTTCGTTAAGTACATAAGATAGACAATAAGTAAGTTTGTTCATTTTTTGCAATAAAAACCTCCCTGGAGAAACACAGGGAAGATGAAACAGTCTGTTTGTTGCTGGTCTGTACCATTTCCCAAAAGAACCCCTTCACCGGAGGCTATAAACTGGCAAATAAGAAAATAAAACAAAAGGGATCAGAGGAGTTTTTGGGTTGGCTGGGAGGGTCATACGCATGGCCTCCAATTAGAGAAGACAAGAGTGCATCTGTGCTTACCTGACAGTTCCCCTGAATTTGTCAGGCTCAGTTGCTTTCCCCTTCCCCAAGAAGCGAGAGGGCTTGCCCCGCAGCTGATCCATTTCAGTTCTCCCAGGCTACAGGATCTAACTAGTAGCCCAATTGTGGCAGGGCGTGCCTCCTCCTCCTCCTCCTCCTCCTCCTCCTGCTCTTCGGCTATCTCTATTCCAGTGTTTCTGTACACCTTGGAAGGTGCCCACGTGGGGTGTGGGAGAAGGCCAAGTCAAGGGTAGCCTAGAGTTGCCTAAAAGCTGTTCCTGCTGGAGGGCTTGACTGTGAGTTACTGAAAGGGGAGGAGAGCAAAGCCAGAGGAGAAAACCCTCCGCCTCGCTTATAACCGTAGTGCCCTTCCAAACGAGGGCCATGTCCTCCAGCAGTGACTGAAGCCAGATGCAGCCGAGCTAGGTTAGGGATTGGCAACGGGAGATCCCTTTTCTGCTGCCCTTGTTTTGTGCCAGTTCAAGGAAGGGTGAAATACTCTTTTAACTCCAGAGGCGGAAGGGCCCCAAATCATAGAGGGGTTAGGTGATTCGATGGGGCATGTGTGTGAAAAATGAGATAGGGACAACAGTGAGGCCTCCTCCTCTAACTCTAAGCAACAGTTTCATGGGGAAATTCAGAAAATATGTTCTGGTATATGGAGATCACAGTTGGAACCTTGCCAATTGAGTAACCCGAAACGTTATTGCAAGGTGAAAGGACAATCTCTGGCCATTGTCTGTGTTTGGGGAGGGCGGGGTGGTTCATTTACCAGATCAGTTAATATACCACTGAGAAATGTTGCCAGCGATCCAAAATTGCCTCAGCGTCATGACTTTTAGACTGAAGAGAGAAAGGATGATCTCTTGGGATGAAAGGGAATCTGTCGTGCATTTATTCTCAAGGAAAAAAAAAAAATCCGACACCTTACCAGAAATAAATCTTGATAGGTCATAAGTCAGCATGTAATTTGGAGGAGGGCGGAGCTGGCGTCCCAGGATCGCAGCCGATATCTCCTCCCCCGGACGGTCCCGATTGACCTAAGCCGTCCCGTAGAGATGGCGATCGCAAAGGGCGCGTCCCGCGGATCTCAGGGACGCCGCAAGTCCCAGATTGATCCCGGGAGAAGCTCTTGAAGCCGGCGGAGGAGAGCCAGCCAAAATGGCTGCGAAAGCCGGGACAGCTCCAAAGGAAGAAGGAAGAGAGGGGTGTCAACTGGGTGAGATGGACTTTTACTATTCAACTATTCTTAGAGAACACCTTAAGTAACTTAAAGAGATTTTTAAAAGTGAAGAAAAGTGGATTAAGTGGCGAGATTGAGCCTTATAAAAAAAGGGGGGGAAATTTTTTTTTCTTTTCAACTTTCCCTTTTTAGTGGAATTGGCAAGATGTTTTTCTCTTAAAAAAAAAATATTTTTAATTGGATTGGCTTTTTCTTTTTAATACTCAATAACTCTTTATCTTAAGCCTTTTTTTTGACTAAGATTTCTTTATTGTTATAAGAAATTTATACCTTTTGATTTTGAAATGGGGAAAGTGGAGTTAAGAGAAAGTAAATGAAAGAAAGTTGCACTGCCATCTAGAGGCTCGACATAGTGCTTTTTTTCTTCTATTGTGACGCATGCTCAAGGACCCTGTGCTTTCTAAAAAGATAGTGCGATGTGCATGTTTATACAGGTGCCATCCGTAACTACAAACAAGAAAGTGGAGTTGAAAGCAATTTTGAAAATATCAAGATGGAAAGTTTGAGCTAGTCACAAGAGCCCTGATTAGTGGCAGTAGCTCTTCTTTCTGCTAGAAGCTCTGCTTTGCTCTCCATTCCCCCCTCAGTTGGATTTTTTTTAAAGAGACTTAGTCTTTTCCCTCCTCATCTTTTTTTTTTTTTTCTCCTCTTGCTTTTTTTTTTTCTTATTTTTGGCAAGAACAAAGATAAAGAATCCTTTGACTCAATGAAGGTTTATCAAGATAATAAACTATACGAGAAACACAATACAGAAAAAGATTTTTAAACTATTGAGGATGACTATAAAAAACTGGAAGAAGAGCTGCAGAAATTCCCGCAAAAAAAAGATATTAAAGCTAAAATGGACTTAATTAAACATAAAACGGGATCAATGGAAAAGGAAGAAATAGTACAAGAAATCAGAAACATTAAACAGAATTATTGTGAGGCTTATAAACTGAGAATTAAAAGGGTTAATCAACTGATAAATGAAGAGGGACAGACTTGTTCTTGGCACTGAGGGTGAGAAAAAGATTATACAAGATTATAATGGAAAATCGTACTAAGAGAATGCACAAAAAGAAGAAGTAAAACAATATTGAAAGAAACTACTTCAGATGTTTAAAGAAAAAACGAGGGGAATACAACAATGATGGAATTGACAGAAGCTTCAAAAAGCAGAATGTTTGGAAGGACATTTATTATTGCTTTCTCTTATCCAATAATATAGAAAAAGGAATAAACAGTTAGATATTTTGGGACACTGAATGAAAAGGGTGAACTCAAAATTATGCAAGCGCTGGAATAAAGTATAAATCTGAGATATATAGATAAAAATTTGAATTTGATTGTAAATGTTTCAAGAAATTAGACAAAAATTTATACTTGGTTGAATATAGTAACATATAGATTTTAAACTAGAGACATTTTTGTTGAAACATGTAGTGAAGAATCTGGTTAGAACTGTAACCCGGTTAGAACTGTAACTGATATTGTAACTGATACTGGTTAGAACTGTAACTTTTAAGAATTGGAAAAATTAAAAAGTACTTATGCAGGAGGAAGTTATTGAAAATTATGGAATGTGCAGAGATGAGTTAAATTGAGATTTGAAATTAGAGTAAGAAGATAAGTAATTTTATATGACACTGAGAAAATATAGTAATGTAATGGATTAGGAAATTTTATAATAGAAATTTGATATTAATTATTATATATATACACATATAATCGATAGATGAAAATGTATTACTAATCCTATTGAAAGTTAAAATTTCTTGTAATAAATGATTCTATAGATTAGCTATGAATGATTAATAATTGTTAATTGATAAGTATACAAGTATATTTTGAATAGATGATATGAGAATTTAAGATTATGAAAGGGACACCAACGAGTTGGTAACTGGTTGACACACGGTATAAAATGGAAGATGCTTTTTTTATGCCTTTCTATGTTTTGTTTGTTCATGTATGTTTTGTGTTTCTTGTAAAAATAAAAAAATATTAAAAAAAATAATAAGTCAGCATGTAATTTATTTGTGTCCAATTCAGTTTTGGCATTGATTCAGTATGTGTCCATTATATTTATAATTTATAATTATATTATAAAGAATATAATGAAGAAAAAGAAAAGAAATATATAAAGAAGCGACTTCCAAACTTTGTCACAACAAATATAAACATTAATAGCCTTCACCCCCTTAAAGATGACAAACAGATATCTCTTCATCTCATATCCCATCCCTTATCTATAAGCAAATCCATAAAACATCAACTTTTCAATCCTGGTGTCAGCAAAAAGTCCGTAAAGGGTTGCCGGAACTTTGCCAAACAAAAAAAAAACAAAAAGTCTCATTTTAACCTTGATCAAATAAACTGACATTATATTCCTTCCTTTTACTACTAACAGTCTTAATCTTTAGTTCATTCAAAAATTGTCATAGGACTTGATTCCTCTACAATTCTTCTTTATCCCATCACACCAACCTCTTCAAGGGTCTAACGAGCCTCTTTTGTAAATCCAATAAGAAAACATTTTCCAGGTCAATCTCTTGGTTTGTCATTTGTATTTCCCCTTTAATTTTTAAAACTCCAGCCAGTTACGACCATCTCAGCGTCTACGCAGTCATGTGATTAAAATTCGATTGGTTGGCAACTGGCATGTATTCAGGGCAGTTGCAGCATCCTGGGGGCCATGTGATCACCATTTGTGACCTTCTCAGCCAGTTTGCAACAAGCAAAATCAATCAGTGGGATTCACTTAATGACCATGTGATTTTCTTAATGACCGTGTTGATTCGCTTAATGACTGCCACAAAAAGTGTCATAAAATTGGGTGCGGTCACGTGATGCCTTGCTTCACTATTGGACTGCTTAACGACAAATTTTCCAGTCCCTGTTGTGGTTGTAAGTCAAGAACTACCTATACTGACACTGTTGATATTGTAGCCACTAATTTCTGGCTCTGTTCTTCAAAGATCTCCTTTAATATTTCCAATCTTATAATGTTTTTTGTCATGTCTTAAGTCTCAGTACAAAAGCAGGCTTATATGTTTTTTTTCCTTCCCTTTGGAATCTCTGGTCCCCTCTTGTGTCCAGTTCCTAAAAATCATAAAGTCACTTATTTTTGTTATTACTTACAATCCAAGACAGCCAAAACAAGTGTTTCCCACGAGAAGCTATTTATTTTATAATAAATAATATTTATTTATTATTATTAATTCTTTAAGTTCATATCTTATAATAATTTTTTCTTTTGTTCAGAGTTGAAGATAATCTCAGCCGGCAACTTTTCAGACTTATTGTTCCGAAGGTTGCTAATAGTTTTAAGATAGTTAATAGGTAATTTCTGAAAGTGATTAGAGAGGGAGGTTAGCGAATGTAGTGTCCTTTGAAAGGTTCTGCCACGGTTGCGAGCAAGATGGCTGATCCTTTCATTTCCTGGCACTCAAACCCACAGAAAACCAGTGTCCTATGGTCTCCTTGCGAGAAGCAGCTGTCTGGAGCGCATGTGGGTGATCTCCTGTCCTCTCCTTGTACAGAGAGGTTCCAAGGAAATGGTCTACTCACTGGTTCTCCGTCTTACCAATAACGGCCGCTAGCCAATCATTTCACAGTAAAACGTCTGGGCTTCCCAAGCTTGCTATGTGCATCGCTCCTCACCTGTTCACACTGCTTGCTTCTTCCTGGTAGGTATCAGCAATGTGGCTCTACCTGGCTGCCCTGGTGGGGCTTTACCTCCTTCGATGATGGTACCAGGAGAGACAGATGGTGAAGAACCTGAGAGAGAAATAAGCCTTCATCACGGGGTGTGACACTGGCTTTGGGAACCAGCTGGCCAGGCAGCTGGATGCCCGGGGTCTGCGGGTGTTGGCCACTTGTCCCACTCCAGAAGGGGCGGAACAGTTGGAAAAAGTCACATCGGACAAGTTAACTGACCATGTCAGTTGGACATGGAAGGCACCATTATATTTGTGGGACAATTTCTGTCAGCCTTCTGAACCTCCTTTTAGGGAATTCCAGCAGAAGAGGGCAATTTTCTGTATTTGATGCTTCTGGGAGCAGGACATTGAATGTTCTGGATCCTTGGTCTAAGAACAAGCCCTTTCTTTTGTTCTTATTGCTTTGGTCTCAATCCAGGCAAGAGATGTAGACTTTAGGGGTCCACGTCAGCGTGGTTGAACCTGGCGCTTTTTCAACACCTATCTTTGATCCTCTGGAGGAGTCCTTGCAGAGAATATGGCACCAGCTGGCCCCGGACATTCAAGAAAGCTATGGGCAGAAGTTCCTGAAAATGTGTGAGTTAAAGGGGAAAGAGCTTGTGGGGAAGGCTGTTTGGTGGTAACCGAGAAAGTGCTAGAGGGCCAGGCGTGCAGGGCAGCCATGGGGTCATTGTTTAACATGCTTTCCTCCAGTCTGTGAAGTGTCCCAAGAATGTGCCAGCATAACTATCTCTCTCCCAACACTCAATTTCTATTCTCTTTTGGTACTGAGGGTGGCAGGTAGTGCTGTCCTGGGAGTGCCTTTGTAGAATAGTTCAGGGAAGAGATTTGTGGACTTCCTGCTGGTAAGAAAAAAGCCAATCACATTCCCCCGTGTGGGCTGGGGCTGAGGAAGAAGGTGATTTTGGGGTGCACAACACACGAGGCCATTCCTCCCTTACCCAGTAACCACATTTCTGCTTTTCAAGATCTAAACGTTCTGCTTATCAAGATATAAAACGAAGAGGTAGTTCCACGATACAAAATGCCCAGCTTTAAAAGCCACAGTTGAAGCCCCTTGAAATACCCCTTCTCCTAGAACTGAACCCAGCAGAGCCAACCAGTCTCTCTTGGCAAGGATGAATATGTGAGAAGGGCACAATGCATTGTGGTGTTGTGGATGGAACACTGAATTGGCATTAAAAAGACCCCGGTTATATGCATGGTGAGCCGTGGCAATGATGGGAAGTGTTGGGGGCCCCCAAAGCATTTCAACGAGGCCCTTCACAAAAGGCAGCACCGTGAGTATGACCTCCTTCTGAAGGAGCACGGAAGAGCTGTGCCCTTTGGAAGGTTTGCGTGACTGTTTCAGAGGCTGCCTTGCTTCTCGGTTCTTGCCTTCACATGTCCCATTGATGCCAAACTGATGTCTGCATGCACACAACACAAGTGAGAAATGGCTGGAAAGCAGCTTGACACTGCTGGAGGACATGGCTGCTTTAAGACTTTGAGGAGAGATGTTCAGTTTGTGCCCAGCTGCTTTGTGAAACACTCCTTTGAAGTGTTTTGCATAATCTTGTCATCGTGTGGCATTTGCTACGTTTTAGCCTTTGAGGATTTGTTGGGGCTATGTTGTAGGGTAGAATAGATTTCAACATGAACAGAAGTGAAGGCAGTTGTATCTTTCTTGCAGCCTCAAGACTTTTGCTTCTTTGTTTCTGTTGCTTTTTGGAAACCTGCAGTTTGGATCAGCTGTGGTCAGAAAACTCCTCTTCATCAGCATTTTCTGCAAATAACTCAAAAGCTAAGTAAAAGTGACTTGTAGAATGTGGCCAACTTTCTCAGTGTTTTCCATTCTGCTTTTCCTTCATTTTTTGAATTCCTAAAAACTGAGGGCTATAACACACCATTTTGATATTTGTAGCACTACTCATGGCTCTATCCACTGGACTAGTTTACAAATCATTTTACAAATCCACCTCCATCCTGAAGGACTGTGGCTGGCATGGAGCAACCAAAAAAAAAAGGTATCGAGGGTGAAATGGGCTGCAAATTTTGGTTATAATATAAATTGGATATATGAGAGAAGATGTGGGTTCAATTTATATTGTGTCACAATTTAAGAGAGAATTTTGATAAAATCATGAATCGTTGGTATATGACACTGGTTAAATTTACAAAACTACAAAGTGATATCAAACCAACATTGGCAGTGTGAAAAGGAAGAGGGGACTTTTTATCATGCATGGACTGATAAACAGTGCAGGTACTGCTAACCCAACAGCTTCCAACGAGTGGCTGACCAAGAAGGACTTTGTATCAGTGCTGGATGTCAATCACATTCCCCCGTGTGGGCTGGGGCTGAGGCTGAGGAAGAAGGTGAGTTTGGGGTGCACAACACACGAGGCCATTCCTCCCTTACCCAGTAGCCACATTTTCCTGCCATGTTCTCATGAACTTCCCTGAGGCAGTTTAATGTCACCTGTAGCTATTCCAGTTTTAAAGTCATGTGTTCCAACTGCTTCCAGTGCCATTTCTTTGTTGTGGATGTGAACTGACATGCTTTGCTGACCCTTTGGTTGCCAAAGAGCTCAGGATGTGGTCAGCAGAAGCTGTGTAGGCTGCCCTCTCCCTGTCATAACTGGTCACTCTTCCCAGTGGGCATTTGGCCGGGGTGTACGGGAGACCAGGCAGCTGGTTCTGCAGAACGCAAAGGTTAGCGAGTAGCCTCTTGTCGTGTGGTACAGGTTGTCTTCAATCAGAATTGCCATAAAAGTTAACTGCAATCTGTTGATGGTCGCTGTCTTCCCTCACATAACCTTGAATGTCTGAGAATAAGTCCGTTTTGTCTGTTGAGACACATATGTATGTAATCCAGGACACTGCCTGCATTCCCGGCATGGAAGGTGAAGGGTAGATAAAGCAACGGTCCTTGGATATGAAGATTGCATGTACAGATTAAGGAGATCAATTTACGGCCTGCCATGTTGCTTTTAGAGTCTCTGGAGTACCAGGGTGGGCCATTTAATAGATAGTCCTCAGGTATGATGCTCAAGTGGGCATAATCGTACAAGGAAGCCCCCACTCTAGCGCTAAAGTTTCCTCGTAGAATCCCAATGGATTTGGGATGTTTCATGTTTGTCTCTAAAACTGTTTTTTCTAATTGCACCCAGATGTCAGGAGAGAAGCCAGGAGAGGAATATGGGGGTGGATACACATTCAACAGCACTACCTCAAATGATTTGTATTTAAATTGAATAGCTAGGAGATAGAAGGGGTCATCTCTGAGGACCAGTTCCTGCCCTTGCCAGCCCAAATCTGCCTTGGCAAGTACACATAATCCCCCGAGGCCCATCCTTTTGTCTCGAATTTACACTCTGCTATAGACTGTGATCCAATGCCTAGTAGGTGAGCATCTTTATCACTGGTGGTTAGCCATGTCTCATCAGCGCTATGATGTCAAACGTGGAGAGAAATTCCATCAGGTCTCCATCTGACATTCTGTTCTTCCATCCAGCTATGTTCCATTTCAGTAGCCGAATAGAACTTCCTTGTTTATTGTCAGAAGGAGTACCTGGAGATATGTTGGGGTCTGTGGTTGACTCATGTGCAGCTTGTGCCAGGCCTCCCAGGCCCCCCGGCCTCCCCCACTATACCGCCGAAGCAGCCCCCCAAACCCCGCAGCAGCCCCCATGCTCCTTACCTGGGACTCCCGCCACTTCTTGCTCAATGGCCCATGCGTCTTGGAGTTACTCTGGCAACTGGAACTGCCAGGATTGCTGTTGCTAAATGACGCAGTCACACGACTTTGAACTTTACAACTGCATCACTAGCCAACAGTAATACCGGTCCCAATTGCCATCGTAACCTGAGGACTACCTATATATCTATACTAACATCTGGCTATGATAACCGGATCTTGCAAGTGTTTTTCATTTTATTTATTACTACAGTCATAGACCAGTACAATTAAAAATGCACAAAACATGTCTAAATAAAAAATTCTTAACTCTAATAATAGCAAATAAAATCCGTATCATAATTACAATTTAGCATCCAACCTAATCACCGCAGACGGAGACTGCAGCCATGAAATTAAAAGACGCTTGCTCCTTGGGAGGAAAGCTATGGCAAACCTAGATAGCATATTAAAAAGCAGAGACGTCACCTTGCCGACAAAGATCCGCATAGTCAAAGCTATGGTTTTTCCAATAGTAATGTATGGCTGTGAGAGCTGGACCATAAAGAAGGCTGAGTGCCAAGGAATAGATGCCTTTGAACTGTGGTGCTGGAGAAGACTCTTAAGAGTCCCCTGGACTGCTAGGAGGTCAAACCAGTCAATCTTAAAGGAAATCAACCCTGATTGCTCATTGGAAGGATTGATAATGAAGCTCAAGCTCAGATACTTTGGTCACCTAATGCAAAGAGAGGACTCTTTGGAAAAGACCCTGATGCTGGGAAAGATTGAAGGCAAAAGGAGAAGAGGACGGCAGAGGATGAGATGCTTAGATAGCATCACTGAAGCAATGAGCATGAAACTGAACAAACTCAGGGAGGCAGTGAAGGACAGGAAGGCCTGGCGCAATATGGTTCATGGGGTCACGAAGAGTCGGACACGACTTAACGACTGAACAACAACAAATCCAACCTAAAGTTTATATATGAGGTCAAGCAGCCTATACTGTAGTATATTATTACTCCTTAAATTATGGCATCCTATAATTATTAGTAGTTAACTACTGAAATTACAATGAAGTGTTAATATCTAGAATTGAAGTGTACTGGTTATGTAAAAATATTTACAATAAGTTATTCATCAGATTCCGATGAATCTTTAGTGCTGCTGCGCAGAATTTAGCTACCTGCACTGTGACTATATTCCATTCATCTTTAAGCAGAAACTGTAGATAGTTGTGTGAGAAGGCAGGGAGAAGTGAGGGCCTCAAACGAACCATGTTTGCTAGGGGACAGCGCTGTGCACCATGGGGCAGCCTTGGGGGGGACGGCAGGAGGGAGGATGGGCAGAAGGCACGTTCGCACCAGAGTGAAGAGGGACGGCAGGAGGGAGGAAATACTGTAGGCAAGAGGCACGTTCGCACCAGAGTGAAGAGAAACGGCAGGGGGCGGCTGTTGGGTCAAGTGGGTATTACAATGTGTATTGCGCTGATTGGATTAGGAAAGTGGAATGTCTACGGTTTTGCAGTTAATCAGCAGCGCTCCGGGGCGGTAAAAAAGGTGAGATTGTGAGCCAAGCCCTCTTAGGAGGGGGAGGACAGATAGGGGGTATAAAAACCTGTCAGACCTTGTTTCGGGGTTCCTCCATTGCTGCGGGAGGGACCCACCTTTGCAAACGTGCCCAATAAAAAACTTCTGTCTACTGGACAACCGAACCCGTGTCTGTCGTTTTCTGACAGTTGGTATCAGAGCGGCCTGGGAACCTATTAATCATTGGATAAATAAATTTTGTTCAGATATCTCTATAGAATGAGCATCGAAGAAGAACATGCCCAGGGGTTTCTCCCTCTCCGGAATCACAGAGGCAGAGCCTTTCAGTCAAAGGTATCTTTTTATATTTGCCATCCAAAACAGCTGAGGGGAGTGCAGGGCATCGTGCAAGCAAGAAAGCTTTCCGATGATTCGCTGACTCTAACTGGCTGAGATATCTGGCAGGGTTGACAATGTATCTGGTGTAATCTGGAGACAGGAACCATGGAACTTTCTCTAAGTCCTCTAGCCTCTCAGTGTCCTCTACCCTTTGTCTCATATTTTGTTTTGCCTGGTCATAATCCAATTCAAGTATTGAAGAAGGAGAAAAACCTAGTTTTGCAAGATCGGACTCAACAGCCTTGGTCCATGAAGAGGAGAAATGATCTTGCAGGATTAATGGTGCGAGGCCTTGAGGAAAAAAATTAATTTCAGCCAAAGATTTAAGGAAGCTATACAGATTCTTGATTCAGCTTCTGTCAACCCAGTCTCCAGACATAGGTGTGCGTTTGAAACACAACGAGGCATCTGGAGAATTGCTCTAATAAATCCTGACTGAACTCTTTCCAGAGGTGTGAAACAAGAAGCTGGGGGTCCGAGCTGGGTCCCATAAAGAACCTGCTAGTGACTTGGCCTGAAAGAGCTTAATTGCAGTGGGAACATAATATCCTCCCTGTGAACGGAAAAATTTAAGGATGGCGTTGGCTGATCTTTGACCAGTAGCAGCTGCATATTCACAATGCGCTTTCCTTGAGCCGGTGGCATGTAGGACCACGCCTAGGTACTTAGAGGTGGTCACTTGCTCTATACTGTGACCATTAAGATACCGTGAGCAAAGTCTTGTCCTTTTGCCAAAGGCCATGACCTTGCTTTTCTGGTAATTTATTTCCAATTTATCATTATTACAGTATTGAACCAGGTCTCGCAAGGCTCTTTTTAGGCCCACTAGTGTTCTAGAGAGCATTACTGCATCATCTGCATAAAGCAGCAGGGGGATGCTGCGATCTCCTATTTTTGGGGGGTGATGATTTGGTTTATTTATCCATTTTACCATGTCATTGATATAGAAATTAAAAAGCGGGGGGCCAAAATGCACCCTTGTTTTACCCCCTTTGAACTTGAACCAGCATCGAGAGAGACCCATGCATATTACACCTAACCTTGAAGGTCATGTTAGTATCTAAGGCACGTAATAAGTGAGGAAGCCTACGATCAACTGAAGCAGCTTCAAGCTTCTCCCATAGCTTGGTCCTGGTAACAGAGTCAAAAGCTGTTTATAAATATTTATATATATATTATTTATAGATGATCTATTTGTCGCATATTTTTCAATCAAATGCTCCAGGACCAAACACTGATCAATGGTGCCTCTCCCTTCTAGACTTCCAGTGGAGGAATAGTGACAGAAGGTTAATTCTGGCTGAAGATCCGCTGAAGCCAAAATTAGAAGCGTGGTATTAAGCGGTGTCTCAAGAATTTTTTCCGAGACATGAAGCATTCTCTGGGCAGGGAGAAGCCTCGTATCGCACCTCTTGTCTTCTGGGCGGCTATAGCTTATCAAACGTCCATCGGATGCAACCGGACGGTGAGCGACCAGCTGGGAAGCTGGTGGTACAGCTTGTCGGAGCTGTGTTTAAAGCCTCCTTAAAGAGACATTACTTCCGGCCATCCCACTTCTAAAATCACCTTTGTTGTTTATTATTCATAGAATTTAAAGAGGCTATCCCCATTACAGAAATACTTCTTCTCTTGGTTGGCTTTTCATTATGTTTTGAGATTTCTAAGTGCGTTGTACTGGATCGGAAGGACTGAAATATGAGCACCCAACTCGGAAACTTTAAAATGCTGTAGAAAGTTTTGTATATTTTCAGGAGACTATTTTTCTATGTATACCTTACCTTTGTTTTTGAAAAGAAAGATTTTTATATAAGTGGTTTCCTGTGGAGTTGGAGCGATCTATTTTTAGATGCTGTGGGAAAATTTTCGCCTGCTGATTTTCCTAAACTGTGATTGGCTGTAGACTTCCTTCTCCCTCTGCTTTGTTTCTAGTTGTGAATATCTGGTTACGTTTGATTGTTGGGAATACTATCCTGGGCCACAAGAGGGAGCTAAGGTATTATATCTGGATTATTGGATTACTGAAAGGAAGAAATAGCCCTTTTCTCTCTCCTTCTAAGTAAGGGGGGGAAAGAAGAAGATAGAAATAAAGATAATGGCCACCAGAAAGTTAACAAGACGTGGCTCTGGTGATCTTGACTGGATAAAAGGTATGTTTGAAGAATATACTTTAAAAACAACACAAATGATTACCCAAAGTGTTGCTCAAGCACTCAATTTAAAGTTTCTTGAACTTGAAAAAAGGTTAGATCAAACAATTGATCAGAAAATTGAAATAATGGAGAAGAAATTAGAAGGAGGGATTAAAAATCTTAATGACAGAGTTGACTTGCTGGAAAAGGAAAGGGAAAAAGAGCTGGACAAAATTGCATTATTGGAGTTGAGAGACAGAGTTTTGTCTGAAGCTTAGGGGAATCCCTGAAGTTAAAGAAGAAAACTTAACAAATATGATTACATGTGCCATGGCGGAACTAATTGACTGGGAAGAAGATAAAATGTCAGATGAGATAGAAAAAGGGTTTTGTATAAACTCCAAATGTGCAATTGTACATGGTAAGCCAAGAGATGTGCTGGCACAGTTTTCTAGGAGAAAAACAAGGGTTTTGATTTTGCAAGTGCATTTTGACTCTAAACTTAACATTGAGAGTGTGGATATAATGGTCCTCAAAGAAATACCAGTAAGGTTTTTAAGGAAGAGAAAAGAATATGTATTTCTGACAAATGTTTTGAAAAAAAATAAAATTCCCTTTCGCTGGGAAAAACTGGAAGGGATAAGTTTTTCCTATCACCAACAAAGATTTAAATTAACTTCAGTTTCTAAGGCTAAGGACTTTTTAGCTAGATCTGGAACCAACTTGGAACAGGATACATCTGGAATTAAGCAAATGGATATGGTTACACATGGGGAAGAGACAGCTGTCATTCCTAAAGACTAGGGTGAATCATCTGCATAAAGATGGCTTTGAAATGTCTTACATGGAATATAAATGGGACAAATGCTCCGCAGAAAAGAAAAAAGGTCTTTCACTATTTGAATAAATTGAAATCTGATGTAATTTGTTTGCAAGAAACACATATAAAGAAGAAAGATACAAAATATTTGATAAATAAGAATTTGGGACAGGAATTTGTTTCAGCTAATTTGAAGAACATAAATGGAGTTCTATTATATGTTAAAAATTACTTGAAACCACTTTTGTTGTTAACAGATGAATATGGTAGATATTGAGATAAAGTCTCAACAAAGATTACAAATGATTTTAAATCAGATCAAGTTGAAGGAGAAGGAACTCCAGAAAAAACCGGCTGATAATAATATTGCTTATCAACTCAAGTTACTACATCAACAAATTTCAATGTTGACTGTGAAAGAAATTGAAATGAAATTAAGATATGCTACACAGAGATACTTTGAATTTGCAAATAAACCAGGAAGTGGAGATTCATGGACTTAAAATGATTGTTGCGGGAGTATACACTCCGAATGATGACAAGATCAAATTTTTTATGTAGCTCTTGAATGAATTGTCAGCTTTCTCGTACCAAAGTTGGTGTTTGATGGGAGATTGGAATGGAGTTGCTTCACCATTAATTGATAGAACATCTGAAAAGCAAATTAAAATCAAGCAAGGAAAATTACCAAAGTCCTTTTTTGATTTAGTGGATAATTTGGTACTGATGGACTTATGGAGATATAAAAATGGACTGGCAAAAGATTTTACTTTTTATTCAGAGAGACATAAATCTTTTCCAAGAATTGATATGATATGGGTTTCAACAGACTTAGCAAATAAAATTTCCACAGTGGATATTTTACCAAAGAGTTTTTCAGACCATAATCCTATAAGCATGATAATTAGAGAATTTACTAGGTCTTTTAGGTGGAGATTGAATGAATCTATTTTGCAAAAAGAAAATGTTGTGGAGGACTGTAAGAAGAAATTAAAGGACTTTTTGGAGATCAATCTAGATAAAGGTGTAGTTTTAAAAACAGTGTGGGATACCAGTAAAGCAGTTATGAGGGGACATTTTATTTATCATAATCATATTCTTAAGAAAAAGTCTCAACAAAAATTACAAATGATTTTAAATCAGATCAAGTTGAAGGAGAAGGAACTCCAGAAAAAACCGTCTGATAATAATATTGTTTATGAACTCAAGTTACTACATCAACAAATTTCAATGTTGACTGTGAAAGAAATTAAAATGAAATTAAGATATGCTAAACAGAGACACTTTGAATTTGCAAATAAACCAGGAAGTTGGTTAGCATGCAAATTAAGTAAAGAGAGAGACAAGAACATGATTTCTAAAATTCAAGAAGTAAATGTGGAATTACTGGACAATTAAAAAATGTAAAAAGTATTTCATAATTTTTTTCTAACTTATATAAAAAACAAGAAATTTCTTTGGAAAAGGTTGATGAATATTTGAACAAGCAAAAATTACCAAAATTTCCACAGCCACAGAAACTAATATTGAACATATTAGTAGTCCTAATATCTACTTTTGAAATAGTTGAAGCTATAAAGAGAATCAAACTGGGAAAAGCACCAGGACCTGATGGATTATCTGCAATATATTATAAACGTTTTGAAGATGAGATTCTTTTACCTTTTAAAAGATTGATGAACTCCATATTGTTGGGTGCGGCAATGCCTGACTCATGGAAGGAAGCCAACATTGTGTTTCTACCTAAAGAAGGACAGGATCCTCTTTTAATTAAGAATTATAGACCAATTTCATTATTGAACAACGATTAGAAAATATTTGCTTCAGTGTTGGCAGAAAGGTTAAAAAAAATCTTGCAGGAATTTGTTCATCATGATCAATGTGGATTTTTGCCTAAAAGACAATTAAGAGAAGATTAAGAGTTGGGGTCGTGTTGGATATTATAGAATATTTACAATATCATAATGAATGTCAAATGGCTCTTATTTTTTTGGATGCAGAGAAAGCTTTTGATAATTTGAATTGGATGTTTAGGTTTAAAGTTTTGGAAAGTATGGACTTTGGAGAACATTTTATACAGGGAATAACGTCAATTTATACGCCTCAGAAGGCTAGTATTATTGTGAATGAAGAACTAACAATCATGTCATATACAAAAAGGAACAAGACAAGGTTGCCCTTCGTCGCCTTTGCTCTTTATTTTGGTTCTTGAAGTTCTTAATAGAGACATTAGAAGGGATGAACAAATAAAGGGCTTCAAGATTAAACAAGAGGTTTTTAAATTGAGGGCTTCTGCTGATGATTTAGTTTTGATATTACAAGACCCTCTGGTATCTGCTGAGCACTTGATGAAGAAATTGAAGGAATTTGGCTCACTGGCGGGTTTTAAAATAAATAAACAAAAAAGAAAAATGTTAATTAAAAACATGACCCTGCCTGATCAAGATTTGCTGATGAGCAAGACGGGTTTCAGGACTGATAAAAAGGTCAGATATTTGGGGGTGATTCTGTCTACTAAAAATAGTGTGTTGTTCCAGAATAACTATGGCAAAATTTGGAATGAAGTGAAAAAAGATTTGGTAAGATGGGAAAAATTACAATTGTCTCTCATGGGCAGAATCTCAGTGATTAAAATGAATGTTTTGCCTAGGATGTTGTTTCTTTTCCAGACTATACCGATTTTGACTACAGATTTACTGTTTAAACAGTGGCAGAGAGATATATCTAAGTTATTTGGCAAGGCAAAAAACCTAGAATTAAATATAAATTGCTACAAGATGCCAAGGAACAAGGAGGTTTGGGTTTGCCTACTTTAAAACTGTATGTTGACGCTTGTTGTTTGCTTTAGATGAAGGACTGGATAGCCTTGGAGAATAAAGGAGGATTACAACTTGAAGGTCATGAATTAAGATTCGGGTGGCATGCCTACTTGTGGTATGATAAAGTTAAAGTTAATAAGGATTTTAAAAACCATTATATTAGGAATGCCTTACTGTGGACCTGGAATAAATATAAGGTAAGACTGTCTCCTAATGTACCTTTGTGGTTGTCACCTCAGGAAGCATTTACTAGGAGAGAAAATGTGGGAGAAATGAAGTGGTTAAAATATAAAGATTTACTAAATTTTGAGGAGGGTGAACCAAGTTTTAAAACAAGAGAAGAGTTAGAATTAGAAGGTTTTATATGTCACTGGTTTACTCATATGCAATTGTTTGAACGTTTTAAGTTGGATAAAAAGAATTATACTGTAGATTTGTTAATGAAATATCTTATTTTGAGACTCAACTCTGTATAAATGATGAGCATGTTATTGCTAAAATGTATAAGATGTTGTTACAGATGAACTTAGAAGATGAACAAGTCAAGGAATGTATGATTAAATGGGCTAAAAGCTTTGGATACAATATCATGTTGGAACAATGGGAAAATATGTGGAACAAAGGTTTGAAATTTACGTTGAATTGTAACTTAAAAGAGAATTTTTATAAAATGATGTACCGCTGGTATTTAACTCCTGATAAGTCATCAAAAATGTATACTGGTATAACAAATGTTTGTTGGAAATGTTCACAGGGTGAAGGAAACTTTTATCATCTTTGGTGGACTTGTGAAAAGGCTAAAAAAAATTGGGACCCGATATGCATTGCTATTCAAAAGATTCTTAAAGTGAATATTCAAAAGAAAAAACCCAGAATTGTTCCTACTGGGTTTGATGGAGAAAGGATTGGAGATATGGATCTTTGCTTCTATATATGATCACAGCTGCAAGACTGTTATATGTGCAAAGATGAAAAGATTCACAAATACCTACAGTGGAAGAATGGATCATTAAACTAATGGACTTAGCTCAAATGGCGAAGCTAACAGCTTTAATAAGAGATAATACTGTTTCTAAATTTGTCTCCTTGTGGCAACCCTTCCTGGATTATGTGCATGGGTTGGAAAAAAATGAAGCTTTGATTGTCGGATTTATTGATTAGATGGTTTGTGTTGATAGAAATCATGTGAATTAGGATTAATTAGTGGTAAGAGATTTAATTTTTTTTTAAATTTGTATTCATATCTGTATTGGAGATAGTTGGAAGTCACTTTGTTCCATCTTTCTACTTGATCTCACTCTTTTAGTTTTTGTCTTTTTCTTTTAGTTCTATCTTCTCTCTCTTCTATACTTTCTGATTTGTATTTTAATTGTACTTTTTATATATCTAAATAGTAGTTTTGATTTTAAAAAATGGTGCCTCTCCCTTCTCTAAACTCGGCTTGTTCTTCTGCTATCAAGTTCTCACGATCTAGCCAGTCCTTGAGTTTATCTTGTAGGTGTTTAGCATAAAGTTTGCTAATTGTATTTAGCCGACTTATTGGTCTATAGTTTGCAGGGTCATCTCTGTTTCCCTTCTAAGGATTGGGACAACAATCACCAGCCCCCAGTCATCCGGGATATGTCCCGTATTGTCGATATAAGTGAAGAGCAACGCCAGAAGTAGGATCTACCACTCATTATTCTTCAGCAATTCTGCAGAAACGAAATCGGCTCCCGGGGCCTTCCCCATCCTAAGTTGATCAATAAGAGATTTAATTTCAAGCACTGAGACCAGGGGCTAGTCGGGTATGTCCTTCGCTGTTTGTGTTTTTGTCTCGCTGGAGGGATCTTCATACATCCTCCGAAAGTGAAGCTCCCAAACTGCAGATGATATATGGGAGTCTAATGGGGTATATGTTCTAGCAGATTGGCAAGCTATTAAATAGAGGAGTTTTTTTTCTTTGCTGCCTCAATAAGCTGTTCCCAAGTGGATCTTGTGTCTTGATTTTTCTTAAATGCCACTAATTGCTTGTATTGTTTTTGTATAAGAAGATGGTTAAGAGTCATTATATTGTTATCTCCGGTCTCAGTTTTGTATGTCTTATATGCTTTCTTAGCTTCTACACAGTCCTTATCAAACCATGGCTTCGAAGAGAAGGTGGGCCTCTTAACTGAGAAGTTAGGATCACGGGCAAATAGAGGTTGTAGTTTTTGTACTAGATTTTTATATAGTTCTAGATTTTGAGAGGAGTTGGCTGATATAAAGGCTGATCGAATTATTTGGAAGTTGTCCTCTGCTAAAGCTCTCCTTACCTTCTGGTCAAGTTGCTGGGTTTATGCAACCTGACATCTTATTGGACCTACTGGGGAAATAGCAAAAGGAAAACAGTCCTCAGGAAGCATCTGTCTGGTAAAAAGGTTCAAGTATATGCAAAGTGGTAGATGGTCACTTTCTAGATGCAGTAGAAGTTCAAAGTGTTCTATATACTGTATTAAATCCAAGGAGGTTAAGATATAATCAAGGGTGCTAGTTTTAACCCCTGCCATAAATGTAAACTCACCAGGGTAGTCTCCTACCAATGATCCGTTAGACATAAAAAGATTAAGCCTATTTGCTGTCTTAGCAAGGCAGAGTCCAGCATAATTTCCTCTTTTATTTTTAGAGTCGTGTGAGGGAGATATTAGTTAAGTTGGAATCTTGGGGAGGGTATTAATGAAATTTATTGTATAGTGTATAGTCATCCGGCCCCAGTCTGGCACTGAAGTCTCCCCCTAATAGGACCCAAGCATTTGGATGTTCCAGGAGGAGATTACTAATGTAATGTTCCAACTCCATCCATAGGGCAGTGATTTTTTTTGCAATGGAGGGAAGTAGACATTAATAAAATAACAAGTGAGTCTGGGCCCAACTTAAAAAGAAGGGCCATAGCCATATGTTTTAGAGGGGGGATAGGTATGGGCTCTACTCTCAAGGAGGGGGAAATAAATATACCCAACCCTCCCTTCAATCTCCCTGGTCCTCTGCCTGGCCTTGCTTCTAATTTATATGAGTAATATCCACTGAGCAAGAGGTCTTCATCAGTCCATGTTTCTTGCACCAGAATGTCTTTACCTCTCAGAGGATCAAGATGAATAAGACCTCTAAAGCGATACCACCCAGCTAGATTCCACGTTAAAATATTTAGAGTGTTTATCTTGCACTGGTCTTCGTGATGTCAATTTATCTTCTCAGCAATGGCCATTGTTGAAAGATGATTGTAAGGGGTGGTGGAAGCTCAGCTTGCTTTGTGCTGTTTATTATTAATTATAGTTCACCGAGAAGTGGATTTATTTTGGGTATCTAAGAGGTCATCCTCAGCAACAGCAGAAATAGCCCCAGAGATGGTACAGGGCTCCGAGGCAAGGCTCTGTCTCTGGGAGACTGCTGGTTGTTGAACTGAAGAATCTTCACCTTTATCAGTGGTCTCTGGCCCCCACAAGGATTTGCGGCCATTTCCTGGGGGATACAATTGGGGATCCCCCTTGTAGGAAGAGGTTAAAAGCACATCTGACTCAGGTAAGGGCAGAAGGCGAACTATATCCTTAGGGCCTACATACTTGGAGGTCACGATACACCGAGACCTTTTACCAGTCTGCAAATTATCAGGGACTGGGTTGAGCACTGCAATTTCCCCACTGTTAGCCTGTGTATCTGAACTTTTCTTTACTGTAGAATTCTTAATATTCTGTTGAGTATGTTATCACAGGCCTGAGTACTTGGTAAAGTCAAGTTAATTAATGGCTTTGCTGTGGATTGTGTTGTTGTCAGTGCCTCTCTTAATTCATCCAAACTCTGTATAATATCTGCTTGCTCTGGTTCTGGTAGCACACCAAATAAATCAATCAACAATTCTTCTGGCGCTTCCTCAGCAGACTCCCTAACTGTAGATAACACTTTCTGTTGGTTGTTACTCTGCTTTCTCACGGTCATTAGTGATGCAACAGTTTCATGTTTATCTGTATGTGAGCTATCACAATCAAGTTTTAAAGTGATAGTGTCTTCTTGAAGAGACTGATCCAGAAGTGGGCTCACTCTCTCAGAGTGGAAGACACTTATAGGAAATATTGAGAAAGTACTCAGAAAGGGCTTCATTCTAAAAAGCCTGCTAGAAACTATAGGCTGCTTAAATGTTAATAAAATTCGGATACAGTCTTTTCTACATGGCAGCCGTTCAGCATGCACTAGATCTATCAGAGAGCATTTACAATGGAGCAGCTGACTCAAGGACAGCGGGACAGCTCTTCTATCACCCCATCACCCTCTGTTCACCTTGTTGTCATAAATCTGCACTGTGATCTGAGCAAACTGCTGTAGACCGGGGAGAGGAGACATTCTCTGTGATGGAGGAGGAGAGCTCTATGAGCTGTTGACTTTCTAATTCTGTCTGTAGGTCCCATTCCAGTGAGTTGTAAGAATTAGATCTATCTTGTAAAAAGTCCGCAGCTGAGTGACTTACTGGAGCAATCTGCTGGTTCATTGTATAGTCGTCCATTTTCTGCTGCTTCAGTGGCTTAAATGAGGTCTGTGTTGCAGAGTGGACACGCTGTCTCTTTTTCTTCTTCCCCATTCTTAAATCCTGGGGCACCTTGTTGGAGAAGGCTTTCTCCCTACACAGTTTTTAAAACCAGTAGATTTTTTCCCAACCTAAGCAACTGCCCCAATGCAGGACTTGCAAGAAACAGCCCGCTCTCCTACTAACAAGATGCCGAATTCGAGCAGTGGATGGAAGAGATCCAAACTCAGTGGCTATGATAACAGGTTCTTGCAAGTGTGATTCTGGTCTACCACCTTCCCCCTTCTTAAACTCCAGTCTATTAGGGAGGTCTCTGTCTCAGCCACTTCTGAATATTATCTGGACATTCTGGACTTAGAAAATGTTTTAGCCCTGATTACCTTGGCAACAGAGCTGGTATATCTCCATCAAAGTCGTCGTCTTCAGTGAGGTCCCAGCAGCCTGAATGAGGGGCTGGCCCATCTACTTCTCAAGAAGCTGGATCCAGCAGGTGTGAACAACTGCCCCATCTCCCATCTCCTCTTCTTAGGGAAGGTTGTTGAGAAAGTGGTGGGCCTGCAACTAGAGAGAGTTCTGGAAGAAATGGACTATCTGGACCTGTGGCAGTTTCCCTTCATCCCTGGGCATGGGATGGCAACTACTTGTGGACCTGGATGAAGGAAGCATGACCATTGTTGCCCCTCTAGATCTCTCAGCAGCTTTCAGGATACGGTCAACCACAGTGTTTGGTCTTTTGTCCTTGACAGGTTTTGTTGCCCAAAAGAGAGCAGGTTTCTGACTCATGCCAACTCTTTATTCCTTATGCCAAAAAAATCAGTAATTTCAACTTTTAAAATATTTTTAAATTTCTTTAATGGTAATTTTATTAAAAATTAAAGTTACAAAGATAAAAACTAATAGAAACTAAAAAAAATAAAATAGAAAGAAAAATAGAAAGTGGAGAAAAGAAAAAATAGAAAAGAAAAATAGAAAAGAAAAAATAATAGTAAAGAAAAAAATATATCTTGAAATGACTTCCCCCTCCATCACAACAAGTATAAACAATTTTAGTAACTTAACACGTTTTCTTAAACTACAAGAAATGATCTCTTCTTCCCATATCTTACCTGTAAACAAACCTTTAAATCCTCATTGTTTCAGTCCTGATCAACAAAACTCCAGTAAGGGTTACCAGACACAACAACTTATCTATTTTAACCTTCATTGCATAAATCAATTTTATATTCCTTCTTTCTATTTTTAACAATCTTGATCTTTATCCCTTCAAATAATGTCCTAGAATTTGATTTGCTTTCATTTTTTCTTTGTCCCTCAAAGCTTTAACAAGCCTCTTTTGTAAATCCAGTATAGGAAAATTATCCAGGTCACTCTCTTGGTTTGTCATTTGTATATCCCTTTAATTATTAAGACATCAGCAGTTTTCTTTTGTACGACCAGTGGAGCATCTTTTTCCATATCATTCTTGTAGCCTGTCATTTTTAAATCCACCTTCAGATCAGTCTCAGTCTCGTCAGGTAAAACTTGCTCCTCTTTCATAACATCTTAAACACAGTCTATCCCTAGAGGCAGACGCTCTTAAAATTAACTTCTGGGTCCATTGTTCAAAAATAGCCTTCAATATATCCAACATTAAAATATTTTGCTTCATTCTGTATTAATTAGTCAATTTAAGTGTTCTTCTCCTTTAATTGTAATCTTTAGTTCCTTCTCATTCCCTCTACTGTCCAACCTTCAAAATATCATCTTATCATTTTTTTTAAAGAGAATTCAAAGCAAAAGCATTTTCCCTTCGGAAGGATTCTTATTTCCAAAACCTAATTTCAAATTCAAACCCTTTGTCTGTTGGTAACTTTCCAAAATCAAAGTTCTTGCAAAATCACCCTTTTGCTATTTATTCCAAAAGAAAAAACCTAACTCCTTAAATTTGTATTTAAAACATCTTTTGCAAAGGATTGAAGGAAACTTACCCACTGCTGTAAAACCTATAGATGAGATTCAGGTGCTAGACCAAAAAAAGGAAAACTATTTGCTAGCTCAATGATCTGCACTGAAAAAACGCGTCCATGTTTTCACTCCCCTTTATAATAGGCTGCCTTGGAAATAAGATTGAAGAAGAGTGCAAAAATACTTATAAACAGTAAAAATATCACTGCTTTTCAGCACCTTGCCAGAACTAAGTCTAGTCGGGTCATCTTCAAAAAGTCTGAAAGGATGACCTGAAAAGTTGACTTGAAAAAAGATGACCTGAAAAGGTGACCTGAAAAAAGATGACCTGAAAGAAAGTTTGAAGATGACCAATCTGGTAAGGGGGATGTGGTGGTTCATTTGCAGGGCCTCATGGAGGAATTTGCAGAGCACCTGCAGGATAAAATCGCTCGGATTCATTCCAAGTTGGACTCCGAGTGTGGTGCAGGGTCTGGGGAGATACTAGGGGATCGTTCTTGCCTAGTTATCTGGGAACGGTTTGATCCTGTGGTTCCTGAGGAAGTGGACAGGATCCTCCGGACTGCAAGGACCACCACTTGTCATCTGGACCCATGCCCCTCCTGGCTGGTGGAAGCAGCTCAGGAGGTGACATGTGGTTGGATCCAGGTGATGGTTAATGCATCCTTGCAGGAGGGAGTGTTTCCAGTGCCCTTTAAAGAGGCGTTGGTGCACCCCTTCCTCAAGAAGCCCTCCCTGGATCCTACTGTACTGGACAACTTTCGTTCAGTCTCCCACCTCCCCTTCTTGGGGAAGGTGGTTGAGAAAGTGGCGGCTTCGCAGCTCCAAAGGGTCCTGGAGGAAACAGATTATCTGGACCCTTATCAGTCAAGTTTCAGGCCCGGCTATGGAATGGAAATGGCATTGGTCGCACTTATGGATGATCTCTGGCGGGAGCGGGAGGGTGGAAGTGCAACCATCCTTGCTCTCCTTGATCTTTCAGCAGCGTTCGATACCGTCGACCATGGTATCCTATTGGGACAGCTCAGGGATATGGGGGTGGGTGGCACAGTTTTGTGCTGGTTCACCTCCTTTCTCCAGGGTCGATCCCAATCGGTGGTGATAGGGAGCAAGAGGTCCCATCCTCGGTCCCTCCATTGTGGGGTGCCGCAGGGTTCGGTTCTTTCTCCACTCCTTTTCAACATCTATATGAAACCGCTGGGTGAGATCATCCGTCATCATGGGATGAGGTATCATCAGTATGCTGATGATACTCAACTATATATCTCCATCCCTGGTGAGGTAACTAATGCCATGACCACCCTCTCGTGGTGCCTGGAGGCTGTGAGGGTCTGGATGGGGAACAACAGGCTCCAGCTGAACCCTGGCAAGACGGAGTGGCTGTGGGTTAATGGCTCCTCTGTATCCGGGACATTGTCATCGTTGGTCTTGGATGGGGTAGCATTGCCCCAGACAGACCCAGTGCGTAATTTGGGGGTCCTCCTGGACTCACAGCTCCTGCTCGAAGAGCAGGTGGCAGCTGTGGCCAGGAGGGCTTTTGCACAGCTTCGGGTTGTGCACCAGTTGCGCCCTTTCCTGGATCGGGATGCCCGACGAACAGTCACTCATGCCCTTGTTATCTCCCAGATAGACTACTGCAATGCGCTCTACATGGGGCTACCCTTGAAGAGTATCCGGAAGCTTCAGCTGGTCCAGAATCCAGCCGCGCGAGCAATTTTTGGGGCCCAAAGGACCCCATTGTATAACACCTTTGCTCCGTGAGCTGCATTGGGTACCGGTTTGCTTCCGGGTCCAATTCAAGGTGTTGATTATTACCTTTAAAGCCCTACATGGCATGGGACCAGGTTACCTGAAGGACCGCCTCGCCCCCACGATGTCAACCTGTCCCACCCGATCTCACAGAGAGGGCATGCTCCGGACCCCCTCGGCAAAAGAACTCTGACTAGCGGGTTCCAGAAGGTGGGTCTTCTCTGCTGTAGCCCCTGCCCTTTGGAACATCTTGCCCCCGGGGGTGAGACAGGCCCTCTCACTCCAGGCCTTTCAGAGGGATTTGAAGACCTGGCTCTGCCATCTGGCTCTGCCATCTGGCCTGGGGCGGGGAGGGAGGATATCAAAAATGGGGTTGGCTGGCCCCTTAGCAGCCTGGTGTGGCCTCTATCGGCCTCTTGGATTTTTTAGCCTTTTTATCTTTTTCTTTGTAACTTTGGTTTTATAATCTTTTAATTATGTATTGCCGATTTTAGTTTGTTGTAAGCCGCCCAGAGTCCCCCGTTGTGGGGAGATGGGCGGGGACAAGTCAAATAAATAATAATAATAATAATCCAGTCTGTTCATCTTCAGAAAGCCTGTTGAAAGCTTGAAATATGACCTAAAAAGATAACCTGAAAAAAAGATGACCAGAAAAAACACTACCTGAAAGAAAGCCTGAAGATGACCAGCCCGGTCTGGTCACCTTCAGAAAGCCTGTTAAAGTCCCCGCTTCCTGTGAGCTGGTTAAAATGTCAGTGACCATTTCATCTGTAGGACAATATATAATATCCATTAATCCTTTCTGGTATAAATCCTTTACAAATTGACACCTTAATCTAATTGCTCTACTTCTTGCCTTAATACTTTCTCCTTTACACATAGTAATACAGGCTTGGTTGTCTTCAAACATCACAACTGGTGTAGGTTCATTAATACCAAAGTCCTTTAATAAGTAAAGAATCCATTCCAAATCGTTGCATGCGTTCGCTGCCGATATACATTCTGCTTCCGCTGAGGATTGAGCCATGACAGTCTGTTTCCTACTAGTCCAATCAACAAGATTATTTCCAAAATAAAACAGATATCCACTAGTTGACTTGTATTCCATTGGCTCTTCTCCCCAGCTAGCATCCATGTATGCAACTTGTTAGGATTTTCTCATGGGAAGAAATGCAACTCGCTATCTTCAAACAATTGTTTAGACTACAAAAGCAAGCCATCTTCATTTATTTTTGTTAGTTTGCACATACAGTGGTACCTTGGTTCACGAACTTAATTCGTTCCGCGACTCTGGTCGCGAACCGAATTGGTTGTGAACCGAATCAAATTTTCCCATAAGCTTCAATGTAATTACGGTTAATCCATTCTGAACCATATTTTTTTTTTTCAAACCGCAAAAATATGACACAAAGTACAGCATGAAGAGAGAGAGTGCTAACTTTGCTCGACGCGACTTCTGGCGTGGAGGACAGGAAGGCAGGTGGGGAGGCGGTTACTGCTTGGAGGGAGAGTTCCGCTCCCTACAGGAAGCTGCGACCACGTGTCACGGGAGGGAAAATGGCCACAGATCCTGTTCGTCACCCGATGCAGAGTTCGCAAACGGAGGCAAAATTTTGCAATGGAGCTGGTCGTGACCCGAAAAGTTCGTGAACAGAAGCGTTCGTGACCCGAGGCACCACTGTATACTATTTACTGCCACCTATTGGCGTTTATGTGCTAGTTACCCAATGGGGAGGTGCATAGTGTCAATCAATTGTGAGTGATTACATGTCTCACTGCTTAGTAGGATTTTAGCCATCATGTAATCAGTTTTATAGGTTATTAGTAGTAACTAATAACCAAGTGGTGTACCTCTTCTCTGAGAGTTTTTGGCTAGAGACTTTGTTAAACTTGTGCAGTGGATAAGCCTTGGATGCCACACATATGAGAAGAAGTGATTTTTTTTCCTATGTTTTGCATGAAACTTGTATTTTATGTAGTTTTCTATTTTTCTCAATAAATACCAGACATGTTGTATACTTTCTGGCTGGATTTCTTTGGAAAACAAGATAAGGACATTGCATTCTTTAAATCTCTCTAACCCTGGTGTGTATTTTTGGCATGACCTGTGGTTATAGCTGCACTCTGCATAATACAACTAATCTAGGATTTTCACAAGATGATATCTTTAATGTTAAGTCCTCCGTTCCTTTCAAGCATCTCGTCACTCTCTTTATAGCATTCCAATCATGATGGTTTGGTGAACTCACTTTTCTACTTAAAATATTAACGGCTGCTGCAATATCAGGTCTCGTGGTTTTACTCAAATAAAGGAGTTTACCTATAGCTTCTTGGTATTTACCATGATTTGTAAATAACTGTCCATCCTTCAATTTTAAATAGGTTAATTCTAATGGAGTACTTACAGGTTTACAATTTTTCATGCCAACAGATTGTATAAAGTCCATAATCTTCTGCTTTTGACTTAAGAGAAAACTCCCATCATTAAGTTTTTCAATTTCCATTCCTAGATAATATTTTACTTCCCCAAGCTGTTTAATTTCTATTTCAGTCTTTAATTCATTACCTATTTCATTAACATCCTCCTTGTGTTGACAACATATTAATAAATCATCTACATAGGTCAGGATATATTAATATTGTCCATTCTTGAGTCTCATATATAAGCAGGGATCAGCCTTTCCTTGCTTAAATCCTTGATAATAGAAAAGGTCTGTTAACTTATCATACCAGCTTTTGGCTGATTGTTTAAGCCCATAAATACTCTTATTAAGTTTACAAACAAGATTTTCTTGTCCAGTGTTTTGAAATCCTTCAGGCTGCACCATATAAATTTCTTCTGAAAGATCTCCATTAAGAAAAGCTGTTTTAATGCCTAGATGTTCTACAAACATATTTCTTGAACAAGCAACATTAAAAAATGTCCTAAATGTTGTATAATTAACCACTGGTCCAATTGTATCAAAATAGTCAACTCCATATCTCTGGGAAAAACTTTTCACAACCAAACGTGCCTTATATTTATCGATACTTCCATCTGAATTATATTTGATTTTATATACCCATTTATTTCCAATGGCCTGTCTGTTAGGAGGTGATTCAGTAGGAGTCCAAACATGATTTTGTTGTAAAGACTGATATTCCTCCTCCATAGCTTCTATCCATTTTTCTCTTTCTAAAATAGATAACTTGCTAATATCTTCCCAGTTTGCTGGTTCTTGCAAGTTCTCACAAAATCCATATCTTTCTGGAGGCTTACCTTTATTACTTCTATCTGATCGTCTTACATTAGTTGTTTGTTCTATTTCTGTTTCATATGGTTTAATTCTTACTTCCCCTTCTGTTACAACGACATCTCCCAAAGATGGACCTACTAATTGACCAATGATCTCTATGTCAGGTTCGGTCAGCACGGGGCTTCAGGGAAGCATGGGGCTTCAGGGAAGCTCGCAGCCAGACCACGCGGAATCCACCGGCGGTAGCTAGCGGGGAAAAGAGGAACTGAAAGCGCCGCTAATTAACGGGCCACCTGCGCCCAAACAGGAAAACCGCAGCGGAAGCTTTTAACTATAAACTGATAACGGCGCGAGCCAGCAATGAACGGGGCCGCAGGCAGCGAAACAAGATCGCAACGCAGCACAGAACCCGCGGGCTTGCACGTAACGGGGAGGAACCAACCCAGCCGGAGGGGGACTGGCAATCAAGGACAATGGACCCTGACCGATCCTGCCATCATGAACAATCAAGGGGGATTATTGGAGGCCAACAATCCGCAGCTGCAACGTGATCGCGGGGCGGGAAAAAAGCGCGGGAAGGGGGGAATATAACAAGTGATGCAATTGTACCAAGACAGTCCTGGCTTTGCTTGTGACTACTACGTTACGCATGAGTAAACCTTCTTTGTGAACCACACGTGTCACGAGAGTTTCTCTGTCGAATGGGGCAAACTTTACATAAAGCCAGGACTCACCGTTAGCGCTACCCGGTACCACCGAGGAGCGTTTCCTTTTCCAATACAGGCATGACCAGCGACGAGGAATCCGTGGGTCAGCTGGAGCACGAGGAACTCAGGCTCGAGGAGGGACGGTCGGAGCCACCCGGGAGCGATGGGACAGCGGCCAGGACCGGGCGCCCTCCAGCCGAGCGGTGGTCGATGGGCGTGAACCAAGGGCCAGACGGTTCAGGCGTCACGATGACCCGAGGTTCAGGGTCCCGGAACCGCGAGTGGGACGAGAAGTTCGCCCGACTAGAGGAGAGAGTCGAGCGACGCCTAGACGCCATGGAGGCGATGCTCCAGACCCTGCTACAGAGAGTGGGACCACCGGGGGTGAGCGAGGGGGCGAGCAACAGGGGTGGCGGTCTGGCACCTCAGCCGGCACCGCCCACGATGCCCCAGTCGGTGGACCGACGGGCGGCAGACGCCCTGAGACTTCGAGGTATCACTGGGAAGTTCTCAGGGGACCCTGAACAGCTGCCGCACTTTTTGACGCACGTTAGGGGGTTCATGCAGAGGGGTGGTCACCTATTCGCTAGGGACGAGGATAGAGTATCCTACGTGGCCGAGCTGCTAGATGGTCAAGCAGCTAGCTGGGTGATCGGACTATACGATGCCAACGCGGCGGAACTACGGAGTTTCCCGGACTTCATGCAGGCGCTCCGGGACAGATTCGAGGACACATTGAGCGCCAAGCGGGCGGAGGACGACATCCTGCAGTTCAGACAGCGGGGCAAGTCGGTATCAGAGTACGCCCTGGAGTTCCGGAGGTTGGCAGAGAAGCTCACGGACTGGCCGGAGTCCCTGAGGGTGAAGTATTTTAAGAGGGGGCTCAATCCAGAGATCCTGGAGCGGGCACTGGGGTGGGACGACCCGTCCACAGTGAAAGATTGGATCTGGCTGGCCGGAACGGCGGAATCGGCATGGCGGCAGATCCAACAGAGCGCGAGGCGACGAGACCAGACGAGGGACCAGCCAAGGGAGAGAACCCCCGAGGAAAGGCGGAGCAGTCGGCGGCAGTCCACCGGGGTGCGAGAGGTGACCAGAGCCCCGAACCTGTGCTTCCGGTGCGGAGGCAGAGGCCACCGAGCGGCGCAGTGCCCGACGGAGCGGGAAGGAGCCTCACCACGGCCTGAAGTCAAGCCCCCGCGTGTGACCGGGAAAAGGGCCGGCGACCGACCGCGGAAGGGGGCAGTGGCAGCAGTGACCGAGAAAGGACGCGGGGGGTGGTCGACCCCGGAGACGGCGTCCTCCGGAGAGGACTCGGAGCCGGCGGGAAACGAGGCGCGCTCGCACTGAACGGCGTCCCAGTGCAAGCAGGGGAGTCGAGGCGCGCGGACCCAATAGGAGATGAGGACTGCCCTCCGTTCCGGGTGAGAATACACATCCGGGGGGTGAGATCCGGAGGGGAGGCACAGCTGCGAGCGCTACTGGATTCAGGCTGCACCCACTGCTTGATGCACCCAGCTGTGGTCTCGGGGCTCGGACTACAGCTGAGGCGCCTCCGGGAGCCCATTGCATTCAGCCAGCTAGACGGCACGCTGGCAGGGGGGGGGCCAGCTCAGTATTACACCGAGCCGGTCCAGATGACGATCTGGACGAGTCACCGGAAAGAACTGAGATTTGTGGTGGTCCCGGAGGCCGACTACGCGGTGGTACTCGGCTTGGCGTGGCTGCGACGACGGAACCCACAGGTCGACTGGACGGCGGAGGCAGTGCGGTTTGGGGTCGACAGACCGGCGAAGTGCGAGAGCAGAGGGGACCGAGCCGTGGAGACGGGTGCGGCCGCAACCACAGACGGGCAAGTGGAGGGTCTGGGACACCGGGAGACGGGGCGAGAGCAGACGGAGCCTGAGACCCGGCCGGCAACAGCAGCAGCAGCAGCGCCAGGACCCCGGAGACCCGCAACGATCCCGAGGCGTGGGGAGGCAGCGGCGACTGGCGAGACAACCGCAAAGAGAGAGGCCGGGCCCAGGGAACCCACGACGGGCGGCGGAATCCCGAGGCAGTATCGAGACCTGGCGGCAGCGTTCGGGGAGAAGGAGTCCGACCAGCTCCCACCACACCGGCCCAGTGATTGCGCCATCGAGTTAGAGCCAGGGGCGACCCTGCCTAAGCCGAAAATGTACTCCCTGTCAAGGAGAGAAATGGGGGCTCTGCGGGAGTTCATAGACAAGAACCTGGCGCGGGGATTCATCCAACCCGCGAAGTCACCATTAGCGGCCCCGGTACTATTCCAGGAGAAGAAGGATGGCTCGCTTCGAACGTGCGTGGACTACCGGGGGCTGAACGCAATCAGCACGGAGTACAAATACCCCCTCCCCCTGATGAAGGACTTGATGTCGCATCTGTCTAAGGGGAGGGTGTTCACAAAACTGGACTTGCGCGAAGCTTACTTCAGAGTCAGGATCCGCGCAAAAGATGAGTGGAAGACGGCGTTCAACACGCCGCTCGGAAGCTACCAGTTTTCTGTGATGCCGTTCGGATTAAAAGGGGCCCCGGGGGTATTTATGCAGCTAATAAATGAGGTGCTGCACGACCTACTCTACCGGGGCGTCCTGGTCTACCTGGACGACATCCTCATCTACACCGAAACCCTGGTGGAGCACGTGAGCCTGGTGCGCACGGTGCTCCAGAGACTGAAGGCACAGCTGTACGCGAAGCTATCGAAATGCGAGTTCCATCAAGAGCAACTAGACTACCTCGGCTACCGAATATCCAGCCGGGGAATTGAGATGGACCCGGCGAAAGTAAAGGATGTCCTGGGCTGGGAAGCGCCACGAACCCGGAGGCAACTCCAAAGCTTCCTAGGGTTTGCGAACTTCTATAGACAGTTTATCCCGAACTTCGTCCAAATTGCCCTTCCCCTAACCGACCTGCTAAAGACCAAGGGCACTGGGAAACCCCCCAAGCCCAGCATGGCACTTGCGTGGACTGCAGAATGCCAGGGGGCGTTTGAGGAGCTAAAACGGCGGTTCACAGCGGAGCCGATCCTGCGCCATCCCGACCCAGATCGGCGGTTTATAATCCAAGTAGATGCGTCAGACGTGGCAACGGGGGCAGTCCTGCTCCAGCCCAGCCCGGAGGGGGCCATCCACCCATGCGCCTACGCCTCCCGCAAATTCACCGAGACGGAGAGAAGGTGGATGGTGTGGGAGAAAGAGGCGTACGCGGTCAAGTGGGCACTGGCCACGTGGAGGCATCTACTGGAGGGGGCAGCTGAACCGTTCGAGGTGTGGACGGACCATAAGAACCTCGAGGCCCTGAAGACCCCGCGTAAGCTATCCCCCAAACAGGCGCGGTGGTCCCAATACTTCGGGAGGTTCAGGTTCACACTAAAACACATCCCCGGGAAGCGCAACTTCCTAGCAGATGGACTGTCTCGCATGCCCCAGCATGCCAGCCTACGGGAGGAGATCGTGGACTCCATCATCCCTGCCAGCAGACTGGCTGCAAAGGCGGTGACCCGAAGCCAGACCAAGGGGGAGCGACGGGACACAGCGCCTGAAGTAAGGCAAGGGTTCGCGGAGGCGGCGGAGCGGGACGCTTGGCTCAAGCAGAACCGAGAGGCGCTAACCAGCCAAGAGGGGTTGTGGTGGCACGAAGGAAAGCTGTACGTGCCCGAGGGTTGCCGATGGGAGGTCATGGAAAGAGCCCACGACAGCCGAAGCGCGGGGCATTACGGCTTCGTAAAGACGCTCCACTTAATCCGGTGGCAGTTTTGGTGGCCCACGCTCCGTAAGGACGTGGAGGCGTACTCGGGGGGTTGCCCGGTGTGCGCGATGGCGAAAGGGGCCAAAGGCAAACCTAGAGGGCTACTCCAGTCGGTAGCGGAACCCGACGGCCCATGGCAAGAGGTCGCCATGGACTTCATAGTAGAGCTCCCGGAGAGTAAGGGGAAGACCGCCATTTGGGTGGTTACGGACTTATTCTCTAAACAAGCGCACTTTGTAGCGTGCCGGCGAGTCCCCACGGCAAAGGGGTTGGCGAGACTGTTCGTGCAACATGTTTACCGGCTCCACGGCGCACCCCGACGGGTCGTCAGCGATCGGGGCGGCAACTTTATCGCGCGGTTCTGGAGGGAGTTCCTGAAGCAGGTGGGGACGAAACAAGCCCTTTCTTCCGCGGCGCATCCGCAGACGGACGGAGCCACGGAACACCTGAACGGGGAGCTCGAACAGTACCTGCGCTGCTACGTGGGGCACCAACAGGACGATTGGGCGGAGCTACTACCATTCGCGGAAGTGGCATACAACAACGCCGTCCACAAGAGTACCGGGTTCTCTCCGTTCAAAGTAGCCACCGGAAGAGACTTCGTCCCCATGCCGGAGCTGCCTCAGCCGGAATCCCAGATCAACTCCCTGGACGCCTGGTTCGCCCAAATCGACGCGACCCGGCGAGCGGCGCACGCGGCATTGCAAAGAGCCAAAGCCGACTACAAGAAACACGCGGACCGCAAGAGGCTCCCCGAGGAGCAGTGGAAAGTGGGGGACCAGGTGTATCTGTCAACCAAAAACCTAAAGACGCACCAGGCATCGAAAAAACTCAGCCCGAGGTTTGTGGGGCCGTTCCCCATTGCAGAGGTCATCAATCCAGTAACTGTCAGGCTGACGCTCCCGAAAAGCCTCGGGAAGATCCACCCGGTGTTCCATTGCAGCCTGCTAAAGCTGCACCAGCCGGGGAACGCCTGGCACAAGACAGAGGGAGTGCCACCACCCATCATGGTCGGGGGGGAGCAGCATTTCGAGATCAACCAGATACTGGACGCCCGGAGGCACAAGGGGCAGACCCAGCTCCTAGTGCAATGGAAACATTTTCCCAAGTCCCACAGCGAATGGGTGAGTAAAACCCACATAAGGCCACCGGACCTAGTGCGGGACTTTTACAAAAAATACCCCGGGAAGCCGAAATAGAGCTGGGGGGGGTGGAATTGTCTTCAGGGGGGCGGTATGTCAGGTTCGGTCAGCACGGGGCTTCAGGGAAGCTCGCAGCCAGACCACGCGGAATCCACCGGCGGTAGCTAGCGGGGAAAAGAGGAACTGAAAGCGCCGCTAATTAACGGGCCACCTGCGCCCAGCCAAACAGGAAAACCGCAGCGGAAGCTTTTAACTATAAACTGATAACGGCGCGAGCCAGCAATGAACGGGGCCGCAGGCAGCGAAACAAGATCGCAACGCAGCACAGAACCCGCGGGCTTGCACGTAACGGGGAGGAACCAACCCAGCCGGAGGGGGACTGGCAATCAAGGACAATGGACCCTGACTGATCCTGCCATCATGAACAATCAAGGGGGATTATTGGGGGCCAACAATCCGCAGCTGCAACGTGATCACGGGGCGGGAAAAAAGCGCGGGAAGGGGGGAATATAACAAGTGATGCAATTGTACCAAGCCAGTCCTGGCTTTGCTTGTGACTACTACGTTACACATGAGTAAACCTTCTTTGTGAACCACACGTGTCACGAGAGTTTCTCTGTCGAACGGGGCAAACTTTACACTCTATAGGTACCCCAGTGGCCAATTCTTGTGGAACAGTATCTATGCTCTGTAATTCAGTTGTTAATATAGCCTCAACTGTCTTTTGCATTATATTTCTCTCATCCACATATACAACATTGCAGCAACACTTCACTTCAAGAGTTTTAGGATCAAAGACTCTATACCCTTTCCTCCCAGGAGGATATCCAACAATGATTCCAATTTCAGCTCGTGGATCAAGCTTCCCCCTTTTTCCTTTTGGAACATAAGAATATGCTTTAGCGCCAAAGGTTTTCATATGCTTTAAACTTGGTTTTTTCCAAACCATAGTTCAAAAGGTGTTTTACCTGTCACTTTACTAGGAATTCTGTTATGCAAATAAGCTGCTGTAACTACCGCTTCAGCCCATTAAGAGTCAGGTAGTCCAGCTTGCATCAACATAGATCTAGACATCTCCTATAAAGTTAGATTCAACTTCTCAGAACATCCATTCTGTTGTGGAGAGCAAGATATGGTTACTTTATGTTCTATGCCCTCCTGTTCCATAAACCTCTTAAAATCTACATTACAATATTCTCCACCTCCATCAGTACATAGTGTTAAAGGTGCCTTACCAAATCGGTTCTTAATTGCGGCTATGTACCACTTAAACCTTTCAAGGGTCTCATCCTTGTTTTAAGTATATATACATAACTATATTTGCTCTTAAATTCAGTGAAGGTAAGAAAATATCTGTTCTTGCCTGCAGATAATGGCATAGGACCCACTAGGTCTGAATAAACCTCTTCCAAAAAATCCTTATCTTGCACATTGGATTGTCCTGAATAACTAGGAGCCGTTCCCTTTGCTTTTATACAGATTTCGCACCTTTCTTTTGCTTTATCACATTTAACAGCATTAATTCCATTTTCTGGCAATAATTTTTTGATATTTTGCATATTCCTATGAGCTAAGTTCACATGCCATGAATAAAGACAAGTTTTGTGATCACAGATATCTTGCCTAGTTTGACAGATAGGCCTCCCCTCATTTGTTATAATATCATTAACATCAACGATATAATGAAATCCATCTTTTTCATCAACTTTAAGCACTAGACCAGTTCTATCATTAATAATTTTTCCCTATTACAGTGTAACCATTCTTCACGATCCTTTTAGTACCGAGCAAATTATTTGAGGCTTCAGGAACAAAAGCAACATTTCTTAACTAAGGTTTACTACCTCACCTGTAGAAGTAAAAACTCTTAAAGGAACAGTTCCAATTCCAAGAACATTTAGCCTTTGTTGATTTGCTTGCAATATCTCTGATCTATTTTCTGTATCAAGTTCACTAAAATTTTCTCTAAACTGGCAAATGTGGATAAAACTACCACTGTCAAGGAGAAAATGCCTTCTATCATTTACACCTTGATAATCAGATATTTGAAACACTTGATCATCATTGCAAGCATTCATACCATTATTAAACCCTTGATTATATCTCTTATTTGGTCTACCATTTAATGGTTTAAAGTCTCTGTGGCCATTAAAATGTCCTTGTTTACTGAAAGACATTCTTTCTGTAGGAACATTTACTCCTCTGGACTTTTGACCTTCTACCCCTTTAAATCTACAATACTTAGCAATATGCCCAATCTTCAAGCACACATAACATCTCCTTTCCTTGAGATCAGGTCTTGTTCTTAATACTGACATTTCTCCAGGTATGTTTTCCGTTACCCTTTTAAGGCCAGAGTCTCTCAAATAAGCAACTGTATAATCTAAATCCACTTTTGCAATGGACTCAAGCATAGCCTTTTGGTTTGCAAAGGATTGTGGTAGACTAAGTAATATACGGGTGTGAAACTCAGTCAGATATCTCTGCTCCTGCAGACTGAAGCTCTGAAACAAGCTTCAACATTTCATCTAAGTGCTTCTCAATACTAGTTCCTTCTTTCATCCTCATATTATACAATCTTTCTTTCAAAAATATCAATTCTTATTTGATCTAATAAAATATTTTCCCTTAAGAGCATTATATAAACCTTTAGCTGTTCTATATTTAGTTACTAATGGACTTTCATGATCTTCTATACAGGCATATAATATCATTAAGACTTTTGCTTCTTTCATTTTATACTCCTTTTGCTCTAATTGCCTTTATCGTTATCTATGATGTCTAAACAGTCCTGTACTTGAAGGGAAACTCTTAACCTTGCATCCCACATTTGAAAGTTATTCCTATTTAACTTTTGAATTGCAAATATGCTGTTATTACTTACACCCTGTTGGAAACCTGGAGTAGATGTAATAGCTCCATCTGTTAAAGTGCCTAAGGTTACAGACATTTTAAAATTACTCTATGCAAACTCCTCTGCTAAATTCTCCTTTAGTTTAAAATATTTACTATCAATACTTCACTTACATAAATCACCTTATCTCTTTAAAAATTTCTTACCATTAAAAAGGAAAAAAAGGAAAAAGGGCTCTTTGCTTTGCTGTCTGGATCAAAAGGAAAAACACCAAACTTAATAATAACTTTCTTGTCTTCTCTTTAAAAAGTTTATCAGCTTCTCAAGCCCAACCATCCTCTGCTACCAATTTGTTGGGTAATGAGATTAAGAGGAGACAAGGAATATAAATTATCAACCTTCATATCTATTTAAAATATACAAAAGGTAAATTTAAACATAAAATATATCTTCAGCAATACAAAAGTGACAACAAAGAACATAAATAATATAATATAAATATCCCAGATAGCAGCGAATAAGCAGTGAGCCTAAAAAAGTAAAATCAGGAAAGCAGCAGAACAAGTAAGAGGAAGGATACTTCTCTTATACAGAGTTTGCCACCTGATTCTGATAGTTCACAGCCAAAAACAATCTCTATAGTTAAAGGTGTAGATCTTGCAAATGTCCAACATGAGCTTCATTGGGTGTGGGCCACACAACAGGCGTCATCTGCTCCCCTTTCTGGAACTCTCTCCCTGCTGGAGATAAGAAAAAAGAAGTAGAATGAAACGAAAGAAAACAGAATTATGACTTCTGCCCTTCTTTCTATCAAGTAATTACTATCTTCCCCTTCTTTCCCCTTCCTCGTTAACCCTTTTTGATGCCCAAATCCATAAATCACCAGTTCAGTGTTTCTTTTCAACAAAAAGTCCATCTAAGGCTTCCATAAGGCTTTCAAAGAGTCTCTCTGTTTTTTCCCCTGACCAAACTGATCAGCTTTGCCATTTTTGTGAGTGCCTTCAATTTCATAATCCAATCTTCTACTGTGGGTATTTCATTCTTCTTCCATCTTTGTGTGTACAGTAATCATGCTGTAGTTACCGTATAGAATATTAGTTTTCCATCTTACTTTTCTAGTTTAGCGTCCATAAAGCCCAACAGAAACAATTCCGGTTTCATCGTAATACTAATCGGCAATATCTTTTGCATCATTGTATGAATCTGCACCCAAAATTTCCTTGATTTTTCACAAGTCCGCCATGCATGATAAAATGTCCCCTCTTCCTTTTCACACTGCCAACATTGGTTTGATATTATTTTGTAGTTTTGTAAATTTAAACAGTGTCATATACCAACGATTCATGATTTTATCAAAACTCTCTCTTAAATTGTGACACAATATAAATTGAACCCACATCTTCTCTCATATATCCAATTTATATTATAACCAAAATTTGCAGCCCATTTCACCCTCGATACCTTTTTTTTTTGGTTGCTCCATGCCAGCCACAGTCCTTCAGGATGGAGGTGGGTTTGTAAAATGATTTGTAAACTAGACCAGTGGATAGAGCCATGAGTAGTGCTACAAATATCAAAATGGTGTGTTATAGCCCTCAGTTTTTAGGAATTCAAAAAATGAAGGAAAAGCAGAATGGAAAACACTGAGAAAGTTGGCCACATTCTACAAGTCACTTTTACTTAGCTTTTGAGTTATTTGCAGAAAATGCTGATGAAGAGGAGTTTTCTGACCACAGCTGATCCAAACTGCAGGTTTCCAAAAAGCAACAGAAACAAAGAAGCAAAAGTCTTGAGGCTGCAAGAAAGATACAACTGCCTTCCCTTCTGTTCATGTTGAAATCTATTCTACCCTACAACATAGCCCCAACAAATCCTCAAAGGCTAAAAGGTAGCAAATGCCACACGATGACAGGATTATGCAAAACACTTCAAAGGAGCGTTTCACAAAGCAGCTGGGCACAAACTGAGCATCTCTCCTCAAAGTCTTAAAGCAGCCATGTCTTCCAGCAGTGTCAAGCTGCTTTCCAGCCATTTCTCACTTGTGTTGTGTGCATGCAGACATCAGTTTGGCATCAACGGGACATGTGAAGGCAAGAACCGAGAAGCAAGGCAGCCTCTGAAACATTCACGCAAACCTTCCAAAGGGCACAGCTCTTCCGTGCTCCTTCAGAAGGAGGTCATACTCACGGTGCTGCCTTTTGTGAAGGGCCTCGTTCAAATGCTTTGGGTGGCCCCAACACTTCCCATCATTGCCACGGCTCACCATGCATATAACCGGGGTCTCTTTAATGCCAATTCAGTGTTCCATCCACAACACCACAATGCATTGTGCCCTTCTCACATATTCATCGCCAGGAGAGACTGGTTGGCTCTGCTGGGTTCAGTTCTAGGAGAAGGGGTATTTCAAGGGGCTTCAACTGTGGCTTTTAAAGCTGGGCATTTTGTATTGTGGAACTACCTCTTCATTTTAGATCTTGAAAAGCGGAACGTTTAACCGTAACAAAACAATCCAAAGAGTTGACCGTGTCAACCATGGAATGAGAGATAGAGTTAAAGGTATATGGCTGATAGCTATTATAATACGACTGCTCTAAAATACCTTGTTTGTATTGACTAATGTTCCACTGCACAATCGTTATTAAAATAGGAAAAGAAAGGAAAGGATTGTGCACAGAATTGTCTGGATGAGAATGACTGTTGGCTGAATCAATTGTTTCAGTGTTTCCAGTGGAATTAAAGTTGATATTTTCTGCTTCCCGCATTCTCTGCCAATTACTCTTTTCTGGCATTGAATCTGGTTCTTTTATACCATGATATAATATTCAAGCTAACGGCTGTTTTTGTGCAATTTCTTTATTTATAGCTTTTACTTCTTTAAAATCCCATTTTTAGCCTAAGACAAGACAACAAGGTAGCAACAAAAGAAAAACATGTCAAACAAATTGAAGGAAGCTCTTTAATGGACTTCATTTAGGAGAAGACAATTGGTACACCACTTTCACATTTATACATTTGTTGAATGTTTGCAAAAGTGAGAGGGCCCTACTTGTCGAAATGAGCTCTTGCGAATCCAGGCAGGATGCAAAACCACGTCTTCTCTTCTAAATGATGGCTAGCTTCTCAAGTTAGTAGTGAGACAATCTAACTTCTGTGTGCTATTACATGCAAAACAACTAGAACCAGCCAGTCCACCACCCAGCTTGGCCAATAAGAGGCAGGCAGGAAGAGCAGCTTTGCATCCCAGCCAGCAGAGTAGCGAGCACGAGGATGGCGGGATGTTAAGGCATGCTGTATACGGTCCGTCACCAAACGGAGGTTCTTCTCACCATATGTCTTGGAACGTTGCACCATTTTGCAATCTAGGTATGAAAAGCATTAAGCACAGAAACTCATCCATGAGAAATTGTGAAGCTTCTAGTAATAGCCCTGGCTTTTAAAATCAGTGCCAAACTGACTCTCCATGGATAATTAAGCTTATCAACATGTTGAAATTGTCATCATATATTTATTTCTTCAGATGTTTGTGTGGTGCTCAATCCAGAAATTCTAGGTGGTTTGCAATAACACACTTGCCATATAATAAAACAAATTCCAAACACCAAGACATTTTAAAAAAGGAATAAAGTCAGTAAGAAGTGATGTAATAAACGAAAGGAAATCATGTCAGACAGGACTGCCCATAGCACCTCAACACTCAGTGCAGCACAAGGGTCTATTCAGCCTTACAACAACTAGGAGGTTGGAGCCCCCAGCCCTCAGGGGATAATCTATTGGATGGGGGGGGCAGCGCCCAAGAAGGACCACTCAGCGGACATAGAAAGGAAGGGGCAATGGGCTGAAAGAGGTTGAAAAGGGGGGAATGAGAGAGCTGTAAACAGAGGAATTGTGAACAAGGGCTCCTCCTCCAGGCCACTGAGTTAAAACAACATGCACCACATCAGGATAGGCCAGTAGCTAGTGGACAACCCTGGAAACCAACCATTTTGATAGACCCATGCATAGCAAACACAGTGATCACCCTAAGAATCTCAAAGTCACGATGGTGTAAGCAAAAGGCATGGCTGAGAATTTTGGTGACATAAGTAAACTTGGTGCCTGGAGCTGTGTGAGATTGATCCCAGGACTATGCGCAATTCCTCAAATATACCAAAAGTAATAAAAACGGGAGAAAATATGGCCATGAGAAACCCTTAGCAGCAGCAGCAGCAGCCAACAGCAACATAAGCAGCATCACAAAGCTGGCAGAAGCCAGCTCTCATTCTGGTTCAGCTCAATCTTCTGGGCACCACAGGACCAGCACTCTCAGGGAGGAAGATGCCCAAGTTTATACAGAGCCTGGGAAACCTGACCCTCTTTGGAAAGGTCCAACCAAGCGTTCTGAAGAACCTGGTCCAACCAAGCGTTCTGCCTGGTCTCCCCTGCAGACAGGCCAAATGCCCACTGAGAAGAGTGACCAGTTACGAGAGGGAGAGGGCAGCCTACAGTGGCTTCTGCTGGCCACATCCTGAGCTCTTTGGCAACCAAAGGGTCAGCAAAGCATGTCAGTTCACATCCACAACAAAGAAATGGCACTGGAAGCAGTTGGAACACATGACTTTAAAACTGGAATAGCTACAGGTGACATTAAACTGCCTCAGGGAAGAGGCGGAGCTGGCGTCGCGGCGGTACGGTGTGCGATCTGGAGCTCTCAAGATCGCAGCTGATATCTCCGATGCTGGACGGTCCCGAAGGACCCAAGCTGTCCCGTAGAGACGGCGACTATATAGGGCACATCCTGTAGATCTCAGGGACTTTGCGATGTCCCTGGTTGATCCAGGAGAAGTCCCTGAAACCAGCGACGGAGTGGCAGCCATTGAGACTGCAAAAGCCGGGACAGCTCCAAACGGAAGAAGAAAGTGTGTCAACCGGGTGAGATGGACTTTTACTATTTAACTTTGCTTAGAGAACACCCTAAGTAATTTAAAGTGAATTTTTAAAAGTGAAGAAAAGTGGGACTAAGCGGCGAGATCGAGCCTCTAAAAAAAACTTTAGTTTTTCAACTTTCCCTTTTTATGGACTTGAATCTGGCAGAGTGTGGTTTGTTTTATTTTTAAACTCAACTGGACTGGCTTTTCTGTTTGATATTTAATAATTTCTGATTTTAAGCGTTAGAATTAAGATTTTTTTTAGTGCTCTAAGAAACATATTTCTTTTTCTTTTCCTTTCTTTTTTTTTTCTTTTTCTCCTTTCTCTCTGGCTGGGAAAGAGGGAAAGCGAAGAGAAAGTTAATGAAAGAAAGTAGCACTGCCACCTAGAGGCTTGGATATATTGTTTTCTCTACTGTGACTTGTTTTATTCATATTCAAGGACTTTGAGCTTTCTAAAAAGATAGTGGGACGTGCATGATAACTGTTTATACAGGTATCACCCGAATAACTATAAACAAGAAAGCGGAGTTGAAAGTGGATTCTGAAAATGTTTAAGGTGGAAAGCTTGATTTAGTCACAAGAGCCTTGGACATTTAGTGGCAGTAGCTTACTTCTTGCTAGAAGCTTTGGGTTTTTTTGTCTATATTTTTTTTCCTTACCCTCTCTTCAGCTGGTTTTTTTTTTTAAAAAGAAACTTAGCTTTTTTTCTTCCTTTCCTTTTAATTTTTTTATTTGCATATTATTGGATTAAGGTGGACAAGTGCCTGAAGATTTTTTTTCCCTTTTCCTTTTTTCTCCAGTTTTTTTACTTCCCTTTTATTGTTTTTCATTCTCATCTTTTGGAGTAGTAGCTGTGGTTTTTGCCTTGTTCTCTTTCCCCCTTTTCTCTTTTCTGCAGCTTCAAGCATCAAGATGAGCAAGAAAATAACAGCCCCAACCTCATCAACATCAGTAGCTTCCTCCTCATCTCCTGGGAGACAACACTCAATCCAGACAATGATACAATATGAAAAAGAGAAGGAAGTGACATTGCAGGCAATTATGCAAGAAATTCAGAAGATTGGAAAGAGGACGGAGAATATTGAGCACAGAATTGAAAAGACAGATGAAAGTATACAACAGATGATGACAAAATATGAGGAGAGATTCAAGAAAATTGAAGATGAAGACATACAAAGAGATAAGAAAATTGGAGATATCGATACCCGACTGAGTGAAGTCGAAAAAGGCAGCAGTGAACTGCTAGGATGGAAAATTGATAAATCAGAATACTATTTGAGATTTCAAAACATAGAGGAAGAAAAAGGTGAAAATCTTGCGGAAATAATGACAGAAATATTGGCAGAAGCACTGGAGATAACCACAGAGAAGATGACAGATGGGATGGATGAAATCTTTTGTGTTTACATGAGATATGCAATGAGAAATAAACTACCAAGAGAAGTACACATAAGATTCACCAAAAAAACGATCAAGGCACAGATACTCCAGGTGGCAAGAGAGAAAACATTAAAGTACAAAGACAAAGAAATTGTAGTCCTGAAGCAGGTGCCAAGAAGAGTAAGAGACATAAGAAGGCAATATTCATTCCTGACTAAAGAGCTACTCAAAAGAGGAGTAAACTACAGATGGCTGATTCCAGAAGGTCTCCAGTTTACTTGGCAGGAACAAAGACAAAGAGTTGATACAGTCCAAAAAGCAGAGCTATTTTATTCAGAATTCTTCAGAGGAAAAGAAGAAGACACACAAAAGGAAGAATCGTTAATTGAGTTTCAAGAAGAATGTGTGGCAGTAACTGAAAAAGAAAAAGAAGAAAGTGGGGGAGATGGTGTTCCCAGAGAGCAACGAGAAGTAAGATCTACTAGAGCAATTAAACCCTCGTATAAAGCCTAACATGGAGGAAAGAAAATTGATTACGATCAATATAAATGGACTTAATTTGGCTACTAAAAGAAGGAAAGTATTTCATAAATTAGAGAAGTTAAAGTTTGATATAATTTGTCTGCAAGAAGTACACATCAAAAAACAACATGAATATTTGTTGCAGCAAAAAAAATTGGGTAAATTATTCACCTCTTTGACACAATGTAAAAAAAGAGGTGTGGTCCTATATATTAGAGATACAATGCTAGCAGAACAAATTTATGCAGATGATGATGGAAGGATTCTGATGGTTGAAATAATAGATAATAATGTTAAAACTCTTTTAATTACAATTTATGCTCCCAATGACAACCAAGAAGAATTTTATAGGAAATTACATATGAAAATAGTTGAACTGGACTATGTTAATATCTGTATGATGGGAGATTTTAATGGAATAATTAATGATCAATTGGACTATAAAACACAGAAATTGACAAAGAGAACTAGGAAGACACTGCCAAAATCCTTCCTTCGAATGATAGAAGAAATAGACTTGAAAGATGCATGGAGAGAAAGAAATCCGGCAAATAAACAATACACTTTTTATTCAGACAGACATGCATCTTGGTCTAGAATTGATATGGTATGGATGTCAGCGGACTTATTTGCTAACATTCGAGAAATTGAAATACAAACAAGTATTCGGGCCGACCACAATCCAATGGTAGTTATTTGGAAAGGACAACGGAAGAGATCTAGATGGACTTTAAATAATAGGATACTAAAAGAAAAAGATTTCAAACAAAAAATAGAGAAAGAACTTACCTTCTTTTTTAATGAAAATAAAAAAGAGGATACATCATTACAGAATCTTTGGGATACAATGAAGGCTTATACAAGAGGTTTAATAATAGATTATACAAGGAAAAGAGACATAATGCAGAAAAAGATCTTTAAATTATTGGAGGATGACCATAAAAAACTGGAAGAAGAGTTACAGAAATCCACGCAAAAAAAAGACATTAAAGCTAAAATGGATTTAATTAAACATAAAATGGGATTAATGGAAAAGGAGGAACTAGCACAAAAAATTAGAAGTGCTAAACAGAACTACTTTGAAGATGCAAATAAACCAGGTAGATGGTTAGCTTATAAACTGAGAAAGGAGAGAGAATCAAAAAGGATTAATCAATTGATAAATGAAGAAGGACAGATCTGCTTTGGTAATGAGGACAAGAAAAAAATTATACAAGATTACTATGGAAAATTGTATCATCAAGAGAATGTACAAGAAGAAGAAGTAAGACAATATTTACAGAAAGCGAAATTACCTCAGATACCTAAAGACATTGAAATAATGTTAGAGGGGAATATAACTATGATGGAACTAACAGAAGCTCTAAAAAAGCAGAATGTAGGGAAAGCTCCAGGTCCAGATGGGCTGCCAGTGGAATTCTACAAAACCTTCCAGGACATATTGAGCCTCCAACTATTGGAAGTTATGAATGAAGTTATGACAAAGAAGAGGATACCCAAAACATGGACTGAAGCATATATTACACTTATACCAAAGGAGGACACTGACCCACAACAGGTTAAAAATTACAGACCTATATCTCTACTAAATGCAGATTATAAAATTTTTGCTTCAATATTGGCAGAAAGGCTAAAAAGATACTTAAATAACTTTATCCATGCCGATCAAAATGGATTTTTGCCAAAGAGACAAATTAAAGACAATATGAGAGTAATTCTGGACACTCTGGAATATTATGAGGCACACCCTGAAAAGCAAATGGCTTTGATATTTTTAGACGCACAAAAAGCCTTTGACAACGTGAATTGGCGATTTATGTTACTGCAATTGGTACAAATGGGCTTTGGTAAAAAATTTACCCAAGCCATTGAAACAATATATCATAAGCAGACTGCAAAAATCATGATAAACGGAGATTTAACAGAACAGATAGACATAACAAAAGGGACGAGACAAGGCTGTCCACTATCGCCCTTGTTGTTTGTCTTAACATTAGAAGTGTTGAACAGGAATATAAGAGAAGAGAAAGAAATAAAAGGAATGAAGATCAAAAAGGAAGAGTACAAACTGCAAGCCTTCGCAGATGACCTAGTATTTATACTAGAGGACCCATTGGAAACAGCATCTAAATTAATTGAAAAGATAGAAGAATATGGAAAAGTAGCAGGTTTAAAAATAAATAAAGATAAAACAAAGATATTAACAAAGAATATGCTAGCAAGCCAAAAGAAAGAATTGGAAGAAGTTTTAGAAATACAGGTCATAAACAGGGTTAAATACCTAGGGATATATATTACACCAAGATGTAGTACATTGAAGGAGGATAATTATGTTAAACTTAAACGACAGATTGCAACAGATTTGACAAAATGGGAGAATTTACAATTATCAATGATTGGGAGAATATCCACTATTAAGATGAATATATTGCCTAGGATATTATATTTATTCCAGACAATTCCAATTCGTCTAGGGAAAGAGTTCTTTGATGATTTAAATAAAATTGTATTGAAATACATCTGGCAGGGTAAAAAAGCAAGAATAAAGCTTAAATTACTACAAGATGCAAGAGTAAGAGGTGGGTTTGCCTTGCCTAACTGGGAATTATACTATCAGGCGACAAATTTGATGTGGGTAAAGGACTGGATAACTTTAAGAAATAATAGATTATTGACCTTAAAGGGACATGACTTGTTGTTGGGCTGGCATGCTTTCTTATGGTATAAGGGAATGAAAACACAGGGCTATTTTAGAAGGCACTATATTCGAGAAGCATTGTTTTTAAACTGGGAGAAGACAAGAAGACAATATTATGTAAAAGTTCCACGATGGATATCTACTATCGAAGCCTTTTCTTATCCAATAACATATAAAAAGGAACAAACAGTTAGATATACTGAAATATTGAATGAAAAGGGTGAACTTAAAACTATGCAAGCGTTGGAAGAACAAGGTATAAAAATGAATTGGTTTTCATATTTGCAAATACAATCTAGGTTCGATAAAGATTTTAAAGCAGAAGGTATCTATGATGAGCTGACTGTTTTAGATAAAATTTTGATGGGTAATGATGAAAAGGTGATCAAAAAACTTTATGGACATTTACTACAATTTAAAATGGAGGAAGAACAGGACAAAGAAACAATGATTGCATGGGGGAAAAATTTTGGACATGGAATTGATTTAGAGAAGTGGCAAAAACTATGGTCTCAAAACTATAAAATGACAATGTCAACTGCATATAAGGAAAACTTGTGTAAGATGTTTTACAGGTGGCATTTACCCCCAGCGAGGATTGCGAGAATGTATAAGAACAAGTCTGACAAATGTTGGAAGTGTCATCAGAAGCCCGGCTCATATTACCATATGTGGTGGACATGCCCAGAAGCCAAAAGATATTGGATTAAAATCCACACATGGTTGGAAAAAATGACAAAACAACATATAGACTTTAAACCAGAGACATTTCTACTGGGAATTATACCGGAAACATATAGTAAAGAACTGAAATATCTGATTGTAAATGTTTTGACAGTGGCTAGAATTGTATTTGCTAAGAATTGGAAGAATGAAAAGTACCTATGCAGGAGGAAGTTATTAAGAAAATTATGGAATGTGCTGAGATGAGTAAATTGACATTTGAAATTAGAGAGCAAGAAGACAAATAATTTTATATGATATGGGATTTGTTTTATCAATGGTTGGACGAAAAGATATAGTAATGTAATAGATCAGGAAATTATATAATAGAAACTTGACAAATTGATATAAATTACTATATATATATATAATCAATGGATAAAAATGATACAAATCTTATAATGAAAGCTGGTGTTATAGATAGACTAGTAACAAATGAATAATAATTGATAACTGATAAATATATAAATATGTGTTGGATAGATAATATGAGACTCTATATAAATGGTGAGTGAAGACTATGAAAGGATGGCACAAATGATTGGTAACTGGCTGATACACTGTTTAAAATGGAAGATGGTTTTTATGTTTTTTATGCTATTGTTTGTTTGTGTTTGTTGTAAAAAATAAAAAATTTATTAAAAAAAAAACTGCCTCAGGGAAGTTCATGAGAACATGGCAGGAAAATGTGGTTACTGGGTAAGGGAGGAATGGCCTTGTGTGTTGCACACCCCAAACTCACCTTCTTCCTCAGCCCCAGCCCACACGGGGGAATGTGATTGGCTTTTTTCTTTCCAGCAGGAAGTCCACAAATCTCTTCCCTGAACTATTCCCACAAAGCCACTCCCAGGACAGCACTACCTGCCAGCCTCAGTACCAAAAGAGAACAGAAATTGAGTGTTGGGAGAGAGACAGTTATGCTGGCACATTCTTGGGACACTTCACAGACTGGAGGAAAGCATGTTAAACCATGACCCTATGGCTGCCCTGCACGCCTGGCCCTCTAGCACTTTCTCGGTTACCACCAAACAGCCTTCCCCACAAGCTCTTTCCCCGTAACTCACACATTTTCAAGAACTTCCGCCCATAGCTTTCTTGAATGTCCAGAGCCAGCTGCTGCCATATTCTCTGCAAGGACTCCTCCAGAGGATCAAAGATAGGTGTTGAAAAAGTGCTGGGTTCAACCATGCTGACGTGGACCCTTAAAGTCTGCATCTCTTGCCTGGATTGAGACCAAAGCAATAAGGACAAAAGAAAGGGCTTGTTCTTAGGCCAAGGATCCATAACATTCAATGTCCTGCTCCCGCAACCATAAAATACAGGAAATTACCCTCTTCTGCTGGATTTCTCTAAAAGGAGGTTCAGAAGGCTAACAGAAACTGTCCCCCAAATATAAAGGTGCTTCCATGTCTGACTGACATGCCTTGCTAGGAACCTTCGCTAGACATTTCCCATTTTTTTCACAGAACCGATTTCCAAATGGCGCCTTCCTTTGGGACCACCAGAGAGAGGTGGATAACTCAGGTTTTCAACTGGTCAGGACAACTCTCTGGCTAGAAGAAGAATGTGTTTGCCAGTGTGTTTCAGTTGCATTCAGTTGATGGGTCATTTATATCGTTCATTTATTTTTAATTTTTATTATTATTAAATTTATATGCCGCCCGTCTCCCCCAGAGGGAGACTCTGGGCAGCTCACAGTTAAAATCAAACAACAAAAACAGTAAAAAGTACTGCTTTACTTGGCATAGCCAAGATTTCACACTCTTCCTGAAGGCCATGAGAGTGGGGGCACACCACACCTCAGGTGGTAAGTTGCTCCACGGGTGGGGGCCATGGCAGAAAAGGCCCTCTTCCTAGGGCCCGCCAGTCGAAATTCCTTGACTGGTAGGGTCTGCAACATGCCCTTTCTGCTGGACCGAGTGGGGCAGCCTGATATAACAGGGGCAAGACGGCTCCTCCGATAACCTGGTCCTGTGCCATGAAGGGCTTTAAAAGCAATAACCAACACCTTGAATTGGATCCGGAAGCAAACCAGCAAGCAACGCAGTCTGCGTAACGCGTGTTCTATGTGCCCCTGGGGGCATTCAAAACTGCTGGTGCTGCACCATTTTCTGCCAGCTGTAGCTTCTGGATCCTCTTCAAGAGTAGCCCCACACAGAGTAGTAATCCATAATACCAGTGTTGCTGTTTATTTTCAATTAAAACATCTTTATCCCGTCGTCTCTTAATGGGATCTAAAAAGCAGTTGAACTGGATAACAAAAACAGTTAAACACAGGATGTCAAGGCATAGTATCCACATGAAAAAGAAACTTAAAACCTGCAAGTTCCTCACTTTCCGACGGTAATTAGGACGAGGAACAACGTCACTAAGCAATGCGGTTGTAAGGCGCAATGCCACGTGACCCTGCCGACTTATGACGGCACTTCTGGCGGTCACAGTTGGTAACATGACGTAAATCCAAACATGGTTGCAGAGTCCCGCGGTCACGCAATCCCCATTTGTGACCTCTTCCCGGCTTCCCCACTGACTTTCCTATTTGGAAGCTGGCAGTGAAGGTCGCAAATAGTAATCACATGGCCAGGGGATGCTACGACCGTCATAATTGTGACTCAGTTGCCAAGCAGCCAAATCATGTTCAGATGACCGTGGGGACAGTTGCAACTACAAGGATCAGTCATAAGTCCCCCTCATTCAGCACCATCATAACTTCAAACAGTCGCTGAACAGGTGGACATTCAACAAGGACTACCTGTATATCCAATTCAAATCAGACATATTTCAAATAAACATTAATCTCCTCTCTTACCTTCCATTTTCTAAATTGGGGGCTTGATGAGAAATGAGATTTTTTCATTATTTCCATTGTTATTTTTTTGCTTACTTCCATCTGTAATTCACCTTTTCTTTCATGGACCATGAAATGATATCCGATTGTTTTGAGCTGTTATCACCCCTCCGATTACTTATACTGGTATATATATATACAGTATATATATCTTTTAAAGGTATCTTTTACTGAAACCGTAATTAAGTACGGCTTCAGCATACCTCTTGACCACTTCCCAACACTTTTTCATTCTAGCCTGGAGAGGACGCCTCCTTAGAAAGCCAGAGGGCACATACGAAAGGTTCAGATCGTGATGTAGCTGCTGGGTATTGTTATTGTCTCATCCTGGCCAACCTCCTCATTGGGATATTAATTGCCCCAATTCATTTGAGAGTCTGAGGCAAAGAGAAATAGATACTGCCCATCACATCACTCCATGCACCAAGGTTAGCAACCTGGATGACCAAAACAGGACAAACCATTGGGCATACACAGCTATGACTTCTTGCACCTGATACCCTTTGTCTTCCTCCAAACAGATCACATCAGTAACCTCTCTCTCTACCCAGTGGTAGGGCTAGCCCCACTTGTAGTTTGGAAGTCTTGATGAGAAATCTTCAGAAGTTACTTTACCTCAGACTGTCAGAAAAGGCTTCAATGCCGTATTTGGATATAGGATAGCCTCCTCCAACGAACGACACTCTTCCCAGTACGCTGGACACGTTGACCACCCTCCCTTTGGCCTTCCTTACAAAGGGCAGCATGTGAAGCGTTACATCAATTAACCCAAGCAGGTTGACGTCCAGCACTGATACAAAGTCCTTCTTGGTCAGCCACTCGTTGGGAGCTGTTGGGTTACCAGTACCTGCATTGTTTATCAGTCCCCAAAGTCCTGTGGAATCAGAGGAGATAAGACTGTTACAACTCCACTTACTTATCTTTGCAGATTCGCATCCATGGATCCATGCATGCATCCATGCATCCATCTATCTATCTATCTATCTATCTATCTATCTATCTATCTATCTATCTATCTATCCAGGTTTCCATACATTCAATATTGCTAACCCCAAATCTGTCAAGAATGTTGAGCAGAGTACAGCAGTGCTCCCAGAAACCCTTTGTCCAGGGAAAAAATAAACACCAGCATGATAAGTTTGCAAACTGCAATGTCCATATCTTGTTCTCCAAAGAAACTCAGCCAGAAAATATATACTATCTGGTTGTTTACTGATAAAAATGCAAAACTCCATAAAATACAAGTTGTATACAAAATATAGGGAAAAAAAAACACTTCTTCTCATATATTCAGCCTCCAAGACTTATCCACAAACACAAGGTCTCTAGCCAAAAACTCTTAGAGAAGAGGTACACTACTTGGTTGTTAGTTACAACTACATAATCCATAAATCTACATACCTACATAGTGGCTAACACTCTACAACTGCAGAGCTGGGCATACAATGCTCCAGTTATATTGGCACTCCATGCCCCCCCCACTGAGTAACTAGCATATACACGCCAATAGGTGGCAGTAATTAGCAGTAGACGTGCACAACACACAAGTCACAAGTTACACTAACAATAACAAGTTTGTCACATGACTCATGCAGCCATAATATTGTTGTACAGATGACGGGATGAACTTCTTTCCCATGAGAAAATCCTGACACCCCTCTCAGCCCGTTTTCGACACAACAACACACATTACAATGTAGTACAAACAAATGATTACAACAATACAGAAACAATTAAATTTGTTCAAACCCAAGTGTAGTTAACATTGTTTCATGTTGTACAATAGCCAATGCTTTGATAAATACATCTGCAATATTTGATTCAGATACACAATACACAAGATCAATGACATTTTCTAACATAGCTTGTCTTACATTTTTGTACTTTACATCAACATACTTTGTGCGAGCTCTTAGGTTTTCTGTTTTAGCTAACCCTATACAGGCTTGGGAATCTTCATGCACTGTATAAGGTAATGACACCTTTATTTCCAAATCAGTAAATAATTGATGAAACCATCTTAACTCACAAACTGTTTCTGACAAAGCTGTGAATTCAGCTTCTGCTGTGGACAAGGCAATGGATGTTTGTTTCTTTCCTTTCCACGCAATTGTAGATTCACCAAATTTACAAACAAACCCAGTTATGGACTTCCTGTCACCTTCTTCTGCAAATGAACTGTCAACAAAAATTACAGGCTTTTCAGGCCCTTTGGCTGACATTTTGAGACAAAGATCTGTTGTACCTTTTAAATATCTCATTACTCTTTTTAATCCTTGCCAATCATGTTCAGTTGGTTTAGCCACTTTACGGCTCAAAACTCCAACAGCATAGGATTAATCAGGACGTGTCCATTGTGCTAGGTGAAGGATTGAACCTACCACAAAATGGTACACTTCAGGTTTTTCCCACAACTTTTCACATATCTCATGTTTTACAAAATCACAAGTCATTGGGGATTTTACAGGTTTTGCATCTGACATCCCTATTAACTGTTCTATCTTTTTCTTTTGACTTAGATAGATTTCTCCATTTTCAGCTCTGTGCACTTCAATCCCAAGGTAGTATCTTAACATACCTAGATCCTTCAATTTAAAATATTTCTCCATTTGCTTGGCAAATTCTTTTATCAAGTTTAAAGAACCAGTAGCAAGACAAAAATCATCAACATACGTGAGAAGTACTGTATAGTCTTTTCCAGTTCCTCTGGTATACATATATGGATCAGCTAATGATTTCTTGAAACCAATTTCCAACAAAGCTTTATCTAAACATTGATGCCAACATCTCCCAGCTTGTTTTAACCCATACACTGCTTTACGCAATCTGTAGACTTTCTGGGAATCATCACATGTGTAACCTGGAGGTTGCTTCATGTACACAGTTTTAGGAAGCTCAGCATTCAAATACGCTGTATCCACATCAAAGTGATGAACAACCATGTTTCTTTGTGCAGCTAAGGCCAACATTACACACAATGACTCAGGCCTAACTGTAGGTACATATGTAAGAATATAATTCACAAACTGCTCTTGTGAATAACCTTGTGCCACCAGTCTAGCTTTATACTGAACAGTATCATCAGGTAAAAGCTTCTTTCTAAACGCCCATCTGGAACCTATGGCTTTTTCTGATGCAGGTAAATCAACTATTTCAAATACGTTCTGTTTTACTAATGCATCGAACTCAGTATCCATAGCTACATTCCATTTCTCTTGCTCATCAAAAGGTAGGCTTAATAATTCCTTGAAATTCTATGGCTCGCAGGTAATATGACATACTCTGACTTGTTGAACAACAAATCTTTCAGGCGGAACCCCTTTTGTTACACAGGTTGACCTGCGTGGAATTTCAAAAACACTTTTTTCTTGTTCTTCAGTCTTCTCCTTTGCCTGCTGTAATTGCTCAGCTTCAGCTAAAACCAGCAACTCCTCCGCTTCTTGTTTAATCTGCGGAGAGGGGGGTGCAGCAGGTGCTGTTTGCTCTCTAGCTAACTCTGTGTGTGACTGCAAAAAAACCTCTGAATTTGCATGCAGCCTTTGCCACTCAGAAGGCTCTTCAAATCTGACACTTCTAGAGATAACCACTCATCCATCACTCAATGAAAATCTATATGCTTTAGCTTCATATGAATAACCAACAAATCTCAAGCACTGTGTTTTTGGTTGGTTTTTTCTTCTTTGAGACTGAGGAATTTGTACATAAGCAAAAGTACCAAATGTACGCAAATGCTTCAAGCACAGATATTTACCACACAGCAAAAAATAAGGAACTTCATTCACAGCTGAATTCCAGTGTCTATTAGTGAGAAACACTGCTGTTAACATTGCCTCATCCCAAAAATGGGATGGTACCTGAGCATCTTGCAGTAAACTATCCTTCAACATCTTCAGAACGCCCACCTTGCGTTCAGCTATTCCATTTTCTGCAGACATGCCAACATTTGTTAATCTGTGAAAAATGCCTTTTTTACGTAGCCAGTTTTGGAACTCATTGCTCATAAACTCGCCCCCTCTATCCGTCTGTAAACATCCTACTTTATACCCATGCCATCTCTCAACCATGCTTGCAAATTCTTTGAAATGAGAGAAAGCTTCAGCTTTCTGTTTAAGCAAATAACAAAACGTGAAACATGTTTTATCATCCACTAAAACAAACATAAATCTTGCTCCACCTTCACTTGGAGGAAACGGACCAGCCAAATCAGTGTGCACAAGGGCAAACAGCCTCTTGGAAATTCTGCTACTCTTTCTAGCAACAGGAGCAGATTTTATCTTAGATTGCTTACACACAGTACAATCAAGAAACTTTTCTTGAATCTCAAATCTGGATACACTTTTGCCATTTTTGACAAACATTTCCATCCAGGATGACCTAGCACTCTGTGGTAATAATGTATACAACCATCATGTAATGATACATTACCAACACAACTTCCAATTAACACATCTTGTTTAGGAAGCATTTCATACAAATGATTAACCAATTTCCCTCTAGCACACTCAGCCCCTTCTTTGATAACATAGCATTCAGAACCTTGGAACGTAACAGTATACCCAATGCTAATTAATACAGGGACACTGAGAAGGGAAAAATCAAGTGTAGGAACACAGAGTACATCAGAAACCACTTCCCCCAAACAAGGAATGAACACTTTACCTTGCAGGGTCACTTTAGCTACAGAACCATCAGCCAAGTTAACCTGTTGAATTTTAGGCTTGCATCACTCCTGGCCTCCGTCCGGGGCACAGTCCTGGAACAGCATTCCTGAAACCTCATGCCTGGAACCTCTGGGCACTCTGGGTTCTGGTTCTGGGTCCTGGATTATGAACTGGGCCCATAACCTGTTGAGCAGAGTACAGCAGTGCTCCCAGAAACCCTTTGCCCAGGGAAAAAATAAACACCAGCATGATAGGTTTGCAAACTGCAATGTCCATATCTTGTTCTCCAAAGAAACTCAGCCAGAAAATATATACTATCTGGTTGTTTATTGCTAAAAATGCAAAACTCCATAAAATACAAGTTGTATACAAAATATAGGGGAAAAAACACTTCTTCTCAGATATTCAGCCTCCAAGACTTATCCACAAACACAAAGTCTCTAGCCAAAAACTCTTAGAGAAGAGGTACACTACTTGGTTGTTAGTTACAACTACATAATCCATAAATCTACATACCTACATAGTGGCTAACACTCTACAACTGCATAATTCTTGATGATTAGTGAAACATCTTAAATATTGTTCCAATAAAGAGTTAATTTTCTCTGTAGAGGGAAAAAATTTTTAGCCGATGCATTATCAAGGCTACCTCAGCATAACAGCCAAAGAGAACAGGTGGTTGCTCCAGTAATTCCTAAAGCACCACCACAAGCAGAACCTGGCTCAGTAGCCCTGACCAGAACCCAGGGAAAACTACAAAGACAAAAACCTACCAATGAACTGCTCAAAAAACTAAACGCTGCCTTAGATTCTGATGAATGGTTCCAGAATAATAAAAATACCCTAACCCATGAACACCAAGCTTGGTGGATGGCAGACAAACTGTATGTTCCAGTTTCACTGCGTAAGCAAATTCTAGAAAAGGGCCATGATGATAAAACCTCTGGGCATTTTGGATTTATAAAAACCTTACATTTATTACGTAGACAATTTTGGTGGCCAACCATGAGAAAAGACATTTCTGAATATGTTTCTACATGTCGTGTGCAATGTCAAAGAAAAGAGGAGGAAAACTTTTGAGCCTTCTACAATCAGTGGCATCTCAAAAAAAACTTGGGAAGAAGTTTCTATGGACTTTATCGTTGATTTACCTGTGAGCAATCACAACACAGCAATTTGGGTTGTAATTGATCTGTTTTCTAAACAAGCGCATTTTATTCCTTGCACATCAATTCCAAATGCTAAAAAGTTAGCAAAATTGTTTATAACACATATCTACCACCTCCATGGCGCCCCCAAGAGGGTGATTTCAGATCGCGGCCCACAGTTCATCTCCAAATTTTGGAGGGAATTTCTTACATTAATTGGATTAACTCAAGCTTTGAGTTCCAGTTTTCATCTGGAAACGGACAGATCTACAGAGAAAATTAACTCTTTATTGGAACAATATTTAAGATGTTTCACTAATCATCAAGAATTATGCAGTTGTAGAGTGTTAGCCACTATGTAGGTATGTAGATTTATGGATTATGTAGTTGTAACTAACAACCAAGTAGTGTACCTCTTCTCTAAGAGTTTTTGGCTAGAGACTTTGTGTTTGTGGATAAGTCTTGGAGGCTGAATATATGAGAAGAAGTGTTTTTTTCTCTATATTTTGTATACAACTTGTATTTTATGGAGTTTTGCATTTTTAGCAATAAACAACCAGATAGTATATATTTTCTGGCTGAGTTTCTTTGGAGAACAAGATATGGACATTGCAGTTTGCAAACCTATCATGCTGGTGTTTATTTTTTCCCTGGGCAAAGGGTTTCTGGGAGCACTGCTGTACTCTGCTCAACAGGTTATGGGCCCAGTTCATAACCCAGGACCCAGAACCAGAACCCAGAGTGCCCAGAGGTTCCAGGCATGAGGTTCCAGGCATGTAGGGAGGAATTTTAAAGTGAACTTGAAATGGCTGAAAAATTGGGCCCAGCGTACTTGTTTGGGAGATAGCTTTCTCGGAGTTGTAAGGGCCTCTAAATTTTTGTGGTCTGTCCATACCTCAAAAGCATGTTATCCCCCTTCAAGGAGGTTTCTTCATGTCATCAGGGCCCAACGTACCGCAAAAGCCTCCTGTTCCCAAATGAGCCACCTTCTTTCTGTTTCAGTAAATTTGCGGGAAATGTAAGCACAGGGTTTGAGTAACCCCCCTTCATCTTTTTGGAGTAAAACAGCTCCAATTGCTACGTCAGAGGCATCGGCTTGAATTACAAAAGGTTTGTCAGGGTCTGGGTGTTTTAAAATAGGCTCTGCCGTAAACAAGGTTTTTAAAGCCTCCAAGGCTTTTTGGCACTCCTCTGTCCATACTAACGGGGCCCCAGGCTTTTGAGCTTTCGCTGCCTCTTTGCCTCTTGTTTTTAGTAAGTCCGTTAACAGCAAAGCAACTTGTGCAAAGTTTGGAATAAACTGGCGATAGAAATTAGCAAAGCCCAAAAAACTTTGTAATTGCCTCCTGGTTTTGGGTGGTTCCCAACTTAAAACATCTTTCACTTTTGCAGGATCTATTTCAATCCCTGAATTAGAAATACGATACCCCAAATAGTCCACTTGTTCCTTATGAAATTCACATTTTGACAGTTTGGCATACAACTGAGCCTCCAGTAATTTTTTTAAAACAGCTCACACCAATTTTACGTGGTCTTTTAAGTTGTCAGAGTAAATAAGGATGTCATCTAAATAAACCAGTACTCCTCGATATAAATGTTCATGTAGCACTTCATTAATTAGTTGCATAAATACCCTGGGGGCCCCTGAAAGCCCGAATGGGAGGACCTTGTACTCATAGCAGCCAAAAGGGGTCGAAAATGCTGTCAAATGCTCGTCTCCTTCATGAATCCTTACACGGAAATATGCGTCCCTTAAATCCAGTTTAGTAAATATTTTTCCCTTTGACAATTGAGCTAGCAGGTCCTTCATTAAGGGGGGGGGGGTACTTATTTTCTTTGCAGATGGCATTGAGACCCCTATAGTCCGTACAGAGTCTCAAGCTTCCATCTTTCTTTTCCCGAAATAAAACGGGTGCTGCCAATGTGCGATTTAGCTGGCTGTATAAATCCTCTCGCCAGATTGGTGTCTATGAATTCCCTTAGAGCAGCAAGCTCTTTCTGGGTCGTAGAGTAAGTTTTCTTCTTTGGGAATTTAGCTCCTGGCTGAATTTCAATAGCACAGTCAATGTCTCTGTGGGGAGGCAGTGTATCTGCTTTCTTCTTGCTGAACACAGCTTATAAATCCCTGTAGGGCTTAGGAATGTTGTTAAGGGACTCTGGGTCCAAATCTAGAGATTGAGTTATGCTGCTAGCGGTTGCAGCCATTGCAGTTTTTATTTTTTCTGTCTCCTCAGCCCCCAAATAAATTCCATCTGCGAATTGCATTTGTCCCGTCTTCCAAAAAACTCGGGGGTCCCACCTTTTCACCCAGTTTGCTCCAAAGATTAGGGTGTAATTTCCCAAAGGAGCTACTAAGCATTTAAGAGTCTCTCGGTGGGTCCCTACTTGTAGCTCAAAAGGCTCCGTGCGATACAGCACAGCCCCTCCCCTTGCTTTTGACCCATCCAGCTAGGTGAAAACTATGGGAGTCTTTATTTTTTTCACCCTTAGCTCCAGCACGCTAACCAGTATGGGACTGATCAAACAGCGCGAGCAGCCGGTATCCATTAGTGCAGTTAGCGTGGCTTTATACTCTGTTCTGCGTGCCAAAATAGTCACTTTAAGGGTGGTAACACTCACCGCCTCATCCTCATCCGAGTCGTCCTCCTCATCCTCCATTTCAGCCTTGGTTTGGCGAGCGGTTTTGTCGGAATCCACGCTTGCCTCTTGTTCCTTTCTGACCAATCCGTCTTTGTAAATGACGAGGTCTGGGAACAGCGATTCCGTTCCTGCCGCCGCAGTTCCTTTTTTGCCTTTTGTGCCGGGTTTTTGTGGTGCTCCAGCGGGTTTTTTCAGGTCCCCCGCCTGTCCGGTCGGTGGTTTAGGACAGGAGGGCGCAAAATGACCGGGCTCCCCGCAGTGGAAACAAACGCGTTTGACCGCTCTAGAAAATCTCTCGTCTCCTCCTCTTGATGGTGACTTCCGGGACGTTGATGCCAGGGTACCGGGTTTCCTCCCGAAGTCCGGGTCTACTCTTTTCCACTGGGCTTCGACGTTACCTGTGTGTTGGATCCATCCATCTAGGGAATTCGGGTCTCCTCGGGTGAACGCTAACTTCCAGAGGTCGCGGCGCATTCCTTTCTGGAAGCAGTTGATTTTGAACTGCTCTGGCCAATCTGGAAGCAGCCCTGCAATGCCATGGAATTCTAAGGCGTACTCTCCGAGGCTACGGGTTCCCTGCCACATCGTGCCTAGTTGCGCCCGGGCTCTGGTGACTACTCCAGGGTCCTCAAATCTTCTACAAAGAGCGGTTAAAAATCCACCCAGGTGGTTTAGTTCGGGCACTTGTGCTGCTCGGAGTTGGATCAGCCACTCCCCCGCTTTGCCGGTGAACGCTCTGCAGATGTAGAGCACGCGCTCCTGGTCGGATGCGAATAAATGCCTCGTCTGCTCCATGCATATAGTGATTTGAGCCATGAAATTAGGTACTTCACTTGGGTCCCTGCTAAATTTTTCGGTCAATCCCCAGCGCTTTAAGAGGGCGTCTTGCTGGGCTTGAATTGGGACGACCCTCCGTTGGACCATCGGGGCGGGCGCAGGTGGCGCAACTGGGCCGGCCGGAGGCCCCGGTGCTGCCGGAGCTACGGGGGTTGCCGTTGTGGGCGTGGTTGGGGGGGCTAGTAGCGATTCCTCCACCCCTTCTTCTTCGCCCTCCCCCTCTATACCCGGGCTCTGGTACAGACCTGAACGACGAACGATTTCGCTCATCCTCATCAGCTCTCTCTTTATTAAGGTGTTTTTCAATTGCAGGAGATGTACGCAATCTTCTAGGGTCTCCCTCCATGTGGATTTGACTCTCCCTGTCGTCAGGGCCCAGCGCTTCTCAGGGGCCATGTCTAGGAATGACATTCCCCCAGTCAGCTCTTCCATGCTCCACAACTTCATTTTGCGCCTCTCAGGTTTCCGCGGCGGTGGGAGGATAGGGTAGATACCAGTTAGGGTTTCTTCCTCCTCGGATCCCCCTATGGCCCCGGCCACGGGGCACTCTTCCTCCATCTCCGCAGCCGCGGTAGGTTTTTCGAGGGGGTTTTCCACGGTGGTTGGTTCCCCGGTAAATCCCTCGTAAAATGGGGTGAGACTCAACAAAATGTCAGAGTCTGCACACTCAATCCCAAAGTTCAGTAAATCCTCTGGAGTCCAAAAGTTTCATCAAATATTTCTTTATTCAGGAGAAGCGTACAGCACCATAGTTTGTTGAGTCTAATTCTATAAAGCAAACCCTTCTCCTTTTAAGCCCAAATTCCCCCCCCCCCCCCAGGTTTTCTTTCTCGCTTGAAACTCTTCGCGCCTTGCCCCGGTTCTCACATCTCTTGGCCTTGGATGCTTGTTTCAAGATAAGGATAACGGCACCTGGCCTCCTCTCCCCGCTTTTTATGGCAGGTCAAGCAAGCGGTTTAAAATAACATTCCCACGATTCCACTATTCACCCATTGATATATACTTAGCAATAAAAGTAAAAGCAATAAGAAAACAAATGAAGGTTCTGGCTTGCGTAGATCCTGACACTGGGCATACAATACTCCAGTTATATTGGCACTCCATGCCCCCCCACTGGGTAACTAGCATACACACGCCAACAGGTGGCAGTAATTAGCCGTAGATGTGCACAACACACAAGTCACAAGTTACACTAACAATAACAAGTTTGTCACATGACTCATGCAGCCATAATATTATTGTACAGATGACGGGATGAACTTCTTTCCCATGAGAAAACCCTGACAAAGAAAATATCAGCCCTTCAGGGTAGAACAGACTCGGAATCCAAAGAGATGGATGCTAATATTCTAGAAGATGCCATGCCTTATTAATTTAGGCAAGAAAGCCATCATAATATTGGCACATTAATAAAAACAATAATGGTAATTTTGGGGCACACTGAAGACACAGAGTAAGAGTTAACCAACACAGTACGTTTGTTCCCCACACATGTTTTCACCCACTCAGTTGCTGCCACAACACTCTCAGTGCTGGTGACATCCTCCACTGGCTAAAACAGCTTTAGAGAATTATTGAGGATGAAAATATTGCCTGGGTGGGATAAATGGTTTACTCCTGTACTCCAGAACGGCTTAGATTAAAGTAGGATTTCCCAACAACTACTTTTAAAGTAAAATTAAACAAGGGAAGAGTCTATCTTCTCTGTATCTTCACACCTATCGCTTTAGCTCCCTACATTGGTCACTTTAATCATGATTTGATAAGCAAATGCTGGATTCTCATGCCATGGAAAACTTCACTTGCTGCCAAAAACATAAAATACTTCGTCCGAGCCTACTGGTAATTCTAGCTGCTAATATTTGAAATTAAGTATCCAAGTCCCTTGATCCCCATACACAGGTATGGCCAGAGCCTAGTATAAATAGAAGGAGTTGGTTACCTTTGTTCCCCACGCATGTTTTCACCCACTCAGTTGCTGCCGCAACACTCTCAGTGCTGGTGACGTCCAGCAGGGTGGTTTTCAACCGGTCCGATGTGAGTTTCTCCAGCTGTTCCGCCCCTTCCGGAGTGAGACACGCGGCCAACACCCGCAGACCCCGGGCATCCAGCTGCCTGGCCAGCTGGTTCCCAAAGCCAGTGTCACACCCCGTGATGAAGACGTATTTCTCCGTCAGGTTCTCCACCGTCTGTCTCTCTCGGTACCATCGTCGAAGGAAGTAAAGCCCCACCAGGGCAGCCAGGTAGAGCCACATAGCTTATACCTACCAGGAAGAAGGAAGCAGTGTGAATGGGTGGGCAGAGATGCATCTTGCAAGCTTGGGAAGCACAGAGTTTCCACTTGGAAATCTTTGGCTAATTGCCCTTAGTGGGAAGATAAAAGGCCTTTTCCCATTGATGAATTGAACTCCACCAGTCCTTAAGCCAGCATCAAACTGTACCAACACAAAATTTACTTCCCCCTTTGCTGGTCCTGTTTTCCCTCTATTGCCTGTAGCTGATACCTACCAGGAAGAAGCAAGCAGTATGAATGGATGAGGAGCGATGCACATAGCAAGCTTGGGAAGCCCAGATGTTTTACTGTGAAATGATTGGCTAGTGGCCCTTGTTGGTAAGACCGAGAACCAGTGAGTAGACCATTTCCTTGGAACCTCTCTGTACAAGGAGAGGACAGGAGATCACCCACATGCGCTCCAGACAGCTGCTTCTTGCAAGGAGGCCATAGGACACTGGTTTTCTGTGGGTTTGAGCGCCAGGAAATGAAAGAATCAGCCATCTTGCTCACAATGGTAGCAGAATCTTTTAAAGGACACTACATTCGCTAATCTCCCTTTCTAATCACGTTCGGAAATTACCTATTAACCATCTTAAAACTATTAGCAACCTTCGGAACAATAAGTCTGAAAAGTTGCTGGCTGAGATTATCTTCAACTCTGAACAAAAGAAAACATTATTATAAGCTATGAACTTAAAGAATTAATAATAATAAATAAATATTATTTATTATAAAATAAATAGCTTCTCATGGGAAACACTTGTTTTGGCTGTCTTGGATTGTAAGTAATAACAAAGATAAGTGACTTTATGATTTTAGGAACTGGACACAAGAGGGGACCAGAGATTCCAAAGAGAAGGGAAAAAAAAACATATAAGCCTGCTTTTGTACTGAGACTTAAAAAATGACATAAAACATTATAACATTGGAAATATTAAAGGAGATCTTTGAAGAACAGAGCCAGAAATTAGTGGCTACAATATCAACAGTGTCAGTATAGGTAGTTCTTGACTTACAACCACAACAGGGACTGGAAAATTCATCGTTAAGCAGTTCAATAGTGAAGCAAGGCATCACGTGACCGCACCCAATTTTATGACATTTTTTGTGGCAGTCATTAAGCGAACCCTTTATGGACTTTTTGCTGACACCAGGATTGAAAAGTTGATGTTTTATGGATTTGCTTATAGATAAAAGATGGGATATGAGATGAAGAGATATCTGTTTGTAATCTTTAAGGGGGTGAAGGCTATTAATGTTTACACTTGTTGTGATGAAGTTTGGAAGTCACTTCTTTATATATTTCTTTTCTTTTTCTTCATTCTATTCTTTATAATATAATTATAAATTATAAATATAATGGACACATACTGAATCAATGCCAAATCTGAATTGGACGCAAATAAATTACACGCTGATTTATGACCTATCAAGATTTATTTCTGGTAAGGTGTCGGATTTTTTTTTTCCTTGAGAATAAAGGCACGACAGATTTCCTTTCATCCCAAGAGATCATCCTTTCTCTCTTCAGTCTAAAAGTCATGACGCTGAGGCAATTTTGTATCGCTGGCAACATTTCTCAGTGGTATATAAACTGACCTGGTAAATGAACCACCCCGCCCTCCCCAAACACAGACAATGGCCAGAGATTGTCCTTTCACCTTCCAATAACGTTTTGGGTTACTCAATTGGCAAGGTTACAACTGTGATCTCCATATACCAGAACATATTTTCCGAATTTCCCCGTGAAACTGTTGCTTAGAGTTAGAGGAGGAGGCCTGACTGTTGTCCCTATCTCATTTTTCACACACATGCCCCATCGAATCACCTAACCCCTCTATGATTTGGGGCCCTTCCGCCTCTGGAGTTAAAAGAGTATTTCACCCTTCCTTGAACTGGCACAAAACAAGGGCAGCAGAAAAGGGATCTCCCGTTGCCAATCCCTAACCTAGCTCGGCTGCATCTGGCTTCAGTCACTGCTGGAGGACATGGCCCTCGTTTGGAAGGGCACTATTGGTTATAGGCGAGGTGGAGGATTTTCTCCTCTGCTTTGCTCTCCTCCCCCTTCAGTAACTCACAGTCAAGCCCTCCAGCAGGAACAGCTTTTAGGCAACTCTAGGCTACCCTTGACTTCGCCTTCTCCCACACCCCACCTGGGCACCTTCCAAGGTGTAAAGAAACACTGGAATAGAGATAGCCGAGGAACAGGAGGAGGAGGAGGAGGAGGAGGAGGAGGAGGAGGAGGAGGAGGAGGAGGCGGCACGCCCTGCCACAATTGGGCTACTAGCTAGATCCTGTAGCCTGGGAGAACTTAAATGGATCAGCTGTGGGGCAAGCCCTCTTGCTTCTTGGGGAAGGGGAAAGCAACTGAGCCTGACAAATTCAGGGGAAGTGTCAGGTAAGCACACACACACTCTCGTCTTCTCTAATTGGAGGCCATGCATATGACCCTCCCAGCCAACCCAAAAACTCCTCTGATCCCTTTTGTTTTATTTTCTTATTTGCCAATTTATAGCCTCCGGTGAAGGGGTTCTTTTCGGAAATGGTACAGACTAGCAACAAACAGACTATTTCATTTTCCCTGTGTTTCTACAGGGAGGTTTTTATTGCAAAAAATGAACAAACTTACTTATTGTCTATCTTATGTACTTAACGAACTTACTTATTACTAAGCCTATGCTTTCTTCGAATGCAGGTAGACCTTGGGTTATATCCATTTGTTCAGCAACTGTTCAAAGTAATGATGGCGCTGAAGAAATGGACATTATGACCAGTCCCCAAAGCTCCAGCCATCGCCGCACCCCTGCAGTCACGTGATCACAATGCAGGCAGCCGGGTGCCCAGCTTGCGATTATGAGGTCACAGAGAGCCTCGGTCACATGATCAGCATTTGTGACCTTCCCTGCTGGCTTCCCACAAGCAAAGTCAATGACGAAGCCAGCAGGGAAGGTTGAAAGGCACTTCAGTAGGTCTCTCCCGGCGCAGCAACCCCATCCCTGCAAGCAGCCTCCACCGGCTCTCCCAAGCCCTTCCCCAGCCCCCCTCGACTCAGGTGCAGCCCGTTCCAGGCCACCCAGGGCCTCCCACAGCCTCCCCCACTATACCCCCGTAGCAGCCCCCATGCTCCTTACCTGGGACTCCCGCCACTTCTTGCTTAATGGCACATGCGTCTTGGAGTTACTCCGGCAACTGGAACTGCCAGGATTGCTGTCGCTAAGTGAAGCAGTCACATGACTTTGCACTTTACGACTGTATCTCTAAGTGACGGTAATACCCGTCTCAATTGCTGTCGTAACCTGAGGACTACCTGTTTCTCTATACTAACATCTATGTCTACATCTTATTCTTAAACAGTCTGTTCTTCTCGGTTGCTTCAGCTTACACCAAAGTCTCTCGCCCCCATTTAGCCACCCTAAATTTGGCTTCTTTATTGCTGTCAACTGCTGCTCTACTCTGCTGCAGAAGCCTGCGCTTGGCAGTTCCTCAATCTGGCTGGGGTAAAAAAAGGAAGGCACTTTACCAGCTGCTGGTTGGCTGTAGCTTCTCGGCGTGGCTGCTGGAGTGGTGAAGCTGCTGAGCTCTGCTTCTCTTTCAGCTTCTGCGCTGCTGGTTGGGTGCAGTTCAAGACTGCTCCTCCTTTACCATCACTTGCTGTTGACCTGACAGCTGCTCCTCTCTCAGCGGCAAAGTCTTCCTTTATGCTCTCCCAAAAAATGTCTAAGATGCGACACATCCTGGACACACCCACATTCCGTGTTCTCCGTGTTTTCCTGTCATCACTGAAATCCGATGTGGTGCAATCCTCTTCTGGCTGCCTGACATTCCCGGGGAGAAAAGAAAAGGCAGGAAGAGCTCCTGCTGGCCACTGCAAGGATCTTCTTCCACATCTCCCACTCAAGACCCCCTTGCGTCCCCACCACAGCTCAGCTGCCTTTGCCCGCAAGGGAAGAGTGGCAAAACATAACCAATGTTATATCTTTTGAATGCAAGCTCCCCCACAAGCTCTTTCCGCTGTAACTCACACATTTTCAAGAACTTCTGCCCTTTCTTTCTTTGCTCTCTTGAATGTCTGGGGCCAGCTGGCGCCATATTCTCTGCAAGGACCCCTGCTTATGATTGTAGATTGATGTTGAAAAAGCGCCAGGTTCAACCACACTGACGTGGACCCCAAAGTCTGCATCTCTTGCCTGGATTGAAACCAAAGCAATAAGGACAAAAGAAAGGGCTTGTTCTTAGACCAAGGATCCATAACATTCAATGTCCTGCTCCCACAAGCATCAAATACAGAAAATTACCCTCTTCTGCTGGATTTCTCTAAAGGGAGGTTCAGAAGGGTGACAGAAACTGTCCCCCAAATATAATGGTGCCTGCCATATTTGATTAACATGCCTTCCTAGAAACCTTCGCTAGACATTTCCCATTGTTTTCATTGAACCCATTTCCAAATGGCGCCTTCCTTTTGGACCACCGTAGAGAGGCGGATACCTCAGGTTTTAAACTGGCCGTGACAACTCTGTGGCTAGAAGAAGAAATGCCAGTGTGTTTTAATTGTGTTCAGTTGATGCGGTAATTTATATAATACCAGTCTTATTGTTTATGTTTAATTAAAACATCTTTACCCCACAATCTCTAAATGGGATCTATAAAGCATTCAAATTGGCTGACAAAAATAGTTAAACACAGGATGTTAAGGTATAATATCCACATGAAAGACACTTTACAAAATGCAATATATGTAGTTCTCGGTTTCTGACAGTAATTGGGACCAGAAACTCCATTACTAAGCAACACGGTGGTAATGTGTGACATCGCGTTAACTGTGCCAACTTATAATGGCACTTCTGGCTGTCCTAGTTGCTGCTTCCTTCAGGGCACAAATGTGTAGCCACTAGAACTGTGCAATTTACAGACAGGGCTGTACAACAGAGAACACGTTTTATAGAACACATCGGGGTTGCATGCAAAGGTGATGAATTCACATACTGTTTTCACATTTTAATATTTATTTTATTATATATCTCTGCACTCTATTTTATCTTATCTTATACTATTTTATCCTACTTTTTATCCTTACTCTATCTTACCTTACTACATTTATCTATTTTCTCTCCCTGTAGTCTATTTATCCTATTTTACTGTACCTCACTTTATTCCATTTTATTGTATCTTACTCTGCCTGATGCCTATGCTTTGATATGGTCAAATCACTAATCAATAAAGTATACTGCTGCTGCTACTACTACTACTACTACTACTACTACTATCCTTTGAATCTGTCTTCGAACAGTGCAAGGACCGTGAGTGTCAGACCAGACCTTGAAATCAACACCACAGGAAGGCTAAAACTACTTTTATTGAGACTGGCTATGATAACAGGATCTTGCACTGTGATTCTGCTCTACCTCCTTCCCCCTTCTTAAACTCCAGTCTGTCAGGGAGGCTTCTGTCTCAGCCACTTCTGAATGTTATCTGGACATTCTGGACCTAGAAAATGTTTTAGCCCTGGCAACAGAGCTGGTATATCTCCATCAAAGTCATCTTCCTTATTCTCCTCAGTGAGCTCCCAGCAGCCTGAATGAGGGGCTGGTCCAGCTACTTCTCAAGAAGCTGGATCCAGCAGGTGTGAACAACGACTGTCCCAACTCCCCTCTCCTCTTCTTAGGGAAAGTTGTTGAGAAAGTGGTGGGCCTCCAATTAGAGAAATTCTGGAAGAAATGGAGTATCTAGACCCGTGGCAGTTTGACTTCAGTCCTGGGCACGGGATAGCAACTGCTTGTGGTTGTCCCACAGAGGGACCTGGATGAACACAACCATTGTTGCCCCTCTAGATCTCTCAGCAGCTTTCAGGATACCGTCGACCACAGTGTTTGCTCTTTTGTCCTTGACAGGGTTTTGTTGCCCAAAAGAGAGCAGGTTTCTGACTCATGCCAACTCTTTATTCCTTATGCAAAAACAATCAGTAATTTCAACTTTTAAAGTATTTTTAAATTTCTTTAATGGTAATTTTATTAAAAATTAAAATTACGAAGATAAAAACTAATAGAAACTAAAAAAGAAAAGAATAAAAAGAAAAATAGGAAGTGCAGAAACGAAAAAATAGAAAGAAAAATAGAAAAGAAAAAATAAGAAGAAAAAAATATATATTTAAATGACTTCCCGCTCCATCACAACAAGTATAAACCATTTTAGTAACTTATCACGTTCTCTTAAAATATAACAAATGATCTCTTCTTCCCACATCCCATCCCTTATCTATAAACAAATCCTTAAAGCCTCATTGTTTCAGTCTTGATCAGCAAAAGTCCACTAAGTATTTCCAGAGATAATATATCTATTTTAAACTTGATCAAATAAACCTTCCTTTTACTTTTAACCCTCTTGATTTTTAGTTCCTTCAAATAATGTCCTAAAGCTTTATTTCTTTTCATTTTTTCTTTGTCCCTTCTCACAAAATTCTTCAAAGCTTAACAAGTCTCTTTTGTAAATCCAGTACAGGAAGATTATCCAGGTTACTCTCTTGGTTTGTCATTTGTATATCCCTTTTAATTATTAAGACATCAGCCGGTTTCTTTTGTACCACCAGTGCAGCATCTTTCTACATATCATTCCTGCAGCCTGTCATTTTTACACCCACTTTCAGATCAGTCTCAATCTTGTCCGGTAAAACCTGTTCCTCTTCCATAACATCTTTTGCACACAGTCTATCCATATCCAGTCTATCCTGCAGCGCTGTCACCAAACCAACTTGCGTTTCAGTGTAATGAGAAGCAGGAAAAGAAAGGGCTCTGGGCAAAATGAAACATGGGGTTTATTTCAGGCTGAAAGCAAAGGTCTCCTAGGAATTGTCTGGGCTGGCAGCATTCCTTCAAACAGTAGTTTTATCAGAACGATACCTGAGACATTTCAGCTGTTGCTTCGGCCCTAAGGAAACAGTGGGAACTCGCCCAGGACTCTTGCCCTTTTATTGTTTGACCCCAGGGCCACAAGAATACATAGGGTAGCAGTTCATGCTGAATGCAACCTGCCAACCCCCCCCCAAAAAAAAAAGCACTGAAGAGATTATTTTAAAACATTTTTTAAAAATCTCATTATAGAAACTAGATGGAAACAAGCTGGTACCTGTATCCTGCCTTCCTTAAACTCAGTATTCCCCCCCCCCTTTTTTTTTTTCTTTGCTATAAGGAATGGGAAGGCCTACCCTTTCCTGCATCTCATTCAAGTTAAATACAGTACCTCTTCCAAGGCAGGAGGATATCTGGGCAGAAAATGAATTCCAGCCAATTTCTAGCCATTTACTTTGTTTTAAAGAAAACCTCTTAATAGAGTGGGCCTACTATAGGGCAGGGGTGTTGGCAGGGAAGGGAATCATAACCAAAGCCCTACTCGTACTGTACATGCAGTGCAACTTAACCTTGGAACGCAACTGCAACTGCCATCTTGAAGATTTTGACCCCTCCCCTGCCGAGGATGCTGCTGTTATGGGGAGTGCCTCAGGCAACTAGATAACCCCATGAGAAAGCAATCACCACCACGACCACCACCAGCAGCACCGAATCCAAATAACCGCAGCAATCTCCTCTGTAGCTCCCTCCAATTGCAGTCAGACCCAGGAGAGCTCCCACACTATCCCGTGTGCTTCTTTGCCCTCTTTGCAAAACTCCACCTCCTGTTCACCCCACCCAGCTTAAGCCAATAGCAGCAAAGGCACAATTAGTCCCCGCCGCTGTATTGGCTCAGCTGGAAAAACTACAAAGAGAGCGATCCAATTGCAGGAGTTGAGGAAATATCCAATCCCACTCCCTGAAACAGCAGTTCCCTTTGAAAGGAGCGTGCTTTGTAATCAAAGCAGAACAGCTGCTTTTGTTGCTTAGGTGAAACACGAAACCTGAAATGTGTGCATCTTGCTCAAAACATGGAGTACTCAGAATAACTGTTCTCAAAACAGTTAACGTTCAGAATGCATTGCATGCCCCCTAGGAAATCGCCCTGAATGAATAAAATAGGAATACATAGGAAAAAAACAAAAAAGCATAGAGAACCTGCATTGGAAATTTAGATTATTGGATCTAAAGATATAGTACAGTAAGGGCTTGTCTAATAATGTTGCTTTTTATTACTGTATACTTCTATGAAAGATTTGTAGGTGGCATAGGCACTTTTATTTAAATATCAAAGAAAGGATTTATTGCTTTCTTAGTAGATAAGAAAAAGAGAGAAGAATAACATTTTATGACAAAGCTGTCCTATCCAGAAAATTTACAGTGGTTTTTGTTATTCCTACTTGAATTGAACTTATGGCATTATTCACTAGAAGGTGTATTAAGGAGAAATAATTACATTACATTACATTCAATAGACCAGTGTTTCTCAACCTTGACAACTTTAAGAGGTGTGGACTTCAACTTCCAGAATTTCCCAGCCAGCAGAGAAGGAGAATTTCTATTCCTGATGAAGACCTTAATAAACATGAAGAATTTAAAAACTGGAAAATGATACTAGTAGGAAACTGGAACAAGGTGTGCAAAGTGCAAGATTAAATAAGATTAACCAAAAGACAGCTTTGCTAAAAGCCAAGTGTAAAAATTCAGGTAGCAACAAAATATATACATCTTTAATTATGAAGAATCAATACCTTACAGGCTATTGAAATTGGATACAGGAGCAAAATTTTATTGAAGGCAGTAATATTATACATTATAGATTCAGTTAACTGACCATCTAAATTGTTGGCTATGGCTGTAAAAAAAAAAGAATGGCAATTTAATTTGTTTTAATTGAAACATGAGTAAAATATATTTAAGGATTATATTAAAAACAGGGAGCCTGTGATAATTTGCTGACAGTATATTGATTTTATTCTGAAACCTACTCAACACTGATAGTAATGTACAGGTATATTTGTAAAAGTTAACTGGTGAGATCAAATATTTAGGAATTATTCTCACTAAAGGCTTAAATGAATTATGAATTCCCTTTACATCAGCTTTGGATTTTTTTTCATTACATATCCTTTTTCCCAAAGGTTCTGAATTTCTTCACCCCTTCCAGGGTGAGACAGGCGGCCAACACCTGCAGACCCTGAGCATCCAGCTGCCTGGCCAGCTGGTTCCCAAAGCCAGAGTCACAGCTGGTGATGAAGATGCATTTCTCCATCAGGTTCTCCACCGTCTGTCTCTCCCAGAACCATCGCTGAAGGAAGTAAAGCCCCACCAGGGCAGCCAAATAGAGCCACATAACAAAATCTGCCAGGAAGAATGAAACAGAATAGAGGAACTAGATGTCCTTAAATCCAAGAGCAGATCAAATAAAATAACCTATCCTGATCTAGAGTAGAACATCAGATAATATTTCATCAAATCAGGCTTATCTCAAGATCATTTGTTGTTCAGTCTTAGAAGAATATGATATCCTTACTGCCCAATTTTTTAGCCACTAGCGCTTAACTCTACTGACTAACCAAATCAGTGAAGAAGACTAAGACTACATGACTAAGATTCTTTTTGAGTCTTAGAAGCCAGTTTGGTAGGCTTATAAATCTGGAAGAGACCATTTACAGTGGTACCTCGGTTCATGAACTTAATTCGTTCCACGACTCTGGTCACGACCCGAATCAAATTTCCCCATAAGGTTCAATGTAATTACAGTTAATCCATTCTGAACCATATGTTTTTTTTTTTTAAACCATAAAAATATGAAACAAAATACAGTACGAAGAGAGAGAACGCTAACCTTGCTCAATGCGACTTCTAGCGTGGAGGACAGGAAGGCGGGTGGGGAGGCGGTTATTGCTTGGAGGGAGAGTCCCCCTCCCTACAGGAAGCCACGACCACGTGTCACGGGAGGGAAAATGGCCACGGATCCTGTTCGTGACCCGATCTGGCGTTCACGGAGGCAAAATTTTGCGAACGGAGCTGTTCGTGACCCGAATTGGTCGTGAACAGAAGCGTTCGTGACCCGAGGTACCACTGTATGTCATGAAGTCTAGCCCTTTCTTCCTCAAAGGACTCCAAATTAAATCAGTTAAAAAAGGGCAACCACCAAATTTAAGCTAACATTTAAACATATCCTGTTCATATGTTTAAATATTACTGTGGTAAATGTTAAAGATTTATAAATCTGTACATCATTTACAGATTTCCCTTACATCAATGTTTTCATCTGAAGGTCTTTGTCAATACAGTAAGTAGGTACTAGATTATCTCATCTGCCTGTTAAAAAGTTTTCTCAGGGTCTCTTCCTCACAGCAAACTAACCATGGCACAGAGACACTTCCTCACCATTGTTAAGAAACATCATCCTTCTGATTGTAAATGTTTTGACAGCGGCTAGAATTGTATTTGCTAAGAATTGGAAGAATGAAAAAGTACCTATGCAGGAGGAAGTTATTAAGAAAATTATGGAATGTGCTGAGATGAGTAAATTGACATTTGAAATTAGAGAGCAAGAAGACAAACAATTTTATATGATATGGGATTTGTTTTATCAATGGTTGGACGAAAAGATGTAGTAATGTAATAGATTAGGAAATTATATAATAGAAACTCGATAAATTGATATAAATTACTATATATATATATATATATATATATATATATATATAATCAATGGATAAAAATGATACAAATCTTATAATAGACTAGTAACAAATGAATAATAATTGATAACTGATAAATATATAAATATATGTTGGATAGATAATATGAGACTCTATATAAATGGTGAGTGAAGACTATGAAAGGATGGCCCAAATGATTGGTAACTGGCTGACACACAGTTTAAGATGGAAGATGGTTTTTATGTTTTTTATGCTCATGTTTGTTTATGTATGTTTGTGTTTGTTGTAAAAAATAAAAAACTTAAAAAAAAAAAGAAACATCATCTTAACATCGCCCTCTTTTCATCTCCAGCCCACTACAGAGGCAGCCTAAAGTTGCATTCAGGTCTTTGTAGAAGGACTGTTTTCCCTATTCTCCTGACACAAGTCTTGCTTAGAAACAAACCACAATGCTTCCCTAATACTGCTGAGGATGATGGTCAGGGGCTAGGATCTGTTCAGTCCTACTGGCCCCCTTAGGCTGCTGCAGGCATGCCCTCTCCCCCTGGTAGCTCAGCAGATCATCATAAAGAATGGACAAAAATGCAAAGACCAGGAAGCTGCTGCTCACTGGATGAGCCAGAATTGATCCCAAGCATGGAGACAGGCCCGTATCCAGGTAGGGCATGCCTACTTGAATCCCAGTGATAGTTTCTCACAGCATGCATGCCAGCTAGGTCTACAGGACTGAATTTATTCATGGGTTTTTTTTCAGGGTTAGATGTAGGGCAGGAGAAAGAGCACAGAGATCCCTGGGAACAAGGGTTAGATGTAGGGCAGGAGAAAGAGCACAGGGATCATGGGAACAAGTGCAATAGTACTGGTACTTCTTGAGAGAGAGGCTGACCGTCCTCCATTAAAGAGAGCAAGGACTGTGTCTGCAGGCAAGAAGCAGAGCAGAAACCAGGGTGATTTGCTAAACAATGCTTCTGGATTTAGGGGGCCACAGAGAACACAGTGCAGGAGGTCAGATAGGCAGCACAACCTCATCATCACTGAGCACACAAAAAGCAGCATGGCAAACTTCAGTGTGACTACAGGCTACTGTTCTAGCCAGATAAAGATGTGGATTGGTCTTGGCCTCCACTGACTTGGCTTCCCAGTTCAGAACAGCTGCCCCATAACCATGCCTACCCCACTGCACTATAAGCACTCAGGTATCTGAGGGGGAGGTGGGCAGCACTGATATGTTCTCTGGAATTTGCCCTGAACATACAATGTCCCCTGTTCCAGGCTACCCCACTGCATGCTTCCCTCCATGTAGATGTAGTTCCATTAAGGACCACACGCTGAGTGCGGTTGGTCAGCCAACTGTAAATCCACCTGGCAGTGGTACTGTCTATCCCACCTTGTTCTGTCTTACCAAGAAGTAGGCTGCGGTCTACTTTATCAAATGCCTTACTAAAATCTAAGTAGACTATGTCCACAGCATTTCCTTAGTCCACTAATGTAGTCACTTTATCAAAGAAGGCAGTAAGATGAGTTTGGCATGACCTGCTCTTAACAAACTCATGCTGGCTTCTAGTAATCGCCTTGTTCATTTCTAGGTGCTCACAAACCCACTGCTTGATTACCTTGATTTTCTCAGATGCCTGTAGAGTGGCTGCTGTACTTGAAGGCAAGAGAAGCAGCCATTGGAATCCAGCAGTCGGGTGCCATGGAGCAGGTCTTGGCTGCAAGAACTTGGGATACACTGCGGGGAAGACTCAGGAAGCAGCAGGGGCAGCAGCAGGGAGGCTTTGCCACTGCTCCTAGGCTGCATTTGTAGCTGGCCAGAAACAACAGCGAGAGACGTGTCTTCTGTTGAAGGGAACAACTCCTTCCGGCAAAGACCAATGCCTCTTCAAGCCACAAGATTATCCTCAGACCACAGGATCAGAAATGGTTCTTCAGTAACACTGCTGGAGATTTGAATTTAGCAGGAGCCCTCGTGCTCCTGAGCATATGCAGAGTGCTGCAAGAATCCCAGGTAATTAAGTCGCAGCAGGTCCCATTCAGAAAGAAAAATGATCATAATGCTGTTGCCATGGATGCAGCAAAGAGGCTCAGCTCACCTATCAATGAATGCTAAGAGACATTCATTCCATTTACAATAAAAAAAAATTATTAAGAGATGCCTGGGATAGGAAAGATTCACTTCTATATTTAGACTACATCTTGAAGAGAGAATGGCGGGGAGACACTTCGTTTTGTCTCTTAAACACACCTCTCATTTATTTAACAAGTACTTAGGTGAGAGACAGACCCTTCCTTCCTCTCCTGCCTTTGCCATTTGCCCTAGTGGTCAAAAGGCTTGTATCTCCCAATGGTGCCTCCCACAAAGCCTTCTTTTTCTCCATTACTTTCCCTTTTCAACTTCCTACCCAGGGTTTCCTTACAAAAATCATGCAAATCAGGGTGCCCTGCTCATCCCAACTATTCATCCCCCACCATATTTTCTCTTTAGCTTTACACCACGCTGTAGAAATGCAGGCCGTGAGAAAACATTTTCATATCTCTGTCAAATTGACCTATTTGATGAAAGGAACAGGTGATTTAAGTAACACTACCACAGTGGCAATAGGAAAGCAACCCTCCAAAGGCCTTGAAACAGTGGGTTGGCCTCTTTGCAGAACGGCATAACTGGCAGGTTTAACTTCCATTGATACATTTGCGTGTGTCTTTTGCCTCCATTCTCTTCTCACTCTCCACGATGCCCGACTTGATTACATTGATCAGCCTTTGAATAAACAACATTCTGGTCTTTGTTGCAGGCTGTTTCTGTTTGCTGGGCATCCTCTCATTGAGACCTGGCGTATTCCTGGATGTCTCTGTATCAGTACTAGCTCAGAAATAAATTTGAAATCAATCCAGCATCACCAGGGCTTTTAAATTTTTTATTTATATATCAAGTTTGTCACCGCCCATCTCATTAAGAAACGAATTTGTATATAAAATATTTAGTCAGTAACTATTAGTTTGACTGACTGACACAGACTGACACAATAATAAAAATTTAATTCTTCGTGATGTTACATGAGAGCCTCAAAGAAATACATTTATGAACTTAAACATAGAGCAGCACTCCAGTTATAAGCATAATCTCAACATTGACAAATCTGAGATTCTACTCTAACTCACATATAACAATACCCTCTGTCTCTGTTGCATGTTCCAACAAATGAAGTTAACTTAATATTTTACCATACTATGCCCCATACTATAAATGGTGTTAAATGCATAAAAATTACTAGCTATTGTGATGGAGGACTTGGATGAGGAGGTTCAAGGTCATGGAGAGAAGCATTTCCTCAGCCCACAGCCTGAGCAGGTGAAAGCAAAGAGGATGAGACTGGCACCACCCTAAGGAATTCGTAGTGTTTAGTTGCAGACTTTGGGAGAATTAGTCTGGTGAGATTCCATCTAGCAGGTGTAAGCTAATAAAGAAACTGAGTAATTCCATAACCGTCCCGTGGAATTACTTGGGCTGAACCTGACATCATATGAATTCCTTAGGGTGGTGCCAGTCTCATCCTCTTTGCTTTCGCACACTCATGCTGTGGGCTGAGGATTCTCCCCATGACCTTGAACCTCCTCATCCAAGTCCTCCATCACACTATGGAGGCTAGATTGCATAAACAGAATAGTAAGAAAAGAACCCTTTTAAACAAATCCTATGAAAGCCACTATCACTGTCTCTCCTTCACAGCAACATCCACAGCAAACCATGATGATGCAAAAATAACGACATAAACACAAGGGCATTAACATGCAAATGTCACCCTTAGATATTTGTGTCCCAATTTCTGACACAAGTACAGCGTTGCAGCTCTCAGGCAATGATGTAGTTATGCACATCACCATTTGTTCCCCTCTTCCCCCTGAGGACACTCATGGGCCACGATGTAAATACTGCTATGTACTTTAAGCATTTGCTTCAACTGTTGGGACTCAAGTATGAAAGGGTGGCATTCTTTTATGACTTCTACTTGTAGACTATAATGAAGAGATTCATACTAAAGCTTTAAACAGAAAATGTATATGGTAGATTAGATTGAAACAAGCCCCAGGGCTAATTCATAAAATATGCTAAACCAAGCAACAACATTTTGACTTGTGTGTTGTGCAAACAAGCCATTTGCTCACTACCAGTACATAATACAAGACAGCTTCTAACAGTAATATATTTGTAGTCATATGCATGCCACCTACTTGCAAGACTCTAGGCAGCTTAAAATGATAAAAACATAATTCCTACTACAATCAGTTAAAACCACAATTAAAACCCCACCACTGCTACTTGCCTAATTGGGGCTCCTCACATCAGAAGGCCTTGCAGGAACAGCACCATCTTTACAGCCTTCCTAAGTATGACCAGATGGCAAAGTGTTCCAGGGTGAGTTGGCTGCTGCTGAGAAGGCAATCCTCTGGTTCCTGATCTCTCAGGAAGAGAGCACCTGTAGCACTCCTCCCAGCTGCCACACGGGGGGGGGGGGCAGATTGCATCTGGAGGAGACATGGGAGAAGATGAGGCATCACAATCCCTTACTGAACCTGCATCTCCAAATGAATGTTTCTTCCAGGTGGCGTCGCAGACTTCCAATACAAGGCTGTTAAGAATCTTGTGCTATTTAAACTTCTTGGTTGGGAGCCAGTTTTTTTAAAAAACATATTACTGGATATATTAAGATCAATACTTAGAGACTGTCATGAACTTATCTAATATGGGTCTGTAAAACATTTATATTGGTGGGGATTCCTGCTATAAAAGCATCAAGCCGTACTGATCTGATCATTCTGCTGTTATTCCCTAGACAATATTTTTGCTTAAAACTTTATGAGGGTCAGTGGCATCAAGACATTATTTTATAGCATTTTTTATGAAAGATGTTGTTCTCATGCTGCTCTCCGATATGTAAGCTAATCCATCAAGCGCTCTCTATTTTAGCCTCTTCCGACTGGATGTCCTCTAGACAATAAATCCTATCAGCCCACCCAATGGACAGGGATGATGGTTGTTTGATCCTGCATGTTTGGAGGATGTTGTCTGAAGAAGATTGCAGGACAAAATCCACTTTTTATTCCATACAGTAAGGAGGTTCTGCTGCCATCCTTACTACTTAGGATTACAACATCTTATACAATTCATTCTTATCATTTCAAATACAGTTTCATTCCTGAAAATATTTTCCCAAGCTTCCTTTAAATCCATTTTTGCAAGCAAAAACACTGATAAAAAAAAAAATTCATGGGAAATCTGTGGTGGTTTATTGCTTTTCTAGGATTCTGATATCATTTAGGACCCTTTCTAGGCCAGGCTGTACAACTCCAGAAAAGGGTAAAAGTACACCTCCTGTTGCAATTTCTAGAAGACCCACTGAGTTCAATTAGCACTGCAAAACAGCTTAAGCTACATGACCCAACAGTTCAGAGCTGATGAAACATTATCGGCTCTCTTTCCAGATATTGATGATTCTGCATTATATTAAACCTTGAACAGGAAGCTGTGGCTTGTTGATTCATCCTGACACCGCCTGTGCTGGTTTTGGCCAAAAGTAGGTCACCATGTAGTCTGCTACCGAGGTTGGCAAGTAAGACAATGGAATGTAGAAGAGTTTGGCATCCCAGCCACCACTGTAGCGAGCACGAGGGTAGCGGGATGTCAGGGCATGTTCTAGGCAGTCAGTGACCAAGCAGAGGTTCTTGTTGCTAGATTTCATAAGTCTGTGTAAGGACTTCAAAACTGTGCAAAAGACATATGAAGAAAAGAAAAAATTAGTTCTACAACTACCTGCTAGCAATTTGAATGTTTTGATAGTTCAAGGAACCAACTGCTCCTTGATAGCCAGCCTCTGACCAAGCCTTCCCTGACCTGGTGTCATTTCTATCCACAATTATTCAAGAAGAGAGTTCTGGCTGAAGAGATGGGGATAGCACTAGCTTGTAAAAGACTGCTATAAACCATGGTCAGACATCCCAATGCCTTATAATTAGCTATGTGGAGTCAGGTTTCACATTACTCCCTTGTTTTCTCATTTAAGGCAGGCAACGTGCTTCTTATCTAGTTTTCTGACATAGATATTTTCTAAGCCTTCCATGATTTTTGAGCTGTTGTGGGTTCTGCATTTCTGGTACACCCACCCCCAACCAAACATATACAGTATGCAATCTGCAACCCAGTTTGCTAAATTTCAACTCACAGTCATCAAAGAATAGCTGCCCATAAACTTCTTTGGTTTCAGAAAGCGTTTTGTTCCATGATTTCTGGAAGCTGTCTAATGTAAGTTGGAGAATGCATGTATTGAAAGCACCAGGCTCAACAATGCTGACCTTTATCCCAAATGGAGAAAGTTCACGCCTGATTGGACAAAAAGGAAGAATAAGGAGAAGGTACAGGTCTGCAAAAATCTGCTTTGAATGCTAAATGTAGACTTTATGCATATGAGGAAATAGCCAAAGAATGATTACACAACATAGTTGTACCTTAATTGCAGCACAATTATGTTTTGTTGCTCAATTTCTAGATTTTCTTCAATAAGGGGGCAATAAAGAGGGCTTTCAAGCCAGCTGGTCACATTTTTTGGAATTGCTTTATTTAAGATAAACATTGCCATGGCTTTTTTCTTTTTCTCTTTAATTATAATGTTACCTTGTGTTGTATCAGTTTTGTGTCTGAATGTGTATGTGTGTAAACATACATTTGTTTGACAGGGTGAGATATCTATCCCTTTATCTATTTCAGTCTATTTTCCAAGGCAGTACAGGGGTTTTTGTGTGTCTGGCAGTTGTATGTGAGGATAAAAAAAGTCCAAAGGTAACTTTCCCCAGCAAATGCACGTACTTTTAAAATACGCATAGAACAACTAAGGAATGGCATCCAGCTTACAGCAGCTTTTAGAGGGTAGCAGGATGGGATAAATGTTAGCAGGCAGAGACGAAAAAAAAGAACTCTTGATGTTCTGATTTGGTATCGATGGATTCAGTGAGATGAGATGAAGACACAAAATGGAAATCTAGTTAAATATTTGTGTCTTCAAATTCAACGCAACCAGAAAACGTTTAATTCCTCCAGCAGCTGCTGATCTCCACTTCTGTTTCCCTATTATTTAGGGGTTCATGACCCTGCAAAACTGGTAAGAATCCCCTCTCTGCTATTCATTAAAACAGCCTGCCATCTTTCAGGCTTCTGTGTAAGCTGGAAAAGCTTCCACAAGCTGGAAAAAACTTGTGGCTGCTTTAAAAGCTGCCTTAACTAAGAAGTGGGCAACAAAGAAATGGTTAATGTTGAAGCTGGTCATCAGTTTCTTTTCTCAAAGGCACATCACACATTGTCCTGAACAAAAATATTTTGAATTTAATTGAAGCTGTCGCATTTTATAAGGATGAGACAAGGATTGAAACAGCATCTTTCTTTGTGGATTTCTTCCTGTTTGCTATCAAAGTAGTTGTGGAGGTGTTAAGGCTCCTCTTTCCAGAAAGAGATAACATGAAACCAACATTTCATGGGGAAGCAGTATTAAGGGTTCTGCCTTTTTATTTTAACTTATAACTATGCAGGGTATAATAACGTGCAGCCTATTTTAATATTAAAATGTGCTGTCACAGCAGGGAATGGTTATTTCATATTCTGAACCTCCCCAAAGGCTGGCTGAGGAAAGGCAGAATAGGGCCTCCATTAGACAGCTCTAAAGTTTGCAGGACACATGTGGGAGGCTCTGCAAGTGTTTCTGCTGGCCCTGATTGTCAAGGAATGGGATGCTTTTATTGATCAATGTAACAATATTTGTAACCTGACTCAACTGTTAGACTTTGGGCAAGGTACAATAAGCATAAAATCAACAGGAATACAATGAAAAACAACATCAATATAATAGAGTAATACTCAATTTAAACTTTTCCCGAATTGCTGGGAATGGACTCTGTAGGGGTGTATCTCCTTTCCTCCTGTGTGTCTTGTTCCCTAGAACCTGATGGAAAGCTTGTCACAATTTATTTTGGTTCTCAACAAGCACAACCAAAATAGAAAGACCCCAAGTGTAGGGCTAACAGCTCCAGATTACAAAAATCAGGATGACCACTATGTGGCAGCATGGAGAGGTAACACTCAAATGATCTACTTGCATCTAACTTATCAGATAATATAGCTTGTTTTGTTTTGGCTTAACATGTTTCATGAACCAAGCTATTCCTGTTTACAAGAACTAGTTGATGATTTAGCAAGTTAAATTATAGCATATTCAACAAACCACAGTACAGAACCATGGGTTAGGGCAGAAGTCCAGAACGTGAGGCCCTAAGTCACACAGAGCTATGAAAGCCTCAACTGTGGTCCCCAGGGACTTCCCCAAATCAGTGCTAAATTATAATTTTGATATAACAGACAAAAATACTAAAGGCATGCCTGAATTGTAGTCACTTTTCTGTTTTTCATTTTAATTAGCTTTAAGGTAAATAAAGTAAAGCACATCTAATTTTTCTGCTGGTCCCATCTACTATTTGGACAGCACGCTATTCAAATGTTGAGACTGGGCCATGCCTACACAACTTGTACATTCCTATTTGCCCTGTCCATTTATTTGTAAATTGTTTCTATTTATTATTGCATATAATACTGAAACACTCCCTGGCCATGAAAAGGTTGTCACTCCAGCACCATTTTTATCTCAAGCAAAGTAAGGGCATGTTCAGATCTTTGGGACAGTCCTTAACAGCCACAACCATATTTCACAGCATCTGCTAGAAATCACTGCAGCTCCGGCTATCTAAATCTGTGTGTCTACTTGCTTTAGATTAAGCTGAAAAAGGATCCACGCACCTTAACTAATTAAAAGAGAAAGTTAAGGCTTACCTCAAAGTGTCTGAGAAGGCTTCTACGGCGTACTTGGATAGGCAATACCCTCCTCCAAAGCATGCCAGTCTTCCCATCACACTGCTCACGTTGACCACCCTCCCTCTGGCTCTCCTCACCAGGGGCAACATGTGCAACGTCACATCAATCAGCCCAAGCAGGTTGATGTTCAGCACCTTGGCGAAGTCTTCCTTAGTCAGCCATTCATTGATAGCTATAGGTTCACCTACACCTGCGTTGTTTACCAAGCCCCAGAGCCCTGAGTAAGGAGAAAGAACACACGTTCATGATGTCCCTGTCATTCTAGGTCCCCACTTATATTCAGAACTGGAGGATTACCTCTGTTTTAAGGATTGCGTGAAATATATTTGTTGTTACAACCCAAATGGCCCATCTTCCTAAGACAGAAAGGGAAAGGGAGAAAAGTAGCAAAAACAATTTAGGCTTCAGGGGTATCTGCTTGGAGGGAGGGAAGTGATGACACATATTGCATGACAACATCAGAGGAATGACAAGGATTACATGCTGCATCATTTATTTGCACCAGTATCATGAAGCGTGCTTTATTGTGTTGACTATCAGATGCCTACTGATCCTCCACTGGCTAAAACAGCTTTAGAGAATTATTGAGGATGAAAATATTGCCTGGGTGGGATAAATGGTTTACTCCTGTACTCCAGAACGGCTTAGATTAAAGTAGGATTTCCCAACAACTACTTTTAAAGTAAAATTAAACAAGGGAAGAGTCTATCTTCTCTGTATCTTCACACCTATCGCTTTAGCTCCCTACATTGGTCACTTTAATCATGATTTGATAAGCAAATGCTGGATTCTCATGCCATGGAAAACTTCACTTGCTGCCAAAAACATAAAATACTTCGTCCGAGCCTACTGGTAATTCTAGCTGCTAATATTTGAAATTAAGTATCCAAGTCCCTTGATCCCCATACACAGGTATGGCCAGAGCCTAGTATAAATAGAAGGAGTTGGTTACCTTTGTTCCCCACGCATGTTTTCACCCACTCAGTTGCTGCCGCAACACTCTCAGTGCTGGTGACGTCCAGCAGGGTGGTTTTTAACCGGTCCGATGTGAGTTTCTCCAGCTGTTCCGCCCCTTCCGGAGTGAGACACGCGGCCAACACCCGCAGACCCCGGGCATCCAGCTGCCTGGCCAGCTGGTTCCCAAAGCCAGTGTCACACCCCGTGATGAAGACGTATTTCTCCGTCAGGTTCTCCACCGTCTGTCTCTCTCGGTACCATCGTCGAAGGAAGTAAAGCCCCACCAGGGCAGCCAGGTAGAGCCACATAGCTTATACCTACCAGGAAGAAGGAAGCAGTGTGAATGGGTGGGCAGAGATGCATCTTGCAAGCTTGGGAAGCACAGAGTTTCCACTTGGAAATCTTTGGCTAATTGCCCTTAGTGGGAAGATAAAAGGCCTTTTCCCATTGATGAATTGAACTCCACCAGTCCTTAAGCCAGCATCAAACTGTACCAACACAAAATTTACTTCCCCCTTTGCTGGTCCTGTTTTCCCTCTATTGCCTCAATTCCCAGCATCTACATCACCTGACTGTCCTCCAAGGTAATACCTAATGGATTTCATATATCTTGAGGCTCCCCTTGAATTGTGTCAGAATAAAGGGGAAAATTCAACTTTAACACCAAATAGCTCTGGGCAACTTAGACCTTCTCATAGCTTGCAGACAGGGTTGAAGGCAACAACATGGCAAAAGGGAAGAAAAAATACAGTATGTTGCCACAGTACATTTGTGCCATGGTTAGATGTCAATGGAGACAGGCAGAAAATCAGGAGTCCCTGCCCCCTGCTCTTTGGAGCAAGGACTGGATCAAACAATGTTGGGGATTTGAATTTAGCAGAAGCCGTTACTAGAGGATGCGCCCCAGAACATTCACAAAGTGCTGAACAAATACTGAGGAATAAAGTAGCTGTATGTTGCCCTGAAAAATAAAACGTTCATAATATAGTTGTCTTGGATACAGAGTATGGGATTAGTCCAACTCTGACTAAATGCTAAGAAATATTCATTATATTTGAATTAAAAGGTAGCTTTATTAAGAAATACACAAGGATAGAAAAGCCTCATTTGTATCCAAACTTCATCCTGATGAGAGAAAAGCACAAGACAGAAAGATTTGGAGCAGACTGATCAATTGATTTGTTGGGAAGAAAGTTAATATTATGAGTAACTTAACCCACAGCCACATCTCTACTTATTGGACAGGGTTTGATGGATCAGAGCTGGTCTTCAAAAGAAACTTCATTAGAGAGTGCACATTTACCTTAGAGGTTCAGCTATGCTGCTGGAAATTTCCATGGGCTTAATTCAATATTTATATTCCTCTGAGGTACATGCTCTCCTCCACTTTCCTCCTCCCAATCACCACCATTTTATTTATTTATTTGTTGGTTGGTTGGTTGGTTTGCTTTATCTATACGCTGCCCATTCCTGAAGGCTCTGGGTGATTAACAATCAAGATCAGCATAAAATAAATAAATATCCATCCATCCATCCATCCATCCATCCATCCAGGGCCTTAAAGGTGACAACCAGCACCTTGAATCACACCTGGAAGTGTGATTTGGTCTAAGTTGGTTCCTTCCCTTTCAGACCTTGACAGTCACCAGGCACTGTGGGGTCAGCAGTTCTATGCATTTGTGAGACTAGGCTGAAGCTGCCATAACCTAAAGATGAAGCAGGCACGTTAGCAGGGAGGACAAAAGCCAGGAAACTTATCTATGGGATCCCTTCGGGGAGTTAGATAAGAAGGAAGCAAGTCGTTAAGGAAAAACAAAGGACCTGAACCAGAAAGAGGAAGTTGGGCCTGAGCACATGATCTGAACCAGAAAGAGGAGGTTGGGCCTGAGCACATGGAGGCCCTCGCCCCAATCCCATCAACTTGTACTTTTGGGGATAAAAGGGGTCCCAAAGCCCGCCCACTCTGAGTCGTCTGAGTCATCTGAATCTTCTTGGTCATCTGAGTCATCCAGACTTGGCGGCTTCTGTCCCTCTAGCTAGTGCCTGGCAGCCTAGTTGGGAAGGACGTGGGTAAGTGTGTGTGTGTATGAGGAAGAGCAAATGTACCTTGCAACCAGTAAAGTTTTGCTGTTACTTTAAATTCACTGGGTCTCCGTGTATTACAAAGAACCTCTCATGCCCCAGTGTTCGGTTGGAAGTGGTTTGTGTGTATCCCCAATTATTTCCCCGCTGTTGACCAGGGCTGTGTATCTGTCTGCTCCAGCCGCACCTATCTGGAAACCCAGGTAGAAAGCAAGGGGGGCTGACAAGATCCGCGTGCCTCAACAGGCTGTGAGTGTGTGAGTGAGTGACCATAAGCCGAACCTGGGAGCAGCGTCTGTAACACATTACCTGTGTGGCCTGGAGTCAAGATGTATAGTTGGGTATCATTAGCATACTTATGATACCAGAACCCATGCTGATGAATGACCTTCCCTAGCAGGATGTTTAAAAAAGTGGAAAGATTAGAAAGCTCTGAAGTACTCCACAAAACAGAAGTTCCTGAGCAGATCTCTACTCCCTCCCTGATTGAAACCACCTCCTCAGGAAGGAGAACTACTGTAAAACGGTATCTCTCCCCCCTCCCCAGTTTCAATCCAGAAGGACACCATGGTTGATGGTATTAAACGCCACTGAGAGATCAAGAAGGACCAGGAGGGGTTGCCCTCCCCTCATCCCAGTCCCTCCAAAGTTTGTCTGAGATAGTGGCTGGCACAAGTCACCCAGCTCTACAAGGTGGATTAGACCAGAAAACTCACTCCACAGGAATACTGAGATAGGCCATAGCAACAGAACCTTCCAAGTTTTCCTGTCTTTTCTCTTCTCTTCCTCTTATACCCCAGGGAGTCAGGGGGGAGCCACTCTGAGACTTCTTCTTATACTTTCCCACCTTCCTGGGTTTAACACCAGGAAGCTTCTTCTGCACCTGTTGTTGTCCTAAGGGCTTTGGGATGTCTTCTCCAAGGTCTTCTCCATGGCGCTCTATACCCAGTAAATGTTCAAAGGTGAGATAGATTTGAACCACTTTCCCCATGCTCCTTCAACACTTTCACCCCAATGTCATTCAGGCTGATGGTCTTTCCACTAGCAATATTCTCCCCACGAGGGATTTCCAGAAGAAGATGGCATTAGAATTTCACAGGCTTTTCCACTATGGAGTCTCTAATCCAGGTTCCTGGATAGCTAATTAATTTTCCATCAATGTTTTCAGTTGGTGGAAGAATGAATTTTAAAAAACAGTATAAAAATTCAGTAAAAACTGCCCCCCCACCCCTTCCAAAGCTGGCAGCACAGCTTTGGGAAAAGGAGCTTACTAGAAATGCGTGAATCAATTTAAATTTGGTCCCTGTCAAATTTACTACCAGTCATTAAGTAGTCATTAAGCTGTTCCATCAAATTCTCAGCAAATTATTGTTTAGAGCAAAAAACAGAAATCCAAGATCATTGTTACAAGTACATTTCTTCAGCACTCATATTCTCCAGATAAATCCATCTCTTTATGCGACTCTCCCTAATATTCGCATTTACTGTGTGGGACACATTTTATTTATTTATGGAGATATTTATACTGATTCAAACTAGCTGATCCAAAGCAGTTTACAAGTCAGCAACAATGCAGCAATACAGCACCAAATAATACGTACATCCTACAATAAATGCATCACCTAGGAGACAAGATCCACGGCTCCGCATCTCAGGGCAATAAAAGGCTCGGCAACCCTTCTCAAACAGCCAGATCTTAATAAGTTTTCGGAAGACCCTGCGCCTGCATTTTGGTGCACGGTTTCGGACGGCAAAGTCTTCTCCCACCTGCCCTGTTTTTCTATTCAGTCTCCCCAGGTCTGCGTTCCCTGCCCGGCTTCCCTTTACAAGTCAGGCAGGTACACTTCTGGATCCCAAACCCGCCTGGAAACAATGTAAATTGTACGACACCACGGGATGGAGCCTCCTTCCATCGCAGAGTTACTTAGGCTGACGTGGCAGAGAAGTCCCAGTAGTAATAGAGAGATACATTACACATTTTACCAGCTTTTCTCCTCCGTCCTCGCAACCGAAATTCTGGGCGAGGCTTTTCTCCGGCTACGACGAGAATGCCCGCATCTCCCCGAAATATAAAATAAACCACGCCCTGCTTTCTTGCAAGCCTTTGCAAAGGGCCGAAGCACAATATGGCTTTGCTGTACACAGCTGGCTGGGGGTCCGCGTGACTCACCTGCGGCGGAGCTTCTGATGGCCCCGGAGGCAGCGCTGGCGTTTCCTTCCCCTGGCTTCTCGCCCCTCATTCGCACAAGGGACACTGGCGGGCAGCTCCTGCGTCTGGAGCCATCGCATTGGCTACCGACGGCTCCTCCCTTTCAGGACAACTCGCCTCGCGCACATTGAGCGAAAACATCCTCAATCCTCGCAGGCCTCGGAGACGGCTCGGGGTGGTCATAAATGCAAGCCCCCCTCGCTCGGCAGATGCGTCCAGAGCAGTTGCCTCCATCCATCTAACGGAGCAGGGAAACGCGGCCGGCGGTCGGGAAAATCCCGGTTTGCCGAAACGTAGCGACTGCGCAGATTCAGAGGTCCCCGGCGGGCCCCCGCAAATGCCACGAATACCCGTGGCCGGCCCGCTTCGGCGCACGGCTGTCGCCCTAAAGAAAACGCGCAGGGCAAAATCTCTTTCTAACAGCTTCCTTCTGCACAGTAACGGGTCTTTGCAAAGTAGCTTTCGCGGCAAGCGCGGCGCTGCACGCGAATCACTGGGTTTTTAAACGGCGACAGTCAGAAAATCACTACATCGTAGGTTGATACAATTGTATTGGTATGCCCAGTTAAAACACTCCTAAAAAGGTGGGTACCAATGCCCCAAAAGTCAGGTGGTGTTGTTACAGAGAGAAATATAATGAGCTAGTTGGTTTCTTACCTGGCTCGTTAGCGAGCGAGCGAGCGAGCGCGGCCTGTTCCTCCTCCGCGGGAGATTCCGCTGTTTACTTTCGCTTTTCGCTCTTCCCCAACTTTAACTGATGACCCCTCTCAGCGTCAAAGGGACCGAAGGTTAACAAGGTCCGCAGCTGCAGCCTCTCTTTCACTTTGATCTTAGCAACTAGTTAAGGTCAATTCTGGGGTATGCATAATGTTTCTTTATTCCTTTATTCCCAAACCCCCCATTCCACTCCGACAGACTCCCTCCCCTACTTTGTGTGTGTAAATCCACTTTTTTGTAATTGGTTACAGTATATGCCCCGTTCTCTTCCCCCTTGGTGAATGGGCCAATTTTGCAAAAATGTCCCCAAAACTCCAAATGTGTCCAGCAAGCACAAGAAGGTTGGAAAGTCCAGGTGTATATAAAAATGCAGATAGGGAAGACTGCAGAATTACCCCACCAATTTACTTACAACAGCAAAACAGTATTTATATTTTTTGCTGTATTTAATAAAACAAGTTGACATTCCTCATACCTTTTCCTAGAGGAAAGCACCTTTTCATCCCACGTAGCCCCTGTTAGATACCAGGCGAACAGGGCTCCAACCCAAAATGCAGTAATGTATATTTTGCTGGCCTTTCTGACAACAGAATATAAATTCTTGATTTTGCTACTCATCAGTACCTTTTCCAGCCTGGAGAATGATATTACCAAAACAAAACAAAAATCATAATATGAGCAATGCTCATGAAGCCATGCATTGAATCAGGATGACCAGCAATCAGATGAAATGAGATTTACAGTATTACGGCTGTGCAAGGCTTTGGCTTCTACCTCCCAAAGTGCTTCTGAGCAAGTGGGAGTGTGAGCCAAACATCTTTTGAAGATTGAATCCAAACTGCTGGACTATGATCTATTTTCTTGCAATAAAATAAATATGTAAGATAAGTGAGCTAATCTTACTCTGGTATTTTCTGACTTGCCCAATGCAGAAACAAAGGGCTTGCAAATGGAAAATTGTGATTGCTAAATGGCTTAGTCCACTAACATTTGCAGGTGGGCTGAATATCTACTGAATATCAGTGCTTCTGACTTTCTGAAAAGTTTTGGGTACATGAAATGAAACATGTCTCTGTGTCTAAAGGCATCTTGGAAGTTACTACCAGGGCAGGAAGGGGGGGGGGGCATGATGTGAAGACCCAGAATATTTCTGGGACCAGACAGTTGACACCTCCAACCTTTCACCCAGCAGGTTCAGCAGTAAGATTATAATAACCTTCCTCAATACAAATCCATATGTCAGCTTATTGGCTCACCAGGATTATCTTGTTTCATTTAAATGTCTCACATAGGGAAAGATTTCCAATCTGGCAAAATTATATTCCAGTTTTAACAAATCGGCAGGAAGTGTCACCAAATAAGACTTGGGGCTAGCAGGTTTGCTTTCTAAACGTCATGAGATAGCCTTGAGCAGGAGTTTTCAAACTTTTTCAGGTCACAGAACCTGTTGTTTAAAAAAATATATAAACGCCAGAACCCCTGATCAAGAGGCAAAGCTCTAGTGATAGAAAGTTGGTAATAAAATGAAGTTCATATTCATTGTAATTTATTTATGGACATTTATAGGTTCAACTTATTTGAATTTCACCAAAAAAAAGGATGCCCCAGTTACAGCACTGGAATTTGTCTTGCCTTTTCTGTTTTCACCTGGTGGTGTCCTGTCTGCAATTATACCAGTTTGTAGCCAATAATTGATATGTGGAACAATGTTCACATTGCATAAAAAATTATTAGGCATGCAGGCATGCAGGCATACATATAATTAATTAATTAATTAATGCAGAGATCCCAAAGGGTGCGACAGTTTAATATCGTGCAGCAGAAAAATTTTGCAGGGAAATCACAATTTGTGATGTCCCTCAGAATGAATCCTTTACTTAGGAATGCTGATGCCCTGGTGTACAACAACGTGACATGCAGCCTAATAAAAAAGACAAAAGTAATGGATTCATATAATGACATTAAACTGGGCTTTTTCCATTGGGAATGCCTGGCTGAAGCCACTTAAGCACGTAGCTTCTTTCTGCCTGCTTGCCTGTAGAAACAAAATACTCAACGTTTCCTCAGGAGAAAGCCCCACTCCAAAGGGAGCTGAGGCACGTGTGCAGTGAGGCCTGGTAGTGCAATTCTAAACTTCTTTATTAATTTCCACACAGTTCAATGGGACTCACTCCTAACTATGTGGGTGGACACATATCTATGGCTCAATATGGACCGGACGCTTTGGCTGCTTCCAAGAAACTGAGGTGCTTTCATGTACGATGGGGCTGATGTCTGAAACTAAACCCACATGATATTTGTATCGAAAACTAAAAAATATTTCAAAGTTGATATTAATTACGTCTACAGCTGTATAGACTAAAGAACTGGGACATCCAGAGGTTACAGGTCTTACAAATGTCAACTTGATTTTTTTAGATATAAGATTAAAATTGATTCATGAAAATATTTTATTTCAAGTCTACTATACACCCCAGAGAATATATTTGAAAGGAAGAATGTCAATATTCCTTCGTTGGTGATGTAAAAAAATTGAAAAGTCATTGACATCTTTTTGGAATAATGTTTTGACATACATTAGTAGATTTATGGGGAAATCTTTTAATATTAAAGATTAACATTTAAAGATTAAATATTTAATGTAATATTAGATTATGTCCCAAAACTTTAGAATCTGACTATTTTTATGGTTCTATCAAACATGGGGTGTTGGTAAGAGAATTATTTTGAGAAACTAGAAAAGTAGTATTATTCCTGACATAAGGACTGGATTCAACAGATAAATTACATCTCTTTTTTTGAAGAGGCAATTTTATCTACTAATCAAAAAATGATGCAATATGTTTCCCTTTGGCACATATTTCATGATATTTTACAATGAATTATTATCATTTATTCTCTTTAATTTAGAAACATTTAAGTGTTGTTTAATTGATGGATATCTGAATGTATAGATAGTTTGTACTCTCATTTTTGTTGTTTCTTTGTCTTTATTGCTTTTTCTTGTTTTATAATATTTTTTCCCAGTTTTGTGGGATTTTTTTGTAAACAAGTTAAAATAAATAAATAATGCATTTAAAAATCAAGATAGAATCTGCCTCTTGCAGTGGTAGTTCTGGAGCCACAGATCAGAAGCAGTGTTGAGATAAATTTACCACTGATTCTGAATGTAATGAAATACATATTTCATTAATAGCGATTTCTACAAGAATGGCAGTGTCTCCTGAAATTTGGAGAAAAAGGGACTGACTTTATCTAATCTTCAGTTAGATAAAGTCTAATTGAAGATTAGATAAAATAACTTCAGGGATATGCAGAGTCTGAACATTATCTCTACACCAGTTTGGCTTTAAAAATGAGATTTCTCAGACGGATTCTACATCCTTAAGCAGTGCATAGCACGATCATGCCTTGGGAATTGAGTGCATATACTGTATGTGGAAAATGTGGAAACCTTTCCATTCTGGAAAGCCATATGGAAATATATAAATAAATGTAAAATGAACCATATTGTGCAAGAACATACATTTGTGAAACACATTTTACAAATATGTTCATAATACAGGAAAATATTAACTTTTTGGTTGTAAGCAACAGCAGCCTCAATGGTTCTAATGAATCCTCATTTCATTTCATTTCATCATTTGCTGAAAACTGGAAAAAATTTACTCCCGTACATTATAGGTGCAGTCTGAAATACAGTGAAATACGAAACAGAATACTGTGGACTATGGCACCAAAGAATAATTAACTGTGTTTTCAAATGATATGGCTATATATGCAACACACATAACTTGTAAGTGGGCAGCTTACAAGTTAAAACAACAAAAGACAAAACTCATATAAATAAAATTAAAATGATTAAAACCAATTAACCAAAGACATAAAAAAATGTGGGAGTGCCAACCAGCATCTCACAAACAATAAAGCCATCTTGCAGGCTCCCCACCTTCATGGGCATTCCCAGGCCAGATGGCAAAGCCACATCTTCAGGGAATTCCTAAAAGCCAGCAGGGTTGGGGCCAATCTGACCTCCGGGGGGGGATGATGTTGCAGAGAGTGGGTGCCACAGCAAAAAAGGCTCTCCTCCCGGGTCCGGCCAGATGAAACTCCTTCATGGTCAGGACCCATAGCATGCCTCTTCTGCTGGATCTGATGGGATTGGTAGATGTAACTGGGGAGAGGCAGTTCCTCAAATAACCCGGCCCCATGCCATGCAGGCCTTTATAAGTCAGTATCAGCGCCTTGAACTGAACCCAGAAGCAAACTGGCAACCAATGCAGCTCGCAGAGCAGAGCTGTAATGTGTGCTGATCAAGGAGCACACATAACTTCCCACATGACTGCATTTTGCACCAGCTGCAGCTTTTGGATGTTCTTCAAGGGCAATCTCATGTAGAGCGCATTACAGGTAGTCCTCGCTTAACGACCATTTGTTCAGCAACCATTCAAAATTATGACAGCGCTGAAAAAATGGACTTACGACTGGTGCCCAAAGATACGGCTGTTGCAGCGCACCCACAGTCACATGATCAAAATTCAGGCACTTGGCAGCCCTCCTGCATTTACGACTGCAGGGGTGCTGCAACTCCCTCCACCCGCCTATCTCCCCCCCATCTAAGCCCTTTTGGCCACCCTGCCCAGTGGCACTCGGTGGCAGCAGTGCCAGGGCTGGGTCTGAAGTAGAGGCCCGAGGCCTTCGGCAGTCTCAGCCAGCTGCCACCACCCCCAGGCCTCGACTTTAGCCCCAGCACTGCCACTGCCACTGAGAAATGCTGCTTCAAGCCCCACAACACTGGCCTTCCCTGCCTCACACCGTTCTCCATGGCATACCTCTCATTCCTTCCCCAAGCCAATGTCCTGTTCCTTCCCCAAGCCAGCACCCCTCATTCCTTCTGCAAGCCAGCATCCCACTCTCGTGATTCTTCGGAAACCTTCACGATTGGAGAAGGAATGGCATGCTTCCCATTCTTGCGAGACCTAGGGAAGACCAGAAGGTTTCCGAAGAGAGCACCAAGAACACATATACCAACTGAAAATGAAAACACCCCATAAGGGATCAACCACCCCCTCTAACCCCAGGCCATGGGAACATCTTGGTCTTAAGGGCTTGTTTAAATAAGTTCAGAGGAGGGGCCACATGAAACTCAGGGGAATGTCATTCCAGAGGGCAGGCACGATCCTAACACAGAATATTGTTGCCAAGAAACTTCTTTTAAGTTCCTACGATAAGTCCTAATTACCTACATAAATCAACAGTAGGGCTATCATATCTGGGCTACAGAAATCTGATGTCAGCCCTTCAAGGTAGACCAGACTAAGAAACCAAAGTTATGAATGCTACTTTTAATTTACGGTTACAGTGACAGAACTGGGAAAGTCTGCGCTTTTCTCCTCCCTTCCTTTATCTTTGTGGGAACTAGGGAGGGTCTTGTCTGAGACACTTTCTCAGGTTACATTTCTGCCCCAGACTCAGATTTTCTTTTATCTGACTGTTGACTTGATTGCGGCTCTTCCTCCTGTTCCTCAAGTTATTCCTTCTCCTATTACTGGACTAATAGGATGACTGTTAGTTGGCAGCAAAGGGCCAGAATTTTCTATATCACTTTGCTGTTATCTAGGGGACATCTGGATTTGTGTAGCCCTAACCAAGAGGAACCTAGTAAACATTAGATATAGCTTTTTATTTTTCCTGATTTTAAACAATACCATTGGATTTATTTGTTAGCTTCAGCTCCATATTGGAATGGAAACTATATTGACTACATACTATTATGAGCTCAGCTTGAGAGTTACTATTTAGTACCATGACAATCCTGACAAGTTCATGGTTTTAATTACAGCAGGAATCTGGTTACTTTTCCAAGATGGTCAGGCAAATCTGGGCATTATTGGGCAAAAACAAATGTGATTCATTTTCTCATGAGAAATTGACCATTTGGAGTATTTATTATTTAAAAATGACTGGTAGCACTCTTTTTGAGGAGAGGGAACATGGGCTCATAATGAGATCATTATTCTTCACCAACTATTAAATACTGATACTTAAAAAACTTTTGAGATTTTAGTAAAAAAAATGTAATTTATCCAAGAGGCTGAATGGCAATAGAGTTAATGTATTGTTAAAACACATTCTGAACTTTATTCAGCCTGGAGGCATCGAGGGTATTGGAAAAGGTTTTACTGAGACTAAGCCTATTGTTTATTATTACCAAAAAATGTAAGGACCCACAAAAATAAATGTGGACAATATACAAGAAATTTGGAATAGAGAACTGGAGTATCCTATATTGCCTAATCAATGGCTTGCAACTTTAAGGAACATTAGATATGCTTCTTCTAACTTAAAAACTCGATTAGTTTAACAAAAGGATCTTTTTAGAGTGTATTAAATAATAAAAGGTTTGCTTTTATTCTTTCTATGCTGCAGATATAATAAACTTGAAGGAACTTTGGTACATGTGTCCACTTGCAATTCAGGCTTGGACTGTCACAAAAAAGGTACTCATAGAAGAGGAATATACTTTCAATAGCATATTCTTTTCTTTCCTGAAATGTTTATTTTACTTTTTAATTCAATATTAGGTATAATTTAGATGTGGGTGCATTTAGTTCGGTCATTCAATTGCTATTTTTATATTTATTTTTGCTCTCTAGGGTTTTAAACACTTTTTTCACCATGTTTATCTTCCTCTTAGGTAGTTTAGTATAGAGTGTTTTTAACCATACATCTTTATATACATAGTGTATGTATACAATTGTAATATATAGTTGCTTAACCAATATCAACCTACATAGTTAATTTATATTACTTTAGTTACTGGTTATAGTAACTTACAATGTTTTTCAAGTATGAAATGTTTTTAAAGTTTACTTAAAAAATGAAACAAATGTTTTTTAAAAATAATGTTTGTTTGCATATCCATTAGATTTATCTCCCTCTTTCCTCTAAAAGCTCAAGGAGGCTTCTACGGGGATCTCAGCTCCTTTTCTCCCCCCAACAGCAACCCTGTAAGGTCGGTTGCGCTGATAATGGGTGTCTAGACAAAGCCGCGTGATGATTCCCCACGCTATTGCAGCATGATATTATTGCAGATATGATTGATGCCTGCCTAGTTTCAGTGGAAAATAGCACTGGATTGGCTTTAAATATTTTAAAAGGGGGGGAAAAGCTTATTAGGCAGGGACTAAATTACTACAAAATTCAAATCTAATTACCAGTGTTGATTTTTAGCTACCGATGACTGGTCTAGATTTCATTTTGGAGATAGCTTCTTTTTCCTCTGCTGTCTTCTTTACTTCTATTTAAGTGGGGTTCCTTTACATTGAGGAAATATGTCCCTTCAAGATGTTACTTATATCAACATTCAGAAATGAAGGATGTTGGGAATGGCAGTTCAGCAGCATCTTTGGACCTTTTCTCCTGGGGGCTTCTTTTTTATTAGATTCTGATCTGGCCTTCCCAACAAAAGCCGCTGAAGTTCTTCCACAATCTCTCTTCTATCTTCTTCAGAGCACTCTAGGACAAGCCAGGTGAATTGCCTCCTCTCTCCAAGCCGTTTCCTCTTTCTTCCTCCCTTTGGTGATCAGTCGCCCAGACCATACTTCTGAGTGATGATGTTGCTGTTTGCTTTATTCCAAATTCTGTAACCATTGATCATTGTTCCTGTAACACCTATATTAACTGATTACACCTTAAATGCAATGTAAGCATGTTATCGCATGACTACAGGATGAATGGGAAGGTGTACAGGAGGCAGAAGAATGGGCAGGAGCGAGGTAAAATTTGCAAATAAAATGCGGAGTGCAAATAAAAACACCTGGAAAGCTGAAACTCAGAAGTGGTGGAGTAACTCAGGGAGAGAATAGAAACAGGATAGCAGGAGATTTCTAAGAAAATGACTTGTCTGGGAGCTAAAGAATTTGCTAGGGGTTACAAAAGACTTGTGATACAAACAGCTGCTGGACAAGTCACAAAAGAGATCTTAGCTGGCCAACTAAGATTTTTGAGGCCGCACATGCTTTGAGTTCTGAAGAAGTCCAGAAGGAAGACCTCCTATACTGCATGAGTGATGCTGTGTGAGCATGTGCAGGGAATATTACTAATAACTAAGTAAATCATCTTAATAAAGTTATATTAATAAACTTAATAATTAATAAATTGTTAATAAATAATCAATAAATAATATTAATTTTTATTCATTATTCATTATTATAAATTATAAATAAATAATTAATAAACTTAATAAACTTATATTAAACTTTTGTTTTGGTTTCATGCTTGAGTTGCTTCATATGCTGCTCTCATAATCTTACAGTGCAGGATTGATTATTCTGGCTCACCTGCATTTGCAGGATCCAATGCTTTCAAAAACACGAGCACTGTCCTTTCATGTGTGTGTGCAATGTCATGATGTTCATATAAAAGGACCTAGCGTCATGACAGTGCAATGCTGCTTTTGACATTTGCTCCTCTCCTTCCCCCCTGCCTGCAGACACCTTGGTTTTAGCCTGTAGTGGTTGTTAAATAAAGTCACTTCAACAGAACTGTGCATCAACATTTCACATAACCATTCTGTGCATAATCGTATCTCTCTTTCAGCTCAAAACAGTTGTAACTATTGTCTTTGCCACATTGTGTGGATCCATTCATTTTTCAGTTCCACTTTGATGGGCTGCAAATGATTCAGCTCTGGAGGTCTTGGGAAGAAGTCCTATTTCTGTTTAAAGATCTGCGGGTGCCTAATTTTTCTTTTTGACTGTCCTGAACTGTGGGTGGGAATTGTAGAGATTCTTTCACAGAACTAAAGCAACTGGAAACCTTGTTCTCATTAATGTTGACCTATGTGGTTAGGAAATAGCTAAGTTAATAAACAATGCCGGCACCTTTAACAGATTAATAATTCCCTTTATTGTTTGGTGTTGACATTTCTACTTTGTAGACTTTTGTCATGTTGTTCTAATTTGTTGTCCCACTGGATTTTATGTTCTTTGCCACTGGTACCAAGAGAGGCAGACCAGGGAAAACCTGAAAGGGAAACACAAGCGTGTTTCTGGTTTTGGGAAAAGGCTTACTAGGTGGCCTGGGGTCTAAGGATAATTTCATCCAGAATGGAAAAGTGATTAAAAACTACTCTTCTGGATGTTGCCTGCACTGAAAGAATTGAGGCAATGACCCTTTGTTTGAATGGTAAAAGATCTGTCCAAAGTAGACAGATTACTGCATACAAGAGATGAAATTTAGGGTGCATATCGAGGATGGGAGTGGGCTTAAGATCTGACTTTTCAGACCTCCCAGACATCTTAGGGGAGCTGTGGAGGTGTATTAGTATAGGTCCCATACCTTATAGTGGTTTCTGTGAAGGTGGGCCTTGATGGTGACTCAGCAATGGACATTTGAAGATATCACTGGGAGAGAGAGACAGTGGAGAACCTGACGGAGAAATATGCCTTCATCACGGGGTGTGACACTGGCTTTCGGAACCAGCTGCCCAGGGAGCTGGATGCCCGGGGTCTGCGCATGTTGGCCGCATGTCTCACTCCGGAAGGGGCAGAATAGCTGGAAAAAGTCACATCGGACCGGTTAAAAACCACCCTGCTGGATGTCACCAGCACTGAGAGTGTTGCGGCAGCAACTGAGTGGGTGAAAACATGTGTGGGGAACAAAGGTACTGTGTTGGTTAACTCTTACTCTGTGTCCTCAGTGTGCCCCAAAATTCCCCCTTTTTTTTATTAGCATGCCAATATCGTCATGACTTTCTTGCCTAAATTAATAAGCCATTTTTAGAAGATGGTAATCAGTCAAGGTTGCAGGTAGTTTTCTCCAAAGTCTCTCACGTGGTATGGAATCATGGGTGGCCTTTAGATCAATGAAAACAATGTAAAGGTTCCATTGGGAAGACTATAATATTTCTTGGCTAGGTGGGGCAATATTGTGAATTAGTCCACAGGGGATTGACCAGGTCTAAACCCTGCCTGGTCTGGGGCCAAATTATTCTCACAAAGCACCCAGTGCAAAAGGTCACAGTACAAAAATCTGGTGTATAATTTACTGATCCCAGATAAGGGACTAATAAGGTGATAGTTTAAAGGATTGAACTTCTCCCCTCTTTTGTATATAGGAAGAATGATAGAATTAAACCATTTTTTGAAGATCTGTAAGATGTTATTTGTGGCAGGAAAAAAGGGAACTAGCACAGATGCGCACCAAGCAGAGTAGATTTTAAGCAATCCGGTGAAATTATGTCTTTTCCGGGGGTTTTACTATTTTTCAGTTGGGAACTTAAGTTTTGGACTAGAGTGGCAAAATATAAGAACCGCAACTTGAAGGTATATTAAATAGGCCATGGAAATATCTTTGTTAAAGCCTGCTGGAGCTTATTCCAGGTCTTTAATGGATAACGTCTCTTTCTTCTCCTTGAGAAGCCTCTTCTAACTCTTTTTAGAGTACAAAGGTTTTCCCGAGAAGAAGGATCACACATATCGGGGTATTATCGTTATTTTCCCTGCAACACATTCTCTATCAAAGCAGGGTTTAGTCTGCTCTTTGAATTGAAGAAGAGAAAAAAGCTGACCATATTTTAGATATTTCTGAGGTAAACCAATAATTTGTTGGAATATACTAATTATTTCATAAATATTGCTAGCCACACTTATAGATGGTTTCAAATGAACAGCTGCTGGGGCTCCAAAAAATTGAGCCACAGCCACAGACAGCTTATTAGACCCTGTTCTGTTTTTCTTCAGCTCATATAAATCTTCTGCTTCTTAGACCATCCTGGACAAAATTAACTGTTGGTGGCAAGGGAATCAAGGGCTTGTAAAGATTGGCTCTGCTCAGTTAATAATGAAGGAGCCTCCCAGGATATGTGGTCTCTTGCTGGATGGAAAGGCAGAGAAATGTTTACAATGAGAGGCAAAAACATTCATCATTAACATAGAATGTAGTGCAGCGCCCCTCTATAGCCCCAAAAGGTTTATTCACCCTCTGGGTCACCAGGCTTAGATCCATGAAGGATCTTCAAATAAATGTTTGTGGCCAACTGTAGCAGTCCCTGTCTCTGCAAGATTCTATTACTGTAACCTTATAATAAACCTTATAATATTATAATATTAGCATTCATCACTTTGGATTCCTAGTCTGGTCTATTCTGAAGGGCTGACATTTTCTTGACAAATTTGGGGTTAGGAATCTTGATTCTATGGGAGGATGGATGGATGGATGGATGGATGGATGGATGGATGGATGGATGGATGGATGGATGGATGGATGGATGGACGGACGGACCGGCAGACAGACAGACAGACAGACAGACAGACAGACAGACAGACAGACAGATAGATAGATAGATAGATAGATAGATAGATGGAAAAATAATAAAATAAAGCTGGAAACTTGCCCCCCTCCCCCTTGCCTCTCCTCACTCTCTTTTCTCCACTACCTTCTGCCATTCTTTGCTCCTGCAAAACAGGGTCAGCTCCAAGCTATTGCATGACCCAAGAGTGACCATGTTCCACTACCAAAAATAGCCCTCTATCATATGGAAACAATGGGAGAGCCATCACCTGTCTGCTTAAGGGTTTGCCGTGGTTCTTATCTCACCATAGAAAAACCATTTATCCCCCATTTAACACCTATCCAAACCTATCCTCCAATCAGAGCCCTCAGATTTCCCACCTCTCAACCTCAAAAGTATATAAATTCTATGCTTTTCTATTGTTCAGGGTCCCTCTTTCTTGAAAGCAGGCCCCCAACGTTCATTGCAATAAACATGGCTCTTCTTCTCAGAGCTATGCTCCTGTCTTTGGCAAAAATTCCACGACAGATAGATAGATATGGAAGATGGATGGATGGATGGATGGATGGATGGATGGATGGATGGATGGATGGATAAACTTGTCTTATCTCCTCTGATTCCACAGGACTTTGGGGACTGATAAACAATGCAGGTATTGCTTACCCAACAGCTCCCAACGAGTGGCTGACCAAGAAGGACTTTGTATCAGTGCTGGACGTCAACCTGCTTGGGTTAATTGATGTCGCGCTTCACATGCTGCCCTTTGTAAGGAAGGCCAAAGGGAGGGTAGTCAACGTGTCCAGTGTTCTGGGAAGACTGTCGTGCTATGGAGGAGGCTATCCTATATCCAAATACAGGGTGGAAGCCTTTTCTGACAGTCTGAGGTAAAGTAAACGCTGAAGAGTTCTCATCTGTGTTTCAACTAAAGCCAAAATACAAGCCCAGCTATCCGGAACCCTTTTTACTTGTCAGGACCCTCACAAAAGACTTCCAAGCTACACGCTGGGCTCGTCCTATTGCTGGGTAGAGAGGAGTTCCCTGATGGGATCGGTTCGGAGGCAAAGGGGCTCAGGCGCAGGAAGTCACAGCTGTGTATGCCAGATGGCCTGTCCTCTTCAGTGTCAGTATAAGATACTACTGTATATGAATATGTATGTGTGTGTGTGTGTGTGCAGGGATGGATAGATAGATAGATAGATAGATAGATAGATAGATAGATAGATAGATAGATAGATAGTAGAGAAAGACCAGAAGACAGCGGGAGTGATAGATGTAGCAGTGCCAAGTGACAGCAACATTAGGAAGAAGGAGCATGAGAAGCTGGAGAAGTACCAGGGGTCCCAGTGGTGGTAGGAGCACTCGGGGCTGTGACTCCTAAGCTGGGAGAGGGGCTCCAACAGATCCCAGGAACAACCTCAGAGCTCTCTGTGCAGAAGAGTGGAGTGCTGGGAACAGCTAAGATCCTGCGCAGAACCCTCAAACTCCCAGACCTCTGGTAGAGGACCCGAGATTGAGGAAGACACACACCACCCAGGGAGGTGAGAGGGGAATTTTTTTTTTAGGTATATATAAATAAAGTCAATGGGGAAACTGGCAAGAGGTCACAAATGATTGTGTGACTGTGGGACACTGCAACCACATGGGATTTGCCTAAGAACAGCAACTAGGACAGCCAGAACTGCCATCATAAGTTGGCACAGTCACATGATGTCACACATTACCACCGTGTTGTTTAGTAATGAAGTTTCTGGTCCCAATTACTGTCAGAAACCGAGGACTACATATATTGCATTTTGTAAAGTCTGTCTTTCATGTGGATATTATACCTTAAGATCCTGTGTTTACTGTAACTATTTTTGTTAGCCAGTTTGAATGCTTTTTGTATCCCATTTAGAGACCGTGGGGTAAAGATGTTTTAATTAAACATAAACAGTAAGACTGGTATTATATAAATTACCCCATCAACTGAATGCAACTGAAATGCACTGGCATTTCTTCTTCTAGCCACAGAGTTGTCCTGACCAGTTTAAAACCTGAGGTATCCGCCTCTCTGCAGTGGTCCCAAAGGAAGGCGCCATTTGGAAATCGGTTTCATGAAAACAATGGGAAATGTCTAGCGAAGGTTCCTAGCAAGGCATGTCAATCGGACAGGGAAGGCACCTTTATATTTGGGGGACAGTTTCTGTCACCCTTCTGAACCTCCTTTTAGAGAATTCCAGCAGAAGAGGGCAATTTTCTGTATTTGATGCTTGTGGGAGCAGGACATTGAATGTTATGGATCCTTGGTCTAAGAACAAGCCCTTTCTTTTGTCCTTATTGCTTTGGTCTCAATCCAGGCAAGAGATGCAGACTTTTGGGGTCCAAGCCAGCATGGCTGAACCTGGTGGTTTTTCAACATCAATCTACAATCATCAGCAGGAGTCCTTGCAGAGAATATGGCGCCAGCTGGCCCCAGACATTCAAGAAAGCTATGGGCGGAAGTTCTTGAAAATGTGTGAGTTAAAGGGGAAAGAGCTTGTGGGGAAGGCTGTTTGGTGGTAACCGAGAAAGTGCTAGAGGGCCAGGTATGCAGGGCAGCCATGGGGTCATGGTTTAACTTGCTTTCCTTCAGTCTGTGAAGTGTCCCAAAAATGTGCCAGCATGATCTTCTCTGTCCCAACACTCAATTTCTCTTCTGCTTTGGAACTGCAGCTGGCGAGTAGTGATGTCCTGGGAGCGGTTATGTGGGAAGAGTTAAGGGAAGTGATGTGTGGAAATCCTGTAGGAGGTAAGTTTGGGGTGTGCAACACACGAGGCCATTCCTCCCTTACCCAGTAACCACATTTTCCTGCCATGTTCTCATGAACTTCCCTGAGGCAGTTTAATGTCATCTGTAGCTATTCCAGTTTTAAAGTCATGTGTTTCAACTGCTTCCAATGTCATTTTTTTTGTTGTGGATGCTATCTGGCATCGTTTGCTGACCACTTTGTTCCTAAAGCAGTCATGATCTGCCCAGTACAACCTACTATAGGTGGTCCTTTCCCTCTTGTAAATGGTCACTCTCCGCAGTGGCCTGGCTGGTAGATCTTGTTTTAACTCAGCAGCCTGGAGGAGCCCTTGTTCACAATTCCTCTCTTTACAATTCTCTCATTTTTCCCCTCTCTTTCAACCTCTTTCAGCCCATCGCCCATTCCTTTCTATGTCCGCTGAGTGGTCCTTCTTTGGCTCTGCCCCCCCCCCCTTGTGCAATAGATTATCCCCTGAGGGCTGGGGGCTCCAACCTGCTAGTTGTGGTAAGGCTGAATAGACCACTGTGCTCCACTGAGTGTTGAGGTGCTCTGAGTAGTCCTGTTTGACATGATTTCCTTTAGTTTATTACATCACTTCTTACTTACTTTATTCCTTTTTTGAAATGTCTTGGTGTTTGGAATTTGTTTTATTATATGATAAGTGTGTTATTGTAAACCACCTAGAATTTCTGGATTGAGCACCACACAAACATTTGAAGAAATAAATATATGATGACAATTTCAACATGTTGATAAGCTTAACTATCCATGGAGAGTCAGTTTGCCACTGATTTTAAAAGCCAGGGCTATTACTAGAAGCTTCACAATTTCTCATGGATGAGTTTCTGTGCTTAATGCTTTTCATACCTAGATTGCAAGATGGTGCAACTTTCCAAGACGTCTGGTGAGAAGAACCTTCGTTTGGTGACGGACCGTATAGAGCATGGCTTAACATCCCACCATCCTCGTGCTCGCTACTCTGCTGGCTGGGATGCAAAGCTGCTCTGCCTGCCTGCCTGCCTGCCTGCCTGCCTGCCTGCCTCTTATTGGCCAAGCTGGGTGGTGGACTGGCTGTTTCTAATTGTTTTGTATGTAACAGCACACACAAGTTAGATTGTCTCACTACTAACTTGAGAAGCTAGCCATCATTTAGAAGAGAAGATGTGGTTTTCCATCCTGCCTGGATCCCAAGAGTTCATTTCAACAAGTTGGCATCTCTCACTTTTGCAAACATTCAACAAATGTTTAAACATGGAAGGGGTCTACCAATTGTTCAAGTTGTCTTCTAAATGAAGTCCATTAAAGAGCTTCCTTCAATTTGTTTGACACATTTTTCTTTTGTTGCTACCTTGTTGTCTCATCTTAAGCTAAAAATGGGATTTTAAAGAATTAAAAGCTATAAATAAATAAATCACACAAAAACAGCCATTAGCTTGAGTATTATTTCATGGTATACAAGAACCAGATTCAGTGCCAGAAAAGAGAAATTGGCAGAGAATGCGGGAAACAGAAAATATCAACTTTAGTTCCACTGGAAACACTGAAACAATTAATTAATTAAATCACACAAAAACAGCCATTAACTTGATGTCCCGTTGATGCCAAACAGATGTCTGCGTGCACACAACACAAGTGAGAAATGGCTGGAAAGCAGCTTGAGACTGCTGGAGGACATGGCTGCTTTAAGACTTTGAGGAGAGATGCTCAGTTTGTGCCCAGCTGCTTTGTGAAACACTCCTTTGAAGTGTTTTGCATAATCCTGTCATCGTGTGGCATTTGCTACCTTTTAGCCTTTGAGGATTTAATGGGGCTGTGTTGTAGGGTAGAATAGATTTCAATACGAACAGAAGTGAAGGCAGTTGTATCTTTCTTGCAGACACAAGGCTTTTGCTTCTTTGTTTCTGTTGCTTTTTGGAAGGCTGCAGTATGGATCAGCTGTGGTCAGAAAACCCCTGTTCATCAACATTTTCTGCAAAGAACTGAAAAGCTAAGTAAAAGTGACTTGTAGAATGTGGCCAACTATCTCAGTGTTTTCCATTCTGCTTTCCTTTCATTTTTTGTATTCCTAAGAGCCAAGGGCTATAACACACCATTTTGATATTCGTAGCACTACTCATGGCTCTATCCGCTGGCCCAGAATCAATTCTGCACCTCACTGTTCTTGTGCTGTTATCTGTGTGTGTCAGTTGAGCTGATTGATTTCTGGCTGAATTCTGATGGAATCCAAAGCTGGAGCTATCAGATCTGGGCTGCAGAAATCCAGAAGGCCAGTAGATGGTAATAGCAGGTAATCGCTCGTTGTGTCTCTGCTGCCATCAAATGATCACTGGGAATTTTGCCCCTGGGAGCCTCATCCAAACAAAGTGTCTTGAGGGCTTCAGGGTTTCCCAGAGATTGACCCAAGACATGGTACTGAAGACACCTCTGGAGAGTCTTTTTTTAAAAAAAATAGAAAATTAAAACAGGAGAGGAAATCATACTTTGGCGTATTTTCTAATTTCTTTGTCCCCACTCTCCCAGTTTCCTTAGTGAGAAATAGTTGAAAAGGAGCTACAAATGGGACTTGACTGATGCACGATTGCCAAGCCTTCCTAGGCTAAATTACGTCTCTGCGAGCAAAGTAAGTCTTTCCTCCTCTGGTCTGCCTCAGTATTGTGAACTCTGGAGTCCTGGCCAAATAAGAGCACTGCTGGACTGTCTTTCTCTTTAGCCTCCCGCCTGCCTGTTCTTAGTGTCTGCCTGTAGCGATCGTTGAGAACGTATCACCCCACCTCCCGAACGTCAGTCACTAACCCAGCAAACCAGCATGGTTAGGGGCTTTTGGAAATGTGGTGACATGATCTTGTATCACCTCTACCACTTTCGGAGGAAATGGTCACTACAGGGGGAATGGCGGCTTAGGAGCTGGGCAACCTGAGGTGCTTTCTGAGCGGGACACGGGGAACATGCTGCCACGAACCCCAGTTCTGCTGAATCCAGGATTTCTCCACTTTTCCTAGGAACAGCTCTCCCATCAGTCCCACAGGAGTGCCAAAGTGGTGCTCGGCGACCTTCGTCTAGTTTGGAAATTATTTTACAAAACCACCTCCGTCCTGAAAGACTGTGGCTGGCATGGAGCAACAACAACAACAAGGTAAAAGGTATGTGTGGTGAAATGGGCTGCAAATTTTGATTATAATATAAATATGGATATATGGGAGAAAATGTGGGTTCAGTTTACATTGTGTCACAATTTAAGAGAGAACTTTTATAAAATCATGAATCATTGGTATATGACACTGGTTAAATTTACAAAACTACAAAGTAATATCAAACCAATGTTGGCAGTGTGAAAAGGAAGAGGGGACTTTTTATCACACATGGTAGACTTGTGAAAAATCAAGGAAATTTTGGGTGCAGATTCATACAATGATGCAAAAGATATTGCCGATTAATATCACAATGAAACCGGAATTGTTTCTGTTGGGCTTTATGGACGCTAAACAAGAAAAGTAAGACGGGAAACTAATATTGTATACGGTAACTACAGCATGATTACTGTACGCACAAAGATGGAAGAAGAATGAAATACCCACTGTAGAAGATTGGATTATGAAATTGAGGGCGCTCACGGAAATGGCAAAGCTGATCAGTTTGGTCAGGGGAAAAATTATAAAGGCTTTTTGAAAAGACTGGAAGCCCTATATGGACGTTTTGTTGAAAGAAAAGACAGGAGGCAGGGAGCCGTACGGGCAGAGGAGCCCTATGTTCTGCTGCCAATGCATCGCCAAGTGAGGCAGGAGAGGGGGTGGTAGCGGAGGAGAGGGAAGCGAAGGACGAGCCAGTGGGGGGCAGCGCACTCTGTTGCCGGGCAATGCAGGAGACCTCTGCCCCCTCTCCCCTGTCCTCTACCACCACCCCCTCTCCTCCCTCACCTGGCAACAGAGCGCGCTGTGTAAACTAACCCTTTCTGGGAACTCCAACTCCAATGCAAACAGAAGGCAGGAGAAAGTGAGAAAGGGTTAGTTTGTGGCGCGCTGCAAACTAACCCTTTCCTGCCTTCTCCTGACTTCCACTTGTGACTTCTGGGTCCATCTTGTTCATATCGGTGAAAGTTCGCAACACGAAAGTTCACAAGTAGAGGACTGTTTGTAGTCAATGGACCCTGATAGGGGAATCTCCATCCCTATGGAATGCCCACTTCTTAAAATCTTTGTCTAAAGGGAGAACTTTCTTTCCTTTCAGAGAATGGTGACAAATATCTGAGTAAGTCTGATTTCCAGTCTTTTGAATGAAAAGCTAGTAGACCAAACCTCCCTGCCCCTGACTGATATTATTTTAGTATTACGGTATATTATCTTTGAGAATTACAGGTAGCATAAAAAGGGGAACTGAAGGGGGTTCCAGCTAAGATTATTCCTAAGAGAGAATGATGAAGATCCTCCTGAATGCCACTTTTTTTATCCTTACAGGACTTTGGGGGTTAGTAAACAATGCAGGCATTAATCATCCAGTTACTCCCAATGAGTGGCTGACCAAGAAGGACTTCACCAAAGTCCTGAATGTCAATCTGCTTGGGCTGATTGATGTGACTCTGCGCATACTGCCCCTGATGAGGAGAGCCAGAGGAAGGGTGGTCAACTTATCCAGTGTGGTGGGAAGACTGGCAGTCCCCAGAGGCGGGTATTGCCTATCCAAGTTTGCTGTGGAAGCCTTCTCAGACACTCTGAGGTAAAATGCAAACTTAGTAGCTGTTTTACTTGTTTAGCAGCAATTTTTTTTCTCCCACTACTTTTGAAGCAGCAAAGCACTTAGTCCTTCTGGTCTGCATTAAGTGGGAACAAATTTGAGATAGACCCTTGGCCCATCTGGTGCAGTCCTGTCTTACACTCAGACTACCAGCACCTCTCAAAATGTTCAAGCAATTGCGTATGCACAGTTAAGAGAAAGATTTATGGTACATAACAGGACATTTGGAACTGAACAGCACAGGACAGAATTTGAAATTGAACTATGCACAAATGATGAACATGTAATTGCTAAAATGTATAAACTTTTGCTGAAATTTGAAACAGAAGAAGAACAAGCGGAAGAGTGTGTGATAAAATGGGCCAAGAACTTTGGACTGATGGAACTGATGGAACAATGGGAAAATATGTGGCTGAAAGGACTGAAATTTATATTATCTTATAATTTAAAATAGAATTTTTATGAAATGATATACCATTGGTACATGACTCCAGAAAAATTATCTAGAATGTATAAAGGTATTTCAAATCTATGTTGGAAATGTGGAAAACATGAAAGGTCATTTTATCATACCTGGTGGACTTACAAAAAACCCAGAAAATTTTGGGTTCAAATACATACAACAATATGAAGAATTTTAAAGACCGATTTCAACTGAAACCAGAACTTTTCTTGTTGGGACAAATGGATAGACAGTTAGAAAAGAGTTATGGAAGATTGTTTTTATATATGCGAGATTACTGCGAGATTATTATATGCACAAAAATGGAAGGCCTCTGAAATACCCACAACAGAGAAATGGCTGGTAAAGATGACAAAATTAGCAGAGATGGCAAAATTGACTTGTCTGATTAGAGAAAGGACAATAACTACATTTATTAGTGACTGGAAACCCCTTATGGACTTTTTGCTGAAAAAAAAAATTGTGATGAATGGGTTTGATGATTAGAAAGGGTAGAATATGGAAAGATGGGAGCCATGATGTAACCTTAGATAGAGAGGACAAAATGTAAATGTTCTTGTAACTGCCGTTAAGAAGATCAGAAGCCGCTTCTTTATAACTTTTTCTTTTCTTTCTTTTTCTTCTCTATTTTTCTTTGCACTTTTTTTTTACTTACTTTATCTTTCTTTACTTTTTTCTTTCAAAATTTGTATTGTTTTTATTCTCTTAAACATTGCTTTAATAAAAATTATATATAAAACGTTCAAGCAGTTGCCTTTTACAGCCTTAAGAACCGAACTTCCAATTCTGAAGGTTTGGCTTTCTGCCAAATAGTTCAGATAGCCGTAATGGGAAGAACTGAGATCTGACAAGCCACTGTCAGCATTGGGAAACCCTGGGCTACATTGGGAAATAATATGACTTGTTTTAATGCAAGTTTTATGTGTAAGAAATACTGGAAAAGATGTCGGTTATCAGAGTCTAAGCAAAAGGATTTCAGGGCTGTTCTGTATTATACTAATAAGAAGGCAGTGACTGTGGTGTAGTGATTATGTTGGATAAGGACTGGATTCAAGTACATCTTCTGCCATGGAAATTGACGAGGTGTCTTTGGGCCAATCGCTCTGTTGCAGGCTGGTTTAACTCACTGTGTTGTTGCAGAAGCAAAATGAAAGGCGTTCCCTTTGAAAGATACCTTATGCTCCTGGAGGAAGAGCAAGATACAGCATATATCCCCAAATAAATTATTCCTAGGCCTTCCGTTTTAATACCTTTAGAAGTTACAATCTGTTTTCCAAAACGCTTTTCTCATCAACCATCTAGTGTGTGATACCGTATTTTGTTGTGTAACACTACAACAATGCCAAGTACTAAGCAGCAACAAATAAGCACGTTCAACAAATAAATCAACAAAATGCTTTAGAATATTTATGTTCTCTGTAGACATTAATTCTTTGTTCAAACATTTTGACAAATGTAACTTGATTTGTCGTTGATCAGCCAACGCATATATGACACATGGCATATTTATATCCTTCCACATGATTACAATATTTTTTCTTAATCAGCAAATTACCTATCTAATTCCCATTATTTACAGACATAGACAGAGTTACATTCAGAGACAGGTGTGGCAAACAATAAATAATCGCACACGAACGAGAAGATAAAATGTCAAATCCTTGCAAATCGTATTATATTGCCACAACTCAAGATAGTTCAGTTTTACCTAATCTGAACTCCCCCAGTCTCCTAGCAGTGTAAATTTAGCTCTTTCCCTCGTACATCACTGGTGCAGTAATATTACTGCAGTGTTTCATAAGATTTAAAGACATTTTTCCAACCCTTTATTTCACCAATTTGGTACAAAGGGTTTGTGTGTGTGTGCGCACATTAAAAAGGAATTAAGCAAGCATTTCTCATTTAGATCTTTGGGCTGAATTGTGTCTGATTCAAAGGTCTAAAGACCTCTTCCCCATACCAACATTGTTCATATATAGTAAAGTTAAATTTTAATCTTTTAATGAGGAATGTTAGAATAGATTCTGATGACCAGGAAAGGCTGTTTGTCTTAAAGAGAAAAACAGATCAGACCTTGAAACATTCTGTAACCTGTACACAGACCTCTCTAAAGTCATGCTGGAATAGCCACAGCCCTTAAATTGATCCACCTGTAAATCTCACTGACGCTAAAAATCCTCATTAATAGAAAATTCCTTTGAATGCATAGCAATTATTCTTAAAATGTCTAGAATGAAAACTATTGGAATGCAGAAAAGAAAGTTGTCCACCATACTCCTATAACTGTTGAAACAAATCCTTCCCTATTAAGTCACCGCTGAAACATCCAAGAAGGTGTTTTGTACTTGATGATAATTTTTACTGAAAGTTAAACTGGCATTTATGATACTTGTGCGTTCCAAAAAAGCTCTTTCAGGGTACCCCCTTAAAATCTTACTATTTCACAATACTTGTAAAAGATGGATTTACAAAATTTATCTATCTTCCAAATTACACATATATAAATTTGTGGGCTAAGGGGCAAATACGGAAATGCCCTTGAGTTGTATGAAGAAAGCCTTTTTGAATCTAAAATCATTATCTAATACAACATCCAGTGCATCATATTCTTTCTTCCAGAGTCCCCGGGGCTCCAGTTGTTGAACATCAGTGGCACATTTTAAGTGCAAAAACTAGTTTAAAGCCTTTTTTTTAAAACTGCAAAGTCCCTAAACCCATAAAAAGATAAAATTCTGACCTTGCTCATGGCCATAATACAGCCTTTTCCATCTCTTTGTCACTGCCTATTCTCAGAGTATTTGCCTCTCCCCCCCCGAAGTTGAACGTGGTCCTCCACCACCAAAGGCTGACCAGAACTGTCTGATTTGTTGGGCCATTTGGGCCATTGCTGCTTGTAAATTATTTATCTGGGCATCGACTTCTTGTTGATGTTGTAATAAAGCTGCCGCCAAAAGCTGTGGTGTCAAACCAGCCCCCTGGGGATCTGTTGCCATACTTCAAAATTCCTCCTTCTCAATGGGAGTAGCAAGTCTGGCAAGATTGATGTCAGGTTAAGCCCAAGAAACTCCACGAGACAGTTCTGGAACAGCTCAGTTACTTTATTAGCTCACACCTGCTAGACAGAATCTCGCCAGACTAACTCTAAACTCCCTAAGCCAGCAACTAAACACTATGAATTCCTTAGTCTCATCTTCTTTGCTTTCCCATGCTCACGCTGGGGCCTGAGGAGATGCTTCTGTCCTTGACTCCTCTCATTCCATTCCATCACATATAGGTTCTCATCTATGTTTGCTCAGACTCACTCTTTGTCTCCCTCCAGTGATGCTCTAGGTAGCTCTTATGCTGCTTCATCTCCTGCAGTCTCTCCAAAAACCAGTGGGCCTTCTGGGATTCACACTCATAGATGTCCGCATAGGCGTGACCCAGTCCAAGGCTGCTATTGCTTGCTCATTCCAAGCATCGACTAAGGCCTCAGTCAAACTGTGCCCCAGAACTTCAGGAACCACCCCAAATTCTCTTCAAAATCCTTGTGTCCATCAGGTGCCTGGGGTGGACCAATCAAATAGAACTCTCCTTCCTGCAGCAAGGGCAGCCACAGAGAACTCTAAAGCCAACAGGGAGTGATCCATCCATGACAAGAGACTAATGACAATATCCCCCAATTCCATATCGTGTTGTTACTGCTCTGAGACAAAAGCTAAATCAAATATGTGACCTCCACCATGAGTTGGGCCATCAATAATCAGGACCAGGCCCATGGTGTCCCCCAGGATCATAAGCCTGGGAAACTCCACTGCCAAGCCAGCCACAGAGTTAAGCAGCTCAGGCATGAAGCTGGTACAGAAGCAGCAATCCCATCTGATCCCTACAACCCAGCTCCATAAACATGGCCTCACATCTAGCCATCTGTGGAGCACTGCCCTGGAGGCATCAGTCTCCCGGGTGGCAATGGCCATATCCCCACCCTGCCCCAAAGTCTCAGCTGATGCTGCACCTGAAACCAGGTGAGCACATTTCTGGAAGGGGGACCACCCTCCTGCACCTACGGATGTATTAAGGATATGTCCCTAACAATTGGCTGGAGAGGCATCTTCAGACTGCAGTTTGGAGGATGTGTAGGTTGCGGGGGGGGGGGGAGGCATTTTTCCTGTTTCAGAAGGAGTTGAATGGTGAAATTAGTTAGGTTTAAAGTACCTATTTTATACATTAAACCACCCCAAATAAAAAGAGGACAAAATTTTTAATCCTACCCTCACTGGGGACCACAAATGGATGCTAATGTCCACATAAGACCTGCAAGCTTTTATTTGGTCACCCCTGATTTTGATAGGAGGGGCATCTAGAAATCGTACTTGGTACCCTTAATACTCTGGTCTGGTTCATACAATATATAATAAGGGGCCCATTTAATTTTCGACTTCCTCTGTCCTCCTTAACTTGAAGCTGATCTTCTTCTGGATAAGTGGAAATAAGAGTCATTTCAGTATATAGGCAGAGGGAGATGCTTCTAGTTCTTTTCCTTATAAAACAAATAGTGCAAGTATCTGGACTATTTGAAAACCATAACAATGGCAACCCTGGGGTTGCCCCCACATGTCACCGGCCTAACACATATTGCAGGACATACTCTGCATGTGGTTTTTTTCAGCTGGTTGGGAGGAAGGTGATCTGAATGGGGGAGACCTCTGGGTCAGTCACGCTCAGATTATTCCCTGATGAAGTATCCACTGTCAGGAGCTTGTCCCCTCCGCAAGACTGAGGGAGCTATCAAGACGATCTGCCCCCAGAAGTCAAATGGATTCCTCCAGATTTCAGAGGGCTCCAGGAGAATTTCCTGCTGGCCGTTCCTGTCAATACTCCAGTAGCTCTCAGAGTTGTTTCTGGCGGTTGACCCAAGTGTTGTTAAGTGCCCTTTCCCCGCCTGCAGAGCCCACTGTGAAGCAAATGGGGCATTGGCTAAAATGCAAATGGAGGAAAACTTGTGTCAGTCGAACACGGCTTAAAGCTCACTACTCAGTGCTGGTAAAGGTGGTAAAGAGGCGTTTCTTCTCTCCCTTCAGTGTCACCCAGCAGAGTTTTTCAGTAGTTGGGGGCTGCTGCAATCCAGACCAAAGAAAGAAGCTGCTGAGTTCTCAGTAGCATGCTGTTTGCAAGACCCTTTGAAGATAAAATTACTCACATTCACCACAACTTAGCCTGTGCAATTAATGCAACTCCAGAAGTGGGAGTGTTCAGAGCACCATCCTCTCCTGTTTTCTTGGATGTGCTTCAGTTGTGGTGGCTCGAAGAAGTAGGCAAGGTAGAGAGTTGTTTCTGTTTCATGTTTGCTCTGCCGCATGCATGCTCAACTTTTGCCTTTCTTGGCTTATGAAAACTAGTAAGGAAGGGCTGCCCAGCTGGGTCCAGGAGGCTGCAAATGCCTCATTGAGAGAGCGAGTGGCTCCAACCTCTTTTAAAAAGGCAGGGATACTGAAGAAACCGAACCAAGGATGAAAACAGCTGTAGGCCGGTGGCCAATACTCCCTTCCTGGGCATATGGCCAATCAACTCCAGGCTCTCTTGGTGAAACTGATTTTTTAGATCCACTGCAATCCAGTTTCAGGCATGGCTGTGGAACAGAAACCATTTTGGTCACCCTGCGGGATGACCTGCATCAGGAAAAGACAGGGAAAGTGTGACCTTGTTGATCCTCCTGGACTTCTCAGTGGCTTTTGATACCATCAACCATGACATCCTCCTGGACAGGCTGTCTGAGTTGGAATAAGGGGGCACTATCGTACAGTGGTTCCTTTCCTACTTGGATGGCCATTTCCAGAAGGTGGTGCTGAAAGATTACTGTTCTGCCTCATGGCAGCTGGGACTATGGAGTCCCTCAGGGCTCCATTTTAACCCCTATGCTTTTTATCATCTACTTGAAACTACTGGGAGAAGTCATTCAGGGATGTGGGCTGAGGTGCCATCTATATTGCAGCTCTATCTCTCCCTGGGCAGAATAAAGGAGTAGATGAGGGCCAGTAAATTGAGTCTCAGTCCAAACAAGATGGAGATACTATTTGTGGATAATGCATCTGTCCAGCCAAGAGTGTCTCCTTTGTCTTGAATAATTTCAACAGCCAGCCTTTGAACCTCACTGTGAATCACTTCCATCCAGTAAAACATGTAGTTAAAACTCTGGCTATGGGATTGAAAACTGCTGAGTGAGTAAGTCTATGAGTGAGTTATGGTCAATCAGAAAAAGTTTCAAGTGCCAGTTGTTTAATCAGAGTAAGAACAAAATTATGTTTTCCACCTAGCAGTAGGCTCTGAAATGAAAAAAAGCTTACGAGTATCTTTTGGCCAAATCTCCCCCCCCCCCCTTAGGTAAATATGATCAATCTGAAATCTGTCCATCTCCTTGATAGGATACTTCCAAGCATGGCTTTTACAACACAGTTCTCCTGCTTCGTTCATGGAATCTGATGGGAGTCCAGACAATATGTACTCTACTTGCAACCTTTCCCCATGCTTCTTCCATTTTTCTTTCCAGAGAAAGTTTATTCAGAAGGAAGAGGAAAACATAGAATGGTCAGAACTACCAGATCTGGCCTACAAAATCTGGATATATTTATTTATTCATTCACTGACTAGGCTTATATGCTCCTCCAATCATGTCTGTCTGTGGGTGGTTTACAGATCTCCAAAAATGACAGCAAAGAGTTACAGTTTTCTGGAATTATAGGCATTTTTCTTCTGATTGGAGGGAATGCATCACACCATCCCATCTTCCATCTCCTGTTTAATACCGCATATGTTACACGTTCCCACTCAATCCACCCAATTTAGTAACATGCTCCCATTATCCTTGCTATTGGGAAAAGTATTCAAGTTCAGGTTTGCTGCCATGCTACTGTCACAGGGTTTGCTAAAAGTCTGCCTTTATGTGGTTTGTTCTGTTATCATCATGATAAACTGAAAACTTTTGAGGCTTTTCAATATATTTGTTAATTCTTTTAACTACTTATCTTCCCTTGCAGCCATCCTGATATCAAGCTATCAGAATGTATGTTCTGCAAACGATATAAGTTTACACAAATACATCTGGAGAAATGTATGGACAGCATTTGTGTGTAAGGGAAGATACTAGAAATGTTATTTGCTATTTTTGTGAGGGAAGGGGAGAGACATATTTGTTAAATCATGGACCACTAGAAGTTCAGGGGCAGGTCCTCAGTGACTGAATAGCTTTAAAACAGGAACTGCAAACACTGATTAGCTAGCATCCTCTGATCTTTGCTAATTTTGATGGAGAAAGTGAGAGCTACAATTGGCTGAAGATATTTCTGCAGGCTCCGGATCAAACATGCACATCTATGGATGCCGCTATGCTTAAAGTATTGGAGATCTGCAGATGGTGAAGACAGGGGTCTTGTGAATGATTGGTCAGTAGGAAGACTGCTGATGTGACAGACCTCAATGTCACTGGATTGGAAGGACTAAGTGCCCTTGGTTTGGAAGTGTTCTTACAATGGGCAATAATTGGCATCAACATACTTTTAACTGCATGTGTAGTGGCAAAATGTGGTAGCTGGAACTTCTATTCATAGACCACCTTCCTCCCAACTTTTCCACCCCACTCCTTTTACAGAGCCTGAGCGGGTTTAGGCCAAGTTCGAGTCAACACAAAATCCATCATGGAGGTCGGCAAGTAAGAGAGAGGAATGAAGAAGAACTGAGAATCCCAACCAGCAGAATAGCGCGTACGGGGGTGCTTGGATATCAAAGCATGTTCCATGCAGTCAGTCACCATGTAGAGGTCTGTGCAGCAACAAGTTGTAAGAGTGCCTTTGAATAGCTTGTAAACTGTTTTGAGAGAGAAAGAGAGAGAGAGAGAGAATACAGGGAAGAGGGAAAGAAAGGAAATCAGTATGGAGATGTGTGATCCAAAATACCAGAGAAAGCATAAAGAAATAAAACAGCCTCTCCATTACTACATGAGTAAAACAATAGCAGCTTTCAAATCTATGCATAGTTTTCTCTCACTCTCAGAAGAAAATTCTGAGATGGGAAAAGTCAGCCTCTCCCCAGAGTTATCACAGATAACAAGCACAGATAAGCTCCATGACCTCTGTTTCTACAGCTCTGCATTGCTTCCTCACCCACTGGCCCACAGGAATTTTCCTCACTGAGGCCTTATAAAGCATCTGGAAATTAAGACAGTTTAAGAAATCCCCTCCAGATTTCAACCCATTTGTCCAGTTTGGCCACTGTGATGTCTAGGGCTCCTGTCCAGATCTGAGTTAACATGGCCCCTGATTGGTGGATTCCCCTGCTTTTTCCCCACATGCACACCTATGTCAGGAAAATAAGTGCCAATTTCTTTCTCTTCTGTGGGCAGGGCACATCTTTTCAGAACTGGTGGAAAAAAGGACAACGGTAGATCGTAGATCAGTAAAGTTCATACAGCTGAGCAGTGATACCCACCAGGAGGTCCTTCAGTGCATGTAACAAAAGGGATGGAGCTTCAATTACCCCCATTGTGGGGTGAACTGCCACTGAAGCTGAGCAAATCAACAGTCCCTCCCAACTTCTGCTCCCTGGTAAGGTTCTCCTGATTACCCTGCAAGCCACATAAAGACTCACGCTTGTCAAAATAAGGCTGGCCGTAGCTTTCCCTGACTTCTTCAGGGGCTTTGATCCATTGCTGCTCCAAGCTCTCAAGGTTGTTTTGGATATTGGTCATGGATGTGCGAAAATAGCCCGGCTCGATGATGGCTACTTTCACCCCAAATGGGTGGATCTCACGCCTAGAAAGAAATGATGGGTTCAGAGTCACTGCCTGGGAGACAGCAAGCTTCCTCTAGCAGAGCATGAGAGATTTCAAGAAACCTGATCTTTTTCAATCTGGTGGGAAAATTCCATTTCTATGTCAGTCCTGCCATGGAAATGCTCTCTTTGCCATTTAAGCAATTCCCATCTTTTGTTTCACTTGCTTATTTATGAGTAGTAATAAATTATTGCTCTCTCCATGGGATTTAATGGCAGAAATTCTGCTGTTTTGGCAAGCAGATACTGAGCTAAAGCCACCCACTATATCTTTCTCAGCTTTGCCTATCTCACAGAGCCATTATGATGATAACATTGGGGTATTAAGTTCCTAGAGGAAAGGCAGGTTATAAGTTCAAAAGATGAGTAAATAAATACATAAAATATATTGCTAGATAGATTGATTTTCAGAGAATAAACTCTTTTCCTCATCAGTTTAACCAAATAGTAAGTTTAACTTGGCCCATTTTCCTATGTCAGATTGGATATGATAATAGAAACAGCTAGGAAAGCCCTTGATTGAGTTCTACTGTCTTCCTCCTGATCTATCTAAACTTTTTTTTTTTTTTTTTGTCTGCGCTCAGTCATTGCTGACCCTGCAGTGACTGCTTGGACGAGTCCTTGCAGTTTTCAAGGCAACTGTTTTTCGGAAGTGGTTTGCCAGAGCCTCCTTCCTAGGGCAGAGCCCAGCTGGCGAGCGCAGGAGGCGGGGTTTCCGTTGCTTCGCGCCCTTTTTGGGCGCGCACAGTTTTTCGCGCTTACCGGCAACTGCTCCCAACTCCTTTTTTGCAAGGCGCCGCCAGCATTTTTCCTCTCACCGGAGTGAGAGTCCCCATTTATCTACTCACGTGAGTTTTCGACCTGTTGGGTTGACAGGAACTGGGGAGGAAACAGGAGCTCACCCTGTTTAACGCGAAGGCTGGACTCGAACCGCTGAAGCGTCAGCCATTTCTGGCCAGCAACTTTCAGCGTCATTAAGCCGCTGTGCCACCGCGTCCCCCTCTATCTAAACTAGGAACATGGAAACATCCTTTTCAGCCATCTGTTCAAATTTGGTATTTGAAGTGGTATGAGATTACCTGATGCTGTCAGAGAAAGACTCTACTCCATACTTTGAGGGACAGTAGCCACCTCCAAAGGTACTCAGTCGACCCATGATGCTGGACATGTTGACCACTCTTCCCCTGGCCTTCTTCACCAAGGGCAACATATGGAGTGTCACATCAATCAGCCCAATTAGATTGACATTCAGCACGTTCACATAGTCCTCTTTGGTCAGCCATTCACTGGGGGATACAGGGTGCACAATTCCAGCATTATTTACCAAGCCCCAGAGTCCTGCAGAGAAAGGACAGCAAGCATGCAAAACTTTACATAAGAAAGAGGGGGACTGAAAACCTGGCCCAGATTGAGCAGAGCTTGGAAGGAATCAGTTAATATAAAAGCAGATTTATTTCCTCTCTTCATATCAATATCTTTAGTTAACTGGGAGTTCTCAAAAGTCATGTACACATGTTCTATAGGCTAAGGGGAAATTTCCTTGAATACAAATTCAATGAAGGACCAAAATACACCTGGGAAAGCAGCCACATTACTCTGCTTTTAATCTGGAGGAACATTGTTTTAATAAGCACTAGCTACATAAATCCATGATCTAGGGTTAAATATCTCATGCACAAATAAGGAGAACTTCCTAGCCACCTTATAATCTGTCCCAGTTAACTGAGAAGTCTGGTTACAACTGAGCCACTGTACCTTTGTTCCCCACGCATGTTTTCACCCACTCAGTTGCTGCCGCAACACTCTCAGTGCTGGTGACATCCAGCAGGGTGGTTTTTAACCGGTCCGATGTGAGTTTCTCCAGTTGCTCTGCTCCCTTCTGGGTGAGACACGCGGCCAACACCCGCAGACCCCGGGCATCCAGCTGCTTGGCCAGCTGGTTCCCAAAGCCAGAGTCACAGCCAGTGATGAAGACATATTTCTCCGTCAGGTTCTCCACCTCCTGTCTTTCCCGATAGTATCGTATCACAAAGTACAGCAAAATCGCCAATGCCAGATAGAACCACATGGTCACTGTGTATTAAAATGAAAGACAAAATTTAGGGTGCTTAAGTTTCCTTTTTAAAACAAAAAAAATTTTTTTCCTGGTTTTATTTCTTCTATCTATCGCCCTTCAGATGTCGATGGGCAGCAGTGCATTCCCAGGAGAATCATCTGGAACATCCATCAGGTTAAGAAGCAATCCATGGATTAATGGTTAATGAAGTCATGTTTACTATAGCTGCTCTGAAGTTCATTGTACCTTTCCTTTAGCAAATGATCTCCTCAGCAATTTGGCCAATTCTGTCTCTGTAACTTTGGCTGGAATAAACCAGCACAGTTAAGGCTGAAAAATTACCAAAGGTGAATTTTCACTGCTTTCCTGCTACTTATGAACGACCATCCCACATCAGTACCAAAAATTTGGTACTTTTGTAGGTGTGTAGAAAGTTATTCTACTCACTATTATCCTTCTGCATAGTGCGCAGGCCATAGCTGAACAGAAAGACACCACTACATGCTCTGCCTTGAAAAGGTGCAGTTCGTGCAAAATGAAGCAACCAGGCTTCTAGCCGCTGAACCTGTGCCGGTTGCTTAGGGGGCACAGCTGAAGATGTTGGTATTCACTTTTAAAGCCTTAAATGGTCTAGGGCCTGAATACCGATAGGATTGTGTCTCCTGATACCAATCTAACTGTTTAGCTCAGCAGAAATGGCCCTCTTGAAGATGGCTGCATTGTCAGAGACTTCTCACTCTGGCACGTGGGAGAGAGCTCCTCTAGCGCTGCTCCCAAGCCATGGAGCGCATTTCCTCAAGAACAGTTTTTGGCCAGACTTTCTCAACATTTAGATCTGTAAATAGGCATCTCTGTCATCAGACTTTTCACTGTTATATGAGTTCATTTTATTGTTAGATTTAATTTATATTCTTAACTTTTTATATTCTGCTTCTGTTTTTAAATTTTGTTTGTGGCTTGAGCGCTTGCCAGAGTACAAAGGTGGGGTAGAAAGAGACAATTTACACTTTGGAATTTGTATGCTTAGCAAAAATGCACAATTTGCCCTTTTTATGGTTAGTTGTTTTACTCTATCATTAAAAAAAGTCCACATCTTGGTTTTTAAGCAGTTAAATTTACTGAAGTAAATTCCAGTTACATCAGGAGTCAATTTCACAATTCATTCTTTCCAGTTTCATAATCCCACACACTTTTCCAGTGTGGACAGAAATTTGCCTGTTTGGTTTCCTCTGCTGCTTCGCTGTAGCTCTTTCAGTTTTGGCAGAAAGCCTCAACAATCTTCCACCAGACTTTGAACCTTTCCCAATTGCTAAGTCATCCTTGAGCTGGCAAAAAACCATACCTGCATAAGATCTGCCGATCCCATCGCTAATCCCTATCCTGCTTTTGTTTCAAGTCACTGCAATCCCTTGATTTCTCTCCAAGGCAATGGGGGACAATGCTCAGCAAATTTTACACAACTTGAGGCTTCACTTGGATGGTGTCAGAATAAAAGAGAAAATATTATTTTAACAGGTACCTGGTATTTAAATGTCATCATCATAATTTATTTTGGTCATTGACCGACACAATTTACATTCAATACTAAAATTAAAATCGTTCCATTGTGCCAATAGTCTAATCTACAGATTATAAGAATAGCTAACATTTTTTAAAATTAATTTTTATTAAATAAGTTTTTTACGAAGTAAAAACAATACACATTTAAAGAAAAAAGAAAGAAAAGAAAAAAGTGGTAAGCAAATAGGAAAGAAATGAAAGAGAAAAGAGAAAAATCAAAAAGATATAAAGGAGGGTCTTCTGATCTTCTTTACAGCAGTTATAAATGCATTTATATTTTATCCTGTCTCTCTCTAAGGTTATATCATGGCTCCCTTCTTTCCATATTCTATCCTTTTTAATCATCAAACCCATAAGTCATAAGTTCATTTTTTTCCATTTTCAGCAAAAAGTCCATAAAGAGTTTCCAGTCACTAACAAATGTAGTTATTGTCTTTTCCCTAATCAAACAAGTCACTTTTGCCATTTCTGCAAATTCTGTCATCTTCACCAACCATTCCTCCATTGTGGGTATTTCAGTCTTTCCAGCTTTGTGCTTATAGTAGTCTCGCTGCCGTTACCATGTACAAAAACAATTGTCCTTATCAATCAAGAATAGCTAACATTGAAGGTATTCAGGTATGGATGACTTCAGCCTGTCTCACTCATGGGCTGGGAATGAGATGAAGGCAGTGTCATGGCGACAAGGCATAAAAAAGATTTGCAAGAGAATGTTTGTGCTGTGATTAGGTGCAAGCAGGGAAACACCCATAGAATGCAGCAAAAGTCCTTTTTAAAAATCTTAGTGATTTTATTTCTCTGTGTCAGAATTGTTTAAGGAGGGGAAGAGCGATTGGTGGATGTTTTCCCAACAGCAAAAATCCACCTATCTCTGCCCTTTAACATGTGCTGTCAGACAGCCTTGTATCCAGGCAGAGTAGACAGCAGCTAGACAGTGTTTCTCAACCTTGGCAACTTTAAGATGAGTGGACTTCAACTCCCAGAATTCCCCAGCCAGCATGGCTGGCTGGGGAATTCTGGGAATTGAAGTCCACTCATCTTAAAGTTGCCAAGGTTGAGAAACACTGAGTTAAAGGATACAGCAAATTATGCTGATATTGGGGAGGTTTCCTCACAGACAGAAGAAAACTGCGGCTGTCCTGTGTGTGCTCTTCCTTCCCCTACATTTCTAAAGTCCTCGAATAAACCACTATTCCTTTTCTATAAATGCATGTATGTCTAAACATGTTCTTTACTTTACTTATTGCCACCCTACCTCCCTATCTGAGTACTCGCTGAAGTAGAAAGTCAGGGTATAAGTGAACTAATAAGCTCTCGGGCAAAATCCACACTTCACGATAAGACTGAAAAAAGGAAAAGAAGCCACCAGAGGTCGTCAGAGTCCGCTTTACAGCCGGCAAGCTCTTTCCACCCAACTTTTCTCTGGAACTACAACTCCCAGAAGCACCAAGACGTCCCGTGACGATAGGCGTCCCCTGTTCGGATTGGCTCTGGAGCGGCAAGGGGAGGCGCCTACTTTCTCCCGCGCTCTCCCGCTTGCCGCGACCATGGCCGGTTTCGACCCCGGCTCCTTGCCTGACTTGCTGCGCCTCTATTACCGCCGCCTCTTCCCCTTTGGCCTCTACGGCCGGTGGCTGCGCTACGGAGACGGTGAGGAAGGGGCCCGGCGCTTCGGGCGCCCAGCGGGGCCGGCGGGTGGGGGGGCGGGCGCGCGCGCGGCGCAGGAGGAGCCGAAGGGAAGGTCCGCGGGAAGCCGCTCGGTCGCTCGGGACGTGCGCGCCTCTGAGCATGTGCAGAATTCGGCTACTGAACACGCCACTGCTGTGAGATTGGGAGGGGGGAGCTTTAGGAGGGTCAAGGGACGTTAACACGCTTTTTTTGATCTTTTATGGTAAGGATGGACATGGGTGTTCCGAATGAGGGTGTTTCGCAACAAGTGCACACCGGATTTCTTTACGGTGTTTAACTACGTGGATGAGTTCAGTAATGCAAGACATGCTGGTGGCTTTTTCCAAAAGACTTAAATTGATTCACGAAGCAGGGAACAAAGGAGAGGCACTGTATCTTCTGAGTACCAGATACTGGGTGCCCACCAGATAGAAAGTGTGTCATTTAAACTGGATTTTGCAGAGAGTATTTAGGAAGAACATTTTCAAACACATGCTACAAAAGAAAGACCAAATGTGGGGGGAAGCAAAGTTGGTTAACAATTGTAAAGCGTTCTACAAGGCTTCTTGTAACTTTGAAAAGTTGTAAGGCTGGATTGGAAACAGCTCAGAAAGAGGAACCCAAACAATGTGGTCTCGGCTTGAAGTACAGGTACGATCAATTCTTCTCTACTATAGTACAGCTCTTCCAGTCTGCATTCTTTATCGTTATCAGCCAGGATGTAGAGGAGCCCAGAAATGACTTTGGAGAAGGTATTAGCATTAGCAAATTGTGAGCTTGATCTGAACAGTAAGAAAGCATGAGGAAGAAACTTGCCCCACTTGACTCTCTTTGGTATAAGCGCTGTCAGGCTTTCAAGATTCTGTTATTATAACCCACCGGTACAGGTAGTCCTCACTTAATGATCACAATAGGGACCGGAAAATTAGTTGTTAAGTGGGGCGATTCAGTGAGCTATGCCCGATTTTGTGACCTTTTTGGCAGCGATCATTAAGTGAATCACTGCAGCTCTTAAGTGAATCACACGGTCATTAAGCGGATTACACAGTTCCCATTGATTTTGCTTGCCGGAAGCTGGCTGGGAAGGTCACAAATGGCAATCATGTAACCCTGGGATGCTGCCCAGATCGCAATCGTGACTGCGGGGGTGCTGCGACAGTTATAATAAGCATGAGGACCAGTTGTAAAGTCCCTGGGTTCAGCACTGTTGTAACTTCGAATGGTCACTAAATGAATAATGTTCTACTATGAAGCCAAAGTGGGATTGTTTGTTTTCCTTTCGTAGTGTCAAAAAACTATTTTCAGCGACGGGAATTCTCATTCACACTCCGTGATGATATCTATGTGCGATACCAGTCTTTCAACTCCCCACAGGAATTGGAGAAAGAGATCCAAAAAATGTGTCCATATAAAATTGATATTGGAGCTGTGTATTCACACAAGGTATGGAATGGAATACTTTGATATGAAGCAGGCTTCCTCAGCCTGATGTCTACAAAATCTAATCAAACTATGATTCCCAGAAGTCCCTAGAGCACTGTTTCTCAACCTTGGCAACTTTAAGATGTGTGGACTTCAACTCCCAGAATTCCCCAGCCAGCACACTGGCTGGAGAATTCTGGGAGTTGAAGTCCACACATCTTAAAGTTGCCAAAGTTGAGAAACGCTGCCCTAGAGCATCCAGGCATATCTGGAGGCTGGCATTTAAGGAAGGCTGCTGTTGCACAATAGAGTTATTAATGGTCTGTAAAGATATTTAATACCAGCAAGCTTTGTCCATCAGGTAGTATCAGTATTATTTTGAAACTACCATATGCTCGTGGATAAGCTGAGAATTTAGGTGCCAAAATACACCCAAAAAATTGGGTTTGGCTTATCCACAGATGGTCTTATTCTTGAGCATATAGCAATGATGTTGAACCTTTTGGGCCTGCCATGTCAAAAATTCAGAAAATGCCTAAACTTGACTCTGCTGGTGTGTCACCACCACCCACCACCCTGAACAAAAGAGAAACAATTCTTTACATATTAATTTATTTAAAAAAATACAATCCAATCATGTGTGGTGCTATGTATTATATAAAGAAACATCAAATAATTACAAAAATGAAATATGAGTAAAACAAACTCAGTTTCTTCAGTAACTCAAATAGGGAGAATAGTTGTTGTCAGGTGTTAGTAAATGCTGGCATGTCACCTTTGACACGTGTGTCATAGGTTTGCCATCGCTGGTACATACAGTAGGTTTTTCCCTCAGTTTTTTCCCTGAGTATATCCCATATATACTCCCAGATAAGCCTGTCTGCAGATAAACAGACCCTCGAATTTTTAACCAAAATACCATTAAAAATGTACCACCTGTGGATAAGCCAATTGTGAAAATTAAAACATACGAACATTTTGAGAGTCGGCTTATCTGCGGATGGGCTTATAACGAGTATATACAGTATTTCTGACAGATTTCTGTGTTATATTCAAGCATCACATTAAGACTTGGTGTGACAATGCTTGTTTGACCGACTCTGGCTTTATTTTTGCTCCACTCCTGTACTTCTTACGGATTATTTTGAGATTTGCATGGATCAAGAACAAATCAGGAAATCAAAAACTATCATAATTAGTTCATCACGTTAAGCCGCTGTTGTAACCAGTAGCCAGCAATAAACTGTGATTTACTGCCCTAAAAAAGTAATGAAAGTAAGCCATTCATGAAGCCCATTTGAACGTAATGCTAAACCAAAACAAACCACAGAATCAGCTTTACAATTCTTGCTGATGTTACTAATGTGTTAAATCTGTGGTGATTAACAGATGAAAGCTGCCTTTGTGTGTTGCCAGAACATCTGTGTGTTTATTACTCACAAATATATTAGGACACATAGAGAAAGCAGGCATTTGGTAGTACCCTAATTAACCTTTTATAATCTTAATACAAGAATTTAGAAAAGGCTTTGCAGTCATCTTGTATAATCTTGCAATATTTATCATTCCTTATGACAACTTATTCCCATATTTCAGTTGGAGGGAATAGTTTCCTCAAACAATTGTTATTCAAGGAGCCAGTGACTCTGAAAAATCTCTTTGCAGCCATTCCTGAATACTGCCTGTCCAGACCTCGAGACTTTCCTCTGAGATTTGCCATTTGAGTGGCTAAAAATGACTTGAGAGCACACCAGTGGCCAAGCATTTTTAAACAAAGAATTGCAGAAGCCTGAAATGTTATGAAGCAATGAAATTTAAGTTATAAACTACAGTAAGATGTTATTACTCGAGCTAATTCTGGGTTGCTTTTGTTGTTTCTTGCAGCCTATCCAGCATAACACTGTTCACATGGGTGCTTTCCAAGCTCAGGAGAAAGAACTGGTGTTTGATATAGACCTGACAGATTACGATGATGTTAGGCAATGCTGCAGGTACCTTTATCTTTCTGGGATAATGATTTGATATTCATTAGCCAGTTTGTAATGGGGAGAGTATTGCACACGGAGAACATGATGTGCTGTACTTGGGTCTATAGATCTTTGAAATGACCCTTCCTGGCAAAGCCTCTATTCCTCTGAGCTACAAGAAGGTTGGTTCTCTGAACAATAAAGAGGGCCGTAGGGCCACTTTGAGCCATAGCGTTGTAAATACTTCTCAAAAGCAAACCCCACTGCACATCTTTTCAAGCAAACATATGAGGGATTGTTGTATCTGATTTCAAACTTTATGATTTATTACAATTTTATGACAACACGCAGGAGGCAAGATAATAAAAATGGCTGCCTGTGTTGCCAGTAGCATCTAGGAATCTGAGATCTTCCCGTTCTGAACAGAGAGTTCTCATTCCCAGCTATGTTTATCTGTGTTTGTTTTTAAAATCTCAAGGTAACAATTCTGCCACACACAAGCTGTCCAAGACAGCTTGAAAATAATGAAGGTATTTGTTTTTAATTCCAAAAAATCGTAATATTGTGACTAACTGGAATTGGTGGGAAGGCATCCTTGTTCTGCTTTTCTGTCTTTTTTCTTTTTTTTAATCAACATGTTTTAGTCAACATATGCAACCCAAACCAGTGCATGTGTACTTGGAAATAAAGCTCATTCTGATTAGTGCACTTACAGGTAAGTATGCCTAATGGTACAGCATGAATTGCCTAAATTATAGTGTGGCACTGCAAATCCCATCTTCACTATTGGCCATACTGATGGGATGGAAGAGAATTCAAGACTGTACTGACTGTAATTTTTACATGATCTTGTAAGTTCCCTTCATGACACACCTAGGAATTGTCTTGTCTTCTTCAGCTCTGCAGACATCTGCTCCAAGTGCTGGACTCTCATGACAATTGCCATCCACATCATAGACCGAGCCCTCGTGGGTAAGTGGCTTATAGCCATCTGATCCCCGTGGCCAGGCTGTCCAGTCTACCCCTCTTCCCATTCCAAAGCTAGAATATGCCTGCCTTTGGGAAGCCTAGAAGTATCTCAGGAATTATTTGATTTCTTCAGCCCTCTTGGCTGCTGAAGGTGCTTAGCCTAAGGAACAAAGAAGACATGTCTTTGTATCAAGAAATTCCCATCCTAAAGAGAGAGGATGGGGAAACTTTAATATATCTATGGTAAAAAATTTAAATTGTGTTCCATGTTGCAAGTTGACATTAATGGTGAGTCATGGAGAGGTAGGATGTACAGAGGCTTCATTCTATAGTTCCCTTGCGTATTGCAGCAATGGAAGACCTGGGTCTCCCCCAGACATCCCTCCAAAACATCTTATCGTCCAAGTGCAATTTTTAATATGGTAAGAAAATTATTAACTGCATGATGTCAGGCCTAGCCCAAGGAACTCCAAGAGACAGTGCAAATTCAGTCCAGTTATGTTTATTAGCTACAACCTCTAGCAAGAATCTTCCCAGACTGAAACCCCATCTCCCAAGCCAGCCAGCCACAACAGTGTGAATTCCTCAGGGAGGTGCCAGTCGCATCCTCTTGTTCCTCCCACGCTCTTCTGGGGAGCTAAGAAAATGTTTATCTCCCTGAGCCTGGCCTTCATAATTCCATTCCATCACAATGAGGAGTAATCATATGGACTATATGTCTTTAATTTAATGTAAAATTATATCAAGGTTAATTTATTCCTAGCCTCCCACTCCTTACTCTTGGTTCTGCACAGTTTTAGGAGAAACCTATAGAAGGTTGTGTGCCCATTTTATATGAGAAAGAAGAATAGATTTTGGCTCATGGCCATCAGAGTCATCATGAACAGGTATGATGTTCTTGGAAAGTGGCTAATCCAGGTTTCCCTAGGTTGGTTCCCCTTTGGAACTGTGGGGTTTCAGCTTCTGTAGTCATGCTGGCTGAAGATTATTGGAGTAGAAGTCCTAAGACATCTGAAGTGCACCAGGTTGAGGAGGGTTGACCTAATCTATTGCTTTACAATAGGAAGGATTAGTAGATCCAGTTCAGTAGATATGTACCAAGCAGTCTTCAGTTTGGGGCATTCCCTGGGTTTTCTTTGCAGTTCTCAGCTGTTACATCCTTCAGAACATGTAATCTTAGCTCCCATCTGAAGAAGGATGCTTCTGCCTGTTGTTGAGGGGAGCACACCACTTCTGGTGACTATGTGAACATGTCAGGGTACATCGTTTACTTGGCAAGAGTATTTCATTGCCACCTTCTAGGACTATCTTGTCTTTCCAGACTAGTCCCAGGATTTCCTGGTGGCCTCCCATCCAAGTGCTAACGAGGTCCAACTCTGCTTAGATTTTCAAGATCAGCCAGAGTCAGTCAGGTGCTGCTGCCTTTCTGATTTGTAAAGAGCTGCGTGGTCTCCTCCCACTGACTCTCCTCACAGGTTTCACAGCAGAGAACAATGCACGTCTTCTTTTAAATAGCCATATTTAGTGGTATTTTAATATTTATGAGTTAATTTTATTTATTCAAACGTTTTTCTACTGTTTCCCATTTTAAAAAAATCTTGAAGCAGTTTATAATAAAAATCAAACAAAACAGAAGATAAAATATTACAGTAAAATGTTGCAGAAATATGCAAAATAAGCTATAAATAAATAGTAAACCAACTACTAGCATTTGTGTTTGTTTTTGTTATTAGGGATCCAGCATTGTTTTGGGTCAGAGATGTAGCCTTGTGGCTATAGCTATAAGCAAGCTGCTATTTTCTTTGACCTGTTCACATACATTGTGCTAAGCCATGGTTTTAACCACAAATAAGCCATAATTGTTGGGTTCATGCAACTCATTCTATCAAGCCATAGTTTACAAATTCCCATAGTTTGATTCACAGATTGTACTGAACAAAATAAATGTAAATGTTTAGAGCGCTATGTTTTGTTTGATTTTCTTTTTCCTTGGTGGTCTAAATGGTGTATTTTTTGCTTTTTTTCTGCCCCTGCAGAGGACTTTGGTGTTCAGCATAGGCTGTGGGTGTATTCAGGACGCAGAGGAGTCCATTGCTGGGTGTGTGACGATTCTGTCCGGAAGTGGTCTTCGACTCTCCGCTCTGCCGCAGTGGAATATCTCTCCCTAGTCAAGGTATGATCCTGTAGCCAGAGGGATGGCTTCTTGAAACAGTGTGACTACACTTTGCAAAGAGGTCTGCAGTGGGTGGGGCCAGGGTAAAACCTCTCCCAAATAACCAAACGGCTGATACAACTCAGGAAACCAGTTTTCCAGCTCTGAAGTGGCAGGTTTTACCAGCTGCACTATTGATTTTCACCCGGCACCGATTTTTGTCAGTGCAAGTAGCGTAGATGCTAGGAGAACAAAACAGCAGCTCGGGAGCTACCTGTAGCTCTTGAGCCCAGATTACCTATCCATCATTTATGGAGGGAAATAGGTAGACCTTCACACTGAAAGGGTACGGGAATTAATCACCCACAAGTACAATCTTGGCAATAGGCTGTTATATCAGAGCGTGCGTCTGGAAAGAGGAAAAACAGTAAATGGAAGTGCTATTGATTTACTTACGTTATTTTTAATCCATTCTTCAGCCACAAAGATTCCCAGAATGGATTATAGATCCGTAAAAACTCTGCATTTCCTATCCTCACTCTTTCAAACTGAAAAGAAAGCACACAAAAAGAGAAAATGGGAGAGAAGAAGAAAACATGAAAACAAGAGAAGGAAATTCTTATTATAATAAAGTTCATAATATCTGTTGTAATGCATTGTTGGTATTTTTATCACAGCTACTTAGAATGGAAATCTTTCAAGGAGAGGTTTTCTGCCTCTTTAATTGTTTAATGGGAAAAGCAGAGAATCAGTAAATTGGAGCCAGAAATGTGTTCTTTTGAAATCCTGGGCCATTGGCAAAAAAGTAAGAAGTCAATAGAAAATGTGAGAACCTTGAGGAGGAGCAATAAGATTATGAAATAGCTGCCCGTGTGAGTGCAGTTCCACAGGTTGGATGCTTGGTTACACCGCTGTCACGTGAACCTGTCATTTTGTTCTTATTTGAGACACAGAGAAATAGCCCATAATGTGCTAGGCCAATATGGCTTGTTTAGTTTTGCCTTGGCACAATGTGAGTCTAGCCACCTCTATTTTCAAAACCATTGATACAGTTTTATACAGTGCAGTGTGTGACTCCAGCCAGTTTATTCAACAAATCAAGGCTTAGCACAATGTATGAATCAGTTCAGTGCGTTCTCCATGTTCAGGAATCAGTGTAGATCTTTTCTGTTCTCTCCCACTTCCTGCATATGTTGTTTAGATTTCTCAGTGCAAAATGCTGTTTGCTTAGCTGTTAGCGCTACCCTTTAAATTAAAGGCAATTATATGCCTTATCAGGTTGACCAGATGTACAGGAAGATGAGGCTCCAATATTTTTAATAATGGGGTGGAAGAGGGCATTCTTAGCACTTGTGCAAATCAGAAAATATGGACTTTTAAATATTGCACCTTCCCTATCCCTGTTAAAGGTACAGGACTCCAGCAGATGCTTTCAGTCCTAACCATTTCACCAGCAAATAATTAAGTGCATCAATCATGGTTAATCTGGTGCCTGAGGCTGCCATTTCTTGATTCTCCTAGGCAGAAACAATGTGAAACAATTCAGTATGTTCTCTTTGTTCAGGAATCAATTTCCAAACTAAGGAAATGCTGGCTTGCTGGCTAGTTGAAGTTTACCCTTAGCTCCTCCTCCAGGCCACTGTGAAGGTTTTTTAATGTTGATCCTGATGCTGAACTAAGTTGGTGGTCCCATAAGGGGCAATTGAAATGTCGGGACGAGAGGCAAGCAAGGCAGAAGATTCAGCACAATGTCCCAATTCTGGGACATGTGTAGCCAAAAGAGCCATTAAGAGTTTCATCTTCAAAGAAGAGGAAAGCAGGCATAAACAGACTCTAACTTTGCTTCTCCTTGAACGTTTCTAGGGTGGTGAAGGAACCATCAAGAAAGTGACCCTCTCAGATAACTATATTCATCCTTTCATCAGGTCAGTTAATGCAATATTTGGGTTTGCAACATGTGCAGGTACTATGAAGTGGAACTTTGTGCCTTCCAGCTTCCAATTAAAAGCTATTTAACAACACTAGGAATGGGGAGCCTTGAGCCTTCCAGATGTTGCTGAATTACAACTTCCTTATTTTGGGCAATGATAGCTGGTACTGTTCAACAATATTAAGAGGCCGTGAATGCCCCACTCCAGGCTGAAGCAGCTTTGAACTGAATTGAGAATCGCTAAGGTATAAGCAAGCATGGTCTAAGCAGGAGCTTAGTCTCACTTGGAGTCAAGTGGCATCAAGTCAAATAAAGAAGTATAAAGAAATAAAGCACGCTGCATTGTGGCTGTATGAATCAGAAGGATAGATGCCATTCTTGATGTGGCTAAACAGCAGACCACCTACTGCAGCTGTCTGTTTTCCAACTCGGCTTCTGCTTTCTAGAGCAGGGGTCCCCAACCCCCGGGCCGTGGACCGGTACCAGTCTGTGGCCTGTTAGGAACTGGGCCTCACAGCAGGAGGTGAGTGGCGGGCGAGCGAGCGAAGCTTCGTCTGTATTTACAGCCGCTCCCCATCGCTCGTATTACCACGTGAGCTCCGCCTCCTATCAGATCAGCAGCGGCGTTAGATTCTCATAGGAGCACGAACCCTACTGTGAACTGCGCATGCGAGGGATTTAGGTTGTGCGCTCCTTATGAGAATCTAACACCTGATGATCTGAGGTGGAGCTGAGGCAGTGATGGTAGCCCTGGGGAGTGGCTGCAAATACAGATTATCATTAGCAGAGAGGTTTGACTGCACAGAGACCATAATAAATTGATTGCTTGCAGGCTCATATCAAAACCCTATCATGTAATGCACTTGAATCATCCTGAAACCATCCCCCCCCCCCAGTCTATGGAAAAATTGCCTTCCACAAAACCAGCCCCTGGTGCCAAAAAGGTTGGAGACCGCTGTTCTAGAGGACGCAGTGACAAAACTTAGTGTAGATTCTGAAATTTGTAACCACAGGAAAGCTTGTTGGCTATTCCTGGTAACCAAAAAGGGTGACTTATTTAATGCCATCCTGATGATGACTCTGATTTGAATGAGCAGGTGGATAAAGGTCTCCAGGCAAAGATATGAATGTGCTGGTTAAAATCTTTTGTCTAATTCACCCGATGCTGAGATGAAGAAACTATCTCTTCCCCTTAGACTTACATTTTGGATTCTCAGATCATATGTACTGTTTAGCACTTCTTATGTTACTTTATTGCATATGCACACAGGTTCTGAAAGAAGTGCTTAGCATACTGTCAAAAACTGCACAGTAAAGTCTTGCTCTTTCCATGCCTTTTCGTCCTCATACTTGAAGGTAGTTTTGCTGTAGGATTGGGCCATGCTGCTTTGCACACCCTGTAATGCTATAAAGTCTCCAGTTTCAAGCAGGAGCAAACTAAATGCTAATGAGAGGATTTCAGCAGAAGCTGTTTTATTTTTCTCTGCATGAGAAAGTTGCATGTGCCTGAAGTTCCCTCTCTTACAAAGTTTTAAAACATTCAGGAGCCATTTGTCTTCTTGATGCTCTCCTCTCTTCTCTTTCAGAGCATCATTGGATGTGGTGACACGTTACTTCGAAGAATATGCTCTTGTTGGTCAGGACATTCTTGGAAATAAAGAGAAATGTGAAAAAGTGCTAGCTTTGGTTCCAGAGAATATCTTTTTGGGACTGTGAAAGACCTAAGGAGTATAGATTGTACAAAAATAGGCAAAGAACAGTTTTGTATGACTATCTGGCCACGCTACCCATAAACAGTCAAGACAATGTATAAAACTTAATCCAGATATCTACAGACAACCATCTGGGTTGCTACAGTAGCCAGGAAGTAGAATGATTTCTAACAGAGTGTAATAAACCCCCATTCCCTCAAAAAACCCTCATCAACACAGAACCATTAACTATTAATCCCTGGCTAAGGCCTCTTTCAGGAAGGTTGGGCAGGACGAAGCAAGCTTCTTGGTGGGAAACATGTTACCCTCCAGATGTTAAGCTACAACTTACAAGCTGGCATAGAGATGATGGGAATTGTATTTTGGCAACAACTGGAAGACTAATGGTTCCCTACCCATATCCTAGAAGGAATCAGCTCCTAGGATAACCTTCGCCAATTATTTGTGGCAGTAGAACAGTATGTTCAGATAGAAAGGGTCAAGAATAATCAGGCCTGTCCTTTTCCTGCTGGGCTTATTTTCTTACTGAAGAGAGTTTTTCCAGGGGGGCTGCTCCAAAATGGGACATGCCCACATGCACAGGAAATAGCAGACTCTGTTCTGCCACCTCAGCACTCTGCCTTTTTCTTCTCAACTTATTTAGTAACACACATAGACAAGGTTTCTGTACAGTTTAAAGCATCAGTTCTAAGCAGACTTAATTGCAACGAAGTCCCATGGAAATGGACTCGAGGATGCAGATGCATTATGAGACCTGTTTAAGCATGACCTTTGTCTGTGTAGACAAAAACTCAAGGATCAGTGAGGAACCCATCATCTTAAAGTGAAGAAAGAATCTTCACATTTACAGCATGATGGTCTGCAGGGAGGAATCTTACTATACATGCAGGCGGGTTCTGCTTAGGGGGAAGCCTTTGCATATCCACTAGGGGAGTGTCGGAATGAGCGTCCAACGGTAATATCCAAATGACACCTGACATCCATTATTTTGTTCTGATATCTGACTTAATTAGAACCAATTTGCTTCTGAAGTGGGCACATCAGATGTACGTAAGGCACGGAAGACTTACATGCAGGTCTTTTTGAAAGAAGGCAGAGCTGTTCCCCTGGGGGGGGGGCACATATATCAGGAAGTTAGCTATTTTGCTTCAGAGTCTAACCTTGAAAGTCCTTAGCAATTCTGCCACCAGACCGAGATGAACTTCGGAAGGAATTCCATAAAAAGCACAATTCAGTGCAGCGCTGGGAAGTTCTGGAAAAAAAGGTGAAGAAAATAGTATATACATATTTGACAGTGGGAGTAGAACTTTGTTAATAGTGGGACTCCAATTTTAGTGTAGTGCTGAAAAGGCCAGTAACTCAAGACTGGGGAACACTTTGCTATCAAACCCTGGTGCTTCTGCCTTGTGAAGGTGCCCTGGATTTTGGGTGCAGACTTTTTGAGTCAAGGGCTGCTTTGGGGTCTTTGGAAACCAATAAAATGAGAGTAGTTATAACAGGAAGTGATGATGATATGTAAATATGTAAATAATTAGTAGTAATAGCAGTAGTACAGGAAGTCTTTGCTTTGTATGCAAAACACCCAAGTTTCAGTCTGCAGTGCCTCCAAGCAGGAAGGAGAAAGACTCGCTTGAAATCCCAGAAAAGCAATAAACTGGTTTGCCTGGGCAGTACTGAGTAAGATAAACCTGGGCAGTTGTCTTGATCTAGGGCAGTTTCCTCTGCATTAACCCTTTTCTCTCTCTCATTCTGAAGAAAATGCTACACACTGAAAGGGAGATTATGTTGCAATACTGCTTTCCCCGCCTGGATATGAACGTTAGCAAAGGCATCAATCACTTGCTGAAGAGCCCTTTCAGCGTTCACCCAAAGACAGGTAGGTCAGCTGCTGCCCTGTGTTCCTGCATTTTTCCTTTTGATAGAAATCCGATGGGAGCGTATAATGATGGAACGTTGAAGCTGGATGTGGAAACTCAGGGAATCCATTTCACCCATGAAGATTAGTGCTTGATATTGAGCCTCTTGTTTTTGTTTTTTTGGGGGGAGGGTTGGTACAAATTTTATTAAAAGAGAAAATTTATTAAAATTTTATGTTTTAGAGAGAACATAAAAACTATCACAGACTAATACAGAATAAAGAAAACAAAGAAAAAATAGCAAAAAGAAAAGACAAAAGCATAAAAAAAAATAGAAAAAGCTTCTGATTTTCTTTGCAGCAAATATAAGTCTGATTACAAAGTTATCTCTTACTCTGTAAAAAAAAAAAAAAACTCACTTTTTTCTATTGTCTCATTTTTTCCTAATCATCAAAACCGCAAGTTATAAGTGCATTTTTTTCTGTAGTATGCAAAAAGTCCATAAGGGGTTTCCAGTCAGCCGTAAATGTAGATTCTGTCTTCTCTCTAATCGAAGAAGCCAATTTAGCAAGTTATCTCTCAGCCTGGCTTACTTTCAGGCTTCTTGGAAGATAAAATAAGGTAATGCTATATATGCAACATTGAGCATAGGGAACGGAGGATTTAAGCCTCATTAGTAACAATATATTGCTTTGTCCAACATACCAGTTATTCCTTCTGCTGGTTCTGAAATGTTCATTTCCCTGTTTATGTTTTCAGTTATGAGCAGCTGGAAGAAATAATGCTGCAATAATCAAATGTGAATTGATAGCTAAAAGTGTCAGTTGGTGGAAAATGGGTCCTGCATATAATAAGATATAACAATAACTATAGAATGGGCATGCTGTCCATGTGGGGTTCATGAGTTTTAATCAATATAAAGTAATATTTTAAAGTGAGAATCCTATTAGGCATTTAATAAATCCTATATTAGCATGTCATTTTAGGAAGAGCCGTTGGAATCCAAGAGCCAACCAACACTTAAGCGTGTTTTGGCTCTTCCGTGTTAAGAGGCTTAATCTTGGAGCTACTGTTCTGAGTTTCCCAAAATGCTCTGGAGTGATGCTTTAGCATGTGCTTTGGGTATAGTACAACATTAAAATATCACCTCCAACCGTCCTTCAAGTACAGCTGCTATCACTGCCTCCCATATGCCTGAGTGTTCAATTATTTGCCTGGATGAGATGACAAACTTATTCATGATAAGGAACAGAGCTGGAATTCTTAGTGGAGCAATAGAATGATAGAGCAATCTTACTGCTAGGGGAATAGCCACTTCTGAAGTTTTGTTAACTTGTGCTATCAAAAAGCAGAAAATAAGACAGGTTTTCTGGATCTCCTATCTCATTCCCCTTTCCTAGGTCTGACCTTTTAAGTGCATTCCCTCCCACTGACCAAGCCAAAGTGGAATATTTTCACCTTTCTAGGAGCATTTTGGGGAAACCAGGGGACTTTGCTTTGGATAGTTTCAAGATTCACATGTTCTCGAAACCCTGATCCTTTTTTATAAGTAAGTGGTACTGTGACACTACTGAAAAAACCTCCACGGGCCAAGATGGTGATATGTAGCACACTATGTGAAAATATTGCTCTCTCAATGCTATCTCCAATACGGAAGACTCAATGAGTCATCTTGTATTAATAGGAAAGGGTTGTGGGGCCCTGCCTTCAACTCCACTGATGCAAAGTGTTTACTCTGAATACCTGTGGCAGGAAGATAAAGACCTCTAGACACCAAGGATACTGAAAGTACAGCCAGTTTTCCAAAATCCAAAGAAGTTTCCATGTGGAGATTTGACCAGTTTGTGGAGCTGTTCAGAAGCGCAGTCCCTTGCTGCGTGCTTTCTCTCTTCCCACCAACAGCCTTTAAAGAGAGAGTAATGCTGCTTTTGGCCTTTTTCAGGGCGCATTTCAGTTCCGATTGACCTGAAGAAATTGGATGACTTTGATCCATTTGCTGTTCCCACTATAAGGTATGGGCCATCTCGTTGGAGTGAGTGACAAACTTGCACCTAGAAGGTGTAGGAATTGTATAGCGCCTACATTCACACATCACATTAAGCTATGGCTTCCTTATCCACAGTTTGTTGTATAATCAGCAGTTGGCTGGATTAAACCATATCCTCTGGTTTACACATCACAGTGGCTAGGTTCGCTCAGCAGTTCAAGCCAAAGAAGACCAAACACAATAACAATAAGATAGGTGTACCCAGCCAATTTCTTCAAGCATAAATCAGGAGCAGACTGATCAGCTCCACTGCATAAATTGTCAATTCACTGGACCCAAGCTCAGAGTGAAATAATCACAATCAATTTAGGCTGGCCAAACTCTGTGGGATTTCCAGTATTTTTGCTCTATTCCTTAGAGATATTCTATTCCTTAGAAATAGATTTGCTCTATTCCTCTTAGCCACCTCTGTCACGAGCTGGACATGATTGGGAAAGATGAAGGGAATGGAAAGGAAGCTGAAGGTCTGCCAGAAAGCTCTCGTAAAAGCAGAGGTGAGTGCTGTCGTGGGAGAGAGCTGGACAAATCTTCAGCCAGTTGCAGTCCTGTCCTGTTGACATTGGAGATGTGTGATCTCCATGATACATGGGTTGATATGGGGAGGAACAGGTTGAAATGCTGCATTGGTAACACTAAATTATGTAGAATTCCTCTTATTTTACACCCCTATAAAATATAAGTTATAGACCCCGCAAAATTATAGACCTGAAATGCTTTTAGTGCAGAGCTTTTTGGAACAGGATGCAACACTTAACTAAAATTATTTTCAGAGTGCCAAGGGCTCCAGTCAGCAAATTACTGATACTACTGTATGTCATTGGAATTGTGATTTTTAGATCATTTTCCCCTCTGTATAAGGAGCAAATAAAACCAAGCTTTATAGGAGCATCAAGCCCACTTGGGTTTTAACGCATTTCCTTCCTTCTGCTCCAAGTTGGTGGAACATCATGCTGTTATTATTTGCTGTTGAGTACCAGTGGTGCAGTTTCACTGCAAAAAAGAAGAACATGAGGTCCAGGGGCACACATCCTTAATTCAGTATAAGGAATATCGTAGTCTGTTTCCTCTCCTATGTATCCAGATGTTGAATTGCAGGGGAAGCAAGCATTTCTTTTGTGAGGGATTTGCTTTTCTGGGAAGTGTGTGAAGGGTAGACATTTGATGAAGGTTGTCCCACTCATTTTTCTTGTAGAAACAATTGTTATGAATGTACCTCAAGAATTTCTGTCGGGTCAACAGAAGTAAAGATGACTAATTCTCAAGCAGATGCAGTGGCTTATTTCCTCACCATTTCCAGTCTCCGTATTTTGTGAACTCTTTGAGGGACACTGTAATAAGGCAGCATAAAATGAAATAATAATAGTAATAAGCAGCATAGCAAAGCAGATGGCTTCTTGAGATGTAACACAGATCAGATTTCTGAAATGTTTAGAAAAATACAACAATTACATAATCAAGATCAAATCTGGCACGTCCTTGGGGTCAAACCAAGTATTCTTACATTTCTGATCTGGGAGCGAGTTTATCTCTGAATGGAGCAAATGGAGAGTTGGGACCCAAACTCACTCTATTAGTCTGCTTAAATAGATGAAATTTAAAAGAACTGAAAATAAAATAAGGTGAGTCTTTTCTCCTCCCCCCACCTTTTTTTTGTTTTTTTAAATAGATTATAAGAAAACCAGTCTAGCTCCATATGTGAAAGTCTTTGAACAGTTCGTGGAAGAAATGGAGAAATCTTACAAAGGACGTCTGAAAGATAGTGGTAAGGGCTTGCTTGAGTCAGAAGGATGTTAACTCCCCACCTCCAAATTGTTTCAGTGGCATCAGGGTAATGATAGTGACATGGGTGGCTATATAAATTGATACAATGAATAAACAAACCTTTTTGTCTTCATTATTGGCTACTGTGAATGGAGAGAGAAGCTGCATTCACACATTGCACTAAATATAAAATAGCTTTTTTGAACTCGGCATTATACTTTGTAAACAGTATGATGTGGGAATCCAGCAATTATGGCTTAATTAAACTTGGTTAAGCAATCTAGGACTTACTTCAAGGTGTGAACTTGGTAGTTGTATAGCAATGTGAGGAAACATTGTATTATGTATTACAGAGCAAGGATGTCAGCTTGAGGTTATTTGAGGTAGAAACTCTTAGCTTGTGTATGCATGACATACTGAATCATAGATAGTCAATTTTGCAGCTGTGTGGGTTGCGTAAATCATACAATCAGTTTATGGTTCAATGTTACCATGTTAGCTCAGAACACTTGGATAATTAAATCATCAAGAGAGAACAGCTATACAATCCTGGGAAAGGATGGGTCTGCTTTAAAGAGCTGCAAAAAGGTGCTATATTTGCAATCCCGCACACACTAAAGCACATTTTTGGAATTTAGTCCAAAGCATTGCATAGTCATTGTGTATATAGTTTGGCTTCAAGTGACGAGTACTTGCACCAGGGCCTAAATACACTCTGGTTGCCACTTATTGCCTATTGTGAAAAATTGTAGACATCTTCAAATCATTTGTGTTTTCACGTTTAAAGAAAAAAGACTTTTGCAGAATATCCCCCACTGCCTTCCATATTAGCAACCATCTGAAACAGCCTTTCCAGGTATGTTGGACTATAACTCCCATCAGCAGCCACGTCCTATCCATGCAGGAAAGGAATCTGTATCTTTCAGGCATTTGCAGATTGGGAATGGCTGATATAATCTGTTGTACAACATATGAAGTATCTTCACAGTATGTCTTAATAGTGTTTAAAATTGATTTTCCTTTTTTTTTTTTTTTTTAAGACATGCAGATGGATTTCTGAAGTTTTGAAGGCATGATGCATTGTCACGGTGCAATTTAATGTGGCCAAATAATTGTGTTCAACTGCAGCAGAACTCTTTTGACTTCTTTTGCTAGATTTGTTCACAAACCAGCCATTTACAGACACAGTCAAAACAGGCCTTTCTTGCTGAAGAAGAGGTGATAAAAGTGGTAATAGGCATTCAGGTACCAACAACTGAGCACAACATACAATAAATATTTGGTTTTGCATAATGTGGGAGTATAATCAATGGGATACGCATTTGCCAAACAGGAGACAATAAGGGTTTATATTGCATAATATGTTAACATACATGTGTATGTTTTATTTGACATAAAGTTGCAAAGAAATAACAGGTAGCTTTGACTGGTGCCTATGATTTTTAAGGATTACAGGTAGTCCTCGGTTTACAATGGCAATTGAGACTGGAATTTCCATTGTAAAGTCCAACCGCATCGCTTAGTGACAGCAATGCCTGCAGTCCCAGTTGCCATTGTTAACCAGATCCCACAGTTGTTAGGCAAGGCAACTTCCTGCTGGCTTCCCACAACCAAAGTCTGGGGAAGCCAGCAGGAAATTGGAAGTCCCAGTCTGGCAGGCAGGTAAGTGGCTGCTGCCAGTTGGGGGAGGGAATGCGTGGGGGTGTGGGGGAGGATCAGCAAGGATGTGAGGGAGGGCTGGGGAGAGTGCGAGGGAGTGTGTGAGAGGTGTGGAATGAGTCAGGGAGGGTGCACAGGGGTGTGCAAGAGGCATGGTCGGGGAGGGTGCGAGGGAGGCATGGCAAACATTGGGGAGGGTGTGCAGGGGTGTGCAAGTGGCTGGTAAAGTGTGAGTGCAGAAGGGCTAGGGGAGGATACATGGGTGGGGGAAACTTATCCCAGCGACTTGTGACCTTCCCTGCCAGCTTCCCCATTGACTTTCTAGGGAAGCCAGCAGGGAAGATTGCAAATGGCGATCATGTGATTGCAGGGTGCTGCAACTGGTTGTAAATGCAAACCGATTGCCAAGTGCCTAGATCACAATCACATGACTGCAGGGGTGCTGGAATGGCTGGAACTGAGAGGACCAGTCATAACCACTATTTGTTCAGTGCCATCATAACTTTGGTCACTGAACAAATGGTCGTAGGTCAAGGACTACCTGTAGACCTGATTTTTACCATCCAGTACCTCACTGAAAAGCTAAAGCAGCAGGTGGATTTTACCTCTATGCTGTGTGACTTTTCCCTTTTTCAAAGTAAAACTGTATGTCAGAGACTTCTAAAACCCAAACATACAAGCATTGCAAACTGGCTTTCAGATGACATCATCCTTGTTTTTAATCTGAATGTGATGTTATTATGTGGCAATTAAGATGTAAATGATACTCAAATGCAGTTACTAATAAGGGAAAAAATTAAATTTGGGCATTCTGTCCCATAGTTGCAGTGATTATCATAAAGCCATAGGAAGACCAGTAAGTCTCTGGGAGAACTCAGGAAATTGTTGAGAAGGATGCCTTATATCCATATATACATAACCTACCTATGCAGGATTCTTTACACTTGAAGCCAGATGTAATTTTATCCACTGACAATTTTTATATACACTATACTCCAGGGGGAGTGAACTCCTGGAGGTTCAGAGTAAAAACTAAAAACTGTTTTTAAAAAATTATATGCACATGCCCACAAACACAGTCTTTGCTGGACTAGTATACAACCATGGTATGGTAGAAAATCTGTCCATGGTTTAAAATCAAGTAAAATACAAGAGTAAAATGCAGTCTAATTAAATACATAAAAGTCAATCTTTTCAGCTCCATTTTACTGCCAATAAAGCAGCTCTCCCTAACCTAGTGCAGCTAGTTGTCCTTTAGTTTCTGTAATCCCCTAGCCAGATGAGAACTGGCCTGACACCTCTGGAGTGTTCCCTTCTCGGTTAGAGAAGGCTGCTGTAAAAGTTGGTTCTATAAATGTCTGTAAAAACTACAGTGCATTCGGAAAGTATTCATTCAGACCCCCTTCACTTTTTTCAATTTTGTTATGTTGCAGCCTGATACTACAATCGTTCAAATTCATTTTTTTTTCTCATTAATCTATACTCAGTACCCCATAACGACAAAGCGAAAACAGAATTTTAGAAATGTCTGTAAATTTATTAAAAAGAAAAAACTGAAATCTCACATTGGCATAAGTATTCAGACCCTCTACTCAGTACTTTGTTGAAGCACCTTTGGCAGCAATTACAGCCTCAAGTCTTTTTTGGTATGACACAACAAGCTTTGCACACCTGGACTGGGGGATTTCCTGCCATTCTTCTTTGCAAATCCGCTCAAGCTCAATCAGGTTGGATGGGGACTGTCGGTGGACAGCCATTTCCAGGTCCAGAAATGTTCAATAGGGTTCAAGTCAGGACTCTGGCTGGGCCACTCTAGGACATTCACAGGGTTGTCCCTAAGCCATTTCTGTGTTGACTTGGCTGTGTGCTTAGGATCGTTGTCATGTTGGAAGGTGAACCTTCAGCCCAGTCTGAGGTTCTGAGCGCTGTGGAACAGGTTTTCATTGAGGAGATCTCTGTCCTTTGCTCCATTCAGCTTTCCCTCAACCCTGACCAGTCTCCCAGTCCCTGCTGCTGAAAAACACCCCCACAGCATGATGCTGCTGCCACCACCATGCTTCTTACTGTTGGGATGGTATTGGGCAGGTGATGAGCGGTGCCTGGTTTCCTACAGACATAATGTTTAGAATTGAGGCCAAATAGTTCTATGTTGGTTTCATCAGACCAGAGAATCTTGTTCCTCACAGTCTGAGAGTCCTTCAGGTGCTTTTTTGCAAACTCCAAGCAGGCTTTCATGTGTTTTGCACTGAGGAGAGGCTTCCATCTAGCCACTCTGCCATAAAGCCCAGATCGGTGGAGGGCTGCAATGATGGTTGTCCTTCTGGGACTTTGTCCCATCTCCACACAGGAGCTCAGTCAGAGTGACCATTGGGTTCTTGGTCACCTCTCTTACTAAGGCTCTTCTCCCCTGATTGCTCAGTTTGGCCGGGCAACCAGCTCTTGGAAGAGTCCTGGTTGTGCCAAACTACTTCCATTTGAGAATTATGGAGGCCACTGTGCTCTTGGGAACCTTCAGTGCAGCAGAATTTTTTTTGCAGCCTTCCCCAGATGTGTGCCCTGCAATAATCCTGTCTCTGAGCTCTGCAGGCAGTTCCTTTGACCTCATAGCCTTTGCTCTGATACAGTATGCATTGTCAGCTGTGGGCCTTCTATAGAGAGGTGTGAGCCTTTCCAAATCATGGCCAATCAATTGAATTTACCACAGGTGGACTCCAATCAAGGTGTAGAAAGAGCTCAGCAACGATCAAGAGAAATGGGAGGCACCTGAGCTAAATTTCAAGTGTTGTTGCAAAGGGTCTGAATACTTATGCCAATGTGATAGTTCAGTTTTTCCTTTTTAATAAATTTACAGGCATTTCTAAAATTCTGTTTCCACTTTGTCATTATGGGGTACTGAGTGTAGATTAATGAGGAAAAAATGAATTTGAACAATTGTAGTATCAGGCTGCAACATAACAAAATTGAAAAAAGTGAAGGGGGTCTGGATACTTTCCGAATGCACTGTATGTTCTGTGCCTGTTACATTCTTGTCTTAACTTCCTTTTCTTTCACTTTAATTCGTTTTGTTTAGTCTGCTTTGTTTTCTTTTATATTTAAGCAGCAACAGTCTTTATAATTTATAAAAATAAAATGTTCCATTAAAAAAAATTAAAGTTCTGAAAAGTGATGAGCTTGCTTATCTCTTACACACCCATAGGAGTTGCTTGTAGATTATACAACAGTCTGAAGCATGTGTCTGGAAGGGATCTAACTCCTGCAGTTGACCAATAACTGCTTGCCTGATTTCCTTGGCTGTGTGTAGTTGGGGCTTTGGGGAAATAGGCATTAGATACAAGGCGTGTGCAGATACTTCTAATACCACCATGCAAAGCATTGAAAGATTCAGTGTGTGTATCTGCACACAGAGAACACCACCCACTAGGAGACTTGGCCAAAGCAGCTGCTTCACTAGCTATCCCAGTGCAAGCATCTGCTGTGTGTGCACAGAAGACCTCAGGACAACCATGAAGCAGCCACACTTTGAAGAGCTGCATTGCTTTGTGTAATGACACAGGGGGGTGCTTCCCTCACAAGCAGAGTGTCCCATCAGAAGACCTTAGATACAGACTTAAGGTTTAGAGGAATCCCCATGCTTTGTTAATTAATTCTTGCAGCCAAACGTATATCATCCTCTGTAAATTCCTAGGGGTCCCACCATATTTAAGCATTAGCCATGCTGGCTTAACATTCTGGGAATTATAGTCCCCAGCACATCTGGAGGACAGCCAGTTGGGGAAAGATTGCTTGCATTTTTAACTCTGGTTTAGAACACCACAAACTAAAATGCCCTATTTTGGAAGAATGGAAGAGCAGTACATTGTCCATAGATGTAGGACCCTCAAGATTATGGAAACTATTGTTGACATGTGCCATGATTAGCATATGAAATTAGGTTTGTGTGAATGTGGCAACATGGAAAAGTTTCACACAGGTTATAATGCTCTAGAAAGGAATAGGTCATACCATGCAGCCTTTTGAAAAGGGCCTTATTTGCAACTTAATCCTGTGCATGTTTACTTGGAATTAATTCCCATTAAGTTCAAGAGTGCAACGCTTACAGCACACATTATCTATATCATTACTCTAACACACTGTTTCTCAACCTTAGCAACTTTAAGCTATGTGGGCTTCAACTCCCAGAATTCCCCAGCCAGCCATTCTGGGAGTTGAACTCCACTTATCTTAAAGTTGTTAAGGCTGAGAGGCACTGCTGTAGCAACTTGTGTCCTATCAAGTCCAATACAGGTCTCTGTTGATTCAAAGAAATTGTTTATATTGCATCCTTTGGACTGAAAAAATATGAAGGGGCAGGCCAAAATACAGGTTTCAGACTGTGTAGTCTTACATTGTTTTAAATGTCTGAGAACTAAATTAGACATGGGGTAATTGTATGATTTTAACTGTGTATTTGTCTTATTCACATGTAAAGCAAAAAAGGGCATCTTCCATCAATATTGCCTCACCTTACTTACCTCTCTAACTTTTTCTTTTCTCTATCCCCTTTGGCGCTGGATCTGTAGTTAAAAGCAGCAGCAAGATAATATAGAGCAAAGAGGCCAAGACTGAAAACCTCTTTTGCCCACTATTTCCTCCATATTGCTGTTTGACCTCTACATACAATCTTGTTGGCTGACAAGACCAAGAACACTTCCAATCTAGATCTCACACATATCCCCTTACTCCAAGACTGTGTTTAAAAAATAAAATCTTTAAAAAGGGAAAAAATGAGAATTTGTGAAATCGAGTGACTGAGCTCACACAGCTTACAAAAGCCTCTGATGCAAACACATCTATGTAGTATCAGGAGCAGAAACAACATGGCAACATCCCCTAGCCTCTTCTGCACATTTCTCCCAGATGCCAAACTTCACTTAAGAAGCAGCAGGGCCTACTTAGGGGCCCTCCCCCTTACGATCCCTGAGGCTGGGCAACTGAAACGGGTTCGGTCTGTAACAGACTAGCCTTCCCGTTTCTTGCTGAAGTCTTACTACTTGAAGCGCTGGGGAGCAATGTGTTACGTTCTCCAGCTTTTTTTCCCCCCTATCCTTACAACCGCGTTGTAAGATAAATTGGGATTTTCTCCGCCGATCCTGCAACTATCCCTGCCGACCTTCCCGAGCCAAGCGCTTCTCCCAGGCACCCTAGCCCAGCTTCCGCCAGCTAGGACACCACCAAGGATATTGAGCTACAACTCTCCATCATTCCCAGCCAGAACAAGGGGCAGCTCAATCTTGGAAATTGATTATGTGCCATCAAGTCGTTTTCGACTCCTAGCAACCACACAGATTTTCTCCATGACGGTCTATCCCTAACCCGATCTTTCAAGTCTCCCAACGGTGCACTCACCACCACTGTAACATAATATTCGAAATACCACAAATATTAAGAACCAACTGATCGTAAAGAGATTCATTAAAGGCATTCTTTATTTTTCCTACTGTCAATGACTAAGGATTTTTTTTTCTAGGTGGGTCAGGAAACCCCTACCAACTTTTGCATGACGTATCTGAAGTTTTAACAGGCAACCTTCTGAAAAGTCCGGAAGCATTGCCGAAACAGCACGTGGTGGAACAGCTCCTTAGGACCCGGAAACTGTTCTGACGCAAACCGGAAGTCGGCTTCCCTTCACCTCTCTGTCTTTTCTTCCGCCATCTTGCGCCCGGATCGTCTTGTACAGTAAGTTGCATCGTTTCTATCCGCCGGCATCTGCCGCTGATCGCTCTATAACCCGGCTGGCGGGAAGCCGCCCAACTGGGAAAAGCTGGAGTCGCTCAAGGGGATGCGCCGATGGCGGTGGGGCGACCTGGGACGGTTAGATTCAGCGGGGACTCCAAATAGGCCGCTTGGGCCATTTGCTCTGGGTTATAGGGCGTCAGGGCGGCCTTGGAAAGTCTTCGGTTCAAGGGGAGAGGCTCGGTGGAGTTTGGGGACGGAAGGTGATGTTCGGTAATGGACGCATAAGGAAAAGGACGTCGCTTAGGAAGAAGACTCCGCTGTTCCGTAATAAAGCAGGTCTCCTCCTTAGACACAGGACAATTTATATTTTTGGATTGGTCCTTGTTTTTGGTTAATTGTGGTCGGTGGCTCGATCTCTGCTAAGCGTTCCCTCGTTTTTCCTGGATATTGTGAGATAAGGAATTGAAAGGGTTGTGGTCAGGTATTATTATTAATATTATGTGCCGTCAAGTCGGGGTCGACTCTTAGCGACCACATAGATTTTTCTCTGTGTGGTCAGGTACCGCAACAGGACTTGCCAGGAGGGTGAAATCCTTGCTCCCCACACATTCAGACTTTGTTCTTGGAAGAATTTTCCATAAAATCAAGGTACTGAGCAAAGATGGGGCAAAAATTAATAATAAAACTTCAGGACGATAAGTGGAATAGTGATGGTGCTAGCATCAACACACAGGCATAATATATTTAGTGGAAGGAAGAGGGCTGTAGTCTGCTCCGTCGTTCAGTTCATGCATCTGATGAAGTGAGATGTGAAGGGATGTTGGCTTTGTCGGATATATGGAAGGTCCACATTGATAGAGGTGTGATAAAATAAAAACAAGGAGTTTTGCTAAATCAGAGCCAAGCTTTATTAGGTAAGGGTGGAAGTATATAATGTAAATATTTGCATTAGATAATAGATTTGTAACTATTTACTGTTATAATGATATACTATGCTAAGTTTATTTTCTTTGTTGTATTTTTGTCACTTTTTTGTAATAGCACTTTTTAATATATTTTTCTTCTTGATAGTGTATTATTATTTTTGGTTTTTGGTTTTGTTTTTGTTAATAAAAGCAATAAAAAAATTAAAAATTAAGAAAAGGCAAGTGTAGAAGTTGCGGGTAAAGGCTTTTCAGTATTAGCAATATCCAAAGTTCTTATGTGTAGGTGGTTTGCCTTGTAACTGTAACAAATCAAACTTTAGTAAAGTATTCTGCAATGTTATAATAGATAAATATAAGGAAAAAAATAACTGTCCTTTTCTTTCTTCTTCTTCTGTCAGAAATGCCTGGAGAAGCCACAGAAACTGTCCCAGCAACAGAACAGGAGCTGCCCCAGCCTCAGGCTGAGACAGGTTAGTGTTTTGGATAATTTATATACCTTTAGAAAACATCCTCCATTAGCATAGAGATCCATGGAAGTCCACTCTGGAGAGAGCTCCATACTTTATGCCTTGAGTTTGCCCAGTAGCCTTAAGGAAATCTTCATCTGTTATCTTCATCCCCCTATCTGTAGTATTGGTATTTAAAATACAGGTCTACCTTATAGGGCTGTTGTATGGTTAAATAAGTTTACAGGAACAATCTGGCCTTTTAGAAATGACTATATAAATGTTTTGGGGATAAAATACAATGTCTTAGAGTGAGCAGTTGCATGATTGCAGTAAATCAGAGGCTGGAACTAAATGCTCAGCTTTGTTGAGGAGATTTTGGAGGAGCTTTCCTCACACTCAGAAGTGCTGTTCTGCTGTAATCCAGAACATCAGGAAAACATTAAGCTGTTTTAAAGTATGTTATACTGACAGTACTAATAACTAAGATACTGGATTTTTTTCTTAATATATTTATTTGTTGGGATTATCAGATGAAATATTAGAGCTGTTGCTCATAGGTGTTGTAACACAAGTTAGATGGTAGATACTTGCTTAATATTTTGGCTTTTATATCAAAGTAAGCTTACAGAATAATTGGGATGCTTTGAAGTAATATTACTAGTAAATGAGATTTTTTTCAGGAAAGAACAGTAATTTAATTAGTTTTGAAGAATATGACCATCATATTCTTAAACCTTTAAAAAATCAGGGATTCTGGTAACTGCATTTCAAAAACTTGCATCTCAGATTGGCATTTATTAAGCATGCTGTGCCTGGCTATACATGAGATTGGCAATGAGTGTGCTTCATTTTGATGGATTAGAATTGTGAGCTGTTATGCTTTTAAAAATCCTGGTTGTATTTTAAAGTGTGTTGGGGTATGTAATGTGCATAGTATGTGTGCATACCTTTCTACATTGGGTTTACTAACTTTCAACTCTACTGCCTATTATTTTTCCAATGGTCTGTCCTGAGGGCATTTTGGATGCTGGATAGCAAATAATTAGATGTCATTATTTGCCACATTCCTGTCTAGAAGCTTAGGGAATACTGCATGACTTTATGACTTGGTTTCTCCTATACACACAAATGCATGGGGCTGTTGTCCACTGCTGGATTGTTATTTTTTTTTAATAAATTAATAATTTAAACGTTTAAGAAACAAAGAAATGGCTACAAAAAGGAAGATAGAAAGAGACCTAGTGGATAGAGTAAAATACCAATAAATAAACATAGAATCTACGGTTATAAAACCTAAAATTCGTTATTTTATTGTCCGCTGCTGGATTGTTAATCTAGTGATTTCTGTCCCAAGGGTGGGCGGATGTGATTTCAAAACTCAGGGGAACTCTGGAGTTCCACTGAGTGTTCTGTGAAGAGTGCTCTGGGCAGCAGAGATGTTGTTCCTCTAGGCAGCCAGCAAACGCCACCCAGCAAGTGCCCATTCCTACTCCTACACCAGGGCATTCTGAAATAGATATAACCCTCCCAGTGATTCCAGAGGCAGAGCTAGAAAGGGTTCTGATGTCACTTCCTGTGGAAAGCAATAGTTTCCCAGTTCTGGTCCTGGCTTGCTCTGGAGAGTACACAAGCCTGCAAGCTAGCATGTCTAGAACCACCCTGATACAGGTTTTCCTTTTACTTTCTTTTACTTTTCTTGGCGTTCACCTTCCTTTTTGGAAGCCCTTAACCTAGTAGTCAGCAATCTAATGGACAGTAACATGCTGTCTGGAGATTCCTTGGAGCTATGACGAGAACAAACAAGTGCTTTAATTTCTAACTGTGCAGCATTGCACACCCTCACCTCCATGCTGTAATCTTTTCAAGACGGTTCAGCCAACATAACGATGCCCACGTCCTTAGCCATACACCTCTTAGCAGCCAGAGGATTCATCATTGCTCCTTTAGGGAACGAGATGGCCTGTACACTGACCTACTTCTGGATTCACATAACATAGATCCTAAAGATGGTCTCACACAGTTATGCCATCACACTTACCAGGCCCCCTCCTCCCAAGAATGTGTCACCTCTTCCTGGTCACACAAAGCAACCAAACATCAGCTATAAGCTGTCTTCAAACCACAGGCTCTCTCACCCACATGACCTCTTCAGTCACATGGGAACAACATACTATCTTGGACCTCTGGACCCATATCAAATACTGCATGTTCTAGATGGAAACCCTGGTATCTCCAGTGAGAGTATCTTCAGGAAAAAACATGCTGTGGGCTTGATAGACTTACAGGTGGCCTATTTACACATTCCAGTCTATCCATCCCACAGGACATTCCCCAGGTTTGAGCATCAGGAAATTTAAGGTGTTCCCATTTAGCCTGTCAGTTCCCAGAAGGAGATAATAACTATTGTAGTCCACTTCAGATCATAGGGAGTACATGTGTACCTCTGTGTAAATAACTTATTACTCAAGTTCCCTTTGACTGGAGCTATCTCACCAACCTAGGCAATAGTAACAAAGTTATACAGACTGTTCTACAATCTGGATGAGTTTCTACCACCCACATATATGAATTCACACAGGGAGCTTTCTACCACTGAGCCCAAAAGGGAGGGAATCTCTCCAACATCAGACTCTATTTCCAGGTCTTGGCTTTCCTGCATGTGGATTTCAGCAAGGTGATGTAACCAATCCCTCTACATATAGGAATTGTCCCTCTAGTGAAGAACTCTTTGCCCATCTTACATCAAAATATTTTTAAGGAAGTTTTCTCTATTAAGACCGGCAGCTATCTGTGAATGTCCGTGATCAGACCTTCAGCTAATACCACAAGTACTCACTTAAGCCCTATTCAAACTCTTGTGCAAATCATCCCTGCATCATTCGACTTGGAAAGTGATGTTTCTAAAGGCTATAATGTCTGCCCAGTGGAAATCAGACATAGGTGCACTCTCAGCAAAAAAGGAGTTTTGCATCATCCAGCCAGACATAATTGCTGTATGCTTAGATCCACCTTTTTGATTAGAATAAATGTTATATTTCACTGGAGCCAGGAAGCAATCTTTCCTTCTGCCCCAAATCCGAGTTAGAGAACAACTGGCACAAATTGAATGGCAAGTCATCAGGCTCTACCTGAACAGAATAGAGGAATACAGTATTCTCAACAGTCTCCTAGTTTCCATTTGACAAGCACTCCAAAGTCTCCCCAACCATCATCTCCAGGTGGATCAGGGTCTGCATTAAAGACTCAGAATAAGCAAGCCTCAAGGAGATGATAGTTGACTCCAATAGGGGTGTAGCCATCTAGCGACCCTATACTAAACCCCACCCCCGGGAGGATTTGTAGGGCTCCATGTGTTCCTCCACGTCTTTCTTTGTAAAACACTGTTAATTCTTACAGTTCATCAAAAGCATCATTTGGCAAAAGTAACTGCAGAAATAGTTACCAGCAAGGATTATTTCCCCTCCACCCCCACACCCCCAGATGGACTTCCACCCCTGCACTCCCACCCTGGAACAGCTTTGTACATCACTCTTGAAAATGCCCTGACCCCACTGTAGAAAAATGGTGCATTGGACTTATTTTTTTCTATAATGGAGATAGGGTATTCAGAACACCCAAGTATTGGGAGGGGGGGAGAGATTGATCAGGGGACCTGCCAGTACATGTAGTCCTCATTTAGTGAACACAATTGGGATTGGCAACTTGGACATTATGCAAAGCAGTCACTAAGTGAAACTATGACTGTGCTTATGATCTTATTTCAGCTTTCCTTTGTTTTACAGACCTGCAAAGGTCGTAAATATGAGGATTGGTCACAAAGTTACTTTTTCATCACCATTGTAACTGCAAACAGTCGGTAAACAAGAACTACCTGTATTCACAACCATGGAGTCTAACCTGCCTCTAGCATATTCCGATTGTTTCAGGTTTTATGTATCTAAGCTTCTAAGCTGCCTTGTAATTCTGAAACTAGGAAAGAAATCTGTCTAGCCCTAACTCTGGAGCAGTAGGAGAGAGAGACCCATTTTAGAATGCCCTGTCTCCAGTACAAAAAAAAAAAAAATTATGATAAATCCAAAATGCGATTCTTGCTGAGAATTTAAATCTAAGCAAGCCTACGTTGATTTTCAGTATTTATTACAGTAAGCGGTTTCTGACAGCTCCATTTTTTTTAAGTTATCCTTTACTGACTTTTACCCTGTGGTGAGATGGTTGTATTCATGCCTGCTAATGCACTGTGAATTCACCTAGATTGGCTTTTTATGCACCATTACTAACATTCAGCAGCTGCTGTTAACTGAGTTCAAATGAGTGCATATGAACATTGTGCCACAACCTGAAAGAGCCATGAAAGTAGGCATTTAATTAATTCAAATCTGCCAGTACGATGACACCAATGTGGCCAGAAGGATGATTTGATTTGTCAAATTCATTTCAAATATAAATGAAATTGACATTTGCTATAATGCTTTTTTATTCCTGTGCTGTTTGTCTGTGGCTACTGAGGATAACTCACATCTTTCTGCACGATTGGATATATTTCCTCTTGAATTGCTGACCTCCTCAAGAGGCATATACAGTCCTTGAAGGGTTTCTGAATGGTTGAAACTATTGCAGTAGCTCCAGCTCCTGGGGCCCCCACGGAAGCGATGCTGACAGTTGAGGAGTCCAAACCAGTTGCTACCAAGAATCCTGAGGTAGCCAGCAAGGATTCTCAGGCTGGGACTGCTTTAGAGTGTTCAGGTAGGTCTGAAGTTAAAGGAGCAGGCTGGAGTTGCCACACGTGCACCTGATTTAAAAATAAATAAATAAAAACACTGTCACACACCAGGGTTTCTGAAGTGCCAGCTTTGTTTAATCTGAGGCCTTAGATTTGGTTCTCCCTCTTTCTCAATAAATAGCAGAAATTTGGAAAACAAGTAGACTCTCTTTAGCTGGCCAGTATTGTATTTGATCCTTTCCTAAAGCATTCCTAGGTTTGCTTTCTGTCATTCCCAATATGTATCTTACTTGGAAAGTCAGGTGAAATGTTGTATCTTAATAATCTTTCTAAAATGTTTCTGATGATGGAAGCAACAATAATCCTTTCAAGTTAATGTCAGACTAATGGCTGAGTACAGCCTTTCACGGAGAAATGGTTCTGCTTCCTTAGCATGAACCTTATCACTTTCTGTTTGTATCCTGGGCTACCTTATTCCAGAACTTTTTTTTTTTTTTTACTCTTATTTTGGATTGTATGTTCAGTTCTCTCCTACGATCATGTGTTATAACTGCATCTCCAGTTTTGCCAAGATTTGATGCACAGGGATTGACATGAGGCACTAATCTTTTAATATCACTGTTTTCCTTATTAAGTGGGCTGTTAAGTAGCAGTTAAGTGTTCCTTTGCCTTCTCTCTTATATCTGCCTAATGGAAAATATAGCATTACGTCCAGGTCAGTTCCTAGTTCATAAAACAGCCAATTATGACAGGATTGAGATTAATTCCCTCCATCTCATGGGTTCCAGCATTTTTTCTGGAATTAAGACATGAGCTTTAAGTGCAAGCAGCAGAAAGGCATAAACTTCAAGATGGAGTAGGATTGAATTTCATAGATTTGGTTTCTGTACTGCAGAAGGATTGGTATAGTCTGAATGCTTGCTTAATCTAGCTTTTACATCACCCTTTTGCTATATTTGCCTTGAATTCTGGATGTCATCCCAGTCCTGCTGTCAACAGCCCACTATTAGAGTTACTACACTAGCAAAAGGTTTTGCCCAACTTAGCCATTAGTCTAAATGAAGGAGCAAATGACTCTTGATTGTATCAAAATATTTTTTCAAAATATATTACAAGTCCACTTTATAAAATTATTTTCTCTCTTTTTTTTTCTGCCTTAGTTTGGGAAAGCCAATCCAATGTAATATAATGCATAAACTAGAGGAAGATTTGAAACCACTTAAGTCACATGAGATTCCTTGTCCCATGCAATCAGACAAATATATCTTCCTTGTATATGACCCCTCTGAGCTTTTGCCTCTGGCTTTCTCTAAATAGTTGACTTCATCCCAGGAGAACTGCAGGTCCTAATGTAACTATTTGCTTTTCTGATGCATATGTGGTACATAATATAGGCAGTGCCTGTTGGATCAGACCCCTGGCCCATCTAGTCCAGCAGTCTGTTCTCACAGCAGCCAGTCAACTGCACAAGGAAGCCTACTAGTCTCTCAGCAGCTGGCCTTCAGAGGCATTTACACTGCCATCAAAGCTAACAGGCCTGGATCCCCATGACTTCCATGAATTGATCCAATCTTTTTTTGAGGTCAGCACACATCTTGTGATAGCAAATTCCAAAGTTTAATTATGCATTTGTCCTGATTCTTCTAGTATTTAATTTCATTGGGTGACCTCTGGTTCTAATATTTTGGGAAAGGGAAAATAGCTTCTTGTCCACTTGATGAAGTTTTATAAGGTTAATTAAAATGCCCTCTTAAAAGATTGTTGGAATAACTCTTAGAATCAGCAGCGGATGCTGTCCACATCAATTCATATTGAAGGGGGCATGCTGGGGCACCTCAAACCACACATCATGTGTTAATGCAGTGAAAATAAAAGATGGAAAATGCATCTTCTATAAGTAGGTTTATTTTAATTCAAGTCTCATCTAAGTGTGAATAATGACAAAGTCCTTTAATTGTGGAGATCCTGTTGGTTGTCTTGATCAAGCCAAAAGAATGGAGTCTTCTGGATTGTTCTAGCCCCTGTTTTATTGATCTGCTGTTTAATAACTGTTGATTTTGCTCATTTAGCACCTGCCATTCCTGCTTCTTTCCCTGGTGCTACTGAAGCACCTCCAGTCTGTTCTCAGCTTCCCATTCTAGCATCAGGTATTTGTTCTTAATCTTAGCATGTGTCATCTTAAACAGTATTTTTGCAGTGTTGGGTTAATGCAATTAATATAGCATACAATTAGATGGGAGTGGATAGTAGTAGATATTACTGCACTTGAAGGCCAGGCTTCAGAACTGCTATCCTTGGTAAGTTTAGCTTATGAAATGCCTGGGCTCATATATTAAATGATTTGCCTGAAATGTGGTTGCTTCATATTGATACAGTATGATTTGACTCACTTGAGGTTTTTGCTGTAAGCTTCTCTGCAGTAAACTTATTTGAGAGCACACAGAGGCTTCCCTCATTAAGATAGATGGCAAACCAGTTTTCCCAATTTCATTTCTGTAGCCAGTTGGAGCAATCCTTTGGTATTACAAATGGAACCTCTACTGGTCTATGGAGCAAATTGCCAAACAAGACATTTCAGTGCATCACAGAAGTTTGAATGCTTCAAGTTTAAATGCTGCAACTTGTTTACTGAACTAGCAGCTTTGCCATCTTGAAATGAGGGAGGGAGAAAGAAAAAATTATTAGCACACATTAAAGGAGAAATAGACATTTGCATAACAGGGTTGGATTTTTGGTAAGACTCACTTGGCCAGTGATAATAACTACAGGTAGTCCTCACTTAATGACTGCAGTTGGGGCTGGCAGCTCTATCACTAAGTGATGTGGTTGTTAAATGAAACGTGATTGCACCCAACTTACGCAGTCTGCTGCAGTCATTAAACAAATTGCCCATGGTAGTTAAACGTGATGTCACATGATCATGACTTGCAAGTTACTGCTGGCTTCCCCATTGACTTTGCTTGTCAGAAGCCAGCTGTGAAGGTTACAAATGTGATCACGTGACCATGGAATGCTGCAACCATTGTGAATGTGCACCAGTCGCAAAGCTCCCGAATCATGATCATGTGACCGCAGGGACACTGCAACGGCCATAAGTTTAAGGACCGGTTGTAAATCTACTTTCTCAGCACCATTGTGAGTTTGAACAGATGCTGAATGAGGCAGTCATTCTTGGAGGACTACCCGTATAGCTTGGCTGTGATGTAGTGGCTTGTCCAGCTATTTGGCAGCATCAAGCTAACCTTGGCTGGTCTCAAAAACCTAAGTAGGGTTGGGTGAGAGACCACGGGAAATGGTTAGAATGAGAAAATATCTTGGAAGAAAGGAATGGAAAACTATTTCTATATTGTTGTCAAGAATTACATGGATATGTCCATAAACTCACCAGGAAATGAGTTCACCTCAAAGGAAACTATACTTTTGCCTTTCAAATGGCTTAATTCTGCATGCATCCTTACGGGAAATTTTGACTTTCTGAAAAGTTGTGGCTGCAAAGACATAATTTTGTTTTGTTCATCAACTGTATATGCTGCCAAATTCTCTGGACTTTCAGACAAAAATACAATAACGTTCTACATAATAAATAAAGAGTAACACAATACAGTACACAAGAGCAAACCAATGATATAATAGCTATAAATAAATATCCAAGTAAAGATGCTTGGGGGTGGGAAAAAATTTGAAATTTTCTGGCAGCAGTTGTAATCATTTCTCCCCTACAAGTAACAGTACTTCAATGTGGGAGGCTTTATAGATGACTTATTTTTTCTTCCTCCATATTCCTTTTCCAATGCTGACTTACTTTTTCTCCTTTAGCAGCTGTTTCCAGCTCCTCTGTTTATAGCCCTGTCCACCCTTCCTCTTCATGCTATGACGCTAACTCTCCCCTTGCTGGCCTCTGTCCTTTTACTACCCCACCGGAACTGGTTACCTCTGTCTCTTCGGCGCTAGCCACTCCTGATGCTGCCTTGTCTTCTGCTGACTCAGTTATATGGTCTCAGACTCTTTCTCCCTTGAAACCACCAGTTTTGGCTGGTAGTGCACCTACTGATACAGACCCGTCTCCATACATTTCTTTAGGGCCTGTTGCTTCTCCCCCAGCCCCAGTAATTTCCTCTGAATCTCTTACTTCTGCTTCATCAACATCCCCTATAAGCACAGTAGGGGCAACTTCTGCAGCTTCAGTTTCTCCAATTCCATCATCTCCTGTCCCAGCTCCTTTCATTCTCCCAGTTGCTCCTGTTTCTCCTTCTATGGCTGCAGCTCCCATAGTTGCCTCTGTTATTGCTGAAGTTCCAGCTCCTGCCACTCTGTCCTCATCCTCTACTGCAACTCCTTTGCCCCCAGATTCTGCAGGTGCTCCTGCCTTGTCACCAGCACTTCCTGTCCTTAACACTGCTACCCCTACTCTTGGTCCAGTGGCTCACACTTCAGCCTCTGTTCCCGCTCACCAGCCTGTTTCTTCCACACCCATCAATCCTGTTACATCTCTTCCTCCTCTTCCTGACTCCATGACCCCTCACAGTCCCATCATTTCTCCAGTGCCTGTGTCAATTCCTTTATACCCTGCAGGGTCACCTACAGAATCTGCATGTCATCCTGTGACTCCTTTGGCAGCTGTTTCCAGTTCTGAGATCCCTGCTTCTTTCCCTAAAGTTTCTGGGGCTGATCCTTTGTCTCTAGCAGAAGTTGCCCCTGCAGTACTACCTGTAAAATCTACTTCCGGTCTTGAATCCAGTCTTATGGCCCCAGCAAGGCCTGCTTCTACACCTTTGTTACCTGAAGGTCCTCCTGGCAAACTTCTTACACCTGTTTCTGACTCTTTACCACCTATGAAATTGGTTTCTGGTCCTGCAGCCCCAGAAGTATGCCCTATATCTGGTCCACTATCTCATTCTTCCCAGCCAGAGACTCCTATTTTAGCACCTGTTTCTGACTCTGTGACTACTTCTCTAGACAAAGCAATGCCAGCTTCTAAACAGGTAGCTCCTGCCAAGTCCCCTGTGAAACCTCTTCCTCCTTCAGAATGTGCTTCTGGTCCTATAGCCACAGCAGGTCCAATAATGAAGCCTGCCTCTGAGTCTGTATCCCTTTCTGGAGTCCCAGTAGGCCATGTTTCTAGTCCTGTGCCACTTTCTTCACAGCCAGAGAGTCCTGTTTCAGCTCCTATTTCTGGCTCTACTTCTCCGGGCACGGCAGTGTCTAAATCTAAAGAATTGGGTACAGTACTTTCCTCTGTGAAACCTGCTTCCCCTTCAGAACCTGCTTCTGCTCCTGTGTCCTCATCAGGCTCTGTTCCTATACCTTTGCTATCTTCAATGCCCCCTGTGAAATCTACTTCTTCTGAGCCCATTGTCCCCTCTGCAACACCAGCAGGACTTATTTCTGCTCCAGTGCTAACTGAAGGGCAACTTGTGAAAACTGTTCCTAGTCCTGTGGCTCCTACAAGACCTCCTGTGGAACCTGCTTCCCTTTCAGCATCTGTTTCTAGCCCAATAATGCCTCCTATAGGCCCTTCATCCCCTGTTTCCAAGGTGGTTCCATCTGTTTTGGAACCAGCTGCTGTTCCTTCAGTATCTGCTTCTGGGGGTGTAATTCCAGAGATACCTGTTTCCCAACATGCAGCTGTTTCTGGCCCTGTGGCTGCAGTAGAGTCTGCTCTTGTTTCGTTGGCACCTGCTGTGAAACCACTTTCAACTTCTGAACTTGCGTCTAGCTCTTTGGCTATGACAGAGCCTGTTTCTAGTCCTGTAGCACCTGCTGCCCATACTCCTGCACCCACTTCTGGAACTACAGCCCTTCCTGTAACCTCAGCAGGAGTTACTCCTAGCTCATTGGCACCTGCCTCCCATCCAGCAGTGGCTGCTCAGGTACCTCTGTCTGAGCATCAGGCATCACCTATGGTTGTAGCAGAGACTGCTTCTACTCCAGTGACACCTGCTGCTGTTGCTGCCCCTATAACTTCTTCTCTGGGCCCAGCATTGCCAGTTTCTCACCCTGCACCCTCTACGGTGCCTTCTGTGGTATCTGCATCAGTGACCCTTCCTGGAACCCCTGCTGTTTTTCTTAAACCTTTTTCCGCTCCTGACCCAGTAGCCTCTGTCATCCCTCCTCCTGGCATTGCGGCTCAGCATTCCCCATTGGCTCCTCCCATTTCATCTGCAACAGCATTTTCTGTTCCAGTGACCCTTAGTTCTGACTCTAGCCCCCAATTGCCAGCTGTCCCTGTTAGTTCCACGGTCTCAGCCTTGGACATGACCCAGGTTTCCATTTCAGCTGGGGATGTGATGCCTTCCCAGAAAATGGCATCTTTGCCTCTTGCACCTGCTGATCTCTCTGTTTCTACTCCTCCTGTTGCCAGCAATCTCACTCAGCCTGCTTCTCCTGCACCCTCTCCTTCTACCCCTGTGAAAAAGCTAGATCCTTCCTCTGTTCCTCCCAAGCCATGCCCAGTTGCGCCTGCACCTGGTTTAGCACCTGAAGTGACCCCCAGTCCTATCTCTGCTACCCTTGAAGACGACGAGCTGCCACCTTTGATCCCTCCAGAGGCACATGTTGAGGAGTCACCTCTGCAGCCAGTCCTGGTGGACTTCTCTCCTAAGCCAGCTGTGCCCCTTGCTGAGGTTCCAGCAACTGCTCCTTTACCTCCTCCTCCTGCCAAACAGCCTTCCCTGAAGAATGACAAGGGTATTTGCCTCTTTGGTTTGCTGTGTGCATGAATATCAAAGGCCATTCACTGAATACTAACTTAGTTTTACAGGCAGAGGCGTGAATTCACCCTGCTTTAACTGTTAGACTAGAAAAACACTATTTAGAATTTAAGATTTACTAAGTCAAAATAAACCTAGGTTAAGCTGTCCTAGTTGAAGTCAGTTGTGCACACTTGTGATTTATGTATAAGAATATGTGCTACTAATGAGAGTTGAATCACCGAGCATGATGTGTGTGTTTTAATAGAGGATGTGACATAAGCCTTGTCTGAGCTGATATTTCTGGAAGAGAACTAACCTAGCCATTCTAATCACAGCTTTGTTTTCAATGGCACTTACTGTCCTTTCAGCCTGCTTTCTTTGTTTCTAGCATTTCGCTTGTGGTTGCATATCTAGTAGATGTTGTTAATTGCAGTTGCATTTAATGAAATGTTCTGTGCTATGAGGTAATGTTTTACCCTCATTCTAGAAGGAGAATTTGTGGCCTATTATAATGTCCCTCTCCAGTTCGTTGTGCAGTGTCTGTATTTGCAGTTGCATTTGGAAGATGTGTGGGTGTGTATAAATAAACAGGAAGCTCTCTGTTAAATACTTACATATACTGTACGTTAAATTCAGGTGTCTGCCAGAGAGTAGAAATGAGTAGTCTAGTGTTTCTGTCCAGTTACCAGTCACTTAAGTGTAGTCTCATGCATATGCAATTTGGGGGAGGGGTGTCAGGATTTTGCATCAGCTGGAATTAATGTATTATTACTGAGATAGTCAGGGACCTCGGGTGTGCTTGTTCCAGAAAAACTGTGTCCTAGATATGTTTTCTTGTCAGTAGTCACATTTGTTCCCTTCTTGCATTGCAATCATACAGATGTTACAGCAAACAGGCATGTGAGCTAGCAGTCCACTGAAATTTGCATCCAGAGATAGTAGTCATATGGTGGTGGTGGGGAGGATGGTCTTGTGATTATCTCTCCGAAAGACACAAAGACAAGCTATGTTACAGGATTTTAAAGTACTTTTAAAATTTACGCCTTTCTATTACTTTATAAGTGAGGGATTATTCAGTGTGCACTTTAGTCCTTGCAAACATCTTTCTTGAATTTGGTTGTTTTAAAACCTTGGGAATGTGCCATGAACTTGAGCAGTCTTTCTTCATCTTCCTCTCTCTTGGTCAGCATCCTTTGTTCCATGATGCAGGATAACCAGTTTGCCAAAAAAATTTAAAGCGTACTTCTGGTTCACATATTATACCAAACCATAATGTTACTTCCTTTGGCTTACCACGTGTGTACCCAGGCCACTGTGAGCAATTACTCATAATTAAAACATGGATTAGTGTGATGTCTGAATCTACTTTAAAGCAGTCTTAATTAGTGCTAGCTATTGTTTGCTCTATGTAGACGACATGATGAACCTAAACTCTCACAAATTGTGAAAGGGAAGGGAATCTGCATATAATGGGGAAAGGTGTTCAGGTCCATAGCATATTCCTAGTCTCCAATCATGGGGTAAATTACACTGTAATGAAACTGCCATGTTCTATCTTTAAAAAATATTACAGGTAGTCCTCAGCTTACAACCACAATTGGGACTGGAATTTCCATCACTAAGTGATGCAGTCATAAAGCAAGACATCACAAGACTGCATTGCTTAGCAGTGGCAATCCCTGCATTCCCCATTTCCATTGTTAAGTGAATTCCACCAGTCGTTAGCCAAGGACCCACCCAGTCCAAGCCATTCTGGGCTTGGTCCCTCCAGCCTTGAGCCTCAATAAGGTAAGGGACTGCCTCCAATTCCCCCCTACCTATTTCCCCCCCATCTCTGCCTTTTTGGCTGCCCTGCACCCTGCCTAGTGGGGCAGCAAGCAGCCCCAGAACCGCATGGCCTCTTCACTTGCTTGCACATACCAACACCCTCCTTCGCACACTCGCACACACCGTGCCCTCTGCTGACTTGCACACACTAGTGCCCTCATTCCCCCTTTGTTTGCTTGCATGCACCACACCTTCCTTCTCTCGCTCGAGGACTCTCCAGGGGCGCTTTTGGCACTGAAGGAGTACTCCAGGGGCACTTCTGGGCGCTGGAGGACTCTCCAGAAGTGCTTCTGGCACGCGCGCTGCAGCTCATGTTGGAAGCTGCTGACCTTTTATGAGGCTTTTTCCTTCCTCCTGCAAAGCCTTCCTTCTGCAAAGCCCCAGAGCCGCAGCCCAGCGCAAAGGGGGCACAGTGCATGCAAGTGAAGGGGGAAGGAAGGCACTGGTGCATGTGAGCGAATGGGGGAAAGAAAGGTGCAGTGCAAGCAAGCGAGCAAAGAAAGGCCAGGGTGGGTGGGGGAGACTTACCCAAGCAACTTGTCACCTCCCCTGCCAGCTTCCCCATTGACTTTGCTTGTGGGAAGCCGGCAGGGAAGATTGCAAATGGCAGTCACGTTTTTGCAGAGTGCCTGGCAACCGGTTGTAAGTGCAAACGGGTTGCCAAGCACCCAGATCGTGATCACATGACCACAGAGGCACTGCAACAGTTGTATCTTCGGAGACCAGTCATAAATCCATTTTTTTCAGCACCATCATAACTTTGAATGCTGAACGAATGGTTGTAACTCGAGGACTAACTGTATTCAAAGCAGATGACATCCTAATCCTGAGAATGTGATCAGAACTTTGCTCTAAGGAAACTTGTTCTTCCTGGGAACCCCTGATTTAAACTAGCCTTGATTTAACAAACATAAACCATCGTTTATGTGCCAACCATTAACCTATTGCCAGATAAGTTAAACCACTATTATATTAAATCACTGCCGTTTCAGAATTTTGTTGTTTATAATTTTTTTTTTTTTATGTTTCTGTTGAGAATGTTCGGAATATATTCTTTTACTACCAGATATTTCTGAAGTTTGTTGGCTTGAAACTATTTTTAACAACATTGGCACAATAAAAGAATGAAAACTTTCTTCATGACCAAGCAGCAAAGCTCTGCATGTTTTGCCTGGGCCTGTCTGCCACTCCCAAGAGAGACCAAGTTGGAAGAAATTATGCATGTTGATTTCTGTAGGTTCTGGAACAGAATCCGACAGTGATGAATCAGTGCCAGAACTTGAAGAACAGGACTCCACGCAGGCCACTACACAGCAGGCACAGGTGAGAAATGGAAAGAACACATGGACTGTATTTAATATGCTGGAGCAGGGCTGTAAAACATCAAAGTCTTGAAGTAAGTATATTTAAACCTCAGAAATCTCACACAGCAATAGTGAACACATAATTTACAACAGATAAGATCTGACACTACAATATTCAAGATAACGTTTACAACAGGTGATCACAACTTGAGATCTAGGCTGCATGTGACCACCACTCTCTAAATCCTGGGGTGTAACCCTGGCACCCTCCAAATATTGTCACCATGTTGTAATTTTTATTATGACAGAAGGAGAAAATTGTTGAATACTGTTGCCATGACACAACTGCAGTTGTGCTTCTAGCCCAAGGTAAATGTTAATCCCCTACTTTAACAATAGATGTTCATGGATATCCTGGTCAGATGGGAGGTAGCCATCTTTGATGGACCCCAAGCTGCTGAGATGCTGACACTTCCCACTACTTTTTAAAAATACCATGAAATATAAAGACAATTGCACAGCTACCCATACAGGATTTGCAATATCACCAGTAGGTTTCGTGAATGCTTACTCATTCTACTTCTCCATTTTTCTCACGTTTCACCTCTTGTCCTAGCATGGTGGTGGGAATCATGAAAAGTGAGCCATGTGCAGCCCAGTGGAACATCTTAGTTTTTGTCCTGGTCTTCCCTAGCTTTTGTTGTACCCATCCCCCAACAAACTACTCGAAGGCATAACCCTCAAAGGCGATGTGCAGCCCTCAGTTTGAAAAAAGTTGAGTACCCTGATTTGCAACATTAGTTTCGCACATCAGTGCACATTCTAATTTGTGCCTTGGTTATTAGACAATTTTTCATCCATGTCATTGTGTATACCAGATAGAGAAATGGTAGATATGATATGATGCATACAGTATCTGAAATTGGTATGCTACAATTTCCAAACATGAAACTAGAGGAAAAATGTCCTGTAAATGTAATACATTTTGAAAAATGGGTGCTTACCTTTTTAATTTTCTGCAAAGTAAATAGTTAATAAAGTAATAGTAAAGTAATAAAGCAGGAGGAAGTATAACATGATGAAATATCTGCATTCCATGAGTCACAACTAGCATGGAAAAAAGATTATGGGGTTTACAATCCAAAACATCCAGAGTTTGGATATGCTTGGAATAAATCAAGCTAAGAACAGAGCATTTCAGGAGTTAGAGAGAGAAACTACAATGGATGCTCATTTTACATTTTCAAAATTAAACTGGGGAGTTTCTTGAATCAGTTTCTGCAATATATATATTTTTTCCAAAATATGGAGTAACAGCTGTTGCTGAGAGACTTCTCGGGTTTTTCATCATGCCCTGCGTCCTTTCCCTTCATTAACTTTTTCCTTGTTTTGGTTTGTTTAACATTTGACCTGAAGGAGGGAGTTTGAATGCTGTAATTGTAGAGCTAAATAAGGAATTTCCCTGCTGTGGATTGTAATGTTTGTTATCCTATCTCTGACCATCACTCAGTTTCACGAAGAACATGTTTCTCTTTTGGAGAATACACAGGGGAAATACCAAAGTCAGGGGATGGTAACTACTAAACATGCTTCTCCACAGATCAGTGTGATCCTGAGTTGGTACATAAAATAACATTTGAGTGTTCCAGTTCAGTATTTGAAGTTATGTAAGAAGATGGGAGTAATTAAGCAAACTGGGGGCTGTCTGGCAAAACTTTGGCCCTGTATTTTGATCTGGAGGCTTTTTAGTGAAGATATACATGTACATATCTCAGTTCTCTTATTCTTGATGGTCAGGGTTTTTAAAAAGGCCTGTATGTGATGTTCTTGGCAGCTTGCAGCAGCAGCTGAGATAGATGAAGAACCAGTTAGCAAAGCAAAACAGAGCCGGAGTGAAAAGAAAGCACGGAAGGTAAGACCAAGTTAAGAGTTCCTGCTGGCTTGCTTGATTCAGCCAGCAAAAGCCATCGTTGCCCCTGAATCTTTAATTGTATAAACACCTAGGGTTGTCTTGCAATGCTTGTTCTACTGCAACCAACCAAAGTTGGATTTTATTTTTTGTTGCTGTTTCTGCAAGTCATTTCTTACAGCACATCCTTGTTTTGCAAAAGCTGTTGAAGGAAAGAGAGGGCTTAGGGAGAGTTACAAAGTCAGAAATGAACCAATTCCTTTTGTTTTTTTTCGACAAAGACCCTGCTTGTCCTACTGGGAAACGTTTAGGGTCTGAGATACGCTGTTATAGTCAACTTGTCAAAAATCCTAAAACTACATAATATCACAGAAAAGAATATATTGGAATAAATCTCTGGATCTGATGAGTCTGTTGGCTTCCCATCAGGGATTTTTTTGTGTCCAGAGAAGTTTTACTCTAAGAACAAAGTCAAGCTCTGCTCTGTTTGCTATTTCTGAAGTGCAGTCCTTGTTTTATGGAAGACGCTGAAGCAGAGATAACCCATAGTTGACAGCATCACTGGCACAGACTTGAAACTCTGGGTTAGGTTTTTGGGGGGGTGCCACTTCCCTTTCAGAAAAAGATTGCGTAGGTTGTTCTACATTCATCAAATAGGAAAGAATGTGTCCCATTACGCAGGCCATCTTATAGCCCTTGTGACCTCCAGACTGGGCTATTGCAGTGCACTGCCCTTGAGGAACATTCAGAAGCTTCAGTTGGTCCAGAATGTGGCAGTGCAGGCAGTTAATGGTGTCATTTTTTCAACACATATGACACCACTGCTCTGCCAGCTACATCGGCTTCCAGGTTCAATTCAAGGTGCTGGTAGTTACATTTAAAGCCCTTTGTGACTTGAGTCTGGGCTACTTATGGGACTATCTCTCCCCAATCGTTTCTACCCATCCCATCCAGTCTGGTGAAGGGGCATGCTCTGAATACCATCAGCTGAGGAATGTTGGCTGGCAGGGCCCAGGAGGAGGCACCTGCCCTGTGGGACATTGTTCCACCTGAGATTAGGTTAGCCCGGACCTGCTGGCTTTTTGCAAGGCCCTAAAAACTTGGTTTTGTGCCTAGGCCTGGGACCCCAGGAGTGTGATAGAGCCTATCTCTTGGCTTTGTTGACTGTTATTTTATGAAGCTCAGCTGCATTTGTTTTTATTTTATATTATGTATTTCATTTGTTTTATCTATTTTATTGTAAGCCGCCCAGAGTCGCATGTGTGAGGTGGGTGGCTATATAAATCAAACAAATAATAAAATACTTGGTGTGATTTTGCCATGAATTAGACTTTTTTCCACATGGAGAAAGGAATCTTGAAAACAGGGTCACCCACTGTAGGAAAGGAACCTTCACGGTAAGTCCAGTGTTCTGATCTCACCGTGCCCACTTCTGCAGTGCATTTACGAGTCTAGCTCAGGTGCTCAGCATTTAAACCTTGTCCCAAACAATTATGTTTTGTTTTTAAGGCAATGTCCAAGCTTGGCCTTCGTCAGGTCACAGGGGTAACCAGAGTTACCATCAGGAAATCCAAAAACATCCTCTTTGTCATCACCAAGCCAGATGTATATAAAAGTCCTGCGTCAGATACCTATATAGTCTTTGGAGAAGCAAAGGTAAGCTGAATTTAGAGAATCCCCAGCAGAGGAGTCTTAATCATTTATTTTTGCAACAGTCAGTAGATTTGCTCCCAGTTAGAACTTGGGACTTGTAATTCAAATGAACGAAAAACACTTGCTCTGCAGAACCTCCCTGACAACAGGTTCATATGTATGGACATGGTTTGTTTCGTGGGAGGAGATTAAAATTTTTGTAAAAGAAAGAGTTCTTTCTAAAGCTGCAGCGCCTGTCGTAATAGTATTTATAAAGTTCTCTGTTCTGCTTTCTTTGCTTACCATTAGCTTGGTCAGTTGTAAATACCTGACTGATTTTTTTCCCCCCATTTCTACCAGATTGAAGATCTCTCCCAGCAAGCACAGCTGGCTGCTGCTGAGAAATTCAAAGTGCAAGGAGAAGCTATTTCAAACATTCAGGAAAACACACAGACTCCTACTGTACAAGAAGAAAGTGAAGAGGAGGAGGTAAGCTTCATTTTTACAAATTTGTGAGCTGGACCTTCCAGAAAGCTTGAGGCACGCAGCTAGCAATTTCTGCTAAATCATTGCTGCTGATCTTGTTTGCTTGAGACTTGTATGGTCAGAAGGGCCTCCCTGCTGATATACAGATATACTAGGTTTAGCCTGGTATCAGGCTAGAAAGAGGTATAAAACTGAAATGGCATTGAGAAATAGAGCCTAGTACTGCTTTGTATCCTATTTATGTCTGTCGGCCAGCCTGTGCTGATCTCATTCCTCTCTTGTAAATATCGAGCTTCCTTTATGTCCCTAAGTCCACAACAGGCAGATGGTATATTTCATTCCGGGTTTCTTTACAGTTATGTCAAGGTAGTACCTCAAAATACAGTGTACACATACCTCTAGTTCCTGCAGCCAGGGAGGTCCCATGCCTCTGGCTCCTTGCCAGTTTCTCAACATCCTTCTTGAATCTTCAGATATCATTTACTTCTGTTTAGGCGGCAGGGAGAGAGAAACTGAGCCTGTTTACTGATGAATATCCTCCTTCAGTACCTCCCTCCCAGCAATTGTATGAAGTACTGTATTTAAAAAAAACAAAACGAAACAGAGCCAGTTGTTATCTCTAGTTTCAGGTAGTAATTGATTGGGGAGTAACAGGTTCAGTGGGTAAATTTTCAGTACAAGCATCTATTTGTTAGCAATCTTGCATGTCATGCACAGTCCCAATAACTATAATTGTGCTTGGGCTTCATCCTTTGTGGAATGAGATGTCATTCAGTGAGCTGCCTGACATCTAGATAACAGCTTGTACGCTACCAGCTGTGTGATTGGCCTGTTCACTGCAGTGCACATGGGCTTCTTCTCTGCCATTGGTAGCAGATGCCTAGAATGGGCTGGCATCGAGCAGAGCCCAGACCAGGAAGTGCTTTGGAATTTTCAGCATGTCGAGATAGCACATTCACTGGTTTGCTCTGCAATAACCCTTTTTTCTCTCCTAATCAAACCATGCATTCTATGTGTGTGATAGTGCAGAATTCATTCTACCCAAGCTATTGCATTTTGTTCATTGAGTTCTGTGGAGTTCCTAGATGTGTGTGCTACAATGAGTCTCCATTTTGTTCTTGTACTTGCTTTGTTTTCCCTGGATGTTATAGCAAGCTCTCCATTTTGGTATATTTTTCTCCTCTCCCAATGCCAGGGAAGCCCATCATTCAGTGCTGCTCATGAGATTAAAAAATGGAAACAGTTTTTTAAGTTCACCAGAATGTCTGTAGCAATCCATAAGGTTTCATTAGGCTATCTTTTTTGCATCTTAGGAAGGCTTTATAGTTACTGTGAAATCTTTATTAAACAGGCAACTATTACAGTCCTCTTTGACAGAGCATCTCTTTATTCCTGATTGATAGAAAAACTTAACAGATGGCTTGAGAGATTATTCATCTTTTTCCTTACAGGTTGACGAGACTGGCGTTGAAGTGAAAGACATTGAGTTAGTTATGTCCCAAGCAAATGTTTCCCGGGCAAAAGCAGTCCGTGCCCTGAAGAATAACAGTAACGATATCGTAAATGCAATTATGGTAAGTGCCTGATTGAGTGCCATATGTGACTAGGTTGCTGTACCCCAAAATCTGGAGAATAGTTGGGAGAATTGACCATGGGCATTTTAAGTGGTTATCTCACTTGACTAACCAACTCATTGGCAAGAATAAAGCTCTGTTTTTATTCATTATTTTTATTATTATTATTATTATTATTAATTAAATTATCTCTGCCCATCTCCCCCCAATGGGGGACTCTGGGCGGCTCACACAAGCCATTAAAACAATAAATATATATAAATACAAGGGCATAACTGATGTATAACCCGAAGTTGTGCAAAGGCCCTCCTGGCCACGGCTGCCACCTGCTCTTTGAGCAGGAGCCGTGAGTCCAGGAGGACCCCCAAATTACACACTGGGTCTGTCTGGGGCAATGCTACCCCATCCAGCACCAACGATGACAAAGTCCCTGATACAGAGGCGCCATTAACCCACAGCCACTCTGTCTTACCCAGGTTCAGCTGAAGCCTGTTGTTCCCCATCCAGACCCTTACAGCCTCCAAGCACCATGAAAGGGCGGTCACAGCATCACTTACCTCACCTGGGATGGAGGTGTATAATTGAGTATCATCAGCATATTGATGATACCTCATCCCATGATGACAGATGATCTCGCCCAGCAGTTTCATGTAGATGTTAAAAAGGAGCAGAGAGAGAACCGAACCCTGCGGCACCCCATGAAGGAGGGGCTGGCAATGGGACCTCTCACTCCCTATCACCACTGATTGGGATTGGCCCTGGAGAAAGGAGGTGAACCAGCACAGAACTGTGCCGCCCACCCCCAATTCCCTGAGCTGTCCCAAAAGGATACCGTGGTTGACAGTATCAAAAGCCGCTGAGATCAAGGAGAGCAAGGATGGTCGCACTTCCACCATCCCGCTCCCGCCAGAGATCATCTATAAGTGCGACCAATGCCATTTCCGTTCCATAACTGGGCCTGAAACCTGACTGAAAAGGGTTCAGATAATCCATTTCCTCCAGAATCCTTTGGAGCTGTGATGCCATCACTTTCTCAACCACCTTCCCCAAAAAGGGAAGGTAGGAGACTGGGCAAAAATTGTCCAGTACAGTAAGATCCAGGGAGAGTTTCTTGAGGAGGGGGTGCACCAACGCCTCCTTAAAGGCAGCCGGGAACGCCCCCTCCCGCAAGGATGTATTAACCATCGCCTGGATCCAACCACATGTCACCTCCTAAGCTGCTTTCACCAGCCAGGAGGGGCATGGGTCAAGATGGCAAGTGGTGGCCTTCACCATCCCCAGAATCCTGTCCACTTCCTCAGGATCAACAGGATCAAACTGTTCCCAGATAACTGGGTAAGAATGGTGCCCCGGTATCTTCCTAGACCCTGCCCCATGCTCGGAGTCCAACTTGGAATGAATCCGAACAACTTTGTCCTGCAGATACTCCAAAAATTCTTCCACGCAGCCCTGCAAATGAATCACCACATCCCCCTTACCAAGGAGGGATCTAGTGATCCCGAACAGGGCCACCAGGTGGCATTCTGCAGACACAATAAGGGTGGAGAAGTAATGGCGCTTCACCACTCTTATCGCCACAGTGTAGGCCTTGATAGCAGCTCTAACTTGTGTTAGGTCAGATTCAGTCTTTGTCGTCCTCCAGCGGCGCTCTAGACGTCTCTTGACCCTCTTCAGAACCCTCAACTCCTCTGTAAACCACGGGGAGTGTCGGGGCCAATATGGCGAGAGAGGCCGCATAGGTGCGATCCTGTCCAAGGCCCCAGCCACCTCTCTATTCCAGGCAGCAGCCAGGGCCTCCGCTGGACCATGCAGCGGATCCACGGGAATACCCCCCAGCTCCCTTTGAAACCCCAACGGGTCCATCAGGTGCCAGGGGCAGGCCAGTCACATGGGTCCTGCCTCCCTCCGGAGGGGGGTAGCATAGGAGAAACTCAGGGTCACCAGGATGTTGTCAGGTCAGTACATTTGCTAGTAATGTACAAGGGAAAAGGATATCAAGATGCCACATATGCTAAAAATTAGGTCAACTGCTATAGATTAACTTTGCAGTGAAGCAGAGAAGTGTCTTGTAGGAGAAACTTCCACTTCCAGTGTGGAGAGAATAGTCCAGTTAAACCTCTTTAATCTTCTAATACAAATACAGCAATGTTGTTTCCTTGGGGGTCACATAAATGCATTAGTGCTCAATGTTATATCCTAGGCAACTATTCAGGAACTAGGCACTGTATCTTTGCCTGTGCCTTTATCACAGCTACAATTGCACCCTTGCTGTTCTTGACCTCACAGACAGTCATAACAATAGCTCTCAAGGTCACTTGGCTGTGCTGGGTAGCTAAACAATTTGCTATGAACATTCCCATCCCACCACCTAAGGGAGCAGACAAAAAGATTGTTTCTAACTTGCTCTTTTCTGTTTCTTTCCAGGAATTGACGATGTAGCCATCCAGAAATGACTTTTTGGTGTTACAGAGAAGAGTAAATTGCAGCTGAATTGAAAATTTGTACTATTTCTATCAGTTAATAAAAGTTGTGGTTTAAAAGATTTTACATATCTTTGCTTTCCACAACATGTTAGAATCCTCAAATTGGAAAAAAATAGTGGGTAATGATCCTGGTTCAAATTCATTATTTGCTGCATTATTAGTTTCTACTAATCCCTTGAAAGTTTGCTGGGGTGCCGAAGGAGTGACTTTATGTGAGTCATTTTTTATAGATGCAGGCTCAGTCATAGAAACAATGGTTGTGTTCGCAATTTTCCTGTTAATGATCTCACTTAAAAGCAGCCTCGCTAGAGAAATTTTGTCTCTCTGTTTCAGCAATCCATGAAAAGCTTTTGCTACAGTTTCTGTGGTTGTGATTGGCCTTAACTAATGCTGATTCATCATTTGGACTCCTTCCATTGCTTGTCCCTGTTGATTAATACATATGTGAAGCACCTAAAGTGCAAACCAAACAATAACTATCATTACAGGATTTCATTAGAAATTCAGCAGTAGCACTGTTGTGTGCGAATGCTACCTCCTTTGTTTATGCAGAACCAGTTTGTGAAGAGAGGAGCTGTAAGAACAAAAAAATAAATCCCGCAAAAATGCAGGTGTGAGACATGCTCTTGAGCAGTCAGATTGTATCTTTGCTATATTGCTGCTGATTTTACAAATAACTAAAATTTAATCAGTATAATTGTTCAATGAATATGAGAAAATAAGATAGCTTATCTCTCCTCATGCTAAGGGAGCAGTAAGTTACAGCTTCACTTGTTTTCCTATCTTGAATATTTCTTTATCATACATTGGTTTGAGTGGTCATGCAAAAAATTAAATTTCAGTGGGAAAAGCTAGATTTTATCACCTCTATGAATAAACTTGCATAATTTTATCATTTTACATTTGTTTTGTTAGGGGTAAAGGATATGCCCTCTTTTTACTCACTGGAAAATTATTCAGCTAACTGCACATATGTTTGAGGTAGGTGCGTTGAAAATGCAGCCATAAAGAATAGGAAAAAAAAAATAGAAAAAATATTTTTATACGAACAGGCATTCATAGAAAAAATTGAGGTTCTCAAGGAAGTGAATTGTCCACAGAGTATGGTATTTGGTGCTTTTAATAATAATGCATATGATGGTTTTGTGATATTTGGGATAACAGCTGCCTTATACAGTGGAGTTTTCAAACAGCTGATGCTTCAGTACACATGTAATATAATCCCATTTTCTAGAGTTCTGAATGACCCACATTTTTCATAAAGCATCACTATCTTAAAAATGAAAGGAATCACTCAAAGTAGATAAAGAAATACTGACTTACGTGCATTATCCTGTGCTGGCTGTGAATAATGACGGAACATTCAACACCTTTATTTGGCATTAAGTTGAAGAAAATTGTCATGATTTAGAATGCAGCCCTTTTTATAATAGCTAGATTCCCATATCAAGCTAAGTAATAATGTGGTTTATCTCTGACTTAGTATGTGTTTAGCAAGCCATTATGCTTTAGAATGATATACAGACTTGGTCACTGTGGCTTGTTCAAAGCATGTTTTTAATATTCTGGGATAGAATGAACTGCAAACACAGTATTTGTTCCCAGGTCTCTTGAGAGCAGACCCTTAACAATCGTAGGCATCCATGGGGGACCAGGGTCGCAAATGACACACACATCAAGATGTCAATATACAAATTACATGATTTTGGTACCTACATCAAATATAATTGCACACAGTAATTGCACCATTGTGGCTTGTTACAGTTGCTCTTGGTCATAATGGTTAAGATAGGCTTATGTAACCAATATATGATTCAAAGTTTATAATCAAGGAAAATACAGAGAATCTTAAAGTATTTATTATTGAACAGAATCTGCAAGTCCATAAAGAAGACTCTGGTATTATTGATCCATATCTCTTTATTTGTAAAACATATTACACAAAGCAGAGAAAATTGTGGGGAACATGAAGCTAAACCTTATACTCACTCTTACCAGTGTGATGTAAAACTACACTAATACCGTGGAAGTTGGTGACGGTATTAGTGAAAATATCATTAAGACCTATTCTGATTGTACATTTATAAGAGTAATTCAAATTCACAAACTTATATAATTATTAGCAGTGAAATCAGAGTATCTGAAGATAAAACATTGGATAACTACATGTGGCATATAATATGTAACCCTAGAAATCGGGTTGTTTTTAGAAAACATCTGTGTATAGTATATTTGCCTTTCAAAAATCCTGCTGCTTTTGGTATATTGCTGTGTGCAATTCATTTGTTCGTTCATTCATTGTGTGTATAAACAGTGTAAACATTTCAAGATATGTTCACTTGCAATAAATCCAGTGACAGCCACACAAAAGGAGAGAGATTCTGCATAGAAAAACACCTAGCAGAGCAGACAAGTGTGTGCAACTTACAGGGTGGTTTTGGCAATGATGGGCACTGGTCTTCAAATTTGTGAGTTCCATTCATTTCCCTGTTGGTAAAAATGGTAGGAGAGCAACTGTTCAGGATTCCCATTTGTTTCGTGGTCCTTAGCAAAGCATCATGCCATCTCCTGAGTCCTTATCTGTTGATAATTCTGGATTGCTTATGTAGTTCCACCACAGAGTAGATTACAAGAATTGTTTGGATCTCTTGCTTTGCATCGGTGGCCTTCCAGATAAGAGTGTTCTGTACCCTTTGGGAAATTGACAGAAATGTTATAGCAGAAATGACACTACTGCAGAATCACATTAGGTATTCTGGAATGTTTTTCCCTATCCTTATTTCTGGAATAATCTTTCCAAATAAGAATGGGTTTTAATAGAAAATTGAATTACTTAATCCAATTAATTCCGTAGTCCAAAAGTGGACAGAATTTTATTTTATTTTATTATTTTATTATTTCAACTTGTATGGCCGCCCATCTCGCTGTAGCAACTCTAGGCAGATAACAGCACAATTAAAATAATATCAGAACAACATAAAAACTAAGGACAGCCAAGGTAAAACAATAACTCAAAAGCACAGCTACGCAGCTCCCTCCAACTATTCAACCTCCAAGCCTGTAAAAATATAGCTGAAAATAATTATTTTTTAATCCTTCATAATTCCTATATTCCAAGTACCATTTACAAAAATTCTGCTTGCTCCAAAACACCTAATATTATTTAGGTGGCTTTGGCTTACCTACAGTTGAAATCAAATGTGTTACTTCTACTTAAAACACATTAAACTATAAGGATTGACTCTAATTTCTAACATAAGGGATGGGGTTAGGCGGTTTTGTGGTTTTTGGAATCTACTTTGGGGTTGGTTGGTTTTTCAAAACATTTTGAGATTCATCAACTGGAGCCATTTGCAAAAAAGCGTAAATTTAGATAAATTGAGTGTAGGGACTTGTTTACACTTTGCACTTACTAAACAATTGAGAATCAAGTCAGAAATCTTTGCTGATCTATGACAAATCATGCAGAAATCTTCCATCTAGATCCTATTGATAACCTGCTTTAAGACAGCAGAATAATCATTTAAAATGTCACCTTCCAGGAGTAATATCAGACAGCCAGAATCTGGTGGAATTGGGCAGCCTTTAAATTTAAAATTAAATTAAAAAATTAAAATGTGTTTAGTAATAATTGAGAAAAGAAACAAGGAAGGAAATTGCAGTAAAACAGAAAAGCATGGAATATTTCTACAGGGCAAAAGTTCCCTCATACCAGCAAAACAAATATGCAAATGTGTGCGTATATATTGTGTGTGTGTGTGTGTGTGTGTGTGTGTGTATAAACCCAAAGATAATTTATATGTGATCTATGATTAATTACATTAAAATATATAGCTTTTTTTTTTAGTTCAGTCCTGTAGTAATGACAGAATCCATTTTTTATTTTCCCAATATGCTATAGTTATACTATGTTTGCTAATATCTCTTATATGAACCAAATGAAATGAATGATCATTTTATGATATGGTAACCCAGTTCAGGTAAGATACTTATTTGGAGAATGTGTATGTGTGTGTTTATGTGTCTGTGATAATAAATATATAACTTTAGAGAGATTAAATAATACAGTGTTTTCCAAATTCCATTTACAAGGCACTTCATTTTTAGGACAACTATATTAAAAATTACCTTTATACATACAGGTAACATCTTTTGTCTTCATTTTTTAAGTTTTCTTAATAATACATCCCCATGTATAAGGTCCTTGGAGGTCACCTTCAAATGACTTAGCAGCGAAAGGGAGTACTCAGTTGTGTTAATGAAGGGATATTTAAAAGTTCTCTGTAGCTGAGTAGAAAAATTATTTAAATTCCCTGTTGCTTAAAAATAGACAAAAAATTGGCGGATTCCTGGAACCAGAATTAAGTAGTCAAGTTCATAGCCTGAAAAAGATATTAATTTATGCCATCTATCATAATTCAGGTCTTTATGGTGGGGAAAAGAAACAGTCCTCTACTGTTATTCCCTGGCTCCCATCAGTCCGAATCCAGAATGGCCATGATGAGAGTTTCTGGGTGGCCTCAGGTTCCTCATTATAGCTTTAAATTCTGTGATGGTACAGACGTGTTTAAATCTTGTTTTTAATCTAGGCTCTTCTCTAAATAAGATGAAGAACTGAATTGGAGATACATTTTAAATGCAGTTTCATCTGTGGCACAAAGTGACCATGAGTTGCATATACGCTACTCTCTAGCGAGGGAGGAGGAAAAAGACTATAAACAGGTTGAGGAGATAACAGCGCAGCTGGTAATTAGGTTAAAAGTTTAAATGGATGTCATTAAGCTCTAATAGATGTCAAGCAAAGCAGTATTGATGATAACTACAAATGTCCTGGCAATGGGAAGCTAATTAACATGTAATGTGTTTAACAAAATGTTAGCCCAATTCAGAATGCTGGTGATGAAGTAAGTTGAAAGAAGAGCAGACCAGAAGGGAACCATAATTCCCAGTTCCCTGGATACTACCACGATGGACTGATTTCTAGCACTCCCCTCACTTTTATTGAATTAAAAGGCAATTTATCTTTTAGCTTACAATTCATTTGCATTGGTCTGCATCAATAATCCAGGCTTGTGAGAACCTGGTAATGATCTGATAATTATGTTGTACAATCCTGACCTGACATTCTGCCCAGCCATTATGCCATGTTCCATGAGAGAAAATGCACCTGTTTCAATGTTTTCTGTCCCATTGCAGAGGATTCTAGTCAGCATTCATAGTTATCTCGTTGCCAAGCGGAGAGGCTGGGTTTGTTTAACCCCATTCTGGCAACAACACTTTAGCAATATTCCCCAGCTACCAAAAGAAACAATGAGCTTGTAGGCACAGCCAAACCTAAAAATGAATCTCTTAACACTTATGGCTTAAAATGGAGGTGACCAACTTGTGGCCCCAGGGCTGCATGTACACACACACACCACACACTTCCCTCTTTTTGGCCCTTGCAACTCCCTCTGTTGAACAGCAGACTTTCCTGCCCTGGTGAAGCTGGAAATACATGAAAACAAGTGTAAGCCCTAAAATACTGTAGTGAAATCATTTTAAAACAGGTTACCCCCCCCCCCATCCCCTCCAAAAAAATCTCAGTCCTGCCCACATGGATGATTGAGCTCTCAGTCTCTCCTCAAAATATTAAATGCAACTCTCAAACCCCCAAAGGTTGCCCACCCTCTACTTAAGCAAGAATTGTCCTTCCTTTCCTTTGTGATATGGGACTCCTGGAAGTACAAAGCCATGATATAGATCTTCAGTTAGGATTTGAAAACTACTGTTTAAGAAACCAACTTCCTTTAAAATTGACTGTCTTCTTAAAATTATAAATAATAATTAGTCACAATGTGTCATAGTCTGGCTTGGATAAAGTGGCTTTCTGCTTCAGAAACAGCTTTTGGTGCACCAGTTACAACCTGAGCTAGATAAGATAATCTAGGCCATGATTCCTTATCTTTGATGATACCCTATCAGGAAGTTTACATTTGTACGAAATATGGCATAATTTACTGGGACCGTCAAAATGAGCCACTGTACTGACCTGCTGGCTATTGGTTCTTATTCCTGTAAAGTTCAAGGTGCTGCGTCTTCATTTTACAGTTCTAAACTGCTTGGATTTACTTTCTCCCCTATGAATGCCCTCCTATATTGTCTTCCTTGGCCATATTTCAGTGCCAATATTTTTTTCCTTCTGGAGAAAATGGCAGGAAAGTTCATTCTCTATCATACCTATGGTAAAGTTTTTGTTTTGTTTACAATTTATTATTTTCAGACTACAGTGAAGAAATATATGCTGAAACTTTACTGAACGTTAATAGCTTTCACTATACGGAGATCAGAACTTTGCAGTTCTATGTTTCTTCTTCCTTCACAATACAATGCTACTAATATTACCCTGTACCTATTGCTTATTTCCAAAAGTAGCATCTCAGTTAGGGATGCTACTCTCTGCTTTGGGAGACTGACTTGGGACTGGCTCTGATGCTTTTTTGCAACCAGGTTAAAACCTTTTTTTAGCTGCCCAGGACATTCATTTTTGCATCTGTTTTGAGGCTGGAGATTTACTTGCTTTTAGATTTATGCTGTTGTTATTACTGTTATTACTATTATCATAATCATCAGAATTATCAAAAAGTATTTAAACATAGACTGTTGAGTGGCTCCTCTAATGTTTTAATTACAGATTTCTTGTATTGATTAGAGACTTAGTCTAAAAGTTCTTCTACATTCTTTCTAAATCAAAAGTGCTATGATTCTGTCTTGATGGATTTAAATCAGCAGATGACAGACTGAGGGCCCAGAGTATATGTAGCACTTTAATGCTTCCTAAACAACTCCAAAAGTTGCCACCAAATTGTAATGTTTAATATGACAAAATAAGAACATGGTTAAATGTGCAGAGAGCCATTGTATGAACTATATTTAGTAAGGGAATTAATTCATTAATAATCTTTAATTACATTAAACCAAATATAAGGATTAAATCCTTGAACACACCTACTTTATGTGGCCCCAAACAGACCACATAAAGAGAAAATGTGACTTTTTACTCAAGAAAGGTTGCATTTGACTATTTTAGATCTTACTCCATTCTGAATGTTTCTTCTTCTAACACTGGCTGCTCTGTTTTCACAAACTACTGGGAAGTTATTTAAAGTGTTTCCCCAGTTTCACTCCTCTCCATTGAATTGGTGTGTCAAATATGTGTTTCAAGTGTTATGTGAAAGCATAAGCATTGCTCCTTGCAGAATGTCAAGAATGCAAGAGATTTCAGATTCCTTCTGGAAGTCATGACAACATACTAAGTATTTTCTTTGTAAATGCTGACTTTTAATCAGGGGAGTTCCTCTGATAAAAGTTCACACAGCAGTCTGGCAATCTGATCTGTCTACATCCCTTCACCTGCATTAGTCAGCTCCAGCCATGGCTATGAAGTACAACCTGCAAAAGCTATTCCAATTATTGACCCTGTTTTAAAGAAATTAAGCTGTTCTCTCTGCAAAGTTCTTCATACGGCAACTTGTTCTTAATGAAGCATGGTCGTGGAATGTGAGAAAATGGCCCATAGCATGGGCTAAGAAGACAATCACAGAGAGAAAATAAGCTTTTCCAGGTTGAGACTCAAATCAATGCCCATTCTTTTGCCTCCATGTATGTGCTCTGTGCATATATGCACATCTTGTGTCCCATTTTATCAGTTTCAGAAGAAATGTAAAGGGATGGAGGTATCTATTTCAGATCCCTCAATTCACTTCTCCTTTGGGGATGAAGGCTTTATCTCACAATTATTTTAAGCAAAGCCATAGTACTTTATGAACCTGTTGTAGATGCTTCCTAATTTCAGATTGGTTTCAATATGACTAGGAAAGCAAGGTGTTGAAAATTTAACTTTCAATAATTGGTGGAGTTTCTTGCCTTCTGAACAAATCAAGGGCTGACTAAATTCATGTCATTGTAGCAATTGTGCATGATTGTACATGCATGCACAAAGCTGGAAATTATAGATATTAGAAAATACCCCAGCTCTTATGTTTTTTGGGGAGGGGGTATTCCTCACTAATGGATGCTCTGAGAATTTTTCCCTTCCCATCTAGCTACTTCCCTTACAGGATGCTTCCCACAATCCCTGCTTTCCTTTGCCCTTTTTCCAGACAGATATACTTCCAAACCGAACACTCAGCTTTGTTTTTATTGTGTGAATCCAGGTGATTGTGTGAATCCAGCTTATTCAGCAAACTGTGGTTAATCAAAGCATATCTTAACACAACTTGGGAAGGGAGTTAAATGGTATTAAGATATGATGTCATCTGTCAAATGCTACATTATTATTGCCTACCGTAGGTGGCCACGCTTATCTGTCTTGTCTGATCTCAAAAAAATAAGCATGATTGGACCATTAGTCTTGGACCACCGGGAAAACCGATTATCAGCTCCGGCAATAAGTATGTCCAAGAATTAATAAATAAAAACTGAATTGCTGCAGCCCTGGGTGTTGGCATATGCTGATCAATTGGGGGGGGGGGGAGAAACACAAGATATTGCCAGGAGGGGGGAAGAAGGTATCTTGAGTGTTTTGTGAGGTGTTAAGTGGCTGTTTGGTGAAGGGCAAGCCTCATTGTAGCAGCCATTTCGTTTGCACAATCATGATCTGTCAAAAAGTGGACTGGCATAAAAAAAAACCTGGAGATCCCAGAATCTCATGATCACACTGAGCCAAGTGAAGATGCTTTCAGCTGATAAAACTTACTAGACTCTCCTTCAAGACACTTGGCTGTGGACTATCTCAAGATAGCCATTTATTGCCTTGATACTCGTTAGATTTCTATTTGGCCTTTTCTCTAGGACCTCAAAAAGGAAATCTCCCTCCATTGTATCCTCACAATAAAACTTAGGAGGTAGGCTGGGCTGAGAATGACAGGCCCAAAGTCACAGCAAGTTTCCACAGCTGAGGATGGATTTGAACCTGGGTATCCCTAATCCCAGTCCAAAACCTTAACAATATACCATCTCCTTGATAAATGGGATCCACTTGCATTAAAAGCTTATGTTTATGTTTCCAGAAGAGCCTGTGACTTGCATCACTGGACTTGATGCAATCATATGCACACACAACCCCTCACCCTGGAATGAAAGATCGTGGTATAGTTTCTGGGACCGGGGATTTGCTGCTTGCCCTCACCCTGGATGTCCAAATACCATATTATTTTGGACTGTCTGCAATGTAAAGCCTACAAAAGGACTGCCAAACATAAGCTACAAAAATCCAAACAACCAGTAGGAAGCCACAAAGGTTTCTGCATGTCTGCTGCCATCTTCTGGCCATCGGGATTTTTGTAGCCCAGGTCTGTCTGTCCTACTGTGGAGAAGCATTTCTGAATGCGTAACTTTCCATGCAATCACACAAACCTGGGAGTCTTGTTTGAATGGAAAACTCTGACTGGATTGCCATGAGGTTGGTTTTGCAGCCAGTGTCTTGAGTCCACATTCCTGTATAGCGTGAGGCGAACTGAAGCCATGTGCATGCAACTGTCTGCCACAAACTTCTTTCTTGGAGCTAAAGGGTGGGTGCCTCTGACCAACACTAGAGCTGTTTGTGGCTCAAACCAGAAACAAACAATCCCAACCTAAACCCTGTTCTATTCAGTTGGTCTTACTGCTTTGAAAGTATGTTTAGGTTTGCATTGTTATTTAACAAAATGGAAACAATACATCTGCTTATGCGCACTTTCAGTTCTAGTTTTTTGGCTGCAGTACATCTTGACTCCCCATCTGCCAAACCACTCTACAGCCGTCTGAATTGTTCTGGAAGTTTTACATCAGGAAGGCCTGTCAGATCCCAGCTACAAAAACCAGAACGAGCACTCAATGGCAGCAGGAACTATAATTTGCTCTCCCTCTTGGCTGCCATCTGGAAGTTGCCTAGATTTTGCAGCTCAGATATGGCAGTCCTAAATGTCCCTATTCCCACTTTCTGGCTTGTAATAGTTTTTTTTTTTCCTGTGTACTTATACAACATTATCATGAATTCAGGATTTTTCAAGCAGCACAAGCTTAATTTTTGTGCTTTTGCAGTCAGGGTTCCTTTCATGCACAGCTCAACTCTGGAATTAAACCGCACCATTTTATAACAGAGCGGCGTAAATTAAAGCAAGCGATAATCATACTTTAAAACGCTGAGCCGGCGGTGGCCTGGCAACTAAAACTATAAACGCTTTCTTTTCTGCGCATGCGCTGGAAAATAGGGGGAACCCTAGAAGGTTCAGAAAAAACGAGAACATGCGCGAAAGTTTAAAACGCGCATGCGTCGCTATCTGGACTGAGACGCGGGCAGTGCTGCTGGTTGGGGGGAGAAACGGGCGAGAGAATGTGCGCGAAAGACAGTAATGCGCATGCGTCATGGGAAGGTGGTGGAAACGTGCATGCGCGGAACAAAACATCCGGCGGCATTTGGTAAGCGCGCCGTTGAGGACGACGAAGCGGCAAGGTGGCGGCGAGTGGCGCGCATGCGTGCTTTGGCATCTGACTTAAGGGGATGGTGGAAGAAAAGGGGGGGTGAGTATTTTGCTGCGTCACCAGCTGCCTGGAAGCTGCCGTTGCTGGAGAAGGAGCGAGCGAGAGAGAGCGCGCGCGCGCGGCATTGTGGGTAACAGGCCTCAGCCTTTCAGCCCCGAGGACGAGCCGCTGCCGCTCCTACCGCCACCGCTGCTGCTCCCACCGCCGCCCTGCCACCACCTCGTCCTTGCCGGGAGACCTTCAGTCCCGCTTTCGTTTTTCCGGCCGGAGCCCTTGGAGAGACGGAGAAAGAGGAAGGAGCACGAGTCGGAGCCGCTGTCGCTGCTAACATCGCTCGCCATGTGAGTGAGTGAGGCAGGCCGGGAACGGTCAAACTGGCTTCGGACGATCCCTGGCGTGTGGCAGCGGGTAGATGAATGTGTGTTATCTGGGAACGTAAAAATCGTTCTCTCACACACACCACCACCCATGCTTTTATTGAGCGTAGATCTGGGGGAGCGGGTGTGTAGATGGCTAGTGTTTAATGATGCAGCGGTGAGAGAAAGGTGGCCTAACGTGGGGTTTTCTATGGGATACGACGCAGTTTTTCCTTCGTTTTTCTTCTTCCTTCAGAGCCTGGGCTTCGCTTCCTTAAATCTGTAGGAGAAAAGTGCCTCTGTGCGCGTGCGGAGTGCACTTCCTTCGCCACTGTTTTAACGACGACCTCGCCACCATCATCGGCTCCAGCTTAACCGACCTTTTTTTCCCCTTCCCTTAATCTATACCGAAATTACGAGCTAGTTGGTTCTTGTTGGAGCGTCCAAAATCCTGAGAAAGTGGAGATCCAGAAATTGGTTGTGTTATGTAATATCTGGGATATAAGAACTAAAGTATGTGCTAGTAATATTGGGAGGAAAATGGTTACTTGTCTAAACGGGGGCGGGCGGAGTGAGGCTGGAAGTTACTCGTAGGGAAGAGCTATAAAGCAGCTTTTATTTTAGGAGCTAGGAGGGCAAGGTCATAAAGGAGACAAGATTTCTGAGAAGGGAGGGAATAGTGCAGCGAAGGAGATCAAAATGTGAATGAAATAATGTGAAGTTCTTGGGGTTTAGTGGGATGGATTGGAAGTTAGAACATAACTCATTTTTCCCTGTTTCTTACTGTAGTGGAGTAGGCATGTTTAAGCGTGGGAATAAGACTTGTGGCTTGTAAAAGGAGGAATAATGGAGGCCAGGCTGAAAAATGTGCTTATACATACTGAAGGGAAAAAAATCCCTTGAGCAATAGTGAAAGAGATAAAACAAAAGGCAAATCCTTTTTACTGTTGCCAGGAGTGCTAATATGGTAAATACATAATATCTAAGAAGTGAGAGTATATAGAAGATGAGCTGCAGTGTTGATAAGAATCTTGAAGTAAATTGTGAATCTTTTTGAATCTGAGTTTTTTTGCTCTCAGAACAGTCTGTTCCTGAGATGATGAAAACATACCTAGCCTTTTAGATTCTTTGGAGAGGTTCAAAGGGCTTGCCAATATAAAAATTTCTAATGTTTTTTGTCAGGTTACTGGCAACATCTAGTTAACCTTGGTTTATTTCAAAAAGCTAAATAGAATCAAACCTGGTTAGTACTAAATATGTATGTGTGTGCCTTTGAGTCAGGGTCAATTCCTGGCAACTGCCTGGACCACTAGGATATACCAAAATTGTACACTAGATGGGAAAATTTAAAAAAAATCCTGGAAGAAGACAATCACAGACCATTTCCATAATGCTCCCAAGAAAATTACATGGGCATGTTCATGGGGTCATCAAGAATTGAGTTATACTTGAAGGATACTTTATTGTAATGTCTTAAAGTTATATCATAGTTTTGATTTTGCTCAGGTTTTGCTGTGACATAATCTTATTATTTAGACTTAATCATTTTCATTTTTCCTGTAGGTGTAAGAAGGGAGGCCTCACCTTCCAAGTGCTCTCTGGTTAATTTATTTTCTAATCATAGAATAGCAGCTTTATTCCAGGCTGAAAGTGGAATAAAAGTGGAATTCAATTTGGCACAAAACAGTTGTGGGAAGCAAAGTTCCAGGAGAGAATATTTTGTACAGGTGAAGACTTTCAGCAGCCGCTGAGACAATTATGATAGACTCCCAGTCAAAAATCCACATTGGACTGCTTTCTTGTTTGCCTGTTAACCAAACTAGTTTGGAAAGAGCAGTTGCTCTGCATTAATGATTTAGAAGCATTTAGAAATGTCCTCCTTAAATGCTAGTATTGGCACATGTTATTGGGCTAAATGATAGGGTGCATCCACACAATTTTTGTGTGAAGATTTTTGTATGCTCACTTGTAGAATATATTGCTGTTGCTTGATTGGAGAGTGAAGTTCAGCTCATTCAAGCCAGAAAGTTTTTTAAAGAAATACTGTATTTGACAAAATCATTTCTAAAAGGGAAATGAAGAATAGGTGACAAGAATGCAAAATGCTGCTTGCTCTGCAGGGGTAATGTGGAATTAAATACAGGTAGTCCCCAGTTTAAGAATAAGTTCCGTTCCCAAGGTGTACCCTTAAGTCGAACTTTTATGTAAGTCAGAACAGTATTATTGTATAATATTGTATGAGTAGTATTGTGTATTTAACTTGAATTTTGCTACAATAGGCTCTGTTCTTAACTATGGGTAGTCTGTAACCTGGGTCTTCTTAACCCTGGGACTACCCCTATACTGCTTCAAGATGGTTCTGTGAAATTATATCTGGAAGATTAAAGAGATTGAGGCATTTTGGCTCAATACATTCGTACTGGCCTTGACCATTTGTTTGCTGTTTGTGCCACTCTCAAATAATGTTTAATTTTATTGATCTCTGGTGAAAACAGGATCTACATCCACATAATTGTGCTCACTATTGTTTAAACATCTGTGTCTGAGTTGCAAGCTCATATACTCATACTACCTCCTCCCTGAAAATGTTTTGATTCAGCCTTCTCCAACCTGGTTATCTTAAGTGTGTGAACTTCAGCTCCCAGAGTTCTTGGCAATAGCCATGCTGACAGGGGAATTCCGGAAATTGAAGTCCACATAGCTGAAGGGAGACTATGTTGAAGAAGGCTGTGATTTATTCCCTTTTTGGTTTGATAAACCAGTGTGTGCTACATTTGAGTTGTATAAACTGTTTTGCATAAACCTTTGTCTCGAAATAGAATTGCAAGCCATTTTCAAACTCTGGTCTTCAATCATGTTTTGTGGGTAATGTATTATTCATTTATTTATATTTCAAATTTGGTCACCACCCATCTCATTAGGAAGGGACTCTGGGCAGTTATGCAAACCATAGTTTGTATGATTAAGATGTAGTGGCAAGTTACATGTTGACCATATCAAAAGGTGAAGATGAGAATTGGAGCTTTTGGGAAGGTGCATATCAACAGCTCAACAACTTTTAATTTTTATAACTTTTAGAATATGTTTTAATTATCAAATCATATATGCAGTTAACTCACAAATTATATTTTATTTTTCTTAATTGCTGCTCTTTATGTGATGGTGTTGTAGGTAACTATACATTTGGGGCTAACTCTGCAGTCCATACATCCATACATAAGTTTCACATAGCTATGCTTACCCACTTAAAACTTCCCTAAAGGTAAAGGTAAACTAACTCCCATAGTTGATAATTGAAATCACCAGCAGTTATGTAGGACTTGTATATGGATCTGGAGTCCTTAATGGAAAACACATGAAATCATTAGCTGCTGTCATATAATGCTGTCAGGAACTTAGTTTAGAAATGGGATGCTCCTGCAGTATTGTACATACTTGTGGCTTTAAGGACATGGAGTATCTGTCCACAAAATCATACCCCAATGTTATATGTGTCAAGAGTTGGAAATGCACAGCTAGTAAGAAAATGGAACATGCTGTGGTTTCACACATTCCCTTCCCTGTTACACATGCATCACATCTGTTTATTGTTGCATTGAATTGCAGCTAAATCTTTAGTGCTAGGTACTCCAGAATGAAATAGAGCCCAGTGTATACCAATTTCAGTGATAATTATAGGATGGTGAGAATATATATACACAAAAGGGCAGTTCTGTCATTATATAAGAAGTTGAAAGTATGGCAATAAGAGGCAGAAGAGAGTGTATTTCAGTAGTCCTTAACAGTACTTACATTGAAGTACTGTTCTTAGAACATAACAGGATGAAAAGTAACCATTCACTTCTTTGAGGCTTAATTGTGGATTACACCTATTTCTTGCCATTTGTTTTTATATAAGATTGTTGCTTGGTAGTTTGTTCCAATCTTCCTCTAACTGAATTTCAGCTGACCAAATTTAATGTTCTGGTTTATTTGATGTGAATACTTATATCATTGTTGCAAGAATAATTGCAGTAATCACCTAGAGTTCTTAACCATACTGAATGCAGGTCCAAACATCTAAAACTGCTACTTAGCTATGTACAGTCTGGTGCTTTAAAATCCAGGAAATGAGCTCAATACATACACAACTACTGTGAAATATATTCTTTTTTTGTTATTTTGTAGTTAGATTTGTTAAATTGAATCTTGAGGACACAATAGGTCATAAACTGTTTCCTATGCTATGTAAGGCATAAACCAAAATAATTCCTTTCTGGCACAGTGATGTTGAATCTGAATCAAATAGCAGCACATGCATTTCTGGCACTTGGTTGGTACATCAATTATATTCCTGCCATTTACATCTATTCAGTATCTACAGTGGGCTTAATTGTCTTGTATTTTTAAATCCCATTTGAGTGCTTAAAAATGCTTTATATAAGAAAGTCATTTTTGAACCATTTTGGAAAATCATCTCACTGAAGAACATCAGTAATGTTAGATAAGCTTTCAAAAAAAAAAGCTTGTTGCTATTGTCTTCCCTTGCAGTATACATCTATAAGAAAATGTGTGTTCATATAGAATGAGAGCAGAGTCTAACAACTCAGGAAAAAAATCCATATGCTCTAACTGTTCACTTCAGAGCAGGTTTCAGAAACTTCTACAATGTATAGATAATTCAGTGAGAAAAAGGGTAATGTAAATTAAACAATTTCGTGATGCAGATATCAAAAAACTGAAATTGTATACTTTTATGGCATCTATGAACATCATACATTTCTATAAGCTAACTCTGATTGTCAGTTGTAACCTGAAAGGCTTTGGCATGCAAAGAGTAGAAATCTTTGCCAAGAAAATTTGAGGGTGTACTTTGCAATATTGAAAATTACATGTTTTTGCCAAATAAATGTTTTTTTAGTACTGATTTTTTTGCAATCAGTTCTGGATTTCTTTTAGTATTGGGGAAATTTTATTATGCATCTGGTTGACTGCAATTCATGAAGAGGGCAGTAGGATTTCTTAAAGATAAAAGTTTACTTGATGATCAGGGGAAGTATATTGCTTGTCTGTGATGGTAGCAGTTGATTTAAAGATTAGGCTTATATAACCTGAAACATTAAAACACCTACCATACTCTAAGCCCAATTTGAACTGACCTAAATTCTTAGTAATTTGAAATAAAAATATGCCAGTTTGCAGTCCAGTTGTTTTTTGAGGCCTTAAGTATTTTTTCCTGTTTATACTTATGATAATATGTTCTTTAAAAGCTATTCCAGGGGCTTAAATACATTCTACCTTTTTTCAGGCCTGAGCCATCTTAGCTAAAATGAGAATAATTAATAAAACTTTAAATTACAGTTACACTTTAAAAAATGCTTTACTAGAACAGTAAGTTTAAATAGACAAGGTTTGTATAGTTTTGTAAGATATAAATTCTTGAGCACAGAACTAAATCTTTGAAAAACCTGAAGGGAACTTGCTTCAAACTTTGTTCCAATTCTGAGTATACCTAAAAAACAAGCAAAAACTTACTTGTGTGGATATAACATTAAGGCACAATTGGTGAAAATTCTGCCTATCGTTCACTATTTTCCCTGCTTGGTTCTTCCTGCTAAACCAACCAAAGTTAATGAGGAGGCAAACATTTCCTTTTACATCTAAGATTGGACTTTCACTAGTTTTTCCCTTCCCAAATCAGGAATGAGAAATCAAATTCAAATGTAACTTCAGTCTCTAGTTGTAGGGTGCAACAATCACAAGAATTCAAGCATAGTGGAAAGGTTTTGCTTCTGAGAAGAAATAAGCAATGTGACTGGGCAACATGTAGCATGAACAGTAAGCCAAATTTTACAGTAATTCTGGATTATTATATTTGAACACCACTACTGTGTAGATTACAGGAAATTCTGTAAACACTCTACAATCAAAATAGCCTTTTTAAAAAATTCCTCATATGTCTTTTGAAGAGCATCCATGTACATGTGTTATAGAAAAGAAGTAATGAGTGAAAATCAGCCACTCTGGAATTGAACAGATTTTTTTTTTTTTCGTCTGGAAATTCCAGACTCAAGAATCTTCCCAGAAAAAGAAAATGCACCCTTAGTCTCAAGGTAATGATTTAGTTGCTGCATCTCAGGGTCAACATGAAGTATTCAGCTTGATGTAAACTCAGCAAAAGAGGATGTAATGTATGCTGCCTTTTGATAGCTCATTGCTTTGATTGCAGCAGTTATCTTGATGTGCTGGCTTTGCCTTTGTTTATATCAAGACCATGGCAACAGAACTTGGCTATGTGCTGTGGCTTCAACAACTTCTGTTCAACAGAGCTTGTGTGTTACGAATTTGTGATGATCTGTATTTTTGCTTCCTATTCTACAATATTCAGTATGTGATGGTATAATTGGTCTCCTGGGCAGAACTCAGGATCCCATGTGTGACTCCTTTATGAGCATGGCAATAATCCACTCCTAAAAGTATTTGCACACATGTTCTTATGAGAACTGGTACATTAATGCAAGGATTGTTCAAATCATTGCCATGCATTTGCTTTATTGTGGAAACCAGAAGATCTGTCACTTCATGTGAATCACAACAGTATGAATGTTAAGGAATGCTCCATCTCTCACTAGCAGGAATTGTGCTGCAGTCCTAGAGCACTCTCGTGTGGAGTTTCTGTGAATCAAGAATATGATCATATGTGGAATCCTTGGTGCTCTCTGAGCTTGGTTGTTTGCTTGCAGACATTTTATTACCTAGCTAGGTAACATCAGTGCTGGTGGGTGGGGTTTGCCCCCTATTTATGTACAGTAGCTTGCCTTGCCAGCATTAATGAGGATAGGGTTTTCTCCTTAGTAGTTCCTTGATTAGGGTATTGTTTTCTGCTTGATCGCTTGTCTGGTGTTAATCCCTGCTTACCTGGGTGTTGGCTACTGGAAAGGATGTGTTATGGTCTTTTTGTTTCCTTCTTAGCTATTTTATTGTCTCTTGAATGGTGTGTAAATGCGGTTTATCTCTATGTGTAGCCATCAATACCACTGAGCCATCAAGGTACGTTCAGCCATCAATAGACACATAGGGTTCCCATAATTGTATGCTCTAGAAAACTAAGACACACAGAGAATTTGTATGCAGTCTTAATTTCATGTAAAAAATGGGAGAGCAACCAAAAAAAAAACCAATAGGGCTGTGTAAAAAGAACTAAGGGGGGGAAACACTTGAAAAATAGCAGCTTTAGCAGTCAATATTGTATGATATTACTTTGTCAGATGGTTGTTAGATATTTATATTTATTAATTTAATTCTCAAATTATTTTTAGGCAGCCTGCTTCAGCAAAGTGGTATGACCGAAGGGATTACGTCTTTATTGAATTTTGTGTTGAAGACAGTAAAGATGTTAATGTAAAATTTGAGAAAGCCAAACTTACATTCACGTAAGTAAACTATATTTATTTCATTAAATTTATTATAGCTACCCACTCCAAAAGACTGAAAGCTGAGCATGAACAGCATTGATATGAATAAATTGGCTCTTTTGTTGATATTGAGAGTACTTGATTTTTATTTTCTTGCAGTTGTCTTGGAGGAAATGATAACTTCAAGCATTTAAATGAAATTGATCTTTATAATTCTATTGATCCAAATGTAAGTTGTCTTCCTTTTTCTATCATTACTTAAGTTTTAACATGTCAAAAAACACTGTTGTAACTTGTTAGTCAGCCAAGGCTATGGTTAAGTAGAAATGCTAAGCTGCCAAATTTTCATCCTTATTGATTATTTGTTTATTCTCATTTGTATAATGCCAAATTTTTTAAAAAGCTCATTATGCATACCTGCTTGTTTGTAAAATTCCAAGAATTGTGTTACCACAAGGAGTATGTGCCTGCATATTTGCTTTTCTTTTTATGGCTGGCCCCCCCCCCAAAAAAAAGTGTTTCCAGGGCACTTTGGTTAGGAACCCTTTCATTGATGCACTTGATTTAGTATGTCTTCTTCACCTGATGGTGACTAATTACAGATTGTATGATTATTTTATTGGGAAAGGATTATTAGTGGATGTCTTTGTTACACTGAGTAATATACACTAAAAACTGTTTTGGGGTTCATTAGATGGATTTAGCAGATCAGGTGCTTCTATACAATTGGAAACACATATTTAGTTCCTTACCTACTTATGTGTTTCCAATTGCATATTCTTATATTTATGCATTTGCATTGTTTTTATTGTACCATACTGTGGGCTGGGAGCGATGTGATTGAATACTCTTTCATATTAAAACGATCCTTTCTATTTCCAGAAAATCCATGTAATGGCAAATCATAAGAAAAAAGCAGGAATATGGGGGTGGGGGGCATTTAATTGGGTAAATCTGAATTCTAATGTAATATAGCCAAGGAATAGCTTTACTCTATCTCCTGTTGTAAGAATTAGACATACATTGATCATAAAAGAATTTTTTAAACTTTTTTAGGAATCCAAGCATAAAAGAACAGACAGATCTGTTTTATGTTGTTTACGAAAAGGAGAATCCGGCCAGTCATGGCCACGGTTAACAAAAGAGAGAGCAAAGGTAAAAACTGTTTCACTGTACCATTTTGTATCAGTCTTTCTCAAACTATTAAAATAGGCCCCTCTTCTAAACATGTTTTCCATTATGAATACCCAACCCAGCACTATATGTTGGGATATGTCTAAAATGGAAAATGTATTTTAATTAAGCTTGGAACAGAACAGCTAAGTTTCAAAATTAAAAATCCTTCAACAATTTATTATTTTTAAAAACCCAAATCTGCTATCCCCTGTTTTCGGCAGTTTCTTCCTTAAATAAAACACCTAGGCTCTTGGCAAATGCATTAACGTAGGACAAAGAGAACTAATATCACCATTATTTCAGTTAGCACATAGTAGTTAAAACAATGTAGGAGCTATATCTCCATTGCTCCTGGGAAGGAAAAGCTAAAGAAACACCCCAGCTAGTCAAATTGTAATCTTTCCTTTGATTAAAATTAATTTACAGTGCAGCTGTGCTGCTTGAAAGCCTATATATCTATATTAATATATAGAGTCTTATGGCACAATACAGTAGCAGCAACAATAAACCAGTACCTTCCCCAAGCTCTACAATCAGCCAGCCTAACACATTTTGAAAAAAGTTGTGGTATAGAACTCAGTCAGCAGAAAGTAAATGCCATAAGCTCAGTACAGGTTAAAAAGAGTAGAGTTTGCTTACTGACAATTCCATAGTGATAATCTTCAATCTTGGATATTTTTAAAAGTACTTTGGAAATTCAGAAAAGGGCATGGGAATATGCATAGAGTAAACCCCATCCAGTAGAACAAACCAGTTTAAACCAACAGTTCACCCTGAAGCTCAGCATCAATAAGATACAAGAATATACAGCGAGTGCACGTTGACAAAGCTCAATAAATCAACCAGATCAATATCTTTGCATTTACACAACCTCAAAGTGTGTGAGAGAGAGAGAAGTATTACCTCCCTGGGAAATAAAACACAGCACAACACGTGAAGCACCCGTGTTTTGTTTCGACTCAGAACATTTGAAACAGTTGTTTTGAGATTAGAACATTTAGCACAGTTACTGTACATCTGTCATATACATGTTCATTCCATGTCTTTTACAAGCAGTCACATGTACACCATCATTTCTTGCATGTTCAATGAATTTGTGATGCATATTCAACATTTCATTCTATAAGAAATAGACTGGGTGGTCTCTGTTCTAATTCTTCTTTTGCTTACTTGTTAAACATATTTGTAAGCATAAATGTTGATGCAGACCTTTTTAGGCTGCCATTCCCCAAATCAGATTGAAATTATGAATATTAAGGGAATTATGATACAATGGGGAAAACATGAATAAGACTTCTACGCTATTGCATGGAACTGTGGGGGAAATCTAGTCCCAGTTTTATGCTGGTAGACCTGTTCTAGTCAGCAAAGTGGAAAGGAGGTGATTTTGTTTCCCTTTTCCTCTTAGTTTTCCTAAGGATGGAAAACTCTTTATCAGTAGAATAGAAGCAGAGAAGCACTTTTCCATTTGAAGGTTCCTAAGCTTCTCACATTATTTAACATGATGGCTTGATTACATGCTGCTTGAATTACATGTTTACTTTCTATATCCATAGCTCAATTGGCTCAGTGTGGACTTTAACAACTGGAAAGACTGGGAAGATGATTCTGATGAAGATATGTCCAATTTTGATCGCTTTTCTGAAGTAAGTGAAATATTTTGTGTAGGAAGGTGATGGCAACATGGTCCCAATGAGTGATGGATTGGCTATAATGCTGCTGCAGAGCATTTAGTGTATTTGTAACACAGAATGTTTTATTAAAAAAAAAAAGTGGGGGGGAACTGAAGAGATCTCATGAAATTTCACATAAGAATGCCAGTTTCTCAAGAATTCACTTTTTTGTGTGAGATTTTAGCCATTTATGTGTGCCATCGTGTGATAGAGCTTGGCACCTGAAAATAGTGCTTAATTGGATGGCTTAATTGGCACTATTATTGATGGTAAAGTTCTAATTCTTGGTGTGGCAAGGAGCAAAAAACCATCTTGCTTTAAGTTGCTTAAGTCCAAAATAACAATATGAAACCTCACTGAACATTATTTCTTTTGTAATTAGATGATGAACAACATGGGTGGTGATGAAGATGTAGATTTGCCAGAAGTAGATGGAGCAGATGATGTGAGTAACTTTTTGTAAGGTATACTTCACCTTAAGTATTACTATGGGTGTTGATAACACTGTGTAAACAGGCATAGGAATTTGTATTATTCTACTAGAAACGTCTGTTGGAAATGTATGTCTAAACTTCATTTGGTACAAAGGTGACATTTGCACATACTGTAGTCTTAAATTTGATGTCAAAAGTGCTGTGCATATAATTAAACTTGAGTCTTGTTTGGGCCCTGGAAGACTACAGATGTCTAGAGACTTGCCTATGGAGGCCCAGAGGCCCACAGAATAATTTTTCAGGTCTGGTGCTATATGGCTTTTTAAAGCACTACACTGACTTTACTTGCTGATTTTGTCTCTTTTTGTTACAGGATTCACCAGATAGTGATGATGAAAGTAAGTTGATAGTTTTGGGGCATTTATTTGCCATATTATACATCTAGTAAAATTAAGAAAATACCAGGAATTTGTGAATATTTACTGGTTTGTCTCTCCCATACCTCATCCTTTTTATTTCAATCAAGGATAGTTAATAAAAGTTGCCACTGAAGGTAATTTTCTTAGAAAAAGTTTCCTTTGTACATAAGGCGACTCATGTATCTCTCAAGGATTTTGTTTACCCAACTGTATTTTAATTGTTTGCTCTGTCATTGGGATGGATTTTGCAAATGGGATAGCTGATTCCATACTTCTGTGAAATTTCAGCAGGTGGTAGGATTTAATATTTGGAATATACTAGGAAAGCTACTTTGGGAAGTGAAATTATTCAGGCCTTTTTAGCTTACAACCAGTATTTTGGAAACCAGATAGTGGCAATAAGGTCTGAGGTAATATGACATTTTGGCCAGTTTATCACTGTAGCTTTGAATTCCTCATTCACCACTGATCCAGGATCCAGTAGTCTTAAGCATGAAGGTTAAGGCCCAGCAGGAAATCTGTTTGTAGTAAGAAAACAATATCTGACAAGGTTTTATTTAAATGTAATCATTTCTATTGCTGAGGTCTCCTTATAAAATTGGTTACAAATCCTTAAGTGCTACAGTTAGTTATTTTCAGTTTTCCTGTGGCTGTTGACACTTCATGGACAGAGATACTACTTGAGGCTTACATTCTACATCAGCCTTGCCCAACATGCCAGCCATGCCCTGCTTGCTAGGGATTTTGAGAGTGGATATCATACATATGGAGGATACCAGGTTAGACAAGGCTGTTTACACAGTAATAAGTTACTTGCTGTGAATTGGAATCTATTTCACCTCCTATAAGAAGTTTTCCTATTTTATTTACAAATGTTTAGCAAGCTCTTTTCCTAATAACCTGGTAGATTCTCTTGTTATTGGGTACCTTGTATCCAAATGGTAGAATTCTCTTTTCACCGCTAATTTCTCTTCCCTCAATATTTTACACGGGGTTCGCTTTCTTTTTTCGAGTTGTGGTTTAGCAGAAGTGGTAACATAAATGATTTTGTATTACCCATCAGTGTAATATACCTTTTGAACTTGTCAGAGTAATATATTGCCCGTATAAAATCTACAAGGGCCTATAAATACAGCCTTTGGTTTCTTGGTAGCCTCTCTTTGCATTTGCTTACCAATCTTTTCTCCTTCCCAGCCCCCAGTCCTGTGTAATAAGGGAAAGGATTACTGTGTCTTGTGCTGTGATTAGAAAATATAAAACATTGTGGGACATTGCCATTATGTATCCAGACTGTAGTACATTTGGGAAATGGAGTATGCAATTGGCATATTCCTCATCAAGGGTAGTAATCCAGATATTTGTGAAAGCTATCATACCTTTGTATATTCTAGCTTAACTATAAAATGGCGTATTGTCACATTTTTGGCGGTTGTATTGAAAGTTATGGCTGTTTTTCTTTACAATAATTAGACTATTGCTATAAGCAACAATCAATTATCTTTTCTTCTTTTTTCCTCAGAAATGCCAGACCTGGAGTAAAAGAAACTGACAGATGTTGGGGTTTGGGGAAAGACTTCATCACAACATTTCATAATTGAGATAAGAATTCCTGAGTTGATAGCTCTAAAGACAGAAAATGCATCCTTTAATTCATCTTCAACCTGTTTTAAGCAGCTTCATTGATTGGTGCATACCATTGTTCAGGGCAGTCTTAAGCTATGTGAGGCAATAATGTTAGCATGAAAGTTTTCCAGACTTCCAAAAAAGGAACAACAAAAACCCAACCACACAAATATTTGAGGTGTAGGCAGTCAAAACAGTTGCAATAAAAGGGTTTATAATGCCTCTTTGCCTCATCGTAAGATGTTACAATGGGTAAACTCAATTTACATGAAGTGGTAAATGTATACTTTCCCCCTCATATTGTGGACTGCAGACAACTCAAGTTTCAGATTTTGTGGCTGGAACAGAACTGGCTGAAGCAATGTTCTAATTGGCTTTTGAAATTTAAGCTGGTAACATGCTGTACCTCCAGGGGTATCTTCAGGGTATGTTCCACTAATGTTTAATGCTTTTCACTTTGTTGTATTTAATCACTAGTTAGTGTTCAAAATATCCTAGGTAAAACTAGCAACCCCTTTAAAACTTAAAATGGGTGAAGCCTGTACACTTGGTTGTTTGATCCTCAGAGCTCATGGATCTCTTACTATGGAGAAGGGAGCCTGTACGTTGTTGCTTATCAATCTGTACATTTAGACCAAATTGTATTTGCACTGTTGGTATGAAAGCGAGTGACAAAATGTTAATACACTATTGGATCTTTTGTTTTTTGACCAGCTTATGATAAGCCTGAAAACCTCAATTTGTGTTCAAAGCAGTGGGGATTTTTTAATGTCTACATTATTTCTAATAAACTGTTGAAGACTCCATGGCTGTCAACTGTCTGGCTGGCTGTAACTTCATGTATTCTTACTATTTGTTGGAATGAAGTACTTTATTTCTAGTTGGAATAATAGTATAGGATTGTTCAACTGTTTGAAGGAGGGGGGAAAATTAATATTCCCAAGCAATTCCCCTTAAACAAAATCGGACCTGTAAGTTTTGAATACTGATAGCAATTTAAAGGAAGTGTTGTGATTTGACTAAAATAAAAAATGGTCATCCCTTAAAATGTTGAGCTTCTGCATTTCACACCTGATTTCTGCAATACTTATTTTTTTAAATGAGTATATGTGACTGCAGTTTGACCACAAGAGTTCATTGAAGAATATTTCAATATAGACTCTAATACTGAACAGAGCATTTCTAAAGAGCATTTCTAAAGGTGTTTTTCAGTACACTCCTCTCCCCAAAGATCTTGTCATATGCTCTTCCCAGTTTCATATTTTGGTTAACGTATTTGGTGTTTTCAGTTAAATTGTAATCCTATCTGCATTTTATGGAGGTCAAACAAAGGTATTTGGGAATAAAATTACTTGGAAATCAAGGGGGAAGTCCTGTCTTTTCAGCTGGATTTGTTTTCATTTCATAGTCAGTCTTGAACGTAGAGTTGACTCAAGTCATACCTCTGCTTGACAAGCTGGCAAATAAAGTTCTATCCTGGACAAAGAGATCCTTCCATTGCAACACAAGCAAATTAAGCAAGAAACTTCTAACCAGAATTTTGTATTTTTTGAGAACTGAGAATTGAACAAGTTAGAAAATTAAATTGTGGATCAGAGCTGTTTATATTATCTTAGTTTCAAGGTAACTAGTTTCCTGATCTGGGTAAAACGGGATGTTTTGCTAGATTTAGTGTGCTTGTACCAAGGGTGGAATAAACAGGCTGCATCTACAGGTAAAAAGGACAATAAAAATATTTCACATCTCATTTGGGTAGGTACCATGTAAGCAGAGCTTATAAATGGTTTCACTTATAAATGGTTAATTGACAAATGCCTTTTATCAATACCGAACATGCTGCTGTTAGTTCCTGTGAGCGCTGGACAGTAGTTGGGTTCACAGACAACTAGTGGCAGGCAGTCATCTGAATAGAAGATGCACGACACTGCTGGTTACCACAATTACAGCTGTACCCATAGGCTAGTTTAAACAAAATTGCCCCATGCAGCCTGGTCTTGCAATCGCCATGGGCAGCAGGTTTACAAATCAGCCACTCTTGGGGCAGTAGCCCCAGTCTATTTACACTTACCCAATTAATGCTTAAGCGGGACAAGAAGACATTCCTTCCTTGGACAAAATTGTCAAAAGTTGTTTATGTTGGCTTTAGTATTTTGAACTCAGTATCTATGCATGTTTAAGAGCAAAATCATTCATTAGGTTTTTAAACCTTTTTTTTAAAGAAGTGTCAAAACTTGCCAGAAGAGGAACGTCTTACTCTACAGAGAGCATAGCAGATCTTGGCTGATCCTGAAAAGCTATCTGGTTTAATATTGAATGGAAGACCACCAGCAAATCCCAAGGGAAGCTTTTAAAAATCTAGAAAAAAGCAATGGAAAACCACTTCCATGCTATTGCCAAGAAAACTGGATGCACCCATGGTGTTGAGCTCAGCCTGAAGAATTTTGAGAGTCACTTGTATTCCGCAAGGCAAATTGTTCCACAATGTTGGAGCAGCTGTGTAGAAGTCTTTTATATGTTACTAACTGTATCTTCATTATAGGAGAGGTACAGAGAAGAGTCTCAGATTTCAGCAAGCAAATAGATTGGCATGGGAGGAGGAAATGCCTCAAGCTTCCTGGATCCAAACTATTTAGGGTTTTAAACAAGCACAATACTTTGAACTGTGCCAAGCTCCTAGTCATCCAGTCCAGATGTTGCAGGCTAGGGCAATGTCATTCCATGGGAGCATATTCACTAACATATTTGCTTTTATCCCCTGGATCAACAGTTCCTAAAGACTTCAAAAACAGAATCAAGCAGTGTGCTCTGTAGTTCAGTCTTGATACAAGTACTGTATACTTTAGCATAGTCAGATCTGAATTCCTCAGAAATAAAGGCCTCTTCTCATGGTCTTCTAGCAAAATCCTGAAATCTTACGTTGCAGATCTGGCTGTTCAAGGGGAATACAATCCTATCCAAAGATTCCGTCTTTTCAGCTACAGATTCCTTTAACTGCTGGATTCTCAGACAGCTCATCTTCCCTTCCAAGCACTAGCCTAGAACCCCAGCAGACACATTTGGAACTCCATGTGCCATGGGCTGTCTCTGAAAATGGTTGCTATGGGGAATGTCCATTCAAAATGGATGCCATAGCATTCATAGCCAATTTCAAAGCAACCGTTTCACTGAAGAATTAATGACTTTAACCAAAAACTAACCAGAAGTGGTGGTTCGAGGCCCAAAATGCAAAGTACTCCTTTGAACCCAAACTTCCTCAGAATTTCCCCTGACTCTGCTTCCTAGCATGCGTCAACTCAGCCCACTCACTTCTCTTTCAGGTTCATTGACTAGCGCATTCTTGTGCTCACACACACACACCTATTGTGTTCATGCTGTAACACAAGTTTAGAAAAATCCTCTCCGTTCTTCCCTCATGCCTCCCTAATCCCACCCACTGCGAAACAACTGACTTCCTCAAATTTCTCCTTCCCCTCCAAGCCCATCTCTCACTTCCCCTACTCTAGAAGCAGTCTGCAAATATCTAAAAGAAAGCCTAGTGCAAGAGATAGCAATGGTCCTGTTTAGTGGTGTTCCCAGAGGGGGAGTCAAAACAGGCAAGATTGTCATGATCCCACCCCTATTCTACATGCATCAATATTGCACACACATACAAAGGGATATACAACTGGTGACTTATCGTTTTGGACACCCCCACCCCCCCTCAGATGCCACCAGCAGAGGCATCTGGAGAGGGAAAGATGGCACCTTTGTGATGACATGCAAATGCCATGTCTTACATAGTTGTGTCAGTCATACTGTAAATAAAGCCAGTTTTTGCATGATGTTATCGTGTGCATGTTGTCATTTTGACATCATGGTTTATTACAAGGTTGGGGTTAGGGTTAGGCTGGACTAGAGCTATAAGAGCTCTTGTGGGAAAGCTAGTTCTCACATGATCAGAAATAAACAACCTGATATAAGATTGGACAAGGACCTGATGAAGAGTTTACTTCCCACCCAAAAGAACTTGGCTTCAGTTTGGGGTGAGAGAACTCTCAACATTGTTATCAATACAGCTTGCTTATGATACACAACAGTTGCTGGAATTCTTTTGTAATGGTTTCATCGTTTGGCTACAATAAATCTTTTCATTTGTATCCCTTGTATCCTGAGAAGTATATTTTAGCAATGTTTTCCCTTATTAATTAAGGAAGGCCTGACACCTTCCAATTCATAGCTTCTTCGACCTCCAGCAAGCTCTATGTATTCTGAGAAGGGATGATAAGGACTACACTCCGATCTTTCTGGTGGAGGGCAACAGGTTTGGAAAGGGTGATAAAGAAGACCATGCTGTAATTTAGTAAGTTCACGCTACGCTACCAGGCACACTTATTTAAGCGTAAACCCACTGAAACACTTGCAAAGAAGCTTTACTTCCAAATAAACATGCATAGGTTTGGATTTGTCAGCCCCACTAGTTATGCCACACCAGGAAATCAATGCACAGGAAGGCTAGACAGCCACTGAGATTGGCTATAGTAACAGAATCTGGGAAGTCTGATTCTGCTGTACCTCCTCTTCCTCCTCCTCCTCCTCCTCCTCCTCCTCCCTCAGTGAATCAGGGAGGTGTCTGCCTGAGCTGCTTCTGAACATTATCTTGTTTCCCAGAGCTTAAAAAAATGTTTCAGCCCCCTTTGCTTTGGTAATGGATCCTGCATATTTCCGTCAATGTCATCTCCTTTACTCTCTACAGGATTGCACATTTAAATCTAACAGATGTTGTTTTAAAAAAGGAATAGGAAACAAAAGGATGTATTCCCCAGTTGTGCTCAGTCACAATATTATGACTTTTTGTGGAATTAAACATATTTGAGTTTCCTTCTAAGAAAACATAGAAAGGATTGGTCTCGTTCCTATTTATTGTTCTAGGTTTCATAAATTGTTCAGAGCAAGCTATACTATCAATCAATCAATCAATAAACTGGGCTTAAATGATTTCAAAATAACATTGAAATCAGCCACTTAAAATCTTGCTTAAAGAGACAAGTTTAATGGCTATAAAATGTTTGCTTTGAATCTCAGCTCTTTCATCAATATATTTGCATACCTTAAGCAAAATACCGAATCTCTGCAGCTTGGGGAATAATGCCATTCTAGGAAAACAAGATATCATGTAGGTGAATACACAGAAAACTCTCAAGGTAATAATTGCTATAGCAGTCCTGACTGACCATTTAAAAATATGAGTTTTAAAGACTGCAGTAGAGGCCGAGAGGGGAGGCAATGCCAGGGAAATATAGGAGTTAAAGTGTTGGACTAGACTTTGGAGGCCCAGCGTCACCATCAGGCGTGAAAATGTGGTGACTTTGGGCCAATTTCACACTCTCCCAACTCCCCTCATTTGTTGATGAACTGGAAAAATGGGAAGAGGGAGCATTATATACACTTTGAGTTTCTAAAGAAAAGAGGGAAATGTGTCTAACAAATAAATAAAGAAGCCAGGCTCACAAGCTGCTCCCCTAACAGTCTGCCTTTTTTGTTTACCTTCAAAAACTGGCAGCCTCCTACCAGCCTGGTCAGTTTTTATTACAGCTTTATCATGCTAGGACTGTTCCTCAAGTTTCCTTTGTTTTTCTCCTTTCCTGATCATTTTTCATTAGTTATGCCTTTTACATAATAGATAATTCTTGTTTACTGGATCCCAATGGAAATTATCCTCCCTCCAGAAGGATGTGGGTATCTGGTATTCAGATACTGTATAGGCTACCTCTTGATAGGGACCAAAAATTAGGAGTCTGATAGCACCTTTTCCAACCAACAAATTTTATTAGGGGTATTTTTTTATTAGGGTCAAAAGCAGTTTAATAAGACTTTTCTGCTCCATTCGTCTCTTTAATCTTTCTTTTAAAAAAAAAACAATCCTAACACTACATCTTGCCACTGTGAATTCAGAGTTACAGATTGTGTAAGGGACTCTGTTCTGCTCTCTGTCCCCAAGTGTTCAGTGGCCGAATTCTGCACATGCTCAGAGGCGCGCACGTCCCGAGCAGCCGAGCGGCTTCCCGCGGACCTTCCCTTCGGCTCCTCCTGCGCCGCGCGCGCCCGCCCGCCAGCCCCCCGAAGCGCCGGGCCCCTTCCTCACCGTCGCCGTAGCGCAGCCACCGGCCGTAGAGGCCAAAGGGGAAGAGGCGGCGGTAATAGAGGCGCAGCAAGTCAGGCAAGGAGCCGGGGTCGAAACCGGCCATGGTCGCGGCAAGCGGGAGAGCGCGGGAGAAAGTAGGCGCCTCCCCTTGCCGTTCCAGAGCCAATCCGAACAGCGGGACGTCTTGGAGCTTCTGGGAGTTGTAGTCCCGGTGAAGAAACTGAGAAGGGTCATGAGCTACGAGGCGGCTTCTGGCGACCTCCAGTGGTTTGTTTTTTTTCTGTTTTTCCAGAGAACAGAGGAAGATAATCTGTTACTGACTGGGGGTTGCAATTAGCATGGTGGGAGGAAGGGACGGAGGGGTAATCAAGAGAGGAACTGAATGGGTACTGTATAGTACTATATATTATCTCTCTGTTATTGGAGGCGGGGGGGGGGCAAGTTTTCCTCCAGTATGTTCAGCGCATTATGAAGCAATTAAATTCATCGAGCAAATAGCCATTCTCAAGCACCAAGTATACTTCCATCTAATCTTCCAAAGCATCTATTCTTTGTAGCAGAGATGTCTGCAGGCATTTACTCCTCTTTGTTTTCAACAGCATCTTCTGCTCTTCTCGGTCTATGTAACACTCATCTGCCTCTCCATAATCTGCGGGAAAATACAGTGAAACCCCTTCAGTGTATTTAAGAATGTTTCCCGTCTGTCACATTCAACACTACGGTTCAGTAACAACTTTTAGAGAGGCTCTGGAGCTGGACTCCCAAAGTTTTGAAATGGGGCCATGTTTCCTCAGATCATGTGCCCCTATAAAGTGATAATCTACATCAGGCCATTCCAACTAGCTGCCCTCCAGGTACGTAGGACTGCAATTAACGTCATTTAGACTGGGAGTTGTAATAATGCAACATATTTGGAAGGAACAAGATCAGACAAGGATGATCCACAGCAATCAATGATCCGCTGAATTCCTTGATCATGTCTGAATCCCAAAAGCCATGGCTGACAGCGATCGATAAGGAAGTAACAACTGTCTGAATCAGATGAATGAAGCCATTGCAATATTCAGAAAAGCAGATGTTCTAATATTAGTGGGCCTATTCAGTGTGTTTAGCTGGACATACATGGGCCTAAAGTGAAGAGGCTGCTCTGCCTGCCAGATCACTTCTGGAAGGGAGATTCTAAGCAGCTATATGCACTTGAAGCCTTCCCTGCAATTTATGTCTCCTGAATCCTCCTTTGGACCTCCCCCCAGGTTGTGCAAGGTCAACGTTCTGCAATCTCTTAAAAAGTGGCGGTAGTTCTTAAAACAAAACAAAAGCTATACAGGTATCACCTAGCTATGGGTTTTCAATTTCGGGGGTAACATCTTAAATACAAATGTAAAATAAGGCATTGGACTTAGACCACATGTTTCAATAGATTCAAGTCCACTTGCATCTCATGAAGAAGATTCACATCCACAAAGGGGTATGGTGGATTTCCCCAACCTGGAAGCCTCCAGATTGCTTAGATTGTGACTCCCAGAATTTCAAGCCAATCTGTAGTCCACCTCCCTTTTCTTTAGCTCTCAGACCAGAGAGAGAAACAGATATTACATTATGTCATAACTCAGGTATAAAGTTTTACATGACATCTACCCACTCACCCTTGGGGGAAGTAAATTCTCTATTTTTACGTAGTACAGTGGTACCTCTAGTTACGAACTTAATCCGTTCCGTGACTCTGGTTGCAACTCGAGTTGGTCTCAAATCGAGGTAAAGTTTCCCATAAGGTTCAATGTAAATACGGCTAATCTGCCCTCCCAATTTGGTTGCACCCCGAGGTAAATTTCCCCCATAAGGTTCAATGTAAATACGGCTAAACAGTTCTGAAACATATGCATTTTATTTTTAAACCTCAAAAACCTTCCAAACGCCACAAAAACCTTCCAAACGCCACAAAAACCTTCCAAACACCACAAAACACACCACAAGCCTCACCGAACGTCTCCTTGCTACCGCGATCTCGCCCACAGGAAGCCACAACCGCGTCGCAGCAGGGAAAATGGCCGCGGATCCGGTTCGTAAGTCGAGGCGGAGTTCGCAAGTCGAGGTAAATTTTTGGGGCCGGAGCTGGCCGTATCTTGAAAAATTTGTAAGGAGGAGCGTTCGTAACTAGAGGTACCACTGTATATATTGTGTGTGGTATTTTTACTTCTATTGACCATCCTGTGTATATGACCAGTTTTGTCCTATTTGGGACACATCAGACATAGTTAGCCACAGATCTTTGTTCAAACCCTCTCCCAGATATCGAACTCGTGGACCGTTCCACTTTATAGGGCATTAGCTTTAGGAGCTATCCAGCCCTGTGATAGGAAGAGATGCTTTCAGGCAACATCCATTATTCTCTTTGGTCTGAGAGCTTAAAAAAGGAAGGTGGACTAAAAAAGGAAGGTGGACTCTATATACCATTCTATAGACTCTCTCTCTCCTGCCTGCCTGCCTGCCTGCCTGCAACACTGCTAAACTATGGGGCTTGGATAGTTCCCAAAGCTAATGTATTGTGTGTATCTAAAGTGCCATAGCCTTTGAGTTTCATTCCCGGTAGAGGGCTTGAGTCTCATGGAAAGATTTGTGGCTATGTATAGCTGGTGAGTCCCAAACAGGACAAAAGCAGTCATATACAGCCTCCTGGGGGTCAGTATAGGATTTCTAGTTAGTGGTTCTAGAAATCTGGAGAACTGTAATATGTGCAAGTCTCAGGAAATTGAAGTGGCTGATTTTGCTGTAAAAAAATATGTTTGCCTTTCAGGTGCCATGAGATAGTTTGTTGGGTTTTTGGTCTTTCAGGTATGGTTAATTTACTTCTTTTTATTTATTTCTTGTGACTGCAAACTTCCACACTCCCCAGTGAATACACTGACTGTTGTGGAGAAAAGGGGAACTAAACTGGAGCAGAATTTTTTATTATATCTCTGTAGAGTTCCTCTGGCTGGAGAGAAAGAATGTGTCCCCCTTACAACAGAGTAGACCCACAGGTGTCTGGGCATTGAGAATGAGCATCTCAGGCCAAGTTTAGTTTCTGGAAAAATGTAGTTCAAGCAGTTTGTGCACATGAGTGTTCCTAGCTCCAGCTGCTTTCCCCAGAAAGTAGCATCACACCATTATACCACAGGCTCCGCCCCTTTTGAACGTGCATGTCGCGTCATGACTCACGTACAAAAAGGGTTGGGGGTTCCACCATCAGAGGGCAATGCTGCTTTTGTCAGACTAACCCGTCTGACACACACAGAGAGACAAGCAGACCCGCGGACACTATGGGTGCAATCTGAAACATGCTGAAAACCTAAAAAAATCACGTGGTTTTTATTTAATTTTAAAAGATCATCCCAGGAGATACCCCTAAAATTATACTGATTACAGCAAGCATTCTTTTGAGAATGGACAATTATTGTGATACTGAATTATTAAATAAAAAATTAACAGGCTGGGCTTATAAAACATGCTAAAACATGAACTTTGGTTTACAAACAGTGTGGCTGGGCTTACACAGCACACTAAATCAAAGCTAACAAATCACATGATGGCTTGACATGTTGGGTGAATCAGGCCATTGCACAAACCCCTCCTAAATATTTTAGTCAAAATGTGTTACGTGTCTTGAAGAGGTTAGAACTGCACCATTAGTCAAAATGCCGGGTTGACACCATGTGACTTATTTCAATTTTGCTTAGCATGAAGTTCATCTTAGTTCATCTCATGTACCAGTTGTGCCCTTTCTTTGGCCAAGAAGCCCTTCACTCACACCCTGGTCACCTCACAACTGGACAATTGCAATGTGCTGTATGTGGGGCTGCCCTTGAAGACCATCTGGAAGGTACAGGGGGTACAAAATTCAGTGGCATGAGCAGTAATGGACACTTCACGTTATGTCCATGTGTCATGGCTGCAACGCAAGCCGTGTTGGTTGCCAGTAGGCTTCCGGGTGCTGATTGTCACCTATAAAATCCTTCATGGTATAGGATCTCGTTATCGGTGGGACCACCTATCTCCAGTTGTTTCTGCCCCGATGGAGTGGGTGCACTCCAGGTCGCTTCTATTAAATGCTGCCATCTTGTGGGACTGAGGAAGTGTGCCATCTCTGTTGCTGCCCCTGCCCTCTGGGACAGCGTTCTCCCCGCCCCCCAACCTCAAGGTAAGGATGGCACTGTCTCCTGGTCTTCCAAAAAGACCTGGCTCTGTTCCAGGCCTGGGGCTAATGTATTTCTGGGGTCCCTGTGGTATGGGTACTATATGGTTTATTGTTCTGGTTGTTTTAGTCCAGGCTGTCTCTTTATGTGTGTTTAATTGCTTTTATTGTTTTCTGGATTTTGTAAGCTGCCCAGAGTCTAATGGAATGAGCAGCTATAACAAATGTATTAAATTAAATTAAACGATGTGTAAGTTCAACCATTCTAGTTTGTGAAATCAAGTGTTTTTGTGTGGGAACCAGGCCTCTGTGATGTACTCCAAAAAGATTGACTGAAACAAAAGCTGGCTTTTCACAATGTTTGAATCCAGCAGTGATTTGCACCAAGCTTGTGGTGGAGGAAACAACTACAACCCTAACCCTAACCCTATACTCACTTCAGCAGAATAATGTGGCTCTAATCATGCCCCCTGCACTGCAGTTGTTCCTAGCACACTAAACCCTGAGCTACAATACACCCCCCCCCCATCATTTTTATCTTCTCCAGATGCCCAAGTGAAGCTCCCAATGTTTTTGCAAATAATGGTGAAGGTTTATGCTTTGAACAATGCCAGATTCCTATTTAATTTCTATTAACTAAAACAATCTTTAAAAGGAAGTCAGGGAGGCTGGTGGGTGCCAATGAAGTTGTCTGTCGGCACACGGCCTATCTGTATCTATAAAGGCCAGATTACAGTTTCAAGGCAAACATTAGAAGAAATGCAGAGGAACCTTCATGTCTGCAGGACTGATTTTTTGTTTGACAAAATGACCCTGGCTACTGCTAAAATCCCCTCTTTGTCACAACCTAGCCACCCTTCTTGCACTGGCCAAGTAGAGTGTCCCCCACCCCCAGATGAAGATGTTGGAGCTGGTCTTTAGGAGGATCTTGATCAGCAGAGATCATCCAAGAGAAGATTTCCAGGGCAGGGAGATAAACATTACTTTCTGTTAATATCTGTACAATAGATAAACTTCTGTTAACATAACAGAGATTGAAATGTTGGCAGTCAATCAATGGAATTATTATAAACTCCAAACTAGTATTTTGTCAGGGACAATTGTTTGACTGCTGCCTAATCTGGAGTCACATTTTACAAGCTGACGTTGGCCGAATCCAATTCCAAATATATGTCTACAGCACCTCTTAATTAAAGGGTTTAGGAGTCAACAGCATCATCAAAACATTTAGTTAAACAGAAACATGTGAGACTAAATATGGAGAACTCTGTTTCTAGTAGCCACCTTGGTAAAATTCTCCAGTGAATCAAAATGGCTACAGTTGGACTGGCTAGTCCAATGAGATTTCTAACAAATGTGGGACTTTTACATTCAGCTATCTGGAACATCTGCTTCCTAGGAACTCGAGTTCTCCAGCTAATCAGGTAGAATTTTTTAAAAACTGATAATGGAGTTCATTTCAGAGAACTTAAAAGGAACAATAAGCATAAATTGCCAAGAACATTACCCAGACCACATTCTTGGTGGTAATTTGCCTGTGTTCTACAAGCCTCCTCTAACAGCTTGTCTTCTTTTTAAATCTTCTTTAAAAGTTTTTCCACATTTGTTGAAATGTAGACTTTTCTGTGGCTTGCCAACAGTTTGACGAGAGAGGGGCTCGTGTGCTTTTAACAAAGGCGTGGCTAGATCACTATATGTCAGAGCTCATCTACCATTGATAGACGTCATAGACGTGCAACTTTTTAATTAAAAAAAAAAAACATGACATCAGGCGAAGGTTTTGCCACCTATTCAAGTGACTCCTGTACCTTTGCCTTTGATTGTGGCTTGATCTAGACCACAACTAACTAATTTACCCCTCCAACTTACAATCTGTACCTGCTAACTTCTGCAGATGAGGCCTCTTTCAAAGGCACAATCAGAGTTAGTAAAAAAAAAAACTACAGAGAAACACATTTAATCTAGTCATTCATCCACCCAGTCAAGTTGCCTTATCAGTGGTGCTAGCAGCACAAAATCATGCTAATGGGTTCAAAAGTTTCTTGCCCACTTTCTCCTGAAAGTGTCTGATATCCACAAGATCTTCTGCTAGGAGAGTACTGGTAAGGCTTCATTCTTCTTCACTGACCAGCAGAGAACAGTGGGAAGGATTTTGCCGATGTGGTCAGTCAGTATTTGGGAAATGTGTTCCTTGCTTGGCCTGTGATTGCTGTAATGGAGAGTCTTGTTGCTTTTTCAGCTATTCTTCCTCTCTAGCTCTTTTTCTTGGAAGATTGGGGGTGCAAAATAGAGTGAGTTTTGGTGTACACTCCTATGGCGTCTTTCAGAGCTAAATCTAACTCCATTGAAGTTAATTGCTGGGTCAATTAACCTCTTTTGGATATTTCCATAAACACATTAACCTCCTGTTGACCCATTAAGTGTGTTGCAGGAGCACAGCCAACACTCTTAGATTCCATTATGTCTCTTTGTGAGAGAAAATGACGTTCATGTTTCATGAGAGAAGAGAGGAAGGCTCCAGCTTTCCAAGTTTACCACAATGAAGGTTGTTTTTCTATTTGTTAGAACTGGGATATTTTGAGACAATTCCACTTACTTCAAAATACTTCATTCTCATGCAATTGAAGACTAAGCAGAAACTCAATCAACCAAAATGGGAATTCCCTTTCTTTTAGGCATTGTAGATATCAACGCTCACTTGCAGCTATTCTTTGCTGTGTTCTTGCAATCATTCATGGAGTGAGTTCGGAAGTTAAAATGTTTGAAGGTAAGGTCCTGGTACAATTCTAAATTAATGATACAGGATGGATTAGCTCTTTCCAATTTGATTCCGGATTAATTTGGAAGAAACACTGCAAGTTCCACCATTACCCCAATCCTGAAATGAACCAGGATCATTTTCTGGGCTAGAATTGGGGACATTAGTATGCCCCCTCCCAATGAGGCTACTTCATTCACCAAAATCTTTTTGAAATCACATAATATCATATCAATAGAACTTTGGAGAAACCATTACCTGATTTATAGCCCCCTCACCCCAGAAAAGAGAAGTGTTGTGATGACAAAAGCCTTCTCTCCTTGTTCTCATTTAGAGGAAAAATGAAAAAATGTCACTTGGTCATTATCTTGGTCAAGGTAACTAAGCCCTTGTGCATGATGGTGCAGGGAGCTGTTGTGGGATGAGTCCTTGGGAGACCTTATCTGTGTCAATGGGAATATTGACCTCCTAGTAGTCTTGCATTCAGTCTTACCTGAGGGTGATATTCCCATGTCTGAACCAAAAATAAATAAGTTGTGCTAGCAAAGTGTCTGGTTTTTCTTGTAGCCACAACTGAAATGGTCAAGGAGATGCAAAGTTAGCATCAGAAAGGAGGGACAATCCCACAGCAGACCTGCCAGGCCAATTAAAGTCAGTAAGTCACTGGGGACTTCCGGGGAAGAAATGTCAAACTAAAGATGGCTCTGCAAAAAGTGGGGCCAACAATTGTGGCTAAGAACAAGGAACTGATGAGTAGATTGGCTCCTTTGACCCTCTCTGGAAAAAGAGAGGATGTGGGATTGTCCATGTTGCACTCCATATAGTAGCTCATCACAAGGAGACTGCAAGGCAGCAGTCTCTGGAGGGTGGGAGAACCAGGAGGCAAGGAAATTTGCCATTCTTGCTCCAGTTGCAGTTGGAGCCTTCTAAAGGACACTAAGTTCACACTTCCTTTGCTAACCACTTTTGCAAATTGACTAAACTGCTTTAAAGAAGTTAGACACCTTCAGCTTGACAAGACTGGAAACACTGGGTGAGTGCATTTAATCCTTAATATAATACAATGAAACTGTATCTTTATAAGCTTTAAGAATTCAAAATAAACAGCAAAAGGCAAGACAAGGTTTTGGCTATAGAAAGTTTTAAACAGATTAAGGGCTCAGAAAATGTTGGAATATTTGATTTTGAATATTAAGACTTTGAAATTAATTTTAAAGAATAAATGCATTTTCATGGGAAAGAAAAATTATTTTTGATATTGGAGACATAACAAACAATTTATAATAGCATTCAGAGATATTGTTGAGGAATGGCAACAGGACTTTGAATCAACAATGTCAGCTATGTTGTGTGTTTTTATGAACATCCTGTTCCCAGAAGAAGCTGTTACACCAGAAGATGCTGTTACAGAAAAAAAAATCCAACAAAACTTATCTGACATTTATATTCTCCATAATCAATGTGAACAAGAACCTATCACTGGATATTTTAAAAAAAATGGATGAGGCTCTAAAAATTAAGAAGGAAATAAAAGTGCCAATTCAAGAGAGTAATTGGAATAATTTCTCTTCTTGCTGTACTTATAAAAGAGGCTTGTTCAAATTTTGCTGAAATTTGAGGCAAGGGATAATGATGATTCAAATGGATTAAACAGCAAGATTGTTTTATGTATAAGGAAGGAACATAAAGTTGGCTTATTTGATCAGGGTTAAAATGGGATATGTTGTTATTCTGGGGGGTTCTTTCTGGACTTGCTGACATCTGGATTGGAAAAGACGTGCATTGGATTTGCTTACAGTTAACAGTCAAGATATAGAATGATGAATTTTATATTTGTTAATTAATGTGATTAATCTAGGGCTCTGTTTGGACTTTTTAGTTTTATATCTGTTAACTAAGAGGAGGTGAAGAGATAGTGAAACTGTTTGTATTTGTTGTGATGAGGGTGGGAAGTTGCTTTCTTAGGGTTTTTTTTTTCCTTTTTCTATTTTTGCTTTCTTTTTTGCTTTCTTGCACTTTTTATTCTATTTTTCTTTTTCTTTTTGGTTTGTATTATATTTTATTACTGTAGTTAACACTTTTAATAAAATATTATTTTTAAAAAATTAAGCCAGTCTTCTTCTTCTTCCTCTCCTTCTTCCTCCTCGTCTTCTTCTACCTCTTCTTCTCCTCCTCCTTCTTCCCCGCCTCCACCATATGCTGCAGGATGTCCTCATGAGAGATCTTGAGTCACGGTAGGAGGAAATGCAGCACTTTTTTTCAGGCTGGGATACCTGATTCCAGTCTCAGGCTGCCACATCTTGGTGTTGCAGCAAGCAGGAATGAGCCCTATTTCAAGTCATCTGACTCCCAAGCTAATTGGGTGATAAAGCCTAACTAATTTTATACATCTTGAGATGGTGTCAGACTAACGGGAGTAACATTGCTTTAACACTGGTACAGCTAAGGATGACTTAAACTTCTCTTGCTCATGGGTTGGGGATGGAATGAAAGCAACATCAGGGGAATACAGTAGAAAAAAGAATACAGTAATAAATAAAAGGAGGACGTGGAAGATTAAGAGGAGAGATGTTGGCAACTTAAATCTGAACCTGAGAACAACCTTACCAGAGAAGAATCTGAGATATTTGAAAAACTCATGGAGTTTTGAAATGGATATATCTGTCAATTTCAGGAAACCACTAAATGTGGATGTATTTTTGTGCAAGTATTTATGGTAAAAAACGTGTTTGCAATTTTGCTTAATAATGCATGCAATAAGTTTTTCCTAACCATGTCTCCGAGATGTTTTCCTAACTATAATGCATTCTTTATACGTTGTTTTCAATCTCTAGTACATGAGAATTTTGAAGGATGATCAAATTCCAGTTCGTATATTGGTTTGAGAATGTGAAATTAGGTAAGTACATATTAAAAAAGCAGACCAATCTCCCCTATGCCTGTCCTTCTTTTGGGGGGGGGGTCTTTTATAAGCCCTTGGTCCTCTAAACCTGAGCTGGATTGCGCTGTCTCTCTAAAAAAGAGACAGCACAGCCCTCTGCCCAAAGCGGGGAGAGAATTTATCTTGCTATCGCATAAACCCTCCCTGTCTGTCTCTGACTCTCAGCCACAATCCTTCCCAGTGAGTACTTATACACTAGGCGAAGGGCTGCTGAAAGGAACCTTAAGAAAGAGGAAGAGGATTCTGTTACAGATCATCCCCTTGCAAGCCACAAGATGATGAATGACACTTTCTCCACCAAGGACACTTCCTCTCTTGGGACAGTTTCCCCCACCATGGATTCTCTCTTGACATCTTCTTGCTTCCTAGTGACTGGGCTCTCAGAAGCTGAAGGAGGACAGAAGAATCAGCCAGTAGCCAGGGTGGTACCAATTGCTGTCTTGTGTGTGCTCTGCCTAACAGTTATCCTTGGACTATATTTTTTAGGCTGCAATTTGCTGGTCAAGTCTGAGAGCATGGCCAACATGCTGGGGAAGAACAGGAGACTCTCCAAGGAAATAGAGTTGGTGATAATTGAGACTTAAATATCGGAGGAGAGGAGACATTCCACCACTTCTTTGGCATTCAGAGATGCTTTAAGGAGTTACCTGCTTCAACCTTAACCACGGTGCTTTACTGTTGCTAATAAAGGAGTTCATAGCATGGAGGCAGATATGACATGGAAGTGAATTCCCACCTGTTTGTGTGCCTTTGGCATTATCTGGAAATTTGTACCCTTCTTAATTACTGTTCTTGTGGTTGCCTGCATGCTCCCAAGATGTCAAAGCTTCTTTGCTTAGTTGGCTATATTCAGAAATGCCAAAGAGGTAATTGAAGGTATTCTATGTCTGCATAGTGAATGATGGGCTATGAGTTTTTAGATGGTCTATCAACAGTGGTTCCCGTTAAAATCTATGTATGATGGAGAGGCTGAATTTCTTTGCTGCAATTGAGATTTTGGTCTGCCTTGAGATGAGGTTCAGCCACATACTAGGAGAGGAAAAGAGAAGAGAAGAGAAGAGAAGAGAAGAGAAGAGAAGAGAAGAGAAGAGAAGAGAAGAGAAGAGAAGAGAAGAGAAGAGAAGAGAAGAGAAGAACCCACACAAAGACATGTGGAACACATCCAGACTGGTTGATCTCTGCCAAACTCAGTGCATGTCAGGATTACTCCCATTCTCATCCTAAAATGGATAGCAAGCTTGATCATTTCTCTGCCAACAGACCCACAGATGCTATAATCTTTGTCACTGTGAAATTTTGTGTAAACCCAGTATGGATGTTTCACATTACAGACAGTGACGGCTTGTTTCATGTGCCCTTTTCCAAGCCTATTAAATGGATAAAACAACAGTTTCCGTTTTTGTTCAGTTTCTGGCTGCTCAAATGAAAATGGAAATGACCTAATGGTAGTTGATGTTTCATCCCTGCCAACTCCACTGTAAGTATAGGGGAGAAAGACAATTGATGGGAGGCAGGGTGGGGGACTATATTGATAATAACTGATTTATTCCTTGATCAGTATTTTCAGTGGGAAAATAACAGCCTATGTTTTGAAGACATTTGTCCTGATCAAACCAAAATAATTTCATTTCAAATTAGACCAATCTCAGTTATTTCTCTTAAAAAGAAGCAGAATAGTTTGCCTTTCTCTTTTGTCTAAAAAGAAATGGGATGTCATCCCATTCTATCATTCTTCAACCACTAACAAGGTTTCAAAATATTGTTATGATAAAAGAATTATATATTCCTTATTTCCAGAAAGAGTTTAGAAGTTAATTTGTACCTTTTATAAGTAGAGCACAATTCTTTTCAAGATAATGTTATCTTGAAAAGGGGATGATTCTCATTCCATTTTCAGAGGTTTAGGGCTTTTAGGGGCTAGGCAAGTTATCTTCTCAACATCAGGCTGCTTACTGGGAGTCCAGGATGGTTGGCTGATTTTCATCAGTGGGAGCTCATGATGGAAGATTAACCTCTGCAAGCTGGGAATGGATCCTTTGTTTTTAGCCTGTGATTCTGATCCAGTTTGGTAGAAAGGATGGAGGGAAGCAGTGAGCTAACAAAGATGGTTTCCAATTTGAAAGGAGGTGGATGAGAACAGTGTGTATTTAGTTGGAGTTAGCTAAAAATCAGAAGGAGTCTGGGAGTATCTTTTCCAACTAACACATTTTACTAAAAGACACAAGCTCTCATGAGCTGCAGCTTACTTCATCTGATCCATCTGATAAAATGTGTTAGTTGGAAAAGGTGCTCCCGGACTCCTCCTGATTGTTTTTGCCACCATAGACTAACAAGGCTGTCCTCCTACAACGTCTAGTCAGACTTAGCTGAAACTGGGGGCAAGGCTTTAGAAAGAAGGGCATTATTCTGCACCCCACTGCAGGCATGCTGCTTTGTTTGCTTACTGCAAATAAAGGTGATATTATAAAAATCCGAAGTGTCTAATTTTAGTCTTGTTCCACATGGTGGATCAGAGCAGAGCATTTGTCTGCCAAAGGCACACTTTTTGGCTTGGTGGTACATTTGCCATTTTGAGAGCATGAGAGGGGTTTTCCTACCGTCCTTATTTAATCAATGCCATGGTAAACCTGGCCAGTCACAGAGATCCTCGCAGCCTCCTAACCAGAACCCAAAGATGTCCTGGTAACCTTTTTAACGCCATGTCCTTATGACTTATTTACCTTTGTCTTAACCCCAGTTGGGATTATGTGATTTGATAGAAGGCAAATCAATGAGGCCAGTTCCCAGGATCCCTTTATACTTCTGCCCCAGATGTTTTCAGGCATGTCAGCTTATTTCTCTTTTGGGGAGCTGGAGGTAGATGGGCACCTTTCAAAATAGAACTCTAGGCCACAGCCACTTACTATTTTCATTTTCTCAGGATGTCTGTTGGGTTGATTTGGGCCCCCAAAGCTTTCTCGTCAACAAAAATGCTGCTATAGTTCATCACTTTGCTTGGCAGCAGGCCAGCTTTCCATGGTTTTCCTAATTCAGAGAATCTTCAAAAAAACAAAGTCAGGAGGAGCAGAGAGCTTGTTGGCACCACAGGAGTCATTTGCGGGTGGATTGTCGATATCCTCGGACAGCATGTTGACTACCCCTCCCTTGGTCAACTAATTATAAGCACTGGAGTTGGTTGATTGGGTAGTGAATGGGCAGAAGTCTGCATTGTCTTGAAATCATCCTGCTTGTTGTTTCAGTGATGCACCATTTCAAAGAGACAGGCATCCTGTCTGAAGAGCCATTTAATCCTGGATAAGAGCTAATGCTCCTTTTTAAAAAAAACTTGCCATTTGCAGTTCCTTCAAAAAGTATTTGTGTGTTTTGTTTTTGCTCAAGCACTAGCAGAATTTGTTTCACTAATGAACTTTTTAAAATCCGATGCTTGGTTGAAAGTCAAAATACTGTAACAGACACCCTGCTAATGCAGAAGCAGAAGGGGGACTGTAGTGTGTCCTAAGCAAGTTTTTTCCAAGATGGTCCTGCCTCCTAATAGACTCACTGGGGAGACATGGCTCACTCACAGACATTTCTATTACAGTTGGTAGGGATAGAGGGAAAGAGATTCCAAGCATCTGGATTTTTGAGAGAGAGAAGACTAGAAATAACCACAATGCAGCAACAAATAAAGTAAAAGTAAATACTGGAGCCAGGGGAAAAAGTGTCAGGATGAATTTTTGCTCTAAAGTAAAAGGCCCATTGGAAAATCTCAGAGGTAAAGTTTGATTTTCTACTGTTGATCTATTTCTTCAAATCAAGGCTGATCCTCACAGCCTCCTAACCTGAACCCAAAGATGTCCTGGTAACCTTTTTAATGCCATATCCTTATGACTTATTTACCTTTGTCTTAACCCCAGCTGAAAATTGCAGTGGAAATACTCCCTAGAGGCAAAAGATGTATGCTTTCTGCACTCTTGATCCAGCATTAGTGCTCGTTGTGTGTAACTCAGACATTGAAAAAGGCTCAAAGGGAGGCTTTTACTGCAAAGAGTGAAAATACTGACCTTATCCTTAGGGAAGATCACAAAAACGAAACCCTTTGCTTATTGACTTGAGAGCATCTGCTGTTTTAATTGAGAAGACATAAGGCACCACCTGCTGGCAACAGTGCAGGTAACTAAAGAGTTGAGTCTTCTGCCAGAAAAATTCTATGTACTAAAACACCTTCCTTTTTCTAGCTGACTATCTGCGGTTCCAAAAATGTCAACTTTGTTCCACTGACCGTTTTGATAGAAAGTTTTCCAGTCTAGCATTCTCCCCATAATGATTACAGTAAAAACCATTTTAACAAATGACACAGCAGAAACTGCTCTGCACTTCCTACTTGCCCCACTGCAAAGAGGGACCACCTATCATCCTCAGTCCACCCTTACGTGATTGGGAAGGTGGCCTCCACCTGCGTTTTCTTGCTCCACATCAAAAGTAGCATTTTCCCTCCTCTACTAGCACAAACAGGACGGTCTGATCCACCTACTGCACTTCATTCCATCTTAGACAAATGCCTCCATTCCAATTGGCTGGTGTGCACCAGAGGCATTCCCCCCGCCCCCACTCTCTCTGCCCTGGATGACCATTTCCTGCTGAGCTACCTGCTGTGGAAAGCTTGGTTCCCCCCACCCAGTTCAACATCTGAAATGCATTTCTTGGGGGGGAGGTTCTTTTAACTGGGTGAACTTGATGAGAGTTTTTACTTTTAGTCAAAGTAATTATAAGAGCTGTAACGCTGTTGCCTTTTTTTAGCCCCCTGGCATTGTGTGGAGGGGAAAATAAGAAGGGACATCCAGCAATTGGGGGCCATGTTAACTGCCAACCAAACTAACAAACAAACAAAAAATCCTGGTCACATTGTGGTCAAAGTGGAGGAACGGGTGGAAGTCCAGACAGGGATTTCTTTTTTTTTCTTTTTGTCTGCGCTCAGTCATTGCTGACCCCGCAGTGACTGCTTGGACGAGTCCTTGCAGTTTTCAAGGCAATTGTTTTTTCGGAAGTGGTTTGCCAGAGCCTCCTTCCTAGAGCAGAGCCCAGCTGGCGAGCGCAGGAGGCGGGGTTTCCGTTGCTTCGGGCGAGCGCGGTTTTTCGCGCTTACCGGCAACTGCTCCCGACTCCTTTTTTGCAAGGCGCCGCCAGCATTTTTCCTCCCACCGGAGTGAGAGTACCCATTTATCTACTCATGTGAGTTTTCGAACTGTTGGGTTTACAGGAACTGGGGAGGAAACAGGAGCTCACCCTGCTAACGCGAAGGCTGGACTCGAACCGCTGAAGCATCGACCATTTCTGGCCGGCAACTTTCAGTGTCATTAAGCCGCTGCGCCACTGCGTCCCCACAGCCTACCTTTTACTTACTCTGAAAGAGGCTGGTAGAGCTGCTACTCTCCCAACATCATGTGGGCTATTTTCAGGGTAGCGATTGGTACTTCTCTTCCAAACCCTTGAGCTCAGTGGGGCAGGGATGCCACACAGGAAATTCCTCCCTCTCTGTGCAGAAGGCTGAGGCAAGACAGCTGGGTTGGTATAGAAATATTGCGCATGTTTAAAAATATTTCTGGATTTGGATAATAAATTCCTTAAGTTCATCTTCCTCAGTGAAGAAGGCAAAATGATCGGAACTACTATGCTTTTTTTCCACACCCATCCCCAAATAAAATGAAATAAAAGTCTATCAAAAGAAAAACCAGGGAAAGTTGCCTCCCTTTCATCTTTGCTTCAAGTCTGGGTAAACAAATTTGAATTTTCCTCTGCAGCGAATCCCAAGTGGAAAGTGGAAAGTTTCAGAGTCAGACTTACTTTCAAACCCCAAAGAGCTTCCCTCCTGCAAAAACGCAGAATCAGAGGCCAGCAAACACTGCTGGGGGTTGGGGGTGTCACTTGAGGTGAATCACACAACCATATGCACTAAGCTAGGAAGTGATTTTGATTGGGGAGGAGGCCTTTACATTAATTTGAAATCTGCACTTTTTATTTCCCTCCTCCCTTTGGGAAGGAAGGTAACTGAATGAATTTTTATAATTCATTATAATTCATTTTTATAATTCATTCTGTTGCCTTCCTTCCCAAAGGGAGGAGGGAACCTGTGATCCCAAGAAAACCAAACCTCACCCTAGGTGACCAAATAGTCTAATCTTTCATTCTTTTCTAAGCTATGATCAGACTTTTTGGGTCAAGCAAAGCCAACGTCCCAACTGATTTACAATGTCCCACCCCAGGTTGCATTGATGTGGCATTAAATATTCAGTCAATTTTCCTTACAAATTTCCATTCTTGTCTCTGTTTCTTGTTAACGGCAGGATGTTTTGGCTTCCCAGGGGGAAGATCAACTTCCTTGTAGGCATGCGCTCGGCCTTACGAGGTCGAAGTTCCCACCTTTGAGCCCAAGGAAAGGCAGAAGGTACAGGATTAGCTGCACAAGAGACACATTGGGTCTCTCTGGCAGCTGCAGATCCCCGTGAACTGCCTTCGGCCTGCCTCAGCAGCCGCTTGGTGACAAGATGGAGAGCCTATGGTGTCAGGACGCATCACTGGGAAATCATTGGTATGTTTGTGCTGCACCAGCAGGCAGTGGTGATGAGCCCTTAGAAAATAAGCAGTGGTGGGTCCCTGTGCTGTTTGTAGCTGGTTTATAAAAAATATGAAAATAAATATTCTCTGCATATGCTCCCAGGGAAATATGGGAGATCTGAAAGCAGTTCGGCCTTACTTTTCCTGGCCTCTGAAGGTAAATATTTGCGAGAGTAGAGTCAAGCACGAAGACCCAGCTCTCTGGCGAAGGCTCTAATGATGGGAAAGGTGGAAGGAAAGAGGAGGAGAGGATCACCGGCAGCAAGGTGGATGCGCTCAGTTTCAGTGGCGATGAGGGCACCACTGGGAGACTTGAAAGAACAGGTTAGGGACAGATCGTCATGGGGAAAATCTATCTCAGTGTCGCTACAAGTCAAAAACAACTTGTTGGCCCATAATCATCATAATCAGTCAAGCACACACCAGCCGTTTTTAATTGAGAGAAATGAAGGGGCTTCAGCTGTCAGAAGTTGAAGAATCAGGATAGGTAGGGCTGAAGGAAGGAAATAACAGCGAACAGCTTTCACTCAGGGTCATGACGTTATTAGCTATGTATTTTTTTTTTTTAAAGGTGGGCGTGTAGCCGCTATGGGTTTATTTACGGGCACAGCCTCGCGTGTTTTCTCTCCTCTGCTCAGCCTGAAAGGGCGCGACTTACTCTAGGCTTCGGAGCTGGCGAAGTGGGACGTGCTGGAGGAGCCGGGCCCCGGCGTGCCAGGCGGCACCCTCCTCCCTCCGGCACAGGACTCTCCTTGCAGGCGGTCGTAGGACACCGCTCCGGCGCTGTAGCACCAAGGGTGGCGGCGAAGTACGTTCAAGGATAATGGCGTACTGTCCTTCCCCAAGGAGGATCTCGGCTTTTTCCAGCTGTGCCTACTTTAGCGAAAACGGTACTTGAAGAATCGCTCTGTCCGAGTCAAGGGGCCGCGGTTCTCCGCTCTTCTAGCGATCCGGGAGGGAGGAGCTAGAGGAGAGGCGGCTCCTCTGCACATGCCCAGAGGCATCCTTTCCCGGCCTTTTTTAAGGGTGAGGGTGCCTCCTGACGTAGCCGAAGCGCTGCGCCGCCAAGGAGAGCGGAGGCCCGGGCTGGCTAAGCCGCCGGGCGGCCGGCATGCCCTCCCCCCCGCGCACCCCCGCGAGACCCGGGGCTGGCAGGGACGGCGGCTCCCGGCTGGCCGCCCCGGCCTCCCGCCCTCGCCCTCCCGCCGCCTCCTCCAATCGCGAGCGCCCTTACTGCCGGGTGGGCTGAGCCGCTCGCCCGCGCGCCCAGCTGATCCGAGGCTCAGCCATGGTAATGTCCGCCGCTTTGTTCTTCCCCCTCCCCCGAAGATCCGGGGCGGAGATCGGTCGGGGGCGGAGGGGCGCGTGTCTGCACAGCCGAGGCTGGCGAGGGGGGATGGGGGGGCGTGCACTGTCGCCCGCGGGCCGCTCGCCTCGCGATTCGCTGCCCTGGCGGAGCAGCACTCGTGCCGCCCCCTCCGCCCCCGTCCCGCTCCCTCGGCGGAGCCCCGCGCGCGCCGGGGCTGCGGCGGGGCGCGCGGACGGGGTTCCTGGGCCCCCGGGTGGGAGCGCCGGCACCGGGAAGAAGATGGGCAGCGGGGCGGCTGCGAGCGAGCTCCCGGCTTGGGCCAGCGCGCTGTGCGGAGAAATTGCAGAAGCCTCCAGCTCGAGACCGATGCGTGCCCCAGCATCCATGTGCAGCTGTGGGAACAGGGGCACATCCACATGCCCGAAATGTAGATCCAGCCCTCTCTTATCCCAGGAGCAGGACCCGCGTGGACGGTGTCCCTTGATCGTGAGGATAAGCTAGGGTGAGCGGAGGCAGCCTTTTTCTCAAGGCCAGCAGGAGTCTCTGAATGGGCTGTACCTTGTCAGTTTTCTCCTCTGTATCTTCGACCAGCCGCAAACACCTCAGCCCCGGCAGGAGGGGCAGCACAGCAGTAATTTAGATGCATGGAAATGCACCCAGATAACAATAGTCACACAATCAGGACTGCATGCAAGGTGGGCAGAGACACTGGCTCAGAGGCCTGGATGTGCTTTTGGTACACGTGCATGCATTTAAATATGCAGATCAAAGTGGGGTCATATGGAAGAGTGTACTTACTGTATGTGGATGTCCCCTCATAACTGAATTCGTAGATACAGAGAGAGTGCGTCATGGATTTATCTGTGTGGACTGTATGTATGTGTAGCCTAAACAGAGATGCATACATGAAAGAAGCCTGTTCCCCAGAGTGTAATCTAAAATGCCATGTGAAGCAGTGGACTGGATTTTGAGAACAGCTTTGGGGGCGGGGAGTATCGCTCACTAAGGTAAGAGGGAGTTGAAGGTGCATGGAAATAAATCCCTGGTGTACTGTTAAATGCACCGTGCAAGATGTTTTAAAACCTCTCTGAATCCTAGTCTAGCCTTGGATGAGTTCTGAAGGTTGTTTGTGAGAAAAAAGGCCATTGTTTAGCGGAGGAGCATCTAGTTGGCCTATAGAAGGTTCCCGGTTCTCTTCCCTAGCATCTCCAGATAAAGCAGAAAAAACTCTTGATAAACTGCCTAGAAGGGCCAAGGATCTGAGTCTCTATAAGGCAGGTTTCTATGTTTTGATTTCAAGCAACAAAGACCAGCTTTTTCCCAATATAGGACCTTGACTTACACAAGGGAGACTAAGTACTGTATCCAAATATGCAACCAGGGCTGTTCGTCCCAATATATAGCAATACCTTACAACTATCTATCTACTACAAGCTGTTTTGTTTAAATCAGGGGTGTGTATTGTAACTTATTTTGAAGGCCAAGAGCTAGGCTTGGTCTCTGAGAAGTATACAGGAGGCGGTACTCCAAAAAAATCTGCAGTGCCAGGCAATATTATTTTGCTTAATTTAAATCTATTTTAAAATTATTTAATTAGAATAATTAAAGTAATTGCTCCTTATCTATTTAATTTTATCCCATTTCTGTTACATTAAAAATGGCAAGACAGTGTCAGTTTTTGAAGATTTCCTGGGATTTGCTGTTTTTTTCTTTATATATACTTTTTAATCCAAGTTTGCTTCTAAAACATAACCAGCGTTCACACAACATATAGAAAAAGGTCACTAGTGGGCTAGAATACTTTCCAAGGTAAAATATATTTATAATTGGAGAAACCATATTTATGAATAAGATGCCCAAGAAGAGAGTAGGCCTAGGCACCTCTTTTCTTCTGAAGTCTCCTGACCTGGAGGTGGAAAATCTGTGGCCCTCCAGAAGTTGGACTGTAATGTCCCTAAGACTACCCACCAAGGGTACTTGTTGAGGATTATGGAATTGCAGTTGACATATCTGAAGGACATACTTGATATCTTATCAAATGAGATATGAGAACTTGAAGTGACTCTGGGCACTAGGTTTAGAAACATGGTAGAATGAAGTCATTCTTCTTTAACCTAGACTACATACAATTTACTCCTATGAGATGTAGGGGTGCTCATGTTTTTTTGATTGTGCTTAAGAGAGAGGACAGGGAACTGATGGTACTTGACAATGTTGAGCTATAATTTCTGTCACCCTCACATATTGTTAACACAGTGTGTGGCTGTTAGGAATTGACTGCTGGAGGGTTTCTAGTTCTCCTCTACTGAATCAGACAAATTCAGGGAGAAAAAGATATACTCATAATAGCTAAGAGATTCTTCAGTAAAAAGGAAGCATGATTGCCAGATACTGAGCACAAGCCAAGGGAAAGATATGTCTGTTTCTGGAGACATCTGTCAAGTCACTGAAGGTTACAGGATGCTAGGCCAGTCTGTTTCTGGAGACATCTGTCAAGTCACTGAAGGTTACAGGATGCTAGGCCAAGTGAACTTTTGGTCTGATCCAGCATTTATTTATCTATTTGTATTCATACCTTGCACTAGAGAACAGCAATTTCCAGATTTTTTTTTTTCTGTTCATTTTTTCCCCTTGATTTCATGGGGTTGATGTTCGTTTCTGTATTTGGGGAATAAATACTAGAGGAACACAAGTGGGTGTATAATCCATACCAAACGCTACCATCCATCCACACCAGAAATCTGAACTTGCTGTTTGCTTCTGAATTTGCTTTTTCCGCAAAATCTTCTGTTTGTTATGAGGCTGTGAATGGAACCTGCTTATACTTTTCCTGCATGGATTCTTTGTACTGGTGGAAATGGACTCTTGAATTTCCTCCCAGTAGAATTCCTGGATGCCGCCTTGGAAAAATGATGTTAAACTCAAGGATTTGGAATAGTTCAATATACATAGTTCTGCTAAAGAGTTACGTTTTGTGGTATTATTTTATAAGTGAACTTTAGCTTTGGTTTCTCCAACCTGATTCCCTCCAGACATGCTGAACTACAACTCTCATCATTCCTAGCAAGAGTGATTTCTTCAAAGCACCAGTCAATTTCATGGCTAAGTGGAGATTTGGTGTACTCAAACCCAACATCTCATTTTTTGCATCTCAGTTGCCTTTGCCCTTCTTAACTCTAAACTCATTAACCATTCTTCCCTTCTAAACTCGTTAACCATTCTTCCCTTCTGCTTCCACTCATACGTTTACTATGTATTTCTGCTTGCAGTCAACTCCAGATTCAGGCAGTGGTCCTCCTGGGCAGCCAGCTCCCTTTCCTTCTGCCCCACCACCACCGCCAATTCTGCCTCCTCCCTTTGTAAGTTCACTGTAGTACAACTTGAATTTAACTATCCTAAATATTTTATGTAGACATATGAGAGGTATCTTTGGTATATTGTATGTTAGGGTGCTCAAACTCTGGTGGCAACCCCTGGGGAGCTGTGAGGAAGCCGGGAGCATGTTTTGATGGGGCTCCAGTTTTAGGAGGGCAGAACTCATGGCTGATGCACCTGAAGCTGGATCAGAAGTTGCTTCTGCTGTGTTTGGACAAGGCAGCAGCTGAGTCGGGATTTTCTAGAGGTGCTGCTATAAAATGGAAGTACCAAGCTGAAAAAAAATGTGGAACATGAAATTAGAGGACTACCTCAAAAATAAAATCCAGATCCCAGTTATTATGCAAAAGCTCATCCTTCCCATGACAATATGGCATTACAGTTGGTGGTTTTGTTATTTATTCCCAATGAAATTACTTAATGGTATAGTAGTTTTGATACATAAAATAAAGCTAATTATTAAAAGTAGATATATTTATTTTTTGCCCGACTGTAACCCCAATGAAATCATTTTTATTTGGAAGATTCATTGATCGTTTTAGGGGATCACAATACTGCAGAGTTTGAGACCTCTGCTGTAAATGATTGATCCAAGTGTGTTGGGATGCATTTTGGATGAGTGAAATTGATGTCAGTATATTGGCATGTGCACTATAAAATTACTATCATACTTATTGTAGCATTTCAGTATGGACTGTGTTTTACAAAAGGGTAGAAGTCTAGGACTCTCTTGACGTTGCAGACTCGCAGCTGCAATAATCACTCACCATTAGCCACGCTGACATAGTCTGCTCAGAGTTATAGCTACGCAAGGACTAGAGGGCTGTTAGCTCCTTATTTCTGGTATAAGAGATTGGATGTTTCTGTGCTATTCTGTGAATAGTTTACAGTCTAAATTCATCAGATGGGAGGGAAGTGAAGAAAATGTGTGTATTTATTAGGGCATTAGTTACTAAGGTGCAGCTGACCCCAACCCGGTCATCCAGATGAGATGAATTTCAGCGGCCGTAATCTACAGATTAGCATAAATGTAAAGTGTAACCTGGAGACCATGATCTAAAAGGCAGTCTGCCAGTTGCACATGACCAAGGTAGGATTCTGAGAGTGTAATGTTGGGCATGCCAGCATCCCTTCCTTATGGAAGAGCGATGCTGCTGGGTTGAGAGCTCGTCTGTCTCTGATTGGTCCAGAGTATATTCTGCTTTGGGCACAGGTATGTGTTCTTCTTTCCTTGTTCCTAGATGCCTCCTCCTGGGATCCCACCACCATTTCCACCCATGGGATTGCCCCCAATGGGACCACGGCCACCCCCTATGCCACCCATGCCCCCTGGCATGATGCCACCTCCCCCTCTGATTCCACCTATGCCTGGACCACCACCCCTGGGTCAGGTAATGCCAGTTCAGTTTTTCTTTGCCTTTTGCTCCTCCTCTTTGCAATATGTGTAATGGCTGTATCTTCTGTTTTGTCTCCAGATGCCCACAATGGTGCCACCGATGCTGCCTGGGATGATCATGCCCGGGGTGCCAGCTGGGCCTGTTCCTGTTTCTGGAGGAGTGAGTGTCAGAAAGGGCAGTGATTCAGGGGACCAGAATAGGGCATGGCACAAGAGCTTACATATGTACTGCAGTGGCCCTGGCAATGGGACTGCATCTTCCATTTGGAAACTGATGTGTGATGCTTTTTGACCAATTGGTTGACCACACCTAGTTGGTGGCTGCTGAAGTCATCAAGGTGTGGACTAAGCGGTTCAGCACAGGTAAGTAGGCAAAGCTGATTGGGCTTTGACACCACTTGAACATGGTAAGAAACAGGTACCACTAGGAAGGAGGGAAACACGCAGTTGTCCAGTTGTTGCAGAACCACAATATCCAGCAGCCCTGGACCACAGAAGCAGTGATGAAGGATGCTGGGAGCCACAGATACCCCATCTCTGGTTTTACAAACTCAGGCAACAAAATCCCCCAAAGGGCTTGGAGAGGGAATGATTTAACCTTTTCTTTGTTCCTTTACTGCTCTTTGTGTTATTCATTCATTTGTTCATTCATTCATTCCAGTATATCATCCTTCCAGAGGTTGGTTTGACCTCATCCCTGCTCTGCTTTAAAAAAGCCTTGAAAACCTGGCTTTTCAAACAGGCCACGGGCCAAGGTGTTTTGCACTCCCCCGACTCACGAGGGATTGTTGAAATTGGAGGTGGAGGTTGCACTTCCCCAAACGTTTATTTTCTCTGTTTGTTTGTTTTTATTGAGTTTTTAATTGTAAGCTACCTTGAACTCTCAACTTGGCAGCCTTATAAATATATTATTATCATTATTGTTGTTGTTGTAAAAAAATAATTAGTTCATTACTTTTAGTATTTAGGTTCCTTAATATTTTATTTTCTGCATTTATAGCATTCTACTGAATTGTTTCATTTACTTCTGTTGATTTTAGGCTTATATCTATGCCTTTTAATTTGCACTTTGTAACATTTTATAATAATTGCACAAAATGCTGATCAGTGGCCATAATAAAGTTACACAGAGAAATACTGAACATGGCCAGCGCAGGTGAAACTTTCTTAGTTCATATAAACCACTTTGAACATTGAAGCTATTAGCACTAAGGCTTCAGGGAAAAGACCATTGTAAATTATAGCTAGAAGCAGATACCCAGGATGGTTAGCAGTTATCGTTATTATGAAACTTACAGCAAGTTTAATCAAATCCTACTTTTGCTAATAAGGCCCTGCTGAATCTTGCTCGCTATTAAACAAAACTTAGTGACATTACAGGAGAATGAATCACTCTCATCAGCTAAGATAAAAAGACTCCGTATGACTTGCTATTTAATACAATTTACAGATTGCCTGACTCCCCATGATTCTGAGTCACTTGCAACTTTAAAAGGAAGAAAAAATTTAAAGAGAGCATAAATCATACGTGTTCAGAATGGAACAGTACATACAGACCCCCTCCCCCCAAAAAGTGGGTTCAACACCCACCCTAGCCTATGATCTAGGAGAATATCCAGATTTTCAGTAACTTTCTGAACATCGGAAAGCCGTATTGATCTCTGGGGGGATACTATTCTAAAAGGCAGGCGACGTGTCAGGTATTGGGTATTGAGTTAATAAAGGTGTAATATGGTAGAGAAGCATATGGCCGATTGTTGCTTTTATTTCTCACAATTCAAGGTGATTTATACAATAAAATAGAACATGGTAATGCATCATAAAATCAATACACCCAAGAAAAAAGATAGATACAGCCCAGGTCCACTGACTGTCCCCAAGGTCCTTGGAGTAGAAAGGTTTTCAGTTATGTTAAATGCAAGCAAGGTGGGAGCTCCCCTTACCTAGGGAAGCAGGGAATCCTTTAGCAGGAGACCACCCTTTAATTTTACATGGTGTAGGGACCTGGAGAAGGAAGAATGCCCTGGGTGATCTGTTCTGGTTGGGAAAGATGACCCTGGAAGTACATGGGGCCCAAGCCCTGGAGGGTTTTAACAATTAAAGCCAATGCCTTGAATTGGGTCTGGAACCCTTTGGTAAGCAATGTAGCCACCTCAACATAGGTATCACCCTGCCAAACTTCCTCTCTCCTCCCATCAGCAGTTGGACCAATGGCTGCATTTTGATCCAATTGCAGATCACTTTGCCAAGGCCTTTTCTCCATTAATAGGGCACATTTGAAGGGAAGGAGGTAGAAGAATTCCCCTCTGGTGATGGAGGGAGTGGAGCTGAAGCCCCTTTCATTTACTATTTATTTTTTATTAGAATTTCTGAATACAATAAAAGTGTAAAGAATTAAAGGAAAGATAAGAAAAAGAAAAAATAAGTTGAAGCTGCTTGATCTGATTTGATTTTTTCTTTGACAGGCAGCTCCTGTGACTGACCCATCTAACAGTGAGTATCTTCATGGATGTCTTTAAATATAGCTTCGGTGTAACCTAGATCAAGAGGTGCTTGTTAAACCTGGTCTAAAGAGTCATGCCATGTCTTCCCCAGTGACAGAAATTCTGGGCTTTTTATCTTTGCGTACTTGACTGAATGCCAGTAGTTACAGCCTTTCCCAAGCTGCATCAACTGAATTTCTCCCCCTCGTACAACTTTTAAAGATCTGCCCCAATGAAGGGGGAAGAGAAGAAGGAATTGGCAACACTATGTGAGCTGGATCTCTATGTCAACTGCTTTTCTCACTCTGGTTTGCATGTTGTGTCAGTGATATTGTGAGTTCCTGGATATGTCAGCCTTTTCCATTCCAAGCCAGCCATCATCGTGGTCTCTCATACTTCAAGGACCCAGTGAAAGCAAATGGGGGAGCAGACTGTTGCATTCAGTCTTGCACATGGGCTTCCTGGAGGCATCAGCTTGGCCTCTGTTGGACCAACCAGTTGGACTAAATACTGCAGGCTATTGGCCTGACCCACCAGGTTCATCTGAAGATCTTATGTTTGCCCTACCTGCTGTCTCTCCAGCACTTGTTGCTTCTGTACTGGACAGTGGTGTGTCTTCTGTGAGGTGATCTCTGACCACCATCATCCCACTTTTCTAAGCTCTGCTCTTCTTTTGCAGCCACAGTGACCCAAGCAGCACCTGTGGTGAGTATCTGGACAAATCCTTTCCTAGATGTGAGGATTGGTTTTTGAGGGATGGGGGTAAGGAATTAAATGCATCATCTCAAAGTACTACTTTGCTCTTCAAAGTATGAGGTAACTGCTACTCTTTTCCCTTGGGAGGTGTCAACGCATGGTTTGTTTAACCATGACTGAAATTGTTTGGGTTCACACAATGCTGTAAGCCCCAAGCGCATGTTGGCCTTAGTTCTGTAACTCTAACCCTTGAACAATCCACTTAAAACTGAAAGCAGAGGCAGGTTGAACCATTCACCTACAATGATTGGAAAGAAGAAAGTCCTAAATTCTGATTTTGTTAGAGACACCCTGAATTGTCTCTATGTGTTGATACTCTTTGTGGTTTTAATCTATCCTTTCCTACTTTCCCATCTTTTCTTCACTCCCGCTGTCCCAGTACACATGGCCCTTGGCTTGTGCTGGTTGAGGATTAAGGAGATGCCAATTGGGACAGCATACCTAGAGGGGTTATCAGATTGGGGAGGCTGGCTTGTAGTAGTATAAAATTAAGCACTGAAGCAAATGTCTTTTCCCCCCTCTTCTTGCTCTGGCATTTTTTGAAATGCTGCTTTAAATTTCAGATCCCCAACCCCTTGACAGGTGCTATGCAACAGAATGTGATTCTTGGTGGCTCCCCAGGGTTGGATGCAGGCCGAAAGGTAAAAAAACTCAGTGGCACAAAGGCATCAGGAGAGTGGAAAGTCCTTTCTGGTGGTCATCTCTTTCTGTTCCAGGAAGCAAAACAGGGTTCCATGTTGGCATTCTGTGGGTCCGGAAGGCACACCAAGGAGCTAAAAAGCTCCACTTGGCTCCTGCTGGCGATCATGACCAGCACAGATGAACACCTCGAGTCTCCTAACTATGTCGATGTTTTGTCTCAAAAAACAGTGTAGTCTTAATTCTTTGCCTGGTTTCCCCATGCTACTTCTCTAGTATTTGATTTTCAGGGATAAAGACAGCCATCCTACCTCTCCAAGAAAATAAATGAAGAGCCTTACAGGGCCAAGGGGAAGAGAGTGAAGGCGTTTGTGAGCTCTGGGTGATGGCAAAGGACTTCAGTGGGCAGAGTAAAGGGGAAGCTAGGAGGAGCATTTTGCAAATAGCATAGGTAGCAGAAAGGGGTGGAAAGTCCAGTGAGTTTGCTTATTTTCTGGGCTAAAAGAAATAATCTCAGAATTCAGCCCCCTTCGCCTGCAATGTGGTGTATCTTCTGCAGAATAAGCTCAAGAGCAAGTATGGAGTAGTGGACAGGTGTTGGGGTAGGTTCAGTTCCATTTTGAAGCATAAAAGTTCACTGGATGACTTGGGACCATTCATTATGTCTCAACCCAGCCTGTATCACGGGGTTATTGTTGTAGGGAAAAATTGGAGGAGGATTCTGTCCTCTGGTTTGAGTGCCCACAGAAAAGGAAGATCTAGATTGACTGAATGTTCACTGGGGTTGCTGTTGCATTTTCATTTTTCTGTCTCTTATAGGAAGAGCCAGATGCTAACTTCCTCATCCCCATACTTTGGCAGTGGGAAAAGTTACTTAATAACTTTCCCCAAATATCACCCCAAAGGAGATTTTCTTTAGATGTTGCCCATACAAGTTCATAAAAGCTGTAAAGCTGCCTTTTTGTTTTTATGCTTTTGTTTTAAAGTGGATACTGTGATTCACAGAATAGTGGTTCCTCTTCTCTGAATTGGTGTCTGTTTGGGATGGGGGAATTGTGGGATATTTGCCCAACTGGATCTTTGGTTTGGTTTGGTTTCACTCTTTCTTTACAGAAGCCAGCATGGAGTGAGCATAAAGCCCCTGATGGGCGGATTTATTATTATAATGCTGAAACCAAACAATCAAGTTGGGAAAAGCCAGATGAACTCAAGTCTAAGGCAGAGGTGAGAGCTGCTCCTACCTGTGGTTATCACTTAGATAAGGACATTGATTTCTTTCCTCTTGTTGACATGTATTGGACCTCGATAAGTGAAGGTCAGCAATCCCAGACAGCAATCCATCTGGGTTTTTCTCCTAAGAAGTAGGGTTGGAGTCATAACCCTTCCATGAATTTCTGGAATGTGAACAGAGGAGGTGATCAGGCTGATAAAGATCTGGAAAGCAGGCATTCTGAGGAAGAGTGCACAGCATGCAGAAAACTTAGGGGTGTGGGGTACAAATGTTTAAAGATAGAACGGGTCTGTTCCCTGCTTTTCCAGAAGATAGGGCCGGAATCAGCAGGTAAAATTTGCGAGGGGGCTGATCTCAACAAATGTTTAGGGGAAATGTTCTACCAGCAAGAGTTCCTTCTGAGTGAAACAGTCTCCCTGGATCACAATGGGTTCTACTTCACCATGGGTAGCTAACTGGAAGCTGGGCAACCGTCTGTCAGGGAAGTTGTAGTTCCAACGTTCCTGCATTCAGCAATTAATTGGATTAAGACGCTTTCAAGATTAATGTCAGCCCTCACAGATAAACCAGAGAGGAAATATGACTAGATGAGCTAATTCTACTTTACCATAAGGCTGCATTAACAGAAACTTTTAAGTCTGAAAGTACAAATCTCCTGCCCTCCCTATTTACCACCTGAGTAGTTAGGCGGGTCCTTCCTAAGATTCTTTCTCTGGCTGTTACTCTGTTGTGGGCTCCTTTCCCTTTTATCTGATTGTTCCCTAGGCGGCATCTCTTCTCTTCCAAGGTCACCCTCACGTTCCATCACACACACACACACACACACACACACACACACACACACACACACAGTATACCTGCTAAGACTGTCCTTTTTACTTCTGCAGCTCTTGCTTTCACGCTGTCCTTGGCGTGAGTATCGCTCAGAAACTGGGAAGTCTTATTACTACAACACTCAGAGCAAGGAGTCACGCTGGACCAGGCCGCGAGAGTTGGATGATATTGAGGGTGAGGGTCTCCAGGAGCTGACGTGGGGTCAAGTCTGCTGTGGGGTCCTGCTTCCCCCAGGCTTCCTCCTGATAACCATTCCTGTGTTTGTTTCCTTAGCACTGATCAAGGAGGAAGAGGAGGAAGCAGAGTAAGTGCGCAGAAGCCGGTTGCATCAAGAAGGGCTTGGGGGCTGCCTGGGCGGGAGAATAGGCAGGCCTGCCCAGTAGGGATTGTCCCGTGGGATGTGGGCAGGGAGCGAGCAGTGGCAGGGCAGGGGAGCCTCTTTTTTCTCCCAAGCCTCCACTAAATGTTGACTCATCTCTCTGGAAGATCCTGCCGAATCTGGCACCTGGCGCAGAATTCAGCCTTCAGAAAACCTGAGCTTTGCTACTTTGCTTGCAAATAAAATGTATTTCTAATCCTACTTGATGGTGGCAAGAAACTGAAGAATGCTTCCATGCATCACATGGAAACGCAGAACCCAAAAAGGGGCTGGGTGGGGTTCGGACTGGTTGAGATTGGCCCTGTGTCTCTTCCCTTGTTTTTGTTTCTTGATGGAATGCAGCTGGCTGGAATCCATTGTGTGGGAAGCTCACTAAACTGTACTGGGCTTGTATTGTTCTGCTGTAAAATATTCATAGCTGCTATCTCCTTCCTTCCTAGGAGGCAACAGCCGCCCCAGCAACCAGAGCCACCATTGTCAGGCCCTGCCAGTCCCAGCCCATCTTCTGCGGCCACCTCAGACACGGAAGGCACTGGGGGCATTGAAGGACAGGAGACCCCGGGGACCGAGGGAGTCCTGGCTGCTGTTGAGGAGGAGGTCACAAGCAGGTGATTCAAGCCGGGGGGACAGGGAGAGGGAAGGGACATTGATGCCTTTGATAGTTGTTGATCTATAACCAGGCCATCACCAGCTGTCTAGCGCAGTGTTTCTCAACCTTGGCAATTCTAAGATGTGTGGACTTCCCCCAGCCAGCATGGGGAATTCTGGGAGTTGAAGTCCACACATCTTAGAGTTGCCAAGGTTGAGAAACACTAGTCTAGCAGATGATGGGATCTCTACTCCAACCCATCAGGAAGGCATCAAGTTGAGGAATGCTGGATTAAGGTCTGCCTAGGCTTTCAAGCTGTGGATTGGAAGACACATAGATTGGTGGAAAAAGAAGAGAGATAGAAGTCCCCTCCATCTGTCTGCTGTCTTATCTGTACAGAAGGCTGCACTACCCACCTGGAATTCCTAGGCCCTGCAGCAACCAGGCAAATTGTTAAGCCGCATTGATACTTTACTTCATGCTTTGTCCAAATACTTTGCTTTTCCTGGGGCAGTTGTGATCCCCTCCGGAGAGATGAGGAAGATCGTGGCAGTGGCAGTGCCTGGAGCAACAAAGAAGAAGCTAAACAAGCTTTTAAGGAGCTCCTCAAAGACAAGGTAATAGTTGGAGAAGGGCAAGGAGGACAGAGGTTAAGGAGTCTTCCTGGGAATCAGAACCAGTTTGTTAGAGATAACACTTCTTTATACCCTGTCGCTTAGCCTGGTGGGAAGCTTTGTGGTCTGAGTGCTTTCCACGGAGAGTGAAAAGAACCCATACTCCTTGCTATAGGAGAAGAACATGTAAGTGAATCTGTCTCTCTGGCAGGCTAATTTTTTTCCCCGCCAGACAGCAGAGAGGAGAGGAAAATGCTTTGCCTGAAGTTCCAAGCAAAAGAAAATCAAACACCAAACTTGTTACAGCCTGACTCTTGCATTTGTAGAAATGGGCCTGAGAGAAAGAGCCTGCCAGGAAGGGCAGTGCAGGTCCAGCTGGTGCAGTCCAGGAGAAGGAAATGGTGCAACTTGATTGAAATACCCCATTCTCTGGCTTTAGGGTGTTCCAGCAAGTGCATCCTGGGAACAGGCCATGAAGCTTATTAGCAGTGACCCCCGTTTCAGGTATGATCCTGGCTGGATCCCTCTGGTCTCCTCCCTTTCCCACCCTATCAGATATGGGTCCAAGTCACAGACCTGTATGACGAACACCCTTGCCCTTCCGAAGCAGCTCAACTTGAGTTCCCTGCCCTTCCACCTCATTTACTCACTCAGGGAGCTAGAACTTAGGTCTCTTGTTTTTCTTGACCGGTTGCCCATATGTGCAAGCTCTTGATGCAAGGGTTCTGTGTGTCCCAGTGCCTTGCCCAAGCTGAGTGAGAAGAAGCAGGCATTCAATGCCTACAAGGCCCAACGGGACAAGGAAGAAAAGGAAGAGGCCCGGCTCCGGGCAAAGGAGGCAAAAGAAGAACTTCAGCGCTTCTTGGAAGAGCACAGCAAAATGAATTCCACCACCCGCTATAGGTATATGAGAATCAGAATGCTTGGCTGAGCAACAGCCTGGTGGTGGAAGGTTGGGAGTCTAGATGGTTCTCTCAAGGCCATTTCTTTAAAGATTGCTAAGAGAATAGGTGTGTTCCTGGCTGGGTCTTGAAGGGTCCTGGGAAGGAAATAAGCCAGGCGTGGTTGGCCCAGTTCCTTGAGTAGCAGCAACTGCAATGGATGAATAATGTTGCAAGGTTGTATGTCTCAACCTGACAGGGACTCTGGGATGAATGACCAAGCTGGGGAACAGGAAGATGCATTTTCCACTGCTGAAGATGGAATTCATTCCTGGAGTTACTGTGGGCTAGAATGGGAGATGTAAATGCTGAAAGGGTTGCGGTTGAAGATCAGGAAAGAGATGTTGCCTTGACTATGCTAAGCAGCCCAGTTTCCCCTATTCCAGCTTGAAACAGGAGATTTCTGTTTCAAGTATCCCTCTGTTTTTTCTGTCCTCACCAGGTCAAAGTAGAGAGACCGTTGCTTGGTCCTTCCAAGTATGAATGTCCCTCAGCACCTCACCATGCCTGCTTCATAGACTCGGATGTCCTTGATCTTTACGTTTCCTCCCTTGAGGGGTGTCACCAATTTCCTTTTCTCTTTCCCCCGTAGGAAAGCTGAGCAGATGTTTGGTGAGCTGGAAGTGTGGGCCGTGGTGCCTGAACGGGATCGCAAGGAGATCTATGACGATGTTCTTTTTTTTCTGGCCAAGAAGGAGAAGGTAAGTCAAGATTGAGGCAAAGATGGGGGTTCTTGGTAGCAGCAAAAAAAGTCCAGGCACCCTGCCTCCCAGCTTCCCCCATGGCCTTCCTGATACTCTAATCCTGGTACTTGCTCCCAGAAATTGAGGACAGGAATCCAAGATTCCTGGGATAGGTACTAGCCAGCAACATCCACAGAATCCAATCCTTAGTTGCATCAGAATTACAAAACAGTTCTTGTGACACAAGCCCCACCCCTTGCATGTATGTGTGTGACATCATGGCACACCTACAAAAGGAGTGAGGTTTGCACCGTGACATCCTGACCTTAGTTTCATCATTTTCCCCCCCTCCCCAGCAGACACCCACAGTCCTAGCACTAATGCTGCCCCTTCCACCCCACCCAGGAGCACGCCAAGCAGCTCCGCAAGAGGAACATTCAGGCTCTGAAGAGCATCCTGGATAGCATGAGCCGTGTCAGCTTCCAGACCACCTGGTCCGAGGCCCAGCAGTACCTAATGGACAACCCCAGCTTTGCTGAAGACGAAGACTTGCAAAGTGAGGCATCTTCCACCATCCCATTGCCCCAGTTCCTCCTTCCTTCCATCGTTCTAACTCTTGGCTTCACATGCTGTGTGAACCAGATCTTCACACTAAGCCACAATGTAGGTTATTTTGGGGAGCATTGTATCTAATTGCTGCCTTCTGGAGTTCACAAAAACTTAATGCTAGAAGTGTAACAAGCAGTCCTAAAACTCTGAATGCTGGGCCTGGCTGATGCCTGGCTGACAGGTTGGGTTACAGCTTTCCATCTTCCTAGGTAGGACAGCTGACCCTGCTTAGAGTCTACATTCACAGGGGACTCTCCTGTGCTCCCTTCTGCTTTGTGCCTGAGCCTCTGTCACCTCACCAGAATCAACTTGTACTTTTTCTCCCTTGTCACTATGGCTTTACCACTTAGCTCAGCCTGGCCTGCTCCCAACTTTCCCTCTTTCAGACATGGACAAGGAGGATGCCTTAATCTGCTTTGAGGAACACATCCGGACGTTGGAAAGGGAGGAGGAAGAGGAACGTGAACGGGGTCGATTACGGGAGAGACGTCAGCAGCGCAAGAACAGGGAAGCCTTCCAGGTATCTGCAATCACAACCATGAGCCAAGGACACTTTCACTGGGGAGGTCCAGGGCCATTCTTTGGAATGAAGAGTGTGGTTTCAACCACAGAGCAATAGCAAGGGTTCCATGCCTTATAAGCAGATGATTTCCATCATCAGCACTGAAAGAATTAGAAGCAATCTTCTTCAAGCTGGTGGTCTCCAAAGGTGTGGGCAACTCTCAGAATTCTCAGCAATAACCCTATTAGCTGGGAAATTCCAGGATTTGAAGTCTGTGCATCAGATGGGCACCCAGATTGGGAAAATCTAGTTAGAAGAGTTCGGTAATGTAATAGGAAAACCCTTTGTTGTTGTCATAAACCATAGAGGACTAAATGGTCAATGGTCTGATCCAGCCTTTTTCATCTTGGCTTTCTCTAGAGATTTTAAGAATAAAGTTCCAGACTTCCCAACAGCCATGCTAGCTGGGAATTCTGGGACCTGTCACCCAACACATTTGAAGGGTGCAGTTCCACATTTGAGGAAGGCTGTTCTGAGCAAAGTAATCCAGATTATTCTAGGTATAATCTTAAAGTCATCATTTAGTGTTTCTATTGTCCATCACCTGAAGATAAACAGGTCAGAATTTCACTGGATATCCACAATCCAGGGAAGAAAAAGTCCGTTTTTCACACAACTGGAACATTACTAGCAACTGGTTTGTTCTGGCCTGTATGTAGCTAGATAATTATTTGACTGTGATTTCAGAAAAGGACAGAATATACTAGAATTCAACTTCCTGACAATGCTAGCTGTCTTTAGTTTTTGCATAAAAGTCTAGCTGTTAGTGAGAGAAGATGCTTGCAGAGAGAGGCTCATATCATTGCCAGCTCCTGCTTTTCTGTCGTAGTTAAAAGGAATTCCCATTGACTTTCAACCCTTCAGAAGATCTCAGATTTTTGTGCATGGACCTCTCCACAGTGCTGCAGCACAACCAAGGGGCAGGGTTTTCCCTTCCCCTGTGCTGATCCTTTGTGATCATTGCAGACCCTGTCTCCCTATATTGCGAACTGTGTTTTGTGTACGTTTACTTTTTCATTTAGAGGCAAAGACCGTAGATGGCTTTCTTGCTTCTGGTAAACAGTCACGACAGATCCATAAATCCTGATACCCATTTTATAATCCCTTGCAAACTTCCTTGCATGTTCCTAATTAATTTCAAACACCTGAGATGTTGCTGCAGAATCCCCCTATTCCTTTTCCCCAATATTTGAAGAGTCTCTTCTGATCTATTTTTTTCCAAACTGTTTTCTTCAAATAAGAGAGAAACACCAGGAGAAATTGGAAAAAAATATGTTGCTTTTATTGAAGGGAGGAGAAAGGAAATAGCCCAACCAGGGTCCAGTATGAGGATTGCTGGCTTTTGGAAGAACATCAAATGCCCAGTAGAGCACCACAAGTGGTAAAACAAAGGTAGACAAGTGTGGCCCTCTAGATACTCCTGAACAACAACTTATTGTTAGCCACACTGGCTGAGTGTTGCTGTGGTAGAGAAAAGAATCACATCGTCCTTGTTGTACTGCAGTTCCTCTCTTACTGTCATTTTGATTATTTAAAACTAGAGGAGAACATGGCAGATGTAGCAGTGTGAAAATATGGGTTCTGTGCTCACAGCATTATCTAGACACTCAGGAAAATGGCGTACTATATAGGCAAATTGCACAATAATTGTCTACAAGCCTCCAGGGAAGTGTGATAAAAAGGCTGGAGCATTGGAGTGTAAGATTTCCAGGAGTTAGGGGCAAAATTCTGAGACTAGCTTTTTTTAAAGTTGTAGTTCTCAGGTCAAGTTGTGCATTTCCCCCAAATGCCCTGTTCGTTCTCCTTTTTTCTTCCTCTCTCCATACCGTATACACAGTGCTCTGTTGTATGTGGAATGTTTGGGTTTCTAGACGGGCACTGGAGGGTAGGGGGAAAGAAGCCTTGAAGAGAGCTCTGCGTCAGGGTGCAGAGGGAGGTGGGCTTCAGGGCCTGCTTTGGGGCACGTGGCCTCCCTGGCAGGGCCTGTGACTGGGGGAGGGGCTGACTCCCTGATCTCTCTCACTCTATCGTAGAATAACCAGGCTGCTTCTTGCTCAGGCCTTCTTGGACGAGCTTCACGAAAGCGGGCGACTGCACTCCATGTCCACTTGGATGGAGCTGTATCCCTCCCTCAGCACCGACAGACGCTTTGCCAACATGTTGGGCCAGCCTGGTAAGCAGCCTTGGGCAGGAATCTCCCCCTCCCTCCAGAAATGGGCTATCCCTCTTCTCCAAATAATGGGGACGAATCAAATTGTCCATGTTTGGGATGACTTGAAAGTGACTGCAAGGGGGGAAAAAAAGCAGGAAGATGCACAACCATTTTGAAGATCTGATAATGGCCTACTTTGCAGGTGGATCTTAGTCTAGTAGAGGTCCCCTATCTTTTGGAGCAGATTTGGATTCTTGGGAGCATATCATGGAAATTCTCACTAATTACTGTGAGATAGAAATTCTCACTGTTGCCAATCACAAATCCCCCATTACAGGTAGCCCTCAACTTACCACCACAATTGGGACTGGAACTTCTGTTCCAGTATGGTTATTAAGTGAGTTGTACCTGATTACAACCTTTTTTGCCACTGCCATTAAGTGAACCACTGTTGTTGTAAGCAAATTACATGGTCATTAAGTGAATCCAGCTTCCCCCATTGACTTTGCTTGTTGGAAGCCTCCTGGGAAGGTTGCAAATGGTGATCACGTGACTCCAGGATGCTGCAACAGTCGTAGATACATGCCGGTTGCCAAGCGCCTGAATTTTGATCATGTGACTGCAGGGACACTGTGACATTCGTAAGTGTGAGGACTGGTCATAAGTCACTTTTTCAGCACCATCATAACTTTGAATGGTCATTAAATGAATGGTCATAAGTCGAGCACTACCTGTAACTGGAAGGATCTAGAAAGTATTGCTCCTATCATCTGGGGTCTCTGACCCCAATTGGCTTACACTAATGTCATGTGACTACGTCCTGACCACTCAGAAAACAAAGTGTCAGAAATTAGCAAGTATTTAGAAAAACAGCCGTATTTATTCAACACTGTGGGTTGGGGTTGAAAAGCACTTGGGTTTGCAAATGAAATCAAGTTGTACAAAACGCCAACTGGTGCCCTAGGGCAGGAATGTAGAAGATTGCACAAAACATGGTCAGGCTTCCAGCCCAAGCAATTTCCGTCCATCATGGCAGAGCTTGCAGGCAGGGAAAAGGAGGAGAGAGGGAAGAAGGGAAAGAGGTAGTGGGAGAAAGTGAGAGAAAAGGGTGCCTCTGTCCCCCACACCAGGCTTCAGCCCTGTCCACTCTCAGGATGTGGCCCTTAGCATCTTATGCCCAAGGCAGCAGTGCTGCCCTCAACCCGAAATGAAGGTGCTGGGAGTTTGGATTGGTTAAATTTTTAATCTTCCTAGAGCTCGCTGACTGAATAGGCTTTACATATTGGAGATCCAAACCTCTGACCAACTCTGGGGAAAGGTCAGATCTGAGGTCTTTCCATTGGAGATGCTGAGAGGACTGCAGTTGAGTCATCATGGTGACTCATCATGCAATCCAGGGATTAAAGCCCTTGAACCAAGACCTCAAATGTGTCCCTGAATTATAACTACGTACATCATGAGGAATTCCTTTTTTAAATTTATGTTTATTAAGGGTTTTTCCATACAATAAAAGACAAATCGAAAGGAAAGGAAAGGAAAGGAAAGGAAAGGAAAGGAAAAAAGAAGTGCAAAAAATGAAAAGAGAAAAGAACTAAAGTTAAGAAATATAATGACTTCTAACCTTCTTTTCAACAGATAGTTACAAATTTATAACCCTTCTCCCCTCTTAGGTATTATGTAAATCATTCAGCCCCTTTCATTTCTTTCTTCTTTCAGCAAAAAGTCTGTATAAGGTTTCCAGTCTTTCAGAAAAGTTTTTGTTGTTTTTTCTCTGACCAAACAGGTCGGTTTTGCCATTTCTGCAAATTCTAACATTTTCACAATCCACCCCTCCACTGTAGGGATTTCATTTTTCTTCCATCATTGTGCATACCATAATCGATCATGAGGAATTCCTGAGCTCCCCCCAAGGATGTTATGGATCACAAAGCCAGTCCATTGGGCTTCACTGTCACCTATTCTGGTCACCCATTCTGAGCCAAGTGCAAGAGCACCAGGGGACACACTGTGGTGTGGGCTTTCTGGCTGTTGAACTTCCAAGGGGGATAAGTAGTAGAAGAACAGGAGGTGTGGACAGGTTTTTTTTCAGAGAGCACTGTTGGTCAGGTATTGCTCATTTATTCTATTTTACATCCTGCTTTCTATCCTGCAACTTAAGCTGATGGACACCACGTGGTAATTCCTAGCCAAGCATTGGCCATGCTTAGTTTCAATGAAATGACTGCCTTATATTTCCTCGGGCCCAAAATCTGAGAAGCTCTGGAAGCTGTTTCAAAACTAGGTAGGCAGACCTTCTTTGTGCCCGGCACTAATAACGCACGGGCTACTTCTCTCTGCTCTTCTGTTCACAGGCTCTACCCCGCTGGATCTCTTTAAATTCTACGTTGAAGATCTGAAGGCCCGATTCCACGACGAAAAGAAGATCATCAAGGATATTCTCAAGGTGCAGCTGGAAGGTTAACAACAGCACGTGACCCACAAATACCTCTGGATGCAGAGCTATTTCCTTTGAGGGGATTATGCCTCGCTCTGTGATTCCAGTTAGCTGGGGCCCTTCTTAGGCATTGCCAACATCATTTTTGGGAGAACCATCAGTCACTCCCTTTGAAATGCCCTTCTCTGCACAGTGCAGGGGTCTGTCGCGTATTGTTGTTTGTACTTGTTTCATTTTAAAGCAAGCATGGAGAACTGAAGCTGATCTAGGCTCCAGTTCCAGCCCCTACCTGATCCAGAGGGCCAGGTGCTGTGCAGCAGTAGAATCTAAGGAGAAGCCCCTCCCACTGACATCAGCAGGGAGCAGTTGCTCCTCCCCTTGCCCTGCGTAGAACTGGATCTGGTGCTCATCTTTCTCTTTCTAGAGAGAACTCAGAAGTCCCAGCAGTAGTGGGGAGAGAAAGGGGCTTTGGGGGAGAGGGGAGAGCTCTTTCTGAGGCCCCATAGGCTGGCCTTGCATGCAACCTTAAGCCCATAGGCTGGAATTTCCCCCTACCTGTTTCAAAGGAAACACATATTGTCTGCCTCATGTTCATTTGTCTTTTCTCTGATTTAAAAAAAAAGAAAAAACTATTCTTGGGAATGAAACTGATGTGACTATAACATCTTCCGAGGGAAGATTTATGAGCATATAATGTCCTCTCGGGCTTACAGTATGCAGTTCATTGTTTGAGGCAGTCGATGAGCTCAGGTTGGCTCTCCTGAGTTGATATGCCGGGAACATCCTGGTGCATAAGTAAGATCACAGCATTAGCTACATTGGTCCAAGTGTTTCAACATGGTTCCCTCCGTATGTTTTGGGTCACAAGGACCATCAGCTCCAGACATTGGCCAGTAATCAGGGCCAATGGGAGTTATATTCCAAAACATCTGAAGGGCACCAGTTTGGGCAGAGGAAAATATTCAAAAACAAATATTGTAAATACCTTTTCACTGCAACTAGTATGTCACCAAATAGTAAGCAAATTTTTCCCTCAAGCATTTCTTCAAGTGAAGATCAAGCCAAAAAAGGGGTGGTGGTGGTGTAAGGAGAAAATACCTTTTCAGAGCACCACTAAAAAGATTGAACTCCATAGTGGATTCTACTTTAGTATTGCTTAGTTCCTTTTATATGTTTTGGAGGGAAACACTGGAACTCTGTCGGAGGAAAATTTTAACCATGGCCTTTTCCTGCCTCTCTCCTTTTCCCTACTTCTCTCCTTGGTAGGACCGGAGCTTCAGTGTGGAAGTAAATACAACCTTTGAAGACTTTGCCCATGTAATCAGTTTTGACAAGCGTGCTGCCACACTGGATGCTGGCAACATAAAGCTGACTTTCAACAGTGTGAGTGGGGCATAGTGGGATCCTATGCTTTTACACCCTGGGGACTATCCCCCGCCATGTTTAAATAAATGTTTGTTGGGAGGGTCTCTTTTCTCTCTGTCAATAATGCTGGGGCTGAGGAGTCAGCCAGCCAATGAAGCCAGTGGGCAATGGGGTCAGTACAGTTGGAAGAAAGGTCTTCTTCACAAGTAATGGAGCTACAGATAAGGTGATGGCTGCTTTTGCAAAAGCTGATCCGGCAAATCCAGGGAGGGGCAGGGCTATCAATGGATATGAGTCACGACGGTATAAATGGATGCTCTGTCATCAGAGGCAGCTGGACCAAGACCAGTGGGGAGACCCTGTAGCAGCAAGAATGCTTTGTGGTGATGGTTCTCTCCCACTGCCCTCCCTACCCCCAGCTGCTGGAAAAGGCTGAGGCACGGGAGCGTGAACGGGAAAAGGAGGAAACCCGGAAGATGCGGCGCAAGGAGGCAGCCTTCAAGAGCATGTTGCGCCAGGCAGCTCCTCCACTGGAACCCAATACTGCCTGGGATGAGGTGAGATCTGCTGCTCCTTGCAGGGCAGGTTTTCTAGGTGAGTGTCAAATGGTTGCTAAAGAAGGAGGTTGGCCGATTACATCTGGATAGTAATAGAACAATTAGTCCAGCTGTTGAATGTATCTTTCAGTATTTAGACATGAGAATTCCCACCCTTGGAGAAACCCACCCCCTGTGCTTCTGAGTGCCTCCTTAGTGGAGGAAGGCAAGCCTAGGAAGGCAAGACTCCTACAAGGATGCACTTGGCAGCCTCATTTTTGGAGCAGGTCGATCTGCAGTTCTGTCTCAAAACAGTGGACGTTTCTGTCTAAACCATCTCAAGAGAAACTGGAGGTCTCCTCCCATGGTTGAGTGGGCAATTGGAAAGTGGCAAAAACAGTGACTCAGGCAAAGCTGTTTTCCCATGGGCTCACAAGGAACCTTTAGCTATTTCTAGCAGCACATGTTTTGGGAATGAGTTGCTTCCAAGGTCTACCCCTGATTAGATATCCCTTGAAAAGTTTTCATCTGAATACACTTGGTGGGGCCTCCTACCATCCGTAAGAATGAACGTCCCATGATACACCCAAAGCCTTGCATATTCCGGGAAAGGGTGTGATTTGTGCCTCTGTATCCTTGGTCAGGTCAGAGAGCGGTTTGTCAACAATATTGCCTTTGAGCAGATCACACTTGAGTCAGAACGGATCCGCCTCTTTCGTGAATTCCTGCAATTGCTGGAGGTGAGCAGGACCTGATTCGTGGCTGGGCCTGGCAGAGCAGTTGAATCCCAGCGAGGGATCTTCTGCTTGAAACCAGGTGGAGTTGAGCTGAAGGAGGATGGAGAAGGCGGCAGCTGGGAGAGCTGTGATCCAGAGGGCCCAAGTAACCCGTCCTCCTCTTCCCCCAGAGCGAGTGCCAGCATTTCCACACCAAGGCCAAGAAGCATGCCAAGAAGCCAAAGAAGCATCATCGCAAGCACTCTGGCTCGGTGAGGTTTGGGGAGGGCAGAAGCAAGAACGGGAAGGGAGACCAAGGCCAGTGGGGTGTGTGGGTGAGACATGCTGGCCAAGGGCAGCTGGATCCTCCTGGGCTTTGAACTGAGCCACTTGGAATTTGAAGCACCTTGTCTCAAATGCAAGTCAGGCTGTTTTGAGCATTTGGAAAGTAAGCATCTTGAACCAGAAACAGCTCTGCCCTGAATGAGGCCCATTCTATTGTGAGCTTGGAACACTTCTAAAACGTTCAAAACAACACATTTCATACCCAGAAGGGGGCATTTTACACTTCAAACAAGGCATTTCATGTTTGAGAAGTTCATTTGGAAACTCTGTTTATTCCTACCCCCAAGACTTTCTCTTCCAGCCTGTTTAAAACTGTTAAGCCAGTTGGCCTCTCTGTGACAGAAAGACTCAAGGGCCTGGGGGCGCAGTAGAATGAGGGGCAGGAATCCAGAGGTGCCACCTTAGACCACAGGCGGGTTCATCTCTTGCTTGGCAAGAGTAGGTAGGTTTGATCAGGGTTTGCTAAACATCTCCGCAGCTTTTAATTAAGGCATCTCAGCTGGGGGCTAACAAAAGTTGGAGGGAATTAGCTTGGGAAAAGCTGTCCTGATGAGAAGGTTGCCTGGTGTGGTGATCTTCTGTGCAAGCTGGCAGTTGTTGTAAAGGATGAATAATGATCCGTTGGTCCGGGACCTGGGTTTGTGCAGTCTTCTAGCACAAAACGGCAGCAGCTTGGCCTGACCCTTTCCCACTCCCTTCCCTCCTGGATATCCTTGATCTTGACTTATGCTTATTTCTTCTTCCGGTGGCTCTGTCCATTCTTCCTCTGGCAGTGGCGGTCTGGTGAGTCCCCCTTTTTCTCCTACAGGGCTCAGAGTCGGGCTCAGACCATCCCCACCGAGCAGCCAAGCGCAAGAAACGAAACCATTCAGAATCAGCAGGTTCAGGGGCCTCATCTTCACCTGACTCAGGTAAGACGTGGGAGGGGTGTGAAGCCAGCCAGCCACTCCACAGGAAGTGAGTCCTTGTGGGGAACCAGGCGGGCAGGCTGTGTTTTGAAGTACAGTGGTACCTCAGTTCACGAACTTAATTCGTCCCATGATTCTGGTCGTGAACCAAATCAAATTTCCCCATAAGGTTCAGTGTAAATACGGTTAATCTGTTCTGAACCATATGTATTTTTTTTAAAACCACAAAAATATGAAACAAAGTACAGTACAGTACAGTATGAAGAGAGAGGACACTAACCTTGCTTGAGGCGACACCAAAAAGCTTCACAGCCAGTGTCTGTCTGCGACCGCGATCTCGCCTAGAGGAAGCCACGACCACGTGTCAGAGCAGGGAAGATGGCCGCGGGTCGTGTTCGTCACCCAATGCGGAGTTCGTGAACAGAAGCAAAGTTTTGCGAACACTGCTGTTCGCGAACCAAATTGTTTGTGAACAGAAGCGTTTGTGAATCGAGGTATTACTGTATCTGGAAAAAATGGGAAATCTACAACTGGAAAACAAGCCCATAGGCATCAGCTTGTCTAGGACAGGCAACAAGATTGCTGCCAGCGGTTGCCCTTTCTGTTTTTAAAAAATACATTTTTCAGCCTCCAAGGGCCACAGCAGATGCTGTGGATGTAGAGAAAGTTCAGGGAGGTGAATTTGGGGATTCTTTTTCACATTTTACACAGCAGTCTTACAAGAGGTTAAGACACGAATGGGCACATCAGGCATAGAGAAGCCTTCTGTGGCTCCTGCTGCTTTAGTCCAAATGGGGACAGCAGCGTTGTGTGGTCAGACTGCAGGCTCCGCCGTTTCGGGGACTTCTGTACAATGTCAGGATGGTGTTCGAAAGGGGCGGGGCCTGCAGCACGTTATTTTCATCAAGCTCTCCCATTTGACACCCCACCCCCAGACAACGCTGCTGGTGTCCTCACATACCTATTTTAACCTTTTAAAAACTGGTAAGAAACGATGGGCTGACGTTCTTTTCACCAAGACAAGTTTCAGCAGGGTGTTCCTGAGAGGCTCTTGAGGCTGTAAAAATGAGGAAGCCCCCACCCCATGCGAGCTCTTCGCCCCTCATTTGGTTGGAAAAATCCACTGATAGATAGCATCTGCACAACAACCTCCCTCAATGGAGAGTCAGCTACCTTCCCAGGAAGTCTGTGAGATCCTTGGCCTGCTCCCGTGGAGTCATGGCTGGTGGTGGGCTGAGCTCGTCCTCAAAGAAGGCTGGGATAGTCCAGCTCCCTGTCCGCACACATTTTCCTGTCTTCCTGCAGAGCACAGCACCAGGCGTGCCAAGAGGCAGAAGAAGAAGAGCAAGAAGAAACGGCACAAGTCGGTGAGTGGGTGGTGGCAGCAGAAGAAAGGCAAGGAGAGCTCCAGGCGGAGGGGACAGGCTGCATAAAACCAGGCTCCTTGGGAAAACGGGGGATTTCTCCTGGCAGCTGCCTTTGCACAGGTCTCAACCCACAGAGTAGCAGGAGCAAGTCCACGCTTGGGGGTTCAAGGGAACAGCCAGGGCTGAAGGTGCCAGTGCCAACCTATGTTCTGAGGTATCATTTAAACTGATATTGCCAACTGCATTTGGCAGAGCACGGGGCTTTGCAGCCATTTTATCTCAGCGGTTCCACTGCTGGTTTACAGTCCTCAGGGCTGACCAGCCCAGTTGGGCTCATTTGTCTTTCTTGGCTATGCCAGGCTTGTGTCCCTAAATGGGTCAGTCACCCCCTCCTCCCAGTTCCCCCACCCCGCAAACCGTTTCTTTTACAGAACAGCCCTGAAAGCGAAGCTGAGCACAAGAAGGAGCCAGGCCGGCCGGAAGAGTGGGAGCGAGAGAAGGCGCCTCTGCGGCCTGAGGGAAGAGGCCACTCCCCTCCCCGGGGCACTCGGAGGGAGCGGGTGAGACTTGGGGGGAAGCAGAACCCCCAGCCCAGGAACAGCTTCTCCAAACACTTTGGGGTTGGGAATTGGAGACCCCAGAACAGATGGGCCGATTAGTGTGGAATTTGGGAGAGGTTCTGGTTCATTTTTTAACAATGACGTGTCTGTTTTAGGACCTCCATTGACAGTTTTCATGTGCTTCCACCTCAAAATGGCAGAGGACTGCCCTCTGTTTTCTGCAGTCTTGATCGGACAGGGCTCTAGGGGCCATACAAAGGGAATTGCCCACCCTGCTTTAGGACATGGAGGATGGAGAAGGGTAGGAAAGAGGAAAGAAGGCTTGGATGGAAGGCTGGACGAGGGGTTCTCACCTGCCCTCTTTCTCCTGTCAGAGTGGTTGGGACACCTCAGAGAGCGAGGAGCTGAGCGAAGGGGAGCTGGAACGTCGGCGTCGGACTCTGCTGCAGCAACTGGGTGACCAGTAAATAACCCCCGCCTCTTTCGAGGTGCCCCCCACACAAATGTATGAGAAGTATTCAGTCCTTGTTCCTGCGGCAGCTCTGCCTTCTTTTGGCCTTGGTGGCATCCAAGCCAAGCATATGCACTGCTCTTGCTGGAACCCACATGTGGGGCCACAGCCTTCCTCAATACATTCACTTGCTTCTAAGTGAGGAGCAGCTGCTCCTGCCTGTTGGCGGCAGTCATCTCTTGCGACCCCACCTGTCTACGTTGAGCATCAGGACAGGGAGGAAAGATCAGGTGTCCCATGTGGACCTGGAGAGCATCACCAAAATTGAAACCCGGCTCCTGGATCCACCCAGAAGAGGACTGGGGGAATTGCAACCAAGCACCAGAATGATCGATGTCTGTCTCCACTCAGACTTCACCAGGGCCACACTAGCCCGGAGCCTCCTTGGCCTAGATCCAAAATGGCAGGAAGCAGCTAAGGTGCAGTATCAGCCCTGTCCGGTCTGTGTGGTCTGGAGACAGGGATGGGCTACATGGTCTTCTGGAAGGTTATCGCTGTGACTGGATCCTTTCCCCTGGTTGCAGTATCCCCTTGTGAGTTGAGGATTTGATGGAATTTTTAAAACAATATTTATAATAAATCTGGACGGAAAATACCATTCTGTGGCCTCCTGTAGGGAATTAGTTTATATATGAAATTGGTCCCAAATTATTTTAGGAAAAAGCTCAGAGTGTTTTCATAACCTATTGGACTGGATCTATGGTTGCCTCTAATCCCCACCATAACGGAAGACTTGAAGGTATGCTGGCATGTATACACCTAAAAAGAGAAGGGAGGATATGCAAATATCCCAAGTTGGTACATGTGGCGAAGTAGCCATGCTGGGTATATATAAAGTGAGTATGACATTCATCCATAGTAACTGTGTGAATAAACGAACTACCAAGACTGATCAGTTTGCTGATTTCCACATTTTTAGCTGGTGGATGCCATACTTCTGTACTTACTACAGCGTACTAGAGTTTATTATGTGCACTTGGATTATTTCCACTTGTTTCCTTACAATTCCTTTTTCTTAAACCAACCGTTCCCCAAAAGACGTCCTCCCAATCCACTAGATATGGCTGTGACCTCTGGTTTGTAGAAGGCGGTCTTAGGTGAAAGTGACCTTTAGAGAATTTCAGACCTCTTTTCTAAGTATACTTAGGAATCCCAAGAAATTCAAAAACACATCCAGAGACAGGGAAAGCAGGGTGGTGGTGTCAGCTCTGGCCCTTTTAATAGCTTTCTCAAAGCCCACAAACGTGCTCCATTCAGCATTTCTCAAATAAGCACTAGTGTAAGTTTGGGGGAAGAAGAATGCAAACCAGGGAAGCAAAAAGACACATTCATAGACCACAAATGCAAAGGTATGTAGGCTTTGGTTCTGTTTTATTTTTCCCCTTCTCCCATTAGTAGAAATTCTGTACAGTTCAAGAGGGAGGAAGGCACTGGCTTACAGTATAGTCAATAATTTTCACATGTACAAAAAAGTTACATCTAGCTACACAAAAGGACTACGCTGAAGTGAATATGCTGTAAACGGTCCAGAAGCAATAGCAGGAATACCCTGCCTGCTTGGAATTAGCGTTGCCATTAACAGGGTCAAAAACTTTTGGGAGAAGGCAGAGGAGAATTGGTCCCATTTGGTTTATTGGGGGAAAATACTAGTGTTTGTTCCAGAAATCAAAGTGGCTACAACCCCAACCTTCTCCCCGGGCTTTCCACTTAGCACTGAAATAGTGTCAGGTTCATTCTTATTTCTAAGGACATTTTCACACTTGCTGGTTTTCATTTTAGGAGCTGGATCTTAAGTTCTCATGCTAGAAAAAGCAAATATTCTGAAGGGCAGAGCATCTTTTGGCCTTTGGCTGCACCACAGCAGGAAGCCACGATGCTTGGCCCTTGTGCCAGGCAAAAAGTCCAGTGGCCACTGATTGTAGCATGTCCTCTAGAAAATTGTGCATGCCTTGCTTTTATTGATTGTTTTTACAATGCCACTGTTCTCTGAAGAGGACCACTTTGTTGTAGACATCTCTCAGGGAGACACCCATCATCTTGTTGCCAAGTGCAGCCATCCAGATGTATCTTGGAAGCACAGAAGCAGGGCATAATTTGCCCTGTTGGTTGTCTCCAATAACTGCATACAGTACAGTACCCTGAGCCCCTTGGATGAAGGAATGGTATAAAGCTCTTGTCATTCTGTAAGGAATAAGCTGTGGTGCTATTAAAGTTAGGACGCATTGGTCACGCAAAATATATGCATGTTCATACAATCAATGTATGGCTTTAGGCCATCATTTGAGATGATGCGTTGGGTTCGCATTCACAATGCAACTCTATGCCAGCCTACTTCAAAATCGACACTGTTGTGTTCAGGGTGATTTATCTCCAAGTGAATATGGGAAAGCAACCTAAAAACACGCATGATGGTGTTGAGCATCCAGGTGTGAATGAGTCCTTGGTCTCTGGATCTCCTTGCAAGCTCAGCTAAGTAGTTAAAGTAGTAACTGAGAGTGAAGAAACCCTGAACCAAATAACTGCATGGGTGTTGATGTCATGAGCTTTACAGCTCTGCCTGGGGCACCATGCTGAAAAGCTGCCTTTAGAGGAGCTACCTAGGGATAATGCTGACCCCCAAACCTTTGCAACGCTATTTCCAATTTGCTCACACCCCTTGTCCAAGGGCTTGAGAATAAGGCAGCCCTTCTCAAGCTTTTTGACTGACCTTGAATGCATTGCTCACTTCTCAGCCCTCACCAAGATGTTACCTAGCAAATGTTCCAATCCAATGTTCTTAGATTCCAGTCATGCTTCCTTTTGGCACATGTTCACAAGTTTGGCTGCTTGTGGTCCCCACGATCTCATTGTTTAACTTACTCTTCTCAGTCAATCCTGCACACTATTCGCCTGTGTCAATCCCATACATACAGGTACAAGGATCTTTGTAGTTTAGCTCTTTTACTGCCTGGTCTCAGAGGGCATGTGGGCATCTGAAACAATATTTTACTAGTCACAAGGCTTGATTAAGGATTGTAAACATAGAGCCATGAGCTTTTAGGTAACATCTGGATGGCCACAATTGGGAATAGGATTTTGTGTGTCAACCAGCAAGGCAATTCTTAACGTAGTTTGCTTAGTGGGTCAGGAGTGCAAATACATAGAAAGAGCACTAAGGTTAGGACAACGCTATCAGGAATAAGCAGAAAGGGTGTAGAGGTCCCACCCATTCTGTGTTTATCCCATCAACAAGAATGGGTGGAAACGGGGGAGTGCCAGTTTCCTTGGCATATTTAGTTTTGCTCTTTGCAACAAGGCACACAGAGAAGATAACCACAGAGGCCAGGAACAGAGTTATACATTGATGAAATTATAATAATCACTTTAGGGGGTTAGATACATAACCCCTTTTAAGCAGGTTAATGTGATTGCTTTCAGTGGAAGTGTCCCTAAACCAGTGGTTTTTGTATTTATAAACACTGCAGTGGATGAAGAGGTAAGGATCTTTATCAATAGTCCATAAAGATGGCTAGTCACAATTTAACTTGTGTTCACAGGTTTAAGAGGCAGATACATCTTTGATTGAGAGAACCCAAAGTGATTATAATGTAGCATAATTCCCCCACTCCTCCAAAGTAGAGATAGCTAATACTTATTTGGCTAGTGGGAGATTATATCTTAACCATATTGCTAATTTCCTCCAAATGATACTAGAATTTTGAATACCGTGTTTAATGTTTGAGGAGAGTTTACTCAAAATCAGATTTTGATATCAAGAGGCCAGAAATAAAAGCCAAAAAACCTTTTTCCATACACTGTCACAGAAGGAATAGAATGAGGAAGTCTAACATGTGGCAAGGGAGGGAGGGAGGGAAGAAAGGAAAGGAAAGGAAAGGAAAGGAAAGGAAAGGAAAGGAAAGGAAAGGAAAGGAACAGGAGGGAGGGAGGGAGGGAAGGAGAGGAAGGAAAAGGAATCAAGAGTTCCATTCCGCAAAGTGCCAACACTGTACAATCCATTCACCTCTGTTGTGCCCTGTTCTAAACTTTGGGGGGAATCTCATCCTAAGGCTGCAGTCCTGTGCCTCTCCTAAGTGGCCCTCCCTTTATGTGCAGGAAAGCATCATAAAGCCATACCACTGGCCTCGCATTACCCAGCACCCTCAGCTTTTGCAGCAGCTCTCCAGAATCACAGAGAAAGCTATTTTTCCCAGCCTCCTACCGGAGATCATTCTCAGGGTAGAGCCTGGAATTTTCGCCAGTGCAAAACATGTGCTTGGCAGAGCCACTGATCTCCCCTGGAATGCAGAGCCATCTCCTAAACCACAGGCCTTAGGGACAAGATTCAGATCCACAGTCAGAAATCTAACAAGAGTGCTAAACCTGCCAGAGAGCCACACTTTTGTTGGGTGCACAGGCTGAGGCTTTGTGGTCCTGAGGGCTGCATGGATGAAGGCTACACCCACCTAGTTGTATCCACCTCAGTGCACACACCACAAAGTCTCCCATCTCAGCAATCTCAGTGCAACTAAAATTGCTGGGCAGTTCAGAAGACATCCTTTTCCCCTTCCTGATTTAACAAGAGTACAACCCGTGCCCTGGTTTTCCTAGCAGACTGAGCAACCATAGAGCCCTCTCAGTTCAGAAGTACCCTTTACACTGAGAGGACGCTGAAGAATAAACAGCTATTACAACATAAGTAAAAAACGCATGATCAAAGAGGCTGGGTACATTCATGGAGGGCTGCACCAAAGGCCCTGGAGGGCCCAATGCAGCCCACCTCCAGTTTCAGCATAAGGCACTGGATTACTTGCAGGAACCAATGTAATTCTTTGGCACAGTTTAATACAGAAAGTCTATGCAGAGGATACTTTCAGCGAGATGAATGCTCTATAGTTTCAGGTGTGCCTGATCCAATAGACCTCTTGTGTAATTGACCAGGACATCAAAGCTGTTTAGTAATCCCAATTATCTTCCCATCTGATAAGGGCCACATCATATTGGGGCAATCTGTTATGCAAATGCTCTTATGTAAAGCTAAAATCATAGTTCATAAACTTCCATAAGATGAGAATAGTAAGAGATCCCCTCTAGATTAGGCTTCAGAAGCAGAGACAGCTTCATAATACTAGAGTGGAGCCAGCTCCATCTAAAGATCTCTTTGGTGGATTAAGCTTTGTATCAACTTTCCCCAACCTGATGTTCTCCAAGTAAATCAGCCATGCTGACTCAACTGAAAGGGTAGTCCAACATGTCTGGATGGCACCAAGTTGAAGACTGGTCTATTTAAGCATCTTTTAACCCTATTTACTTCCTAGCTGCAAAAAGTGCCATAAAACACAAAAGGAGTCAAGTTGGTTCTCTGAATTAAAAGCAGTTGAAGAACCTAATCAATGTCAAATGGCTTTATCCTAAGCTGTAATACTTCAAAATCTTTGGTTGGAAGGTATGTTTTCAGGCAAGTTAAGAGAAGCTAGACTTGATTGTCTCAAAGCATCACGGCTGAAATGGTAAGCCTAGTTTCAATCAGCATAATAATTATTGCAAATGTATGTTGAGTTAGAGATGGTTCCAACCTGTAGTGATATGAAACAGCTATCTATGAACAACCTTAAAGCTGGAGGAGTGGGAGATCAATGAGTTCAATCCCTTGGCTCACACAGTATTCATAAACAAGTTAGTTCAAGATTCAGTTGCTACATTGGCATAAATTGCTAAGTTTGGTTAGCCTTCACCTCAACTAGGCTTTTTTGTGGCTTAGCAAGCTATGTGATCCTATCCCATAGTTTCTGGTTCAACATATTATACAAATCCAGAAAATGGGTTAATTCAGTTACTAGGTTGAATCAATCCAGCCATGAGGTAATATTTATAGAGAAGTTCTTCAGTGCAGGATTTCCTGAAATTATGAGGAATTCCCTTCATTTCAAAAGGCTTACACTGAAGAAGTTCAGTGAATTCTGTCCATTGTTCTTTCTCTGATGGTGGGGAACAATGCCATTTTCATCCTTCATTAATGAATTAAAACAGTCTCCATTTCATTCATGAATCAAAATGTCTTGGGCTAAATTCATCAGGGATAACCTTCACAAGTAACTTAATTTCTGCTTATTTTGAAGGCTTCAAGAAGCGTTGCTTGATTTCGTTTGGAGAATATTTGGTCCACCAACTGTAAAAAGAACTGAGTAGAACATGCCACATACAAATAGGAAGCAGAATTTGATCCTTTGGAAAATTGTAAGACTTTCTAAAACATTGAGATAGCCGGTAACCTACCCAGGATTTTTCTTGAGATCCCCAAGGGCTGGCTAGTCAGTATAATTTCCCTGCTGTATCAACACAGTTACTTTTGTCCAGTTGAGACATAAGACTTTGGTCTGATTATATTTTCCCTTTGGAAGAAAGGTTCCAGTGGTTTTCCAAGGCCACCAAGGCCTAGCTGTTAAACTCCCCAGTGCCAACTCCCAGCCTGTTCTGAGAAAACCACACAATTGCAGAAGACCGCGCCTGAAAAAAACTAATGCTTTTCCACAAGACCTGATCTGTATACAAAGGCCTACTACCAGAGATTGATTTTCCCTGCTGCAACACATCAGGGCCTAGCAATGATAGTGCTCATTGTCTCCATCCATTAAAGACAAGTTGAAAGGTCAAAGTGCAATTCTGGTTTGGATGCTTGAAGCTTGAGGCGCTAGAGGAGGGTGTCAGGCTCCTGCTGGCCCGAGGCCCTTCTCAAAAGCCAGAACAGTCCCATCTGTCTGAGTTGACTCCGTGAGGGGCAGCAGGAGCAAGGGACTGGTAGGAAGGATCATGTATGTACAGATTAAAAAATACATCTTAAATTATAAGAGAGTAAGAATAATACTGTCGCAGAAGGCACTTCTTAAATGTCCCTTGGATCCTTCAGTTGAAAGTCTTTGAAAGAACGGAAGTTGCTTCTTTGGCAAAAAAGAACAAGGTCTGGGCCACCGGAGTGCAGCATTCGCCAGTTGGAAAGGCAGGGCATGTAGGAATCTACCGGAGGAAAAATAATTGTTAGGAAGGAAGCTGAGCATCCCCAGGGAGTCCGTGAGCAAGGGAGAGCTAGTGATGGTGTCTGAAATTAGTTTGTTTAGCTGCCACAGGGGTGGAAGAAGGCAGATGGCAAAACCACTGCTCAGGTCCCCAGAAGACCTTTCACAACCCACCAAGGCTAAACCCCCCAGCCCCCAGGGAAGTATTTGGCTTTACAGAAAGCATACAAGAGCCAACACCTTCCCCTTATAGATGTCTTCCTCTTGTCTAAAAAGAAGACAAGACTTCCACCTTCCTCCACCAGAAGGAAGTGGTGAGCAAAATATCAGTTGGGGATGGGCAACTGCCAAGGCTATCTCTTCACTTTGTGCCCCAAGTACAAATGTTTGCTTGTTGGTATCCCATGTAGGCAGCAAAGCAGAAATTAGGCTCCAGGACTTCAGAGAGCTGTCTTCTTACCCACTGCTGTGGATGAATTGAGGGGGAACTAGAGGCAAATGGTTCTTGCTGCTATGGAGACAATAAGAACAAAAATTAGGCCAAATCAAGGCAATGGAGAGGAGAAGAGAAGCTATTTTCTATCCACACAAGACATTCTAGGAGTCCATAAAGATTGGAAAAATATTGCCCACTGGGCCTTGTTTGCTGGATTGTGACAATCTGAAAAGAACCTGAAAAGTAGCTCAGAATCACCTCCCCTCCTGTTGCAGACACAGAAGGAGAAAGAGGGCAACTGACACAAGGCCAACTCCTAAGCTTAGGGCCAGATCTGAAGTGCAGATTTGCCTGGATGTTCATAATCATCATACTGCATGCTGCTTATTAGGGATGCAGACCTAGCCCACTAGCCCAGCCTAAGATCTCAAGCTGAGGAGGGGCCTTTCCCATCAGCTGTGACCTGAACTCCGTTAAGGGACTTCATTTCCCTCTTTTTAGTGAGACTCTGTCTTAACTTTTTCTGCTTTGGGCCCACTTTGCATAGTCAGTCCTTATATGGAAAAAGACAAAACGCTGAAGAGGTTCCTTCAGAAATCGGAAGCGTTTTTCTGCCTCTTTCGATTCAAAAGCAGGCTCAGCCAAAAGATGACTCAGCAGGTGGTCTGGAAGATCAGTGGATTCATTAACTATGCAAGCCACAAGCCAGGACATTCATCATGCTAGTTTCGGCTCCTCTTTCTCAAAAACACAAACTTAGGCTGCAATCCTTTACTTTGTTTTCTGGGCGTGAACTGCCCTGAACTCAAAGGGACTCAATTGGACATGACTAAGATCGCTTTCCTTCTCTTCCTTCCTTTCCATTCGAGACCGCCTTGGGAGCTGGGTGGCAGAAAAGGGAAAGAAAATGCTTCCCTCCTCTCCTCCAATAGCCTGCTGTATTTCTACAGTGGGTGTCAAAGACCAGAGCTCTTCGTCCCTTCTCTGCCATCTGGTTCACCTTCTACTAACCTGTTCCTTTGGCTATGAGGCGAGCACTTAATTGTATGGCTGCATCGAGTAGAAATACGAGTTTAAGCCTGACTGGTGTCAATCAGCATCCATTCTAGTCAAGGGCTAGAATCCCAATGATCAAGCTGAAGGCTAGAAAGTCACAGCAAATGCTTCAACTTAGTTACCCCAGCACACTCTTTTTCTTCATGGCAGGAGGATACTTTGTCCTAAGTGAATACTTAAAACATACCGATCCTGCATCTGCAGTCTGAACTGATGCAGTCTAACTTTAGCAAAACAATTTGCCACCAGCACACTTTGGCCTCCAGTTGAAGTCCAGCAGAATCTGGTTTGGGGGACAGTGTTGTGATGGCTTTCTTGATTATGCACTTAGCAGATGCCGTTTCCATCCCCAGTGAGTATTTCAGCAGCAGCCTTGAACCAGCTACCCAGCCCCAGCCCCAGCCCCAGCCCCAGCCCCAGCCCCTCTAAACCCAGGGTGGATTTAGTAAGCTACTATACCGTATTAGTGTGATAAGGTGATCCTGGGAACAGACTAAAGCCAGAAACATGCAATCATGAGAGGATGTCCGGGGTAACTTTGCCATGCCAACCATGCAGGAATAAGAGATACAGGATGCTCCCTCTGAGTCTGTGCAGGGATTCTCAACAGTGAAGGGGAAGGGGGCATCAACCATTTTTTTTTAGGAGGGCTCGGTGCTTCTTTTAAAGTCGATATTATTTTTTTTTATTTTTATTTATTTATATTTTATTAATCAAATTTATATGCCGCCCATCTCACTGTATAAGTGACTGTAGGTGGCTTACAAGTATTTAGCACTTCCTTTCAAAACTACTAGCAAGTTAGCAGGAAAGAAATCTGAAAATGAGTAATTATGATAATCAAGGCACTGGTCTGACCCAACACCAAAGGGGAAATGGAATCTTTCCCATAAGGGCCTGGCGGGAGGGATTCTGGCAAGGGCAGGGCATCATGTGGGGAGATGGTAAAGCTGTCCCTGCTGAAGTTCTCCTTTCTTTTGCTCAACCCCCGACTTGCTCCGGGGCACTGAGGGCAGAACAGCTCCCAGCGGCATCAGCTGCTGTTGGGATTTCTAAGCAATGTGGCCAATTCCACAGGGCGATTCTGTTCCTGCACAGAGGGGGGGTTCTGGGGAAGAGGAGCAGATCGAGAGGAAGACGTTGAGAAGCCCTGAGCCCATGGGAGGAGACGGCAAGGCACGCAAGAGGAGATTCTCAGGCTCCGTGGGAGAGGAGGAGCTGCATGCGGAAGAGGAGCAACTGGCGTTGCAGAGTGGGTACCTTTGATGGGGGGTGAGTGGAGCTAACAGTTGGGCTCCTCGTGGTGAGATGGCTCGCAGAAAAAGCGAGAGCCCCGCTTCGCTGTGCGGGCAGTGAAGGGGACACTCTTCAGCACTGTGGGATGGGAGGGGAAGGATGGACAGAGACATACAGACATCAGATTGCTCGATATGCAGTGCACAGCTTACTATACAAATGGTCTGTAATGGCACTCAGAGACATACACCGTGGACCACAAGGCCACAGCCGCCAAAAGGGATGCGCTCAGCGCTCGAGAGCTGGCGTTTCCATTCTTATGGGGCAGGCAGCCAAGCCAAGATTCCATCACATCAGAGCTGGCTTGGAAGACATCCTCTGCACAGGAGAAACAGATCATTCCGCTTGCCTGCCTGCTCCCAAAGAAGAGAGGGGAAAAGCAATGTTTGCCCTCTGCCCTGTTTTTTTTCTTGCCCTAATAAGCAAGTTTATGCACACTGCAAGCATGATAGGACAGTCTGATTTTAACACCTTTCAGGTGGGTGGTCTGGGAGACACTCAGTTCATTCCATTTCATCCTCATTGTCTTTCTTTCTCTCTCTCCTCCCCACTCTCTCTCCAACACACACACTCACCCACACAAACATATACTTCTCACACACAGGATAGGAGAGGGGGGACCTCAGCAATCAGGACTACTGCTAACAGCACCTTCCGTACCCCCATGGCTGCTGCCACTCCTTCATGTTAATATGAAGCTCTCAGCAGCTGCTCTGAGAAGACTCCAAAGTCAGACTTCTTGGGGAGCACCTACAACCCCTTGTAGGAGCTGAGCGGCAGCTGCTTTGGCAGTTCTTTGATCAGCCAGAGACTCTTCTCACAGCAGTTGCTCACCATCTCAAGGCCTAAAATTGTAGTGATGTGGAAGCAGCAGAATAAGATGGGTGGTAAGGAGAGAGCTGTGGGCCTCTGGGACACACAGTAAAGTAGGCCTTTAAGGCCATCTGCTGCCAGGGACTGCAACTGATCAGGCCTACCAGACCTCAGCTGCAAAAATCTAGACGTCAGGATTTTTGCCACCATCTGGGGGTTGGGCAGATTTCTGTAGCCCAGACTTAGCAGCCCAACAGTTGACTCATGGTAGGACACCTACTGATCCCCAGAAAGTGACAAAAAGCGCTGAAGGGAACGAAACTCCTGGAACTTTATTGAAAATATAGGCAAGGGAAGCAGTTTTGTCAGGCAGGGCTGGAAAAGTTGCACGTGCAGAAATTCTCTTGCCTACAAAACTGTTGCCACAGAAGCCTCAGCCATTGGTTTCACTGCTCTCTTGGGCTTTTTGATTCAACCATGCTTTTGTTCAGGATGGGTGTTTTCTGAAATGCATCTTAAATCAACCTATTCCCCTGTTAGTCTGGGGCCTGCATGATTTTGAAGCCTGACTCAATGTAAGATGGTTAAATCATACATTAAAATATACTGGTAAACCTTGTTTAGCTATCACAATTGGAACTGGCAACTTGGTTGTTAAGCGAAGCAGTTACTAAGCAAAACCACAACTGTGCTTACAGACCTGCGAAGGTCGTAAATGTGAGGATTGGTTGTAAAGTTAATTCTTTCATGACTGTCATAACTGCAAACAGACACTAAATGAGGCAGTTGCTGAACAAGGACTACCTGTAATTCTGGCCCCACTACCCAGACAACAGGGTGCCACTCAAGACTACTGAGGCTGGCCATCTCTGGTACAAGTAGTCCTCACTTAAAGACAGCAATTGGGACCAGAATTTCCATTACTAAGCAATGAGGTTGTAAACCGCAACATCATGTGACTGCATCGCTCAGTGACAGCAATCCCAACAGGCTCCAATTGCTGTCGTTAAGCGAATCACTGCGGGTCGTTAAGCGAGGACCTCATGTGATTGCAATTTCTGACTTCCTGCCAGCTTCCCAATTGACTTTGTTTGTGGGAAGCTGGCAGGAAAGGTTGGAAATTGCAATTGTGTGATGCGGGGATGCTGCAACAGTTGTAAATCCAGGCCAGTTACTGAGCACCCGGATTGCGATCATGTGACCGCAGGGGCGCTGCAATGGTCATAACTTTGAGGATTGGTCCTAACAACCACTTGTTCAGCACTGTTGTTACTTTGAACAGTTGCTGAACAAGTGGTTGTTAAGCAAGGATTACCTGTCTACATGACAGATCACGCATTACTGGGGGAATGCATTACTATGCTACGTGCAGCAAGAGAGCAACATTGTCAAGGCTACTGAAATTATTCCTTGTATTCTTTTGCACTGAAGGGACTACAACTGGCATCTGATTTATTACTAGTTGTACTGTGGAACTATGACCAGGATAGGGCCAACAATTCCTACCCTGAAGAGGCACCAAAGCTGGCCTTGAACAGAGCAATTGTGTTTCTGAGAACTTCATCTTGCTCTTTTCTTAGGTTCAGCTGTTACAACCCTTATTCTGACTGAAACTAGAATAAGTCTTCTGTATGCATTCTCTCACAGTTGTTAGGAAGAAGAGTATTTAAGAGCCCACCACACGCACTGTCATTGCTGTTATTTTACTTTACGGATGGACACAGTGGAGTGAACGAGAGATGCTGGTACGTTCAAACATTTCTTCTTCAGTTCTCACAGAGATTACATAAGATACAAAAATAAATAAAGGGGTAATGAGGATTAGAAAGGCCCTGGGATAGGGTTAAGAGGACCCTACTACCCAAGTATGCTGTAAGTGGCAGGTCTCCTTCTTCCTTTTCCAGCACCATGGTGAAATTTTCCCTGGAAGAATCTGAGCCCAGCAAAGGAAATTAATATGCCAGGAACAGGAGTTACCTGTAATAATATCCTCAATGGTCCCATCTTTGCCTTCATAGACAGGCCGGTGGTCCTTGGCTTGGCGCCGCCTCAGCTCAGCAATTAACTCTTGCTGCTGCCATTTGTTGCGCTGCAAAGACAACTGGGGCTGGTCAAGGATTAAGAGAAAAAAGCAGAAGACACCACCCAGCCTGGCCACCACACATCCTGCTTTGTGACTGACCCAAAAGCAGGTACAGCCATCCAGAAATCCAAATTGGGATTTACCATGTGTCCACGCAACCTGTCACTACTGTTTTCTTTCATTCACAACACGATGTACTACATAACTGAGTCAGATAATGTCCAACCAGACTGGCATTATCTACTTTGATGTCAAATACAGACTAACATCAGACTAACACCCTGCACGAGCAACTTCACAAGACACTCTACCACCAAGGAGAGGTTTATGTCTGCCCTTGGAATCAGAAGGCCGAGACTCTTTCCCTGTGAGTAGATTTTCAGACAAGTAGGTAGCCCAGGCTGAAATAGCTATATTTCTGATGATTTCTACCCCACCATTGATAGAAAACCATGGGAAGGTAGCACCGCTTTAATGAGGAACCAATGACTATGCCACAAAACCCAGAAGCAGAAACCTAACAAAATGCCCATTGCAGAAGCAAGTCCAGATGGTGCATGCTGCGTCTCTTCCAGTGAAGCATCCCATGCTTTGCTAGATGCCCTTCCATTCTCTCCTGAGACAACACCCAAGAACAGCAGCTGATACTCTGACGATAGAACCTCCAAGCTAAAATATATTACAAGCAAGTTGAAGATGTACCAAAGTCCCTGAGACGTAATGATGGAGGAGTCCTCCTGGGAGCTGACACCCCACCTCTGACTGTTGCTGACCATACCAGATAATGTCTTGCCTCTTACCTTCTCCAGCCTCTTGGCTTCTTGGGCCAATGCCTGCTCCCTTTGGGCCTGTTCCTGCTTCTTGCGCAGTTCATTCTCTTGCTCTGCATCCTGAAAGAGAAGGAACAGTGCAACTGTGGGGTAGAGAAGTACTTGGTCAATGACCAGGCAAGCAGAGTGGACATAAAGATGGAATCTAGCTCAACTGGACCTATTCCAGTGGGCAGTTGGTCCTCCAAGGTCTCAGACTGGACAACTTTTATTCCAGCCCAACTGCTATCTCAGATTGTTTTATCTGGAGATGCTAGGACTGAACCTGAGATTTTCTGCGTACAGAGCAAGTACTTTATCTCTAGTGTGTGTGTGTGTGTGTGTTTTCTGTTAAAAAAACACTTTATCCCTGAACCCCTGGCTTTCTTCATATGGTTATTACCATTTATATAGCCAAATAATGGGCAGCAGGCAAGAACATTTGGTCCAGACTGTGGAAAGCCAAGTTCCCCTATGAAATACACCTGGTGGGTTTTACCTGCACCTCAATGGGCCATTGTAGGAGAGGGTTAATCTGGCCAGAACTGATGGCAGCTGTAATTCCACACATCTGAAGATGCCAGGCTGAAGAAGGCTAAGGAAATTCATGGCAGGCATTTCTCCTGTTTTTTCTTGGAAACCTCAATTGTCAAACTACTCCTATATAAGAAGACTTTCTTCTATTTCCCTATAACATAGGCTTTTTAAAGTGAATCACTGACCCCATTTCTGACAAACCTAGGTCTGGTAATCTAGTACATTTGCTTTGTTGTGTCTGTTTCAGATGAAGCAGGAAAGGCCTCGCCATGATAAATGTACTAACAAGTTTTGAAAGGGCACGTGGCTCCCTCAAGGGCCTCCGCTTGCAGCAAGAGCTATGTGAATACATCAGGCCCTGATTCTCTATTCCATTGGAATCACTACTCAGAGAAACAACTGTGAGCAGTTTAAGCTGGGATATTAATATTAATACCACTGACCTATATTTTCCTGACCTTCCCTAGGAATCCAGTGATATAAGAGAGCTAGCTCTATGCCACTGTTCTCCATAAAGGCCCAGGCTCATTGCACTCCCTGACTTGAGTGCATTTTCACTTAAAGAAACCATCTCTCCCCCTCCATCTGGTTTCCCTGCCAACCTGCCTGCCACTCTCTTCTTCTTTCACAGGCATTCTGGGCTGGGCTTGTCAGCAATGAACCTAGACCTGTGATGGCTTCCCCCAGCAAGGGAGAAAAGTCTGCGATTAATGCAGACGATAGTTGCTCTGGAAGATGCTTTGGGGAGGCTAACATTTTGGAAAGCTGCTTGGGTGAGAGGAGTGGTCACCCAAGGCCTGGCACAGGTGCTGTTCAATCAGTGGAAAGAGACTAGTTGGACCATGCAGGGAGGAAATACTAATTCCCTTATTCACTGGCCATGCCTAGTCCCAGCCAAAGCTGCTTTCTCTTGGATCATGTCAAGAAGAGCTCAGTGGTAGATACTGATGATGATTTGAGGGCTCCCAAATTCATGCAGGATAAAGCATGCAGTTCTGTTGCTTCTAAAGCAGCCATCTAGATCAGTGTCTTTCAACCTTGGCAACTTTAAGAGGTATGGACTTCAACTCCCAGAATTCCCCAGCCAGCATGGGGAATTGAAAGACACTGATCTAGAATCTCCATTTCCCAACCCTCACCTTGTAGGATCTGATGAAACGTGCAAAGACCGGAAAGAAAACAGAGGGCGGTGTCGTCTTGGGGCTCTCACCAAAATAGCGCACAACCGTGTTGTAGGCCTCCTATCACAACAGGAAAAAAGGGCGAATGAAATAGTAGCTTCTGTCTTGCCTTCACATTTGCTGTAGAATGAGAAGGCTGTCAAGCCTAGCTGCCAGTACTTTCAGGCCTGAGCGCTGAAACCACCACCTCTACACAAGCCCTGCAAACCCAAACCTCTGCTGTGTGTAATTTAGTCTGCACAACAGACCAGCATTTTCCAACAATAATAATGAAAAGGCATCAATTTCTTCACATAAATCTGACCTTCTGCACAAGAGTATGAGCAGGAACAAATACTTGAGCAAATGTGGATTTTGTCCAGTCTGGCACTAAATGTATCTGCAAAATCACACATAGCAAGATTTTCATACATAGTCTGGTGTGCACTCAGTATATGGAGTACATATACCAACTTCATGCACTTGAGTGATTCAGCAGCACAGAGAAGCAAAGCTTTGGTTGCAAGCTCTTGAAGACTTTTCTCCATTAATCCCTGCCATCCGGTTGCCCCTCCACTCACCTCTGCAGTCTTAGCATCTTTCTGGAGTCGGTCCAACTTCCCCTCATTGGCACTCAAGAAGTTACGCAGGATACTATGTTCGTGTAAACTGCATTCCCGCCGAATCAGCTCCATCCCACGCCCCAGCTCCTTCACGTCCAGCAACACGTTCTCCAGGGACACTGTAGCGTAAGGGAAGTCACCAGATTGGTCTCAGGGCAACTTGGGTTGAAGAATTTTGAATGAGTTTATAGGCTCACAGGAGGCATTCAGGTTCTGTGCCAGGGATGGGCAGATGGTGTATCAGGATCTACAGGTAGATCTTTGGGGGAATAAAATTATACCCATCCACCCCCAGCCCAAATTAGACTGGAAAGGCAGAACATTTTGAATAACCAAGCACAAAGTTCAAGCATAAAGTCAACTGGGTTCTGATACTGAAGAAAATCCTAGGATTAAAATGTGCTCAGAGGTACCTGATACTGTAGTTCTAAGTGCAAGTCATGCCTTTTGCATTTACTGTAGCTCCAGATGATGACTCCCAGGATTCTGTTAAAGCTGCTCTGTTGTATATTGCTACACTAGTTTATTAATAATATATTTTATAGTTCCTACTGCTCAAAGAACTGAATTCCATTACACTTCCTTTCAAAAAGCCGCAAGTCAACATAATTTGAGAAACATAAAACTGTCTTTTAAGTATTTGGCTTAATTCTTTAGCCCTTCTACATCTCTCCTTGATGTATCACTTCTTGTCCTCACCTCTTTCCATCTCCCACTCCCATTCTCAACATTCAACCTTCTCAAGATCAGTGATCTTTGTGTACATTACTCATCAAAGAACCTTGTCCATTAATAATGGTACACAGATATACATGCACTAATTAAAAACAAGCATGGATTCTGTATAGTCTGTTCCCCAATCATCTCTCACTCCAGCTTACATAAACATGGCCTTTCCCACTCTGGACCCTTCAAATGTATTGACACAACACTTCCCAGAGCTCCCAGTTGGGGCACTGAGGCTTTCCTGAGATGCTACAGACTGACTCCACCCCCTCACAGAATTGCATGGGAAGTCTGTCAGAGGGAGGGGGAGGCAGGTTGTATAATGAGCTGTACTGTGAATTCCTCACTGAGCACATAGAAAGTTTTGTTATAAACCATGGTGTGCTGGAGCCAGCTCGTACCAGCTCGTGAGAGCCAACTGTTAAATTTTCAGAATTTTGCAAGTCAGTTGAGAGCAGAGCTGAGCCACGACGCCTAGCACATCAATCAGCTGTTTAGCGGCTGGCAGCAGCAATGGAGCCAGCAGAGTTGGTGGTTATACATTTATCAGCATGCCACTGGTTATAAACCATTCATAGACACCAAGGAAAAGTAAACCTTTTCATCTTCAGAAGTAAACCTTTTGATCTTGTGTGCGTACTGAAATGAGCTGGGTTCACAAAACTTGGTTAACCTAGACCTTGAAAGATCCAGCATACTGTGTGAATCAATCAGAAACCTCATTTTCACAGCAGTCAGAATCCTGGTTAGTTTTGAGTCACTTACCTCATCCCAGCTTGTTTATGTTATGCAAACCCAGAAGAGAAGATTGCTAGGCTTAGCCCTCTCTTCCAGCCACCTGCACAGCAGCCCTGCGCAATTGGGCTTCTCTGTCACTCTCTCCTCTGAATTGCACCCCCTCTGCTCCATGTACCAGCTGTTACAAGGCATCGCCAACTCCATCAAAGCTGTTTATGTTATCATTTTAGGGCTGCAAAAGAATTACATCTAGCATGCTGCACAACAAAGTCTGGAACAGTGGCCGAGAAGGCTGCTCCTGATATCACTGGGGCAGCTTCAGATTAGTTTGAACTCCGCTGGGTCACTTGATAAGTCATTTACACAGGGGGAGTGGCAGAACGTGTCAGTTGTGTCACCTGAACCCAGCAAATTGGCGGAAGCCTGCTGAATCCTACAAAAAGAAACCCAGACAGCTTTCTCTGTGCATTAGCACAGCTGATCTCCAGGACAGAAAGCTGTGGTTTACTGCAGCCAGTCTCAAGCTGATAGAGCAGCAGCTGTCAGGAGACCCCGTGACCAATAGGACTGATCTGTCCCTATTCAGCGGGGGCATGGAGCTCCTTAACCCTCCAGATCTGAATGGTGGATGCCAACTCCCATCAGCTCCAGGATCACTGCAAGCAAATATCGTTGCCCAACCTCTCTGGAGGGCCACCATTCTCTAAGTTGTTAGAAAGCTTTAGTCTCAAATCCACTTTTTAATCTGAGTGACTTAGCAACAGGAAATTCAGTTTCCTATTATATTCCATACACACACACACACACGTACCAGCACACCTATCAGTCTGCTTAGTGCCTGCCTTGCTTCCCCATCACCCTTTCTGGTAACAATCTGCATGCTAACTGATATATAGCAACACCTGTTTCACACATTATGGGGTATATTACATAAGACTGCAGGAAGTTACAAGTCAGATCATGATTCTTCCAGTACTGTAAGTCAAAGCCAGGAGCTTGTGCATACACAGAAAGTGCACATGATCTCTAGATGATGTAAACGCTGCTGATCTTGTGTATGAAGGAGAGGCTGGAGATAAAGCAACTCAAGGGGTCCTCACTGAGACCTGGGTGAAACAAAGTTGGCATTTATGGTTGCCTTGGCCCATGTTGAGGGAACCCTTTACCTGCAGCTGCTTTTTCCACAAAGTGCAGTTCCTGCCAGAAGGTGCTCAACTCAGAGTATTTCTCCTTCACCATCATGGCAATGAAATGTAGGAGAGTCAGCTTCCGGTCGGTTGACTTGGTGTCCAACAGCTTTCAGGACAGAAATAAGGAAGAACAGAATATCAAGATATCAGCATCAGTGTGTGCAAACTTTAGACAGGCAGAAAGCCTATGTGCATGTGAACACAAACAATCTCATCTGCTTAGTTACATGCATGGGCATGGACATGGACATGGATGACATGGGATGCCCTGGGGGAAATGCATTCACTTGTTAGAATTCAGAGGCATGGGTAGTGTAAAAAGATGCACAATGCTATACATTGTGGCAGGACATTAATTACTAACCTCCTCCTCCTCAGGATACCTCTAAGCAAAACCAGATGACTACTTTTTACAGACATATGGATCATACTATATGGCCCCTTTTCATCCCTCTTCCCTTACCAGGTCCAGACTCTGCAGTTTGAACCCGTAAACAGAGCCGCGTTTGCTGCTGTTCATGTAGTTGCCAAGGGCCAGGATGATCTGTGGGGAGAGAAGGAGAAGTCAACCTAGGATACCAGAAGCAAGGGAAAACTCCAGCCAATGAAGCTTAGGGCACGAGAGCCTGGGGTGGATTTTCTGTGTGGAAACCACTTTCCAACTCAGAAGCTGTAAGCCAGTGTTGTCCAAACTTGGCCACTTTAAGATGAGTGGACTTCAACATGGCTGGCTGGGGAATTCTGGGAGTTGAAGTCCACTCATCTTAAAGTGGCCAAGTTTGGACAACACTGGCTTACAGCTTCTGAGCAGTAAAAGGAGGTAAACCTTTCACAGACTCAGAGGCTCTCTTTTGTTAGCTTCTTTACTTCATCAGGGTTGAATTCTAGCATTCCAAAAATAAAGAGTCTGTGAAGTAAATGGTGGCTTTTACCAACTTTCCATTGTTAAGTACATTCATGCCAGCCCACTGACCTACCTCTAGCATTCGCTTGAGCTTCTGTGACGATTTGACGGACGCCGAGGCAGCAATAATGGCACTGAGTTGCTATAAGAGGCAAAAACCAAAAGGTCATAATAGTATTATTGTTGGTATAGCACCTGAATACTTCTTGTATTTTGTAGAGGAGTAAATTCCTTTGGCAGATACAGAAATTTGGGCATGATTTAAACTGTTATTGTCTTGTTTTTAATTGCTTGGGATCCTTCCCTGAGGAAAGGTCAATGCAACTAGTAGGAAGGAAGAATGATGGATACTGTACGCAGATTTGTACAGGGGAGAAAAGTTGATCATTTGGGAACATAAGTAGAACCACACCTCACTGGAACAAGATCTCTTTGAGCGCATCAAGAAAGCATGAGAACTGAGTGAACACAATCAATGGACCGCCTACCCCCATGCCTTCTCCATCCCTAGACAACAATTCTGTGTGATCTCAAGGATAAGGTTTTTCTCAGCCTTTCCTAGATCTGAAGATCTCAAGTTGCACCTGAGGCAATCAAAACTTGTAATCTACTCTAGAACTATCCCCACCGGCTTGTGTCCCCAGTCTTGCAAGGCAGCCCAGCCCGTAAAGTACAGATTTTTAAAAGGACAGCAGAATTATCATTCTATGACATTCCACATTATCACTATATGCCATAGTGTCATTATAGGCACACAACTTGCCTCCTGGAGCAGAGGAAATAGAAAGATCAACCTCGAGCACATCCTGTCCCATCCTATGCACATTTACTCAGAAAAGAGTCCCCTCAAACTTGGTACCGCTTAAGGCCATATCATTGCAATTGTACCAGCTCCAAAACAAGACATAACTTGTCTCTTTGGGCTACTCAAGAGTTCTGGCTCCCACAGAGGGGAGACGTCCCATACCGGCATGAGCATCTGGATGTTTTCGCTGAAGTTGCCCAGGAAAGCCATAATGGCCATGCGCTGGGTCAGGCGCTCCACTTTGCTGAAGTGCAGCATGAAGCGGTCCTCATCCGACAATTCCTCCACTGGCTTCCGCTCCTTCTCATACTGGCGTAGCAGTTTGACCTCATTCTCTGTTGGCAGAAAGCGCATGAGGCACTCCACAAAGTCCACCGGTAATGTCTTCAGGTCAAACCTAAAAGAAGACACAATGAAGAAAGTCCCTCTATCAGAGATGGAGCATCTGGGTGCTGATGGGCAAAGGCTGCAGAGGGAGATACTCTCTCAACATTCAGTGATGCTCTCACATAGGAGTGGGCAACCTCTACCCACTCTAACTCCATGTAACCTGTAACTTAATTTCCAAAGCCCTAGTTAAGGAAAGAGTGATCTGTCTTCATCTTGACAGTCAGCTGTGTGAGGAAGAAAGTGGTTGTTAGAGAGATAAGGAAAAAAGAGTGTATCAGAAAGAAAGAGAAAAGCACCCCACCTATTTTTTTGCTTTAGGATCACCTACTCTTCCTCCTGCCTGACCTGCTATTTGCACATGACATGGCCCCCTACTGACTAGGCCTGCAGAAATACAATCCTAGACAGAGAAAAAGGCTGCCTCTCAAGAAGGAAAACCAAAGGCTGGTGGTTAGGAAAAGCACCACAGAGGGATGCTCACGTGTGGATGGCTTTGCAGATCTCCTCTGTGGTCCTGCCTGCCTTACGCAACGTGATGGCAAGGTTCTTGGCCCGGTTGGCCTCCAACAGGGTCACTTTGTTGACTGCTTTGTGCGATGCCTTGTTTTTAGAGCAAAGAAGATCAATGGCGGGGCCCTGTGCCTTGGTCTTAAAGAGCTCCTCAAACTTGTCCAGGTCAAGGTCCTTGGAAAAATGGGAAGAGGAGTCCAAGAGTCATAGCTTGCCTTTTACTTCTTGGTATTTTTGGTGTTCTGGGCATATACCACATATTAAAATCATACAGCATATTTTGGAAACCAAGTGCTCCAATAACACACTAGGATTGGGTAGAAATGGGTTCCATACCTATTCAAGGGCTGTTGCAAGTTGCAATCGAAGAATCCTGCTATCTGCTCCATTTGTAGGCAGAATTGGAGCAGACAAATGTGAACATTCAGTACAATTCAAATCAAGCAATAATGTTTGTTTTTGCTGCTCCATTATTGCTGCTAGCACCCACCTTCTGCCAATAATACTTTTTGCCTATCTTCAAGCTTGCTTCCTTCCTTCAATTTATATGGCTACCCATCTCACAATAGCAACTCTGGGCAGATTACAACCTGTAGAAGTTATTTGCCATTCTCCCAGGTTCTTATTCTCAGTCCATTCTCTACTCTAAGCCCTTCCTTTAGCCTCTAATCTTTGGCTTTGGCTTTCGTCATATGGGTTATCTTCCCAATCCTACTTGTAGTTCTACTACCAGTCAGACTGACAACTTTTCCTTCTCTCACTCAAACTGAACAGCAGACTATTTTTTTACTCAGCATTAGAGCTTCAGTTCCACGATAGCCTAACAGATAACAGAAACAACAGGCTGTGAACTATGAAGGAGAATCAGTTACGAAATTATGCATTTATCATCTCTACTCATGCCAGCACTAACTTCTCGGTTTCCCTCACCTCCAAGATCTTTTCATCATCCAGTTCACTGAAGACCGTGCCGCTGATCTGGTTGGGCTTCAGTGCTGTCCAGTTAAAAACTGGCAAGCGGAACTTGGTCTTGATGGGCTTCTTAATCCGGATTGCTTGGTGCAGAACAGAAAACAAAGCATTGGAAAAGTGAAAGATTATGTGGAAAAGAGAAAGTACTTCTCAGCCTATTCCCAACAAGTCAGTAGGAGGAACAGGGTTGAATTCTGGCAATTTTCTGTTGAGTTTTGGTTAACTTGTTAGTTTCTCTTATGCCATATTTTCTGAAGAAAAGTGTCTAAGTGATTTGGGCATATCACCAAATCCTTTCCCTGGGCCATATGTAAGCACTGACTGAATTCATCCATTGATCTGTAACAGGCATACCATATCTGGACTGCAAAATGCCAGACAACTCCAAAATGGCAGCCAAGAGTTACAGTCTACTGTATCTCTTGGCTGTCACCTAGTGATTATCTGGATTTTTGCAGCCCAGATATGGTATGCCTAACCTGTATCTCAAAATAAACAGATGAATTTTCTTGAACAGGATGGAGTTTACATCCAAAGAAACATGTTTAAGGTTGTGTACCTGAAGCCAGAGCCAAAATTAAACTACTTATTTTTAATGGAAACAAATTATTTGGGTTTTTGCCATTCTAGTCCAATGAAATATGTCTCTTCCCCAAGGACATTCAAACTATTAAAAATTCAAGGTCATAACAATAAAATGTGATGCCAAGAAAAGCCATTTTGCCATCCATACAAATTACATAATTTATTCTGCAAAGGTTTCCAGCAGTATAATTCAGTTTTATCAGTTGGTTTTTGGCTTTCTGGCATTTTCCACAGACTTTCCAGTTTAAATTAGCACCCATAAGGGCTAGAAACATATTTTTTTAAAAAGTGGAAACTAAATTATTACTTAAATTATTTATCTTGAACCCCACCCCTCCAATGCACCTAGGATCCAGTATACAGCAACTGCCACACTATCTTCCTGCTCTGGTCTATTCTGGGAAACAGACATTGACATCTACCTGATAAGCCCATCGTGAGGATCACTGAGGGAGATGTGCCAGGAAGTGGTGGAGCTGGTGGACACTTATCTGTGAGGGAAGAACAATAAATAAATAAATAAATAAATAAATAAATAAATAAATAAATAAATAAGGCATCCTCCTCATTGCAAGATGTTGGTTTCTTAGCTCTAGAACAGAAGCCTACCTGGTAATGGAGGAGGGGGTGGGGGAAGAGGTGGCGGAGGAGGGGGTGGAGGAGGGGCAGCCTCCACGGGAGGCAGGACCGGGAGGCAGAGTTCATCCTCAGAGATGTCGCTGAAGTTGATCTCTGCTTCTGGAGGTGGTGGCAGCGGCAAGTGGTCACTCCCCATTGGATGCGAGGTATAGTGATGCCGGAAGGCTTCCTCCTTCTCCTTGATAATTCTGCGCAGTGTATGAACTTGGTTGCTGGCACTCTCATAGGTCTCCTGTCCCAGATAGACAGATATAGTAGAGTCTTTCTCATCTCTAAAGACCATTCCCTGCTCATCATTTCATGGAACCCTAATCACAAAGGACCAGCCATATCAGATCTTCTCCAGTTCAGGGCTCTCCAGATGAATTGGAGTTATGAGTGTTGCAATCCAACCCAGCTGGCAGATACCAGACTGGGGAAGATTGCAATGTTCATTGTACACTGAACTGCAGAATCACACATATCTCCAACCGTACCACTGCTGAGAATAGGAATGAGTTACATAATTTAATTTCCTTCATAGGAAGAAAACTTCTGTCTACATGGAAAATCAGTATGTGTGAAAATGAGTTTCCAACATAAACTTCACAGATTAGATTAGCAGAGGCAGGATGCCTTATTCAGGTCCAGGGAAGAATGGAAACCTGTAACTCCTCCCCAACTGCAGTTTGAAATACTGTGGTCCAGGAAGTCCTTGACTCTTGGTTCTGCTGACTGCCTAAACTGGTCAGGCAGTCAGAATGCTAGAGGATGCATTTTACGGTAGACGTTTTTAGGAAAAGAAGGACAGTAGCACAAAAAGATAGGAATTGTGCTCCATCTCCGTGACAAAGATGAACTTTGAAGGAACAAGTTCTTTTAAACAAGCAAACTTCCTACTTGCAGGAAACCCTTCCTATGTTGATCTGCTAGGCAAGGAGTCCTGCAAATTTCAGGTTTTCAAATATGGATTCAGAAGTTTTTAAAAAATGAGTTCTGCATGGCTTGGACCTGTTGGATGAGTCACTCCACAATGAGATGGGCGGTGACCAATTTGAAATATATATGAATGAATGAATGAATGAATGAATGAATGAATGAATGAATGAATGAATGGGATGGATGGATGGATGGATGGATGGATGGATGGATGGATGGATGAATGAATGAATGAATGAATGAATGAATGAATGAATGAATGAATGAATGAATGAATTTGTCACCCCATGACAACATCCATGAAAACTGATGTTTCCTGGGATGCGTGTTATTCTCCCCTTTGGCCACAAAGATCCCATGGGGTAAGCAAACTACCTTTCACTACAGTACCTTATCAGTGACCAGCTTCCAGGAAAATCTAGATTAAACCATCACTTTAAATCAAAGTCAGACCCCCCCCCCCATCCTCTAGGGAACATCTTCATTTCCCTTTCTTTGATCCACAAACCTTGACAATCTCCAATTCCTTTTCTCGCTGCAACAGTTGTTTCTCCAACTCAGCCACCCGCATGATGTTCTCATTCTCCAGATCCAGCAGCTTTTCTGTCAACTGAATAACAGAATAGGAATCACCAACTGGTCTTTCCTTTGATTCAAGACAGCTCTGCTTTTATCGTTTGATAACTATATGTTCAATAACTCACTTGTGAGGCAGACTCTCATCAATGAGCTACTGAGATTGTCATGAGGGTTTTTTTTTTAGCAAAGAACAATCAGGATTTTTTAAATGGTTAAAAACACATTTTAGCTTGATTGTACCCTCCCTTTGCATCCCCAGTCAAATCTCTACACCTCAGTCAATGTACTGAATTTGTGGGACCTTCTATATTGCATGCAGAAACTCCCTAATTTTATTCCTGCCATCTCCAGGCAGGGCTAGAAAAACTTCTGTCTCACCTCCTTGAGTTATGGATAGGCACTTCTGACCTAGATGGATCAGCTATCAGACTCTTTACAATTAAAATCCCTACGTTCTAAAAGCTAGGGTGACCCTGTCATCAGCTTAGAAGGGGTGAGATAAATAAATGTTTAACAACTGAATGGAACCTCCCTGTCTGGTGGCATATACCACTTTACACTAAAGAGTAAATAAGTGCAAAGGGGAAGGACATTTTCTTAAACAGTCTATGCAGTTCCTGCAGGCAAAACAGGTTCCTGGATTAGGTGCCCTTTATGCTGATTCAACCAGTAAGGCTTTTCCTATGCTAAACAAAAGTCTGTACACTTACATGTGATAAGTGCTCTTCCAATTCTTCCACTTTCTCCAAAGCCACATTCTTGGTCTCAGCATCTTCTAGCAGCCCACCTACATCAAACACATTGTCCAGGTAGGCCTGAATCTGCACTTGCAGCTTTTCACTTTCTGTGTGCCTTGACTTCTGTGGAGAGAAGACATTCTTAAAGGCCATAGGCTCCTAGAGTTCTCTTGGATGCCACCAAGTCCCCAGCAAGTCCAAAATAGAGCCCCTCTGAGGTACTCATGACATCATCAAAGATGCATCCTCACAGAAATGTTCCATCTCAGCCATCCATCTGAGAGCCCAAAAATGGAGATACAGGAAACAGCTCTGAAGGTAATGGAAGTACTGTACAACATCAACCACTAAAGCATTCCATGACAAATATCAAGCCACTGGTGAAAAATTTGAGATTTTTAAAAATACAAATGTATATAGGTTCTCATTACTCTATCATGACTTCCTCTCACCTCCACCCTCATCTCTACAGAATTCTGGAGCTGATTGTTTGATGAGATGCTAGGCATTTTGTTAGTAGTCCTTAGACCCCATCAGAGAACTATAATTTTCAGGGATTCCTGGAAAGAAGGTTTGATTATTAATCGGCTTTGTCTTTGTGATATAGACATGCTTTTGAAATTATGTTGAATTTTGACATGAACATGAAATGTATTTGAAATTGGCAAAATACAAATGTTGTCATAAATAAATAAACACATGCAACACTTTATCACCAATGGTCCCACAACAGAAACTTCCTTGCAAGAGCTCTTCAGAGTTCTGACCTTCTGTACTGGAGGACTTCTCCATGTTTCTGCTGTTCCTCTGTTGTTTCAGTGTCCGATTCCTCTCCACAGGCACTTAGCTTTAAGAACAAAACTCAAAGCCTGCCTTTCTATAAAACATTGGCCTTCATTTCCAACTACGGAAATGAAGCTATTTCCATTTCTAAAAAAATCCAGAGTTACCGCTTAGTTTCATGTGGCCCTCACTATGAAAATTGGTGGGGGTTTTCTGGGGGGGGGCTTGAAAAGCATTTGAAAGGGGCATTGTTTCCTGTAGAATGTACAAAATTTTCTCTTATTGCTTTGAATCAAACAAGTTCTGCAGATTTTGAAACCACACAAAAGCCCCAAAACTGTTAATCAAAATGAAAATGTTATCAGCACATACATTATAAGCAGACTTTTTTTTAAAAAAAACACGTTCTTCTAGAATCTGAACTTATAGAACACAACTATTTGAACACACAGAATCAGTCTTTGTAGACTGAGGGAAATGTCCTTCCTTATGGAGAAATGCTGTTAGCAAAAGGACTGTTTTGTCTTTTAAGTGATAGTTCTCTATCTTGCACTCATTTGACCAATTTCAAGCTATTTTCCATATTTTCATCTGCCACAGAAATTGAAGCCACAATGTATGTGTTAATCTTTTAGTTGGTAAGGCTAAGAGTCCTCCATCTAGAACCAGCCCGGATTGCTTGAAGCAAACATTGTGTGGCATTCAAGTGAGTTGCTCCTCTGTAGATGTTGTCCTGAACAATATGTAAGAATAGTGGGGCCAACAAACACACAATACAGGAGATAGGTCTAACTTTGTCAAGCCTAATTTTCTTTCTCCAAGCACCAGCCTTATGCATGGAGAGAGACTAAACATTGTTAGATTTTAATAGCACTTTGCGGTTTGCTTTGTGATGGGACAAGATATTACCTGTAAGAACTCTTCCAAACCCAGCTTGGTGAACTCGTACTGTAAGTGCACTCGGAAGTTCATGTCCTCTACTGAGTGGACCACAATGTTGATGAATTGCATGCAGGCTACCTATAAAAGACAGAAAGGGCAGCTGGAATTCTGACACACAGATCCAGATATTTACTCTCATTTAGCTTCTGGAACTTTTTTTTTTTTAACAGAGAACTGGATTTTTAAAATCCTACACACCCTATAGAACATAATTCCCAGATAGCCAAGTGCCACCATCTCGCCCAGATTCCATTCCTCCATGCAGAGAAGCATAGATTAATCTAATGATGGAGAAGGAGATTGCTTTTAGGGAAGAAGAGTAGCAAAAGCTTCAGGCTTCACACACTGATACCATCTAATCCATGTTCTGTAGAGATTCCTTAGAATAAATGTGTTCCTTGGGTTGATAAAGGTTCCCTACTCCTAAATTTTCACTCATAGACTTTATCTGTCCAGGATTTTATATAGGAGTCCTCCCCAATCTTGCCTGAAATGACCAGGGACTTTTTGAATGCAAGTCTGTGTTCTACCATTGACTTATGGTTTCTTCTGTGGGTGAATCCATGATAGCAAAGCTAAGCATAGTTGGGGACAGTGGTAGTCCTAGGTTATCCCATAGTCTATACAGTTTATTATCAAGGCAGATAATATACATTCAGTCTGTCACTTTGTTTCCTCCCAGGATTGGGCCAAATGAGCTGCCGGCATAAACAACTCCTAAGAAAATGCTTTTTTTTTTGGTAACACAGACCCCAGCTTTTACTCCTTACCAGGAAGTCAATATTGCTATCCTCATTACGGAAATATTCCATCAGTTTCTCAAAGCGATGCTGCTCTTTGCATACCTAAGAAAAGAGAACACGCCAGGATTGTAAGCATGTTTCAGTCCTGATGAGCCTGCCAAATTCACATCGTTCCACCGATGCTGACACTTTTCCATAAGTGCTCCTTCACATAGCTGGGCAGCTGTTACTTTCATGCACATTCCCAGAGTAATTTCTTTGTCCAGCCACACACCCAGAGAAAGAGTGGCTTGTTATCAGTAGATGGCACAGGAGGGACATGAGCTCTGTTTGAATTATCCACCTGGAAACAGTGGTATGCTCTCTCACTCTCTTCTCTTCTAAGTTGCACCCTGAGGGCCTATTGTTTTCCTTTAACCATTTCAGTCTTTATTCATTTTAGCCTTTTCTTTATTAGTTCAAACTTCTGAATGTTTTAACAGGACCGGCAGCCAAATAGAACATCTAATAAACACATGACCAACATCCAGCACTTCAGGAGCCATCCTAAGGACACACAACAAGGAAGAGAAGATGCCACTGAAAAAGGCGGATATTGTCAGAAAGGTGTCGGGCTCTTTGGGAAGCTACTGCTGAAACGGCCCTGCAACTGAGAGTCACCTCCCTGAACTTCAGAAAATGAAACCCCTACGAAAGTTATCCCGTGAAGCGCTTGACTGCAAGTGGACAGCGGCAGCAAGCGTGTGAGTTACATCAACAAAATAAGCGGCACATAGGCTTGGTTAAAGCATGGAGTCAGGCTGGTGTATCCGCCTGGCTCTGCTCAAGACTCAAGACAACACCAAAAGACAGAGCAGCCTGCACTGATCAAACACTCTGCCCAAGGTATTAGATACCAGAGTGGATTCGACTTGGGACACACCTGGCAAAAAAAAGTTGATGATCACTCTCCATCTACACCACATCAGCTTTTCTGCATTTTCCTCCCTCTCTGTTTGCATCTATCTCTGGATGTATGACTTAATATTAAAGTCGTTCTATCTAACCATCATTTCCATCTGCTTCCTTATATCTGTATAACCTTCCCCAATCTGGTGTTCCAGATGCCTTGGACTTCAAAACCCATAATCCCCTGCATCTTCAGAGTTCAATATCTATCCTTTTAAATAGATGCCAAAGCAACCTCACCTCCTTGAAGTTCTCAAAGGCAGCCAAAATGATCTCATGGCCGCCTCGCACAAGACACACAGCTGCCAGCAGTTCTAATACCAGCGCTTTTGTCCTGAGGAGAGAAAGGAGAGAAACACAGATGCCCCATCTGGAAAGAGCAGTATTGTTATCCTGATCATACATCCAGCACTAACCCTAACCCTAATGTGGAACTTTCTAGGCCCTTCCCATCAGCCTTGGTTAGTGGTCCTGAGAACATCAGAACTTGCAGGCAGAATCCATCCACCGCTCAGCATTTGATAGTTCCCATTAGAAAAACACCTTTCCCATTTGCAATCATGTCATCATTATGTCACTGCTCTTTAAAATCAAATGATACGTCACCATGCACTGAGTCTGATCATGAAACTCAGGGTCTGGCGCTGGCTCTCAAAAGTCTCAGATCAGAACCATGAGCTGCTTAGGTGGGACCTTTTCCATGCAAAGTACACGCTCCATCAATGAATTAAGTATTTTCCCCAATATATCTCAGAGAAAACCTAGAAGGTTTTGTAAATACAGGAACCCACATTCCTGTAAGCATTATTGTATATACCAGTTCCTCATACTGGAATAGAGCACACATTCTGCAGTGCAAAAAAACCCACATAGATTCAGTTCTCTGCATTCCTAGGTAGGGATGGGAAAGAATCCTCTTTGAAACCTGGGGAAGCCACTGCCAGGTAGGGCAGAAAGTACTTAGTTTTGCTACCAGTGGCCTGATTTATTACGAGGCAAACTTCTATAGTATATTCAGTGGAGTACAATCCAGTGAATTAGCTACTGGGGCTAGACCTATTTTACTGGGGGAAAAAACTTCAACCCCGATGGAATGCAGAATTACTATCTGATTTACTAGCAGTCTCCCAAATCAGGAGAATGTGATTTTAGATTAATGAATGGAAAAACCTGATCCAGCCAGATGACTTTTAAATTTGCGCAATCTGATTTGTTTACAAAGGCTGATTTATTTTATTTATTCATTCAATTTATATGGCTGCCCACCCACTGTGGTGACTTTGGGTGATGAAGAACAATTTAAAAATAAAACCAGCAACAACATAAAATACATAATTGGCAGCCAAGGTAAAAACAAATAAACAACAATTAAAATAACCATCATGTGGACTCTGACAATCTGACCCCCATGCCTGGGCATACAGCCAAGTCTTCAGGCCCTTGTGAAAGCCAGCAGGGTTGGGGCCATCTAATCTCCGGTGGGAATGTTACAAAGGGTGGGCACCATGACAGAAAAGCTCACTTCCTGGGTCCCGCAAGATGACATTCCTTAATTGACAGAAGCCGTGTTTCCTGCCAGATTTTCTGGGATGGGTAGAAGGGTTTGGGGGGAGGTAGTTCCAGAAATAACTCAGTCCCACACCGTGGTTTAACTTCTAAGGATCAGAAAAGAAGTCAGTTACAACAGGGTTCCTCAACTTTGGCAACTTTAAGACGGGTGGACTTCAATTCCCAGAATTCCCCAGCCAGCAAGGCTGGCTGGGAAATTCTGGGTGTTGGTCCACCCGACTTAAAGTTGCCAAGGTTGAGGAACCCTGAATTACAAGATACAAAGTTGTGACATCCATGCAGAAGGAAAAAAAGACCCTGGGCTGTAGAGAAACTAGAGTTATGGTTATAGTTAACATTATAAATATTATTTTACAGAACACATCCAAAGATGTCAGAGACATGGCTTGCTCACATGCCTGCTCTTCTCCATATATGCATCCATTCATCATTTAATGCCAAGCATTAAGGAATATGCACTAAAATAATTTAAGATATGCACTGTAAAACCTGGAGATTTTAGATGATCAATGAAGTTACATCAACAACCCAGCTAGGCAGTATTTCTGGCTGTATACAGAGCTGTCAGCGAGACCAAACAATGCTAGGAAACAACTGAAAGTTATCCAAATGCACATCTGCTTTACAAATTAAAATGTGTTTGAAATCAGATTCACTAGCTGGAGATAGGCCACATTACCGTATTGTTTAGTTTTTCAGAGCCGAAGGCAGTTTGAAAAATGTACCACTGCTGAAAAGGAAAAAATCATCATACTGTTACTCTGCTAAAAAGATATTGCAAATATTTGTGATATTTCAGAACCCGGCTCACTCTGTTTGATTATCAGGAATAGTGGGTCAAAAGAAACATTTTTTGGCTTCACACCATAGAAAGTGATACTTCTCTCAAAGTCACCTTCAATTTATTCAGAAAACATCTACTGCCTTTTTATAAAGAATCCAGAAGACTGCGGTTCTAGTAGGGTTCTGAAGATCTTTTGTTTTCTAAACCCGTCACAAAACTTGTATTTCCATGATTTCTTGGATACTGGGAACACAATAATTACTGAAGAATCTTGAAATTGGTTTCAATTTGCAATATTAATATATTCCATGTGAGTCATACCATATAAACTTTAGTACACATTTCAGAGATTAAACAACAATCCACATTTCCATGGGGCTCATTGAGCATATAGTTGCCTTACCTGGGGTTTTTATTGTTCAAACTGAGGGCTATCTCATTAACAGCATGAGGATGTGACATAACCAAATTGAATCCATACTGGAAGGGAAAGGAATTTGTACAAATATTAGAAGTTATAAGAAACAGCAAACAAAGCAGAAGGCCCTATTTAAGATGTAACTTAGTAATTATCCCCCATCTCTGGGGGAGATGGGCAGCATATAAATTTAATTAATAAATAAATAAATAAATAAAGCAAAAGAATAAAAGAAGAGTACAGTAACTTGCAAGATAATCTCCAGATTAGTGATACCAGATATATATATATGAGAGCCTCAATTGACCAAAATCACGATGGGGAACAGAGGTCAATTTCTATGGGCCAATCGATGACCATGGAATATGCTAGATTGAGTCTTTGAATGGAAGATGAGTAAATGGTAAAAAACCTGTATTAACAAATAAAATGAAAGAAAAAACAACAAGTATATGGTGTCTGTCACACTAACAGAAAGGGTTAGGATATAATAAGAATGCAAGTGGTCTGATCTTGTGGAGGGATACTGATGAATATGTACAGGGAAGTGAAAGGGTAGGTTTAATTATTAAAAAAAAAAGAATTAAAATGTATGTTTTAAAATACGGACTGGTGCTATCTAAGTTGTTGTAGATGAATATGAAAGTAGGAATCCACAGGTTGGTAATAGCTGCATTTCATACTCAGGGGATGATAATAAATGAAAGAACCAGAGATGAGATTTGGGGAGAATTGAGCATTCGTACTGCGAGGAATGAATGTTGAAAGAAGCAAAACACTGTTGTGTGTAAGAGCTTTGTTATATGAAAGTGAAAGTTTGGTATATCAGGAGAAATATAAAAGTAAATTGAATGCAGTGAGAATAGAGTACTTATAGCAAGATGAGTTTACGGAAAAACAAAAAAAGGGTAATGAATAAATGGGGGATGAATGAATGTGGACTGAGTAAAAAATTAGTGACTAGTACAAAAAAGTACATTGAGATGATGGTCATATGAAGAGAATAAATGAGAACTGAACTGCAAACAAACATATAATGGAAGAGTGAATGGGCTAAGAGGAACGAGAGCCGAGAAAGTTGTGACTAGATAAAGGTGATGAAAAAGACAGAAGTGAGAAATATAAACAACAGACAACAGTATCTGAAGCACTGTGCAGATGTGGTGGAAACAAGGATGGTTTGCAAAGAGAAAAAGGTATGGAGAGATACAGTGAAAGGTGTTGGAGTAAACTAGCTTTAGATAGGTTTCCTTTTTTTCCTCATGTCATTAATTTCTTTGGCTTATTATAAATTAGTATTGTTCTGTACTTTGCATTAAGCTAAGTATCCTGACAGGTGATATCATGATGAGTAGGCATGCATATATGTTTAAAAAAGACATTTTATGTAAATAAACTAATTATTAAGTCTCTTAAAATGTCACATGCAGCATAGCTCTCCTTCATAAATATGACAGATAGCTAGAAATTATCATACAGAATACTGGGATAATAGGGTGGGAGGAGTAAAAGAAGGAAAAAAGGATAGGAATTTAACAAGAGCAATCATATCAGTTGCGCTGCAACTCACCACCTCAGATATCTCTTTGGAAACACACTATTTAGTGGTGGTGTCCCCCATCTTCCAACATTCCATTTACAACTGAATTCTTTTAGACAGAACTGAACTTTTAGGGTAAGAGATAAGTGAAATTCTTTGTTGCTACTGACATTAGAGATACCGCATCATTAGCTCCAGTCAATGAGATGCTACAACATTGCTTGGAGAGCCAAAACCAACTGGGGATAAGTGGGGGAAAGGCTTTGGGGAGAAGAAACGTTGACCAGCAGGAGGCGCTGTGCCAGCAGAAGTAACAATAGTACTGAGTTCCCACCCTATTTTCTCTTCCGGGCCCAAAAAATCTCTCAGGTGTTCAAGCCAAAAGTTCTCTTTGGGCAGAGCCCCAAACTATACATGTAATAAAATGCATACACAAACTTATAAACACTGATTCTATGAGGGCAGAATTCAGTTTTCCTACAAATTCACCACAGGCAAGTGCCCTTGAAACCCCTATCCCAGCTCGAAGCCAGCACTACTAAGGGTCAAGCCAACAATACCTGATAGTTCATGATAGCCCGTAAACACAAGATGCACACGTGGACGTCATCTTTCTGGCTCACCAGCCGTGAGTTCTTCAGAGCTTTTCTGCTGGGAAGTGTGGTGTATCTGCCAAAGAGAACAGCCCTACATTTAGCAAGAAGCAGTAACGTCCCCCAAAGAATGCTGCCACTTGCCAAGGATGAAGTCATGGCCACAGCTAAGAAAGAACACTGGAATTAGAACCACCGGCTTCTGTCAGGAGATTTGCCCAAGATGTATGTTCTCCTTCGGGAAAAGGAAAGGCTGTGTGGCCACAGGACCTTCCTTGCAATCTGATGGCTGTTCTAAGATAGAAGGCTCCTGGCACTGCCAGTCAAAAGACAACCTACAGCTTTTCCCTCTTTTCCTGCTTTGCAGATCTTGGTAGGCAGAGCAGTTTGGGGCATGGGGGAAACAAAAGAAATGGTAGAAAAATACACTTCTTCTGGGAAGCAACTTCAAGCCATTCAGGGGATTATCCCCGTGTTTAAAGCATTTTCCAGGAGCTAATGGAAGTTATTATCTGATTCCAGTTATTATCTGATTTTCTCAGGAAAAAAAACTCAAAACATCCCATCTTTATTCCAGCAAGATGAAGGCGCATTGGTTTTTATCAACCAAAATCAGGAAAACCAAAAGCAAAGCAATTAAAATGTTTTAAAAAACAGAGAGCAAATTATAGATTTTTGTCAGTCGAAAATAAATCCAAATTTAGAAGAAAAAAATGTCTTCCATGAGGAATAAAGAAGCTAGTTAATTATCAGAAATGCGGCATACAACCTAAACATATGAATGACAGAGAAAACCTAAGAGGTGAAAGCTTCAGATGTCATCACTAGAAAAGAATGTTCAGCTAAGAGAGGACATCTCCAAAAGTTGTAATGATAAAATTTAGTTCTTCCCCTCAAATGCTCAATTCTATTCCTTTCTGTTCCTGTCAAGGCAGATGAGATTGAAGGTTTGTCATTCATATAAAAAAAATCCCCTCTCACCCCTATGGGTGGTCTGCATCTTCCTCAATCTCGGGTCCTCTACCAGAGGCCTGGGAGTTTGAGGGTTCTGTGCAGGAACTTAGCTGTTCCTAGTGCTGCAGGGATATATATATACATATAGACATACAGTATATATGTATATGTATATATATATATATGGTACACACACACAGAGGACAATGCAGGAAGACACTGGATCTTTCAAAGCTACTATTGTTATTATCCAACACAGCATTCTGATGCCTCCCATATATTTTGAATTATGGTTCCCACAATCCCTTGCTCCTTGTCCTGCTGGTTGGGACTGATGGGAGTTGAAGCCCAAAATATTTGGAAGGCATCTATTTGCCTGTCCTGCACATTACCACTGCAGTAGCAGCTTACCAGAGGGAGGACCTATTGACCTTCTTTCTGGTGGGTGCCAGTGCTGTCAGGGCAGATGGCCAGGCTCTGGCTTTGCAGCTGCTCCCTCAGCAAGGATGAACTCCTGTGAGGGTTTGGTCTTGTAAGAGCAGCTGGTCTTCTTTGGGCTTTTTTAGCCTGAGCAAGTTGTCATCCAGGCACAGGCCAGTTCTTATGCACCTACTCAACCACCCACTTGCCTCCAAGCCAACAGGTCTGCCATGGAGAGCGGGGGCTCTTGTCCACAGGCCCACACATATCTGCATGCACACAGGCCACTATCCAGCCTGGGACGTACATCACTGTACACTCTACATGCCACCCAGAACGAGGATACTTACCAAGGTAATAAGGACAGAAAAAAAGAGAGAACAGGAGACCCAGCAAAGACAGGCAAACAGAGCAGGGCAAAGGACAAGGCCTGGAGCAGAGAGAAGACATGGCCAGCTACCACCAGAGGAACATCAAGGGGGAAGGATGGGAGTGGGAAGAAGAAATCAGCACACAGCATCCCCTGGAGGGCAGAAAGCAGGGCAGGTTTATTACTGTATAAATGGCACCGCTGAACAGGATACACACTGGAGGTTGCAGCAAGACAGAGGTACATACCGGAGAGCAGACTGGCGCGCAGAGCGAGCAAGACTGTTGGCGTAGGGAGCAGACAGGGTGCTGGGGTGCTGCAGATCCTCTATGGACCTGCTCCAAGATTTCAGCTTCTCTAGCGCTCCATCCTCGCTATTTTCCAGACCCTCAAAATCAAACCTGGAGGGCAGACAGGGAACATACACCATACACACAGGGAAGCCTTAGAGCAAAAGCTTGCATGGAAGGGTCAAGGTCTGGATTCCCAAGGGATGGAGGTTACTGCAAGCCACAAGCCAGCAGCATAGAACATGACAAGGTGCTGATGGGCAGTCAAATTTCCTCTCTGTAAGTAAGATCTCAGCATACAGAAATCAACATCAAGGTATATTTTAATGCTCTGCCTGAACACAACAGAAATTCCCAGGGCATTTTTACAGTAGAGGTACACCAATATACAACCAACGGTATATTCCACACCATGCCAAGGGCTAGGTTTATATTAAACACAGTCTTCTCTCTGGCATCAGCTTGTGCCTTCTGGCCTGCAGCCAGGTGTGCTTCAAAGACTATGGTGTTTGCATTAGGATATGACTACACAGCTTAATTTCAGGCATATATCTTGGGAATAGCTGGTCCCATTTGTGATGAATTCTGGATGGAGTCACTGTTTTATAACAGACTCCTGGAGTGGCTACAGCTGAAGGAAGTTCCTTGTTAAAGGAGGAACAGTTTTCCCAATTGGGTGCTTTTTCACAAGTCGTTCTCAGGATGTTCTTTAAACAGTATTAAGATTATTATACTGGCTCCTGATCTATTTAAAAGGTCAATTCAAAAGATGGTAACTTTGGATAGATAGATAGATAGATAGATAGATAGATAGATAGATAGATAGATAGATAGATAGATAGATAGATAGATAGATAAAACCTTCTTGTCTCACCCTGTTTCTGAGTGTTAAGATCTGGAAGTCCTCTCTAGATTTCTGCCTAAGAGACTTTTTCAGTCACAGTATTCTGACTTTAGAGCTCTCTCATAAAGCAGCTCTGATAAGTCCTTATATTTTGATGAAGTTCAGTAATCCCTCTAAATCACACCTTTTGTGATACAATTCACATCCAAAGTGTAAGGTATTTGCACCATGGTCTGTCCAGGTAGATCTGCTCAATTCTTTTTTAATTCAAGAATGGAATTGCTAAGAATGCAAGTTTATCAGCTACCTACTTTTTTATTTTTTTGGTTAAATCATTGACATCAGAAATGAAGATACTGGACAGTTGGAAGAAAAACAGTCAATCTGTGCAAAAAGACTGGTTTTCACTTATCTCTGATGCCTCCCAATATCTGAGGCTTTCTTCTTAGTCTGGGACCCCAAAAATGTCTATCCAGAAGGCCAAGCTATTCTCACTCAGACCATCCTCTCTGTCATAAAATCTGCTTTTGTTATGAAACTCAAGATCCTATTCAAGAATATAACATGTAACTAACTACCTTAATTCTACTTATATTTGGATGCTATGTTTGTGATTGCTATCTTCCCTTGCTTTTTCTGTCTTCTTTTCCCAAGTTAGTTTCTTCTTACATATGGATGTCTTGCCATACTGTTTCAAAAGATGAGCTTTGGACAAAAACAACCAAAAGCTGATTTTCTTTTTATATTGTCCCAGACCTGGATTGACAGGCATTGGTGCAGTTAAGATAGAACTTTGGGGATGCAATTTCAAAGACTACAACAGGTTCCCATTATGTGAAGGTATGTATATGTGTGTGTATACGGATGGACAGACAGATGGAGAGAGAGAGAGAGAGAGAGAGAGAAGGGGCCCACCTCACCATTAAAGCCAGAGTCTAAAATTGCCTAGCTACATCACTGCTGAAAGTTGAGATCTCTTTGACCCAAAAGCTTAGCACTCCTCAGTCAGAAAAGAGATTTAATGTACGATTTACGGATTTGGGGATTAAAAAGGATTAAAGAGGAAGGGGAAAAAGGAAAATGGCAATTACTCGATAGAAAGAAGAGTGGAAGTCATAATTCTATGTTTTCTTTCATTTTTGCACTTCTTTTCTTTTTTTACTTATTTTCTATCTTCTTTTTTCTTTATTTTTCCTTTAATTTTTTTATACTTTTATTGTACTGAAAAATTCTAATAAAATATTGGGGGGGAAAAGAAAATAGGTTTAATGTATCATAATTTTTTTTTTGTATGTATGTGTGTGAGTATTTACATACAGACTCAGACACAGAGAGAGAGAGCAAATAAGAAGTCTATCACTAAGAAAAGCCCAGTAACACAGCCATAAGGGTATACAGATTTAAGAAAGCTTACCTAGCACCAAGATTCACAAACTTTCTATTTACTCTGAATTTCTCTCTTCTGTTAGCTTTTCTGCTGCTGTTTTAATACTGTTTTATTCTGGTTTGGGCTACTGCTCTGTTTTATATGTTTTAATGTAATTTGGTGGTTTAAAATTAGAGGCCTGCTTCCTGAGAGTGGGATAACTTGAAAAAATGAAATAAAGAAGCTGCCAAGGCAGAAAGATCAAGCTAAGAATTTATCAGGATAAGGAGGACAACTTCTTCACCTTCCAGTCAGAACTAGCCTAGCACAGAAAATGGCATTGATGCAGATGGCCTCACGCCCCACCATTCCTGATATAATAGAGATACACAATATGTATATATCATGAGCTCCCTTGTCTGTTGGGCCCTTGGGACTTAACTAGCAAAGACATCTGGGCAAATTCAAGCTGAATATGTCCAAACAGAAGCAAGAACAGAGCCGGTTAGCTCTCTGCAGTGTTCCTCAAAACAACTGCCAGAAACAGGACTTTTTTCCTCCTGTTTTGATATCCTTTGGTCTTTCTTTTCATGTTTCTGTTAGGATGCCTAAATATTATTGCAATGTGGAATTATATGGCCTTTCCGACTAATTCTTGAGGACTCAGGGGACCAATCTAGGCCATCTGTTGGAGGCTTCATGTACAATGGAAACAAAGCAATCTGTAGTTGACTACTGTAACAGCACAACATCACCCCTCAAACCCCTTTTTTCTCTCTCTTACCATCTTTCTGACACTACCCTGTCTCTCAACCAAGCAGCAGACAGCAGGGAAAGAAAAGACGTACATAAGCTTTGAAATTAGGCCTGAGAGCCACATATGGTCCTAGATCTTCAAGCTGCTATCCTTAATCTAGGACATCCTACGGATCATGAATTAATGGAGCTTCAGATTCCTTTTTGGGTACCAGCAAAAAGAAAAGTATACAACAATATCTTTCACTTGCTGCACTTCCAGTAGTATCTCCAGCCTCAGTTCAGAAAAGTGGAGCACATTATTTTTAATGGAATTAATTAACTAATTAAATGCCAGACCATTAACCAATCATTCATTTGTAGCTGTCATTTTTGTTTGTCTTATTACTCTACCAAGACATACTGTACAGCCAAGCAGCCAGCAGATTTTTCCCCTGGAAATACCTCTAATGTAAACTGTGATCTGTAAGTGCCAGCTAAGGAGTCTTCCTTAATGAACAGGAGGCCTGGCATGGAAAATGCTGAAAGCAGCATCTATATTCTTCTCTCTGTCCGAGAATCTGAATGAGATGAAGGGTCCCTGGCATAAAACCAAACTTCCAAAATGCCACTGTCCACTCAGCATGCAAATCTCATTATGTCTTTCTACACCTGTTATTGCCACTCTTAAGAATGTATGACACCAACATGAAATGTCCACAGTTAGGACATATTATGAAGGATGAGGAAGAACCAGGGCACAGTTACTTACATCACTGCACACTGAGCAAATGAGAGGTAGTCCACCAGCACGTCCAGGCCTTTGTTTTCATCGTTGAGAAATTCACGCACCCATCTGCAAAAACAAAAAACCAAATTGGACCCCAAAATGTCACTTATTTTAGTGATGTGACTTACAGACTGTGTTCAGACTCAAACTGTGGTGCTATTTGAGGTCTATCCTTCCAACCAGCTTTCCCAACCTAATGCCCTCCAGATGGGGCAACACCTCCCAGGATTTCCAGCTGATGCAGGATTGCCTCTTTATATTCTCAAAGAGTGTTTAACGAAAGGTATTTATTTGTTTATCCATCCAATTTTGAGGCCACCTGGCTCCTTGACCACTCTGGGCAATTTACAGATAAAGAGAAAAACAAAATAACAGTTATGGCCTACCTGACACTTAATCATTGAGCTCCACTAGATATTAACTTGGAATCCTTCAATAGGCACATCAGTCACATCCATTTCTTTCAATTCCTTGAATCCTGCTTGCTGCCCAATATAATTTTCTCCTCTTTCCTCCTCCTCAGTGTCTTTAGGTTCATAGGTTCACACTGCCATTTCATCAATTTGACTATGGCAATCCAAGTGATTGTGACTCTCAGGAATGGGTTGCTACAACCTGGGTTTATGTACACCCTGAAAATTGTAATACTTTGGCTAAAATTAATCTCATCTTCCTTCTCCTCCTCCTTCTTGTTGGCTCTTCTGTTTCTACTATTTTCATAAACACTGGTTACACTTGATCATATCTAATCTTGTTTTATGTTAAGAACTCAGGGGTGAATTTTTGCCTAAAAAGGAAGGGTATTCATTTGTTGTGTAAATTAGACAGGTGCATAGAATCTTGCACAAAAATAGAATTCATTGTCTCCTGCAATACGCTGAATTAGTATTTAGAGCAGGGTTTCCCAAACTGTGAGGTATACTTCCTTTGGGGAGGTGGTGCAGACAGAGTCCAGGGGAGGCGTGAAGAACTTTTTAGTTGTACGTTGATACAATAAATACACATTTCCCAAAGTTTCAAGATATTGTTTTCATTGTTCATTTGGGTGTTTGGATTTTTAGGGGAGGTATGTACATTAAGATTACACTAAAGGGAGGTGTGATGGCAAAAAGTTTAGGAACCCCTGATTTAGATACGTGAAAACTCACATGAATGACAACAGTCTGAGGGGGGGTAGCCTATTCAACAGAGACCAACTTGAAGATTCATGGGACTGAAACTGGAATTGTGTATGCAAAGCAAATATGCTCCAGTGGGGTGTCCCTTCCCAATGGGAACTTCTTTCTCAAAGACTACATTCAAGTGAGCGCCTATCTCCAACTTTCAGAGGCACCAGCCTAGACATCAGACATCAACACTTCTCATTTTCAGTAACTCCAATCAAACTCAGCTCATTTGTAGGACTATGTTCAGTCTGGAGTTTTGGAGTGATGTATATAAACTGGACAGGGTTCACAGAAAACAGAAGAACGTGATAAATTTAGAAGGAAACCACCAACTGTGGCCCACCCAATGTGTGTTCGGGGAGATTGTGGTAGCCCCTAGTTGCTGTAAACAAAGCAACTGGTACAACTTTATCTTTCAATAGCAGGGAAGGGAGGGTTTGCTTAGGCTCCAAGACATCTGCTGGAGATCCCTCAGCCTCTTGTAGTCATTGATGCAAGGAGAGAAGTGACATGGGGAACTAATCTGACGAATCTGTAGGGAAAGAATCAAACTGTACCTGTTGGGTAGTACCAAATGAAGCTGTGAATGTGTGTAACTTTGTACGTGGAGATGTGCCAACCCAGGAACAAGTACTGTACATCATAACAGAGAGAATGCCTGCAGCTAGTGGTTTCAGTATGCGTGTTATTTCCTGAAGTAGCTTTGGCTGACTGCAATTTTGTCCATTAATCATCTGGACCCATATGGTCTCTTTCTCTTTCTCTCTTTACACCCGCCCATTTCCTGCCTGTCTGAACTTCAGCCTCCAACCCCAGTGTGTTTCCTGTCTGATTTCAGTGGCTGCACTGCTAATTTAGAGTCCTCAGTGCATTTGCTGAAGGCTAAAGGATGTGGAGGAGGGAGCAAAGGCTCTCTAAGGCAAATCCCATCCTGTAGTCAGGTAAGGAAGAGGAATTATGAGTGGGGTGTGAGTTCCTTGCAGAAGAGGAAGCCACACAGCTTTTTTTTTTTAATGCATGCTTATATAGTTATTTCTTTACAAATGCGTCTGCTGCTGCTGTGCCTGTTTAACCACAGCTGATTGGCAGAGCACATGTTGTGTATATAGGTCTCCCCAGGATTTACAAGAAACATTCTCAACCTATGACCTGGAGAGCCATTGTCAATTACAGCAAATAATACTAAGCTAGATCCACCAAGCCTTTGACAGTGTAAGGTCATCGTATGCCTTCGTAGGAAGGAATAAGTAGCCCCAAGGGCATGTGAGAGACAAGCCACAGATGAGGGTGAGCACATGCGTGCCCTTGTATTCATTTGTGTGTGTGATGCAAACAATCACTGGGCTTAGGAAAGCCCAACAGACTGCTTCTAACCAGGAATATCACTAACACTAACTAGGGAAAATAGATCTCCAGTGGCTCAAACAAGTGGCCCAAGATTTGGGAGGGAGGGAGGGAGGGAGGGACACAATTACCGATGTTTGAGAAATTTTGGACTGAACCCTGCTGGGTTACATTATGGGATCTCTTTTCTCCTCTAAAATAATTTATCTGACTAGGCAAGCCTGTTGTTTACCAGAAAGCAAAAGTAAGCTTTAGAAAGATAGAGGAAATCCTATCAAGGACATGGGGATGTTTGTAGCAGTGGAAGACTGCCTGCACGCAAGCAGGTTACCCTCCAAGACGGTACAGATGAGCAGGGATTGCTTTGTGTCCTTGCACACTCCCTTCTCCCCCAGAGAATTAGAGCCTGTTCCCCCCGTGCCCAACCCTATCCCCATCTTAATCATATCCTCCTAAAGTCTTTCTCTCCCAGTGATTCTGCTGTGTCCAAGTCAGGGACACGCTCCAAGTTATATTCTTATCATGGTTGTTTCTTTTTTAAAACAAACAAAGCCACTCAACATTCTGTACCAAATTATCCGATTCCATTCCCAGAAATGTTGAATTCCGTGGCTAGTTGGTTATGGAAATTAAGCCATACTAGGCAAATCACGTGTTTATGGGGAATCCTGGGAGTTGAAGTCCACACTTCTTAAAGTTGCCAAAGTTGAGAAACACTGGTCTATATGATCTATCTGTATCTATCAAAAGGCACAGAACTTTCAAAACCACCGGAAACTCCACTGTGGGTAACTAGCATGGACCGTCCCAAACGGAGGGGCCTTTGTTTATCCAGCCTTAACCCTTTTATGTACATAACAGGAGCACAACAGAGATGGAAAGTAGGATGATCACAGGGTGGTCCCTCTTATACTTTGCACCATGAAGGAAACAATTGGTGGATGGGAATGACACATCCAAAAGAAAAGTTGAAATGTATTGACTGTTGTTCTGCTCAGCCAACATAGATTTCTGAGCTTTCTCTTGCGGAAGAGATGCTGGCCCAGTTATTCTTGTCTTCTCATTATAATGTTTGGTTCTGAGTGCAGAAAATGTCCCATAAATAACTTCCATGACTCACTCTTAGGAAGCAGAAAAGATTTACATGTATCTATTTTCAGTAAAATCTGCACATATAATTTTTTTCTCACTCTTGTATAGGAACCAGAGCATGAAATATTATTCCAATAAATCATTGTACAGTACTTTGCCATTTTTCATGCCATTTAGCACAACGTATCATATTTGTCATCACAATAAAGCCTGCATCATCACTGTTGCCAATAACAATTAAAACTTGACATTTATAATGCCATACTTCCCTAATTGAGGGAATAATTTCTATCTACTGTGACATTAGAGCGGAGACTGTTTGCTTCAACATGGTCCGGTAAACTCTTAAAAAACAGTTTTCAGCTATCTCCATGCATTCTTTCTCCTTGACCAGTGCTTTGACAAGCAAAAGGAAGAGGTCACCATTTGGTGCCAGAAAATTATTTTTTAATAACATAGTGGTGCTTTGGGGGAGAAAACTTTCTCCCCTTCCGGGTGCCTGGGAGAAAGAAACACTGTGATAATTAATTGCAAGCCTAGCTTTCTTGACCACAATAAACAGTCCTGGCAGAAGAGTCCAAACTATTTCTATAAAGGGCTGATTGTTACAGCACTTTTAACTTTCATTGTCCATATTACAGGCTACATGGCAAATTTTCCATCCCATTAAATAAAATTAGTAGCTTTGGAAGAGAGTTGGTATACTGGTTAAAGAGCAGTATGGAGTGAGGTACAATGATTAAAGACTTGGATTAAGATCAGAAAATTCCAAATTCATCTTCCCATACAGGCTGAGTGAACAGTGGGCTGGTCCCTGTCTCTCAGCCCAATTCTACCTTTCAGCACTGAGCTGGGGATAATATGGCTGAATCATACCTCTAGCAGTTTCTAGGCTATGAAAAAGGATGTCCTTATTTTTAAGGAGCTTCTAAGGTCCTTTTTTCCTTACTGGCATATTCCTCAAGAATGGGCAGGTGGAGTACACATACATACTGTAGTTCTGAGCTCCTAGAGAAACATGGGATATATTGTAAATGTTGAAGATAAAGAAATAAAAACTTCACATGACCTGGCTGGCTACCTTGTTTGGATTGTTCAGCTGAACACAGTAGTTTGGATTTCCAGATTTTAGTCCTTTGTGTCCATAATTCACTATCTACTATAATTCAGATGATGTGGGGCAGGGGGGATCTTTAACGCTGCACCCTGTGCTTGCAGAACAGTTGAGTCTTGACTTAATGAAGAGTTTTGGAATAGAAAGCCTGAATGGGCTCTTTTCTGACACTGTATGCACCACGATTCTCACCAGAAATTCACCCATGCACCCCATTTCACTGGATGTAAAATATTTGACTCTGCCCCACACTCCTAGCATTTGGCAATCCCTCATCCCTTTCTGATTCCTGAATCTCACACCCCATGTTACTGTTTGTTCAGTCCTCACCAAGGGGCTTTGCTGACTAAGCGTCACCCTTGGGGTCAGTTCCAGCCAACCTGAGGAATTCCCACCCAACCGTGCCCAGAATCCAAGGACAGGAACAGTTCAGCTTCCTGCTCTTGTTGGTGTTTCCCTTCCAGCTGGAACCAGGACAGGTGGGAGACAGGAACACATTTCCTAACTCTCCATAGCAGGCTTGCAAACCTTTTAGATAGGATAGGAATTTCTCTGGTAGGCTGTAGCAATCTAGACACAAAATTTAGGGAGTAAGGAAGACAAGGGATGAAATCAGCGTTTCCCTGTTCAAAATACTGCACTTGAATGGGAAATGGCTCCTATCTTAAATCTGTCTTCTTGTCAGACAGAAGGGCTGCTTTGAAGCTATAGCACAGGAAGAGTTCAAGTCAGAAAAGACCCAGATTAACTTTCTTCCTTCTGACAACCCATCTCCTGGCTGGGTTCTCACAACACACAAGTTAACAAAACATAATTGTGGTGTTCACATAGAATACTATGCCCTCTCCCCCCAAATAATCCTTTTTTTAGCTTAATGGGAGGGCTTAATTCACACAATATATTAAAACATAATATCTCAGAAATATCGAACCATAATCTATAAAGTCTAATCTGGTACGTTGTGCAAACCCAGCAATCACCTGTATTATAGTTTAGGCTTGCCCACTAATGAGCATTAACTGCTATTCTGTATTTAGAGACCAACTTGAATGTACGAAGAACTGTGTGGATCAGAGCAAAGTAAGGATTTATGCAATCCAGCAGCCAGAGAGAAAATACCCTAGCCTTGTGGGAGAACACACAACATCAAATGTCATGCCTACTCAAGTGGCACTCTCTCAGACTTCAACGTGACACATGATACACTTGTTCAAAAAGTTGGTTAACAATAACTTACCCAATGTGATTAGTCCTTAGAGAGATTTCCAGCTCCCTTAGCACTTTGGTGGATTCCTGCACTCTCCGACGGAACTTCTGTAAGCATAAAGAACTCCCTGTTCTAACAGTATTCAGTGCAATCACTCTGTTTATTTTACAAATGAACCATGATTTGCAAGGACAGGATTGACCATCAGGTTAAGTATGCTGGCATTTCCTTTTCCATCACTCTTCATATCCCCCTACTTCATTATTTATTAATAATAAAAAATAATCATTTTAATAATTATTTATTAATACCATTTAATAATTATTATTAATTACCGCCCAGGGTCCCCCATTGTGGGGAGATGGGCAGGGACAAGCCTACTAAATAACTAAATAAATAAATTATTAATACCATTTATTATAGATTTTGGAAAAGAGGATGTGTCTAACCATTAACAAGATGGATATGTCCATAAGTCAGAAGGATTTGGGCTTGATTCAATGGTAACTATCTTTTTTTTTTTTTTTTTTTTGAGAAAAAATAAAATAGCTGCTGCTGCTGTTAAGCATGGCCTGCACTGTGGAGGTTCGGAGGTGGTTCTGAGTGGCACGAAGGCCTTGTGTGTAGTGCCCACCGAGTCCCATTTGCTTGTTCGGCATTGCCAAGTTGCTGCCTGCCCAGTGGGTTAGTAGATAAATCACTGCAACTTGTGGGTTGTAGGGTATATTTATTTTTTACAGTTACAACTGTATATTCAGTAGCTTCCACTATAATGACTCCTCCCTTACACTTGATTGGTTTTCATAATGTTCTGCTTGGGCCAATGCACAGCTAATGCTTTAGTGAACCATAAAGTGTGGGGGAGGGGAGGGGAGGGGAGGGGGAAAGGTTTCTTTGGTCACCATCCTCCTAACACTGGAAGCCATTTTAAAGAAGACTTTTAAGGCTTACCTTCCGGGTGACTCCTGGATCGAGGAAGCTCTTCAATTTCTGGATATATGTGTGAGGTGGATTCTTCACTTGAAACCTTTCCTGGTCCATGTTGGGGAGGAAAAAGAAATGGAGGGAAGGGATGGAGGGAATTATTGGGTATGCAAGAAGTCTTTGAAGGCCAGCACTAGGGATTTGTTAACCCAGAAGCCTCCCTCAGTATGTGAAGGAGAGCGCTCACTTGTACTGAACGCACGCCAGCCAGGGACTCAACTTAGGTTCCTACTAATCCAAATAGCAGATGCTTCTTTATGGCTGCTTCCCTAATAAACCTGAAAGGAAAGCCATTTTCAGTTTGCGCTCCACCCGGATATTTTCTGCTCTGGCTCCTCAATAGCCCTTTTCTTGTGCTCACATGCTAGAAAAGTCTATCCCGCTGATTTCAAGGCGGTAAGAATAGGCACAATTGTTCTGCATGAGTTTTACTTCTAATGCACAGGAATATAGGATCAGGTTGTAAATAACCAACCTGAAAACCATTTTCTTGCCAAAGTTGTGTTCTTTGCCAAATGAATTAATGGAGTTTGGGCACTTAGTTCTTAAGTTGCTGCTATTATTGCAAGATGAAAGGCCTTCAGGTACGAGATTGGCGAGCGTATTAAATGTCCTACATTGGGCTTTAATCGTCCACAGTGTCAGCCTGATCCTGACAGCCTCCTCTAATTCTATGGACAAATATTGCCCATATACGTGTGTGTGTTTGAGCACAGCAGTTCTTTACAGGATTTGTTTTCCTCCCCAGGTGGTTTTCCCCTGACAGCACATCTCATGAAAGGCAATTTTCCTTTAAAAGAACCCAAGAATTATCCCAGGGATTCTGTGCCCATGTACTGCTCTTGAGAAAAGTTTCTGGGCTGTAGCACACAACCACTTTTCTTGGCCAAACTTCCCCAGTTTTTTTTTTTTTTTTTAAAGGGAAATAAGGGAAGTATTAGCAGTGAGTCCTGTCGGGTGGTATCTCACGGATACCCCATGAAAATGCCAGGCCTCTCTCGTGTCTTTTAAGTGTTGTGCTTTATAGTAATGTTTCTTAAACTTTTTTCTCTCAGGACCCCTTCCCACTTTCAAAAATTATTGAGGACCCCCAAAGCACTTCTGTTTGTATGGATTATATTTATTGATATTTACCATATTAAAAACTAAAATTGACATATTCGCTGCCACTATGCATCTCACAATTGTTTGATGGGATTTTACTATTGTATTATTTTTCAGCATAGGCTGGCAACTAATTTTGATTTTGCAGAACCCTGAGAGGGTCTTGGGGGACCCGCAGGGGTCCTCAGACCATACTTTGAGAAACGATGCTCTACAGAATATCAAACTGACCAAAATTGTCCAGAGTTTAAAAAGCACAGGAGCTATAAGTGAAATTAGGTTTTTTTCTCAGTTGGTCTGTAAAGGGGTTCTACCTGGATCAGGTATAGAAGTTTCCCATTGTTCACAGGGATAACAGAGGGACTATTTTCTCTCTCTACACACACACACACATATACATATATGCCAAAAACTTCAGCAGCCATGTATAAAGAGTGCCTTAAGATAAGGAGATGTTGCCTGCTCTTTTAAAGGAAGTCAAAGCCCTGTAGATCAAGGGGACCAAATGCTGTTTCTGGCAACAGTCCTCTTGCCTGAGTCATCAGCTGATGTGCCCTGACATGTCTTGTCCCTTTCATGTTGGCAAAGTCTCTTTCTATCTCCAGCCCTCTTACCTGGTCGCAAATAAGGTCCCATTTCTTCTCGTTGTCATATTGCCGGAGAAGACGGGCCTTGTCAGGAGGGAGATTCATGGAGCTCTGTGGAAAGAAGCAGAGGGACAGATAGTAGAGAGGGACACCAAAATTGCCTTCTGAGTCCTGGAATGCATCTTCGAGAGAAAGAGGAGGATTGGATGTGTTGTAGGATGTATGGGTTACTGTTCACATTCTGCAATGGGCTGCTCCTGTGATGGGCAGGGTTGGCAGACTCTCAAGACCCATCTGGACTGGATAGCAGAAGAATGTACTGAATTGTCTAGAATCCAGAATTAAATCGAAACAGAGCGCATCCAGGCCAATAGCCTTCAGTGTCCTTGTGCAAGGATCAGACTTTTGTTACAAGCTACAACTTTTACTGTGCCGTCCTGCACCTCTCTGTTTGGAAGCAAAGCTCACTGAGTTCCCTGGGATGTCCCAGGTGACTGCAGCTCAAACATGTCATTTTATAAAATATGGGGGGGGGGTATTTTTTAACCCCCAAGCTGTCTCCCCCCTCCCCCCAAAATTAATTTCTCCTGTATGTCCCTAACCAAGTCTTTTTCTGAGGCTTGCTCCAATGCCTACCACCAAACAAAGGGAGGTTCTAACCACTGGGTCAGGGACTTTGGGAGGAGAGGCAGCCTGCTTATGGGACTGCTTTCCTAGGCAGCTTTGCTAGCTTTTTTTATCCATTGATTTGCATTCATCTACTGAGGTTATACGCTACTCACTCACTGACAATTCTGAATGTACACTGATCTGACATCCATAAATCTGCACATTTCTCAGCATCCAGTGACAAATTCTTTATTCCCCTAAGCTTCCTTAAATAAATTATGTCCTCTTCAACTTCTCTGTTTTAAAATCTGTGTTTTCACTCTAAAGTTGTTTTCTGTTTTGTTTTGGATACCTTTTGTGTATACTCTGTCTGTCTGTCTATCTATCTATCTATCTATCCATCCATCTGACAGCCAGTGTAGTATCATGGTTAAGGCGCTGGACTCAGACTGAAGAAACCTGACCCCCACCATGGAGTTCATGGGATTATTTTAGGCCAATCACTCTTTCTCAGTCCAACCACCTTCATAGGGTTGTGGTGGGGATAAAATTAGGGAAGGCCTCATGTATATTACCTGGAGCTCTGTAAAAAAAAAAAAAAAGTTGGATACAAATGCAATAAAAAGATAAGGTGGATTGATGGCTTATTTTGTATTTGTATTATCTTATTAAATATTTATTATAAGTTGCCCAAAGAACTCAATGTTACGGAGTTGCAAACAAACATCTATAAGCCGCCCTGAACTGTGAAAAGAATGGTCGGCATTCAAACATTCTAAACAAACAAACATTTTGTCTTCCACTTCCTTCCTCCTCTGTTTGTTCCGATCCTAGAAACATCGGGTTCCAACCCTGGAACATCTGTTCTGTTGTCAAAGATACTGGAAGTGTTCCGCCATCAGAACAGATCATTCCAACTTTACTGGAGTGCTCTGACCTCCCCGTGGACAGTCCAAACTGGAATGGAGGCAAGAACAACACATGACAAGATTAGACCCCTTCCAGTAAGGTCATTCCATGCCCCAAAATGGGACACTTTTGATGAGGTCAGAACAGGCCATACGAAGATGATGACAGATGGAATTGTTGGAGGGGGGATGGAATGTTTTGACCTTGAAAGAGCCAGGCTGGTCCAGCACATCTGGAAGGAACCAGGTTGGGGAAGGCTGGCTTCTCATTTCTCTTTCCCTTTCAGGATGATTTCTGCATCAGAGAACAGCCTCCTGGGAGAGGAAAACCTTCCATCTTTTCCTTCTATTTATTTTATTCTACTTTATTCTATTATTTTTATTTTGCATCTTCATCTCTGGTCTAAATGAATAGCATAGATATGATAGCTTTAGGGCTTAGTAAGAAATAATAACCAAAATGAGAAAGACAAATGAAACTGCCTTACAGTATTCTGAATCACGCCATTGGTTCGCCTACCCATTAATTTGTGCTATGCGTAGAAACTCTTCTTCCCACCTTGAAGGCTTCAAGCAGGGTTTTCTCCCAGGACCTAACAATCTGAAATAATTATAACTGAGGACTGCTGTGAATCCAACCTGTCGCTTTATTATCCAAGTTTGTTTGTTTACATTATGGTAGGAAGTGAACTGAAAGTAATTTGAAAAGAGAAGGATGTTTCTTACATCTGCACTCTTTCCACTCTTGTACTTTCTAGTTGCTTCATAAACTAGTATGCCAAAGAAGCTAATCCTCTTCTCAAACCATGCTTACCTTTTTAAAATTAAAATATGCCAAGAGACTAATCCCAGAAAGGAGCCTCTGGTGCTGGGGATAGACTGTTCATATAGGCATGAAAAACAGCTTGAGGTGCTGTCAATGTTGCTGGCTCTAGTTTTAGCAACAGAAGTGAATATGTGTAGCTCAGGGTTGAACTGTGGAGTCCTTGGGGTTCTCTGAGCTTGGTTGTTTGCTTGAAAACATTTCATTACCCGGCAAGGTAACATCTTCAGTGCTAGGCAACTAGCCGGGTAATGAAAAGTTTGCAAGCAAACAGCCAAGCTCAGAGAACCCCAAGGACTCCACAGCTGTCGTTTTCTCCAGATCTTGCTAGATGAAAGAGTGATTTCTTCATGCTTAGAATAAAACTTAGAAGCTTTCCCGCAAAGGTCTGTAGTTGGTGGCATTCAGTACAGCAAAATCAATCCATTCTAAGACTAAGGAAGGTTGAATTTTTTCAGTGCCTTGCCTCATTCAATGGTAGACATTTCCAATGTCTAACTCTGTGTTTGTGTGTCCATGTAGGCCTTCAAGTCACTCTTGATTCTTGCAAACTACAAGGGCAAGTTCATGCAGCTTTCTAGGCAACATTTTCAGAAGTGGCTTGTCTTTGCCTTCTTCCTAGGAATAAGAGTAAGTGACTGGCCCAAAGGTATCCGGTTGGCTTCCATGTAGAACGCAGGACTAGAACTCAGGCCTTCCCACTCCTAGGCCAGCATCTTAACCACTACACCAAATTGGCTCTTGTATATAAATATATATAGCAAGCTCTCCCCGACCCAGGATTTTACAAATCTGTCCTTTTATCAGAAGTTCAGGCATGCTTAATACTATATGGCTGTACGGGAATGACACTAAAACATGTTTCCCCACTCATGTGCAGCCATATTTGTTCCTTCCCACCTTGTTCAGTAAATAACCACATTAGAGAAAGTACAGCATAATGCTTTTAGGCAACAATATGTGCCAGAAGCAGCCTTTTTTTATTTTTCCTACCCAAGGAAGCATTTGTTTTCAGGAAATTACAAAAAAAAAAAAAATCCTAAAAATAAAATCAAACATGACTCACTGCAATACTGTCATGTCCATGTGGTGGTCAGCCTATGATACATTCAGCAACTAAAACAGTTCCAGAGTTTCATACTGACAATGTAAGAAGTAGCTTCTGTATATGTGAAAAGCTAAAAGCTGAAATCATATTTTTGGTTTAGGTTTTCCCTCTTGCAATCCAACAAAACTGAGTTTGTATAAACTTTTAGACTGGTTTCTACTTTGGAGAGGCAGGTGAATAGGCATGATGCTAACAAAGCACTTGTGGGGCCAAGGGAAGACCGCATTTTTGTTGGAACACCACTTGAGTGATTCCAATTAGCATGATTTCTCTTACCTTTTTTTTTTAGAAAGTGGTCTCTCTGGGGTCTAGGGAAGACCCTAGGACAAGACTTTTATATACTATGGGATAAGTGTTAGCAATTGTATTAACATCTCTTATAATCCAAAACATCTCATCTCTAGAGGCTTCCTGTCATATCTCTCTGTGATGTACTTCTCAGACCTTGTTTCTGTTCAGCCTAATGTAGGGTGACACCCTTCCCCTGAAAGTTTTAAAAAGTTGGGGGCTGGGATTCCCAAACTCAAGTTTTTCTGTCGTAAAATAAAGTGTCTCTCTCAACTGTAAATTCAGAGAAAAAGGGATAGCTCAGCTACCTATGAGAATGACTAGAGTAGAATTTTCTGAGGTATGCATTTGTTTTTAGATACTTGCTTCGTGTACACCTGGGGACGCCTGCATCTTGGCAACATCAATCATAAAAAGAAAGCAGAAAGGAGGGCAAATCTCTCAAAGAGTGATGCCAATTTGTTTTGTGTGTGTGCGCTGTACAGGAGCAGCACTGTATTTAATCATCACCTTTCTTCAAGACTGGAATCTCTTTAATTCTGGGATTCACTCATCCTATATAGAATTTGTCTCTAAGAACAGAACACGTAACATTTTTCAAGCATACTGTAGTGCAACTGAATGTGTACAGATTTCACAACCTGTCCCTCAAGCATGCATGAGGGAAACTCTCATGGGGCCATGACACAGCTCCTGGTGGTACAATTAACTTTTCACCTAGCCATGCCATCACTAGACCAGCATTAGTGCCAAATCTTCCAATACAATGTCCTGGTTACAATTCATACCCATAACTCATGATGGATAGAAAGTTCAACCAGGATTTCTAGGGAATTTACATCAGACAGCAATAGTTTTGACACTCAGATGTTTAAGAACAGTGTTAACAAGAAAGCTGTCACTGACTAATTAAACTGCTGAGCTGGAGGCAGCTTGTTGTAAAGGGGTGGATTTGTATAGGAAAAGACTTTGAGCTCAGTGCTGAGAACAACCTTCTCAGCTGAACAAGTGCTCAAAATCAGCTTTAATTTAATCTTCAATCTCTGCCCTACTTTGAGCCACTCTTCATTTCACACCTGAATCTGGTGGGTGGACTGAATGTTCAAAGGGGGGAGGGAAGCAAAGTAGGTCTCACAAGCCTCCATAAAGTCTTCTCAATCCCACCCCAGTACACAGCTGCACTTTATGTTGGTGTTGCTGCAGCATTTATTTGGGCTTTTTAGGCCACATTTGCTAATTAAGGATCCTGTGTGAACAAAGCTTTTGAGGGAGTTCCCACAGATAATACCATCAGCAGAAAATTCTGGTCTCCACCCTTAGGAAAGTGACTGCATTGGGGATGGGTGAAAATAGGTCTCAGATTACAAAGCCAAGTCAAATGACAGAAGCCTTTACATTATGTCATAATGGGTTTAACAAACCTAGTCCTTCAAAGCCCTGAGCATGTCTAATTTTGCATTTTTTAACATGAATTTAAATTTATTAGGGAAAAATCTATATAAAATACACACACTAGTGAAAAGAATGTATAGTATACATTAGAGAAAACAGCTTGCCAAAACTATATACATTAGGAGAACTGTTTGCAAAGTTGCATATATTAGGAAAATATGCATAAAATGCAGAGGAATCTTAGGGCAAACTTCAACAATTCTCAAACCAATAGTGGAAATTGAGTGAACCAAACTTAAAACTGGAAAAATGAGAAACTAGCTGGACAGATTTACCCATCTCTGAATTTTGTTGCCTTTAAGTGTGCATGCACACTTGGTACCATTCACACATTCACCAGTTCCACACCCAGACATTCCCATATATTTTGTGCCCCATTCAAAAACTTGTCAGCCCAATCCTCTACACCAGTGTTTTTCAAACTTGGCAACTTTAAAATGTGTGGACTTCAACACTCAGAATTCCCCAGCCAGCATGCAGCTTGGAGTTGAAGTCCATACATCTTAAAATAGCGAAGGCTGAGAAACCCTGTTCTACACCATAGATACCCATTTCTTCCATTCTATCATTTCTACTACCATACATGTCACGTTAACCTCTCCCCACACAGGCAGGATTTATTTATAGTGGGCAAGCTCCATTTACAAAATGCAGGCTACCTGCCAGATTTAAAAGCCCACAGTCTCTGACTCAGTTGCTCTCTGACTCCTTGGAAATGTAAGGAGGATGGAGTCTCAACAAAGTTGCTTTTGTTCTTATGAGGGAGGAATTAGAAGTGACAAGAGTGGCCATGAGAAGGCATAGGGCCCACACTGCATTCCTAAACTACTCCCAACCCAGCCCCTTCTGGATTTTCAGCTGCCAGTGCTAAAAGCTTCTTTCCCCCTGTCCAATGCAGAACTTTTACATTCAAATGGGTAGAAGGTCCATCTTAGCAGATGACTAAGAAGCATACCCAAAACGTTCAAGTAAAACTACCAGTTACTAACCATCAGTTCTACCTCCATGAACGATTAAACTTTGAAAAGAGAGAAGAAAAAGAAAGAAAAAGACACACACACCCCCACTACGTCTCTGCATCTCTGGCATGCATGTCATCTGCTCTTAATCATTTATAGTACTCCTGTTCCCAACCAACATTGTCCTGCATTGCTAATTTACAGGGAATGAGGAGGAGAGGCTGAAGCTGTGGTATGCAATAGTGGCCACTTATAAGTCAATCTCTTGACCCATAACACAGAGGATGTCTTCCTAACCCTGAAATAGTTCAATCGTTTCTGCAATGTGGGACAGGGAGGCAGAGATATTATGGCTCTAAACAATATAATAAAGCTCTCAGGACTTATTTAATACTTGATCTAGTAAGTAAGGTACCAAAAACTGGGCTTGAATAATCTGTTTTGTCTAAATAAAAATGAAGCTAACAATGCAATGCAACTAAAAATATAATCTATTGTGGATCTTGAAGGCTTTTAAAGAGCAGTTGTGTTTAACTTTCCTCTAAGAGGACAGAAGCTTTGATTAGTGCTCAGGAATTATGTGTTGGCTGTGATAGGAACTCAGCACGGATTTCTCACCTGACCTTGTTTCAAAATGCCTAAGTTTTCTATGAGTTCATTATCAAGATTATTCTCATTGGCATATACCCTAAGTATCACAAAGCCTTGATGTTTCCTGTCTAAACCAACTTCCTGTGGTTCATTAACCACAGACGTGGAAGAGCACTGTCGCTTCTTTCCTGAATTCATAAGCTAACCATTCTGGGGAAACACACAGTCTTCCCCTCCCCTCCTCTTTGAGAGCCCTTCTGCCCTGACAATGCATGAGATGCATCTCAGAAGCAGCACCTGAAACCCGCTGGACAAAATCACTTTTTAAAAAATAGAAAAAAAACTTGGATCCATTCTTAGAAAATGGACATAACTTGGGCAAATCAAACTGTGTTTCTTGGCATTGATTCAGGAATGCTAATCAGTCAGCAATTTCCTATTCAAGTACAGGACCCTTGGTCAGGCTGCAATGTGACTCCAGCAACTGACAGCCAGTGTTAAATACATGTACATCTTTGCCACCTTCTTTTATGAGAGAAATGGACTGAACATCAAGCTCCTACACTTTTCTAGAAGTTCTGATAAGCACTGTGGACCAAAAAAGGACAACTGGACAGATTTTTGATTACACATAAATGTCCAAATATCTCCTTGTTATGGCAAGATTTGCTCAGACATTGTACTCAGCCCATGTTATTGCTGGAATCAAGAACATCAAAGCAAGCCACATGGTCCAACCTCTTCCTTAGAATTAGATTCAAACCTTGACTTCAATGGACCATCAGAGCAGTCCTTTGTGACATATCAGATTTCATTTCCTGAATTAAAAAGAAAATGTCCAGTGTGGATCAAACTATTATGGTCTCCTATTAAAGGTATTTATGATCAAGTTATCAAAATGTACAGTATTCACAAAAATCTAAATCCAAAACATTTATAAGCAAAAATACCAATGAGATGGAATATGCATTATTTTCCAAGAATGTTAAATATCTGGAAAAAATGAAGGAAGATGGGTCTAGGATAATGTTGGTAGGAGATATGATCAACTTCAGTCTCAACACAAGGTTATATAAAATTTCAATGTCAGTGATATTTAACTTCCTGCCGGCAGAAATATTTATATAATCAAATTACGATTTCTAAGAGAGGTCTTGCTACACAAGATGATATAATGCATATACTTGGAAGTATTCAACTGGCATTTTTAATAAGATTAATTGGAGGATTTTCTGAATGTTATTCACTTTCACTGTCTCTTTAAGGATAAGTGGCTGAAGAAGTTTCACAACCAACTGTAAGCTTACTGATTATAATAAATCTGTCAGATAAGCAGAAGATTCTCCCCAAATCCTGGAATGGATAATAATAATAACAACAACAACAACATCTGTCTATCCCAGCTCCTTGGGAAGGACTCGATAGGTGGATAAAAATGCCAAATCCAGGCTAAACGTCTGACTGACTGCGCGACCAACAATAAAAATAATTTATTAAATTTATATGCTGCTCAACTCCCAGAGAGCCTGGGAGTAGCATGAATATCAAAACTGACATACTTTATTAGAATTCATGAAGGAAAACAGCATTAAAACATGTTTTATTCAGTTCTGGAATGATGAATACTGTGTAATGGAGGTGCTACCCCATGTGTTCTGTAACAAGGGTTGGGTGGTCATGATGTTATGATGTAATAGGAAAGCATTAAACCCACGAATAACCAAGTTGTCGTTCCGTGACAGTGCAGACAGTAGGTCAGTTCTAAGCACGGATTACCTGATATTATAATTCAGAAATGCACCAGTGCTAAGAGAACAAGAGAGGGTTTGTCTCTTATTTCCCTAGGTGAAATCTGAACACGGCTGCAAAATGATAAAAGATAATATAGTTGTTCTATACTAATAACTGAAATACTGATAAATTATGGAACATTCGATTTGCCATATGGAAGACTTATTTTCTAGAAACAGCTGAAAAGCCAGACAACTGGCTAGCTGGGAAGCAGCGCAAGAACAACAGACTAGAAAGAAGACGATTTATCTCTATGCGGAACCTCTGCTTTCAGTTATTCAAAGGAAAGCACGTTCAACTATTAAAAATTGGAGGGGGGGAGAAAAAATTAGAGACATATGACTGCAGTCAGCTGCTCTTGATAGACCACCAGATGTATTTATTTTGTGGAGCATTTTCTGGCAGAAAAATTAAATCAATCAATAAAAACTTGGGATTATAGTGATATATTCCTTTAAAACTGCCTTCCCCACCCTGGCCCAGGAACTACAATTCCCAGCTTGGCTTTTGGCGTTCTCACTGGGAATTTGTGGAATCATAGTCCCAATGTACCTGGAGAGAAAAGCCGCTTTAATAGTTGCCAATCCTCACGAACTTTAGCAGAGGTCAATCCAGGAATAACTATTCTTACATATTTTTAAAATGTCTTTAAATTCTTTTAGCATTACTTTTAACTGTATGTAAAGTTCTCTTAGGGTATAGCCAGATAACAGCTTGATAGTGTAACCCCCATACCTTGAGCTAGCAGAAAAGTATGCTGGCATAAAATTTGTTGCCCCAACAGCCACCCCCTATTATACTGCAGTAATGAGGACAGTGAATGGTACTGTCCTTCCAAGCTTCTTGCGGACAAGTTACAGAAAACGACTGGTAGGTTCTTCTGACTTCGTTTACCTTCCCAACAAGTGTTACCACCAACTGCTCTCCTTACCCGGAGGTAGGTCAAGGCCAGGTGAGTGTAGGGAGAGGCTTTGAACAGCCGATGCAGCTCTTTGTCAAATCGCGCCCCCCCCAACAGATCACAGGTACAGAAGTGTTTGGTCCCTGTGACCTGTCAGAATAATAACTCAAGCACTGAACCCCTGGAGGAGGAGCACAGGAGTCTTCCTGATGTCTTGAGCATTAGGAGAATGCCCTCCTGTTTCACTCCCTGCCCCTCAGCATTGCCTGAGACCTGTCAATCAGCTAAGAGGCAGAGATGGAGGATGAAGCTGGACAGGGGTATCACCCGAGGAAGCAATCAATGATGCATGAGCTCCATCCACGACTATGGCCATGGCCAGCAGCACCCGGGATTAGCTCATGGAATAGAAAAAATGACATAAGAGGAATCAAAGTGGCATTCCCACACTCATACTCAAACAATAAACAGTACGGCCACGTGGAACCCTTTGTTGGCATAAGCGGTGAAAAATCCATAACGCCCAGCAACAATATAGCTGTCGGAATTCCGCAGCACTCTTTCCCAGTTTAAATCAACCTTCTGTGCAGCGCAGGACTAGTGCTCTCTAAAGGACACTCTAATCCTGTTTTTTATACACAAGTCCAGTGCTCTTTTAAAAGAGTGATAGATAGATAGATAGATAGATAGATAGATAGATAGATAGATAGATAGACAGACAGACAGACAGACAGACAGACAGACAGACAGACCAAAATGAACATGAAAGGCATTGCCTAGTGGCACTGAGCACGCCCAGAGTGACCTAAAGTCACCAACAGAAACCAGGCAGATCTCAGCACCTGACTGTATCATCAACCTCATCACTGACGTAGCACACTAGATCATGTCCACAGACAGCCATATGGACATAGCCACAGACTTTGTGTCAGAAGACAGAAAACTGGAACAACTAAAGATGGCTTTAAGCTTCCTGTGCTTTAGCTTGTGGATGAGGCAGCATCATGAAGATGTGTCCTGTGAAAATGGTTACTGGGATATGTACATGCCATGATTAGTAAGAGGTAAGGATGAGCCTTCAATGCTCTGCCTGAATTTGGGTGATGCTGATACCTGGGGGAGTGGCTGCTGCATAGAGCATGACTACAGATATGGTCCTCCTTATTCTCATCCACTCAATCTATATAGGGATGTGAATCTAATTTGAATATGTCATATCAGCAATTGTATTAGTCAACAATAAAAAAAGGGTCTAGGGGCATAAAACAAAAATTAAACCATGGTTATATGGGAGTAGGGACCTAGTATGGTGACTTGGTTTTAATAAGGGCCATTTCAGTTGAATAAGTCTGAAGTACCTCCAACACAGACTCTGTCCTGTAAGTCATTCCAGTGGAGCTTGGATGTATACCAAGAACTGCTGACCCCCATCAGCACATCCGGATTACTGGAATTCCCAAATTCACTTCCCATGCCAAGTCCTGGAAGGGTACAATAGCATTCTAACTTTTTCCTAATTTAGCTTTGGAGAGAGGATTGGGGATTATCCCCATAATTATCTAGTGCATTAGAAGTGTTCCAGTGAAGAGCAAAGCCAGCATCTCTCTCTCTCTCTCTCTCTCACACACACACACACACACACACACACACATTCCTCCTCTCTTCATGAGTTTAGTGCTTGAAAATGGCAGGTGGGCAATCAGTCCTGGATGCCATAAGCACTTGAAATCCAGACAGCTCCCTAATCACCTCCTTAACTTGGTACTGAAGAAGGCAGTCAGGACCTTTCTTGCTCTTTGGAAGTTCAGCTTGACTTTTGAGATGAGGTTCTTTATCCTTCCGCCACTGGAAGTGGGAAAGGGTTAGACAGCACCATGTATTTTGGGCTGGCACCCAAGAACTCTTCTCATTGAGGCACGCTCTTGTTCCCACTGGTGCAGAGAAGGGTCTCTGGAATTCCACAAAAAGCTGGTACAGAGTTTCCAAATCTAACATGTAAGACTGCAATTACCACAATCCCCACCGAGGCCTCTTGGAGAATGCCAAGTTACTAAGGCTAAGGGAACAGCTTCTCCTGTTGCTTGCTTCAGCTGTAAACTGACATAGTAAATAAGAGAGAAAGCAGAGAAGTGGGTACAGGGAGATGTATACTAAAGCCTGTTTATGTTGGAAGGAGAGGGCTGATGACACCTCTCCCAGTTAAATGGGTGAAATACATAATGGGGCAGCAAACTATGGGAAGGATCCAGATTGAGCCCCTTGACACACAGTGACCTATACCTACAACAGTGGAGAGGCCAACTTTCTGATGCTTGAGGGCCACTTAACTTTTGGAGGAACAAAAGACCACAGCAAGTGAAATGAGGCTGAAAAGTCAGCGGGGCTCTTGTTTTCACCAGGTTTTAGGGTTTCTTGTTTTAAATCATGCTGTGTCTATTTTAAGATTTATGCTATATGTCTGTGTGTTTTTCACTTCACAATGGTAAGAAACTATTCTCAATTTTCAGCAATCACTTGTCAGAAGGGACTCCGAAAGTTCAAAATGGTGGTTCAACAGCTACAGATGAAGCCACAGATGTCCCACCCTTGCACTCCCAACTGTAAGGCACAATTTCTTTATTGCACATCCAGGCAATGCTGATTTGCATCATCAGCCAATTGAGCTTCTGAGATTATGTGAATCACTTCTGACTAGCATGTATTCAGAACTCTGTGCCCGCAACCATTTCAGTCAGACATTCTGCAGAAGTTTCAGGCAGCTGACTACTAAAGTATATCTAAGTTTCTGAGAATGCTATGATCCAGTCCCTAATGTCACTGTGGAACATCACACCAAGTTCCTTCCCACCAGCATCTGGGAGCTCCTCCAGTTTGACTATCTCTTTTAAAATCAAGGAGCAAAACCAGCAGTGGCTAGGCCAAGGATCGTTTGTATTTTTTTTTAAAAAGCCCCATTGAAGAAAAGAAAAAAGAGCGTGGGCGAGAGGAAAAACAAAAACAGAGCAGCAGATGGTTACTTTTTTTCAGCTTGCTTTTTAAAAATGGGGAAGGGAAGGGAGGGAGAATTGAGAATTCCTGTTCAGCAGAGACAGAAACTGTATTGTTACGAAACCGTGTTACCCGAGAGGTAACAGAAAGACATGGGCTGACCAGCTGACATTCTGGGATGGGAAGTTGGTTTTTTAAGGAAGAAATGGCTTGCAGAAAAATAACTATATATTTTTAGTTGTCCAGACTTCCTAAATCATGAAGTTACATTAACGCAGATGCCTGCCTGCTTGCCTGCCTGCCTGCCTGCCTGCCTGCTGAACATCTCTAATAAAAGGCAAAAATGTTGTCGGGCATAATTATTGAGCCTTGTCTCCACACCTACTTAGACAGGATCTTGCCCCAGACAAAAGAGACCTAAACCCCTGCCACTTAACAAACTGGAACTGATCCACTTTGGAGCATCTCCTGGAAGAGAGACACACCCTTCAATGGAAGGCAACAGGCAAGCAGAGTGGGAATGACCTGGGAAGAGCAGAATGGCTTCCAAGAGAATCTCAGGCAATACAACAAAGAAATTACAAGGGAGTTGGATATTTCATTGCTCAAATTATACTAAGCTACTGTGAGAGGTACTGTGGTGTGGTGGTTATGGTACTGGGAGAACAAGACTGAAGTCCATCTCAGTCTGGAAGTTCATCTCTTTCTCTCTCTCCCCCTGCTCTGGGTAGAGAAGAAAAACTGGGAGGAGGAGGAGGATCAAAGGAAACTGACTTTGAGCTCATCCTCACATCCCCCTAACTATGGCACATGTATGCCCTGGTAAACATTGTTGCACCACATGTTTTCCTATCAGCAAGTGATGCCAGATGGGAAGGGAAATGAAGTCAGGATAGTCCATCATTTGATTTCCTTACCATGTCCTGCATTAAAAATGTACAACCATCCTCATTACTAAGCCAGAATAAAGCTGGGCAATGAGGACAAGCTCAAGTATGCTGGCCCACTTCCCTGCCAGCTCTTAGACTGGGGAAAAGCACTTTAATGGTGGTTGTCCGGCTGTGTCCTTAAACGTCTAGGAGCAATTGCTGGGAGGTCTGCAGGGATCACATCTCCCCAGCATTTCAATAGGTCTCCTTTGTCCTATCCCAACTATCGTAACATGCTGGCCACATTCAGGAACATTTGAATTTCTCTGTAGTTATTTGTTACTACACACTTGAAATTTTTATCTTTTCGTTCTGAATCTGAGAGTCTCAGCCCAGTGTCCTATGTGCAGGGAAGAGATGTGCTCAGAGAGAAAAGAATGATCAAGATTGAAAGAGGAAGATAAAATGTAGAACAATTTTAGTGGACATAAAAATGGTTTGGGAAATGAAAGGAAAAGACCAAACTCCATCAGAGAGAATGGCATAAAAATAAAAGTGATGAAATGGTTTGGAATGAAACTAAAGCAAGGGATATTTTGGAAAGCCACATGGGAATTATAGTGAGATGTCAAAATATGGAACTGACACAAGAGCTACCTTGTCTGAGAAAAAAACAATGAAAAGGAAATCATACATGCTGTGTGTGAGAGAGTGAAGTTGGGGCTGCTCTCTGTGCTTGGGAAAAGTAGCTGCAGCCAGGCAGAAACGCTTCTCACCCCGTTTCCCTCATTTCCCTAACTCAAACTTTACTCACGAGCATCCAAGCCAGCATTCCAGCTGCCTGTGATAACTGAGCCACACCCTGACGTTTTCAAGGACATGCAGACGTCCAGAGGCAGCCTCACCCCACCCAGGCCCTTAGCGTAGACAAGCAAATGCTAAGGCTGAGTGGGGGGGGGTGTAGGAGGAAAGGTTATAAGCAAACGGCATACAGACGGGGAAGCAGAGGCAACATCTGAAGACTGGCAGCTATTACAAACAGGCAAGAGGACTATCATTCAATTGCCAGGACCACAAGTTATGGGGAGCAGCACATCCTGGTGGGAGTCCTGCCGGGAGCTTTGCCGGGAGCTCGGTAGCAACTAGAAGAGGAACAACCACATTGAGACAGCCCCTCATCCCAACTAGTCCAAGAACCTTTGGAAGGAGGCAAAGGTTGTATGCCACTTTACAGACTTACAGACTTTTGCTTGAACTAAGTATTAAAGGACTGAGTATTGGACATATTTGCATGGCCACATCACCTTGCAGACGTATAGACTTTTGCTTGAACTAAGTATTAAAGGACTATTAGGCATATTTACATGGTCACATTAAAGGACTGAGTATTAGATATATTTACATGGCCACAAGTCCTAGAAGGGTGGGAGAGCAACAGTCTGTTGTTGGGGAAGGTGTGCACTGCAATGAAGCACTGTGTACAGATTTGCTATGCTGTGGTGTGTCCAGTCCTTGGAAAGCAAAGAACCCTCACACTGTGATAACACTGAAAAATGGTAAGGCAGGCTTAGATGGTATAACTGATGAATATTAAAATATGGGTATATTTTGCCCACAGAATGGCTGCGCAACTGATTTAACATGTATGTGAAGATTGCACCTGTGCCTGGTGACTGGAAGAATGCCATTATTGTTCCTTTATTCAAAGGGAAAGGTTGCAAGAGTGAATGCAAAAACTTCAGGGGAATTAGTTTGTTAAGCGTGCCTCGGAAAGTGCTTGGCAAAATTCTGATTGAAATGCAACAGGAATATTTGAAAAGTGTAGTGTAGGTGTGCAGATCACAGTTTTGCTCTTTAAAGCAAACTTGAGAAATATATGGATGTGAGAAAGTAAAGTTATTGTATGTTTGTTCATTTAAAAAAGCATACGATGAAGTGAACAGGCTGAAATTAAAGAATGTTTTGAGTGAATATGGAACCAAATTCATATGGCTGAATGCAGTAAGAGCAGCATATGACAGAAATCATGAGTGAGAATGGAGTACTCAGCAAGTGGTTCAGCACTGAGCAGGAAATAAGACAAGAATTTCTGATGTCCCTTTGGCTGTTTAATGTACTTATGGATAAATATATAAGGAATGCTTGTGGTAACATTAGAAGTGTGTTGGCTGGGGACAGGAATGGGAGTGTAGCTGTACATGCAGGTGATACTATGTTGTTGGCTAAAAACCTGAATAATTTGCAGCAAATATCAGATTGTTTGTGTGATGTAACAAAAAGTATGGATCTGAAAACGTATCAAAGACCAAGGGACAAAGAAAACTGAGTGAACAATTGTAAGTTGTATATAAATGCTGAAAAACTAGAGCAAGTAGATTAATGTGTACTGAAGAGGGGAGATAGAGAAATTTTAGGAAGTGCAAATATTGGTAGAAAGATAGTCGGTAGTATGTGGTTTATTGTGAGGAATGAGCATTTGTTGAAATAAGTGAAAATGTTGTGTATAAGATTGTGCTTCCACCACTTTGTTATATGAGAGTTGGGGATGTCAGCAGAAACATAAAAACAAGTAAAATGTAGTGGGACTGGTATATTTAAGAAGTATGTGTGGTAAAACCATCGGGTCAAGAATGAATGGCTGCCAAGTGAATGTGGAATGAATTGAAAAGTGAACAACAATGAACGTGAAAGAAGAATGTGATTTAGTCATGTAAAGAGAATGAATGAGGAACAAAGTGCAAAACTAAGAAGAAAGAGTGAATGGTTGAGAGGAAGAGGAAGACTGAGAAGGTCGTGATTGGATGGGAAGGATAACATGCTGAAAAAGAGAGAGGCGAGAACAAAAGGTGATCTATAAATGAGCATACAGATGTGGGGAAACCAAGGGTGGTTTGCAAGAACAGAAGGGCAAGGAGAGGTATCTTAAACGGTGCTGGTATAAATAATAAATTCATTAATTCATTAATTACATAGTAAATAAATGTGTTTCAGCTAGGTTGCCTTTTCTCTTTCTTATCTCAGGGCTTTAATTTATTTGTCTTACTATTTCCTACTCTTTTTCTGCACTTGGCATAATGCTGCTTACCTCAAAAGGGAACTTGCCTTTCCCCAATACTCTATTTTTATATATGTAATAAGTCTTTGTGTGTTACTCTACACAACTGAGAGGTGTAATCCAGAAATAGATTCAGCATCATCAATTGTTTCTGTAGACTCAGCATAAGAAACAAGAGCTAGGCGGAAGCTAAATTAGAACTGAACCAAGAACACTTACATCTATAAAGACTTACAGCCAGATCCTGTAGTTTTGTGTACTAATGTTAAGAATATTAATTCTTTTTAAACATTCAAGGAGCTTCTCATCCTAACACCCACATTTGCAGCAATTCTAAGCACAGAATTGCAGAAGCACCCAAGAGTCTTGGTGGGCAGGGGGGGTTTGCTTTACAATGGTAAAGATACCATTACAATATGCAACTGCAAATATTAAATAATTCATTTAACTTCTATCCCATTCCATCCAAACATTTCAGAATGGCTTAAACGTTTAACAGATTTTCATTAAAAAGTAAAGTCTCCCTTGAGTAAAGTTTGACTCCTAGTGAGTTTATACCATTTTCCTGGCAACAAGATCTTAGTGGTTTTCCTTTGCTTTCTTCCTGGATGTTTTTTCTACTTCCCAAACTTGAGCCCTTGAATTTCTATAAAAGGACTAATCACATACAAGCCTGTTTAGCTTTCTTCAGGATCAGAGATCATCTAGATACAGTACTTCCATCTAAGCTAAAAGAATAAAACAGGAAAATTCAAAGGATTGGAATTTCCTTAATATCAGCGTGTCTATGTTTAGAGACACCCGGCTGAAAACTAAGACTGAAATACAAGGTGACAGAGTAACAAATTGTGGAACTCAGTTTTTTCTAAAATGGGAAAGGAAGCAGGCTCTTAAGAGATATTGGCCCTCTGGAAATTAAATGGAGCCAGGATGATCTTCTCCCTGCTGGTGTTTCCTTATTTAAATCTCTGTGCAGCAATAGATTCTCCCTAGTGCCATCGGTTTTATTGTCATCATACCAAGGAAATGAAGAGGCTACAATCCTTTCTCCCCAACATTAATTTTCCAATGCATGCAAGTTCTGTGGAAGAGAAATTCATCACATAAGAATCTCTCTAGAAATATAGCTTATCCTTCATACCCACAATTTGTCTTGTCTCTCACAAACTACATTTTGCAAAATAGTTGTGCTAGGCATGGCAAAAACAACCACTTGCAAACAACGACCACTACTATTCCAATTTTCGGTTGGATAGCATTTGTTCATTTGTTTATACACTTACACGGCCACTCCTCTTACATGCCATAACTGTGGGCAGCTCCCAGCAGCAGTGATAAGAATATAAAAACTAATAAAACCAACATCCCCCACCCAAAAAAACCAACTCCCAGCTTTTGTCATAAATAGCATCTAAGAAATATGCTCGTCTGACCTCTAGAGCTCACATGCACTAAAATAGCTTCCCCAGCCTGGTAGCCATCATTTGTGCCTGACTACAACTCCCATCATTCCCAGATAAAATATCCAAAAGAAAGACTTGCACAAGAAAATACAATAATGATAAATATACAGAATGTAACAGAATAAACCAGTATTTTTCAAACTTGGCAATTTTAAGATGTGTGGACCTCAACTCCCAGAATTCCCCTGCCAGCATGCTGGGGAATGTTGGCTGGGGAATTCTGGGAGTTGAAGTCCACATATCTTAAAGTTGCCAAGTTTGAAAAACACTGGTATAAAGGACATCTATAAAATGCAGGGGGAGCAGGTAGAGGAAGGGGGGGAAACCCATTTGTAGCATTCACACAAGGAAAGCCTGGATGTAGAGATCGATCTTCAACACGTGACTAAAGCATACTAGGGTAACTGTATCAGTGGGTAGGCCATTTCAGAAAGTGACCAGAGAATGTTCATATGGAGAGCAAAGATGAACATTAGAAGAGCCAGACAACTTAGTCATCACAACCAGCTTCCTTGCTTTATGTGCAGCTGTGCCTGGGGGAAAATGGATCAAGGTCCACGTACAATACTTCCTTCCCATCTGTATGACTCCAAACTCTCAGCAAACATGCTCCCAGCCAATTATTTCATAAGCTGAAAAGCCGTTATAAAGTAGCCAGAGCTTTTCCTGCCAAATACAAACATCTGAAGAAGATGTGAGAGTACAGAGCAACGTGTTGTAGCAGCATGTGAATCTATGAACATGGCTGCTTGGTCTTTAATCGGAAGACCGTAGGTCGAACAAGCCACCAGTCACTTTCACAAGAGTTAAATTTATTAGTAGTAATAATGAACGATAACTTCCAGCTCCCTTCACATTCCAATTTAGTTCAAAAGAAATCTGTATATGTGGTGGTTCTGCAAGTATCTGAACAAAAATGAGGAAGGTGACCAAATTTTGCGAGCCCAGTCGTTTGAATGCTTGTTCATTTTCTCTTTCTAGCCACTTTCAAGGTTATTTTTCCAGCAATAAAGACTAGAAACTGGAGAAAGGCAGGAAGAAAAAAGTAGGATTCTCTGAATGCTGATGACTGGTCTAAATATCAATTTCTGTATACAGAATATACATGGTCATGCAATTTTATCCAAATGAATACACAGAAAACAAGAAATCACTCTTAAGGGGGTGGGGGGGAACCTTCTGCACCGCTCCTTCTGCACATATGTTCCTAGCAAGCATAGACATTTCATCTCAAGCACACCCCTCCCCTCCACGTGCTGCTTGGCTGGAACCCGAGATCTGTAACTTCACTTCCAAAAGGCCCAGACAATGAAAGAGCCTGTTAACTGAAGCCAGCTGGGCTCAGTGTCCCCACCACCCGCCTGCCTCATTTGTTTACCTCCTATTTGCCTCATTTTAGCTCTTCCTGAATCAGATCAGATTTCAAGAAGCTAAAATTACATACCATTTCCCCCTTTTTATTCTTCCAGCCCCTCACACAAGTGTGTAAACAGACGTACACAGGCACACCTACAGACACGCAAAGTTGAAGAGGATACAGGCTGGCATTCATTCCCTCTCTGTCCTTATTCCAACGGGGGGGGGCGGGGGGAGTTTTTATCTTCCCTTCCAGATCAACCCTTCCAGTTTCGGTAAAGCCCCTCTCTGTAACCATCACCTGCTTTGGTTGGAAGGCGTATGGCTACAGGCTTTTCCCATTTGGACTTAATTTTGGGTCAAACATCTCCTGGCCACCTGTTTTTTCTGCCATGTCCATATGATGGCCCCTCATCTCATCCCCAGCCCGTGAGTGGGACAGCATTAAGAAGTCCGTAGCTCTACTAGAGTAAAATAGTGTTCCCCCTTAGCTGTTAGCATCCAGGAACAGCTGCAAAGCCCCCTTTGCTTTGCCACCCCTTACACTGGAGGTGAAGTTAGGGAACCAGTAGTGGGTAAAATCAGAGAAGTGCTAATTGATCATCTCAGGCTGAGAAGGGGAGGCCCTCATCTACTTGGCCAACTTTGTCTGCTCTCTGTCTGCAGTTGTCTCCCTACAGAACTGGATACAACAACACAGAAAAAGCAAAGAATACTAATTGCCAGGGCTTGAAATAAGGTAGCTGTAAAATGGTGTGACTGTGATATAGCATAGCAGTGAAATAGCATAACAGGCTGCAATAGCATAATACTGAAGTTACAGGGCCGACCCCACTCCCCACATTGCCGCCTCAACTGAGCATGGGGGAATCTGGAAGTTGGCATTGTTGCCTATATAATGAAAGGAAGGGAAGGGAAATCCCAGACAGAAGTATTGCTTGTGACTCAGCTCCCTTTGTGACTGCAATGTGTTTAACTTTATTCAACTTGGGTCAAGACAGAATGGGGCATAAGAAGAGCTCAGAAGTCTATGTCAGAGTCTTGCAGCTAGATCGGGCCCATTCCTGCTACAGTGATTAGAAGATGTTTCCTGCTGACAACTGATGTGGAATGGCACCAAAGCCAGAGGAATTAACCAATCACCTTGCTTATCAAAAGTCACTGGGAGTTGGGCAGTATATAAATTGAATATATTATTATTAATCACACATTGCACATACATAATGAAGACAGCACCATTTGGTGATGACTCAAAACAGAAGCAGGATCGGTACGATCAGCAATAAGGCAACACATTTTTACTCTGGTACAGTTATGTGCTAACTCAACATTGGATGGAAAGCACTAATTTGATAGTAGGGAAAGGCCTACATCTGTGCCAAAGCCTTAAAAAATAGAGATGAGATCTTCTTGTGGTAGACAAATACATGGAGAATGTGAGAAAAATTCTGGTGTGTGTACCAGCAGCCCTTTTTCACATTTGTTGTTTTCCGGTTTCATTTCCCATTTCAAACTGTTTCTCAGTGAAGTACTATGTAACTAGATATAATTGACTTAGGCCCTAAATGTCCATTTTAGATACATACAAGTGATACAGATGTGCCCATCTATTTTATTAATCACACCTGAGAAACCAGGCATTGACGCAAGCCTTCTCTCCCCATCACACCATCTAGCATGTCTTGATTTCTTCCACTACAGCTTAATGCCTACAGGCTGCAACGCTGTGGCTGTTCAGCAAGAGGACAATGCACCTCTTTGAAATGTGTTTGTCACATCTACATTTTGATACACTGCTAAATAATGATTTTAACTGTACTGGCTTCCACCCTGGGAACTGGGCTTGATAAAGCTATTGTACAGCCAAGTCCTTGTGTTAATATCCAGCAATTCCCTTCTGTAGCTATCTCTTTGTATCAGGATGGACCAGGGAGGAAACTCAGACCAAAGCATTTAAACCGTGCATGCTTATTTTGGGTTTCTTCCATCTCAACAGGTTGATGGTTCATTCCTTCCTACAGGACATACACTGGAAGATATTCAAGCCACACCCCTCTTGCTCTTTGCGGACAATCTGTGGCTGCCATCCACTTAAAATGGGGAGAAATAGCTTGTTTCCTCATGTTAACTCATTTACAAAATGGCTCATAATTAAGAAGGAAGGAAGGAAGGAAGTCAGAAACAAAAGGAAAAGGGAGAAAATCACCAATGTAAGAAGGAAAGAATAAAATGTTCAAAAGTGTGTGAAATTACGATTTAGGCAGACAAACGTATGTCATTCAAGTCTTTGTGAGAAATATGGCATGAAGCAAAATATTCTGTACCCTCTGGATGCAGTTTTATCTGAGAATTCTTTGAGGAATATCTGTTCGGGCACCTGAGAAGCTCTCCATCATACCAGCAACTTGCTCGGACCAGATTCACATTGGCGGGCTGGTAACTCTAGCCACATGGGAGTTGTGGCTCTGCAGCAAATCACCCCGAAATGTCTGGGAAACGCTGTGAGACTCACGAACTGCAACTGGCTCATCCTTGGCCATTCTGTTTCCTAGGTATACTGAATGGCAGCTGTGCACACTCTAAAATGGGCCCATCTGTTGCCCAAAAGAGCAGCTCTCCTTGAAGGCGGTCTCTCGTGAGAAAGCCAACAGCCAAATGCAGGTCTCTTCTTCCTGTGCTATGCTGACATATCCCCATCACTGCTTTGGCCCAGTTGTTCAGCCATAAAACTGGCCCAGCCAGCAGGCTTATCGTATAGCACTGGAAGGCAGGTGCAAGAGGAAGAGTAACGTTACTCCTTTTTCAGCCTAATGAAACAAGTAGCTGGGCAGCCAAGCTACATCTGAATTCATGTTCACTTGGGTGGCATTGAAAAACAAAACAATGGAGGCAGTAGTAAGAGAATGCAAAGCTTAAATTAAGCTACATTTTGCCTATGCTTGCTCCAGGAGCTCTTCTAAACTGGGGTTCAGTTGTAAAACACACAGAGATTAAAGGAAAAAGAGAGAGAGAATGCTAAAAGCATTTTCTTCACCAATTAAAAATAAAGCAAAAACATTCTTATATCCAGGAGCAGGAGGAATACTTCACGGTCATATAGTATAACTTCTAAGCCAGTTGTGAAGAATATACACTTATATATACACATACATAATTTTTTGTCTCTGCAAGCCAATGTTAATTCCTGGCAACTACCTGGACTAGTCCCCACAGTTTTCTGGGCAAGATTTTTGGAAATGGTTTGCCATTGCCTGCTTCCTAGGGCTGAGAGAGAGGGACTGGCCTGAGGTCATCAAGCTGGCTTCATGGCTAAGGCAGGACTAGAATTCAGAGTCTCCTCCCCATTTCTAGCCTGGTACCTGTAACTGCCATGCCAAATTCTCTCTCTCTCTCTCTCTCTCTCTCTCTCTCCAAAAGGAAAATATGAAAAGTTAAATAGATCCTGAAACAAATTTGCACTGTGGATTGTAATCCCTCAGTCAGCCTTATCCTCTTCAAAAATGTTCACTTCCCACTCCTCTGCCCCTTCTTTGTAAAAGTATGCAAGCACTAAGCATGCTTAGTCCTTGTGGCCATAGCAAGTGGGATTCATGGGAGAGCACCACACTGGGGAAAGTGGCAAACTGGGGTTGGTTTATGAATTGGACTGAGTAAACTACGGTTCAGTAAACCATCAGTGTGTCATTCCTACAGTCCTTTTAGACTGCAGAAGATCCTAAGAGATGTTCTTGGCTGTAGAACATTCCTGTCTTAATTGCCCAACATTTCCTAATTCTACATTGTAAGGGAAAATCCATAACGTAGGGAAAGCAGTCTTTCAGTTTTGCAGGGCCCCAAAAGCTAATCATACAGGAGAAGGACAAGGTGGGGGGAAAAATCTCTTTATCTAACATTCTCAACTCCATGTAACCTGCTTCTCTCTCCAGCAGGGCAGGGCTATGCAGAGTTAAATATAGATCCTTTCTAATTGAAAGCCCTGACTTGGACAATGGCTACTTTCTGCCCTAGATATAGAACTAGTCTTTTTATTTTCGTAACAAGTCAGGCCACAAATTACTGTGTCAGTAGAAACTGCAAAAGCGCAAGCTAGGCCAGGTCTCTTTGCTCTTCCCTCCTCCAGTGAGCGGGACATACATAGCCAAGATGCTTGGGGGCAAGGAGGAAGAGAGAGACAATGGAGTGCTCAGATACAGCCAAAGGCTTTAATACATAAAAGAGGGGCATTTAATCTTCCACAACAAAGTTTAGGACATTACTACGCAATGGCAAGATAAGCTTTCCTTCCCTGGACACCACCACAAAAATCCTTCCTCTTATTAATATTTTTTTTTCAACAGCACAAAATGACTATCCCAACTTTTTTAGTCTAGTCTAGCAAGCAGCAAAACAGGATCCTAACATTTTCAGAAAGCAGTTGCCAGATTGGGCTGAGCCAGAGTTTGAATCAAGGAAACAGCAGCAAAAGATCCACACAAACACAACAGAGGGAGGAAGTCCTTCTTGCTTAGGCAGGAACCCAACACAAACAGGAAGCCTCTTACAGCCCTTCCTGGCCGGGAGGGTCCAGTGATCAGCCCAGATTGGCGGGGCCAGTCCAGAGCCTAAGAAATCTTCACTGTGAAGATCTGGTCCAAGCTGCAATTTGGACACATCACCACATGAGGTAGCAGCATGTGGAATTAAAGGTTCTAGTTCAGGATTCCCAAGTAGTGAAGTACATAAGTTCTAACTTTTGACCATGGATTTAGTGGCCTTTGGGGATAGAAGGTGGGGGTTCTTCAAAATGCAGTTGGCCAAACTTGCTATGTGGGTGGTCCCTCTCTTGAAGGGGGCCCACAACTCAATGTTGCACCCCAACATTCTGGGTTATGTGATAAATGGTGGGGAATAGTATTGTGGCTCAACTCAATTGTGAGGGAGGAGGAGGAATGATCTGCAGGCTATGATTTTCCCTAACCCGGTTCTATCCAGATGTGTTGGATCCCAACGTCCAGGACCTCCCAGCTAGCACTGCCCTGCAAACAGGAATGAGATGTGGGCACTAGTTGCATCAGATCAGTGTTTGAGGACTGTTAAGGCAATTATGGCAGAAGCTCTGAAGGTTGAATGGGAGACTGCAATGGACTTGATATGACATATAGAGTACCTTTCCAGAAAAAGGCTGGGAGGGTTGAAATTTCAGCTAAGGAAGGGAACCACCAATCAGAAAGTTGCACATGAAACCTGTATGGACAGCAGTGCAGCACAGACCCATTCCAGTTATGTAGTGGGAGCAGCAAGACTTATGGTGGGCTTCTGCATAATAGGGGAACACGGCAAAACAGTTGTGTGGATTTATTGAATAAAAGGGGGGAGTCTTGACATATTTGTTGAATAATACAATTTTTGTTGGGGAAAAAAAATTGAAATTTTAACATGGTGACTTGTGCACAATTAATTATATTCATATGGAACATGTTCTCAAAAATTCTGAAGGTTGCTATATGCACACTACTGAGTACTTCCTGTAACAGGTGAAATATTTTCAGGGATATTGTTACACATTTATTTTATCATCAATTACTGGTAGGAAGAGGGATTTTCAGAATTTAGCTCCTCTTTGGAAATCTGAATGAATCTGATGAAAATGGGACCTATGAATGTTCAGGGATCAGTTTCAGTACTTGCAGTTATCACAAGAAGATACCCATGGAAAATATTGGTTTGTAGATAATTTTTTAATTCCACAAAAACTTATATTGTGAGATAACCCTAGTTTAAAAACAGTGGATACATTTTTTAGGGACAAACTGGGCTTCCCACAGTTTCATCACTGTGGACCAACTTAGTTTGGAAGAAGGTGATTTTAAAACCTTTGTTTTATTCATCAAGGCATACTTTTCAGCAGTTTACTTGGCTTTAACCACTTATTATTTGGACTATATTGTCCCAGTGTGATTTCTGCTTTTGAAGTTCCACAGTTAGAGTTTGGAAGGAATTAATTGAGGCTGAAGCCAACAAACCATTTTTATCAGTTGAAGGAAGTTGATAAAATCAATTATTTATGCAATCTTTGGTATAACAAGTTTGAATGTTCTGTTCCTGTAAATCAGTGGAAGTTTGCTTTAAATATGGATTTATTTTGATCTTAAAATAAAGTTAATCAAACAAGGAAAAAAGTTGAAGTACACTGAACACCTTAGAGAATGTCTGGATGACTCAAGTGCCAATTAGAAAGTTACAACATTTGAAAATATGTTTGGGACCAAAACCAGGTGGATGGATGGGGGGAAGAGGGGAAGGGGAATATGTTCAAAAGATCAAAAGATCAAAGTCTGAAAACATTTTTTTCCATATTTGACAGTAGCCAAGGATGCACTGTTTAAATGGTTTCCATACAGACACTATATCTTAGTTTTTATATAAAACAAGCTATCTTGCATCTTATACTTGTAAATCCAGCAAGCCAGTGTACTAGTAGTGATATCTGGGCTGAGTCTATTCCACACTAACAATACAGACCATTCACATTCTGCACCAAAAAAAGGCTGAAAGTTGCAATCGGTAAAGATTAGACCCACTGAACAAACAGCTGCTTAGTTAGCATAATCTATTCATATTCTGATAGGTGAAGGAGGGAAAGGTCTTTGCCTACTCTCTTTTTCTTCTCCTTTTTATTCCAAAAGACACCACTCACACATTTTCATCTTTCTTTCTCCTTAAGGGCTGGAAACTTGCACTGAACCTGAAAACCAAGAAAGGCAGAGCCGTATATGATCAGTACAGGCAGAACCAAATCACTGAACTCACTCCTAACATTTTACACTTTATGAAACTGTGGCCTACTGGATGGTACTGTACGTAGCTTCTCTGCAGGCTTAGCTGAGTTGAGAAAAAAGGAAAAATAAAAGGCAAGAGGAACAAAAGTGGCAGGTGTGGTAATGTGTTGGTGTAAAGATGGCAGCAACACTGTGGGGAGGTTGCTCTCACCCCCATTTCCTGTGGGGTCAAAGAGAACTAATTTAAACTGCAGGAGGAAAGATTTAGTTTAAAAATGTCAGCAGAAATTTTCCAACCATAATAATAGTCAAGCAATGGAACAAATTACCAGGGGAACTTGCGGAGTCCCTGTGATGGGAAGCTCTGGAAAATAGTCACATTGGCTTCTGTCTGGAATGGCTTAATTGTAATTCATGCTGGTCGGAGCAAATGGTTGGAAAGGATGGTTTCGATTCATCTATTTATTTATATAGAGATTTATTTGCCATATTCTACAAATGTTTTCAAGGCGCGCTAAACTAGAATTTGAAAAACCTAATGAAACCGACTGTCATCAGTCCAAAAACAACCAGCGCGTAGGAAAAAATGTGTATTTTCTCAAATTAGCAAGTATCTTCTTAACTAACAAATATTAATTTGTTGTCAGGGCACATATACCGAAGGGGATACCGTCCCTGGAAATGCCTTAAATACATAGGTATTTACATAGTATTTACATTTACTTAAATACATAGGTAATACATAGGTGCTGCTTGGAGCACCCTGCTTGCTCCAGGATCTGATGCATGTATCAAGCTCTCACAATGCAAGCTCTGCTCCTTTTGTACGTGTACAGTATGCAATACCATGATGCATGTACAAAAAGAGTGGAATTTGCAATGCAACAGTACAATGCAGGTTTAGTCATTTGCTCCCCATTGCTCCCCATATCCCTACGGACACCTCGGTGCTGTTACAGAAAAGAACCTGATTTATGTCCTGAGAGATTTTACTTTAGTGAAAACAACAACTTTCCTGCAAGTAAATGGCTGAAAGAAGTATATAAGGGATGAAGTGTTCTACAACGTATGCCAGACTTCTTTAGTGCATTAAATCAGGGGCAGGGCAAACTAGCCTTCCAGAAGTTGCTGAACTACAATTCCCAGAAATCTGATATTACCTGGCCAATGACAAAGGATGCTAGAAGTTGTAGTTTAGCAATTCCTGAAAAAAAGTTACAGCTTCCCAAGCTATGTTTTAAGGTAAGCAGGAACACTTTCGGATACAGCTTAGAAACCTATTACTGACCTATGAAAAAAAATGGATATATATTCTCCAAATGCAGAATTTGTTGCAGCTTCCAAACTGCAGCTTTACACTAGATTGTGTGGCAGTAATTAAAAGTGCTTCCAGATGAGGGCTTTATTGTGCTGTTGCCCTGCATGGAACTTCATGAAAAGCCCAGATGATTCTGTTTCTTTCATTTGTTACCTTACCATAATTTGCATCTGAATGTTGAGAGCCAGTGTGACAGAGTGGTTAAGGTGCTGGATTGGCACAGGAACACCCAAGTCCATACTCAGCCAGAGAAATTCATTGGGTGGTTTTGGGCTAGTCAGCCTAACTAAACTCACGGCATTGTTGACGTGGGGGAAAATGGGAAGAGGAACTCTATGTACACTGCCTTAAATTATTCATAAATACTTGAATCTGTTAAATAGGAAAATATAAACTACGTGCACAATGGTTTTTGACTGGCAGGATTAAGAACCATCCAGATCGGACACAACCCAAGTCAAAAAGCAACTAAAGTATGGATGGCTGGGGCAAGAACATAATCAGAAAGAGCAGCTTACTCAAGCCCTAAAATCAATTATGTTATGAAAAAGATGTGATGCTCAAGAGTATGATGAACAAAATGTTGTTAGTACTAACAAGGCATAGTGTTTGGCTCAAACTCTTCCAATGAGCAAGTAGGAACTTGAACCCAGCATGTCCACTGTCCCAGTCCAAAAGCTAAGCCATTAACTGACTCAGCAGGTATTCTTCACTTAACTTTTAAGACAGCCCAGATTATAAAACGGACCATCTTAGATGATTCTACCTGCAAAATTCCACCTGCCCTCCAGAATTTTGTCCAGACACTTTTGCTTCTCTTATAGCATTCTGTGTCACACAGCAGTAGTGTTTGGTGTTGCAGCATCCAGCAAATAACTCAAAAATTATCTAGCCCAAAGTCATTTAGTGAATTTCATGACTAAGAGTAGATTTAAATCTAATTCAGCAACAACCTCTATATCATACTGGCTTGCTAATGAACACATGTGCTGCCTAACTTTCACTGCATGAAAAGACTACCAGGAGTATTACCAGCCTTAGCCCCATATACTGCTGCCACCACCACATACACATCAGCATTTCCTTTGCTTAAAATGGGGGGGGGGGAAGCAAAACAAAACAAATGTTTCGTTTTATCTAAGACTGAAATAGAGAGCAAGCTATGAGCATCATGCCCATCACATAAAATTCAGGCATGAAATAGATAAATTGGTTTTAATTTTCTGCTCCCCAAATATGATCTTGCTTCTTTTACCAGATGTCCCTAAAGAATTACGCATTTTTTCAGAAAGCCATCAGCACCCCTTACTTCACTGTCAGAGTTTCAACACTACTGGTAATCCCACGTCTTATCTGGAAAAAACCCAGCTTCAACCAAATTAATGAAGACTCCCAAGAAATGTTTTACATTACACACCACAACTTTATTCGGTGTATGTCTGATATAACGTGAGAACAGATTTTGAAATTCTGCATATGGTGCACATATATGTGATTGGCTGCAGTTCCTGTGTGAAGGTAACCTCATTCATTCATTCATTCATTCATTCATTCATTCATTCATTCATTCATTCATTCATTCATTCAAACTGTATAAGGCTGCCTGACTCTATGACAACTCTGGGAGGCTTACAACAATAAAAACAATACAGAAACCATGTAACAAAAGAAAAAGAGTGATGCACGTCCAGAAGACAAAAAACTTTCAGCCTCATTACATAATCCTATAAGAGACTTGCCACCTACCCTAACCCAAGGCCTGGGAACGGGAGGGAGCCATGTTTTTTGCAACCCTTTAAACAAGATGAGGGTAGGAGCCATACAGATCTCTAAGAAAGGCTCTTCCAAAGGACAGGTGCAATGACAGAGAAGACCTCTTTCCTGGATTCCATCAGGCATGATGAAGGTGCACAGTAACATAATTCAATTTAATTTTTCCCTCCTCCCTTCCCTTTCTTTTGCTGCATCATTTACCATATGTGTATTGTGATATCATCAGTTTAAGTATTGCTCTGCTCCACACCGCTGGCTGCCTTAGGTATGGCAAGGAACAACTTCTCTTGTCTCCTAAAATCTGTGTTTCTCCCTACAGTGGCAAACTAAGGACTTTTGTGCTTTAATCCATGAAATAGTACAAAGATCTATGCAGATTAATCCATTAAATCCTTGAAATAATAGATACCCAGATGTATGTCACAGAAGACCTGTTACACTCCTGTGGTTCTGAAATAAATTTCTGAATGTAGAACGCTGCCTTACAGTGAGTTTCATTGGTTCCTACAGACCAGCGCCGTATCTGCTTGGAGCGAAGCAACTTTCCAGGGTCTTATTCCCCCCCCCCCGCCACAAAATGCACTATTAAGATGGACATTAATAACCATATAATATATTTTGATTGCTAATGCTAGAGGCCCTCCATTTAGACATAAACACAAATTTAAAATGGATGCATTCTCACCAGGAAATGCTTCTACACAAAACGTTTTGAAAGAAAAAAAAGCATTTCTATACACAGTTGGAAAAAATGGTGCTAGACAATGATCTGATCAGTATCTGCCTCCCTAAATTTCCAGCTACATTTTTGGCCAGTTGATCCCATCTATTCTTGTTAATAAACTATCTAGGATAAGCTTTGTGTGTACTACCTGTTACTCCATTGAAGAAGAACTTACTCATTCTTCTCCATTTCCCCTCCCTCATCCTCACCACCACCATTTTGGCAAATACAAAATGCATCAATTCTGTTTTGCAGTGATATAGTTACTGGATAATTCTAACAGTGACTGACAAATGAGGATGAACAACAGCAAGTCATAGGTTCTGAAATTGAGCCAGTCTTTGCGTAATGAATATGGTCATCGACGGTGCTGGAGGAGGGGGAAAAAAAGAACTATCATAATCTTCTTGCTAATTCATTCTTTCTTTCTAGTTTTCCCATCCTGCAGTGCCGACAAAAAATTATGGTCTGAAGATAGGAATGTTCTTTCTCTGGTCCTATTAATTCCTGAGCACCATATATATTAGCCTTGTATTTAAACAGGAGCTCAATCTCTAAAAACAATGAAAAATACTACACAGGATGCTGAAGGCTGAAACGTTAACCCTTCCAACGCATTGAGCATCAAAAGGAAGTATCAGAAGGGAAAGCCCCTTCTTCCATGCTAAGCAAGAAATAAAATCATAAAATCACAGCTCTCTGATCCTTCTCTGCCAACTTCCAGAAGGCCATCATGATTTTTGCAGACAAGTAACTTTTATGTGAATATTTACAAAGCCTATATATTGTCTGTATTTGGCATTTCTTTCTTGATGGAAAACAAACAAAAACATGGGATTCCAAGATAGTTCTTCATCCACACATTAACCAGGCCCAATTCTACTTTGCTTTAACAGACACGGCACATCATGTGCTTTTAGACCATATCTTTTAATCCACTACTTATATTCATATCAGCCATACAGATACCATTTGATATAAAACTTGGATAACAGAGCGGACAGTTACTAGGATAGTTTGCAGAATGGTTAAGGCTCCTAATTCTTTGAATTGTCTCATCCACTGTTACTAGCCGTTTTATGTGCCATTACTGAACATACAGAAGTGTCCTTCATACGGTACTGGATTATTACGCCCATACAATCTCAAGTAGGAGTATTTTCCATCTGACAGATGATAATTGTTGTATCTGTGCCTTAACAGCTGGATACCAAACACCAAAGCAGAGTAGCCAGTAAGTTTTCTTGCTAGTTGGTAACTCTGTTCTCTGCATGTACTACACAGTACGACTGGGACTGTGAAAGTTTCATGGACTTCCAGAATGGCAGCACATCTCCAGCAGTTTAAGAATCTAATAACCTAAACAAGTTTGCTATTTACTGTGGGGATAGCCTTCAAAATACATACCAACGTCAGACGCATCACAGCCAAGGAGTGAGATTTCCGTGTCAGCTCTATTCTCTTTTGCTTTCTGCAGTGGTATGTCTATTCTATTCCACAGCAGCCCATTAAATTCTAGACACAGAATTCACAGTCCCAAGCTCTGGCTTTTGAAAAAGGAAGCTTCTATCCCTCAAGATCACAAAATTAGGCTCAAATATAAATGGGGATTGCCAGTTGAAAACTAAAACGCTGAAGATGCAACTAAACAGGATTTCCCATGACCAGGAGGTTAAACTTCAGTGACATTCATAATTCTTCATTCCTGTGTTTGGTAGAGGCAAATAAACTGTTCAAAGTAAGGAAATCTGTAAAACATGACATGCCTTTTTCTGGTTATAGACGTAGATTTTAATATTTTTGCATCCCAGAATATTCACATTCCACGTAGGGCTGCTAGTAAATATCCAATGTCTATGGAATACTTTGATACAATTTCTATACCTTCCTCTGCTACTCCCCACTTATTTTCCCAGGATTGTCCAAATGAAATCCTGTCAATATTTTTAAAAATGAATCCTGAACACCCAATGCATTATGCCAACTCACTGCAGTTTCATCAATTGCCCCAACTGAATATGTTTGTTTACAAAGGCTTGTTTGAAAAGGTTAAAGAACACAGCGACAAGGCTAAATTGAGGAATAGCATTAGAAGACTGGAGTACAATATGTATTGCCATATCGTGAATGCAACATGATATATGGGTTAACAGCCAATTACAGTGTGGTTGAGAGGCCCCCATGTTTTATTTATGCATTTAATCTAAAAAAGTATTGTGTTAGGGATTGCCACCATGCTTTCTGGCAGGAAATTTATACCCTTAAAAAGTGGAATGCATGACAAACAGAAAGTCAACAGATAAAGTATTTGTATTACCACACCTCTGTACTAGGGAAATACATACTGAATTCTGCCTGTTTGCTGAAGCTACAGAAGACTAGCTAGAGACAATTTCCACCCCTAGAAAGCAGAGGAGATCAAACTGATGGAAGATGGGAATCAGGAATACATTCTTGGCTCCCCCAGTTTTAAAGCACTGAGAGAAAAAAACAGCAATCTGGCAATTGTTAGAGGGCAAAGCCTGACAGGGCTTTTACATTTTTTATTTCGCAGATGGGTCTCTCTTGCCTTCCCATGCAAATATTTCCAGAGCGGCTAACAATTAAAATACAAAATAATACCGGCTGGATAAAAACCAGAGTGTATCCAAAAAAAAGAACAAGCAACAATTAGACGATTCAGCCTTTCCAAACCAAACTTCTCCCTCCCTCTCTGCCCCACAGCGTGGTCTGAAGCAAGCTCCTCGAAGATCCAAACACGCTTGGCAACAGAGGAGCCAAAGTACTGGGAGTCTTGAATTGGCTGCAGCTGCCATCTAATTACTCCTCAATTGCTATTTTTGCGGGTTAATTACACCCTCATGACATGCTGGTGGCAGATTCGAGGCATTTAATGAGGGGGCACCCAAAGGACTGCCATTTGTAAAAGCTAGACCAACTCACTTAGCCTCCCCCCCAACATGCTGCCCCATCACTGGAGTTCACTCGATATTCCCATATATCCTTCCATACAAGGTTTCCCTTCACGTGCCCTTTCTTGCTGCTATGAGCATCAGGGCAGCAGCCATCTTGCCAGCCCCAAGGCAGGAAGGAGAGAGACTGTAGTAGTTGCTAAGCAACCACAAAGACAATTCTCTCCAACATCCTCCAGGCCGAGTAGCCACATGATTAGGGCAGAAATCCACATTTTCCTCTGGAGTCCAATCCAGAAGGCGCCCCTCTCCCCTCAGAGCTGAGGATAAGAGCTCCTGGCTGCCTGCCTCATTCCCCAGCTCCCTATCTAACAACCACTTCCATTTTCCATGAAATAATACTTCCTAATTTAAACCCTCCCCCTCGATGAGATGCTGTTCCCAAGGAAGTGATGCAACATGACTGCAATTCCTGCAACGCTGCTGGGCTACGGCCTGAGTGTTTGGCCCTCCATGGGGATTTGGCAACTGATCCTATGAGCCAGACCTTCTGAACTGGTTCCCCATTTGCTTTGCCTGTGGTAGGAACCACAATTCCTTCTTCCATGCCCGTTTCCGTTCCCTCTCCGAATAGGAAGGAATTCAAGTCCTCTCCACCCCGAGAGAAAAAAGCCCTGGGTGTTTCTTCCAGATGAGATGTTGCAAAGAAGCACAAGTTTCTCTCTCCTCTGCTGGAAATATGCCGAGAGGAAACCAATAGCTATTTCCACCCTTTTTTACCCAGCCCTGTACGGAATTAACTGTGCGGGGAGGGATACCATATGCTTCTAAAACGTCATGCCATTAGTAATTGTGTCTATGGCTGTGTGAGAAATTCAGCCCCTTGCCAGGGAGAGCTCCCTTTGAAATCTCAAACCGGAAGTCCAAACTCAGAAACACAACCCAGCCAGCCAGCTGGATTCCATTGAACGAGGGTCTTCTTGAGTTCCTTTCCTTCAAACTGAGACCAACACAGAATCGCTTCTAAAATGTAGCCTTCAGTCTAACGTTAAACATACACACCAATTAAAATTGAAAAATCTTTTTTTTTTCCCCCAATCAAAGCATGCTTAGAGTTGTTTGCTCTCTATATCTGTCATATTTCTGGCTACTTCATTGAAAAAAAGCCAACCAGGGTTCTAGTTTTTATGACTATTCAAGTTGCAATGCTGAAACCATGCCTATCAAAGCCAGAAAGAAAATCAGTTTATTCTGTTTTAATCCAGGCTTGCACAGAGTTTTTTCACACAACTTGGAAGCCTGAGGAAAAAATGAAATAGTGCTCCCCATCTTTCAACCATTAAGTAAGGCACAATTGTCAGGAAAATTCTGTTTAGGCCTCAGAAAAATGAACAGCCCTGCCTATCACATCTTGCCTCATAATAGGAACACTGATGGATCCATCAAGATTGGGACAAAAAGTGTATAAATTAAGATTTACAAATAACTGAGTGGCTTAAATTTGCTTAGCCTATATTATAAGTACATACAATTAACATAACCAAAATTCATTAGAATATAGAAATTATTGCAGACAAATAATATTAACCCTGCCTGGCAACTATCCCAAAAACAACCCTAGCTCAGAAGCCAAGCTTGGACAAACATCTCTCTTTTTAAGCAATTTCATTCATTTTAAACCAAACGTGATTATCATGTAGTAATCTAACATTACGATCAGGGATTTAGGCTACGGAACAACTGCTAAGGCCTAATCATATAGAACTGGTAAACCTTGCCTGCACTGAATCATTTTTTTATATACATTAAAAAAAAAATCTAAAAAATTAGCATATTGGGCAGAAAGCTTCTTGTTACTTAAGGGGAAGAAATGTTCTTGTATGGAGGGCTCTTTGATCCTGCGAGCCTGTACCTGAAATCAGAAATCACACTGGCTGCCACACTGATTGGTCATCACTGTGAGAAACCAAACCTCAGGTGATTCCCATATTCACATGTCATTATCAGTCCATCCACAATAGTTTAAAAATATGTATACTAAGACATATTGTAAAGGGTTGCATTCAGACTTTGGTTACGTGGAAGGTAGATATTTGTGGGCCTCACTGGGAGAGGATTTCCAATTTTTTTTCAGTCCCACCAAATGCCACTGTTCACAGAGTAACATTTCAAAACATTGCTTTCCCAGCCCATTTCAAAGGGAGGAGAGAGTTTGTGCTAGGAAAACTTGCTCCCTGAGGAAGGGTGGGCCCAGGCCATTTGAGGCTTTAAAGGTCAGTAGCAGCTTCTTAAGCTGCAAACTCACTAGCAAACAATGCAATTCACATACAGTGATGTTGTGGTTATGCTCTTCCTCCATCCTCCAGACTGTGTTGGTGGGGTTTTCATTCATTTTGTAACGTAGGAATCAGCCATCAAGAGGGCAAATCAAGTTCCCTAAGGAGCACCAACTAACCTTACGATGCAACCCCTTTCATTCCTGAAGGACCCTCCCTCCCGAGAAATGGAGAATAACTGTTGGTCTAGCATTAGCTTTAGTAATAACAGAGTCACTAAAATGACAAAAAAGTGATATAAAAATATTTTATATTAAACAAACACTGAATACAGACTAAAAATGTATTCCTAATGATACAAAAATGCCGAAAGGTTGAAATGCAGTAACAAAATTCGCGTTCCTATATCATTACCAACTGGTTTAAAAATCATTTATATGAACATTTCCAACTGCAGTCTTTTCTATCACATAAGAATGACAACCATTATAGGAGAGATGCAGAATCACTTCAGGCAATGCCTGTAAAAGCAACTGTTTTGCTTTTTTACAGAAAAATCAGATCTGATACATTAATTGCTATTGCATTTGATTATCAGATACTTAATATATTTTGGAATTTTGTTAACCCAGCTCTCCCTAACCTGCTGCCCTCTAGAAATACTGGGAGTTAAATCTTTGAAGCAAACCAGGCTGGAGAAAGCAGGATTAACCCATGAAATGTTATTAGATGTATTAGCATTTAAATCTACTGGCTTAAACTGGTCCTGTGATCTCACTCAGTTGTTAGCAGTACTCAGATTAGGGAAAAATAGCAAAAGGGTGGCAGAATGGGTCATCCTTCTTCTTTCTTATGATGTTCCTGATACCTTTGGCTTTAAAAGGCTGTACTAATATTGGCTAATATGGGGGAGGGGTCTGAAAGAGGGCTTTGGGGTTTCATTAAAACACCAGTATATAACTAAAATGTTACATTTTTTGTCTTTGGAACTTATGGCATTCTGTGTTTTCATGTAAAATAACATGAAAACTCTGCTTTTCTGTGCTACAAGAAAAGGCCAAAATTAGATCAAAGGACAAGGATACTATCTACCACATAAGATTTGAGGATCTAAACTTCTAGTATGTACAGTATATTTACAGATAGCACATAAAGCTATTCTGCCTCTCATATAAGGCAGGTTGCTGCTATTTCATATTTAACAGTAGCTCGCATTCATTGGAGGGGTCCAATCCATAACCAAGCCTCTTTTTTCAATTGCCCAAGATTGCACCAGAAGGGGAACATGTTTTTCACAAATTTTCAGAAGAGAAATTAATAAAACCCACCCCAAATTGGTGAAATGTGCCAGAATATAATTTTTTTGTAATCATAAACAAATACTTAAGCATTGAATGGGCTTAGGGCATGATCAATGTTTAAAAGGGCAATCCTTTCAAAAACGGAAGAAGGCAAATAACTCTGCTATGCCCCTCCACAGACATAATTACATTACTGTTATGTCCCTGCAGCTCTTGGATGGCAAATATAATTTTTTAAAATGCAGTCTGTCACTACACAAAGGGCCCTCACCTCTCATCTACAACACACAGAGAACAGATCTTGTCCAGGACTACAGTTTCCATAATGGAATATCTCTGCAGAGATACAGGAGAATTGATAAAAATCATGAACTCCAGTGCTTTTCCATAGTATCACTATAATGAGCAAAAAAGAGCAGCAACAGGCCCTAAGAGATCAAATTAAATTGTTCCAGCCTGGTGTGTGAGATCTGGAACACAGAACACACCATCCACATTGGAGAGTGGATTAAATGGATTAATCACTAGTTAGTTCAGAACTGTAGTTCAGTATGCCATAGGAAAGCAGCATGACTGACAGACTGAGTTTGGAGTGAGTGCTCACGTTACATCACAGAATGCCAATATATATCCTCCTCTGTATTACACTTACCATACTGTTTAAGCCTGCCCTGAGGAAGATAAAAACTGCATCTGCTTAAACGATGAACTGGAATTCTTCAGCCATGATGACTGAGACCTTCATAAATACAGCCCGCTCTATGTTTTTTCAGAACCATGTGTCCTCCAACACCATCCCACACACATATATGCACATTAAAAATTACAATTCTGCATCCAGTAAATTAAAATTCTATATTTAGTTTGAAACCAGGCACCAGAGCAATTTATGCCAATCGATCAAATCTGCATGCATTTACTTATTTTGCAGCACTTTTGTGTATTATTTGCTATCATTTTTTCTACTTGTTAATCCTTCCCGCAGGTATGGAAAAATAACCTTCCAATAACTAGGAATTTTATTATGTCTGAGCTTGTAATTAGCTAGATCTCATTTCTGATATTTCAGCAGGATTTACCCAATGCTTTCAAAAACATACTCAGCCATAAAAGCTAGCTAAAATGTGCTTGTTTTTAAATTAAAGAAATCAAACTAAGAATTTCAGGATGCTGGATTCTGTACCTACATTTGGTGCTTCTTCCCATTCTCCACTAAATTGCAACATAGGACCTGCAAGATTACATTAGTAGAGAGTGGATGTTATTATGGGCTGGAACTCAAAGGTAGAGGGCACGGTTTGCCTGCAGAATGTTTCAGGTTACAGGGCCAGCCTCTCCAACCAACAAGATATCACTGTGGAAAGCTGCTGTCAATCACGGTGGACAACTAATGGGGTTGGAAGGACCAATGGTTTGGCAACATATAATAGTTTCATCAACCCAGTATCATGTCCTTTTGAATCACCATCTTATTTCCTCAAGTGGCAGCATTCAAAAAGTAACCTACCCATTGAGAAAAGAGAAAACTATGTATCACATGCTGTCAGCTTCCTCTCCTTCTGACATCACTGGAGTGGATTTTTATTTTTTAACAAACGAACTCTCTGTTAACTAAGGAAAAAACTGCCTAGAAATCCTCTCCCCCAGGTATATTACTATAAGTATCACCAAAATCTCATCAATTGTCTTGAAATCTCAAACACTCACAGTGAAAGTGTGAACATCTTATTAAATTTCTCAGGGCAATATTCTTTGGAGGACCAATAAATGTGCCTAACGTGTCTATTTATACACATTTCCTTACTATAGAAGGGTGTTTTATACATGTATGTGGATGACATGAACTTTTTCTAAAAATGGACAATTACATTCCTCTACCTCTCAAGAGAAATGCTGCGTAGGGTATATTTGAACTTGGATCTCCTCAGTTCTAGTCCAGGATAGGCAACTTCTTGGTTTTTCTGCTTTTACATTTGGGGAGTTTAAATGGAAAAGTATCTATTTGCCCTTTAATTTCCCGACCCCCATGGCCTGATCTTTGTGGTTTGGGGGGATTTAAGGAGTACATCAATGTCTTAAATCTTTGTCCCTTAACCTCCCCCTTTCCAAATGCAAAAGAGAAGTCTAAAATATTACCCCCCACACTCTGGAGTCTGGGATCTGCAAGTACAGCAGTATGCAGGCCACAGATTGCTCCCTCCTCTATCTTAGTTTTTCCCATCTATATGAGAGAATGGGATTTGTATTCCAATGCACAGAGTAGCTTTCAGGAAGGAGAAGGCTACTCTAGTAACTACACTGAGTTGATCTGTCTTCATACAGAGTTCTGAAATGTTCTGTATCAACATATCAACAGAAGGGGATAAGCATAATTTTGAAAACTGTTTTGCGCAAAAACAATATGTAAATTTTCGTAGCAGAAAATAAGGCACAGCCTTCCCCTACTGTGCTAGCTTACTACAGGCTGAGAATGGGAGATGTTTATACGGGACATTTTCAGAGATCTGACACAATTGGCCAGACGTGCTGAATCTTAATAGATACAATCCTGAACTTTGCTTCCTCATCTTGCAACACAGAAAGCTAGCAAAGTGTAGCAACTACTGTAGAGAGGGGTTAAGAGTGCAGTGAGGATGCTCAGATTCCAAACCTGACTCTGCCATGAAGCCCTACCAGGAACTGTAGATCCTCTGAGAGAGCATATCTGAATTCATTCTCAGAATACACCGAGGGAGGACATTTGCTGACTCTACTGACAAATCCTTATCCTCACTGTTAGCAGCCTTAGACCTTCAAACACTGAGTCTGCAAAGGGAACATCTGTTTGTTGACCAAGCTTACAAGTTTGCACAGAGAAAACAAGAACGTTCAACTCAATGTGTGAGGAAACGTCCACACACCAGACCTTCACAGTGCACTTAAGGTGCAAAAGTCTAAGGCTACAAGATACAAAAGTGACTCTTCTTGCATTTTTGGCAAGTGACTGATCAAGGCTCCTCTCAGCCTAATCTTAGGATACTGGGAAGAACAAAGTGAACAAGAGCTACGCACATTGCCAAGAACTCCTGGGAAGGGTATTCAATGTAACATTTTAAAAAATGCCTAATTCAACGTTCATATTTCCTCCTGATATATTTATGGAAGTAGGAGGAACCACACAACTCTTCCTTCCTTCCTTCCTTCTTTTTCAGGAGCAGTCACAAGGTTACCCTCTACTCTTTGAGATTACAGTAACTCTTCCAAAACGAATTTCACCATAGTAATGCTTAACATCGCAGCTGTTAGTATAGATTAGGAGTATTACCAGAAACATAAATAAATAAATAGATAAATCCCTGCTTTCTATTTGAATTAATTAGGAACTATAGAACCTCATTTTAGGATGGTAATGCAATATTATAGCCAGCATCATCATTCCTTACATAGTCATGGTTTGATTAGCCATGCTTTTCTGAATAAGCCATAACTGGCTGAGTTCAAACATTGTTGGAACCCCAACACATATAACACATAACCCATAACCCAAGGTATAAAAACCACAATGGCTGGGGCCACACAATATGTGTACTAAACTAAAACCAAACAAAGCACATTATGCTTTAGAACACTGTGTGAATTAGGCCACAGGTTTCCAAGCCACAAGATTCTGGGTAAACAAGATCAATTGGACCTAGATTAAAAAAAAATATGAAAATCCATCACTTGGATCCACTGAAGTCCTCCATCAAAGCTTGGACAGGACAGAGCTAGACCATATATGTGGCTACCAATACTTTTTTCATTCAGATCAGTCTTGGGAAGAAAAAACCAAACATTACAACACTTCTGTAGGTGAGTGAAAAAGAGAAAAATCTTGGTTGCAAAGAAAAGCTAGGATGTGCAGTGATTAATCCTTTTTATTTTTTAAGGACCCAAGTGTCCTATGTGGAGTGGATAAATGCAAGAAAGATGAAGGAAATTAGTATCTGCTGGAATTTCCCACTAGAGTTATATCAGATGGCACGGGTCAGATAGTAATGACAGAGCAGAGGCAAGGAAAGGAAAAAACAAGGAGGATCATTGTCCCCTAAGTTCTTAATCAGAAGCCCACCTTGGCCTAGAACAGTGTGATACAGATCTGAAACTTTAAGAGAAATCTGCCTGCCAGCAGTGACACATTCCAGCAAGATTAAAAACTGGGCATCTGTCAAAACCAAGCCTCTGAGGGATCTGAGTGGATACATAACAAGAGATAGCTACAGGATGAAGAACATGAGCAATACAGTTGCTGGGGGGAGGGAGGGGGGGGAGGTATCTAACAGGAAAAAAATGCTAGCTGACACAGACACAGGTGGATCTGATTATCTCTGAAGTGAGCTGATCTCCCGGAAAGAACGGCCACCTCACAGGGAATCTTGCCCCGCAGGCAAGAGTTGAGCATCTGGGCAACGGGCGCCCAAGAGTGACTGGAAATCCGATCAGGCAAGTAGTGGAGAAACAACCAGAACAAGTGGAGGTTAGGGAGGCGACCCCCAGGGCTTGGGCTTCAACCCCAGAGGAAAAAAGGGATCCAGAATGGTTTCCCGGATCTTTTGGGACCGGAAAACAGTGTCTGAAAAAGTTGGAGAGCGAGGAGAGGAAAGGAAAGGGAAGAAGCAAGGCGCTGAGGCTGGCGATCCATCTCTGTTCCTAGAGAGAGCGACTCGAAGGAAACCGAACGCCGGAGATGCGACGAGTTTATTTGCAAAGCCCTCCGCGGCGAATTCCCTGGGGCAGCGCAGGGGGGTGGGGCGAGGAGGAATCTATGCAGGGATCTGACCGGGGGGGCGGGAGGAGGGGTCTCTCACCAGCACCATCGCGAATCGCTCTTCCAGCTCCCCCTGATCCGGCATGGGGACTCTCCCCGGCGGGGGCGGCAGCAGCCCGGACCCCCCGCCCGGCTCCCCGCTCTCCGTGTTCCCCATCCCCGGCCCAGGCGGCTCCAGGGGAGGCGGGGATGGCTCAGCCCGTCTGGATTGTCCGTACGGAGCGGAGCCGCCGTGGCCAGGCGGCGACGGCTAGCTCCCGATCCCTCCCTCTGTGCCCGGCCTGGGACAAGACGGGGCTGTCGGGACCGCCCCCGGCACCGCCCGCCTGAAGACATCGCCCGTCCAATAGAAGAAAGTAAGGACGGCTCCTTCCCGACCCTCCCTCCTCCCCAAGATGTGCTGCCCCTTCCCAAGAAGCCTCCTTGTCCACACGTGGCGCCCCCAAATTGCAGGCGCGTCTGCAGAGGGTCTCTTCGCCACGCGCGCGGGGCGGGAGCGGAGCGCCTGAAGAGGGCGCTTGTTTTGAGCCAACACCCTCAGAGCGCGTCCGTTTCGGCCCTTTCCCTTGCTAAGGCCCAGTCCTGTCCGCGCTATTCGCAAGCAACTCCCCTCGCTTTCAAGAGGGTTTGAATCCCGAGGCGCAAAAAACCGGAGCCCTGACCAATGTGAGTTTAGCTACCTGAGAGCTACATTCGAAACAGAACTTTTGCGGAAGAATGGAAGTGCTTTAGACCAAGTTCCACTCGGTGCATCTTTACAGTACTTCGAAGTCAGTCCATTCCGCTCGGATTCTTACATTTGCAGATTTGGGCTCCACGGTCTGAATAGCCCTCTACGATACTCTGAGTCTAATCTTTCCTGGACTCCGGAGTACCAGAAGCACTCGCCCCTGTAAAAAGGGGCACACGCAGGGATCCGGTAACCTGCAATAAGTAGGTAGTTCTCCAGAAATGAAGCTCGATTGTGAAGAAGGGAGAGGAAAAAAAAACACCACGAGCTTCAATCCTGAGCATACTTACACACCAGGACCCTAAGTAGCATAACTGAGAAGTAATCGTCCCATTACTTTTAAAGATTGCACCCCGTTGCGTCCTCCATACCAACCTGAGCATATATATGAGTGTGTGCATGCGTATACACGCGTACACACCCTAAGCCTGAATTCGGTGGAACTGACTTCCCGAGTAAACTGAAAACTAAGGGTGCATCTTTCTAAGGGGACTGGAGGGCGAAAGACAGGCTCGAGATGGAACCTTGCCTAGAAAAATTAGACGCCTTTCCCCGGCTCTTGCGCACGCAGTAAACTGAGTCCAGAGGACAAAGGGAGCCGTTACTCAGTCCTGCCCCTCCCACTGCGAGGCGTCCGCTGTTTGCGGCAGGAAAAGAACGGCTGCCTCCTAATGGAGGGACTCGGAATAGCGGAGGTCCCGGCCGCGGTTTACATCTTCTTTTCAAAGAGCGCATCCTTGCCTGCTTTCAGTCGTGCAGTTACATATCCATGGCAGGACTGAGGCAGCAGCCTCCGTCTCTAGCTGGGCCAATTCATCAGCGTTCACTAAATCAGGCGCCTTACGCTACTACAACTCCCATCACTCCCTGCCAGAATCACAATACAATACAAATACAATACAAAATACTTTAATGACCAAGTATAAAATATATACAAGGAATTTGTCATCATAGAGTCGCTGGTGCGCTCTGAGCTTGGTTGTTTCCTTGCAGACGCTTCATTACCCAACTCAGTAACATCATCAGTGCGAGTCTATAACATACACTATGCTGATCAGTTAGAATTCTTTGTCACACTGATGTTACCGAGTCGGGTAATGCAACGTCTGCAAGCAAACAACCAAGCTCAGAGAGCACCAAGGACTCCACAGTTCAACCCTGAGCTGCATATATTTTCTTCTATGAAAATCACCATTGGCAGCACAGGTGGGAATGATTGGAATTTTAGTCCAACAAATGGGAAAGTCTGCACCAAGAATGCAGAAAATTCTGGCATTGCTCCTACAGTTCTTGGCATATAAGGGGTCTCTACATGTGGAAGTGCTTCCCAGAGGTTTTAGACTTTAACTCCTGAAATCCCCTAGCCATTGATCCTCCCCATTCTTTTCTGTTCATTAGAGTATATGAAAGGGATATCTTCTTTAAGTGTGCGGATGGTGGCAAAATCTGCTGTGAGTTGTCCCATACATACAACATATTGGCTTACCAATTTATACTGTGATTTTACAGGCTTTTGTAGGCTTAATGCATTATGCTGACAGGTCTTTAAATTTTTTTAGTACTGATAGAAGCTACAAGAACCATGTGACCTAGTAGCAAAGAAGTAGAGTATCTGAATTTTTAATAGGTCTGTAGAAGAATTTCCATAGGCACATCGTTTTTCATCTCTGCATTATGGAACACATCTGCCATAATTCCTTCTTCTGTACTCTTCAAACTATATGAGCTTTTGCCTTTTCTTTTCAGATAGTCTATTTGTGATTGGGAATTGTGGTTCATGCACTTCTGGAAGGTGCAAAGTTAAGGCAGGGTATTGTAGCACATTCCCAGGAATAGGTTTTTTTCTGACAAGACTCTTGTGCCTAGAAGAGTTACATATTGACAAAACACCTTTCGCAGAATGATGAGAAAATACTTATTGATTTATTTTACTAATGTCCATCCGTCATGCAGCTGTTAAGTGCATCTGAGAAACTGATATCCCTAACTAGGGAAGTTCAGTCTAACAGTTGAAGTAACTTTCCACATTACCTAATTAACACCTAGGGTGCTAAATTTTTATCACTACTTGTTCCTAGTTGACCAACATTATTAGATTATCATGCCTAGCACACCCTGTTGTAAAAATCTGTACCTGCTAATTTCTGTAGCTAAAGATACTGTGCAAGATCAGCCAGGGAGTGTAGCTTCAAAGATTATTTTAGTTTTGGCTTTGATTCAACTATGTCTAAATAAGATGTTTATGTAATTTGAAATGCAACCATTACCATGGCAAATTACATAGGAAAAGCAACTTTTAGAGGATCTTTTGAATATGAAAAACAATCTTCCAAATTAGTCATAGAATTATCAACTGGAGTTTAACAATGCCCTTTCCCTAGACAAAGAATACTTAACGCTATTACATTCTAATAACACTCTATATGTGTATGTATGTGTGTGTGTGTATAGATCAGAAAGAATAGGTTATAGAAAGAAGGGAATTGTGATGTAGTCTTAGAGAGAGGTTCAGTTAGAATTGTATGTATGAGGAAGATCGGAAGCCACGTCTTTTTTTTTTTTTTTTAATCTCCTCTCACCCCTATGGGTGGTACGTGTCTTCCTCAATCTTGGGTCCTCTACCAGAGGCCTGGGAGTCTGAGGATTCTGCGCAGGATCTTAGCTGTTCCCAGCACTGCACTCTTGTGTTGGAGCCACTCTCCCAGCTTAGGAGTCACAGCCCCAAGGACTCCTACCCCCACCGGGACCACTTTGGCCTTGACTTTCCACATCCTCTCTAGTTCTTCCTTCAGGACCTGGTACTGGGGGGGAGGGGGTGTATACATACACACACACACAAACACATTATAGAGTGACTATAAAGCTAATGTCTATTAAACCTATGAAACTAAATCTATTAAATACTATTGAATTGATTAAAACTAAACTAATATCTAATTATATTAGTAATCACATTGTTTTAAAATAATATCCAAGAGACTACAAAGCTATGATTTTAACATGCAATATATCTAAATAGCAAAACAAATTACCCTAGGATCAGAAAACATGTATGATACTGCTGGTCTGGTTAACTTTTCTTGTCAATTAGATCCACCAGATTTTGCACAGGGTCACTCAGAAATGGTTTCATTGTAAAAGTAAGAGGTCAGCATTAAACCAATTTATACCGCACAGTAACCTTTGAGAGTAAGAGGTGAGTAACGGTGCTATGAATATGCAGTGAAGAAAGACATGTGTGATGGCTCACTATCCCAAGGAAGGGAGAGAGAGTAGAACCCTGCGGCACCCCACACAGGCGGGGCCTAGGGAGTGTCTCTCCCCCCAACCAATGCCAACTGGAATTGGCCCTGGAGGAAAGAAGAGAACCACTGTAAAAACAGTGCCCCCAACCCACCATAAAAACAATACCTACCCCACAAGGCCAACTCAGAAGGATATTGTAGCTGACGGTATTGAAAGCTGCTGAGAGATCAAGGAGCATAATAAATAAATATTATTATTATTTACACACACATACATGTAATAAATAAAGCTCATTTATTGTGAGCATAAATGTTCACAATCCATAATTTGATCTAGAAAACCAGAACAACTACATCCATGCTAAATTACATTGATTTTAGGCCTCATCTTTGCTACTTGGGAATGAGTTCCCATGAGTTCAGTAGTCCCTAGTAAATGTGATTAGAGTTGCTGCAGCTTTTCTAGTTTACATTCAAGCTGAATTATTAAGTCTCATTGCTCCTAGGATTGTACTAACATTCTTGACAAACCACCAATGAAAAACAGCTTTGGTTCTTTGTTAGTAGAAGTACATTACTTTTAGCACTGAAGTAAACATGTATGTATAGGTAAAATACAAACTGTTGTTTACCATTTGAATAATACTTTGCACATGTAAAATATCTGACAACCTGTTGTTCTTATGTTATTGGAACATGCAAATACAGTGCAGCGTCAGTCTCAGTTACCCCGATCTTAGCCCAAACTTCTGCTAATGCAATCCGAGAGGTGGCATTTTAGCCCCTGTCTAAAATGCTTTAATAAAAGGTGAGTTTACCAACCTTTGAGGCAAGTCTGTTTCACTACGTAAGAACTCAGAGAGTCGCCAAATGATTCCTATAAAGTTCAGTTAAAATTTTGTTTGGTTTGATTCGTATCCCACAAAGTAACAGGAAACTACTGCCATCATCAGTGTCAGCACTTCAAACTTTTGAATCTGGCAGTCATGCTACCATTTACTCATAGCTTTTCCAGGCTAAATATATAACATTCCTTTAGCCTTTCCCTGGGGAATGTGGGCCTGAAGCCACTTAGTACTTCTGTTGTCCCCCACCAGAGACATTGCGGTTTCTTGAGATTTTTTCTAAACAAAATACCTCGGTCAAGCGAGGGTCAGAAATAGGAGTGTATGATCCTTCCTCCTCGTTATCCTACATGCAAGAATCAAAGTATTTTAGGGTTGGAAGAGGTCATTTAAGCCACGGCCCAAGTCCCAGTTTAGGAATCCAACTTAAAGCATCCCCAAGAGATGGCTGCCTAACTTCCGTGAAAGCCTGCCGCCAGCCTCAACTATCCAACTGTTCTTCAGTTTTTCCTAACTTTCAGCAGGAATCTGTCTGTAACTTAGGGCTCTTATGCCATGTCCTGCAGAACAGAATGGCAGATCTTAACCTTCCACGTGATCCACCTGCAATACTTAGTTAACTCAAATCCCGTTTTAAGCAAGTTTGAATATGAAACTGTAACGTGTATTTAGTTTCTACTGTTAGGTACTGATGACGGTATCTTGTAACTAACAGTATTATGGTTTTAGATGTAATATTATCAGCATTACACTGATTAAAGTTTCCCACGTGTGCTATAGTGCTAGCATCGAGTTAACTGTTGTTAACCGGCGGAGCGCCGGGCTATCACATCACTTTTCGCAAACGCTTGGAAGGAAATACAATACTGTAGATACCGTACTGCATTCAGAGCGGATGAGAAACCCATGGTCCGGCTCTGTGTTTTGACCTAGAGCGACAGAAAATTTATTAATAGATTGCACGGCAGTCCACGCTGCCTGTAACGTGCGGCTTCTAGGACGCCTCAGATGCAAATAAAACACCCACACGTTGAGGAAAGTAAGCGCTCCGCGGCAGGCAGCGCTCTGCCCTTCGCGCTCCTTCCACCAGGGGCCGCGCGCCGCTTCTGGGGAGGAAGGGCCGCGAGGAAGACAATAAGGTCGCAATCCACCCCCGGCGCCGCCTCTTGGCCCGATAATAGGAGCCAATGAACGTCGCGGCCGCGCGTCTATGGCTGTGTGTGCGTCTGTATGTGATGTGCGCCTTCGTCTGGTATGAACCAATGGCAGCTGCTTGGGCGCGGCCGTGCGGCCAATAGCAAGGGAAAGGGGCCATCTCTCAGCCAATTAAGAAGGACGCAGAGCCCTTCGGAAAACACCAATAGGAGTCTGGGGCGGGACCCTGAGGATGAAAATACCAATGGCAGGTGGGGAGGAGATAAGGGGAGGGGTGGAGGCGTTCGAGGCCAGAGACACGTACGGTTCGATCAGAACGGTAGCGGCAGCGGCTGTCGGAGCGGCGACGGGGCGCTTCTCTGTGGCGGGTAAGAATTCGGTTCGGCCTGCTCTTTCGCCTTCCGTTCCTATAGCAACCCTGTGACCCCCCCCCGAATCCGAGGCTTCTTTTGTGGGGTATCTCCGAAGGCGTCACCGTGTTCCCGGGGTTGCCCCTCCCCTTTCGGACTCTCCTCTTCCAGCGAGGAGTTAAGCGGGGGCGGGGGGAGCAGGGACCGTCCCGGCCTGCTTGGGCCCGCCCGCCCGATCAGCCTTTCTTAGGTCCGCGTTCCGAGAGATAACGTCATAGAATCCCTAATCCCTCTCCCCCCGCCCAGTGGGTCGGTGGGCGGGATTTTCCTCGGTCCCCGAGGACGACAGGAGCAGCGGGCCGCCTTTGGCAGTTGGATCCCAGCCTCCGGGGTTACGAGGCCTCGGTCTTCCCCGGTCAGCCAGTTCCGTGTTCCGGCCCTAGACTCGTGGAAATGACGGTGTGCTGAGGAGATTGGCCTGCCGTTGGCTCTTCCCTTGCCCGCGTCGTACCTAAAATGGTGTAACCGCTGTACCGAGGTGAAAGAGACACCGGTCTCAACCGACGGGCGGATAGGCGAGGGCAAAAGGCAAACACGCTCCGCTTCTGTAGCGTCGGTTTAAAAATAGACCTTGTCTAATCCCTTTCGGTTTTCTTTGAAGGATCTGTGGCTGTTCGGCAACGCGGCATGTTCCCCCCCCCTTGACGTCCTTTAGCTCGACGGAAGCATTTCGGGGCGCGAGGGGGCGTGGGCTTTTCTGCTGCGCCTTGTTCGGAGTGTAAGAGCTTCAATTAAGCAAGAACGGTCCTGCCTACCCAAAATTATTTGCTGCGTAGTTCGGGGTTGGCCTCGATTGCCTTTCTGCGTCTGCTGTCATGGGGGAAATGGAAGACTGGTTTTATGTAAATATTTTTCAAAAGGGGAAGACGTGAGAGGGAACCGGTAGGGTGTTTCTGTGTTTGCAGGCATCATAAGTTCCCGTTCCGTGTGGGGCGTCACTAACTCACGATGCTTCATTCCTGGATTTTTGCTTCCACCTGGATGAGTTAAAATTAAAATGCCAGACATCTAGAGATTCTTCCAGCAGGGTACTTACTGATGAATCCGAGCCCCTGATATTTTTGAAGGACCAGAGCCTGAGCCTCCCAGAAAATAATCATCTTGAATGTTTTCCTGTATAATTTTTGTTTTCCTTTTACAGCATAGAAGTTTAGCTAGAATGTTTAAATAAACGCTATATAGCAATTGTCCTCCACCTGGAAGCTCTCCAGACATGTGGATATCATTTCCCAGAATTCTTAGCAATGGCCTTGCTGACTGGGTAATTCTGCGAGTTGAAAGCCATATACCTGGCGAGTGCCCAGATTGAATAAGGTAGCTCTAGAGCAGATTTCTCCAACCTGGTGCCCTACATATGTTGTACATATGGTGCCCTACATATGTTATTATTTTTTAATAAATGTTAGTCATACTGGTTGATACCTTCTGGTTATAAATGCATATGAAGGTCATCTATTTGAATGATGCAGTTAGAGAATATTTGGGGTGAGTCAGGCCTTATATTTGTACTGTGTTTTATTTCTGAAGTTAATGTTATGAAACAAATGAGCTCTGGAAAGTATAAAGTAATTAAAAGGCACCTGCAGATAAAGGAGAATCAATGCTAGGGCAGCAGATCCATGTCAGGTAGATATAAGCCACAATGTCTGTCAGGAAATCTGAACAATGTAGCCAGAAATAACCTTCCTATGCTTCTGCTAGTTTAGATTGTAAGTGGACTCTGTTCCCCTGGCAACTTGTTATATTTAAAAGGTATTCACATCTGAGGACAATTTAGGTGGTTTTCCTATTAGATAAATTTATGTTGCTTTGTGTGTAAATTGTTATAAATTTTCAAAAGTAGCATTGACATAGTTCTTGAATTTCAGTTATTTCATGAGTTGTGCATGGTCATCAAGTTGGATACTAAATTAGATCCTCTTCCACACACTTTGGGGCAGTCAGCTTCTACAGCCTGTGCCTTGCATTCTGCTTTGGGTAGTAGAGTGTTTTCCAAAGATTAGGTCAGAAGTTCCCTCCTGGATTGTTTGGACTAGCAGAAGCAAGACAGCCTGCTGTATGACCACTAGCCTGAGCTCAGAGTTCAGAAGAACTCAGCTAAAGGGTGCGAATGAGATTTGTCTGATTTGTAAGAGGACACAGAGAGTTGCTGTATAGAACTGGCTATTGATGACAGGGAGCTAAAAGTGTTGGGATGAACTTTATTCTTTTAAAGTTGCTCCCAGCAGAGTCTGCACAGGTGGAGTCAAAATAGACAAAATTGTAGCCCTGACCATGCAACTGAAGCCCTGCCCTTTTCTGTGTATGTGTGTGTGTGTGTGAGAGAGAGACATTGATACGCATTCAAAAACATTGGGGCTTCTGTCATGATGCTGTGACTGCCATTTGGCTGTTTTGACCCCCCCAACAACAATGGCATTTGGTATGAGTGGGGCGTTGGGTCAGATGGGTTTTCCAGTTTTTCACTGCTAAGTTACTAGCCACAAGAGTTTCCTATGTTGTCTCTCCTACCTAGCTCAACAGACTCATGTGGTAACAAGATGACTTGCAGTGCAGGAGTTCAAAGTAATTGGCTGGCTTTCTGATGTCATAGTGTTGAAGGAATGTATAATGTCATGGTTCATTCTATGACTTTTTTTTCTCTCCTGCAATTTGGTGCTGTGAGGATTGATCTGCTGTTTAGGGGGGAGGCTCTAAGTGGGGGAGAACTTACCCCCTGCCTCCATGCCCCTTCCCCTCTCTTCTTTGATAACTAGTAAGTTCCTGTGTGAGGATAACTGTAATGGAATATGGAGATGTTTTTAGAGTTGTAACAGAAAGTTAGCCCTTGGTGATGAAAGGTCATGTGTGGCTAAGTATTTCTGGTTATTTATTTATTAAAAAAAATCCTATGGGTTCCTCCCTCAAGAGCAAGCTGATCCTTAACCTAGATTACAGTGCTGCTGCCAAGCCAGTTTGCATTCCCTAGTGGAGTTCCTTTCCAGTTCTAATTCCATCTAGGGTTATACTAATAAGGAGTCTCTTTGGATTATGTGTTTGTACCTGAATGGCTAAGGTAGAATTTCAAAGTCAATACACTTGTGAAATGTGTCCTGCTCTGGACTTGAAATGAAGGCTCTGATTGTTGCTTCACAGGACATTCTTGATGAAACTATTCTACAGGATAACCTGCATTTCAAATTCAGCATACTGGTGTGCAATGTGGTATGAGTTCTGTTTTACACAAATTCCAGTAACCTGGTGTTCCTAGTATTGTTTATTAGGTATTGTCTTAGGATTTATTTTGTATTGTCCTTATCCAAACAAGCTGTCAAGTAGCTCACAAATATTAGGATAAAGGCAATTCCCATCCTCAGGTTTACCATCCAAAAGATATATTAGATATTAAAGGCAAAAGAAATACTGGGGAGGGAAGGAATGTGATCATGGTTTAATATTTAATAAGAGTCCAGTACTTCTGATTGTACTCATAGAAATATGAGGGCTTTTTTTGGATACTGCTGGGTTTTACAAAAGCTAAATGTAAATATGAAGTAGGAGCCTTTCCATTTACTCTAATTTATTTCAACAGTTACCTGATTCTTTTTTCTGGAGATGCCCCCATTCCTGAGTTGTGTTCCTTCCCAGTGACAGTTTCTTGGTTTACCTTAAAATTCAATTATCCACATTCTTACAGCTTACACAGGAGAATTAATCTTCTAAAGACTCTTTGTACCTGGACAACATTCTCAAACTGACAAAATTCTCTTTGTAGGCATGCTGTATAGAACCTCCTGTCTAAAATGCTTGTTGTATAACTTGTCTCTAATTAACATTAGAGTCTTAGATGGCCTAGCCTCTGATAAGATATTTATTTATTTATTTATTTAATTTCTCCCTGCCCATCTCCCCCTTGTGGGGGACTCTGGGCAGTTCACACAAAACATTAAAACCATAAATACATATAAATACATAAAACCTAAAAATTTAAAAACATTACTAAAAAAGAGAGAGTCCAAGAAGATGATGAAGGATCTGGGACTGAAGACAGCAGGCCTCTAAGGGGCTAGCCATCCCCATGCTTGAAGTATTCCTTCCCCACCCCAGGCCAAGTGACAGGTCTTCAAAGCCCTCCAGAAGGCCAGGAGTGAGGGGGCCAATCTCACCTCCGGTGGCAGAATATTCCAGAGAGCAGGGGCTACTGTAGAGAAGGCCCACCTTCTGGACCCCGCTAATCGAAGTTCTCTTACTGCGGGGGTCCAAAGCATGTCCTCTCTGTGTGATCGAGTGGGTTGAAGTCATGGGGAAGAAGTGGTCCCTTAGGTAACCTGGTCCCATGCCATGTAGGGCTTTAAAGGTAATAACCAATACCTTGAATTGGACCCGGAAGCAGACTGGTACCCAGTGCAGCTCACGGAGCAACGGCATTACATGGGCCCTTGGGGCTCCAAAAATAGCCCGCGCGGCTGCATTCTGGCCCAGCTGTAGCTTCTGGATACTCTTCAAGGGTAGCCCCATGTAGAGCGCATTGCAGTAGTCATCTCCTCTGGGAGATGAGGACAGTTGAAAGGAGGTTTTTGATATTTCTATTTTATCAGTGGCCCTTTGTTCCAAATGTTCTTGATGGGGATGTTGAACCAACATCTAGCTTTTTGAATTTAAGGAAAAATGTTATTCCACTTTACTTAATACTTTCAGCATTTTATGAAGTTGAATGGTCTGGGAGCAATGATAAGGCTGACTTATGACAGCTGATTGGGTAAGCCCTTCTTTCTTGTATGTGCTCCACTACTTAAGAGGTTCTTTACATTCAAGCTACCCGTAGAGAGGTTGTAGAGCAGTGGACTGGAACTGTATGCAGCTGTGTACTCAGCCCCTCTTTTTTGTTTACTAAGAGTAAGATTCCTTTGATTGAGATCACCAAGCACTGTGATTTTTACAATGTTACACTAATATTTTTTCCCTGTCTTTTTTTTTCTTTTCCAAATAATGGCACCCTTCTCAGTAACCTAGGCTGTGATCCATGATTTTCATATTACTGGATTTGATGTTAATGCTAAAAAAATGTATTAATGTGAGGTGTTTATGGCCTTTGACTTGTCAATGATCCACCATGTTTCTCAGATTTCTCTGTGGTCTGCAAAATAGTTGAAGCCATCTTGTTTTTAAACAATGCAGATTAGCAGGGGGAATGCCATTTAGTAAACAAACAAATGTATTGTGGCTTCTGCACAAAAAATCTAACATTTTGACAGAAAAGCTCATTAATTTTTGTTGAGGTTTTATTATGACTTGTCAAAATGTTTATGTAAATAATCGTGGTCAGTGCTGTATTTTATCTTCTGCATTCCTCTGCTTTTTCTGACTGGCAGTTTAATTTTAGTTTTAATTTTCCTTATTTGCTTATGGGGCATTGGTTTTCCAGCATGGGAAAAATCCAATTTGGTTCTAAGCCTAATTTATTCAAGTCAGAGCCGGTCAGCCCCTTGGGGAGCAGGCCTGGAAATCTTTAAAACTCAGATATAGATAACTAGCACTGCCATCTGTCATAAATGGAAATAGAGGTGTGCAGAATGTTTTGAGTTGAAAACAGACATTTTGAATGTTCCAAGCATGAAACAAGTCTTGCCTGTTTTGAGTGGCATAGCATTTTGAGTAGGGACATGCAGAACATTTCTACCCTGAAATGTTCCAACCTTCAATGGCCATTTTAATTGTTCCGAGCATGAATCAAAACACATTTGTTTTGAGAGTTTTGTCTGTGTGTGAAAGAAAGTATATTCCATTTCAGGCGCAGCCATAAATGGACTGCTCTCTGTGGACAAATGGTCTAACGATGTAAAACTCTTTCCTACATCCTCTATGGCTAAGTGGGCCCAGAATACACTAATGAAAACCATTAGTTATTCCTGCTGTGGCTGAAGCTGCTAGAAAAGTTATTGGTGTAAGGCACTTTACAGAGGCTTTTTGAAACATAAAGGGTGCTTATTAAGAGTACCCTGAGTCTTACAGGTTCTGTTTTGCTCCTTTCTGTTCAGATGTGTCAGTCCTTTAGTGAGAAGTGCTCACTTTGCTTTTACTTTCTTTAATGCTTTGCTTTGCAGGCCTTCTCAGAGTCTCCCTCCCATCAGCAAAATCTGTATCTCAAAATGTTTCACTTAGTCCCTGATCTTATCTAGCCTCTTCCTTGGATAGCTTTTGGCATCTGGAAGAAGTGGGTGCTGAGCAGAGAGTGTTTCCTCCACTCTTGTGTGACCTATTTTGATGCCCTGATGCCAAATCATATTACCTAATGCAAATACCTAATACCCAGATTACATGCTGTTTAATTTTCAGGCTAGCCTTTCCAATTCAAGTTGCTGTTAATGTGTTGGGTTTTGATACCTCAAGACAGCCTTTCTTTTTGGAGCTTTGCAGTGTGATTTTCCCCCTCCCCATTGGCATGTGTGTACCTCTGATAACTGAAGGCCTTTTGAATGTAGAGAAATATAAGATGGTAGAGATGCGAGTCTAATCTCTTACGAGATTAAGACTTTTCCTTAACACTAGAGTATCTTTGTTAGGCAATACAAATCTACTGTGCAAGCTTCTTGGCAAGCCAGATCTTCCTGCCTTTCAGAAAACAAGGCTTTAGTTGCTGAACTGGTTTCCACTTAGCTGTTAAGGGCATTGTTTGTTATAGGGTTAGAGCAACTATGTATTGTCGAAGGCATTCACGGCCGGCATATGATGGCTGGTGTGGGTCTTCCGGGCTGTGTGGCCGTGTTCTGGAAGTTTTGTTTCCTAACGTTTCGCCAGCACCTGTGACCGGCATCTTCAGAGTGCAGGAGCACAGACAGGAGCAGTTCTCTCTGTGCCCCTACTCCTGTCTGTGCTCCTGCACTCTGAAGATGCCGGTCACAGGTGCTGGCGAAACATTAGGAAACAAAACTTCCAGAACACGGCCACACAGTCCGGAAGACCCACACCAGCCATTAGAGCAACTAGTTAAGAATAACCTCTGGGCGAAGGATGGTAGAAGTGCTTGTATCGATGAGTAAAATGCTCATGCTGCTCCCCTGAGTAGATAACATACCTGTGCATGTTGTTACAAAACACAGCAGTGGGGTGGAATCCCACCTAGAGAATAGCAGCACAACACATTGGCCTTGGCTCACAAGCTGGGAGGGCTGCCTTTTTCTAACTCCACCCCATCCTTTCCTGGGAAGATCATTAAGGATGCTAATGTTCTTGCTTTCCAGCTGCTAAGTTGTGAAGCAAGGCTCCCCTGCGAGCCTAATTCCTCTAGGAGGCTTTAGCTAGCCTTGCAAGAGCTTGCAATAATTGCACCATATACACCAAGCCAATTTGGGTGCCTGTGAAACAGTTGCAGCCTCTAGATTTTTCAGAGTAGGACAAAAGGGAAGAAGCTTGTAGGTTGCATACTGGACAAGCTGGTGAGTCTCAAGTAGAAAGCATCACTTTCTAGCAGTGGCGCATCAGGAATTCTCTCACTTACCTTTTGGATAACATTGTCTGTATTGCTGGATTGTATATCTTATGCCGTAGCTGGAAATTGAATTGGTGAAAACAGGAGGCTACATGGAGAGAAGGATATAAATTATTCTGTGTAGAGATGTATTTTCTGTAGGAGAAGGCAAATGAAGCAACTATATATTTGCTTGGAGCTGGAAAATCTTTTTGCTAGGCCTTTAAGCTGTTGCTTTGACTTCCTTGTTCTCCTCTAACAAAATGGTCTCAGTGTCAGAGTTAGTCAGAGATGTTGCTGTGCTTTATTCCCTGCTGATTAATGCATGCAAAGATCAGAATTATTAAATTGATTATTTGAAGTTCCTTTTACCCAGAGAAAAGAGACTAGGAATTCTGCAGAAGTGCCATAATGATTGCAGTGCTTCAAATGATGTATATGGGGGAGGGGGTTCTTGTCATTCCAGAACTGATATATGGACTGAGGGCACTGCTTAATGTGAATTGGACAAACAGGTGGAAGGAGCTTGGTTTGGCTCTAAGAAGGGTAGAGATGTACTATACAAGCATCATGGAACATGTACTGTACAAGCGTCATGGAACATACATCCATGTCCTTGGAAAAAATCTGTCCGGGTCTTCCCCCTTTGACTTGGCCTTCCTTTCCCTTTCTGCAGATTGTGTTTTGACATTGAGAATTGCACCTCACCAATAAGTGCTATGGATGTTTTCAACAGGAACATAAATTTTGATGCCCTCTTCAAGTTCTCCCACATGTAAGTACCTGTTGCCTGCTTAATCTTGTTGTGAGAGGACTCAGTTTCTTTCTTGGATGCTTAGGAACAGGGATGTGAGGTTAGGTAGGCTCCATCGCCCATGGAAGATGGTGACAAAGCTGGAGGGACCTGGATTGCTGGAGCCAGAACACCTCGGATTTTATGCTTTCTTGTGAGAAGATTGGATGAAAATCCTCTACTCTGGTAATAAGTTGAACCTGGGGGGAAAACCTAGTATTTTCATGTATCTGTTAATAAAATGAAACTGTTTATGAACCTGTTTTAGTCAGTTACAACTCTAGTGTGAGGGACACTGTTAGTCACAGAACTGAAGAATCTGGCATCTCAAAATTGTGCTTTGCTGATTTGTCCAACTTATCCCACCTTTTAAAACTTCTGTGGATATTGTCCAGCTTTCTGTAGACCCTGGGTAACAAATGTAACACACAAGTCATCAGTGCACCCGTTGCTTTTCTTGGCAACCCCCAGGTTTCATACCCCACTTGAAGGTTGCATGTTGCAGAGTGAAATATTAGCTTCTCTCATTTCTTTTCAATAATGCCACTGGGTTTCCCATAGAGCCCTGTAATATTCTTAGAAACTAAAAATGGTGGGTGTTTGCAAACCACTGCTTAGATATGCAGGAAAAAAGACAAGTAAACTACAATAATAAAGAACATGGAAGAAGTTACTTGGATTTGGTGGGAAGTGATCTAACTAGTTCTGATAAATAGTTGTTGACTGAGTTTGTCCTTTATGGTAGCTTTTTGTGAGAATGCCCTTTCTGTGTTCTCAGAATTCCCAGTGTGGCCACCAACCCCCAAAGGTTGAGGACCCATGCCATAGACTTCAGGGCTGACAATTGTAGGCAGGGGTAGTTCACGTAAATGTTGTTAAATGTTTAAATAATGTAAGGTGATGTTCTCAAGGCATTGTATTTAGTGCATAGTGTTACCAGATTATGGAAGTCCATGGGGAGTTTTGTTTAAACCTAGGGCTGGAAAAACATTTGGATTAGGGACATTTAGATTTTGTCCGAGTCACTTTGCTTTCCTAAAGCGGACAGAGCTGTTCAAAATGGCTCTTGATTTAAGTGCTATCTTGTGCCATATTCTGTTGCCAGAATGCAAGTCAGAAAAAAAGAACTGCATATCCTTGTACATTGTATTTCTCTATGACCAGAACCTTCAGGTTTTTCTAACCATCCTAAAACCTTCATATACTTGGTCTTCTCTAGAAGCATATTTCAGCACTAGAGATTCTGAAGCAGGGAATTCTTGGTGGTGGTGTCTAGAAAACATTAGCTTTCTCTAAAGTGGTCCAAAGCAGATTAGATAGTGTTGACTCTGTAGTTTGTGATATGGCTAGGAGCTGGCAAGTGGCCAATTTTGGGAATTGCTGTTCTTCGAAGTCTTGTGTAACAGAACAGTAATTTTCTTCCTTCATCCCTACAGCTCTGCATCAACCCAGCAGCACCTGAAGAAGGTCTACGCCAGCTTTGCATTATGTATGTTTCTAGCGGCAGGTGGGGCTTATCTCAATGTGGTAACTCGGCTGGTGCAGGTAAGAATACGAAGGCATTTCTCTGGGGCTGATACATAAACTGAAGGTCATCTTGGTTATTGAAGGCTAAGTGCCAGCAGGAAGGCTGCAACACAGTTCAGCCCAGCTTGCGGAAATAAGCAGGACTGTATTCTATTGAGTGGTTCTCAGCTGGTGCTCCATGGCTAGGTGGAATAGTCAGTGAAACTTTAAGCTTTTAAAACTTTCCACAAACAATATCCTAACAAAAACCTCTAAATATATAAATGTTCTCAGAAAAACTCAGAAATTTTTGTTTTTGTTTGAAAGAGCTTTTTGTTTCTATTGTGAAACTCAGAGTAAGGGGCGGGACTCAAAATATGCTGCTCAGAGTTCTGCCGGATTGAAAATTTCTCCACTGCCAGAATCGCCTGTTGGTGTTTATTTAAAAGTAAGCCCTATAGCAGTTAATAGGGTTTAAAACCTGAGAACTGTGTTCCGGATTCCATCTCAGATTTGGAATATCTTTGGGCCTCATATCCTACTTGCAGAGCAGAATTGTTACAGATTTCAACAGGGTGCTTATACAATTGTCATAGAGTAATGGAAAACGATGATGAAAATCTAGCTGTGTGTTTAAAATATTTAAGATTGAAAGTATTCATGATTAAACTTAACTAAAAATTGTCTGAACAGTGACAGAATTTCCCTTCCAAGAGACCAGCTATGCAGAATACTGGTTCCATATTTCCCCTCAAAATCTGTGTGGGAAGAAAGTTCTAGTGACCTGAATTTTCTTTAAAAGAGTGGAAGATACAGCAAATGGGCTTATATTGAACTGGCTCTTTCCTCCGACCAGCCTGTGTTAATCTCCATCTTTCCCACTTTGTTTTGCAGTTTGGATTGCTGACTGGCCTGGGAGCATTAGGCCTTATGATTTGGCTGATGGCCACACCCCACAGCCGAGAAACTGAAGAGAAGCGGCTGGCTATGCTGGCAGGCTTTGCTTTCCTCACTGGTATGTGCTGCTGGAGAAGTGAGAACTGAGGGGAGTAGCAGTTAATACTCCATATGTGCAGTTGTGGGACTTCCACGAGTGAGAAAGACATTCGTAGCTGCTTTCCCTTGCTGGGGTAACGGCAGCCGTGCTGTGTAAGTGATGAAACGGTGTCATCAGAGGACCTGGCAGAATGGCAATGGCTGAAGGGGGAAGAGCTGGGCCGAGTTTGCCTCAGCTTCCCCACAGGGGAACGGCTCTTGCTGTGTCTGAAAAGGAATCCAAAAAATCTTCCCGCCAACAGGAAGAAGGCAGCACTGAATGCTGTAAAATGAGGGGTCCCTCCCTTGTGAATGTATCTGAAGATGACAGGGCCTTTGTCACTTTCTGAATATTTTTGCATGGCATTTTGCACCCCTTATGTCTTTTATGAAGGGAACATCTGTGTAATTCACAGCTTGTTTCTTTTAAATATGTGCATGTAACGAATAGAAAAAAGACTTACTGTGTGTACATACACGTGAGTGAGAAACCTGTCTCAGGCTATATTCCTTCCTCTTCCAGGAGTCAACCTGGGTCCTCTGCTGGAGATGTGCATTGCCATCAATCCCAGGTAAGAGGAAGCTCACCAGCTGCTCTGTTCTTTGCCACTTTTCACCTTGAAAGTGGAACCAAGCATTCTGCTCAGTAGTAATGGCGGGCAGGGGGGCACACTTGGGATTCTTACTGAAGCATTTCACAGTGAAGCATCCATACCCCTTCAGGGACCCCAAAGCCAAACCCTAGAAGTTTTCTAGAGCATGTTCTGTTATTTCGTATTCCTGAGCCCTCCCATCCATCTCCTTCTTAGGCCTTCATTCTTGTCTCTTCCCTCCCTACAGCATCATCCCAACTGCTTTCCTGGGCACAGCAGTGATCTTCAGCTGCTTCTCCCTGAGTGCTCTCTTTGCTAAGCGTCGTGCCTACTTGTATCTCGGGGGTAAGCCACCATTGCCTGCTATATTTGAAGAGGCTGGGTTCCATTCTGATTGGCCTTTTCTTTCATCATGATTCTGCTTTTTTTCTTTTTCAGGCGTCCTGTTCTCCGGCCTCTTCTTGATGCTGCTGTTCTCCCTGGTCAACATTTTCCTGGGGTCAACTTGGCTCTTCACAGTGAGTGGCTGCTGCTTTCAGGGTCTGTCAGCTTGAAAGTTGATAGCAGCACAAGCCCCTGCAGCAAACCTGCCCTTTTGGACACAGAACTGGCAAGCCTACTGTGGGCAGCTGTCCAGATGTGCCCAGCTTCCCCTTTCCTTTAGCACTGTTATTAGAAGAGCAAGATGTGTTGCATTAGGATAACAGATTTGGGGATGTATATAGATTTGCCCTGTGTTATATGTTGGGTTATATTCTGTAATTATGGGTACAGACGAGTATACAGACACCTTATTATACAGACACCTCTGGCACTGGAAAGCACCTTCTGTGAGATTTAGGTATTCTGAGGTTTTGTCAGGTATTGGATGCAGTGTTTAGGCATACAATTGCAATCCTAAGAACTAGAAAGTTACTGACAGAAGACAAAAATGAAACGAATGCTGACATTCTTGGGATAATGAATTCTTTGCCTGATGCCATATTCTGCTCTACTCCATCAAGAGATCCAGATCTGTATATATTGAAGCTGGGAGCTAACACACAATCACTTCAGGCTCTCAGTAGGTAACAGGGCCAGGTTACGCTACTGGAGTTACTTTGGCTAATTGGCGTTCCTCCTCCTCCTCCAGGCTAATCTCTACATTGGACTTATGGTTATGTGTGGCTTTGTGCTGTTTGACACTCAGCTCATCATTGAGAAGGCTGAGAATGGAGACAAGGACTACATCTGGTGAGTGTGAGGGTGATGAGCCCAGGGCCGTGTCAGGGAGCTGCCACACACGATCAGGATTTGCAAGTGAGGAGAGCAGACAGGAGACATGGAGGAGCTTCTCCAGTATTGGGTTCAAAAAAAAAAAAAAAGCTTTGCTTAGAGGAAAGTGGGGAGGTTAGAAGCTTTGTTGTGGAAAGAACCAGAATTAAATATGGAAGTAAGATCCCAAATGAAGTCTGGCAGTAGAAAAGGTGCATAAATAGTTGTTGATGAGTAAAAGCACTAGGGCAGAGTACAGGCTCTGGCAAAGCCTCCCGTTCATAATTTTAGGCTGTAACTTGATGTGTAACACCTTTCTCTTTGTTCCAGGCACTGTGTGGATCTTTTCCTGGATTTTGTTAACATCTTCCGGGAGCTCATGGTCATCTTGGGCATGAATGAGGTAGGTCTGCACTCACAGGGACTGTCTCTAATGCACATCCATTTGGCGGCCAAGCACACCCTCTCCCACAGAGACAAACAAGATGCAATAATTACAAAGTTCAGGTCCGTATTCAGGAAGATGCTTTTGGGGAGAAGCTTTCTTCTTCTACGGTACTTGCCAAAAGCAGGTGGCTTCTTTGGTTGACTGTTCTAAAGAAACCTCCTGCCTAGAATCCTCTCATGTCTTTTCAGCACATAATCTTTTTTATTGCACATTAATAGGACCTATATACTAAGTGTGCTTAGCTGCTGCCCCCTGCCCTTATGTATCAAACATAAGCCCAAAGGGAAAGGGGTAGCTTTACAAAAGCAGGGGGAGAATTTTAAAAAAGGAAAGGATATTAAATTGTGCAGAAAAAAAGAAAGAGAGCCGAATAGTATATTGAAGGATAAGTCATCTAAGATGAGTTAAAGGAAGAGTTTGTTATACACATAATGGGCCATGCAGGAGGTGAAAAACAGAGTAAAGGGATGAAGGTTTATTAAGACAAGTGAATGAAGAGGGAGGAGGGACTGAGGAAGAAAATAGGAATGTTTCTTTCATGGAAGGTAATAAAAGGGAAAACTGATGGAGGTGGTACATTATTGAATGTGAAATTAACCTCCACACGGCAGCCAGGTCATTCTGAAAACAGGTGCTACTTTTGCCCTCCTGCATGTTCCAGAGCCCCTCTTCCCAACTGAATCCACAGCCTTGCACAATCCTAGCTTCAGGCTTCATTGCTTGCTCATTAAACAAGCAAGAACTATTTGCAGGTTGTACTTTCACACTATTTTCAGAATTGCACACTGAAAAAATTGTGCCAGAAATAAGGGAGAGTGGGTGGGATCTTCTAAGTCTAGCCATGATATGGATGAGCAAATACCAGTCATTGCAAGATGTTCTCCTATTCAGTGATTAAGACAGCATTGGTTCTTCACATCTTTAATCCAAGTGATCACTGAGTGTCTCTAACAGAGGCTTCCAGAATTGGGTCTATATTGTCACAATGGCATTCTAACCTAGAAAACCAACTGTCTCCTACCTGGCATGGGATCTTGATCCAGGTCGCCAGCTCAGAGCACTGACAATGATTTCTTTCCATTTCAGAACAAGAAGAAGAAAGAAAAATGAAGTAAAACCAGATGCCTGTGTGGAGACTCCTGTTTCTTTCCCCCTTTTGCCTCTTTCTTGCTTCCACCCAACTTGATCTGCATTAAAGGTGCCCCCTGTTCTTCCGTGTGAATGAGAAGCATCTGTGACATTTTCATACTTTGTGGAAATTGGATTTTTTTTCTTGGTTTTTGAGCCTCTTGAAAAAGCTAACTGGCTGATCCTAATGCTGGAGTCTGGCTTTGCCCCACTTCAACATAAACACATAACCCACTTCCCTCTTCTGACCATCAGGGGCTATGTTCATATCTGTATTATTGTTAATGACCTGGCGGTTTTCACTGGGGTAGGTTAAGTCCCTTCCGCTTTTCTGTCCACCTCCAATCTCATTCCAGTTGCAGTGAGAGCAGAGTGGGGGAGAACTTGCTGGTGTTGGTGATGCTCTGGAATTGCTGTTGAAACATTTGCCTGATAACAAGCCAGACTTGTCTGCGGGGCTTTTAAAGAGATGGATGTTGCTCAAGCTACTTCCTCTCAGATGGGTGGAGGGGATTGGGGGGGAAGAGAGGTACAAAGCAAACTCTAGTTCCAGAGTGAAAAACTCATGTGGAGGCCTATTGTGGTCTGACCCATCACGCCAGCTCCTCCGCCCTCATTTTGCCGCTGGTTAGCAAAAACTAGCATGTGCAAGTGAGAAATTCTTGTCTGGCACTCATCTCAGTTTTTAGCAACTGCTGACGAGCTTTTTGTTTGTGTGTTGTTTGTTTCTGGGTAGATGTCAGTGTGGTAAGGTCTGGTCTGGTCTAATTGCATTCCTGAGACTTAATTCCTAATATTTGGGTTTGCTGAGGAGGAGCAGCCCAGTCCCGAACTATTAATGGGACTGAACAGCCTTGGTCAGCAAGATGTCAAGGTGACATGTGGCTGCCTCGTCCCTTTTGCCATCTGGGAACGAATCCTACAGTGGGTGGGTTGGGGGGAATTGGCTGGATGTTGTATAATGCGAGTTGGTGTTCCTGCATCCTGAAGAAAGTGGGATCTGTGCACTTGGTATTAAAAATGTCTCCCTCTACATGCCCATTAAGCTTTCCTTGCAGCTAATGATGCTTCTCCTCTTCTTGGCATCTGAAGCCAGGCTCCAGTTCTGCTTGCTTGAGAAAACAAGGATTTTTACTTCCTCTGTTCTTCGTCTCTCCCTCCCTCCCCCTCCCCCGGAATAGTGCCAAGAACTAAAACTGCAAGAATCTACTTCATAGAGACCTTGTCTAACAGGGTTTAATAGAGTAAAGGCTAAACTCTGTCGCTCTTTGGATGCCCAGCCCTGGCTGCATCCTTTAGCCGCCTACTGTGAAGAGACAAGGTTTTTAAACAAACAAAAAAAGGTGTTTTGATTCAAATAAAATTTACATTGTCTTGCTTTGTATGGGAAAAAGATTAAAATAAAAATCCTCAAACTTTACCCTGTATGTGTTTTACTTTTGCCGAGACTGTTGCAGTCACGTGGTTTGCAGATTATGGTAGGGAATTTCCTGTCCCCAGGAAAACACTTCAGCTTTTTCTAGGTTGCAGTCCACACTGAGCTTGGGTGTAGTTTTTGTGCTCAACAGCATGAAACTGACTCCCCAAGGAAGTTAGCCAGGCATTTTGGCTTCAGCATTGCCTCTTGGCTACCTGCTGTTGGAGAAAGTCTGTGATCCAGGGCAAGTGGGCCCTCGGGAGGTTGCCTCTTTATTTATTGTTTACTTCGGGGACCTGCAACCTCTTCCTGAATATAACAATGTCATTGCCAGTTCAGGCAGGGGAGGCACAGGTTTGGAGACAGGGATTTTAGGAAAGCAGCTGCCATGAAATCCATATAAACAAAAAAGCAATGTGGACACCCTTTTATGGACTCTTGCAAAATACCTGTAGCAGAGATTGGCATTTTCAGCATAGCATTAACAATGACAGCCAAAAGCTAAGATTCCAGTGAAGGCTTTGCTCTGCTTCTTGGCAATTTCTATGCCCTTTATGAAATACCCTGGGATTTTCTCCCTGGTACCTGAAGGGTTATTGTTAGGCAACTGGTGCGAACCTTCTGATTATTAAAATGACAAATTGTCTCACTGATTTCAATGAGTAACTAAACTTGGATCCAACTAATTGTCCTAACTCTGTCAAGGCCTCTGAATATAATTGTACCTCTTCTAAGGGGCAGTGTAGAGGGAAAAGGTAATGGCCTTGAGGGACAGGAGGAAGAGCTGCTACCAAGACAACAGTCAGATAAAAGAGGACCAAGTCCAGGGCAGAAATGTGAGTAAACATCTTAGCCAAGCCCCTCCCTAGTTCTCGCAGGGAGGGAGGGAAGGGGAAGCACATTCAGATTAGCAAGATTCTTTTACTATAGTTTCACAATAAAAGCTGTGTTGGCCTATGTGACTTTTGTTTCCTAGTCTAGTCTACCTTGAAGGGCTGGCAGGTAGCTACATCTCAGCAATAGATATAAAACATTCTGGAAACCTGTGAGATAGCTAGGCACTATGACCAAGTCTGATATTGCATGTCTTACTCCCGGGTGAGTAATTGCAGAACAAGAAATGAAGAATTGCAGAACAGTGAAGCATGCTGGAATGGGACCTTACAAACCTTTTTTTTTTCTGCACTGGGAAAGCACTGGTTTTAGAAGCAGACATGCTTAAATGTTTAATTCTGTCTGCCTCATAAAGGCCAAAAAAGGAGCTAATAATTCCATAATATTAAACAGAGCAAAGTTAATACTTATGGGCGTCAGGGACAAGCATCCAGAAAGGCTGTTTGCAGCTCGTGACCCTTTTGTGGATAAGATTCAGTTTCATGGATTCCTGCCTTTCACACCAAACAGTGGTGCTGTAGGGAAGCAAGAAATGGATTCTGGGTATCCTTGGCAATACCTACCTCAGTCCCAATTCCGTGTGAATGGACTGCCTTGACGTGTTGGCAAGCCTTTAAAACCTCCTAAGGTAGCTGAAATCCATCCTTCCCTTATTACAAGAAGGGAGGGAAGTCCTGACCATATTGCTACCCACTTGTATTTGTGCCTAGAACTCAACTGAGCTTACCAGCTCCTTTATCAATCCCTCTTGGGCACAGCAAGGAGTAACCCTGTACTGTTTTCTGCACGATAACTGTCTTCAAGAAGCTGAACACCTATTTTCTTATCTTGCCCTTCATCTTTTCAAGGCTAAACATGCCCAGTTCTTTCAACTGTTTGTTGTAAGGCTTGGTGACCGTTGCTTGTCTAGAAAGTTCTCACTATGAAAACTTGGCCGTCATAGCCTCTTTCCAAGTTCTCCAGTTCCTGCCCTTTGCATGTTAATGAAAAGCTGACTAGCAAAATGAAATATTTTAGAGGTTTTCAGTATTCCAAGAGCCTGCCAAGAGTGAGCCAGGCAGTAAAATCAGATACAATGTAGACTGCAGATCTGCAAAAACTCTGTTTTCTCTTCAGAATCCTGCTCTGCTCAAACCTCACTGCCGTCACGCTGTTGCTCAAAAGCTCTCTGAAGGAAACCAACCAGCTTGCAACCGTTACTGGATGGTGATGCAAGGGCTGTGCAATGCAGTGGTGCTATTCTCACTGCAGTCCACTAGGCGGTGCCAAGGCTCTGCAGGAAGCCAGAGCCACTGAAGCAGAAGTTGCCTTCTGTTACTCCGACAATAATGCCATTGAACCAAGCTGCTTTTTGATGCCTTCACTGGAGGCTAAGCTCTTGTAGGACTCATGTTGAGCCCTTGACCATAAGCCAAGATTTCTTCCATTCCCCTTCCAGTGCAACTCACCTTCTGCAGACTTAAGCTAATTACTGAGCTGTGACCCCGTGCAAATGTCAACATATCTGCAATTAACCTTAGTCTGCAGGAAATCAGTGGCTCAAGTACTTAAACAGGCAGGTTGCCCATTCTTATCCACCCCATGAACTATATAGAGAATGCCATACCTCAGTAGTAAAACATACAGCCTATATAGAAAAGATCCTGGATTCAATTCCTAGCAGCTCCAGTTCTGCCAAGAAAAACTCTCTTCAGAAACCCAGGAGAGCCACAGCTAGTCTTCTAATAATGTGGTGGTGAAGCCTCAATACAAGATAGCTTCCTATGTTTCCATCCTGTTGGAAAAGTCCTCGTTCCCTCTCCAAGGCGTAGCTGTTTCCTTTCTGATTTGGGTTCAATGGTCACTGAAAGCATGTGCTGAAGAGTGAGTGTCAGGAAAAGTTAAGCTCACGCTTTACATGAAGTTTCCCCCCCTCTGGCTTGATTGAAGAGAGAGAAATGCCACACTGTCTCATCAAACCAGACACCAGGCCTACCCAATGCCAACCACACGGTTGCCAACAAGCAGGGGGAAAAGTCAGCAGACCTGTGACTACTTGCCAACAGCAGAGCTTCACTTTTGAACAGAGACAATGAATGGCTGGCAATCAAACGAAACGGGATTTTGAAGTGCAGAATGCTGCCACTGCCTACCCTTTCTGCTGGAAGCAGCGTGAGAGAATCTCTACGCTTCAGAAGCTCAAGCGAACTGATTTCTAGCCCAGGCAAGAATGCTGCAGCCCAGCCATCAAGAACTGAAACCACCGCCACGCTGCCTTAGCTCTGCCTGGGCTAAAGGCCACTTAGTAAAAAGAGCGCGGGCTGGCTTTGTGGAGCAGGGCTCTGCGAAGATCTGGACTCAAGGGATAAAATGTGATTTGGCGCATGTGTGGGCATGCACGTAACACCTGTCAGGAACACTTTAAAGCAGCTGCATTTTCCTGGGCTTGCACGGCTGTCCCCCGTAACTGGCACACGATCTTGGGAAAAGGAAAGATGCATTTGGCTTTGTGCGTTCTCTGAAGGGGCTATCCGTGCATCCCCACACGTGCCAACTCACATTTTGCTCCTCCGATCGGGATTGCCTTGCAGGCCAATCATGCCACATGAGAAGCCTCGGCAAATTTGTTCCCAACACAAAGTAGTTCAGCCACACATTCTTCTTTAACCCCCTTTATTTTCTAGGAGATCCAAGACAATAGACCACCTCATTTCACAATAACTTATATAAATAAAAAGAGGAGCAAAAGACATCTTAATATTTTAAAAATATATCAAAGTAAAAAAGACAATGAAAAGAAAGACTCATCAGGAGAGGGGGCCTTTACACAGCAAAATAGCACCATCTAGGGAACCAACACAGCTCCCGTAGAAACAAGGATTTTGGGGGGGGGGGTGGAGAGGCGGTTGGGCTGCATGGAAACCAGAACAGCAACATTAATAACTTAATGTTTCTTTAATTAAAAAAAAGTTACACAGAAAGGACAAGGAGTGAGGGACCAAGCTATCCATCCCAGACACACAATAGCTCTGAGGTTCTCATTTCTTCAACTGGATTTGGGTGAAAGGGAAGAAAAGGAGGGACCACTTTATGAAATACAATGAGAGGAAAGCGAACCTACTCACTTTAAGATGCTTGTCAAGAGGGAGTCTTCTTGCCAACCACCCACACCCCCTAGACATCAGTTTGGTACCCCCAGCAACCGCATGCTTGAATGAAAGAAATGGAAGGCCCACCTCGCTCCACTTTCCCGATCGATAGAGGGAAATCCTGGATTTGGCAAAATCTCACATGCTTCCCAAGTGTCGAGAGGCGGAAGGGCTTCGGTAATTTGCTAAGGCAAGCACTGTGCCCTGCCAATGAGGTAAAGAGGGCAGCTTGGATAGGTGCAAGGATGGGAAATTCTTCCACTGGCGAGGGCATAACAACAATCAGCACCGCCCCTTTCCAGCCTGCCAAAGGGAGATCAGGGCGAGAGGGCGTTGTGCTGGTGCAATTTGTGAATTGGGATCGCTTACCCTTCAGAGGGACACTCTCTACTTAGTGCACCCTGGAACCCACAACAATCCTTGATTCCATTTGATTCCACAGCGAGTCCACCAAGTTGGGTAACGGGTCAGCAAGACAGATTAGATCCCTCCTCATTCGCAGTGCTTTAACCAAAGGGATACCACTTAATGTGCAAGGCCACACCCCAAAGTAGATCAAATGCCATTCGACTGGATGAAGATGCCCACAACCACTTCCTATCCCGCCCTCCCGCCCACCTTTTCTTTCCTTCCTGTCTCTTCTCTTAATAGGCAAGTCATCTGGTGCCCTGCTGAAGAAGTCCCATTTCCCTGCTTAAGAATGGGCAGGGAGCTGGTGTGGAAGACACGTCGTGTTCTGGTGCAGGCCAAATTTGGTTTAGAAGAATCAAGCAGGATCCTATGGGCAAGTGCTGGGCCCTCAAAGCACCAGGCAGGAGCATGTGGCAGTGTCAACCCAGGAAGTCAATGCCCTCATCCTTCCTCAAAATGCTCAGCCCTGACTGCCACAGGAGGATAAGCTGTCGTAAAGAGAGTCACTGAGGGACTCAGAGTTCTCCAGGCCTGGCTGCCCCTCTGGACCCATATCCCTGGAACGGGCTTCTGTGCTGCCCTCTTCACCCACGTCAGAAGCGCTAGGGGTACGGCTGCTGCTGGTGCTGAAGGCCGGGGAGGCCTGAGGTCCTTCTGATGAAGCCCGTCTTCTCTCAACAACATTGCAAGCCGAGCCCTGCAGAAGCAGAAAGGAGGAAGATAGAACTACTCAGCAGAAGAAAGCAGGGAGACCAACCATCCTGCCTGGTTTTGCATTATTTCTGTTTTTCAGCTACTGAGAGCCCTGTGAGGTCTGCCTAAGGATGGTGGAGATGAGCTCCACAACTGCATTTTGTATTTTCAACACAAGGGGGGAAAAATCAACTCTTTTCATTTACAGGTGGTCCTCATTTAACAACCACTTGTTCAGCGACCGTTTGAACTTGGGACGGGTGGTGAACGAATGGCAATTACAACCAGTCTTCAAATTCCAGCACAGAACCCCCATGGTCACATGACTGCAATCTGGGCACTCAGCAACCGACCCATATTTCTGACTGGTGCAGACTCCCACAGTCACGTGATTGCGATTTACAACTTTCCCTGTTGGCTTCCCACAAGCAAAGACAATGGGGAAGCCGGCAGGAAGTCCTAAGTCATGATCACATGAAGTCCTTGCTTAACGACCTGCAGTGATTTGCTTAATGACAGTAACCGGGGACTGCCAGAACTGCCGTTGCTATGCGGCAAGGTCACATGATATCATGCTTTACAACAGCTTAGCAACAGAAATTCTGGTCCCAATTACCATTGTTAACTGAGGACCACCTGTATCTCTTCAGTTCCTGGAAAACCCAGAAACACACAGCAGCCAAAAGAGCCTAATTGTTTACATACTTCAGTATTATGATTATTAGATTTTTATCCTACCTTTTTTATATATAATCCAAGGCAGGGAACATACTTAACATTCATTTATGGATTTTGTATCCTGTTTGCATATTAAAGAGCCTCACCTTGTTGTGAACTTGCTCCTACTTCTGCACTAAAAACTGAAAGTGGAGCCATAGCTTTGGGACAAGGAGGAAGGAGATGCTGTTGATAACCATTTCCTACTGCATGATTTTGCAAAGATGTCTTACTTAGCATGACTAGAACCACCTCAGGAAAACAAAGGTTTCTGTGAGGTGCTAAACATAACAAATCTGTCTGTGCTGGTTCTCATCTTCATACACCCGTGGATAACACCAGAAGCTACTACAGTTGGACTCTTAGCTTCATAAGCCCTCGTCAGAAATCTCTTGGGCCCTTTTGCAGTGTGGCATCTCTCTTCCTGCCTCCTCCTCTCTGCCCCCAAACCCATCCCTGACCCCTACCATTGCAGAACCATGGAGCTCCTCCAGCCTGTCAGGAGAGCAGAGAAAGGGGTCCATGCCAGTTGATGCTTTGGCATTAGGGAAAGTCCAGTTCTTGCCATGTTGGATACGCCGGGGATTGCTGGCTTCACTGCAGAGATCTGTGTAAGGAAGACCAGGAAGTCATTAGCAGTGAGATGGGGCCAACTTCTCACCTGCTTTGGGGCAGCACCACAGAAACAATGTGAGTCTGGAGCAGGGGTGAACATTTTGCATCTTTCTTCCAGATGTTGCAAGAATTGTATTTTAAAATATTAGGTTTGCACTTTTCAGTACCATACATGGATCTGCATGTAAATAGGGTTCTAACTGACATTGTACATTTCTGCAGAAGTGACTTGCACAAATTGGTGACAAATACTCAGAAATTAGGGAGAATATCCTGATTCTTCTATCAGTTAAGGACAGAAAGACTTAAGAGTCTTCCTTCTGGCTTTTCCTACTACCCCAATATCTTAAAATATACAAAATCAACATCTGCCTGACTCTTCTTATTGCATAACCAGCTATGATTGAGTAGTTTGGTCTTCTAAGTTCCATGCATGGGACACTGCCACATAGAACAACAACTATGAGCCCCTCTAGGCCAGAACTATACTCTGCCCCCCTATGATCAGCTTACAGCTCTTCTAACCTTAACTCTAAAACTACCCAACTAAGAATTTAAGCCAAAAAATCCCTTTAAGTACTGAGGAACAGTATAATGCAATGGGCTCGCCCACCACTGCTAAAGAAATGTCTCCTTGTGGAAGGTGTGTGTACATATGTACTGTTTCAGAAAAGACCTCCAACATGGAGGATAATACACTGCCTCTTTGGTACAAACCTTGCAGGCAGCCTCCGCGATCATGACGGCCGAGGGGCGGCTCTGCACTGGTTAAGATGCCGTGGAAAGCTGGCATGCTTTGGTGCTTGCTAGGCCCCATCAGGTCCTCTGCGCTTGGCACCTCCCTCTCCAGCGTTCGGGCTTTGCGGGGCACTCTGGTGACAGGTGGGGGACCTCTACTGGGGAGAGGCCCTGCTGGTGGAGGATCCAGTCGAGGTCTCAGTTTCGGGACACTCTTACAGGGCATCCCACTGCAGTAGTCAGGAGGGGGGAATGTGCCAATGCCACTGTCCAGAGTCCGCATTAAGGAGCTACACACTGTGGACGCAACCAGAAACTATGAGGAGAGATGAAGCCAAAGTCCACACCTCCTCCAGAAATTCGTCTCATTGACCTACTCAGTAATATACATTTGGGCTCAGCATATGCGTGAGTGGGGAACACACGAACCCTCCAAATATTGTTGGATTCCAGGTCTCATCAATTCTAGCCGGCATGGCCAATGGTCAGAGATGATAAGAGTTGGAATTTAACCTCTAGAAAGCCATAGCCTTTGTTCCCATGAAAATACACCTGCCTGGAGAAGAACTCCTTGAATTCTTATTTATTGTCTTCAAACCAGCTCCCTTAGAGGAGAAGCAAAGCAGAAGATAGAGATGTAATTCAGTGGTCATCCACCTTTGAAGACAGAGGGCATTCACCATGTGATTTTCCATAATAAAAAAAATAGTTTTAAAAATTAAGAAGTAAAAAAATGTCCCAAATAATGAATGAGCTCCCGCCTGCTTCATGATACGTGGGACATTTTTGATTTTTCAAAAAAATGTACTTCAGCAGCCCACCATGTAGGTATGTTGCAGATGCTACAATTGTGGGCATATGTTGCTGATTCCCCCAACCTGACATGTTATTTTGTCCTCACTGCCTTTTCCAACGTCCAGCAGTAATATGTCTCCAGCCACTTTCATCCCTCCCCTTTCCCCAACTAAGAAGAAAATCCAGGAAATGGGACTTCCAGCCATATTTATACAAAGACCTGATTCTCTTCCACATCTGTGCTCTATGAAGAATGAGATCTCAGCAAGCATTATTGAATGATCTTTGTAAATTCAATGTCCAACGTTCTCTAAACATCCAGAAGTTATAAATTTTGACTCCCGTAATTCTCAGCTATGATTGGTACTGACCAGATTGATGGAGAATTATGGGAATTGTAATTCAATTCAAAGGATATGAAGTTGTGGAGGCTACATTACATAGTAAAAGAATTCCCATCCCCATTTTTATAATCTCACGAGAAAGTTACTGGAACAGAGCCACCAGATCGCCTACAGATAGGATATGCATTTCCTCTCTAGGAAGCAATTCTCTGTGGTAGTAATTTCCTGTGTAAACCTGGAGTACAATTCATGGAAGCTTGTGTGGAATCATGGGAATATCGTTGATAGGACTTCATTCTCCTTGTGGAGGAAATAAACCTGATTTTTTTTTTACTGCATTTAAAAAATATGTGGACAAATCAATGAAGTTGCTTATTTCAACAGTACTGGCTTCCAGCTGACGAGGAGACCGACCTATGCTGGCTTCTGACTAAGTTAAAACAGCAGCTCCTTCATCAACCCCCAGCCTGTCCCCTCAGCTTTCCTTGGGGCTCACCGGCAAAGTGCTGGGAGGTCACCAATTCAGCCAAGCTGTCATCAGATGGCAGCTCTTCCCGCAAGGCAGCTTCATGAAGCTACAGGGAGACAAGGGAGACAAAAGGTGAGTCCTCTGGCAGCTGAGGACATGGATGAGGGGCTTCAGACTGCTCCCCCTCACAGAGAGCTCACCTTGTCTGGAGCCTCCGGACAGGCATGGAGGTGCCCAACTATGCCATTGCGTGGCGGCCGGATAAGGCGGGGATCTTTGGCATCACGTAGGCCTCTCTGCAGGCCCTGTAGCTCATTCTTCTGCTCCAGATGAGTCTCACACGGTGCCTCTTTCCCATCCACTCTGCAATGCAGTGGAGGTCAGAACCCTGAAGCCCCTCTCTCTCCCCCTGCCCATTTTGCAAGACCTGCAGGTTAGCACTACTAGCCTCCCCAAAGGAAAAGAATTGGGATCCTCTCTAACTACCATTCCAGGGGTAGGCCAATGGGTGTCCTTCAGATGTCTTCAACTACAACCTCCACAAGCCCTGGCCACTGCCCTTGCTGGCTTGGATTGGTGAGAACTAAAACTCCAAAACATCTGGAGGGCACCCAGTTGCCTACTTTCAGTACTTGGGCTGCAAAGCTCAAGATGCAATCCCTCATCCAGCTCTCGTCCCTCAGAGCCAAAGCTAGAATCCTCGTGTTCAGGCTCCTTGATGCTAACTCTGGGCATACCATAGCTTTCCACAGATATCCAGAATCTGGGATCCTGTGAGCAATCTTGAGGATAATACATTTCATTTAAAAACAAACAAAAGGGGGAGGGAATACATTTTCTCTCCTTCAGAACGTAAAAAAAGCTTGGAAACAAATGGGCAGCACCTGGTGAAATCTTAAAGATTAAAAAAATGGGGGGGGAGCTCCCCCTAAAAAAGGTCTCAACCAACCTGTACAGCTATTTGTTATGTCTTACCACCTCGCTGGCTCTACTCTTGATCTCAGCCAGAAATCTTCAGTTTTATGCAAATCTAGACCCTGGAGTTGGTGCGGAACCAAAATGCTGATCCTAGCTTAAGTGTGGTACCTCCTGGGGTGAGATCAGCCTTCACCGACTTTGCCTTTGAGCCCTTCCAGGCAGATACCGCTCTGACCTGCTTCCGCTGCTCTGACCTACCTATTGAGCAGTTGCTGCATGAAGTTCTCTGCAGTCACCTCCTGGTACATGAGGGTGAGCTGGCTGTGTCCAGTGTCACAGGGGTGCGACCGAGGCTTGTCCAGGGCCAGCCCATTGATGTAGGCCTTCTCCTCCTCCAGGGCTTTGCGCAGGTCCTCCGCCTTCTCCATCAACTTGGAAATGTTCAGGCTCTCAGCCTCCAGCCTGCGCGAGACCGCTTTGCTTTCCTTGGCTTTGGGAGTCTCCGGCCTCCGGCTGAGGGCAGGCAGCTTGCTCTTACGCAGGCCAAACCAACTGGCAAGACCACTCGAATTCTTCTGCTTGGCCTCCCCTGTGGCCGGCCCACCTTTGTGCCTTCGTAGGACGTTCTCTTCGATGCCTTTCATCACCTTTTCTTCAATGCTGGCAGGAGGCCCAGCTTTTCCCTTGGCCTGGTCCAGGCCAGAGGGGTTCTTACGCCCAACGCTAGTGGGTGCCTTGGCTGAGGGCGGGCACGGCTTGGGCTCTGGGGCAGGAGGCTTGGTTGGGGATTTGGAAGGTAACTTAGTTGGGCTCCCGTGGGGACTCTTGGCATTTTTCCCAGGTGGCGGGGGTTTGGGGGGATTTCTGTTGGCTGGTGTTCCCAGGGAGCGGTTCTTGGAGCCCTGCTGCTCAGAGTCGTTCCCGCGGAAGCCAACGGAGTGGGAGGAGTAGCACCGAGGGGCTGATTCACTCCCGTGGCAGGGCTCTGGGTGCTTGAGGCTGCTGCTCCCAGAGCCCAGCCTGGGGTGGGCATCGGGAAGGCTTTCCCCACGTTCCCCTGAGCGGGTGGGGGCCCTCCCCTTCTCAAAGCCCGACCCCTCCTTCCCTTCCACCCCCTTCAGCCGCCCCAGCACTGTCAGCCGCTCTTTGAAGGGCATGCTGGCTGCCGCCTCAAGCGTCCGCTTGGCAGAGCCGCTGGTGCCTCTCTTGGAGCTGTCGGGGTTCCTGCGGGCCAGAGGAGGAGAGCGCCTGCTCTCCGGGCCTGGCTTCTCTCGGCTGCCGGCAGGGCAGGGCTCCAGGGAGATGTCACCAGGCGGCATTGCCCGGAGAGGAGCCGAGCGGCAGGAAGGCAGGAGTGCCTCTGACGCGTCCAGCCTGGCATCACGGGACGAGGGGGAGCGAGAGCTCACGGCAGTGTGGAGGGTCAACTCTAAAATGTTCTCATACTCATGGGGCGTGTGGAACCCAAAAGGATCTGGGGAGGACTCTGGGACAAGGGGTCGGCTGGACTTGGGGGAGGGCTGTCCGCCGCCACTGCCGGAACCAGCAGGGACCGGGCTGTCGGGGGATCCCTTGCGGCTGGGCGTCGGGGAGTGGTACACCTCGTACGTGTTACTGCGGCAGGGGATTTTGGAGCTGCGGGTGAGCTGCGGGCTGAGGCGGAGGGCAGCAGGGCTGGGGGGCGGTGGCATTTTCAGCAACTTGAGCACCTTGGAGGGAGAGGGGATAGGGAGCCCTTGCTGAGACTTATCTCTGTCTTCGCTTGATGCAAAGACGCTCAGGTAGGCTGGCTCCCTGCAGGAGGAGGGAGGCCCCAAGGCCTCTAGACAACTCACAGCCTGGATGCGCTTGTAGCTCCTGCTCTGGCCTTCAGGGTCTCCCATCGAGCAGGGCCCGCTGGGCTCCCCGTTGAGCAGGGCACTGTCACCGGCTCCCCGAAGGACGTGCTGCAGGTACGTCTCCACCTCTCCCAACTCCAGCTTGTGTTCGGCCAGCGCGCTCAGCAACCCTTGCCCTGGGCGCCCTTTCTCTGGGGGATCGGATTCCCCAGCCTCATCTGAGGAGGAGGAGGAGCTGCCCTCACTTTTCAGCGGAGGCTGTCCAGGCACCCCTTCACCCTGTGCCAGCAGTAGACATGGCCAGGCTTCTGCAGTCACGCCTTCTGGAGAGCTCAGCTGCCCTGGGTCTCTCCAAGGCGAGGGAAAGGCAAGCAGTGGGTCCATCTCTTCCAGGGAACGAAGCACTTCCAGGATCTGGGCCTTCTTTCGCAGGAAAGGGGATAGAGCCTCCAGAGACTGGGGATTAGATCCAGGAATGCCCAGACAATGTTCCTCAGAGATGATCTGGGATGCAACCAAGGAGAGGTACAAAATATAACAGCACAGCTTCTGATTTCCATTTCTGCTCTCCTGACCACAACATCCCGCTTGTTGTTTCTGTGTCCCCAGACTTCCAAGGTGCCTTACACCAGGTCAAATGATTTACCATACACTTCCAGTCCAGTGTAGTCTCCTACAATGGACAAAAGGTCCACAGAGGTAGTAGAGGAAGATCTTTTCCATCACTTTCTGCTCAATGTTACTTTAAAGTGGCAACACAACGAATTGAAGCTGAAATATGCATGGAAAGCAGGAATTCTGCTTCCTTCTCTCCATGTAAAGTCTGCATTCAATTCATACCATGGTGGCTAGGTTTTGTCAAAGTATGGACTGAATGGATGCTCCCAAAGAGAAACATTACTGAGGGCTGGGCTAGAAGATTTTGACTTTTGCCAGTCCAGTGATTTTGGGGTACTTGCCTCCTCACAATCCTGCACCTTCCTTCACATATAGCATAGTTTACCTAAAAACCAAGTTTTATTTATTTATTTTATCAATTTGTATGGCCGCCAATCTCAACAAGCGAGTCTGGGTGGCAAACAAAATTTAAAATAAAATTAAAAACAATTACAGCCAATAATACAAATATTAAAATACATAGCAGTCAAGGAAGGTATCAAATCGACAGTCGCTAACACAACCTTGAGATGGGCCCAGGCCCAGAACCAGGTCTTTAGTACCTTATAAAAGGCCCAGCAGGGTCTGAGCCATCCTAATCTCTGGAGGGAGAATATTCTATAGGGCGGGCTCTACAGCAGAAAAGGAATCAGAGCATACCCATCCTTTTGGACTGGATCAGAAGGGTAGAAACCACTGGGGAAAGATGGTTCCTCAGGTAAGCCAGTCCCAAGCCATGAAGGGCTTTAAGGGTGACAACCAGCACCTTGACTTGCACCCAGAAGCACACTGGCAGTCCATACAGCTCACAAAGTAGGACATGCACCGAGTAACTGGCACCACTGACTACCCATGCTGCCACATTCTGCAGAGTTGAAGCTGCCAAACGCTCTTCAAGGGCAGCGCCATGTAGAGCACACTGCAGTAATCCAGACGGGAGGGTATGAGTGACAGTGAGCAGGGCCTCCTGGTCCAGAAATGGGCACAACTGGCACACAACCCAAAAGTGTACAAAGACCCTCCTAGCCAGGGCTGCCACTTGTCTTCAAGCAGGAGCCCGGAGTCCAGAAGGACACCTCTCTGCAGTCTCCCTACATGAATTAGGGAGGTTAGTGGATGTTTTCTTCTACTGGGATGACCATCTTTTTTTTCCTATGTGTGCTTGTTATTTTAGAGCTTTGTTTTTAATTCTATATGCTGCCCAGAATTATCAAGTTAGGTGAATAGAACCCTTAGAAATGTGAATCAAATAAACAAACAAATCTGCCTGTCCCTAACTTTTGGAACCAGTTTGGAGGGAGGAATCCCACCTCACCTTCCCACGTGCAATGCACCAGTTCTCCTTTTGTAACTCTGATCTTCCTTTTTCCTTTCTTGGGAAAGAAAAAAAATCTGCCCCAGTCCCAAAACCTCATGGTTGGAGTAAAAGTCCTGAAGTTCAGCACATGAAGACGTCTACTGCGTCAAAGGTCTATGCTGTGCAGCATTGCATCAATGAATGGCGCTGGGCCCCATTCCAAAAAACGTACACTCTCCCTCTCTTAAGCTGTTAACAGAATATTACGCAACAGGAAAGCTATCTGGGTGGCCCAACAATGAGGCAGCAGCACTAGCAGGTCTGTACTTGCAGGTGGCAATCCAAAGACGAAGGGGCAAGAGAAGAGTTACAGAACATACCTCTCTCTGCAAGAGGCACCGTCCCAGGGGAAATGGCACCGGGAGCTTCTCTACCGGGCCTGGCTGGGAGATTGGGGATGGACTGGACAGCAAGGAAGCTGGATGGGCTGGAGGCTGGAGAGACAATTAAGAGAATGAATGACCTGCTTGCAGGGCGCAAACACCCTGAACCACAGTGCCTTCACACGCATGCACGCAACTTACATCCAGCAATTCCACACAGCTTGGAAACACATGTGAACCTAGCAGCCACACTGATAAACCATTCTAGCTTTTAACCAAGGTTTATTAGCATCGGGTATACCCCAAAATGACTAATTTATTCAATAACCTATGACTAACCAGATTTTGGCTTAACGTACTAAGTAAAGCTACCATAGACTAATATGATCCCCTTGCAGGCATTCAGCTGTAAATGCAAAATTTCCCCCACCATTTGAGCTACATAAAACAATCCTCTTTCCAGTTGTATGATTCCAAGATTCTCTCTATATGCAATCACCTAAAACCCACCTACCACGCAAGTAAAGCACGTCTGTATATGTAAGCAGAGCACACGATGTGGAAGAGGGAAGATAAAGGACAGAGTACATGGGAAACTACCTGGGAGAGAGATCCAGAAGTCAGCTTTCGATGGAAAAGATCACTGAGAGCCTGGTTTTGCCGTTCCAAGTCAAAGACCCGTTTTTTCAGCTTTATGCATTCTTCACGAAGATCCTGAGAAAGAGAGGAGGCAGCCTGTAAGCTAGGGTCAAGAGGGTACCTGCATATTCTCTCATCTGGTTTCCTCTCCTCCCCACAGGAATCCTCAAGCTTGGTCTTTTGTGGTCGAAGCAGACTAAGGAGAAATCAGCATTCGGCATCAGAGCACCCAAACCCTATCCCAAAGAGCTCTGAATCCTGTGACTTGCACAAATAATGCAAGTTAAGGACGTGCACAGATGTTTGATCATATTTAACCACCACTGCTACTCATGGCAAAAACTGTAGAGGAGGAGGAGGGATACAGTACTGAAGCCCTCTCTGCTGACGCCTGGGAACATGGTGTAGAGCAGGGCTCAGGCTTGGCATACAAAAGATGCCACGTGAAAGCTCCCACAGAGACTGAAGAGCAGCTCTGGATGATGAGCTAGATCAGGGGCAAGCATAATTAATGTTTGCAGGACTGATACCAAGCAATTAAGATCTACTATCTGCCTCCCCTTCATCTAGATCAGGGGTATACAACTTCTATCAGCTCAAGGTTTACACACATTTTACAGATTACAGAGACCAATGGCCTGACTTGTTAGTCGAACTTCTTCTGAGCAAGGAGCAGACATCCCCACGCCAAAAACTGAGAGCCCCAAACCTAAATGTGACTTTTCATTATTAAAATTGAATTAACTTTATAGGACACTTATGCTCCACTAAAACACTTATTTTCTTTTTCTTTCTTTCTTTGGTCACTTTAACAATTACATTTTTAAAACCAGTTCTGGAAGTCTGTGGGGGACGCATGCAAGATTCCTGGGGAAGACAACAGGCCAAGGGGCTCAGGTCTTTACCTCAACCTTGGAGGGAAGGATGCAAGAAATACTTCACTTTTGACCCTGAGTGAGTTATGAAGTCTTCATTCAGATCTCATCTCTACTACCAGCTTAAGAGGGGACCAACAGGGACAGCATTGTTCTATCTAAGAAGGTTGTAAGGATTACCAGGAGCATTTGGACTACTCTAAAGGGCAATACGTATATTATTATTATTATTAACACAGGAAAGAGATTGGTGGAAGAATTCACACCTCTAGCAACAGGCAGTTGTTTCTAACAGCTCTCACGCCTTTCTTTCAGGGCAGTATCAAGAGGTTAATTGCTGTATCAATATCTCTCCCTTGAGCAGTAATGAGCCTAACCTTTCTTACTCAGCAGTTACATCCTCCACAGTCCAATGTGCCTTCCTCTCAAGCAGGAGGATCACAGCTAATTCCATTACTCTGAAGTCATCACTGATTTGTACAAAAAAATAAACAAATAAAGAGCAGGCAACTGCCAGACAAGAGCTCCTTTTCTTCCTCCTCCTCCTAGTGAAACCCAGCACAGATCACAGCAAGAGAAGGCACCAAGGGGCCCACAGACCATTCCCTTGCTTGCTGGCTGACTTAAATGTTTCAGGAAGCCTACATGCTTTAAAGCAAAACAGGAATCGCTGGCACCATCTTTAACTCCAAGAATGCCACTGAGATCCAGAGAGGCATTTGTAGGAAGTAAAAATGGGAGGTGGGGGCTGTAGCCTGGTGATTTGTTTGGGAGCGGGCCTACGAAAAACAGAGTGGGAGAAAGCCTCTGGAGGGCTACAAAGGACTGTAAGGAGTAACTTCACCGGTCTGTTTTCTGCAGAGTTTTGTGCTGGCCACACTCCACTTTAACAGCTCTCAGAATTCCAAAGATGCCCCTCAGCCCCCAAAGGCCAGGCCTGGAAATAGACTCACTTTTTGGTTTAACAGTGCTTGTACCACGTGATTGGCCACCTGTGGAAGAAGAATGAGCAGGAATAAGCACAAGGGGAGAGGTTATGCCTCCATCAGAAGGTGCAGTCGGGGAAAGAGAAGGCAAAGCAGTACCTCATCCAGGCAGCGTTCATAAGTTTCCCGCTGGTTCTCATTGGCTTGCACCAAAGCCAAATTCTCTGCCTGAGGACACAGAGAAGAGTCAGGCTGCTGGTGAGCATAGAGGACCTCAAGTTTCCTCTCCAGGAGGCACATGGGAAAAGAAACAAAGCCAGGAAAACTTTCCTTCTTGTCTCTGCTCCACCCCATTTCTCTTGTCCTTTGTGGAAATTCCTATTCTACAGCCTTGCAAAGCTATGTTTTCCACTTGTGCCCCAGGGAGAAGACTGAGGGACTAAGGTCACCAGGCTCAATGGTTGGCACCTCCCTTCAAAAGCCAGAGCAGCAGGTCAACTAGACTGTTGTCCCATCCCTTGTACATGCGTATCACGTACCCACTCAAAAGCCCAGAATACAAGACGTTTGTGCAAAGTGCCCATACCTCATATTAGGAAGAGGTAGAAAAGGAATCCACAAGACTTGACTCACATAGTGGATTCACCTGGGCCTATATATTTGATGTGTGTGCTGGAGACAGAGCTTCATTGTGCCAATACTGGAGACTCGGGAGTAGACGATTCTGCTACGTAGCAGCAAGGGATCAAAACAGCTAGTTTGAACCACTCACCTAGAAACCCATGCTCCCCCAGTGGGCTGATATATCATTCATGTTATTTCTGTAGTCCTAAATGTCCCAAATGCTGGGAGGCAGCTCACATTCAAGTGAAATAGATGCTGCATGGGTATCAAGAAACAAATTGCTTGTAATGGGACCTCAATTCACATCTTCTATCAGTCCTTCAGCTGGTGCTCTGGTTTCTTGAACCCCTTAAACAAGCTAGACAAGATCAGGCCTTGTACCTCTAGCTCCCGGAGTCTCTGCAGAAGCTCCTGGGGTGTGCTTGGCTCATGGCCATCCCTGTCCGGCTTCATCTCACTCTGCAGCTCAATTTCAGACATTGTTTCCTTTGGGCAAAGAGAATCAAGTAAAAGAGTGCCAACTTTCATGCTCCTGCCACAATAAAAGACCCACCAGCAATTTCAAGGGGGGCACAGCAAGGTCATTCACCAGATGCCTGCAACGATGCCGCTGGGATTTCTCCAACAGAGAGGGCGGTCAGGAATGATGGCACAGTTACAATGGGCTGCTGGTCGAGGCTTCCGTTTAAGAAGCGCAGGGTTCCTCACTGCCGCATTTTCAAGCTGGGAAAATCTGCTTCTGTGTAACATCTGCCAATCACATGGCTGGTAGATATCAGAGGTCCTACCATGCAAGTGGTAGGCAAGTCAAATCTTAGTATATTTATTTTCACTTGCCACAGTGTTACCTGACTGGTCTTCTGAAGAATTTGCTTTCTTTCTTTTTTTTTTTTTTTAATTTCCAGTGGTCCAGGCAATGGAACAACCAGGCAGTTTAAAGGACCACATTTCCCTATTTCACCAAATCTTTACTTTCAACATTTTATTTAAAGCAGCTTCCATAAAAAACAGGGCCTTTCAAGTAGGCTGGACTACAATTCTAGTTTTAAAAAGGGGTGAAAATGCATAGGAGGACACGGTAAAAACATTTCTAAGGAAGTATCCTATTTCACTTCTCTTTTTAATAGGTCACTTTTGAAATAACTGCAAGGAGAAGCTCTCCTGGAAGAAATTCTTTTTTGGATGTTCTGTCTAAGACAGCACAATGGGTAGCTTCATATATCACGTTGAGCCTCAGGTTGATTTCTTTGATTTTAGCCAAGCATGTTGTAGAAATCCAGCCACTGTGATTTGTAAGTTGTTATGGTATGGTATCTATGACCCCAGCCAACTATGACTTATTCAACAAACCATAGTTCAATGATCCATGGCTTAGGGCATGTGCTAGGGCCACAATTCAGCCTCCTGAAAATCCAAAGGAGCATAGAAGACCATCCAGTGTCATAGTGATGTAGGGCTGGATTAAGGCCAACTGAAGCCCTAAGCACAGCCCAACAATGGTGCCCCTTGGCCCTTCCATTGCTTAACTGACAAGACATTAAGACTCAATAGGTGCTGAAAACTAAAATTGAGTGTGGCATGATAGCTAGGGGGGAAAACTGTGGTGCCCCCCTTCCCTTGGGGCCTAAGAATGTGCCTTTTTGCTTAATGGTTAACCCAGGGCTATGGTGATGCACTGGAAGGCATGGAGCTGATTTTTTATTCTTCCTTTACTTTATTCAGAGTTTTAAGGGTGGGAATGGAAGTGGGAGGTCTCTGGAAGCAAGTTGCTCCCATCTCTATCCTTAACCCCCAGGCCACCAAAAAAACAGGCTGAAATCAGGCCCAAAGACAGCTGTTTGGGGGCAGAGGAATGAAGGGTGGAAATGGACGTTTTCAGAGGTCTTTGGCTTCCATTCCCTCCTTTGGTTTTTGAATAAAATGCTACAAAACCGTGTCCATAAAATTCAATCATGTTGATCCTGCTACATTTGGATAGTTTGCAGGTGGTGTCCAGGGAGTGGATTGCCCGCCTCCAATCTCAGGGTGATGTATGAACCCAGGTAATGTCTTGGCCCAGCTCTTTCTCAGCCTTTCTCTTACCTTTCTTCAAGGCCCCAGTGGTGGACACTATGACAAGTCCAACCTCCAGGACTCCTGTCATCACTTTTGCCTGAAAGAGAAGCAAAGGGAGTTCAAGGCTAAGCATCCCTCATCAAAGGATTGTTGCCTTAAAGCAGTGTTTCTCAACCTTGGCAACTTTAAGACACATGGACTTCAATTCCCAGAATTCTCCAGCCAGCATGCTGGAAGTTGAAGTCCACACATCTTAAAGTTGCTAAGGTTGAGAAACACTGCCTTAAAGAGACACATCAGCATTCAAGGAATGTAAGCGACCAGCAGAGAGCTGCAAATGAGAGCTATTTTTAAACACAGAGTTACCACCCCCACAATCCTTTTCCTCCAAGGATTTCCCCATGCAATAGTAAGTCTCATTCCACCCTTGTGATGGTTGCTGGAGTGAACAGAGAACTGAGAAACATTTTATGCGGTTGGGGGCCAATCTGCTGCTTCATCTTGAAGGAGCTTGGATTTACAGATTTAGGTCTTGATTCCTCTGCTTCCAAACCAGCCACTATCTGGAGAGTAACAACCAAATCACAGCACTCACTACTGCATCATCCCAGGTGATGCTGGGTTTTTAAAAGGATGGGCTGGTTTTTAAAAAAGGACTTGTTAACAGAGGGTAGTCCTAGTTCCAGAAAACAACCAGAAATAATCAAAATTAAGACCTTCTACATCCAGGGATAGATTTTCACTATACTGAAGTTCAGAAACAACATCCTCCATTATGTTCAGTTTGCAAACTTCCCCAGGTCATCTTGTCTGGACACAGATAAGAGGCAGAATCCAGAGAAGATAGACCTGTGTCAAATCCAGCAATGCTTCTACAAAGCTCATTTGTAGCCGACGCAAGCTATTTCAGCACAGGAGGAGCAAGCACCCTCCCACAGCATCTGATTAGTTTAATCCATAATACGTTTAAGTTGGTTTTGGCTTAGCCTGATCACAATCCAGCCATTGTGTTTATAAACTGTGGTTTACTGGTTCACATGGCATGGGAACCAGGCCACTATGGCTTGTTCAGCAAACCATCATTACAGCTATGGTTTACAATCCACATGTCCTGTCAGTGTCGGTAAGATGATGCAGCACACCAAGCCTAGCAACCTTTAGTCTCTGATGTACTCTGTGTACTCTGATTAGAGAAGGGAGCTCTTCTACAGTCCCACCACTTGAAATCCTGCAAGTATTTATTTATTTGATTTATGCCCTAGTGAGCTCTTACAGTGGCTAACAGAACTTAAAAATGAAAACAGTATAAACTGTTAGAGACGGATCATGAGTCACAGTAAAATAAATACTAAAAGCATCTCACAATTAAAAGCCTTACTGAAAAAAATGCATCTTTATCAATGGGCTAAATCTTGAGAATGTAGGGGCCAAACACAACTCCCAAAGGAGTATATCCACAGCCTAAGAGCGATACAGGAAAAGGCCCCCTTCACACACCACACCCCCTTCACACCACCAAGACAGGCCTCTGACAGTGGGGACATTTTCATATGACCTGCTGCAGATCAGTTCCTTCGGCAGACAGGCCCTAAGCAGTTTTGTACCAGCAAAAAGAGCAAGGTGTGAACCCAAGAATTATGCACCTTCTCTTAGCTTCATGATGTGCTAGAGTAGACACGACCAACACAGGCCTTGCTTAACACCACCAGGTGAGATTTCTGGATTCAGCACACATCTCCAGATTTGGGTTGATTTTTTCACTCATGTAGGGCAGGGGTGTCCAAAATCACCTAATTTTTACACTTGACCTGCAATTTGACATACATTCCCAAGTCCAGCCTTCTGAGGCTCAACATTTTATGCAGAATTTGGTACAGTTTTTAATTCTCAGGTGATTCTAAGGTTCCAAGCAGCTAGACACATGGATGTTTTCAGATTTAAGAAGAGGGAACTAGCACTGTAAGATGGCTATGAAGATTGCCATGATGTTAGAAAGAAAGCCAGAAACCACTATATTGAAGGATATCTGTGGCTTTGCAGTACCAGGGCAGAAGCTGATGCTGGAGGATTACATAAAACGAACCCTGCAAATTAAATGCAGGAACACAAGCCTGGAATTGGTTGGAGAATTCCACATACCATATTCCCACTCTAAATGACAAACCTACTAATGGCAAAACTTTGCACTTCTTCCCTTATTGATGAGTAGCCAAATAAGGTGGCCACTCTTTGTGTACATTCAAGGGTACTGTGCCTCTAAGTTCTACTGGAAGAGATGGCATTCATCTAGCCTGTGGTTTCATTTAATTGTTTTGTTAATGAGCTTTCTAAGGAAGCGGCCAAGATAATTTTGAAGGTACCTGAAGTTCTTTATCCCTTAGAGCAGTGTTTTTCAACCTTGGCAACTTTAAGTTGTGTGGACTTCAACTCCAGAATTCCCCAGCCAGCTTCCCCATCAGCTGGGGAATTCTGGGAGTTGAAGTCCACACATCTTGAAGTTGCCAAGGCTGAGAAACAAAGTAACCTGCCAAATGTAGCCCAACAGGTAATGGGTGAGGTTTAAATCAGAGGGAAATCCACACAGCTCTGAGGCTCACTGGTTGATATTGACACAGCCATTGCTTCTCTAACTTGCCTACTCCACAGAGTTGTTGGAAGGATAAAATAAAAAGAAGCTGGAACAGAAGATAACCAGTAATCCATTTTGTACTCCTTAGAAGAAGAATGGGCAGAAATATAACCAAACTAGCAATACAAAACAAAATTCAAATAAAATCCACAATTCTCACAAAGAGACCCCAATTTGGGCCATGAAAATACAAGAAGGAGAATATAGAAAGTTTATCTTGCCAATAGAAAGTCAGATAAATATACTGTTCAACCTTCTTTGAAAAAGTCACATCAGAGTTTGAGAAATTCAAAGATCCAGAACTATTTTTTACTCCTTCACTGAAAAAAAAACAAAAACCCAAACCACTTACATGGGAAAGAGTTTATTTCTATAATAGGAAACAAGATTAAAGAGATTATTATAGGAGAATCTTTATCCTATAGCTCAATCCTCTCCAACCTGGTCTTTGCCAGATTTGTTTGAACCACAATGGCTATAATTGGAAAAAGCAGGGGGGTTTTAGCCAGCTAACTCAAACAATTCTCTTTCCAATTACAGGATTGCTGAAGAAATCTACTTCAGAGTAGTCTGAAGGAGGAAAAGTTAGATCATCGTATTCATTTCCTATTTTAAATTGTTGAATAATTCCCTGAAGAATATAAAAGGATGAAGACAAATACAGTCACCATGAATTTTGTCCCTGGAGGAAGAACCCAGCTTTCCAATTTAGCTTTGAGCACTTTAAACATATGCAACATGGATTAGCATTCAGCCTCACCCCTTCATAGTTTCAAACAGAATTTTTAAAAATCTTATATTTCAAAGATGCAGATATGTATGTATGTTCGACCTTCATCTTTCCCTGCAAAATTCATAAACATTTTAAAACACACAAGAAAACCGCTCTGCAGATTTCGGGGAACAAATGTGCCACATGCTAATCAAAAGTCATCCACCTGAGCTACCTCTCTCCCCACTCACCCCAATCAGCCATCCCACCCCCAGATTTCACTCCAGAGTATTAAAATGCATCTGTTTTCAGGACAGCTAAGATGCAATTAAATCATCTTGGCCATAGTAAAAAAACGGCTTAACCATATTTTAAAAAGCAAAGCTTAAAGAATCTACTTTCCTTGCAACACATTCACTGGTTTTGGCATTTTGATTACTCTATGATTCAGTAATAATTAGTTCTTTTGCTGTGTCTCAGTGCTGGAACTCAAAGAAAAAAAGAATCTCAAGAGAAGAATGAATTAGTTCAGTCAACCAGTACAGAAATGTAAGCTTAGAGTCCAGGATCCCAGTAGTTTTCACTATTTCCCAACCCAGGAGAGGCAGAATAGCTTCCAAAATCCTCAGAACAACGGGGAAAGAGGAACACCCAGGAGTTATCTACAGAAACTAGTAGCTCTATGCTATATATTTTAACATTTTCATGCCAAGAGCATTTCACATGAAAGCTACATAAAAACAAACTCTTTGCGTACTGCTTTGTAAAGGCGGTATCAAAAACTTCTGAATTATATGATTGAGCTTGGAAGAAAACTAGGGCAAGCAGGTTTGGGCAAGAGTACTGCCCAAAATAAATTCCCACTGTAATTGGAGCTCCAACAAGAAAGGTAAGTGTAATGGTTAGAGCTGCCTCCCTCCCCAAAATGTAACAGGCTGTTTTTCTTTTTTTTAAGGAAGTCTGGGAGACGTAACCGTAACTCCAACATATTGGCTGGAAACCAGATTGGGAAGAGAAGGTCCCCCATTGCATAGGAGCTCCCGATCTTTATCAGACTGAAGCTGGCCCAGGAGACAGTTTTGGCACCAGGGCTTTGCCCTGGTGGCCCCTCAACTCAACCCTCCCACCATACTGACATCTCCGTGACATACAGTGGATGTAATGAAAGTTGGCACTCAGGATGTCGGGCTCAACCGTGGTTTCTAATACTCCAATAAGCAACATTAGAAGGTTTGGCAGCCTCTGTCTTGCAAAGAGAGGTGCTTTCCATTTCCTGCCCCCCCCTCACTTCAAGTTCCCAGATTCTCTTGCAAAAAAGATACCCTCCTCGGATTTACACATCCCTCCTCAACCACCTCACTGCATACCAGGAAACAGTCCTGGGCTGATCCTTACACCTACCAGCCCGGCCAAGGACTCGCAGGATACCACTCCAGGCTACTTAGCAGCCAAGGGCATTCAGCCGACTCAAACTAGCATGCTGGTGGAAAGACTGCGTTTTCTTGGCTGCGTTGCATTCCTGATTGGGGGAAGAGGGGAAGAGGGAAAACTGCAGGACCAACCTCTATCTGCTTGGCACAAAGAGACTAAACAGATCTCATGAGCTGCAGGGAATGTGGAGGCATCCGGAAGGCGCTTAAATCTAAACCCCCAGCAAGAAAGAAATGCAACTGGGGTTGTTTTTTGTTTTGTTTTTCCCAAAGACCGAACGATGCCCTGCCGCAGAAGCGAAGACATCTCAGGTGCTGCCCTTCTCCAACAGCCTCCCTTGAGATCGCGCTCCTCCGCTAGTGAAGCATCCCGTCAAATTGTGGAACTTCACAGCCCAGGTACCCAAACGCAGGTTTCGGCGAGGGGCAGGCGCCTCTCCCCGCCCGCGGACGTGCTCCCCGCCGCTTCCCCCGCAGCTCTAGAGCGCTGCCAGCCTTCCCAGCCAGGCTTCCAACCTCACCCTCCAGGCGCCCGATGCTCCCCGAGCCATACGCGTCCCTCGCCGGCTCCGGGAGAGCTTTGGAAGCGCGCGGCCGCCTCCTCTCGCGAAACTACGCGGCTCGGAGGTGGGGAGAGACCCCCTCGCCTATCCCGGGCTCCCCGGAGGACTCCAGGGACTCCCGTGCAGAACCTCCCCAGCCAGTGCTCTGTTTCAGACACCCGACATTTTCCAAAGCTCTCGCCCTCCCCCTCCCCAGCCGCCCGCCCCCTTTAAGCCCCCTAAGTAACCTCTTGCTCAGCCTCTCCGCCAGGGCGCTTAAACTTCGTCCTCCCGTTGCCCTCTCCGCCGCGCCGCCAGCCCCTAAAAGCGGGGGTGGGCGGCGGGCTGGGGACCGAGCCTGATCTCGCCTGCGCGACGGAGGCCCCGGTACCTTTGGCGCATCCTCCCGCGATACGGCCCGACTCGGGGCCTGCTATTGTTGGGTGGTGGAGGCGGAGGCAGAAGGAAACTCACGGCTTGGAGCTCCGCCTTATCCGTCCCCCCACCTCGGCGCGGCCCGTCTCAGCCCAGACCCGCCGCCCGCCACCCATCCTTTTCTCAGCCCATCTGGCTGGAGGGGGATTTCCACTGCCATGGGAAGAGGGGGAGGGGGAACCTACCCAAGCAGCATTACCAAGGGGGCGGCAAAGCACCCTCATGAGGGGGAGCGATAAAAAAACGCTGCCACCTTCAGAATTAAGGATGATTATGCTCATAATAAATACATCTGTGAAAAAATGCTGGGTTCCACTCAAACACAAATCAGATTGTAAAACAGAGCTACAGTTAATCCAGGTTTTCCCACCCACATATACACCGGGTGTGGGCACCTATTTCTGTTCAAGTTTCTACCTTTAGAAAGCGGAGGACAAATTCCTATGAGTTACTCAGATGGTGAAGGGCAACATTCCACCCATTCCAGTAAAATGTTTGTAGGTGAATTCCTGGGGACCCTCACTATGTGTTTCCCCCAAAATAGACCATCAGCAAACACGCTGATATCTTAGGGCAGGGGACATGTGGCTGAGGTCCCCAAGGACATGTTTTCCATTCCTAGCCCTGTAGCTTGTTTGGCAATGGCCTCAAAACTGAAAAATGAATCCGTGTTACCCTTGCGCAGCCTGCTCTTTAGTGGCAGTGACGCTCCAGAATCAGGCCCTCAAATGAGAGGAATGGTTTCCTTTCTCAATAGTTTCCCTGCATCTGAAATGTTCTGTTCTTGCTCTCCAGCTGTGGCTTTTAAAAGTCTCTACTGTGGCAGTAGAGATGATCCTGCTCAATTTTCTGCTTTTATTTACACCACTGCCCATCTTATGCATCATAACCTTGGGCGGCTTGCAAACACCAGTAAAAGCATTACGAACAATAAAAGCATAAAAACCATCACAGAAAACTCTTGGCATCCCCAACTACCACACATCCCCCAAAAAACGCTTTCTGGGCTCAGCCTTGCCCTACCCCAGTGCTTGTGAGAAAAACCAGGTCTTCATAGCTTTTCGGAAGGCTAAGAGGGTAGGGGCCTGCCGGCCCTCGGGGGGTGGGTGAGGAGGGTGCTCCAAAAGGTGAGAAGGCACACTGCCTAGGCCCCCCTACATGGCAACCTTTGAGGGAAGGGGCCTTCCCTTGTTTCCCTTTCAGCAAAAAAATTTAGTAAGTACTGTACTCAACCGTTCCATTTGGAGACTGCAATCCCACGCACACTTCCATTTGAATGTTAACATGCTTTGAACTGAGCTGATGCAGCATGAATACTTACACCCTGCAATTGGGAAGGGTTTGAATCCCTCCCTCCACGGCCACTACCGTTTTGCTAACAGAGCCAAACAGGAATTTAGAGAAAGAGGCAATTCTAAGGAAAGTCATGCATGAGTGAGAGCGAGCTTTGGGCTGATCCTCCTACACTTCTCCAGCTGCGACTCCCTTCTCCTAGAACTATTTGCTGATCGTGATGGGAAGGTGTGAAAGAAGCCTTCCTGTCAGGAGCAGCAGCATTTTTCTTGGCAACCATTTGGAAACGGTTTGCTACTGGCCTCTTCTGGGACTTTTTTTTTTTTTTTTAACTTCTCAGTCTAGCCTACATCCCTGGATTCCTGTTGGTTTCCATCCAAGTACTAACCAAGCCAAACCCTACTTAACTTCCCAGATCCATGTATAATATGACTGTACTTTCACCGCAGTAACAATTCACTTTTTGCTATTAACTCTGTCCCCCTTGGCAAAGTTGTGGATACTAGGATTTTATAAGTTATAATTAGGTTATGCCTAATTCTTATTTTGTTTATTAATCCGGATAGAGCTGAGTAAGTAAAACAGAGCAGGATAATGGAACATATACAAGATTAATCTGGGGTCTACAAGGCAATATTATTAGGTACTAAGAAAAATACAGACGGAATTGCTACCCTTGAAATTACTAAAGCATAAACTTCTTACAGGTATGTAACAAAAAAGTGAAACAGTTCACACATCTTGCAATTGGTTGACAGATCTTGTTAAACCACATTAAAGCTATCATGTTATGTGGAACCATGGTTTGTTAAAGGCATAAAGTACAAATCATGGTTTCTCTGAGTTACTCTGTCTAGAAGCTGTCACTGTGCCCTATAGCATAGGCAGGCACTTTAAAACCTCACCATTTGGGAAGGAGTTATGATGGCTGAACTGTAGTTAGCCATCATGTGAACACACCCAGAGTGGCCTGCTTTGCAGGGAGCATTAAACCAGAAACCATGGTTGAGTTCATACATTATGCAGAACCAGATCCAAGCAAACCACATTATAGCTTAGTGTAATTCAGGCAATGCATTTCTGTGCCCATTTATTAAAGAATATAAGGCGGCAGCTGTTAATTACAATTAATGAACTCAATTTAAACTGTAGTTTCTTCCTGAAACTCTCTTAAGTGTATACCAACCACATCAGGCTACATAAAGACACTGCTTTTTGTATAGGAACGTGTGACAGAGATTGAATAATTAACTGTTTTCCAAAGCAATTTTTACCTTAGACCAGAAGGAGGCAAAATTTCTCTTGAAAAGTTTCTCTCATAAAAACTGCTCTTTTAAAAAATAACCACAGAAGACACAAAAACATCATCTTGCTTTTTAAAATAAAAGACTGCTTTAGCCCAATTAAATTATGTTTTATATTTCATCAGTAATTTTAAATATCTACATATATTGACAGAGAGAGAAGTATAACAGATAAGGTGTTGAGTTGGAAACCAGGGAGGCCCAAATTCAAGTCCCCACTCAGCTGGGTAACTGGGTCCTTGTTCTCTTGTTGCCAAATATACCTGCCAAGGTGGTTGCTCTGGCATAAAACCTGTACAGGCTGCCGAGTAAGCCACCTTAAGCAATCAGGAGAAATGCAGAAATTCTGATCACACTTTCTACTTAGAGCAATTGAACTGAGAGTCAACTGAATTACAACTAAACTGTAATTCAGACATTTTCCTGCACTGATAGGAATTCTTAGCTTCTTTGAGGTTTTGTACAAGTATTCTAAATCAAGCTATCATCTTCAGCCCCCAAATTAATTATTATTTTTATGTTGGTGAAAAAGCCGTTTGATGTAAAAAAAAATTGAAGCAGAATATGGTTGATCTGGAGAAATTAATAAAGGAAATAATAATAATAATAATAATAATAATAATAATAATAATAATTTATTAGGCTAATCTTTTGCTGAAAATAGCATGTGAACTTTTAAGCAAATATAATTAGCTTCTAGGAAAAAATTAAAAATGATAAATACCATTTATTAAAACAGCTAAGTCTTAACTAATTTGCTTTGGGATGATATTTATTTATTTAAAAGGTTTATATGGCCATCCATCTTGTAAAACATAACTCTGGCGGCTCTCAACAATAATAAAAACCAAAAATAAGAAAAAAGCAAGAACACCGGGAGCCTGACCCATCATCTCCAATCCACCGATTTATACAATGCTCTGACCTCACCCTATCCCAGTGCCTGGGGGAAAAAAACAGCCCTTTGCCGCTTTTCGGAAGGCTGAAAGGGTGCGGGCCTGCCAGATTCCAGAGGGAAGGGCGCTCCACAGGGCAGGGCGGCTCCAGAAAAAACACGCTTCCTAGGTCCCACTACAGGGCAACACTCAAGGGATCAGACGTGGAGCCTGCCCACCCTGTCTGGCCTAGTGGAGCAGGCAGATACCCTCAGGGAGGTAGTCCCAGAAATCACGTGGCCCTCCGCCATGTAGAGCTTTAAAGGTGATAACCAGCACCTTAAATTGCACCCAGAAAGAAACTGGGAGCCAGCGTGGCGCACACAGCAGTCGTGTATCATGAGTAAACCGAGGGGCGCCCAGCATTGTCTGAGCTGCAGCATTCTGAACCAGTTGCAACCAAACCCTCATTGCCTCCAGGCACTGGGTCAGCATCATCTGCCCAGCTATGGGTGGAGATGTACTGTATAACTAGGAATCATCAGCATACTGATGGTATTGTACCCTCTGCCACTGATTGATCTCACACAGTGATTTCATGTAGATATTAAAGAGGAACAATGAGAGACCCAAGACCCGAGGCACTCCATATTGCAGGGATCTAGGGCTAAACCCCCACAAACACTGACTGGAATCAGCTATGGAGAAAGGAGAAAAACCACCACAAAACTATGCCTCCCACTCCCAATCCTCAAAACCAGTCCGGAAGGAGACCACGGTTGATGGTACTGAAAGCCACCGAGAGGTCCAGGAGGATGAAGATGGTCACACCACCTCCATCCTGATCTCTCCAGAGGTCATCCACAAGTGCAACCAATGCTGTCTCCATACAATATCCTGACTTGAACTCAGACTGAAAAGGATCCAGATAATCCACTTCATCTAGGGCCCTCTGCAGCTGAGACAGAGATATGTAAGCTAACACATGGTTATGTTTACAGTAAGGATGCTTGAAATCCTCTAACTGTTAACAATATTAACAATGGCTTAAGCTACCCCAGGATGTTACAAACACCACAGTATTTTTAACTGAGGAAAACACAGAGCTTGGGAATAGATCATGTCTGCACATGTTAAGTTTCTAGATATTTTTTTCTCTAAACATTAACACCTAGCCTGTTTGGGACACTGCACAGAGAGCTCAGGCAAATTCAGGGGCTCTTTCTGTCTTAAAAAGGCATCTTTGGGGTATGCTTAACAGATGCACAGATGTACTAGCTTAGGACTGTCATTTTTTCCAAAACATTGATTGAATATCCTGTTAGAGAAACATCATTGCATGCTATTCTATTGTACCTAGCATTCTCCAAAACAGAGAACAGAAGACACTGAGCAAAGAGTCTAATGCTGCTGCATCACAGTTCTTAAAGATCTCATCAGGATTCTTTTCACTTAGATTAGGATGGATGTTAGAAAAGTTAAGCATTCTTTAAGACTTATTAATTTGAATAGGATGAATACCTTTAAACTTTACTAGACCTCCTCCTTTAGCTTTAAGGCTGCTTTCACCAATAACATGGCCATTTGTTACAAGTAGGGCTATTAGAGGACATCTAGATCCAGAGATGGAAGAAACAAGGTTCCCTGTCTTGTTGACGGAGTAGAATACAGACAGTCTAATAATAATGTTTCATTTACCTGTTGTTAATGTTTACATCTTATAGGAAAACAACACTGCCTGCTAAAGTACCATCCGTTGAGTCTGAATTCACGAGGAGCAGTGACACTGTCAGGCTTGGGGAAAACCCTGAGCTTCCACACACTTACCTTTTCCGACAAAGTTTCTTCCTGCACCAACTACTCTTGCACACTGTTCTTTTTCTCTGAGGCACACTAGAACCTTTTCTATTTCTTTAATTTTTAAAAGAGCAAATTCACAAGCTGCTGCATCTTCTGGGCTGAAGGACACTGTGGTCTTTTCCTCTTCTCTAAAATCTTGGCAGAATTTCAAGCTCTACTTTCAGGGAACACATTTCACATCAATTTGCTGGCCACAGAGCCAGTACAAATGGCAAAGAGCCTGAGGGGAATGTTCTTAAAAAGTTCATCCTAAGATGTGGAGGGATGGGGTTCCTTGTGATTTCATACAGCAGGAACTGAATAGCAAGGGACAAACTTTAAAAGGTCAGCTTTTAAAGGTTTCCTCACTAAGAAATTGCAAGAGGAGCAAAGAAGAACTGCTGGACTAGGAGAATTCATAGTTTCAAATTGACAGTTCTTGGAACATCCCCATACGTTAGAGAACACTGGAAGGAAAATTTAGGGGCATACAGATTCAAGGCTGGCCAAGGTGTGCCAGTATGTGTTGCTGTTAGGATACAAATAATATTATTGCCCCTTAGATCGGTTAGCAAGCCATGAAGATCTCTTGGAAGATTTACACTAATTTTCTGCTGTTCCAAGCACATTCATTCTTTCCATGTCATGCTGAGCTAGACATGCTGATTCAAAACTAGGCTGGAATTTTGTTTGAGGTGGGGGCTGGGGCTGGTTTTGTTTTGTTCTTCAAGCCAAGTGCTTAGGAGGCCCACTCTGAGCATCAGTCAAACACACTCTCAAGAGGCAATCCTGGAGATTAACATAGAACATCCATCCCCCCCATTGCTTCCAGACCGTCATTGCCATGTAGGGCAGGGAGATGGGATACACACACCCCATTTCATTTTCAGCCCCTTTGGACACGGGCACAGGAGCAGAAAATGAACTCTATCCTCTTAGTAGCAACAGGCCATAGCTACTCGAGAAATGGGTTAAACAAGACTTCCTGAAATATAGTGGGGCAAAAAAGTATTTAGTCAGCCACCAATTGTGCAAGTTCTCCCACTTAAAAAGATGAGAGAGGCCTGTAATTTCCATCATAGGTATACCTCAACTATGAGAGACAAAATGAGAAAAAAAATCCAGAAAATCATATTGTCTGATTTTTAAAGAATTTATTTGCAAATCATGGTGGAAAATAAGTATTTGGTCACCTACAAACAAGCAAGATGTCTGGCTCTCACAGACCTGTAACTATTTAAGAGGCTTCTCTGTCCTCCACTCGTTACCTGTAATAATGGCACCTGTTTGACCTTGTTATCAGTATAAAAGACACCTGTCCACAACCTCAAACAGTCACACTCCAAACTCCACTATGGCCAAGACCAAAGAGCTGTTGAAGGACACCAGAAACAAAATTGTAGACCTGCACCAGGCTGGGAAGACTGAATCTGCAATAGGCAAGCAGCTTGGTGTGAAGAAATCAACTGTGGGAGCAATAATTAGAAAATGGAAGACATATAAGACCACTGATAATCTCCCTCGATCTGGGGCTCCACGCAAGATTTCACCCCATGGGGTCAAAATGATCACAAGAATGGTGAGCAAAAATCCCAGAACCACATGGGGGGACCTAGTGAATGACCTGCAGAGAGCTGGGACCAAAGTAACAAAGGCTACCATCAGTAACACACTATGCCACCAGGGACTCAAATCCTGCAGTGCCAGACGTGTCCCCCTGCTTAAGCCAGTACATGTCTGGGCCCATCTGAAGTTTGCTAGAGAGCATTTGGATGATCCAGAAGAGGACTGGGAGAATGTCATATGGTCAGATGAAACCAAAGTAGAACATTTTGGTCTAAACTCAACTCCTTGTGTTTGGAGGAAAGAGAATGCTGAGTTGCATCCAAAGAACACCATACCTACTGTGAAGCATGGGGGTGGAAACATCATGCTTTGGGGTTGTTTTTCTGCAAAGGGACCAGGACGACTGATCCATGTAAAGGAAAGAATGAATGGGGCCATGTATCGTGAGATTTTGAGTGAACACCTCCTTCCATCAGCAAGGGCATTGAAGATGAAACGTGGCTGGGTCTTTCAGCATGACAGTGACCCCAAACACACCACCTGGGCAACGGAATGGCTTCGTAAAAAGCATTTCAAGGTCCTGGAGTGGCCTAGCCAGTCTCCAGATCTCAACCCCATGGAAAACCTTTGGAGGGAGTTGAAAGTCCGTGTTGCCCAGCGACAGCCCCAAAACATCACTGCTCTAGAGGAGATCTGCATGGAGGAATGGGCCAAAATACCAGCAAGACTGTGTGAAAACCTTGTGAAGACTTAGAGAAAATGTTTGACCTCTGTCATTGCCAACAAAGGATATATAACAAAGTATTGAGATGAACTTTTGATATTGACCAAATACTTATTTTCCACCATGATTTGCAAATAAATTCTTTAAAAATCAGACAATGTGATTTTCTGGATTTTTCCCCCCATTTTGTCTCTCATAGTTGAGGTATACCTATGATGAAAATTACAGGCCTCTCTCATCTTTTTAAGTGGGAGAACTTGCACAATTGGTGGCTGACTAAATACTTTTTTGCCCCACTGTACATGAACCCCAATGTCCTTCCCAATCCTGGGGTGAATCACCATACCCATCAACAAAAAGATCAACCTTCCTTTTCTACTTAAGATTGCTCATGCTATCTTGGACAAGCCATTTGCCATCGACATTTGCTAGTTCCCTTTATGCCTCCTAATTGAAACCAAGACACTGTAGGACAGAGAGGGAAGGGAGAGAACACGGCAGCCACAACAGAAAAGGTAAAGACTCCCTTTATTAGTTTTCCTGGAAACGATATTGAAGTAGTTTGCCACTGCCATCTTCAAATACGTTTCATCAACTTCCCAGAATAGCTTATAGCCCTGGTATTCCCTAGAGATCTCCCACGAAAGTAGAAAAATCTATTATCAGTGTTGCCCTGCTCCTATAAGGGTAGTTGGTGAGTTGGAGCTCTCCAGATGCTCTATGCTTCACCACCTATCAGTCCCAGTGAGCAGGAGTGATATTAAGAGACTGTGGGAGATAAAGTGCAAAGTATTTGAAGAGGTTCTTTCTCTGGGCTCCGTAACATAACAAGAAGCAAGATGACATTGCCGTGAAACATCTCAGCCAGCCTTATTCTCAGGCATGGTAAAAAACACAACGCGTAGCCACCTCTCCCAACAAATGTAGGAACAGTTGCTTCCCAACTCCTGAATTTCAGTTGTAGGAAGCTGCCCTCCCTTTTGCTTACAGGTTTTTAAAACTTTCTACATGGTCTTGACTCGCAAGGTGCTTCTGGACCTGGGACTCAGAGGATTTAAAGAAATACCAGGCAGGGTGACCAGTGGGAAGGAGCAATGGGATAATTAGATCCAGGTGAGTTTACTGCTTCAAGAGTGATTCAGACTATCGCTCCACACTTCTCAAATCCCAAAGAAGAACATCTGTTATCTCGTAGAGAGGATACGGGCAGGTAAAGTGAAGAGGAAGAAAGCAAATGGTAGAATAAGGCCAACGGTATACTGAAAAAAGAGCCCTGACCAGCCTGATTCTCTGTCATCGCCCAAATTGGCAATTAAATCCAAAGGACCATGCATTAATGCCCTCCGTGGGATACAGCCCATGGGTCTGGATGCCACAAGTTTGGCAAGTGAAAAAAACCAAGCATGTTATGCAAGTTAAGCATAATATACACATCTTTAAATGACTAATCCAGATAATTTCAACCAGAATCAGTGCAGAAGAAGGCCCAGGGGAGAAGAGAGTGAAAGAAGGAATGGAGAATGAACACTACATGGCTGGAAATGCTGTGGCCAAACTGAAGCCCAAACAAAGGGCCCTTGCAGCAGCACCCTTTTCAATCAATACTCTCATTTAAGCATAAGTTATCAAGAATTTGCTCTCCTCCACAAGACTGCTTAGAAGCAGATGCCCTACCGTATGAGCCTGAGCTCCAGACACACGTACATATCCTCCCCACAGACATTCAAACAAAACATAAAGAGGGCTGTAGAGGCTAACCCTACCCCATATGAGGGGCCACACAGAGTTAAATGTCCTTCTTTCCAAGTCCTGACACTGAATTATATAGTGGCTGCACACAGAATCCAGCCTTATGCATACAGACTGGAAAACCAGATGGCCCCTGCCCTTTTCACTGACAGCAAGTGCACAGGAGGAGGATGCAGCCCTGGGAATTGGGCTACCCTCCATGGTCTTACACTGTCTTTGGAGTATGGGAGGGATTCTTTGAACAAAATGTCTAGTAAACCATTTTTGAGGATTTAGAGACCAGGATTGGGTTCATATGTTGTATAAAGCCATCATTTGCTTAACCATAGCTTAGTGAGTGGCTTGGTTCACATATGCTGTTATTTGCAAGCCACTTGAAATCCTTGGAAATGGAGCAGCCTAAAAGCCAAATAAATGAACAAATAAATTGGATCCTAAACCAAATCTTGGTTCAGCCACTCTCCATATCATCAACTGTTTCTCCATTGCAAGGCTTAGAAACCTTTCAAGAAACTTTCAAGACGAGTAAAACTGGGGGTAATGTGTGACTCTTAGCTTTTATATAGAAGGCCACATTGCCATTATGACCTCAGTTTACAAATTCATACGCTGTTGCCAAGCGCATGATACAAGTAAGGTTAATGAGCTGTGAGTCTGTTTCTCTAACACTGAGAAGTTCAGCCATTTCGCTCGGAGGGTGGATGTACCAGCATTGGGTAGCACTCAGCAAAGTCCCTGAGGACACAAAGAATCCTCTCATGTCATTTCACATCTTGGCATGTTCTGGTGTGAATCATAAATATGTTTTTCGTAAATTCTCAATTCCACTTCCATCCATCATGTATTTGTAAGCCTTTTGCTCGAGGCTTGCTTGTGCTGTAGTTTTGCTGTGAAAAATCCATTACTCAGAATCATTCCATCAAGGTAAGAGACGCCGTGCTGACTCACACCACCAGCCCATCTCACTCAGCAGCTTTTCTCTTTCCTGCAGACAGAGGTTTTCCTCTGTTTACCCCTAACAATGGTTAGTCAGATGCTTGCATTTTGCTCAGCCCTCTCCAAGAAGCTACATTTTCTGCTACCTGGCCACCGCTGCCCATCACAATGCCCCGAGGTGATGAATTTTGCAGGTTTTCCTAGCACCGTATCTTTCGTCTTGCACTTTGCTACGTTCCAAGAAGTGAGATGTGGCACTACATGTCATTTGGGAGCCAAAAGCAACTTCTTCAGAACTGTAACAAAGGGCTTATTTAGAAGAATATTTAAGCAGTTGAAGGGAGGGGGGAGGATCAACTGGAAGCTCAAGCTGGCTGTCTAAAGAGCTCATGTCCCAAGCTGAATTTGGCCAAACATACAAAGGAATCATTCACAAATTCAGAAACACACAGAGAGAGGGAGATTTAAGAATCTCAACCAGATTGCCCACATTACAATTTGGGAAAATTCAGCAGCAGGAAGTTAAAAACCAAACCAAATAAAACAGAAGAGCTTTCTTTATTTCTAAGCCCGGGTCCCCCGTGCAGAAAGTTAAGAGGGGTCCCATCTCCTCTCAGTGCACTTGGAATGGGGCAATTGGTACCAAGTTCAAATGGCAAAGCTGTGTCTGGACATGAAATAAAACAAAAGCCTATGTTGCTGTCCTCTGAAGACCCAGACACAATAACTACTACAGCGGCAAAAATAGCAGCAGAGCCTCAAGCAGGGATACATCTGTTTATTTATAGCTTTCTCCACACAAAGCAGAAAGGGGAAAATTGCAGACAAGGAATGAGTGTGTGTCCCACATGCAAGGCCCTTAACCATTTTATTCTCACGTGATTATCCACCTACTACTCTTGGTAAAAGCAGGGGATAAGAAACTTGATGCCCAGCTTTTTATAGTGTTTTCACTATAAAAACTCTTATGTGTAGTATCCCAGCAGATCCGTGTTATCTCTATATTAGAGAGGAATTTGGGAGGCGGCTGAGAACAGGGGCTTGACAAAGGCTACCTAGCAAGTGCATTGCAGAGGCCAAACAAATTTTCCCGGCACTGGTTCTTAACCCTCCTCCAATTCATCACTAACGTTAAAGGATAAGCAATCTGCACCACATTTGATGATCAACTTAGCTGTTTATTTAATCACCAGTTTTATCCTGCCTTTTCTCCAAAGAGCTCAAGTTAACATACATCTGCCTTGCCCCCCCCCCTTCCTCTAGATAGGAGACAAGATTAATCATTGATCTGAACCACATCAGAGTAGCCATTGAACCCTGGACGTTCTGGATCAACCAGGAATTGAACTCAGATATCCCTTCCTGTAAGGCAGTGTTGTCCAAACTTGGCCACTTTAAGATGAGTGGACTTCAACTCCCAGAATTCTGGGAGTTGAAGTCCACTCATCTTAAAGTGGCCAAGTTTGGACAACACTGCTGTAAGGCACTGAAGACCCAGTTCTGCCTAAGCACTGGGCCAGGTGGTTAGTTGAGCCTGTTTTAGTGGCTTATGCGATTGCCTGCAGAGAGCATCAGTTATGGATACATGAGCTGCCTCTGATATATTTTTCTTGCTGTTTATGTTATATTCTTGACGTTTTTAGCTGGTTGCTAGCCACCCATAGTTGCATGGTGAGTGGGTAGCCATGTAAGTGGAATGAATGAATGAATGAATGAATGAATGAATGAATGAATGAATGAATTAATGAAAGCATCACTAGTCTGGTGCACAGAAACATGACATGCCTTAGCTACAGCCTCAGGAAGAAAAGCTGAATGTGGAGAAACCAGTGGAAAAGCCCATGAAAACAGAACGTCAGGCAGAGGAGATGATTCTCAGTTAAAAATGAGTGGATGTGCTGCTGGTGGGGAATAAGAGAATGCTTTAGGAACCAACCTGCATTGAATCAGGGCAGTATTGCCTAGGGAGGCGAGGAAGATATAGGCGACCCCCACTATCCTTGCCAATAAGCATGATAGCTGGGGCTGATGGGGGCCAAAGTCTAACGTCTGATGTCGCCTACCCATGTTCTTCATTGAGTGGCAACATTCTCCAGACAACTTTCTTTCTCAGCCCTACCTGAAGATACCAGGAGTTGAACTTGCTGAGATGTCTGGCATAGAAAGCAAATACTCTGCCCTAGCACGAGGGGTTATCTAAACTACTTGCCCCTTGTGACATACAGTATCAACAGAAGCAGGAACCTACTCTTGTCTGGAGGGAGCCAGTTTGTATTCTCTTTCACATTGTGACAGCCTTCCCCAGACTGGCATTGCCGAGATGATGCTGGACTATAACCTCATTATCCTCTGCTAGTGTGGCCCATGTGGCCCTAGATGAGACCAACACATCTAGAAGCCCCAGGCTGCAGAAAACTACTCTATAGTACTGTACCACACTGCCGGGAGGGTTTCTCCACCATTATTTCATATTAGTACCATAATAGAGTTAGTACAACTAGAGCAAAGATGCAATTAACAGTTCAGTAATGCACTCCAATCCACCCATGCAGCTCAAACACTGGCCTGGATATCAACAACATCATAGTCAGGCCGCTGCACTTGCACACTGTACATTTCAAGTGTCTTGTTCTTCCTTATTTCTTTCATCTTATTTGACACTCAGATTATGCCATGAGTTTTAATACCGAGCCTAGATTCCCCTCCTGTTAGACAGCACATATCTTAAAGCTTTCTCCCTGAACTGCTTCCTTGAGTTCCAGAGTTTTCACTGTTTGGCTGGGAAAGGATCCAAGATCTTTAATTCCCAACACAAAGGAAGATTCTTTTATTAGATTCACACCCTAATGAAGCCATCTAACCCCTGGAATAACCAGATCAGAAGGTGTGTGTGTGTGTGTGTGTGTGTGTGTGTGTGTGTGTGTGTCTTCAAATCAGTGTTGACTCCTGGCGACTGCCTAGACTAGTCCCTGCAATTTTCTTGGCAAGTTTTCAGAAGTGGTTTGCCATTGCCTGCTTTCTAGGGCTGAGAGTGAGTGATCGGCCCAAAGTCACCCAGCTGGCTTTGTGCCTATGGTGGGACTAGAACTCATGGTCTTCTGGTTTCTAGCCTGATGCCTTAATCACTCCATCAAACTGCTCTATATCTCTTTTTTATTAAGGTATAAAAAAAGATTGCTCAAACAAGAGAGTCAAGCTCAATGCTGGTCCATCTTCCCCATTCCCAAGTTCCATCACATATAGACAAAAGAACATCTAAACTTCTCACACAGAACCAAATTAACTTGGTTATCTATTTGCAGTTTCCCCTAAAGCTGTGGCAATGCCAGCCTCTGCATTCTCCAAACAACACGCCTGGAGCTATAAGCACACTTAGTCTAACAAACCCACCCGTCTAGGGAATCAGACTCCACAGGACCCTCTAGCAAGCCCAAGTTAAAGAGTGCCCGAATTCAAGACAAGCACAGCACCATGCCCAGGTTATACAGGACATTTTGTGTGTGTGTGTATGTGCGCGCACCTTTGAGTCAGTGTTGACTCCTGGCAACTGCCTGGACAAGTCCCTGCAGTTTTCTTGGCAAGACTTTTCGGAACAGAACTCACAGACTCCCAGCTTCTAGTCTGGTGCCTTAATCACTACAGCAAACTGGCTCTCTTATATATGGCATACCTCCTAATAATAAAAGGTTGTCCTATATTTTTTTTCCTTTTATTTTTGTAAACGTGTCCTGTTATAAATTTTAATTGTATATTTATTGTTTTGGTATGTTGTGAGCCACCCAGAGTCCCCCATTGGGGGGAGATGGGTGGGGACAAATTTAAATAATAATAATAATAATAATAATAATAATAATATCTCTACTAATAATTAGGTAGATAGGCAAGTATTGTGCTGCTGATATTATGAAGAAGTGCTGGCTGGAATCACAGCACCACCAGCTTTAGGAATTAAGCGCTAACTACTACTATCTTCTCCTACTACCTACACTGGAAGGTATTGCTACACCAGCCTCCCAGCCTCCCCCCCCCCAGCTTCACTTGAATTAACCCAAAGTTTTGATCTCTTGTTTCCCTGTTATTCTAACATCCACCTCCCCGCATCCCGTTTTCCCCCTCCCCACCCTACAGTAATGGCAGGAAATGGCACCACATCAACCAAAGAACGGGGGAAGTGAGATGCTGTCTGTAAGGAAAAGGAAAGCCAGCAATTGTGAACAGAACAATGGCATGAAAGGAAAGTGCCCCTGTGTCTCCCCCAACCAATAGTTCCAGTGGGGATCAGGATAAGGAACCTGGGAAGGAAGTGGGGCGCACAAGGCCCAGTGACTTAATCGAACGGGAAAGAGAATGTCTTTCTCCCTCCACCATTCCAATGATGGCTATCCACAAGACAATCCATGCGCAAGCTTGGCCCAAAAGGAGGTAGTTTGCAGAACAGCTTAAACATCTAAGTAAACAGCGCACGACTCCACCGGTTGGCCTCCAAAATTGATCTGACCAGACACGACGCAGTCTAAACTCTAGCTGAGAGGAACAACCAGGTGCCCAGCTTCATCTCGATTCAGAGCCACGTGTTGAAACCACGTGCGACAAGAAGTGAACTAATTCAATAAAACCTTTAGTTAAACTCGCAATAAATAGCCACAGAGGAAGTTGCCTACAGCATTCGTATAAGTCTTTACCTCCTTCTAATTAGCTCCTCCTTGGATCTGATTGTTCCGATGAATGAGATGAGTTGGGTGACCAAAACACCCCCAGTGAAGAAATGCTGCAGAATATTACACCCCAAAGTCAGATGCCTCTTGCATCTCTGCACAAATCACTCCTCTCAACTCACTTGCTTCCAGTCTATCAGGACAGGATTCTAGTGGTGCCTTCTATGGCATGCTTGAATGGGCAAATGGAAAACTGAAAACTAGGAGCCTACCTTTACTGGTGCTATAAAAGATTGGTAAAGCAGTCTGTACATGGAAAATGACAAAACAGGGGTTATATTTGTTAAGTTGTAATATTTTATGGAAAAGTATGTCCAAATATGCTTGTGTGGAAAGCAGTAGAGAAATGAATTAAATAAAATAAGGCTCTGATGACATGGAATAATAACAGAAGAAAAAGGAGAAAAACTCTTTTTTTAAGAGTCCAGATTGCCGCAGATGGGTGGGGGGGAATGGCAGGAAGAGAAAATCTCTTCTGAAGCCTCTCTTTGCCCCTGGATTATGCCACCTCAGTTGCAACAAAAAGGAAGCAACAGCATCACAGCGTCCCAAGCTAATTTTTTTCCTGAAGAAGCTCATCCTCCAACCCTTCTGGGGAAGAGTGGTGTTGCCTTACTCTGCTGCTTGCCACTGAGCGACTGTGCGAGAGGCTTGGTTGGAAAGGAAATTAATCCCCAAGATCCCTCTGCAATTGCTCTTGTGGAAAAACAAAGGACTACACATGGGATTACAGGCAGATCACTGCCCTCACTTACTTAATGTGGGCTAGGGGAACTGCAGGTCAAGCCATCCGGGGATGTAAAGTCGGAGGATGGCTCCTGTGGTCAGAAGGCCCAGGACACCCAGCTCCTGCAGCGCGGCCTGGCCTTCCGGGCCTCACTGCAGGCAAGGCGCTGACGGAGAGAGACCCCTCCATCTCTCGCAGCTGCCACCGAGAAAATGAGGTCACGGACTAAGGGGCAGCTGGCCAGGCAGCAGCCTTATGGGAGAGAAAAACTAAGAGCTTCCCAGAACCTCCTCCCTTTCCTCTCTGGGCTCAGGAGAGAGACCGGGGTCTCCAGATCCACAGACACCCAGAACAAGGGGCTACACTGACTCTGAAATACAGAAGCTGGTTTTAAAAGAGACTCCTCAAAACAGGCCTCAGATACTTGGGATGTGCTCAATCCCACCTTATAGGCATCGGCACTCACAGTTTCTTGCTTTTACTGTATATTTCCATAACAAATGTAAGAAAGGAATCGTTTTGATAGGTGCAGATTTTCCCAGGCTGCGACCACTGAACAGCTTCTTGATAAATAACTGTAAGAACATGCTCTTCTTTGAAGCTTAAAATTATTATTCTGCTAGATTTCTCACTCCCTCACTATAACCCTTCAAATCACTTGGTTGCCCTCCTCACATCTGCTCTGCTCTGTCCACCTCTTCCTGTTAAAAGTCTTGCATTCACCCACACAGACTTCAACTTCCTCTAGGAAAATTCCCGCTTCTGGATCCTCAGGCATAACCAGAGGCAGTCCTGCCTTTAAGCAAGGCTGAAACCCTAAATGTAGTCAAATGGGATCATTTGGGATCAGAACGGTTCCAAGGAGAGAAACAGACTAGAGCCATTTCTCTCATCAGACAAACTCCCAAAGCCAGATTTTCAGAGGGGAGGCAGCACATCAGCTACCACGGCTTTTACTTTTACGGCCATTATAGACTGATCTTCTGTGAGCACCCATGATATAATATACAACTATTTTGGAGCGGGGGCAACCTCCCCCCCACCGAAACCTGAGAGCAACCCAAGTAGATATGGCCAGGACATCACACGTTTACTTACACAGACCTTGTTCCAAGCAAGGATTACAGAACAGACAGTAAGATCAGCACCTGTCCCCCTTTCTCCCCAGCAATTCTGATTCTTACCAACAAAATGGCTGCTCCTACATTACAGGGCAGCAGTCTGTTGCAGCAACCCAGCTACAAACTGAGCTTGGCTTCTGGTTCTTGATGCAGCGGGCAAGGCAAGGCAAGGCTGAAGGGGTGCACGCCCTAAAAGGCCACTAGTTGCTCGCATAGATCCTAGATGCTCGGTTTGAAAAGAAGCACGGCTGATACGTCTGCAAAGTTGCTGAAGACACAACAGCCATTATTTCACATTCTCAACATAGAAGCCTATTTATGCTTCCTCTTACATGAAAATGTGGGCAACAGGTAAAGAAATTAAATGGGATTTCTTCTTTGGCAACATGTGTGGAAAGGAGGAAAAAGGATTTCTACACTGCAGGTTATGGATGGTGCTTACAGTAACTGCAGATGATATACAGGCTTGCAACCAGATTACAAGAACAAGTTCTGTCACCTACATATTTCAACACTTCACAGTTGTAACGGTTGTGGGAATGACCTTGGGAGACAAGGGGGAAGAGCCACAGCCAGGGGAACGTCAGTCGGAGAAGAGGCAGCTTAGCCCACAAAAGGAATGTGGGTCGGGTAAGCAGCTCAGAAGGGACCTTCCCTAGTTTCTTGGGCTGTAAAGGCGAGGGGGAGAGAGATATACTTTCAGACTTGTAAGATTCTGTTAACGTAACCTTGCGATAAAATAAAATTAGTCCATCTGGTCGTGCTTCCTGTCGGGACTACCTCACTAGGCTGACATCAATCTTGCAAGTCTGAAAGTACATTTCTCCCCCGTCCCCTTTACAGCCCAAGAAACTAGGGAGCGTCCCTTCTGAGATGTTTGCCACGCCCACATTCATTTTGCAGGCTAAGCTGCCTCTTGTTCCGTGGCTGTGGCTCTTTCCTGTCTCCCAAGGTCATACCCACATACCATTACAACAGTTCCCAACTTACAACTCCTGGGCTGAATAGCCAAACCAGAGTCCAAGTGAAATGGCTAATTAGTGAGCTGGAATCAAATTCTCAATGGATAACCCTGTTAGTCCAGACTGCAAAAGCAAGTCGGGGAGCACATTATGAGCTTTCTAACAGATGTGTAAAATAAATATACGGTACATAGAGAAGTGGGGCCAAATGGTCTTGAAATGCAAGCAATGCTATCTGTGATAGTTCTGGATCAAGTACAGATGGACACAAACTATTTTACAAAAATTAAGCCCCATATCATAGTCCTCTTCAGAACCTAAGCACGGAGGAAGGTAAGAATATGCTCCATAGCTTTTCCTCTCTACCCCACAGCCTCCCCATCCTTATTAACTGCTCAGCAAAAAATATGTTACTACATCCTAATGCTATCAAAAGATAGAATCTGTACACACACACACCCTTTTCAAATTACATCTCTATAAAACAAGAAGCTAGGCATGTACAACCTCTCTCTCACACCCATTACAGGCATTTCACAGATGGAAAAACCAAGGCAGAGATCTTGACAAGTTGATAGAATTCCCTGGCTGGGTTCACACAGCACAGCAAACAAAGGCTTCATGTGGTGAGGTAGCCAAACATGCTACAACTTACTGGCTGTGTCCACACAAAATGCTGCCCACGGCTAACTGAATAATGGTTTCATTAACTCAGTTCCCTGGTACTTTTTTTTAATATAACATTCTGAGCCATAAACTGAACAGCCTGGCTGGATTCATTCACTGCATGGAACAGAGTTTTGCAATCTCAGGAACTTTAAGATGTGTGGACTTCAACTCCCAGAATTCCCCAGCCAGCCATGCTGGCTAGAGAATTCTGGGGGTTGAAGTCCACACAACTTACTGAGGTTGCAAAACCCTGGCATAGAGCTACCGGCTTGCAGGCAGTTTAGTCTAGCATGCTGTGAGTCCATGCGGTGTGGTTTGGTTTTAGCTTAACCTGATGTGCAGATCCAGCTATTGTGGTTTAGGGCTGAGCATGCTATGCGAAGTCTGTCACCGCCTTGGAGATGGCCAGCTGATTTTTTTCACGGAGGCCTGCAGAGGGGCAAAGAGCGGGCCCTTCTGCCTATCAGGAGAGGCCTCTCAGCAAAGAAAGTTGGCGCCGATCATAGCCGGGAGAGCCATTTCAGGAGGCCTGCGCGAACTCAGCGCCCTCGAGGACGGGGGAGAGCATTCTGCTCGGTGTGTTCAGGATCAGAATCAGAGGCTGCAGCGAGGAGGATACTGCACTCCCTGGAAACCCAAAGTCCTGCGGGGCTGCAGCGCAAATGATGGTCAAAAGTCCCTCCCAGGCCAGACGGGCTGCTGCTGCTGCTGCTGCTGCTGCTTCCCCCGCCCCTCAACAGCGCGTGCCGGGTTGCAGCCGCGCCCTCGGCGTGTTTACCAAAACGGAAATCCACGGACCTTCCGAAGCCCACCTCGAGCAGGGCGCCGGGCGCTGCAGCTGCGGCGGGGCTGACTCTAGGCGGGCCGCAGTCAGTCGCCCGCGCGAGGCCGATGAGAGGGGAAGGGGCGCGCGCCAGCGGGCTTCAAAGGGAAGGGGTTGTCTTGCCACAGGGGGAAATCCACCCACCGGCTCCGGAGATTTCCAAAAGAAGTCGGGTGAGTGACTGGAAGGAAGCCGCAGAAGCGAAACTCCAGCACCGGTTCGTAGCAATGCCCGCACAGACGTGCGTGCGTGTGTTGGGAAGGGAGGTATCTGAACACTACTGGTAGGAAGCCGTGAAGCAATAGGCACGGATAACGGCCGGACCCCGTAACATTTTATTTATCGCAGTCAAGTAGCGTCCCCATCCAAGACTCGGTCGGCTCAAAGGCAATTTTTAAAAAGTCTGCCATGTTCATAGAAACAGTACTCCATTAAAACGTCGCATAACACAAAACTCAAACCGGCTCTAAAGCGAGCAGCAGCCCTACGACTCGCCCCGCGAACGCGGCGGAAGAGGAGCTGTACTTCTTTCTTCGGCCAGGCGGTCCCACGGAGCGCGACGTCCAGCTGCCGCCCGTCTTCCACGCAGCCCCCGCGGAATCCGGTCCCTCTGAACGCCGCCGCTGGGACCATCTAAGCCAAAACCGTCCTAAAGCTCAGCGCCGCGACCGAACGCAGCCAACTGTTGCTTACTTCGACAAGCCACGGTTGCAAATCATGGCTGAATGCCATATAATGAAAACAAACCCATCTGCAGGGACTGATTTCTAAGCAGACACGCAAAAGACTCCAAGGCAAGGAGCAGCTCCGCTTAAACCTCCACCTTACAGAGCCTGCATTCGCACGATACAGCTGAAGTCCGGCTAACTAACCACGTGTTAGCTTCGCGTGCTATGCGCGCCCAGCCCGCGGGTTAGTTTATGGTTCAACGTATCGCGCGAATCCAAACAAGGGGATTGAGCCACCCACGGACAAGCGTGTCGTGTGAACACAGCCACAGGTTCTGCTGCATGGGTATTCGCCCCAGACTCTGGGCCCGCGGCTTGCTGAAATAACTCAGCTGACTGGGTTCGTACAGCATACCCAATCTCGAAGCAGCCCACCCTATTTTAGCGTAGTCCGTAGGGAGAACTCGGCCTGGGTCGATATATTTCCTTCGGCGCAGATTCACCGGGCTCCCAACGAAGCCCGCTCCGGCTTCGGCCGCTGCAACTCAGCCGGAGCCTTAAGGAGCAGCAGGGCCCCGGCGCGCGGGAGCGGCGAGCCTCTGGCGCAGCGGGCGAGCCCCGCGTCCCCTCCCCGCTCCGCAGCCCTCCCCCGGCGACGCAGTCGGCCTACAGGACTGACCCCTCGTTCGAGGGGAAGCTCCGGGAAGAGCCGCGAAGGAAGAGGGCGCCTCTCCCTCCCCACTCACCCCGCGATGTCACTTGTGGCGGACGGGGGTGGCTGCCACCGAAACAGCCGCGGTCGCTCCGCAGGCACCCCGCGGCATTTCGCGCAGGCACCGCGGCGATCTCCCCGGTCCTCGCTTCCAAAGGCCGCTTCGGAAGAAAGTGATGTCATGGCTTTAAAACGGCGGGACTCCTCCCTGCATCCTGACCCGCGGCAGCCAATGGGTGCCTGGTCCAAGCTTCCTTGGCGCCAGATGTTTCTCATTTAGCAGCACCGGCGGCGGCGGCGCTCCTCGGGCTGCTCCGGGCCTAGTTGGGCGACAGCAGCTGCACGAAGGCAGCAGCGTTGAGGCTGCTGTGAGAGGAGAAAGCCTTGGCGCGTTGGAAGGGACAGGCAAGCAACTGCGGTGCTTGTTAGCTTTTCCTTTTGCTGCTGCTGGGCTCATTCTGGATCTCCTGTGTCTCCCTCCCAGGGAGGAGCCTTCTCTGGAGTCTTCTTAATTAATTTCTTAAGCCACCAATCTTTCCATTATTATTATTAACCTGCCATGTTATTAATATGGTAATAAGGGACTTGAGTACCAAGCCTTAGGATCAGCTGTTACAAGATTAAAATAAAAGAGTTGAGATTCTAGAGATCACATGTGTCTTCGATGTAGGCTTGCAACTTTTTCTGGGAAATATGGCTGTGTTCATACAATGTGCTCATGCTAACCTAGGTTTAACATGACTTTGCAAATGTATCTAATTATCCTAGTTTGCTCAATATATTGAATTATAAACTAAGCACCAAAACAGGGATTATATATACAATGCACCGAGTCACGAAGTAAGCAACTGCATTTTAGCCCACTAAATTATGCGAAACCCAGCGTTCAAATCCAAACAGTGCCTGGGTTTGTGCACCACGCTAAGCAATAGCTTTTAATAATGATTAAAGATTATTTAGTTTTTATTTAGAATTCACCCTTTGTGCTAAACCCTAATATTTTAAAGCCAGAAGTGTGCAGACTATTATTTTTTTTTTTTTTTTTATCTGCGCTCAGTCGTTACCGACTCTGCAGTGACTGCTTTGGACAAGTCCTTTGCAGTTTTCAAGGCAAGGTGTTTCAGAAGTGGTTTGCCAGAGCCTCCTTCCTAGAGCAGAGCCCAGCTGGCGAGTGCAGGAGGCGGGGTTTCCGTTGCTTTGCGCCCTTTTTGGGTGCGCCCGGTTTTTCACGCTTACCAGCAACTGTTCCCAACTCCTTTTTGCAAGGCGCCGCCAGCATTTTTCCTCCCACCGGAGTGAGAGTACCCATTTATCTACTCACATGAGTTTTCGAACTGTTGGGTTGACAGGAACTGGGGAGGAAACAGGAGCTCACCCTGTTAACGCGAAGGCTGGACTTGAACCGCTGAAGCGTCGACCATTTCTGGCCGGCAACTTTCAGCATCATTAAGCCGCTGCGCCACCGCGTCCCCCTGCAGACTATTATACAGCTTAGTATAATGTGAACATAGCCATTTTGTTAAGACAAAATCCTGCCCCTTCCTCATTAATTTCTTTCTGTGCAACTGCATGCACATATGGGAATACACTGACATCTTGGGTTTATATATTGTGTGAAGTCATGGATTGCTTGGCTGTGGTTTATTAAATAAAACAGCTGTGTTTTTACTGCCTATTATGTAGAAATTATGCTGCAAGTTATAATGTGCCCAGTGTCTCGTGTGAATCCAGCCCTTAAGTCATACAGGAATGTTATGACATTGTCCTATATATTCCAATGATTCTGTTCTAATTATGCCCAAGACTGTTTGCATACATCCACAGCCACGGCTGGAACACAGATAAGGGTTCCAGCTCCTGATAATTCAGCAAACTGGTTTGTTGGGGAACAGCTATCCTGCCCAATGTATCAGCCACATCTGTGGTGGTTGCCCAGGCAATACTTGCCAATCTTTTTCAAGCTGATACTCCCCCCCCCAAAAAAATCCACACTTGGATCTATCGTCTTCCTTGCCTGCTTTTTGTATTCCCATTTCACCACTTTTATTTGTCTTTATTGGGGGAGGGGTGTATACAAGGGTAACTGAATCAGCTTGGGTTTCGTGACTACTCTAGTCTGGAAGCAATGAGTAAGGTCAAACTGTCCCTTCCTTCTGAGCGTTGGTGATACAGAGACCCAGAATTACGAGTAAACCTATAACCAATGTTGGATAAAAGCTAGGTACACTCCTTTAAGTTCTTCAGGGGGGACCTAACTCCCATAGCTCCCTCCTAGTGCTGTTCATTGCTCAGGGTGGTGGAACCACAAGTAGTTAGGTGAAATATTTCCCCCCAGAAACAACTGCTCAGGTAAAAAGTTTGAGCATCACCAGTGCCCACTTTGGATCTTGCTTGTTTTACTATTCCAAAAAGCAGTTTATATATGTCACTCTCTGGAGGCTCCTTTGGGGTTCACAACAGGCCGTAAGTTTCAGAATATATTGAGTGGGGTGAGGGGGAAAGGAAATAGAGCTTACTGCAGACCAAAAGTCTCAACTTCAACAGATTTTCTCTGTAAACCATGACCAGCTTTGGCTTGCTCACATAAAAGGCTCTGTGCACCAGGACCCTATGATTTTTTTCAGACTGTGGTTACAGCTCTCCTTTCCAGGGGGGAAAGGTGGGGCTTGAGCTCATTCCCTCTGAGGTGAAGCATGTGCATAAGTAATGGTGCCCTGTTGAATCTTTATTAGGATACCATACCTAGGCTGCAAAAGTCCAGATGACCACTAGATGGCAGCCACGATATTGAAGCTTTCACCCGATTCCTACAAATCAAACCCTTGTTAGGGGGACCACCTGTAAAGGTGGGCGCCAGTGTTGGCACCTCTGCTTATTCACCTTAAAGGCATAGCTAGCAAAATAGGAACAACCATAAATATGAGGGGAGAACTGAATACCGCCCAACCCAGGGCAGTAAGAAGGGACCCGTATTGTACTTCCCCAGAATTCTTACATGTTTCTAGGCTTGACTGCAACTGTTTGAGGCTTTGTCATGCTTAGTTGTTTTTGCCATTCAGAGCTTCCATGAACAAGGTCAACAGCAGCCTGGTACTAACAGGAGTTCAGGACTAGATCTCTTTACTGCTGCGGCTCCAATATGACCCTGGCTGGCTTTTTAATAAACGTTACTTCTCTCTGTGCTGGTGCTCTGTAACGCGTTGCCTACTTAAGTTATTGGATGAGATGCAATGGAACTTTCCAGCCTCTACTGTCTCTTTCTCCCCTCTGCTGGCAAACTGTTGTACCTTTTTTGAATGATGCGCTTTTTTGACTATGAGCTTTCCCGTTTCAGGAACCTAGTGTACCTATCACCGCCATACTTAGCAGATTCTTAATTTTTCCTTTTCTCAATCCCTTGGTGTTTATACATCTCTTTAAAGCTCTGCAAGAACTAATGAGAAAATGGAGACCCCCTTATTCTTAAGAGATTAATGGACTATCTCATATACTGGGCTGTTATGGCTTGCTGAATTAAGTCACAATTTATTCCATTCACAAAATATAATTCCCAATAGTACTGGGTCTTGTAGTTGCTTTGCCTCCATTGTTATAATGGTAGTATCATACTTTGTTGACACATGCCAAAAGTGATGGTTAACCACTGCCTGTTTAAATATGCAACCAGCTTACAGCAACAGGATGGGTTCCTTTTTCCTCTCACCTGACCCAATGTTCATTAACATGATGGTGAGAAGATAGTCCACCAAAATTTCAGCCTCTAGGTATCAGTCAGATATTGCTGAATGACAGGACTGGTCACAAAGGCAAAGCATGTGTTGCTAAGTAGAAAGCTTTCTCCATTAGTTTTTCTCAAAGGAGTTAGAAATGCATGTTAAAGCATACACGCAGAAGAGGTAAAGATGAAGCAGCATTTAGGAGTGCTTTGGAAATAAGAGGGAGAAGGATGCACCACCCAGAATGGACAGGGTTAGACTTGAGTGTATATATAGCAGCTAAATATCTATTTTTGAGACACTGATAATAATTTACAGACCAAACATATGCATGCCTCTTTGTGCAGGGACCTAATGCTAGGGAATTACTATAGGCCTGTGTGCAAAATGCTTCAAATTTGAAATGCCTCATTTCAAATTCCAAACAGCCATCTCCGCTGAAACGGTCTATTTCAACCATCCTGGAAATACTTCAAGCTGAAAAGAGAGTGTTTTGAACTTGGAACATTCCCAAAGCAGCCCATTTCAAACTAGACACAACCATTTTGAATTTGAATCAAAACAGTCTGAATGTGAACCATTTTGCACAGTATTAATTTACCTTCAGGAAAGAATATCCAAAGATTTTCAGTCATTTGTAACATTAGCTTCTATTCGAAGGTAGCGGAACAAATATAAATAGTTTCTGGACATGAAGGCACAGAAGCAACACTTTGAGGGAACTCTGCTGATTGAGGGATATGATTTGACATGTCTCAGGTTTGCATCAAATATAAACAAGGAAATTATATTCTTCTGCCTTCTTGAGTCCTTGGGTTCCAATTCAGGATAAATTCTGTATGCTTTCTTTTTCCTGTATCTACTCAGGGGGGCCAAATGATCATTTTTAAATTGGCTCTACAATTTCTTCTCTCTAGAGGGCTTGGCAAAGGAACTAATTACATTCACACAATTAGAAGAGCAAGCTGTAAAATGTATCCAGTATTTTTATTTTTATACTATAGGGGATTTGTACACATTACAATGTAGAGGTGGAAAATTGCTTATACAGGCTTCAGTGCTAAAGGAAAAGAAAGGGGGGAAAATCCAGCTGTGTAGCCATTGCACATTATACATTAACAGGCTAGTATACAGTACAGATAATAAAGAGCTCTGCTTTTAGCATGGCTCAGCCTGTGACCTCAAATACACTCCCAATATTTCAACTGTGGAAAATACTCTAAGCCATTTCCTCTTATCAGAGCCTGTGACTATGAATAAGGCAGAGGCTTTTGCTTTTTGTATTAATTCAGTATTAAGATTTCCTGTGTTTTCTCTCCATTTATACCAGAAGCCAAAAGGCATTCACTGAATGAGATCTGAAAGAAGTCACTCAAACATGCTAAAGCTGCCTTCCACACGGTTTTCTAGACAGACATTAAATCTGGGCAAGATTTAATAGAGAGATGGCAAAACATTGGAAGCCAGAAAGATTTCAAGAACAGCAGATGCTTTATCAGACAGGGAGACGTTAATCTCTTCTCTCAGTTGATAGGGGCTGGTTCTGAATTCCCATTGGTTGCAGGTGGTTCTTTCTTACTGTCCTCCTGCCTTGATCCACTTGTCACAAGATGCTGCATATTCTAGTAGAGATAGACAGTTATAAATGTACTCTATCATTTTCATGATAATACAAATTGTAATCATATTAATACATTATGCCAACTCCAAAAAGTATTAATTTCAACCAGATACCAGTAAGATGGCTTTTCTTTGTGGATGTTATGACAACAAGGAGGATCCACAAATATACAGACAATTTGTATGCAAAATTTGTCTATATTCTAAGGAAGTCAACAAATAAAGCAGCTGAGGAGACATTTCAAAAGAAATTGCCTGAATGTTTATCAACTGAAACTGGCAATTCAAAGCCCTGCACCACCTGCCAGTTCCTAACCCTCCCCATACTACTGACCAGCTGTGGTATTCCCCCCCCCCCGCAAACTTTCCCCCAACCCATGTAGTGAGCAGATGGCTAATCCCCTTGACAAACAAAATGTCACAGCCTCAGAGCCAGGCTCCGAGATGTGGGCAGATCAGGTCCCGCCAGGTGCTGCACCTACTGATTCAAACAGCCACTGAATCCAACACTGATACCCTCTCAGGCCCCTCCTCAACCAGCACTGATCCTCTTTACCCAACACAGGTGCCAAGAAGCAGGGCAACACCCACCCCCCAGGCTGGAGAATCCTGCACCCTGTCAAAGTAGGCACCTCATGAGCAACTGGCAAGACACTGACTCTGCAACCAAGCCCTAGCAACTGCTGAGCAGGAAAAGCCTCAGCTGTGCACACTCAGTGGGGAGAGGATTTAAATTGCACAGAGACTGCCTTCTGTTGCTGGAAGTAACTTTGGCATCTGGCTTTGTACTTTGTGAATTCCTGCTCTTGACTCCTGCTTTGTTTTGACCTCAGTGTGTTCCTGACAAAATCTCTGGCTCCTTTCTCAGTACTTTTCAGGCTATTGTATGGTATTTGACTACAGATTGTCTGACTCGGATTATGTCTTCTCCTCAAGCCTCTAATAATCTGGCACACTCTTTCTCCTTCCCCAACTCCTCCTCTATTGCCTTCCCCTGCCTGTCTGCTGCCACCTCTCCAGACAAGCCTTCCTGATGCTTTTACAAGCCTCACTGCAAACACATTGCTCCTAAACACCCCACTCTTTCTGCGGTGCATGTGTATTCCCACCCAGCATCTCAGTAAGCCTCACCCCAAGCACTCACTTCACACCTGCACTTTGCCTGCCAATTTGGAACACCCAATTTGGCTGTTTGTTGAAGCCAGGACATGAAAGAAAACTGGCTCCTCTTTTTCTTTATGGTCCGCCTGTGTATATGGAAAGCCTGGCTGGCTCTTTTCAAGGAAGCCTTTATAGAATAGGCAGCCTCACTGGTTCTAACAATAACACTTGGCAACTAGACTCTCATGAAAAAAAAAATCCACCAGAGAAATCCTCCAAACCCAGCACAGTACCTGCACTGATAGCTCTTGTGGAGGTTCTGACACAAGAGATGTAATTTGTCTGGGAAAAACTCCCCTTCCTGCCTGTGTTGGAAGTCCTTGTCGAGCTATGTCTTCATCTGAGCGCACATTTATGGGAGCTTCAGCCATATTTTTGGTCAGTTGGTTCTCAAGGGCAGCAGAAGCATCAGCGAGAAGGGGAGAAGGAGGACACTGCATACCATCTCCAACAACATCCAAATCCTATCAAAGAGAAAACAAAAGAAGCCCATTTGGGATTGGGGGAACATGGTGCATACCACTGTTTTTCCCCCCTCCCAAAAAATCCTAACTGTAGTTTAATTTTTGTGTGAACACATATCATAGGAAGGCATAAAAAAGTAAGCTTGACAACTTGATTTTTAGGCAGCCTGTCTAGGCTTCATTTCATCTAGAATTGCTGAAATGATAGACACTACAGAAGCAGGCCTTCCTTGTAAGAAAAGACAAATATCCTATCAATACAGCTGAATAGGAAAATCAGGTACCAGCTCTAAAATTTGGATAAAGCAAGATACTGTGGTGATCTTTATCTAAGTCAGTCCTATATTCTGCTAATAGGAATGGGACCTATGCTGATCTTTAACTGATAGTCTTGCTGTCTTAGATAGCGTGCCTCTGTCTCTCTATTAAAAAAAAGTGGGAGTGAAATAGAAGGGGATATCTGTAGATCCAGAGCAGCCAGTATGGTGAGGCAAGACCTTCAAAGTACACAGTTGCCAAGTGTGTCTGCTGATAAGACAGTACTTCATAATCAGATGGATTTTAATAAAAAATATGCTCTCCAGAAGATTTCTGTCAAAAATATATGTGGCTTGTATCTTGGGAGATATTTTTTTTTACTTGATTGGGCAGATGATGGAATATCTGCCTATCAGGACTAATAAGAAGCATTGTATTAAACTAATATAAATGCCCTCTTTGTGGATAGAGTAGAAAAGGGTTTTCTTTTTTAAAAATTTCAAGGTTTATTTATTTATTTATTTAATTTTATTTATCCCTGCCCATCTCCCCCTAATGGGGGACTCTGGGCAGCTCACAACTCATTAAAACAATAAATAAAAATACAATTACATAAAACCTAAAACCTATACAAAACAATTACTAAAAAAGAAAGAGTCCAGGAGGCTGATGGTTCAAAGCAGCAAACCAAACAAACAAACAAACGATACAAATTTTAACAGTCTCATTCTTTAAAGTCATTCTAAAATGCCCAATGTAACCTCTCAAGCCCTAGCCTTTCCCAACAGAATACCATTATAAGTCAAATTACTTCACAAAAAAATTATAATGGGGATAGGAAGTGTGATATTAAGCGGGCTACTCATTGTTCTACAGTATTATTAGAAACACTGACTTTCACTGCCTTTGGGAAATCTAAATAGTATATTCAGAAGAGCCACATGCTACACTCTCTCAAAGAGGAGTCTTAGCAGTCCTCTTCTCCTCCTGTTGGTGTTTTACATGTTGGATGAATAGAAAAATGACTGCTTCATTCTGCAACTCTGATTATCTTACTTCTCTCAATTGTTTACTTCTCTTTCACTTTAAGTCTCTTTTACATCATTGCGTTTGACGTAAGTATGCATCTGCATTTTCCCTATACCCTTTGATGTGTCGCCTCATGCCCAGCTCAAAGAGCATGTGGCCTTCTGCAGTGCCACAGGCGGGTGCTCCGTTGTAAGATACTCACATCGCTGAACTCCAGTGGCAAACTCTCTGTGGGGCGGAGTTCAGCTGCACTCAGGTACAGATCCGTGGAAGCAGCTTCCAGTTCCTCAGGAACACACAGTACCTGCTCAGGAACATACATCTGAGGTGGCAGCCGCAGATGGAGCGGGCAGCAGGGATCTTCGGAAAGGTTTACAGGCACTGGTTTGCTGCAGGGCGCCTCTTCTGACCCTTGGCACAATTTAAATAGAAGTTGATTGGTGTCCTGGCAAATATCTGAAGATGGAGTCAAGGGAATTTTGCAAAATTTGCAATGCATAGTAGGACAAAGTATAAAAAGGCTTTCAAGCAAGTCATCTGACCTTGGAAACATGCAATATGTAAAATGGGGAAGGGGAAATTTACTGATTTTTTCCTTGGAAAATCTTGTGAAAGAAAATACTGGATGTAAATGAGCTTTGTATACTTTAGCATAATCTGTTAACAAATAATGAATACCAAGCTTTGATTCAAAGGTCGGGGTATCATTCTATACTAACAGACTGATTCTGTACTTTAACTTCAAAATAAAAACAGGATTATAAACTGCACAAACAAGTTGAATTTTTAGTAGCAACGTAAGTAGCAGAAAATGTAACATGGTTTCCTGCAAAAAGTCTAAATTTTAAGCTAAACAACAGAATTTAGCTCAGTCCACAAGCATCTGACTAGTAAATACCATAGCATAGTGAAGTTCTGAATAATGTATTTGCTGGCTTAAAAGCCAACATTAAGCCTTTTAGAAGAGCCTTTTTTCATATGTATCCAAACATGAGATGCTGAAGTGATCCAAACAATTTGGCTTTATTTCAGGCTCTGGCTTAACTGTAATTTTGTGAGGTTTTATTGTTGCTTCCAACTGAATTGACTGTTCCAGTTTAATTCTGAAGCTATGGAACAGCCAACAGACCACAGGAAGTCACTTCTTTGGGCTCCTGCTTGAAACCAGAGGCTACAGCAAGCCACTAGCCTTGATTCAGGGCCAAGAAAAGTACAAAGGTGCTAAACTGAGCGGTGAGAAATCTTTGGGCCATATTGGGACATAAATCTAACACTTTGGAAAACTTCTACTTTGAGAATTGGTGGTAAATCATTTTATGGGAAAACTTGGGTGGTAGCTGAGATTATGACTTTAAATCAACTACCATGTAATGATTATTTTAAGGATTTTTCCTAACTTCAAATTAAATTTGATCTTCCCAGTTGGCAACAGTGGAGGTACCTTCAGCTTAAGCATGCTCTCACAGATCAATATGGACCAGATGCTTTGGCTTTCTTGCTTGATATAATCCAGTACAGAAATAAAACCTAGCTGTATCAAAAGTTCTAATTCAAGAAGAATTATTTTTAAAGTGGACATTTCTGGGACACTTCAAACATGGACTAAAGAACTGGAATTTCTAATAAAGCCACAGCAATGGCTTCAGGTCCTTACAATGTTAAAATGGTATCTACAGATTTGAGATTAAAGCTGATTCATAAAAAAATGTATTTAAGGTATACTGGACTCCCCAAATAATGTATTTGAAAGGATGGACATCAGATTTTTTTATGCTGGAGATCTAAGAAATCTGAAGTCTCACTGACCCACAGGATATGATCATGTGATAATTTAGTATCTTTTTGGGATGGTGTATTAATGTATATTAGTAGATTTATGGGGACTTATTTAAATGTTAATTTTGTTGTTGTTATTTAGCAAATTAATATAGCTGCCCATCTCACAAAACATTGACTCTAGGTGGCTTACAAATATAGTAACAATTAAAACCATATAACAATTCAAGAAACATCAAACATAAATAAAAACAAAAATTAAAATTAAAGACACAAAAAACCCCAAGATAGCGGGAGAAAGATAGTCACTTAATCTCATTCAGCCACCTTGCAGGCTTGCCATGGCTGATGGAAGAACCACGTTTTCAGGGCTTTCCGGAAGACTAGCAGGGATCGGGCTAACCTCACCTCAAGGGAATGTTCCAGAGGATGGGGGCTACAGCAGAAAAAGTACACGATGCCTGGGTCCCACCAGATGGAGCTCCTTAAGAGAAGGGACCTGGAACACAGCTCTTCTGCTTGACCTGATGGGATGAGTAGATGTAACCAGGAAGAGACAGTCCCTCAAATAACCTGGCCCCATGCCATGTAGAGCTTTAAAGGGCAAAATCAGCACCTTGAATTGCACCCAGAAACAAACTGCCAGCCAATGGAACTCATGGACAGAGGTGTAATGTGTGCCATCCTAGGGACACTCATAACCGTCTATGCACCAGCTGAAGCTTCTGGATGCTCTTCGGGGGTGGCCCCATGTAGAGCGCATTACAGTGATCCATTCTGGAGGTGACCAGGGCATGAGTACAGCCTCATGGTCCAGGAATGGGCACAGCTAGTGCACAACACAAAGCTATGCAAAGGGCCTCCTGGCCACGACTGCCACCTGCTCAACTAGGAATCAAGAGTCTAGCAGGACCCCCAGGTTGCACACCAGGTCTGTCTGGGGTAATGCAACTCCATCCAGTACTAAAGATGTTGAATCACAAACCAAAGCTTTTGAATTTGACTGTTTATCCAGAATTGTGGTTGTATCAAGCATGGATGGTGGCAAAAGGAATTATATTAAGAAATATTCCAGATGTCAAGGAATGGTTGTTGGAAATGTATGATCTATCTGTTTTGGAAAAGGTGATATTTTCTACCAAAGGATACAGCAATATGTATTACTACGGCAGAGATCCTGTGATATCTTACAATAATACCTTGTATCGTTCATATTAGTGAATTCATTGGTAAACCAGTGACTATTGATAAATATATTTTTCCCCTGCTTAGTTTGTATCCTTAGTTTGTATTTTTAATTTTTTAAAATGTTCTATTTTTTAAAGATTGTTTTGTTACAAAAATAAAGACATTAAATTAAAACAAAACAAAACAAAGGTGTTTAACTGGTCTCATTATGAGAAGTATTAATGCTAACACCAGAGAGAAAAAGGATACGAATAAGGCAATGTCTTGTCATTGGGAGAGACTGGTTGGAACATCGAACATCATCTACAAAGGCCAAACACCTCTGGCTAGAACGGGTAGTGTGTGCCTGGAGAGTACAAAGCAAACACACAATAATTTTCTAGAGAAGCCAGTTTTAATATGAATTATTTCAGTCAGAAATCAGCCTCTGAAATATACACAACATCAACTGCTCCTTATGTGTTTTCATAATCACACAAGACGTTGAACTTATTAGTCAGTATAAAAAACATGCTAAAAAGTGCTTTGTCACAAAGGAGCTTTACTATTCCCAAATTGACGTTACCTTGAAAACACTTGGTTTTGGATTCTGGACATGGCACAGAGCTTGCACATATCTGGAAATCAGAGTTACTTCCATTTTCATGCCCCTACTTTGCTTTCACAGAATAATCAGGCACACAGTTTCTACCACCACTAGGCCTAACAGGCAGAGAAGTGCAGCTAATTCAAGTACCTGCTGGGCAGCACCCTCTGTAGCCAACATTCTGCGTTCCTTCAGCTGCCGATGCAGCAGAGCCTCCACACCGTAGCGCTGTCGATACCGCCTCAAATATTTCAGCCGCTTCAGGTTTTCACGTTCTTTAGCCAGGAGGCCCTCTGGGCCTGTCAGGAGGCTGCTACCTGGAAGACATTAACAATGCATCCTCAATGTGGAATTAAGGTATCATACCCTTCTACTACAGATCAAAAGCAGAGTTCTTCTGGGATTTTACTGATGCTGCTTTGGGAAAGAAACTGCTTTAGCTCAATACTTGATTTGATTATCAGTCCAGAGAAGAAATACAAAATGAACCCCCCAAAAATACATAACTGAACTGCAGGGATGAGCAACCTGAAGCTTCCCTTCACCCCCACATTGTATTGTTGAATTTCAAAGGTGTGATTTTCAGTTTTAGGTCTCCTGCTTCCATTACACCCTTTCCCCTTCCCCACCCCCTGAACCCCAAGGCCTAAAATTGCTCCTTTGGGATCTAACATCAGCCCACTTTGGAAGAATTTTAAGGATGGGAATTGGTCAGATTGGAAGGCTGCCTTGTAGCTCCCAGCCCTTGAAATGCTGTCCATCCCTGTTCAGTAAAACTGCAATGTCCAAAATGTCTTACTACTCTGAGAATCAATGTAGCACTTCACAAGATTTTTAAAAGGTAAGTAAAAGGAACCAAGCTGCAATTTAGAGGAAACACCATCTTCCAGCACTGTTGCCATGGAAGACATTTTGGGCCATGTTTTCAGAACATGTATTTCAAAAATTCTACTCTGTAGTATATAGCAGTAATTCATTAGAACTAATTAAGAGTAACTTTTGAAACAATGAAGAAATGTTTCTTTAGCTAGTCCCATAGGATAACTGGCTGTAGTTACATTTATGGAAAAACTTTCTCTTACAAAATTCATGAAATAACAAACTTTCTGTTAATTATAGGAGCCAAATTTTCTCTTAATGGTCACACCAGATTTCTGAATTCAGACGTATAGTATATGAAGTTTTGCGGCTACGATGCAGTTCTCCTACCTTTAAGAACAGATGGTGCTCAAAATTCTGAATGTTTCTAATTAATCTGAAGATTACTTTAGCAAGTACCACTTGCTGTAAATATTAACAAGCAAGAAAAATCAAGATATATCTACAAAAAGAGTAGTCCCCAAGCACTAAGCTCTTGGTAAACTGCCTCCGATGGCTACTCTAATGAATTTCACACCAGATTTTGTGAAGTCTTTTGCCTATGTTCAGAATTGTAGCCATTTACCTATGGCTTCATGTTCCACCTTCCGGCTGTGCAAATACCGGCGCTTCTTCTCTCTCAGGAGGTGCTGAAGCCGTTTGAACTGATCAATATACAGAGATTGTAGCCGGATCAGTTTTTCCCGCATGATCAGCGCCACCTCCTCAGCCGTATACACACCAGCATGTCTGCACAAACAGGATCCAATCACAACTCATCCTCTCTAATCATTAACATGGAGAATCACCTAAAGCAGTGTCAGGTAACAAAAGTAAGCTATTTAAGAGCAAAGTAATCAATCAGCAAGACCTGTGACCTTTAATAGGGAATGTTTAATGCAAAACATTTTGAAGCCAAAATGCTAACTTGATGAAGTTCAACCCAATCTCCTGAAGTATCCTTAAAAGCTTAGGAGGCTACATCTATAGCTTACAGTACTGCCATAAGTAGAAGTAGTGATCTGAAATATTTTCATACGCTATAAAGGATGAGAAAATATGAGATAGCCTTCACAAATGCATTCTACAAGGCTTGCTCTCAACCACTGTTTACAATTTTCAATCAGTACAAAATGTGGCTGATACATTACCCACTTAGCCTAGCATTTGCGCAACTAAACAGCAACATTCCAAGCTCTGAAAATGAAACAGTAAAGCAGCTAGGATGGCCTCCTGCATCAAAGCTCAACTAACAGCATCCTCTTCACTGTATCATCTTGGTGTGCCAGGTACAGATAGCCAGAACACATGGTGAATTATCACATAAGTGGAATAACTCCACAGGATGCATAGAAATATTTGAAGCTTTATTGGGGCCACAAATAAAGTCACAAATGGGGAAGTTATGGGCTAATATAAATGCCCCAGAAGACAGGGACAGGCCAAGCAAAACATTTAGTTGTAGATTAATGGTCAACCCACTCAAAATATATATTTATGAGTACAAGTAAGACCATTTGGGCATCAAGGGACTTGTGGACAAAGTAGGGCTGGTGAAATTCTACATGCTGTTAACCACAACTTTCAACAATCACAGTCAGTAGGGCCAATGATGGGGGTTGCTACACTTTGTAGTTTAGGAACATCTGAAGGCCCACAAGCCTCCCACCTTCATCAACTATTTTGGTGCTCCTAAAAAGAGAACTAATCCAGATTGTTGTTGGGAAGAACAACCCAAATTGTTTTGGACGAGGAAGGGTTACGCTAACATTTTATTCTTTAACCACCATAAAAACAGCAAGACCTTTGTCCTTGGAAGCTCATATTCAGTGGATGTTCAAATAAAATTTAAATCTTTTGGAAATGAATTCCTATCTCTACTGCACTACTCTGCAGCAGCAGTTCACACAACCTTACTCATGAGACTCACTTTAAGGGATCCTCTTGATCACTATCAATGCTATCTGCTTCACTGTCAGGGTCACCTCTCCATGTCTGATCCACAGTGAGAGGCTCCTGCTCTCCATCACTCCAGCTGTCTTCATCTGGAAAAACAAAAGAGGAAAAGAAAAGTATGTTGACAGTCTACATCCTTTAGTGAAATTAGTATGACATCAAGAATAGAAATCAAAACAGAGCTACCAGGAGTGAAAACCTCATTTGAACATGCACTTCCATAAGCTGATATAAGTATGCCCATCAATTAGTCGAAGGGGATATCCATAAAATGCTCATTTAATCATAAAAGCCTGCACTAAAACTAACAATGAGAGCATCATCAGAAAACTCCACTTTCCTGTTTACTACTGTAATTACATGCAAGACCAATACATCCATAACCTAGCCTTGATTTGGCAAGGAAACGAGCCAAGCACCATCATCAGCATATTTATTTGGTCATCACATTTGGCAGAAGGAAAAGATTTTTATGTGATTGAGGGTTTTTAAAGTGTAAAACCATAAAGACAGTTCACAAATTACAACCACTTCCACAGTTTTCAAATCTAGTTTTAACTATTCAGCAATAATATATGTACAGGGTATGTCTGAGGACTTTATCAACTTAGTATTGTAAATCTCTTCCATTCTTCATCCAATTACCTGTCCACTAATCAATCCCCAGCTTCATTATTTTCTGCATAGCTAGGCAACTAGCTTTCTCCCTGCAAATGAGAAATATAATTGTACTTGAGGCCCCATCAGCGAAAAAGCTCAAGCTTGAGAAAAGATGCACCAGTGGATATACGGTACAATGAGCAATCTTTTTTCTGCTCAGGCCTGCAACTGATGGGACCAGAACTGGATATCCATTTTCTTTCTGGTACCCCTCTACTTTTTCTTAAGACAACAGTTTCTCCCTCTCAAGTAGGGGAGTGACAGCAAGTTCTTTTTAGAAGACTGAGCTGACCTGTTGCAGAGAACTCTCAAATTAAGACGGAGGTTTCCATAAAATCAAGCTAAAGGCACAGGATGCCAACCCATGATACAGGACATTCCTTATCTTTCATAGCAAATTCAGCAAAATATATTTGTTGAGTGTTCTGATTACTCTGCATATGTTTTATAGGATTAATTAGTAATCGCATGTGGTAAATCTAACTTCCCTCTATAGCAATACCTAAATTAAACAATATAAACAAAATGACAAACGTGCACCCCAAAAATATTTAGCCCTATGACCAGCCAATTTCTGAATGCATGGAATCAATGTCCTTTGCCAAAATACAAATTTGTGAGTTCCCAAGAAGATGATTGAGCTGAACCTATTATTAAAAAAGAATAAAGGGAAGCACAAATGCATGTAATTAAAAGCATTTTAACCCAGTACTGAACATTATCTGCTTCCATCTTTTCTCTGGGTTGCTTTGTTTTAAACTACATATTGAAAGAGGTTTGTTAGAGTATGACCAAGCAATATAAAATTCAACCTTTGCATCTTTTTTTAATAAAAAGAAAGAAAAAATGCCCAAAATGACATTATTACCTCGTCTACTTACCCAATATTCTGCTGCCTTCACTACGGTTATTTTCCGCAGGTTGTGAACCCTGCTCCGTCTTGGCATAGGAACTCAGCTGACAGAGAAGAGACTCTCTCACAGGGCTAGGATTAGACTTCTTCATCTGAGCCTGTAAGGCCAACACATTTCTGCGAGCATGTTCAGCACAGAATGACACACTAGGTAGAGAGGCAAAACAGCAAGTTATGCATTTTAACTTCCAAAATACCTAACAAGGAAACACTTGGCTTCCATGTTATTTAAAGCAACACGTAGCAATAAATTTTAAAAATCTTCACAGATTTACTAAATCTTCTTGGGGAAGTTATGTATATTTTAGGTGGAACAGAACTGAACATACCTGGAAGTTGCCCAGTTTGGGAGACACTGCCCTAACCACTCCTGCTGACATGCTCATCTCATTCCCTCTTTCTTTGCTTCCTTCTCCCACTGGGCTAGACTGCCTTCACCTCAGTCTCATCTGTGTCTTTCTCCTTAATGAGATCTAAATTCTTCCCAAATCAGTTATAGCTCTCAGCCAGGTTCCCTGCTACTGCCCTTTTCCCTTTAACAGAAAAAGATTTTTACTTTAAAGTATATAGTCTTTTATACTATAAAGTAGTGTAGTACTATTCTGGTAGTATTACTGTACTTCCACAATGGTAATATATGGCTTTATTATATATAAAAAAACAAATTAATAGCATGTTTAAAAATGTTTTTAAACCTCCATAAAGTTATATTTTAAAGATGATAATGGGATCTATCTTTTTCTTCCCTTTTTTCAGGGCAGCTTCAAAATGAAGCATAGGCCTATAGCCATCTGCTACCCTTACTTATCCTTTTTTTCTTTGGGTCTACATGTACTCTCAAAGCCTTCAGGAGAACCAAAATGGAATTTCAGTGGAAGCCACCACTTCACTCTAAAACATTTCTTTAACATCCTTTAAGGTTGTCAGCAAGCAAACCTTAAGCAGTCTTTTACCTTGTAGGCCAAGGGCAAGGACTCCATAATGGCACTAGTGCATTTAATAGGTCATGTTTAAACAAAACGCTCAGAAGAATGTGTGTAATGTAGAATTATGATTACTTTAAACATTGAAGCAGATGATTCTGATGTTGTCCTCTAGCATTTGGAAGAAAGGAGCCAAAATGAAGTGAACCACTATATGGTACAAATTAGAAATGGAACTGTAAAACAATGCTTTCCAAGTTGCTTAGCATACTTTTCTCCAAAACAAAAAGGATATACACTCTTCTTATAGTAGCCTTCCCTAACTGGGTGCCCTTTAGATGTCTTGGGGCTGTAACTTTCAAAATGATTGTCTATCTTGCCAGTCCCAACACATCTAGAGGTCTCCAGGTTGGATTACTAATAGACTAACAAGCTCTGATTCACAAGGAACACACATTATACTTCAGCTCCATGTGTTCAAGGCTCCAGTCCTATCCTCTTCTAAGAAAGCTGCAAACTCAGAAATCTATACAGTACTTGCATATTCAACTGAATTTGTGCTACCTGAAATTGAGACAAGTGTGTGCCTTTCTAGACACTACTGACTGGGATTTTCCTTCACAATGACCATGCAGGTGTGGACTGACAGGAACTGGAGTTCAACAACATCTAGAAACCACATATTGCCTCTGGCTACCATAAACCTTTATCAACTATAAACAGGTGTCTAAATTCAGACAATACGATCTAGTTCATACATAATATATTAATTCTAAAGTAGTTCAAACATGACCAAAAAACCCATTCCATTATTGTTAACATTGTGTTAGACTAGTAAAGTTTAAAACAAATAATGACTTAATGAAATGTGTTAACTATTAGTTAAAAATAGAAATGGATGTTTCTGGTTTAGTCCTCATGACTATAGAGCGAATAAAAGGGGAAAGAATAATGCATAAACAAAGGCTTGTGACCTTGTGAATTTAATGCCAAACAAGTTACAGACACAGCCAGAAGTATTGGGATCTCTCCATTTTTTCCCAAAGAATCCCAATTTGCTGTGAAATAAGCTGAAACTGGCACAAGTAAATGGCATCCACCAGCTTTTATTCCATAGTCCACAGAGCACACAACACTTTGCTTTTGTTCTGAGCCAGGAACAAACCACCATATTCCAGAGGTTCTCAGCCCAACCTACCTAACATGGCTGTTGTCAGGAAAAACAGGAGGGAACTCTGTGTATGCTGCCTTGAATTCCTGTACAAAAGGCAGGATATAAATTTAACCTAATAATTTAAATAAATGCTCCTGTATTTTTCCTAATTATTATTTCATCTAAGTCTATATAATTAATTTTGTGTTGTAAACAAGATGGTTTAGGACTGCAGAACGAATGTCAATTCAACTCTCAGCCCTTAAAGGTAGGCCATGTCAGGAAACAGACTTCTCAAGAACGACTGGAACTCTACTCTATTGATTTGTCTATAGCAAGAGAATCTTGAAACCCTGACTGCATGTTCCCTTTCCTCCCTCTTATACCCCAGGAAGTTAAGGCAGAGCCAGTTTAATTTTCTTTCTAATGTTTTCTTCGTTTTCCAGGCTTAAAACAGATTTGTAACAGTCACTGCATACTTTCTCCAAGGTCATCTTTGTAGTTCTCCACAGCAATCCAATCAAAGGCTTTGTATAAATAGAGATTGAAGTTTTAAGTGATGTTTAATAATTTACAATTGGGTAGAAATACTTCTTTTACAAATAACTCTAGCTTATATAAATGTGTTATTTTGTGTAACGTTAATTTTAATCAGTTAACCATTAATTTTGTATCTATCTTTAAGTCTGTGATTAGCATTGAGCTAGAACTATAAGACAAACTTGACTGTGGATATTTTGGAGGGAGTGTATGCAAGAAGCACAACTATCCAGCCATCTCAAAATTTGTCCTGGGTATGTGACCAATCTGCCAATCCTTATTTCATCAACAGATGTTCTGGAATTATTTGAGAACTCTAAAATGTTAAAATTTTCTTTAGAACAAAGAAAGTTGTCTCACATTAAGTACAGTCATTGGTTCATCTACTTCAGTACCATATATACTGACTGGCAGTGTTTCTCAAGAGACTTCCCCACCTTCATCCTTCCCCAAATTTCCTTGGAGATGCCCGACCGTACCTGAAAACTTTTTGTATACTTTAACATGCAACTCTTTCCAGTTTATGTTCTGCAAAAAAGTCTGTGAACACAATACAAATGGTTGACACCTAGTCTTATCACAGGATAATATAACTGCATGAACGCAATTTTAAGATATTCCACAATTATTCTATACATATAATAGACTATTATTTTCATTAGACGTATATTACAAGAAGCGATCTATGATCTGTTCCAAAGCCTCAGGAGGAGAGAAGACAAAACTTCAGCTCATCTCTAGAGATAATGTGAACATACAGAATCCATACCCATCTTTCTTCTCAGGCTTGGGAGCTGCATTTGGGCACCTCCTCCCATTCTTAGTAGAAATATAGCTGCACTGCTTGAAGGGTGCATTCCTGTCTTCAAGGATGTGCTTAATGCAGAACTCGAGTCCCTCCAAACGAGGCTGAGAGCATGGACGGTGAGCAAAGGCACAGGACAAGGTTTCTTGCAGCCTTGGCACAGGAGTGAGCTGCCCCCGACTTGAAGGCAAAACATGGATGCGAATTCTGTTCATGCCAATGTCTGTAAGGAACATTTTACTACCGATTTGACATAAGTAAGAGTCACTTCTACCATTATAAAATCCATTTCTTCCCCCAAGGTTATTTCATTTTCTCCTAACTATTAAACTTTCATCTTGATCAACCTTGAGCCACTGCGGATTCTATATCTCAAGTTTGTACCAGCTACTGGCAATCCGTGGATTTACTTTTTTTTTTTTTTAATCCGCACTCAATCGTTACCGATTCTACAATCCATACCAACCGGACCAGAGAACGAACTTCAGATCTGGAATGGCAAGAAATGTAAATTTCTTGCGACGACCCTTTTCTCTTCTTCTGTCCCAGTTCCTCAACTGGCTAGGCTAGGTTCCTTTTTTTCCCCTCGCTATTAACCCAGATTTTTTTTTAACCGCTGCAGCTCCTGTAACTAAATAATATCGGAGAGAGGATTTTTATAGAAAGGCGAGGACCGTGGAACGCCAGGGGGAAACGATGGAGATTCTTCCTAATCGTAACGTATTAAACTTCATACAAAACGTGTTTGCTCCTCACTCTAAAAGAGATTAAAAGTCCCTCCCCCACCGCCCCCTTTTCTTTTTCTTTCTTCGAGGAGTTTCGCTCAATTCAAACGCGCGGGCGCGAAGCCTCCCCCAACCCCGTCGAGAAGGCACTCCTCACCCCCCTCAGGGGACTCTGCTCCCTCGGACACACACGATTCCCCCACGCCTACTGCTTCTTTTTCCGCGGAGCCGTTTAGCGAAAGCGCGAGGAAAGGCCCGCTCGGAAAAAAATGCCCCAAAGCCGCCCTCACCTCTTTGGTCATCGCGGCGGCGGCCGCCATCTTACCTTCCTCCTCGCGCTCTGAGTCCCACCAGGGCCTCGAGCTCGCTATCGCCAGCCAATCCGGATATGACGTAACGAGAACGGGATTGGGTAAAGGAAGCGTCATTCGAACCGATTTCGGGGCGGAGGAAGGCGGTCGGAACCGCCCTGGGTTCCTCATTAGGAAAGCATTGGAAGGCACTGGGACGCTGGCTTTTAACAGTTCGTTCTTTTAATGATATTGATTTAAATGACTGGACTGTTTCATGGCTTGCGTCTTATTTCATTGCAGTAAGCTGCCTTGAGGGCTAGTATAAACAAAGTATTATAATATTAAATAGACTTTATATTAAATATTAAATAGACCAGCTTTAAGCAACTAAATTTGGTATTCCACTCAGGCAGGACAGAATTTTACGATACAGGAAGTTAGGATTCCATCTCATGAAGATGGAACTGCTGGAATACGTGTAAGATACTATAAGATACGTGTAAGATGAATGCAAAATCCATGGCTGCGCACCACCTTTGCCAGGACTAACTCAAACATTAAAAACAAAAACTTTGTAAATTTTCCAGTCCCCTGGAGATATTGTTCCATTGTCACACCACTCCTAACATTGGGAAGATTGTTGTATTTAATAGAAATTTGCCTTCCTATATTTTAAGCCCATTATTCCATACCCTGCACGTTATGGCAATAGAGAACAAGTTGTGATTTTCCAAGTGTTCTTGTAAGGCTCCATCTTTCTCTTTCACCTCCCAAAGTCAGAAGGCATTCAGTTCCTTCAATTTTTCATTGCCTTTCAATTGTGTTACCACAGTATCATCCGTTCTTAATCTTCAACCAGTATAGGCCACTGTTGGAGTACATCATCATGCAGATAATACAAATGTATCAACCTCTTCATTCCCCTTCTCCAGTTATTCTAGGTAAAATTGTAAATCAGTTTCCTTTCACTTTATTCCAGGTTGTTATGATTGCTTATCCTGTTCATTTATCTAAATTGCATTTCCACAAGTTAAAAAAAAAAAGTTCTTCAGCCAACTACTGTTGATGTTTGGAGTGCTATGTGCCTGGCTTTACCAGCACAGATCTAACCTGCTCTTGTAGCCTCATGCAGTGTGAAAACCACTTGGAGAAAAGGGATTAAAAGGAACATATCTTAAGATACAGTATTCCCATAATACAAAATTAGGGGAAACATGGAAAGGAGTTGCAGCAATTGAGATTTACAATAGCTTTCTTATTTCTTTGCTTAACTGTGCAGGATTGGATGATTACCTCATCCTTAGTTTCATTTTCTTTGGGGAGTTTTGCTGAATTCCCAAAGCCAGTTAGTTACAAGTCCTTTATGAACTTGGGAGACACATTTTTCCAAAGTACACTCTTTTTGAAAAATACTTCCTAGTGCAAAGTGTCCTTTTGACAACTTTTGCAGACCACTAATGTTCATCCCTGTGAGTTCCAGATGTGCACTAATCAAGGCCACATAGATAATGAACCATATAATGCATGTTTCCATCCCAATGTGATATTACTGTGTAGGATTTATACAGTAAGGACTGCAGACTATGCCTGGGTATTACCCTGTCCAATATATTCCTGACCGGTACAAATCTTCTCAATCGTCTGAATTACCACCCCGTTCAGAAAGGCTTATGAAAAATGAACAATATTGAAGGCTATGTATTCTGCAACCTAGTTAGGAAGGAGCAAAGAGCGCCAGAAAATGATAGGCAGAGTAAGTTCAGTTACCTGGAAATCTGAGGTTAATTTAAAACTCTTTTGGAATTAATATATGGTATACTGGGTGTAGGCTTTCATGGCTGGTATCTGTTGGGCTTCAGGGTTTAGTGACTGTAGTCTAGAGAACAGATTCCCTGACATTTCACCAGCAATGTGAAATGTGGCTGGCATCTTCAGAGGCAAAGCGGCCTGCTGTGCAGGCCTATCAGAAGTCAGGACACCTGGTTATAAAGACAGGAGCTGTCAGTCCCTGCTCAGTTGCATGAGGTCTGCGCAGCACTTTGCCTCTGAAGATGCCAGCGAAGCATCTAGACCACGGCCGCTAAACCCTGAAGTCCAACACTGCCCAATGCATGGTATGTTTGAAAGGCATCAACAATGCCTGCTGAAAAGTCAAGCCAGAAATGGCTGATAAAATCTATACAGAGGAACTTGAGTGCTTTGTAAAATTGTCCAGTCAAATCCCTTTCAAAACCAGAATGCAATTTTGGAATTAGCCAGCCAGCATAACCAATGTTTGGGAATTCTAAGAATGCAGACCAAAACAAAGACAGTTCCAAGTTAGGGAAACTGTTTTTCCTTGCAGGCCAGTTTGGATTACATGGACACTGAATTTTATTTTAGGATTAAACAGACCGAAGCCTAACAGTTGCTCAACTCCAAATGTAGAAAGAAGTTGGCTCTATTTCCTCAAAATTTGCTGCTGCTTTTCAACTTATTAGTGTGACTGAGAAAGCTCCCTTTGCACTTTTCTTTCTGCACACACACTTTGTTTTCACATGTCCATTATAAATTTGCATACTGTACCATTAATAGCTATAAACATTGTAGTTATATGCATGTGGTTACCCACACAATATACAAATCATGGATTACTGAGCATGAAGTTTCAAACAAGCCTAGAAAATCCCAGCTGCATGGAAACAATAGCTTCTTTTTAAACTTAAGGACCAAGAGGTGATTGGCACAATTCAGCATATGTTACTCTTCTGTAACTGCCATATTCATTTCCATGGATAACAGAGGAACTTCTAGTAAACCCACTAAATGCAGGATTACTAGTGCATCAAGATAGTAACCTGCAGTTTACAACTGACAAATTATGATCTAAAAACTTTAAGAAAACAGACTTTGTTTTAATCACACGTTATTTTTCCTTTCCTACTCATTTGCATTTTTTGCTCACAACCAGTCCAAGCTTCATAAAATAGATAATTATACTACAGCTGTTTAAAAAAAAACCTGTTAATTGCTATTGCTTGCTTTTTTCCTTTCTTGGTCTACCATGAGATGACAACTGGGAATTTTAAAAGTTGAACAAAGGATACATCCCAGTGTAAATAAATTTAACAGAAAAGAAACAAGGAAGCTATCTAGAGCTAGAATTATGCTGTTACTGTCCCAAATACTTTTGTATGGACTTTTCCTGATAAACTCAAATATTAGTAAGAATTTTCACAAAGAACAAACTAAATGCGGAGACAGTACATTTATTGAAACTTAGAATAGTAATAAAATGAGCTGGGAATTAGAAACAGTTTCTGAAACATTACACAAAACTAGGCCAAAGTTTGCATCAATAGCTGAGACACCATTGCTTCAGAAATCCAAAGGTGGTGGGAAAATAATTATTCCAAATTCAGAGAAAATACTTCGGCAAAAACAAGCAGATGAGTGTTGTTTCAAACATGATGCATCCTCTGAAATCAGCAGCAATTAACTTCACTCACATGACATTATAGAGGCCACTGCTAGTCTTGTCTGTTCACTTCTAGTTGCTACTGAACATACTGGAAGAGGCCTCTATTGATATATATTAGAGTATTCCATTTTGGATAATAAAGAAGCCCCCTTTTTAAATCGCAGAGTCCCTTATATTTCAATTTGGAATTCAGTTCAGAATAGTAGGAATACCCTGAAATGATTTGTGGAACAAGGGAACTATACTTAAAAGACAATAAAGTTGAGATTTAAGACCACCTACTCCAAGTACTTTGTTCAAATGCTGTATTACAAACCAAGGCTGATTTTGTAGAATTAAAATATTCTTATATGATCTACAGAAACATAATATATGACCATGTTTAAATACTAGACCCATTTTTTAGCATACTATTGGAGAACTAGTTCAGAATGTTATACCAACATTCAAACCAATTCAAGGGACATTCAAACTGGCTATTTTTGTATTGTTGATAGACGTCTTTAAATTAACAGGAGGTCTTCATCCTACTTTATCCAACTTTCTTCCCTCTAGTCTAGAGACAGAAAAATTAGACCTTCTCGATATTAGCAAGCTATAATTTCCAGGAGCCATTCCACCATGGAAAATTGTGAGGGATACTGGAAAATGTAACTTAATATCTGGAAGGCCACAGGCTCTCCATCTCTGTTCTATCCTGTTGTCCAAATCTGCCTGATTCAATTTGTTGCCATCTTTATATCTTTTTTTTTAACAAAATGTGAAAATCTCATATCCCATAATGCAGTTAAAATATAATTTAAAGCATTTCAGAATCACGATTACTGCTCTCATGCTCATAGGCTTTCTGCCTCTTCCAGCTCTTCCTCCTCTGCTGAAACACCTATTTTCCCAAACTATACTACTGCAGCATTCTCTTTTTTTGAAGGCACTCTCAAGAGCTCCTGCACTAGCATACAGTGCAGTCCACCTCTGAAATACAGTCCCATCAGATTGTTTAATGGCTAAGTCATGTTAGCTATTTGCTTCAAGTGATTGCACTGAGGTGGCAAACATAGTAACAGGGCATCCCAACAGAAGCAGTGTGGTCAAGAAGGAAGTGAAGTTATAAAACCTCACTCCTAAATTCTCCCTGATCAGCAGGAAGGACTGGAAAAAGCTAGCAACTTGACATTTTTTATTCCACCGTTCTTTGGAAAATTAGGTTTGTATCTGTCTCCATTTACTTACTGGTGAAGAATCACAAATCTAAGTAAGGAGAAATTGGAAAAACTCTGCCTGACCACTTCCATTTTCTACTTTACTTATATTCAGAACATGTGTCTCTCAAAAACTTTTCTCCTTATTCTTCCTTTCCAACCTTCACTGCCTTTGTTCAGGCAGAACCAACTTCCACTGGGACCAACTTCCATTGGGACAAGACACATTAAAAACTGCAAGTAGACAGAGCTCACATGCCCTCTCCATTTCAATTTCTGCTATAACTCCTTCCTTTATCCACCTTAGAAAAATAAAATCAACACTAAACACATAACTTATTTTAAATTATTTTAAAAAGTCTTAAAAAAAAAAAGGAGAAAGACTGTCAATTTAAATAGTCCTGTGCCATCTCCTATCGGGTTGGTGACATTCAAGCCCACCCTCATCTCTGAAGCTGACAGCCAGTCTTATAGGAAAGATTTCACCATCTCTTTCCAGGAAAACTGAAGGGGGGTGAGGATGCACACGGAGAAAGAAGGGCATATTTTTTCACAGTTTCAAGGACTCCATGTTCTCCTACCAATAATAAAAATGTTTTCTTTTAAAAAGGGGACAGGGTATTCACACAAGGCAGTGGAGATTACTATGAGCAATTTTTCTGTAGAACCTCAGTAGTTAAAACTATCACTTTGGGAGTGGTGGTAAAGGAGGGGGAGGTTCTGATGGGAGTGGGGGTGGTCGTGGCTTATCGACACTTGCAGTGGCCCTGGGGTTCAAGTATTCACCATAATGATGCACAAAGTCAAAATTGGTTGACTGGGTGGGTTGCATGCCTTGTGCACTGAGCAGGGAGTGCAGCATGTTCACTGTATCCTGATAGTCAATGGACTGGTTCATGTTATGCCCATTGGCCCCTGCAGTGCTCTTGTCCAGTTTTCCATGAGCCCCTCTGGCTTTGTTACCCTGGGCAAAAGGTAGACCAGCTGCTTCCAAGCTGTGGCCAGAATGCTGAGGGAATGGAAATGGCATAGCAGGCCCCTTGGAACTCTTACTGATTTTGGGCGGATGTTCATGGACTGCAACTGACGTCTCCTCAGAAGGTGGTCTCTTACGTGAGGAACAAGTTGGGACATAACCCTTGTGTGACACAATGCCAGTTGGGTTACCATGCTTGGGATCCCCTAGGCGCTTGGTGTTGGCAACAGGCTGCACATGTGAATGTTTGTGAGAATGATGGTTATGATGGTGATGGTGGTTAGAAGAATGGATCTTATGCTTTTCCTTGTGCTCCCCCCTGCTCTTGCCACTGCTTTCATCAGACAGGTTGTGTCGCTCCATGGGAGGTGGCACCTTAATGCGCACTTTTATATCATCTTGTTTGGAAGAAGCAGCAGGCTTGTCTCCTGGAGCAGGCAACCGTACTTTAAGTGCAGATGAGGGTTTATCGGCTTTTTCAGTAGGAGGCCGTTCAGAACCATCAGAATTGTTGCCTAGAGGGATTTTCAGGATAATTGGAGAGGAGTTGTTCTCCTGTTGCACATCCCGTTCCCGTTGCTGCTGCACAAGCAAGTTCTGAGCAGCATAAGCATACTGAGAGCGCACATTTGCCTCCATGTTCTCTAGCTGGCGTTTCTGTGCAGCCAACTCCTCAGCATGTTTGGCACGGTACTCCTTTAATGATACTTTTGCTAGAGGTGCACTCTTAATGTTCTGCTTAACAAAGGAGCCACCACTACTATCATGATGTAGATGATCAGGATTGGCAGAAATTTCATTAGCTCTATGGCTGACCTCTTGTTTATGTGGAGGGTGCTGAGCCATCCAGCTGTCTGATGAAATATCTATACTGCCTAGTTCCCCTGGAGAATCTCCTCCTGTAGCTGGAAGTGAAGCAGTGGATCCTGTGGTTGAAGAAGTTGACATGCTCATCAGGCCCGCAATAGTTGTGTCCGATGCACTTCTGGAGATCATGCTGAGAATTGTCTGTTCTGAGAGGCCATCACCCTCACTTTGCTCATCAGTCTTCGATTTGTTGGCTGCTTGACAAGCCTAAAATAAAAGCATTCAAAACTGGTATACTAATCTCTTCTGTATAGCCATACAGTCCCCCTAGAGAGAGAGGAATATAGGCACGCGCTACCCTATTTTGCTGAAGTACCATAGAGTTCATACATTTTTTCATGCACAACTTCACTCGTAGTAAAGACGACACACCATAATGAAATGACAATTGTTGTCATTTTAGAAAAATGTCATTAACAACAAGAATTTAATAAAAGCTCCCTCATTTCTACTTTTCCCAATTCAGAAGGTTGATTCTCAACTATGACTTGAGACCTTGGTCCCCAAAACCCCCTTTCCAAAGGTCCCTCTATTCCTCAGTATTTTGACTAAAGGTTCACAGTGTGCCTCAAAATCTTTTCCAGTGGCAGTTCTGTACTTACAGAATGCTTTTCTAAAAGAGGCTCACCTGCCATTTATTTAAAACATTTGAGTACCAGGTTAAGATATTCTTAGTTTTCAAAGACTATTTAAAACTATTCTGTTCTCATTCTACAATTTTTTTTTATTTGACCTCTTTTGTGTGTTGACTTTTATTATTCTAAACTGAGCATTGCTTATGTATTTCTAAAACAAGGATTCTCCAATGTACCTGGAGCAACAGGAACACCTGGAATTTTGGAAAAATATGTATTGTGGCTTCTACCACAATGTAAATGTTGTGGTCTGTATGGCCTAACACAAAATATTGGAATCATCCCACATTATCTGTATATCAAAGAACATCTGCCTAGCAACTCTTCCTGTGTTCTCTTCCTCTTTCTGGCTACTTTCCCTCTGTCTGCTTTCTCCCTCCTCAATCCTTTCATTCCCACAGCTCTCCAAAAATCTTCCTGCTTCCTTGCCCCAACTTTTATTAGATGATGAAGATTCTTTCTTTTTTGGGTGGAGTGGATCCTGCACTGCATAGCCCTGAGCAGCAGCCAGCCATCATTAGTATTTTTTCCCTTACAATGGCGTTGAACTAATGTGGAGCCCAGATAACTTGTAGTGAAATATGAAGGTTGGTTCTGAAAGCCAGAGCTCCACTTGAAATGATCCCAGACACTGAAGTGAAACTTTTAAATTTGTACTGGGAATGGATGAGGGCCTCAAGATATTTATGAATGTATAACTGGGCTAACCCCAGTTATAAAACTATAAACATGAAAGAGGTAGGGGCCTCTTGGCTGTATCTTAGTAATTCAACTAAGAGTTTTCTTTTAAAGAATTCATCATTCAGAAAATTTATCCTTAAAGGTACATTTTGCTAAAGGTACTAAGTAACAAGTTATTTGAATAACTAATTATCGTATCATTTTAGGATAATGCCATTTACTCTGGGTAAGTCATCTGAAAAAAGAACTGTTTACAGAGAAGTAACTACTGATTCTTCTACCTCTTATATATTCAGTGTTTAACACATGCAGAATGTAAGAAAAAAAATTACTTATGGGGTGGTATGCTTTACTGGGTGCATCTTTCAACCTTCTTATCAAAGTAAAATGCAAAGTGGGCAAAGCACCTTACCCGCCAATTCCTGATTCGTTTCAGTCGGTTAGGAGTTTTCTCAAGGATTTGAAGGAATTCATGAGTTAATTCTGTAATAGAAACACAAGAATAAAGGTAGTAAACAGCACAGCATTACTACACAAGTTCTGGAGGAGCATATTTTAATGTCCATCCTTGTCAGCAAAAGACAGAGCAGTCTAAAGCCTAATAGTACTGGCTCAAGTTATACAATTCATCCCAGTTCTCTACTGTCATGCTGGAAACCTTGATACAGAAGTCAGAAATAAAATATTAAGTTAATGGAGTACCTCTTACTGGGCATAGAATGTATGTGACCTTGCTCCAGACTTACCATCCAAGAGTTCCAGAGTTACAGTGGCATCAACGTACTCCCACCAGTGCTTCCCGTCCGTGGAGACTGGGATCTCCCAGTTGGACCACTTACAGGCCAAGTGGATGCAGACGCAGGCCACAACGGGAGGGGTGTACTGCAGGCTGAAGGTTGTTAGGTGAAGGCTGACATCACCAGCAGGGAGAGAGAAACAGAAAGCTGTAAGCTCCCAAGCCTGAATAGCAGCCGCACACACAACCGCCCGCTGGACAGACACTGCAAGAATTAGGCATCCCTCAGCTTTAAAAGCTTCTATTATCCTGCAAGGTCAAGCCTGCCCTGCTCAATAAGTCTACTTCAGCCTTTTCCCACAAGGTTTTCCAGGAGCTCCTGTCAGCCTGGAGCTCCAGGACACCCACATGACCTTCATGAAAGGCAAAGGAAGTAACTCCAAACAAAATAACAAACTAGATTATACAACAACACTTGGACATAATCCTAGGAAAAATATCTGAACAATTTGGCTCCTTCCAACAAGCGTGTCTTCTAGTATGTCAAACTGATCACTGACAGCAATAAATTTTGCATCAGACCCTGAAGCACAGCTGATGTTAAATCCAACTCAAGTGTTAATCAACTCATACAGCTGCTTGTATATTTCCATTAGTTCCTGTTCTAACAACATTCAAATAATTAAAGGTTGCCCAACAATCTACGAGGAATTGGACCCAGAAATATCACAAGGCAAATATACTGGCAGAACATGGTAATGTTCATAATAAAATTGTTCAGGAGATTAGGAACACTGCATAGCAGAAATGTGCAAATGATGACTACTGGGGGGAAGAAAAGCCCCTTGGGAAATATGCTAACCGGAGTCCAGGACCCACCCACACCACTTGCTAAGGTGAAAAAAGGGATATGGAAGGGGCAACAGTTGCCATGCAATGCAATTTGCAAGCAGCCTGGGATGGAGTATATGAGCTCTAAAGTCTATCCACACTCTTGGCCCAAAGCCCTCCTTCTAAAAAAATGACTTTCTAGCACTGCTAGCTGGTAACCAGATTGCACACCTTGCATACTATACCTCAACCATATCTATGCTTTGTTATTAACTGGAAAAGATAGATTTACATTATTGTGCATTATTACTCCGCTCTATGAATCAATATTTTATTTATTTATCGTATTTATACAGCCATCCATCTCACACAAAGTGACTCTAATATATTAACTGCAGGGCAGCAAGCAATCAGAAAGGGAACTTAAGCCCCTTCAATTTACCATTAGAAGGACAATGGACTTCTTTGGCATCTTAGATTTTATCAAGCATTACACCTGTTCAGTTTTCTCTTAACTATTTTTTAAAGCAAACACTGAGATCCTCAGTTTCCTTGAATCCTGCACATAATATAATTAAAAACACATCAGGCATGTTCACTTCTTACCCAGAACCAATTTTTAGGCATTTCTTTACAAATGTGCATAAAATACAGCTAGTACTGCTAATTTCAGCAGTAGCTGACCTAACAAAATCTAAAATGGGTACAAATATCCCAAACAAACTGTGATTAAATACAAGTATTCAAAAGGCTTAGAAAACACAAGATCAGAAAACAAGTAACTTAAGCTAACAACAATTTGCTATTAAAAAATCTGGCTGGTTCTTTCAAAAGTAGCTCTAATTTCCTTCTCAGTTTTAAACCTCATCATCCTCTGAGTTTTAAGTAGAAACATTTAATCTGAGTATGCTCATGCAAATGCACCAGCCACAAGTAGGTACTTACAAGTAGTCCTCAACCTACAAACATTCAGTCAGTGACCTTTCCAAGTTACAACAGTGCTGAGTGAATGGTTACGACCAATCCTTGGAGTTCCAGCTGCCCCAGCACCCCTCCAGTCACATGATCGCAATCTGGGTGCTTTACAACCTGTTCATACTTACGACCAATTGCCAAGCACCCTACGATCACATGATTGCCATTTGGAACCTTCCGTGCTGGCTTCCCCAGAAAGTCAACAGGGAAGCTGACAAGGAAAGTCGTAAGTCGCTAAGCTAGATCTCCCCCACCCGCACACTCTCCAAGCCCCTCTGTGCTTGCATCATACTGGCCATACACAAGAAAAAGAAATCAATATGAGATTTAATATTCCTCCACAGGGTTGGATGATACAGAAAGCCATGGCTGGTGTAAATAAACTGCAAATTAGGTGCTTCTCCTTGATAAATTAATGCATAATCTATCTGGGTTTGCATAGCAAAGCATGCTTAATTAAACCATGATAATACATTGTGCAAACCAGGTCTTTAATTCCTTAATAGTAACTTCTAGCTCAAAAACTCATTTACCACAGGTAATGATTTCTTTTAGGTGCCCAGGCAGGACTCAAATAAATAAATAAATAAATAAATAAATAAATAACTCCCCACTGTGGTCACAATGAAAAGAATTGGTTATAGATAGACTAGCAATATTGTGAATTTATTTGCATGGCTATTTTGATTCCTGTTCTGAAATTCAAGCTAAAAAAAAATATATTTTAAAGAAATCTATTTTTCTGATATAAAACTATGCATTCTGAACGTGGCATAGTTTTTTCTAAAAGCCTTGAGAATGTTCCTCTGCAATGATTAAAAAAAAACATTTCCAAATAAAACTGAATTCTCAACATCTACCTGTTGGTAGCCATGAAGTAAGAAGTCTGTGCTAGATCCTTGCTGGCTGAAAGAGAAAATGCACAGGTTAAACTTGCCCATTTTTAAGGTGTAGTATATTGATTATGAATTTCCTCTGATTCTGTATACCAAGACTAGGGAACCTTTTGTGGGAACTACAGGCTTCATTAGATAGGGAAATTATTAGAGTGGGTGAGATCCTATCATGTGAGGACAGGAAAAAGATTTCCAGCTTTTTTTCTGGCTTTGAGGAAGGGGTCATATTGGACTTCTCAAACATCATTTGGAAATAGAAATAAGCGTTTCTCAAAAAGATAGGAAAGTATGGTATCATTTTTTACAATTCTGGTCAGAGGAGGCTGCGAGGACCATATACTGTATGGTCTTTAAGATGCATTTTATTATTACATATTACAGCTGTCTAAAGCATTCAAAAAGGGTGTTTCAAAAGAAGAACAAAGCCCCCTGCAAAGCATTAGAATAGCTGCATCCTCCAGAAGGCACAGCTACTTAAATTGTCTCCTTATACAAGTCCAAGTATAGGCAACCCTTCCACTGGATTACCAGTAAAGCAAAACACCCATGCATGGAAATGTAACTGCAAAGCATTCCATACAGAATGCTCTGCACAGCTCTAGTATATACCTATCTGCTATAAAGGCTCACATTCATGTGCTCATTTTGAAACACTTTTATCCTTTAGACATGCAAAAGGCATATATTTAATACAGTAACAGCCTCTTCTATCTCTTCTACTTCCCTTTTAACATGAAATTCTTTGCTGAAGAAATGTATTTCTGCACATTAAGTTGCCTGAGCAACAATCACAGTCATGTTTGGAACATACCTCGAACTAGTTGTGTGCACTTCACCACATGTGTATGAGGATGATCTATGGTGATTTCAAACCCTGGAAGAAAAAAAGGAAATGTTTAGAACATGGATATAACATGCTTGTAATTCTACATACCATGCATGCCTCTGATCCTGGGAGGCAACGTAGATTGTTCCTCCAGTCAATTAAGACCATTCTGTGCTCAGATGCAAAGAGGACATCTTCTAGGCTCAAATAGATCAGTTATCTAGCACAAGAATGCAACAGATATTGCAAGCTTCTGAAGAACTATATTTCTTGGTGAAAATACTGACATACATTCAAATATTCTAAAATTGATTCTGAATTAATTAGAGGATAAAATTCTAGCAACTACTTGAAGTTTTTCCTGTCACTTTAATAACTCAAGCAAGTGCTACTCTTAGAATAGTTTTTAACCAAATTTGTTTTTAGAAGAGCTGTTATTCTCCTTGATTATTTTAAAAGAAAATATTTGAAGAAACTAACATTTTATATTCCTGCAAATTAACAGAACACAAGTTTACAGATTATGTTCACACTGGCAACCACAATTGTAAGCATCTATGACAAATTATCTTTACCATATTTCATGCTTTACCATGTTTCAGAGTTAGGATTAACATGCTTACACACCATATAGTCAAAGTCAAAATGTTTTCCTTAACAGTAACAAATGCATTTTGCATATAACAGGAAATAGTAGGAATGCATATTATTTACCAGTTTATCATGGCAAACCTATCAACTATCAAAGGTGCAAAAAGAATACCATTTTAACTGCTAAAAATCCTTCAAATGAAGAATTACAATAAAGATGTAACAACAGCTTAACAACATTAATAATGCATAGCGGTTTATCAGGGTATTCAATTCCTACCCTGGATTATCAAACTGACAATACAATTGGAACATTAGACTGTCAAGTTGCTAAGACTTCAAATCCAAAGTACAATGCCTGGAACCTAAAGGACATAAATCCTGTTAAGAGAAAACCCAAACCAACATTTGCACATTTGTATTTGTTTATAAATACAAGGATGTAAATATATTCACTCAAAACATAAACAAGGCATAAACTGGCTATTATGACAAGGACTGTCATCTGGACTGATGGCTTCCCAAATTGGCCAGCTGTGGAGAAGACTGGGGATGGGTTAGACTCTCCATTCTGCGGAACATTCCTGGGTCTGAGATTCATGAAGCAGCCCGTCCGCTTGGAAAACTTACCCAGGGTCTGCAGTATTATGCTCTCTAGAATGACCAGGTCTTGGGCTTGTTGCAGGTAAGCCTGGGGTTGAGAGGACAGGCAGGTTACTTGTGATGAGGCACTCTGAATTAAGCCTGCATATTTCTAACACTCTCTTGAGGAGGCAAAAACATCAAGGGGGAATCTTTATTATATTAGCGCTGGAGAAAATGGGCATAAATGTCCCATTTCCAGGGGAAAAAAAGTGCCTAATGCACACACAAGAAAAGTTGCTGCTAATTGCATACTGCTACTGTTGAATCTATGATGTAGCACATGCTCAAAATTGCCCTTTTGTTCCAATTTAGCTTTAAAATAAAGATTCCCCCTTGTTGGCAAGGTTAGATGTGCTGGTCCTGTCAGGAAGGGCTGTGGTAAGAACTGAAACAATGTGCTTAACAAAAATTTTTTTGAACAGTAAAAACAGAACTGGATTTCAAAAATCAACTTCTGTATCACCATAAGAGAGTGATCCTGGCAGGCAACATCCACTCCTCAGTGCAAGCTGTGCTACACCCCAAGCTTTCATCAACACACTGGCAGGAACACACAGGACAGACAAGCCATTTGGCTTACAAAACCGAGAGCTTTCTGTACTATGCACCAAGAGCAAGTAACTCTTTTTCTGTTTTCAGCTGCTAAATATTCTTATTCTGGAATGTATTCAATTGTATTTCAAGGTGGCTGTAGCACTCTCAGTAAAATGAAGTATGGTGGACTTGCACTGCCAGGATTTGTTCTTTCTCCCTGATTTATTGAGCACAGTACATCTTTCACAGAAGTTTAACTACTTACCTCACTCCGTGTATCAGGAGCAGCCTCCAGAGGATGCAGACAGGCATGAGTAACCTTGATGACATGCTCCAATTTTCGAGGTTGCTCCTCTACCTTGGCTGCCAGGAAAAGGGCAGCTGGTGCCACAGCCTTTATAGAGAAGAAAAGTATTAATAAACCCTCTTGTCAAACAGCAAATCACACTAGTCTGAAATGTCCGGGGGGGGGAATCTATATATGAGAACCAAGGGAAAAAACTGTTTGCAAACTGCTGAAGTAAGAATGTTCCATCACCTTGAATTTAAATTAGCATCTTTTCTGTCTACAAATTTCTTGTAACAGAGTAAGTTATTAGGCGAGCATAATTTTTTCTGGGCGCATGTTGATTATTGAATGAGGACCACAAAATAAGTCTTAGCAACTTAAAATCTACACAAATCCAGCTATCTCAGAGTCGGAGGTCAGAATAAGGACTATGCAGATTTCTTATAAACTGTTTATGGGAAACCAATCATTCTCCGTTGTGATGCCCAGAGTTTAAGACTAAACGTGACTGTTGTCAGGCATCCAATTAAAGTGTCACTGTTCTAGCAAGCACTTCATCAGATAATGCCTGAAAGTTTGCCCCATGTCATTTGTTTGCTGATCGTTACTGTTACATTCTAGAGTACCATTGTCTTATTGAGTATGCTTTATTACTGATATATGCTAATGAGTTAATATATTTATTTGTAATCTACTATAATTGTTTCATTGAAGATCTCTTTAGATAAAAGTCTTATTTTTTTTAAAGAATAAATAACCTCATTACCACTTGTAAGCATGTAGAGCTTAAGCATAAACTTGATGGAACCAGTTTCTGAAGATTTAACTCCACATAATATTTTTCAATAAAGTTCTATTACATCAACACTATGCACATATTCTCCTTCCCTTAATTTATTAGCCAAAAAGAGAGTATATAATAAAACTATTCAGAATTCCAGCTGAGAAACAGAAACTGTTAACATGATACTTACATTTCGATGAAAGTGGGTAAAGGACTGAACCATGTAGAATCGATGCATATAAACAATTGCAGTATTAATAGTCAATTGAGAACTAGTGGTTCATAATTAAGGAAGATGTTAAATTTAATAGTGCATATTCTTAGCATGATTCTCCTTAAGAAAAGCTTATATGAAAACTAAGTATTAAAAAGGTTTGATTTCTTTAAACTTAGCCAAGAATACAAATTATTTCTGAGTAAAAGTATACATAGATTTACCCAACTAGAAACTCTGACTTAAGACCTTATGTAAATATTTGGCCAGTCTTAATATATACTACAAATATACACATTAAGCCTGCTAAATTGCATCTTTAAAAGTTGAACAAAAAAAGCTTTGTATAATTATTAAGGAGTTCAACATTTATTCAGCCAAAATGTTAAATATCAATATGGCTAGATAGTATTGCTTGGGAAAAAAAACCTCATAAGTAAATTAGTACTGTATTAGTGTTCAAATAAAACACACGCACAAGGGAAGGATGGTTTTTCTCCCACCCCCAAACATTACCAAATTTCAAAATTATGATCCAAATAATCCAACATGCAAGCAAATGCCTCTGCTAGTAACGTGGTACTAATTGCTCTGGGCTTTTGCAAATCAATTAAGCCCCAATTCGAATTCCATGGGCTTCAGGGCCTACTTTTCCATCTAAACCGTAACTGCGCCTCACCCCCCTCCGCAATATGAGCGGAACGTTCCACAACCACTGCGCGAATTTATCTGTTTAGCGCCTCCAAGTCAAGCTCCTTCGGGGACGCGGCCTAAGGCACGCCAGCCATAAACACTTCCCCACCTAGCGGGGCGACTGTCCCTTTTAACACCTCGACTTCGTGAGACGCGAAGTCCTCCGTCCCCCGTAAGCCTAACAGTCACCCAAGCTGTTTACGTGAATCTCCGGCGGGCCTAGTCCCCTTTCCGCCACCCTGCCCAGCCCAATCCCGGCTTGAGGCGCGGCCTAGTTGCCGAATGGATACACATTGAGGCGCTGGCCCATATCCTGAAGCAGGTTAGCTGCCTGCTGCCGGTACGATAACTCCTTGTCCGGGTCGAGTCCTAAGCGCCAGGAAGGACTCCGAGCGAGCTGCTCCCGGGTGAAGTACCAGCGTCTTCCCCCGCCCGCAGCCGCCGCGCTACACACCGCCATGATGGCTGCCGTCGCCGTCGACAACAACGCATGCGCCGCGGAAGGCACGCGCACACCGGCCAGCGTTCACGTGATCGCGTCTAAGTTTGCTGTCGCATGCGCACTTCTTCCCCAGCACACAGCAGGGGGCGGAGTCTGCATCTCGAACTTCCGGTATTAACTTGACTAGGTCGTTGTACTGCACGCGCACCGATTGGTCATTTTCTGACCTATCTGTGATGACCGCTGCTTTGGCTTCTGGATGCAAGAGAGAAAAAAACTGAACAAGACTTCGTGGCTACAATAATTATCCAGTTTTTTTCTCTCCCTTCCCTATTCTCTACGCTGTGCTTAACATCCAGCCCCCTAACATTTTCTAGAGGAGAACGCTGATTATTTTGTGACCTTTTGGCTCCTAAAAAGGTTTTAAAACCACAGTGGACATGAACACCCTGACTTCTGATTTGATTTGGCACCCATTGTTGTGACAGACTCAGAAGATGGCTGTATACAGCTGAGTCCTGGATCTGAGCTGGTTTTGATTAGGCAGAATTTGATTAGATTTTTGCAGCTGGTGCAGAGGAAGCTTGATTTGCTCCAGAGACTCTCAAACAAACAAGCAGTGATTGGATCCAGCTTTCCAGCTTTTGAATATCTAATACAGTAAAATAAAGATTCCCTCAAGACAAGACCATGTAGTTGGCTTGGTAACATTATGAAACTGTTTGCCGCTGTCTTTTTCCAGGGTGCTTAGTCTTGCCTGCAGCCTTAGAATTTCCTGGTAGTCTTTCATCCAGTGACTGACCAGGTCTAACCTTGCTTAACTTTTCTGGGGTCAACCAAGGCTGGCTAGTGTTGCCAACTGGCAAGCAAAACAAATACAATCAACCTTGAGCCAGTTGGGAGTATTTTTGCATCCTTTGGTGTTATATACAAATAAGTGCAAGTCGATGACAAAACAATGGGGAATGGGGTTCCAAAATAAACAATTTCTTCAGTTACATCAAGTTATATTACCTTAAGACATCACAAACTGCTTTCTTAGGTAAGGAACTGAGCAGTGTATCACCATGGTAACAAAGCAAACATGCTTCAGAAGCCAAGAAACAGAATGTTGCAGTTGGATACAGTTGAACCTACTGAAACACAAAGCCCAGATAATGGCTTTTTTCGGATTAACTTTTCTAGGTCCTCAGGATCCCTTTCGCGATAAAAGACTATCATTACCAAAATATGAAGTGCCAGGTAAGGACATTACCTAAATACATTTACTTTATCAGAAAAGTTCACCTTTTTGTTTCTTAGGATTTACTAACAGCAGCTGTTCTGCATATTTAAAGCAGTTTAACCATCATTCAGAAAATTATTACATTCAAGCCAGAGACTATGCATCTTTAAATTAATTTCCCAGCACCGTACCAAACCATAGTTGCTATTAGTCTTTGTAGGGAATTCATGTTGTTAAATGAGGTATTCACCAATAAAAAAAACCATGAATTTGGAGCATAATTACTCAGTATTGGACATTATATCTCAAGTGTCCTTTGTATGTCCCTGACACAGATGTTTTAAAAGGCAGGATTTCAACAGAGAAAATATCAGTCCAATGAATATTGGTAAAATTGTTGGACTAGGCCCCAAAGAATAACACTTTATTTTGAAATTGTAGTATTTATTTTCCTCCAACACCCACACACACCTGCGCACTGAAGTATCTTTAGTGAATAAGAAAGTGGATGAGTTTCATTCTTCATCACAGATTTCAGTTTTTAACTGTGGCTCTTGTTCCTTTTTGGCCTGCCAGTACACCAATTGTTTAGCTCCCCTTATTTTGGCTGTCTTGTGCTTTTTTCCTGTCAAATAGGTTAGGGTTATCGATTGATGGTTGACAGTCACCTCTGTAAATATATGTATCTACTCCCTAATCACAAGAAGGATATTGTACCAATTGATTATGTCTGCAGTGGGCAAAATCTTTTTGGTCATCAGATTTTAACACTAGTGGTAAACAAAAAAGGAACAGGAACCTTAGTTGCTTATGTCTGTGTTTATATAGTAGCAGAAGAAATAAGTGCAGTTATGGGACAGTTCTACCATGGCTCAGCCTGTTGCTATTCTTGGAACTATAGTTACCTTTCCCAGTTGGACTAGTGCTAAAATGATGGAGATGTATAGTTCACCTTGGAAGAAATAGTGAAATCTTAGATTATAAGCTCTGCCGGACAAATGGCTTATACAATGGTACCTCGGGTCACAAACGCTTCTGTTCATGACCAATTCGGGTCACGAACAGCTCTGTTTGCAAAATTTTGCTTCCGTTTGCGAACGCCGGATCGGGTGACGAACAGGATCCATGGCCATTTTCCCTCCCGTGACACGTGGTTGTGGCTTCTTGTAGGGAGGGGGACTCTCCCTCCAAGCAATAACCGCCTCCCCACCCGCCTTCCTGTCCTCCACGCCAGAAGTCGTGTCGAGCAAGGTTAGCGTTCTCTCTCTTCGTACTGTATTTTGTTTCATATTTTTGTGGTTTAAAAAAAAAAATACATATGGTTCAGAACGGATTAACTGTAATTACATTGAACCTTATGGGAAAATTTGATTCGGGACACGACCAAAATTGGGTCGCGACCAAATTCGGAGGGGCCAGAACAGATTAACCGTATTTACATTGAACCTTATGAGAAAATTTGATTCGGGTCACGACCTATTCGGGTCGCGACCAGAGTCGCGGAACAAATTAAGTTCTTGAACCGAGGTACCACTGTATTCAGTCAATCAAATCTTTATTATGGTCATAGTCCAGCATAAAAGTGGCTTATAGATTCTGGATCATGTTAATTAACCCCCTCTTCAAGTATTAATATTTCACACACATGTGGAACAGCATAACTAGATGTAACTATAGTTTTAAAAACTCTGCAATTGGAAGCCTAGAGGTAAATAGAAAGGATTTTAGCCAGTATTTCCCCTCAACCCATGAGTTTGCCTAAGGATTGTGGGGGCACACAATTATTCAGGCATATTTTCTGCCTACCTGCAATCTGAAATACTGCATCCAGAAACATCTGAAGAGCAATTATCTAGACTGGGCTTCATTTCAGACTAAAATATGAATATTAAGCTATTGTCTGTTCTCTAGTACAACTGCTTTTCTCTTAAAATATATGCATTTCTAAACTTGTGACTGCCACGATGATGTTGTGATCTTTGTTTTATAATTAACATTTAAGTGGATGCCTTTAAAAAGTTAGTGATCAGAGTAGTGGTATAAACAAGTTTTCCAGGCAGGCTCATATCCAGAAAGTAGTCAAGCTGATCCTTCTTAATTTAAGAAATAGAATTATATAAGGCAACTTCCACACTTTTGAAGTATTATGAATAGTATGAAAAATTATTTGTGTAATTTTCTCTGAATCTTGCCTTGGGAACTGCTATCTTCTGGAGTGACATTTTTTTCTGTCCATCCCCAGTGGGAACAACCCCTCCCAAACTGGAACTTTTCTACCCAAAGCTCCCACCCATAGGACAATTTGGATATGATGACACTGAACATCAGGGCAGCCACAAGAAATATCAAGAGACTATCAAACGGATGCAGCTCAAGAAATGTAGGTGAAGCAGCACCAAGGGTAGGGTTTAAATCAAAGTTTCAATAAATGCAGAGATACTCTCTGGGACCCCTCATAGCAGGAACAGAGGAACCCATGGTTCACCAGAAGTTCAATCACAACAGGCATCATTTCTGATCACTCAGCATATTGGCTAGGGGTGAAGGAACCCTATAATATCTGGAAAGCTGCTGGGTCCCTGTTCCCCCTTCTCCCCCTCATTGCAGAGAGATACTTGTACTCACAATTTACAATATATATAAGGTCCTTTGGGTTAAGAGCAACAGCATAAATAGGGAGCGCATAGTTCAAGAGCATGCTAGGAGACAGTATGGACTGAACCAAAAGAAAGCCTGGTAGTCCCTGGATTCCCTGCAGTGGATGAGGAGAGCAAGTCCCAAAGAACCATCTTGTAGCTTAGTCCTTCCATATTCACTGCCAGCTCTTTTGGGACAACATGGAAAAGAGGCAAAAAGCTTTGACTTGACATTCATTTATAATAAATTTATGATCAAACAATTAATTTAGCAATCAGCTGCCATATCCTGTAAACTGAGCTGGTGACTTCATGACATATCCATGCAGTTCTCCTGGCAGCAGAATGAAAATGGTTTGCCAGTGTCTTCCTCTGTACCTCTCCTATTTTCTGGAAGTTTCCTATCCAAGTACTAACCAGGCCTGACTATTCTTAGCTTCCAAACCCAGAAAAGGTCAACCAGGTGCTGCCATCTCACCCCAAGACACCAGGTAGAAAATAGATACTAATTTATTTCACAGCCAACAGTTTGAAATAAATGAAACCATCACCTCAAGTACAGTACTAGGAAAGTACTAACGATGCCAGACTAGGGCTAGCAAGTCTGGCAAAATACAGGATAGAATAGCTCTTGGGTTTCCAGGGAATAAAGTAGTTAGATAATAAGAAGGAGGGGAAGAAGGGTTGCCTCAGGTAATAAAGCCATATTTGGTCAAAGGCAATTTTGTCTAGAAATCCTGCCTCCAAACAAAGTTTGATGTGCACAGCATTCACAGAAGCCCCCAATTTTATTTGTTACTCTCTCCTGCCTCCAAAGGATTTTAGCAGGCATTGAAAGGCAGCCCTTTAATCAAAACCTTGCCCTGCCTACAGACAGCGTTTAGGTCTTTCCCAAGCAATCAGAAGGCTTGATCTCTTTTCTAGACCCTAATCAAGCATACAGGGTACCACTGACGTGTGGACAAGATATTGGTTGGTGGCTGCCTAAGAACCCATCTGTCAAGCCAGAAGATACATTACCTTGGATGAAGGTGCCACGGCATCCCCTGCTGCGGAGCCCCATGACCAAGTAAGCATCCAGTAAGAGGCAAAGAATACGTTCTTCCATCTAGTCCAAAATGGAAGATCCAACCTCCTCTCCTTCATCTGAAGCTGTATCAATATAATGACTTATGATTGCTCCCAGGTGCAGAAACTTCACATTTTTCTTAGAGAAATCTAGTTAGAGTCAGGGTCATGGTACTCAAAAGAGTTCATAAGGCTATCAATTTCCCAGTAGCCCAAGAAGAAAAAACAGGAGTCATCTACAACATACAGTGTAAGGACTATAACAGCCACTATGTAGGACAGACAGGCAGAAGGCTGGCAGAGCGCATCCATGAACACCAACTAGCAGTCAGAAGACACGATGAAAACTTAATCTCACAACACATGGACAGACTTAACCATAATTTCAACTGGGAAACTGTCAGCATTTTAAACCAAGCTAAACCCCAAAATGTGAGGGAATTCCTGGAAGCTTGGTATTCAGACAAGGCAGCCATCAACAGGCGCACAGAGATAAACAACATCTACACATTATTCAAAAGAGACAATAAAAAGGAAGCCAGAACACCTCCTTGCCAGCAATCAACACCCAGATAAGCAGGGATTAACACCAGGATTAACACCAGGTAAATAACCAAACAGTAAACAATACCCTAATCAAGGAACTACCAACTCAGACAAACAATCAAGCAGCAAACAACAGCCTAATCTAGAAACTCAAGAAAAAACCATTCCCCCACCAACACTGACAACTACTGCATAAAAACAGAGAGCAAACCCCACTCCCTTCTAGCACTGAAGATGTCACCTAAGCAGTAACAAAAGGTCTGCAAGAAAACAACCAAGCTCAGAGAACCCCAAGGACGTCAAAGTAATATATTTATTATAGTATAACCTTAGCCAGAATCTATTTTTATCAGATGCGTGCAGGCCCGTTTTCAGTGCTATGGTTATGTTTAGGGAGTGAATTATGACAAAGGGAGGGTAACAGACCAAATGTGTAAGAAAGCGTAAGACAAAAAACATATCATTTCCTATTTGGATACAAAAATTAAATTCAGATAAATATATCCAAAGTCAGTGTAAGTTGCTCCAAACTGGCAATGAACTGGCAAAGCAAAATTAGCGAGTACATGTAATGAAAAAGGACAATACCTTTCTGCACTAAACTAGCAGTTCCCAATTTGCCTTTACCTTGAGAGAGAGGTTGAAATTAAGTCATACCTACTGGGAAGTGCCCAGGTTCAGACTGCTACTTATCCTGTCACAACATGCAGAAGGAATAGCTAAATGCTTCTTGTGCTGCAACAAGAAGTCGTAAATTGGCAATTCAGTAACTGCATATCCATGAAATGCTTTTCTTAGCCAAATAGCTCTCTGACGATCTGTTTCTTCCATCTCCATTTCATTGTCCACCAGTTAAAAATGGGGGAAAAAAAGGAATTGTGACCTGTTTATCTGTGACCTTGTGCTTTAGAAGATACAGCAAACCTTTGTTCCCAGAAGATACACAAATTACAGAACAAACTTAAATTGTAGGCTAAAAGAATTAGATCAAATAAGTGGATTCTAGATGTGCAATTACCCCAACCTTGCATAAGAAACTGAGAAGATCATAGTATTATTGGATGAGACTTTGTTCAGAAATTAAGGACTTCCTGTCTTTTGCAGGAAAGCTGAAAAATGAGCAGAGAAAATTCCATTATTTTTAAACACTGCATTTTTTAAAAAAGAAACTAGATCTCTTGCCTCTTGATTACAGAGCCAGAACTCTCACAGAACCAACATTGCTCATAAACTTAAAACTAGTTTAAAAGTTTAAAAATATGACAGTTTTAGTACGTAAAGACTGTAGAAAACATAACAGCGACTAACATTTACTACATTGTATGTTGCCATTGCTTAAGGCTAATGCTTGATGATGTAACGCTCAGCTCCTACTACCCTAAAGCTGCATTCACACAATCTGCATTTCCGGGTTTACATAAGCCACTTAAACATAAACTAATCAAAAAGTCCGGGTTTGCACAGTATGGCAAGTGACCAAAAAAACCAAAAAAGGAAAGCAAAGGTTAACATTGACCAAGCTTAGCTTAGCATACTGTATTGTGCAAACCAATTCATTAGATCTCACTGAGCATGTTGTTTGAACACAGCCTAAGGAGGAAAATGCTTATTTTTCCTGGATTGTAGCAGCGGCTGTATGTCTTAAATCATAGGAGGGAGGGAGGGAGAGGGAGAGAGGTGAAGGAGTTTGGGGAAAAAAAGAAAAGAAGCATGCCAGATCGGTTATTCCGAACCCTTGCTATTATTACGCCTGATTCTCCTCACAACCAAAGAATTCAAACGTATTACTTCCCGCATGCGGTCCAATCCAGCAACAATTCTGTTTTCTTAAATCGGGTCCTTATAAAGCGATCACTTACCGGGTGCACCAGCGCGGGAGCGTCAGTAGGGGGCGAAAGACGTGCCGTGTAGCTACCGATCTGGCTTCCCATCACGATATTCTCGCGCGTGTGTACGTAGACCTACACGTGCACTTTTCATCACGCTACGGTGAGGTGGAGGCACTCTGAAAAACCGGGGGGGGGGGATCGTTGTTTCTGAGACCGCCTGACTGATGACGGCTCATCAGCTGTCCATGCAAGGGACTGTTCTTACGGGTATGCCCCTACTCCATAGAGGAAGCGGAATGCTGCCTGCAAACACCGCCCCTTGGGAACGAGCAGCTGCTGGCCCCGGGCTTTGAGCGCACCCCCCCCGCCCCCAGCGGCTCAGAGCCGGAGCGAGCGGAGTTCGGGCAGCGGCGGGGGCTAGGGGCTAGGGGATCACGTGACACCCGGGAGCCCTTAAAGCGGTAGCGCCGCTGCGCGGAGGCGCCTCGTCCTTCGCCGGGCTGGCTGCGCGAAATCACTGACCCCTTTGGAGCGGGATTGACTCGCGGGGCGGCGTCTTCCTTCTTACTGGCCCAAAGGTGGTTTTCTTTGCTCAGTGTTCAGTTTAAAAAAAAACGCCACACACAGATATTCCCGAGAACGAATTCTTTTCGCACTGTTCTATTTCGTTCTCTAGACAGCAGTAGCACACTTCAATGGTTCTAGACCAGTGTCTGTCAACCTTGACCACTGGAAGATGTGTGGACTTCAGCTCCCGGAATTCCCCAGCCAGCCATGCTGGCTGGGGAATTCCGGGAGCTGAAGTCCACACATCTTCCAGTGGCCATGGTTGACAGACACTGGTCTAGACTAAGAACAGCAAACAGAAAAAGGGAATTAATTCTGTTTATTTCTTTGGCTGTAGGTTTATAGACCACATGGCAGTCACAGATCCTCTCTTCAGCCTGTTTTGAGTGCAGGTTCCTGAAGCCTAACAAGAAGCAGGAGAGCCCCCTGGCCCGGTACATGTGGAATGAACGAGTTTGCTCTCTCTCCTGTGAAAGGCGAAGGAGACCTGTTAAGGTGTATCAATAAACTGGAGCAGAACAGAATCCTCCATCCAACCTCAGTCCAGAAGGTTTTCTTGCATAAGAAGAGAAAGACGTTTTCATTTACACAGTGGCATGTCACTCACTACAGCAATGTTCCTAATCACTCGTTTTATTTATCAAACTGACACCCCCATTGCAGTCTGATGACCCTCAGTGGCTTACAGCACATACAGTGGAATAACACTTGAACATCTATGGCAGGGTTAAAACAAGGACATTTTAACAGAAAAACAGCAATTAAAAAATGGACAGGAAAAGGTGGCACAATGCATGTTAAAGAGAGGAAGGATTTCACCCCTGTCAAAAAGCGTAAGGTAGAGATGCGGATGGGAAGTTAAAAAAAAAAGTCACACCATTCTCTACAATGTGCTTTGCTTATTTCTGGTTTAGTCTGTTGAGCCAACCCAGCCAACAGCCAGATCCCTGCTTCCCCGTGACTATTAAGTCCATGTGGTATTAACAAGAAAAGTAAACCTGGGGTATAAAATCATCTTACAGGGAGGCCATCTTTGGATAGTCAAATTCCGGGCTCACGTTTTTCCCTTGCCCTTCCTTTAATGGCTCCAGGTTTGCATGTTCTGCTTATCAATGGTTCACTTAAGCATAGTTTGCATAGTCCAGCTTTCTGGTTGGCAGAACACATTGGACCATCTGGCTGAGTTCAAACAACATACGGACCCACTACCCACCCAACATTTTAGCCTTGCGTGTTTATTAAATTTATACCCTGCCTTTCCACTCTAGTGAATATTCAAGATACTGTGCAAACCCAGTCATTAGCTGGTCATTTAGAAGCCCTTGACTTCAGCTCAGAAACCCTAACCTGCATCATTGACTAGAAAAGCTAACTCTCTTACTTGGCAGAATACCAGGTAGGCCCATATGCACCGTATTTTAATGAGCAGGTGACCATGCTCAAAATTACCAGTTTTCACTGTAACCATACATAACATCACCCAATCCAAAATAAAGTCTCGTTTGAATCAAGCTCAGTTCCTGATGACTTCATGGACTTATCCATTTAGTTGTCTTGGCAACAATATAGACAGGATTTGCCCCTACCTTCTTGTGGAATATCTTTCCAACTTCCCAGTCTAACCCACAGCCTTGTAACGTCTCAGTAATCTCCCTTTCAGGGTCTACCCAGAGCCAACCCCACACTACTTAACTTTTCCAAGATCAGCTGAGGTTGAGTAGATCAGGGTTTTCCATGCTGTGCACTGTGAGAATTTGACGGGTTTTCATAAGAGCTTAAGGGGGGAGAATTCACTCGAATGCAGCCAATTTTCTATCACTAGAACTTTGTCTCTTGATTAGATATTCCAGGACTTATTTATTTTTTTAATTAACAGGTTCTGCAGCCTGAAAAAGTTTGAAACCCCCTGGAGTAGGTACTGCTCCTTAGATACGGAAAGCACTGATATGTTAGTGACTTTTCATGTTGCTTTCAGTGAAAACAAAGCACGGTTTAGTTTTAGACCCTAAAGAACAAAGGCTAAGTTACAGAAGGAGGGATAGAGAAGAGAAAGATTTTTAAATATAAGCAACACTCCCAAGGATGGGTCTTGCTGAATTTCCATTGCAGAAAGTGTAAGAGCTGATGCCGGTTTGCTGTCACCCATTCTGCACCCTTGTTGCCAGCCAGGCTCTGATACACCCCATATGTGTTCACTCATCTCAGCTTCAATGCTACAGGCTGAAAATAGGATGCTGTAGAATTTCTCTCATTTTTATCTACTGTATTTTTCTGTTATTTGCCTGTTAGAGTATAGGCTATGCGATCACCATCTCACTAGGGTTGGTGGGGAGGACATGAAGAAAAGACATCCACCAAGCAGGAGGTAGTACTAGGGTGTGTAGACCCAAAGGGTTTCTGGGAGGGGTTTGAGGCCTCCAACCTCTCACCCTATGGGTTTAGCCATGCTGCTACACTAGCTTGTTACATAAATGTTCTACATAGATATTACTTTCGTCATATACTTGGGAGTTCTCTCTATTGCCTGAGATTGGAATAGAAACATCCCTTCACATTGCAATATCATCATGGTCTAAATAGATGCTGAGTGAACATAGGCTTAAGCATATAATCTCTGCACATGTTTTTTGACTGACATCTTTATTATAACCAATTTTAAATAACCAATTTTAATGGACACCTATAATTATAGCCAGTTTTAATGGTGATATTTAGGAACACATTTTAACTGAAAAGGCATATTTGTGGCCATCAGTGCAATGCTGTGTTGCAAAAAGGGGTCCACTTCTTCCCATTTGGACATTATGAAACCAGTATATTATAACTGATAATGTTAAACTATCATGATAGCTGATCAATGTTTAGGATAGTTGATGTGCTTGAACACTGACATGCAACTCAAATAATTCCAGGTGTTTACTCTTTAAAATCTGGTTAAAGACATGCACTGAAGAATGGTTTAAAGAGAATGGGAAACCAGCAGCCACCTAGATATGGCTAAATTAACAGTGAGGGATATCAGGACTTGTATACAGCAACACTTAAGACCTGGAAAATAAATATAGCAAGACATAAACGCAGGCACAACGTACAAGTAATTGTACTCGGTTGCTTATAATCAAGCATTAACTATAATTTTTTAAAGGTTAAGGATGAGGATAGATCGTCATGAAGAAAATTATGAGATTGCTAAGAGTCAACACCAACTTGATGTCACATAGATCAATCAATTTTTGTGACAGCTTGTGGTGCAAACCTAGCCCAGTTTGGTTAGTTTATGATTCAGTGTATTGCAAGGGTTAATTCAATAAGCAAGTCAGGTGTCTGGTGTAAACATATTCAATGCATGGTAATGAGTGAAAGGCATATGTATGAATGGAATATGTGGTTCAGAATGGAGTAACTGTATGCATCCAAGTGGGATATGTACGAGAAATAAGAAATCAAGTGTGAATGGGTTCACATACTACATTAAGTCATAACTTCCTTAACCACTTCTTGAATAAACTAAAATTGTCTGGCTTCACACACAGTGCTAAGCTTTAAACTGTAAATTGCAAGCCACAACTGCCTAGATTCACAAACATGCTCAGCTAAAAGTCAGCTAATCATACTAGACTATTTAAATTCTGTTGTTGTTTGCTAAAAATGTCTGTTAATTTTAGCAGACCTTATCTTAATGATTCGTTAGTGTTTCCAGTTGTAAAACCTGGAGTTGGGGAGTCATTTGTATCTTCGGTCTCCTCACCTCCCTGTACCGACCAATTCCCCTCTGTGGGGATATAATTCGTTGATGTCATGTAAGTTTGTTGATCCAGAAGGGCAAATTCTTTGGCTAGGTCTACTCCAGTTTCAACCAGCTCTGTTGTAAACATACAATGAGGCCCCAAAGACCAGTCATGAATTTGCTGTACTATAGGACTGTCATTTGGGGTAGTTAAGCCGTTGTCTAACGCAGGGTTAAGAGAGGGCCTTGTTGGAGGAAAAAAGTCTGTGATCTTAGCTTGACTGCCTCCCTCTTTACAACCTTCTGTCTCTCCAGTCTCTGGCTCTAATCCTAGTCGACAATAGCTGCCTCTTGTAAGTACCATTTTAATATTTAGCAGATTGAGAAAATGAGAAGGAGGACTATTATTACAATCATTCTTCCATCCTCCTGTAGTGAGTATTCTTAACTTTACTAATTACTTATCTGTATTATAGTTGGGAGAGCTAGAATAAGGTTTATGGGATAGGCTGCTTTGAACTCCACTTGTAGTTTACATTCTTTGTTATCAGCATACCACGCTTCTACAAAAACATGGCTTGTCTCAATAAAGCCACAACTGATATTAACGCTGTATACTTCATTCAAGCTCCTTCCCAATGTTTATAAAATAGAATTAAAATTTATCAGGTGGGCCTCACATACGTGCAGGCTTCTGCGTCGCCATCTCACCCGAAGTCTGAAGAGCTGATTAACAGCAAATGAATCCTAAGTGACTTGGTTCCACTGAGCTAATCATACTAAGTCTTAGCATGCTTGGTGAAGCTAGATAGCGTGCATATCTGAAGTAATGTGTTGAAGGCCACAGTTTCTACCTACCTTGGTCTGCTGTCCCTGCTATTGTGAACTTCCTCTCTCCACGCTGGTCCAGTTAATTCAGCCCTTGATGGCACTGAAGACTGTTTGAAAGCCAGCTGTTCCAATTAGCAAATTAGACAGCATAAACTAGTTTGTGTGTTTAATTTCCCATCTGTCCTCACTGTTAAATAACTGCCTTAAATGATATTTTAATTGTATGATATGAATTAATATGATTAGTTTTGATCAGTATATATATCCATTTTTGAGAAGGGATTTTTTTGGTTCATTTTATTTCTGAATTTTTTTGCATGTAAAATACAGCTTTGAGAGAGAAACAATCTCACAAATATCCATTTAAATGACTTAAATATGTGGCCTTAATCAGTTAGGCAAGATTTTTAAAAACTGAGGTCTTTTAATTTTAAAACATCCATCTTCCACAAGCTGGTGTCCTCTCCATGGATGAGTCTACAATATACAGAATCCTCAGCCTTCATGGCCACTGAATTTATTGACTGAGAAAGATAATTGTTGATTAACATGCTGATCACACTAGATAGGAAAAGCTGTCAAAACTAGGTGGGGGCGGTCAGTTGTTCCATCTACCCCCTTCCTCCTCTTTCCCCTCCCCATCTAGCTCATTAAAGTATGCCTTTCTTCCCAAGGAAGGAATGTATATACACCATCTAAATATCAAGTTTTCTTAAAAATAAATTGGTTTAAATTGTTTATGGCTAGTTTACACAATAACATTGTCCATAACGGCTGTGCCTCTGAGACAGAGAGAGGGACTGCTTAAGATCCCACCATGTGAGATGAGGAAACATTGGTCAAGAGGCAGGCCTTGGTTCTGGCCTCTGCATTAGGGAGGTCAGAACCCAATATGGGCTTCACCAAGACTAATTAGCCAATCTGCTCAAAATGGCCTTTTTAAACTGGACTTTGAATAATTTTAAAGCCTACTGGGGGTGAAGGGTTGCCATCCTCCTCATTTGGAACCATTTTTATTACATTGCACCACTGCACTGAGTTTCCATTTGAGGTTTGGGAACCACCCAGTCATGTGATTGCAGTGGCATATTAAAATACTAAAACAAAACGCTTCTTAAAACAAACTTTACCCAACCTGCTGTGCCCTTCAGCTGTTTTAAAAGTTGAACACCCAGGGAACTGCAGACTCCAAACATCTTCAGAGCACTTATTCAGTAAGGAGCCTCATTACGTTCAATGTACTTTCTCCCACGGAAGGATACGTGGCATTGCAACTTAGAATTTCTTCATTGTGTGACAACACTAACAACAGTATACAATGATGCCAGTCCAATTAAATCATGCAATTTTCAAGGTCGCCATTTCCTTACTCATATTTTCATTCTTGGGCACGTGAGTTATGTGTGTATAGAACAGAAGGAAGCAGAGATGGTGGGTAAGTAGACACACTGAAATGCATTACGCAGAATAAAAATGAAACAATATAATAGAAAGTGATCTTTAATATATAATTTATATATATTATACACACACACACACACACACACACAGAGTACCAAATAATGCCATAATCATCTACTCCACTTATTTTTCTTCCCTTGGGACAAAGTTGAACCATTTTAGCATCAGCTCTAGATGAAGTGAAGTCGGGAGATCTGGACAAGATGCTTTTTCACAACATTCACCTTTCTCCTCCTGCAGAGCCTGTCATCAGGACGGGCACTAATAACGCACAGACTATGCTCAGAGGCAATTGCCTTCCATTAAAAAAATATTTCTTTAAAAATGTTAAAGCAATTAAAGAGATTTTTTTAAACCAGCAATTTAAAAAGGTCACCATCTCCCCAGCTTGCTTTAAAAAAAAAACTTCATATCAATTTTTTTGCACTCATCTGCTTTAAAGACAGAGAAATATTACATTATCTTACCAGCCCATTGCTTGGATGTTCTCCTATTACCTGTCACTTCTGATAAAAGAATTGACACTCCCCCCATTTGTTTAAAAGTGACCTCATTTGAAAAGGGGGGCAGGTGGGAAGGGAGGCTGCAATTTGCCAATTGTAGACACAGTGGGGACAAGATCAAAGCAACATTAGCAGAACCCATCTGTACAAATGTTGAAGCCAATACAGTCCAGAGCTGCTATGAAGAGAAAAAGTTCCTTCAGGCAGGATCAAATGAAAGATAGTCTCTTTATGAAAAAAGAAAGCTGCGGGCAACATGGAGATTACAATCTCACCCTCTCCATAAAGGAGAAAAAAAGGCAAAAAATAAAGACACAGAACTGAAATAGGCTGCATGTCTTCATCATCTGGCAAGTCTTCTTCTCTTTATTAGAGTTAATTCAGTGATCAGTAGAAGAAATGTTTTTAGAATTGAGATTTGTGCAGTACCAAGTCCCACAAAGTGCAGAATTTCCATCTCTGCATGGAACCCCTTTTACCATGTGCGCTTGCCCTTCCCCAAACATTACAGTAAAAACATATGTTGTTTAGTGCATGCCATTACTACTCAAGCTGTTTCTCCTACGACCAAGCAATCTTTGGACAGAGACAACCTCAGTGCCCACCCACAACTGAAGCACCAAATTCTCCCCAATTTATACCAGTGAGTAACACTGGCTCTTGGTTGCCACTTTCCTCTTCCCTCCTCTCCTCCGAGGTCAGAGAGGCCAGTTCAAGCATTCCTAACGACATCGGAATCCAGGACCGCTCAAAGCAAACACTGCAAAAAAACAAAAAAACTTCACTAAACCTGAACAGCCTAGCCAACAGCGAGGGGGAGAAAGAAAGGGCTAAAGGGAATATTAAATTTGCTGGAGGAATATATATATATGGGAGATTAAAGAGATTGCCCTCCACAAACTTTAAAAAGAATGACAGGAAGACCATCTGATAGGGAACCTTGAAGAAAATTGTAGGTGGATGGGAAACTCAGTGGTAACAAAAGGCCCACATGGAAGGAACAGGTTCTATCCTCCAAATTTAGGAGCTAACAATTGCCATTTCTTTTCTTTTTGGGGCTTCCTGCAGAAGGTGAAAGAGGTATGTCTATCAAACCACTTCCTCACGTCACAGATCAGTCTCCTCCCTATGCTCTTCTATAAGGTAGGATTATTCCTTTCTCTGCCTTTTCTGGAAGGGCAGGGCAAGTGGAGAAGTCAAGCTGTGTCCCTACCACCATCTTTCTTTGGTATCCAAACCACAGTCCCAAGGTCCCTTTTCTGAAGCACTTCAAACCTCACCATTCTTTCCTCACATTCCAGTCACAGCAATTTGGCAAATAAGAACTGTACCCCCCTTCCCCAAACAACAACCCCATCCCATGAAAGACACATTCCTGAACTTCACAGTGACATGTATGTGTGTGCGTGTGTGCAAGAAACAGACAAAGCAGGTGTTGCTGTGAGATGCAACATTCAATAGGCATTCGAGGGCAAGCAGTATTGATGAACTTCCCAAAGTTGTGGTAAAAGGTCACTGCAAGAGAAATATGGCCTCTTCTCAAAAGCATCCAAGCAACCCTGGGGAGGGGTGAGTGGGAGGAACAGCCCTCTTCAGAATTAAAATCAAAATGTCAGCTTTCTGGATCCAGAGATTTGTAAGTTGGTATGACTTTTAATCACTGTGATAGCTTCCCCTCACCAGATTATTTGGTCAATCCTAGGAGACGAGTAAGTTGTACAAGAACAAGTTTGTCTTCCTGATCCCAAAGAAATGGGCCCAAAAAAGGGAGGGGCACTCCAAATTAGGCTTTGCTCCCAATAAATAAAAAATAAGTCTCTTAAGGGGCAGAGTGATAACACCCATCTTCTCTTTTTCAACACCATCAAAGATCCCATGATGGAGATAAAAGGATTTTCCTTTCTAGAAGTTTGGGTCTAAAATTCAGATCAAATAGAGAGAACCAATCAACCCCACGTTGCTTAAGCCCAGCTTAAAAGTTCCCTTGGTAGCAAAGGTTCTTGCTAACTGGTAGGGCCTCCATTCAAAAAATAGGTGGTCATCTCGCCTTTGCCCTTGACTTTGATGACTCCACGGCACTCCAGTTCATAACCTTTGGCAGCTAATACCTGATAGAGGTCAGTTGTCACCTAGGAAAAGAAAGTGGGGACAAAAACACTTGTTAATGAGCCAAAGAAATGCGCACTCTTAGGGTCTCAACATTTCTATCTAGTGCTGCTTCACCACATAGCCATGAACTTAGAAATTCATCAAGGCCACAAAACTTAGACAACTTTCCTGGAGCAATCTAAAACTATACAGGTGGCTGCATCCTGTCACTGCCTTTCTAAATTCAAATGAGTATTTTCCTGGAACCACACAGCTACCATGTGAGCCCAGGAAAAGGTGTGGTTCTTTAAGAAGCCGCTGACTCATATAGTAAGTGGCCCTAAGCCAGATCCAAACAGAGCACACTTATTTTTATCTTCTAAGAAATTGCTGGTCCCAGGTACAAGCTAGAGCAGTGTTTCTCAATCTTGGCAACTTTAAGCTGTGTGGACTTCAACTCCCAGAAGCATGCTGGCTAGGGAATTCTGGGAGTTGAAGTCCACACAGCTTAAAGTTGCCAAGACTGAGAAACACTGAGCTAGAGCATTCTCTAAAATAAAGATCAATGTGGAGCTTAACTCTTTGCAAAATCCCATCCAATTTTTTAAATTACAGGTAGGTCGCAATTCATGTGAGTTCGAATAATGTGATATTTGATTTAGTGTAAATTGTAAATTGATACCAGGTCATGTTTAATGCAACCCAGAATTTAGTTAATGTGAGGCTAGTGCACACACAATTGAGGCTACTGTATGCGCAGTCGCGGTTGAGGTTTTAGACACTGCTCATCTTCATGTGTGCAAAACGGAGAAAAGGAAGACTCCGTCAGAGGAAAACAGTGCAAACTTAAAAAAGAGGCTAGTTATTGCATTAGAGCAAAAATTTGATGTAACTGAATGACATGAACATGATCACAGCAATGCTAAAATAGGACAAGATGTTGGAATGCCTGAATCTATGGTAAATTTTTTTGTTTTTATCTTGCTTTCTATAACTACTCTGAGATTTTGTTAACCATAAACTTAAACCAAAAGTATATTCTTTTTATCCTTTAATATTTCATGAATATACCGTACATATAAACATTTATGTTTAAAATTTTCCATTGCCTATTTTTGTCGAGCTGGAACCAATTACCATATTTTCCATAGAAATATCACTTTGAATAGTGTGAATTCGAATACTGTGACCATTTCGTGGGATTCATTAACTGCACTAATTGAGACCTACCTGTATATGCTTTTTTAAAGCCTAAAAGCCAGGTGGGGCAGGGAGCTGGCAGGAGTATATCGGCACCGATGGCCGCTATGTAAAGAACCTCATATATAGACAATACAGTGCTGAGAAAGAAGACCACTGGAGTGGCTTGCTCTAAGGTAGTTCTTAATTTCTTTTATGCTGACCTTGGTTAGGTCACCCCTGTATCTGAAGCCCAATACAAGATCTAGGGCTATTCCTACTGGTGGTAACTCTTTGGTTTTATTTTCTTTGAAGAAAAGATAGTTTGTAAAAATCTACAGGAGATTTAAGAATATGTTACAAGAAAAAACAGAAGGAACAAAAAATTGTTCTCTGGGAAGGCCTTTGACAGATAAATTATGGGTACTGTATTAATGGGGCAAATTATGTGTTTGATGCTGCTTGTTTTGGGAGATTTGAGGGTTGGTTTGTAGATTAAATATTTTGTTTACTTTTTTAAGATACTTTTTTTTTTGGTGCCTTCAAGTCAGTGTTGACTCCAGGTGACTGCCTGGACAAGTCCATGCAGTTATTCTTGGCAAGTGGTTTGCCCTTGCCTCCTTCCTAGGGCTCCTTCCTAGGGCTGAGAGAGGGGGACTGGCCCAAGGTCACCCAGCTGACCGTGCCTAAGGCAGGCCTAGAACTCATGGACTCCTGGTCTCTGGCCTGGTGCTTTAACCACTACACCAAACTAGCTCTCTTCTAAAGATACACACATACAAACTAGTCAAAGTCCATGATGCTAGTCCATGATGCTACATATGTAGTGATTCAAATAATGCTGCCCCATTTCATTCAGACATACACACTTTTAAGCATTCAACAATTATCTATCTGAGTATAAAACAAATAAAGTTGCAGAAGTGTATTTTAGGGTTAGGTAATGACCATTTTAATCACGGTGGGTTATGGTCACCCCATAACTGGTCTCACCTGAATGCGGTCAGGGACGCCAGTGCTGTCCATACGGCTAGAAACATTGACAGTGTTGCCCCAGATGTCATACTGTGGCTTTCGGGCTCCAATCACACCAGCTACCACTGGCCCAATGTTTAGTCCTAGAGGGGAGGAGGAGAGAACCCCAAAGGTCAGGATTAAACAGTCAACTTAAATACTCTGCAACCACTCTTTTCCCCTTTGCTGCTTCCTAGACTTTACTGACCAATTTTCATTTGGAAATTATTGAAAGAGTGCTCGTTGATGTATTTCATCTGCTCCATGAGCCGCATGGCGTAGTCGGCTAGCGCAGTGATATGAGAGCGCCCCTCACGGTCATAGGTGCTGTCATTTAGCCCTGAGGCTGCCATGTAAGTACTTCCAATTGTCTTGATCTTCTCCAGCTGCCTGAATGGTTCATCACTGATGATCTATGGACAGGAGGAAAGATCATGCCATTTAATATTATAAAGAGCATTATTATATCACTGTTTAAAATATTCCCAGATAAGTAGAAACTTGGCCTTGCTCCCAAAATTATTTCTTATGCTCTTGGCACAGGGTCAACAAGAAAGGGCAAACTCCATAAATGTGTTATCAATGTGCTTCCTTCTCAACCTGGCACACCTTTGTTGTGGTGCCAGGGGGAGGCACTGCTACAATCTCTGGCTGGTGCTTGCAAGCAGCCTTCCCTTTTGAAACTCTTGGACTCCTTCAATCATCTTGGCTGTCAGCAAAGTCTACGATGCTGAAGACAATCTGCCAAGTAATCTGGTCCCAAGTTGTTCAGGGCTAAAAACAAGACCTGATCCTGTCACAATAATCTAGAACAAGAGAACATGTTGAAAAAGGGCTAGTGCGGCCATTGAATAGCAGGCTGAGATTTCTGGGTGAAGATATCTGGGCTGCACAAATCCAGATGTCAGGAAGGAGTAGTTATATTCTTCTGTAGCACATTGCTGTCACCCAGCGAATGACGATTTGCGCAGCCTAGATATGCTACATAAAGGTGAATACTAAAGGTTTCACCAAAGAAGCTAACCATATGAACCGCCTGGATTTGAGATGAACTGAAAACAATATGTATGCTGCTATGAGTACCTTGTATAAATGTATAATTCTAGTAATTTTTTTTTGGTCTTCCTCCTTTGGATGCATATCAATTTGGAGTTTACCATTTTCTGTTATGTGAAATATCCCAGAAGCCAGTAATGCAGGATGTGTATTGGGGACCATAACTATTTTAAGGAAGAAAAATAGTTTCTCATCTAAGTCAGGCAAATTAGGCTTTCAAGGTCACACATCTAACTGGCCTCTGCTATGATCATATCCTCTAGGAAAAAGATTCTCTCTCTCTCTTTCTTTCTCTCACACACAGTATTCTTTACTAAGATGAATTGATGTCACTTTTAAAAAAATCTGTGATACTGCAGAGTACATTCTCCCTTAGATAGGTCACCAGCAGACCAATGCAAGCAAAGCTTTAAATAACTCTTTCTTAGGAACAAAACCTCTTGACCCTTTACAATTTTCAGGGGAAAAAAGCATCATATTTTTTTCTCTTCTTGCAACTCTGAAGATGCATATCCATATTCAGACAGCTAGATTCTGTGCCCTTAACAAGTGTTTTCTGTCAATCAAGGTTGTCTGAACGCACCTGACAAATGAAGGCTGTTCATTGGACCAACTAGATTTACATCTTTTCCAACATGTAGTGGCCACTGAGCGTTGGCTACCAGACCGCTTCAAGCAGCTTGGATTCATTCAGCAGTTAAAAGTGAAAAAGAAGAAGAAGAAGAAGCATACTAAGGAATATAATGGCTGGATTTGTACATCCTGCTAAGTCGTGGTTTGTTTAACCATGGTTTATTAGATAAACCCCAATTGGATGAGTCCATAAACCATGCTTGACAAATCACAACGCCTGAGTCCACACAATACCCAAACCAAAACATCTTGGCTTAGTGTGATGTGTGAAGCCAGTCACTGTTGGATCCACCAGGGTAGCATTCATCTTGCAGGTTTCTGCTGCTATAAAGAGCAGATGGTATTAGGGGGAAAAAATGACCCATACTATATTAAACATGATCCTTCTATTTTCCCTTCAATACTATCTAAGGTGGGGTGGGCATTGGGCTCTCCAGATGTTGTTGGACTCACCTCACCCATTGCCATACTGCCTACAGCTAATGGGAGTTGTAGTTCAGCAACACCTGGAGGACCATGTAATGCCACTTCCTGAAAAACTCAGACTATTTACCCCACTGGTCTTTTAGTGCCTTCCATTTTCCAATCTTCTAACAAGCACACAGTCACCTCGTCAAAGTCAGCAATAATCTCGTTGAGCAACCGAAGACATTCAACACCCTCATTGTTGGCTTCCAGCTCCACGTAGAACTCAGAGAAGTTGCTGATCGAGGCAAACATGACAGCCACACACTCACACGACTGGTGGTAGAGCTCATCGTTGAGGCGTTCCCGGGCCAGAAAGTGAGCCGCCACATCTTTGGGCAAGATATTGTGCAACAGCCGACGATTATAGGCTTGCAGCTCTTCCATCTCTTCTTTCTCACCTGTAGCCTGGGAGAAATAAGGTCATTGCTTATGCAGGAGTTAAACAGGAGGCAAATCTTAACCTACTAAGAGGTCTCTCAGGGTGATTTACAATAGATCAACAAGAGTTCTTGACTCGTGCAGCCACAAAACACTAACTCTCATTCGGCAGAAATAAAATGGACTGCTGGGTAGGCTAAACTGGATTTCTGCATGGAAGGACAGTTTGCTTCATTTAATTTTAGTGCCCAATTTTTAAAACTCTAAGGATATGAACTCTGACCATCCTGAGTTATACAAGCTTTGTAATTTATTTATGTTCAATACATTCAGAGTAATAGGAACTGCACTCTAATTTTGCAGAAGCCTCAGAAGTTCACTCAAGAAAAAGTTGAATTCTGCACCATATGAAAATTATGTATGTTTAGCTGGTTTACATATATCTGCATTGTGTCTGTTTCCTTGGAAACAACTTAAGTTAATAAGATAAATTGGTTCTCCCCAATCTGGCAGTCTCCCATCACCCCATTTACCATAGTTATTGTCCATACTGGTTGAGGACAAGGAGAATTGTAATCCAATATCTCACATATTAATTTTGTTCTGGAATACACATTCATTTTTTATAGATATTCATGATCTCTTGAATCATCAGTGATTTAGAAGTTAATATGGGGACAAAGGAAATGGATATTGTGTGTGCAAAAAAATTGACACGATAATGGAAGGACACTTTTCCATCAATTATACTAAGGTCTGAAGAAGTTATCTTTTTGTCTATAGGTCAACAAGGATTTTTCTACCGGGAGTCCTGAATGGGAGGCTATTGAAAAATGTTGGCTGCATATACTATTCTATATTTTTAACCTTCTGTTAAACAGATATCAACTAAACTGACATACGTTATGACAGGAATATATTTGTAAGACTGGGTGGTACACGAGGATTTAAAGTTTCTGTCTCACCATGCTTCCGTCAAATTTCTAAGACAAAACCAGAATCCTCCAGACGCCCTACATCTCAGATAGCTGGCATCTACAATGTTGGATATTGTGCACCCGCATCCTTAAGTGCTTGTATGGCAAAGCATAGGCGATAGGGCCTAAGAAGATGGCAGCTGACCTTCTCTCTGCCTACCAGCTGATAAAAGGCCTAAGGCCCTCTCCCATTCAGAAACTGACAAGCAGGAGAAGGAATACCAAAGAAATGGACAACAGATAACAGCCAACAGCAAATCTGGGTATTCACCAACACTTTGAACTCCCTCTTGCAACTTGCTTTCAGAATCTGTACTTTTTCTCCAGTACCTGTTGTTTCCATAGAAAATCAAGGCGGGCTGTTGACTCGACCTGCTGGGCGTGAAGGTAGAGGGCCAAAGCAAAAAGTAACAGGATAACAGGCGTCATGTACTGCAGGGGCACTTTCTCTTCTGAAGAACTACAAAAATAAATTGGGGGAGGCAGAAAAAAGAGTAAAGAAAGAGCACCAAGTACTAATTTTTCAATTCTCATGATCCTGACACCTTAGAGCTTTACCCCATGATCTTTGCCTCTCCAACTCAACTAGCACCCCTAATGTACCAGCCCCTAATTATGCTGTTGCCAGCTGGCCTTAGATGCTACATGCTAGCCTTTCCCAGTCTGGCATAGTCTAGACTTGTTAGGAACTGGATGTCTCAGAATTCCCAACCAGACCAAGTTTCAGTCCAAACACATCTAGGAGGTAACAGATTGGGGAAGGCAGAAAGGCAGGTGCCCTGAAAGAATTAATAAGAAGAAACATACAGTAATGTGCATCTTGAAAGACCTGCACTGGTTCTCAGTTGCTCATCAGGCCCAATTTAAGGTGTTGGTATTGACCTTTAAAGCCCTAAATGGCTTAGGGCCTGGCTATCTAAGGCTCTCCTGTAGCCAATCTAGGTGGCTATTTAGCTCAGCAGGAGACATCTACCTGCCAGAGGCTTGTCTTTCTGGCAAGTCAGAGAAGTCCTTCTCCTGCATTGCTCCCAAGCCATGGAGTGCACTCCCTTGGGAACTGTGTTGGGCCCTCAACGTTCTCAGTGCTTAAAGAATGTATCTTTTTCCAGGCTTTAATTACTAAAATTTTAATATTGTTATTCTCAACTTTCAATATTTTTTTTAGTCAGCCACCTTGAGAGCTCACCAGAGCAGAAAGGTGGGATTTAGATCAAATAAATCATCATCATCATCATCAGTTTTCTTTTCTAATCCTCTTCTTGACCATGAAACCTCTGCCATCTCTCTTTAATCATCATCCTTCACTTAAAATCCCAAAGTTAGTGCACAACTGCAGTTGTTTACTGTGGTCCCTTGATACAATTTGCCTCTCTTCCCTTCTGTTATATTAATTCCCTCCAGGCACTCCATTCATTCTAAATTTAGATTGCAAGATCCTCTGGATATGTACTCATCTTGTTCTTCTGCTATTTAAATAATATCATCAGTTTGGTACTGCTGTGGTAGAACAAACAAGACTCGTGGAACTCAAAGCTAGGACAAGCAAAAATAAGGGGAATAGGCAAAATGCCCCTAGTCGTCTTTTCAGCTCAGGGGACTAATGCTTCTTTTGTCCTAAGAGCATTACCATCCAAGCACATGTTTTGCAAAATTTGGTGATACTCTCATTCACTTCTAGAAATTCTCTATTCAATTCTTTCTCCCTACCATCAATTTCCCCGCCATTTAGTCCACACCCGGTTCCTACTCACCAGAGCTGAGTCCCATTGAAGACTCGCCTGTTTTGGAGAGGAGAAAAGAAGTAGTTTTTAGAAACAGTCCCCCACCCACCTGACACCTTTACCTACCTCAGCATTTCCCCCACAACTCCAAGTCTAATACATATAAAGGGAATAAAGTAGGTGTAATGTTATGTGGGAAAGACCTTGAGAGATGGGGCAAAGAGATGCTGTCTAGGGAATGGTCAGATAAGAGACAGCATAGCCCACAGCTGGATAGTGGGTGGGGCAAGAGGCTCAGAAGAGACCTTCCCTAGTTTCTCGGGCTGCAGAGGAGATGACAGGAGAATTATACTTTCAGACCTGCAAGACTGATGTCAGCCTTACCAGGTAGAGCAGATAGGAAACACAATCAGATGAGCTAATTCTATTTTATTGTAAAACTACATTAACAGAATCTTGCAAGCCTGAAAGTACAATTCTCCCCCAGTCTCCTTTACAGCCCAAGAAACTAGGAAGGGTCTCTTCTGAGCTTCTTGGCCTGCCCACTATCCAGCTGCGGGCTATGCTGCCTCTTATCTGACCATAACCTAGGTAGCATTTCTTCACCCTATCTCCCATGGTCTTTCCCACATACCATTACAGTAGGTGAACATAATGAAATAGACTAAGGGGCTATTAAGATTTTTCTAATGAAGTCTGAATTGTTTTGGTCTCTTTTCCTTGATTTAATAAATACTTTCAGATAAGACATTATTTTCTGACCACAAGATTTTGAAGATTCACTGAGGACAAGGCTCAGAAGAACTGGCTTAACTGGACTTCTGAATGCCAATGTTTTAATTCCCAGCCTGGCTTCTATTTTTCATCATCTATCTATCTATCTATCTATCTATCTATCTATCTATCTATCTATCTATCTATCTATCTATCTATCTCCCTCCCTCCCTCCCTCCCTCCCTCCCTCTGCCCATCTCCCCCTAATGGGGGTTTAGTCTCCCGACATTCAAGGTTCTTTGTGCAGCCAAAAGCATTTCACAGGTTTGCCACTTAAGTTAACCCCCCTTCATAGCCTCATCTATTAACTGTTTTTGCTTAATATGTGATGTTATATCACATGTGAATTCCATCCATTCCCACATTTCATTTTCAAAAAACCCTAACGGAGCTTCCTAAACCTACAATCTAAAAATGGGATCAGTAGCCTTTTTTTAGGCAATGGGCATCATGATTTTTTTTACACAACACCAAAACATTTTACAGATAATTGTTTATTGTCAGATTTATATTCCCCTGTTCCTTCAGGAATTCAAGGCAGCATCTGTAACACTCCCTCATCCAATGTTTTCCCAAAACAACCCTGTGACATAGGCTGGGCTGAGAGAAAATGGCATGCCTAGAGTAACTCAGCAAGCTTCTGTGGCTGAGGGTTGGTCTGAAGCCTGAGTCTCCCAGCGCCAGTACCTTAACCGCTACACCACACTGATTCTCATGTGAAGACACAGTTATTTCAAAAGATTCCAGCCATTTAATTTAAATAAATACAAGTAATAAAATAAAACTTTGGGAGGTCAGCAGGTGCCATCTAGTGCCGCTAAAGCCACAGTGGCAATCTCCTATTGAGGGAAAACCATCACTTAAGGAGAAAAGAGTTTCCTAATTTTTTTTCCCTGCTAAAAGTGCTTCCTTCCCCATGAACTCCCTTCTTGCAATGGAGAAAAAGCCAAAGAGATGCATGTGGGGAGGAAGGATAAATCCCTCACTCTGTATTTGTGTGTGTGTATTCAATCCAAAGGAACAAGTAGCCATACGTGTAGTAGCCATCTGTAGTAGCATTTCTGTAAAACACTGGGGAAAAAAGATTTACACAAATGTACCTGTTTGGCCTTCATCTATTCAGAGGTTGTCTTACATGATGCTATCTATTTCTCTCTCCTTGCCCCCGGTGTCTAGAACTTTCAGAAAGTCTGGCTGAATTTGCTCAACATGCTAACTGGGTCAAAGACAGAGCAAACATGTTGTGTGAACATCATAATCCAGTCAAAAGTGGGGCTGCTATAAAGCCCCATCGAGTCAATCTCTAAGAAAAAAAAGTCAGCTAGGGAGCACCTGAGGAAGTAAGGCTGTCCATTACAGAACTCACTGGCAGAACATTGGCAGCCACGAAACAGCCCTTGGCACCAAATGACTGATGGACTGCTCCACTCATGCCCTGCCTACTGCTGCCTGCCTGGTCGATCAAGAAGTGCTACTCGTTGCCAATACAATGCTCTCCTGGCACAAGGACTGACAGAACACCAGGCACTTACTGGAGGAAGTACTGTAGGTGGGGGCTCAGGGATGGTTTTTCACCCAGTTCGCGCAATGGTGGGCTGCCAGAACTATTGGCAAGGGGCTACGATTGCATCACTGGACTGAAGTGTGTCACACAAACAGAGCCTGTACGTGGTACCTTTTTATTTTGCCCCTCTCTTTAAAGCTGACTGCTTCCTACCCTGCAGGAACATCTCTTTGCTGGTGTTATTCTGTAAACAAGGGTGGGCCACACATGGACAAGAAACAACCCCCTCCCCTTTTTTTTTGGCTGTCTCCTGGAACCATCTTTCTGCATCTCCAAAAATGTGCACTTCCAAATATCAGCAGAAAGTGATGGACACTGGTGTAGTTTCCTGCTAATTGTTTTGGCAAAAAACCAACTAAATAAAAAGTTGTATGTTAAGCCTTGGATAGGCTTAATACTGGTAGATAGGTAGGTAGTTCAAGAGGCCAAAAATCTCATACCTTTTGGGGACATCATTACATTATTGTCCTCCCATAGCAGCTCTTGGCTGCCAATTTTTTTAAAAAATGAGAGCATCTCCCTGCATTGGAGAACCTACTGTAAAAAGATGGTGCTATATTATAATTGTGGTTATCCACACTAGTACTAATACTTTTACAATAATTTCCAAAGGTAGACTCATGACAGCATGGGGATGTCAAATCTGATGATGGTACAGGTAGTCCTCAGTTAACAACCACTCGTTCAGCAACCATTCGAAGTTACGACAGCACTGAACAAGTGGTGGTTTTGATGGGTCCTCAAAGTTCTGGCCATCCCAGCAACCCTGCAGTCACAGGGTTCATGACAACTGGCTCGCACTTAATGACAGTTGCAGAGTCCCACAGTGACATAATCACAATTTGTGACCTTCCCTGCTGGCTTCCCACAAGCAAATGGGGAAGTTGGCAGGGAAGGTTGCAAGTTGCTCAGGTAAGTCTCCCCCACTTGCGCGCCCTCCTCGAGCCCCTCTGCACTCCTGGTGCACCTCCCCAGCCACTTGTGTACCCTCCCCCACCCGGCAGCAGCCATCTGAAGCCCAGCTGCCCTTGCACTGCGCCTCCCCCACCACTCCCCCACCCTGCCCAGGCACCCTTGCACACCCTCTCCCACCCGGCAGCAGCCACCCCAAGCCCCTCCACACTCACACTGTGCCTCCCCCACCACCCACATATCCTCCCCAAGCCTTGTGCTCACACCACGCCTCCCCAGTCACTCGTGCAGCTTCCCCAGCCACTCATATACCCTCGCACACCCTCTCCCACCCGGCAGCAGACACTTACCTGCCTGCTGGCCTGTGTGCATATTGCCTGGGACTTGCAACTTCTTGCCGGCTTCCCCACTGACTTTGGCTATTGGAAGCCGGCAGGAAGTTGCAAGGAGGTGCTTGCTTAATGACCCACAATCCTTGCTTAATGATGGCAACAGAGACTGCAGGGATTGCCGTTGCTAAGTGATGTGGTCACGTGACATCACACTTTATGACCACATCACTTAGCGATGGGAATTCTGGTCCCAATTGTCATCGTAACTCGAGGACTACCTGTATAGAAGAACTGGGGAACCACCTCACTCACCTCAAAATTTTCAGAGGACTTTGAGACCTGACTAAAGACTGAGATTATTCCCACCCCTAGAGAGAGAGGTTCTTACAGAGCATTAGTGGCCACCAGCAAGTCATAGTTGTCAAACAGCACGCCCTGCGGTCCCTCAGCCAGTGCCAAGTACACCACCTCCATTACCACCAGCAGTGCCAGCTTCCTAAGGCTACTGATGTGCAGGAAGACGGAAGAGGCCAGTAGACTCAGCAGCACCGAGTAAGTGAAGTACTAGAAGGAAGAAAGGACAGAAATTTGTAAGGACTTCCCCTTACAAATCCAGATGTGTTCCCAGAAGTTCACAATAATTCTCTCAAAGCGTCACAAACCCTGCTTTCTCCCCTGGAACAAGATGTGGCAACAGCTAGTCACAATGGATGTTACGAGTCTCCTCCTTGAGTATCAGAGGCAGGAGGCTAGTAAGCATCCAGTTGCTGGGGAGAATTGGCTGTTGATTCCAGCAGAGTCAGCCAAACGACGGATGCAGACTTTTACCATCCAGCAACAGTTCAGGTCTCTCATCCAGCAGGCCTCTTACCTCTTACTCTCCTCCTGCTTCCACAAACACATTTCCCCATTCCAGATTTCAAACTCAAGCAAACTCCATGGCCAAGATAGGCCAGTCCACCTATCAAGGTACTTCTGGGAGGGCAACATGGAGTGAAGGAGGAAGAAGGAGACAACCCTCAGAAAGAAAAACCAATGCTCAATGCCCCCTGTGCCCAAAGCTTGACATCTCCACCCTCATGCCCTACCCAAACCCCATTTTCTATACCAAAGCCTTCCCCAATGCACATACCTCAGGGAAACTGCAGGTCAAGTCATCATTCCCTTGGCAGGGTGGAGTGTCTGACGCCAAGGTGTAGTTGAGAGTGTGGAGGTAACAGGGTTTTACTTCAGATGGAGTAATGTTGTGAAATCTAGCCACACAGTCTTGGAGCCGGAGCCGACTGCAAGCAAACTAAAGGGTAAGGTAATTCAGTTAAGGAGTTGCTGCTCAGTTGTTTTGGAACCACCTGATCCCTCTCAGTTTAGGGTAACTGGGTTTATGACAAGCCAGTGTCCAAAGTCCTCGAGACTCTAGGAATGCAGACAGGTAATAAGAGTTTCTGAGATTTGAAAGGGACTTGAAAGTTAAACTGCTGCCCACAGTTTCCAGTGGCCTTTCCTCATCTTTGCCATGCCACCTGGGAACTCTGATAGTTGCAATTCCAACAAGTAGAGATGGCCCCAATTTAGGGAAATATTAATGCATACAGGTTCCCTTTTTTTCTTCTGGCAAACAGCATTTTGTATAATTTTAGATGTCCTCAATGTTCTTTGATCAGAAAAAGTAGCAAAGCAATTAAAAGAAGACTGCCTGGCTATAAGGATGTCACTCAAGCCACAGTCCCTCTGTTCAAAAACTAACCAGAGCGGACTCAGACCCAGTGCTAAGTCCTAGTATGGTTTGCTTGATTTTCATTTAGGGTGATGTGTGAAACCAGCCAATTGTGGTTTGTAAACCATCGTTTATAACTTGGCATTATATATCAACCAGGTCTCTGCAGTTCACTTCTAAACTACAGCAACTGGTAAAAACTCTACTATCGCTTGCTGTAGTACTTAAACTCTGTCATTGATGGTCTCTGCCTACAGCAACCTTTGTGCACGTTTTATTGACTACCCTCTGACCAGCTTGCAAGTTGCCCCCACCGTTCAAGACCTTTGCACCTCAGCCCTCCTCCAGCTTCTTTGCCCCTCCCTGTTCCTCATACCATGTTGACAAAGGCAGAGATGAAGACGAGCAGGATGGAGGCAACGCCAGTGACGGTGCTGTTGATTCGGGATTGGATGATCTTGCGAGAAATACGCTGTAAGGTGGCAGGAAAAGGCTACAGGGGGTTGGAAAAGGTTGAATGAGTAAAGGGATGCTGATATTACCACCACTCTCATCACTTTCAGCTAATTCCCCTTCATCTCCCTGGGCCTGGTGACCCCAGAGCCAGATATGAGGAGTCAAGCTCACAGCAGTCTTTAACCTAGAAGACTCTACAGTGGAGATTCCGACTGTCTGCTGAGAAGCTGAACTGCACTCAGCAGATAACGATAATGTAATACTAATGAAAACTGTAGACAATATTATTTTCCAATAATACTGGAGACAATACTGGAGAAGTTGGATTAATAATCTGGCCTGGTATGTATAAGGCAACTTTCATTTTTCTATTTCCCCAATCTGGCAAAAAGAAGAAACTCCAAATCTTGCTTGATTACTGGTCCAAACAGCTTAAAGAGGATCCTCCTGCTACTTTGTTTTGCCTTCTTTCCTCCACTGGCAGCTTGGCAGGAGCCAGTGCAAAAGGGAAGACCCCATAATAAAATACCATAAGCTCTGAACTGGCTTTCCACAAGCAGGTGCTTTTCAGGTGGGTTATCATCAGGCTGGCTAGAAATTCTAGGCACTGTAGTCCCAAACACACCTCAGTGGTACCAAGCTGGGGAAGAATGCTCCACATGGAAAATTACATACATCTACACCCTCAGTAAGATGTGCCCAAGTAGGGTTCACAGCTGGTGGAAACAAAGTCAGAACAAATCAAGGTTTGCTCATTTGTGTGGTTCCAGTGAAGAAAGAGTAACTTACACCAAGGCAGGAATAGATGGCACACACAAAAAGAATGGAGGCCAGGATGATGAAGATACTGATGTAGGCACCAAGCATCAGAGGGGAACTGTGGGAAGAAAGAGTGCAGTTAGTCTCAGAAATCAGGGCACTACCATTAAATTAATCTTTTCACTACTTGCTGATATACAGACCTGACCTTCCCCAACTTGAGCCCTTCAGGGATGATGGAGTAGTACTCCCACGATCCCCAACACAGCCAATGTTGGCTGGGGATTATGGGTGTTCATAATCCAACACATCTGGAGGAATCAAATTATGAGGGGAAATACAATGTTCTTAAAGTACATTGCACCAATTTTGCACTATGATGCTGTGTACAGCACTGAGGTATGTTCCGCAGCTATGTCACAAAGCACTCGGGGGTCCATTGCTTCATGACCCCTTTCACTTTGCTTTGTTCAAACATCAGCTTCAAAACAAAACCCTCCCAGAGAATACACTACTCTCCTTCTCATGTTGTTGTTTCTACACTGATGACCCCTTCACACACTACTAATTTTAAGGCAAAGCTGGAAATTTATGTGTGTGTGCATGGTGTGTACGTATATAAGATAACTTGCCATTTTTATTTGGATTACTCCACAGTCAATTGGCTCAAGCTGTCTCCTCAGTCTTGCCCACTTAATTTGAACTTTCAGCTTCCTTGGAGCATTAGAAGCTATTTAATATTGCTTCCAGGCCCAGCACATCATGGTAAGCATTGTGGAATTTGTTGTGATGCGCTTGGGTCTCTGCATCTGTATGTACTGCAGCATGTGGCCACTGTTGACTATATATCAATGTGTCTGTTCCAAAGATGTAACATATACTGTGTGCACTAAAATCTTTCCATTGATATACCTTCAGCATGTGTGTGCACATGCCTATGTACATAATATGTCTGGAGAAAGAGTACACGATGAGCATATGCTTGTACATATGTCACTCACTGCGGGAAGATGACTATCTGGATGCAACAAATGAAGCAGAAGACTAGCATGGTGCAAGCCACGTAGCTACCAAAACGAGTATCCACCTTTTTGGAATACTATAGGATTAAAAGAGAAGAAAAAAAATTACCGAGGAATTGAGGAACAAATGACTTTGTGTCCAATCTGAAACCTTGATTCTTAGGGAGAGAAGGGAAATACCTTTCTCTCCAACTCAGGTTTCTGGAAAGTGAGCAGAAAACGTTTGACATGATCCTTGCGCAGCTGGTCAATACTTCGAGCATCAATGGCCCTACCCAAGAACTCATCTACCTCATCTTCAGGATTTAAGGCTTCCTGCGTACTTCGGCTAGGGGAGAGAAAAGTTCAAGTTGGAGAGAGCACAGAGAGGCAGGAGACAGATCTTTTCAATGTGAAGCCCACCATCTCTGCAATTGTTGCCATCTTTCCTGCATTGCCACAGGATAGTTTAGGGACTCTGGCTAGAAGGATTTTCTCCCTCCCCACTGTCAAAACCCCAAGGAGGTGGTAAAATGAAGGCACTCACTTGTCTTTGCTGGAATCATCAATACCCTAGAGAAAAAGAGAGAGGGGTATCATTTTCAAGAGTGCACAGTATACTAAAAACTCTGATACCACCCACTCCCTTTACAGTCAATTCCAAAATGCAGAAAAACTTAGTAATTGCAAGGGAATACAGGTAGCCCTTGCTTAAAAATGGTAACTGAGACTGGAATTTTCATCACTAAGTGATGCAGTTATAAAGGGCGATGTCATGTGATCACATTGCTTAGCGACAGCAATCCCAGCAGTCCCCATTCCTGTCCTTAAGCAAGAATCACGGATCATTAAGCAAGGACTTCCTTGCAGCTTCCTGTTGGCTTCCAACAACCAAAGTCAGTAGGGAAGCTGGCTAGAAGTTGCAAGTCCCAGGCGGATCACAAGCCAGGTGGGGGAGGGTGTATGGGTGGTTGTAGTGGTGCGTGCAAACATGTTTGGGCCCGGGGTGGCTGCTGTTGGGTGAGGGAGACACACCCAAGCAACTTGCAACCTTCCCTGCTGGTTTCCCCATTGACTTTGCTTGTGGGAAGTCAGCAGGGATGGTCACAAATGGTGATCATGTGACTGCAGGTTGCTGCAACCATCATAAGTGCAAGCTGGCTGCCAAGTGCCCGGATCACGACCACGTGACCACGGGGGTGGTGCAACGGCTGGAACTTCAAGGACCAGTGATAAGTACCACTCATTCAGCACCGTTGCAACTTCACAGGGTCACTGAACTAGTAGGTCAGTAAGCAAGGGCTACCTGTATTATTAATCCTGTACCTGGTGAAGGTTTGTAATAATGTGGTTACAGTATTCCTCAAATTGAGACTACAACTTCCAGCATGCTGGTGACTATGCTCCCAAGAATCCTGGAAATTGTAATTCTGATACCTATGGAAGGCAGCAATTTTGGGAAGACTGCCCCTAGTAAAAGTTGCCAGCTACAAAGTCTTCAATCTACATTTTTCTCACTGTTTTTTTTTTGGCAGACATTCACTGAACATACTTGGGATTGTTAGTATTCCCATGCATGTGTCCCAAATTAGATATTCCTGGCAGTATACACCCAAGATAGATAAGGAAGGGTGGTATTTGTGAGCTTGTTCCATTAAAAAAAGTTCAAAAACAGCACCCTCTAGATCACCCTTTTTCTCCAAACCTCTGTAGAACTGAGAAAGGAAACTGATAAGCTGGTTGGCTGTGCACTTCATTATTCCAGCACAGGGAACAGAAGCAGATCCCTTCCCTGGACTCTCACTCCCATTTCACACACACAGGTAGGTACAATAAATCTGGCTGGCTTGGGCTGGCCTTTGGCCAACAAGACAACATCATCTTACGGCTTGTCCTAGCACAGCTGAGATTTACGGCTAAGAAGCAGGGAGGCCTGCTGGCTGGTTAATGCTCAACTTATAGGTGTGGGAAAGAGGTTCAAGGAGAGTTTGGAAACGTTATTGGAGAGAACAGTAATTACCAACCTCCTCTGCCTTAGAGAAGTCTCCTTTTTCCTATTCAATCTCTGGCTTCAGGCATAATTCAAGTATTCCTTATCCTGACAGTCTTTGGGGAGACTATTCCACTGGTGTTACTTGACCAAACAGGGCCAAAAAAGGGAGGGCGGTATTAGAGGGCACAATTGGCCCAGATAACTCAAATTCCTACCACTATATATGTATATAGCCTGCTGCTTGAGCCCAAAAGGCTTCTAGAGTGATCATCAATTACAATTATTTTAGAAGTGCTATTCATCATTAACTAATTATTTTTAGCCAAAGAAAGAATGAATTATTTATTTCACCTTACCGGTCTGATATGGTCATAACATCTACCTCTATGTTATGACCATATCAGACCAGTAAGGTGAAATAAATAATAGCAGCTAAAAAACTTGGGCTAATAAAAAGCAGTCTTTACCTGCCATCTAAGAAGATCAAAGTTGGCATCCGGCAAACCTCTCCAAGACAAATATGGAAGACCACCCTGAGAAAATCCTATCTCAGTTCCACCATCTACCTTACTTCACATGAAAGAAAAAAGTGAAGAACTTGTATGTGCTGGGTCCAAATCATTATAGAAATTGAAAAGACCAAAACACAGTCATGCTTAGAAATGGTTGGGAAGCCACTGTTGTTTCAAAAATTAGTGAGATATGATCAAACTACCCAGTCCTGATCAACAGTCTAGCTGTGGATTTTGTACCAGCTAAAACTTCCAACCTGTCTTCAAAGGCAATACTATCTACAATCAATCATTACAGTAACTTAAATGGGATATTATCAGGGCATACAATGTTGCAGCCAGGTGACCTCTGTGAAGAAGAGACACCCTCAGCATACCTCTGAAGATGAGAGGAACCTGTATATCATGGAAGCTGGTTTGGACTTCCAAGGCAAAGTAATAGCATCTCAGAATTACAAATCCATTCCTTATGGAGGATACAATTTGACCTGAGACAGGCTCAAACACACCTATCCTTCTCTGGTCAGAGAACCTTTCCATTTTGCTTGGACTGAGCTTCAGTTACTTAGGCCTTATTTACTCCCTGATTTATCTTACATGAAAGTTCAGCATTTAAATTACTTTTCCTGAATTAGATGAAAATGAATGCAGGTAGTCCTTGATTTATGACCACAGTTGGGACTAGAACTTCTGTCGCTAAGCAATGTGGTTATTAAGTAAATTACGCCCAATTTTACGACCTTTTTGCCATGGTCATTAAGTGAATCTGGCTTTCCCCATTGACTTTGCTTGTCAGAAGCCCCCTGGGAAGGTCGCAAATGGCAATCATGAGACCCCAGGAAGCTGCAACCATCATAAATACATGCCAGTTGCCAAGTGCCCGCGTTCTGATCACGAGACTGTGGGGACACTGCACCAGTCGTGTGAGGATGAGTCATAAATCACTTTTTTCAGTGCCATCATAACTTCAAATGGTTGTTAAACAAATGGTTGTAAGTCAAGGACTACTTGTACAGTAGTAGACTTGGATGGTTTCTGTGCACTGACAACACTGTATTCCAGAGCCCCATATGACCTCAGGCATTTCATGCGCATAGGAAGGACTGGGGAATGGACAGCACAACTGCTACCAACAGAATTTCAGAATCACCTTCTGGAAATAGCTGTTGTGGTAAAGCTGAAATCACTGAAGAGAAGCACTTCCACATTGTTCTGCAAGTTAGCTGCTCCAAGAAGACATTTTGACTGATGGCACTGAAAGATCCAGGAGAATTAGCATTCTCCTTCTCCCAACATTAAACAACACATTCTTTGTGCCAAAAGCGGGCCAGAAAACATACTGAAAAATCAGCTTCATCTGACAGTGACTAGAATAATGCAGCTACTCTCTCCTCAAGAACTAAGCCACAGGAAGAGTTATCAATAATTGGGAAAAATAACCTGGGCCCTGGGTGGCCCTTTTCAGGAATGACTGTTCCACTGCCTCCTTTAACAAGACAGCCAGGATCAACCATGCAGTCAGCCACTCAGAGCCTTCCAGTCAAACCATTCCTGGCTACGATAATATGCTGAAAAAAGAAATGGCTTTAGTGTGTAGTATGCGGTCTGCATTACTCCAAACACTCTATTATGGCTCTGAACAACCGAAATTCATCTGACAGAATGTGACTCAGGGCATTTGCAAATAGAGCTATTCCCAGCCCCCTCAAACAACCCTCTGAATCACACTCACGCTGCCTCACACATGCCTCCAGCACAAGCACTAAGGAGCCTCAGGAACTGGTAACGGCTGCTCCAAATTGGTCTATGAGTGTGGGGCAAATGGGCACTCCAGCCAACACCCCATCCCATCGGTATCTGTCTCGTGGCAGAGAAAAACAAAGTGGTGAAGGCTACTGGAATTCTTTTCAACCTCTTAACAGCAGTTACATTCTGGGTCACATGACCAGAAGAGATGCAGGAAGGAGCTTAGAATGGAGAAATCAGCAACTCTCCTAGCTGTTGCCCAAGTGCCTTTCCTACAGGGATGAACTGGAGTTTGGGGTTTTTTTGGCAGCCCACAGCCTGATCTGGCGCATTTTCAATCCCAATCTTCCTTTCACCAGTTTCTCCCCAACACCAAATTTGCTCCCATTCTTTTTTGTTTTCAGAGAGTTATTGCACTGACGGACAGACAAAATCTCAATCACAAAATTTCATCCCAATGTTCCACTGGGTTTGAAAGAAATGAAAAGGCCATTCTACGGGGGCATGGCAAATTCAGATCCACCAAAGAGGTCTGAGAAATGACTGCAAGGTGCCACAGTGCCTTGACTTTAGGATGGGGAATGGAAGAAAAAGCCAGAATTCCCATCAATGGAAACCATCCTGCAGCTCCAAGAAAATCCTGCAGTTTTCTCTGTATCCATTCAAATGCACAAGACAGCATTACAGAGACTCATGGGTGTGACTCATGAACAGCTTAGAGATAGACTGTCATGGAGAAAATCCGATGTGGCCGCTAGGAGTCAAAAGTGACTCGATGGCACATAATCAATCAATGCATATGTGGGCCTCATCTTCTTCATCTCAAACCTCCTAGGATTAAGCAAGAATGCCTTTAGAATTGGTCTGAGAAATCTGGACCCTGTTTAAATGAATGGACTTGGAATGCCTCTTTCAGACCCTGCCATTCAGTACGGCAGAACTGATGCTCTAAGGCAGCCCCATAAAGAGATATAAAGTGATCTGACTGTGATAAGGAAATTAACACAAAAAGGCAGTTGTTTTTAAACAAAGTCCAATTCCTACTAAGGGCAGAGTAGAGTGACCCCAAAGTACTTCATGGAACAGTAATACATAATAGATAGGATCCTTCAGCATTTTAACAACTAACAAACTCTTCCACTGTGATGGATTAAAGCAGCCACAACAGATGCTCTGACCAAAGGGCACGGGCAGACTGTGCTACAGTCATTAGTACCAGGGCAACAAAAACTTGTCAGACAATGCATGTCAGCAACTGGCAGCTCAGCTACTAAGAAGTTATCAGTGGAACTCCCTCTCCGATGCAAGCAGTATCATGGCAACAGATGCTACATTGCCCAAATTCATAAACAAACTGTACCATAGCAACCAACTGCCCACCACAAATCAAAAGCAACCTGCAGCAATGAATGACAGGAGACTAGGGATTCTCACTTAGCAACCACCAAGAATGCCACTGATGAACAGCAAATTACCCCTAAATGTGGGAGATGGGGGTGATTCTAATGATATAAACTAGCTTGTTTTGCTCGGATAGCAGATTTAATCTGCATCTTGACACTGAAGGGAGGAAGCTGCAGAATGGAAGACTGGAACAGAATTCATGATAGAAGAAGCAAATCACAGGGACTAAGAAATGAACAAGTATTTCAAGGAACCAGCCTCCATACAGAGCTGGCATTGACTGGATTCACTTATCATGCTAAGCCACAGTTTGCTCTGTTGAATAAACCACAACTGGGTGGTTTCAGTAAGACCCGAAGCATGTTTTATATACTGTACCATAATGGCTAGGTTCATACAACATGCTAAGTCAAAACCAAACAACCACATCCTGGCTGAGCAAGATGCCTGAAGCCAGGCAATCTGTTTAAATCCCCGACAACCTTAAATTAATGCAGGGCAAGAAAAAAACTGGTGATTTAGGCTTTTCCAGTTCTAACATATGCAAAGCAAAGGAATAGGGGCCTGAGAAAGAATCAGCACCTATTGTGATTCATTAAAAAGACCTAACATTTTTTATCTTTTTGAATCCAGGGATAGCTTAAGATTCAACAGGATTCTGGTAATTAACTGAAAGGCTGTTGTGAGTCCCAACCAGACATAAACTGCTATTTAAACTTATGGATTCCATATCTCTATTATCAAATCCCCGCTCCTATTTCAGTCGATGAAATAAAACTAGGATTCTCTAGATTCTGCAGAAGGCAGCGTATTTAACATGAATGACAGAATTCTATTTCTCAAAGCTTTGTTGCAATCTTGACCATTTCAAAACATTCCCACCATCTCAGTCCCATAAGTCTTAGAAGTGCTGCTCCCTCTTACTTTATGCGGTTATTCCCATGATCCATAGTTTTCTTCAGCAAAAGGGGACAAAGAACAGAGAAAAGCAGAGAACCCAAGGAAGTGATGGCAGGAAGGAAGAAGGAAATGCTCAAGGAAAACTAGATTCTATGCCACCTAAGAAAAGCCGAAGGAACCTGGGAAGTGAAGGGTGGGAAAGGTAAGCGGCAGGTTGTTACGGGTAATAGAAACAAAATGTGGAAAGGTACTTGTTTCAAATTCCTCTTTAGTTCTGCATCATGTGTGCAGTGGAAAACTGTAGAATAGGTGGGGGGAGGCAGAGTGAGAGCTCAATTCTTCCCCGTGTTAGAACAACTTCCTGTGAATAAAAGAGGCGTACAGCCCAGCAGGTGTTAGAACTGAGCTCCTTCAGATGTATTACTTTCTGTGTGGCTGGAGAGCATTCAAGAATGGTATCCCTGGCTTGAAATCTAACAGGCCATTCTATTTCCTCGGCATAATTTTATATATTAATAACAAGCTCAGTGCACTGCATGTTAATCCTTATGTAGTTCTGTAGTTAAAACATTGCCACCAGAGAACTCCAATTCTTATGGGAGTAAAAAAACACATTGAGGGGAAAAAAAATCTCCTAGGGGAGAATCAAAACAGCCCAATGAGGATGCTCAATGCCTACAGGTGGACTGTGATGGTTGGGGTGGAACAAAACCAGGAAAAAAACAGGATCAGGATTCTGTTGCATCACCAGGAAGACATGTAGGGTGTGTGTGTGTACACACACAGAAGCAGCAATCCTCATTCCTTCACCCAAGCACAATTGCTCCAAGTAATTCAAGCATGAAAACCATAGTATTTTCCCTTGCTAATAAGCTTGCCTCATTACCAGGGAGACACCTACTTACAACCAAATTTCATTTGAAATTGCTTCTGGGAGAATCTCCCTGGTTCCAAATGGCTGCCACCAACATGTCCAAAGCGAATTCCAACAGAGAGATTCTGAACACTCCCAGCTGCCAACCACCTCAAGAACTCCTCACACCAGGAATAGTAGCGTGCAAAATAGCAATTATAAGTTCTGACTGGCTGATTTCATCAAAGATGGAGCATTCATTTAAGAGCTTAAGAAGAGCCAAGATGAGTCAGAACATACTTTGCTGCTCCAATACTCTGTTCTTACAGTGACCGTCCAACTGCCTCTTGTTGTTCTATATACCTGTTCTGTATACAGTACAAGTGAGATAAGTACCCTCCTATTCACCTGTTTAAGGACAATATTGCCTCTTGATATTGGAAGTAAAATACAGTCAAAGTACTAGCCACTGATAGCCTTATCTTCATGAACTTGTCTCACCCCCTTTAAATCTATCTAACTCAGTGACTAGGACTAATAAAACTCCAATAAATCTTAAAGAAGCTTAAATATATTTAAGCACTTGACAATTAAAATAATAAAAATCAGCACAAGAAAAAAGCTAGAGGAAAAGGTTGAAACACAGCAGATGAATGAATGAATGAATGAATGAATGAATGAATGAATGAATGAATGAATGAATGAATGAATACCAAATTCCAAGGCTCTATGGCAAGTAATTATACCCCATGATATTTCAAGAGGCAGAAGTGGAGCAGAGTCTCCCTAGAAATGCAAGTAGGTTCATGGGAAATGGGACAGTAGAAAACCTTCCATATAATCTCCTCTCAAGCCTTCAGTTTATGAGAAGTGTTACTTAGGCAGATTTTTCCCAAAGCTTCCAACTGGCACAGATCGTTCTGGGTGTGGGTGTGGAGGAGAAGGTTCTACTGCTGAGTAGCAAGGAAGTAAGAATTACAACAAGGGTGGTGATGTTACTTTTTTCCTTACTGCTCAGGTCAACAACAGTCTGTTTTTCACAGAGATGATATAAACTCTAGCTCTGACACATTATATACAGTTTTATTGACAGTTATCCTACTATATTATGCTACTGTAGTTTTATTATTATGGCCTTAAGCAATTTCTCCCATCCCATCCCCACTGCCCTGCAAGGCCAACCCAGGAGTTTTCAACCCAGGAGAGCATTCCTGTACTTTGAGCACCATTCTAGACCACAAACAACGTTTAGGATTTTTAGCCAGAGATCCTGAAGCCAATCTCTTTTTCCCTTTAGTTTTCTCCCTTGCTGCATAGTAAGTGTCAAGATCAAGAAAGGATACCTTCGCTGTACTACCTATACATCAGATTGTACAGAGAAGCATTTCTGGATGCTATACCAGAACTGAGAGAGCCTTTATTTTAGTGATGGGGTAAGCAACCTTTTTTTCTGTGAAGAGCCATATTTCCCAAGGGATAATCTGTCAATGGGAAAAGACTGAAACAAGCCATAGGCAGAGAGAGACATTCCCTCTGTGACACCACATTTTTCCCCTTTTTGATATTCCACTTCTCCTTTGCCAGGCTGCAGGAAAGAGAAAGCTAACGGTTGCTAGAGATCTGAACAAACCATATTACAGTTCACTTAGTATCATGTATGAACTGGGCTTTTGGGTTCAGAGCTTATGAGGAAAAGGCTTTGCAGAACTTCTATCCTTGGTTGGAAGAATACTGTATTTTAGAGCTGTGCAGTTTTCACATCCACAGTGGACAAAGATGTTTCAAATCTAGTTTGGGGGCCTGCACCCAAAGGTAAAGCGACGGAACCTGTACCAGATCCAAAACGCCTTTGCCCTCTGGATCTGAATATTGCACACCTCTACTTTATCAACAGGACAACCAAGTATTTTCCCAAATAATTACCTGGGAATTTGGAAGTGGGGAAGGCTCTTATATTTCTAAAAAGAATAGAAGCACGGATGCCTTTTCATATTAATCTGATTATTAGCTGTTGCTTGGGAAGGGCTGTTTGCCTGGTGAATTTAACTCCTTTTTAATGTCTAAACAGGATTTATGTTTATTTATCTAAGTTCTTTCCTTCTCCATCCAGTTACACTTTCATTTCACCTTATCTGCATATGAGGGAAATTACAGTTGTATTATTATCTGGGTAAGCTGCCCTGAGAGGTACCACCAAAAGGTACCTTTTTCACAGGCAATTAATTTTAGTTAATAGTATTTAAATCAATCAATAGAAATATAAATGTATTTTTTATCTTAACCCTTCCATTTTTTGGAATGTGACTTCTGGCATATATATAGTACATCCATATGTGCATCCCAATACAGGTAGCCCTTGGTTAACGACCATTCATTTAGCAACCATTCAAAGTTACGACAGTGCTAAAAGCTACTTACAACTGGTCCTCACACTTAAGACTGTCGCAGCATCCCTGTGGTCACATGATCACAATCTGGGCATTTGGAAACCAGCTTGCACTTACGACAGTTGCAGCATCCCAGGGTCATGTGATCGCCATTTGTGACCTTCACAGCTGGCTTCCGGCAAGCAAAATCAATGGGGAATTGCGTGATTTGCTTAGCGACCACGATTCACTTAATGATCATGGTGATTTGCTTAATGACTGCTGCAAAAAATGTCATGAAATTGGGTGCAGTCACGTGATGCCTCGCTTAATGACCGCTTCACCTAACAGTGAATTTTCTATTCCCTATTGTGGTTGTTAAGTGAGGACTACCTGTATACAAGTCTATCATACACTACCTGTATACAAGTCTATACTTCTGAAGTATAATAAGAGAAGTATAATGGACTGGGGGTGGCATGGGGGAGGAATCTCCAGGAGTTGCTTTCAGCTTGAGTGGACAACCCAAAGTTGACAAGCCAGGACATAGGGCACTGCATAGAATTTTTTTGCGGTGCTCATCATGTTTTCCATCTATTCATTACACTTATCTTAAATTCAGGTTATCCTCCTTTCAGTTCAATGCCAGGAAAGGTATGCTCTATAGCATTTGCAGCAGGAGTACCAAGGGCAATGAAAGAAAAATCAGAATCGGATAATATGTTATGCCATCCTATCTCCTTTCCCAGGTACAGCCTCAAGCAAACCCAGGACTCACCATCTGTCGTAACGCCTTAGAGTCCTTGTTCCGTGGAAATGAGCGCTCGGGGACCCAGCGAGGCACCAGACCTTCTGTGGAATTTGCCTGGGCTCGCTGCAGCTTGGCTAATATCGCTTTCTCTTCTTTCTATTGGCAGGAAGCGTGGAATATGGAGATATGAAACAGAAAGAACAACAAATGGAAACAGGTATTTTAAGACATCATTCCCTAGAGCCGGCGTGTCTGTTTCACAGCTTCTGTTACTTCAGCTCCAGAGGCCAGAACATTCGCCTTCCAGATGATGGTCATTTAAGTTCTCTCTTCTTGCCCCCAAGCAAATCACAGTCACGGCCTCCCCACAGGACTCACCCGCTTCTGGCTGCAGCCCACAATGAAGAAGGTCTCAATGTTATGCTCCTTCAGGTAAGCGTTGCGCTCGCCCCCATGTCCTGGCTCCACTTCATAGTCCTCATTCAGGTACTGCAGGGTGGCCCGGGTAATGTGGATCCGCCTACCACAGAAGTGTTGTCATTCAGCCAAGTCTTGTGCTGGAACCCACTCCTCCCGCTCTCAGAGGTACCCCGTCATCAAACCTTTTACTATATAATCTCACTTAAGAGTGGAGGAAGCTACTCTCCACAAGGAAGCAATACGGACCTTGCTCATGAGCTCTGAGTAAAAGAGTAGGATGGACCAATTAAAAACAAGGGTCAGAGGCAGTTAGCTGCAGGAATGCAGGTAACAGTGGGAAAGATGGTGGAAAGAAGCCTTGCCGATGAAGGAGATTTGGAGGAAAGCCTGATGAACTCACATAAGAATATGGCAGAATGCTCATAACGAGGTGCAAGCAGAACCAACCTTTGTTTCGACCAGTAAGTCACATGGAGAACTGTAAGGCACTTCCACGTGGGAACTTTGATCCCAGTCCCACAGTGGTACTGGGCCTCTAGATTCCCATGCTAGCATCCCTACTGAGCAGCCAAGCCTGTTTTTCAGCTTGGCTGTCCCAAACGTCCAAGTGCCATCTCTTCTGCAATCTGACTGTGGTGAGCCAGTTTTCCACTGGTAAGAAGGGTGGGCACACTCTAGGTCCCTTCCTTTAATGTTGCCACCTCGTGAGACCTCAGCAGCAAACGTTCTCGGTAGTGGCCCCTGCCCTAAGGAACCCCCTTCCCCCTGAGATCCAGCAGGCCCCGACCCCTCCTGGCTTTCTGAAAAGCTGTGAAGACCCAAATTTTCCCAGAAATCTTGGGGTAATGTGAGGCTGAAGCCCAGTGAAGCTCTGAAGTTTTTTTCTGAATGTGTGGGGATGTGTCATATTTGGGGGCATCAGGAGGTTTCTTTGATTGATATTTACTTTACTGTTTTTATTGTTTCATTGCTTGTGAGCTGCCCATGGTTATGCTGCATAAGAGGAGAAGCTATACAAATCTTTTAAATAAATAAATAATCAATCCCTACCTCCTGGCTTTCTGGCACTCCCTCTTCCCCACAGCCACACAGCCTTTTGCCCGCACATAAGACTTAAAGCTAGCCAGTCAGCTAGCAATAGTGTATTTTATTTTTTTGCCTCTGCACAAAACAAGTTAAGGGGGAGGGAAGTGGGGTGGAACCAGCAGTAGCCTCATTTTAGCACTGGCCAGCTGGAGGGAAAGATGGTTCATTCTGGCCAGAGTCCATAAAGGCTACAGGGGAGACAACCATGGGCTGCTGTGAGAGTGGCTGTGAAAATTTGAAGGGTGGAGAAGTGGTATTGTAGAAATAGTCTGGGGCAAGAGACTATGCAGCACATCGGCTATATAATCTGCACACCCTTGGTCCCCTTGTTCTTATGAAAGCTGGAATCCCAGTTGTAACTACTCATTCATGAAAAGCATGGATCTCTACAGGCTTTATCCTATCAGGAGGAGGAGGAGGAGAGTGATATTTAACAGCATCTTCACACTTGCTGCCACAGCTTCTGGCAAACAATTATATCTGCTCCCGATGTTCATGGCTGTTGCAGTCCTTTGATGTACAGAACGTTGTATGGAGCATCTCCTGGATAGAGCTGCAACAATCTCAACAGGAGAAATGTCTCATCCTCCACCAGCTGATTCACAAAAATCAAGCTATACTCCTGGACATTTTTGCCTTCTTAGAATTGGAGTAAAGGTCCCCAACACCAACAACAAACCATCTGGATGCTACTCTTCTCCAACAGACAGGTGAACTGCACATTTTGATAATAGACAAGGAACAGAATAGAGTAAGTTCAGAGATATGTGTGTAAGAGACAGAAGAATGAGGTAAGACAAAAGGGAAGAAGAGAAAAAATGAGATTACATCCACTACTGGCATGACCCCCCCCTCCATTTCCAAACCCATTTTCTTCAAAGGAACACGGGCCATTAGGAAGAAGTTCTCCATCTCCTGTCTCAATGGAACTGCCTCCTATTAGTATTCACAGCTGCTTTACTCAAACTTTGAAGAACTTGACTCACCCAGCTTTGCCACCAGCTTCCATGTGGTTGGCCAAGGTGACATCATTAGACCAGACATCAAACTGCCACTTGCGCAGCCCCAGCACTCCACAATGCACACGCCCACTGTGGATCCCAACACGCATGTTGACATTGACACCTGTCACTTCCCGCACCAGCCTAGGAGGAGGAGGATGGAATGAATACCAGAGCAGGTCTATTTGCACACAAATCCCCTACAAAGAGAGCTTAGGCAAGTATCACTCAAGCAAGGGGAAGAGAACCTCTCTTCTCAGCAGGGAGAGGTGAGCTGGTGGGTCTGTGTTACTTTAGCAAGGACAAAATGACAGATCCCCACCCTAAAATGACTGCAGGAACTGAGCAACCAGTTTGAAAGGGTTGTTGGAACACAAAGATTTAGAACCTGCATACTAGAACCAACAGCTAACTCTGCAAGGTTAAGGAAGAGGTTGTTATGAAAAATGCCTAAGTCTAGACAAGTTCTCAATCTAGAATATTAGGCCAGGAAAAGGAAGTTTTCCAAGCCAAAAGCCTGGCCTGGCCCAGCCCAGGAGCATGGCGCAAAGAGGTGCTTTGCTGTGCTACACTCCTGGTGCTTTTTGCAAAGGGGCATTTTGTCACACTGCGACTCTGGGGCTGCTTTGGGCTTCTTCTTTTCTTTTCTTTTTTTTGGCAGCCAAAGCCCAGCCCGGCCCAGCAGCCAGGCCAGGCACATCAGCAGCAGGAGCAAAAAGACAGTGAAGGGCAGCTGGGGCAGCAGAGAGGAGGGCAGCCAGGGAGCAAAAGGGCATAGATGGGGGGAGATAGGCGAGTGGGGGGAGTTGAAACGACCCTGTGGTCATAAGTACGGGTGGACTATCAAGTGCCTGAATTTTGATCACATAACCACGGGGCGCTGCAACAGCCATAACTTTGGGGACAGGTCGTAAGTCCCTTCATTCAGCACCACTGTGACTTCAGTCACTGAAGAAACAGTCGTAAATCGAGGACTACCTGTAACTACACAGGGAACCTGTACAGAAACTTCACCTTTTGTTAATTTCTGAGTCTTAAGCAAATATTTCACACGATTTTTTGATTTTCCATTTTCCCCAAAATCGTAGTAATCAGAGTCTGGCTGTTTTAATTTCTGCTATTATAAATCTGAAATGTGCGATACAGCACATGAACTGAATATACACACTGGCTCGCCTCACTCCACATGCTAAAGACTGTGTTCTGCTTTATCATCGTTTGCTGAATATACACAACTGGCAAAGTTCACGTCATGCTAAGCTGTAACTTTTGGTTTATAAACTCCAAGGGCTGGATTCAAGCAAACCATTTATGGTTTAGTCCCATGTATGAACCCAGTCAATTGTGAATTCAGATGTTAGGACAAACTACTCCTGGTAATACTGGATGCATTGGATATCATGGATCGCTTTACCTTCCGAAGCTTACAGATCCAGTCTTAGGGGAGCCTCACTGCTGTCTACCAACATCCCCACGGGTTTCATTCCCCCCCCACCTTTCCTTACTATGCCCCTCCATCAGGTATATACAGCAGCTAACCTGACAAAAGCAGGGCTATCATGTTTCTCCAAGTTTCACCATGCAAATGCCAAGACTTGATAACAAACTTGTCTGGGGAAACTACAAAACATATCCTGAAAAGACTTTGGTTTTCATATTTTTATAGAGAGGAGGCTTCTAAACCACATGGCTTACGAAGATAATTTTGAAAAGGCACAGGCACTGCCCAGTAAAACTTCAGAAGCTGGAGCAGAGGTGATGGACAGGGAACAGAGATGTGCTTGACAGGACTTCTAGTGATTAGCAGGCAGTCAGCATCTGCCCTACCACCAGCTAAAGCAACAATAAAAAACTACGGGGAGAAAGCAGAAACATCTGTAAGGCATAGGAATTAGCAGCTTGGATCCGACACCTTCCTAAGCTGTAACGTGATGTTGTGTTTGGTCTGGGCTGTTTATATGGTATCAATGCAGCCTATTATGATTTGTTCAGTTAATCGTGGTTAAGCAAACCATGACTTAATGAGATGTCACTTAATATTTTGGCTTTCCTTGGACAAATGTTAGCTCTTCCCATAGTTGAATACACACTACCTGAGCTATTTCAAAATAAGTATAAATTAAGGCTCCAAGGGTTACTAAAGTGCATCTATATGTAAAGGACCAGGGCATGTAAGTTTTTGGAAATCTGTAGAAATGATGGAGAAGGAAAGAATGAGATTCTCTGCGTTATGAAAGATCATTTCTGGTCCTATGAGAAAGTGAAGCCTGGGTGATTTTAGGCTCCTTGGATCACATACAGTGCAGGTCAAATTTAGATACAGGAAAGACAATTATGATTAGCATATTTTATGCAGGATAAGCTGATTTAAAAAGTAGGCTAAGTTGGATTTTATGATGACAGAAATGAGCCACACAGAGCCTTAGCCTTCCATGTTCCATCCTTCTTCCTGCAAAGGGGAAATCAAAGGCTTTCATTTCAGTGTTAATTACCGCCTGTCATGAGTTAATCAGGTTTCTTTCAGACAAAACTGGGTTAAGGTTAAGCACAGTTTAAGTCTGGAAAAAACAACAAGGGGCAATTCACTAAAAAAGGGAAGTGAATTTTTCTGATCTCATCCCACTCATTCTCCTGCACACAGCTAGCCTCCAGTCCATTTTTCTCACTGATGCACTACCAGTTGGCAGAAGGAGGTTCAAGAATGCAATTCCCAGCTGCTAGTAGTAGGTGAGAAGTAGCAATCTTGATTAAAATCACTGGAAACAGTGAGGTCAAAAGTCCTCCTCTCTCCAGAGGTCCCTGAAGATAAGAGTTCGCATATGTATGTACATGTGCAAGAAAGGATAGGAGGAGGCATGCACAAGAAAAATTGCCTGCCCCCAGTTTTTATTGTGATGTCTCAACTGGCCCAACTGCATCATCGCCTCAAACAGCAGCCACAATAAAGAGGCTGCAGCACCTCAAAAAGGAACATATGTTTTAAGCTTTCAAAGACAAGGAACAATTAATGAGATGCACAGGGTGCTTTCCTCAGTTGAATAAGGTGTACAGATAGTCCTCAGTTAACAACAATAATTGGGACTGGAATTTCTGTCACTAAGCAATGTGGTCATAAAGCGCGAAGTCACGTGTCCACATCGCTTAGCAACGGCAATCCCAGCACTCCCCATTGCCATTGTTAAGTGGGTCATTAAGTGAGTCCCAAGTGGCTGGCAAGTATGCCAGCAGGCAAGTGAGGTGCAGCCCAAGGCGCGGTGAGAGTGCGATGGGGCCAGAGGTGGCTGCCGCCGGGCTGGGGAGGGTGTGCAGGGGCCCCATGAGGCATGGTGCAATGGGGTTCTGGGGTGGCTGCTGAAGAGAAGGATCCGAGCGACTTACCAGAGTGACTTGCGACCTTCCCTCTGCCTTCCCCATTGACTGTTTGTGGGAAGCTGGAGGAAAGATTGCAAATGGCGATCTTGTGACCGCAGGACACTGCAAGTGTCGTAAGTGCAAGCTGATTGCCAAGCACCCAGATTGCAATCATGTGACTGTGGGGGTGCTGGGACAGCCAGAACTTTGACGACTTTTCCACTCGTTCAGTGCCATCGTAACTTCTAATGGTTGCTGAACAAGTGGTCGTTAAATGAGGACTACCTGTATATGAATGTAGAGGAGCTAATAGCAATGGATTTCAAATACTGTGATCTGTGACAATCATAACAATGCCACTACAGTATGCTTGCTTGTTACTGTCGTAAATAGTAACTTAATTCAATTATCACATAAAATGTGTTTTGTACTTCAATGCCATATGATCCCACTTTTAATTCCTTTTGCACTACAGATGAATATATACCCACCTGCCAACTGAAGATAATATTCCATGGCGTGGGGGATAAAGCTGTCAATGGCTACTCTAATAACTCCAGGTATTCCTCTGAATACCCGTTGCTGGGCAACAGTAATCAGTGGACGTGTGCTACCAGCAAGTGGTGACTTTCCCAGAAGCATCTGGCTGGCCATGAATGGACACGGAGCTAGACTAGCGAGGTCTTTATTCAGATGCACTAGAGCCTGTGTTCATATCTTTAACTCACAAAAGACTCTGTGGTACCACAAAGCTCTTTGCTATTTTGCTTCAGCAGGCTAATGCAGCTGCCATTCTGGAAAATGATAATTCTGTAAGCCATCAAGTTCCCCAACAATTATGCACACCCTTCTCAAGCCTAGCAACTATCCCTCTCACACTCACGAAATCGCCTCGATCATGTCCACACCCATCTCCACACAGCAATGAGCATGATCAGCCCGTGCCTCCGGCAACCCTGAGACACAGTAGTAGCAATCCCCGAGAATCTTGATGCGAAGGCAGTGATTTTCCTAAAAAAAATAGAGGAGGGAGATTCAGAAAAGCCATCAATACTAACTGCAACCCTCCAGTCAGCTCACCTGAGTTCAGTGCTCCCTGCCACATACAGATCGATCATGTTAGCTAGCTAACAACTGTTATTTCCACAGTAATCTCAGAATCTGTAGTTGTGAAGAAGTTGCTGAACCACAACTCCCACCCATCACTACTGACCATGGTGACTGACAGTTCAGTAAGATCTGGAAGGTTACAGATTCCCTATTCCTGTTCTACGAAGGGAGGGAGGGAGGGAGGGGTTTCTGACACAGTAATGACATGGGCGATATGGTACCACACAGTAGATTATTGCAAATACTTAAGTTTTTTATAGGGAAGGGAAAGGGGAAGGGAGCCATTCCAGTTACAGTAGTACCTCGGGTCACAAACGCTTCTGTTCACGACCAATTCGGGTCACGAATAGCACCGTCCGCAAACTCTGCATCAGGTGACAAACAGGATCCGTGGCCATTTTCCCTGCCGTGACACGTGGTTGTGGCTTCCTGTAGGGAGGGGGACTCTCCCTCCAAGCAATAACCGCCTCCCCACCCGCCTTCCTGTCCTCCACGCCAGAAGTCACCTCGAGCAAGGTTAGCGTTCTCTCTCTTCGTACTGTACTGTACTGTACTGTATTTTGTTTCATATTTTTGTGATTTAAAAAAAGAATACATATGGTTCAGAACGGATTAACCGTAATTACATTGAACCTTATGGGAAAATTTGATTCGGGACGCGACCAAAATCGGTTGGCGACCAAATTTGGAGGGGTCAGAATGGATTAACCATATTTACATTGAACCTTATGGGAAAATTTGATTCAGGACGCGACCAAAATCGGTTGGCGACCAAATTTGGAGGGGTCAGAAGGGATTAACCGTATTTACATTGAACCTTATGGGAAAATTTGATTCGGGTCGCAACCAATTCGGGTAGCGATCAGAGTCGCGGAACGAATTAAGTTCGTGACCCGAGGTACCACTGTACTTCTAAGAAACCTGAAACCCTAATGAAGCTTATAAACCAACATTATGGCCCAGAATTGGTATTATTTTCAAGATAGGTACAAGGGAAATTGGGAAGAGATACATACTACAGCAAAGGCAGCAGAAAGTAGCACAAAGAAGATACACAGACCAGCCAACCCTAGGAAGAATTAGAAGTTACTTGGCAAGGCAAGAAAATCCAAGGGGATTATGTGATGGAGTTGAGCACAGAAGAAAATATAAGATTCATACAGGTAGTCCTCACTTAACAACCATTCATTTAGTGACCGTTTGAAGTTACAACGGTGCTGAACAAAGGGACTTACAACTGGTCCTCGCACTTACAACCATCACAGTACCCCCACGGTCACATAACCGTGATCCGGGTGTTTGGCAACTAGCTCACACTTATGACGGTTGCAGCACCCTGGGGGGGTCACGTGATCGCTATTTGCGACCTTCCCAGCCAGCTTCCAGCAGGCAAAATCAATGGGGAACCACGTGATTCACTTAACAACCACACAATTCGCTTAATGGTCGTGGTGATTCACTTAATGGGCATGGTGATTTGCTTAATGACCACTGCAAAAAAGGTTGTAAAATTGGGCATGACTCACTTAACAACCGCCCTACTTAACAACAAATTTTCCAGTCCCTATTGTGGTCTTTAAGTGAGGACTACCTGTATTGATTTTTGGGATATAGCCATCAACACAATGCCCCTTTCCTCAGAGGACAGACAACATGGTGCCCTGCAGACATTTTAAACTACAATTCCCTTGCTCATTGAAAACAGCAGTTGCTCACTGAATTTTATAAGGATTATTGTCCAACACATCTAAAGTCACTAGGTTCTGGAAATCATCTCTTCTGTTAGCCTAGCCTGTTCCTCCCTTACCGCAGCCAGCTTATCAAAACGGGCAAAAAGTTCATTCAGTGTCATGACCAGTTCTTGTGCCGTGCACTGGGACGCCAAGCTAGTGAAGCCTTCAATGTCAGCAAAGAGAATGCTGTTGGGGGGAGAAAAGGAGAAATGGATGTTAAGATAGAGACCCACAATCAGCCAAGAGCCGTTAGGCTCTTTTTTGCACATATTCATGAGGCAACTCAGCCAACATCTTCAACCCCACTGACCCTTGTCTGCCAAGAAACTATGCTGTGGTCTCCAAACTCCTAAAAGAATGATGTTAGTTAACTGTCACCCAAAGTCACAGACATATTTCCCCAAAGGTTATTACCTGACATTATCATGTTTCTGGATATAGATCTTGTGGAACATCATGTCCTCCTTCTTGGTGTTGATGTCCTCCTTCATTTCCATGGCAACGTGCTGGGGCAGCACTGAGAGCAGAAGTCGTTCCTGCCAGAGGTCCAGAAAGAAAGGTCCATTATGCTTTTGATTACAGCAAGAATTTTGCCAAAACAAACCAAAGACCAAGATCTGAGCATACTGCCTGGCCCACCTCACTACCAGTGCTCTTTTCTCGCATATTTGTTCTGCCTGCAAGGCATTACAGAGTTGAGTTGCCATGCTATCTGTTCCCAGCTCATAGTCATTTGACTGGTAGGCAGGTGAAACATAGGAGAGAGGCAGAAGGTCAAGATGGAAATGTATTACCATATGGGGAAAAAAGGAGGCTGCATTAAAAATCATGCTTGAGTATGTTTATAGACATTTATATCCTTGTGTCTAGCTGGTCAAGTTATGAGATTCACTGGAAGAGACCAGAATCAGTGGTAGAGCTAAATAAGCAATACTCAGACCAATGAGGTACTCGCCTCCACAGGCCTTCTCTAGAATAGAAAGAATGTGCTTGCGCAGTTAAACTGGATTTGTGGATCGTAGGTAAAGAGGAAGAACAAATTGGGTTTTTATGCATTCTTTCAAGAATTAAAAATCCTGAAATTTTATGCATAGTTGAAAGATGAAATAAAGCTTCAAAATAATTAGTATCATTGGTCTCAGGAAGCCAGTGCAATTAATTTACAAGCCCACAATACAGGCAGATGTTCAACGCACACGCACATGCCTAACTTTAAGTACAAAGTAGACAACTAGAAGTGTAAGGAGGTGAAAGGAAACTACAGTATAAGATGCAAATGCCACCTAATTTTCCATCTACCAATGTGAAATTGCAGGAGAAAGACTCTGGGGATACAATAAATATTTTGCAATGTGGAAGGGCCAAGAACATTAAAGCGATCCGATCTACTTACACATGTTTCTAGACACAGGATCCACTTGATTCAAAAAAAAAAAAGGCCAATACTGAATGATACATGAATACCTTTATAAGCAAAAGTTATACAATAAAAGGCTTAGTAGGACCCTTTCTCAATTAAGTTGAACAAAGCTATCAAAAATAATGGAGAGGAGGGTAGAAAAGTTCCATTTTAGGATAGGAGAGTATTTCATTTTACAAAAAAACCAGAAACTTTGAATGAGCTTGGATTCATAGAATGGAATGCAGTATAAATGTGGGAAAGACTCTTATTATTACAATTTCTACTGAATTCTATAAAGGATGTTTAGGCCCTGCCTAAAGGGTCTCAGAGCTCTGGCATCTCATATCCCTAAGCAACAAAACCATATCAATACCAACCAAACACAAGCAGGATCTCAAGGCACAGTGCATGTCCAACTCTGTTCTCCCAACCCTGACTCCCCACTCCCTGCAGCGGCCCCATCCAGCTCCCCAACTCTGATTAGCTCCCCACCTGCTGACGGTTTTCACGTTGTAAGTGCAGCCGAGCCTGGATGTAGCCACGTGTTTCCCGGAAGGCCTGGCGCTGTGACACTTCAGCCGGGTAGTGGGTGCAGATACCAATGATGTTGGTACAGAGGAAGATCAAGGCATTTGCAACAAGCTGCAAGCAAGGGAAAGACCCATACAAAGTGGGCACAAGAGGAAAAACCAAGTGTTTCGGCATAAACAGTTTCCCGCTTCGCTTTCACAATTCCCCAAGTCTTCAGAGAGGACCATCCTCCCTCCCACCCAAGTATAAAGAATGATAGAGTATAACATTATAAATTATATAAAGAATTAAAAGCTTTGTGCAAGGAGGGCCTCCTAGAACACAAAGGGGGTTTTGTATTTCCCTCCCTGCCCCTCTGTTGCTGCCCAGGATACCCACTATTCGGCTGGGGAGAGTGGGTGGCAGGAAGATCCCAATGCCCTGGCTTTGAGGGAGAGAGGATGGGAACTGAAAGAGGAAAAATTCACTGCCGTCCACGCTAGGAGGTGAGGGGGAACAGCAAAGCTGGAATTAAGTTTGTTTGTTTTAAAAAAAAAAACCCTCCATACCCAATGGTCCTTCCTAGGCAGATGAGTATGCTTCTATGGGGAAGGATCCACAGCTTATATGTAAGGCATGGGCTTGATTTGCAGAAGCCCCCACCCCTTCAGATCCAGCTAAGAGGAACAAATGATGTGGAAGGCTCTTTCCTCCTCAGAAACCAAGAAGGCTATTGCCAATTAGAGTAAACAATGCTGGGCTAGATGCACTAATTGTATAAAACAGCTTCCTACGTGCACACACATTCACACATGCACTAAAGGCATCAGCTCCCTGCCTTCAAGGCTCAGCTGCCAGACCAGAGAGATCTGGGAACACTGCACCAGCAGCAGCAGCCAAGGGGTCACCTGCTCATCAGGTGAAGTTTCCCTTTAAAGCAGTGTTGTCCAAACTTGGCCACTTTAAGATGAGTGGACTTCAACTCCCAGAATTCCCCAGGCTGGCTGGGGAATTCTGGGAGTTGAAGTCCACTCATCTTAAAGTGGCCAAGTTTGGACAACACGGCTTTAAAGGATAGCTTAATTAATTCAAGGCTCTGCCATTTTCTAAGCGCTGCAAAGACGACGTTGCCCTTGCCCACATAACGCGATACATAACAAGAAAAAGGGACCTGAAGGGGATAAGCCAATTTAGGCAATAAGCTTATTGTCCCAGAGTGACATCTGCTCTCGGGCCCACGGTACAGATCCCAGGCCAAGCTAAGCAAAGCTAGGCAGGGACCAAGTGGGAGACCACTCATGAGTGCTGCACACGAGCCCTGTGATGGAAGAAAGGCAGATTATTAACAGGTTTCGTCACCAGGTAAGGCAGCTATTGATAAGCAGGATGGTTGAGGCGGAGAAGGAACTGAGTAACAGCAGGTCCTAGCTGAACTACAGAACAGCTCAACCAGGCACAGCCATGCCATTACAATCCTGTGGCATGTCTGCCTCACCTTACTGCAATACTTTAACAAGTGTGCCCTGCCCTACCAGTTTATTGTAAGCTCCGGGAAGCAAAAACAATAACGAGCTTGGAATACTTGAGAAGCAGTAGTTACTAGGAAGGCAGAGTAGCCGAAGAAGCCAAAAGTCCGTTTTTCAAGAGGTCAGGGTAACGTTTCCCCGTACAATAACCAGCAGCACGCAGCTGAAGAGCTGCTGAGGGTGCCTGCCTGCAGGGGAAACTGATGGGGGTGAATCTGTGCCAAGATTACTGGCACTCAGCGCTGCCTTGAAAATGAGATGCTTTGCGAGTTTAAAAGTTTCCTCTGGCTCTCATTCCTACTAGGCACCAGAATGGCGCCACTGTTCCTTGCCTTGATGCTCTGCAGTAACCAAGACAGAGTAAAAATATCAGGAGCGAGAGCACAACAGCCTATTCCATGCCTGTTTACAATCCTTTTACACAGAGCCACAATGTAGGCAGAGGGGCTGCTGTCCAGAAGCCACACCGCTTCCCGCACAAAACATCCATGCAGCTCCACAAACTGTTTTCAAAGCAAGTTAAGAAATCTAGTTAAAAGGGTACTGTACTTGGTTAAATTAAAGAAAACAGACTCCACAGGCCTAAAAAAAATTCAATTCTCTAACAGAGCAGCTCCATTATATTCCAAAACAAAAACATCTCTCCACAGTAATTAACACAGACATATTCAGTTACACAGCGTAATTGTTGGTCCAGAATTATCAGCTAAGTGCTTGCTCAAATCACTGCTACAGCATTCAGAAACACAAGATTTCGCTAATCGTAATTTCAGCAGCTACAATTATCACTTGGATTCAGCCCCACTAATGGATGACAGAATGGTGTAAGAGAACCTATACTCCATTAGTGTTTGGAGCCATTAACTGAGTTTACACATCAAGATAGGGCATAATCTGTTTTATCCATGTGTTGAAGAACCTGTAGCAGTGGATTCCTGCATTGGGCACTGGGTTGGACTAGATGGACTTTTCCATTCTATTATTCTGTGATGATACAGTTTGTCTGGTTTTGGCTTAGCATCTCATATGAACTGTCTGTGCAGTTTGCAAATCCAGCCAGCTGTGGTGTAATCAGCAAACCACGGTTAAGCAACGTGGCTTTGAACAATGTATGAACCCAACCACCGGAAGGTTATTTCACACACTTATGGGGCTGGATATCAAGTTAGTAGGGATAAATCACACACAGGAGAGGTGGCTGAGCTTCAGCAAGAAAGTCCTGGGTTAAATCCCTGGTCTACAGCAGAGTACTTATTTGGCCTTTACGAAACTCTCAGCTTGAACTCCAGTTAATTAAAGCCTTGAAATTTAGCTGTAGCCTGATAGCCAAAGATGATCAGGAATTCCATGCTGGGAAATGGAGCACCCTGACCTTTCTCTGTGCCCATGCTGGCAAATGTAAGAGGGGTGGAGATTTCTGCCCCTCCTCCACCAGCCCAAGTAGGCTAGTACTTTTTTTTCCAGGCAATTAACTCTCACACCTGAGCCAACACATCTCAGAAGAGTTGAACTGGGGGCATAAGAGGCCCTGGTTCAGTGGCAGACTAGGAAAAGCTTCACTTTGAGGCCCTTGAAAGCCAGATGCCAAACTTGCATAGACAGTGGTTTGCCTGGAAGTATTAGTAATCAGAAGGGGAGGATGGCAGGCCTGTATTATTAGAGATGCAATCCAAAGCCATCCTCAATTATCACAAGCATTTTTAACTGATTCGTCAGTTAAATCTGCATGAGGTTAAATATATTTCAGTAGCAATTTTTTTTTCTTTGCTGACAAGGCCCATTTATCCTGAAAGAAGAGGGGACATGCCTTGCATAAAAATATGCCCTGATCGGTACCAGATCAGACTACTTGTCCATCTAAGCTTAATGGTAGGCAGTGAGGTAGTTTTCAGGTATTTTTAATTTCAATTCAGCCAGTTCTACCAGCATGGTCAATGGCAAGGGACTATGGGAGCTGTAGTCCAAAATAACTGGAGACAGTCAGGTTGCCTACCATTGATGAAATTCATCATTGTCTACTCTGACAAGCAGTTCTCCAGGATCTCAGAAAGCTTTCCCATCCCATATTACTTGCTTCTTTTTAAAAAATGGATATGCCATGGATTGAACCTTGGATGGCTTGCATGGAAACTTATGCACTACCGCTGAACTTTGAAACTTCCACTTTCCTTTCAGATAATGCTTACCATCTGCTGCCTCTGAACAGACTTGCATAATATATAGGCATGTGTGTCCATGCGTATAAAATCTCCTGCTGGATTAACTCTGACACATTTTTGGCTGAATAAATATTTTTCAGCCAATTAATGTAACCAAACATCACAGTCCTATTTATTTATCTATGAACTACTTGCTGGCTCTTATCACTTGATCCCTCTGATCCTTCCTTGTGGCTCTCTCACACTCCTTCCATGAAATAGCCTATAACAGCAATGGATACTCAATATTTGAACCATTTCACTCAACAGCATGGACAAATTCTATCTGAGCCTGACAGTAACTTTTTTTAATAAATTTTATTAAATTTCAGAAAGATTAAAGCCGAAAAGAAAAGAAAAGTAACATCAGAAAATGAGCCTGACATTAACTGACAAGGTTTTGGGAAGAAAAAAACTGTAATCTTCCTTGAGCCCTTCCTTGAGGGTCTACATAAAAAATAAATATGCAACAAAAAAGGCTTTATCTGCTGTTGCTTCTTGGTGCCCTGACACAAAACTAGAATTTATTGTATCTTCTACTTGGGCACCCATGAAAGGAGAGAGATGACACTTTATGCCATAAATCAAGAGTGTGAAACTTGTGCTTCCCTAAATACTGTTAGACTATCCTTGACATCCATCCTTTCCTATTACTCATGCTGTCTAAAGCTGGTGGGAACTGGAATCTAACATCATCCAGAAGGTGATGGGTTCTCCAACCCCAGCAGTCTTACTTTGCAAGGGAACCAAGGGACTAAAAGTAGCTTCCAGAACTGTGTTTAGTACCATGGAGCCTAAGTACATACATGTAAAGCAGGGTTGCCCAAACTCTTCAGCTCATCAACCCCTTCATGAAGTTTCAGATTGTTCATCAACCCCCAAACTTTTATGATATGAAAATAATTTAATAAATACTACTTTAATTAATAGTACTATGAATAATAACAACAATAGATAGTCCCATTGACCCTTGGGGATCAATACTGACCACTTCAGGAAACCCTGATGTAAAGGATAGATTATTTCCTACAATGCCTCTAGAACTGTGCCTCTGGTTTTACTGAGGCAAACTAATTTTGCCTGCAGTCCTCAATGGTGGCTGAAATAAATGCCTACTCTCTTGCAAATAACCGGGCAAGTTAAAAAAAAAAAAAAAAAGGAATTATCTTTTCATTGTGAATTTCTCATAGGTAGAGAGTGAATCTTGAATAGGTTATCTCCAGACTTCAGATTCCAAAATCTGCTAATCTCCACTGCTGTTAAATGACATTTAGATTACCATTAAGAACTGGAACGGGGCAAAGGAACCTGGGCCCTGAAGGTGTTGATGAACTAGCATCTCACTCTAGCCATGCAGAGTTCAGCTGCTGGGACTTGCGGTTCAGGAATATCTGGACGCACTTAGTTTCTCTATTCTAGACAAGCACAAGCTGAAAAGCACCAAAGAAGAAACTCCGTTTGGATGTATCCTGTGCAGCAAACCCAAGACATGCTGGCTGAAAGCACGGAACCCACACTTAATTGGCCCGCCAAGCTAAGCCTGTTTCTGGTTTACACAGTATGCTGAACAATAAACTAACCAGACAGACTGGAATCACACAACACAAGCCTGCCCCCCAAAAAATCGTAACAGCACAACCAACCATTCCCAAACCCACAACTAAATGAGGTTAAAAGTTGTACAAATACAGTTGCTATATTTTTAAGGGATCTTGTCAAGTGTGTTGTGCAAAATCCAAGCGACAAAAAGCTGTGAACGAAAATAATTAATGATAGCTACATCCTTAAATCTTTTTTGGAAGGAAACACAAATTCAGAGATGGTAGCAATGTAGCAGCAGGCTCTACAGTACAAACAAGCCACCACATCGGTATCCCATGGCCACTTCCAACTGTCATCGAGCTGATAACGTTATTAATGCCATAATTGTGACACTGTCAGCATTCCTCCATGTTCAGTTCAGACTTCCTTGGTCATGGCCATAGTCAACCACATCTCTGAATGATTAATACATGTCTTCAGAAACTGCAAATGAACTGTGGACAGTTTAGTAAGCATTAGACAAAATCCCCTGGATTATAATTAACGTATTTCTAGGGTTCATTTCTGCTGGACAAAAAAATGGTGTGAGCTTTCTGCATCTTAGTTCCTAGCTTCTAAAAAGTGAGAATTTGAGCTTTCCTGTGGATCTACCCTCACTCTGACTGGGGAACTGAAGAAAAGAGGCAAGCCAGCTTCTCTCTTCCCCATACCCAGTCTGCCATACACTACCCATATGCGTTATTACTCCAATTTATGCCATACTATTCTGCTCCTTTTTATCCCTACTCATGTAGCACTGAAGATGTTACCTAGCCGGGTAATGAAACATTTGCAAGAAAAGAACCAAGCTCGGAGAACCCCAAGGACCCTACTCATGTGTCACTTAGCTCACAATCATGACCCAAAACACTTTATCACATCTAACCAGCTAACAACGTGCAACCCTGTAAGGAAGCACATGAGTGTTACAACCCCAGTGGGAACGTATCAGCTCTGTTGGTTTGCCTTTGGAAGAATTAGATTGTTTCTCCTTTCCATAGCGTATTTCAGTAAATGCCTTCTTATACTTAAGACCTGGAAGTTGTGGGAGTGTTTTGATGATTTCAGTTTGACCCTTCCCAAATACCTAGCCTCTTCAGAAACATTTACTCTATTTATCAGCTGTGCCTAAGGGAAGGTCAGTGGGAGCCGGTTGGATTGGCCTTTGCTCCCAGCAAGGAAGTATTCCTGCTGTAGGATCAGAAGAAAAGGAATAATATTGAAAACTTGCACTACTAGTTCATTTACAAGGAGGTGGAGGAATAAAGAGGGTTTGGGTGAGAAGATGAAAATTTGCAGGACTGAATCCCCCCTCCCCTGTTCTAAATATTCTACTATCTATCCTCAGAATAAAAAACATCCTACCTGGGCAACTAGTGAAAAAGCTGCAGAGCTCCTGGTTTGGGGGGAAGAGAGAGAACCACCTGTAAATCTGCAGATTTTTGAAGTCTTTCAGAACTTATTTCAGTACAGCAGCACAGGTATGTCATCAAGAGTCTAGAAGCACCAGATAATTGTTCTATGTAGCCTCCCCCACACGCACTTGTGGCTCATTCCCTTCCTTCTACCTTCTCCCTCCCCACGCATACATTATGTGTTTGAGTATTGCATTATTGCTATTCTAGCCTTTGCCACCACAGTTTTAATGATTCATGTTGAAGGAGTATGTTAGGTAGTTTTAGAACATCTCATTAATTGCAGTGTAGCTGTGCAACTTTCAGGACACTGAATTTGACAGATTTCAAAAGGATAAATAGTCTAAAGAAAGGGGGAGATTCTGTTGTTGCTTTTTAGGGGGAAAAGAAACAAAAGCACAAATGGGTGATGCAACTGCCTGTTAACATAGATCTAGCTAAACTTCTTACAGTTCTGACCAGATGTGCATATTGAAAAATATATTCTGCCTTTAATTAAACTGAGTAATATAGAACCAATGCAAAACCACCCTTCCATAATCTGATGCTCTCCAGAGCCAGTGGACTTATCCCCAGTCATGTTACCCAGCACTGGCTCTCAAGTGATGATAATACAATGATGCCTCAAGGGCTAATGCTTAGGGTGGGGTTGCCAGGCTGCCCACCAATATATGAAACAGGTCAGGAAGCATTTTCTGTTGAAGATATCTAGCATACAGCAGCGTTAAACAACGTGGACTTTTTTTCCTCATATAACCTGTTCTCATCTACATTATTAAAACATTTCTTAATCCATCCAGAATATAGATCAGATCAGGAGGGTGGCACTGTAAAAATAACAGGGAACTTGAAGAAAGAAAATGGATGGAGGGGAACTGGAGAAATTGGTACATATGTAGAATTCATTGAGATAGACAAAGCAAAACAACAGGTTTACACAAACTGATTCTCCTTAAAGTGGTTCGCAAGCATTCAGTCATCCAGCCACTAGCCTAAAACCCACTCCTGTTTTCAGAGTGCTGAAAACACTCTGAATAGACAGAGGTGCTGTGAATGCTGCAGCTACAGAGGTAGTGCCAGTTCCAGCTGTATGGATTTCTAGGCAAACCTTTGGCATCATCGAACCTCAGTGATGAAAAGAGAATCAGGAACCTAGACAGTACAGAGCAGTAGAGAAAAGAAGGCTCAAACATATGAATCACCAAAATCCAGAGATCAAGCTATATTCGAGGGAATTGGGGATATGGATATTCCACTTAGCTCTGTCCACAACTGAAGTGATTGCAGTGTGGGGAAAGGTCACAGAACTTGCCTCCTCCCACATTATTCAAGGGGCCTCATATCAGCACATTCGTGTTTCTTGATGGGAGGTCTTTAATTTCCTGGACTGGCCGCTTGCCTGCTCACCTTAATAAGTCTCCACCCGCACCCCCCCCCCCGGACTGCCCAGTCTTTTATAGCCTTTCTTCAACACCCAAGGCTTTAGCTGCCCTTCAACAAAGGACCTCTGCTGCTCAATTAGTACAAGGTTTCTATTCTGCCCCACCCACCACTTATACATTTATCTTTATCAGCCAGGAGCTCCAGCGTCTCCTCCCTCAGTCAAACTCTCCCCCGTACCTGCTTCCACACGAAGGAGTCTGTCCTGTTCTGATACCAAGAAATCACCAAGTGAAGGACAGCCAGCAAGGCTCCAGCCAGAACTGCCACTCGCATGCGCACAGGCAGAAGGGTGTAGATGATGTAGATGAAGAAGATGCTCCACCAGACCCCCTCGGAGGCACTCCGTGGCGAGACCTGAAGGGTGCCCAGAGCCTGCACCCCACAGAGCGCCACAATGACCAGATAGGTCACCACCCACATGCAGTTCTGGTGGAAGCCAGTCCGGTTGCAGAGGACCATGAGGGATAGGAAGAGGGCAGCAGCCACGGCAAGGGCAGCGGTGTAGGACACATTAGGAGTGCCAGGCACACAATGGAAGAGCAGCATGATGCCACAAGCTAGCACCAAGACACCCATCAGCACCGTCAACGAGCTCTGGTTCATCTGGAAGAAGTAGCGCTGGTAGAGACGCTCCAACTTGGCTGAGCGGAAGCGTTTAGAGCGGAACACCTGCAGGAGGTGCCAGCCACAGTCGCTGGCAGAGAGCGCCTTGGCCTCACCCCCCAGGCCACCACCACCACCATCCTCAAACCCCAGGTCCACAGCTTTGAGCCCCAAATCTCCTGTCCCAGAACCAGGTGGAAGTGATGGCGGCTGCTTCCTGCCATAATGGTCTTCCTGCCACGAACAGTTCAGCCCCAGTGCCCCACTGCCTCTGCGCTCCAGCTCTTGGTCCTGTAGGCAGCTCATGTAGCGTGGGCCACAAAGTGCCGGGCGATGGCGCTTGGGCCCATTGCGCTCCCCCCAAGCAGTCTTCCGCTCGTCCACCTTGGGCACCAGGATGCCACTAAACCAGGACATACTGTCAGAAAAGAGAAAACAGTTAGGAGAAGCTTTGGAAAGGAGATCTCTTTTCTCCAAGAAGACAAGGTACACGCCATTCCCCAAACAGTTCAACAGGCGGAACAGCTTCTGCCCCAGGAATCACGCCCTGGAGATGTGTCTAACGGGGTGGGAAGGAAGTCCCTTCCCTTTGGTATTCCCATTCTCCTGCAAAGTCCAGGCATTCTGAATACATGAAGCCCTGGGAACCAGCACATCAGCTGCCTTATTTCTCTGTGGAATGTTTTCAGCTGAAGTCATTTGACTCATAGCACAAGAACAGTAGCCAGGGAGAAAAGACAAGATTTGAGTGGCAGGAGACACAGCCGGGGGAACCCAACACAAGACGGCAAGGAGAGACAAGAGCCTGCCAAATGCAGGATCCTGGGCAAAAAGCATCAGGAGATTTACAGAGGATAATTTTAAGACTTATTAAGAAAAATGCTTCTATCCCAGGATATGACTCTGCAGGGCTCTAAAACAACAATGCACATCCCTGTCAGCATCAGAGATCATTCATTCTGCCTTGGAGAAGTCCCAGTACCTGGAAGGCCCCTAGGAACAGGGCGCAATGAGGCGACATGGGTCTCTGTAAGGGAGCACCATCTGGGTCAGGTTTCTTATTTTCTCCTCATCAAGCTGAGGCTGCAACCTGCAGGAAGAAGACATGCTGTCAGCTGGTCACACGTTAGTTTCCATTCCATGGCTGAAGTACCAACTGCACTGATTCTGCAGTTCTCTGGAATTCAAAGCTAGGTTCCCCCCCCCCCCCTTACTGATCCACAACCCTCTTTGCACATTTCCTTCCCATTTCAGCACAGGCACTTTTGAACTGACAGCTTGCTTCCTTTGTATCCAAACAGACATTTCCACAAAGAATTGTCTACTTATGTATTCTGTCGTTCCTCACCCTTCCACATACCCTCACTCATAATTTGCTCTAGGATATATACCGTATGCTAAGTAAAATAATGTGGATTACACTCCTTGCAACAAGTACATAATTAAGAAAATGATTCTCTGATAAACAACAAATTCACCCAACTATCAGGATACTGGAGGTCCTAATTTTTTTTTTCCAGATTTACTTGGAACAAGTAAAGTAGTGGCTACCTTCAGTTTATAACCTTCCACTACCCTGGGTAGAATCTAATACAGCCAGCCAACAATAGCTGTACATCCAGTAGTTGCTCCAGTAACAAAACAGTTATCAGTATGCTAATGTTATCTTCATCCAGAAAGACAGTTCTCAACACTCCACCCCAATTTAAGCAATGTCCCTGCATTCAACCTTAATAGGGTAGTCAAACACTGTGTACTGCCTTGACCTCTAAATCTCCTTTGCAAGGTCTGAAGAGGACAGAAAGTAGGATTTGGGGCAGAGGTCCTACCTTATCTCCGCTTCTAGGCCCTACCTAGTCTTTCAGCATATGGAGTTCTACTGGTGGAAACTTAAAGACTGAGAAGGTAAGGACAGCATCTATGGCCCTGTAGTCCTTCAGGACAAGCCAGATACGGAATGAAGAATGGGATTATCAGGCTAAACAGAAGCTAGATTCATACAACCCAACTATTAAACCCGGGGGGGGGGGGGTTGCACAACGCACCGAACCATCAGTTAGCCAAATAAGCTGGGTCTGCACAACAGACTAAAACAAGCTAATTTAAAAACACACACACAGACACACAATCAAGATTAAAATTAACCAATCTTAGCAAGTTGTATTGGAATGCAGCTGTTAAATCTTTAGCAGTTAACTGTGCATGTGAACCTAACCACAACAGAACTGGCTTGAGTCTTAAGGGCTGAAATCAGAGGGGCTTGGAATATCCTTCATTCCATGGAGAAAATGGCCATCATTAAATTCTTGTGGGGAAGGCCCTATTCCACGCAGATAGAGATGTACTTAGCTAGCATTCATCAACAGCTTTGAAGAATGCTTTGGTCATCTAAAGTATGATCATAATAATAACCAAAGTAGCATTGAGAGAAGGTTTAGAGCAGCATTTCTCAACCTTGGCAACTTTAAGATGCGTGGACTTCAACTCCCAGAATTCCCCAACAAACACACTGGCTGGGGAATTCTGGGAATTGAAGTCCACACATCTGGTTTAGAGAATGGCAAACTCAAGTAGGGCTGATTGACAGGAGGACCAATTTCTCAATTCCTCAGGTCCAAAGACTTATGAGACAAGCATTCTATTACACTATAGTGACCAAGAAAGGGGCATGAACACACACAGAGGAGGACTCAAGGCAGCTACTATTTTAACCTCAAAGGAAGACTAGTCCACCCCACCCCACCCATGTACCTTTGAAACAGAAGGGTTATCTTAGTTTCACCGAGAATATAGCAGTGCAGACAGATAGAGTTTTAATATCTAGGATGATACCATCTTAAATTTAGGATTATCTTCCTTCTGAAGCCACTACTGACAAGAAGCACCCCAAAAAGGGCTCTCTAACCTGCATGCCTTCACTTTCTTTCACAGAAACAAATTGTTATCACTTATTCCCATTGAAAAAGGGGAGAGTGAGTGTGCAGTCAATTGTCAGCCCTGCCCAAACAACAGATGGATTGACCTTCAATGAGTGCAATCACAGAGAAATAATGTAGTAATACCTGCAGTAAATTCCCTGTTCATAAAAGGCAAGCCCATTTTCCCAACAAGAAGAGATAACTAAGCCAATCAGAGCCTTCTTCAACCTGGGCATCTTTCAGATATGTGGGATTCAGCTCCCAAAGTTTTCAACAATGGCCATGTTATCTGGGAATTCTGGGAGTTGAAGTCCACAAAACTGAAAAACTTCCACAAAACTTCCCTGGCTGGGAAGAAGGCTTGTGATATAAAAACAGTCTATGAAATCCACAAGATACCAAGACTCTTCCCTACCCCACCTCCCTCACTTGCTAACTCATCTGACTTTTGCAACAAAGAGCAGCAACCAGAGGTGAAAGGGACCTTATACTTACGGCTCTACCAATATTCAACTGCTTACCCCCAGGGTTCTCAAGCTATGGATTGGGACGCTCCAGGGAATCACAAGCAATTTTTTCAGGCACAACTGAACCACTGTCAAAACTCACCCCTGTTTTGTCTCAACAAGCCCAACCAAGAGTAAAGCCTGATTGCATTTTGAGAGTTGGCTATCCATCCAAACTGTTCCAAATCACAGCCGTTTTGTTATTTAGTTCTATTCACAAGGAGTGGTCACACACCTTCATTGATCATTTTCAGGGGTATAATGCAGCAGGGTTTGAGAAGGCCTGGATTAGCCCCTTAAACTGATAACTTAAGTCTCCTTATTTTGTGTCCACATTCTTCTCTGAGTTCCAGGGAGTTTACCCCAGCATGTGACCAAATGAATTTTGGAGCTGTGCATTCACATGAAGGGGAGAGCATCTCCCAGCATGGTCCCTTTCAGCAGCCTAACTTGCAATTCAGTGTGAAACCAAACTGGAATAGTTTTCTCCCTTCAAACTCTATTTGTCTTGACTGTCAGCCAAAACCAGGGCTGGTTTTAGCTCCAGCCTCTTCAGAGAGTGCTTCCAACACCATTCCACAAAACTGTTATCTGCATCTATCCTAGGAGATGGGGCCAATGTTATGACATCACCCTTCTACCACAGGCACTTGGGAAACACATCAGAACGCAGCCCCTCTTCCTGTCCCCTCTGAGCTCTCAAGGAATAACCCCATCCTAGCCCAATAGGACTCTGGCCAAGCCACCTTCACTGTGGGACACAGCACCCAAAGTACAGCTTCGTGGCAGGCTACAGAGGTAGACCAAGGGGTGCAGGACATCATAGGCCAGCAAACAGAGACGGTGCAGAGAGAAGTGGCAGATGCAAGCATTGGAAGAGAAGAATGGCCACAGCTAAGTAACACTAAAATAGCACATTTCAGAATTCAGTTTTCCCAGCAAGGGTATGTCACTCCCCCAAATGTAGAAAAATTCATAAATGATACAATAAGAATACCAACAGTGATTGAACTGCAATAGTATCTGGCTGGGCTCAGCATGGTTTCAGAGAGACAGACAGAGAAATTTTGCAATTAGGGTACTGGATGGGCTTGGGTAGACCCAGTCTCCACTGGACTGTGAAGCTGATTTTGGGCCAATCTACTTCACAGGGCTGTCCTTGTGGGGAGACACATGGGTTCACCCTCTGGAGCTCTGGGAGAAAAGTCGGTCTATATATGAACAAATAAATAATAAGAACATATGCTTGCCTTCAATTGCTCAGTATGCACAATAGTATATGCGCAGTAGCCTCTCTCGCCCTAAACATCTTTGTGGCATAGTACACACCCGGCCTGTGAGCAAGTTCCCTAAAGTGCAGCAGTGCGGGTTACAGGTCAACATTCTTGCTCTCCCACCCCTCAGGACCTACTGCCTGGCCATTGGCAATATTGCATAGGGGAAAGCTCAGTGTTGCATTATCCCTTCCTTCACTGCCCCCCTCCCACACACCTCTTCTTTGTAGGAGGCATGTGCAGAGCAGCCAGAGAACAACCCAGAGGTAGAAAAAGGTTAAGGGAAGCCCACCAGTTCCTCCTCCAGGTAAGTAACCGGTCTGGACTGAGAAGCTAAAGAGCTACATAGCTTAGGCCCATATTTGGGACTCAGCCATCCTTACTGAGGAATCCCAGAAAAACCAATGGAGGGGGGAACCAGAAAAGCAAGGGGCAGAAGGAACAGGCCATACATTTTAGTCACATGCAGCTCGGCCCCCCTCCCCGTCCTCCAATTCAATGAGTTGAATTACTACTCTTGGCCCGACAGCCTAGGCCTTTTCGCATGTAACATCCGGATCAGAAGAGAATGGGGGCTTATACACATATGTGTACAGGCACAACCCTGACAAGCCCATTCAGCAGGGAGCCGCAGCAAGGGAACTTTACTGACGCGGAGCAACTGCTGCACCGAAAGAGGGCCTGGAGCCCGCTGTACAGGTGCGTCCTCACGCCCCTTTCCTTGCAGTCTCCGCAGCTCCTGGCCTGTCCAGCGCCCCAACAGATACGCTTTGGGCTGAAACTCTCCCACCCACTCGTCGTCCGCCGCCGCCGGCCGCAACCATCCGAGCCGAGGTAGACACGGCCTAATTACTCCCCCCTCCCCTTCTCGTCCTTTCTCTCTCATCCCTCTCCAGATCAGCATTTCCCAAAGGCCCGGCCTCTCCAGAACCGCCTGTCCCCCGCCTCGGCTCCAAGGCTCCAGAGGCGCAGGGCGGGCGCCTCTCGGAGAGATCTTTCGGTTCCTTGCGCGCTTGGGAGCCGCAGCTTGCGCCCGGTCACCTCCCGCTGTTCCCTCCATTCACCTCGCAATGCCTGAGCGGTCTCTGGAAAGGCTGGGCCCACCTCTCGGGGCAGCGGGGAGAAGCAGGCGCCGTCCCTGCCCAGCAGATCCTTCTCGGAGCCCTTGCTCTGTGTTTACAGCGTGTCCCCCACTCTCCGCCTTCGTCTCTTCTCCATTCCTGCCAGCTCGCTCTGGGCCCGTCCCCTCCTCCCGCGTTGTCCAGGGTAAACGCCCTCTAGCCCGGATCCACAAGGCTCGCCCCACTCTGTGCGCTCCCGACCGGGGATCGCCAAGCGGGAGGCCTTAAAGGCACAAGATCCCTTTTGTCTGCCTCTCTTTGCCCGCTGCGTTGGGATGCGGGGGCAACTGTGGGGGGGGGGGACGCAAAGGTGCAGAGAAGAGCCGTGATTCTTGGCGGCGAATGCGCTTGGCAACCGAGCCAGAAGAAGCTGTTCAACGCAGGGGCACCTGCTGCAAACAGACTGGAGGATAGAGGGGAGGCGGGCACCCGGTGGCCCAGCGGCTTTTAGCTTACTCCCCGCTGTGGGTGATTGATTTCGTCGGCTTAAAAGCTAAAACGGGCGCCTGCCCTCAACCTGGTTTCCTGGGGATATCAAACATCTACCACCTGGATGAGGAATAACCCCATGTCTGTAATCATTCTGCGTGTCCTGAGCCATATCCTTCAATCACAGATCAAGAGCTTCCAGAATGAGGCCTCTTCTCTGCCGCTACATTTTTCCAGTATAAAAGAGGTATATGACCCAAACTAAGCGATCCGCAAAATAATGTCAATTACTGACATGGGGAGGGTTTAAGTTTTGCCTTTGCTCTGTGGCCACCTGTTGATTTTGTCTCCTAAACTAGAAAGAAGTTTGCTCTTTTTTTCTATGCACATACGTGTACCAAACACCCACCCCGCAACTGGCCATGAGGCTATTCTAATGGGGTTAACAGATCAAAAATCCGGACTGTCAAAATATCTGGTAGCCCTAGTTCTAACTCTCTGACAAGATCCAAGGACTGAGGGGCATTTGACCTTGGGAATGAGGCCAATGGGTTAAGAAATGGCTTGCCAACAAGCGTTGGTATTGGCTGAGGAGACCCAGATAAGGTTTAGTGCCAGTTTGTGCCCCTGCTGGAGGTTGCTGCAGCAAACGGTTCCAGGAAAAGGAAGGGCCTGTTAGCTGCTTGCCCTGGGCTGTCCCGGAGGAGAGTGGCGGGGGACGAGCCCTGAGTCTTACTCCCTGCGCCCCTCCGTTGTGTGCTTGTGAGGGAGAAGGGAAGGACAGGTTCCCCAGAGCCCAGTCTTCCCAAGCAGGGAGCTCGCTTGTTAACCTGAAGGGAGCCCTAGTAGGGCTGGGAAGGGACCGCGGAGGCAGGCTGGCATAGCCTTTTAAAGGCACGTTTGAGAGATCCTTCTTCTGTCCCTGCATCCAATTCTTGCTGCTGGGTGGGTAGGCAAAGTCCACAGACCCACCACCCCTCTGGCTTCCAGACTGGCTGGCTATGGAATAATGCCAACAAATCTCCTTAACAGAGTGATTTGCTAAAGACCCTTCGGGACTGATTATCTCAGACACAAGAGGTCTGCACTTCCCCTGGGCCTTCTTGATTTGCTTCTCCCCAGACAAGAAACATGGGGAAGGGGGTACTAATGAATTAATTGATTCCAGTGTCTTTATCCTAGTGTTCCATTGCATCATATTTGGTGTCATGGGGATTTGGGGTGGGTATCATGTGATGGTTTTAACCCTTTCTGAATTAGAAGCCACAACATAACCAAATCCTCAAACAGCATGTTTCTCTTTTTTTATTTTGCATTCTTGTTGGTAGAAACCTTCACAAACTCTTATTTTCCCCGCCATACTCCTTTCTGATTGTTTCTGAAAAATAATGCCATAAATTGTTGGTTTGGCCTGGTACAGTGTTTGCAAAAGACAAATTTTACTTTCGATTTGTTCTGGATCTGAGGAGCAAAGGGCAGAACATTTTAGTCTTTCTAGAACCCTGGGGCTTCATAAGCATTCCTTTAGAGGTTCTACAAAATTGTACCTCTACCCACTTCACTTTCCTCTTGTCTTCCCCATTTCATGGCTGCAGGTCACACACAGCCTGGTTGAAACTTATGTATTTTGAAACTTTAAATCCCTCAGTGTTGAATGTTCACAATCCATTTTTATTTAAATGTTTTAATCACAAGCAACTAAGGCCATAATGTTATCCTCACTTACTTTGGAGAAAGCTGTACTGGAATCAGTGAGAATTCTTTCTCTGGAAAAATGGATATGATTCTGCTGTGAATTCATTTGTTTTTATATGTGGAGATAGTGGGGTTTCTATATTGTTATTGGTCGCACAGTCAGCCAGATGTTTAGACTGGATTTGGCATTTTTATTCACCTATGTAGTCCTTCCCAAGGACCTGGGATAGGCAGATGTTGTTTGATGGTGTTAAAGGTATCATCACAGGATATAAGCTGTTCCAAGTAAAGCTGCCTTTTGCAACTGACTGATTTTGTCAATGCTGACGGTGTTCAAGTGGTGCTCCAGATGTTTTGGGATTGCACCCAAGGTGCCTATTACTATTGGTACTATCTTTGCCTTCTTTTGCCACAGTTCTATTTCTGTTTGCAGGTCTTTGTATTTTGTGATTTTCTCTAGTTCTTTCTCTTCTATTCTGCTGTCTCCAGGTATTGCAATGTCCACTATCCAGACTTTTTTGTCATTATATGTGGAGATAATGAGATTTCATTATTATTATTATTATTATTCACCTTCAAGTCAGTGTTGATTCCTGGTGACTGCCTGGACAAGTCCCTGCAGTTTTCTTGGCATGATTTCAGAAATGGTTTGCCCTTGCCTCCTTCTTCCTAGGGCTGAGAGAGAGAGACTGGCCCAAGGTCACCCAGCTGGCTTCGTGCCTAAGACAGGACTAGAACTTATGGTCTCCTGGTTTCTAGCCTGGTGCCTTACCCACTGCACCAAACTGTCTCTCATCACTATATTATACAGGATTCTTAAACTAAACAAAAGATTGAACAGAAAAATAATAAGAGTGTCAAATATTTTATTCATTTTCAAGATGTCTGTCCCTTCTTTTCTAAGAATTCAAGGCACCTAAGAATAAAAACATAATGAAAGTCATTAAACATAATCATTAGAAAAGAAGCAACAGACCAGAACAACTGGGAGGGAAACATGAAGAATTGCAGGTTAAATAACTATTAAATATATTCATATAAATTCATACAGGGATATAAAGAGAGAGTACAGCAAATACCCAAACCAAAAGGAAGCTAAAAACAGCCTGGAGTACTCAAACCTGTGCAATCTAGATGTTTTGATACTGGCAGAATTCCTCCAAAGCAGGGACAGGGCTGGCTGGGAATCATGGAAGTTGTAGTCCAAAGTCACCTGGAGGGTGCCTGTCCAGGGCTAGCTGTCCTAGAGTATCACAACAAGGAGAGACCAGGCCATAAGCCACCCTAAGAAGCAAAGTTTTCTAATAATCAGGAACGGCGTGAGGAAGGCTTCCTTATACATAGAGTTCAATGCCCGGGCACAGCCATTGAAAATACAGTACCATTACCACACATGGTGCTTTGTAAAATGGCATCAGTCTCTGTCCCAGGGAGTTTAAAAATTAAGCAGTTTAAAGAAAGAAGAAAATAACTGAAAGAGGAATGGAGATGAAGGGAGAGGTAACATGTTAAGAATATGCATGTTTCATTTTATATTTGTCTTTTCCAAAAGGGCACCAAAATAGCTTTTTTTTTTAAAAAAAAAAACTCCATTTAGAAGCTTTGTAACTGCTGTGATGATGCAACTTGTATGGAATGAACTGCAGCCCTAAAGATACTACCCAGAATTATTCCATTGACTTTAACTGGACTTTTTCTTGAAAAAGATTTTTATACAGGGGGCAAATTAGAAAAGTGATTCGCTTTTGCCCACTCTACTACCCCAGGATGCTCTCTTTCAGCCCAGCTTAACTCAGTCTTTTCTGTGTGGGCAGGTGAGTAAAGCTCTCATTCTTTTCGATTAGAAGAAACTGCTTTAAAAAAGAAAAATAGCAACATCTCGACAGCTTTGGATGCAGGGATGTCTGTGGTGGGGAAGGGATGTCTGTGATGTTAAAATGGTGAGTGCAGCTGGGCAATCAAAGCACCAAGTCTTTTTATTTTATGCTGAATGCCAGTCACATCTGCTATTTGATATTGCTGACCCCTCCCTCTCCTCCCTCCCTCCCTCTGGATGCTTCTGTTTAGATGATCTCAGAGAAACTAAGTAAGATTAGATTGACTAGTACTTTGATGAGAGGTCATCAGGAAGCCTCAGAGCTGTAGGCTCGACTAGGAAGTTGAAAAAACATCCCCCAAAATACAATGGCAGCCAATTATGTAAGGCTGCCATAAGACTGCATGGACTTGTCCACTCAAACATCTGGAATCGAGCATGACTCAAGGTCGTCTTTAGCAGAGTTGGGGCTAAGAGAGAGCCCCGGACAGAACATATGAAAGGGATAAAATGTTGCATTGCCCTGCAATGAATACTTTCATTCATGGTCTTTGCTGTACTCTTGAATTGATGTTGAAGCTGTTGAGATCCCATGCCTTCCTCTGTATTAGCTGAGCAGATTTATTTCTGGCTCAGCTATGGTGTATCTCAAACTGCACTTGAAATAATTCTCCCATCTAGATGCCAGTGGTCTGGAAAGCTCATGATTGAGCTGGTATCCCATTGATGGGAACTCTTTTGTCACTCTGCTCCAGGACCCAATCCAGCCTCTCCTCCTCCCCCAATAGAGTTCATCCCCATATCTGAAATGTTGCTGAGATATCAGTTAGCACCTTTAAGGTTTTGTACCCCACTCTGCAGCAACATTCAGTTTGTTGGAGAAATTGCTAGAGAAATGCCAAGCACATGTGCTTAAAACATGGACAGGAGGAGAACACTAAACAAAAACCATTTTTTAATTCGCTGATTGGTCAGCTAGAGAGAGCATTAATTGGCTTCTGGTCTTCTCAGCAATTTGAGCTTGCAACAATGAAGACAACTTGGAGCAAGCTTCAGATGGTCTTCTGAGGGATTGGGGAACTTAATGCCATGATGCGAAAGTACATTGTGGGCTTAAGGGGAGCATAATTATCTGAGGAACTGCAACCCACCTGAAAAGAAAAAGGGAAACCATGGGAGGAGGAACCTTAAATATTAAGCCAGAGGCTTACTACCAGGCAGAGCCTCCAAGTTTCAGTTTCCTTAGGGACTAGATTTTCCTCACTGGTATTGGTTGGCTTCTTGTTGATTCATGGAAAAACAACCAGGAGAACTTTCTGCTACTGAACTGGGAAGCTTACTTCTTTACCTGAATCTGAATTTAAAAAAAAAAAACTTTTCCTACACTACAGAGAATGATGGAAAGTAATAGTTCCTAGCATGAGGATGAGCCTTTTAAGAAGTAGGACTTACTATATGTTTGGAGGTACAACACAGCAGGTTTACACCCTTGAGTACAATTGATGTATGGAATATGTACCATATATACCATCATGCTTCTTTTGTGAAATGGCTGTGCACTGATGCACCACTGGAGGCCGATGTGTTTGCTGTCCCAGTGTCTACATGGTGTTAATTGTGATGTTAATACTAGTTCACTTTGCTGTAGGCTGTTTGTTAACTGTGCTATTTCCTGCCACATTGGAACAAATAGCGTAGCAGATGATTTATAAAAATGCAGAACAGCTGCTAATAGGAGTGTGGGAAACAACATAGTTTGCCTTATCTGGGCCAGTTTCTCATTGTTGGGCACAAGAGGGTTGCTTGGATATTTTACTAAGTCAGCAGTTAATTCCTACTCAAACAGGTGATATCCTGCTCTCTGTGACCTGAATACTTTTCTACTTAATCCTAGCTGAATTAGATTAAGATATGATTATATGGTAAAGATGTGGTGAAAGGATGTGTGCTTAAAGGCATTTCTGTTACCATTTTGTGCATTTCAGGACTAAGATTGTCAATTGTATTCGAACCATGTGCAGAAGTTATCCTTGCACTTAAATTGAGCTTTCTGTGAAGCTTAATTTGGGGTGACTTCCGGTCAAGATATGGTAATATAGTCAGATAGATATGGACATTCTCTGGCACTCCCTACCAATATTTTCATCCTGGTAACTATTTAAGAGCTACTTTGTTATCATAAGAACCACAAAACACAGGTTCCTTTTTTATTTTGATTACTGGAGTAGCTTGCTTGACTGCCATCATCTTCCCCCACTAAGGCAACAGTTTCAGCAGCTATGAAGACAGGTTTGATAGCCATTCTTTTCAGGAAGGTGATATATAAAAACAATTAAAGATCCTGTTAATGTTGTAATACTAAAACAAGAAAGATTCAGCAGCTGTTTTTCTGGAAACCCTAATATGAGAAACAATTGGCTTTGCCGAAGCTGGATATTCACAAGGCTCACCCTGTCCTAGTTTTTCCTTTTGGTAAAACTGATAAATCAGATCTGGCAGAGAAGGCATGCTGTGGATCCTGTCTGCCAGGGAATTACATTTGGCGGGTCCCAGGAGGTAGGCGGGCCTTCTCTGCCGTGGCGCCCGCCTTGTGGAATCTTCTCCCCCCCCCCCCGGAAGTGAGGTTAGCTCCACCCCTCTCAACATTGCACAAATGCCCTCAAGGCAAAATCAAGGGGAGATTTTGCGATGGCTCCCTTATTGATGTTATCCCCTCCTGTTTTGTGTGCTTTTACTGATTTTTATATGTAGTTGTTTTTATTTATTTATTTTTTTAAATTGTTGTACGCCACCCAGAGTCACCTTGTGTGAGATGGGCGGCTATATAAATATGCTAAATAAATAAATGCTCATTCATTGTGAGGTTCCTTAGATTTGTCATTAGGAATGAAATATTACAGAAGGCCCGAGCTGCTAGAGGAATTGAATGAGAAGATTAAAAGTCTCCTATTATTCAAGTACATTCAACAGCATAGAAAAACGTTCAACATTATGGCTGTGCAGTGCTTTGAATTCTCTTCCAGAAGGGTGCTTCAAAGCATCCAGAGGGACGGAGGTAGCACCCATCATCATGTGGTGGTTGAAAAACAGTTCCCCGCTTTAAATTCCTGTTGAAGGAGGAGGATAAAAACATTCCTCATGTTTTGATATATACAGTACTTACTTGGATTGAGGGCGTTCAAGTTCTGTATCTCTGCCTCTCAATTACACATTTGCTGTTACAGGATATCTCTACGTCCTTCGTTACAGACAAAGATTACAAACAGCAGTTTCTTTTCAGCTATGCTCCGTATTCTCTCCCCCGCTTCTCCTTTGCCTTTGCCTTTTTTTTTTCTGTAGGTCTGCATATTTAAAATCTAAATAAATAAATATAAAATCATATAAAATACATCTGTATTTAAGATTCATGTATTTTAATAGAAAAATCACCTTTCTGCCCTTTTCCTTCCCCATTGGTTCATGTCAACTTAACAATAATAATCACCCATTGGTTCATTAATTTTTGTAGGATATAGCAAGGATACATTGCATAAAGTGTTTACTGTTATCAGTCAGGCTTTATAGATTTGACTTTTAATTTTATTACAGTATTTTTATCATGTTATTTTTCACTTTTCAATATGGTCCAGATATATTAGCATTCTATAGTTCTTCCCAGCGGGACTTACTTTCCCTTCTTCCATATGCAGACATTGTTTTAGCTAGATTATTTCTTTTCATTCTGTAATATCTATAAATATCATTCTGTAATAACTTTAACATCTAAAGTTGAAACATACAACGTAGTCACAATTTCAATTTCATACCATGCTCCTGTTGCTTTGGGAGCTCCATATTCTTTTTCTGCTTTATTTGATTAACACTTTAAATATTTTAAATTTGAATACAGTATATCTTTACTGCTACTTAGTAAGCAGATGGAATAAGAAGTGACTGAGTTTTTTTTTAATAATAAGGACTTGGTTAATCACTGTCATTGTTATGGGACACCACTACAAGAGTTGTATTCTGATGAAAAGAAGCAACAACTGGCTAAAGTTAAATTCATAGAGGAAAAGAATTCATTTAGAATTCACAATACAGCTTCTCTTTGGCCTTGAAAATTATTTTACCCCACTGAATTCCTGATAAGTATTGGGGTCCATGTTTGTGTGTGGAATAGTTTTAACACCTGCACTTCATGCTAGAAATACAAAATGCTGAGTTCCAGATACAACTTTGACTCTTTTTCCCACAAACAACTTACATTGTGGGGTAATCTCACTTTAAAAATAGCAGATATGGTTTTGGAGTCAACTCACCCTCTCACAATATTATTAGTTTGGATCAGGCAATTTATTCAGCTCTGGCATTTGTTATTCAGTTCATCTGGACCAGATGATCCATCCATCCTTCCTTCCTTCCTTCCTTCCTTCCTTCCCAAAAGAGCAAGAAAGAAATTTTTCAAGTAGTATGCTCAATTTTGGTGGGGGACTTCTGTTTATAACATAACTTCTCAGTCCTTTTTTTCCTTATCATGGTTATTAATTTTGAGGTGATATTATATTGTTAATACTGTGGATCTATACTTTTTATTTTGTTAATTAGTTTGATGTTATAAAATAATAACAGTATGTTTAATTTGAATTCTTGCATTGAATCTGCATATACGAATTGGGGGTCTCCCTGGACTCACAGCTTTTACTAAAGTCCAACAGTTCTGACCCAGAAGGCCTTTGTACAACCCCATCTGGTGTGCCAATTAAGACCATTCTTGGATCCAGAGGGCCTGCTCACAATCACTCATGCATTCATCACCTCTCTATAGGGCTACTGCAAAGTGGGACTGTCCTTGAAGACTACCCGTAAACTATAGTTGGTCCAGAATGTAGCAGCCCGAGTGGTTATGGGTGTATCTCATTTTGTCTGGAGAACCAAACTAGTAGTGGAGGTGCACTGGCTTCTGGATGCAATTCAAGGTCCTGGTTGTCACCTTGAAAGCCCTCTATGGCTTAGGTCTTGGGTGACTTCAGGATTGCCCATTCCTCATGGTGTTTGCCCATCCAATAAGATCTGAAGGGGAGGGTTCCTTTTGGGTCCCTATTTTAAAGGAATCAACAGTCCCGAAACAGGCCCTTTCTGTGCTGCCTGCTACAGTTAGATCACCACCAAGCCTGGTGGTGTTAGGAAAGCCATCAAGACTTGGCTATTCCAGGATGCCTTGAGGGACTGATATGGGGTATCCCTACTCCAGTATTTGATGGTTGACATGATTACATGGTATGTTATTTCTCAGTGTAGTATGATTTTGTTGTTACTATATTTTGTTATTGCATTAGTTTAATCTGTTTATTGAACTGGAGTTTTCAGTGCTAAGTCTCAGTTGAGTTTGAAACGGCATATAGGCCTGGGTGAGTAATAAATAAATATCCTCTCCTCATTATGTAATAATAATTATTGGGGTGGGGGAATGGAAGATTTGCATCAGAAAACTGGAAAAGATGAGTCCTGTCTTATGCTGATCTTGAGCATATTTACTATGGAGATTTGTAGAAAAAAATGTAAGGGGGATAAAAATCTCAAGAATAGAAGCTAGAATGGGAAGTCAAAAACAAACATACTGGAAGAAGGTGATGGCAAGCAACTTCCATGTTGCTAAGAAGATTCCATGAATGTGTCCATTGATTTACCTGTTCAACAAAACTCAAAGGAGAGTTTGCCTTTTTCATGGCAACTTCACTCTTCAGGCAGTCAGAATCTTCTTTCCATGGAATTTCCTTGTCTTATTTGGGACATTTGCCTACCTCTGGATCTGAACAGTTGTCTAGCCCCATTGTACCTCACTGTGGAGCTGCTACTGTGGCAGCTCCTCCCTACAGAAGTCTGTCTCTCACTATTAAGCAAGGAAATCACAGTCCTGCACAACTTGCCAGTTCAGATTGCAGACCTCTGCAGGGTTAATTATTACAATGGCATTTTTTTTGCTGCAAGATTCCAGAACAGCGATAAGGAGAAGCTGCCAAAAGATCTTTGGGGACTTGATGTTTATTAACTGAGTGCCACCATTGGCCATGAAACAAGCTAAACCAACTCTATTGTGTTGAAGGGAGACTGAGGCTGGGAAAATGGGGTGGGAGACTTGTCCAAGGTCATAATGATTTATCAGGCAAGACAGGAACAGAATGAGTACCAGAAATAGCATATTTTCAAGAGATTGTACCTTTTACCACCAGAACATCACATTTAATAGAACATTTTTGAATATCACAATGCTTGAGCTGACACCGTAAGTATGTTTTAATTGGTCTCTCCCTCCCACCAAGCCTCATAGTAGCCCATAATTTTTGGCTTCCAACTATTTGTACTTCTTAGTAATTTAGATTCTTCCGACGTGGAATTCTCCATGCTGAGATGGAACCCTATTATCTGGAGTTAAATGATTGTGTCATATAAGCAGCGCAGCGTAGCTGGAGTCTTTCCTCCCTTCTGCTTGCAGCTCTACAACGCAGTGGAGCCACAGAGTAAGAAAACAACAGTGAACTGATGCAGTCTTTGAGGCTCATATCTGCGCCACAGAGACGTAAACTAGGAGTTTAATAGCCCTTCCTCCTTTCTGTGGAAACTTAAAAACCACAATTCTGGGTTGGGAACAATACAGATCAATTCAAACATAGATAAAGATCTGGTACAAAGAGAAGTAAGCCGTCCTAATATTTATCAAGTATTATCAGAGCACCCAACGAGATTGTGTGTATGCACAAAAAGGTTTGGCCCAGAATCAAGACAGGGCAGCCTTCTTCCTCTTCCTTCTGAATGAAACAAAGAGAAGAGCATGGAAGTCCCTACAGTTTTTAACATTTTAGGAAAGCACAGATCTTCAAAAAAAACAAAAGACTTGGCCAATAGATTCCACAACCTTATGTGAATCACCATAATATGATATATGCATTCAAACTGTGGCTGCTTTACCTCAAAAATCATGTTACAGAGCAAGGATAAGATACTTATGATGCTCCATACAGTACTCCAAACGCCAGACAGAAGTAGGCAGCATGGCTAGCAATGTTGTTGTTCTGCAATGTTTAGAGATCCACAGTTCCTCTACAGAGGAGCCTGCTACAGAGCTCAGGATGAACTTAATCTGATGCTGAATAAAATGCTCAAATATGCCTACTGCTCCTCCACTGGTTGCTTTGATGTAGAGCTTTTCAGATAGTCCTGCTTAATGTTGCTTCAGAGAACTCTGGAATATTCAAATGGCAGCTCAGCCCCAAGAGCTCAGGGGACCGATATCCGTGTGATTCTGATGCTGCCCAAGGATTCAAAGGAAGTTTAAATGAAACGCAAAACAGCTGCTCAAAGGGCTAGAGCATTTCCCCCCAATCTAGTGCCCTCTAGATGTGTCAGTACTGCAACTCCCAGAATAGCCAGGAAAAAGTTATTAAAGAGCACCTAGTTGGAGAAGGTTGAACTAAACATTGGTGACTTTTTAAAAAAAGAAAGGCTTCCTCCCAAAGGAAAATGAGTCAGGAAGGGCTGGTACCAGAGAAGACAGGCTGTGCCCCTCACAAAAGGAACAAAGAGAGAATGTGCAGGCAAAATGTGAGGAAAGAGTGCTGGCCTTGTAAAAGTCCCACGGGCAAATTGGCTAACAGCTGTAGGAAGAAAACAGAAAATTGAACCAGATGGCCCTTTAGTCTGATCCAGCAAGGAACTTTTTATGTCCTTAAATTGTAAAGCCTGTTGTTTGAAGATATTGGAAAGGGTGGAAGAAGCTCGAATGGTTTATATCTTCCCCAACCTCCACATCAACATTCCAGGTTTATTTTTGTATGTGTACAGATTTTATCCTAGCAGTTCTCTCTTAAGTCCAACAACTAATAAAAGGTTTAAGACTCCCTGCCCAAGCTGCTGCCTCCCAGGAAGGGCTGGCCTCACCTATCGCTCTTCCAGGGTGAATTTGGCCTCTAAGAGAGGGGAGAAGTGATGGGCAAAATGACTGCCCTGAGAAAAGCTCCCATTTTTAATCATCCTGGAATTCCTGCTAACTTGTATGGGTGCTGGGGCTCCAACACATATAAAGGTACTTTTGCTGCAGCTGCTTTCCTCAAGACTTATTTCCAAAGCCCTGGGAAGAACCAACACGAAAAAGAGTTTAATGAAACAAAATAACTTTAAAAAGGGAGTAAAAGTGTCAGCCCCTGCTGATCTCTCTGAAGAAAAGGCTTTGCAGCTTCTGCAGCTGGAATTCTCCTGGGCCGCAAAAGCGACAGTCTTTAGCTCATCTTTCCAGCCAAAGCAGCAAAAGGACTGTTTCGAGGCCAGTGGTAGAAGGAAGCTCTGACTCAGGAAATGGCACCCCCCTCCCCCACTGATCAAGGGGGCTTCTCCCTCTTTCTATGAAAAGGAGCAGAGGCCAGACAGAGTGACTGCTTTCCCACTCCATTCACTCTGCTGTCTTCCAAGCTTAAAGTGGCAGCAGCAGTGGAAGCAGGAAACGGCTCCCTCAAACAAAGGCCCATTTACAAATCCCTGTCCCCAAAGGTTTCAGCCAGAGAGAGTGCCAGCCCCCGAACTTTCCAGGCCTAACCCCCCTGGATGACTCCAGGGGACCTGGGTGGGAGAAAAGAGGAGAGAGAGAGAATCTAATGCTGACAGGCACTTCAGAAGCAGATTTTTTTGCCTTCAGAACTTCCTTTCAATTTGTGTGTCGCTCTTTGCCTCCCTCCCTTGTTTTAGTTTATGTCAGTCTGGGGAAATCAAGCACTGAGCACGAACAGAAAGAGCCACTAAGAAACAAGAGGAAGACACCAGCTTACTTGAATGTGGGGTACAAGGAATAAGTTGGAACCCACCACCCAAACAAGTCTGATGAGGATTTGAGCATGCTTAATACCTGTGCAATGTTATAATTGGTAGGAAAAAGAAAGAGGAAGCAGGCTTGTTAGACAGGGAACATTCAACTAAATGTCTCCAGTGATATGAAAGGCTGCTTGTGCTGCCTGAACAGAAGCATGACTGTTCAATAAGGAGATATGCTGCAGCATTTTGTTGCAGTTCACCCTTTTGTTCAGAAAAGCTGGCATATGAATGTATGGTTCCCAGGATATCTCCCTTCCTGCTACCCAAGATGGGAAGCAACTTATGAATCCTTCTGCTCCTTCCAGAAAGCTCAAGGCAGGGATTCTTGTTCAGAGTATATAGTGTTACCCTTATCCCCTCTATTGCCCCGGTGAACAAATTGTGCATGACTTTAAACCCCTGTTGCCCCAAGGCTAAAGGACAATAGGGCGCATCGCACAATCCCCTCAAAAAAGACCGAGGCCGTCTTTGCCTCAGAACATGTTTAATTTTAAAAGGAGCCATCGTCCACTTTAGACAGCGAGGCCTGCTTTGATTTCTGCCAGGCTCGACTCTACCACAGCGCCGCCTAGGGGCAGGAAATAAACCGAAGTCACGTGCGGTTCCTACTAAGCTGCGTTTCCCACGCTACTTCTCCTTCTGGGAAAGTAAGGGACCGAAATAGCCGGGGAACTTCTCCCCAGGGATGATGCGGCTCCTATGTGGACTCTCGCTGCAACCTCACCCCGCCTGAGGGAGTCACTCTATTTGGTGCCACTGCGATTCCTTTGCACGAGAGCGGGGGTCGCGGGGAGGGAGGAAAGGAACGCTGGAAGGAAGTTGCGACGTTCCAGGCTTCCCACTGCCTAGCAACCAGCCCCTTCCTTGCTCAGCCTGAGATTCCATTGATCCAAATTACTCGGTAAACAAAGTTGCCCTGGCAACCAATGGTGGGGAAGTGTCAGTTAGTGGAGAAGACAATGTGTGTGGAGGGGAGAAGACAAGAAGTGTCCCAGGTGGGGAGAGGGAGAAAAACGGGGATGCAGTTCTGGTGAAATCAGGAGGTATCCATGGAGGTATCTTTCAGCCGGGCTATGGCTGCAAATTCCTCTCACTACGCACGTCCCTTACTTGATTTATATTCATCTCTCTTTGGAGTGAATATTCCTGGGAGCCCAGAACAATGATGTCAATGGGAAGTGTCTAGATTTTTACATGTTTAGTAATGTTTTACTCGGATATCCTGTCTTTCCTCCAAGCAGCTCAAGACAGCATGCAAAATTCTTCACACGTGGCCACTATTTTATCTTCACAGCAATCCTGTGAGGTAGGTTCAGTTGAGAGGGGAGGTCCAAGACTATGCCATCCTGTGAGTTTTTATACCTGGTCTGTGAGCTGAACCTGGCTTCTCACAGTCATAACACGATCCAGTTCTAATTCCTAATTCTGGAGGGATTGTGAGGAAGAAGAGGTCAAAGTGGGAGACTTCTTTCTCCAAGCTGTTCCTGTGGCCCTCTGTTTTCAGGGTGATGGTGATAGTGTTGGCATATGTTGGATCAAGATTCCCATTAACCACAGCCAGCGCAGGCAATTACTGTGCCAGATATAAAGTTTTAACTGATGCTTTGGATATTACATGGCTTAGTCCATTCCAGCAGCCCTTTGCCAATGTGGCACAGCCCAGATACATTGGAACTGCCACACTGGGGAAGCTTTCAGCAAATGCTGAAATTTTTTTTAGGATAGTTCTTTACAAACTTACCTTTAAATATCCTTTTCCAGCTAGCCTTTGTGGCTAAGACATTCTTGAATATCTAGGAAAATTTCAGAGCCTCTGGGACACATTAGTGCATATTCCCCATTTTTGCAGGGATTTCCATCTGACCCTATATGTTGGGCTTCACCATTGACCCTTGTGAATGTACATGTATCCTAGCACAGTTGCACTCCTCTGTGATATCACTTCCATATGGCCATTTAAAATCCCCTCATACTCCTGTTTCCTCACTTACATTTTGGGTATACCTGGAGTCATTACTGGAGAACAGACCTCCTCCTAAGACACACGTACATGCACATACACACCAGACACAAGTGCAGAACACACTGCAACAATCTGGTGTCACTGAGGAGCTTTACTGTATACTGCTGCCAAACTGCTGAAAGTCAAAAGCTGTCCTGGGACTGGGTTCTCCTGTACTCATCTCTGCTGGCTTCCGCATTTTTAAGATGTCCACTGAATTCATGGTTGCCTCTGAAACGGTTAAACGCTGAGGCATCAGGTAGGACTTCTACCTCTCATATATCCTCTTATCAAAAAGGAAATCTGAAGGTTATGGAAGTGTAAGTCAGAATGACCTTGCAGACAGCTTTCCTGTAGAATGAAGGTGTGAAAGGAAGAAAGTAGATGAGTGCCTTAAGTGGGTGTATAGCATGTGTGTGTGTGTATACACACGCACACCCACATGTATATACATACACAAACATATAATGCTCAACATCCACATGTGAAAGGTGGGTTACCGAAATAGCGGTCTAAGCAGACACACTGTGCTGGTGGCAAAAGGAGCATTGAAAAATATCCCCACTGCTGCAGCAAAACAGTGGCACATGGTCTGTTTAACCCTTGGAAATCCCTGTGGCAGGGAGCAAATGGGAATATCAAGAGCGGAGCCAGCTTCAGGTTTGAGGGATACCTGAATGAGCCCAGCTCACCATTGTCATTGCTTCCCTTCACATGTTTAGTACATTGGTTCCCTGTACTGTACTAAGAACAAGTTGAGAACAAGTAGAAGATCAAACAGTGATGGGTCAGGAGAAAGGCAGCAAGACAAGGAGACTCCAGGAGCAGCAGTAGACTGGCAGAAGGGGTGGCAACCTCAGCAGGTACCCAACAGCACTGACACCAGCCCTAAGCAAGGCTTTGCTCCAATTAACATCAGGCTTTGCAAATTACTTGGGGATTGGCCAGAGGAGAAGTGCGGCAGAGTAACATTCTTCTGGTCAAGATCCCTAATGCATTGGATTAATGGGCAACCAAATCCTGGCCACAATTAGTGAAGAGTAGAACTGTGCATCTCTTCCCCCTGCAATTTTATTCCTGGATAGATGTTGAAATCTAGGGCAGGGAATCAGAACCAGGATGAATAATTCTGGAACCAGACAAAACAGTTGTGGAACTGAAGAACAACGCTCTGGAAATTCTAGTGTTTGCTGCTCAGTTTGTCCCTGTTCAGAAGCTACTAGGTGGGAAACCTCCTGTCTCCCCCTCCATTTCTCAGCAAACTTCAGCTGTTGAATATGGTTTGCTTTACTATGATCTACATACATACTTCCCCATTACATGCCATATTCAAAATTGCACCTAGGAGAGATGCTGAATATTCTGGTTATATTACTGAATCATGCTGTGCTTTAAAATGGTGTGCATTTCTGACTGTTTGGATGTGGGGTGTGGCTGTCTGTTTGCAAGTGGATTTGTGCATTTACACATCACATACCAGAGTGGATCACATCAGTGGCCCAGCCCATGCGAGGGGTAGCTGATGGACCTCTTTTTGACACTGACCAATCCAGAAACCCATTTGCGAATATTGGATGGCATTTCTGGGACAATACTGTATAGACTATACACATCTCCTTTCTTGCAACATTCTCAGCACAGAGATCCACAACTTGTGTTTAAAGTAATGTAGCAATCAGTGTTGCAGAGCTCATTTTAATCCCCTTTTGCCCAAATGTGAGTGATCTTGGACTAGCTACATCCCCTCTAAGGTAGGAGAATGTGAAGTATATATTCTACTTGGAGCATTTTAGAGGAAAGGTGGAATAGACTTTTTAAAAAATATCCCTTTCACTGTTATTTGCCAAGTAGGGATCCTGATAATTTCCTCTGGGCACTGCAGTTGTGCCTTTAAAGTTGCTCATCGTAGACCTTCACAGATGTTTCACTTGCACCCTTCCACATATTTGAGGTGGATTTGGAGGCACCTGAGTGGGTCTGACTGGTGTATTTCCTGGCCAGTTGGTCACCAGAAAATTTTTCACAGCACATTGAGTTGAAACAGTAACTTCATTCCTGAGGCCCCCTGCTTAGTTGCATGACGTTGTTTGTTGCCAAGTGAAATTCTTTCCACTGTGTGTATCGTTGCACTGTGGAAACAATCATGCCTAACTAATCTTGATCCCCAAAAGGACATGTGGTTGATTGATTATGTGATATCAAGTCATTTTTTATTCCTAGCAACTACATAGATAGATTTTCTCCATGATGATCTATCCCTAACTTGATCTTGCAGTTCTTCCAACGGTGACACATCACCACTGTAACTGAGGCCACTCACCACACTTGGCCTCTTCTTCTCTTTCCTTCCACCTTCCCCAGCATTAGAGCCATTTCCAGAGAACTAAGTCTTTGCATAATATGCCCAAAGCAGGATATATTACTGGATACCATAAAACAACTAAGACTAAGGATTTCTACGTTTTCTCTGGAACTCGGAATTTATTTTGGTAAATGCAAACATGACTGAAGTGGTTCTCCATGCCCCCGCCCCCACTCTTGAGTGAAGTCACAAAAAACTTCTTGATCATAACTATTATGTACTACCAGTAGACAAGGACTTAGATGTTTACGTTAGATTTGAAATATCATCTTACCAGCTTGTTACATTCTTTTACATTTCTTATAAGCCAGCATGGCTGTCAAATCTGAAAAGTTTCTCTGGTTTGGCTGATGAACTCCTTGAATCATCCACTCAGGCTCAGAGAAAATGCTGGGCAACAACCAGAGGCAAACATGGGCTGCAGGCTTAAATATCTCTGTTGCTCTTGACCATCAGTGCTTTGAGCAGGGGCAACAATGCAGGAGTGACTGATTCAAGTAGAGGATGGGATGGGATGGGATGTGCAGGGACTTTCAGATTGGCCAAAAAGAGTGTTTTTTTAAAAAGTCAGCCCCACAAGGTGAATGGTGGAAAATGTTTGTTGGAGAAAAAGGATGTAGCTGTTTTGAAGGGCTAGCTGATTATAAGACTAGTGTTTGCACAACAGACAACAAAAAAAAGAAATCCGGCTAATGAGCATCCTGCCAATTCACTCCTTGTTATGCTTGGCTCAAAGTTTTAGGCTCCTGATGTCATCCAAACTCAGCTGCCACTGTTTGGGATTTCTGTAAACCTGATCTTACAGGAAATAACTTTTTTAGTCTGGGAGAAGGTGAATGGGTACTTATGTACTTTTCTTTATTAATTTATCTATTATATTTCTATGTTGCCACAATAATATGACTCGGCAGTACATTAAAGGAAATATAAAATATCCACAGTAGGAACACAGAAGGTCCACATTACAATAGGTTTCTGTGCTAATTACAGATGATAATTATTTTATTCTTGCCATCTCTGTCTCCTGAGCAATAAAATGGTCTCATTCCCACAAAACATACGTTTTCTGAAGAGGGTCCTGTAGATCCATCCAGGCTAGGTTTGAAATGAACTCATGCACATCTGCTTGTCATCTGTAGGCCTCAAGAGGTCACCTGTGGCTCACTGTGCAGCTGCCACCTGGAGTCAGTAGTACCACTTCACCTGGAACATTCAGCTAGGCCAGCCACTAAGTCTGTCTAAAAGTGAGAATCAAAAATTTTTCATGTAGGATGAAAGTTTACATCATCTTCCTGATTCTAGTGTGTACTTGTTTACTTTGCTCTGGTCTCATCTCTGAGACCACCCTTTATTCAGTTCTGGTACTGATCACATTCCTTGAAAGTCTCCGCTGCACAGAATTACATGACACAACTGAATCCTGAGACATCTTTTAGAAGAAAGGAAAGAAAATGCCCAAGCACAAATATGCCTCCTCCCTGGAGGCAGAAATCACAGAACTACTGTCAGCATGTACCTTGCAGCTTGTTCAACACACCATGATTAACACAAACCATGACTTAGCATAATGCGTGAATCCAGCCACTGTAAGTGGAACCAGATGAGTGCTTACTCACTCACACTGAAGGAAGGGGATAGGAGGTTGCTTTTGTGATTCTTTGGGTCCACCTATAGCTCCTATTCATGTCTCCAAAAAGTCATTCTGAAGGACTGGAAGGTGCTTTGGAGCAGCAGGAGAGAGAACGTAGGGTCCTGAAGGAGGATTGGTAATAGTGATCCTCTCTCATCTCCTTCCACTAGGGAGTCCGCAGTGAATCCCAGTGCCTTTCAAGAATGGAATGCCTTCCACTATCAGTATAGACAAGATGGATCTAACCCCCAAACCTGAAAGCATGGTTGCCAACTGCCCAGAAAAAAAAATGCTAATAGCTAATAGCTGTCCCATTATGAACAGATTGAACTGGAGAAGTTGATAGGCCAACCCTTTCTACAACATAAACCTATTGTTTAAAGAACTGGGGAGCTCTGTGTATCTAAAAAGTTGGCAGCCCCATAGCATAGTGCTAATGTAAATATGGATAGTGCTTCTTCAGGGCCACCTGCAGTATATCAAGTGATTGGGATCTGCACCACAATTCTACATTTTTACATTTACCCAGAAATTGCTAATTTTCTAGAGGTGGTGCCTTTAGGGCCCATTGAGAAAAGATGCCAAACTACATCTTTCCATACCTGATTCTTAAAATGACATACTGTTTTCAGGAAGCAGAGATGAGATTAAACTTATGAGCAGATATTCCTGTAGAATGAAGATCGTTGAGGAACTGTTGCCAGGCTACCAAGTTATTGTTCTTGATAGAACACCTACCTCCTGATAGCACATTAAGCAGGTAAGTGATGCAAGCAAGGAAGTCCTGTATGAATTGGCTGATGGGTAGAAATGAAGCTGTGAACAAATATATGGAGGTATAAAGATATCTTGTAAGGGTACAGGTACGTCCAGCGGCAACCCACTGGATTTGCTTCACAAAACATACTAAGTCAAAAGCAAACAAACTCTTATTGCTTTGTACAATAGCAGAATCCAGTCATTGAGAATAGCTCCACACCCTATGAGACTTGGCAGTGGTTCTAGTCACTAGCAATTCTGGTGATGGTGGTGGTGGTGATGATGATGATGATGATGATGATATAATCTTATTGATTTTCACCTTTCCTCTAGGAATTTGAGCTGGCACATGGGGAGATCTCCATGTTGTTTTCAGGGTAGCAAGCTTGTGAGATAGGTTGGGCTGAGAGAGAACTAACTCCATCACTGAGACAAACCTGAATCTCCCTAGTCCCAGTCCAATACCTTAAACGCTATACTAAACTACTACTGTCTAATCATCCAGTATTGTTTAGGGTTAGTAAGTCCATAGTAATGCAGGATTGGAAGACAGCAATCTCCCTTTTGTCCATGTTTGTGTTTCCTGAATGTGCTCGCCCACTGTATAAGAGACAATACTTGTTACAGAGCCATTGGCCCTGGTCAAAATCAGCAAGAGGGTGAACAGAGTGTCATGATGCAAGGTCCACTCTTTTCCAAAGGGAGGGGCTTGTATCATGACATTTCATCATCTTGGTTGACCCAGCAAAGCTGTTACGTTTTTAGCAGTTACCAGCCTCAACTGCCATGGCCCATAGCCTAGGGTTATGTGCTTTGTAATTCTCCATCATCTGAGAAAATGGAAAAAGAAACCCTTTTTTCCTATAAACATTTAGATATTGGCCAATGCCACATCCGCCGATTGTGAATATACATGTCAAATTTTCCAATCTGATGTCCTCCAAATATGCTAGACTACAACTCCAGCATGGTTGGGTGATGTAGTCCAATTCAAAGCAGTAGTAAATAAATACCACCTTAATGCTCCAGTGCCTATTGTTGCTGCTAGTTTCTTTCCTTTCTTCTTATGGCTGTTCATTCCATGAAGTTATCACATGGCAGATAAGGTTACAGGTTGCACAACTGGTGGTTCAAAGACAAGCCTTTGTGTGAGTGAAGAAAGTCTCAGAAGCTGGCGGCTTAAGAGCAGCCCTTAAGAAGAGAGGCTTTCTTTGTAAGATGATGCCGGCAACTGTCCTATTCGCAGCAGCCATTTTGCTCCCAGCTCCAGTAGTTTTGTGGCAAGAAGGATGGTGACTTGTTCAAAAATGCCCCTCATGATCCTGTAGCTTTTCCTATTATTAGCAAGTATTGTGTTTTTTTTTTTGCTGCATTTATTTCACCACTTGGCTAGCATATTTACCCATAATCTAGTTTGTTTATGCTTAAAGCGCTTGTATGCCAGTAATTTGGCTTAGTGCACAAGCCCTATCAATTGTCATGAATTAAACAACACACATCTAAATAAACAGTGACTTAAAATGTTTGTAAACCATGTCACACAATTTTCTCCCAGCTTGTATCTGCATAACACTGCCGTTTCAAAATCATAACAGCAGACTACCTTGGGTTGTTTTCCTTCCTGTTGTTTGCTGTGGGGTTCTGCTCTACCAAATGGTGAGGACAATACATCTGTGATTAATCGAATTAAACCCAATGTTTTGGATTCCCACAATATACTGAACCATCAAACTCATCACATGGGCTGGGCTCGTACAGGCTAAAGTACGGTTCGCCAGCTTAGTGTTTCATGCAAACACAGCCAGGGTGTTCCAAAGCCCATGCTTGGAATGGCTGTCATGGCAACATTTCTAGGAAGTTCTGGAATCTGACGAGCAACATTAAGAGATCTGCTGCTCTGTCGCCATTGCGGATAGTTGGAATACTATAAGAGGAGCAGAGGTGCCACCTGTATGTGAACAGACTCCTTTGCCTTTATCAGTACAGTGATTAAAATGGCCTTCCTCACCACTGCAGTGTATTTCCATGATGGAAAACATAATATTTGCTGAAAGTCTGCATGAAATCCCACTGTTAACCTCTTGAAAAATGGGTTGTTCCCCAGTTTAGGTAGGTCCTAAGGTTAGGTAGGTCACAGCAGGTGGCAGCCCATGGCCAAACTTGGTTGCTCTTGAAAAAGCTAAGCAGGGTCAGGCCTTGGTGCTTGGATAGGAATCCACCAGGACATCCCAGAGCTATCACAGAGACTGGGAAGTCCAAACACATTCCTGTAGAAGGCAACAAGAAACCTGTTCTGTTCTGTGGCCAGGAAAATTACATTGACATGTCAATGCAGCCACTTAGGAACTGAGTCTGACTAGAGCAGTGTTTCTCAACCTTGGCAACTTGAAGATGTGCGGACTTCAACTCCCAGAATTCCCCAGCCAGCTGGCTGGGGAATTCTGGGAGTTGAAGTCCGCACATCTTCAAGTTGCCAAGGTTGAGAAACACTCTACTAGAGGGAAGGGTTGCCTTTTTAATGCTCATGCGTGGCTTACCACCGGTTCCATATTTCAAGGAACTATTACATCTTTGAGATTAAAACGTTGCCTCTCTTTTTACAGTACTGTAATTGAATTTGTTCCTTCCCCCTCCAACTTCCATATTGGAGATGTACTATTCAGTTCATTTAAGCAACTTTAACTCATACTGTACACTGTTTGAGATGCTATTGTTATTCAGTTCTGCTGTTCTATTAAAAATGCTATTTCAGTGCTATTATTTTGGCTTGTTAACTATTTATTCGTACAAAGTATCACTGGAATCATTGGAGCAATCAGTTATAATAAGTAACTTAATTCCCATTAATTAATTTCAGTGCAATTTAGTCTGGATGCTCTGCATGAATTCTAGAAACAGCCTGCTTAGAAAAACAAAGCAATCTACAATTATATAACATACATAAATACAGTACATTACAGTATAAAATAATATAATGAATACTTTTTAGGTGCTGACACATACGTTATAGTCTTAAATATTCCTTATTTTGGAACTTGTCAGGTAGCAAGCCCAGTTCACCCATATAACTTAGGCACAGGCTGAGGTGGCAGCGATCTTTTACTCTCAGAAATACTTGGCTTCCGTACACATCTAAGGTGGCAGCCCCCCCTGGTGGCATATCCCTGCATTGACCCAGTGCTGGCACAAGATCTGGTGGAGGCTTGTTGAAATACTAACGAATGTTCGTCTGATCTGAAAAAGGCAAAGGCAAAATCAAAAACTCCTCTTTTGAGTTAGTCTTTCCCAACAGGACAGTAGGTATTCTACCAGGATCTTGTGGAAAGCAGAAAGAAATGGCAGGATTGAAACATGAAATTGGCAGAAATAAGGTCAGGGAATACCTGCTTACTTTGAATTAGTTTAATTCTCCAGGGCCAGATAAACAGTATTCTGACTACAGTTGCAACTAGTTGATGGTCTGGCCAAGGCTTTACATATTACCATTCAGATATCCTTGAGGACTGGTGAAGTGCCAGCTGACTGGAGGTGTTGTCTTTCCCTTCAAAAAAAGGAAAAAGAGGATCCAGCAAACTATAGAACGATCTGACATCAGTAACCTGGGGAGATTCTAGAAGCGATCATAAGGACAATGAATTGTACATCCTTTGAAACTAATACAATAAGAATTAACAGAAGTCCACATGAATTTGTCAAGAACCAATCTCACTAGACTAACTTTATCTAATTTTTTTATTCAGTACCTTCTCTGATAGATTGTGAGGATGCTACAGATGTGATATATCTTGGTTTTAGCAACACATTTAGCAAAATATCCCATGGCATTCTGATTATCAAGCTAGCTAAAAGTGGACAGAATGTTAGGACAATTAAGTGGATACATAGTTGGTTCAAAATGTATACAAAGAATGCTCTGCCCGTGGTTGTGCATCAAGCTGGTGAGAGATATCAAATGGGGTGTCACAAGGTTCACTCCTGGGCTCTCTACTCTTCAATATTAATATCTTAGATGAAGATAGAGGAAAATAAAATTTGCACATGTCACAACTTGGATGAAATTATTAATATCCTAGAAGACAAAAACACAATTCAAAACCATCTTGATAGGTTAATTAAAACCAGCTGAAATTAGTGAAACTAAATTTAACCAAAACGAATGTAAAGTTCTTCCCTGAGGTTATAAAAATCAAGTGTACACTACAGGTAGGGCATAGCTAGCTTAGTAACAATACTTGTAAAAAAAAGATTGGAAAAATACTTGATTGCAAATTGCATATAAATCAACAGTGTGATGGGGCTGCAAAAAAACAAAACAAAAACAAATGCAGTTATAGATTGCATCAATAGAGCTATCATTGCCAAAACCACACAAGCAATATTTCCACTTTAATCCTCTTTACTTGGATCCCAGTTCTGGGCATCACATTTTAAGAAGGAGAATGGTAACAAGGATGATCAGTCCTGTAAAGAGAGATGTTGGTGAGCGCGTTTAGCCTTGAGAAGATTGAGAGGGGCTATGACAGCAGTATTCAAATACCTTTAAGGATGTCAGGCAGAAGAAGGTCAAGATATGCTCTGTAGTGTTCTAGAATGCAGGACATGGAATAATGGATTGATGTTATAGGACATAACGACGGTAACAAATTCTGACTGAATGCTAGAAGAAACTTTTGAACAGTAGGAGTACTTTGATAGTGGAATCAGTTACTCAGAAGGATGATGGCCTCCCTTTCACTGAATGTTTCTGAGCAGAGGCTAAGCCATCTGTCCAGGGAGAGGCTTTCATTTAGTTTCCTACACTGAACAGGGAGTTGGACTCTAAGACCCTCTCCAACTCAGTGGTTCTATAGTTCTAAGTATACATTTTACCACACAGGGGCGCCCGTCAACTCTTTTTCGTTTCTGAATTAAAAAGTAATGGGAGAGTCTTTCGAACATTCCAGACTTTACCGTCAGCTTCTCCAACTGGAAGCTGTTCAGATATCTTGGACTAGAACTCCCAACATACCCAAGTAATACAGCCAATGAGAGATTTAGTTGAGTGTGACAACTGTTGTAGTCTGCACATCTAGAGGGTGATGGGGCAGCTGCCCCAGCCCTACTGGAATTTGCTCTAAGCTGCCCTTAAAAAGAATGTAGTGTATATTTCAAACAAAGCTGGATGGCTGGGTCTAGTCAACATTAAATTTAGCATAATGCTACAGGATGGAGCTATGTTGGAGGCATTATAGAAAATGGGTGGCATCCTATGCCAAAGTCAACTTCTGAATACTGCTGTTACCAGCACTGTAAGCCTCACAGATCCCATTGGCAAAGGAAGGGACTGGCTGTAGGAACCACCTAGGGAATTACCTTTATCCAGTTCTGACATATTCAGCAGTGTCCACAGAAGGTGGTGTCAAAACAGCCAAGATGGTGAATACAGCATTGTGATGCAAGCCAGAGGTGGAGCACGCATCACAATACCGTATCTGCCATCCTTTTGTTTTGATCCCCACCTGCAGACACCACTGTACATATTGTAGTCATGTTCTGCCTAAACTGGCAAAATGAAACAAAACCCTATGTTTTCTTGCTGTTTGTTTTTGTTTCATTTTCTACTGCTGCGCATATCCACGTGACCAAGCTTCACAGCTGTTAAGACTATGGTGATGCTTGTCCAACGGTTGTTCTTCAAAATACTATTATCATGAGAAGAAGTGAGACAAGAAAATTTAAGTGTGATGAAAAATGGCAGAGTGGGAGAAAGAAAGAGAGAGAGAGAGAGAGAGAGAGAGAGGTCTAAATTCCATCATAAACTAGGGGAAAATTCATATGAAAACTGGAAATTATCAAGAACATTTCACTGGGATTACACTACAGCACAGTGAAAAAATGGGACTATGATTAAAAATAAAGAAGATCAAGCCAAGGACAGCAGGTACAACAACCAGCCATAGAACTGACAGTGAAGACACTGAAGTGGTGGATAGCTTCTACCTTGTCAGCTATCAACAATAAAGGAATCAACAGTCAAGAAATACACCATAGACTAGGACCTACAGGTTGTCCTCATTCAGTGACCACTCATTCAGCTGCCATTCAAAGTTACGAAGGTGCTGAATGAGACTTACGACAGGTCCTCGTAGTTGCAGCCATTGCAGCATCCCCGCGGTCACGTGATTGTGATTTGGGCGCTTGGCAACTATCTTCCAATTACGACCTTGCAGTGTCCCACAGTCGCTTGATCATATTTTGATCTTCATTGCCAGCTTCTGACAAGCAAAGTCAATGGGGAAGCTGGTAGGAGGTCAGAAATGGCAATCACATGACCATGGGATGCTATGATCATGCGGGATTTGCCTAATGACAACTGGGACTGCTATCATAAGTTGGCGTGGTCACATGACATCGTGCCTTATGACTGTGTTGCTTAACAATGGAGTTCCCAGTCCCAATTACTGTCAGTAAGCAAGGACTACCTCTAGTAGGCTGGTAATTAAGGCCTTGGAAGAAATATTCAGTTGCTGTGATTGCTTTTATCTAACAAGATAATCACGCAGGCAATGGTTTTCTCTGTGACACTCAAGGGAAAGGAAAGTTGGACTTTGAAGAAGCAGGACAGAAAGAGTATTGATGCTTTTTAACTTTGGTGTTGGAGAAGACTCCTGAGAATGCCATGGACAGAACAAATCAATCCAGAGGCCTCACTCAAGTAACAAATGACCAGGCTCAAAAATCATATTTTGGACACAATATGCAAAGACCCAGGTCCCTCAACAAATTCGTAATTCTGGAAATTGAATGTTGGGTCAGATTTCGTTTTTGTTCTTGTCTATCTGCTTCCATTTTTGTGGCACCTCTTCTTTTTTGACACGCGCATCCCAGCTTGCCACCAAAAGCTGAGGGCATTCCCAGCAGAAAAAAGATTGTGGAACCTTGTCACAGAAAAGTTTGGATTGCTGGCACTTGCCAAGAAGCAGCTGTCCAAAGAGAAGGGAGCGTTGGCTTAGCTATTTTCTCCCATACTACCCTGCTTGGTACAGCAGATGCTAAACACTAATTGATTTGACACTCCTACAGTACAATTTTAGGAAAGGAAGTGATGGAGCCAACCCAATAGTATAATTTCTGGTCTGCGTATGGCAGTGCCTCGTACCATGTTATTTTGATTTAGTCCCTGAAAGCTTGTTTTCTTCCATTGTATTGTATCCAGCATTCTGTATGTATGTGTGTGAGTGTGTGTGTATGCGTGTGGGGTAAAAAGTAAACATGAAAATATAAAGAGAAAAATTAAGAAAAAGGAAAAAAACAAAAAAAAGTGCAAGAAACAGTACAGATAGAAAAAGAGAAAAGGAAAAGATATATAAAGAAGCAACTTCTTTACCGCAGTTACAAAAGGACTTATCTTACCTCCCTCTTTAAGATCACATCAACATTCTGTTTTGCTTTTTTTAATATAATTTTATTGAATAAATTTTAACAAGATAAAAGCAATACAAATATTAGGGGGGGAAAACAGAAAAAATAGAATAGTGAATAAGAAAGAAAGAAAATAGAAAAAAATTATAAAGAAGCGATTTCCACTCTTTTTGACAGTAGTTATAAGTGCATTTATATTGTACCCTCTCTAAGGTTACATTATAATTTCCTTCTTCCATAAGCTACCCTTTCTAATTGTCAAACCCCTAAATCACAAGTTCATTTTTTTTCAGCAAAACGTCCATAAGGGGTTTCCAGTCACTAATAAATGTAATAGTTGATCTTTCTCTAAGCAAACAAGTTAATTTTACCATCTCTGCTAATTCCATCATCATCACCAACCATTCCTTCATTGTGTTTATATCAGAGTCTTTCCATTTTTGTGCATATAATAGTCTCGCACCAGTGATCATATATAAAAATAAACTTCCGTGGCTCTTTTCTAGTTGTCTGTCCATTAATCCCAACAAGAAAACTTTTCTTGTTGGGATTAACTTTCTGTTTTTCTTGGAGTGCTCTAGAATTGCAATCTTTCATCTTCTCCCTGCACTTGTCACCCTTATGAAGTAGACATCCAGCAACGTTCTAGCTAGATTAATTAATCCATTAATCAATTTTATTTACTAGATTTATAAGACCCCCAAGTGCATCATGACTTTGGGATCTCATCCTGTAATGTAATTGCTCCATGCTCCCAAAGATGGCAATGATCATATTTATGTAAGGAACGTCTTCCTTTCCTGTAAGTCACTCTAACCATAAAATCTCTGGCAATGTTTATCTGAGCTGTTTTGATGTCATGGAAGATACAGTGGGGCAAAAAAGTATTTAGTCAGCCACCAATTGTGCAAGTTCTCCCACTTAAAAAGATGAGAGAGGCCTGTAATTTTCATCATAGGTATACCTCAACTATGAGAGACAAAATGGGGGAAAAAATCCAGAAAATCACATTGTCTGATTTTTAAAGAATTTATTTGCAAATCATGGTGGAAAAGAAGTATTTGGTCACCTACAAACAAGCAAGATGTCTGGCTCTCACAGACCTGTAACTACTTCTTTAAGAGGCTCCTCTGTCCTCCACTCGTTACCTGTAGTAATGGCACCTGTTTGACCTTGTTATCAGTATAAAAGACACCTGTCCACAACCTCAAACAGTCACACTCCAAACTCCACTATGGCCAAGACCAAAGAGCTGTTGAAGGACACCAGAAACAAAATTGTAGACCTGCACCAGGCTGGGAAGACTGAATCTGCAATAGGCAAGCAGATTGGTGTGAAGAAATCAACTGTGGGAGCAATAATTAGAAAATGGAAGACATACAAGACCACTGATAATCTCCCTCGATCTGGGGCTCCATGCAAGATCTCACCCTGTGGGGTCAAAATGATCACAAGAACGGTGAGCAAAAATCCCAGAACCACATGGGGGGACCTAGTGAATGACCTGCAGAGAGCTGGGACCAAAGTAACAAAGGCTACCATCAATAACATACTACGCCACCAGGGACTCAAATCCTGCAGTGCCAGACGTGTCCCCCTGCTTAAGCCAGTACATGTCCGGGCCTGTCTGAAGTTTGCTAGAGAGCATTTGGATGATCCAGAAGAGGATTGGGAGAATGTCATATGGTCAGATGAAACCAAAGTAGAATGTTTTGGTCTAAACTCAACTCCTTGTGTTTGGAGGAGAGAAAATGCTGAGTTGCATCCAAAGAACACCATACCTACTGTGAAGCATGGGGGTGGAAATATCATGCTTTGGGGCTGTTTTTTTGCAAAGGGACCAGGACGACTGATCTGTGTAAAGGAAAGAATGAATGGGGCCATGTATCGTGAGATTTTGAGTGAACACCTTTCATCAGCAAGGGCATTGAAGATGAAACGTGGCTGGGTCTTTCAGCATGACAATGATCCCAAACATACCACCCGGGCAACGAAGGAGTGGCTTCGTAAGAAGCATTTCAAGGTCCTGGAGTGGCCTAGCCAGTCTCCAGATCTCAACCCCATGGAAAACCTTTGGAGGGAGTTGAAAGTCCATGTTGCCCAGCGACAGCCCCAAAACATCACTGCTCTAGAGGAGATCTGCATGGAGGAATGGGCCAAAATATCAGCAACACTGTGTGAAAACCTTGTGAAGACTTACAGAAAACGTTTGACCTCTGTCATTGCCAACAGAGGATATATAACAAAGTATTGAGATGAACTTTTGATATCGACCAAATACTTATTTTCCACCATGATTTGCAAATAAATTCTTTAAAAATCAGACAATGTGATTTTCTGGATTTTTTCCCCCATTTTGTCTCTCATAGTTGAGGTATACCTATGATGAAAATTACAGGCCTCTCTCATCTTTTTAAATGGGAGAACTTGCACAATTGGTGGCTGACTAAATACTTTGCCCCACTGTATGGAGAAGGTCAGAGTCTTCTGGCAGACACCAGCTAGGTGTTTTGGATCCTGGACGGAGAGATGGCAGGCAGAATCATTTACACAAGGGAACAAAAACTAGCAAGAGCTACAAAGTAAGAGATATCAGCCAAATGGGAAGTATATAGATGAATCAGTGTGTATATGTATGTTGATGATGGTGAATGATGAAATGGAATAAATTTGGAAACTGAAACAAAAATAGAAAGATATCCCAATACGCACAAAGACTGGCAAATACAGAATGAATGAATTTCCATGAATATATGCCCTATATGTTTTTGCTTCTTTCTGAAAAGTTTTCTTTTGCTTTTTTTCTCAAAATCTCGGGATTTTGTTAATGTTTTAGTTTGGGTTTTTTGTGCTCAATTAATAAAAGCAAAACAATAAACATTTTTTGAAAACGAAGGAAGGTTTCCGTTTTGGGATGCTCTTATTGACTGTTACTCAGAATGACATGAATTGAGGAAAGTACACACAGATGGTCCTATGTTGATCTGGTTAACTGAAAACATTTAAGGCTTAACATTTATTGAGTGTGCCTATGCATAAGAAAAAATCATCCCCACATTTCTGAATATTTTCTGCACTTCTACTGGGATAGAGTTGGGGAATGTGTCTTCGGATGCTTGCTTGCACTCCACAAGCCACCTATTATTTTCAGCGCCATTTTGAGATTACTAGGAAATGACATCATCCTCTTAACATTCTTCTCTAGCCTGATAGTTGAGGGCAAATACAGATGGTCCTCGGTTAACGATCACTCGTTCAGCAACTGTTCCAACTTATGACGGTGCTGAATGAGTGGGACTTACGATATCGAAGTTCTGGCCATCGCAGTGCCCCCATGGTCACGTGATTGCGATCCAGGTGCTCAGTAACCAGCCCAGATTTCTGACTATCATAGCATCATAGACCCAGAGTCACTTTTTGTGAGATGGGTGGTATCTAAATTTGAAATATAAATAAATAAATCTGCAATCACATGATCACAATTTGCGACCTTCCCTGTTGCCTTCCCACAAGCAAAGTTAATGGGGAAGCCGGCAGGAAGTCAGAAGTCACAGTCATGTGAGGTCCTCGCATAATGACCCCTGTGATTCACTTGGTGACGGTAACCAAGGGCTGCTAGAACTGCCATTGCTAAGTGGCATGGTTACATGACATTGGGCTTTACGACCGTGTCACTTAGCAACAGGAATTCCGGTCCCAATTAGCATTGTTAAGTGAGGACTACCTGTATAGAGAGCTGTCAGCCCTTCAAGGTAGGCCAGGTCGAGAAAGAGGCAAGGCAGGGAATGCTCTTTATTGTTGCAGGGTAGAATAACAGAATCTTGAAAGCCTGTCAGAGATCCTCTCTTCTCCATCTTATATCAAACAAAATTTGGTACAGGCTTTCCCTTTCCTCAGAACGGAGTAATCTTTTCCGAAAGCCTCTCCTTAATGATTCACTCATTCCTTCACAGAGGCAAAAGGGTTCCATGGAGTTGGGGGCAAAGAGATTCCAGGGCTCTTGAGGCTGTAAGAATGAAAAATACCACATTCTGGCTGGCAACAACCACCTGGTTTTTAAACTGCAGACTTAAGTCCAATACAGGCTGCTCATTAGATATGCTCACAGTTGCCAACCTAGACAATGATAACATACATTCCTACATGTTGATTGGTTGATTGATTGATTGATTAAATAAACATGTCATTTCAGTCCACAGATTCTAAGCAGGTAACAATACCCTTACAGTAAACTAAAACATCAAAACATACATAATTCAAATAAAATTCACATGTAATCTGGTATCCAGGTATCCTTGGGCGACCTTTACAGCCCTGCCTCATCTCAGATGATGCGTTTGGTGTAGAGCAGGAGGACTTTCCTTGGTGTCCACAGGGACATTTGGCTGCAGGTCTGGGTTGCTCCCTGCCCTTTCAGAACAAAGTTAACAGTCTGAGGCCACCTAGAAAGGCACCTTTGAAAAAGGCCGATGGATGAGGGATCCTGTCCTCAGGTCAGATTGCCTTGTTGTTTTCTAAAGGGAAGAAAAAAGGAATCCTTCCTGCGCAGAGAGCTCCTATGCTTAAGGCTCCCATAGAGCACTTAAAAGATGTGATAACAACAAAAGCAAAAGGGGGGAAGACTGCTTTCCTCACCCCCCCTCAACTACCCCTGAGGGAGGGGCAGGAGAAAGACAGCTTCTTCATTGTGCCTTCAGCTCCAGCTGAGATGCTCCCTTTGACAGCAAACTCTGTTGCCTTCTAATTGCTGTGAGAGGCTCCAGGAGCCAATTTTTGGCTGAAAAGGAGGCTAAAAATATCACAAAGAAAAGAGACATGAACCCCTCCCAGATGGCGGAGGGGAGGTAAAATCCCTCTCCTCCGTCATATTATGCAGGCTGGGGATGAGATGCTCAGTTGTTCTCTAGCTGTTCTCTTGCACACTGGATTCATGCCTGATAATACGATGCAGGGAAGGGCCTTTAAGCTCCCATGAGGAGCTACTCAAGTTGTAGGATGTCCCTCTACTTCTTTCCTGACCCAGGTGATCATTTGTGGAAGGACAGAAAGGAGTCTTTCCAGAACTGCAGGTTGTAATATCTAATGGTGTCATGGTCCAGTTTGTTCAAACTTTATCCCCCATTCCCTATCATTACAAATTTGGGTGCCATCTTGGGTGCTAGTAAGGTATTAATAGCCAAGCTGGAACATTGATACAGTACTTCTCTGGGTTGCCAACTCTTTGGCATATAAAAGTGCCTTTTACAGAGTTTGACAGTTGTTATTGCTATGGACCTTGACATGGAGTCCCAACGCTCAGAGGGTAACTCAGGTAAGGAAGCTGGTCAGAACATTCCCTCATTGCCTTCTCCATATTGCCATCCTTAGGGCCCTTCTCCACTGCTGAGTTCCACCCATTCTTGAGTTGGTGAAAAACTACTGGAACTAATGAAATTTACTGTTTCCATTCCCAATCCTGATCTTGCCTCTATGGCCTTTGTTGCATGTCACCGTGGACCCCTGACTTCCCTCCAGGGTAATCAGTGACAAACCCCTACATATTTTATGAATGCTTGGACAGCATTGGAATAAAGGGGGAAAATACTACTCCATTACTGGTTCAGATAAGGATGGCACAGTCATGAGATAGAGATGCGATGAAATCAACATCATGGGGACATGGTAGAAGAAAGATTTGTTTGTACCATGGTTAGGTTCAAGTGGGGAAAGGCCCTTAGACTCAGAGCAAAATTCTAATCGAGAATAGGCAAAAGCCAAGGTAGACCTAACAGTAGGGGACCTGAGAGCTGAAGTTCAGCCACACTGTGCCATAAGTAAATGCTGCTGTAATGAAGGAAGATTCATTTTGTGCAGAACAGTGAGCTCAGCTCTGTTTTTTAGGAAAATAAATTAGATTTTGCTAACAATGTCTGTTTATCCTGGTTCTAGACCCCACAGAAGCTTAAAGGTGTAGAGTCAGACAAGGACTCCTTGAGAACCACTTTTGCCTCTTCAGCCATGTGAGTTCTAATATAAAACAGGCCTTAATTAACCTCTCCCCATCCCACAGAACCCAACAGAACAGCTGGTGCATACTGGAAATGTTAGGCCATGCTAACTGGGAAACCTGAGAGTTGTGGCCCCAACATACCTGGAAAGCACTAGGTATGGAAAGCTACTGCAAAGCAACACTACACAGTGGCATTTACTTACAGCATGGTTCTGAAATAGACATTAGAGCCCTGCCTAATGATGCTGGATGCATCCAGGTAAACCTAGAAGGATGAAGTAGAGGTCTCTTCTCTAAACAGATGTCCCTCCAGAAAGATTGGATGGCAGCTCCCAAGCTGACTGGGGATTACATGAGTTACTGTCTGATACATCTGGGGACACACAAGTTTGGAGACAACTGCAATAGTGGGAACGTTGCCCTTGAACATGGAATGAGCCGTGCAACATATTAGTGAAATCTTTGGGGCAGGGTGATCTCTTATGTGTTGAATTCCCCTACTGCTCCTGAATCCCTAGAGAAGACTTTCTCTTCCATTCTGTCAGCCTTACAAGGTAGACCAGACCGACAGAAAATATCACATATCCCTTAAACTAACCTTTGTTAAGATTGGCAGTAATAACAGAATCTTGCAAATCTGAATATGTTTCTCCTCAGCCCTCTTTTACCTTCATGTGAATTCAGGGATGTCTGTCTGATGTTTTCCTATCCCTCCCCCCTTGTCTGGGCTTAAGCAATGTTTATCTCCTTGTTGCCTTGGTCATAGATCTTCCCTTTCTCCATCAAGGACATCCTCTTTACCCTCTACACATCAGTGGTCACTTCTACCAAAGGCTGTGCTGACCAGCATGATAGGAGTTACAGTCTAACAGAACAAGGGGCACCAGGTCGAGAAGTCTGAGGTACAGTATTCCCAGACATTAGATATTGTTGTCCTTTTCAAGGACATTCTCAACCATCTCCCATTTATTTTAATTGGTTTTCTTGCACATTGCAGCGTGTTTGTGATCCTTGTGGATCTTTCCTTCACTATAAGTCTATGAATCTATGCTTTTTTCCTTAGAACAGGGCTAGCACAAATTATTTTGCTCTTCAATATCAAGAAACAATTCCCCAGCTCTTTATTTACATCTGCATTTTATATATGGATGGAATGGGAGAGAGGGGTTATTATATATCTTCCTTGGCATCTCCTGGCAGCAGTTCTTTTCCACCTCTTCCAAATGAGTGGGCTTTTGTCTCCCCCAAGTTGAAGGGGAAAAGAACATAGCAGGAAAAGGCAAATTATTTATTTGGGACCCATTAGGGGAAGACCTAGCTCCCTAGAGAAGGCTCTAATGCTGGGAAAGCTGGAAAGAAAGTGAAGAAGAGGACAACCAGCAGCAAGATGGATGGACTCAACTACAGTAGTGATAGGTACACCATCGGAAGATTTGAAGGACCAGCTGGGGACAGTTTGTTCTGGAAAAAATAGATTTATGTGATTGCTAAGAATTGATACCAACTTGATGGCACATAATCAATCAATCAATCAATCAGGAAAAGACAGAGGCATGGTCTCTATAGCACTGAATGTGGAGTCCAAACATCTGAGTATGGGGTCCCAACTTATCAGGTTAGCTTGGAGGCCCATGCAATTCTGTCACCCAAATCACCACCTCTGCAGTTGATCTGGAGGACCACGTTAGAGAGGGTGGTGCAGCCCAGCCCCTCCTGAAGGCAGAAGCAAAAATATTCCCTTTCTCTCTGGTTTTGTTCTGCCCTGCTTCTGCCTCTGCTGCCTGACTCTTTGCCTGTGTCCACCCCCAGCATTTCTGAAACCACCTGGATTCTTCTCAGCAGTCCTCAATAATTCATATGCTGTTGGAGCTGTTTGCAAGCTGTTCTCAATTTTTGAGCTTAACTTGGTTAGAGGAGGGGCCTCTCTCTGCTTGTCTCCTTCCACACCCCCATTTGCTCTGTGGTAAAAGTGCAGGGGATTCTGAAGAACACAAGGAGATACGACAGAAAGGGAGCTCTCAACCCTTGTGCACTAGGTCACTCTGTTTTGTAGCAAGGAGGCATATGCTTTAGCACCATTCATTTTAGCCTATGGTTATGGCTTGTTTCTTATTCTGGGAAAACCTGAAGTCTTCTTTACTGCAGGAACACACTGTCTGAGGCAGCTCTCTGTGGGGGGTGGGGGGTAAGTTTTCCTTTTGCCCGATTTACATGCAGAAAAGTACTGTAAAATAGTGGAACCACACAAACCACTTTCCAAACTAGTCTTTTTGAAAATTTATTTACTTTACAAAACTTGTACCCCACCTGATTCCACCAACCCTGGGTGGCTTGTGTAAAAACTTATTTATCTTATTACTTACCAATTGGAAATCTTTTTCCAATTGTCAGTTGTGCTTTATATTAGGTCACTGAATGTCTCCCTTCACAGAATACAAAGACAGAAGGCCTTTCTATGCTATATAATTGAATCATGAAAGCCCAGTATGTTCTATAAGCTTATATTAAATTTACCAGATCAAGTTTACCAGATTTCTGGAATTGCAATCTGATGACCAAAGAAAATACTGACACTGACAATTCAGATATAGCAATCTCTTTCAACCTTGCACCCTCCAGATGTGCTGGAATGGTGACTCCCAGAATTCTGAGCCATCACAGCTATTGCCTGGGAAGTCTGGGAGCTGTAGTCTTTAATGCCCTTACTGAACTAGCATTCTCACAGTTCTCAAGGAAGAAAAATGGTAATGCAAATCAGAAGTGAAGTACATTCCTATACATGTCTAATTAAAAGAGGACCCCAAGTTGTTCAATGAAACTTGTCCCAAATAAGTGGGCATAACATTCAGACAATTAAATGACGTTGACTTCAGTGACTTACTTTCAAGTTGCCATGATTCAGATTTTTTTATTTATTTTTTTTGGTAAAGCTAGTGTAAATATGCCCTGTGCCACTATTCTACCTAGATGTAATCTAGAATAGAACCTGTCCACTTTACAGTTTACTCCTACCTGTTCTTTACAAGGAGGAAAATTGAATTTGTAGCAATTTCTATTGCTGGATCACAATTCATACTAAGGCTATAATGTAGCGTAAGGGAACAGGACTTTTAAGATTTGTGTAGAAGAGGAAATCTCAGCAAGCATTTGACAAAATGGACCTTCCAGAATTCAAATTGGATTCACACACTGTACAAAACCATAGTTTGCTAAACTATGCCTTTGCAAAACCATAATTGTCACTGCTAAGAGCCAACTTTTTATGCAATTACTAAGAGCCAACCCTAAAGAGACGACAGTATGGTTTAGTGTGATATCTGAACCCAGCTTTCATGCAGCTCTGCAAGTTACAGGAGCCTGGTCCTTTTTTGTAGGACCCCGCTTCCAGTTCCAATCCTGTTACTTTAAACCATTGAAGCTGTTCAATACTAATAGAAGTATGCCCCTCCATAAAAGTTTTGTGATAGTGAGGAAGCCAGAGGAGACTGTTTGGATATCAACATGGAAGATACACGGGTTGGGTTTGCTAAGTACACAATGGTGCTAAGCAGGACTTCATGGCATCTGTCAAAGCTTCTGAGAGTCAGCAGGAAGCATGAAGGCTAGAGAGTGCCGCCTGGATCTGTTGCGCTATTTTTATATCTAGCAAATGCTTTGTCAGAGGACAGTATCCGGAGATGCTGAGCCTTCTGAAATACCAGCTGGCAAGGTGACAAGATGGTCAATGGCTCCCAGATCAGCTAGAAGCAAAAGAGGGCTTTGTGCCTATGCCAGACCTCCAATTTGGGGTCATGTTAAAATGTTTAATCAGAATGTGTCCTCTGAGCACCAGTGGAACCCTTGTATTCAGTGATAGGAAAACAGCCCTTCCTCTCCTACCCAAGTCCTACAGAGTTGCCTTAAATTGAGTCACACCCTGGATCTACAATGCAATCTTATATTTCCTCCTCAGAATAAGTTCTGATTACTTTTAGGGGAATAACAACAAGAGTTTTTGTTAGTTTTTGATGCTTTTTGAGATTTAAGGTTGCAACTTGGCTTAGCTTTGATGTTCTGGATCAATTCACTTACTCTCTGTTTTTGAGGCATTTCATTTCCTAAAAGACCTAGAAGAACTTGCTAGGCTTTAAAAAAGTAGAGTTTCCCTTGAGTTGAGCTGGTGACTTCATGGACTCAACCAAGTAGTTTTCTTAGCAGCAATACAAAAGTGGTTCACCATTGCCCTCTTCCAAAACGTTTAAAATAAATTAATTTTAATAAATTAATTGTATACATGCACACACACAAACATATTAGTATCACAACCTTGGGATTTCCTAGTAGTTTTCCATCCAAGTACTAACCAGTTCACATTCTGTAAGTTTCTGAGGATCAGCCAAGGTCATCAAGGTGCTGTCATATGCTTTGCGCATATAACACCCTGTCTCTACAAAAAACTATTTCTAAGTAGACATGCATAGAATTGGTCCACTATAATCTATTCTGATGACAGTTCTTTCAGGCCCTAAGACCTAGGATGCTAGGAAAATAAACCTAGGATTTCATGCAGAATAGCCTGTGAACTGGAACTTCTGTCTCATTGCCCAGTCTTTCTCCTAAAAGGGAGAGAGCATCTTCAAGAAGTCCCACTGTCACATCTTTGTCAACCAATTGCCCCTACCCCGTTCTCTTTCCCTAAGAAGACAAGCCACTGAACTACCACTAAAATTATAATTTGATACAAGGTATATCCATGCCATAAGAGGAGTTCAGGACATTTTTAAAATGTTTGCTGATAGCCCAATAAACAAAAAGTCTAAAGCTTTGCTCTTGAAGAGCAAGATTAAACAGCTGCAAAAGTATGCATTCACATGCATGCACATGTGCACACACACACACACACATACACTGATGCCCCTGCAGAAAAATCACATGGCGTGGAACAAAAAGAGAAAGTACCTTCTAATCTCCTTAAAGGTCTATGCTACTCAAGCACAATATTTGCCCATAAGAATGAGAAGAGCTAATGGACAGAAACAATGGGGGAATGTGCTTTGGCTCAGAGGTTATTTTTGGTAAGGACTCTTTTGCCAACTACCCATTCTGAATGCCAGCATCCAGGCATCTCTAAATGGAAGGGGGGAGCAAGAGAGAAAAGTTGATGCTTGGTCCCCCCCTCTTGATACAGATCCCAGCCAGAAGTGACAAGAGTGGACCCCATTCTCCCCAAAATGTTAAAAGTGGGAGAAGGCTCTGGCAGCCCCACAACCTTCCCCTCTTCCCTTCCTTCCTGTTCCCCCTTCTTTCAGACAACAAAGAGGTTTCTTACATCCCCAGGGTGTTCCTGGCGTCTGAGAACATCCATTAACAGCCACTTGGTCTCCCCCACCACTCCTCTGGTCCTTCGAGGGGAGTGTTTCCTTATTTATGAAGCCACTCTGAAGCAGCCAAATGGAAGGATTCCCCAGCATACAGATACTCCCACTTCTACCTCCCCCATCTTCCAAGTTGAGTGCTTGCTTACAAGGGGAGGGGGGGCTGATCTTGCAAAAGCATTTCAGAGAAATGCTCCTCAAGCTTTTATTTCTAAAGGGCAGCAATCCTCTGCGGTGTAGGAGGGGGGGCAAGGGAGAAGAGGTGTAAATGGGGAGGGATGAAAAGTACTTTGTGGGAGGCATGGCCTGGGCCCCTGCTGGCAAGGTGGGGGGAAGGAGGGGCCTCTTCTCGCACTACAGTTCCCCAGGGCAGGAGGCAAGTCTTTGCAAACAGGTCTTGGGCTTTTGGATTTAAATCTGTTTTTGTAGCAGGACACTGAAAGCTGCTAATCAGGGGCCAGGCACAAAAATGATGGTCCGAGGAACTAAAGTCAGTAAGTTACTGAACCCCATGACTCATAAATTAGCCTTGAATCCATCTATGCATTTCCAGAGATCAGGGATTCTAACTCCACTAAAACTGGACAGCAGCTGAGTAAAGATCCCTCAGAGGCAACCAATTAATGTACCTTTTTTAGAAATGAGAAATACCGAGGTGGAGGGATAAGTTAACTATAGTAGATATTTCTGTGTATTCATTTTTGTTCTAATTAAAGAACTGAGAGTCATGCAGGAACATTTGCAGATTTACTGTAAATCATCGAAAGATTTAAGGAAAGATCCCTATTTTCTGCATTCTGCTCTGTTCTATTCTAGTCACCTTCCTCCAACTTCTACTCTATCCTCACTAAGTACTTACTTTGTCTCAAGGTAAGTAATTTCCCACTGCACACCATCTAAGCAGAGAGTTGCATTGTCCAATGAAGAACAGTGGTTGTGTTCATAAGACACATTTACTCATGATGAACTAAACCACAGTTTGCAGAAATAAGCCAGTTTTCTGAGTTCACATGAATCATAAACTACAGTGGTACCTCGGTTCACGAACTTAATTCGTTCCGTGACTCTGGTCGCGAACCGAATTGGTCGTGAACCGAATCAAATTTTCCCATAAGGTTCAATGTAAATACAGTTAATCCGTTCTGAACCATATGTTTTTTTTTTTTTAAACCACAAAAATATGAAACGAAGTACAGTACAGTACAGCACGAAGAGAGAGAACGCTAACCTTGCTCGAGGTGACTTCTGGCGTGGAGGACAGGAAGGCGGGTGGGGAGGCGGTTATTGCTTGGAGGGAGAGTCCCCCTCCCTACAGGAAGCCACGGCCATGTGTCACAGCAGGGAAAATGGCCACGGGTCATGTTCGTCACCCGATGCGGAGTTTGCGAACGGAAGCAAAATTTTGCGAACGGTGCTGGTCACGAACTGAATTGTTCATGAACAGAAGTGTTCGTGAACCTAGGTATTAATGTAATCACATGGGCAGGTGAGTTTGCTCAACACACTAAGCTAAAATGTGGTTGCCTAATTTGTGGTTCCATAAGTACAGAGCCAGTGTAAAGGTTTTCCTTCAGCTGCAACAGTGCAATACAGTTTTTAATATTTCTGTCACACATTTGAATGACCAAGTAACAGGGCCTAGGAAAGGGAATCTGCAGACAGAAGCAGATTAGCAATTGGCAGGAGTCCTATGGACTAGGAAAAAAATGAGTCTATCCCAGTCTCATTAATAAAAAATGAGAGAGAAAAACTCACTCTGGTTAACTTGTAATGACTCCATCCATGTCACTCTCTTGGCAACAATACAGGGATAGTCTACCATTGTCTTCTTCCACAATGTTTTCTATTCCTTCCAACTCCCCAAAATGTTGAAAGAAAATTCTGCAAAAGGAATCAGGATTCTATCTGTCTGCCTATCCATCTATCAGCAGGATAACTCCAAAAACCAAACAGAACAGTTCAGCTGATTCTGAAAATGGGCCAGATCAGGCTGGGGGCTGCAGAGAAAAACATTCCAGAAAAAATGTTTTCTCCCCCAGTGGGAGAAGCAGTTGGGAAGGGGCTTGGAATGTTGCTGACTGCTCTGTTCTAAGCCCTCCCACCTCAGTCCTGGTCTTGAGACCCAGAGTGACCCACACAAACAAAACACAACAGGAGATCAAAAGCACACATGTACAGATGCAACACATTACTTTGTTATGCAAAAGAAAATACAGATTTTTTTTTGTTCTGGTAAAAGGGACAGAAAGACACTCTGCATGTTTTTGCTGCCTTGTTGACTTCCCACTCTAGCCTGGGGTTTCCTAGTCGTCTCCCATCTAAGTATCAACCAGGGTCAATAGAGCCAATTTGTGATCAGCCACGATTGGCTAGGTGTTGTCTTTTATTTTATTCCATATGAATTGTTAAGTTTCCTTATGGGGAAAAAAACCTCACTTGGGATGAAAAAAAAGAGGAAACTACAGGGTTTTCTGGGCCAAAGAATTTGTGAAAGTGACTCATGAAGATAAAGAAGGGAAGCATCTGAAGCAGGGGGAAGTTAGCAGCTGAGAAATGTTACAGAGAAGTGGAAAACCAGACTGGGTCCCTCAAATTCTCCTTTTGGCATAGGGCTTCACAATGAGTCAGGTCTGATGTGATTCTGAGCACAGGTCAGTGTGAAGATAGCACCTGTTAGGAACACTTTAAATCAAATGTGTCTTTTCCCAGGATCATGCAGGAAAGACACCTTTTGTTTCAAGGTGTTCCCAACTAGCGCTACATTCACATCCACCCACACATCACAATTTGTCCCTCAAATCTGGCTTGCTGGGTAGACCAGCTAAAGAGGCCTTTGGTCTGATCTAACCAGCTGGGCTCTTCTTGGGTTCGGATCCTACTAGAGCGGAGAGAGAACAAGAAAAGCAGGGGAATGTTTTCAGTAAAGAGGAATGAAAAACATAAGGCAAGGCATTCACGCATAGATCTATAATGCTTCTAGATTCAGGATGCAAGATTGGGAATAGGACTGCACATCTGGGAGAACCCAGTAAGCCCACATAGATTACACATACCCACAGCTGGCCAAAAAGGTTTTGCTGCTTGAGATCCAAGCCAAGTCACAGAAGGCCAGCCAGATTTGCTGTCATGGAAGCTGCTGTCTGAGGCAGAGGCCTCTCAGTCTGGTGGACATATCTGCAATTCTGAGACCGTGTTGTGGATGCCAAGGGCATCTGGGGCAAGAGTCGAAAAAGTCAACACTGTGGCCAGACAATCACCCTGTCCCTTTTTGCATGCAGCACACATAAAGATGGGCGGCACTTTGTGTGGTCGCAACACCACTTTTTGGACTTTCCTGCTGGATTCTATCATAAAATAGTTGTCCTGATGGGCTTTGTGTTCATAAAATGGCTGCCAGGAAGGATGTGGCCAGCTGCAAACACCTCTTTACTGGAAGACAAACGGACAGGATTGTTTTCAGCTACCACTTCCTAGCTGCCCGATATGCTCCGTACCTCTCTATCTTACGCTGTCCCTTCCTCCGTGAGCTACTTGATTCTTGGTGAGTGCGTATTGTCACACTGAAGATTAGCATATCCCAGTCTACCAGCTGAGGACATGATCGCTGGCCTGGCGGGTTTGCTGCTTGGGTGCTTGCTCATAAAAAGAGCAATTGTCACGTTGTGTCAGCTTGAGGGTGAAAAATATCCTCATGAAGGTACAAAGAAAGGGACTGAATGGATCTTGGGAACCTGATCTAACTGATAAATTAGTTGGGTGGGCAAGCTCCAGGCCCATGGAATCTATTACTATTATAATTATGTACTATATTCACCAGCCTTAATGTACGGCTGCAGGAGTGAACTACAGTGATCTAGCTGGTGAATATAGTAAATAAGAAGAAGAGAAGAGAAAGAACTGGAGAAAATCACAAAAAACAAAGACCTGCAAATAGAAGTAGAACGACTGTGGCAAAAGAAAGCAAAGATAGTACCAATAGCAATAGGCGCCTTGGGTGCAATCCCCAAACATCTGGAGCACCACTTGAAGACCATCCACACTGACAAAATCACCATCAGTCAATTGCAAAAGGCAGCTTTACTTGGAACAGCTGACATCCTGCAACAATACCTTGTTAACACCCTCAAACAACATCTGTCTATCCCAGGGCCTTGGGAAGGACTTGATAGGTGGATAAATATGCCAAATCCAGCCTAAACATCTGGCTGGCTGTGTCACCAACCACCACCACCACACTAATAATAATAATAGATTCCACAGGACTGAAGCGTGGATTCTGATACAACCTCAGCAGTAATTTGTTTTAACCATGATTTATTGAACAAGCCAGAATGGCTTATTCAACAGAATGATAAATAATAGTTTTATTTATGTATAGGGTTTGCTTTATAGCTTGACTTTTTAATTGATTAATTAATTTTAATTAATTAATGTGGTATTTATTTTTAATTGTTTGTGGGTTTTGTTTTAATTATGAGCCGCCCAGAGTCACCCGTTGGGGGAGATGGGCAGCATACAAATTTAACAAACAAACAAATTTTCAAAATCAAAGAAATCTCTCAAAATGTTTCACCTCTTTTTGGGCTTAATGTCAGCCCTTCTCTGAGGACCAATTGCTCCACCCCATCAAGCTTTGCAACAGCCACTCTCAGCAGCCTGAAGATCCAAGAAACAAGCTGCAGAGAGAACAAGTACCACTCTGGGGGGGCCGTTCCTACCAGCAGCCATAACCCTGAAGGGCCCTGATGGTCTTTCTTATAGAACCACTGACAGCTTTCTCACAGAGTCTCAGAATTTGTCAGTGAATGGCATGGATAATAAGTCTGTTGTGCTGGGTGCTAAAAGAAGATGCTTTGCACAGCTGACTTTGTGATGAACACACTGGGTCCCACAAGAGCCTATCAGCCAATGAGATGTTTCAGCATGGTACCGTAAGGCAAAAAGCAGCAGGAGAAGCTGAAATGCCTATGCAGTGTGGCACAATTTGCTAGGGCCCCTGATTTTTGCAGACTGCTCACTCCCCATCCCATAAGAGTCCCTGTGAGCTGGGCTTCCCATCTGCCTTCTGGGCTAGGTGGGATTCATGAGGAAGTTGGAGGTGGGGGTGCAGCGATGCATGCTGCAGAGGTGGCTGCTACCCAGCCAAGAGGCAGCCACCTCTGCATCTCTCCAAATCCAGCATCTTCCTGCTTAACAAGGTAATGTGCCATGGTCTCTTGGGTTGAGTTGGAAATAGGGAGGACGACTGGAAGGAATAATCCAGAGTCTGGGCCTGGGTGGTGGAACTGCAAACCAAAACACCGAGAACTTAATACAAAAGAGGCAGAGTGGGCTGGGCCCTGAGGTAACTGGCAAACTCAGGCAGGCAGATGGCCTTGGCTACCGGTGTGGCTCACGGCTTCTTTAGCAGCAGAATCCCCAAGCACATGCTCTGCCTTTCCAGTTGGCTAGCCAGGACAACACCCAAGGCTTAGGTATTGTTGAATAAAGTCATTTGTGGGAAGAGCTCCCCATATAGCAAACAGTTTAGCTGTACAAACCACTGAAACTGCTAAATTCTTTGTCTGCCACTCACGCTCTAGCTCCTGGCATTATTGTCCTCCCACAATTCTGGAACATCTAGCCTCCCTGCCACTGATGCCCCCTCCAGATGTGTTGAATTACAACTCCCTTCACTCCCAGCCACCGCCATGCAGGATGGGGACAAAGGGAGTTGTAGCCCAACATGACCAAAGGGCTGAAAGTCAGAATTGTTGTTTTTGCACCACCCCCTCCTTCTTCCTATCAGATTGTGCCAGGATAGCAACAAAGCTAACTGCTTCCTTCTCTCCATCCCCCCAACCCTGAAGGCAACAGTACAGAGACTTTGCCTGAATATCTGAGCTTTCCACTTAGATTCACTTGTCTCACATCTGCTCCTCTCTCAAGAGAATAAGGAGGTATAATGCCTCCTATTCTTGTCGGTCTTCCTCAAATCTCGCTGTTCATTCCAAGCAGGAAGTTCACCCCTGCCAAAAATCCCACCTGGTTTAAGAACCAGCTTCTGAGGCAAGTGGGCTAGAGGGCTGGCCAGCAAAGGGCGTGGGAGACTGGCAGAAAAGAGAAGAGGCTGTAGGGGGATGGGTACCCGAGGAAATCGGGAAGGGGAGAATTAAGGGACATTTCTGAGTCTAACGCTTTAGCCCAGCCAGAGCAGGACTCAGAAAAGAAAAACATCATCACTTCCGGGGAGGGGAGGGGAGGGGGGAACCCGCTGGTAGGTCCAAGTACCTGAAAATGTATTTCTCTGACTAACGGGAAAGGCTTTTCCCCATTTCCCGTTATGTGGAGATTCTTTGCGGTCATTCAGTGGACTTTCAGTAATTGGTACTTTATTTTATCCCTATCTAGGTGGAACTCCGGCCTGGAAGTCGGATGCCCAAGTTGGTTGAGTTCCGGGGATCCCAGACGAACACGAAGGCTGAGAAAATGCGGCGGGGATGGGGGCGGAGTGGGGGGGGGGGCTGGAAGAAGGGCGGGTGAGCCGCTTGTACCGCCACAGTCTCGTCTCCCGGTTTGTAACGTGCCCGCCCTCCCAATATTCCTGCTGGATGAGCATCTGGGAAGAAAGATGAGAGAAGAAGCCGCCTGGGTCAACTGCTGCAGCTTTTCTCCCATCCCGTTTGATGATCCGAAGGTGGCGGCGGCGGAGAAAGGCGCGGGGCTGGAGCGCGAGGACGCCACCCGCCGCGCGAAGTGCGCTCCCGGGCTCGGCTGGGCGCACCCCCTGCCCCTGCCCCTGCCCTGCCCCTCCCCCTCCCCCTCCCCAAGTAATGTGGTTATTTATCGCCTGGCACGTCCCCATGATCGGAGCGGCGCGTAACGGGAGGAGGGGGAGCGAAAAGGGGCGGAGAGGGATGCGCGGCGGCGCGCGCGGCGCTGGACCAGGAGGAGGAGAGCGAGAGAAGGCGAGGGCGAGGAAGGCGCTTGGGAGCGGCGCGGCGGGGAAAGCAGCGGGGGCGGGGGGCGCCTCCCTCCCTCCTTCCTTCCTTCCCAGCTGGCACCGCACTCCGGGCCTCGCCGGCCGGCCGGCTCCCTCCCCGTCTGTCTATGTCTTTTTCTGACTCCAGCGCAACCTTCCTGCTCAACGAGGTAACTTAACAGGCACCGCGCAGCCGCCGCCGCCGCCGCCGCCGCCTCCCACCACGCTGTTCTCAGCCCCTCTTACCTCCTTCGCCTTCTCCTCGTCGTCCTTCTCCTCCTTCTCCTTTTCTGCCTCCCGGCTTCGTCCTCTCCCGCCGCTGAGCCCCAGGGCCAGGCGCGGACGGTCCTTCCTGCCCCTCTGCCCAGATTCCCCGTTCGCCCCGAATGCAACTCCTGGCAGCGCCGGAGACCGTGCCCGGCGGAACTGAGGGCAAGGGGCGTCGGGGAGCGGGAAAGGAGGGACTGGGCATTTTTTCCTCTTCGGTCACGGTTCCCCTTCTCGGTGTTCCGATTATGTTTTTTAGGATCACAGACGGGAATGGGGTGAAACCTCCTATTAGGAAAGAGCGTGAAGAGAGGATGAGATTGAATCTCGTTTTGCAAAATCTGGTGTTAACCCCTCCCCCGCCAAATATGTTGGACATCTCCCCAACTTTGGATGGGAAATGGGCGTGGGGCAGAGATTAGATTGTGCCAGCAGCTCTGGCACCGAACTGAGAGAGGCAGATGGAACCAGAGACTGAGGGACTGCAGGGGGAAAATCCCCATCTGGCCCACTTCCTGCAAAGTCCTCCCCCCACCTCCTCCTTGCCCTGTCAGCCTTGTTCATTTCTGTGCTATCACCCATCCCAAAGTTGGTGGGGTTAGCTGTAGGTAAGAGTGGGAATCTGGTGGGATCCAGGGTAGGTGCCTGCAGAGTTGAAGGTCTTAGCAAAAGTAGAATGGGTTGTAGTCTTCCCCAATTTGGTACTGTCCAGAAGTGTTGGACTATAGCTCCCATCCTCTAGGGAATGGTGGAAGTTGTCCAATGCAGCGAGGGAGAAGAGGTAGGTTGGTGAAGTATGAATCAAGGCATCTGTCCAAGAATGCTTCTCATGGTTGCCAGAGGTTACAGAAGAGACTGTGTTGGCATTGAGGACTAGGAATGTGATGTGCAGAAAATTAGGATTATTGGTAACTGGATAAAAGCTGATATTGAGGAAACTGTGTACGATGGAAGGGCAGTCCTCTGTGATTCCCTGTCCATGTGAATTTGCTTGTCCCATGTTGCTATGCCCATTCCAGCCTACCCTGCATTGTTGTGGTGGCTGTAACCCCATGAAGGGTCCCCACCCACCCACAGGTTGGATGTCTCAGTAGGTTTTCCTGCATCTCTGGTGAATTGTCTGATACACCTTTAACTCTTGGGAGACAGTATAATGGGGTATGTGTTTGCTGGAAAGTGTGGTTATACTTCTTGTTCTCCTCCCACCCAGTGGGATTGTTCCACACTTCCAAGTACCCTCTTGATCACCAGTTCTCTCCTCGTGTCCTCCTGCTGCTTCATGCCCCGTGGCAACCCAATCCCACATCTTCTGTGTTGCTACAAGGAGGTGCAGATAGAGCTGAACTGTCCAGCTGCCACTGCCAGCCTCGCCTCCCTCCTTACTTGCCTGTCTCTGTGCCTGCCCCCAAGGGAGGGCTGGTGGGTGGGCGCTATTGTTTTTGCTGTTGCTGCTCAGCTGAGAATGAGAGCATCCAGGGTGGGGAATCAGATCGATTGCAGGCTGAGTTGCTTTGCCACTGTGTGCCACCTGCTGCCCCCAACCCAACTGGGCCAGGGGGCACAGCCGTAGACCTCTGTCCAGCTGGAAGAGCTCCTATCTTTCTTCCCTCTCGGCTCTGCTTCCTCAACGATTCTTTCCTTCCCCCATGTATGACGACTCATATCTCCATGGATTCGAAGACTCTGAAGTGGTGAGTTGACAGGCTGAGAGAAAGGGGCTATTTTAAGCTGGGAGCCGCCCACTTAAAAGAACTTGGCCTCCTCCTAGTTGATTGTTGAGGGGGGATGAGCTCTGGGGCTATTGAGAAAAGCTGTTAGAAAGTTGGGGATGAGAAAACCTGGGGGTGCCAGGGTTTGTTACCAATTATTGCACGGTTGCAGGTGATACAGGGGATTGGGTTAGCTGGACATCTGGGAGGAGGAAAAGTATTTCCTTCTTTACTGGGACGGTCTTGACTGGCTTCCCAAATCAAGAGACAATATCTTGAAATGGAGAGATTGGTGCTGAAGAATCCCTGAGAAATGGATGGGGACTGAAGCATTACTTGGTTTCTTTTTGGAACAAGGATGGTAGATAGTTATGGTCTCAAAGTCCTCTTCAAAGGAACAGAAGAGAGATGCTGTGGGTAGATGAGCCACTTGGATATTGTCCAGACCTGGAGAGTCCACCGCATTAACAACTCTCTTCGAACAACTCCACCTGCTGGCTGGTGAGCCTAGTGAAGGTACTATAGCCCATTCAGAAGGGTGGCAGGCATTGAATAGATCCCATGTGCTCCCGTTCTGACATGTTCCACATCCCACCTTTGTGGAGGATGTGCTTTATGCCTTCTCAAAGCCAGAAGCAGAAAGGAGTAATGTAGTCCATATAAATAGGCAGCCCAATTGAGGTCCTCCTATACTGCTTTGGGGAAGCATCAGCTGTTCCTGAAATGGGTCCCCTAAAATAATCCCTTTCTGGAAGAGATGTGGAGCTTCAGAAGTAGCTGCAGAAATTCTGGATGGGAAGTTTGTAGGGCTAGTGATAGATATGAGTAAGAAGAGAGGTTATCTGGGAACAAGCATAGGAGGGAGAGAGCAGGTACCCAGGGAAGTCTCCACCAGTATGCTAGTTCAGCAGGTCTTTGTCAGTCACCAGGGGAGCCATCAGGTTTGAGGTTTCCCGCAGGAGGCCAGAGCTCTTCTTGTCACCTCTAGGCCTGGGGCTTCCTGCCTCCTAGGCTGGGGTCAGGCAACCACAGTAGGCACATCTGCTTTGCTTTCAGATGTGTGGGTGGGAGCCAGTGGGGGAGGTGGATGATCAGATGCCATGACGGAACTGGGTCGTGGGGGGCTGTGGCATTTCCCAGAGGCTCTGCCTGAGCTGGAGAGATGGAAGAGATGCACTGCATGTTCTAAGGGTGAGTTGTTCTCTTCTCCCCCCACCCCCGCTTTCCATTTGTAGGACGTGTTATCAAAGTCATAAACAATTTCCAAAGACTGTATTGAGTTATGATTTCCCTTCTCCCCCTTGATCATGATCTGTCTAAAGAAAAGGAGAGAAAGGGAGAGGATAATTATAGAACTGGGCAGATGATGAAGGGTCAAAAGGTAATAGAGGGTCATCACCTTTTCCTTCTCTACAGGCATCATGGTTTCTGCCAGATGTTTTGGGGTGCAACTGTTGTAAACCCAAAGTAGCAAGGCCATAAGTCAGGGATCATGGGAACTATAATAAAAAACATCTGAGAGGCACCGTATTGTTAGAGAAAAGTACTCCTAAATGCTGGTATCAGGTTTCTACATTCTCAGAAATGTTGGCATTTTGTTTATTCCCTCTATAAACTTGTTGCTTGTTTTGAAGGTTGCCTTGTTTAAGTTTTGTTATTACATTTATGTTTGTAATATATAGTGCTTACATACCACTTCAATTACATTTAGCTTTTTCCTCCAAAGAGCTCAAGGCAGACTATATGATTTTCCTCTGCTTCCTTGTTATTCTTGCAGAACCCCAACCTTGCAAAACAAATTACGCTGAGGCAGAATGATTGGACCCAGATCATCCCTCAGGCCCTGTGGCTGGATTGATGGTTCAGTGGGTGTTTTCAGTAAGAGAGAGATATTCTAATCTTGCCTTCTCTCATCTGGTGCCCTTGGACAGGTTGAACTACAATTTCTATTGGCCTGTGGTGGCTGGGAGTACATGGGATTAAAACCTGGGGAATCTGGAGGACACCTGATTTGGGAAGGCTGCTGGGTCCACTAACTACACAAACTTGTACAATTTGTGTACTTGTTCAAGAGGTTAAGCAAGAAACAGGGCAGACAGCCCTGATGATAAATTGAATTTGGGTGCCTTGAAGAGGAGAGATAGGATCAGAACCACAGCCATTCCTCCTGTCATGTTGAATTCACCGAGTGGAATGATAAAGTGGCTGATACAGGAGCAGAAGATGGCCCAAGTTCTTATATCCAGATGAGGATACTGTGAAGGCGATTTGTTATCTTCCTGTGTTTCATCCTCCTGTCCAAATAACAGTGCTCAGAAAGAAAGAAAAAAACCATACAGATAGATTAAAAAGGAGCCCCAGTCCTGCCCATCCATCTTTCTATTCCTCACTGTAATCCATAATTCCTAATTTATTTGGCTTTCATGTTCTCTGGAGTAAGCAGGTGGTTGGTTGCCATTTGCATTTGCCTTAAAAATAAGGAATCTTCCTTTCATCAAAAAAAAAAAAAATCCCCTCTCACCCCTATGGGTGGTACGTGTCTTCCTCAATCTCGGGTCCTCTACCAGAGGCCTGGGAGTTTGAGGGTTCTGCACAGGATCTTAGCTGTTCCCAGCACTGCACTCTTCTGCACAGAGAGCTCTGAGGTTGTTCCTGGGATCTGTTGGAGCCCCTCTCCCAGCTTAGGAGTCACAGCCCCGAGTGCTCCTACCACCACTGGGACCACCTTGGCCTTGACTTTCCACATCCTCTCTATTTCCTCCTTCAGGCCCTGGTACTTCTCCAGCTTCTCATGCTCCTTCTTCCTAATGTTGCTGTCACTTGGCACTGCTACATCTATCACTCCCGCTGTCTTCTGGTCTTTGTCTACTACCACGATGTCTGATTGATTGGCCAGTACCTGCCTGTCCGTCTGGATCTGGAAGTCCCACAGGATCTTAGCCCTGTTATTCTCCACAACCTTCTGTGGAATCTCATCATATATATATATAAAATAAATAAGAGCAACAGTGAATCTAAGGATGGTCAAGATCAGAACAAAGCTTAGCAAAGTGGCAAGAGGAAAGGAGAGAGAGAGAGTTCGCATCTCTTTGCCTTTTAAGCTCTTTGGCCCACATTCAGGGTCTTCGTAGGGTGATCATAGTTGCAGCCGTGACAACAGAAATGGAACCAGAAGGAACCTCTCTCTCCCATGGCCACATAGGAGTGGGCACTGAGGAGTTTAGATTTGAGGGTTTTAGATTCAGGGTCATCTCACATATTGTGCAGCAGGCACCTGTAGAAGGAGAAGGCACCCTTAAGGCTAACTTTCAACCCAGGCTTTCAGGGAACTCTTTAAAGCTCGAGGACGGTTTTTGCAGAAACAGGGAAGAGTGAAATTCTGACCATGCTCAGCGTGGAGGCCCTGGGAGTAGTCCCAGCCACCTGACATGGCCAGCAGCTCTAAAGCAGTGGGACTTAAGGGTAAAGGCCTTGATTTCTAACTGAGCTGCAACATAACTTTGTTTTTAAAGAATTACTTTCCACTCAGCTTCTTTTCCTCCTCCTTTGCTATGCCAATGGCCAGACCTGGGTATGTTTGAAAAGGAGGCTGGTCATTCACATGAAGGTTGTGTTCGCAACACACTTAATAGGTTAGGTAAAGCTCTAACAGATGCATTTACACAACATGCTAAGTTTGATAAGCGTTAACCTTGGTTGTTGGTGTGTATGCGTGCGTGTGTTTTAATGCATTGTACAAAGTGGTTTAATGCATTGTGCAAAGCAGAAGATTAATTCAGTAACGGGCTTAAATGCATTGTGTGAACCACCGTCTTTGTGTTCGTCACATTCTCTGCATGCTCAAGTAACAGAATATCCGGGGGGGGGGGGAATTATGTTGGAAAAGACAGCTCTGGGTCTTCATCACGCTGCATTTGTACAAAGAGAGGCACTTGTGAAACACAGGAAAAAGCGTACTGGCAGAGAAGGCGGAAGAACCAAAGGAAACGAGCACTCTAGAATGCCATATTCCAAAATAAGGTTCTATAAAGCCTGTGCGAAACATGGTAGCCAGGAGCATTTTGTTGCTGGAGGGAAGTAGAGAATGATGCTTCCCCGTCACATCAAGCATCTTTGTACCCAAAGCAGAAATGCCCACAAGCGAATCTTTCATTCTTTGGGAGGGAGTGCAAATACAGTATAACAATCAGCATAAGCATCCAGTCACTGTACTAAGGTAGCTGCCTCCCTCCGTGATCCCAGCTGCCCTGACATACGACAAATTCCTGATCGCTTTTAAATAAACAAATGCAGCTTTGGAGACAGTAGTTTGGGACGGAGAAGGGTGGCCTTTTCCCTACCAGCTGTTTTGACGGAGCTCAAAATCACCGCAACCCCGAAGGAGAAAAGTGTCTATGGGAAAAGCGTTCAGCCTCCCAAATCTGCTTTTGTGTAAAAGGGAAAGGGAAACAACATCTGCCAGAGCTTTTTGTTCCATGCATGTGCACGTAATGGGTGGTTTGCAGCTCACACGGCACTGCTTTTTACTCCCACCCTGGGAGATGGGGAGGCTCTCGCGGTCTTGAAATATTCTGTAAATGTTTCAATTTACAGAATATTTGGGAAAGCCTTTGCCGATGATTGTTGTCCATCCAGGATTCTGAAGCTAACCTGTTAGAGGTCAGCTTGGCTTGCAATTGTGACATATAGCTTGAGAACCAGAAACTGGACCCTTGTTTGAAGGTCTCTGTGTATCCCAAAGCCTATTGTGCTAAGGCAGATGGAACAGAAGAGAAAGGGAATTCTCTGGTGGTAATTTCTTTTGGCTGGAGGTGGCATCCATTCGCTTTGCACTTTTCTTCTGCTTTCTTTAGTTGAATGTGAAAGGGTGTACTTATAGGTTTGGTTGCTGCTGGGATGGTAAGATTTATTAACTCAGGTAATCTCAGTTTTCAGTGCCTCTCATTCCCCCATTAGATTCTGGAGTCAATCTGATTTTCAGAATATTTCAAGAACACATCAAGCTCCAAAATGCTTAATACTTCCTTCATGCTTCCCAGTTCCCACTATCAGGGATCCTCAGCCAATCCCTGCTCCCCCTCCTCCCATCTCTTCCTTGCCTCTGAATAAATCCTGCCTGGATCCCTTTGCTGGTTCTTCAGATGTTAATTGCTATTCTTCTTTGTGCCCCACATCGGAACATAAAACCGTTCTTTCTCTGTCTAGCTTTAGAGCTCCAGCCATTGCAAATGTCAAAACAGCACCAGCCATGCACAAGTGGGAAATACCAGCCTAACAGGGAGAAAGGGAACTGAGAATTGAGCATGCTCAATGGCTGCAGAATGCCAACTGACTCTTGAGGGAAGAAAAATAGAAAACTCAAGAGGGAATAGCTGGAATCTTGAAGTGCAGCACTCTGCTCTGACACATTTTGTTGCGTGGTGATGTCTGCCTCCTGCTTTTCTTTTACACAAAACTCAGGATGGCGTGTATGTTGTTCCTAGGGCTGCTCAGCTTCAGAAGAGTTAGTTTGATAGATTCCTCACTAGGCACCTTACTGTTGACTCAGTCCTTGCTTTATCAACATAAGGCCTTGCCAGGATAGGGATCAATTATTCTAACGTGTGTTAGGGTTAGAAGCGTATGGTCTTCATGGGTGAGTGTGGGGAGATGCAATATTTTGAGGCTGATGCTGGCTGATGATTAGACAACTGTCCTCTTTCCTAAGATACAAGGAATCTACTAATGACTGCTCACTGAGTGAGTCTGTCCCCCAAAAGGGGAGTGCAGTGTAATAAAGTTTGTACACCATGACTCTATGGCAGGGTTCCTCAACCTTAGCGACTTGAAGATGTGTGGACTTCAACTCCCAGAATTCCCCAGCCAGCCATGGGGAATTCTGGGAGTTGAAGTCCACACATCTTCAAGTCGCTAAGGTTGAAGAACCGTGCTCTATAGGATTAAGCAGTATAAGTAAGTTATTTTCTGGAATGGGAAGGATCATCAATAAGACTATTTAAAATCTAGGCTGGGAGTGAGGTAAGGCAACTGTTGTGTAATCAAGGGGGGACTCGGGGTTGCAAAGGCATTCTGATGGTGATGTAAACTGCAAGTGGGAAAAGGGCCTGCTTTAGTCCAGGGCAGACAGATGTTAGGCTTCTGTTTTGTTTTTGGTTTTTTTCAGTAGAACCCTGAGCTGCCCCAACCAGAGCAAAAGGCAAAATAGTGGCTTGATACAACCTAGCCTTGCAGAAGAAGTGCTTCTGAGTGCATGTCCTGTCTAGCACTATTTTATTTGACAGGGAGAGTGCTTTAAGTGGGCAGGTGCTGTCCATTTATGGATCGATGGATGGATGGATGGACGGACAGGTGGACAAGTCTGAGGATGTTCATGCACACACATACACTCCGCTCCTCAGCAAGCAGGTCCTTTCTTGACATGAAGGGAAGAAGCCTTTCTCAAGGCTCCCCCCCATCTTGTGCAGGAACACCATGGGTTGCTGGGTTTCAGAGAGTATAAATCTACATTGCACTTGGACTTTTTTATAGGGGATGGTCATACGAAAAATGGTTTCCCAATCACACCAAGAAGAAAAGAGTTCTTTGTCTTGCTTGCACACCTTTGTGGTGGAAGACTTTCATGTGAGATCACATTACCATCATGGAAAATTGCAAAAAATTCTGTGCTTGACTTCCCACAACTCTGTGCCTCTCTCACCATTCAGATGTGCTGGGGAGGAGTAGCAAATAGTGGTAATGGCCTCCTCTTTGGAGTGCACACACACAAACCTTTGCAGGGATTCATGCATTTTCTTACAGGAATAGGTCCCCTGTGTAGCAGGCTCAAACTAGCCAGCATTGCATCTCGTCTACTCTCCAAGCAACATCCTCATTACTTCTCCATCTAAACCTAGCTTTGATTCAGTATGAGTCATTCACCCAATCCCCTGGCATTGGTGCCTGCCCTTCCAGGTTGCTTGTGTTGTTGCTGGGGGATGCCTCCTCACCTTCCCTTGAGAAATCTGCCATGCCCACAGGGAAAGGGAGGGGAGATCAGCGGCTGGCATTCAGTGCTGTCCTGCTTCAGCTCAACAATTTTATGCCAAGTTGGGAGTAGGAAGAGAAGGGAGAGAAGATGACTTCATGGGAGAGAGAGAGAAAGGGAGACGGGGAACTTCACCCTTTCTCTTCACTTTCCCTGCTTTATTTCTGTAAGGCACGTGCCTGGAGGCTCACATTTTTGATGCAGTTTCCAATAAATGCACATTTTCATTTCACAGGGAAAGTGAAGTAAGGTAAGGTAATCCCCTGGAAGCAACGGTCAGATACTACCAAGAATAAGTGCATGGTCTTGCTACTACTAGTTTGTTCCAGATCTTAATCTGTGAAAATGTAAATGGCAGAAACATAACACAAATGCAAACTTCATTAATTCATTAAGCCCCCACTTTGCTGTTGTTTAGAAGAGCCATGAAGACCTGGCTCTGCACCTAGGCCTTCAGTGAGGGAGAGTGAAACCTCTCACTTCATTGTGCTTGCCATCTTTTTTTCTTTATTTTTTTACGTTTTATTGTAATTTCTTTCTTTGATTGTTGTGAGTTGCCCGGTGTCATGGAGAATTGGGCAGCTTACAAGTTTAATAAACTATGATGTATTAATAAACTAAGTCATTCCTATTAACGCAGAGGTGAGCATAATGTTGCCTGCAGGCCATAGACAGTCATCTAACACACTGAGGTGTCAAATTTGGCAATAATATGACTAAATATTGGCATGACTATTTTGGCCCATTTTCTGGGATATGAGGTGGCTTTAAAGGTTGGGAAGAGAGCAGAAAGCTCCCATCCCCACCTGTAACTCCCTCTCCCAAATTTTCAGCCACACTTTTTCCAATGATGCTAGCTAAATGGTCTCCTACAGCACTTGATTGATCGATTTCAGAGACTTATATCCTGCCCTATCACAAGATTCAAGGTGGTTCACAAGCCATAAAGCATACAATAAAATCAGCATACCTAATCCCACTAAAACTCAAAAATATCAATCAAAATTAAAATACAATGCCATTAAAATTAAGTATAACAAACATCAGGTTGTAAAAACGAAGTAACCCATTAGAAAGGTAGCCTCACAAAGAACCACTCAAACCTCGAACACCTAGTGAAACAAGATCCGTTTCATCACCTTCCTAAAAATCAACAGTGTGGGGGCAGTTTAGATCTCTTCAGGCAAGCTGTTCCATGACAAAAGGGCAGCCCCTGAGAAGGGCCATCTGCAGGGTCCCACCCCCTTCATTTCTCAGAGGAGGGATGCCTGAAGCATCCATTCCTGGATAGAATGCACAGGACATGTACATTCTCTTCAGAGAAAATGGGGTTCCAAAGATAATGGCAAGCCAAATTATGTAGTTTGAATTATGTAATTCAAATCAGCCCTTGAATTATACCTGGGAATCCTTCAGCAGTCCATTCTGCGCCCTCCAGCAGGTGGGCCACCTTCAACTGAGGTCTCCAGGTAGTCTTCAAAGGCAGACTTGAGGACAGCATGTTCCAGTAGTCAGACTTTAAGGTGATGAAGGCATGAGTCATTGTTGCTGTGGCTTCTTGCTCCAAAAAGGGATGGAATCGGTACACCAGCTAAAGCTCACAAAGACTCCTCTGGACCACAACCTCCACCTGCTGATCAAGGAGGTGGAGGAGGACCCCAAGTTGCAGATGTGTCCCTTTGGGAGGAGTTTGACTCTGTCCAGAGGTAGCAATGGAGTCAAAGTGCTTATGCCCCAACAGTACCTCCCTCTTCTAGGATTCTGTTTTAGCTTGGTCAGGATTTTATTTGCTTGTTAGAGTTAGATCCCTCTTTTTATATCAAGAGGACACACATAGTACTCTTCCTGTTTTTCTTCACAACACTCCTGTGAGGTAGGATGGGCAAAGACAGTGAGTGATTGGCCTCAAACTTTGGCCTCCCCATATTAAAGGTGATTTTAGATTCCAAGCAGAGGAAACGTTCGTGTGCTTAAGCCATTGTGGAGAAAGGAGAGCTTCACCATTACAGCAAAGAATTTGCCCAACAATGCTTTCTTTTGCCCCCAGTAATAAGTAGTACAGGCATCTGCTCTCTTTGTTGTAGGGTTTGTTTTAACATTTGGAAATCGTATAATTTTTCTTTTCTCAACTTCTTTTGAAACACTTTCGGAGTTCCTTACAGAGGCGGAGACCTGGGGTCCTCTAGCTACTTGTGGCTTACTGTTTTTGTCACCTCTGGTTATGGCAGTCTGGTTGAGGCTACCGTGAGATGGAGTCCTACAATAACTGGAAGGCCCCAAGTTCCCTATTTTTTTTTTTTTTATAAAGTACATCCGTTAAACCAGAAGGCATTTCCAAAACAGATGTTCCATTTACAGCCCAGTTCATTACTGAAATAAAGTATATAAGGTGCTTTGAGTATTTTAAAGTTGCTGTATAAATTGTTACTGCTGCTTTTCAGATGCTTTGAATATTTTAAATATGCTCTATACATTGCTTATAAATGTTGTCGGGTACAATTTGGGGATGCCAATCACAAGCATTTTCTGGGTGGCATCACCTTTGATGTTAGGTATCTCAGCTTCATCTACTGAAATAGCACTCCTGACTTTCAAGATCAGCGAATGCTCCTTAAATCTGATCCCACTGATACTGGCACTTAAAAAAAAAATCTGTCCAAATGGGCCCTTGCCATTTTTGTTGGCTTAACATACACCTACAGTATATGGCACATTTCAAAATATCATTTGTAAATACAGACTGACTCCTTTTCTGTAAGAAAGGAGAACACAAAAGGGGAAGGGCAAGAAAACTGAAGGGTCATGAGAAATGAAACAAGAACTGTTGCAGTTAGCATATGGTTTTACATGGATTAATGTTGGAACTGGAGTCTGAGGTTCTGCCAAAGGCTGAGATGGGGGCAAACAGGTTTTGAGGGGGATTTTGTAGGTATAGAATGCCTTAATAATACTCAATTGCTGCAGAGTGGTGGAAAAATTAGCTGTTTGGCCACAGGACCATGATTGTTAGCCAATTAATAAGAGCACCGACCGAATTTAGCATTTGTATCGGATCCTTCAAGTGTTCAAAGTGCTTCATCCAGATTACTTCAGCAATCCTTTCAATAACAGTCATAGAAAGCAAGCCATTATTATTATCTACTGAGTGCAGATCGAAAGGGTGGAGGGAGCGGAGGCCACCCGTAGAGCCAGTCTTTGGCTAAAGTGGGAGGTGTTGAATTAGGACTTCTGAGCACTTTGGAACTAGCACCTTGTTTGCGCATAACTTGAGCAGGAGCCTGCCTGGCCCACGGCAGCGTAGGAGGTGAAGCCTCTCTGCCCTGGGTGGGAAAAAGTTCAGCCACTACATTGCTGTCTGTTAAAAACATAACAGCAGGAGCAAAGCTGCAGCAATCCAGCAATTGTTATACTATACGCTATGTTATACTACAACATACGTTACTGTAACTTTATATTCTCCACTTTTCTACCTTTCTCTGTCTTATTTTGCCTTCAGTGTTGTTAGTATTGACCTCTGAGACAACTGCAGCCATCCACCAGGCAGCCATGGTGAATGTGGCCGCAAATGTGTTTGATTGTAGCCGTCTCTCAAATCTAACCATATCGCTTGCAAATGGCTGCTTTATTATGGGGTAGAAGTGAGCCTAATTTCACCCAAGAGGCAATCTGACTCTGAGTAAGTGGGAGGTGCCTGCAACAAATGGGGCAAAATAATCTAAATAGGCAGGGCTATCTTACAGCAGGCATACTGCACGTATGCACTGATCTGCTCGAGTAGAGCGTGCTTCGTCGGAAGCCAGCAGAGGACAGGAGATAGTACTGCAGTAGGTATATTACAGAGCAAGGGCCTCCAGTGCCTTCTATTGTATAGAAGGTGGGATGTTCTTCTGACAATAGTCTTCAGCACGGAGAGAGGCCATGTTCTAAATACACAAAAGCGCCTTCTTTTCATCTGGGAATGAAATAATGGGGAATGGCTGTATTCATACAATACATTTGACCTGGTTGCTGAATTAACCAGTTGCCTAAGTTTGTGCAATATACCAAAGCATGAACTAACAAAATAAGCTGGTTTCCCAAAACGTACTAACCCACAAAAAATAAAGCAAACTTAACTCTAAGCAAGCTTAACATGTTGTGGGAATGCACTTGCTAGGGCTTGGCGTGCCCTAGTTAAACATGTGGTAAACACGATTTATGATTTGCTTTCTAAGGCTGAAATGGAGGAGCATGGACTGAATAGATACTAATTTATGCTGAAACAGGCTGCAACCATTCAGATTGTTTTCTTTTCCTTCAGTATTTTGAAGTGGATCCAGTTTATATAGATGCAGCTTTCAACATTTTAATAGACCACTTTCACCACTCATTGCTCTTGAAATGACAAATTATAACCCCATAACTCCACCCCAGAATATTATAACCTAGCATTAAAAGCATAAAAAGCAAAATCCTTCACGTTCTTAGTAGCCTCTAAGATTTGTCATTAGGAATTGCAGCACCAATCAATGCAGCTTACAGGTGATTGTTCTAAGACCCTTAGTCCTTAGAGTCAACAATGCAGGCTTGAGACTAAATTCAAGGTGCAAAAACATCTCTGTAGCTGAGATTTTCATCAGTGTATTTGGTAGTGTAATGGTATGTGGGAATAAACTTGGGTGAGAGAGCTGCAGACTGGACAACCAGCTGTAAAAGACACCTCAGCCCAGAGAAGGGGGGATGGCATGGGAAATGTTTCATAAGGGACCCTCCCTAGCTTTCCAGAGAGTAAAAGGAAAGGAGGGGAGAAATACTTTCAGTCTTGCAAGATTCTGTTAGCGTAACCTCACAATAAAGATAGAGCGAGTACTCCTGGGTGTGCTTCTTGCCTGGACTATCTCGCTGGGCTAACAGGTAGAGAGCCCAAATAGCCAGCATGTATTCCAATCTCCAGTCACAAAAACAATCTATGATTGTACTTTTTTTTTGCATTTGCCTCAGGGCTCTGCTGATTCCTACACCAGCCGCCCATCGTTGGACTCCGACGTGTCGCTAGAGGAGGACCGTGAAGGTGTGAAGCGCGAAGTGGAGAACCAGGCCCAGCAGCAGCTCGAAAAGGCCAAGGTAGCGGACGGGGTGGGCAGATAGAGGGTTGCGTCAGATGAGAATGGCTGCCCCTGGAACAATCCAGGCTAGTATACTACAGTCCAGGTTTTTATTGTTCAGTTGCTCTGCTTCAATTATGGAATTCCCCAGCTGGTTAGAACACTTGTCATCTTTCTGTGTTTTCCCACTGCTTCTGCCTTATTTTTCTTTTAAACCACAGAGTATCAGCTAAACAGAGGAAGCTGTAACAGCTACACAGCGTAATTTTATTGGCAATGCGAGAAGCTGCTGTTTGGAAGTGCAGATTAATTCCTGGTAGCCCTAATGAATCTGAATCACGATTTGGTTAAAAAAAATAACATAAGGAGTAGAGCCATGGGATCACATGACAACTATGAAGAGAAGCTGCAGGATTGCAGAAAAAGACAGCATCTTTAAAGAGTTGCACGCAGGTGCTACGTTCTTACTCACACGCACTCCAAACCACATTTTTGGAATCAGATCTGAAGCACTGCACTGACCTAATAAGGAGAGGAAGAAAGCAACTACCGGTACTGATCGGAGTTCTCTAAAGTCACTTGTGTAGCAAAAAAGGCACCATCCATGTCCAAATGTTGGTATTGGCAGGTTTGAGAGAATTCTTAAGATTTTCAAAAGTACACGCAGTCTTGTGGCGGGGGGAGGTATTATGAATATAGCTCATATGCCAGATTGCAGACTATAGACTCATGATCCACATCCCCATGAGTGAGAGATGGTTCTTTGTCTCTCACACACAACCAGCCCTTCCTTTTGCTGGATATGGAATAAGTTTTGATCTTTTTAAAACAAGGGAGAAAATGTCCATGGAAAGAGGCTGAGTAAGAGACAGGGTTTCCATCTCCCAACAGGTTATGATGAACATTTGGAAACAGAGGACCATTTGCTTCAGGTCTGTAGAAATAGGTAAAGTGTATAGCCAGGAATTAGTTTTTTAAATGATTTCTGTTTCTGTTTTGTATGTTGTGCTAAGTCTCATTTTCTTTATCTTGCTGTACTAGTTATGGAATTTCAGCTTCTTTCATGCTATAGGCTATGTTCATGACTATATTTTTTTTCTTTAGAATATTCTTGTGGTTTGTAGTGATAATTATGAATCTCACCGTTGGAGGGAAATTATTTTTAGATAGAGGGCTCTTCGTATGTAGTAGGCCAGTGTCAACATGTGGTCTGTCTGTATAATGGAATGTGAGAATTACCTTGGAAGATGGGAGGAGATTCCCTGTTCAGGTTTCCCCCGATAAAGGGGGGAGGAGCCCCCAACTGACTAACGGACAGAGAAAGAAACAGGAAGGACCTGCCCTAACTGATCAGGCAGTAAATAGGGATGGGGGGAGATTTGTACTTTCAGACTTGCAAGATTCTGTTAATGTAGCCTGTCAAATAAAGTAGAAGTAGCTCCTCTGGTCATGTTTCCTGTCTGGTTTACCTGGGAGGGCTGACAGTCTGGAATGTTGCATTTTTATTTGAATGCTTCTTAACTACTTTGCAAGATGCTGTGTTACTATAATCTGGGCAGTTCTGTATTTATTTTCTTTTACATTGAATGTTTGCATTTTGGTACTTAAAGTTTTGTTTTTAATTTTGTGAAATAAAGTTTCATTTTGTTTACCTCCAGTGAGATTTGTCTATCTCCCAAGAGGCAACAGGGCGGGGGGGGGGGAAGGGCTGAATCCTCTAATCACTATGCCTCAACACCACATGGCCAGGAGTGGCACTATAGAAATTAATTCAGCATTTGTATTTTGACCTTTTAATTGTTAGAAAGGCATCAGAGGATGTGAAACCCCTATTTCTAATGTGTGCTGGGTTTAGAGACTGGATACCGGGTGAAATGCCCTCTGGGATAGCTGAGCTATCAAGCTACTACTTCAGAGCTTGAAGTGGGACCAAGGTGGAAAGACCCAGAAAGCTTCTGGGAGAGGAAGTTGGGACCTCAAGCTTTACTTCAGGCCTCAGCATTTACTACAGGGGGGAAATACTAAAGAATAAAAGCTTTGAAAGAAATGTAGAGTACATTCCCTATTCAGGTTTCCATCTACTCTGTTCCCTTTCCCCTCCCCACTTTTACTTTTTCCCCTTCAATATTCAGTCAGCATTCCACATGCCCTGGTTCTTTTCTGCAGTGGAAAGGATTGACATAAGGCAGTTTGAAGCGTGGTCTGAGAACAGGATAAGGATGCTGTTACCTGGTCAAGGTGGAACTAAGGAATGGTCAGAGCAAGCTCATGCAGGAAAGAGAGATGGACAACCCAGTAACTATCCCACCGTACTTCAGGAGTATCTTAGAGAAAAAGTGATCCACGTACCCGTCTAATTAGAGGGGCAGAGGGGAGAGGAAATGTGGAAATGGAAGAAAATTTTTAAAGTCCTATACTTAGACCCCTGTGACATGCAAGTGAAACCTGCTTAGATGTAGGTAATTTTCAAGCATTGTTATGCCAAAAGGATCAGCAAAGACCAGGTGGTGCCTCCCTTTGAAGGCATTGTCCAGCTTCCTTGTTCCTGAGACCCTGTAACTACTCCTGGGTGTTCTTTGAGCCAATCAAGGTCACAAGAAGGAGGAGGAAGAGGAGGATGGACATTTGATCTAATGTGTTATTTTAGATTAGGACTGACCTGACACGGATAACTCATGTTTGATTTCTTTTGCTCCTCAGCACAAACCCGTTGCATTTGCTGTTCGTACTAATGTCAGCTACTGTGGCGCATTGGATGAAGAATGTCCTGTGCAGGGATCTGCCATCAACTTTGAAGCCAAAGACTTCTTGCACATTAAAGAGGTGGGGCATTGGTGGTACCAGAGATGAGCAGAGGCAGCTTGCATTTGGATTTGTGAGGGGAGGAGTTGCATTGCTGCTGCTAGGGGTGGGTTGAGATGGTTTACTGTGGTGAGCTTAGAGTTTAGACACGCGTGGTCTGAAAGTCCCTTCTCTAAAAAAGTTCTCAAACTTCCCATATAGAAATGGAGTTCAGTTTTTCAAATTGAAATGGGCTTTTGGATGGGAAACTACCAGAAAATCCCAGGGTTGCAGGCAAAAGTGTCTGCAGGATCTGAAGCTTTCATCAGAAGGACCAAAACAGCATCATGCCTTTGTGATGCAAGCACAACCCATTGTTGTGTACATGTGTGTGCAATGTAACAATACATGTACAAAAGGGGTAGAGCTTATGTTGTGACACTCCAAACTGCTTCCATCATTCTCCCCCACATCACAAGCTGCCCTGGGGATGTTTCTGGGTACAGGCTAGGTAGGGAGGTTGTGCAACTCAGAAGAAGGCAATGGTGGAGAACTTGTATATCGTTTGCCAAGAAGTCAACATAGATGTAGCGATGGAGATTCCAGGAGTTGAGTTTGACTCACTTTATCTTTCTCTTGGATAACCAGGAAAGTATGGATTGGGGCAAAGTATGTGATCAGCTTAACTGATCTCAAAATCTTAACTGAAGTATTGCAAATATGAACATATTTATTTATTTATTTCTGTAATTTATGTGCTGCTCAGTTCCAAAAAGGCTTCATGCTGATTACCAATAAAAATAGAAAAAGGAAAAGAATAAAAGAAAACATAACAATACCCCCAAACCAATAACAGCAATCAACCTTCCTCCCCATTAACACCGCGGGGGGGGGGGGGGTGTCAGTATTTACTGTCAGACTCCAAAGGCTTTCTGAAACAGCCAAGTCATAGTGACTTTCCTTGATCCCCAGCAGGGTTGGGGCCGACCTAGCCTTGCATAGAATTCTGTTTCAAAGATATTATCCTGTTAAGCGGTTCCCTGTTTAACTGGATATGTCACCCAAACCCACTAAAGGTAGAGGAAGAGGAAGAGGAAGAGGAAAGAGTAGTTATCCAGGAAAGCGAGATAGGGAAAAGAAGAGGAATAAGAGTCAGGATTTTAGAAGCTTTAAACATTTAGATAAGAGAACAGTTTAATTTAGACCTAGCATCTCATTCCTTGGCTGCTATATCCAGAAGATCAACTGTTTAATTTTAAATTTATCCTGAGGTTGCGGCCTTCCAGGGTTGGAAGAACAGATGTTTAGCTATGATGGCTACCCACCAAATGCTATATTTAATGTATTAGTACTCATACTAAAAATGTATAACTAGAAAAAAACACACTCCAAGCTCTACTCTGATCTGAGTAGCTTAAGAAGAAGAGAGAGATATGCAGGCAGATAGACCCTATCCTCTCTTTCTTTCTCTAGCAGAAAGATCTGGTTTGCACATGACTTTCTTACCCAAGACAAGGGTTCACACATCATACTAAGCCTTAAACCTTGTTCTGAAAATCACAAAGGCCAAAACAAAATAAATCACATTTTGATTATGTGTGATGCTTGACTCTAGCCCAGTGTTTCCCAACCTTGGCAATTCCTGTATGTGTGGACTTCAACTCCCAGAATTCTCAGCAATGTTTATGTTGTTGAAGTCCACACATTTGGAAGCTGCCAAGGTCGGAAACACTAGTCTAGCCTATACGAGTAAAGGTGAAGTGGAGATTAAGTTGGGAATCAAGTCTGTGGCCTTCTCCTGTGATATCCCTTCCAGAAATACAGCAATGACTGGTGGATCGGGCGGCTAGTGAAGGAGGGGGGAGACATCGCCTTCATCCCCAGCCCACAGAGGCTGGAGGCCATACGGCTGAAGCAGGAGCAAAAAGCCAGGTGAGATGGGACAAGGATGTGGAGCATATAATTCTAGCCACAGAAGGAGATGTAAAAATTGTCTGTGGCCATACATTTGGGAGTAGATCATGTGCCCCATTTAAGCTGTTGGTTAGCTAAACTCACCTCCGATGCATAGAATGTATGTAAATATTTAGATTGCTATGATGCTTCTTTTAAGGGCAACATCGATGAAAAATAATTTGGAAAATCAACATTCATGTTTATATTTATTAATAAAATTGGAACTTGGGAGGGAATGTGTCATATAGATGGATTCTGAATTTGTATACACACAACACCATTGAGCACTTTTTTAATCCTAGGTTCTTAACATGTATTTGCTTTCCTCTGCTTCCTCTAGGCAATCTGGTAATCCTGCTGTCAGCAACCGGCGATCGCCTCCCCCATCATTAGGTAAAGACATAAATAGAGCTAAGCGTTTGCCATAATTCTGGGAATACCAAATGTAGGACTGGTTGCTGAGTTCAGCTTCCTGAGAATCTCACACCAAGTTCCTAGACAGAAACAATATACTTGAAAACATGCGGACAATGCCTGGTGAACCTTTGGTATGCTTCATATAAGAACAAGTAGTTTCAGACGCTGTTAAGAAATGGAAAGGTTCTGAGCTTGAAATAGCCCTTTTTGAGGTCAAAATAGCCATTGCAAATTCAAAATGGGATGTGTTGAGATTGGCACATTTCCATAATTTCACAACACTTCTGGCGAATGACCTCTTATGAGTTTGTTCAGGTTCAGAATGGAGTATTTCAAACTTAGAAGTGGTTCAAACCAAAAATGTTTTGCACATCTCTAATTGCCACCGTTTTTTGCATTAAAGCACAGTTGAATTTTTCTATAGTTTAATTTTGGTTTGTGGGACTGGAGATCTGAATTGCAACCACCCCCTAGCTACCAAACCTTTCTAGAATGGCAGAGGAGCTGAGTTTGATCCAGGACCAGATTCTCCCTTCTCTGGAGAGACTGGGTGATGTCAGTGGATGGAGGTTGCCACTGTCCCACTATTCTTCTTCCAAGGAGAGCAGGGAAGATGGTAACAGCTCCTGGAATGTCTTCCTCTGTATGCAAGAGGAGGGAAGCCTTTATTTATATAGCACAGTGGGAGTACCTTCCCTTTATCTCCTTGTGAAAAGAGTACTGGGGCAAAAGAAAGAACTTATTTCAACTCTTGCCTTAGCCTCCTTGGTAGAAGAGTATGTATGGGGCTGAATATTTCAGAACTGTTAAGCAGCTGATTGTTGATAGGAAGTTACCTATGAAGCTGAAGCAATGATGTGACCCAGTTTAGGCTACCAGGAGGAGGTGAAACCTATACATAGGTGCACACACGTGGATGGTCGTATGCATTCATTCTTTTAACCTCTTCAATCTGCAGCATCTGCGGGGGGGTGTGTGTGTGCATGCACACGTGCGTGCGTGTGTCTGAGTAATGCAAGTGATGTCATGGCATCATAAGGCAAGCCCTGCCCCCTTTCTATGTGTATTGTGACATTGCATGCATGTCCAAAAGGGTCAGAGCTTGCAACATAAAGCTGCTTTTGTCATTCTGATGAAAGCAGTGAGTGCCTGCAGGTGACGCCACCTTCAATCCCTAACTGGCTGGCTGGTTGTTGTTGTTGTTGTTGTTGTTGTTGTTGTTTTGCTCCTGTCTGCATTGAACCTTTTCTTGTAGGGGTTTTAGAAAATGGAGCATTCTCCCCACTATTCCCATGCAACTCAGAGATGGAAAGATATGGAAACAGAGCTGATCAGCCTGTCCCCGATTATTTTGTTTGACTCTCCTTGTCTTTGCAGAGAACAGCATTAGTACTTTTAAACAATGCATCCAAATTTGAAGAGGTTTGGCATCCATCCCCTAAAACGTTAACTAAATGAAACGTGCTAAAGCCCCTCTTACCAGAAAGCTGGACTTCCTGAGCTGATCGAATGTAAACGCCGTATGTTTTCTGCAGATGTATTTCTTTCATGGGAAGAGGCAAGCCCACCGAGTATGCTCAGAGGGGTTCTTTGTGGATCTTGATGGGACAGCATGTCTAAATATAAGCCACTTTTATACATCACTGCTTATTTTTTATTTTTTAACTTGAGAAAAGGTGTGTGTTGAACCGCACAGCATATTGTTCTTTTAAAAAATCCCAACAGGTCAGAGTTGGAACTGATAAGGTTTCCACCTTGCCTACTTCACCTGAGTCTGGTCTTTCCCACTGTAATTTTCAGCAAAGGGACAGGGAGGTGGTGAAAGGTAGTCTGGACAGGTGATGCTAAAAATTAGACTTACATGCATTAACATAACAGCCTTATGGGGCAAGAGCACTCTGGTCTGTGCATGCTGAATAGAGTTATGCTTTTGGAAATGGGGTGGTGGTGGAAAAAGAGGGAACAGCTGCTAGGGGAAGAAGGGGTCACCAGACTCTGAGATGAACGTTGTCTGGATTCTCACGGAGTAACATGTGTGCACCTTATATTAATATTAGAATTAAAAGCTCAAGCATGAAGTGGGTGACACCTTTAAGGAGTAGGGCAGATGCTAAATGAGATCTCCAGTGGCTAAGAGCCTTTCCCCATAATTAGCAAAATTTAAAAAGGTAGCAGTTATAGTCTAGATAGTGCAGAATAAGGGAAATCTTAGTCACTAGATTTTGCTTACCTTGGCTTGTCTGGGACATAGCATTTTCAGTGTAGTCCTGAGTGCAAACAATGACTGCCAGTGCTGTAACTTAAATTTCTGTGTGTACATGCCCTGTTGCATTTGGGAAATAATACCAGATACTTTCTGGGAGAAGCCTCCTGGTCTTGTTGCAATTCCAGGAGATCAAATCTCCCACACTGCAGAGCTCTGGTCCTTCCTGCAGTTTTTCTCTTGCTGATTCATGCCTGTTGACAACCCCGTATCTTCTTTCTTTTCCAACAAGCCAAGCAGAAGCAAAAGCAGGTAAGGCCTTAATGCTGAGATTACCTTCTCGGATGCTACTCTTTTCCCCTCCAGACAGTTCCCAAGAAGAAGGCAGGGTGAATTCTGAGCCTGTCTGGTCTAACTTCATATACAGCAGCTTGGATGCTAGGATCGGATCTGAGAGTGGGGCTTCCCTGGAGTCAAAAATCGCTGTTCAGTAATGGCAGAGTTTCCTCTATCACAGGGCTTTCAAAAGGCGCAGTGGGGCTGGGGTCTGTTCCTCTTGCAGAGAATCTGAAGCCCCCATCTGGGGTGCGATATTGTATCAAAAGCAAAATGGGTTGGGGGGAGCTAGTCTTGATGTTTGGGTCATGTGTGTATTTGGTGAAATGTGAGGCTTAGAGAAACCCCTCTTTATCTTTGCTACTTCCCTTTTTTCTCCTTAAGAGTCAGTGGCAGATTTTTGGCTGCAGAATAAGGGGAAAGCCACTTCCTCTGACACACTTTCCTTTTTGCAGGCAGAGCACATCCCTCCCTATGATGTTGTTCCTTCCATGCGGCCAGTGGTGCTGGTGGGGCCCTCCCTGAAAGGATATGAGGTATGGGGATGTGGAAGGGATGAAATTCTCTCCCAAATTCTCTCCTAAACCCACTCCAGATATGCTAGCACTGACTGTGGCTGTCACCTGACCAGCGTCTCTGCTCACTTCCCAATTCACCTGCCTTTCTCTTTCCTCCAGGTGACAGACATGATGCAGAAAGCTCTTTTTGATTTCCTGAAGCACAGATTTGATGGCAGGTGAGGCATTCAAAAAATATCTTTCTCTCCCTCCCCTCCAGTCTCCCCCCACCATCTCCCAAGAGCGTTTAGCAGAGCCATCCTATCTTTTAGAATCTCCATCACGCGTGTTACAGCGGACCTGTCCCTGGCCAAGCGCTCGGTGCTCAACAATCCTGGGAAACGGGCCATCATTGAACGATCTACAACCCGGCCCAGTATCGGTGAGTCCTAAATAATTGTGGTCAGTCTGGTCCCTTATTCATTTCCAGAGAAACTTTAGTTTGGAGAGTGTCTCTACCATGTAGAGGTATCTAACACGTTGATATCTTTAGGGATCAACATAATCTCTTTTAAATAGCACTTACTATTGCTTTATAAATACAGAGATTTTGAACCTGAAGTCAGCAGAGAAATTTGTCTGGAAAATTTTATCTCCTAGAAAATATGGGCAACCTACGTTTGATTTTCTAAATTATTTTCAAGTTCAGCTTTGGATTTTCATAATCCACTTGAGACCTGGCTACAGAAATTCCAAACTAAAACCGTTCAGAAGTGGCAAAATGTTTATGAAAAATTAGCAATAGTGTGGAAGTAGTCTTACAAGCATTACACCTTGAAAGGCAAAGAAAATCCCTCTTTCCCATTTTTATTGTTGCAGCAAGTATTTTATTGGTTAGTTGTGTGGGACCAGAGTAACTGTTTCAGAATCTCCTGGGCAGAGAAGTCCTTCTGTTCTTCTCCTCTGGAACTTCTCTTGCCTGAACAACTGTTCCCAAAATGATCTTTCCCATCTAGTCTTTGTCATTTCAGCATTGGCATCTCACATCTGAATGCAGTTGAATGGTTTATACAAACCATTTTCTCTAGGCTTCAGGAAAGGCATGGAGGAACCATTTCATATCCGCTTTGATGTGAAACAATTATATTGGAGTTTAAAGGCACATAGCCAAAAATAGGTATGAGTGGGAGGGAATGGGGTTATTCCTAAGTGAACATGAATAGAGAAAGAGGAGGGAGGGAGGATTCAAGGACAAGACCAGTACTAAAGTATTGCAGTTCAAAACATCAGTAGGGGCTTAGGACCAAATGACATTGCAACACTGAATCTTAAACAATGAGCATGCACTTAACATTACTGTTGTGGGGAATGGGAATGTCATTTGGGCTTTTGAAGAGTGCAAAGGAGTTTTAACTTTTCCCTTCCTGCTACCATCCCAACAAAGATCATCTCCAGAGGTACCCCTACTGGAGATCCAGTTGGTTATCTAGATCCATGAAATCTAGATCCATGAAAGCCTACATTTAGCAAGAATTGTTAGTTGTTGTCAAGAACCCTCATGTTTAGTATTAGCAGATTGCTTTCAGTTTAAGATGTTTTAAAACTCTTTTGCTCCTCTGCCTATACTGACTAGGCTAATCTAGCTACCTTTCAGCTGTGCATTCTGAGAGGAACCTGATGCTGACAGTATCTATACTGGAGCCCCTTCTGTGTGTGAGGCACCCTGTTGGTAGTATTTCTGCAAAATACAGGAGCTGCAAGTAATTAATATAGTGCTGTATTTGCTGTGCTGAAAACCAGAGCATGAGGTACATGCTAATATGTAGCAAGTGAAGTACAGGTGAAGTACAGGTCACATATTCTTTTGCAGCCGAGGGCACTGCAGTTGAAGGCTCAAATTGCTGCAGTGTTTTTGTGATTCTAAAGTCTATTTGTCCTCTCTTGGCATGCCGATCTGTGCAGAAATTAAATCTAAAATTGAGAATAATTCATTTTCAAATCTTTATGCATGTGCACATTGGAAATAGTTTATAGCTTTTGAAGCACACTACTGTAGGCTTAGAAGTGCACCCAAAAGAACCATCATAAAAGCAGTCTGGGGGAAAAACAGAAGATCGATGGAAAGGCTGTCTGGAGGATGAATGGGGACGTGTACCACGGTCCTTGTGAGTGACTCAGATGTCGTAGTAAGTGGATTACTACAAGTGGATTGTAGACACTGGTAGCTTTTCAAGGAGACAACTACTGCCACAGGTTAAGGAAAGTTACTATGATGTAAAAACTCCTGCAGTTTTTCCATGGCTATTCATGGAATCAGACCTGTTCTAATACTTCTTGCTGGTATCCATGTAGTTACACATGTGGCAGGTGTGAGCAGCTGCCAACCTGTAGGCCAAATGTAGCCCTTTGCTTTTTTTTGGCGGGGAGAGGCACCTAACTGCCAAATTATATTGATGGGATTTTTAGTTTATGTTTGGAAAAAAAAAAGAAATCAATAGGTTTATAATCACTTCCCCCTCCCCTTCCCTGATGACCTCACTGCTTTATCTTATGTGGCTCTTCCAAACTGGAAAAGAACAAACTTTCAGTCACAAATTGTTAACCTTCGCCAGCATATGGGCATGGACTTCCACCAGATGAAGTAGAAGGCTGTGACCTGGCTAAGATAGTGAGAAAAGCTGGAAAATTGTAGAGATTTTACTTTCATTTGACATTGCATTGCAAACATGGATCAGATAACCTCACCTGATTGCTCTTAAACAGCAGTCTAATTGTTCTCCTTGGATATACTTGCTAGCTCAAATCTCTCCATTTTCTGCTGGAGTCAACACATTGTATTTATATTCCTTTTATGTTCCATCAATTCAGACTGTAGCATTTCAGAAACACTTTCTATGCATTTCCCCAAGCATTGACTGAAGAGTAGTGATCGTCCCAAATTCCATTAACAATGCAGTCTATGCAGGCCTATTCAGAAGCAAGCCCTGCTGAGTTCAAGGTGATTGACTCCGAAATATGCACAAAACCACAGTCTGGAGATATCCAACAATACCCCTGAAGCCAAGTGCTGCAGGTTTATGTATTGTTCCGCAGGCTGCTCAGTTGAGATACTTGGTAACACTGGGACAAAATAATATGCCGGTCGATGAATACTCTGCATGGATTTAGTGCTTTCAAATATTTCCAATATTTTTTTTTTTGCTGTAACCCTTACAATCATCATATTATGTAGGCCACCGTTTATAGTAATCCCCAAATTGCAGATTAGCAATCTATGAAAAATCAGTTGGTTACCTCTTGCTACTTCACCAGTTGTGGAAAAATGAATAAATAGAAATGTTGAGTCCAACCACAGGACACCAAATGTGCCCCCACCCCCCCAAAAATCCAACCACCACTGGATTTCTATCCTACCAATTTTTCCCACATTCTGAAGAATCTGGCTGCTGTGGTGTCAACAGCCTTTTTATGTTTTGTTCCTTATCCCTTGAAATTCAGCTGTCACCAGAAAGGCATAACCAAGCTTTCCTCCAATATGCCATCAATATTACATTCAGTCTTAGTGAATAGATTCCAAGAATCACTTAAAAGACAAGCCTATTTTTAGAATCAACAAATTATATTATTGTAAGGCAGTGGTTCTCAAAGTGCAGAGACCCTTTCAGGGGGTCCACGAAGTCAAATAAATATAAATATTTTAAAATTTCTCACTTTTAGGTTCTAATACAGTAAATATTTATAGGTATAATCCACATGAGCCAAAGCTCTTCGGGGTTCTCAATCATTTTTAGGGATGTAAAGGGGTCCTGAGACCAAAATGTTTGAGAACCGCTGTTGTAAGGTATTTTAGCCTTGGTAGATGGCAACATCTGACTGACCTTTCTTGGCTCAGAAACTAGACAGGGTCAGGTCTGGTTAGTATTGGATGGGAGATGAACAGGGACTCTCAGTGCTATAGGCTAGTCTGAGAAATTGAAAAAAAAATCCCAGAAAAAGGCAGCATCAAACTAGTCCCTTACTGTTGCCAAGAAAACTCCAGGGGTGTGTCCATGTGATCACCAGGAGTTGAGATTCACTTGACAGCATTTTTTTAATGTATACTGAAGGCACTTCTACGCAGTAGTGCTTCCCTGCTGTGCATTCTGCACCATTGTGCAAACATCCCCCTGGCTGCTTTCTGGGGAAGGGAAAAGGGTTATCCCGTTGACCAATAGAGAAAAAGAAGAATTATTGGTATTCCAGCCAGTGCCCTATCTCCTCACTGCATTTTTTTTCCTCCAGTGAGGAGGAAATGAAAGGAAACAGCAAAGCTACCTTTCCAAGCGTTCTTGAGTGGGGGCAGAGGCAGAAGCTACAACTCCTTTCAGATGAAAGGAGGCAAATCCCAGGAGACAGAATGAAACTGGAGTTCCCAGGAAGGAGAAGCTTTCTGCTTCGAAGCTCTGGAGACCCTGCAAAACTTTTCTCAACGCATTTCCCCTGGAGAAGGAGCCAAACTAGTTCAGCTTGCCAAGTGCCCCCCAGAAGCCCTGTGGAGATCACGCATCATGGAGATGCAGTGAGTTGGTGCGAGGATCTCAGATTGGCATTCCTCAGCACATGGAAGTGACTCAGGATAAAATTAGACTCATCGATCAGTTGTGAACTATTTTAGGAAAGCATCAATTCTATAACTAAATTAACCTCTCTAAATAAAATATATGCATCCGTTGTAATGTGCTTAATTTCACTTGGGTTAGCTCTCGAGGATCAGAGAGGACAGAACTTCAGCTGTAACTTGAAATGGCTTTCACTTCTTGAGCTTTTCTCCTGAAAGTTGACTTCAGTTTCTCCTTAAATCTTCCTTCTGATCAGTTCCTTGAGAAGGAGTTAAGACATCATCATTACCTTCTCTGAAAGCAGCTGCCTTCCGCTGATGGTTTGCCTAGAAGCTCTTCTGGGGAGCTACCTCCAGAAGACTTCATCTTGGAGTAACTCTTGCAGCTTTTACTCTGGGAGATCCCAGCTAGTTTTCAGCCTTTTCCCAGGCTTTGTTTTAGATACTATCTCTGCAGACATGCTACTCCAGCTACCCATAACTGTTTAAAATTATCCCTTTAATACTGTTCTTGATAGGATCCTTCACCATGAAGGGATGTGAAGATTGGGTTCATGCCTTATCTGAAGCCAAGATTTGTTAAACATGAATTATTGAATAAATTAATTATTGGATGGATGGATGGATGGATGGATGGATGGATGGATGGATGGAGAAAGAAAGAAAGAAAGAAAGAAAGAAAGAAAGAAAGAAAGAAAGAAAGAAAGAAAGAAAGAAAGAAAGAAAGTTCATTCAATGCACCAAGCAATGAACAACAGTGCCTGAATTTAGACCCAAGTTAGCCCAAATAAACCACATTATAGCTTAGTGTAACGTGTGAACTCAGTCACTCATAGTTTAATCGTTTCTGCCAGCTCAGTGGCCTCCGACTTGGAACCAATTCAAGTTGATTGTAAACTCTTAACTGACTTGTTTAATCAGGAATTTGAATGTGCCTAATGTATAACCTTTAAAGATGCAATTGTGAATTACTGGGAAGCAGTAGCCTGGAATTTGGCAGTTGGTCAGCAGCAGGCCTCCATCACAAAGTATCTTACTAGAAGTTATCGTTTCTGCCTCTCCCAGATAATCTTCGTTATCATAACAGTCAAAATATATTTGTAACCATATCCCATATTTTAATCAACTTTTACCTCAGGACTGGTAAGTAATTTTAAAAAGTCCTATTATTTGCTTTTAACATTTCTTTCTGTGTAACCCACAGATATTCCTTACATTCACGTGACATAGTTTAAGCCTAGATTTAAATGGGAATTTAAACTCATGGCAAATCCTGATTATAAAGTCAGTTTTTCACAAAAGGAAAAAAAGGGGGAGTGGGGACAAAAAAGAAAGCAAAGTTGAACACAAATTCTTAGTCACAAGGTTCTCACATTGACCAGGTGGACCAAAATGGCTCAAGAGATGAACGTGGCTGTTTTCTGAGGATGGCCCTGCTTCCTTTCTCAGTCTCTGCTGCAGCCTGATGATTAATGGGCAAGCAGGGGGCAAAGTCCGATGGGCCTGGTTCCCCATTAAAGCCAGAGGAAGGGACTTCCGCTTCGTGTCTCCCTGTCACTGCAGCTTTCAGTGGTGCTAAGCGGGTGTCCCCCTTTCTCCTGGGAAGATGGGCATTGTTTCCCAGTTTGCAGTAAAAGCAAAGCTTGAAAAACAAGGAGGATCATTGGAGGTGAGAAACGAAAGAGATATGTAAGACGTTCCCAGGATGTGACTAGCAGAGGGAAGGGGGCTGAGAAAATGGCTTTTCCTCTGGGAGAGAAGGGCACCCAGTTCACAGTCCTTCTGTTGCCTTCACAGCTGAAGTCCAGAGCGAGATTGAGCGAATCTTTGAATTGGCCAAGTCACTGCAGCTGGTCGTGCTGGATGCTGACACCATCAACCACCCAGCCCAGCTGGCCAAAACCTCTCTGGCTCCCATCATTGTCTACGTCAAAGTCTCTTCCCCAAAGGTGAGCTGGGGACAAGGAGCTACGCCCAGGCGACAGCTTTGCTGGCTTGCAAGGCATCCCACGCCAGCCTTCCCTGTGGTGCTTCCTGCTGCCCCCTCGTGGTGTCTCGCAAAATTAATTCCCAGGTGGTCCCCCTGGAGATACAGTACAAAGCCCCGTGCCTTATTTAACAATCTTTACAACGGATCCACAACAGCGAAAGAAACAGTTACAATCCAAATCACAAAGCTAGTGAGTCAGAGCCATGCTTGTTCCAGAATACAGTATAGAGAGAGTCCCCTCCTGTTCCCGCTCCGAACTTTGCCTGCCCCTTCCGTTCTCAGCTTTAAAAGGCAAGATTCCAGGTGGTAGAAAGACGAGCCTCAGGGAACTTGATAGAAATGGCAGCTACTATCTCTGTAGTCAGCGATGGATTTACGGGGAGAGTCTTTTGGCGGAGAGGGGGGATCGGACATTCTGATTTCAGCTCTTGAGCCAGATAGGCACTCTTGTCTCGATTCATATACCCCCCTGCTTTTATCCTTATATATAAGTCACTTGCTTCAATCCTCAGTGGGTTGGGGGTTTTTTTAGATTTTTTATTCCACCTTTATTATTTTTTATAAGTAACTTAAATAAGTCAGGTGGCGAACATACCTGATACTCCTTCCTCCTCCTATTTTCCCCACAACAACAACCCTGTGAGGTGAGTTGGGCTGAGAGAGAAGGACTGGCCCAAAGTCACCCAGCCGGCTTTTATACCCAAGTTAGGACTAGAACTCAGAGTCTCCTGCTTTCTAGCCTGGTGCCTTCACCACTAGACCAACCTGGCTCTTTTATTTAAGTTTTCTTTTATTTAAATTTACTTTATTTTATTTCTTTATGTTTTACGTTAAAGCTGTTTGTAATGGAGTGGCCTGCCATTTTCTTTTTAAGGAAATTCGGCTGAGAGGTGGGGGATGGCAATGGCTGTTTTCCTTTATGAGAGAAGAGGCAGAGCAATCTCAGCCTTGATCTCTGAGCTAATGTGTGGCCTGATAGGAGGGCACGCTGCCCCCATAATCAGCGGGTCTTCACAGCTACCATATAAGAAAGAGCCACATCAGTCAAGGGGACCCCTCCTCCTCTAATCCCCTCCTTAGGAACCCCATGTTCATTTCCAACAAGGCTAGACAACCTTTTGGTGATGATGGGCTGTATGCAGTGTTGTCCAAACTTGGCCACTTTAAGATGAGTGGACTTCAACTCCCAGAATTCCCCAGCCAGCCATGTTGGCTGGGGAATTCTGGGAGTTGAAGTCCACTCATCTTAAAGTGGCCAAGTTTGGACAACACTGGGCTGTATGTAATATTTAGGAGAAGCTGAGTACTACAGCGCATGAGGGAGTGATTCAAATGGATGATCTTGATTTTTGCTTGGGGGAGGCTTTGGGGATTTCTCTTTGTTTTTCAAGCTATTTTAGCCAAATCATACTGGCTATGTAACAGTTTTCACATGTGTCCTGCGTCAGAATAGCAGAAAACCGTAACACCAATACAGGCAGAGGGATATCTGACCTTCTGGGGAGCCAAGGAAAAGGGGCCAAGGGCCACATATGATATGGAGCTATAGCCACATGACTCAGCAGAAAGGTAATTTTCTTAGTGGCAAGCAGCAGTTGGCTGAGGCTGAGACTTGCCTAAAATGGATAAGTTCTAGCAAGAAGGGCACATTCATTCTCAGGCCGCTGCCTCGCTGATGCACGGAGATAGCTGTAGATCGGCCCTTCCCAATGTAGGCACCTGCCAGATGTGAGGACGAAAGAATTCCCACGCAAGTAGGCCTATTCTTCAGAAGGAGTTAACCCACGTGGAGGTTTGGGGAAGGCTGCTCTAAACGTATTCTAATTCTTAGCCCAGTCACTCACTAAGACTTATAGTAGCTCTAGATTTCATGTGTCTTTGAACTCTTTGCCTATATCTTCTCCTTTTTCGGTGGAAGGTGTTGCAACGCCTTATTAAGTCCAGAGGGAAATCACAGGTGAAGCATCTCAATGTGCAAATGATGGCTGCTGACAAGCTTGTCCAGTGTCCTCCAGTGAGTGTTTTACACATAATGTTTTTGCTTAATCTCCACGTCCTCTTCCTCCTCCTCCTCCTCCTCCTCCTCCTCCTCCTGGCACAGAGTCTGCTTGGGTCATAGGTGAAAGAGATTTCCCTGGGTGTCCTCTCCATTGATGCCCTGCCCCTTCCTTAAAGAGACTGATATAAAGTCATATTCTAGAATCAATTTCCTTTTGGACATGCACAGAGTGCTTTTCCCACAGACTCCAAGCAATACTAGTCTCATTTTATATACATCCTCAGAAGTGTCTGGCATCTTTACAGGGAATTTATGCAAGTTCTCAGTTAATAGATTTACTTACTCAGGAATCCAGGCTCTCACTGAATTTGGGGAAACCATTTAAGCCTTAAATGTACAGTGATAGCTCTGTGCCTGTTTTAAGAGAGATGCCATTTCCCAGTACTTAATCATGGTCACTACTGAACACTATAACCCTTGTACGATGCCTCAACAGCTGTTGTCTCTGTTCGAGTCTTCCTCTGTCTGCCGCCTTACAGGGGTGTTGAACCAGAGTTCCCACTCTTCCCCCGCCACTGCTGTTGTTCTGGTTTGGGATTGTGGGAGCAGGAATACAATACAGAGGTGGCCCCAAGGGCAGATCACAGTGGTTTATAACTCTGGAGCTTACTCCTTCCTCTTCCTTCCGATCTTTGCTGTTTGTTCCCCAAGGAGCTCTTTGATGTGATCCTAGATGAGAACCAGCTGGAGGATGCTTGTGAACATCTGGCTGAGTATTTGGAGGTATACTGGCGAGCAACCCACCACCCCGCACATGGCCTTGGGAGCCAAAACCTCCTGACGGCTTCTACTGCCATTCCTGGCCTGCAGGTACAACAAACTGCCTTCTTGCCCCAAATGAAGTCTCTCTAGTACAGCATCTGGTTTCTAGTAGTGACTGTGTCAGATGTTTCCAAGTTCATTTAGGGACTGCAGAGGCAATAGGCTACCCTTGTTATCGCTAACAATTGGAGTTGCTATTATACTGTCCCCAAACTGAACATCAGATGGGACAGGGAACCCAGGCCCTCCAGGTACTGGACTTCAGATCCCATCAGCCATAGCCAGCATTGCCAGTGGTAATTGTCTGTGTCCAAGAATATTTTGATTGGGTTAATCTCTTAGAGAATCTTCCACCAGCTACGCTTCTCATTCTAAAAGGCTAACTTTTGGTGAGGTTGAAGAGACCAGTATATAGCTAAGCCTCATTAACCCATGAAGAAATATAAGCAAATTTATTCTGTCTCTCCTTTCAATCCCCCAAGGTAGCTGATTGATTTGATTAAAATGTTTGTAGGGAGACTAGTATGGAAGCAAAGAATTGGATAGTCCTAATCCAAGTGAAATTACATGTTCATAAATACTGTAATTGGAAACAGCGTGTATGAGGCGTAACACAGTCCTGTGCACATAAAGAAATTGCAGGGCATTGGTAGGATTTATTTCGGGTCTGTGTGCGTGAAAGTGTAACTTCAGCCAAGGTTTCAGTAATTTCGGTATGAGTGCAGTGAACGGTAGATGGATTGGGGATCCTGCAGTGTAGTCCCACAGAAGCTCTTGGATGGAGCAAATTAGGGGCCAAATTCCAGCCCAGCCGTGGCCGTCCTGCCTGGAGGGTGCTGGGCAGTGGAAGGCTTGTTAATGACTTCTTCTGCGGTTCCCCCCCTCCTCAGAGCCAGGCCCCGATGGGTGAGCAGGACAGCGAGCGCTCCCCGGTGGAGCACGACAGCTTGATGCAGTCTGACGAAGTGAGCGATGCCTCGCGCAAGATGTGGACGGCGTCCTCTCAGCGCAGCTCCCGGCACCTGGAGGATGAATATGCCGATACCTACACTGACCTGTACCAGCCTCACCGCAACCACAACAGTGGCCTGCGCAGCACCAACGGCCACGACTCGCAGGACCGTCTCCTGGAGCGCGACTCTGAGCACAATCACAATGACAGGAACTGGCAACGCAACCGGCCCTGGGCCAAAGACAGTTATTGACACTTCCTGGCCAGGCATCCAGGGACGCAAGACACGCCGCTGCTGTCCTTGCCCTCTCCCAAACTGAGTTAATTGCCTGATCTCCAGCCTCTGTCTCTTTCCCTTTGTAGCTGAACCCCACCAAGTGCAGGCCCTGCCCCAGTACACAGGTGCTATCTAGGGAAGCCCAGACGTGGCCATGGTTGCCTAAAAGTGGGGTAGGCGATGTGTCTTGCCCACTTTTGCTGTGGATTACGAGGGCCATGGTAATATCCTTGCAGGGTAAACTCCACCGGCAGCTTCGCATCCCAGTTCTGTTTTGGGCGGGGTGGGGAGGGTAGGAGTTGGATTTGGGCTTCTGCATCTCAGAGGAGGACAACTCTTCCAAGGGAGAAGCTGGTTGTAGCTCCTCCTGAACTGAGCAGGAGAACAGAGCTGAAGATTACAAGCGAGAGCGAGCTAGGCATGCTGAGTCCGTACGGTGAGTTTATTTCTTCCAAATGGGAGAAGCAGAGCATCACTTTTTGCCTTGCCCTAAGATTAGACCTGTGTGCTTGTGTCACAAGATCAGTCCGGAAACTGAGATTGGTGTAGATACCAAGAGTGCTAAGTAAGAGTGCTGTACTCTAGGAATTGATATGGGTGAACACCAGTGCTGATTCAATTACAGGGCATGATCTTCATGGCACTGGCAACCATTTTGTGCAAGTGCTTCAGTGAATCATGTACAAGAAGCAGCAGATGAGGCTGAACTGCATTATTTCAGCCTGCCTATAAAAAGTAATATATTAGGAAGAAGGTAGAACTAAAATGCTCCCTGACATTTAATGTTCTGTATTCAGGGAACTTAGTTTCATTTAAAATTGAAATGATGAAAGAACGTTCAGCTATGGCAGGATGATCCAAGAAGTTATTGGCAGGTGATGTGCTGCCGATTTGGATATAATCAAAGTATCACAAGGCCAAAAGACATAGGATATTATAAATGTTCGTGAAGATCATTGAGAGGGCTACACAGCTTCCATCTTCTGTTGCCCTTGCCATTATGGATAGATGGATAGGGCCAGATACAAAAGAAAAAAACCACTCCAAACTTCAGACTTGCCCAAGGTTTTTCTTAGTCTTCATATTGTTCAATGTAACTTCCATGACTTTGAAGCAAGTTACCTATTCTAAAGAAGCTGAGATGCAAATTATGTGCTGTGCACTAGTGCATGTAATAAAGCCTCAAGGCTTTCAGAAGAAAAGCAGGAACATTTGGTAGAGAAGCAACAGGAGAGGGGTTTAGCCTTTTCCATCCTAGCTCAAAAATATCCTCTGCCCAACTCACCCCAGCCAGCTGGCTGCCTTTTCTAGATGGATTTTTAGATCTAAGGGGGGAATCTTCAGCAGAGAAAATTATTTTGCACAGAAAATAGCCAGTGTAGAAGGGTTTAAGGAGGCCCTTTCCTAACCTTGCTGGCCTTCTGCTCCAAAACTAGTTCATCCCCAATAGAGTGAAATCCTTGAAACCCTCATTTCCTTGGAACAACAACCCAACGCTCAGCCTTGTTCCTCTTGTCCTGCTTGTAGGACTAGGTCATCTCCTGCATACAGTCACTTCTGTTAGAGGACTAGTGGGAAGACATTTTTAAAACCACAATATGAGATGCTTAAGTCTGTATCCTCCTCACTCTTTCCAGAATTCCTTGCTAATTGCATGCAACCTTGATCTTCCACATTCTGCTTGTTTTGTGGGATGAGGAAGGAAGATGAAGTGCTGAGTCTCTACGGGTTCTGCTATTTCATGGTGACTCCTATCCTCAGCACTTTGGACTTCCATCTTGTGGAAGTGGCACAGGGCTATAGCCATCCTATTTCCTGCTTTCTCTAATGCACAACCCCTGCTCTTCCACTCCCCTCTTCCATTTTGGTGGAGAGCGGGTGGCAGCCCCTTCCCTCCACAAGCACGTACAGCTACCAGAAAGCAGCCTGTAAATACTGCCCACTAGCATTGGGAGTTGTGTTGAGTGTCTGTTGTACCCCTGGATTGTCCAGAGCCGAAGGGGAAATGTTCTTCCTCTTTTGTGGCTTAGGTGGTTTGAAGGTAGGGAGATCTATTTCTGTCCCTGCGGTTGTTGTTTGATGGGCTGCAGCAACAGCTTTGTTACTCTTTTGTAGAGAGCACTTATTTCCCCCCAAACTTGTAAGCCGTTCGAAACAACAAGCATTTGCTATTTATAAAATGTGGCTGAGTGGATGTTATTTAGAGCACAGCTGCGAGGACACTGGGATGGAGTGATTTGAAGTGGACAGAACTCAAGATGGTGTTGGCTGGTGTTCATAACACCCATCCCCTATACAACATTAAACCCAACACGGTTCCATAGCCAGAGCCTGGGATGAACAGACTCCCTATGATGAGTGTTCAGCATTCATCCACCACAATTTTAAATTGGCTCCAGAGCTATTCTCTTCTGAGGCAGGAGTAAGGGTTGGACTGCTCTCATTTGTAGCGCCTTCGGCTACAGCTCCCAGGGTTCCTTGAGGGAAATCTGTGACAAGTACATGTGATACATAAGCCACACAATAGCAGTATAATTAATTGTCTCAAGAGTTCAGGCACAGCAACTTTCATGTTAAAGTGCAAAAGGTTCAACTACTGTAGCTGGAATAAACAAGGCCCTCCTCTTATTTCAAATGGCACTTGTACAATGGGGAGAAAAGCAGGTCGGTCAGTGGTAAATAGAATTGACTGTAATCCTCAAGTTCTCGATTGATGATTTACCCATCAGTTGCATTCAACCTAGGAAGAGTGCTGAGTAGCATCTAACCTTCCTCAGATAATAACCAAAACACTGCAATTGCCTTTTAATTACAGTAAAATGTCAGAAGTCTGCCTATTAACCAATACTCATATTAAAGTGTGTGTAACACACCATATAAATAGCATTTCTGCTTGCTCCCAGTGTATCTATTCTGGCTTTCAGATGTAGTAGAACAAACCCAGCCTAACATCAACTTTTCCCTAACTGCCTAGCAAGAGGTCGTCTCCCAAAGGGCTTCTCCTTTCCATGCACATAATGCATTTTTGAAATTCTCACTTTGAACATTGAGAATTCAATTGAGAAATTGTTTTGAGGAATGAGTACCCAACAGCAAGCCTCATTGTTTCTGGCTTTCAAGAAATGTTTTAGAAAGCCATGGCCTGGAAATCTAGCTTGTAGGCAATGTGAGCTAGTCTGTAAAGCCATACTTTTTGCAGAATTCCAGACCATAAATTTGGTTTAAAAAAAAATATTTTTGTATCAATTGCCTTTAAAGTGAAAACCTAAACAGCTGGCCTCAGTAGAACCCATCAGTTGCAATGAGATAAGCTATAGTATACAGTCTAAAAATGAGCATAACAAATATCTCCTCATTGCATCATCCTAATGGGGATGCAAATGGAGAATAATCATGTTCATAAGCCTAGACATTTGTGTATCAGGTTGTGCAATTTTGCATAGTGTGAAATGCAGCACGAGAAGCGTTTTCAAGTAGTTTCTCAAGCTTGTGCTATGAAGTTGATGAACAGCCAGGAATGTCACCTTAAGAGCATGGAAGGTTACATAAACAGGGGACTCTCTAGTAGCCCTAATATGACTATAACATGGCACAATTGACAACTGACTACCCTCTCCCTCAAACGCCTGGTTTAATAGGGTTGCAACACATATTTTGTAAACAAAAGAGAACCCAACATTTGCCTCAACGGCTAGCACTTTTTCCTGAGACTTTTAGAACTGATGTCAAACACCGCTATTTTGCCCATGATTATCATTGCCAATCATTAAATAAAAACTGGTCAAAGGAGCAAAAAAATGTTTTTTCCAAATTCAGCTTACAGCCTTACCTGCTACCTCAGAAGAAAACTACAGCAGCTACTGCCAGAGGAAATTATTGGCTTTGAAGGAAACAAGGCATTTCTTTGATTTCTCCAGTCTTCTCAATTTAAGTATTATTTTGCTCCAAGCAGTGCTGCTGTTTCTCATTCACATATAATGTAAAATAGCACAGCGTTAAGCAGCCAACTTATTCTTATTTTTAATTGATAGTCCCTTTAGCAGAATTGCTTCATTCAAAAGACACAGCAGCAGTAGAACTATGACAGCCGTATCACGAATCTTTACAAAGTACATATTTTTACTTGTGAAAAACCAAGAATAAACAGGCAGACAAGTGAACAATATTTCATATGGATTTATAGTAATTTTTTTTTCAAATCATTGAAAAAAATAAGAGTCTTTCTGTACATTATCTGCCCTTTTTATGCAGGGGGAGGCAGTTCTGGATAAAACAAAAACAAAGTATTGCATTGAAACAACAGCTTGGGATTATAAATGGGAAGAAGTCCTCACTGGAGCAGGAAAAGGTCTGTAAAACTAGGTGACCGCAAACAGAATTCTCCTCATCACTGAGTCAAGCCCAAAGTCTTTCTTGTCTGATTTTTGGACAAGAGGGGAGATGTAGAAGTAGATACCTGAAACCCCCTCTGAATATGGTTTGGAAGTATCAATCAGCAAGGTGAGACTGCTGGCCATTCTCAACAAAAAAGAAATACAAGTTTTCCATAGACATCATCTTCAAGAAGAAAATTAAGAGATTTGTTGAGATCAGGATTTGTAAGATGACATTCTGTCTCTTGGAGTAATGTTCCCATTGTCCAGTCTTGAATTCTATGCAGGGTTATATATAGTGGGAAAAGTGTATCTACATTCACAGAAAATGAGAAAATGAAACAGCCACTTCATTGTTAAAGACTAGAAGAGCCTCTATGCTTTACCCTGTGTCACGGCCTTGGCCTCAAATGGTGGTCAAAGGCTGCCCCTGGTTATCATACAAGGGGGGGGGGGGGCTCCTTGTAGCTTAACTACACACTCAGGCAAAGATAGTCTCCTCCCGACGCTTCTTAGTGAGGATGGTTCCTGGTTTGTGTTGGGCATCTGGATGGTTGGCCAGTTCTGGGGGGCATGAAGATACTGGACTCTCAAGGATAGCTTGTTTAAGGTCATAGAAGACAGCAGAGTCCTCTTTGGTGACAAAAGAAATAGCTACACCACTTTTGCCAGCTCGTCCCGTTCGACCAATACGGTGGATGTAATCTACAACAAAGAAGGAATTAAGTTGTCAAGGCACAGACATTGTTGGTATATAGGATGCAATCTGGAGACCCGGTGGACTCAGGAGAACTGTATGGCTATCACTTAACAGAAGCATAAAGAAGTTTAAAGAGAGCAGTAAACAACCGATAGAGCACTTCAGGGGTCAAAGTACTTTCCTTACATTATTTCAACAATCCTGGGACTAGCCTTTAAGACAAGTTGCTGAGAGGTACTGGTTTAGTCAAAATTATCTAGTATGAATGCAACTGGAAAAATATTTAAATTACATACTTTATGGTTTATGCATTTTGTCATGATTCACCATCAGCATTCAGCAGTGTACTGCTAGGAGAATCCACATTCCTATGAGATTGACTGGAGGTAAAGCTGTTAATATTCCAGCCGCCCTGCCTTACTGATATTCACACATACCCACACACACCAGTTCTTCCTGATTTATTTCAGAGGAAAGAACTACCGAATATTCCATAGACAGGGGAACTTGAAGGAAAGGAATAATAATGGATAGCTCACCTTCTATGTTTTTAGCCATATCATAATTCACCACCATGGACACATCCTGAATGTCAATACCACGACCAGCTACATCTGTGGCCACCAAAATGTCCTTGGCACCAGCCTTCAAATTGGAGAGGGCAAATTCACGCTGCTCCTGACCTTTACCACCATGAAGGGTGCAAGCATTATACTGTAGAGATAGGGAGAACAGCATGTTAAGAACAGTCAAATAGTTGTGGTGGGAGTGGTGGTGAAGAGAAGCAGGCAGGAACTAATATTGATTATTTCAAAGGCAAATATATGGGGACTGCAGAAGAATTAGCTCGACCATTTCCATATAATTTTAGAGGTACCTTGCAAGTTACTTTAGGGAGAAATATAACTGGCAGCAGGGACAGACCTGTTTTAGCAATAAAGTGCCCAGATAAAAAGCTCCTGCAGACAGAGAGTTGTTTATGAAATTCATGAAAACATATTACTCGCTATTTGCTCAACAGTCGATTGCAACAGAACAGAAGAGAGAAAAAACACACTGTCCAAAACATAAGAAACATTCCATTCTGGGAGCCTGGATGCCTCAAAAACTGGCCCAGGAAACCCTAGCAAGCCTTGACCCTAACACAGATTTGCAATTCTATAATAGGATTGCAACTCACCCCCATTTTCTCCAAGGATTTGGCCAATACATCACAGCCCTTCTTCTGATTGACAAAGATGATGATAGGCGGATCAAAACCTTGCTCCAAAATAGCCAAGAGTTTCTTTCTGTGTAAGTGAAAGGGGGGAAAACGGCAAGGAATAAGCAGGAAGTAGGATCTTCCAGCTGGGGCTGGAAGATATCACATATTAAGCTAAAATGTCCTGCTGCATCCTAGCTTTCTGCTCTAGTAGTACACGTACATCACAGTATGCTGAAGCCTTTTTCATCTCTGTGCCACCATTTTAGGAATAGTTTAATGCCCCGTCATGCAAAAACCCCACAGACATAATCCTGCCTTGGAATTTATTTGCCCAGAGCACTTATTTCAAATAGATACACAAACAGCAGACATGCTGTGCTGAAGAGGAAAAAAAACCCCTCCAAGGCAATAATGACAAGGTGGTCATATACTGCTACATGTTACTTTCTCAAAACTGTTTAAACTTGTAACGGGCAGATTTTTATCTAGAATACCAGAGTGCTTCATGTCACGTAAGCAAAGGACAAGCAGCACAGGACAGCTCTCCAATGAACGAGAAAGGTGCATTTCTGCCCATTGGGGCAGGGCATGGGCACTTTCACCAAAAAGGGGTGTAGTGCCTGATTTGCTTGTGGACTTGTCTGTTGCTGAACTAGAGGTCAGTGGGTCTTCTCTGGACTAGTCTTCAGAGGACAGAAAAAGCACAAAGGGGGTGCCAATTAAATTTTTAAAACATTTTAAAGTAAATTCAACTAACAAATATAATAATTGTCCAACCAAATTAGTTTTATGTTTAATAAATATACAAAATATAAGTGTATGAGTAAACCAAATTATTCATATTGCTGTTTAAATTCTTAAAATAGGACAGGAAACTTAGATTAATAAAGGGTGGCAAAAATGAATATTGGATATATTTCAATTTTTCCCAAAGTCCCTGTTTTTCTCAGAATAAAAGAAAGAAAAACAGAATAAAACTTGTTTTCCTTACCTTCAAAGTTTATGGAAAAGTTATGTCTTTAAACAAGCCCAAGTTCCTATTGTTCACCTCCCATACTAATACTTACCTCTTCTCTGATTCCGACATGAGGAAGACCTTTTGCTCCACACGCTCATGTGGTTTGCCAGCTGAGCCAATATAAACCACAGCTGGCCGGCGCAAGTAACTGCGGGCCAGACGTTCCACAGCAGGCGGCATGGTTGCTGTGAACATCACAGTCTACCAGGGAGACAGGACACAGAGAGAAAGAAATAATATGTACAAAGATTCTTACTCCATAGAACGTTTCTGCCTCTTATTCCACAGAACAAAAACCTCTCAAAAAACACTTCTGAGAACTGTTTTCCTTATTGGGAAAGCCTATATCAACTTTTTCCTTTGCACTAAGACATCTGAACTCTCACGTGAACACAGCTTCTTAAGCATCATAGCATGCAATTACTAAAGTATTTCCATAATTGCCATGACCATTCAACTCCCAACCAGAAGAAAATTCCTTTTCATCATGTGTAACTCATTTACATTTGAAAGCTGACCAGGTGAGATTAAGAGGCAGAATTCTGTGTCAAAAGGTGGAACTCAGTTTAAATTGTTGTATTTTTTAAAAAAGCAGAGCTGATAACAAGACATCTAAACACCACCAACCTGCCGGTATTTATGCTTGCCCGACTCAAAGTTGGCCAGCATCTTCTCTGGGTCCTCAGCCTCATCAGTATCTGGTTTCTGGTTAGTAACAGGCATGTGCTCCAGAATCTTTTGCACGTCAGGTTCGAAACCCATGTCAATCATACGGTCAGCCTCATCCAATACCACGTAGGTACAACGGCTCAGCACCAGGTAGCGGTTCTCCAACACGTCAATCAGTCGGCCAGGTGTAGCAATCACAATCTGGAATTCAGAGGAGAAACGTGCTTGTGTCTGCCCTGGCGTTCAAGGCCAAAATTAATCTTTCCCTTCCTTCGTCCAACAAGTTCTGGAAACAAAGTAGCACTTCTCAGAGTTGTGTCTAGTCGGGGACACTGAGCCAGGCTGTGGAGTTAAGGGAATATTAAGCTACGCATAGTTGTCATTTACCTTTTACAGAGGCCACTTTGCCAATCTACAAAGCGAGCATTAGTGACTAGGAAGCACGGTGAATTTTATTATGACCTCACCTCGCAACCCATGCGGAGGCGGAAGCCTTGGTCCTCACGTGAGATCCCACCAATGACAGCCACGGTGCGAATGCCCAGGGGCTTTCCAAACTTAATGGTTTCTTCCTCAATTTGCTGAGCCAACTCACGAGTGGGAGCTAAGATGATGGCATAGGGACCTTGATCTGATTCCTCAATCCTGCAGTGAAGAAACACGGCAAGGTGAATGGTAAACAGTGTCAATCTGAACTGTGAAAACTTAGAATATTTTTTAACATATATTAACATCCTTGCAATCTAGGTCCAGCTAAATCATCTTGAAACATGTTAAAGCAAGTCTCCCGTCATTTCTACTCCTACTTTGACAAAGCACTTCCTAGGGTTCTGGATTATGAGACTTAATGGGCTCCCACGGGACCAGATTATTCCTAATTCATCTAGTGGCAATTGTTGAATGAAGTCATGCAGTTTTTTACATAGACTATGGCAAAGTTTGCCCAATCAGGGCCTCTTCCAAATGTGCGGAAGTCCACATATCCAAATGGTGTCCGGTTGAGTATGGGTGAACCACATGAAACAAGGAACTCTAATAAGGTCACTGCAAGTGAAAGTGAGGAGGGGGTGAGCAGGGGACTATTTATGCACTGCAATCTGGCTTATATCTAACATGTCTTGTTTGTGAGCTTCCCCAAAGCATCTTACTGAACTCTGTCAGAAACAGTAATGCCGGATTAGAGTAACCTTTTTTCTGACCAAAACTTAACTTCTACATCAAATTGTAACTGTAGCCTTGCACATTCTATGCTATAACCTGGGAAGCGTCACTTGATTGTGGAAAAAGCTTCATTCCTGCACAAAACATTTTTTACATTGAATCCCTTAGTGCAATTCTCCATTTTGCCATCACACAGAACTGAAAATTCAGGGAGATGATTGAATTTTCTTAGAATGGCCAACAGAACATTGTTTATTGTATCAGTACTTGATATACAGGACAAATATCAACCCTTTAATATTTATCCCCAATCTCCTCAAAGTCTTTTTCTTCTCTAGACAGATGTCCCAACCCCCTCACCTATCAATCTTGGGCAGAGTGGTGATCCACACCAGAAGTGGAATAAGGAAGGCAGCTGTTTTTCCACTACCAGTCTCTGCTACACCAATGATATCACGATTCTGCAAACCAATAGGGATGGCTTGACGCTGGATAGGAGTAGGTTCCTGTGCAAAACAAGGAAGAGTTTGTCAAGATACATCTGACCTTTTTAAGAGAAATCATCCAAGGTCAAGGCACCTTTAACAGAATCCAGGAAATGCAATCTTCAGTTGTGGCTACTGCCACCATCGCCCTACTTTTAAATCAAGTGTCTTGGATTCACTGTCTACCTGTAATGGCAAAGCTAAATTATTTCACACTGATAGTAAACAATACCCTATGCAGATTCTAGTTTTAAAATGACATCATTATAACAAACCAAAGAACCAATCAGCTTCAGGAGCTGAACAATCTCTCACCTTATAGCCACATTTGTCAATAACCTCCAAGATGTGAGGGGGCAATGAGGAGTCTTTCCAGGAGCGAATGGGGTTTGGAATCTTGCCCCCCTTGGTGGTGATGCTGTAATCCTCCCGGAAGATACGCCAGTCCCTGTCTGTCATTTCATCAAGTTTCTTTTGAGACCAGTGCCTGTCATCCCACCGCTGCTTAGCCTCCTTTTTACGCAACTTGCGCAAACGCGCCCTGCCAAGAGAGAAAGTTTAATCCCAAGAAGTCAGGCAAAATTATTGTAAACAAAACCAATAAACACAAAAGCAGCAGGAAACATTTACCCCACAATAATACTCACGGAGGAAATTTTGCACAGCTAGGGTTATCCCCAAAACTATAGGATTTGATTACCAACAAAACATAGAGTATATGACAAAATTCATATAATTCCCCTCAGTAAGATTCTTTAGCTGATTATTTGAAGGATGGAGGCTTTTTTGCAAAACTGGCAGAAGAAATACTGGCTGTTTGATCTTTCCAATTCCCTGCTTTAGCCCAAATTCTACTATTTTCCAATACATTACTTCTCCACCTCTTATTGCTACTGTAATATTTTGCAAAGCATTGCACTAGAATACATTTTCCATCTCTATTTGAACACCAAAATCCAGTGAAACTGCACAAGCGTAAGTCTGTGTCACTCATAGTGGGGACTCTTGTCTTAATCCTTTCAATTCCCAACATCTTTCACCAACCCTGAATGAAACCTACTCTTCTTGCTCCTTCTCTTCCAGTGTTCGCCGCTTCTCCATCAGGTCTCCATAGAAACGTGATTGTTCCCGCTTCTGCTGTTTCAAGTCAATGCCAGCAATGAAACCACGCCCCAGCAATTGAACCTGGTGTCGCTCCTTATACCTGTTGAGGGATATGTCAACAAGCCATGATGCACTTTAACATGTAAGCCTTTCGCCTTACCCTTTTAGAAGTTTTCAGAAAGTTGGGAACCTCCAATTTGAATTTTTGGTTAAACCATGGAGCAAAGATCAATCGTTGAGCTACATAATAATGTATAGGCAGCATAATGATGAAAAATGCTCTTTTGGTGGCCAATGCCTCCCGTGCACATATTGTACAAATGCCAACTTGCTACTTGATGATCACACAAAGCCGCCTCATGGTAAATCTAACCTCGTGCTCTCTATTCTACATTCTAATAGCTTGTCCAGGACTCACGCATTCTTTGGGTGCCAGCTGGGCAGAGCCAAGTGAGATAAGTGGGAAAACATCTTGCACCTCAACCTGGGATTCTTTTGAGCTTGCAGAACCTGAGGACACGGCAGGTTCTTTGGTTGCAGGAGCTCTGCTGCCTTTTGTTTAGATACTTGCTCCTCCTGGCTCCTTTGGGTACCTGGGAGAACATGGGAAGCTGGGTTTGGGAACAAGATTAACTATCAAATGCAAGTGGTCTGCCCAAGTCAAGTAGGCAAATGAATCTGTTTTCCATAAATTTGCATAATTTATATCAATGGGAAATTCTAAATTCTTGCAGGACAAGTAACACCGTGTAAATCTAAATCCTTAAGACTTCCTTATCCATCCCTTCCTTATAGAGGTAAGACTGTCCTTGGTCTTTTGTATTACACCAAAATGCTTTTCCACGTTCCCTTCACTGTATTCTTCCCAGGAGAAACAAGGCAGGAGTAAACATTTTCCACCGCGTCATTGAGCTGAGACCAGTCCATATTGCGAAGCAGTAGACCCTCCTGTAGCTCTGCCTCTTGAAGAAACACTCACAAAGGATTGTAGTCAATAGACGTATCTTCCGAAGCATCCCACTCAAAGACGAATTTGCGGTCGTTCAGATGCCGAGTACGCCTCCGTTTCTTGATCCCACCCAAATATCGTTCCTGGCAGGGATGAGACATTTCCACATTCAGTTTTTATCCTATCCTATCTTCTCTATGAAGAAACAATACAGCTAACGGGATCAAATAATGTATTTGTATAGGGCCACCTAATGGCAGGGGTGCAAAATTAGGAATTCCTGGGTCACAGTTCAAACCCTTTATCAACAGGCTTCAGCTTTACTCATCTGAAGTTCATCTCTCAGCCCTGATTCTCTAAGCAGTGTTTATCTTGGACTCATATGCAGGAGCCGAGATTCATGAAACAGTTGGAAGAGGTGATCAGAACCAACTCTAATTTACAGATGTTCCAACGAACCCCATCCCCTTTTGAGCAGCGGGCTGCAGCTGCCCAAGCCAGCAAGCATTACTTTGATGGCGTGCAGCTCCTTGGTCTTGTCTTTCTCCTCACGGATTTTCTGCCGCCCTTCCTCATCTTCATTGCCATTGGTCTCTCGTTCCATGCGCTCTCTTCGCTCACGCCGCTCCCTCTCCTGAGGGTCTTCTACAAGTAGGGTAAATAATAGATTTTCACAAAGTTAATATCAGGAAAACAAACTTAGAGCATACAACTTGTGGATAAATTGCACAATATCCAAGGGAAAAAAATGTACCTAGCATCTTTCTTCCCATTTCTTGGAATTGCTTTCTCTTTTTTCTCTCGTCTTCCAGCAACCGCTGTCGTTCCTCCACCTCCTGCTGCCGACGCTTTAAGGCCTCTGCCTCTCGTTCTGCCTTGGAAAGGAACTTGGGCTGCAAGAAATCACAACCAGATGGAGTACAAAGAAATATCCTTTTGTTCAAGTTACCAAAAAGTGAAATAATGTTAAGACACACCTAGATCTGTTGTTCTCTAACCTGGTGCCCTTTAGGTATGTTGGACTATAACCCCCACAAATTCCCAGCTAAATAACATGTCAGACTAGGCTGGAAAAGGCTGCTGTAATCCAATATGTCTTCCATCAGGTCTTCCAAAAGTTAATTGATACTTGGAAGCAGAGAAAGTGGAGAGATGCTCCATGGACTCACCTTAGCTTCAGCCTCTTCTTCAGCTTTCTTCTTGGCCAGCAGCTCCTCCAGAGAAAGCGGCTGAGCCTGTGAACAATACAGATGCTCATCAAGGTACCAAGAATAGTCACTAAAAACAGGAGCTGCTACTATAAAAGCTACGTGGCTGTGGACAGGACTAGATAAGAGCAGCCCACAAAATTCAGAAAAGAAAAAATTGAAGAGCATAAAAGCTATTCTTTTTAAGCAGATCATTGAAAATAACTGTTCTTTAATATCAGAGTGCATTCTTGACAGTTATTCTGAAGATCAAGAAGATGCATGAGTACCTTTTCTTTCTTGGACAATGAATCATCATCTTCATCTTTGCGAGAGTCTCTGTCTTTCCTTGATTTGGAATCTTTGTTCCGACTTGGGGAAATGCTCCTGAAACAGAGAGGAAAGAGTCAAAAGGGAAGCAACCTTGCTCTGCCCCAGTCAGAATCCATACATTTTGCCTGGCACTGACAACAAATAAAAATATGTGAGTGTGAGGCCTCTCACCCTTGGGAGGAATGTCATTCTGTTTCTGGTATCACAACTCAGAGGACAAGATTGGAACAATCTCCTGATACCCTCCAAAGCTCTGATTCTGGACTGATCTAAAACTGTGCCACAATTCAAAAATGAAACCAGCGATCCCAGCTCAGAATGAGGAACTTTCAGAGATGCTTTAAAATATAATGAATGTAAGAAGCCCCACCCTTCCTCGCAATATTGGAAACTAACAATTATTGCAGGTTCACAGAGTTTTGAAGGCATTCACTATACCCTGAAAATCTAGCACAAGCGGGATAATACCCATGCTCCTCTCTAGCTATCAGCACCAGGCCTTCTTTTGATATTGGGCTTCAAAAAGCCTTGGAGAGAAGTAATAAAGGAAACCGCAAGATCCTCTCTGAAACTGAAGAGAAAGTCTGGGGAACTTTTATTTATTTATATATATATTTGCATATAACTTGCAAAATGGTTTTAATGCTGAATTTCCAAAAATTCCAAGCACTCATCTACCAAAATATACCCAGCAGGAAAATATGTTTAGCCCTTTCCCAAAGCTACAGTTGTGCCCTTTATTGGAGGGTTTAGAGACTTTCTGAAACCTTGCAGGTCTGTGAAAATTATCCTCACATTGTCACAAAGTTGGAAAGAATTTGGGAACTCACCATGTCAGTAAAGGGAGGCACATGGCAAACAAAATTATGGAACCATACCACGAGAATATACTCTACAGACTTCCTGAATGCATTTTTTCAGTTATGACTACACTTTAAATTAAAAGGGACCAAGACAAGTAGAAGTATGCCTTTCGGTGCCCTATGCAAAATATATGTACTGGAAGACCACTAATAGTATTTAAAAAAAAAAGCTCAGCAAGAGACATTGGTTCACACAGCTGATTTCTGAATAGTGTGTAGCTAGCAAGACAATTTACTCAACAAATTTTCTAGTCCTATCATCATGGCTGGAATACAATTTCAGCAAATGTTATTTCTTAAGTCTTGAATAAAATGTGTTTGAGATTGATTTCTTAATTCTTGTCAACCAGTGATAGTTATTAGTGGGCCTCTAGATATGGTTGCATTACTCTAAGCATCCCTCTACAATTACTGCAACACCTCTGAAGCAGCTTCTTTCTCTTGAAGAAAGCAATGTTTTACCTGGATCGTTTGCGGTCTTTGTCTCTTCGATGCCCATCTTTGTCACGATCCCGATCTTTCTTACTGCGTTCTCGTTCTTTGTCTCTTTCCCTCTCTTTATATCGCCGCTCTCTACAAACATATGATTTGCGTGAAGAACGCCTCTTAATGTATACAGCTCCAACCAATGCTTCTCATTCCATTAAACAGCAGAAGCCTACTATTATCTGGTTTAACTCTGGAGAGTTTATTTACTATTCAGAAACATCACATTCAGAAAGCATCCTCCTCTATGGTCTGTCCATACCCCCCAAACCAGCTTCTGTAGAAATACAGCTGTTGCATTTATACAGGAGAGACAGAAAAGCAGAGCACAGAAATTGTCAACAAATATATAGTCACCCAATCACAGACATGCACGATTCCAATTTCTGTGTCAGTGTGATAGAACTTAATTTGACAAGAACATAAAAATCAACGATCACTCTTACTGACAATCAAAATAATCACAACTACCCCATTTCCTGTTATGTCATCACTCAAAATGGATCACATCAAATTATCCCAATGACAAAATGGACTGAAAAAGCTACCTCTCAATACAACGATGCACATTACCTCTCAGTTGATTTGGATCTAGATCGGGATCTTGATCGACTACCTCTCCTCCTGTCACGAGAGCGGTGTCGTTTTCTGTCCTTAGCAACAGGGGAGACTTTTCTATCACGCTCCCGGTCACGTTCTCTTTCTGCTGACCGTGAGCGCCTCCGCTCTTCTTTGATGGGTGAAGAATCTCTCTCTCTCTTTTCAATGGTTTCCCCAGCCATCTAGATTAGGAAGATTATATTAATATGTAGAAGGAAAGGAAAACAGTGGGAAGGGAGAATGTAATAGTCCATTCTCACATGTAATTGTTGTCTCAATTCTCCATGCCTGTAATCCTAAAGAAGAATCCAAGGTATCTTCTCTATAAAGTATAGGCATGACAACAAACATGGAAAGCTAGTTAATATCAAGCAAACCCATCTGACTGGCAGCAACACTCCAATATTACAGATAAACGTCTTTCCCAGCTGTACTTTGTCCTAACTTCTGTACCCAGAATCTCAAAGATGCACAACATGTGGCCCTCAAGATGTTGCTTAACATCTCTCATGATAGTTCAAGCTGACTGAGAAGTTATGTTTCAGCAACATCTAGAGGGCTGCATGCTATATACCCACGGTATGGAGTATTTTGCAAGTGTTCTTCTCACTAAGGCCATCTTGCCTTTTGAGATGTTCACAGACTTGCCGCATGACTTAATTTTAACCCTATTGACCTGTGTTTCAAAAAAAAAGTCTGTTAAAAATAAATCAATATGACATTATTTTAAATTAGTTAACCTCTACAGTATTTGTTTCAGATCCATATACACTGATAGGGGTACTTTCTGTTACAAACAATTATTTTCCTTTGTAAATATAGGGGGTGATGTGAGCATAAAGCTTACACATATATCATGTTCTTGAGCAGTTCAATATTTCATGTAACAAAAAACCATGATTGTCACTCAGTGCATTCCAGTATCATGCACATACAGTGGGGCAAAAAAGTATTTAGTCAGCCACCAATTGTGCAAGTTCTCCCACTTAAAAAGATGAGAGAGGCCTGTAATTTTCATCATAGGTATACCTCAACTATGAGAGACAAAATGGGGAAAAAAATCCAGAAAATCACATTGTCTGATTTTTAAAGAATTTATTTGCAAATCATGGTGGAAAAGAAGTATTTGGTCACCTACAAACAAGCAAGATGTCTGGCTCTCACAGACCTGTAACTACTTCTTTAAGAGGCTCCTCTGTCCTCCACTCGTTACCTGTAGTAATGGCACCTGTTTGACCTTGTTATCAGTATAAAAGACACCTGTCCACAACCTCAAACAGTCACACTCCAAACTCCACTATGGCCAAGACCAAAGAGCTGTTGAAGGACACCAGAAACAAAATTGTAGACCTGCACCAGGCTGGGAAGACTGAATCTGCAATAGGCAAGCAGATTGGTGTGAAGAAATCAACTGTGGGAGCAATAATTAGAAAATGGAAGACATACAAGACCACTGATAATCTCCCTTGATCTGGGGCTCCATGCAAGATCTCACCCTGTGGGGTCAGAATGATCACAAGAATGGTGAGCAAAAATCCCAGAACCACATGGGGGGACCTGCAGAGAGCTGGGACCAAAGTAACAAAGGCTACCATCAGTAACACACTACACTGCCAGGGACTCAAGTCCTGCAGTGCCAGACGTGTCCCCCTGCTTAAGCCAGTACATGTCCGGGCCCGTCTGAAGTTTGCTAGAGAGCACTTGGATGATCCAGAAGAGGATTGGGAGAATGTCATATGGTCAGATGAAACCAAAGTAGAACATTTTGGTCTAAACTCAACTCCTCGTGTTTGGAGGAGAGAGAATGCTGAGTTGCATCCAAAGAACACCATACCTACTGTGAAGCATGGGGGTGGAAACATCATGTTTTGGGGCTGTTTTTCTGCAAAGGGACCAGGACAACTGATCCATGTAAAGGAAAGAATGAATGGGGCCAAGTATTGTGAGATTTTGAGTGAACACCTCCTTCCATCAGCAAGGGCATTGAAGATGAAACGTGGCTGGGTCTTTCAGCATGACAATGATCCCAAACACACCACCCGGGCAACGAAGGAGTGGCTTCGTAAGAAGCATTTCAAGGTCCTGGAGTGGCCTAGCCAGTCTCCAGATCTCAACCCCATGGAAAACCTTTGGAGGGAGTTGAAAGTCCGTGTTGCCCAGCGACAGCCCCAAAACATCACTGCTCTAGAGGAGATCTGCATGGAGGAATGGGCCAAAATACCAGCAACAGTGTGTGAAAACCTTGTGAAGACTTACAGAAAACGTTTGACCTCTGTCATTGCCAACAAAGGATATATAACAAAGTATTGAGATGAACTTTTGATATTGACCAAATACTTATTTTCCACCATGATTTGCAAATAAATTCTTTAAAAATCAGACAATGTGATTTTCTGGATTTTTTTCCCCATTTTGTCTCTCATAGTTGAGGTATACCTATGATGAAAATTACAGGCCTCTCTCATCTTTTTAAATGGGAGAACTTGCACAATTGGTGGCTAACTAAATACTTTTTTGCCCCACTGTACTGTATCCATACTGCAAAACATGAACATCCAATTCTCATCTTTGGCAACCTACATACATATTCCATGAAAATTACATTGATGTTTCCTGCAAGGTTGTAATAATAAATCATGGATGCCACCATGAGCTTTTTGGAGGAAAAGCCAAGCAAAGAGAGCAAAATTGAAAATAAAACATAAGTTCTCAAAGGAATTCTATGCAGGAAAAAATGGGCAGCATACAAAGCACCAAAAGATAGTACTGTAATTGCAGTTGTTTATTAGTCTCTGAGGCAAAGTGAACCACATATTTTTCTTGTAAAAATTAAATAACTAAGGCTTCACTTTTCTCTCAGAAACTGGATAGAACCCAGGAATCCTGAATCTCAGCATTATTCTAGGATTTTCCCACTATCTTACTCTAAAAAGCTAGAAACAGAAATATTTTGCGGGGGGGAATAAGTTTTACTCTAGCAGGAAACCTTTTCTGTTCTGAAAGTCTGTCCTCACAATCCCAGAAGCAGGAGGCTCTCATTAGATTCACATAAAACATTTACGGAGAACAGGTAAAGACTAGAAAAGGCACCCACTCACTATGCTAAATTCGGTTAGCCTGTTCTATAAATCGAGCCCATTTTGTTAGCTTATGATTCCATGTATTCTGCGCATATTGAAACACGTTAATTCAATAACCAGCTTAAGCTGAGAGCGCGAAAGGAGCCAATGAAAAAGCAAGATACGTTTTGCGCTTCCTTGACGGCCCTTTCGCCTTTCCTCCTCTCGCAGAGTCCAGCGGGGAAGGGAGGCACTGAAAACAAAGAGAGGGACACTGATCATCGCCACCCACTTCCCTGAGATTGCTGCGCTGGCCCTTGGTAACAAAGTAACCCCCACCCCCAATTCTTCCCGTTCCCGCTCTTAAAAACTCTCCTCTGCTTGTAGCCTCTGACAGCAAAAGATTCCTGCAAAAGGAAGATCCAACTCACCTGTAACGTTTCTCGACGTCGGTAACCACTCACTGCGCTTCTATCGCCCCGCCATTTTAGTCAACCTCATTCCGGTCACAACAGGGCCTTGCCATGCAGCATGATGGGAAAGCAAGTCCATCCAGCCTAACGTTCCACCTTCATGCACTGGGTTGAGACTGCAAATCCCAAGAGGCCACACGAGAATGGTTAATGTTTCAGCATGCACCGCACCAAATCAGCTTTTGAGGGTTGGAGAACTACAGTTCCCAGAAGGCCTTTGTGTGAGAAACGAGGAAGAGACATACGGCGAAACGTTGTTCTGCGGAGACTGCAAGGCATTTACTCTCCGTACAGGAGATCGCATTTCCGCATGGACTGATGTGCAATAAATGGCCGGATGTACGCTATACAAATTTGGGCGACCACTAGATGACCGCAGTGCGTTATAGAAGACTTTTTCTAATGAGCATCCAGATTTTTGCAGACCAGATTTGGTAGTCCTAGCTGAACGGGTCACCAAAAAGGAAACAGCTCCTAGCATCCTTTAAATTACATTCCTACATTTTCTGTCCCTTGGGAAACAATAGTAACAGCTGAGAACACCACTAAACACATAAAATCAATAATCGTTTAAGCCATGTAGAAGTTTGATCTCTACCCATCTTGTTTACTTTCACAATCAACTCAGCATTTCTTACTTTTGGCTAACAAAGTAATATCTACTTATCTCACATCGTTGATGTCTCAACTTCCTCTTTTGATTCCAGCTATCCTATCTTCCAATCCTGCCATTCTTCATATTGGCTGTACAAACAGAAATGGGAACAATAGCCACCCTTATCTCGCTCCATTTCCTGTTCTGAACCCCTTTGTTTCTCCAAACTCAGTTCTTAAACCAGCTTCTTCATTGCAAAGGTTCTTCAAAAGAATAATCAGGTTCAGGCACACCTATTAGCTTTACAGCAATATATTCCAAATTCTGGTGTGATCCACACAGAAGCCAATGAAGCAAAGATAACTCCCCTGTATTTTCTATATATTATCAGTCTTACATTAGGTATCTGTTCATGTGTCCCTCTGCCTTTTTAAAAAGATGTCCATTTCACATTTTCCTCTGTGTCTGTTCTATTTTTCTTTGTAAATTCTTAGGGAAACGTTGCTTGTGTGAGGAATGATTGCAATGGTTTGATGAGCGGCAATTGCTTGCTTGCTTCCTTGTATACACATCCACGCCAATATTTTCCACTCTCCAAGCTGTACAGTTTTGTTTCATATTTCTTGACACAGGGCAGTTAGCACTTTAATTGCCATTTCCCCTGCAGCTCTTAACAGTTCAGTGCATATTTCATCTGTACCTAGAGGTTTCCTATTTGATAGCTATACACTGCCTGTTACAACTCACTATCTAGTGGAATCTTTTGCTGAGTGTATTCTTTTTCTGCACATGAACTTATTTTGTAAATTTGAGCTACTTTTCCTTATCATTTAGGCAAAACGTCTGGGTATCTAACAGTATACTTGCTCTAAAGTAACAGGCATCACTTCTGCCATTCCTCTGCTCCCAAAGTCCTTTGTGCATCCCTTCTCACCAAATCTGTTCTAGAACAGATCTAGTGGCAGGGAGGAAAAGAAACTGTTATTAGATTAATATCTTCACATAACACTGGATTTGATCCTTTCTTTTCTGAGGGACAATTTCTTACTTATAGCTTCCTCGACTCTGTTCATTAATCGCGCCAGCATTTCCTTAAATTCATCTTCATGGTTCCTAATACAATGTATGCACTCCAGTTTGTTATTCCTCTTATTTTAAATAACTACAAAATCTTGTTGAAAGGATTGATTCTCTTGATTCTCTCTCACAACTCTTTTTTGACTAAAGCCACCAATATGAATAAAGGTTTCTTCTTTTGAAAATTAAATGCACATGCTAGATTTCCTTCTTTTGAAAATTAAATGGAAGTGCTAGACTTTCCAGACAGTTTGCCAGTTTAGATCAGAATCATTCTGAGTGGCAGTGTGCGACTGACCAAAATTCTGAGAAGTCTAGTTTCTGTACCTTTAGGAACCACACACAGTATGCCTTACATCCTATCAAACTATATATCCATCTAGTGCTATGCGATTAGGTCTGACTAACTGCAATTCCCCAACATCTCAGCAAGGGAAGATCTTTTCCAGTATCATTAACTGCTCTTTTTTAACATGAGGAAGTCAGAGACTGCACCTTCTGTACACAAACCAGTGCTCTGCCCCTAAACACTGTTTAGGTTTGTGGAAGGACAATTGTATATTTTAAGAAATTACAGCTGGGGTTAAATGGCTCTACATCTCTGCTTTACCTAAGAAATTTGAGCACTTGAGCTCACACACTGCACTAAGCCATAACATGTTCTACTTCTGGTTCCATACTTTGCATCTTTGTTGTATCCTTGATAATGGGGGTAGGAAGTGGCAGATCATTACACAGCAGGCTATTCCCTTACAAGTGTAGGCAATATGGGTGTTTTTCAGAAATACCTAGTGACTCTGGATTTTCATGGGAGAAGGTGAAGAAGTGAATTTTACGCAATGAAGATTAAGTAATGAAAATCGAGTATCACGCTCTATCCCTTTGTTTAAATCCATGGCCTTTTTAAAGGATGTCAGGGATGGGTCTGACTGCCTTCCCCAGTGAGCACTGGAGGAAATAAACTCCATATTTTGTTCTCCATAACTCCAGCCAAAAGGCAAAGCATAAAGCTCATACATTTACATTGCCATTTTCAGGTTTTTAGTTGTACTAGCAACAAAATACAGGTAGGTCACAATTAGTGCAACTCCGAATAATGTGATATTCGATTTAGTGTGAATTGCAAATTGATACCAGGTTGTGTTTAATGTGACCCAAAATTCAGTTAATGCGAGGCTGGCACATGTGCAATGGAGACCAGTACAGGCACAGTTGCGGTTGGGGGTTTAGACGCTTCTCATCTTGGTGTGTGCAAAATGGAGAAAATGAAGATTACATCAGAGGAAAACTCTACAAGTTTAAAAAAGATGAGGCTTGTTATTACATCTGAGCAAAAATTTGATGTAATTGAATGATATGAACATGGTCATAGTAATGCTAAAAAAGAACAAGATATTGGAATGGCTGAATCTACAGTAGAATTTTTTTGTTTTTATTTTGCTTTCTATAACTACTCTGTGACTATGTTAACAAACCATAAATTTAAATTAAAAGTATATTCTTTTTATCCTTTACTGTAATATTTCATTAATATGCATATAAAATTTAAAAATTTTCAATATTTCTGTCGAGTTGGAACCAATTATATTTTCCATAGAAATATCACTTCAAATAGTGAAAATTCAAATAATGCGACCATTTTGTGGGATTCATTAACCCCACTAATTGAGACCTACCTGTATTATAAAGGTTGAATGGAACACTGAATAGCTTTTGAACTGATACGCAATCTGAGAGCCATCTTTTACCTTGTACGTACTCCCTGAGAGTAGTTACCAGCTTTTGACACGACTTCTTTACATTAGCTGCATTATTTGCTTTCAATTTTCAGTTCCAAGCCAACAAAACATGCTAGAACATCCATTGTTTGGAAATTAGGATCTCTCTACTTTTGCTGGCCACCTGGGCTGGACCAAGACATTCTGCTACCTGAAGCAAAGGACAAGGAGATGATTCTGCTTCATGTTGAATAGCTGACCAGACACTTTGACACTGGTGTCAAGACAGCATCCTCCATTATATCTAATAGGAGCAAGCTAGCTTAGGGGATGTAAAGCAGGTTATACAAATCATATACAGCCTTGTCCTGTCACCTTCTTGCTGCTCCCTAAGTTCCAACATCCATCTGATCTAATAATTAATTTAGCATGGTTCATAACATGGGACTGTTTGCCCCATATAACTCAGGGAAAAGTTACACCCATGGAAACTGCTATGATCAATCTTCTTTCACATAATCCACTCCTGTACACTCATTTTGCAAATCTGAACTAAATCCACAAGAAAGAATCAATAGGCCGGATGTGACTGCAGACACCTATTTGCTTAGGGGATAAAGTTCAGCACACTTTGTGTTACTGCCCAGCAACAGTTTAGCATAGGACAAGCCATCAAAAGTGTAGACGATTAGGACTTTGGGATTGAGGCAAGATGAGATGTTTAGACATTTTTGTCACCTTTTGCTCCCTCTTAGAGGTAAGAATATATTCCAGTCCTACCCAAGAGAATACTTGTAATTTTGTCAGAGCTAGAATTTTACCATTTCTTCTTTCCAATAGAAATAGATAGAATTGTGTCAGATTCCTGGAAAACGTCTTAAAGGTTTCACAAAATGAGGGTGTGTATTAAATACTGTACATCCTGATTTCAAATAAAATACATTTTTATTTGCCAAGCACAACTCTGCAACAGCAACAAGATTATTCAAATGTACCTCTGTGGGTGTGGTACTGTATCCCAACTGCAGATTAAGTGTGCTGCAGAAAGAAAAAGAAAAAATTCAGGCAGTAAGTAGGGCGGAAGCCTGGAGAACGAATAGGTTTAAACCCCAGCTTCCAAAACGTTTTGATAAGAATGGCTGCATTTTATTTCTGTCTGCAAGAGGACTAGGGCATACCCACCATTTTATTAGGAAAAATGGAATTCAGATTCTGTTAGTCGACCTATCTACTTCCTAGAGAGCTAGTTACAATACAGCACAACCATACAGTACAGTGACACAAAGGTCACAAAATATAGGGGAGACAAGACACCTTCAAAGGCAAGCCCAGCATTATCTTCACGCAGGTGGGCCAGCTTGAGGGGAGGTGCCTACTGGTGATTTGGACTGTAGGAGCATAATTCAACTCATTTAGGTGTCTGCCATCTAATGGCTCTTCTAGACATGGTAGGACTGCAACGTCCAGAATGACCTTTGGTCCCACTAGGTTGAAATTCTGGTTATAGTCTTAACATCTCTAGGGCAGCCAGTTGGAAAAACCAGGAACAGGTGTTCAGGTTTAGAGCACTTCAATGGGTCATTGCTCTTCCATATTACATTTTGCAAACACATTCAGCATAATAAGAGAGGCAGAATTCAAGGCTTGGTCCTACAGCTGCACAGCTTTTGACAATATTGAACAGATTTTTATTGATCAAGCAGATTCTTTATCTGTGCCAGCCTTCTCCAGCTTGAGCACCCTTTAGTTGAATGGGTTTTGAGTACTATTTCCAGCCAGCACAGTGATTGCTGGGAATTCCAGGAACTGAAGTTCATGCATCTGGAAGGTGGGGGCAGACTGGCGTATGCAAAGATGACTAGAAGAGTCGCACCTTTTAGCATCATTGCCTGGAACTGACGTATGCTAAGCTGACAAGTAGTTATTTCAATAGTTGATGCTCAAAAGGTAACCTTTTTGTAGCACGCCCAGCTTATGTAGATCTGAGGTTCTCATGTGTTACTGCAGGTTAACTTGTCTGTCTGCCTATACCACCTTATATTAGCTAGGAAAAGCATTTTCTAACTGAGGAGCATGCTCTTGCCACCAACATTCAATTGTATTTTTGGCCTCTTCTGAACTTTTCTGGGCCTGAAAGCTAAGCAGGATTGGAATTCCAGGGTTGCAGCTAGCCCAGTGTTTTTCAACCTTGGCAACTTTAAGGTCTGTGGACTTCCACTCCCAAAATTCCCCAGCGAGCATGCTGGCTGGGCACTTCTGGGAACTGAAGTCCACCCCTCTTGAAGTTGTGAAACACTGGGCTTCACCAAGCTGAAAAAGGATCCTGGAAAGCATTGATTGTCAAGAGAATTGCATGGCTGTGTCACAAGTTGAGCCTGGCTCAGCGAGTCTACATAGGCTATATACGTCCAGGTTAGGAACTGCCTTAGGTCTAATAATAAAGCCAAACTGCTGCAGGAGCAGCTTTCCTTAACCGGGAGAGTGGCAGCCTCTGTCAAGCCTGACCTCTTTCTTCTGCTCAGGAGTAGCAAAGCACTTATACTGTCAGGCGCACTTTCTGTTTAAGCAAAGCAGCACTGAAATAACAGATCTGGCCAAATGACTTTGCACCCACTACAATGAAGAAATACACGAAGTCAGTGTGAAAAGGGCCTTGTGAAATTTTAAAGTAAAAAAAAAAAGCCACTGATTTCATGTGACCTGTTCCTATGTATCCTTTTCAGTCTGGGGCTCTGTTGCAAAACACTTCCAATGGATAATGAAGCTTAACTACTGGCAGATGAGCATCAAGCATCAACAGCTGCTGCTGCTACAGAGAAGACATAGGGATCCATTAGGAAAAAAAAAGACCAGCTCCCATATCTAACTAACCAGTCATCTATAGATCAGCACACCAGGAAGATCTGGTTGCCAAACTGCAGATACAAGCCCACTCCCACTATAATGGCATCTTCCATCATTCCCTGTTCTATTAAACATACACAAACACAGGACTGTTGCTGCGGGGAAATACAGGAGACAGCACTAGGTATGCTGGTTTGAACTCCCCAACGAAATAAATCTAATTTAAATAAATATATAATTGGTAGGCAGGCTGCTATGATAGAAGCAGCAACAGATGTTTTTCCAGGAGCAAAGTATTTCTCCTGCAGTCGCGGTTGCACCAATCTGGCATTTTAAGGTCCTCAGATTCCATGGGGCCCTTAGCATACACAGGATAATTGCTACCAGAAACATAGTCCAGATGCCACCGGATAGAGGCCCAGTTTGTCCATTAAAACCAGGCCAGAAGCAGCCCACAAGAGCTATGCTGGGGCAGTTTATGATCACCATACAGAAGGGAGACAGAGTTTAAATTAAAGCTCTCCATTTAAAGTCAGGGGCCTTCAGCATAGCAGCGTTTACAGAAGTGACCACCAAATTCAAAATACAGCAGCAAAACCCTGGCCTGGGAATACAAGGCTGAGATAAAGAGCTTATTCATTTCAGGAACCAAAAAGAAATGCCAGCATCTTCTCTATTGACCAAAGAGACTAGGACCGATGGGAGTTGGAGTTTAACAGCCCTATGCTGCCTATCCCACATGCAGTTAGTTTCCTTTACTTTGATTGACTAAAGCCACACAGGGCAGTTCCCAGAGTTCCTTGCGAGAGTCATCTGGAGATCCTGAAGATTACTTTAGGGCCTTTGGCACAAAACCCACAAAGCTAGAACAAGAGGGACTGAACCCCATGCCCTTGAGGGAAAGGAAGCACATTTGAAGTTTTGTAAAAAAAAGTTTCTCCTTGTTTCTTCTATCACTGGGAGAGCAGAAGAGAGATAATGGCAAAGAAGAAAGCCCTCTGAATGAGGCCATTAATCTGTATTATATTTTCATTAATAAATAAGTTCTCTTTTAATAACACTGAACATTTCACAGATTCCCCCCATATTTCCTTTCCTTCCCCACATATACACAAGATCCACAGTAAGTCATTCTCTCCTCCTATCCCCAGCTTTATCCCCACAAGGAAGGCTGCCTGGGCACCTGTATCCTAGATACAGGGAGTGGTACAAGGGGTGGGATAAGGGGAGAAAGGAGAGATGCTTGCAATCAGTCCACATCCAACAGGCAATATGACAAGCAGCAGATGGAGATGACGACCTAGGGCCAAAGGAAGATATTGTGCATTGGCAATGCAGCATAGTGATTTTTTTCAAATCCTTCAAATATGCACAATAGTCACCAGAGATGCTACTGTCCAAGATGTTGCTGTGCCAAGCCCCAAGACCTTGCAGAGCAGGGCAAATCTTGTGCCCATCTTCATTCTAGCCGTCCAGCCTTGTTTCGCTATTTCCCCCTCCCCCCAGGGTAGCAGGCCTGCTCAAGACAGGAAGAGGGGAAAACTGGATCCTTCTTAATTTTCCAGCTCTGGCCTGGAAGAGCCAAGCGATTCCCTGAATCCCACCCTGGAAGGGCCACTTGGAGGCCCAGAGTCCACAGTGGTTCCATCACCGCCCTCTGCAGCCCTTCACATGACAGAGCAACTTTTTGCTTTTTCCTTCTTAAAAGTGGAAGAAATGAGCTCCGATCGGCTGGGCAAACGGAGAAGTCTCTTGGGAAAGCTTCGGGCAGGGCTCTTGGGGGGCGGGGGGCCAGGCTTGGCGAGGCAGATGGACGCCACTGTCCGGAAGATGCTGTGGACACTCTTCTCTGAGGTGAAGGCAGAACACTCCAGGTAACTTTCTGCTCCCAGCTGCTTGGCCACGGAACAACCCTGAAGAGGCATTAGAAAGGAGGCATTAGAACTTAGGGCTCTTTCAGAACATCCACAGGACTCATGGTAGGGCCTTCAGGCGCAGTAGAGGAATAAGGGCATGGAGTAAGGATCCATGTGGAATCTCCCTGAGGACTGGACTGTTATCCTAATCCTCCAGGAGTTGACCAAGTAAAATGACCTTTATCTTATTCACTTTCTATGAAAGAGCATTTTTCTCATCTCTAATCAAGGGTCTTGTTTTAGATCAGTTCCCATAATCATTTGTCCTTGATTAATCTTACTAGAACTACTGGTCAAAAACCATGTACAGTATAGCAGGTTTCTACCTCCAGCTTAGAATAACCGTCATTGGACTAACTTTATTGATTGAGATTTATATGGCCGCCCACCTCTAGTACATTACTTTGATAATGAATAGTGTGTTTGCAGGAATTGGTTGTGATCCAGCACGGGTCTTATATTCTTATAGAAATAATGCTTCATTCCAGGCAATCCCTATAATACAGCAATATTTGAAGATGAAAGATGACAAGCTCATCAGCATATGCAAGTCTAAGTCCAGCATTCCTGAAACTATTTTAGTCATCTCGTGTGTGGGGGGGAAGGTAAACTAGAACAATTTTGAAAACGAGAAAGCCTGATTATCCAGGAAGGGTCCAGGTTCAAAGACAGAATTTCTACAGATATCCAGATCAGCACCAGCCTCCTGGATTGCCTTACCTGTTCATAAGAGACCGGGGCTTGCTTTTGGTGGGACAACTCCATCAGGGTGCTGAGGTCAGTACGCAGGTCTGTCTTGCAGCCTATCAGCAGCACACGGGTATTGTGACAATAGTCCAAGATTTCGGTCTTCCACTGGAAAGAAAAAGCAGTGAAAGAAACTTTAAACTCCTTTAGGACAAGCCTTAAAAGCATATCATCTAGGTAGAGAAACTGTCCTGCCACCTCAATGGCAAGGCAATATCCTGCCATCCAATCCCAGGTTTTAAAAAATATATCATACACCAAAGTAAACAATTGGTGCCACCATTTTCCTTTCTGCCACAATGTATACAGGCTTTTTAGAGTATCAAGTATCCTGTGTGAAATGTTAAGGTCCTTTCAAATGCACACCAAAGACATCACTACAGCTTCCTTGAGCTCCACAGTTCCAATTCTCAGCTGAGTTGCATCAAATACAAACTCATTCTTCTAAAACTGGGGAGAGAAGCTTGTGTGATTTGTCCAGAAACTGATCTTCTCATGAATACAGTACATGGTTGACAGCACCTAACAGGAAAGCTTCAAAGGTCTGAAGCTCACATATGTGAACTTAGTTGTGATACTGCTTACGGTGGCGCACATTTAAAAAGAAATGTGGAATTTCCTTCTCAAAATATGAGCTTATTGTCCTGCATTCTTTTTAGAGTCCTAGGCACAAATTCCAGAGTAATTTCAAATGTTTGCTACTACAGTGAAATTTATTCTGTGGCAGAAAAGCAAATGATGCAATACAAAGTGACTGACCACATTAACTGTATTTAATTCTATGTAAATTACATTAAACGTGGGGCTTTTTAAAGCTACAGCTACTTCTTTGTCCTGGTCCACCTTACTTTTGGGGATGTAGTCTCTCCTCCCCAGCACCTCAAAGTCACGAATGTTTTCTTTTAAGGAGAACCATTATTTTCCTCTTAAACAGTAACATCCTTAAAGCTTCAGTTCAAGACCAGTAGGTAGGACAATGGGATCCTTTGGCCAGGTGACGCCTTCCTTACCTTCTTCAGTGCGCTATCCATAGTCTCAGGACGACTGACATCAAAGCAGAGCAAGACAGCATCTGAGTCACTGTAGCACAGGGGGCGCACGTTGTCGTAGTATGGGGACCCTACGAGAAGCAGGGTGAAAAGCCATGAAGTAGCTCGACATCCTCTCTGCCCCTTTGCCAATATCGCCAAGGGAAAAAAAGTTGCTTGCCCCAACGCCAGATGACAAAACCGCCCAATGCTAGGATGAGATGCACTTCTAAGCATTATGCTTTTAACACCCCCCCCAAAGGAGTAGCGTGGAAAAGTAACAGGAACCAGCATTCTGCAGGGCTCTGCTTACTCACTCCCATCCTTAATGTCCAGTTTCCTCAGGAAATAGTTCAACCATGTTTTACATAACAAAGGCTATTTCCTCTCCCCCACCTACCGTGCAAGCAATACTGAATGTGAAAAGGGGTGCAGAGATATATGAGGAGGGTATGCAGCCTATGGGGAGGAATGGAGTTGCCTAGAAACATTTCTCATCGAACATGGAGAAAAATGAGTTGTGTGTGTTCCAGGCATGTCACACATGCAGGAACAGAGGATGGACTATAGCAATGCACTGTTGGATGGCTGCAAAGTGGTGGTGGTGGGAGAAAAGATGAATAATATACACAGGCTATTCCCCCACCCCACCCCGGAACCGCAGCATCCAAAATGTTTCTGCAGCCCAGACGCTTCGTGCCTAGAATAGCAATCAGCCCCTGGCTCCCTGCACCAGCACAATCACCATGGCAACAAGGGGGATCCAAATAGCCAGGGTCCCCCACTTACAGTCCCCTTCAAAAGAGGGGATGATGCCCATCCCTAGTTGCTAGGGGAACTCTACTTGGCACCTCCTCCACCACACATACAATACTTTCAAGAGCCCCTTATTGTGAAGGGCTGCTTTCCCCTCTTGATTTCTCTTGCAAAGTCCACTGAACCCCTTGCCCTGGGATTCTTCCTCAATGTGCTTAAACAATGGGCAAATCACAACCCCCCCTGCATTCCAGAGAGAAATGAGGGGATGGAGAAAAAAGATGGAGGGGAGGGGGCTTAGCAGCCTTCATAGGATTTGTCAGCAGGACTGGGAAAAAGCAGGTGTGAGTGTGAGGGCAGAAGGGGTGGGACTGCTGCATTTTTACTTAAAGCCTGGGATACCAGTGCTTCTTATTTAATCTCAAGCTAGAGAAAGGCTTTAGCTCAGTTCTGAAGTCTCAAATAAATAGTTTTCTAGAGCCACTTCCCTTTAAAATGGGACTGGGGTGGTATTTGGTCAAGCTGCAAGCCCTAAAATCTTACTTTTTGCTGATCTCTCCTATTTCCCCATCGCACACACCCCCAATCTAAACCCTTAAGGAGCCAGATTCAATTCTGCATATAAATGAAAAAATGTCTTTTAGTCCAAGGTTGCAACACTGTGCAAAACACATTATCCTCTCTTTGTGCTGAAGCTTTAAAATACATATACATCCTTACTTGCCTCAAAACTACCTCCAGACAGGCCATGTATTGTTCCTTCCTAGATATAAATGATAGAAAGCATCTTCATACATTTCTACCTGCAGTACGGTCTCCAATACCCCAGAACTAAACAGACTAAAAAGTCTTGTCATTGGGAACAGACAAGATCTCCTCTTCATCTCATATACCAAGCAGTATCTGTAGCCAAGGGTTTTCAGAATTGATGTCTCTTGGCCAGCTAACAGATCCTACAAGTTAGTCCTCCAGTTACACTACTCCACTGCAGCACAAAGGGAGGATGTTGGTTGGTCCCGAGGAGCAGCTAAGCGCAGAAGGAAAGAGATGCCTCACCAGATGTGTCCCACAGGCTGAGCTCCACCCGTTGCTCCTCTGTCTCCAGGCAGGCTGTGTAGTTCTCAAAAACAGTGGGCACGTAGGTCTAGCATAGAGGGAAGATACAGAACAGTCACTGGGTGAACCCAAGAGTGCGTATGTTGCAATAACAACGGAGCTTTGCCAAAATGGCTTTCTTAGTCCCAAAAGGGAACGCATGAGCTCCAAACAGCAATGGAGATGGGGGTCAGGTCCTGCGGAGGGCTTGCACACAGCCTGAAAGCATAATTAGCATCGAGCAGCAGCAGAGGTAATCAGGGAATAGCTCCGCAACTCAAGCCAGTCGCAGGAGAGGGAGGGAACGCCGAAGGACTGCAAACGGACGAAATGGCAGCAGCAGCCCGCAACCGCCCCGTAGCAACACAGAGCCTTCACGTGCAAAGTCCTCCAGGGAAGCTGCAAGGGGCGCGAAATCTGCGCAGAGGCAGAAAGAGGCTGGGGATAGAAAGACGGAGCCCCGGAGAACGGCCAGGAGCCACGTGGCGCCGTTCCGGCGAAGTCGATCTCCTGAGCCGGCGCCTGGCTGGAGGGAAAGCCGCACGCCGGGAAGCCCCTCGGAGCTGTCCCGCACGAGGAATGTACCAATGCCCCGAGAAACGAGAAGAGAGACAGAACGGAGCGCGGCTCTGGAAGCGGAGGGAGCAAAACCCGCTGGGAAGCGCAAGGCAACTCTCTCTCTCTCTCCCCCCCCTCCCAGTCGCCACGGAGCCCCGCCGTTCCGCTTACCTCCGGGTAGCAGTCCTTGGCCAACACCTGAAGCATGGCCGTCTTGCCGCAGTGTACATCCCCCACCAGAACCAACTTGCACCGGGCCACTACTGGCTGAGGAGTCCTTCTCTCCCTCATGGCGGCAGCTACAACACCAGCGCTCGCGACTTGCAGCAAAAACGCGGCAGTCCCACCCGCCGGCTAAATTAATGAACCGGGCAGGCGGAGAGTCCTTATAGGGAATGTGGGTGGCCAATGAAACGTAGAGCTGGGCGCGGATCAGCGAATCAGAGGAAGCCGGCCCGATGACCAGCCACTCGAGGGGGAAGCTGAGTCAGAGTTTCTTCCCCACCGCCTTTCTTACCTGCTCCGATAATCTTTGCCGCTCGAGCGAGGCTCTCAGGCGGCGATTAAATCAATCATCAGCTAAGAGGCGACTCACACGCGCTGATAAAGGCGTCCCCGTGTTTGTTTTTCCATGTAGTACGTAGAATTAGAGTCGTCCCTCCGTCCGGGACAATAGATCGATTCTTTCAATAAAGCAATCGGTGACTTCAGACTTCTCCGCACCCTCCGCCGGCCGCGGCTGGAGGAGGAAGGTGCCTTGAACAACCTTTCAGAAAGATCTGGACGGATAACAGGGTCTTCGACGTACTCCTGACCCACCGCAAAAGGAGCTTGCCCTCGACTTTTCCTGATCCATTTTGAAAGGGGAGGGGGGTGTTCCGCTTTCTACCGGCACAAACCTTGCCCTTCGGGTGGTCTGCAGCGCGTGGCCCCAAGGCAAGGCAAGGCAAGAGAGAAGGACGACCTGCCCTGTTCCTGGGGTCACCGGAGGCTGCTGTGAGCATGCCCCCCCTCGCCGCTGCTTTTCATGGGCATTTGACGAGTCAGGACTCTCCCACTGTGCCAAAGTGACCCCCGCCCCCCAACTTCTCTTGCAAACCACGCCAGATATAGCAGCAGATCTCCAAGCTATTAGGGCTGGGAAGGATGGCAAGATAATTTCCCTGGGGGTCGGGGAGCAGACCTTTAGGCACCAGGTCTCCTATCCAGCGAGTTCAACGCGATCGATGAACTGTTGGGGGAAGGGAAGTGGGAGAGAAGCAACTCCTTAGTGCCACCCTCCAGGGTGCAACAGCTCCCTGATCCACATCCTGGGTGAATCCATTTCTTGACATGTGTCCAGTGAGGATAGCTGCGTATATGTTTCTCTATGTGCCCAGCACTCTTCCACCCAGCTGGCACCAAAAATACACGCTTTTCCTCTTTCCCTTCTCTTTCTTTTCCTGCATCCCCTGGCAAGAGAAGTGGAGGGGCCAAGTCTCCTTCTCTGTTTGCCGCTCTTCCCATGGCTGACAGGGGAAAAAGGTGCATCAGAGATAAGCTCCTTTGGTGCCTCTGATCCCACAGAGCAGTTCAACTCCCAGAATTTCCCCCAGGGAATTCTGGGAGTTGAAGTCCACACAACTTAAAGTTGCCAAGTTTGAAAAACACAGCCATAGAGTGTTCGCTCAGGGGAGTCGGAGAACTGACAGCAGAAGATCCACGCTGGCAGAGAAGGCTTTCCCCGTCCCACCTCTCTCCTTAGTTTCATGTGAACAGAACCCCGTGTTCTGCTTCACTGCTAAGCAGAATAAGGGTCAGAAGTGCAGGCAGCCCAGTTTTACACTGACTTACTTTCCTTCCAGCTCCCATACTGGAGAACAGCACTTCAATGCTGTTGTGCAAAAGAGGCCTACGTTTGTTGGGCCAGTGACCGAGTATTGTTTTTCTTCTAGTTGTCCCACATAAGAGGAAATGTGATGGTATCCTAATATATTTTTCACCTCAAAAACAAGCCTGCATGTATATGTGTGCAGGCGTGTGATTCAAATCTACACCTTTGAATCTGCTTGTGGAAAATGTCAGGTGTTCATAAATTCAGAAATGGGCACATAAACTTTTCAGCACTGATATTTGAAATATAATCCTGAGAGCAGGTTCTCAGAGTGTATTAAATGTTTGGGGAGCCCGAGCTGAAAAGAAGCGTTAATACTTTTAAATAATACAGGTAGTCCTCATTTAGCAACCACAAATGGGACGGGCAACTTGGTTGTTAAGCAAAGTGGTTGCTAAGTGAAACCACCACTGTGCTTATGATCTTATTTCAGCTTTCCTTCACTTTACAGAGCTGCAAAGATCATAAAAGCGAAGATTGGTCATCAAGTTACTTTTTCATCACTGTCGTAACTTGAATGGTCGCTAGATGAGACAATTGCTAAATGAGGACTACCTGCAATTATCCCGAGTCCCACTAACAAGCCATTATTTACTCAAGCCAGCAGTGGCTCCTTGAGTTTACAGTCAGAGATCTCTTTGGGCTTTCCCTAGGGCTGAGTTAAGTGCTCCCCACCCACCCCTGATTCCACAGAAAACTATACTGGCCTGAAATGTGTTATCCCCACCACTGATGCCTCAATCACTGTGGTCCCCTAACTTCTGTCCTAGGGAATGGATGACAAAGTCTAATAGATGTTCCACATCTTGAGGCTGCTCTTAGATGCTGTCAGAATAAAGGGGAAAACAGTATTTCAGCACTGGCACAGCTTATCTAACTCTGGGACTAGGGAAGAGGTGAAGGGAATGTTGTAGGGACCTGACAGAAAAAACAAGGTTGGAGGCCATACTTTGCTGTAGTTTAGTGCAAATGGGAAAAGGCCTTCAGCTGTAGAATTTCAGATCCTTTTTTTTATAACAAGACATCTGATATTCAGTCAGTCTGCAGATCATGTGCTCTAGTCTCTTCTCATGAAGTGGAGATCAAATTACATTTTTGCTTTTGTGTTCTCAAGTTTGACAATATTTTGTTTCTGAATTTGTCATGGCCTCACTTGGTTATATAAGTCATAATCAGCTAAGGGAACATATCTGCATTTATTATGAGCTCCTAGTTTGCAATTACTACATCCTTCCTCCATGAACCTAATTGTAGCATATACACAGTTGTCTTGTTTTACTTTCATAATACTCCCATAAGGGGAATTATTGGTTAAGAGTTATTGGTTACCTGAAGTATGTTACTGAGCATGGAATTTAATTCAGGCTTAAGCCTAAATGCAACAGTCTGTTCACTGAAATAAGCAAATCAGAATCTGAGCAGGCAGTAAAAAAAGTGCTTGGATCAATTTCCACTTGCTGGAAACCAAGATACACTGCTTGGTTCTTAAAGCTGAATCATAGGCACAGGGCATGTTGCACAGTGCTGACCTAATCCAGTGATAAACCAGCAGCTTCTGATGTAATATGGCCAAAGAGAAGTGTCTGAGAATGATACCCCACCTCCAGAGAATTGTACCTACACACACAGTGGGTGTGTTCCGGTCCATGCACATCCTGGCCATGATACGGGCTATGGGTAAAAGCTGTGCATTTACTAAAGCTAGGAATCACAGCTCTCATTCGGTTCCCAACGTTGGACGGCAAGTAAATATGTACCCTGAATCATTACGAACTGTGTAGCAGTCTGGCCTGCCTCTTCACCCATGTGAACATTATTGATGTGTGGAGAACATGAGTTCTTCCACAAACCTGCCACAAACCTTTGTATTAGGATATAGCTGAAGGCCAAATATACATAAGAGACATTCATGGCTTTATCACCCAGTTGTAAGCAAAGGAGTAGGAGGTGCAAAGTCCTCCATTACTTGACATTCTCTGAGGGAGCAAGGTAACTTAGTAGGCAGTGGCAGTAGTAAATAACATGGTTCAATATTACCTTGGTTTCTGGAGCCTCTGTCCCTCTGCTGTTGCTGAGATGTGAGCAGACAATCCTTACACTTCTTCAAACATAGCTTGGCAGGAGGAATTGGCGAAATGTGTTTGGGAACAAATTTGGGTGGTATACTGCCAGCATGTCCACGAGAGAATTCATGGTGGCTGTAATGTAACTCAACTAGCATTCATCCTTCCTTGGAAAGAAATCTGTCATGGGGGGGACTCCACTTTGTAAGCTGCTCTAGACTGTTCTAGACTGCTCTAGACAACTGGGAACAGAGGCGATAGAAGCAGGATAAAGATTGGCAGTGGGAATGTTTCATGCCATCTAGTTTTCCGCTGACTGCAGGGTGATAGACGCGATTTCAGCTCAGCAGTGGGAGAAAGTCTTCTGTTTCAAATCACTGCAGTCCCCTGACTTCCTTCCGAGGCGCTGTGTGACAAAGTCTAACAGCTTTTGCTGTCTTTTGATGGTATCAAAATAATGGGGGAAACAATACTTGAATACCAGTGTAGCTAAGGGCAGCAGCTTCAGCCTATCTCATTCATGGACTGGGGATGAGATGACGGGAATGTCATGGGGACTGGCAGAGGAAAGATGTGGCTACAACATAATTATGTGCAAGGGGGAAAGACATAAAGGTGGATGTTTGAGGATGGAATGGAGTGGGTCTAAATAGGAATCTAGTGGACAACTTCTGCTTTAAAAATATGCAAAAGAAATACAGCCAAGGAAGAATAATTGTGATGGCTACTAAGCCCTGGCTGCCAATTGCTTAACCCTAGTTTTAATTTAAAGTTATAGCTTGCTTTTTCTGTTCTCAAAGCAAGCAGAGTTAGAGATGAGTAAAATATAGCAGGATGGTAGAAGTTTAAAAACAAAATAATAATTGAGAAGGTGTCAAATCTTCATTCAAACATGACCCAGTCGCCACAGACTGAAGGAAATATCAAAGCTTTAATGGGATATAACCAGATGGATTTGGGAATGGCAGAATATGATGGATGGACACACTGCTATGCAAAGAGTCTTCCTTTGCACTTCACTGATCCTTCTGCTGGTGCAGGAGACGAGGGAGGTTTGGGGGAGGGAGATCAGCCCAGCATGTATTGCCACTTCAGGGTGGTGCAGTGACATCTCCCCATGCCTGGTCAGTGTCCTTACGGGCCATGGACAGCCTTTCACTTTTTCATGGGAGGAGTATTTGAGACCAGTCTGTTCTCAGGATGCTTGCTGCTGACCTTGCTGGATCTAGCCGCCAGACCAGAACAGGCAGGATCGGAATTGGCAATGGGGGCAGTAGATTTTATGCTGATACAGGTCCACGTCAAAGAATGGTGGAGGCCATGTTGACCTAGCAGAGGGAAAGGTTCTTACTGTGGAGTGCAAGAGAGCTAACCCTGGTCAGCAAGCATGACAGGAAATTCCTTGTAGTTTTTTCCCAAATGACTTGGGAAGTTCCCATAATAGCCCATAATGGAAAGTAACTTGGAATAAATAGACTTGTTTTTGCATGCATGCCTGGATCAAGGAAGTGTGAAATCTGCTTTCTATTTTAAGGGCTGATTCACAGCCTGCCTGTAATTAGCCATTTCAGAGAGTTCACATCAGACTTGCTGCAAATATGTCGGAGGATTTGGGGATGGGAATTAAAAGAGCTTGTCCTGAAGTGTGTATAGACAATTGAGCTTGTCAAAACCTGTATTTTGTGGCACAAAGAAGAACGCTGAGGCACCGAACTATGAAGATGCCTTTTTAAATGCCATAGATGATTATAAATGATACAGACGTCCTGTCTTAAAACATATTTGGTTCAATTTCGAAAGCCAAGAAGGGAAACCTGGAATCCTGCTAGCCTTCTTCTTGTAAATGTGACCAGCCCTTCTCCAGGTTGAACACATCTTCAACCAGGACATCTCCAGGGACAGTCCCTGGCTTCAGAAGGTGGTGTGTGTGTGTGTGTGTGTGTGTGTGTGACCAGAAGTGTTTGGACCTGATTGTTTCCTCAGGTATATCGAGTACAGGCATGAATAGGCTTTATTGGATAGCTGTGTAATGTATTTTTTAACTTCTGTGTATTTGGTCAATGACTGTATAGTTTAATAAACTATGGATGCAACTGGGCGATTAATGTCTTGCCTCTTCTTAGGTGTGTGCAATGCTTGGAACACACTTTAAAAGGGGACAGGGCTTTGATTGCCTGGCACCCTGCCATTTTGAAGCTGGTGCCAGTCACCGCAGATGCCCCTGACTTTGGCCTCCCTCAGTTGGTTCAATCTATTTATATTTTTGTTTGGAATGCTGATTTTTGGCTGCAGGAACATAAACTTTATATCCATATTTCCTTTGGTGATTGAACTCCTCCTTAAAACATTTGCATAAATAAAGAATTGGGAACTAGTAGCCATCTTCAACATGACATTTTATTCAAATGGTAGGCCATTTCATCACTTTGATACCTAAGTTGCATGCATGATTTTTTTTGCTATACACATTGGATTTATACCTGAATTGAACAGAGTAGAATGTTATTTTGGGGTCCATCTAGCTAGCCCAGCCATGCTCCTTTTCAAGAAACTTTATTCCTCTCTCGCTGTTGTTCATTTCACCCATCAATAGTCAGTTGATATTCAGTTACCAATTATTTGTTTATCAATAGTGATCATAGGCTGCTCCAATCTGTGTGGACGCTGGGTAGTTAACAACTCCAGTGTACAATAAATTAAAAACCATAAAAATGAACTAAGTATGATGGTTGCCCAGATACAACCAGGGGCTGAAAGCACACTGAAATACTGTAGTACTCATTTACTTGCTTTCAAAAAGAGTGGATAGGTAGACTCTCTTTTGGTGAAGTGTTGCCTTGTGTATCTCAGTGCTGCATTCATTCTTTATTGTGCTGTTTGGCATCCCATCCATAAAACTGTTTTTCTAACTGTGTGTGTGTGTGTGTGTATCTGTACTTCTGCAAAATCCTTTTCAGAGGCACCTTGGTTCCTTGCTGCTAAATCTGGCCCTGAATGTACGTTTTGCCAATTCATCCATCTTTCAGCAACAAGAAAAGAGTTCAGTCCTCTTGGTTTCTAACTATCAGTGGTTACTCCCATTCTAGAAAAAGAATCCTGAAATCTACTACGTTTGATAATTCTTATCTACCCTCTCTTCTTTTTTTCCTTCCTCCTCATCTTACTGGCCCAAATTCAAATTCTTCCCAGGAGTTAAGATAAGAATATCATGAATGTTTTAACTTCTATAGCAAGAGTGTCAGTAGACCTTAATCTATGACTTATACAACAAAAATAATATTTAGTATTTATTGGACTCCACTACGTTTGTATAGAAAAGGGCTGTCTTAAGACAGCATTTTGTTGGAAATGGAATAAGGATAATGCTTCTTTAAAACATATGTTTTTACAATGTCCTATACTTACTAAGTTTTGGGAGAAAGTAGTAGACCATATAAATGTGACTGTGACAAAAGCTAAAATTTCAGAGGACAATATTCTCTTGAATTACATACCTAGTACATGGAATTTGGCAACTAGACAACATAAATGGATTCTCCATGGCTTTACTATGGCCAAAAGACTGATTGCGGCATTGGAAAGATAAATGTATGGCCCCATTAATTCAATGGATTGAAGACCTGATTGCACTTGCTATGTATGAGCAGATTGTCTACAGGCGTAGACTTTGTATGGACAAGTATAATGAAATATGGGACTAATTTATAGAAAATACAGTAGGTTAGGAAAAAGCACGATAGTTATATGATTGTATTAATATATATATATATATATATATATATATATATATATATATATATATATATATATATATATATATATATATATATATATATATATATTTGCATACTATTTGCATTAAATATATATAGAATTGTAACTGTTTATTGTTGTAATGACATAATTATTATATTTTATATTTCTTTTTTTAAATTATCTTTTCAATTGTATTTTTTCCACTTATTTTAAAGCACTTTTTTTTTTTTTTTATAAGGCATGTATCTTTGTGTTTTGTTCCTTTTTGTTTTTCTCTTTTTTGGTTATTATTATAAAATAAAGGATAAATAAAGGAATAAAAAAATAAATAGATAAGAATATCATCGCTTCTAGTTATATTATGGCCAACATACATGTTTCAGTGTTCGTGCTTTAAATAAATAATAGCCACTTTTTTTTTTTTTTGAAAGGAAGGAGCAACTACAGCGGTGTTTCTCAACTTTGGCAACTTTAAGATATGTGAACTTCAACTCCCAGAATTCCCCAGCCAGCAGTTGAAGTTCACATATCTTAAAGTTGCCAAAGTTGAGAAACACTGAACTACAGTATGGCTCCTGGATGTGCTTTCCAATATAGGAGTCCCTGCCAGTTTCCTGCCAAAAATGAACTCTCCACTACAATTCCCATTGGACCCAAACGTTTAAATAGCAGGGTGCAACCGTGGACTTATCCTCCCATTCCTCTAACCGTGGCCCAAATATGTCCCACTGACCATTTTTAAATGCTGTATTTTTATAATGTTGCTTTTGCCTCCTCCCCAGCCCACAGAGGAGGCATCTTATAGTTCTTTGCCTGTTACATTTTTAACATAGCGCTTTCTCTTTTCTGCCAACAGATTTTGTTGTAGACCCAATCAAGCACACTTCATTGACAATGTGGTTGCTGATCAGATCAGTGCTGGGATCTGCCCTACATGTATTGGACACCTCCTCCCTTCCAGTTGCTGGATATTGCCCTCCAGTACTTTCTGAAGCCCTTAGCAAATCTTACTCAGGTTCCTTATATACACAGGTTTAGTGTTCTTTTAAAAGCATGCTGGGCCTGGTGTTTTAAAATGCTTTCTTGAGAGTGCTAGTCTTATATTGCTGAAAGGGTAGATTTAAAGTGGGAAAGAGAGCCAAGTTCTGCCAGCTGTGTGTTGCTGGTTTTGGTCACCAATGAGAGCATTACGGGTTGTTTACTGCCTCTGTTTGGTGTGGCCATACTTTTTAGGGTGAATGTTTTGCTTACTCCTAAGCTATTTTGCTTACTCTGCAGGCTATTTCTGGGTGCCGGTGGCCATGGCCACTCCCTGCCAGCCCTGATAATTCTTGGCAGCTCTAGGAGAGCATGGGACTTGCTTGCTATCAAGCAGCCCCTCCCTTGTCATCCTGCATTGCTCTTCCGTGCCTGTCGACCTGGCTTACAGGTCAGAGGCACAATGGAAGGGTAAGGAATGAAGTGGGGGAGTTCTCTGTGAAAGTCATCATGGCAACAAGCACATTCATGAGGGTTCGGAACGGAAGAAGTGTGGCAGCTGAACTTGAATGAGTCATGCAGTGCAAGACTGGTTACTAGAGGAAAGGCTAACATGGTGGAAAAGAAAGAAGAGTGACATCTATGGTAAAACATGCTCTTGCCTAGGATGGATGCACCAGTACTCCACATGGTGAAAAAAATGGAGGCACGGGGAGAACAGTTTGCTGAAAGAAGTTGGGTTTTGATTGTTTAAGTTTTCTGCGCCTGGCCCCTAAGCCTCCCTTCCACAATCTCCTGGAGCTTTTACTACTTTATATACCTTGGCTAATGGAAGTGGGTGCTAGAATCAGGGTCTCTGTGCATGAGATGTCAGCATGAGGCTCAACATGGCTCCTTCCTCCTACTAGTATGTTCCTTTCCTGGCTGTCATGTTTGGTGGAGAGCAACTGGCATGAAGGAAACAAAGCAACCTGGGAGGAAGCAGAATGCCCCACATTAGCAAAAACTCACATCACGTCTCCATCAAGCTGCGCTGCATAGTAACCAGCAATAGTGGATGGACAGCAACACGAAGATTGCTTTGAAGAAACAATCAATAGTCCAGCCAACAGAAGGGGCATTGTGGGGTGCTGGATGAAGTGGGAGGGGTCTCTCCCAAAGTTTCAGCTTCGTATAATGTCTCCTCAGCATCAGCAACATGTAGAATGGGGCTTGACAACTCAATTTATGCTGGTATACTTTTCTGGAAGATAGCATGCTGATGCAGTCATGAAGAAGACCCTCTATGTATGTGAGATGAGCAGGGGGTGGGAATGTAAGAAAAACTGATGCAGTTTTCATTACTTTGTTGAAGCCAGCAAGGTGAACTGCCCTTGTTTCCATCTCCTCTTGCTGTTGCTTCATCAGGAGGAGGAGGAGGAGGAGACCTCTTCTTCCCTGAAAGCACCCATTTATAACTATCTGTCCTTTAAGTAAGAGAGAAGGAGAGTGTTCCCTCCTCCCTGCACACATGCAATAAGGACCAACTGCTCTGTGAGCAGAAAAAGGAAGAAAAATAAATGGCCACCCCACATCTCTTTAAACAGTTTCTTGTTTCCATGTTAATGATACGTTACTCTGATTGACCTAATAACATAAGCTGCTCTAAGGCCTTTGCTAAAGGGTCAGCTTCAGATGCTTTAAATAAATACCATAAAATAAATCTCAGCTAAGAAAGCAGAACTAACCTTGACACAACAGAAATTAGGGGATATATTTTCACGATGATGCAACTTCCAAGCAGCCTCGATTCCTGGCACGTTTAGTGAAGAATGTAACCTTCTTTGGTTTCTTCAGAATGTCACAGATGTTGCAATGCATACATTAAACGTTAGCCACTCAGAGAGAAAATCCCCTGGCAGGACAGACTACACTACAAAGGTAAAAATGTCCTCAAGTCCAGCTTGGCCCTGGGTGGATGTCCCGCCTCTATGTGGTTTTCTTGGCATGGTACTGTATGCCCTTGCTGCCTTCTGAAACGTTTTTTTCAACTTCCTCATTTAGTCAAGATCCCTGGAATTCCCAGGTGGGACCCCATCCAAGTATTAACCAAGCCCAACTCTCCCTTGCTTCTGAAATCAACTGAGTGACTAAAACATTCCAATGGCAAAAGAGTAAAAACAGTAAAACCTAGTGATAAACACAGGGGAAATATGAAAAAATGTATGAATGCCACTATCCCTGCAGAAAACGAACATTAAGAAAAGAAATTGCTGTAACAATTTGCAGAATAAGGGAAAGTCTTCACCTGGTGCCCAGTGTGCCCGCCTCCTCCAGGAAAAGCTTTCCAGAGGCAGAGCCCCACAATTGAGATGGCCTTTTTCTGAGATGAGCCACTTCACTTCACTTGGTAGAAATATTTGAAGGGCGGCCTCCAAGTTTGATCAAAGAAGGAAGAGGGGGGTGGCTATATTAGGATTTTTTTTATTACTGTTAGTACAGCACAGTGCTACAGACCTTGGAATGCTCCAGAAGTTGCTGAACCCTAACTCACAGAAGGTTCTGCTATCATGGCCAATGATGAGGACAGAGGGTATTGATAATCAGCCACACCCACCTCTTGTTAACCATAGCACATTCCGGTTTCTATGCAAAGGGCATCCTATGGGAGTTGTCAGGGATCTGACAGTGATGAGCTAAAATTGGTGAAAATAAGTCACATCAGGGTGGGTCAACAAATCCAAGGTAAGGTTGTTTACTTGGGATAACAGTCCCGGTGTTTCACCACTCTATTTCACAATACCCTCCTTTGCTTCTTCTTTCTCTTCATCCTCCCCCTCCTCTCAACAAATAATGCAGACCATCCCATCATTGATGGGGAAAATTTATCACTTAATCCCCTTTGACTTTGACTACTATTGCGTCAGGGGAACCAACGTATCTGAAAAGAGAAACGAGTGCGTTTCCGTGTGATCCCTATTTTTTGCTGTTTCTAGAAAAACAATCCTTTTCTTAGATTTCGGGAAAAACATGGCTCTTAATTTAGTTAAGGTTTGGGGCAAATGAACTTTCTGAATATTTCATTACGAGCCCATTTTAGTGAATGTGCGCTCATATAACTAGAAAAGTAAGATTACTGTATCTGGATGAAAACATTTTACAGCTATTAGATGATAGCAAAGGGTACACGTTTTCTACATCTCTTTGCTGCCATCTGACCTTGACTTGGATATTTGCAGTAGTTCTATATGAAAGCCAATGTCCTTTCACACTCTCCCTAATTGCCTCTACTGACAACAAAGTTTGCCGAATGTGCTTTGCCCAGTTCTGATGAAAGAAACCAACAGTCTTGAATCAACACAGAAGAACATTCTATGAAGTTGGGTGGAAGATGGGAACTTTTCTGCCCCCAGTTCGCATTTTCCTCCTGTTACTTTCAGTCTCCAAGGATGGTAGACTAATTTGCTTTAAAAATATGGAAAACTGTGCTAGTAAATTACAGCATTTTGCTATCCAGTGTTAGTAGCCCCATTTTGGGGGTCTTCAGGGGCTGCAAATAAGTGCTATGCTGTGTTATATTGCCTCTAGACAATATAGCATAGCATAGATCAGTGTTTTTCAACCTTAGCAACTTTAAGATATGTGGACTTCAACTCCCAGAATTCCCCAGCCAGCCATGCTGGCTGGGGAATTCTGGGAGTTGAAGTCCACATATCTTAAAGTTGCTAAGGTTGAGAAACACTGGCATAGATGAATCCCCTAAAATATACACAAATCCTTTTTCAGCATATAAAGCTCAGTTTAAATCAGGGTTGTGAAATAATGCTTCCAATATATCGGCTAAATGTGTTTTTAAAGCCAGTGATGTACAGGGTTTTTTAAAATTGCCTTGAGCTTTTTTTTTTTTTTGGTCTGTTTGCTTTTGTTACACTAGCTTATATATTAGTTTAGTGAGCTAGTTTGATTTTGTTGTGTTTTGTTTGGCAAACTAGAATATGGAAGAAGTAGGGAGGGAGATCTTTGTAGAATGACAAAACCATGAATGTAGTGATGAATCGGAGAAAAATGCACAACAGAGTTTCATTTTCTGCCAATGTTTTCCTGGATTTGGGATCATAGGCAGAAATTCTGATGATGTCAGTGTAAGTGCGCAACAGTAAAAAACACCTTTGTTGCCTGGAAATGGCAGAATGGAATGCTTGAATCGAAATCAGCCTGATTAGAAAGAGGGAAAATTCTAGCTGAATTTGTTTTCCTTAGTAATCTCACATAGCTGTGTTTAGAAAGTCACGTATGGAACTAATTTAGTGGCTAACCGGCCAAGTTGCTATTCAGGAAGCCCCTGGTTCCAATCTCACTTCGGCCAAGAATTGACTATGAGGTCTTAGCAAATATGTCTCAGATCCATTTGTGTTCTGAGATAATACTGAACCAATATTGTAAGAATTGCCCAGCAATTGGCAAGATGAGCATTGTAATAATTACCCAGCTATTTATTTATTTAAAGCATTTATACACCCCAGAGTTTCTTGGAGCGACAGGCTAGAAAACAACCTCTTGTAACTAGCATGAGAGATTGGGAGGCTGGAAAAGGAATGGAAGGGAGAATAAACATAATAAATGACAGATTCAGCCCATGTGACAAGAAACCTGGGAAGAAGTTTTCCAAGTCATTCAAAGAGACTCTACCTACTGAATTAATTCACTGAAAATGAGATGGGAAATTCCTCTGGGAGTTTCCAAGGTTCTGTATTTTTCCCAAGATGAGCATTAAAGATACGCTACTAAAGTCTTTGTAGGAGGAGAGCCATGTTAATCTGCGGTGGCAAAAAATGAGAAGGTAATACCTTTTCCCATTAGCACATTTTATTAAAAGGGATCAGCTTTCATGAGCTGCAGCAGCTCACTTCATCTGATGCAGAGTGGCTAGACTGATGTAGATTTAAATTAGGGTGGGGAAGACAGGGTGATTCTGCAGATGTAGGTGATCTCACTGCAGTTTAAATCCTAATGCATTAGAAAGCCCATGCCTTTTAATAAAATTCGTTAGCTGGAAAAGGTGCCTCCAGACTCCTTCTGATCTTTTACTGAAGTCTCTGTATGTTGGCTCTTCAAGGTAGCCCAGGTCAAGACACAGACACGGGAGGGATTCTAAGAATGCTGTTTTATTGTTGTAGGGCATACGGAATCTTGAAAGCTTGTCCAAAACCTTCACTGCCCTTTTTTAAGGACAAGATCAAGACAGGAATCTGAGAATCTGCACTCAGGGACATTGGGGCCGCTGCTTGTGAGCAGTCTCACTGTCCATCCTTCAGTATTCATCCCTGAGGACAGGTCATCTGATCCTTGGTGGCCCTGGGCTCCAGCTGTTGCTTCTGAATTCCAAGTCAGTATATAATAAATCTGTCCTCATTCATTGTTTATTTGAGATGAGGCAGCCAAACTGTTGTATACAGTTTAGCCAAGATCTGTGTAGGCCTGGAGGGAGTGTGTTTGTGTGGGGGGGTCATTCTCTTTCAAAGATCTGTGAGCCTGGATTTCAGGTTTGGCGTCAGCTGTGAGCCCAGGGGAGAGGAGACAGGATGACTATTGTTATGTGGGAGTCGCTGATGACTCTTAGGGGCTGTGTGCCATAGGTAACTGGAAGTGAGACCCTCTGGATGAAGTTGGGCTCTAGGGAAGAGTTGGGATTGCTCCTGCTGTACTGCCCTCCCTGCTGCCCAGCATCATCCCTGCCCCATTTGCTAGACTCTGTTGGTAGGTTAGCAGTGGAATCTCCAATGTTGATAGTTCTTAGGGATTTCAACCTGCCTCTGAGGACATTGAGTCTGGGGCAACTCAGAAGTTCAGAGCTGCCATGGCAACCATGGACTTGTCCCATGTCATTGAAGGCTCAACACATACCAGGGGACACACATTTTTGTCTCAGGGCAGTTGCAGTGTGATCTAGCAATGAAGGACATTACTATGGTCAGATCATTTTCTGATTGCTTTTTGGCTTGCTGGTGCTCTCTGCCCCTGCAGAGAGATAGGACCTGTTAGATTGGTCTATCCAAGTAACTAATGGTCCCTGAGGGGCTCTAGAAGGAAGTTGGGGTTTTCCCTGAAAATCTAGTGGCCAGTTTGGTCAAGGCATTAATCACAACCTGGAATGGGCAGGTGATGCAAGGCAATTCTTGGACTGAATTGCTCCTGTGTGGCCTTTCAATCCCAGGGTGCCCCTTGATTCTTCAAGGAACTCTGGAAGATGAAGTGCCAGAAGAGATGCCTGGAGCACCACTGGAGAAAGATGAAGAGTGAATCCAACCAAACATGAATAAAAGCCCACATTGGGGATCATATCTTGGTGATAAGAGTGCCAAAATGCAGTTATTTCTCTGCTCTTATTTTCTCTGCTGATAGCTGTCCAGCAGCCCTGATTAGGATGACTTGTTCCTCGCTGGGGAGGAACAAGCCATAGGATCATCTGCAGGGATGCTGTGAGAAATCCAGCAGATAAAGCCACTATCTGGCAGATAAAGTTGCTCTAATCTGCTTGCAGTTGGACTCTTGCCTGGACAAGTCTGGCTGAAGGGCCTGAGGCATGGCCTTGTGATGGGATGATTGAGCCTATGACTCCCAAGGCAGTAAACAGGGTCCTTCAGACTATGAACCTGGCCATTATTAGATCCATGTCCTTCTTGGCTTGTTAAGGCTGCTTGGGAGGTGTCTTGTGGTTGGGCCCATGTGGTGGTGTCACTTCCTTGAGGGAGAGGCTGGTTCCACTGGCCTTAAAGAAGGAGAGGGCACATCCCCTCTCAAGAAGCCATTGCTGGACCCAACAATTCTGGAGATTCATCCAATCTCCAATGTTCCTTTTTTAGGGAAGGTAGTTGAGAAGGTGGTTGAGCTCCAGCTCCAGAGGTCTTGAAGAAACATTGTCTGGATCCATTTCAGCTGAGTTTCAGGCCAGGACATAGTACGAAGATAGCACTGATCACACTTGTTAATGACCTCTGGTGGAGCTAGCACAGGGGTGATGTGTCCATCCTGGTTCTCCTTGATCTCTCAGCAGTTTTTGATACCATTGATCAGGGCACCCTTCTGAGATGATAATGGGGATTGGGGGGGGGCACCATGTTGCAGTGGTTTTCCTGCTTTCCATGTGGTTAGTTCCAGTCAGTGTTGACAGAAGGGAGAGTTCAAACCTGTGGCCCCCACATTTGTCGGTTTCTTCAGAGCTCAACACTCTCATCCTTTCTGTTTAACATCTACATGAAACCACTGGGTGAGAACTTCCATCAGTTTGGGGTCTGGTACCATCAGCATGCTGATGATACCCAACTGTACATCTCATCCCCAGGCTACCGAAACAATGCTGTCAATGCCTTTGTGTGCTCCTGCGACAATGCTGTCCCACAAGCTGCATTGGTTGCCAGTCAGCGTCAGGGTTCAGTTCAAGGTGTTATCATCTATAAAGCTATTAATGGCATAGGTCCTGGTCATTTCAGAGACCATATAAGGCTGATAGTTTGTGCCCTTCCTATGCAATAGGGCAGAGTGGGCCTCCTGTGGATTCCTTCACTTAAGCAATGTGATCTGTCAGACCCAGGAAGCACACCTTTTCTGTTGCAATGCCCGCTCTCTGTAAAGTGTTATATATACTGCTCAGAGTTGTATGGAGTTGGGCGGCCTTCTAAATCCAAAATTAAATAAAATAAAAAGGCAGGGCTGTTCTCTTTCTTGGGCTTTCTATTCTCCCTGGGCCAAGTCATCATTCCATTCCCCCACCACTTCCTTTTCAAGGCCAGAGCTAAATTCCTCTGATCTTGGCCAGGTATGTAGGCCTTACAAGTAGAGCCTTTAATTTCTATTGGGACTATAATTCCCAGAATTCCCCTCAGCAAGCTCCACAGCCATTCTGATTTGGAATTATAGGAGTGTAAGCCTAACACATGGAGAGACTCCACAGTTAAGTAAGACAAGGGTGCACAATTACCCTTTCTGTGGGGGTTCGGGAAGAACACATGTATTCATGAAAGAAATCTAACTTCTACTCTAGGGTCCATTTCTTGCATACCCTTAAGATAGATAAGTATGCAAGTAGAAAATAAGTGCAACCTCCACTCCCCAAAAACATGGAGTGAATTAAAGAACATCAGAAACAAATCTTAGGCATTGGGATAGTTACATGCATGATAGAATTCTATATTTTATTTTATTTATTATTTTGCCTCATTCATTTCATTGTTGCGTACAGTCGGATTCAGTTTTGGGAGAGAGGCAACCAAAGCAGGTTCTGAGGTGCAAGAGGCCAGAAAAGAACAGTACTATGTTAACAAGAGCACATTATTTCATATTCGCCCAGTTTTGTTTCTTCAAGAGCAACCTAAATGGAATATTCACAGTTAATTTATATGCTGCTTAAGTTATATAATATGAGAAGGGGCGGGTGTGGGTTGAAGAAAAGGAGCGGGGGAACCCACAGCCATTTGGGACTACAACCAAGCCTTTTCCTCCCATTCCATTTTTCTGTTCAAAATTTTTTTGCTGCCGCTGTTTCCCTCTGTAAAATCTGTTTACTTCAAATAGCCTCCTTGAGGCCAAATAGTAGCCACAGGTGACCCTTTTTGAGAGGAGACAGTAGTGCTTTTTAAAGGAGCAAAATATTGTTAGCAAAGCATTAAGGATTTGTCTAGAGACCACTTAACTGGAAATAGTAGTTTGCTGTAGACATATATATGTTTTAGCAGACTATATGGATATGCGTTAAATGCATGGATGAAGTGATTGCTGGCAGAGGCATTCATACAGTTCTTCTGTATGGCAAGGAAAGGAGGAAGCAAGACAGACCGGGTTCCGGAGCAGCTAAGGGAAAAAGACAGTGCAAACTTAAGTTTCTCCCCAAGAGGTCCCAAATTAGGATATCTTTAGATCCATACTAAGAATACAGTTTTGCATCCCCCCTGTGATGCAAAAAGGGAGAAAAAAATTATAGCATCTTCAATCCCTGTCTGCCATTTATCTGCTGACAGCTCAAGAACTTGATGGACCATAAAAATCAATCCTCTTTAGGTGAGATTTAATGTTTAAACTGGTGGCTTGGAAATGTTAAGGAGAGTTCAATTTAGTCTTCCCCAACTTGGTGGCCTCCAAATATATGGTGGTCCCAATACATGTGGCAGGCACTAGAAGGGAGAAGACTGATGGAAGTTCTGTTGAATTTGATGGTATTTAATAGACCTGTGCCTGCGTTCATCAGGACACATCCTCAGATTAATAGTAACTGGTTGAAAGGGCTGCCACCTTGTGGTGTTTCATTTAGAGATATTCTGGTGCTGGGAAAAGAAGACCAGGTGAGATTCATTTGTAGTTTTATTAAAGAGGCCAGTTATATTGTAAGTAGTGATATAACACTTTCAGAATAAGTCCAATGAATTTTGTAATTTCTTGCTTCTCCAAGACAATGGTGAGAGTAGCTCTCTGGGTGCTGATGGAAGGGAGTCTATTGGCTGAGTCTTCCTCAGCGCTTGGCACTGGCAATCAATCACTTCCACGCCTCTATTTGAAACGAACGGATTCATATCAAAGTCCACTATTTAAAGAAGTGCCTCCCCCTGCAAAAGTAAATCAGGAAACACATATGTGCATTTTATTTTTAATTTCATGGGAGTACAGAAAGCTCTGTTGCAAGAAAAAAAATATCAGGCAACCTTTTTTTCAAATTGGGATATGCAAAGTTTTTTGTTTTCTTTTAGCCAACAGTACTTCACTGTTCTTAAACCATGTTCTCTTAGGAACAGAAGAACCATCACCAGATTCTTCTAGGATTCATTTGACTGTGCTCCTGATGAAGCCTTTTCGGAAACCCACTACATTTTGGCTTGTCATAATTCAACTTTCTGACCCATATTTTTGAAATTCGAAAGAAGCCGTTCTTCTGAGTTTATTCATAACTGCTGGAGGCTTTTTGTCATTTAAACACTGTGGTATTGTCTAACTCTTATTCCTTGAATATACACAAACAGGGTGCTTGAAAGATAAAGAAAATGGAAAGGCTCATCAAGATTCATATAGAAGGACATTGTGGTAAATCAGTCAGGTGTTGGAACTTTTGTCTTCCATACTGAAATCAGCCAGAAATGAAGCTGTCTTAAGAAATAGCTGTCCAAATTTCAGTCCATTCTTCAAATTTGTCAATGATGCTGGCCAGGTGTTCTGCCCAGGGAGTGGTCAACATGGTCCCTGGTTGGTGGATTCCCCTGCTTTTTTACCCTCCCACAGTCCTACCCCTGCTAAAAAAGCAAACACCAAACACCCTTTTTATGACAGACACGTTTTTAAGGACATGAAGTTTCCACTGATTGACGGATTGTATGGTATTGTATGGATTAACTGTCTATTGATACCCCTTCCCCCAATACTTGACACCTTCCTGTTGTCAGGTTCGGTCAGCACGAGGTTTCAGGGAAGCACGGGGCTGCAGGGAAGCTCGCAACCAGACCACGCGGAATCCACCGGCGGTAGCTAGCGGGGAAAAGAGGAACCGAAAGCGCCGCTAATTAACGAGCCACCTGCGGCCAGCTAAACAGGAAAACCGCAGCGGAAGCTTTTAATTACGAACTGATAACGGCGCGAGCAAGCAAGGAACGGGGCCGCAGGGCAGCGAAACAAGATCGTAACGCAGCACAGAACCCGCGGGTCTGCACGTAGCAGGGAGGGGCCAACCCAGCCGGAGGGGGACTGGCAATCAAGGACAATGGACTCTGACCGACCCTGCCATCATGAACGATCAGGGGGGACATTGGGGGGCCTAATAGCCCACAGCCGCAACGCGATCACGAGGCGGGAAAAAGCGCGGGAAGGGGGGAATATAACAAGTGATGCAATTGTACCAAGCCAGTCCTGGCTTTGCTTGTGACTACTACGTTACGCATGAGTAAACCTTCTTTGTGAACCACACGTGTCACGAGAGTTTCTCTGTCGAACGGGGCAATTCTCACATAAAGCCAGGACTCACCGTCAGCGCTACCCGGTACCACCGAGGAGCGTTTTCTTTCTCAATACAGGCATGACCAGCGACGAGGAATCCGTGGGTCAGCTGGAGCGCGAGGGATCCAGGCTCGCGGAAGGGCGGTCGGAGCCGCCCGGGAGCGACGGGGCAGCGGCCAGGGCCGGGCGCACTCCATCCGAGCGGTGGTCGATGGGCGTGAATCAAGGACCAGACGATTCGGGCGTTACGATGACCCGGGGTTCGGGGTTCCGGAACCGTGAGTGGAGCGAGAAATTCGCCCGACTAGAGGAGAGAGTCGAGCGACGCCTAGACGCCGTGGAGGCGATGCTCCAGACCCTACTACAGAGAGTGGGGCCACCGGCGGTGAACGAGGAGGCGAGCGACAGGGGGGCGGTCCGACACCCCCGCCGGCACCACCCACGGCGCCCCGGTCGGAGGACCAACGGGCGGCAGACGCCCTGAGACTTCGAGGTATCACTGGGAAGTTCTCAGGGGACCCCGAACAGCTGCCGCACTTTCTGACGCACGTCAGGGGGTTCATGCAGAGGGGTGGTCACCTATTCGCCAGAGACGAGGACAGGGTATCCTACGTGGCCGAGCTGCTAGATGGCCAAGCCGCCAGCTGGGTGATCGGGCTGTACGATGCCAACGCGGCGGAACTACGGAGTTTCCCGGACTTCATGCAGGCGCTCCGGGACAGATTCGAGGACACATTGAGCGCCAAGCGGGCGGAGGACGACATCCTACAATTCAGGCAGCGGGGCAAATCGGTATCGGAATATGCCCTGGAGTTCCGGAGGTTGGCCGAGAAGCTCGCGGACTGGCCGGAGTCCCTGAAGGTGAAGTATTTTAAGAGGGGACTCAACCCAGAGATCCTGGAACGGGCACTGGGGCGGGACGACCCGGCCACAGTGAAGGATTGGATCTGGCTGGCCGGAACGGCGGAATCGGCGTGGCGGCAGATCCAACAGAGCACAAGACGACGGGACCAGACGAGGGACCGGCCGAGGGAGAGGACCCCCGAGGAGAGACGGAGCGGTCGACAGCAGTCCACCGGGAGGCGAGAGGCGACCAGAGCCCCGAATCTGTGCTTCCGATGCGGAGGCAGAGGCCACCGAGCGGCGCAGTGCCCGACGGAGCGGGAAGGCGCCCCACTGCGGCCCGAAGTCAAAACCCCGCGTGCGAACGGGAAAAGGACCAGTGACCGACCGCGGAAGGGGGCAGTGGCGGCGGTGACCGAGAAAGGACGCGGGGGGTGGTCGACCCCGGAGACAGCATCCTCCGGAGAGGACTCGGGGCCGGCGGGAAACGAGGCGCGCTCGCACTGAACGGCGTCCCAGTGCGAGCAGGGGAGTCGAGGCGCGCGGACCCAATAGGAGACGAGGACTGCCCACCGTTCCGGGTGAGGATACACGTCCGGGGGGTGAGATCCGGAGGGGAGGCGCAGCTACGGGCGCTACTGGACTCGGGCTGCACCCACTGCTTGATGCACCCAGCGGTGGTCTCGGGGCTCGGGCTACAGCTGAGGCGCCTCCGGGAGCCCATTTCATTCAGCCAGTTAGATGGCACGCTGGCAGGGGGGGGGCCAGCTCAGTATTACACCGAGCCGGTCCAGATGACGATCGGGAGTCACCGGGAAGAACTGAGGTTCGTGGTGGTCCCGGTGGCCGACTACGCGGTGGTACTCGGCTTGGCGTGGCTGCGGCGGCGGAACCCACGAGTCGATTGGACGGCGGAGGCAGTGCGGTTCGGGGTCGACAGACCGGCGAGGGGCGAGAGCAGAGGGGACCGAGCCGTGGAGACGGAGGCAGCCGCAACCACCGGCGGACAAGCGGAGGGTCCGGGACACCGGGAGACGGGGCGAGAGCAGATGGGGCCCGAGACCCGGGCGGCAACAGCAACAGCAGCAGCAGCAGCAGCAGCGCCGGGACCCCGGAGAACCGCCACGATCCCGAGGCGAGGGGAGGCAGCGGCGACTGGCGAGGCAACCGCAAAGCGAGGGGCCGGACCCGGGGAACCCCGACGGGCGGCGGAATCCCGAGGCAGTATCGAGACCTGGCGGCAGCGTTCGGGGAGAAGGAGTCTGACCAGCTCCCACCACACCGGCCCAGTGATTGCGCCATCGAGCTAGAGCCAGGAGCGACCCTGCCTAAGCCAAAAATGTACTCCCTGTCGAGGAGGGAGATGGGAGCCCTGCGCGAGTTCATAGACAAGAACCTAGCACGGGGATTCATCCAACCCGCGAAGTCACCATTAGCGGCCCCGGTGTTATTCCGGGAGAAGAAGGACGGCTCGCTCCGTATGTGCGTAGACTACCGGGGGCTGAACGCAATCAGCACGGAGTACAAATACCCCCTCCCCCTGATGAAGGACTTGATGTCGCATCTGTCGAAGGGGAGGGTGTTCACAAAACTGGACTTGCGCGAAGCCTACTTCAGAGTTAGGATCCGCGCAAAAGATGAGTGGAAGACGGCGTTCAACACCCCGCTCGGAAGCTACCAGTTTTCCGTGATGCCGTTCGGATTAAAAGGGGCCCCGGGGGTATTTATGCAGCTAATTAATGAGGTGCTGCATGACCTACTCTACCGGGGCGTCCTGGTCTACCTGGACGACATCCTCATCTACACCGAGACCCTGGCGGAGCACGTGAGCCTGGTGCGCACGGTGCTCCAGAGACTGCTGAAGGCACAGCTGTACGCAAAGCTCTCGAAATGCGAGTTCCATCGAGAGCAACTAGACTACCTCGGCTACCGAATATCCAGCCGGGGAATTGAGATGGAACCGGCGAAAGTAAGGGATGTCCTGGGCTGGGAAGCGCCGCGAACCCGGAGGCAACTCCAAAGCTTCCTAGGGTTTGCGAACTTCTATCGTCAGTTCATCCCGAACTTCGCCCAAATCGCCCTTCCCCTAACCGACCTGCTAAAAACCAAGGGCACTGGGAAACCCCCAAGCCCAGCATGGCACTCGCGTGGACTGCAGAATGCCAGGGGGCGTTTGAGGAACTAAAACAGCGGTTCACCGCGGAGCCGATCCTGCGCCATCCCGACCCAGACCGGCGGTTTATAATCCAAGTGGATGCATCAGACGTGGCAACGGGAGCAGTCCTGCTCCAACCCAGCCCGGAGGGGGCCATCCACCCGTGCGCCTACGCCTCCCGCAAATTCACCGAGACGGAGAGGAGGTGGATGGTGTGGGAGAAAGAGGCGTACGCGGTCAAGTGGGCGCTGGCCACGTGGAGGCATCTACTGGAGGGGGCAACTGAACCGTTCGAGGTGTGGACGGACCATAAGAACCTCGAGGCCCTGAAGACCCCGCGTAAGCTATCCCCCAAACAGGCACGGTGGTCCCAATACTTCGGGAGGTTCAGGTTCACACTGAAACACATCCCCGGGAAGCGCAACTTCTTAGCGGATGGACTGTCTCGCATGCCCCAACACGCCAGCCTACGGGAGGAGATCGTGGACTCCGTCATCCCCGCCAGCAGGCTGGCTGCAAAGGCGGTGACCCGAAGCCAGACCAAGGGGAGCGACGGGACGCGGCGTCTGAAGTAAGGCAAGGGTTCGCGGAGGCAGCGGAGCGGGACGGTTGGCTCAAGCAGAACCGAGAGGCGCTAACCGGCCAAGAGGGGTTGTGGTGGCACGAAGGAAAGCTGTACGTGCCCGAGGGTTGCCGACGGGAGGTCATGGAGAGAGCCCACGACAGCCGGAGCGCGGGGCATTACGGCTTCGTAAAGACACTCCACTTAATCCGGCGGCAGTTTTGGTGGCCCACGCTCCGGAAGGACGTGGAGGCGTACTCGGGGGTTGCCCGGTGTGCGCAACAGCGAAAGGAGCCAAAGGCAAACCTAGAGGCCTACTCCAGCCGGTAGCGGAACCCGACGGCCCTTGGCAAGAGGTCGCCATGGACTTCATAGTGGAGCTCCCGGAGAGTAAGGGGAAGACCGCCATTTGGGTGGTCACGGACTTATTCTCCAAACAAGCGCACTTTGTAGCGTGCCGGCGAGTCCCCACGGCCGAGGGGCTGGCGAAACTGTTCGTGCAACATGTCTACCGACTCCACGGCGCACCTCGACGTATCGTCAGCGATCGGGGCGGCAACTTCATCGCGCGGTTCTGGCGGGAGTTCCTGAAGCGGGTGGGGACGAAACAAGCCCTATCCTCCGCGGCGCACCCGCAGACGGACGGAGCCACGGAACGCCTGAACGGGGGGCTCGAACAGTACCTGCGCTGCTACGTGGGGCACCCACAGGACGATTGGGCGGAGCTACTACCATTCGCGGAGGTGGCATACAACAACGCCGTCCACAAGAGCACCGGGTTCTCTCCGTTCAAAGTAGCCACCGGGAGAGAATTCGTCCCCATGCCGGAGCTGCCTCAGCCGGAATCCCAGATCAACTCCCTGGACGCCTGGTTCGCCCAAATCGACGAGACCCGGCGAGCGGCGCACGCGGCATTGCAAAGAGCCAAAGCCGACTACAAGAAGCACGCGGACCGCAAGAGGCTCCCCGAGGAAAAGTGGAAAGTGGGGGACCAGGTGTATCTGTCAACCAAAAACCTAAAGACGCACCAGGCATCGAAATAACTCAGCCCGAGGTTTGTGGGGCCGTTCCCCATTTCGGAGATCATCAATCCGGTGACCGTCAGGCTGACGCTCCCGAAAAGCCTCGGGAAGATCCACCCGGTGTTCCATTGCAGCCTGCTAAAGTTGCACCAGCCGGGGAACGCCTGGCACAAGGCGGAGGGAGTACCACCACCCATCATGGTCGGGGGGGAGCAGCATTTCGAAATCAACCGGATACTGGACGCCCGGAGGCACAAGGGGCAGACCCAGCTCCTAGTGCAATGGAAACATTTCCCAAAGTCCCACAGCGAATGGGTGAGTAAAACCCACATAAGGGCGCCGGACCTAGTGCGGGACTTTTACAGTAAATACCCCGGGAAGCCGAAATAGGACCGAGGGGGGGGAGTTGTCGTCAGGGGGGCGGCATGTCAGGTTCGGTCAGCACGAGGTTTCAGGGAAGCACGGGGCTGCAGGGAAGCTCGCAACCAGACCACGCGGAATCCACCGGCGGTAGCTAGCGGGGAAAAGAGGAACCGAAAGCGCCGCTAATTAACGAGCCACCTGCGGCCAGCTAAACAGGAAAACCGCAGCGGAAGCTTTTAATTACGAACTGATAACGGCGCGAGCAAGCAAGGAACGGGGCCGCAGGGCAGCGAAACAAGATCGTAACGCAGCACAGAACCCGCGGGTCTGCACGTAGCAGGGAGGGGCCAACCCAGCCGGAGGGGGACTGGCAATCAAGGACAATGGACTCTGACCGACCCTGCCATCATGAACGATCAGGGGGGACATTGGGGGGCCTAATAGCCCACAGCCGCAACGCGATCACGAGGCGGGAAAAAGCGCGGGAAGGGGGGAATATAACAAGTGATGCAATTGTACCAAGCCAGTCCTGGCTTTGCTTGTGACTACTACGTTACTCATGAGTAAACCTTCTTTGTGAACCACACGTGTCACGAGAGTTTCTCTGTCGAACGGGGCAATTCTCACACCTGTCCCAATGCGTTCACTGGTGGACCAGAAAAAAGAAAGAAAACAGCACAATTTTACCAGTGTAATCCTATCATTTGGGCTAGAAGAGAAAGATGACAAATTCTTGTCAATTTCACCAGGTTAGATGAGAGGCAAAGGAAAAGGAGGAGAGTCCACCTACTCACCATTCCTTCAGTGAACTTCTAATGAGACAAGACTACTGTACAGTTTTATAGTAGTTCTTCCTGTCCCTAAGCTAAGAGGGGAAATTGGCAGAACTCTTGTCAATTTCACCTGTTTCCCCCCAACCTCCCCCAGGTTCACCAGTAAATTTGTACAAAAGAAAAAAGCCAAATAAAGATCCAGTTTTTTACCAGTCCATCACAACAAGAAGGGGCAATGACCAGTGAAGGAAGGGTAATAATATACAGATGGGAGATGGGTGGCATACAAATTTAATAAATGAAGAAGAAGAAGAAGCATTCCCACCATAGTGCACAGAAGCAAACTAGAGCAGAGGCAATTACCTACACACAATGAAACACAGCAAGAAGACAGCCCAGCACTGCTTGTTCTGGTAGAATTTGGAAGACACTCTTCTTATATTGTGTCAGAAAGATGGCAGCTGGAGGTTGCCTTCATGGTGGGCTCGGGGGCAGGTGGAGAACAATATTGTGCATTCCTGTCCTTGAGAAATGATTAGCTGGCTGTCCTCATACTATATGGGGACAAGCAGGATATGCCGATGAGCCTTTTGGAGCCAAAGAACAATGTTCTTTGGGTTGCATTCACATCTGCAGCGTCAAGGCAACTCAGCTCAGGAAAGAGATTTCAGGGGAACTTATTTCCAGTGCTAGGACTGCAGCTTCAGGGAACTCTTATGGTGCATGGAGAAGATTGCCAGTATGGATCAAATGGTCACAAAGACTTTCTTCGCTGGATGCTTATTACCATGGCATTTTTCTCCCATTTTCTATCTGTTTGGAGCCTCAACCACTATTATGCAAACAATCCTTAGATGCTATATTTATTTGCTTATCGTATTTGTATAGCCGCCCATCTCACACAAAATGATTCTGGGCACCGTACAACAATTAACTAGTTTGCACAAGAAGACACAAAACAAGTGAAAGAAGGCATTTTTATTTTTGTACATTTAACATATTTGAAGAAAGCTTTTCATGCTTCATGTTCACATTTCATTCTCCTCTGCAATGAAAGGGATTCACATATTAAAATGTTTTGCTACCTATATGTCTAACTTATTTCAGAATATTCAATTTAAACAATCCAAAAAACAAACAAAGTTTTATTTATAATGTTGCCCTATTGGGATGCTGACCAACCCCAGAAGAAATCAAAACTCTGAATCATATTGTTTGAAGAATTTGGCTTACTTTTCTGATAATAAATGTTATCCAAATTCAAATAAAATGAATGTATGCTTATCTCCATTCTTATTTGTTTATACAATTTGTTAATGCTGATTTGATCACATATTTATGCAACTTATATTTTAATTCTGGCAATTTTACTTTTATGTGCAATTAGTTGTTTGGGTAACACATCTGCTGCAATCATTATGCATAGTATGAACTCTTAGTATGCAGGTTGGATGCTCATGGAAATGGAAAATGAGTATGAATGTTTTCAGCCTTTTGGAAACTTGTCAACAGAAGAAATGGAATTCTATATATCTTTATTTTTTATTTATGTAAGCATTTGTATGCTGCTTACTCCATGGATTTTAGGTGGCTTGCAATCATAAAAATAATAAGCATAAAGATAACCACAGTGCGTTCCTGCTTTCCATACTGCTAACCATCTAAATTGGATTCTCATCAGAGGCCTTACAGAAGACCATCAGGTTAACTGTCTTTCTGAACATTATTAGATTGAGAGCCATCCTGATCTTGAGTTGCGGGGGGCGGGGGAGAGTTGTTCCAGTGTGAGGAAATCAAGAAGGCCATCTTCTGTCTCAACTTCCAAGCATTCCCCCAAGGCCAATACATATTGGGTGGACAGATTCTACCTGGAGTAGACAGTCCTGAAGGTAATGAGTACCTGAGCCATAAAGGCCTTTACGTGATAACCAACATCTTGAACTAGGCTCAGAGTTATACTGGCAACCAGTGCAATTCCCCAAACTAGGTATCACTCTGCTAAACCAGTTACCAGTGGTTAGCAAGTTGGCAGCTGCATTTTGTGCCAGTTGTAACTTCCAGGTCATCTTGGAGGGCAGCCATATGTACAATGTTGCCTCCATCATCTTATGTGAGACTGCCCCATCCAGTGTCAACTCCAAGTGGACATGAGCAATTTTATCTGAAAAATGCCTAAGAAAATCATCCCAATGGGCTCCAGCAAGATCTTCTGACCAAACTATTTCCAACAGAGAGTGGATCACATTAAACAAGGCCACTGGGTGGCATTAGTTAGATGCATTAAGTGTCAGAAGGATTGACACTTCGCCATTGTTACTCCTACACTTTAGGGTTGAAAATGAGCTTATATTTGTGTCAGATCATCTTTACTCTTTGCTGGTAGAACTGCAGGTGACTTCTCAGACACTTTATTTCCTAGAGCTTCTTGGTAAACCAAGGACCATCCTGGATTGGGTACACAGATAGAAGCTATTGAGGAACAATCTTTTTAAAAAATTATTTACAGATGCATCCTAATCAGCAAGGAAGCCAGGCAGACAGGCATAAAGTTCTAATTATTCTTCAAGATAAAAGAAGAGGAGACCAGGAATATAAACATGAAGTTAAATGCAAAATTACCAAGAAAGAAGAGGTAGGGGGAAGAAAGAGAGAAAGATCCAATTTCACAGCCTGAAAGCCAGTCTCATCAGCTGTAAGATGTGTGTATGCAGGTGTGTGTGCATGTGTGTAAAAGAATTCCTCAATGCCATCTCCTTTTTACTTTCCATGCTGGACTCCTGACATCCTCCTCTTCACTGAAATCCTCTGTGTACTTGTAACACTTTCAATAATAGTTTTTGGAGCTGAAATGGCTCCATGTCCATTTCTAAAATTTGAGGTTGGTGAGCTGCATCAGGATCCACTTTGTGGCAGGACCTCTTTGGCCTTATTAACACAGATCTACTCAGGGATCATGTCTTCAGCTGGGAAGCATCTAGTCTGGTTTCCCTAAGTATGATCATGCTTAGGAACAATCCTGTCAACGACCTTCATCAACTCCATATTCCAGAGTTTGCCTAGTCACCCAACAGAACTGCCTGCCAAACTGCTCGGAAACTCCCCCAGCAGTTGAGGAAACCAATTGGACCCATAAATCACCTGGCTAGACCATCTTGTAGAGATTGGTGGTAGCCATGAACCTCAAAGTGCCCAGAACATAGTCTGACCGTGACACATTACTGGTGTTAATGTCTTCTATCTTCATATCATGTGCTACTTGCTCTAAGGGGAAAAACAGATCTAATGTGTGCTCCCCAGTATAAGTTTGGACCTCAATGATTTTGGATGAGCGCGTGGTTCTCATGGTGGCAATGAATTCCCAAGTTGCTCCAGACTCAAGCTCAAGGCAGAAATGCTGACCGGGTTTAACTTTTACAGGGGATTATCCCTTATAAGATTTTAGCACTGATTCTTCTAGTTCCTGCTGCACTTTTCCTTCTGTTCTGTGCATTTTGCTCCCTCTCTAGTGGCAATGTAGAAGATGCCCTGACAGTAAAAGCGGGCTCCTGGGCTATCTTTAGACTGCAGCTCCCTTAGTAGGACCAGGCTATATCTGAATAAGTTATGTTGGCTACCCAGCTGCTGCTGTTGCCATGGCAACTGAGGCATTCTCATCTTCAGACCAGGATGTTGCTGTTAAATATTGAAGCAGGCATTAAAATATCTTAGGAAAGGAAGCACCTACAGAAGCATTTATGGTGGGTTAACTGGCTCTAGTCTGCAGCAGAATTCAATTCTCAACCCAAATGTTCTTTACTTTCCTTCGCTAAAGCTCAGACTCAGTAAATTTCATATGTCCTCCCTTTTCCAAGAAAAGAAAAAGAAAAACAGAAGCAAACATGAAGCACCAGAGATTAGGACTGTGGGCTTCAAGGACTGACTTTCTGGGAGATTTTGAGCCTCACTCGAGAAAGAATGCACTGCTGATCACTGGATAACTCTGAATCATTTGCATTCTCTCTCTCTCTCTCTCTCTCTCTCTCTCTGAAAACCTGGAGGAGGGAGCATCTTGACTCCTGTACAAAAGACAGGATATAAATCTAATTAATGCATAAAGTATATTTTCTTATTAATATTAATATTATCGAGAATATAATATTATAATAATAATATACAGTATTATATTTATTTATTTAAATTTATTAGCCGCCCAACTCCAGTGGACTCTATTGGCTTGTTTACCAAAGTTCTACTTGTATTCTACGTTTGTAAAGCTCGGAGAGCTCAGCTGGCGGGGGACTATCAGCCACTCCATATCAGCCGAAGGACCGGTCTCCCTGAGGCGGCGGCGGCGGCTGCGCCCTCTCCCGCCTCTCTCTTAGCTCTCCCTTCGCCCCGCCTCCCCGGCTTTGTACCAGCAGCGCGTCGGCGCGCTCTCTTAAGCCCGTCCTACTGGGCAGCCCAACGAGGGGGCGCTGTGGCGCCGGAACGCCTCCCCGCTGCCTGCCCGGGAAGGGGCCGTTGCTAGGAGACTGGGAAGACTCAGCCTGGAGCAGCGACGCGCTCGAGGAGAGGTATATGGTGGGGCGAGGAGAACAGGAGGCCCGGAATAAATAACACACGAGCCAGTTTTTTAAAAATTATTTTTATTTTTTAAACCAAGCCAGTTTGGTCTAGTGGTCAGGCACCAGGTCAGAAACCAAAAGATCTGTGAGTTCTAGTCCCGCCTTAGGCATGAAAGTCATCTCACCACACAGGGTTGTTGTGGGGAAAATAGGAGGAGGAAGGAGTGTTAGATATGTTCGCCGTCTTATTTATCAAAATAATAAAGGGATTAAAGAAAATCTTAAGAAAAAAGCTCTTTTGGTGAAAAGGTCGGTGCCAGTTTGTAGAGGAAAATTCTAAGTCTGTGTTTGGGGAGGGAGGGAGTGCCACTGCTCCAGAGTCCGTTCCTATTATGGGATGGTGATGGAAAGAGGATTTTTGAAAGGCGGAAACCAGTTTTCTTTGGTCTGAACATCTACATCTGAGACAGGTTTTATTCCTGAACCAGCCTTGTGTTTCAGCATGAGTCTTGGCATGCCTCTGTTTAGAAGGGGAGCCTGGAGTGCTGGCCCCTGTAGTAGGGCAACAGGCAGCTTCCTTTGAGAGTGGATTATTATTTTAATTGGAAGAGGCCTTATGTGAAGCATTTCATGCCAATTAAAGTTCAACATAAATAGCAATTGGCACTTAACTCAAGTCCAAGGTCAAGTTTCACCACTTGTTTTCAATTCCTGGCATTAATGTAAAAAGGCGTAGAACTTCTGGCTGTAAGGTTCGTGGCAACCTCTTGGGAATGGGAATCTCCACAAAGAACTGTCAAGCCAGCTCATCATGACATATGTAGTCTGCTTTTGATCATTTGATACTCCAGGCTCAGGGATGGTTTCCTCCCTGCCTTCCAGTTAGTGTTCCCAGTCTGGGTCTCATCAGGCTTGTTCCTCACAAGGTTTTAGAGCTGTGGTGCGGCAATGGAAGTGGGTGTGGAAAAGCCATCAAGGCTTGCATGTGAGAAACAGAGGTCTGGCTTTGTGGCTTCAGGCTTCAAAAATGTGATCTAAGGACCATAGTGACAGAATTTAGATAATGGAAGGGAAAATAGGAAAAAGTAAATGTATTTGTTTTATGTATTTATTGAATTTGTACACCCTTTTTCTGCCCAAAAATGGCACTTAATGTAGTGAACACATCTGCCTAAATAAAAACATATTTGCCTGCTATTGGAAATACAGGAAGGGGAACATTAGATTGCATTTCTTCGGTAGGGAATTTCAAAATATGAAGCATCCATGCAGAAGGCATTATTTTGTATTCTTCGCTAAACTGCCTCTGATATCACTGGGACTGAGAGAGTTTCAGTTGTAAAGCCTGGAAAAGTTTGTATCGGAGAACATGATATTTCAAGTATCCAGGGCCCACTTCTTATAAATCATCAGTAGAACTTTGAGTTGTGGATAGGGCTTCTTTGACACTCAAAGAAGCAATTGTAACAATACTGCAAAGTCACACATTCTTAAAATTGGTTCCATTCAATAATATGGCCAAAACATCCCTGACCAGCTGATGCTTCTCATGTGTTCAAGTTACACTGTGTTACAGTAGTTCATAAAGGAGGTAACTTAGCATTTGGGAAATAGCCTTGAATCCTAGCTCATCTGCAAAGCTCATTGCTGTCTTTCTGCAGGTATTGTTTCTTAGCCTGAGCTTCCTCACAGGGTTATGAGGATGAAAGGATGGGTTGGGGAAAATCATATACTACATCTAAATATTTTGGAAAAAAGTGAGGATAATTATAAATAAAGAATGGTAAGCAGACTGGATTAAAGGGATGAATAATATAGTCATTGAATTTAGAGATGTAAAGGAGTAACTTGGTTTAGCAATCAGAGCTGTATCAGCTTAAAATGGGATTTCTCAACTTAGTGCTTTCCAGAAGTGTTAGCTTAACAATTCCCATAATCTTTAGACAGGATATGCCCAACTCAGAGAAAATGATAGGAGTGTAATCTGATGCATCTGGAAGGCAAAATATTGGGAAAACTGCTTTAGATCAACTTTATTGGTTAACTTGGGTTTTTCCTCCTTTTGATAGTTCTCTTCATCTTCTAGATATAACCATGCCGAAAAAGAAGGGACCCAAACGGGCTGCACTGACTGAAGAAGAACGGTTGCTTATGATGCAACAAAAACTGCTGGCTGAGGAGGAAATGAATAAGAAGAAGGAGGACATGCTGATCCAATTTCTAAAGGTACTACTTGGTACTCAAAAAAGTAAGGAACACTGTGCTACAATGAAGCCAAAAATAAGGGAGGTGTACTCTGCTCTAAGGAGAGGACTGTAGGGCCAGCAAAATGTGCTGTACTCTATCAAATGTGAATGATGACTTTAAAATATAGAAATAGTATTTGTATTAGATATATAAACATACTCAAAATCAAAATTCATGTGACAGAGTTCTCTTTATGTTCCAATTGAAGCAGAGAATTATTTTCAAATGTGAATAGAATGAATCATAAAATACTAGATATGTTATTAATGAATGATAGAAGAGTATCTTTTAGTCTGGAATGTGTTATACTAATGTTTTAAATACTGAATACAAAGCAAATGAACAACATCTTTATACTATATTCTTGGACCTCAGGTTTTGATCAGTCTGTGACAGAGCTTCAAACTAGTGAGGTTGATTGAATAAGAGGTGATTGTATAGTAATGAATTTCTCTTGCTGTTAAAAAAAAAAAAGATTAGGAATAGGCTAGTGGTTCAGAGGCATATACATAAGACAAGGAAGGGCATATAATGCTGCCAGTCAGTATTTACTGGAAAACCCCAGCCCCATTCACAGGGAGCTTGAAATGTTCAATCAGTGGAGTAATATTTGGACCAGAATAATATCTAACATTGAAAACAACTGTTAGGGTGATATAATTCCGCTGAGGGGGATTATTTACACTTTCCCCTTGCAGCTTCTGATATGCCCTCAAACTCTTCTCTGCATTTCAGGACAAGTTGGCCAAGGAGGAACGCAACAGCGTTGTGAACATGCATAAGATCAACTTGCAATGGCGGACCGTTCTCCGCGAAGTCAAGGCCAGGGAACTGCGTAAAGACATTGAGATTCTCAGTCAGACATTTGAACGTGTTGTAGATTGCAAAGACAGTGTCATTAAGGTGAGCCCCAGTCTCTAAAAGTCCATGGAAGAAGACTGTATAAAGCAGTTGGGGATATTCTTAGAGAAAAGGTGGGGGGGAAGAGTAGAAAGCAACTTGTAAAACTCTGTCTGGCCATATGGCATTATGCAAAAAGAATACGAACTGTGAGAACATATCTTTATTCAAGAAAAAGTTGTTCTCAGTTGGTACCATCTTGTGCAGTATTTACTGATTTATTTTATATATTTTAGTCTACTTTCAGGGATGCACCCTCAGATAATTGTATACAATGAGGAAGGGGAAGATTTAATGATATAACAGTATGTTAGCAAACACACAGGATTACTTTAAGACGCTTCCCTGAACTCCTTTTTATCTCACCTAAAAGCAAGATATGTAATAAAACAGCTTGCTTCTATTCTCTGCATTCTAAAGCACAGAAGACCAGCTATAGTACTTGTTCCCTCCCATCTATCCCATGTTTAATTATAAGGTATGCCCAGTTTCTCCAAACTGCATAGTGCACTATCCTCCCATTATGAGGCTTGGTCCTCTCTGCCAAAAGTAGAAAGGGCACAGGAAGTGCAGCACTCAGGCTGTGTGGAGCTGCCACACAAGCTCAGCGCCAGGAGCCAGTGTGATGCTCCTCAGGAAGAAGCCATGGAAAGAAGCAAGGCACAGGTCAGTAGGAGAGGATGCCATCACTCTGGGAGTACTATCGGAAAGCTGGTGACCATCAACATAACCCATCTTAATAGTGGCATTTAAGAAGGCCCTCTGATGGGTTGTTGAAAATAATATAATTCCAACATGTTCAGAGCTTTAGTGGGTAGCCATCACATTTTCAACTACACTGACAGATAATGTAGCTTGTACTACTACTTCTTTAGTAGTATTATCAGTATGGAGAGCTGAAGAAAAGAGTTCCAGCAACTTAGAGATCTAAATTGTTAGTGGAATGTCAGGGCAGATCAGCAAAAGAATCAGATAACAGCTTTATGTACATTTGCCTGCCTGATATAATTGATTTCAAATGACCACCTTTAAAAAAAATAGATTTCTGGCTCTTTTTTTAAAGTGCTGAATGCCATAGCTGTATTTAAAACCTGCCTTTTGTCCTGACTGTATGGTTTTTCTCTGTCTCCCAGTCCCTTGCTAAGGACCTAGCTGAAGCAGAAGCTCAGTACACCCATGCCCTGCGCAGCCACTTACACAACATAGATCAACTGTTGAAACTCCAGAATTGCCGTCTGGGCTATTTAGAGGAGGATTACCAGACAGAGCTGCAGGCGCTGCAGAAGGAGTTTGACGCAGAGAGGTAGGAATGTGGGCAAAGAAAGGATAAAGGGTTGGAACGATGATTTGGCAGCCATGGGACCTTGATTAGTGGAACGTTTGATGCTCATAGGACTGTTTCCATTTCTGCCAGGAAGTTAATCATAGCACATCATGATGAGGAGGGCCGCTACCTGCAGGATGTATCGTTAGCTATGGAGCAAAACTTTGCTGAAAATGAATACGAAGCCAGACTTGACTTCCAAAGTACACGAGATGATGTCAAGAATAAGGTGTGAGTTAAGATATGGGAGCAAACCTTATGATATCTTTATATTTGCTGATGAACAGGGGAAACTGATCACATTTTAGAGCAGACAGATGAATCTGCAGAAAAAAATCTTTACATGCAGGTTTTAGCAATATTATGGCCCTTAATTTTTTCTTTAGCAAACTGTAATGGCACATTGATGTGCCATTCATTATCTATGAAACAATACTCTTTTTTCTTGGGTATTATGGCTGTTAGCATTACTCAGATTTATATTTCTGTTATATATTGATATGTTGATTTTAAAAGGAAGATGCTGGTAGGAAGTACGAGGAATTGTTTGGCAGTAATCAACCCAGGACTTCCTATCAAGGTTCTAAACACATCAGGTGTGTGATACCAGGCATCACTACCTACTTTAGCCACAGTGTGTGTTGTCTCTTGCTTATTAATACTCACCTTCTACATTATCTGCTAGGCTGTTCTTTCTCTAGTGCATTGTAATCATAGTTACGGATACACTAAACTCCAGGCTATGACAGACTGGCTGGGTTCACACATTAAACTAAGCCATGGTGTGGTTTGCATGGTTCTGGTTTAGTGTGTTGTATGAATCCAGCTGATGTAAACTGTAGTTTGTGGCTTAACATGTGTGAACCTAACTAATTATGGCACCTTCAATTAAATAAAGATTATGGCTTATTCAGTTAAACAAAACAGACTATGTTGAACCAGGCTTGTGTAATGAAACTACTTGGAGGACACTCAACAATCTTTCTGTTATTTCATGAACATACTGTATAGTTGAATTTTGTAGCTGAACTGTTGTTTAACAGTTTGTTTAACCATGATGTATTGAAAAAAACTACTATTAGGCATGTTCACACAACACTAAACCATATGCTAAACCATATGCTACAAACTGTATTGACCAAATTCTCACAGCATGCCAAACCAAAATCAAACAAAGGACTTAGTGTGTTTTGGGAACCAAAGCATTATATAACATGGAGTCATTTCTGCTCTGTATTCTTTTCTCTCTCTTCTCAGTAATGTGGGGTATAACATGAGTCATGAGCTAAAGTTGAGGGAGTATGAAATATGCTAGCAGTTTGGGAATCCAGACTGGTTAACTCATTATGGATGCTGTCCTTATTTCCAGTTCTTGAACTGCATCACAAGGAGTAAGAGTTCTGCTAACAGGAAGTTCTGAAACAAGCAAACAAATGAACTGAGAATATTTTCTTGTTGTGTCTGCAAGGAAGCTGATTTTTCCTTGAGAAGGTTACCTGGCCAGACAGATAAAAAGAGCCAGGTGGTTGAAGAACTCTAAAGCTGGCAGGGAAGGGACTGGGGGAGTGTTGACCCATTTTCATTTCCTGTAGAACTTGGAGGAGAAACATTACCTGCGCATGCAGTTAGAAGGAAAAGTGGAAGAGCTGTGGAAGCGCTTTCAGCAGGCTTTACGTAACTACACAGAGGCCACAGAGGATCGTAAATTTGCTTTCGAAGGTCTCAAGGTCAGGGATGAGAAGAGCACCAAGGAAATAGACATGCAGATGAAGAAATTGCAGAAGATGCAGGTAAGGATTCTTCCTGGACTAGTCAGATGAGTGACTACAACTGCTTTGGCTACACTTCCTCTCCCTCCACCTGACATCGTATATCTATATTTTCAAACTTTTTGTTCATCTGTCTGTACCTTTGTACATCTGTCATAGAATCCTCACACATTGGAGAGAATTCTGTGGCATCTTCTAGGCACTTCCAATGAGATGCCAGTCTGGGCCTCATTATTATGCTGCATGAATTCAAAGTACCTCCTAAATACAATAGTGGTTGGGCAACTACCTGCTCTGGATTTTATTCAAAGTTGCTAGTTTCCTCACTGATGAACTGTTGATCCGCTTCCACACACACCTAAGATCCCATTGGGAAGTGGTTTGGAAACCATATCCGTTGATCATTTTTCCTTTCCTTTATCCCATTACATCTCTTGTTCTCAGCTTTCATGCTATACAACTAACCACAATGTCTTAGCCTGTGATTTCTTTGATCTATAACCCTGTAATAACAGTAGATAGCATATCTAGAACTGCCATTTAGCTATACTTCCTACTGCTGCCCTATTTTTCAGCTTACAGTACCAGTAGAAAATCTTTCTTTTAAATCAAGGCCTGCATTTGGGATGTGGTGGGGGACTAGTGGGCGATCCCATTCCTGTGGTAGGCAAAGCAATAGTGACCAGAATTGGAGCCAAAGGATAGAGCCAAAGACTTGTAAGAATATCCTTTGTTCTCTTTCTCTCTCTCTTCCATTCTTTTGCTTCTTTCTCTGTTCTCTCTTGTGACATTATAAAGAATGTCCTGTAGCCTGAAAATATCCCCTTTGTGGTCACTAGGATCTCATTAGCAGTCTGAAGAACAAGATCACACTCCATGCAAGGGAGAGCGAGGAACAAAATCGGCATGTCCGTGATGAGAAGGAAGTGGTTTTGAAACAGCTGCAGAAGCTAAAGTACCAGATGAACCGGGCAAGAGCTAAAGCCCGCAGCAATCTGGCTAAGCTGACGAAGGAAAGCAGTGCGACTCTCAAGGCCTTGGAACATGTGGTGGGAAAGGTAGGCTCTTTGGTGACTACTTGGTGCGAGACTGTTTCCTCGCAGAGGCTCCTAAAAGAGAGATGGAAGTAAAAACTGTGTTTAAATATATTAAAACCTGTTTAACATATCCATATAATATCTGACTGGCCTGAATTGCTCCTGATTTTGTGGAGGCCATTTTTCAGATGGGGTTTCCATGCTGCTGATGTTTCCAAAGTAGGAAGGAATCAGAATTTTCTTCCCTAGTTTCTCTTCTTGTATGCCAGGTATATGGCGCATGAGCAGTTGACCATTGGAGACACAGTAGATGACAATGTTTTTCTTCTCTACTTATATATTTATTAAGAGGTAGTACCTTGGACCTTTCCCCACTCTCCACCATCCTTGGGGTCAGCAGAAAATTATATTGGCATGACATTTGCTGTTCTATCCTAGTTCTGTTCCCTGCTACTGCCTTTCCTCCAAATAGGGGTGACAAAAACCTACCAAATTTTACATATCTTGAGGTTGCCCTTGGGCAGTGTTGGAATAAGGGGAAATATACTCTTGTGATATCAGTACAGCTCTGGATAATTTAAGGCTGTCTTACACATGGGATAGAGATGAGATGAAAGCAACATCACAAAGCCATAACAGAAAAAAGAGATTGCCAAGTTATTTTTGTGCAAGCAGGGAAAGGCCCTTGGTCCACATGTGCATGCAAGAATGCCCAGAGGCTGTGCACTAGGAGAACAACAGTGTGGCTTTTATTGCATGTTCTTTTTTTTTTACAATATTTATATATTGCTAGCACTTTACACAGACTCCCAGGAACACTTCCCACAAAAACTGTAACACCTAAAACCATTAAAATATCCATCATTCATCTCTCAGCATCCAGAATCCCAGCAACATTTATCATGTTGGATGAAAGAGACAGCACTCAGGAGGTGATAGACAACAATACCATGATTGTCATCTCCAAGTCGAAATATGAAAAGGGGAAAGGGAATAAACTAGCTGGGATTAATCAAACAAGAGAGAATGAATGATGGCTGAGGATTCTTGCAAAAAGAAGAATCTGTGCTGATGATGGAGAAGCAATAGCAATGAAGATCTTGGCTGTATGGAAAGTTTGGGCATGTGGCTATTTTTACTCGTCATCTCTGATAGAGTCTGTTGGATCTCAGATTGTGGGAGATTGGCAGACGACAAACTTTGGAGCATCTCTTCTTTGTCTTGAAAGTCGAAAACCTTTCCAGATATTATGTAGCACAAAACCTGTCACATATTCTCCACTTGCCAAGAAACTGCTGTCACTTCTAGTTCTCTATGTCTGTGATGCATGCATTTCCAAAGATTTATTTGTCACATTGACATATGTTCTCTTTAAATAAGCCATTTAGAAATCTTAAAACTCTATGTAAGGGAAAATATGCATTAATGTGTGAAAATTGTGCAGTTGTCTAATTTTGTCATCATCATCTTGGGAGCTACTTTCAGCTATGGAAGGATAGCCAAAAAGATAGCACCCCACCACCACCACCAATTTTCCAAAATCTACCCTGCTGGAATGAAGAGCAATTGAAAAACCATAAATGTGGCAGTTCTGAAAGCCTAATTGTGAACATCTTTCAGGTGTTATTTAAAGTATTGGCTTAACTTTTAAAATGTTAAGTTGCTTTTGGCTTAGTCTATCTGAGGGACTCCTATTTTTGATATCAGCCCATCCGGGAATTTTGGCTGGCTGGAGGGACCCTTTAAGGATGCTCCAGGTTTAAGAGGCCCATTTGTTGGGTCGCTGAGAAACGCCTTCTCTTGCATTGGTCCTCTGCTAGGGAATGTACCTACACTCTCCATCTTTAAGAATTCAAGACCTTTCTCTGGAACTAGGTCATTTGATTATTAATAATATCATATATTTAGCCTTCAGCATTGATTCCTGGTGATTACCTGGGCTAATCCCTGAGGTTTTCTTGGCAAGATTTTCAGAAGTGGTTGCCATTGCTGCCTTCCTAGGGCTGGGAGAAAGTGACTGGTGTAAGATCACCCAGTTGGCTTTGTGCCTAAGATGGGACTAGAACTCATAGTCTTCCAGTTTCTAGCTTGGTGCCTGAACCACCACACCAAACAGACTCTATTAATAATATTAGCTGTTGTTTTATCTAAACTTTGTTTTATATTTGGCTAACATTTGCCAGTCTCCCTGAACATTCTGGAGGATACAAACTGGACGTAGATCCCCCTAGATAGATAGACAATAGATATAGATAGATATATAGATAGATAAATAAAGAGAGAGAGAGAAAGATGATAAAGAGATGATACAATGCCTAAAGAATCCTAGGAATTATAATTCTTAATTTATTACTGCCTTATAGATATTCCATTGACCCTCTCAACCTCCAGCCAGCACTCTGAAAACACATTGTGCCAAACCTAGAAGAAAACCAGATCCAGTCACTCTTTCCTGTTCCTGCAGGCAGAGCTGATTCTGCGGCTGGCTGAAATGTGCCGTAGGCTGGAGTCTGAGGAGGAGAAAGTGCTACCGTTTTACCCGAGCTCCCTGAACTGGGAAGAACAGAAAACCGTGGATAAGGTGGCTTTGGAGAAACCGGTTGAACCGCTTGCTCAGGTGAATAGTCTGAATTCAGAATTGGGTGGGGTACACCTTTGTCTGTTTTGTTGGCAAATGGAAGAAGTATTTCCTTGGCTTATTGTTTGGAATCATCCATTTCATCCATTAAAATTAATCTGCATCTTTAGGGTTTATTGGCTGGCATTTAATGCTGCCTCTCCCAGAAGGGATGATAAGGTTCAGGCAAAAACTCATTGGTGCCAGTAGGGGGATTTGTCCTGACTCTGGCACCAGCTGCTAGGAGGGATTTTCCTTGAGACCATGGCAGGAGAAAAAAATTAAACCCCCACCCCTCTCTCCTGATCCTGATCCTCCATTACCTATGAATTGGCTTTTCATAGGGGAAAAGTCTGATTCAGATGACATGATTGGCATTTGGTGCAGTTTGGCTCTGTCATATTTGCCATCTTTTAACAGAAGGCATTTTGCCATCCTCTCTGTAAAGGCAAATTTGACTGAAGTGCAGCTTTTCATTTTGGTATTCGGCTGCTACCCAACTAAAGGAAGTGATCTTTATAACCTTTCTAGTGGCCATATATTCTCCACAAGCATCTCCCAATTTAGAGTTGGTTTGGGAATTGCCTGTTTCACACAGCACACCCTAAGCTGGCATTTCTATGTGGGCAAAGACTTGGCCACTCATTCAATAAGTTGTGATGTCGTTCCTTGCAACCAATCAAGGCTTTGGCATTTTCAACATTTTCTAGATGATGCAGGACTACGTGGGTCTGGAGCGCTTCTGGCAAAGATACAACAAGGTGAGGCTGGAACAGCTCTCACTAGAGCGGACTAAAGAAGTGCAGATGCAAGACAACCTTAAGCTGAAGCATCTGCTCAAGCAGTACTTGGATGGCATCTCAGTGAATGATGAAGTTCTGAGTCAGATCAATCCTCTGATGATAATTAACCAGCCTTCAGCTGTCTCAGATGGGTCCCAGCCAGTGCCTCCTAGAGAGTCCCATGCCAGACGGCCCATCTATAATATCATAGAGGCAGCACACGAAGTTTCACGTATCCTCTGAATCAGCACCTGGTGACTTCAGGGTGTTCTCTTCCATTGTGTTAATACAGCTGCTGGGCATGAAGAGCCAGTCCATTCCAGTTAATGTGTGCGGGGCCCTTTTTAGAAACATTTTTCTGCACACCAAACTGCCATTAAACAGTTAAACAGCTGCTGCTGTGTCTTGCAGCTTTTTCTTCCCTGGCCAAGCCACCCCACAGAGGCCTGTACATTGGAAGCTGAAGACACACCCACTGAGCAGTCCCCATGCCTACGTGTAAGCTTTGAAACACACATCTGTCTCTCATTCTCCAAACAAATACCTTTGCAGGGTGGATGTTTTATAAGTTTTTTTTCTTGCTGTCCCCTCTTCTTCCTTTCAAACCTGTTATACAGTATGTTTAAAATTCTCCTTTCAACAGCTTGGAACAATCTACATGAGAAAGTGGGAGGTAGGCTCCATGGATGGAAACTCCACTAAGCTATTAAAGAAAAACCAACAAAGACATTATTTTGACACCTTCACAACCAGGGCACATAGCCTGTGAGCTGTTGGGATGATCTTTATTCTAAGACTATGCCTATCCTACAAACGTACACTTGATTTATACCCATGTAATTGCTGTAGCCATCTCAGCTACAGAGCAGTAATATCTTGATGCTGATGAATCAGTTATTAATCTCCCACCATTCTCATATTTCATTCTCAAAATTTCTTGGGAGATGGAATGGCCATTAGACCAGTGTAAGTTTGGAGCGTAATTGGGGTCAGGCTACCTGGTACCTTTAAATGTTTTGGATAAATTCCTGTCATTCCCAGGCAGTACAAAGAATTGTTAAATATACCTGAGGAATTGCTAACACATTCCCTTATTTTTAACCATCTTATAGTATGAATGTATAAGTAAAATCTATACTATAAAGGCATATGATTAATGGATGCCCCTCACAGTGACCACCTCTTGTATTAACATGTTTAAGTCAACTCTTTATGTAAAAAGCACTAAAAATCACTCTTCTGTATGATTTACTTGATTAAATCTTGTGCAAACTATTAGATTAGCCTTCATTAGATTAGAAAGTCTTCTTAGGATGGTGATTGGGTAGAAACAACTGTAGTTGTGGTCTCACATCTAAAGGGCAACAAAATGAGGAACAAACAACCAGAGGTTTGCACAATGATGGAAACTGGTTCCCCATCCTTGGCCTTTTGTGCAAGAGCCATAATGGCTAATTAAGTTGTGTAGATACTGTGTGTGAGAGACAGAAAGACAGTGTGAGAATTCCCCAGCCCCCACATATTCCACTGGAAAACAATGCTGAAAAAGATAAGAAACAACTTTATTTCTTCTTGGCCTTGTTTTTCTTCTCCTCCTTGAGTTTCTTCTTGGATATTCGGGGCATCTGGGCCTTCTTGTAGAGGTGGTAGCCAATCAGTCCCAGCAATGCTGGGACAAGCCCAATGCACAGCAAGGGGAGTATATTGCTGAACATCTTCTGCCAGTAACTGGCTCTGGAGAGCTGGATTAATTCCACCTCAAACTGCAGAACTGCATCAGCTGGAAAGAGACAAAATCTGTGAAGCACAGCTAGGAGCTGCTAAGAGGTTGCACAGCAATATCACAAGGTGTGACTTTCATCTGCTGATACCAGCCCATCTCCACCCCAGGTGCCAGCAAGGCAAACTAAGCCTAGAAGTATTGTTTTTGAGTTTGTATGTTTGCAAACAGTGATACTCCTGAGCTATCCTTTTGTGCATTTCTTCACCAGAGTTTTATGACTTTTTTTCCTTAAATCCTACCCTTTGTTTACAAAGTAAAGACTGTGGCAGAGATGCAGCCCTACAACATTACTTCCTAAATGCCCACAGTCAATTCCTTTCTGGTCTCTTTTTCCCGGCCCAGTTAGAGATAGTGTGTCCAATCCACATTCCAAAGCAACAGGGTTGGACAGCCTTGTCCACAAAGTGCTAAGTCCCTGGATATCTCCTGCTGACTGGCCTTTAAATAATTGCTGGTAACTGGATCCTACCTGGTATAGCTGGTGGGGAGCCTCGCTTGCCATATGCCAGGTGAGGGGGGATAATGACTCTTCGTTTCTCCCTGCCAGAAAACAAAACGAGTAAAGGCCAGGTCACTACCTGAGGATAAGATACAGGTGCACGAGGTGGTTGATTTCAGTGGAATTTTGCCAACTGATCATCTCTAAATTAAAAAAAAAGCATTACAGCCTTCAGCAAAACAAACTATGAAATCTTTGTCCTTGAGGGGAGGGAGTGGGCAGTCCTGGGAAAGACTAAACAGACATGCTGGACCAGTTTTTCTGACTGGATCGCCTATCCATGTGTGGAGTGACATTTATGTAACTGGAACAAAGTCCTTGAATTTGATCACGAGCTTCCTAAAATTAAAGCGTAGAGCACTTTTGAGTATTAAGATAAGCCCAGAAAGAAGAACTGGTGAGGGCTTGCATTAAGCTCCTGAAAGAAAACTAAACGAGATCTCTTCAATCACATTTTGGCCTCCAAGCCTCTTAACATCATTTTGTTTTCCTCTTGACATATTCCAGTTTGTTAATCTTCAGGCATCAGGCTAGAAACTGGGAGACTGTGAGTCCTGATCCCACTTTAGGCATGAAACCAACTGGGTGACCTTGGGCCAGTCCCTCTCTCTCAGCCCTGGGAAGCAGGCAATTGCAAACCACTTCTGAAATCTTGCCAAGAAAACTACAGAGACTTCTCCAGGCAGTCACTGGGAGTCAACACTGACTTGAAGGCACCCCCTCCCCACAAAATCTTAATATTCACCTAGGCCTTCAGCGAGTGAGACCCTTCACTTCATCGTGCTTGCCATCTTTTATCTTTGTTATGTTTTATTGATTTTATTGTAATTTCTTTGTTGTGAGCAGCCCAGAGTTGTTGAGAGTCAGACAGCATATAAGTTTAACACATTATTATTGTTGATTGCACAGTCAGCCAAAATTTTAGACTGGATTTGGCATTTTGGTCCACCTATCGAGTCCTTCCCAAGGACCTGGGATAATAGGATGATGATGATGATGATGGTTGGTCACACAGTCAGCCAGATGTTTAGACTGGATTTGACATTTTTATCCACCTATCAATTCTTTCCCAAGGACCTGTGATAGGCAGATGTTGTTTGATGGTGTTAAAAGTATCGTCGCAGGATGTAAGCTGTTCCAAGAAAAGCTGCCTTTTGCAATTGACTGATGGTGATTTTTGTCAATGCTGACGGTGTTCAAGTGGTCCTCCAGATGTTTTGGGATTGCACCCGAGGCGCCTATTACTATTGGTACTACCTTTGCTTTCTTTTGCTATAGTTGTTCTACTTCTATTTGCAGGTCTTTGTATTTTGTGATTTTTCTCCAGTTCTTTCTCTTCTATTCTGCTGTCTCCAGGTATTGCAATGTCCGCTATCCAGACTTTTTTGTCTTTCTTATCAACAATTGTTAAGCCTGGGGTGTTGTGTGGCCAGTGCTTGTCTTTAGCTTTAGCTTCTTCATTTTCTATTACTTTGTCTGTTTTGTGGTCCCACCAGTTCTTGCTTGCAGGCAAATAGTGTTTCTTGCAGATATTCCAACGAACCATTATTGCTAATTTGTCATGCCATTGTTTGTAATCAGTCTATGCGATCCTCTTGCAGCGGCTAACTAGGTGGTCCACTGTTTCTTCAGCTTCTTTGCAGAGGTGGCATTTGCTGTCTTCTCAATTCTGGCTTTGTATGCATTTGTTCTTAAGGCTTAGTCTTGTGCAGCCAAAATTAGCTCCTCTGTCTCTTTCTTCAACTTTCCTGCTCTTAGCCATTGCCCGGTCTTGTTATCTGCTTTGCCTGCTAGTTATTTCTTTTGTATATTGGCCATGTAATACTTTGCCTTGCCATGTCTCATTTCTATTTTTCATCTGGTCTTTCTTATAGGCCAGTTTGGTCTCTTTGGTATTCAGTAAGCCTTCATGGTGTACCAGCTTCAGTGCATCTTCTTCACTATCCTTCAGATATTCTTCCAATGCCCTTTTTTCTTCTTCAACTGTCTGGGGTACTTGCAACATTCCACGCCCTCCTATGCTCCTTGGTAAGTAGAGTCTGTCAAAGTGGCTGTGTGGATGAAGGGCATGATTCATTGTCATTATTTTTCTGGTCTTCCTATCCAGGCCTTTTAGTTCAGCTTGAGTCCAGTCCACTATTCCAGCTGTACATCTAATGACTGGAATTGCACAGGTGTTAATCGCCTTGATGGTATTTCCACTGCTGAGTTTGGACTTTAAGATCTCCTTCAGTCTTCTTGACTTCAGTATGCTTGATGTTGTCAGCCTGAAGGATGCCCAGGTATTTGTAGCGATCTTCTTTATCCAGACTCTTGATGTTATTTCCATAGGCCATCTTGATTCCTTCAATTTTCACTATTTTTCCCCTGCTGATGGTAAGGGTGGCACGTTTGTCCAGTCCAAACTGCATTGCAATATCTTGGCAGTATATTTGGACAGAGTTGAGCAGCAATTCCATTTCAGATGGTGTTTTTCCAGTTACTTACTGGGAGTGAATCAGGGCCATATAAAAAATGTTCTTACAGACACTTTTTCTGCCTCTTCCCTTTCCCCCATAACTATTTCCCTTTTAGCAGCAGCTCCTCTTTGATGCCCAGTTCTATATAAACACAGGGATGGGAAATATATAATTTTTCAGATGTTGAATTCCATGTCTTTTAAGTTCTAGCAATATGGTCACTAGTAATGAATGCTGGCAACTACAGCATTATAATATTTAGAGGGCCAGAGTTTGTCCACCCTGGTCTGAGCAAGCAAATATGAAAAATATCTCTGAATGCAGATAGTACATTTGTTTGTCACTTGGAAACTGGAGCCTGGCTTGTCTCTTCATACAGAATTGAATTCGAAAGACAGAAGACTGCAGACTCTCATATGACTGAGCACAGCATTTTTTTCCACACAATTCAAAGTCTCATTTTGACATTTAAAGCCCATGTTAACCTAACTATCTATGAAAATTCCTAGTTACTTACTGGGAGTTACTTACTGGGAGTTACTTACCCAACACACATATCCAGTAGACTCTGTTCTAAACCTGAATTGTGGGGGAAAAAAAGAACTTAATTGGAAGCCTTTCTAAAAAAATTTTTCCTAGCACATTCAGATCCTCTATGAAAGGAGCTCTGAGGCCTAGCTCATACTGAATTGATAAATCTGTGCTTGGTTATCAGATCACAGGTTGAGATTAATCTATTGAACAAAAAATAAATAAATAATAAACAGGCAAGCAAGAAAGCTGGGAGCCTAGTATAAAAAGAATGGCATATATATTACATGCCAATCACAATCTTGCAAAATCCCACAGATGACTACTGTACTTAGCTTCATGTGGAAAGCTTCTAGAAGAGAGTACCATACTACATTGCTGGATCTAATGCGCTTATCACTAAAGATTTCTCCTAATCTTCAACTGAAATCTATCTTCCGATAGTTTAAGTATGTTGAGTTTGGGTCTTCTTCATGGCCAAGTATTTTCCATCAGTCCTTGAGATAGCATAAAAATATACCAGTGAAATATGTGCTAACTCCATGTCAGCTTCTATCTTGCCACAGGCAAGATGTCAGCAAATGATGTCCTTACCTAAACCATACAGAACAGATTAAGGAAAAAACTGGTGGATACCCTTGGCATTGTTTCCGTCCTTTTCCAGCAAATATCCCCAGGCAACAGGAAAACTTCCATTAATCATTCTTCTTAACATTGAATGGAGTTGGGGAGGACATGAGTTTTGATGACTAGACCAGCAGATTTAGCCATTTATCAAAACTTGCTCTGTTTTAATACAAGTGTTTTGCATGGACACATTCAATGGAAGGCTATTAACTACAGTCAGGGTCCTTCTGATATTCCAGAAGGGCATTAGGCCCATGTCCAGAAGCAGCCCAAACTATATTTAAAGGTGTGGGAGAGTTGGCCCAGGAAGCAGCAGAGATACAGTCATCTCCCTCTCTTCCACTTCACCATGCAGCTTCATGCCATGAGTGTGCTGAAGGGAAGGAGCATACCTGCACTAGTAAGAGAAGTTGGGCTGATCCCACCTCCAAAAGTCAACTGACTGCACCACCTGAACAATCAGTAAAGCATGTCAGATTGTATCCAGAGCAAAACCTGTGTCGGGATAAGGGAGGAAACACTGCTTCAACATTGGTACAGCTAAAGATGACTGAAAGTTGTCTCAGGTATAGGCTGGGGCCAGATGATGAAGTCAATTTCATGAGGATACAGCAGGAAAAAGAAGTTGCTGGGGCATGTTTGTGCCACAGCCACGTGCAAATGAGGAGAGGCTCAAACTCTGCTTTTGTGGTAACCATAAAATAGAAATAAATAGTGAGAAAATACGTATTGAGTGAAGAAATAGTAGCTAGTATGCTGCTTTGGCCAAAGACTATTTGTGGACATAGAGATCTTTTCCCCACTTTTCCTTGGTGTGTCCCTCAGCCAAACTAAGTATTGTGGCAAAGAACAGAGGTCTACCTGGGATGACTTGTCTTTTGCCCAACTCCACTTGCAATGGATCCCGGGAGAGTGAGGTATCAATAATGCGGCCATCTTCAAGAGTACCCTGTAAAAAACATTCCTTAAAGTGAGGGGGGGGTAGTATATTTTCTAACATCAAACCAAGTGACAGCTAGAAATTGCCCTATCCAAAGTTGTTTTCTTTCATTGGTTTTAAAAGAGAAGGTGCTGAAACCTGTAACTTTGAAAGAAATGTAATATCACTGGTTTCCTTGATGAAAAAGCATAGACAGGAAGGCTGGTGTGGGTCTTCCGGGCTGCGTGGCTGTGTTCTGGAAGTTTTGTTTCCTAACGTTTCGCCAGCACCTGTGACCGGCATCTTCAGAGGACAGGAGCACAGACAGGAGCGGTTCTCTCTGTGCCCAGATAACTGCTCCTGTCTGTGCTCCTGCACTCTGAAGATGCCGGTCACAAGTGCTGGCGAAACGTTAGGAAACAAAACTTCCAGAACACGACCACGCAGCCCGGAAGACCCACACCAGCCATCGTATGCCGGCCGTGAAAGCCTTCGACAATACATAGACAGGAACTTCATGGGGTCAATTTAATTTTCTATTATGCTTAAAACAAGAATACTGTATGTAAGCAGGGAAGGTAAATACCATTTAAGGAGAAGCCTTCCCATTTTTCCTCTTTCGTCACAGGAATGCCTTTTCTATAAGAGCATTCCCTGCCACTAATGGCAGAGTTGTTCAGAATCGTCATTTTTTAATTGATATGCAAAGCCATGTAGACATAATCAATTTATGGATAGATAAGTCCCATTGAAGCAAAGGATTCTCCCTCTCTCTCAAGTAAAAACTTATAACATTTTAATACCCATGTCCTCCAGAAGATGGCTAGACATACCAATAGCTGGTTATGATGCTGCTGTGAGCAAAAACTACCTTCTGTTGTTTTTTTTACTATCTCAGTTTGGCTCTGGGCACAAAGATGGTGGCAGAGGAGGAGGAGAGTCATTTTCCTGTTAGGATAAAAGTATCCAAAGATGACTTTCATCCTAACTTTCTCCGTAGATTCTCTGTAGTTCTTACTCTGTAGATCTCTGGTGATAAAAAAAATAAATTGCTTCGAAATAGACCCTAGTCTAGCGGTGCATAAGGTACTCTGACTAGTTATCGTTAAAGTCTACTAGTAATTGCAGTTTATACTAACCAAGGTATTGCAGCAATTTAAACTGGAGGTTACCAGGCCTCTTTACACAATGACTGCATAAAAGAAAAGATGTGGGCGAAGCCTGTGCTATCTGAAGCATCTGGGACAAGATGTGTTTCCTGCCTCCGCAGGGCAGAGGTGTCCAGACTTTCTTTCAATCTCTTCACCCATTTGCCTACTCTGAATCTGCCTCTTTGAGCCTTTGACTGGCATAGCTCTTTCGTAGTACTATAGACACCCCACCCCATCCCCTGGCAGCTACTTCCATCAACCTTGGCTAGAAATATCTAGAAGGTACAGGACTGACTACACTGCATGTTGCTCAGGAGAGCTGAGAAAGCTGTAGCCCAGTTTTTTTCAAACTTGGGAACTTTAAGGTCTGTGGACTTCAACTCCCAGAATTCCCCAGCCAGCATGGCTGACTGGGGAATTCTGGGAGTTGAAGTCCACGCAACTTAAAGCGGCCAAGGATGAGAAACACTGCCATACTGCATAGAGTGTAAAGTCCCCCAAAACGTCCAGGGGGCACGTGCAGTTTAAAAAGCGGGTCACGAATGAAGCCTCCGCCTCCGCCTCGCCCCACGCCACGCGACTGAAAGCACGCTCCCCAAACCCGCCGAGCTCTTCCCCGCTCTGGGCATCCCACAGGAAGCTCCACGGGTTTTGGAGACCGTCCCCTCCGCCTCAGTCTCGGTCTGTAGTCCCGAAAGTAGAAGGCGGAGCCCCCGGAAACTCCGCCCACCAGCAGGGAACCCCAGCGGGAGGAGGCTGTGCTGACGTGTTCGTGCGGCTTTGCTCCCCCTGCCGGCGACGCGCCCCCCCGCCCCCCTCGCTTTACTTACCGTGTAGTGGATTTCCACAGTGTCGCCCGTCGCCGAGCGCTCTCTGCAGCCGTCAGGGGACGCCACCTGCGAAGGCAAAAGCGGGAGAGGCGGGGAAGCCGGCTGCTCGTGCTCCCCTCGGTTCAGCGGAGTGCGGGTTAAGTCCTTGCGGGAGCTCGCCGGCAGCTTCCACTCCGGGGACGCGGACGCGCAGAGCTCCGTCCCAGGAGGCGCGCGCCCGGCGCGGGGGCTGTTTTCCTTGCCCTCCCCGAGGCTCGGAGGGAGCGCCTGCCCCCCCCCCCCGGACTGCTGCGGGCCGGGGATCCTCCCCCGCCCGAGCTGTCACCTGAGCAGCCCGAGGCTTCGAGGCGCGCCGGCAGCGGAGCAGCAGCAGACGCGCCCCGCGCACTTACCAGGGTTTCAATCTGCAGCGCCTGGAGCGGAGTTTCGGTTTTGCTCGCCTGCTCCTGCTGCTCCTGCTCCTGCTCCTGCTCCCGGCCTCTCGCCCCACAGCCCAGGAGCAGCAGGAGGAGAAGGGGCAGGCTGGCCCGGGGCCGAAGCAACATGGTGAGGGGAGGCGGCGGCGGCAGGCTGGGGGCAAAGAAAGGACAAGCCGCTACCACCGGGCTTATACCTCAAAGCAAGGGTGCCTCCTGGCGCCGCCCCTCGCTGCCCGCCTCCCCGCCCCAGAGGGAGGAGGGAGCCACCGGGCCCTGCGAGCGCCGGCCGCGGGGCTCAGCGCTGGCGGCGGCTGGCCGCGTGCCCCGGACCCCGAGCAGCCAGATCGCAGCGCCTCGGCCCTTCGTGACTCGCTCGTGGCACCTGCGGGCCCTGGAAATTGGGTGGACTGAGCGGTGGCGTTAACGGGGATAGATAGGGACGGGCCTTATCCGGGGGAAGCCTTCGCTCGGAAAGTGAATGCAAGTTTTGCTCAGCAACATTCGCCTTCTGCACAAAAGCTATACGTGTTGGCACAAACAGCGTACGCGCTGGAAATGTATAAAGAAAAGGTGCCTGTGGAAATAGGAACCTGGCTATGGATGTAATTAGTGAAAAAAGTCAACTCTGCACACCCTTTTTTTGTGATTTACAAGTACGAGACCCAGCTTTGATGCCGAGAAACTAGCTCTAATGTTGAGCGTGCCTCACAGTAAGAAATGGTTTACTTTATAGAATAGAACACAATTGTTTGGATTCACACAACATGCTAAACCAGAGACGGACAGCTTGATGCCCCTTGGGGCTGCACGTGGTCCTTCATCCCATATTTTGTGGCCCCTGATGATACCTCCAGGATTTCCAAAAATAGTTAGCATGGACATTTATTTATTTATTTATCAAATTTATATAGCCACCCATCACACGTATGTGACTCTGAATGGTGTACACAATTTCAAATTAAAAAAACAAAACCTTAAAAACCATTAAAAATCATTAAAAACATAAATATACTGTAGACTAAACCACAGGGAAGTGCACTCAAGATCTCACATACAAAATAGTCAATTCGTGGGCTCCCTATTTCCATGGGATCCCCAAGCCTGCTGACAGAACCAAGGTTTGGGGATTTCTGGAAAGTCAATAAGGTCAGGGCCAATTTCATCTTCGGTGGGAGAGTGATGTTCGAAAGGGCGGGTGCAACTGCAGAAAAGGTTTGCCTCCTGGGTCCTATCAGATGGAACTCCTTAGCAGAAGGGACCCATAATGTGCCCCTCCTGCTGGACCTGATGGGACAGGTAGATGTAATTGGGGAGAGGAGGTCCCTCAAATCACCTGACCCCATGCCATCTAGGGCTTTAAAGGTCAAAACCAGCATCTTGAACCTGGAAGCAAGTTGGCAACCAATGCAGCTCATGGAGCAGAAGTATTACATGTGCAGTTCTAACACATAACTGCCCATGCCACCACATTTTCCATCAGTTGAATTTCTGGATACTCTTCAAGGGCAGCCCCATGCCGAGTGCATTACAGTAATCCATTTGCGAGGTGACCAGGGCATGAGTAATTTTGCTATTTTTAGGTGGGAAACACCCCAAAATATAGTATGTGCTCTAAAATGGAATTAGGATTCTATGTTATAAATGATATAACTTACAATTCTATATAAAATTAGGATTTTACATTACACACCAAATTCACTCCCTCAAAAAAAGAATAAAAAAAACTACTCCACCTTTTTGGCATCCTCATCCCACCCAAGCTGTCAAAAGGATAGATACTCTGTGCCTGCTCATAATTTATAATTCACAATGAACAATAGTTAGGATTTTACAACATACAATGCCAAAATCAAACAAAACACATTATGGGAAAGTTGGGATGTTCTACATACAAAGCATGAGCATGAAACTGAGCAAACTCAGGGAGGCAGTGAAGGACAGGAAGGCCTGGCGCAATATGGTTCATGGGGTCACGAAGAGTCGGACACGACTTAACAACTGAACAACAACAACAACATACAAAGCAAGTGCTAAATCACTGAGTCATATTCAACTATGCTTCCCCCTATATACACAGGATGTAAAATATAACTATAGCTATTTTAGTTTTTAACCCAAATTCACTCGGATAACAATAGTCAGAACCAAAGAAAACATTGCTGCACTTAGAACTTATTACATTATCATCATCATCACAAAAATATGGTTAGATATAGTGCTTTAACACAAAGAAACTTTCAGAACTTCAGAAACCTGACATTAGTAATATGTGGGACATTCTCAAGTACAAATTCAAATGTTCCTTTCCATGGAAATCTTTAATATGTGATTTATGTGATCTGAAGAGAAACCAGAGTATTGGTAATATGTGAAAGAAATTGAGTTATGACTCAAGTGGGCTGAAAAAATTGGAACTCTCCCCTCTCCCCCAGCAAAATGAAAAACAAAACAAATACATATAAAATAAAATAAAATCAGAAAGTTGATCCTCAGATTTTACACAGAACGATTTTAATTAAAGAGGTCAACAGAGTGAGACTCCAGGATCATGCCACCACCTGCCCTTTAAGTTTTAATAATAAATCAGAAATACCCTGCAGATAAATCTTATATACATTATTTTTTAAGGGATGTTAACTCTTCACTTCCATTTCAGGTTGCAAAATATCTTTATCAAGCCACACAATTGTGCAAAGCGTTGGCTCAAATACATTGTTCTATTGTTTTATGACAATAGGATTTTGGAATGAATTATAAAAAATAAATAGCTTCTTATGGGAACCATAATTATTTTGGCTATCTTGGCTTATAACAAAGATAAGCGACTTCATGATTTTAGAAACTGGATGCTAGAGGAGACTAAAGATTCTAAGTAGAAGGGAAAAAAATACAAGTCTGCTTTGGATGTCACTTAACTGGGACTTACAAAATTATACAAAATGTCATAATATTGGAAATATTAAAGGAAATCTTTGAAGAACGGAGCCAGAAATTAATAGCTACAATATCAACAGTGTCAGTAATGATGTCTGATTCAATGGATAGATTATGTCCAAAAGATGTTAATGAGGATGTAGATGTGGAGCAAATTTTGTCTGACAAGACAGAAAGTGCAAAAATGGAACTACAAATGATAGGCCAAGAGAATGATTTGGAAAAGGATGCTTTATTGGATATACAAAAGAAACTGGCTGAAGCTTTGAAAATTAAAGGGGAAATACAAGCGATCAACCATGAGAATTACTTGGGAAAAGTTTTCTTATTGTATCTACAAAAGAGGGATAAAGTCTGTGCGATGGGATAAAGAAGAATTGAAATCAAATCCAACAATATTTGAATGAACTAAAGATTAAGACTGTTAGAAATAAAAGGAAGTGATATAAAGTTGGTTTATTTGATCAAGGTTAAAATAAGACATTTATTTCAAAGTTCTGGCAACCCTTTATGGACTTTTTGCTGACACCAGGATTTAATAGTTGATGTTCTATGGATTTACTTATAAGGGATGGGATATGGGATGAAGAGGTATCTGTTTGTAACCTTATAGGGGGTGAAGAGTTACTAAATTTGCCTATACTTGTTGAAATTAAGGTTGGAAGTAATTTCTTTTTATCATATTCTTTCTTTTCTCTTTCTCTTTTTCTTTTTTCTTGCACTTTTTATTCTTTCTTATCCTTTTTTCTTTCTTTAAGTATAGTTTGTATTAGTTTTTACTATTGTAATCAAAATCCTTAATTTAAAAAATGTATGTATGTATGTAGCAATGGAGGCAAATATCCAGATAAGCAGAGGTCACCACCAGGCACACAATCAAGCAGACAACATACGCTAATCAATGAACTACCAGAAGAGCAAAACAGAACCCCCACCCCCACCAGCACTGGCAAGGCAGGCCACAGCAGATAAATAGAGAGCAAACTTCATCCCATTTTAGCACTGAAGATGTTACCTAGCCGGGTAATGAAACGTTTGCAAGAAAAGAACCAAGCTCAGAGAACCCCAAGTATGTATGTATAGGAAGTGGAGATCTTAACAGATACGGAGCAGGAAGAGTGCTTGGGCATTAAATGGAGAGCCAAGAGGCCTAACCACAATGGGACATGCTTAAGATTTCATGAATTAGACCTTGGAGATACTGTCAAGAAAACTGCAAATCAGAGAAGGTTGAGAGGGGCTAGACATTTGGCGTGCAGATAACTTACATCTCTTAGGGCTTTTCCCTGCTTACACCTAACTGTGGCACAGACAACGCCCACGCAACTTGCTTTTTCTGTCGTGCCCTGATGTGACTGCATTCATCTTGTTCCCCAACACACCTAAAGCAGTTTACAGTCATCTTTAACTGCTCTAGTGCTAAAGTAGTGTTTTCCCCCCAGGGCTTCCCCCCAGCAATGAGATGGGAGGAAATTATGTTATTTTCTAACCTGATGCCCCAGGTTAGAACAGGCTGGGCAGCAAAGCAGGAAAGTTAGAGACACGTCTCTCTCCAGCTTTATGATACGGCCACCCCATCATGCCTGTCAGCTGTGGTTTGGGCTGCATGTGACCACAGGATTAGCATTCTTCCAGAAGAGAACTAAAGCCATGTTTAAAAAGCCATGTTCTAAAAGAGTGCTTAATCTGTGGCCAAACACAGCCCAGACCACAGCTGACAGGCACAGTGGGGTTGTACCATGCAATGTCAAGAAGCAAGTTCTCTTGTCAAAAGGGCATTATGTGAAAAGTGAATAAGATTAAGTGCACAACTTTTGGGTGCCACAAGGAGGAGAAGCTCCATACCTTCTCAAAGGCTGGCTGTGGATTGCTTAACTGATAAGAACATGGCAGTTTAATTCTCCAGGGCTCTGAGCAGCCAGTTCATATGAATGCCCAGAATCTCCCTCTGGGGGAGATGGGCAGCATATAAATTTAATAAATAAATAAATAAATGCCCAAAGTGGTTAGGTCCAGGAGGAGGAGAGTAAAGAGGAAAACATTTACATATATCTGTAGTCCCCACTCCTTTTTGTAAGCCAGTGGACAGGCAGATCAAGGGCAGCAAGCAACCGCTAAACCAACTTGCCCTGGTTTTCTCATGCTTGATTAATTTTCCTGAGCAAAGTGGAGATACCTAGAGGCAAGGTGAGAAGCTACAAGACGCAGTGAAGCTTTGGTGGGAGTGAGCCAACCGTTACTTGACAAGCCAGGGGTTATTTGACAAACTATGGCTTAGCATCATGTTTGACCCAAGCAATGATCATGTCTGTCTGCCCTGTCTGATCATTCAACCCCTGAACCAAGATGGAACAGCATGAGCTATGTAGACAATCTTTGATGGAGTTTTGGCTGTGTATGAAAACTGATAGCCAGCATCATACTTAAATTACAAACAAACTATTCATGATTCAAGCACTGTGGACAACACCAGACCCTGACCACAGAAATATATCAGGTTAGAGATACAAATGATCACATGCCTAATTGCAAAAAATAAACTCTAGAATTCAACATCTATTCAAGTTACAAAGTTCTCCAAACATACAGAATGAAAAGAACTTCAAAGTTTGCACGTGTGCTTTTACAGATCACACGGCACTGCCGACTTTTAAGGATGACGTAGAAAACAAACTAGCTGTTTCATAACAACTACTGTATTACCTTGAGCCTTGCCCAGGAATCACAGTAAAGAATCAGATGATTTCTGGAAGAAAGCTTAAAAATCAAGTCTTGATTATTCTTGAAACATTTCACAAGTCAGTGTAGATTGGTGCCTTGAATTCCAAAGCTGTGAAAAAGATACATTCCACGTTGAGCAAAGATAAAAAACATAAAAATGAATTTACCAATGTTGTAAGGTCCCTATACAAATCTTGAACTGCTCTGTATGGTTCCGATCAGTATGCTCAGCAAGGATTTTGCTAAAGTGGGAAAGGTGTAGAAAATGATGTTCTAAGTGCAGAAGTAATATTTACTCTGGGAAGGGTTTCTCTCTCTCTCTCTTTTTCTCAAGCTAAGATACTGGGTGAGGGAGTGGTGTGTGGGAGAGAGGGAGAAGTGCATAAAAGTATGAGTGGCATAGAGAAAGCAGATACCCTCGTTCTCTCATTGTACGAGAACCCCTGTAACTGAATGTCGTCATTCTAGAGTAGATCATAAAGCAGTTGATCTGTACACACCAAAAGCAATGATGGCTAGAAGCTGGAATGGATGTATTAAGAATAAGGCTTGTCAAACTAGTTCCTTATTTATTTTTAATCAAGTAACTTCCTTAATAGCTTGTGGGAACGCAGTGGACGTAATACAACTTGACTCAGTAAAATATTTGATGAACTTTCTGACTAGCAAGCTGGTAAAGCATTGGCTAGAAAGCACATCTTTTAGGTGAATCTAGACTCAGAGAACGCTTATCAATGCTTCCTTATAAAACTGGGGTGAGCGGTCAAGTGAGGCACTGAAGTGTTCAGTCCTGGGCCAGGTACCTATCAACCCTTTTACTGGTGATGTAGATGCAGAGGTGACAGGAATAATGATCCCATTTGCAGATGTCATAAAATGAGGAGAAAGAGATAATATCATAGAAGATGGAAACAAGATAATTAAAAAAAAAGTTTTTGATGGGTTACAAATGTGAGATGAAATAACACAGTGATATATAATATATATAACTGCAAAATACTTCACTAAGGAAAAAAATACAATTAAATGCACAAATATATGGTGTGGGATACCTGTCTCATAATAATATATATGAAAAGAAACTTTAATTGTAGCTGATCACAAGCTGAACATGAGTCAGCAATGCGACCCAGCTGCTAAAAACAATAGGTGTGCTTTTAAGGCTGCCTCAGCATAAACAGTTTTCAAATTACAGCCTGAATACTGCCACTATATTCTGCATTAGCCAGATCTCAAATACGTGTCCAGTTGTGGGGAATCACACTTTAAGAAAGATTCAGAGAAACTAGAAAACATGCAAATGACAATTTTAAATAAATTTAATTTTAATTCATTTTATTGTATTATATATATATATATAAAATTTTATTTAATTATTTATTAAAATTAATAAATTTTAAATAAAAGGTAATGAGGATGATCAGGGAGCTGTAAACTACCAGTAATTCTGAAGTATTTATTTTACTAAATCTATATATATGACCTCATTGATTTTAATCCTTACAATGAGACTGAGGAAACACAGTATGCTTAGCCTTGAGCAAAGATGACATGGTAGCACTTTTCAAGGAACTGAAGGAATTATGGTTTGCTGCCATCCCAGAGTGCAAGACACAGAATAATAGTCTGAAGCAGGAATGTACAAAGCATTCTGGGCCCTGCAAGTTCAGGATAGTCCATGTCTGCACTAAAATACGTGTCCCAGGCAGAAAGTTTGGGAGGGGAGAGTAGGAAAAAAGCCAAGGATGACGTCATCATCTTCATAAGCAGCAGCAGCTAAGGAAGGCCAGAGAAAGGAAGATGCTGCGAAGTTCGGGGAGGGGTGGGAAGGCAGGCCAGCTGGATATACTATACTTGAAGCAACGTTAGCCTCCATTGCTGAGGTCCTGGGCTCCAAGCACAGCATAACCAGAGACATGCTTTTAGATGTCTCCATTGCTGAGCCAGCTATCCTTATCCTGTCTTGTCTAGGGTTTGTATGCTTGTTTTTATCATGTTTATCTTTTAATGTTGATGTTTATATATTTATATTGATTGTTTATGTATGTGTTATTTTTATTGGATTGTTGTAAGCCGCCCAGAGTTGCTTTTCTGTGAGATGGGCAGCTATACAAATTTGATAGATGATAGATAGATAGATAGATAGATAGATAGATAGATAGATAGATAGATAGATAGATGGATGGATGGATGGATGGATGGATGGATGGATGGATGGATGGATGGATGGATAATAGGTAGATAGAGATATAGATGGATAGATGATAGATAGGTAGATATAGATAGGTAGATATAGATGGATAGATAGATTGAGAGATAGAGATAGAGATGGATAGATGATAGACAGATAGAGATACTGTGGATAGGTAGATAGATAGAGATAATAGATGGATAGCTAGATAATGATAGACAGACAGACAGACAGACACAGACAGACAGACAGACAGACAGACAGAGCCAACTGGCCTACCTGCTCACCCTGGTCTTCTCAACACCTTCCTTTCCCTATGCCCCCTTAGTGAGTGCTGCTGATGTCTTTGGATAAGAAAAAGGCAGCATTGGAAAAATTGAGGGGAGGGTTAGAACAAGAGCATGGAGAATATAAGGTGAAATCAAGAGAGCAACTGTCCGCAGAGGGATTTCGTTTTCAGTGGTTTTTGTATGCACAGTTAAGAGAAAGGTTTAAGGTAGGACATTTGGAACTGAGCAGCAGAAGACAGAATTTGAAGTTGAACTATGTACAAATGATGAAAATGTAATTGCTGAAATATATAAACTTTTATTGAATTTTGAAATGGAAGAAGAACAAGTGAAGGAGTGTATGGTATGATAAAACGGGCTAAGAACTTTGGACATAACATATTTTTATTTATTTATATATCAAATTTGTCACTGCCCATCTCGTTAAAAAATGACTCTGGGCGGTTTACAGAGAAGCTAAAATCAGTTAAAAATACAATATAAAGTAGTCTTGAATAAATAAATAAATATAGTCCAAGAATTGATGTTAATTGGCATATTGATGGAACAGTGGGAAAGTATGTGGTTAAAATGATTGAAATTCATGTTATGTTATAACTTAAAAGAGATTTTTTAATAAAACGATGTAATGTTGATATATGATTCCAGAAAAAAATTCTAAAAAAAATTCTAAAGGTACATAAAATTGACGTTGGAAATGTGGACAACATGAAGGGACATTTTATCATGCCTGGTGGATTTGTAAAAAAGCCCGAAAATTTTGGGTTCAAATATACACAATACAAAGAATTTTAAAGATGAACATTGAACTGAAACCAGAACTTTTCTTGTTGGGATTAATGCAGAGTCAATTAGAAAAGAGCCATGGAAGATTATTTTTATATATGATTACTGCTGCAAGACTATATATGCGCAAAAATGGAAAGATTCTGAAATACCCCTAATGGAGGAATGGTTGGTGAAGATGATGGAACTAGCAGAGATGGCAAAATTAACTGTCAATCTTTCTCTAATCAAACAACTACATTTGTTAATGGCTGGAAACCCCTTATGGTCTTTTTGCTGAAAAAAGAGAAACATGAACTTATGATTTATGGGTTTGAAGATTAGAAAGGGTAATTTATGGAAAGAAAGAAATTATGATGTAACCTTAGAGAGAGAGGGTAAAATATAAATGCACTTACAACCGCTGTCAAGAAGATCGGAAGTTGTTTCTTTATAATCTTTTCTTTCTCTTTTCTGTTTCTATTTTCTTTTCCCACTATTCACTATTTTTCTTTATTCTGTTTATTTTTTGTTATGGCTTTTACTTTGTATGTATGTGTGTGTGTGTGTGTACATATGCATACAGTGTGTGTGTGTGTATAAATTATAAAAAAATTCCCCTCTCACCCCTACGGGTGGTACGTGTCTTCCTCAATCTTGGGTCCTCTACCAGAGGTCTGGGAGTTTGAGGGTTCTGCGCAGTATCTTAGCTGTTCCCAGCACTGCACTCTTCTGCACAGAGAGCTCTGAGGTTGTTCCTGGGATCTGTTGGAGCCCCGCTCCCAGCTTAGGAGTCACAGTCCCACAGTCCTACCACTACTGGGACCACTTTGGCCTTTACTTTCCACATCCTCTCTATTTCCTCCTTCAGGCCCTGGTACTTCTCCAGCTTCTCATGCTCCTTCTTCCTGATGTTGCTGTCACTTGGCACTGCTACATCTATCACTATTGCTGTCTTCTGGTCTTTGTCTTCTACCACGATGTCTGGTTGATTGGCCAGTACCTGCCTGTCCGTCTGGATCTGGAAGTCCCACAGGATCTTAGCCCTGTTATTCTCCACAACCTTTTGTGGAATCTCCCATCTGGACTTGGGGGGCGGGTCTAGCTCATACGCTGTGCAGATGTTCCTGTACACAGTGCCAGCTACTTGGTTGTGCCGTTCAGTGTATGCTGTTCCTGCCTGCATCTTACACCCTGCCACTATGTGCTGGACTGTCTCTGAGGCCTCTTTGCACAATCTCCACCTTGGGTCCTGTCTAGTGTGGTAGACCCCTGCTTCTATGGATCTGCTGCTTAGCGCCTGTTCTTGTGCTGCTATGATCAGTGCCTCAGTGCTGTCTTTTAGTCCAGCCCTTTCCAGCCACTGATAGGATTTCCTAGTGTCATCCACCTCAGCTATCTGTCGATGGTACATCCCATGCAGGGGCTTGTCTTGCCATGGTATTTCCTCCACTTGAACTTCCTCCCATGTCTGCTGCTGCCTGAGGCATTCTCTCAGCAGCTCATCTTTGGGTGCCATCTTACTGATGTACTCCTGGATACTCCGGGTTTCGTCCAGGACAGTGGCTTTGACACTCATCAGACCCTGCCCACCCTCTTTGCGGCTGGTGTACAGTCTCTGGGTATTGGACTTGGGGTGGAAACCTCCATACATTGTGAGGAGCCTCCGGGTCTTCACATCGGCAGCCTCCATGTCTTCCTTTGGCCAGCTCACTATACTGGCAGGGTATCTGGTGACTGGCAGGGCGTACATGTTGATGGCATGGATCTTGTTCTTCCCATTGACCTGTCCTATCCTTTGGTGGTACTTGGATGTTGCTGTCTTCCTTGCCTCCTCCTCATAGTTCCCGACTGCCATGCTAAGGACACCAGTGGCAGCTAAGCAGAGGTAGCAAAATGAAGCTGCTGGAAAGACTGGGGGAGTGGGTGGTCCAGTTGGATAGCTTGCCACCAAGGTTGTTGGCTTCAAGCATAAGGGGAGACAGAAAAAGGAAGGGGCTGGAAAAATCAGCAGATGGGTCAGTTCACAGGCTATGGAGCAGAGGAGAGGAGAGAGGTTTTTGCCCTGTAAAACCCTCTGGATTTCATTTAGCTGAAACCCAGAATAACCAATATATTCTGGGTTCTGGTTCTGTGGAACCACTGCCCACTTGGAACAGTTTGGCAGAACTTCCACAACTCAGTGTGTTTGTTTCAGACTGAAAGCAATATACCTTCTGCTATTTCATTCACACCCATCATCTCACCTTACACAGATGCCAATTTCAACTGAATATTAGAAAAAACACAGAGGAGCTTGATAGTGAAACCAATCTTCAAGAGAAAGAACTCCCCTCTAGAGGATGACTTCAATATGAGGCTGGCAGTCATTAATCAGGGAGGTTTCAGTTTGAACTTCTGCCTTGAGAATTCAGTGGCCCCTCCACACTACGAATGGAGGATGTTCAAGAGAAGTAAGAAGAAGCACTTTTTCACAATCAGCCTGGAAGCTGAGCCAGGATCTGGTTGTCCTCAGCTCTCTATGTATCCTGAATCCTGAACTGAATCCATTATAAGTAGTAGCCAAGATTGCTGCCCTATGACCTGACCCAGCACTGAAGTCCAGGTTCAGATGAACACAACTGACCTTGTCTGAAAAGAATGATAAAAAATGTTCATAGGAAAACTCCAACTTTCTTACTTTCTTCCCCCAACACCTTGCTGAAGGAGAAAATGCATTGTATAGAAAAGCATCACTGGCTTATTCTGGGCAGACGCAATGGAGGCAGAGATGTAATAAGTCGTCTTTGCTGTATCCACTGTCATGGAGCTGGATTTCAGGTGGGCCTTTAAAAAGTCCCTAGGTTTCATCCAATCCATGTTTTTCCACTTGCGCTCCAGCCCTCTTTCTATCTGCTTCATTGCTCTCAGCTCTACCTGAGCTCTGCCAGAGGGAAGAGGGTGCTTGAAAACAAGAGTGTTAAGGCTCGGGCTATCTTTGTGTTCCACATATCAATCAGGGCTTCAACAATACTGCCAATAAATGAGGAAGCACATTCAGGAAACCATCTGGATCCATCAGGTGCTGGAGTCAGACCATTTTGACCCATCTTCTACTCTGCAGAGATTTACAATGGGTGTCAGTATAAAACTGACCAGTGAGTGATCTATCCATGACACTGGAGTTATAAAAGCTACTTCATTCTTGGATCACTGACTCCAGCCAAATACGATCCAATTCCAGTGTGTAGTCTGCCCCATGCATAGGGTCCGATACCACTTGAGACAGGTCCACGGAAGTCACTGCAGATATGAAATCTGAGTCATTCCTGATTTGGCAACCTCTACATGTACATCAAACTGCCCCAATACAATAAGTCTAGGGTAGTCCAATGCCATGCTATAGATCATTCCAGCTGTCTCAGGAAGAGAGACTGTGGTGCAGCAGAGTGGGAACAGCAGAGAACAGTAACAGCATCCCTAAACTGTTCCATCCATCTAACATAGAAGCCAACCCTCAAAATTTGTTGGATAGAGTTCTGGCCAGTGAGATGGAATTCCTAGAGGGCACTGCCACATCCTCTCCCTCCCCCGAGCCTTAGCCTGTGGCTTCACCAAGTCACCTGGTGGACGTCACTGAAAGAGACTGACTCCAGCCTCCTCTCAAACTGGTCTGCATAATACTTTAATCCAGGATTAAATCCTGGATATTAGATGCTTTATGAGCAACCAATCTGGCATTAGAGGCAAGACCTTTGCGGTTGTGTTGCTTTGGAAAAGACTACTGTAAGTACTTTGTACTGTTGAAAGCTGTTGAACTGAGCCAAGCCAGTTTGGGGTAGTGGTGAAGGCACCAGGCTAGAAACCAGGAGACCAGGAGTTCTAGTCCTGCCTTAGGCATGAAGCCATCTGGGTGACCTTGGGCGAGTCCCTCTCTCTCAGCCCATGATGTCAGGCTCGGGTGACAAGCCAGTTGGTCAGTTCCTGTCACAACCAAATGGATCAGCATTTGGTTGATCTGAAAAAAGCAGACCCTGCACCTGTGGGAAAAACACTAGGAAGAAAAACAAATCCAGAAGAACTGGACCTTTTTACATGGTGTTGCCCTGCCATGTTTTCTACATCAGGAGACTCATTTGGCTGGTTTGTGGCACTTAAATGACGGGATGAGAAGCAGGCCTGCCTAAGCCAAAACGTTCTTAACTGCAGCCAGCTTGTAGACTGTGAAGAGCTTCCCCACTTCAGCCATATCTGAATGCAGCACCAAAAATAAGAACATAATTTTTATTTATTTATTGCTTTAATTGATATAGCCGCCCATCTCACACACATGACCCTGGGCAGCTTACAACAGTTAAAAACAAACAAACAAAAGGAATACAATATAAACAACATACAAAAGCATATAAAAACATAAAAATTATTGTGTACCATTTGTATTGTTGTGGGGTTAGTCTTGCCCCATCTTATATAAATAATATAAGAACATGACTTCTATGAAATAAAAGAGAGGGCGGGAAACATTGTGTCTTATTTCCTGAAACATACTATTCTGGTTTGGCTTTAGGCCACTGAGATGGATCAACGATCCAGTTAATTTATGAACTGTAATTACAGTAAGATCAGCTCCTACAATAACCTGCCATTTGGCACTTCCACCACTATGTGGCAGCAAACTACCAAAGATATTTTTCCTATTCTTAGAGGTGGTGACAGGTAGGTTACCAGCTATCTGAACAGGCAAAGGAGGACACGGGCAATTGGAGAGGAGGACAAAGCAAGGGAGAAAGGAGGACACACTGTTTAACCTTCTTGGCATCTGCAACAAAAATTACAGTGAAAAACTGCCAAAAAAAAAAAAAAGTACTTGGGCCTACACAGATGTGAAATTGTTTTTTCCAGCATCAAAAAGACTGGTTTTTCAATCGCAGTATTTTTCCAACAAATCTTTATTTTCAAAAAGATAAATATAATATAGAATCAACGATAATGTGCTTTTCAAATTTCACCTTAGAAACGTATGATGGGCCACATGAGCTACAGACTACAGTGATTGTAGATTTGAAGGGGCTGGACTGAAGCCAATTGCTGGAATCAGGAAATCAATTAAAGAATGTAAATCTAAGCTACTGAGTCTCTCAACAGACGAGGAAAAGAAAGAAGTAGACAGTTTACAAGGTCACAGTGCCCAAAAGTTTGAATGACTGCTGTTGTGAAAACAGTCCAAAATTTTTTTTAAAAAAAACGCTCCAAAAGCCAGACAATATTTGATTTTAAGGCTATACCTACCAGACGGATATGAAGACAAAAAAGAAGGACATGTCCTTCTTTTGCTGGATGTCTGGTAACCCTAGATGCAGGGTTTGTTAAGCCAATCTAGTATTCAACCTCTCTGCCCATTCATGGCTGATTTCCAGCCAGAAATCATATAATCAGAAATCACCATTGTAACCAGCAATTGATGCAGCTTGAATGTTATGAAAGGCAAGAATGTGTATATGTACATGCAAAGCGTAATGCCCCCTTCACTAGGATCAACAAGATTTCTGCCCTGTGCTTAATATCTAAGCCTAATATCGAAAATCTAATATCTAAAAGCGAGTTCCACAGAACTCAACGGGGCTTACTACTGTGTAGAATGAGTTTGCAGCAACAGAGATCTTCAGCCAGCTGCAAGGTAGCCTTGAGCTTTTAACTCGGAATGCAAATCGCATGTAAAACAGCTTTATTAAGAGTAGTTTTTCATAGTGTCTAGTAATTATTCTTAGTGTCTAGTCTAGTCACCATCAAAGAGAAGCAGTATCAAGCCTCTGCTTAACACTTTTACACACTCTCCCACTTCTGTGTTATTGTAATAACCACTTCTAATGCTTTTTAAGGAGAAGAATGGGATAAAATATTTTAAAATAAAGAATACTTGAATACCTTGCGATCGCTATCTTCACTTGCCAGCACAGACCTTCGGTGGCTTGCGGGCAGACAGTGTCATTACCCCTGTCCTGAAAAAGTCCATGACCTATCCGTCCCAATAATTTCCTTTGCTATAATACTGGTAATGTGGTTTCTAGCATAGATTGCAAGGAATTCATCTATATTCTGCTACAGAAAAATAACCCGAGAACTTCCAGGCTGGGGATGGGTACTCCAGGAATGAACAATGAGATGAACAATTATTTCTCAGGATGATATGAGCTTATTTTTATATATTCTACTAATTATTTGAGGAAATAATGAATTTTAAATTGTATGACACTTGTAAATTCTGTTCTAAATAGACATACTGATATTTTATTTTCCATCCACTATGTCTTCTCATTTTCTTCTTTTTTCTTTTATGTAGTCATTTGTTTTATTCTTTAAACATTTTAAAATAAAATTTTATATATATTTAATAAATAATAATAATTCGATATTAGATACTAGATATTCCCCCTTGCCTCGTGTAACCCCTTCTGCTTTGTCCCACCACTGCTCTAGGACACTTGCTTTGTCCCATCTGCTGACATTGGAGGCAGCTCTTCTTGGACAGAAGAGTCAGACCAAGAGTTGAAAGGGAGTCCTCGCCAGGGTGGGTCGGTGGGTGGGTGGATGGTCGGTTGGTGCCCCCGGTGACGGGATAGGCATGCCAGCTATTTCTCCTGCTGGGTTGCTGCCTCCATTGTCATTCCAGGGCTGTGGCTGCCTCCCTCTGTCTTGGCATACCAGCCTTGGTTGCTGTGATGTGATGAAGACGGACTGGCGGCTCTTAATGGGATTATGGGCACTTTCCCCTCCCCTGCCAAGAGACACTGCAAGATGGATGAGCCCAGGGCTGGTGAGAAACAAGAGGCAGGCTCCAGCCCAAGCTGGGGAAGGAGGGAGGCCTCTGTCTCTCCGGTTGGTGCTGTCAGCCTTCATGAGGCTAAAGTGGCGTCTCTGGAGGGGCAGCAAGACAGGAACTTCCTTGGGGGAATCTATCTGGCAGGACTCAGAGGGATCAGTAGCCAGAGCTCACCAGAACCAGGGTTTTCATGCTCTTCAGGTTTTGATGATGATGATGATGAGGAGGAGGAGGAGGAGGAGGAGGAGGAGAACTATTACCACTAGTGATTTAACATAGCACCTTTAAGATAGTATCAGTGCTGAGCGATGGTCCTAAGGCTGCTCCTGGGTGAAGAGGTCTACAGACAAGATATCTTCCAAAGAAGCTAGAGCCACCCCCTTACCACAGCTCCTCCATTTGCCTTCACGGTCTAATCTGCACTGCCCCCTTGGGGAACGGAGCAAGCCAAGAGGAAGAACCAAAGGAAAGGGGCTCCCCAGCAGGCAATTGCCTCCGCGCTTCGCGGAAGACCCTGCCCCTGGTGCCAGGCCCAATCAGCTCACTTCTCCAATGGCCAATTAGGAGATGATGATGATGACGATGGGGCAGAAGAGAGAGGAGGACTAACATCTGCTGAATACCATTAGCTTTCCATATCAATAAACATTTTATTTATTTATTAAATTTATCCCCGCCCATCTCCCCCTAATGGGGGACTCTGGGCGGCTTACAACTCATTAAAACAATAAATAAAAATAAAAATACAATTACATAAAACCTAAAACCTATAAAAAACAATTACTAAAAAAGAAAGAGTCCAGGAGGCTGATGGTTCACAGCAACAAACGCCAGGGCTCTAGGGGGCTAGCCAACCCCATATCTGATGGCCTCCCTCCCCACCCCAGGCCAGATGGCAGAGCCAGGTCTTCAAAGCCCTCCAGAAGGCCAGGAGTGAGGAGGCCAATCTCACCTCTGGGGGCAAGATATTCCAAAGGGCGGGGGCTACAGTAGAGAAGGCCTGCCTTCTGGACCCCGCTAGTCAGAACTCATTTACCTTTTCACAACTGGAGAATGGCTAGAACCACCAGAGAATAGAGAACAATGTTTTTTGTGACAGATCTGAATTGCATTCTGCTAGAACATTGATCTTGGAGCAAGCCATAAAGAAACAGCATAAACTTCTCATAATACCCACAATTTACTTTAGAGGCAGAGGAGCCATTTTGAAAGGGTAAATGCCTTGGGGTCCACTCCTACCATTTATGCTTCTTCTGGATTGCAATAGTTCCCACTTGTGATGGCCACACAAGGGCTGCGGGAACCTATGTTGCAGAGCCATAATAGGGCTGGCTTGGCTTGGCTTGTTTTGAGAGCCCAGCCATTATGCTTTGTAAAGCACGGCTGGGGAAACCTGTGGCCCTCCAGACACTGCCAGACTGCTATACCCAGGACCCATAACCAGTATGGCCAGTGGTGAATGCTGGAGGTTGTAATTCAGCCACATCTGGAGGGCTACAGATTCTGTACTCCTGGCATATTGTGATGAGTGAACCCAACCACTATGGTTTATTCAACAAACGATGGCTTAACACAATGTGTGAGTTCACCCACCAGCAGCAGGTATTTGTGATATTTTATTTATTTACTTATTTATTTAAATTTGTCACTGCCCATCTTGTTGAACGACTCTGGGCAGTTTACAAAACAGCTAAAATCAATTAAAATTACAACATTACGATAATAAATAGAAAATAAGTAGATCCAAGAATAATTGGTAATCACTCAGGGAGCATCATCAAGGCGCTAGCCACCCCCAGGATTGGGTAAGGTCGTTATCACCCCACGCAAGCTGGCAGAGCCAGGTCTTTAATTCTTTCTGGAAGGCCGGTAGGGTAGGGGCATGACGCACCTCTGGGGGGAGAATGTTCCAAAGGGTGGGGGCAAGAGCAGAGAAGGCTCTCCTCCTGGGCCCCACCAGCCGACATTCTCTCGCTGATGGGATCCTGTGATAGAATGGAATTATGAAGGCCAGGCTCAGGGAGATAAACATTTTCTTAGCTCGCCAGAACAGCGTGGGAGGAACAAGAGGATGAGATTCTTGCTAGAGGTTGTAGCTAATAAACATAGCTGGACTGAATTGGCATTGTCTCTTGGAGTTCCTTGGGCTAGGCCTGACATCAATCCATGTTTATCTCCCTGAGCCTGGCCTTCATAATTCCATTCCATCACAGATCCGCAACTCTCGGGGCACTCAAAATTGTCCACGTGACTGCATTTTGGACCAGCTGTAGCTTCCAGATACTCTTCAAAGGTAGCCCCATGTAGAGCGCATTGCAATAGTCTAGCTGAGAGATGACTGGGGCGTGAGTGACTGACCGGAAGGCCTCCTGATCCAGGAAGGGGTGTAACTGGCGTACCACACGAAGGTGGGCAAAGACTCTCCTGGCCACGACTGCCTCCTGCTCCTCAATACGTAACTAGATTACCTGGAAAGCTGGAATCTTGCATTATAGATACATTTATGCAGGCTTTTTGTGACTCAGACATCCTCTGTCACGGACATAAAGTAGGCAGGTGGTGTGCAGAAGCGGGGCCATGGGGAGAATGGGTCCAACTTCAGGGCCCCACTGGTCTCCATTGCAACAAGTCTCTTCACTTCATGAATCTAGGAAGGGATCAGGAACAATCAGTTTTCTGCTGGGATGGCATATCAGAAAGGCACAGGGTGGTGAATGAGGTGAGGAAGGGATACCGTTGGATAATACCAGAACAGAGTTGTTATTCAAGGGTAACAGCTGATCTTAAGATACAGTGTTATACCAGTAGGTCTAAAAGAATTAGGGAGGTTGGGGATTCTAATTTCACGCTGACCCTAAAGCTGCTGGGCACTCACCTGGCCTTCAGCTGCTTCATCTCTACAGGAGGCAAGATTTTGCATGAGTGAGAAAGGGGCGTGCAGCAAGCCATTTACCATCTTTTTTTCATGCTACTTTCCTGCACTTTTAATATAATGCAGTGGCAAAATCAGGATTTACCTAGAGGCTGATAAGCAGCAGAAAAACGTCAAGCTATTTCACCACTTGGACTGAGACCAGCTGGCTCCAGTTCCCCCATCCTCTACTGAACAGCCAGTCCACCAAGCTACCACCACCACTTTAAACTTATCTAGAATTCATAAGAACAAGGACTTTTAGGGGAGGAGGGGATTGATTCAAACTTACAATCCAATTCTGATTTTTGAACTGATTCAGAAAACTGATGTGATCTGAGGATCCAAAGTGATTGGTCAAATCTGCTCCAGAAGCAGATTGTTCTGCATGCATGACAGGATGAAGGCATTCGAACCAGTAAGAAGCGGAGATCTATAGTTAAGGGTAATAGCATCGGGCAAAGAGTGACCCAAAGCAAAAGGTATTCGCCATCCGCCCATATTCTGCACAGCTTACCCTGTATCTTCTTAAGGACTTTGTTGGGAGAGGGCAGCACCCTGATTGCAGTGCTTTCTCAGGATCTAAGGGCCCTTCCTCATGTCCTGAGAGAGAGAAAATGCCATACAAAGTCTGGCACGGAGGTTAGAGACTTTGGGAAGAAATAGTGTCTGGAAAAAAATAAGGCAAGTATTATAGCTGTTGGTGGCAAGGGAAAAAAGGTGCAGACTTTTAAGCAAAAAGTCAATATGATGCAAAGCCCATCAATCTGGTAATAAATCTGGGAGAGGAGAAAAGGGTGCCAGAGCTGGCAGAATCTCTCTTACTCACCTGCTCATAGACACAGCGCAACTCTCAGATTTGCAGTATGGCTTGGATATACCTGCCCTGAACTGGGGTAGGATGTCTGTAACGTTGAGTAATGCTTCCCTTCCTGGTAGGATATGCAAGCTCTCTTTGAAAAGGAGCAGGTGTGTTCCACCTACAGTGCATTCGGAAAGTATTCAGACCCCCTTCACTTTTTTCAATTTTGTTATGTTGCAGCCTGATACTACAATTGTTCAAATTCATTTTTTTTCTCATTAATCTACACTCAGTACCCCATAATGACAAAGTGAAAACAGAATTTTAGAAATGCCTGTAAATTTATTAAAAAGGAAAAACTGAAATATCACATTGGCATAAGTATTCAAACCCTTTGCAACAACACTTGAAATTTAGCTCAGGTGCCTCCCATTTCTCTTGATCATTGCTGAGCTGTTTCTACACGATTGGAGTCCACCTGTGGTAAATTCAATTGATTGGCCATGATTTGGGAAGGCTCACACCTCTCTGTAGAAGGCCTACAGCTGACAACGCATACTGTATCAGAGCAAAGGCCATGAGGTCAAAGGAACTGCCTGCAGAGGTCAGAGACAGGATTATTGCAAGGCAGAGATCTGGGGAAGACTACAAAAAAAAATTCTGCTGCACTGAAGCCTCCCAAGAGCACAGTGGCCTCCATAATCCTCAAATGGAAGAAGTTTGGCACAACCAGGACTCTTCCAAGAGCTGGTTGCCTGGCCAAACTGAGCAATCAGGGGAGAAGAGCCATAGTAAGAGAGGTGACCAAGAACCCGATGGTCACTGTGACTGAGCTCCAGAGATCCTGTGTGGAGATGGGACAAAGTTCCAGAAGGACAACCATCACTGCAACCCTCCACCGATCTGGGCTTTATGGTAGAGTGGCTAGACGGAAGCCTCTCAGTGCAAAACACATGAAAGCCTACTTGGAGTTTGCAAAAAAGCACCTGAAGGACTCTCAGACTGTGGAACAAGATTCTCTGGTCTGATGAAACCAAGACTGAACTGTTTGGCCTCAGTTCTAAATGTTATGTCTGGAGGAAACCAGGCACTGCTCATCACCTGCCCAATACCATCCCAACAGTGAAGCATGGTGGTGGCAGCAGCATCATGCTGTGGGGGTGTTTTTCAGCAGCAGGGACTGGGAGACTGGTCAGGGTTGAGGGAAAGCTGAATGGAGCAAAGGACAGAGATCTCAATGAAAACCTGATCCACAGCGCTCAGGACCGCAGACTGGGCCGAAGGTTCACCTTCAAACGTGACAATGATCCTAAGCATACAGCCAAGACAGCACAGAAATGGCTTAGGGACAACTCTGTGAATGTCTTAGAGTGGCCCAGCCAGAGCCCTGACTTGAACCCTATTGAACATCTCTGGAGAGACCTGGAAATGGCTGTGCACCGACGGTCCCCATCCAACCTGATTGAGCTTGAGAGGATTTGCAAAGAAGAACGGCAGAAAATCCCCCAATCCAGGTGTGCAAAGCTTGTCGCGTCATACCGAAGAGGACTCGAGGCTGTAATTGCTGCCAAAGGTGCTTCAACAAAGTACTGCGTAAAGGGTCTGAATACTTAAATACATGTGAAAAAGGAAAAGTTTTTCCTTTTTAATAAATTTACAGACATTTCTAAACTTCTGTTTTTACTTTGTCATTATGGGGTACTGAGTGCAGATTAATAAGAAAAAACATGAATTTGAACAATTGTCGTATCAGGCTGCAACATAACAAAATTGAAAAAAGTAAAGGGGGTCTGGATATTTTTTGAATGCACTGTATATGCATGGGATAGATTCTTAGGTCCATATTTATGGTTTTGTCAGATTTTAGTGCAATCCCAGCTCTTTCTACTGGACAAGACAACTTTGTCTTATACTGAATCAAATCACTGCTCCATCTAATTCATATAGTTTACATGTAGGGTCCACAATGTGGCACCCAGGACCAGCTCTACTGGTGACCACTAGGTTCCATGTCCCTCTCGACTTTTTACATTTTGAGAATTTGATTAAAAAATTATTTCCAAGAATGCGCTTGGATTAATGGACTAGCAACAGCTATTTAGAAACTTGAGAGGCAGGTGGGCATGTTTGAGGTGCTCTTGTGCATTCACAAAATGGCGACCAGTGAGAAAAGTGTGTGTGTGTGTGTGCTTTTGAGTCATTGATTCCTGGTGACTGTCTGGACTAGTCCCTGCAGTTTTATTGGCACGATTTTGGAAGTGGTTGCCATTGCCTGCTTCTGAGGGCTGAGAGTGAGTGACTGGCCCAAGGTCACCCAGCTGGCTTTGTGCCTAAGGCGGGACTAGAACTCCTGGTCTCCTGGTTTCTAGCCTGGTGTTTTTAACCCCTACACCAAACTGTCTCTCACAAAAGGAAATTTGTCCCTTCGAGTCAGTTTTGACTCCAGGCAACTGCCTGCAGCTTTCTTGGCAACATTTTCAGAAGTGGCTCGACAGTTGTTTTCTTGCAGAGCTGAGAGGGACTGGCCCAAAGTCACCCAGCTGGCTTCGTGCCTAGAGCAGAACTAGAACTCACAGTCTCTCGGTTTCTAACCTGGTGCCTTAACCACTAGGCCAAACAGGCTCTTTTTTTCTCTAGCTTTAGTAGGTTAGAGAAAACACTAACTTACTAAAATGCAATTGGTGCAATTACTTTTTGGGATGTTTTCCAACATTTCCCTTTATCTTTGGTTTCCCCACCCCCACGACAGGGGATGGCACGATTCCAAATAAAGGATTGAAATGCAGGCACTTAGTTTTGTACAACTGCTTTCTTCAAGGGTTTGAAGAAATGCTTCAGACCTCAGGTGAACACAGCACCTCTCTGCTATACAATAATGTAGCCTGTTCCCCCTCCCCCAGGTTTCTAATTAAACCCGGAAAAAAAATCCTTGCTTCAACTTATTAAAGTCAATGCAATGGAAAAGCAGGAGATTTTATTTTCCAGGTTCAAAGACTGAAAAAAATAAGGCTGTCTCAATGACCAGGAGTACTGTGCTTGTGTGAGGTTCAAAGCGCATCTTCCAAATAATTTTCAAAGCATGGGCAGTCCTAATACTGACAGGGCAAACACTGAGCCCAGCTGAGATAACATTCTTGTAAATAAAGATACTAAAGGTTGATGCTTTACAACATGCCAGCTCTCCTTTCAATTTTTAAAGTGAAAAATCTTTAAAATATTAAAGTCAGGTGGGACAAGGAGACTTCTGTAGGCAAAGCAGGTGTTCTGTAACTGAGTAATACTCTCTCTTGCATTATTTCATCATCTTAAGGGAAAAAAGACACACATTCCCATCTCATTTGCCTAGCAGTCAAAATCACCCAGGAATTAACTCCTCGACATTCCCACAAGGAGGCAGCATACACCCAAAATAATTCAGCCCTGGATGGAGACACCTTCTTGAGTGCACAGCACTTTGGTTTGGATGCCAATCAAGGTCTGTTTGGCTGTGACTCACTGGTGTGTGCCTGGTGCACACCCACACACACAGCCTAAAACACTTTGCTGCCTGAGGTGAAGGACAAGACAGAATCCTTGATTATACAGAAGTTGACAGTACATATAGACAGAAGAGAGAGACCTTGTAAATACAAAAGTTGGCAATTGAGTATTATTCCAATACTGATGTCAGGAAAGTGTCCTCTACTGCATTGACTAGATTAAGTTGGTGTTGGACAGATTAGATGCATATATATGCAGACCAAATCTCTCAATAGTCTTCCATTTCAGATTCCTGGCAATAAAACATTTATTCAAATATGAAAAGAGAAGCAAGTTTTCCAGACCACTGTATAACAAGGGCAGAAGGATGGAGATCCAATGTCCTTCAGTTCTTGCATTATCAAACATTTTGTAACCGTATTGGCAAAAATAGCCTTTTCTTTTGTCCTTGTTATTTTATGCACCAGCAATATAATTTGAAGATGAGCATTTACAAAAAATGGGTTTTTCAAAACAAAATATACCTTGCAGCCAACAGAAGCAATGAAGACACAAGATCACATTATATGCACTAATATTGTGTTTTGAGCTCATCTCTGGCATTTAGTTGAATCCTTTAGTTCAGGGGTCGGGAACCTATGGCTCGCAAGCCAGATGTGGCTCTTTTGATGGCTGCATCTGGCTCGCTGCCAAATCTTTAATAAAAAAAAATAACGGGGTAAGGCTTAGAACACGTCTTCTATCCGCCGAGCGCAGGCCACGCCCTCCTCCGCATCGCATCCACATCCCGCATCCTTGGGACTCACCCTACCTTGCCCCGCAGCATCCGCAGCCGAACGGGCCTGGAGCTGCATCGTCCTCCACAGGCAGCCGCAAATCGAGGCCCTGGCTTCAGCCTAGCTCCCGTTGGCGGCCCACGCGAATGCGATCCGGGTGCACCGCTTTGCATCCTGCTTCCGCTGCCCCTGCTCTGTTGGGTGAGTCCTCATCTTGGGCTGGCCCCGTTTGTGGCACCAACGAGGTACGAGACATATTTCAGGCACGGTGCCACTTTCCACCAGTGGCCAAAAATCGAGCCCCCGGCTTGGGCCTAATTCAGAGACTTATTGTACTTTAAAAGTGTTGGTCTTACATAAAATGCACACATTTACTTGTATTTAGTTTTAAACATATTGTATGGCTCTCACGGAATTACATTTTAAAATATGTGGCATTCATGGCTCTCTCAGACAAAAAGGTTCCCGACCCCTGCTTTAGTTTCTTCCTGAAAAGTTCCAGAAGCATCCAGTGTACACACAGTATTGCTGTTGAATTATTTAATCTGACAACTCTTTCCAAACAATAGTTGTGTGCATATTCTTTTCTTAAAAGTGTATTAAACCATCTATACGTTAAGCAGGTTTGAAGTGCTTATGGAGGCAGACCCAGATGTAGATATTAAAAGTTTGTTTTAACTGGAGATAGAGCCATTGAGTGTTTTTTTCCCCCTTCTTCTGATGCTAGGTAAACAAACAAATGGAACTTAATTAATTGCACATTAAATGAGCATATGCAAGACTAACAGAACAGTCTGTGAGCGATAACATTCATGGGAATTCTCTCTTTTCTGTCCCCAACTCCCAAACAATAAAATACAGTAAAGAAAATGAATGAGTGTGCAGGACCAGCCATGTGGCAGTATCCAGCTATTCCCCATCCTCCAGCACCTGCTGAGACCATCGTCTTTAGGGCAAGCCATAGGCTCATGTGTATAAAAGGGCTTTTTGCATAGGGGAACCTGCACTCCTCCACTATTGAAATGCAATTCCTCAGAATTGCCACTAAAAAACCCAGGAGCAAACAAATGCATATTCAGGGCCACTCACTGATAGATGATGGGCAAGTTGAATTTTAACTGATCTCCCAATAATTTTTACACTACTTTCTAAATACAAAGAAAGCAACTTAAAGCAGAAGTTCTTTTTTGCTGATTAATTGGTTTTACCTAAAGCCATCAAATACCTCCAACATCACTTTCAAATTCTGACTCCACTTTTGCCGAGAATGGCAATTTACCGTTTGCCAAAAAGAGACATCAGGTTTGGGATATTTTAATTCATCAAGTGTATGGAAGATTCATTCCTGGAAACAATTTAAATAGGAACATAAGACATATTCACCATAATGGGGAAGACTGTGAGCCTGCTGTGGTGCTCATTAAACATGGATAACTTCAAGACCATCTCCGACCTTGCTTGTATGATTTTTCATCTTTTATCCAACATGGAGTAGCCATGGACACACTCTCAACAGAGGACTGTTCTCTCTAAAGACACAAGAACCCTCACAACTAAATCTAAAGTGGGAGACTGCGACCCCTCAGATGCCACCGAATTACAACTCCATCTCTCATTACATGTGGTAGATGGGCTGCTGGGAACTAATTCAGCCACACCTCCTTAAATTTTCTGCAACTGGGAATATGTTTCTGTTGCGATGAAGGAACAAGCCATTTTCAAGGATGCTGAGAGTACAGAAATATTGCACGCTGTCCTGGAATCATGAAATGAACTACGAGCATTCTAATTAAATGTCATGCTGCTCTTTGTTATTTGAGGAACACAGCCTTTTCAGTAGGCTATTTCAATTACTTCCATATGATAAGGAGGCAAGATTCAATTATTTTAAACAATGTTTAATGGAATGATCTCTCCAGTTGCAACTGGGCACTTCAAAAGCTAGGTAAGGGGCAACAAACTTTTAACTTCAAAAACATAATTTAAGAATCATGCTGAAAAGAGACAGGAGTCGAGATCTGTGAATTGCCAAATTCAGCACTTTTCCAATTCCTTGGGGGTACTTATGTCATCTCCCTGGGCATAACCCAATTTACTGCCAACAGATGAAACTTCCCAAAACCAGGTCGCACCAACAGAGAAAGCAGGAAAGGATATGAAGTAAGTGGATTTTAGCCAGTGTCCCCTTTATGACAATGTCCCTAAAAATAAATAAGCTTCCTTAAGATAACTTGCATACAAATCTTTCCCTGTAATGAAGGGTACATGTTGTATATGTTCAAGTGTTTAGTCCACTAACATCCTGCACAGCATAAATGCACACAATTTAACACCTCCCAGAATTTCACGCTATGCAAAGGGACTACAAGAGCAATATGGGGCCTTTCTAGTTTCAAATAGCAGATTTAATTAAAAAAAAAATCCTGTCTTTTCAGGAGTTCTGGAATACCAATGCCAGTTGTAACTGGGGAGATGGACAGATAGCCCACCTGGGAAAAAGAACTTTCTAGAAATCCCAAGAGAAAGCTGGTCCCAGAATTCAGGAACCGTAATATTCCGGCGTCTCATGATTATCTGACGACTGACATTGGAAGACAGAACACAAGGAAGCCAAGAAACAAAGCCTTCCTGTCTCTACAGATTAAACACGCAGTTATACCTCCCTTTCAGCTTCTCTCACAGCCACCAAAAACGGGAGACAAGGCTCTCATGTAGAACAAGCAGGTTTGGATATGGGAAGCAATTTTAGAGCCTGATGCATCCTCATTTTGGAGCAGTGAGCGGAACAGAGAGCCTAATCTGATGTCCTCAGGGTGGACAAGCTCCCTTCTTGGATTAGCCACTAATGGGATTTAGCAACTCATCCAATATCTCTCTTCAATACAGGAAGAGAGGGGGCTAAATGCCACTTTGGATCAAAGACACCCCCACCTCATAGAGAAATGCAGCTCAGTTAAGCTGTTTCTAATTAAAATAGTGCCTGCATGTCCATCACCGCTCCGGAGTTAGCCACGGCAACCCCAGCCAAAAGGACCTTGATGCTAAAGAGAAGGCAGGAAGTGGGGGGAAGGGGAAGGGAAACAGAGATTTAAAACTATAATCACCAGTTAATATGAAGTTTTCATTGGGGGAGCAGAAGGAAGCACAGATCTTTGTGTTTTGGTCATGTGTAGAAGCCCAGAATCTTCTACAGAGAACCCCTTAACTCACTCAAACACATGATACTTTGCCTCATGGCACACTCATACAAGTTGGACAACTCTTAAAACAGATTTTAAACTCTCAATTCAGACTGAGAAGAGACAGGAGATGCACAGATCTCAGTTCAGAAAACATGCATTGCATACTGAATATTTGGTTTGCCTTAACACTCTAAGCTGTGTGTTCCAATGACAGAAATAGAAAGGAAGCAACAATTTTGAGTCATGAACTGTATCACGTTCATCTCCCCCCCCCCATGCCAACCAAATGCAAAGAGCAGATCGGAGACAATAGCTACATAAAACGAGTTTAATATCCAATGGGAGTGCACAGAGGTCGTGGTGCATCCAACTGTTCAAAGAAGGGGGGAGGCGAGAAAAACACAAACAGGGAGCCATGGCCCATAGTATGAAGAAATCAGAACTAAGGGAAAAGGAAAGCACTTTACACCAAGCAGAGGGAGCTGAAGTTTTGAGGGGGAAGTGGCAAGGAGAGAGCAAAAGAGGAATAAATACACATTTGCCAGAAGGGGGGAGGGGAATACGTAGTACCAACACTGTCCAGAGGCAGGGAGTGACCCAAAAGTTACATGCAGTGATCTGGGCTTGACCCTAATACAATCATTACTCCCCAAAATTAACAAGGGAGAAAAACGACTCTGCCACTTCCCCCAGCACGGGAAAAAGAAACGTTTGTGGGCTAGAGCACAGGCCCAAGGGCAGCAGAGAGAGGGAGGGAGGGTTGTCCACTGGGGTCATATCATGCAACAGGGCAGCAATGAGAGAGCCCCCTCCTTTACAGCTTCCAAGGGGAGAGAATAGCAAGTTGGTTGGTGGAAACATCTAGCAGCTGGGATGCCCTTGCACGTGTGCATACATCCCTTGGAGGGAAAGTCCAGGCCAAGTAGCCAAGTATGGCATTAACAGGCAGCTTTTGATAGCCACTGGTCCCAAATCTTCTGCAGCAGCCCATTGATGCTGATCCCCTTTAGGGAGCGGGTGAGGAGAAGTAGAGAAAAAGGAATTTGTGCGACCTAGGAGGCATTATTCAGGGCTCTAGCGCCATTTGGTCTAAGAGGTTGGAATGCCAATGATTCAGCTCATCAGCAGCGTAAGAGAGCTAAGCGCATGAGCCACTAATCAGATTGTTAACAGGATGATAGAGAGGACGGCAAGAATAGAGCAGGACATTCAATACGACTGCAATCTAATGCCAACAGGGGGAGCCAGCTAATATAGACAGGACAGAAAGAATACATACGCTGGGAACCTAAAGTCCTTCTGCTCCTCCCCCTGCAATTCTTCCTTCCTTGTTTCGCTCAGCCCCTGCACACATGGAGGCTATACACCATCTCCCTTATCTCTTGGCCTCCTGACGTGGGATTTTCCACCAACCTGCACCAACAGCACACGAAAGCAAGAAGCAGCTGCCACTGAGGAGTATTGGTCACCTCCAAACAAAGAGAGCCAAATTTCACAGACCACCAAAAATACAAAAATTGATCCAACAGAAAGAAAGAAAGAAAGAAAGAAAGAAAGAAAGAAAGAAAGAAAGAAAGAAAGAAAGAAAGAAAGAAAGAAAGAAAGGCCACAGAATTGGCATCCAACTCCCACTTGTCCCAACCCTCCCACCGCACCCATATATTTTATTATCTCTATATATATATTTATCACACACACACGCGCACACACAGAGACCGTGCAAAAAATCCTGGCAGAGCCAGAACATGAGAAAAAGAGAGAGAGAGAAAGAGAGAGAGAGAGAGAGAGAAATCAAAAGTTAGCCCCAACCCTCCCCCGCCCACCCCCTCCCCCCAACAGCAACCGGTGCCGGCAAGAAAAGCAAACCCAAGAGGGAAGAAAGGGTGTGACAAGAAGAGGACTGGAGGGAGGGGATCAACCCAAAATGGAACCAACAGTGAGGGGCTTAGCCCACCACCCTCCTGCACTCATTTCTTGTTCTTCAGCTGGTTGGCCAGCCAATCTAAGCCCTCGTAGAGGCCATCTCCGCTGGTGGCGCAGGTGGCCTGGATGTACCAGTTACGATGGCGCAGTGAATGCAGGCCCAGCTTGTCTGTGATTTCTGCCGCATTCATGGCGTTGGGAAGGTCCTGGGGAAGGAGGCAGAAATGCAAGAGATGAGAAGCCAAATATGAACAACGTTCCCCCAAGGCTGTCAGAACAAAAACCCAAAAACAAAAGGGGTGCTCAGAAAGTGACCCCTGGAATTGATTAGGAACTAATGCCTTTTGAATCCACCCTTCTTCTGCTTGGGGGCCCCTGAACCAGTCCCTTGCAGGGAGCTGGTAAGACTCCTGCTTCTGTACCAGTGACAAGTCTGCTGAAGGAAACCCCCTTTGGCCTGCAGACCTTGTCTACCTGCTCCTCTCAGCAAGATTCTCTTTCCTGTTTGACTCTTAGCTTTGCTGCTCTGTCTTCCAAAGTCATCCGATTCTGTAAACTGAGAAGTCCATCCATGGCCTCCAGGTCTCTACCAAGCCCAATTCCCAGAAATGGAAGCATGTAATTTTGAGGTACGAAACTCATCAATGTAGAGATGTCAGCCTTAAAATAGCTTTCATAAGAAAGCTCTTGGAACTGCCTCCTGCCCCACACAAAGGCCTGAAATCCCCAGCCCATCTTGCTCTGTAGCATCACTGGAATCCTTGTCCCCTCCCTCTGTTATTTAGGAAGAATTTTATATAAAAAATCCAATTGCAGGCATGCAGGAAGTTTGCACACTTAATGTATTGTGCTACTCTTAGTTATGTGAACAGACCACAGTTAAAACCTTTACCTGTGAATTGCCAGCTCAAGCTCTAACCTTCTTACACATGCATCCAGTTGCTTTACCCCAAGAATTTACTCCCAAGTAAATACTCTATGCAAAGGGATTTCGTGTTGTAATAGAATAGAAGCTACATAAACTTTTACTGTGCACTGTAATCATGTGTCAGTGTTCTTTCCCAAGGCCACCATTTGAAGGTGAAGGAGGCAATGACCGGCGTAGGGTCGGAAGAGACAAATCTTCTCTCCCCAGCTCATCACACTTATAAAGAAGCTTTTAATGATATACTTAAAAATACAACGTTAAATTGTATCAACATGTTCCTGTTCATTCTACTCATATGTGCAATCTTGAAAACTGGCTGAGGAACAGTGCAGAAATATTTCAAACAATATTATTTTGTATAACTTATACTGCTTCTGCTAATGACGGGGCATTAGAGCCTGAATTTAAATCTTATTTAGCATCTCTTTTAATTTCCAAGGAATAGCAAGAATAAAGCATCCACTCTAAAGCACATTTTTCCAATGGAAAGGGATGGAAACCAGCGTTGAACAGACACTAGACTCCTTTGGAAACTGAATTTAACACCCAATCCCAGAGTTGGTGGCTTTGGGACAGTCCCACAATCACAGCACAGTCCTATGTTATCCACACAGCTGCCAATGAGCGGGATTTATTTTTCCTCAATTTTCAACTCCTCACTTGCACAGCAGTAGTGTCATGACCATTTGTTTTTAAGAATCACAAAGAAGGGTGAGTCAAAGCAAGGTAGTTACAACTTCTCTTCACAGAAATAGCAACATGGATGGAAGAAGCAAATGTATCTGCCCACAATCGACACAATTATTATCAGCTCTTTCCTTGCCATGGAAAAGAATTATTTGCACACATCTCCCATGCCGTTTGATGTGTAAGCTATAAGCACGCCTGCATGCTAATGAGCTACAAACTGTAGTAAGGGAAAAACTTTACAACCTAAGATAGCACGTATAAAAGAACAATTTTTAAAGGAGGAAATTAAAGTGGCCCTGGGCTGGAAACGAGAGGACTCTTGATATTTCATGTCTGTTATAAGCACATGGGTTAATTGACTAAGTCAACAACTTAGAACAGGGCAAGCATTACTTCCTGTCGTCCTATCAGTTACTGGGGGAGAGGCTCTACGCAATATAGCAGCAACCGCAGGGAAAAGAAAGAGTTGAGTCTGCTTTTCAATACGCATAACATGATGTACTTTACCAAGGAACAGCTGCATGTGCCAATGTTAAATAGACTAATATGAATGCCTCTTAATTAACTGCACCCTACACAAAAACGTTATTGTGTGTATTATTAACTAAAAGCATTTCTGAGCTGAACAATTCTGGGTTCAAATTTGAGATTGTACAGTATCAGCTGAACACATGCAAGGGTTTCATTTGGGAACTCATGAGAGGACACTGCACCAGACTGTAGGAAACAAACATCCTTTCTTTGTTAAGTTTCTTAGGTAACTCTGTACCAAGCGAACTGAGAAAAGACACCATTTAAGGTCCACCTAATTTGTTCTTGGGGAAGAGATGCTGTGGTGATACAGTACTCTATTTATAATGAATGGTTAAGGTGCTTCACAGCTAGGACAGCTAATAGTGACTCTCTTCATAATGTATGAAGAAAAAGTATGACTGGGAAGAGGGGGATGAAAGGAAATGGTGGGAATGTCAGCCCTTCAAGGTTGTCTAGATCAGGAAACAGAGATTGGCTACATTAACAGAACCTTGGATGTCTGGTTGTGTTTTTCCTCCCCTCCCTCTTGTACCTCAGGGAGTCAGGGGAGAGTCTGCCTGAACCTCTTCCTAATAGTACACCTCCCCCAGGGCTCAAGGTATGCTTCTGTCCTTTTGGTTTCTGTAATGCCTTTTGAGTATTTCCCTCAAGGCATCTCCATGGCTCTCAACAGAGAAAAAGGTAGATGGACAAGTGTGAATATATGTGAAGAATCAAATAGAGAACAAGTAATTAAAGCTAGGGGGGACGCGGTGGCGCAGCGGCTTAATGACGCTGAAAGTTGCTGGCCAGAAATGGTCGACGCTTCAGCGGTTCGAGTCCAGCCTTCACGTTAACAGGGTGAGCTCCTGTTTCCTCCCCAGTTCCTGTCAACCCAACAGTTCGAAAACTCACGTGAGTAGATAAATGGGTACTCTCACTCCGGTGGAAGGAAAAATGCTGGCGGCGCCTTGCAAAAAGGAGTCAGGAGCAGTTGCTGGTAAGCACGAAAAACCGTGCGCGCCCGAAAAGGGCGCGAAGCAACAGAAACCCCGCCTCCTGCGCTCGCCAGCTGGACTCTGCCCTAGGAAGGAGGCTCTGGCAAACCACTTCCGAAACAATTGCCTTGAAAACTGCAAGGACTCGTCCAAGCAGTCACTGCAGAGTCGGTAACGACTGAGCGCAGATTTAAAAAAAAAAAAAAAATTAAAGCTATGCTGCTCTACCTTCCTCACATATCTTGCAAATGAGCTTGATGCATTTGGGTGAATGTGTACGAAGGGGAAAAATAGATAAATGGAAGATGGAGAGAGAAAGGGGTATGTCTGTTTATCTTTGATTCTGACCTTGTTTACTTTTTAATTTGGTCCCGTAAAACCAGCATACTGCACCCAACTAAATCTTCTCTCCTGAAGGAATGTGATTCTCAAGCAACCCTCCTCCTCCCAAAACAGTTCTTTCCTGAATTAAAGCATAGATTGGTAACACTTTGTGGATCCCAATATTGTCTGTCAACAGGAAAAGATGCTATGTGCCCCTTTTCAAATCTCACTACCAAAATTATTTCTGGTCCCTAACAAACTGGTAGACAGACAGGCATTTAGGCGGGATGCAAATGTCAACCATTCTCCACAGATGGAGACTTTCCAAACAGCTCTGCCCCCAAGAAGCTTGACTTGAAACTATCCTCTCAAGCCCAGTTGTCAAAGCAGTCATCCCATCCCGAACTCACCTGCTTGTTAGCAAAGACAAGGAGAACGGCATCTCTCAGCTCATCCTCTGCCAGCATTCTCATCAGTTCCTCACGTGCCTCATTTACTCGTTCCCGATCATTGCTGTCCACTACAAAGATCAGACCTGAAAAAGAGTATGTCTGTTTACCCAAGTGTACAGAAGGAATATATGATTAGAAGAAATTGGGTATTCTATAAAGCAAAGTATGAAGAGGTGGAAGGTCAAACCATGACCCCTTCAAAATAATGCAATTCCAGTATCAGAAATTCTGATTATTACAATGAGCAGCTCAGTCACTCAAAAGTGCTGGCAAGTTAGAAAGAGAAAAGCAGAGAGGTGGACTAGCCTCCAGTTCGAATTCCTCCAATGGGAGGAGGGAGAAAAAGCTTTCCTTTGGAAACCCACAGGTTGTTTACTAAAGAAGACAGATAGGAAGAAGAAAAATCCAGTGGACCAAGTGACTTTTCCAAAAGAGCATTCATATTAAGACTATTTGCTAGTAGATGAATTTTGGGCTGACAACAACAATGCATTTTTACTTCTTGCTTGCCCTACATACATGAATTGGCCTAGTTTTCACACTTGACTGGCAGAATTATGCCCTAAATGAAAACACCAGATTTTAAACTCTTCCCTTATGTGACCAAGGACACTGTCTTATAAACCAATCAACAAAAAGAAATGCAAAGACGCAAGTCCAACCAAGGCTTTTGAATCAGCCAATTAATCTCATACCTTCATCAAAAAACCCAAGGTACGCTGCTGAATTCAATAAATCAAAGTTTCGTTAATAATTCATGGATCTCAAACTGTATTAGGTATTAGGAAACTGTATTAGGTATTTGTATTAGGAAACCTAATTCTGCAGGCTGGAAATGTTCCATTGGATCATACAGCGTAGCTCTGATTAGAGCTCACCATGAAGCAGGTTATTCTGTACCAGTCTTGCAAGACAAGCAACAAAAGCAACTAGTTCAAAGGTTTTTTCCTATGTACCTAGCTTGCTCACACATGCCTGAATAAGTAATTTGTGGACAGAATAGAAAGTCTGAAAAAATGCAAAAAGACGTTTGGTCAATTAGATGCAATTCCTAATTTGCCTGAAGTAAGTAGCTATTTAAAACCTTGAAAATTAAAGGAATGTGGTTATTTGGTTGTGTTGCAAAGCTTATTCCACTGCTACATTGTTCTTAGGGTTAGCGAGGACTTCATAATTCTTAATCTACACATACCACTGCATACCTTATGACTACTGCATAAGCTTAAATCTCAGCAGAATCCAAGATAATTATCTCAGGGGAAAAGAGGAAAACAAAGAAACAAATACCAGTGTTATCAGCCACATAAACTTGCTGACTATCTTGGCTGCTCACAAATCACTGTTTCACTTCGAAACTGAGAGACAGCTACTGCTTAATCATTGCCTCTCTTGTGAGGGACGTGTCAAAGGCTTCAAATGGACCTTGCAATTAAAATTGTTTAGACAGCTCTTCCTAATAAAACATTCTTTAGCTGGCTTACAAAACAGACAGATCAATTGAAAGCTTTTTAAAAATCACAAAAGTGCAACGTGCAAGCTTACGCGCTATTTGTGACTGTGTTCTGACCTCATGTGCATTACCTTTGTATGGATTCAGGAATTTAAAAAATATAAACAGTACCAGTAAAATGCTCAAGCTGTATGATAAAACAATGCATCACCTAATAAACCCATATCAGCTAAAAGCTACCTGGAATAGGGAGGCCCTCAAAGTCTTTTCAGATGCCAAGGACAAAGTATTGCTCAGGAGATTGTTCCACAAACCAGAAGCCACTACCAAAAAGCCCCATTCCATGGAGTAATAGCAGTAGCAGTATTTTTATCCGGTGGGTGCATATCTCTAAGTGTAGCACAAGTGCTTACCTCTAAAAACAGCAGCAGCCCTTCCAATGGATCTCTAAGTAATTAAGAAGCAAAGGAGCCTCAAAGACCTGCTAGTGTGAAGGGCAGGGAGGGAGCAAGCATCACTTCATTCATCCCAATAAAGAGTAGATTTCCCCCTTCCTCTCCCTTCCCATACCCTGGGTATTCTGAAAGTAGTGTCGCCAGAGGGGCCGTATCTTGTCCTGGCCGCCGACATCCCATACAGTGAAGCTGATGTTCTTGTACTCAACTGTCTCAACGTTGAACCCTGGGGAAAAATAATAGGGTCAGAACTTGGGCTGCACAGCAGAAATGTAGCCCTCTCTGATGGAGTCAAGAATGCAGAGCATAAAGGGACATTCAAGAGCAGGACTGAGGCGTTGCAGAGGTCACAGCTAGTTTTCACATTCAGAAGCAACATCTTTAGTATTAACAGGACTTTGCATATGCTTATGGAAGTACAGATGGATGAACTGCCCTAGGAGACAGGTTGGCAGACCTGTTTTTCCATCTAATACTATCTCCATATAAAATTTAAATGATGTAGTTCTCTTGCTTACATCTAGAATTTAAAAGAGGACCTTAACCTTCAGCATTCATCAACAAGAAGTACTTACTGATAAACATGTTACAGTGGGAGATCTTAAGCACACACCACATCCCAATCAGAATCCCAGCTGTGGAAAAACAGCAGGTTTCAAGCAACCACAAGCTCCATAGTATTACTAGCTCTCAGTAATCTCACTAATGAGTCATCTTTTCCCACATACTTGGACAAAAATCAAAAGATGCAATCCATGAAGCACCATTGCTATGCAATCTGTTCTTTACCACAGGGGTCCAGCATAAGCACCTCTAATGAATGGAGGTTGCGCAGCAACATTGTATAGCCAATTGCACTCCAAACACCTTTGGAGGGTTCCCTTCTCTTTCAAGGCCCTTTAGTTTAGGACAATGCCACATCTCCAAACTTCTCTTTGCAAACATGATATTAGCTCACTTTCATCAGTTAAAGGGTACAAGAGAGTTCGGTTGTAGTCAGAGACAACAATGGTGTTTCGATAGCAATTAGCTATGGTGAGTGAAATGGAGCCCCTAAACAGCAAAGCAGAATAGCTCTGAATGGCAGTTGCCTGGAAGAAGGTTGCTTCATTATGGGATACCATGCTCTTTATGTTTTCTAAAAAGATGTGGGTGACCCCTTATGAAATTCAGATCAGCTGGATCTCTGGATCATTTCAGGAGGATCTGGCATACATTCTTACTGCACAAAGGCATTTTCAGAGTGACTCTGCTTATTGGAAGCCAAAACTTCACTATTAGGCAGACCTTGCCCCAATAGCCCTCCTAGTACACCAATAATACATCAAGTATAGACAAGCTACCGGCATCACAGGCAGGTTTTGCCTGTGTGTTTGTTTCATTTCCCATCTAGCTGCTGCCAGTTCTGTGAGTCACCCTAATTAAATCTACTGCGTGCCACATCAGGGAGAGAGAAAAGACTAGTTCAAATGACAAGGAAATGGCTTTAAGTCAGCCTTCCCTGACCTGGTGCCCTCCAGATGTGTTGGATTTCAACTCTCATAATTCCAGCCACCAGGCCAGAGAAGGCTTGTTTAAATTTATTAATTACATGCCTACAACATGCCAATCTTTCCAAGAACTGACACAAAATCCCTAGAAGGAAGATAGGATCCAAAGGTCCCATGGGAAAAAAGATATTTGTTTATGCTACTGCCCTGAAATGATGTGACATGTCCAGTTTCACTCTGCAGCCATCACATGCTCGCAGTTCCACCTTCAAAAAGGAAGGAAAGTATTTCCCAGAAACAAGAAGGCCATACCAATAGTAGGGATAGTGGTGACGATCTCTCCTAGTTTGAGCTTGTAGAGGATGGTGGTTTTCCCAGCAGCATCAAGACCCACCATAAGGATTCGCATCTCTTTTTTGCCAATCAGGCTCTTCAGCAAGTTGCCAAATATGTTCCCCATGGCAGCAAGTTCAACAGTGCAGGACTTGGCTTCTTCTGCCCAGCTGATGTCAAAGGACAAGTCCTATGAATGTGGAAAGTGCTATTAGCTGGAGAAGTAACAGCTCCCTCCAAAATGTTTTGGGACAATCAACAGAACCACAAGAGAAGATCCTAACAGTCTTGAGACTAGAGAATTAAGGATTTATATCGCTAGCATAGAAGAAGAGCACATATGACCCTCCAGATACTATTGGTCTACATCTCCCCCTTAACCCTGACCCTTGATAGATTGGCTAGAACTGATGATAGTGAGAATCCAGCTTTGTATTAGCAGACCTACAAGAAGGTAGGCTAGAGAAGTAGGTAAATTATTCATCTTCTTATAGGCCTTCTATGAGGTCTCCTGGCTCTAAAACATTTCTGAAGATCAAATATATTCAGGCATGTAAACACAAAACTCTTGATTTCAAATTCAACAGGCACTCACTGAAAGTACACCAATCAATAAAACTCTCTCAGTGAAAGACAATACAAGGAGACATGAAAGTTCTCCCTGTGGTGCAGCATCTTTTTTGGTTCACTCACCCATGCATTTGATGTGGGAATTCAAGCTGCCATTGGAAAATCTCTTGTGCAAGGGTGCACAAACATTTTCAAGCTGAGGGCTTACTTTGAATGAGCAGCACACTGGAAGCTAAATTCCAAAAAGTGCTCTAAGCCAAGACAAAGGAATAGGTACAGGAACAAAAACAATGTTTTGATATTGTTTAAATTTAAGTGAAATTATAATAAATATATTGTTTGTCTTTTAATCATTTCACTCAGTTAAAGATTACAGTTGGGTAACAATTTTTGAAGCCGCTCTGGGGACCATGTCCAAAATTTGGGAGGCTGCAAAAAAATCCTAAGGCCTTATTTTGAGCACCTGTTACTTCAAGCAAAAAAAAAAAAAAAGGATGACCTGAGCTGAAAGCTGGCCTTCCTGAAACCTTCTGCAAATAAACTTTCACAAAAGTTATTCACCTACCATGCCTTTTCCCACAGTACTGTCTACCTGCACAGGTTATTCCTTTGCAGCATCGGAGCTGCTTGAAAGAAAGATATATCAACTCTGTTGCTGGGGTTTTTTTCCTTAGTTGGTCACTGAAGGCCATTCTTGGTCAAAGCAAAAAAGGAAATGGCAACTCATTAGCCTCATAATTTCTCTGGCTTCTCTTCAATAATCATGGAATATTAATCCTATTTGAACATTTTATCACTGAGACTTAACAATACCTATTTCATTCCTTTTAAAGCTCTCCAATACACACAATTCACAGCCCAATTTATGAAGTGCTTATGAACTTCTAAAAGTGAGTAAAACAGGATGAAATCAATCCTCATTATACAATCATTTCTTCACCAAGTATGCAGGTTTGGGTAGGGTCAAATAAAATAGTGGACCAAATCAGAAACTGGTTTAATCCAGCACACCTAGGCCTGAGTATTTAAGGAATAAAAAGTGGACTACAGGAATACCAGGCCAAGGCCAGCATGCCTTAGTAGACAGATATATATAGAGGATAAATAATGCACTTAAACCTCAGATGAAGTGACTATGTTTTCATAAAGATGCAGTCCAGTTCGGAAGAGTTCAGGGCCTTTAGACTAGAGATAACTGCTTATTTTTTTTTCTCACATTTTCCTCATTCCACGGTCCCACTACACTTATTTCTGATGAAGGAACATACATAACACCAATATAAAGAGAACTACAGTACATACAAATCCAGAGATAGTGTTGGGGGCAGGGTAGGCATTACACGGACAATTCAGTCCTATAAGGAACTCTTTCTCCTGAGTCACATTAGTGAAAAGCAACCCAGAGGCGAGGGGACACACGTGCCAGGCACTGCCCGTCACACAAAGCGTGCCAAGCAAGCTCCATATGGCAGTGCTCACGCCTTGGTGGATTCCCTCTTTCACTCCCCCTCTCCCCCCGCAAAGATATGGGCGCTCAGAAACAACAGAGCTCAGTAGGCTCAATTTCCCTGCCCAAACTCCCGAGCACAAGCGGGGCCACCCATCTCCCCTTGATTTAACTTGGCAGCTTCGGGAGCGGGGAGGCCATCCCAGAATCCCCGCTCCGGTTTAGGCCGGAGGGACCTGGCGCCCTCTTCCGTCAAGACGCCGCACGTCTCCCACGCTCTTCGGCTCAAGGTTTTCAGCTTGCAGGTGGGATCTACCACGACCAGGTATTACAACTCTTTTTCTTACCCTAAAAAAATCACGCGCGGGCCCTACCGGGAAGGATGCTGAACCTCAGTCTCCCTGTATTTCCCTCCTCAGACACGGCAGGGGCCACCCGGATTCTCCCCTCCGGCTTACGACACCCGCCCGAGTGGCGCCCACCCGAAGGGGTGCCATCCACCCACACGCGCTCTGCAGCGCACGCAGCCCCGGGAGCAGCCGCCGCGCCTCCCGCGCTGTCACTGGGAATCGCTCAGCGGCGCTGGCTTCGTTGCCACCAAGCCTGACACCCCCACATTGCAACGCGCAGGCTCCCGTGGCCCTCGCGCTGCAGCTTTCCGGGGACCCTCCCCGTCATTGTTTCGGGCCACAGCAGCCTTTCCAAAGGAAGGAACACCCCCCAAATACACCCAGCCCCCTCCCTCTTGTCCCAACCCCCACCCGGCCTCCCACACGGCAAACGCCAGGGAAAGCCTTGGGAGCCACCTCGCCTCTCCCGCCTCCGTGCAAGCCACTGCCCAGCCTCTCCCCATCGCCGCAATACCCCAGCCGCCCTTTTGGTTTCCAAATGACTTCCGCGGGAGTCCCGGCCGACCGGCGGGCTTCACCCCCCGCTACCACCGAGCTCCCTTCTCCCGTAGTTGCAATATTTCCTCCATCTGCAGCGTGCCCCCCCGGCCCCCAGTTTCTTCCTGGCCACTCGCTGCCACTTCTGTCGCCGCCGCCGCCGCCGCCCCCGCAAAGTGAGCCGGGCCCGAGCACCCACCTGCTCCTGCGCGCGCGCCTCCGCCTCCTGCTGCCCAGCTGACTCTGCACTCTGAGTCCCCTTCCAGCCGGAAGCAGCGGCGGCGATAGCAGCAGCAGCAGCAACAGCAGCAGCGATCAAGCAGGCCCGTGGACACGACGCTCTCGCGAGATCTCGCCACCCCCTCACCCAGTCGGGTCGAGGGCGTTCGTCTCGCGAGATTGTGCGGGCCATCGTCTCCATGGTAGCAGCTGCTGTAATGTGGGGAGTGGGGGAGACACTGCCGCATGGAGGGGGTCTTGAGTTGCGTCTTGGCTGTGGTGGTCCTTTCAACCGATGTTAGCTACCGGGAGGGCTCCTGTCTTGCGGAGTGCCTTGGAGAGATTGTGCCTGAGTTGTCAGCTTTTATGTATATATAAAATTATATACATACAGTATATATGTATGTACATACCTTTGCTGTTCTGGCTTCATGCTTGATTTGAAGAAATATAGATAAAACTCTTGCTGGCCAACCCCCCCCCCCCCAAAACTAACCAAAACCACTGAAGGCCTTGGGAAAATTCTGGTGTGGATAGGGTTATAATACACCTTAATCCTTAGATGGTGCTGGACCTAATAGTGTCTAGGTGGCATCCAGAACTTCTTGATCCACTGAGACAATAAAATTCTTAGATAGCCTAGAAATTCCATCTCCTTTTGTTGAAAAGCAAAATTTCTAGCAAGACAATTGTTCACTCACCACTAATTCTTCATGACCCAATGGATCGGTTTGGGTTTTTTTGTTCTTGTAAACTTATGTTTTCTCCTCAGGTCCTGCCATGGTGCTTATTGTGGTGAGGGGTTGTTCCTGGGAGGGATGTATGAAGAACGTTAGGAGTGTATGCCAAGAGAATATATTCCCAGCAGGGTTACCCAAGGCATGAAGGTCATCCCGGCTGCCCAGCTAAAGCAAGCAGGCCCCTATACTGGATAGCAGCGATATAGGAAGATGCTAGAGGCAGATGATGATCGCTTTAATGACAAAACATCATTTCGTACTGTGCAGGAGAAGGCAATAGTAAACCACATGGATAAACGATACTGGGTCCCTCAGATAAATCCTATTGAGGAAGAGCCGAGGATCTTTCAGAATGTTAATAATATTTATGACTTGGCTAGATTAAAACCTTTGGAAGTCTAGTTGTTGATGTTGCCATGCAGGAAAAGAAAATCTGAAACCGCTAAGACCGAATTTCAGTGGGAATATGGAAAATCTTGAACTCCATTGAAAGGAACCAAAAGAACTGTGGAATGAAATCAAAGAAGTTGTTAAGGATGAATGTAAAAAGAAACTGCCAAAGACTAAGAAACAGAAGAAAGCAAACTGGGTGTCAGAACAAATGATGGAAATTGCTGTGAAGAGAAGCCAAAACCAAGAAAAACAAAAATCTCAAGATTCCAATAGATAGATATCAGAGAAGATCAAACAAAAATGGAAGGAGTATACTGAAATTCTGTATGATAGAGATGTCAACCTCTAAAATATCTTAGAAAATATTCCCTATTTACAAGAACCTCTAGTTCTAAAAAAATGAACTTAGATCAGCACTCTGGTCATTGACAAGTAGGAGGGCTAAAGAAATAGATGGTATAATTACAGAAATATGGCAAGCAATATAAAAAAATCGGTAAACTATGCCAGCAAATCTGGAAAACAATAGAGTGGCTAAACAGGTTGGAAGAGGCTAGTCTATATACTTATATCAAAGACAGGAGACTTAACAGAATGTGCAAACTGTTGTACAATATCCATAATTTCACATGCTAACAAAATGATGTTTAGGATTATTCAACACAGATCATAGCTCTAAATGGAAAAAGGGAGATACCAGATGTTTAAACTGGTTTTAGAAAAAGCTGAGGAATGAGATATGATTGCTCATGGATGCTGGATAATTGAGAAAGCCAAAGAATACTAAAAAGAAATCAGTATGTGCTTTATTGATTATAATTGACCTTCGCTTATGTCAATCATATCAAGCTGTGGAATGTCTTTCGGAAAATGGGAATCCTAGAATACCTTCTCCTTATTTATTCAACATGTATGCTGAAGATATATTGAGGGAGGTTGGACTTGAATATGACTATGGTTTTAAAATTGGAGGAATAACGGGCTATGCTGATTACACTAGTCTGTTAGCTGAAAATGCAAATGATCTATAAGCTTAGTAATGAAAGTCAAGGAACACAATAAAAACATAAGACTAAGATTAAATATAAAGAAGACCAAACTCTTGAAAACAGGTACAGCAACCAACCATACAGTTGACAAAGAAGATATTGAAATGGTGCATAGCTTCTGCCTTTTAGGATCAACTATCAACAATAAAGGAACCAGCAGTCAAGATAAGCCAAAGAGTAGCAGTTGATAGAGCAACATTTAAGCAGTTGGATAAATTATTCAGATGCAGTGACATGTCTATACTTAACAAAGGTCACAGTTGTGCAGGCAACGGTTTTCCCTGTGACACTATGGAAGCGAAAGTTGGACTGAAGAAGCAGGATAGAAAGAGTATTAATGCTTTTAAACTTTGGTATTGGGGAAGACTCCTGAGAATACCATAGATAGCCAAGGAAACAAAACAATGAATCATAAATCAATTCAGAATTCTCACTCGCCCAAATAATGACATTCAAATGATTGTATTTTGGAAATGTTATGTGAAGACTAGGTCTATACTGCTGTTGAAATAAAAAAAGCAGCAGTCTATACTGCTGGGAAAAGTGGAAGGAAAAAGAGGGTGACCAGTGGCAAGTGGGTAGACTTGATCACAGTGGTGGTGGGGGTATTTTTGGAGGATCTGAAGGGTCAGGCTGGGGACACATCATTCCAGAGAAGATCTATCTTTGTATTCAATAAGAGTTGACACTGACTTGATGGCAGATAATCAGTCAAGCTTATGCTTGTGTCATCTGTTGTTATATCCACCCCCCTTGTCTACTGTCAGCCTCTTTTTTACCTGCTCTCAGTTTTTCCAAGAGTTGGGGCCTATCCAATGACTCCTGCTTTATGTGTCCAAACTAGCCTTTCTTCCTCACTTCCAAAATGTTATCAGCATATCTGAAGTTGTTGAGGTTTAATTTCTTATTACCAACATTTCTTATTATATACACTAAATAAAAAAGGTGGCAGTACACAACCTTCAAGTATTCATTTCCCAATTTTGAACTACTGTGCTGAGTTGCTCCATGTTCCTAATTGTTGTTTCCTAGCCATTATACAAATTCTTCAATAGGCAGATTAGGTGGCCCAGTTCACTCATGTTTTTGAGTGCTATTCAGAATTTGTTGTGGTCTGCAGTCAAAAATCTTACTATAAGTGGCAAAAGTCTAAATAAATGTATTTTAAGAACTTTCCTTGCCCTTTCATATCTATCAGCTGTTCACAATATGAATGTGGTATACCTACCTCTTCTGAATCTAGCTTGTATATCTGGTAGTTCTCATTCCATTTTTTGGGTTGAAGACTGGATTGCAACATCTTGAACATTATCTTACTTGTATGTGAAATAAATGCAATTATCTTAGAGTTGAGCATTCTTTAGCACTGCCCTTTTGGAATATTACAATTTGTTGGCTGCTGTTGTGTTTTCCATATCTGCCTATAATCTCAAAGTAGCACTTTTAATTACAGGTAGTCCTCAACTTATGACCACAATAGAGACCGGAAAGTTCATCATTAAGCGATGCATCACATGACTGCACCCAATTTTACAACCTTTTTTGCTGTGGCCATTAAATGAATCATGCAGCTGTTAAGCAAATCTGGCTTCCCCCATTGATTTTGCTTGTCAGAAGCTGGCTGGGGAGGTCGCAAATGGCAATCATGTGACTCTGGGACGCTGCAATTGTCATAAATACATGCCAGTTGCCGAGCACCTGAATTTGGCTGCGTGACCACGGGGATGATGTGACAGTTGTAAGTGTGAGGACTGGTCATAAGTCCCTTTTTTTCAGCGACGTCGTACTTTGAATGGTCACTAAACAAATGGTTGTAGGTCAAGGACTACTTGTATGTTGCCTTGCAAGATTTTAAACAGTTCAGCAGATTTAATGCTTTTCAAAATGTCTGGCTGTAGTTCAGTGATCAAAGCTTCATACATATTAGTGATTTAGGAATCTTTTGAATGCAGTTCTTCTCTATATTTGTATCATCTCTTCTTCACATCTTCTTTCTCCAGGAGATCTTTGTCTTTCGTTGTCCCCATCTTTATATGAGTTCTCCCTTGATTTTTGTAATTCTCTTAGATGCATCTCTTTTTTTCCTATTCAGTAGTTACCCTCAATTTATTTGCACTGCCTATTTCATCTACTTGTTTCTTCTGGCTCTTCTCTGAAACTCAGTGTGTAGTTGGATAATTTTTTCTCTGTTTTTGTTGACTTTTCCTTTCTACCTTTCAGCGGCAATTTTCAGCATGTCAGCAGGCAGCCATTTTATGTTCTTTTGCTTTTTACATTTTAGGATATTTTTGTTTGCTTGAACTTTAACAACGTCACAAATTTCAGTTCAGAATTCTTCAGGCAGTCAGTTTAGCCAATCTAATCCATTAATTCTTTACCCTTCCTGCACGATCGTATGGAATATGGCTGAGTTTGTATCTTCTGGGTCTATAGTAATGGTTTTGTTTTCCTTAAGTAGCAATTTTGTGAGAAGTTTGCAATCTGAGCTGTAGTCAGCAGCATGGTTTTTTTTCATTTTGTTTTGTTTTGTTTTGTTTTTGGCTTTGCTGGCTGAATAGCACTTCTCCATCTTTATTTGCAGAGTTTATAGTCAGCCTTTAGTAGCCTACCTAAAAGAACTTGTCATACTTTTCTAGATTGAATTTAAAACCAGTACAGTTTAATTTAAAGCCAGGGGAAGAACTTCTGAAAACCTGATGAAAAAAAAAAACACAGGGCAGATAAAAGCTACTGTATAAGATGAAAATCGAACATCCAGCTCTTTTAGAAAATCCAGATATTCTCCTTATTCTGCCAAATCTGGCTTTAGGTTGGAAGTGATCTGATTTATGTGCAATTTCAGGGGACCAATAAATTGTTACACAGGAACTTTTCTGACATGTTTTTGTTTGGTCACAATCCTAAATCTACTTACCAGACAATAACCTCATTAAACTTAATCAGACTTACTTTGATGTGATAGATATGTAAAAAGTTACACTTTTAAAATGATAATATTGAGAGAGAAGAATAAAGATTGACGTCCTGTTTTTAACAGATTTTGGTTGATATATGGTTGCTTATTACAGCCTCATATGTGGTTTTAAAAGCAAACAAACAAAAACCAGTGGCATCCTAGGACTAGTTTGGGAAGTCACCTTGGAAGAAGGCAGCAGCAAGCTACCTCTGTGTTGTGGCCAAGAAAGCAACAATCATCAGGAAAACCTGACTTACATAAGTGGTTTAGAAAATAGCTTCCGTTGAGAAATTGATTATATATATAAAAGCCTATGAGCATTGTACCCACCAGCCAGATAGCTTTATATCTAGCTTTAACAGTGAGGTTGAAAAGAAGAACTTGATTGAATTCCCTCCCACTTTCCACATCGCAAATTTTAATATTACAGTACTGCATCAGGCCACATTTCATGTCTTGATACTATTAAGAAAAAGGGATGAACATATAGGTCTTAGATCAGTCCAAAAACAGTCTGTATTACAATGCTGAAATAATGTGTGGGTAAATAACAAATAGGGGCCCTAAATACTTAATGTTCCTCTTGTTTGAAATAAACTGAGCTTTATTTAAAACTGAATAAATTTATCTCTGCGTTGTGTCACAGATTATTATTTTCCTGTGTTCACTTGGAGCTTTCCTCTTCCTGAACTATGATTTAAAGCAAGAACAATATATTAAAACGAACAAAATAATTAAAACGCAGCAAATTCTCACAAGGCATCACTAGACATGTCTTTAGATTAGTGTTTGAAGTGGACTGAGCCATTTCCCTGCTGATCAATTGCAGCTGGATACATTGCTCCAAGTCTTAGATTCTTCCTGCTGCAATGGCAAGATTTTGATCTGATGCAGTAGAGAAGGCCCAGTGACTCTGACAACAGATTAGCAGAAGCTTTTATTCACTTCCCAAGAAGTTCTGAAGCTACATTTAATGATGCTGACAGATTATGAAGACGGAAGTAGAATAATGTCCTGCATGTCAGATTGTGTGGCACGCAGTTCATGTACAACTGCTTAGGGCATAGTGCCCAGGCACAGATGTGCTTGGCTTTTGCCAGTGCAAGTGAAGCAGAAAGAACTTTAGAGATAAGCAACTGAAATAACAAATGGATTTTATGGGTAAATCCAGTTATTGAAATATATCTTTAACTGTGACTCACTATCTGTGGCATTTAGAATATGAACAATAGAGTTCCATAGTAAATTAATGATTGACAGCATAGTTCTAGAGAAATCTATTATTTCTATTAAAAGAAAGTCCTGCTGAGTTTTCATTTACTCCCAGGTATGCATAACATTGCAGGCTATGGCCCCAGTATTCAAATTCATCCTTTATTGGTGTTATATCATATATGGCTAACAGAAAAGGATTCTGAGAAATGCAGTAAGGAGAAAAGACAGAAGTTCTGGCACAGATCCTCACATAACTGTTTCTTCTTATCCATCACAAGGTAGTATTCCCTGGACTACAGTACAACAGGATTGTCAAAATAGTAGATCTGCAGTGTGGGAATGATATAAATTCTCATAAATTTATTGTACCATATGATTTTATAGCCAGGAATTTATTCTGTGTGTTATCTGAAGTGGTTTCAAATATTTGGTAGGTAGGTGCGGACAGATAAACACATTTGTATCAGAAATGTTTTTTTCCCCCCCAAAGAATTGAAGACGATTCCTGTAGGGATAGTTGCTCATTTTGTCTGCACCTATCTCACTTTCACCTGTAGTAAAATGTTTTTGAGACAACACAAAAACCTGCAAAACATGTTCAACCAGGATGACAGTGAATGAATAAGAATTATGTATATGCAAACCACAGGAAGTGATTCCTGTCTCAAAACTACATTCAGCTTTTTAAATTTCCACTGTGTTGAACCTCTGTTGAAACAGAGGAATCCCTAAAAAGTCTATCCAGAAGTAAGCCTCATTCCTTTATTCCCCATAAGTATAAGGACAAACTTCAATGGGGCTTACAGTTGACTGGATGCAGTCATTCTATAAAGGAGGCTATCCTTTCACCACAAGAGAAATGGGAAAGATTGTAGTAAGTACAGCCACACTTTCATTCAAGGCCAGTTGGGGGAAAGGCAGCCTGAAATGATCTCCAGTCAAACCATTCAGTTACAAGGCAGTTAAGAAAAGTGGCAACGTAAGCAAGATAGCCCAGAGACATAACCCAGAGAAGACGTGTGTAGTCATTGTGTGACAAGCTAGCTCTGCCCCACTCTACGGCCATATGCTAACTTGTCTCTTTATGTCGCATACATTAAAATGCCTCTCTTCCTTATTAAACACCCCCTGTCACACATAGTTGACTGAGTTTTCTATGTGTGCAAACGCAAACCACTCCCTGCTGAAGCGCAGGGAAACTCATGCAATGAAGTCATGGCCGTGGGTGGAGACCAAGCTGAGCTCAGCAAGGAGACCTGGTCCAGCCTGACTCACAGCTTGTGGGTCCCTCTTGGGCTGGGACCAGAATGAGGAAACTGGGGAACGCTAAGGAATTCTGCCTTCTTTCATAGAAAGCCTCCTTTGGTTGGCTTAATGGACTCAGCCCCTAAGGTCTGTCAGCACATGACATTTCTTAATTTAAGAAACTAAAGATGGTCAGCAGCTAGTTCTCCTTGAGTGCCATTGTGATATGCAAGAAAGGGAAAATGTATCCTATAAAGAGGTCTGCCTCCAAAACCTGTTTCCACCAACACAGTGCTTTTCCCATTTTTCCCATTACTTTTTGTATGCAAAAAGAACTTGCTTTATCTGGTCATGTTTTCTACACTTTATACACACACAAACACATACACACACATATATACATATATAAATATATATATAAAAAGAAATTTTTAAAAGAATAAAAACAATACACATTTTGAAAGAGAAAAGTAAGGAAAGCAGTAAGTGAAAAAAGCACAAAGAAAGAAATAGAAAAAAGAAAGAAAAAGAAAAGGAAAAAAGAGAAAAGAGAAGAAGAGAAGAGAAGAGAAGAGAAGAGAAGAGAAGAGAAGAGAAGAGAAGAGAAGAGAAGAGAAGAGAAGAGAAGAGAAGAGAAAAAGGTTATAAAGAAGCGGCTTCCGGTTCTTAACACAGTTACAAGTACATTTATATTTTACCCTCTCTCTCTAAGGCTATGTTTTCTACACTTTCAGCTATCTGCTAGAACATCAGTGAACTGGGAGTGCACTCTGTGTCTGGGTGGACATATCCCAACTGTTCTCAAAAATGTGTTTGAATGCTCATGTTTCTATGTGAGTGCACATGTATGGGTAATTTATTGTAGGAAATTGCATGAGGTAGATATTGCATAGTTTTTACTATTCATTTCCCCATTTTATTCCCCTTTTACATGTAAAATGGGAAACACACACATGCACATAAATAGTACTCGATTTCTTTTCTGGGCAGTTGCCCACTTCTCTTTCCTTTAGTATCTTGGTTTCATAGGTAAAATCCTTATCGAGGATTTCTCTCCTAAACCAGGACTTTGAACCCCAACATTTGAGTAAAAAAGTGCCCGAGCATGTAAAAATATTGTTCCCTACTCACCCAATGATCTCAGGAATGAATCTGTACGCAGGGCCAAACGCACTTGAGGTCAACCACCTTTCTTTAATAACTATTAAAAAAACAGACATGTAGGAAAGATGCTGCAAATATAGTTTCAGATTTAGGAAAGCCTACGGCCATTAGGAAACATAACTCGGAAGACTGTGTGGAAGCCGTTCCCACCTGGAAGTTGCACTTCTTGAGACAAGGCAGGCAGCTGCCGGCAAGTGCAGCCTTACGGGAAGAGAGAACCCCTCTGATCTGGAGGACCCCCTCCCCATAGGAATATTCTGGGCAGCTCCCATTGGGACCCTAAGAGAGTCGGCATAGGTTAATTCTGGTAGATATGCACCCCATACAAGCGAGCAAGAAGATGCACTAGGCCAGTGTTGTCCAAACTTGGCCACTTTAAGATGTGTGGACTTCAACTCCCAGAATTCCCCAGCCAGCATGGCTGGCTGGGGAATTCTGGGAGTTGAAGTCCACTCATCTTAAAGTGGCCAAGTTTGGACAACACTGGCCTAAGCCGCAGGGAAGTGGGGGATTGTGATTTGCAAACTAGGCATCAAAAGGAGCTCTGCCCAGGCTCTTCTTCCCAACAAGGAACATGGGATAGGCGTTATTTCTGCTACACATTAAAAAACAGAAATTGGTGGCAATGTTTGGAGCGACTGCGGAGACTGCATTTCGGAGCCTCAAGCTGTGGTGTGCTTGTATTTTAGTGGCTGCTAACCCCCCACCAGCACTACTACATTTTCAACCCAAACATGTCCTTGTGCAAGTGGCAATAGGTTTTATTGTAGCTTTTGGGGAGCATCCGTTCTATTAGGTAACTGCAGCATCCCGAGCTGACCGGTGCTGCAGCCTTGCAGTGGCCACGTAGTAAATCACCCCATGGAGCTGGCTGCTGCAAGCGCCTTTCCCAGAGGCCAGAGCCAGGGCCTGACAGAAGTCAACAGGAATTTCCACAGGCTGTGGTTTGGACTTGAGAGGAGGAGATGTTTTGGCACTCCGATGCACACACTCATATATCAAGCTAATTGCAAACACATACACATACACACCATGCGAACCACATATATTATTATAGTCCATGCTCTTCCCACTTACTGAACAGCAAACACTTCCTGGCATGTGCCTGTAACTCCTAAGACAGCCGATCTGGTTGCACTGCTATAGCCAAACTGAAACATATATTCTGAGCGACGGGCTTCTTATCTATACAGGGTGTCTTTTCCTTTTCCAGCATTTACCTGCGGTGGCATCTCGTCATCGGTCCTAATGTTATTCTAGAAACAGGCTGCAGACTTTTTTATTACTTTCTGCTCAAGACTTTACCTAACTCAATCATTTTCAAACTAAGGACTTTTCCCTGCTCGCAGCTAACCACAGCACAGAGGCCCTGTCTGTGAGACAAGCTTAATTCACCCTCAGCTGCTAATGTAGTATTTCCCCTTTTATTCTGACACCATCCCAGGGAAGCTTCAAGTCTGCAAAATCTATTAGGCTTTGTCACCCATTCCCCTGAAGGCAAATCAGGGGATGGCAGTGACTTGAAACAGAAGCAGAATAAAGATGAACGAGGAAGGCAAATGTCATGCGTGTCAAGTTTCTGGTGACCTAAGGGCAGGTGAACAGCGTTTCAACTCAACAGCCAGGAGGGTCTCAAAAAATGGATACAACTCAACAGCCAGGAGGCTTTCTTCATGGATACAAGTGCAGAATAAATTCCTCTACATTGCAAAGGGTTCTGGGAGCATCCTAGGGTGGCTTCTAAGTCCTGGCAGGCCAGAAGCTCTCTAGTACACAGGAAATGCAGATTTTGATCCAGCTTAGTTTTTGGAGTTTAACAGCATAAATACTGTATTCTTTTTTTCCAATCCTTTGTTCTCCAGGTAACATGTGCTCTACCCTCATGAAAGCTGGTTTGTTTATCCTTGTGCATGAAAGCCCAGCTTTGGAAAATGGACTTTCCAATCCCATAAATTAAGCTAGTCTGTAGTTTAACTTCATAGACAGAGGGTTTTAAAATAAACTTTTTTATCTTTTGAATTCTAACTGAACTGATTTCCTAAAACCAAATATATTTTTACTAATTGCATTAACGTTATTGTGGATTTGAACCTCAGGGTTGACTGTGTGGGTACAATATTTCATTGTGTTATACATTATGAATGAGTAGAGGCTTTGATGTAATTTGTAGACTTTTTTGCAATCATTATTTTTTTACCAAGAAACTAACACTGGTGTAAGTGAGGAAGATAGTAAAAAATCTGTTCTAGCCAATAGACTGACTCTGATATCTTTAATCAAACACAAGAAGATATGGGCTCGAGGTGGGAACTCATGTTTACCTAGAGGAAGCACTTAACATATACAGATTGACAAAAGAAATAGACATTGGTCAATGAATGAATCTGGTTTCCCAAATAAAACTAGAGATCATCTTTCCCTCCATTAACTATACCAAATAGTTTTACAAATATAGATCAATAAAAGAGCAAAATAATAAATTAATCTTGCAATATAGCACTCCAGCTTCAATTTTGCCAGGCTGTGCAAAATTCCCAGCAACAGCAACTCTTGCAAATCTACTGCTAATTTTTAACCCCAAATGACAGTCTATTTCTCCTACCAACTACAAACAGCAAACACCCTCCAACTGAAGCTTTAATGTCCCAAGTCCTTCTATACAAGTAGTACTGAGGTTCTGGAACCATGCTGGTTTTAACACGTCTCCCTTCCTCGACTGTAGCTTGTGAAGAATCCAGCCCTGATATAGAATTTTTGCCACTTTGGTTCTGTTTGTTTCTTCCTGCAGTGACAGAACAGGATCAAGCCTATTCTCCACCCATTAATTCATAGGTGGTGGTTTGCAATAAACTGAGATATAGCCCAGCGGGGAGTCAAGGGAAGACAAAAGTGTATCTCTTTGAGGAATTCTTCCATGTTGCTCACCATCATTGGAAGCAAGTCTTCACTTGCAGCCAATTGTACTGAAATAAACCAAAGGACGAGGCACCTTTCCAGGACAGGGCAAGGGGTCCACAGAAGGCAGGTCAGCAGCCCAAAGCTCTTCTTCTGACCACTGTGGCTGATGTTGCAGCTGGCACTTGTCACATGGCTGGCTGGAGCCTGGGGTGAGGGGCTAGGCCTTCCCTATTCATTTGCAGACGCTAACCCACTCTGCGGAAGGACACTCCTCACACTGCACATGGCAGCACCAATGGAAACGACACTGGCAACGCTGAGCTCGCACCTCCTGCAGCATGTTGTGGCCCCGCCCGCAGCACAGGCTGCTACAGCCATCCGGCCGCGGGCTGCTTTTGACGCAAGGGCGACCGTGGGTGCCTGAGGAACCTAGGCTCGGATCAGGCTCGCAGAAATCAGGGGAGGGTTCGTAGAAGATGAGGTGCTTGGCCAGGTGGGAGCTGTGGAGGCGTGGCCGGAACGCTCCCGAGTTGCTGTTGTCCGGCCGCAAGAGTATGGCCTGGTCCATTCGGTCCCGTAAGCTGGAACCCACGTGGCGGAAATCAGGGGCTGCTAACCAACACGTCCGGAACTGGCAGCTCCCTGAGGGGCCATGACATTTACACCTGCGCTTACCCAGTTCTGACACCACCTGCCAAGGGAGACCAGAAGGAAGGGTTAGCTATAGAAAAAGGTTGGCACCCGCCGCTTCTTTTGATCCCCCCACGGAGTCGGACTGTGAAGTGAAATGCATGGTGCCCATGGAAAAGGATGAGAGGTGCTGACTGAAATTTACCTCTTTTCTTCAGAGAATTCAGAGTCAGCATGTATTTGATAGACTTTGTTTATCATGCCAATCCATTCTTAAGCCATGCACTTACGTAAGGCTAAGAAAGCAGCAGCCAAGTATGTTGGAAGTTTTATCCCAGCTTTCTTCAGTCAACAGAGCAGGCCTTTCTTTTTTTCAGTCTGGAATGTCCCACAATTCCCCCACCTTTCTAGTTGAGTTCCCAATACCAAAGTACTACACAGTGCATTTGGAAAGTATCCAGACCCCCTTCACTTTTTTCAATTTTGTTATGTTGCAGCCTGATACTACAATCGTTCACATTCATTTTTTTTCTCATTAATCTACACTCAGTACCCCATAATGACAAAGTGAAAACAGAATTTTAGAAAAAAATGAATGTGAATGATAGTATCAGGCTGCAACATAACAAAATTGAAAAAGTGAAGGGGGTCTGAATACTTTCCGAATGCATGGTATATACTCACATATAAGCCCATCCATGGATAAGCCAACCCTCAAATTTTTAACCAAAATACCATGAAAAATGCTCTACCCATGGATAAGCCAACCCTCAAAATGTTGGTATGTGTTAATTTTCACAATCAACATTGTTGGGTAATCCACAGATTATCTATTTTTCATGGTATTTTGGTTAAAAATTTGAGGGTCAGCTTAAGCATGGATGGGCTTATCTGTGAGTATATATACAGGTGAAACTCGAAAAATTAGAATATCTTGCAAATGTTCATTTATGTCAGTAAGGCAACTCAAAAGGTGAAACCAATATATAAGATAGACGCATTACATGCAAAGCGAGATATGTCAAGCCTTACTTTGGTACAATTGTGATGATTATGGCGTACAGCTTATGAAAACTCCAAATTCACAATCTCAGAAAATTAGAATATTACATGACATCAATAACACAAGGATTGGAAATAGAACAATACTGGACCTCTGCAAAGTATAAGCATGCATATGTACTCGGTTTGGGCCCCTTTTGCAGCAATGACTGCCGCAATGCGGCGTGGCATGGATGCTATCAGCCTGTGGCACTGCTGAGGTGTTATGGAAGACCAGGATGCTTCAATAGCGGTCTTCAGCTCCGCTGCATTGTTTGGTCTCATGTCCCTCATCTTTCTCTTGGCAATGCTCCATAGATTCTCTATGGGGTTCAGGTCAGGTGAGTTTGCTGGCCAATCAAGCACAGTAATCCCATGGTCATTGAACCAGGTTTTGGTACTTTTGGCAGTGTGGGCAGGTGCCAAGTCCTGCTGGAAAATGAAGTCAGCATCCCCATAAAGCTCGTCTGCGGAAGGAAGCATGAAGTGCTTCAAAATCTCCTGGTAGACGGCTGCGTTGACCCTGGACTTAATGAAGCACAGTGGACCAATACCAGCAGATGACATGGCTCCCCAAATCAACACAGACTGTGGAAACTTCACACTGGACTTCAAGCATTGTGCATTGTGTGCCTCTCCATTCTTCCTCCAGACTCTGGGTCCTTGGTTCCCAAATGAGATGCAAATGTTGTTCTCATCAGAAAAGAGGACTTTGGACCACTGGGCAACAGACCAGTTCTTTTTTTCTGTAGCCCAGGTAAGACCCTTCTGACGTTGTTTGTTGTTCAGGAGCGGCTTGACAAGAGGAATACGACATTTGAAGCCCATGTCCAGGATCCGTCTGTGTGTGGTGGCTCTTGATGCACTAACTCCAGCCTCAGTCCACTCCATGTGAAAGTCCCCAACACTTTTGAATGGCCTTTTCCTGACAATCCTCTCCAGGCTGCGGTCATCCCTGCTGCTTGTGCACCTTTTTCTGCCACACTTTGCCCTTCCACATAACCTTCTATTAATGTGCTTTGATACAGTGCTTTGGGAACATCCAACTTCTTTTGCAATTACCTTTTGGGGCTTTCCCTCCTTATGGAGGGTGTCAATGATGGTTTTCTGCACAACTGTCAGGTCAGCAGTCTTTCCCATGCTTGTGATTCCTACTGAACCAGCCTGAGAGACCATTTAAAGGTTCAGGAACCCTTTGCAGGTGTTATGGATTCATTAGCTGATTAGAGTGGGACACTTTGAGCCTAGAATATTGAACCTTTTCACACTATTCTAATTTTCTGAGATTGTGAATTTGGGGTTTTCATAAGCTGTACACCATAATCATCACAATTATACCAAAGTAAGGCTTGACATATCTCGCTTTGCATGTAATGCGTCTATCTCATATATTGGTTTCACCTTTTGAGTTGCCATACTGACATAAATGAACATTTGCACGATATTCTAATTTTTCGAGTTTCACCTGTAGGATCTAAGGGTACTTTTAAAAAGTATTATGGTGTATACTCACAGATAACTGCATCCGCAGATAAGCTGAACCCAATTTTTTGGGTGTGTTTAGGCACCTAAAATTCTTGATTTATTTGTGAGTATGTACCATAACCTATTTATGTGCAACACAAATACAATACAATGGTTGCTTAATGTCTGATCATGCCCCAAGAATTACAGTTTCCAGATACGAGTCCATATAAGCAGCGACCCATAGCTGTTTCAGAGTACTTGCAATATATAGTTTTCACATAGACATGCATGCCACCTGCCTCTCCAACTTTTTAGAGGTTTTTGAGAGTGCCAACCACAGGCATGTGGATATAGCTGACCATGTCAACACTGTATACTTGGATTTTCAAAAAGCCCTTGAGAAATTTTCTTTTCAAAGCTTCTTGAGTAAACTTAGTATCAAGGGATAAGAGGATCTATCCTTTAAGAACTTCTAACTGGTTAAAAAATAGTGAAAAGTAGGACTAAATGGGCAATTTTCTCAATGGGGGAAGAAGTGGAGTCCCACAAGGATCTTTATAAACAGTCTTGAGAGATAAGCAATGAGCTGGTCAAGTTTATGGATGACACTGAAGTAAAATCTAGACGGGATTGTGATGAGCTCCAGAAGGATCTCTTTTAGCTGGGTGAATGGCCAGCCAAATAGCAAATGGAATTTAATTTAAATGAGTGTTAAGTGATACATGTTGGAACAAACCCCCTTAATTTCACATTTATGCTGATGGGCTTTGAGCTGTCTATAACCAACCAAGAAAATTATCTTGGGGTTGTAGTGGGTAGCTCAATGAAGGTGTTGACTACTCAGTGTAGAAAAGACAAATTTCATGTTAGGGATTATTAGAAAAGAGACAGAAAATAAAAAAGCTAACCCTGTGATAGCCTTCTGTGCAGTAAATGTATGGTACATACACATCTAGAGTGTGCTGTGTATAGTTCTCTGTTGCCACATTTGGGGAAAAAATCTAACAGAACTGGAAAAAGTACATAAGAGGAGGACTTAAATGATCAGAGGAATCAATTCAAACATCTTCTCTATGAGGAAGAACACTAGTCTTTTCCAAACTCTTGGAAAACTAAACTTTTCCAAACTTTGGGAAGAAGGCAGCAGAAGAGGGATATAACTGAGATGAATAAAAATATGCATGGCATAATGAAAATGGACAGGGGGAAGTTCTTCACCTTGTCTCAAAATGCTACAACCGGAGCCATCCTATAATGTTGATGAAAAGATTTAAAACAGACATCAGAAAGCACATAATGAACAATGAACCTGAGTAATTCATTGCCACAAGACATGGCGATGACCACTTGCTTTGGTGACTTGTAAAGGGTCCTGGATAAATTCATGAAGGACAGGTCTATCCAAGGCTATTGCTCTTGGAGATCCAACATTCCCTCTGCCGCATGACTCCAAAGACCAGATGCAGGGAAACAATGGCAGGAGAGGGGCATGCTTCCACCTCCTGCTGGAGAGTACCCCTAGAGGCATGTCCCACATGCACCCTCCAAAATCATGGGCAAGGGTGCATTTCAGTTTACATTCTGAAACCTGTTTTATCTCTGTGCCAAGTCCTACCCATTACAACCCCTAGTACTTATAAAGCATCTATAAGGAAGATCAGAACAAATCTGGAAAGGATTCTACAGTAGAATATATTCTCAGATGGGCTTCAAATAAACCCACATTCATGGTTTTAGAAAATAATTGGTTTTCCAGTTTTCTTGCTTGAATTTTTAGAACGTTCCGATTTTGGATGATGATGTAATTAGGCAACTTTTTAAGGAGATCTATAAACTTGTTCCCAAATTTCTTATTATCAAGAGTGTCACTGTCTGAATCAATATAAGCACAGTTCACTCTTACATATGAGAAAGTTTCATTTAGAGGAGCCAAGCAATTGTATTTCTATTGGATCGGCTGTTCCAAGCATACCGCCCGGTTAAGAGAAGCAAGTTCCACCAGAGGTTCGTGCAAAGGAAGAAAATCCTAATGCACCTCACAGGGTTGTTGTTGTGAGGAGAAAAAGGAGGAGGAAGGAGCATTATGTATCTTCGCCGCCTTGAGTTATTTATAACAAATAATAAAGGCGGGATAAAAATCTAATACGTAAATAAAATAAATACTGGGAATAAAGGGCAGAAATAATTCTGCTGTGTCTCTACATCTAATGTAGAGATATAGTAGAATTATTGAAGCACAATTAAAATGGTAAATCATGCAGAAACAGAGCAGGCACCCTCCTCTGAGAGTAGGTTGTTTGAATGTGTTTCTCTTGCGCACCACAGTGTCTCAACACACCGTTTGGGAAAAGGGGTGTAAGAATCGAATTTGGTTGAGCCACGTTTAGTATTATCAACTTGTACATTCTCAAACTTGTCTCCTCCACAGCCATGACAGCTAAAGATTAGCAATAAACATTTAAAAAACCATGAATCCTGAGAATCTCAGCTACTGTGCCAGATATCAGAGTATGTACATTAACTGTTACTAACACCAGGTAATGCAAGTAAAATTCTTGTTTTGTGAGTATGTACCATAACCTATTTATGTGCAACACAAATACAATACAACGGTTGCTTAATGTCTGATCATGCCCCAAGAATTACAGTTTCCAGATACGAGTCCATATAAGCAGCGACCCATAGCTGTTTCAGAGTACTTGCAATATATATTTTTCACATAGACATGCATGCCACCTGCCTCTCCAACCTTTTAGAGGCTTTTGAGAGTGCCAACCACAGGCATGTGGATATACCAATACAATTTGTCTCCATGATCGCTCTTTTGCAGAGTTTTCATTATGCCACATATTACTGAGTACTTCCATCCTCCAAAATTCTGCCCAAGACTCACTCCTTACCTTCCTGCCCACACGATGACTGTGTAGCTGCATCCGTGCATGGGCATCACGGGGTTTTCTTCGTGGGTCCAAAAAATGCCGGGCAAATCTCTGGGCATACTCGAAATCTGCACTGCAGCCTCCCCATTCCCAGGTGTCCTGTGGGCTGGGCTCCCCCCATAACGAGGATGGCATAGGGGGCAGGCTCTTGCCCCGGCTTAGAGACTGCAGCTGGCTGAGTTTCAGCTTCTGGTTCTCCGTGCCTTGCCTGGCACAGCCACAGCTCTGTAGCTCCCCAAGGCTACACGCAGTTGCCACGGCATGGGTCACGCCGGCTGCCAGCAAGGAGAAGACAAAGGCGCTTTCCCGAAAGCCTAAGAAGACAACACAGGGAAAGGTAGGAAGTTTGCTAGAGGCTCAAGCCGAGAAGTCTTTGCATAAAGAAACACATGTTCAAGGTGAAGTTGAGCTTTGGACATTTAGGTACAAGATCACTAGGGCTCAATGTTTCCCTTACTCCCACCACAATCCCTTGAAATTAGGACTACTCTGTCCACTCTACATCATCCTCATACTTGAATCCAGACCTGAGATGACCCTGATTTGCAGTTGAGGAAAGCTGGATTCTCATCCTGCCATCAAATTAAGCACTTCTGCACATATAGTAGCTAATAAATCAACTGAAATAAAGCTGTGGGTGGTCTTTGAAAATCTACCCTAAAACAATTTATCTTCACAGCATGGATGAATTGTCACAGCTTGCTTCCCTAAAGAACTTCTGGATCTTCCTGCCTCACTAATGCACTCATCCCAGGATTCCCTTGGGAGAAACAATTACTACTTAGTTAATTCACAGCCTAAATATGCCCTTATGTAAGCTGATGCACTGCCTCCAGATATGTTGGATCACACACACAACTGTTGGGCAGGTTGAGAATTATGGAATTGCAATTCAACATGTCTGGAAAGCATCAGGTTGAGAAACATGAGCATTCACACTTATACTCATTGTGTTGAATTCAATAGGACTGGCAAGCACCCCACATGCCTAGAGCTGGTATTTTACTTCTTGACTGCATCGTTTCTAAACTGACACCGACTTGCTTAATAATGTAGATTAGCCTTCTCCTTCACCATGATACCATCTAGTCCCCGAACCTATTAGGTATTTCCTCCTTGATCCATACTTCCCATCGTTAGTCAGTCTGATGCTTCTCCTATCTCTGGGAACTCAGATGAGCCTCACCAAATTCATGACACATCAAGCAGCAGCTGACACATCAAGCAGCGGCTCAGCCCAGGTGCTTGGGTTGGAGCTTGCTCCAGCTCTTGCCTGCCCAGAGGCCTTGCTTTGAACTTGGGTTTAAATTTAGAACCGGCTCCTTCAAAGCTCAATTAATAAAAGAGATCCAAAGGACAAAAGAAAAGAGCTGCCTGCCAATTTGCCTCTGGAGTCAGGTGTTGGCCACTCTAACACAACCAAGGCAAGAGGCCTGGGTGAGGCAGCACCTGGGAAGAAAGGCAGGGGCGTAAAGAAGGGCAGCCGTGACCAGGCAGGCTTAGTAAAATGCTCTCAGCTGCTCCCTCCACCTGGGAGATGACTCTTGCTGCCATGCCACCCACAGAACTGGCAAAGGAGAGGCATCAGAATCAGTGGTATTCGCTGCTCCCAGTTGTTGCTCCAGCTAGGTAGGAAAGGGAGCAGAAGCAAAGGGCAGTGGCTGCTTTTGGCGGGATGGCTATTGCTGATACCCATTCAAGTCAGGAATCCATCATCAGGGGAGTCATTCCCAGCCCCAGTTTTGATCAAGGAATCTTCTACAAATTATCCCTCTTCTGAATATTGTGCCCAACCAGTTATTCTCAGGTTTGCCCATCCCTTAAAAGGATGGACAAACTTTGGCCCTCCAAATGTTACTAAACTTCAACTCCCAGCATTCCTAATGTCTAGCTAATGGTGAGGGATGCTAGGAGCTGCAGTTCAGCAACTTCTCAAGGGCCAAGGATCCTCCCTCTGCAGCCCAGATACGGGAACAGAGGAAGGAGCTAGAACACAATCTGCCTTTGAACAGAAATAGCTGGAGAACAGCTGGAATGGTAGTGTTGATGAGAGTGAGCCAACCAAGGAGGCCCAGACTTATCAGCAGGTCATGGATCCTTAGTGAGGCAAGGAGAAGGAACAACTGGTGGCAGCTGTTCCTGCTCCTTCTTGGTAGGAGTTAGCAACAAGCCATCTTGAGATGATGGGGCAAAGATGCTAATTGTTGACAGCAGCCCTACAGGAATTAAGTTCTACCCCTACATCCTTACCTGCTCTTCTTCCTGGTGCAACTCATGTTACTTTCAATCTGAAAATAACTGGCTGGATAGAAATGTATAACGAAGGGAGAATTCACATCAGATAGCTTAGACTAGCACTCCCAACCTGGTGCTTTTCAGATGTATTGGACCTAAACTCTCATAACTCTTACCCAGGCCTCAAGAAGCCTTGGCTTCTAGCCCACAGATTTCAGTCAGTTTGTGGCAGAAGGATACACAATTAAGTTTGCATACTGCCCTCTTGAAATGAGCCCTTTATCTCAGTGATTCTCAGACTTTGGATAATTGGAATACTCTATTTGGTTTCAACATTCAAACTGGATAGGTTAATCAGGAATGGCACCTCAAGGCCCAGCTGACCATAACCAGTTTTCAGCTTCCAGAGAACATCTAAACTGTGTTGACAAATCAACAGTTTTCAAGAGCACAATTTTCCCAGGCTTTTTTTGGGGGGGGGGGCAAAATCAGAAATGAAATTGGTGCCCTAAGCCCACTAAGGCATCTGATTTGCTCTGTACCCTTCCTGTACCAGCCATAAAAAAACAAAATGAGGATAAAACATTTGGCCCCATGCGCTCCAATGTTTGGCAACCCCAAATTGCAAGCCCTGGAAGGTCCCCCCCAATTCTTTTAAGTGCTACCCCTAATCCCAAAATACAGGGAAGCTGTTTGAAGGGGCCATTAATAGAGTTGGCAGCAATGCAGAGATGCAACAAGGTCTGTGAAGCGGTAAGTCTTACTATAGAGTCATTCTCTGGACCCTGTAGCCCTTCTTCAGTCCCCGCATTTCCAAGGCACAGAAAGTCCTTCTTTGCCTTCAACTCCATGTTCCCTTTTTACAGCAAGGGATTACCCTGCCCAACTCAGTGTTTTGCATGCAATACCCATAGTGACATTTTAAAAATAACCCAGGAGAGGTGATTGAAAACTAGTGTTTTTAAATTACAAGGATACATTTATGATTCTTGCTCTCACATTACTTTCCAGGCGCAGAAGCTCCTGAGCCACGTCCATTTCTCTCGCTAGCCCTGCACTATCCCTTTACATTTCTGATGGCCTGCAACAAGTCTTCATGGAACAAATCCAAACTTGTAAGCAATTTATATTTGAGCTCTTTAAGGAGCCATTTGAGCAAAGAAAGGGCCTTACCCCAAGAGGCTTACTAGCTAAATTTAGACAAGCTAGACCTGAAACAAAATGCTGCAGATCCCTTTTCTACACACACAAGTCCACAGGCATGGTTTTGCCATACCTTCCTTCAGGATGCTTGCATTTACATTTTTAATATAGTTCTATTCATGGCAAGTTGCCAAGTATGCTGACATTCCTCCTTGTTTCTCAGTAATCCCATGTTACTTCATTTCTGTGGGCACCGGGTTAGTGGGGATGGAGGGGGCACCACGGACAGTGAGAGATGAACCAACTCCTAATTTTACTGCCCACCAACCCCAACGAAAGGGGAGTGAAATCTCAACCCCAGCCCCAGCACTTTCTCCCACTTAATCCTCTTCACCTCTCTTCAGAATGGCGCTGTTAAGCAGCACGGTGCCCCCGTTGCTCAGGTCGGAACAATCCCAGCGCCTCTCTTGCAGCTGGTGCTGGCACTCGTGGAGGGCAAGGTGGATGCCTTGCAAGGCTGAAGCCATCGCTTCTGGGCTGCGTACACAGAGTCCAAATTGGCGCCGGGTCAACCAGGGCAGGGTCATGCACATGGCGTTGGCGTTCAGGACAGATTCTGCCAGCACCTTGGGCCCCAAGGAACCCTGGCCCAGCATCCTAAAAGGGAGAGAAAAAGAAAAATGGAATCTTGACTTGAGAGGAAAGAGATGAAAAGAAAAGAGAAAACAGGCAGTAAATGCCTTATTGCCTGATCCCAGAGCAAGAATGACTTAGGCTTAGGAACAATAGGAGAGAGAGAGAAAGAATAGACTCAATTTGCATACCCCTAATTGTAGTATCACCATGCTCTGGTAACCACTTTTTTACCCCCTGACCTAAGACAGAGCTAAGGTGGTTTGAAGTCATCTTTAGTTGATCTAGTTTCAAAGTAGTGTTTTCCCTCTTCTCCTGAAACCATTTTGGCCACTGATAGAATCTAACATGATTCATCACTAGTGTGGTTGTGGATGCAGACAGTGGTGGGATCTGCCGAGGTCTTATCAGCCTGTTTAGGTTGCTGCCGTCACAGCTCAGGTTGCTGAAAACTGCCCTCGATACAGTAGCCACTTTGGGTTAGGTTGCAGGAAAGAACCAATACCTGGCCTCCACCATCTAGGCCAGTGTTTTTCAACCTTGGCAACTTTAAGATGGGTGGACTTCAGCTCCCAGAATTCCCCAGCCAGAATTCTGGGGGTTGAAGTCTACACATCTTAAAGTTGCCATGGTTGAAAAACATTGGCCTAGACACCCGGCTGCTCACATAAGGGTTGAGCAACACTTTCCAAAAATCTAACCAGCACCCTCTGAAAGTCTTACGTATGCTCCTTGTAGGCAGGGCTCTAGCACTCTTTTGAAAGGCCTATTTTTTTAAACATGGGTTTAGCCTTCTTTTGGAGCAGCTACAGATTTGTGTTTAAAAATGAGGACTAATGCTCTCAAGGATTTATGCTGTGAAAAGAAGCAGGGTTCTGCTAGCTGTGTGTTACTGCTTCTGCCACATTACAGATTCTTTCAGGCTTCTGCCAACAAGGAGTTCCATATGGCTGTTCTTATTACTATGTTAATCACTTGAGGCTTGGAATGGCACAGTTTTGCCTGCTCTGCTCTGCTACCATGGCTGTTCATGACCCACTTCCAGCTGCTGCTAGCCATGGGAACAAAACTGGATTAGCTGCCAGCACTGGAACTCCACTGCAGTGCTAGTTGGGGATGAAGGCAGCTCATTATCAGCTTCCCCCCTGCTTTACCCTGGGCCCTTCTGCTGCACCCATGGACACATGTTTAGCTCTCTTTCAGAAGAGTGCTAGGCCTGCGTTCAGAATTAGTCCAACAGGTCAGAGACTCTACACTTGGGGCCTGACATCCACCTGATGGTCTGACAGGTGGATAAATGCACTCTCCCAAACACTCACCGACACTCACCCAACTATATCCCACCCATATAAGGGAGTGTGATTGGTGTCTGTTGCCCTACCAGCAAGTGATGCTTGGTGGGAAGTGAAAACGAAGCTGGAGGACTCCACCAATCACATTCCTTTACTACTCCCACACTGGAACTGTAAGGACAGCACCAGTTGCCATCCTTGTTACTGAGAAAGAATAGGGTTCAACCACCTGGGCAGGTACATTCTGCTGGCGTACTTTTCTACCAGAGCCGTAACTGGTGAATGGTACTTTGATACAGTCATTTGGCTGTGTCCAACTAAGGGCCAGTCACTGGTTGAGCAAAATCATTCCTAACCATCAGACCAGGGAACACACCAGAATAGTTGTGATCAGCTATAATATCCCAAAGAGCTGGTAACAGCAGCTTACTGCGCTACTCCTTTTTATTAGAGGATGTTTAAATGTATTATAAATAGTCTAACCCAGCAGGAAATGGTAGCGGCTCTCTGGTTTAAATACCAAGCAAGAGGGAGAGGCTTGCGAATCAAGGGAAGGCTTGCAAGTAAAGTCTGTAACCTGCCACCCCAAATGATGGAGCAACACCAATTCTGCCTCTTTTCCTAGGCACCAACGTTCTTTCTTTTCCACGTATTTTCACCAAATTCAGACGGGAGGTATATTCTCCACTTCCAGGTGAGAACTGAAGAAAGGGGTTGAATTGTTCTGAAACTCCAGAGTCCACTGGAGTTGGGCACCCAAAAAATTTAAATAAATAAATATTTTCCTCTCCTCTGCTCATTAGCCGTCTCTGCTCCCTGAGACAGAAGAGGACCCAGTTATCCTGGCCGCCAACCCTGGCTCCACTACAAAGCCTTCTAGATTTCCTTATATTCTCCCAGAGGGCAGGAGGCAAAAGGATGGGGGGGGGGGTGGAGGGGGAGAAGATAGGGAATGAGAAATCAGAAATCCTGCATTTTAATTTTTACTCCACAGGCCTCACTCCCCACACAGAGCCAGGCTAAGTGCATTTTATCAGACACACGTGCCGAGTTGTGCAAAAGCCTTCTGGCCATCCAGCCAGGCTCCACCACCTAAGGGAGAGGGCTGCACCTGGGTGGTTGAGTTTGCAGGGGGAAATTCCCTGCCTGGCCCCCCTCTGGCACTAGATAAAAGCAAGGTTGGAGATCAAAAGTATCCCCCTGAGGCTCAGCACCCAAAATGGGGGAGGGGGAGTGGAAGGATGTTCCCATGACAAAAGGCAGCGCCCCTCCCAGATCTAAAGCAGGGTGTCTCTGCAGCAACAGGGAGAGAAGCAGGAGCAGCCCAGGCAGTGGGAGACACAGACATGTGAATGTGGGAAAAGGGAATGGAGCCAACTTCCCTGATGAGAAGAGGCCACCACAGCAGCCACCCAATGGAGACAGGACATCCTCATAGCAATTAGATGTATAGCCTTAACAATTCCTCCATGGCCACTTATTGTCATCACATACACCCTTCTAGGAAAGTATCCCACACGAACAACAAATGCTCTCCTGTAAGATACCTAGAGAGGAATTCTCCTGAAGACCAAGCACTGCCTTAATCCTTCTCACTTGACCAAACCATCCCTCCCAAAAGGAGCTTTTCACTCAGGACAGGAATATGGATGCAGAACATGCCACATCTGTGACCCCATGCAGACCAGCAGTGCAAGAGAAGCAGCGTTCAGAAAGCGAGGTTGCATTCCTGGAGAGTAAACTCCATTAAGCAGTGGGATTTACCCTTCAGGAAGCAGACCTGTGTTGAAGACTGCAGTCTTACAGTTCATCTGCTTGGGGATAAGCCCCGTTTGAATCCCGTGGAACTTGCGCCTGAGCGAACAAGCTGAGGACTATGCTGTAACTGGCTCATCATGAACTACGGTGGCCACTCATAAGCGAGAGCTAACTTCCCCAGGGATTTCACGATCACATGATAAATTATGGGAGTGGTGTGATTGCTTCTATTTTCTCTCTGGGAGAATGGAAAACTTCCACTCCTAGTATTGTGTATTAGGGCTGTGCAGTGCACTAGATTTGATTCCAGAAAAAAAAGGGGGGGGCTTTGGAGCTTTCAGTCCTTGCATACATTAACTGAAGCCTACAGAAGTTGAAGCTGCAATGAACCTGTAAATCTCCAAAGGACTGCAGCACCTCTTTCTTCTCTGAAGCTGGGGGTGTCCTCAAAGCATCTACATGAGAAAAGTCCATCAGTTGAGGGCACAGCTTGTGTCCCAAAGCTGCATACAGACCCCCCAAACATTTCCTGAAATTCTACTTTTTAATGGGCAAAGAGAGAAAATGTTGCATATCAACTATATTTAAATTAAAGCAAATTTAATTTTGTCCCAGATCTACCCACTTTTGGGAGTGCAGCCCTTGGCATGCCATAAAAAGGCCAAGGGTGACCTTTGAATGGTTGAATAGCCTGAAACAGCAAAAAGGAATCACGCAGATTCCTATCCCTCCAATGCCCACTCACGCAGCCAGGCCAGTAGAGAACCTCCCAAATGCCACTGCACTTATCCACTTGCCTAGTCAGTCATCTGTGGCAAGCAGGTTACTTAGTGCACACATGGCTGCCTTATTCCTCATTCTCCCTGCTAATTTTAAAGCATCCTTTCCCAATTTGATGTCTTTGAAATGTGCAAGGCTTAGGCTACACTCCTCCCATTTGCAACCAGCCTGGTCAACAGGTTGGGAAAGAGGATCTTAAACAATGCTTTGTTTTCAAGTTTAGAAGGGAAACAGAAACTCCCATGCCACATCATTCCCAAACCTCACCACAGTTTAAAACAGGGAACATCCTGGTTTCTGTTCCACTCTGAGGCAGAAGTCTGCAAGAGGGAAAGAATGGTGTTTGCATCTTGAGTTATGGAACATTACATCAGGCCATTGATCCTTCTAGTCTACTGCGGTCACTGGGGTTAGCATTCTGGGGTCTCAGGCAGGGACCTTCTCCAATCCCCAGCCTGGCCATCTGAAATATTTTCACTAGATGTATTAAACCATTACAATAACTGGGCTTGTCAGGGATAATAAGAGTTTGAGTCCCATACATTGGGGTGGGGGGGCACTAGGGTAAGGAAGGCTCTACTAACGCTTAAACACAGGTAGAATGGAAAGATTCACAAAAACACCTGCCTTAGTGCTGGAGTACTGCTAATGGCAGCTGCCCATTTCAGCTTCATCCTAATTTCTGACTTCAGACGAGAAGTCAGTGAAAGGACATGTAAATCAGGTGATAGAAATACCCCCACTGTTGTTATACAGAAGACTATTACAGCATCTATTTTAGCCAACATGAGAATCACCCTTAACGATGGCTGTAGCATTTGCTTGCCAATAAAAAGATGAAGGAACACGACCTACAACTCTTGCCTACACTCAGCACCAATATCAACCATTCCCGGCTCACGTACATAATCAGAAACCTCTCCCGCCATTACCTTCTCTTTAGCCAACTTGACTTGAGTATAGAGGGACGTCCATAGCATGTTCAGAGGCTATCAGCTTATCTCAATGCGATCTTGAACAATGTAATGTTCAAGACCACATTTTGGGAGCCCTGCTTCCTACTTCCCCCAATTTACACTCTAACCCCAGAGCTCTCTGGCACTTAGGAATTGTGCTCATATTTAATCCAGAGCAGGGAAGGGGGAGGACAAAAGGGCATAACTGGGCTGAGACTGTAGCTGCAGAAGCTGTTCTCACCCCATTATTGACTGTGTGGAGATGGGGACAGGAAGGTGGGGAAGTGTGCTTAGGGTTGACAGCTCTCCTTTGGTACTCCCTGGCCACACAGCTCCTGCCCTGACCCCAAAGTTCTCCAAAATGACTTCAAAAATCGGCATCCTCTTGAGACTACCTGTTCCAGGATAAGCATCTCCATCTTCCACTCCCAACAGTCATATTACTCACCCTCTCCAAAGACAGAGGCAAGCAGCAAAAAGGCAAGTATTCACATGGGGGTTCCTTGGGGCCATGCTGAACTCTGCCTGGATGCGTTGGGTTTCTTCTCTAGTGTGGTTGGATGATGCCCTCTCCCTCATGTCCCTGCCAGGGAGAGATGGGGGTGAAGAATCTGCAAAAAGGAAAGCCAGTAGCCAGGTGGAAAGCAAGTTGTTTGGAGTCAGTGACGGAGTTCACATACAATATGTTAAATTAGGCCAGTGAGAGACCTGGTGGCCATATGTACGCAACACACTAAGCTGGGTTAGTTTTAACCTTCCATATGTTTTCTTGTGGCTTAGCATGTGGTGTGTTGGGTAAATTTAGTTTAGTCTGTGCAAATCAAGAAAAAGTTAACTCAGTTAAGGGTGTTATGTGTATAAGTGCAGCTGGTGTAGAGTAATGGAGAATGGACTGACTGGGACCAAGAATTAGGTTCACGTCTACAGTCAATCACGGAGCTCACCCCAGTCTACTCTGGAGAGTGTTATGAGGATAAAACAAGGAAAGACCTTCATGGGCACTTTTTTGAACTTCCAGAAGAAGGGGGATATGCATGTAAAAATTAAAAAAAATAACCTTTCCCAACAGTGACATTCTCTTATGGATTATTCTTGGATGATTGCAGTGGGGGACTGTTATATAATTGTATCTGAATATCTTATGGAGACTTGTTTTCAGGACATTTGCTGTAAATAGGAACTTTTCATAAACATGAAAATAAATAAAAAGAGGGCCCTTAAAGAACTAGTCCAGCCTCACCCTCCTGGATCGGATTCCCTCCATTTAAGCCAAATCATGGTTTCTACACAGCTTTCTACAAGCAATAGTAAATCATTATTATTGCTATTACTGTATTATTATCGACAGAAACTCCCTTCATTCATGCAACTCAAGCCGTGTCTGCTTCCTAGACTGGATATAGATTTATGAAGAAGAAAAAAGAACAAAACAGATACAGCCCTTCCCAACAGCTGAAAACAGAAGACCTTAAGAACCCAAGAACCAGAGGAGCCCAGCTGGGTCAGGCCAAGCCCCATCTTAGTCCAGCACTTTGCTTGTCACAATGGCCAACCAGATGCCCCTGAGATGTTCACAAGCAGAAAATGAAGAAGACATTGCTTCTTCTTTGAACCCTGCTGCAGCTAGTGTTTGGAGGCATGCTGACCCCAATCTAATGTGGCATCCCAAAACTATAGCCCTAAACACATGCACACCATCTATTCTTGAGTAAAGGCTACCGAACTTTTCTCTTGAATGAACTGGGGGTGACAATCAGAAATTCGGTAGATACCAATATCTGTACAGAGAGGTGCAACAATGGAGGAAAGTTTTACCGGCTGCATTTCTGCCTGTTCAAGCCTTATTAAAGACACAGGCGACCTGCCAGAAGACGACCAGAGAGGGTAAATAGGAATGCAACAGTGAACCCAGGCAGGAGCGCTACCTGTCGGATTTCCTCCTGTAAGGCTCCCGGAATCGCCGCTTTCCTCCAGGCACCTGATGCCCAATCCCTTTCCGGAGATTAAGCTGCAAAGCCTCTCCCCGAGACCCCGCAGGGTGGACCGACCTCCCTCCCAGAACGCCCCACTGAGCAGAACGGCCGGCGCGCTCCTCTTCCCGTTCCCTCGCAGGACCGTCCACGCACAAGCGTGCCACTGCCTCGCCAAGCTTACCGTCGCATCAGCCAACGGGACGCCCTCCCCTCTGGCCCGTGCCCCGGCCGATCCCTTTCTTCTCCTCCTCATCTACCTGCCCCTTCTCTCGCTCGCTCGCTCGCTCCGCAGCCACTAAAGCCTCGCCTGGGCGAGGTTTTCCCCTCCCCATCCGGGGGCAGCCGAAGCCGGGAAGCAGCTGTTCAATTCCTTCGGGTGCGGTTCCAGCGAAGTGCCCACACCCACGGGCGTGTACGCTGTCCCGCCGTGGTCCCACGGGCAGCGTTCGGCACCTCTATCCTCTCCAAGCGCAAAGCCGGGCGCGGAACCCCACACTTCCTGCCAACGACCTCTCTGCCCCTTGTCCCGAGTTGGGATCCCTTTGGGGTCAGTTTCCTCAGATCCGCTGGTCCTCATCAGCTCGCCTTCTGCCTGCCGCCTTTTCGCGCGCGGAGAGTTCTGCACGCTTCCTCCGCAGGCTTTCTCGTCCCTCATCTCTCACGTCTCAACTCGCCCGCTTACCTATTACACTCCGAATCCAAATGCTTCTCTTCGGCGCCGCTGCACGCTCATCCTCCGCTTTATGTCTCCGCTCCCCCTACCCGAAGTTGCTTCGCAGTTCCTCCTGCCTCAGGCGGCAGTCGCAGTCCCGTGCACGCGTGGGTCACCCAGGTTTTCCCCTCCCTCCGGAGAGCGGGGAGTCACACAGAGCCAGAGGAGGAAGGCGAGATCAAAAGGCCATCTAGTCTATCCCTCCCCCCACCGAGAGAGTTGCGACCCCCTCCCCTCCAAGCGGGCCACTAGTTGCCATTAAGGAAGCAAGGGGGGCTTTTCGCCGAAAGAGCGGCTTCGACGGCGGGTCTCCTTCGAGGGCAGCCTAGGATACGCCTCGTTCTTGCAGAAGTTCTGCCTCCCGCGTCCCGTGGGGAGGGGCTCAGGGAGGGGGCTTAAGTGCTCCCTCGCGGTCTCACGACACCCGCCGTTGGCAGAAACGGTCTCTGACAACCTGAAGTATAGAAGGATGATATTAAATTCTGAACCGCAGGAGCTCATTGTGTAACAAGCCTCCAATAGCCATCCGGGCCACCAGGAATATATAGCCACTTTTCTCGGGACACAGTCTATACGGACACTCCTACACTTAGGCTGTGCTAACTCTTGTTAAAAACCTTCACTGCGCGTCCTAGACACCCCATCCCACACCAAAAGCTGTGGATAAAATAACCTAATGAAGTGTATAACTGCGATTCGTCTACAGTTACCTAGTGTTCCTGTTACTGCATTGGAGCTGTTTACTCCTGACTGCAGAGCGTCAACTTTTAAAACGTGTTGAACTTCAGCCAGGCGGAGGGTGCAACCTTTAGCTTTCAGTAAGAAATGCAATTTTGGAAATAAGTCCTGTCTTTTCAGGAAAAAGCTGAAAAGGACCCGCTTGTTCTTCAGTATTTTCCTCATTCTCTGCGGGCAAAAACAATAGCAAAACTTGTGTCTCCTCACTCGCTTTGCAAGCAGAGAAGGTCCGGCAATCGCTCAGTCGCTTTTCTCATTCCTGCTTTAAAAAAATGTCGAAGCGAAAGTCTTTTTGCGTTTTTCCTCTTCCGCACCACTGGAAATATTACTCGACTGTCCGAGCACTTAAAAACATCATCCCTGGCGCTCCCAGTGTTATATGCATTGTATAGAATTGCAAGAATTTTACCCAGAGGAATGCGCTTCTCCTCAGAACTATTATGCACTCCTCAAGATGAAAGGAGGCGCGTTCAAAGGACGGGGGAGGGGGAAAGTGGCCTCCTAAATATATATTAACCCGACTGGCACGTGGGCACCGAAAGTATAGCTTGCAAGCAAGGAACCGCCTTAGAGTGAGTAGGCGCCAGAAATACGGCCTTGTTCCGACAGTGCAGGAGAGGAAGAGCTCGCGCGTCCAGCGCCGGCACCTTCGGTCGGCCATCTGGCTGCACGGCGATCGGCTTGCAGAGAAAGGTTAGTCGCCTGGTTGATGTCCAGGCGTTGCCTGCTTTTGCGCGCTCTTCTTCGTGCATTTATTTTCGAGCACTGGGTTTAAAAACGCAGGGTAAGTATTAAGTGACCCCAAGCAAGTGCAACTTTTTTACAATGGCAACGCCATGCCATCACGGCCAGTTTTGCATGTGGAGGCTTAAGTGTGCAGTGCCAGAAAGTACCCGTGCAACGAGAATGTGGAAGTGGAAGCCAATTAGTCCGCTTCTTTTCCTCCCTCCATGGAGAACCACCCCCCACCGACTCTCAGGAGCACCACGGATTCCCACGCGGTGCAAACTGTGGCGTGGTGCAGGTGCACCTGGGATGCAGCTCAGCATAACGAGCCATTTTAAACCATTTTAGATGAGTTAAGCAAGGAAGCCATCATCCTCACGAAGAAGAGGCCAGCTTTTTCATTATTACAGCATGAAAAGCGTTGCGCCGCCACCAGCGGGCGGATATTTTCCGCGCTTGGCAACTTTACTGTTTGCTTTCACCACGGGACACTCTTCAAGTTTCCAGGCCGCTGGAGGCCGGGTGCGCCCCGGCCACTGGCGCTCCTGACCCCCTCCCCTCGCCCTCCCCACTTTCGCCTCGATCCCCTGCTGGGCTCAGCCAGCCTCCATAACAGTAAGGCTGGCGTGAAGGGAAAGCCGCCCAGCCCGCTTCATCTGCAAGACTGGGACTTTCCAGGGCGGGGTCGGCTGATCTCCAGGCTTGCTGGTGGGCTTTGCCTGTGCCGGTTCCCCGCAAGCCGGGGCCTTCCCGGGTTGAGAGCCGAAGCAGGGGCGGAGCGGGGTGCGTTAACGGCGCGCGAGGCAGTTAGTTGCAGTTGCTCCGCTCGCAGCGTTCCTTCCTCCGTCCTCCCTTCTCCCCACCCGTTTATCTTGGCTGCAGGGGATGATTATGTATGAGTCAGTCAGGAGGAAAGGTGAGGCGCGGAGGGTGGGAGTACTTGATGGACGGACGGGGCGGGCTCGCCCTCTGCCCGGGAGTGGATGACCTCTAGGGCTTGGGCGCCGGGCCTAGGCTCGGTCCGGCCCTACGAGGAAAGCCGAATGAGGGGTTAGAAACGCCGGACCGGGGAAGAGCCAACTCTTGCGTGTTTTGCCTGGGCTCAGGAAGAGAGACTGGCGTTTGGAGCAGAATGCCCCGGTGTGGCATTTTGCAGGACTTGGCCAGGGAACATCGTTGGGATAGTTCACAGATCGGTCAGTTAAGAACACGCAGAGGGTCTCCCGTCGCCACTATGATAAAATAAACCCATTCTGGCTGAGTTTACATCGCCTTTGCTCAAACACCTGCACGGGCCACTTTGGCCAACAGCCTTGACCGTTCTGAATTAGCCCATTTCCAGGGTTTGTATGGTATGGAGAGGGGCCCAAAATCCACAGCTTGCTCAGGAGCCCCATCCCCTTCTCCAGATATAAACCAGTTTGGCTTGGAATGTTGTGCCAGTCCAGCTGTTTGGTTTGTAACTGAACTGATCCAGCAACTAATGGGGAACCAAACTAAACCTGTCCTGTCAGTCAGCCTGTCATGGTTGGTTTTTTTTAACAAGTAGCTGCCAAGGGCAAGGATGTTCATGGAGCTGACGCAGAGAACCTTCAACTTGATTCATCTTTGTGGCCCTAATGAAGATCCAGCTGTATTTTGCTCTCTCTGTCAGTGCTGTATAGAAGATGAGAAGGTGGGGACAGAGTTCCTGTCAGGATTGGAGAAGGAAGACTTAAATCCTCTTTTCCTCTAGTCCTGATTTAGCTGGCCCTCCTCATGCTACTTATTGGCTTTAAAAATGAAGCTAGCAAGGGGCAGCCAGTTATGCCCTTCGATGGCTTTAAAAAGTGATGAGATAAAGTTTCAGTGTAACTGGTAGATCTGTGACTCCTGAGTTTGTGGGATTTTTCTGTTCAGAGGTAGAGTGTGCGTGTGCGCACATGCATGCACGCGCACCTTCAAATCAGTGTTAACTGCCGGAGACTGCCTGAACTAGTCCCTGTAGTTTTCTTGGCAAGATTTTGGAAGTGGTTTGCCCTTGCCTCCTTCCTAGGGCTGAGAGGGAGGGACTGGCCCAAAGTTACCCAGCTGGCTTCATGTCTAAGGTGGGGCTAGAACTCACGGTCTCCCAGTTTCTAGCCTGGTGCCTTAACCACTACAGGTAGTCCTCACTTAACAACAATAATTGGGATCAGCAACTCTGTCACTAGGCGACATGGTTATAAAGTGCACATCACATGACTGCGCCGAGTTATGATGATAGTTGTGGCAGTTTCAGTTGCTATTGTTGTTGTTAAGTGCAACATCACATGATCGCCATTTGTGACCTGCCAGCTTCCTCATTGATTTTGCTTGTTGGAAGCTGGTGGTGAAGGTTGCAGATGGCGATCACATGACTACAGGACACTGACTGTCATAATTGCAAGCCAGTTGCCAAGTGCCCAATCGTGATCATGTGACTGCAAGAACACAGCAATAGGCACAACTATGAGGACCAGTCGTAACTCTCCTCATTCGGTGCTGTCATAACTTTGAAAGGTCGCTGAACAGGTGGTTGTTAAGTGAGGATTACCTGTACACCAAACTGGCTCTCAGAGGTAGTGTGTAGACCACCAGAACTTCTGTTGCCGAGGAGAGCTGCTGTTTATTACTTCCCAAGCATCCTCTTGATGCCCTGTGTGGCAAAGGTTGCTGTTTTAGAGGGATCTTTGGGGCTTGTAACATAATATGGCACCATCTGTATATATGATGCCTTTTTTCTAAGTTCTTTCACAGAGAATTTCCATCACAGGAAGCTTCTCCTGCTGTGGAGACTGGGGGGGGGGGGGGGGGAAATGTGGCTCTCGTATAGCCATCACAGATTTGGAACAAGGCTGGAGGTGTGCAATTTCCAAGAAAACTTGGGCTGGGCTTCACATGGCTGGAAATGATGAATACCACTGCTGGATCAACATGGAGACAGACTGACTTGATGGGGAAGAGATGGCTGAAGGTGCATCAAGCTCATACATTAGCAGCCATTGTGAAAGCTGCACATGAATGTATTTGAGCCACTGGATGCCTCTTTGCTATTTTTACCATTCCTTGGAGATCATTCCAAACAGCAGTGTGGTGACATTTATTAGTGGCTGTCATGAGGTCACGATTCATTCGATGGCATTGCAATTACTGTCGGACACGCTGAAATCTCTGCTGCTTTAGACCGAGATGCAGAACGGATTGTGTAGGGCTTTGGAAAAGGCCCTGATGGTGGGAAAGATTGAAGGCAAAAGGAGAAGAGGATGGCAGAGGATGAGATGGTTAGATAGCATCACTGAAGCAATGAGCATGAAACTGAGCAAACTCAGGGAGGCAGTGAAGGACAGGAAGGCCAGACACGATGTGGTTCATGAGGTCACGAAGAGTCGGACACGACTTAACGACTGAACAACAACAACAACAACAACAGAGTAGTGGTGTACAATGGGCACCTTCAGTGCAGAAGGTCAGTTTATGGCTTAGTTGGAACAAAACAAGCTGGTTTACACCCACTAGTTTTTTCTCATACATGGGGTGTGTCTGCTGAAAAAGGGAAAGAAGCCACAAATCACCTTAACATAGTCTGCAGTTTCTTCCTTTGTCTCCTTCTGGCCAAAAGACACTCTTGCCATTGGTTTTCAGGGAGTGGTTACAGGATACTGGACGCGATGTCTGCTGGGCCCTCCCATGCACTCCTGAGTGCTCCGGCCTTCCACTTTTCCCTCCTGGTATGTCCTCACCTTCCTACCCAGCAGGCAGCAGCATTGGCATCCTACAAGAGATGGATTTGGGGATAAATAGGACCTCTGCTGCTCCTCTATTGAGCAAATGCAGTTTATAGAAAGGTTGATGCATCTAGGAGCAAAATAATCCCCTCTCTTTGGATAGTGAGAAATTGGTAGAGTTTGGTGTCCAACATAAAGGTCAAGAGAGGAAAACTGAAAACCAGAGGGAAGCTGCGGGATGTTGTTGCTGTCTCTGGCCATCATTACTGTTGTTGCTGTGGCTAAGCATATTTTCAAAAATGTCAGTATGCAAAGCACTGTGTGCAGTGTTGAAATGAGATCCAGCAATCTACATTAGTCAGATAACATTAGGGTGCAGCAGGGATAAGTCAAAGAAGCCAAAGTTAGGGTCTTGTTTAGGCATTTTATAGTGTGAGTCCTTTGGATTTTAATCCTACAGTTTTAAAACTCCAGAGATTAGTCTGAGAGCAGTGTGTATTCATTGAAAAAGAAATGAGGGAATCCTGAGATTATATAGTCAAGTAGATGACTTAATCCTTCAGAGGAGAGATGCTGCCTTTTGCATTTCTAGAACCGAACAAGGAAGTAAAGATTTGGCACTTCAGAAGACAGGATCCTAGTCTTAGATGCCCCATCCTCATGCTTGTTTCTATTTTTTGATAGGATATTTTTTTAAAAATGGCATCCCCTCTCAGACTGAAGAAATACACTTCCTTGGTTCCCCTGGGTTCTCCCTCTTCTTCATGTTTATGTTTAGGCAGGTTATGCGAAAAGAAGTGCTAACTGAATGGGGTTTATTGCATGCAGTAATGTAATGTTACAGTGGTGCCTCGGGTCACGAACACTTCTGTTCATGACCAATTTGGGTCACGAACAGCTCCGGTCGCAAAATTTTGCCTCCGTTCGCGAACGCTGGATCGGGTCACGAACAGGATCCGCGGCCATTTTCCCGCCCGTGACACGTGGTCCGCGGCCATTTTCCGCCCCTGACACGTGGTCCGCGGCCATTTTTCCGCCCCTGACACGTGGTCCGCGGCCATTTTCCGCCCGACACATGGTCCGCGGCCATTTTTCAACCCCTGACACGTGATCCGTGGCCATTTTTCCGCCCCTGACACGTGATCCGTGGCCATTTTCCACCCCTGACACGTGGTCATAGGGAAGGGGACTCTCCCTCCAAGCAATAGCCGCCTCCCTGTCCTCCACGCCAGAACGGATTAACGGTAATTACATTGAACCTTATGGGGAAATTTGCTTCGGGTCACGACCAGAGTCGCGGAACCAATTAAGTTCGTGAACCGAGGTACCACTGTATTTGAAATGCCACAGACTGAAGTGATAAGAGTTCAGGTTTCTGCCTCATCTTGTCTACCATCTCCAATAGATAGACTGGTTCTACAAGAGATTGCTAGGCTTCCCTGTATTAATCCAGGAAAAGAAATCACAAACAGAAACGTTAATTACTGCACTAGTGTAATCACCTAACACCTGCACTTTTTTTTTTCATTTACTGTGTGCTCGTATGTACATACAAACATATGTCCTGCTTCAGAGGACAAATCATATATACCCTCTGTCTTGAAATCCTGTCTTGAAATCCTTTCTCATAATATTTGGGGGTTTTTTTCAAAGTACACAAGAACTGACATTGCACGTTCCCTCAGACTCCTCTATTCAAAGATGCTGGCCTTATTTTTTAGAAGCATCAGTCCCATGGCTGGATATTCAGTCCAATAAGTTGAATCTAAGATTGACCTTTAAACTTCACTCATTTCGTTGTGCAATGAAACTTTCAGGTGTGTTTTACTTTTTTTCTAACATGTTCAGCATAATTGCAGAAGTATATGTGTTTGAGCCAATCTGTTTGTGTGGCCTCTCCAGATTTTAATTGCATAGTTGCAGCCCCTCAGGGATGGCATTCTCAACATTAAAAAAAAAAAAATCTGCAAGATCAGGTATGGATGTCTTTCAATTATTTGAAACCATTGCATTTCTCATAATATCATAGGCTACTTCATACCCATTTAATACAAGCTCTTCCCATCTTGGGCAGTAACGCTTTTTAAATGAAACCTAAGGCATGCTCAGTAATAAATGGAAAGGATTATTTAAGCACACACCAAGCACTTCTTCTGTCATCACTGAAGACTGCCTGTAGCCTGCTTCCACACAAGTGAATTTAATGTGGCAGCTTTATTTTCTTAGGCTCTTAACAAATTCTAGGTTCACTTAAAAAAAACGTACTGGTTACACTGTAGGTGCTCGTTATGACCTATAAAGCCCTACATAGCATAGGGCCAGGTTATTTGAGACCGCCTGTCTCCCATGGTTTCTGCCTGGCCAGTATGTGCTGATTGAATAGGGGTGCTCTGGGTCCCTTCAACTAAACAATGTTTATCAGGACCAGGAGGCACACCTCTGTTGTGGCACCTGCCTTTTGGAATGAGATTTCCCCGGAAATCTTTGTGGCTCCCATCTTGTTCTTCTCCCAGGCCTTGGGCAAGGCATCCCCTTGTTGGCCATATCTATTCCTTTGGTTTTTTGTCAGTTTTTTTTTTTTTTTTTGTCTGCGCTCAGTCATTGCTGACCCTGCAGTGACTGCTTGGACGAGTCCTTGCAGTTTTCAAGGCAACTGTTTTCGGAAGTGGTTTGCCAGAGCCTCCTTCCTAGGGCAGAGCCCAGCTGGCGAGCGCAGGAGGCGGGGTTTCCGTTGCTTCGCGCCCTTTTCGGGCGCGCACAGTTTTTCACGCTTACCGGCAACTGCTCCCAACTCCTTTTTTGCAAGGCGCTGCCAGCATTTTTCCTCCCACCGGAGTGAGAGTCCCCATTTATCTACTCACGTAAGTTTTCGAACTGTTGGGTTGACAGGAACTGGGGAGGAAACAGGAGTTCACCCTGTTTAACGCGAAGCCTGGACTCGAACCGCTGAAGCGTCGACCATTTCTGGCCGGCAACTTTCAACGTCATTAAGCCGCTGCGCCACTGCGTCCCCCTTTTTTTTGTCAGTGTTTACATGTAATGTAATGGGCACATGATAAGCATCTTTAGTCAACTGCAGCAGTTTCAAGCATCATGTCTGCCAGAAGAAAACATTCTGTTCTCTAGAGTGTAAATTGGCCTTGTGGGCCCACAGTTAGGCCTAAAATTACCTTCTGATCTTTCATTTTGTTCCAGAAACTGCAGCAGTTGAAATCAGAAAGTTCCCACAGGCAGCTTTGTGGTAGGATAGGAAGGTGTTCTTTTATAGTATTTCTTACACATTTTCATCCTACCCTTAGCAGGTTTGTCCTCTTCCCGTATTCTAAGCATAAAGGATGATTGTTGGCCAAGTGGAGCACCTCATCTTAGAATTACTCTTCCAGGGTTCAGCAGGCTGGAGGTGATGGGAGCTGAAGATCAAAACATCAGGATGCATCAAGTAGCCCATCCCTGCACTTCACCATACCACCTTTCTGTAGCCTTCTAGCATCATCCTACTTACACAAAGGGGACTTTGCCAGGGTGAATGTTGTACTGAAGATTTGGATCAGGAAGTGGGCAGAGCAAATGAACAGACATTCTGGGGTGCAGACTAATGTTCAAACATGATGTCTTTATAAATGTGAAAGAAATCAAGGAAATTAAGTGATTTCCTTCAAAGCACAGATGGTCAGTGCAGATCTTTAGCTTTTCTCCATTATCAAAGTCATTCCACAGCTCTAATCATTTTGATTGGATGATTGATTGATTGATTGATTGGATGATTATGTGTCATCAAGTTGGTGTTGAATCTTTGATAGACCTTTTTCAGGATGATCTGGCTCTTCAGGTCTTCCAGTGGTGCACCCATGACCATTGTAATTGAGTCCATCCACCTTGCTGCTGGTCTTCTTTCCTTCCACCTTTCCTAGCATTATGGACTTCTCGAGGGAGCTGGGTCTTTGCATAAATACGCCCAAATATGATAATTTGAGTCTGGTCATTTGTGTCTTGAGTGAGAATTGGATTGGTTTATCCTGTGATCCATGTGCTTGCTTTCTTGGCTATCCATGATACTTTCAAGAGTCTTCTCCAATATCAAACTTCAAAAGCATCAATCATCTTCTATCCTGCTTCTCTATCTTTCGCTTCTAGATAGTATCACAGGAAAAATCATTGCCTGCACAATTCTGACAAAGTAGGGGCCAGCTGGCTGGTTGTGTGGGTTTTTATTTTACTGGTATGATTGACTGATTGATTGATTGATTTATCACATTTAAATAGCTGCCCATCTCACAAATGTGGCTGGGCAGCATACAATGAAAACAGACCATAAAAAATGATGGGGCCCTTAAGATTTGAGAAGGGGGAGAAATGAGGTCAGGAGTGGTTGGCATGTTTCTGGGGGGAAAGGTAGGCAGTGACATTGTGGTGATGGGCAGAGGATGATACGGTAGGAGACAGAGGGCAGACTGCTTGCGAGAAAGGTAATCTTGGTGTTTAGCACCAATACTATGTTCCAGTCCTCTGTGCTCTTCTGCAACGCCTGTTCATTAGAGCTCCATTGCCTCTGGTCTCAAGATATTGCTCCTTAATGTTTGGTCAGTTGGTAAATCTGACTTTTATGCATTACTGAATCCTGTCTTGGTGCATGGAGATGGGCTTTCCCCTCTTGGAGATGTGTGTGTATGGCACACATACACTAGCCAAGATTCTGGGGCTGAGGTGGGCGGGTAGCTATTGTTACCTGAGAAACTCCGGTTCTGCTCCACAGAGAACTGGTTCTGGGGCCCTGTTTGTGAAACTGGGCTATAAGGATATATAGGGATTGTTGTTAGTGTATCAGCATCAGCATCCCTGCTGTATACCAGTCTCCCTACCTGGGCTGTTTGAATCCACCGTCAGGTTGGCAGTGGAGTTCCCCAGGCTTATAGTACTGGGGACTTTAAACTTCCTTTCTTGGGTACAGACTTGGGAGGAGCTCGGGAGTTCATGGCCACTATGGCAATTATGGACTTGACCCAAGTTATCTCTGGCTCAACTCACAATGGGGGTCACAGGTTAAATTTGCTTTTTATCTTGGGGCAGTGGGGATGTGAACAGGAGTTGGGGGATATTACTACTATCAGTCCCTTTACATGGAGGAAAATGAAGAGTGAACCCAAGCAAGCATGGGTAAGAGCCTTACTTAAGGATGACTCTGTGGCAAAAAGGGAGCAAAACATTGTTCCATCCTGATTGCATCTGCAGAGTCAGCCAGCAGCCCTGTTTAAGGTGACATGGTCCCTCCAGAATAAGGAGGGTCCAGGAGAACATTTGTAGAGCCATTCTGGGGATTATTCTAGGCATCTGTCAGATAAAGTTACTTGAATTCACTTAGAATTGGAGCTGTATAGATCCTGTGGAGTCGCTTGGGTATGGTCTTGCCCGGTTATCTGGGAGGAGTTTGAACCTGTTTGATCTGATGAAATGCACAGGGTCCTAGGAATAGTGAGTTGTTTTATATCCATGTCCCTCTTGCTTGGTCACAGCCTCCCAAGAGGTAACGTGGTTGGGCCCAAGTAGTGGTTAATGCTTCTTTGTGGGAGGAAGTAGTTCCACTTGCTTTGAAAGAGATGATTGTCCACCATCTCCTCAAGAAATCATCAGTTGTCCACTGCCCAGAGTCACTTGGATTGAGATGGGTGGCTATAGAAATTGCATAAATCAATCAATCAGTAAATCACTGGATCCAGTGAAACTAGACAGGTAATTGCCTTGCAGCTCCTGAGGGCCCTGGAGGAAGCAGATTATCAGGACCTTTTTCAGTCAGATTTCAGACTTGGTTATATGGTTGAGATGACATTGATTGTGCTTGTTGATGATCAGTCATGATATTCTGGACTGGCTAGGAGATTGGAAGTGAGGCGCGTGGTGTTGCAGTGCTTTTCCTTCGTTTCTTCTGGGCTGTTTCCAGTTGGTGTTGATAGGGAAAGAGATCAAGCCCTAGGGCTCTACCCTCTCCCTGTTCCTTTTTAATTTCTGCATGAAGCTGCTGGGTAATGGTATCTGTTGATATAGGGTGAGGTTTCATCAGTATGTCAATGATATCCAACTATATGTCTCTGCTCCAGGTTGACCAAGGAATGTTGTCAAGGTTGTTTCCCAGTGTGTGGAGGCTGTAGGGGTCTGGATGGGGAAGAACAGGTTTCAACTCAATCATGGCAAGATTGAGGATCGGGATATTCCATCCTCAATTCTGAATGGGGTTGCACTCACCTAAACACCACCTAAATTGCTGGTGTGCAATTTGGGGGTCCTCTTTGTCGCACTTTAACCTTGTGGGCCAATTGCTCCCATTTCTAGTTTGGGAGGCCCTACTTATGATAACTCACAACTTAGTGAATCCTCCTGCTTGGATTATTGTAATGTGCTGTCATGGGGCTGCCCTTGAAGACTCTTGGAAGCTGCAACTGGCTCAGAGTGCAGCAGGAGAGAGAGAGTTTGGTGTGTTCCATGGTACACTCATATAAAACCGCTGCTCCATGAGTAGCACTGGTTTCCATTGAGCTTCCAGGTGCAATTCAAGGCGCTGGTTATCACCTTTAAAGCCCTACATGGCCCAGGGTCAAGTTATTTGAGGGCCCCCTATCTCCAATTGTTTCTGCTCACCTCACAAGAACTGACAGGTGGGCATACTCCAGGTTCCTCCCATTAAACAGTGCCATCTTGTGGGACCCAGGAGATGTGCCTTCTCTGATACTGCCTGCCTTGTTGAAGGTGTCCCCCTGAGAAATCCCAGATGGTTCTAACCCTGTTGGCTAAAGACCTTGTTACTCCCTTAGGCATTTGGTCAGAGGTGTTAGGTAAGTTGGGTTGGTTGATTTGGTTTTTGCTTTTTTTTTTACTGATTGAAAGATGGAATGATGTTTTTGGACCTCTGGCATGTGATATATTAATTGATTGTAGATTCTTTTTAATGAATTGAGTTCTTCGTTTTTTGATTTCAGTTTCTTTTTTACCATCCAGAGTCACGGTAGTGAGATGGGAGGCCGTATAAATCATTTAAATAAATAAATAAATTTGGGGGGGGAGGTTCGGGTATTTTAAGGAGTAAAAGATGTGACTTAAGCATTGGCAAAAACCCCCCAAAAAACAAAATCCTTCACACCACACCATTCTAGAGGGAATCTGAGTGATTCAAAAGGAGCTAGAAATTTGATTGGAATTGCTGTGAGGGTTGAGGATGTTATATTTAAAATGGGGTGTGAGCCCACCCCTCCCAAATGCATTTCTCTTTTTAAAATAAAAAATCAGAAGATGCCTATTTGCATCTCATTGAGCTCTTAAGCAGCAGCCAGTTGCACTTACAGCATGAAGCATCAAAAGCACTCTGGGACTTCAAAATCAGTAAGCATTCACTGACATAACTAAAGCCATATTTAGGCTGTACAGTAGGATAAGCTAGAAGCCATTACAGTACCAAATAAACTGCACAGAACAGCTTATCTGCTGGCAGGGAAGAGAATAAGTGATAAGGCAAATCAGGCTATCCAATAATTAGAAACAATCTCTCTTTGTTCAAATTCCCAGAGAAAGAAGCAAATTAGAAATAATTAGGCATGATCAAAGACAAAGCTTTTTTTATCCTAAATTAACCATTGTTTGTTCCTAATAAGGCAAGCAGGAAGATGATGTACAATTGCCAGTTTGATAAAAGTGCTTGTTTGCCTGTTATTGGTGTTTTCTCCTCTAAGACAACACCCTGTAGCTGCAGATCAATAAAAGTTTCAAAACACTCTTCAGCTGTTGGTAGTGTTAGATTAAGCTCAAGAAAGTTTTTCCTACAGTTCTGGCATCACAAAGGATGCTGAGATCAAGGGAGGTCCACTGAGTCAATGACATGGTGCTGCTGCTGATTTTAGCAGGTTCTCACCTTATTGCTATTCCAGTATCAGACCTGGCTGAAGACTTATTAGGCTGGTGAGGGAAAAAGCTGAGCACAGCAAAGAGGTCCTGTCCCATCTTGCTTCAAGGGGTTGGAAGTACCAGATAAGCAGTTGGCTGCTGATGGCTGCCTATACCAGGGAGCCACCCACCTCCCACCTTAACCTTCCTTTGCCTAAGATGGTCTCACAAATGTATGCTCTGTGTTGAGCGCACGTATGTGTGTGTGAACTATCCCAGATAAGCCCTGCCCCTGCTACTGATGAGCTGGGCATCGCCCTCTCCAGTGAGAAGTGAGTGTTTTAGCATGAATTACTTGTAATTGGGTGGGCTGATGTGTATTCTGTGCCTGAGATGACCTCATCTCAGAGAACATTGTCTCTGAGGTACATTTTCCCCGTGTGGATTAGGTGTAATTTCCCTGTGGGTGGTAGGGCAACTACAGGTCAGAGAGGGACAAGGAGGCAGAGCGCTGAGTTAGGAGTCGTGTAGATCAGTAGGGAGACTCTGCAGTGGCTGCAAGTCTGGGTTGGGGGAGAAAAGAGCAACTTTGAGGACTTTCAAATTGCCATTTCTTAGTTGAGGAAGACAGATTGGCATACTTAGGAAGGAAGTGAAGGAGGAGAAGTGAGAAATGGAGAGAGTGTTAGCATACGGAAGGGAAAAAATGTGTGGATCGTAGAATTTCCTGCAGCACAACACATTGTTATCTTTCTCCTCTTGGTTGAGAGCACAGCAGAGAGCAAGAGTGCACATTCCGTGTGATTATTCACCCACCGAGTGCTACATGGTCTAAAACGCCTCTCTTTCCTTGGCTCGTTACAATTAGCACTGAGAGCAGGATTTGAAAGACTCCTGCCATTCACAAACATTCACTCAGCACAAGAGAAAATTGTCACATGCGGTTCTATAAACCAACTGGTGGTCTGGGGCTTTTTTTGGTTTAATTGTTGAGATCTTGGAAATAAATGGATTTATTGATTATTGATTCATTGGGATTATGGTTGCTTTAATTCCTGTTCCTTGGATTCGGGTCTGTTTGCTATAGTTCCTGTTAAATATGTTGCTGTCTTCATTTCTTACGTATGTATATTTGTGACATCTTTTCTAGAAAAATGGGATGGGATGAGGTAGAAGTGGTAGAAGGCAGAAGTACATACCAAAAGGAGAAAATAGATAATCAGCTGAATTTGGCGCAGGCTCAGAGTTGAGAGATAATGTACTGAGAAAATGAGGGGGGAGGCTCTTTAATTTTATATAGTGTTGCGGGAGGGGGAGCTTTGTTGGGTCGCTCCTTTGTCCTATAACGTGCCACATAGTGAGCAAAGGGGAAATGGTACTTTAGGAAAAAGAGAATACTGCCTCTGTGAGCAGATAAGATCTATCTAAAAAACAGGTGGGCGAGTGTTTAAATGGTCACCTTTTGGCTCTGAACAAGTCATGGGAAAAAAATCTTGTGCAAATACTGTACACAGATCTTTTCCTTCCAGTCTTACGAGTACTACTTTTGGGGAAATACAGGGAAGCAATAAGTACCAGGATTCTTGCAACTGAAATGACCAAAGTACAATACAGTGTGTCTTCCCTGCACAAACTTAGCAAAGATTCTTTAAGATTCCATTGGATACCCACTGCTATGTCAATTTTTATTTCAGGTACTTCAAAAGACCGATGAAGTGATTTATTTTAAATTCCTGTAAGGAAGGAATGTTTTCAAATAATAATGTGTTTATTATCAGAAGGAGTATCACAAAAGGAGATCATAGTGGCTCCCGGAATAGCATTTTTCTTTACTTTGAACTAAACTGGACTGAATTTTTTCACATAATTAATCATTATGGGTATGGTAAAACAATTTTAGCTAAGAAAAGCCAAGTTTTGAGTTGCAACATCACACACTCTGGATGCAGAAAGGGTTGGTCCCTATGTGGAGTTGTCAGCCATGAATTTTATTCTGGGAATTAGAAACTCATGAAAACTAAACATGTTTTGCAATATCTCTTTACACATGCCAGAAGACTACTGATTGTAAATATTGGTCTTCAAACATGAGTCCTCAGTTACAGCATTTTTGTTTTATTTTGGTCTTACAAAATAAAAATAAAATCTTACAGGATTTTCTTATCTGCTGAATTGTAAGAGTTTCTGCATTTAGTTTCTTCTATGACCCCCCCCCCCTTCCTTCTAAACTTTGCTCATTTTTAACACTTGACCGTCTGCAATATCTCAAGCAAAACCTTTGCCCACTGAATGGATTGCTTCACATTTTTCTATTGATATGGTTGTGGTTTTGTTATGTTTTCTAAGAGTTGATCTGGAGAGGCCCATCTTAGTAGAAAAGCAGGTGTATCTTGTAAATGTTGTGCCACATGACTGGAAAACCATGTAAGTATAAACAGTAATGGAAGGGCATACTTCATCAAATAGGTAAGGAAAGAGCTTTAGGAGACCCCTGTTTCTTGAATGGAGAGCCAGTTTGGTGTAGTGGTTAAGGCACCAGGCTAGAAACAGGGAGACCGTGAGTTCTGGTCCCACCTCAGCCACGAAGCCAGCTGGATGACTTTAGACCAGTTGCTCCTTCTCAGCCCTAGGAAGCAGGCAATGGCAAACCATCTCCCAAAATCTTGCCAAGAATAACTGCAGGGACTTGTCCAGGAAGTCACCAGAAGTCATTTCTGACTTGAAGGCACCCCCTGCCAAAAAAACCTTGAGTGAATGAATGGGATTTTAAAGATTGTTCTGCTACAATGAAAAGCAGAATTGGGCTAAATATCTGCCTATCCTATTAGCCTATCCTTTGGGGCGTGCAATAGAAACCTGGGAAAGAAGGGACAACAAATGAAAACGTAACAACTTTTTTTCCTTTTAAGTGTAAATTAGAGGAAGAAGGCCCAATTTCATGATTTTCCATAGGAGATCAAAAAAATGGCAGGAGCCACAGAAGAAATATTTTCACAGGTGTCAAGCTAAAGAAGTGGAAGAACCTGTTTCCAGCTCCAGACTAAAATAGGATTGAAGCAAATGGTGCTAGATTTTAGATTTTTTTTCTCCAGAATGCATGTGCAGGATTGTCTATTTATTGTTCCCTTTTTCTTGCCCCCCCCTTTTCCCCCCTCTTTCTAACTGCAGGATGCTCTGCAGATTCCCCCCTTGTGGATGGTCCTGGAAAAAGGTGCCCCGTTGTAAGCCTTAGAGTGGGCTGGCTACTGGGTCTTTGGAGAATGTCCTGAGCTGTCATGCTCAAGGCTTCATGCTTCCCCAACAGCTGATTCTTGTTCTTACACCTAGATGGTCCTGGACTTGGCCAATATTGCAACATTCAGTGACAGAAGAAAGGCAAAGTTAGTCATGCTGAAACCTGGAAATTGGAATCTATAAGAAACACTTGTGTCTCCTGCTTGACAGTGATTGCCAGTACTGTGGATAAATGATGATTCCTAAATTTGTCATTTTAAACCTCATCGTGATACCAAATGGTACTGTGTAAAATATTTTTATCATTGTGCCCTTTGGATTGCAAACTTCCAAATCTTGGGTGCTTTATAGCTCCTTAATGTTCTGTGTAATGGTTGTTCTGCTAATAGTTGTATATATATGCTTCCAGTTTCTCTATCTTGGATTCCCTGTCAAATAGACAACTCTTTACCTTTTGCTCTTCTCTTTCTTGAAAACTTCCTATTATTTCATTATTCCATGTTTAGGCTGTTTAAGTAGCATGCTTTTGTTCCCACATTTATAGAAGTTTAACGTTCCTCATATTTTAAGTAAACTGTTGCATTTTAGGTAAAGAACAGGCAAATAGTAGTTGAGATTAAAGAAATTAGCCACCACGCTGCCAGTGAGAGTGCAATTTGGATGGGAGCAACAGTGCATCCCATTGTAATCCTTTTGATTTTTGAAGCTATTTTGGATGTGGCACTCATTGTTTTACTCATGAATTCACAGGACTCTCTGATTTGATATTTTGAACCATGAAGCAATCAGATTACTTCTGGTTCAAGGGGAGTGGGGTGGAATTGTCACATGATTTGCTTCCCCATCCTTTAAAATGTACCCTCAATTGGGCTCGAAATTTGTGCAAACTTAATACTGTGATCAAGCCAGGAGGTCAGAAACACTTACTACAAGGAGCAGTTTTCTTCTTTATTGTGCATTAGAAGGTATCTAGCAGCCATGTTTAGTTGGGAAGAGCACCCAAGTTTGCAGGAAAGCAGGATTCCTTCAATAGTTTCTTCAATGACACCCTTTTTATAGTAATTTAAGCAGCAGTGTAGAGTAAACATTATATTAGAAAGGACGTGAGGCTGACCTTTACAAAGAAAGATTCCTCTCAAAATTTCCTTTTTACATTGCTAATTGCTGGCTCTTGGTAAAACAGTGACTGATGTCACTGCAAAGGATAATTATCTAGGGAACTGTTGCTAGAATGGTGCACTCATCCTGGGCCATTTAGAGTACAGGTAGTCCTTGACTTATGACCACAATTGGGACTGGAACTTCTGTCACTAAGCAATGCAGTCATTAGGTGAGTTGCGCTCAATTTTACAACCTTTTTTGCTGTGGTCGTTAAGTGAATATGGCTTCCCCCATTGACTTTGCTTGTTGGAAGCCCCCTAGAAAGGTCGCAGATGGTGATCATGTGACCCCAGGACACTGCAACCATCGTAAATACATGCCAGTTGCCAAGCACCCAAATTTTGATCACGTGACCACGGGGACGCTGCAAAAGTTATAAATGCAAGGACTGGTCGTAAGTCATTTTTTTCAGCACTGTCATAACTTTGAACAGTCATTGAATGAATTGATATAATTGAGGACTACCTGTCATAGACATCAGCTCTTCTGATTAACTTCAAATTTTGATTAACTTCTAAACTTTTCTGTAGTTTCAGTTAAGTAGACCTTTGTTTGCTAACTCAGCTGAGAATGTACAAGCTGCAAAAGGAAATTATTTATTTCTCCATTCCCAAGTAAAATGATGCCTGTACAGAGAGGCTCACCCATAGTGCATATGTGAATGCTGCTATCTTGTAAAATCTCCTCTGTGTTGGGGTAGGAAGCCTTCAAAATTCTGGCTCTGTTTGTTTCAGCAAGTCTCTATGTCTGTCTTGCTACCTTTTCCTATACCTCAAATTCCGTACCAGCCCAGATAATCATATTTCCTTAGGTTATCTCCCAACTTCTCAAGGAGGCATTTGTAAATTGATTAACTCCTCCTAGTGTATAATATAGCAGATTAGAAAGTGATATTGGTATTATTCACCAGCAAGCTACCCTTTTCATAAAGAGTTGAGGATGCAACTGCTGCAGACTTTTTGAATTCTGAAATTATTCTGGCTTTCTTTGTTGTTTAAAAAGATACTTACCTTTTTAAAAATTCCTTTTACTCCTCTGCCTCTGCTTTATCTGTTGTTTTTCCTTTTATAACCATATCTGAGCTTGATTGACTATGTGCCATCAAGTCAGTGTCACTGTTAGTGATCACATAGTTAGATTTTCTCCAGAACGATCTGTCCCCAACCTGATCCTTCCACTCTTCCAATGGTGTACCTATGATAGTTGTAATTGAGTCCATCCATTTTAATGCTGGTCATCCTCTTCTTTCTTTCCACCTTTCTCAGCAAGCAGAAGCAGACTTCTCAAGAGAGATGAGTCTTTGTGTATTGTGTCCAAAATTTAATAATTTGAGTTTTGCCATTTGTGCCTTAAGTGAGAACTCTGGATTGATTTGTTATATGAGCCATTTGTTTGTTTTCTTGGCTGTCCATGGTATTCTCAAGAGTCTTCTCTAACACCAAAGTTCAGAAGCATCAATACTCTTCTATCCTGCTTCTTCAACTTTTGCTTCCAGACAGTGTTACAGGGAAAACCATTGCCTGCACAATTCTGACCTTTGCAGGTATAAACATGTCATGACATTGGTATATCTTTTCCAAGGCCTTCTCCAAGTGCCGCTGTGCAGTGTGCTTCTTGACTACTGTTTCTTTTATTGTTGATAGTCAACCCTAAAAGACAGAAGCTATCCACCACTTCATTGTCAAGTCTAAAGCTAAACATGAAGGTTGAATAAATGAGGAGAAAGTATACAGCCTTGTCTCACTCTTTTGCAAACCTGGAACCAGTATGTTTTGCCACATCTGGACTGTGGCTTTCTGTCTTGTATAGAGGTTTCACATGACATGGTCTGTGATTCCTATTTTCCTAAAGACATTACACAGCTTGACGTGGTTGACACAGATATTTCTATAATCAGTGAAGTATATACTGACTTCTTTTTGGTATTATTTGGCTTTCTCAATTATCCAGCATGCATTAGCAATAATATTTCTTGTTTCTTGGGTTTTTCTAAAACCAACTTGAATAGCTGACATTTCCTTTTCCATGTAAGGCACTAAACTGTGTTGGATGATTCTAAGTATTATCTTGTTTGCTTGTAAAATTAAGGATATTGCATGGTAGTTTGTACACTAAGTCTCCTTTCTTTGGCACTGGTGCATACACTGACTTCTTCCAATCTATTGGCCATTGTATTCTCCAGAGTGCTGGCATAGTTTGGTTAGAAACTTTGCTGATTCATCTGTCGCTTGCCATATTTCTGTAGATATTTCATCAATTCCTGCAAGTAATTACCAGAGAGCTGATCTGATTTCATTTTCTAGTACTAGAGGTTGTTGTAAGTAGGGAATATTTTCTAAGATATCTTGGATGTTGACATCCTTCCATTTTTGCTTGATCTTTTCCATTAGTATTCTTTAGTCTACCAGTCTGAGATTGGAAACTCCTTCTGAGTTTCAAGATCTTTTGGAAAACTGTGCTTTCCCTGTCTGTTCTATCTTTGATGTCCTTACATATGTTGTTGTAATACTGCTATTTGTCTCTTCTAACAGCTCTCTGAAATTCTTTAAGTTCCTTTCTTCACGTTGGCTTCTTTTCTCTTCTTCACAATTTCCACTGCTTGTTCTGATATCACTTTGCTTTCTTCTGTTTCTAGTCTTTGGCAGTCTCTTTTCACATTCATCTTTAACAGCTTCTCTGATTTCATTTCACAGTTCCTTTGGTTCCCTATCAGTGAGGTTAAAGACTTCAAAGTGATTCCTAATGTTCTTGAAAATGGTGGCTATATGGTATCATGGAAATTGTTTGGCTCTGTTTAAAGCCAGACTTTAGTTTGACTTGGAACTTGCACATGAGTAGTTTGTGATTTGTTCCACAGCTCCTGTCACTGTCGCTGTTATAACTGAGCTCTTCCACTTCCTTGTGCTAATACGAATAATATAGTCAACTTTGGCATTACAGTCTCCAATTACAAACAGCACATGTTGCTTGCATTTTTTGTCAATTTCAGATTAAACTTGACCATATAACTGATCAACCTTCTTCTTTTCAGCATCAGAAGTTGGAGCATAAACTTAGATAATCATGTTAAATTGTTATCTGCAAAGATTAATTTATAATATTTGGTCATTGACAGGATTGTACCTATGTACTGTTTTTGCTGTATCCTTTCTGACTATGAAAGTATTGCCCATGTGATCTTTTGACTGAAAGTGGCCAATTCCAGTCCATGTCAAGATATCAATATGTAGTTGATTCATTTAATCTTTCATTGTGTTGAGTCCATGCTTCTTACATTTCATATTTCAACCATAATTCTTTCTTTGCAGTTCACATTTTCTTTTCCTGCATGACAACATCAGCAACTAGACATCCTGAAGGCTTTAATCTAGCCACATCATAAACACCATTAGTGCACTGAAAGATCCTCTGCTCTTCCTCAGTAATATGTTGAATGCCATCCAACCTGAGGGACCCATCATCCAGCACTATATTGTCAATCATTTTACATTTTCTATCCACGCAGTTTTCCTGGTAAAATAGTGGTTTACCATTGCCTTCTCCCACGCGGTATGAAATGATGCCTTTACTGTTGTCAATAAAGTGATCATCTGCTTCCAGTGTCTTCCAGTAATGTTGCTGCCTAATACAAGGGCCATGACTTCCATGCCTTGGATCTCCCTGCTGGGCATATATACTCTTAGTATACACTCATGGTATTCTTTGCTCAGCCCTCCCAGGAACACTCCCTCACTCTGATGAGGCAGCATAGTAGGACTTGAGTGGGGTACTTGAGCTAGCTTATCTTACGTATGTTTCTGTACATGCTCTTTTCTGTACTTTTTATGTAATGCCCTTAAACTGTGCCTGATGGTAATTAATCAGATAAAGAGTTCATGATTTGAGAGACAGCAGAAGATTTAAGGCATTTTCTTGTCTTTCCCATCCTGCTGTAAGAAGAACAATCAGAGCCTTGGTGTAATTTGTATATCAAAGCCTCTGTTGCATTTCATTCGGTAATGTTTTCATGCCATGAGGGATATTCCCGTCTCGCACGGTGATTTTCTTTCTGTGTTTCTGAACCACACCTTCCCTCCTCTGTTGTGTAACCACTACTCATTGAGACATCAATGGGCTAAAAAAAAGATGGCCTGGATCTGACTAGTGTATGTATGTGTGTCTGTCTGTCTATCATCTATCTACTACATGGAAGTTAGTTAGAATTATCCTTTGCTTGGGTTGCAATGCTGTCATGCTGAATGAATGAATGAATGAATGAATGAATGAATGAATGAATGAATGAATGAATACATTTGGCAAGGTAATAGAAGAGGTTGTGAATCTAGCCTCAAAGGCTAATGCAGGCCATTCATCGATCTATGTATGCATGCCACCCCTAAAAGCAATGAGACAGACACTACCTCCTAACAGTAAATTATGCAACGTAATCAACAATACAATATGGCTACTATACTAATAAGAACAAATGGGGGGACTGTGAGACCCCCAAATCAGTAAATAATGGCAGGCGTAACTAAACCAATATTTAGGCTGCACAATAGAATAAGCTAGAAGCCATTACAATAGATAAATTGCACAGAACAACTATCCAAGAATTAGAAACAACCTCTTGGTTCATAGTTGCAGAGAAAAAAGCACATTAGAATAACTGTGCATGATCAAAGACAAGACAATTAAATTGATATTGTGTATTCCTAATACAGTAAGGAGGAAGATGACGTATGTAGCCAGTTTGATAGAAGTGCTTGTTTGCATGTCATTGTTGTCTTCTCTAAGACAACACCCTGTAGCTGCAGATCAGTAAAAGCTTCAAAGCGCTCTTCAGCTGTTGGTAGTATTAGATTGAGATCAAGAGAGAAAGCTTTTCCTACTGCAACTTATGTTGAAAGTTTATTTATTTGGGGAAAAAATGAAAAATAAGAGTTATGTATATGTATATGTACAGTTACTTTTCCCTTAAAAGCTGCTTTAGCGTTTAATATTTTTAAGAAACGCCATTCTCTTGGTTTCTCCACTAGAAGTATTTTTCTTGATAAAGAGAGAGTACTTTCTTTGTAGTGTCACCCAAGCCAATGAATTCCAGTCAGGCTAGCAGCCTCTTTTCCTTCTGCCATCAAGCAAATATATTTTTACTTAGGCAAATGTGCCCCCCCCCGCCAACTTAGCTGACCTTGACCTTGAAATACTGAACATGATTGGACTGTGCTGATACAGGGATGGAAAACCAGGAAACCCCAGGGTTGTCTGTTAGACTAAGGTGTGTGTGTATATGTGTCTATATATACTGTATGTGGAGTCCTTGGGGTTCTCTGAGCTTGGTTCTTTTCTTGCAAACGTTTCATTACCCAGCCAGGTAACATCTTCAGTGCTGAAATGCTTCAGAGCACTGAAGACGTTACCTAGCCGGGTAATGAAACGTTTGCAAGAAAACAACCAAGCTCAGAGAACCCCAAGGACTCCACAGTTCAACCCTGAGCTACACATATTCGCCTCTATTGGTATTATATATATGTTTATGTATATATAGCAGAAGGCAGTGGCAAACCACTTCCATATTGCCAAGAAAATTACACAGACCTGTCCATGTGTTCAGATGTGCCCATGTCTCCATTTACAAGGAGAAGTTCAACTCCAAAGTGACTTACTCTTTGTGTGTGAATTTTTGCAAAAAGTGGGAGTGAAGGGCTGGTTTTGTTGCTGTGCCTGTTGTGTTTATAAAAGCCTTTAAATTACATGTTTCATTGTATTTTTAATTAAATTTCTTTTGTTTCTAATACTACAGTTCATAAGCACCACTTCTTGGCTCCAAAATGGAATGGATGGGTGGACAAATATGTACAATCCATCAATGAAAGGAGAAGAAAGGATGGTATTTGTGGAAAGCGCTGGTGGGTCCCAATGTTTCATCTTCATCTCAGAGTTTGCAAGGGCTCTTGGGTAAGCAGAGGAAGAAACATCTGACTGGCTGCTGTTTTCACTCATAGCTCTTGCTAATTCCTCTCTAAGGAGAAAGAAAAAGCTACGGAGAGAATCCATTGGAAGTGAACAATGGACTCTTAAGAAATGGGAAAGAAACTTTTTGAGAAATGTTGAGTCTGGAGGGGAGAACTGCAGAGAGTGATGGGATATTGCCTCTCTCAATGCCGCCTCATCCCCCAAATAGCCTTTCATGCAAAGGGAGGGCTGACCATTCAGAGGCACAATTTGAACATGGAGTATGAGGTTTTGTCAAACAAGGGGATTCTCCTCAGCCTTGGATGATGATGATGATGATGATGATGATGATGATGATGATGATGATAGCCTATCCTGTAACAGCCCCTGCTGGCCAAATCTGGCATTGAGCTTAGGGTTCCATAGCACAGATGGGGAGAAAGTATAGTGCCAGGCAAAGATTTTATCTTGTATCCCTTTCCATCCAAAAAGCTTCAGTAGGTTGAAAGCTTGGTGCTGTATTTCACTTGGAGGATGGAAGAGGACTTACCGTTTCAAAATAACGACTGAAACACATGCACACACACATAGACACACACACAGTATTTTGAACTTGAACTGATACAGTCTTCATTTCAGGATGATTATTGTTAATCTAGATTACACATGAACATCAGTCTCCACAGTATTTTGCGTTTGAGCGAGGAAAAGATGAGGAGCCAAGCGGCCCTCAAGGAGCTTGCAATCTGAAATCAATCCTAGGGAACAGAAGGCCCAAGGAGGAGAAAGGGTGTGAGTAGCAAAAGGTGAACATGAACAGTTACACACTCAAGACTTGGTGAGGATCTTCAGGGATTGATTATAGCTAGACTACCCTCCTTGTATCAGAGACCCCTCCTAAAAGTTCTTATCCAAGGAGATCTATACAACAAGTAGCAAAGAGACCAGCCACTCAGTCACTCTGGTCTGTAAGGTGAAGCTTTTCTCCAGCAATTCTTCTAAGAATGTGGAATGAGGCGGAACAAATTAAGATCCCATTGCTCCTCACAAAGGAGCTGTCATAAAGTATGCCCAGCAACAAGATGGGGAGGAGGGAGCTATTAAAGTTAGAACAAAAGTTGGAACAAAAGACAAAATTGCATTTTGGCTGAAATGGGTCAAGGAGTGACATAGGAAGGATGAGGGAAAGGCCTTTCTGTTGGAGCCAGACTTACTTAGCCTTTCACCACTGATAGAAATCAATGAGATGCAGGTTACTTTAAGTCCTGTTTATTTCAAACCGCTACTTGAAGCACGAGATATCTCAATCCAAACTGCTGCACAGGAGTCTGTATGCAGCAGATCTGAATTTCATTATTCTTCATGTTTTAAAGCAAGAGTGGATAATCTCTAGTTCTCCAGCTACTGAACTTCACAGGAAGAGCCAGAAGGGCCAACAATTAAAAATGATGGAGTTGTAGTTCAGCAATGTCTAGAGAACCATAGAATCCCCACCCTATTTTTAAATTTTGCTACTTACTAATCAACAACTATTATCCCATTTGTCCTAGGAGTTTAGGGAAGCATTCAGATACTTCGCAATTGATCTCCCATCCAGTATGGCAAGCTCAGTCTGGTTTTCCCTGCAGAACTAGACTAAAGGCCTTTAAGACTGGTCTGTGGGCCACATTCACTCACTTCCTGTGTTGTAAATATCTGGGACAGATTGCCTGAGCCCTGGCACCTATTCTGGAACTGGCTGGCAGTATTTCAAATAGAGTAACTGAGCAGCAAGTAAGTAAAACAGTTCAGCTCAGGTACATTTACTCTGCACTTTATGGATGGGAGAAGTGCTTAGGGAAGATTTTGTAGTACCTCCTCCATCACCAATAAAAAGAGGGTCACTTCAGATTTCTCACTGTCTTTTTTTTCTTTTTCTTTTGGTGCCTTTGAGTCATTGTTGATTCCTGGCAATTGCCTGGACAAGTCCCTGCAGTTTTCTTGGCAAGATTGTAGAAGTGCTTTGCCATTGCCTATCTTCTAAGGCTGAGAGAGAAGGACTGACCCAAAGTCACCCAGCTGGCTTCATGCCTAAGGCAGGATGAGAACTCACAGTCTCCCAGTTTCTAGCCTGGTGCCTTAACCACAACACCAAACTGGTTCTCTTCTCACTGCCTTACTCCACCTTTAATCTGATTCTACCTGGCAGCTGTGTGCCTCTCGTTCAGGATTGATACCTGTCCTTCTATGTCTATTCCATCTGAACCAGGCTGTGAGGCTGTAGTTGTATATGCAGTCAGCCTAACTCTTTGAATTAACTTCAAAGGTCTCTACAGGACTGTGTGTGGAACACCTGCACCTTTCTAGCTATAAATAACCCAAACCCAGCCCTGCTAAAACAAGAAGGATCATTGAGCTCAAGTAAGCTGTCTTTGTGGCTCATGCCACATTTAAATGTGCATACTGTATAAAAAATGCTGGTCCTTTAATATGTAGCTTGTATACTAAATCTGCACACTTACAGATCAGAGTTTATTTGAGTACTTTGTCTTACATCAGACATAAGTTGGGCTTTAGTTTCATCCCCTGCCTCCCATTCCATCAAATGGAAATATTTATGAGTTTCTGAGCTTCCAAGTAGAGAAAATGGCAGACTTATGCATCTCCAAAGAGCGGGGACAACATTGAGGTAGAGGATTGTAACTGGGCGGTGAGCCCGGGCTGGTGGAGCTTCTCTGGATAAGGAGAAGCTGAAGAGATCACCCATGTGTGCTTCAGAAGGCAGTTCCTCTGGAGGAAGCCTGCAAAGACTCTGCCGACGACTTGCAAGTAAGAGCGCCAGAAGCCAAGGAAGAAAGATCATGCTCATAGCCTCAGCAGAGCCTGTAATGGACACCGGAACTGACCTAACTCCACTTTCTAAAATACATTTGTATTATAATTATTTAAAAGCTACAGAGATCTTTGGACGACAGAGCAACGAGACCTCCTGGTGAGTGTTTCTGTGAACCCAGAGTGTGAATAAGGGGAAACAGGGAAACAGAAAAAAATAAGTACAAGGATTTAAAAATAGTCTACAGCTAAGCATTTGGACTATGAAAATTTAAAACAGATAAAAGGGTTTGGCTAAATTTGGATTTTACTTATTTTAAAGTGTTTTCAAATTAAATAAAAAAATAGTAGAGGCTTTCATGGGAAAGAGGACTGTTTGGATTCTTCAAGAGAAATTATTGGTTGATTTTACTAAACAAAAAGTCAAGATGGTCATTAAAGTGTATAGACTAGAACGTGACAAATGGGACTAATGAGTTAAGAATATAGAGAAGGGAGGGAAGAGAAGGGCTCCCTTTAGGCTGTTGCTTTATTGGAAAAATTAAAAAAGAGAGAGATGGCTATTAATCAAGGAAGCAGCAAAAGAAGGGAGGAGAGGATCACTACACAGCATTACACCAGGAAAAGGCATTACACCAGGGTTGTTACAAAGGCTGTTTGAGGAATGGGGGAAGAATATTATAAAGTCAGTGATAACTTTATTGGCTGAAAGATTTGCAAATATGGAAGAGAAATTGAATAAAAAATTGGAAGAATCTGCAATACAAATGATTGGAGGAGTTAAATCGAGGAAAAAATGGAGATCCCAGAAAATGAGATGAAAATAACCAGAGAAATGAATGAAGATCTGGATGTGGTATTACCGGAATAAAGAGAGGAAGAAATTCATCTGAGATTGAGAGTAATTTTGGAACAACCTGGAGATGTCATTAAGGAGAGAGCTGTTGAAGTTTTAATAGAGTTTATGGAATGGAAGAGGAGGGTACAGAAGTGGACACTATGTAAAGATAAAAGATGTTTTAAGACATGTACCTGTGCACTGTTAGGAAGACAATAAGAGATTAAGTTACACAACAGTACTTCAACACCAAGTTAATTTTGCCCAAAGAAACATCTATTAGAAAAATGCCTGTGAAGAAAGAATACAAAATAGACTTGTTTGATCAGGGGTAAAATAATAAGTACTTTCATAAAAGACTGAAACCCCTTAATGGATGTTTTGCTGAAAATGGTTAAAAATGACCTGGGTGATTTTTGTTTTTGTTGATTAAAAAGGGTTAAATATGGGGAAAGGGGAAATATGTATGAAATGTTAAAAGGGGAGGAGAGAAAATAAGCTTGTTTGTAACTGCTATAAAGAAGATCAGAAACCACTTTTTATTAGCATCTTTTCTTTTTTCATTCTTGCACCTTCTTTTCATCTTTTTTTCTTTTTTCTTAACTTTCTGTTTTATATTTTTCATGTTACTTTTATTCCTGTATTTTTTTTTCAATATATATGACAATATTATGAGTTTCTAAATCATAGTCCTTCTGGAATGGCTGAATACTTGTATATTCTTTATATGTTTGAAAAGCATTTATGAATATCTTTTAAACATTTTAAACAGGTAATAAGTTTTTGATTGAGTGTGCTGGGAGATAACTTCTTACTCTGCCAGTTAACAAATTATATTTAAAAGCTTGGTTTGGAACATTTGTTTCCATTTTAATTAGGTAAAACTGAACAATTTACTTAATGCATATTCCAAGATAATTATTGCCAGTGAAATTAACAAGTTAAAGTCTCTTTAATTTGAGTTCAAATTCCAATGAGAACATTCTCATATCCATGTTAACTTGGGAGTATAGGTACTGAAGTGGTTTGATGTGGCTTTCTTCTGTGATTTTGTTGGGGTTTTTTTTAATTTATGGAACTCTCCCATTCCCTGATGGTCTCCCATCCAAGTAGTGACCAAATCTGACACTGCTTAGCTTTCCAAAACCAGCTGTTGTCAGCTAAGTGCTGCCCCCTAGCAGGCCACCAGTGATATTAGCAACAGCCATAATGATGTAGCTGTTCCATAGATAAGGCCTACAATATCCCCTGGGAAGAACCTGGCAAAAATAGGCATGCAAGTGGAGTGCTCCTAGATGAGGGTGTGTGAGGAAATTGCTAGAGAGAAAGTGGAAAATTGGTGGGATGTGAAGGGATGTGACGAAAGAAAGAGTGATCTGTTACCTCCCAGCTACCTGATGGCCAATCAGCTGATTGAAAGTGGATAGGAGTCTGTTATGCAGTCCACAAGCTACAGGTTACTCATTCATGGATCAAACAATCTTCCTCCAAGCTATTTAAAAAAAAAAAAAAATCTCTGCCAAGGCTTCATTATACACTTTGGCATTCGCCTCATGGTTTCTTTAAGGTAAAATACTGTACAGTCAGAACGTTATTTGACAAGATCCACCATTTTTTAAAAAACAGAATTTTTCAGTGGGTTGCATATGTAGCTACCAGGGTTTCACTTCTTCATTATACAATCCCCTGGATTGCTTTGGGAGCACAGGTGGACATGTGCATGTGATACGAAGGCTTGAATTTCTTGGTCTCCATTTTCCTTCCGTGAGCTGATACCAGAGGCTGCTTCACAGTCTGGTGTGAGAATTAATTTCTGAATCAACTGCAGAAAATGGCTCAGAAGAAATAATGAAGCAGCAAAACGCTGGGATTCCATCCATTTTCATTTAATTGAAGGAGAGCTGGGACCTGACAGTGAAGGGAAGGCTAATTTCCACTAGCACAAATTATTCCAGAGGAGCAGTACCCACCCACATCAAGCCAGCTCTTCCGGAGGGAGGCTAGTTAGCGTGTAGAACTATGAACCAAGCTAGTTTGAAACCAGCTAAAATGGACTAGAAAAGAGCTATGGCGGTGCAAGAGGACTTGGCCGCCCAGCATTAGGCATTGATTAGAAGAGTGTGAAGTGTTGCGGGGGGGGGGAATTTGTGTATTCCTGTTTGTTCATACGTAACTGCTAATTTTCTTGATGGCTGCCATGTCAAGGCAGATCAGTGTCTGAAGGGGCCATAAGAGATGTAATGATGAGCGTCAGGCTGTGAAGCAGATTGCAGGAAGGGTACACGGCCATTTTTCAGGCCACATTTGGCTCATGAAATGTTCAGGGGCCAGAAAATGGGCATGGCCCTGACAAAAGCTAAACTTTGCTTAATGGAATGTAAAATTAAATTTTAAAATTACCCTAAATCGATTCAGTGAGGCTTTGGAGGGCAAAGAGTGGCCCTGAAGAGAGAGCTAATACTGGCCAGCCTGACCAGCGGCCTGGGCAGGGGAAGGGTATTAGATCATCCTCAGCTTCTCATCCAACTCTGGTCTTCAGGCAGCTCTGCTCAGGAGGCCTAAAGCCACCTTCCCCTTAAAGGAATTTAGGGGAATCAGTCCACATACAAAGAAGATGCCCAAGAAGGTTGATGGATTATTATCCATAGGGCAGAGCACAGCAAAGATGGCAATCACATCTCACCTACTGGAATTTGGTCGACAACTAATAATAAAAATAACAGAACTGAAGCCCTTTCGGAATGCGCAAAGCATCAGCGGGACGCGGAGCGCGTCGCCTTAAAAGCAGCTCCGGAGAACCGCTGCCGGCTCTCGTTCTCCCCGACCGCTCCGTCCCGGGCCTCTGCAGCTCCCCGGCGGCTGCTGTTTCCCAGGCTGGAAGTGCGCCGTCGGGGCTGAGCGCGCGAGCGGCGGCGGCAGCAGCAGCCTTAATTCGCTCCATCTGCTGCTGACCCTCTCTCTCTTTCGCTCTCGCTCTCTCTCCCCGCCACCGCGGGATGAAAGGAGGCGCTGAGGGCTCTGCAGGCCAAGCCCAAGCGGGGGGATGACGTCTGGCTAGCGGCAGCCAAAAGACTCCGGAGAGGAGGAACGAAACCACCGCAAAGCCTCGCCAGCCAAGTGCGGCGAGCTGTGGGAGTCCCCCGGAGAGAGGCGATCCCCGCGGGATGGAACTGCACGAGCAGAGGCGGCAGCTGAAGATCGCGGTCGGGGGCGATACCGTGACGGCCTCCGCTCTCCGGCCCTTCAGTGCCTGTGCCCGGGACGGCTTCCTTTCAGTGCCTCCGCGCTGTCTGGATCCTCCTTCACATGGGTCATGAAGGACAGAGGAAAGCGACTGGCGACATATTCCTCGGAGCGAATGACTGGCCGTGGCCCCGTTTTGGGCTGGGGTGGGGTGAGGAACTGGGGTGGGGTGAGTGACGAGCATGAGGTAGCCTCCCCTCCTCCCGAAGGAGCGGAATTCGGCCTCTCGGGGCTCCTGGAACTTAATCTGAAGCGGAGGGGAGCGGCCCGTCGAAAGCCTCCTTGCTTTTCTCTTTCTAACCCCCCCCCCGCCCGCCAGGCTGTGATGCGTCCCTTTTGCGCAAGGGCGCATTATTCGCGGGCGCGCACCGCGCCGGGTCTTCCTGACTGGATGGCTCACTCCATGGCGACCCTCCTCGCAGCCTCTATAAGAAGCCGGCCCTGGCGAGGGGATCGCAGACATGCTGCAAGGAGCCCTCAGCTAGCAGGACGCACGACGCTTCTTCCCCCTCTAGCGTCTTAATTTCTCTCCTGGGGAATCATCAGCAGGCGGGATTACCAGAAAGTGAGGCTCGAGGGGACTTTTCTCCGGCAGCTTCTCCCTTTTTCTCTTCCTTTTCCTTTTTTCCCCTGAAAACTTCAACTTGGGCTCACATCTTCTTGGCAAGCGACGGCCGCTTCCCGGGCGCACGGTGCGCGCCTCGCCAGCGCAAGACTTTGGAGACCGCGTCGCCGTCCCACCTCTCCACCCACCCATCTATCATTCGCCGCTTTCCACCCCCCCCTCCTGCGGTTCCGCCGAGCAGGCAGGCAGGGCAGGCGAAGCGATGAGCCCCGTGGCATTAATGCTAGGCTTGAAGACCGTGTGGGTTCTGGCTTTTTCCTCTCTTTCCAACACTCTAGCGGTGAATAACAGCGGCCGATGGTGGTAAGTGCGCTTTGCGCGCGGCTGCGCCTTTGGCGGAGCCGGATCTCCTTCGTAAATGATGGGACGGGGAGGGGAAGCCAACCTGCGGCGGCTTCGTGGCTCCCGAGTTGGTAGCCTTGCACCACCCGTAGCTCAGCTTCCGAAGCAGAGACGAATGGCCAGGCGGAGGAGCGGAGCAGGACCGGACGTTGGTCCTCGCCCGGCGGTCTGGATCTCGCTTGGTTTCCACGACGTATGGCTGGGTGGAAGCTTAGAAGATCTGAGTATCCGGCTGAGAGAGGATGGGGTCCAGAGCTTTGGAAGGGGTCCTTGACTCTGTCCGCACAGGGGCGGTCAAATCTGTAGGTGGAATTGGACTGTCCAGGTTTTCTACCAAAGAGCTACTAATAATTATTACTACTTCTATTCCTGCGTCTACAAGGCTGCTTGTCAATACTGAACTGTTTCCCCTGTAACTAAAGTATAGGTTGTACTCTTGCTATAGTTATTTATAATGATGTATTATTTATTGTTGCACTATTTCCACTACTAATTTTATTACTCACTTCGTTTATGTCTGTATCCTTCCTTCCTTCCTTCCTTCCTTCCTTCCTTCCTTCCTTCCTTCCTTCCTTCCTTCCTTCCTGAACTGTTTCCCCTGTAACTAAAGTATAGGTTGTACTCTTGCTATAGTTATTTATAATGATGTATTATTTATTGTTGCACTATTTCCACTACTAATTTTATTACTCACTTCGTTTATGTCTGTATCCTTCCTTCCTTCCTTCCTTCCTTCCTTCCTTCCTTCCTTCCTTCCTTCCTTCCTTCCTTCCTTCCTTTCTTTCTTTCTTTCTTTCTTTCTTTCTTTCTTTCTTTCTTTCTTTCTTTCTTTCTTTCCATTTTGTTTGCGTGCCCCTGCTTGGAAGTGGGGGACAGGTCAAGTAAAAATAGTTCTGCAGGTAGTTCTTCCGATCCTAGCTCAGAGAAGAGAGATATGGCTCTCATTTTCATTTTCATTCCTGGAGGTCCTGCTGAAAGCCCTCAATGAAACCTTGAGAAAGCAAAGGAATTCCACCTCAAGTTTTAGCCCCTCTCCTGCAATTCTTGCCTGACCATTGGTCCAATGGAAGAATCAGTGGAGGAAAAGCATTGGTCATGTCAATAAACATCCTGGCCAAATGGAGGTTTCACATACCAACTCAATGGCTGTGCGCCTTGTGGATGTGATACCTTGCAGTATAACTTTATCTGCCAGTCATCAGGGATCGGGTCTGGCCACTCACTCAGCTACATAACTCACCCAGTCCCTTGCACTGGCATTCTGGATGCAGGACTGAAGTAGCAGCATGGGGTTTGAGAAGGGTGGCTCTGAGATCCCTTGAAGAGGTGCTGGGGTCAGGGCAGGTGCACAGCACCTGAGATCGCCAGATGCACCTGCTCAGTGCAAACAAAGAGACAAAAAAGAGCTGGGTTATAGGTCTATCACTGTAGAATTGAAAAAGGAACTGCAGTTGATGGAAGTGCCCCTTTCTCCAAATGTATGGAGAAATGTATGGAGAATTCCCACACTGCAGTGTTGCATGGCTTTTTCTGAAATGAAGTGAAGGTCATGTTCTAGGTTATGACTGAAAGAGGGAAAGAATGTTTGTTTTTCAGATGCTGCTAGTAATCAGCCTGTTTGGGGCTGCATAGGTACTAAATATCTAGCGTGGCGATACAGTAATGACTCTGTGTGCATTTGTGTGGTGCGTGTGAAGGGGATACATTTATTGCTTCCTGTTTTGGAGGGGTGTATTCCAGATCCTCTATCAAAAGTTTCAAGTAACTGATGTATCTTGAACTACATGCATAAGCAAACCTTAATTTTCTGTGAGGATGTGAAATACTCAGTAGCCTCAAACTGTGCAGTCCCATCACGCCTTATGGGGTCAGCCGTCTGTGAATAAACATTAATTTGCGGCAGCCTCCTATGAATAAAACTAATTCTTTCATATGTGTTTGAGTTGGGCAAAAAAGAAATCTAACACTTTTAAAAGTTAAAATGTAATCTATATATTATAGAGGTTCTCAAACTTTATAGTATAGCAACTACTCGCCGTGGTTTTGTGCAGGCAAAGTGAGGAACAAAGCCTAGATGGCATTTGCTTCCACTTTGCCAGCACAAACCTAATCAAGTTTTAAAGAAAATGATCACACACACACCAGTTGGTTGAGATTCCCTGGAGGGAGGGTCCTGACCTACAGTTTGAGAAACTCTGCTTTAACTCTTTGGAGGCAACACAGTCACTCCATCCCATCTTTTGAGGGGGAACTCTACAATTTTCCAAACGGTTCCAGCTATTAAAATGTCTCGGATGACATATGTATGGTACCAAATTTCAGGGCTGTAGTGCTTTGGAAAATTAACCTAACAATTTCAATACTGCAAGTGAAGTGACTCAGGGAGTGAGTCAGTGAGGCCCAAGGGCCCTTGGTATCACTGGTAAAAAGCATTTCCGTGCTTCTCAGCGCTAGAGGCTGTTTGTTCCAGCCCCCCACCATCCGAATCGGGCAATGGGTGGAACTCCTGAAGCCCAACATTCTGCCTGAGATGCGGGGAGAGCCTAAGCAGCTTTGCCAGACTGGCCTCTGCTACAAAATCAAGCAGAGAATGAAAGGTGTGCATATCCCTTATTTTCAGACTGTTGAGTGAGACGCAAATTCAGCTGTTCTGGTCACCTAGAAGTACCTGCACTCTATGCCTTAGAAGTGTTTGTCTTGACCCTCTTTCACATCTAGAGTTTGGTTTCTGAGAAGTACTTTGACTATTGTATTCAGCACTGCAAGCCCCTTTACAAAGTTTTGAAGAGGAGATGTACAGATACTTTATTGGGAAGATGTCCTAGCAATCACAGAGACTCTTAGAACACCCGTGCACCTCATTTTAATTCCATAACTGATCAGGAAGTACCTTCACCATTTTAGTATCCATCTACCATCTCTCCATCCTTCAGTCATCCATTTTGCTATTTGTCTGTTTATCAGATACAATCTATCAGTGGTATATCCCTTCCTTATTTGAGCTCTCAGACTAGAAGGATAGAGCTCTTCTCTGTGTGATGATTCATCATAAATGACACTGGGCAGCAGAAACTAAACCGAATGAATAATAGAGCTCAGTGATAATTTATAAAATCAAGTGTCCGGCATGTCAGATTCCTAAGCAGCTTATTTTCACCCAGGCACTGAGCAAAGTGCTTTCGGCTATGGGAAAATAGATATTTGGGTTTTTTAAAATTTTACTTTGCTTTTATCCTGCCTTTCAGGATCAAAGGTAGCCCCCATCAAAAGGCAGCTGACAATAATTATCAGATTATTGTTATTGTTAATAATTATCAGATTATTGTTGCTTTTTATGTTGAAACAGCTACATTAAAGAAAAAAAGCTTAGAACCATCACTATTGTAAAGTAAAGTAAACTACAATTATCAGCAGTCACCAATTAACAGTTTAACATCAGCCATTTTCTGAATAAGGCAGTTCATGCAATCCTCCCCAAACTCTTGCCCTCTAGATGAATTCTAACCTTTCTCCCATAATCTCCCTTAGCTAAAAATTATGGGAGTTGGTTAAATATGGCTGGAGGGTGCCAGGTTGAGAAAGTTGGCTCATGATACCCTACGGGTTCCCCTTTCCTTTAATATTACCTCCAGTGATGAAGTCTGCTACGGCCAAGTTGCAATGGCATGACCCTGGGGGTTCCTTGCACTCCGCCCTTGAGGCAATGGTGGTATCAGTGCTAATAGCAATTCAAGCTACTGCCTAGACCAGTGTTGTCCAAACTTGGCCACTTTAAGATGAGTGGACTTCAACTCCCAGAATTCCCCAGCCAGCCATGCTGGGGAATTCTGGGAGTTGAAGTCCACTCATCTTAAAGTGGCCAAGTTTGGACAACACTGGCCTAGACCATCTAGGGCTCCTATGGGGACTCTCCACCTGTGCAGGACAGGGGTGGTGGTGGAGGGCAAGACAAACAGCAGCTGCCTGGAGGAAGGAAATATACAGGTGTTGTTTGCAGTCTCTTCCACTGGGTGGGGCCTGGTGTGTAGTTTGACCTTTTCAGATATACTGTACAGAATAGAAGTTTTCGTATTTTGCTGCCATTGTTTCTCCCTCTCTTCCTGAGATAGTTGTGGTCATTGTTATATGTACTAAGAATGTTCCTGCAGGTCCATATCTACGTTCCAGGAGGTATGGCTGGCACCGCCTCTGCATTCTTTGGGGAATAAGTTAAAAACCTTCTTTGCAAGGCTTTTTCAAATAAATATTTCAATATTTTAAAAAGCATTGAATTGCAATGTTAATGGTGGTTGGGGTTTTTTTTAAGTCTTGGGTTTTACATTTTGCGCTATATGTGTGTTGTGTGTGCATGGTTGTGCATGCATGTGTGTGTCTGTGTAGACAAAAAAACCCTAACTGGCTATTGTACATTACTCTGCAATCCTTTCTGGAATGAAAGTGTAAATAAATACATATTCCAGACTTCTGATCCAATCTAATAATAATAAGAGTACTAATAGTTACATGATAATAACAGCTATATTCTCTATATTGATAACAATCAATTTGGTAACTTGGTTAACCAAATAAATGTAACTAGGTTTACCTTTATTTCAGTAGACTGTTACTGTGATTATTATCAGGCATTAATGCATTTCTATTTATAACAGTTTATAACATTGTTAATGTTATAGTGTTAAGAGAGAAAGGGGGAAATTGATTAGGCATCCTGGGAGCTGCGGTTCCAACGCATCTTGAGCCTAACAAGTTGGGGAAGCCTTGAGCAATAGGAATTTTGCATCTCAAGTTCTACTCTCTTTTTTGATCCTGCAAGGACCTCATCTGCTATGTAGATGTGCAGCTAGTTCTTTTTGGAGGGCTTTGCTGGGTAAATCTGTATTCCTCCTACACTTTGCAATGACTTTAATTTAGGGATGGAAATTCTCAGTCAATATTTTCTTAATTTGAGGATGCCAGATACACGAGATTTGAAATGTATATGAAATTCCTCTTTCCACATGTTTGGGCTGGCTCTGGCAAGAAAAGGGGACACTCTGCTCCCCTCCTATTAAGTACAGTAAGTAGACTGATTCCTCATCCACAGGATCCCTGTCCAAAAACTGCTATGGTTTCTCCCTTTGTCATCTACAGAGTGTGATCACCCCAGCTAGTATGGTATAAGTGACCTGCAGACACATTAAATTATTATTTTTAATGTTTGATGGGTTACCCCACTTCTTAAGACCATAATAGAATGTGTACCTAGTCTGGAATAAGAGAGAGCCTTCTCTGCAATTGGACCTAGAGAGGCTTTTCTGATTCCCTCTTTAATAATCTTCCAGCAATGAGAGGAGAAAAACCCAACTCATGTTATTACTTGATTTCTTTGGCATGTTTTGATGGATCTTGTGATACTTCTGGGAACGTAGCTATGCTATAGGAAGATCTAATTTTTATTCTTTGAATTAATTGATAAGTCACCCAGAGTTGCCCCCTGGAGGAGATGGGCAGCATATAAATGTAATACATTTTAAAAAAAGGAGTTGATGTTGTCCATTTATACATTCTAGCAGTTCTCTTTTCACCTTGCTATTTAGTATTGTTTTCATTGATTTTCTTGCTAGCCAGTTTGGTACATTCTTTTACAGATCATCAGGCACAGAGGGCTTAAATATATACGTGTGTGTGTGTGTGTGTGTGTGTGTGGTGAATATGCATTGGCATGTTAGCAGCATGAAATGCAATGAAATTTAGGCCAAGGCAACAGGTAAGAAAAGCCCATGATGGATGCTGCTCAGAGCCCTCAAAGGATGCCAACAAGATTTAGCGCCTCCCATTCCAAATGCCCATGCAATATTTCATATTCGAGGCCGCAAGTTAAGATTCTGGATGTGAACGTTTACATCCCTGTATTGACCTGGTGCAGCTGAAAGTCTTCTCTCCTTTCTGGATGTCCGAGTCCTTAAGAGCCCCTGATCACCTGTCCCAATCTCCAGCGTAACCCCCTTGAACTCTCTGCTTGCAGGGGAATCATCAACGTGGCCTCATCTACCAACCTGCTGACCGACTCCAAGAATGTGCAGCTGGTGCTAGACCCTTCCTTGCAGCTCCTGAGCCGCAAGCAACGCAAGCTGATCCGGCAGAACCCAGGCATCCTGCACAGCATCAGCAGCGGCCTGCAGAGCGCCATCAAGGAATGCAAGTGGCAGTTCCGCAACCGCCGCTGGAATTGTCCCACTACTCCGGGCCCCAACGTTTTTGGCAAAATTGTCAACAGAGGTAAGGAGATGACAGGGCAAGGGGTCTGGGGGGTGGGGGTGGGGGTGGGGGGGTGGTAATGGGGATGCAAGTCTGTTCTGTTCTCCAGGGGGACTTCATGCGTCTGAGAGCGGTCTTTTTGCCTGTACAGTCTGGCTGACCGGGGGGATGTCCCTTTAGCGAGGGGAGGGTATGGAACTGATCGTACTGCACTGCTGTGGATATTTGGCTCCCCCGTTTTTAATGTGGCGAGTACATCAGTCAAGAAGAGCACACTTTTGCAAAGAGCAAAAACTCTCTCTTCCCTCTGCTGCCTTCCTGTTTAAGTGAAACAGATGCTTCAGAGGGTAGAGCTGGACAAACAGAAACCCGCCACGCGCTGTCCTCCTGACCTGCCACTTGGATCAGCCATTCCACTGGGTCTGCACCTGGAATGGCTGGTCCCATGGCCGGTTCCTTCCCTCGTAAGAGCTGCTCAAAGCAGTGCATTATCCAGTGTCTGTTGCTGCAACATGTAAAAAGTGCTACACGCATCTCACAGGGTTTCTCTGCTGCTGCTGAAAAAGGGGGCATGGAAGGAAGGAGCAAAGCCTCCTCCCCTGTCAGGTTTCAGGTTTTTGAGGGCTCTTTCTCCTCCAATCAGAGTCTTTTACTTATTTTTCCCTCTCTTTAATTTTGCCCCTCTGCAAGATTTTAACTGATGGACGTCCACCGTAGCAGATGCGTCCATCCACTACAGCCCTCTGCCTGCAGGATGTAAGCCCTGTAGAATGGTCAAAGGTCACATGATGCCGGGGCCTTATGACAGTCAGTTTTGGCAATAGCCAAGAGCACTGGAGAAGCTGAGCAAGGGAGCACAGTCAGGTAGTAAAAGATCAGGCCACTGTTCTTTGATTTGCTTTCTTTTTTCAGAAAGAAAATGTCTCAGAATATTTCATGGTGCCCCTGCTGGCCTCTTCGTTAAAGCAAACTGCATGGTATTTACTAGGATGTGACTGAAGTGCATTTGTACAACTTCAGCATTTATTAAGAACAATATTAGACTTGCTGTTTAGGAATAGAAGCTTCATGTCACTGCAGTCTAGCACACATCTGGGCTGGTTAAATCTGATGGATTTCAGTGGGATTTCAACAATGTAAGCAGACAGAGGCTGGGCAGTGTTCTGGATTTGAAGATTAAAAGGTGGTTTGGAGCACGTGTGGATATGCACTCTATAGCACATTAAGTCAAACACATCTTTTCTTGGGAATGCATGGCTACCACCGGGAGAAGATGCAACTTCTTTAAGGAGCTGCCAACAGGTGCATCATAAGCACCCATGCCCACTCTGAATCACCTTTTTTTCTTTCAAATCTGGATCATTGCACAGCTGTGATGATGTTAATGAGGATGGCATCCCACTTTGGGGCTAGCAACTGAGAGCTGGTAACAGAATAGATCAGAAATAATAATAACAATAACAATAATAATATCCTAGTACTTAATTGACACTATAAAACAGATGAGGTAGTCCCACAGTAAAAAAAAAAACCCCAGCATGCATACAAAATAAAATAACAATGAAATCAGAAAGGAGCAAAGTGCGTTGGTATGACAGTCAGTATGGAGGCAATCAAGAATGTCTGAGTTCTGTTGATGCCATCCCACTAAAGCAGTGTTGTCCAAACTTGGCCACTTTAAGTTGAGTGGACTTCAACTCCCAGAATTCCCCAGCCAGCATGACTGGCTGGGGAATTCTGGGAGTTGAAGTCCACTCATCTTAAAGTGGCCAAATTTGGACAACACTGCACTAAAGAGACAGAGGGGTGTGATGGTTCAGGTGTTCTACTAGGACTAGGGAGATGGCAGGTTCTAGTTGGCCCTCAGATATGGAAGCCCCCTGGGTAACTTTGGGTCAGTCATTCTCTCTCAGCCCAGGTGACTTCACCAGGTTGTTCTTATGGGGAAAAATGAGAGGAGAAAGCACTATGTATGCCACCTTGAGCTCCTGAACAAAAAGACGGGACATGAATAAAATAAATAAATGAATAGAATATTCCTTAGAAAAAGGAAGCTTCCCCTGATGGAATGGGGATGGAAATGGTTTTCACTCATTTCCTTTTTCCTGGGAGCCCTCCATGTTCCCTTCCAGTGTGTCCCAGAAGGCTAGGGGAATCCTTTGGAGCAGAATGGGAGGGGGCACAGGAGGAAGAATGGCTAGGAGTCCCCTCCCTTCCTGTTCTGCTGTTAGAATCTTGGACCAATCAACCAGCATTCTTCCAGTGGAGTGACACAAGTGGACACCGGTGGCTACTGTTAAAATCTTGCTAAATTACAGTCTTCTTACATTGTGTGTAGGTTGCCATGAAAATATTATTATCTAGTGGGAAAGCCTTTAGTTAACTTGACTGTTTGCTAAAGAGTATGTCTGATCAGCTTGCGTCAAAGCAAATTCTGATGGCTGAAAGGTGCATTTTCATGAACACTATTTATGGCTGGTTACAGGTTGATAAACCAAGGGAATATAGTGCTTGGGTTAGGAGGCTGAAGAAGTTACCATTTGGACTGGTCAGGTTAAAGACAGTAGCTGGGAGGGGCACCAAGAGCCTCTAAGACTGGAGATTCCAGTGTGGGTACCTCAGGGTCTAGGTGCCTAATCCTTCCCACCCCTTTTTAATTTCTTTTTTAAAGTTTAATTTACAATTAAAGTGTATATTAATGTGTCTGTGAACATACTGGTTTGCCTTTCATGTCCTATTGTGCTTAATGGGGCAAGTAGGCTATTTGCCATTTGATGCTCAGATCTCCCCTCTGCTTTGTATTCAGTTTCTTGGCCAAGTTGCTTGACTCTGAGCTTTTGCTTTCTGTATTGAAACAGAAAACTGTGAATTAACATAAATGCCTCCATGTTCTGGAACCAAGACATGACTGGAAAATAGTTGTTTTCTGACTGGCCATGTCCATTACATGGACCCATTTTAGGAGAGTCCCACTGTTTCCCAATTCTAAATATATCATATCATGGCCCGATAAAATTGAGGCTCTCTATCCTCAATTGACTGATGGAGGAATTGATCCTACTGTAACTGTGATTTTTCACGTTCCAGGCAATAAATAGATTCCACAACTCCCTTCATCCAAAAGGGAGACTTGTAGCCACTAACTCAGAATTTCCTTATGTACAGGAAATGGGAAGGCTGGAATATGAAAACCTATGATTAGATGGGCAACTTCTTTCTGGCTAGAGGCCAAGATTAAAAGATATACCGCTGAGGGCCACTGTTAGGATGTCACAGGGGCCACATCTTTTCAGCCTGTTTTTGGGAGGGGAGTTGGGGTTTAATCTCCCCCAATCCCTGCCAAAACAATTGACCCCCCATTCCAGACATGCTCTGGGAGACTTGGGGACAAATGTCTTCTGGAGGCCATTGGCACTTCACCTCTATTCTAAAGCGATGAAGATTTTTTTTCTTTTTTGTCCCTTTGAGTCAGGTTTTTTTTTTTTTACTCCTGGCAACTGCCTGGAATAATCCCTGCAGTTTTCTTGGCAAGGCTTTTTGGAAGTGGCTTGCCCTGGCCTTCTTCTTCCTAGGGCTGAAAGAGAGTGACTGGCCCAAGGTCACCCAGCTGGCTTTGTGGCTGAGGTGGGACTAGAGCTCACGGTCTCTGGGTTTCTAGCCTGGTGCCTTAACCACTGCACCCAACTGGCTCTCTATGAAGAATTAGGATCCTACTATGTACACCCATTTCTCAGGAATAACAGGAATATTATTAATTTATGAGGGACAGCAGTGATTAATTACATGTTAATCTCAAGATACACACATGTGCATGTAAAATGCTTCCCTCTAACTTTTGCTACCAAATGTTTGTCCATTTTGGTTTTGGTTAAAAGATGTTAGCTGGTCCACTTCTCTTCCAATCTGCTTCCTGAATTTCTCCAGCCTTAGTTTGACATATCAGTCATTACCCCACATTGGTTCTCATCTTTACCCTGCTGAGTAATGGAATAGTGTGACTTGTTGTCGGCCTTGCCCAGAGAAGCTGCGTGAATAGAGTACAAAAGTCTGTTTCTGAGACGGCCATCTAAACCCAATCCAGCATCCACTCCAAGCGTTCACAGCTGGGATTCGTCCATCAGACTTCATATATTATTTTAGATGTTATAGTAAGCAATTCTTATTCTCTCTCTTTTCCTCCCCACCCCACTCCATGGAGAGCTGCAGCATTCCTTTCCCACAAACTAAAACTCTTGCTTGAATATGCCTTTTCTGGCCCTCCAGTTCGCTCCCTTCCCAGAAAAATAAGGAAAGGCAAAATATTAATCTGAAATCTAGCAAACAAAATTATTATTAATGGACCCCTTTTTTATGGGATGCAACACGCAGTCCATTAATCTTTTAGATTCCTCAAATAAAAAATATGCTCTCAGTCAGGCAGTGGGGGAAAAACATTCTTTAAAGCGTTTTTAATTTTAAAAAGTTTCTTCGGGAGGAAGGGCGGGATATACGTAAAATAAATCAATGCCAACATGTTTACAAACAGCACGCACGGTGCTCTCATGGAAGAGGGGTTCTTTTCCATTCAAGAGGAAATGCCTCTTCTAAGATGGGGAAGGTATCATTTTCAAAGATGCTTTCAAAGTTATTAATCCTTGCATTCATATGCAAAAGTAGCTGAGTGTAATCCTATAGACAGAGTAATCCTTTTATTTTTACTTTTGAGGCTGTTGGATGAGGAGGGAAAGAACTGCCTCTTCCTCAACCTTGCTGGGCTCAAGCTGGTAAAGGCAGAAGTATTGTTATTGTTGTAATGATCCATATGAGAATGTACCTTTTATGTAAGAAAATGCAAACACCCCCACGTGTACACTGTTGTGTGACACAAGTACCTGATTGTTTTGGAACCAACAGGAGACACATTGCCCAAAGCACGTATATGCATGTCTGTATTCTGGCGGGGTTCCTTTTTTCTGCAGAGAAGTGCTAGCCTTATAGGATGTTCATGATCATACTGAAGCAGACCTTAGCTCTGTTGATATTTATTGCATCTATGGTCTTTGTGTAAGTACTTCCACTTAGCTGCTGTAGTTGATAGGGGTTGAGAAAAAGAAGGTTCAAGCCCATTCGTTTTGTGAAACTGAGAGATGGAAGACTCGTTCCTACACCTGATAGTTAGGGGGAGTTAAACATCTACCTCCAATAAATACTACTCACATTGGCCTCTTGAAATAGTGCAATTGTTTAACATATCACCAAATCATCTAGTCCAGTTCCTTGCATTTCTGCACAGTCTCTCACCCTTAAAGGCTCCTAACATATTAATTCAGCTCACTTACAAATGCAGAGGATATGTAACTTGGACGTTTCCTCTCCTACTAAGTGGCTCCTATCCAGCTCCAGTGCTTGTTCAAAGCAATGTACAGCTGCTTGAAGTGGCCTGCTGAGTAACGCCACCTTACTACTGTTACTACTGCTACCACTTTTACTGCTACAGTTACTACCACCATGATTATTCCTTGAAGATAATAACAACACTTTTTTGTGTGTGGAAGAAAGCTTTAAGGAATGCTGCTGCTTCTGCATTGTGTCAGGAATGATGTTGTTGGCCTCCAAGCATATGAGGCAACCCTTATTCTGGATTCACTGGGGACTACTGGGCTGTGTTCAGTGCTCCACACTGATACCTTGTATGGTCTCTCTTTTGCCTTCAGGTTGCAGAGAGACTGCCTTCATTTTTGCTATCACCAGTGCTGGGGTCACCCACTCAGTGGCCCGCTCTTGCTCTGAAGGCTCCATCGAATCGTGCACTTGTGACTACCGACGGCGGGGCCCAGGGGGTCCCGACTGGCACTGGGGTGGCTGCAGTGACAATGTGGACTTTGGACGGGTCTTTGGACGAGAGTTTGTGGACTCCAACGAGAAGGGGAGAGACCTGCGTTTCCTGATGAATTTACACAACAACGAGGCAGGACGTCTGGTAGGGAGAATGGGGACCGTCACAGGGTATGGGGCTTTACGTAGATGAGACTTGAGAATGCCTTCCACATCATCACCATGTTGGACATGGTGATGTCAGCAGGAACTAACTCCCACCACATTTGACTTCTCCAGTAAGTCTCATGAATGTTTTCAACATATGTTCAGACCGTGATTCACTCTGTCCATACCAGCACGTGCACGCACACATTGTTTTCTGAAGAGCTGATCAGTTATGATTTGAATTATGTTGATACATTCCCAGGAAAACCAGTCATCAAATTCCTCCAAAGTAATTAATGTTTTATTAATGTTAGCATGCAAAAAAAAAAAAATCTGGCCATAGTGATGTGATCCAAAGATAACCAAATCCCGCCAGTTCTCATGTTCCACTAAGTTTCTAACATAGCATTATAGCTATATGATTATAATATCTGCATAATCATTGAACTTCTGTGCTCTGGCATCTTGGCTTTCGTTATTAGAATATGAACATCTCTTGAGGACATGCAGATCCTCCTATTTCACCTTGGGTCATATAAAGGCCTACAGTCAAATTGTAATCCACCTCTTTGGGGAGGATTTCCAGCATACCAAGATCTCAAAGAAGCCTGTCCTCTTAAACTGGGTCCTCCACAGCTGACACCATCTTTCCCCAGAAGTTGGTATAAAAGTTGCCCAGCAGCCTTGTGTGACATATATGCAAACAACTCTGCTTTGAAGGAGATACAGAAGACCTCACCGCTCCTTTTCCACTAATCAACGTGGGCATAATGCAGTGGGGCATTTCTGCCTTGGCACATGGCAGGAGCTGCATAGCATCCCACTGGGGTGCCCTCATGTCCAGCCTCTTAGCAGAGTTGTTTAGGAAAACATCCCAGGGGATTGGCCAAGATCGGCCCTATCTGCTGCCCTTAGCGATGCCCAGACTTGCTGCCTGACTTCATGATAAAGGCCTTTGCATTGATGGACAGATTGAAACAAGAGATTCTGGGCATGAGAATATACCTGCTTATGTGTGTTGCTTGGCTGCGCACAGTGTATTTCCTCTCTCTGCATATTGTACAGATGTGAACATGGATTGGGAAGCGTATGCCTGTTTGCTGTTGCAGGGCGTAGGTTATGAGGAGAGTGGTAGCAACATGAGAGGGGTGGGCTGTGGTAATGGGATGTCCCCTCCAAAAGTGGGGCAAGCCTCCCTTAATCAGGCCAGCCTTATGCATGCTAGCCAAGCCCAGAACCACAAGCTAGGCTGACGTGTGGGCTCCTAAACATCTGGAAGGAAATGGTTCCAGTTCTTCTAATTGCAGTAAAAACCCCTTTGGAAAGGAAAACCGTGTGCTTGGAGAAACACGTCCACATTTTCTGAGCGGGAGGGAGCCCATGGTGTGCGTGTCAGGGGGATGAGTCCCATTTGCAAGCAAAGGGGAAAGAGATGGACCTGGGAAGAGAGATTTCCTAGCAGAACAACAAAGGGAGAGAGGTGGACAGGGAAAAGCAGAGATGCCATGGCACCCAGCCACTCCTGATCACTCCAGGAAGCAGGAAAGTTAGGGCACAGCTTCCTCAACCGCCACCATTACTGCTGTATTGTTGTTGTTGTCACTGTGATTGTCACATTTTGTCTTAGCTTCCTAACTTGCTCCGTCCAATTCCCAGAGTTTCTAGATAACATAACTAAGGCTAGGAATTCTGGGAATTGCAGTCTTCAAAGCTTTGGAAGATGTCAGATTGAAGAAGCCTCCATTTGATTGTTCAAAGCACTTCAGGCATGGAGAGCTCTGGCTGTCCAGATACTGCAGAACTTCGGCTCTCAGCAGCCTTAGCCAACATGGCCATAGATGAAGTTCAGCAGATTCTGGAAGGTCTTAATTCTCCAGTCCTGCTACCAGTAACCCTCACAGCTTTTATAACAGATCCATTCTCTTTACTCAGTGGAAAAACTAAGGGCAAGGGAGATTGGCTTGCCTGAAACTACCTAGTGAATTTGTGACAAGGGCAGGGTTAGAGCCTGGGGCTTCCTGTTTTCACCACGGCCACAACAGATATCTCAACTTAGGAACCGAGCACTTGGCTTTGGGGCAGGGCTTCCCAGAGTGCTGAAAGCTGTATTGCTCCTAATGCGCTTTTCTGTCTTCTTTTTTCAGACCGTTTTCACAGAAATGCGCCAGGAATGCAAATGCCATGGGATGTCAGGCTCTTGCACAGTGAAGACCTGCTGGATGCGTCTGCCCACCTTTCGGACCGTGGGGGACTTCCTCAAGGACCGCTTCGATGGTGCTTCCCGGGTCATCTATGGCAACAAGGGCAGCAACCGAGCTTCCCGCATGGAGCTGCACCATCTGGAGCCAGAGAACCCAGCCCACAAGCCTCCTTCTCCTCACGACCTGGTCTATTTTGAGAAGTCACCCAACTTCTGCACTTACAGTGGCAAGACAGGTGCAGCGGGCACGGCTGGCCGCTTCTGCAACAGCACCTCCCCTGCCCTGGATGGCTGCGAGCTGCTGTGCTGTGGGAGGGGCTACCGCACCCGGACACAGCGTGTCACGGAGAGATGCAACTGCACCTTCCACTGGTGCTGTCACGTCAGCTGCTTGAACTGCACCAACATGCAAGTGCTGCACGAGTGCTTGTGAGCAAAGGACCCGCTCTGCCGAGCCAACAGGAAGCACCCAGATTGGAGAGGAGGGCCTAACGAAAAGGCCCAGGCTGCAAGGCACCCACCTCCCATATGTGCACACACACAACCACGTTCACGCAACCACACACTCTTCTCCCTTTTTCTCCACAGGAGAACAGCACCCTTTGTTGGCCCAGAAAGGAGACATCTTTGCTGTTACAAATGTCTCACTTGTCCCTGTCTTGGGAGATTCAACCCTGGTTGGAATGGCCGCAGACATTCATGAGAATCGAAATGGTTATGCGTATATTTGCCAGGCCCAAGTCTCCAAGGAGCTCCTTGTGTGTTTTTGCTTGCTAACTGCGAGTGCCGTGTAGAGCTTAATTTAAACTAGATCTGAAAACGTCAACCCTAGGGTTTGTAACTTCCAGGTTATTAGCTGTATTCTGATTGGTCGAAATCTTTAGCTTCTTTCTTTGTTCCTGGACCTGCTGGATGGCTGGAATAAGGGGGGAAATGCCTCAGACTTCAGGCAGAATGGCTTTCCCTCATCCTAGGCACATGCTCAGGTCACAGGAAGTGTCTTCCCTGTGTATTTGACACCTTTCATTTTACAGCCCTCACACAAGCTTCTCTGAACTGATTTTCAGGTGTGTAAGTCCCTATATATCATTAGGAGCTGGAGGGACCACTCTTTCCTCCAACTACTATTAATGTAGCCCCAAGAGAAATGCAACCCAAAGCGTATCATTAGAGCATTTCGGGAGCTGTGGTCTCCAAATGAATGGGGAAGCACAGTTGAGCTGAAGGTTCTCCAGTGCATAATCCCATCAGAATGATTGTCTGCTGATGTACATATGCCCAGCTTTCATTTGTGTAGATGGGATATGTATAGCAGGTGATCTTGGCTAATTATTTTCCATGGGGGTTAGTACTAAAGGCCCTTGGGCTCCTTTCCCAAGCTAGGTGCCCTCTAGATGTGTGGACCAATGTCAGCAAAGGCACTGCAGACAATTCTGAGACTTGGTCCACATACTGGAAGAATAGCTAAGCTGGGGAAGGTTGTCCTAGGGTCTGTCCCTGGGTGCTGCATCTGTATCTAGCAAAGTGGCAATATGGTGGCTTGATCTCTCAAAGACAACTACTTGTCAAGTTCCATGGAAGACAGGCAGCTCCCCTTTAATTACATGTTGCTCCATGTGTTTACCACTATTCTCAGACACAGTTTGTGTGCCTCTGTGTGGGGGGAATGTGCATGCAAGGATGTGTGTGCCTTTTGCCAAGAAAACATGCTTCTAGAAAATACTGATTTTTTTCAACAGTTCTAACTTTTCCCCCTTCCTTTCATTTTGCTCTCATCCACGCACTCAGAGAAACCCCTGGAAGTAATATGCACTGAAGAAGTGGTTGGGATTGCTAATAATTTTGCAGATGTGTGTAAATAAAATATTTATTACTGCTTGTTTCATATTCCTTTAGGCCTGAACCAAAGTTCTTGCTCCTAGACTTACGGTTTCTGAATCTTTTTTGCAACATTCTAGAGAAGAATAAAGTATATATTTTTATCAATTTAACTGGGTTTAATGTATTTGCTGTACTACACAAAGCAGTCCAAAACTCAAATGCCTGATTCTGGATTACCTTGCATTAGTATTTAACTGTACATAGATTGTGCATAGATTTGTTTGGCACACTCGTTGAGGTGGCTGCAATTATGAATACTTGATGCCTAATTTGACCTCTCAACACAGGTCATGGAATTCTGTCTGGCAGCCTTTGCTCGAAGCCCAATTATTTGCAGCTGAATGACAACATATCTTTGGAGAGCTCAGCCAGTCTTCAGTTAAAGTCTCCAAGTATTAGATAATTTACCACATCCCTTGCTGATCTGTTCCAATTTTACTGCATTATTAAAAAGCTGCATCTCAATTCCATCTTGAGTTCATCTGTAAGCCTCCAAATGCTTGAACTTGTTATGATATGGTCCACTAGGTTAAGAAGCCAGTCTGTACAAGGAATGGTGACAGGGTCAGAACATGTAAACAAAGCCATGTTATTATGGCTCATTCACAACTTATAGCAAGGAGGTTTTATTGAACTTTAAATAAGTAAACCTATAACTCATGGAAAGGCAAATCCAAGATTTGTCTGGCTGGAGAGGCAGATAGTTACATGAACAGGGATTGTAGTTTGCTTGTTATTATCAGGATTCAGGCCTGGATATGGGACAGAAATGGCATTGGTCATGCTTTTGGATGATCTCTGGTGGGAGTGAGATGGGGGGGTAGTGTGTCCATCTTTGCTCTACTCAACCTCCCGGTGGCCTTCAGTACCATAGATCATGGTCTCCTCCTGGAGCAGCTTTGGAGGTGGGAGTGGGGGGCCACTGTTGTCCTGGTTTACTTCCTTCCTCTGTGGTCATTCCCAGTTGATAGGGAGCAAGAGGTCCGGCCTTTGGCCCCTGCTTTGCAGGGTTCTGCAGGGTTTGGTACTTTCTCCGCTTCTGTTTAACATCTACACGAAGCCGCTCGGTGAGATCATCTGTTGCCATGGGGTGAGATAACATCAGTATGCTGATGATACTCAGCTGTATATCTCAGCCCATGGTGAGTTAAGCAATGCCATGACCACCTCCTCGCAGTGCCTGGAGGCTGTTAAGGTCTGGATGGGGAGCAACGGGTTGAAACTGAACCCTGGCAAGGCGGAATGGCTCTGGATTTGGGGTTCTTTGGTCCATGGAAAATTGCCATCTTTGGTCTTGGACGGGGTTGCGCTACCCCAAACGGACCTGGTGCATAATCTGGGGGTTCTCCTGGATTTGTGACTCCTGCTCGAGGAGCAGGTGGCAGTTGTGGCCAGGAGGGCCTTTGCACAACTGCAGGTTGTGCACCAGTTACGCCCTTTCCTAGACCAACAGGCCCTGCTCACAGTCACCCACATCCTAGTCACCTCCCAACTTGACTACTGTAATGCGCTGTACATGGGGCTGCCCTTGAAAAGTATCCAGAAGCTCCAGTTGGTTCGGAATGCAGCGGCCCACATGGTTTTGTGCAAGTGTAGATTTGCATGTGTCACCTCTCTTGTGGGCTCCATTGGTTGTTGATTTGCTTCTGGGTCCAGGTCAAGGTGCTGGTTATCACCTTTAAAGCCCTACATGGCTTGGGGCCAGGTTATTTGAAGGACTGTCTTTTCCCAATTTCATCTGCCTGACCCACCAGATTGAGGAGGCAGGGTATGTTATGGGTCCCCTGTCATTAAGGAGGTCCATCTAGTGGGACAGAGAAGAAGGGCCTTCTCTGTGGTGGCTCCCTCCCTGTGGAACATCATCCCCATGGGGGTAAGACTGGCCCCACCTTGATACTCTTCCGAAAGGCCTTGAAGGCATGGTTTTGCCAGTGGGCCTGGGGATCCCAGGTTGACACAGAGCCCATCAAGTGGTTTGTTTGAATGTATTGCTGCCACCAGGAGGGATGGGGGTGTAGGTGGTTTGTATTTGGGGTTTTATTTCTGTAAGCCACCCGGAGTCATTGTGAGTGAGTTGAGAGGCCATATAAATTGCTTTAGTACGCAAATCAATAAATATTAATACAGGTAAAAAAATAGTTCCAGGAATGCCAATACACATTTTGATTTAAAAAAGGGGGGGGGGACTCCATTCTGAAATAAAACTTGGGATAACCTGCAACTGCCATTTTAGGCATCCACTAGCAATATATTCCAAGGAGAAAAAACAGCTAATACGGTTATACCTTTATGCACCTTAGCAGGTGGGAGGTCCAGGCGGGGACCTGTCCATTCACCGATGGTGCTGAAAACAAAAAAACTTTGGGCCTAATGTTTGTATCCTGAGTAGCTGAGGCGGGTTACTGGCACTTTCAACTACCCTGAGGATCTCTGCAGTATCCATATCTTTTGTTTGCCACTTTCAGCTGCAAAGAGGAACAATGACATGACTTGGCCCAGAGGAGATGGTTGTAGTAGTCAAAACCTTGGAGGACAGAAGCATGACTTAGCCTAAAGGTTGCATAGAAAGAACAAGATGTTCTTTGTAGTGCTGCATAGGATAGGCAACCTGACAGAGTTGAAGATGGATGGCAAAGGAGAAGAACGGGGGTCAGAGTTAAAGCCAATGTTTGAGTCCAGGTCAGACTAATGCTATATCTAATCTACAGCTTTCAATCTTCAATGGTCCCAAATAGTTCTTTCAAGAAGCCTAGCTCATACCGTAAAAAGCAGATCACATGCTTTCCAATGGCACATAAGGCATTCTCCTGTTTAAACAGTTGTAAAAGATCATTATCATAGACCTGCCCTAGAGCTCAGAAGGAGAGGTGAAGAAGCCTGTTAAATTCAGGGCTATTGAGTAATTGGACTTGGCTGCTGAGGCCAAGAGTCAGAGCCATGTGCTTTCCCCTGAGTGTGAGAGCATAAGAGATCAAGTTCCTCCTGTTCCAGCTCACTAAATAGGAGTAGGTTAGGGAGGCCAGAAAAAAGATGTGCTTTTGGTCCATGAGTGGGGGAAGATTTGTCTTTGAGGAATCTTTTTTTTTTTTTTTTAGTTTGGCATTTGAATCTTAGGAAAGGTATCTTCATCTACCTCATTACTAGAGCCAGGGCTTTATGGTGCTGCAGCCACTGAGCAGTCTTGCCTCACAGGTCCCAGTTCTGCTTAGCTCAGTCTGACTGTCAACAGCAGAGGCCTTGGAGGGCAGCAACTCAAGAAGTTTGAGATATGGCCCTGGGAATATTGTGGCATGGTCCCTACTTGCCCAGTTAATCTCAGCAGCAAACCCATCAAATCTAGGGATTCTGCTCAGGCCACTTTGAGCCTGAGGAGCGCCAAAAACTAGGGCTGCAGGGCTGATTCCTCCTTCAACCAAGACAACTGTGGTTTCTGAGGCACACTGAGACTTGAACTACAGAGAGAAAATTAGAGAGCCAAGGTGGTCTAGTGGTGAAAATGTTGGACTAGGAGTGAGGATACCCACGTTCTAGTCCACCTTCACCCAGAGAAGCCCACTGGGTAACTGTGGGCCAGTTGTGCTCTCTCAGCCCAGCCATCCTCACAGGGTTGCTATTGCAGGGACACAAAGGAGGAGGGAACACTATGTACACCAGCTTGAGCTCCTACACAAAAGGTGGGATATCAATCTAATAAATAACAAGACAGTGTCAGTAAGAGTGACTAACACGTTTAGCACCAACCAACACATTTTGCCAGAGCAAGTGGTATCTACCCGCACAAGTGCATTACCGTTAAGGCTGAGCCCTAACAGGCAATTTTAAGAAAAATGTTTTCTTAGGAGAACCTCCATAAGAGTTAGCTACAACTGTTACACATTTCTAATTTGACAGCCAAAACATTTCCTTGTTGCCTAAAGGCTAGTCCATAGCCACGCACGAACACCATGCAATCCTTGACAAATGAACTGAAAAGCTTTATTGGAAGACTGTTGTTTTGGTAACCAATGTGTACAAACAGGTGGTTAGGGATTGCCTTCCCACATAGAAATAGGTTGTTAGATTCTGGCCTGAACTTCAGAATTAGTTTGCACTTAATGGCAACTGCACTGCATTGATCAACATTCTTGGATGAAATGATAAAAGAATAGCCATGCTGGTCCAAACGTCCAGTGGAATCACTTTTCTGCTTCCAACACTGGGCCATCCAGATGCCTCAGGGAAAAAACCCCCATCAAACAAGACATAAAGTGGTGGCTAGAAATGCGCACATGAGTCTAAACCTAGTTCTCAACAGTGACAAGATTCTTTATTTTATTCTGTTTCAGCAAATGTCTGCGATTTTTAATAAAAATTAATGGTAAAAAATCTCACCCTTCTCTTAAGAGTCAAGCTCACTCTCACTCCCAAAGCAATCTGTGGCCCATTTCTGTTCATCCCTAGTGGAGCTGCTCCTCTGTTCTTTGTCCCTCAAGTCTGACATGTGGATTGGGACACGGCTCTCAACCCCAGTCTGAACAGCCTTTATGCCCACGCTGGGCCTCCCAGCACTGACCTCTGCTGGTGACTCTGCCGACCCACAAGAAGATCGGTGTGGATAGTCTGGCCTCAGCCTCTCTCCATTCCAGCGTTCTCTGCAGCTGGAGTGGGAAACTGGCATTCCCTGGACCCCATTTTTTGTAGCCAGAGAAACCTTCAACAATGCAGTTGTATTTAAGCAACACGATTGATGAAAATCAGTGGTGTGCTCATCTGCCATTGAAGCTGGGAAACTTCTCCTCCCCTTAAAAGAAGCTTCATACCGTTAAAACAACAACAAAATATCTAATCCCACAGAACCATAATGCTCCAACCTCACATATGTCAGAACTGGCTTGCCCACTTTGCAGTAACTTTCCGCCCGATGTGGCTCTCAGTCTGTTTAAAAAAAAAACACATATCCACCCCCCAAAACTAAAACCATGCTTACTCTAAAAAGAAAGGGACAAACTTCAGGATTATAGGTCTATTTTTATTTTTGCTAGAATCCTCAAACTGGCGAACTATGACAGATGCAAAATGGTAATGTCAGTCAGGAGATCAACCCTTTCAAATTAAGGAACAAAAGTGCCTGTGAGACTCTCAGCTGCACAAATTCGGTTGTGGATCCATACATTCAGCTGGGATGATTAGGAAGGAATGAGTATTGTGTTTGCGTTCCTCCTCAGGATCATATATGTATTCATGTATATAAAAATGTATGTGTTTGTGTATATACAATACATATACCCACACAGGTGCGCGCATACGCATACCATCTTGAATTCCAGATTGAAAAACTGGATATAAAACTAATCAATCAACTAACCATTTTTTCTTGATTTTACTTTGTAAAACAATTTTAAAAGAAGCACGGCTCTTTTAGAGGGCAATCCATCTGTTCCTACCCACCTTATGCCATTATTTTAAGGTTATATTGTATGGCCGGACCCACATATAACATTATTTGTGATTGGTGGGCCAGAATCCTAATTGGAAGCCATGACTTAAAATGGGTTCAGTTGTGCCACACAAACGGGCAGAACTGGGGTTTGGGGTGAGGGAGTTTCTAGTTATTTGTCTTTATCAATATTGTATTAAACCTCTTCAATGTTTATGTCCCTCTTGCCTTCACATGGTGAGGAATCATGAGTGCAATTTTCTGTAATGGTTTATATGGTAATATAGCAGCACTGTTGGAGGGGCTTCAGCGGCTAGGGAAAGAGCCAACAAGGGGGCTGGGACTCTCTAGGGATCACCCAAATTTTAGATGCAGATGGTGAACTGAATTCTAGTTTGGGATGAAATGTTTTAGGAGAAATGGATAAAACCAGGCATGCCTGATGGAACATCAGTGAAAAGTATATCTTACAAGAATCATTTAGCAAAAGTGATGTGGCAATATGCTGTTCTGTAAACAAGGGCCATGCTCACTTTATCACTTGGTTGTATCCATGCGATCTCCATGAGATTGAGGTGGGGGTGGGGGCTGCCAGCTTGCTTACCCATTACTTTAACTCCCTCATGAGTGATTCTATGATTTAATTACTTCTAACGATAGATGATGCTAACAGTAGTTGAAGGCACTACTTTACAGTGGTTCCACTTCTTTCTAAGCAGGCAGGTCTAAGCTGATGGAAATGGGAAGGTGAGACCTACACATCAGTCACTCCAGTGTGGGGCACCACAAGGTTTCTCTCTCTTTCTGTATCTCCTATTCTGTATCTCCTGTCATTTTTGTGTATGTTAATATAATGCAACCATTGGATGAGGTCATCTGCTAGCTTGGGATGAAGTATCATCACTACACTGATCACACCCAGATATACATTGCCACTGAAGAAAACGTAATGGATGTAGTGCAAGTTCTGACCTTATACACAGGGTGAAGTTGAATCCCAGCAAGACTGAGTTACTTTTTGTCCAGAAACCATCTGGCACTCTAATTGCTCCAGTGATTATTCTGGATGGGGTGGCAACTTGTCCTGAAAGAAACCTGTAATTTGGGGATTCTCCTAGATTTGTGGCCACTAATAGGTAGGTGGGTAGGCAGGTAGGTAGAGCCTGTGGCTAGGGGAACTTTTGCCTAACTTTGGGTGGTGTATCAGTTTTGGCCCTTCCTGGAGGAGGCGGCCTCTGAAGAATACTCAGAACTGCAATTGGTACAAAACACGGCATCCAAATGTTAGTGGGTGAGAGCTGCTATTCACAAATAACACCTCTGCTGCAGGAGCTCCATTGTCCACCAATAGGCTTCTGGGTACAAGTGAAAATGATGGGATGTCCTGTACCACCCCAACTTATTTTTTATCTTCTTGGTGGGACAGAGAATACTCTCCAAACAAAGTCCTGGGCTGCAGCCATCCTCCATTTCTATTTTTATTTTCTAAGAATTCCTGATAAACTCAAACATGTGCATGCAAAGGATGATGATCTTAGAAGCTGGCCATTTGCTTTAAAGCAAGTCAGTTTTCCATTTACGTTTATTGTAATTAAAATATTCTAAAAACAAAAGTAAATGGAAGGGGAGCCTGGTAGATTGGGCAAATTAGTAGCCAGAAGTTGGGTTGGGTTGACTTTAGAGTAGTCACAGTACTTCATATGTTTTACCTCAAAAATCCTCATAACAGGCTAGTAAAATAGAAAACTTCTATTATAAAACAGATAAGGATCATCATGATCTCCATGTTGCAAATGTGGGGCTAGGATAGAAAAAAACCAGTTTAGTGAATTCAGAGCAGAGCGATGTAAACCAAGGATTCTGTTCTAATGATTTACAGTGTTTCGTAGCCACTAAACTGCATGTGTGCTTTCCCAAACAAAGCAAAGAGCACATAGGAGAGATACAGTTTAGATTCTGAAAACAGTACTTGGGGAAAAAGTTTAAAACCTTCTCCCTCACAACTGCAATTCCAATCCAGTTGCTCTTCTCCCCCCCTTCCCATCCCACTTTTAAAATAAATTAAGAAAACAAGAGATCATAGTTCTTCAGCAATTAGGCTCAAGAACTATGCTAGGTTGGCCCCCTCAAGCAGGTTCAGCCAGAGCTGCTATGCTATTGTCTGATCAAAACTTCAAACACAGGAAACTGTGACTCAAGGATGTTTCCAGACGGGTGGGGGAAGAAAATCACATCTGTGAAGCTCAAGATTGGTATGTTGCATTGTTGGAGTTCTCTGAATTTGGTTCTTGGGCTGTAGACTTTTCATGATCCTACCCAACATCTAGATAAAGCCAACTTTATCTAACTAAAGCCATCTCCTTATCAACTTCATAACTAAAACCCAACTACAATTCAACAATCACAGGAAAAGCACATCTTCCCAATAAGCCATCCCACCACTCAGCTATCAGTATCACCTATCACACACACAGATAACACAGAGCAAGCACCCTGGCTGCTAAATAAACTGCCAACAACGAGACATCAATCACTTGCAAGACAACACCCACTCACAGGACAGTCCCATCCAATCAGGTGCAAAGCAATCAAGACAGAAGGATGTATAACCCTTTCCAGCCAATGAATTTCACTTCTTCAAAACTCCTGCACTGTTGATGTTATCTGGTAGGGTTTTAAAACTTCTGTAATGAAATCAAACTTGGAGAACTTCAAGAATCCAAAAAAAGCACATTTCAAATTTTACTGACCTTGATCTAGCACCAGTAGTGTGAAATCCCACATGTAAATTGAAGAGAAAATTTCAAAGTGGGAGATTCCAAATTGTCAGCCCTCCCAGGTAAACCAGAGAGGAAATACGACTAGATGAGCTAATTCTACTTTACTGTAAGGCTACATTAACAGAATCTTGCATGTCTGAAAATACAAATCTCCCGCTTTCCCTATTTACCACCTGAGTAGCTAGGGTGGGTACTTCCTATGTTCCTTTCTCTGGCTGTTACTCTGTTGTGGACTCCTCCCCCTTTTATCTGATAATTCCCTAGGTGGCATCTCTTCCCCCCCGACTTCCAAGGTCACCCTCACATTCCATCACATCACCTTTCCCTTCAGACTCATTCCCCCCTCCAGAGTTTCCAGGGGAAACAGGCTGTGGACTGTGAGAATGAAATGCAGCTGTGTTGCTCTCCTCTTCTCCCGGTAACTCCCCAAGATCACACGAGGCTTCCTGTAAACCACCTGCTCCAGTCGAGGTGACAGCCGCCCCTCTCTTGGGAATCTGTTGGCCTCCCCCCCTCCAGTCCTGCATGCCTGATGTGGAAGGTGCTGATTCATTTGTCCCTGCTCAGTCTCTTGCTATTCCCAAGGCCCCCTCCACTCCATAGAAGAACTCTTCCTGCGTGTCTTGTCAGTACCTGACTCCTGCAAGGATGGTAGTTGCCAAGGACAGGATTTACTGGGGTACTGGTTGTGAAAGTGGTGCGCCAATGCACGTCTGATGCTGCCTTCCATGACCTTTCTGACACTGGGTAGCCTTTCCAGTGTATCAAGTACTTGACCTGCTTTCCTCTGCATCTAGAGCCTAACACTGCTTCTACCTTGTACTCTTCCTCTCCGTAAACTAGAATGTGGGGGGGGGGGCATTCTGTCTGTGAACGTAGAGTGCAGGGGGGAGCTTCCTTTAGAAGCAAAGACTGATGGAACATGGGATGAACCTTCATTGATGTCAGCAACTGCAAATGAAAAGCCACTGGGTTAATTTGCTTAATTATTGAGAAAGGGCCAATAAATTTTGAGTCCAGTTTCTTGGAAGGTCTCACAGAAGTTAATTAGAAACTTCGTAGAAAGCCACACTGAATCCCGTTCTGCAGTTCTAGCTCCCTCTTGTCTATGTGCATCTGCTGACTTTTTGTATGCAGCCTTTGCTAGTTCAAGCCATTCCTTTAAGAGGTTTGGGGTTGCTTGTCTCTCGTGCAGGAAATCTGTGGCATGAGGGACAGTGCTTTCTTGCCTGGTTGTTGGTAAGATCCGTGGGTGGAATCCATAAGTTGCCTGGAACAGTGACATACCAATCGATGAGTGTGTTGCATTGTTGTAAGCAAACTCAGCAAGAGGTACTGTATGAGATCAGTCCAGTTGTCTTGCTAAGTAAGAAATATACCAAATACTGCTGCAATAGTTGGTTAACTTTCTCAGCTTCTCCATTTGCCTCCAGATGGTGTGAGGAAGACAAATGAATTTTAATATTTAATCATTGCAAGAGGGCCCTCCAAATTTTGGAAGCGAATTGACTTCCTTGGTCTGTTACAACATGATTGACCAATCCTCTATATCTAAAGACATAGTTTAAAAAAAGTTGAGCTGTTTCCTGGGCTGTTGGGAGACCCTTGCAAGGAATAAAACAGATCAACTTGGTAAATAAATCTGCTACTACCAGTATGGTAGTATATCCCTATGCTGGAGGAAGATCAGTAATGAAATCTAGAGAAACAGTGTCCCGTGGCTGAGAAGGAGTTGCAACAGCCCCTTCTGGCTGGCTTACCAGGGACTGACTTTGCTCTATAACAGACATGGCAAGAGGAACCATAATACTTAATGTTTGAGAGGATACAGGGTCACCACAACTCTCTGAAGGTTCTCTGTTGGGTTTTAAAAATCCCCCTGTGCCTTGCTGTTTTGTTGTCATGGCACAGCTGTAGTACTTCCTCCCTTAAGGGAAGGAGAACATACAAACATCCATTGTGCAACAGCTGCCCTCCCTCCACTATGAAAGGTAAAATGGTACCTTGCTGGTCTCCCTGGAGGTCATCCATCCAGGCCCTGGTGTATGCATCCTGCTGCTGCTGTGTCCCAATCTGATCAAAGAGATCAACAGCTTATATTCCTGCTCCCAGCCTCTCATGTTTGTCTGATTTATGGTGCAACTCAAAGTTGCCTACTGCAGTATTGTTGCTGGAGTGGGTAGCTGGGGAACCTCCTACTCCGGCTTGTGGGAGAGGGTCTCTGGAAGCTTGTTCTGGGAACCTGGGACATGTGAGATGTAAAAATTGAAGTGGGAGAAAAATTGTGCCCACCTGATTTGCCGAGGGGTGAGAGATTGTTTTGCAGAATTTCTAAATTTTTATGATCTGTATGTACTTGTATCAAATATGCTGCTCCTTCTAGCAGGTGTCTCCATTGTTGAAAGGCATTTTTTTTTACCACCAGTAACTGTTTATTGAAAATGTCATAGTTCCTTTCTGCTGGTAGGAGCACTCTGGAGTAAAAGGCACATGGTAGTAAATCTGCACCCCCCTTCCTTCTCTGCCTGGAGTAGAACTGCTCCTATCACTACATCTGAGGCATCTGTTTGCACAACAAAGGGATGGGAAAGGTCAGGGTGGCGGAGGAGGGGTTGAGAAGCAAAGAGCTGCTTTAACTCTTGAAATGGCTCTTGCTCTTGGGTTGACCGGGAGAACCGCCAACCCTTTCTTAGGAGCTGGCATAATGCTCTTGCAAGCTTAGCAGAATTAGGGATGAATTTCCTGTAAAAGTTAGTAAAGCCCAGGAAGTGCTGCACATCTTTTGCATTACGGTGTGTGTGTGTATGTGTGTGTGTGTGCACGCGCGCCATGATAGAATAGCCTGCACCTTTGCTGGATCCACCTGCATGCCTTGTGTGGAGATTCTGTAACCCAAATAGTTCAATCAATGCAGATCAGATGCACACTTTTCTAGTTTAGCAAAGAGCTTGTTGTCCCGTAATTTTTGCAATATATTTCTGACATGGTTTACATGCAAGGAGGGATCTTCGGAATAAACTAATATGTCATCTACTACATATTTATCTAAAATGTCTGCAAATATTCGGTTCATGAATCTAGAAAAAAACAGCTCCACAGTTAACTAGGCCGAACGGCATTACTGTGTATTCAAATTTTCCATATCTTGTATCAAAGGCTGTTAAATACTCATGCCCTTCTTTCATTCTGATTAGGTTGTAAGCTCTTCTCAAATCTAATTTTGTAAATATGCATGCCTTTTGTAGCTGGTCTAGTAGATTGGAGATAAGTGGGAGTGGATAATAGTCTCTAAGTGTCATTTTGTTCAGGTCTTTGTAGTCATGAATTGATAATCAAAGGCTCCCTCCTTTCCCTTCAGAGTGGCTGCTGCTTCTCCATCTTGGTTTTTGGGTACAAAGAACATGGGTGCTGATACTGGTGAATTGGAAGGGTGAATAATTCCTTTTTTGATGTTGACATCCAGATATTCCTTGAGAATGACTAACTCACAAGTAGACATGGGATACTGGCTCTTTGTTGGGATTTGGGCTCCTGGATTCAAATTGATGGTGCAATCATACACCCGGTGTGGGGGTAACACGGCTGCATCTTCCTCCCTGAACACATCTGCGAAGTAGTCTGCATATTTTTCTGGCAGTGTTGATCCTCCCTTGTTTTACAGTGGAGTGGGGGGTAAGTTTTCACTGCTTGTAAGCAATGTTGTTGGCATTTAGGGAGGGAAGTGAGAGTGTCCCTTACTCCCAACTTATAACTGGGTTGTGCAATTGAAACCATTCTATACCCAGGATTATGGGCACTTGCAAGGTAGCAGTTACATAGAGCAGGGTTCCTCAACCTTGACAACTTTAAGATGCATGGACATCAACTCCCAGAATTCCCCAGCCAGCATGGCTGGTTGGGGAATTCTGGGAGTTGAAGTCTACAGGTTGCCAAGGTTGAGGAACATTGACATAGAGTGTTATGAACTCTATATGTTCTTTGATTGTCAATTGCAAAGGAACTGTGTGCTGCAGGATTGGTCCTGCCCTTAGTAGCTGACCGTCAATAGTCTCAACTATCATTGGGTTTTCTAGAGCTTGGGTTGGCAACTTTAGTTTCTGTACCATTTCTATATCTATGAAATTAGTGGTTACTCCAGAGTCTACGAGAGCAGAAAGCTCCACCTTCTGCCTAGAATCTAAAGAAACAATAACAGGAGTAATTAGATATGCTTGCCTTTTGTCAGCTGTTTGAGCTCTCCTTAAATGGTAGATGGACCCCCTTCGGAGCTCCTGGGAGGGAGGCCAGTAAAGTTTCCCTGGGGCGCTATTTGGGGGCATGCTGGGCACTTGCTGGTTTTGTGTTCTGTTGATCTACAAGTTTTGCATCTTATTGCTGAAACAAAAACCACTGGCGCTTTTATCAGGCATGATCTTGCTATGTGTCCTGGGGCTCCACAGTAAAAGCATAGCCCCTGATCCCTTCTTCTTTGCTTCTCTCCTGATGATAGGGGTCTCTTGGCTGCACCGATTTGCATGGGTTCTCCCACGCTGGATTCTGAGGAGGCCATTGGGAGGGGTGGTATGGGGGAAGACAAATTGTAGGATCTCTTCTCCCTCCCCTTCCTTCCCTGCCTCAATTCTTCCAGTTGGGCATCTATAATTACACAACGCTGATATAGCTCATCCAGGTTATTTGGAGTGCCTTGTCTCACCAACTTGTCCCTTAGTTCATCATTCATCCCTTCCCTGAACTGGTCACTTAGGGCTAAGTTGTTCCACCCTACATCACCAGCAAGTAATTTCAAGTCCGAAATATCTGCCGTTGCTCTTTGTCCCTGCTTGAGTTTCTGGATCTCTTGACTAGCTGTGATTTTCTGTGTGGATTCTCCAAAGTGTCCTTTGAGTTTATGCATGAAATCTTGATAGTTGTCCAGCACTGGATTGTTCCCCTCAATGAACAGAATTGCCCACGTAGCTGCTTCTTCCTTCAGCAAGCTCAGCACAAAAGTCATTTTGGTGCGATCAGTGGGAAATTCCACTGGTCTGCCTGTCATAAACATTTCACACTGAGCGATGAATGTCCAGAATTGATCCTAGTTCCCTCTGAATTTCTCCGGCAAGCTCCCATGGGAATACAGGAGCATTGGCTGAGCCACCACCAGTTGTGTTGCTGTGGGCTGAGGTAAAGTTGCTGTGTTAGTTGTATCGTGGCATTCTGTAAATTGGTCATCTGTGTATCTACTTGCTGCTGCTGTTGTAACAACACTGCTGCCAGATGCTCAGTGGATAGTGGGGTTCCTTGAGGATCAGAGGGCATTCTCAAAATTCCTCTCTTTAGAAGAGAGTAGGAGATTTGCAAGATTGATGTCAGCCTTCCCAGGTAAACTAGACAGGAAACATAACTAGATGAGGTAATTCTACTTTATTGTAAAGCTACATTAACAGAATCTGGCAAGTCTGAAAGTACAAATCTCCCACCCTCCCTATTTACTGCCTGAGTAAGGGCGGGTCCTTCCTAAGTTTCTTTTGTTATTTTGTTGTGGACTCATTTCTCTTTTATCTGATCGTTCCCTAGGTGGCATCTCTTCCCCCCATCTTCCCAGGTTACCCTCACATTCCATCACACAAATAATGCTCAAGAAGGCATATTTATATGTACAAATTAACTGTGACTCTTGGTGTAGTTTGTATTATATTTTCCAGTTGGATTTATTCCACTGTGAATTGGGTTCCTCAAATTTTATATAAGAGTGAAGAGACACTCTTCCCCAAAACTGCACTTAAGTAGAAACACAAAAAAGAGAAAGAGAAAAAGCTACTTAGTCTGAAACACCAGTCCTTTATTCGCTTATTCTGAGAATTCTAAAGATGTGATGGCTAACCTGTTGTGTCAAAAGTTTTCTATTTTTTTCAATTGTTTTCTTCACACACATTATGCAAAGAGCCAGCTCTCTGGTGAAGGCTCTAGTGCTGGGAAAGGTGGAAGGAAAGAGAAGAAGAGGACGACCAGCAGCAAGGTGGATGCGCTCAGTTACAGTGGTGATGACAGCACCGCTGGGAGACTTGAAAGAACAGGTTAAGGGGTAGATCGTCATGGAGAAAATCTATCTCAAGGTCACTACAAGTCAAAAACAACTTGTTGGCCCATAAGCAATCATAAGCAATCTGTTGTTTTCTTTTTGAATTGATTTTTCTGATTTTATTCTCACAAAAGGGAGCTGTACTTCCAATCTGTTCAAAATCAACAGAGAACATACTATTGGTGCTATTTGAAACTAATTTTTTTATTTTATTACAAGCGTCTATCTCACAGGTTATGCCTCAAATTGCTTCAGATTCAACATTATGGTATCAGTGATGCCTTTTTCCTAATTATTTTATTCTGCTAGAAAGTTTAATCAGGAATTAAAATGATTTAATTACTTTCTTGTTCTTTTTGCATAAGTAAATAAATAAAAGGAACCATTAAATGAGAGGAAATACAGAGGAGGAACTAAATAATTAAGAATCAGTGCACCACCCATGCAGAATTCACAGAGAGAAAGCTTCTAACTAAATGTATAGAACTTTGCTGAAGGAAAAAACAGCAGAAATTTGGCCACTGGTGTGGTTAGATAATATTGCCCTTGACATAGTTCCTTGTGGAATCACTATCTTAATTCCAATTTTTAACTGATTACTAAAGCAATACCTCAATAGCTCTAAATGGCTCTATTGTGGAAGTCATCTCAAGATCAGGAAAAAATGGAAAGGAAACAAAAATTGCTCAATGTGAGTGCTAATGAAAGCAGAGACAGGTGTTACACAGTGTGGGGATAAGAGTTTTACAGACAGACAAGAATACTCTTATTTTCAACAGGGAACATTTGAAAGAATGCAATATTTGAAGAAGAACCTTTCGGGATTGAATTTATGTTGTTTTTCCCATTTCCCATAATATTCCTATTTAATGGCTTAGGTTGGCCTTCAGACATTAACAAATGGTAGAACCTCAGAAGTTTTTTTGGCTGATTTCCACAACCGAAACCATAAAAGAAACAAGCCAGCTTGGGGTTTTATTTTTCTAGTTAATGGGTCACTCTATTTGCCATCTAGCTTTCAATCTTCTAGGTGTGTTTGGAGAGGTGGTGAGGATGCTAAACCTTTCCAAATCAGACCCTCTAGTATTTTTATGGATAACATATATAGTAAAGTTTTAAAAACTGTAAATTGAAGAGAAACTGGATGACTGGAATCCACATAATAGTAGTGGTGGTAGAATATAGTATGTAGAAAATGCAAAACAATTCTGCCTTCCTTGTGACTCAGAGGTTGAAAAACTCAGAATGCCAAGCAGACTTATCTAGAGTAGTTGGGTGTTTGAGTATCAGACCCTTGTTTTATGCTTCCAGAAATATTACCATGGAAAAACTGAATCTCCCTGGCCCCTCCATGCCAAGGGGCAAACGAGTCACCCAGGCGGTAAAATAGAACTGAGCAGTAGAAGAAAAATAGAACCTGGAAATAGAGAAGCATCACTAAGTCTTGAAAATAAGCAGTGTATCACCTTTGTCTGCCAGGAGCTATCACGAAATCCCGGACAGGAAAATAAATAGCTCTTTTTTTCCTGTGGTGGAGAGTTAAGAATATAGATAATGACTTTCTCCTAAGTCACTCTGCAATGCAGCTTTTCCAGCGGGGTGGCTGAAATATCTTAGATCTTTGGCAAATGGGTCGTTCCTCCTTCTTTTCAGTTGTCCTGCTGCGAGACTCAGACACATTGGGTACAAATTATAAATAAGCTAAGAGGGCTTTTAAAAATAGTCCTACTCATCCCCCACCTCCCTTGCTTCATTCTAAGAGGCATGCTTGGCCCCGTCTGGAATGGAAAGACCATCACATCTGGGAAGCTGAGCAACATCTGGATTCTTTAGCCACAAACGGCACTTTTCTGGTTGAGGAGGAGATTGGTTAAGGAGGGGGGAAAGATGATTCCGGAAGGAGGGGGAAAAAAGTTCCAATTTTCAGTCTGTTAAATTGTGTTCATGAATTTAACTCTTCACTGCCATTTCAGCTAAACAGGAACTGGAAGCCAGAGATCAGATTTGAGGTTCTTCACAGCAAGTAACATTTCAGGGTACTTTCTGCAAAATCCACATGCTTCATTATTATTCAGAGTGTAATATTGGGGAATATTTTGCTTGAATCTGGACATCAGTATGATCTGTTCTAGACAGGGAAACCTGGACTTACTAATAACTTTGTCCAAGTCTATGTGTTCCTCAGCTGATTTCACAAATCAACTTCTCTTGTCTATGGCCATTAGAAGCGTAGCCTTAAAAATTAAAGGATGTTCTCCGCAATCTTTCAAAAGCATCCACCGTATGACATTTGTTAGACTTTAAGAAAAAGGGGGAGGGCAATCTGTGGACTGTGGGCCACATATGCCCTGAGCCCTCAAAGCCTCCCAAGGTCTGATGCCAAAATTCACTGGCAAAAGACCTATTTTTGGCAGCACGTTTTCTTTGTTTTTGTTCCAAAGACCAATGCAAATAGGGGTGTTAATCCATTTCTAGCTTAATGCACCTGTTTGAATCTGAACCCCCACAAAATTTCTGTCTTCTAAAAATTTCAGTGATGTAATGGCATCACCAGCCACCCCCACCCCCACCCCCGCCAAAGTCCCTAAAATAAAGTGCAGTCTCTGGTCACAAAGAAGTTGCCAGCCATTGTAGTAAAGAGCCACAAGATGATGATGATGGTGGTGATAATGATGACAACGATGATAATTTATTAGTCTTGTATGTTGCCCGACTCTCAAATGACTCTGGGTGGCTCACAATAAATCAAACAAATAAATTACAATTAAATCAATAACGTAAAACGTAAAGATAAAAGATATCAGGCGTGATGAAGTTAGGGTTTGACTCTCCCTTGCTGAAGGCTAGGACACTAGGAAATTATCTCTTTTCAGGGGGAAACTTGTTTGGCAAATTTGTGCTTCTCCTATTCAGATCTTTGTTACATAAGCTCAGTTATCCTCTGTTAAGTGAGGAGGTAATATTAGTCCTTGAGAAGATAAGTATTTTTATCCAATAACTAAACATACCTCGTTTAACTACTGGATAAAAATATTTATATTTAATCCCCCGAAGGTAGCTGAATAAATTAGCAGCTTTTGAAAGCTGGTGGCCAGTGGCCATGTTTTCTCAGTAAATGTGATAAAATAATTAACATTGTTCACTTTATTGTGAGTCCTCATCCCCTGGCAAATCAGCAATTTGTACCATACAATATTATAATTCCCAATCATTTTATTCAGTCCCGTCCAAAGCATTTCTAAGTCTATGGAAGCTTAAAATGTGAAGTTCTCCTGTATGAATGCCATGAAAATGCATAATCAATCCTTTATCATTCAGTTGGTAGCAATTGAAAATACTCCATGTTTAGGGCAGGACAGGGAAGAAATATTTTAATCAGGGAGGAAGAGAAACAAAAGCACAAATTCTGTTAAAAGAAGCCTTGTGGGGAGAAGCGAAAAAGCTGCTCAGGTGGACGAAGACGGTTGTGGGAAACCAGCCTTTCTACTCATACACCGGCTGCCATAGTATCTCAGATGCACTGTGCCCAAGGACAAAGCCAGGCATTGCCCATCACCCACAACCTGGCACTGGCCACCATACAAAGTACTAATGGTGTGTGCTCGCTAGCTACTTCCTTCATACTCAATGTGTTAATAAATGATTATTACATACTGTCAATGCCTTAAGTCCCTGGTGCTCTGTCACAGGCTAAATCAACTTCCTGAAAGACATCATCCTGCTGGAATTGCTTGTGGATGAGAGGTACTGCATGGGACACAGTATCTCAGTTTATAATCTAATAGAAAATTGCAGTGAAATGTGTGGCTGGTTATTTAAATCAATGTATGAACTGGTCTCTTCTTCTTCTTCATCACATCTCCTGGCTGTCATCATTCACAGAATCAGAACTGGAAGGAGCCATTTAAGCGATCAAGACCAACTTCCTGCTCAGTGCAGAAATCCAAATTCGAGCACCCCAGACACATGGCAGTCTAGCTTCCACTGGAATAAATTTGGTGAAGGGGAGCACAGTCCCTCCCTGGGTCTTATTACTATATGGTGAAATTACAATTTAATGGGTTAGGGTTACGGTTAGGGGGAATTAGGGGAGGGGGAATCTGCTATTACTGATTGTGCATTAAATTGGATAGTAGGTGTTCATTGTGCAAGATGGAATTTGTGTTGTTGGCATAATGGCACAATCATTCCATTGACATAAAACAACTGAAAAGCAGCAAGAATCACATCCATTGCATCCAAAGTCTGTTGCACTGAGGTCTGCTAAATCACTTTTACTGTATTACTGTTTGTGATTTTCAGTGTGAATATACCTTCTCAGATTCTTGATACAGGTAGTCCACTTTCACGACTGCCTCATTTAGCAACCGTTCGCAGTTATGACAGTGATGAAAAAGTAACTTTACAACCAATCCTCACATTTATGACCTTCACAGGTCTGTAAAACAAAGGAAAGCTGAGGTAAGATCACAAAATCATGATGTTTCACTTAGCAACTGCTTTGTTTATCGACTGAGTTGCCGGTCCGAATTGTGGTTGCTCAATAAGGACTACCTGCACTTCTTTTATCGATAACTTTTTGGTTCTCATTTATAACTATGCTCTTTTCCTTCCTTTCCTTATATCCCAATTCTTCTCTGTTTTGATTATTTTCCTTTGCTCTCATTTTCCCTGGTCAAATTACCTACATTCTTTGCCTCTTGATAATATGAACCCAGAGCAAGCAAAGGTTCAGGGGATGACTCCTGAAACAAGAAGGAGCACCTCAGAGAGATCCTTCTGGCTGCCCAGCTTCTCTATGGAAGACAAGCTAAGGTCATCACTCCTGATGGCTTTACAGTTGCCACTGCTAGAGGAAGAACACATTGCTCAGCTCCCATCTCTCAACATCCCTAACCCTTGGCTTTGCTGCCTAAGACTCATGGGAACTGATTTAGTTGCTTTTAACTTCCTTAAAGAATTGTGGATAGACCATTACTGCTTTGGTGGATTCCAGTATAGATTTTTAGGTGCGTTCATTATTCAGCAGGTTGCTTTATAATTTCTGTGGTTCTCTTGGCTGGGAACTTTTTCTCCCAACTTTTCCTAATTGTGTTTAATCCCAAAGGACACCACTGTGTAAGGATGCTTGAGGATTTCAATTTTTGCAACTTCCTACATGAAATTACCTGAGGGCTGCCAAGAGAGTACCCCAGGGCAATTAAATTCATTTTGCATTGAAGTAACTTAGAAACTGATTCTTCTCCTAACTCCTTTTTGTTGTTGAAAAAAAGCCATAAATCTGATCACATAAAGAGAGTATATGCCACCCTAACCTCATTACAATAGTCTTAATCTACTGTGAAGAATGTAAACCAGGATTGGTTGAAGCATCATATGGATTTATATTTTGTAGGTATCAGATAAAAAGTAAAGTCTGCCTTGACACCTGGTAGCTATGTAGATACATCCATGTTGTTTTTGTTGCAACAATTTTAAAGTTGCTATTGCTTTCTTCTGTGACTTTTTTTTACCTTCCGGACATGGGACTTCCAAGTGATGTCCCATCCATTATTAAAACCAAGATCAGCTAAGTGCAGCCATCTTGCAGTGAAACAAGTCATCCACTCTTGAGAATTGTGCTGTTGCCTGTGATTGGGGTAAGTTATATACATTACTTGTAACTAGCATGACTTGAAATAGACTAACATGTTATTATTTCAATGCAGTCCCCCAGGATAATTTTTCCTTTCACATCTATGATCTCAAAAAGATAAAGAACATTATAGTAGGTGCTGATTTAATACTAAAGTGTTAGAAAAATGCTTCCCTGGTTAATCAAATGCTTAGTTCTGATTTTTATGACTGGACTCTAATAGCATTCCAGTGTCCAAGAATCCTTTTTTCCAAATTTTCTTTGTAATTATTTCCTTTGTTGCTTGAGCGGTGTTTGCTTTAGACTTAGATCTAATCTTAGAACTTTTTTTTTTTTTAATGGGGGATTATGACCCTAGCAACTTCAGGCATATCACTGCTCAGATAGGAGGAAAGAAGCTGGTGGTACTAATTAAATATCTATCATGAGTTCCATGGGTGGCAGGCTGAAAAAACCGTGACAAAATTAAATGAAAAGCAGGTATCTGAACAATTACTTAAGGATATTTAGGTTATTGCAGAAAAAACAACCTTTTGTCGTTTGGTTCTACTGACTGATTAAACCGTCTTGTAGAGCTGATGAACATATACATATATCTTCTAATTAGACAATGCTTGATGATTGGCAGCTGAATGCCAGAACAGACTCCAGCAAGCTCAGTGGCACCCCATTAGTAAGGAAGGTGCCATCAGATACAATGGAGTTAATGTACAACAGTGTACACACACACACACACCACACACACTAACCAGGAGGCCCACTGGAATGGGGAGATGGTTTCTATATGGATAGATTTATAAGAGATGGAGGATTAAGTGAATTAAGCATTTATTCCACAAGACTGAATAAAATTTATGATCTATTTATTGTTCATCGCTGAACTTGATTACTTTTAGGTCCAATAGCATTTTATTGATTTCCTGTGTTATTCAGGACTTAGCTAGAGTATTGTAAGATTAAGCATGTTAGAAATACAATAGAGAGTTATGGATTGGAATCAAAATGGCAAGTTGTCTCTTCATTTTCCAAGCCATTTATGAAATGTCACGTGTTTGGAAAACTCCATGCCCAATATGCCTGAAGAATGAATCACTGGCCCTTGATCAGACTTAAATTCCCAGTATACCTTAGTCAAACTGTTGTCACTGGGAGATTTAATTTTTTTCATATTGTGTGCTTGATAAAGAGGAATCTCTTCAGTTCATTGCAGAAATTGCATACCAGTGTGTGTGGTTTTTTTTTTAAATAAAGTCATGTGCTAAAATATGCTATTGTCAAGATTATTTCTGAGTAAGGATCTGCTAAATAAGAACACATCATAATTTATGTTATGTCTACTGCTGAGTTGAGAAAAATGGAATTCAGGAATTCCGGGTACTTCTCTTATGGTTTGCCCAAATCACTGGCCTTTCTCGTAACTTACTAGTGGAGCCCAAGATGGTGCATATCCTTGCTTGGAAGCAATGGAGATGAGACAGCCCTGCTTGTGGTGTGGGGACCTGAGATTCACTGAACATAAGGGTGTAATGTATTAGATGCCCAGCTATGTTAAGAGTTCAATAGATAGCAGGTGTCATGTTGGTCCCACTGAGTAGGAGATGCCGAAAGAGTGAAATGATCTTTTGATTAGGCCAGCTTCTTTAATTAAGGAGTAGGCAAATGTTTAAAATTTACAGAACTTTTCCTAAGGGAATATGCATACTAAATCACTGTCAGTTTGTAATCAAGTCCTGAGGAACAGGGCTATCAATATCAGCACGAGTTCTTCATGCTTGTTTATCTCAACTGGAGTGGTGTTTAGGATCATGTATTTAGGATCAGGCTCAACAGAATAAGCTGGGGAGGTGCATGTGTGGGAAAGAGTTGGACTCTCTTCCTAGATTATTCACCCTCAGCTTTAGCTGAGCCTGTCCCGTATTAATCCTCGGAAGTGATTTTGCTGTCGCCGCCTGCGGCCCCTTGCCTGGCTTCTAATTAACTCCTTGCGCCTCTGGTTTTGTGTTTGGCAAGTACCCCACCTTGTTGGAACGCCCCTCTGCTTCCCCCCACCCTCCCCAGGGGCATTCCTCTCTCAACCGGCCAGCTCACCAAGGCAACGTGGCAAGCATCCCCCCTAATCCCCAGGCGCTTCAGCCCGTCACCTACTGGCTGTTAGGTGGCCTATGCCTGGGACAGACAATTAGGGACAAAGCGCTGAGCCCCAGGGGTCTAACACAAACCTTCATGGGTAGGTTGTGTGGCATTCGGGGAGTTTAATGAATTGTCCATCATGTCTTTCAGTGCTGCTCGGCCAGGCTGGATTAATCTGAGAAGACCCAGTGGGGTAGAAGACACTAAGCCTGTATTTATTACTCTTCCATTGTAACTAATTGAGGTAATTATCTGTGACTCCAGCTCGGCGTGACAATACGGCATTCACTCAGCCAAAGCTGCCACGCTGGGAGATCTCAGGCTTCTCCAACCACGCACATGGAGACAGAGCCCATGGAATCCTGGGAGAGTGGCAGCTTCCCACAAACCTTTGTAACTCTCTTGAAACTAAACCTACATTCTATGATGTTCATCTTTCGATAGGCAGATACTGCACTGATTTTCTACTTGATTCAGACATTTCCTACCATGGTGGTTGAATGAATGAGTCTTGAGGTGTATCTTGACCACTATTGTCTTATGCTTTCTGGAGTTTTCATCAGTATTTTTATAAGTTCTCCGTCTCGAGTGTAATGGTGCTCTCAGAGGCAAGAGGCAGAAACATTTCTGAAAACAAAAGAGCTGCAGGCTGACAAAGAGCATTCTTTTGTAATTGGTAGCAGGCCCAAGTTTTTTATTTTTTTAATGGGATGAACTACCTAAATGCTTAGATTAAATGTCAAACGATGTCTTGAAATTCTGGAATGCTGTATCATTCTGACCCATGGACCAGGCTCTCTATCAAACATCTACAAAGGTAGTGGAAATCACAGGGAAGGTAAATAATAATTGCCCCTTGCTGGTTATATAATAAGGTTGTACCTGAGCCTAATGGTTGGCCACCAGTATCTTGTATCCTTTCATAATTAAAAATGCTTTTTGTCTCAATAGGTGACTGAGGCCCTTCACCAGAAATCAGGTAAGACAGCTCTGGATGGATCATCGACTTGTGTAGAATATATTGGTATGGCTCTTTTTAGGAGTCTGGTGCGAACATAGGATACCTGTTCTCGCTAGTCTGCATTGATTGCTAAAGTCCTTCCAAGCATAATCAAATCCCTGGTGATAACATATGTAAAACTACGACTGTTTGGACCAGTGTAGGTTGGAGAACATTTTGTTGATGATGGCATGATATATTATTTTAAAAGGTATAGTCTATGTTTGAGTGAGGCACGATTCCATCATTCAGAGGAGGAAACAACTTTGCTAGGAGAAACCTGTATTTACAAGCTCATAATCTAAAACGTTATTTTCCACTTTCCCCTGCTTCTGTGTTTAAGTACTGCCCAAAAATTACATTATAAAATTAGAATGAACTACAACATAATATAGACAGGCATTCTGAGCTCAAATGATGTTCTTTAAAATTTGCTTTCAAATTATATATTTCTGGAGCTGCTTCCCTAAAGGTTTCTCAAGTTTTCAGCTCATTCTCAGTCCATAGACCAACTTCTTTCCTTTTTTTTTGGCAGCCAGTATGTTAGCAATATGGCCACACTTTTGCAACCTTTTCTCTAAATCTAGTCTTGGAGTACGAAGGAAAGCATGCTGGTTGCTGTCGTTGCAAAACAAAAAACAAAAAGTTAAATATTTGGAGAAAAGTGGAAAAATCCTGCTAAGTGGCCTCCTTTTTTGTGGGCATACCTTTAATATGACTTACACCTCTAAGACTGAGCTGGGCCAAGGCAATATGCAAAAATTCTAGTAATGTCCCTTAAATCCCTTGCAAAAGACAAACTATTGCTAACTAACCCCTCTCCAACTCAGTATAAATAAAGTGTCCAGAATGTGTTACAGGGCGTTTTCCTTTGCACTGAATTTTGAATTTTGCCTTACATCAAAGCCTCCACTGCCGCCATTATGAGATAACCAGAGTTGGCTTTTTTCCGCAGTCTAGAGTTTGCTTCAGTCTGACAGAATTATACATCGCTGCTATCTTTGGGGGGGGGGTCGCGGGGGGGCGGTAGGCAGGACTTAGTATCAACAACTTTGTGGCAAGCAACATTTCAACCAGTGCAGCCTTCAGGATTACTACAACTCTACGACAGCAAAGCTACAGCTGTCACGTTTTGACGGTAGGCAGCAGTCTGAAGCCCAGAGGTGTGGCTCCAAGTCACACCCACAGCTCCAGCACGAAGTCACCCGTAAGTGGGGCACAAGGGCCACCATTTGCTAAGAAAGCAACTTTTCCCAGGAAGCCCGGCTGTCGAGAAGGGAGCAGCCTGCACTAACAGGTGGCCGGGCTCTGAGTTGCTACGGTGACCAGAGGGCTGGGTGGAGAGACTTCCTGTTCTCCCAGTGACCTGGCCACAGAAGGGAGCGCTGCCAGCCCAAGGAGCAGAGAGGTGGAGGCCTTGGCTAGACCCCCTTATCCCAACTGGCTAGACCCCCCCCCCCCATTAGATTTCCTCCTGAGCTGAAACACACCAAGCAGGGAGGTTGGAGCTGAGCCCGGTGCCAAAGCCACGGAGGATGACGGCAGAGCTTCCGAGGTGGGAAAAGGCTGCAGGCAACCTGCCCACCCTCTTCCAGTTACTGGGTGGTCTGTGCTGTGCCAGGAGCTGTGGCATTTGCGGCGTGTGGGCAAGGAGTGTAAGGGAAGGCCACCGTGTTTGGTCCAAGGGGAGTACCATGTCCTACTTCTGGGTGAATGTGCATGTTTGACAGACTCATTCAGGCCTTGTCCTCATGCTTTATCCTCATATACAAGATGGAGCCCTTTCCCTTTCGTTTCCCCATCAATAAGGCTATCAGATCTGGGCTGCATGCTTTGGACAGACACCAGGGGGCACCAAAGAGAGATAGAAAGCTATACATCTTGGCCCCGGTGTAGAGGTTGTCCACATTTTGGGAGCTCAGATCTGCTAACCCTACTCATCAATGCATTTTTGCATGGACCCTTACCCCCTACTGAGCTGCACAACTGTATGTTTGCATACACATGCACTTATTTTCAAAATTCTGCAAAACCATTCCCTTCAGGATTAGAGCAGCTTTAACCCTGCTGGATTAAGGAAGTTCGTTGACCGGGTTGTTCCAAAAAACTTTGAGGGAATGAAAATAGATATGCCCCCTCACAAACAATTTTTAAAACTGCTGAGAATGTGTTCCTTGCCATCATTATGCTATTATGTATATTTATTTGTACTGCTTTAACTGTTTGGGCTCTTGTTCCTTTTTTTCCCACCACCAGTGTTAAAATCTCATGTCCCCAAAGTTTTTGCCCGATGGCAGATTTGCACAAGCAGGTTCTGTGAACTTTTATTAATTAACAACTCACTGGCAGGCAAAAACGTTTTGGCGGGCAAAAAAGGAACAAGAGCCCCCCTTTTTACTGAGATGGAGTGTACACATGCTGCTTAGAGTCAGTTGTGATTGAAGTGGGAAGGAAGAAAAGTGGAATGCAATAGGAATGAGGTCCTTAGGAAGTATGAAGGAATAGGGTCAAGAATAAGTGGGTACTGAATGAATGTGGACTGAATACAAAAATAAATGACTAGTATGAGAAGTCTGTCAAGGTTGTTGGCCATGCAGACAGAACGAATGAGGACTGAATATCAGAACCATATGAAGGAAGACTGAATGGGGCAAGAGAAAGGAAAAGTCAAAGAAAATGGTAGTTGGATGGAATTGATATGATCCTCCAAAAGAGAGGTGAGAAATTTAAAGAACAAAAGGCAATGTATGAAGCAGTACATGGATGTGTTTGAAGCAAGGATGGCTTGCAAGGACAGAAAGGCATGAGTAAGTATAGTGAACAGCATTGGTATGAACCAGATTTAGCTATATTCCCTTTTCTTTTTTCTTATCTCATATCTTTTACTGTAATTTCTTTGCTTTACTTTTTCTTATTCCTTTTCTGGGCTTTGTAAAAGGTTGCTAATCCTGAAAGGGACTAACATGATGGACTGAGCTGTAAAAAGTCTTTGATCATCATGTTTGCTTCCTATGTATATCTAGATGCCTATTTATAAAAATATAAAACTCATATTCAAGCTTTGTCTATCTATTCAGATTCATGCAGACACATTTATATCCTGTTATTGCATCACAAAAACACATAGGTCATACATGGGCATCAGGCCCCCACACATTTGTTCTCCTAGTTCCTGCTGTATTTCAAGCCCTAATTATAGTTCCAGGATAGCCTTTTCTCCATATCAGGAATGAAAGATTCAAGAACGAAACTAGACTGTGTCTCTGGAGGTATTATTTTGGGGAGTCGCTTCCTGCTGTGTCTATACCTACACTGGGATGGAGCACATTTTTTTCTTCTGTCTTTGACATTTGTCTTCCAGGTCTATCAAACAGAGATAAATGAAACAGTGCCCTTCCGCCATATTCAGGCTTATGCATGAGTTACTTCAGATCCCAAAAAGAATAGTTAAATCCCAGTTCAATGCATGATTTGTGGAAGTACACTGAATTCAATGGGACTTTCTTCCAAGAAATTGTGCAGGATAAGTGGAGGAAACACTCTTTGGTCTGACTATTTTAGCATTTTGTTCAGCAGGGGTATTGGTGGTCTCAGAATAGTTGGAGGAGGATTGAAAGTTAACTTTTACAAAGGACAGAAGAATCATATTTTCTACCCATGCTTCTGATAACAAGTTAACATTCTTATTCTTTAACCCAGCAGCTGAATTCTGTACAGAAGACTTTGCATGAATGACCCAGCTATATATTTGCTTCAGCAGGCCACGTAGATGGTGTTTCTTCAAGCACAGAAAGTTAATCTTGTTCAGATGTGGAAAAGAATGCCATGTCACAACCAGTGGAATTAGGTGTTCTGCTGACTCATAATAAACAGAATGCAAAAACTTGCATTTTGAAGGCAATTTAATTATTGCTTTTGGGCAAGATACAGTATGAGATAAGGCCAGGATGGTGATGATCTGAGACCTAAATTCTAGCCCAGTATGTTTTATTGTAGCAGTATAAAATGCTTTGTGGTTTACAGTTTTAGAAATAAGGGAAGAAGGAAGGCGTATCAGTAAAAAGAAGGATGGGGGTGGTCTGGTCTTCCACATTCTCCCCTAGCCACCAGTTATGCTGTGTACAGGCAAGCTTGTTCCATACTACCTGAAGCTTTGCAGGGCAAGGAGGCATTATTTCTGCCTGTTCTCTCCCCACCCTATCCTTTGCTTCCTGCTCTCCACTCTTATGAATCAAACCATCCACTGTTCGGGAAAAAAGAATGATTGATGGGAAACTAGAAGCCAGCTGGCCACCATCACAAATTGGAAGCAGATTGTTGGGCTTGTGTCATGGCAGGAGAACAACAAAGTTAGCGAGGACTTGCCCTGACTAAGCTGCTCACATGGACACTTGTCCCCAGTATGCAGCCAACAGCGGTTTCACATCTGGATGCTCCCAACTGTCTCACCACAGAAATGACACCTCATCCTAAGGTTCCCCTGGAGGGGACCCAGATCTGCACTGTTTGTTTTCTGTAGCGAAGAGACAGCCAAGCTTAAGCATGACCGTCTGTGTTAGCCAGGAACAAGCTGAAAACAAACACCACACCTTCTTCAGCTCTCCAGGGGGCACAATGGGGAGCAGAGGAGAATGTTTTCTCAGAAAGAAAGTTCACAAGCCCCAGAAATGGGGAGGCTCTCTGTGAAGAATGGGGTACAGGGCTTCTGCAACAATAACACTGTTCTCCCCCACTGCTGTAGGAAGCTGCTGAGGCCCCTGGGTGACGTATCTGCTGTGGGCTCCCCAGATGAGAGGCTCCCGTGGTAATTTTGGGTTGTGGTTGAGCTAGGATCTGTCCTAATTGCAGGGTTGGAACGGCAAGCAGGAGGCTCTGGTGTCACCAAGCGTCCAAGGTCTGGGCAGAAAGCCAGGCCCACCTGTGGTCACACTCCCCACCCCCAGAAAATATCACTGAACGCTGGACGAGCAGAAGAAAAAGAAAGGGGTATAGAGCAGGAGCCTCTCTGAATACACGAAGAAGTCACCCTTTGTGAATATCCACATTCAAATATATAACGTCCCCTCCCCCCTCCCCCCAGAAAAAAGAGAAGGAAACCTATATAGCTCTGATAGGGGAAATAAATAATCCTTATTTTTTTGAGGAAGAGAGTATTTAGTTCCACTTTACAGGAGAACCTGGAAGACAACATCAGTTCGGAGTCCGCAAATTAGCTATAATCTGATCCTGAATTCAGACAAATAGAAATGAAATCACAATTGTTAATGCTTTATACCCTAAGAAGTGCTTTAGAAATTATTATTCACTGATACTCTAGCTACTGGACTACTGTTCTGTATGTACAATGTGTGATTATTGAGTTAGATTCAAACAGAGACAAAAGAGTGCAACCCTATACATGCCTATGCAGAAATAAGTTACATTACATTATTTGGAATTTATTTCCAGGTCAATGGATGTAAGCTAAAGCAAGACAACCTGCCTTCTATGCCCCTTACAATAATCTTGTGCAGTTCGCAGAACCAACTCCTCAGTTGCTGCCAAAATTTAATGCTTTGAGAGCATTCAGTTCATTAAGTACACTTAAGTTCAGTGTTGCTAAAATGAATAAAAATCCATTGAAATAAAAGCTTAAAACTCCCTTTTTCACCCTGGTCCCTACCCTTGGCCAATAAAACAAATACCAAGTATAGTCTTCACCAGATTTTTTCCCTCACCCGTATATTTAGAGTCGCAACTTAAATTATTCAGCCACACTTAATTCCTGTTGAAATACATGGGAGCTATTAGTCATGAATTAACTGAAATCCATACATTTGAATCGGAATGGTGTAACTAAATTCATTTGAAGCCAACCCATCTGATACGTCTATAAGCCATCATTTTTCTAAAATGTCTCATATAAGCGTAACTAGATCTTGAAGGTACTTCTAATGGTCCAAAATCTACTGAAGACAGAACTTCAATAGCATTTGGTTGAATGTTTTGTTCTCACCAACTTTAATTTCACTTTGAATGACTGATGATGATTTATTTATTGATATTTTATTTGGTTTTCCTGTGGCATTTGTTTTTTACTATCAGTATTTTTATAATTTATTCTTGTATTGTGGTAATTTTGATTAGTTATGGGTAGTTTTATTTATATTTACTGTTATGGATGTTCTTGTTGATTGTTTTGTAAGCCACTGTGCATCTGTACTGATTTGGTAGTATACCAATAGAATAATAATTATTATTATTATAATTTAAATGACTTTTTTGGCACTTGCTTCAAATAAATCTTTCTCCCCACCTCACAAATATTGCCTCTGACGAGGAAATTCTTTTGAAAGGAGGTTTTATGGTATAGTAGTCTAGAATGTATTTTCAAGGCAAAACATGCCCAGATCTTTGGGCATCTTTTTTTATTTGAAAAATCAAGTCCCTTTTAAGATATAAAAGACTTATTAAGGGAAGCTATTTTAATGGTCAGAATAGTTAGTAGAATAGTCTGATTTGGTATCAGACTAGAATATCAGAAAGAAATTATGTGAAGGAGGGTTGGGACTCTATCTGACAGTGTAATAACTCTCCAAAAACTGAATAAAATGGGACCAAATTTGGTATGGTAGGGGAAGCCCACAAAAGAAGGTTGGCTAAAAAATGGGTCAGATCCAGTCAGGAGTTTATGGAGAAAGAAATCTAGAATACTTTTCCCCAATGCATCCCATGGGAGAGGAAGCTGGGCAGCAGCTCAACTTCCCTTCTAAGCCCCCTGCCTCCTCATCATGTGACCCAGATTAATCATGTGATTAAGGGGTGGAAAAAGAATTCCAGAATCTGGAAAGGATCTACATTCCTTTCCCTTTTTAAAAAATAATGATTGGAAAATGGTGAACTCCTCTTATCCAGAACTACAGTATTCAAGTGCCTCCTGATCAAGGGAAGAGCGCAACTGGCACACAGTGTGAACCTGTACAAAGACCCTCCTGGCCACAGCTGCCACATGCTCTTCAAGCAGTAGCTGTGAATCCAGAAGGAACCCAAGTTGCACACCAGTCTTGACAGGACAAGTGCATCCCCATCCAAGACCAAAGATGGTGACATCCCCATCCCAGAGGGTCCAAACAGCCACAGCCACTCAGTCTTGTTAGGATTGAACTGAAGTCTGTCCTGCCTCATCCAGACCCGAACAGCATCCAGGCACTGGGTCAATACATTAACAGCTTCACCTATGCCACTTGGGGTGGAGATGTAAAATTGGGTATCATCAGCATATTGATGATACTGCATCCTGAATTGGCAGATAAACTCACCCAGTGGTTTCATGTAGATGTTGAACAGGAGAGGGGAGAGCATCAAGCCCTGAGGCACCCCACGCAAGAGGGGCTATGGACAAAGTCTCTCCCCAGCTGTCAAAACCAACTGGAACTGACTGCTGAAGAAGGAAGTAAACCACCGGAGCATAGTGCCTCCCACTCCGAACCCCTGCAGCCAGTCTAGAAGGATACTGTGGTCAATAGTATTGAAAGCTGCTGAGAGTTCAAGGAGCACTAAGATGGATGCACTACCCCATCCTGGCTCCATGACAGGTCATCAGCAAGCACGACCAACACTGTCTCTGTACTGTACCTTGGCCTGAAGCCAGACTGAAACATATCCAGATAACCTGTTTCCTCCAAGATCCTCTGTAGCTGTCACCCAACCACCTTTTCCACAACCTTCTCCAGCAAGAGAAGATTGGAAACTAGTTGATAATTCTCCAAAGGGAAGGGTCCAGCGGAGGGGGCATACCACTGCCTCCTTCAAGGATGGTGGGACCACCATCTCTCTCAAAGAGGCTGAAACCACTACACGAACCTATCCCGTGGCCACCTCCCAGGCTGCTTGAATAACCCAGGAGGGGCCAGGATCTAACAAACAGGTGGCTGGACTGACAGACAAAAGGACCTTGTCCACTTCCTTGGGCATAACAGAATCAAACTCAGTCCAGATAACATCACAAGACCATTCCCTGGGCAACTCATTAGGACTTGCCCAGTCAGAGTCCAACACCAAGCGAATTGTTCAGTCAAATTCGCTCTTTGTCTTTCTCCAACAGTGCTCTAGGGGTCACTTCCAGCATTTCATCTCAGAGGTCCTTGGAAAACCAAAGAGCACCCTAAAATTGGCATGCAGAGAGGGGCCACATAGGAGCATCTGGTCCAGGGCTTATACTAGGCTGCAGCCAAGACCTCATCTGAAATGCCTGATGGGTCCTCAGGAAAAACCCCAAGCTCCCTCTGGCCCACCAGTTGCCTGGGGGCAGGCCAGCTGAATAGGCCCTCTCTCCCTGCAGACTAAGTGATCATCCAGTCACAGAAACAAAGTAAATAACTACTTGGAGACCCCTTCCCCAACCTGGTATTTTTCAGATGTGTTGGAACTATAACTACAATCTAAACAATTAGGGACTCTATTATAGAGATTGAACTGCTGCTTCCAGTTTTGAAGGAAATGCAAAAAAAAGAAGAAAAAAAAGCAGTGAACTTTATTAGTGAGCTAAGGTCTTCTGATTCTAGATGTCTGTGTTTGTATGTGCCATGCACACGTGTACACAAACATGAATATACATTGTCATTTAATCAAAGGGGATAATCTTGTATTCAAATATTCCTGGTTACCAAAGATATCCTAAACAACCCCTTTTTCTTTTTAGTTTGTTAATGCTGCTTTTCAGGGTTTAATTATAAAACTGTTATTAATTATTATGTTTTCGCTATTCTGTTTAATTTGGCTAATTCCCTCCCTTATTTTACTCAAGTATTCTCCCATTGTGGAACTCGAGTGGTTTTTTTCCACTTTTTAGAGGGAAAAAAATTACTCCTTTGCTTTTAGTACTCAGTAGATCTTCCCAAGGTTCAAAATCAGAAAGATAAAAGGGTAGATGTGTACTATATTGATCTGAAATGCTAGGAGTTCTTGTCCCAGTATACCTGAAGAACACCAGTTTGGAGAATGTTGACTTATAAAATAGCATGGTGAGTAGATGAGCTTTGTTCATGTTTTCTATAAAAGGAGAAGGTGGAGGAGGAGAGTATTCCAAGAAATGAAGATGAGCTGTGACTCCTATTCTTAATTAAGTGACAAAAATATTCTGCTGAGGTCTTTTGATATTTTACACAGCCATCTTTCAGGAAGCAATCTTGCCAGCAACAATTTGTGAGGCTTATGGGAAACCTAACTTCCTATCAACACACAACAGAACTGCAGCCTTGAAAGGAAGGATGTGAACCCAGGAGTTGCATCAGAGGGCAGATAAAGTCATGCCCACCCACCCCCACCAAACGTTACCCATCAAGAGTCCACTCATTTTTTTTCCTGTTTCCCAGACAGTGACCCTCACAGACACCAAGCAACTTAAATGTGGCTTGACTGCCTGGCAGCATGAAATTTCTATCATTCAGCATGGTCTGCTGTTGTGCCTTCTCCTCTATGAGCTGTAGATCCCTTTATATATTTTGTTGTCTACACACACTCTAAACACCCTGTCTCCTGTGTATTGGAATAGCATTCCTGAAATTGGTGTCTGTAACTCCCAACCAGTTCGCAACCGTGAGAACTGAGAATTCTGGGAGAAGTCCACATAAACTTTGAAGACACCAACTTGGGAAAAGCAGGACTAGAACCAAGGCAGGGCTCTTGGGAGTCTGCTTCTCTGAAAAGATCTGTTAGCTATGCATGTGTGTATGTGTGTGTGTGATCATGCAGATGTCTTGTGCAGAGGAAAATGAGGTATTGCTAAGCGTTGGCCTTAATGTGCATCATTTGATATCTTTGTTAATTTGTCATGGTTTCTTCCAAATCAACTTGGGGTTGGAGATAAGGAGAGTCCTAAGGACTGAATTAAAGATCCCTTATTCCCTTCACAGAACTACTGTTTCCGGCAATCCTTTGGGAGAGGGAACGCCTTTTAACAAATGTAAGTTGATTGTGTACATACATCTACAGAAAGGCACAGAACAAGAAGGTATCCCATGTAAATCCTAATGGAAATACTGAAGGAGATCATTAGCCCAAATGGCATGCTGTGCCTAATGGAATCTTGCTTCTAGCACATTCAGCATTTATACAAGTTTGATGTTTCTTTTTTGTCTGCATCCCACCCACCCCCAGATACTAATAGTATCACAGCATCACATCCTAGCATATTACATCTGTAGGGTTACTGTATTTTTACAGACTTCACTTGTATCTTAGCATGAGTAAGATGCATAGAATTAATACCCAATCTCTTTTTAAAAATGCTGATTTCATTTAAATAACTTTAAGTATAATATAAGGAAGAGACTTCTGTTCAACTTTAATCTGTGGAAGATGACCTAGCATGAGATATTTGATTCTGAACAAACCTAATAAGACATCTGCAGGCAGAGAAGATGGGAACTGGCCTTTTGGCGAGCCTGTGTCGTTTCTTTGTTGTTAAGTTTGTGGGTGAGAAGTTGTGCTGCCCTGCCTTGTAGAAGGTGACCCAGGAAGGGAAAAACATTCGCATCTACTTGCAACACTATTTATGGCTTGGATAAAAGGTTTCAACCCCACAGAATGGTGTTTGAGTTTTATATAAAATTACAGGGTTTTAAAGACACAAATTTGTAACTTTGCATAGTGAGATAGTCATCCAACAATGAATCACATCTTAGCATTCATCTAGATATAGAGATGAAATTAACTGTATCACTCATTTTAAAATAGAGCACAAAAGCAGCTAGGATGTTGTAGCTCCTTGAAGAGACTAATAAATGTATGACAATATGACCTTTCATAGACTACAATCCACTTCATCAGATGCAAGAAATGATACCTTTGGGGCTACACTGGAGGTGACATTATCACCATAGGGGACATAAAGACCTCCAAGCTAGATCAGACCATAGCAGGGGAGAAAGGCTTTTGTCCAGCTCCTTGCAGTATTTTTCAATGGACCCTTTTTTGCTCATCGAGGTTGCAGTTAGAATCAGGATTTCTCACCCCTGCTATTTCTTTCCAATTCTAATCAAGATCATAGAGAGATAAAAATTAAGCTTTCTACTCCCATATCATGGTGTCAATCTGGCTCACCCAGCTGTGCCCACTTTAATGTTTCTATGTTAAAACACACAATGTTTTTTTTAGAATATCACATCTAGTCTGATTTTCAGCTGATATCAATATGTGTTCTGAGTATAGCTGTGTGTATCTGAAGATATATAAATGCTAGTCCATAAAGCTTCTAAAGAACGATTACTTATTAAGTTGCTGCAAAATTTCTTTTTGCTGCAGACAGACCAGCATGGCTGCCCCATGAAAATGTTAAAATCTGGCTATGTTTACATATCTTAAATTATTTCCTAATAAGAAAGAAAGAACAGAGATCCAGAGATTGAGAATCTCTCTGTTGACCTCTGGGACATGGACAAGAGTCAGAACATGAGATTCTGTTTATAAGGGCTTTATTATACTACATCCTTTTGCATGCTGGTTCTTGAATCTTTCAACCTATAGCAAGTTGATTGTGTGGGTCTCTGATGTTTCTTCTCTTTCAAGCTTCACTGAGAGAGTCTTAGCAGAATTTGCCTCAGTAACATTTTGTCAGTTCTTTTGACTTTATATCAAAGCTGCAGGAATTGCAGGTGAGGTGTGTTAGCAAAAGCCTTAGGATTTCCTAGAAAGAACCTAAGAAAAGGAGCTAAAAGAACCCAGATGACCTGAAGATAATTTCTTCAGTGCAAGAATTCACAGGGAGGTGTGAGTACTTACTGTTTTGCAGAAGCATTAACAAGATTTGGATTTATGGGCAGATCACACAACTAAATAATATTGTGCAAAGAAAAAGATGGGTCTGAATAAAATTAGTGGGTCTCTCATGTCAAATATTTTCAAAGTTTGAAGCTACCACAGCAGGATTCTAGCAAACATCTTTCAGCAGAATATCTAAGCTGCTGACCACATGTGTTACTTTGCACTGAAATACTGCTTTGGATGCTATTTGAATTCGATCCTGGTACACATTCCCTTGCAGGTGTTATTTATTTATTTTAAGAAAGACTTACACGGGCACCCATCTTATATGCCACAGCTCTGTGCAGCTCACAAAAATAACAAGAAAAACGTAAGAAAAACAATAAAACCTGCATAAAAAATCCGCCCTGCCAAGATATTGGTTTATGATGTCCATAATTCCAGATCTAGTATGCTGTCTGGATATTATAGTAGTCCATCGCTCAGGATGGACCAGGCAGGAGCAACCTGGTGCAGGGCAAACACAGGAATGAACATTACCATCTGCATGCATTTTTGAAATGCTTCCAATAAGTGGACCTTATTTCAACTGGGAAATGGGAATTTGAAAAATAATACATTTGTAGTACGTACAGCAGACAGGGAATCCAACCTGATGAAGGCAAATTGATGACACTGCTTGCTTCATCAGAACCAAGGAATATTCTAGCTTTAAGAAGAGCATGGGTAGATAGCTTAATATCAGAAATTTATACCGAATTTTGCCAAACCCTAAGGTGGACTGTTTAATGCCTACAAATAGGAGAGCCCCCACCAAGCCTCTGTTAAAATGATAAAAAGAAAACTCTCAAATCTATTCTAGCATCATATTCAGAGATTTTACCAATAGCAACTAGAACTCATGTGGGATGGGACTGTATATATGCAAAACTAGCCAAAATACAGACACTATTAGCATCCCTCCCAAGAAGTCCAATATAAGCAGAGCAGCGACACATTTACTAGTTAGGTTCTTTCTCTTCTGCTACTGAATATTTTGACACAAAGACACATAGTTTCTACTCTCTTGAATACAGGTCCCCGGGTTACAAATGCCCAGTTTATGGATGACCCATAGTTAAGAACAGAGTCTATTGTAGCAAAATTTGAGTTAAAAACACAATGATTCAGGTTAAATACACAATGGTTCGAGTTCATTACACAAAACTACTTATACAATATTGTACAATAATACTGTTCCGGCTTACATACAAATTCGACTTAAGGACAGACCTTGGGAACGGAACTTGTTCGTAAACTGGGGACTACCTGTAATCTCCTCCAACATGGTACTTTTTCATTTTACTAAGAATCTCCTCTGCCAGTCATTTAGGGGTAACTGCTAAATTGCCAGAAGTGGGGTTAACAAAGGATAATGAAATCACCCTGGCATACTCCTTCTGCACCTTTTAATAGCAAGTTGGTCTGCAGAAACCAGCAGGTCATTTAAGGGTGATAAAAAAGATCACTCAGCAGCAGTAGCATAAGTCATAGGAACAGGAACAGTAAAAGAAAATGCTTACAAGAAGCCATGAAATCTATGATACAAAAAGGGGAAGATGAAGGAGAAGCAGCACTCCAGGCTCCCCGAGCTGACGCTTCGTGAAGGATGTTTGTGTGCTTGGCCAATTGGATGTGGCTCCTTTAAGAAGAAACAAGGAGAGGCTGCTCTGCGGTTCTGAAATAGTGAGTGGACCTGTAATTTGCAGGGCCTTTGGCTGTCCCCTGAACCTAGAGTAGGGTGCATGACAAGGGTAATGTAATGGCCAGGCAGCTTTTGTTGTTCGTGGGCAGAGCCTCCTTAAAAAAAGAACCTGTGAGAAGCAATCGCAAGCTATATTTACCCATATGATTCAGAACTCACCGCTGCCTGGAATTTGTGACACTACAGGGAACAGAGCACCCAACTACGGCCAGGGCATGGAGAAGGCAACCAGCATATCAAGAGAAAAGCTTAGAGCTTTCTCTTTGTGGCCAGCTGGAGGGGAAGAAGGTTGATCAGAAGAAAAAAGACTTAAAAAATGGCCAAATATGGTCTAAACAGGCACTAATTAACATCTGGGATGATGATGCTAACTAATGAGTAGCTGATCTAACTCAGTGATGTCAACTTTCATTTCTAGCTGTTCTTCAAGGCCTCAGGTAGGCTTTAGACACCAAGAACCTTCTCTCTACATGGCAGGTGCTAGGAAACACCTGCATACAAAAATATGGGTTCTGTGGCAAAGCAGTGGAACCAAATTGCTGAGGTCTCCCCATTCCAGCAAGGCTGATTTCAGTTTTTGAACCCAGAGCTATATTTGCTCAGAAAAACTATTTAAAAAACCCAAACATTTTAAATTGAGTTTCCTCAACATGACGCTTTGGAATTCTGGATGTTGTGATCGCAACCGATCTGAAACATGGCAGGTTTCGGAAAGCAGCTGAGGCCCACCCTTTGTGAGCCAGAGTTATGGCAGATGGCAATAGCAGCAGTCTTTCTGGTTCCCACAGCTCAGTTTGAAGCGTCCTCCATTTGTTAATGGTTCAGGGATCGATTCCCAGCACTGCCAGTTTGTTTGTTTGTTTGTTTAAACAAAGGATTTTGGAAGACTGAGCTGGGAAAGATCTTGAGAATCAAAATAAATAAAAGGGACAAGCTAGTTTTGCAAGGAAGATAACTATGTTATACAAGATTGCTTGTAAAAGATTTTACAAGCTGGAGGAGGGGCAAAAGATGGAACTTCTCTTCACAGGAAGTTGCTTGCTTTTTATCTGTAGCTTAGAAAAAAATGGCACCAACTCTTTCCACCTTTACTAATTCAGATGAATGCTTAAATATATTGTTCATTTAGTTAGATGGATATAAGGCTACCAGATCTATACTGCAAAGATCTGGGATATTACTAGTTGATAGCAAAGAGATATAGAAAAATGCTTCCTCAAATCTGGTAGCCCTAGAATAATAGATGCTGTTATTTCTAACCTACCCAGTAATTAAAGTTCTCTGTTCAGATTCCAACATGGTAAAACCATTAAATGCCTCTAAAAACATTAAGAAAAGAAAACCAGTAATGAAATAAACTATAATAAACACATTGTCGAAATAAGTATAAGCCAGTTTCATGTGTGTAGGATGGTAACACATTTGACACAACCTGTTAAAATATGGTTTAACCATAATTTGTTGAACAAATGACCATTGGCCAAGTTTGCCCACAGTGTAAACCATAAATGATAGTTTATAAAACCATAAGAGCTGGGTTGGTTCTACAGCATGTTAAGCCACAATCAAACAAACTTAGCAAGATATGGGGAACTAGCCATAGTCAGTGATTACACATGTGCTAGAATGTGGTCCGTAATCCAGGACACAGTACCTGAAAATTGCAAAGAGGTGACATGTCTTCACACTCCTCTGTTCATTGTACATGGAGAGAATGGTATCTTTTCCTGAGAGCAAATAATTCTGCTGAATGTAGAGTTCTGTGAGCTCATCTTACCTCCCCAGGATAGATGTTAATTGAGAATTGGAGACAAAGTCAGAAAAGTATGCAATTTAGTGTGTTTCTTGACCTCATGGAAGGCTTTACATGAATTTTGCTGTTCTCCATGACAGACGCCAGTTCTCCCCCTGTGCACATGGCTCAGGTCAGGACACCGTTTGCACTACAGTCATTCCTTGAGGGTCTATAGAGGCCTGAGGCTGCGAGCCAAAAATGTCTGGTTTTCTTTTTCAAAGAAGCCATTCCAGACTTTTCTAGCTTCTCTCCTCTCTGGTGGCCAAAGGGTGCCCTAGGTTTTTGACCGAGGAGCTTGGGCTTTTGGTTTTCTGTGAACTCTTCAGACCTCCTGTTCACTGGGATAATGACAGGGTCACGGCTGGGAGGGGAAGGTTGGGCTGGTTTTAAATAATGTGCAAATTGGCTGTGCTCTCGGTGTGGTTTGCTCTCTTTCCATGGGGGACTCCTTCCTGCTGGGACCCCCAGACATGGAAGATGATTCAGCTGTGGTGGCTGTCCCCGATGAGAAGTTGTTCACATCCCTTTACTCGATGAGTCAGCCAGCAGAGCCTCATAACCACGACCATACCCCACCCCCATGGCTGGCCTTGGACATTTGCGCACCTGAAGCAATGAAGTCACCCTCCTTGCTCTGGAGGGGACGTGCGCTTTGCAAAAGGGAGAGGTGGCGGCAGGGGGATAGCGCCCTCTCCTGGATGAAAAAAGTCGTGTCAAAACTTAATTCCTTGTCAAGTCCGAACCACCATATATCTGAAAAATGCATCTTTTATTCAGCATTTTCTCCTTTTAACCAAGAGCCATTGGTGAGGCTTTGTTTCAATGAGGGACAGTGGAGTGATGATCCTTTTACCTTCTAATCATGTGTAAACGTGAGGGACAATGGAGCTTGATCCTTTTATTATCTAATTATGTGTAAACTTCAGTTTGGCCCTTAGAGATTTTGTGGTATTGTATTATATTGTATCTCTGGGGGAGATGGGCAGCATATAAATAAAATAAATAAATAAATAAATGGGAGACGATGGGATTTGTTTTTAATTTAATGAGTGGAAGCTAGGGCTTCTGTCCTCAGATTATTTCTTTACGCTACTTTTCACTTCAATTTGCTTGTATTTCAATAAAGAGACGATCATTGGCCCTACCAAGAAACGAATAACTTCTGTCCTCTTTAAAAATAAGAAACTTAACCAGAGTAGAAACTTGGGTTTACTGTTGGATGATACATGAAAGGACCTGCAATCCACAGCAAGGGGAATGCATATTGCCACGGCAACAATGCCTTTATCATACCACCGTGACCATCGAAGAGATACGAATCTCAAGTTGTTTCAGATACGGAAGAAATCTTCAGCTTTATTTTGCTGGGTTGTTTGTTCATTTGTTTTATTACACAAACAAGGGTGCTGCGTTATTCACCCAACTTCACCTGTTTATCTCTCTTCAACCATTGTACACTATATTTGGTCTTGCTTGTATGAATGTTTAGAGCTGTTCTTTTTGCTTCTTCTTCAGGCCTCCTTCTAAAACTGCTCCATGCTCATTTTCTATTACTACTTCAAACTGTGAGCAAGATTATACTTCCAGGGGAGGACTTTCCTTCCTTGTGGTCTGTTGTAAGATCAGATGGCATTTTTATCTTGTTCTCTTGGCAGTCCTAGGATCTCTTTGTTTTCCCTCCTTTCTTTGGGGGGGAGGTTTCCTGACTACAGCCCACAGAATACTGCTTTCCTTGCCTTCTATGAAGGCCAGCCAGTGCTTCAGTTGCTAACAACCAAAGCAGGTGAATGCCTTGGCTTCTATGCTTCTCCGAAAGATGCATTTAGTCAGTGTGAGAACAAAATACTAGACTAGTGAGGTCTTGGATTGGATCCAGCACAACTTTTCTTTGATCCCAGTGCATCTAGAGCAGTCTTTCCCAACCTGGGCAAATTTGAGATGTGGGGATTTCAACTCCAAGAATATGGCCTTCGCCAAGAATTCTGGGAGTTGGTCCACACATCCCAAAGTTGCCCAGGTTGAGAAATACTGCTCTAGAGAGAAGCAGCATGCCAAGAAGCAGAGCAAGAGAGTCGTCTCAAATTGTAGCTTTGGGGTCTATACTTGTGCCAGAATGTGTCCCATGTGCAAGAAATATGTTATAAAAACCCTAGTGAAATGAACGAAAGCTGCACAAGATACTTTCCTAATAGACAGTATACAGTGGAGGGAATTTCAGTTTTCTTCTCTGGTATAAAACACCTCAGGGTCATCTTGTACAGTCTGTGTTGACTAATGGTGAGCAGAATGGAAAGCATTCGTTTCAATGGGATCCTTCTTGCCAATGCAAATCGCAGGTGTGGGGACTTGATCCAGATCGGGCTCATACCTGGGGATAAAATCTTTCCTTCTGTATAGGTCCTGATCCACACCAGCCATTTAGGGTATACAATCTGATGCTCAAAGTTAATGATTTAGGACAACAGCCTGTACCACATAATCCTTTAGTCTACTTGGCATATAGTTTCCATTAACTTTAGTTGGTTAAATCTGGATTTTAAAAAATTTATTAATCAAATTTGTATACCTCCCAATGATGGAGGATATCAAGCTTGTCCTCATTACTGCTATATGGGCAGAACAATGGTTAGATGACCCATTAAGATGCTTTAAATGACTTAATTGGGAAATGGCCATAGACTTGAGCAAGGTCCACTACATTCAGACAAGCACATTTTGATCCATATGGATCTGCTGTCAAACTGGTAGTGATAAAATCTCAGTATTACCGTCTGAATACTGTCAGCTGAATATTTTCTCAGAAATATTTTGGCTTCCAAAAATAATTTGGCTTCCAAAGATAGTGGCAAATACATAGAAGTGTCGGTTTCTTCAATAAAAATGCTATCCTAGGAATGAAGAAAATACAGTCAGTATAAACCTGGTAAGAATTTTAGGCCAAAATAGCTGGGAGGCAGGAGTTCCAATACTGCTTTGTTGGATGTATGAAATTATTATCATTAAAAGTAATAAAAGAGAGAAGGGTAAAGGTTGGACAGAGACAATGGGAGCCCCCCAAATTTCCCCACAACCTTTATACCTGTAATATGTGCTTGGTTAGCTAATATTAGAAGCTGACAATATGAATTAAAGGCACCAAAGCACACCGGGTTTTTCTTGTCAGTAAGCAAACCACCTTCTCTAGAATAGCTATTGCAGTACTACTTCTACGTCTTTAGAATCGTTGCAGACTGAAGTTCCTCCCTTTCGAATCTATGCAGATTTATTACATTTCCGTTTAACCAGTAACATTGTGAGGCTATAATTCTGGTCATTCAAATCTAATGGGTAAAAAAGTTCTTTGTGCTGCATTTGGGATTCTCTTTATTCCTGGGGAATAATCGGAGGGAAGGTCGGAACGTCCAGAGTGGCTCAGGTCACATGTCCAGATAAAAAGTGGGAAATAGGACCTACCAGTAATATTTGTGTGAACAAACAGCTTGAAATACATACTTTTGACAGCCTTCTCCCACCTTCCCAAGGTGTTATGCAACATACACATGCCCTTCCCAAATTCGCAGCAGGTGCTGGCTGTGAATTCTGGGAGTTGTAATCTAAGAGCCTACGAGGACATCAGCTTGTCCTTTGGTGCAGGTACCAAAAACGAATCCAACCAGTCTGTACTGCAGACAGAAAAATAAGAGACAACACTGAAGACAGAGTGCCATCCAGTGGCTAGCCACAAAAAATGCAAATTACAGACTTTATTGTGTGTTACACATTGTGACCTTGCTGTTGATTCTTATGAGGAAAAAACATGTAACATTTATGAAGAAGACAGGTCTCCATATTATTAACTGTTATGGAAGTTGCTTGGGCTCTTAAAAAATATACTATTGTGGAGAACACCATATGCTGTGCTAATCCACAATTACTTTAACCATGGTTTGTGAATAAGCTACAACTAGCTGGCTTCACACATCATGCTAAGCCATAAATTCTAGCTTGCAAACATAATAGCTGAATTCACACCTGACATTATGCCAAACTACTGATGATGGTTTAGTGTAATGTAGGTATCCAGCTAAAGAGGGAAGCCTCTCTGCAGAAGACATGACCTGCTCTTTTAGGATGCTGTTGATACCTTTGAAGCCCCAGTAGATGAAGCTGGATCCCAAGACACACACAGTCATTTGTTCAGGAAATGGAGGAACTTAGGTTTCATTCTTCTTTTGAAAGGGATATAGAAGGGTGTTGCTGAGAAATAACAGATTACTGAATTTGGAAGAACACGAATTGAGATTTGGGTGGCATGGCTATTTATGGTAATGACAAAGTTAAGGTGAATGTGGATTTTAAGAATCACTTTATTAGACGTGCCATTTTGAGAATTTGGAATAGATATAAACCCAGACTGTGTCCAAGAATACCCCTATGGTTATCTCCACAAGAAACATTTTATAGGAAAGAAATGGTAACTAAGCAGAAATGGTTAACTTATGGTGATATCCTTGATATTCATCAAGGAGAAATTAAAATAAAATCAAGAGAGGATTTGATATCTCAAGGACGTTCATGCCACTGGTTTTCATATGTACAACTTGGAGAAAGATTTAAAGTTGATAAAAAGATACATGGCTTTGAACAAAACAAAGCTGTTTTGGAAAATGAATTGTGTACCAATGATGAACATCTTATTGCTAAAATGTATAAGCTTTTGTTGAGATTTGAAACAGAAGATGAACAAGTTAAAGACTGTATAATAAAATGGGCTAAATTTTTTGGACGTAATATACAAATGGAACAATGGAAAAATATGTGGATGAAAGGGTTAAAATTTACATTGTATTATAATTTGAAGGAGATTTTTTATAAAATGATGTATAGATGGTATTTGTCACCAGAAAGATTATCCAAAATGTATAAAGTGGTTCCAAATATATGTTGTAAATGTGAACAAGAAGGGACTTTTATCATCTTTGGTGGACATGTAATAAAACTAAAAACGTTTGGACCCAAATTCATATATTAATTCAGAAGATCTTGAAGGTTAATATACAGTTAAAACCAGAGACTTTCCTTTTGGGACAGATGGACAAACAATTGGAAAAAGCTCATGGACCTCTGTTTTTATGTATGATAACTGCAGCTAGACTTTTATATGCTCAAAGGTGGAAAGACTCGACATTACCTACAATGGAAGAATGGATGGTGAAGATGATGGAGTTAGCTGAGATGGCAAAATTGACAGCTTTGCTTAGAGAAAAAACATTGATTAACTTTATTGCCAACTGGAAGCCCCTTTTGGACTTTTTGCAGGAGACAGAAAAAAATAAAATTATGATTTATGGATTTGATGTTTCGTTAAAATAATAGGTTATACAAAATATGTACTGTATGTTAAGACGTAGTTTAAGAGTAAGAAGTCACTATATGATTTACCTATGTCTGCTGTATAAGAAGTCAGAAGTCATTCTTTTTGTAATTTTCCCTTTTTTCCCTTTTCTTTAATTTTCATCACTTTTGTATTCCTTCTTTATCTCTAACTCTCTTGTTTTCTACTTTTCTCTTTGATTATTAGTTCTTGTTTGCTTTTATCTGTATGCTTTTTATAACTTAAAGTTCTTATTAAAAGAAAAAAGAAAAGAAAGGGATCTAGATGCTTTTAGGATCCGCCCTATGTCTCTGCACCAGGGAAGGCAGCAATCTTATTTGTGTCCGTGGATGGATCTACGCGTTCAGCAGTAAACCCGGTTCTGCTGCTTCTCTTTGCCGAAGGGGGCAAGAACTGTGGTGGAAGGTGCAGGCTGAAGCAGAACTTCCACGAACGCCATGCCTGGGTCTAAGCTCTTGCCTCACAAGTGGCCCCTTGTTCCCAAAGACAAACACAGCGTCAAGGTCCAGAGCACACGTCAGATGAGCTGTCTGGGTGGGTATCCTTGAGTTGGGTTTGGGGAAGAGTCAGAGCATCACGTGCTGCAGTCAATGAGCTAGCAGGGATGGTAAAGTTTGGCACCTGTGCTTGCTATTCTAGAAAAGCATTTGGAAGAGTATTTCTCAACACCTAAGTCGCGCAAGAGTGAGAAGCAGATAAAACTAGGAGTAGGGAGACCCAGGTCCAAATCCATCTACAGCCCCAGAAGCTCACTGGATAATTTGGGGCCAATGACTGTCTCTCAACCCGATCTATCTCATAGGATTATTGTTCTGGGGGGGGGAAGGGGGGCAGTGCTATGCACACTCCCTGGAGCTCCTGAAGGAATGGTGGAATAATAATCTAATAATAAAGTTGACTCTTTTAAAATTCATTCTTCCTCAGGGACCTGCAAACAGCCCTCAAAAGATTTCTTTAGGTTGTTCCGTTAGTCTCCTTATTACTGCTGTCCTCAGTTCTTCAATATTCTTCTGAAATGGACACTCTTCCAAGGAGGTGACATGAAAACTGACTTCCGGTCAGCATCTGCTGTCTCCTCTGCCCACCTCATCATTACTTCATAGAATTGTAGAGTTGGAAGGGATCACAAGGATCATCTAGTCTAACCCTCTGCAAGGTGAAGGAAATGCAATTAATCCATCCATGAGAATTGGCTGTCCAGCCCCTTAAAAACCTCCAGAGATGGAGAACTCACACAGCTTCTATATAGACTGTTCCACTTGTGCAGATCTTACTGTTGGGAAGTTTTTCTTACATTTAAATGAAATCTAAGTAGCTGCAACTTATATCTTGTATTTCAGATCCCATGTTTATTTTCACAGCAAGGGCGGGCAAAAATCAAAAGTATGGTGTAATGGTGACTAGGCATCATGGCCCCTTGACTTCAGCAGGCAAGGGTAGAGCTGAGGAGCCAGGAAGCAGGAAGCCAATGGGAATTTGTACAGAGTAAGGAAGATGACCTTGACAGAGATAGGCCAGATCCCTTACCAAGGTGACAAGATGAAAAACATGGCTTAAGCTCAAAACAAGAAGATATGCTCAAGCGACTCAGGTGGACACCTCCCTAATTCACATGAGTATAAGGGGAGGGAGAATATAGTACAGTCAGACTTGCAAGATTCTGTTACTATAGCCAATATTAAAAAAAAGTAGTTTTAGCTACTTTTAATAATAAAACGTTTCCTAAGCTTCTGAGAACTTTCTCGTTGTGTTTTTTCTCCCAAATTTAACTTACATGGACACTTTATTCTTAGATTCATCAAAGTTAAACATTCATGACAATGAACCTAACTTACCCACAAAAGATTTCCTGCATGTTCCTGTTTAAGTTACAATTAATTAATTGTAATTAATAAATTATAAATAAATAATATTTAATAATATAATACTTTATATAATATATTATATAATTTATAAATAAATAAATATTTAATAATTAATTAATAATAAATAAATGTCATTAATAAATTAAGGCTCTGCTGCCTCATTGGTAGGAACCAAATTATGAAGGTGCATACTTCAGTTGTGTTTTTAAGTTGGGACTAGAGGATGGGTTCAGACATGCAGGAGAATGATCTTCCTGCAATGGAGTTTGAATGGAAGGAAGGAGACAAGGCCAGAACAGCTTCTCTCAGAGTGAAAAATTCTGCTATTACTCTGGGTAGGAAATGATGAAATGCTTCATCTGCAACCAGTTCAGAGGTATATGGTAATTACTTATTTGTCCAGAAATGGAAGAATCATTAGATGCAGCAGGAAGCCTTGCTTTTGTGCCCACAGTTACTTGGAGTTTGCAGGGCACTTTTGGAATCCCTGATTTAAAATTCGGGGGGGGGGGGGGAGTGGGGAGAGAAAAGCCTTTGCAAGTTGGATGTTTCGGAGAAGGGAGAAAGTATTTCTCCGAGGAAGAATCACAATAGGCAAAATGTGGTCTGGTGCAAAAAAGTCCTGCTGGATATAATAGAGATAGTTCATTTGGCCTAGGACTGAGGTAGCCCTGATTCTGGTGCCTCCTTAGCCACCGCAGTTCCCTGGATGGCTTTGGGCCGGTCATTCTCTCTCCGTCCAACTAACCTCACGGGACTGTGAGTGTAGAGATCGAATGGAGATCCTTTTTCTAAGCCACTTTGAACTCCCAGAGAAAAGGCAGAAGAGAAACCTGACAAATGGCCTATATTGAAGACTATAAATAAAAATAGATCGGTATGCTTCTAACTCAGGGTTTTCCCCCTCCCCATGCTCATTTCCTTTAACATTCTGCCTCTTTTTCAGTGAGCTAGTCCTAATAAGGCCTTCATAGCTTTCTCAGATGAGCCGGACAAACTGGCTGCCTACAGAATGGACATTGAATATAACAGGGCTTATTCCCAGGCAAATGCCCACCAAATTTCAGCTTTCATTACCTTGAAACCAGGTCACGGTTCCCCTTCACAACCAGTGTTAAGGCATCTGTAAATTTCTTCTGTCTGGTGGCTCTGCTATTGAGATTTCATTTGTTTCTGGGGTTGAGAGGCGCTGCTTTATTTTTGGCTACAGGCAAATGGCCTGTTCCCGACATGACAAGTTACATAGTTTGACCCCCAGAAGACAAGTGACCAAACTGAGAACATATTACCCTGTGTCTTTAGTTGCACAGAATTTTATTACAGGTATTTATATTCAATATTAAGAAGAGCAATACTAACAACACTCCCAAAGGCCTGTCACGTACAGCTTCTCTTGCAATAACTCTACAGACATCGCAAAGCAGCAAAGGTCCCAACAGCTCTTTGGCCTCCTGCAAGTCTCCCAGCTGCATGATGAAAGTTGGCTCTCACCTGGACACCCCTGTTCCTTCCTGGGATCTCTCTCGTCTTCTGCTAAGGCCAGGCAGGGAGGATCCTGAGAAGATCAGGGTTACAGGATATTACACTGAGGGCCATAATTCCTGTGGATTGTCCCTAGTATTTATCAACCGGAGGCTTACTATCTGTGAAGGTTCCATTCTTAGCAATTGTGCTACAAAGCAAGCAGGATACTGATGCAAGAACTCTGGGTCTCTCCTTCCTCACCGGAGCAGAGGGGCACAGCTTGTTCCAACCTCGCTTCCTTCCTGTGATGTTGGGAGTGGGACCCCCAGAATTCCCAGGCAGCCGAGCCAAAAGCTGGCTGGGACTTTGAGGAGTTGTTATCCTAACCCTTGGGGAATGTGCCAATAGGGGGAAGGTTGCAATGGTGTCCCTGAGCTCCCAGCAAGGATGTGGGGAGGGGGGTGGAGGTGTGGGGACACCAGGCACTTTGGAGAGGGGGCTGGGTTGGAAGGAAAGGGTCTAACATGGTGTTGGAGTTTCTCTTCTCTCCAACCTTCACTCCCGGGCTGGGCCAGACCGCTCCCTGCTTGCAGCTGCCCTTGGAGTCTCTGGTCTGTGTCTCCAGCCAGGAGTGGCGTTTCCAGGCACTACCGTGGCATTGGAGCTGCTGCTGTCAAGGCTGCTGCTGCTGCTGCTCCTGTTTATGAGCCCCTCTTGGTTCAACCTCCCTCCCCACAGGGGCTGCCCGCAGGCGGGCTGGCACTCTTTCTCCAGCTCCTCGTCGGTGTCTGAATCTGGGGCTGTGTGTCGGCGGATCCTCGACATGGCTTCCTTCAGATCCCAGATATAGGACCGGCTTTGGGCAGAAAGCGCGGGGTGTTCTTTGCTCTGCGGCAGGCCGCAGCTTCCCGGGCATGGGGATGCTGCAGTCCCTTTCCCCTCTGGGCAGGCTGGCTGCTGCTGCTCTGCAGGCCCACCCCGGGAGTGGTCTGGGGTTGGGGGTGCAGAGGGTTTCCTGGGGCTGCCTGGCGCAGAAGGCAGCCTCCTCACCTGCTCTCTTCCAGAACTGTCCCCAGATACAGCACCACTCTCTGCAACGTGGGGCCTGGGGATCCTAGGTGCCCTGATCCCCCCCTCTGCCTCTGTGACCCCCAACTCACGCAAGGGGAGGCCCAGGATGCGAGCAGCTCGTTCCTCCATTAAGGTAGGGCCTGGAGAGCCAGGAGCGGGGGCGTTTTTTACCATACCTGCCCCTTCCTGGGGCAGGTAGCAAACTTGCTCCATTCGGGGTGGTGGAATATAGTGGGCTTGGATCACCACACAGGTGGCATCAATTACAAACAGGCCACCATGCCTTCGTGGCAAGGACTTTGACAAAGCTGGCTGACTCCCTGCCAGTTTCCTGGAGGGGCTCGGCTCCTTCCACCTGGGGAAGAAGTCTTGGCAGTGTTTCTCTTTTGCTCTGCCCCCATCCGCCTTGGGTCCACGCCAGCCAGCGGCATGGCTAAAGCCCCATCCAGCAGGGAGGGTGTGTTGGGAGGGGTGGCAGGGCATTGGCATCACCTGGTTCCTCTTATTCACCCGAGGTAGGGTGTAACTTCGGTGTTGGGGACTAATGTCCCAGCCAGGCCCCAAATGGGACGGGGACTTGGCCTTCTCCAGCTGCATCCTTGGGCCACCCCATGTTCTAGCTCCTGAAAGATAACTCCAGCTCCCTGGCACTTTAGCCTGCCACCTCCCTGCCTTCCTCCCAGGCGTGTGAGTCAAGGGCTCTGACTCACAGCCCCCTTCTCTCTCTCGGTATTTCTTAGCAGCTCCAGTCTGGATCAGCTTCCCTGCTGAATTTGACTTGCTTGCCTGTTGCTGGGGCTGCACTGTATGGTGGGGAGCCTCGTAGGAGGGAGGAGCAAGATAGGGTGGAGGACGTGGCCAGTTTTCCTTGCGTGGGCCCTGCTGTGCCCGCAGGCGCAGAAGCATGTGAGCCTCGTAGCTTGGAGGTGCCCGGACAGGGAGCTCCCTTCTGTTCTTGGCAGCGGCCCCTCGATTCCATCTGCAGCTGACCACGGGATCTCCAAATGCCAGAGCTTTAGGATCACCTTTGGCTGTGTGGCTGGCTCCCCAGCTCACGTCCCTTCGGCAGACTGGATTGTACCCGTTGTAAGGAGGGCTGTGGCGCCGTGGGGCCTTTGGGGAAGAGGCTGTCCTCTTCCCCCACCCCTTCCCTGAAAACCAGTGGCCCTCCTGCTTCAGTGGGCCCCAGCCAGCTGGAAGTTGGGCATCATGCCAATTGGTTGAATCCTGCAGCACGTGGAGACTGGGGCAATGGTGGCAAGGTGAAAAGTCAGCCATGAGTCGCTTCTCCAAGAGGCTGCAAAAGACAGAGAAGTAGACCATGAGGCTCCAGCAGAAAGGCCACCAAGAAACTGTAGCCCGTGTTGGCTACCCTGGCACAACATAGCTATCAAGCATCAGAGGCAACTTTGCCCCCAGTCTTAAGACAGCTCAGAGTCGGTCCTCTTTCTTTTGACACTCTTTTAGTTCAGCCCTGCAGCCGTGCTACTGTTCAAAATGGACAGTGGCGTTAAAAACTGCAGCGGACCATTGATCAGCCGTTGGTCCAGCTGGTTCAGTGCTCTGCCTGCTTTGTTCTAAGACTACAGGCAAGAGTTCCAACCCTGCCTGTGAAGGTACCAGAGACTAAATCTGCCACTAACTGTGTGCAAAGCAGATGTTCTACAGTTGAGGACTATGTAGGGGCTGAGTTTCTCATGTTCTTTTTAAAAAGCTGATTATGGAGCACCAACTGATAGCCAGCACAACACCCAAGTGGATTGCTGTACTATAATTCTGACCAGGATTCCCCTCCGTGCACTTTCCTACCACTCCATTTGTAATGGTAAAAAGCATCCTTTCATCCCAATGATGGCTAGATTTCCAGTCTTGGTAAATGATGGCACTGGAGGAAGGAGGGAAATAGCCTGATCAGAACTCAGAAAGAATAAGGCGTAAGCATTTCTCCCTCGTACCGTGGCCCCAGTTGGGGGTCCACTAACTTCCAAAATTAAAATTAAGAATTTTACATATTTTGAGGGTTGTAAAATAACTCATATTGCCATCTGAACTGACTTAGGGTTATTTGAAACGAGTGTTTCCAGACTTCCATTTTCTCAAGGAGTGCTGATGGAAGGGGCTAATGAGCATATAAAAGGGAGAATCTCTAGGCATGGAAGGGTTGAAACAGCCCCAAGTCTTCTAATCTCCACTGCTAATATCCCCCGCTATTAACCTGGTAACCATGCAGAACCATGTTTTCAAGATACCCAGCTTGCTTTAAATCAGACTATTGCTTGTAACTATAAGTTTCTGTATTTGACAACATTTATCATGGTAAATGCTAGTGATTGCTGCAGTAAGGCACTTCTACTTCAAAGCCTTTCTCACACTGCAATCTTAATCTGTTTGATTGGCTGGAAATGAAGCTGGCTTAAGAAATCCCTTTTTGGATTTCAGCCCTTTCCTCTCCTTTGGCCCCATGCTTACTGTGGCACCTGAGTGATGGGTTCCCCTGTGTTTTTACTCCTCCCAGCAGTGCTGGGAAGCAGACACCAACTACCTTCATTTCCATGGGTGGGTCTTTTGAGGACACGTGGTTTCCATTAATAGACCTTTTCTGTGAGCCCCCCTCCATTGACCTCATACTTAACACCTTTCCATCTGATACATCTACCAATGGACAGGGAAGGGAAGGGAAGGGAAGGGAAGGGAAGGGAAGGGAAGGGAAGGGAAGACCAGTTTTATCATTCTTCCTGCCACTTAAGCTGAAAGAGGAACCTGGCAGAACGGTTGCCAGTTTCATCTGGTCCCCAAAGAAGAAAGATCTACCTTTTCACTGTTCCACTAGTGAAGTTGTTAAAAAAAAAAAAATCCAGTGCGAAACGAAGTGGGAAAAAAACTCAAAAGGTTCACTTCCATGCAGGCAGCCCCAAATGAAATGGTTCTGGAGGCCACAACCAGAGGAGTGGGGTATCCCTGCCCCAGTGGACAGTCACCAGTTAGAGTGGAGGCATTGACTTAGAACAAAAGGAAGCACAGCCGGTGAACTGGCAGCCCCACTTGGGCTGGCACTAGTTAGACAGCGTGACTTTTGATGCACAATAGGAAAAGCAGGTGGAAGATGCCTTTGTGGTGGACTGTGGGAGGGTGGAGGATGGCATTTTGTGTCCCTGTCTTCAAGTAATGGTTAATGACCCATACGCGGGCTCACCCTGGTCTTGTAGATCAGCCAACAGAATGAATCAACTTTCCTTGGAGATGCTTGGGGTTGCCATATCAGGACAGTGATGTAATCCCTTCTTTATTCCTGAAATAATTTTTTATATTTGTAATTCTTACAACCTTATGGAAATGGAGGAGGAGGATGATAATACTACTAACAATGTTTGCAGATAGTAGGAATAAGAGTAGTTGATTGCTTAGGGCCACTCAATGTGCTGCCAACAGAAGTGAAATTTGAATCAGCGATTTCTTGCCTCAAGCATTTGTTTTCCAGACCAGTTCTGCCCAGCCCCAACATTCATCCTGGTCAAAAATGACCTCTTCCTAATCCAGCCTGTGGTGTTCCATACATATCATGCTTGTAAACTACCAATATTGTATATACTGCTTGTATATACAGTACCTGCATATTTGTGTGCATGCACCCCCTGACACACAGCATTCACCCTTAACCCCCTCTCTTTTACCCAGCAGCCCTGGAGAATAGTTGTATCACTTCTGCCAGTCCAGCACTGCATTCCACCAACTTCTTCAGTTCTCCTGAGTTCTGTCCATCTCTCCAAATGCAACAGAACTCACCAGCAACACATTTCAGTCTAAACACTGAAGGGTGTCTTCTGTCATTAGAACTGCCCTTCTTAAAGAGAGAGCTAGGCAACTAGATAGTAGGAGGAGTGAACTAGATTGAACCCCTATATTGATTCACATAAATGTGCCATAATTTTTAAATCTCCCTTAACCTGATTATTTTTTTTTTTTAATGAGCAGGTTCGGGAGCCGTTAGTAAGCTAGCTAGCTGGGATGGGAAATAATTCTCAAGCTCACTTACTGCTATTTATTTCATCTGCTAATCTTTCTGCAAAAATGGCTTACCATTCTTGAACCTCCCTATTGAATCTTAGTATTACCAGCCTGCAGATGGTAATACCTGATCCAAGATCACCTGCCAAGCAGTGATTTGAATCTGAGTCCACCTCCCATTTCCAGCCCCATGCATCCCCCATGAACCTATAATCTAGGAATCATCTTCGGCTGAAGGGAATCAATAAAGAAGAGTGCATCTGAGCATGTGTAGAACCAAGCCTTTCCTCCTTCATCGGGTCACTTTATGCAGTCACCCCAACCCCGTGGGTTTAAGGAAACCAGACTTTCCAGCTTCCACTGATGACCAAAAAATACCCTGCCCTTCAGGAATTAAAAAACTGCTCCAGACACAACCATCAGCACAAGCCTACACAGGAGGAGTGGTTCTTCGCCAGAACAGCTGTAGGGTAGCAGTTAAGAGTGGGTGCTGTGAGCTCCCAAGCCCCCCGTTCAAATGCTACCCCCGGCTTGATCCTCTCCTTCTCAGTCCATAGTCTACCTTGCTTTGCCCTTCCTCATCTTGTACACATAAAGCTGTTCAGGAAAGGGCTAGATCAGGGGACTTCCAGCATCTTGTTGTTGGACTCACAGTATCATTCCTGACTTCTATCTCACCAAATGCTCCAGTCAAATCAGCCCAACCTCTCCGCCTTCTCAGCAGGTTTGCAGAGCCCCCTGCTGTTCAGTCAGTTCCCTCCCCAAGATTTCGGCACTCACGTGTACTGCCCAGCCACACTGTGGTACGTCGAGGGGGCACAGTAGCCTTGCCTAGTCCACGCCCCTGGCTCCATGATACTCCGGCTAGAACAAGAGACCGTGTTAAATTCAACCAGGAGCAGGTTTCGCCTCTCGCAGACTTGAAGCCGCCTGGCATCTCCCAGATTCAAACCTTCGAACATCGTCTTGGTCGCTGGGACATCTAGCAACCGCACGAGCCAGCAGCCGCACCACATGAGGAAGGCTGAGAGTGCATCACACCCACACAGCACATGGCAGTCAAGTTGCCTGTGCACACAGGGAGAGGCAGAAAGAAAGAGGGAGGGGGATCTGCCGGCAGCCTGGTGTAAGGTCATGGAGAAAGCAGGGTGCTCGGGGACAGGGAGGCGCAGGTGACGCTGACGAGGGGAAGGAATGAGAGAGGTGGATGCACAGTTCAAATGTGCCTACTTCAAAGGCACATGAGGAACGGAACTACGCCCAGCGAGAATCGCTCACATTGCTACACGCCGTTCCACCACACACAGAAACAGCACCTCTGCTATCACAAGCTGCTGCAAAAGCAGTTTCACAGCAACAGCTACCCAAGATATAATAGTACAAGGAAACACACATAGAGGAAGGCTGCATTTCCTTCAGGCATGAATGGGCATAGAAGGCTTGCAAGCAGGGCTCCACACACAGGCCAGGACCCGTCCTGGCACTACTTCCTTCACGTGGCTCATGTCCATGCTTCCAGGAAGCCCTTGAACTATCATACGGAAAAGGCCAAGTGTGTCATGCTTAAGTGGGCCCTGCTTCCCTTGAATTCTCTGCTAGATGACAGCTAATTGCTGAAGCATTTTAGTAAGCTTTACTTTTTAAGTGCTGAAAAAGCCGTTGTATTTGAAACAGTGAAAATGCAGGTTTTCACCTTGTTTTGAGTTTGGCTGTGTGTTTTTATTGACTGCCCTCATCGTTTCGCCTGGCTTTGCTTTATTTTCCATCTAGTCACCTTTGGATAAGCAGTTAAGATGGGTGGTCTGTGAATGCCATTGCTGAAGATAACCCTTCAAATAGATTTGCGTGGGGCAGATGTAGAAGGTGCCAGGGCCTTGCCACATTGCTGTCCACCACAGTAATGCTCAGGGCTGAGAGCTTCTTTCACCTACCACGCCGTCCTTTCTGCAGTAGCACATCTTGTCGGAGTCAGTAGAGCAAGGCAGCTCTGTAGACCACCTTCCTGCAGGAGTCACCCATCATTTGCCCTGGATGCCTGATGCTTCCTCATAGAGAAGGGCAATAGATTTGCATGTTTGGCAGGGAAAAGATTCCAGAGAGAATTGAAGATTTATGTTGGAAACCTGAATAAATCATTCTACTCTTTGCCAACCAACATTCCCCAACCTGACTCTCAGCTCTGGATGGATGGATGGATGGATGGATGGATGGATGGATGGATGGATGGCAAGACAGAGAGAGAAAATTCTTATGCTGGAAAATATAGATTGAGTGTGCATCACAATACTTGTCTGCCAGACTAAAAGCATAAATCTTTATCTGTCCCAGAATCCTGAACCACATATATACTGCATATGAAAAGATTCATACATCAGTAAAAAACCTATTCCAGTCCCTGCAACTTGTAATTCGGCCTCATGTTCTCCTTGTCTTCTTGACTGCCCTCTTTGAGAAAGCAGTGGAAAGACCAAGGAGGAGGAATAGTCACCTCTATTTACTTTTCCCTCTCTCCTGATCTTTCCAGGAGGTGGTGGCATTTGGCCTCAAGGGAAATGCTAAATATGATCCATAGGAAGAAAAGGAGGGTCCGCTCAGAAAGGTCTCATGGGCAGTATCATGAAAAGGAGCTTCAAAACCTAAAACTGAACTCCAGTATATATTTCACAGTGGCACAGCAAGAGAAGTGTTGACATGATCATCCTCTCTCCTCACTGCATCAAGGTGCACCTAATCATCTAAGAGAGAAGGGCAAAAACCAGAGTTTTTGTAGGCAACAGCAGCCTCGCAGAGCTGCTGTAAGGCCCAGACCTCTCAGACCGCCTGGCCTAAGAGAATGCTGGCAGCCGTCCTGTCAGCTCAGAGAAGGATGGGCTAGAGAGGAACTCGGAGCCTACCAAAGTTTTGTTCCTTATCCACATCCTGAACTCAGATATGGTCATTGTGTTGTTGGCAACAGTAAGGAGTACCCTGGCCCATCTCTCATTTTCTCTCCCAACTCCTTTGTTACCCTTATGCTCAAGAACATGCATTCACCCCTCATTCCCAGGTAAATGCAGTTGCTTCTTCTCCCCCCCCTCCCCAAGTTTCCCAATAAATAAGAGAGTTCAGCACAACTCCCACACCAGCTCCAAGTGAAACCTAGCAACTGAGCGCCAGCATGGCAACTGCATTGGCAACTGACGGCAACGATGGGAGTGGTTAGCAGAACTGCCAGTGACACAACCCCACTGATTATATGGGGGGTTGGGGAAGTGATGGGACTTGGCAACATTTGTTCCCGTGTCACTGTTTTCAAAAGGCCTGTGACTGAGCCCCCGGATCCAGGGATCCACGTACTAATTATTAAGACGTAATATACAGAAGACTTAACGGGTTGCATTGTCTATACTCCCATAATCCTTTCATCTCATCATCAAGAACATCGCTTCTTGAATACCTCTGTACCAGCATTAGAATGCTGGCATGAGGCCTTGGTATTTTCTTCTATGCGATATATGCAAGTGACACGTATATGTGTGTTCATGCTTTCCTCTCATGGTGCTTCTGTATTTGCACACATCAACTGGAAAGCGGAGGGCAAGCTGTGATGGGGGGAGGGCTTAGAATGGAGGAGTCGGAAACGTTCCAAGCCGCTGCCCGAGAGCCTCTCCCAACAGGGATACATTGGGGGAATTTTTCCCACAATGTTTTTTTCCTGCAGCCCCCAGCCTCATTTTTGGTCCATTTCTTAACTTGGTCTTTCTTTTTCTGGCTTCTCCCCCATACCCCAATACGGTTCTGTTCTGTTCAGTTTTCGGAGAATTATACTGCTGATGGACAGACAAAAAAATCAGCTGGAAGCCTGAACGCCTTTGCATAATTTTTTTCCAGTTTTCTGTTGGGTTTGAAAGAATAAAACTGTCACTGTTTCTGGGCCTATAAAACCATCACTGGCCGCAAAAACAAAGCCAATATGTAATTTTTCCTAGCACAGAGAGCTCACCTTTACATCTGTACTCAGACCAACTTTGCTTCTGCATTAAACTTGCCAACTTTCCAAAATCTGACAGGAAAAGAGGAACACTAGACTTTACACTGGGAACAGTGCTGAGATGAGAAATTTTCTGGCGTGCATTCCAGCAAATCAAAAAAATGGGAACTGTTGTGCCCAAGGGCTCCAGCATGCCCCATTCAGAAGTATTGGAACAACTGCTAGTATTCCTACTTTCCCAACACAGAGACCAATATGTGGGCACGTTACATTGTCATATAATGGACAACATCTAAAATCAGTTTTCATAATTTAATTATATAGAGAAAGCCAGTACTGAAACAAGCAGTTTAGTACCAGACAGCCAGATAAATAACTACTTATTACATATCTATTTTGTAGATCAGTCCAGACTGATTCTCTGTTCGGTTAATTAAGTAAATCATCATCACCGTTCACACACACATACACAGAGTGTTGACAGACAACTGTTTGTACTGTGGGAATGGGCAATTGTTAGGTTTGGTAAGACTTATTGATGAGAATCCCCCGCCCTCCAACCAGAGATTAGCAGTCTGAGCCCAGGACTATCGGAACAGAATGGAGCTCACTGTCCTTCCTTTAAAAAAACCCAGGCTGAACTGTATTACCCTTAATATTATTATTATTTCATCTGTCTGATGGAGGTGCTAATTGGAGTCCAGAAATTTTTGCTGCTATATTAGAAGCAGTCTGGGAGATACTGAGAGACCCATATCTAGAGTCACTGGTCACTGGTCTGAGTTGGGTGGCTATATTAACTGAATAAATAAATAAATAATAAATAAATACATCTAGTTTCTGCTCACCCCAAATAACCAAGTCCAGGCAAGCAGCATCACATGCTTAGTCCCAGATCATTAACACAAAGATCTTTTCATACAGGCAGTGTATTTTCCTTGCGACCCACATTCAAAATCAAGAAACAGAAACCTACCTCCACATCCACAGTTGTGAGATGAAAATACTTTGATACTGTATGTCTTCTGGAGTTGGCCACAAGGCTACGGTTTGTCACTTTCTGTCAGCTCTGGATCTGTGCTCACATCCATCCCTTTTATCCACGATTGCCACTCTCCCCAGTCCTCTTGGCCTACTTGAGTTAGGTTGAAATCAGCAACCCAGAAGCCTGGTCACCCACTTGCTCCTCAACCAGCCCAGTTCTGTCTTCTGTTAGCATCAGATACAGAATATTTAAAGTCCAAATTGTCCCAACCCAGGGGTGCAGCCTTAACCATTCTCTGCTTGCCCTACTCCCACCCTGCGGGGAATGTGCTGTGTCAACACTCGTGTGTGGGTGGGGGTAGAGGAGCGAAGACCAGGAGTAAGCGCATGATCGTAGAATAGACTCAGACTATTGGGATATAATGCATTTCTGGTATAGGGCTGTCCTCCATATATTTTATTGTGGGGGAACAACTGTGCTCTAAGGTCATCTCCTTCTAATACAGGCTCTAACAGCAGTCTCTCTCCTGATTGAAGCTCATCAATGTGTAGTGCAAGAGCAGAGTGATGGACTCAGATGGAGGAGATCCAGGTTCAAATTCCCCACTTGGCTATGAAGCTCATTTGGCGATATTGGACCACTTATCACCTCACACACCATTATCTCTGAGGATAAAACTAGGGGGAAGGGGGCATGAGAACAGGTAAGGTCCATGATTTAATCATAGTGCACCTTTTCCCACCTGGCACTCTCTAGATGTCTGAGGCTGCAAGCGGCTGTATGGATGAAGACCTTTTCTTCCACTTCTGGGGTACATGTGTACCCCCCAAGAGATTGCAGAGACATCCAGGTCCCAGCAGATGCAAAAAAAATGGAATCTACCCATTGCTCAGAAGCCTTGCCAAAACCAGAAGAAGTAACCAGTTTTTTTACCCCAAGGCTCCTCCCCCCCCCAAAATCTCATAACCCCCACAGCATCAACTGAATAAACCGCAAGTAACTCCAAAAGAGCTTTTGCTGGCAGCGTTCCTCCTTTACCCTGACAGTTCATCTTCATTCTCTGTAGTTTTGGCTTACTCCGTGGTGGGTCACCCCATTCTTAAGGGCCTGCCTTGCTCAACTGCCATCACCTTTTGCTATGAGATGATATTCCACCCATAGCTCCAGCTACGGGCCTGAGGATTTCTGCCTTTTAAAAAAGCCACGGGCAGAACAAACAGGCATCTAGCGTCTGGGCAGGGATGCTGGTTCAGCGCATTCCTGGCCACAGGGGCACCGGTGAAGGGAGAGGAGTGACTGGGACAGAGACACAGATTAAGGCCTTGGAAGTCAATACAAGATATTTATTAGATTTATCTCTGCCCATCTCCCCCTAATGGGAGATAGGAGAATGTGGAGAGGGGGGAACTAATCATTTTGGCTAGAATGGAGGCTTGAAAGGCATATGGAAAGAATGCACAGCTTGTTGTGGCCTACAAGAAGAATCATTCCCAAATGGAGGAGAAAACCCTTGAACCATCGATCTTTCAGCTGAAGTGATAGGCAGAGCTGATATAAGCAGCGAAGCACTGTCAGCAATTTCTCTTCATTTTGGAGCATGCAACGTAATACGCTGGAAGTGGTATTTCAGTGCCACTAAAGCAGAGGTTTCCAATCTTTTTGACCTCGTAGGCACATTTGTAATTTTGAAAACGTATTCCAAAGGGCTGCGGGGTGGGGGTGATCCTGTCCGTTCACAAAACACTCCTTGGACACGTAACTAGATACAAAGCATGTAATTACCAGAACATGATTTCTTAAAAAAAGCAAAAAGGAAAAACAGAAAAGCAGTGCTGGCCAGCTGCAACCACCCACTGTTTTTATTCTCTGAGAAAGCTTACGGGCCCAGTTTGGGAGTCCAAAGGCATTACTGGAAATGAAGAGGATGTTGAAGATCAGCACTTTCCTTTGCAGCTTCCCAGCTCCATTTGGAGAGAGACAGACAGAACTGTGTGCATAAATTGTGTGTGTGTGTGTGTAATGCAAAAAAGGCACATGTAATATAACGTGAAAGGAATCAGAGCTACACATTGCAGAAGAGAGGTAGCAGCAGAAGGGCTGCTATTTGGAGAAATTTGTCATGAGAGTTGTCATGCTCTCAGCTGAGAAGCTCAACGCTCTTTGAAAAATACTGATGTCGAAGCCAGATGCAGAAAATCCAACTCCTGAATATAGACATAAAAGATATGATGATGTTCTCATGTGTATAGCTGTAGAGGTACAATATCCTATAAATACATATGTATCTGGAGGAGCAAATATGTAAGGAAGGGAGAAGTATCCAATTTCAAAGTCTCAAAATAAAATTTGGAGGAGTGAAATGAAACTATGGAGAAAACATACCAACTCAAACCAAATGGTGTTTTGAAATAACATTAATGAGTTTAGCCAACGTGCAGGCTAAAGTGGGTCTCCATGATCAGAAAAATAATCTTCTTCTTTTGATAGAGTTCCCTCCCTCTCCCCTCTACACTGCTTGCCAAGGTTCATTCATCCTTCACTCAATGTAAGTTGAAATTTCAGACTGATTTTTTATTAAGTACAGACTCTCAAAAATGTAGTAAATAATCAAAGGAAGGGTTTTCAGGGTTAGGGATAACTCCTCTCCACGCACCTGAAATAATTACCAAACATACTCTCAAGTCCCTATTGAGGTGACACAAAGAACTCCTGAAAGCTTTCCCCTTGATAATAAGAATAGACAGAGGAATGGAGATAGGAAATACAACTTTACAAAAATATATATTGTACAATTTACCTGGAGAGGAAAGCAATATAGGAATGTGCAAAAGAGGTGGCATTCTCGGCAAGGCAAATTTTTACAATGGGGGAAGACATTACACTTTGGTAAGGGAAAACAAGTCCTGATTCCCCAAGAATTCACCTTTCTGGGTTGGAAGCAAGATCCAAATGTTTCCAGACAAGGGCATTTCTGTCTGTAGTCCTCTCACAGGGAAGTATTAAGAGAGAGAAGACAAATGAGCCTTTCCCTGCACGGATCAGCAAATTCAAATACAGCAGGCAGCCAAATACTGTCACACCATCCTGGCTCAAAAAGGGATTTTCAGCTCCAATGATGAAATTTGTTCCATTTGGAACTATCAAACAAAGTTTGGGCTCTGCTGCAGGGAAGGGCACTGTGAGCGATGGAAGCCGGGTAGCATAAAGCACGCCTACCAGGGAGTCTCAGAAGGAGAGGATATCACTTGATGGTGATGGCAGGTGACACTCGGATAGGGTTTCTCACTCTTTTATGCACATTTCTTAGACGCGCATGACATGCAAAGGGCGTGCAAACCAATAAATGGAAGAACTGCCAGGTACTTCACTTTAGGTTTGTTTTAACTTAAGCTCAGAACTAGATTCCCCAAAGGTCTATATCCTGGATTTTTACAGTTTTGTGTTTGTGTCCACCCATGGTTACTTCACACTCCACCAGGAAGCCTGACACCTGCTCTTCTCATCCGAAAATGGCCAGTGTTATCTAATTGAGGCTACATTATGAATATAAAACCAGTGTTTCTAAATCAAAGGAACAGTAGGCCTTGAAGCTTCTGGAAACCAACATTTGAAGAGGGAGAGGTCAAGAGAATTAACTCCAGGGGGGATTGGCTTGTAAGTGGACCACATGGCCCCCTTTATGCTGCACTTGTTTGGCCAAAAGAGGGATGAAGGAAGGACAGCCGTGCCATGTTTCAGGCCCAATGGGCAGACTCAGCCCTCCTGCAGCGGGGGCTTCTGACCCCCAGGCAGCATTAGGGCCTGCAGAATATCGGAGAGGGAGATGATGCCCTTCACCACGTTGTTTTCATCAACCACAACCAGCCGATGAACCTGTTGGTTACAGAAAGTTTTGTGAGGGCCTATTTTACACAATTAAGAATTTGGTGGCCATCCCATGATGACATCCTGATACAGTTGTCTAGATGAAGAAGGAATCTGGCACTTCAATAATCCCCCCCCCCCCCAGCTTTTCCCCACTTCCTTTCTTGGGCCATTCAAAAGCTTCCCAAGTTTTTTTGTGGAAATGAAGAGTCCCTTCCTTCAGAGAGGATGACTATGGTATTTCACCACAGTCACATAAAGACCAAATCTAAACTTGCTGGGATCCATGACTACTGCACAGTTTTAATATCTCAATTAAAGAGAGCGAGTAAAGCCATGCAGAGCCCAACTTTCAAAACAGCTGAAAGAACTGTATCTTATGAGTACCTCTGGCTCTATCTTGCCACAAAAACCTCCCCTTCCTATGTTGAATTATTAGCCAAATGACAGAAGGAGGGAATTGGATTTACCTCCGCCTCTACTAGTCTGTTGATTATTGTCTCCAAAGTCTCATGTTTGTAACACTTGAGCACACCCTCGAAGTACTGCGAACGATGCTGTAATGCCTTAGTCACTGTCACATCCAGATTATTGTAGGTTTTCTCTGCTGCCAGGTTCTGATGATAGAGAGAGAAGAAGGTGAGAAGATCTGGTGGCATAACTGGCCTTCACTGAGTCCAACATTTTTTCTCTCTCCACACACCTGTTTTGATGAGCTTGAATCTATCAAGTCTGCCCACTGTTTGCAAAGAGAAGATGCCTAAACCTAGTAAGTTTCTATTAAAAAGGATTAACTCCACTTCTCAGTTGTCACAGCAAATATTGCCATCATAGGAATAATATAAAATTGGCTGTCAGCTAATATTTGCACCACCACACTAGGTCATGTCATATTGAAATTTAAGAATTTTCTCCAGGGCTCTAAATGCAGAGGACAAAACAGTAAGCAGTGCAGCAAATCTCAGGTGATCTGAGCCACACGGTACAAATTAAATGGGGAGGGAACCATCATCAAACCCCCTCCCATTTTTTTTTCCTGGTTCCAGATACAATCATACCTCATCAGTTGGATTTACCTGAGTAAGGTACAAACCCACATACAGGTAGCCTTTGTTTAGCAACCACAATTGGGAAATTGTGTGGACTTTCGTGTGGAAAATCACATGACCGCAACTGTGCTTATGATTTTACTTCAGTTTTCCTTTTTCCCCACTCTCCCTGGTGCTGGGATAATCAGCAAGAAGGGAATTAATGCTTGTATTTACATTCATTGGAGAGGAAGGGATTACAAGAGAGTAAGCAGGCACACAATGGGGAATACACATAGAAAGGAATGCACTGGTACTAGCTGTTTCCTTTTGATGGGTTTCCCCATTGGCTACCTGCTTACTCTCTTGTAATCCCTTCCTCTCCAATCTTTCCACTCTGTGAAGGGAGGGAAGTAAAAAAATGGGTCAGGCATAGGAGAGATTGCCTAATGAGATTGCTTGCTTAAGCAATCTCTCCACTATGCGAGGGGGGGAAAAGAAAAAAAAGTGTCAGGCACAGGACGTGTACTAACTGACTGTAGCAGAGAGCACACGACTGAGGGACAGACACTGGGAAGGTTGTAAATGCATGTCTTGTTCACAAAGTTATTTTTTCAGCACCATCATAATTTCGAATGGTCGCTGCACAAGGCAGTCAATAAGCGAGGTCTATCTGTACAGCCAACTAAGACTATCTGATCTCTTGAACTCCTTGCCTTTAAACCATGGCAGTCCCATATGGTCATGGCTTCTATACCCAATATCGTATCAGCTTCCTCTCAGGACATGGATCTTCTCAAAATTAAATCTCCTATGTATTTTGAGGGCCTCAAACATATAAATTGTATACATAAATATCTGTCTGCTGACAAGGTCAGGCTCGCAAATTAATTAAATTTCCAAACTTAACTTTCATACTGTACTTAAGGTAGCATAATCTTAAGTTTGATAAGCTAAGAAGGTTTTTTTCTTTTTTTAAATGAGGAAACTGAGTAAGCCAAAAAGCACATTTTACTCTTATAATAAGCAAATATTAGCAGAAATACTCACAATGACATCAAACTTGGAGTAAATATCCACAACCCGGCCTGAAAAACAGAGAGAGAGCAAAGTTCAGTATTCCGCGTAACCTTCCAGCCTAAGATCAGGAAAAATATACTTAAGTTGGAAGGAACTGAGAGAAACTTCCTGCTACAATGCAGACCCATTAAGGATTTCATCACCTTTCCTCACGCACAGAACAAGATAGAAACTGGATACATTTGAAAACGTGCCCACTGTACTGTACTGGATCAGTGGTTTACAGCACCTCATAAATCAACCAACCCACACTCAAAAGAAAAATAATAATATGTGACCACTACGCAGGGACAAGAATACCCTTCTAATTTCCCATCCAGTACAATCAACACGAAAATGTATTACTAATACATCAGCCTGCCACGATATGGAACCCTCCAAATGTGTTAGTTGGAAATTTTACCACTTGAAGCTCCAGACAAGGGGAATTTGTGGGACATCGGATTACAGAATTTTATTATTTCAGAGAGAGTTCTTCAGTGATTGCCGTTTGTCTACAGCACACTCCACTAATAAAATGAGTAGCATTTGAACTCTGTTCCTCTGAAATGCCTTCATCTACTCCACAACGCTGCTTCTCACCTGAATCATCCACCACAGGCAATGCAGAGACCCGATGTTGTACAAAGATGCCCAACGCAACATAGACAGGCGTATTGGTATGGACCTTTGCAATGTTGTCGTAAGTACCAATCTTCAACTCCTCCAGGGTTTTAGACATGAATTCTGGCTTAGGGAACTCGGCAATCTGCGGGACAAGAGAGAGATTCTCATAGCAAGTTGAAGCTTTGTGGACGAAAGAAATAAAATGGCCTCTCACAGCTATACAAAAAGCAGTGGTCCACAGAAAGGGGACACACGACTCTCAGCAATGCATAACAGGAAAAGCCAAGTTGGCTTGCCCTGGGAAGTACTCACAAACAGCTTGAGGAATTTGAGGATGCGCTTGTGCGTCAGTATATACAGCGTGTTGCCAGAGTCAGGGTCAATGACAGGTAGCCGGTGGATCTTGTTTTGAATCAATGACGTCACGGCATCAAACAGGCTTTATAAGAGGAGGAGGAGGAGGAGCATATCAAAACTAAGAAGACCACTCAACTATCTGATTTATCCCCTTAATTCCACAAAGAAGGTCTCTAAAGCTCAGCTAGGGATGGGAGGCAGACATGGAAGGAGGCAAAAGAGATGCAGCTGGGATTCCTAGATCTATCCTCAAGTCTGAGAGAAGATCAGATCCCATGCAGGTAGCAAGAGTTTCTGGGATCTGCTCTAATTTGTATTCCATCCTCTTGCAAGACTTACAAGAAAAACACATAGATAGAAATCCTCCTCCCTCTAATATCTATCTACATGATAAGAGGCACAGAGATCTTCTGCTTCAGATTATTTATGTCACCCTCTCCCCTTTCTGAAGCTAAGAAGAGGACCATTATAGAGAGGGCCTTTTCAGTGGTGCCATCCCATGATGGGGCAGCAACTTGTTCGTTACTTATTTGTCTTTTTGTTGTTATCATTATTGTTGCAATAGCTGCCTGGGACAGAAAAGATTATTATGAAGTTTTATGGTTCAGAAACAGAAAAAAACCTTGGTTGATGTTGGATATTAAACACAAAGGAGAAGAGTGAGAAGAGTCATTTGCCCCTCTGCATCAAGCAGCAAAATGTCTTGGATAGGTCCTGCTGTGCAGCGAGAAGTTTGCCACTGTAAGAGATGTGCACGTATCTCTTAATTTAGCTTTTTTTCTTAAAGACAAATGATTTCATCTTTCAAAAGATTGAATGGCAAGAAGTGAAGCAAAGAAAAAACATGAAGGTGTGGTTGCAGACAGCTGTGGTTTCTGGTCCATGGTAGGTGGAGGTGGCAGTATGCTGCATTGCCACTGTATTCATTAAGTACCACAGCTTAATGTGAGGTGTAAGTGTGGGAGGGAGAGAAGGGAGAGGTATGGGAGGGAAAGGGGGAGTAACTAATAGCTACAGTTAAAGAGCTATTAGTATAAGAGTTTACAGAACAGTAACTACAGAAGAACTGAGTGGAACAATTAAGCAGGTGAGCCCTCCCAGTAGTATTTCCCCAGTCCTATGTAAGACAGAATCTTAATTTACAAAGGAAGACCCCAGATCTTTGGTACACATCATTCTAAATTTGCCCTGTTTATCTATTAAACATAGAGCTCTGAATACACAATCCTCGGTGCATTCATATAGGATAGTAACAATCATCACTCTTTTATAAAGAGTTGCAAAACTGAACTTCTGGCCTGATTTGACTGGCCTCCAGTCAAAGGAGATAACAGTCAAAATAGCTTGCCACAAGATACCCAAAGTACAAGAAGCAGGACCACATTAAGGCCAACTGATGATGTCCCTCGGCCCTTCCATTGCTTAACTGACAAGAATTAAGACTTAGTAGGTGCTGAAAACTAAAACTGAGTGTGGCAGTGAAAGAATTAAGAGCTTAATGGCTAGGGGAAAAACTCTGTAGTGTCCCCTTTCCCTTGGGGCCTAAGCACGTGCTTATTTTGGATAATGGTTAATCCAGGGCTGACAGGAGGTAATCCATAGACTAGGAATGATTGAAGGACTGACTAAACTAGCGATGGCTCCAGAAAACAAGGAGCATGCCGGATGAGGAGACTGGCAGTAAGCATTTCAGTGGCACTTCAAAAATGGAGAAACAAATTAGCACAACCCCATGTTGGTGGAGTCTCCTACCTGGCACTGGGTGAAATGCAGACCAATGGCTTGAAGGAGTCCTGCAAGTAGACTTCTGCATGAGAAAGGAAAGATCAGTTATTCAACTGTGTCCCTTTAGGAAGAAAGAAGAGAAAGGACACAAAGGCAACCTGGATGACCTGCTAGTCCCCCTGCTGGTGACAGCCAAAAGGTCCAAATTTGGGTGTACAATCAGACACCCAGGAGGGAAAAGAAGGGCTTTGCGAAATGCCAATATCTGGAAATACCCAACACATTCTTCCAAGGTTCTTCACCAGAAACACCCCATATTGTCTTTGCCCCATGATAATAACCCTTCTGTCCTTACCTCGCCATGTTTCAATCTTGTGCTCTTCCAGCTCATAAATCTGCACCTGGATACACAGGAAACAGTGCTAGGGCTAAGTACCACAAACAACACCCACACATGTGGGTCAGCGTGTGCTCTAGCTTGCTGAGGACAGAATTTAATCCTCCAGATACAGTAGATGCCAACCTGGCAGGATCAGGGACATGTTCCAACTGCGTAGGGCTCTGGCGCCAAAGCAGCCCTCTTCAACAGCTCTTGCAAGACAAGCCACAAGCTTTCCCAATCCACTTTTCATTGCCCCAGTTAGCAGACTGCTCATGTAACTAAGACATTTTGGCCACTCTGATCTACATCATGGACTGTGGGAGGTTAAGAAGTGAGTTTTCACTGCTATTGTATTTCAGTATTCCATGTAGTTTGATTTTTTTCCCCGTTATTTTCTCACCTTGTTTCCTTCCCTGGAAACCCTTGTATTGTCAAGGCTGGATGAAGTCCCATTAATAAACTACCATTTCCGAAATAAAACTCACTCTCTACACTAAATGTTTCACCCACATATTTTTTCCTTACAACCCAGAGTTAGAAACATACTCCTACAATACTCAGATTGGCAATATTTCATGGCTGTGTTAAAGACCTTGTTTCGACCAAGGGCTCCTTCAGTGAAGAAGGGAAGGGATGACCGTGCTCCAAGGTCACTTACCATGGCTGATTTATAGTAGCGATGAAGGATATTGATGAAGTCTGTGATTGTAAGCATTCCTGTGAGGGAAAAAAAGAGCTGTGAAGAGGTCACCCCAGGCAGTGGGAGGGGGAAGGCAGGGTAAGAAGACGAAGCAAGAAGGTCTTTACCAACAAAGCTTTGCTTTTTGCTGTCCCAGAGTGGAGCAGCCCGCACACCATTGGTCACCAGCGCAAAGAAGGCTTTCTTCACCTGCAAGCCAGACAAATACGGGGTTGTGACACGGCATCCATACACTTACTGAGAAAAAAGTTACAGCGGCTTCCCAAACCTGGTGCCCCTCCAAAGTCTTGGATTCCAGTTCCCATAATCCCTCAGCCAGCCTGCCCAAATCCAAGCTGTTTTGAGGACTACGGAAGTCAAAATCCATCCGTCTGGAAGGCATGGGATGGGAAAACCTCGAGTTAGAAGAAGGATAAGGACAAGAATATCACATTTTTCAAGAATTTCAGAGGAGCAGCTTTTGTCAAAGCTTTGGTGTTTACTTTGTCATCTGTGCAAAGGTGAAGCAGCACGCACAAAAGGTTGCAGGTGACAACTGCTGTGAAGAGCTTTTTATTTTGCATTTGTTTGGTTACTATCTAAATCCATCCCCAAATCCTGCTCTTATATATCAGTTTCCAAAATTTAACATTTCATTACTAATTTTATGAAAAACTTTATAAAAAGCAGCTTTTTAAAAGCAGTTTAGCAACTTTTGACCTAAATCACTCTATTTTTTTAATTTACTACCCAAGATTCTGCTTATCTTCTTGTTGATCATTTGTAAAGAACAATATTTTACGCATTTGTAAAGGACTGTTCTTGTTGTTCTAAGCATACACATATCTAAAGCAATCGGTAAGATCCTAGCAATAACCATAAGAGAAATGTAAAAAAAAAGTTGTTTATATATGTATCATTATCATTATACTGTCACCCTGACTATCTTATACAGTGGTACCTCGAGTTATGAACACCTCTGCTTACGAATTTTTCGTGTTATGACCAGCTCCGGCCCCAAAAATTTACCTCATGTTGCGAACCACCTCGAGTTACGAACCGGATCCGCGGCCATTTTCCCTCCCGTGACACGTGGTCGGCGGCCATTTTCCGCCCGACACATGGTCCGCGGCCATTTTCCGCCCCTGACACGTGATCCGCGGCCATTTTTCCGCCCCTGACACGTGGTCCGCGGCCATTTTTCCGCCCCTGACACGTGGTCCGCGGCCATTTTTCCGCCCCTGACACGTGGTCCGCGGCCATTTTTCCGCCCCTGACTCTCCCTCCAAGCAATAGCCGCCTCCCTGTCCTCCACGCCAGAACGGATTAATGGTAATTACATTGAACCTTATGGGAAAATTTGCCTCGTGTTGCAACCAATTCGAATTGCAACCAGAGTCACGGAACGGATTAAATTCGTAACTCGAGGTACCACTGTACCAAACAAACAAACCCCCCCCCCGCTTAAACGTGTCAGAAATGCTTTATAAATTCTCTCAACAGGAACAGGACAGGAGAGCATTTTTATATCCATCCCCCTTGGAGCGTGTGAGATACTTTAAAACAAAATTGGAGATGATCTCCCAATCAAGAATATTTTTATAGCATTAGAGTTTCTACCCCCTCTTCACTTCACGAGTTGTGATTAATTGGGACCACAGAAAGTACTACTGTTGAGAGGCCATAAAATCCGTAACAGTTTAAGAGACCTTTAATGGAGGAAAGGCCTATAGTCCTTTTGCTCCCAAACAGCCACATATTGTGATGGCTTAGGCACTGCACACACATGTGCACAGCTTTCCCTCGGTCTGCTCTTCTCTTTCTGGCAAACACACACTCTAACACACGCACACTCACATACATAGGTATACTGACATGCTTTTCCTGCCCTGACTCAGACTGTAGGATGATTATGTTCAAACCTCTGTTTCCTATAAGTTCCCCATGGGCTTTCAAACACAGATCAAACTGGTGGCAATTGATGCAGTCTAAGGATTCTCCCTGCAGAAGCAGAGAAAGACAGAACCCCAAGGGCAGAGACCCTGGCTGGGAACTTCTATCTGGGGACGGGATTGAGACGATTGGAGAAACAGGATGTCCTCTAATCTCATCTCATTTTGATGCTCCTGAGGCAGCCAAGGCTGTGGTGCTAACAATACAATGATGGTGATCTTGGTGGCATCAAAATACAGAGGAAATGAGGTCAGAACCTCTCACAGCAATTCTAATGAATGTTCTCAATCTAGAAAGATGGATCTTTTCTCTACTGATCAGGAGAAACACATGGAGCTCATTGGGGTTCAGGAGATTGTATGGAAAGCGGCTGATGGCCAGATGCACAACCTCTGTTCCCCAAGTTGTTAAGAAGTCCAGTCAATCCAAAGGACGAAAGCTTTAGGGAAGACAGATTTGTCTGTGAGGAACCTGCCCAAGCTATAGATGTGATAGGCTCCCTAACTGAAAGAAGTTTGGATTCACAGTGAATTGCAACAAGTGGATGTGTACATATCTCTTATCCCTGTTCAGTACAGGGGGACTTTTGGCCCTTCAGATGCTAGTAAACGAAAGCTCTGAGCAGCTCCTGTCAGTATGGTCAATGCTGAGCAGTGGTGGGAAATGTATTTCAGCAATATTTAAAGTTAAAGGAAACTAAGCAACTGGCCACTTTCTTCCATAATCTACTGAGAGTTTATGTCCACAACTTTGCACTCAAGCTGCCAGAGGTTCTCTGACTCTTGAGCATGTATTCTTCAATTAGAGGAAATGAAGGTTTATCCAGGAATCCCAACTCCCTAGAAAGCTACTGCTGCTCTGCCCATCCAACCAGGTTGCTACCCACCTGCAGAGATGTATCAAACACAACAAGCTTGGAACTTGTTGGAATGAGGTCATAACAGCGATGTGACTTCATGAAGCATGTGTAGATGCCATTGTTGGAATCGTCATCTGTTTGAGGAAGCAAATTTCAGAGACTATATATCTCTCAAAGTATAAGGAAGTTAAAAAAAAATGGTAAACTGGAAGTAGCCTATTCCTGGGACGGAAAACTCAAATCTCCATTACAGGAATTCCAATTCAATTGAGGGTAAGAAAAGGTGAACTTCAAGATATGCCTTAACAAAATAACATCCGAGCAGAAAAGTCTATGCTCCTAAGAAGCTTAAATATACCAAAAAAAACATCATACCATATCCATTCTATATGCTTTTAAACAAATCCGACCTATTAATATCAAGCAAATCTACATATTTTGTAAACCCACTGCTATTTTCTCAATTAAGGCTAATAACTTTCAGGGGAAGAAAAAACCAAAGTGAAGTTAATCCCAAGTGCTGCAAATTCAGTTCTGCCCTCCTTTAACTTTCATCAGAAATTTCCCCTTCAATTTCCAAAGTTATCTTCAATGCTGTAAGGAAGAAATTGGTTTGCAAAGTTAGAAAGTAAGTCACAGGCCACATTACCTGCCTCTGGACATTGGTGGACAAGCTTAACTCAGTAGGACAGACAAAAGTTTGCAAAAGTTAAGAGACAGTTGCAACAGAAACTGGATCTCCAAGCTCAGAATCCACCAATCTACTTGGCAAATTCCTAAGAGAAAGTAACCCTGACACCTGTTTTAAGTTTTTGTCTGAATCACTGCTTTTACTGTATTTTTGTAATCTGCCTACAGCTGTTAAGGGAGTGGATAGAATAAACATTTGCAGTAAACTACAAATTTACAAATTTGCAGGAAAATCTGCCAAAAACCAGTCTTTGTGCTTCACTCACCTTCTGATAAAGGCAGTTTTTTCTCCAATCCACCCTCAGGAATTGCACCCTAAGAAACAGAGAGAAAGAGATCAAGGAGATGCACTGTTTCAACATATAATTCCTGCAACATCTAATGACAATTGTTCCTTGAAATGTAATAAATAAGAATTAGGAACACCGATCAATTAAATAAATCTTACTAGCAATCATCTCTTGGTTCATTAATTGATTAAATCTAAAAGTATTTGCATATGAGGAGCTTTGGAAGTTTTGATAGAGATTTTAGTATATTAAAAGAGGATTGCTTCCCAAGACAGAGGGGGAACTGCCTTGTCAAAGCCAAATTGCATCACCTATTTTCCTAAGTATTTAAAAAATAATAATAAAAAAACAGCCCTATCTTGTTTGAAAAAAGAACACCTTTCAACTGTTTAAAAATACACTAACCTATTACCCTGATTAGCTAGCTACTGTACACAATCTAATCCTCATCCAAAATATCTGGAATGTCATTTCTTCTCACACACCAACCCACCTATAGCTGGAGACATAACCACAGAAAAATAACCTGAGCAGGTGGAGAAAAAGAAGAGGTACAGCATAGCTGGGCAGTGTTGCCATCAACCAAATCTGAAGTCTTATTCAGCTATAAATCTTATCTCACCGCTATTATTTAGCCTTATCTGTTTCACAGAAATACTATGATAACATAGAAAACAGAGATACATATACTCGCCATGCTTCTTGTAAACACTGATGAGAGTTCTACTAGAAGTTCATTCCCAGCAGCGGAGAGATAGAACTGTGTTCTCTATGGCTTGTTTCCTGTATCCCAGGAAAATGTTATTGTCTCCCCATAATTATCTGTGCCACTTCCAGGAATGACAAGATCCAGCTCTGAATACTTCCAAGCTGTGAAGCTGCTAGTACAGCTAACTCTTGATTTAATGCATATTAGTTAAGCAGATTTCAGATATAATGGACAAAATCTGTGTTGGGGAAAATTCAGAAGTACAGAGCCCAATACTGAGGAGAAGCAGCATATTTATTGCAACAATTGTTGGGTGCCTGCTTTACAAGAAAGAGGCACCCCAAACAATAGGAAAGCAAAGATTTTTATAGAAGTTGAGGGCTACAATTCTAGGGATCTGATTTTTGGAAAGCTAGGCAGGTCCTTGTCAGAACCTTGGGTTATTTCTATTGTTAGACAAAGTGGCCCTTTCAGGAGGACAGCAGAGCTGGAGAAACCCATTGCAAAGGAGATGGAATGTTGAGGTCATCAGCTGATGGAGGATGGAAGGTTGGGGTTTCTCAGCTTGTTACTACAATATGTTGCAATTCCCTTATTTGGCCTGCCTTGGGCTGTATTGTGAGTTGGTGAGGAGGCTTCTATTCTTTGGTTTAGTTGGGATTGCAGGGGGCTTTGCTGGGGGCATGGAAAGTCAGTCTGGATCTGGTAGCATTAGGCAACGAGAGGAGGTGGGCTTGACCCTGGTCAACTCTAAAAGACAGGGAAGAAAAGAGTGCAATCTCCATTTTGTTTGTTAAATTTATTTTATCCACTACAATGTGAATTTGGACTTCACTACAAACAACAAGCAATATCCACTGTTTGGTGAAGCACTTCCTGGAGTTTGAAGGATTTGAAGTCAGTGATTACCACCAAACCATAAAGAAAGTTGGTGAAGAAGCAGCACCTAAGGACAATGTCTTGCAGTGATTAGAAGATAAAAGCAATTCTTGATGAGAGAATAAGATAGACAAAGAGGTTATAGCCAGGGAGAAGGGAAATTAGCACGAGGAGGATGAGGAAGTAGAAATGACAACTCCCATGCTGAAGTGGTCAATGTTGAGATTCCATCCCATAACATGTTAGCTTTTATTATCTCATTCTGAAATCCAGCCTTATCACCCCTATTTCCTTGGTTTTAGGAGATACTGAGTAACACATTTGCAAGGTTCAATTAAAATTAGGAAATCATTTTCTTCAAGCTGATCAGTTGTCCAATATCATCATCACTGAAACCCAATGCAGCAAAACCAGTAAGATTTTCACAGGTACATGGATGTTTAGGGCTCAAAAAAATTCCACTTGTTATGTGATGGACATTTGGCTTTAACAAATATCCCTTTCTGTAACAGATATCCCTTCCCCCCAGTCAGTCCATTAAATTGTGGGTTCAGCATGTACTGGGCAGGCTGGTTATGTAGAGCACAAGAGGGCAAAGTTAATCTAAGTAGCCAAATCAAAAGCATTAGGGAATCTAAACACAACTCAAAGCTAACTGTTGTAGTCTGGGGTGGACAAGGGCCACACTTAACATTTTTTGTGTAGCAGAGCTGTAAAATCAGTGGTTGCCTACAGCATCACATGTAAGAAAAAGAAACAAAAAAGTTTTCCACATAATAACAAGATAAATTATCATGTATTTTGTAAATGGTTACTTATAAGCTGATTTCATTTCAGGGCTTAAAGCTGAAAATTTCAAGGATATTGGAGCTCAACATCCCTATGTGTGGTATAAATGCAGGTGTAAGTTCCAAAACGAATTACTGTTTATCTTTTCCTTTCAGTTTTATGTGACTGTATGTACTTAAGCAATTACCTTTTAGTTCTAACACGAATTATCTCAACCTCCCTCAATCTGAGATCCGCCAGATGTGTTAAGATCCCTACTCTATCAATTGCATTTCCAACATATCTGCAGACACTATAGTGGGGAATGCTGGATTAGCTTCAAACCCTATAGCCCAGCATGCAATCTCACACAGTGACTGAAGTATAAAGCTATCCCTTCTTTTCCCAATTCCAGTATTTTTACTGGATCTCAGCTAGTCTTCTAGAAACTGCTACCCTTCAGACATGATGGACTTGAAGTCATAAATTGAATTTACAAATTGTGCCACGCTCTAATGTGGTTTATTACTTTTGGCTTAACATAGGGACACTCCAACTGTACATCATGGCCCCCGGGAGGCCCATCAAACTAGATGATGATAATGTCTGTTACCTCTTCAACCTCTTCTCCAACTATGTGCACTGGATTGGCATTGCCTATTGATATAAATGTTTTCATTTATATTAATATACAAAGGCTGGCTTTTGTATTCTCTTCTTTTAGTTTCAACAGGAGATTCCTTAACTCTTCCTTGCTTCTAGTCATCAAGTGGTATCATCAACATATCTGAGGTTGTTAATGTTTCTTCAAGCAATTTTAATTTCAATGCCTATTGCTTCTCATGATATACTTTATATGTAAGTTAAATAAATAGGTTAACAGCATAAAACCTAGGCTCACTGCTTTCTCGATTTTGAAGTATTTGGTTGCTCCATATTCCATTCTAACTGCTGCTTCCTGGTCATCATACAAATTGTTCAATGGGCTGATGAGATGGCCTGGTACATTCATGCTTTTAAGGGCTATCCACAGTGTGTTGTGGTCTGTACAGTCAAAAGCCTTCACATAATCAATTAAGCAGAAATAAATATCCTTTTGACACTCCCTTGCCCTTCCATTATCTGTTGAGTGCTAGGAACAGTGGATCTCTTATGCCTCTGTGCCTCTTCTGAATCCAGCTGGTATGTCTGCTAATTCTCATTCCATGTGTTGTTGAAATTGGATTGCAAAATCCTGAGGATTATCTTAGGAGCATGTAAGATAAGTGCAAGTGTTCAGTAGTTTGAGCATTTCTTAACACTGCCCTTTTTGACACTGGAATACAGTATAAATCAATCTTTTCTAGTCCTCTGACAACTGCTGCATTTTCTATGTAAGCTTACAAACCACGTGCAGCACCTTGTAATATTTTAAACAATTCTTCTGGTATTTCATCAACATGCTGGTATCTTTCACCTGCAGCTTTGTTCTTAGCAATCTTTCCTAGGGCTCTAAAATGTCGGGCTCTAGCTCCATGTCCAAATTATGATATGCATCCTTGACTTGGGGATCCTTCTGTACAGTTCTTCTATATAATGGCAACATCTCTTCTTAATAGCATCCTCTCCCATAAATATTTGCAACGCTGTATTGGTATTAGACTACTACAAAGAGCATATATTCATAAATGTTAAATATGAAACACAAAGAGAGTGTGTCTCGAAAATAAAACCCAGATTTTTGCAATCTGCAGAAATTTATCCTTCCCATTAAAAATATGGTTTAAATTTGTTTGGTTTTTTTTTTAACTTACAATGAATAGTTTTATTTAATAACATTGAGAAGCCCTAGTATTGCTTTGCTTGACACTTAGATTAAAATGTAATTAAAGTAAGTGGGTATGATACTTTTGTTTAAAGAGACTGCCATACACTTTTACACATGAAAGCATGACCTCCTGATGTGATCAAGAATTGCTCTCTTTTTAAAAGTAGGCTGAATTACATATGCCATTAGCACTGCAAGACAGTGTCAAGTAACAAACCAACCTGATGGCCTGCCTCAGGATGAAAAGGGAAAAACATACACGTTTAGCATAAGTCATAAAGTCCCATCTCAGCCATCTGACAGCTTTAAGCAAGCCCCTCTTGCTTCAAGTTTCTCTAACTATACTAAGGGATAACTTTGACCTACAATACTGTATTTTCTAATAATTATCAGAAACATGGGGACAGTGTTTTTATCATTTAGGATTATGGCTGTGAAATTACACATACCCATGCAGATCTATATGCATTGGCTTTTGGAGATCACACTGCCAGAGTTACAGGGTTTTTTTCCATTTTATAGCTCATGCTGTAGCCTGTTCAAAACGTGACTTGCCCAAAGAAATTCAGGCCAAAAATCAAATCATTGCAAAACTATCCAGCAGAGTACTGACAACCAATGCAAAGCAAAATCTTTTTATGGCATTAATCTATTTTCCAAAAGAAGAGGTCTGTCATTCAGATCATTTATTAGAGTCACATCCTTCCTTTCATCCAGAAGCTCCACAGCATTTCCTCCTCCAATTTGTTCCCAAAATACAAGGTAGACTGTGAGAAAGTAGCTAGCCTCAGATCTCTCAAGTGAGCTGCCAAGGTTGGAACTGAACCTAAATCTTAGCCCATCATCTTAAATAATATATGGTACTGACCCACCACTTCAGAAGGCGCTGTAAAAATCCGGACGACCACTCATTTGCACGTGAACACTTATAGAAAAATCTCTGCTGTCCTCGAGTGGTCATCCTATTGCCTGCCCTCCAGACCTGCTAGCCCTACCCAACGCTATACAAAAGCGATATATTCACTATTAGACGTGCCAAGTTTATAATACCTATCTGGACCCAAACCCCAATAACCCCGATAAAACCTATACTGGGGTACCACAGGTTCTCCTTAAGGAAGAAGAGACTCTCAAAAGAAAAACAATCCGGTTTGGGGAGCAACTAAAACTCTCCCCCCGCCAGGCTCTACGACGTCTTTCACTTACCGCCTCCATGACCGTCGTCGCTGCCTCCCCGCGCCGGCCTCAGAGAAAGGGAGGCAGCTTCCCCGCTGTTGCCGCCCCAGCGTGAAACTCAACTTCCGCCTTGAGGCCCGACTGCCCTCAGTTCCGCCAATAACGGCGATCACGTGAGCGGAAGTGGGCGCAAGGAAGAGGAAGGAACGCTACCGCTTTGTGTGGAGACGTGGAGAGGTTGTCTTCGGCCGCCTCTATCATTTCGTGTCCCCGCGGCGCGGACAACTGCTCATTCACATTAAATCAGGATAAAGTGATGCGCACAACCGCGCCAGCAAAACCTGTCTTCCAGCTCATCTGAAAAGAAAACTAGTTTGCATACTGTGTTTTTTTTTCATACGATACAAACCTTGTATCGAAAAGGACTGTAGCCTTTTAGAGCTGTCCTACGCACGCCCATTAAAAAGATTCACTGGGAAGGATCTTAGTAACCATGCGTACAGGAGCGCAGCCTTACCTGCTATCGGTACTTCACATACCGTTTCTTATACTGTAATGATACTGTTAGGCTTCATTATCCCAGGGACGTAACGGGTGCCAAAAGCTAACACGAAAGTTTCCATATTCATTATAACTCTCAGCGCAGCAAGGAACTTTTTATAACTCTCGGTGCAGTAAAAGGGTGGGCAGACCGCTTGGTACCATGCATGTTGTTTAGCCGTCATTTCGAAGAAGGTCAGATAATAAAGTAGCTGTCATCCAAAAATAGCTGCCAGGTTTTAGCAACGCTCCGTTTTTTCCACCCTCCCGTACACATACAAATTTAGAATGACAATCACTGCCTTTAACTGACACTTCCGTTCTCCCTGCTTACTCCGCTGACTTCCAGCAGAAGCAGAGATCCGAAATGAAGCTGTTGCCAAGCCCGATCATCTCTGTCGAACTGGAACTCTCGTGTGTCCCATTATAATCCGACAGTTCGGAAAGCGGGGAAGACTGGCACAGAGCGACCTCACGATCCCCCAGTGGGACAATTCACACAGACAACTGATGTCGGTGCAAATAGGGCAGCTTTCTCCAGAACGAATCCACAAATGCACCAGATTGCCCGAATTTGCAAATAGTGAACCGCATCAAAATAAAGACATAGATTAAACAATTAACTCCAGAGTCGTCGCCCACACAAGGTCTGGCTCTGATTGCTTTAGATCACTTCTTCCTTATCAGCCTAGACACCGAGCCGTGATAGTCTACGGTAGCAAACATCAGAAACAGTCTGGTAGCACACTAACGAATTTGATTCCACGGGATATTTTTTTCTGAGCCGCGGTTCAATGCATCAGATGCTATTATACGGACACGGATCACCATACCGATCAGATGAAATGAGCTGCAGCTCACGAAAGCGTATCCCTTGCAATAACATGCGTTACAGCCTAGTTATGTTGGGGTGCGAGGAGAGTACCGTACTGGGCTGCTGTGAATCTGAGTGAGGATGTGGGTAATGGATTGATGAGTCAGTCGCTGAACGCGGATGCAGCCTCTACCTTCATTTCGGGAGGGAAAATGGTTCCGCCCCGAGGTATTTCGGTGAAGATCGAGCCGCAAATAGAACTGAATAAGGAAATACAAACACAAACTAGGAGTGAGCTGAGCGTTGCGTCGCCGGCAGTTTCCACGCCCACGAGCGGAACAAAGAATTACATGTTTGAAACCAGACAGATTAGGGGATCCGCCTCCTTGCTTGGAAGGATTTACTGTACAGTACTCCACGCGCAATCAATGAGCTACCATCCAAAGTCTCCTAAACGGCTTTTGCTCCGGAACGGACGTGGCTAAAACTGCGTCCAGCCCCAGCCCCAGCCCGAAGACGGTCCGGCGAGGGAGCAAGGAAAGGGCGTGTTGAGCCTCGGATTGACCTCCGGCTGATCGGAGCTCCGTAGCGGACCGTGAGTGAAGGGCTGGCTCGGCGCCCGTTGGGTGGCAGCTCGCTTCTCTGCCCAGGTCGGAGGCGGCGAAGGGGGCAGACCAACGCGCTCTTCAATTTCTGCTCCGGCTGTGATGGCGTTACTGTGGCGTGGCCGGCGGCTGGCTTTACCGCCTCCGGTGCCGGGAAGGGGAGGGCGCCGCAGCCCCCTGAGGGCGCGAGATGGGCTCTGCCGGGGCTGCGCCTGCCCGCCCTCTGCTCCCGGCGCAGAGATGGTGGGCGCTGCGCAGGGAGGCAAGCCGGAGCGGCGGCACGAGGGAAGGAGCCTCTTCCGTGCCTTCGAGCCCCGGGGAGCCGGGAACAGCAGCTTCTCAGGGAGTTTCCTGTTTCCTGCTGCTGCTGCTCGCCTGAGCCTCCGTGAAGAGGACAGGCAGGCCGCTGCCCAGAGGCGGGGAAGATGCTTTAGGAGGCCGTGTGGCCCTTCAGACGCCGCTCTCCCGCAGCCAGGCCCCGCTCCCAGCTGCTTATTGGCCTCCTGACGTGGAGCCTTTCTTTGCTCGCACCCAACCGCAGCGCGGATCCCCGCCGGCTTTGGCCCCAGCGAGGGGATGGGAAGGTGCTTGCAGCCCTTTCCTCGGGTGCCCAAATGTGGTGATCCGGCCCTGGGATGTAGGCTTAGTTGGGGGTTAATGAACACGGAGTTGCCCACACCCCGTTTTTAAAAGTTGACCCTCGGGAATCGGTGGCTGCATATTGTCTGGAGACTGAAGGAGAAACAGAGAGACTGCTCAGACTTTCACTCTCAGTGGTGAAGCTAACCGGGTGGCCTTCAGCTAGTTACTATCCACTGGCCTTTCCTTCTTCACATGGTTATTGGGGGGGAATGATTTAGCCTTGAGCTGCTTATGGGGGGGAAGGTGGGGAAGTTAAATATAAATATCAAAAATAAGGATACACAGTTAAGCCATAATACCAATCTGGTGGCCCCAGATGTGTTGGAATTCAAAGACTATAATCCCCAGCCAGCATGACCAAAGGGATGCCAATGTTGAGGAGTGGCTGGAAGAGTCTGTACAATCTGAAGTGGATGATCCAGGGTGCATTAGCCAGGGTAAGCAGATTTCAGATTGGCAGGACATTTCTTTCCCTCTTCTTTCCTTTTTTTAACTTGCAGTTAGGGTTTTGGGACCCAACAGTCGGAGTCAGGTAGAAAAGCCATGAGTTTTAAATTAAGGAATTCTGAACCCAAGACTTTGTTCTGAGTAGCAGAAGAAAATGGAGTTCTTGGCAAAAATCAATTCCCAGTTATTCCAATCTTTCTTCATTTCAGCTGTACAGTTTTAAGATGAAAACAGGAGAATTACTTTATGGTTGAAGTTATTAAACAGGGAGCTTGGAAAATCTTATCAGTTGAGGGCAAATCGTCCAGAGATTAACAGTCGATTCCTACATAACTTCTGTCCCCCTCTTTGTAACAGGTAGATTCTCCTTTTGCTATTATATATTTATAAACCTAGAGAAAAAATGTAGTAACTCAAAAGTAAATCACTTTACTCAGCAAATCTTATTACCCCATCAAACTGGGAAGCCAAGCTCTTCAATATAAAACTATTATTATTCCTTTATTTTCTTTTGGTACTTCTTTTCTTTTTTCCTAATGTTGTTTTGTGTTTTTTTTTTCTTTTTCTGATTTGCATTCAATTAATAAAGGCAAAATACATAAATGTATTGCCTCATCTATCCCCAACAAGGAAATTGTCAAATTTCATTTTGCAATATTATTTTTCTGTTTGGTTAATAAAAACTCCCACACCCTGATGTTGACTCTTGGTGATATCATCCATGTTTTTGGCAGCAGTACAAAAGTGATTTACCACTAGCATCTTCCAGGATATTTTTTCAGCTTCCCAATATATCCTGCAGACATAGGGTTTCCTGGTGGTTTCCCATCCAAGCTCTAACCAGGTGTGATCCTGCTTAGATTCTGGGGGGTGGGAGAGATCAGCCAAAAAGGGCTGGATGTTGCCACCTGTTCAGTCCCTTCACTCTATTTAATGTATATTTTATAATGGGATTGGGTGTGCTTTCCCACAAAAAAGAGATGGGACATTTCTGGACAATGCACTTTCTGCTACTGCATCTATGTATCTTTCATACATGTATCTTTCAGGCTGAAGTGCCAATTGAAAGAAAAACTATCCATTTCTCCCATTTGTGATAGAAATCAGGTCAGAATCCCAAGGCTTCTGTTGTTATCATTTTTGCAGAACAAAAAGTAGAAACTAAAATATAATAATAACACAGAGTTGAAAGAAAAAAGAAAACAAATCTCAGGGCTTCTGCTGTGTTAAGGTAAACACAATTTTGTGAAATGGACATTGCTGGAATAATTTTCCAGATCTCCTTGGTGGAAAGTATTGGCTCAGTATTTCTAGTGCTGCGCAATGGACATGTAAAGTCTGAGTAAATATGCATAAGACTGAACTCTTAATCTGGGAGTCTCTCCCTCCACCCCCAACTCCCTGCCATCTCCAGATAGCATGATGTGGTTTGATTTGGTTCATATTTAGCAGTTAAACTGGAGTCAGAGAGTGTTATATTGATGCAATTTAATAACAAATGTTCAGTCTACATGTATGTGTGTGGGAGTCTATATGTGTATGTACTAGTGCTCTTGCTGTACAGTCCTATGAATATTTACTTTCAAATATAGCTTGTTTTGTTTGATGGAGCTTACTTCCTTTGGTGTTTTTTTTTTATATTTTACATAAAGTAAAAAAACAAATCTAAAGAAAAAGATAGAAAGGAAAGAAGAAAGAAGTGCAAGAAAAGAAAAAAGAGAAAAACAACATAGTTATGAAATATAATGACTTCTGACTTTCTCTTCAACAGATATTAACAAACCTATTGTCTCCCCTCCCTCTTAACTCTTCCAGAAATCTCTTCAGCCCCTTATTTAATTCTCATCTGTTTCAATCATTACATCTGTAAATCATCATTTCACTTTTTTCTTCTTTTAGCAAAAAGTCCATAAAAGTTTTCCAGTCATTTAAAAAAGCCCTTGTTTTCTCCCTGACCAAACAGATCAATTCTGCCATTTCTGCTAACTCTGACATTTTTACGATCCATTCCTCCATTGTGGGAATTTCAATACTCTTTCATCTTTGTGCACATAATAACCTTGCTGCTGTTACCATATACAGAACTAATCTTCTGCGAGTCTTTTCTAATTCAGTATCCATAAGTCCCAATAAAAAAAGTTCCGGGGAGCTTATTTCCTTTGTATGAAAAACAGTTGCTTTATTCGTGTTTTCATCTGGCCTTTCTCCAAGAGGCTCAGAACAGCATGCCATTCTGCGAGGTAGGCTAGGCTGGGGGAAAGCAATGATCCAGCCTGGAAATTTTGTGGTAGACTGGAGATTTTGACCTAAACGAACCTCATCGCACTCTCTAACTTACAGTTTAAGCGTGCGCAACTTTCTTCAGCCTATTGCAGTTGTAGTAGCTGTTGTTATTATGATGGTGATGGTTCTTGGAGCCATGTCTATGGTATGGGGGTGTCACTGGGAGCAAAGCTGAACATTTTTGTTTTGTTTTTCTCTTTACAAGCTAAACAGGTAAAGACAACATACTTAATTACCAGTGGGAGGCAAAAATGTCATTAAAAATGAGCAGTTTTGCCACTAAATTTTGGCATGTGATCTTGGGCTATTTTAAGGGCAATTTTCTGTCGCAATCCCAGCACTGCAACACGCAAGCTCTCAGCATCCATGCCATCCCCCGTCTGGATACTGTTCCTCAGCCAAGGTAGGGTTTCATTTTCTGTGTATTTTCCTACCCAAACCTTTCCCTTTCTCTTCCCTCTGTATAGAACATGGCAGTTCTTCTGAGGAGCCTTCTGGCTGCCTCAGAGAAAGCCGCCCGCATTGCCCAGCTATGTCGCCAAGAGGAGGCCCTCTTCAGCCTGCTCATCGAGGAGAAAAGAGGTGTGGACAAGAATAAGAAGTTCTTACAGGACTTCAAGACTTTGGCTGACGTGCTGATCCAAGAAGTCATCAAGCATGACGTGGGAAAAGAGGTATCTTCTTAGGGAAGGGTTCCCTATGTCATGAGAAATGTAATAAGGTGTTGTATAGGAGATTGGGCTGGATCCTAGAGAATTTAAACTCTTTTCCTCTCCATTCTCACTGAAAGGAGCTCTTCTACTTACTCTAAACTGTTATATTCTAAAGACAAAACCTGCAGTGGAAAGCAGTAACTCAACCTATTGCATTTGCAAAAGTAGGAGCAGACATGGACTCAGGATGGACCTTCATCTATCATCCATTTGAATAATACATTCAGTTTTATATGGTTGAGTGTGATAGCTATTCTCATGTATCCCAGACTCTTCACACATCATTTCTTAGTCCCCAAATAAACATGTAAAGTGGACCTGCATTATTCTTCTCCTATGGGGTAAAGGTAGTAAAGACTTAGAGATGCTGGTTTGCTTAAGAGAATATTATAAATTCATGGTTGAGGTAAAATGGTTATAGAGGAGTTTCAGCCCTTGCTCACTTTGGAGTGAGTTGCCATGGGTAGGGCTCTAAACTGCCTGGGACTGATGCAACATGCAGCTGTCTCCTTCTCATCCAGGGGATCAACCTGGAATGGGACACGGCAGAATCACTGAGCCCAGAATAGCTGTAGCCTGGATCAGGCATGTCAGCCTGGTTAAGGTGTGTCTTCCTCTCTCTCCCCTCAGTACCATTTTCTCTTTTCCCTACTTACCCTTTCTCACTGTTGTTCTCAGTTTCCAGAACTACAAGATCACATTTGTGGTGAGGAGTCCAACAAATTTGAAAATGGACTTGGTGAGTAATGGGCATGGAGAGGAGAAAGTACCAGCCTATCCTCTGAAATAACTTTCCCCAACTGGACTCCTTCCAAATGTGTGGGATTGAAATTCCCACCTGGCACACTGGCTATGAATTCTGGGAGTTCTTGTCCCAATACCTCTAGAGGGAGCTAGATTGGGGCAGGTTGTCCTTCTGACATGCTTTATCTTCTTTTCGATTAATCGAGTCATTCTCCTGCTTCCAGCTCCCATTTTCTTCAGAGAAATATTTCCATGACCTGTTCCAGGCTTACTTTGATGGCCTCTTGCAAATTTCATCCCTGCAAAGATGTCTGCTCTTTACAAGAATTCCTGTACATTGCAAAGAGCCTTGGGGAAAAAGTTTTAGGGAGACTTTCCATTCAGGAAGAGCACTGCCAGACATATTGGAGTTTCATGTGAAGGAGGAACATGCCCTAAAATGCTAGGTCTTATACTAAATGTACAGTCAAAGGCCTTGTGCCAGGAATTTTTTTCCTTCTAATGTATGGCCATTTCCCTATTTTTTTCCCTAAGGCAGTCTTCCCCATGTTAGTGCCCTTCAGATGAATTAGAGTGCTACAACCGCCATTATTCACTCACAGACAATATGCCCAGTGCCTGTATTAGGTGGGGCAATTAGTAGTGGTAAGGTAATATTTTTTAGAGGTGCCAAGTTGAAGATTGTCCTATAAGGGCAAAAAAAGGACAGGGCTCCTGTATGTTTTAGCTCTGCAGAAGAAGGACTTATCAAATGTAATGGCACTGTATGTGAGAATGATCTTGGGAGATGGGGGGAAGAGATGCTGCCTAGGGAATTATCAGATAAGAGAGGACATAGCCCGCAGCTACATAATGGAAAGAGAAAAAAAACTCAGAAAGGAACCTCCCTAACTTCTCAGGCTGTAAAAGAAATGGCAGGAGATTTGTACTATCAGACTTACAAGATTCTGTTAATGTAGCCTTACAATAAAGTAGAATAAGCTCAACTGGTTGTGTTTCCTATCTGATCTCCCTGGCAAAACTGACATCAATAGATTCGTCTTTTGTATTACTGAGAAATACTGCACCTCCCAATGTTCCTTTTTGTAAGTGCCTGTTAGAAGAACAGAAATCCTGTGTTCTATTACATCTGATTGCCCCATTTTTTTTTAAAGTAATTCCTCAAAAAAACTAAAGATAAATATTGCAGAGATCTTATTGATGTGAACCACCTTGGGCTAGAGTATTGTATAACCCATTTGTAAATTGAGATCAACTAGCTAGAAACAAGTATCCTACAACTCACCCAATCTTTCTCTGTGTAAGCTGTAGTAGCACAGGTTGTGGTGGAAGAGAACAAGGCAATTTCCCCATCATTATGGGCTTTCTTACAGAGTCTCTGATAAGCTTCCAATGAAACTTAAAAGTTCCTCTGAGCACAGTCTGAAAAGTGTGGCATTAAATAATTCTCATTGCTTGCCCAACATATAAGGGTCTTTGAGAATAAATGTGTTCCCTGAAAGATCCCCTCGATCAGTAGTGGCAAGACCCAAGGGAGAGACCCTCTTGAACATTCTCTGAACTTTATTTGCCTTTGCAGGGGAGATTGTGGTGGTGCGGGTTTGCCCCACCCAGCAGGAAACTGCTGCCCTGCTGCAGAAAGTCCTGGATCGGAAACAGACGGCAGCTGAGTTGTTGGCAGCCGCTGTTCATCAGGAAGTGGTGCTTTCGGACCCAGCATTGGACAATGTGGCTGTGACTATCTCAACAGAGAGCCTGGCCGTATGGATCGACCCCATCGGTAATAGAATGGAAGATGAAGGTTGGGCAATAGTGTCAGGTCTAGCCCAATGAACTCCAAGAGATGATGCAAATTCAGTTCCACTGTGTTTATTAGCTACAACCTCCAGACAGAAATCTCCCCAGATTGAAACCTAGCCCCCAAGCCAGCCAGCCACAACACCGTGAATTCCTCAGGGAGGTGCCAGCCTCATCCTCTTGAACTTCCCACGCTCCTCCAGCGAACTAAGAACACGCTTATCTCCCTGAGCCTGGCCTTCATAATTCCATTCCATCACAACAGAGGCCAATTAGGCACAGTCCTTCTCTAGTGCTGAGTTCTGTATCTGCGGCATAGACTGGATTATATAAAAGAGGGTCGGTGACTCTCATATCCAGTCTTGTTCCTTTCGAATAGTGATATTCTCCTGTCTCGCCAGGTGTCTTTTCCTAGCCTGTATCCAGTATACGTTGATCAGGAATAGAGTTAATACTATTTTAAAGTCTGATCTAATGGGGAGCACTCTGACATCTATTCTACCAGTGCTAAGCCTTGCTGAAGGAAGCTGAATTTGTTGGGTTCTCTCTTCTCAGATTCCACTAATCAGTACATCCGTGGGTGTAGCAGTGTGGTGCCTGTGGATGGCATCTACCCATCTGGACTTCACTCAGCACTTGTGCTGATAGGAGTATACAACCGTCACTCGGGTGAGCCTGTCCTTGGCATCATCAATGAACCCTTCTTCCGGGAGGAGCTGCATTATAACAGCTGCAGGTAACAATGGCATTATGGGTCACTCTTGCCTGCCTGGGCCAGGCTGGCTCAGCTAGGGTTGGCTTAGCCCTGGAATTCTCCCTTTCTCTTTATGGTACATCAACATGGATGCAGATGGAAGATGAAGCAGACTGTAGAGGGCATAGGGAATGGCCTTGAAGGACAGAGGAAGAGCCACTACCAAGGCACTGATTAGACAAGTGCAGCTTGAGCCCATTCCAAGAAACTAACTTGAGAAAATGCCTCAGACGGGCCCCTCCCTAGTTCATACAAAGATAAAGTGAGGAGGGAAGCACATTCAGACTTGCAAGACTTAGTTATTATAGCTGTAACAATAATGGTAATCCTCATCTATATGAGATTGGTTTCTTAGTCTGGTCTACCTTATAGGGCTGACACAAGCCCACTACTTGGGGTGTCTGTTTAAGTCCATGGTTGCTGTGGACCTGTTCCTCTTCACTCAGACTGGCCAGTCACAGACTTTAGAGGGGCAATGGGATAACTGCCCAGGCTCCACTTATAGAGAGGGGTTTATCCAAAGAATGTTCCACTGAAACAATCGGGTGGATCAATACTTTTCATTCAAGAGAGTAAAATTAATCCATCAAAATATAAGCCCAGGAGCTATAACAGTATTTCACATTGCCTACGATATGTACTCTTGTTTACTGGGCCACTGACTTCAATGGGCAAGAAACAATGGATACAAAAATTATATTGCTATAAGATGCAGTGAAAAAAAGAAAGGGGAGCTCAAATGAACATTCTTCCTTGGGCCTCTCAGAGCTTTTAAAAGATCTGCATTTTTCTACACCTAAGGAATGGCCCAGACCTTGCCGTAGGCTTAGTACAGCTGCCACGAACATCAATTACTGTGTAAAAATACTCCACCAAGTGGTTCCTGTAGTGTTCCCTTTCCTTTGCCTCAGAAAACATTTGTCCCTCTTCCTGTCCTGGCTCCCCTTTTCCAACTAAGCAAAGGCATTGCTCCTCCCAATTGCTGCATTCTCCTCTTGCAATACTGACTGCCACCCAGGCCGCCTTCTTCAACTTACTCAAGGCTTTTTCTCAAAAGCAGCACTATTATTATTCAACTTTTTGAATATTTATTTATCTGTTTATGCAATTTCTATAGTCACCCATCTCAATCCAAGTGACTCTTGGATATATAATTCAAGGCAGCGAATGTACCTAATACACCTGCCTCCTATTTTCCCCACAACAACAATCCTATGAGGTAGGTTGGGCTGAGGGAAAGTGACTGCTGTTTCACCCCAATCTTGATTTTACAAAATGGTGGAGCTTTTCCTAGCAAAGCTACGCTGACCCTTTCCCTTTGGCAGATGGCAGAGCAAATACCACTGGGGCATTTCCTACGGAGGCACCAACCTAAGCTCGCTGAGCCCACCCCAGCAGCGGCCTTCCCCCCGTGGGGTGTTGAGCAGCAACGAGACAGTGGCGCTGCAGGAAGCGCTGGCCCCTCTATACGGTGAGCGGCTCTGCTTTGCGTCCGGCGCTGGCTACAAGATGCTCTGCGTCGCCCTGGGCCTTGCTGACGCTTACGTGCTTTCGGAAGGCAGTACCTTCAAGTGGGACTCGTGCGGCCCCCATGCCCTTCTGCGAGCCCTCGGTGGAGGCATCGTGGATCTTTCAGCGGCCCTGCAGGCTTGGCGTGCCGGGCAACGCAAGCGGTTGCCCGAACTGACCTATAACAAGCCCGTCGAGGACTCCGTGGGTGCTGAGCGCTGGGCAAATCAAGGAGGGCTCGTAGCCTACATTTGCCACAAACATCTGGAGGCTGTGATGGCCACACTGGCAAATGCAGCAGACATTTTCTAACACACAGCCCCATCAGTGCAATTTGGTGGGAGGCCTGCCTGTGCATGAGGGGCAGGAAGGCAGTCTCTCAGTGACTCTAATATTTTAATGGACCAATCAGATATTGATGGTGGCAATATGCCAACCTGGGATAGGGGTGGTACAGACGTCATGCCTTTGACCTGCTTTTCCTCGCTGGCTGCATCAATAAAAACTCTTCTTCCCATGCAGGGCAGGCACTAGGGCAAGTATTTCTTAAATTGTTCCCCTTCTGTTCTTGGTGTGTCATTTCTCTTGCGTGGGTAATATGTATCATAGATAACACAGCAAACGTGCACTGGGACCTTTAAATAATCTCTGTTTAGGTGCCCCTCGTGTTCGGCATAGGGTGCCGCACAGGATTTCTTGCTGCTGCTTCCTGGACAGGCACAATTTCTGCAATGCTTGTGATGCACAGACTGGATTAAGTAGCAGCAAAGCAAATGTAGCTTGAGCTATGAGGGACTATGGGATTTATGGTCCTGCTTCATGTTAGGAAGCAAGTTTAATCAGTCTTTGGATCCCTTGTAACACTGTGAGGAGCATCGACAGCTAGCATTATTTAACCTAAAGGCATTTTCTCTCAGAGGAAACTCTGAGAACTTCAGTTCTCTGGAAGGGGACCTGGGCTGGAATCTCTAATAGAGAGGCTTTGGGGAAGGCGTCATGGCATGTGAATATATATAAAATTGCTATATAATGCGAATATATACTGCAATTTGGGAAATTTTCTCCCATGCCACTATCCTATGAATTTATGATTTATCTTTGGCAATCTGATATGGTGGAAATTCTTGCAAATTAATCAAAGCAGTTTCCTGAGGATCTGTATTGTTTTATTTTTAAAGCATGTTTATTTAAAAATGTATACTCTGCAAGTGACAAAAGAAACATTAAGAATTCATTCAGGGAGGAAGGGAAGAAGGCATGGACAGTATTCAGCCAAACATTTCTTTATTGCCATCCATACTTCCTAGGCATCTAATTAATCATTATAAACAAAAATCATAAACTGTTAAATTTAGGTACCGGGACTAGATTCATTAAATGAAAGCTGAATCAAATTACAGGTTTAATTTAGATACAGATACAGATTTAGATTTAAAAATGGACTAGAAATCATCACTGCAAAGTACTAATTTTGTAAAGTATATGTTTACTTTTTATAAAGGCCTTGCAGTGTTTTTTTTAACAGTAGAGTATATCTAAGATCAAAATTGTACAAAGCCTTCTCAGTTCTTTTTTTCAGACATTGTATCTGGACTATTAAATAAGATAATATTATAATAAACAATATATTTGAAAGCATTAAGTGCTAGTTTATCTTCTGTCATGGTAATTAATTTAAAATAAATTGGTCATGTTAGGATAGCCATTATTGCAAAGGCCTTGGCAGAATACTCCTTTAGCTGAGCTGCTTGCTCAGTAATTATATGCTAGTGGAGTAGCTGAAACGTGGTAGCATTAATAAGCAGTACGTAACCCCAAGTTAAAGAGCGCACTTGTGCTAGATGTCCTCCAGACCACAGTCATGCCTGCCCTCATCAATGCACCCTTATGACTAGATTCAAGTATGACTTAAGCACCACACATGCCTTGGTTTAACCATGGTTTGTCCAAGCCCCAGTTCATTGGGTTTGCGCAACATGAGACACCATTATCAGGTGTTTTAACCCAGAATAGCTGGGTTCACACAACATACTAAGTCAGAGTCAAAGGTAAAAAAGGGCAGCTGATTATATCCAGTCCATCACCAAAGCAATACAAGAAGATAGAAAACAAAAAAGATTCCTGAAAGACGTGATTGTTCATAAACAACAGTATCATGATACTGGGAATTAGGTTTTCAGTCACACAGAGGCTGAATACAAGAAGCACCATTTTTAGAAACTCTAGATTCCCGACATTGTCCTTACTGTAAGTAGGGAAAGTTGCATATGACACAGATATGGCTAAGACTGATAACCTAGTTTACACATCCTCTGTTGGCTGAAAAACATTATGTGATTGATTAAAGCCGTGATGGGTGGTGGAAATCAGTACCTATGGCCCATCTGGTGATAACCAAGCCATATAGAAGACTGAGATTTGAAAGAAGAGTAGGTAGAAAAAAGCATGAAATGAATGAATGAATGAAAGAAAGAAAGAAAGAAAGAAAGAAAGAAAGAAAGAAAGAAAGAAAGAAAAATAGATATGTATATTATGTATCTGTGAAACTATGAGAAAGGGGAAGGATGTAATAGACCTGCATGAAGAAGCCTGATCTTGTGGAATGCAGTTGAGGACATGCAGGGATGCGAAGGGTTAGATTTAAATATGAATGAAATTTGTATCAGAAAATATTAGCTGGTGCTGCTGTGAGTGCATATGAAAGTAGAAATGCATAGATCAGCAGCTGGCGATAGCTACATCTTATGTTTCAGTGAATGGTGATAATGAAAGAACTGGAAATGAGTTTGGGGAAAAACTGTCCAACATTCTGCATGAACGTGATCCCAGGGAGAATTTATTCTGCTAGGTGACATGGGTAGATGGGTGGAACAAGATGATAGACCTCAGAAAAAGTAATTCAGCCATTTGGAAGCCCAAGAGTACGTGAGAACAGTGACTCTCTGGGGAATATCTGCTTAGTAAAAGGTCTGTTTGTTTTGACTAAGCATAAGTCCATTCATCCATACACATGGAAAAGGAGTTAATCAAAAAGCAGGATTCTTTGTGATGAAAGAGTTAGAGAATTAGTGAGGATACAAGGACGATGAGATGTTCTGAATGTGGGAACAGACCATTAGTTGGGAGTGTCAAGAATGGATCTTGGGGAAAATGGACATGGAAGAAAAGAAAAGTGAAAGAAATGAGAGTGAAAGAATACTATAAGAAGCAAAAGTACAAATCATGTATGAAAAAGTATTAGCTTAATCTCTCAGTACATAGAAAGTAGACAAAAAGGAAAGAGGTTGTGAAAACTGCTTGGGTCAGAGCATGACAATCTGCTATGAGGAAATATGGAAAGGAAATGTTCAGTAGAGTGATGAAGTGAAAGAGGCTGTGGATGTGAAAAAATGCATCAATTGTAATGGAATGACTGCTGCAAAAATGAGAATGAAAGAAAGATATTGTATACTGTGTATAGAGCTAGAAAGATAGTTGCAAGGATGCAGTCAGCAAGAAGAAAGAATGTTAAGATCAAAAGAAGCGAATGTAGAGCCATTTTGATGTAAATGTAAAGGGTGCTAAAGAAGAAGCCTCCAACAGAGGGACAGGAATTAAAAATAAAAGTGATGGAATGAGTTAGGATGAAAGTGAAATAAGAGAATGCTGGAATAACTTAGAGTTTGTATGGAAATATTAATGATGTGACAAGGAAATGGAAATAAATGCAAAAAATGTTTGTGTCCCAGGAAGAATTGATGCAGAAATAATGGTGAGACTGCAGGTATGAGAGGCAGTTCTCGCAGAGTGAAAGAGCAACCGTCTCACATCCCGACTCAGTATTGCATAAACGAGAGACAGACGGAAACTGGGCCTCCTGCTCAAAAGGAGGCGCAGTACATACAATATGTAAATGTTGGGGCTGGTTTTGAAAAAAGCAATTGCCAAAATTCTTCCGTAATGACATCACTGTTTCTTGTACAATAAACTAATTTGACTGCAGTTCATGAAACCTAGTCTCCTTATTTAATTGATTCCTGCGTGCCTGCCAGGTGAAGTCTGGCAGAAGAGCAGACCATGTCATTGAAGAAATGTCAAAGTATGGGTATAATTTACTTATGGAAAGGCTGTATGACATTGTGAAGTTTACATCCATGCCTGAGGATTGGAAAAGAATATACTGTAGTTGCCGTTCTCCTCCACAAAGGGCAAGCTAATAATAAGAGTGAAAGCAAAAACTACAGATGGGTTAGTTTGTCTAGTGCCCTAGGAAGCTGTGTGGCAGAATTCGAATGGAGTGCATAGCAGAGGCTACAATGAGCAAAATTTACAAAGTACATTGGGACTTTATGCTGTGCAAGGGGTATGTACACCAGTTTTGCTTTTCAGCAGGTCACTGAGAAATGTATGAACGTGAGAAAGGGAGCTTATGGTACAGAGAAATTATATGACAGGGAAGAGGAATAGAATATTTTGCCTAAATAGGGACAAATGCAAAGAGGACAAATGACAAAACATGCATGAGGATGTTGTCACTCAAAAACAAAGACTTAAGTTCTTGCATTGAATGTCAGGATGTAAGTATCTAATGGCATTTGCATGTTGGCATCACCACATATGTATCATTGTTTTGTATCATAGTTGTTTCCTGCAGATGAAGCTGAGTTGAAGGTTGGTTGCTAAATGCAAAATAAAGCAGAGAATAAGGGACGTATGATGTCTTGGTTGTTTAATGCGTTTATGGATAAATGTATAAGAGATGCTTGTGGCGATGTTAAAGGTGTGTTGGTTATGAATGTGAATGTAAGTGTACCTTTGTATGCTGAGAACTCAAATGGTTTCCAGTAAATGTTAGGTAGATTATACGATGCCACAAGGGCTAGGGATCTGAAAATTAATGTATCAAACTCCAAAGCAGTTGTGTCTGACAGGGAAAATGGAGTGAATGACTGCAAGTCATAAATAAATAGTACCCCAAGAATGTGTATATGTTGGTAGAATATTTACTAAAAATAAGAAAACAGGAGCAAATGCTGGTAGAAAGGTAGCAGGTAATACATGGTCTCTTGTGAAGAATGAACATTTGTTGAAAGAAGTGCCAGTGGATTTGTGTAAGAGTGTTTCTGCCCACTTTGTTATATGACGTGAGAGTTGAGTATGTCAGGGTAAATATTGATTTCTTTGGTTTATATCCTGCCTTTAGTCTGTACAACTCAAGGCAGCATACATAACGCTCCCTCCTTCTATCTTCCCCACCATAACAACCCTGTAAGGTAGGTTGAGCTGAGAGATAGTGACCGACCCAAAGTCACCCAGCAGGTTTTCCACGCCTAAGGGAACTTGTTAATCCCTACACCAAACTGGCAAAAACACATAATCACAAACTGAACGCTGTTGGGATGGGATACTTAAGAAGTACATGTGGTTAAACAAGAAGAGATGAGGCCCAGAATGTATGGGGTCTGAATGAATGGAAAGTGAGTGAATAAGGATCAGAAAAGAAGTAGACTGAGGTGGTTTGGTCCTACAGAGAGAATGAATGAGGAACAAATCACAAAGAAGAGCAAAGAGGTCAGGAAGAGGAAGACCATGAGCTGTGGTTTATGGAAGTCCTGAGATTATGAAAAAGAGAGAGGAATAAAGAGAAAAAAGAGTGTAGGAAGCAGATATAGATATGATGGAAGCAAGGATGGTTTGCAGGGATTGAAAGATATGGAGGAGAATAATGAACAACGTTAGTTTAAACTGGATTTATTTATTTATTTCTGCATTAATTCAATTTATACAGCTGCCCATCTCACATTCGTGACTCTTGGTGACTGACAATTAAAACATAAAAAATAACAAAAAAAACCCAAAAATAAAGTAGCCATACAAACAATACAATTTAAAAACAATTAAAATAATTAAAAACCCTACAGGACATCACTGGGGAAACCACAGTCATTCAAGAACTATACAGCCATTTTATGGGCTCCACACCACTCTCTGATCCCCAGGCCGGGCAGATGGCGAAGCCAGGTCTTCAGGCCCTTCTGGAAGGCCGTCAAGGTCAGGCCAGCCTGACCTCAAGGGGGAATGATGTTCCATAGGGCGGATCTAACTATAGGATTTAATTATATTTCTATTTCTTTTTCTTGTCTCATGATTTTCATTTCTTTTGCTTACTCTTTCTAGCAATTTTTCTGGGTGCAAAGGGTTGCTTATCCTGAAAAGCACCATTGTACATGCTGTAATGGATAGGCGTGTAGTTTCTCAGATACAGCATCCTTTGCTTTTAGAAGTTGCTTGCACGCTTTCAGTGCATGTCTTTGCCTTGAGAGGGCACCGTTGCTCTTCCCGACTGGGTGCTAAATGAGCGGCAGCTGAACTGAAGGCCAGTTAGGGGGCAAGCTTTCACCCATCATTTAATATCTCATAAGGTGGAGTTGGCTTGATTCCAAGTTTATCTACTACATTTTCTGTTTGAACAGGGAGGCTGTTAACAGAAAAGTGGATGCAGTGTGGTTTGCTGTACACAATTACAGGAAATGATTTGTTGATAAAAATACACTTAATGGGTAGTGTAATGTGAGGTGACTCTTGTTTCAATACTGAAGAGATGCTAGAAGGAAGGGGGATGTATTTTTAGCATTTAGTAAGCTGAAAGTCTCAACCTCTTTTTAAAATACATTTTAAATAGCAAATGGGAAGGCTAAATAAGATTATGGGCTTCAGAACTTTTCCCCTTTTGATGATCTTGAAAAGGAAAACAGAGTTAGGCTTGGCTAGCACTTGGAGAGGAGGTTTCTGGTGGATTGGGGAGTGAGAAAATGGCAAATCATTTCTGTATTTTAACCAAAAAAACATTATGGACATGTCCATGAAACCACTAGATGTGAAGGCAACTTGACTATCTTATACTGTAGGTCAGTTGACTTGGAATAAATTATATGAATCTGCTTCACTGGCAGAGTCTTCTTGGCTAAATCATTCCTTTAAAACACAGACCATACACAAGATGCCTGTAGTTTCAAGTGACAGCTATTCAATATCCTGGCAGACAAACTGCTTTGTGCTCTTTTTAAGAGCAATTTTGGCAGCCCCAGATCAGAATGTTTGAAGAGAGGACAGTTGGCAAAGGGTTACAGTTAAAGCTCAACTAATACAGATTAATTGTCTTACAAAAGGCTATATATACAAAGGTGGACAACAGGTAACTGGTAAATAAGTTACCTGCATGGCATCTGGATTGATTTTCTGTTAGGGGATGGTGGAGAGAGATTCTGAACAAGACATCTAAGCAATAGCCAGGAGAAAAGAGGCGAATTTAAGAGAAGGTACAAAGGCCCACACTATGGAGAACTCACTTCCAAAAATGCTTCAAAACCTCATTTGAGAAAACAAATACATTTCATAGATACTACAAGGAACTGAAGCATAGTTCATATTGCACTGGATATTCAATGGACAGCATGAATTAGCCTTCTATCTGTGAGTGTCGTTTTGAAAATAATTTAAGAAATCAGTATAAAAATACAGGACAGTCCAGGGTCTTGTCTAGCTAAAATAACTGCTGGAATTTACAGTGGGAAAGACAGCTGGCCACCTATGTTCCACCATATCTATGTATGCAGGTTTGTGAAAAGAAGGAGGAGATAGGATTCTGTATAACTCCTCCTGCACTGCTTCCTTAACTGTTGTTGTTTTTTTAAATTATATTTTTATGTTGTCATTCATCCAAGGGCTAAAGATGGCATACGTGTTTTCTTCACTCCCCATATCATATTTTCATATAATATATGTACTATATTAAGCAGGAGTCATACATTGTGCTAAGCTATTCTCTCTTTGAACTACTTTTTGTTGACCAAGCCATAAAGTTCTATATATTGCACTAAGCTGAAAACAAATCTCATTATGACTTTAGATTCTACATTTGTGCATCTTCTTATGAGTTACATGGCTCCCAGCATCCTCACCATTGATTACGCTCATAGGCATCTGGGGGATAAGAGGCGCAAAACTAAAAGAACACTATGAATTTATATAGAAAGAAGAGGCAAAAACAAAATAGGCTCCTTTGAAGTGAATGTATATTCTGCAGATGCTTGTTTTTCATTTATTTTTCTGCGGACTTAACTAGAAAACAAACAGTTCAAAAGGTTGTTCGCAATCTTTCCCCTTGTATCTTAATCCGTGGCAGTGATTGCAAGAAAGTAAAGTTGTCCACAGTTCAGTTAAAGAGTGTTCTGTTACCAGAATTTCATGTGGACTCTGGAGACATGTAATAGGAGACTGAACAAATAACACCAACGTTTGGTGCTGGTTTCATTTAGTCCATCAGTGAAGTTGTCCAACCTGTTACGTGCCACTGTGAAAAGCTGAATGATTATGTGCCATCAAGTTGGTGTCGGCTCTTAGCAACCACATAGATATCTCCAGGAGGATCTGTCTCAAATCTGATCCTTCAGATCTTCCAAAGATGCACCAATCACCACTGTAACTGAGTCCATTCACCTTTCTGCTGGTTATTCTCTTCTCTTTCCTTCCACCTTTCCCAGCATTACAGACTTCTCCAGAGAGCTAGGTCTTTGCATAATGTATCCAAAGTATGGTAATCTGAGCCTGGTCAGTTGTGCCTTAAGTGAAAACTCTGGGTTGATTTGTTCAAGGAACCATTATTTGGGGGAGGGAGTATCCATGGTATTCTCAAGTGCTGAAGTTAGAGAGCCAGTTTGGTGTAGTGGTCAAGGGACCAGGCTAGAAACCAGAAGACCAGGAGTTCTAGTCCTGTCTTAGGCACAAAGCCGGCTGGGTGACCTTGAGCCAGTCCCTCTCTCTCAGCCCTAAGAAAAAGAAGGCAAGGTCAAACCACTTCTGAAATCCTACCAAGAAAACTGCAGGGACTTGTCCAGGCAGTTGCCAGGAGTCAAAATTGACTTGAAGGTGTGCATGCACACACACACAAATAGTATTCTCAGGAGACCTCTCCAGCATTAAAGTTCAAAAGCTCAATATTCTTTCTATCCTGCTTCTTCAAAGTTCAATTTTTGCTTCTATAGAGTGTCACGTGGAAAACCATTGCCTACATGATTCTGATCTGTGTAGGTATAGACACATCCTGGCATCTGAATATCTTTCCAAGGCTTTCATTACTACTCTACCAAGGGCCAATCTGACTTTTCTTGACTTCTAGTTCCTTGACTGTTAATAGTTGATTCTGTAAGGCAGAAACTATCCACTACTTCAATATATTCATCATCTGGTTGCTGTACCTGTTGTCATCAGGCTGGTCTTCTTTATATTTAATCTTAGCCCCATTTTTTCACAGTCCTCCTTGACTGTTATTACAAAGCTTGCAGATCCTTTACACTTTCATATATCAAAGTAATATCATCAGCATAATGCAGGTTATTGATATTTCTTCCTCCAGTTTTAAAACCATGCACATCTTCTACTCCACCTTCCTTCAATTTATATTCCATTTATAGGTTGAATAAATAAGAGGAGGGTATACAGCCTTTGCCAACCTAAAGCCAGTCTGTTTCACCATGTTCTGTTGGTTCTATGGCTTCCTTTTTTTTCCAAGTAATTTTATTAAAGATTATAATTGCAATAGTAAAAATTAATACAAACTAAAAGAAAGATAGAAAAACAGAAAGAAAGAAAGAAAGAAAGAAAGAAAGAAAGAAAGAAAGAAAGAAAGAAAGAAAGAAAGGTGCAAAGGGAAAAAATAGGAAAGCTGTAAGGAATAGAAAAAAGAAGGAAAAGTAAGAATATAGTAGAGAAGAAGAAAAAAATATAAAGTGACACCCAACCTTCTTCATAAAAAGTATAAACAATTTTAGTAACTTTTCATCTCCTCTTAAATTACAACAAATGATCTCTTCTTCCCGTATCCCATCTCTTATCTATAAACATAAAGCATCATCACTTCAGTCCTGGTGTCAGCAAAAGTCCATTAAGGTTTACCAGAAATAACAACGTAACCTATTTTAACCTTGATCAAATAAATCAGCTTTATATACTTTCCTTTTATTTCTAACAATCTTAATCTTTAGTCCAGGATTTCTCGACGTCAGCAACTTTAAGATGTGTGGACTTCAACTCTCAGAATTCCCCAGCCAAACCCTGCTTTAGTCCATTGAAATAATGTCACAGAACTTGATTTCATTTCTTCTTTGTCCCTTCTCACAAGATTCTTCAAAGCTGAAGAAGTCTCTTTTGTAAGTCCAATATAGAAAAATTATCTGGGTCACTCTCTTGGTTTATTGTTTGTATGTCCCTTTTAATTATTAAAACATCAGCCGGTTTCTTTTGTATGTCCAGTGTAATATCTTTTTCCATGTCATTCTTGTAGAGAGTTAAGCATATTTCAATAAATGAAAATGTACATATGATTGGCTACAGCAACAAGTATTTGATTGGACATAAGTGGGTCACGCAGCAAGACAATGATTACGAAGTAAGACAACGATACCAGTAAGTCATACCATAATTGTATGGAATGGCCAAATCAAAGTCCAGGTCTAAATCCCACGGAAATGTGACAGAATCTGAAACAAGCAGTTCTACAAGAATGACATACGAGAAATGTTCAAATATTGAAGCAGTTCACTATGGAGGAATAGGTTAAAATGCCTTCACAGCAGAGTGACATGTTACTGTAGCTAATGGTCGAGTAACCAGTTATTTCATCCAAGGGGGCATTTTTTTCCCCACTGGCACATGAAATAAATGAAATGGGTAGCAAATATGGGTGTGATTTCTTTACTCAGACTTCCTTTATGCATCAGAAAGAATCAGTAGCAAAGATGTGCAAAAATTCAGAAAATCCAGAGGGGACAAATGTTTTTTTCACAAACATACATTGTAACCATTAAGACTACAGAAACAATGAAGGATAGGACAATAAATTATTTTTTCTGTATAATTTATAAAAAGCAGACATGTGCATTAAGTAACTGGCAAAACAGTTAAACCACAAAACCAGCTGCATGTTCAGAAACTCTCTTATTCTGCTTGTATTCAACAAACGAAAGACAAGATCCTGAAATGCAGTCACTCTGGTGTCAGATGTGCTTTTAGCAAGATCAACTTACAAGGAATCTAACTGTGAGAGATGGATAAAATATGTTATTATTGACAAAGAAATAGTAGCTTGAGCATGCTAAGAGTGCAGCTGTGTGAGAGATAAGGAAGTAGTGTTAAGTGTTATGGTTATCAAATAGTGGCAGATGGAGAGGAAGTTGTCTCCTTGTGTGGGACAATGTAAATAAAAACTAATTTAACCTGGGGCAGTCTTTATCAGTATAACGCAATTATGTGAAACCTTGAGCAAATTACCATAGACTTGCAATGGATGAAGTGGGAGGGACCAGGAAGAAATCATAGAGCGGCCGGAAAGACTGTACACCCTGAGTACCTTAGCCAATGGGGAAAAGGGGAGGGACTTGCGATCGGGAATGTATATAATTAGGTCGGAGTGTGTATGTGGGTGTGGCTTTTTATTTGCAAGGAAGCCCACCAGCCTTTGCAAACCCTTCCAATAAACTTTACTTCTGACTAACCCAGAGAAAGATTTGTGGTGCTTGTTTCACACATAACCAACTGATGTAGCTGGAGGGTGTTACTGCTGAGAGTCACATGAAAACAAACACATTCATTCATTCAATTTATATAGCTGCCCATCTCATATTCGTGACTCTGAGTAGCTTACAATTAAAACAAACAGTACCAAAAAGTCAAAAAATAAAACAGCCATACAAACAATAAAATTTTAAAAACATTAAACAATTAAAAGTCATGCAACACAATCACCAGGAGAGCACAGCCATTCAAGACCAGTACAGCCGTTTTATGGGCTCCACACCACTCTCTGATCCCAACATTGTTCTAAAGCAAAGTTTCTCGGTTTCAGCAACTAAGAAGTGTGGAGTTCAACACAGAATTCCTCAATATGCAAAATTCCTCAATATGCAAAAACTTAATCCTCTGCAATATTAGAAACCCTTAAAACCACTGATTTAAAGGATTTGGCCCAGCCTCATTCAGGCTAGGGAGGTCCAGGCCAGCAGTATTCTTCCTGATTTACTGCTCAGTGTTCCTATTGATTTACTAGGGAGAGACATTGCTTTTCTGTACTTTCAGTTCCCTTTTAATACTAAAGGTTGGGAAGAGCTTGGGTTGCTAAGAAAACCACAATCAAACCTTCCCTTTTCAGTTGTGTAACTTCTCTGTATGTGTTGAGCAACACATGTCCAAAGTGATTGGGGTGGCAAATCACAGAAGCTTGACTTTATATTTCTCAGTCACCTGTACTCTTCCTTGTTAAGTCCAAGAATAAAATGGATTGTCTTTAATACAACATCCTTCCTTTTAAAGAAGCAGGTCCACTGGCTCTGCAAGGGGGAAGTGGGGAGGGGCAAATGCAAATATTTTCCTATGGTCTTGGGGTCTGGTTGACATAATTTGATCCAATAAGAAAGAATAAAAAATAATCAGATTCAGTAGTTTCCCTAGCTGTGGCTGAGCCAAGGTTGTGCAGGGAGGATTTGCCCTGTAAATAAAATTTCCTTTAAACACAGCTGACATATACGTTTCGATCTCCAAAAGCAGAGAGAAAACCAGGAGACTGAGGCGATATTGAAAAATAAAATCTGAAAAAAGAGGGATAAAAAAAGATATCAATTTAACTGGGTTGAGGAATGCATATTTTTGCTCAGGGTCATAGAATAAGCAATGCAATATTTCCCTGAAAGGGTTGGCGTTTCATATGTGGCTCTCATTCTCAGTGACAGTGTGTTTGAGGGCAAAGATGTATATATAATATATAATATGTATATATAAAACACCACAGTGTCTTCAGTCCAAAGACTGGCTTCCACAAAAATGGGGAACTGTGCAGTTTCAAAGTTTTAGTTGTTTATGAAGATCTGTATTTCCTCCCATTATTTTGCTCATATAATTGTCTTCAAGAAGCACTATTTTGCTATTTCATCTATGCTGGCTTTAAAAAAAAACACTTAGATGATTGGCTTTACTGTAAATTAAATTCTCTTCAGTAGAGCAGAATAATGTGCCACCAATCCTTGCTGATGATTAGGACTGTTTGTGAGAGATACAAAGAGGGTGGAGTGAATTAACTCAAAAAAATAGCGTAATGGATTGAATATACTTTCCCTTGGATGATGTTGAGCCTTTTTTTAAAAAAAAGGTGTATTAAGGTTTTAACACTGAGTCTTAATTTTAATCAAACTATTAGCCTCAGAGTTGAACCAAAAAGGTTGGTTTCATTGAGCTTTCCCATCAGTCTTCATAATACCCTCTATAGAAAACGAGGTTTCCTAATTTAATGTATGTTGGGAGTATTCTAAAGCCATAAGGTCATTTTCTGTGCAAATGTGAATGAGAATAATATAAAAATTATGCAAATGAAATATATGTGTATCTTTGTATTTACTGGAACCATATTTCTAAAAAATTATATTAGGAATCAAATATAGAAAGGGATATAGATAGAAAAGCATAGCTGAGACAAAGGAGTAACTGATTATTTATTATGTAAAATGGGAGAAGGAGAACAGACTTATATTTGGGACATATATCCCCATATATCTACAGTCATGTGAAAAAGTAGGTACACCCCATTGAAATTGTTGATTTTTTCAACATATTTCAACCTACGAATATTTGATCTTTGTGAGAAGGCAGGGAGAAGTGAGGGCCTCAAACGAACCATGTTTGCTAGGGGAGAGCGCTGTGCACCATGGGGCAGCCTTGGGGGGACGGCAGGAGGGAGGATGGGCAGAAGGCACACTCGCACCAGAGTAGAGAGGGACGGCAGGAGGGAGGAAAGACTGCAGGCAAGAGGCACGATCGCACCAGAGTGAAGAGAAACGGCAGGGGGCGGCTGTCGGGTCAAGTGGGGATTGGAATGTGTATTGCGCTGATTGGATTCGGAAAGTGGAATGTCTGCGGTTTTGCGGTTAATTAGCGGCGCTCCGGGGCGGTAAAAAAGGTGAGATTGTGAGCCAAGCCCTCGCAGGAGGGGGAGGACAGATAGGGGGTATAAAAACCTGTCAGACCTTGCTTCGGGGTTCCTCCATTGCTGCGGGAGGGACCCACCTTTGCAAACGTGCCCAATAAAAACTTCTGTCTACTGGATAACCGAACCCGTGTCTGTCGTTTTCTGACATCTTCATTTCAAAAATATTGATAAAGAGGATATACAGTAATACAACAAATATTATGCATCATGTACTTTTTCTAATCCATAGTGTAATTTAAATAAACAGAAATGCAAATTTTGCATGTGGAAAAAGTAAGCATTACCCCTACATTTATCACTAGCACAAATACTAAAATTAGAATCAGGTGCACCAGATTGGATGCAAATTATTACAACATTGTTAGAGAGATTCTGGGAGGAACCTGTCTTATGGAAACCTCAGACCTTTAGTTTGATTTGCTCTTTGTTGTTGAAGTGGGTGGTCTCACCATGCCTAGATCGAAAGAGCTCTCTGAGGCCTTCAGAAATAGTTTATAGATGCCTATGAGTCTGGGAAGAGATTGGAAAAGATTGCTAAACAATTGGGCATCAATCATTCCACTGGCCAGAAGATAATCTACAAGTGGAGAAGATTTCAAACAATTGCCAACGTGCCCCTACCAGGCCATCCCAGCAAGTTCAACCCAAGAGTAGAGCACACGATGCTGAGAGAAGTCTCTAAGAAACCCAGAAATTCATCATGTGACCTACAGACAGCACTTCCCACTATTGGTCAAGTGCATGGGTCTATCATTATAAAGAAGCTACACAAATTATATCTACATGGGAGGTGTGCCAGGAGGAAAACTGCTGTCCAGAAAGAACATCAGACCAAGATTAAAGTTTGCTCATGAATGCCTGAGCAAAGAACAGGACTTCTGGAACATTGTGCTCTGGACAGATGAAGTAAAAACAGAGTTATTTGGCCACAATACCAGAAGACATGTCTGATGAAAACCAAAAATAGCATTTCACCAGAAGAACCTGCTCCCAACTGTAAACCATGGTGGTGGAAATGTTATGGGCTGGGGCTGCTTTGCTGCATCAGGGCCTGGCCAGCTCACCATCATAAAATCTACTATGAATTCTTCATTGTACTAGAGGGTGCTTGAGAATAATATGAGGCCATCTATCAGAAGATTGAAGCTCAAGCAAAAGTGGACCTTGCAACATGACAATGACCCTGGACAGTCCAGTAAATCTACCAAGGAATGGTTGAAGGAAAAAAAAAAGAAACCAAGAGTTCTGGAACAGCCGAGTCAAAGTCTGAATCTAAATCCCATCAAGATACTGTGGGGTAATTTGACACAGGCGGTACATGCAAGAAACCCCTCAAACGTCGCACAGCCGAAAAAATTTTGCATGGAGAAGTGGGAAAAAATTCCTTCCAGTGGATGTCAGAGACTGGTAGGCAGTCATAAGTAATGCCTGCTTGAGGTTATTTATACCAGGCGTTAGAGCCAAGGATGTACTTACTTTTTCCATAGAAGGAAATGGCATATCTGTTAATTTTTTGTTAAACAAATGCTTGCAAAGTCAATTTTTCATGGGTTTTTTATTCAATTACACCACCTTTATCTTTATATTGAAGGATTGTTTTGATACACAATTTTATACTCTCTCATAATGTGTGGGCATGCATGTGACAGTGGACTCTATCTTACTTATAAAGGATTAATTTGCTTTGTAAAGAGCACAGCATTTCTTTCCCCCACCTTATCTCTTTGTTGAATGCCTGATTGCCTTCTAAGAGAGCACAGCATTCCCCCACCCCATTTCCTTTAGAAGCAATTAGCCAGATGCCTGACTGAACAAGTAAGCTATAAATTAGATTCGTACCAGGCAGGCAGAGACACCAAATTCCAAAGAAGTTACAAAGAAGGCCAGAAGAAATTCTACAAGAGATAAGGACTGACTTGGGTGTTTCCTTGGTAACCAGAAGGAAAAAAGTTAAACTTAGATTCACCTCTTTAGGGCCCACCTTTACTCCTCCCTGGGTCATCCCAAAATTCACTTGTATGGGTATGAGGGGATGTACTATCTGATTACATTTGTGGATGCCTATAAAATCTTTGTTGCTTGCTTTGCAAGGTGTGGTTCTCCTCAACACCTTGCCACGGTGTTGAATGACCCATCCAGAATGTTTCTTGGCCAATAAACTTCTGTTAGCTAAAAATAAGCCTCGTCTCAAGTTAATTTGGTTCTCTAAACTTGGGTAAACAAATAAATAAAGGCTAGTGCCTAACAATATATTGTTTGAATGAAGATAAAATATTGATATGTTCACATATGTTAAAAAAGAAAAAAACTTTAGATGGGGTGTACTTACTTTTTCACTTGATTGTATATACCTCCCCTTCAATTAATAACATGATTGCCAAATTACATTAAGACAGGCATTAGTTTTTACAAAGTAATGTGGAGTTAAGGAAACCTTAGCATCAACATTTTAGCAGATTGGATTAAGATTTTAATCTTTTCCCCCCCCCTTCATTCTTGGCTGCCAATGTCTAAAAATGAGAAATGCCAAACATTAACCCTGTCAAAAGCCCACTTGAATAAATCGTTATGAAATAAACTGTACTGTCACATATTATTATTATTAATGCCAAAACGTGTTTCAGGAAGGAACTGAGCAAATTCTGACAAATGTAAAGATATTTACCCTAATTTCCTAGATGTTTGGGGGGATGGATTCCACAAATGCAAATATGCTGAGTCAGAGCACCGAAGACACAGTGGAGGCCTTGGTGCTCTCTGAGCTTGGATGTTTGCTTGCAGACCTGTCATGACCCGACTAGGTGCAACCAAGCCCAGAGAGCAGCAAAGACTCCATAGTTCGACTCTTCCTCAGCTACATTTATTACCTGCTATTGGAACTGAAGCACTGGCTTTTGTTTTCTTAGGCCAGTGTTGTCCAAACCTGGCCACTTTAAGATGAGTGGACTTCAACTCCCAGAATTCCCCAGCCAGCATTCTGGGGAATTGAAGTCCACTCATCTTAAAGTGGCCAGGTTTGGATAACACTGTCTTAGGTAATTGGGTAATTTAAATTATTTAACGTCTGGATACTGATCCTAGTTGCCGCTGGCTGTCACAGAATCCTGGCCACTATTTTGTCCAACTTTTAAGGATGTTGAGTATTGTTATTACTGTTATTCTTCTGTCGGTTTTGCCCCCTCCTCCAATTGGTGAGCGTTGTTCTTGAAGAGAATTACTGAGCACTCTAGACCACCCGTGTGCTACATTCGTGTACCGCTGGTTTGGTGAATCTGGTTGTGTTTGCAATTTGTGAGGACTCGTGGAAACGCACATCTCTTGCGTGAATGACAAGAGAGAGACTAGCGCATTAAGGAAAAACTGGTATTTTATAATAATAAAGCAACGCCTCTCTACCCAACTTCCTGCCCCAAAGCTACGAATTCGGAGTGATGCAAACACTGCCACGCCTCTCGCCCCGCCCACCCAAGACCAGGCGACCAGTCAACAGTTTATTGTCTGAGGAACTCAGCCCGTCGCGAGCGCGGCCAAGTCACAACAACGGGAGAGGAGGCAAGCTAAGCCGTTGCTTAGTTCCATTATCTTGGAACGCTCGCTGCCCAATCAGGAGAGGAGGGGCGCGGCTTTCACATTCTGCCGTCTCTTCCTCCGGGGGTCTGGTCTAATCAAAGAACGCAGTGTCGCGGTTTATTGCAGCCTTAGCTCCACCTTCAGGGTCTCACCCTCCAATCCGCTGGCGCGGAGGGGCGTTGCTTCGGCCGTGCCCCGCCCACTCGATCCAGGACTGCAACAGCCGCGGGACCTTAGGGGCGGCTGAGTTAGCCGCAGTGTTGGGCTGGCGCTTCTCGTGCTCCGCTCGGTCCCGGCAACACCATGGAGCGGGGCCCGGAGCGGGAAGCTGGGGCGCCAGATCCGGTCCCAGCGGTCTCCTCCGGCTCGGGGTCGCGGTTGCCGGGAGGCTTCGGCTCCGCAGAAGCCTTGGCGGCGCTGGGTGCGATCGGGCGGCGGTTGCTGTGGCTGCTCCCCGTGTATCTGGCCGGCCGGGCGGGGCTCAGCGTGGGCTTCGTGGTAGCTGGCGTGGCCCTTTACATGGGCTGGCGGAGCCGGCGCCTGGGCAAGGAGCGATCGTTGCAGGCGGCTGAATTGTTCCTGGGCGATGAAGAGGTGACGATGAAGAGCGCCACGGATCTGGGCCGGAGCCTGGGTCGGAGCGAGCTGCCCGCCTGGGTAAGAGCGCCGCGCCCCTGCCCGAAGCGTGTTAGTTGTGGAGGAGTCCCCCTCTAGCAAAACGCTCCCTCCCCCAGCTCTCCTTGCTTCCGGCATGGGACCTGCATCAGGCGGTCCTGGGTGGGAGCTGCGGTGGAGTTCAGAGCAGGCGAGACTTTCCCATATGCGGCAGCCTCTTAAGTTACGATGCGCTCCTTTAACGTCCATGCACATATGTCCTTAGGCATGGCTGCCTGCTTAGGCGGACGTCAGTTCTCTTTTCCCGTGAGGGAAGAGCCCGGCCATTTGTTTGTAGCCCAGCTAGGCTGATGTTCCACTGCAGCTGGGGGAAGGAGCCCCCAAAAGTTACTTGCCCTCAGGCTGGTTGGCCTGCCTGATGCCTGTTCTAAAAGAGCGGCTGCTGCTGCAGCAAAAAACACTGACATCTGAAAGATAAGCAACTATATTATGAGAGTCATTAAAGGTGAGGTCTCAAAGAATGCTTAAGATGCCCATAATGGTTATTTTTTGCATGTACGCTTTGGCTCAGTTATTGGTGGCTAAAAAATGAAAAAAGAAAAGAAAGAAATCTGATTTTGCAAAACAGTTTTGTGGCTTGGAGGCTCTGTAAGTAGATCCACCTTACTTTTATCATAAGTAAGGGAGCACACTTTTGAGTCTTCAGGGTTTCTTCCTTAGGGTGAACCTAAATGGTTTCATCCTGTATCTTTAGACCAAGCCCTGCATCTCCTTCAGTGAACTGATTTTGAGCATATACTGGGCCTCTACAAACATTTGGGACTAGTGGGTGCATTGAGAAAATGTTACGGGTGCTCTCAGAACATGGGAGATGGGGGGGGGGTTGCCCGTTCATAAAAGGGCTGCCATAATCAGTTGCAGGTAACTAGTTGGCCAAAATGTGACCTGCCACTCCCTTCCTCCAGAACCCTCCCTGTCGCCTTTGCCCTTTACCTGTATAGCTGAGCATTTCCAAACAGAGCACTGGGCTGCTGCGGTCAACCACTTTATTTTCTAGGAAAACATTTGGGGCCCCAAGGTGTTCTTGGAAATAAATATGATGCTGGAGGCTGACTCTCTTTTTTTAATTGAATGTAAAAAGTCAGGAAGCTTGGTGGACACTAAGGGGGAGGTTTATGGTATATGGTAGTCTCCAGGCGTACAGACCTAATACTCTTTTCTGCTGATTCTTGGGTTTCTGGCTCCTTCCTAACTTGAGTGGCAAAACAGTCACACCTCCTGATGTGTGAGTCTTTCCCCTTTGTGAATGTGTAAACCTAATGAATAACAAAATGTGGGCATAAAATGCCTTCTCCAAGCTGTTTCTCCCTTCCCTTTTGCCTTATCACTCTCCAGTATGCCCTGCCAATGCAAGATAATCGCCTTGGGCTATTTCATAGGCTATATGAAGGGGCTGATGAATTTCCTTTCAGCCTTATTGTTGAGCTTAGAACAGAATAACATTTGTAAAGGGCTCTGGGTTTACTGGCTTTTATTATTTGCCAGTAATAGGAACCCTTTGGTAGGAACTCTGGTTTCTTTTTCTGGATCTCCTTTCAGCAAGTCTCTTTAGGCCAGCCTCCTTCTCCAAACCAATGAGTTCTGCCTGTGTTGGCCTTCAATTCCCAGAATTCTAGAATAGACTGTATTGACTGAGAATTCTGGGAACTCGAGTCATCAACCTGGAATTTTCTGTGTTTGCTGCCCTCCCTGGTAGAAAAATTAAAAGCTCTATCCCAGGAGAAAGCAGAAGCAAACCTCATCTTACTAAATGTTTGGGAGATTCATACAGGCTCCTTTGCAGAGCAGTTGCTGCATTTAGCACAGTCTGTTAATGCTGCTTGTTCTACCTTCCATCTCCAAAACTCCCTTTTTCACTTCCCCGACTCTTTAATCTTTTGGGGGGCCTTGAAGGCATTTGGAATTGTGAGGACATGTTGCTGTGGCCACTTTCAGAAAAAGTTGCCTTGTTGCAAAACAGCTGCCACGGTGGGCATGGGACACATGCTAAGGACGGATTTAGCAGGGCATCAACTGGCACGTTTATTCACCCTCAAGCAGCCCCCATTCTGGTCTTCCAACTCGGCTTACCTCTGTCTTTTGGTGCGGGGGGGCAATGGACATACTTCCAAGCAACACACAGGGCTGCAGCCACCCACAGCTTGTATTTCTATATAGTGCCTATGGGGTTGTGAAAAAAAGGATGATGTTATAAGCTGATGCTTTACTTTGCAGCATATCAGCTTCCTGCTTAACATTTTATATTTTTAAAAGGTCAGGGTGAAGGGGGGGTACATTGATGTCCATGAGTATAATGTTGTCTCTGCCCTGTTCTAATCATCATGTTCGGTAGTCTCCATATTTGCTATCTCTACAATTTCCTGTCGGCATCCTGTTTCCCTTGAGAAAACCCCATCTGATTTTCCTGTTTTTTATGCACAGTACTTTCCTAAGATGTATCAGGATCTTGTAGTTGTCTTCTAGGTTTCTGACTGTTAACTTTTCTTGGCTCTTCCTCTGCATATGAGCTACAGAGGATTTGAGCAAGCCCAAGCAACCAGGCCTGGGTAAGAATAGGATAAAACACTATAGATGAAGCTTCTTCAACAGAGCTTTCTTTTGCTTTGGTGATATCCTTTCATTAAACCAGACTTCTCCTTGTGGCTCCAAAATGCTGCAGAAGGACAGACAATTCCTTCAGAGCTGAAAAGGAATTGTTAATTAATTTGTGTGCCTCGTCTTTGTTTTAGTAGGACTCCTTGTCTTAAGTGCTCCATTGAGCAGAAGTCTGTGCAGAGTTGAGTACTGGTACACTGTCTGCTAAATATGTAAAATACCCTAAGTATTAAACAGTAATGCTATTGTTCAGCTCTGTAGTTTGGCATTTGACAACTTTTCTAGGATGAATTCATGCGTTATTACTTTCTGCGTAATTACTGCTCCTGTATAACTTGGAAACACAAACCGAGTACTGCAAGTTTCTTACAATAGAGATTGTTGCCTCTTGAGCAAATATCTAACAAGGGGAGACAATGATGGACTGCAGTAGCATATTTCTGCAGTGGATGTTGTGACATGTGAAGTGTTGAATTTGCCCTTTGCACATATATTCACAATATATGTGAGTCTCATGAGACATAAGCCAAGAGCCAACAATTCTGAGGACAGAGATGTCAGTTATGTCAACAACCAGCTGCCGCTCAGCATGTGACACTGACTCTGTTGAAATATGGGAAAGGCAGGCAGAATAAACCATAGGTTTATACCGCCCTGGATATAAGAAGGAACTGCGTTCTTATTCTGACAGAGGGCAATCTGCTGTTAAATACATCTTGCCAGTCTAGCTTGCAATAAAAATTCTTATCTAGATCTATGCCCAATTTGATCTAGCCATGTAAAATTGGGGGTTGGAGATTTAGAGCCAGCTGCTGATTTGGGGAGCCTGACAAATTCTCCTGAAACCTGTGTATAGTTTGCAGATACTATATTGCTGCAGGGCGTGCAATCCTTGGTAAATCTCCAGATACAGAGTACTGCACAACTGAGTATCGTCCAACTGACCCCTAAAGTGGCTGAAATATATGCTGGCTTGTTTTAAATTGGACCCTTTGCCATAGAAGTTGTAAAGAGAGAATCTTCCCGTCCAGAGAATGGATCTTCCCATTAATAAATAAATTAATACATGGGTAATTTTTTTTGCTGTACTAACATATTTAACAGAATGGCTGGGTTCACACATTGCGCTAAGCTGCAGTGTTGTATTATGCTTTTGAGTTAGCATGTTGTGTGAGACCAGCTATTGTAGTTTGTAAACCATGGTTAGTAATTTTTTGGGGAACCCAGTTGTTGTGGCTCATTTAATAAATCATGGCTAGCCAAACGCTAACTTTATATCAAGTCTGTAAGTTATAGCTGAAGATCCCTTGTTGAATTTATCTACTTGTCAAATATGCAGAAGCCTAATGCCCTCATGCTGTTGTCTTTACGTCTTTACAACTAGCTCTTTCTTGCATCCTCTGGCTCTCCTGTGTTACAGCCTCCTTCGTATTCCAACTGTCCAATTTTGGATTCAGAAATCATCTCCTGATGAGTACCTGCTTCCTAATTGGATTTTTCTTTCTGTGCAACATATAGAGAAAAAAGGATAGGATGGAGATGTTGCATGTTTAGATCTGCTGTGGCCAGAGATGATGGGCCAGAATATTTATCTCCACCTCTTGTTATTGATCAGGATAATGTGAATCCATTGGAAGTAAATATGTGAACTCCCTTGCTGTAGAACAGTGTTTCTCAACGTTGGCAACTTTGAGATGTGTGGACTTCAACTCCCAGAATTCCCCAGCCAGCAAGGGGAATTTTAAAGTTGCCACACATCTTAAAGCTGCCAAGGTTGAGAAACACTGTAAGGTGGCCTTTGTGGGAGACATGCATCCTGACTGTGCACGCTCACGAGCTCATCAATCTCTCCAGCATGCCCACTTGGTCTCTTACATCTTAATGACGTCTCCCTTCGTCCTTGCTGGTCTCGGGCATATTAGTGGTGGGACCTTCTAAGTGTTTTTGTTCAGCTTGCCCGCACAATGGTCTTTGAGGAAGAAGTCCGCACCCTTGAAGACAGTTCAGTTGGACAAGCTGAGCAAAATGCTTCGAAGGCCCTCTAAGCAGGCTTGAGAATTTTGCCTGCTTCCCGGTGAACTCCTTTTGTTCTTGCTGGGACAACCTGCCCACTTTGGCTGCGGCTACCAATAACGTTGTTTTTGCAAACTGGCCTATTTTGCCCTGCTTCCCCTAGAGATAAGAGGGAGCTTCCTCGTTCCCTTTCTCCTACTAGGGGGAGAGGTTAGAATGCTTCCGCTTTTGCCAGCAAAGATAATCCCTCTGGAGGCATTTTAGCCAGCTTGTCTTCTGTGAGGTTCACTCCCTGCGTGTCCAGGGGAGAATGTTGAATGTAGGCCTCTAACTGTGAAGGGATCACGGGGATATATCTTCGAAGGTCTGCGCTCTGGCTGCTGCAGCAAAAGGGGAAAGGAAATACCACCCCAGGAATGAATTGCTGTTGAGCAGCAGCAGATGGATCGCCCTATAGGAATGCAAAGGACAGCAGCAGTTGTGGGCTATAAGGAAGGGCTGTATGTCCAAAATCCTAAATGTGACCGATGAGCTCACAGCAGCTTATGGGTATCCTTTGACTTAAGAACACTAAAACAGGGGTGGGGGGGTAACTCTTTTGTTCTTATTGGCAGAGGCACAGATATCGGTGCTATCTTGTGTTAGCCTAAATCTTGTATCACAAAAACCCAGAATCTGTACCTTGTGCACAACCTACACCTTGTTTAGTTTTGCTTTGTTACTCTCAGGAAAAGAGACAGATCCAAAGCTCTGATTTCTGGATGCAAACTTTCACTAGACTTTGTAGGTAGTCCTCAGTTAACGATGGCAATTGGCGCTGGAATTTCGATTGCTAAGCAATGCAGTTGTAAAGTGTGACATTACATGACTGTGCTGCTTAGCGACGGCAGTTCCAGCGCTTCCAGTTGCTGTCGTTAAGCGAAGCCCGCACTGTTGTTAAGCGTGACATCACGTGGTCATCATTTGCGGTCTCCTGTTGACTTCCCCATTGACTTTGCTTGTTGGAAGCTGGCAGTGAAGGTTGCAAATGGCGGTCCAGTGACTGCGGGGACCTTGTGACAGCCAGAATTTCAAGGCCTGGTTGTAAGTACCGCTGTTCAGTGAGGACCACCTGTACTTTCTTTCAACAGTGTCTTCATAGCTGTAAGGACTAAAAATTTATTTTTAAATGATCTTTAAGATTCTCAAGTGGTCAGATGCAGTACAGATAGCATCTTCCCTTTGTTTTTTCCAAGCATTAAAGTGTGAAATCGTGGAAATGAAAGTTATCAAGATTAGCTGTTGAGTATGATAACCCCAGAGGCTAAAAAAGATCGCCAAAGGAAACTGCTGATACAAGCCGTTAAAACCATAGTGCCTTGGTGAATGTACTTATCTTACTCAGTACAGTATGCAGCCCACCTAGAGAACAGATTAAATTTGTGCCTGTGACTTTTCATAGAAAGAAATTCTGTATTCTGTATTCTAGATATCCCCTGTTTGAAATGCCTTGAGAATTTTGCCCTTAAAAGAGTTCTGTAGTGAATCTACCTGTCGGCACACTCAAGTTGCACGAGACCCTCTGGCTTTAGTTTCTTAGCTAAGAACAACAGAGCTTGAACTAAGAGAATGGTAAAGGCAAGAGAAGTGGTGAAATAGTGCAAATTAGCACATTCATATGAAACTCTAACATATACATGATTTTCCCTTTTATAATTAACAGAAGGGAGGCCAATCTGACGTCTTGTAGGCTGCATAATAATTCAGGTTATTTTTTAAACGAATCTCTAGAACCTATTGGACTTAAGCTAGAGAAATAGGAGCAAAGGGCATGAATGAATCTCCTTTAAAAATACACAAACCAATCCTGCAGAAATGCCTGCAGAGAAGACCAGGCTTACTTTCAGCTTTTGAAACAATGGAAAGTATTTTCACAGTCACTTTTTAGAGAGTTTAGGGGTTGGAGGTGGGGAGAGGACTGCACAGACGCGCCGATGTGGAAAAAAACAATCCATTGCTTGCCATAAATGGAGAGTTTTTCTTTTGCTGGTCGCTGTGCTGATGCCATCAAGCGACCGAGTTTGCACTCCAGATCCTGAACGGCTGTTTTTGGCTTACTTCTTTGGCAGAGGGCTGTAGCTCGCAACGGCAACATTTAGCATCTTCAAACCATACACTAAAAGTATTGTTTTACTACCCAGAAATAAGTGATTTGACTGTAACTTAACAGTCTTTACGAGTACAGGAGGCTGCCTTAAATGAGTCAGACCATGGGTGTATCCAGCTCAGTGTCATTTTTTATGACTGACTCTTCTGAGTCTCTCCTTTACCTGCTTTGCGTGATCTTCTTTAATTGGAGGTGCCAGGGACTGAATGTGGGACCTTTTGCATACAAAGCAGATGCTTGCTAATTGCCCAGAGAGGCTGGGAATCAGGTGGCATATTAATAATAATAATAATAATAATAATAATACCACCACCACCACCACCACTAATGCCATCAAACAACAACATCTGCCTATCCCAGGTCCTCGGGAAGGACTCGATAGGTGGATAAAAATGCCAAATCCAGTCTAAACATCTGGCTGACTCTGCGACCAACCATAATAATAATTATAATAATAATATAATAATAATAATAATAATAATAATAATAATAATAATAATTTGGTGTAGTGATTAAGATATCAGGCTAGAAACCCAGAGACTGTGAGTTCTAGTCCCACCTTAGGCACGAAGGCAGCTGGGTGACCTTGGCCAGTCACTCTCTCAGCCCTTGGAAGCAGGCAGTGGCAAACCACTTCTGAAACCTTGCCAAGAAATCTGCAAGGGCTAGTCCAGGCAGTTGCCAGGAGTCAATGCTGACTGGAAGGCACCCACATTATCATCATCATCGGATTAAAAACAGCCACTGTTTCTGGCTGGGGAATTCTGGGAGTTGAAGTCCACACATCTTAAAGTTGCCAGCGTTGAGAAACACTGCCATGGACAATGGTGGTGCACTCTGTTAAAGACTGTAGTTCAGTTGTAGCCTATATGTGGGCTTTTATTAGCAGTTTTTTTAATAGGCAGGCAAAATTATTCGTGTTTTCTTTAGGCTGATGAGCTGTAATTTGTCCTTGTATGGAGAGATTAGAGGAGAGACTGTTGGTTTGGTCTGCAGAAAAAAAAGCGGTCTGCTCCCCAACCCCAGAGTAATATCTTTGAGCAGATGGGTCTTCCTGCCCTCCCCCCCTCCATTAAAAACATACTTTTGCATCTGTAAAGCTACTATGTACTTCCAATCTGATTTTTAAAAAATAATTCTCTCTTTGCTAATTGGAGAACTTGAGAAGTGTTAACTATTTCTCCAAGTGGCCTTTGCACCCGAATGTTCTGAGAAAAAGTGTTGAGTTTTACTGTATAGGCTGCTAAATTTCTTAGAATGAATGGGAGTAAGTTTTGAAAAACAAGAATTTCTCAAAACATATGAAGAAAATGACAGATTTCCAAGTAGGTCCAAAAATACCCTGTTTATACAGGGTATTCGTTTATTACAACATTTTTATGGCCGCCCAATTGAACATTGCAGCTCTGAGCGGCTTACAGTAAAGAAGCAAACAAAAAAAGCCAAATGAAAAGAACAATTCCAGTTAAAACCAGACAGTAGAAGAGAATATGTGTAGCTCAGGGTTGAACTGTGGAGTCCTTGGGGTTCTCTGAGCTTGATTGTTTTCTTGCAAACATTTCGTTACCCAGCTAGGTAACATCTTCAGTGCTAGAATGGAGTGGGGTTTGAAATCCCATTCCATTCTAGCACTGGAGCTGTTACCTAGCCAGGTAACGAAGCGTTTGCAAGAAAACGACCAAGCTCAACACCAAGGACTCCACATAAAACCAGACAGTCATTAATCAGCAGTGGGGCTCACATTCAAACAAGAACTCTACTTATTCTGGGCACAGTGCCCAAAGAAATAGCCAGATTTTTATAGCCTTTCTGAAGGGCAACAGGGTTGGAATCACCCATATTGGGGTGGTGGAGACCCACATTGGAGGATGGAGGAGAACCACCATGATAACCCCATGCCTCCCACGCCCAACCCTCTGAGCCAATCCAGAAGGATACCACGGTCGATGGTATTGAAGGCCACTGAAACATCAAGGACAGCCAGGACAGATGGACTGTCACCATCCAGGTCTGCCAAAGGCAACCAACAAGCACAAACAAGGCTTATCTAAAAAGGGAAGATTGGAAGCAGGATAAAAATTACTAAATCCAGTGAATCCAGTGACTGCTTCTTTCAGAACCAGTGGAACTACCCCCTCTCTCAGGTGGTTGACTCAACAGTGCTAAGGATCCTGTTCACTTCCTCAAGGCTAACAGGCTCAGACTCCTCCCAGATAACACAAGATTATCTGTGCCTTAGTCAATGGCATGTGACCTGCAAAGCTGGCATTCGGCTCAGAACAACTTTATCCACCAAGTGTCAGGAGCACGCTTCACAGTGATGCTGTAAAATTTCCCCTAAACCAGGCCTTTGGCTGACACCCAGAGAATGCAATAAGAGCGGAGAAACGAGCATGTTTGCCACTTCTTTTGCCACGAATTCTATCTGAAGAAAGGCTCTTACCAGTGTCCGGTCAGAGTCTCTCTTTGTCTTCCTCCAGCAGTGCTTCTGCAGCTTGATTCTCTGTAAAGCAGGGGGCTCCCCTGGCTCTGCATAGGCCAATCTGATCCAGATATAGTTTATCTGCCTGCTTATGCCTAAATTATTCAATATAACCTGAAAGAATAACAGATTACAAAGTTTTGAAAAACTCTCTTGCTAGATACCTGGGGGCTACTCTTGTTACAGGAAATCAGGTGTGTAGATCTTGTTTTAGGTGCTGCTTGACAGGATTAGTAGTTTAATTCCTGATTGGAATCACAGCTATATGGACTTTGAAGAAGCAGGATAAAAGGAATATGGACACTTTTGAGTTTTGGGGTTGGAGAATATTCAAGAGAATACCGTGGCCAAGAAAACAAACAGATGCATCATCAAACCAGTCCACTGAGAATTCTCCCTCAAGGCACAAATGATCAGGCTCAAATTATCCTACTTCAGACCTAGCGCTCTGGAGAAGGCTTTAATGCTGGGAAAGGCAGAAAGCAAGAGAAAAAGACAACCAGCAGCAAGACAGAGGGACTCAATTACAGGGCCAACGAATGCATCTTTGGAAGGCATGAAGGACCAAGTTGAGGACAGATCCTCCTGGAGAAAATGCACGTAGTCCCTAAGAGTCGACGCTGATCCAATTGCACGTAATCAAAAAAAAAAAAATCAGAGCTATAATCTCTGCACTGTAATCTCTGAAAGGATAGGAAAAGAGAGGCTGTTATGCTGATTTTCTGTATCCTAGTCTTCATTGACAGGCCCAACAGTGGTGGAATTTGGAGAATTCTTCTATCTGACTCACCACTCGCTACCCACTCTGTTTTCTTCTGAATGGGAATTGTTGCTTTGTTCATTTTGCAGCCACACAGTTTAAGATTGGTGGGTGTAACATTTTGGGCCAATGCCAAAAGAGAACTTCTCTAAATATAAACTAGACTAGCATCTTCCTGCTACGTTGACTACTTTTGAGCTGGATGTTTTAGTTTGTGGCTGAAGTTTCCTTTAAAAGGGAAGTCTGAGCACTTTCAAGTTAGCGCAGGTTCACTGTGCTAAAAGAAACATGCCTTTTGATTATGACTTCTTTATGTTTCAAATTACACATCACAAAAGCTCCAGACAGTGTAGCCAAACATCTGGAGGGCACTAGACTGCCTATTCCTTTTCTAGATTCTCATTGCGCCCTATGTTACACAGATGACGTACCCCTCTTTCCCCAAAGGCTCTGAGTGGAAATCTTGCATCCATTGGATTAGATAAACTGTCTTGCAGCCCATGTAGGTTTAATTATTTCCTTAATGTTTCCACACATTTTATAGAAGGAATTAAAAGGTGGCCTATACCCAACAAAGTCCTTCTGCATTCAGATTAAAAAAAAAAAGTGTGACTCTAATCCATATGAATTATAACAGCTTCAGAATCTAAAGCACAGATTCCCAATTATACCATCTACTAGTTGAATATATGCTAAATGTTTTCCTTTAAAAGATAATATTTGCATTGGAGATTATGATTTGGGCTCAAGTAGGCTCCTGGGAAGCATGTTTACATTGAGGTCCCAATGTGCTAAAGTTTGTTTGGTTTTAGCTTAGTGTGATGCATACATCCAGCCATTGTGATTGTGAAAGCACTGTTGATCACTTAGTTTTGTGTGAACTAAGTATTACCACTTGTTCAACAAATAAATTATGGCTGCATAGTGTGATATAGAAGCCCAACTTGGGTATCTGTTGGTCAATCTAATATTTAGCTGGAGCATTCTTTTTCTGAATTTGCTGACATCTTGTTTTTATTTATGTACTACTGCCACATTCCCAAAGGACTCATTTTTATCAAGATCTACACAATCAGGAACAGAAAATTGATCCCCCCTCTTTAAGCTGTGTCTCTTTGCTGATTATTGCTGTCTCACATTCCCACCTGGCTTTGAGCCTCAGGAAGATTCTCTTGGTGCCCTATATGCACATTAAAATAATGTATCAAAAATTTGGGTTTCAGCTTGAAAGCATATAAAAGTGTGGGGGGGGGGGAGGTTCTCTGGCCCCGGAGTCCACATCCCTTTTGCTCTGCAGTCTTAGCTCTTTCAAAAACCAGAAGTGGGGAAGGGTGAAAATGAAAAAGTCATGCAATTTCTTTTTCCACTGACGCCTGAAAAAGACCACTTAATAGGGTATTCAAGAGATTAGTCTTCCTTCTCAAACTGGACCATGTCCTGTGGTTTGTTTAGCAGAATAATACAGTCAAATTTTCATCAGTAATACAAGTATATGATTGTGTCATATCCTTTATTCTTGACCTCAAGAATCACCATGTTCATAATCTGGTCATTACAACTCAAAAGATGGTTTTGCTCAATGTATTTAATAGCAGGTCATGAATTCAGAATTATGACCTGAATCTAGAGGAAGGATGCCTTATTCGTGTAATTTTAGTTTCCTTTATTTAGTGCTAGCTGGTTTTGGTAGCTGGTTTTCCTGTTGAAATAATAACTAAAGTAGATTTCAGGGAAAAAGAACACAGTAAAACAAAACAGTACAGTGACCAAAATAGCATTCTCCAATCTAGTGACCTCAGGGCGTGGTGCATCTGCAAACCAAGAAAGCTGTCCTGGCTGGGGCATCTGGTTAGCAAAACACAGGTGGAAGATGCTAACCAGAGAAGATACCCAAAGCAGCAGTACTAGTTCTTTTCTTTCTTTTTTACTGAAAACATTATTAAACTAGGACACATGATTACTCTTTAGTTTGAATTAATGCAGCCTAAGCTAGTCATAATTAATGCCCCATTGATTGAATTGAGATTTAGATGATTAACTTTCCTTCAGCTGATTCTGTAAATATCCACTTGAAAACAATTGGACTTGGACTTCTGGGGTGGTATGGTGAACTGAAGATGGCTTTGCAAAAGCAGAGCCAACAACCGCAGGAAAAACCAAGGAACCGGTGAGTAGAATGGTATCTCTCTGGATAAAGAGAGGATGGGAGATCACCCACACATGCTCCGGACGGTCGCTCCTTGCAAGGAGACTGCAGGACAGCAGTTTTCTGTGGGTTTGAGTGCTGAGAAATGGGAGGATTAGCCATCTTGCTCACCAATGTGGCAGAGACTTTTAAGTTCGCAAACTCACTTTCCAAACACTTTCGGAAATTGCTTATTAACTAATTCTAAACTGTTAGAGATCTTCAGAATGACAAGTTCGTCAACGCCGGGTGACTCTGCCTTCAACAAAAGAAAATTTTAATCATAAGCTTAAGAATTTAAAGAATCTGAAATCCAACATGTGGATTTTAACTCTTATGGCTTATATTTTATGGTAACATCTGTTTGTGTGTGCATGAGCAGGGAGACAGCAGAAGAGGAACAATCAAAAGAGATCATTGGTCTAGAAATTCATAAAACCTGTATGCCCAAAGATAGAGGCTCTGTTATATCATATACAAATTCTTTGCTTTGTTTTATTTTAAACATGAATTCCAATCACCAGTAAATCAGTAAATGAAAAGTAAAATGTTTGGGGCACCAGTACATGCCTGCAAAGAGTTTAGAGCATCCAGAACACTTCATGTAGATATAGATATATAGATATAGATATAAACAACTGGATTTAATTCAGATATCATTTTATACCTGGAAAAGCAACATAGTTGCAATCTATTTTTAGGTTTAAATTTAAAGTATTTTTAATCAGTAATTTGCATTTCTTGGTCTTTGAAAAACCCCATGGACCTGTGACCCTTCTTGATCGTTCTCCTTGCCCTCTGTACTTAGAATGTCAAATAAACCTTTACTGACTTCTCTCAGCAATGGGTTGGTCAATGCATCTAACTTTCTTGAATTGGAGGAAGTGTACAGTGGCCTGGTGAGCAAAACAGCTGGTTGCATGTCATTGATTTTAGTTTGTCAGCAGGTCCATCTATGTCCTCCATCTGGTGCTTAATATAATATAGTTAGGTTGCTTTGCAAGTAAAGCAACATAAAACAGCTTTTCCCACTTAGTAAAAGCAGTTAAACATCTGCTTCTAGTAAATTCATGATATTTTTAGTAGTCAACAGATATATAGAACAGAGTGGAATTCTAGGAGTTGAAGTCCACTCATCCTAAAGTGGCCAAGTTTGGACAACACTGGTCTAAAGCTACCTGTACGTTCATCTCATTTTCTTCATTTAGGAGGGCAAATACTTCTGTGAGGTACTGCCAGTTCAAGCTTGGCAGGGTTGGAAGTGGCCCTGAGCAGTACTTGGTTTGGGGCTCTTTACCTGCTTAAGACTTGACCATGGGACAGAATCAAAAACACAATCCAGTCTTTGTAACTTGTCTTCATTGCCTGCAATAAGCACTGAAATTCCAAATATTTACATCTGATTGTGTTAATCTCCTGGCAGATAAGTTAATTATTTTGGATTGCATCCAACAGCACTTTCGGTTCTTGAAAGGGCTTCTCATCAGATCCTGCAGATCTCCAAGAATAAAAAAGGAGAGACAACTTATGCCTTTTCTTTCTCCCTTCTTCAGCCCTTGTGCATCTCCTAAATTTGGTGCCCTCTCCCTGAAAACAACACTGAGAAAACATAGGAAGCCAAATGGGGAATTAGTGAAAATACCCATGGGTTTTAATGCATTACTAGTGTTTGTAAATGATTTTGGAAGGGGAGAAGTGGGAAAGAAGTTGATACATTGAGGCTGTTACTGGGAAACGATGGAACAAATAGTTGTAAATCCTTTTTTTAAAACTACCTACTGGGTTCTCTCATTCTATGACCGCATAGTCAGTGGTCATTGAACTGTCCAAGAAGCGCTACAATGGTTAAATCAAATTATTTTTGAGAAAAAGACTAATAGCCAGATTTTCTTTCTGCTAGCATTCATACCATCTTAGACCTGCTGAGAACAAGACCCCCAAATGTGCTACAGTTGAACCGTTAGTGCAATCCTTTGATACACCTTCTGCTGGGTTTGGTGTATGCAGTGATACTGACATTATTTTTTTCAAACAATATCCTAAGAAATTGTGAGATTATGGGAGACTTGTTGGGGTCCTCTGTATGAAGATCGGTCATGAGCAAGCTTGCCTGTAAAATAACTTCCTCCCAAATTTCTGCTACGCTCACACATTTGTATGGGTTGTATTTTGGGTGTGTTTTCATGAAACAATTAACCACAAGGCTGGGTTAGTGCAGTATGTTTCCCCCCCCCCACCTTTAGTGGCATAATTATTCAACCACTTCCATGTTTTGTTTACCATTCAATGTGTCATCCAAATGCAGATGTTACTTCCAGCTTAAGCCCATCATAACCAAAGAATGGCTTCTTTCTGTGCTCCCACCCTGGCATGGCTTAAAATAGTATTTATGGATCTGTGCACCACCTTGTCCTTCTTCTGTTTATTTTCATGGCAGTTGAGGAACAGTTCATTTCCTTTCTCAGAAACAGATGGCCCTTCTCCCCTCCTTTTTTTCTCCGGGTGCTTTTAGCCTTAGCCTCTGGTTTAATTAGAACATATGTTAATGCACTGGGTTCTCTGAAATGACTGAACCCCCCACCTCAGCTGCTCATTTTATTTTGCTGGTCTCTGTAGTAACCCGTTTCTACTTGAATGACTCTGACACAGCCTCTAAGGCAAGAAGAGGCAACCTGCAGTGCCCAGGCCACACAAAGCCCTTGGGACGCTCTCTGATCATGACTGCTGGGAATCTGAGACACAATTTCCTGCAATTTTCAGCTGGGATTAGATTTCTATCCTGCTGCCTATTCAGGAGCTCAAGGTGGTGTGCATCTTCCTGTTTTTCCTCACTCAACAACCCTGTGAGGTAGGTTGGGTTGGGAGAGCCTAACAGGCCCAAAGTCACCCAATAAGTATTGTCGAAGGCTTTCACGGCTGGAATACAATGGCTGGTGTGGGTCTTCTGGGCTGTGTGGCCGTGTTCTAGAAGTTTTGTTTCCTAACGTTTCGCCAGCACCTGTGACTGGCATCTTCAGAGGCAGGAGCATAGACAGGAGCAGCTCTGGGCACAGAGAGAACTGCTCCTGCCCTCTGAAGATGCCGGTCACAGATGCTGGCGAAACGTTAGGAAACAAAACTTCCAGAACATGGCCACACAGCCCGGAAGACCCACACCAGCCATCACCCAATAAGCTTTTGTGGCTGTGGGTGGACTAGTACCTGGGTGTCTCCAGGGTCAGGCCCAAACTGTCACCACCTGACCACACTGGCTCTCACGTTACAACCCTTGCCCTCCTTGAAAACATTAAGCATGACCCTTGATGACAACAAGGTTGCCTACGGCTGCACTATGGTGTTATGGTTGGAGCATTGGATGGGGAGTGAAGCTCAGATCTGCCACTTAGTGAAGGGATCAGGATGGTTTTAGGACTACTTGCTATTTCTGTTTACTTTATTTGTAAATGTATGTGCCACCCATTCTAATGGCTCTCAGCGGCTTAGAAAAGTACCTATATTCCATATATAAAATTCTAAAAGCCTTTCTGAAAAGCTAACATGAAATGCTAAAAGTCATACAGAACACCTGGGTTTAAGCCCCTTCCTAAACTTTAATAAGGAAGGGGCCTGTCTAACTCCAACAGCAATTTTTTCCATAGTATAGCCTCTCACCCCACCCCAACCCTGAAAAAACAGATGTTGCAGTTGAGGTGAGATATACGTAGCAGGGAATGCAGAAGATGTCTCATGGAGGAGCTAAGAGAGCAGGGAACTGGCGGTCCTGTGGATCATTTTGGTCTAAGCTGTGCATGTCTCAGCCTGATGTACTTCACAAGTTTGTTGCGAAGTTAAACGGAGGTATGGGGAATCAAGTGGACCAAGCTCAATTCCTAGAGGGAAGATAATAAAATATATATATATATATATAATTCACATAGAATCTCTAAGAACTGGCGGGGGGGGGTGCGCGCGCAGGCGGAAAGAAGTTGGAATGGGAAGCAGCCAGACAAATGGGTTCTATTGTAATTTTTTTTTTTTAAGGGTTACACAAACTTATGAACAAGGCTAACATTAGAAATTGGCACCCTTAAGCATCATAAAGGACTAGAATTTTGGAAGGAGTTTATTGCTGACAATTTGCCAGGGTTCCTTGACCCTTCTCCTTGCTTGTTCTCAGTTTAAAATTGCATCTAAGAATGTGACTAATGGCAAAGGAAGGAAAAGAAATAGCCCTGCTTGGGTAGCCCTATTCCTCGAGTTAGTAAGATAGATCAGCTCTGGAAGAACAGCAAACAAGGCTGAGGAAGTGGGGTGCCCCGCCTTTCATTTTGCCCTTGGCTTCTCTCAGATCTGGGTTTTATATTAAATTCTGGAAATAGTATTATCCTGTGACAGAGCTTAGGAGGGTGGTAGCTCCCTCGCTTGATTTTAATTATAAAAATATAATTCACGTCTCAAAATAGTGGAAATATGGCATTATATTGTGGTTGGTTGCACAGTCAGCCAGATGTTTAGACTGGATTTGGCATTTTTATCCACCTAGCAAGTCTTTCCCAAGGACCTAGGATAGGCAGATGTTGTTGTTTGATGGTGTTAAAGGTATTGTTGCAGGATATAAGCATTATATTATTATTATTATTATTATTATTATTATTATTATTATTATTAAAGTAGAGGTTGAATTCAGCTCAGCGGGCAGTGCAGAACACATTTTCAGATGAAATGATCTATCTACAACTGTAGCCACAAAGAACGCAGAGAAGTGACTAGAATCTCTTTCAGGAAGTTTCACCTTGAAGATGGCAAAGCCATTAAACTGCAGAATCTGCTAAGGGAACACACGTGTGCAAACACCCCCATTATCAGCTTGATGAATCAATCTACTTCTGTGGGTGCTGCTGCTTCCTCTTGATCTTCATCGGTGGGTTTGTGGATGTCAAAGTAGTCAAAGTCAAAGTAATCTTTATTGTCATCGAACTTCTCGTACAACGAAATTAAATGCCACCCCAGTGCAGCTTTAAAAATATAAAAACCATAGAACACATAAAACACATAACACACATAACACACAACCTTCACATTACATATTGCACAACCCCTGATGCTGCATTAATAGTGCACTATACGGTAGAGTTCAGTATAGTTACAGCTCTAAGATAAAAGCTATTCTTCAGCCTATTTGTCCTTGTTTTCATTATCCTGTACCGTCTGCCAGATGGTAATAGTTCAAAAAAAGAATGTCCCAGGTGGGATGGGTCCTTAAGGATGTTTTGAGCCTTCTTAAGGCAGCGGGAACTATAAAGTTCTTCCAAAGAGGGGAGAGGGCAACCAATGATCCTCTGGGCAGTGGCGGTAACCCTCTGGAGCGCTTTCCTATCTGCCACTGTGCAGTTAGCAAACCATCCACAGGTGCAGTAGGTTAAAATGCTCTCAGTGGTACAGCGGCAGAAGGTCACCAGCAGTTTTTCATTCAGTTGTTGCTTCCTGAGAAGTCTCAGGTAGTATAACCTCTGCTGGGCCCTCTTGACCAAGGCTGCAATATGAGCGCTCCAGGTCAAGTCCTCCTTTATAATAACACCCAGAAACTTAAAACTGGCCACCCGCTCCACTCGGTCTCCATTGATAACCAGGGGCTGGACATCTAATCTATTCCTTCTATAGTCCACTATAAGCTCCTTGGTCTTATTGATATTAAGAGCCAAATTATTGGATGTGATTGCAAGTTGTCCCCAGGTCATGCTTATTGGCAGCACGATTCCTTTTCATGCAACAGAAAAGCAGTGCCCTCTGCCTTCTGTGCAAAGTAAGGACTTCAAGTAGCCAGCATCACAGGCCCACAGTTAATATCACCTTCTCCCTTTCCCTGTTAAATGGGGGTCAAACACCAAGTGGAAAAAAAGAGGGGGGGTAGGAGGTGCCCATTTCCTTGAAATGGAGGTCAAACACCAAGTGGAAAAAAAGAGGGGGGGTAGGAGGTGCCCATTTCTCTATGACCGCAGGAAAAATCCATGAGGTATACAGCTGAGCAGAGAACTACTTCTGAGGAAACACCCACCACAATCATAAGGAAATCTACACTTGGGGTGGAACTGTGTTACTTTCTGGCTCAGAGGTGGGAAATATGTAGGCCTCAACTTATGGCTCAGCTGCAGCCCCAGTGGGGAAGGGGCTGGGAGTTGTGGTTCAGCAACATCTGAAAAGCTGCAAGCTCTCCTCCTTGGCATCAATCAATCAGTGAACAAAATCCATGCACCCCGTCATGGACTCCAAGCAGCTTAGAACTAGTATAATAAAACAATCATAGGAGAATAACAGCCAATGATTATTGAACAAATCAAGTACCAATATCAAAAAAGGTAACAATTTAACTCTCATAAAAACTCATCAGATAGTACACCCATAATTTGGACAAAACATAATCCCTGAAGACTGCAAAAAAGCAATGTTTTAGCTGTCCTTCTGAGAGTTGTCCCAACATCAGAAGATGGAGTATTCCAGAGGGTGGGGGCCATCACAGAAGGCTGATCTCTGCTCCCCCCCCCCATGCCTTCTCTGCTGGTTCTAATGGAATGAGCTGATTGTGTATGGAGTTGAGTGTCTCCAGTGGCCCCAGAACCCAAGCTGTATAGGGTTGTATATGTGGTAGCCAGTGCTTTGACTTGTACCTGGAATAGCCAATGCAGCTTCCATAATAAAGGTGTAACACGGCTCTACTGTAATGGTTCTTACCCTTTAGCAAGTGGGCAACTGTCTTCGGCACACGCTATACTTTGCAAATTGTCTTCAAGGACAGATTCATATAGAGGGATAACCACAGTTATCCACCAAATTACAATCTGTTTTTCCGTGGAACTGTGAATTCCAGCCAGAGGTCATGAACCTGCTGGTATTTGCATGCTGAATTCGAAGTAAATCAAAAGCTTCTAATATTTGCAGGGGCTGGAAATGAACTTTCAAGTCACTGAATTCTGGAAAACCTAGAGAAATATCTGCAGAGTTTTAAGCCCAGGTTTAATTAAGTCCGTAGGAGTTTTAATTTATACACCTCCACCCTTCAAAACAAAAAATATATTACATTCTCCAAACTCAAAAGTAAACAGTCGTGAGGACAAGAACCATAGTTACAGTCCAGGATTATAAGTATGGGATCCGGGGAAAGAAGGTCAAAGAAAATTATTCTAAGGTTGATTTCTAGGGCCATCCTGCACTTGCTGCAGCAGAGCTGTGTGATGAAAAATCTCACAAATCATATAGTAGTTTCAAATCAGACCGTTACGGAGGCAGTAGTATTCCCATGAGTGATGCGTGGAATTTTATTTTATCATTTGGCTTCCAAATTCAAATATTCTCTGATAAACAGATAACCTTGCCTTTACTGATGCTGGAGATGGAGAACAGGAAATCTCCTGGAGAGTCCATAGGTGTATCGCTTTACCCAGCAGTTGATAACAATGTCCTGTGTTTATAATCTGAGACCTAACATTAATATTTAAAATGCCAGATTGAAATTCTGCAAAACCCTCCTGCATTATTTTTGAAATGGCTGCAGCTTGTTCAAAAGTAGTTACGTAGGTGGAGTTTGCACAGGAAAGTTCCTTGATGAATTAAGACTTCAGTCTTTTAGCAAAGGACATTGCAGCAGCATCCAGGGCAATTTCTTTAATTGTTTTCCAGCCCTTTCAGTCTAAAGTGATTTATCTCCCTTTCCCACTTTATATTCATGCAGCTCCTGAAAATAAATGTTCTACAGTCTTCAAGGAGAGAACCTGACCCTCTGGGTTTTTTTCCCCTCTTGATCGCATTCAAATGCTTCTTTCATAAACCTTTGCAAGTCATACTATTAATATTTGGTGTCTTCTCCTCTTAGAGATTTTGAACTTCCTCAGCTATGTTGGAAAGTCGGATATGCCTGTGTTGCAAATCTGGTATAATTTGAAATTACAGCAGCAAATAATCTCCTTTTCATTTGCCTCATTTCCAGCCCAGTAGAAAGCAAGTCTTTAGGATAATGAGAGGTGAGGATGTAGGGTAAGTTGGATACAGAACACTGGCTGAATAAAACATCCAGAAAGCGCACACTTAAAAAAAAAAAAGTAAAGGTCTAAATGGTGCAGCTATTTTAGAGAACTGTGGTTGTATGAAGTGCTTGTGACTATTCACGAGCTGTTTTGCAACGACGTAAACAAATTTTCTGCCCTTGATTGCTTTCCACTCCTCTTCATTTTTCCCTTGTAACAGAGAAAGCAAACAGCCGCTGAGAAAGAGCCTTTCCCTTACAGAGATAGAGAACTGGTTCCTCTCGCATCTAGGCAGCTTTCTGCAGTTTCCTTCCATCAAGCTGTTATGGTTATTGCTATTGTTAAACGGCCAGAAAGGGATGACTGCAGTCCCATGGATGGCAACTGAAAAAACTCTCTCCCTTTTGCATTCAGGGCTGGGCACACACCCAGCCTGATGCCTGCAGGCTTATGCTTGGCGTTGCTGCTTGTACTGTGGGCCATCTGAGGCTTCAGCAGAACGTAGAGCCTTTGTCTGAGAAGGAGAGAGCCTCTCGACTACGTCTGCCCTGGCTCTCCTCTCATAACATTATAGGGAGCAACCTAACTTCAAAAAGCTTTTATACATATCGGAACGGTTTGTCTGGAAATGGCTGTATTTGGAAGAGTGTTTTCTTCGTGATGGAGAAATGCCGCTATTCCAGTAGGCAAAAAGGATTATTTCTCTAAAACAGTACTGTTGTCTTCTCTTTTTTCTGGATCAAACCACATGTCAGACGATGGTGATGCGCGAGCAAGCAAGAACCAGTGGCCCAGTTCACACAACGCATCGTGCCATCATATCATTTACTTAGCATCCTTTTAGTGTATTATGAACCTAGACGTTGTGGTTTGTAAATATGACTGTTGTGAACAGCCAGTTTGCATTCACAATACTGCAGCATTTTTGCTGGTCTTTCTTAGCAGACAGGCTGAGATGTTTGCAAACTTCGAATCCGCATCTTCGCAGGGAGACATGTTCTTGTTATCACATGTGCAACAGGGCATCCCCACAACTTTTCTTTCTCTTGTATAGATAAGATTTGTTCTTTAACATGAACAAAATTAAATGTATACATGAATTAAATTTAAATTAAATTTAAAAATTAAATTTAACACGAATAAAAATAAATTTAATCATGATTTCATATGTTTGAATTCAACCGATGGGGGTTTGGGCTTTACTACCATGTTCAGAAAGCGTTACTGAATGTAATCTTGCTAGCTTTGCAGTAAGGACAGGAAAATGTGTGTACTCAAGAATTATAGGACTTCTATTTTACTTGTACAGGTTCTGATAAGCTATGATTTACTGTGGCCTACAAACCAGTCAAGGAGAAGATAGCACTGTCAACTTCTATCATTGCTAGGACTCATTCTTCTGATAAACTGAATCTCCAAGAATCGAGTGATTGGCTATATTTTAGATTGAGAGATTTCATGTAGTCCTAGTATGGACAATCTGTTTTCAAGAGGAGTTGGGAAGTGATGAATCTAAGATCTTTGCAAAGTATGAGCAATAATGTCTCATGTAGTGATTCAAAAGAAAATGCATGCCTCTGACTTTTTTTTCCTTAAAGAGTAAGAGGAGTTTTAATACTCCACAGTCAAAAAGCCACTTAAGGGTTATGGTGAGTGATATTTACAGTAAGGAGATTAATACAATGACTCATAAATTCTTAATTTCTCAGTTGCTAATTGGTATTGCTTCTGAAGTCCTTTTCACACTACACTGAGCCAAAACTCTTCTGAATCTTGCCTTACTGTTCACATGAAGTCTGCTAATAATACCTACTCCTCTATTGCTTCAGCTTAGCTTCTCCCACTGGCAACAGAAATTACATTAATCACAAGTTACTAAGGCAGAAACGTTTTCTTATCTCAGAACCAGGAGGTGTGTCATAAGCTAGAATTGAAAGCTGGTTTTCAGATCGTGTGATTAGATATAATACTCCATTCTTGTCCCCTGGTAACTTCAGCCTTGCCCAAACCAGTGCTCTCCAGAAGTATTGGGACTTGCCTGGGGATTCACATTGCCATGGGATTCTGGGAGTTGTAGTCCTGGCCTATTAGGAGAGCACTAGCTGTGATCAGAAGACCAACGCTTGGTAGGAGTTTATGTTTTCTCCCTCCGGCAAGAGGTGCCAGCTGTCCTCAGAAGGCAATGTTGCTTTAGAGTTCTTGCCAGCATTCTCTGTGCAAAACTTGAACTTTTTTTTAAAACTGTCTAATGGATTAGTAGCTCAGAGCTGCTGGGCCAGGATAAAATGTCAATATTGGTTATATATCAGCTGTGTGAATCTTTGAGACGTGAGCCCTCACTCCCATGACCACACTCTGTGGTGCCAGCGGCACAGAGCATAAGTGACTATGGGATTTCAAAGATTTCAAAGGGTTTCAAAGAGTTCACTTCAAAGTAAGGGAATAGGCAACCCAGCCCAGTTGTTTCCATGGTGCTTCACTTTATAATTCTTCCGTTTCCTTGAACTCTTGGTTAATTGTGCGTGGTTCACGAGGCAAAGATTTCTCTTCTTGTGGGAAGGTAGGAGGCAGACTTCAGACTTTCAGGGAACCACTATTACTACTACTGTTATTTTAATTACTGCTGCTACTACTACTGCATCATCTGAAATCCATCAGATGGCCCCTTATACCAATAACATAACAATAAGGAATTTATTTTGAGGAATAGAACTGAATGGAATTCACATGGGAGAACCAGTTCTCACAAGGTCCGAAGCAAAGAGTCGGAAATCAGGCCAGCCTGCTACTAAATCAAGAGACAGATGAAAACCATCCGTTCTGTGCAAAAGAGAGTGGCTTCCATTCACACGGCATATGTGAGTGGGAGAAAAAGCCATACCACTTGGGAGAATTGTTTCTTAATGTTTTCATGAGCTTTTCTGCAGTCAAGCCCCTTAGAGGAGTATTTGCGTTGTTGGGTGCTTGCTTGTGCCTGCTTCCAGTCTAGCTTCTTGGCATTGTCATTCTTCCATACAAATATATACAGTCAGGTCCAGAAATATTGGGACATCAACGCAATTCTAACATCTTTGGCTCTATACACCACCACAATGGATTTGGAATGAAACAAACACAATGTGCATTAACTGCAGACTGTCAGCTTTAATTTGAGGGTATGTACATCCAACTCAGGTGAACGGTGTAGGAATTACAACAGTTTGCATATGTGCCTCCCACTTGTTAAGGGACCAAAAGTAATGGGGCAGAATAATAATCATACATCAAACTTCCCCTTTTTAATACTTGGTTGCAAATCCGTTGCAGTCAATCACAGCCTGAAGTCTGGAACGCATAGACATCACCAGACGCTGGGTTTCATCCCTGGTGATGCTCTACCAGGCCTCTACTGCAACTGTCTTCAGTTCCTGCTTGTTCTTGGGGCATTTTCCCTTCAGTTTTGTCTTCAGCAAGTGAAATGCATGCTCAATGGGATTCAGGTCAGGTGATTGACTTGGCCATTGCATAACATTCCACTTCTGTCCCTTCAAACACTCTTTGGTTGCTTTTGCAGTATGCTTTGGGTCATTGTCCATCTGTACTGTGAAGCGCCGTCCAATGAGTTCTGCAGCATTTGGCTGAATGTGAGCAGATAATATTGCCCGAAACACTGCAGAATTCATCCTGCTGCTTTTGTCAGCAGTCACATCATCAATAAATACAAGAGAACCAGTTCCATTGGCAGCCATACATGCCCACATCATGACACTACCACCACCATGCTTCACTGATGAGGTGGTATGCTTAGGATCATGAGCAGTTCCTTTCCTTCTCCATACTCTTCTCTTCCCATCACTCTGGTACAAGTTGATCTTGGTCTCATCTGTCCATAGGATGTTGTTCCAGAACTGTGAAGGCTTTTTTAGATGTCTTTTGGCAAACTCTAATCTGGCCTTCCTGTTTTTGAGGCTCACCAATGGTTTACATCTTGTGGTGAACCCTCTGTATTCACTCTGGTGAAGTCTTCTTTTGATTGTTGACTTTGACACACATACATCTACCTCCTGGAGAGTGTTCTTGATCTGGCCAACTGTTGTGAAGGGTGTTTCTTCACCAGGGAACGAATTCTTCGGTCATCCACCACAGTTGTTTTCCGTTGTCTCCCGGGTCTTTTGGTGTTGCTGAGCTCACCGGTGTGTTCCTTCTTTTTGAGAATGTTCCAAACAGTTGTTTTGGCCACGCCTAATGTTCTTCCTATCTCTCTGATGGGTTTGTTTTGTTTCTTCAGCCTAATGATGGCTTGCTTCACTGATAGTGACAGCTCTTTGGATCTCATCTTGAGAGTTGACAGCAACAGATTCCAAATGCAAATAGCACACTTGAAATGAACTCTGGGCCTTTTATCTGCACATTGTAATTGGGGTACTGAGGGGATATCACACACCTGGCCATGGAACAGCTGAGAAGCCAATTGTCCCATTACTTTTGGTCCCTTAACAAGTGGGAGGCACATATGCAAACTGTTGTAATTCCTACACCGTTCACCTGAGTTGGATGTACATACCCTCAAATTAAAGCTGACAGTCTGCAGTTAAGGCACATTGTGTTTGTTTCATTCCAAATCCGTTGTGGTGGTGTATAGAGCCAAAGATGTTAGAATTGTGTTGATGTCCCAATATTTCTGGACCTGACTGTATGTGTGTGTGTATGTATATATATAATAATTATTAAGAATTTTGATTATAATATTAAAATCTAATACAAACTAAACTAAAAGAAAAAACAACAGAGAGGAGTAAACAGTGTAAGGAAAAAGAAAGAAAAGAAGAAAGAGAAAAGTATGAATATAATAAAGAAAGAGAAAAGAAATCTATAAAGAAGTAACTTCCAACCTTCATCACAAGTATAGACAAATTTAGTGATACTTCACCCCCTCTGAGGTTACAAACATTTATCTCTTCATCCCGTATCTCATCTCTTATCTATAAACAAATCCATAAAGCATCATCTTTTCAGTCCTAGTGTCAGCAGAAAGTCCATAAAGTGTAGCCAGAAGTAACAGCATATCTTATTTTAACCTTGATCAGATAAACCAACCTTATATTCCTTCCTTTTATTTGTAACAGTCCTAATCTTTATTTCAGTCAAATATTGTCGTAGGATTTGATTCCTCTTCATTTCTTCTTTGTCCCATCACACAGAGTTCTTCAAGGCTTTAACAAGCCTCTTTTGTAAATCCAGTAGGGAAAAATTATCCAGATCACTCTCTTGGTTTGTCATTTGTATTTCCCTTTTAAATTTTAAAACCTCAGCCAATTTCTTATGTAGATCCAGTGAAACATCCTTTTCTAAATCATTCTCTTGGCTTGTCAGTTGTAAATCCACTTTCAATACCATCTCTATCTTGTTAGATAAAATTTGTTCTACATCTGACATCTCTTCAATAACGTCTTTTGGACATAGTCTATCCATAAAAGTAGACATCATTACTGACAATGTTGATATTATAGCTACTATTTTCTGATTCCATTCTTCAAAGTCTCCTTCAATATTTTTATTGCCAGAACATTTTGCACCATCTTGCAGGCCTGTATATCTTTACCTAAAATCTTTAGTCCCCTCTAGTGTCCAGTTTTTGAAAAAATGTAATTCATTATCTATGTTATATCTTATAAAAACCAAAACAGGATCTATTTCCCACAAGAAGGTGTTTGTTCTTTATAATTAATTCCAAAATCTTATTGTAAAAGTTTCAATATTCCAATTTTATCTGGACCCTTAGTCTGTTTATAAATTAATAAGATCAAAATCTTATTTAGCTTTTTGCTGTTTATTTCAGATTCTTTACATTCTTAAGCTTATGATTAATGTTTTCTTTTGTTCAAGATTGAGGCAGACTGGTGTTTTCAAACTTGTTGTTCCAAAGTTCTCTAATAGCTTAGAAATAGTTAATGAGCAATTTCCAAAAGTGATAGAAAGTGAGGTTTGCAAATTTAGTGTCCTTTAAAAGTCTCTGCCACAGTTGTGAGCAAGATGGCTAATCCCATCATCTCCTCATGCTCAAACCCACGGAAAACCATTGTCCTGAAATCTCCTTGCAAGGAGCAACTGTCCTGAGCACATGTGGGCGATCTTCCATCCTCTCTTTATATGGAGAGGTTCCAAGGAACTGGTCTGCTCAAAAATCTATTTCTGATTACCCCAAGATGTATTTATTTCAGCAATATATTTAAAGCAGGACAGTCATTTATGACTGATGTAAGGAACTTGTGGTTCCTGCCCCGATTGGTATTAAGACATCCTTGGATCTTTTGGTTACCATGGTACTTTAACCACATTAAGTCAGCTATCGGAAATCAGGTGCAGCAGAGGAATGCTGACGCATGAGTGGGAGGAGATGATGGACATCTGCATAGAAGTCTTGCCTTAGGGAACCTGCATCTTGCCAGTGCCATTTCCTACAGCCAAGCTCTCTGCTGATATCAGCTCATCATGTTTCTTCTCCTTGAGGCACCCTTAATCATTTTTAAAATAAACACAAAAAACCATTTCCTCTGAACATAAATATATTGGGAGTCTGCATTTTCTTGATGCCCGTGTATCATATTTGTTGCTGGATAAATGTCCTGGCTTGTACAGTTCTGTAAAAAAATATTCATGTGGATCCTAATGATATATAATGCACATCTGAGTGAACAAAGGACACCAAAGTTTGGTTGTCATTTATTTCATAAAGTAATCTAGTATATGGTGTGCCAGTGTGAAAAAGTAATTTATGCAGCACAATATCATCCAGGAAATTACAAAGAACCCCAGAACACAACGATGGATACTCAGATCCCCTCCCTCCCTCCCTCCCTCCCTCCCTCCTCCCCCCCCCCCGGCTTAAGTCTGTTCTCATTACTCTGCCATCAGAAACGTCCTGGATAAAAATGGGATTCATGAACAAATAGCAAGGAGGAAGCTATTGCTCTTTAAGAACATCAGTGCTTATCTCAAATTTGCCAACAGGTCTCTGGATGGCCTTCCAGGCTTCTGAGGAATGTTCTAGGCAGATGAGTAAAAGTGGAACTTCTTGCATTAGACAGGAGTCTTGCAGAAACCAAGCAATGCATTCCACAAGTAAGAACACCGTGTTGTCAAGCATAGAGGTGGCAGTGGGAATTTGGGAATGTTTTGTGTCAGGAGTATTAGGTCTCCTGACTGCCAACTGAAGCTGAAGCTCAGATGGGTCATGCAGCAAGACAACAATTCCAAACAGATCAGGAAGTTTGGAAGTGAAAAAACCAAAAAAACCAAATTTGACTTGGGATTGTGAAGTCAAGTCCAAACTCCCACTGAAGTGTTGTGTCAAAATTAGAAATGAGCAATTCGTGCTAGAAAACCCCCAAATGTTACTGAGTACTAGAATGATTACTAATGATAGGAAGCTTTTGATTGCAATAATTGTAGCTAAAGGTGGTGTAACCAATTAACTGAATGTAAGAGGGTGATTATTTTTTCACACTGGCACATCTCATATTGGATGATTTTGTTCATGAAATAGATGAGACAAGCCCCAAATATTGTGTTATTTATTAACTCAAGACTGTTTTTATGTATCAGGAGGACCCACATAATCTGATAACAATCAGTCACAAAGAAAGGTAAGAATTCGGAAAATCTGACGGACATTGAATAATTTTCCACAAAACTATATTGTCACATTGCTCCTTACTAATTCTGAACACAATAGCCTCCAGTTTTACCATTTCTCAAAATATCTTTTTTTTTAATCTTCAGAAGTGGAGAAAACAGCTTAATTTGCTTGATCTTCTTTTCCAGAAACAAGCGTTAGACGAACGTCTTTGGTTCCTGAGCCAAAAGCATTACTGCTCATTCCAAGCCCACATTCTGTGTTGAGGAATTTCATCTGATGCCAAGATCTAGTTACTATAATTATTTAAAACAATCAACTAGATTGACTTGAAGGGAATGAAAGGGCAAAGGACATAAAACCAAATCAACTAACAATAAAAAATAGCAAAAGAATGGGGAAGGCATGTTGTGCTATTATTAATGATATATTCCCTCCAAGACTGGAATTCCTGTTGACTTCTTTGCAACCATTTTGAGATTTCACTAAATTAAGCATTTCTTACCTAACCATTTCTTCATACAGTAGTATAAGATAATTCTTAGAACCGGTTTTTAAGGCCTGGGGGGGTGTTAGTTAGTTTGGATACTATGAAAGGAGGACATAAGTAGTGCTTGCTTAGCGCTTATGTAAATGTATAAAATACACACTACCTTAGCTGTAGAGAAGGGGTAAACCTGAAAAATTCCCCTCCATAGGTAAATACAAAACACACGTGCAAGTCTTTCTGATACTGATTCAGCTCCAAATCTTGTATTTTTATGTCTCCTCAGAACCATCACATTTATATCTTCTTTCTAAGAATCAAACCTTAGCAAAATATATTTATTTTCAAGTTTTTTAAGGTGGGACATTTTTAGCTTGTCCTATGACATTTTAGTTACAACATCCCAATTCAAGCTGCTTGGAAGTGGGTCATATTGTTCTCTTAAGTTTGAAACACTGTGAATTAGAAGTTGTCACTCTTTTAATACTTTATTTTTGGGGCAAGGAGGAGCTGTGGAGGGAAGAAGAGCACAATTCTGTGCTTCTCTACTCAGAAGGTTCACTTTCAGTGGAACCGACTCTTGAGCAACTGAGTAAGATTGCAGTCCAGATTCTCAACTTACCTTGCACAGTTCCTGAAACTACAGATTCTTGGATCATCAGGGTTACCCTGTCTTCCCCACTTGCATTCCTAAAAAAATGCTCACGTGGGGTGGGGAGCGGATGAGTGCAGAGAGACAAAAAACAAGGCTAGGGATTTATGATGGCAGGACTTAACGTGAGTGTTCATATCCTGTATGCAGGCTGTTCTGCTGCCTTTTCTTCAGATGTTCAAGATGATTGCCAAATTCGGTTTAAAAATTTTGCTGATAAAAGGCCTATATAAGCAAAAGGAAATGAATAAGATATCCAGAATTGGGGTGGTGCAATAAAAACAAGTTGCCTTGAAAGACTATTAACATTCTAGTATTATGGGCAATGCAGTCAAAAGTAGGGAAATCTAAGCAATATTATTGAGCTACTAAAATGTGGCTGGTAGATATCACTACCCAAAAAGTTATGGGTATTCACCAAGTTACTCCCTTTGCATTGTTGGGCAAAGTGCAGCAAAGGAGTCAGAAGTAGTAAGCCAGAGAAATTAAGGCATGAGTTAGGAAAACACATAATTAAGTCCCGTTTATAGCAGTGCCATTTGCTCTATCACTCCATAGCTTTCTATCCTTGCAAACCATCCTTGTTTCCACCCTGTTCATACATCCTTTCATCCATTGTCTTTGGGTTCTTTAAAATTCTCACTTCTCTCTTTTTCAGGATCTCATCAACCCCATCCAATCATGATTTTCATGGTCGTCTTCCTCTCATTCCATTCAACCTTCCTTATATTTGTGTTGTAATTAAGTCCTTATTCATTCTCTCTGTGTGACCAAACTGCCTCGACATACCTCTTTTGTACTGATTGCTCCCTTTTCTGTTCGGTTCACTTTCACTCAGTACCTGTACATTCTGGACCCAGTCTTGTTTATCACCTGTATTTAAGCATCCTCTTCTAAATTGATTCAGCTTACTTTTGCATTTCTCCTGACAAACTCAACCTTCATTTGATATAACAAAGTGGGACAAAGTATGCACAGACATTTTTGCTTTTTCAACAAACACTCCCTACAACAGACCAAACGTACCCATTGCCTTTCTATTAGCATTTCTCTATTCCTTTCCCCATCTTCAGTAAACTTCCCACCAAGGTGCACAAATTCTTTGGTTTTTCACTCTTTAGGCATAACTTGCAATCATTCACTCTGTTTTTCCTGTCTAGAACGACCATCTTGGTCTTGCCTCTGATCCCGCTACAGAAGTCGAGGGAATCTAAAAGGAGCTTTCATTGCCCATGGTAAATGACCAGATTCACATAGGCAGAGTCATGCATTTACTATAAGATTGTTTCATGGAGTTTCACCCTTTCCCTACAACAGGAGTTCTGAAACTATGCAATATCACAATTAATTTAAAACTAACCATTTCACTGCACTGGAGTAGACAAGGAATGAATATTCTACTCTCATCATGTAATGTATTAAGTAAAATAAAACTGTGATTTAATAAAATAAAACTTCCAATCAAATCTAAAACCAACTTTCTTAAATAGGAAGATTGAGCTTATTTTTGCACAACTCCTGAAATCTGGCTTTTGTTTTTGAGATGGACGCTCTCATTTGTCATTCTGCATTTAATATTTTTCAGTATTTGTTCTTTATAGGAGCAAGTGTAATAAAACCTGATTTGCTGTGATGGAAATGGAACCAATATGATCATAAACTTCTCAATTTCTTTTGCTCATTGATCCAAAATTGAGGGTGAGGTGGTGTTAAGATGTTTATTTCCAAATAACTGTCAGAAGAAACATAAATAAATTCCTTCTCTTTGGTACTACTGACATTACTAGTTATCAGTTTATCATCATATGGGTTCATGAACTTGACTAAAATGTATACATCTACAGACATTCCAAAGACTACTGATTGATTACTATACTCTGTGTCCTGTTGGCAAGTTGCCAAAAAACCAGAACTATTTCCAAGGGACGTTGAACCCAGATATCAGTAGTCAGTATCAATATCTGATAAATGTTTGTCAGATATTCAGTAGGTCAGTTTGTCTACTTTGCAGAAATGTGACTTGTGTCCATTTCAGTTGTGTTAAAAACCTAAGCCACAAAATACATTAAGTTTTAATCAAACCTCTATCAAGATTTTTGACATAAGAACAGATTTCAACAGATACATTTACACATTTTGTAAAATAAATATAAAAATTATTTCAAAACGATGTTCTGTAATATGGATAATTGAAAGCATACTGTATGGTTGGCAACTCACAAAATGCTTATGCCTCTGCTAAGAAAAGGAAGCAAGAGAAAATATGTTGGCTGGGGAGTTCTGGGAGTTGAAGTCCACACATTTTAAAGTTGCTAAGGTTGAGAAACACTGTGCTAGAGACAACTTAAAAAAAAAGATGGCAACTCCCCCCCTCCTGCCCTGCCAAGTTATTCACAACACCCTGTGGAGGTTGAAACTCCCAATCTGAGACCCCCTTAACCTCAAACAACGGATTTCTGATTTTGGTAGATGGTATCTTATAAAGCTTCCTCCCCTAACTCTCTCTTTTGCAGACATGTCACATACTGAGGCTTTTGGCTAGTGTTGGAAGAGTCCTGTTGTACATGCAGCAGCAAATTCTGCTTATTCTACCATCAACAAGATTTCTATGGAACAGGAAGGGGGGTGTTTGGTGCTTGCATGCTAGAATGTTGGAAAAGATCAGCTGCTTCTCTCCTCATCAGTTATTGCCCCCTTTACAAAACATCTCTTGCAACACCTCCTCTTCTCCCCCTTCCCCCCACCTCAGCAAGCAGTTGAAAGCACAGTGCAGAAAGAAAATTGCTTCACCAAACAGCTGATGCAGCAAAGGTTGATGACTAAGCAACACTCTACATTCCAAGGGACTGAGCCTCATGTTCTTGATCCTGTTGGAATTTTGTTACTCATCTTAGACTTGATTATATCTTTGAATGATAACTGCTGTTTTGTTTGGGAGTCTCAAGGTCCCACATCTTTGCAAGAGTTCTTCTAACCCGAGCAGTGCCAGCCCTTTGCACCTCATACAGTTTGGGTTATGTATACTAGGAAGATTATGAGCATGATGGTGGGTGCAGAGTTTTAACAGCATAACAGTAGATGCATCTATTCAGAAGGAAGTCCTACTGAAATCAGTGAAATCTTCTCCCAGATAAGCACATTGAGAATTGCAAGCTTTCAGGTTCCAGTTTAGAACAATGATGAATGACATGTCAAGGACTGGAGTAATAAATAGCTCAACTTGTCACACAGTTGGGGAGGTTAGAAGGGACATGCCAATTTAATACTAAATTCTGATAGGCTGTTTTAAAAAAATGCTGGGAATGTTTTGTTCATCTTGCATCACTTACCTAAATCTCTCTTCTTCATAGTCATTTATGAAAGTTACCAAGTTTTTTGCTGACACATCTTAAGGCATGATGCAGCACCTTTGAATATGCATGTTTGTGGTTTCCAGTGTGGTCAGGAGCCCATAGCAGGAGTGTTATAATCTCTACTTCTTTTTCTTTCTAGGTCAGTTTTCCAGACGTTGAGAAAGCCGAATGGCTCAATAAGGTGAGAGGCAATTAGCTCAGTTGTTCCTTTCCTGCCATGACATGATTGTGTGAAAATACTTACATGACTGTGCTTTTTACTCTGTGATAGATTCTGGCCCAAGCTTGGCCCTTCTTTGGTCAGTACATGGAGAAACTCCTGGTGGAAAATATTGCCCCAAGTATACGGGCTTCTAACACCCACTTGCAGACCTTCACCTTCACCAAGATTGACATGGGAGAAAAGGTAATTAGTGGTCAACAGAATAATTAATCAAAATATTGGGTGGAAAGCTTCACTTGAAGTAGGTCAGTGCAACAGGCATTAAAACTATCCCATGCTTGTCTATTTCCCATTGTCAAGAGTCGTGGACCTCTCACACTGCATCCTTTTAAAGTTATGTCAGCATCTGTCAGCTAAAAATAAACTTTTTGGTTTGTACCAGCAGATTCTATCTCACCTTTCCATAACAGTCATACTCATAAGACACCATAAAACAACAATTTATAAAATAGAATATAAATCTGAAAAATAATGAAAAGAGCATTTAAAGATGCAGAGGTATTTCAGAGGTAGGGGCCTTTGGGGGGCTATGGGCCACACTTAGCTTTTGAGTGGCAGGTGGGGAACTAGTCTTCAGAAAGTAGTAAGAGTTACTCGAAAAGGAGATACATCAATAAAGCCTTGAGTTCAATACAAAATCAATGAATTGGTTGCCTCCATACATAATGAAGCATTGCTGGGGGAATGGGAGTGAAGACCAATGCCTCTAGATATGTTTATTTCTTTAGAAACAATGCTGCTTTTGTTTCTAGCCCCTCAAAATCATTGGAGTCAAAGTTCACACAGGCTTGAACAAGAAGCAAATCTTGCTGGACTTAAACATTAGGTGAGTTGTAAGACTTGGTTTTGCTGCTAGCTGTCAACTTTGTTTATCAGAGTAGAAAGTAAGAAAAATGATTGTCTTTTATGGAATGAATGACAAATCACAACGATAAACTGTATTTCGGCAGTTGGGCATGCACCACTCTCTTTCCTGGAAGAATGCACTCCTTAAGGGCAGGTTTTGTCCTGATAAAGAAAAATAAGCTGCACTGCAGAGGGAAAGGTTAACTCACTGTTCTGGGGTGAGACCCTACTGGCCATTTCTGTTTCTTCCATTACAGACAAAGGCTGAGCAGTGAGCCTTGTGATTCTGTCTTTTATTGTAATTTCTTTGATTGCTGTGAGCTGCCCAGCGTCATTGAGAGTCAGATGGCATACAAGTTTAATAAATTGTTATCGCAGTTGGTCACACAGTCAGCCAGATGTGTAGACTGGATTTGGCATTTTTGTCCGCCTATCGAGTTCTTCCCAAGGACCTGGGATAGGCAGATGTTGTTCGATGGTGTTGGAACAACTTATATCCTGCAATGATACTTTTAGCACCAAGTAAAGCTGCCTTTTGCAATTGACTGATGGTGATTTTGTCAATGCCGATGGTGTTCAAGTGGCGCTCCAGATGTTTTGGGATTGCACCCAAGGCACCTATTACTACTGGTACTATTTTTGCTTTCTTTTGCCATAGTCATTCTACTTCTATTTGCAGGTCTTTATATTTTGTGATTTTCTCCAGTTCTTTCTCTTCTATTCTGCTGTCTCCAGGTATTGCAATGTCCACTATCCAGACTTTTTTGTCTTTCTTATCAACAATTGTTAAGTCTGGGGTGTTGTGTGGCAGGTGCTTGTCTCTTTGAATTCTAAAGTCCCAGAGCACTTTAGCTTCTTCATTTTCTACTACTTTGTCTGTTTTGTGGCCCCACCAGTTCTTGCTTGCAGGCAAATGGTATTTCTTGTAGATAGTCCAGTGCACCATTGTTGCTACTTCGTCATGCCATTGTTTGTAGTCAGTCTGTGTGATCTTCTTGCAGCAGCTAACTAGGTGGCCCACTGTTTCTTCAGCTTCTTTGCAGAGGCGGCATTTGCTGTCTGTTGCTGTCTTCTCAATTCTGGCTTTGTATACATTTGTTCTTAAGGCTTAGTCTTGTGCAGCCAGAATTAGCCCCTCTGTCTCTCTCTTCAACTTTCCTGCTCTTAGCCTTGTTGTTATCTGTTTTGCCTGCTGGTTTTTTTGTTTACTGGCCATGTAATACTTTGCCTTGCTATGTCTCTTTTCTATTCTTCATTTGGTCTTTCTTATAGGCCAGTTTGGTCTCTTTGGTATTCGGTAAGCCTTCATGGTGTACCAGCTTCAGTGCATCTTCTTCACTATCCTTCAGATATTCTTCCAATGCCCTTTTTTCTTCTTCAACTGTCTGGGGTACTTGCAACATTCCACGCCCTCCTATGCTCCTTGGTAACTAGAGTCTGTCAATGTCACTGTGTGGATGAAGGGCATGATTCATTGTCATTATTTTTCTGGTCTTCCTATCCAGGGCTTTTAGTTCAGCTTGAGTCCAATCCACTATTCCAGCTGTATATCTAATGACTGGAATTGCACAGGTGTAAATCGCCTTGATGGTATTTCCACTGCTGAGTTTGGACTTTAAGATCTTCTTCACTCTCCTGATATATTCACTACTAACCTTCTTCTTGATTTCAGTGTGCTTGATCAGCTTGAAGGATTCCCAGGTATTTATAGTGAACTTCTTCATCCAGACTCTTGATGTTATTTCCATAAGGCATCTTGATTCCTTCAGTTTTCACTATTTTTCCCCTGTTGATGGTAAGGGTGGCACATTTGTCCAGTCCAAACTCCATTGCAATATCTTGGTTGTATATTCAGACATCGTTGAGCAATGATTCTATTTCAGATGGTGTTTTTACATACAGCTTCAGATCATCCACGTAAAGGAGGTGGGAAAGCCTGACAGATGTTTTTGATGTTTGATAGCCATGGCCTGACTTGTTCAGTATTGTTGACAGAGGAATCAATGAAATGACAAACAGTAGTGGTGATAGTGAGTCTCCTTGAAAGATTCCTCTCTTGATGTTAACTTCTCCCAGTCTATCGCCACTGACCAGCAACTGTGTCTTCCATTGTGCCATTGAACTTTGCACAAAGCTTCTGATGTTTCTACTGACTCCTGTTATTTCTAGGCACTTGATTATCCAATCAAGTGGCAGGGAGTCAAATGCCTTCTTGTAATCAATCCAAACCACAGTCAAGTTGGTCTTCCTTCTCTTATAGTTTTCCAAAAGCATCTTGTCAATTAGGAGCTGATCTTTTGTCCCTCTGCTGTTGTTGGCCAGCAGGTAATTGGCCTGTGGTTGCCTGGTGCTGCCCCTTTTGTCAGATCTTTCATTATCAGGCAGGTTTTGCCGGATGTTAACCAATCTTCAATTTCACCTCCTTACAGTATGTTATTAAACCGCTGGGCAATGAGCGGGTCTGCAGACCAGTCAGATGTTTCAACCAAAAGCCATGCAGCCATGAAATGAAGTTATTTCATTTCAGCTTCTTTTTTATTCTTATCTACTTCCTTTATCCAAGCTGCATTCTTGTTGTATTTCTTTGGATTGTCCCATAGCTGTGCCCAGAACTGCACTGTTTCTTCTTTGTCAGGTGTTGACTGGTTCATTGCAGCCTCTCCATTGATGGATTGGGAGAAACATTTCTGATTCAACTGAAATTGGAGATTCTGCCTATAGTGTGCAATTCGAGCTTTGTATCTGCTGATCTGTTATTTGCTGCTTTACTATTTCCAGTGTTTCCTTGATCTTCCTTGTTTCTAGGTGATATTTCTTTATCAGGTATTCTTTGGTCTTCTTGTTCTTCAGCTTCTTTTCTTTCATCTGTTCTCGGTTGCTTGCATCTATCTTAGCATGCTGATTTATTTTCTACCCTGATCTTCCATTTCAGTGGTGTACTGTTTGGCTTTTTTTCTTGTTGATTTTGCATCCAAGGTATTGAGTTATAACTGCAGCCATGCTGTACATTATTATGATTACTCTTTCTATTACTATTATTATTATTAAGTGAAGACAGTACTATTTCTCTCTGAAGCAACTGCATTCCTTCTTGCAGTCTTTGGTCATGCTGGATATCTGTACAGGTAGTCCTAGCTTAATGATAGTATTTGGGACTGCCAACTTGGTTGCCCAGAGATGTGGTCAAAAAGCACAATGTCACATGACCGCACCAACTTACAACGGCAGTTGCAGCAGTCCCAGTTGCTGTTGTTAAGTGAATCCCATGCAGTTGCGTCGTCCCACAGTCATGTGATCACCATTTGCGGCCTCCTGCCAGCTTCCCCATTGACTTTGTAGGAAGCCGGCAGTGAAGGTTGCAAATGGCAATCACATGACTGCAGGACAGTATGACACTGTAACTGTGAGCTGGTTGCTAAGTGCCCAAATCGCAATCGCATGTCTGCGGGACACTGAGATGGCTGCAGCTTTGAGGACCCATCATAAGTCCTCGTTCAGTGCCATTGTAACTTCAAACAGTTGCTGAATGAGTGGTCGTTCCATGAGGACTACCTGTAGTATGCAAACCATCTTCAGGTGGTAGTTGGGAAAACACTGATATCAGCAGCCTCTGAAAAAAGCTGCTCAGATGGACAGAGGTGAAGGAGGAACCATTCTCTAGACCAATGGTTCTCAAACATTTTGGTCTCAGGACCCCTTTACATTTTTAAAATTATTGAGGATCCCAAAGAACTTTGTTATGTGGGTTATATCTATCAATATTTAGAAATCAAAACTAAGAATTTTAAAATATTTATTTATTTGACTTCACAGACTACCTGAAAGGGTCTCAAGGACCCCCAGAGGTTCCTAGACCAATCTTTGAGCACTACTGCTCTAGACCCTTTGTTAGTCCATCCTTGCATAGTCCTGCTCCTCCAGTTCCCATATTGCTATTTTTTCTTGATCTTTTCCTTATGTGATAGCTACGTGGGTGATGTCCAGATTGACGTGGAAGTGAAGAAATTTTTCTGCAAGGCTGGAGTGAAAGGCATGCAGGTAAAGTGGATTAGGACTGAGATCTTAATCTAAATCCTGGTCTAAATTAGCCTTTCTCCCAGGGAATTAGGAAAGTCCACACCCCTGAAAACCAGATTGGGAAAGGCAAATCTGGAAACTATATCCCATTTCAGGTTTTTAAGATTAAATAAATCAGAATCCTTCTCCCAACCTGATGTTCTCTAGAAGTTTTCTACAACCTCCATAATTCCTCCCCAGGTTGACTGACCCTGGGCAGTAGATATCTCTGAACTAGTTCTCAGTGATGGCATTTATATTTTTGGAAAAAGTTTCCTCTCATAATTCTGGCATATGCAGAATGTTGCAGGAGACCTTTCTTTACTTTGGCAACACACTGTATTATTCCCAATGGTCCCATCTTACCTTTCTTCCCCATGAACTTTTCTGAAACATCTCTGCCCATCTGCTGTCTTTTCACCAATCTTTGAAAGGCAGCCAACCAATTCTAGGCATCCAAAAAGGGATTCCTTAGTTGTATTGAACTCTTTAGAGGATGAGGATAAAAACTAAGCCAAATACTTTTGAGCACTGGAAGGCAAAAAGTACTGGTGAAATCCCTTCACTCATATCATTTGCTTCAGTTTCCCACCATTTTTGAAAGGAGGCTCACATCTTGACCTACACTGTGACCTTGTGCCCCCCCTCTTTGCCAAGGGGAACGGCAGGTGATAGGGGAGGACGATCGTCCTGTGCTTGCTTCAGAGCCCGGGAATTGGGAACTAGGTCTTGTGCTTCTCTTTTCCCCGTAGTTACACGGCATGCTGCGAGTCATTCTGGAGCCCCTCATTGGTGATGTCCCAATCATAGGAGCACTTACCATGTTCTTCATTCGCCGCCCAGTAAGTATTCTGTCATATTCCTGGTGTTTCCCCAAACAGCCAGCCAACCATGGTGGTGGTGGTTTCACATTTCTTTTATTAACGAATGTATTTATTTAGTCAATTTATGTAGCCGCCCATCTCACATTTATGACTCGAGGCAGCTCACACTGTGAAAGCAGCAACAAAAACAATAAAGAAAATACAGATAAAGCAACAAAAGCATGTAGAACCATTAAAACCAATTAAAAGCCATAAAACAGAGTACAATTCAGGCATCACAATCAGTACAGGCATCTAGCAGGCTCCATACCACAGCTGGATCCCCAAGCACAATGACAAAGCCACATCTTTAGAGCCTTCCAAAAGGCCAGTAGGGTCAGGGTGAAACTAACCTCCAGGGGATGATGTTCCAAAGGGTGCGTGGTCAATACAAAAAAACAAAGAAAAAGAATGCACAGAATTATAAAAGGAAGGGAGGGAGGTGGGAGGGAAGGGAAGGGAAGGGAAGGGAAGGGAAGGGTAGGTTAGGTTTAAAAAAGAAACAAAAACATACAGGACATGACATGACATTCACAGACATACTACATAGCTAATCTATATTGACAAGTTATTGCTTCATCAATTGCTGGTAAGATCAATTCTGCAGACCACTATATAGTTGGAGCCATGTGTTTGTTTTTCCAACGCTGAACAGTACGTTGTTTAGCTGTAAATAAGGTATATAAAATCTACTTTCTTCATCCAGATGTCAGCTCCCCTGTGATAGAAATAAACTTCAAAAGAATACAAACATCTGAAAATATTGAATCTCAAAGTTGAATTAATGCATGTAAGAATTTCTTTTTCCAAATGGAACAGTGTTAGACTCTGTAGGAATATGTAAGAGTCACTGGCTTTGTGAGATGGGCGGCTATATAAATTAGACAAACAAACAAACAAAGCATTAATTTCATTGCATCTCCAACAACCTAACCCTTGACTCAGACCTTTTCTTCATAAATGCAATGAAGTCATTTCTGAAAAAGATGGGACCTAAAATGTGTTGAAGTTTTTGGTATTTTTTTTTAACATCTCTCTTTTTTGTATTAGTTAAGTAGAACATGCAAACAAAAAAAGCAAAAACAAAGAAAAAGTATACACACACACACACACACACACACAATAGTTATAAAAAGATTTTTTTAAAGGTATTAAAAAAGCAAAACAAAAAAGATTTTTAAAAACATTATAAAAAAAGGAGAGCTCCCAGAATGCCAAGCGTGGTTCATCATCTGCTTGTGTCTCAGTGCTCCAGCCAATCTCTTGCCTCCCTTATCTTCCTAGCTTGGTCAATTACCCATTTGGCTGGTTCCATGCATGTTCTATTAATGATTCCTCTGATTCTTGGTACCCTACAAAGCCAAGTTTAATGAAAGCTAGTAGAGACCAGAAATAGCACTGAATGCTATATGACAATGGACTCAATCTACTATAAGCTGTCCCCTGTGGATCATTAAGTGGATAGTTGCCCCTCATATTTGTTTCATCTCTCCATCTTCTTCTTTAAGGATGCATACCCATCTTAATTAAATAAAGGACTTAATATTGCCAGGTTCCACATAAGGGTTGGACCAACCCACAAGCTAATAATATCAAACAATACCAGACCTAGGAAGAACTGAAAAAAGGAAGGGTAGTGCAGAAGAGTAACTTCCTGATACCAAACTTTCAATCCTTTGACAAGGCCAAAAGCTCAGTAAGATTTGCTACTCCATGATGAGAGAGTTATTTTATTTCCAGTTTTAGCTCACTGTCCATTCCAAAGCAGAGTATAGTAAAAACATTACAAAATTGCAAGAGTACCGTATTTTTCCATCAATAAGACGCCCCCATGTACAAGACGACCCCCACTTTTCCAACCCAAAATTAAGAAATCAATATTTTAAAGATAGTGCAGAACACATTTTTATTTAGTAATTAGTTAACATTTACCTGATACACTCGGTGGGAGGAGGTCCAAACCGTCTCTCTACAGCTCTATTTCCAGGCTCTTTTGCAAAACTGATTACCTTCAATCACGAGTGAAACTACCAATAGCTTGTCTCTGCAAACAGCCTTCCTCTAATTGGTTTGTTCAGCATCAGCTGACGTCAGTTACATCAGACTCATGATTGGAGGAAGTCTGTTTGCAGACTCAAGCTATTTCACTCGTGATTGGAGGCTAGAAATAGGAGGAAGCTCGTTTGCAGAGACAAAATATGGGCAGTTTTGCCACCGCGCGGTTCTCTCCTCGGCTGACTTCCTTGAATAAGACGCCCTTCAATTTTTAACGTAAGGATTTTAGAAAAAAGTATCGTCTTATAGTCGGAAAAATACGGTAAATACCATGCAAAGTTGCAAGGATTGTATAGGTCTTTTATGCCTGAACAAGCACCTTGCACATGCCTTGATAATAGGCAGGAAACCGCTACATTGATTTCAAAACAAGCTTAACATGTTTGAGGTAGATTATCCCCTTCAACAACTCAGCAATGGCATTCTGCAGTAACAGCAGTTTCCAGACCCATTTCAAAGGCAGCCCCATGTAGATTAAATAATTGTTACATTTTTCTCTCACTGGCCATATCAGTTTGTGGAATTCAGATCTGTGTGTGTCATGAGATGAATCAGAAAACAGCGTAATATAACACAGAGCAAGTGTCTCCATAGGACCCAATCAAGTGAGCAAACCTGCATAGGTGTCTGCTCCTAGCCACAATGATACCAAAATGATGAAATGCTATGTCAAAATGCAACCTCTGCCCTTTCTTACTTGTGTCACATGCAAGTTTGCATCACAATTCACATGTCATCACTCCCCCCCATCTTGTCCTCCCAATGGAAAGCTCACCAGATGGATGAGCTTTGCATTAAAAGAAGAGATTCAATGTATAATTTAAGAAAGTTGTTGCTGTTCCCTTTGCTTGTGCAGATTTGAATAATTCTCATCTGACATGATTTATCCACCTATGGTTATTGCTTTATATAATTTTAATGGTATTTATGTTTTTTAGTGTGTTGTAAGCCGCCCAGAGTCCCCCATTGTGGGGAGATGGGCGGGGACAAATTAAATAAATAAATAAATAATTCATTTTGGTTTTGCTAGTTGCAGGAAGAGGCATTAGTCTACTCTGAGTACAACTGTCCATCCCTAGCTGGTGAAAATTTTGAATAGTCAACCTATAGAACCCAAGATTTTTGCAGCTGATGCGTATTCAAATACATCTTTGCAGTCATAAAGATTAGAGACTTATTGTGGAAGCCAAAATCCTCAGGAACAATTCTCCATCCAGTATAATTGTCGGGCAGAGTGCAAATCACAAACACTCCTGTTTGTGCAGAGCGCAGCAAAAACTCCAGGAAAAGTTACCCAGGAAAGATACACATCAGCATTGCAGCTGTTCACAGTGCAATGTCCATTTCTTGTTTCCCAAAGAAATCCAGTCAGAAAATATATACTAACTGGTGTTTATTGATAAAAATGCAAAATTCCATAAAATGCAAATATCATACAAAATATAAAGAAAAACGCATCTTCTCATGTAATGTAGCATCCAAGACTTATTAGCAACACAAGCTTAACATAATCTCTAGCTACAAACTCTCAGAGAAGAGGTACACTACTTGGTAATTCGTTACAACTACATAGCCCATAAAAATGATTACATGGTGCTATACTGAGCTAAAGCTAAAAACACACACACACACACTGAGACACTGAACATTTTCCTCTCATTATATTATAGCTCCATGCCAGCCCCACTGGGTTACTAGCAGACACACGTCAATAGGTGGCAGTAAATAGCACAATACACAACACACAATAACAGGTGTTTCTCACATGATCTCTGTAGCCAAAATATTATTTGTTATTGTTTTAAAGATAACAGGATGAATCCTTTCCCATGAGAAAGAAAATCCTGACAATAATATTCTCTTGAATGTTCTATGCTTTCATGAAATTGTAATAATCCACAAATAAATGGCATCAAAGAGACAGCATGAGCTATAGCTCTATGACTGGGAAATATAGGAATGTGGTATCATGAATGCTAAGCATGAATGAAACTACCTATCTGTAAACAAAAGTACAGTGGTACTTCTACTTAGGAACGCCCCTACTTACGAAATTTTCGAGATACGACCAGCTCCGGCCCCAAAAATTTACCTCGATGTGTGAACTCCGCCTCGAGGTACGGCCATTTTTCCACCCTGACATGTGGTCTGCGGCCATTTTTCCGTCCTGACACGTGGTCTGTGGCCATTTTTCCGCCCCTGACACGTGGTCCGCGGTGTTTTTCTGCCCCGCCACGCGGTGTGCGGGCATTTTGCTGCCCTGCCGCGCCCCTGCCACGTGGCGCGTGGGCGCTTTTCCGCCCCTGACGCGCGGCGCGCGGGCATTTTGCCACCCCACCGTGCGGTGTGCGGGCGCTTTTCCGCCCCTGAGGCGTGGTCCGCAGACGCCAGAACAGAGTAACGGAAATTACATTGAACCTTACGGGAAAATTTGCTTCGGGGTGCGACCAAATTCGGAGGGAGGAACGGATTAACCGTATTTACATTGAACCTTATGGGAAAATTTACCTCGACTTGCGACCAACTCGACTTGCGATCAGAGTCACGGAACGGATTAAGTTCGTAAGTAGAGGTACCACTGTATGGCTTAAGAGATCTGTGTATGTTACAGCAGATAGTAGCACCTGGCCGACCTTGATTGATCTAGAAGAAGCTAAGCAAGGTTGGACCACCCGATTAGTACTTAAATAGGACTGTTAGGAAATCTCAGCTAAGCTAAATTGATTTTTTTTAAAAAAACTTGGACAGAAACAGTAGCAAGCAACTTCTGTTTTGTTGCCAGAAAAATAACATTGGTGTGTCCATGGGGGTCTCCCAGAGTTAAACTGGATTCAAATAGAGACTATTAATTTGCATATAAATGATTTTGAGATAAGTGCCTTGTTCTCTAGTTTAGCAAGATGATTGCTGACGGAGCAATTCTAGAAGAGTTTAGTTTTTACAATCTTGTATGTTGAGAGAGAAGTTGTTCATTAGAGAAATTCCTTGGCTACTTTGTGCAGTTATCATTTAGAAACTCAAGGCCAGCGCTCAAATCAGGAGAGGTCCTAAATTAAATCTGTAACCCTGATTTCTATAGTTCTCCTAGCTTAGCTAAATGACGCCCTCCCTCCTTCTAGGTTCCTAGGAACAATAGCTAAGGGGAGGGCAGAAAATGTAAGAGGTCAAGGTCATCTTGGAATTCAAGCACAGTGCTGAACAAATTAAGAATTTTGTTACTGATCCTCCTATAATTTGCATTTTTGTAACAGAATCTTCCTCCTATGAAATAAGTCTCTGTAGGAACTGGATGATTTCTAACATCTTTTTAGGGCTAGTCTCTGATGTCTAAGCCAGTCTCTATTCTCTGGAGGATATATAGGGCTGTGTCCAAATGCAGGTGTATCAAACAATGACTGATCTGTAAGAATGCAGTCATAAAATTAACTACACAAAAAAATACTTTGAGTGTTAAAAAAATCTGATGCTTTTTAATGGAGTCTGATTGCATACATTCAAATGCCAGTAATTCAAGTATTGTGGGTCAAGCAATGCTCGTGCATAAATAAAGCCTTTTGTAGAAGCCTTGGATTTACAAGTAGTAGACCCTCCTGTTTAAACTAATACTGGAAAGTCGTATGTATTTTATTAAATTCTATCATTAGAGAATCTCCCAAATAATCTGGCACAGTGTTTATGAGGAGATCTCTGCAATATCTTCTTGAGTCTTGACTATTTCACCATTGTCAACCATCTCCTCCAGTAGATCTATAATTAATTCTAACTCCTACATTGCACATTTCTTTTTTCCCAGACTCTGGATATTAATTGGACTGGAATGACCAATCTGTTGGACATCCCTGGACTGAGGTAAATTTGTGCTGGTCTTAAATTTCTAGAAGGTTATAAGAGAAGTGCAAGGAGGAAATGAATGTTATTGTTCTGGAAAGAACTACAGGTGTGTGGGCCAAAACTGCTTGGTAAGGCACCTTCTGTCAGCCCAGGTTTGCAGGCCATTGTGGAGCTAAATGTGTAAGAGAGCCAAGGGTAGCAAGGTAGGAAGATTTTACAGACTGAAGGAAAAGCTTGAAGAGGAAGAACATTGAGCTTGTTGAACATTGTGAGAAGCAGAAAGTCATTTGAGGGATATTAGAGGAACTCATGTTTGCAAAGGGTAGCTTGCTGAGATAACATGATTAGCAGGAAATTATCAAGAAGTAGTGTGACCAGTGGAATGTGTTTTCCTCAACAGCTCCCTGTCTGACACAATGATCATGGACTCCATTGCCTCTTTCTTGGTTCTCCCTAACCGCTTGCTCATCCCATTGATCCCTGATCTCCATGAAGCAGCTCAGCTCCGTTCCCCAATTCCCAGGGTAAGGCAAACTTTCTGGTGAGATGAACGTTATTACTTGGTGAGTTAAGAGTTGTGGACCTGATCTACTTTCTCCCTTCCAGGGCATTGTCCGTGTATATCTAATGGAAGCTAAGAACCTGCAGTCCAAGGATAAGTACATCAAAGGGATGATTGAGGGCAAGTCAGACCCATATGCCATTGTGCGTGTGGGAACGCAGGTCTTCACCAGCAAAGTCATTGATGAAGACCTCAATCCCAAGTGGAATGAGATGTATGAGGTAACTATCTGCCAGCTGAGATGGTAGTTTAAATGTAAGTGTTTAGTGAGATGCTAGGGCTCTTTTCTAATCTCCCTTCTTGTCTTAGCTTTTCCACTTCATGCAATACAGCTGTCATTGCTTTCCTTTTTCTGTTGGAAGAAGGCCCCTCTGGCTTACACAGTAAGTGGTGTCTGCTCTGACTCCCCACCTCACTGTCCCCGCAGTTTATTGTACACGAGGTACCAGGGCAGGAACTGGAAGTGGAGCTGTTTGACAAAGACCCCGATCAGGATGACTTCTTGGGCAGGTGAGAAACTGGGTTCTGTTTCCAAGTCTAGCAGGGAACTGAGGCCTAGTTGAATGAGTAATGGTGGGTTGGAAGCTGGAGCTTAACTGCTGGATTTTTTTTTCCCACACGGAGATGATTGGGATAGTACTGAAAAAAGCAGAGGTAGTTACAAGCCCAGTCTAAGGATCAGCAGCTTCAACCCCAGCTCAAGAAGTTGGATATATGAGGTCTGCCTAAATGAGGAGCACTTGATCTGAACATCTTGGTGCTATTCCTTAAAATCCTAGGATTAGTGGATATGCAATTATCACCATCTTCTTTCTTTTCTCAGGATGAAGCTGGACTTTGGGGAGGTGTTCAGGGCTCGTGTGTTAGAGGAGGTGAGTGCTGAGGGGGGAAGATGGCTGATTCATACCTGGAGCTGGACAATAGGGTGCTTCAACTGGCTGCAAGGGTACAGTAATGAATAGAGAATCTTCAGCTAAATGAAGACAAGGGTGATGATAAAGGCTCTTGAGAGCAGCGGGGGGACAGAATAGGATGGCAGAGAGGTTTTAAAAGTGTCATAGAAGCCATGATTTGTGGAGTAACTTGCATATTTTATTAAAGCAGGGATGTACAGCTTCAGGCTCCAGAACTACAAACAGCCACAAAAGCCTCTTCAAATGTTGCTACCAAATTGTAATTTTAATAGGAGAAAATTCCTAACAAAAGGGGGTATATTCTAATTAACTGAACTGATTTCGTTTGAAGCAAAATTAGTTTTTTGTCTTTGTCTTGTAGTGGGGATCAACTGAATATAAGCCCCACTACATCACTCAAAAGTCAGAGTTTGGCGTTCACCTCCAAAGAAGCTATGCATCCCTGAGTTAGAGGAACAAATTACTGTCAGTAAGTGTTAAGGGCTTTCCTATTCATAGAGAGCTTCTAATTTCCTTCTTGTTTGCCTTCCTGACAGTGGTTCCCTTTACAAGATGGAGGCCAGGCTCGTGTGCATTTACGTCTGGAGTGGCATACGCTCATGTCAGATGATTCCAAGTTGGATCAGGTGAGTGCAAACACTTAGGGTAGAAGCAAATGCTGTTTAGGGGTGTCTCTGGAGGTGGCTACATCTTGAGTCACTCCTGTTCATGAAAACAAGAAGAGTATGCCAAGTATTGCTTACCTTGATGGGCAGAGTACCAAACAGTCTTGGTCAGAAGTGTTTTTCCTATCTAGTTATTTGAGTACCTTTTTACTTGGAGAAGCCAAGGGTTGGTGAGTCTAAAAACTTTCACTTTTAATTAATTTTTTTAGAGGAAACTTTCCTTAGAGAAACATATATACTATGAGAACTAGATATAGATTCTGGATGAAACTTGGACCAAGAATTGCAAATCCAAACTCTTGGCATATATTTTTATTCCCACAAGGCAAACAGGATTCCGTGGCTTGGAAGACATGAGGGGAAGCTAACTGGGGAGTTGGGGGGAATAATCTCAGAATCATGCTCTAAACTGGAATCAGATGAGCAGAAGTTTAGAAGAAAGTTAAAATGAAGAATGGTTTGTCAAAATCGTCTCTCATTAAGACTATGTTGGGAACCACAGTCTGGTCCCTTTGAAGAGATGGGAGATATTCTATAGGATAGTAGCTAGGTATTGTGTAAAAATGTTAGCTAATGCTGATTTATTTATTGTGTGCTGTTTGAAGGTTCTTCAGTGGAACAAAACTATCTCCTCAAAGCCAGATCCTCCCTCAGCAGCCATCTTGGTTGTGTATTTAGACAGAGCACAAGAATTACCAGTGAGTAGTCACAAGATATTGTCTCCCCCACAATAGATTTCTTTATTTCACCAAAGGTCACTTTTTAATATGAAATGGGGCAGATCCTTGGATGTGAGTTTGAAGTTCATAAGTTTGTCCTAACTCAAAATTGGAAACTCTGGGAATTGCAACAGGTTGAGAAGGCTTGTGCAGTGATGTGGAAAAGCAGCCACAAGCAAGTGACTTTTTTAAAGCAACTTCCTTGTATATGAAGTTTATACACCGCCTTAATCTGGTTGGGCTCTAGGTAGCTTACAAGTATTTATAATAAAAACATGATCGTAATCATCCTGTTATGACCAGCAACACGGTTTTAGCCAGAGTTTTCTTCTTTCTGTGTATGTTTGCATTGTAGCTGATGCTTAGAAATCAGTAGTCAAGGTACATAAAAGGGAGAACTGCTCCTATAAACCTGATGAAAATAGTTGTGAGAGTTGTTAAAGAGTTTATTGCGGTACAAGTTGCATGACGGAGCTTTGTACAGAAAACATTCTGCCATGTGAAGTTTTGCCTGCAAAACTTCAAGGCCATTTTGCCTGTGCATCAGATAAAGTAGGTAGACAAAGTTAACTTCACTGAGGATCAGCTGTTAGTCATCCAAGATTTTGTTTAGTCTCTCCTTAGCTTAAAATTCTATAAATGAAAAAGTGGGGTCATTTTTTTCTTAGGTATCTTGACCTAAACCTTTTATAGGCCATGTTTTTAAACACATGTCCTGCTAACTATATTCTTCATGACAACCTTCATCTCATCCCCAGCCCACTGCAGAGGCAACTTACATTCATCTTCAGCTATTCTGGTTTTAAAGTAGTATTTTACTTCTGCTCCCGACACAAGCCTTGCATATAAACATTCTACAGGTAGTCCTTGACTAACAACCATTTGTTTAGTGACCATTCAAAATTAAGAGGCATTGAAAAAAGTGACTTATGACCGGTCCTTGCATTTATGACAGTTGCAGCATCCTGCAGTCATATGATCTCCATTTGTGACCTTCCCAGCTGACTTCCGACAACCAAAGTCAATGGGGAAGCCGGCAGGGAAGGTCGCAAGTCCAGTCATGTGATGTCTCACTTAACGATTACACCACTTAACAACAAATTTTCCAGTCCCTACTGTGGTCATAAGTTGAGGTCTACCTGTATGACACAAAGCCCATTCGCCTTTCACAGGTTGATTGTTCTTGGAAGACTTTTAGACTTGTTTTTAACATCTCTTTAGCAGTCTTTTTTTAAAAAAACAGTAGACCTGTGTTTCAAAAACAGGACTAGCACTCTTCATATGAAAGGTTGATTTAAATTAGGAAAGATAGCCGTGTTCTGCCAGCTATGGGTTGCTGGTTCTGTCCCAAATGAGGGCCTTACAAATTTTGTGCTGTTTCTGCCAACAGAGTTTGTACTGTATACCCACTTGTCCTCCTATTTTTATTACCTGGGGAAGATGATGCCATTTTGCATATTTCGGCACCATTTTGTGCATTCCATGGAATACTTATGGACAGGCTGATGGGACAGAAGATAGTGGAGTGAAGTGGGAGGGAGGTTGCCCGGCACATGGAGGAAGCTCCTTCCTGCTTTGTTCTGGGACTGTCCTCCACCCCACTGATCTGTCAGCCAGGCTGTTAACCTGTGTTCAAAAACAGCCTGCATGACAGGTGACCAGGACAGAGCACTTCCACACTGACAACCTGCCGTTAGGTCAACTTAAGGGGCCAAAGCCTCTGTCCCAGGCCACTGCCCACCCTTGCCCAAGCTTGCCCCATCACACTTCAAGGAGAGCAGTTGGCAGTGTTTTTTTTCCCACTAGCTGGTGACACTGGGTGTGGAGGGCAGTGAAGCTAGGAGGATCCACCAATTGCTGCCCTTAAATTATTCCACAATACTGTAAGGACAGGGGCCCCTCCCAGGCCTTGTTCTAAGGTCTGGAGGAATCTACGTGAAGGAAGCTCTGAGGATTGGCACATCACAGGTTGGGAATCCAAAGCTTCCAAGATGTTACTGATCTCTGAAAAGCCCCAGTGTGGCCTGTAGCAAGGAATGCTATGAGATACGGGTCCGAAAACCCTAAAGGATCATAGCTTCCCTGTGATGGAATGGAATTATGAAGGCCAAGCTCAGGGAGATAAGCATTTTCTTAGCTCGCCAGAACTGCGTGGGAGGAACAAAAGGACGAGACTGGCACCTCCCTGAGGAATTCACACTGTTGTGGCTGGAGGACTTTGGGAGCTGGGGTTTTAGTCTGGGAAGATTCTTGCTAGAGGTTGTAGCTAATAAACATAGCTGGACTGAATTGGCATGGTCTCTTGGAGTTCCTTGGGCTAGGCCTGACATTCCCCATTGTATTGTTCCTGGCTGAATACTATCATTTCTCTCCCCTCACTCTACCCAGCTGAAGAAATCTAGTAAGGAGCCCAATCCTGTGGTCCAGCTATCCATTCAAGATGTCACTCGGGAGAGCCGGGTAAGGGTGTTTAGTTTTTTTTCTGGTCTCCTTCCATTTGTAGCTGTTTGATGTGTGTGGAAATACTGGTAGTATAGTGTAGGTTTGTGAGGGGAGATGCATTTTGTCCCATTTTTTCCATATTATAACATCTCATACAAACAGCACATAGGTGGAGAAACTGATTCTGGCTCCCATCTTCCTTTCTGCTATCTGAATTCAGAATGGTTGCCAGCTTGCCACAGAGCTTAGACAGGTCTGAAATTTAGCATGCGGTCTCGGTGCCAGGTTTCTCTCTCCTCTCTTTCAGATCGTGATAGCAAAGCAGGACAAAGGATGAGTGAGAGCTAGAGGCTAAATCCCGTTGAAGTTTGAAAGAACTGGTAGTATTTGGCTTTGAGAAGACTGAGGAAAGAAGGATATGATAATGCTATTCAGATGCCTGAAATGAAGAAGGTCAAGACCTGCTCCTAATCTGAATCCTGGGATGCAGGACATAAAACAAGGGTCTGAATTACAGATAGGGAGATGCCAGCTGAACGTTAGAAAAAACGTTCTAGCAGAGAAAGCGGTTTGCCAGGAGATCCAGTTCCCCAGAGAGGTGTAGGGCTGCCCTTCACTGGATGTCTTCAGATGGAGACTAGATAGCCAACTGGCAGGGATGCTTTAATTTAGACTTCTGCACAAAGCAGGAAGCTGGTCTCAGTGGCCCCTCTGAATTCTATGATTCTGTTCTATCAATAGAAACAATGCTGTTTCTAACTCTGCCTGTAGAGGGCAGTAGTAGTCCACTCTAATTTTTCTCCCAGTGCCACATTGTAATCTCTCTCCTTCCTTCCTTCCTTCCTTCCTTCCTTCCTTCCTTCCTTCCTTCCTTCCTTCCTTCCTTCCTTCCTTCCTTCCTTCCTTCCTTCCTTCCTTCCTTCCTTCCTCCCTCCCTCCCTCCCTCCCTCCCTCCCTCCCTCCCTCCCTCCCTCCCTTCTCCCTTCTCCCTTCTCTCTTCTCTCTTCTCCTAGGTTGTCTATAACACTGTCTCCCCTGTCTGGGATGACGCTTTCCGCTTTTTCCTGCAAGATCCAACTGTCGAGGACATTGATATACAGGTAAGGCTCCCATTCTCTTCCAGGCCCATCCAGTCATTTTGTGCACATCAGCAGCTGCAGAAATTCTTCTTTTTGACCCCCTAGGTCAAAGATGACAATCGCCAGACCACCCTGGGCTCCCTCACAATCCACTTGTCTCGCCTTTTAAGTGCTGATAATCTGACCCTGGACCAGTGGTTCCAGCTGGAGAACTCTGGACCCAACAGCCGCATCTACATGAAACTCATTATGCGGGTAAAAAGCTTTAGGGTCTGGTAGGGTTAAGGACTTGGGAGATGATACAAAGGTTTTCCTCTCACCTTCAGTTCTAGCTCTCTATAAAAATGCAGTACGTGCAGCAACTTTTGAAATCCATGAAGCATTTCATTTAAAAAAGGAGTTGGAAAAAATGGAGAAAGCCATTGATTCTATATAGTTTCCATTTTGAGTGGGAATCCCATAATTTTTTTTGTTCCCTTTTCCCAACGTGCTACAGAGAGTGATTTCTTGTGGGTATTGGCACAATGGAAGTGGAAGATGGCACATTTCCCCCCTGAGATTTTGGTTTCCTGTGTATCTCTGAGCAGCATCAGGGGCCAGTAGAGAGCAGTGGGAAAGAGACCCGCCTCTTAAGGTGTAAGAAATATGATTTGCAGAGATTCAAATGATCCTTCTAACCGGTTCTCAAATCCTGGCTTTAGGTGATACGGAAGAGCCAGGCCTTAATCTCCCAGTAGCTTCGTCTACTAGGAATAATTGTTTGTCTCATTATTCCCCTCTTCACATTAGCTTAAACAAATCTCCCCATTTAAATGCTGCTAGCCGCAGAGTGAGAAAACTAGGCAGATGCAATACCTTTCTCCTTCTATAGCTAGGAGCAGTTTCACAGGGGTGTGGGGGTGGAGAGTGGCAGGGAAAGTAAGGACAATTCTTTGGGGAATCCTATCCTTCTGGTAGCCCAGGAATCCTTCCCAACCACAACTGCTTTGAGGAAAAAAAAAAAGTACGGGGAGGTTCTGTTGTAAATTTCTTGCATAATATTTTTGGTGGCCTCATTCTCTTAACTAAGGATAAAGGGGGCTTCTTTACCTTCTACTGCTAGTTATTTTAAATATTGCACTCCACAGGGCTGGGCAGTGTGTCTAGCCTGGCCACATAAGCAACCTCAGAGTTATGCCTCAGCATCCAATCTGACATGATGTGCTGGTCCAACTCCATTGGTGACAAGTCCAAAGTTGGGCCTGGCAAGAACTGGAGTCATTAACACAAATCTGGAAGCCAGAGGTTAAACAGGATCTACTGGTAGACTGAGATCAGCTGGTGGCAAAGAGCTGGACACAAGATCCTTGGGATTTCTCAAGGGGCTCAAGGAACATGTCACTTTAGCCAGGAGCTAGACTCATGCACTGCAGGAGATCTTTGGATACCGCTTTTGAATCAGCACCTCTGCAATCAAACTCCTGTTTGTCTTAGCCCAGCTCTGTCTGGCTCTATGGTTCACTCTGCTGTGGGAGGCAAGAATGTCTCTTCACTAGAGGTTTTCAAGCAGGGACTGGATTCACGTTTTTCAGAAATACTTGATTTACTTGTAATTGTTTCTAATTTGGATTCCTGTACTGATCAGTGGTTTGGACTTGATTGCCAAAATGGCTTCATCTCATTCCAGAATTCGATGTGTCCAGGTTTGCAACCAGGCTCGTGTAGACAATAAGTGGCAGATATTACAACTTCATTATTGGGTTGAGGACCAGCGGTTCCCCAGCTTCTCTTTGCCTGGATGCCTATCCTGACTTTCTATGACATGCTATAATTTCTGCAGGTATTATATCTGGATGCCCCTGAAGTGTGTTTCAATACCCAACCACGTCCCCCAGGACATCTGAATGTCACAGAGAGTCCCCATCTTGGTAGCAGTGTCGATGTGCCTTCTCGGCCGACCAAGGCCAGCCCAGATGCTGCTTTTGGCACCGAGGTAAGGTCACGCGTTCCCCCCACCCAACCTTAATAGTCAGTCCTGCCTTTTGGTAAGATAGGGGACCCTTCTAAGCTGTCACTTCAAACTCAGAGGCAGACCAGATTTAGGGTTCTTTATGGGTGTTAGCAGTCTAAACATATATAACTCGGTGATTAAGACAGGACAGACACTGAAGAACAAGCGAATCTGCAACTTGTCAAAATGACATCGCAACTCACTTTTATAAAGGAGAGCATGGAATTCCTTCGTTAAGTCTTGCTATTTTTACAGAAAATGTGGACAAAGTTTTAATCAACTGAACTATTAGCCAACTCCAGTTATGCTATTCATGTTGTGACCCCAAAGCCTCTTCTTAACTGATCTCAAAATAACCTAACCCAGCTGCCATGAAAACATAAATAGTTTTGCTATTAGTAAAAATAAGAACATAAGCTTCCTGTAGTCATTTGGCTGGCGCTGTGGGATCAGGCTAAAAGTCTTCTGTTTCTTATAGTGGCCAGCCAGAAGTCTCCAAGAAGCCCTTAAGCACGTGCTGAAAACAACAGCTCTCCCCAACCTGGGTGCTCTCTAAATTTGTGGGCTTCAGTTCCCAGAATTCTCTTGCCAGCTTGGCCATTGCTAAGAATCTTGGGAGTTGATGTCCACATGTCTGGAGCTGGTCAACCAGGTAGGGAGACGGGTCAGCTGCCTCTGAATATGAGAGACAGTGAAGAAAGTAACTTATTGCAGTTGTCTTTTCATAGCCATGGTAGCAAAAATAAGACAGCTGAATTTATTAGTCAAGACAATTTTTAGAAAGCCGAAACAAATAAATAAAAGAAAACAAAATGCATAGTAATAACTCCGTTTACTGCTATAGAACTTCCAAATCTGTTTGAAAGCAGATTTTTAGCTGCAGATTGGAAGTTTTTTGCCGGTCATCTACAACAAATAGCTTATTTCATATTTAAACCAGGTTGCTGTCTGCAGCATCAGAAGGCTATAAATCTGTAACTTGTGTCACGCCTAATATTTATGTATTTTGCACACAGCAAAATAGCAACTTCAAAGTTATAGTATGTTTTTAATCAGGGAACCAGGTTTGGGGGGGCGGGGGGAGAAGCACTGTAATTCCAGTGGATGCAATCAGAGATTAGGCCTGATTGCAGTGCTCTCATTATAGCCTGCTCCTCCCTAGATAAAGACTTGTGAAGCTGTGTCTCTGATTATGGTCTAATATTCTTGTTATTGCCTTTTATCACTGCTTCACATTTTGCAGACTGCTTCACTACAGTCGCTGTGGTTTTTATTCCATTGTGTTTCTCCATTCTAAAGGGGCAAGGGGAGAATACAGATCTTAATAAATAAATAAAGTAGTGATCATAGTTTTAAGAAGTCTGAGAATTGTATCATAGATTTCGGACATCACAGCAAACTTGTCAGCCCTACAGAGTAGACCAGACAAAGAAACCAATGGCATATAGGTCAGGACTACTTTTATGGTAACAGCTACAGTAACAGAACCTTGCAGGTCTGAATGTGCTTCCCCCTCCCTCACTTTATCTTTGTATGAACTAGGGAGGGGCCTATCTGAGATGTTTACTCAAATGAGTTTCTTGGAATGGGCTCAAGCCCTGGTTATCTGACTGTTCCCTTGGTAGCAACTCTTCCTCCTGTCCTTCAAGGCCATTCCCTATTCCCTCTATAAAACTTGACTCATTTTGTTGTTGACAAAATTCTGTCTGACTTTAGGAAAATTAAATATATTGCAGAAGCTGGGCATTCAATATCTTAACTGATTCTCTTCCTTCTTCCATCCTGTTTGAAGAATGTTGAAGTGCTGTAGTTAAAACCAGGAAGATTTAAGAAATCCAGGGAAACCAGACTAAGACTCATTATGTTGGAGGATGATGATGATGATGATGATGATGATGATGATGATGATGATGATGATGATAGATCTGGCATGCAAACTGTATCTCTTCAGAGTGTAATTCGCATTCACTTGCTGGAAGCGGAGAACTTAATTGCCAAGGATAATTTCATGGGCGGGATGATTAAGGGCAAGTCAGACCCTTATGTCAAAGTGCGCTTGGGAGGCCAGAAGTTTCGCAGCCGAGTCATCAAGGAAGAGCTCAACCCTCGCTGGAGTGAGATCTACGAGGTAAGGATCCTCCCCAACACCTTCCACGCATATATTAAATTGTATCCTACTGGACCTCTTACCATTGATTGCTGGGAAGAGTTGGATTTGGTGGGGAAATATATTTATACTATACTTTAGGACCATATATTTGTACTGTACCTGACATTGTAACTGAGATCCTGTCTGGGCAATGGAAAGTAGACAAATGATTCTTTTTCAAACATGACTGACTGAATACAGGCATACTTCATTTTATTGTGCTTCACTTTATAGCGCTTTGCAGATACTGCATTTTTGTTTTTGTTTTTTTTACAAATTGAAGGTTGTTAAGCGAGGACTACCTGTAGGTAACCAGTAGCCAATCCCCATCTTCCTCACAAACCTGAACCTTGGGTTGATAATTGGAAGGGATATTTCTTTATTTTACTGGATAGGTATGTCTAACCATTTAATTGACTAAACATGTGACTTTATGTCGACTCTTTCTCCCTCCAAAAAAGTAGGGCCAATATCCAGTATTTGAGGTTCCTTCTCCTAGCTTTTCCACAGTTGGCTTAATACACTGAATCATCCCAAAGCTGAAATCAGAACAAATCTTGGCTTCCACTCCTATTCCACTAAAGGCTACTCCTGTTCTATTGCTTTGATTTGTGCTACTGGCTTGTGTTCTTCTGTGCAACAGCCCAATTTTTCTTCTAGGTCATTGTGAGCAACATCCCAGGACAGGAGGTAGAGTTCGACTTGTACGATAAAGATGTTGACAAAGATGATTTCCTGGGGAGGTAAGTTTACAGCAAGGAAGAAAATCGGACAAAAGCATTCACTGCTCTCTCCCTCTGAATGGGAAGCCAAAGAAGGCACTTGGATATCCCAGATTCCCCATGGAATAGAAGAGAATATCCCTATTCCTTTCCTAAAGATTTAATCTCACGGCCAGATTTGTCTACTCTTTTTTGGCAGAGAAGGTTAGTCCTGTAGAGTTGGGCCTCTCACTCAGCATCCAGTGATTTGCTTTTGTAAGGAAGAGGTAGAGGAAAGACAGACTTTCCTTAATGCTGTGATCTTCTCTCTCATAATTTTCCCCTTCCCCAGATGCAAGATCCCTTTGAAGCGTGTGCTAAGCAGCAGGTTTGTGGATGAGGTAAGACTGTGTGTTGCCGTGGATAAGGGGTTGGACTAGGACTGAGGAGATCCAGGTCAAATCCACCCTTAGCCAGGGAAAGTCACTGGGTGACTTTGGAGCACTTGCTCCCTCTCGGGCCAATTTGCCGCACAAGGATGTTCATGTCTAGATAACAGGAAAGGAGCTTCCCATGGAAGCCACTTTGAGCTCTTGAAGGAGAGGAAGTGTATAAATCTCACCAAAAACTAAATAAAAGGAAACTCTCTTAATGGTATTGGGGAGGGCAAGGGCATGCTGATCTGCCACCATTCACTCTTACCTCCTTCCTGTTTCAGTGGCTCCCCCTAGAAGACGTGAAATCGGGACGTCTCCATGTGAAACTGGAGTGCCTGCCCCCTATGCCCAGTGCTGCTGAGCTCGAGCAGGTAATGGAGGCCATCAAGGAGGAGGTTGGCATGTAGGGTTGGCTGGAATTGGGAGGTGGGGAAGAAAGCTCTCCATTTTTAAAGAAGCTAAACTGTTCAGATACAATAACAATAACAATGTTGTTCCCACAATTTATGGTTCCTTCTCAGATTTTCCTCTCTAGGAGAACAAGTCAGCCTATTGTGAATGGGTGTGTTTATATTTTCTCATCTCCCTTTGATGGGTTATGAAAGGCATGGTGAAAACCAGAATCAAAGGTGATGCTGTACAGTAACTGAATGCCTTCACAGAGGCATCAACAAAACTCTCTTCTTTTGCTTTGCTTGTTTTGCCAGACTGTGATCAAAGCCAGACCTGCTGCTCAGACAGTTGGAAAGCTGAGGGACACTGGAGCTGGGGGAGGGGTTATGGGTCATCCACAGACCCTAAGCTGTGAAGTTGGGAGGAAGCATTCTCACTGCCACCTCCCTGGCTTTGATGGTGGGTGGAGTCGAGCAACCAACTAGCGACCGATCATCACCTCAGATCCTCCTGCTGGCAGCCTTTTCTCTTGGATACAGAAAGGGCTATTTTATGATGAGCCATTGCATGATGTGGGTTACCAAGGTCTTGTGTAATAATTGTTGCTTTGAAAGGAACACATGGAAGAAATAAACCCACTCATTGGCTTTCTTTCAAAGTGTTCTCTGGTGGTGGGTGGTAATACATCTAAATATTGCCCTAACTGTTGAGCCCCTCTTGCAGGTTCTAAGAGTGAACAGCTTAATCCAGACCCCAAAGAGTGAAGAACTGTCATCTGCCCTTCTCTCTGTCTTCCTTGACAGGGCAACTGGGTTGCCAGTGAGTATCAGTAGAATATTTCTCTGTCCTCTGCATCTTAGTTCTCCAAGTGGCTATGGCAGCTAGGTAATCCGTGACCAGAAACTCAGAGTTGCTGATATCATCTGAGCAATGCAGTGGAGAGAAACACTAGCAGAAACTAGTTTGGAACACTGTATTTCATTGACCAGGAACACTCAGCCATAGATCCAGAGCCTAATTAATCCAGAGATTAACCCTGTTCGCAAACAGCAAAGGCGGCTGTTTTTTTAGCTAAACTCTAGGAAGGATGAGTGAAGTCTGGTCCTTTCTCCATCCAATTGTTTTGTGCTCATTTGCTTTAATCTAGCCCTTCTCTTTCTCGCGCCCTCTGGTATAATTCCTGTAATTTGGTTCTGTAATTCCTAGAAGTATCAGCCACTATAGCCAGTAGGGATGCGGGAATCATAGTCCCAGAACACGTGAGACTTCCACATGAGAGAAGGTTGGTTTGAGTAGTTTTCCGGTACAAATACAGGAAATGAACTAGGCTGCTAAAAAAAAAGCGATTCAAGCAATAATGTACAATGAGATGAAGGACAAGCGTGGATTTACTCCTCTGTACTGTAAAGGTTGAAATTAATTGTTTGCTTTTAATATCTCACATTTTAATTTTGATCTTGATTTTAATGTTTTTTAATTGAAAACCACCCCAAAACAGCTTAATCACTAAATACATATACACAGTGAATTCCATTCCATATAAAACATAAAGTACTATTTCCATTTATAAGTGAGCAGGTCAGACATAGGATTACATGGCTGCCCCATCACTTGCATTTTGGCCCTCCCTGGAGCAGCCTTAGATAAGTCACTCAGTTTCCCCTCCTGGGGATTTAAAAGTAGATGGATTTTAAAGTAGATTTTAAAAATAGATCTAAAATGGGTTTAAAAGTAGAATTTTACAGACACATTGCACTTACTCCTGGATATATTAAAAAGGGAAAAGGAATAGACTGACTTGGTCAAAATTGTTCTGTAGGCTGCTTGAGGATAACAAAAAGCCCACTACTCACAGTAGCCCTGAACAGATTACTGATTTACATCACTGTTGGTGTGGCTGTGATGATCTGCAAAAAGAGGTCAGAATCTCAGTTCTGTGGCCATGAAATGCAGATTCAAAGCAAGCAATGCCTAGGAATCTATCTTCATAGAATAGTTACAAGGGACAGGAAGAGGCAGAGATGTTGGGAAGAAACCAGAATGCTGCATCGAGTGCCATTCTCTGCAACCAAGTTCTATAATCCCGATTGTGTTGTTGTGCTAAAAACACATTTCTAACAATGGAGTTGGGGGGGCGCGTGTGGAGGAGAAAATGGGCTAACATTTTTGATAAAGGTATTTCTGGTAGCTGATTTTGAGCATCTGTGGCAATATGGGGACCAGAAGCCCTGCGGAAAGGTTGGCTGAAAGGGGAAGTTTTAACATCATCTAAGCAAGTGGCTGATCCCCCAAAGCTAAACAGGGTCAGATCTGGTTAGTACTTGGATGGGGGACTGCCAAGAAATTCCAAAGCTATAGACTAGACTGGGAAGCTTTAGGCCTCCTAGAAGAGGGCACTGGCGAGCCATTTCATACTGAAAGCTACATGGATGGGCCCATGACTTCACCAGGAGTTGAGCCTGACTGGCACAAGGCTTACTTTTATATAGGATATTGCATACAGAGTAGTATCAGGAATTGCATTGTATATCAAGCATCCTCGTGTGATAGCAATCCCTCCTCTTCCGTTCCCATGGCTCCCCTCATCCGCACAATGGCAGTTCTGCATGCAAATATTTCTCTTCTGCTCTGCCAGCGTGTGAGCAATACTGAACTAATATCAGAGAGACACCAGATTAAAATGGACCCTGTCCTTCTGTGGGCACAAAACGGCGCATCCTGTGAATACCCCAGATAACAGAATATCGACCATTTTCTCTTTCCCATTTCACCAGCTGCGGAAGGGATCGAAACCTCCAAGTCCTTCCGTCACCCTCTCTGTCCGAGGTGTCTCCTATAAGACTAAGGTAAGGACATGGGGAAGAAGGAAACGGTCATGCTGAAAGTGGGTAGTAAATCATGGCTTTGGAATAGAGCAGTGTTGTCCAAACCTGGCCACTTTAAGATGAGTGGACTTCAACTCCCAGAATTCCCCAGCCAGCCATGCTGGCTGGGGAATTCTGGGAGTTGAAGTCCACTCATCTTAAAGTGGCCAAGTTTGGACAACACTGGAATAGAGTATAGGGGAGAGGAGGGGGCAGGGATACATCCAGGATCTCCCTTGAGGTTTTTAGTATAATGCTGAAATTTGCCATCAGTGGTGTATTTAAAATAGGAGCTGAACAGCATGAATGTGATTTTAGAGGTAACAAATTGGGTGCTGTTGTTCAGCCTAGGAATTTATGATCAGTCCTAGAAGCAGGCTGGCATGTTCTTTCACCATTCGTTTCCCCCCCATTTTTCCCCAGTTTTCCTTCCAGCAACTAGTTCAGAGGAAGGAGACGTAATGCAATTAGCAGGCAGCTGCTAATTTACTGCGTTCATTAGGAGATCCTCAGTGATCTTTTGCCTCTCCCTCCTTTGAGAAGACTAGCAAAGATGGTGAAGTGAAGGTGTGAGGGGAAAAAAGAGGAAGCCATAAGATGAGGGAGTTTCTGGCATAGCTTGGGTCTGTGCATATGTACAGATGTGCAAACACACACACACACACTTTCTTAAAGAAAGAGGATTTAATCTATAACTTTTTTCTAGCTATAGAGCCACAAAAGAATGGATCTCTCTCCAGTTCCATATTAAGTATACAAAGCAATTGGTTGGTGTTTCCAAAATAAATTTTGAACTTTTTAGGTTGCTAAATATTTTAGTAAACCAAAGTACTGCGTTACTTCAGTGTTCGTTCTATTAACTGTAATTGTTTTGGATTCTTTAAGAAAAGGAAAGTAATAGAACAATTAAAAGAAGAAGAGCATCATCCACATCTCTTTGATAAATCTGCCTATTAGAGAGATGCCACTGAAAACGTACGACAGAAATGTTTTGTTCAAACAAAACTCCTTGTTCAAGGATCAAGTTTAGGGAAAATTGTTCAGTGTTTACCACCGAAAATAGCTCTGTACAATGGTGGAGTGGCTGATGCTTGTCATATGACAATCATGATACTATAATCTTTGGAACAATTTTCAATTTTTGTTTTTCAAAAAAATAAGATAATGCTCCTAAACTAACGGGTCTCATGCCACAGATAGATTGGGATATGATTGCATCATGCAAAGTTTATTTTTTCTTAATTTCCAGAAAACTACCTGTGGTTTTACTGAGCTAACAGAATAGAATGACCCCTTTAAGACAGGGTTCCTCAACCTCAGCAACTTTAAGATGGGTGAACTTCAACTTCCAGAATTCCCCAGCCAGCCATGCTGGCTGAGGAATTCTGGGAGTTGAAGTCCACCCATCTTAAAGCTGCTGAGGTTGAGGAATCCTGCTTTAAGAGACTGGCTGCCTCCCTCCATGCTTAGATGTTATTTAAGTACATTTGGCCTGCCTGTGCTCCTATTACCTACTCATGTGATAGTTTTCTGTTCTCTCAGCTAAAGAAGGAGGCATAAGGTTTAGAATATGGTTTGAGGAAAGGGAATGGTCAGAACTCCAGGTTTTATAGTAGAGTATATCTCTCTGCTACCACCATCAGTGAATGACTACAGAAGGAGACTTTTTTTGAGAAATATTTGGAAACACCACTATGGTATGGATAATTTTTAATTAAGGACAGTGATGGATTTTTATATAAACATATTAATTATTGGTGGAATAAAAAGTATTATATCAAAGAGAAAAATAGCTCAGTTAGTCTACACTTGTAACTCATAAGACAGACATATTCTGGAGTACTGCCATGTTAAATCAGTCTTGATTATCTGCCCACCCCCGTGCTTAGTGGGATTGAGTTATAACTAACTTCGTTTTATTTTGATTGGTGTCATATTCTGTGCACGTTCCCACATCACTACATAGCAAGCGCTGTCTTTCTCCTCTTTTGTATTTTCTAAGTGTAAGGCCTCTGTCTCTGCCCTCAGGTTTCCCCTCAGACAGCAGAACCAGTGTGGGATGAAGCTTTCTCCTTCCTTATCAAGAGGCCCCACGCAGAATCTTTAGAGTTGCAGGTAGGTATTACGGACAGTTCTTCCCCACAACAGCCATTCTCTTCTGTTCCACCATCCAGACGTGCCAAGCCAAGTCAACGGGACTCAGTTTGCTTGATAAGCCTACTGAGAAGAACTTTTGGGTCTCCTGATTTGGTAGCGGGAACTGGAACTTCAAATATGGAAAACCAAGTTGTTTAAGCGATGTGATTGTGGACTAGCTGCCACAAGAGCAGATGGAATGTTCTGAGTATCCTTCAGTCCAGTTAGCAAAGTTCTCTCAGCCTTTGCTAACTTCCTGGTAGTTTTAAGGGTTACCAAAAAATAACTTTTATCAGTGACATGCTTTGAATCCTTAACATGTAGTACTTTCAAGTATTATTTTTCCAGATGTAAGCTTGGGTGCTACGTTCATGTTTTTTTTTTTAGCTGAAATACCTTTTCTTTTTTTTCTGTGAAAGAAGAAAAGGACGGTAATGAGACAAAGCTTTTCAGAGCATAGTAGAAGCTAAAGTGGAGGCAGCTGGTATGTGTGGTTTATGCATATGTATTATATATAAATGCAAGAAACTATACACACCTGTACTGTCCTCGTGGTGCTTGGGAAGGTTACAGCAGAGAGCCGTATAGATCTGCAAGGCTTTCACCTAATTCCCAAGACAGGGAAGCAGAACTGGCCCATCTTTACCCTTGAGCCAAAAACTTCAAAACAAGCTAGGCCTTGTGCGGTAAAGAATCCTTAAATTGGGAGAGGAGACTATCTTCACAACTCAGTTTCTGTCCTCCCAGAATCTTTTAGAAGGTAAGGAGAACAATCTCTTTGCAGCTTAAAGGAAAGGGAGTGCAGACCCAGCTGCATCTTCTCAGAAGCTAAGCTCCTTACATTACAAGGAAACTGCCTCTTTCTAGCTCAAAAGCCTGGAAGCCAGAAGAGGATTTTTTTCTTGGATGCACACCCCCCGATGCTCTCTGCTCCATAGCTGTGACATGTAGAAGGTCGCCATTTGTTTTTTGTTTTTCTTTCACAGGTCAAGGATGATGGGCACATCCTGGGCATCCTGTCACTCCCACTCTCACAAGTGCTGGCTGCAGAGGGGCTTGTCCTTGACCGCTGGTTCCAGCTCACTAACTCTGGTACTGCTAGCCAGGTCTTGATGCGAGTGCAGCTTGGGGTAAGTGGGTGTGATGGTCTTGGGAATGACCTTGGGAGATAGGAGGGACAACTGGCATGTAAAAAATGTCTCAGCCTGGGGGGACGTGGGGGTGGCGGCATGGGAAACATTTCAGAAGGGACCCTCTCTAGTTTTCCAGACAGTAAAAAGAGAGGAGGGGAGAAATACTTTCAGTCTTGCAAGATTCTGTTAAATATAACCTTATAATAAAGACAGAGCTAGTACTCCTGGTTGTGCTTCTTGTCTGGACTACCCCGCACGGCTAACAGTGGGGTTGTGGGGAGAAGCCAATCTGGGTTATGGCCGAGCAGGCTCTAAATGCCTTGCGCGCAACTCCACAGCTTCTGATTTCTCAGCACTCTGGGGTGGAGGCTTTCCATGCTGCCGCAGGGGATGAAAATGAGGAGAACTCCCAGAAGGGGTCAGAGACTGAGCTGTATATCAGAGAGGATGGAGACTCTGGCTCCCCGCAAGAGCTGCGCCAGCGGATCCCCCATGCCAACAGGTAAGGAGGGCTCCTTGCATGGAATGCAGAATCCATGCAGAGGGATAAGATGACTCCTATTCGTGTTTAATGAATTGACTCTGTGCGGTCCCTTCTTGCATGAAATCCAGTATTCTGTATCTGAAGAAATTCTCTTCTTCTCTCAAGATAATTTCTAGAGGGAGAGCTGTGTTAGTCTGCTGCAGCTTTAAATAAATGAAGCATATACTACTCTGGGCTACCATCCATTTCATGAGATGCTAATAACAGCAGGAAATCAGCAAAATCAACTAAATTGCCCCCTTGCACACACACACACACACACACACACACACAATCCCTGGCTTTCTACTGTAGGAAATCGACAGTCCCTAAGCAAGAGGCTGGTGCGTGTGCATCTCTGGGCATCTGTAGGTGCACGTGCACAAGTGTTCTCCCTCTGAGCATCTGAAGCAGCCTTCAGGGCCAAAACGGCTGTCCTGTTGTTGAATCATTTAATGCTGATCATTTAAGAGTGTGATAGCCAGAAAGATTAACTCCTCCCTTGAAATTCTGTTTCACCCTCTTTCACTTGACTTTCGATCCTAAATGTCTTTTCATGCCTCTGGATGCTGTGACATCAGAGAAGACTTCTGTGATGTCACAGAGGGCTGTGCCAGTCTCCCGTGAGGAAACTCTTAGAGGGGAGGGGAGGTTGGAAGCGGAACTCCATGAGGTCCAGGCAGGGTCAACCTAGGAAATGGAAGCCAGTGCCCTGTGGGCTTTTGAATAACCTCTTGTTGATACAGATCGGTTGAGTGGAGCTTTTTACCAGAAAGGGAGAGACAACGCTTGCTGTTTATGTACGTAATATATTTGATGCTTTAAAAGGTGAGCTCTCTTCTGCTGTTTTGTCTTGCAGCACATTGCTCATCTGGGCTTTGGGAATTCCAGCAAGTTTACTCCTCCCCCTGCAGCCCTCAGAGCTGCCGAAAACATCCCAGCTTTGCTTTCCAGCCCTCCTCATCGCTGCACTACATAGGCCGCCACTGCGACCTGCCACCATTCTCATCACCAATGCAGTTTGCTGCTTCGGTGACACATTTCTCCTGCCACATAGAGAACAGACCTTCCTGCCTTTTAAGTCCCCACCATCCTATTGGTTCAGATCTTTCAAATGGCATCTTCCCTCCCATCTCTCCATTACCTTCAGTGTTCCTTATTGTTGCATTACTTTTCTCAAGCTGCATGTGCTACCAAGGGGTCTAAAAATATTCCCCCTTTTCCTCATGCCAGACCCACGTGTTTTCGAGCTCCTGTAATATTCCTCTGCACTTGTGTCTTTCTGCCCTGCAGTAATTTGGAGCTACCAGACACACCCCTGGGACAGCTGCAGCTCACTGTCTGGTACAACATGGATGCAAGGAAACTGATTGTGATCATACACGCCTGCAGGTAACAGCTGTCGGACAGACTTGACTGGGGAGAGGAGAAACAAAAGGCGAATTTGGTACAAGCCTCCAAAACAATTGGATTTCTTCCTGTAGCAACAGAACATGGAGATAATTCTAAGCCATCGTTCTGGATGACACTTTCTCCTGATTGCAGAGGGTCCTTGCTTTAAACACTCATTGCCAGTGTATCTCCTTCTGGACGTCTGGTACTGTCCATCACGAGATTCTCTAGGAACATTATCAAAAGGAGTAATAAACCCTACTGAATCCAGAATATCTAGAACTATCTGGAATAGTTCTGAGGACAATATGGAGAGGCATAGCTGGCTTTCCAGTGGGCTCTGGAAGAATGCTTGTGTGTGAATGGTGCAGCGGGCAGCAGTCAGTTCAGAAGAGGTGGTTTATGTTTTTTTAACAAACAATGATAAAATGGGAGAAGTTGATGGATGAGGAGGGAAGGGGCTTGTTTCATGAAATAGGTGTGGTTTTCTCTTGCTTAACTAGCTGATCCAAATTGGTGCTCCTCTTTACCAAACTTACCTTAAAATGCTTCCTAGCCATTTACTTTGTAGCCGTTCAGGTTCCTTTCTTTTTCAAGAGCCTCCTCCTTTGACTACATTCCAGAAACCTCAAGTCAAGTGCCAGGGATGCTCCTGACCCCTATGTCTCTTTGATCCTGCTGCCTGACAAATCTCGTGTCACCAAGAAAAAGACTACTGTACGGAAGAAGACTGTGAATCCTGAGTTCAGTGAGAAGTAAGGGAGAATGCAGCTGTATGGCAATAGGGGCGTGTTTGAAAAGGTCACCTTTGATACTGGAAAGAGTAGTAGGGATCTGGGAACCTCACTGAGCCATCTGATCCATTTGCCCATTTTTAATTAGGGCAACGTTTGCCATTCCTTGTATTTTTAAAAGCGTTCACACACTGAAGGAGGTAAATCATGATTGGAGTCTCTGTGAGTTTATATTGAATTAATTCATTCAAAATAAATGTTACTCTGGATTTCTATTCTTGGAGTTACTACTACAAATTAGATGCCATATTCCAATCAGAACGAATATAGGGAAATGCACACTGATGCAACAATTCTGATGATTAAAACATAATTATTAGAGGTAAGCTTTGTTAAATGACCCCGGCACTTGTCCTTTTATTTTATTCATTATACTTCTAAACTCCCTTTCATCCAAAAGGTATCTAGGATCATTAAGGATTTTTAAAGCCTATTTCAGAAAAGCAGTAACAGTCCAATCCATGCAATGCACTTATAACAGGTTTGAGTGGGATCTCACTTTCGAAGAAGCCCAACGGAGGAAGCTGGAGGCCTACGTTAAAAACAGTGTCTCTTTTATGTCCCGAGGAGAGCCAATCGGAAAGGTACAGAACGCAAGTGTTGCTGTGCTGGTGACTTTAATGGCAGTGAAGCTTCTTCCGGGAGAATTCCAGGCATGTGACTCTTCCTTCTTTGTGTCTCTTCCAGGTACACATTGACCTCTCCCAAAAGGACCTCACCCAAGGTGCTGCCCAGTGGTAAGTATAGGAGTAGTACAGGTAACAAAGGTGTCTTGGGCAGATGCCAAACCAGCTCCACTTCTATTTCCCTTCTGGTATCCAAGATCAGGGGTCTGGCAGAGAAGTCTTGCAGGAGCCCCATGGTTTGGGTGTTCGCTTGTTTGTTTTTCTCACAGTGTATCCTCTTTGAAAAGGACACCTGCGCAGCAGGGCTGATTTTTCTCAGAGCTACGTTTGTTAAGTAGAATCTTATGAACAAGATTCTCCTACCCTAAAAGCTACAGTGGTGGAGTCTCGTCCAGTACAACCCAGCTGGGCAACCTTTTTTCTGGTTGATAGTCACATTCCCTAGGCAGCCATCTGTTGAGAGTTGTAGCAATTGCTGGACTGAAGCAACTGCTAAGAATGGGCCACCCTTTCTCTCTCCCACATCCTCTTCTCTGAGACCATGTGCTGCAGGAGGAGAGGTGCTAAACTGGAGAAACTGGATTAAGCATGGTGGGAAGCTAGGTTCAGAGGGGGTGACATGGGGAAAATCTTGCTCTGAAATGGAACTGGGGAGGTGGATATAAGGGTATTTTGTGGGTTCTCTGTTGAGGAGAATCTGGATCCATGAATCAGAAACCTACACAAAGGGAATTGGCGGTTTCTTTTTGGACTCACATCCTGAGCTGTTTTCCAGAGTTTTCCTCTTTTCTCTTTCAATAACTTGCTTCCCATCCATTCCACTGTGAATGGGCTCTTTGGATAAAATTGTTTCCTGCATGCCAAGGCCAAGCTGGGCATTCTTATTCATTCTTAATCTTCGTCAGTCATGATAAGAATAAAGGTTATGCTGAATCAGACCAAAGGCTTGTCCAGTCTGGCCTTCGATTCCCATCGTATGCGTGTGGGAAGTCCACAAGCAGGACATAAAGCTACTTGCTGTCCAGTAGCCTCAAAGTAACTTTCAGTAGATTTAGCAAATCTACCACCAGCTAAAACAATAGTGAAATTCACATTAAATATGAATTCTGTGAACAGAGCAAAATAAACTGCACAGCCATCTTCACCTTTGAGCATGGTAGCCACCTGCAATATCCAAACTCAGATGTCTTAGAACTGCAGAGGAAGCAGCTGAGAAAATGACTGGCAGTCAGCCTGCCTGTGAATATTCAGTAGCGTTAGGTATTAGATGCTGGTGGCTGGGGTGCCAAGAAGGGAGGGTCTGAAAGGAAAGATGACAGCTGCAGCAGATTGATTGAAGTCCACCCCTTCTGTAGGTGTGCCAGTGTTACCAAGCCATGAGTGCCATCTTTATTTTTTTGACCCTGCTGCAGAAGCTGCTGGCTGGTAGGAAAGGCCCTCCCTGCCAGCAGAGCATATTGAAAAAGCTGAGCTATTTTGAGCATCCTTTCCTGTAAGAAAGGCAAGAGAAATGTAAAATATGGACGTCGGCTTTCAAGGAAAAGGAGATGAGCTCCAGAGATAGCAACTTCATGTGTGAGGCTTTCCTAAGGAGTGGGGTTCATCTTGCTTCCCTTCCCTCCAGCCAGAGAGGTAGCAGATCACTATTCCCATATTTAAGGGTAGCTTAGCGTCTTGTCTGCTTCTCATTGTGGGAAAGCGAGAAACAGAAATTCTACTTTTCCAGGCAACTTGATTTACAACTTGAGATGGCTTTCTGCAGATTCGAGATGGCTTTCCTGTCTTGCAGGTACGATTTAAAAGATGACAAAAGCAGCTCCTAGTTTCCAGAGTGCCTCCACGATCCAAGGACTTGAGCTGGCATGAAGACCCCCACCACTGCTGCCACCACCCTTCACTGCAAGATTCCAAGCTCATCTTCTGCTGGATGGGCTTTTCGGTGTTTTGCTTTCCTAAGCAATCATAGAATTGTGTTTCTTTAAAAAAATCTTCTTTTTCAGTGTGAAACCAATAGGGGTGGAGAAATAACCCCTGATTGGATTTTTGAAGGGAAGATGGACAAAGATTCACATCCTGCATTCACCTTGCATGCTTCTCTTAGCACTGAAAACCATACGCTGCCTTTATCTTGACCAAAGAAGCGGGCCTTTTTCATCTTTCTGTTGGGGTTGGGGTTCCTTAGCCATCTTGCAAGCTGATGCTTTTGGCAGCTGCTGTAGAAGCAGCTAAAAAGACCAAGAGCTGCCTGAGCTCATCTCAGGGCATTAGGTGAAAGATACAAGGAGAACAACCTGGAGGGACCAAGTATTTCTCCCGTGTGATGATGGGCAAATGATAGAGGTTTCCAAACGTGAAGAGGGCCATGGATGTTTTCAAAGAGGACCAGTCATTTGGAAAGGGAACATAACAGTGGCAAAAGAGATTGGGGTTCTGTCCTAATTCTCCTACTAGTAGGGCTTTCAAATGGCATTCGGCCATCTGGAACAAGAGAAATAGAAAGTGGGGAAGTGCCGTGGCCAAGCAATTATTATTTGCAATGTTTATATTTTTCCCACATTGGGGGAATCCATGACACTGAGCGCTGTGCATTTTGCTGATACTCCAAGAGGGGAGTATCCCATCCCAACTTTTTGCAAATCCCCAGTACTGTGGTAGCAGATGGTTATCTTACCACACCTTCCTTCTTCTTTCTGCTTCTGAATTTTCAAAATTGAATCCGTTTGTGTTTGCTTCTTGGCTTGTTCCATTTCGTGCAGCCAATCCAAATGGGCGGATTGCTTTCGTAGAGTAACTTTACGGATGCCGCTTAGTTGCTGTTTTAAAAATGAATGTTGTCTGGTGCCTTCTTGCATTCTAGTCTTTGATCTGGTGTGAGGAGCGAAGCCCTCCTGTTACACCAAGTTCTAGGACGGTGTGCATGCTGTAGCAAGGAAATTCTGACTCTCTGCTCCAAATCAGATTTACAGAACCTATCTACCTATATACAGAGTGACCTGCATGATTTGCATTTTGATGACTTCCAATCTACTTTGTACAGTGAGGAGAAAGATAGATACAGAAACCGTGAGGAGATCATGCTTCCCGGAGCAACAAAACTCACAAGAAATGAGATGGCCAGAAAAGGCCTGTGCTGGTCTCCAACCATGAACTATAGGCATGATTTTTCTTAGCTAGCATGAACAAATTTTTAAGATGAGCTTCTGGGCTTTCCACATATGTAAACTAAAGCATTTTAACTCTTTTTTTTCACTGATGAATCACTGTTTGCAAATTGGCAGTGCTGTGCCATTCAATGCCACTTTGGCAGGGACGCCAATTGAGTTGATCCCTCTTTTAAACGAAAGCCAACTGCAAGGTCGCCATTTTTGCAACCAGTCATCCAACCATTCTCTTCCAGTGGGGAGAGTGTGCGCAGCAAGCTCCCGGCATGACTTAGCAGCTGCCCTGGGGTTGGTTTTATGGAGGTTTGTTTTCTGTGATGGTGTTATGAGAAAGAAGGTACTGGTTTAGTGATTTTAAAGGATCATGCTCATAGCTCCGGGAAGCCAAATCCCGGGGGATGCCTCACAGCGGCAGTTGGTTTCTTCTCCTGTTCCAGATCTTATAATATGGGGCAGGTGGGCAGAATCTGGGGAGCAAGAAAAGGTGGGATGCGCTCCTGAACTTCCCAACTTCGCACAGGAAAACGTTTCCTTGCAGTGGTACCTGATGTTCCACCATTCCACCGTCTGGCCACTGAGCCAATTCTTTTCCAGCTATCCCACACGCACCCTGCCAAATTCCCATGCATTTCTATTCACACACTGTTGCTCTCTCATCTCTGAAAAAAACCTAAGATCGCTATCTGTAATTTATAAATAGATTTTTTTTAACGGCTTCTATCTCTTTGTACAACCATAGCGAATGTATCTGACACAACAAATACGCCTCTCCACTCGGTCGGGTGGTGCTGCGCCCCCACGTGTGCTGGCAGTCCGCCTGCTGGGGGCTGAATCGCCCACTGCCTTCCATGCCAAGCCAAGGTTTCAGCTTGCTGTCTTCCTCAAGCAGGCTTTACCATGCAAGTGTGTTTCTGGCCGTTGTGCCTCTCATAGCCACTGCTGTAATTTGTTGTAGCAAATAAAGAGAAGAGGAAAATGTGATCGTGCTTCGTGAGGCTTTGTTTACCCTCCCTCTGATCCCAAAGGGGTGGAAAGAAGGAAGCTTAATGGAAGAACGAGACACCAGTTTGAGTCTTTGCACTTTCAACATTCAGAACGCTTTTCTGACATTTGAATCATTGCCTCCTATTTGGACAGTGAGGTTCAAAGAAGAGGGCTAGCAACATTACAGGTATTTACATTTACTAGCAGCGCCAACCCCCTGTGGTTGGGTTGCCTCCTGCACCGTGTTCCTCACACATGATGAAGAAGCCGGGTGAAGGTCCAGCTTTGGGTAGTAGACAGGTGCAATTTCACATATGGCAGATTTCTAATACCTTTAGTGTCAATGATGCAGCTTATGTGCCCAGCAGACTAATGGCCCCTTCTTGGATTAATCGGTTACAGTAATTAACTGATTGTCATTCTCAGTTTTTTTTAAATCGGAGACAAGAGCACACCTTAAAGAGGCCTGTTTGGAGGCATGATACCAGGGGCCAGCATCTGCATAATAGCACACAACTGCCTTCTCTCCCACTGCCACCATAGGTGGTTATGCCAGGAACGGCTGGACCCTGAACAGAGGCAGGATACTGTTAGAAAGCTTAAGGCTACTCAGATTGCCATCGCTCTTGCTATCCAAGCCCACTGCATAACCTTACAAAAATTCCTAGAGAAAATTGCTTATCGGAAAAACGGATCTTGTGAGAAAAATTCAGTCTATGACCTATACGTGCCAATTGCCACCTTTTATTACACAGCAACAGCTGATGTACAGCTAAAATAGGATGGTGCTGGTCTGAAAAAACTTGATAAAATGGAATGTTGCATTTCAATTTTTTTTTTTTTTTTTTTGCTACTGAGCTATATTACCCTTCCTATTTTATTAATAAGGAAAGATGGCATTAAAGCCATTTATATTTTACACTGATGAAAACTCATTTTGAAGTTCTTATATCACAAAGTTGAGATACTGGAGTACATTGCCCAATGAATTATTGCAATGTGATACCCATACCTCTGATCCAAAATCAGGAGATACAAATTCAATGCGTGAAGCTTGGAGGATTTGGAAGCAGGAACGCATTTTAGTGTTTAAATTCTAACTACCCTACATCGGCTCTACCCAGTCAGCTCATTAGCGAAAACTCTCTCTTATTTGACTACTGAATGGCCATTCTGATCCATGAATGATCAGAAGCTGCATGGCACACATTTAACTTTCTGAGGCCAAACTCTTTGCTTTCCCCTACTCGTTAGTCTTAAATTCATTTCTCGGGACAATGCTTGATTCATTATGTGAAACTCAGTACACGACAGCTCATGACACAGTAAACATGAACATCTTTCAGCTGTCACAAGAGTGATCATTTTAGGGTTTTTTTCACTCAATGACTCTGACACCACCATTCATTTCCTACCTAACCCAACATAAAGGCACTGCCCAAACGTATGTGATAGAGTTTAAAATAGTGTAATCATTTCTCGAGAACCGCATATCTATGGCTTAGCTAGCTGGGATTGCCACAACTACTCTGATGTCTATGGATAATGCATGCATTCTTTTCTGCGGCTGGCATGAAGTCAAAGCAGGTGACTTAATTCCTATTCTGTAAGGAAAGAGGATGTCTGCCCTTTAACAGGAGATGCCATCTCTCTCCCCCCCACACACACTTCTACTTAATAAGAACCTTGCCAGAATAATCCCCACCCCTTTTCACGTCTACTCTGAAGGTCATCTTCTCCCAAACTGGCATCCCAACACTTAGCTAGCTTGGTGCCAACACTTGGAAGCAACTTCTGTTTCTAGTTCTGAGATCCAAAGCAGCTGACCTTGAGTTCTTGACATCTCTTCTTGCTGATGGTACATCTAGCAAATAGATCAAACTCAAGAAGAATCTGGACTTCTGCAACGCGGCCTCTGGATAAGAGGATTCAGTGCTGTCGATGCTTGTTTATCAGGGGTGAGATGGAAATGTAATGAATTTACAGGATTTTTTTGCATTGGTATTACCTATGTGAATATATAATCCCTGAAATAAGCAGCAGGTTCTATGCATAGGTGGGGAGCTTGTGGCTTTCCAGATGTTGCTGCATTGCAACGCTGCCAGCTCAGCTATCTTGGCCAAGGGTGAGGGGTGCTAGGAACAGCAGCTCAGTGGCACCTGGAGGACTACAGGTTATCCGTCCCTGTGCAGAATGTAGCATATTGAGGAGAGGAGGAATGTCCAGGAATTGACTTGTTTTGGGTTTCCAGTATGTCTGCTGGGAGGCGTGATAGAGGTTGCCTCCCCCAGTTGCTGACTTGTATCTAAGAGACAGCAAGTTATGTAATACTGCTGCTAGATGTATCTGCAAAGGGAAATGTTCACCAGTCGTTCCTCTTCTGTCTTTCACCAGGCTGACAGATGCCGGCACTGCATTCCCCCTTACCTGTCAAGTGGTGCTAGAATCCGAGGCAGACCATAATAAAATAATAATATGTGCACACATTTGACTGAGAGACGTCAGCACAAGCCTAAATCTCCTTTAATAACGTAATAGAAAGCAGTACAGAATGTGGAGGGGGCTATTCTGATAGGACAAGTGGGGCCATCCATCAAATCCTCCTCCGGGCTCTTAGCTGTCCAGTCTCACCTCATCTCTTGTTGGCTTGGACAGTTGAGTGATGTGTTTGGAACAGGCATCCGAGCCCTGCAGAAGGGTTCATTGGCAATTCCTGAGCCTTGTGACTGGGACATAGCAGGGAATTCATGGCTTTGTTTAACCTTGTGGTGGGTAACCTGTGATCTAGGCTCCAGGTCCCCTTTTGGCAGTCCTTGGGATCCCCTTCCAGCCATGACTGCTTAAAACCTACAGCAGAGTTTCTTGTTTGAGTTTGGAAACTAACATACACCCTAAAATAGATGTATTTCAGGTAAAGAATAAACCTGCACGCTCCCCAATTTCCCCCCAATTATTTTGCAGCCCCCGTATCCATGTTAAGTGTAGCTCTTGGACACAAAAAGGTTGTTTTTCCCCTCTTTTACCCAAGGCTTGGGGGAAAATGTCACTAGTGGAGCCCCAAATTCCTACAAAAGTTGCCACCAAATTGCAATAGTTAATGTGGCAGGAAAAGGAAACTGAAATACATTTCATTAAATCAAGGTGAGGTTTTGTCCTGTCCCCTACAGTTTGGAGTGTGTCACCTAGCAAACCAAGTGTCAGTTTTGACCCCCCTCCCCACAAACAAGATTAAGGGTAGGAAGAACTGTGTATATAGAAAGTGCTTTACCAAAGGACAGAAAAGCACCAGAAATTATTGAAAGTGTGTGTATTAGCATCTGGTGGAGCCTGGTCCTTTAGTAGTAAAACAATACGCATACTCACAGCACATTCCAAGTGCGTTTTCTCAGTAATCTTTACAAAACTCCCCCCCCCGCCGCCCAGTAAGGTTCACTATTACAAACAAATAACATTTTGCACCAAGGAAAGCTGAATTGCATACTTTCTGCAAATGGGGCAAATAATAAAATTGTGCATATTCACACTGTTTATTCTGCAGTTTGTATTATTTCAGTTACTCTATTTCTTTTATGCTGGTCTAGTCATACAGGAAGTCCTCAACTTACAACTGTTTGTTTAAGGACTGTTCGAAGTTACAACAGTGCTGAAAAAAGTGACTTATGACCAGTCCTCACACTTATGACCATTGCAGCATCCCAGGGTCACATGATCACTATTTGTGACCTGCCCAGGGGGCTTCCAACAGCAAAGTCAATCGGGGAAGCCCTGTGATTCACTGACTGTGGCAAAAATGGACATAAAATCAGGCGTGACTCACGTAACAACTGCATCGCTTAGCAACAGAAGTTCCGGTTCCAATTGTGATCATAATTGAGGACTACCTGTATAGGGTGCCTAAGCGAAGAAACCCCCTCTGAACCACTACATGCTTTATAATCTTGCGTGTTGCGATAAAACAGGCACTGCTTATGCACTTTCAAAAGTATTCTCATGGCCACAGGACTAGAAACTTGCCCTATTAAAGCAAATTCAGACTCTCTGAAACTTAAATTTGCACCTAATGCTACAGTCAGGACTTTTTCTTCAGTGGCTATAGAATTACAACTGGAGTACAGGTAGTTCTGCCAATAAAACTATTTACCACTAAAATCCTAATTGAAAAACAGTCAAGTTACCACCAACAACTTCTGCTATGTAGAATTTTAGAGGAGGTGTTTAAAAAAAAATCTTAGTATGGAAGGAGCCCCATAAGGCTTACCTCATGTGCCTAAAAAGATTCATCATTCTGCCAATTAACCATTTGATTTCACTATCACATTAATCCAGCCTTCCCCAATCTCACATCTTCCAGTTGTGCTCAGAGTGCCATTTATATAATCCCAGGCTAGTCTAACATATCTTGAAGATGCTGAAATTGGAAAGGCTGGCATTACAGAAGGAAAAAGGAGGAGGAGGAGGAGGGAGGAGGAGGAGGCGGCGGCAGCGGCGGTGGCAGTAATGGTACAATAACTCAGCAGGCACAGCCTTCTTTGGACCACAGAGCATAATTGGCTTTGACCCAATGTGACCCTTTCCTGAAGCAAGGATGGGCCCAGAAGAACCAGGTCAAAAATTCAATTCAATTCAACTGAAATGTAAATTTAACATAATTACATATGATGATTGATTTGGTAGTTTTATCTCACAGCTTTCCTCCCAGAGCTCAAGGGGGCTTCCCTTCCCTTCCTTTTATTCCCCAACCAGCAATCCAGTGAGGAGGCTGGGCTCAGAGAGACGAGGCCAAAGTCATCCAGTGAGTCTCTGGCTAAGGAGAGACGCTTGAACATTGATCTCCCCAGTTCTAGTCCAACATCTTAACCTCTGGACCGCACTGGTTCCGTATCCTCTGTGTATTTCATATTCCTCCCTTTGGTCAAATGAAAAAATACAGTTCAGCAGCAACTGTTGAAAGGGTTCTGGAGGCTGGGCAGCGGGTGGCCCAGAAGCCTCAGATGGCAAATCCCAAGGATAAAAAGAGGGATTCTCTCTTGCTTGCTTCTGGTCAGCAGGTAATTGGGAGAAAGGAAGCACAAAAGCACTTCCCTTTCTTTTCTAAAGATCACAGCCAACAGAACCAGAGGCAAAGTCACAGCTGCACAAATCTAAGAGCAACACAAACAAACACAGGGCAATGGAGGCAGGGCAGGATTTATATAGCAGATGTTGTGCTAATGCCTTAATCCTCTCTGGGAGTGTCTCTTGAACCCAGGACTCCACGGTAATTAGGATAAGATACAAAGCTTCAGGAAGTCCTTCATCAAACAATATACTCTCTATCCAATTAATTTTCAAATGTTGAGACTGAGATTCAGCAAAAATCAAGATCGGGTAATAAAGACCCCTTTCCTATCAAGTTGTCGCTTTAGGAATTCTTTTTTTTAAGTGCTTAAAAAAAAGTTTTACATTGGCAATTTCTACTACTGGGGGATCTGATTTAGCTGATCATTAGCACATGCCCTAAGTGGTATTGAGGGACACCACGCTGGTGATGATAGTTCAAAGCAGCTGATGCAAAACAGCCTTCCAAACCGTGACAGTTCGGAGGTATCATGGGAACCAGCAAGAACATTTCTGAAAAGTAACAACGCCATTTCTAGTAATTTAATTTAATAATTTAATTTAATTTCTAGTTTTGTTAAGAAGGCATGGTCTATGCTCTGCAAAGGAATGTTTCTCTATATGGGTGGTACTTATTCCCAAGTTCCCTGACATCTCCCATCCTATGGATGTTCTGTAACTCCAGAACAAATTAAGGAAAGGCTTAATTTAAAAAGGCAGGCTACTTTTTAATTGTTTTTAATAGTGAAATACAGATAACTGCCATGCCAACAGAAACTAAGTAAATAAATAAATAGGAGTTATATGGTGAAGAACAAAAACTAGGTATAATGTAATGATTAAAATAAACTAAATGTGACAAAAAAGAGGGGGAAAGGGATCATTAGCAACAGAAAACAAAGAGATAAAACTTCCATATAGTATCCTCTGGTAGTGATAGAAAATGAATTCAGTCCTTAAGCTTATAATTATATCTAGATCATATACTGTAAAACGTATTCCTTCACCTTCCCATTTTTAGGACTCTTGAAAAATAGATAACCAACTTATTCTGAATCCATCCCTTAAAATCAGGAGGAGAAGTTTCTATTTATGTAAAATTATCCCCTTTGCCCTGCCCCAGCCAAAGCATTTCATAAGAGGACAAACTCCCTGTTTTAGGAACATAGTTCAACACCTCAGAAAGGGGCAGAGCACACCCTTCTTCTCCGGGTCTTCACCTGGGCTACTATTTGCATACAAATTGACGCTTTCCCTGCATGCGGTGATTAGGCTCCAAAAGAAATGCAACTAGCTTGGGTAAAGTATTCGTTATAGATTTGGGTCAAAGTATCCACTCCACCAATTATTTCCACCCAACCCCAACAAATGTACTTTTCTTCATTTCTGTCCCTGAATCTCCGGAACAGAGAACAGGGTGCTTATTGGGCTAATCCAGGGACAAGGACTCCAACATGTTCTCTAGCTACGTATGTTGCTACTGTTTCCCCTCTCTGCTTCACGATAAAGGAGCAGGCATGATTTTAGTTCCCAAGACAGAAGGAGCAGGTGGGGGGAGACGGGTACAAGTATAAACACTGCAGCCCTCTCAAATAATTAAGCCTTTGGTAGGTCCCCACCCTCTGTGATTGGGACAGGCACGATCATTTATTTAGAATGTCAATTAATCCAGCGCATCTGCATTAAAGTAGAAGCACCCCCTCCCACCCCCGTTTGCCTTCTGCTAACCAGCATGGCTGGTGCAGAGAGCCAGAGGTTTTGCTGAGTGAGGTGGCTGGCTGGCTGGCTGGCTGGCTGGGTGCCATGCAGACAGAGCCAAGGCCTGGCTGTTCAGAAAGGATGCTTAGCTGTAGCAAAGCCTTTGGAGATTGCTCCGTCTTGAATGAAAGGAGGACCTCGCATTGCTGAAGGTGACTGATGCTCCCATTTTTAGATGCATTCCCACTCTGTCCCCAGCAATTCCTCTTGGGCTGACATCATTGTATCGACAGAGCTATTTAAGCTGACACAGGACAGAGACAGCGTGAGCCTGGGGACCTCGCCTGCCCGTGCTGCTGACCCTGCCTCTGCTCTGTTTCCACAAGGAGACCCCAGGCGACATGGCCCCCAAGAAGGATGTCCCCGTGAAGCGGCCAGTAGCCCCACCTGCCAAACCAGCCGCTAAACCAGTCGGGGCAAAGCCAGGCTTCCTGGCAGCTAAAGGCAAAGCGCCAGAAGCAGCACCACCAGCACCGGCACCAGCACCAGCACCAGAGAAGCCCAAGGAGCCACCCATCGACCTCTCCAAAGTGGTGGTAAGTGAGGCCTGGAGGAAGAGTGGAGCTGCAGGGAACCCATGTCTTTCCTTTGGAAGGAAATGGAGCAGGAGGAGGACGTGAGAGGAGCAATCTCAGGTCCTTTTCTCTCCATCAAAAGCAGTGCCTTAAGATTGCTACACTGCAGTGCTAAGCTGAGGGACTTAACACATCAGAACTAGATATGGGAAGAATAAGCACACTAACAGTGGGCAGTAAATACTTCAGATATGAAGTACAGGTAGACCTCATTTAGCGACCACAATTGGGACCAGCAACTTGATCATGATGTATTTCGCAATGTATCTACTGTAGTTTCTTCGAAACATTGGGCAGAAGAGCTGACAGTTTCAGAGCAAACACTGATTGATTGTTCTAGGGCCTGCTTGCTTGACAGAGAAGAAAAATGTTAACTTGTGCACATCCACCAGACATCCATGATGGGCCTTCCCCAGATGCGCTGGACTACAATGTCCATCAGCTCTGGCCTGGTGGTTGGGAGTGCTGGTAGGCACCACCAGGGAAGCTGTTGCAGTATCTCCAAGGCCAGCAACCACTCTTGTAAACAACTGAAAACCAAGCCAATGTCAGATGCAAACTAAGCCATGCTTTTTCTATGTGTAAATCTAATCTGGTTTTGTTGTTATTGCTAAATTCTTATCTTCCTTTTGTGAGAGCTCTGTTTTCATTAACCTGACTTGCTCACTTTCCATTGGAAGCAGTGTGGTCTCTCCTACTTGGAATTATTAGGAATCAAGTCGTTTCCTGTGACATTTCAGAATCATTTATTTCATCTGTATAGCTATTGTTCCCATTTCTCAGAAAAGCAAGTAAGAAAGAGGGCAACTTTCTGAATTTATTTTTTTGTGGCACAGGAAGTTAGAGAGTTGGGGGTACAAGGAGAACAAGAGAGTTGTAATCAACAGACATTTTGCTAAAGACATTTTGAGTTCACCTTGTTATTTATATGGTAAAAAAGAGATTTAGTTATCACAGCAGCTGAAAAATTACAAGGGACAAAGTTAAACGGCTGCATTCCTTTGGAATTTTGTGCAGCTAACTGTGTCACTCCTAAGAGGCTGCATGAACTGGAATAACAGATGCCACAGGAAAGTACCAGCACTTCAGTGGCATAACCGTTTGCTTCTTAAGGCATCTGGCTGGCCGAAATTGGAAAGAGAACAGAATGCCGAACCCAGAGTTGATCTTTAACTTGAGCTCAACTCCCAAATAAATTGGATAAGATGTACAAGTAGTAAAAACAATTAATATGTGCCTATCTGTAGAAACAAGGACTGCTGCCATTTTTTCCTGATGCAAGATTAACACAGATACCAGTTTAATTTTTGTTTGTGTGCATCCATAAAATGACCAAGATGGCTATTAAGAACTCTAACAGAAATTGAGGAAGAAATTATTATGCATAAATTCAACTGAAACTAAGAACGCGGATCTTCCTTCTCAGTTCCTTGTACCAAAGGCCAGCCTACTGTACCAAGAGAACCCACCAGTTTACTATATATAGTGACGGCTTTGATTTGAAATTTATTTTAACTTACAAACCCAGTTTCTTGGTCTCTGCGTCGGACCAGATGATAACCCCCATGGCTTTCTGAGTTTAGATATTCAGGAGTTTTCATGCTACTTTTAAGCAACTGTGGACATTTTATAGATAGGGGGAAAAAAGGATTAGCTTCCATTGTTGATTGTTTTCTCCAAGCAAGTCAAGATAGAGGTTTTTTTGGAAAGGTTTTGGTAGCACATGTTGCTCCTGCTGGGCTGTTAGGATGCTCTAGTTTTAGGCATGGTTCAATCTTCATGTACCATGGAGGTTTTACTTTTAATTATAGTTCTATTAATGTAAATTGGGGATGTGCGATGGACGTTTCATTCTATTTGGACTATCATTATGGCAGGATGCAAGACTGAACAATAAATAAGTAAAGTTGCTTCCCCGTCATAACAAGGCCTCCACTATCAGACAATGGCAATTGGGACGGTTGGCAAACTAAGGTTAGCGGGTTAGAGGGGCTCCGAGATAAATTTAGCAATTGAAAGGGCTCCTGTTATTTTAACGAAAGGTCTAAACAGCAGGCGCAAAAGCCTGGTATTTGCAGGCCTGCGTGCTCAGGAAGCCGGGACAGAGACAGGTGGCTACCAGCAGGGAGGGGGCTTAGCACGGCGTGCGGTTATTTCAATCCCACCTCTACAGCCCTGCTTTAATGGGATGCCACCTTCTGAGAGCGGGCAGATCAAGTTGCGAGAGGACCGGAGTGTTCAATCAACAGTCGTGTCCTTGTCGTGCTGCAGGATTCCCAAAACAGTGAGGTAGGGTCTCCAATTAGGATACTGAACCTAGAGCAAACGCAAGGCCGTATTTCAACCTACTTGGGGTTCTGATCCCAGAACCTGCCTGCTGAAAGGCATCGCTGACCCACTCCAAGTATCCTCTCTCTGCCAACATGCCACCCCAGGCACAAGGGTGAAGGAGCCAAAACAGCCCTGTTGGTCCCATCTTGGTCCTCTGTTGCTGATAGCATTTATTTGCAACAACGTGCTGTGGTCAGACTCCCAGATACAGGCCCAGGCCAACATAGCTTGTTTGGAGGGCCCACAAATTCAGTGTCACACCACTTCTGCTTCCCCTCCTCCCTCATTTGCCCTCCAGGGACCCTTGGGAGGGAGAAAGATGACAGCTTTGCTCTACCAAACACCCAAACTAGTTTATAATTCAAAGGAAAGAGAAAGAAAAGACGTCTCTGCCTCTGGCTGGTAAGACAAGGAGGTGGGAAACAGAACCGAGCCCTGGAAGAGACAAAGAAAGGGGAGAAAACTAGGGACAGGGGAGTAGCTGCAAGGGATTTTCTCAGAGATTATCAGACTCAGGGCCCCTTCAACCCTGACAGCATCACCACAGGGTTGTACTGCTCATAGGCCTCCAAACCAAGCAAATGCCACAGGTAAAATTTGCCAACAGATATTGTATTATATTGCAAATAGATAATAGCAGGAATGCAAGTGCACCATAACCATACATCCACTAAAACACACCGCACAGCTAAACCTTCAAAGGATATCATACCTGGGTTAATTAGGCCAACAGTATGGCACTTTGAGAAACTTTCCTTTGGGTAAGAATGGAAACCCAAGGGGGGAAGGGCCTTGGGAGACTTGGCCTGCTTCACATCCAGGGACAGAAGGGCTAAACCGATTCACACCACAAAGTCTCTCCCTCTCTCTGGCTGCAGGGCTCTGCTGTGGTCGAGCGGGACCACCGTGAATGGGCTTCCTAGAACAACACCAGCCACTCTAGAAACACACACTTGGCACCACTTTGTTCTCATGCTCAGACAAGCATTCATGTTGTACCCACAAGACCTATAGAAGGTTTAGGGCTCAGAACTATCATAGTTTGGACAACTTTGTGCTATCCTTACAAAGCGGTCCATCCAGAACCGTTTTATAAACAGGCCAACCTTGACTTGGGCCAAACCCATGCATGTCCACAGATGTGCTGCACAGTGTTGGAAAAGATGGTCTCAATCTGGTTAAAGTACTTCATAAGGTTGTGGGGAGGGGGAGGAACACAGTAAATAATTTTTACATTTTCTTATGCTCACAGCTAAGTAGGCTAGGACTGTAAACAGATAAATAAAAATAATAAACTTGGAGGGTTACACAATTTAATGCATATGACATCACACATTATTTCTTTTAAAATAAAATGTTGACCTACTCCATTTTAAAAAATAAATCCTCAAAATTTGTTGCTTAGTGTCTTTAGAATCAAGAGTTTAAATAAAAAATAAGATGGGCAGAGTTCTTTTCTTTTAAAGAGGCAGCAAATGAAATGCATGCTCTGACTAAGCCTTAAAATAATTGTTCTCCTTCCATGCATCTACTGGTCAGTGCAGAATAAATACGCCAGTGTCAAAAACTGAAATCTCTCTCTCTCTCTCTGTCATAACTTTCCCATTAAAGTTTAATTTGAATTTTGGATTCTGGAATCCGCAATGATGGGTCATCCTTGCCTAAAGAACAGTGTTAGTTCTAAAGCTTGTTCTTAAAACAGCGAACTTCATTAACAGTGGGGTTGATGAACATGAAGGCATCTTGACCAATTTGATTTTTTACTGTAAGGATTTCTACTTGTTCTGGTAAATGACATGATTTCCCATCTCTTTATTCTTTCTAGATTGAATTCACCAAAGAGCAGTTGGAAGGTGAGTTAATTACATATCACTGGCCACCAAGAGACCTGGATTTATCTTACCATATATTTATGCATAAACAAACACAGACATAAGCGAATGTGCAAGCAAGCATTAGCGTAGCATAACAGAAAACTTTTATGTGTTTCTCCACTGTAACAAAATATCCACTTAGACTTGATTCCTAAGATTAGAAATAGACGTTAAGGGAACGGGTGTCAGGAACAGTAGCCCTGTATCTTTAATAGAGAAAACAGTAACAAAGATATCCCATTTATCCCATCCCCATCCTTGTAGTTCAACCAGTATTGTCAGATTTAATCAGATCCATGCAGACCTGAATTCTGTTGCAAACGTCTGCTGTAATTAAGAGATTGAATTTATTTTTTATTCCTGTTGGGTCCAGTGTGGCCATATTTGGTAAGGAACGCAAACCTGATTAATAGGAGAGCAGAGATTTTGTCCCTTTAATGATCACATAGACGCAGAAATTTCAGCAGGGACAGGTTGTTCAGAAAATGCGGCCTCTTCAGTCCCATTCAGATATTAAAGATGAGGGAATCCCACTGTCACACTTTATACTGGGTTCCTGTTGATTCTACTTTTCCAAAGTCATTAAGAAAACAGCTAATTTTATAATATTCAGCAATACTTTGTGTCTTTCTTGGTTGTTATCTTGGCCTATTTCTGAATATACCAAGAAGTGTGGGCACAAATTGTCCATTGAAAGTTGCTGGTAAGGCTGCTTGTGAATTATTTTGTCCATTGAAAGTTACTGGTAAGGCTGCTTGTGAACTTCTCCCCAGATATTTTGTAGTAGGATAGAGATACCTCTCAGTCCTACAAGAAAGACCAGACTAAGAAACAATGCCATGTAGGTCGGTACTGCTTTTATTGCAATAGAGTAGTGATGTATATATGTACAAATAGTTACAAAAATGAAATATGAGTAAAACAAACTCAGTTTCTTTGGTAACTCAAACAGGGAGAATAGTTGTTGGGTGTTGGTGAACGTTGGCATGTCACCCAAAACATGGTGTGTCACCGTTGACACGCGTGTCATACGTTCGCGATCACTGTAATAGGGTCTTGCAAGTCTGAATGTGCTTCCCCCTCCCTCTTTATCTTTGTGTGAATAAGGGAGGGGCTCGTCTGAGACATTTTCTCAAGTTAGTTTCTTGGTCTGGGCTCAAGTCCCACTAATCTGACCACTGCCGTGGTAGCAGCTCTCCCTTCTGTTCTTCAAGGCCATTCCCTCTGGCCTCTAAATATCTTAATTAAAATATTAATTGGCACTGGGCTAAGTAAGCAGAATACATGCATGTGTACATAACTATAGTGTAGTACCCTACAATCTAGTATATTTCAGAGCTGCTCCTTTTTTCAGTCACCTTTTTTGAATCTCAATAGCAAAAGCTGCTATTAAATGCATTTTTTAATGTTTTTTAGACATACGGCTAATATGTGAGTATTTTGTACTCTGATCTTTATATCTAAAGGCAAAGTATGAGAAGCCATCCCTAATTTTTTGGGAAGACTTTTCCATTAATATGTTTTGATTCAGCAGGCTAAGAGTCCTACAGTACATTGCCTAAAGATTATCATGTTTGCTCTATAATGTGAAGAAAAACATTACTAAGAGTTCTTCTGCAAGAAATATCAAATTTGCTGTAGCAGACTTTCTTGCCTCACCTGAACAAGAAAGAGAGCGCTTTCAAATGTCAGCACATCTCTAGTAGGGAATCTGACTCGTTTTGTGGGCTTATCCCCACATCCTGCGAACCATGACACAATGGTGTCCCACCAGCAACAAATCCTCATGACGCTGCCTTTGTTGCACCTCCAGCCTACCATGAAGGCAGCCTACATTCACCTTTAGCTGGTTGAGTTTTAAAGCAATGTTTTTTCCCTTGCTGTATGAATGACCCAAGATGCCTCACTGATGAAGTTGGTAAAGACCCCATCAGAGGCTGGGAACTGCGCAGCTCCTCTTGCCCATGCCCACCCCCCACCCCCCAGATGCAGAGTTCTGCCTTCATGGCCATTCGGTTGGGACTGCTGGAGAGACCTGATATCTGGCTCCCACAGTTGCATTTCCCCAAGTAATGCCTGGACAGGCATCGTGCCGGCTCCTAAAAGCCACTGGCTTAGTGCTCTTTCGGAAGAATTTTTAAATATGCGTCACCCAACCTGCCACCATGGCCCAAGCCTGTTCACCCCTACCCCCAACACACATTAAGGACAGGGATCGCTGGCTGCTTTTCCCACTGGCAGGTGACTCTGGATGGGACAGCAAATGTATCCCACATGAAAATTGCAAAGGACAGAAACAGTCACCGGTCTTGCTAAAGAAGCAGAAAAGAGATCAGCTGTTGGGATAAGGCAAACTATGCCGGGGTACTTTTCAGCCAACTCAGAAAGGGAAGCGATGCTCATTAACGTAGCCAGGAGGAAAAGCCCTAGAAGGGTTTTTAATTGTCCTTAGAACTGAATCTTCCTATAAAATGGAAGGCCTGCTTAATTAGCTCAATTATTAGAGAGGAGGTTAGGGTATAACATCTGAATTGCTCAGCTCTGTGCCTGAGGACCAATGTCTGGGGGCTATAACATTGTGAAATAGAAAGATGAATTCTCCAATGACAAAACCCTTGTCAGGCCCAATCCAAGAACCACCAGGAAACAGTTCATCCAAATCCAGTTCTTTCATTGCTTATACCATATAGACAGAATCTTGTCAGACTAAATCTGTACTACTGCAATGAGTGGATCTACCCTGGGAGATTCTAGGGAGTGGCTATTCTAAACCTCTTCTGCTTCCCACACTCCTGCTCCAGACTATGTTGTCTCTAGTCTCTCTGCCCTTCCTGGAATGGGCCGCCTCCTTCCTAAGAAACTTGCTCTCAACCACAATCCACCACAACCCTGGAAACAGCAAGATGACGCCCCTTTGAAGGATCACTGAGATCCTCTGTATATTAAGAGTAAGAACAGCCAGACCCTCCCAGATCACCATCATCATCTCTCTAGATCAGAATTCTCAACCATGGCAACTTGAAGATGGGTGGACTTCAATTCCCAGAATTCTCCAGCCAGCATGGCTCGCTGGGGAATTCTGGGAGTTGAAGTCCATCCATCTTCAAGTTGACAAGGTTGAGAACTCTGATTTAGATGTATCCCAAACAGAGCTTGCCTTTAGGGAGAAAGCCACCTTCTTACTGACTTGATGACTGACAGAAACTGGGCAAGCAGATGTTCCAGAGGGCAGTGTCCAGTTTCTTTGGGTTACAGTATGTGAATCCTCTAGCTGGCAGCCGGCAGCAGGACAAGCTTGACGCTTTATCTCCACCGAACTCCAGGCCCCTGCAGCTTTCCGGTTCAGAGGCCACATCACCAAACAGCCATATCAAAGTTTGATTTGATCTCTCTAGATTATAAGGAGGCCTTCGGGCTCTTTGATCGGGTCGGCGATGGCAAAATCCAGCTAAGCCAGTGTGGAGATGTGATGAGGGCACTGGGCCAGAATCCTACTAATGCTGAAATCCGGAAAGTCCTGGGACATCCGAAGCCTGACGGTAAATTATCTCTGAGGTGGTGCGTGCAGGGAAAGTTATAATATGACCACAGGATGGCAGTAGATTCCAGATTTAAGGGATCATATTAGAAAATTCAGCCTTCATTTAAGAACATTGTAGTTAGGAATATAAAACTAGAAAATGTGAGTTATGTAGCTCTTGATAACTGGCGAGGAATAACTCTGTCTTCTTCTTGTGCCTTAACTGTAATTTGATCTGCAGAAATCAACAAGGCATGATTTCTGAGGCACAGGAATAAATATCTTAACCTTTAAGCTCTGCTAAAGTTATCAGAGGCATGCAGCCATTCTTCTTGAACATGTGAGGAACCTGCAACATCACTCTGTAAATGAATAAATAAATTCCTTTAGTATAATTTATATTTGCAAGAATATGTTTAAAAAATGGCCCCTGACCGTTTGTTGAATAAAACATAATGGCCAGCTTTATATGCTTAACATAAGTAGTAGTTTATGTATCACAATAGCTGGGTTCAGACATTATGCTAAACCAAAATTAAACTTAGCAAAATGTGTGAACTCAGGGAATTTGATTAAGAAGAGGGATTTATAAATGTAACTGTATATACTCTTCACTATACTGTGAGGGAATGGTGATTTTAGGGTTAATTTGAAGAAGGCAGCAGAACATTATGTATGGCCCCAGAATTGACCTTCACTAGTTGTGGGGAACAAAGCAGATAGAGAACAAAGTAGTTTAAATAGGCTGCAGCTGCAGACCTTGTGAGCATAACCTAAATTAAGTGCACATCATAATCTAAGTGCACAAAAATATAGTATATTAAATATAGAGTATATTTCCCTAATTTAATTTGCATTTAAAATTTACATTTTTCAAATACTTTGGATTTCAAGGGCTCAGACTGAAAAATTACAGCAGTAAAAAATGGTGAGCCCGGCTGGTGTAGTAGTTAAACTGGGAGGCTGTGAGTTTTGGTCCGCCTGAGGCACGAAGCCAGCTGGAGACTTTGGGCCGGTCCCTCTCTCTCAGCCCTAGGAAGAAGGAGGCAAGGGCAAAACCACTTCCGAAATCTTTCCAAGAAAACTGCAGGAACGAATCCAGACAGTCGCCAGGAGTCAACACTGACTCAAAGGCAGGCACACACAAAATTGCAAGACTAGCAGTTGGGCAGGGCATGTACACGCCCTGGAAACTGGAAGAGCATTAATTGTCGTTTCTATATTGTATTGTGCTTTCAGCATATTTTTTCGTTGTACTGGAGTGCCAAAACAGGAGTGCCAAAACAGCACGAAGCGAGAAAAAGAGGTATCCATACGTTTGGCCATAGAAACCTAAAGATGGAAACACCCCCCTTCCCCCAACAGCTCAACACAGTATACTGCAGTGTTTCTCAATCTTGGCCACTCTAAGATGTGTGGACTTCAACTCCAAAAATTCCCCAGCCAGCCATGCTGGCTGGGGAATTCTGGGAGTTGAAGTCCACACAACTTAGAGTGGCTAAGGTTGAGAAACACTACAGTATACCGTCGTCTGAATACGTCAGTTCCTATATCATGCTGAATCAAAAAAGTACAGTACAGTATTCGCTTTTCTCTTAGGATAGTGAACGATCCCAACCACGGCTCTGCAGCTCTCCGGCTTCGAAGAGGAAGAAGTTATTTGGCGCACGCGGGGGCGCTCACGTCGCGTCTGTCGGACCTCCTTAAAGCGGACGCGCCTTTTCCGGGGCTGGTGGCCTTTGAGGAGATGCCGAGTGAGGCGACTGGAGCGCCCCCGCGCGTTTCGAATCCGAATTGCTGCGTAGCCCTAACCCCAAGAACGATTCTAGCTGTAAACCACGGTTTGTAAGAGGGATGCGCAATTCGTGACCTGGGGCCATATATTCCCAGCCCCTTTTTTGTGACTGTTCAATACATCTAATTTAGTTGTTGTTTGCATACCACCCCCAACCCTCAGCGAGTTAATTTTTTAAAAAATATTATGCATGTAAGTATGTATTTATTTATCACATTCATATAATTGCCCATCTCACACTAAAAGCACAATGACTCTAGGTGGCTTACAATAAAAAACAATCATAAAATCCAAATGTTAAAAACTACAATTAAAAGACATTGACGACAGTATTCACAACAAGATGTTGTGCAAACAATAATATTGTTTATTATTTTTCTGTTGCTATCCAAATGGAGTGTTGATCTTGCTGGTCGTCACCGAAGACAAATTCCTTGTATATATTTTATACTTGGTCATTAAAGTATTTTGTATTTGTATTTGTATTGTATTGTAATGTAAGATAGTGGAGAGAATTGATGTTGATGTGGCCATCTCATCAAATCACCATAGAATTCCAGCCATGGAAAGGTTGACTCCTTTCCCCTGGTTTATGATTTAGTGCTTGCATGAAATTAGCTCACTGTGATTTGTTCAACCAGTCATGGTGAAAAGGATCCATAACCGCATAATGTGTAAATCCAGCCCATGTTCCATCTGCAAATGTAACGGAAATGTAAATTCCTTTTCTTGGTGAAGAGTTCTACCTGTGTGACAACAGAAACAGCTTTCTGAGGCCCCAAGGGTGGATAGTTGGGTGGGAAATGAATGCTTCTTCTCCTTTTGCATCTTCTCTTCCCCCACCTCCCGATTCCCCGCAGAGCTGAATTCTAAAAGGGTGGAGTTTGAAGAGTTCCTGCCAATGCTGCAGACAATTGCCAAGAACAAAGATCAAGGCACCTACGAGGATTACGTGGAGGGGCTCAGAGTCTTCGACAAGGAGGGGAACGGCACCGTAATGGGGGCAGAATTGCGCCATGTCCTTTCCACACTGGGTAAGTACAGTCCCTGCCACCGCCACCACCACCATCCAAAAGAACTTCCAAATAAGAGAAATTCATTTCAAGCTATAGCCACAACCTCAATTTTTCCTCCTTTAGAAAGGCACTAATCTAGTAAATATCAATGTTGCCCTGATCTTCATTTAACATTGACTGTAATTTACAAGCTATTTGGATGGCTTTCTACCCCCTTAATGTTAACATTAGCTCCATTGTAAGGTCCAGTGAAATATCCTTTCTCCATTGATGAAGGTTCCTGCACTTCGGTTTACTTTAAAAAATATCAGGAGAAATTTGTGCTGGTTGTAAAGTGGCATCAGCCTGTAAAGGCCTTTAAAAAAAAAGTGAAATGTTGGCTTGCCTGCATTTCGAAGCAGTGACCCAATGTCACCAAGTGACTTTAACAAAGAGGAATGTCAACCCAATTTCCCTAATCCAGATATGACACTCTTTAAAAAACAAACGAAAAAGGATTGTGTGTCTTTGATTTGCCAGCATAATAATCAGAGTCAATCTGCATAAATAACTTTTTATATCTCTTTAAAGGGGCCTATGGGGACACATATTTAGAGATGTTGCAAATTGATCCAATTGTCCAAAGTCTGGTTCAGCTCAACTGGCCACGAGATCTACTGCTGTTTCAGAGGACCTTGAAGACCTGGCTCTTTACCCAGGCTTTTGGCTAGGGTTTTTGTTGCTGCCAACTTTTTGCTCCTTTTTTCTAATTATTATACAGTTTTATTGTATTTTTTTCTGAGTTTTTTACTTTGTGACCCACCCAGAGTTGCTAGGAATTGGGGGTGTACAAATGTAATAAATAAATCGAAGAAAGATAAACCATCTTTCTTTCTTATTATTATTTTTAGGTGAGAAAATGACAGAAGAAGAAGTGGATTCTCTATTATCAGGTCATGAAGATGCTAATGGTTGCATTAATTATGAAGGTAAGATATTATGCCTGTTGTCGGTTGAGAGAATATGCAACATATTTGGTTCATTTTGATCCTACAGAAACATCAGAACTTCCACATCTGGCAGGGAAATGTGGCCATAAAATTATGAATGTTGGAAGATTTTTATTTCCATAGAACATTGCATAAATAGGAATCCCCTTATGGACTTTTTGCATAAAAGAGAAAACAATGAACTCATGATTTATGGTTTTGAGGGTTAGATAGGCTAGATTATAGAAAGAACAGAGTCATGATGCAATTTTAGAGAAAGAGGTAAATTTATAATTGTACTTTTAACTGCTGTAAAGAAAATTGGAAGCCATTTATTTGTATCTTTTTTCTTTCTTTTCTATTTTTTCCTTTTTCTTTCTTTCTTGCACTTTTAGCTCTTTGATTTTTCTTTTTCTTTTTACCTCCTTACTCTATATTAGTTTGTATTAGTTTTTATCTTTGTTTTTAAAATGTTCAATAAAATGATATATATTAAAAAAGAACATTGCATAAATAGGGAGCACTGACATTGTGCTGATATGGGATCTGTTTATCCTCTAATACTGATGTAGGTGTTAGAATTGCCTAAAGGTTAGCAATAGCAGTTCAGTAACTCCTGTTTTTTATTAAAAACTAAACCTGGCCCATAAGTACTTTTAAAAACAATCCAAAAGAAAGTCATCAGGTATGATATTTGCTCTTCCAATGATGTTTGTATTTTATCACGATGTATATAGGCTAGTTACTGTATGAAAGTAAATAAAATGGTCTGTGGTAATAGTTTGCAACCAACTTCTGTCATCAGCCTGAAGCAACTAGAAGTGGCAGGGATGACATTAATTGTGGATATTTATATTTTTATTGTTTTCATTGTCTTGGATTTTAACTGTAAGCTGCCCAGAGTCATCCTGTGGGGGAGATGAGCAGCATATCAATTTAGGAATGAATGAATGAATGAATGAATGAATGAATGAATGAATGAATGAATGACAGCTTCCTCAAGTTAAATCATTTTAGGTGAAAATAAGCCCTGGGACAAAATTAAGAGAGTGGGTGATAATTCTCTCTTTTCTCTCTCACAGCATTTGTCAAACATATCATGGCAACCTGAGCTGGGGTCTATGAGTAAGTGCCATATTTCATTTGGCATCATTTATATTCTGGACTGGTAGGCGCTGCTTCCTTCCCTCCCTAAATAAGTTTCCTCTCCACAACTTCTTCACGGGCTGTCCTTCAGCTTTCATGGGATATCTCAGAGTGTCTTATTGCCGCTGCAGGCTGAGTTACCCAAACTGTACACACACAGTTAGGCAAAACATGCCAGGATACTCTTTACTACCACATCCCTGAACATTTGTAATGAAGTATGAGCGAATTAGATCCAACCGTTCTTACCAAATGTGTGAAGTACAGGATTAAAAGTAGTTATCAGAGTGCTTGTTGATAAAAAAAATCAAAGATTGCCATGTTGATCCATGATGGAGTAAAATATTGGTAAATATTCCTCTTCCCCCTTTTGTAAACACGTGTAGACAGATCAACAAGAGGTGTGTGTGAAGGGAGTAATATATTATAATATTATATAATAGAAAGAATATAATATAGTTGATGAAAATCAAATGATTAAGGAGCTTCACCACTTTCTCATTGTTTTTTTCTGAGAGACACTTGGGCTTTCTTTTAGTAACTCTTGCCAAACTTTGATACTTATGGACGTGAGAGACACATATCCCTTTTCTTCTCAGGGCTGCTCAAGATGCTGCTGAATTATTCTTCAGGCATGACTCCTCAGCCCACAATCCCCAATGGGGTCAGTTGCCCCTTTTTTCTACCTTTGTATACACACAATCTGCAATCCAGCATTTTTTCCCAGTGTTGACTGTAAAGATCTTTATAAACATTGAACTGGTGAAACATCAATAAGTGATCCTCTATGGAACCAGAAGGGAGCAGCAGCAAATTTCACAACTTTTGTGTGAAGAAACCCACTTCCTTGTATCATCTGACTCTACAAACTACTCGTTTTTTTCTGAACAATAAAGTTTTTAATTTTCAGATGTTTCTGATCTCTTGCTTTGTCATTAGTTTCCAAGTGCTGAGATAAATATAAGGAGGGCCTGCTTCATACCTAGAAAGCACACGATCATTTTGAAAAGGTTGGGGGAGGCAGCAAGATCTGTCTAAGAACTTTCTTGCACATCTGGACCAGTGTTTTAGAACAAAATAAGGTAACCACAGATTATTTGAATAACTAGGTTTTGTTAAAACCAAACACTGGGACAAAAAGTTACTAAGGCAGAACTCCTTAATCACACTTGTGCTTTCTATTAGCTGTAGGGGAATTTAGGTTTCTGCTTAAACCCAAAAGAGAGAGTTACTTGGAAGTTAAAAGTTCCATTCTGGCCTCCGGGCACAGAGAGGAGGGACTAGAGTGTCCCTAAAATCCCCGTTGTCCCTATCACCTCTTCCCCCTTTTGTAAGCACGTGTAGACAGATCAACAAGAGGTGTGTGTGAAGGGAGTAAGCTTTTCCCCACTCTCTCTAAATCCCCCCCTTCCCAAATTGCTTTTATCTGGAAAAAGCAGCCAGTGGTTTTCTGATATGTGTATGTAAGCGTAACATTGCTTGGCATTCAGACTTCCAGGGGATAAAGGTTAATTATTATTTACAGGATAGCTATATTTAACTGCCTATTCTAGGGCTACCAGATCAGGGCTGTAAAAATCACTAGATGTCAGCAAAGAGTTTTCAGTTCATCTTTCTTGTGACTGCCTACATTTTTGCAATGCAGATCTGGTAGCCCCAGCCTCAATACCCATCTTTGAAATCTGTATGTATAAAGAGTGCTTTCCCTATTCAGCATGTGAAGTGTGTTATAACAGTTCTTTAAAAAAATACTTAAAATTGTAGAGAGCCAGAGAGAATGCCTTGAAGCAAGTACTCAGAAACCATTATGTAAATAAAGACGACAGAAGCATTCCTTAAGTCCCGGGAAAGGAGATTTATTTATTTATTTATTTATTTATTTGTCAAATTTATATCACCACCCAACCCCCCCCCCACTAGATTTATTTGTCAAATTTATATCACCACCCAACTCCCCCACAAGATAGTACCAAGAAGAGTGGGATGGCTCTTGCCTGACTCTCTGGGGTGTAAGAGGGAGGAAAGGAGAAACCCAATCAGATTTGCAAGATTCTGTTATTATAGCTAATTTCAGAAAGTATAGTTCTGATCTTTCTGTGGAGTGTATTTCCTAATCTAGTCTACCTCGAAGGGCTGACATAAATATACCAAAAACAGAACACTGGCTAGAGTTGACTGGTCTGTTCTGTGACAAGAAGAAACCGAGTGTTAAAGGAGGATAAGGAGGTGACACAGAAGCTGAATTAATTTTTTGCATATAGAGCAGGGAGGGGGACCTGTGAACTTATTTATTCTACTTACATACTGCTGAATCAATATGAACTCATGGTGGTTTACAAAATAATCAACAAAAACAACCATAACAGTTAAAAGGTCCATGGCAGACATAAAGAAATTAAAACAATCATTAACTAATCAAGTTTACAATAATATAAGGATAAATTATAGTACTAGCGATTAATCATAACAAAACCAAATAAAGTAACATCAACAGTTAAATCAATATAAGTAATTCAAAGTTAAATAAAGATGGTGATAAGAAACGATTCAATCAAATGCTCTTTGGAAAAAGTTCTGTCTTCAGTAGCTTCCAAAACATTAGAAGGGATGGAGCACATCTTAATTCTAAGAGGAGGATATTCTACAAGGTGGAAGCAGGAACTGAGAAACAGCATCTCCTGGGTTCCATTTCCAATACACTCAACATAAGAACCAATAATCCAGTAACAGTAACAAAGTGAACATTATAGCCACAAGATAACAATTTAAAAAAATACATAATCTCAATAATCCCTTCACATATTAAGAGACAAGTCAGACAGAAGCCAACAGTCGGGCAAACCATTCATGATAGCCTCCCCACTTTCTAAGATCACTTATATGTACACCCTCTATTTTCTTCCAGTCTTTCAATAATCTGGTGAGGGTAGTTCCCGATCCATACTCTCACTCTAGATGGGGATCCCCCCCACCCCTCTCACCAGAAGGGTCATCCCAATCCAACCTTTTTGTAATCCTCTCAGAACCCCTCCATTTCTGGGACTGTAATTCTACTGACCTTAGGGGCTAAGATTACCAGTGAATCTCAGTTGAGTGTGCCACTGATCCAGGACCTCACACTCCAGACTTTCATTACCTGCCACTGGTCTGATTCCTAATACCCCTGAAAACACACAGACCACCACACCAGTAAGCAGCAGGTCTCCTTGCCAGCCAGTCCAGATAAAAGGGCATTAGAAGCCTCCATCTCTAGTCTCCCCACCTTCCATCAACTTCCATGACCTTTCTGTCACTGCTACTATAGTTATTCTTCTTAGTCCTTTCCGACAGTGCCAGAAATAGTCCTGATTTCCCATTCAATTCACAGTCCTCCAAAACTATCCCTTCCTTTTCTTGTACTGGCTCTAATGAAGGAGTACAAGTTTTTTTATCCAACTTCTCTGTCATTCTTCTTCTCAAACAAAACATTGTCCATCATCTGGTTAAGTCACAGTTTCTCTGCTGCATGCCATCACTCTATCCTTCTTGTTTCTAATGTCCTCTCCTTCACTCTATTTCCCTTCCTTATTCTTTCTACCTTCTTCTCCACCTTTATCTTCTTTCCACATTCCCTTTCTATAGGCACTTTCTCCCTTCTTCCCCATCTCCACCCCCTCACATTCTTAGAACTGTCCATCTAACTTCCTTCCACAGAGGACTCTTGGTCTCCTTCAATCCAAAGCTGTCTCAGTCTATCCATCCTATAAACCCCATCCCAGACCGTGGAGATCAGTTGGAGTCCAGTCTTTTCCAAAATTGGTAGGTGGGACCAGCCACCTTTTGCTTTTGCATTACTGTACTCCGTTCACTCAGAATGAGACGGTGGAGAATCCATATGTTAGCAAAATGCAGTGAGCTCCTCTCAGGATGATGGCAGTTAGCAATTGGCTGCTGAACTACAATTCTCAGCATCCCTGTCTATCATTAGACCAGCTTGAGTTTTTGTTGTTGTTCAGTCGTTAAGTCGTGTCCGACTCTTCGTGACCCCATGAACCATATCGCGCCAGGCCTTCCTGTCCTTCACTGTAATTAAGCAATGTAGATGGCCAGGTCTCCCATTCCAGACGTTAGGCACGTTTTTAGGAAAAGAAATGGAACTGAGGCAAAGAGCATTGATGGACTTAAATTCCAGGTTCTGTTTATAAATTTAAAGGAAATAGCTGGGTCCAAATCTTATCCGTCCCTCTGAACATTCTTAAACATATTAAACTGTAAAGCTGGTGAACTGCAAGAAAAAATATGTTAACGGCAGAGAAAGAGAAAACTCTACTTTCTGCACCCAGTGATCGTCCGGAGTTTTGCGACCAAGGTACGGTACCTTTAAAGTAAATCTCAAAAAGCCCTGTGAAATTTTGTTTTGGAGCGACCCACTGAATCATAAATTAGCTCACCACATTTCCTCTCAGCGTATTCTTCCACCCCAGCCGAGCAATTCACGGTTCAGCCTGTGGTGCTTCGCCAGAGAATGGGATGAACTGGCTAAACCTCGGCTCCTCGCCGTGTTGTGCAAAAGCAGCGGACGATTTAATTTCAGTAAACTCAGCAATACAAGGCAGCCCCACAGCCTCGTTTTAAAGAAAGAACTACACTCCCCGACGTGCAATGCAACAATCTCGTCCAGTCGCCTCTAGGTCGACCCGCGAGATTTTGCCCCAGCCCCGGCGACAGTCGCCTGCCGTATTTCTCTCTCTCTCTCTCTCTCTCTCATTCACGTAAGAAGGACGGGTGGGAAAGCCCCTCCTCCCTGTGTAATGTAGCAGCTCCTTAGCAGGGCGTTTGAACCGCCTCCATTGTCGGCATTAGCCAATCGGGGGCGAAGGCCCGCGCGGTGACTTTAGAGCCACCCCCGGGCAGAGCTCTCTCGCGCACATTCCGGGCGGAAGGAAGGGACGGTCGGAGCGACGCTCAGCTGCTGCAACAATGGTGAGTTTTGCAAACGGGCTGAGTTGCAAAGTTCAGGCCTGTCCAGGATGCAGGACGGTCTTTGAATACAGCCGGCTGAGGGGCAGTTGCTGGTTCGCAGGATCCCGACTCGCCTTGAAGAATAAATAGACGTCGAGCCGGTAGCAGGGCGGGAAATGCAGCAGAAGCTGGAAAGTTTGGGGCAAAGAAATCGGCTGGCGCCTTTCTCCTTCCGCAAGTAATACGCCTTTTTCCGGATTTGCTTTACAGTGTGACTTCTCGGAAGATCAGACCGCTGGTAGGTGCTTTTTGTCTTCCCCGCATTGGGCTATTGGAAGTCGGGGGAGGGATAAGGGGAGCGGGTGGGGGTACATCATTTCTCCTTCCCTTCCCCGCCTCGTTAGTCTAAGGGTTAAAGCGCTCCTAGGGCCTGTTTGGGCTTACGATTCTTTTTCCTTCCTTTGATTCTTCTAGCCTCTTTTCTTTTCCCCCGTTTCCCCTCTCCCCGCCCCCGCGTCCCTTGGTCATAGCTCCTCGATGGTGAGTTAAGGAGAAAAAGCAACTCCCTCCCTGTTCCTAACACGTTTCCTGCTTGTTTGCTAACGCGCCCGGTCTTTAATCCGTGCAGCCTGTGTGTGGCTATGCCTTGTAGGCCGGGGCTCTTTCTCAGCCCCCTTGAGCTGGTGAATCTGCACCCCCGCCTCTTTCATTCCCTTTCCTTCAGATTCGGGCCCGGCCCGCCCCGGCCTTTACACCTGAATCGGGTTCTCTTCCCTCCCTGCATGGCTCATGCATGATGTATTTCTTGGTTAAGGCTGCCTGAAAGGACCCACCCAGTGGCCTCCATTTTCTGTTTCTTAGCCGAACGTACGTTAGGATGTCTGTCTGGAAAGCTGGGCCGGGGGAAGCAGGGCAGAGCTGGCTTGTGGAAGCGCTCCCTGTGCCCAGGAGGATCAGCCCCGGCGTAAGCGTCGGGCACGCCGCTGAGCAAGGTGGATGCAGACCACTGTTTGCCTCCCCCCTCCAGCCCGGCCACAGGAGCTGCTGAGTTTTGCAAGGCGCGTTTGGCTACTGCCGAGGGAGATCCCGCGCCGGGCACTTTTGAACAGCGGGCTCCTCCGTTTGCAGGAAGGTGCTTTCAAAGGAGGGAAGATGGGCGCCGGGACAGCCGCCGCTGTTAGTTTCCTTATATGGGCAAGAAACTCATTTTGGAGCAGGAAGGGTTGGCAGCTGTCGCATTAGTACATTCCAGTCTGGAAGCGAACAAGTCGGATTCCTTTGCAAGGCTGTCTGAAACTCCGAGGTCTTAAGGGCAGCAGCCACAGCTGAGCAGCCCTGTTCCTGCTCCGATGGAAATAAATCTGATGATTCTCTTAGTGCGAATGGCTGCCAAACCCTAGCCCCACCCCAGTGCCTTGGAGAGAAGTTTTGCCAGCCCTGAAGTCTGATCCTTCTGGAGTTTTTGTTCGATGCCGGCATGGTTTATGCACCAGTGTGTTGAGAGCACAGCTGTCAGATGGAGGAGAGGTTTCTTGATCTTGCATTAAATCTGATTTTAACTAAATTTTGGGGGAGTTTTTCATGTGTTTAATTTAGTCTGTGGTTAACTAACCAAGAGCAGTCAATCTGTTACAAAAACATAATTGAAAAGTTTGGGGGGATTTTGTGGAGGAGGAGAGAAAGTTGCTTTTCTTAAAAGCAATCTCACCATTTAATTAAAAAGCACCACTCCCTCTTCTTAAGAAGGAACAATAATCACTTTTCAGAATATCTTGCTTGATTGAGCTCTCTTATGTCTTATAGGATGACCAAGTTAGCTTCAAATGGACTGTTATGCAAGATCCAGCTTTTAAAAATGTACAGGTAGTCCCCAGTTTAAGAACGAGTTCCATTTCCAAGGTCTGTCCTTAAGTTGAATTTGTATGTAAGCCAGAACAGTATTATTGTATAATACTGTATAAGTAGTATTGTGTAATTAACTTGAACCATTGTGTATTCAACTCAAATCATTGTGTATTTAACTTGAATTTCGCTATAATAGGCTCCATTCTTAACTATAGGTCGTCCATAACCCAGGCGTTCTTCATCCAGGGACTACCTATATTAGCAACTCACTTCAGTTAAACACTGTAGGAGTTGCCCTTGGCCTTTTCTTAAACATTCATTTCTTCCAGAATAACTTTCCTATTAACTAGGGGCATCCATGGGCGTGGGGGCAGATGACAAAAGCTGCCCCTTTTCTATGTGCATTTTGATGAAAGCATTGGATCCTGCAGACTCCTTTGGTATTAACTTTGGCTTAAAAAAAGAGGGTTTTTTAGGTTTACATTTTTTAGAGAAAGAGATTGCTAGTGTGTTTGATGCACAACTTAAGAACCATTTTGATCAGTTTCACCATTGGATCTCTTGGTTAATTGCTTCAGAAAAGAGGGTTAACATTTAGTGGCTTAAAACATCCAAAACCTTTGTGGGAAAGAATGTAGCTAGTGAGGCATGTCTGCAACTCTACAGTCCTGTACTCAGCTCCTGGCATCTTCAACTAATGGATCTAGAAAATACCCTCTCCCTGATTCCTGGAGATCAGCTAGGATATCTGATGCGTTAATAGCCTCTAGCATTGCCTCTCAGGTGAGGAGGGCTGCTTTGGGTTGTGTTACCATAATTGTCAGCCTGTATCCATGTCCTTGGTGAAGACATGGAAGTTCATGGAAGTCTCTTGAAGATTCCAGACTGGCTTTTAATTTTTCTACCTTGTTTCTTTAAGGCTTCTATTTCTTCAGCTCGATGTCTGGAGAAACAAGGTCCTGCCTGAAAAAGAATCAGATTATGTTGCAGGGAGTGACGTTTTAGCCTTATTGTAGGGGATAGTAAATGAACACCAAGCTCTTAGTCGTTGAGAAAGATTTTTGGCTAAAACTCCCCCCCCCCATAATCCCTACTTGCAGGAAAAGAAATTGGCAAAGTGTTTAATCTGAATTTTCGTGCCTCCATAGCTAAGTTGTCTCGAGTGAAAACAGTTAGGGATGAGGAAGTGTTCTATTAAGTGTCACCTTGCATGGGATGGAAACTCTGATTCTGCTACTTGGTCTTGCATTGTGTCATGCTTGTTTTGATGTGCCTCAGCTACTATTCTGCTTTTTCTGGATTCTTGACTCCTAACAAATGCCATTGTGGCAGAGTGGTTAGAATGGTGGGCTGGATCTAAGGAAGACTGGAGTTCAGATTCCATTTAGCTGTGAAACTAGGAATAACTGTGGGCCATCCACTGACAGCCTAAGCAACTCAAAGAGTTATTGCAAGGATACCCTTAGGGAAGGGCCATATATGTTATCCAAAATTCCTCCAGTTAATAGCATTTAAAAAACATTGTCACAGTTGTAACTGTGTGTGTTGCTCGTTCTACCATGTTTTAAGGATTCAGATATGAAGAATTTAGCACTATACAAAATTAATCAGAAAGAAAGACTTTTTTTCTAAAAATCAGCCCCTTGAAAATAAATTGATTTGGACCTTACAGAATCTATATTTGTATTGTTTTAAATTAAAAACACACTCTGCGGGGCACTGGTAGCATTACTTCCATTTTGGACATGTCCGATGGAGGTAGGTGTTGACAGTATAACTGTCCTACAAGCAGTAGTCAGTGGGGAAGATTGCATTCCTATGATTGTCAGTAAGAATGATCTGAAAACATTGCTTGCCTACATTTGAAACATGTTTAATGAGTTTGGGCTGGGAATACAAGCAGAAGCAACATTAATATTTCCCCTAATTGTCTATAGACTAGTCTATCCAGGTGCCTAGGTGCAATGGGAGAGGCTTAGGAAAGCTTTCTCCAAGTTGGGTCAGCCCAGATGTTTTGGACTGCAGTGCCCTTCAGGCCCAGTCAGCATAACCAATGGTGTAGAGTGATAACTGACCCAAACCTCAAGCAGATTGGTGAAAGGTAACTGCTGAGTTACAGAAAACAAGCTGAACTGGGGCTCCACATGTTGGCTTGCTGGTGCTCTGACCAGACTTACAAGCTGCTGCCAATTTTGGTAATTTGCTATTGGAGTACCCATCTACAAATTCTTTATCCATCATCTCCCCACAGATAAACTCGTACATTTCAGTTTTACTGTGGCCAAAACATGATTTTAAAAGCATGTGAAGCAAGTGCCATAAGATGCCATGTAAATCAGTAGATCTGTCTGTTTCAGTCATTCTATCCTGTCCCTAGAGCAGGCATGGCCAACTCCTGAATGGCTAGCCAACTTCCAGTGGACATAGTGTGATCTTTGCACAGAATGCTGGACCAGGTAGAAGTTGATCTAATTTAGCGAAACGCTTGTATTCTTCAGTGAGCGCACCCTGCAGTTAGCAGAGACCACACAGACATTGACTATCTACTCCATTTTTATCCTGGTCTTGCTCCAAGGAGCAAAGTGTGGGATATAGGGCTCTTTCATCCTCTCCTTTTTAAAATAATTCTGTGTGGTAAGTAAAGCAGAGAATGACTGGCTCAGAGATTAAGGTGAGTTTCATGCTGAAAGGGAATTGAGCAATTTCCAGTCTTAGTGTGACGTTCCATCCACTATACAAGTGGATTTTCAAACTCTAACATAGTACAGATTTGGAGCATAAGCCAAGGTGCGTTGACTTGGAGCTAAATCTCATTGTGTTCAGTGGGGCTCACTCCAAAAGAAGTGTGCATTAGACCACAGTTTTAAAGATGTCGAGGGAGATATGTCAAGTTCTAGTAAGTTTGGGGTGGGGGGAGGAAAAGTGATGAAAAATATCACTCCCGACCTTAAGGTTCTGCTTGCTGTGGATTGAAAGGGTTATTTGGGGTGCTGTTTTCTTTCCCTTCCCCTTGCTTAGATGTTCATTTTGCCTTAGCATTTTCCTTGTGACCTTCTGCAGAGTTCAAGGAAGCTTTCCAGCTCTTTGACCGAACTGGTGATGGCAAGATCCTGTACAGCCAGTGTGGAGATGTGATGAGGGCCCTGGGCCAGAATCCCACCAATGCTGAAGTCATGAAAGTTCTGGGAAACCCCAAGAGTGATGGTTAGTGCATGTTGTACTATATCAGTTGGAGTGAGGTAGGATTGAAAGTGCTCCTGTTCTTGTCTTAAAGGCTGCCCTTCTATCTAGATGGTATAGATCTTAGAGCGAGACTGGGGGTGCCAACTTGATACAGTCTAGTTTTGATCTTAAAATATGTTTCAAAGTATTGTGCTTGAAAGTATATTGGTGGAAGTTTACCTAGTGACTTTGCCCAGATCATCGGAAATGCTCAGAAAAACTTTTACTAGTATAAAACGGGAAGGAAACTTTTGGGGGGCAGGGTGCCTCAGATTTGGAAACCCTGTTATCCCAAAATGGTTGGCTGCACGTATCACAGCACACTGGCCTTGTTATTTTCTACTGTTCTTCCTGGTGCTCCAGAGTGCTCACTACTGCCCCATTTTCTGAGAGCTTCCAAACATAGCCATAGTTTCAGCCAACCAATGTTTTTATCTGTTAAGAATACCTGTGGAGAGCAAGAAGCTTTCTTGGAATCAGACTGGTGCTAGAGGTTGGCACTTTGCTTCATAGAATGTCTTTTCTTTCTTTAAGATTAATGGGATCTTTTCAAAAAATCTAAATCAGATGTGTTTTCTCCCCTTGCCAGAGGGTATTATTAGCTTGGTTTTAGTTTTTATTCCATTGCTAGCAATATGAGCAAAATCTCCAACCTTCATTCCCAAAATCTTCAATCAGGGACCCACAAAACACATTTTTTTTAATGCAGAGTTTAAATTATATTGAGGAAGGAAGAAACCCAGATCCTAATTGAAAAAGGTGCAATTCAAGATTTGAGGTCTGTGCAGTGCCAGCCAATCATAAAGGAGAGGTGTTTCTTATTCTTGGGGAAGAGGCCAGTTTGGTAGCAATCAATCTCTCTATCATATTTGTCTCCTTGTTTCTCTCCCTTGCCGCCAGAAATGAATATGAAAACACTGAGTTTTGAACAATTCTTGCCCATGATGCAAACCATTGCCAAGAATAAGGATCAGGGCTGCTTCGAGGATTACGTGGAAGGATTGAGGGTCTTCGACAAGGAAGGAAACGGCACAGTTATGGGAGCAGAAATCCGTCATGTTCTTGTCACCCTAGGTAAGGTAACACCGGCATTTCCTCTAGCTGTACTTGCTGGGAATTTTGAGATATGTCCATTCAACACACCTTGAAGTGATCAAGAAAAAGAACTTGAACAAGTTGAGGATGCTGGTTGCTCTACTCCATTGGGTTTAAAATTTTACTGCTGCTGCTGTGCATTTGCAAAATGGCCCTATCTGTGCCAAGCCACTTCTAAATCCGTCTTTTTTCCGTGCAGGGGAGAAAATGACAGAGGAAGAAGTAGAGATGCTTGTGGCTGGCCATGAAGACAGTAATGGCTGCATCAACTATGAAGGTGAGGCCCAGGGATCTTTACACGCTTTTGGCCTCGAAGTTGACTTTTTTGATCCAGAGGGCTTGCTATCTCTCTTCTCTGGGGAGCGGAATGGAAAACTCTGGGATTGGGAATGCTCTGCCAGGTTTTCAGTAGTGTGTATTTTCACACAAAGTGTTAATATGCGTTTTCTTTCCTATTGGGATAGAGCAAAACTCCCTGGAAGTTCAGGTAAAGTCTAGGGAGAAGGTAGGCAACCTGGTGCCCTCACATACTTTTGAATATATCTCCCCCATTCCTTGCTGTTTGTCATACTGGCTGGAGCTGGCGGGAATTGGTCCAGAAGATGTGGAGGGCAGCCAGCAGTCAATTCCTTTCAAGGTATATGACTAGATTTAACAGTATGGAGAAGTTGGTGGACTTTGGTCACCAAGTGAAGGAGGTGCCATTCATGTAGGTGCCGCTAACTGTCTTTGAATTTCAAGCATGTCTCCTTGTAAAAAAAAATCTCTCTAGACCAGTGTTTCTCAGGCTTGGCAACTTTAAGACATGTGGACTTTAACTCCTAGAATTCCTCAGCCAGCCAATTCTGGGAGTTGAAGTCCACACATCTGAAAGTTGCCAAGCTTGAGAAACACCAGTCTAGAAACAATATATGTGCATACCACATTAACACAGAGATGTAGCAAGGGAAAGTAAGGACCTGTGCTATCTCTGCCTTCCATTGCTTTGTGTTGTGGGAGTTTACATATCCCGTGCTAAACCCAAGTGCTGTGGGACTGTGAGCTTTGTTAAGAAAGTGTGGGTTGGGGGAGACATTGATGTGTGTGTCAAGCCAGTTTGTCAAATGACTCCCTTGCCTCAGGCTCCTTGTAACCTTGTCCTGTATCTGCTGCATTTGACTGTGAAAATAAGTTCAGCAGAGACCGCAGTGGTCCGTCATGATGTGTAGTGAGCTGTTGTGTGTTTTGTTCCATGTGTCTGTTTTTATTAATTTGCTTGATCAATTTTGATGTTCTTCCTTTCTACAGCATTTGTGAGACACATCTTATCAGGGTGAATTCAAATGGGGTACGCCTCCTCCAAACCTATCCTTTTTTTTTTAACAGCCTCCCTTTTTTGTTGCCCGAAAAATAAAGGAAGATGTTTGTGCTCTACTTTTTTCCCTTCCCAATTTCTCCTGTTCAGCATCTTCCTCCATTTCTCCCCAACTTCTAGCATGTCTCTGCATGTAGCTGACTATATGTAATCCAAGCGAAGGTGGCTAGGAAAATGAGGCAGCTCTGGCTGGGTTAAAGCAAGACTGTGCCTGGGTAACCTCAGACGGTCAGTGGCAGCTTAAGGGGAAAGTCTGTTTAATCTTTAGAAGGGTGAAGGGCTGAAAGCCTGGATCTGGGTGTGTCCAGTATGCCTTGAGCTGATGATGAAGGATCCTTGTACCATCCTCTTCCTCTTCTAGGAAATATAAGCTGGTTCTCTCCATGTAGTTGCTCCTGAGATACACTCAGTCGATAGTTTCCTGAAGAAATGGATTGCTCTCCAGAAAATGCCTAATTGGTGACCCTGTTAGAAAATCCTTACAATCCCTGAAGTGCTTTTTAAGAAGCTGGAGGGTGGGGTAGTGGTTTCAATTCATCAGCATTCTCAAGGTGCAGCAGAGGAGATTCTGTAGAGAAGGGATCCTTAGAGATAATTTAGTCCAACCATCTCCATTGATGCAGGAAATCTAGAACACCTTCATTCAGGGACCCACAGTCCATACCCTGCAGCCTCCTGAAGGTTTAAGCATGGGCCCCAGAGCTCTTCCAAATGCTGCTGCTGAATTAGAACCTTTAAGGTTAAAAAATAAAGCTGTCTTGGAGTTGAATTGGATGTTTAGTGAAGATGTACCTCCATCAGTGGAGTTCTTTTGCCATGGTATGAAAATGGTTTGCTATTGCCTCCTTCTTGGGTGGCTTTGAGTTCCTAGTCTAGCCTATAGCCCTGGATCTCTTAGGGGGTGTCCTATCCAATAGTCACTTAGGGTTGTAATTCAGCCAAAGTTGGCCTGGCTCCTGGAGAGCAATCACGCAAACTGCACTTCATTATAATTGTAAAGTTAAATCAAATAGTGATTGGGAGGAAAGGCCAACTCTTCGTTTGTCTGGGCTTTGCCTATGTTGTGGAATGTGCCTCTCCAGTGCGCCTCTCAAAAGCCAAATGATACCTGGAAAAAAATGACATGCCTCTTCCCTATGTAATTGATGCCACTGTTGATTCACCATGCTGTTAAGAAGATTCTTCTTGTGTTCTGTTGAATTTGAACCTCCTATAATTTAAGGCCAGGAGGTCCAGTCTTGCCCTCTGAGTTAGCAGAATAAGGCTTTGCTGTCCTGTGCAGTGGCCTTACAGATATCTGAAAAACACAATCTTGTATTGCCTTCCTTCCCTTTGCATCACCACCTCCTTCTGGTTTTCTCCAGACTAACTATAGTCATGCCTTCAAACCAGCCTTCCGCAATCTGGGACCTCCCAGGTACGTTGGAGTTCAACTCTCAGAATTTCTTGATGTTGGCTGAAAAATTTGGACCTGGAAATACAACACATCTGGAGGGCCCCCAGATTGGGGAAGCCTGCTTCAATTTTTCCTCTCCCCTCTGCCTCACCAAAGAGTGAATGTAGCAAGCAAGGCCTACGCTTTCTGTAATTCTTTTGCTTAGAGCCTCAACCGGCTGTCCGCACCACACAACCAAGGCCCAGGGTTGCTCTCAGGGGAGCCTTTGCTAGGTTAGGGCCTCAGCAGGTGTTTTAGTCTGCTTCTCTTTTCAAATCAGACGAAAGGGCAGGCACCACTGAGTTCCCACCTCTGCAAATCCATGCCAGTTTTTCTCAACCAGCATCAGATAACTCCAAAATGCTAACCATTAAAGTCTTAGCTTTTTTTCATGATAGTCAAACAATACCTCTCCCAAATCCCACTCTCTCCTTAAATAACTTTCACTCTGGCCTAACTAATTTTAGTGTAGATCAGGAAGACAAAACATTGATGTATGAAGACACTCGAAGTTAAGTAGAATGCACTGTGTGAGCCGGGCCGGCCGTGCTGACAGTGTGTTCTGCGTCCTCACTGGTGTGAGAGACAGACAGTGTCCTCGGTGTATCCAAGTGATGGGGCTATACAAACAGGAGTGTATGGGGTGGGGGTCTGCATTTGGGAACGTATTATACAAACCAGCGAAACACTCAGATTTAACTGATAGTGTACCTTTTTCCCCTGGTGACGGTATTCTTGGCACAGGTGAGGCTGGATGTTCTAAAGGCTGTAAAAAGAGGTAGGAGTAAGGGTGGATATTGGCACGGGGGTATGTATAAATGACTAGTAAGAAGGGGCTGTGTGCCTCTCACATAGGAAACAAAGCATATATTCAATGGGTGTGTGTTTACACACACACGCATGCACGTGCACACACGCACAAAATTGCCCTGGATAATTGCAAGAAATTGGATTGGCTGTGAGAATCTAATAGCTCTCTACAACTTCTCCTTCAGTTATTCAGGAGCAGAGAGAAAGTAGGAACCAGCCAACAACAGGGGTGTGAATGTATAGTAAAATTGGATTGGCAACCAGCCAGCTCTTTCAGCCCTCCTCCAGCCACCTGGGCTGAAGGTTAAATGAACAGTCTTTCTTTAGAGCCCTGTGCTGTAGCTGCCGCCTGCCTGCTTTTATTTTTCCTCCCCCGCCCGCTTCCTTCCTAGGTAGGCTCAGCCGGAAAGCTGGGTCCTCCTCTGCTGTAGCTGAGTGTCTCTCCGACTACTTTTCCTCTCTGCCAGAAGCAGATTATCTTCCTAGGATCAGCTCCAGAATTCTAATGCCTGGCATATAGCGATAGAAACAGCCGTAATCTTTTCTGCCCGCGTTGCCTTCTTACTTTGTTGCTTTAGTTTCAGATCTGGGGGGTTGGTGGTGGTGGTGGTGGTGGTGTTTCAATGGATGTTGGGGGGGGGCTGGATGGGTTGTAGGTAGAGCCCCAGTATGTCAGTGCAGGGAAGGGGAGACGTTGCACAATCTGTGCTCCTGGCAGGATACAGATTTCATACCGGACTCCTGGGGAGATAGAGAAAAAGCATGTCTTTCTGTTGGCCGGTCTTTTGGGGACCCAAAGGCGATCTCTGTTTCAAAGAAACCTGATCTCTCAGCTTATGTCATTAGAACACTGCCACATCTCCTACGAGCCCAGCCTGCAAGAGGGAGCTTTGGCTGTTCTGCTTCTCAGGAATACCTCTCCACAAAATGGTTCTTTCACAGGGAGCCTGGTTTTGGGCAATAACGGGAAGGAAAAATTGGTTGCTTAAAAACATAATGCTGCAGTCTCTGGCCAGTTCTAAATCCCATGTTCTGGCAGGTCCCATTTTTCCCCCCAGTAGGATTAGTCTGGCCCCATGCTGGCTGACCGGTGGGGGATTCTCACAGTGTCTTTTTTTTCTCTCTCCAGAGTTGGTGCGGATGGTCCTCAGTGGCTGAAGATCACCTCTAGCTTCTTCTCTGAAACCTTCCAATGTATCCGTCACATGATTGTGCCTTTTTATCTATGTATAAAACTGCTTTTGGTTCCCTCCTCTCCAGCCTCTTGGTTTAGTTCTAGGACAGTTACGGGAGAAAAGAATGACCCGTAAGAAGGGTGCTCCAGAGTAAAAGCAAACCCAAGGCTGCCTGGCTTGTATTGCATCACTTGATAACTGAAGTGTGTGGCTGATTCTCCCTCTCAGTTGCTTTAATAAACTGTTCTGGAACTATCTTGCATGAGTTTTGTTCTTTTGGGTGGGTGAAGAAGCACCAAAGTTGCTGGGGTTCATTTGGTTGCAAAGAGGAGTATTCTTGGATCTGCATTGAATAATTCATTTGGAACAACCTTGCCAAGAGTAGAGACAAGCAGTAAAAGGCATGCGTGGGTAGCAAAAGCTTTCGACTGGATTCCTGGATCACCTTGCACATCATTCATTATTCAGCTTGTGAACTGTGCTTATGAAACTGGCTTGGAACTTGCAGTTTTGCCTCCTTTCAGAGGACTCTTAAATAGTTTGTCTTTTGGTCAACTTTTTAAAATTTCTGCTTTATTTAATAAAACAGGACAAATAGGAAGAAAATAAAACAATAATGAAAAGCAATAAAACAATACCCAAAATCATCCATCCATCTGAGCTACTACATCGAAATAGGGTCATCCTTCATTGAAACTCTTGTGTAAAAAAAACCCTTTGGACATCTTTAATTTTCTTTAACGTAGCCTTAATGTTCCAGACATCTAGGTTACATTTTTCTAAAATGTCTTTAGGAGTATGGATGAGGTTATAGTCAAGACCACTTCTACATTGCTTGGAACTAACAAAGCTGCTAGTATAGAGGCTACGTACATCACTTTAATAGAGTACTAAAGAATTCTCATTGGTCCAGATTACTTAAGGGTGGGCAACCTGCAGCCTTCAGTCTGATTTCATCAACTCCCTGCAAAGCTGTCAGTTTGATTTTCTGGCAAGGCATCTGGCCGAGTTTGCTGGGAAGGACGGGAGTGAGAGGGTGTCAGAATGAATTGGAGCTTTTTGTTCCAATGTCTGCTTTCTTAAGTGATGCAATCTTCTACAAAGGGTCTTGTAAAGAAATTGACCTCTGGAATACTAGCCTGCTCTGAAGTAAAGGGTTATTTACAGAAATAATGCAAGGTGTCTTACTGGGAGTCAGTCATGTAAAGAGGGATTAATGTGCTGGTTCAGGAAGGTATTCTTTTAATGAGCAACATGCACCATATTAATTGCACTTTTGGACAGTCTTGCTCAATTTGATTCTCAAGCTGGGTTATATTTTAAACCCATCCTTTAGGATGTATATTTAATACACCCTAAAGGCTCAAGGATTTTTAACCTAGGATTAAGTCAAGATGTCCTAATCCACATCTTGACTAAGCAGCAGATGTTTTGTGTCTCTTCGGTATTGTGCTAAAAATCCATTTCACTGAGGAGCACGAAACAGATTTTAAAGGGGATCATTACATACACAATTTATTAGAAATAGGATATTTGAAATTAGTTTTGCTCAATAAGTGCTGATGTACTTGCTACAACTAAGTTTTTTTTACTTTCAAATGGAAGAAAAATCCATCTTGTCTTTGGTCACTTAATGTGGAGCAAGTTTTGTTACAAGGAAAGGTTCGATATGGTGGGGCCCTGGACCAAGTTTATTCATGTAGCTTTCAGTTCAGGCTTCTCTTGTCACCAGAGACTCTTAAAAATGGACAACTGCCATAATTAAAAACAAAGGCTCCTAGAAGTAAACCTAGATGTTTGAGACATTATTCTAGCGTAGCCTTCTGCTGATCCTATTATCTATTTGCAGTTCTGTGGGGAGAAGTTGAACATGCCTGCTGGCACTTCAGAGCAGCGGCCATCCCTTTAGAGAAAGCTAAGCCTTATTTGTAGGCCTGAGTAAAGAAAAACGTTGTCTAGCAACAGCGTGACCATAATACTTCTCGTTGCTGCCATTCGCTCCCTCAGTTTTCTGGTTTTTATTGGCACAAGCTGCCTTTTTAACAGCTTTGTAGCATTAGGAAATTCTGGCATTTAATTGATGCCCCTTTCATCCACTAGGCTCAGTCGTCAAAACAGGAGGGCTTTGTCTTTCTCAAAAAGGAAGAGAAGGTACCTTTGCGACAGCGGCACCAAATAAAGGCAAGAGCGCTGTAGTATGCCGACCAGGAAGTGATGTCTGCCAAGAGCAGGGAGTTCGCTTGGAGAGGAGAAATTAGCAGTTTCCCTTGCCCTTTCATCATATCCATGGCCTCTTATGAAAGGTCGCCAGCTCAATTCTGGGGTCCCTTCACGAGAGAAAACCAGAACCAGCTATTTCTAACATTGATTCTCGCTCTGTAAGTCAGCAGTGAGGTCCAGCCAGCACCATAGGGGCCTGCGGTAAGTGGGAGACCGAGCCAACATGAGTCAGGAAGCCGCATAGAAGACTCACTCTTTTTTTAAAAAAATGCCTGTACTTTGATCCTCATCCCGCAATGCTTCATAGAATATTTACGTACAGAACTGTAGTGGCCAAAGAGTTCACCATATGACTGCTGTTTCTATGTGGCCAGTGGCAAAAAAGGGGGGGGAAATCCACTCCTATCAATTCAGTTGTGAAAAAGTATTTGACCCTCAGTACAATTTGCCTGTATATTTTGCGCTTCCAATATACACACACGTACACACACACACATTCTTTACAGTAAGAATCACTTTAGCAGTTGTTATATGTAGATATTCAACCAGCTGGTTAATAGCAAATTTTCAAAAGAACATTAGTTTAAAGCCCTGTTATGATATTGTTCAGCATGATGAAATTGGTATAGCTTTTATCTATATTAAGATGGATACAGACCATAACTTTCAGTATCCGTTAATCTGAGGCAACAAAGCATCTCGAGTAACAAAACCCTATACAGAACAAGAGTGCCACCTAGAGCATCTGGGATCTACTGAGAACTGCAAAGATTGTTGGTTACTGTTCACAGCCCATCTTCCAGGTTTCATCTTCCCACATACCCATCACCAATTAATCTTTAACTTTTTAAATAAGTACTTCATGTAAAATAAAACGTGTTCATTAATAAAACGTAACTACTTGCATCACAAACTGCACTCATGGAAAGAGGTACGCACACGTATTAAATGAATAAATAATAAAAAGCATGGGTTTTGTTGATGGCTCAAATTACACTAAGAGGGCAGTTTTCACTGGGCTCACCCCCATCCTAAAGGAATCATGTGGTCAGATGACCAGACTCACTGCAAGAGATTTTTTTTGCATAGTCTCAAAAATCTAGCTGTGCTGAAGATGACTGATTTTCACTGTAAAAAGTGTATCCTGGACAGCGAAACCAATTGCCCAGAAAATGGTGGCCTCCATTCATTGGACACATTCAAGCAGAGGCTGGATATTTATCTCCTGGGAATGCTTCAATTTGGATTCCTGCACTCAGCAAGGAGGTGACCTCAAATGCCCCTTTTAACTTTCATCAGATTTATCTGAGGTTTCTTACTGAAACCTTTTCCAAGGACTAGGTAACAGTTAGCATATTAACATTAGTAATATAAGAATATTTCCCCAAAGTTCTATTAAATTTGTATTCTCTGGGCTTTGGAAAAACAAATCTCAATTTCCTTCTTGGGGCTAAGGTTCATTTTTAATAAGCTTTTGGATTCTCTCCCTAAAACAGTCATCACCGAGTAGTTTTTTCAAGCAATAGTAATTATTTTGGCAGCCTAACATTATTGATTTTAGAGGATTTTACAAAAAAGAGAGGTGCCCAAAGTAGGAAAAACTTCTGTGTTCCCTTAAGCTTCCCATACTTGTCAACTGAGAGTATTTCACACATCTGATGAACTAGAAATATATTCCAAAGATGTTTATATAACTAATTTGTTAGTCTTCATGCTTGTTTCTAGCAAGCCTAAACTTCCAGCCTGCCAGTACAAGGTGTATCACTTACTGCAGTCCCAGGTAGCCTTAAAACTTGACAGGCAAGTTCCTGTGCAAACTTTCCATTTCACAGGAATGCAACTGGTGGACTTTCATTCTCGTAAACATAGGTGGAAATCTGCTGATTATACTGAAAATTGGAATGGGGGAAAAATTGGCCAAATGAATACAATCAAAACGTAGCATGGTAACTACATTTCTATAGCTTTACTTCCAAAATATGACATCCCTGTACTCTGTATCCCCTTACTTTCTTCCTTGGCTGGCTTTCTATCTGCTGTTACCTACTTTTTCTTTCATAGTTCATCAGTGTTTTCGTTACCTTAGAGCTGTACTGTACTATTAATTTTACTCTTAGTTCAGATATTAACTTAGCTAGTAAAAAGTCAAGATAAGACTCTTCTTCCCAAATGTTCTGGTACTGTAGTTTTTAAAACAGTATTTGTAAACTGGATTCCCTTGTTGTGAACCTTCCAATATGAAACTGGTCTAATTTTTAATGAAAACACATGTACTATGTCCCAAAGTAAAATGCACTCACTCTTAGTACAAGCAACAGAATAGTTCCAGTTTTGTTAACTGAAGCCAAGAGAAAACAGAACATTCTCTTCAGGAGGATGCAAAGTTAGGGAGATTGCCCATAAATATTCTTATACGGTAGGCAAATACTTGTCCAGCTGGTCCTGATAAAACAAGTACAGGCAGTCCTTGTTTAGCGCCCCCAATCTGTTCCAGCAGAAGTCGCTAAGTGAACCACGTGACGAAAGAGAGAGAGAGACTGCGAAGATCGCTGGTTGCTGCCATCTCATTTAGATAGTTCTCTCATGAAGCAATGCCAGCGTTGCTCTCATTCCACCATGCATTGTTGTCAGGTGCAGAAATTTGGTTATAAATATGTGCATTGGTTGAAAAATGATGTTTTTACTACTGTTTACTACCGTTTATTACTGTTGTATTTGTGAACGGTTGCTGAGGTAGTCGCTAAACGAGGACTACCTGTATTTACGCATCTTGAGTAACTTCTTCACATCAGAAACTGAACAGAAGCCGTAGATTCCTATTGCCTGGGGTATGTCACATGAACTCATCCTAACCGTGAATTCATTTCTGAATTTCAGTTACAAGGAAAGGAAAGTTTCATACAGTTCAACAAAGATGTAAGCAGAGTTGTTCTATGAGCACTTAACAAAGGATGCAGCATGATCCAAGTAGAAATACTGTCTGAAGTTTTACAGAATGGCTTGATAAATCAAGAAGCAAATGACCACCCACATATGACTGTTCTCTAGCTAGGCACGGCCTCATTGATTTTGCTTCAAAGGCAGGCTATGAAGATGACACCAACACTGGAGAAGGCTGGGCTAAACTCAGACCCAGAGTAGGCTGGGTTTTGCTGGAGTGCTAAACTGCAGTTCATTTTTTTTAGGCTACACTGGCTGAGTTCACATGCTACATTAAGCTATAACCAGACAAATCTTAATACGGCATGTGAACCCAAGTTGCTTCCTTCCAACCACTAATGACTAAGAAAGGAGGATTATGGGAAACTGCAGCTAGCAGTCCACCACTGAAAAGGAACAGCAGTATGCTTTTTGAGAAAGAGACAGTTCTGATTTGTCAATTCATTCAAACAATTAACAATTACAGATAACTAGCCAGTTCTCATTTTGCTTTAGGAACCAAAAAATGCTGCTGAAAGCCTTCTGGAAAAATTAGCACATGGAAATACCATCTGCCCTGTAACATGCCACCCTACTTCCCATCCCAAGAGAGATTGCAGATTTCCTGCCTAGGAGATGGAAGATATTTATCATATTTTTTCTTTATTGTTTTTTTTTAAAAAAGAGCGAGAGACACATACAAGGAGTTATACTCCCTTTTCAACCAGGTTTAAAATCAAAGCCTTCTATAAATAGTAGTGGCTGTTCTGGAGATAGATTCTTGCCCCCCTCCCCCACCAATTAGAAACTCCTTAAATAAAAAGTCTTGGTATGACTAGATACAAAAAAAAAGGAAACAGGAGACGGAGCTGAGACACATAGGGAAATGGAATCAGTGGAGCCGAATTCTCTTCCTCCTCGGATCGTTGTTTTGAACCATTTAAAAACCCACCCAAACAGAATCCATGTTTAACACGATTTGGGGTTTCCTGTCCTTCTGGAAAGGTGAGGGCACATCCAAGAGGCATCCACAAGAATAGCTCATAGCTTCTCACTGTGAGGGTGGGACTGGCGTAGCTGTGCTGGGGCTGGGAGTGATAGTATCCGGTGGCAGTGAAGGTCCTTGATCTGGGTCAAGGGGAGAAAAATGGGATAAATTACAGAAGGCTTTACAAAGACACTGAGGAGAAACACTACTGTAAATACAATTCGTCCCTCGCTGTCATAATTGGTCTTTGTGCAACAAACACAGTCCTTCTAACACTCTCCTGTACTGGAAAGACTGAACAGCAAGAACAGCCACCTTATTCCTTGTATTATCCAGCAGTTGCTTTGAAGCTGCTGTTGCCCTCTCTGCCATAGCATCACCTGATACTGCCAAGTCCAAACAAGAAGATGAAAGAGGGAAAACGCCCACTCTAATTTAACTCCCAGGGCTGGGCAGTCCATAAGTAGCATGCAGCTGTCCCAGCATCCTATTTATAGTCCCAAATAATCATCTGCATCTGGCAAGGTTGGGGAGGTTTAAGACTTATAGATGCTTAAGGCCTGACTGTCCCCCTTAAAAAACTTCAAACTCCAATACGACTAGGTTGATTTTTCCCATTTTAGGTGCTTCAGCAAATTGATTTTTTTCATTCTTTACCCCGACCTCCTTAAAAAAAACTAGCCCAAAATTTTAGTTCTGCCCACTCTGCTGATCACCAACTCTACCCTTTGTGGACCCCCAGGCCCAAAAAGGTTCACCCTTTCTCTCAGACAGATCCAAGGTAGGGATGTGTAGTTGGGAGCGCTTTTATTCACTTTTTCAGCTCAAACCCTAATTAGTTCCAATACCCATTTGTGCAGCGAGGGTCCCTTTACACCAGACATTCTCCCAGAGTGGACATAATCTCCATTTGGGGGAGATGGGGGAGGAATACATATACATCATCCACTTGCAAAATGCGATGCATTCCTTTTGCCATGAGAATCTAGGCTGGGAAGCTTCCACAATGAAATCACCTCAAGGCCATCAATAGCATTTGGAGCTTCTAATGTCAAATAATGACCATAATCAATCTAATCATAGTTTCTTAATAAACTGTAATGGGTAGTAATAAACCACAACTGGCTGCCCTAAGTCACACGTTATTGTCTGCAAAGCCCCAGTCAAAAGATCCCATTATGACTCAGAGCAGAGTGTAATCTCTGTCCCTCTACCATCCCACCAACACCTCTGGTTCCATTCTCACCTGATCCAAGACCAGCATTTGGAAGAAGGTTGCCCTGCATTGCTGCCACAATAGCTGGGCTCTGGGCAGCCGCAGAACCATGAGGCAGCGGGGTGGCAGAAGGGTGCAGGGCGCTAGAGACGTTGATGATGGGCGGATTAGCCATGCTGCACGCAAGGTTACCATGCACTGGATGGATGGGCGTGTTAGCAGGGAAGTTAATGCCGATGGAGTCTGTTACGTTACTAGCCATGCTAAATGGGATGGAGGCAGGCATTCCAAAAGGCAGAGCCGAGGGGATATTACCAGCCATGGCAGGGTGAACGCTTGCTGGGACTGCCCCGGGGAGAATCTGGGATGATGGTTGCTGGCTGGGGAACGGAGGCTGGGCTTCAGAGAGAGACAAAAGAGAAAGAGTGTATTGAGTCTGGTAACTATATGCAAGCAAGCAAAGACTTAACAGATTAGCATCCAACTGGGATTTTAACATTCTACTGCTTTGGGGATCTAAGAATATAATCAGATAATATATAACATACCCTTCACCTTTTTAGAGGCACAGAATAATCAACCAACCGTACATCCTAATCTGGGAACCCTACCGGATGCTTCAGAGCCAAATGTATGATTCTCAAGAAACTGACTGATACTGGGTATCTGATGGGCAGGAAGAAATCACCCTAACTTCAACTGAGATAACTCTCCCCAGAGTTTGAATACTGTCACCCAGAAAAATGCAGAAAGTTCTCCCAAGGAATAAAACTCTAGTTTTACAAAAAGCCATGCAATTTAATGGTTACTTTCTCATTTTAAAGACACTCTTTAATGCACAGCTTGGACCCAATTCATGTACTACTGAGGAAATGAAAATCTGATCTGGTCAAATGCTGCTTCACATTAGTATCCAACAAATAATTGTTTTGTTTTGAATATTACTTGCCTTTATCTTGGGAACAGACAATTTGGGGGTGGCTCCAAAATGCCATTTCAACAGGCTATGAATTGGGCCTTCATCTTTCATATTAATCTCACAATTTCTAACAAGGTGGGCAGGATAAACCTCTCTGATTTGAAACAGAACCACATGCTCTACTAACTTCTTTATTGCTAGTAGAAACCTAGATAGAAGACCAAAGTATGTCCAAGTAGTACACTTTTGTGGCAATTTTCAAGCTGATCCCAGCTCTGGAACTTGTTCCATTAAATGTACCTTAGCAATTAATCCAAAGTTACAGTTTTAGATTCCATTTGTTATCCTCTTTTCCTATGAACATTTGAAGCTGCCTTAATCCATCCACTCCACTAAATTAATCCATCCACCCCAGTACAATCCATTTGGACTGGAAAACTTTTCCAAGGCCTAGCAAATGTTTCTTAGTTTCCAGCTTGGAAAAAGAAGGAATGAATCTGGAACTGCAAATGCACAACACTGGCGTCCCATCGCTGCGCTGGAGTCTTTGGGGTCCTTCTTATTGTGCCCACAGAGGACGGAGCAAACGCTTGCTCTCACTTACCATGAGAACCTGCAGAAGGCTGTCCAGTCTGACCTGGGCCAGTCTGTGGAGTGCCAGTTGCCGACTGCTGTGGCTGAACTGACACGGACTGCCCCATCTGTTCAGCCTGAGCCATACTGCTTGGCTGTCCTACGGTGCTGGCAGCTGGAACAGATGTTTGGGGGATGGGCATGGAGTGAGCAGCGGGTGCCAGAGGGGCTCCTGAAGAAGGAAGGGGCTGTGATCCCACAGAGAGTGCTGGCGGGGGTGGCGGCTGCTGCTGCTGCTGCTGCTGCTGGTGCATTTGCTGAAAATGCTGCTGGCGAGCACGCATTTCAGCGTATTTCAGCTGCTCCATGTGGAAGGCCTGCCGATCAGCCAGGAGCTGCTGCCTCTGATACTCCAGCTACAAGGAAGCCAGCAAAGGGTTACGCATCTGTTTTCCCTGGATGCCACCAGATCCCATATTCTTATTCCATAAACCAACCTTAAATAAATGCAGGATTCCCTGGTCAGGACCCAAACTATCTCACTCAATGGGATGGTGAAGGCCAAGTTGGTGTACATCCGTTTGTATGTGTATATATGCAGATCTATGCGTGTATGGACTTGGGAACATATGGTTTGGGTGGGTCTGTTCTTGGATAAGGCACAGGATCAGCTGGAGAAGGATTCCAAGCTCAATAGCCTGCATAATATTTCTCACTGGCTGCAGTTTACAAGCACAAGGGGTGCGTACTTTTGAAAAGGGGGGTTAGATTTTGGTTTGGGTAACAGTGAATCACTGGTGGGTTTTTTTTTTCGTGTATATGTAGGACAAGATACGTGTCCTCAGCTTGGGAGACAGAAAAGATTACCCACATTCAAATGACAGATGGAAATATGGTAGGGGAAGGAGAGCTACCCGTCACAGAAGAAATGGGCATTGCCGTATCATTGTGATCCCCCTTCTTCTCCCTTCCCCACAAACTGAGTGGACTTTGGAACTTATACTGCAGTCACTAAAGTTTGAAAGTACTACAATTAACTGCCAACTATAATCATACCTTTTTTGTTTAAAGTGATCAAATAACGATACCATGGTTGCTCCGACAATTTATAAATGGATTCAGAAAATCAGATTTTGGACTTCAGTGCAGTACTGAAATAGCCTTGATCGCTGTTGATGAGGGTCTAAATATATCTCATTGGTGTTGCTGAACTTCTTAAAGGCTTTCAGTACCATGTTCTCCCTTCTGAGATGCCTGGGGATGCAGAGCTGATAGTATAGGAAACCTGACAGGCAGCTCCCAGATAGAGATGCTGGAGGACGCTTGTCTGACATCATGGATACTGTTGTATAAAATCCCTCAGTGATCCTCCATATTATTTATTGTCCTCCATATTATTTAATGACTAAATGAAACCACTGGGAGAGATCACCAAAGACTTTAATTGTCACCAAGATGCAGACACTTTGCCAGCCCTAGCCATAGGGCACAGACTCCTTCAGTGAAGAAGCTGAAATCAAACCTAGACAAGTGGACATTCTCCTGGTTAAGGGAATAAAGTACATCTGGACTGGAACACATATCCAATTCCATATGGAATCCCACCTAAAATCCCTGGATCTAGACTCCCTCTGAAGCAGCAAGTCTGTAACTTTGGGGTGTTCTTTCATCTAGCATTATGATGTGTAGAACAACTGAGTAACATGGCAAACGGTATATTCCTCTGCTTTAGGTTGATTTATCAGCTGCTACTATTTCTGGATTATGCACTTGCCAAAGTGATTATTGTAATGCCATCTATATGGGATTGTCCTTGAAGACCTTTCATAAGCTTTATTTGGTTGAAAAGACAGGTGGTTGAGCTTTAAGAGGGTTTAAGAGAGTATATAACAGTATTTCAGATGTATTAGTGTTTCTGGGTCCAATTCAAATTTAGGGTTTTGAGTTTTAGTTTCTCCCTAAAGGTTTAGGATACATGAACCTGCCTCTCCCACAAGAAAAGCTAGTCCAGTACCCAGCTTTTTCAACCATCTGGGTATCCTCAGGGTCCACAAAATGGATTGCTCCATGTAAGAAGAACTGGAGCTGTCAGCCAGTCAGATTGCAAAACAAATGGTCACTGTACCACCAACTAGTTATTCCAGCTGCAAGTAGGAAATGAATAGTAATAGTAGTAATATAAATAATAGTAATCACTTTTACACATGCATGTGCACGCACACAAAAGCAAAGATCAATCAGAGCAAGCCAAACGGATGTCAAGTGGATGCAGCTGTACTCACTGCCTCACGCTCCCGATCCATGATGGTCTCCAGCTCTTCAAAGTGCCTCAATTTGATCTCAAGCTTCTTCATCTGTGTCTCCACCAGCAAGGCAACAAGTGACTTGATTTTACGTTCCTCTACTGCTGCCAAATGCTGCCAAAATGAAGAGGGCACATATGAGCTCTGGCAGTACCATACACCACAGAACTCCCACTCAAAGCCAGGGAGGAAAATCTAGTACGCTCCAGATGTGTTAAGATTCACAGAATTTCCAGCCAGCATGGCTAATAGCTAGCAATTATTGGAAATATCATTTACTTACACAGACTTATATGCCACCCCATTCATCCTTGAGTCCAACATAGTAGGAAAAACATTACAGAATAGAATATTGAGTATTTCTAATCTGTTATTTTGATACAGCAGGTGAAAATCTGAGGCTGAGAGAGGCAGCAGTGTTTTTTGTTTTAAGTAGGCTTAGGGTTCCAATTGCTATAGCTACTCTGACCTGGCCTATGAGGAGAGCAGAATCCAGCCCTTCCCCAGGAACTCACCTTTGCCTTTACTGCTGCAGCAGCCAAAGCAGCAGCTGCTGCAGTGGAGAGGTTACCTTCGCCAATGTCCCTCTCCACCTTGGTCTTCCGCTCGCCCTCAGCTTCTGCAAGGTCTTTGGGTCCCTCTTCCTGGCCATCCTTTGACTCTTTTTCCTTTTCTCCATCAGCTGTGCATGAGAGAAATGTTTTATGGGAAAGGACAATGATCTAGTGGGCAATGCTTGTTTGATGGAGATGGAGTATCTCCCAGAGCCTAAACCTCAGCACTGCATGTTTGGACACCAGTGACATGGCAGCAGAGAGGAAGGCAGCAGCTGCTTGGAAATGAATAAGCTCTTAGAAGCAAAACATGCTCTGCCAGCCCATTCGGTATCCCAGGATGCTCCACAACTACCAATGCAACTGTTTACAGTGTCTTGATTTTTAATGGCAAAGTTCCTACATGTTCCAAATTCAGGCTTATATGACCTGCTCTATTGTAGTGAAGAGAAAATATTCCTGGCTGAGACTTCACGACTCAGGATCACTTCACCCCAACTGAACTTGGGCTCCTACTAAGCTAGACTTTTCATTTCCTGGAATGTGACACTTACCCAAGGTGTCCCCATCACTCTTGTCCATTTCTTTTTCGCCATCAGCCTCCTTGCTTTTATCATCTTCTTTCCTAGGCACTTCTCCAAGTTTCTCCTTAACTTCTTCCTCAAGGACTCCTTCCCTTTGTTCCTGCATTAACAGAAAGGCCCAATTCAGAAAGCTGTCATTTCCAATAAAAGATGCTTACTCCTTTCTAGAACATGCCCACTACTACAGTAAGAGGGTTATACACATCATACGCTGCAGTTGGAAATGTCTCCAAATCAGAGAAAAAAATCTGTAATAATTACTCCAGTGGCTTGGATAGCAGGACCAGGAAATTTTGCACTGAAAAGTCAATCAAATGAACATCTCAGAGATAAATATAAATAGGTACCCAAATGACACAACAATCTGATCCTACCCACCCAGATGACTCTTCTAGTTTTCCTCCTTCCCAATTTATTTTATGGCTCACAAATCTTACTTCAGGGGTTGAACTGGCCCTATAATTCTTTATGGTTTCATCCATGCCCTCTTGTACCTTCAACTCTTTCTTCTCTTCAGGTGGTTGGGGTTCTGACCGGTTTTCATCTGTGCAGCTCTCTTCTGAACAAGATGTGGAAAAATGGGGCAATGGAAAAGAAACAAGTATTAGGGCCTCTATATATGCCTCCCACCCACACCCTGCAGGAATTAAAAGTTGCAATGATGAAGGGAACAGGGAAGGTAAATTCTCGGAGGTATGAGAAAACTAGGAATATTTTAACAAATTTTCTCCCAAAGAACAAAGAGGGTCGTTAGATTTAGGCCTGACTCAGCCTTTTTCATACTGCTAGCCCTTAAGGCTGAGGTAGGACTGCAGTTAGACTCCTTGAGGAGGGAAAGACTTAAATGCTGGCCTCTGCTTGCCCTCCCCTCTGTTAAAAGCCAGTGCCTGCCATGAAGGAATGTCTCAGACTCTATGCTTTCACACCCTGAACTGCCTGCAAAAGCCTTCTTCCCGCATATTCTACCCTTGATATTCCCAGTTTGACAGGGTGAGGGTTAGATGAAGTGACAAGGGGAATCCCTTACCCTGTGCCAGCCGATTGAGTGTGAGCTCCAGGCCGGAAGCCAGGCCAGCTCTGGTCTCTTGCGTCTCGGCCCCCTTCTTAGTCCCCACCGCATACTGGGCGAGGTCCAACGAGGGCGCTTCACGGATTGAAGCGCGGAAGGCGCCCCGCTCGCCCCCCTCACCTATTCTCTCCAGCTCATCGGACGTGGTCCCTGCAATTCCGCTGCTCTCCAGACCAAATGCTGGGTCTGCCTTGCCTGTCATCTTAGCAGCTTCCTCCACCTTGCGAACATGAGCTTCTACCAGGGCTGTAGGCACCTCCTCCTTCATCTTGGAGAATTCCTCTGCAAAAGGAAGCCTTGGGTTCAGCCCAATGGCAAAACAGAGCATTGCAAAATGAATGTACGAGGGGGAAAGGAGGCATGGGTATGGGAAGTGCGGGACCAGTAAGAAATGTTGTTGAACCACTTCCATTTAGTAAGAAATGGCCAAGACAGCAAGAGTTGTAGATCACAAGGAACTCTGGAGTAAGCAGAAAACACTGGAGACCCAGGATCCAGATGTAGCAGTAAATAGCATCTTTTTAAAGTACTCAGCACTCCAGACCCTAGGAGCCAGTGGACACACCTTCTAGATCTCAGGACTTTTGCACATTCAGAACTACAGCACACACTCTGTGCTGCTCCATATACTTGGCTTTTAGCATGCACCTATAAAACATACACACTAAAAACATTAGCATGTAATATTTATGAACACTATTTCAGTACAAATACATGCTGCAAAAAAACAAGAAATACAAAAAACCCCAAACTCTGAAGAATATATCTGTATTGGATTTGAGCCACAACAGGTAAAGTGACTTCAAAAAAATAAAATGATGGAGTGGAGCATCTGGGGTACAAAGAAAGGCTTTCATCAAATAGCAGGCTCGAAAAACATATTACTGGGGTGCAGCGAGGGAAATGATGTTACACAGTAAAATGAGGAGATATCTGATTTAGACTGAGACTCTCAATCCGTAAATAATACGATACCGAACAGTGTAAACTCTTGTTAACACTTCTCAGGAAGCTGTTTCGGAACACAACATCCTGAAAACCTCAGTGTTCCTTCTTAAAATTCCAGGTTTCTAGTTCTAGTCCTCATGGAGAAAATCTATCCACATGGTTCCTAAGAGTCAACAATGACTTGATGGCACATAATCAATAAAAAAAAGTTCTAGTCCACTTGTATGGTCAAGTGTTAGAAAAAGCAGACTGGACAGAACTTCCCAGAGTTCTCTTGGACAGTGATATGGTGTCCTATCCTTTACTGTTTTTTCTACAACTGCCCTACAATCCCATCCCACTCCAGGTTTAATATTCTCCAACTACAGGCTGCCTATGAATGTCCTAGTTCATTACCTAAGGCTGACTTGGCTGCTGCAGATGCCACACGAGGGTCCACAACTGAAGCCAGAAAGGCCACAGTGCTCATAACAGGGTTGCCTGACTGGCTGAAGGGGATAGGTTGATAGGCTAGGGGTCCAAGAGAGGCTTCGGAATCTTCCAGGTAAGGATCTTCAATGGGAAGACGCAGGAAGTGCAGAATGCATTCATCCTGAGTACGACTGCCAACATGCTCAGACACTTTGTTCCAATCATCCTTGTACATCTCCAGAGCCTAAAATGCAATTCAGAGAAATGACGACAGTTTGGATATGAATGGACAAGGATCAGAAGCTGTAAGCCGGAATATTAGAGTACAGACTGCAAGTGAGAAGCTTTTCAGAAACCCCTCCTGAATCTGAGCATTTGATTTCCTAAGTTTTTGTGTGTGCTAGAGACAGAACTTCAGAAAACGCTGCCTGTACACAGTTACACAATATCTCAATTTACAGGGTAGGTGGCTATTTAAGCACAAATCCTTCCCTCGCTTAAACTCTTGTAGAAAAAGAGCCACATTTCAAATGAAAATTTCCACTGCCCCTCCAAACTGAACATGTTCAGCATGGTGTTGCCTGAACTTGGACCATTCCCGAGATTGTGATTAAGGCAAAGGACTTCGAACGCAATCTGAAATGACAGCTTGGGTTGAATCAACTTACCTAATCACGCTCCACATACTGTCCTGGAACTCGAACTGGAAGTTAACCAACGGTTAACTTCTTACGGCTTTCACAGAGCCAGCTGGCAGAAATGGCTTCAAAGTGGAAGATTCCTGCAGCAGCATCTCCACTGCTCATGTTTAGTTTTTACTCCCCACAGCCTCAAGGGAAGTGGGTGGGTTCCTTCAGTGAAATATAGAAGTGCTGAGGGTAGAACTAGCCTTTCACTCCAGAACATGGTGCCTTACACATGGATTAGGTCACCAAGTACTTGTAGTTTGCTTTTTGCTTTTTAAAAAGAAGTAATAGATGGCCACCAAAAAGATAATCAGAATCCTGGCTGGGAAAAAGGAGGGCATGCAAACTTTTGCTAGCTGCAGTTTGCCATCTTCTCTGGAATACATTGTATGGGCAACCTAAGAATGCCTTAGCATTATATGAAAACAGATGCATACAAGAAGCCGTTATTCTGGGTTCCCAAGTCCGGTCTTGCTTTCAAAGATCACGTATAAAGAAATGTCAGTGAGAATCAACTGTCTTGCAAACAGAGAGGCAGGGAAACTACTTTTAGCCACTATTTCCTCAGTGCAGATGTAATCCTTAACCATGTAACACAAACTGCATTTTCCAAACTCATTTCACACAATGGATTCCAATCCTGGTTTGTGAGTAATCATAAGAATATCGGAAACACTTGGTATCGGCCCATCTAACTTAATACTGTCTACAACGTTTACTAGTGACTTTCCAGGTTTGGGGAAAAAGCAGTCCTGGCTCTATTATTCTTTTTCATGTTTAATATTTTCTCCAACTATTGAATCAGGACCCTTCCTCAATTTGCGGCTGTGGTTTGAATCAGAAGTACATAACATGAGGTCTCAGGGCAGAACGCATTCCCAGAAATTTCTGAAGTTATCATGTTGTTCTTTGCAACATAACATAAGAGGAATATTATTAAATCCACAATCAGAAAGTAATTGCATTAACTATTTTTAAGCCACCAATTATTGATGGGGTTTTTTTTCCCTGAGGGTATATGTATGACTCCTGACATGACACTCAAAGAACAAGTAATTCTACATTCTGGGTTTCAATATGTTGGAATAGTTTAAGCTTTTACCATGACTTGTTTCTGTAACAATATTTAAGTGCGCTGTCTACACATAATATCAATTTCTGTGTAAGAATAAAAGGATCCTAAGACATTTTATTCACATATTATTTCTAAACAATTGAGCCTTTCTCTTTTACATGCAATGGCTCCTTAATATCTTTAAGATCTTCTGCAAAAGATATACAATAAACCCATAAAGCAAATAGCAGAGTACTAAAACATCATCATCCCAAGGTAAGTGTAATGCCTGGAGAGAACAAAAACTTATCAACTTACTCTTCAAATTTTAAAATTACCATTTCCACACAAGAAAATAAGAAGTCAATGCCCAATATATTTTAGCTGCTGAGAATGAAAACGAGTTGAAAATTTGGGAATAAAAGCAAGAGAAAAAGGGATGCTTAGAGAAAGCTTAGGAGCAATTGCGAGGAGCAAATTTCTATGGGCAATTTGTATCACAAGCCTTTCCATTCGCTCACCTCCAGCAGCAACAGTGTCTCCTGTTCTGTCCACTCACGAGTAGCACTGGCAGCAGCTTTGCTCTGCAGGAAGACTTGTGTTAGAGCTGACATGCCACTAGAGAGACACATGAGAAAATCCACTGTCTTTCCGCTTTTACCTTAGAAGGAACATTCTTCTTGGTGTACATGTCAGTGCGGAGTCCAAAGTTTTGCATGTCTGGTGGCTTCTCCTTGCTCTTGTCTGGGAAGTTTAACATCTGCTGGGAAGCTGTGGTTTGCTTTGAAGAGAGATGAACAAGCTTCATGTGATGTAAAGAAAGCCCGACTCTCAAGACCTCTGCAGTGCTATTTGAAAGATCACTACCACCTATAAGGAGAACAAGCAGGCATCCACCTCTAGCTCTCATTTGGGGCCAAGCTACAGCACAGCATATGTCAACCTTATGCCCACCCAGATGTGTTGGAATTTCAGCATTTCAGCCCTGAAAGTGTCTCTCTTAACCAGGTCTTCAGATACCCATTACAAACTTCCTTGGTCTGCAGCAATGAACACACAGTGATGCAGCCTATATGGAAATTATAGGCAACAACTCTAACACAGCTATGAAGAGAGAGATGGGACAATTCCATTCATGCTCATCCTTAAAAGCAGATTGACCTAACTCTGTCTCTGGCTGAATGGAGTTCCACAGTTTTCCAGAGGAAAGTATCCATGTGACATTCCTCTCTGGGCTCCCACAAGCACTAACCTCCGCTGGGAATTCTCTTACCAGCTCCGGTTTCCCTTTCACTGTCTCTGTGACAAGGTCTTCAATCTCTTTGCCCTTTCGTCCAGTCTTGGTATCGCTATCACTCTGACGACCCTGAAGCGTAAGCAAAATTCTGTCCTGTTGCCCTCTCCCATTTGTATTAATATTTTAATTTGGGAAAGCAAAGTTAATAAGATGTCTGACATGCACAAATGTGGAATTTCCTCTATGATGAAAGTTCCTTCGAATGCTTCCTTAGCAGCTTTCAGACATTTATTTTCTGAAGGACTTTTGGAGTGCTCTGATTACCACTTTTTCCTTTGCTTCTTCTCAATTTAATATAGCTTCTGGTTTATTTTTATCAAATGTTTTAACTGTTGATATATTTTCAGTTGTTGTCTATATATTTCTTTTAATATGCTTTGTAAGCCACCCATTCTTAATTATAGTTAAGAAAATTCCAAAAATACAAATAAAGAATGACATGCATTTAAATTTCTTCTCCAGGTGGCCTAAGCATTGTACACTACCTGGGGTGTTTTGGGCTGCAATGGCACCAATCCCGAAGGAGTGTCAGCCAGAACATGGAAATGAGATGTGGGTGGTGGTCCCATTGGTGTTGGTCGACTCTCTGCATCGACTTGGTAATTGATGAGTCCCCACTGTTCTAGGAAGGCATGAACCCTGCAACAGAGGAAAAGAACAGGCTCTTTAGCTCAAATCAAACGTGTGACAAATAAGCTATAGATGAAGATTAAACAGCCTTCAACAGCTAGACAAGAATGTTGATTGTCTTAAGCTAGAGAAGATGCACTGGCCACTATTTCTTTCTCGGTACATTAGAAAGTCACATTTAACCAATCTTATCGTGAAGCAGTAATGAAGACATAAGGACAAAAACCCAATTGAAAAATAAAAGCAGAGTGCTGCAAACTGCTACCGTGCTTCTGCTTGCTCAGCTAAGATACCTCATGATGGCGCAGACATCGCCAGCCAGGTTCCGACGACATGCAGTTGAGGTTAGGTATTCCTGTGGATTGAGCCGGTACGTGTCAATCATGAAATTGCGATATGCCAAGTAGCTAGAACATGAAACAAACAAAAGAGAAAACAGCCGCTTTCAACTCAAGTCATTTTGCCTTGTAAAAGTCTTCCCACATGATTAGCTCTATTGGTCCTCTTACTAACAATACTCCTAAAGGCCAATGCAGAACCTTTCCTGCCTGAATAGACTCATACAATGTTTAAGATGTAAAATGTCCTCTGACTCTCCTCCTTGCAGAGGAAAAATGCTGCAACATTTGCTATCCCAGTAGAGATACCAGAGCACATAAGAGCAGTCTTACATTTCTGGAGTCTTTGACTTGTTCTTGCCGTTGAAAAACTCAGGAAGGGCTCTCCTCTCAATGGCATGGACACTGCGGAAGAAACACCATAAAACGTTAGAGCAGGTGGGGAGGCCGGAAGAACTCAGGGAAAAAACTCACTCTCCAGCACCTGTTGTAATCAAACCACGCTGCATAACTGGGGATGATAATGTGATGGGTCTGCTCAGTCACATTGTCTTCATGCAGGTCAGGGTTCTTGGTCTGCTCTCCTTTGTTCCCAGCATTATTCTCCTCTTCATCCTGAAACCAGAAGTCTCTTGAGTAGGCAGTGTGCATGCTTGTGATGTTCTTACGACTGTGGTTCCTAACCTTCAATTTTATTAGAGGAGCTGGTATCTTGGAACGACTCATCCATGCAGCAATCCAAAACCCGGAACACAGTGTAAGACTTAATTCCAATATATTACAGACACAATTCAGGAAAAGACGGGAGGCTGGTGTACAGAAAAAAATTGCTAAGCAATGAGATAAAAATCAAGGGAGATTTGGCATAGGACAGCACTAAGACACAAAGGTTACTATGGGTGGTGTCACAGGTCTCCAAGGAAGTGCTTGTCAGTATGGTTCAGTATGGGCATAACGGAACTGGGGCTACTTCTGCTGGGATCAAACTAAGCTAATCAAACTAATCAAACAGAAAGAAGATGAACGTGCAAGGAGGGAAAACAGTAACGGACCTAGCAAAAGCTGAATCTTCTTTTACTGATTACAGGTAGTCTTCGCTTAATGATCATTTGTTCAATGACCATTCGAAGTTATGGCAGCACTGAACAATCCCCAGGTTAAAAACGTCCAACTTACAGACAACTTGTACTTACGAACGGGCTGCCTATTATTAAAAATGGTGGACAGCGTTCTCCTTCCTTGAGCCGAGAAACCACTGAAGCTGAGTGTTCTTTATAGCTGTTTTCAGTGGTTTTCAGCGGTTCATGAAAACATTGCGCAGCTTCAGCAGTTTGTCAGCTTGAGGAAGGAGAATGCCATCCACCATGTTTAATAATAGGCAGCCCGTTTATAAATATGAGCTCTGACTTACATATAAATTTGAGTTAAAAACAGAGTTAGGAATGGAACTTGTTCTTAACCCGGGGACTGCCTGTACTTATGCCTGGTCCCCAAAGTTACGGCTGTTGCAGCACCTCCACAGTCATGTGATCAAAATTTGGGTTTTTGGTAACCCGCCCAAACTTACAATTGCAGGGGCACTTCATCTCCCATCCACCCACCTATCTCACCCCATCTCTGCCCTTTTGGCTACCCTGCACAGCAGCACTCCTCGGTGGCAGCAGTGCTGGGGCTGAAGTAGAGGCCTGAGGCCTTCAGCAGTCTCAGCTGGCCACCACTGACCCTGGGCCTCTACTTCAGCCCCAGTGCCCCTAATACCAAGTGCCGCCTCAAGCCCCATGCTGACCTTCGCCATCTTCCTCCTACTGCTGACAAGACATGCTTGGCTTGGCCCTATGTGAGGCAGCTGCTGGCTGCATCAGGCCTTCTTCCCCAAGGCCACTCGCATCTTCTCCAAATAGTGTGTGCCATTCTCACGATGCTTTGGAAAGCCTTTGGAAAGCCTCTGAGGCCTTCTGAAACTTTGCGAGAAGGCTGCACCCACTGTTCTCCAAATCACACATGCTGTTCTCGCAATGCTTCGGAAAGCCTCAAGCATTCTGAAATATCGCAAGAACGGTGTGCGCTATTTGGAGAACAATGGGCGCTATTTGGAGTATGTTGCAAGCAGCCTCGGGAAGAAAGCTTGGTGCGGCTACCAGCTGCCTTGTATAGGGCCAGGCCAGGCGCACCTCATCATCAGCAGGAGGAAGATGGTGCGGGGCTTGAAGCAGCAATCCTCGACAGTGGCAGTGCTGGGGCTGAAGTAGGGGCCGCGGCCAATGGCAGCTGGCTGAGACTGCTGAAGTCCCAGGCCTCTACTTCAGCCCCAGCGCTGCTGCCACCACCAAGCAATACTGCTGTACAGGGCAGCCAAAAGGGCAGAGATGGGGGGAAGCTAGGCAGGTGGGGGGAGTTGAAGAGGAGGCAGTCCCTTACCTTACCAAGGCTTGGGGCTGGAAGGGACCAGGCCAGGAATGGCTTAGTAGCAGGTGGGTCCTTACCTAATGATCAGTGGGATTTTAATGTCGGCAACAGGGATTGCTGTTGCTAAGCGATGCAGCCATGTGACATTGAACTTTATGACTGCATCACTTAGTGACGGAAATTCCAGTCCCAATTACTTGAGATCTACCTGAAAGTGGTCATTTTGTTCCCTTAGCACTAGCTTATCCTTCCCATCCTGCCCCCATGTAAAGGGTAAGACTGTTCTGGCAGTTAAGGTACGACAAGAAGCAATAGACAGAATGCAGCATTTGATTCACCTTGCCTGCTGTCTCCATGCTCTCGTCCTCTGGCTCATCTGGAAAACAAAAACAGCAAGCACCCCAAATAAGAAATAGAAACCTCTACATTCTCCATTTGCTCTTCCATAGCTATCTGGAGAATCATCAAGGATGAATGGGGCATTTGTGAAATGGTGTGTATGTACACACACATATGTATCAAGCCATATTTAGCAAGGGTAGAAGAAGAATAAAAACATTTGAACACGCCTCAGCAGCATTTCCCAGCTTTCGGTCCAAATGACTGAAGGAGCTTGCCCAATAACATAATGGGGTACTACCTTCAGTAAAGTTTATTTCCATATCCTTCTTGTAGACCTTTTCTGTTTCAAAAGCAAATTTGCCATATCACACAAGAGATTGATTTTGAGAAAAACAAGTCTCAAGTTCTTTCAGGCTTATACAGCTACCATGTAGATTTCTGGATTCTGGCCAGTAAGCCTATGGCTCCTTGTATATTCTGGAACTCCTGGCAGATTATGATGGTTTACTGAAATTATGCAGATTTATCATTCTAGCTTTTTTGGATTTGCAGCCCAGTTTGCTGGTATAATTCCAGACACACTCCTCCTTGGCTTGGTTAGGAGAAGTAGAGTGACTGCCTCTCAATAATTTGTTTTGCCTGGTTTAAAATCTGCAGAAGACAGTTTTTCCCAAATAAATGTTCCAACATCTGTTATTCTCCCACATAACAACAGTTTATTTTAAATGAATGCACACCCTAGCAAGGAACCCATAAAATGAGAAGCAGCCATTAGTACAGCAACTCAACACCTCTTGCAAATACATTCCATCCAACACTCAAGAAATGCCTAATGCTTAATAATGGATTTACTATTTGTATGTGTTTGTGTGTGCATGCAGCCCACATAGTTGTTCTTAACAACATTTTTAGAAGTGGTTTGCCCTTGCCTTCTTCCTAGGGCTGAGAGAAAGTGACTGGCCCAGTCACCCAGCTGATTTCAAATCTAAGGCAGGACTAGAACTTACAGTCTCCCGGTTTCTACCCTGGTGCCTATAACCACTACACCAAAGTGGCTCTCACTCTGTTTAGTAGAACTGATTTTGATTTTGCCTTGATTTTAACTGTATTGATTTTACTATTATGCTTTATCTTTGTATTTTTAACTGCTCTAAGTTGCCTTGAGCTATAAGTGGAAAGGTGGGGCAGAAATGTATTTAGAAAAATTATAGACAAAAATTGTGCTAAATACCCAGCTTTCTCACCTCATCAACCAAGAGTTGAAAACACCCATTGAAACCAATCCTAGAGACACCCTCCACCAAATAAATGAGTATCACACTAAATGTATGCATATATGTAAGTGTAAAAGGCTGGGTCAGGACAAAAATAAATGTATGTTATTTTAATTTATAACTACTAATCAAAATTGTGTTTGTTTGTTTGTATATTTATTCGGCTTGTATGCCGCCCATCTCCTCCACGGGTGACTCTTAAAATAAGGTACCCTATTTACAAACTAACAGACTGTTACTTATTTCAATAAGTGAATTTAATTTCAGTTTTGATTTTCACTGCATTAATTTTGTTGTTTTACACTTTGCTTTTTTATTGTTCTCAGCTGCCTTCATGTCAGAATAAACAGAAAGGTAGGATATATACACATTCTGTAATATAAATATATACAAATTTATTTCTGTTTATATGCATATACTAATCACCTTCTCTCACAGATAAATTATTCACACAGACATATTCAAGTATGCAGAAACACGCAGAGACATTCCTCACCCTCCTTCTAAGCAAAGCATAGAATGAAAAGAGAGGAAGGGAAAGGAAAGAGAGGAAATAAAGCTGGATGGAGATGAGGCAAAGAGAGAGGACAAGCAGGCAGGAAAAGAAGGGGAAAAAAAGAAAAATGCTGTTTAGGCATTATAAACTGTTAACTAGGAAATTGTCGTTGCTCTTCCCATGCAACAACTAATCTTCAGGCTAATTTTCAAAGGTATTCATTCTATATATCAGGGTTTTTGCAGCTCTTGCCCATTTCTTTGTTTTCAACATCTTCTTATTTATCATTATAATTTATTTTATCATTTATATTAACCATCTGGAGGGAACACGTAAGTGGTGTCATCCCATTTGGAACTCATCAGGTGTGTGTCTGATGAATCCCAAATATGACAAAACCAGTCATATACTGCTTTCTAGTGGTCAATATAAATAAAATACCACACAGGATACACACTGCGTACAAACAGAAAATTCCCCCCCAAAAGAAGAGCGGGGCAGAAGTCTTTCAGAAACCTCATACATGAGGACATGACATCATGTAACATCCATATGTTTCTGCTCTGAGAGTTTAAAGGAAGGTGGACTGACTATACCATCCTAAAGACAGACTCTGTTCTTATCAGAGGATGTAAGGTGATACTTGCTCACAACTAACCATTTGGAGAGGGAGAGGGAACCTAATCTTCCTATTGCATAAAATAAATACTATTGGTCTATCAAAGGCTAAGAATATATTCTTGGTCCTGTAGTAAAAGGAGGATCATCAAAAAAAAAAAAAAAGCATCCCTTACCCAAATCAGTCATGGTGCCACCTTTCACAGGAGCAGATTCAGAATCTTTCTTCGTGTTGACTATAGAAGAGATAGCAAGGAAGGAATACTTTATTTAAAGAAACCCCTCAAGAATCATACTGCAGGCATGGGCACTCTCTTTTGGCCAGGAAGCTGCACTTTCTTCTTGTCCTCCGCCTTATTGTAACATTAGTGTGGGGTATTTTTTTTACTGTGGGGCTTAAAAATTGAAAGTGTTTAAAATGTCTAAGGAGTGTAACGGATGTCTTAAGTCTCTACAAGGTTTAAAGTCCCTATTTCCCTGCTTAATCCCCTCCAAAAGGGTCTGAAAAATTTGGCACTGCCCCCTCTGGGAGCCTTTTGGGAGGTCCGGAAGGCTCCATTTGGGGGCTAAGTAGGCAACATACAGAACGTGCACTATAGATTATCCACCTTCCACTGTCCACTGTAAAGAACACAGGTGTACTGACTAAAAGAAAAATAATCTTCTACTCATCACATGGATGCAACAATGGTACTGTTTTTGAGGGAGCTGTAATTAGTACATGCTGCACCAACCAATTCCAATATATGAAGTATGACAAAGAGCAATGGTTATGGAATTCATGAACAGCTTTAAATTCTGACCTGTTTTGGGCAGTGTGACTTCTTCAACGTTAGGAACAGGGGAAGGTTCATCCATGTCTTTTGTGAGATCTTCCTGTTCTTCCTCACGGTGGCCACGTTTGGATTTGGTGTAGGGTGTGGAAGGCCTGCAGATGGAAAGGAAAAGGCAGAGATCCAATAAACAATGTTAAGGACACTCAATTCTGGATACTATTACATCAAACTATAGTTAAATCATAATTATTTCTGACCAATGGAATACTTTCTGTTCTAGCTTTCAAATAAGAAAAACTGAGTTGAAAATGTCAGATGAATGATGATTTCACGAACTGAATCCACAGACTAGAATCGGCAGTGTTGTTGAAAACTGCTCCTGGACTTGACCTGTTAAAGGGAAGGACTTCAAATAGAGAGGGTGCTCCACTCTTGGTTATTCCAAGTCAGCTCTTGTAAGAAACTCACGGTGTTTGCCCTCAGGAATAGGGTAGGAGGACAGGCTACTCTGATTTTTCTTAAGAGATGAGGCACTTTAAGGAATATGGCAGGTTGCTTCATACCCAGACATTCAAGAAAAGCCTATCCTTTTTCTCACCCTTTCTTGGCATTTTTCTTCTTTGCTTCTGGAGTAGGTGAAGGGGAGGGAGAACGTTTCCGTTTCTTATAATTTCCCCCCTTCTTGTCCCTTCGGTCTGAATCAGGACTGTTAACCTGGAAAGAGAGAAGTCAACTCAATTAGCTAGCAGCCTTGAACTGTCTCCTTAAACCACACTGAGAATCCCTGTGCTCATCACTGAACATTTTTAAATATACAAAGGAAAACTACCAGGATCTCATAGGACCTAAGGCTTAACTAATTCCTGTGATTAATTCTGAACATATTAATTTAGAAATAAAAGTACCCTGCTGGATTTGACCAGTCTAGCTAATCCACTGCTTATTGTAAAAATTCCAACAGCCATCAAGTTCTTGACACTCCACTGGGAATTGGTCTGTATTCCAACTGAAGACTGCAATCTACCTTCATCACAGTAACCCCTGCCCTTCGCCCATTCCAGAGATGGGACAGCTAATATGTTGGTCTACTTTGTCCCTTCCCCTTTTAAAACATTCAGCCCAAATACCCTTAAGAAAAAGGACCAAGAGCTCCATTAAAAATACCACACCTCATCAGTGAGAGTCTTGGCAGAGATTTTCTTCCTCCTGGAGACAGGGCTCTTCTCATCATTTACCTCATAGTCTTCTTCATTCATCCATTCATTAAAAGTATCTGTGTCTAGGATCCACTTTGCATGAACCTGGAGTGAGGAGAAGAGAAGCCCATCACTGGCTGCCTTGAATTGAAAAAGGTAAGAAGCTACTTCCTGCTTCTGAATTAAAAGGAAGGAATTTGTTATTTTAGGAGCATCATAAAGCTCTTCTGCGACAATGCAACAGTAGTCCAATCCCAAAGCCCATCATATCACATTACCTTACGGGGTTTCTCTGGTGTGGGAGCATCCTCCACAGGGGCTTCTATTTCACTGGCTGGAATCCAAGTGTCATAACTGTAAAAGAAAGCACATAGTGAATAAAGAATCAATTCCAAAAACTAATTGCACACCACAGTCACAGCAAGTATGTCACATATTTACCTAAGCTGCCTCATGATAAGAATAAGGGAAAAACTAAGACTCAGCTAGATTAAAGATCAGTCTTTAATTATTTATTTTGCATTTACAAGTAGTGGCCAAGAAAAGAATATAGAAAATCTAAAAAATATCCATATGTATCTCTCTCCATAAACTAAGATAATTATGGAGGATTGATGCTAACCTGTCAGGGTAGTAGCCCCAGTGAAGAAGAACTTGTTTGTCTCTCTTCATGATTGGCCGAACCCATTCTTCTACAAAAACAAGACAAAACAAAAAAAGTGGAGTGATTATTATTATCCAAGTACAACTGACACTTTATTTCACATAATGATACATTTAAAGTCGCTTTTGAGTTTTCACAATGGGGCAAATTCTTCTAAATGGGAATTAAGAACTACAGTGCATTCGGAAAGTATTCAGACCCCCTTCACTTTTTTCAATTTTGTTATGCTGCAGCCTGATACTACAATTGTTCAAATTCATTTTTTTTCTCATTAATCTACACTCAGTACCCCATAATGACAAAGTGAAAACAGAATTTTAGAAATGCCTGTAAATTTATTAAAAAGGAAAAACTTTTCCTTTTTCACATGTATTTAAGTATTCAGACCCTTTACGCAGTACTTTGTTGAAGCACCCTTGGCAGCAATTATAGCCTCGAGTCCTCTTCGGTATGACGCAACAAGCTTTGCACACCTGGATTGGGGGATTTTCTGCCGTTCTTCTTTGCAAATCCTCTCAAGCTCAATAAGGTTGGATGGGGACCGTCGGTGCACAGCCATTTCCAGGTCTCTCCAGAGATGTTCAATAGGGTTCACATCAGGGCTCTGGCTGGGGCACTCTGGGACATTCACAGAGTTGTCCCTAAGCCATTCCTGTGTTGTCTTGGCTGTGTGCTTAGGATCATTGTCACGTTTGAAGGTGAACCTTTGGCCCAGTCTGTGGTCCTGAGCGCTGTGGATCAGGTTTTCATTGAGGAGATCTCTGCTCCATTCAGCTTTCCCTCAACCCTGACCAGTCTCCCAGTCCCTGCTGCTGAAGAACACCCCCACAGCATGATGCTGCCGCCACCATGCTTCACTCTTGGGATGGTATTGGGCAGGTGATGAGCGGTACCTGGTTTCCTCCAGACGTAACGTTTAGAATTGAGGCCAAACAGTTCAATCTTGGTTTCATCAGACCAGAGAATCTTGTTCCTCACAGTTTGAGAGTCCTTCAGGTGCTTTTTTACAAACTCCAAGCAGGCTTTCATGTGTTTTGCACTGAGAGGATTCCGTCTAGCCACTCTACCATAAAGCCCAGATCGGTGGAGGGCTGCAGTGATGGTTGTCCTTCTGGGACTTTGTCCCATCTCCACACAGGATCTCTGGAGCTCAGTCAGAGTGACCATCGGGTTCTTGGTCACTTCTCTTACTAAGGCTCTTCTCCCCCCGATTGCTCAGGTTGGCCAGGCAACCAGCTCTCAAAGAGTCCTGGTTGTGCCAAACTACTTCCATTTGAGAATTATGGAGGCCACTGTGCTCTTGGGAACCTTCAGTGCAGCAGAATTTTTTTGCAGCCTTCCCCAGATGTGTGCCCTGCAATAATCCTGTCTCTGAGCTCTGCAGGCAGTTCCTTTGACCTCATAGCCTTTGCTCTGATACAGTATGCGTTGTCAGCTGTGGGCCTTCTATAGAGAGGTGTGTGCCTTTCCAAATCATGTCCAATCAATTGAATTTACCACAGGTGGACTCCAATCAAGGTGTAAAAACAGCTCAGCAACTATCAAGAGGCACCTGAGCTAAATTTCAAGTGTTATTGCAAAGGGTCTGAATACTTATGCCAATGTGATATTTCAGTTTTTCCTTTTTAATAAATTTACAGACATTTCTAAAATTTTGTTTTCACTTTGTCATTATGGGGTACTGAGTACCCCATATGAGTAGAGTATCCCCTAATGAGAAAAAAAAATGAATTTGAACGATTGTAGTATCAGGCTCCAACATAACAAAATTGAAAAAAGTGAAGGGGATCTGAATATTTTCCGAATACACTGTATATCCATAATGAACCTGCTCATGCATAGAAGTTATCTTCAGATTCCATATATATTAAAATATTGTAATGTACATTAAAATAAGTTAAAACAGTAGCAAAGTGTGACCGTTCAGAGAAACAATGTTCCTTGAATTAGGTGGGAAGTACCATTCTTCTAGAGATGCCCACTTAATAGACACAGGGCAGGAGGACAGTACAATTCTATTTGTTACCAGGTTTCTATGAGAATATCTTTAGATACTATAAGACAACCTGTTTTCATAAACATTAAGGAAAGATTTTTAAGCATTAAGAACTGTATTTCACAGTCTTCCCTCCATTCAGAGGGCTAATCCTTATAGATGGAGCTATTGCTGATTTGAAGCCCCCTATGAACTTTCTACGTGAAATGCTATTATTATTTGGTGCTTTAGATCTATTTTACTAGCCTTTTACAAAATAAAATCACAGACAAAGTCTGCTTATTGGCATAGTGTCTATATGACATAGACGGGAGAATAGATGAACAATAACCGAACTAATGAAAAATGTATAAATAAAACTAGAAGTAAATTCAAGATAAAAGCCAGCAGGAAAAAAAAGATAGTGTCCTTGAAAAAGAGATGGCTAACAATTATTAGGAGTCAGAGCTAGATAACAGCAGAAAAAACATACTCTGAGAATTATACATTATGGGATATGGAAAGAAAAAATTGTAATGGATCTTAGACATTAAAGATATTGTAAGAATTAAGAGTAATAGCTTAAATATTTAGCTTTAAAAGAATATAAGTATTTCACTTTCCTTTTCTACAACTTAGACTCCCTCTCTTTATTTACAAATTCATCAGGGTCACTGCTGTTTTAAAATGGGATTTCTTTCATTGCAATTGTACTTATTCCATTTACCCACAAAGCCACTGGAAATAAAATCCTTGAACACATTAAAAGAAAGTACAGTAAAACTTCAATTTAACAGATCATTTGGGGTCAGGGATGTCCATTAAATTCAAAAGTACATAATCTACCTCAATTCATGTCATTTGCATAATCACATGACTCATGTGAATTGCATCATTTGCTGTAAAACCTTAATTTAAATCTTCATCCTTCAATGGAGGTGAAATCTAAATTTAAAAAATGTCCATTGTATCCAAAGTCTGTTAAACTGATGGTTTATTGTAGTACTGCATTCTGTAATATACAACTACTTATTTAAAGAGAACTGATAGCATAAACCAGCATGCACTGCGGTATCTAAATTTGAAATATAAATAAATAAATAAATGATTGCTCTGACCAAAATCAGAGTGAAATCTCACCTTCTTCCAAGCTACCAGGAACAGGGAAGGCAATATGGGAGGCACTGTTCTTATCTTCAGTTACTGTTCCCTAAAGAAAAAAAAAATAAAAAGTCATGCAAACATCAAGATTTAAATCATACAGGGGCCACATGCAGCTCAAAATGCTTTTTCAATGCCTTCAAAGTTCCTTTTGATCATGGTGTTGAAGTATGGTTACATACAACCAAAACCTGACAACATTGCTTTCCATAATTTTTGATAAGCAACTGAATAAAAGTTTTAATCTTAGAAAAGATTTAAAATCCTAGCTTTCGTCATTCACCAGTGTGACAAATTCATGCTCTTCATCCCTTTAGTGAGCTCTGTTTTGCAGTCTCTAGCACGTGGAATATTTGCCCAGCTCTGATTTAGACTATAAGTCATATATACCATTAACACTGCTATACTGTTAATAGCTAATCAAGCACAATTCCACAGTGCTAGTCCTTACTGTTAAATGGCCTTTCCCAATCTTGAATGTTCAGTCTTTGTGCCATCAGCTGCTCTGAGGAACCAAGCTGATGCAATGCAGTACACGGAGCATGTCCCAGTACCATTCTGAGGTTCTATTTCAGCTACTCTTTGGAACAGCTATTAAACTGCAAACTTAAGTACATTTACCAGGATCGAAATGCCAAGTAAGGAATAGAATGCACGTTTTCAAAAGGACTTCACATATAGTAACATCTCATTTTTAAGGTGCCATCCTATTCTGCAGAAAATCATTTACTGCTTTCCAGTACAATGATGTTGAACAACTGTATCTATAAACCAAACAGTCACTTCAGGTGCAATAGGAAAAAAAATTAAGGGCTCTCTTCAGAGAGATTCAGCAGCAAAACAGTTGTACATCATTCTATGAGTTAATATTATTTCTTATCCTGAAGTACAACTGGACAAACATCATGCAGTTCCATCTTTGTAGACAAGGGGAAACTGCTGTGAATTTTGGGGGTTGCAATCCCATTATATATGCAAGATGTGCAGTTGGGCAAAGGATACAATATATAACAAGAGGAATGGAAGGCAGTGAGGTCCAAGATCTGCCATTCCCTCACTGAGTTGCTGTTTTACTGTCTTGCCCACCTGATGTCGTTTGACGATGTCTTTCAGCTTGGCTTGTAATTTGGGGTCAATGTCTGGATGCAGATAAATGTTAGGTCGGGACAGACAATTGTTCTGAAAAAGAAAGAAAGAGAGGAAATTAATACCTTGGGCTCAGATAAAAAAGTTTCCTATCTGGGATGAAAGACAGACAGACAGACAGACAGGAGAGAGGAGGGGAGGGGAGGGGAGGGGAGGGGAGGGGAGGGGAGGAAAAGAAAGCCACTTTACCTGTACCAAAGATTTTTCAATGGTCATGAACATCTCCACATTTCGGTCCATCCGTGATGGATTCTGGAAATCGAAACGCCGCCTTTTTGGAAGAAAAACAACAACAACCTTCAATAAAAAACACAGTTCATCCATTGTAAATAACCTATTTTACAAGTAGGCAGGATAGAGGCATTTCATAAAGCCTGATGTCTGAGGCTGGACATCCCAGTAAGGCCACAGAGCAAAACCTGCTACTATGGATCCTGATTCATCCTGGATAACAGACTGACTTCTACATGAAGACTGTTCTTTCTATCAATCACTTTTTCTCAGCCCAACCTATCTCACATTTGTTTTTATTTTATTTATGTATTTATTTCACTAGGCTTAATCACCGAAAGGTTTTCCATTCCTGACACACGGAATAAGACTGCATCTATCGATGATATGGTGTTGCCCAAACATGCAAACCTGGCATCTATGGCTGAGAAATGGCTGGGCTTTAGGCTCTATAGCAGCTATGATGCTAAGGCCAGGGAAGAGAGAAGAGGTTGCTGTAACTATTTCTGAGACTCTTGTGATGATGGGAAGCACTGCCCTGGAGGTGGGCCACACAGACAAGCTAGGGCTGTTGCTGGGGTACTGACTGCCTAGCAGTGGCTCTCTACAACCTCCTGGACCTCATCTTGAGATTGTGACTGAAGGAGTTCCCAAGGTTTTGGTCATGCCCTGGAGGGTGATTTCAGTGTAACCCATGAATTCATGGCTTCCACAGGATTATCACAGGCAATTGTGTCTCCAACACACATGGGGAAGTACATGTGGGGAGGCACACACTTGATTTGGTCTTTACTTTGGAGCAGGCGATGAACTAATGGGATCACTTCAGAGACAGGATCTGAAAATCTGATGCACACCTTTTGTTTGCACCTAGATGGGGAGAGTGTGGCCCACTTGGTCCTATTAGACCTCCTGCTCACCTTCAATACCGCTGACCATGACACTTTTCTGGATCACCTGCAAGGGTTGGGAGTTGGGGACAACAGTCTGTGCTGGTTCTACTCCTACCTCAGTGGGCAGTTCCAATTGGTAGTCATGGCTGTGGGGATCGGAGCTCCAATCCCTGGGAACTCTACTGTGGAGTGCCTCAAAGCTTGGTGCTTCCATCCATGTTATTTAACATCTATATGAAACCACTGGGGGAGGTCATTTGGCAGTTCAGGGTGAGCGTCATCAATATGCGAATAACATCCAGTTATGCATTGCCACCTTGGACCAAGCCAAAGATGCCATAGAAGCCTTGAAGCAGTGCCCAGAAGATCTGGATGGGGCAAAACCAGCTCAGATTAAATCCAGCCAATTTTGTCAACAGACATCTGAACAACTCTGTAACATTGGCTACTGTAGTCATTCTTGATGAAGTCACACTCCCCTTAAAGGGGCTAGTTTATGACTTGAATATTCTCCTGGAGCCTGCTTAAACCGCAGATGGAAATTATGACTCCAGTTAATGCACCAACTGCAACCTCACTTGGACCAAGATGCCCCTGTGACAGTAACCCATTCCCTGATCACCACTCAACTGGACTACTGTAACATGCTCTACCTGGGGCTGCCCCCAGAGGTGACCTACAAGCTACAGCTGGTACAAAATTCAGCAGCTAGACTCCTGACAGAACAACCCTGTCAGGCTGGTATAACTCATATCTTGAAGTCACTGCACTGGTTGCCAGTTGGCTTCCAATCCCAATTCAAAGTGGTGGTCATTACTTTTAAGCCCTTTTCAGTGCAGCACTGGCATATATCAGGCAACACCTTGTAAAAATTGAATCTGCCTGTCTGATCCAATCATTAAGACAGGGCCTGTTACAGATTCCCCTTCCTCACGAAATTCATGGGGTATAGACCAGGTATAGAGAGTAAAGAGGATGACCTTGGCAGAGAAAAGGAAGATCCACTACCAAGGCAACAAGGAGATAAACATTTCTTAAGCCCAAGTGAGGAGGAAAGGTTTATGAAGATGTCTCAAGATAGGCACCCCCCTTGAAGACAAAAGAGGGAGGATGGGAAGCTCATTCAGATTTGTAAGATTCTGGTACTATAGCCAATCTTAACAAAAGTAATTTTAGGTCTATGTGGCATCTGTTTCTTGGTCCAGTCTAACTCATAGGACTGACACTAGGCGGCAAGCTTTCTGAGTGGAAGTCCCCACTTTGTGAAATGTCCTTCTCCCACTGGTACAGATAGCCCCAACCTTGCTGACATTTTGTAAACAGACCAAGGCAATCTTATTTCAGCATATATTCAGCTCTTAGTTTATTTGTTGAGTTTTATGGGTGCCCATGGTGCTTAATGATGACTTTTTAGAAAATATTATTTTAATTTTGCACCCTGGGCTTTTATTTGCTTTGACCTTGTACTCTGCCCAGAGTATAACAGGAATGGAGTGAGCTATAAATACTGTGAAATAAATAATAGAAGACATTTAAGATAGGTCAATAGGAAGACAAAATACACAATTTCAATTACAACCCAGTATGCCACTGTTCAATAGCCCCAACTTCCAATACAATGAAAGGGAAAAGGAAGTGTAAAGCAATAATGCAACAATCCTAACACAGATACAATTTATCGCTTCTTATTAAACATTAAAAGTTTCCAAATATAACATTAACTTCTACTTGAAACAGGTTCTTCTATCATAATGATATAAAAACACAAACTCCTATTATTTCATGACACATAGTGAGAACAGTAAATAGAAGGCTTACCATCCTTGGTCACTCTTGAATTTATAAGCTGCTGCAAGGATGTGACACAGGGCACCACCAGCTTTGAAATCTAAGAAACTTTTAATCTATAACAGGCAGAGAAAGCAAAACAAGGGGTTAATTCAGCTTCACCTACTCCAAAAGCTCCTTTTCTCTTTCTTTCCCCTTTCTCTTTACATTTTCATTCTTTTCCTCCCTTCTGTCCCTTTCTATTGCCTCTTGCTCTTCAAGCAAATGGAGCATTTGTTTCCCAAAGCTTAATTACCACAACAGAAAGGGAAAAGTTCAGGGAGACCACATTACACAGGGAGGCTAGAATTAATTTTATTTTCCTAATTGCCAGGCCCTGATCCTTCCCTGGCTCTATCTAAAAAAATAAAGCAATTCCACTTTGCACAAACTTGCACTTTGCAAGGTGAATTTGCACAATGTCTTGCTTTCTTTCTTTTTGCTATGCCTAATTACTATGTATTAGAAAGAAAGAAGGCTGTAGCTCAGATTCAGAGGTCATATCTGATCTATGCTGTAGATGTTGCTCCCTGAAAAGTTAGCTTTCTATTTTCACAACAACCTAAATAATAAACTGCAAAGACTTAAAGGAACTATCAAAGTACAGCAGAAATAATTTTTTCAGCATCAAAATCTGTCAGCCTGGATCAAAATATAAAACAGTTCTGTTCTGTGTGAATACAATAATTAATAGTTAGTGTATTTTTCTCTTAAGAGTAACGTTACATGATTGCAGACAACATGACTGCATTAGAAGATATGCACTATGCTATCCCACAAAGAACTAACCACCGGTAAAATACATGGTTTGTGTTTGCAATCCCCATGATGCTACATAGAACTTCTCAGACTTATTCCATACATTATGCAGAATGTAATCCTAGAATTCTGATCAGTGCCACTTCAAATTACAGGTAAAATTTTGTTTGGTGATGTTTCTTTACATAAACAGCTCTATAGCACATCAAGTAAAAAGATTTAACATGCCTCTTCCCCTAATGTACTTACTTCCTACATACAGGAAGACCTTTATATAGAGAAAGGTCTTAAAATAACTGCTGAAGATTCTAACGGAACATTATTCAAGTCTCACAGTTTTAGACTACACAAGGGGCTACTGCTGTGCTGAATAGCATCAATCTTTCTATTATCTTCTACATTACTGGAAATTGTTTCCTTAAAGATTAAGAAAACTCTGGCACTTACTGGCAACTTTGTGAGTGGTGCATTGCTGACATGCTTCCCAAATACCTCCTCTTGGAACTGCAGCAGCTGTACCACTAGGTTGGATAATGACTTATTGGTAGGGGGCTCCGCTTGAATGTACTGCAGGAAAAAAAAAGGATTGAGCCTTTAGGTAAACTGAAACCAAGTCTTCCTAGTAGCTACTCTTTTAAACCATAACCAAGCAGCACCAAGAAAGCATTCACCTTCAATTTGTGGCTTCCAATGACTAATAGTAGGTTAAGTCCTAACCTAAAATGGGTTTTACAGGGAACATTAGAACTTTTTTCTTTATCTTGAAAGAGAAAAGAAATAGAGAAAAGGAAATTCAGGATAATATAGGAAAGCATTAAAACTAGGTGACGTTTCATTAGCTAGGATTAAAAATAGATTCCAGGTGTTATTATCAAAGGGAAGATACCGCACTTCTCGAGAGATCCAGTTCCACATGCAAAGCATCAGAATTTTCCTTTCTAGAATTTATAACTATTAGGTATACCAAAGCTGCAGTCACTTAGTACACTTAGTATACTTTCTAAGGTATCTTAGTGGGCCGATTACAACAGATTTTATTTCACAGTACATGTGAACCAAATTGTGTAGACAAACAACTTTTAAATTTCTCAACAGGACTGTGGACACTGGTCCATGTCTCAAAAGAAATTGCAATCAACATAAGTATCTCTAGCAAAAAAAAAAATGAAAAAACCCTATCTAATTGCTAACAACAATTGCTAACAAAAAACCCCCTATACTACTACCTAATTGCAGGGTGGCAGGGGCCTCAGAGTGCAGGATGGCAACTGTGGTTGGGACTGGGCAGGGGCAGTTGCGGCTTTGCGCCGTGCTCCTGGGCCGTGCTTTGGCTGAACTTCACACTGCAGCTGCTTTTTGGGGCCCCAAATCCACTGTGTGCCAAAAAGCCCCTTTGTGCCATACTCCTGGGCCAGGCTGGGGCTGGGCTTCGTGCTGAGGCTCAGGGGCTGCTTTTTGCAACCCCAGAGCCATGGCGTGCCAAAAACCCCCTTTGCACAGAAAACAGCCTCTGAGCCACAGTGCAGCAGGAATCCCAGCCTCAGCTTGGCCCAAGAGTGTGGCACAAAGGGGCTTTTTGGTGCGCTGTGGCTCTGGGGCTGCAGCCGCAGCACAGTACAAAGCCTAGCCCCAGCCTGGCCCAGCAGCCAGGCCAGGCACACCTCAGCAGCAACAGGAGCAAGAGGACAGTGAAGATAAGCTGGGGCAGCAGAATACGGGGCAGCCGGGGTCTTGGAGTGCAGGGTGGCGAGGGTGACCATGGCTGGGATTGGGATGGGGTGGCTGCAGCTTCCCAGGGCCTGGCAAGCAGCCCCAGAGTCATGCGGTTCAGGGGCTGCTTGCCGTCCTGCAAGGCAGGGTGCAGTGGCCAAAAGGGCAGAGATGGGGGAGAAACAGGCGAGTGGGGGGAGTCGGAGGCAGTCCCTTACCTTACTGAGGCTTGGGGCTGGGAGAGACCAAGCCCGGAATGGCTTGGATTGGGGTGGGTCCTCAGCTAATGACCTACGGAATTCGCTTAACGACTGCAACGGGAAGTGCCGGGATTGCAGTTGCTAAGTAATGCGGTCAGGTGACATCTCACTTTACAACTGTGTTGCTTAGCAATGGAAATTCTGGTCCCAGTTGTGGTTGTAAGTCAAGGATTATCTGTATCTTCAATTTGCTCCAGAGGACTGGGGGACGCTGATGCAAAACCTGGGAGTCACAGGAAGAGAAGTTCTTCTCTTCAGGTTTGTTACTGGGAATAGCTTCTGCTGGTATTAGCATACCAATGGATTAGGGCTGATTAGTATGGAGACATTGTAAATTTTGACACATTTTATTTTTATTTATTTATATTTCAAATTTGTCACTGCCCATCTCACTGCAGCTAATATAATAGCCTATTATATTCCTCCTGCTTTCAAATTCTACTTCTTAGTAGCCTTGCCTACGATCCTACTGGTTTTTAAGGAAGTACGTTAGCTAGGGCAGAATGAGATGCACGGGGAACTTTCTTTTCCTCTTCAAAGAAAAAAGGACATAATTTTCAATTTGGGGCATGGGAAGGAAAACAGTTATTGAATATAATTAGGCCAAAAACTAATTCTGTACATATTTATTTAGAATTTCATCCATGTTCAAAGCTGTTTATTTAGTTCAAGTGTATATTGGACTACAAATGTTTAAAAGTAGTGTTTTTTAAGCAAATATGTGAGTTTTTAAAGAAATAACAATGTTTATAACAATTATATGTCACTATTATATAACAGTGCACTATTGCATTATCCTTGACAAAGATCAAGGATCTGTAACTTTCCTTTATAGGTAGAATATGGGCTTACTTACCTATGCATAAAAATCACTCAGCTGTTGATTTGGCCAGAAACAGGAATGTGTGTATGTGTATGTTGAAGGGGGAAATGCCTACATGGAATTTGCTTAGCAAAATATCAGCTTCCATTGTTGGACTGCCTGTTACTAGTTTTCAGTAATATTAGAGGACCTAGAAAGAGTGTTCACCAGTGTCGACATTCTTGAGTTTAGGAAACAAATGGGAAAGGAAATTGGCAAGAGATATGAACTTCCAGGGAACTGGTGAACTGTCAGGTCAAAAGCTGTCACTCTAAAGGGTTGCCTGATGATTCAGCCACTCTCCTTCTCTTAGAAGGTCAAAGGTAAAAGCCTGGGAACCAAGGCTCTGTGCTGCTTGCAGAAAGGATGCAGTCACCAAACAGAAGAGACCTGAAGACATAAAACAACCAGGAGTATTTCTACCTGCCTTTCATCTAGCTTAATATGGCCCAGAGTCCCTCCTTCTGTACTGTTTTTGGGCATAAATGTATGGATATGTGTGTGTACATGTGTGTATATGTCTATAAAACAAATTCCATGAATTTTAATACTAGTGTTTGGGCTTTTAGCTCCTTTCACTTGACTAGAGGCTGAAAAGAAAATGTGAAAAGAGCAACTAACTGAACATGCAAATAGCATGGAAGAACAAAAGCAGTAATTCTGATTGTCTTCCTGACTAGAATTCCTTTGCAAGAATGAGGCCCAGATATAAAACTGCAAGCAAAGCATTGCCAATTTTTGTGAACAAGAATACATTTAAAGAAATAAACAAAAGCAAAACTGAATATCTAAAGAAGATTAAAGGGAGGATTAAAGAATTTCTTCTGGAAAAATAAGAATAAGCACAACACGTCCATCTCCAAAAGAAAGATGCTTCACAACCTGTAAGCTTCTGTAGGCCAAAGGCCACAGTTATTATAATTAGGAAAGAAATTATTGAAGTCAATTATGGGTTGCTTATACAAGCTGGAGTGTCAACAAATGAAAAATGAAAGCTTCAATGGAAAGGAAGGACTTGCAGTCCACAGGACAATAGGGCAGCAGGTGAAACCAGCCAGATGCTAAAAGGTCAAAGGGGGAGTCTCTAATTCAACCAGTCTGGAACTGAAACAACCAGAGATAATTGCAAAAAGGGAGGATCTGCTATTCTATCAGGAATCACTGAGCTACGAGGGGCAGAGTGGATTCAAACGATCGGTGGTTTATTTTGGCTGAGAAAAGCGGGATCAGTAGCAGGGTGGGGTGAAAAGGGGCATTTTGAAGAGGGACCACGGCTTTAAAGACCCTTCCGGGGCGGTGGGGTGGGGTCAACAGAAATCCCACCATCTGCCTCTACGAGGGAGGGGAATCTCGCCTCTCTTCAGGTCCGCGTCCCTCCTTCCCAGTTTGGCAATGCCATCAGCACCCACCCCGCCTCCTCCCCCAAGGGGGCCCATCTTGCTGGGAAAAAAAAGGAAAAAAACACAGGAAAGGAGAGACGTTGGGTATCTGCGGGGCACCTCGGCCTGGGAGGAAGGCGAGCGTGGCAGCTCCTGCGACGGGGTGCAGCTGCGGCGGAGGGGAAGAGGAATGGGAGGAAGAGAAGCGCCCTTTCCCTCCCCCGGGAGCTTCCAGAAGGTGTCGCCTAAACGGCGGGGAGGAGCACCGGCAGGCCCAGGCCTGGCCAGGCCGGTACCTTCTTGTAGTTCTTGCCCAGCCAGACCCGCGCGCTGTCGAACTGACTAACGGTGTCCGAGGCCTCGTAGTACTTGACGTTGGGGCCGCCGTCCTTCTTCCGCACCGCCATTTTCCCAGCGCCGCCGGCCTGGGCCGCGTCGCTCTCTCCCTGCGCGCCACCACCGCGGCCGCCAGCGCCTCGCTGCGCCCTCTGCCGGCCGCGTGAGCGCTCTGCCTCCCGCCCCGGGAAGCAGCGGCCCCTGCCGGCGAAAGGGAGGAGAAAGCCTGGTCGCTCCGTGCAGCCTGTCTCGGTGCGCCCCCTGCTGGCCGAAGGCCGCCTTACACGGAGCGCAAGGCGGGAAATGCCTTCGCCGAAAGATCAGCCGTGAGAGCCAGTCGCTCATAATAAAGGAACGCGCTTGTTCTGTGTGCCTTTAATCCTACGGCGGGGTGTGTGTGCGGGCAGGGGGCTAGATCAGGGCGGCTTCGCTAAATTTAGGCTTTAATAGGAGCCACTTACATTTCTATCATTCTGATACTCCTCTACAGAGCAGGAGGAAGGATACCCAACCACCGTGACGATCGCATCTGGAAGGGATCAGGGGTGAATTTCTATTTCCACCCCAAGAAAGACGACAACGGGTGAGGAGGGAGGTGATATCCAAAGCGTCTAGGGTGTGTTAAAGAGCTGGGCTCGAAATCGCCTGGGGAGCAATGAGGCCAAGAAAGCCTCCCGCCTGTTCTGGTTGCGATCCCAAAAGGTCTCCCTCGGCACGACGCGGTCGGGTCGTGTGAAAGAAACACTTGGGTCCGTCGTTTCGGGGAGACCTGGCGTCCGGATCGGCTTGTTTTCACGTCCGTTCCCTCCCTTTCAGAAGAGCCTCTTTCGTATTGCAAGCCTGCGGGCAGGGACGGCCTTGTTTTGTGTGGAAAACACGTCGCCGTTTTTTGAAAGTGTTTCGGCACCAGACGAACGCTTCTCCCTTCATGGCTTATTTGCACCTCTTTCGGCTCAGTGGCAAGGGGCCGGCGCTTCCCTTGGCCAGGCAGAGGGAGTGGGAAATCCTTCAGGAGGGATGTGGCAGCGTCACCGTCAGGTCATTTCCTTTAATACTGTACCATGATTAGAAAGGAACTCTGTATATGCGCAGGAGCTCTTCTTGAGTGCTAATGCACGCTTCCTAGGGCTGACAATAAATCATTCGGGGGGGCAACCTCAAGTCTTCTGCAAAGAGGAGACCAGAACAGGTTAGCTTGGGGGTGGAGGAAATAAGACGACGGGAAAAAGTTAAAGAGGGACGAGTCGGGGAAGGGGGGATGAAGTTCAAAAATGGAGTCCGTGTTGCGACTACGGAGGGGAGACGGAGGAGCCGCGCAGGCGAGAGGCAACGAGCGTCAAGGCGGGCAGGCCGAGAAAAGAGCACCGGTGCTTTCTTTCGGCCGGGCGCTGAGTTGGGCTGGCGGGAGAGCTTTCCCCCTCGCCCCTCCTCTCCCGAAAAGCGGGTTTCCGCCGCGGCGTCCTCTTCCTTCTTCCTCACTTTCCGAAGAGGAAAAAAAAAATACGTCCAGCCTCTCGAAGGATCTGTCTAGCTGGAGCTCCACGCAACCCTGGCCCGAGAGTCACGGTGGCCGAGTGGTTAAGGCGTTGGACTCGAAATCCAATGGGGTTTCCCCGCACAGGTTCGAATCCTGTTCGTGACGGCGATCTCGTTTTGACGGCGCGCGATCCCACCTGCTTTTGACGAACGCCGGCTGGAAAAGGAAGCCCGGTGGAAAGGAATGGAAAAGACGCACGGCGGACTGGAAAGAGGGCGAGGCGTTCCGACGTTCAAGGCAGGCCATGTGAAGGAGCCCGACTGGGCGGGCTCCAGTTGGAGAAAGAAAGGAGGACGTACGCTGGTGGAGCTCGCTAGCTTGTGGATCACGCGCTTCATAGACCGAGATCCTCCCTGTTCAGGCAGGGCGTGGACGGAGAACAGCTGCGGCGCAGCGCATCCCCCTTTTCAACTCGGGAAGCAAACTCGCTTTAGGGTGGCTTTATAGTTTATATACGGCTGGGGTTGATTTTTGTTGTAGCTACAATTGCAAAGGGTGAAAGAGAAGGAAACGGTATCAACGCACCATTTCGGTAGCTTGCCAAGCTAAGTATGCGGAGGTGACATGTCCATCTAGATAATCAGGAGTTCATTTGTTGGGGTCTTTCTGCTGTAGAAAATGTAGCCCTCCACATTTTGTAAATAAATTCGGTAAAGCAATAACATCTCCCAATACACAGCATGTTTTTGAAGAAGCTGGCAACAGGATATAAAAAAAGGGCTGCTGCAAGATACTTTTCCGATGATCCCCAAAGCCGTTTTTACTGTATTACGGGTACCAAATCTGAACAACTCCGGGTGGCTTCCAAAGGATTAAAAACCTCAAAATACCCCCCCTCCAAAAAACGCCCCATCCTGGGGCAAACAAATTCCACTTACGCACAATTTGATGGGTTCACACAACACCTTGGCCCAGACATTCTGAGGGAAGAGCCAAGTCTTAAAAGGCCCTCCTAAAGGCCGTCAGGGTTGTGGGGGCAGAGGTGGTGTTGCCCAGGGTGAGGGCGGCAACAGGGAAGGTTTGCCTCCTGGGTCCCCTGGGGGATGTTTTATTGAGGGCACTGGAGCATGCTGGCGGGTCTGATCTTGTGGGACAGGCAAAGACAATTGGAGACCAATGGTCCTGCAAATCTCTAGGCTCTTCAGCTTCTCCTAAATTGCCACTAAATTGTACTTTTCAATGTGACAGAAAAATGGAGGTTATTGCTTATTTATTTATTAGGTGCCCAAATCCAAGTTCAGAATATTGGAGGTATTTCTGGGGGACGATCGGATCAGGGAAATCAAGGATAGTCCGTTCACTTTGCATCAATTGAACCTGGGTTCCACCTGAAGTCCAGAGGGTCCTTGCTGACTTTTGAGAACCATCTTGGAACAGCGTCTCACCGTGGTCAGCCTGGGTTGTGCTGCGCTGAGAATGTAAAGGAAGCCCCTGGCTGCCCCATGGCTTGGGAGAGGGGGTGAAGAGCAGCCGCTTTGAATTAAAGAAGCGCAACCATCAGGAACTGGCAGAAGCCAAGTCTGGTGGCTTTGGGGAAAAGGCTGCCTCAATGGAGAATGGCCCCATTTCTATTCCCTTTATATACTTTGTGGCACAGTCTGCCTGAAGCTCACACAGTATGTATGCCATGCCAAGCCTGAAACCCTAGGAAAAGTATTTCCTGTTTGGTTTTCTAGAAGCAGAAGGGAAATTATTTTCCCAATTCCTACGCTGTCTTCCTACTTTGGAAAATGCCATTTTCCAGGCCCAGTCTGATTGGGCAAAGCTATTACAATACAGGGCAGCTGTCAGTGAAAACATTCCTCAGGAGAGTAGGTAAATTGAAGCTTGTTACGCCTGTGAATTGATAGCGATATTCAGATGACTTGTGTGACCTCAAGTTGACTCCTGGCAACAGCCTGGGCTAGTCCACTGAGTTATTCTTGGCAAGATTTTGGAAGTGGCTTGCCATTGCCTGCTTCCTAGGGCTGAGAGGGAGTGACTGGCCCAAGGTCATCCAGCTGGTTTCATGCCGAAGGCGGGACTGAACTCACAGTCTCCGGGCTTCTAGCCTGTTACCTTAACCACTACACCAACTGGCTCTCTTGGAAAGTCTATTTGTTTACAGTATTTGACGTTGCTGTTTGGCTTTCCATGCCACTTATTTATTTGGATTGGACAACCTGTGCCATCCAGATATTGATGAACCGCAATTCCCAGCATTCATTGCCATGGGCCATGTTAATTGCACTACTGGGAGCTGTAGTTCAGCAACACCTGAGTTCCCCAACCCTGTCCAAATGCCTTAATAAATGCTTTGATGCTAAACACAGGAAAGTAGCACAGTATCTATAGCAGTCCATGGACCCAGGAACACCATCTTCACCTGTTTTTGAGAATTATCTTGCCGATACCAAATAATTATTTTCATTATTTTCTTCAGGCTCCATGTGGCTCCAGAGACATTTAAAGGAAGTAAAGGTGGAAGGCAGCTGTAGGATAGCACTTTATTATGAAGCAGTAGCAGTCCCCCTCCTACACCCAAATACAAAATAAAAATAAAAAAGGCAGAGAGCAGACATACAGCTACTATCTGGTAATTGGCAGAAAGGCAAAGAGGAAAAGACACAATCTGAGGAAGCAGCAGGGGAAGACTGTGGAAAGTTGACCCAACTGGGCTGGGATGAAGGAAACATAGCCTGGAGATTTGGGGGGAGTTATGTGAGGATTGGCTGAAGTGAGAGTTTGTGGGTGGTTGAATAGGAGAGTTTAAAAGGAGAGTGCTTGTGTTTGGGAGTTTGTATTCAGAATTTTGGACAAGTTACTCATCATTTAGCATTAACTATCTGGCCTTCTGTGAAATGTTTAGTGACCAGCTACACAAGCCACTGCAGCCTTTTAACTGTTCTTCCTCACCTACGAGTATTAATATTTCAGATGTGCCCACTGGCCCAAAAAGTTTGGAAAACTATACTGTAAACCTTGAGATTAGAGCACAAAATAGGCAGTGCTACATCAAAAACTAAGTGCAATGAATATTATACCCCATAGAGGGCAGCAATACACCATATAGGCTAACACACCTATGATTTTGTAACAATTATCTACTCCGATTTTCCTGTTGCAGGCAAATGAAATAGATGGAAAGAATATGGACATTTATACAAGAAAGAATATTTGCACATAGGCAGAAGACGTCAAGTACTATTGAAGATGTATATGGTACATGTCGACTTAGAATGGTCAAAGATGCAATTTCCATTTGTATTGTTTTGGTTCAAACAATATACAGTAATACCTCGGTTCACGAACGCTTCTGTTCACGAACAATTTGGTTCACGAACAGCACCGTTCGCAAAATTTTGCTTCCGTTTGCGAACTCCGCATCGGGTGACGAACAGGATCCGCGGCCATTTTCCCTGCCGTGACACGTGGTCGTGGCTTCCTGTAGGGAGGGGGACTCTCCCTCCAAACAATAACCGCCTCCCCACCCGCCTTCCTGTCCTCCACGCCAGAAGTCGCCTCAAGCAAGGTTAGTGTTCTCTCTCTTCGTACAGTACTGTACTGTACTTGGTTTCATATTTTTGTGGTTTAAAAAAAAATACATATGGTTCAGAACAGATTAACCGTATTTACACTGAACCTTATGGGAAAATTTGATTCGGTTGGCGACCAAAATCCGTTGGTGACCACATTCGTAGGGGTCAGAACAGATTAACTGTATTTACATTGAACCTTATGGGAAAATTTGATTCGGTTCGCGACCAATTTGGTTTGCGACCAGTTGTGGAACGAATTAAGTTCGTGAACCGAGGTACCACTGTAACTGGGAATTGCATCTTTGACCAGAAGTCTATAGAGACCTGAGGAACAGAAGGGCTGGTATATCTGGGTAGCCTAAATCCAGAATACTAGAAGGAGTTTTCAGTATCTCCTTGAGGCCATCTAATGGCTACCTGAATTTCTGCAGCTCAGGTACAATAGTTCTAATGAATAATGAAACACACTTTGTCATCATCAATTCTCCAAAATAGCAGACATTCTCCTTGGAACTGAAGGTAATCTAATTCAGAATTTAATCATCATCCTCCAGATGATTTGGACTACAAAAAGTCCAAATGAATATGGCCAACAAGTAACGATGACTGAAAACATCCAGAAGGCATCAACCTCTAAATATTTCTTCCCTAATTTAAATATGCTCCAGTTTGCCCAACGCGCTTGGGCTCAAGCATATAGCCATGCTATATGGGCACCATTATTCCATCACACCTGAAAGATATGAGTTAGATATTACTGTAACAAACTGAAACAATTAAAAAAAAATACCACTACTATGCATTGGACAGAAAAATCAATATTGAATGTCCCTGATTCATAGATATATACTGTGGGAGCATCTAATTATTTTTAAGCCACATTCCAGCCATTTATTCACACACTCCAGTAGCAGGTTCTGAGCCAGAGCACAAGCAGCATCAATAATACATTGGGAGTGGGGGGAAGATTTAGAAAATAGTATCACTAAACATAGTTGGGGCAGCATATTTTTCTCCTCCATAAGAGCTTAAGTGCCTGTTGTTCAGATTTCAAAACTGAAATTTGGAGGAAAGCAGCTTAACATGTTTCTCCCAACCTTTCCTGTTCAGTTTATAGATTTCAGGGATCTGGCATTTCAACTCCAGAAGTTAATAATATGGGAGACACTTTTATTCAGTTCTTATTGCATAACAGATTGGAAAGTAATATTTCAAGAACAAGTCACTTCAGCAAGAATAGCCTAACATCATTCTTTTATATTCTAAATCGAGATTTAACTTCTATGTAAAAATTGTAATGTTGGATTGGGATAGGCCAAACAATGAGCTCAGCTGATTGTATCAAATGTAAAAGGGAACAGAGGAGACAGCTGTAACTGCAGCCGATAATAGGCAGAACCAGTAAGAAAGGGCCTCCTATAACAGGTCCTAATGATAAAAGTTAGTACTGATTCCTTCTATACTGTAGCTTAACAGTAATGTCTGTAACAGAAAACAGGCCGAAACCTATGGGACTAAATCAATTTGGTTTATATATATTCTTCATTGGACATCCATTCGCTAAACTCAGATTTGGTAATAGGCACAGAATTGATAAGGATATTAATTTGGCTCATACCTAAGTGGATCATTTCCAAAAAGAAGCCTCTGGAAGCAAATGTAACACGGAAGAGGCCTTATTCTCATGGCATCTCTAGCACACCATTTTTAATATCTACTAATATACCTAGACACCCTCTCTCCTCCTGCAACATCACAATAATATTGCAAGACACCTTGAATGCTTGTATAAGTAGACAAGCAGAATATAAATCCAATAAATAAATATATTAGGAAACCTGAACCTTCAGTAGCCAGAGCCTGAGCTAAAAGCCTTTCCGTTCTGTCAGATTTGGGGCACAAATTTCCTATAGCCCCTTTCTCCTAGTTGTACATTGGCAAAAGAAAACCATTCCCAAAGAAAAACTGCCATCTTCTGAAGGGCAGGCAGTCTTCGCTCCTTTTCAGCAAGTTTCATTATTGCAACTACTTAGTTTAAGTCAAGTGGTACTTTGGCCCTTCTTTCTTCTTGTTTTTAGTTTAACTATTTTAATTCTGCAAAATCAGAGGCTGAGTATCTCTGGCAATCCAAATAACATCTTTCTCTAAGAGTTAAGTGCCAATTTGCACTACAAGCTTAAACGGAGGACAAGAAAACAGGGCAAGCTAAATCTGAACTAGTAATGGTCGAAAGGAGCGACTGATCTGTCCAGCTCCCACTCTAAATGGAAATCACTTGTGGGTCACCTGGAAAGCCTTTGGCGCAGGAATTAGGGAGAAAAAAATGGTGGCAAAGAGGTAGGGAACCACTACTAGCAAGGAATCAAGCAGCTTTGCGGGAAGAGGTTAATCCAAAAGAAATTAAGCAGTTTTGCAGATTTGTCATGCAAGATGCAGCACTCTATACAATCTGAAGGAAGTATGTAAAGGAGTCAAGGGGGAAAAAAAGCAATTTATTAGTGCAGTCAGCACAATTGAACAATAAAACACAAAATGCAACCAATGATTTGGATACTGGCAGAAGACATGACAAAGTTCTATTGGATGTTTCAGAGCACAAGAAAGAGGGACAGCAGGACATCAAGGTGAAAGACAAGGTGTGTTAGGAGAACAACATTAAGAGATGCAGTTAGCTCAAGATGCAGTTATTAGGTTGGATTTAGCAGCTTTTTTTTTTTTTTTTCAAATTCCTGAGCAACAGGGACTCTTGGTTAGAAATAATTTCCAACGAATAAATCCCCTTTCAAAACATGCCATATTACAGACATGAACACAACCCATTCCACCCCTAAAACTGACCTGATTTTTGATGCACATTCCAAGTATTTTAACATGACTTACAAAGAGAAGTACTAATCAATGAACTTTTAAGATACTTTAAGTAATAATTCACACCACCAGAAACAGTTATCAGAGACAGACTCAGTTTCTAAAACAATGCTCTACCATCAAAGGGGTGTGGACGAGGGAGGAGAGAGGAAGAGCATAAAGCAGTATGTCAGCAAAGATTAAAACTGAAAGGTGGGAGGAAATGAGGACCCAGCACAGCTGAAAAACAATGCAAAACCTATCAGTCAGATTTGCAAAGAAGTAAAGGCCACTAAACTGAGTCTTCAAAGCACAGGCGTTTCCCACAAAACAGAATCTGAAACAGCATCTGCCTGGCAAATATTGAGAATTATTCACAATCTTTATTCATACAAATGATGGAAAGACAGGGGTTGCTTTTGTTAGGTGACTGAAATTGAACTACTGTATCTTCTTCCAAGGTCCCCTCTCTCTTCTCTTTCATAGAGGACAAGATTGCCAGTAACCAACAGGAATGAGAACCGTATTGCTATAACATGGATTCTCCATCATGGGCTCATCATGTAGTATTAGGCCACTTACTATTGCACATAATGAGAACATTTCCCATGCCACTTCTAGTGAGACAGCACAAGTAGGTCTTCTCAAGCAGCCGTTGTTCCTACTGAGGGTTTCCAGGAGCAATTTTTTTACCCCAGACATCTGAACTGTTCATATGAAGTGATCCAAATTCTGCACTATTACAGACCTCTTATGCCATAGCAGTAAGAAAATCTGTGTGAAGCACTAGGAGAAGAAAGTTAAGCCTGGTTTAAATATTCCTACTCAGCGAAGAATATTCAGGCAGTGGAACATATGGAAGCTGCTCAGAATGGAACTGTATAGCAAAATACTTCAATCGGAGCAAGTCTAACTGCTCCTTTATCGATGCATTTATTCCTTGTCCTCAAGAACTCCAGCACAAATGCTTTAAGCAATTAAGAAATATTTAAAGCATCGGAAAGAAGAAAGTTGCTATTAAAAAAAAATGATGGCAAATAAATTAAATTTGACAGGTAAACTAAACTTGAAGACATTCCTAGCTACTGTATTAAAAAAAAAAAAAAGGAAAAACATACAAGCACAAAAATAATACAAAATACTAAACACAATCATCAAGATGTAAAAAAGAAAAAAAATAAATACAGGTAATACAGATTTCTCAAAATAGGCAACGTAACAAGACAAGGAAGATTCATCTGAGTTCATTTTCCATTTTCTGTTTTCTTCACAAGGTCATGAAGTTGATACAACTTTAAATGGCACATGCAATTTAGAGGAACCATTTCTGATCAGGTGGAGCGATGCATATGCTTGAAGGCTTGCTTCTTATCAGAAAGGAGTAGTCAGCAAAGCACTCAAGACCTTCAGCAACACTTCAAGAGCATGGAGAAAGTTGATCTCCAGACTTTAGGAGGAGAATCACATTTCACTCTGTAGAGGTGGCACCAATGCCACAAAGCTAAAGAAGGTGACTTCCTCTGAAAACCAGGCCATAACAGGAAAGGGTTGCTTCTTATACAATGTAAACACATCCAAAATGAGTTGCAGAGATTGTTCTCCTGATGAGGCAGCTTTTTGGCTCCACAAAATAGTTTACATTGAAGGATCTACTGATGTATACATTTGGCATTACTTGCAACTCCAACTTGCCATCTGCCTTCTCATGTTTTACTCTTCCCTTCACTCTCACAAAATCCCTCTCTATATAAAGGCTGAAAAGTTATCTTAAAAGTACTGTGTAAATGCCATATTTCACAGGCCACAATGGAAAAGCATGTGGCTTATACAGAGATGTCTTAGACAAGAGAAGCCAAACAGACCGGGGAGTGGGGGGCTAAAATTCTTCAGAATAACTTTCAGTTTCTCAAAATGTTAAGTCATGGTTTACAGATCCCAAAACTAGAACCAAGCTATCTAAGCCATTGCAGTCATATCAGGAGTTCAAAGACGTTATATGACTGCTCTTTCTGGAGCAGGGAGGAATTTGTTGTGCTCCTTTGTAGACATTTGGAAATCTCTGTCAACATCAGATCAGGTTAATGACCATAAGGAGGAGGGAGTGCAGCATGGCATTTTGCATAAATTGCTGGGCACTTGCCCAATATAATTAGGAAGTGGCATTTTATTCAACAGAGAGAGGAATGATGCCCTAGTACAGCACAACAGGACAGAATCAGTGGGCTTAGACATGGAATATATATATATATATATATATTTCAAGCACGCTGTTTTATCATCTCTGTTAAGTCTTTAAATTTCTTCCACTCCGTGTGCAAATATCATCACCAGGCCTGGCTCTAGCACCATCTCCTCTCCCATGTGCTGATTCTCACAGGCCATCACAACCACAGCCTGCTTGCCTGGGATGCGTTTGGCCACATAGTTTTCGTAATAGCGTCGGTTCATCTGGCGAGTTTCTAGGGTGGCCAGGCCTTGGGGCCAGTTCCGTTCGTGGGCATTTTCAATCAACTCATTGATGATGGATGTGGGGCAGCCACTTTCCACTAAGGAGCGCTTGATTACGGCTTGAAGGACAGCATCTGGTGTAGAGATCATACCACCCCACCGGGTCACCCGGGCTGGCTGCAAGGAATTCACCCACCTAGGAATCAAGTGAAAACACAATCACGTGATGAGGAAAGAAAAGGAGATGGAACTAGTGACACTACAATATAAGCCTAAAGGGCAAAGATTCTTCTGTTGTATTTCTAATCAACCGGATGATAGTTGGTTCGCATGAAGAGTAGCGCTCAGGTCTACTTGGACTACCCTCTGCACAAGCGCTAGGCACAAAGTGTTATTTCCAATATAAAATTAAGAACATCTAGGGAAATGGAAAGCCACCAAGCAAATATTCCAAACTTTTCACTTTTAAAAAAATATTTCCTCCAAACATCCTCTTGGATGTTTTGAAGGCTTATTTTATTTATGCCAGGCAGGAAGAATCTGGGCTCCTGATCTCCCAGTAAACCTAGCCTGCATAGCCACAGATTAGGGACTTGGCCTATTGGGCCTTCTGTTGACCTGCATAAGCTGTGTACTCCCTAGAATAATCTCTCATCCCTGTGAATGTGCATTGTATAGGATGATCACTTACCATTAACCAATTTTCTGTAAAAAGGAATCTTATATAAGTTTCATATATAAAATGTATCAGGACATATCTTGAAGTCACAACTTCTGAGGTTTACTCTTAGGACTGTGACATTATGAATCCTTCTAATGCTGTTCCCAATTCTGTTAGTCCTAATTTGTTTGGAAATGTATTTTTTATCTATATAATCACCTGCATACCACCCATTTCCAAGGACCCAGGGTGGTTTACATAACCAGGCCCTTTTGAAATGAGAACTGTGAAGCTCCAAAGCTTAATTATTGTAACAGTAGGTTACCAAAGTGGTATCCATTGGTAACCCAGACATATTCTTGGCACTCAGCAAGCTCTCCACTCCTCTGACTATATTTTAACATTTAAAATATCTAAATTTCTCCAGTAGTTTTAGCATTCTTAACATTTTGTGTGTCCACCAGTCATAGCTTAGCCTTTATTCTAAGGTCTGCAGATTTTAAGACAGTAAGAGATCAATGCTTTAAAAAGAACATTTATTTTTAAATAAATGATACTTGGAATGGTGTACAAATCTTTAAAAAAATACAGAAAACAGGATAGCAGTTTATCCTCTATCCCGTATCTTTACTTCCCCATACTAACAGGTGCAATTGCAAGGAAACCAGTTATGGTGGGTTGAACACGATTACAATGCTTTGCACAATCAGGAGTTCTGAACTATTGTTTAATATTTTTGTTCTTATCTGAACATATCACCTTGACATTTGCAATTAACTTTCAATCAGCCTCAATTTATCTCCCATTTATTATACTGATACAAGCAGCAACCATCTAGCTGGTGATCAAGCTGCTGTAGTGGCTCAGGAAACAAGAGAAACCATGTGGTTGTGATTCATGTATTCACTCTTACCTCATTAGGTCACCAGCTCATTGAATATTTAGATTTGAAATAATTTCACTTTATGTTTGAAAGCTACTACAGTGGTACTTCGGGTCACGAACACTTCTGTTCATGACTAATTTGGGTCACGAACAGCACCGTTCGCAAAAATTTTGCTTCTGTCCGCGAACTCTGCATCGGGTGACGAACAGGATCCGTGGCCATTTTCCCTGCCGTGACACGTGGTCGTGGCTTCCTGTAGGGAGGGGGACTCTCCCTCCAAGCAATAACCGCCTCCCCACCCACCTTCCTGTCCTCCACGCCAGAAGTCACCTCGAGCAAGGTTAGCGTTCCTTCTCTTCGTACTGCACTGTACTGTATTTTGTGTCATATTTTTGTGGTTTAAAAAAAAAATACATATGGTTCAGAACGGATTAACTGTAATTACATTGAACCTTATGGGAAAATTTGATTCGGGTCACGACCCATTCGGGTTGCGACCAGAGTCACGGAACAAATTAAGTTCGTGACCCGAGGTACCACTGTATTATCCTCAGTAACAACTTCTACAACTGGAAAAAGACAACCTATTCTTAGTTAGCATAATGAAAGTATTATCTTGTTTGTTATGTTTAAACAGCCATACTTTGTAAGAGAACATATGAATATACACCACAATTTTTGCTACAGATGTTTGCTCCACTTTTCAATCATTTCCCACCACTATTCACTATTGCCTTTCCCCATGTTTAAACCCCCATCACACAACTCCATTTCTAATCCAGCACTAGTGAGAGTTCAGCACTTACTCGAGGATTTCGTTATATTCAATAGTCTCCTCCAAATTCTGCAGGTTGGGATTGACGCTACGTATCGCTCGCATATATGCTTTTAACAACTGTATGTCCCGTTTCTGCAAAAATGGATATTACATTAACTCAATCAATAGGACCCACAAGCTACACTGCGTCAACCAAAAAACTTCATAATATATTATAAACAGCTTAATCTACTATAGTAGCTATTAGCATTCTAACATTTATTAATGCTCAAAAATTTATACGATAACAGTGTGCAGCAATCCAGATTCAAAGGGGAAAGGGAGATTTTAACTGCATTCATATGACCTATGAGCAGCTCTTTCAACAAGGTTACAACTTTTCCCAGGCTTGGACTTCCAGCCCAGGGAAAGGCATATTTGTTTCAGCAAGATGCAGACAGGTGCAATGTGAGTGCCTCCCCACACTCTAAATTGTGCTTGAGTCTGGACTGCTGCACAGTCCTAGTATGCATGTCCAAGAAATATTCAAAATTACCCACATTTTCACTTCAGTACTACAGGATGTACACAGAAATTTTCTAAAATATAGTAGCATTTTCATTCCTCTTGTTTAGAAAAGATCAGCAGATACATAAAAGTCACCTGGCTATGTGAAATAACTAAAAAGGAAAGAAAATAAGTACCTGCTCTGCTAATTGGTGCTTATGTTCTGCATAAGTCTTTTCCAACTCAGCTATTCTTGTCTGTTGCTGTTGCACTACTGACAGTAAGTGTTTTATACAGTTATGGTTCGGCAATTCGTCTTTGGGCATTTCCAAGCTGCACAGAGAAGTAACCACAATTGAGTGCCTAGCAAAAAACTGTTTAGACGATAAGCAACCAAGAACAGAGGTAAGAGACTCTGCTCTAAGAAAACTGAGCCTGAAAGCAACAGCCCCCAAGTTACCAGTTGCCAATACTTGGTTACACCTCATGCATCACAAAAGCCACTTCACACTGAGCTTTGACAAAGGAGACTACACAACCACAGCTACTCTCACTGAGGTTTCCAGATCATGCTGTCATGTGTGATCTTCATTTATCAACAGAGCAAGCAGAGAATTATGACACGACAGTGTCATGATCAGACAAGCATACATTTGGCAATACTCACCCACATCCCTGTTCACAGGACACAGGCCGCTTTGGATTGTGTTCGCAGTCATTGAGGTGAGACATCAGGTTGTCAAGCCGCACTACAGCAGTACAACCAAAAACAGCGTTGTCACATGTGATCTGCAGCTTAGATAGCATGTTACGCATGATCCGGGGAACAGGGCGCAGGTGAGCCACAGTCACAACGCTTCGGTCGACAGGACACGTCTGCTGTTGGGAGAACCACTGGGTGATACAGGCATTGCAAAAAGCGTGCTCACAATGAGGAGCCTGTGTAGAGAACAGAGTCAAGCATGCCAATTCAGATTACATCAAGTTTGCTGCTCAAGTTGATACGGGCTCTTAATCAGCCTTCCGTGCAGTTTCTTTCACTGAATGCTTTTCACTAAGACTTGGAAATAGGGCAGAACATCCATCAATCAATCGGTTAATGTAACCAAATTATCAAGGGCATATAAAAGCACTAGTTCATTCTTTCTGTCCTTCACATCAACCCTATTACAGATCACCCTGTATTGTTCCAATTTTGGATTAGTATAAATACAGAGATATGAGAAAAGATATATAGTTACTCCCTTGCACAGTGCTCCATATACAGTGGAACCTCAGTTTACGAACTTAATTCGTTCCGTGACTCTGGTCGCACCCCGAATTGGTCGCAACCCAAAGCAAATTTCCCCATAAGGTTCAATGTAATTACCGCTAATCCGTTCTGGCGTGGAGGACAGGGAGGCGGCTATTGCTTGGAGGGAGAGTTCCCCTCCCTATGACGATGTGTCGGGGCGGAAAATGGCCGCGGACCACGCGTCAGGGGTGGAAAAATGGCCGCGGACCACGCGTCAGGGGCGGAAAATGGCCGCGGACCACGCGTCAGGGGCGGAAAAATGGCCGCAGACCACGCGTCAGGGGCGGAAAATGGCCGCGGACCACGCGTCAGGGGTGGAAAATGGCCGTGGACCACACGTCAGGGGCGGAAAAATGGCCACGGACCATGTCACGGGAGGGAAAATGGCCGCGTATCCTGTTCGTACCCCGAGGCGGAGTTCGCAAACCGAAGCAAAATTTTGCGGCTGGAGCTGGTCGTAACCCAAAAAGTTCGTTAACAGAAGCATTCGTAACCCGAGGTTCCACTGTACTCTCAAAGCAGAGAAAAATGAAAAATGACATGTACCTCCCAAAACAGCTAGCAAAAAGCCAATCCTCTAAATATGGCACAGTTGTTATTCTGGCTCTTTTTCCAGGTATAATTTATTCACAAATTAATACACTTTACAAGTTTAGTTCTTTGTCTCACAGCTCTACTTCCAAGTACTGTTGTTTGGAGGAAATGAAGATGATTAATTTCTTACTGAATACATCAGAGTTTTCTAGTTTTCATCATGCTTTCAGTTCTACAATAAGTTTCCTACAGTTTTTTCTTGGGCTCTTTATGTTTCCCCTATGCATATGCTGCATTGAGCACTCCTACGCTCAGCTTATACCATATGCTCCCAAGTGAGCCTAGAGGAAGCTGCAGAAGATCAACCAGCTGAAAATCAGAAGATTACAGTTTTAATAACCTGTCTCTGCAAGAACAACATGTCCAAGTGTCTGTTTTTCTTTAAAGAAAACATGCAGCTACATGGCAAGACACTCATAAAACTCAAGAATTACATCAGGGGTAAGGACGCTGTCTAACCATGGCTAAAGTACAAACATTACAGAGCAATATTCATACATTCCCATGGTTTTAATTTCCATGATTTGTAATTTCAGCAGATAAATTTTAAGCTGAGCAAGAACTGAAGAGCTGGCATGTTCCCTTTGAGTGCCAGCTTCAATCTTCTCTCAGGCATGTGAGATATCCTTTTTGATAACACTTTAGTTACGTAAGGTTGCAACTTCTATCATCGCCAATTGGCTGAAGCCACTTATAATAATAGCCTGATATATTAAGAGGGTATCTGATTGAGGAAGCTGGAATAAACAATACTGAGCTAGATAGACCAGTGGCTGAATCAGTGGAACAGAAGAAATCTAGTGTGATGGTTAAGGTATTGTTCTGGGATCAGCGAAACCCAGGTTCAAGTCAAGAAGCTCACTGGGTAACACTGAGCTAATCACTGTTTTCAGCCCAATCTGCCCCTCAGGGTTGCTGCTGTGAGGAAGAGCTCCAAGAGGAATGGCAGGACATAAAAGTAGCATCAGGTTTTATAATACGATGAAGAAAAGAAGAAAGCAGCATTCTGTGTTTCTATCAATAGGGAAAAATTCTACTAAAACCTTCAGTACAGTTCATACAATGAAGAGCAAATATTAAAAATATCCTAAGCATATTTGGGTTAAACCACCAGGATATTTTTCAGGTTCAGAATATTTTTTAGCTATGAAATTCTGCATCCACTTCAGTAACATGTTTAATGCTTGTTAAATGGGATATCAGGAAGCTGCCATCCACTAATTCCTATCAAATTACATTCTTATGCTCACACTATGTAGATCTTGAATTATAGCTTCACAGTTCATTTTACATCATTGTCCTTAAAAACTATTCCTAAGCAAAAAATAAATAAATAAATAAATAATGCTACAGAAAGTACCATAAGATAGTAAAGAGTAATGAGTCAGATCAAGTTTACAATATAAAGGAACATATATTTTGACTTTCACATTTAAGTCTCTTTTGCATGGAGTATTTGTTAATAATTCAGTTGCCCTTATGGACACAAACAACCCCTATAATAACTAGCAGCGATTGGACCTCACCCATTTCATTTAATTATTTTTCAATTACCATACAAGATAAATGGAAAATAGTTTTTACTTCAGCAAAGCAAAATTAATGTAGTCATTAAAAAACTATTACCTTTATGACCTCATTATCCAGCAACCAAATATTCACCTTGCGTATTAAGGAAACAGATGTCTCATATGGCGTTAAACTGATGATAGCCAGAAGCGAAGGTTAATATATATTTACAATCCCTGATAGGAATTCCATGTTGCTCATAAATTATGCTGGTTTATTCAATTCTGTGCTTATGGCAATGGAAACTTTTGTTGTGTCACATTTGATCTTAGCCAAAAGGCCAAGGAGCGAAAGCTGCCTCATACCACTCACTGCATTATTTCCATTAACCTTAAAGCACAAGACTTTCTAAAAAGTACTAAATGAACAGATTTTGAAGTATAGCTCACTGCATAATGCTCCAATAACCAAAGAATGTATCTGAGAAAAAAAAATATTTACCTCACTCATGCTAAATGATCCTAAGGATGCACTCCACCCTTCAAGGCAAATCACTATTATTTCTACCTTACTTGTTATAAAAATGAGAATAAAGGATATAAAGCTTCAGTAGGCAAGTTGTCCCTCAGTGATGATTTGAAAATAAACCTTATACACTTCAAGCCAGATATGTCTGGTTTTCATAATATACTGAAACATTGAATAATTGCTTTTTAAAAATGCTACTAGCTTAAAACCCCCAAATCTTTAAAATAATTATCAAAAGATGTAAGAGAATTTGATTTCTATAGTACTTATTAAGCTTCTACACCGTGTTTCATCCTGCATTTTCACTTTTGTGTTAAAACTAGTTCAATCAGCTACATGGGCGTAATATGTTAGAAATCTGCTTGAATATGGGATAAAATCTCCATGAAAAATATTCAAAAACAACCTAGACTTTGGTGCACTGAGGATCCTTGACACTAGACAGAATATTTACCCAATAATATCCACAATATGAGCCAGAACACACATGCAGGCCTGAAAGAAATTAACACAAACTATGAGTTTAACATATCCACCATGGAAGGGACTGCCTGCCTGTTGCCTTTCTGCATGAGTGACCATTTTGGCCCTTACCTCTTTGTAGCCAACTTCTACTGAAGAGAGATCTGCCCATTTCTGCAGCAGAGGTCACCAGAGCATTCAAGCACTTTCAGTGCAAAAATGCAAATAGAACTACTGTTCTGCAGAGATGGCTGCTTGGTGCAGCTTTGCAAAAGTCATTTTGTTTCGGCTTGCCTTCTACTTAAGAGACACGCAAAATAAGTAATTTAGTCAGATACACAAAGTAGGTAATTGCTATTTAGCCTCACTCTAAAACTGGGATGGGTAACCTGTGTGGTTCATAGGCTACATGTAGTCCCCGGATCCTTGTTATGGCTCTACAGACTCCTGCTCCCACTTTCAAAATTTGGCTGCAATCCCTACAAAATTCAGCAGTGTGGTTGTCCAGATTAAAAAAAAAAACAAGCAAAATAAGCTTAATATTTTTATTTTACAATCGTCCCAACACAAACAAGAGGCCAACATTTTCAGCCCTACTACCTCCAAAGCCACGTAAGGGCACATTTCTTGGCCAATTCTTTCTCATGCAGAAGTTATGTAAGGAGAACAAGTGGGATAAGAATAGTCCCTGCCAGTTCCCTGTGTAAAAATAAATCCAGTGTCCAGGAATTTTAGCCTCTCACAAAACTGAAGCATTTATTTTGAACATGGAATGATAAATATCAATAAATCCAGTTATGCAAGTACAATATCTATAAGGTCAAATGAATGTTAGGGTTGAACTCTGTAGCCACACAACGGTCATATTCACATGGTACAGTAATCCACAAAGTTGTATGCCCACAAACTCTTTTTCCAGGGCATCAGAGTTATCAAACCGGCTGTCTGTAGTTTGCTTACTGTTAAATTATTGTGCTAACAAGACAGATGCAGCTACAGCTGATACTTATGGCTAGAAGTACTGTACATCCTGTCTTTAGACAACTTGCTTAACTATAAACAAACAATATATGGGTGTTTCTGTATCTGGGCCATGTAGAAGGGTGGGGGAGGAGGAGTCAGCTAAGCCTTACAGATCACTGTGTATGTGGCCATGGTTTTCTTTCGCTTTTAATATGCTTTTCAGTAAATGTTCTGCCATCAAATGCCATTTTTGTAAATATGCAAACCAAGCAAGCTGTCCAACGCTGTTTAGCTTAATCCATCTTTTCAATGACACCTTGTCCCCCCAGCCCCCCCAAAAGAAAGGAAGAAATCAATCCTTCCACTATTGATAAAAAAACAGTATTATGTTATACTTCAGGTTAATTCATTTATCATGGTTGCATGTTACAAAATATATGTGGATTTTTCCACCTACTCTAGAGATAGGCCTGGGAGACTTCCCTCATTCTTTCTGGAGAGACATGCATAGCGGAAAAATTACACTCAAATCACAGAGTAATTCTATACAAAACGGCTTGCTCTTTAATCCTTTTGGATCAGTTACTGTTTAAACCTTGCAAAATCACACTTACTTTTAGATCCCATGGGAGTGATTTAGAAATTGCTTTGAATAACTACCTTACTTCTGAACTTCAAATACCACACAGTGCACTTCACAGGGAGGAAAGTTGCCTCTTGCAGAGACAAAGAACACATGTATATATAAAAGACAGTTTTACTCAATTTTACCCAAAAGAAAAGCGATACTGAATTTAAGACACACACACCTTAGGCACCGCCCCCCCCCATTGTTTGCATCTGTCACCCTCTTCTCAGTGAACTAAAGATAACTTTCTCATTGTAAAGGCAAATTAACTTGGGAAAAACAATTAAGGACAACCTGTCTGAAACAGCAAATACGGTACTACTTTTCTACATGGATATCCATACCTCAACTTAGAATATGTATTTTTGGAAGGCAGTGGTAAACAGAAATTCCTGTAAGATTAATTATACCTTTGCAATATCATGATAAATTCATAACATCTTGACCCAGAAAGTTTTCTTAGCACTGTGTACGTGTGTGCTTTTGAGTCACTGTTGACTCCTAGAGACTGCCTAGATTAGCTCCCCTATTTGTTAGCTAATAGGTTGAAAAATGTTATTATAGCATTGCATGAATCACTATCAAGATTATTCAGAGGATTATATAGTTATGGCTTGCTTTTGTATAATATCCACAACTTTAATTTCTGATATACCTAATTTTATATATACACTCATGAACACGTATCCAAGCTTTTCAAGCGTAGCAAAATATTCTCTCTCTCCCCTCCCCCTCCCATAATATTAACTAGCTTAGTTCTACATGTTGCTTTGGAAAACTAGTGCTGATAATCTAAATAAGCATCATAATGCTTAGCATACTGTGCCGCAATTTTCAAAAAATGATATTCATTTTGAAAACAAAATATGTTTAAACGTGTTCATTTGGCTGAAATAGTTGAATTGAACTAGGTTATAATAGTACAAGAGTATTTAAAAATTAACCTTTAACTACAATGTATTTATTTATTACATTTATATTCTACCTTTAATCTAGGAGCTCAAACAGCATACATATTGCACTGTCCTCCTACTTTTTTCCCCAAAACAACAGTGGGATAGAGTGGGCAGAGAGAGAGTAACTCGCCCAAAGTTCCTCAGTGTGCTTTAGTGGCTGAGAGTGAACTAAAACCCAGGTCTCCCCATTACTGGTGCAACACCTTAATCATCACACCACATTGTGCTATGTTCCTCTATATGAGTGATAAGTAAGGTCCTAATACATGATTGCTATATAAAACCTGTATGTAAAATACGTATTATTTAAGTTAGTCTTCAATACCTACCTGCACTGGCTCCTCCAAAACCCCACTGCAGATGGGGCAAATAAGATCTTCATCAACATCCCCTTGAAAACGTGCTACATCATACCCCATTTCTCATTACCAATGCCAAAACGCTAGGAAAAAGGGAGAAGGAAGAAAGAATATGTTTAATCCAGAGAACATGTGGATCTTCATCACAAGAAACATTATGTATATATTTCAAAATGTTGTTTGGGTGCAGTTAAATATTCTTCTAACCAGCTTGCTTGCCTACTAACCTGATATGGCTGCATGCCAAGCCACAGATTCACAGATAAGCTCCAAGTTTATAAGGAGCAGGATGTGGCAAAACAGAGAAAGAACAACTTGACCCAGCCCCATTTCTCTGAGATTAATTCTCCACAGTTTTACCAGGCTATTACCACCAGTTTAGTCACTTTCCTCCATAGTATGTTGTTACTCATTTCTTCACTTGCATTTTTATATATTCCACACTCTTCTATTTCTGCAGCAACCTGAATATATAGCATCAAGTCCCTAGGCTTTAGAACAAATGACAGCGTAAATACTAAATGGAGGGGGGAGTTCTGTAACTCTGAAATTAAAACATCTAATGGTGGATCAAGGTATTTCTTGCTACCAGCTTGCTGAAAGAAATAATTAAGTAAAGCTACTTCTGATGTCAGAGAGTGAAATAATCTGATACATCTTTGCTCAGGTGAGACTAGATCGCTCACTCCTCAAATGTATACACAGCATATTTTCCCCAGATTGCTATTTGGAAGATAGCACACTCTATCTCGCAACCATTTCTTCATTGTTTCATACAGCACTACAGCACACAATCCAGGAGTGACTACCTTAGGAATCCTTCAGGGAGCAGACCATGTACTCTTAAGGCCAATAATATAGCATAAACTAATCAAGCCCATCTTACCTCTTGAAAACAGATAAACAGAATAAGAAGCACAAAGGGGTTTAGTTTTATATAATGCTGAATCAGAAACTGCCTTACTCTGAATCAAACTATAATCCATCTAGCTCAGAACTCTCTATGCTGAATGATAATACAAATCCAACATTTAATTTAAATCAAATGTCTATCTGGAGATGACAGAACTGAACCTGGACTCTTTGCATGAACAGACGCTCTATCACTAAGTTGCAAGCCTTGTTCATTGTTAGCAAACTAACTAGACCAAAGTTGTCAGACAACAAAATGGACTTCCCTAGAAAACGTCGGGGAGAACATGAGAATCTTTCTGATCATTCTACTACATCCCCAAGGTAAGCTTCCCAAAACAGATTTTCTAAATCTCTGATACTTTCAACTTCACCTATCAGTATATCACTGAATTATAAGTTATCTATAGTTGTGGTGAATTCCCCTGGTTTATTCTGAGTTAGGAAAAAAATCAGCTTCAACCATGCACCTTTGTAGAGTTAATGACATATGTAGCTGCATCTGTCAGCTTCTTTATTTTCCCAAGGAAAATAGAGAGATGAAAATTATACAGATTTTCCCAAGGCTATTTCTAGCAGCTTGCAAGAGTACATCGGAAGTAGGCTTTACTCATTCTGTTAGGACTAACTTCCAGGACAAAAGTTGCTGTGCTCAACACTGGAAGTAAAAGGCAGCTTGCTAGATACACATCTATGTTTGAATTATGACATCAAAGAACTAGAGGTGACTGACTCCCCTTTATTCATCTGCAAAATGGCATATGATTGGTCAAGATGGCTTGTGTTTATGGTTCTAAACCAGTGTGGCATATACTTTACCTAACAATAATTCAAGCATAGAATCATAAGCACAACAAAACTAATATTCTATGATGGATACAATATTGTGTTCTTAAGACCTCAACACATCTCTGATTGTGCAGATGGAAAAAGCTAGTCAGCAAAGAATAGAAAGCAAATAGTAAATATAGTCCATGTTGCCAATTTAATAATTGAAAATCAGAAATAATGAATTCAGTCTGCATATCAATGCACATTATTTTTATTATATCTTGTATTAAGAAGGCACATTCTCAATATAATCATTGTAGCTGCATGTTTCCCCCCCAATTTTGTGCCAAAAAGGCCCTATATTTGCTAATCAGAATAGAAGCTGTCGAAAGTAAAGGAATAATAAGAGGTGCAAATATCTACAGGCCTTTCTTACTGAAAAGTTGGGACATTTTTGACTAGCTTGGGAACGTCCATTTAATCCCTTTTTCTAACATCTCAACAGGATTTATCTTTCTCTATTCAGTCACCTCTTCCCTTCACTTCCGCTGTCCTCCCCTTTTTCTTTCCTTCCTTCCCCAGTATACTCCATCCTGCCTTTTCCCCTTCTTTTTTGGTATGTCTGCTAGAAGGAAGGAGAAGAGTGTGCATGTATTTGCATGTGCATAATTCGTGGGTGAAAGAAAATGGTTAGTATCTGCAGACGGAGGATCAATTCAGTTTATAAAATGGTTACTTTAATTTTCACTTCAGCAATACATGGAAGGAGAACTGCTACATGCACAAGCTGGATTTGCAAGAAGGAGAGATACTGGAGTGTATATCGTCAACTTCCAATGAACAATGAGAAAGGCACAGGAATTCCAAAATGTCTGTTTTTGATTTCTTGATCATACAAAAGCTTTTGACTTGGTAGATCACAACAAACTCTAGATAGTCCTTTAAAACTTGGGTGTCCTGGTTATGTCATCTGCCTATTGAAGTATACGTATAATGACCAGATAGCAATAGTTAGAATAGAATATGGAGCAACCAAATAATTCAGAATTGACAAAGGAATGCATCAAGGTTGCATACTGTCACTCTACAAATTTAAACTTATATGCAGGATATAACATGAAAAATGCTACACTAAAAGAAATAGGAATTGGAATTAAAATTGCTGGAAGAAACATCACTACCTCAGATATGCTGATGATACCACTTTGGCCACTAGAAGGGGGAAAGGGAAAGATTTTACCAGAGCTCCTTGTTGAAGATGGAAAAGAAGAGTGCAAAAAAGAGTTTGCTGCTCAATATTAACTCACCCCCACCCCAATATTAAATGAACAGGCAATACCAGACCAATGCAAATAGGTGAAGAAGGAGTTGAAGCAATAACAGGCTTATCTTCCTAGGCTCAAAGATTCACAGGAATGGTGACTGCAGCATATGGCTCTTTATCAGATGGGGGAAAGCCTAGGAAAGTTCTAGATAAAATATTAAAGCACAGAAATATTATACTGATAGGAAAGGTATGCAATGTCAAGGGCCTGGTTTTTCCAGTTGTAACATATAGCTGTGAAAGCTGGACCATCAGAAAGGTGAAATTTAAAAAAAAGGGATGCCTCTGAATTATAGTGCTAGAGAACACTCTTAAAAATTCCTCAGACTACAGGAAGAACAAATCTTTCAATAATGGATGAGGTAAATCCAGACTGGTTATTGGAACCTCTAATAATGAATCTAGAGTTTAAATATTTTCGACACATAATGCAAAGGCAAGAATCACTGCAGAAGACCCAGACACGTGGAAAAATCAAAGGAATCAAACAAGTGTCCTTCAGAAGGCAACTAGCTAGAAACTACAGGTAGACTTCATTTAGCTATCACAATTGGGACCGGCAACTCAGTTATTAAGCAAAGCAGTTGCTAAGTGAAACCACAACTGTGCTTAAAATCTTATTTCAGCTTTCCGTTGCTTTACAGATCTGCGAAGGTCATAAATGCAAGGATTGGTTCCAAAGTTACGTTTTCATCACCATTGTATCTCTGAATGGTCACTGTCCAAGGCAGTTGCTAAGCGAGGATTACCTGAATCACTACAAAACACAAGCATGAGCTTACAAGAACTCAAGGGTTCCTGACAAGACAATCCTGGAGAAATGATAACTATGAGATCACAGAGAAGCAGAATTGAACAGCTGAACAATATATATTAATTTATAGGTAACTAATTTTAATCTGTTGTTATTATTCTACCCTTGCCCTTTTGGGGAGTGTGGCTTCTGGTAAATACATATTTACAAGTGAGTCACATGCATATCTTTATGGGGAAAGACAAATTTCCAGGATTCCTTTCAGATGACATAGGCCAGTCTACACATTGTCAAGACTGGGAAGATGGGCATTGCATATTATTATGCTTTTAATTTTTTCCTCCTGTCTGCTCTTTTTTTGTGTATGAAGAGGTTGTCTTAAATTCAGCTTACCTTCCTTTTGGACAAATATGTTACTGATCAAATACAGTATTTGGGACAACTTTTCACTAATTATTTTATACAGCATAAAATCAATGTTGAAAAAAAATCAGCCTGGATGTTCACTTTGAACGGGGAATAGAGAAAAAGACACGTACAATCAACACCACTGAACTCTAGAATACAAATCATAGTCAGCCTATTCTGTCTAGAACAATCTGTTTGAAAAGCAGATAGCAGCTGTCCAAATTATTAGATGCTCACAAGTTTTGCAAAGAACATCCAGATGAATCATGTCTGAAAGGAAAAGGACACCTATGGATTTTTCACTGAACTGCAAGCATCAAGACCAAATCTCAATTTAAAAGTATTCCCATATTAACTATTCTAATTTATAAAGGCGGAGCCACCTCCTGCCCAGTTGTGCTCATGCTGCAGCAGTCACTTACCTGCTTGCTGGCCTGCTTGCAAGCTGCCTGGGACTTGTGATTTCCTGCTGGCTTCCCCATTGATTTTGCTTGTTAGAAGCCAGCAGGAAATTGTGGAGGTCCTCACTTAACGACCTGCGATCCTCACTTCACGACAGTAACTGGGGACTGCTGGGATTGCTGTCACTAAGCAATGCAGTCATTGGATGTCATGCTTTATGACTGCATCACTTAGTGACAGAAATTCTGATTCCAATTACTCATCGTTAAGAAAGGACTGCCTGTGGCCTTGCAGAAGCAGCTGCCTTAATGATATCAAAGAGAAGGATTTCTTTCATACTAAGATACATTCTTTTTTTATATAATTTTTATACGAGATTTTTATTAGAGATTTTTAAATGAGTAAAAGATAAACATGAAAAAATACAGAAAATGAAATTAAGAAAGAAAAGATAGAGAAGAGATTGAGAAAAAGTGCAGAAAATAAGAAAAGATATTTAAAGAAGTGACTTCCGATCTTCTTTACAGCAGTTACAAACAAGTTAGTATCACTCCACCCCCTTTAAGATTACATTACATAGTTCACTTCTTCCCATATCCAACCCATTTCAATCAGCAAATCATCAACTCATTTCTCTTCATCTTCAGCAAAAAGTCCATGAAGGGTTTCCAATGTTTTATAAAAGTACTTATCTTATCCCTGATTAAACAAGTCAATTTTATATTCTTTTCTTTTACACAGTACTCTGGTATTAATCCTTAGCTTAATGTTAATCCTTAGCTCTATGTTGTCATAGAACCTGGTTTCTTGTCTTCTTCCTGACAAGCTCCACAAGTATATTTCTTAGTACATTTCTTACATCTTCGTACATTTTGTACACCTTGCCCACTTCTACATCTATGTCTTCTTCCTCCCATTCTAAAAATATTTTTAGGGCTTCAACAACCCTCTCCTTACCATCTTCACTAGGTTGTTCTATAGCTGATCTCAGTCTCAGGCAAAATTCTTCCTCTTTTAAACCCAGTAGTGTCACATTGTCTAAATCTTTGTTCATCTCTTGGCTTATTGCTTCCATCTCACTCATTTGTACTGCAGATTCTTCAGATTTTTTATTCATCTTTTCTTCCATATTTGCAAATCTTACATTCCTTTCAAATGTAATCAAAACTCTCTTAAGAGATTCAATCAATGATACTGCCACTGCCACTGTAATATTCTTTTCAAATGTTCCAACATCTTTTGTACAGTCTCTGGAATAATCCCTATTCGCTCTGTTGATGGTCTTTTTCTCCCTTCTTTCATTGCTTTCCTAATATTAGATCCCTTTCCTTAAATCTACGCCCCTCCCCCGCCAAGCAGGTCATCTCTCAGGTTTGGGTAGGAATGGGAAAGATTTGAAAGGTCTCCTACTCCATTCCCCACATTTAAAAACCCCCAAAGCATTTCAAGCACAGACCTTCCAGTAATGTCCTTGAATCATCAGATGGCCTCCTGTGGCCCTTTAGGAACTGTGGGCTCTGAATCCCCCACATGATGTCACAGGATTATAAAACTTAAAATACAGAAACAACTACCAAATGACAACTACCAAACAAGTTTTTAGATTTTATTCCCAGCTTTGAGAACAGATAATTTAACCAAACCCAATATATCACTTTGGTTTGATTTTTACCTAGAGACATTAATTGAAGCACAGGACAAAGTCCAAAGTCCTTCAAACTGAAAAAAATGGATACCACCCCAAAGACCAAAATTACTAAAATTTTAGTAATAATCATAAATAAGATAACTGCGACATATTCTGCATGCAAAACAGAAAGAAACTTGATGAGGCTTGTAAGGATATTCTGTAAGATATCAGAGAGCTCTGGAGGCTTTCCAGTGTAATTAGTCAGATACAGTATTGGACCAGTGGAAACATGCATGATTTGAGGTTCAACTAGCTTCAAAAAGTGAAAGGCCATTTATTGTAAAACATAAATTCAATTTAAAAACAGTGTTAAAATATAAGAGAAACACTAAGAAACAAATCCCCTTCACTGCAGAAGAATGACATGCTCTAATCTTGAAGCAATGTTCACAAATTCTAAGTTAAAATGCATAGAGAAATCAAGGTTTCTCAATAGGTCTCTCCACAGTTTAGTAATTAAATAATCTAACTTTATTATGGCACTATAGGAAAACTAAAATACACAGTATTTCACAAGTATTGCAAACACAAAGTAATTTAAATAACCAGGAAAAGAATCAGCAAGAAAACATGAGACGTGTCAATTTAGAAAGAGTTCACCGGAGTTGGGTGGCCAATACATTTAAATAAATAAATAAAATTGAGAACTGCAGCCTGTGGATTTCAAAATATATTTCAGGGTATTGATGGGTTTGATAATGGAATGCATTGCTAAGAGATATTTTAATAAGATAAATCTGTAAAACAGCTCTAGATCTCAATATCCAAACTGACTTTCCAGTTGCAATTTGAACTTCTACCACTCTATCACATGAAATCTATCACACTCTATATTTTATCACATGAAATCAGTTTCTTGGCCTCGAAATGGAAAAACATATTCTTTCCCCCCAAAATTATAAGCTATTTGGCATTTTTGGGCCAGTCTTATGAGTAAGACAAATCCCCCGCAATAAATTGCATTAGATCTGTTTTCAGATATCAAATTACATCATGTGCTTGCATTTGGCTCATGTTAACAAAAAGCCGCTACAGCTGTGTAAAGCTTTTTAACCACGTCAGCAATAAGATGGAAATGGATTAAAACTACAGGCTATTCCTTTCAATAGAGTGCAGGGATCTAGCCACCTTTTTTATCATCTTGTATTTGAAATATTTCTGTACTTTACAGAACAGCATTAACCTTGATTGCTTATTCTTCCTATAGATGCATAATGCAATGCTATATTTTGCATGTAGAGTATGTTTTTACTACTTCAAGTGACTATTTGCAAATTACAAATATGATTAATTTAATCACATAAAAATAATCACAATATAAATAAATAAATAAGAATTTACTTTGAAAATAATATCCATAGTTTAATCTATACCTATATTTATATTCAACCTGCTTGTAGCCTATACCAAAACTGCCCTTCAAAACTATTACAAAGGTGAGGATGGGGTCCCTCTGGAAAATACAATGACCTCTAATTCACTCTAACATCTGGCAACTAACAATTTAGCAGTTGTGATTAATCAAAATTAGCATTTCTGTTTCTCAATATGGGGTTGTCAGATCTAAGAGCTGAACAGCACGAAAATATATAATAGTTTTACCTTTTATCTTTAAGACTGATTCCCACAACATGTTAAGCCATATTTTGTTTAATCAAGGTTTTTTGAATAAACTACAATTTGGTTTGCTTACATAACCCATTACACCATAAGTCATGGTTTATAAGCAATGATTGTTGGATTCATACATTTAAATCCCAAATTTAAGCCACATTATGGTTTACCGTATGAACCAAGACCCTGAGCAGACTCTTTTTGTTCTGTTTTTCTTCCACTGTTGCAAGTCACAACCACAATCTTGCTTGCTACACCAGAGTAAAAAGTTGTACAAATGAACACTTCAAATGCTGGGATGAAAATTAGTAATGTTGCCTACCATTCTCCAAACCTTATACCTTATAATGTTGCCAGAAAAATCTACACACACATACATCTAACTGGCATTGTACTTTGGTAGCCAAATCTGTGATTTGACATACTGTATACACACATTTCACAATTCCTACAGAAACGGAATAATCATATAAATAAGCTGTTTTTCTTCTTAGCTAAACCCAGTATTTGGAATTTATCAAAAACATCAAGAAATGTGGATTCTATGGCCATGGAGGAGTACCCAAATAATTATTATACCCCACTGTACCAGATTTATAGTAGTCAACTGCTGAAATGTACTATTTGCCAACATTTGAATTAGTCTATTGCTGACAGGGACAAGAAAAACAACTTTCAAACAATCTATTCATGTTGTTTCGAGCTGTTTTGTTTATGATGAAAATTTCCAGAGTTTTCTTCTTTTTTAAAAGGAATTTACTTCCAAGATAGCACTTGTTTAATGAAGCAGACACATACAAAACAATCCGGGTATCTGAAAGAAGCAACTGTACCACTTATCTTTGCTGGGGAATATACTCAACTGTAGAAGCAGACTGTTAGGAACAGTCTTAATGAAATTTCTCAGAAAACACATTCTAAATTATTTATCGTTATATTTTAGAAGGTTTTCTGTTTCCAAAGAATTTCAATCTGGATTACACAATTCTAGTTAGTAATAAGATCACTGCTGATGGCTGCTATCCCCCCTATTCCCTTCTCTGCAAATACTGGAGATCAATCAGAGGATTCCAAAACCCATGGAATTCAAGCTGCAGAATTTCTTCCCTTTAGAATGAGTTGAAATATTCCACAATCATTTGAACTACTTATGACTAGTCGGCTTATATCTCTTCTACTGTTTGGCAAATATTTTGTCTATCTGCTCTTCCTTAGACTGGAAGATTGTCAGAAAAGAACCATTCTGTGTAGATATATCTCACTATATTCCTCATGATGCAATTAGTTCAAGATATTATCAGCAGTCTTTTCATATTACAAACATAGAAAATATATCCCATCAATAAAAATAAATTGATCAACCAATGAATTAAATTCAACATAATAAAAAATCAGTGTTCATAACATTCTATCTTGACACAAACTGCTTCAGAAGAGGTAACACCAACAGAATTTACATAAACAAATATAAGTAGAGACAATTATTTCTGTTAAAATAAATTATGTCCAGCCGTACACAATCTTTGCCATGCATATGAAATATAGACATCCGTTCTTGAAAGCTAACACCTTTCATTATTTAATAGCTACTCCTTCCATGTTTATGCAAAGTTAAAGGCATCATCTGTGTTCTCTGAAATCTTTGTATAAGGCTTGTTAAACTCCTTTGAAACAAACCAGAGTTCTTATTTTATAGCATTTCATAAAAATGTATGAAATCCATGAATATATCTACCTGCACTCTGCATGAACAAATTATACCTTTCTTAGAAGAAAATTTGGCACTGAACACTGAAATCAGAAGCTTATTTTCTTCACAGATGAGATAACATTTTAGAATTTGTGTGCTCCATGATTTACAAGCTGCCAAGCAAATTACTCTTCAAGGCAGAGAAGACTTTAATTACTTTCCTGAGCATCATACTTCTGAAATAGCCATAGAAATGATAAAATCTCCTTCAAGACAAGTTCAGTTCCTAGAAACTTCACAGAAATGTCCATGTAATTTTCTTGCCAGCAAAATGACAATAGTTTGCCATTGCTTTCTTCTGGGATATTTTTTTTCTTCAAAGATTAAGCTACAGAGATAATGTTCTTTGGAGATCTATATAACTACACCTAAGCTTGATTAACATCTGAGCCCAGGTAAGATTGGCCAAGTGTGGACATCTGCTGAGACCTAGCACCCACTTTTCCTGAAGAAGAGGATAAACCACAAAACAAAACACAGCTAAACACAGGACTTCGAGAGAAAATGAGATGTAGATATTAAAATAAAGTAAAAAGTGTGTTGACCTGTGAAAGAAAGTTATTTTACCTTCTGTAGTAGAATTTCTTCCTGAATAGCAACAAGACAATGCTGATGTTGCGCTGCTCTTCTGAATTGAACTCTCACCATGGCCCATCTTTTTCCCTCTTCTTATTTAGATTAAGTCATCATTTATCTTAACAGCCAGAATCTGTGGTCATAGGAGTATATAAAAAGATAAATAGTTTCAGTCTTAACAGAAAGTTAAAAATACAAATTTATACTAGTGTGATATGATGTGTTAATGTCCTACTATCTTTAATAACTACAGAGCAGTATGCAAAATTATGTATACTCTCTTAATCATTTGCTTTACACACAGAACAATGCAAGAAGCCGCCTTATTAATATTCAGTTCATTTCCACACCCTTAGGCATGGCATATTATTTGCAACATACTAATATTATGTCTGGCTTATTTGAAACATTTCCCAACAGTATATTTTTTCAGCCTTCTCTAACACTTAGTTCTGTCTCATTTCTAAGTAGTTTACAGTGAGAAGTTGCTCCTTCGTGTTTAGCTTTGCCCAGACCATACCATAAAAATAATGCTTGGAGTTTCTTTAGTGGCAATAGCAAATAGATTAAATACGATTAATAAAAGTGTTCAACATTCACCATATGAGTTTTCATTTCATAATGTTCTGCTTTAAATACTAATGATGCCTTATTTCACGTCAACAGGTATGTTGCCCATTTGACCTAAACAGTCATCTACCATTTTTGCCACAAATTGAAATCACACATATTACACGATACTTATATTTTTTAGGTGAAACTTTCAATGCCAGTCTTAAGTTCAACTATACAGCAGGCTCAGAATATAAGACTGATACTAGCATAAGAAAATCCCTTATAATTTTCCCCTAGAAATTTATTAATCCATTATCCTGGGAAACAGCTGAGTAATTAGATGTACCATACAACATACAAAGGTAATTGTGACTCAAGAAGCTCACAGATTCTATTGTGATCCAATGTACTAACACAAACTTACACAATATAAAGGAGCAGCAAAGAAACAAGAAAGGGCTATAAGAGATGAGAGTTAAACAGCTGTTCTTCACCTGTTTCACATAAGACTTTGCAAGCAGAGACTTGCATTACAATAATCACAACCAGGAATTAGATCAGCCAGCCCATCATTTTGAAGAAGTTCCCCAACTTTTAGAGGAACAGAGGATGCTTAGCATATATATCGGATCACTTCTTGCTTGCAAAATGATGCTTATCAAAGTTACATCACAATCCCTTTATTTTATGTGATCATAACAGCTCTGGTCAAGCCAAGAGACCAATATGCAACCAAAACATTATTAATACCTTATTCCCTTGCTTGTAAATTGCACAACTGAACAAAGGTAGCAACGACCTGCTTTACTGTCACAAGCAAGATTTGCTCTCTGCTAACATGTGCTCCTAAACTGAAGTATGAAGATGCCCTTGAAATTTTAGAGGAAATGTTCTCCAGATTATCTGCTACACTTTACTAGAGTTGTTAACAAGCAAGGACTTGTTACAAAATTCTTCATCAGATGTTGCTGTTTCATCAAAAAGGGTCTTAAATACTTCTTTTGCCACTGCACTGTTTCAGTTCACCATACATGTCCAAGCCCTATTCCTTCAGCTGCTCCTTAAGCTAATTTTCCAAACCATCCCCCACTGCACACTGTTATTCAATAGAAACTTAACCTCCAGAACCTTAGAATGGAGGGAAAACAGGAACACCTGCCAAGAACACTCATCCCCACAATATAATTTATTTGGATTCTTCAAGCTGGCTTTTGAATTAATCCCCACAAAATGACAAGCTTCCGTTTCTCTCATGGTTTTCAGCCTTCTTCTGGATGTGTTTTCTTTAGTATAAGCACTTAACTTTTTACATAACCAAACTTGTTCTCCTTTACTTCACTGTAGTCCCCTCAATATCACCAAAGTTCATTTCAAAACTACCTTAACAATTCAACATCTCTATACTTTCTCCCTCATAAATCAGTTCCTATACCTCCCCAGCCCTAAACCACCCAATAGATCTTATCAGTATACTGTAATACTCTATGCCTGTTTTTTTAAAAAAAACCTATTATGTTCATTCAAACCCAGATCTTGAGTTGACACATGGTTATGAAAGATGTTAATTTTTCCAAAGTTTCTTGTTGGTAGTTTACCTTGGCTCTGATTCCTTATGTCAACTGGACCTCAAAGACAGTATTATTTTAACGATGATCCTCTCTGTTAGCCTTTGGACACAGATGGAAGCTTGTTTCTCTTTTCCCCAATCTAGTCCACCTTTCCAACCCTAATCAGTTCCCCTCCTAAAAAACTGCAACTATCAGCCGTCAGCAAGCAACCACAATGGTGATTAAGTTAACATAAAGATGGTTATTATTAATTAAGCTGGGACTGGCTTCAATGCGTTTGGTTGTTTGCAGACACATCAAGGATTTTGCCTAAGTTTCAGTCACCAAGTCTATCTTCTTCTCCCCAGAACACTGCTAGTCTCTCTCATTAGCAAAAGCTTCATTCTATGTAGGTAGCTTTGTACTGTATTTTTTTTTAAGACGCTAATCTCTTTGGAGATTTTTTTCTCTTAAAAAATAAAAAGCAGCATTTAAACTGAAAACTACAGAATCACATACAATTCTATATACAATGCATTATATACAATTATATACAATGCATATAATAATGTACCATCACATTATTCCCTTTCTGGGTAAGCAACATTATACAGAGCACAAAGAAGGAGTAAGAAACCTAAGTCAAAGAAATGAAAGGGATGACGTAACAAAGAGAGAAGAAAATATGACTAAAACTAATTACACCAACACCATTCACTATACCTCTTGATATCTTTCTATCCTCAAACCACTCATTTCTACTACATCCATATGTTATCTCATACATTGCCTTTTGTTCTTTAAAAAGTATTATTTCTCTCTTTTTCAGGACCTCATCAACTCCATACAATATCTGGTCCACCTACCTCTTGCCCAGCATAGTCACACTGCACTTTCTGAATTTTGCTCATTGTTAATTATCCTACTCTTTCAAACACCTTTCCAGGTACGCTTAATAAAGCAATTCCCCTGTAGTTTTTGCAGTTCCTCTTCTTATCCTTCCCTTTATGTTGAGAAACAACAGCAGCATTCTTCCAGTCAAAAGGCACAGATATAGTCCTCACATGTATATTAAACAAGTTGCACAACAATTTCATAAGCAAACCATATCTACACATTTCCCAGTTTGTACAATCTAACCCTGCAGCACTACCGTTTTTTAATATTCTCATAGCATTTCACCCATTTTTCGACACTAATATTTAGACTTCATTTCACTTTTCCTTTGGGACCTCTCATCATCTTTGCTGCCTTCACTAATTCTCTCAGTCTTTCATCAAAAACAATAAAATCAATCATGCTTTTCTATTTACAATTATTCCTTTGCTATGGGTACACATGAATACACATGCACATTCAAAACAAACAGATATTCTAAGCAGATATTCTCCAATCATTCTCATCTATAGGTCTCCAAATGCCCCAATAACCTTTTTTGTATTCTCTCATCTCATTTCCATCCATCCAGTCATGTCCCCTAGCAAAATAATTGCTTCTACCAGGTTGCATTTATTCAAAATGTTCTACTATTTTCACAAAATGTTGCAGCAATTTTGATTGGTGGGGTCTAGGCAGAGGGCCTTTTCTGCTGTGGCTCCCGCCCTATGGAACATCCTGCCTCCCGAGGTCTGGTGTACCCCCTCCCTCATGGCCTTCAGAAAAGGGGTTAAATCCTGGCTTTGCCAGAAGCCCTGGGGGCTGGATGGGGGCTCGCATCTGTGGAGATGGCTGGTGGGGTGATGGGTTCTGGTTCCCCCCCAGCATCCTGAAGGTGTTAGTGCTAAAATATATAGGGGGGTTTTAGGACTTTTTAATGTATGTTTGTATTTTAATTATTTACGGATTTTAGCCACTGTTGGAGGAATTGGTGTGTTTTTTCTTTTTTGTTATTGTGAGCTGCCCAGAGTCACCCGCTGGAGGAGATGGGTGGCATACAAGTTTAAAAATAAATAAATAAATAAATAAATAAATAAATAAATAAATAAATATTTCCCCAGACTCATACTTGGTTCTTCTATTATCACATTCACTGTATCATAACATGTACCTGTCACCAACTTAACAATTCCTACTTTCATATGCACCAACATGTTTTCATCAATCAATCAATCAATCAATCAATCAATCAATCAATCCTTTATTGTGGTCAAAGACCAGCATAAGGAGGGTGGGATACAGTCAATTAAATAGCATAGAAAATACATCAGAGTCTAAAATAATAATAATAATAATAAAAAGCTAAAAGATATAAAACAATATATCTAAAAGGAAACTAAAAGGAGGGGTAGGAGCATTAGAAGTGTGTAGGGGAGCATAAAGGTTAGTAAATAGCAGACTATATCTATCCAATTACAGAGCGTACTAATATGATGAACTAGATGCTTATTAAGAGTTGTTTATGGCACAGGTTTTAACTGCTGATGCGCAGAACCTGGCAACATTATATGTTGTAGCAGGGTTGGTATCTGAAAGCAGCAGGGAGGTGCAGAATTGTCCTGTGTGTCCTGGGTATTTATACAATAATGGTGAGATGAGGCTAGTACAAATGTCTTGTAACACAGGACAAGCACATGCACTGTTGTTTCTGTGTGTCCAGAATCACAGGGGCATTGTCTCTCTGGGTGAGGAATCTTCCTGCATCGGCCTTCAAGGACAGCTGAGGGGAGGGCATGACACTGTGCCAGAGTAAAGGCCCTCCAGTGTTAGGTACTTCAAGTTTAGTTAAGTATTTCATAGGGAAGGCAGAATACCTGTTGGATTCACTGGCAATAAAGGTTGGGGACCTGGCTAGATCCAATTGGTGCTCTGTCTGCTGCATGTTGTTTAATAAGTGCTATGGCTGGTCATATCCCATGCCAAGTAGAAGACCTGGAGAGAAGCCCAAGGATGAGATTTTAGTTGCTACTGCCTGTTTCCATGTGGACAGAAAAGCATCCCTCATAGTTAATGGGGCAAGGCCAAGGGGAAAAACAGATAGTGTGAGCCAATAGTTGAGTATGGTCACCCACACTCTAGCCTCCACTTTCATGAGGCCTGTCTCTAATCTCAGGGTGGCATTAGAGACACATTTTAGGACTTGAAGGGCCGATCTTAGAAATTTGGATTGTACAAGTTCTAATGGTGCAAAATTGGAGAAGGGGCCCAACTGGGCACCATAAAGAAGTTGTGTTATTGGCTTGGCTTCAAATAATTTGAGTGATGCAGGAATATAGTGGCCACCTCTTGTCTTGAGGAATTTAAGGATGGCAGATAAGCTTCTCTGTGCATTTTCAGTAAGGTAGTCTCATGGGCTTCCCTACTGCTGGCAGAATGAAGGACTACTCCCAGGTATTTGAAACAGGAGACCTGCTCAATCTTGTGGCCATCTATGCTCCAGGGGTGGCTCTTGGGCCTTTTGGCAATTGCCATGAGTTTAGTTTTCTGATAATTGAGTACTAACTGGTCTTCCTTGCAGTACTGTGTTAGTGCTCTCAGTGCTCTTTTAAGGCCAACAGATGTACTTGAAAGAATTGCTGCAACTTCTGCATAGAGAAGAACAGAGATGTGTCTTCCAGCAAGTTTTGGGGAGAGAAAGTTTGTGTTGAGGAGATGGCCTACCATGGAGTTGATATAGAAATTGAGTAAGAGTGGGGCCAATATGCAGCCTTGTTTGATGCCTTTCTCACTTCCAATGGCACTGGTGAAATGGCCCTGGGGGTTACATCTTATTTTGAGTGAGGCCCCTTTGTGAAGCATATGTATTAGAGTATGTTTTCTTCTTTTCATTTATAATTAAATCTTCACCTTTATATCTTTGCCTATGTTCATCAACTCTGCTCCACAAAATCATGCCATCTTCATTCAGATCTATTTCACCTCTCTTTTTAGTTTCACAAACACACAACATATTTTTCTTTCATTTTGTTCAATTCATCATATTCACCATTTATTTCTCTAACACTCCATATTGCAATCTTTCATATGCCATATATGCCATCTTGAGTTGTACCAGATAGACAGGATAGAAATATAATAATAATCTCCAGCTGGGCCCAAATGAATTGACCTTCTCTGCCAGCAGAGTCTGTGGGGGCATGGGAGCAAAATCAGCGAAGTAGCAGACAGAGCATTACAATGCAAGCCCTGCCCCTTTTCAATCTGCATCTATGTCACAAATGCATTCAAAAGAGGTAGGGACTGCATCATAATGCTTCCACTGCCATCTTGCCAATTTTCACCCCCCCCGCCCCATGGACAGTGCTGTCCACTACTTATCATGTTTTTTTGTCAATCAAGGCTTTCACAAAACACTTTTTAGTAACACAGAGAAGATAGACTAGGTTGTCAGCCTTAGTTATTCTTGTAACATGCACAACAATTCCTACTAACAGTAAGGACAGTATTGGCACATTTTGGACAAAACAGCCCAAACATAACCAAAGCCCTGTTTCACTCCAAGCATGGTCACATTGTTCTATGCAAGCTACAATTTCAGGCCAACATACTGTTGACTACAGCTTATCAACCAAGATGCAAGTATATTTATTCCTTCTTTAAAAGAGCTCAGAATGGCAGACTGTGATCTTCTACTCCCCTGCCCATTCAGGTCCAGCTCATCTTTTAATCTTCACATAATCACCTTTTCCAAAATGCTGCCAAGTAAATTTTGCAAGAATCTTGCCAATTCAACTAAAATATGCTCCTATTCCTTTTTATGTTAGCTCCTGAGGTCCACACTTTCTTCACCAGCCCAACCACGCGTGTCTTTGAAATAACCCACCAGCTACTCCTAAATCTCATTCAGTTGTCCCATTAAGTTGAAGACCAGAACAGGCTAGTTTATTAAGGCTCCAAATGACCAGAGTGTAAAAGGAGGCAGGACCACATTTGTCCTGGTATGTCAGAACTTTCTGGCCTTGATGCTTATCACCATAACCACTTCTCATCCTTAAAAAAAAATACAATCAGGGACAACTAATGGAGCTGTGATTATGGGTTCTGGTGGGTTTTATTTTTTATTTTAAATGTGCCTTCTCTTTTCTACAACAACACAGAGCGTACTGTCAAGGTTTAGAATCAGCCTGTGCGCGAAAGCGGGGTGAGAAGAGTGGCAATGCTTGCTTCCCATACAGAACTGTTTACACTGGGCTCCCCCAGACCAGATCGCCCACGGATCATCACCATGCTGCACCGTTTGTTTTTCTACCGCATTAGTATCCTACTTTTTCTCTGAGAGCTCGACAATGGGGGACAGGGTCTTTCCTAGTCTAGCCCCACAACAACAACCCTGCGAGGTAGGCTGGGCCGAGAAAGCGACTGCCCCAACGTCTCCGAGGGAATTCTGCGGCTGGACGGGACTCCCACCACCCTCCACTACTCTGGCTTTCCAGGGAGCCCCATTCTCTCGCCGGACAACCCTCGGCCGCACATTCTCGGAACAAAACGCCTGCCGCCGGCCCCCTTCTACCAAAACGAAGGGCAGCTGCACCGTCCGTCCCACGCTGTCCATCGGCCGCCCTTTTCCAACGCAAACGGGTCTCCTCTCGCCACGGACTCTCCGACTTGCCCCTGCCCGTCCGCCAGACGTGCCGGCCGCTTCCAGCGACGATGCCTGAGCCCCTCCGCGCAGCTACTCCTGCCCCCTTCCCCATCGCGCCCCCAAAACAAACCACCAGCGCCACCGGTCCCCACTCCCGCAGCCGCTCCTTGGGAGGCGAGCCCAGGCCAGCAGCACCTTCCCCCGTTCGCAACCGGCCACAATCACGGACCTCTTTTCACCTCCCTCCGGGCACCGACCTCCGCGCCGCGGTTCTCCCCTCCGTCCCCTCCTCCCAGACCGTCACCGGAAACACGCCAACCTCAACACCCTCGTCGGGCAGCAGAGCAGGAAGCGAGAGGAGGGGCTGAATCCTGGCCGCTCTAGCCACCGAACCAGCCTCGTAACTTTATGGCTTCGTTTGCTGGCAGACGGGCGGGGTTCACACCTCGCGCTAAGCCAAAACAAAGAGATCGCCTGGGGATGATTTAGCGCGAGATGGGAAGGCCGCCTGCTGTAGATTGCGTTACGGGGAAGCGTTTGTAGCGTGACGTGATCCCCAGGCGCTCCAGGCATATTGCTGCGTGCATTCACGCAATCGATCATCGCGCTCCTCTTCCCAAAGCATCACGTTACCTGATCTTCAAGTGATGCTGATACTTCTTTAAAGGAAGCAGTGTGAAAACAGAATGAGGTTAAAGGCCAGGGCAACTCAACATTCCTGCACAAAGGCAGAAGGACAGACGTGTACATTTGCAAAACTGAATGGAATTTTTGCCTTAACTAGAGTAGCCCCTGAACTCTGGGTAACTCAGGTTTTCAGCATTCTTTGTTCTGAGAAGGAAAACGGGCATTTCCAGTTCTTCTGTGACTGTTATTTCAAGTTTCCCTATTCCTTAAGTTCCACAGGGATAAAGGATGTAGCCTTTGTCGGTCTTGTTCACCCCTTTAAACTATATAAAGATACAGTCCGTTAAAATACTTGCTTGCCTCATTTTGCTATGTTCCATCTCTTGTGACTGGATTTATGTATTGCACTAAGGCTTAGCTTGTTTAACTATTGATGATGACTGAATAAATCACAGCTGCATTCACACAGCACACACACACACACAAAGCTCTTTACAAACTACAATGGCTGTTTCTCATAAGAAACTAAAGCAAAACCAAACAAATTCCATTTGAATGCACTCCAAGTGCAAGAAATGGGGCTCCCATATTTGGGTTGCAAGAATTCAGATGACCATGAGATGGCAGCAAAGAGATTAAAAAAACCAAAACTCCTTGCTATCATCTAGTGGTCATCTGGACTCTTACATTCCAATTATAGTAGTCTACAAAAATATGGATGACCATTAGATGGTAACAAAAGGACACAGTATATTCTAACTATACTGATTAGCAGTATATATTTGGAAAAGTTATCAAGATAATAATTTAGTATGTATGGTTGTTGACCTCCCCCTTAAGTCCTGCTCTGCTGCCTCACAGCAGCACTTTTTTTCCTGGAGGAATGAGCAAAGAACAAGAGTAAGTCAAGAGTATATACTCCCAGCAGGGTCACTCAGTGCCTGAAGGTCACCCCAGCTGCTCAGCTAAAGCAAGCAGGCACCTATATTGAATAACAGTGATATAGGAAGATGTTGGAGGTAGATGATCACTTTAAAGACAATGACATAATCTCCTGCTGTGTGGGAGAAGGCAATACTAAACCATTTCTGTATTTTACCAAGAAAACCACATGGGTAGACAAGATAAAGATTGATGAAATAAGGCCAGACGATGGGCTGTCTGGTGGAATGGCACCCAACATGCTGTTGAGGAACAGCTGAGGGTCTTTCAGAGTACTAATGCTGATTATGATGCAACAGGATTAAAAACTTTGAAATGTCTAGTTGCTGATATTGCCAGGCAGCAAAAGAAAATCCAAAGCTGCAATGGCAGGATTACCGTGAGAACCTAGACATAAGAAGCATGAACATGGGAAAGCACAACACAGTGAAAGATTAAATCAATCAACCACACATTAACATCTCAGGCATCAGTGAACTGAAATGGATTGGAATTCTGACTTGTGGTCAGAAGATCATACTGTGTACTACACAGGACACCAAAAACAAAGAAGTGTTGCTTTCAACCACTGATGCAGAAAAAGAGAAGGTTGATGAGTTTTATCATCAGTTCAATCTGCAATCAATACAACTTACAAGCAAAATGTGCTTCTTGTGGTTGGAGGCTGGAATGCCAAAGTTGGGAACAGTAAAGAGGAAAACATTGTTGGACTATATGGCCTAGGAAACAGAAACGAAGCACGAGAATAACTTACCAGTTTCTGACAATCCAGTTTCAGAAACTCCATTTTCAAAGGGAACATCAGGAATCACTTTGAACTCCTAAACTTTATTGATAGGGAGTCAGAGGAAGTGTGAAAAGAAATCAGATAAGGGTCAATGTGAGAAGAGACTGCCAAAGGTCAAGAAACAAAAGAAAGCAAACTGGATCTCAGAACAGATGGTAGAAATACTGTAGCCAAAAAGAAATGAGACGAGAAGCCAAAGCCAAGGAAAAAAAAGATTTCAGGAAGAAACTTAACAAAGAATTTCAGAGAGAAGAGACAAGAAGCAGTATTACATCAACATCTGTAAAGACCACAAAGATGGAAACAGGCACAAAAAAGCAAGGAGTTTTTCAAAAGATTTCTGAATTCAGAAGGAGGTTCCAACCTTGAGTTGGTATGGTAAAGGTATTCATTGGAGAGACAGTAACTGAAGATCAAAAGATGGAAAAAATATGCTGAATATCTTCTTTCAGGAGAAGATATTCCCTTTTTAGAAGCACCTTTAGTACTAGGAGATGAAGTCAGGTCAGTACTCCAGTCATTAGCCAGAAGGCTACAGGAACTGATGGAATACTTACAGAAGTTTGCCGAGTGACAGATGAATCAGTAAAGGTTCTAACCAAACTGTGATTGTCACTGACACCTTCTGAGATTCTTTTTTCTTTTCTTTTTTTCATCTGAGCCTTAAAATATTAAACATCTGGTCAAACCTTTAGAACTGGGAATAAAAGCTGCTGAAAAATGCTTCCATGCTGTAGTCCCTCTACATGATATATATTTTCTATAGCAGAAAGACCTATATATAGGGCATACAATAAAACTCCAGTTTAATGAAGCATTTGGGTGGAGTGTGTGTCCATTAAATCCAAATGTCTATTAAATCCAAATTCACATCATTGTGTCCATTTATATCCTTTGCATAATTACACAATTGAGGTAAATGGAGTCATTTGCAGTAAACCTTGATTTAAAGGACAAATCCTCAGATCAAAGATTTGTCCAAAGTTGATTACTATGAAACCTGCCTATAGATCAAGAAGGATGAATTGCTTATGTGCTTGTGGGATAGAGCCTGGGCACTTACGTCTGGTAGCTTTCACTTTTTGTTTTCCACCAGTGTCACTCCAGGCCCTCTCTTCGCCAGCTTCATTTCACAATGCTCCTCAGTAAACCTAGAAGCTACACAGGGAGAAGCTCCTTAGGACAATCCTGTCAAGCACCTGTTGCCTCTGTATTCTAATGGTCAACAAGGCACCTAAAAGAAGCACCATCCAATTACTGGGGAAGTCCCCAAGTACCATCAAGAACAGGACTCATTGGACATTTGGGGCCGACCATCCTAATAGGTGCCTCCTCCCTGCAGAAGGTGGCTTCCCCCACCCTTTCAAAGGGCCCTGAAGACCCGGTTCTTCGCCCAGGCCTTTGGTGAGCATGATTAAAGCTCCCTTTTTTTCTTTTTCTTTGTTCCCATCTGGGTTTGTTATCTCTGCCATCTTTGTTCTTGTTTTGTGTTGGTTTTTTGTCTTGATTTTTTTTAACAATTTGTAAACTGCCCACAGTTGCTGGGAGTCAGGCAGCATATAAATTTAATAAATAATAAGGAAGTGAGCTGCCTATGACAATGGACTGATGGAAAACTCCCCAAGAACTGTATAATGACACATCAGCTACACAGTGAATACTGTGGATATGAATTCCCGGGCTGCCTCAGGCCCCAAGGAGGGGAGTTTGAAATCGCCCAGTAGTAACGGCTGGGCAAACCCACAATTACCCCTTCAAGGAGATTAAGCAGTTTGGTGAGAGAGAGTAGTACAATACCAGCACCTTAGCTTGTCCCTTTGGCCCAGCATGAAATGTAACAACTCACATCTGACCCCCTGCAGAACAGCACTCCTTGCAACAGCTGGGGTCTCCTGGTAACCAGTTGCCACACTACCTCTCCTGTCGTGGGGTTGCAAGTGATACAGAACAAAAAACCTGGCTGGACAGATCTCCATGAAGGGGACCCTCCCCCTTCACCCAGCCAGGTCTCAGTAATTAAAATATAGCTAAAATCTCCCTGCCCTTTGCACAGTCATGTCACATCATGACATATGTTGCAGGGACTGCACAGATAATCTTATCACAGTGAAAACTGGCAAACTTATGCATATTTTTAATTAAATGCAAAAGCCATAATTATGAACAAGAGAAAATAAACAAGCATCAGTCCAAATCTAACCCTAGATACGTTCAATGGGAGAGACTAAATGAGAGATATTTTGTGGAATACTCAAGGGCGTCCATTAATTGTATTGTTTGATTCTAATCCAAACTGTGCCCCCATTTAAGAGCCCAAAAAGAAGACATTCAATGAAGTACTAATTTCAAAACTGGCTGAAATATTGCATGTATTGAGTGCACTAGTTAAGTCCTTGAGCATCAAGAATCAAATTAGTTGCACACCCTTCTCCGGAGTAGAGAACCCTCTGCTGGCAATCAGTTGTCGGTAGTCAAAAATTGAGATAGCTGTGCTTACCTACCTCAATAAGTTTCAGGCTATCTCAGAAGATCTTAACAAACACAATGGGTTTTTAAGACATTACAACCGTTAATTGATAAAGAATTTGTAATTTGTTCCCATGCAACCTTCATCTGCACAGCCACACTGACCAGCCTGCCTGTCCCCGTCCTTCATCCTTATGTACTATGTTAAATCGTACATCAGTTAAGCTGCTCCACGCATCTGATGAAGTGAGCTGCAGTTGATGAAACCTTATGCCTTGTAATAAAATCCGTTAATCTTAAAAGGTGCTACCAGACTCTATTTTTGGCTACCATAGACAAACGCTGCTCTCCCCCTACAATCTCTACAGTTGTTGGTACTGTCACTTTAATGCTTGATCAGCTTGCAATTGGCTGGAAGATTGGAACATTCCTACATGTCGAGAGACTGCCTTGTGCTGTGATTGGCTGGTCTAGACGCTGCAGAATACTTCCTGGAATGTCTGCAAGTGAACGTTCATCTGGCTGTTTCACTGGAAAAGTGGTGGGGGGACTTTCTTTTATACAAAATGTAATTAATAGCCATGAGATTGTAGGTAAGAAGAATGTGGGATTTCCAGCAAACTGTTTGCTGCTTTGGACATAGCACAAAAAGATATGAGCATGTTGTAGGGCCGGCAGAATCCATGTTCAGTAGGAACGAAACTGCTCACTAGCATATTGACTATTGTACTTTTTAACTATTTTTCATTTAATTATACTATGGTAGTGCAAGCATATTCTTTAAGAATAAGTAAACTAGGATCCGCTTCATATGGAGAGGATTCCTACAGCAAAAGGCTGCTAGAAGATGAAATTTGCTACACTGATCAGGAGAAGGATAAATGATTCCCTAAAAAACAATGGAAGATGCTTTATTTATTTTTCCTTTTTACAGTGGGATGCAGCCTCTAACCAGATCAAGGATGCTACACCAGCTCCCTTGATACAAGCTTTCTACATGTGCTGAAAATTATTCTGTTTTGTTCAAAGCAGGTAACAATGATCAGTGGGCGTTAAAACCTGATAAAACTGCATTACTAGCTTTTATAAAATACCAGGATGTGCTTATAATTTGTAGCACAAAGGAAAGATTCAGCAGCAACAGTTTAAACATGGCTGGAATTTGGGAATGATATTTTATAGCCATCTTTTTAGATACTTGGATTGATTTCACTCAAGAGTGTTGAGGCTTTTTTTTTTCAAGGAGTGTCAGCTTCTATTCTGTTAGCAATATGGAAACAAGGAATTTATAAAATGTGATTTGATGTATACATTCTAAGGTTGTAATCAGTGGAATTACACTAGGGGGTTAAATATCTTGTCTTTTGTAGAGAGTTGGTTCTGTGGATTAAAAAATAACCTCTCCAAAAGGAGGGATTTGTCACTTAGGTTTTTATTTTTGCATTTCTGTACAGAAAACAGTTAACATATGATCAGAGACTGATAATGTAATTCATGTAAACATTCCAAATCCTAAGGAAAGAAAATCCTAAAACCTGATCAGCTGCTTTGCTTACTTCTGGAGTAATTTTACAAAGTGTTTTATTTTCAGGTCAAGATGGTGGCATGTAATCTTAGGTGTAAACAGTAAAAACTGTTCAGTGCTTCGTAAGCATAGTAATGCTTTGTTATCCATATAGCTAGCTGCAAGTGTATCCCAAATGGGCAGAACGTGTGTTATACACTAATGACACCTTTTTTTAGATTTTTGCTACACTTCAGTCCAATTAATTACCATCTTTTCAGAAATGCCACTAGAAACAATGTACAAGTGGTAATAATATGTTGTGTGAAGACCAGATTGGTGTAGTGGTTAAGGCACCAAGCTGGAAACTGGGAGACCCAGAGTTCTAGTCCTGCCTTGGGCACGAAGCCAGCTGAGTGACCTTGGGCCAGTCTCTCCCTCTCAGCCCTAGAAAGGAGGCAATGGCAAACCAATTCTGAAATCTGCCAAGAAAACTGCAGGGACTAGTCCAGGCAGTCACCAGGAGTCAAGAATTACTTGAAGGCAACTCCCCCCCCCAAAAAAAACAATGAAGACCATAAAGTATGGAGGCCAGTAACCACATGGCTTTGACCTGTAAGATGGAGTATTTGGCTGTTTCACAGTATAAAAACTATGTAAAATGTATACCTCCATGTACAATAAAAATGCAGGTATTTTCTGTACCTTTTACAGGAATTGTGTGTAAAACATCTGCACACTTTTGAAATCTCTGTTGAGGAATTTGTTACAAATGTATAGATGTGTGTTTCTTGGGCTTCACAGAAGTGTAAGGTGTGCTTAGACTAAAAGGCCTGTGAGCCTGGGGATGGCATATAGAATTCAGCCCATATTCCTGTACATGTTTCCAGCAATATGCTGCTTCTTTCTTGATAGGCAAATATTGTAGACGTTGATTTCTTGCATATGTACTTGAAGCCCATAGTGCTGGGTTTTTTTATTATTATTTTGAATTTTTCTCAAAGCCTATTTTCCAAATTAGGTAGCTGTCTGCAGTTTGGATAATATTGGCTGGATTCACACATTAAGCTATAAGCTATAATTACTAAATAAACCACAATTGGGTGGGTTCACACAACACACTGAGAAAAAAATCAAGCAAAGCACATTATGATTTAATGTGCTGTGTAAACCTATCCCTTGTATGTTAAAATGTAGGATTTATTTTAAAATCTGGTTGGACATCCTCACCTCTGTACTTTTAGAAGCTACTTTCTGTTTAAAAGTGAGTCATGTTCACCTTCTCTATTGAATAGTTGGCATATTAATCTACAGTATTGTGTTTAAAATCAAATAATGTAAAATATTGTTTCTGCAAATGCCATGTGATTCTGTACAGTTTTTCAGTCGCAGAAGGTTCTTCGGCTTGTCAGAATTGCAAGAGCCTAAACTTTGGTAGTGGGCAAAATAGTATCAACTTCTTGCAGGTGATTGTAGAAAAAGGAAGAATGGGATAATAGGGAGGAGTACATTTAACTTACACCTCTTGTATATCTATGCCTTTATAATCTTCCATATTTAGACATGGGCTGTGTTTTATATCAGTAGAAGAGAACGTAAGTAATGTCTTTATTCAATATTAAAATAGAACAGTTTTCTTATCTACTACAATCAACATTTTCTTATTTATTCTTTCTGTGGATATAAGACTACTTAAAATTATTTGCCAGGTACTGGAAATCAGAAGCCGTTTAACATGACAACAGAAACTTTGGTGAAGGATATTAAACCAGGCATGAAAAATCTAAATCTTATATTCATTGTGCTGGAAACAGGTAAGTCATCTGTGGAAGAGAGGTTGGGTTTGTTTTTTTTTAATCACTATATAAGACAGTTGGGAGACCAGGCTACATGCCTGTTTCACAGAATGCTTAAACTGAAGTATTATTTCATTTTCTTTATGCTACATAACAACTTCCTTTTCCTCATAATCAGCTAGCAGTGCTATCTTATTCCAAAAAATGTTGCTTATTGGCCAGATTAGAAATACTTTCTTTAATTTAAAACAAAGGTTTATTTTCAAAATAGATACTATATATAAATGGACAGATAATTACTGATTATACAATTAATGCTTAAAATAATGTTAGTAAAAGATAATCCATACCAAGCAAAGTACATTGAATTGTTTTCTTGATATAAAACAGAAGTATACATTTTTGAGCTTAATTCCAAAATCTCCACTAAATTATTATTTATAATGTTAAATAAAAGAAGAAAAAGAAAAAAAAACACCCCTAAAAATAATATAGATAACAAAAGAAGAGAATATATGTAGCTCAGGGTTGAAATGTGGAGTCCTTGGTGTTCTCTGAGCTTGGTTGTTACCTAGCTGGGCGACGAAACGTCTGCAAGACGACAACCAAGCTCAGAGAACACCAAGGACTCCATAATATAGATAAGTATTTAATTGCTGATTTCCTCCTTTGTACTTCAACCAGTTTACAGTACCTGTCCTCATGTAAGATTAGACATACTTTTAAAAGTTTTACTATAAACTAAGTCCTAGTGAATTCAGTGGTATGTGCTTACACTAAGTGGCTTTAAAACTGCAGTCTTATATGAGGGGGAAAATAATACAGGTAGTCCTCGTTTAATGACCACTCTTTCAGTGACCATTCGAAGTTACAATGGGACTCACTTAAGGACCCACGATCCTCGCTCGATGACAGCAACAAGGAGTGCCAAGCTTGCTATTGCTAAGCAATGGGATCATGTGATGTCGCGTTTTACGACCACATCGCTTAGCAATGGAAATTCCAGTCCCAATTACCCTAGTTAAACGAGGACTACCCATATGGCATGATTACTGCTGCTGATCATGAAGAAGTTTCTGTGATATGGAGAAGCAAACTGAACTCTCAGCAGATAAGAGTAATTTTACGGATAATCTAAAAAATTTACTTCCAGTTTTATATATAGCGGCTCAGTATTTAAGCTTCTGCTCTTAAAGAGTGTGCAGGTGAATGTAGGATGTATTTGGAATGAAGCAATGACTGATAAAAACCACTCCTTCAGTGGTCGTAGTTGTCTTTAACTGTGGTTTTTGTTCTCCCCCTAGGCCGGGTGACCAAGACAAAGGATGGTCACGAAGTGCGGACATGTAAAGTAGCTGACAAAACAGGCAGCATAAACATCTCTGTATGGGATGATGTTGGAAACCTAATCCAGCCAGGTGATATCATCCGACTCACCAAAGGGTACGTGGGATTTTTCCCAGAGGAGCGGCCTGGGAGAGGCTGGGGGATTAGATGTTATTTTTGAGACTGTGGCTAAACACTACTTCAAGAAAGCAGCAAATATGGCTTGCCTGTTTTGCGGAATGTGCTCAAATTACTTAATACAAATTAGTTATTTAATGGGCTTTAGCACTTTCCTGAATTTTGTTAGGAAAGTTTAAGGGAGAGGTGGGAAATCTGAGTCCTTCCACATGTTGCTGAATTACACTTTCCAACATTTCCCGCCATTGGCCATGCAGACTTGGGCTGCTGGATGTTTTAGGCCAGCAGAGTGAGCTTCCATCAACCCTGGTTTAAAGACCCTCTGTGTAATTCTTGGGATCGGTCCCATCGAACTTGTTAAATCTGTACCGTTTAATCTAATTTCTTAAGAGTTGTATATTTCCTTCTGCAAATGTGCAAGTTGCTTTTAAGGTTCATTTTGCTTTTGTTTAGGCCAAGGCAGACATAAGCTTGATTTATGTATTGTGCTTAGACATAGTTTAGTTTGCTTGATTTTGTCTGAACATGGAGTTGAAACCAGCCATTGTGGCTTATAAACCATGATTTATGGCTCGATGTATCATATGAATCCATCCAGTTTGGCTTATTCAGTAAATCATAGTTAACCAAGCACTGGCTTAGCAGAATGCATGAACCCACTTATAAAAAGTGGTGTTCAGGCAGTCTTCATTTAGTGACCACAATTGGGACTGGCAACTTGGTCATTAAGGGAAGTGATCACTAAATGAAACCGTGATGGTGCTTATGATCTTACTTCAGCTTTCCTCTGCTTTACAGACCTACGAAGGTCATAAATGTGAGGATTGGTCATAAAGTTATTTTTTCATCGTAACTGCAAACAGTTGCTAAATGAGGCAGTTGCTAAATGAGGACTACCTGTATACAAACAGAACACCCTATAACGTTGCTCTGACCTCTTTTGATGTTCTGTACAAAATATGAATGAACATGCTAGCAAAGGCCCACCACTCTAATAGGCTTGCCGTGCTCTGCAGCCAGCCCAACTAACTGAACATTTTTGTTTGATTCCCAATAACTGGAGCAAATCTAGAATACTTAAAAGCATGATCCCATACACAGCTCCTTGACTTCCAAGTTTGTTGAATTTAAGGGTACTCATCCCTAGGTAAATGAGTTTGCAGTTCATGCATTACTGGTTTCAGTGAGATTTAAGAACGTATAACCTTCCCTCTTGCACCCATTATCATCTGTTTGTGTGGAAGGTCCGTTTACTTCAGTCAGGAACAAACAAGCACAGTACAGCTAGATAAGAGCTTCATGTGATGTACCAAAAAGACAGATTTCATTTTGAGCAAAACTATGCTCAAAACTGCTTTTAATCATGAGTTTTTCCTTATCAGGTACTCATCGATTTTCAAAGGCTGCTTAACGCTGTACACTGGACGTGGAGGAGATCTGCAGAAAGTAGGAGAGTAAGGCCCATGGTTTATCTCAATGGTTCTTCCTGGAATTAGGGGATGGGTAGGTGGATTTTTTCCAATTTGTGTGCAAAGACAGATTATCACCGAAGGACAGTTCTGCCCTAGAGGATATAAAGTATCTGAAACCATGGAGGGCGTCTTCCTTTGTTTCTAGGATGGAAGGTATTGGTTACATCTTATAATATTGCAGGTTACATTTAGCAAATGTGTTTGACTCTGAAATCCATCTCCTATTAAGAAATCACTGCCTGATTTAGAGCTCTAAACCTTATGCCATCACTTCCTAATTAAATCTGTAGGATAAATGTCCCCAACCTATGCTGTAGTTAATTTATATTTCACTTTGTTATCGAGATACATTTTATGTTTCCTCTTATAGTGAACCTCTAGTTTTCCCAGTAATATTTCAGTGAGACATCCCACACTAAAGTATTACAGAGTTGTTATTTGTGCTAATAAAGATTTATATGATTATGTTTTATTTGTTTAAAGCATTTATGTATTGCTCTTTAGTCACTCCTAAGTCAGTTTATAGTTCTATAGAAGTTCTTAGGCTAAAAAGACATGGCTTGGAAGGAAAATGTAGTGAATAAGGACAAGGGATAACAATACGTCTGTGCAGGTCAAAGAGGAAAAGGTGATTCAGAGTGCATGGGGGAGGCTGTGTAGCTCCTCTTGACAATTTCATGAAGAAGCTGCATCTTCCGTGGGATTGTGTAGATGCTGCCTCACATTCCTTGAAAAAGATGTGTTTGATTTAAGGAACTGCCAGCAGGTGCTCTGTGCACACCCTAATGCACTGCAAATCACCTGCCCCCCTTCAGATTGGATCTCTGAACATCTTGAAGACTACCTGTGCTCAGTTTTAATGTTAGAAAGATCTTGAAGTATTTACTGCAACAGCCATGACTTGGTCTTAAATGCCCAGATAAGACAATTTGGTCCAAGTACCAGAAGATCAAATATAGCTGATGGCTCCTCCACTTCCTAGTTGATATCTGAGTCAGAGGTTTCATTGCTCCCCCCTCCTTTTGTCTTCAACAGGAACTCACTGTGAATGACCTTGCTTGACTGCTACTATCTACCTCTGGATCCCTTTCTCATTTATTAACAATATGAACATCAATGCCAGCTCAATAGCATTGATTGTTGGCTGGCCAGGTTTTGATTTCAATAGCCTGAGTTAATGTTTGCCCACCTTTGTTCTTTCCACCCACTTCCCTTGAAAGTCTATTGTTTAGAGTACATATTTGCCAGAGGTCAGTAGAGCCAAACATAGTCTTCAGGATTGTTTTGCATGGTTATTCCATCTCACTGCAGTGCAGGGAGAAAAGGAACCATTCTATCACCACTTGGGGCAGGGTGGGGTGGGGTGGGGGGAACAGCAGTCTTCAGTTTACCTTCAAGGGAAGCTCAGCCATAACCATTCACTCCTCCAGAGTGCCAGATGGATTTCCATCCCAACTATAATTTCAGCGGTGCCTCATTTTGCTTCCCCCATTCTGCCTAACATTTTTTTTTCTTTTGTGGTTGTAAGCCTCGGGCTTCTTTTTTCAAATAAGCTATAAGCTGCTGTAGGAGAGATTGTGGTCTCAGTATGACACTGCAGTATGCATGATTGGAGAGAGGTTGTAAAAAAGAACAGGAAAAGAAGTTCACCAGTTGAATGAGGGTTGCATCTTCTCTTCTCCTTCCTGCTCTAGGTTTTGTATGGTTTATTCCGAAGTGCCAAATTTCAGTGAGCCAAATCCTGAATATGTTGCCCAGCAGTCACAAAATAAAAATGTAAGTATAAGAATTGCCTTAATTTGATTGTTCTTAGCCAGTGGCATGTGGGACTCAGAAACAGTACAGGCAGGACAGAAGCTTGGTCAGTGGAACTTTAAATCTTTAAAACTTAACTATGAATGATACATAGAGTAATAGATTGTTTATAAATGTAAACACATCCTTCTTGGAAAAAGTGGGCTGTTTTGTTTCTACAATAGTGGGATCCAGTTTCTTCAACAGAGTGCTTTATGGGAATTAAGAAAATCTGAGGACCTCTGTCTGAATTGATGTTGTGTGAAATAAATGCTTAATGATGGATTTCAAAGGCCTAAGAACCATTCCTCGCCCAATCGCAGGATAACTCTATCTTTCTTGTGCATTTCTTCTCCTGCTAGCAGAATCCTTTAAGGATATGATAACCAGCTCCTGTGGCATTCTCTTTAAAATCCCATGCTTGTTTTAGATTTTGTAAAAGTTGGGTTCTACATTTGCCTATCAAGAGAAAGTTTCAGTAGGTGGCAGCACTGGACCAGTCTTGTTTGGACTGAAGCTAAACTGAATAAGGCTTGGTTAGTACTTGAATGGGACTCCAACAACCAGTACTAGAGATATTGATTGGACTAGGAAGTTGAAAAAACATTCTTTAAAAAGGAGTGACAAAGAACTTCAGTACTGTTCACAGTGACATATATGGATGCCTCCATGAAGTGATCAGGAGTCAGTCTCAACTTGGAGAGCTTATTTTTATATAAAATAAAGGCTACAACAGAGTTTAAGAATCACACAAACTAATCCAGGACAAGCAAGCCTGGTGTTTTGGGCTTCACCCTTTGCTAGTCCCACCCAAAGTGATTACTGGTCAGGGATTATGAAGATTCAGATCATCTAGAGGGGTGTCCACAGGGGGTGGGGTCAATGACCTCAAGTGGCAGGCAAGACCCACTCCTTTTTGTGTGCATGCAGTGCATGTGATACACATTAAAAAGAGTCAGGGCTTCAATTGTCCAATTCCACCTGCCATTTTGAAGTCATTGATCCTCCCCATGGATACCCCAAGCTGGGTAGCCTATCCTGGCTTTCCTTTCAGAAAAAAGGATAATAACATTGTCAGGTCTGTGACCTGAGAGAGCTCTTACGCATTTAAGAGCCACTTTGGTTAAATGTGAAGGGATAAGCAGAAGCTGAAGAGTTTCTCCTGTGTGGTTTTAAAGAGTGGTGTAGTGGTTAATGCATTAAACTGAGGAAACCTGGATTCAGGCCCATCCTCAGTCATGGAAACTCACCAGGTGGCTTTATGCCACTCATGCACGCTCTCAGCCAAACATGCGTCATTGAGTTGTGGGGACAAGATGTAGGGGGATCCCCACATTTGCAGCCTTATGGTGTTGGAGAAAATATGAGAATCAAATCTAACAAATAAAATAATGATGCAAAATCCTCTCAGGTTATGGATTTGGCAAATCTGTTGGTTGCCTGAATGGATCTAACTCAACAGTATGAGTAGGACTTCAAATGGGAGCAAATTTACTGGCTGGTTGGCTGGACTCATCTCCCTGAGATGTTTCCAGGTAACATCTTCAACAGATAATATCATGTCAGTATGACAGTAACTGGGAGGGAGGTCTATACTGTTTTTTTCACATGATCTTGTTGCCTTGTTCCAGAAGTTGGGTTTTTGGGGGGGGGGTGTAATAGCTTGTTTATACCACCTTATCTTTACCCTCTTCTCCACCCACACTCTGAACCCACACATAGTTATTCTGGGTGGATAGTTGGATGGGTTTTCTCCCTGTCCTCTGCCCCAGGGGCTGTTACATCTAGAATTTCTGCATGGGTCAAAATGTTTTGATTCTCTCTTATAGACACCGAATGACAATGCCGCCCCTGCAGCCTCCCAAACTACACCAGGACCTTCTACATCAGCAGGTAATACAAACTAGTGGAGTGAAAGGGCTGCTCTCACCTTAAGGACATCCTGACAGTCTGATTTATACATTTATAAATAGGTTGGGCTAATTTATTGGCTGGCTAATGCATAAATAACAGTAGCTGGGCTTGCATATAATATTAAATCATAAACCTGGACCTTTTGTTCCTTCTGCTCGCTCATTTTGACTGGTTTGCAGCCATGTAAATTATAATGTGATTTATTTGGTTTTAGCTTAATGTTACATATTAATTCAGAAACTGGGTTATAAACCATGGTTTATGACAATGTTGCATGGGAATCCAATTAGTGCTTTGTATGGTCAACAAACCATAGCTTAATACACTGGTGGGGAGGCCACATGGGTTCTACCAGCATCTCAAGATTCAGTAGCACAGAAGCCAATTTTCGGTGATGTGATATTTGTTGGGTTTTTGGAAGCAAGGCTGGACAAGGGAGAAGGATGCCTCCAGAAGGCAAATGGTTCCAATTTTCACCTGAGACCTCTTCTCCCAAACCCCCAAAGTGGAATGAAATGGGGCCATTAAAATATGGGTGTGATTCTTGGCTGTTGGGGCTTTTTTTGGGGTAGAGATGGGGGCACTTTGCCTTCAAGAGGCTTCCTGTGCCCATTCCCCCCCCCCCGCCATTATTAAATCTCCTTGGAAAGCTCAAAAAAGTAAGCAGAAGGACATCTGTCCGCTCCTTCTTGTGATACTACTTGGGGGCTTTCAGCTGCTTAGGGGAGTAAGTTGCTGCCCCTGAGAAGGGTGTCCATCCCTGCTTAGCTTTATGTGCAATCTCATCCCCTGGGCTAGTCTCCTTTGACTGGCAGTAGACTTACAGAGCTGTGGGCTGGAGGCCACGATCTCACTGCCTGCTGACTTACTGCAAATAGCAGAAGTCCCTTGTTGGAGAACCAACTGCCAGATGACCCAGCATTTGTTCTCCAATCAAAGAAATGCAACCCAATTCCGAAAGCAAGGTGTCACAAGCCGAAAACCAACAACAAGCAAGCTTGCCCCCTTTGCTTTCTCTATCTTTTCACCTTTTTTGGTCATTCTTGCTCATACTGTCTATACAGCCTCCTTTGGGAGTCCTTGTCTAAGAGCTCTAATATAGGATTTTGTATGTGGGAACAAATCCTTCACGTTAACTCTGGTTTTAAAAATTACACTGAATTCCGTAGCTTCATTGGTCTTGTCTCAATCATATCTTTCTGTGTTCCTTTCTGTTATTTGGCATTAGCTGCAGAGAACCAGAACGGCAACGGGTTGATCCCCTCTGGCTCTGGCGGCTCCCTGCACCCACCCAGCATCCCCACCCATCCTACCAGCGGTCGCATCACCAGGAGTCAGCCCAACCACCAAGGCGGAAGCTCATCAGGCATAGGGTCCTCCTCAAACCCAGTCAGCAATGGCAAAGAGACACGGCGGAGCAGCAAGAGATAGCAGGTGCTGCAGGTTCAGGAAAGTTTTGGATACCTCTTTCCTCCACTACCTGCAATACTACTTTGCGCCTCCTTCCGAGGCAGAACAGCTGCTGCTGAGAAGAGATGGATACTAGGCTGGAGTAGAAACTATGGGAATAACATAATGTTTAGTCACTGAAATGTATTTTTAACATGGGGTGCTGTGACTGGGTGAGGGATGTGGGCTTCAGTGTTTTTACTGAAAGGCCCAACTTGCCTTTTAGGAATCCCCATATATTGTAAATTGCACTCGTTCTTTGCTGGAAATCAGTACAATTGACCCGCCATATGTTTACCTGATAGTATTTTATTCCTGTCCATTATCTTCCCAGAGAATAAGCTCCTGTGAGTTGGGCATGTGTCCTTGCATTTAGCTCTTTTTTGTTTAGGTCTGCACTCCTTAAGACTCTTTACTCTGGATTTTTAGTCTATGAATTGGAATGAATATGGTCATCATCTTCCTAGGATGTTCCATACCAGGGAAGTGCAGCTGGGCAACAAGAACTGATGCTATGCTTTCCCAAACAACCTTAGAACTGGCCAATAAGAGAGCACTGTCATTTCCCCAAAATGACACTATAGTTTACAGCAAACTTTAGATAGGCTTCTGAAAATGACATGGTAAAAGTACAACAGAACTGACCAGAAATGAATCTTTGTTTTAAAACCCTACCTTTTAATTGTTATGAAAGTTAACGGTTTTTAAACATTGATTATTGTCCTGAGATCTTGAAATCTGTTTTATATTCCAGTACATTTTGCTTGACATCAGAGGCAGTTGATTAAGGTTTCTGGCTACAAGTCACTGCTCCTATTTTGGGTCTTCATGACAACCCAGCCAAGTGAAAGATAATGCCTGTTTATCTTTGAACTGGAAGCCCTGGGCAGACTAAGAAAGCCAACCTGAATCTTTCTGACATTGTAAGAGTCTTATGGGGCATTTGTCATATATATTTTCATTTAATGCCTCTTTCCCATACGCATACTTAGAAAATGTAAGTGGCTGTCCTAGGCCAAAGTTCTCCAAAGCCTGCAGGAAGCTATATATTGTCTGGCTCTGACTTATTTGAAGGAGTGTGAACAGCAGCCTTCATCACAAACAAATCTAAGCATTTTAAAAGGAAGAGGAAGTCTTTACCCTGAAACTATTGCCAAAGTTAAAACCATTTTAATGCCAATAAAACATCAAAAGAAATGTCTTACTTTTTGCTTGTAATTATGACAGAATGGCAGCTGCTTAAACATTTAAACATGTTTTGAACTGCTTTGTTATATAGTTGTTTGGCTCCTGCCCCCCCCTTTGCTCCTTTCCCATTGTTCCCCATTCCAAAATAATTGCTTGAATTAATTTTTAAAAGAACATTGTCTACTCTAGCTTGATGTGGTTATTGAATGTATTATCTATGGACAATAACATCTATGAATATTTGGGGAATAAATTTTAACCTTCTTATCCTTTGAACATCTCCAAGAAGTGCAAATGCTTAATGGCATGAAACTATGGATTAGAGGAGGGCTTAATACTGATTTATAAGCCGAAGCCAAATAGACAAATATTATCTATGTAATTAAGCTGACATATGACAGCTACTTTAACATTAGATAACTCAAGATAAATTAACATGAGTCACATGCAGTCTCTGTTCTGGTTTGTGGGGGACTCAGCTGGTATCATGGAAAGAATGGAGACATTGGGAATTATTTAGGTAATATCTCAGTTCTTTTGTCCCATTTGAAGGAAGTCTACTGATGCCATCTTACCAAAAGTGCTTCCCTCTCCTCTCTTTGTCTGAAATATCAGGTTAGTGTTCCCTGCTCAGATGAAAATATATTGCACTAATTGTCTGAAGAAAAGTCATGATTTGGTTATTGGGAAAGTAAATAAAAATAAAAGACTATTACCAGTAAATGAAAATCTTTGAGTTGGGAGTTTTGCATGGCCAATGCTGTACTGAGGAGCTGGAAGGTCAAGCATTTATTTATAAAATATTTTATTTTGGCTAAATATTAGATTGTTTAACAATTATTGAACTTTGAAATTGGGATGAGTGGCAATGTAATTTTTGGTAAATGAATAGAGTACTGTCCCATTTCTCTTTGAGCTGGAAGAAGGAGCAGGCTGTAGAAATACTGGTATATTTTAGGGTTTCAGCATAGTTACCAGGATATTGTCCTGTGCACCCATCCCTGTACAAATAAAATGAAGAGTATGCTGCCTTATCTGCAGAAAAATGCTGCAAATTTGTTCAATACCCTCAGACATTTTGCACATGAGGAAAATAAAACTTCATGTGGTTTATATGAAAAATAACTAACCCTCCACCTACTGGAATAAGCAGCTGAGTGAACTTTCTATTAGAACTCAAAAAGTTTCTAAAGCAATCTTAAAATATACGAGTCATCAAGGCAATGCTATTGTCCTGCAGCAATAACATTGTATAATGCAAAGGTCGGGGCTTGCTGTTGGACAGAGCACAACTTCGTGTTTATAAGGATGCCCCTACTTGAGAAGCTGTTTAACTTTATGAAAGCCATACTTTGTGTCCCTTGCTTCAAATGCCCTGGTATGTAGAACTTGGCTGCATTTCTCTTGGGCCCACCTGATACTTTGCTGTCTCAGATTTTGGCTGAAACAATCCTTTGAGGTGAGTCTCTGATTCACCTCACTCTAGATTTTCCTCATCCCTGAGGGGGCAAATTGAATCTGATGTGCCTTATCGTGGCCTCTCACTACTGGTAATATTGTTATTCAGCCCAGATAAAGCCTTAACCAAACTCAAACAGAAGATTTGGGATTTCGATTTACAATATGACAGGGCCAAAATCTTTCACCCCTATCATGGCACAAAAAGTGCAGACAATTCCTACCTGCCTCTAAGATCCTACATATTCCTCATAGGAGTTTTTTTACCTTGGCCCCGACTGGTACACTACTTATTATGGAGACTATAGGAAAATATAGTGGTCTCTCATACAACCATTTGCTCAGATACAAAAGCTGAGTCAGTCACCTATCTATCGCTGCACTGCCCAATGTACCACCCATGGTGTCTGGCACTCATAAATCCAATTACCAAAAATTTTGATTTTTTCTCCGATCAAGAAATTACGATCTTCCTTTTAATTTCTATTGGAAATCACAATAAAGATTGCCAAGTTTTTAGTAATAGCTATGGCCTGCAAAAGCCCAGTGATATCCTTTTGTAAGGTTCGCTAGCCTGGATTCTATGATTTCCAATGAGACTCCAGACAGAGGTTTTTCCAAAGCAAACAGAGTTTTATTTCTGGCCAGAAGAAAAGCAGGGCGGACTGGTCTCTGTCCGGCTGGCAGAGAAAAGACAGAGAACAGCTACACCCAGAACAGTTTACAACAGCTTTTATACCTTTGTTATCAGGAAGCATCTAGGAGGAGGGTCACACACACAAGTGTACCCGCCTTCCAAGGTTGTCAAAACATTAGCTTAAGCAGCATAAACCAATAGTTAAGTTTCTAGTCCTCACTTGCTCCAAGGGTTCCTCATATAAAGCACTGCTTGCCCAAATCGTGCAGAGGATGTGGTTGCATAGTGTGGTTAGAAGCAAGACCAGGTGCAAAAGTTCATGCATGCTCAGGAAATGTGTCTAGGAGCTGGGAGGAGGAAAGAGGAAAACTGCAGATGTTTCCCCTTTTCAGGACCTCTGATACGAGCAAGCAAGACATTTGGCCTTTAGCTTAACCACATCTTCCCATTTCTTTTTGCAACTCTGCAAACTGTTAAAATGTCCCTTTACAATCAGCATAACTTTTATATGCTTAGCACCTTATAACTTTAGCATCTAGACTGACCCTTAGCCACACAGTCACTAGGTCAGCAAAAGCTTGAGGTACAGAAGCAAAGAAGCAACAGGCCGTTAACACTCCCTACATTTTTCTAATTATTGGTTCAAGTTTGGGGGGGTTGTATTTCAAATTTTGCACACGGGTTTTATTGGCCTGGGACCGTAAATACTGTACATGATTTGATTTGTTACTATAGCCATGCAGATGATGATGACTGTAGATAGCGGCTCAGATAATAAGTCACACCAACTTTCTCCAACTGCCGGCAGACACGTTGTAGTCTCACTCTTGCAACCATAGACCAGCGGATATATAGTCCCCAAGTCATCCTTGTTTCTACGAGAGAGCGAAGTTAGCAGTTAAGGAGGCGGGGCTTCTCTAGGTCCATGCCTTGGGGAGGTCTGGGCACGCCCCGCTGTCCTTCAACCTACAGCCCTTTTCCAGCCTAACCCCGCCCACCACCGCCACCTTGCCGCTCTGTTCGCCACGTGGGCCGGGGGGCCTCGAAGGGTCTTTTTGCGAGAATGAGTCGGCTTGGATGCGCCTGCTCTTAAAAGAGGCCGTTCCCGGAGTCTTACAAGTGGGTGTTGAAAGAAGAGTGGAGCAGGGGTTGGGAGGTGGCAGTTTCCGAGCGCGACCGAGGAAATGAAATTAGTTCGGACAGAAAAACAGGCGGACATTAGCCACCCTGGGAAAGAAGAAGGCTGGGAAAGCGCCGCTAGCCGGCACTGAATGGGGGATTCGGGTGCGCGAGGGTCCTGCTGTGGGGGATGCCGGTGAGAGCTAAGCAGCGGGAGCCGAGAGCTCGGAAACGGGGCCCCCGATTTAGGGAGGAGCAGTAGCGGGTAGCACTTACACGTTGGCGTAATGGAGCGAGTAAGAGCAGGGGCTAGGAAGTCCCGAATTCGGCTGTGCCACGCAGTGCACCGAACGCCTTTGGCACGGCGGCGGGCTCTGAAACTTGTCTCCCTATTTGCAAATAAATAATGGCGTGGCTTTAAGGATTATTGTTATAAAGATCTTAATATATGTAAAATAGTTGGAAAGCTGAACGGTTTATATACGTATATAAGTGGTGCCTCTGCTGTAAACACATGAGGACCGCTTTCTCAACTTGAATTTCAGGAGAGATGATAAATTGCAAATTTCATCCTAACTCTTGGGCATGCTGGTTGAGGCTAATAGGAGTTGTTTCCAAACCTCTGGGAAAAACACTGATACTGCGTATCCCTCCTAGAATACAAGAGTAGGAGTAATATTTTTAGAGTGTTGGGGGGAAATTAAAGATAGAATTGCTGTTAAAAAAACGGAACAAAAGTGGCAAATAATCGATGTTTTTGTAGGTATAATCGGTTCCCTTAATATCATACTTTCTCTAGTTGCATGCAATCCCTGTTTAATATCTTTCCTCGAGTTACTAGATGAAAATATATACTAGGATTGCCAAGCTTGGTGGTGAGAATTTAATTTGCCCTTGAGTACAAGCATCAAGCTACATGTATGATTCAACTCTGCCTTTAACTGAATGCATAACCAGACATTTCTATCAGGCTAAATTAATAGTACAAGCCTAAAATTTCAAGTAACAGCTTTTAGGTTTAGGACTCACCAGTAAAATTTCAGAATGCACATTTCAGCATCCCCAATTTAAAAAAAAATAAAAAAGAATTTCTGTGTATGGAAATAAAATGTTCCTAAGAAATCTTGCTGTCTTTGTGGTATGCTTCTTTCCTCCACATTGTAAAAATGTAGTCCCTCACATGTGCATCTGAACTGGTGTTGTTCTCTGTTGGAACTTAGGGGTGTTTCAATATAGTGAGGTTCAGGTTTGGTGGTTAGGGGCCTACAGAGGGGATCATGGGAACTGAAAAATTGGAAAACTATAGAAATCAATGAATAAATCAGGAAAAAATAAAGGATTGCAGATTTAATTTGAAAATCCAGTAATGTTTAGTAGTTGAGGTGTATTCTGGATCATCCTCTTAGTTTTTAATTGCCCTCAGTGAGCTCTGTTGCCTATTCTATTTAGAAACAGCTTAACAGTTTACTATATTTTCCATGTTTTGTCCTTCATTTTTCTTTTATGTGTTAGGCATATATCAGAGAGGGATTACTGTGAGTTTGATTGTCTACAGAAAGCACAGCAAGCTAGCAAACATTTTACAGTTCTGACTACTGTAGTTAAGAACAGGCAGGCATCTGGGAACCTGCAATGCTAATTGCTGCCTTTTGGCAGTTGCACAAAAGGTGCTTTGTATTCTAAACTTGAACTCAGCGACTAAATGCCACCTTTCAAAATACAGCTTCATATAGTAAATGGTACTACAGTCTGACTGAGTAGGGGCACTGGTCTGCTGGTGTTTTAGCTCATGCACATACTCGTGCTTTGTGAGGTGACAGAATTCTGAGGCCCTGCAGAAGCTTGCTTTTGGGTTTGAGGGTCCACCTCAAAAGAGCATTCATGCAGTCTTGCACTTAACATCTGACTTTATATGCAGGTTGTGGTCCTTGCCCACACCTGGAAAGATGAGTGGCTGGATTTCAAGCACGGTCTGCCTCTTATTGCTATTGAGTAGCGTTTGCACCCAGAAGAGCCAAGATCTCCGCTGTGGAGGTAAACTATTTTTAAAATTAATCTAATTAACAATAGTTAGGTAGAGTGCTTAAACATTTTAAAACAGAAAAATTTCATAGTGGCTTTTAAAATGTGCACCTTCAGGAAAATGTTTCCACGTTGGCTAATAAGGAATACCAGAGCTGCTCAGTTGAATTATATGTTTGAGTAAAGAGATAAGTCATTTCTGTGTGTGTATGTGTTTTGAATCTAGAATCTAGGTTGAATCAAGACCTTACAATAGAAGGTAGAGAAGGATGGCACAGGGTTTTAGTCTAGCTCTCAGCAGTTTCTCATCTGGTCCCTGGAGTTCTCATCCTAAAAAACTTCATTTGATATGCATGTCAGTTTTTTTGCAGCAAAATCTACACCTCTGCTTATACAAATATGCACTTCAGCTATTTGCACACGGACCAGCAGCTGAGATAGCTAAGCAAATGCATTATTAAAAGTCTTTTGCCCATATCTTATGACCAAATAATTAACATGCATATTAAACTACAACCATTGTTGCCACTTACTGAAAGGAAAGGATTAAAAAGCCAAGTTCACATTTACTTGTTAGGGCTAGTAGAACTTACCCTTCAAGCCTTGCTTTCCTTCACTTAGATAAATTCTTCTTCACCAAAGCCTTCTGCGTACCTCAGATAATGGTCTCTCCCATCTAATTGCAGAAGGACTTCACTTTTTTTCATTGCGGACTAAACAATTGGCATTAATTCAAATGCTGCATGGCCCATGTGAAAAGGCTGCTAAGAACTGGCTTCCAAATAACTATTTGAGGACCCAACCCAAGGCAGTGCCAGTGGTGGGAATTAACAACAGAACTGCATATAATTGGTGGTAGTTGGCTGCACGCTGGATGCTTTATGCTATTCCAAACATATTTTCCTCTTAATGGGCAGGCCGGGGCTGGGAACTGATGTTCTGCAATATTTGGAGAGCTACAGGTTGGTTAGTTCTACTTACACACAGAAGTATTTTTTTTGAACTTGAGAGATTATTGGACCTATCCTAGAAAACACCTTCAGGAAAGGATCATATTAACACCATCCTTTTCCTGCTGTTCCTTTTGTCTTGGATTGCTAGCTCCTGATTTGAAGCAGTACCTATTGTAATCCTGCTTGGTTATGAGTGATGGAAAAGAAGAGTAGGAAAAGGAACTTGTTTCATCCACTGCAGTGGTTAAGCTGCTGGCCTAGAAACCAGGAGACAGGGCATTCTAAGCCTCCCTTAGACATGAAAGCCAGCTGGGGGATTTTGGGCTAGTCACTCTCTCTCAGCCCAACCCACCTCACAGTGTTGTTGTGGAGAAAATAGGAGGCAGGAGTATAAGGTATGACCTTGAGTTGACCAAAATATATGTATGTTGATAAAAATATAACAATAATAGTAATGCTGCAATTGGTACTGAAGGCAAAGGAGAATTTGGCAATCCAACCTCCTTGCTGTTTATATCTCCTTGTCTGACATAGACTGTAAATTCTCTACTTAGATCCTACTAAATAAATTGTTACTAGACAGAGACACAGTCCCTTGGCATGGTTCCATCTGCAGCATGCTCTGTTTTAAATAATGCATTTGTTTAGCTGCCAAATGTTGAAGAATGTCATCAGAGAGAAATCATGGAGTTAATGCCTGAGTGATGGCTAGCTAGGAAGAAGAAGAAGAAAGGTTAAAATGGTACAGATGGCCACTTGAGTGACAACTAATGAGAAGGGAAGCCTGCTCTGAAATTTAGTTAATCTGAGCTCGCTAACACAAATTTACTCTCTTTTGTTCTTTTGCTGAGATTTTCAGCTGTGATTATAGGCTTGTTAATGACCTGGTGACTCAGTCCATCACCACAAAAAATGGAAATATGTTGTGAATCCTTGTATTATATACACAAATGTTTGGTGTGGACAATACTTATCAAAATTGTCCCTTAACCATTCTATATCTGACTGTATTGTTCTTGATAAATAATCCTCTTGTTAGTACTGATTCCTAAGTGATGTTTGCTTTTAGCATGCCGGGCTCTGGTGGATGAACTGGAATGGGAAATATCTCAAGTAGATCCGAAAAAAACTATCCAGATAGGTTCCTTCCGCATTAACCCTGATGGAAGCCAGTCCATAGTAGAGGTAATGTATTCTGTACTTGACACAGATTAGTCAAATCTTTGAAAGCTTCCATTACAATTGCTGAGATGGGAGAACTGGGAAATGGTTAAAAAGCTCGTGTGAGGGGGGAAAAAATTGAAGATTTTAAATTTCTGATGGATAGGTGCTCCTCTGGAACCATAGCAGGGTCCCAAACTTGGCTGTTGGCATTACAGTTTTCTTTGTCAGTCTGTTTGATATTTGAAGGTATGAAAGTTCAGAAATAATTTTATTTGTGAAGTACATGATGATTAATCATTCTTCTGTGGCATTTGTGAGAGTTTTCTACATCATATACTGTACCTCCTATGCCAGAACAAAAAGGGATTTGCAGTTGTCTTTGATAGTTAGGGAGGGCTTCTGTCATCTTTTTATTTTAACAAATAAAATCTTTTTAATCGTTTGCTGTTAGGTGCCCTATGCCAGATCTGAGGCTCACCTGACGGAACTGTTGGAGCACATCTGTGAGAACATGAATAACTATGGTGAGAAGGTGGATCCTTCCACCCACAGGAAGAACTATGTGAGAGTGATCTCCTTTGATGGGACCAAGATGGATCTTTCTGAAACCAAATTTGATGGTGATGTGACATCAAGACTGAAGTTTGCAGTAAGTGATCCAGAAGGCGTAGCTGGGTTAGGAAAAAGATGACCTTTCTTTTAGATGCTCCTAATTGTGATATATGGCTTTTCTGTAGAATGCAAGAGCCACACTAGATCAGAACAGAGGCATTTTTAGTTCATTATTCTGTTCTAAGAGTGGACAACCAGTTACCTACGAGAAGCTTATAAGTACATTCCCTTGTAGTAGTTATTCAGCTCAATCTAGTAGATGTTCTCCTTAACTTCACCAGCAGCTGCTATTGAGAGACAAGCTTCACAACTTAGTGAGAAATGGTTGAACTCGCATACATCAAAAGGTTTCAAGCAATCTCAGAAGGTCTCAAGAGACACAGTGGGTTTTTAACACACTGCAATTCTTCATTGATAAGGTACTTGTAATCTGTCTTACATGTAATCCACACCTGTATAACCATTCCCTACCTCACCCCAGTTTAAATTTTACATCAGTCTAGCTGTTTATGCATCTGATGAAGTGAGCGCAGCTCATTAAAGCTTATGCCTTTTAATAAAATGTGTTAGTTGGAAAAGATGCTATCAGGCTTCTTCTAATTTTGGGGCACCATAGACTACTAGTTTTCCTCTTATGACAGCTTAGTAGTGATGGGTTATGGTAACAAATGGCTGACATGCTAGTTATAATTTTATAGTTACAGCTAAATTTTGGTTATATGCTGTACAAGTGTGATGGAATGGAATTATGAAGGCCAGGCTCAGGGAGAAAAACATTTTCTTACATCTCCTGAGGAGCGTGGGAGATACAAGAGGATGAGACTGACACCTCCCTGAGGAATTCACACAGTTGTGGCTGGAGGACTTTGGGAGCTGGGGTTTTAGTCTGGGAAGATTCTTGCTAGAGGTTGTAGCTAATAAACATTGGTGGACTGAATTTACATGGTCTCTTGGAGTTCCTTGGGCTAGGCCTGACGACAAGATACATTGAGGAAGCAAAACTGATATTCCTACACCAAAGACTATGCATCACAAGCATAACTAGAAGAGACATCCAGAAAGGATAAAAGAAGACAACATTTATTTCTAAGACATTGCTGAACTCTGTGGTACTCTGGAGTCCACGTGCAAGGTTGCCCTATGAAAATACAGTAAATGTAAGGGGGAGCTTTAGAAAATGAGAGTGCCATCTCCCTTCCCTTCTGCTTCTAAAGCTTTGGGAATGTTTTCTTTGCTTAAGTCGAGAGCTACATGATTGTCTTCTTTTTCTCAGATTGCTGTTTCTCAAGTGTAGGGCCAGCAAAAGAGGAGCTCTGACTGCTTCAAAAAAGTTGCTTCAGAAAATGTAAGAGCATAGCACCTCTTTAACACAGCCATGTCTTTTTGGGGCTCCAGTTGCAAGATTGAAACTTATATAGCTGCTTTAATGAGCCAACTCACATTAAGGTGGCCATGTCCTTAATGCAACTCCTGTGTGGAACCTGAAAAAAGGCACAGGTGCTTTAAGGAAGTGCTGTACTCATGCTCTTGTGTGCTGAAGCGCCTTTTCCAAATCATTTTCAAAGCATGCACAGTCCTTTTACTCATGTGTTCCTGTGATTGTTTTGTTTGTGGAGGGAAATTTGGAGAGATGTGAAGGCATACATATTTGACTTCCACATATAATGAATGGAATTGCATCCAGAAAGAAGGGGTCCTCAGAATAACCTGTCCGTGGCTTCTGAAAAGAACAAGCTATATTATGCCAATTGACCACCTCTCCTTCCTTCCAATGGACTGTGTTTTCTCTCTAGTGCAGTTTGGCAGAAGGAGAGAGTTGTGACAACTGCTTTGGGTTTGGTTGGTCTAGCCTTACTGGGCTTTAGAATTGGTTTGGCCAGTAGACCTGGGGGAATAAGAAGCAGAGGTGTGAAAAAGCTGCTTAGCTGAATTCCTTGGTTCTCCTCACAGTGTGAGAAGATAGCTGAAGAGTACGAAGATGAGCTCATAGAATTCTTTTCCCACGAAGCAGAAAATGTCAAGGACCGGCTATGCAGCAAACGAACAGGTAAGCACAGAATCAGTAGCACGGTCGAGATTAAAAAGATGTGGTCTGTCATAGCTTTACTTGACCATCATTGTGGCACGAAAGGCAGGAATTGGTCTGCAGTCGTTTGCTGATTGCAAATTAAATTAAAAGCATACCGACCAGTTTAAAAAGGGTACAGTCCACCCTCAGCTTGGAAGCTCCCTGCGTGACTTTGGGCAGTCATTTTCTCAGCTCATCCTACCTCATAGGGTGGTGATTGTAGGGAAAATAGAAGGAGGGAACCCTTTGTACGCTGTCTGTAGCTTCTGAATGAAAGGTGGAATATATGTCAAATAAAGGGTTTATTGGTCAGCTGACTTTTAACTTTAAAATATTATAAAAATACTTGGAAAATATTTTGGATGGTAGATGCTAGAAGAGTATTTCTCTCTTTTTCAGAGGAGTTATGAATTTTTTATTATTGTCTCTTTGTACTGCTCTTAGATTTAAGTGCATACAAAATAAAAACACCACTACTTTTACTATAACCACATACATACATGGTTTCATATGTTGTCTTTTGTTCTTTAAACTTCTCACTTCTGTCTTTTTCAGGATCTCTTCAACTCCATCCAATCATGAGTTTCCTGTCTTTCCCTTCCTCTCAACTAATTCACTCTTCCTTCATAATTTTTTTTGTGATTGAATCCTCATTCATTTTCTCTGTACGACCAAACCATCTCAGTGTACTTCTTTAGTACCGCGCCCTTATTTTTGTATTCGGTAACCAACAAAACATTGCATAATTCAAGCTTGTTCACATTATTGTGCTTTCTCTAAATCAACAAACGTATAATAAATGTTCTTGCATCTTTCTCAGTGACCTGCTGAAAAGGAAAAAAATCTAGTTTGCACATCCCTTACATAGCATGAAGCTGTTCTGCACTTCTCAAATCTTGCTGATTGTCAACCCTTGTATCACTTAATCAGAATTCTGCCAACTACCCTCCCAGGCTGTCATAACAAATTCATCCCCTGTAATTGTTGCATTCGCTCATGCTTCCTTTTTCTTTCAGTTTTACTCTTTGACATATCACGATTGTTTCCATACGAATTTCTAAAATATTCCTTCCAGTATTTCTTCTCTTCAGTTTCATCCCAAATCATTTCATTGCTTTTATTCTTAATGCTCTTCACTCTGCTGGAGGCTTTTTGCTTGTCCGTCTTCATCCACTACCAAAACAATATTTTACTTCAGTCAAAATTGCTCTGCATTTTCTCTTCCTCTTTTAACAGTAACTGTAAGTTGGTCATTTTTTTTATTCATGGCATCCCCCCGCCTTTCAAAAGCCACCTGCAGACAAGTAGCTCAGACAGTTGGTAAGAGAAAAAAATCCTTCTTTACCAGAGAGGGATAGAGGGGAGATGATGAAGGCCGAAGGAAAAGAAAAGTTTTGGCTCTGCTTACTTTGGAATCTGGCTTTTAACCCAGATGTGGCCCTCCTGGTGGAAGACATCCCTCAGTAGAAAACAAGGTTCCTGCTTCATTTCAGACATCACATCAAATGTAATCATTTCAAATGCAAATCATAATTCTAGCTTGCAACAGACTAATGACCAGATCAATGACCAATGTAGGGCTGAGATAACAGTTCAAATCCTTTTCTGCCTGTGAATATCTCTTGTAACTTTGGGCTGGTGATCCTCTTTTCAGTCAGACTTACCTCTTGTGTAAAACATAAAGAATTCCTTGAGCTGAGGAGAAAGAATTCATCCATACCATCTTGAGATCCTTGGAGAAGCAATAGCAATGCAGTACAATACAAATGAATATGTTAAGGCAAGAAAAGACACTATTAAAATTAACTTCTGAGTCCATTGTTCAAAAATATCCTTCAGTACATCCAATGTTAAAATATTTTGCTTCATTCTGTAATTGGAAATTGAGTTTCAATGATCTTCTTTAATTGTAATCTTTAGTTCCCTCTAGTGTCCAGTGTTTAAGTCTTATTATGTTTTTTTTAATTCAAAACAAAAGCATTTTCCAGTGGGAAAGATTCTTTATGATTAATTCCAAAATGTTATTTCAAATTTATCTGGACCCTTAGTCCATTTGTAACTTTCTAAAATCAAAGTTTTAATTACCTTTTTGCTGTTCCCCCCCAAAATATTTTTAAATTCTTAAACTTGTAGTTCAGACTTCTTTCGCTAAGGATTGAAGGAAACTCACTCGGTGCTGTAAAACTTGTAGGTCCAAAGGTTCCTAATAGCTGAGAAGCAGTTAACAAGCAATTTCCGAAAGTGATAAGAAAAAAAAATGCAAATTTAGTGTCCTTTCAAAGGCACCAACCACGATTTGAGCAAGTTGGTTATTCCCTCATGTCCCAGAGCTCTAAACCCATCACAGACTGCTATCTTGCAGTCTCCTTGTGAGAAACAGTTCTCTAGAGCACTTGTGGGTGATCTCAATTCCTCTCCTTGTCCAGAGAGGTGGTCTATTTGCTGCCTGTTGTTGAAGAGCCAGTATATTCGCTGGCTCTTCATTCTGCCGCAGTCGTCAGCTCTGCTCTTCATGGAGCTGTATTCAGTCCGCAGTTTCTTCCCCATCCTATAGACAGACTGTGTCTAAAGGATGTTATGGAAGAGGAACAAGTTCTACCTGATAAGATTGAGACTGACTTGCAGTGGATTTAAAAATGACAGGCTACAAGAATGACATGGTAAAAGATGTTATACTGGACATACAAAAGAAACCAACTAATGTCTTAATAATTAAAAGAGATGTACAAACAACTAACCAAGAGAGTGACCTGGATAATTATCCTGTATTGGATTTACAAAAGAGGTTTGTTAAAGTTTTGAAGAATTTTGTGAGAAGGGACAAAGAAAAAATGAAAAGAAATCAAGTTCTATTTGGAAGGACTAAAAATCAAGATTGTTAGAAGTAAAAGGAAGGAATATAAAGTTGGTTTATTTGATTAAGGTTAAAATAGATATGTTGCTATCTCTGGTAACCCTTAACGGACTTTTGCTGACATCAGGACTGAAATGATGAGGCTTTATGGATTTGTTTATAGATAAGAAATGGGATATGGGAAGAAGAGATCATTTGTTGTATTTTAAGAGAAGGTGATAAGTTACTAAAATTGTTTATATTTGTGATGAAGGTGGGAAGTCACTTTTTTTTCTTCTTCACTATATTCTTATTTTTTCTTTTCTAATTCTCTTTCTATTTTTTTCCTTTTTTTGTTTTCTTTTCTGTACCTTCTACTTTTTCTTATTCTTTTAATTTTTTTCAGTTTGTATTAGTTTTTACTGTTGTAATTTTAATCTTTAATAAAATTACTGTTAAAAAAACAAGACAAGAAAGGAATATACCTTTAAAATCTTTCTCTGTTTTTCTCTTTGGAGTTCTCAGTTTCATCACACAAAATCTGGAGGTGAAGCAATTATGGTTTAATTAATTCTGGTTTTCCAATTCAAATATTGGCTGAAATCACAATCAGGAAACCTATTTCAGATTACAATTTATACTTTTAATTTGGTGATTCCAAATTCTAGCCTGACACATCAAGCTATAATATTTCATGGGAAGTCTGGAGTCTTCCCATGAAAGATTGCATGTTGGCTATAGAATTGCTGCCTCTGGAATAGGGCTAAGAAAAAAAAATTATGAATTATCTACAGTAAGGGTTGGGGAGCCTTTCCAGCAATTCCAGTCAGCATAACTATGGAGAAGAATGCTGGAAGTTGTAGTTCAGCAATATCAGAAGAACACCAGATTCCCTCCCCACCCCCCCTTTGACCCTCCATTACAGATTTTACAAAGTAGAGGTTTACCCAGTGTCCTAGAAACTCCAATGATCATTCTCTGGATTGGGAGGATATTGAAAACTGCTTACAGTCTTTTATAACTATATGCTGCTTAAAACAGTAGAAGAGATTATTTTCTCTTCGTTCTCTCTGTGTATTTTCCCTGGCTAGGGGAGAGGTGACAAGCATCCAGTTGCCAAGACGCCATTTAGGAAACTGACTTTTCCTATAGCATTGACTTATTTTTGGATTGCATATCTGGCTGTGCTTGTTTCCACCTGTCCTTTGCCCTCTTGTGTTTGAGGAGTGGAAACTTGCCACGGTGCTACAGCCAAAGAGCAGCAGCCATTTTCTGACCGTTAGAACACTGTGTAGTACTTCCTGTTGGCTGTGATTTCAATTTCATAAGTCTTTTGTAACAGCCAGCTAAGAAATTAACATACAAACCCTTATTTCTGTGCTAAAACCTGACAAGGAAGTCTATGGAAAGTTACATTCTTTAGAGCCATATAATACTATTAAGTGCAGCAAGATGAGGGTGACAGCTACTGTTGGCTTGAAGGAGTGGCCTTAATAATTGACGTGGAGTGAAATCAATTGCATATTCACCTGATGATCTGTCCATACAATCAGTTTGCCAGAATTCTTGGAATTACGTGGCATGGCTAGATCATGATGTTCATACTGATTAGGAAGATAATAAGTACAGTAAACTCTGCTTGATCCTCTGGCAATGTTTGAGTCATCAAGGATCCAGCTTTTTATATGAATGAAAAAATGGAGATTGACAAAATTGTAAGTCGGCCTCTTAAGCTAGACCAGGTTTCAGGAAATAAAACATGGCTGGTAGGCGTGCAGGCAACATCAAGATTCCCGGGTCATAAGTTGTGCAGGCATGGGCTTAGGGAACACATGATTAATTAGAATGAGAATGTTAGAGCTTTTTTGTGAGTTTTCTTCTTGTCCTAAGAGAATAATCTGAGTTGTTATTAGGGTTTGGAGGTAAGTTTTAAAATGAGTTGATGTAGTATTAGCAGAGCCTGGGGAGGGAGAAAGGAAGGCAGGCAGGCATAAACATGATGGAATTCTGGGAATTGAAATCCACACATTTTAAAGTTGTCAAGGTTGAGAAACTGATTTAGGAGATAGTGTGAGCCCAGGCTTAGGAAGTAATTCAAAGTCAAAAACTGCTGATTGTATAGAGGAGGTATGATTACTGTCATTAAATTTTCTCTTGGGAATTGTTACTAATATTATATTGGGTAAGTGTGGACTAGTCATGTCGGCTAGCTGGAAGTTCTTGTAGTAATGGGAACTGATGCTTCTTTTATAGATCTTTGTGACCACGCCTTACATCTCCAGCATGATGAACTGTGAAGTGTAATGGCTGACTGACCTGGTAGAAGACTTTGTCTAATTCTTTGTAGACTACTTCCTTTTTCCAAGCGCCTGTAATTATTGTCCCAGCAGTTGTCTTTCAATTTGGGGGAAAATGCAGAACATCCTGGAAACTGAAGACTGTGGATCAGAGGAGAGCAAAAAGTCCCAAGACAAGCTTCTTTATAGAATTTTGTGAAGCAAACACAAGATGACGGATCCATCATTTGCCTTTTTAAAGCACAGTCTAATTAGATTTTTTTCTTTTGTAAAAGGAAAGAAGAGATTTCTATCGGAGGATCAAAGTCCACTTTCCAAATGTATGTATAGCCATTGTTACTGTTCTAATTTTTAAACAAAAAATGCTTTGTGGCTGTATCTAAATTGAATTGTAGATTGACTCAAGCAACCAGCAATACAACTTCCAGAATTAGTTCCAAAATAGAATTTGAGCAGAAGAATCTAGTGAATTCCACTGTGGCTCTTGAACCCATCTTATTAAGATCTGGAGCGGGGTGGTCATTTGTATAGCCTTTCTCTGAATGGGGAAGATAAACAGAACTTATATAGATGTCCTCATTATAAAGCCAAAGAGGGAACTATTGTATAGAGCCTCCCCCATCTTCAGCACAAATGTGAACTATTGTTATGATGGGCGTACAGAGGCCGCATAACATTGTTACTGTGCAGGGATTGCTCCACGCTGTAGGTGGAGCGTTTGTAGAACATACCCATTTCGTTGTTACATGGGTCAGCTGTGATGTGTGAACAGCCGCCTGACCTCAGATAGTGGCCTCTAGGAACAATTGGCCATATTACAGAAATTCTGCACAAAGCGTTTAGGTCAGATAGCAAGCCAATCTATATAGTCTGTATGTGAAATGGTTACTGCACAACAATCTTTATTGGCTTTTAGATTGGCTGCTATCTTGCCGGAAAGCCAGAGTGTGAGATGTGAGATTCAGGAATCTGCTGATTTGGAGCATCAGACACTTGGGGAATGGGGATAATACTGTACCCTTCAAAGGGTTTTATAATGGTTTCTTTTAACATATGTTTTCAAGGGTGGCTAAAATATATTCCAGTGATGTCAAGAAAATAAAGTGGAATTGGGTCCTACTCTAATTGGCCAGTGTTGTTGTTTTTTTAAACTGAAAAGAGCAGGGCGTTACAATACAACTGTGTATTGACTTTACTGCTATAACAACAATTTCAGATTCTTTCAGCTTCCAGCAGGAGTTCAGTCATTTGCATCATCAAGCACGTAGCCTCCCAAATTTATTCAGACAATGTCCAGAAGCATGCTGAATTCACAAAACCAAACAAATCATATTGCAAATGAACTCAGCCTTTGGTTTGCTTCCATTATTTCCTTCAACTTTAACTATCTATTTGTAATATGAAATAATACTACTGGCCTGTCTTTTGGGATGGTGGGAAAGATTACTACCTAAGACAAATGATGCCATTTGGTTATTATTAATTGCAGTGATTTTTAAGCAACTTTGCTTAAAATTGAGTTTTCCCCTTGCTGTTATTTAATGTAGCCCACTGTATTTTCTGATAGTTTACTGAATTTGATGGTTCTTTGGGCCTAACTGGTCTAATGAATACAAGCCTCTAGCCACAGTGATTAGGAGTTGGAGGTGCAGAGTTAGGAGGTAGGAATATTCCTTGTCAGAACACCCTTTCCCTCTTCTCAACAATTTGCTGCAGTATAGGTGATCTTTCTGAATTTGTCTTTTCCTTGAAACATGCTGAAAATGATTAATTCAGCAGATTCTGCAATGTTTTGCTCACAGGACTCTGAAATGCCTTCTTCATCCAGAAGCAATAGTAGTTAGCACCATAACCACAGATATCATAATATACATTACCCTCTTTTACAGGAACTAAATAGCAATTGTTTGCAGATTTTTTTTTAATTCATTGAGTACATTGCTGTAAATTTATTTTGGCAGAGTCCACATATAGTGCTTAGCTATAAAGTGATTGGTTTGGCTTTGACTTAATGTTGTGCAAACATGGCCAGCTACAATAAACAATTGTTAAACCATGATTTAATGCAATGTGAACCAGATCAGTGTCTTCCATATCACTTCCAATTCCCATTTTTAGGGAAGCAGTGAAACTTCTCAAAAGCAAGTGGTTGCATTTTCTGTCTTTATTTAAACATTTTTTCATTAAGGCAGAAAATGATCAGGCAGTTCACACTTTAAATTATTTACAAAAGGCAAGAAAAGCAGGGTATGTTAAAAGTTAAGACCAGCGCATTGTATTGGGCTCAGAAGCAGATTGGCAATCAGTGTAGGTGAAACAACATTGGGACACTAAGAGCAAAATGCGTATTACTGGACTATAGTATTAATTGCTGCATTCTAAATTAATAGAAATTTCCAAACATTTTTCAAAGGTAATTTAGTCTCCTGAAACAGAAATTACCTCTGAGTTATCTCTACTTCTATAGTTCTATGGACCTTTCCAAAACAGCACTGTAGCTCTGTTCATTTGTGACAACAGGAAAACAATGAAGACCACATGATATTGGAAACAGTGAGTTTATGCTTCTGTAAGGAACAACCATCACTCTCAAGGTCACATTTGTGTGCATTGCATCTGCATGAAAAAAAAAAACTTGTTAAACAGTGACATTCAAAAATGGTTACTTGCCTTGCTAAGATTCTGTTGTCCCTCTTGCACCCCATATACATTTACATAAATGAGGATTCTTTATATAGAAAAGGGATGTCTATACTGCTGTCTTGAATTATAGATGGACAAAAGACTCCATTGTGGTTTCAGAAGGGAATGCTAGAATGACATTTTGGTTCAGCTTGAAGACTGCACTCTGTCACTTACCTGCTGCGTGAGAATACAGGCTAAAGGCAGAATGTGTATTTGGAACTTAGCAGATTTCAGGAGGGTATGCAATCGGTAAGGCACTTGGCCAAATGGAGCAAGAGGCATAGACCAACCTACTGGCTAAGGAAAGGCCTTTGTCCTGCAATATCTCTTGCGTTATCACTCTTCCCACACTCTTCGGATCTGCATTATGTCAATACTAGCGCAGTGCTGAGTGATGTTCTACTACTGCACCAGAAAGAGGCACACTTCTGATGGAGGCCTTTGTCAAAAGCTGAAGGCATGGCCTTTGTAAATGCTTCAATGAAAGAGTTGGACTTTTCCTGTTCTGTTGCTTGAGACAAAGGACAAGATGATGTCTTCTGTTGCTGACTGGATGGGACTAATGATTTAACTTTACTTAACACTGGAAAAGGACAGTACATTTGAGTGTGTTTGCTCAGGGAGGCAAAACAGGGTCCTGTAGCACATGGCTCCTCACTATGGCTCCTACACCTTGCAGTTGCTTTCCATTTGCTTTTTGAAGTAGGTATATCATTTAAAAAATCCTGATTTATACATTGCACTAAGCTATGCATCAATGTGGCATTTATTGGTTAGATTCACAGTTGTACAAAGCCAGTAGTTGGCAAATTGTTAAAAAGCTATATTAACCTTTGAGGAGCACAGGGTGTGTGTTGGGTAATGACATCAGGTAGATGTGCTTGAGCATAGGACCAAGGTCACAGAATATCCATTTTTATTTTTGTTTTAATCACAGTGGAAAGATGGCCACTGCAGAATTGTATTGCTGCAGAATTTTAGCAATATGATTTGATGATGCTCTAGGGACTGCAGACTTTCTATCCCTGAGCTAAACAAATACGGTTTTCGCTTAGCATGTTTATCTAGTCGTTGTTATAACCCATGTTTTATAGCTTTTGGCATGTAAGAACGAGAAGAAAATAGGCATGTAAGAACCAAGAAAATAGGGAAAGGAGTACGACAAGGCTGTATACTGTCACCCTGCTTATTTAACCTATATGCAGAGTACATCATGAGAAATGCCAGACTGGAAGAATCACAAGCCAGAATTAAGATTGCAGGGAGAAACATCAACAACCTCAGATATGCTGATGATACCACCCTAATGGCAGAAAGTGAAGAAGAATTAAAGAGCCTCTTGATGAGGGTGAAAGAGGAGAGTGCGAAAGCTGGCTTGAAACTCAACATTAAAAAAACTAAGATCATGGCATCTGGACCCATCAATTCCTGGCAAATAGAAGGGGTAGAAATGGAAGCAGTAACAGACTTCATTTATCTGGGCTCCAAGATCACCGCAGACGGAGACTGCAGCCATGAAATTAAAAGACGCTCCTTGGGAGGAAAGTTATCGCAAACCTAGATAGCATATTAAAAAGCAGAGACATCACCTTGCCGACAAAGATCCGCATAGTCAAAGCTATGGTTTTTCCAGTAGTAATGTATGGCTGTGAGAGCTGGACCATAAAGAAGGCTGAGCGCCGAAGAATTGATGCCTTTGAACTGTGGTGCTGGAGAAGACTCTTAAGAGTCCCCTGGACTGCTAGGGGGTCAAACCAGTCAATCTTAAAGGAAATCAACCCTGACTGCTCATTGGAAGGATTGATAATGAAGCTCAAGCTCAGATACTTTGGTCACCTAATGCGAAGAGAGGACTCTTTGGAAAAGACCCTGATGCTGGGAAAGATTGAAGGCAAAAGGAGAAGAGGACGGCAGAGGATGAGATGGTTAGATAGCATCACTGAAGCAATGAGCATGAAACTGAGCAAACTCAGGGAGGCAGTGAAGGACAGGAAGGCCTGGCGCAATATGGTTCATGGGGTCACAAGTCGGACACGACTTAACGACTGAACAACATGTAAGAACCTATCCAGTCATGGTTTGTTAAAAAACTAGCTACTACAAAGTGTACAGCCTATGATACAGTCATAATTTGTAGCATTAAGATGACAAATGGATGTGACATTTTGCTATTCCACTATACCAGAACAGTATTTGCATGTTTTACCATTCAACTGAAATATCTTCCAACTACTTTTCTTCTAACTAGACTTCTCAGTCTTTCATTTTAGTGTTATAAACTAATGCTTTTCAGATGTTTCCATTTCACCTTCCATCAGCTGTAACCAGTAGAGTCAATGGCAAGAGATTGTGGAGTTGCAATCCAAAACATGTTATTTATTGCACAAATTGTTATGCCCTTATTCCAAGATACTACATGCTCTAAATCTTAAGGAATTCAGTGGTGCTCCTTTGAAATAGAATTTGTACTAGAGATGTTTACATATAACAGCAAGTTTTCTTCCTGGTTTCTTTGGCAACGTGTAGAAGTAACAACGCTGGTGGTTTTGTTAAAGCGTGACAGTGTCAACAGCATCACAACCACTGGAGTCACTGTGACCTTTCTCCCTGTGCGAATGGAATCCTGCTGCTTTATTTGTCCATTCTCTGTGAGCCAGCTAGGCTTCTCTGCTTTTTGACGGTCTATTGAAATCTAAAAGGAAATCCATCTACGTGCATGTACACACGTGTGTGTGTGTGTCACACACCCTCACAAGCACCTTTCAGAACATCCCGGCAAGGGAAATTAAAGCCATTCCCGATGGGGGCAAAGCTGCTTCCCACCCTCGCGAAACGGGAAGCCGAGGCGAGCTGAGCCCACGTTGAAGCTGAGACGAGCGAGAGCGCGCGCAGCGCGCAGAGGGACCTTCTAAGGCGCCTAGATCGGACGCTTCGCTCAACGTTCGATCCCGCCCTTCCCGCCCCTCCGCGCGCAGCAAGCCCTGCCCGTCACCGCGCCGCAGCCAATCGCGGCGCTTCCCCGCCGCCGGAAAAGAGGCGCGGCTCTTTCGGCGAGAGAGAGCGACTCTGTTAATGCCGCCTCGGGCCTTCTCCCAGCCTTGCTCCGCCCTGACGCTGCCAGGACCCAGCCCGGCGCAGCCCGCTCGTCTTCTCCCCTGCCCCCGGTCTCCGCCGCCTGCTTTCCTGCCCGCCTCCCAGACTGTCCCCTTTCCGAGGGCGGCTTCTGGTTTCCCCTTCGCCGCCACGCCAGTTTGATCGGTGCTCGCCATGACCTTGTTGACTGCCGGTAGCAGGGCGGCCGCGCGCCTCTTGGGAGCCAAGGTGAAGGCTTTTCCCCTCCCCCCGCTGCGCTCCTTCCCTTCCTCGGCGGGTGGGTTTGGTGGCTGCTCTCGCAAGCGCCACGTCCGCTGTGCCGCGGCTTGGGCAGGCGAGGGGGGAAGAAGAGGCTGCAGCCTGTCACCGCAGGGCAGCCCTGCGCGTGTCCGCGTGGACATTCTCAGCGCTTCCTCCCACCTCGCCTTGCAGAAGCGCGCCTTGGCCAGGGTGCCCCCTTTTGCTGGTGCCAGTCCTACGGACGCGTGCAGGTGCGCTTGGCACGCGGGGTTTCTTGCGTCCTTGGGTAGAGACCGTCTGTTCCCCCGCTGCGTCCCTCTCTCTCTCTCTCTCTCTCTCTCTCTCTCTCTCTCCAGCAGCTGCGATGACGGGAGAGTACGTTTAAATGTTCTTTATTCTCGCCCTTTCTCCGGTCTTGTCCCGCTGTCGTAAAGAGAGAATCATTAACGCTTCGGCGGGGGGAGGTCTTAGAAACGGCGTTAGTAGTTGGAGATTTGGCTCTGAAAGAGCAAAAATGCTGTAGGGTAGCCCTTTTTTGTTGCCCTCACTACTGCGAAGTTTGACCATCTTCGGCTTGGTGGTATGCTTTAGGCCTTGGCGGGACGGCTCACTCTTTTTCCGTTCACGTGACCTCTAAAGGGGAAGCTCTGATGTGTCAACGTTCAATTTATATATGATATACTCAAATGCAATTTTAAGTTGGTATTTAGGGGAAAGGTGCATGCCGGGTGTTCATGCTCCTTTGTAAGGCATGAGACTGGTGTGGCTAAACTGCTTGAGCTGATGGAAATACAGCTTGGAAAGTGTCTGCCTCTATTTCCCCCTCCCCCCTTCCTGATCTCCCTTCCCTATTAAGTAATCTGATAACTTGGAGAACGCGTCCATTGGTAGGTTGCTTAGAAGGCAGTGAAATCCACTGTTACATTGAGCTTTTTCTTCGATGGTTTCCAGGGATTTCCACAAAATGGAAAGTGAGTTTTGTTTTAAACATGAAACAAAGCATTTCGTCCCAGAAATTATTTTGACCTGTTCTGGACAGAGTGCAGTTTGGTAGAAATAAAACCCAAAATGTTTTTACTCTTCTTTATTTCAATAGAATAAAAACCTAAAACACTTTCTGGTGTTCTGACTATGGAAAACAGTAGGATTCAGAATGAGCTTTTGAGGCTGCCAAAATCTGGATGACCATTGGATAGCAGCAAAGAAACAGGACCCTGTTACAGCAGCTGAAACAAAATGTACCATCTGAACAACTCCTTTCAACCCATACCCACAACAAAACAGCTGTTCTAGACTATCTGGAAAAAACATCCAAAACATGCTTATTTTGGTTTATGCATAAACCACTTAAAACTAGCTGTTCCTTGTACTGAAACTATTTTGTGCATCCTTAATAATGTTGTATCTGCAGAGGGTTGGGCCTGCGTTTTTTCCTTTCTGTAATTTGGAATGGGAGTGGACTGCCTTTTAATGTCAGCAGTCAGGCTGTTTGTTGTTGCTGATATTTTTTAATGTGACAGTGGTCATCAAGTACATTGAAGGGGGCGGAGTAAGCAAGTAGTGCCTTTGGAATGTAGTCTGACTGCTTTGTCAAAGACCATTTTTCTTATCTCTCACAATTTTTTGCTTCAAACTGGCAATGTTAAAGCTATTAAATATATTGGAAGCATTCAATTATATATTCATGTGCAGTAATAGGCCATAGTCATTTCTGGGAACATGTTCTTTAAGATGGCAATTTCCCTCTTTGCATATTTCCTCTTAATATTCTCTTTTGGCATACAGTCCCATTATCTGACTTTTTCAGAAAGTTCAATAGCCTGTTTGCTCTCATCTTGCCAGGGAGTTTGCCCATGACCTGTTTGTAGGGCAAACAGATTCTCTTTTTTTAATTTGGTCTCCAGACCTACTAAGTTCCCTAGCAAATGGATTCAAATGGCTGATCCCAGAGCATTTATTTTTAGATTTATTTACTCTTTCCAGTTCCTGGTTTTTTCCCTGCCCTGTTGCTGTACTCAGCAATTTTTTTTAAAATTTAATCTGAGCCAATTTTGGGTGGAACAGAGATGTGGTACTTACCTATACAAGAAACATGGATAGTGAAGATTAGATGAAAGCCAGATAAACTGCATTTGTAATGACCTGCATAAACTGCTGATCTTTATGTTCTTAATCCCTTTTTGCTTTTGACTGCTGCTTTTTTTTCTTTTTGGTTTAATTTTGTCTTTTTTATATCTGTATATTCTATTGTCTTCTGCAAGTAATTGCATTTCTACCACTCTTCAGTCTATTCGATGGAAGTTGAAAGCAGTGTTTTCTAGGAATAGGATATTTAACATGCTCTTGGGGTCTGCTGTAGGGTTAGGGATATCCATGAACATGTGATTCTCCCTGCTATGTTAGCTTTTTATAAGTGGTAGCAGGTATTCCAGTTCCAGGAGCAAGTAGCATTGTTAATAGCTTGAAGTTTGGATCCCTAGCATGATTTATCACATGTGCTTTTCTAGAACCTTCAGTACCTTAGGTAAGTGCTTGCTTTGGAAATATTCATCCAGCTTGTAGATTGTATCCTGTGGTGTCAGTCTGCTTGATGGAATGTATTCCCTTCCTCCTGCAGGTTCCCACATTTTCTGTGCAGGGCTGGAAGATCCTCAAGAGCAAATGTATGGGAGGTTGAAGAAAAAAAAAAAGGGCTAGTCTTGTACTACTAGAAATTCACTTTTTTGAGTGTAGCTTAATGGCTCCTATATTTATATGATCATGGACATTGTCCTGATTGTTATTTAAAAGTGCCTGTAAGTGATCGTTAAATATCTTTGTGGGTGGGATGTATTGTAATTGGAATGACACTTCTTTTAATGCCTTAGTTTCATTGATAGAGAAACACTTGTCTTAGGAGTAGTTACAAGTTTAGGAAAATGATGAACCCAGTGACTGGGTTCATGATTTTAAGCCTGGTTTATTGTATGTAAAGTGTGAAACTTTAGGGGTGGAAGTCTGAGTCCCTGGTGCTTGAGAGCTTGGAAAAGGCTGTAAGTATGCTTGGACTGTTGTTGTGCAACTAGATGCAAATATGATTTATTTGCCTACCCAACTGTAATCAGCGGAACAGGTGTCTGCCCACTTTTTGTGTAGAGGGAGGATATGTTGATTAGAAACTTAGCTTTGGCCTAAATTTCTGTTAAAAGTATGTCAGATATTCTTTAACATCAGCCCAGTCTTTACTTCTAATATTATGTTCTGAAAATAAAGATGTTCTGAGTTTACATACAGTTTCTGGAATTATAAATGTAATCGTGTATTAAACAAGGAAAAGAGGGTAGGTACTAAAAGCAAAAGAGCAGAAAGAGGGAAGAAAGGAAGTCCTAAGTGAAGGAAGAATGTTATTAATCAGACTCAGGTCATTTTGAATAGACACCTTTTTCAAGGGCATTATATAGAACAAGCATAGAAATAAAAAATATATATTGTGATGCTTGTTGTACAATAAATAGGCCAAACCCAGAAACATTTACTTGCTGTTTGGTTACAATTTAAAAAAATTAAAAAGCATTATACAGGTAGAAGCGTTAAAACATGTAGCTTGTTCAGTATTACATGAATTTTGAAAAAGACATATAGTCTCAAGGAACTAATTCATATTCAAAAATAAAAGTAAAAATGGCAAAACTTTCACTTACAATAAACATTTAGGTGACTAATTAGTATGTTTAGCCAAAGACAGTTAAAATATACTTGTGTAGCTTGTTTCAATTCTAAACATGTAAAAAGGACTTTTTGATCTCAGATTATACATATGCTTATGCTGACAAAAAAATCCACTTGTTGGAATGGATGAATGAAACATATTCAGCTTTGCTTCCTTTATTCTATAACCTTTATTTGAAGTCAGGAACATATATTGTTGGACCTACGAAGTGATTTTTTAGTACTTGCTGTTTCTTCAAATCCGAAGGGGCCTGCACTCAAATTAACCAAGCTCTGACCTCTGGAGTTTCTCAAGGTGAATTTTTGTTGTGTTTAATACAGCATGCTGTATTATATGTCTATAGGTAGTTTTTAAAACAAAACAACCCCCCCCCCAAAAAAACTAAAAGCAAATAACACCACACAGATATGCTTTTTTTATAAATAAATGTAGTAAATATATTTGACAGCCCTATTGTGTCAGCTTCAAATAAGGAAGGGTGCTTGGTTTGATTATGTCTTGTAAGAGACTCTCCAAGTTGTTTAGACAATAGCTCTGCTGCTCGTGGTAGGGCATCACAGCAGCTTCACTCTGTGCTCTCAGATTTGGCTTAACTCCATGCTGTCATTGGGGCCACTTTTACTCTTCCTCTTGGATGCAGTTTAAGGCTGTGAGGAGAGAAAGAAGAATAAGGAAAGCCTACTGGGTAGGTGCTGAACCTTGGTTTGAATTGGGAGTCTGTAAATGAAAAGAACAGAAAGACACAGACACAGAAGTTCTTGCTTAGCCAGTTGGTGAGGTTTCTCCCTCAGTGAATTAACAGCCATGCTCTGATTCATTGGTAAGGTTGCCCTTGGCAGGCTAGCATCATTCAGGTGCTGATAACCAGGTTCAAATGACACAGAAGCACTTGGCTGGCTTTGTCACCTTAATTGTACTCATGCTTGAATGGTGCATAGGGTGACTGTGGTGCTAAATATTGAGGGCTCTATAGAAACTAAAGGCATTTATTGTGATAGTGTCCTCTAAATAATGAGGGGACATGAAAATGGGAATAGAATTCTATTTTTCTGTAGATGTACCTTCAGTGTCAACATTAGGAAGCCAAGCAGATCAAGCCTGGTAGTCTTAACTACTCTTCCTGGATTTGGGAAGAGTAAGACTACAGTTGCATGTGCTACCTTAATAGATTTATGTAAGGATTCTATAAGTACTTGGTAAATAATAAACTCTTCTGTAGAAAGAGAACGTTGTCTTGGATGAGGCTCTTTATCGATTATCACTGACCCTATTTGCAAGGACAGTTGTCATGTGATGATTTGATTTTCAATCTTTTTGTTATGTGTGTTGTATAATGTATATGTTGATATATAGTGTATATATAGTGTGTGTGTGTGTAGGTAGATAGATAGTATAATGTATATGTTGATATATAGTGTATATATAGTGATATATAGTTGATATATAGTGTATGTATATATATACATATCACTCCTGGCCTTCTGGAAGGATTTGAAGACCTGGCTCTGTCACTTGGTCTGGGGTGAGGAGGGAAGACATCAAGTGTGGGGGTGGCTAGTCCCTTAGAAGCCTTTAGTCTGCAGCTCTGGAAACCATCAGCCTCTTACACTTTTTCTTTTTTTGGTAATGCTTTGTATAGCTTTTATGTTTGCTGCAATTTTATATATATTTATTGTTTTAATGGATTATGTGAGCTGCCCAGAGTCCCCCATTAAGGGGAGATGGGCGGAGATAGATAGATAGATAGATAGATAGATAGATAGATAGATAGATAGATAGATAGATAGATAGATAGATAGATGCACTCTGCTAGTATATCTTCCCTTCCAGACCTAAAGAAATGGAACCTCTGAAGGCCATTTTAACCTAATGAATGCCTTCCTCCTTTGTATGTATACTCCAACCACACCAAAACTACATATTAAAAAGGCAAATCCATGGGAAGGGTTTTTTAAAAAGCCCCTTTGGAAATGCTTCTTTCACATGTACATGTTAGTACTTGTTAGTGTATAATGACTGAAACATAGAGTACGTTTTAGGCCTGTATGTGTGCATGTGGGTAAGTATGTGCTGATGCTATGAAATACAGAATCTGGACACTGGTTAGTTTCTTGGTCTCTCTGAAGTTCTGAGAGGTATAGGAACATGTGCCCTGTGTATGCTGAAAGTTACAGACCAAAGCAGGCTTCTGGTTTGCTTCTTTACTTTTCAGTCTAGCCTCTTGCCCTGGGATTTTCTAGTCATCTCACATTTAAGTACTAAGCAGGTCCCGTCCTGCTTAACTGATGTAGTAAGGGTCAGGTCAACTGGATGCTGCCACTTGCTGTAACCATTTTGGAGAACAACGTTGGAGAGGGTGAGAGCACAATTTCTTCTGATAAGTGTAGCAAGCTCCATCACTGAGAGTAGCTCAGCTAATCTGTGGCTTCTGGAGATTAGTGCAGATTTTGTATAGGGTACAGTAATTATCTATAGAAATGAAAGAATTTATTGTGGTGTTTACTAGCTCCATGAATATAAGTAGTCATCGTTTAGTGACTGCCTTGTACAGCAACCATTTGCAGTTATGATGGTGATGAAAAAGTAACTTTGCAACCAATTCTTGCGTTTACAACCTTTGCAGATCTGTAAAGCAAAGGAAAGCTGAAGTACAATAAACAATTGACATTGTTATTTTGCCAGAAAGGATCTCTGAACCTGTTAACAGTTGGCTAACAAGAAACATTTCTGTGCTAGGTAAGAAGAAAGGGGCTTCCATCTTTTGTCCACCTACTTGGTTTCTAGCCTGGACACAGAATGTGCTCTCTCTCTTCCTCTCTCTTTTCTGCTAAGCTGTTTCCTTGATATCTTATGGCTTAAAAATTTGCAAAAGTCCCTCAAATCAAGCTTGACTACATAGACACAACCCTGCAGTTTTCTTGCCAACAAGACAAAAGTAATTTCCTGTTGCTACCTTCCAGGATTCTTTTTTTTTTTTAACTTTCTACTGTAGCTTGCAATCCTGAAATTCTCTGGTGGTCTCTCATCCTAGTAATAAACAAACTTGACCATACTTAGCTTCTAAATCCAGATAAGGCCTGCTAGGTGCAACCATTGACTGGCAGTCCTTAAATACAAAGGTGCTGTGTTCAAATGCAGGGCTAATAAGTGCTATTCTTCAAATAGGCCAGTTGAGGCCTAGCTGGGCTTTGCAGCAGATTCATCAATTAAGCTTGCCTTCTCAAAGAAGTAAATAAAGGCTATCCTAAAGCAGTATTGATATTTAGTGACTTGGGCTCACCACTGGGGTGTGTTTAGACATTATCTTTTTCCTTTCCTTTTGTGCCTTCTGGATACATGAAGGGCCTGAACCTGGAGAGCATGAAAAATGGGTTTGGATTTTAAAAGGAAACCTGCTGTAATACATAGCACATTACAAGGATGCTTACTGAAATGGTATTATTTCTGTAGTTTTTGCCCATGAAGTAAGAGTTGGTTTGACGTTAAACATCCAATCTGGACAACACAGGAGTAGAGATCATGTACATCTAGTCTGCATATCCCCAACCTGGTAAATTCCAGATATGTTGGGGGTACAACTCCTAAAATTCCCAGCTAGCATGCAAGTTGCTCGTTTGGAGAAAAGCTAATATGATCAGTTGAGATTCCTGACTTCCCTGTTAGATAACACTATTGTTAAGGATTACACAGAATCCCATAATAATTATTGTGGTGAATATTTGCATCACATGGAAGCTTGGTATTTCATAGATGTTCCTCACTAAAAGAAAAGTTTAAATGAAGAAATGAGAACAAGTCATTCTAGAATTCTCAACAGCTTTAGGGCAGGGTGGTTCTGAACTATGTTAGAAACACTAATGTGAGAAAGTTAATTAGAAAAGCCCCTTAAGTAGGAGGTGGGTCTATTATCTGAAGCAGGTATTTGCCACACACATATGCTTTTTAATAGTACAGGCATTTTTTTGTCACTTGACTGGCTCCTAGGAATTTCTCCCTGCCTTCGATATTTGATACTTTCTGCAGTGTTTTTCAGTATGCAATAGTGTTTGCTATTTTGAGAGGCATATGAAATTGAGAGAGAAGAAAGCCTGAATCCTGGAAATCAGACCAAGCAAGGTTAGAATCTTTGGATTCCATATAAAAACAAATCCTTTTGTGTTGCTAACTTGATTGGTTCATGAAGAACATTTGAAAAACTTTATGGGAGTGCATGTAGGCTTTCTTCACAATCTACTCATCATCCTGAGAACTAGAATTTTGGGGGTTTCTGGCAAGAAAAGCTCCATTCAGATATTTTTTTAAAATGCCAAACTACCCAAAGGAGTAGTGGTAAGCAGCCCCTCCTTTACATAAAATCATGCTGTTATGTCCCCTTCCAATCCTATGATTCTGTGACATTACCATAAAGTCCAATTCTTGCTTAATTTAAATCAAAGCATCCCCAGTAGAGAGCTGCCAGCCTCTACTTGAACACATTTAGTGAAATGAGTTCGTTACATATCTGGATAATAGGTTCTATTGCTGAACTATTTACTGTTAGGAAGTTCTAACATTCAAAAGGAATCTTCCTTCCTGTAACCTAAGTCCATTATTCCATATCGTGCTAAGGGGTGATAGGGACAGGACTTGGTCATCTTCTTTATAATGCTCCTTTAGGTATTTGAAGAATTTTTTTATCTCTTTCAAGATTTCTTTCCAGATTAATTACTAATTACTATATGAAAGATAGCTAATCCGTTTGTGCTGTTTTTCTCAGTGTTTGTCCCACAACAGATGTTGGGGTAAAGTCCCCCATCATTGCTATCACATCTCTTTGAAAGACCTACAGTTCGCTTTTTGGAAGCATAATCCATATCTTTTCCCCTTTTGGGGCAAAAATTGAAGATACCAGTAACAGTACTGCTCCTATGCATTTAGACACTTATTTTACTTCTGATGAACTCTACACCATCACTAGGTTCATTCACTAGGATATCAAAGTGTGGATATTTTTAACATACAGGGTCTTTTTTATTGGTTTTATTTCTATTACAAAATTATATCATTTAGATTCCCCGTTATATCTATTAAGTCGTATTTCAATAGAAGGGAATATATGTAGCTCAGGGTTGAACTTTGGAGTCCTTGGTGCTCTCTGAACTTGGTTGTTTGCTTGCAGACATTTCATTACCCAACTAGGTAACATCAGTGCTAGTGAGTGTGGGGTTTGCTCCCTGTTTTTATACAGTAGCTTGCCCTGCCAGTATTGGTGAGGGTGTGGTTTTCTCCTAGGTAATTCCTTGATTAGGTTATTGTTTTCTGCTTGTCTGGTATTAATCCCTGCTTATCTGCGTGTTGGAGAGGATGTGTTCTGGTCTATGTGTTTCCTTCTTAGCTTCTTTATTGTCTCTTTTGAGTCTCCTTTGAGACTTTTGAGTCTCTCTCTCTCTCTCTCTCTCTCTCTCACAGATGTTTTATTACCTACCTAGGTAACATCATCTGTGCCTATTTGGGTAATGAAATGTCTGCAAGCAAGCAGCCAAGCTCAGAGAGCACCAAGAACCCTACAGTTCAACCACAAGCTATATGTATATTCCCTTTTATTGGAACAGCCAGTGTACTTGTCAGCACAACACGGTCTAGGGATTATCATTATATTGCTGACCTGAATCTCGGAAGCTTATTTGAGTTGCTAGCCTAAATGCTTTTTTGACTTTCTTCCCTTCTACCCTGGATCAGATAAAGTATAAGAAGTGTTGTAGATCGGAGATATCTAGAGATTCCATACAGCATGCTAAGCTAAAACCAAACAGAACCAAACAAAATACATTATAGGATATTGTGTGCTCCTAACCATTGAGACTTTTAAGTAATAGTTTCTAGCCAACCCTAGTGTAATAGTATTTATTTATATATCAAATTCGTCACCGCCCATCTCGTTGAACGACTCTGGGCGGTTTACAAAACATATATATGAATGAATATATGAATGCAGCCATTGTGGCTCCTTCCACAAGTTAAAATAAAGCAGGCTTGATAGCTTGCTAGATTTTCAGTTGCACTTCAACTTTGCTACTGACATTACTAAGTGTATGAGAATCTGTAGCAAAATTTAGCAGAGGATTTTATATGTGTGCATATATGGTGTCTGCTGCTACTGTATACAAACTGTCATTTTAAGCCTGTATTAACCTTGAGAATAGTTAATGATCTATTGAGCTTCTGAACTCACCCAAAACTGTTGGAGTAGTACCACATTCATATTTAGTTTGCTTTCTGTATTTGTGATCTGAAGGCCGGCAAATAGTCTTAAAAAAAAAACTTAGAGGTGTTTATAGTACAATGCAGCCAACATATTTTGAATCTTAATGATCTTTATTCTGACACAAATTTTGTCACAAGCTATGTCTCTTTTTTTCTCATAAAAGAAAGTACAGACAGAAGACTTCTTTAATTTTGTTTGTTTTTTTTAACTGCTGTAACCAGCTGCAGAAATTGCATTCTACCATTACAAAATATGAGTGAGGCAATAAATAAATGGAAAAAAGTGATGTTATAGAAGGAGAGCAGTGCAAATATTGAAGTAATTAGAAGAAACCTTTAACATTTTGGGGCACATGCAGCTGGTGCATGCTAACATGTTGTCTCCATGGCTGCTGCTGATAGGTTCTAGTTCTCTGCTTTGTGGCCAGTTGCATAGGAGACAAAGTAAAGTTATCTAAATTGACAGTGTAAATAGTTTATACAAGTAACAGGCCCAGATAAAGACCATTTTTCATTCCAGAAATGTAGATACCTGCAAGGCTGTTTTTGAAAAATATACTTGGCTTAGATTCAATGCAGTAATAGCAAAATAGCAATTTCATTATATTTGAATTATTATTGTTGTTGGTCACACTGTCAGCCAGATGTTTAGACTGGATTTGGCATTTTTATCCACCCTTCTCCTTCTCTTCCTTTCACTGCCCATTACATTATTCGCCTATTTATACATACAATCTAACCTTTTATAACTCTGCACAAAAAATGAACTGCTTTACAATAGTACCATTGCTTGTAATAGACTTTTTAATGTGCCAAAAGTTACAGCTGTTTAGCTGCTTTGTTACTTTCTTTTGTCCTGAACATCAATAGATTATATTCATATAATATCTCATATAATTCAAAGAATTAATAGATTTACAAAGAGTCTGATTACACATCTAGATTTTTGGTGAACACGATTTTTGATTTGTCAAGGAGACAGTGAGGTCCATAAGGTTGTGATCTCCATGTTGCTTCTTTTATTGAGCATTGCAAAAACAAAAAGGCACCCTTAGGTTGCTAACTCAAATCTTTACTAGCCCACCTATCTACATATCTGCAGTAATAATTCATGGCTCAAAATAAGAAAAAAGAATGGGGATTTCCCTAGTTCCAAAGCATTTGGGATTTTGTAAATATTAATTTGAAACATTGAACTATATGTAAACTCAGACTCTACAAAATGCTAGTGCAGATTTATAATAATAAAGTATAGCCCTGGATTCATATATGAATTCATATTTTTATATTCCACTCTAAACAGTTTAATATTATGATGGAATATTTGTAGATGTACTGTTCCTGAACCTGCAGATAGTGTATTTAGAAAAGCCAGTGCTAGTTGGGAATATGAAAATAATTCAGTGCACCAGGAGGGTATTTGTTTGAAAAGGAAATTCAGTCACCTGCCCATAAAAATGATGGGAAATAACTATATTTGGTGTATCTTCCAATTAATATTGTTTTTCTACAACCTTCCTTTGGGAGTTGTCCCAAGATATTTCTGTTAAGTCCAGAGTGAAGAAGAAATATAAGTTGCTTAGATACAGCTCTAGGAATCACACCACTTGCCCCTAAGCATCCTCCATTTGCTTTGAGCAGTGACTGAGGGTTTTTCTTTCCCCTTTCTGATTACCTGCAGAGGAAGAAAAAAATCTGCTCTAGGAGAAAAGCATCTTTCTTCTGCAAGCTAAAGCTAAGCTACCGTGCTGCCTTTTTAGTATGGAAATTCCAGTTTTAGCAGTATAATGGATTATTTAATAGTCTTAAATCTGAAAGTCACTGTTTCGGGTTACGGCTGGCTTTCTCTGCTTTGCATTATGTAGAATGACTTTGTGGAAACTGTAATAACATTTCTGCAAGAGCTTGATGTCTCAATATTTTTTAATGGGCCTAGCTTTTAGCAGTGTCTGTAGTGGGACATTTTTTTCCAATCGGAGAGGTGTACGTGTCAAGCCAGATAGCTCAATTGCTGCATGGGCTGTCCAAGAACAGAAGCCTCCATGTATGTGCTCCTCAGAAGGCATTAGAAGGAAGGCTATTGAAGAGGTAAGCAGGTAAAAAGAGACATGAACAAACATGAGTTCAAGGATGCTCAGAAAAGTCTCTGCAAGGAAGCTGAAGGCCAGCTGGAAGTAGGCAAGGAATTGTCAGCAATGTTTGTAGGATTGCTTATTAAGGAACTGGCATTTTATAATTTGGCTGAGTTCTAGGCAGCATTGGTTACTATTTCTACTTAATGGGGGAAAGTAGCTAATCTTGTCAAAGGTTTTGACTCGTGGTAATGGGGAATAACTCACATAGTCCATTGCTGCCTCATGTCTAGGCAAGAAGAATTATGTGCAAAATCCTCTGGATTAAGGATCACAGCTCAATTCTAGAGCACACATTTTCCATGCAGAAGGCTCTGTGTTCAATCCCTGACCCCTGTAGGAAAGACTGGCAAACACTGCAGTCTTGAAGCCCTGAGAGATGTTGGTAGGCAAGGCAGACCAGAAAATATTGGGTTGGGCAGGTTATTTGTCTGACTCTGTGGAAGACAGCTTCATATGTTCAAAGCCTTTCATTTAATCAGCAGAACTGTCCATCTTGGAAAAAACTTTCACTGTCACTGCAGCTTATTTATATGCTGGGACTAGATAAAAGTTGATCTACTTAAGAAACAAATTAGTCCAACTGATGGTGTAAGCTTAGTTTCTTACAGATGGCCCTACTAAACCATATTTTCCTGCAGGCGAAAGGTGTTTGGTAACTCCGTAGGTGTCTTGATTCTGTATTTTTTAATGGGTGGTTCACACATTGCACTGAGGCATTATGTGGATTGTTTGGTTTTTGGCTTAGGGTGTGGTGTGATGAACCAGGCATTCTGATTTGTAGAGCTCTGTTGATTTCATCCTTATTTATTTAACAAACATATTTGCTACCCACTCCCTTAACAGCTCCAGGTGGTTTACCAAAATACTACAAAAAGAATTGTCCCAAATATTTCTGTTCTCCAGATACTTGGATTACAATTTGTAGGATGTCTGACCATTGGCCATACTAGGTGAGACTTGTGGGAGTAGTATTCCAACACATATAAAAGGTACCATATGATAGAAAAATACGTGTGTGGGTTGGTGCAAAGTATGACAGAGAAAATGGGCTAATGATGAGAAGACAAAACCTATTCTCTCCCACGAATGAATATCAGCCAGTATTTAAAAGTTAATCTTGCTCCAGCATTATCTCTTCCTTAGTTTTAGTCTGTTTAGCAATTAAGATTGTAGGAAACTTGTTCATGCCCCAGGTATGGCATTGAACTGAATATGAAGACAGGGTTGGATTACAACAACTAAGCAGAGGAGCAGCACTGTGTATTATTTCTAGCAACAACTCTGGGGAGAAAAAACAATTCAAGTGTTACCTTCCCTAAGTTGATTAGACTGTGAAAGTAGCAGTGATGCATAACTGACAGGAGACTATTAATAAATATTGTTGAACCTCCCCTAGATCAGCCCTGACGTTATTGCCTTTCTGGAAGTAAATCAGGCATTTGCTGGGGCTGAAGCCAGGGCTGAAAACTGCGACCGTTGTTAGCTTCCCCCAGACAGGGGGTCGTATTAGTGTTACTGCTGTTGCTTAAAGGGGAGGCCAGCAGTTGATCTCATCCTTCCCTCTAGTGCCCTCCTTTGGATTTCCAGACTAAAACATTTTAACAGAACCCAGTAATAAACAAAACACATACATTAGTTGGGACTAGCAACTAATGGGAATGCTAATAGCGTATTTAAAAAAGGAAGACTTAGAGTGATAAGAATTTAAATCTTTGCTCAATCATGAAAGATGCTCAAGAGGTTCCAAACTGACCTGAATGTGGGTGCTTGTGTGTGGTTGCCACTGACCCGTCTTAATTTACTGAGTGCTGCATATTTCTTTACATAGATCTAAGTTACTGGTTTTAATTTTTTGTTATTATTTTATTGTGGGTATTTGATGTTTATATATTTTGGGGATTATCAAAATATTTACAAATCTATTTCAAAGCGTAGTGAAAAACTGTGGTGGGGTTAGGTGTGACAAAGTCTGCTAAAGGTGCATGTTAGAGCATGGAGGATTGTCAGTGTAGAACTAATGTTTAAGATGCTATTTCTTTCTCTTTACAGAATGCATCATGTATAATTTTTGCTGCCAGACATGCAAGTGCTTCTACAGTAAGTTGTTTTTTCATTTCTTGTGGGTTGTACAAAATCTGTTGGTTGGCTGTTGGAGTCTTTTGGCTATACCCAAGATCAGTCCAGGTTGGTGATTGCACTATAGGTGCCAGATGTATACTTGGTGTCAGTATATATTTTTTTTCAAATTCAATAGTTGCTTCTCATTGTCAATGAATTTCAGGAGATAGAGGAATAGTTTGTAAGACCATAACACGTTTCACCATTTATTGCATGAATTTATAGTAGAACCACAAATACAATGTTGTAGTTGTTGGAGAAGGAAGAAATCGTGCTAGTTTTTCAGGTTGATTTTTAAGCTATGCGAGAATGTAGTTTTTAAAAGTTTCATACTTCCATTCAGAAGCTATATCAATGGTTTTGACATATAACCAAACCATTGATAATACACAGTGCATGCCTCTTAACTTGCATGCAGGAAAACCAATGTAAAAAGCAAAAAGGATATTATTTAAACTGTGTGCATAGAAAATAGTCCCCAACCCCATCTCATCCTTTTGTGCTCAGGTGAAACAAGATGATGAGTGAAAATGGTGCAAAATCACAAAATCCTTAAAAAATTAAATCAAGATTTTTGAAGTCACTTTCATCAGCAAGTTATAAAACCACTAGATTAAAGCATAGACAATTCAGTAACACAAAGATATTACAAATGTGAAAAATTTGTAAAAGTGGTCTGAAGAAAAAAAGTATAGAAATAATGAACAAGGGTTGTGGAATATACCAAGTGCTCCATGAGTGAACCAGATGTTATGGTACTAGGACAAAACATTTGTTAGTGTAGATTGCTCCCAGAGCTATTGTAAAATAGGTATAATACAAATCTGAGCAAAACTTTACTTCATATGTCTACTCTTTTAGAACTACTACTTGTTTTAGGACTACTACTTTTTCTCTCATCTACCTCTTTTCTATGCTGGTTTACTAACGTTGACAGTAGTTGAATTGTTATTATGTATAATATTTGACATTATTTATTTTCAGAATCTGAAAGATGTTCTTGCAAATTTGATACCCAAGGAGCAAGCAAGACTTAAAAGCTTCAGACAACAATATGGCAGTACAGTCATTGGACAAATCACTGTAGATATGGTGAGTTCTGTTGCCATGCAAGCAAGACTGGAGAATACATCAGTGTGCAAATAGTCTAGCTTCTGTACTTGGCAGGAATGAAATTGTTATCTTCAGACAAAATGAATTGCAAAGGAGCCTCTTTGCTGTTCTTCCCGTTAGAGATGTTGTCATCTGGCAAAATGCCTTTAGGGAGATGATGATACATTGCCAGAGACCTATGCTGCATTCCAGACATTAATGTGCGATCTAGACAAAAAAATCAGAAAATGTTTGGAGTATATGAAAAAATAAGGTTCAGATCCAACTGCAGCTTACATAAGAGCTTCAGATTCAACTTTAGCGTCTCAAGTGAAAAGCTGGCAAGAATCAGGACTAGAAGTAACCTCTCTCTGGGATCTTGGAGAACTGCTTAGTATTTGTTTCTCAGTGATCTGCATTATGTAGAAACTATTTTCATTATGTTTGAATGGCAACAACTACATGTTGAACTCTTCTGCTTAGTCTCCTAGTATAGAGTGAGGTTCTTTACTTGGAACTTGCTACTGGTGGATTGGTCTTATTTAAGGATGTGTCCACTTCTTCCTTCAGGGAAAAAACAACAACAGAAAATTATACCCGAGCAGTTCAGAATCTGCAATCCAAATACATCTGACAAATTAAGGCCATTGCTTAATTTCTCTTCCCTAATTTATTCTGAAATGTGTACTATTTTACATAATACTGCTTTTACTTATCAGGGAGGTAGCTAACCTTGAACCCCTGGAAATCTTACTTAGTCACCTCTCTGTTTTTTGAAGCTCCTATTCACATGGTACAGATACTTTCAACTATATATCTACAGCTGTAAAGGTCTGCATGCTTATAGCTAAGTCCTGCTGATAATAAATTAGTAATAAAGTTGAGTGCCACTTTACATCACAGATACTGGTTGTGGTGATTGTTTCAACCTTGGTCTAATTTTCTGTCTTAGCTTAAGATTTAACCAGTAATAGCTGGTACTTCTCCACTTCTAAGTATCAAATCAAATGTTGCATCCCTAGCCCATGAGTTCCAATTTCCTGTAATAAATTGTCTTCCTTCCTTATTGGATATATTCATGTATACTGTATGCATTCATTTTGGTTACATATCCCAGGCTTGCTTATCCACTAGCCTGGGCCCCCAAATGATGTTGCAAGTGCCAGGAACGTACAGAATGTTCCATGTTCCATGCACAAAGCAGCCAGTTTGAGTGATCTATGTCTTGGACCGAAGCATGTCTATTTGTTCCAGGAAGAAGCAGCTCAGAGGATCAGGGAAAAGCCAAGGACATCAGCATCAATGGCTAAGAGAATAGGGAAAGGAAGGCGCTGGGAAGATTAGCAAACAGGCTAGCATGCAGGCCAGGTGAAGGAGGAGGACTGTGAGAAGTGAGGCCCAAAAGCCTTGCCCTACTCACCTGGTAAGACACCTCCAAATTTTGTCTTGACCAAAACCTGGAGCACCCAGAATGTTCCAGGTTTTGGTTCTGTCAAACTGGAGCCCACTGGGAATTGTTTGCAGAACTTCTGGAACCCATTGTGTTCAAGAGAGAACATTTTTCTGTGTGGTGCTCATTGCTAGCAGGCACCTACTTTACTACTCCCCACTCCTGGGTATGCTTTTTCCTCATCTTGCCTCTTTACAAAAAAAAAAAAAAAAATCACTATGAGGTTGAGAAGAAGCAGCAGCCTTCAGTGTAAGTTTTATTTCTAAGTGTGTTTCTGGGCTCATGTGGGCACCAAGATAAAACTGATGAGTGCCTCCTGTAAAAAATGAAAGGGTGAACTGGGATGGTAGGATTATACTGGTAGAAAGGAGGAACGATCTGGAGGCAGGAAGCCATGATGGAAAAGAGGGTAGTGTTTTATTGTTTTGCATTTTGTCTCTATTCCATGCATTTCTGTTACCTGGAGATTTTTCACATATGACTGATAAATGTTTTGCTTGTGTATGTCTTTTTATATGAGCATTTGCTTTTTCTGAAATAGGTGCTTCGTTGTGTTTTATGGAGAGAAGGGTGAGATTTGACATTTGGGGCTCAGATCTCAGTTCTGTCTTGACCAGGTTGTTTTTCTCTGACTCATATTGGTAAATTAAGTCTTGAAGTAAAAAACGTTTGTATTTAAGAAAATGGCTTTGAGTCTTCCCCTCCACATTTGCCTAGCTTTTGCTTTTCTGGCTTTTAGAAATGTTTCTGAATGAGCATGGTTATCCTTCCCTGCAGCTATTTTATGAGAGCCTCAATGGCATGCTCTCAAACTTCCAAAGGCCTATAATCCCAGGCCAATGAGGAATAACAAATTCTTCTTGTAGCATTCTAGATCCTCTCCCAAAGATGCCATGGGAAGGAGAGGTACAGAAAAGTGAGAAGGTAGTGGGGAATGAGCTAGAGAGGACCCTAGAGGAAATGTACTATCTGATGTATGCTGATGATATCCAGCTTTACATTGCCATCCCAGACTGAGCCAGAGATGCCATAGAAGTTCTGACCCAGTGCCTGGAGGCTATGAGGAACTGAATGGGAGCTTAAATTATGCCCCTCCAAGATGGAGTTGCTGTTTGCCAATAAACATTAGAGCACAACACCAACATTGAGCCCAGGAGTTACTCTGGATGGGGTCATGCTTCTGAAGGAGCTGGTCCTTGACTTGAGAATCCAAGTGAGTTTCTGGCTTCTACTTAAGCAGCAGGTGGAAGCTGTGGCTAGGGGAGCTTTCACCCAACTTGTGCACCAGTTACAATCCTACTTAGATCAGGATGCCCTGGTGATGGTAACCCACACGTTGATTGCTACTCAGTTGGATTACTCTAATATACTCTATGCCTTTGGAAATGGCCCAGAAGTGCAGCTGATACAAAACACAGTGACAAGTTTGCTGGTGGGACAATCCCACAAGTCCAGAATAGCACCTCTGTAAAGTTGACACAGCAGTTACCAGTAGGCTCCCAGGTTCAATTAACAATGCAGGGTTAGGGTTAGGGCAGATTCTATTTCAGCAGTGTGGCACTGGTTTATATCTCCTATTATTCACTCCAGGCACATCCAACTGACCACGATCGCTTGGCATAATGATAGCTGTAGCTGAAAACATCCAAAGAGTACCAGCTTGAGAAAGTTATCCTCACTGATACAAAACTTTGGGATAAGTTTAGAAAATTTCATTTCTGGCATCATGCATGGTAATTGATGTAAAAGTTTAACTTGTTAGGAAAAGTCAAAATTAAGCAATCAGCTGCATTGCTGATTTTATTTGCAATCCAGTTCTTTCTCAAGTGAGGAGCTGCCAAAACAGTTTTCTTGATTTCTACTAACTTCCTAGGCTGTGCCAAGCCTCATGTTCTTTGTTTCTGAATTAGAATTCATCTCATTAGTTGCTTTTAAATTGATGTCCTCTGTAATCTAGTACAAACTTGATGCAAAATACTGTAGCAAGTTTTCTGACTGCCAGCTGGAAAGTTAGCCTTGATGTTTGTTGAAAAGTGCTTTTCTATTTGACCTGATTGAAGCTGTTGTTCTAGACAAAAAGGTGGGTGGAAAGAGAAATAATTAAGACGAAGCAGGGAGCAAGAAACACTGTTAAAATTTATCACTGTTGCTTTCCAGAGTGCTGAAAGTGGTGGAAAATATGTAATAAAACTTTGGGAACAATTCACCAATTTTTCCATGATATATAAAAAGTGAAATATTTACAATATTATGTCAATAAGCTAACTGCAAATATGGCCTAGAACTTAAATCACCTCAGACTGAATGGAGAAGGGGAATTTGGAGAAACTAGGAAGGCCATATACAAACTCAAAACACAACTTCTATCAAATATCATCCAGTCAGATATTTGTGACTTACCAGGGACAGATGTAATCAGACAAGGCAGGGATTTTTCTGCCTTGTACATTCAGGTTGGCTAGAGGGTTACGGTGGAGGCAACTTTCTTCTTGTTTTAAGTAACCTTCTTTGTTCTCCAGATCTACGGTGGCATGAGAGGTATGAAAGGGCTAATATATGAGACCTCTGTCTTGGATCCTGATGAGGTAAGAAGAGCAGAATTGGTGCCATTGCTTATGTTATTAGTTCTTAGCCTCTCAGCTGAAATGTGATTTCTTATCCTGCTCCTTGGGTTGGTTTTTAGGGCATTCGTTTCCGTGGCTACAGCATTCCTGAGTGCCAGAAGCTGCTTCCCAAAGCCCCCGGAGGTGCAGAGCCCCTTCCTGAAGGGCTCTTTTGGTTACTGGTGACTGGAGAGATTCCCTCCCAAGAACAGGTAATAAGATATTGCAAAGGTTGCTGAGAGGCTGTCATGTGCAGCCCACTTAAGTGACCTTCAGAGTGATTGTGCAACCTTTTTTGTGTCTAGGGAACTGGTGGGGAAAACAGTAAAAACTCTTTTGTAATGAAGAGAACAGCCCAGAGCATGGAAGGCTGCTGTAGGATAGCACCTTTTTCCCCTAGTTATAGATGTGTAACACTGTGGTTTTCTTTGCTCAGGTGACTTGGGTGTCTCGAGAGTGGGCTAAGAGAGCAGCCCTGCCTTCCCATGTAGTGACTATGCTTGACAACTTCCCCACCAATCTTCATCCCATGTCACAGCTCAGTGCTGCTGTCACAGCTCTCAACAGCGAGAGCACTTTTGCCCGCGCCTACTCTGAGGGAATTAGCCGGACCAAGTACTGGGAGGTAAGCCAAGAGCATGCACCCTTTCCCACAAGCATTGGTAGAAGAGGCTGTAGAGGTGACTTCAAGCTTGACACTATTATGAACGTGTGTACATATTGTGAATGTGGTAGGCTTTTCTTCAGCATCTGATTGAGCCATCTAGAATTAAAATCCAGAATTACATGTTGGAAATTGTATGTATTTATAAATGGAAAAAGCATACATGTATGGTCTTAGCTATGCCATAGAACAGTTATAGTACACAGTACAGTCACTGTGATGAACTTGTTTCTCTCAGAGCTTTTTTTAGGTTGAAAATAAAAGACTTCTTACACAGTGTTGCAAAGTATGGACCTGACTATTAGGGCAATAGCTGTTAAATGTTTAGAAACTAGACTAAACCTTTTGGTAGTTTTTGTTGATCAGAGTTTGATCATGCTTAATGCACAACTAAAGCCACAGCAAAATCTGAAGATTGTTACTCCAGAGTCCTCTTACTGCACCTGCCGGTTGAGAACTTTGTGTACAGTATATTGCTAGGATTACTAAATACAAACTTTATTCTAGGACTGATTTGCTAATGTTAAGTACTGCTAAACCTATCAAGGTTTTGATAGGGATATAGTTTCGCTTATCTTTGAATCAGCAGTTGCAGGGGAAAGAGAAATCTAGCCAGTTAAGTTTACTAAGTTCTGAATGAGTACTACTATATTCCAACCCTTCAGTTGGCCCAGTCATTAACTTTCAGATTCTTTGTAACCAAGTGTACAGCATTTCCCTAGGATTGTCTGGTTAGCACATGATAAATGACAAGAGTCAGCTCAGCATATGACCTTGGTTCTCAGTCTCTGGAATCTGACTGGCTGCCCTGGTAACATGAAACCTTGAGCGTGATGACATGTGCTCTGCCCTGACTTACACTGTGTGTGCACACCCTCTGTACTGAAGCAAGGAGACTTTGGTCTGGCTACATAGATCTTTATCTGTCATGAGGTGTTGCTGTCTGATTTGGAAATGAAAGGGGGTGGGGTGGGGAGACAGTGCTAATTTTGCTGGGGCTGCCCATTAACTTTAATCTTTTCAGCACATGATCTGAAACTGGGGAACCTGCTAGAAGAGAATAGTTTCTTTCCAAAGAAGAGTGATGGCTTTGGTTCTATCCTTGCTGTTGATTATGTCTTGTCTTGAAGTGAGGTGAAAAATGGGATCCTGCAATCAGGCTCCCTTCTCTGCCCCATCGTTCTTCAGTTTTCTGTAGAGGAAGACAGAGGAAGCCAAACATTTCTCCACTTGCTGCTCATAGAAAACAGCTGCACCCAGGACAGAGCATCCTGATTCAGCAGCTGCTTGGTCAGTGGAGAACTTCCTACCCAGAGTACTCACTCTCTGCAAAAACAAAGGCAGTTGCTGCAGAATAATCATGGAATCAGTGCTCCTACCCTCATCCTATGAGGGACGACTGATAACACCACCATCCTTGCAGGAATGCCAATTGGAAGCTGAGGTCTCCAAGTTTTCCTCATCAGAGGTGGAGTAACCAGAAGAGAGCATGTGGGCATGTATTTCAGCTGAGGTACTTCTCTATGTGGCTCTAAATTACTTGACTACTTCACATCTTCTCCCAACATGGAGAAAATGAAGTTGTGGAGAAAGATATCAGGTAGTCAGAGATGTGGGCAGGTTTGGACAGGACTGTTTCTAAAATCCTCCCTGGATGAATGGCCAATCAGGTGAGCTGGATTAGGTCCATTGACTGGAGGTTCCTCGCTCCTATGTTGAATCGTGCCCTGAAATGGCTTTCTGTTCCAGCAGCTGAATAGAAATTGATTGTTAGGCTGTGCAACCCTTCCGATTTGAAGGCAAAAGGATATTCAGAATACATGTGGCTGTTCCTGTAGCATCTTTCTGCAGCTGCATCTCTACCAGAGATTGCACAGGGGCCTTCTGCAGTTGCAGCGCGATCCCTGGAAAGACAGGATTGGCTTAAGAGATGGCAGCAGGTACCATGTACGCACTCCCACAGCATTTTTTTGTCTTTGAATCCGAAGTGTTGCACAGCTTCAGCAATCATTGTGTTACTAAGAAAATAGGACTCTTTTCAGTCTAAACGGGCAGTACTATTTCTTCTCCCATCCCGTTTCATTTTAGCAAACACCTTATGATACATCATACCAATTATTCATTTAGTAGTATTATCTAACTACACCATTTTCAGTTTGTTTGTTTACAGAATTCTCCATATTTTTGACAGCCTTTTTTAGACAACCAGTACTGACAATCTGATTACGAGCATAAATGCTTCTGCTGGCATTCTGTTTTGCCATATCTTCAACTCCAGTCAGCACTGAGTCCTGCAATTAAACTAAACGTTCTTTGCAGGCTGCGTTGTGACTGAGACGGTGAGGAGTTACTCTTTCAAAAGTGTTCTGTATCCAAATCTCTACTAGAACAATTCTGGGAAAGCAAAGGTAGCTGGAATCTGATCCTTGATTCTAGCATTCTTTGATTCCTGAAATAATGCACTCCTACCCACTTGTCCTCTCATTACCCTTCCAACCTCTGAGTTGCCTTGACTGTTCTTCCTGCTGCTTCCTTCTATGTCAGAGTCCCCATGTTCAATAGAGCTTCCTCTGAACTGTTCACACTCCATCATGCCTCTGCTGCTTTCTGTCTTTCCTTGCCTTAAACTACTTTTTGATTTGCCTCATGCCAGGCCCCTTAGTTATCCTTCCTTCCTTTTCCAATGTATGTTGTAGAGCCCAGGAGTACAGGAACAGTGACATTCACTTTGATTCCAGATCTAATTCTGCATTGACTTTGTGGCAGTCAGAATGTCCTTCCCACATGATCAGGCTACTTGTGAACAGATTTATCTGTCCTGCTTGACCTGGCTGCACCAGCGTTGTGAACTCTTATCAGGGCAGCTGCTGTAAGAAGTAACCTGGCACCCATGTGACGCAGCAGTTGCAAAACCTACAGAGAGAGAGTTGTTCAGATAGTTTATGAGTTGTAGGTGTGTTTTCCATTTGCAGTAGGCAGATGGAATAAGTGCCAGCCAACAGAAGGCCAGGTTGGTTGGCACATTTGCCTTGCCAGACTACTCACTAATGCTGGGCAGGAATAAGGACAGAAAATATAAATGGGGAATGTAAAGCAAAAACCTGGAGGTGAAGTGGGGAATGACATACTCATTGCTACCCATCCCCTTTGCTGTGCATGCCTGTTTTTACTATTATAGGAAGTGACAATCCAACCTGTTCACCAGTGCTAGAAGCATGTTCTTATTCTTCACTCTTTACAAAGGCTCTTGGCAGTGGTACTTATTAGCAAACCCAGGGGCTTCAACAAGCATGAGAAAAGAGCCTCCCAGTCCCTTAAAGATAATCTTATAATGGCCTTACAATTCAGGGAGGCAGGCTCCTCCCTTCCTCCCTTCCTTCCTTCCTTCCTCCCTTCCTTCCTTTTATTTTCCTTTATTTTATAATAACAACGAAAAAGAGGAAAACAAAAAGGAACAAAACACAAAAATGCATACATTGTTAAAATAAAAAAACAATTACATAAGCATTTAAAAATAAGTGGAAAAAATACAATAGAAAAGAAATATAAAGTATACTATGTCATTACAACGATGAACAGTTACAATTTTATATATATTTATCTGATGCAAATAGCATGCATATATGTCTCTGTGTGTGTATAAAATACAATCATATAACTATCATGCTTTTTCCTAATCTACTGTATTTTGTATAAATGAGTCCCATACTTCATTATATTTGTCCATACAAATTCTAAGTCTGTAGGCAATCCACTCATAGGTGGCAAGTGTAATCAGGTCTTCAATCCATTGAGTGAATGGGGCCATATGTTTATCTTTCCAGTGTTGCAATATCAGTCTTTTAGCCATAGTAAGGGCATGGACATTTATATTATCCAGTTGTCAAATTCTATGTACAGTGGAACCTCGGTTCACGAACTTCATTTGTTCCGCGACTCTGGTCGCAACCCGAATTGGTCGCGACCCAAATCAAATTTTCCCATAAGGTTCAGTGTAATTACGGTTAATCTGTTCTGAACCATGTTTGTTTTTTTTTTTTAAACACAAAAATATGACACAAAGTACGGTACGAAGAGAGAGAACGCTAACCTTGCTTGAGGCGACTTCTGGCATGGAGGACAGGAAGGTGGGTGGGGAGGCAGTTATTGTTTGGAGGGAGAGTCCCCCTCCCTACAGGAAGCCACGACCACGTGTCACCGGAGGGAAAATGGCCGTGGATCCTGTTTGGCACCCGATCCGGTGTTTGCGAAAGGAACCAAAATTTTGCGAACGGTGCTGTTCGTGACCCGAATTGGTCATGAACAGAAGCGTTCGTGACCCGAGGTACCACTGTACTAGGTATGTAATTCAAGAGAATACTGTCCTCTGAAAATTCTAGCTTTTGTCGCACAGTCACGTTTATGTGGTCCACTACTTTCTCCAAAAACTTAGTAAATACAGGACATTGTAAGAACATATATTTTAAAGAAGCATTATCTTTATTACATCTCCAGCAAAATGCTGTTTTTGACAATCTTTTCTATATACACGTAATGGAGTCCAATAAATTCTAAATATTTTTTGTTGTATAAGTCATAATTTAAGGTCCATTGACACTCTTGTTATAGAAGTTAAAGACACTCTCCCATTGTCTAGGTAATATAGAAACCTCTAATTCTTTATTCTGCTCATCTCTTAACATCTGCATATCAAATTTATTTATTGATAACAAATGACTATAAAAGTTAATATTCTAGCAGGAAGGCTTATATGAAGAACCACCTTGAAGACTGTGTATATGTGCTTGCCTTGGTTGAAACTTCTGCAGTGGGAGTCTGCTAGCAGATCATGTGCTGCTGGGACTGTAGAGGGAAGAGCCCTATAAGCAAGTCCTCCCATTCATCTTCTCCTCCTGTTTTGCCTTGCAGTTTATCTATGAAGACTCCATGGACTTGATTGCCAAGTTGCCTTGCATTGCTGCAAAGATCTACCGTAACCTGTACCGCGAGGGCAGCAGCATCGGCGCCATTGATCCCGCCTTAGACTGGTCATACAATTTCACCAACATGCTAGGCTATAGTGATCCCCAGTTTATTGAACTTATGCGGCTCTACCTCACCATTCACAGGTAAGCCATGCCTATGTGGAAGTCCTAGATCCTTTGGGTATATTGGCTTCTACAGTTGTGGGGCTGCTGCGTTTGCAAAGTTGAGCAGTGGAGAAAGATAAAGCTTGTATGACAGCTAGTTGATAATTGTCAAAAAACAGGTGCAGAGAAGTGGTGAAATCACCACCCAAAATTGCACGTAGAGGCCACAAGTTCAGCTCTGGCTAATGCATGAACTATTATTGGAATAATCCAAACTTTTCCAATGGCTATTCCCAATGTGGCTAGGTTTGCAGGTACAGATGTTCCATCTGAGCAGATTTATGCAATGAACGATAGTACAGGTAGTCCTCACTTATCGACTGCCTCGTTCAGCAACCATTTGAAGCTATGCTGACATTGAAAAAGTAGGTTTATGACCAGTCCTCGAACTTGCGGCTGTCACAGCATCCCTGCAGTCACGTGATCCCAATTCAGGTGCTTCGCAACCAGCACACATTTACAATAGTCGCAGTGTCCCACAGTCACGTGATTGCCATTTGTGACCTCCACAAGCCAGATTTCTACAAGTAAAGTCAATAGGGAAGCTGGAAAGAAGTCACAAGTCACAGTCATATGACGTCACACTTAATGACCTGTGGTGATATGCTTAACGAAGACAGTGGAACTGACGTTGTAAGTCCGGTGCAGTCACATGATATTTCACTTAATGACTGTATCACTCAGCAACAGAATTGCCAGTCACTAAGTGAGGACTACCTCACTGGGTTCACATACCATACTGTGTCATGGTTACTTAAGTATGACTTGTCAAATATGCCATAGTTAGTTGGGTTCACTCATTGCAGTTAGCCATAAACTTTGGTTTATAAACCACAATGACTGATTTAACACAACAGACTAAGCCAAAATCAAGTAATCCACATTGTTTTTGCATGATGTTTGAAGCTGGTCTGTGTTTCAGTCTTTGAGGACTTCACTAGCCAAAAGGCATAACATTTAATTGTCTGGTTTCAACTGTAGGATAGGGTCCTGAGTTCAGTTTACTGCATGGTTCTTTAAAAGCCCTTGGGCTGGCAAGGACCTCTGGAAGCTGCAGATGGTTAGACTGCCAGCGGTATTGACCTAAATAAACTTACTACTAAAGCTGCTGATGTTCATGAGTAACTCCCTCTAGTGGCAAAGAACATTTTTTTTCAGCAGAAAATTACCTAATACAAACGTTTTAATATTGTTATAACTTCATAGATGTCTGGTACAAATTACCATGATGAAAAAAAGATGCAGTGTGTCATGGCACAAACCCCAGCTTTTCGTACTTGTCCTGACATCAGACAAGTGTATAGGTCTTGTGGTTTTGCATCATGATACATTTAATTTTTAAGGGCCTTTTTAAGGAGCTTTTATGTGACTTTTCTGCATATGTGGTTTTGGGGAGATGAGGTGCCAGTGTATTCCTTCCTATAACACCTAGTTAAATTTGTCAGATAGCTGGTGAGGGAAGGCTTTGTCATACTTGCTTTTAAAAACTAAAGTCCAATACTCCAGGATTGCCAAGAAGTGTGTGATGCCACTAATCTGTCAAATACTAAACAGCATTAATATTGTATAGTACTTCAAATTATTTAGGATAAAGGCACACAACCTAGGGCCTTTATGTAGCCACCCAAACCTTGAATGCAAATTCAAAATCCCTCCAAAAGTTATCACAAATAACCATCATTAGCGTGATTAAAATAAGAATAAAAAGCACTGGGTTGAGCTCAAGCCCTGGAGACTACATGGCACATTAGAGAGGAAAAATTTCAAGAAATTTTGAAGCCATGGGGAAAAAAACTGCCTCCCTCTTCCTTTTTTGGGGGGGTGGGAGAAATGGAAATGTTAAAAAAAATGAAATGTATGCAGTTTTTTTTATTTTATATCATCTTTTACTGAACTAAGTCTGCTTTACTAATCTAACTCCACTTTACTATTTTAAGAACATAACATGTATACTTTGGTTTATTCATACACTTACCATATTTGGTGTATTTATTAAATGTAAAATTATAATTTAGTCTGACAATTTCACTTACTGATTGAATTTACTTTAAAGTGTTAAACATTTTTTTTGGCACTTCTCTGGGCTTCTTCTATCCTTTGAAGCCTCATCAAAAGAAGATCCACTGACTTCCAAATCAAAATTCAGCACTAGATAAGCCTCAAGCAAATCAAGCACTGAATTCTTTGGGGCTGAAAATGGTAATGCCCCACCTCCAGGACACAGAGATGTATCTGGTCCTTGCACTGGAGAATTCTCTAGCATTGCTGGATCTCTAAGTACTGACAAGTTTTCATATTCTCAAAGAAAGACTTCCTATTATGAAATACAGGTAGTCCTTGGGTTATGATGGCAATTGGGACCTGAATTTCTAATTCCAATTCAGAATTAGAACTAATTCTAATTTCAGAATTTCCACTAAGTGATGTGGTCATAAAGCGTGACGTCACATGACTGCATCGCTTAGCGAAAGCAATCCCATCAGTCCTAGTTGGCATCATAACCCAGAGACCGCATGGGTCATTAAAGAGAGGACTTCATGTGACTGAAGTCCTAGACAAGCAGGCCGGTGGGTGAGAGCTGCGGGCAGGTGGGTGAGTGCTGTGGGCAGGTGCTACAGAGCACAGGTAGGCTGGTGGGGGCCGCGGGCAGGCATACAGAGTGGGCGGGGGGATGCTACGGAGTAAGAGATCCCTGGGATCTCATACTCTGTAGTGGGGCTCCTCAGGAGTGACTTACAGGAGTAACTTATGGGAATGACTTGCGGTCTTCCCTGCTGGCTTCCCCATTATCTTTGCTTGTGGAAAGCCAAAAGGGAAGGTCACAAATGGTGATTGCATGATTGTGGCCTGCTGTGACATCATAATCACGAGCCAGGCACCCAAGCACCCAGATTGCGATCACGTGACCACAGAGACCCTGAGACCACCAGAACGCCAAGGACCAGTCATAAGTCCCCCTTGTTCAGTGCTGTCATAACTTTGAACAGTCACTGAACGAGTTATCATAACCCAAGGACTACCTGTAATAGAAAAAGTTTGGGTGGGATAAAGGATAGCAGTACCTTGCCTTTCTGCATTTGCTATTCTAAAGGAAAATTATTTATTGCAGTTTTCTTTTAATTATTCCAAAAAAAAAATCAGTTTAAGGAAAAAAACTGACGGGAATTTTTTTTCCTAACTCTTCATATTTTAAGGCATATCCATGTAGTATTTGTCATTTAAATTTAATTAAATTGAGTTTCATTTTTTTGTGTTGGCCTCACTTTTTGGAGTGCAGCCCAGGCTTACAGAGTCAGTTTGGAGTTGGGCACAGCCGAAATTGAAGTAATTAATTAAAAGAAATTATTCTGCCCAAAGACCAAAAGTGGACTTCAGTTCTCCACCTCAAATATTCTTATTCAGGGGGAAGATGTGGATGAATATTTAATTTATAGATTATACTTGGCCAAATGCATATGAAATTCTTTCTGCCACTGTAGATACAGGTATAAGCTGACTTGCTCGGTGCTGATCTCTTTCTCTCTCTTTTTTTCCCCTCTTCTCCTTCTGCAGTGACCATGAGGGTGGCAATGTCAGTGCTCACACTAGTCATCTTGTGGGCAGTGCCCTCTCTGACCCTTACCTAGCTTTTGCAGCAGCCATGAATGGTCTGGCTGGGCCTCTTCACGGTCTTGCAAATCAGGTAGGAGGCATGTGGTCCAATAGCCCTAGTTAACCTTGTTCTGTGGGCAGAGCTTTTGGAAATGGTCTTCTTTTTTTTCTTCCTACAATGTCATCGGATCTCACTATCTTCTTACAGGAAGTGCTGGTGTGGTTAACAAACTTACAGAAGGAACTGGGTGAGGATGTATCTGATGAAAAACTGAGGGAATTCATTTGGAACACTTTGAACTCTGGCAGGGTGAGTGCTGATATCTCTGCATAATAATAGACAACTGCAAAGAGAATTTATGTTTAACCCACCCACTGATTCAAGTGTCTGAGAGAATAATTATCAGTGAGGTTGATTTAGATGTTGGAAGAGAAGCATCACTTAATAATAGAATTCTTGCAGTGGTTAAATAGTTGCTAATGGGAAAGATTCTTCTCTGCTTGAGACATCGGAGAGTTGCTACCAGTCAGAATATACAAATTTGGGCAGAGCTGGCCATCCCTAAGCTAGTGGCCCTAGATGTGGTGGACTCTAACTCCCAGAATTCCTAGGCAGGTGGTAAATACAGACAAATAATCTGAACTTGCATTGTACAAGATAGTTCTTTATCTGGCCAAATTGTTCAGGAGAATTCAACAGGGACATTACTTACGGGTGGTGGATAAGCTGGCAAATTAGTAGGCCATAACTGAAAAAATGTTCATTTCCCAATCTAAAACAGTAGCTAGGACCTGGGATATACATTAGAAAAGCTAAATTTTGCATAATGCACCTTAAATTATTAAGGGAGTGCACTTTCTGTTTATAGTGATTTTTGGGATTTCAGCTTCCCATTTAGACAGATAAAAAAGTTTGGGGTGATAACAGTGGGAGAGAAATAAGTGCCGTAAGGTCAGCTTATCCTATGAAATCCTTCTCCTAGACAAAAATTAGAAAGTGAGAGCTGGGATAGAATAAAATAGAAAAGATAGATATGGTAGCCTTGCTTATGATGTGCGTATGTTCTAACAAACTGTGTTCTTGAGTTCCTTAGTTCCCTGACCTCTCCTGTGATGATGGATGGATGGATGGATGGATGGATGGATGGATGGATGGATGGATGGATGGATGGATGGATGGATGGACAGACTAGCATTCTGCAAATGCCACCTCTGGCATGCTCATTATTTAAGAATGCCTATAGGCCCCACAGACATTCTTTAAAAAATATGGGTGGCAGCACTTTGGTACTTTATTTGGAAATGTGTCCACCTGCTTCTTCCTCTCCCCCCATCCCAAAAGAGGTATAATAAATATTGTTCTTGAGGGTTAAAGAGTGGATTGGAGCAGTATCCCTACACTCAGTCATGAGAACCATTGTAAGGTAAGCCTGAGGTACGATTCTGCAGTAAGATGGGGTTTATCCTTTCTGAGACAAAGAAATGAAGGGTTGTGCTAGCAGTACTCACGACTTCTGGAAAGCTGTAATTGTTGGTGATCAGTCATTGGAAAGGAAGTACAAGTACCTGTTGTTCACTGCCTCCCGCACTGTTCTGTACTCTAAACAATGCTCATGTTGTAGGTGGTTCCTGGCTATGGACATGCTGTACTGCGGAAGACAGATCCCCGCTACACCTGCCAGAGAGAATTTGCTCTCAAGCATCTTCCCAAAGATCCTCTCTTCAAGTTAGTAGCCCAGCTATACAAAATTGTCCCCAATGTGCTTCTGGAGCAGGGAAAGGCCAAGAATCCTTGGCCCAACGTGGACGCACATAGTGGAGTCCTGCTGCAGGTGAGTTGCTAGCTCTGGTATCCTTCCTTCTTGCAGGGTGGGATGGAAGACTTGTACTCATGCATTCAGATGCAAGCTAAAATGAATGGTTGCGCTGAGTGAAATTGTAGTCAAGAAGGATGATATCCAGAAAGTGTATTGCAGAGGGTTCTACGGTATTCTTGTTTCTTAACTCTTTGGAGGGGCCTCTCAGGCACTAACTGATTAGTGAGAGAAAATCTGATCAGGTAGAAACAACTTCAGCCAGTGTGAACTTTGCCCATAGCTGAGGGAAGTTTGTGTGTGTCTGTCTGTCTCAGCATTTAACTTACTCTACCTAGTTGGTTGTTCCTTTCCTTCTTAATGGCTGGTTTCCAAATATTTAAAGATGAACAACTTGAAGCTCCACCTTGCAGCCCTAGGAAGCTTTCCTTGAGTATGGTCTATAGAGATCCTCCACCAATGTCTACTAATTAGATGATCATCTTAGAAGTTAATAAGAATTCATTCATTTCTATTTTAAATTCAGGTTTTGGAACCCAGCCCCCACCATGCCACATAAAAGCCAAGTATAACAAAGGTTGTAGAGCTCTGATTTAAGTCAGGCTTTGACTGAACATGGCCTGGATGCATTTGTCAAGCAAGAGCAAGTCTGTGTCAGAGTGTTAGTCCCAGGTTGACTTGTCCACCAATGCTGCCTGATTTAGAAGTTCAGTTTGCATTTTATTTGCTTTTTCTGCAACTTTGCTGCTTGGGACAGTACAGAATCAATTGTGTGTACAGTCCCTGGTGTGGATTTTACATCAAACTTCTAGTTTGCCATCCTCATCAATACACAGTTACTTCTGTCTGTATCAAGGAGTATAACATGTTTTCCAGAAGCAGATTGTGAGTCTGCATCCAAGCCTGCGTTCAGGCAACTGTTCTTTTATGTTTTCAGTTTAGTCTGCACGACATTTTGCAGCGTCTTTTTAGGAAATGCAATCATTTCCTGCATGCATAGCTGTAGCTGTTCATTAAGTATGTTTAAGAATTTGCCAGACTCTGCGGTTGTACATCCTGGGTCTCTAATGTGATACTTGCAGACATCTCCCTCGGTGCCTCTCAGGCTCCATCGCTCTATTTGGATCCATTTCATTAAGAAGAAAAATCAAATTGATAGCTTTTGCTACCAGGCATAATTTCTGTTTCTGAGGCTGCCCTGGATCCCAGAGGTATTCTAGGAAAATAAAAATGTTAGAGGACTACAGCCCATTCAGAAGCATATTCCCCAGTCAGAAAAAAAAGGACAAAAGTAAGCTGAGGTGATAGTGGGAGTTTGGAGGAAGTGGCAGGGAGAAATGTCCTGGTTTCACTTCAGAGGTAAATGGCTATTTATGACTGGCCATGTGCTTGTGGCAGCCATTTGTTAGGATGCTTTCAAAATCCCAGATGTGTCCATCAGCACAAAAAAAGATTTGGAGACCCTGCCACTAGTTTTCCATCCCCAGTTATTTGGTTATAGAACTCCTGGGTGATATTCTGAAACCTCTTAATATACAGGATTCAAGCAGGCTGTGGGTAAGTTCTTCAGATGTTCTCTAGTGGTGACTTTGGAGTTTATAGGTGCCACATCCATATTGCTATAGTTAGGTATAGAGGGAAACTGCTAATTCTGCCTGAATAACTGGGATCCAAGACTGGAGGAAAACTTCAAATTTGAATCAAGGCTAAAACTCTTCCCTTCCCTTCTCTGCACATTCATTCATTAAAATCACTTGGCTGAAAACTACTTTCTTCCCCCTCCTCATGTTAAATTCTCATCAGATTAAATGAAAAAGGCCCTTCTGTGCAGCTTATGTAACTTTTATATACATGAACATAATATAGCACTTTGCTTATGGAATAGCTTTTCCACAGAGATTACCCTGGTGTCATCTTTGTCTTGTAGCAGGGTGGCAGCACCGGGCAATTTTTTCTGGATTTGGAAGCTAAATTAGGGTTGGCCCTGGCTAGTACTTGGTTGGGAGACCATCAGGAAATTATAGGAAGGCAATAGCAAGTCATCTCCATATTGCATCCACGCAAAACTGCATAGATCTGTCCAAGTGGTCACCCAGCATCCAGATCGTCTGGATGGAAACAGTATTTTGTCTTCGTTTTAAACAAGATTTCCTCAAGCTAATGCCCCCAGATGCATTTTCAAGGAAACCCAGACCATCCACAAAGAACGTAGTTGGGATGGTTGGTTTAAATCTTGTCTGAGTTTCTCATTTTCAACATTTGTTCCATTTTAGTGTTTCATATTTTCTGCTTTATATCACATTTTAATAGATTTGTTTTTGTACTGCTCAGACAACCTGTGTGATCCGGTGACTGTTTAAATCTATTAAATAAACAACTTTGTACTGCTAGATCAGATCAGCAGTACAACATAGCCATGATTTTACAGGAAATTCACAAGTGGATTGATTATAAAGGGTGGGAACGGGGCACACGATTTGGAGAATGGCAAGCTCGACCCATCTCGCACTGACTTGGAAGACCTCAGAATATTTCCAAAGGATTTCCAAAGCAGGGCAGGAATGGGGTGTGCAATTTGGAGAATGGCAGGCTCACCCCCTTCTTGTGCTGCCTTGGAAGTCCTCAGAATCTTTCCAAAGGATTTCTGAAGCAGGGCGGGAACAGGGTGCCTCAGCAGCAGCAGCAGGAAAACAACAAAGGTCAGCTGGGTGCAGCAGGGCCTGCAGAGCATGGGGTGGCTGGGGCTTTGTGCTGTAGCACTGGGGTGGCTAGTTGTGGCACAGGTTTGAGGTGGTACTCCTCAGCAGCAGTGTGGGCTGCACTGGGACTGAAGTAGAGGCCTGAGGACAGTGGTGGCTGGCTGAGACTGCTGAAGGCCCCGGGCCTCTAATTCAGCCCCAGCACTGCTGCCACCACCACCAAGGAGTGCTGCTGTGCAGGGCACTCAAAAGGGCAGAGATGGGGGGAAGATAGGTGGGTGGGAGGAGCTGAAGCATCCCTGCAGTTGTAAATGTGGGTGGGCTGCCAAGCACCCAAATTTTGCTCAAGTGACTGCAGGAGTGCTGCAATGGCCATAACTTTGGATGCCAGTCATAAGTCCCTTTGTTCAGGGCCGTCATAAGTCGAGGACTACCTGTATGCTAGCTTGTCATAAGTCAAGGAGTACATGTATGCTAGCTTGCCCAATAAAATCAGACTATAATGAAATAGAACTGACTGAAATGCTTTTCTGCCCATCTGCCAAAATCTACTTTCTAGGGGGATATATTTGCATCTTTCATGTTGCATTCCTTAGAAAAACAGGCTTGCTTGGATTAGACCTGAAGGCATTTTGCTGCTGCGAGCTACTGTTGTCTTGAGCAGCCATTAGGTGTGAAAAGAACGAGGAGTTGCAAAGAATGAGGAGACTCTGAAAAGAAGCGCAGCAGAAACCAAGATCCCAGCCAGCTTTAAGTTAATCAGGAGGAAGAGTGCACACAAAATATGTCTTCCCTCTTGTTTGGGTTGTATGTGGAAATATTGCTGGGCTGCCCTCTCACCCGTACCCCTTTCTTCCTCTCTCTGCAGTACTATGGCATGAAGGAGATGAACTATTACACTGTGCTGTTTGGTGTGTCTCGGGCCCTTGGCGTTCTGTCACAACTCATCTGGAGCCGGGCACTGGGCTTCCCACTGGAGAGACCAAAATCCATGAGCACAGATGGGCTGATGGTGCTTGTGGGGGCGAAGTCTGGTTAAAAGCAAGGGAAGTGGCAGGGGTTAGAACCATTGAGGGAATGATAGAGACAATGCAACTTTTTGTGTTTGTTCAAAGGGCCTTGAAAAGATCCTTCCTTAGAGGCACTGGCCATCACTTTTTTTCCAGGTTATTTATGAAATAAATGCAGATAAAGCTAGATTCTTATTGCCCCCTCCACTCATTACCTTAAATATCACCAAAAGTCAGATTCAGAAGGGCAAGGCCTCCCTCCCGTGTCCCTTTCTCCACAGGCAGCTCTTCCCAACCTGAGCTGATGCCCGAAGCTTGAGAGCGTGCGCCTTTCCAGTTCAGATTCTTTTTTATTGTCCCCAGTTGTAGACCAGAAGTAGAGGATACTGTCCCTTTCTACAATCATGTCATACCACATGCTGTGTTGTACCACCTGTCATCTCCTCATAGGTGGGGTGTCCTGCATTTGAACAATATGCTCCTTTTAAGCCAGTTTGGGTTGTTGCTGTGTTGTCGGTGGGTGAGAGAGTCCTCTCCTTCAAGACGTCCAGCCTTCCTCCGCTTCTGTGCTATTTTTATTCTGTTACAGTGAAGCAGCGGACTTATGTTTTTAAAAGACAGTAAAGAAGATGCCGGCAGAGCTGAGGCTTGAGCCATCATACTAGTGTGTTGAACAAGTATCACTTACCTCTTTGTCTGACAAAGAGGGGCAATTGGCTTTTTTCTCCTCAAACTACCATAACACTTTACTGTCTTCATTCCCTTTGGGCACACACTCTTCTCCCAGGTGGACAGTTCCTCCCCAGTTCCTGATTTTTTGTGAGATGGTGCTTTGTTTCTCAAATCAGAGCTATAGTGAACTTTAGCCAGGAACAGAACATCACCTTGCGTTGCAACCCCCTTTCTCCTATTTTCTCTCCCCCCCCCCCTTAACTTCTGTGTCAGAGTGGTGAAAATGAAAAAGTGGAGTGGAGGTTGCCTAAAATATTGGTAACTCTTCTATAATCACAGTTGTGAACATGCAGCAAGGTGGCATTAAATCAGTTGCCACAATTTTGAGAGGAGCCATGGTGACAAACAGAATCCGCCTCCAGGCCTCCTTTCCTCTCTAGAAAGGACTTCATACACTCCTACCAATGTTTGTTTTTCTGTGTTTGTGTGAAACCCTTTGTCCTATAACCTCAAAAAACAAAAAAAAAAGGAAAGAAAAAAGAAAAAAACCTCCACCTAAGCTGAAGGCACAGGGTAAGTGCCTGCATAAGCATCAGCTTCCGTTGCAAACTTTGGATGGTTCTGTATAAACTGAAAAATAAATGTTTTTATTAACAAGTTACAGTCACGCTGTCTGTCCCTTTTTCTCGCAGAACTTGCTGATGCAGCTTTTGTATCATTGGTCTCACACACACCTCCCATTTTGACCAGAACTTACAGTACTTTTCTTTATAATACCGCAGTGATGCAGTAAATGGAACAACAGAAGCTGCTGCACAGATAGATGGGGCAATGCTGAGGATGACTGATAAGTGAGAAGAACTGGCCTTAGTTTTTCCTTTCATTATTTCATATAGACCCACTTTGGACCCAGCAGCGATTGGGATCGTGCCAATGTACAACACTCTGCTGTCTGATCCTGCCAGTGGGTGTATCTAAACAAAGTCTTGTCTTATCAGTAGTTCCATACTGAAAACTCTGACTTCTTGCACTCTGAGGAAGCCTGGATAAGAAAGCAGTAGGGAACCCTGCGGTCCAATTCTGACTTGTTAGCTGAAGCAGGGATCACGTAATATATCATGTAATAATAAATCACAAAATGGCTTCTTTTGCTTTCATTTGGCTCCTCCCACCAGTCGGAAGTATACACATATGTGCTTGGTTGACCCTCATAAAATCATATCTCGATTGATGCTCTTGCTACTCCCTATGCAGTAGATCTGCAGAGTTGCTTGTCACCAATACTAAAAGAGAATGCAAAGTGTTAGATTTGGCTTTATCTCAATTCCTTTGAGATGGCAGAATTAATTTGCCATTTTGGGCTAGTTGGGGATAGTTAAAAACGTGAATGGGAGCAGGGGATCTTATCTAAATTAGTTTTGAAAAAGGTAGTGCCAAAATTGGGTCATTTGCCACCATATATGAGTGGCAGAGTTTCCTGTTTCCATTTTACTCACTCACTGCTGTGTTATATAAAGCAGTTAGTCTTAATTGTCTCAATTGAGATGGTTTGAAATGCTAATTCGTCTGAGCCCCAAGTTTGTATAATTACAAACAGGCAACCCACTTTGATAAAAACACTATGTTGCAGAAGCAGAATCTTCCCATGTTGATGTTAAGAAAGTACAAGGAAGTAGTTGTGTGTACAATATCATACATTGTTTTGACAAATTGTACATACAATAATTTTCTACATCATACGGCACTCCCTTTTTTTATTCAATATTCTGGGTTCACATGCCATATCACACATAAACTAATGTGTTGAATGCACAACCTAGGGTAAATGTGATTCATTGTTTCTTGCAAACTGAGAAAAACAGTGTTTCCGGATTCTTTTTGCTGCAGGATTGTAGATGTAGTACAAAAGTTGAAATTAGGTATTCCAATCCAACCCTCAGACTTGGGAACAAACTTCTCTTTGCCTTTGAAGTGCACAGTGCACATTGTGGCAGGAAGTCAACATCTGCTATAGATTGGGGGGGGGGTGTAGGGGAGGGATGAAATTTAGCTGGAATGAAATTCCCAGAAGTCGTCTATAAATAACCTAAGTCTCTTGTGGACATGCCAGAAAACAGAGGCTATGTTTGAAAATTCAGTCACTGTAGTTTTTGTCCAATCCAGAAACAAAGTCTTAAATACATACATTAATGAAAAAAAGCATGAGTTACAGGTTTCCTTTGAATAGTACCACTTCGCATGACAGGCTATCCTGTTTTAATGTTTTTGCTTGAAAGAAGTCCTCTATTGCTGAGTTTGAAACCTCCATTGTGGACTTCAGTTGAATAAGCTCAAGGATAGGGATATTTATTTCATTCTGAGATGAGGTTGACTAACTGGATAAAACACAGCAAAGATGAGAAACACTTTAAATGCACATAAATATATCAAGTGCAGAAATTAATATCTGTCCAGCTTCTATTTTAAAGCATTTTTCTTTGGGAAATATTGAAAGACACTTAAAAGTCGAAGCAGCAGGGTTTTTTTTTTATGAGGCTCATCATTGGGGTGAAATGTATAGCATTTTACTATGGTGTGTCCAGAAACTGAGTTCACCTAAGACGACTAAGGTGATATTGCAATAAACAACAGTGTGTTATGTGGCTGAAAATGTACGGGCTGGGTCACATACCACACAGAAAGCCATGTGTAATGGCTCTTGGACACTGAGTTAAAAAAGGGGGAAGCTGAGCTGTCAATCCATGTAAACAGGTCCATAAAAATTAAACTCCAAGGAACCAATCAGGAGTGGAAGGATTCTTGTCTTGGGTGGGCTTTTGGAAAGAAGAGGGGGCCAGCTTTTGCTTTATGTCTTTAATCCTGCTGGAGCTGTCCCCACCAGCAGAAAGCCAGGTAAGAAAAGACCCAACTCCAATTCTGAGTTGGAACTGGAAATTTTGAAGCCCACTAGGGACCACTGGAGCTAGATTTTGCATAGGTTTTTATAAACTATGATCTAAGCCAGGGTTCCTCAATCTCAGCAACTTTAAGATGGGTAGACTTCAACTCCCAGAATTCCCCAGCCAGCCATTCTGGGAGTTGAAGTCCACCCATCTTAAAGTTGCTGAGGTTGAGGAACCCTGATCTAAGCTATCAAGATACTTGCCATCTGTGCATGTGCACGTCATTGGGAGTCAGGTAGAATATAAATGTAATAAATATTCTGGGAATGGCTGACCAAATTCATTTGGTTCAAGTAATTTTTTTCCTTTTTCTTTCAACTCCATTCTAGTTCTTTGATCTGAATATGCATAACAAAGACTTGACTGCTTAATGAATTAGCGAGGCATATTCTGGGGAAAAGGGAATCCCCCTTCAGTATATGTTCCCCTGGTTGGTCAGCTACTGAAGAAAAGAGAGCAGGATTGCTACTTGCTTCCTCCTGCATAAAACCAGAGGCTTATTTCTCTGGAGTAAAGTGGCTAGTGGCAGCATTAGCAAATACGGGGCTAGTTGCGGGGCTGCTGCAGGATTGTGAAGGGTTGAGAAACCCCTCTTATGGGAGCCAGAAGTCTCAATCTGTCATAGCCCATGCTTCTGTAGATGCACGGGCTCCGTTACATGGCATCTTGGCTTATGCAATACCATAAGCTAAAATTGTGGCCACACTATAGTTGCCTATGCCACAGTTCTGCAATTCTATGCAAAATCAGCCCGGTACTCAATGTTCCTCTCTTGTGATGCTGGTGCTAATTAGCACCACCTGCACTGCAAAGCAGAGCGTGGTATCAGTTTTGTCAAACAGCTCAACGTTCATCATTTCTTATACAGAGCTTAGGGCCCGAGAGAGAGCAAGCACAGAGATATGCCTTCCATACTTCCAAAGGGTAGCAGTGGCTATGTGCTACAGCCTGCAGTAGGTGGTTATATGCCTACTCCAGAAGGGGAATTTTGCTGTCTCCATTCAGCAACTGCATACTGATGTCTCACGTTTTTCCACATTACCCATAAGATGTTCTGCTCCCATCCAACTCACCCCTGCCCTCATTTAACCCACAACATCTGACATGGGGAAATCACTGCATCTTTTTGCAAACATATTTTATTCGTCTATAAAAATGCAGTTGGGGTTGTTCAGTTTTGGAATAATCAAATAAGGAAAAAGGATGGGGCAAAATAATTTCCTTCACTGTCCATGATTCTGTCTACTCTTTTTTTTGTCCACAAACATCCTCTTTCTTACAATTTGAGGTAGCACGTACTAGGCTAAGGAATATGAGAGCTAATTCAATAAGAATATGTGCAGAGGGAGAAGCAAAAGGCACAGCTTTTAAGACATCTGTTTTGACAAAGGACAGCAGCAAAATTAGGCATTTAATACAGAGTGACTTGAGAAAACTTACATTCTTCAGGCTCATTAGATGGCAGCAAATAAAACACTGCAGCTATGCTAGGACTGGTAGGAAACTTCAGGAGAAAAATGTAATACAGCACCTAAGCAGGACATACTGCTTATATCTCCGTTTATAAATTAGTTAAGAACACCACAGCACCTGATTTTGGTTGTGCCTAATTTAACACCCAACTGATTTCAGTGGGACCCTAGCTCAAGTATCTGAATCAACATTAAAGATACTTCAGTAGAGGTTATCATGAATACAATTATTGTAGTGATTCAAATATTTCATTTAGAATAATTTAAATGCAGAGTTAAAAGTCTGTATCCTGCTCCTTGAGAAAAAGGACTAATACATTTCAAGATTAATTTGCCCATCAATGACTAAAAATAGCCACCTATGCCTTCATTAACAGTAGCCAGACTTGGTCCCCTCTCGGCAAATTAATGGATGCAAGTTTGCCTCTTTTCAATTTTAGGGACATCCACCTATGCTAAAAGGAGCTGCCTGTGAAGTCAGCATTCTTCATACTGACTATTATTACAAACCTATTGTGTGAGGTACACCTTGTCCTCACGAACAAACCAGCTTTGTAGAGCAGCGGCTGATCTCAGCATGAAAAGCAGATAAAGGCAGACTATCCTGGCACAGGGGGGCAGATGCCTCCCTGTACCGTCATTCAAAAGTCAAATTAATGCCAGGGCAAGTATTATTCTGAACTAGAGTTCTATGATTTCTGTATCGGAACAATATGGATTTTGCATCATTCTGCACTTTTTAATCTTGAAACTACAGGAGGAAGCAACAAGATGCATAGGGCATAGATCCCTAGGTGGCTGTTTGCCTTCTGAGATTCTTAAACATTGTTGTACCTAGCAACTAGAAACTTTAAAAAAGAGAATAGCTAGGTTTCTTCAGAAACGGATTTCTACATACATTGGGCTTTTTTTTTTTTTAATACTCCTGGAGAACAGCAACAGCCACACTCTTCTTATATGAAGAAGTAAGCCAACTGCTGCTCTTAAATCTTAACTTTCTCCTGGAGTGCAGCACGGCTATCCAATTGTTCTAAACACAGACAGTCCTTAAGATGATTATACAGAAGTCAAGTCTCACCAAGCTCAGTAGGACTGAATCCCAAGGAAGCATGAATAAGTTTGCAGCCTTGATCAATTAAGGTGACTGATAATAATAATGCAAAATCCTTGGGAAAGTGCTTGTTCTTTAAGTTGTATTATTGTAATACCAGTATATCAACTGTTTTAAAATGCTTATTCTGTTTCGCCTCCTCCCAGTACTGTACATGCAGCTGAGAAAAGCCACTACAGCAACGTTAGCTGGGATTTGAATGTGCCCCATTTTTCCAGACAATAATTGAGCTTTGTTAAAATATATACTGTATTCAGGTCTTAAAATGTGTGACTAACAGTTCATACGTATAGTATGAAAGTCCACCATGCATTGTTGCAAGTTATCATGCTAGCCACTTTGCTGGATTTAAATTCACAGGCTCTTTTCTGTGTCAGTGAAACTTAATATTTTCTATTAGCCCAACTGCTCATCCTCCTTGTATAACAAGGACATCTAGTCAGGCAGACATCTAAAGTTGCTGGGTCTTTTTTTTTTTTTTTTTTGAATCATAACACAAGACGTGGTCTGCTGAGGAAGACAGAATCCTATCATAATTTCCTGGTAGATATTTGAAGCCTCCCAGGAGGAGCTTCACCACAAGCATTTATGCCTCTTAAAAAGAGAAGAAAAAAAAGAAGATACTTGTTCAGGCAAGCATTCCAGGCAGCCTAAAAACACAACCCTGCCTTGCCTGAGAGTTAAGAAAAGCCTTCTGCTGGTTGTGCCCTCTGTGTGGAAGCTTGTTTGTCATGCACAGCACACAACAGAAACTAGGATAGAGAGCAAGTCAACAACTTCAAGGCATTTCACAGGAATTAAGCCGTTGATGAGTTTGAGAGGGCAGACGGAAGAGGGGCATATTTAAATATGAAAGATGATAGCCGAGAATTTGCTGAGAAAAAGGTAGCCATTATAGGGCCAAATACACACAATTCCACCATGAGAGTGGAGCCAATGCTCAAAACCTAGGAAGAGAAGTGGCAGCTGACTGATTCATGGGAATTGCCTCAGAACCAAACTGCCAGCTCTGGAGAAACAGCAAGCAATTTGTTTCTGGAGTCTGGCAACAGTTACAGTCCACAGACAGAAGCAGCCCAGGCAGATTTATACCCCCACACTGGAGGAATCTGCTTTATTGCAGGCACCCCCAGTACATGCTCTGTCTCCCCCCTGGTCTATGCTGTTGAGCCATTCCCTCAAGAGGACGCTTGCCTCCCCAGGGCACAGGTTCCCCAAACTGCACAGCAAAGGGGTGCTTGGATTGCTAAAGAGGGGCACAGTGAAGCAGGGCCTAAGTTTTAGGCATATTATTTTACTTCCCCCAACCAAACATTTATTCATTTTTTATTAGTTACATTTATACCCAGGCCTTTCCATAAAAATGCCTCCCTGTTGCCTGGTCAATGAGAAGCTATAAAAACCATATATATGTATTGATCACTAATATTCTCTCACACTCGCCCAAAGTGTACCTGCACACTCACACCAGATATTTTAGCATCATGCTCAGGATGATCCAAGCCCACGATGATAGCTTTATGAGACATTAGGAGCAGCGTGTTCAGCCCCTCCACAGAAATGTAGCCAAGGTGGACTCTCTTCCCAGCCTTGGCAATCCTGCACACACATGGTTTGTGCAAATTATGCTTTATAACAAAAATAAAATTTCCTTGGTAACTAGAAAGGGGACAGATAGTTTACCAAGCTAGGCAACACAAAGAACTGTTATTTAATGGAGTGGGGAAAGGGAGGGTTTGGGATACCCACAATGGGGATATCCAAGGGTAGCAGCCCAGAATGGAGTTCTACCACACCTGAAGCTGGTTTCTGAAGATTCCAACTCAACTCCTTCCCACAAACTGTCTGGAGACGTGATGCTCAATTGCTCCTGTCCCACATTCACCCTAGAAGCTTCATCTCCACTGAACCACAAGGGACACAGCCACTCTTGGCATAGAAATATCTGATGGAAGACAAATCATAGTTTTGAAGAGACAGGAATTGTTTCTCCAAGGCAGAAGCCCTCAGCCTGCTAATGCCATTTTCTAGTCTCTTAATACAGAGCAGCATACAGTAGTGGAGCTGAGAAAACTGACACAGCCATTTAGGTCACAGAGTAACTTTGCTGACTTAATTACCAAAATGTCCTGGCTGCTGAACTTCTGAAGTGCTTGCAACCAAGACATCCACTGGTAGAGTAACATTTGAGTTTTGAAATTGGTATAAAATGGGCTTGGAAGGCTGCACAAGCTGGACATTAAAGAAAGCTTCAGTGGTCCCTCAATAGGAAGGACCACTTTCTTTTCCCCTCACATTCCTTCCTACCTCAAAATACTTTCACTAAGGGTAACATCAATTTTTTAAAATAATCCCAACTCCAAATGGAAGCCTCTCCTATTTTGGCACCCACTGTTCCCTCCAAAAGGCAGTCGCAGGGCAGCTAACTGGCTGTCGATTCTTTCTGACCTAACCCAGTGATGAAAGGGAAAGGTGGAAAAGACTGATGTCCCAATGAAAGCCAAAGCAACCCCCAGGGCAGCAACTGTAGGCCATTCTCTTTTCTCCAGCAGCCTTTCTTGCAGACTTCACCCAGTCTGCACTGCCAGCCTAGTTCCTGCAACACCTGCTTTCTCTCTACTTGGCTCCTTTCTTTCCGGGACAAAATTAACCCAGCTGGATTCTCAAAATTCAGTCACTAACCATGAACCAAGGCTTATCAGGCAATGTTTCTATTATCAAGAGGTGGACAGTCAGTTATTTTCTTTTAAAACACAAGATTTAAGAGGCACAATTTTCAACCAGTCTTCCCTAGGCTCACTGAGAGAACTTAATGAGTTCTTGCTACCTCTTTCTCAAGAAATCAAGGAACAGCACAAACCACAATCTAAGGCAGCCACAGTGATATGTTTCATAGTTGGCAGTTTCTGACAGGGACAGAAAGAAGCTTCAAATAAAGTATGCTAAAAAGAAAAGACCCAGCATAAAAGCCTGGTCAGGTAAAATAAAACTGAAGACTGAGACGTTGCTCCAGAGGTAACATGACAGTCTGACCCTTTCCTTAGGAATAAGTCTTGGTCATCACGCCAAGCCCACTGGATAAATTAACGGGATATCAGGAGAAACCAAATAAATAGATAAAAACAAATGGCTGGGGATGCTGCAAGCAAACACCCAACTTCAAGTGTCCGTGTGGTGACCAAAGCAGAAGGCAGCCTTCACGTCTGTTGGACTTTGTGGAACATGAGCTCTTGAGGAATGCGGGTCTCAGGGCCATACCTCTTCGCTGCCCGGCGCTCAAAGGCTGCCACCATTTGCTTCACTACCTCATCGAAGAAAACTGCAGCCAACTGCGAGTGCAGCAGGGAACGAAATTCAAAAGAGATCTGAGGAAAAAGAACAGCACATTGGACTACCGTGAAGGTCCTTTTCCTACAGTGGAGCTAGGGCATTCTACAATGAGAAAGCCCCTTCTGCTTGCTCCAGAGGAGAGGCTGGGAAAGGTTTGCTGTGGAAGAAGAATGTTGGAATGACAAACCAGAAGGAGAGACTACAGGAAGCATTCTTGAGAAAGGCAGAAATAAAAGATATACTTATAAAACTATGTACAACTGCTTGCTGAAACTGATGAGGCTCTAACAGGTTTTTTTTTCCCTACAGACATCTCCCAGGAGTGTATTACTGTGAAAATAGATTGGGGTGGCCCATCTGACACCTAGTTTGTGCTGATCCATCTCTAGTTAGGCTAGTGAGGCAGAAGGAAAGGAGGACCACAACCTAGTCCCAGCTGAAGACCAAACTGGCCTTGGGCATCAAGAGTGGCCCTAGGCACAGAGTGATAGCATCCAGTTGGATGACACAGAAATCCTTACCTGAGGGAGTACCTGTTTATGACATACACCTGGCTAAAGTTATGACTATTAGAAATGCCACTTTCTCTGGCTAAGAACTAGATGTGATCCAGGCTAGCAACTGTCATGAAGACAGCAGCTGGCTGACTTGTTCACACTTTACCTAAGTTCCCTATGTTTAGTCTATGAAACCAAGGTTCTAGTGGAGATGGACTTGGCAAGGGAGACCCTCATGGCTAAGACTGTAACCTAATAGGATGTGTGGTACAGGATTTCCATGCTCCTCCAGGTGCTGGGATGGTTTCTTGCTTTTACACACTATAGCTCTAGAGACTAGAGATGCCCCTGGGCACATACTAGGTGGGGTTCCTGTGGGAGGTACAGAGCTTGGAGCCCTGAGAAGCGCCTCACCTCACCGACCTTGGAGTTCCCTACTCTACTTCAAGGACTTGGTTCAACAGCTCTGGGAAAAGCAGGCATGTGGTAAGAATGCTCACTACTGGAAACACCTCTGCCACCAGAAGATGGTTCTAGCTCCTTTACAACTAGAATTTTACAGACTTTCCTCAGTAGTAGTGGAAGGTCCGCCATTTGGAAAAGCCTGATGGATTCAGGCCCCCCAAATCAGTCTTCATTTATGCAAGAGCTAATGAGCTGGTGAGGAATCCTTTTAGCTTTTGTGTGCTTACTGAGAAGTCCACTGTACACGTGCGAGGATAGCCTGGAATGCCCGGACTGAAACGCCAGCTGGTCTCCAGATGATTGAAAAGCTTCCCGTCAGTGCAGACCGCCTGGAGAAAATAACAGAAGAGCAAAGGTTCATGTTGACAGCAAAGCCCACAGAGTCTTGGCCAAACTGATGCCCTCCAGATATGTTGGACTACAACTCCCAGAATTCTCCTCAGCATGGAGGACAGCAGAACGGGGAAGGCCAATATAGCACAAGAGTTCCCAGCCCCATTCTAATAACAGCAGCTCTGGATAAAGACTTACCTGTCAGCCCGCATATGAAGCAGATATCTCATGTCTGCCTTGCGAGTATGCTGCTTCACAAGTCACACACAAAGGACTTTCTGTTTAGCACTTCTGATATTTTCAATTTCTATAAAGTGTTCTGTCAATGCTAGTGCCACAATGTTAATCAAACCTCCCTCCAAATTATCTGAGGCACCAGGACAAATTATTAATTATTTTTATTTATTTATTTATCATATTTATATAACAGGAAGCTGGCCCTCCTAGCCACGACTGCCACCTGCTCTTCCAGCAGGAGTCGTGAGTCCAGGAGGACCCCCAGATTGCCCACAGGGTCTGTCTGGGGCAGTGCAACCCCATTCAGTACCAAAGATGGCATAACTCTAGCACCAGAAGGCCTCAGAACCCACAGCCACTCAGTCTTGCCAGGGTTCAGTTGAAGCCTGTTGTTCCCCATCCAGACCCTCACAGCCTCCAGGCACCAGGATAAGAGTAAGACAAATTATTAATTATGCAATGCTTGTTGATATTTTGTTATTGCAACACTTAAGTATCATCAGCCAGGTCAGCCCACAGATATACAACTCACCTTCACCAAATGGGGTTGCACCAGTGTCACAATAGAGGTATAACGTTCCATAACAGGAGGAAATCCAACTTCCAGCTGGGCCTTCACATGGCCTGTTCGTTTAGAGACCACAGTTGATTTCTTACACCATGGAACAAATTCTTTATATTCGTCCACGTTGGACACAACACCATACATCTCCTGCATAGAGTAACTGCAAATAAAGAGAGAGTGACTTCTAGTAGTATGTCCACAATGACATCCACAATTACATATGTACATGGGCACCAAAGGTTGTTGGAATGTCTCTTTGTAAAACTGAGCTATCATGCTGTGAAAATCTGAAAGAAAGAAAACTTTCAAAACAGCATTGCTTCTCCACTACTCAAGTCCAGGAACTTACGTTCTGGAAGAGTATGGAATTAAAAAAATAGGATGCACTCTTTATGTTTCATTCACTTATCCCCTTAGATAGCTTCAGAGGAGAGAACAATGTACCAGAAATAGAGCTTGGCTAAGCTGACTCCTTCTATGACTGATATTCTGCTGTTTGGAGATATTATACATTGTTATCCATGATAGACACCTTGTGCAATAATATAATTTAAAGTTAGGAAATGCAAATCCACCTCTTTCTGAGTCTTGCTTTGCTAAGAGTCAAACTCTGAATCTTACTTTCAGTTTTTTCCTACTCCATATAAATCTGGACTTCATAGGTATTTATGATATAAAGAAAAAAAGAAGGAATTTGAAATAACATAAGACAAAGTTTGTTAAAAATATGAAGTCTTCTAAAAGCAAGGATAAGTCTGGCAATCTCACCATTAGCTTTATTGTCAGGGACAACTACAGCAAGAAAGATTTAATCACTTATGCCAATATGGTACATCTAGTCTCAGAAAACAGACTAAAGACACAGCAAGAACTGCTCAATGAAGGTAGGAATTTACCATGGTGGATGTATTTACAAATTGCTAGAAAAATAAAAGGTGATCTCAAGAAAGGAGGAACCTTGAGAAGGATGGCAGAAGTTGAAACACTTACATGAAACCAAGATCATCTATTAGAATATATATATAAATGGTTACTGAAATATGACACAGAGATGGAACAAATAAAAAATGGTATGATAAAATGAATGCAAAGCTTCAAAAAAGTAATCACAGCACAACAATGGGAAAAGCTATGAAAAAAATAAATAAAATTTATTCCAAGCTACAATTTAAGGGAAAATTGGTATAATATATTTTGCAGATGGTATATAACTCCATCAAAAATTACCAAGATAGACAAATCATACACGCACGCACACTCAAATGTAATGCATCAAAATATTCAGAAAATTCTATAAATAAAATTTGAATTGAAACCACAAATATTTTTATTGGGGATAACTCCAGAAAATATAAATGAAAAATGCCACAATTTAGTAAGATATACACTGCAAGGACAAATTTGGCACAACATTGGAAAAGAGAAACTTTGCCGACAATACTAGACTGGGAGATCAAAACTGGAGAGTATGCAGCAATGGCAAAACTGACAGTATATATCCATAACAGAAATCTAACCAAATTTAAGCAGGAATGGCTCCTTTATATATTATACATTTGGAACGTGGTCTCTAGGAAAAGAGTATGAGACCAATCAAAAATAACAGATGAAATTATTTAAACAGATATTAGCAATAACTTTCAGTGTTCAACATAAAGTACAAATATTTAGGTTGGCAGTTAGGAAACAAATGGAAAGTAAGGGGAGAAAGTATCACTAAAAATATTTCTAGAATGTTTTTTACTGTCTAGTTTTTTTTCTTACTTTGTGCTTTGTATTCCTAACTTTCTAAAAATCTGTTAAAAACTTAAATAAAAAATAATAAAAGAAATAGAGCCTGGATACAGAATTGGTAGAGGGAAGGATGGGGAAGAAAATGGGGCAGAAGGAGGATAATGGAAGGAGGGAAAGCAATTAGGGCTCTCATTCTATCAGCAAATACTCCCAAATATTTTCCCTACTCATGAAACTGCACAAAAGCTGTCACAAAGGAACTTAGATATGATTTCAGAAATATGGAAGCCTTAGTAATAAGAAATAATAAAATTTCTTTCCAGATCAATTATCAACTTTCAATTTATGAAAAGGCACCCCTTATTGCTGCAGAGGAAGCTAGGTAGAATGGAGACACACTAAATAGAGAATAGACACATTCATGGAAGATAAAGCTATAAAGGACTACTGACAATAAAGGGCTACTGGCCGTACACAATGACTATGTGTTATCTATAGATTCCGAATATCAGAGAGCAGGGAAGAACAACAAAAGGACTGTCCAAGTTAATTCTTCCTTCCCATGAGTTGGGCAGAAAAATTTAAGCTAATTAATCCGTTTGTGTATCTGTAACAACTACTCTCCAAACTGATAACTGTCTAGGTAAATCTGCACATAACAGTTCTTTCAAAAAGTTCCCTTTTTCTGGCTCTTGATTGTATACATCCCACTTTGCATATGTGTGGGAAGATAATATCTCCTGAAGAACACAGGTGGGTTGGTAGTATTGTTACAGTATGCTGAGGTGGTTAGCCTGCAGTTTCCTCAAGATTTTGCTGAACCTCAACTCCCAACAGTCAAGGATGCTGGGAATTATGTATTGCTTTAGCTTCCCATAAGATTTGGTTGGTCACTGTGGGAAAGAGGATGCTGGATTAGGCAGACGTTAGCTTGGATACCACAGGTCTTGCCTTATGTTTTTATCCCTTACATTAGAAATAGGTCCCTTTAATTCTTTTGGACTATGAAAGTTCTAGCCTCAAAAACTTATAGTTCTGTACTGTTTATTATTACCAAAGTAATTCATGCTTGTGTGGGTCTTACAAAATGATTATATTAGAGACATGTGTACATTTTCCCTCTATCATGAAATCACCCTCCTGCAAGCCATGTCAGCTCACCCAATGATCCTCCTCTCTGAATATTCCTTCCGTTTGTTGATGAAAGGTCCTGTAAAGCTGATAAATGTCCGGCTGTGCTGACCACTGAGATCCCAATCAAGACTGCTCATAGCATGGGGCTCTCGGATCACCAGAATTCCACAGCATGGCATGTACCTGGAACTGAAAGATCCCCAGGATTAGCTGGGCTGAATAGAAGTCTACCAAACGTTCCTAGAGACTAAATTCAAGATCCCTTGATCTTGAATAACTTAACAGAGGTATCATCCTCTGATTCAGTAAGTTGCAAGCAAACTAAGTTGCAAGCATGACCTAGCATGGCCTCCTGGACTGAAGTCCTACATGTACAATCTTGTGGGCAAATCCTCAAACATAATATTGCGGGGAAATTCTGGCATATTCTCCACTGACTTTCATAATACATCAACTACAACTCTGGAGTAATTAACTTCTAAGGACAAATGCTTCTGTTCCTCTTGAGGAGCAGGGGGTAGAGGAAAAGGATTGTAGAAGTCATAGTCTATTCCAGTGGGCACCTGGTTATCTACTTCTGGTTCTGAAGCTCCTGTGTCACTTCTATAGATTCCTCAGATAATCATCTTCATGCTTGTGAAAATTAAGCTTAACAGCATTGGGCAAACATTACCCCTTTTCCCAAAGTGCAAGTTGTTCAGTAGAGTTACTACAAGCCGAAACTGGCAATGTGTATTATCAGAATAAATTGTATATATTAGTACCATCCTCAGTTCTACAGAAATCAGAAATGTGAATCTGATCACAACCATATGCATTTTTCTAAAGCCTTGGCTACTACCCCCCACCCCACTTCCTCTAAAACTTGCTACTCTCAAGCAATTTTAGATACAAGTTCAGTGCTATTAAAGAATACTGCTAAACATTTTTCAAAAGCACCTTAACAGACACATAGAGTGTTGGGTCATGAAGTAACGAAGAGCCAGTTCTCTTCCTCTCACTTCATCTTACAGCCCCCACCTCTGTGGCCACCATTGGTCAGCTGCTGTTCAGGTAATCCTAAAGGATCAGGCTCAGAGACCTGATAGGTACAGGGAGAGAACCCCACCTGAAAGAATTGGAATTGCCTGCTGCCCAAAACAGAATAGCCCAGAAGATGGTGTTTAGGGACTGCAGAGGAATCATACCCAGACCAATCTGAACTGGCCAATGGGTGCTGAGCTGATCCCATCCTCCAAAGGACATCTCTTTGTACCACCAACAGAATGGTCTACAAAGCGTATCTGATTGTATCCATGGCAAAATCTGTATCAGAATAAAGGGGGAAATGCTACTTTAAGAATTACTTAAGGTTGCTTCAGCTATGGGGTGGGGAACAGATGATGTCAATATTGTGAGGACACAGTAAAAAAAAAAAGAGGTTGCTGGGACATAGTTGTGCTGCAGTTAGATGCAATTGAGGAAACGCTCTTAGACAGATGTTGGCCTCTTCACCTCTTTTGCTTTTGGAGTGCAAGCTCTTTCTGTCAGAAAAACCCTATGCACAATGGCTGACTCTTAACTGGAACTATTAGACACTCTCATTAAAGAAGAGGTAGCAATTTTCCTCCTTGATTTCCCATGACATGTCCTAAAATTCAGATGGGAGGAATGATCAGCCAGGGTAATGCAAAGCCTTTGCATTTCCTTCCATGTTGGCCAGCTTCTGTCTTGCTCGCAGACCAGCTTAGCTTAGCTTACACAATTATTGCCAGTAAACCCTCCCATAGCATCAGCCGAGCTGTTTTTTCAACAAGTAAACATTCAGGATGCCAAGTGGAAAGTCTATCTATGGGAAGAGGGACAGATTTCCTGTCACCTGACATTAACAAAAAAAAGGCCTTTCGCCTAGGTTGACAAGCTTGCAGGCTACTTGAAACTGTGACCAATAAATTGAAGAAAAAGCCTTGTATGTTCTCTGCTCCTCTCTTTGGTCTAAATTTCATCATGAGCAAGATAGATCTATGATCATTTTTGCTTCAGAAAGTAGCAGCTGAGTTTTTCTTGTAACATCCTTCTCCAATTTGGTGCCCTCCAGATGCATTGGACTACAATTTCTATCATTAACATGCTGACTGAGATTAATGGAACTTGCAGCCTAACACATCTGGATGGCTAAGAGGAGGAAGCTGCTTTAATGCCTTTTCCAGAAAAAAAAAGAGGGGGTTAAAATGTAACGATATACCACAGTATGATTGGTAGTTCAATGGATACAACTAAAGCTAAGGCAAAAAGAGTTGATTTGCCATATGGAATTTAACTTAGGAGAAGACGTACAAATAATATATTGCAGCATATTCAGGGACAAAAGGACTGGGGAAAGAATAGCAATTACAAAATAGCTGCCCAGCAGATTAGCTGGGACATTTACTTGGGAACACTGCCAAGCAAACGACTGTGAATAGGAACATTACGTAAAACAGTTAAAGCAGAAGAACTCCTGCAGACACCACAGATGAGCCTCTTAATCTGGCATAATCACTTGAACTGCTACTTTCTGGAGACTAACTTTCACGAAGTCCATTGGTTTGTTCCCCACAAAGAAACTGAGACACGAAGCTGCATCTACCAGAATCAGCGACTTGTGGGTATCCAGAATCCTTATCTCAAGCTATGTTTTGTCTGGCAATTTTTCACCAGATCCTAACCTTGGTGATGAAGTCTCAGACTGGTGCAACAGGATAGCACAGCAAACAGTAACAGGGAAAGATACGAACACTGCAGCGTAACACGTCACCAACCTCCTGAACAAACATCCTGAAATTGTTAAGCACATACCCTAATACCCATAAGCCTTTGGTGCCACTGCTGGAGAACAGCTCAAATGTTTCCAAAGGTGATGTGGAGGAAGCTACTACAATACATCTAAGTAAGGTTTCTAATTTAAGAGTCTGGTTTCATGTATCATGCTATGCCATAATTTTGTCTGAGTTTGTTGCATAAGCCATATTTGCCCTAGCTCACTTGTACTGCTAAGGTGTAACTCGTGATTCCTATATAACTGTGGTTGAAATCAATCATCCTGCTAAGCCAAAAGTAAACAAACTACATTGTGACTTAGCACAACATGGCCATGTAAATCGGCATCTTGGAATTCTTAAGTAATAGTACATCTCTACCTACCCTACCTCAAAAGACAATTTTTGAAACTTATTTCTTTATAATATTACCTGATATTTTTTACTCAGGCTTTTCCCCCCAGTAAAGTTAATTCCCAAAATAAAGCATTCTGCATTTTTTTTATAACTTCCAGTTTAAAAACCTATGTATTAATTAACATCATTCCAATAAATATCCCAAATTTCTTCAAAGACACACAGTTAGATAGACATTCTGTAAAAGGAACACGCTGTGCTTCCAAATTAATCCCCACAATTGTTTGCAATATTCAGAGAAAAAAAGAAGCCAAGATACATTAGAAGAGCCGTGTATATGGTTCCTCACTCCCACTGTGTACTATTTAGGCAGGCTTCTTAAGTACAACTAATTCATGTTTAAAACTAAGTTCTAGGTCACATGGAGAAATAGTACTTTGGAATGTGTTCACTGGGAAACCAAATCCAAAACCAAATCCTGATTGGGAGTCTTTTTGCAAACATTGTTGCAATATCTGCACAGTACAATCAGAAGGTTATATACTCAAAGTATTACTGGACACTTCACTTTCAGATTTGTTAAAAATATGCTTAAGGCCGTTTCTGGGGAAAATGAGTCCTGGTAAGGACCATTCACATCCAGATCTGAAGTAACATAGCAGATAAATGTTAAGATATCCATCAAGATTAAAAAAAAAAAAATCCTCCTCTAAAAGACATGCATCCCATTCATTTCATTAGCCCTTATCAAAAACCTGTGAAATTTACAAAAATAATTTGATTCCACATAAGAGGGGAAGAAAATTGAAACTCAAACATATAAACTGTATTAGGCTATAGACTGAATATAAGGTTGAGTGGTGATTTGAACTAAGGACATGTAGCTCACAGGTCATGCTCCTGAAAATCCTGATAACGCATCACATTAACCTAGAAGAAGAGAGACATCCCAGTGCCTTTTCTGTCTGAAATTGGTTTAAACAGATGATGAACCTGTGACCCTCCAGATAACTCTGAACTACAACTCCAGAAACTCTAGGGAGGCTGATCAATAGCGAAGAATGATGAGATGAAACCTGTAGTTCAACAACATCTGGAAAGCCATATGCTTTCCACCTCCTTATGCTTATCAAGTTACTTGTCCAGATGGTGTCTGAAGACTATTCTGCCTAAAACAAGGTGCCCCTTCCCACTGGGTTGTACCTCCACATTTTAATCCATACAGCTCATAAAAAAAAAAAATCACCAAAAGTCAAGTACCTTTTGCCAGTCCAGTAATTTTGCCACTACTGATTGAATAGTACTGAATACTATGTACTCCAGATCTAACTTCTCTATGCTCTGTAAACTCACCGCATGATGAAAACCTTGTTCTGGCATGTATCACAGATTGGTTATTAACACAACTGCAGAAAAGCAAGATTGGCCACATGGATGATGCATACAGTGTGCTTCCTGACCGGAAACTCATTTGGTGCAGAAGTGAAGAAAGAACACCAATTCGCTAGGAAGAAGCTCAAAAGCTACAAGCATCTAGGCACAGAGTGAGTCAGTTATCTATAACAGAAGTGACTCTATTGGTACCAGCTTTTCCTCAACTCTAGAGCCCCATAAAGTTTCATCTGGAGGTGTTTGCTAACAAAGAGACACCACCAACCTCTCCCAGTTTAAAGGACAAAAAGAGCAAAATGTAGCATTGTCCAGCTAGCTCCCTTTTCTAAGCTTGAAAACTTAGAGCAACTTAGAGCAGTAACTCAAGTTACTGCTGGAGCTAAGGCAGGCCTTTGAAGCTTTACCATGCCAGCAGGAATCAAACCTCAATCTAAAAACCAGAGATAACGTTTTTCACAAAAATTATACACCTGCACAGAAGTAACTACTCACATTCATGTATTATTATTATTATTGTTATTATTGTTATTATTATTATTATTATTTCAATTTGTATGGCCGCTCATCTCATGGTATAATGGTTAGGATTTTGGACTAGGACTGGGGAGACACAGGTTCAAGCCCACCCTCAACCAGTTAAACTCATTAGCTGACTTTGGTCCAGTTACTGTTTCTCAGCCAAACCTACCTCTTAGGGTTACTGTTGTGGGGGGAAATAGAGGGGGGAGTGCTATGTATGCCACCTTGAACTCACAAGGAAAGATGTATGTATGTATGTATGTATGTATGTATGTATGTATGTATGTATATTGTATAAATAAAAACATATGTCACCCTGAGCTCTCAGAGGAAAGGCAGGATATAAAACTAACAAATAAAAAGTAAGTATGATCCTGCTGTTTTCTCGACAACAGTACAGAAGTGATTTGTTACTGTTGTCTTCCAGGAAGTTTTAAATTTCCCAGTGTATACAGCTCTGGGATTCCCTGGTGGTCTCCCATCCAAGTAGACCAAACAAACTCAGCTTAGCTTCTGAGCCAGTTGCTGCCACCTGCTGAGACACTACAGCAAATGCAAGCAAAAACTGATACAAAAACCCTCTCCAAGTTACCATCTGCAACTTAATACCACTTCACCAATATAAAACACACTTTTCTTATATACCCACACATTCAGAGAAGGATAAATAAAGCATGAACTCAGTCTGGAACAAATTAATAGCCACTAGGTTTGCACCACTTCTACAGACTTGCTTAATTCTCTACCAAGAGATGTAACAAGACATCAGGGTCTTATTTTAGATAAACTGACCCAGGAAAACCCGCATGCTCCTGGTTTTACATTCAGCATAAAAAAATCAAAGAAACACAAATTTAAAAAGTAGCCAAAAACACAGTTGTCAGCAGTGTGAAAACGAGCAGAGAACAACAATTTTAAAAACATTTCTAATTGCAATGGCACACAGCTTTCTATCGTGTCAGGAGACAACACTATTGTCCTGAACTGCAGAAAAGAGGTTGTCACTAACCCTGCTCTTTGCTTATAAAAAATCCCACTCTTACCTTGCTGGAGACATAATCTTTTCCATTTACTTCCTTCATTATAGGTTTGCATCCATTACTAGAAATCCTTATAGCATTCAGGGAAGCACAATCAGTAGATCAATAGATAATCATTACCTTGTAACTGTCATGTTCCCGTTTCTGTTGCCCTATGCTCTGATCCTGGCTATCACCAGGAACTCCCCATAAAATCCCAGGGGATTCTTTATCTAACTCAGGACCCTGCCTTTCCCTGAGTATCCATTTAACCTCTATTTCTCTTTGCCAAGCTTCTTTTTTTTGCTCTTGTGATGACCTTCCACCAACTATGCATTTCATTTCCCCAGACTCCTGAATTCAGGAGCAAGGAGCACAGGTGTCCTTGTCCCTGTTGTTCTTTCCTAAAACACTCTGCCTCCTTACAGAGATTTTCCAGATGCTTGTTCAATTTCATCCATTTTCCGGAGGGCACATGCTATTGGACCACAGAGTCTCAAAAACGGCCAGGGTGCCTTTTCCCCGCGACTGAGAAGCAAGTCAATCTTTTCCTACAGACGCACCGCTGAAGGAAGGGAAGGTCCACCCGCTGAAATTGCTTGTCCTACAGCTAGAAAAAAGCACAGGAGCTCTGCCAAGAAGAGGGGGACGACCGGAGCTCTGCTCTCTTCTTCTGAGTGGAGGGCTGAGCGGGCCGCCCCACCGCCCCGCTTTCCTCCAGCCAGGGTCCTTCTCCGCAGACCCTAACCCATCTGTCGCGCTCGCCCTGCTCCTCCCTTGCTCCCCCTCTTCTTCCCTCGCTCCGCTCACCAGCCGGCCGCGGCCGCCCTCGGTCTCAGCCCTCCCCGCACTCCCAGTTGCCAAATTTCCCGGAGCCAGCGAGTCGCCATGGGGGGCGGGGGGAGGCCAGGTGGAAATGCCCCTCTCGACCGTATCAATTCCGCCAGCAAGTAGACAGACACCGGCGTGAACTCTCACCCCTTTTGCGTCACAAGGTCGTTGCGTCGCCGTGTGTATGTCACAGCGCGGGAGAAAGGGTTGGAGGGGAAGCAAGCGCAATGCTTTGTGGGAGCTGTGGTTCTGAGGTTAGGCCCGAGTTCACGGTGGGAATTATGCTTTTTCTTTCCTTTGAGTACAATAGTCTTCCAATTGTTAGTTTTTTACAATTGCTTGGACGGGAGACCATCAGAAAATCTCAGAGCTGAGGATGAGACTGGGAAGTAAGAAAAAAATGGGGGGGGGACCCTAATCCTAAGAAAAAAAATGGGAAAAGGCAATGGTGAACCGTTTCTGAACTGCTGTCAACATAAAATATATATACATACATGCTCTTTCCTCTCAGGCTAGGCAATATTTGTATAACGTGCAAAAAGGAATACTAGGCAAAAGAAATTAAAGTTACAAGGGGATAAGAGGAAGGAAAGAAAATATAGCTAAACTTACTTTATACCATGTCAGTTTACTATACTGGTACATCCCTTTCGATTCTTCAAAGCGTCCTTATTTCCATCACATCCATAAACTAATTTGTATGTTGCCTTTTCTTCTTTAAGGATAAATATGTCCTTGTAATTATCAAGAGCCCCAAGCACAATTGGAGGTAGATTTTATTAAATGTATTAATGCAATCCTTAGCCAAACAAGGAGCAATTAATTTGTGCAAATCAATGGGACAAATTCACAGTCCCTGAGAAGCATCACTGAAAGTTAGTGAGTTTCAGTTTGATCATAAGCTGCCCAATTATATTTTGAAATTCTTCATTGATATGTAAGTCAGTGTTCTGCAACTGTCAGGAAGCAGGCCCAGAATAGCCCTATCATCAGGCAGAGTGATTTTTAACACCTGTTGTATCAGTTGTTAGATCAGTTTGGATGGATGGCAACAACCAACTCCCAGACATTCCCATCTACTAGAATACAGAGCTGTGTGTTTTAATTAATCCGTTGTGCCCAAGGGCTCATCCTCATGTCCTGCTTGTTGCTGAGCAAAGACATCCCTTTCTTGAGGACATGAATGCACAATATCATCCTCAACCCCAGCACACTGCTAAGGAAGCCTTTTCTTTTCTTTTCTTTTCTTTTCTTTTCTTTTCTTTTCTTTCCTTTTCTTTTTTCTTTTCTTGATGTGCATTCTTAAAAAACAAAACTAAGGTGTTTTCTAGCTTCAGATCTGGTCCATCTGAGATGGACTGTACCAAGATAAAGTTAGGAGCAGGGGTCCTGTTCTGCTCCTATTGACACCTGAGACTGCTGTCAGCACACACGCAGACATATGTGTACAACACATGCACACACAGACTTCCTAGCCATTGATTTCTAGAACCATTTGCTTCTCTCTTCTCTTCTGACAGAAGCAGCAGGGAAAGAGAAGGAGGGCACCAGAAAGATCTGCCTCTCCCCCAGGAAATGGCAGTTGGAAAGCTACTTCCTCCCCTCCATTCCTACTGGGGGAGGGAATGGGGTGGAAGTGTCTTTTCACCCCACACAGCCCACCCAACTCCACTCTCCCGCTAAGAGGTTGCAGCACCTAACCTACATGGGGGCTTTTTCCATACATGTCCAGCAGTCTGGATGCACATATATATCCTGATTACATCTACCCATCCCATCAGGTCCAGCAGGAGGGGTACGTTATAGGTCCCATCTGCTAAAGAGTTCCATCTGATGGGAGCCAGGAGACCAGCCTTTTCTGCTGTGGCTCCCACTCTCTGGAACGTCATTCCCCCCAAGGTGAGGTTAGCCCCACCCATACCACCCTTCCGGAAATCCCTTAAAACGTTTTTTCCAACATCTTTGGGGATCCCATGGGAATGGGGAGCCTGCAAGATGTTTGTATTGTGTTTAGGAAGTTGACTATTCTCCCACAGTCTTGGTTTGCATTCAGGTTTAATTGTTTTTAATAGTTGCTCATACTAGGTAGTTCCCAGTTTAAGAATGAGTTCCATTCCCAAGGTCTGTTCTTAAGTCAAATTTGTATGTAAGCAGGAACGGTATTATTGTATAATACTATATAAGTAGTATTGTGAAATGAACTAGAACCATTGTGTATTTAACTCGAATCACTGTGTATTTAACTCAAATTTTGCTACAGTAGGCTCCATTCTTAACTATGGTTCATCTGTAACCTGGGTGTTATTAACCCAGGGACTACCTGTACTGTTTTTTAATTATGTTTTGTTGTACACCGCCCAGGGAGATGGGCAGCTATATAAATTTGCTGAATGAATGAATGAATGAATAAAATATAGGTCCTAAGAAATGGGCATCTGTACCATAGAGTGGTAGCTGTAGAACTCTCTTCCCCTGTGGGACATGGAAGTTGAGCAAAGCAGTTCTGGCACCAGAAAGACCCACTTTTCATGGGTGACCCAGAAGAGGCACCGAGAAGCAGGGGAGAATGGCTCCTTTGGTCCCAGCTCTCCAGTACCGTGGAGGTGATTACTGTGGGCGATTAGAACTGATGACAGAAGACCCCCTTTCTTTCCGTAGGTAACCAAAGAAGTGGTGGTGGGGCGAAAAGGAGATAATAAGTTTCTTCTCTCCGCAGACATGGGTGGCAGGATGAGAAAAGCGGCTCCTTTGGTGTCCATCATTTACTCTCACAGTGTGATCTTTCTGGGATCAGAGAACTGAGAGCAGATGACACCTGCTATCACGTCAGACCACTAAAACCCATGTGAGAGCCTTCTGCTCTCAGCAACTGGCACCAAAAGAGGCATTTCTCCATCAGTCTTCCCTTTCTCCTCTTGCCCCCCCATGTGTGTGTGTGACCCCCTATTCCGCTTTGCTGACAGGGCAAAACAGGGATTGAAAGTGCAGTCAGCCCTTCTTTAAGATGGCTTCCTTTTCTTCTGACTCCCATACCAGAAAACAGTGCTTTAATCCTCTTGGGTGGGCTACTCAGTTTCAGATGCTGTTCCTATCACCTACTGTAGCTTTCTTCACCTCAAATAGCAAAACACCTGGAGCCAAACCTGCAGGAAATACTGCATATTGAAAATTATTTATACCACTTTCTGCAGGACAGGAGGAAGCAGCAGTCCCTAGATCTACAATCCCCTCTGAGCTTTACTTTGGTGGTTGCTCCACCAGTATTTCATTGCCTACTATTTGAATAGTTAGTATGGCTATTATGAGTTGAAATCTCTGTTCAACCAAGATGCTCACTGTATGATCATGGGCAAATCAGTGGCCTAGTTTACCTTACAGAATTGCTGTTTTAGGCAGATTACAAAGCAATGTCTCCCCATGTCATGGATAAAAACTGACCAGACCAGTGGAAAATGGGCAATACATCTTGATCTGCCCTCTCCCAGAAGGGAGCACTTAAAGGCTCCAAAAAAAGAGCCCATCGTATGTCTGTCACCATTGCAAGATCTGCTGCCTAAGGTCCTCTTCTTTACTCTGCCTAACAGTATGGCTGTTCCGAGACAATCAAATAAAGTGATTTATGTAACAAACATTGCACACAACCCCAGCACCAGCCATGGGTGTCTGCAGGGCCAAGGGGATGTGCAAATGATAACCATATGTGGTTATGTCATCACGTAAATGTGTCCCAACATCTGATGCAATTATGCAGTTGTATTCGTGTGATGCTTCTGCACAGATTGCTTTTTGCTGTCCTCTAGGTTTGCTGCATCCTCTGTTTATCCCCTTTTTGTTTCCCTCAGCCCACAAAGACTTTTCATTTTTTCCTTTTCTTGGTTTTATGTCTTTTATCAAGTTTCTCCTAAAGTCTGAAATAGTTTTCCTTTCTGTATCAAGGTCTTTATTCTTTGGCCCATGCAAAATCCGGCATATGCACACTTCTCTAAAGTCACCATACTTTCTCAATATTCAACAGTTCTGTATTTGTTTCCTATAGATTATTCTTCCTTTTTCTGTACCTCAATCCCAAATATATTTATTTCATGTTACTTCATAAAATTTAAAATCACAGCCTTATATCCTGATCTAAACTTTATCAGGAAAGTCATTCCAGTTATGTCATTAAGACCTAAAATCCCATTAAGCATTTTTACCCATAATTGAAAACAACAATAATTATATTTTTAATTTATAGGTAAGCAAACAGTACGAATGTCAACAACTAGAGATGGAATACATTTAATTTAATTGTGCATAATTTAATTGTGTCCTTATTCACTTTAGCCAGCAAATACAACAGGGATAAAAGAGGAAAAAAGAGAATCAAAATGAACACAAATAAGCATAAATAGCAATCCATCCTCAACCGTACTATGGATCCCTTGCCAAAGCCTTGATGCTAAATAACAACACTTTGTAACATTGCAGGTTTTATAAAAGACCTTATCAGGGAGCAGAAAATCAACATAGAAGCTGTCTGATTGTCCAAGAATTGCTGCTACAAGGGGAACAATCAGTGGTATAAAACCTGCAACGTGAAAGAATGGGTGTTATCGATCCTACCTTTTGTGCACCGCAGGGGCAGAGGATAGGCCTTGGGGTGTTTGGGAGACCTACTCTGTCACTGCGCTGAAAGAACGGCGTTACAAAAGCCCGGTGGTAGTTTGAGTAAGTCAGGGAGTAAATATAGGAGCCATGCCTCTTCGAGCAATTGGCTTTGGTAACAGAAAAGCTGGGCAGTCGGTTCAAATTATACTGCAGCTCAATTCTGAGTAATTGTTGGGCAGATCAAGTTCTCAGCCTGAGACCAGCCAAGGTCTGAGAAAGGCCGCATGAAAGGAGTTTCTGCTTAAGGGACTTCTTCCAAGTGGGCTGGAAAATATCACTTAAAACGGAGTAGAGCAGCTGGGTGGGACGATAGGTAAGTTTAACCCAATAATTAGTTACCAGCATCATTGTGATTTGTGCCAGACCCCTATGAGAACTACTCATGCACATAATTACCAGGCCTGACCTGCTTAGCATCTGAGCCAAGGGTGTCTGCAGGGTGTGGTCAAAAAAGCCAAAATGTTGGCCACGAAGGTGCAACGCATACAAAAAACAGGTAGAGCTACAATTCCCCTATCACAGCTGCCATCTTGACTTCTTTGACCGCACCCTGCAGACACCTCTGATGTGAGATATTGCCACCTGCTTGTACGAAAGGTGAAATAACATGGGAGACCACCAAGACACCCCAGGACTATAGACTAGACTGGGAAGTAACCAACCAACCAAATCTCCAGAAAGCAAATCTCCAGAAAGCAAATGGCAAATTATTTCCATATTGTTGCCAGGAGACTGCATGAAAATATCAAGGAGGTCCTCAGGAATCAAGCTCAACCCAAGGGAGACTTTATCTCTCTTAGAGCAAGGAGCATATCTGTCCAAACATTCTCAACTGGAGGGTTTTCTGGGGAAAAACAAAAAACTTGGGAAATTACAAACAAATCTGTTATAACACATAAATTCTGGGATGTGCACATTTTATCATTCTCTCTGTCCAAGTGCATAATTTAGTCTCTTGGTTGATTTTTTTTAACGAGACAGTGTGCCTGAGGGTGCAAGATGTATGTAACGATCTTCAATATTAATGTAATTACATATAAATTAACCATAATTACATATATAATGCTTTCAAAAGGAAATTATATTGTACACTTAGATATCATAATATGTCGCAACAAAAATAAGGACAAATAATTAAGATAATAATTACCAATAATAAAGTGGAGGTTTGTTTACAGAAAAGTCTACCTTGCATAATAGCAAACAGCTATGATCTGTGTAACTGGGATCAATAGCTGCTAATTATAAGAAAGGGTGGTGCTGCAATTATGATTTACATTCAGTCGTAGATTTCAGGTTCAGTTCCTGGCTTCTTCAGGGAGAGCTGGAAAAGCGTCTTCTCTGAAGCAAAACAGACACAGTGTCTGGTAGCACAGGCAAGACTAGCCAGCCAAGTGAGGCAGGAGTTTTTGTGAGCAGCACCACTGTCTGGACCACCATTGCCAGGCTCAGGTGGGGCACACATACCGTAAGTGGGGCATAGAGCATGTCATTAAAATTTGATTAGTATATTTCAATGATAATGGCAGGACAACAGGCAGCCTATAAAATATAAATATCCTTCTCAGAAAAAGTCATCTTCTTGTTTTGATTGTGGTAAAACAATTTGGTGGGGCTTACGTTATGAAATGATGAGAATTATTGGGGTAGATGAAATGCAGGTTTTACCAGATCTCAAGGTGTTTTATAATATAATTAAGGATTCTGGACCCAGAATGCTTGTCATCCCTTCCATCCTAAATTATACTCTCAAAACAAAGTTGGCTTGGAATAATTAAGAAAAGATTTCTGCGTGAAATATTTGGAAGAACTGGAAATCCCATTCAGCTCAGATGCTATAAACTCAGATTTTTTCCCTTTTTTGCACCAGGTTTTGTTTTTTATTTTATCAAAGTAAACCAAGATTTGCAAGGTCAATTTCCAAACAATCAGGCTTTAAATCCAGCACCATCTGTAATGCAGATCTGTATTTACAAGATGCAATTTTTTTTAGAAACTGCTTATTTTATTTGTGGCAGTTCAATTTCATTCCCCGACTATATATAATTTTGACTATTTAAGGGCAGAAGAATGGGTGAAATGTGCAGCTTCTTTCCAGAGCAGCTCTTTCATCAATGTATGAATTGCAGTGTGTCATAGCAAGTAAATCCTAAAAGGCTCTCCCCACTTACTCTGTCTCCAGATCTCCAGAGTAAGAGCCCAGTGATGAATTAAAATGTCAGCATAAGATTTTTATGCCTCTGTCATTTCACATTAATTTCAGTGTTAGGTAACATGGCTACTTATAGGTCCAATAATAGGATTAAACAAAGTTCTCAGCCCCACAGTCCTCCGATCCCTCCCCCATGAACTCATCTGAATCACTAATTCCAGTTGAAATCCAGGCAGAAGCTATCTCGTGCCCCCTCACATGGTAAGATAACCACAACCGGCATTCCTTCCTTAGCCTCCACCCTGTCAACATAATCACGCTTTAGGATTTTATGGCAACACAGAGAAACAACTATTTCCTTCCTTTCCTCTAATTCTAAATGAGTGTGCATCACAGCACAGAATGTGCTGTTAATCTCTTACAAAAGGTCTGTGTAAATTGCAAGATATTTTGGACTCTGGCAGTTCTACGTATTACTGCATCCAAAGTGAAAACCCAATAATATATACTCTTTCTCATTTGGAGTGGAGTTTATATGTTTGATGACATACATAACTAGTAATAGAAGTATGAAATAAGTGCTCTTTTTGGAATCAAATGCTCAATGAAAGGAATGGGTAGAAGGAAGACCTTATATTATGAAACAAAACTAAGTCTAGTGGTACCTTAAAAATTAAAGCATGATAAGGTTTATTTGTTTTGGCTTAATATGTTGTCTGAAACCAGCTAGTTTTCATATGTTATAGCTTAACATATTGAGCAAAAGAGTCTATTTGGGTTTAGTATTCAATAAAATAAGGTTTAGAAAAAACAGATATGGGCAGCAACTGGACTGAGTTTGACTGGTAGACTTTCCATATTTCCAGACAAGACTTTTGATGCACAATTGTTCCACCTTATGCCCAGAATTTTACTATGGGGAAGTCAGATTCCAAATATGTTTTTTTTCCCCATCTAGAGACCTATGTTTTTCTACCATTAAGGAACATACCTGTAAAGGGTAAATAAGAATAGTTGCTTAATGCCCATTGTCTTATGGTGTTATAAACTATATATCTGGAAAGACCTTTGCAATAAATCAACAAAGCTTTCTGAGTCCCTACTGTTTAACTGTGCAGCTAGAGAACAGACTGATCTTGAAAAGCTAAGTAGGGTTGACTATGGTCAGTATTTGGATAAAAACCAAGAGGAAATACCAGGTTGAAGACTAATTTGGGAAGAAAAGTCTTGAATAAGGCAATAACAAGCCACATCTCTATTGTTGCCAAAATATCTACATGGTCATGGCCATGAAGTCATGGTAGCCTCGTTTGAGCCTATCTCAAAGAAGACTACTGTATGTATTAACATGTTAACTATGTCAATTAACTGAAAGTCTGAAAAGGAGGAAATCATAATTTCATAGTTTTATGTTAGCTGTTTGTGACACTGATCACAAATTCCTGGGCTGAGTATGCACTCAGAGGTACAATGTTCTTTAATTCTTAGGCCTGGCCTATAAGTTTGTATCTGGACCTAAACTTTGCCCATCTCTACACTACAGTCCAATTCATCAGATGCATGAATCATTCTCTCAATTACAGGAATACTCAGGTGGGATAGGATGAGGGACAGATTGCAGAAAGCCATACAGAAATGAAGTGGCAAAAGCATAGAGAGTAAAGATTACATAGATCTTGCATGTGTTCAACTGAGTATAGTGACACTTCCCAATAGTACTGTAGGAAGAGAGTTAGTCTATTTTTGTCTGTATATGTGCCTTTGGGTCAGTGTTGACTCCAGGCGACTGTCTGGATAAATCCCTGCAGTTTTCTTGGCAAGGTTTCTCAGTAGTGGTTTGCCATTGCCTCCTTCCTAGGGCTGAGAGAGAGGGAGTGGTCCAAAGTCACCCAACTGCTTTTATGCCTAAGGCAGGACTAGAATTCACAGTCTCCAGTTTCTAGCCTGATGCCTTAACCACTACACCAAACTGGCTCTTGTATATCTTGTCTATGGTAACCCAAAATCAGAAGTCTGTAGCACCTTTTCAGACTAACAAATTTTATTTAAAGGCGTATGTTTTCATGGTGTGAAGTGAGCTGTAGCTCATGAAAGCTTATGTGTTTAAATAAAATTTGTTAGTCTGAAAAGATGCTACCAGACTTCTTCCCAACAACCTCACCTATCATCCTCCAAAGTTGGCTGATACGCATATTGCGGTACTGTTGTATGTGAATGATGCAGAATTGTTATCACATATACCAGTTGGTTTAAAACAAGCTTTTGCCCTTTGGCCATGTATGGTAAACAGGAAGCTCTGAAGATAAATTATTCTAAAACTAAAATTCTAGTACTTGCCAATTGCCCTAGAGTCTATGCTTGGCAGGTGAATTAACACACAACTGAACAATATTTAAAATCTTAAATATTTAGGGGTAGTATTTTATTCTCCTCGTAAGCATAGGGCCCATTGAGCCCATGTTCAAAATGCCCCAAAATCATCAACAGCCCTGCAATCTTTGTATTATTCTAGAGGGGCATTATTTATACTGGCCATTCTTAAGGTATTTACAGCAAAAGTTCATGCACACCTCTTGTTTGGTGCCTATTTAGGCCCACATAGCTCTTTTATCCCCTTAGACAGAGCACAATCTAAATTCCTAAGGGTTATTTTCCATGTGGCAGGAAATGTGCCTAACATTGTCATGATGCTGGTGTGATTAGAGTGAAAAACAGCATATGGCTATGCATATTCTGATTGAAAGTCATTTTTTTCTGTGGAGCATCTGAATCCTACTCAGTTGTGGTTCAGGCCTAGTCATGGGTCAGAAACAGCACTAGTCACTTTAAAGGATGACCCTAACTAGAGCCTGAATGGAGGAGTCTGCCCCTCCTGGTCCTATTGGACTTCTTGGCTGTATTCAATATCATGGTACCCTTCTGGACTGTATGCAAGGGTTGGGAAAAGGAGACACTGATTTGGTCATACTCCAAAATCTCAGAGCTCTTTTGCCAAGCAATTGCACCAATTAAATGACAGCATTCCTCCTTCCCCATATTTTTCATCAATGGCCGAATTATGGAAGGAGAAAAAAGGAGAGAAGAAGTCATGTTAGAGATGGTCAAGAGCAACAATGCTTGCCTTGAGCTAGGACTCGGGTTTTGTTGCAGTGTCCAGATTTAATTAGGGACAAAATTCATGTGAGCCATAATGTTGATGCTTTGCCATTTGAACAAATCAAGAAAACTTTTCTTCCACTGCTGTAGAAGCACAGGTTGCCCAATCCATGAAACCTAGCTTTCCAATCCACCCATGACAGACATTTTTAAAAGCAGAAGGATAAAGCAATATGCTTTCAACAGTGATTGCTGCGAACCAACAGTGGGAGAGGGCTACTGTTCTCCAATCCAAGCTTGCTAGCTTTCTAAAAGCATCCAGCTGGCTACAGTGTGACATAGATTGCTGAACTAGATGAGCTTGTGGCCTGATCCATTACAGCTTCTGTTCTCAAAAGCCATCCCCTTATAATCCCTTTCTAGCATATGTAGTCCCTGATACCCTGGGCAGACAGTGTGTGTTTAAAATAAACGTAAACACTTGTTTGTTTTTTAATAACTTCTGGTCTTAAAACAGGTGGAGAGGGAATCAGTCTCCCAAATCAGACCTCATGTCCATCTCACAGGGATATAATAATATGGCTATGAGAACTGGCAGTATATTAAATAGCAATATATTAAATAGCAATAATTGCTATAGCCATGGCTATGCTAATCTAATCTAGCAGTGGCTTTATTAGCAGAAATTAGTGGGTGAAAATTTTCACATTATGAAGATAAAGCATCATTACCTGGATATGTTTCTTTATTCAACAAGCATGAAAGGCAAAATGATAGGAGTGGATTCAAGAAAGATAACTATAAAACTAGTAATTTAATGGGGCAATTTTTATCCATGATGCTTGAAAGTAAGTAAAGAATAGACAGTGCTCTCTACTGCACTTCAGAAATTCTGTACAAAATTTCACAATCTTGAAAAAGCAGTTTCAGCTCCCATAATCCTCAATCAAAATGGTGGTGTATATGTTAAATGAGAATTATGAAAACTGTAATCTAACACATGTAAACGGCAATTTATTGGACCTTTATCCTAAGATCCATTGTACTTTTAGAACAGCAATTGCTCAATCTTTCATATAAGACTTGAAATTTGGATGCTAACCATAGAATAGTCACATGTAACTACAAGCTACAAGGCTTTAGTATCCACTAAAGTTGTGCAAAACTAAAATCAAGTCTTACCTGCATTATGGTTTGGTACAACAGCACTTGGAAGGCACAATACATTATCCAACCCTTCTAAAATATTATTAAATATGAATAACCAACAATGAAAGGCACACCAAATTTTCTCCAAAACTCAATTAAACCAAAATAAAATAAAATATCAAATATTCTACACTGCTTTTAATAATAGGTTGTGAAACAATTCTAACCTTATTAAAGATTAATAAAGACAGCAACTCAGTATACTTTAACCTGAATCTCAGTAAACATGAATACGATGAGAAATGGACAGAAGATCAAAGACTCTTAAAACATGTTCAGCAGAGGTCTGTCCTTAAGCAACACAAGGGAGGTCTGTCATTTTATATTTGGGCAACAGTCATAAACATTTGCCTGCCATTGGCTCACTCAGTTATAATTATACGCTCATACCAGAGTTAAACAGAAATTATAAGGGGAGGCTCTCAATTTCTTGAATAATTATGAGACTGTTTTTTATGAGTTGTGCACAGTGTCTGAGTCAGTAGAGGCCTTCCATCTGGGTCATGTTCACTTAACAGTGAAATCCTATATGGATACACAGAGGACATTCAGTACAACTTACCTTCTCACTTGAATGTAGGCCCTACTGAACACATTTCCAATACAATGCAAAGGATTAAACTGTGTTTGAATATACAACTGGCATTTTCCCTTCTACATTTTTGCAACACATTCTAGGCAGTTTTCTTTTAGATCCTGGAGATTGATGGTATTTTTGTCGTATGTATTTCAAAGACGTATGGCGAGGGATCAGAGAAAAAGTATGCTATTTAGCATAAGCTGCCCATTCTAGTTTCCAAAACATGAGCTACCCCAGATGTAGCACCAACCTCCAAACAGCACAATTGTATCTCTGCTTGCTCAAGAGAACCCATCGAGTCTATGGGAAATATAGAACTGCAGCCTCCTTTTCTGGCCAGATTCAAAGTGCAAAATTATTACCTTCAGCAGCTGAGGTTTGTGCACCACAAGAAACCTGGAATAGCTGCTAACCATTCCAGGACATTAAGCAAAAATCCTCATCTATCCACCTATACAACAGATTAGAGAGAACATCACTTTGTACAGTTCATGGTGGTTTTTGGAAGCACCTAATATGTCTTGTGTCTTACCATAAGGAGAGTAGTTTCTCACTGACCAAGTAGCAAACTTACCAGAAGAAAGGAAACTTAAATAGCCATTCTCCAGTTCAGACAAAAGAGAGCTACAGATATCCTAAAACATCTGCTAAGCTAAAAAAGCAATGTACGCAACACCATTTTCTGAGGAATCAATATTGTGGACAGGAATAAGTAATGAAACTGCTTACTTAAATGATACATGAAAAATATTTGTTTTACTCAAATGCATTTTGTAAATAATGTTAAGCACTCTGAAGGGAGTAAGCCTCGGTTGAAATGAATCCTGTACATGGTAAAACTGGGAGCTGAAGATATTTTAAACGCTCATCCATCCATCCACACATCACTTTCATTTAGCATCAATCAGTAGAATGTGGAGATACCACATTCCCATTTTTCTCACTGGAAACTGCTGAAGCCACTTTAACTAGGGGTTCACATTTCTACCCCTCATGACTACAGGTCTGTGTTCACACAGTATGCTTGAAGGTGAACTCTCAAGTTGAGGTGGACTCCAGGAACTTCATGGACGTCGTTGTCGTTTTCTGGCAATGCTCTAGCACGGGCATCTTTGCCGCTGCCTTTGCTTCGGGCGTTTTTTTGACCCCCCACTCTAGCCCTGGTTTCCCATCCAAGTACTACCCACAGACAACCCGCTTAACCTTTCGAGGACAAGATCAACCCAGTGTAGCTGTGCTGTGCCGCGCCAGCACGAAGCGCCGGCCTCCGACGCGCGTTCTTCGTTCGCCCTGGGTAACAGACCCGCAGGGACGATGTTTGCACGACACACGTGCGTGGTCATGCTTCCCGGAACCAGGGCTAGCTCAACCCCGTTTCTTGGGTTTCACGCCCCGGGTGCTGCCGGCTAGCCACCCAGGCTCGGCGGGCGAAGGCAGCATCGCGGTCGCAGGGGAGAGCCGCCTTCGGGGGGCTCCCCGGCCTCGTCCCCGGGGGCTGGGCGGAGCGGCTGGGCGGGCTTCCCCGGCAGGGGTCGCTACGTCGGCACGGCCGGCCTGCTTTCCTCCCTCCGGTGGGCGGGCTGAGTTCCTCCCTGCTCGCCGCCCCACAGCAGCCGGAGGGCGCCGCGGCAGCCGAAGCGCGATCGATGCCGGGAGCGCGGAGGAGGAGGCGGCGGCGCTGCTGAGAGGGGGGGCGGCCCCGCCCGGAGATGGGGATTCTCAGCATCACGGACCAGGTACGGCGGGCGGAGGAGAGGGCGCTCCTCCGACCCTCTTCCCCGCACCCAGCTCCGGCCGCGTCCCTCCCTCCCTCGCTGGCCCGCCGCGTCCGCTACGCCAGCCGGGGGATGCAGGGCCTAGTGCGGAGCCGCCCACCTTGTTCAGCGGGAGCAGCCTGGCTTCTCCCTCCGGCGCGCAGGAGCGGCCTCGGGATGCGGCCGGAGCTGGAGAAGCGAGAGGCGGCGGGCTGGCCTGGCCTGGTCCCGGCCAGGCACTTCCAACCTACGAAGAAGGCCGGCGGCGGCGCCCGGGTTGAGCGCGGCTCTTTCCCGCCTAAGAAGAAAGAGTTCTTGCCGCCCTTTCGCCGGCGCGCCCCGGCTGCAGCTGCTTCCCCGTTCCCCCAGGCAGCCCTTTCCCACCCCTGCCTCTGTTTTTGGCCCTCATTTCAGCCTGCGAACTCCCCTCCGTCCCTGTTTTCCTCCTTGCTCCACTGTCTCCTGTTTCTGGAGCGCAAGTACTTCCCAGCCTAGATAGGTCCTCGTCTCTAGGAGTGGCCCCAAAAAGGAGAATTTTGCTAGCGGTGTAATTTCTTCTAGCATCGCACTGTAGGGAAAAGAGGATTTGGGCCTAGTGAAACATGCAGTATCCTGCGTTAGCTCTTAAAGATACAGAATCCTTCTCAGATACTTATTTGATATCCTGCCTTTCCTTCAGTAGCTCAAGGTGGCATATTCAGCGCTCCCTCCCCCAGTTTTTCCCCAAACCCTCTGTGTGTGTGTGTGTGCACGCGCGCGCGTGCACCTGGCATATCCAGCAAATTTGCTTCTTACCCTTATTTTCCATCACTGCATCCCTTTCTGCTTGATCCCGAGACTGCTGCATCTCTTCTACATTACATTAGTGCTCTTTTCACATTAGGCAAGATACCAGTACAAGATTCAAGCTGATCGCTTGTCAAAATACATTTTTAAAACACTGGATGAAGTCAGATAATTTATTCTGGATCAGTATTTGCTCATACTTTTGGTGAGGCTGTATTATGATACATAAAGATACACTCAGCCAGTTAGAGAAGAGTGTTTTGGTGGCATTTTCTGTTTTGGAACACTTTGGAAGGTACAGCTTACCTCTTTTTTCTCATTAGGCCTCTGCCATGTTTGCAATTTTTTGTATACTTCTGGCCTAGTTTACTGTCCTTTGTTTCTCTCGTAGTTCAGTCTGCATTTCCTTTCATTTGCTCCTTTCCTAGGAGTTTAATCTCGTTTCTTCTGCGGTATCCACGTATCTGGTTAGGCTATGCTTTGGGCTGTTGTAGTACCTGAATAAATGGTAATGGTTTCCATTCATAGGACCTAGATCAGTGTTTCTCAACCTTGGCCACTTTAAGATATGTGGATTTCAACTCCCAGAATTCCCTACCCAGCATGGCTGGCTGGGGAATTCTGGGAGTTGAAGTCCACATATCTTAAAGTGGCCAAGGTTGAGAAACACTGACCTAGATGGAACTCTTCTTTGGCTTTCCTTTATATGATGTGCTCCTTTGAAAGTTGTAAGATTTGCCCAGTTTTTATTCTCTTGGTCTTGATTGTACTGTATGTACAGTGTTCAGTTGTTCATCTTACAGGATTTAAATGAAACTCCCAAATTGTGTTTGCATATTCATATCACATACTATTTCTCTTTCTTAATGCAGAAGGCAGTAACTAACCAAGTTCACACTTCATGCTAACCTATAATGTGATTTATTTGATTTTAGCTTAACATGTTATGCGAAGGAAGCTATTTATCCACCAGGTTATAGTTAAACAAGTCATGTTCACCTTCTCCAGTGTTCTGTTACTTTGAGCATAACAGAAACATTTTAATACCAGCCCAATTTCAGGGGTTTTTCTTTTTCTCTTTCTTGGACATTTTTGCTACAGTGTGGTTTTACTATAGGGTACTGAGTTTTAAGATATGCTTGATATAACCATGTTTTCATTAGGATTGTGATGGGAGGATTTCTTGGGGTTAGTTCATCAGAGGCACCTCGGACTTATTTTCCCTGCATTATGGTGGAAAATATTGAAATGGAATTTTAACAGAGACACATATAAACTTTTTCATCTGGGAAAAAGAAGTTAGATGTTCAAAAATATAGTGGAAGATACTTGTTTGGCACTAATATATGAACAAATTTTGGAATTGTTGAATATATAATAATAATAATAATAATAATAATATATGACGAATATGAGTCAACAGTGTGATATAGCTACAAAAAAGACAAACATAATTTTCAGCTGCATCAGGAGAAGCGTAATTTCCAAAACACAGGAAATAATAATTTAATGCATTCTGCACTTGTCAGACCCAATACTGTGCTTCTGGGAACTACACTAAGAAGGATCAGAGAAGAGTAAACAACATGGTAATGAGGCACAAAACTTAATTCTGACAAGGAGAATTTGAAGGAACTGAATATGAGTTGAGAAGGCTGGATCGTTGCACCAGTAGAGTCTTGCTCTGTGTTGCCATCCCAGAGTACAGGGTACAAAATAATAGTGGTACAGATACAGTTTAGCAGATTCAGGTTGAATATAACAAAACGACAGTAAAAGATTGTTCAGGTGGTGTTGAGCTTGGTGAATGTGGCTGCATGGTTATCTTTTGAGATTGCTTTGTATCTATTGGACAGTGGAGGTTGGATTCAGCGGTACAAAGGGTCCCTTTCAACTTTCTGATTTTAATCTTATGATCTCATGGCCTCCAGCAGATGGAAGTAATGTCTCAGTTTAGAGGTATTGATGGGTATTGGTACTGCTTATAGGAATTACAGTCCCAAACATCTGGAAGGCAGCAGGTTATCTACCCTAAATTTAGAAAGCAGGTATTTCCCCTCACATCAGCCAGGTATATAGTATAGTATTCGTAAGGGGCTTGTGTGCACAAACAGGAACGTTGCCACCTCCATTTCTTTGAGATGGAAGTCAGGAAGTGGCTTTTTAAAATACAGAATACATTGACTAATAATCTCTGCAGCATATTTAATTGAAAAGTGTGTTACAATAATTCTGATTTATCTATATGCCAATTTTGTGAGTTAATCCCAGGTTTCTAAATTACTATGTTGTTAGTTTCTCCACTCCCCCCTCCCCCCAATACTCTTTCTGTCTGCCTGGTTTAAAAAAAACATAGTCTAGAATTTAAAATATCTTTTTCCCAACTCCATTAACCTGATTTATATAGATGGAAAGCTGACGTGAAGTTTTCCAGGTTCAGCATATCTGATAAAACATATGCATTTAATTTAGATTTCTGTGGTGTGGCCAACATTTACCTTGAGGACAGTGGGTGGTACATCATACCAGTTGCTCCTGGAGCTGCATGGCCCAAGATTGTAGGGCATAATTGGTTCTCTAGGAACAAATCTTTTTAAAGGAGGGATCCTGAGTCCACCGCATTCCATATGGATGACTCATCTTTCCCCCTTTATGCCTCCCTCCTTTTGCTGTTGTGTCCAAGCACTTGGGTAGAGGGAAATAAACCTGAGGTTAGCTGGATTGAAAGACTTTTCTGAAAAGAGATGCAGAGGCTGAAGGTTTTCCTCTGGAAGATGAGATGAACAGATGGGATTAGTTCTGCCTTGTACTAGCCTGTGCTGAATGTGTAGGAGGACCAGGAGGGTATTCAGTACAGTGCTCTGCTGTATGTTTTTTTTTCCTTTTTGTGGAGGATTGCAGTTAGAGTGATGCCAGGAAGATAAGGGAGTTGTCTTGCTTGTGTTCTTTGATTACATTTCTCTTTGGTGTATGCTTTGTACACAACAAACTATTTCTTTTTTGTTGTTGTTAGATTTTTAAACCACCACAGTAACACAACTCTTAGTAGTGTATAGAGATAATCCATGTGTGTGTGTGTTCATTCCACCATAATGTAACAATTGCAAAAATTAAAAATAATCTCACACACACACACACACACACACGGCATTCCCCAATAAAATTACATTTTAAAGCCCTCAAGAAGATCTTGCTTCTAGAAGGACAGTAACATCTAGTTTCTTGGAGGAGGCTGTTCCATAATATAAGAGCCATTACTAAAAAACAGCTTCTCCTGGCAAGTAAGCACCCCCCCCCCGCCTGTACTTCATGGATCAATTGTAGCTGAGTGCCAAGCCATACGGGGCTTTATAAGTTAAAAGCAGCTCTTTAAATTGCACCCAGAAATCTATTGGCAACAATGTAGGGCTTGTAGCATCGGTGTAAGGTACTCAGGGCATCTAGTGTTAATTAACCCATAGGTTTTTGGATTTTGTACCAACTGCACTTTCTGGGTGATCTTTAGATGCCTTCTCATATATAGCATGTTGCAGTAGTCTAAGCAGGTTGTAATGAGAGCATGAATCACTGATACAAGGCCCTCTCACTCCAGATAGGGCTGCACCTGATGCACTAACCAAAGCTGGGCAAAGGCCCATCAGGTCACTGCCTCCACCTGCCCATCCATACCCTTTTGAGAGAAAACACCCAAGCTGACAGAGAACCTTCCTGCATAAACAGGTAACTTGCATTGCTTGGATTCAACGTCAGTCTGTTTCTTCCCATCTAGAGTCCAATAGCCTCCAGGCATTGGGACAAAATATTGACTGTGTCACTGGTGCACTCTGAGGAGGTGATACAGAGCTGAGTATTATCAGCATATTGTTGATACCACATCCTGAACTGATAGATGATTTCTCCCAGTAGCTTCATGTAGATATTAAAATTCCATATATGAGAGACCACTGGTCTAGAATCTCTCCCTGTAGAACCACTGACTTGAACCATTCACTGAGGAAGGCCCAAACCAATGTACCCAGTGTCCCAAATCCTACAGATGATCCAGAAGGGTACCATGATTGATCATATCAGAGGCAGCTGAGAAGGACCAGAAGAGGTACACTCCTCACACCTATGTCCCTAGATAGGTGGTCAGTTAGTGCAATTTCCATCCCATGCCCATGCCTGAATCCTGGCTGAAAAGAGTCCATATAATCAGCTTGTTGGGTATTCTGAAGTTGCCTCCCCATCACAGCCTCAACAGTTTTCCCTAAAAAAGGAAGATTGGGAACAGGGCAATTGTTGTCTAATGCAGCTTTTTAAGGAGGGCTTTTTGAGGAGGGGGCATACCTTAGTCTCTTTCAAAGCTATAGCAAATATCCCCTAATGCTCGCCCACCTCCCAGATATATCTGATCATGCCCCCTCCTGTCTTCTGCAAAAGCCAGGAGGGGCATGGATCTAGCCTGCAAGGGGAGGAGGGAGCATCTTACCCACTTCATTGGACTCCATAGGCCAAAAGAAGTGCCAGTTAACATGGCCAGATGTTGCTCCCTGTTCTACCTTAGACCCTGTCCATGCAGAGTCAAAGGTTTGGTGAATCTTGGTGACTGTTGGCAAAATGCTGTGGATGGGTAAAGCATATTTATGAATCAGCACCACTCCCCTTTCCCAGCCCAGGCGTTGAGGTTGATGAAGGGCCCCAGACTCAGGAAGGGAGATCTTTGAGAGTGTGGCATAGCATTCTTGCCCAACCAAATCTCAGTAATATATATCAGATCCACCTGCTCATCCTCCATCAAATTCTGGATGGATGTTATTACACCGAGATCTGGCATTTACTATCACCAAACATTTGTATACAGTATTACTTGCCTTGTATTTTAAGTATTTTATCTGCAACAGGTAAAGCTGGGTAGACATATGCAGTCAAAATAAATTTACAAACTGAAATACAAAAGCAGCAGGATTCTGTCTGAGATGGGGATAGTGTTAAAAGGTGCTAAACAGGGTATTGCATGTTTAGATCAGTGTGCTTTATTCTCCAAGACAATTGAAGAATGTCTTTAGGCCAGTTTCGGGCCATTTCTGAACGTTTTGGCATATGAAGTTGTCAAGAAGAGAATATTTAGAAGTACTACTAGAACAGATGCAATGTTTTAGATATTATATCCTAATAGAATTCAACTTGGTATTAAGATGTTTGAATACCCAACAAGTAATGCATGAGATATTGGCCTGGTCACATTTTAGCCGCAAAACCTCTGTTGCTGTAAAGTAGACATAACTATTCATTTACCTTTCTGCAGCTTTCTACAATAGGACAGTAGTAATTTACCTTCATGGGAAAAAAATGCTTATTGTCTTGCCTGCATTTACTTTTGAGAAAGTATAAGTGATAAATCTTTAATAGTGGAATATAGAGGCCTTTTTCTTTGGGGCATTTGTCTAAAGCCTAATCAGCACCTAACAGAATTGTTTCTTCATACAGAAACTAAGGTAGGTGTATCCCCATATATTGCTGAAGTTACGTTTTGGGCATGCTACTGACTTCTGGGGAGGATTCCAAACACTCAGTTTCTTAAAATTCCCTAAGCACTTCTTTTCAAGCAACTGTAATATCTGAAACCTAGTTGTACTTATGGGCATATTTGGCTGCTCGGTTTTACTGAGGCCATCCTGGAAATGAAGCATCAGAAATGAGACCAGAATACTGGTGGAGAAAGACAGAAAGCAAGCCCAATTGAGCATAGGTATGTGCCAGCATTCAGGCCTCCACCGTGGTGATATAGGAAGCGAGCCGTCTTCACTTCTCCTTTCTTATTACATTGGGAGATTGTCATCCAGCAGACTTGCTTAGGGTGATTAATTCCTTTTTGGAGACCAGTTATTATTGGGGTCTCCTGCCTAGCTGCTGTGACCAATTTGCATAGCACTTTGCTGATAAAGTAACTTTAGTTTCACCACGATCTTGTATCCTCATGGTCAGAGGCTGTGGCACTGATTAGATAATTAGACAATCTTGCCATGTTATCTGGGACTCCTTTTGTCCTGTGAACCCTGAGGAAGTGGGTAGGGTGCATGTAGGTTATCCTTTGCCACCTGTGGCTTGAATCCCTGCCTGTCCTGACTTTTGCAATAATGGATATATGTGTGACCACCTGGATCTGGGTGATTGTCATTGTCTCTTTATGGAAGGGGAGGCTGCCAACAGTTTTGAAAGAAGCTGTAGTGTGCCCTCTTCTAAACAGGCCATCCCTGGATCTGGAAGTCTCAGACAATTACTGCCTAGTCTCTGACTTCAACTTTTTGGGGAAGATAGTTGAGATAGTGATGGCAGATCAGTTTTACAGCATCCTAGAAAAAGTGGATTATCCGGACCTTTTTGAGTCAGGGTTCAAGCTTGGGTACAGGTCTGAGACAGTATTCATCACTCTCCTGGATGATTTGGACTTGTATGGTATAGTGTGTCTTTTCTGGTTCTCTTAGATCTCTTGGTGGTTTTTGATACTATTCACCATGGTATTCTGCTGGACTGCCTATGGAGGTTGAGGATCAGAGGCACTGTTTTGCAGTGGTTCTGCTGCTTTCTCAGTGGATGCTTTCAGTCACTAGTAGCATGAGAGGTCAGTGGTGTAATATGTCGAACTTTATTTGTAGTCTTTTTCTTTTTCCTTTGGAGTTGGAAAATACGTGGATGGCTGTTTTAACCCGATAGTAACAGTAGTAGCTATTGCAGGTATGGAGGTAAGTGAGAGGCAGGATGTACAACTGGAACAACCATACAACAGGTATGGTAAATGTGTGAGTGAAGGCAGAAAAGAGTTTTGGTGGAAAAATGTTCAAGTGGTTATGGCAGGTAAAAGTTTTGGCATGTTTCCAGACCTTGGTGCAAATTGAGTATGCTGTCACAAATCATGCAGTCTTTTTCAAGGAGAACACGTACTGGTTTTGATCTTTAAAGCCCTTTTTAGCTTGCTATCTGAGTATGCCTACTCCACCTTGAATTGTCCCAACCTGTTAGATCATCTAAGAAGAAAGTCATCTCCGTACTTCTAAGAAGTGAAGGGAGTGGAAGGTAGAAGGTGTTGCTTTGGAACAGCCTCCCAACAGAGATTAGACTGGCCCTCTCCTTAATGGCTTTCAGGAGGATGTTAAAGACTGAGGTGTTCTGAAGAGCAATGAACTTTGTCATCTTTTTATTATTTTTATTGTTTTCATTCACATTTTTAATTTGGTTTGGTGTTATGATGTATTTTGTCTTACATTTATTTTAGACTTGCTGTGGTTGTTTCCATGTTTTTCATATAGTATTTGCTGCTGAGAGTTGCCAGACTGTGGTGGGATGTAAATGTAATTTAATTAATTAATTAATATAGAGCTATAAATCATAATGTGTTTCTTTGTGTGATATGCAAATACACCCATTGTGGCATAGCATTATGTGCATTTGTTGATCGCTCTTTGTTTGTGAACATAGCCATTCATTGGGTCTGTTCAACATTCCTCCAGGATCAAGAGTTCAAAATTTGAAGCCTCAGAGTGACATGTCCCCAAAGCTTTGGATGAGACTTTCAGTACCTATAAAAGTTGTTGCTGAATTGTAGTTTTTAAAGTGACTGAAGAATGATTATACCCATGAAGAGTAATCATGTTAACTAATTTGTAATACTATGAGTACATATGATTATTAATAATTATGTATTATTATTCCTTATTTGTGGGGGACGTGGTGGCGCAGCGGCTTAATGACGCTGAAAGTTGCCGGCCAGAAATGGCTGACGCTTCAGCGGTTCGAGTCCAGCCTTTGCGTTAAACAGGGTGAGCTCCTGTTTCCTCCCCAGTTCCTGTCAACCCAACAGGTCGAAAACTCACGTGAGTAGATAAATGGGTACTCTCACTCCGGTGGGAGGAAAAATGCTGGCGGCGCCTTGGAAAAAAGGAGTCGGGAGCAGTTGCCGGTAAAACGCGAAACCGCCCTCGCCCAAAAAAAGGGCACGAAACAACGGAAACCCCGCCTCCTGCGCACGCCAGCTGGGCTCTGCTCTAGGAAGGAGGCAGTGGCAAACCACTTCCGAAACACTTGCCTTGAAAACTGCAAGGACTCGTCCAAGCAGTCACTGCAGAGTCAGTAATGACTGAGTGCAATTAAAAAAAAAAATTCCTTATTTATTTAATAATTCTCCCATCCCTTTAAAATTATAAAATCAAATTGAGGTTTTGTCCAGATCTCTTCCACTTGGTGTATAACTTATTTGCATTTCCCAAACCAAGTGCAGTCAATCAGAAGAAGGTTGGGCATCATTAGTTTGTCCCAAGGAAGAAAAGCTGCGTGCTGTCTTATGCCTATCATGGAGAAAAACCAGCAGCCGTATGGGAGATTTAATTGTGGACATAAACCTCCAATTATTCTACTGCATTTGTTCAGGCCAGGTAGCCTACAGTGTGCATAGATGTTGAGTGTGAGCTGCTGCATAGAATGGAAGACTTTGTGTTCTCTGCCAACATAAATATTTATATTCCTGGAAGGAGGCTGCAAAAGTGAAGGAAGCAGGTGCAAGAGGATAGGAGCTGAAACTGTGATGAATCCTCACTACTTTTTGTATCAGAGGTATTACAGAAAGCTTGAGGGAAATAGCACAGACCTGTCCTGAAGGTGAACTGTGAGGTTTCCTATTCTGCTTTTCAAAGCCATTTTGTACAGGCCCTCAAATATCAGGTTACTGGAGGCAAATTCTTATCTTTCCCTGGCAGGTCATGAATGGATCAGCTTCTTGCCTGTGGAGTCCCAGCTGTCAGAACTATGGCAGGATTTCCCAAACTGAATATCATCCTCTGATAGAGGCTTGTTGACTTTTAGCAACTATTGTGGGACACTTAAAAGATTTAACTTCTCTGTGATGGCAAAAGAGAGACTAAAAGATTGGGGTTGGGTTTGTATATTATGTTATAATATTTGCTTGGTTTTTATTTAATGTGTTGTGTAAACTTCACCATGGTGGTTTAGAAACCATGACATAGTTTTATGTAATTATTTAAAATATTTATAACCTGCTCACTATCCAGAGGATTTCATGATAGGTTACAGTACATAAAAAATATATCTTAAATTATAGCATACTTAAGAAACCAGCTGATTTACAGGTTCATGCCTCATGGAATTGATAGCAAGAAGTAAGGAAGAAATCCTCCATATTAACGAAAAGATGTTTACTAACAACTTGACTGAACCTTTTGACTTTCTGGTTCATAAACAGGTGGGATAAGAGGCCAGGTAATTTTGATCTTGTTAGCCCAGTGAGGTAGTCCAGACAAGAAGCACAATCAGGAGTACTAGCTCTGTCTTCATTGTAAGGTTACATTAACAGAATCTTGCAAGACTGAAAGTATTTTTCCCCTCCTTTCCTTTTGTTCTCCAGAAAACTAGGGAAGGTCCCTTCTGAAACATTTCCCATGCCATCCCCCCTTCTGTGGTCTGAGACATCTTTTACATGCTGGTTGTCCAGTTTGTGGCTCTCCCTCCTGTCTCCCAAGGTCAATCCCACATACCATTACAGATCTTGATGATGCAGATCAATAGATATAAATCCTACCTTACACCCCATGGTCTTGGCAAGTTGCACAGAATTCAGGAAACTCTATGCTGAAATTTCTGTCTGCTTCAAGATCAGCATGACGTACAACTTGCATTTCATCTTTTCTAATCTTTTGGCATGAAGAGAGGGTAGAGGCCTTTTATTACACTAAAATCAGTTTTGTGTTGTGTTTGCATGTTCCAAAGCCCAATTCATTTATTCTTCCTTCTGTACTCTTTACATGCAGGATACTAGGAAAGAATAAGAATACATGGAAGAATAGAGTAAGAGTAAAAGAGTAAGAATCCATAAATAATGGATTGCCAAAAATTGTGAACTCTTGATCTGTAATGCAAAAATGGCCAGAAGGTTCAGAGTAGTTTTTTCTTCTTCTGCTTTCATCTTAAGGGAACTTGTGCATACGCCAGCCATGGACATTTAGTTTACCATACCCTTTTCATCAAGTGGTGGTATAGGTTATACTGTGACTTAAGGATCATACACTGCACTAAACCAGAGTGAGCAGGAAAAACTAGCAGATTTGCTTTCTTGTAGTTGGGTGTTTGTGACTGAGTATATCCAGCATGTCAGTTATTTTGTGTGAGCAGCCATGACATGATCTCAAAAGTCCAAATGTGCTCCCTGTTTCAGAAAGCTGAGGACTCAGTCACATCACCAATTCTGCCTAAGGACCTAGGATACAATGGTTTTTTTTTTTAATTCTTTGTTCAGATTTGTGGATTTCTGCTATTAATTGTTGATATTTTTTCTTCACCTTACTTAATTTAATCTGTCTTACTTTTTTCTATCTTTTATAGCCTCCTCTGGTCCAAGCCATTTTTAACCGTGATATAGAGGAGGTGCGGTCATTACTGAGTCAGAAGGAGAATATCAATGTATTGGTAAGTGTTGGAACAGCAACTCTTCCTCCTAGTGATTCTGTTTCTCTTGGGTTTGCACACATGGTGTATTTTCCAAAAATTGGTACTTCCTTCCAGCTGGCTATTTTGTGTCCTCTTTATCCTCTGAACACCACATGCACAGTGTGTAGAACAGGGGAGTCATCTTTGTATTCTGGCATGAAGTTCAGTCATGAGATATGGGATTCTGAGGTCTTAGAGGGGCCTGGGTACAGAATCCAGTTTGGTTGTGCTCTCAGTGGGCCTTTTTCAAACAACTTTTCATATCTTGGCATTGGTTCCAGATTTGTAAAATGAGTGTAAATGATTCTAAGGTTGTTATGGGTATAAATAGATAAGGATAGCAAAGTACTTTGTACATTCAGAATTGATACATAGCACAGAGGCTTGTTCGTTATTGGTAAATAGCGACTTTGTTGGGAGTTGGCTGTACAGTACCAGATGTATTGGTCTAGTTGTACTGAGCAGTGGGTGGCACCGGAATTAGCAGTTGTGTTTGGCATGAAGTATGTTCTGGATTAAGCTTGTGGTCTCTGAGTGAGAACAGCTTGTGTTACATGTTTTTCATTTTATTCTTGTATATCCCATGAAATAGTATTTGGCCTTCCGTTTCATTCTGGCTCACTTAGTACATATAAAGTACATGCCTATTTGATACCTAAACCTTGCCACAAATTGGGCTACTTATGAGCTGATTTGATCTCAAAACCAGGGAGCAGAGTGGGGGGTGATATTTGGACTGTCAGAATCCATCTGTATTGCGTTCATTTTGAAAAAGATTATTCCTTGTGTTGGCTTTTAAAAACTTTGTTGTATCCGCTTCTAGGGGTAATGAAAGCTAGAGCTGCTGAAGGGAAGTCCTCTACTTAACACCAGTTACTTAAGTTGTTAATCATTGGGTAGTTAAAGGTTGATACCGAACCAATGTAATGAGTGAGTGGAGGAAAGTTTTGTTTAGCCTGAACTAGATTATGTTGCAGCTGTGGCTTAATGTGACAGACCTATTCGATCAGTCCAGGGTTCTCTCTCCACCTGCCTCCTGCTTTACATAATGGCCAATTAGATGCCTGTGGGAAGTCTGCAAGTTGTAAATGAGGGAGCAACTCTTTCTTGCTGCTGTTCTTCAGTGACTGATAATTGAGAGCAGTATTTCCTACTCTACTGAAAGTAATATTAGCCATCATAACTAGTAGCCATTGATTGCCTTACTTCTAAACATTAGTCTTAACTGTTCAGCTGCATGATTATCATTGCATTCTGGAATAACATATTCTACAATTCAGCTATGTGTTGGTGAAGAAATGCTTCTTTTAGTCTATCCTAAATCTCCCTCCATTCATCCTTGTTCGGGATCCTAGGTTCTAATTGGATAAAATGGTATTTCAAATCTCTTTACCCATGCAATGTGTTACTAATCCCTATTACATTTCTTCCTTAATCACGTTTTTTTCTAAAGTGATCCTCAGACTGGCATGACTCTTAAGTCTTGCTGTGTTGTGGATTTGATCTGAAGGAGCACTACACTAAGAAGAACCATGTTTATTGCAACAATTTTGGGTGCCTGCTTTATAAGAAAGTTGGACCTCAAACAATGAAAAAGCAAACATTTTATAAAAGTTGAGAGCTACAAGGCGGGAAATCCTAGGGATATGATTTGCTGGCCAGTTTCGTGGAGCAGTTTGGGTTCTTGTCAGTATACCTGGGATTAATTCTATTGTTAGGCAAAATGGGCCTTTCAGGAGGCAGCAGAGCTGAAGAAGTGCATTGTTAAAGGAGATGGAATGTTGAGGTCATTGGCTGATGGAGGATGGAAGGTTGGGGTTTTTCTACAGCCCTTGGGCTGTACTGTGAGCTGGGGAGGCAACTTCGGTTCTGTTTGATGGGATTTCAGGTGGGCTTTGTCTGGGGCAGGGAGAGTCTGATGGGATTAGGCAAAGAGATGAACTGGGTTTGACCCTGGTCATATACAAAAGACAGGAGGGAAAAGGGTGCAGTCTCCATTTTGTTTGTTAGATTTATTTTCACCACAACAGCTCTATCATTTTGGGATGGAGAATACCTATTTCTTGGCTGATGTGGGTCTTCCGGGCTGTGTGGCCGTGTTCTGGAAGTTTTGGTTCCTAACGTTTCGCCAACATCTCTGACCGGCATCTTCAGAGGACAGGAGCACAGACAGGAGCGGTTCTCTCTGTGCCCAGGATGGTGAACTTCCAGAACACAGCCATACAGCCCGGAAGACCCACATCAGCCATCATATTCCGGCCATGAAAGCCTTCGACAATACAATACCTATTTCTGTTTCAGTGCCATGGGGTATAAGATTATTAAATATACTTACTTCAGCTTTGTGTAATGATTTCATTGGAGTAGCAAGCAAATGAAAGTATCTATGCTTAAGATCACAGATTACAGATAACTTGAAATGTTCGTGGTTTTGATATACTATATTGAATTTTCTGAGGATCTTGCTGAAGTTCTTAAAACATACCTTTATCCTCCCCATCTCAAAATCTAGTGTTTCACTTTTTTGTGTAATTGTTGGTAAATGTAATACCAGCTGATGTCAGGGTGGCTCATTCAGTATAGTTTTTTTCTTTTGTGTGCAGTAAGCATGCTCATATTTTGATTTTATGACTTAAAAAAATGAGAAGGGAGTACAGAAATAATTTTGAAAGGAAATTGTGATGTTATGTCCAGATTGATAATTTGAACCTATTGCTTGGAATTTCTCTAAGCTGGAAAAAACTAGTATGATAGCAAGTGTATTTAGGATCAGTTCTGATCTTGTTTACTTTCTGCATGTGATAGAGATGAGCTAGTACTCTCAGAAATACATTTAATAACAAAAATGGCTAATGGCCTCATTTCTGATGATTCACACTATTTATGTTCAGTTGTTTTGAGCCTGAAAAATGAAACTAGTTTAATTTGATGTTGTATGATCACTTTGCAGTCTTCTTTTTCCCACAAGACTTTTTAAATATATTGAACAATGAACACTCTTGAACACTCAATAAATAACCCTTGCCTTAATTGTTTTTTATTATGGGTTCCTTTGTTCTTTTGTCAGGCTACCTGCTTTTTCATTTGGCCTTAGATCACTTATACCTGTGGCAAGTGGCAAATGTCAAGGACTTAGCATCCAGTCCAACCCAAAGGCTAAATGTTAGCTGATATGATTCGAAATTTAAGGGCTGGTTTCTTTTCGTAATGATCTTCAGTAACAAGTTGGGATGTTGTGCCTTATCAAGACTACTTCCTCTTAGAGTTTTATTGTTGTTGGCACACAGTTTAAAATGGCCTTCCGTAAAGCTCTCAAAATGTGGGCTTTTTTAGCAAGCCTGGGGATCCCCTGGCAATAGGGAGCCTGCACTCTGTTTATACTGTACGTAAACATCTTCCCTCTTGTGGTTTTGTTTTATCTATGTTTATTGTTTTAAGGGGATTATAAAACAGTTTTATTGTACCCAGCCCAAAGTCACTTCTGTTGAGATGGGCAGCCATATAAATTTGACAAACAAACAAATATAAGCAAAGAGTGGCAGAGTGAGTCTACAATATAAAGCTTATAGAGCAACATCACAATATTATGTTGTTGTTTAAGAAATCTTTTACTCCTAGAGCCTTGAGTGCCTTTGTTATTAGACCTTTGAGTGTGACTGTTGCTGCCAGGCCCCATGCAGTGTAAGCATTCTGATCAAGAAGGATGATCCATAACTTTCAGAACTGTAGGGGGCACCTGGTATGGTCTTTCACTTAGAAATCTTGCATTCCTATGTGGTGTTCTATGCTGTTGAAATGGCTGAATATTTAGAGATGTTACATCATTTCTTGAAATGTTGGCATCAAGGGGGAAAGAAGCTGTTTTTACAGAAAAACAAATTTTGGAGGAAATAACATATACACTATTTTCTTTGCTATTTTACGGATCTGAAGTATATTTGTTAGCACACAAATGTTTTTATTAATGTAAGTATGAAATTTAACAGTAAGAGTACCTTTGTGTTATTAAACTGAAATTTAAAATATAGCATACGTAGACATGTGATGGGAAACCATGAGGGGTACCTGGCAATACAATTCCGTACATGCCTACTCAGAAGTAAGCCCCATCATTTTTAGTGCACTTACAGTGCTTTCAGGTAAGAATGTATGTAATGCTGTAGTTCTGTATACAACTGAGTGTATTTTACCATTTCATTCAGTAAGGATTAATTTTGAGTTGATACATATAGGATTTTACTCTGAAAAAGATTTTTTCATTTGGAGAAATAAAACTAGAAACTAACAATATTGTAATAAGCAAAATTAAGTTTATTATCAAGATTTATTTAAAATTAATTAGAAGTCCACTGCAGTTGTCAGCATTATCATACTGCTGAAGTAGCAATGTATATAAAAATGGAGTCAGATATATTTTTACAACACAGAGAAGATTCATTATTGTACACAGTAGAGATGAAGAATTCCTAGTCCTATAGATAATATTGTATTGCGACTACCAGGAGACCCAGCCAGTATAGCTTATACCCTCAGATGCTGGATGTTGTAGGTCAACAACATCTCAGAATCAGTGGCTCCCCGGAAGAGATATTTGTTTGTAATCTTAAAGGCGGTGAAGAGTTATCAAATTTGGTTTTACTTTTTGCAGTGAAGATCAGAAGTTACTTCTTTACATATTTTTTTCTCTATCCTTTCTTTTTTTCCTTCCTTCCTTCCTTCCTTCCTTCCTTCCTTCCTTCCTTCCTTCCTTCCTTCCTTCCTTCCTTCCTTCCTTCCTTTTTCTCCTTTTTCTGAGTTTAGTTTGTATTTGCTCTTATTATTGTAACTAAAATCTTTAATAAAAATTATGAAAAAAAAATCAGTGGCTCCCCATCCATTAAGTACAGAGTGTTTTACAGACACTATAGAACTATATATTATTTATAGAACTATATATTCATTTAAAATAATGAACTAATTCAAGATTATGTATCTAATTGGAAGTAATCCATATCTTCTGAATTTTCACTATGAACTTCATGGACTTTAGAAACAAACTTTTCTCCTCTTCTTTTATGTGTTAGTTTTTTTCCAATTGATGTGTATTAATTCCTGACATTCTTCAAGGGTTTTTTCCTCACTTGATGGAGATGACAAAATAATGTAGAGGAATGGGAGATTTAGCAGGATCATACAAAGACCTTGACACCATTTGCAGAATATATGAATGGTATGCTCTTTGATTGAACTACTGTATTGCTTGTTTTGCTTTGTGTACCATAGAAACTCTCTTTCTTGACACTGACCAAACCTGGGCCTCCTTAATTTTAGGAAGATGACACTATTATGTCCCTTTAAGGCATTGCAATATATTTACATTGCTGATCTGTCAAGGAGAATACGGATAGTCACAGAACCTCTGCAAATGCCTGTTATGGTGGGGAAGCATTTGGAGTTCTTGGGAGGAGTACCTTAGATATTCCAACAAAAATTAGTTTTGATGTAGTGATACAGGCCTAAAATCTTCTCTCTCCCATAAGCAGACAAGATACATGCTTAACAATGACTGGAAAGTTGAATGAAGATCCTGTTTTCAAGATCTTCTCTCCCTTTAATCAATTAGGAATGACAGCCAATAGCTTCATAGGGAAGGAAGCTGTGAGGTTCATTTAGAAAAGGATGTTGGAGAAAGGGGATCAGGGAAAATTATTTGAGATAGTTTGAGGAGTCAGTTTAGAATAGAAATATCTCAAAACAGTCTGAATGTATTCTTTTAACATTCTACTGTTTCAAGGAAGTGCAATTCATCTACTTAATTACTACCATTTACTATTGGTCCAAATCCTGTTACCTCTACCACCAAGCAATTATTTTCCACTCTTTACCTGGTCCTACAATTCACCCTGTTGTTGCCCATCAACACATTTCTGTTTGTTTCTTCATCACAGACCATTCTTCATCACAGACCACAGACATCCATTTAGACCTGCTGATATCACAGGCTGTATTTGTTGCATAATTATATTTCAGTGTAGAATTTCATGTATTTGTTGCAGCATTGTAACTTTGCTCTGCAGCATTCTAAAGCACTTGTTTAAAATTCAGTTCACTAATCTAAAAATATTTTTGAGTCATTCCCTATTCCTTTCTTAAGTTCTGTTATCTTGTGCAAAGGGAGTAGAATTCCCTCAATAAATTTTCTGAATGGGTGTGTGTATGTTTATATTGCTACTTGTTTTTTTCTGACATCTATTTGAAAAATTGATGGGAACAGCTGATATGTTGAGATTCATGTCATCATTTCATTTCCCGTACTTAGCATTTTGAGACACTGAACTGAGATTCTTTAATAATAGGACAGATACTTGCAAGGCAAACACATGACAAAGGTTCAATATGTCTGTTGACACTGACTTAGTGTCCTTTGTTTTAAAAATGTTCAGTGCATATTAGGTTAATTATTTGCAACTGAATTGTTCAAGTTGGTAGTTGGTGCAGGATCTTTATTCATTTCCAGTCTAGCCCTCAGTGCTCAATCAGGTTGCTGGCCCTCCTTAATTGTATTCCTAAGAGTTTTCAGCCCAGCTTGATATCTTATTAAAAATCAGTTTTAAAACTGATTTTAAAAATGAGAGTATTTACTGATCAAAGTAACCATGATTCAATTTATTAAAATCTTTGGTTTAGCTTGACTTAGGTTAGCTGATTTGAGATAATTTTTGATGCTGTTGCTTTGACTTTTTGGTTGGTTATTCATTTTTTATTATTATTGTAAGTCATTTGAGTTGCTGGTGAGGCCATTATACTTATTTTAAAACCATAGTAATTATGTAGTAGCAAATAAACGTAGTTTTCTACACTTGATTATTAAACTTCATATATAATAGGCCAGAGTTTTGGATTACTGTAGTTGATCAAGTGTGCAAGTATGACTTGCTTCATTGTTTGCTTAACTCTTCACTAACAGAAATGGGTTGACAAACCTATAAGCTTCATCTGTAGTTGGGTAACACTGTGTCTAAACTGGGGCCCCGCATCTTATTCCTCTCCAAGTTAGAATCTGAAAACTGGTTTGCTCTTGATTTCCAGTTTTTGGTTTATTTGGAAGTTATAAGTCCAGGATCCTAAATAAAAGAAATGATTGATAGGGCTTCTGGATTTGTTTAACCTCTCCCATAAGGAAGAGTGGAGCAATCTCATGATATGTAGAGCTTGGAGCAGTGAACAACTAAGTATCCCTTGCTTTGAGTGTCAAGACAGTCATATTTCTTCAAGTCTTAGGGTGGTCACATTAAGGCTTTCTCCCCACTCTTCTGGGCATGCATATGCATATGCAAAGAACATTTCTGCTAGGATTGCCACCAAAGTAGTGGAAGTGGTTTCTGGGTATGTGGACACATGCACAGAAAACCTGCAAAAAAATTTAAAGCAGCCATGCTGAGCCTTTGTGATTCACAGTCACCCTGACACTTCAAGTAGCAGGTCATGAAATACCCTTTTGAATGCATTACACAACTCTAATATTCCATATCAGTGTACTTGTGTTCTTGCTTAATGCATTCAGATTGACTGATTTTCACTACTGGATTGACTATAGATGTTGACTTATATGTCAGTGAGGAAAGCAGAGATGTGGGTCAGAATGTTTTCTGCAGAAAATTTTCCAGGGTCAAAGTTTCCCACTGAAAATGTTCTACTTCGGGTGAATTTGGCACTTGAGAGTTGTATGAGATTTTGTTGCTTTATTGTCGATTGCTCAGTGTTCTCTCCAACATTGCAGTAAAAATATTTTTTTTCTATGTGTCAGAGTGTTAAGAGCTTTTTAAAACATTCTGTTCAAACCTCATCAAATAGGCAAGGATTTTTTTTCATCATATAATGTAGTCTCAATATTCACAGACTATAGATATTGAGATGAATATACTGGTTGGAATAATACTGATTTGCATAGGCAAAACATCTCTGGATAAAAATATTTGGGAGTTTGTGATGGCAGCATGAAGTTGGATGCACCTAGTGATAAGTTACTGTAATATTTCTGGTAAAAATCTAAGTTACAAAAAATGGATGGAGGAAAATATTTGAGAAACTTTAATGTCAGGACTGCCATGTATTAGATGTGCCAATCTATGACTGTGCTGTTGCTTTCCTTACTTTTAATTGCATTTGCCATTTTGTCTGATGTAGAAGACACCAAGTTGAGATTAACCAGCTTGCTACCAGTACTTTTGCATACATGTTATTTTATATCCTTGTACTATTAGTATTCTACTTTCAGGGAAACCTGTGTGTATAATCCAGGCACATTGACAGAATATTACTACTGTATATTGCTAAGGATTCTAAGGCACACATTTGACTAGTGTCAGGCATTGGCCATGCATTAGGCTTATTCTTATTTTCTTTGAATAGCACAATTAATGTTGATTTATGATTGTGTAAAAAAGTCACTAGTTATATAGATTAGCTGCTTTTCACAAAAAACCTGTTCACACTTACTGAGTTTTATTCACTGAGGAGCCATTGGTAAGTGTTCAGGAACCCTAGAATTTTCAGGAACAATTTGGAAGGCATTTTGGCAAGATTACTCAATTCTTTGTAGCTAATTTATCCTTGAAATTAATCAGGAAGAATAACATCAAAATATAAAAGGTAAGATTGTATATTCATGGCAAAAAAAATCTTCCTTCTAATTAAGATCACTTAACTTGGCAGGAGTTAAGAATGATCAGTCAGATTCAGAAGCAGCCCAACCTTTGTGAGCCAACATCACTTGTGGATTGAAAGACGAGGTTATTATTACTAGATAGTGAGGGCAGGTGGATTAATTTGTACTTTTTGTGGCACTGGAGAAAAACAAGAACGTGGCATGTGCATATAAGACTTCTGCAAGATATTGTTACAATAGTTGTATAATTCAATTTATGTCCTGTCTGTCTACCCAAAGGATGCTCAGTTGTTTCTGGCTTGAGGCAAATTATTTCTCTAACCAAACATTACTGGCTTTTGGCAGATACATTGAGTGTGTTTGTGGAAGATATGCTAACTATGTAGGCAGAAAAGTTTAATAGTTTTGCTACTTAGTATTTGGCATGTTAGATAAAAATCAGCTTCATTTCTCTCTCTCTCTCTCTCTCTCTCTCTCTCTCTCTCTCTCTCTCTCTCTGTATATCAATCAAATTGATTTTAAGTTTTAATGGGAATCAGATTTTAAATCTTAATTTTTTAAAGAGATGAACATATCTTGCAGATATATAGTTGTGAGCATAATTTCTACTCCGTTATATTTGCTAATACACTCATAAGAAATAACTTACCTCTTTCTGAAAGTATGAATGCAAAGAAGTTAAATAGAGAATTTGATGTGATGGAGTAATACAGTTTTAAAGCTGTTGAAGCTTTTTTCTAATGCATCATGGCAAATGTATCCCCCAAACATCCACAATAATTAATTGAACTGAAGCTGGTTCAGCTTCTCATGACTTCACAAATATTATAGGTAGTCCTCAACTTGTGACCACAATTGGGACCAGAACCTCTGTTGCTAAGCAATGTGGTTGTTAGGTGAAACATCACATGACCGCACTGCTTAGTGACAGCAGTTCCAGTAGTCCCAGTTGTGGTCATTAGGCCAGGACAGCAGTGCCGGCTGCACTGGGACTGAAGTAGAGGCTGGGGGCTAGTGGCAGCCGGCTGAGACTGCTGAAGGCCCTGGGCTTCTAATTCAGCCCCAGTGCTGCCACCATCACTAATGCTACTGTGCAGGGTACTCAGAAGGGCAGAGATCAGGGGAAGATGGGTGGGGGGAGTTGAAGCACCCCTGTGGTTATAAGTGCAGGTGGGCTGCCAAGCACCCAAATTTTGATCACGACCGCGGGGGACTGCAATGGCTGTAACTTCAGATGCCTGTTGTAACTTCCTTTGTTCAGCGCCATCGTAACTTTGAAGTCTCTGAACAAATGGACATAAGTCGAGGACTACCTTTATGTGCTTGTTTGATTCTAAGGGCATCATTCAATATTTTGAGGAAAATTATTCTGAAAGAACTCTGACAAAATTCCTTTATATGGTTGTGGAAGGACAGACTGCCTAAGCAGATTATAAGCACCTGTGCTCCTTCCTTCCCCTCCCTTCTTGGCCCTCCCCCATCGTCAGGACAACCCAGCTGCCAATCAAACAGCAGCGTGGGGCAGGAGGCATGGAGGAGAAGGGAAGACAAGATGGCTGCCTGGTAGCTCTGCAGCCCCAGGTCTCATGAAGAGGCTGAATAGATGGAGCCAAAGTCTAGGAGTAAAAATGAAGCATAAAACTAAAGGATAGACAGCCCTGCTGAGAAAGAGGCAGCAGGAAAGGAGGCAGCAGCTGAGAGAGGCATCTTTTTTTCCTTCCCTCAGGCCTGGCCTGAGGGAAATGTTCTTCTAGCCATTTCCCTCAGCTGGAACCAAGATGGGAAGAGAAGAGTCAAGAAGCCCAGCCAGGAACAAGCAAGTTGAAAAGATGAAGAAAAAGAGTTTGACAAAACAGAAATAGAAAACAGAAACTGAAAAAGATAAAAGACAGATTGAACTTTGTAGGAAAAAAAGTATAGCTCTATAGGGGGTGACAATAGACATATACAGAGATTAAGAAACAGAAAATACAAAGGTCAGCAGTTAACAAATATATGAGAGAGATAGTTTAGAAAAATATGAAGATACTGTCAAGTTGAACTTTAAAGAATATAGTGTACATAAAGAGCCTATAGAAAATAGTTAAAATAGAATATAATTTTAATTATTAAGATTAATTTCTGAATTAGTTGAAGGCATTTTTAATTTAAAATTACTTTTTTGGGGGGGGTAAGCTTTCCTTTTGTAAAATAAAAGTCTTCCTCCAGCCACTGAAGAGAGATACAAAAACCCAACCAGCTGTCCACATTTCCAGCCTTTTGTGTTTATTGAGTCTGGGTCAATCTGGTTATTGGTGCTTCCAAAACAAAACAAACCCTGCGAGAGTAGTGTATTCCTCCAAAAAATGGAATCTACCTCTCACATTGGGTAATAAAATGTATGTATTCCTATTATATCAAACAACAAGAATGCACTGTTACTAGAAATAGTTATAGAATTTTTCTGAAGTGAAATGAATATAATTTAAATTGAGTCTTTCTGACTAATGAGTTAAATTTGGGTCTAGAGGAGCCCTTTATTGATTGCTATGATCCATTTTATCAGTTTGCCATTTTGCATATTTGAGTAACTTTTTTATTATGCTTTTGATTTTTTTTCTTGTTGATTGTCTACTGTTGTTTGCTGCTCAAAGTCGCGTTATTTGAGTTGGGTGGCCATATAAACACTTGTAATAAAATTAAATGCAAGTAATCCTTGGGTTAGGTCCATTCATTCAGCAACTGTTCAAAGTTACGATGGTGCTGAATGAGGGGGACTTATGACCCATCCTTGGAGTTCTTGCTGTTGCAGTGTCCCCGTGGTCATGTGATTGCGATTTCCGATGTTTCCTGCCAGCTTCCCACAAGCAAAGTCAATGGGAAAGCCAGCAGGAAGTCGGAATCATGGTCACGTGAGGTCCTCTCTTAATGACCTGTGCGGTCCTTAGTTAACAACAGCAACCAGGAGTGCTGGAATTGCCGCTGCTAAGTGGCACTGTCACATAATGTTGCACTTTATGACCATGTCACTTAGTAACAGCAATTCCAGTCCCAATTGCTATCATAAGCCAAGGACTACCTGTAAATAAGTAAAATCCACCATTGGGTTTAGTCACTGTTTTTGACTCTTGTAATATAAATTGTTGAAATATATTGCAGATGTAAGCAGAACAAGGTGATTGTCTGCAGACAAGAAAATCCCTAGATTATGTAGAATCTAGAAGACACGATTTTTAAAATGTATATTGATTATTTTTATCTTGTTTCCCCAAATCAGGACCAAGAGAGACGAACCCCTTTGCATGCAGCTGCATACTTAGGGGACACCCCTATTGTTGAACTCCTAATATTATCAGGTAGGAATGGGGAACTGGTCCCATTTTTTATTTTATTTTGGGCATGCTTATCTATCATTGGCCAAACTGTCAGGGATAGTAATGGGGTAGTAATCAAGTTTCTTTAGTCCCATTGTTGGCTTTAAGTATGGAAGACCCAGATGCACACTTCTCTGGCAGTCTTTAAAACAGGAAATATAATGATCTGTTATTCGGATGGTCACAAAGAACGAATGAGAACTCATAAAGCATTATAGTGCTTTCCACATTAAAAGTGCTGTAGCTAGCAGATTGCTGTTAGTAATATTCTTATTGCTAGTCATGATTCTCAAGCAGCAGAGATTTATGGAAATGTTCTCATTCTGTTTAGTGAAGCTATTTTAAAACTGATAGCTCTGTATACTGTAACTCTTCCTGTGCAGGTTGCAGGGCTGAATTAGCCTTCTGGACAGTGGAGCCCACACAGATGGTTTTTGATGCATGTGCTAAATCTTTCCAAATTAACTGCCATAAAAAAAAATTGGCTCATGATAATCTAAAGCAAGCTATAGTTTTTGAAGACTGCCAGCAACATTTACCCACATCATTTTTCTCTTTTCTTAAAATCTGGATGAAGATTGGAATGAGCTTTTGTCCTTTCCATCCCTTTATTAGGCTTGCTTCTTGAGCATGTTACTGATAATTAAGAGGAATTTTGTGGTAAACTGTGGGAGTTAGTTCTGGGAGGTACATCTTTTAAAAATGTAATTCATTCCCCCCTCCCCCCAATAATGCTGATTTTTCATATAGAATGTTTGGCACGTAATAGGACAATTTTAATTTTCAGCCATGTTTTTTGAAAGACAGGGATGTCTCCTAAATGCAGTACTACTATTCTTTTTTTATTAATCAGTTTGTAGTTTCCCTGTGAAAGAGCCATTTGTTAAATAAGCACTGAGATTAAGAATTAAAAGGGTCTTATTGCTAAGATAAAAGTCTAAGGCTTGCTATTCAACCAGTTTAATATAATGTTTGTTTTCTTCTCTTAATCAACCATGCATGAGAGAACTTGCTTCATCCCCTTTATTTTCCTTGGACAGGTGCTAACGTCAATGCAAAGGACACTCTTTGGCTAACCCCGTTACACCGTGCTGCAGCTTCTCGTAATGAGGTAAGTGTCAGGAGTTTTACAGGGTTCTATAGACATGTACCTAGTAAAGTGACAAAGTGAATTCCAGACACTGAACATATTAAACTGCCATGTCTAGGGCAGTTCATTTCCCCTTTTGTATTTTCATTCTTGGTTGTACTGAATATTTTGAGAATCTGATAGAACAGTCTTTATCTTCTTGGACAAATTGGGCAGCAACACCTTTTGGATGATGGAGTTGGAAGGATTATAGAAATGTCTGCAGGCTATTACCAGCAATACATTTTCCTTTTTTAAAAATATTTTTATTAAAGTTTATATATATATAAACTAATACAAAACTAAAAAACCTACAAATAGAAAGAAAGCAAGCCAGCCAGCCAGCCAGCTTCCCCCTCCCTCCAAACAAGTATATGCATTAATAGTAATTTAACACCTTCTCCAGTATTACTAAAAAAAAAAAGCCCTCTTCATTCCCTTTCTCAGCCCTAAACAATAACCAAATTATAAAAAATATTCAACAGCCAATCTAATCAGCAAAAGCATTAAGAGTGCCAGTAACAATAAACTATATATTTTAAGCTTAAACAAATAGGTCTATTTTGCATTTTAACTTCTAAGTTTTTTCTGAGAAATGAAACGTAAAGGATCTCTCCCCTAGAAAAGACTAATAACAATTACATATGTGTTTTAAACTAAACCAAACAAATCACTTTTACAGGTATAAATAATTATCTTAAAGTCCTGGTCAGAAAAAGAAAATTCAGTATTAACAATCCAAGATCAAAACATGAACAATTTAACCTTGATCTGATAAATCCACTTTGAATTCCTTTCTCTTGTTTTTGAAAAGCTCAGTCTTCAGTCTCTTCTCCAAATAAAACCCCAAATAACAATCTCTTATCATTCTCTTCCTATTTATTTTCAGAAAAGGTTTCAGAGATTTGGTATTTCCCTTCTGTATGTCCAAAATAGGATAATTCTCAAAGTCATTCTTCCAGTCCATTACAACTTTTTCTCCGTATCATTTTCATAATCAAGCAACTTTGAGTCCATCTTCACATCCACAGCATCTTTTTCCATATCTTCCACGTCTCTCTTACAATCTGGCATTTCTTTCAAGTCCATTTTGGAATCCTTATTCAAGTCTTCCTCCACTGCTATTTTATCCAGTAAAATCTTTTCTTCTACAACCTCTGTTAATCCCAATTTTAAAAATAGTTCCTGGACATACTGATTCCAAACAGCTAAAAATTCTTCTTTGAAAGAAGGATACTCCTCCATTATGTTAAAAGAGGTATATTCCTCTAGTCTCCATTCCCTCTGACCTTGAAAGCTCAGTCTTGTGTTTATTTTCAGAAGCAAAACTTTCCCAGGGCAGATTTTCTTGCAATTAAATCCAAATTCACTTACTGTATTTTTTTTAAACATTTAAAACAATCCTTCAGAAAGCTGTTTCAAATCCATTTAGCCTCTTAGCTGTCCCCAGTCAACATTCTTAATTCCCTTTCGCTGTTTCCAAATGTTAAAATATTTCTTTTTGATCTTTAAACTTACTTTGGTCTTCTTTCTCCCAGGATAGTAGGAAATACTCCCGGTGTACAGCAACTATCTTTCAGGAGTATTTTAATTGCCAAATAAATCACACATAGGCAGTTTATGATGTTAGTTAAAGGAGGAAGTAAAGCAAATCTAGTGTCCTTTTGAAGGCTCCGCACCATGGCTTGGACTCAGTGTTTTTCCCTCGACTCCCAGAGCACTCCACCCGCTAGAGATTGCTATATTGCAATCTCTTAACAGGGAATCTCTGTAAGGAGTACCTGTGGGTGATCCTGTCAATCTCCTTTATCAGGAGATGATTCTGAAGAGCTGGACCAAGGCCAGCTCCTCTAATTGCTGTGGGTGTTGGCTCCACAAAGAATGGAGCCATGTTCAATTGGCCATTTCTTCCTTCGTAGCCCACCATACATTTTCCCATGGGACATAGGAGTGAAGCAGGAGTCTAACGATGATTGCCTTGTAGTGGCTAGTTCCAAAACCTGTTTGTTTACTGGAGAAGCCTTGAGTCTGCATAACCAATATATAAAATATAAAAGAAGATTACTTATTTATTGCATCAATTTATATACTGCCCAATCACAGAACTCTATGTGGGTTATGCAGTTAAAATTTTAAAAAAGCCTAAATCAGCTTCCTTTGAATATTAACAACACTCTGGTTAAAAACCATATCTTTCAAATACCCTAAAACTTATAAATCATAATAAAAAACAGTCCAAAAACAAAAAAGCAAAGGCCTACCTTGTGGCAGTAAGGCCAGAGAAGTGACAATACTTCTCCACCCTTATTGCGTCCATGGAATAGGTGTCTGGCAGCCTTGTTTTGGATGACATGCATCCTCTTGGGTAGAGGGGATTTGGAGATCCCCCTACAAGGCCATGCAGAAAAATTTGCTGAGCATCTGCCAAAGTCGCTCAAATTCATTCTCAGTTGGACGTGGTCCTTGTTGCAGGTCCAGAGGAGATGCCTGGAGTGGAGTCTTGCCCTGTTATCTGGGAATGGTTTGAACCTGTTGGGCCTGAGGAAGTGGACAGGATCCTTATGACTGTGAACTCAGCCAGCTGTTCTTCAGTTCCATGCCCCTGTTTGCTAACTAAAGCTGCCCAGAGTGGTATATTGTGGGTGGGTTCTAGCGTGGTTAATTCTTCCTTGAGTGAGAGGTTTGTTCCTCTGCCTCTTGAGGAGGCACTGGTTCACCCATCCTCAAGAAACCATAACTGAATCTAACCTCCCCTTCTTGGGGAAGGTGGTTGAGAAGGCGATTGCGCAGCAGCAACAGAGGACCCTGGATGAAGCAGATTATCTGGACCCCTTTCAGTCAGGATTCAGGCCTAAGTATAGGACGGACACAGCATTGATCATGTTTTTTATTTATTTATTTATTCAATTTATATAGCCGCCCATCTCAGACCAGTGACTCTGAGCGGCTAACAACAATAAAAATAATCAACATTTAAAGCAGTACAAAAAATTAAATATAAATATAAATGCAGCCAAGAGATCTTTAAAAGCTGTTGGTATCAGCACAACCATGAAACGGGGCCCTTTGCATGCTCGGGCCTCCAGGCCCGGGCATAAAGCCAGGTCTTCCAGGCCTTCCAGAAAGCCAAAAGGGTCAAGGCCATCCTAATCTCAGGAGGGAGGATGTTCCAGAGGGCAGGCGCCACAGCAGAAAAGGCACGTCTCCTGGTCCCTATCATTCCTTGGCTGATGGGACCCAGAGCATGTCCAACCTGCTGGACCAGATTGGATGGGTAGAAACAACTGGGAAAAGGTGGTCCCTAAGGTAACCTGGTCCCAAACCATGAAGGGCTTTAATGGTGACAACCAGCACCTTGAATTGCACCTGGAAACACACTGGCAACCAGTGCAGCTCTTGAAGCAGTGGTGTTACATGTGCCGAGTAGCTGACACTATTTGCAACCCGGGCAGCTGCATTCTGTACCAGCTGAAGCTTCCAAATACTCTTCAAGGGCAGCCCCATGTAGAGTGCATTGCAGTAGTCCAAACAGGAGGTCACGAGGGCATGAGTGACAGTGAGTAGACAGTGAGTTTGTAGATGATCTCTGGCAAGAGTGGGATGAGAGTTGTGTATCTGTCCATGCTCTACTTGACTTCTCAGTGGCCTTCGATACCATCAACCATAGTATCCTTCCGGATCGACTGGGGATTGGGTGGGTGGCACTGTACTGTACTGTTTGTGCTTCTTTCTCTGGGGTCAATACCAGTCAGTGTTGATTGGGGGGTGAGCGATCCCGCTCTCGGCCCCTACTATATGGGGTGCTGCAGGGTTTGGTGCTCTTTCTGCTTCTGTTTAACATCTACATGAAGCCACTGGGTGAGATCATCTGTTACCATGCAGTGAGGTATCATCAGTATGCTGATGATACCTAATTATAAGTCTCTGCCCATGGAGAATTAGTGATGCTTTTGAAGTCCTATCCCAGTGCTTGGGAGTTGGGGGGCCCTGGACAGGAAACAACAGGTTTTGACTGAACCTTGGCAAGACTGAATGACTTTGGGTTTGGGGCCTTCCAGTTTTGGGACTTTGCCATCTTTAGTACTGGATGGGGTCATGCTGCCCCAAATAGACCTAGTGCGCAATTTGTGTGTGGGGGTTTCCTGGACTCGCAACTCCTGCTCAAGCGTTGTGTGCCAGTCACTCATGCCCTGGTCACCAACCAGGTAGACTGTTGCAATGTGCTCTACATGGGGCTACCCTTGAAGAGCATTTGGAAGCTTCAGCTGGCAACCCAGGCATTTATGTGTGCCCCTAGAACGGCACACATTACACCTCTGCTCCACGAGCTGCATTGGTTGCCAATTTGCTTCCAGGTCCAGTTCAAGGTGCTGGTTTTGACCTTTAAAGCCCTCCATGGTACGGACCTGTGGTATTTGAGGAACCGATTACGTCTGCCCGTCCCATCAAGTCCCGCAGAAGGGGTATGTTGCGGATCCCATCTATTAAGGAGTTACATCTGGCGGGATCCCAGAGATAGCCTTTTCTGCTATGGCACCCCCCCTGTGGAACATCATTCCCCCTAAGGTGAGATTGGCCCCATCTCTGCCAACCTTCTGGAACTCCCTCAAAACATGGCTGTGTCAGCAAGCTTGGGAATCTCAGAGAAATGGAGAACGGGTGAGATGGCTACCTTGTTTCTTACACATTGATGATGCTCTCTTAGTCTTTTAAAATAATATTAATGTTTTTTTACTATGGAATAATTTTTAATGTTTGTTTCTTTTATGGTCTATTTTTATTGTACTCTGCCCAGAGTCACGTTTGTGAGATGGGCGGCTATATAAATGTGATGAATGAATAAATAAATAAAATAGAAGCCAACAAGATTTAACTAATTTAGTATGAACCTAGCTGTTTGTACCTTAATCTGAGGAATTTATTAATTGGGGTTTAACTGTGCCAATAACTTCCCCTTTAGACCAATTTTTCTCAATCAAGTGGCCACCAAATATGGGATTGCAACACCAATTATTCTTTGTGAACATGCCCAAACTTCAGGATATCTGAGAATTTAGGGAGAGGTACTCCTAATATAATTGAAACTCCATTTTAAGACTATTACCCTACATGGTTGCTCACTGTCCTTTCTCAGAATTGTTAGATATAAACTGTAGCATCTTATCTCCTCTCGTGTTTCCTATTCTCTCAGGTTTTGCAGACTTTCTTTACGTTAAACTGCTTCTGTTCATAACATAGTATTATCTCTTCACTTGTTAGTACTTATTTCTTGTGTAGTAGTACTTTGTCCTATTCACCCAGGCTTAAAAGCTGTCTTCTGTTCTTTCCCTGGCAGAAGGCACTTAACCTCCTCCTAAAGCACTCGGCAGACATCAACGCTCGTGACAAGTATTGGCAAACACCATTGCATGTTGCTGCTGCCAACAGAGCTACCAAGTGTGCTGAGGCCATCATCCCGCTGCTTAGTAATGTTAACGTGGCAGACCGCACTGGCCGCACGGCACTGCACCATGCTGTACACAGTGGGCACATTGAGGTAAGGGACATGCTTTTCCTCCCAAAGATGTTTATGCATTATTTCTCCATTATGCAGTGATGAGCTGTAATAGAGCAATAATGGAAATTTGTTTTGTTGTAAAGACTATTTTCACTTATAATAGCCACTCAGACTCTTCAGAAATTAAGCAGCACGTTAGCCAAATAAACAAATAGTTACACACAAACTCACATGATAGAATCTCCAATTACTATGGTTAAGGCAAAGCCATTTGGAGCAGTCCAACTTGTTTTGGGAACCATGTTTTGTGGGGTCTTTTCAGATTCTTCATTTTGGTACTTTTCCATGTGCTCCAGAAGCAGAATGCTTCCTGGGCAAGGCTTTTTATTTTTCTGCCCTACTTTGAGAAATCTCATGTACTCCAACTGATCAGAAGTAACATACTTCTTGTTCAGCTATCAATAGATGTACAGACGTACAGATGAACGTACTGCATGTTCAACCATCAATAGACACATAGAGATAAACCACATTTACATACCATTCAAAAGAGACAATAAAAAAGCTAAGAAGGAAACAAAAAGACCAGAACACATCCATTCCAACCAACCAACACCCAGATAAGCAGGGATTAGCAACAGACAAGCAGAAAACAATACCCTAGTCAAGGAACTACCAAGGAGAAAACCACACCCCCACCAACACTGGCAGGGCAAGCTACTGCATATAAATAGGGAGCAAACCCCTCACTCACTCTCACTAATGATGAAATTAGTTGGAAAATGAAATATCTGCAAGCAAACAACCAAGCTCGGAGAGCACCAAGGACTCCACAGTAGCATACTGGTGCATGATTCATTAATTAATATGGTTACATATGGTTAACATATTCCAGCAGCCATAGGCTATTTTGTCTTCCATAGCAAGCTTTAATACATAAATAGGTAAAATCTGATTTGCAGGCAAAGACAAGTTTTTGTTATGTAATAAGAATGGATTTTCAGATTACCCAAATCCAGATCTCTTTGCTCCATTTCTCTTTTGTTCCTCAGTATTCTTGTAAAGCACAGGTCCAGCGTTAACATATATAAATTGTTGCATCCACAGGGGGAGGTGGCAGGAAGCACCATATCAGTTGCCTTGTATTTTTATTTTGGTATAGTATTTGATTTTTACAAAAAAATTCTCTGTGTCTATCTTCTTGCTAGATGGTAAACTTGCTCTTAAACAGAGGGGCCAATCTGAGCACATGTGACAAGAAGGAGAGACAGCCAATACATTGGGCAGCCTTCCTGGGTAAGTTCCCCTCCCCTTTTGCACACCCCCTTCATTCTGTTTGATGTATTTGATATATACAGGTCTTTAAGAGAGGCTATATATAAAAATATATACCCAGGATATTTGCCCAGCAAGAATAAAGGATGCCCAGATGCTATCATTATGATAGCATAATGAGTAAAATAGTGAGCCAGAGATAGTAGGTTGCTGCTGGCATACTGCTATATCCCCTCCCCCATTTTATTTATTTGTTAACATTTTTATATATTGCTGTATTTCCAACAATTCCAACAGTAACCAATAATAAAAACCAGAAACCACTCAAAAATCAGTAATGAATGGTAACAAGTCAAAGTCTGTATGGAATAATTCTGTCTTGACAGCCTTCCTAAATGGGAGGGTGCTGTCTGAATTTCTGGGGTGATGCTGTTCCAAAGGAGTGGAGAACCTGTAGAAAAACCTCCTAGCAATCCTCCCCTCCTCATACAGAGGACTACAACTGGCACACCAGCTGAAGCTGGGCAAAGGCTTCCCGTCCACAGTCTCCACCTGCATATTTAGCAATACTTGTGAGTCCAGAAGAATCCCCAAGTTGCTGACCTGTTCCTTTCAGGCAGTACAACCCCATCCAGAGTCAGAACTGGACCTGGTGGAGAACAAGTTGGTTTTTGGACCAACAAGACCTCCTTGGGTCAAGACTTCCACCATATCTCTGGTTCAGCCAGGCATTAGTATCTGATGCATACTAATGATACCTTACTCAGACTAACTGATAACTTCACCCAGGGGTTTCACGTAGATGTTAAACAGTAGTGGGGAGAGAATCAAAGCCTCTGGAACCCCCCAGGAGTAACCACAGGCCAATTTTTCCTCCTCCCACCCTCCCATTTATATGCTGGTAGTATGCAAAACTATCTTCCCAGGAAATGTTAGTGGGGAGGAGATATGTTGCTAGGAGCAGAGGTCCAGAGCAGAACCAGGGTGGCCCACATGAGCAGGAGCCCAGTGAGTCCGCCTCATATCAAAACAATAGTCCTAGTTAAGTAACTGATTGCCACTTTGTATCTGGTACCAAATACAGAATTACCTCAGAGTAATTTGCTTTATCTTCAGTAAGGTGTAGGATGTCACACCAGGGTAAGGGGCAGCTGTTACTACTGTTACTAGATCTGCTGCTTAACATTTCCATCTTTTAATTCCTACCACCCACTGATTTCACTACTCTTGCCACATTCAGTCTGCAACCGGTAATGAATTGCATAACCCCCTCCAGTTAGATGGAATTTAATTATACAAACAGGCATTAAGATAACATTAGCAGCTGTTAAACTACTATCTGGACCCATTAACTCCCCAGTAATCTGTTTTATACTTCAGCTAAGAAGCAAAAATTTGGGACAGGAAAAATTGCCATTTTTTCTATGTTAAAGAACCAAGTTGTCTTTCATATCGTAATTTCTTATGAAGCAAACTACAAATCTCATGGAGTTTGTATGAGTTCAAAGGGGGCACCAAATTAGAGTACTTTTCCCTCATGAGCATATCTCCCACTTGGGACCATAGCTTTGTGTACACATGTTTATGAGAAATTATGTGTAATTACTTGTCCAGCTCCCATTATAGATTTTCTATATATGAACTGGTTATTCAATAAAATTATTTTTATTTCATTCTGCAGTAGTAGGTGGCATGATTGATTAAACCTCTGTTTTGCAAGAAATGCTATAGTATAAAAACCCCAGTCTCTTTTTCCAGTGGCAGTTTCCTTAAATGTACTGCACAAATTTGTGTTACTTGGTCTTTTCACCCTTTACGTCACAAAATATTTTATTCTTCTAGGATTTTGCTTGATTTAGTTCTACATCCAATTTTCTTACTATTTTATTATAGCCTGGGACTGTAAAAACATCCTTAACAGAAAATATGCTGTGGTTCTCCCTACCTGTCACATCTATTGTTATACCTTTCAAAGATTTAATTCAAACATTCACATTTTATGGGCTAGCTATCTTTTAGATAGCTTTGGTTACTTAAAAATGCAGTGACAGTGCAATTTGGAGGTCAGTAGAAAGATGCAAAATATCATTTGTTAAACCCAACAGATGAATAAACTGTGTACACAGTAAAGTGTATTCTTAAAAATATGATTCTTTGAAAAAGAATGTTCTCTTTTCTGCTCTGCATTTATTGAGGCTGTTGATGGCTCCTGAGTTTTGAGCAGAAAACATCAGGTCTTCAGGCTACAATGTAAGACAGAGTAAACCAGTACGCTTACTTCTGCGAAACCTTTGATCATGACACTTTTTTGGACTCTCAACTACCAGTATTTGGTTGGATGGAACTGATCAGAAGAAAGCAAGAAAGAAGTAGTGAGGACTGTAACAGATGTGTGGACTTTGTGCAGCAGACATAATCTAATTTACATGATCAATGAAGCTGACTAGGGCTAAATTAATCCACTTGGCCTTTGGGAACACCGCATTTTCCAGTTATTCAATCTGAGTGGGAGCAGCTGTACTGACTCTATGCAAAGTAACACTGAACTTTAATTAATGTGCATGCTTCCGCCCCCCATGTACATATATACACCCACTTTTAAAACAAAAGTTTATTTCAGAATTATAAAAACTAGTTGCTTTGAAGCTAACTAATATCTTCTTAGTGGAATGAACCAAAAGGGGGAAATGTGAATGCTGGAAACATATTAAATGTATGATGTTAAAACTGGACCATAGTTTAATGTTGTTTCCGAAAAGGCTAGTGCTGCTTGAACTCCTAACTCTTGGTCAAAAGAGAGGCATTGAGCTGCTGGAAAACATGTTGCAATTCTTTTTGGGGATCTGAAACCCCAATTAAATACTTTGAATACAGAAATTATTGCAATTAAAACTAATTAGGTTTTAACCCCAGGTATTATTGGTCCTGAGTTAATGCTGTACTTGGATTAACAGGGTAGCAGGAATTCCTGCTAGAAAAGAATCTTATTGGGGAAAAGAATTTACAACCCTGCATGCTACCCATAGTCTCCTATTCTGTCCTGTTCAGTGCTTGAATAATGTTATCCTAAAGTACTTGGCATTCAAAATTTGAACCTTGCTTCTGTTGCATTCTGTTATCATGCTCCACATAGTAGGATGAGTATGAAAAAACACCAGTCTAGGTAAGAATCTACCATAATAAAATAAACTCCTGAATCTTGCAAAATCATCATACGATCATAAAATTTGAATAATCCTTTCAGATTATTTTCTCATCTAGAATATTGTAACCCCATTTGCTGTAGCATGGAAACATTTGAATGGTTTCAGTTTTTTGCATTGTCTCTTCCTAGGGCATTTGGAAGTCTTGAAGCTACTGGTGGCCCGTGGAGCTGACATCACGTGCAAAGACAAAAAGGGTTACACACTGCTGCATACAGCAGCAGCCAGCGGCCAGATTGAAGTTGTGAAACATCTGCTGAGGCTTGGAGTTGAGGCAAGTGTGATGATAGTGCCAGTTTTAGTGGACGCTGGGTTGCTCTGTACTGTGCCTATGCTCTTTTCAGGAATGTTCCCTCCAGATGTGCGCGTGCATAATTTATGCAAATTAGACTTACTATGATAGTACATATGTCTTTTCATATTAAGCCCCTAAATCAATTATGTATGCTGCTTATTTTAAAATACAGGTAATCCTCAGGTTACTACCACTTGTTCAGTGACTGTTCAAATTTGCAACGGCACTGAACGAGGGGGACTTATGACAGGTCCTCAGAGTTCCAGCTGTCACAGTCTCCCCATGGTCACATGATCGTGATTTCTAATGTTTCCTGCTGGCTTCTCACAAGCAAAGTCAATGGGGAAGCTGGCAGGAAGTTGGAAGCTGCAGTCCCATGAGGACCTTGTTTAATGACGGCAACTGGGACTGCTGTCGCTAAGTGACATGGTCACATGATGTTGCATTTTATGACTCGTCATTTAGCAATGGCAATTCCAGTCCCAATTGCCGTCATAACCCGAGGACTACCTGTAGTAGTGTTTGAAAATTGAGAGCAGCTGCCAGCATATAATACAGTGGTACCTCGGGTTATGAACGCCTCTACTAACGAACATTTCGGGTTACGACCAGCTTCGGCAGGCAAAATTTACCTCGGGTTACAAACTCGCCTCGACTTACGAACCGGATCCGCGGCCATTTTCCCTGCTGCCACGTGGTCGCGGCTTCCTGTGGGTGAGGTCACGGTAGCAAGGAGACGTTCGGTGAGGTTTGTGGTGTGTTTTGTGGTGTTTTGCGAAGGTTTTTGGTGTGTGTGTTAGCATGGCTCCAAAGAAAATGCAGAGCAGGCTTGGCAGGAGTAAGGCTCTGAAGAGAAAATTGCCTCGGGTTGCGACCAAATTCGGGCGGAGGGTGGAACGGATTAACCGGATTTACATTGAACCCTATGGGGAAATTTGCCTCGGGTTGCGACCAAATTCGGAGGGCGGAACGGATTAACCGGATTTACATTGAACCTTATGGGAAACTTTACCTCGACTTGAGACCAACTCGAGTTGCAACCAGAGTCACGGAACGGATTAAGTTCGTATCCCGAGGTACCACTGTACATTGCAGCAAATATTTTAGTATAAGTTAAGATGCAATGTACATTTGGAACATAAGTATTATAGCCTTCCAGATACAGTAATGCAAAAAGGGAGTTTTATAGTATAATCCTATACATGCCTACTTTGAAGCAAGTCCTCATTAATTCAGTGGAACTTCCTAAGAACTGGATTTTACTTGATACAAAGCAAAATACAACAAAAATTAGTTGAAGCTTGATGATGAAGACAAGTTTTTTAATGGTATTGTTGAGAATGTAGGTTGCAGAATTAGCCATTAATCATTAATGGTTCTTGATTATATACAGAGTCTTTACCGGACTCCTCTCTTGATGGAGATAGAAAAGACTTGATTGTTTTAAAACAAAAGGGAGAACTGGGGAAAGACTGGAAAAAGAGTGTTGTTTTTTTTCTCCCTAGCAGCCTCTGAATTATTATTATTGAATCCCCAAGAAACTGGAGAATTCCAGGAAGTTGAGGGAGAGGAAGAATTGCTTCAGGGGCCTGCTATTTCTGTAGAAATAGATAACATGTCTAGCCAGAAAATTGTGCTAGTTCTTGATCTCTGTGTGGTACCAAATCTCACTGTTCTTTATTTCTTTGTATAAGTTAGAGAACTAAGGGTAATCCCAACTTCTATCCATACTTCAGACTATGTTCAAGAAGATTTTTTTTTCTTTAGGATCCCCTTGTAATTTGTAATAACAACAAGAACAACACTATGAAATATCTCTTACCTCTGTCTGGAGCATTGTATTTTCTTTTGGTATTTTCTTTTTTAACAAGTGCCAGATGTTGTAAATCATGATCTGGACAGCTCTGTAATTTATTTTCTTTGTCATAAGTTTTTTTACATGTTCTCTTTTTAAAAATAGTTAATTGGTTTTCTCCAATGAGACAGGCTTATCTCCCAAAAGGAGGGAAAGAAGGATTAGACTTGCTAGTCTCTGTGCCTGTAGGGTACCTGGTCAGAAAGCTGTACTATTTAAATTCTTTCACTTTACATTTTGACCTTTTAATATTTGTTTGTTTGTTTGTTTGTTTATCACTCCCCATCTCACTGTGGGGTGACTCTGGGCAGCAAAATAGATAATAGTTAATTAATTAATTAATTAATTAATTAATTAACATATGCTAAAAAACAAACTTCCTTTATTTTCCTTTATGGTACTTCCAAGAGGCTGATGTTAATTAAGTGTTAATAAGCTCAGGGAGCATTATCAAGGCACCAGCCATCCCCAGGGTCGATTGTATCTTTCCTCTCCCCACACAAGTTGGCAGAGCCAAGTCTTCAATTCCCTCCAAAAAATTGGGAGGGTAGGGGCCTGCCTCACCTCTGGGGGGAGAGTATTCCATAGGGCGGGGGCAATGGCAGAGAAAGCTCTTCTCCTAGGACCCGCCAGTCGACATTCTCTCACTGACGGGATCTGCAACATGCCTTCTCTGCTGGACTGGGTGGGACAGGTCGATGTAATGGGGGTGAGATGGTCCCTCAGGTAACCTGGACCCATGCCATGTAGGGCTTTAAAGGTGATAACCAACACCTTGAATTGGATCCGGAGACAAACTGGAACCCAGTGCAGCTCCCGCAGCAAAGGTGTTACATGTGCCATCCTCTAATTGCCATAAAGGTAGCATAGGGTGGGAGAGTCCTATCAGTCTCACCACTGAGGTAGCAGCAAGACAGATGGTAGCAGCAAGAACTATCAAGCTGCTACTTTAAAGTAAGAGGCAGGGCTGGGATGTATAAATCCTGGGCTTCTGGGAGAAAGCTTTGGGACTTTCCACCTTCTACCCTGTGGTACTCAGTCATCTAGATTCAGTAAGATAGCTGAGTCTGGGTTAAGGGGGAGAGGTTTCCTGTATGCTGTTGAGAAGTAGAGAGACAACTTTGCCTGTCCCAACAATAGAAGATATCTCAAAGGCAAACATGTTGGACTCCAAGACTCTTGTGTCTAAAGCCAGGGCAGCAAACCCAGTCACCCTGATGGGGCTCTGCAAACCAGTTACTGCCCCACTTGAACTAAAGAAATTGGAAATCTAGCTCCGGTTAAAAAGAATGGAATTCCAAAGGGAACAGAAAAAATAGAACTGGAGAAGGAGGAAAGTGTTTTAAAAAATTAAACTAGAGGAATGATCAGAAAAATTGGTTCTGGAAAGAGAAGAAAGGGGGCATGCTCACCAGTTAAAAATGGAGCAGTTGAAGAGCAAAGTGCCTTGTAATGCAGCCAATCCAACACTCCAATCAACTTCTGTGAAAGGGTACAGGATTCCAGAACACAGGAAGGGTGAGGTTCTTGACCACATCCTGGACAACTTTGAGAAGATTTGATCAGCTACAGGTTGGGAGAAGATAAGTATATGCAGTTTTTGAGACCATGTTTAATGGGTTCCATATTGTTGTAAGGTGGCATGGGCAATTGTATTCAAGATGTAGTCTCAGCTAAGAACAACACCAGAAAGTACCAGAAGAAGTTTTAGTAGTTTATGGCAGAATATACCTGATTCTTATCAGGCCTTCATCCGCAGAATGAAAAGGGCATCTATTATCTACCTTGAACATGATGAAGTCACTAAGCTGATAAATCTTATATAATTTGTAACTCATCTACCTAATCAACTGTGATCAAGTCTTCCAGGTGGGATTGAAGACCACAGAAATAGTAGGAGAAATGGCCCAGAAGCTGCTGGATCCTGGACCTCAGGGAGCATTGGAAATGCACTAATGTAATCCCGCCAAATTATTCTTGAAGTGGGAGGAAACCCAGTGAGCCATGTTTAACATGGGCTGTACTACATCCAACAACAATGGCTCCACATCAAGATCAGTTATATACAAGCAGTCTTTAGCAGTGGAATAGCACATAAATCAAAGTAAATAAATAATAAATACCACATCAGGTACCATCCAATCTGCTATCGGGGCAAGCTTTCTGACCAGGTGTAAGAAGCAGGCCATCTCAGGAAAGGCTGCCCCAAAGTGAAAGCCCAGATTGAGTCAAAAAGCCATGGATCAGAGAAATGTCTGAGTAAAGACTTTACTAAATTCAGTGTGAATGCTGTTCCACCCCATGAAGTGAGTGAATTTAATAGAAGATGGGTATTGGAACCAGGATGACTCTGTGCATCGCTTCACTTGTCAGTGACCTCACTTGATCCAGGCACCCCGAATACAAAAGCGGTTTGCTATAAACCAAGCAGAAACTGCTTTAGTTAAACTACCTTTGTAGTGATGGAAGATTGTCCCTGTGCCATGCTATTTGAAGAAGACCTAGCAGGACCCATTTGGAAGACACTTCTACCTGATAAGAAAGATTGAGACCCCACAAGATGGACCTCCAAATTCTACTGCAAGAGATTACCCAGAATGTACATTGAAAACCAGAGATATATGCAGCTGGAGCAGAGGAACTAAGTTACATTTGGGGCTCTGAGGAAATCAGTGGAATAGAAAAATGGAGAAACAAGATTTTAAATGGAGGCTTCCAATATTCTAAAAAATAAACTCAGCTTTGAACTGAAAACCAAAAAGAAAAAAGAGAATAGCATATCTATTAGAAACCAAGTTGTTGTTGGTTGGTAGATGTAATGTAGAGAGCTTTCTCCATCCTGGTTTCCTCTGTATATGTAGAACTTCAGTCCCCATAATTCCCAACAAGCACAGTCATTTTTAGCTAGAAATTATGGGGCCTATGTCTACACTTCTAGAAGTTTATTGTAGGAAGGTTGTTGTAGATGGTTTCAAACTAAGACTTCAGTTCTGTGTATTCTTTCTTTTGAGTAAACACCACTGAAATTAATTGGGCTTTCTTTCAAGTACGGAAGTGTAGTCTGTACTGTAAAGGAACTGTGGTGGGGAGCTTGGGTCCCTTTGAAATTGCTGAAATCCAGTTCTCCAAACCCTCAGGCAGTATGGGCAGTGGACAGGATAACGGAGTTGTAAATCTCAGTCTCTGGAAATCCACAACTTCCATATTTCAGGCTAAAGATGTATGGATTTATTTTGCTGGAGATTTTTCAAACCTTTTGGATTCTCTCCTCAACAATGCTATAAGACGGACATATGTATTTCAGCTTCCTGCTTCTAAGACTTGTGCTTGATTTCTTTTCTTGGATTTGTTTAGCTGTTGCTGTTTCTGCTTCAAGTATTTGTTTTGTTGTTTAATGTTTGCTACACTACATTTATTATCAGTTCTACAGGCTACCTTGTAAAAGTTTGCAACCTAAAGGGCAGGATATAAATATCTTAAATAACTAATGGTAAAGTAAATAAGTATGACCATTTCTTGGGGAGAATGCAAGCTTGAGTATAATAGGTTGGGCTGTCAGGCAACAGCAGCATATGAGCTTTTCCCTTTTTGGCCAAACCCCGTGCACAACACGAGGTGTAGCATATTCAAATGTTACCTTCCAATGTTTCCTTACAGATTGATGAACCAAATTCCTTTGGCAACACTGCACTTCACATTGCCTGTTACATGGGCCAGGATGCCGTGGCCAATGAACTGGTCAACTATGGCGCCAATGTCAATCAGCCCAATGAAAAGGGCTTTACCCCTCTGCACTTTGCTGCCGTCTCCACCAACGGAGCCCTGTGCCTGGAACTTCTTGTCAATAATGGAGCTGATGTGAACTTTCAGGTATGACCAGATGTGCTGAATTCAATAGAGGCTTGGGGAAAATGGAAATGACTTAAGCTTCCTGGGGACAGTGGTAGGATGAAAGGCAAATAGACCTGTCTGTTTGCTGACTAAATTTGATATTTGCAGAGTAAAGAAGGGAAGAGTCCTTTGCACATGGCTGCCATTCATGGACGGTTTACACGCTCTCAGATTCTCATACAAAATGGTAAGTTGTCAGCGGTCTCCTGTTAAGGAAACCACTCTAATACTTTACAGTATTTACAGGCTGAGATCTTGGAAGACTGCCAAATCATCTAAGTTTTTGGGGTTCTCTCCAAGATTTCAGTCATTTATTTATTGGCACTCACTGTCTGAAAAGGTTGCCAATCCCTGCAGGTATTTGAATTTACTTATATCTGTTATTTTCTGTATTTTTGTCATTTGAATTACAGGAGCTCTGATTAATTTCTCTTTATTGTTCTGAAAGCTAGCCATAAAGATACATGTCTCTGCTGTTATTAAACATTCATTCCCAGCGCACCCTGCACTGAGCAGAGGGTTGGGCTAGATGACCTCTACGATCACTTCCAACTTTATGATTCAGTCAGTAGTTCTTCATACTGCATTCTGATCTCCTGGTGGCTAAAGTGGAGTTGCCTGTTGCCTCTGAGCAGGTTGAAGGGGAAAAAATGATGGATTCTGTTTGTTCTGTAGGCAGTGAGATTGACTGCGCTGACAAATATGGCAATACCCCCCTCCATGTTGCTGCTAGATATGGCCACGAGCTGCTAATTAGTACTTTGATGACGAATGGTGCTGACACTGCAAGGTGAGGACATATTTCTTATCCAATATCTCTTGGGACGCACGTGTTTAGTGTTAACTTGTGGACCTGGAATTCTGGCTTGTCTTTCTCCTAACCAATTAGAGTCCTCAGAGCAGAATAAACCACACTTATGATTGCCTTAAAGTAATGCTCAGCTCAACCAAATGTGCACTCTGCCAGTCAGCCACAGCTAGGTTGAAGTGTGGTGGCATCATTGGCCTTTTTAGTAGAGCAGTGGCTGACTGACAACAGAACATAGCTGAGGATGATGGTAGTTTAGAATTGATGTATGCACGGCATGCATGAAGTCAGTGTGCCCATGTGGTAGAAGAGGAGATCTCTTTCTTTGTTCCTGCTCTATTTGCAGCCTTGGCCTTGTGTGCCATCATGCTTTTACCTTTTATTCTTTCAGGCGTGGGATCCATGACATGTTCCCCCTGCACTTAGCTGTTCTCTTTGGATTCTCAGACTGTTGTCGTAAGCTACTTTCCTCAGGTAAGTCTGCTGTTGGAGTGGGGGTTGGTTCATAAGGAAACAGTTGTTTTTATACATGTGGCTGAATTCAGAGCAAGCCAACTATGAAAGCTTAAAAAACAGAGGAATTGACTTGATCCGATTGCCTAGTAGTCAGCAAGTTTGCAGCATTTTTAGCAAAAACCTAAGTTCAAGGTGTAAGCCTGTAGCCTCAGGGCTGCAGAGGGACTCTAACTTTTGTGTATGGCCAGCAAAACCCTCACTAAACGTTGCATCCAAATTACAGTGTTTAGTGTGGTGGAAGGGGTAAATTATTAAATGCATAGTTAATATAATTTTAATTAAGTATAAATGTGAATTAAATAACATTCACTTTTTATCTTGGCCTCAGTACTTTTTACAATCCAGCATTTGATAAATCACTTAAAGGCCAACTGTAGTCCTCGGTATAAAAAAAGTAGCCTAAAGAAAGATTGTTGTGGAGGCCATTATTTCTTTTCTTTCAGAGCAAGACAATCCAAATACATGAAACACAAGGTTTTGTATATGCGGGAGAGGCAGAGGAGAGAAATCTGTCCTGAAGCAATATTTTCTGCCCAATTTTTGAAAAAAATCTTAATCAGTACTAAGAGGAATAGATTGAAGTGATTTGATCATGTAGAGAAAATAAATGAGGATTGAATCACAAAACAGAAATGGATTGAGAGGAAGATGGAAAAATTTCTGGTGGATGGAATTGATGAGATCTTCAAAAAATGGTGGAAAGTTTAAAGGATGAAAGGCAATGTAAGAAGCAGCATATAGACAGGGAAGTTGGAATGGTTTGCAAGGATAGAAAGTTATGGCAAGATATAGGAAATAGGGTTGGTAGAAACTGGATTACTTGTATTTCCTTTTCTTATCTCACACCTTTTATTTATTGAGCTTACTATATACCTTTCTGTGTTTTCCATTACATTTTTATTCCCAAAGGGAATAGCATAATATCTGTGTATGTAGTGTGGTCTTCCTCTGTATAGAAAAGGAAAGGCTGGTTGACATTTTCAGTAAACTTAATTCCAGTTCAAAATCATAATTTTCATGGTATACGTATATGGCAGAATCATGATGTTAATCACATTTCCCAGTTACCGCTTACTTTCTTCTGTCTCTCAGGTCAGTTGTACAGCATTGTCTCCTCACTCAGCAACGAGCATGTGCTGTCTGCAGGCTTTGATATCAATACGCCAGATAACCTCGGGAGGACCTGCCTCCATGCTGCTGCTTCCGGAGGGTGAGCAATAAATTTACTGTTAATGTGGCAGGACATTCCTCAGGACAAATCAGAAAGTTTGGATTGCCAATCTCACTGGCTATCTTTAAATTAAAAGAAAGGACAGTTAAATTATGTGGTTGACCATTTCTGTCCAATTGGGGGAAAATAGGTTTGGACAATATCCAGTTCTTGGAATACTACTGTAGTTACATGATGTGTGGATGGTGGAGGTAATTCCCTGTGATCAAAGCAAATATTAGGTTAATCTTTGTTAACATGAAGTACCATATTTTTCTGACTATAAGACGATACTTTTTTCTAAAATCCTTACGCTAAAAATTGAAGGGCGTCTTATTCAAGGAAGTAAGCCGAGGAGAGAACCGCGCCTGCAAACAGGCTTCCTCCTATTGCTAGCCTCCAATCACGAGTGAAATAGCTTGTTTCTGCAAACAGGCTTCCTCCAATCACGAGCCTCCAATCACGAGTGAAACTGCCCATACTGGCTCTGCAAACAGACTTCCTCCAATCACGAGCCTTATATAACTGACATCAGCTGATGCTGAACAAACCAATTGGAGAAAGTCTGTTTGCAGAGACAAGCTATTGGCAGTTTCACTCGTGATTGAATGTAATCAGTTATGCAAAAGAGCATGGAAATAGAGCTGCAGAGAGACGGTTTGGACCTCCTCCCACCGAGTATATCAGGTAAATGTTACCTAATTACTAAATAAAAATGTGTTCTGCACTATCTTTAAAATATTGATTTCTTAATTTTGGGTTGGAAAAGTGGGGGTCGTCTTGTACATGGGGGCGTCTTATTGATGGAAAAATATGGTAATAGTTCTCATTGCCCTTTGGATAGGTAAATTAATTTCCCCATGCTACATCATCTTCCACTATTACTATAGCACACAGTAAAAGGCTAAGAAATGTGGCAGGGCATCTGTCCCCATCCCCACCTTTCCCTTGTGGACTGGACGTGACTAGTAAATGGAGGGCTTCTGTTGGGTTAGCATCTTATGTATGGAACTGAGACAAATTCTCAGCCTGTCGTCTCATCTGGAAAAAAATCCACAATGTTATTCAAAGATACCCTCTTTATCCTTTGCAGGAATGTTGAATGTCTTAACTTGCTGTTGAGCAGCGGAGCTGACTTGAGGAGGAGAGATAAGTTTGGAAGGTAAATGTAGAACACTGTGTCTTTAAGACCCTGGGTGAGGAAGAAGTGTCCAGGATTAAAAGCCATGTGCTGGGCCACCTTGAGAATGTATTTGGAAGTATAAAAGGTTTTGTTAAAATGATACTGAGATTGAGGTGCTCACTTGCATGTATTTTTCTGCCTGACTAACCCTCAGTGCTGTGCTTTTGGGAGTTGGAGAGTTGGATTTGGGGGGATTCTTCATAGTATGTTGCCTTTTAGTTTGCTGATACAACACAGTGGTAGCAGTCATTGCAGCACTGGATGCAGTGTCTGCTTTGAGAGTGGCAGGACCTGAATTTAAGTCCTACTTGGCTCATTAACTGACTGGATTCTGGATCTGTAAAATGGCATTTGTAGAACAACCTTTAAAAGGTTGCTTTGAAAATAAAAGTATAAAATCGTGCAGTGCTTTTATTGTATTGGAGCAGTTTTAAAAACAATGAAGTTGATTCAGACTTCTCATTCCTTCAGTTTATTAATAGGAACTTGAGGAGGAGAGATAAGTTTGGAAGGTAAATGTAGAACACTGTGTCTTTGAGACCCTGGGTGAGGAAGAAGTGTCCAGGATTAAAAGCCATGTGCTGGGCCACCTTGAGAATGTATTTGGAAATATAAAAGGTTTTGTTAAAATGATACTGAGATTGAGGTGCTCACTTGCATGTATTTTTCTGCCTGACTAACCCTCAGTGCTGTGCTTTTGGGAGTTGGTTGAGTAGATGCCTCGGTTTGGCCCTGTTCTCTTCCAGTCCGAATCAGTTTGCTACATGAACTGCCACTGAGTTGGTGAACTGTTGTGACCTTCTTATTTGTCAGACAGCAACAGTGTCTGAAGCCCCCTTTCCTGCTTTTTTTATCCAGGACTCCTTTGCACTACGCAGCCGCGAATGGCAGCTATCAGTGTACAGTGACGCTAGTCACTGCCGGAGCCAGTATTAATGAAGCTGACTGTAAAGGCTGCACCCCCTTACATTATGCTGCTGCTTCAGACACTTACAGGAGGTAGGGAGAAAAAAAGAAGTAGGTATGCCTTACCTGGGTACAGTTAATTTCAGTTTTCTCATCAGAGACTCCTTCAGTGGAATTAACTTACTTTGTTTCTTGGCACCTGGATTTTAGGGTTGGGGAAACAATTCAGCACTAAAGCCCTCACTGGAAACGCTGTGAATCAAAGAATCAGTCTATATGTTCTTACTGGGCTATTTAGGGTAAAGTAAGTCTTGAGTTTTCCATCTGGTTGAAGTATAATGCCTGTGGCATTACCTGCTCACATGTTTAGAAGTCTAAGCACTACAATCTAAATCAAACTCTAAATTACTGCTGATTATAATTATGATGTAGATCTTAAAATTATAATAAGTTGGAGGCAGTCGTGACTGTGCTTCCTGCTTTTAAGATAGACTTTAAACTTTCTATCTAAAGAAAGCTCAGCTTTGATTCTCACTGTGTTTCTTGGAGCATATACATTATCTTAATGTCTATAAGCCTATCCTAAGGGAGGTAGAAACTGATGAATCATGTCTGAAAGATAAGCTTCTGTCTCATTGCCTGGGATTTCTTTCAGTCTCATTTGGGTACTATTAATTTTTGGTGAGATTCATCTATGTGAAATGTGCAGTTCAGTAGTCCATTAAGCTATTGTAGTCATCAGTCCTGATTTATTTATTTATTAAATTTATCCCCACCCATCTCCCCCTAATGGGAGACACTGGGCAGCTCACAACTCATTAAAACAATAAATAAATATACAATTACATAAAACCTAAAACCTGTATAAAATAATCACTAAAAAAGAAAGTCCAGGAGGCCAGTGCTTCAGAGCAGCAAACGCCAGGCCTCTAAGGGGCTAGCCATCCCCACACCTTTATTATATATTATTCTTTTTAACAAATTCTCATACGTGATTATTATAAAATAATTTTTGTACTAGGTTCTAAAATGCAGAGTTTTACTGGATAACATGCACACACAGTCTATCTCTACTATATGTTGGCAAAACTAATATAGGTTTCTGCTCTTGCAGAGCTGAGACTCATTCAGGAAACAGCCATGACACTGATGAAGAGCCACTGAAAGAGTCACGACTGAAGGAGGCCATCTTGTGAGTTGCTCGTCCTAACTCTCTTTGCTATCCAGTTGAATAAACTTAGTTGTCTCTTTTCTCCACATTATTTTTAATGCAACACAGTTAAATTTTTAAGGCTGCAAACACAATATTGGACTTCGTTTTCAAGTTGCTTTGGAAATTTTTGGCCATCTGGTGACTATATATGTTAGAGAACACTCATCTTTTGGAGATTCCATTAAAGTAACCTACGTTGTTCAGCATTCAGCTTATGTTAAATAGGTATGGAAAATGAGCTCTCCAGATGTTCTTTTGCTTTTCCCGCCTCAATTTACAAAATAACCCTAGACAGATTCTTTTTCATAAATGTTCATTTTATGTGTGTGTGTGTGTGTGTGTGTGCACACAAAGACACACATGCCTCAATTTTTTCTTGAATGGATTTTTGTAAAGTGTCCAAGTATCAATTTGCTATAAAACAAGAGTTAAAGTAAAACTGCATTTTATATGTGATGCGGTGGTGATACAGGAGAAAACACAGAAGTTTCTTTCCTAGGAGCTTCTTATGGAATACAGCTATTTTTCTTTTGTCAGGCTGTATGTTTCCTTATTACATGGACGCAAGGAGATACCTTCTTCATGTGGTTTATGTGATGGGGTTGTATGATTTAATGACTATAACCAAATCTGGATTTCAACAGAATGTTTTAGAGCTTTTACATGCATCTGATTCCTGGGTTCATACAGTTATATTTATTCCAGTTGTTTGGAGTTCTTACTGGATAATGGTGCTGACCCCTCTCTCCGAGACAAGCAGGGATACACCGCTGTCCATTACGCAGCTGCCTATGGCAACCGACAGAACCTTGAGTTGGTAAGCTCGAACTGAAACTTTAACAATTGGACTTTGAAAGTGAGAAAACTTCTGTGGACACTTGAAAGGGTCATACTTGGGGCCCTAAATCTATATTTTTTCTCTGTTGGTTATTATATGGTTGGTTTCTTGTAGGGTATTGGGAACTATCCAGATTAGAGACAAGTGTATTCATGCTGAGATACAGAAATCAGAAATTAAATAAACTCTCAAGAGCTAGACAGTAATCTCCAAGAATGCAAGTAGACTCTTTTTTCCCCAGTCAATTTCCCTTTATGCATTTAGCAAGATGATGGCAAAAATTCTTAATATCTGGCAAATGAAGAATTGTTCCTATTAGGACCAGTGGATGCGATGGGAATCTTGAGCTCCTCAGCTGTCTTTGTTGTGACTTGTTATTCAGCATAACATGATTTCAGCATCATTATTGAAATGCAGTCAGATAGTTCCTATTGGAATTCCAACCAAATATGCTCAGGATTGTGGGCGAGTGTCCAAGAATCCCGTATTTCTTCATCAGTGAAGATGCAGCAGAAAATGAAGTGGGGTAAGAGAGAAAGCACTGACCTTGGTGTTCAAATCACAAGGTCTGCATAACCAGACTTCACATTATTGTAAGACTGATTTTGCCATATGAATTTTTTCAAGTGAATAGCATAGCTTGCTTGTTTTATGCGTAGGCTTGAATGGAAAAATGCAGTTCAGGTTTTATTTAATTTTGGAGAGGTTTTTCTTAAAATGAATAAGTGAATTAGTGTGATTGATTGGGTAGCATCCCAGTAACAGTTTTGCAGATTCCACATACAGAACAAGTCTGGCATGTCCCCAACTTTCTTACGATACATAGGTATGAAGAATGTTTTAATGGCTTAGCAGGCATTTTATGAAATACTAATAATGTTATTAATTTTACAGTGCTGGGAGCAAGTAAAAAGAGAGGGTGTGTGTATGTATGTGTGTATTATATACACATTAAAATTAACAAGTATAATAATGAAGGAACAGAAGTATAAGCAGAAGCACAGCTAAATATGAAGACCAAGAAAAACAACAAAATACATAGCAATGTGCATGCACATCTTCCTATTTAAAGCATACATATAAAAGTCTTGAAAATTCCTTGAGATTAATCTGGTATGCACAATTCAGTATAGATATTTGCTTTTCAACCACATATTTTCCCATTGTTCCATCTGTATATTATAACCAAAATTTTTAGCCCACTTTATCATACATACTTTCACTTGTTCTGTTTCAAATTCCAATAGAAGTTTATACATTTTAGCAATTACATGTTCATCATTGGTACATAATTCCATTTCAAACTGTCTTACAATGTTCAAAACTGTAAATTCTTTTGTCTACTTCAAATCTTTCTAATAACTGTAAATAAGAAAACCATTGGCAACTATGTCCCTCTGCCATCAGTTCTAGCATCTCACGATAAGTTAGCCTATTATTTCTCGTCTATAAAATGCTTATTGTACTGAGAGCCACAAAGGTGTTTTTGGGCACAACCTGGATTTGTATCTGTTTCATATTCTCAATATGGCATGTCTAACTTTTTAATTTTTTTATCATTTTAAAAATAATAACAAAACAAGAAAAAGGAACAAAACACAAAGATAATCGTGATAGAAATGCATACATTGTCAAAGAAGAAAAAAAACATATAACAAGTACTTTAAAAAAAGTAAAAAAACAAGAAACAAAGTATAATATATTGTTATAACAGTAAACAGTTTCAATTCTATATATGTTTATCTAATACAAATATTATGCAAGTATATATATTTATTTCTAATACACATGTAACTATTATGCTTTTTTAAACCTATTGTATTTTGTATAAATGAGTCCCATATTTCATTATACTTGTCCATACAAAGTCTGCATTTATAGACAATCAGCTCATAGGTGGCAAGTGTAATCAGGCCTTCAATCCATTGAATGAATGTGACCATGCATTTATTTTTCCAATGCTGCAGTATCAGTCTTTTGGCCATAGTAAGGGCACAAAGAATCCATTTACATTGTCCAGTTGTCAGATTCCATGTACTAGGAATGTAGTTCAAGAGAATATCATCCTCTGAAAATTTTAATTTTTGTCACACAGTCGCATTTACAGTAGGGCAAAAAAGTATTTAGTCAGCCACCAATTGTGCAAGTTCTCCCACTTAAAAAGATGAGAGAGGCCTGTAATTTTCATCATAGGTATACCTCAACTATGAGAGACAAAATGGGGGAAAAAATCCAGAAAATCACATTGTCTGATTTTTAAAGAATTTATTTGCAAATCATGGTGGAAAAGAAGTATTTGGTCACCTACAAACAAGCAAGATGTCTGGCTCTCACAGACCTGTAACTACTTCTTTAAGAGGCTCCTCTGTCCTCCACTCGTTACCTGTAGTAATGGCACCTGTTTGACCTTGTTATCAGTATAAAAGACACCTGTCTACAACCTCAAACAGTCACAGTCCAAAATCCATTATGGCCAAGACCAGAGAGCTGTTGAAGGACACAAGAAACAAAATTGTAGACCTGCACTGGGCTGAGAAGACTGAATCTGCAATAGGCAAGCAGCTTGGTGTGAAGAAATCAACTGTGGGAGCAATAATTAGAAAATGGAAGACATACAAGACCACTGATAATCTCCCTTGATCTGGGGCTCCATGCAAGATCTCACCCTGTGGAGTCAAAATGATCACAAGAATGGTGAGCAAAAATCCCAGAACCACATGGGGGGACCTAGTGAATGACCTGCAGAGAGCTGGGACCAAAGTAACAAAGGCTACCATCAGTAACACACTATGATGCCAGGGACTCAAATCCTGCAGTGCCAGATGTGCCCTCCTGCTTAAGCCAGTACATGTCTGAGCCCATCTGAAGTTTGCTAGAGAGCATTTGGATGATCCAGAAGAGGATTGGGAGAATGTCATATGGTCAGATGAAACCAAAGTAGAATGTTTTAGTCTAAACTCAACTTGTTGTGTTTGGAGGAGAGAGAATGCTGAGTTGCATCCAAAGAACACCATACCTACCGTGAAGCATGGGGGTGGAAACATCATGCTTTGGGGCTGTTTTTCTGCAAGGGGACCAGGACGACTGATCCGTGTAAAGGAAAGAATGAATGGGGCCATGTATCGTGAGATTTTGAGTGAACACCTCCTTCCATCAGCGAGGGCATTGAAGATGAAACGTGGCTGGATCTTTCAGCATGACAATGATCCCAAACACACCGCCCAGGCAACGAAGGAGTGGCTTCGTAAGAAGCATTTCAAGGTCCTGGAGTGGCCTAGCCAGTCTCCAGATCTCAACCCCATGGAAAACCTTTGGAGGGAGTTGAAAGTCCGTGTTGCCCAGCGACAGCCCCAAAACATCACTGCTCTAGAGGAGATCTGCATGGAGGAATGGGCCAAAATACCAGCAACACTGTGTGAAAACCTTGTGAAAACTTAAAATGTTTGACCTCTGTCATTGCCAACAAAGGATATATAACAAAGTATTGAGATGAACTTTTGATATTGACCAAATACTTATTTTCCACCATGATTTGCAAATAAATTCTTTAAAAATCAGACAATGTGATTTTTTGGATTTTTTTCCCCATTTTGTCTCTCATAGTTGAGGTATACCTATGATGAAAATTACAGGCCTCTCTCATCTTTTTAAGTGGGAGAACTTGCACAATTGGTGGCTGACTAAATACTTTTTTGCCCCACTGTATATAGTCCAGTACTTTCTCCCAAAACTTAGTAAATATAGGACATTGTAAAAACATGTGTTTTAAAGAAGCATTATCCTTATTGCATCTCCAATAAAATGCTGTCTTAGTCCTTTTCTATACAAACATAGTGGAGTCCAATAAATTCTAAACATTATTTTTGTTGTATAAGTTGTAATTTGAGGTCCATTGACACTCTTACTATAGAAGTTAAGACACTCTCCCATTGTCTAGGCAATATAGGAATCTCTAATTCTTTATTCTACTCATTTCTTAGCATCTGGATATCAAATTGATTTATTGATAACAAATATCTATAAAAACTAATAGTACATTTTTTAGTTTTAAAGGATTAAACAAGTTGCTCTAGTATCTCAGGTGTCTCAGAAGCTGAAAATGCTGCTGGTCCAAATAGGGTTGTTAATAAATGTAAATATTGCCATTGGGTTACATCTGATAGATGATATTTATCTCTTAACACAGCATATGTTAAAAATTCATCTTCATCATCTATCAATTGGTCCAAAGTCGATATCCCCACTTCCGTCCAATTTTTCCATATCGCGTTTTCCCCATTTTTAATGTTGGGTTTCCCCATAAAGTCAATTTAGGATGGGAAAAGGGGTCAAATCTTTTTTTATTAGACATTACAGATAGTTCTTGCTTAACAACCATTTGTTCAGCGACCATTTGAAATTACAACAGCGCTGAAAAAATGTACTTATGACCCGTGCCCAAAGATATGGCTGTTGCAGCACCCCTGTAGTCACATGATCAAAATTTGAGTGCTTGGTAGCCTGACTGCAGGGGTGCTGCAACTACCCCCACCCACCTATCTCCCCCCAGCTATGCCCTTTTGGCCGCCCTGCACAGTGGCACTCGGTGGCACCAGTGCCGGGGCTGGGTCTGAAGTAGGGGCCCAAGGCCTTCAGCAGTCTCAGCCAGCTGCCACCACCCCCAGGCCTCGACTTCAGCCCCAGTGCTGCCACTGCCACTGAGAAATTCCACTTCAAGCCCCAAACCTCTGGCCATCGCCACCTTGCACTGTTCCCCAAGCCATGCCTCTCATTCCTTCCCTAAAGCTATTATCTCCTCGTCCCATTCCTTCCCCAAGCTGCGCGTCCCATACCTTCTGCAAGCTGGTGTCCGATTCTCATGATCCTTCAGAAACTTTCTGGTCTTCCCCAGTTCTCACAAGAATGGGACGCTGGCTTTAGGGAAGGAATGAGAGGCATAGCTTGGGGAAGGCATGGGAAGCCAGCTTGCAGAAGGTATGAGATGTGCAGCTTGGGGAAGGAATGGGACGACGAAACAACAGCTTTAGGGAAGGAACGAGAGGCACGGCTTGGGGAAGGAATTTAGATATATCCTTTTGCCACTATTTAAATGGTGCATCAGTTCATTTTCTGGAACAAAAACATCGTTTTAGGCAAGACATTCATTTTTTTCACAGAAATTCTCCCCAGCAATGACAGTGGTAGTTTTTCCCATCTTAACATATCTTTTTAAACTTCATTCATGTCTTAACAATTAGTTTGAAATAACATACAATTCATATTTGTCATAGTGATACCCAGATATTTTACTTTCTTAATCTTAAAACCCGTTTTAATCTTAAAACCCGTTTTATTTATCAATTGTTTGATCTTCTATTTTCATATTTTTGTTAACATTTTCGTCTTCTGTTAGTTCATCTTAAAACCCGCTAAAGCACCAAATTCTTTTAGTTTTCTAATCAGTGTTTCAGTTCCCTTTAAAGGACCTTCTAAAACCAGCACCAAGTCATCTGCAAAAGTCCTTAACTTATAAATTTCTTTTTTAAACTTTACACCCACAATTCTCTCATATTTCTATTCAGTATTTCAAGAACCAAAATAAACAAAAGAGGAGATTGTGGGCATCCCTGTCTTGTTCTTTTTGTATCTCACAAGGCCTTCCTAAATCTCCATTAACAATTATTTGTGCTTTCTTTGGAGTATAAAATGATTTTACCCATTTTATAAAGTTCTATCCAAATTTCATATCTTCCAAAACTTTGAACAGAAAAACCCAATTCAAATTGTCAAAGGCCTTCTCCACATCTTAAGAGAATCAGTGTGGCTTGTTTTTCATTATGATGCTCCAAATATTTCAAAATGTCCAACACATTTCTAAGATTGTCCTTTAAGTGTCTTTTAGCTAAAAATGCACATTGATACTCATAAATAAATTCTTGCAAATTTATTTTCAGACCATCAGCCAGAATCGTTGTAAACAACTTGTAGTCATTTTTCAATAATGATATCAGCCTATAGTTTCTTGTTGAAGTCAAATCTTGTCCCTCTTTAGATATTAGCGCTATATTGGCCTCTTTCCAACTGGCATCTTTCTTCCTTCTAAGATAAAGTTCATCGTATTTTGTAAAGGTTGTAAAAGTTCATCCTCAGAACATTCATAATACGAACCTGATAATCCATCTGGTCCAGGCACCTTTCCTAGTTTAATCTTTTTTATAGTGTCACAAACTTCCTTATTGTTATAGGTCCATTCATAATCTGCGTCTGGTCCTCTGTAATCCTCGGTAAATTTTGTTTCTTTAGGTAGTCATCTGTTTTCTCCAGAGAGATGTCACTTGCTTTATACAAGTTAGAATAATATTGATGAAATGCTTTTGGCATGGCCACACTGTTAATATAGTAGCTCCCTCTTGTAGCTTCAGTATCATTTTCTTTTCTTTTTTTAGTAATTTATTTATATGCCAACCGTTTCCCTGGTTTATTTGCAAACTCAAAGTTTTTTTGCTTTGCATAGTTCATTTTTATTTCCATTTCTCTTACTATTAGCATAGATAACTGATATTGTAAAAGCTTAATTTGTTGTGAAATGCTTATTTTCTCTGGAAATTTCTATAATTCTTCTTTTCTCTATTTCATCCAAAATAAAATAGTATGTTTTCTCTTGGCTCTTCATTTTAAGTTCACTATTATGTTGTATGAAATAACCTCTAATAAAAGCTTTGCTTATCTGATTTAAAATAATAAAGAAAAAATTAAAATAATTTTCAACCAAAATTATTTTAATAAATTATTTTTTTAATTTCTTTTTACAATCCTCCACTATTGCTTCTTCCTGTAACAACATTTCATTTAGTCTCCATATAAAAGAACTGGATTTCCTTTTATAAACCAAACTCACAGGATTATGATCTGAAAAAGTCTTTGGTAATATCTCTACTTTAGAAACCTTAGTAGCCAAATTCTTCAAAATCCATATCATATCTATTCTTGAAAAGGATCTGTGTCTTTCAGAAAAGTAGGTGTATTCTCTTGAATTGTCATTTTTCTGTTTCCATATATCCACAAGCCCTAAATTGTCCATCAAATCAAAGAAGACTTTTGGTAATTTGCCTTGAGTGATTTTAATATTTTACTCAGAAGTTCTATCCAGTTGTGGGGAGATCATTCCAGTCCCTCATCAAACACCAATTTTCATAAGAGAAACCTATTACTCTCTCCACAAGTCCTTTATAGGACAGTACTTTGTCCTCATTTGGGGCATAAATTCCCAATATCAGAGTCTTAGTCCCATGCAAATTAACATCCACCCCAACAAATCTGCCATGGTCACCAGTCAATACAAGTTCTGGTTTTAGTTGGGGATTTATATACAAAACAACTCAATTTCTTTTTTTAGCTCCTGCTGAAATAAATTCTTCACCCAAATTTTTATAAATCAAATATTTTATGTCCATTTTTCTAATATGTGTCTCTTGTAGGCAATTTTTTTTCAGATGATGATTTTTTTTTCTCTTTTGAGGAGTATTTGCTCCATTTATATTCCATATTAAGCATTTGTAATCCATATTCAAGCCAAAAATTTAGAAAAGTCGATACCTGTAGTGCCTAGTTCAGTATCATCCCTTTCACTTTCCTGCTGCACCTGCTGAAGTTTTTGTGTAGTCTCATATGACACCTCCATTTGAAATTCCTCCAATTCCTCTTTAAAATTTTCTAGAAATTCACCTTCTGGACAGAATTCAGGCAAAACCTCTGCTGTTTAAAAGTAAAAATTACGCCTTCCAATTTATCCCACCAAAATGGAATATTTTTCTGTTTTAATCCGTCAGTCAAAAAAGAATACTCTTTTCTCTTACACAAGATTCTAATAGGAATTTTTTAAAGAACAATTACATCTGTATTATTAATCTTCAGTCCTGTATTAAAATGTTACTGCAGAACTTGATCTCTTGTTTTCTTCCTGACAAAGTACATCAAAACGTCCCTTGGAACATTTCTTATTCTTGCAAATCTTGTATTTATTCTGTATAATTTATCAATTTCTGCCTCTGTATCCTCCTCATCCCAATCCAAAAAATTGCTAAAACTTTAATAACCATTTCTCTAATATCTTCACCAGAATCCTCTAGAATTGCTCTATATCTCAAGCAAAATTCCTTCTCTATCAGTTCTAGTACTGCCAAATTATCTATTTCTCTTTCCAGCTCTCTGTTCATAACTTCTGTCTTACTCTCCAGAATTTCCACTTTGTCATTGATTTGTTTTACATCTCCAGACACTTGTTCCACAGAGCTTTCCATCTTCTTGACTTCTTTCATCTCCTCTTTCATCTTTCATCCATTCTTTTTTTAAAAGCTGTCAATTTAATATCAAGTGATTCAGCCAACTTATTGCCCAATTCCTCAAACATTTTCCGAAGTAAATCTGATGTAATTCCTCTCTGCAGGTTTCTCTAGTGATCCTCTCCTCCCCTCTGCTAACATCCACTCCTTGTTAAGCTTTTTGCCAAAAGCTTTTAAATCTTTAAACCCTTTTTTTTTCCTTTTTAGTCCAGAAAGAAGGTTGACTCACCAAGTGGCATTCTCTTATCCTGCTGCTCAGAAAATCTCTCTTCACCCATAATTACATTCAAAAGTGTTTAAGAAAGTGTCCATATGTGAACCTTGTGTCCATATAGGCTGCATCATGGCTGTGAGCTTGATTCCTTGACTCCCAGCCACTCAACTCACAAGTTGACTGCACAAACCTCAGTTCCTGCAGTCTGTTCACAAGGGGCAGCTGTCCAGAGTGCAAATGGGCAATCTCATGATCTCTCCTTTATCTGGAAAGACAGCACCGGCCAGAATTCGCCATCTGGCTGCCAATCTTCACCTCAGTGCCATCCCCACTCTTCAGGGACATCTAGTCTGCCATAGATCCTCACCTGGAAGCCCCAATATAGATATTTGCAATGGAAAAACACTTCCTGCAGTTTGTATGTTAAGACATAGGAAAGATATATTTATTTATTTTTTCCTAGGCAAAGATTAGTTTTTACATAGAAATATTTTATATATTAAAATGCCTTCAGAAAGATAGCAAAGTAATGAATTTCTAATATGCTACTGAAGTACCCTGGGAAAATGCTTTCATGATCAGGAATTAAATTTTAGGTACTTAGAAACAAGTTTATTGTTGTAAGAAACTTTGTACATTGCTCCTAAATTAAAAACTTAATCTTGCTGTTGCCCTACATCATATTCTGTTAGTAATAATAATTGTGATTTTCTGGAACACATAATTCCTAGACTAGGGAAGTGATATAGTTTCACTAGTCATTGTTCTCAGGGGTTATAAGAGCTAGATTGTTGAAGCATTTGAATGGCTGGAATTAGATTCCAAGCTTTTTCATTTCAGCTCCTGGAAATGTCGTTTAACTGCCTGGACGATGTGGAAAGCACCATTCCAGTCAGCCCTTTGCACTTAGCTGTAAGTCTCATTGTTAGAAAACCATACTGGGTACAGTCGGGAGATTTTAATTTCAGTGATTACCATTTGAATGCCAGTGTTACATTTGTTGCCTTGAGGAGAGTGGACCTAAACTGTAGGTTTGCATCAGTGCATTAAATCCCTCTTGATACTATAGCCTCCAAAAATCATTCTGTCTGTTGGTGTGCTTTAAGGCCTATAATGGTCACTGTGAAGCCCTGAAGACACTTGCTGAAACCCTGGTGAACCTGGATGTGCGGGACCACAAAGGGCGGACAGCTTTGTATCTTGCCACGGAGAGGGGCTCTACGGAATGCGTGGAGGTGCTCACCAGCCATGGTGCTTCTGCTCTTGTGAAGGAGAAAAAGAAGAAGTGGACACCCCTCCATGCTGCTGGTATGAGTGTGCCTTATTCCCTGTTGAGATGCTGGGTTTCTTTCTCTTGGTTGCTCTTGCAAACAGACTTTGGGCACTGACTGGGTCTTTACAGAAATGGCAATTATTAAGAAGCAGGAAATCCTGTGCATTATAGTATATCCTCCTTTTGTTTCTTACAGCTGCCTATGGGAACACAGATTCCCTACATCTTCTCATTGACAGTGGGGAGAGAGTCGACATCACTGATGTCATGGACATCCATGGACAGTAAGATTCCACCCATTTATACACCTGTTTATTTGGCCTAGAAGTCATTCTTATTCCAGTGGTGAGCAAGAAGGGGCTTGTTCCTCACAAATTCCAGTCTGCTGTACAAATTATCAGAAGCAGGGCTGCATGTTCTGCTAGCTGGGCTCTGAATATCTCTAGGCAGTAAGGGGCTGGATCTGGGAGAGCCAACTGAAGCCCAGCGCAGACAACAGAGAGTTCTTACTCATTTGGGAGTGGGCTTCAGGTTTGAGGAGAAATACCTGAAATATATTCCCCCTTAAAGATTTGGTGTGCAGTTTGGGGGTCTTTCTAGATGCAGCATCGAAGTCGGGGAGTCAAGTAACATCAGTGAAAAGGGGGGGGTTCTGCCAGTAAATCAACTTCTTCCATTCTTGGAGGGGAGACAGACGGCTTTGGTGATTTACAGTGGGGCAAAAAAGTATTTAGTCAGCCACCAATTGGGCAAGTTCTCCCACTTAAAAAGATGAGAGAGGCCTGTAATTTTCATCATAGGTATACCTCAACTATGAGAGACAAAATGAGAAAAAAAATCCAGAAAATCACATTGTCTGATTTTTAAAGAATTTATTTGCAAATCATGGTGGAAAAGAAGTATTTGGTCACCTACAAACAAGCAAGATGTCTGGCTCTCACAGACCTGTAACTACTTCTTTAAGAGGCTCCTCTGTCCTCCACTCGTTACCTGTAGTAATGGCACCTGTTTGACCTTGTTATCAGTATAAAAGACACCTGTCCACAACCTCAAACAGTCACACTCCAAACTCCACTATGGCCAAGACCAAAGAGCTGTTGAAGGACACCAGAAACAAAATTGTAGACCTGCACCAGGCTGGGAAGACTGAATCTGCAATAGGCAAGCAGCTTGGTGTGAAGAAATCAACTGTGGGAGCAATATTTAGAAAATGGAAGACATATAAGACCACTGATAATCTCCCTCGATCTGGGGCTCCACGCAAGATCTCACCCCGTGGGGTCAACATGATCACAAGAATGGTGAGCAAAAATCCCAGAACTACACGGGGGGACCTAGTGAATGACCTGCAGAGAGCTGGGACCAAAGTAATAAAGGCTACCATCAGTAACACACTATGCCGCCAGGGACTCAAATCCTGCAGTGCCAGACGTGTCCCCCTGCTTAAGCCAGTACATGTCCGGGCCCGTCTGAAGAGCATTTGGATGATCCAGAAGAGGATTGGGAGAATGTCATATGGTCAGATGAAACCAAAGTAGAATGTTTTAGTCTAAACTCAACTTGTCGTGTTTGGAGGAGAGAGAATGCTGAGTTGCATCCAAAGAACACCATACCTACCGTGAAGCATGGGGGTGGAAACATCATGCTTTGGGGCTGTTTTTCTGCAAAGGGACCAGGACGACTGATCTGTGTAAAGGAAAGAATGAATGGGGCCATGTATCGTGAGATTTTGAGTGAACACCTCCTTCCATCAGCAAGGGCGTTGAAGATGAAACGTGGCTGGGTCTTTCAGCATGACAATGATCCCAAACACACCGCCCAGGCAACGAAGGAGTGGATTCATAAGAAGCATTTCAAGGTCCTGGAGTGGCCTAGCCAGTCTCCAGATCTCAACCCCATGGAAAACCTTTGGAGGGAGTTGAGAGTCCGTGTTGCCCAGCGACAGCCCCAAAACATCACTGCTCTAGAGGAGATCTGCATGGAGGAATGGGCCAAAATACCAGCAACACTGTGTGAAAACCTTGTGAAAACTTACAGAAAATGTTTGACCTCTGTCATTGCCAACAAAGGATATATAACAAAGTATTGAGATGAACTTTTGATATTGACCAAATACTTATTTTCCACCATGATTTGCAAATAAATTCTTTAAAAATCAGACAATGTGATTTTTTGGATTTTTTTCCCCATTTTGTCTCTCATAGTTGAGGTATACCTATGATGAAAATTACAGGCCTCTCTCATCTTTTTAAGTGGGAGAACTTGCACAATTGGTGGCTGACTAAATACTTTTTGCCCCACTGTATGTGCTGGTAACCCCAATGATTGATTATTATGATATGCTTTTTGTGGAGCAACCCTTCAAGCTACTCCAGAAATTCCAGCTGGCCCAGAGTACAGAGCATAGGTAGTAAGTGATGCCTCCGTGTTGAAACAATTTTAACGGCTTGCCTCCAGTGCCTAATTCAGGGTTCCCGCAAGGGTGCATAAAGTCTTACATGGCTGAAGACCAAACAACTGACATGGCTGCCTCTTCTCATATAGTCTGCTCTGCACTCTCTGATCGCCAACAGGCAACTTTTGTGTCTCTTCCCATAGGGACATCAGATATCTAGAATGAATTTTGCTTTCTCCACAATGGGGCCCGTGTTGTGGCACAAACTGTTAGCAGAGTTTAAGCCAGCCCTCTCCATTTTACAGTTTAAGGAGGAGCTCAAAATTTACTTGTTTATTTGGGTCTTTTAATAGTAATGTTAATAGTTTTAGTGAGTTTAATGTTCTAATTGTTTTAAAATGTGCTGCTTTGTTGTTTTAATCATTTTCACGGTCTGTTTTAATTGTATTTCTCTAAAGGAGTAGGTGGCATACAAATATTCTGAATAAATTAAAATCTTTCCTGTTTACTTACTTACTGACACCACAGTCAGGATTGATTCCTAGCAGTTTACAGTATAATTATAAACAGAACATCATTAAAACCCAAAATATAGCTCTATACAAACCTGGCCTCAATCCCAACTCCAAATTGCAGCAGTTAAGATTCAGAGGCCTTACAGGAGAGCTCGATTTTTACAGCCTTTCAAAAAGATTCAAGAGTGGATGCTAAACATCTTGGAGCACCATAAGAGTACTAGCAAAATGACTAAATGGAATATTTAGCTTCCTGATAGTCTCAATCATGTTCAGGGAAGAATAATTTTTTTGTGAACATACATGTTAAATAATATGAGGAGATGGTGGAGGTAATCTTAAGCCATATCCCTCTATTTGATCCAGAAGAAGGTGTCCTAATGAATTCAAATATGCACATTTGTTTTATCTGAGTAATTTTTGGAATTTTGAGATTAGTTCATTCTGTTGATCACCATGTTTAATGCCAAACCCTCATCTTCTGCTTGCTATCTATAATGAAAAAAACCCTAGAAGTGAGAACCCAGCTTGTTTCTATTGAAGAAGAGGCACTGAAATAACTTGTTTTTTTTAAATGCAAAGCTACAGCTAGAAGCTTTCTCACTGTATTCCACCCAAATGGCTTTTCCATTTCTGCTACTTTTTCTTCTTTTCTAAAGGTGGCAATAGCAACTAGAGGCTCTTATTCTATTTCACCTTGGCTTTCTACATGACACCTGAACAGGAATGCACAATTTAAACTTGTAGAATTGTTACATTTTTTAATGTGACTACTAAATATATGGAGGGTAACCATATCAGTAGTATTTAATTACATTTTAATCAGAATTAAATAATTGAATTCAAATTTAGTTTAGTCCTGTTGCCACTCACTTTTTGGGTTGCAGTTCCTGGCATGACACTTGGCAGCCCTCAGATTCGACAACCTTATTTTCCAACCCTTGAAAATAATCAGAACAGATTAATAAAACTGTAATTGTTTTGTAGAACCTTGCTTGGAATGAAAGACTCTTTACTTTTGAGTTTCCCTCTTATTTTAACATCTGGGGTACTCTCTGTCCATTCTGCCCTTCCATAAAATAGATCTTGTTTTCTAAATTAGGGATGAGCTAAATTATAATCAAATCAATAGGTGCCTGACCTATTCTTGATTTTCTCACAGAACCCCATTGATGTTGGCAATCATGAATGGCCATGTAGATTGTGTCCACCTCTTACTAGAGAAGGGATCCACAGTGGATGCAGCAGACAGAAGAGGCAGGACTGCATTGCACCGGGGAGTAAGTGGAAGAATTGTTTTTGGATTCTTAGGTTACTAAATTAGCTCTACATTGAATTGGTTGAACAAGATCCTGAAAGACTCTTGTAGTCATTGATGTGGAAAATTAGATATTTAAGCATTCCACACTTTCAGCTAATTAGAGCATAGTGGGTAGTTCACTATATGTTTCTCATCTTTTGAGTAGTCACATTTGTCTTCGATTCCAGAGGGCATATTTGGAATTTGCTATACAGGTAGTCCTCACTTACTGACCATTTGTTCAGCCACCATTTGAAGTTATGGTGTTGCTGAAAAAATAACTTTATGGGCCATTTACAACCTTTGCAGCATCCCTCAGTGACATGATCACCATTGCTGTGAGTATGCATTGTCCTGTACCTGACCTGTGTTTTTTTCTGTTTTTCTCCCCCTTGCAGAACAGAGAGATTGGAGAAAGAAATCTCTTCTTCTTGAAACAGATTTCAAGAGAGTAAGCTGTTTGCTCTTCTATGCATCAAGAGCAGTGTAATCACTCCAGCAGCCCCGGGCTGGGAGCCGCAGGTGCACTACACAAATAGCTTACGGTACTCTCTTGAAATGTCTTTCTCTCCAGTATCTCCTCTCTGTTGGGGGTGGGGGGACAAAGTGATTTCTGTAGGCAATCTCTCCATTGTCTGACCCTCCCCCCCTTGTAGAGCAAAGAGATTGGAGAGGGACTTCAAGAGAGTAAGCTGTTTGCTCTTTTACACATTGAAAGCAATGTGATTGCGTCGGGCCACAGGAAAGGGTAAGGAAAAGAGAGATTGCCTACAGAAAGCTACTGTGTTTTTCTCCCCCCGCCCCACAGAGTGAAGAGATTGGAGACAAAGGGATTTCAAGAGAGTGAGCTGGTTGTGTAGTGCACCCGCAGCTCCCAGTCCCAGGCTGTGGTGCGATTGCATTGCTTTCGATGTGTACAAGACAGTAAGCAGGCACTCAAACGTTCCAAAGGGCAGGGGAGTGGTTAGGAAGCAAACAAATGCAGAAGGCATGAAACTGAGTAGTCTTGTCTCATTCCAGCCAGAAAGCACAGTTGCAGTCACATGATTTCCCACTTAGCTACCACTTTGCTTAATGGCAGAATTGCTGTTCCCACTTAGGGTTGTTAAGTGAGGACTACCTGTATGGATATTGTTGTGGACTTGCTTGTGCTGGAAAGGAATATTTAGGCAAAAGGGATGCTAGTTAAGCAGAGTCAATCCTAATAAGAAAAAGAAGATAAAGGTTTCTGTTGGTTATAATCAAAGATTTATTGTTATTATTACATGGCACTCAGATTGTTAGTGAATAAAGAGAATATTTTGAGGCCCTGTTTTGTAAGTCTTTTTCCACTTGAGATGGACACTTTTTCTCATTGCTTACTGTTCTTTTTTGTAGGCTGTTACTGGCTGTGAAGACTGCCTTGCAGCACTGCTGGACCATGATGCCTTTGTATTGTGTCGGGATTTCAAGGGCCGGACCCCGATCCATTTTGCCTCGGTGTGTGGGCATTCTGAAATCCTGAGGACCTTGCTGCAGGCAGCGCTCTCTACTGACCCTCTGGACTCCGTAGTGGATTATAGTGGCTACTCACCAATGCACTGGGCTTCTTACAGTGGTAAGAATGCAGAAATCCATGCATATTTCCCTTTGTTTTTTTTTCTTGTGGCAGGGAGAGACTATCCAAATATCTGTCCAGTTAAATCACTGTTACAGCACTGAGCAAGGTTAATTGTTACAATATGATGTGCTGGTTGCAGCATAACAACGGGTTTTCAACAATTTTATGCCATATGTTTTCCTCAAAGATGATTATATCTCCAGTAGATTCAGTGTCTCAGTAGACTGTAGGAGTTTCTAGCAAACAGTGTAGGACAGACCTTCCCTTCTCCAACTCATGTCAAGATGCTTTAGACTAGTGGTAGCAAATTGCTTATGGCTGGGGAATGCAGTTTAATTTCATTAGAATCCCAAGTGCTGTGGGATGTATGGATGATGTCAGCATTTTCTGCCTACAGGGGCGATTTTGATGGGCAAAATAGGAGCTTTGCAATTCCCAAGCCTTCCAAAAATTCTACTCGAAATCTGCTCTCAGACCCAAAAGGAATGCTGTGGGTCACATGTGGCTGATGGGACAGCTTACTCACCCTTGTTCTAGATTGTATCATGGCCATACTGGCTGTAGTTGATGAAAGGTGAAGCCTTACCATTCCTCTTCAGCGTACTAATCTTTTCAGCTGTTATACTGCAGGAGAATTCAATAGTTGTGGGTAGCTGTCTTTCTGGCAAGCATATCTGCTATCACTGACCTTCTCATTGTGGATCATCTGATAAGCATCTCAGGAAACTGTGGGTTTTTTGAAAACACAACTTAAAGTTCTTGTGAGGGAATAGCAGAAGTTGCTTCTTGGGAATACAAGATCAGAAGCTTTATTTTTTTTTTGCATTAAATCACAGGATTCATATATTGATTTTGATTTAGTTTGTATTTCTGTATTTCAATCCAGAAGAATTTTCTTGCTCTGGGGTACTGTTCTGAAAGGTATCTCACCTTTTGAAACTGAGCTTTTCTTTGTCATGGTTTGCATATCACATTAAAGCAGAAATCCTGTCTTAATCTAGAAGGTGAAAAAATGGCATGCAGCTGATTCCCAATCCTACCCTGTGGGAACAAACCCAACGACATATGCAACTTTCTGCATTTAAGTGTAGCTGAAATAAACACACAGCTATGGGCAAATGCTTGCAGTCAAGCCAAGATTCATAATGCAACTCTAAACTCCAATTTAAATCTGACTTCTAATCTTGTCTTGTTTGGAAGCACTTCACCATAATTCTGAGTTGAACTGTGTTGAAGTGTCAAATTCCTGATTATTGTGATGCTTAGATAAAAGAAGGAACAGTGCTGTAGGAAAGGGTCTGTATGTTGGGTGCATGTCTTGCATTCACACTTGAATTTATTAAGCCAAGATTTTTTGCCTGTTATGACATGTAAACACTGCCTTTGTAACAGACTGGCTCATTTATATCAAGATTTAGAAAAGTGTGGCTATTAATTTCCAATTTCAGCCTGTTTTGAAGTTCTCTGAACTTCTGAAAGATTTAAAAAAGAGCTAGCTCATACAAAGACATTCTTGATTTTGCATATAAAAATGCCAAGGTGATCTAATAAATTCTCTTATCCTTTTGCAGGGCATGAAGATTGTCTTGAATTGTTACTTGAACACAATCCATTTGCATACCTAGAAGGAAACCCCTTTACTCCATTGCACTGTGCAGTGTAAGTTTTGGTAGACCCTTGAGATTAGGTGTATGTTTATGCAAATGCATTAGGATCAGCCCTAGTAAGCAAAGCTAGATGTGGATTTTCTTTTCAATTAGAGTTTGAAACTGTCTCTCAAAGCTGCATTCCTGCTCTGGATAATCCTTATGCCAGGAAGTAGCTATTGAATTCCCAGAATCACCAGTGTATGTGTAGAACCTCCCTTGGTGCCTCACCTGACTTTTAGGTTTTTAGGATTTTATAAAATTACAAATAATGATAAATGACAGAATGAATGTGGTAAAGCAAAATGCCAATTTTCAATATCAGCTCTCTTTCCAAGAGTACTTCTGGGCCTCAAATGGACTGCACTGGAAGTCTTAAAACAAAAATAAAATTGGCTGTTTTGGCAGCCCAGACCTCTCACAAGAAATGTACTTGCCCAGAAAAGAAGACAAAGTTATTTTTTTCACCCAAAAAGGAAGTGGCTAGCAGGGCATTAAAGTTGGTTTTAGTGGTGGGGATTTTCTCGAAGGGACTGTTGTCCAAAATCTGAAGTATTTTGACTGCCCTGAAAACCCAAAAAATTGAGTTTTCCCCATCTGTTTTGGACCTCTGAAACCCAGACTCGGTAGAGAGGTCTTGAAATACTTTTGTACCTGTGTGTCCCCCCGAAATAAATAAAACCAACCCATGCTAACTTACTTGCTTCTCACTCTTTCTTTCTTCTGCAGAATTAACAACCAGGATGGCACTGCTGAGATGCTTGTTGAAGCATTGGGTGCCAAGATTGTTAATAGCAGAGATGCCAAAGGAAGGTGAGTGACTGTGTCTTCTTGCTGGTTGCTTTTGGTGGACACACTACTTATATTACCCCCTCCTAGAATTCATTAGATATCCTTGATCAGACCATGATTTGAATGGGAGGCATCCCTTAAATATATACTGTAGAAACTAAAGAAGTTTAGCAACATGGATTTTGGAGTCGTACTCTTATAGTTTCTGTCTTATGCAGTGCAAAAACCCAGGGTCCATTCCATGAAGTTGGATGATACGAGATTCAAGACAGCTCAAATCTGGTTGGCCACTATGTGCATCAAATGCTGGACAGATGGGATTTTGAACTGATCCACTCTAGGGATTCTTGTATGTGTGTGGCAGGGGTCCATAACTTTTTCCAGGCTTGGACATGCTCACAAAATTCTGTGTGATTGCCTTAACATTCCCCTAATCTATTGAAATCTCACATGTTGGCAGTCAAGCAATTATTGGGGATCCAGCAGGCACTTCATTTGCCAAGCCTGATCTTGCATTGTCAAATAGTGCTAAAAAATTATTGGTGCCGATCTGTTGTACAAGGACCTATGTTCACGTTTACTATCAGTTTCTTAAGATGTGTGTGTGTGGTGTATTTATTATAGGAAATACATGCTGCTGTCACTAACAATGCAGTAATCTATAGTAAATCATGTGATGCCATTTATTCTTATCCTTTTTTTCTGCCTCTAACCAATATTCAATTAAGTGTCATTTGAGTGTGGCAATTTAGAGTGTGATAGTTTTAATTTGGGTTTTGCTGTGCATTACTGGGCAAGAGGCAGAAAAGATAGAGAGTGTTTCAGCGAATGGTGCATATCTTCTACAAAATAGAGTTGGGAGATAAAATAGAGCCAGTGAGAAGCTACTGAGCTTCTAAAGAAATGGAATGATAACAAAACAGCACAAACTGTAAGGAGTCTTTTTATGGCTTTAAAATACCAAAATAAATAAAGTAAGTAGAATAAAGAGAAAAATGTTACCCTAAATATAAAAATAGCTCAGTTTTTAAATGCAGCATTAAATCTTGGCCAAACTGAATGTTATTGGTCAGTTTTTCCATTGTGTCAATAGAGAGCCAATTTGTATGGAGAGACTGAACACATTCCATCAGAATATAAATTGACACTGTTCTTCCATCATAACAAAATATCTTCTTTGCTACATTGCATGCTGGGTAAATCCAAAGCTTCATGTTGATAAATTCCATGTATTTAGTGTATAATTCAACATTATGTTAACACCTTTATGGCATATTTCTAGATAATGGGCTTGTTCCACTATTGTCCTGTTTGGTTTAATATTTGCAAATTTGTAAATACTTGCAAATATTAAACCAAACAGGACAATAGTGGGAAAAGCCCATATCATGTGAAAATATCCCCTCCATTATTTTAAACTTCCAGAGTAATGATCTTGACAGTCAGTCTTTTCTAAGCATTTTCAGGTGTTCCGTAAATATTAAAAATATATATATCTTTTGTAGAGTTAATCACTTTTTAAAGATCATATGGAGCATACTTAATGGTTTTTTAACTTTTAACTATTGATTTATTAATATGGGACATTCCAAGGAGGAGTCATTTTATTGATCATTTACAACATGAAAGGCATAGCACAGTATAACCTCATCAGATTTGTGTGGCTATATTTTGTGCAGCACTTAGAATGACAATGTTTGCATAGTGATTGAAGGGGAAATGGTGTTTCCCCAATGACAAAATGATGCTATTTGAGAAACTGCGCTGAGAAACTATGGTATCCTTGTGAGAGAAGAACTCCCTAGAACAAAGATGGCGGGATCCTTATGGATGAGAGAATGTTACACTCTTAAACCAACCAACAATATTTTGAAAACAGCGCTATGTAATTTACAATTATGCATCTAAAAATGGAGTTGTTTTTGAAAGCATGACAAATCCATCTTTCCTCTTTTTCCAGGACCCCCCTTCACGCTGCTGCCTTTGCAGACAACATCCATGGTTTACAATTGCTTTTGCAACACCAGGCTGAGGTAGATGGAACTGACCAACTGGGGAGGACCCCTCTTATGATGGCTGCTGAAAATGGCCAGACAGCGGCAGTTGGTAAGTGGTGCATCTTCTGTATTTATGCTTTTCTCTTTTTTGTAACAATGCTATCCTGTTCTTTCCCTGAGATCAGTTTAAGGGAGAGCCCACAAAAATACTAGATAAGCATCTCTGAAGTGTTCTCTTGGCCCAACATAGAACTGATACTGTCTGGTTCAGTTTCTTGCCAAGCTCATTTCTGTTAGATGTTTGGCTAATTGTTTCGTGAAGATGTAGATATTCTGTTGTTTTTTTGGGGACAGCTTTCTACAGTTATTTTCAGATTACTTTTTCCTCCTTAATCTGTTTATGTGTTGTCATTCTTCTGTCTACCATTATCCTAGGGAGTAATTAGGAGCAATACTTGGGCTCATGCAAGCACTTTCATTAATTTTGCGCAATATTTTTGTGCCTGAGATCAATATTTTTTTCTTCCATCGTCCGGAAATAATAACAACATCCTGCTTTCCACCAACATCTGTGACATAATGTGGATTGCTTCACCCTGCCTTACTGTAGGCCCAAGCTTGCCTTGGCTTGTAGGGGGAAGCAACAAGCCCACCTGGGAGGGTCTCTGGTTATTTGAGGGCAGGACTCCTTCTGACCTAGAGGATGGTTGGGAACAGAAGAGCTACTGCTGCTTAAGATCTATTTGTAGTTATCCTTAAGAAATCTCTAAACTATCCCTTTGCAATTCTTGGGTCAATATATTCCATTTAGACGCAATTACCAATGGCCTAATTATGCATATCATTCACAGACGGCTAGACTGATTACAAGTATACAACCATTGTGAAGCCTTCCCCCATCACATTTTGTAATGTGTAAAGGTCATAACTATGGAATGAAGTGGGATGGTTAAATTTCATTTGAGGGTGAAGTGTATTGTCCCATAAAAAGATAAGAGGAAAAGGAAATGTCACAACCTAGTGCAGTGGCTCTCTGTATCCTGAGAAGAAAGACATTTTGTGACAACAAAAGAAAAAGGCCTATAGCACTAGGCTTGTTTAACTTCAGTTTCCTTCCTTTCTGGATAACCCTTTTCTGCCTTGATGCTGGAACTCTGAAATGTCCAACATTGTTCACCTTCTGACAAAAGCCATATTATTTCAGAAGAGGACAGTGACATCAGTCTAATGGTATAGAAGGTTTGTGTCTTGATTGTTAGATTGAGGTGCTCCACTGCTTATTTGATTTTTGCCATTTGCCATTTTAATGTTGGAAGTTGGCTTATATGACTTTGGGGTGAATGGCTATATCTTTTAAATAAAAGTTGGCACTATCTCTCATGTTACATCTCCACACATTTTCAGAGTTCCTGCTATACAGAGCAAAAGCAGATCTAACTGTGCTGGATGTCAACAAGAACACAGCTCTTCACCTGGCCTGCAGTAAGGTACAGTGTCCAAAAATTGGATCTATAAAATAGATTTTTGGAGCCTGTCTTTTGTAGAGCTTTAAGATGTAATGTTGGAAGATTATGATGGAAGTGATGCCAGATGTGATTAATTCACTTTATTTCCAAATAATGAGTTCATATAATTTGGACTTTTACTGGGAAGAAGAAATGTGGACCACTAGATATATATGGGATTTTTTTTTATTTATGTTTATTAGGAATTTTACATAGAGTAAAAGACAAATCAAAGGAAAGGAAAGACTAAAATTATGAAATACAGTAACTTTTTTTCAAGTCATTTATTAAAAATTATAATTGCAATAGTAAAAACTAATACAAACTAAAAGAAAGGTAGAAAAATAGAAAGAAAGGGGAAAAGGGAAAATATGTAAAGAAAAGAAAGAAAAGTAAGAATATAGTAAAGAAAAAGAAAATAAATATATAAAGAAGTTACTTCCAACCTTCATTTTTATACAAGTATAAACAATTTTAGTAACTTTTTCACCTCCTCTTAAATTACAACAAATGATCTCTTCCCATATCCCATCTCTTATCTATAAACAAATCCATAAAACATCACCATTTCAGTCCTGGTGTCAGCAGAAGTCCATTAAGGGTTACCAGAAATAACTTCTCTATTTTAACCTTGATCATATAAACCAACTTTATATTTCTTCTAACAATCTTAATCTTTAGTCCATTCAAATAATGTCACAGAACTTGATTTCATTTCTTCTTTGTCCCTTCTCACAAGATTCTTCAAAGCTTTAACAAGTCTCTTTCGTAAGTCCAATATAGAAAAATTATCCAGATCACTCTCTTGGTTTATTGTTTGTATGTCCCTTTTAATTATTAAAACATCAGCCAGTTGTTTTTTTTAATGTCCAGTATAACATCTTTTTCCATGTCATTCTTGTAGCCTGTCATTTGTAAATCCACTTTCAACTCAGTCTCTGTCTTGTCAGGTAAAACTTGTTCATCTTCCATAACATCTTTTAGACACAGTCTATCCATAGAGGCAGATATCACTGTTGATATTGTTAATATTAACTTTTGACTCCATTTTTCAAAAGTGTCCTTCAGTATTTCCAGTGTTAGAATAATTTGCACCATTCTGTAACTGTTAGTCAAGTTTATGTGTTCTTCTCCTTTAATTGAAATCTTTAGTTCCTTGTAGTGTCCAGCTTTTAAAATCTTATTATGTTTTTTAAAAAATTCAAAACAATTTGCCTTCCCCATAGGAAAGATTCTTTATAATTAATTCCACAATCTTATTTCAAATTTATCTGGACCATTAATCTGTTTATACATTTCTAAAATCAAAGTCTTAATTCGTTTTTTGCTGTTTATTTCAATTTTTAAAAAGTTCTTAAGGCATAGCTAAAAATTTTCTTTCATTAAGGATTGAAGCCAGACTCACCTGATGTTTTCAGACTTGTTGCTCCTAAGGTTCTAATAGCTGAAAAGTAGTTAATAAGCAATTTCTGAATGTGATTAGAAAAGGAAGTACACGAACTTAGTGTCCTTTTCAAGGTGCCAAATGCAGTTTGAGCAAGATGGCTATTCTCTCGTCTCCCAGTGCTCAAAACCTGCCAGAGACCACCATCTTATGGTCTCCTTGTAAGGAGCAACTGTCTGAAACACCTGTGGGCAATCTCCTGTCTTCTGTTTGTCTGGAGAGGTTCAAAGAGCTGGTCTACTCACTGGCTGTGGTCATCAGCTTCGCTTTTCGTGGAGCCTTCTTCAGTACGCCATTTCTTCCTCCGGAAATGAATGAATGAATGAATGAATGAATGAATGAATGAATGAATGAATGAATGAATGAATGAATGGTAAAGTTATGAAATACAGTTATTACAAACTTATAATCCATCATCCCTCTTAGATATGCAAGTCCCTTCAGCCCCTCATTTAATCCATATCTTTTTTAATCTTCAAACCCATAAATCATCATATATTTTTTTTCTTCTTCTTTCAGTAAAAAGTCCATATGGGAATGGGTTTTGATGGTTGTAATAGGGTGATAACTGAAGGCCTAGAAACCTGCCTAGTGAATGCTAAAACCTTGAGAAGACCCTTTTGATGATAGATAGGCAATATTTTCAGAATTAGAACTTGAAAATTATTAGGCTTGTTCACATGTCACTTAGCCATAAAATACTTAAGCAGCAAACATGCCTTAGAGCCCTGTGATGCCAGCTGCCTCAGGAATGTGAGAGTGGTATAGTTTCTAAATTATCTGTCTATGGTTTGGCAGTAGTTAGGTTTGTCATCTGAACATTCCTGCTTCTAGCTAACTTAATCTAAGGTAAATCTATTGCAAACCATAATTTTACTCTGTCGCTTGTAGTACTCAGAAATAGCGTCCATCATATGTTTGGGCAACAATTGCCATACCAGTGACAGGTGATTTGGAAGCTGTACCTCTTTGGCCACAACCAGGAGAGGCTGGTAGCAGTGCATAGGACTCTCTCCCCATTTGTCTTAATATTGTAAATGGTTTGCAGTCTGTATGTTAAGAGTTCATTTTACTAATGGTGATAGATAGCCTACTCTGCCAGTGAACATGGTGTGCTCTTAAATTCTGGATAAGTGAATTTTTGCCCTCTACAATTGATTTCACAAATCTTATTGGTAATGCTTGAAGGAGTACAGGTTGGCCTTTAATAGCCCCTGTCTTTTTTCCTGTTTTACTGCTGAGCTCACATATATAATAGAGTGAATGTAACTTCATTTTCTCCCACAAGGAGACAGTGTAGCATAATTTCAGGTAGAAACATTCCATCAGACATACAATATTTTCCAGCTCAGCTGTCATACTTTAACCCTCCAAACCATTGCTTAAAGTCCAGAATTTTCCTACTGGGGCTTACATACTCCTGTTTCTCTTCCATGTTAATTCTGTTCTTTATATCCAGATTTACTTTGTTATAGTCCAGTGTGGCAAAGCACTGTTACAGGAAACTTGCATGAAAGGGCATGATAAGAAACCTATGTCACATTCCTCATCAGAACTAAACCACAGAGCTGAGTGCGGTTTAGGACTTGTTTTATCTTTTCTTTCCAGGGTCATGAAAAGTGTGCCTTGTTGATTCTGGGGGAAACCCAAGACCTTGGCCTTATCAATGCAACAAACAGTGCTCTACAGATGTAAGTATTCACACAGCCTATGGAAATGAGCAATTTTTTTTCTTCCACTTTGTTTCTTATCAAATGCCACTCAAAATGAGTCGGGGAAAGCATCTTGTTAGCTGATTCTAATGTGGGGAGAAAAATCTCTCCTGCATTTGGGAAGACATTTTGACTATTTCTAGCTTAAAGATTTTAACTTACTAGGGATTGGTTTTACAGGTCAGAGTCCAAAAACAACAGATGTACATTTAGAAACTCCTATATTTCGATGTTACTGAATTCTACTGACCTGTGCAAAAAAAAAAAAAAAAAAGATTTCTACTACCCTAATTATGGGAAGATTGAATGTGTTTTCAGTATTTCCTACCAAAATACGGCTTTGCATAAGATGTTGCCTCAGTTTGAATGACTAGCCCAGTATTATTTACTCTGATAGGCAGCAGCCATCTAGCTTTCAGCTTCCTTTCAGACAAATTTCAGCTATATTCTAAAGGAGAAGCCTTGACTAATATATTCCTCCTTTTGGCAATACCTTTGACTGTTTTTCCCTCCTTTGGAGTCAACAGTCAACTATATATTTTGGGGGCAGTTTTTAGGATTATTACTGCATGTGACAATTGTCCTAGCTCTTCAGTATAACAGCCTATCACAAATGTCTTTCTCTTAAGTGTTTAAACTTAAGCTTCTAAAAACTAATGGCATGAATATTTGTATGGACAACAGTCTAATAATCTTTCAGTTTTACATGTCTTGAAAGTGAGATGTAGGATACTTTTGATTCTGAGATTTAACATTCTGGCAAGGTTCCTTTATCTCTGAGGTAGTCAGTCATACTGAGATTTCTGTTCAATAGACTTGATCCAGGTCACAGTCCTGCTGCTTAATACAGGTTGGTGGGAGGAAATACTTCTAAATGAGATTGTAGAATTGAATTATGTCACAGAGATCTAATTGAATGAGACCTGGAGGCAAAGAGTAAATACTTTCCACCTTTGCCAACTTGGTTTCTCTGCATTAACAGGCAAAATCTGGGGAAAGGACAAAATGTTGCTCCTCTTATGATTAGATGCCAGTTGCCCTGCCTATAGTAGGAATCTTGACCTTACAACTGCAGAACACATGTGCTCCTCCAGCATATTATGTGCAAGCCACACCTCCCTCACATACAGCAGAATAGGAATAAGCAGCTTGCTTGCTATTTTATTTTATTTTATTTTTATTTTAAGATTTGTATGGCTGCCCATCTTAAACAACTCTGGGCCCACAGCTTGATGATCCTTAGGCTGACAAGGTGTGAAATGAAGCTCCATGCCTGCAAGGCAGGCTGAGGGCAGCTGTACTTCGAGCCCCAAATCAAGATGCTGGTCCTCCCTTTGTTTTTCTGAGCCATTTTTTCCCTTCACAAATCTTTCCAATGCCAGATTTTCTGATTGTTACATGGTATATGTTTTTTGATGGCACAAGAAAATGAGGTGTGGGGAAGGTCCTGTGTAGTGAACCGGCAGTGGAATTTGCAAATCCAAGTAAATATTAAATGTTCCTCTTTGCAATGAGGAGAACAATGAGGTGAGCTTGGGGTACAAAGTACTCCTCTTGAATTTGGCCAAAAGCATAACCACCTTTCTCTTCCCACTGCACACAGGCCACTCCATATTGCAGCTCGAAACGGATTGGCCTCTGTTGTCCAGGCTCTGCTGAGCAGAGGTGCCACTGTGCTTGCTGTGGATGAAGAAGGTGCGTATCATTTGCATCTGGAAGCCCTTCTATATTGGGGAAAAGGCAAGGGTTCATTCACTATGTGGAGAACGGCAAAGGTTTGATGCAGTAAAGATACCTACCTTAGCCTGTGTAAAGCAGCCTTTCCAATCTGGCACCCTCCAGATGTGTTGTGACTATCCCAGAAGTTCCAGCCTGCACAGCCAGAGGAATTATGGGAGTTCCAGATGCAAAGGTGGAAGTCTGGTATAAAGTGATTCTTTGTCTCCCAAGACAGAATACAAGAATGTAAACCATTGTGGACAGGGATTAACATAACTCAGAAATAATATTGTAGAGTTGGAAAGCCTGGCTTTTCCTCCAGCCCTTTGGCTAAAGTGGGTGGTGTGCCCCATGGTGGAATGTTTTGTGTAAGTGAGTGTGTTATTCTGCTCCTGCTGTACATTTGTTTTTTTACGGTGGTTCTCATCTGTTTTTAGCATTTTTAGAGTCAATATGGAGTCACGTGGCTTTATAAAAGTCCTGAATATTATAAAATATGGATATAGAGTGGCTTTTCTCTCATATCCCACAGTATTGGAACTCAGTGACAGGCATTAATCACAGAGAGATTCCAGAGCAATTAAAATGCTTTACACAGCACTTAATTAAACTCTGGCGTTTGTTGCCATGAGATGGTGTTGTGGATGCTCCACCTAGATTGTTTGAAAAAAGGATGAGGCAAATTCATGGAGGTTATGGCTCTCAATACCTCCTAGTCTTGATGGCTATCTCTTCTGTTTCCTGAACTGTAGGCAGGACGCTTTGAATACCAGGGCAAACAGTGGAAAAGGCTTTTTTCCTCTTTGTATTTGGAAGCTTTAGGGATACAACTGGTTGGCTACAGTTGTGTGAATGAATTGTGGCCCTGATATTACAGGACCTTATATGTTCTTACACACACATTCTTGCAGGTTAAAACAGTACTCCCATTTGTGCCACCCTTCATTCACATTTGAGCAATGCTGTAGTCCTTATTCACTCGTTCCACCCTTTGCATGATGGTGATCCTGGTTGGGGATTATGGGATTTGAGCTCATTCCAGATGGCAGTTTGGGGAATGCCACTTTACTATGGTACAGATATAGGGCAGGATAGAAAAAGTGACCTTCACAGCTGAGGATGCAGAACTACCCAAGAATTGCCATTATTGATTTGACATTGCAAGAAGCATGGCCAGGGGCGAGCTTGCATCTCCTCCAAACCCAACGCATCATCTGAGATGGAATACCACTGTGGCAAAGCCAGTGCAATCATACTATGTGGGCAGGGCAGGGATGGGGGAAGCCAAAGAAGTGCTTGAAATGGAAACAGTGGCATCTTAAAACACCTCTTTCTGTTGACAATATATAGCTGATGTTTATTGCAAGGAGTCCTGATCATATAGTCCAAGTTGGTCATTTAACTTGTAGTCTGGTGGCCTGCTTTCCCCAGGAATATTTTCACTGTTGTTGTTCTTTGGAACTGAGTTGGTTTCTCTTTTCCAGGCCATACCCCAGCCTTGGCTTGTGCCCCCAACAAAGACGTTGCTGACTGCCTGGCACTTATCCTTTCCACCATGAAGCCTTTTCCACCTAAAGACGCCATCAGCCCTTTCAGCTTCAACCTCCTCAAGAACTGCGGCATTGCTGCCAAGACAGCCGCCTGCAGTGCCCTGCCCAACGGGAACAGCTGCCCCTACACCAAGGATAGGCACAATGCCATCGGCTTAGATGGCTGTTATTCGGAATAGCTTAAAAACGATGATGGGTGATCTAGTATCTCTTCTATTTATTTAGGAATTCTATCAATATAGGACACTTTAAAGGAGAACAAGACTGGGAATGGGCCTTCCGAAAGGTCGTAGGAACCAAAAAAAAGAAAAGAAAAAACTAGAGAAAACTGCTTCTGCATCCTACCTAGATTCTTGCTTTGACCACTAGCATTTCTTTTGCTATCAAAATTAACAAAAAGCAATGTGGGTTCTCAAACAAATTCATCATTTTGAAACATTCTGTTTAAAATTATCCTATGAAACTTTAAAAATCTGCTTGTATTCTTCCTACCCCTGCTGTTTGCCAAAGGGTATTGCCCAGTGCTTCTGAGTTCAATGTTTTAAGCAACCCACCTTTCTAAGTCCAGTTCCTCAAGGCTCGATGCTTTTGAGTGAAGAGCCAATTAAATCCATTTCATGCAGGGGGTTGCAGCATCAGCTGAAGGACCTGAATTAGATCCTCTTACTAACTGTGAGTCTCCCACACTTCCCATCTATCAGGCAATCTTATCATTCGTGATCACTTTCTGTGTGCCCTCAGAATAAAAATATTTCTGTGGGACTTTGCAGTCTAGGCAGGGAGCAGAAGCCTGTATTGCTGCTGCTTTTTGTTTTGCATTGAAAGGAGGGCAAGGAGGGTGATAAATAAGGGACCGTCAAGAAGGGCAGCAGCTCCTGGCAAAGTGCCACTATCACTGCTTCTTCCTGTATGGTAATTTGTTTTTGTTTGTTTGTTGTGCTTGCCCTTTTTGATTCCAGTGAAAACACTTGAACTGAGAACTACTGTACCTGGACACGCTGATACTTTAGGCAGCTCATATTCCACTGTATGCAACATGGATGCTATTGCCCAGCGAATGCGGTCCTCTTTAAGAACTTGTGTATGCGCTGCCAGAATTATCCCAACCACATCAGGCACTTTAGGGATCTTCTGTTTTGGGAGGCTAATTTTTGTTGGGAGAGGGAAGGCTGTCGGGGTTGCGAAATGTTGGATCCCCAAAAACAATTTTCTTTGAGGTTCCCCCCGCCCTCCTATCTCTGTGTTGCGCAGTGTTTCCCATTAGACAAGTCAGTGTTGCCTAAAAAAGTTATTTATAAAGAAGCAAGCATTTATCTTTTGAAAAATAGCAAAAAGAAAAAAAAAAGAAAAGAAAAAAGCTTTCTGCAAGGAGAACAATGCACTTCAAAATCTTACAATCCTACATTTGTATTTATAATTTTTCCAGCTAGAATGACATCCAGCAGGTTTCATTAGGGCATGTGTTTGTGTGTCTGTCTGCCTGTCCATGGGTGGGGCTAGTATGAGTGTGTATTTTTTATTTTAAAATTCCTATTTATTATGCATTTGAGTGTATGCACTGTTTTTCTTTTTGTACTGTAAACTGTATCGTGTAGAAACTAACAAAAAAGATTACCATATCACAAAATATGTTCAAAGCCAAAGATTGGGATGTAGCAATCAGATGAAGGCTGCTGGGGCACATCTTTATGATCTAATAATCTTTTCCATCTGTTTCCCAGTCCTGCAGTGCTGTGCTAGTCTTCGGGCTGTGTTTGGCAGAACATGTGGATTTTAAGAATGAATTATTCCAAGGCATTGTATGTTTGGACCAGTGAGATTTAAGGCTAGTAACCCTGAGAAACGACTGGTTCTTATATTCCCCCAGGTTGTCTTACAGCATCTATTTGATTGTTGAGGAGGACATATGAGTCAGCTGTACACTTGAACCCTTCTGCATCATGGTGCATTTTACACTTTGACAATGTACAGGAATTGAAAACCCAGAATTTAAATGGAAAAGTAAACTTTACCTCCCTCGCCCTGGCCTTTTATACTGGCTTTATGATCCAGAGTGGTCACCAATACAATTGCTAGAGCCTTATTTATTTGCATTGTCTGGTTTTCCAAAAAACAGAAGAATCAGGAAACAGCCAATTTAGGGAATGTGGCTAATGGCTAGATCCTTTAAAAAGGAGAGTTGAATCCAGAACTGAAAAAGGATGAAATAATAATAATAATAATAATAATAATAATAATAATAATACTGCAGATAGGAAACAGGTCCCTTCCGTTTGGCACTGTTTGAATTACCAAAGCCAAATTCCTACAGCCAAATGATACAGCCACCATCTTGCCCTTTGCCAAACAGTGCATTTTTAAAGAGGACATCACTTTGTTTTTCTTCTCCTTTTGTTCAGCCCTCCTCGCCCCCCTATGGGCTTTGTCTTTCCCAGAGACCATTGCATGTCATTTGGGATCAGTTCTTCTAAGTACTTGCTGAATATTTTATTGGTTTCCTGCATATGGATAGGTTGCAAACAATTGGGGGCCTTAAGGTAGCGAGTTCTAGTCTTCAAACAAACCTAACAATGTCCTTTGACTAAGCCTTCTGCAGAGACTAGGGCACTACTAGCTTAACTGTTTCTTATTTCTTTGATGCCCAAGGAATCTTAAGAAATCTTTTCATTTTGCAGCTGCCAGATAATGAGCGTATTAAAAGTTTCAATGCACTTGCCAAAAAAGCACAGCGACAGCCTGTTGCAAATTGGCCATTAATGTTTTCACTGCACTATGGTTGGGTTAGTTTTCTCTGCCCTCAGTTACTCCACATTCTCTACCTTGAAAGAAAGTGTTAACCTTTCTACACCAAATACCTCACTGTTGGAATAGAAATGAACAAAACTTGAATTAAAGATTCCTCTTCTTCCCTGTCCCCCACTTTTTAATGCAGAAAGGTCCTTTTCAGCATTCTGCAGAGGGAGAGCTGAAAACAATAAAAACAAAAAAACCACTTGTTTACATATTTTTAGGTACTAACAACTTACAACTTCTTTCAAATTGCCTAATTTTATTTTAGCCTTCTAAGTGCAATCCTTATGCCCTGCCATAGAAGGGTAAAGAGGACATAAGTTGGGAGGCCAAAGTAAGTCTGAAGCCACTCTTGGTCGTTGTTTGATTTCTTTTAAAGGGCTAAATGAATCCTCCTCTAAAGGCTAGAAGCTTGACAGAGACATTTATAAGAAAATGAGTAAGGGAGAGATCCAGTGCTCCTTGTGCTGGGAACTAGCCTGCCTTCAAGGATTCTGTCTCTTCCCACAGATGCTATTGTTTAAACTCTGTATTCCTCCCAAGCCATGTCTTTATGGCCTGGAGGAATGCGGACTCTTGCTGAGAAATCCTAGCACAGATTGTTCTTATCCCAAAAGAGAGAGAAACCCAATATTTTTTTTTTCTTTTATTCCCGTGTATTGAATTGGAGTTGGTTCTATAGATGTTGCTAGCAGTTTTCTGGAATGAATATAGCCGCAAAGGTTTGTTACAATCTCTGCAAGAGGTCTTGAGCCAGGGAGGTGAAGCTCCCCTGGACCATAGTTCTTAGACAGCAGGGATGCTCCCTTCTCAGTTTCTAGGGTTTTTTTGTTTTTTTTTTAAAGCAGGAATGGAATTTGAAGGAAGGGGGAGAAGCTGAAATGCAAATCAGCTTTCTGAAATAAGTTTCAGAATAAGGGAATTTCCTAACCCTAGTGCCACATGGGTTAGGTTGGCATCTATTTTATTTCAACTTATGTTACCTTCTTATATTAGAACTGCCATGGGTTTGTGCAGGACTTCTTTTGCTTAACTGAAGAAAAATAATCAGACAGGATCGTCTTTTTAACTGCATTCTTGCCAAAAAGGCATTCCCTTCCTTACATTTCACCCTAAAAATTGAAGATATGACAATCAATGTGATCTTTTTAAGGGCTTCAGCGTTCTTAGCTCTGTAGCATCACACATTACTATATTTCTTGTGTTCCATTTTAATCCTGTTTTTTTTTTCCTTTTCCTTAATGATGATGATGATGAAAAAATGGGAGTGGAAACAATTCCAGCAGCGCATATCTAAATTAATATATTTTGTTGCTTTTTTAACAAGGAAGTGGAGGCAGCAGTTGGGTTGGGCATGAAGAAATGTGGCCAGCTCTATTTTAGTTGCCAGTCTTGTTCTCCTTTAATGCTGTAACATGTACATTTTGACAGCACAGCTTGACAGTTTTAAGTAATAATTCAAATGTCTGGTGGTAATAACTTGCATTATTGTGCTAAGATGAGAATTGGTTTTCCCTGGTGCATTTGTAAAAGAGGGCTGGAGGCAAACTTCCTTTTTTACTTCCTCTCTTTTCTCCTGCCCCCCCCCCTTCCCTCCATTTGACTTCCTGGTGTGCAGTATTTTACACAGGGTTGGGAAAAAGTGGGAAGTGGGGCAGAAGAGGATCTCGCTTACAGCTTCCTGTTGCCACCTATTTTAGGAATGGCATAAAATCTATTTTAACCATGCCTCTTTCTTTGCATCTTAGAAGACCCTGTTCCTAACCTTTCTGGATTTTCCCCCCTTTTTTCTTTTCACTTGTCTCAAAAGCAATCATGGAGCTTCCCTCCTTAACCTATCCAAATACTGTAAGGAAGTTTTTCTCCAACCACCTTTCTCCGAAGCACTTGCTTTACAAGTAAAAAAATAAGCACTTTTGTTTAAAAGCATGAGGGTCTAATTCCCCTTTTTATAGCAACCTATAGGAGAAAGGCCAGCAAGGGGATACGGGATCAGGAAAAGCCTATTTTCCTTTTTGTTTCCCCCCCACCCTGCCCCCCTTTTTTTGGTCTATGTTGCATGGGAGGGTGGGTGGAGAATTCTTTTAATTTACTTCAGGGCTCTAGAGTCATGGTTCTAGGGTTCAGAGAATTAGAACAAAGGGAAATTGTGTTTTAAAAAATAAACAGCACAAATACATTTCAGCTTGACAAGTGTATTTGCACTGCCATTGTTAGATAAATGGGCCTTCCACTGGGAGCCCAGCTGAGCCATATAACTATTGACAAACACTGAATGTAAATGTCCTTGTAGAGGGCAAGTACTGAGAAGCGATAAATTGATCATATATTCCTAAGTGGGCACTTCAATGAATTTAAAATAACCAATCCTGATAAAATGATGCTGTTCCTTTTTTTTTTAAATGACTTTATTTTGTTTACTTTTCCCGGAAGTTGCTGGAGCTTAAGAAAACCCATTTGTAGCATTGTTATTGTTCATTACCTTTACATTTTCTTTGTCCTCTTTTCCCGCCCTGCCCAAGGAGTTCAAAATCATGGAATATAGACATCCCCCTCTAATATATCTAAAGAGCTCTAAGGTAAGAGATGAATTATGAACTTGCTGGACTGGAATCTGTATCCCTGAAAGTGATGTGTAAATTAGCACGCAGAACCCTTGTACGTTATCCAGTCTGGTTTCTTGGTTTGGAACAGTGGATCTCCAAAGGGGCCTGTCTGCCCAACGTCTTCTGTATAGACTGAATGTGCAGAAGACTTTGAATCTCCTTTAGGGCTAATGCTCACTTTGTATTGAGAGCTAGGTCTAAATGTTTTGGCTTCCTTCTAATAGGAATGAAACAGTAGTTCCAAGGACATATCCAGAATACCTTGCAGATAGGCAAGTTGGGGTGGAAAGTTTCCCCTGATGGTAGGCATTTTAAACTCTGGGCAGCATAAGGTATTCTGGAACAGCTATGAACCTTGATGTGAGTAATCTTTTTAAAAAATTCAGTTACTGAAACAAATATCTGAGCAAGCAACCTTCCCTCCTTTCCTTGCTGAGTACTGGAAAGTATATTTATATATCCCATATTTATCTCTCCTCTCCACACTCAACATATTTTTCTCAAAACATTTCAATGTAAAATTGTTGCGCAATTCCATTCTGATTAGATATTCTCCCAATAGTGCCAAAGAGATGACAAAGTCAGGAAGATGGTGGAGAGAGATTTGGTGATCTTTCAGTTAATAGCATACTTGGCTTTTTAAAAAACAAATTATTTAAGCTGTAAACCCAATTCGCTTTGCCTTGAGCATATTTTTTATGTCCAGGAAAATAGCCGGGGGGGGGGGGAAGAACCACCATCTGTATTGGAAATGTAGATGTGAAAACCTTGAATTGTTTCATTATTTAAAACCTCCTCTTGGCGGACTTTTTTTTTTTTTTTACTGGGTGCTTCAGTATCAAGCATGTAGCATTTGAGAAAAATGTGACTTCAGCATCATTAACTACTACAAAACAGTCAATGAATATTAAAGAAGAGATGGGGATATATAGATTTTTTTCCCCACTGAAGCAAGGAGAATGTTAATTGAAGTTGGGATTCTGTGAACTTTGGAGCAATGATTTCATTTGAATCATGAACTTGGGGGTCAGAGAAAAAGTTCTTAATGTTACAAATAGGTAGAAAATATTTTGGGCTGGGGTGGGAAGGGGATAGATCTCTAAGGACTCTGTAAGGCATCTGTAGCAAGTTCTTAGTGTCTTTCTTTCAGTAATCTATGTGTAAATGCTGCACCTATGTATATTATGCACATAAACATTTCTTTGAATAAGATAGGACAGACCTCATCACCAGTCAGGTATAAACTACTCTTCCTCTTTTGTGTGTTGGTTTTCCTCTGTGTGTATGTATGTGTGCGTGCGTGTGCGTGTGTGTGTATATATATATATATATATACCTGTATGCGATGAGCATCTTTTCGAATTCACTTTTGGTGCAAAAACAAAAGGGATTAAAAAGAGAAGAAAGAAAAATAGCCTTACTTTTAATTCCAATCCTATCTTAGTTTGTCAACTTGAATATAATAAAGCAGAATTGCATGAAAGTCTTTGAAACTAGCTGAGCCTTGTGTGCACGGTGAGTGGCAGTAAACTTTTTTCTAAACAAAAATTAGTATGCAATTTCAGCCACACAGCTTTTAGAAAAAGTCCTGCTTTTTGTTTTTGTTTTTTTTAAGAACGGCGCAGGGGGGTTGATTATACCAGCTTGTGCCTGCTTTGCCTTCTCAAAAACTTGGGAATTAGTTCCCACTCAGTCACCAGAAGAGAGATTTCATAAAGAATCTCACATTGTAATTTTTTTTTCATGAAACCAGTGTTTTCCAGAAGATGGTAAGACCTTTGTTAACCTTTTCAGAGGTACTGTCAGTGTACCTCAGAGTGTACTGTCAGTGTAGATTAACAGCATGTTTGATTATTGAAGATAATATTATCATGGGGGTTTAGGAAGGAAAATAAAGAGATGCCTTTTGTAATACACCAGGAGATGGTTCAGATTATTCCTTTGTCTGCTTCCAAGATAACTGCCCTAGTGTTGCATCCTGTTTGGCCTGCATAAATTATTACTACATTTTAGATACAACTGCATATTGCACTTCCATCAGCAATAGGGAAAAGGCAAAAAATGACTGGAAGTGTGGAAATTATTCCAGTTGGTCTTTTGACCTGCACCATGGATATGTTAATCTATTGTGTAATTTTTGTCCCAGTCATTTGGTTGCAGCACTGTAAATGTGGTATCTCTTCTGTCAACTTGATTATGAGAATAAGGAGAAAGGTTGGTTTCAAGTCCTGCCTCTTTGCTGTGATATGATTAAGGTTTGTCAATGTATAGCTGTCCCCTCTAAATTTGACTGTTCTTGCATGCAATCCTCTATGATTGTTCATCTTTAATTTAGATAATACAAGGATCCTAGATTTTGGGGAGGGGGAATAGATGGAGTAGCTTCACAGAAACAAATGTTACAGACTTGAGAACAAGCTGCCTATGGTTGCATCAGGAAGAAGGTCTTGGTTCTTATATTCTGAGAATTTCTTTGATATCTGAAATTTGCACTAACATGTCATCTGATCAATTGAAGATATCTTAGGCAAAATTGGAAATAGGGGCATTAATAAGTAGAGCACACTTACAGAGATGAGAAGCGTGAGATAAAAGATCAAAACCAAAAGGAAAGTTGGTACCACAGGTTCTTGGAAGTGAACACAGAAAAGGCTTTCCTGTTGTGTTGGGCATCGTGTAGACAATGTTGAATGGTTCGGGCACACTTTTTAGAATCCTGCAGCGCCTAGTATACAAAAGTAAACCCTTTTTGTACTGACAGAAGCAGACAGAGGCCAGTGGAAGAATTAGCAGTTAAAATGAGGAACCAGGAAAGATCAGTGTTGAAGGAAAGATCTGGAAACATAGCTTTGTGGACTGAAACTAAATAGGGCATTATTGCAACCATAGTGTAAGCTGTCAGTTCTCAGTATTTTGAAAGGCATTTTTCACTGGTCCACTTGAAGATATTTATTGAAATGGCTGCTGATAGTTTTGTATGCATGTCCTTAACTTGAACTTTTTGGAAAAATGATAGCGAAAGAAACTTCCTGGAATGCAATTGCAGTTAACCTAGATGTTGTGTCAGTATCTCTGGCTTGCTGACATTGGAGTAGGTGACTGAGGGAAATGCATTTAAAGACAACCTGCTGGCATTTCTCCAATTTGCTTTCCTGCTTCTCCTCTACCTTGAAGTTCACCTTTTGGCACTATCCAACTGACTTCTGATTCCATTAGAATGGGGAGAACGTTGATCCAGGAAGTTAGATTTCAAAACAGAAACAGAAACGGATGTTGTATTGAAAGGATACTCTTAAAAATGTTAACCATTCCAGACGCCTTAGCTACCTAACATGAATGTAGCTTGTTTACTTATGAGAAGAAGCACCTTACAAAGTTATTCTATCTTCCTGTAGTGGAAAGGCTAATAATTTAACCTTGGCAGGATATATAGGAAGCCCGTTTTGGTTGGAAGGATTTGCACTGAAGAAAGGGAGCATATTGGTAGTTTGCTCAAATCCATCTCTTTCTCAAGTATGAAACCTAAATTGGCTTCTCCCCCCCCACCTGTCTCTTTTATTGTTTTAACTTCACTTACTCTCATCCTTCATCTCATAAAGAAAGGCAGGCAGCTGATTTAGGGTTTCTTTTTATTTCCCCCTTCTCCCTGCATTTTCTCTTGTGTACAAGGTGACAGATCTCTGGTTTTTTTCCTAAAGTGAACAACCCTTAATCATAAAGCCTTATGAAGTATCTCTGCTTAAAGTCTGTGTGACAATTGGAGGGTATTGGATCTCAGGTGGAATAGAGAGATGCAGAACATTAATCTGGCTTCTTTGGTCCTAATCTTACCTCCCTTCTGTTCCCTGCAATCTGTACATCCTACTCTAGTACCTTGAAAATTGGTTGTGGATACAGTGAACCCCTTTCTTCACATGTTTAGTTTTGAGACTTATAATCCAACTCTTCTGGGGTGAGAACACCAGCTTTGGGAAGGCTGAACTAAAAATGTGTGTTAATTCTTGCCAGGGTAGTTTTCTTTCTGCCCTGCTGTAATTTGATGCCATGGTTGTATTGTATAGATTCAGAGCTTTTAAAAATTGCACTAAATATGTATGTGGCAATTTCTGATTTTTCCTTTAAATCTTTTTTTCCCCAAACCAAAAAGTTTCTTCTGTTCCTGGGGAACGGCACAAGTGTAATATATCTGTTATTTGTTCCTTTTGCTTTTTAATGGATCTTGCTTCCTTTCACACTAAAGCAGCGCTCTGCAGAAGGATATAACACTGAATTCTTCAATTTCATTAATTTTTTATTCCTTGCGCTATTCTCTCTTTTACAAATTAATCTGTCCCTCCCCCATATTAATACATTTTATCACAATACTGCTGTTTTCTCTTTTCACTTCTGATATTTGCAAGTGACTTTAAAGTATAGGAACAAGGCTGCAGAGCAAGACCTCAGTCCCAGAGCTTTGGGCCCTCCTAGTTTCTACCAAAAGACAGACATGGGTATATTTACAAGTTTATCTCCAACAGAAATTTAGAAGTAGAGATTCTCCCCCACCCCCACTCCTTCCCCATCCACTGGCTATACTCCTGACTCCCCCACACACATGCTTTTTGGCACCAAATTAGGCCATCCGAAAGTCCAGAAAGAAACAGGTGTGTGGTTCTTTCAGAATTAATGGCTAAGTAGAACATAACTTTGTTCTGAAGAAGTGGTAGAAAAGTGGGGATTACAGGCCGTGTACCTCTGGCTGAAGGGCTTGGCCCTTCTCCCCTCAGCACTTGGGCCTTTGAGAGTGATCTAATTTGGGGCAAGGATAGGGCCTCCTCCTGCATTTCTTTGCCACAATATCCATGATCATAGTAATAAAGCACAAACAGAGTTTTCTGTAGTAGATTAATTAGCAAAAGAAACTGGCAATAAAACTAGGCAAGTGCCCAAGTAGCTGTTTAATAAAGAAATGAGAATTAAAAGCAGCCATGCAACTTTCTATCTCTGGATATAAATTCTATAAACTACTACTATCCCCACAGTAGCAGTCCTTATCACTTTTGAGGCCTCTGCTGCAGTGAGAGCACACAAAGAACATACGCTTTGGTGATTTGGTGAGAATGTGTTGAGGCAAATATGCCTAGATATATTTGGAAGTGGCTTGAACTCTTAGCTTTTCACAAGTTTTATTCTTAGCTCTTCACAAGAATCTGACAAAGGATCTCAAGTTGCATTCATATTTGAGAAGTAATTGGGTTACTAATTGATACATCTGCCTTCAGATTGCTTGTCTTCCAAACTAAGAAAAGACAGGAGAAATGTTACACTGATTCTGGTTGGCTAAGATGTGCTTAGGTATTTTTATGCTAAGAATGCATATGCATTTCTCAAAAAATAGCTTCATAACATAATTTTCCTACTACAACTTTTCCTTTCCTGGCATTCACCAGATGTTCTGGATACCAGCATTCATAATCCCCACCCAGTGTAGCCATTGGCCCACAGACTGGAAATTAGAGAGTTGCTCCAAGAAATTCAGAGGACGCCAACATGGAGAAAACTGTCATGTTGTGTAAATTCCAGATCTAAGCCTCTACTAGAATTGGTATGATGGTGAGGGATGTATAGGGCAGCTCATACTGCCCCCCCCAAAAAAGGAAGGTGGCACCACAGCTCACAGCTTCCTTAAGTTAAACACAAATGTTAGAACTTTCAAGCCCATTCGGATGGGAGAAAACAGTATACCCTGCATGTTGCTCAGAGGAATAAGTTACATCAATGAGACCTGCAGTTTGCTGTGGAAATTAGTAAAATCCTAATGCCCCCCCCCCCTTTTTTTTTGGCAGTCTATTTTGAATCTAGGATTGGGAGACCATGTTGACAATCTAACTAGAGCGTGCCTGCATTTGTTTTTTGAAGTGGAATTGTGGACTTACTATTATTCTTATTACAGTTAGCATTCCTATTGCATGTTTATTTTTAATTACTTCGCCATGCTGTGTCTGCAACTTGGATGTCATGAACGTGGGTGAAGTTGGAAGCTTGTGGTTTTCCTTTGAAGATCAGGAGGAGTTGCTTTCTTTTCCTTGTGTTAGGTTCATGACAGACATGCCCCAATAATGGCCAACCTACTGTTTTACTAGTTGTGGGCTTGTCTTATAGCAATACTTGTTGGCTGTGAGCTTGCAGGCACTTAAAAAGCTACCTGTGTTTGAAACAGATTTCTTCTTTGGGAGCAGCAATAAAGGGGATGGAGGAAGGGGAGGGGGAGTAAAACTGGTTGCTGTGTTGAGAGTTTGTAGTCTGTTCTGTAGTTTGTACTCTTGGATGTTTTGTGTTCTTAGTTCTGTTTTATTTAATTGGGGGGTGCATTATAATGATAAATGGAAGGATTTTGAAGTATTGTGATACAATTCTTTATAAGCACTGATTTCAGCCCCAATGGGAGTTTTCTGCTTGAAAGCTTTGATTACCTTAATTGCTCATGTACTGTACCTTCCCACTGTTGTCCTTGTTGCTTTTACCAGTTCTTTCTTCCTTCCTTGGTTTCTTTACACTGAGATGCACAAATGGTATGTACCTTTTAAGGGACACCCTAATTGTGTTTTTTGTTGTCTAAAGGTAGATACAGCCAATATTTTGTGATGGTATTTGTAGTAAAGGGTGACTTAGATGGTATATTATGTCTGCATGAGCCGCAAACTGTGCTTTTTTCCTTACTCTGTCTTCTCTTCCCAGCCATTTTCTCTAGCTGCAAGTATGCAACAGAGTTGGGGGGAAAGTGTGAGAGCATTGCACACATTGTACGCCTTCTTTGCTGTAGCTAGGGGTGACAGTCTAATTTACATACATGTATTTTCCAGCCTGTCTCCTAAGGATTGACAAAGGCATCTTACTATTGATGCTAACTTTTACTGGATTGTGGAAATATGGTACAGTTCCTTCAGGGTGGCTTTAATTAGCAGAAGATCAAACCAGAATTGGTTTTTTATTTTTGTTTTTTGGGGTTTTTTTTGTCCTTGTATAAATAATGTAAAATCTTAAAATATGAATCCATTCAAACACCCCTTTGCCTAGCTCCTTTTTCTTGGCTCCTGAGCACTTCTCAATTTCTTGCATTTCAGTCTGGGACCAAAACCATATAATATAGTCCTTAATAGCTAGGAGAACCACAGTAAATCCCCAAAGGAAATCTGTCCTATATCCACTTAAAATGGAGAGAGAGGCATTAAAGCAGCCTTTCCCAACTGCTGCTCGCTAGATGTGTTGGATTTTAACTTGCCCACCCTTTGGCTCTGCTGGCTAGGGCGCTAGGGAAGTTGAAGTCCATCCCAGCTGGAGGCCTCAGGGTGTGGAAGGCTGCACTACAGTATTCTTTCTGCTTGACCTGTAACTGCTGCTTATAAGTGGAAGGCTTTTGTCTTCCATGTTGAATCATTTGGTCCAAAGGCATTCAGAGAAGAGTGTATATTCTGACATCATGTCAGTTTAGCATTCTGTTAGCTTTATCTGCACATTTGGGGCAAGGTTTTTAATCCTTGGTTAGCATTATCATAGTATTTTCTCTAACTGCATGGAGGCCAGTGTGCCTCATTTTGGCTTCAGTGTCAGTTCTTCAGGGAACTGAGAGGGAAGTTGCCCCAGTTTAGAAGATGTTTTAGTAGATTTTTTCTTTTCCCTTTGTGTGTTATGGCCATCTGCAGGAATGTAGGACACTTGAGGAGCATTTGGCTCTACAATAAAACTGGTTTTCCTCCTTTTGGTTAAGGTCTCTGTATCTGGGGTCAGAGCCATAGAGACTCCAACTAGAGCAGATCAAGAATTTCCATACAATCTGTGTGAAAAGTGGACTTGGAGAAGAGGAATGGATCTTAGCATTTCCCTTCAAAGTTGCCTGCCCTTTGTGCAAGCACTTTACATTTAGTGCATGGATAATCATATGCAGAGTCTTCATAAGTATTAATTGCAGGTGATCTTAAGGAAAGATCAGCTAAACTGGTAAAATCATGTCTTTTTCTTTTTTTCACACTTAAAAAAACCCCCTAACTTCTATAGTTGAACTGACAAATGAAATATTTAGTTCTGGAAAGAACTCCCGGAAATGAACTTCCATGACAGAGTTTTCTGAAACAAAATCATCCAGTGGTGGCTTTACCACTACAGATGCTCTCTGAATTAATTCTGATCTGCAAAAGTTTTGAATTTGGGATATGCTATCTCCCATTCCTTCTCCTCCTGCTCAGGGTGGAAGAGCTGTCTAGGATTATAGAGATGCCTAAATTAAAAGATGGACGGGTGTCTTGATGTGGAAGTCAGTCTACATTTCAGTAGTTTGGTTTGGGGTATGGAGGAAGAACAGATCTTCATACTACTTCTTGCAATAAAAAACTGAGCAGATCAGGGCACACAAAACCCTTTCTTGCTCTTAAGATGCTTCTCATCTTAAAACACCTGGCAGCCATGGAGTCCATGCAAGGAGGGAAAATCTATAGGGTAGGAAATTCTGTATATCCTCTCTATTTGTGTTTCCTATGATCATCTAATGAACATTAATTTGGGAGGAGGAATGGAAGGTAGTTCTTAGATCAGCACCTCATACTTACTGTATCTGTTTTGTATTTGGGCTTTTGTATTTAATAGGGTAGAATGGGATGGGGAAATAATGTTGTTTTCACCTTCAGAGCACTGAATCTACAACCTGCTGATCAAGACCAGCATGCAACCATGTTGACCTCCTTTGAGGCAGGGGCCTTAATTGGGATGGTTTAGTTAAGCAGATTTTTTTTTAATTGGATGCCTCTATGTGTGTATGTGTATATGTGTATATGTTGAAATGGGTGGGTGAAGATGGGAGTATTGTTTGAACAGTAATATTTTGGGTTTGGGGGTGAAGGATGGGCATTGGAGCAAGAATGGAAGTGCTCCCTATGAAGCATTGCCCTTCTCCATTGGCTGTACTTTTGGATCTACAGTGATTGTGGGGAAGTTTAATTTTGCACCCTTATCTTGCTAGTGTTGGAAAGCTTGGACCAATGTTTAGAAGAGATTATTAAAAATAAGCATTCAGATCAGCTCACGGGCCTGCCTTCTTACTTGCAGACACATGATCTTCCTTCAAACACTGGTTTAAAGCACAAAAAAATGCCCAAATGCTCACTCTGTGGGTGTTTCAGAAAGGGGGTTGTTTGGTTACAGGGCAGGAGTTGCCAAGGCCAGTTCACATTCCCCAAAGTCTGCTTTTAACCCCAGTGCAATGGAAAATCCTGATAACGCAATCAGAGTGTCGCTCTTTTGAGATTGATTGGCAATCTCCCTTTCTTACTGAGCTCCTTGCCCCCATTTCTTCACTGGAAGCAGTCTCTTTCAGTTTAAAAAAATAATAATTATGTTTCCATCAAGATCAAAGTTTTATTCTTAGAAAGGCAGATCTGTCAAACCAACCATTCTCTCTCCCCCTCCCCCCCCCAGCCTGGTTGTTCCATGAAATGAAAACATTATGTTAAAAGATCGATGTAAAATCATACTGAATTAACAATACAGTGAGGTATCACAAGCCATCCATTCCCCTTTCTACACATCTCAGTCTTGCACAGTGTGGAAGCCACCTTGTATAAGCCCTTTACATGAATCCTGTGAATGATTAACCTTTTTTTTTTTTTTGTCTCAGATGATATATATGCATTTTCAGAATTTCTGCATTACCTTTGGGGGGGTTGGGGAAAGGGGTTAACAGGAACTTAAAACTAAATTAAAAAAAAAAAAAAACAAAGCATTCAGACTTGATCTATTTTCTACAATGTATGCTGCGACCAGGTCCTGTTATTCATATTGTGGCTTTGAATCAATTATGTTGATTAAAATGCTGTTGCTTCTATTTGCCTTACTTTTTTCTTGTCTCCAGATACTGTGTGAGTAAAAATACAAGAAATAATAGGTGAAAATTCTTGATGATATGACTGTAATTCCATAATCTGAGTCAAACATATATTTTCAAACCACAGATCATTTTACAATCTGTAAAACACTTCCCCCCTTCTACATCAAAATCTACGTGGGTACCTTTTATACCAATTGGCTTGTGGCCAGACAGGACAATTCTATTTAATGAACCTTGAGGTTCAGAAATATAAAAAATCCGTCCTATGCAGGAGCTCAGTTTTGACTGCTTGAGTTCAAGGTTTATGCATGTCTGTTCAGAGGTATACAGTACATGCCTATTCAGTGTGGTTTACTTCTAGGTAAAAATGCACTGTAGCACTACCTTTAGGTTAAGAGATACATTGAATAGGGCAAAAGAGGAAAATTGGTGGGGAGAGAGCAAAAAAGGGGGGGGAGTATTTTTGCTATTTGAGAAACTAATTCAACTCAAGTGATACCATATCTCAGAATGTAATATACTGGCAAACTTCTCACTAACTTAAGCAGCTATAGAACTAACAGATGAGAAAATCGCATGCTGTATTCTTATGCGGCTATTCCATGCCACATTAAAAACAACTGATTTTGTTTTCAAACAACTGATCAGTAAAGCTGAAATTTATAGCAGCTCTGTTTTCCACATACCCCCCCCAAAAAAAAGCAGCGCCAGAAAATAAACAGGTGCCTATTTCCACCCCACTTGTGAGTGCATTCACAGGAACAAAGGCAACCAGCACAGAAAGTAATCCTGTGCAGATATTGAGGGATTGCCTGCTCAATATCCTGGGTATAACTCCAGGGCATTTCTCTCTAGACCTTGGTGTCCTTCCACCAAACAAACTGAGGGCCTTTAAGAATGTTCTGATTGTGGCTATCAGACAAGCTTCCCCTCTCTAAAATAGGTCAGTTGGGTAGTCCACCTTTTGTAGGTCAGCTGCTTTTTCCCATACATCAGATGTCTTCCTTGCTGTGGCAACAACCTTATGCAGCTGCTTCTTCCAACACTGCTGGGCCTTCCCTGACACCTTGGAGACCCCTGTTCTTTTATTATTTGTGCCGGAGAACTGGGGGAGCAGGGAGAAGGACACCTATCTATATCTTTGGAAGAGTGAGTTTCCTGATTTAAGAGGCTGAAATTCTGCCCCATTGCCTCCAGCAACCTTGTGCAGCATATTATGAAGTGTCACTGGGAGGAATGTTTTTGAGACTTTCTTACAGGTATTGGTAATGAATGCTTCTGACAAGATATAATTTGAATTAAAGACAGCTTCCTCTGCCCTTTGAGCAAGTGCTTTCATGGCTTGTCCTGCTGGGGCTTTTTTAGATTTCATCAGAGGAGACATTAACACAAGCTTGGTGCCTCAGCTTCTTCCTATTCTTTCTGTCTCTTGCAACTGGGAAAAGGGGACACTTATCTAGCCTCAAAAGTGCTCTGTTCTGTATTTGTCCAATGCGCATACCTACAGAAGTCCTTTTTTCCCATCACAGAGAACAACTCTCAGGCTCTTCTTGGACGCTGTCTCAGGATGATGGGTGCTTGAGACGTTCCGTCATGCTTTAACTGCGCAGTTGTGTCTTTGTAACCCTCAAATGTCTAACCCAGAATAACTGCTGCTCTTGAGACCATTCTTTAACCAAAATGCAGTAGGAACCACAAGTACATGGTATCAGAACCAAGGGGCTATCTAGAATAGGTACAGTTTCTTAAATAATTCTACCTTATATTTAAACAATACATTTGAAATAGGCCCACTCTCTCCTAAAACAACTGGCCCCCTCCTCCCTTTAACACAGTATAATGGGTTTTCAACATGCTAATTTTAGTGGCAGAAGTGGCAACCTACTTCCTTTTTATAATGCCAAGCAGGCTGGGTGAGGTGGAGATTTTCTCATTTGGCACAAAGTTTTACTGCCACCATACCCATTAACACGAGTGGGATGGTTGGCAAAAGAGTGGATCACTCTTGCTTCCAGACTTTCTTTTGTCCTCTTCCCCAACTTCCTTGGATGACCCAATTACAGTAAATGATTTTACAGCCTTCCTTTCAGGTATAGGAAGAGGGTAGTCACAACTGATGGCAGAGCCAGGAATTCATTTTGTCTTGCAGCTGGGAATTCCTTTTGGAATGTCCTACTCACTCATCCATGTGGACACCGATATGCTCTTCAAAGAGAGCAATGCAGAGCATAAGGCCGCCTCCAGTGAGAAAGCCCAAGTTCTGGAGAACAAAGTGTGTGAAGGATCTTTTGTTGCTGCTGGTAGGATGCCGCTGCAGCATTTCAGGTAGCTAGAGAACAAGAACCAGCTGTTATCACCTTGGCAACACTCAGAAAAAAAATCCTACTGCAAACTGATAGAAGGGCTCTTTGTCCTTGAAGAGATGGCAACAGCAACTGTATAGTCATATCTTAATCACATTGCAACTTTTGGTACCTGAGTCCTTAAGCAATTCAGCAGCAGAAGGACCCAGGTGTTTTCCCCGTGAAAAACTTTCACATGGCCACTCGTACACCAGGAGGTTTTCACGTTGGTTTATAAGGAAAGCGCCATGTAGACTGAGGCATATTTGTCAAATTTCCCTGCAGTTTGGATTTCAGAGTCACAAGCACTAATTCCTCATGGATGTCCTGCATATCCTTTTGAACTTAGTCTCATTTCCCATAATCTTTGAAGGAAGGAACAACAAGAAGCAACGTGTCTGAAGTTACAGTTCCACCTTTCCTGTTCTACTACAAGCACCAGATGCTCTTTTCTACACAAAAGCTTTGGTAACCCACTTTTATAGTATTTGGGGGAAAGGGAGAAACATTAATATTCCAAATAAAATGGGTCTAAAATCTCAATCAGAGACAAGGTGCTGATAGATCTGAGGTCAGGATCAGAGAGGTGAACTTGACCTCAAATCTATTTCCACTCAGATCTTCCTCAGTTGAAAACTTTTCAACTTTTTCCTGTTGAAAAGTTACAACAGATGGGACTGGTTAGGAGTCAGGGCAGATGTACCAAGAATCCAAAGAATCCTCAAGTCAACACAACGTAAGTTAGGCCAGCTTCTGAGCTGGCCTAATTTTTTCTTTTCCCATTGCTTGCCAGGGCTAAAGCTTTAGATCTGAGAAACAGTTTAACATCCCTGCTGTTTGGGCATCATCTCCTCTCTCTCAGTTTAAGCAATTGTGTAGGATTGTTAGGCTAAAATACCAATTTGAGCTCTTCATAAGGAAAGGGGGAAAGAAAGCAACAAGTAACAAAGAACATTTAATATTCTGTGGGCTCCAAATTTCATTGTGGTGGTTGTACTTGCAGTAGAGAGGCCTAGATTCAAGGCTTCAGACACCCAGAGAGTTTAATGGGTGAGTTTAGGCCCTTAGGTGTCAGCCGATCTTACTTCATTGCTACTTTAAGGATAAAACTGGGGAAGACTCTCACGTACACCACCTCTCAGAGAAAAGGTCAGACAGAAATACAGGTAGTCCCCAGTTTAAGAATTAGTTCTGTTCCTAAGGTCTGTCCTTAAGTCAAATTTGTATGTAGGCCAGAACAGTATTATTGTATAATACTGTATAAGTAGTATTGTGTAATTAACTCGAACCATTGTGTATTTAACTCAAATCACTGCGTATTTAACTCAAATTTGGCTATAATAGGCTCCGTTCTCAACTATGGGTCGTCCTTAAACTGGGCATTCTTAACCCAGAGACTCCCTGTACAATAAATAAATGAGACTTGTACCACACAGAGAGAAATAAAGCACAGTCCTTACCATATCAGCTAGAGCTACATAAAGAAAAACACCAGCTGTGGTGGCAAAGATCCAGGGAGTGACCTGGGAAGTGGTCTGACTGACAATGGTCCCCAACACCGTGCCCCAGTAAGCCAGGAAAGCAGACAGCAGGTTAAACAGCAGCACCCACCGGAGTGACATGCCTGCTCGGAGTAAGACGGCACAGTCTCCTGCCAAAGAGAGAGAACGTTAAGGCTACCCCAATCCCCCTTGAAACCAATAAAGTCTAGGTATGAACCTGTCACAGCAGGACATGACCACTTGCTCTGAGCAAGCTTGGAAATGTGACATGCAAAACTAAAATAGACCCAAAGCAGCAGCATCCCTTGTTCACTCACCTAGTTCATGGGGTAGTTCATGGCAGAAGACAGCCAATGTAGTGCTTAAACCACTGGAGAGTCCATCTGAAAAGGCAGCCCCTAAGGAAGAAGAACTCCATTGTATCAAGGCATGTAAGTCTAAAAGAGCCTGTGTGATGTAGCAGTGATGGTGTTGGGCTAGGAGAGGCGAGTCCCAGGTTCTAATCCACCCTCAGCCATGGAAGTTTCCTGGCAACTGTGGGATGGTCACTCTCTCTCAGCCCGGCCTCCCTCATAGGGTTGTGGGGATGAGGAAAAGCAGGAAGAGGGAGTACTATGTATGCCACCTTAAGCTCCTGAGAAAAGGTAGGATATAAATCTAGTAATAAAAGGGCATCATACATTTTATATATTTTGCAGATGAGTAGGCTTGAGTAATCACATCAGCCTCTCTTCTTTACCCAGTGATTCTATAGCAATTCAGATTATGTGGAACAATCCCACACTTAATTGAGAATCTGCTTAACTCTCCTATAGGAGCAAAAAAAGGTTGATGCTGGCTCGCATTTCAGTCATTCCTTCCACATTTGAATGGGGCAGATATGCCCATCCCCAGCAGCTACTTCCAAAGTGGATGACACCTAGAAAGTTCATTGGAGGAGGGACAAAATACAAGGCTTCCTTCATGAAGTCAAGATATGTTGAGGAGCAATCACTATCACCATATGGAATTCAAATCCTGGATCAGCAGGAAGGTCTTCAGGCAATTGCCAACTCTGACCCGGCCTTCTCCAGCCTGTTGCTTCCACCTCACCCCCCCCAAATCGGTGGACTGCCCTACCCATCACCTTTACATAGTATGGCTGCATGATAATTGGGGGGGTGGGATTTATAGACCAACCTATCTGAAAGGCTCTGGGTGGTCAAAAGCAGTTTATTTTGTCTCAAAAATGTATTTCTTTTGTAAGTGAAGTGGGTTTGGACTAGAAGGTAGGCCTTCTTAGTGGTAGTTCCCCACATTGTGGGAACACACAGGCCCTGGAGGCGCAGCTGGCTTTTTCCTTCTCTTCTTCAGCAACTTCTTTAAAATCACCAAGTTTCAGCAGTCTTTATGAGAATTATGGGTTGTTGTTTTTGTTGTTATTATTATCATTATTATTTTATGTGTGCTGGATTGATTATTGTTTTGTTTAAAATATTCTGTGTTTGCTTTGCTCATGTACACAGCCCAGCCAGTCAGATTAGGTTGTCTATAAATTTGTAAAATTAATAAAGACGATTACATCCCCTTTTTAATGTAAGGCGTCCATCTTCAAACTTTGCTACCTTATGGCTATTCAAGTAATCCTACTTTGACCTATTGAAGAATCTCTGCAGGGAAAGGGTTTTGTCTTGATTGCTAGAAAGACTGAAATGAATCCAAGAAGCTTCAACAGTTTTAGAAATACCAAGATGGGAAATGGACATAGAAATGACATAGAAGAGTATTTTCTTGAATCCAAAGTCAATTGATGTTTTCAAGAAAGTCTCCATTATTTACAATGGGATGTGACTTATTAACAAACTATTTGAGGGTGACCAGAAAGTGAGAGCAGCAGCTAAAACAGGAAAAAAGTGTACACAATTAAACAATTGGGAATTACTGAAATTGTGTGAATCCTTTCATATTACATGTATTGCAACCTGAGTAACTGGAGAAAACCAAGTAATTGGATCTGCAGTTCATAAAAAGAAAGCCTTACTGGGTTTATACAATTTTATACCAGGCACCATGAAATCTGAGGCAACTACTGAGCAATACTTTTTGGAGAAATGAAGGTGGTTTAAAAGAGAAATTGCTGCCCAGCTGAGCTTGTTTTTTCCTTCAAGAACCTGCAAAACCTATTTGATCCCAAAACACCTTGAGAGATGGGGTGGGTGCCAAAGTTTGTACATCATGGAAAATTTCAAATCATTTCTCAATGTTTTTTTTAAATTGTCTCCAACCTGATTCTGTGCAAATAGTCCACTGAGACTATTTTGCTTTTCTGACACAAGAATGTAGCCAGCTGTGCTTAGAAATCACTGACCTATTGCCAATCCATCTGTGAAATTGTGTACCCCATCCCCAAGAATAACCATCCAAGCGATGTCAGCTATCCCAGCTCTGAGGGTTCCAGCTGGGCTGTGGGAGTGACCATGGTGATGTATCTCTTCTGTTTGCTTCTCCAAGCTTGTCCCGTGGCCTTCGGAGTTGTGAATTTGGATGGAGCAGTCCTGGGCTTCATCGTACACATTTCCAGTGTCCTCTTCTGGCACTCTCAAACTCTGAAATTCAGCGCCTGGAGAGTCTAGACCATATACAAAAAGAAAAAGAGCTATTTAACTTGCCCCGTTGACATCAAGTCTTAGGATCTTGGAATGTGTGACCAGGCAAGAACCTAGGAAACTGAGAACGTGCCAAACAATACACATTCTCTAGAGTTACCCCCCAAAACGCAGGGCCATAACCTTGAAACAGCAGTTTGGCCTGGTTCTTAACCTTATTCAGTTTGAGATGCAATGGCACTGAGGTTGCAAGGAAACATGTTAGACTGTTGGCCCACCTAGTAGCCCCATTAGGACCTAGAGAGACCAAGAAAAAGGCTCTCTTTCCTACACAAGTCAGATGCATGCCATTTTGCTGGTGAAGAACAATGCACTTGATGGCAATGGACAATTTCAGAGAGCTTGGGCCAGGCCCTACAGCAGAGGCTGCCTGTCCTCCATCATTTACCTCCATTCCCTAGTCGCCCTGCCTGCAATAGCACTTCCCACTAGCGAATGAAAATGGCCCTTTACAGTTACTGGATGCATTCCAAACTAATGTCTGTTCATTCATGGAATTTGGGAAACATAGTTCCTATAACTGTCTGGCTTTGATAACATTGTGTTAGAGACCCAATTTTAATTTTTCTCCCAGTTCTAAATATATTTAACATTGTCCCTCGCAGCAAGCCTCTGAATTAACAGCTTAACTTCTAGAAACTTCCTCAAACTCAACTTTATCTAAAACTAGCAAGTTCTTCTCCATTATATCATGTCAGCTAGACGTAGAACTGAATCACAATTCTGATGGGACAACTAGTAAAGCTGCTGATGCTAGATACTAACCACTGAGACAGTTTTCCTATCTGTCCAATACCTGAGCAGAAGTAGGGAGAAAGAGAGGCCTTAGAAAACAGCTTCTACTCCAGTGCATACTTTTATATATTTAAAATCCAGTTATTCAAGTGGACTCAAGTGTGTATAATCATTCAGCCAAGGCACATAAATTCCTTTGAAACCAGGTTTCAAGGAGACACACAAAAACTTTCCTGCTAAAATAGAATGCAAAACATACCAAAATGCTAATATGAATTTGAAGTACTGAGTAATTCACAACTCACCTTGAGATGTCCTCTCTACATCATTCTCATCCACCTTAGTAGGAGATTGCTTAGGTTGCTTTCCAGCAGCGCCCTTCTGTCAAAGAAAAGCAAAACTGATGAGCATGTTGGGGATTTGAACCCCACCCTAATGATGCTAGGGAATTTGGTCTGCTTAGAGTGGTGGCTGTAGAATAACGTGGCCACATTTACAGAGATTGTGTGTTATCTCATAAGACATTAGCATATAATACATCTTTTTGCTTATTTGGCTCAGATTAGGCAAATGTGTGTGAATAACACGTGTCTTTCCCTGCCCCAGGGAGTGTTATAATCTAGTGCACCTCTTACCCTCTTTGCACGGACTTGGTTGAGTGTTCCCATGAGATTCTCAATGAGGAAGAGAAAGTAGATGCCTCCTAGCACACAGAGACCCTTCAGAATGCCATCTTCTTCTGAGGACAGCAAGCCATGGGAACTCGCCTGTGCCTGTGCCTGAATAAAAACAATTGAACTGAAGGGAGAATTCAGAACAGAAATTAGTCCTCTTAAACCACCTTAAGAAAGGACTGGAGAGATCGGAGCAAAAATCCCCAACTGCCACCACATTTGCTCTCTGTGGAAACATGATAGGAGTTCAACTCTACTGTGTGGTTCTGGCATCATTTTGAGCACATTCACCTGGGAGCAAGTCCCACTGAGCTTAATAATGGTATTAATTATGAGAAATTCTATTTATATGAAATTGACTAAAAGGGAGGCAAACTGGCAAGAACTGAGGAGCATACACTGGGTGAACCTTGGCAGGTACCTCATAAACAACAACAGGATCTAAGAAGACAAAATACTCATGTGAACTGATGTGAAGGGCAGAAACTCAGTGCCTTAGGTGGGTTTCTCTGCACAAGGTTAAGGTGGTTGGGTGGTATCTGTGGGCAACTGAACCACAAAAGGAAGAAAGAGGGGTGGTACATACATGTGGCCAGAGGTGCAGCAATGCGTCCCCACACAGTGTCCCCACAGCCAACGCCACCAGAAAAGTGAGGAGGAACTGGAAGATTTCTCGACTGAGTAGGGGCACCAAGACGATGGCCAGTGCTGAGGGCACGCTGGTCAGGGTGATAGCCAAAAATCCCCAGCCCAGGCCTGTGGAAAGCACAGAAAGTGAGAGAAGTAGAAAGCACAGCTCTAAAACTAGCAAGTTGCAGGCTTACAGGGTGAAGGTCCTATTATCTCAGGGAGCCCTCTACACGAATCCCAAGGATGGAAGGACTAGAATGCTTTCTTTCTACAGATTGTGATGAGTAGTTTCCTCACAAAACAATAATGAAGGCACAAATAATTCTATCTCTTTTTAAAATAACATCTAGAAAATAGGTTGGAGGCAGGAGATATGAGGAAAAGTCAGCCAGTTTGGTAAAAGAAAAGCTGGATCAAGAGGCAACAAATAAAGACTCAGGCAAATTGAAGCTTGACCATGATGTTATAAGACATTTTCACAGCTTATTTAATTAGGATTTTCTGAGGAACAATTTGAGTTACTTTGAAGGGAGGGCATGGAATATTGTTTTACATATTGTAAATAAGTATACAGCATTGTGGGTTTGCAAAAGAATGTAGAATTCCTTACAAACTTATGGAGAGAAAAGTAAAAGAAGGAAAGAACTGAAAGAAGAAGGGAAGCAATGCTGAAGGTCTGAGGGAGCTGTGGTCTGTGGAAGGGAGGGAGAAGGAGGAGCACAAAACTAACATTACAGTGTGTGAATATATATATATGCCCTAGGAAGGAGGCCATGGCAAACCACTTCCGAAACAATTGCCTTGAAAACTGCAAGGACTCATCCAAGCAGTCACTGCAGAGTCGGTAACGACTGAGCGCAGATAAAATATATATATATATATATATATATATATATATATATATATATATATATATGTATGTATGTATGTATGTATGTATATGTATATGTATATGTATATGTATATGTATATGTATATGTATATGTATATGTATATGTATATAAAAGCAAATTTGCCCTTCTGCAATTTCCACCCAAATAGTTGTTCAAACTTATAATGTACTGACATTTTGTTTCTTTTTCCATTAAGAAATACCATCTTTATGAGGTTATGAAACTGCCGCACCCTTCCCAGCACCCAATTTACCATTTGCCACATCCAGGATCTTCAACTACTCCTTCTGATAAATTAAGGGTAGAAGTGGAAGTAGAAAGCCAACTGCTCCCATGCCCACCCCCAACTACAAACAACAAACACCCCCCGCTCAAAATCATGCCATCAAAATCCATTGATTGTGGCACCCAAAATAGGTGCCACAGTTTGGGAGTCCTTGAGTCTGGACTTAAGAAACATTTTGCTTGAGAATGGCAGGAGGGCTTACCATTCCAGAGGGAGCTCCCAGCCATGTCGAAAGTCACATCGTCCAAGTGCTGGATGCAAACACGGCTATCGATCTGGTACAGCAAGGCTGGGCACAGCAGGGTGAACTGCTCCGGGGTGATCTTCGAGACGGTGTTCAGGCCAAAATTGACAAGCAGTTGAGACACATTGAGGCACTGGAGAAAGAAGAACAAGTTCTGGGCTGTTTATAATAGGAATGAATAATGGGGCTAACCTGGGCTCGGCCCTCCAACCAGGGGGGAACGGGCCTCCGTTGCAATTGTCCATGATCCATTTCTTTGGGATACTCCTGGGCAGCTCTAAAACAAGTGGAAAACTGTTGCCACACTTGGGAGGGGAATTACAGTCACGAAAATGGGCAGGATGGGAAATCAGAAATACGTTGTATTTTCTCTGGGAGATACAAAGAAATACAGTGAACCAAAAAGCAGAGAATATAGAACTAGCTTTCCTGAAAAGCAGAAGTAGGATATTGCACCAGTTGTACAACATTGCTTTTTCTGTGTGAGTGTGTTTGGGCCTGTATGTGACTATATGGATGCCCACATATTTTAATAGCAGCTATTTTTACAGTATGGCTTTTGAAAACAGATGACAGGTTGCATTGGTTCACGTCAGTCCCTGCTGACCGTCTCCTTTTGGGGATCACTGGTTGTAACCGAACTGCTGCCTGCTGCCAGTCATTAGCCTGAAGGCCAGATGCAGCCTGAAGGCCCTGTGTAGGTTGCCCACCCACAGTTCAACTGTGAGTGCAGCACTGAGTGCCCCACTTCAAGCACAGACGCTACGGGTTCTTTCCAAATGGAACATCTGGCCAGTCGGTATAAACAAAGGATCTCAGTTCATTTTTTCCACCTTTCAGACCATGGAATACAATTTGTAAGCCAGACAAGCTCTCCCCCACCACCCGCCACACCTGCTTATTCAGAATAGCTTGACTACCTCCCTACCAGCCCAATCCATTCAATACACTTCCTCCAGTAAGGCAGGGAATCTGGAGAATGACTCCAGCGCATTTCCCTCTTACTGTCAGGCCTAGCCCAAGGAACTCCAGAAGACCATGCAGATTCAGTCCAGCAATGTTTATTAGCTACGACCTCTAGCAAGACTCTTCCCAGACTGAAACTTAGTTCCCACAGTCAGCCAGTGAAAACAGAGTCAATTCCTCAGGGAGGTGCCAGCCTCATCCTCTTCCTCGCCCCTCAGGAGACGAAAGAGCACGTTTCCCTCCCTGAGTCTGGCCTTCATAATTCCATTCCATCACACTTACATCTTCATGCAGGTGATTGAAGACCGAGTGATCCAAGGCAATGACTCCCTCCAGAAGGCTTAGCTTAGAACGGGAAGGCACGAAGGCGCTTTCTTCTTTCCCCTTGCCGGAGTGCTCTGGCCCTTGTCCAGAGCTGGGCTTGAGGACGTGGCTGACCCCATGGAGGGCAGGAGATACTGGGGCACGGATTGTGTGGTCCAGCGGAGAGAATCCTGGGCTGAAGGAAATGTGACATAGTTATCATCTCAATGGGGCAAGACTGCATTTCACTGAAACGTTAAGGAACCGTTTGGACACCGTACGGCTGACTAAATCTCACTGAGAAGAAGAAGAAGAAAGAAGAGAAACAGAACTAAATAACATAAGGCTGCAGGTTTGAGGATGATTATTATTTTCAATGTATACCCCGCTTTTACTCCAGGAATTTATCATGGTGTACATAGCTCTCCCTCCTTCTATTTTTCTCCACAACAACCCTGTGAGGTAGGTTGGACTAAGAGTCAGCTTCTGTGCCTGAGGATGGGATTTGAACCTGGGATGCCTAGTCCCAAAGCGTAATCCGTACATTGCATTCCTTTCATGACATTTTTTAATTATTAGTGTAAAATCTAATCAAACAATATATAGGTAGTCCTCGTTTAGACTGCTGTACAGCAACCATTCGCAGTTATGATGGTGATGAAAAAGTAACTTTGCGACCAATCCTCACATTTATGACCTTCGCAGGTCTGTAAAGCAAAGGAAAGCTGAAGTGAGATTGTAGGCACAGTTGCAGTTTCACTTAGTGACTGCTTCACTTAAAGACCAAGTCGCTGGTCCCAATTGTGGTTGCTAAACAAGGACTACCTGTATCTTTTCTGAATTTATCTATCTCCTCCCAATTTAATGTTAGCCCAAATTGTTTAAATTGATGGCCAACAGAGACGAGCTGCTTCTTCTCTTCTTTTCCTCTTGCAATGGTTGAAGCAAGCCTGTTACTGCTAGGTCTCAGCTTCTTGCAACACAAAATATTTCAACTGCTCCATTTCAGCAGGTTGCTTGGTTCAGCAAGATCAGAACACTGAGGCTAGCAATATGTTTATTTTCCTTGGGCTTAGATGCTGTGCAAGATGTTAGCTGCCGGTCAAGAACATAACAAATACAACGCTTTAATTCATTCATTCTTCAATGGAAATATGTGCTGGCAATTTTCCATTGTGTACAGACGGAAGTATCTTTCCCTTAAGCTGCAGAATCAGGGTTGGCAATTTGTCACAGACCTCCCTTGGCTCTTGCCAGGTGGGTCTCTGCCCCACCTGACTTTAACATTTTTTTCAGATTCTTTCCTTCAGGATAAATAAACCAGAACCAATAATAATCTTAAAAATAAAGAACCATAGCATCAGCTTGATTTATCTCTGGGCTCCACAGAGGTCCTAGAGGTATTCTTAGCAAACAAACACATTCCAGGGTTACACCCGGATGCTTTGTATGGAAGTACATCCAGTCTGCCCAGAACTAAAAGGCAAAGGTACCCTAAAATCCTCTGGAAGGGCCGCAGGGTGGGGAAGACCCTCCCCTGTTTACCTTCCAATAAATGGATCCTTTGTGACTGGCCACGCCCACCTTGGCAGCTACTTTGTGAATGGGCAAGCCCTCCCCAGTGCAGCCATTTTGTAAGGTTGCTCGCTGTGCGCTTTCAGTCTTCAGAATGGGCCCACCTGGAGGGGGTGACACTCTCCGCTTGAGTCTTGGCCCTGGGCTCTGTCTTGCTCAGGTGGTCCAGCGCCGAGTGGGAGTGCAAGTGCTTGTTCTCTTGGACCTCCAGGATGTCCAGATGGGAGACATGACCGTGGCCCAGCTCCTCGTGCTCAATCTCTACCACCTGCACCTTCCCCAGCCCCAAGCTTAGCAGGAGGCGGGTCAGACCCTCGAAGGACAAGGTGCCGTTCTCGCCATACTGCCGAAACAACTGCTGCAAGTAGTAACCCTGCTCTTGGGTGGCGTCTTCGGGCAGAGCCCCAGCAGCTCTGCCAGCCAGCAAGTCAAGCGGCCCTGCCTGGGCAAGACGGCATATGCCCTGCAGAGAGAGCCAGGCCACCCAGAATCTGGCCAGATGGAATCTCAGGGTCTGCTGGTCCATCAACAAGGGCCTGCATTGAAAGGAAAAAGCCCAGAGGTAGAATCCCAGCCTAGAGCAGGAAGAGACTCTTACCCTGGAAGAGAACCCGATCCTGATTTGCCAACACCTGTTAGGACAGGGAAGTCCTTGCCATGACTGGGCACAAGAGGAGAACTTGCAAATCTACCTCCTGTCCTCTTCTCAACCAGTGCAGTAGGAGACGCCGTCTAAGCATCGGTTCTTGACGGAACGCCTTGAGGGATCTTAAAGGATTTGGGCTTGCACAACAAACAACTTTATTATTTCCTCATGTTCAGATCCATGTTTGCGTGCAACTAAATCTTGATAATTATTTATTTATTCGTCTATTAAACATTTTTCAATACTGCCACAATCAAAATTAATCTCCTATATTTCCATAGGAAATATACATGCATGCACACCTGCGTGTGCGTGCATGCCCACACACACACATGTGCATGCATGCACGCATACATACATATATATATATATATATATATATATATATATATATATATATAAATACAAAAATAAAAACACAATGCACTGTACCTCAGTAAAATGAGGACAACATCAAGTCAAATCAAATCAGGGGAAGGTTCTCCGAAACAGCTCGGTCTTCAAGAGCTTCTAAAAGACCAGCAAAAAGGGAGCCAGTCTGATGTCTGCAGCGAGGCTGCTCCACAGGGTTGGTGCTGCAACAGAAAAGCCGCACTTTCTTGCCCTTCACCCCCAGTGTGGGATTTGCAGAGTTTCTCCTCGGTATATTTAACTGGTTGGGCCAAAACTAGCTGGAGAAGGTGGTCCTGAAAATATCCTGGCACTAAGCCATGAAGGACTTTTTAGGTCAAACCTAGCACCTTAAATTGGACCTGGAATTGGCAAGCCGTGCAGGGTCTGCAAAACTGGTGTTGGTAGTTTGCACAAAATAGCACGACAATGAGAAATGTAGAAGAGAGAACAGAATGAAAACAGCGTTTCACTTTTTACATCATTTTTCTTTTCCACACCACACATATTCAGGGTGGTCATATGAGCTGAGCTACGCTTACACTTCTGTGTAATATTTAGTTAATCTGCAGCTGGGCAACCTGCAGCCTGCATGATTCCTAGAGTGCTCCACCCCACAAGATCAGGTTGCTGAAATTTGGTTTACGAACCTCAGTAGGATCACCTTCGCAGACCAGGTTAAGCCAAAAGGAAACTAATAACATTACGGCTTTGTGCGGTACAAGAATCCACACATTGGATTGCAAAGCCAAAGCAGGGGTAAAGACTGATTTTTAAGTGGAGCCTTTTCTTCATTAGTCAATTTCTTAGCTACAATTTAAGCAAAATAATTAATGAGGCAGTATTCCCCACAAGCCCTGGTCATCTCCCTGACCCAGAGGTTTCATGAGTCCTCCAGAAAGCAGCTGCAAAGTTGTACAAGCAAACATAAATACGGCTGAAGCAAATATTTAAAGAACATAATTGAAGTACCTGACCCTCTCAGGAAGCTCCAGCTAGAATAAAATTTGGAATTGCTGTCCAGCCTTCAACCGTTTTGAACGTCTGAGTAATGGAGCTCCAGATCGGATGCTTGTGGATTATGTCAAGTCTTGGTTGGTGCCTGGTTTTCTCCAGCTGCACTGAACACCCAGTCAGACAGCAGCTCCAGCGCAAATAATAATAATATCGGATTTTAAGAGACAGCAGCACTTTTCAGACTTTTTAATTGGAGCAGTTTTGCTTTCATCTGGGTTTAGATCTGCCTGGGCGATGGGTGGACTATATTGTAGCAGAGTAGGTGGGCCTGCTGGGCATTGGCCCCTCCTTCTGTAAAACAACAGGTGGGAATTGGGGGCATTAGAGGATTTTTGGACTTTTCCCAGAAATGTGGGGAGATAAGTAGGAACAAACACCTTGTTTTGGGACCTGGGGCTGACAAGGAGGGGGAAAAGAGTTGAGTAATTGGTCAAAATGTAAATATGCGTCTCTTTCCATGTGTACAGCTACCCCTTCGGTCTTTGCAAGAGATACAGGGCTCACTGACCGCTAGGGAGAGCTGCCTGCCTTCACCCGATGGGCCCCGGATGTGCTAAGTCAGGACACATGGGTGCAGGGCCAGTGGGGATTCACGTGGCGGATAGCAGGTTAGAAAAGTGAGGAAGCCATCTACATCCATTTCCAAAGGCAGTTTGTATAAAATAAAAGTGGATGGGCTGCTCATACGATAGCCGATTGCGGCTGAGGCTGTTTACCTATTTCCCCTTTTCAAACACTCATGGAAGCTGCCAGTTCGGTTGAAGGGTTAGGGTGGATGAACGAAAGCATTTCTTTGTGCAATCACTTCATCAAACTCACTGCTTGGAGGTGACTGTTTTAACAGGGATGAGATAAATTGATTATGGAGAAATGTATTAACTGCTATGGACCAGAGTAACTTAATAGAGCCTCTAGCTTCACAGCCACTCTACCTCTAAATACTAGTTGCTTCCTTTGAAGGCAAATGATGCAAAGTAACCTCTAGTTTTCATTTGTTGCTTGCAAGCTTTCTGGAAGCATCTGGCTAATTACAATTTATGATGGACCAGATGGAAATTTGCTCTGATCCAGACAGGCTCGCTGTGTATTCTTATGCCTAAGGCAGTGTTTCTCAACTTTAAGATGTACAGACTTCAACTCCCAGAATTCCCAAAGTCCATACATCTTAAAGTTGCTGAGATTGAGAAACACTGCTTTAAGGCATGGGAAATTGCCTCCCACCAACTACTGGTAATCTGCGATTCCCATCAAGCTGGTTGGGAGATGGATAAAGATGATGATGGGAGCTGTAGTCCAAAACCATTTGGAAGGCTGCAAGGCCCCTTGCATTCTAAGGTGTCTGTATGGAGTCAGACAGTGACTGTTAAAAGGGTGGGAATATTCCTTGTTTCTAGTCTTGCAAACCAAGTTGGTTTATCTGGAGGAGTTAATGGTTCACCTGCACCCAGTCACTCAAAAATTAAGACAGCTTTGTCCTTTGCCAAACAGGATGTATTAAAGGTCAGTTCTTGGTTGCAGAAGTATGTTTTTGTAAAGGCTTGGAAACTGGGAACAAGCAAATCCATTTCTTCTGTTTGTTTGGCAACCAACATTTGCCCCATTTCTAGCATTCTGGCATCAATAGGAATAAAAGTCACCAACTGAAAAGATGTTGACATTTTGTTGCAAGCCTTCTAATGCTGCAACGAGAAAGCCCCACACAGAGGGGTCTCCAGGTGAAACTGAATGTTATATTGAAATATAGCCCCTTATCAAAATACTAAACTCAGATCTTGAGAACTGGAATGAGAACACCCCTTGCCAGTAGTAATGGCAGGGCTGACTACTGCTTCCTCTTTATTTCAAAACAAATGTCATTATTTCTGAAAATACTGGTGGGGTTAAAAAGAGAACATGTTTGCCTATCTTTATTTTTCAAACTGAAAATTCTGATGCTCAGGCCCTTTCAGCATTACATGAACCCTTTTTCTCCCACGCTCACCCTCACAAAGAGATTTCAATCCTTCACCTTATTATAAATTCAGATCTACGGATTTATCTATTTATTTATTTATTAGCTTTTTATCCCACCTTTATTATTTTGGTGGTGTTCATGCCACACCCTTTTCCATGATTAACTGAATGAACCCACTTGACTGGATTTGCATGACCCAGTTTTGCACCACAGGCTAGGGCTAAAATATGCTTGGCTAGGTTTTGGTTCTCTGAGTGTTGTGGGAAGACCACCTTTGAATTGACAACCTTGACAGTCTCAGATTCATCATTCATTTCTGTCGTGCCTTGCACAGTTCTAGACATGCAAAACTAAGGCCACATCCTTCTTCAGGAGCCAGCTTGGTGTGGTGGTTAAGACACCAGGCTAGAAACTGGGCGACGTGAGTTCTAATCCTGCCTCAGGCACACCGCCAGCTGGGTGACTTTGGGCCAGTCTCCCTCCCTCAGCCCTAGGAAGGAGCCAAGGGCAAGCCACTTCTGAAAAGCCTTGCTCAGGCAGTCGCCAGGAGTCAACAATGACTTGAAGGCACCCCCCCCCCCAAAAAAAGAAATCCTTCCAGGCCCCAAATCTCTACTGCAGGGAAAGCGCCAACCCAAAGCTGTGCTGTTTCTGCTGTGTTGATCTTCCTGCTATGTTGGGCCTTCAAAGCAGTTGATCCAGTTGCCTTTCTTTGTTTAAGTCCCTAACTTTCTTGACCCAAACCCTTTCCCTTCATATCTACAGGTCAGACAGCAATTCAACCAGTAACGCTTCAGCTGCTGAATTTCAGTCTGCTTCACAGTTGTCAAAGGCTAAGGAGTCCTGTCAAAAAGAAGGCAGCAGTCCCAACAGTGACTTGGCTACGCAGGGATTCAAAACCTTACCTATTTTGAATTAAGCACAGTAATGGATTTCAAAATAAATCTTGTACTTTCTAATTTTTCTCCTGAAAAAGAAAAGGAAACAAACTTCCTTTTGTAGCAATGGTGGGGAATTTGTGACACCCAGATGATGATGTTGGTGATTAATACTATCAATTAGATTTATAGCCTACCTTTAGTGCAGGAGCTCACAGTGGCATACGTAACACTTCCTTCTATTTTTCCCCAGGACAACCCCCCTGTGAGGTAGCTTGGGCTGAGGGAATGACTGAACTACAAATTCACCACACTGCTGTTGTGTTGAGGGGTACTCTGAGTTAAAATGCAAGAGCGTTCTGAAGGCCCACCGGTTCCTCATTCTTCCTTTGCCACACGAACGGTCTTCTTTCCTGATGTTTAGGTAGGTTGAGATATCATAGGACCCACTGGAGCTCATGAAAAAAGCCATGTAATTTGAAAATTCACTCACCCATTACTTTACCGAATGTGTAGGAATGAGGAACCTGAGGATCTCCAGTTACTGTATGACAAGGTTCCTCAACCTCAGAAACTTTAAGATGGGTGGACTTCAATTCCCAGAATTCCCCAGCCAGCCATGCTGGCTGGGGAATTCTGGGAGTTGAAGTCCACCCATCTTAAAGTTGCTGAAGTTGAGGAACCCTGCTGTATGAGACTTTCCGTGCCTTTGGTTCTTGTTGGCTGAAGCTGAAGATGCGGGAAACCAACAATAACTGGTGACCCACAAATATCTCTCTCCCGCAAGCCAACCATTTAAAAATCCAGAGAATAACAAAACTAAAGATTTTTCCTCTCAAGGGATATTATTAAATCAATATTTCTTTCTGGGGGAAGATCAAAGCTAAACTGCAGTCCTCAAACATGGTTTCCTAAGAAAACCATTAAATAAAAAGTAAATACCCCAAAGTTACATCATCAAGCAGGATACATCCATTTTCCTCTATGTCTCCTTTCTTGTTTCTTTCTTTCTTTTATTGTCCCTGTCTTTCTTCATATCTGGTTTCTGACATAGAGGTAGACTGGTTTGTTTTTTAGCCAATGCGAGTACAAATATTTCAGTGATATTTCAATGCACACCATCATGATGATGATCATCATCATCATCATTACATTTTTATCCCGTCTTTTTTTTAAAAAATTGGTCAACTCAAGGAGGCAAACATACCCAATACTCCTGCCTCCTATTTTCCCCACAACGACAACCCTCTGGGGTGGGGTGGGGTGGGCTGAAAGAGAGTGACTGGCCCAAAGTCACCCAGCTGATTTTCACACTTAAGCGAGGCCTAGAACTCACAGTCTCCTGGTTTCCAGGTCAGCACCTTAATCACTACATTAATTACCTATTATACAAAGCTATAGCCCTGGGAAAAGAAAGCATTGCGTAGTATCAAAAGATACAATTGAAAAGTTTTTAGCATGTGAAGTCAGAAAGAAGGAATGGGGCTATAGTACTAAAGACAGCCACTGGGGATCCCCGAAGACCTGCTCAGGGGTCCATGAAATCAAAATTATTTGCTAGATATTGAAGATATTTGCAAAGTTTGAAAACGTCGTCACTCTTCTCCTTATTCACTTTATTTGTTAAAAAATAGAGGGCTTTTTCATGAAAATATATTTTATTCATGTTAATATCTAATGGGTTTAATGTTATGTTTACATGATTCAATAAATAGATATGCCTCAAAGGCATCAATTTTAATTTTTAATATGGTAAATATCTATACATGTAACTGATTCAAACAAAAGCTATCTCGGGGTCCTCCATAATTTTTAAAAGTGGGAAGAGGGTCCTGAGAGCAAAATGTTTAAGAAACACTGTTCTAAGCAGACACATATAGGATTATTCAGAAGCCTTTGTTTATATCAGGAGCACAGGGCCAGGTTATTCAAGTTCCTACATTTTTTTCCTGTCTGCAGGGAGGACTAGAAAGCACCTGGGAACTCCTAGCCTGCAAATGCCAGCTCTTAGCAATGTTCTCAGCCCGCAGTACAGTAAATAGCATTGAACACAAATCTTTAAAAAGGGAAGCCAACAGCTGTTGGAAACACAGAGTAACTCCTGGAGACTTTTGGCATGTCTGTTAGAGCAAACAAGCCTTGTACACGCTGAGGAAGCTGATGCATCATCGTGCAGTAACTGATCTCGAGCCTCACTTGGAAGAGATGTACTGCACTGCTGTGCTCTTATTATTGTGGGCTGTAGTATGTTAAGGAAACCCAGATTTCATACGGGTGGTGTGCTTTCTTGCATTATTTGCAGGACATCAATTATATGGGGGAACTCTGTGCCTGCAGCAGACCCTGTATTTTTGAACTAGTTGGGGGGCAATGTAAGTGGCTGTGCCAACAAGGAGGATGGTAGGCAACTCTCTGGCTGCCTGCCCCATTCTGTCTGCAAGTCTGTTCTGTCCCTCCTCCCCTCACTTTGCAACGTGATTTTAAGACCAGAGCAGAAATATCACTTGGAGAAGCAATAGTAAATGCAAAAGCACAAGGGGCAGAATGGCTCAGAGTTCCCATTCAACCTTTTCCTCCTCCACTTTAAATCCCCCATCCCATATAACAGAAATTCATGATAGTCATCCTATCAGCAGCAAGTCCTTAACGATTCACATATACACAATCACGTTCGCTTGGTGACTGCAAAAATCAAGCAACAGCTGATATACTTCCCGCTGTTTTCTATACAACGATTAGGTAAAAAGTTCCCCCTGTATGCTACAGCTAGACAAGACTGATTAGAACAGTCAGCAAATGTAAGGGGTGCTGCTGGAAAGAATGATAAACGAGGGTTGGGGAGGCTGGGGGGTCTTCCAGAGCCACCAAGTCTTCTGCTGGAAGCTTAATGGACGCAAAGAACGTGGGTCTTCCATGAGATCCTTAGGAGCTGTCAATCCTGTTATATTCGGAGGGGAACACATCTACCTAGATGTTCTATCCCTTGTAGAACGTCTTGTAGATGGAACGGAAATCCCAGGGACCTTGAATACATTCTTAGGGGGCGATCCAGAGAAAGAACACTGTCTACAGCTGGCAGAAATGTCCAGGAGAGTTACCTTAGCTGCTTCAGCCTCTTTCTTGGGCATCTGGGAATGGCAGGGGTTGCCGCTTCCAGGGCTTGAAGGGCTGTCTGTCCATCTGTCTGCCTGACACCTGGAAGGGTTAAAGGGCGCTCTGGCTCCGCCCAAACACTGCTCGATGAACCTGGGAGCGCCAACTCAGAGGCAGGCAGCTGAGGAGAACCAGGGAGGAGCATGGAAATCAAAGGGTTACCTGGGACTTGATAGCTGCAGCCGAGAGAAAGAAGATATGGGGTTGCCACATTTCTTTTTCCCAACTTTTCTCCTTCTACATTAAAAGCAACCAATCGTGGATTAAAATGTCCTGGGCACAGAAGAGATATAAAATGATGGCCATCTTCTCCCTACTTCAAAGGATATTAAAAGCAGGGCAGCATGAAGAGGAACTAACACACCCTTAATACACACTCAGCATTTTCACGCCTCACTTTGAGCCAAAGGCAGTTTAGTGGCACACCTATCCACCCAGGTTTTCCAATGGCTTTGGTCCCAGGACAGGGGCAGGAAACCTGTGACTCTCCAGATGTTGCTGAACACAACCCCCAGCAGCTCCAGCCATGGATGTCCACACTAGTCACAATGACGGCAAAATGAGAAAACGTGCATCATGACGTCACAAAGCTCCGACCTTTTATACTTGTGTTGCAATGACTTATGCAAGCACGTAAGGGGCAAAGTTTGTGTTATGATATTGCAAAACATGTTATGTTAACTGCTTGAGGGACACCAGGAATGCAGCTTAGTCACTTCTGGAAGGCCACATACCACAGACATATAAAGTTCTCTAGTGTCCCAACTGAGACACTGGACTGTGTGGGCCAAGACAGGAACCCTTTTTCTATAATATCGTGTTGTACATGCTTGCTTTTAAACATATATGTGGGCCCATCTTGCTATTCCCTTTGGGGGTAAGCAGCACTAGGCAAAATGCAGAAAAAGAGAAGTGGTAGGCAAAAGAAATTGAGGGTCGGAGATTAAAGAAAAGGAAATACTGTAAAGCTAAATCTAATTTATATACAGTAGATGTATAGCTATCCTAAGGAAGCTGGAACCAGAAATAGCAGGTAGAAAAGTTGCAGCTATCTCGATTTCACTTAAATATAAGGAAACTCTTCCTGATGGTAAGAGCGGTACAACACTGGAACACTTATATATGGAGGATGCTCATTTTAAAGAAGAGGCTAGGAGGTTTGCCTGCACTTGGATCAGGTGATCCTTGTGGTTCCGTCCAACTTCACAATTCTATGATTCTATATTGTTTTATATTAGTTCCATAACACTGTAAATGCTTCACGTACATTATCTTGGCCATTTTTCATGCCAGTGCTAAAAGAGGAGTCAGTATAATTGTTCTGAGGACCGTGTAGGAGTTGGACTGTAGGTCAGTGGCAGAGCATCTTCTCTGGGCATGTTCAACCCCCCGCGATTTCGGATTAGGTAACAGGCAGAAGGCCTCTTTGTACCTGAGCCCCTGAAGACCCACTGGTGGACTCCCAGGCAGGCCCGGGATAGAAGAGTGAAGCATTTCGCCACCTGCTCCAAGGCAGCTTTCAATCCTCCCAGGAGACCGAAAGAAGGCAACTCGCCAAAGGCTGGTCCAGTCAGTGAATTTGCAAAAGAGGCAATATTTAAAGAGGTGCTTTCTGGCTCGTATCTCAGTTCTTACACCATCACTGTTTCACCATCCTGCGTTTTTTTCCTGCTTCTCGTGTAATTTGGTACAGGAATGTGCAAGGTAAGTGGAAAAATCAGCAGCTACCTCTTGATCTTTGGAAACCCTGCTCCGTCCCTCCTGGGGAATTTTTCTTAGCCAAGTGCGCTTGACCATATAGACTTTATAAACTATTTTCGGAGCTTTGAGGGCTAGAAACTTGCTTAATTCTACGCTGGCTCTTGGGATGCGCTGCTGAGAGGAGGTGGCGCTGCAAAGAAACGGCCAAGAGCATCTGGTGGTCTTGAGGGTGCCCCACTACGAAAAGTCCTCATCTTCCTAAGCTAGTCAATGGTTCTACCTTGAGTCCTTGAACCAGCCTTAAAAAGGAGGGAGGGCCTGGAAAGTAGCACTGGTTGGCATCCCTTCGGCACAGGACCTGTTGGGGGGCTTCTCATTGTAGAAGCCGGGTTACTGTGTGGTAGCCCAAACCCCGAAAGAGGCTGGCAGCATCTGTTGCAGCTAGATCAGATCTGATGAAATGAGCTACTGTTCACAAAAGCTTGTGCCTTTTAATAACACGTGTTATCTGGAAAGATGCTCCCGCACGCCTTCTGATCAGCGTTGGGTAGTTGCCCCAAAAGAAAGAACAAGAAGCATTTTTACAGAACACTTACGCCTCCGGCCCTTTACACTGCTCATGAGTGCAGTTCCTGCCCCCCCCCCCCGCCACGCCGAAGCATCTCCTTTCGTCCTGGGGAATGCTCCCGCGGAGGGGGGGGTTCTCCCTCGTGGCCCACGCATGCGCACTCCTCCAGTCCTGGAGTTGGCCGGCGAGGAGGCCGGCGCGGGTCGCCTGCCCGCGAACCCGCAGAGAGCGGTGCTGTCCTTACGGATGCAACGTGGGACACGTCAAGGGAAGCAGTCGGCGGGGAGGCTCTTGGTGGCACGGAGTCTGGCTGGGGCTGGAACGAGTTTTGGCAGATGTCAAAACCTGATCCGTAGTGCGGTGGGGGCTTCCCGCAAACCGGGAAAGAATGCCCCACCCGCGGATAAGCCGAGCCTCATTTTTTACGGTATTTTGGTTAAAAATTCGAGGGTCGGCTTATCCGCGGATGATCTTATACGCGAATATATACGGGAAATACGGGTGCTTTAAAAACGTATTACCGTATATACTCACGGATAAGCCCACCCTCGGATAAGCCGAAGGCGACGTTGTGGGTGCATGAGGGCACCTAAGACTCTTGGCTTATCTGCACATACGGTGTTTTGTTGGGAACCCGTCCTTCCCCTTCCCGCAGCCCATGGATCCTGGAGGGAGGGAGAGGCCTGTCCTGGGAAGCCAGGAGTCTCTGCTGCTTGACTGGGAAGCCTCCATCCCATTCCCCTGCAGCTTCTCCTGCTTCCTCTCTGAGCAGGCTGCCAGGGCTGGGAAGGGCGGCAGGAGAAGCGGGGCGGCTGTGCCCCTCAGCCAGCCTGAGGAGCAGCAGGCGGGATGGAGAAGCAGGAGAGATCCAGCCTCCCCGCATCATCCCTGCTGCACCTTTCAGGTGCTTGGGGCTATTTTTACCTCTGGCTTTAGCCCTGTTCAAAAGAGGGCTAAACATGTGCCTAAAAACAGAGGGCTGCAGAGGGGGTAGTCACGGGGTGCAGCGTAGGAGACGGTTTTCTACTTCATCTCGTTGCCACCATGCCAACAACACGTTGGCTCTTTTTGGAGATACTTTTAGATGTGGGTTTACCCTCTTCCAGAACAGTGATAGGCCCATATTTAAAAGTAGTCTGAAAAAGGGACTTGGTTATTGGCTGGTGTGGGTCTTCCGGGCTGTGTGGCCGTGTTCTTGAAGTTGGTAATTGTTGGGTGAGCTGTGTGGTGAAGCTGGATTTCTCCTACATCACTGCACCCCCCACTTCCCCAAGTGTGTCAGCTCTTTTTCAGGCTGGCTCCCAGGCGCCAGCAACAGGAGCCCTGTCAGTTCTCGAGTCACCCAGTTCAGCTATGTGGGCTTGGGCATCTGGTGGGGGAAGAGTTGGCTGTCCCCACCACCTTTTCTTGCCATTCCACCCCTTTCACTCACAGGCTGCACGGAGAGCTAATATCCATGAGTTGGTTACATTTGCGGACAGAAATCACAGCTGGCTAGATTTGCACAATATGTGCAATATGCTAAGCTATAAACTGAGATTACTGACCACGGCAGGCATGGTTCAGAAAACATGCCAAGTCAAAACCCAGCTTTTAAGTCAGTGCCAAGAAAACCATCCCTCGCTTAGCGTTGCCTATGAGGCTGCTATAAAATGCAGGAGTTGGGAGCAGGGGGGAAGGCATAAAAAAGTGGCATTTTGAATCTGGAGCTTGCATCTTCTTAATTTCGTCCCTGCCTAGAACAACAGGCCCATATTTACTTAGGAATTCCTTGTGTGGCTCACAGCACATCGGGAAGAGGCAAAGAACAAGGTAGGCAATCTACGTCTCTCAATAAGGGATCATTCCAAACTTTGGCCAAGACTGACCGGTCTTCCTCCTTGGCAGCCTAAGGGTGGGAAGACAGTGGGTGGTGTGTTGGGGGCAGAGAGATAGGGAGAAAAAATATGGCAGAAAGGCAGTAAAAATGGTTGGGTCCATCTTCTGTGGAGTCTGACCTGTCTGCTGCAGATTCAACCCCATGCTCTGATGGTGTTCAGTCTCTACCACCACCAAGCCCAAAGGAATGTAGCCCTTAACAGAAAATAGCTTCCTCAGCCTTGGAAGAGCAGGACATTGTTTGGGTTCAGAATGCATTGTAACAAACAACAGCCAGAAGGGCCAGCCGTAACACATCAGAAGTAAGTCTAGAGTTGGAAGGATTGAAGCAGCCAAAGACCTGGAATTTGGGGAGTTGTATTCTCAACACATCTGGAGGGAACTAGCTAGGGAAACTGTATTAGATTATCTCATGCAGTCCTGACAACATTCTTCCCAGCAAGCAATTTCAGTGTGTTGTGTGCATGTGATGGAGCATTGTATTCAATCCAGCGCTACATGTAGGAGTCAAGCAAACATGTTTTTCCATCAGGAGGGGAAATCTTCGTAGTGCTTATTCAAGGTTGGCAATGGATGCACAGCACCTACTGCCTAGTGTAATTGGAACAAACGAGACACACTCATCTGCACAAGTTCCACACAACACACACACCCTCCTCCCCAATCCTGGAATGCAGAAGGTCATGTAGCCTGGAACAGGGGAAAAAAACCAGAAGCACAAGGTCTTTCCATCCAAAAGTAGCCATTGTGAACTAATAAAAGAATCAGATATAACAGGTAAATATTTATTGATGGTTCAAAGTGGAGTGTTCTACTTTACAAAGGTACCAACAACTTCAGATCAATGTTTTCTACAAGGTTCATCTTGGGGGAATAGGAGGAAATAGCTAACCTCTGCAGGCTGGCGTGGTGTAGGTTCTCTGCCTAAATAGCACTCAGCTCTGGTTCGGGAACCTGTCTCCTTCAGTGGGCAAGCAGGTCTGGAGGGAGGATTGTCCAGAAACCATGCCTGTTGCAATGACTTGTGGGCTGATCCTCAGAGACTTGCATCCCCAAGTAGTGTTCAGACAGATAAGGCAGCTGGAGCAAGAGGCAAAACAAGGGATCTTTGGAGCAGCTTCTCCAGGCATTGTCTCTCTCTTGTGGTGTTTCTCACCCTCAGCAACTTTAAGAGGTGTGGACTCCAACTCCCAGAATTCCCCAGACAGCATGAACATTAAGCATGAGTAAACATGGAGGTAGAAAAGAAAAGAGAATTGCTGGGCAAGATTTTAAAACCACTTGGCAGATTGGTAGCATGGAATATTAGAGTTGAAAGGGAACCTGCGGATATCTAATCCAACCCTTGCTCAAAGTAGGAATTCTGGAATACAGTAAAAGCATCCTTGAGAGTTGGTCATCCAGCCTGCATTTAAGGACTTTTAATGAAGGAGAATCCATTGTCTTCTGAGCCAAGTTCTTTCAGTGACAAATAATGCTGTCATTTGTATAATTCTCCTCTGATTTAGTGAAAATATTTTTCCCTGCAACTGCCACCTAGTTTCCTGCCCTGGAGCAACATAAATTACTCTATCTCATCTTTCTTACATGAAAGTCCTTCAGATATTTGGAAAGAGTTACAAGATCCTTCCTAATCTTTTCTTCCCTCCCGGGCAAACATACTCCCAAGAAGAATCTCAACTCCACATTCCAGCCATGTCTTATCAGAGAAAATGGGGATTTGGACCAAAACATCTCCAAATTCAGAGAAGATGTACAATAGAGGTGGACAACCCATGGCCCAAGGCTCATGTTTGGCTATGAGTCCCATTTTTGCACCCCGCAGTCACTGACTCAACTTACCATGATGCTGAATTAATGGTGAAGAGTAAAAAGTTGCTGACACAATTTTAGGATTTTTTAAAAATTAATTATATAAACAGACAACCCTAGGAAAATAGGTGTGTTAACATATTTCCTTTCAACTCTTCACTCCCCACAAGGGAAAAAATATACCAGGATGAAAGCTTTGAGCAACGTCACTGCATCACCATGGTGCCCTCTGCAGAAGGTTATAAAGGGGGAAAGAAAGTGTGGCCCTTGACCAAAAGAATCAGTGGCCCAGTGGAGCAGAATGTTCTTGAGATATTCCCTAATAATAAGATCCAAGGCTGCTTGGCATTTCAGTAACCAAATAAAAAGAACCTGTGAGTTTCTGTAGGAGATACCGTGATTTGATCGTGCTTGGGGATAAGTAATCTGACCCTCAAAAAATCTCACAAGTAGTGCCTTTATCCTCAAACCACAAATGTTGTGCAGCACTTTAAATACTAACCAATTTCCTGTACTCAGCAGCAATACTCATTTCATCAAGTTGTAATCTACAAAATGTGAGGCTGCAACAGATGCCTTAGTCTTTCAGATGCCACAAGGTTTGCTGGTTTTACTGGGTTCCCTTCTGACACTCTGGCCTTTTATTTCACTGCAGATTTATTCATTGTCAGCTGAGTTTAAAAATTGGCCAGTATTGACAAGGCAGTTGTGTTAACGGCTGATCTCCATTGCGGGCAGTGCTTTTGACAAACGGAGGTCTGAGAGTGGGCATATGCTGTAGTCATATCGTAGTCACTTGGAATGGTACTGCCACCTGATGGTGAATTGAACAATCCATAACATGTCCACAACACTGAACCATGATTGTTTCCTTCCGTTATACTTAGCTAATCTTTAATTCCCCTCCCCACCATAATACTATGTTTTAAACAAGATTTATGATATCGAAACCCCAAATGTCTGCAATTTGGGGTTTGGGACAAAAACTTGCTCTAAGTGACAGATTCTGGTTTGCAGGAACCTTACCCTGTGGCCTTTTCAGATCCAAATAGCATACTAAGCCTCAAGCCTCAAAAGATTAAAAGCAGAGATAATGGGGCAGCAAAGGCATGTTCATGAATGGGATGGTTTTCTATCCTTCTCAGGAAATTGAAATCGGATCCTGCATCAGCTCTAAGTTAGATGCATTTTGATGATAGTTGTGGATTAAGCACCTACATGGTTCACACCATGTGATTCATCTACCTCTGCACCTACTGTGGACCGTAGTATGAAGTTGCTACAGGGTAGAGTGGGGGAAGAGAAGAAGCTAGATTATATAACTGTAGGGAATTATTTATTCAGTACATGAATTCATACCTTTATCTGAACTTAAAAGAATCCTGAGTCACCCTTCTGAAGAATTTCCAGGGCAGACTGCTACACACAAATTACTTCAACCCTGATATAGTTATTTCTACATAGCACAGGCAGGTGATATACAGTTTTATCGATACCCAGCACACTTGAAGCCGAATAGCTGGACAGACAAGAATGTTGAGCAGATAGGAAGACGGTTGTGTGCCTGCCACTGAATTTGTGGACAGGCGTCTCCTTAAATGGATTTTGAGGAGGACTAGGCAGATTTGTGGAGCATAGAAATACTAGTCACAGTGACTGTAGATAACTGCCAGGCTCAGACCATGCCCCTTGGTACAGGTTGTAAGCAGTTTCGGTGGAAGAGACTTCGGGCACTCAAGTTCATCTTGAAATCTTCCTATAAGGCTCTAGAATAGAAGGTCAGATTACCCTGACCTCTGGGCCAATCCCATTGCGCTTGTATTACATATATGTGGGAGATCATTCAGATCTCATCCTGAAGATACTAGATGAACAACATACAGCCCTGCCCATATTATATTAGTAGAACTGGCTGGATGAATAACATTAATCCCATTCAATCGGCACAAAGAAAAGAGGAGAATCAGCCCATCTACGTATTTTTATGATCTATAATTTTCCAAGACAGGAACAAGTGAATTCAGCCAATTTCAGTCCTATCTGTCCCTTCAACTTTTTATTGATGATATAAATTCTCACCTGTTTACTTATTCATCAAATGTGTATCTGCTGCAATCAAAACGAACTCTCAGTGGTGAATAGTAGTTAAGCCATGCAAACCAAGGCATACAAATTAAAATGTCCTCAATAGGAACTAAAGAACAGTAAAACCAAAAATAACATCAAAAATCAAATCAAATCAGTATGATTAATTAGTCCTGGAATCCAATCATTCACCATCAACCCTCCTGAATAGCTCTTTTCCAATGTTTCTAGAAAATTATTTCTAAGAATAGCTAAAGTTACAGCTCTAAAAACATTGAATAAAGTTAACTCTATAGCTACACCTTAATCTGGTATCTAATAAAATTAATTATTTTCTTACTCATTTTAACAGACAGTAAGTAAGAACAGCTTCTGAATTGTATCCAGAAATAAGCTTCTGCTATCCCCTATGTAGGAAACAGATGCAGAAATGCAAGTGAAACTCCCTGTGCTCAATAAGAAGGAAGAGATTTGACTCCCAGACTTGCTTTACTTCTACAAAAATGTGTTTTCAAAGTTATCCATCTTAAGCTCATCTTAAATATTTAATTGCTTTTTCCATTTTGCCAAGTTCCAGGTTCCTTTCACAGTTGGATGTTCAATTCAGGACTGCAGTCAAACATTTTTTAAAAGGGTTGTTTTGACAATGTGAGATCTAATTCCAAAACCAAAGTGATATTCATTAGTAGAGTCTCCTTAGAGTCAAACTCATCACCTGGAACTTCATGGAGGCATCCATAGAATGTTTTTGGCAACCGCATTGAAATTATTTGCCTACTGCTTTCTTCTGGGATGTTTTTTCATCTTCCCAGTCTAATCTACAGCTCTGCTATTCCTTTGTTGTCTCCCATCACAATTCTAACCAAACCTAAGCCTGCTTAGCTTCTCAGCCCTAATGAGGTCATCAAGATTCTATTCTTGATCACAGTCAGTAGGCCTGGAAAACTTTAGAATGCCAATACATAATTATTAAAGCAGAAAACAAGCATTTCCCCTCCCAAAGTTGCTATTCCCTTTCAGGGGAGGGAAACTGCTACTGCTACTAATGGATACATTTATCTTGAAATGAAAACACATGATTCAAAGATGGGATCTTAGCAGCCATAGAATGGGGAAAACATGGGCTTCCGGTGGTGTATATGGTGGTTTGATTGTCCTTGGAGAGTGGAGACGGCACCTCAGCTGTTTCAGTGCTTTCTGGACATCGCAGGGTGCTTTCGGATAAAGGAGGAAACTTGAAATCAACCTATTTGATCTCTGGACAGCCATTCCTCGTGAGTAAATCGCAAAAACGGAAGTTTTTGTGAGCGGCTCATGGGTGGAATGTCTGGGGGACGAGGATTACATCATTGTTTGTGGCTGAGGTGCAGCCTGTATAAGGACACTGGAACTGGCTGATCCCCATTTCTGTAGCACTTTTGGGTTACAATTATTCTTCAGTTTAAGAGAGGCTTCTTTTTACAGCAGATAAGTATTTCTCTTGGTATTTTTATTTTGGGGGGGGACAATAAACGTTGGGAAGGTGTGGAGGTTTAAAGTAATTAAATCTTTGAAAATTTAGCAAAAAGCAGGATAATTAAAGTAATATAAGAAAGAAGTCAAATATATATACTAATTCAGAAGATTTTGAAGATTAATATACAGTCGAAACCAGAGGTGTTTCTTTTGGGGCTGATGGATAAGCAATGGGAAAAATCACATGGATCTTTGTTTTTATATATGATAACTGCAGCAAGACTGTTATATGCTCAAAGGTGGAAAGGCTCGATATTACCTACGATGGAAGAATGGATGGTAAAGTTGATGGAGCTAGCTGAGATGGCAAAATTGACAGTTTTGATTAGAGAAAAAATATTGACTAATTTTAAGGCTAATTGCAAGCCGCTTTTGGACTTTTTGCTGGAAACAGAAAAAAATTAAATTATGATATATGGATTTGATGATTAGTAAAATTAATAGATTATAGGAAAAAATGGATGTTAAGTTGTAATCCTAGAGTAAGAGTTTAATGTATATTTTACTTATATCTGCTGTAAAAGAAATCAGAAGTCATTCCCTTTTTTTTGTATTTCTGTGTCTTTCTCTTTCTGCACTTCTGTTCTCCTTCTTTCTCTTTACTCTTTCTTTTCCTCTACCCTTTTTCTTGATTATTAATTCTTGTTAGTTTTTAATCTCTCTGTTTTTAAAATTTAATAAAATTATTATTAAAAAAAAAGAATGGAGGAAACACAAACTGCTGTAATTTGCAGATTATCTAGCTTGGTTCTGAGATAAGGGACACGGGTTATAACCTGTGCAGCTTTCCCCAACAGCTGCCATCCAAATTTGAATTTCCCCAGTTAGCTCAACCAGTTACCACGGCTAGCTGGGAAAGATGGTACTTACACGATGGATCTGGAGGATAAATTGTATGTCCTCATTGACCCTTAAATGAATTAAAGTTCACATGCTAGATTTGTGTTGAATGGGTCTTTTGAACTGGTTCAACTTGGTCTGGGTCAGTAATTCAAATTGCAGCCATTTAGCATATCCTCATTTAATAGGACAACTTTTATTTTCCTTTAACAGAGTCAACATCAAAGCCGGGGTTGAACCAGCCTTCTATGATTACTCGAATCTTCTCAGTATGTAAACTCAGAATATTTGGAACATTCCCTAAGTTACTACTGCCACTTCCAAAAATACATTGTTCCCCTTGATGTCTGAACAATTGAAAATCACTGCAGCAGGGCCAATGATCTTCAGCAGCCTAGGTGCTAGACCAAAGCATGGTAATAAGAACTTCTTGATGTGTCCTAAGTGAGAGGTTATTCACCTGTCACTTAGCTACCTGGGGCTGCTGGATTTGGAATCCATCACTCTCTAGGTCAGCGAGACTCAGTGGGGTGTGGAAGCCCATTGATGGGTTTTCTGGACATAGACAGAAGAATTAATACCAATTGGCTAAGAGGGCTTCTTCTCCCTCTGCTTTAGAATAACCATATGCCCTGCTTTACAGAGTACTGTTCTCTGCAAATTGGCAGCCCAGAGTAACCTCCATAATCCTCAGCCATCCATCAGGACATTATGGGAAATAAGGTTCTTAATATCTAAAGCACACTGAATTGCCTTCTCCTGCTGTCTACAAAGAGGTGCCCAGTATAAATTCAGTTTAAAGATAAACCAGAAGAAGGGTAAGAGAAGGAATTTGAAGTTGCCCATCACAGCAAGCAATTGGACAGCAGCCCCAGGGGCCACAGATCAAATATTCCTAGTTTTGTACTATATAATTTGATTTGTAATGAAATATATTGTGTTTTCTTTCTAAATTGCCAACCTTTCATAGAGGTGTGCCCCCATGCTTCTCTTTTTGAGCAAAATCTGTTACAGGCCATCTACACTGACATTGATGGATTTTAGGATTTGTAGAATCAATTTTGCTTTTTTTTTTTTTTTTTTTGAACCCCTGAGGTACAACACATAACCTTTGAATTAAAGCCGATTTGAGCCAGGTTATTTGTTCTGAGTGTCAAAGAAACTGGTAAGAATGGCCAGGGATCAGAAGGAAAAGGATGTGCCTACATCAGCCAGAGATTACCAGTCAGTTCCTCTTTGATCCCTATGGCTCTTGGGCATCCCTCTAAGAGGTAGTGAGGTATTTTATACACCTTCCAACTGCTTTTTGGATGCTCTCAGCTTAAGGGGGAAAGCCCTACCTCAACAATGTATGGTTACACATGACTTAGAGAAGTCTCACTCATGAGCTATGAGTTAGATGAACGTAATGTCATGGGGACACAGCAGAGAAAAAAAGGTTGCTGGGCCTATTTGGTCTACAGTTGGGTGCAAGTGGGAATGCAGCTTCTGTCTCTCCTGTGTGAAAATGACAGAACTTTGAACCTTCTAGTTTTGCAATGTCTACCTTCGGCTGACCTGGGGTTGGATTACAACTCTATCATCCCTGACTGCTGGCAATACTTTCTGGGGCTATGGGAGCTGCAGTTCAACATCTAAAAGGCAACTGTGCAGAAAAACATTTTTCAAAATTTCAGGGTGGACTTTCTCAGCTCTGCTTGAAGATGCACCGCGAACGGGTGGTCACGGCATCACTCACCTCACCCAGGATGGAGATGTATAACTGGGTATCATCAGCATATTGATGATACCTCATCCCGTGGTGATGGATGTTCTCACCCAGCGGTTTCATGTAGATGTTAAAAAGGAGCGGAGAGAATACCGAACCCTGGGGCACCCCACAAAGGAGGGGCCGCGAGCTGGACCTCTTGCCCCCAGTCAACACCAATTGGGATCGACCTTGGAGGAAGGAAGAGAACCAGTGCAAAACTGTGCTGCCCACTCCCAACTCCCAAGTCAACCCAAAAGGATACCATGGTTGATGGTGTTGAAAGCCGCTGAGAGGTCAAGAAGAGCAAGGATGGATGGACCACTCCCATCCCACTCCCACCAGAGATCATCCATGAGTGCGACCAATGCCATTTCCATCCTGTATCTGGGCCTGAAACCTGACTGAAAAGGGTCCAGATAATCCATTTCCTCCAGGATCCTCTGGAGCTGCAACACCACCACCTTCTCAACCACCTTCCCTCAAAAGGGGAGGTGGGAGACCAGATGAAAATTGTCCAGTATGGGGGATCCAGTGATGGCTTCTTGAGGAGGGGGTGCACCAGCGCCTCCTTAAAGGCAGCTGGAAACACCCCCTCCCTCAAGGATGAATTCACCATTGCCTGGACTCACCCACATGTCACCTCCCGGGAAGCTTTAACTAGCCAGGAGGAACATGGATCTAGTTGACAGGTGGTGGCATTGACCGTCCAGAGGACCCTGTCCACTTCCTCAGGTTCAACAGGATCAAACTGTTCCCAGATAATAGGGTAAGAATGTACCCTGGGGATCTCTATAGACCATGCCTCACGCTTGGTATCCAACTGGAACTGAATCTGAGTGATTTTATCCTCCAGATGCCTAGAAAACTCCTCTGCACAGCCCTGTAAATGGACTACTGAGCCCCCCTTTCCCAAAAGAGATTGGGTGATCTTGAACTGGGCCGCCGGGCGGCATTCTGTGGATGCAATAAGAGCGGAGAAATATTGATGTTTCGCTGCTCTTACCATCACAAGGTAGGCCTTAATAGCAGCTCTAGCTTGTGTTTGGTGGGGTTCGGTCCTTGTTTTCCTCCAGCGGCGCTCTAGACGTCTTTTAACCCTTTTCAAAATCCTCAATTCCTCTGTAAACCACAGGGAGTGTCAGGTTCAGTGGGTCAAGAGAGGTCGAACGGGCACAATCTTGTCCAAGACCTTGGCTGCTTTCCTATTCCAGGTAGCAGCCAAGGCCTCCACTGGACCGTGCAGCAGACTCTCAGGTATAACCCCCCAGTATCACCCCCCTTTGGAATCCAATTGGGTCCATCAGTTGTTGGGGGTGGACTGATTGAATGCGTCCTACTTCCCTGCAGAGGGGAGTAGCATAGGAGAATCTCAAGGCCACCAGGACGTGATCTGACCATGACAAGGGGGACAGATGTAATTCCTCCTTCAGATCATATTGCCACTGATCTGACAAGAAAACCAAGTCCGGTGTGAGACCACTGTCTTGAGTCAGGTCATGGATAATCTGGGACAGGCCCATGGCTGCCATGGTAGCCATGAACTCCCGGGCTGAATCTGAGGCATGCCCCAGGGATGGCAGATTCAAGTCCCCCAAGACCATTAGTCTGGGAAACTCTACTGCCAGCCCCATGACGGCGTCCAGCAGCTCAGGCAGGGAGGTTGCTATACAGCAGGGGGGCTGGTACAGGAACAACAATCCCAATTGTGCTTGCAAACCCAACTTCAGGCACAGGGACTCACAACCAGCCACTGATGGAGCAGCGCCCCTGAAGGCGAACAGATTTTTTGATGACAACTGCTACCCCTCCTCCCCCATCCTGGGGTTTCAGCTGGTGCCAAACTGTAAACCCGGCCAGGCACATTTCTGAAAGGGGCACACACCCTCTTTCAGGGCCAGGTCTCAGTGATACACACCAAGTCAGCCTGTCCCTCAGTGATCAACTCACACATAAGGGGGGGGGGGGCTTGTTGTTAACTGACCTGGTGTTGAGAAGCAGCAGCCGAAAGCCAGGGCCTGGGTCTGAGTCGAGAGGGCCAGAACATGCCACCGGTACTTAACACCTTCTTGGAATCTCTATATTAATTTGGAATTCTCTAGCCCATCCCTTGATGGAGATTTGTAGTAGACCAGCACCCCCTTGGGTCTACTTGGGGTATTGTTTTTTTGTTTTTTGTTTTAAATCAAGCCACTGTTTTCCTGCAAGGTGAACAGCTCTGTACTTGATCTCCTTCCCTACTAAATATTTGGGGACAATGGGGACAGATTTTATTTTTCTATTTTTAATAAAGCTTGATTTGATTATTGATTGCAAGATTAATTTACTTCCCAAAAGGCGGATGGGACAGGAAGGGCTGAAACCTCTAGTCATACATGCTACATGGCCAGAAAGTTGTATTATAGAAATTGTTTCATTATTCTCCATTTTTGCCTTTAGATCATCAGAAAATCAACACAGGTGGTGAGAACCTTCTTTTACATAGTGGGGTTAGGGGAGAATGCTAGGTAAGGTGCCAGGAAGACATGGTGGTGGCAATAACTCCATGCAGCTGGCTCAAAACAGGAGGTGGGGTCAGGCTGTGTAAATCCAGAGGTCTCCATCCTTTCATCCTTCAGGCTCAGCTGTTCCACTCTGATATATTACAATATTGAGTACAGTTGATATGAAGGAAGGAGTACTTCCAAAGGAAACGTAACTCATTGTACCCGTGCTGTTGCAGGATAGTCCTAGAGCTGGCCGAGTATATGTAGAGAGTGTCAGTCTTCTGTGGAACAGCTGGCATGAAGCAGGATTCTGAGGGAGCATGTTTCTGAATGTTTATATCTTATAATCTAGCAAACAAGCAAGTTGATAGTACAGTCTCAGTGGCAAACAGTGCAACAGCATTCTGGCCTGGCCAACCTAATACCATCAGATGAGGGCAGAGATATATCTGGGCCTCTCCATTTCTTTCCAGTGGCTAAAAATGCAAATGAGTTTCAGTCAATAGAATAAATTAATTTACTGTTACAGAATCGTTAGCAAACTATTACGATGTTGCAGATAATGTTTAAGAATGTGTGGTTTTCCATGCATTCTGTGTTTGTGACTTTCAGCCTCACTGACTATTCACTTCAGCAATGTTATAAGCATTTATAAGAAGATATTGTTTGGTAATCCTAGAGCAGTGTTTCTCAACCTTGGCAACTTGAAGATGCGTGTACTTCAGTTCCCAGAATTCCCCAGCCAGCCTTGAAAAACACCATCCTAGAGAATAATTTCTGTTTTAGATCTGCATGGATTTAAATTTACAGTCACTTCTCCAAGATATGGAAAATTGCTAGGCTAAAAAAATAGCACTGTCACATATTCAGATAAAATATGACCATTGACACTTTCTTCAGAAAGGATCATTTCTTCCTCTGACCCGAACTGTTTTTTGGGGGCGGCTTGGTACTGCTACTTACAGATATGAAACTGAGCAACTAGGATGCTAAGTCTGACACTAGCTCTCCTTGTATGCTATTAATTTATGAAAATAAATTAGGCAGGAAAAAAATTACTGAAAAGGCAGAGAGGAGATAGTTACTTGTTTTTGGAAGTAATGAGAATTATGATGAAAGGGACAATGATTTCAACCAGCTTTTAGGCCACTGCTGCTGCTTATAGCAGAAAACAGAGATCCATTTTTTAATGGCTAGGTAGATGCATATTAGATGCCTTGCATATTTTTAAAAAAGGGGAGATAATTGCAAGATGCATCTGTGCAAATGCCCTCTTGGCCATGGCTGCCATCTCCTCTTCTAGTAGGAGCTGAGTGTCCAGGAAAACCCCTAAATTGTGCACCAGTTCTATCTGGGAGAGGGTAACCCATCCAGAACTCAAAAGGCAGACCTCAAAATTCACAGCCACTTAGTCTTGCATGGGTTGTGCAGAGAATCAAGGAGATGACCTTGAGGGAAACAGCCAAGAACCATTATATACAGTAAGCAAAGAGGACTAAGTCTTGGGAAACAAGAGGCACAGGCAGGCTCCTTCCCAATTCTCAGCAGATTGTGCCAAAGCCTGATCTTTCCCATCCAGACCCCCACAGCTTCCAGACACTGAGAGAACCTTGATAACATCACTTGATCAGAATAGGATGGGGATGCATTACTGGGTATCATCGGCATACTGATGATGCCTGATCCTGTATAGAAGCAGTTTCGTGTAGATGATAAGAGTGGGGAGAGCATGCAGCCCTGAAGGATCCCACAAAGAAAGGCTTTCAGGCTAGATCTCCACCCCTCACTCCCACCAACACTGATTGGGACTGGCCCTGGAAGAAGGAGGAAAACCACTGGAACCCTTGAAACCAGTCCAAAAGGATACCAAGATCGATGGTATCAAAAACTGCTGAAAGATCAAGGAGTTTTGGGCACATCCACTTTCCAAAGCTTTCTGTGGGCCACACATCACCTATAATTTCTCTTTATATTTCGTATTACTGTCAAGCTTGTTCCCCAGATTACTGATTTGGCTAGATGAAATGTTTGGTTATCTTCTAGAATATTCTGAGACTTGGATTGTTTGAGGCTGCCAAAAGCTTAGTTGATATTTACACACTTCTATTTTTAAATCAATGTTTTACTTTATTGGGTATTCCTGACATGAATAAACGTGTCTTATGCTCTGGCAAAGCATCATGGTTGTCAATCATGCTGTTGTAGATTCAGATAAAGTTCATTCCTCTGAAGTTTGGGGTATATAAAGGGGGTTGACCCAAACCTTGATGTACGATTATCTAATAAAGCCTGGACTTGCTTGGATGACTTGTCCACCTGCAGGTCCAACTCCACTGAATTAAAACTAGTATGTATGTATGTATGTATGTATGTATGTGTGTATGTGTGTGTGTGTGTGTGTGTATAAATGCTATTCTGATTATGCTTAACAAGAGATATGATGATGAAACAACATAGGATAACTGTGAATTAACAGGTCAGAAAGCAAACAAAAGGCCAGATTGCAAAGTAGCATTGGAAGCACCGACATTTTTATAGAGTCTTTATGTAACCTTGATCACAATTTACATACAGAAAAGATTAAAAAGCCATGAAACTTCCATGACAGTAAGAGTCCAGCTCTGGGTTTTTTTCAGGAGCAACTCCCAGTCAGAGTAGAGCACAGGTGCCTCCTGCAAGCTCTGCTAACAACACTGAGAGATGTAGAAAGGATCTTGAAACATTTCACCGGTTGCTTCCCACCATCCTTTTTATGCAAGAACAGCCTGTTCCCAAGTATCCGATGGCTGTTGCACCATCTCTGTTCAGGGTGTGCACACCCACAGGTCTCTGAAAGGAAGCGTGCCCCTCTTTGGCCTGCACCAAAACTGCCTCGTGTACGCTCTTGTCCCTGGTTGTTTAAGATTTGGCCTGAGGTCCAAGAGGTTTGTTGGGAAGCTGGGGACAGAGACACCCAAAAGAAATCCCCTGAACCCTGAAACACATGTTGGATACGCGCTAATTACAGTGCCTTCCCGTCTTAGACATCTATGCTATCTTTCAGTCCTATCATATCCACATTCCAGGGAGCAGGCTTGGGATGGTCCTCTTCTCAAGGGACATCGGAAGTGATAGGATTACATGGGTCAGAGAGACAGCACGCTGGAGAACACTGCAGCACCTGCCAGAGAAAGACAGCACAATCCTGTGAATTATGGAGAAACCACAGTGAGCAAGCCTACCCCTAAGAGAGGATTTAAAGTCACATCCCAGGGCCAGAAAACAATATGAGCAAAGGAAGACCAAGCCCAAAGCCAGCAGGGTCCGCTGGAAGATGGCGACAAGCTTAAGGGAGAGATGTACAACTTCCCTTGGTGTGTTGAGGCCATGTTTCATACTCCCAAAGCAGGCAGAATTGGTCTCTTTTGGAAGGGGGGGGGGGGTAGGAGTTTTACAGAGGCAAAACATCTGCAATGGGGAGGGCACCTATCTTGCCCCTTAAAACCTCTCAAATTGATTGCAAAGGAGGCAGGCAACATGCAGCCCACAGGCCGTATCTGTTTACACCCCTCGAAAATTAAGGGATTCAAGTCTGCATCTTCCACTTAGCCTAGGAATCCTTTCAAGGAAACAATATGCCTTCATGTCTTTGTCACAAAGCAATCCCTCTGTAAGACTTTAATTTCCAGTGTCTCTTAAGCAAATTCTGTTCTGCAGGTGAAAGGCAAAGAATTGGAGGCTTGGTCTTTCTACAGTGAAGGCATAAACATGATCACCGTCTATTTATCTAACTATTCTGTGTGAAGGTACAGACATTTACAGGTGCAAAGGCAGGTATGAGGGCATACGTTTGCAGCCATCACACTTGCAACAAAAGGCACACTCCTGCATGTAGTCACAAGCATCAGTAAACACAGTAGAATATTTACACAGAATCACTGAAAAGAATCACTGAGTTGGGAGGATCCGTGTAGATTGGCTAGCTCAGTCCCTGCTTAGTGCAGGAGTCTCCTAAAGCATGCCTTACAGGGAACCATCTAGCCATCCTGGTCTAGGTACACTCCCCCATGGATTAACAAGTCTCACCATCAGGTATTTCCTCCTAATATTCAGCCTAAATTTCCTTTCTTTTAATTTCAGGCTGTCGGTCCTTGTTCCAATCTCAGCTTCAACAAAGAACAGGTTCATAGCACATGGAAGCTTTTTAGCTGTCAACACATGTCTATCGTATCTCTTGCTAAATCTCTTCTTCTATCATCAAAAGATGGCCAGCTCCTTCTATTCTTCTACATGGTTTTCAGGCCCTTTATTATTCTGGTAGCCTTCCTCTGAACCCACTGCAGTTTCTCCATGAATTATTATTTCCCATGATCTGGACATATTTCCACTAATCCAGGCCAAGATTGCACTGGCCTTTTAAGGTGCTGCATCGCACTGCTTGCTCATGTTCAGCTGACACTTTCTCCCAATGCACTTCTGGCAAGCCTGATCTCCCCAATCCTGTATCGATGAGTCTGATTTTTCCTACCAAGATACAGAACCTTCCATTTATCACAGCTGAACAGCAGATGGTCACACGATGCTAACATTCAGTGGGCGAAGAAATGGAAACTTACTCTTGGGGCTGCTCTGACCATCAGGTTCAGGGACCTTCCAGTCCATTTTCCTCCCTTTTTCGTAGAGGCCCTTTAGCACCTTGCGGAACTCCTCAGGCTCTGAGCCTCCGTTGCTCAGTTCCACGTACTTCCTGTACAGTTGGAGGGCTGTCCGTGCATCTTCGATGCTGTCATGAGTCTCTCCTTGAATCTTCAGGTCTAGACAAAAGAAGAGAGAGAAAAGTCCAAAACATAGCAAATGTTGTCTTGCCTACTTCCTTTGTTTCAAGAAAGAGGAAATCTCTCTATGCTAAGGAGCTAGCAGCAAAAACTTCTTCTTGTCAGTGTTGAAAACAAACTCAACTTTCAGACTTCAGTATTAATCTAATCTGGAAGATCTTCCCTACTCCAGATCTGCTCTCTACATCCAAGTTCTCAATTATAGTGCAGGATTTGAGAAACTGTAAATCTCATGAGGACTGTCAGCCCCACTAGGTAGACTGGACCAGGAAATCAACTCCACAGGAAGACTTAAAACTACTTTTATTGAGGGTGGGTGTACCTACAAAATCTTGCAAGTCTGGCTGTGCTGCACCCCCTCCTCCTTCTTGTAGTTCAGTGAATTAGGGAGGCATCTGCCTGAGCAGCTTCCAAATGGTATCTGATTGTTCTGGACCTAAAGGATGTTTCAGCCCCTTTTGCTTAGGTAACAGTTCCTGCATATTTTCATCAGGATCATCTTCCTTACTCTTGACATGCCAGAGAATTGTATCTGAGGGATTCTTTAGCAACTATATTATTCTTTCAGTGCAGGGCAGCTGGCTGACTGGAAGAGGGGCTTTGCTTAATTCTGTCCACAGGATTAGTGTACTGACCCAAGAAATACCAGGCAAGGAAGCGCAGGGAGATCATCCTCTTCCTGGGCATATGGAACAAATACACCGTGTCAATTACTTGATCTCTGGGAACCTGTAAGAGACAGGCTCTCCATGTTAGCACACAAGCACACAGCCATCCACTGAAGAGATCTCAGAGTCCACGAGACCTTCTACCTTAAATCGAAGCCAGACTTGGGCTAAGGGCCACATGCTCCAATGGAGACAAAGAGGCAAGACAAAAAAACTAAATCTGGTATTTAATGTAACTGAAATCAAATTAACTGAATACCTTTGATTATTCCTTAGGTATTTAATAATTTTTGCTTTCCATCATATTAAAAATACAGTCTGATGGCCATTTCTGGGCGGCTCAGGGGGCTGACCCAAAGCTTTCAGGCTCTGTGTGCTCTAGTTTAAATAATACATTTTATACTGAAATGTGAGTTGCTTTCCACGTGTAACAATTAATTCCCTTGAGAAAATGATACTTATGTGTTAGCATTAAATCATGTTCAGGGGTTAAGAGTCTCAGCCCAATCTGTGGAATGATCAGCAACCTAAAATGTTTATTGCAGGGTCTCCCCTGCTTCCTCACAGCACTCTCAGCTCCTTGCACAATCAGGTTTTACCCCCAAATACTGAAAGGGCTGCTGGCTGGTGCTGCAGCAGTCTTTTTCTGTTAAGGGAAGCTGCCATCACTTCTTTGGGATGAGAGGGAATCCCTCCTCCAAGGGTAAAACAGGAAGCACCTATGTCTGTTACTGGCTAGTATCAGGCTTGTTACAAGTGGGCTGGGGCTTACGGGGTGTGCTTTTCAAGGGGACTGCCCCTCAGCCAGCAGTTCTGCCAACATGACTAAAGTAAAGGTCTATTAGGAGACAAATCTGGACCAAGACAACAAGGATAACCAAAGGTAACAATGAATGTGATTCTTTGAGAATTAATGGTAGCCGCTGGCTTCAAAAACAGTGATCTCTAAGCAGGTAGATCAAAGTCTAAACCATGATACCAGGGCACATGCTTGGTTTACACAAGATACCAACCAGGCCTCAGCTCTCATCCTTGCCTCTGGTGAACTCAGAACCTAAAGCGTTCAGACGCTCCCCATTTCTGTGGGATTGCGCATGGCAGAGGAAGAGCCGAAATGGGGGAAAGCTAAGAAACTTCAAAGATAGACTGTGAAAATGAATTGTGTCTACAAACAAAAACTAAAGATAACACAAAAAACCCTGACATCGCTGAAGCAATCATATTGTTTATCCAAAAGTTTCTCCATGTATAATCATATAACCTCATTGTTCATATTGTTCAAATTGGTTATGCCAATTTACAACTGTGATCTTAAACCAAATTGCAACTATATAAATATTGGAGAGCAGTGATTCTCAACCTTGGCAGCTTGAAAATGTGTGGACTTCAACTCCCAGAATTCCCCAGCCAGCATGCTGGCTGGGGAATTCTAGGAGTTGAAGTCCACACATCTCCAAGTTGCCAGGGTTGAGAAACACCATCCTAGAGGCTTGCTCCCTGTGTGTGCTGCCTTCTGTCTCTCCGACACACATTTCACTGCAACTCTTTCACACATAAGGGCTGTGCTGCTCTGAGGCTGAGCCCCACCTGGTGTATCCCCACAGCACTGCAGGACCTGGGAAGATGAATTCCTTAACTATTGGGTTGGGTCTTAAAAGGTTTTGCCCCTGGAAGTGTGGAGAACACCATATCCTTCCAGTGGATCTTGGCCCGGGTTGTGGGATTTCCAACCTGCTGCTCCCGCCCAGTAAAGCAGGCCCTGTGGTCCGTTGACACAATTCCCCCAGTGGGGACACCAGTGAAGCAGCTGGAAACTGGTATCATGAACTGCCTCCTCCCTACCACTTCTACGCACCCCATCAGATCTGGCATGACAGGCATGCTATGGGTCCTGTCAATTAAGGAATGCCATCTTGTGGGGCCCAGGAAGTTACCCTTTCCTGTTGTAGGGCCTGTCCTTTGGAACGTCAAAGTGGTTAAGTTGCTGTTTCATTGGTTTTTCACACTGGCTGCCAATGATGTATTTTGTTGTTCTTTTTATTGTTTAACTGTTGTCAGCTGCCCAGAGTTGCCACAGTGGATGGGTGGCCATATAAATTAAATAAATAATTCCAGATGGAAATGCCTACAGAATCACAGAATTGGAAAAACCATTTGGGCCAGAGAATCTAAATTAAGGCATTAAGTCATTCACACACATCACTCATGTTCAGTTACATCTTTGTTACTGTACCTTCTTTACACCTGCCCTATTCTTACTCACTATAAGAAGTTAACCTGTGAAAGAGAGAGATCTATCAGGATTTTATAAGGAGACAGTCACCATGATATTGATGACCCGGAAATCTTTTTGCAATCCGTGGCCCACAAACTTGACTCCAACATCTATAAGGAAGCGCAGCTTTAGATAGGTGGATTTGAGGGTTGTGAGATGTTTGGATGAAATTTTGGCATCCAGATCTCCTGGCTTTATTCCTGAGTACTGAGTAAGATAATCCACCACCTACAAGAACAAAGAAAGTAGGATCACTGCGTGTTGAGGATCTTCCTGTCTCTTCTCATCAGTATCAGGTGGCTGGACTTCCAGGCCTTCCTTCCTTGGCCACTGAGTGGATCTGCCTCCCATTTAAAAACATACATTAGCTGATAGGAAAAAGGAAGACAAATCTTATTAACATGCTAGAAAACTAGTAAGTCATGAAAACAAAGTAAAACGACTGCAATGCAAAATAACAGGCTTCAGCTCAACCCCAGCAAGACTGAGTGACTTCGGGTTTTAGGGCCCCCTGGTTCTTGGGACTTTCCATTTCTTGTCTGGATGGGGTTGCACTACCCCAAAAAGAACATGTGCACAATTTGGGGGTCCTTCCAGACTCACAGCTCCTGTTCAGGGAACAGGTGGCAGCCATGGCCAGAAGGGCCTTTGCACAACTGTGTGTTGCATGCCAGTTGCGCCTGTTCCTGGACCAGGAGGCTCTGCTCACGGTCTCTCACACCTCAGTCACCTCTCGTATGGATTACTGCAATGTGCTCTGCATGGGGCTGCCCTTAAAGGGCATGTGGAAGCTTCAGCTGGTGCAAAATGCGGCTGTGTGGACAGTTACGTGTGTGCCTTGATCGGTGCATGTTACACCTCTGCTCCGTGGGCTGCACTGGCTGCCAGTCTGCTCCCAAGTGCAATTCAAGGTGCTGGTGATGACCTATGAAGCCCTTCACGGCATGGGACCGGGTTATCTGAGCGACTGCCTCTATCCAATCAGGTCCCATCAGGTCTGGCAGGAGGTGCATGCTCTGGGTCCCGTCTGCCCGGGGTGTTATCTGGGGGGCCCAGGAAGAGAGCCTTTCTGTCTTGGCTCCTGCCTTGTGGAACACCACTCCCCCCGAGATCAGACTGGCCCTGACTCTGCTGGCTTTTTGCAGGGTCTTAAAAACATGGTGCAATTCAGGGTGCAGTGGCTATTTTGACTGTTACAGAGATGAAATTTGTTTTATGATTTTATATGGTTTTATATTGTTTTTATTTGTTGCAGCGGTTTGCTGTTTTTAATACTGTTTTTTTAATTGTTTGTGAACCACCCAGAGTCTTGTATGGAGATGGGCGGGTATATACATTTGATAGATAGACGGATAGATGGATGGATGGATGGATGCACTGTATTCAGCCTAAGGAGGCCAGATCAGATAGACTGGACAACTCCAAATCTAGCTACGCTGACTCTTGGGGCAACACATTCATTTTCAGAAGCGACAAAAGAGCAGCTGCAGTTAAAGAGCACCACGTGTTGTGATGGTTCTACCCATATCTGAGCTTGAAAGAAGCTGTAGGAAGCTACTCTGTCTAGAAAAGCGTGGAACATGCTTCCTCTGGAGTGCTCAGGGGTTCTGCCCTTCGGCATAGTTTGTGCCAGCTCCTGGTTAGCATCCAATCCTGGAGTTACTGCTGAGAACAATCCCCAAACATACCAACACTTAGCAAGCAGGAAAGAAGCCTGAAAAAAGCCCAAACAGAAAGGAAGGCTTTGTAGATTTGAAGAACCTTAAGGCACTCTGTTTATTTAGTGAAGAAAAGGCATAAACTGGAGGGAAAAGAAGGGCCAGGCAGGACCATCTATGGTAGGAAGCACTCCTCCTCTGTATAAGAGAGCTGTATGAGGGCAACTACTGAGTTGCTGATAAGCGAGACATTTCACACACCACTAGAGATGCATGAAAACGCTGTTTTCCTGGTGACTCACAGACGAAATTAATCTTTTCCGAAAGATACCTGCTGTACTTTGCGGTTTTCATGAGACCCACCCGCTCCAGCTGCCCCACTCTCCATAGGAGAACCACCACAGCCATGGTCAGAGATGAATGCAGGCGCAGGTTCTCACTCAGAGTTGTGGTGGTTTCAGAGAAGTTCCTGTTTCAGTTCCTGAAAAGGGTTTTTTATGGCCTCACATGTGGTAACTCCAACCATGCCTCCTGAAATGGATTGAGGGCCAGCTTATATAAACCCTTCTTAGAACAGAACACGAGCATAGCCTAGGCAAAGCTTTTCCAGAGGGGAGCTGCATACCTGTTCTTGTGTGGAAATGTAATCGTCAATGAAAGGAACGCCCTCATTGGGACCTTGGCCCCGGACACAGGTGATCCTGGCCACTGACATCTGACTGGGCTTGATAGTGGATTTGGTCCCGTCACTGCGAAGCTCAGCCTCCTCCTGTTGCAAATGTTTAAAGGGTGAATAGTTACTACCTGTGATCAAACAGGCCATTTCCAAAAGGCAGCATCCTAGATCCAGAAATCTGCCTTCTCTCCTGTCCTAATTTGATGCCTACCTCATTGAGGGTGACAAACTCAGCGTCCAATCCCACCAAGTCTCCAGTCTGTGGCATTTCATTCAGCATGAGGGGGATGAAAGTGGCATGACATTTGCGCTGTTTGCGAGCAAGGGAGGCCTCAGCGAGCAACACGCTGGCTTCAATGGGGTTCTTAACTTGAAAAGAAAAATGAAACCTGATCAGCTGATTCATTCAGAGATTACACTCAAATTACAGAAAAACAAAACAGAGCAGGGAAATCCCATCTTGGTCAGGGGATGCCCCAAAGAGAAAACCTCAAGAGCACAACTTCTTTCTTTACACAAATGATACTTATTTTCTAAGAACAAGCTGATCACTCAAACCTAAAGGGCCTAAAGCTGTTAAAAGAGAACCTCTGATGTCATAGACTGACTTATCTAGAAGATCTATTGAATTGAGTAACAGAACTTAAAATAAGGATTTTTTTTTTAGTAAGACAAATCCATAACAAGGGTGACTCAACCCTGAAGCTGATCACATCAGTTCACACAGTAGTAGAAACATACCAAATAGATTTCTGATGGTATATAAAATGAAGTTTCAGGAATCCAGCAATGTCCATTCACACTCAAGTAATTCAAAATAATTAAGGTTAAGACACCGCAGCTGCTTCTTGAGAACTGGTGAGCAGCCTTGCAGTAAATCTCTGTACATGCTGGTTTATGTGGAAAAACAGCTGCATAGCTACTTCAGCATTTACCTAAACATGCCCAACATCTCACCAACTTCCATTTCACAGCACAGCAAGAGTTGTGTATTTTGGCCAGCAATGTTTTTTATCCCTGACGTGAACTCTATTTTCTATGCTGATGGCCCTTTTCATCTTATGATGATCACTCAATTTGTTTCACTTCCTCTTGAATGTACTGCACTTCCTTGCAAAACATCTTTAGTTGGTTCTCTCAATCTTTGTGGCACATCTTATGACCACCTCGCAAAAATTCCATCCTCACACTCACTGATTGTGAAGGAGGGCAGGGCTATTTCTCCTCACAGTGGTACAACATTATTATATGGTGCTTCTCACTGGAATTTCCATCTGGCCATTAGCTAGGCATAAAGGCAACTATGGAAAAGGTCAAGAAGTGAGTGCCCAGGGACTGTAAGGAAGGCTGAAACTGAAGAACTTGGGTTTGCTCAGCCTGAGCACACAGGTCACTCCAAGCAGGATAGAAATCTCTTCCCCTCTTCTAGGCCACTGAAGATTTAATGTGAATGCGCTGAGTATGTACAAAATGGGTCCCTGAAAAACAACTAAAGGAGGACTTAAGAAAATTAACTGGCTGAAGGAAAGGAACAGCAAGTATCTCTTATGCTAAGCTCATTGTACATCTCACTTGTTAAGCAGACGGAGCTACGTTTTAAAAGTACGGAAATAGGAAGGAAAGTTGATCTGCTTTGCTTGAGAAGGAGATTTCACTGGGCAATGTAAGGCAGGCAGGATCAGTTGGCACCCAGAGGGCAGTCTGCATCCCAACCAATCCTTAAGGCTTGATTAGCATGAATACCACCTCTGGCTTTTCAACCTGAGCATCATGACTAGTGAATTACCCACTTGAGGTATTTTCTGAGTTATGTGGGAAGCAATTTACTTCAGCTGGGGGCAAGACAGGTCCTACAGCCACAAGCCAACTTAAACTAAATCATGGCTATGTTTTTGGTTATTCTGGATGAACATAGCTTCTTTCCTGCATCTGGTAACAATTTCACCTAATTGTTTAACACAGGTGTTTTTCTAAACATACTGCTTGGACTCAACATGCTAACCAACCACTGCGGCTTCCTGTGATGTGTGAACCAGGCTTATGGCTGGAATGACATATATCCTTCCTGGGCAGCCTTCAAAACTACTTGCTCGGTAACATCTCTCTATATACATACATGTATATCGAGGCTGGCTGCTGGAGTTCAGTATGTCTTTATAATAAGTTATAATAAGAAAGTCACCTAGTACTAGTTCAGGAATTCCAGCAGTCAGACTTTTTTTTTTTTTTAGATTTTTCATCCCGCCTTTCTTATTTTTTATAAATAAAGGTGGCAAACATATCTAATACTCCTTCCTCCTCCTATTTTCCCCACAACAACAATCCTGTGAGGTGAATTGGGCTGAGAGAGAGGGACCCAGCCGGCTTTCATGCCTAAGGCGGGACCAGAACTCACCATCTCCTGCTTTCTAGCCTGGAGCCTTCACCACCAGACCAAACCCTTCTTATACACATACATATATAGATGGGTGTTATAACTCCTGCCCTAATATTACTGGATACCTGGGTTATAAGAGAGTAAAGGCTATCATTCACCATGGCTGAACTTGGTTCTCAGGCTTTAAAGAAACAGCAACTCCCAATTTTTTGCTGCTTTCATAAGCGCACTTGCACATGCACACACACTCACTGTGTAAATTGTACTTGGAGTGGAGGTTCCTCCGCACATAATAAAGGATAGCAGGCACCTTCCAGCTCATGTCAAATTGCACAGCTTCACACTGTAAATCCAAAGGCATGTAACAATCAGACAGAAATGGGAGAACACACAGATCAGAAATGAGTTGTGCATGTTTTCTGGAGCTGATTTTAATTAAAACGAACCAAGGGGGAAAACAAGTAGTCTAAGACAAGAAGAAATGTTGACTTGTAATTGTGCCTCTCCGTGCTACCAAATTTCTTCACACTTGAATGTGAAACGCCAAGGAAGCTTCAGCATGGATACAAGTTATGACTTGGCCTAATCAGTGCCCACATTTGTTTGTCCATGGCAACAGTTCAGGGCAGCCCTGGCTAGGCCAGGCTGGTAAATTCCAAGATTCTAAAGACGAGATCTGACATTTCTCAGTGGGGGCACAGCATTTTCATGCATGTTTCCTGGCACAAAGCACGTACATGACTAAAATAGGTCTTATAAATATGTTACATCTCTTCTATAGTAACATTACATGTCTCCAAGTAAAGTAAGCTGTTTTATGTCCACCTGACTAAAAAGGACGTTTCGGGTACCGTCTTTAATGTACAACTTAATATTGTTTGCAATGAGAAATGTAGCATAGGATATGATGCCTCAGCTAAGCTTTTGATAAAACAGAGATTTACAACGCCTTTAAATCGAATATTAATTCTCATTAATATGGAAATATATCTTGAAATACTTCAACCTATGGTCTGTAAGGCTATTTCTAAGGATATTCTCCTGCTCTTTCAAATCTGTACTGTTCTTACCTCCATTTTAGGTCAGAACATTCTATAAAACCTAAGCTCTCTAGTTTTAAAAACCACGGAAAGCAAACAACTGCATACTAAATATTCATTTCTGTTTCTTTTTTATGCAAGAAAGCAAGATCACAGAATATGAATCATCATAATACCCTTACCTTATCCACAGGCTCAATGAGAAAGTCATTAAAAAGATACCACTGCTGGTGTGTGACCCCCTAAGAGAGGAAGGTTAGGTGTTAATTACGAAGATGTTCAGTTAGTCAACAGCTACAATCAGTGCACTGCAGTCCTACACTTAAGAATACCTACAGCCAAGAAAATTCAATACTTACAAGAGAAAGAACCTGGCGGAGGAAGATTCTCTTTCTACATCACTGACAGGAAATGACAGCTACAGAGCAGACAGAAAGATCAAGAGGCTCTGCTTTTTATTAAAAGACTCACCTCCTTCCTTTGATGGTAGGTCTCTCCTACTTTGATATGCCCCACAAGGCTGCCCCCAGTCCGGGAATCCAGAATATGTACAACTGTTGCCATGAGGTCATAGACGTATGTGGATTCTTGATCATCCAACATGCTCAACTGCAATAAGAAAGACAATTCCAGAAGTGGGCTAGCTTTCTGAGTGGCTCTAGCACAGTTGTGTGTGTTTCCCCAGGTGTGTGCACCAATACCATTCTCCCCAAACAAAGGGAAAAAGTGCACTATTTTTAGTACTCCTGCAGCCAACTCCCCGGATAGTTGAACCAGAATTCTACATTCTAGGTCAGTGTGGTGGAACAAAGCGTGGAGCCTAAATTGTCTAATTTGTTCATTTCTCCCTCATTGTTTTCCCTCCTGTTTTATGAATTGAAGTAAACTATTTAATCTGATGAACCTTTGCTCTCTGAGAGCTGATTCACAGTAGATGAATGCAGATAAACATATACTTGTGAGAATTTTGGCTGCTGGTGCTTCCCCAGCATGTCTTTGCTTCATGTTTTCATTTACCTGGACTTATCCAGCTTTCCATCAACCATTACTGCTACTGATATCTCAACCATGAGCAGGCAGAGGAGGGCCGACTTCGTCCTCCAGGCGCCTTTACTTCTGATACCTCTTCCAGAGGATCAGGCCAAAAGTAGCTCTACATCTTTTCATTCCACCATTATGAATCTTCAAATAATTTTGTACTGACTGTATAATTATTTTGTTTAATTTATGTTAGAAAGTAGAGAGCTGGGTGCAGACCTCTCTGCATTCTCCTGGGAATAAGTCCCATTGCACTCAGGGGGAATGATTTCTAAGTACAGAGACCTGGATTGGATTGCACAGTATGACAGGAATAGACTGGAGGGAGATCAGGAACTACTGGTAGATTTTATATCTACAATAGATTGGTTAAATTTAACCCAGCTGGATTAACTACTGCAACTAAACAATATTTCTCCATAAAACTCTGTTGTTTTAGGAAGTCTGTTTGGGGGAAAACCAAATATGAATTACTGTGTATACATTCTCAAGCTGAAATCAAATTCTTGGGTTGAGCATGCATTCAAAGACATCCTGCTTTTTAGTTTTATGTATCCAAAAGTTCCCTGAGCCACTGTTTGTCAACTTGCTCTGGGAGGACGGATGGACGGACGGAAGGATCCATCAATCCTGAAGTCTGCCTATCCCTGCCCTAATAGTGTAAAAGAGACAGGTAGACAAGTATAGGTAACCTAATTGCTTGTTTTTGCTAAACTGCTGCCTCTCCCACACTGGTCCAACTAACCTAAATTACCCTCTAGGAAGAAACTTTACAAACTTTTATTTGCAAGCTGCCTTAGGGGGACTAGTATCTTTACAGGTGGAATAAAAAATAAATAGTTTAAACTTGGCTTTTACAGATGAGTCCTTTCTGTACACCTTATGATGTTTGCAGCAGAGATAAGCAATGAAGAAATGGAAACCTGTTCCTCTCACATGTGCAGAACAGTCACGCCAAGCTCCATAGGTTGGCTGTGGAACTTACGTGCTGAAACTTTTTAAAATCAGATACTTCAGTTCTTTCTGGGATGATTTAAGCATAGCTGATTCTCTCTTAAAGTGGGCAATGGTCCTATGTAACATAATCACCTTGGGAGCAATCATAAGAGCTAGGATACTGAGAAAACTTTTCACATTTAAGTCAGGTATAATGGGAGTATTTTCTTGCAAACAAGAAATATTTACTTCGGTGCTTTCATCCCAGTTGTACACCTCCAATTCCTTGTTCTTGGAGAGCTTCATCTTGATGGAATAAGGAATCCAGATGTTCTTTAGCTCTTCAATGGAGGTGTAAGAGTGTCCCCCCTCAGCCATTCCTAACTCATTCCTGAAAGCAAACAAATGCCAATCTATATCACAGAGTTGGATATGAGAAGTTATCAATGAACAGGACTGGGACACCAGACTGACTTTTTTTTTGTTTTTTTGCTCAAGCACTAAAATGCTCCAAGCCAAATAAATCAGGACGATAAGTTCAGTAAGAAATGGTATTAACCATCTGATCATCCATAATTACAATGGGCCAATTCCATGCAATTCCATGTTCTCTGTGTGTAACACTGCATTTTTCCATCTCCAGTATAATTGCAGTTTTACTGCTTCAATGTCCTTCTGTGCCCTTTAGCTACATGCCTTAGTATGGTTAAGAACGTGGTAGAAGCAGCCATGTCTTAAAGAACAAGACTTATTATTAAGGAATAGTAGGGTCAGGACAAATGGTTAGGAAATGTAGGGATTCCCTGGACAGAAATAGTATTTACCATTCTCCAACTGCTATTTCTCTACTTTTGGGGAATTCTAGGCAACCCTTCTTCATCATCATCTTCTTAAAAGCATACTGTCAAAGAAAGGATGAATCTGAAGCACAGCAATCTAAATAAATACACATTCAAGTACTTTTATTATCATCAACCCAAGCCGATTTCAGTAGATCAAGATAGGAGATCAGCCAGATATATACTTTGTCCAAGTGCTTCTCAACATGTAGTATGGGGAACACATTTTACTTCTGATTGCAATTGGCACAGCTGGCTTGTTCCACCAAACCAATGACTGTTCAAGGAGGGTTATACCAAAACCATTAGAATGGAGCCTATATATATTTATAAATTTTTTTATTTAAAAATTTTGCAGTCAATTTCCCAGAATATATCTTGAAAACTGACCACCTGAAATTGGCTTACCTACTTTGGGTTATCTTCACAGAGGTCCTACCTGCAGAACTAGAGGCATTAGAAACAGAGTAAGCTTCTTGAATGGGCATGAAGCAGAGATGATGAATGGCTTGACAATGCATCGTTTGATGCTGGCTGAGAGAGGGACTGCAAATAAATAAAAGAATAGCAATAGAAAACAACATATGTTTGCATCTCCCTACCTCAGCCTGCACCTTCCAAAATTCTGCTTCCTTGGAGCTGTTCACCTCACAGTTAATGACCAACACATCTGGCAGGCAGCGGATGTTGCGTGTCTGGACCTAGAATGGCAGAAAGAGATGATGTGTAATATTGAAGCAACTGGCACAGATTTAATCCTTGATACTGCCATTGGAGCTTTGTTTTGTAATCCCTAGTTATGGGCATGCTCTGATCAGACTAAGGATCCCTGTTTTATTCTTGCAGCAGTTGTTGTTTCACAGAAAAACTGACAGCAGGAGCTGAAATTAATGGAGAGAAGAAATACTTTTCCTCTTTAAATTATCTGCTTAATAATTTATCTTCAAACAGCAATTTACCATAGACCTTGCCACAGGGGAAGCTAGATACTGGAATCGTACTTTGGCCTAGTCAGCTGTCAATCAAATGCACACCTTCCACTCTCAAAGCAATCCCAGATGGTACAGTCTTATGCCATACCTAAAGCTTTCTATGTATCAGTGCTGCAGACTTGAGTCAATTCATACTGTCTTGGCCTACACAACACTTCCCTCCTCACTTACTGTGGGTTGGTACTTCTCGCAGTTCTCACACCAGGCCTGGGTGTTCTGTTCCAGACAAATGCTTCTTTTTAATATCTGGGCAAATTCATAATCCATTACTTTATCTGGGAAAGATGGGGAAAAAAAGGAGTAAATTTGCATTGCTGCAAACATCAAAATAGGACATTAAACATCATGAGTCTGAGATGCATATGAAATAAAATTCTGAGAAACAATGAACCCTGCTGAAACAATTGCCTAGACCAGTTGGCGAGTCCAGCTCCAGCAATGGTCTCCTCAGGGATCTTGAACTTTGTCACTATGAGCACCTTCCAGGCAAGAAACAAACAGTTTCAGGCCCCCTTGGCAAGGCTCAAGCAGACAGACAATTCAGCAGGTCGAATCACTTCTAGCCCTGCCTGAGGCCCAGACATGCTTTAGAAGGAAGAGATCAATTTGAAAACTTGATGTTTCTCAGAATGTTGCCAAAATCTATTTCTTGAAATATAAACAACCTATTGTTACCACGGTTAATTGACTGTTTTAATGTTATTGATGACATGATGGTTTAACGTAAGCATATCACATTAAAAATAGTCTTTGAGATTTCTTGCCTTCCTTTCCATTCCTCTCAAAATCCCTTTTCTTTTTTGTATCATGTATTTTAAAATCCTGTGAAAGGGTGGCTTATGTTGTTTTTAACCAATCTGGCTTGCTCTAGCTTTTTGATAGATGAGTGAGGTAGAAATTATTTAAATTAGGGGCAGGCAAACAGTGCACTGGTCTTGTTTGCTGATGTAAGCTACACATATTGTATCCAATCAATCAATCAATCAGTCAATCAATCAATGCTATTATGCTTTAAAAAGTGCTAGACCTGGGTTCCAGAAACCAAAATCTTTGTTTCAATCATTCTATGAACCCAGTGTGTTTCCTCGAGCATACTTATGTTTTGTCAGTGTAAAATGAAGAGCATCACTATAAAATGGGACAGGGTTGGTTTGAGAAAGAATGTAAAAATGGCAAAGCACATTTATGTTAGAAACTGCTATAGAACTTAAATAACAAAAAGTCCTTTTTTTGTTACTCAGCATTTAAGTTAGGGTCAACCAAACAGATTCCAACACTAAATATTTGAGATATGGTTAGAGATGTTGGTACTTACAAAGAAGTTAGGATAGTGAAATGAGTGAATAGCTTATAACTTTTCTAGCAACCGCCTTTAATGCTCTAAGAATGTTTTTATTACATTCTGAAAACTTTTAATCCATTTTGATCTTTAAAAGATACGGGTTCAGGCACCATGAATCGGAAAAGATCAGTTGGAAAACCCCACGCGCTTCACACTTGCTGTCCCAAGTTTCAAGAAAAGACAACCCCAGTTCCATTCAACACCATCTTTACTCTATCGTTATATTACTCCTTAAACTTCATACCATTGTTCTCAGGGTAGGAGAGGGTAAAGAGGAGAGTGGAAGAGACTCGAACTGTCTCTTTGCCACAGCGACACATACTGCAATTCTCCACTTCACAGCTGAAAAGCTGCCCAATGACTGAGTCCCCAGAAGATCCAAAGTTGCTAGAAGAAACACAACTAGATCAGTAGGGCCATGAGGTGATCTCATGAGCACGAGGCCAGGGCAGGCAGACTTCTGCTTATTTATTTTTTTTCCTAATGAGTCAGGCACAAAACAGTAACTTGGGGCAGGTATACAGCTAGAAGAATTAAGGGACAAGATATGCACATAACTCAGCCCAAGACTGTGACAACCAAAGGTTAGCTCAATGCCCTTCTGCATCAACACCCACTCCCCTAAGAGCAAGCTTCCCTCATTTCAATAGCCCAGTGTTTCTCAACCTCAGCAATGTTAAGATGCTTGGGCTTCAACTCCCAGAACTCCCCAGCTAGCATGGGAATTCTGGGAGTTGAAGACCACACATCTTAACATTGCTGAGGTTGAGAAACACTGCAATAGTCTAATTCAGAGATGTTGTTAAAGTACTGGAAGTTTAAAAAAAACAGTTGCAGATATATTCTAAGATCAGTATATAAATCTCATTTCTCTTTGCTAACTAGGTGTTCAAGCTAACAGCTTTGAAATATAACCATGACTGTCGAGACCGTTTCTTTTTCTGAAGCACAAAAAGCAGATCAAGCGAAGACATGGCAGGTACATCAGAGCAACAGCCGTCCCACACAGAGGGTTTATTACCTGCTGCCGATGCCTCGGTAAGCCTGAGGGCCCTCCTGCTCTTGAGTCTCCTGGTGGAGCTGGGTCAGAATAAACCGGTTCCAACTTTGAATCAACCGACCTAAGTTCATCTTCCCTGTAGCCTCATCTGAATCAGCCAAGATCAGTCCCAAAGCAGCTGCTTCGGGGATGGTGCGGAAGGCACGCAGAAAATTACTCCCCTGAGACAGAGGAAGGGAGGAGAAAATTGTGTGTCAATTCCTAATCCAACATAAGCTCTTGAAAGACCACCTTCAGGACCCCTCTACTCTCTCTTGGAAGCATGCTTGGCCTGACACCCCCTACATTAGGAATCATGTGGAAAGGACATGAAATCCAAGCTAACCAAAGGAGGTGTGGAACTGACTCAGGTGAACTATAGGAAGAAGAGAAGGCCAGCTGCAGAATGATAGGCAGCCATACTGTGATGATGAATGATTGGGGATTCGTGGGAGGGGAAGGAGAAGGGACAAATGTGAGACAAAAAGATTCAGTGGTGGAGGCAAGAAGGAAGTAATATTGTTTCTACATTTCATACAGACCTCAGTATTTAAGTGAATCAGAATTGGTACAGGATAAAGTTAACACCTTTTTTTTGTGCCTTTGAGTCAGGGTTAACTCCTGGAGACTGCCTGGACAAGTCCCTGCAGTTTTCTTGGCAAGATTTTGCAGGTGGCTTGCCCTGGCCTTTGCCCTTGCCGGCTTCCTAGGGTTGAGAGCGAGCAACTGACCCAAGGTTACCAGCTGGCTTTGTGCCTAAGGCAGGACTAGAACTCAGTCTCCCAGTTTCTAGCCTGATGCCTTAACCACTAAACCCAACTGGCTCCCTAACACTCTTTTTAGGTAGAAAATAAATAAATTTAGGATGTGTGTCAGTACGCTGCATGTTCTTCCAAGTTGATGGAGTGCAGGCCCTTTCTCAATTAGAAATCCTTGCTTGCATAGAATGATTTAAGTATGCTTGAGAGAAAACTAGGCTTTGGTTGGACTTGTGGGACATTAGGCAAATTGTGCCCAAACTGACTGGTAGAGGTACTGTCCTTTCTGCTTGCAAGGAATGCTACCTGTGGCAGGTATCCCTGGCAACATCTTCCTCATCTTGCTAGAAAGCATTATACAAAAGCTCCAATGGACCATAGCCATGATGGGCACCAGAGGTCAATACCTATGGGTCCATCTGGTGATGATCAAGACATATGGAAGACAGCGACATGGAATGTAAAGGAGTAAATAAAAAAGACTATGAATTAAAAAAGAAAGAAAAAGAAATTTTTGTGTTTCAGTGAAATTAAGAAAAAGGGATGAATACAGGGTTTAAAAATAAGTCAGTCCATACACATAAGTGGCAAAGAAATGGATGCAAATCTAAAAGCATATTTAGTGTGATCATTTGATTAAAGATTGAGAAAATCTGTGATAGATATAAGGGTGATAAGCAGTTTTGAATATGAGACACGCTTTTTTGGCACTGTCACAAGTGGACCTTGGAAGAAATGGATATGGAAAAGAAGGAAAGAAGTGAAGAAAACAAGAATGAAAATAGAATGATTGCAGGAAGAAAACATGGCGTAGGGCCTAGTTATCTGAGGGAAAGCTTATCTCCAATTTTTCCTGCCTGCCCAATAAGTCTGAGCAGAGTGGGTGCGCTCCAGGTCCCTTCAATTAAATGCTGCTATCTTGCAGGACAGAGGGAATGTGCCTTCCCTGTCATGGCCCCACCCTCCGGAACAGCATCCTCCCAGAGATTTGGACAATGCCCCCTCTCCTGGCTCTGTTCCCAGGCCTGGGGTTAATGTGGATGTGACTCATTGGTTGAGCCCCTGTCACATTGTTTTTTGGTACTGTTTGTTGTTTGAGTCCAGCCTGCCCACATTTGTGGGTTCTCATGGTTTACTTTTTATGGATTTTGTAAGCCACCCAGAGTCTTCTGGAGTGGGCAGCTATATTAAATCTAATTAACTAATTAATTAAGTCCCATGTGAAAAAGTATTAGGAAATCAACTTCCCAACAGAATAAAAGGGAAGTGGACATAAGAAAGGAGGATACAGAAGCTGCTGGGAACAGTGAAAAGAATTACGTTATGAAGTGTCACAAAAGAGCAGGGAGTTACACAAATGGGAAGGTTAAAAAAGGATGCCTGGTGGTATAATGAAGTGAAAGAGGCTGTGGATGACAAAAACTGCATACAAGAGAACAAATGCTTAAAAAACACATGAGAAAAGATATCGTATAATATGCACAGAAAGAAAAAGATAGTGGGAAAAATGTAGTCAAAGACAGCAATGAATGGTTAATATTTAAAAAGGCAGAAAAAGTGCTGAATGATTTTGATGGGAACAGAATAATATTTTGGAAATGGGTAAAGAGTTATACAAGGAGTCCCCAGCAGACTAAATAAAAGTGATGAAATGATTCAGGCTGAAACTGAAATGAAAGAACACTGGGTTTTTAGAGATCTGTAACATTTGCATGGTAATGGGAATATGTTGAAAAGTGAAATTGAAACAAACAAATGCTTTCAATACCATCAACCATGGGATCCTTCTGGATCATCTCTGTAAGACGCATGGTACTGTGCTGGTTCTCTTCCTTCCTCTGGGGCCGATTCCAGTCAGTGTTGAATGGTGGGGGAGATCCTGCCCATGGCCCTTGCTTTGCAGAGTGTCACAGGGTTCGGTACTTTCTCCTCTCCTGTTTAACATCTACGTGAAGCCGATGGGTGAGGTTATCCAACAGGATAGGGTGAGGTATCATCAGTATGCTGATGATACCCAACTTTATCTCTCCACCCTGGGCCAACTAAGTGATGCTGTGGAGGTCTTGTCTCGGTGCCTGGAGGCTGTGGGCATTTGGATGGAGAACAACAGGCTACAGCTCAACCCAACTAAGTCTGAGTGGCTTTGGATGTTGGGTCCCTGTTTCTAGGGACTTTCCATCTCTTGTTCTGGATAGAGTTGCGCTACCCCAAAAAGAACCTGTACACAATCTGGGGGTCTTCCTGGACTTGTGGCTCCTGTTTGGAGAACAGGTGGCAGCCATGGCCAGGAGAACCTTTGCACAACTATGTGTTGTATGACAGTTGCACCCATTCCTGGACTGGGAGGCCCTGCTCACAGTCACTGATGCTTTAGTCACCTCTCATGTAGATTAGTGCAGTGCACTCTACATGGGGTTGTCCTTGAAGAATATTCAGAAGCTTCAAGTGGTTCAAAATCCAGCTGCGCAGATAGTTATGCGTGCTCCACAATCTGCATGTTACACCTCTTCTCCATGAGCTGCAATGACTGCTAGTTTGCTTCTGGATTAAATTTCAAGGTGCTGGTAATGTCCTATAAATCCCTACATGGCATGGGACCGGGTTATTTGAGGGACTGCTTCTGCCCAGTTACATCTACCCCTCCCATCAGATCCAGCAGGAGAGGTACACTTTGGTTCCTGCCTCCCAAGAAGTGTCATCTGACAAGGCCCAGGAAGAGAGCCTCTTCTGTTGTGGCCCCTGCCCTTTGGCACTTCATTCCCCTGCAGATTAGAAAGACCCTGAAAACACAGTTTTACCAATGAGCACGGGGACCAAGGAATGTTGTATTAGCGCTATTGTTAGATGTGATGATCTCAGCTATGAGTTTTATGAATGTATTATGATGGTTTTTTTTAATGTGCTTGTATATTGTTTTTTTCTTCTTTTTTAAATGGGATGAGCAGCTATATACAGTTGAATAATTAATAAATAAATAATAAACATTTATTAAATTTGCATGCTGCCTGACTCCCAAAAATTCTGGGTGGCTCACAACAAACAAACAAATTACAATAAAACCAATAAAAGAAAAAAGATGGTAAGCACAACAGACTGGATGGAACGAAGCAAAGAGTCCCACTCTCCCTCACCAAAGACCTAGGTGAAGAACCTGGTTTTCACTGCTCTTCTAACAGCAGCAGAATTGGGGCTGTCTCAAGGATGTACATGAAGAATGAATGAGTTGAGAACAAGAGGAAGATTGAGAAAGTTATCATTGGATAGAGTAGATGAGGTGAGAAGTTTAAAGAAGAAAGGACAGTATATGAAGCAGTATACGGATGTGGTAGAAGCAATGGTGGTTTGCAAGGAAATAAAGGTATGGAGAGCTATAATGCATGGTATAGTATAAACCAGGTTTAGCTATATTTATCTTTCTTATTTCAAGCTTTTACTTTTTTTTAAATGAGTGTTTCTTACTCCTTTTGTGTTTTGCGAAACATACTTAGCCCAAAAGGCAACAGCATGATGGGCACGTATATATGCAATGTTGAGGTTTATATTAATTTTATTATGTTAAGCTAATTAACAAAAAAATTGCAAACACACGCAATAGCATTAAAGGGTCAATGGAACCACAAAATTGATCAGATTAAAAAAAGAAAAAGATCTGAAATTATGAACAGCACAACCCCCAAATTTTAGCATATTTCTTGAAGACAAAGAAAGAAGCAAATGCGAATATTGGCAAAGCCCACATATCAACCATCCAATACTGCAAATCAAGTGTAGATTTCTCTTTGCAATGGTGTGTAATTCTTCTAACCAACCTCCACGCTTGAAAAACCCACATTTTGAGAGATTTAAAATTTGGCCCTGTTTGTATTACAGAAACCATAAATCCCTATTCTGCCCTGCAGCTCTGCTGCCTGACACAGCTCAAAGCGATGCCGCTAGCAGGTAGAAAGCTCCCACCTGGGATTGCTGTAACATGCTGTGCCTCTATGAAATTGACTCTTCCCAGCTGTGTCCCATCACATTCAGCTATCAATAGGTATAAACCCAACCAATAAATAGTCTGTTCTAAATTTGGTAAACCTGCGTTCTGGCCATCTATCAACATCCTTGCTCAGAAAGCCAAATACAACTCCACACTTGATGCTGTTTTAAAACATGTTTCCTGTGTTCTCTTCTGAATAACCTTTGATCAAAACCCCAAAGGTTCTGTGTGCCCCTCCCTACCTCTTAAAGATCTGAAGATCTGTTCATCTTTACCTGGCAAGGGTCTCCCCTGGACAAATCCAGCATATGGAATAAAAAGCCCAGTTCGCAACTGAGACAGAACTCTTTCTGGCATAAATGGTTCTGGACCAAACAGCGCACAGGCTCTAAGAAATAAAGAACCTGTAAAGATACGATTGATGAACAACACAGAATTATAGGAGGAAGGGGAAAGTTGCACAGGCATGTCACAAAAAAGAAGCAACACGGTGCTTACCTGGATCATACAATTGCAGTAAGCATTTGGAATGTGGGGCTCAAGACCAGCAAAAAGAGTCTTATTGTAGTGTTTAAAGTCAAAATCTTCCAGGCCCAGCTTGGAATATTTTATTGTGACCTAAGTAAGGCAAGCCGAAAAACATCTGGTGTGATAATCATACAAAGGCATAAACACAGTGCGCCTGTGCTAATTTAGCAAACCAGCATAAGTCAGAGGGTTTCTACACTACAATTTAAAGCGCCTCTTTCACATGAACATTCCTTCTGATTCTTCAGATCCTAATTTGAGAAAATTCTCAGATCATAATCCCTCTTTCAGCCTAATACTTGTGATAGTACCTAAGTAACAACAAATTCCACATTAGCTTTTCTTTCTCCACAGCTCAGAAAATGGTGATAATCTAATTGAGGAAGCTGAGAAAAAGATGAGGAAAATAATTTATTTTCAGATGGAGTTGAAACTTGTAAGCTATGGTGCAAAAGACAGGTGTTTTTAAAATTGTTCCACATCTGCCCCCTTAAGTATATTTAAACCTTTATCTGGAGAAAAAGGTGAAGATTCTGAGAAGCATTTAAAAACACACCTTCCTATATTTCTTTGCCACCATGTAGATCCGTGGCTCCTCTTCTCTTCCTATGGGGGATTCAGGGACCTGACTGAAATTATCAAATTCATTGTCAAGCTCCTTTAATCGGTAGGGAATCTGCAGAAAACAGGAACATGCTCATCTTCAGTTTGTCCATGTATCCTTCCTATTTTACATTTTGCAACACCAAAACAAAGTAGATACACAAAACAGAAGCAGATATAGTTGAAAACAAGAAACCCTTCAACCCCCAAATACATCTGGCTGTTCCTTTTTCCTTCCACCTGGCCCTAACCACACATCAACACTACACCTTTGGCAATAATGTAACTCCAGTCTGAACCAGAGATAAAAGACCTTACACTCCAGGTATCTCTGAATCCCAGCTCCCAGCAACCTGAGCCACTGTGGCACATGGTACAGAAGTCTGGAAGCACTAATTCAGTAGTATTTGGAGGGTTCCCACCTAACTATAGAACAGCAAGCCCTTATGAAGCAGTCATTACAACTACTTATGGCCACCACTTAAAACTAGCAGGTCTCAAATTTGCTACCTGATTCCGGAGCTTGGTCCTGGGGTTTGGAGCATATCCAATGAAGCCAACTTTCTTCATGGTCCGAAGGATATCTGGATCAACAGGTGGGGCTCGTCTGCAAAATATGCAATCGTTTTTAAGCCTCTCTGATCACTCCTTTTAATGCTGTGCTCCTCAAAGAGTGAGGATACCACCAAACTCCCCATCTCAAATGATGCTACTTTCACACAACTTCTATCCTTTTCTTGCCGTCTCCTAGGTTGAAGAAGTACCTGGGTGCAGGGACAGAATTGGCTGCAGGCCAGTCAGACAACAATGACTCAGTGGTCAGAGGCACAGGTATAAGCGATAAGGGCATGAGATCTTGGTTCCAGTCAAGATGGGGCAAGGTATCCACAATGCAAGGCAAGGCAAAGTCAGTTTCCCGGGAGTAGGCATTGAAGGTGATCTCAGGTGAATCGGCCCACAGGTGGACACAGCCCTCCGAGTCTCCAAAAACCATAGCTTGTTTGCTGGCGGACACGTCAAAGCTCATTATTAGCTGGCCCACTGTATTAACATGAAAAATATCAGCAGGATTGGCTAATCCAGTAGGTTCACAGAACTGACACTGACCTAGAACAGAAAGCAAAACAAGAAAATGAATTCCCCCTGGATCTTTAACACAACATTCCCCACATGACTTCATTTCTTTTCTGGGGTTAGAGTCTGATGAAATAGCATCCTAAAGTTCCAACATAATAGAAAACAAAGTTTGAGATCAGAGGACATTTTAGCCAGCTACTTGCCTGTCTGGGAGATGATGGCCAGGCGAGATGTGTAGGTAGGAATAAACTTCAGAAATAGAGGATCAATATGGACCTGCAGAGGTGTAATGGCTCGCAGCATACGTAAATCATACACCTTGAGGAAACGATCACAAGCTAGGCCATTCATTCGGCTGGAGAAGCCACATGTCACCAGTAGGTTGCCATGGACGTCAAAATCGGACAAACTGCCTGAATAGGCATCAAACTCATGTTCTACAGCAAAAGTACGGAGATCACGCAAGGAAACCTAGTGAAGAAGTCTAAGATATATTATATGAGAGCTGCTTATAGCTCTCAAAAGCCAAGAGGTTGAAATAAGGAGGGCATATTACCTTTCCTGATGTGTGACCACAAAAGAAGAAACGATTTGACTGTCTCATAATTGTAACTCCAGGAACTTCCACTGTGTACTAAAATGGATACAAATACAGATAAAAACTGGAATAAAACCTGGAGAGGGAAAATTTAGGTAGGTTTTTTTTTTTTAATCCACCAATGGACAGGAAAAGTGTGTTGCCACACTACCCTGGCCAGTGTAACCCTTTTTTCTTCTATTCATATTTGAATTATTTCATTCTTAACATTTGTAACACTGATAACACTTTTGTTTTAAAATATGTATTTTAATTTAAGATACCCAAAATTCTGGTGATGAGAACATAATTTTTATTTCCACAGTACTTCTTTGGGTAAGAGCAGAAAAACCATTATTTCAGACTGGCCATAACAGAAACCAGAACTACCTGTAAAATCCTCACAGGGAGGGACAGGATTTCTCAATTAATTTTGTCTCTCTAACATGATCTAAGCAATCTCTCTTCTGCTTCAGATTCACAATTTGTTTTATTCAGACAGAGATTTCAGTAGACACTATTCCTGCTTTTACCAGATATACCTGTTCACTATAGTGTAAAACTGTGTTTGACCAACCCACCCTGTGCAGCAGTCTGAGCTCACTAGAATCAATTCCACAATAAAAGAGCAAGAAACACTACCTTCTGGGTTTCCTGCACTGTGTTGAGGTCTATTTCAATCACATGGCTGGTGAGACCCCCAACAAGCAAAGTGCCAGGATCAGTCAGCAAAAGGCTGTGCATGTCCTCACTTTCATCCATACTTCAAGAGAAAAAGGGAACAGTTGAAGCCAGATCTGACATCTTCCATTCACAAATTATTTTCTTATACCTTTTTAAGTAAATGCAGACAATGTTACATCACAAAAAACCTGTGGTCATCATCACACATGCTATACTGACATTGTCCCATATTCTTCCTGAGAAAAGACAGGCTGTGAAATCCATGATTTCTTCTAAAGCTTCTGCTGGATTGTTTCAAATAAGAAACAGGCAATAATCTGCTTTGCAATGCATCAGTTACATAAAACAAAAAAGCCCTCATTAAGCTTCTGAGATTCTGTCTTTTCTATCAGTCAGTGATGAACAACCTTTTTCTGGACTGATGTCCACACTCAATCTTTACATGATAAACCACATGATTCCTAAAATATGGAATCTGTTGTCTTAAAAAGGGTTTTGGCTGTATCAAGCTTGGGGTATAACAAAGAGGATAATCATATGTAACTGGAAAGAAAGGCACTTTCCTGATGTTAGGGAATGGATATGAACTTGTTATCTACATTTGAAAAGTCTTGTGCTCTAAAAATGAGAAGATGGCACATTATACTATTATATGGTCCAGATTTAATGAGAAGTTTAACAAATGAAGTAATTTCATAAAGATATTTATACTTACCATATGGATCTTTTTATTATTATTTTCCTTTTGGAGTCCTTGGGGTTCTCTGAGCTTGATTGTTTTCTTGCAAACATTTTGTTACCTGGCTAACGAAACTGAAGATGCCACCTAGCCGGGTAACGAAACGTTTGCAAGAAAACAACCAAGCTCAGAGAACCCCATTTTTCCTTTTGTTATGTTTAGTTAATTTAATCACTATAATATACTTAATTCCCTTTTCACTTTATTATTATAATTCAATGCAGACGTTAATATATTTTACTATTTTAATAATAACAATATATTAAAAAATGGTGTACCACTGGCTGAACTCCATAAAATGAGTGGATGCTGAACATAAGAGGGTGAGACTAGGACAAAAGTTAAATTGTGGGGATCTGCAAAACTGGATAAGGACTGTTTTGGAGAACTCCAGAATGTGCTGGTCCTACACCAAGACCATGCAATTCCAACGAAGATCAACATTTTCTGGAAGTGGTTAAAGGTGGTCCAAGGATGGTCCAACCTCAAAATATCCCTATTTTATCTGGAAGATCATCTGGAAGCTTCAACTGATGAAACATGCAGTGGCTTAGGTATTGTAGGGTACACCTAGGTTTGTTTATGTAGCTCCACTATTAGAGGAGTTGCATTGGCTGCCATTAAGCTTCTGGATACAATTCAAGGGTTCAGTGCCTGAATATCTTGACCGCTTTCTCCAGGTTGAATCTGCTCTTCCAGCAAGATCTGGGAAGGAGAGTTTGCTGAGATCCCATCACCAAGGGAATGCCATCTTGGCTTGCCTCTGGATACCCAGACCATTCATTCCTTATTGCATTTTTGGGGGGCCATAAAAACATAGCTCTTCAGAAAGGTATGTGGAGTGATGCAAAAGATACTGCGAATTAATATTACGATGAAACTAGAATTAGTTTTATTGGGTTTTATGGATGCTCAACTAGAAAAGGAATATGGGAAACTAATATATAAGGTAACTGCAGCAAGATTATTGTACACACAAAGATGGAAGAATAATGACATACCCATAGTAGAGGATTGGATTATTAAATTGATGAAGTTTGCAGAATTGGCAAAGTTGACCAGTTTGGTTAGGGAAAAAAAATAAAGACTTTTTTTAAAAGACTGGAAGCCTCATATGGACTTCTTGTTGAAAGAAGAAAAAACTGAACTGATGATTTATGGATTTGGGAATTAGAAAGGGTTAAAGAGGGATGGGAAAGAGTATATGGCAATTACTCGATAGAAAGAAGGACGGAAGTCATAATTCTATGTTTTATTTTGTTTTTTCATTTCTTCTTTTTCTTATTTCCTATCTTCTTTTTCTTTTATTGTTTTATACTTTTATTGTATTGTAAAATTCTAACAAAAATTATTTAAAAAAAGAAAGGTATTTGGAGACAAGTAAAATCCTGTTACTGCTGAATGGTGGTGTACCAGATTGGTTGATTGTATAATAAACTTATTATAATACTGTAATCTGAGTGGTACATAAAGGTAGTAATAAATAAATGATAAAATAAATACATACCATATCTACAAAATCTCAAACCACTTCTGGTGTGGAACATTTATTTCCAGAAACTGCCAAACTACCCTCTGGAATGGCACACATGGTCCAGAGGGAAACCAAATGTTCTGGCAGTTTCTGGGAATGTTCTGTTCCCAGATTTACCAAGTTTACACATCCCTCTTAAACTAGATTTCATTTAAATTCTGTCATGCTGAAAATGCAATTCAGTACCAAATTTTGGAGAGCTCTAAGAATTATACCCAAGATTTTTTAGGGAGCAGGCTGAAACCCTTGCTGAATATAAACTAAAGGCTAAAACAAATGACAAATACCTTGCAGTCATCCAAGAGCTTCCATAAATAGAAGGTACTTACAGGTAATCAAAGATTATGAGCCCACCTCTCGACATGTATTTTAGGTTGCTTTTGGTCAGAAAGAGCACCCCATTTTCCAGGCTCTGGATCTGTCGAATGTCATCACTGCTGTGTACCTGGAAGGAGGAGTATCGTTCCAGGGCTGGACCAAAGAAAGAAGTGGCATGACCCTAAAACAGAGAGAGGCAAGTCAATCAACCTTACTTCAACAATGGGCTGAACATGCAGATGCTATAATGGAAAAAAAAAAAGTCCAATTCACAGTCTTCTCAACCAAAGGGCCAGTTTATTTTTATTCTCATTAAACCTTGTTTCTTTCACCTGCTCAAATATATAATACCATCTGCTAAGTCAATCAACCACAGCTTGCTCTCTCCTTTGGCTAACATACATGTTACTGTTTGGTCAAATATAGTGAGATTACAAAGTATCTGAATTGCAAACCATTCATTTGTTTCAATCTCAAAGCTTGTATCCTGTCTTCCCCCTAAAATCGTCCATCAAGGCGGCCAAAGGTACAGTTAATTTGCAATTCATCCTCCCTCAGCATATGGTCTAATACAAACACAGAATCAATCTTAATCAAACTATTGGCACATACACAAAAAACCCAACTTACTCCATGGTTTCCAACCCAGAGCATTTCTTCATGTAGGTCAAAGTGGGAGAAGGAAACAGGTACACCCACTTCTGAAACAACGGTGTGGAGTTCTGAGTACATGCCCTCCATGATGTGCACTGAGTCAGGCACAGTGATGCCTTCCAGGGGTACTCCCTCTGGATCCAGCTCCACATTCTGCAACAGGCTTGGGTTGAGGTGGGGATCTAGGGCAGGATGCAGGGAAGGAACATACTCTGCAAGGGCTGGATCAAGGCCTTCAAAATTCATGGTGGATGTTTACCTGCAAGGCAGAGAAAACTACAATCTCTAATTTCCTGTGTAGTATAAATATCGTAGAAACATTCACTTAATGAGTACCATAAGCTTCTCTTACAGTCCTGAATTTGAACCCAAGTACAAGACTGTGCTCAAATATGGGCCAGTGGCTGTGGACCAAAAAAAAAAAAAAAGCCCTGAAAAAAAGTCTCCCAATACATCCCTATGGTGGAGGCAGTTGGACAGTGACTTGGAATGTTGCTGGCTCCTCCATTCTAAGCCCCCCCTCCTGGTCATGTGACCTACATCCAAGCTATTATTGAGGGGTTGGAAATAATTCCAGAAGCCAGGCACTGGTTTTTCTTGTCTTGTTTATTCTCATACTTCCTATGGCTATACTCTATTGTTGGACAATTATTTCCTGAAGAATTACATAAACACTCTTTAGATCTTTTTAACTGAACAGTCAGATACATATATACTCAGTGTATATTCATTGCTGAATTCAGGAAGGTTTACTCTCAAAACTATGCACTATTAATTAAAAAAAAAAAGGGAATTCAAAAGCTGCAGCCCTGCAGTGGTGTGAATAAATAATTCAATTTCTCTCTATAGAGATGTAGCACCCTGAGAAAGGTGTCTGCTGTAGCTGGGCTTGAATTATTGCACTGGTGTTATTCCCTTTCAACCAAGAGGCATTGTCAGATCAAAAACTTACATAACAATATTAAAGAATGATATGGATATTATTATCCATTATTAATTCATGCTCCAAAACTCAGCCTTTAGGTGTATAATAGTGGATTATGCTTCCAGCTTTAACTTGAGAAAAAGTGATATTCAGCTATCAGGGATTTGACAAATGCCGCCCTAAACTCTGATTTTGCTTAACACCACAATATGAAGCAAAATTGAAACAAAAGCATCTGTCTGCTTTTCAGCTAGAAACTAAATCAGAAGTATAGACTAGTATAACAAAACTTCTCTAATAATGTGTAGCCTAAGTGGATTAAATGTGGATTAATTGCCACTGAAGAAACTGATATATACTGGAAGCAAAAATAGAATTGTGCTGCACAGCCTGCAATTGTATTTTCTTTGGAAGTACCTCTAGTTGTACTCTGTGAGATTTACTTCTAATTAAATGTGCATATCTCACAATTAAGCAGAACCAAGCCCTTCCTTAAGAAAATCCTATATGCTAACCCATCTTCAGCTCTCTGATACAGGACCAAAATTCCCAGAAATCACAGCTGAAGTCATAAATGGTTATACTAACTGGAACTGGGGGAAACTGCAGTCTTAACACATCTTCCCCCAGCATTGTTTGGAAAAACCACAATAAAACGTCTAGCTGTAGTTAGCATCTATAAACATTACAGCACAGATATTATCACCATTCTAGTATTATTTAAATTATTTCCAGGAAAAACAGAAAGCCGAGGTAACAGACCCAAAGGAATTCCCCCCTTTATTAGGTATGCAGAGGAAGGCATTGTGACAGTATATCTTATTATCCATAGGTGAACATTTTCTTCCAAATGATCCACCCGCCATACAGCTGGAAGGCTGTTCATATCTGCTGAACTACAACTCCCAGCATCCCTCATAACTTGCTATGTTGCCCGAACTGCTAAGGGTTGGAGTTCAACCACATCTGAAGGATTAATGCGTTTTACGCGACCCTAAGGAAAGGCGAGTTGAGGAAGTTGCTGACAGGTAGAACCCATCGCCGTTTCCCCTTCGGATCAGGAACTCTGCGCAGACTGACCCCCCACAGTCTGATCTATGGCAGCCGAAGTCGTTACCTAGCTTACACTGCCCACAATCCACTGCGAAAAATGGAGGCACGGGAAGTTGCTCAGAACTTCCTGGTCCATAACTCTGACTACTTGGGGCCGTATTATTCACACGTTAAGCGCCTGTAGGATGCAACCTTCCCACCCTTTCGTGCAATGATACAAACTCCGCTCTCGAAAAGGGGGAAAGGGTTACCCACAATGCTCTGCTCTCCGGGTTCGCTTCCCTCGGCCGTTTCCGGTTTCCCACCTCCTCCGCCCTCTTCGCCGCAGCTATAGCAACCCAAACCGTTCTCATTTCTTCTCCCGCGTCCACCTCTCAGGCGCACCGCGGCAGAAAGCGTCCGCAGGCCTCGGCCAATCATCAGAGGCCTCGTGGAAAAGAATCCAATCAGCAAACACGTCGTGTAGCTGTTTAACGTGGGTGACGCTCTTTCCACGCTACGTAAGGGGGAAAGACGGAAATGCAAAAGGGACAAACTAAAAAAGCTGTAGTCACGGTTGTGAGTCAGGCAATTAAAGAGAAATTACTTCCCCCCGCCAGGAGTGGGGTCGTTTTGTGGGAGTTGCATCCTTTTTATTTACGTTTTTCAGGCACGTAGGAGTAACAAGGGAGCGCCGCCTATACAAAGTAGTGAGACATCCAGTGTCAGAAACTTTCCGCTCCGCGGAAACAATCATCGGATTTTTTAAGTGTATTTTTAATCTCACGAACAATCAAATAGCTGTCCTGTACTTTCCTGTCTCACTGAAGCAATGCAGTACTCACATTCAGACGCTGCAGCTTCCTTTTCTGTGATGATGCAAGGAAGAACGGCAAATTTCCGAGATCTGGTTGGAAAAAGGGTGGCTTGCTACACAAAAGCATGCGTCTCCATTAGAAATACCTGGAGGAGGTTCGGAAGGAGTTAAGAAAGCCCGCCCTTGATTCTGCCAAAACTCCATCTAGACAATTTCCTCTGTTTGTAACATTCAATCAACTACATCTGGGAACTGGATCAGAGACAGGCTCTATATAAAGGGCAGTTCCTGGTTAGGGGCCTCTGAGAAGTGAGCTATTACATTTAATAGCCTTTCTCCATGAAAAACTAATTCCCTTTTAGATCATTTCTGCACTGCAGCCTTAAACCAGCTGGAAATGAAGCCGGCTTAAGAACTCTTTCCAGATTTCAATCATTCCTCTATTTTGGTCACAGTGATGGGGCTGGTGTTCTGTCTGAACCACACTTATCATGGCCCTGATTCCTCGATTCTCCTGCTTCTTCACCCTTCCCACCTGTACAGAGGAAGCAAGCACCAATCACTTTCCTTTCCATGGCTCTTTGAGGACCTGTGATTTCCACCAATACTTTTCATATGAGCCTCCCTCCGCTGACTTCCCCTCCTACTTGACACCGTCGCATCTGATGTGTCCACTGATGGACTAGTAAGAAAAGAAAGACAATGCTGCTGTTTTACCATTATAGTATACCTGTCACTTGGGCTGAAGGAGGAACAGACTAACTTTACTCAAAATCACCATTTAAAAATAAAAAAAGACAGATCCAGAGTTCCACCTTTCCACCACTGAAACTATTAAAAAAAAAAGAAGCTATGGACAGCAATCAGCTACTGGGGTGGGGAGGGGAGTTCCAACCATAAGGCATAGGAACTAACTGGAATGGAGGTACTTGTATAATGAAATGAAGTGAATTGGACAGCATCACTTGTGCTGTACAAATTGGAAACGCTACTTTTTTGACATATAGCAGGAAAAGGTGGATGGAGGTTGCCTTTCTGACAGCCTGGGGGAAGGTAGAGGACAGGAAGGAGTATTAGGTATGTTTGTTGCCTTGAGTTTTTTATAAAAATAATAAAGGTGGGATTAAAAAAAAACTTTAAAAAAATATGCATTCTTGCCCTCAAGAAATGGTGATCACCTTACTGGGACAGGCTGGTCATATGGATCAACCCATTAGGGACTTTTAAAGTATTAGCAATCACCCACTGTGTCTTGTGGCAGGGAATGACATGAATCAGTTGTGCATTATATAAAGTAAAGCTATCACTATTTTCCTAAATCAATTCTAAAGCAGTTTCACTGGATGACTTCATGTTCTGTTAAAGAGATAGGCAACATGGAGTCTCTTGAGCTCCAATATGCCTATAGACAATTCTTTTGTGTTCAGTGGCTGCCTACCTACCCCACCAGACCTTGATTGTTTTAATTCTTTAAAGAAATACATAGGAACCTGGCATGCTGTGAATTAGAATGCCAATCTCCAGGATGAGCTTAATTTCCAAGAAATGACTCTGAGCCTTACATAGACCCCATGAACTGATTGATTCATTAAGTGCTGGGAAGTCAATACTGACTTAGCCACCTTGTAGATAGACCTTCTCCAGGAAGATCTATCCCCAACCTGGCCCTTTAGGTTTCCCAATAGTGCACCCAACATAGATATAATCAAGTACATCTGCCTCGCTGCCTTCTTTCCTTCCACCTTTCTCAGCATTATGGACTTCTCAAGAGAGCTGTGTCATCACATAATGTATCCAGAATATGATAGCTTGAGCCTGGTGATTTATGCCTCAAATGAGAACTCTAGATTGATTTGTTATATGAGCCATTTGTTTGTTTTTTTGGCTGTCCATGGTATTCTCAAGAGTCTTCTCTAATATCAAAGCTCAAAAGTTGCAATACTCTTTCTATCCTGCTTCTTCAAAGTCCCATTTTCATTTCCATAGGGAAAACCACTGCCTGCGTGATTCTGATCTTTGTAGATGTAGACACATCATGGCATCTGAATATCTTTTCCAGTGCCTTTATCACTACCCTAACAAATGCTAGTCTGTAGCATATTTCCTGACTGCTGGTTCCTTTTTGTTGATAGACAATCTTAAAAGGCATAAGCTATCCACCAGTAGCTTCTTTGTTAGCTCTAAGGCTGGCTGCTGTACCTGTTGTTTTAGTTTGGTTTTCTTTAATCTTAGATCCATTTCTTCACTGTGCTCCTTGACTCCTATTACTAGAGCTTCCAGATCATTTGCATTTTTAGCTATCAGAATAGTGTTATAAGCATAGCTCAGGTTACTGAACTTTCTTCAGTTTTAAAACCATGCTCATCTTCCAATCCACCCTCCCTTAATATACATTCAGGATATAGGTTTGAATAAATAAGGAATAAATAAATGTACAGCCTTGTCTCACTTTTTTGCTGAACTGGAGCCAGTCTGTGGCTTCTTGTCCTGTGTATAAGTTTCAGGTGAGAACAATGAGATATTCTGGGATCCCCATTTTCCTAAGAATATTCCACAGTTTGACATGGTTAACACAACAAAATACTGTACATTTTTATAGTCGATAAAGCACACATTGACTTCTTTTTGGTACAATTTGGTTTCTCAGTTATCTAATGTGCATCAGCAATAATGTCTCTTGTTCTTCAGCACTTTTAAAACCAGCCTGAGCATATGGAATTTCTTTTTCAATGTAAGGCTCTATTCTGTGTTGGACAACCTTAAGCATTATTTTGTGAAATTAAGGCTATGAAGTCTCCTTTCTTTGGTATTGGTATGTAGACTGACGGTTTCCAATCTTTATCCACAGTGTCATCTCCAGATTTGCTGGTATAGTTTGATTAGAACATTTGTTGATTCTTCTTCTGTTGCTTGCCATATTTCTGAAGATAATCCATCAATTCCTGTAGCCTTCCAACTTGGTAATAACCGGAGTGTTGATCTAACTTCATCTTCAAATAATAGAGGTTCTTGTAAATAAGGAATATCTTCTAAGCTATCTTGGATGTTCACATCTCTACAGAATGTCAGTATATTTCTTACATCTCTATTTGATCTTCTTTGAATCAGTTACTCTCTGTCCATTGGTATCCTTTGAGATAACCAGTTTGAGGTTGGAACTTCCTTCTGAATTCAGAGATCTTTTGGAAGACTTTCCTTGTTTTTCAGTGTCTGTTTCCATTTCATTGCTTTGACATACTGGGTGTTGTTGTAATATGCTTCTTACGTCTTCTAACAGATCTCTGAAACACTTTGTTAAATTCCTTCCTGATTTTTTTTTCTTTTTTGGCTTTTGCTTCTACCAAATTGTTCTGACATCCAATTTGCTTTCTTCTGTTTCTCCCATCTTTGGCAGTTTCTTTTCACATTCATCCTTAACAACTTCTTTAAGTTCATTCCACAGATCTTTTGGTTCCCTAACAGTGAGGTTCAAAACTTCAAAAAGATTCCTGATATTTCCTTTTTTTATAGCAATTTTATTAAGAATTATAACAATAAAAACTAATACAAATTGAAAAAAACTAAAAGAACAGAAAGAAAAAGTAGAAGGTGCAGAAAAGAAAGAAAAAACAGGAAAAGAAATAGAAAAGAAACAAAATAAGAATATAGTAAAGAAAAAGAAAAGAAATATATAAAGATGTGACTTCCCACCTTCATCACAAAAGTATAAACAATTTTAATAACTTATCACCTTCTCTTAAAATATAACAAATGATCTCTTCTTCCCATATCCCATTTCTTAAATAAACAAATCCATAAAACCTCATCATTTCAGTCCTAATATCAGCAAAAGTCCATTAAGGGTACCAGAGATAACAACATATCTATTTTAGCCTTGTTCAAAAACCAACTTTATATTCCTTCCTTTTACTTCTAACAATCTTGATTTTTAGTCCCTTCAAATCATGTCCTAGAACTTGATTTCTTTTCATTTTTTCTTTGTCCCTTCTCACAAAATTCTTCAAAGCTTTAACAAGCCTCTTTGGTAAATCCAATATAATAAAATTATCCAGGTCACTCTCATGGTTTGTTGTTTGTATATCCTTTTTAATTATTAAGACATCAGCCTGTTTCTGTTGTATGTCCAGCGTAACATCTTTTTCCATTTCATTCTTGTAGCCTGTCATTTTTAAATCCACTTTCAATTCAGTCTTGAACTTCTCAGGTAGAAGTTGTTCCTCTTCCATAACCTTTTAAACACAGTCTATCTATAGAGGCAGACACTCTTAAAATTAACTTCTGGGTCCATTGTTCAAAAATATCCTTCAGTATATTCAATGTTAAAATATTTTATTTCATTCTCTAGTTGTAAGTCAAGTTTGAGTGTTCTTATCCTTTAATTGTAATCTTTAGTTCCTTCTAGTTCCTTCTAGTGTCCAATTTTTAAAGTCATATCTTATTATTATTTTTTAATTCAAAACAAAAGCATTTTTCCATAGGAAGGATTCTTTATAATTAGTTCCAAAAACTTATTTCAAATTTATGTGGACCCTTAGTCTGTAGCTTTCTAAGATCAAAGTTTTACTCACCCTTTCGCTGTTTATTCCTCCCTCCCAAATGTTTTTAAGTTCTAAAACTTGTATTTAAAATTTCTTTTGCTAAGGATTGAAGGAAACTCATCTGGTGCTGTAAAATGTGTCAGTCCAAAGGTTCCTAATATTTGAAAAGCAGTTAACAAGCAATTTCTGAAAGTGATTAGAAAGGAAGTATGCAAACTTAGTGTCCTTTCAAAGGACTGAGGTTTGAGTAAGATGGCTATTCTCTTGTCTCCCAGAGCTCTAAATCTGCCGAAGTCTGCTGTCTTGCAGTCTCCTTGTGAGGACTAACTGTCTGGAGCTTGTGGGGGATCTCAAGTCCTCTCCTTGTCTGGAAGGGAATTATCAAAGAGCCGGTCTACTTACCGGCTCTTCATTCTGGTGCACTTGTTGACTCTGCCTTTCACAGAGCTGTCTTCAATCTGCCATTTCTTCCTTGGAAGCCCCGAGATTCCTGATATTTCCTGATGTCCTCCTTAAAAATGGTGGGTAGATGTTCAAGATTGTATTGTGGAAACTGCTTGGTTTTGTTTTTCTGCTTTAGCTTGACTTAAAATTCATACAAGAGCACTTTGTGATCTGTTTCACCATCACTTATAGCTGAACTTTTCTACCTCCTTGTACCAATAATATAATCAGTTTAATTTCTGTGTACTCCTTCTGGTGATACCCATGCAAATAGGCATCATTTTGATTGTTTGAAGACTGTGTTAGCAATGAAGATATCATTGGATTGACGAAACTGATAAACCATTCTCCTGCTTCATTTCAACTACATTTCCTTCCTTACTATTTCCACTTTGGCATTCCAGTCTCCAACCACAAGCAGCACATCTTTCTTGCATGTTCTGTTGATTTCAGATTAAACTTGACCATAAGACCTGTCAATCTCCTCTTCTTCTGTGTTAGTGGTTGGAGCACGAACGTGGATAACCGTCATATTTAAGTGTTGTCTGCAAAGTCAATTTGACATTATTTGGTCATTGATTCTTCAAAGACAAAAATTATGGGCGGCTGCAGGCCAGAGCTTTGGTTTGAAATGTGCTAATCTTTACAGAAATGATGAAAGTTAGTTACAGTAAAAAAGTACATTGTGAAGGGGCAAGAAGAAGTGACAGAAAGCAATTTTACCAAGATATCCTCTGGTAAAAGGAATTTGGTAACTGGCCACACTCACTGAGGTATCCAATCAATGAATGTAGCTATTCCCTCTCCCTGTGATATTCACTTTGTGAGAGTGTCTATAGCAATTCTAAATATGCCCACCAGTCCAAAAAATTTGGCTATTTGTGGAAAAGCAGAAAGAGTTTCTTGTATTAATTTGCTGCACAATGAGTGCTATATCCCTTCCTCCCACATGACTATCACTTTGCTTAATACTTTGGACATTTTAATTAAAAGTTCTTCAGTCGAGTGATCATTTTGCAAGGAATTATTTGTGTGCAGTCTTTCTGCTCCCACAGTATCCATTTTGAAATGGGATTTCTCAAACTGTACTCTATGTAATTCTGAGGTATCTTGTTTACTTTTGAAAGAATTGTATCAATTACTCTTTAAAGAAAAGTCAACAGACCCAAAATATACCAAATGGGGCTGTGCATCATTCAGAAGAAGGTCCTCAGATCTTGTTTCAGTACAAGACATCCCTGGTTTTAATGAAAAGAGCCAGTAGGTTGCCCACTGAGCCTGAAACTAAGATGCTGCTGCTTTAAAAAGTCTGTTGCTTTAAGGAGCAGCACCTTTCTTTCAGATTCAGGTGGAAGCTGGATGAAAGAGGGGCTCCTTTAATAAATAGCAGAAAGGACTGTGCTCACATGAGCATGACTTCCAAGTCATTTTTGAAGATTGCACAGATGTAGTACTGGGTCAAGTTTATAGATACAGGACATCCTCTTTGCATCTATGGGATCTCCTTGTACTATGATTGCATTTGGAATCTTCATCTCACCTTCTTCAATTTCATTTTTCGTTGCATCCTTATTTTCAGGTGTACTATATGGAACTATGGGTATTTCAAGATGAAGCTTATATTATACAATTGTCACATTCATAGATTTTGGATGGGGGGGGGTTCAAACTATATAGGTGATTTTTTGAATCACCTATATTCTGTCATGCATTTTCTTCCTTTATTTTTTTTACCTCACCTCAAAACTTTTTAAAAAGAAAAAAGAGAATAGCTAACTAATAAGGCCATGCAAATCCTTCAAAGGATTATTTACAACACATAGATGCATGTACAAAGCATTTATCTTCTAATTATTATCTCAGCTATGAATTTTTCTAGCAGGTGCTTTCATAAGCTGCTCCCAGCTATCTCTCATCTTTCTCTTTTTTTTTTTTAAAGAAAGAACTGCTGTCGCCTGCTCATTTGATAAGAAGCAGGGGGAGGAGAGATTAATAAATTAAAGAGAATCCATTCATTCTTTATGAAATGGGGAAAGAAATAAAGAAGTTCCTTATTTGTTTTGAAATAGGTGGAGCACAGTCCAATAAGAAGGATAAGTGGTGGTGTGGGCCAAGAGGGCTTTTGCACAGCTCCGGATTGTGCACCAGTTACGCTCCTTCCTGGATCAGGATGCCTTTCGAACGGTCACTCATGCCCTTGTTATCTCCCAGATAGATTACTGCAATGCACTCTACATGGGGCTACCCTTGAAGAGTATCCTGAAGCTTCAGCTGGTCCAAAATGCAGCCGCGCAAGCTATTTTTGGGGCCCGAAGAATGACCCATATAACACCTTTGCTCTGTGAGCTGCATTGGGTACTAGTTTGCTTCCGGGTCCAATTCAAGGTGTTGATTGTCACCTTTAAAGCCCTACATGGCATGGGGCCAGGCTACCTGAGGGACCGCCTCGCCACCACGATTTCAACCCGTCCCACCCGATCTCACAGAGAGGGCATGCTCCGGACCCCCCCGGCAAAAGAACTCCGACTAGCGGGGTCCAGAAGGCGGGTCTTCTCTGCTGTAGCCCCCACCCTTTGGAAGATCTTGCCCCCGGAGGTGAGACAGGCCCCCTCACTCCTGGGCTTTCGGAGGGACTTGAAGATCTGGCTCTGCCATCCGGCCTGGGGCGGGGAGGGAGAAATCGGGTTGGGTAGCCCCCTAGAGGCCTGGTGTGGCTTCCATCAGCCTCTTGGATTTTTTCTCTTCTTTCCATTTGTGTAGATATGTCTGTCTTTTTATAAATTTTAATTATGTATTTATTGTTTTAATTTGATGTAAACCGCCCAGAGTCCCCCATTGCAGGGAGATGGGTGGGGATAAGTCTATGTATAAATAAATAAATAAATAAATAACTGTTTACACACACATTTTCCTCATTTATAAAAAAATTGGGGGAGGAGGTAAAAAAGTGTATTCCGTGACTATTGTCAAAATGTAGACTGCACAACTTCTTACTATAAAACAATGGCTATCACAGAGGTAGGAGTGAGAGAGCAGCACCTACTTTGTGCTATTTGATTCTTGTACCGCCATTCATTCCACTTAATCACAAAACATTTATCTAATTTTATGAACATTATTCTGTTGCCTTTTTAAAATATTGTTCTTTCCTCAGTTATGTTGTTTATGGATATGCTTATTTTTTTCCTGGGAATTTACACTTTAGACATATTATAAATAAACTCACACAAAAAGAAAGGTCTAATTTTCCCATTTTGAATGCTTATCATAGAACGTAAGTTATCTCCAACACTGGTCAAGAAATTTCCTAAACTGTAGACATAATTTGACCAAGTTCTGGGTATACAGCTAATTTGGGCTCCACAAATTTACATAATTAATCATATTTCATGAACAACTATGTACAAAATATATGGATATGTCTGTGTACATGTGCTTCTTGTTCCCAAAACCAGTCATAAGTATTTTAAAAATCAGTTTCAAAACTTCTCAGGACATTAAGAAGAAAAGCTTTTACTGATTAATGTTTTAAGTTGAAAAATTAGTTTTCCACTTAGTAAGCGATCACAATCTTTTGCTCAAGACCAGCACAGTGATAGCACGGAAAAATGATAGAACAAAGCCACATAAAGCAAACTAAAATATTTACCATAGATAACTTTCGGCCGGCATAAACACAAGGCAGAAAGTTTTAATACTATTTCATGGATGCTCACAATGTCTTGAGTGAGTTTGACATCACTCAGACTTTAGTCACCTCTCCATGTGTTCTATGCAGGCTGCCCTTGAAGAGCATTTGAGACTCCAGCTGGTCCAGAAATCAGTGGTTCTCCTCACTGAATCCAGGTGGCACCACTGCTGCGGGAGTTGCCCTGGTTACCTGTTGGCTCCTAGATACAAGTCAAGGTGCTGTTTGTCAGCTTTCGGCCCTTCATGGGTCAGGGCTGGGATATCTGTGGGCTTGCCTTCTCCCAGTAACACCTACCACTCCCAAGATGAAGTGCAGAATGGTCCTTCTGCATCCGCATCTGAGGGGCCACAGAAGCGTGCCTTCTCTATCCCCCGCATTCTCCGGGACATTCGAATGGCATCTTGGAAGCCTATTAAGACCTAGCTATTTAAACAGTTCTGGGGTCGGAAAGATTTGTTTTTCTCTCAAGCAGTATAGAATGGTTGATCATGCTTTGCTGACTGTGCTTTATTCTCAGGTCTTACGTAGGTCATTTCTTTGATTATTTTGCATGGTTTGTATATTTTCTTTTGTTCAGTTTTCATCTTGACTTACTGATTTGATTAAGAATCAATCAAAAGCAAAATGACAGGCTTTTATCTGAATACTTGGACAAGGAAAAAAAACACACTACAAAAGAGAAAGGAGGCTGGATGATACAGTATTTTTAATGTTCCTATCAGACAAGAAGAAACAGAGATGGGGAAGTTAATACAAAGGGTCAAAAGAGGTACCATGAAAGTGACAATGGAAACTGTATGCCAGAGAGCTGATGAAAATGGGATCCATGGAAGCTGCAGAAATACAAACCAAATTATTGGGGGAAGAGAAAAAGGAAGCAGGGACAAATCAGCTTTATGTATCATGCTTCAGAGCTAAGGAAAACAGAAGACCTCACTTCCTGACTGGTTGAAGATAGCTGAAGAAATGCCAGGAGCACGTGCTACCCTCAGATCTTGCAGCATATAGATAACAGCTTTAAAAATGCTGCAAAAGACTTCAATCACTTAAGCAGTCTTAAATATTGTTTTATACAAATAGATCCAACCCAGTGAAAATGTAATGGAAATGGAACTTCTTGGTACAGGGCTGCTTTATCTTTTATTAAAAGGCCCCACAGACTCAATGCTCCTCTGCTCTCCCCAGCTTGTCCAGAGCAATTCTAAGCTTAAGAACAGCAAATACAAATCACTCAGTGGTCCTGTTCGCATGATGTGCTTAAGGGGGTGGGCAGGTTATTTGGGGTTATGTAAACTCCAAAATCCAAATAATCGATCCAGCCAATTATAATCCCTCAAGGGGTTATTTTAGCCCCTCCAAAATCCCAGAGTGCTTTGGGATGAAACTAACTGCCCCACCGCACTCAACTAACTCCTGCCATGTCCTGTGACTTTCTGGGGGTTAAGTGTCCCATCTTCTGTCCACGATTGTGGGGGTGCCAAAACTGGATCTCTCTCGGAAGTGCCTGTGGGTGTTTTGATGCTCACCTCTCGCTCCATTCACCACCCATAGCCACAGGAGAAGAGGCAGAAACTAGGAGGAATAGATATGCCTTTGGTTCTGCCTGTAGTGGCTGCAAACCCTGATTACAACATAGTTTCCCTCCCTGGTCCTGAGGACTGAAAAAAGGGTTGCTGGTCAGCTGGTGGACTCATCCGTGACTGTGAGCACCACTTGGAAATCAACTGGCCAGGCAATGGGATCGCTGGGGCAGCTACATTATACATTCAGAACTAGAACAAAGGAATATCAACCAGATGGTCTTTGGGAAGGCTGAGGCTGTTTCAGGATAGCTGCCCATCTCAGGCAATTGCAAGTATTTCTCTAGTTTCATGGGCAACAGAGCACGCACATAACCAGTATATGGCTGCTGTGCAGGCTATGGTATTCTTGCCTTTCCCGGGGGTGGGGGGGAAGGTTTTCTATGTAGGGATATAGTACCACATCTGTATTGGAAGACTCTGGACAACAATTAGATGGCAGCAGAAAAATGTAGAAAACCATCATCTGGATTTTTGCAGCCTAGATGTGGTAGTCTTAATTTAGGCCAAGGTGTCAGGCAAGTGTCAATAAAAATAGTAATGCACTTCTCCCTAATAGAACTCACAATGAAACGTGGGACAAAATGGAGGTCGCTCATGTGCAGCACTTAAAGAATGTTTTTCTGGTCTCAAAAAAAATCAGGCTGAACCATTCATCCTACCAAAAGTCATCCTAGGTTATTCTGAACTGTATTATTTGGGTTCCATCATTGTTCAACAAGACATTAAGCCAGAAGAGAGGAAGTTGTAAGCTATTCGATGTAGGTAGTCTTCAGCTAGGAATTGTATGATACCACAGAGAGTTTATATCTCATTTTTCCATAAAAGCAAAAACTCTCACAGGCTTAACAAAAAGGAATTAACAACTGCTTTGCATAGTCACTCTGCATTAAGAAGACCAGATGAGTCTTCCATTTGTTTGACATGTTGATAGATTTGATGTGGGATTGGGGATATTTTTACTAGGATTTACTAGGATACTTTTACTTAGATTCATTGTTGATATTTCCATCCTCTGGTCCCATGGACATGAGTGTCTCACTAAATTCCATCATGACCTCAACAACTTCCATCTCACCATCAACCTCAGCTTAGACCCATATACAGAACAAGTCTACTTCCTTGATGTCACTGTAAAACTACACAATGGAAATGGTGATGATGATGATGATGATGGTTGGTTGCACAATCGGCCAGATATTTAGACTGGATTTGGCATTTTTATCCACCTGTCGAGTCCTTCCCAAGGACCTGGGATAGGCAGATGTTGTTTGATGGTGTTAAAGGTATTGTTGCAGGATGTAAGCTGTTCCAAGTAAAGCTGCCCTTTGCAACTGACTGATGGTGATTTTGTCAGTGCCGATGGTCTTCAAAGTGGTGCTCCAGATGTTTTGGGATTGCACCTGAGGCACCTATAACTATTGGTACTACCTTTGCTTTCTTTTGCCAGAGTCATTCTACTTCTATTTGCAGATCTTTGTATTTTGTGATTTTCTCCATTTCTTTCTTTTCTATTCTGCTGTCTCCAGGGATTGCAATGTCCACTATCCAGACTTTTTTGTCTTTCTGATCAACAGTAGTTAAGTCTGGGGTGTTGTGTGGCGAGTGCTTGTCTGTTTGAATTCTAAAGTACCAGAGCACTTTAGCTTCTCCATTGTCTATTACTTTGTCTGATTTGTGGTCCCACCAGTTCTTGCTTGCAGGCAAATGGTATTTCTTGCAGATATTCCAATGCACCAATGTTGCTACTTTGTCATGCTGTTGTTTGTGGTCAGTCTATGCGATCTTTGTGCAGCAGCTAACTAGGTGGTCCACTGTTTCTTCAGCTTCTTTGCAGAGGCGGCATTTGCTGTCTTCTCAGTTCTGGCTTTGTATGCATTTGTTCTTAAGGCTTAGTCTTGTGCAGCCAGAATTAGCCCCTCTGTCTCTCTCTTCAACTTTCCTGGTCTTAGCCATTGCCAGGTGTTCTTGTTATTTGCTTTGCCTGCTAGTTTTTTTGTGTACTGGCCATGTAATACTTTGCGTTGCCATGTCTCATTTCTATTTTTCATCTGGCCTTTCTTATAGGCCAGTTTGGTCTCTTTGGTATTCAGTAAGCCTTCATGGTGTACCAGCTTCAGTGCATCTTCTTCACTATCCTTCAGATATTCTTCCAATGCCCTTTTGTCTTCTTCAACTGTCTGGGGTACTTGCAACATTCCACACCCTCCTATGCTCCTTGGTAAGTAGAGTCTGTCAACATCACTGCATGGATGAAGGGCATGATTCATTGTCATTATTTTTCTGGTCTCCTATCCAGGGCTTTTAGTTCTGCTTGAGTCCAGTCCACTATTCCAGCTGTATATCTAATCTGGAATTGCCCAGGTGTTAATCTCCTTTATGATATTTCTGCTACTGAGTTTGGACTTTAATCTTAATCTTAATCTTCTTCACTCTTCTGATGTATTCACTACTAACCTTCTTCTTGACTTCAGTGTGCTTGATGTTGTCTGCCTGAAGGATGCCCAGGTATTTGTAGTGATCTTCTTCATCCAGACTCTTGATGTTATTTCCATAGGGCATCTTGATTCCTTCAGTTTTCACTATTTTTCCCCTGTTGATGATAAGGGTGGCACATTTGTTCAGTCCAAACTCCATTGCAATATCTTGGCTGTATATTTGGCCAGTGTTGAGCAACAATTCCATTTCAGATGGTGTTTTTCCATACAGCTTCAGATTGTCCATGCAAAGGAGGTGGGATAACCTGGCAGATGCTTTTGATGTTTGATAGCCATGGACTGAGTTGTTCAATATTGTTGACAGAGGAATCAATGAAATGACAAACAGTAGTGGTGATAGTGAGTCTCCTTGAAAGATTCCTCTCTTGGTGTTAACTTCTCCCAGTCTATCGCCACTGACCAGCAACTGTGTCTTCCATTGTGCCATTGATCTTTGCACAAAGCTTCTGATGTCTCTACTGACTCCTATTATTTGTAGGCACTTGATTATCCAGTCATGTGGCAGGGAGTTGAATGCTTTCTTGTAATCAATCCAAGCTACATTCAAGCTGGTCTTCCTTCTCTTACAGTTTTCCAATTATTATTATTATTATTATTATTATTATTATTATTATTATTATTATTATTATTATTATTATTTTGCCTGACTTCCAGCAACTCTGGGAGACATACACACTCCATTATACAGGAAACCTACAGAACTAGGCTGTATGCTATGACCACATTTGTTCTCACCCAGACAGAGATGTTCACCTGATGGAATTAAACTAGGCTTTCAGTAGACTGATCTACCCACCTAATGAGATCAATAGACAAATCAAGACAGCCAGATCAACTCCCAAGGGGGTTCTATTAAAAGACAAAGCACAAAAACAGAAAACAGAACACCACCAGTTGTCACCTACAACTCACAGCTCAAACCATTTAAATGCATTATTAATAAGCTACAACCCATACTGGACAATGACCCTGTACTTTCTCAGGCATTGGGTGATAGACCCATACTTGCATATAAAGAACCACCCAACCTAAAGCAGATTCTTACAAGCGACCAGAAGCAACAGGAAAATGATGCTAACATGAGAACTGGGCCCTGCAACCAACCCAGATGTCTACTTTGCCCCCACGTTTACACTATCACAGGCTTCATCAACTTCATCACAGGATTAGAGGAGCCTTCACAGGTTCTTCCTCTAATGTGATATACCCCATCATCTGCCAGCCATGTCCTTCTGGATTCTGCACAGGAAAGATAGGCCAGGCTTTGCACAAAGAACAAATGGGCACAAGTTTGGTATCAGGAGTCAGATAAGGACAAAGAAAAGCAGAGCCTTTAAACCTTCCAGGATGTTCCATTATAGATCTCAAAGTAACCATTCTGGAACAAAGACACTTCACCAGCACAACTGGGTGAGAGTGCTGAATTCAAGTACATCAAAAAGTTTCAGACTATCTCAGAAGGCCTTGACAACCATTTTTTAAACAAATTACAATTGTTAATTGATACAGCATGTGTAATCTGTCCAAAATGTAACCTGCATCTGCATAAGCCCCTTGTCTTCTCCCCCTTCCCTGCCACCTCATCCCCATTTAATCCTCCCTCAGTTTAGCCCCACCGTGCATCTGATGGAGTGAGCTGTAATTCAGAAAAGCGAGTGCCTCTTAATAAAACTTATTAGTTTGAAAAGGTGCTACTAAACCCCTCCTGATTTTAAGCCCCACTCTGGGCCAATGTGGCTTGAAGCCCTGAGTTCTGAAAAATTGGGGTTGCTGTGAATCATACTGTTTTACACCTTACGCTGTTGTTTAATTTTATACTGTGATGTTTTACTTGATATTGCTTTTTATGGTTATTTATTGCTGTAATGTATGTCCTAAAGAAACAAACAAATACAAATCATATGCAAAAGGACAGCATAAATGACAGAAGCAGAATAAAGCAAATAAAACAGCTGGGTAAAATGGGTACCTATTGCATGCACCTGGGATCAGGTAGACTTTTATTTTGATTATTTCAATTCTGCCTTTAATGTTCTCCAGAAAGCTTGTCAATACAAACAGTAAAGACAGGAACTAAAACACACTGTTCAGGGAAAAGAAGGAGGTGGTTAAGCCATGATAGGGTAATTTAAAAATAAAATAGCCTGCTGCGTTATGTAACTGAAAGCCGATCATCACTCACTAGTTCCTTCATTCTTTTGAAATCGGGAGTGAAGCAACAGAAACAGAAGCCAAGTCCCGAAAGATGCCTGGGGTTACTATTACACGCCTTCCCATCCTCATGCACGCACGCACACACACACACACACACACAGAGGTTTTCAAGCAAAGAGGCATGGAAAAGAAGGGTGTTGTAATGAGCTGAGGAGGGTGAAATGTGTCATGTGAATTTCATAGCTGGGTGCAGTACCTTTCTATGCAACTTTGGATCATCAGGAAAACAGGAAGGGGGCATTTCCTGATTGGCTTAGGTTTCACTTGACAACATTTGGAATCTCCACCAAACTAGCCATGTGCCTTCCTAGCCAGACCTTGCAATGACATCCACTGAAAGGATGGCTGGATTTAGCCCTGGATTGGGGGGCAGGGGGGAGAATCCAAAAGCAGGAAAGGTTCTTCCTGGCTGTAATGGAAGAAGGAATAACCTCGAGGAATAGGAGGAAGAGCCACAACCAAGGCAATGGCCAGATGAAAGAAATCTGAGTCCAGCCAGAACTGTAATTTGAGAAAGTGCCTCAGATAGGACCTTCCCTAGTTCTCTGGAATGTAAAGGCAGGGGAGGGGAGAAGCACATTCAGACTTGCAAGATTCTGTTGCTACAACCTTATCATAAAAGTAGTATTAGTTTGTGTGACTTTAGTTTATAAGTTTGGTCTACCTTGGAGGGCTGACACTGGCTCATCCTGAGCTTATTTACATAGGCAATTTGCCAAGGATTGAAATAAATATGTAAATATGTAAAAGACACCTCCATTCCCCCACCTGTGTGAATTACAGGTTTGTTGCCCCAGCTGCTCCATTTCCTTACTTCCCTTTTTGCATAATTTACTTACTTATTTTAAAATCCCCTCCTGCTTTTCTTCTGCTTAGTTAAGACAACTGGGTATGACTACTCAGTGCTGATAAAGTGGAGAAAAGCTAAACAGGGTCAAGCTGATTAATTCTTGGACAGCATCTGGAACTGCTGTGCATTTAAACAGCCCTGCCATCTCTTTAAGTTTTTTATTTTTTGGGCTATATCTTTAAGTTTTCTTTTAATTAAGACAAATCCTATTGCTAAAACTATTGTATCCGTGTATTTATACTTTTCCTTCTGCTCTTTAATCTGACTTTACAAATATATGTATGTAGACATGAAGATTTTTCCTAGTGTTATTATATATCAGAATTTATGGAAGCAGTATTCTAGCTAGGATCAGCTCCTCATGAACTCAATCAGTGCATTCAGGGATACCCAAATCCTGCAAAAGTTTGAATGTGTCCATCTGACTATTCTTTACCCTGCAGCACAAAAGCAGGTGTCTTCTTAGCTCATGGAACAAGGCTAGCCTCTTTGGCAAGAAACCTGGAAAATTATCCAGTCAGCACTCTTGATATAAGAAGCTCTCTTCATCTCCTTTAACAAGTGGAGATGGCATGGAGAGAAAACCTGTCCTGACATCCTAAGGTTCCCAGATCAATGCCCCTTGAAGATTTGTGGCTCAAGAGAATGGACTATCAAGCCATCTTGGTTCCTCTTGTCTTCAGTTTCCTGAGGAGTTGAAGAGTGGGGAATTGATATGGTAGGTCAACTATATTTGAGCTCAAAAGTCTAGGGGATCACTAGATAATGCAGGAGAAGTTAGAACCTTCTGTATCTACATGCTACTTTCAAATACAGATTTTTGCAGCCCAGATCTGGTTACCCAAAATACGGAACACTTGATTTTAGCTAAAAGGCTGAGAAGCGATAACCACAATATAGAAAATACAGTAATGTGCAGTGGGAGCGGTGGAGGGTGCTACCTGGATGCAATGCATGGGGCTTTTGCTTATGGTTTCACTTATTCCCGTACCATCCCTCATCTGTTTTCCTTGCTGCTTGGTTGGCATTTGAGAAACCAGAAGGTTCTGGGACTTTGAATGAGTGGATTAAGGTGATAGAAATTCCTAAGTAGTATATTGCCACTGGTGGATGGATGGATGGATTTATTTGATTGCAGTTCTACCAAAACATTTAGTGTAAAATAGTAATCAGTGCTTTAAAAATAATTTGTGGAAATCATCAGCTTGGGCTGCCTGCCTGCCTGCCTGCCTGCCTGCTTGCCTGCCTGCCTTCCTTCCTTCCTTCTTTTCACTGTTATGAATAAGCTCTCATTTACGAGCATATGGAGTTCTTTCTTAACATCATTGTCTGTTATGCCAAGTTGGATGGTGCAGCTTCTATAGGAATATAATGTTAGGAAACTGCCCCAAAAGTTTGCCCTCCTTTGACAGCTTATTAATGTTTGCTGACATGGCAGATCTTGAAACTATGGAAGAGTCAGCAAAATGGTGCCTACTGGCATTTCCCCTGGTGCCACCTGGGTTGCCTACCCCACCTGATTTAAATTTTAAAAGATTCTTTGAATGAAGCTAAATAAATGGGAAGCTGTTATGCTAAAAAATCAAACACCAGCATTTCGTATTCTCTTTCTGTACAACAGTGCATCTCTGCTGCCCATGGGTCCCACCGAGATTTCATTCCCATGTTATTGTTGAAACTTCCCAGAACAATGTGCTAAACTGATGAATGGTAAAGAGATCCTGAGTGGTTAGAAGGCCAGTGGAGAACCACCTGACTACTGACCTTCTAGTTGCAAGATCAGGATTGGATTAATATCCTATAAGCCACTCCCTTGACATCAGTTTTGTGAGAGATAACATGTTCTCAGACTGCAAAGATAATGAAAACACTGTCTATACCAGTGATACCAGGGTCTATCATTTGGGTTGTCCAAAGTCCATGAAAGAAAATGAACTAAAGCCAACTGACAAGTGGGGAAAATATACTCACCCAAACATCATCATACATTCCATGAAATTAGAGTTCAAAACAGCTCCATCAAGTGGGGAGAATATGTCTTTTTGCTTGTATTTCTTCCAGTATAGTCAAGGTTTCTTTTGAGGCACCATCCAAGTCTATCTGGCTGATGATTTGCTACCCACTAATTTGTATTGGCATTTCCATACTTTTTAAGGAGATATATAAAGGTACTTATTTTGTACCTTTATAATTGATTGGTATCATATCACTTAGCCAATGAAAACCAAATGTGAAAAAGCTAAGTTGGGCTGAACCTAGTTAGTACTTGGATGGGAGATCACTAGGCAATTCCAGGGCTGTAGGTTAGCCTGAGAAGTAAAAACATCCCTGAAGAAGACAGTGACAAACCATTTCCATCTTGCTATTAAAAATATGACATGGACGTGCCCATGAAGTGGGCATCCCCATGTAATTATAAAACCTCTATTATATGGAATGTAATAACCATATAAATCATATAATATAGTATTATAATATAATTGTAAGCCACCCAGAGTCACCCTCTGGGGGAGATGGGCAGCATATAAATTTAATAATTAATAAATAAATAAATAAAAATATATAGATATATATGGGATTTGTGTGTGTGTCTGTGTGTCTGTGTGTGTGTACATTCTCTGTCACTGCACCTGCTCTGTGGAAAACTATTGCCCTTGAGATCAAGTTGGCCCTGACCCTACTGGTGTTTGGGAAGGTCCTTAAGACCTGGCTATTCTCCCAGGCATTGTTGTTATTGTTGATAGTTACTCTCGACTGTCCTTCTTTCCATTTTTATTTTTGTTTATGTTGTTGTTAATGTTATTATTTTGTTCCTGTTCTCCACCCAGAGTCGCTTGTGTGAGATGGGCAGCCATGTAAACTGAAATAAACAGATGTTTGGTTTTCTGTGTATTGCCATAAAACCTTCCATTTCCTCTAAGCCTGCTGGTGCCTACCTAAGGCTCCATTCTCAGAGGATGAGGTGATTTGCAAGTATGAAGTGGTCCTGTCTCCCGTTCCCCTTGGAGCCTCCATTCCAATCCTTCTCCCAACCAGTGTTCCGTTCCACACGATGGTCAATTAGCAGGATGCTCAGTCCTCCTTCAGCTTTTTAGAGGGAAGTTCCAAGCAACGGTCTTCTGTGCTAGAAGGATGCCGCGCTGGCTATGACAGGACTGGCACTCACCCCTGAACACTGGTAATACAGTAAAGAGTCTATTGCTCTCCCTGTTCTACAGGGTTGTGGGTGATCCCCATTCAAGGAACCTATTGCTACAGCAACGCTGCTGTGAGAGATGGATAAAATATGTTATTATTGACAAATAGTAGCTTGAGCATGCTAAGAGTGCAGCTGTGTGAGAGATAAGGAAGTAGTGTTAAGTGTTATGGTTATCAAATAGTGGCAGATGGAGAGGAAGTTGTCTCCTTGTGTGGGACAATGTAAATACAAATTAATTTGGAGCAATTTTTATCAGTATAATGCAATTAGCTGAAACCTTGAGCAAATTACCATAGACTTGCAATGGATGAGGTGGGAGGGACCAGGAAGAAATCCTAGAGCGGCCGGAAAGACTGTACACCCAGAGTACCTTAGCCAATGGGGAAAAGGGGAAGGACTTGTGATCGGGAATGTATATAATTAGGTCGGAGTGTGTATGTGGGTGGGGCTTCTTATTTGCAATGAAGCCCACCAGCCTTTGCAAACGCTTCCAATAAAACTTTACTTCTGACTAACTCAGAGAGATTTGTGGTGCTAGTTTCACACACTGCTTCCTCAGATGCTCTCAAGCCATTAATTCAGACCTGTTCTGACTTGTTAACCTATTAACAAGTCCCTCCTTGTGGGGGAGTTGGGGGGTGATATAAATTGGATTTATAAATAAATAAATTAATTAATTAAAGTTAATGAAGTGGGTATCATCAAAGTTCATTCCCCAATTCATTCATTTCAGTGCCTACTATCAGCTGCCAAGGTGCCTTTTAAAAATGAGTGCGGCTCACCTATGAATGTAATGGCCAGCACGTATGGTTTCAGCGGCGTCTTTCTGACTTCAGTTCTGTGAAAGTAAAAATGGTGAGCTAGCAACTGCATTCCAGCATATGATCATTTTGAAGGCAATCCTTGTTGATGCAATTTCATGAAACAGTTTAACTGATTCTTTTCTCACTTACGATAATACTGATATGCTAGCGAACAATAGGTCTGGCAGTAATCAGCTGTGTTTTGGCACCGGGCTCCCCAGAATTTGTATCCTGAGATCCGAAAAAATTCTAACATAAAAGTGGTCATCAGTAAGTTGTGATTAAATAGAGGCTCCCCCAAGGAAATAAATCACTGTGATTAGTACTTGTGGGATTTGGCAGCCTCAAAGTGGAAAAAATGGGATACATATATAGAGAGAGGGGGAGAGAGAAAGAGAGAAATCAGTACAAAACATCTAATATACAAGACCAATCAGTGACCATCAAAGGGCCTAGTTTCTATCACTGACTGTGTGGAGTATTAGATCAGTTATTCCCAAGCTGGCAAAATACACTAATGTATTGCAACAGAATGGCTACTGTGCTGTGACACAATTTCATTTAATAATTGAAGGTTGCATGCTGTGAAAATGAAGCAACCATTGATGATATGATTGCCTGCTGTTTCTCTGCACGATGTCCTTGCCTTCTTTCAATCAACTGTGTTGTAGTAAAAAAATTCCCTGCATTAGGTTAGATTGCCCTGCTGCACAGATCAGGAGAGGAAGCTGCTGTTTTCTGCAGGCATTACTGCTCTGGCCTTGTTTTGAATACATTAGGAAGCTCAGAACAAGGACTCATGCAAAGTCACAGGGGGCTGGACTCATAGAGATGGGGTAAATTTGTATCAAACGATTTATTATGCTTTCACTGTGCCATAAAATTTAACAAACACAAAACAGAAAAGCGCAGAGGAACCCAACAATAACTCTATCATAGAGTGCATGCCCAAAATAAGAAGAGCACCATTCATCAGCTAGTCAGAACAGACATCTGCTCTGAGGCAGGACAGGAACTGACAGCGGGACAACAGTACAGCTTTCTGATGGCTCGATCCTATGATGGGGAAAAGTGAAATAAATGGATGGTTTGGAGCCTGAAGGGGTTTGGTCCTCCTCTAACAAACTCCATTCTCAGAAGAGGTTTCCTCATATGAGGAGGCTTGGATGAGGTTGATTCAAGCACAAACAAACCACAGTAATCAACGTAGTACGCTGGGTACCAAAGAAGAGCTACCATCCATTGAGAGAAAGTCAGTTTTTATTCTATTAAACATTTCTTTAATAAAATTTACATATGAGAGAAACTCAGGTTTTGGTTTATTTCCTTCTGTTTTCCTTTCACAACTTGGTACTTCCTACCAAGCTGCCTTGGGTGTGGAAAGGTCTCCCCAAGGCCTCACCTGGAGTCCCATTTCATCAGCCTACTTTTTCTGAACCAATCCTAGCTTCATCTTACTTAACCTTCCATTATCTTCTGCCCACCTAAGAAGAGTCCTGCTGACTAGATCAATAGATCTTGTGAGTAGGACCAAGGAAAGAGCTCTCCCTTCCAACCACTTACATGGACTTCAAGGACGGTTTTCCCCAAGGGCTCTCCAGTCATCCTTGAGCCAGCAGAAGACAACCCTGGCATGAACTTTGCTGCCCCTGTCATACTTCTCTTGGCTCTGTTCTCTTTTGCCTCTGCCCCAGTCACCTGACTCCCCTCCAAAGGAATGGGGGACCAAGCCTAAGAGGCTTTATACATCTTGAGACTGTCCTTATATCATGCCAGAATAAGGGTAGATACACAAACCTGGATGCATGAAGGTTTCTGAAGCTGGCATGCAGTCCATGCCTCATGAATTCTTCACATATGCTGACCAAATTCACAGATCTTACTATGCCATAATTTGATTTGTTTGCCTTTTTTCTTAATGTGATGTATGAATCCAACCTTTCTGATTGATAAGCCAAGGCTTATGGCTTAGCGTTAGGTATGTACGAGGCCATTATGGTTTATTCAACAATGTTAAAACAAAGTATGACTTAGTGTGGTGTGTGAATTCAGCCAAATTATCTGGGTTTATCCCTAATGTTCTTCCTGTTTTTCTTATCCTAGATAAGGATCTTTCCAGGTGCTATCTCCTTTTGAGACAGGATTGTTTAAAAATAGACACGATAATTTTTGGTAGTAATTATGGAATTTCCCTGGAAGTGAGATATCAGATACATCCTAATTTTCCAATTTAGAAAAGAAGAGGAAACAAGAAGAGGCAGGCGACCATTGTGCCTCCTTGCTTATTTATTTATGAGTTATAAAATGGATTCTGATTCACTGGATGGTGAGATTTTGTCAACTTATTATATTTTTGAGAAGAACTGTTATATTCTTCTCTTCCAGTATAGTGTTCTGGACAGTCTACAGACTGTCTGCAGCCACTCACTACATATTTATATATTTTATTGGCTTGGATTGCTATATTTTGTTCTGTTTTTGAACAGAACAAGTATCTAAACATGAATATTGGTCCTACTCACAAGGCTAGCACCTTGAAGATGCTTCCATATGTTAACATCTTACTGACCATCAACATCTTGGAAGATATTATTTGCGTATGTGTTTGGTCTTTATTCCATTTTTATTGTATTTTATATTGTTTTTATTGTATTTTAATATTTATTCCTGTTTTATTGTGAACCGCCCAGAGTCACTTTTTTGTGAGATGGGCAGTATCTAAATTTGAAATATAAATAAATAGATAGATAAATAATATTAATAATGTAGGTTGGGGTGGATAGAAATCATTCAATTCTCCAAGGAGGAGCAAAAGGCCTTCTGAGTGTGTTGTCAGTTGGGGAACAGGAGATTGGATTCCTCTTTTCCTCTCCCACAATCATTTTCTGATTCTGATATAGATGTTAGCTGAGATCAGAAAAATACTATGGGGTTTTTCTCTCTGAGTATGTTTACAGGTAGGGAGAGAAATGGGGATTTATGATTTGCCCAGCCTGCTTAGAGCTGTCAGTGCTGTAATCCAGGGCATCATTAGGCAAATGAGCTGATCTCTGAGGTTACTGATCTTTGGAGAGCCCAAAAATGGGTATCACTTCTGTTTTTCTGGTGAACTCAGCTCTGTCACACTAACTTGGCCTTGCTGGACTTAGATCTGATCCTGACATCAGTGCACTTGCAATGCCACCCCCACCTGTCTCCCCAGAGGGGGAATTCCCCACTATTTGCCTGAGTCACCTATAGCAGCAAGATAAATATGATCCTGGTTCCTCTAACTCCCAGTCTCAAACAAGATCCTCCAGCATCATTCCATATTCAGTCTAAAGTCTTCAGAGATGATGCTCAACCTATGGAATCATTTGCAGAGCACCCTTCTTTACCTCCTCCTCCTATTTATTGCTTCCAGAGGAATGAGGCTGCCCCGGGAAAGTGATACAGATTGGCAAGGTTGCAAAAATGCCTCCCAAGAGGTTCTCAAGCAGTTGTGGAAGCTGAATGTGGGTGAGATGGTGAGTAGAAACAGAAATAGAATGCCTTATCTTCTTCAGAAAATACAGTGGGACCAAATTCCAGATAGGAAGTCTGGGCAGGGAATAAGTGTACAGTATAGGGAGAATCCAAAAATGAATATAATTATATAGGCTTTTATTAATTCTTTTTGACAAATTTAAATGTTTGTTGGGTTTAGTTAGTTGGGAATGACTGAGCGTTCCTCCCAGCTAAGGGATCTGAATGGGACTACAATTTTATGGTGGGGCATCGTGGTTGATATCTCCAGGTAGAGGTGGGACATTAGACTGAAAGTCTTGGATGCATCCCTCTAGCCAGTAGTTTTTGTAAGTTGTGGTTTATGATTTACCATGTCATGTCAACCCAGCCAGTTGTGGTTTATTTAGTAAACTTTGGTTTGGCAAAGAATGGCTTAGAGTGTTGCAAAAAGATGGCCTTAGCAGTTATAAAAATGGGGTTGGATTCATGTTTGTATCAGAAAATTTTCCAATGGGCACTTTCTTTCCTGTAATGCGAATGGCAGCCATGAGGTGCCCGATTTCATTTAGGACCTTGAAAGGTGAGTATGGAGGGTTCAATATATCTTATCCTGATCAGAAAAGCCAGGCTTGGTCTGACTCTGTGGAAGGGTTTTCCTTTACCTAAGGCAAAGTCATGTGGCATCTTCCTGATCAAGAGCAATACAAGAGTAGAAGGCTCCAAAATGAGTCAATCTTTTTTTTACTTGGTGAAGTCAAGTCAGAAACAATATGTGATTTTATTTAATGGGTATTTACATTTCTAACACCAAATACAGCTAACATGATTACTTTGGGTTACGTGTTTAATAATGTTACAGTCAACAATGAGAGGCAAGAGAAAGGGAAGGCAACTTCCAATTGAGTTATTTCTTTTTGCTTAAGGAGAAGGATTTGGCTGAGAAAACGGGTTTGTTTTCAAGGTTTTAATAGGAGAAAGTATTGAAATGAGATCACTTCATGAGAAAGCTGATAAGATTTGAGAACAGGCTTGAACCAGGAATTGTGTGGCATGAAAATATCCTTTTATAAGGGAAATGGGGCAAGAATTGGGAATGGTCCTAAAATCACATCTGCCATGAAAAACCCCTTTTCTCAGCCTATGAGGGCTCTTCCTCATAGCCTGCTAACCCCAGCATAAAGATGCCTCACTAACTGTTGAAAGCTATATAAGGGCCTCTTTATATATAATACAGTGTTAAAATACTGTTTTTACATTTCTCCCAGCACACGTCCTGTCATAGAAACTAATTACACAATGAAGCTGAGGATAATGCGGTTAGGAGCTGGGATCTGCCCAGTCCTATTGGCAATTTTAGGGAAGCAGACCTTTTCCTTCATTCTCTCTCTCTCTCTCTCTCTCTCTCTCTCATTCATTTTCATTCATCCATCCATCCATCCATCCATCCATCCATCCATCCATCCTCCCTGGTCATTTTAGCTTGGACTGCAGAAATGACCAGGCACCTAATTTCCACATAACTAGCTTCCAGATTGCCACACAACCCCATCTGTCATCTGTTTCTCAGGTAGGAAATGTTGGGAGTGCTACTTTGAAAATATGGATCTTCTTGTCTTCCAGGAAACCACAAAGACACATGTTTAAGAATAGGACCCCTGACACACACACTTCTGCCAGTCCCCCAAATGGATGATAGTCAGGGAATAACAATTTACTCCCTTTCTTTCCATCTGTCACCTCCTCTCCTGGTTTATTGGGCAGAGCCCCTTCCTCCCGATCAGATAGCTCAGTATAGGTTTTGAGAGGTGTAATCTGTCAAGACGTCAGTCCATCCTCAGGAAGAGTGATTGGTGGTTGTTTTTTTTCCCACCAGCAGGTGATGTCAGGGGAATTGACCAATTGCTTTCCTTAATTTATCCCACATTAAATATGAGAGGACGTCACCAGCCCACCATTTTACCTAATACCCAGGAACTAATGTAACCAAGAGTGGATTCCCAATACATCCATAAGAACAGAACAGAATTCCCAATGCATCCATAAGCACATTTGATGAAGAAAGTGAAACAAAATCCAGATATGAAAGCAAATATTGATTGAGAAAGCCATTCCATAACATTCTCATGTAAAATGGTTTATTTAAAATCTTGACCACTTTTGCTGTTATCTGGAATATTTTCATCCCCAATAAAACTTACATCTGATTCCAATATTTTAATAGAAAATAACTCCTCCCACCTCCAACTTAATATGCTTTTAAAAGTTTCATATTCAATCTTGTTTCTCTTCATTTTGAAACCATGGGTTATGATGCAACTGCTGCTTTTTCTCCATTTAATATTCTAATATTGCAGCATGGTTGGCTCCTGTGTTCACATGATTAAGGGGGAAAAATATCCTTTTCCCAATGCTTAACCACACTGATGTAGCATAATTAAAAATGTTCAGGCATCACGAATCTAGATAAAATTATTTTTAGGTGTCTGAGGTTCTTCAGTAGCTAAGGCTCTGCTTAATGAATTTCAGCTGATTAAGCTAAATCAAGAGTTGTAGTATGCTTCATGTGTACAACATCTTGTTGGACATTATTTGTTTTGCTGGATGTGGTTGTGGGGCTTGCATGCTCCAAGGAGGATGAGAGGTATGCCAGAGGTTCAACCATACCAGGCAGGTCTCATCAGAGGAGCCAGACAAAGAGTGTCTCTCCCATAAACAATATGGTGAGATGTAATTTACAGAAACCCATACCAGATTGTTCATCACCCAGGTCAACATAGACCATGCTAGGTGCTCTAGTTCCTGGACATCTGGTGACAAGTGGGCTACAGGACTCAGGACTGTTGGCTGAGCAACCAAGGCCAGCAGCTGCAGAACTATTGGAAGAAAATTTGTTTACTCGTTGCAAATATACAAAGACTGAAAACAATCAAATATAATGATCTGCTATTACAAATCAAGTCCAATGAGAAGAGGATATCTGAAAAGAATGCACCAGTTCTGGAAAGAACAACATCCAGAATCAGAAATAACAGAACAGAGGCTAGCAGATCAACACTGATGTATAATACGAAATAAAGATTCACAGAAGTAGAATTGGAAGAACTGCAAAAGTCTATCCAGGGCAAAGAAACCAAAGCCTTATCAGAAATAGCTCAGACTGTAGAGGCAAACTGAGGGAGTCGGCAGTAGAGGAAGCCAGCATAGCTATTGAATTTTCATTCTCAAACCAGGCACCCTCTCCTCTGCCTTCTCCTGAGAAAGTACACAGCCCTCTAACTTAAAAACAAGAGGAATTGAAACAAAGAATAATTATGCATCTAGAACAGCACAAAGACAACAGAATAAGGTTGCCTGCATTGAAGCTTGTTACAAAGAAACAGCTAACACAAGTATTAAAAGATGCCAATGCTGTAATATCAAATATAAGCACCAACTCACTGCAAGAAACAAACCAACTGATGTACAGGACGGCTGCAGTTATAACTGAATACTGTGGATGCAAAATCAACAAGCAAGAAAAAAAGCCAAGCAGTGCACCACCAAAATGGAAGATCAGGATGGAAAATAAGATCAGCATGCTAACATCAGATGCAAGCAAGCTAGAACAGATGAAAAAGAGGAAGCTGAAGAACAAGAACACCAAGGAATACCTGATCAAGAAATATCAGCTAGAAACAAGGAACATCAAGGAAGCACTGGAAATAAAAAACTAGCAAATAACAGCCATAGCCAGGAAGATCAGCAGATACAAAGCTTGAATCTATAGACAGAATCTCCTGTTTCAGCTGAATCAGAAACGTTTCTCCCAATCCATCAATGGAGAGGCTGCTATGAACCAGTCAACACCTGACAAAGAAGAAACAGTGCAGTTCTGGGCATAGCTATGGGACAATCCAAAGAAATACAACAAGAATGCAGCTTGGATAAAGGAAGTAGATAAGAATAAAAAAGAAGCTGAAATGAAAGAACTTGTAATAACAGCAGGAATGGTGGAGAAAAGGACAAGGAAGATCAAGAATTGGTCAGCACCAGGTGGATGAACTGCCTACTTTTTGGTTAAACATCTGACAGGTCTGCACCGACTCATTGCCAAGCAATTTAACAACATATTGCAAGGAGGTGAAATTGAAAAAAAAGATGGCAAGTATGATGAAGTGAGGGGTCTCATTTTTCCACGCCAAAGGCCAGGGTGAACGGTAAATGTAAATGTTTTCACATTTTCAAAGCCAGTTAGGATTCACCTTTGATTTGTCATCTGAGGCCCATTTTTTAATTTTTTTTCATCATTTGTATTTGTCCATCCATCTCTCTGTGTATCTGTTAATCTGTTGCTTGTGACCAGATGCAGAGGAGAATTAGGCTCCTATAAAAGACCACATTTTGCAGTTCAGCTTTTCTTAGACTTTCATATAACCCGCAGATGTGACAGGAATCATTTCTCAGAACTGCTGAGAGTAAACTATCTCACTCACCTTTTCCATGTGATACTTCTCAATCTAATCATTTATTACATTTATATCCTGCCTTTTCTCTGAGAACTCAAGAGGGGTGTAATTTTTGGGGGGGTGGGGAGAGTGCTTCTCCCCATTTTATCACCATCAGAACAACCTTGTGAAGTGGATTGGGCTGAGAGTGCGTCTGGCCCAAAGTCACCCAGTGAACCATATGATCATTTCATTTAATTTTGCAGGTATCCAAACTGAGGAATCCTTGAGAAATGGCTGCACAGTCTTTGCTTGAACGCATCCAGAGAAGGGGGGTGGGGGACATATGGATTCCAGTGCCCAAGTACTCTCTCATCTCTCTCTCATCTCTCTCTCTCTCTTTCTCTCTCTCTCATCTATCTATCATCCTCTCTCTCTCTCTCTAATCTATCTATCATCCTCTCTCTCTCTCTCTCTCTCTCTCTCTCTCTCTCTATCTATCTATCTATCTATCTATCTATCTATCTATCTATCTATCTATTTCTATCCTTATTCAGGCTGCCCAGCTCAAAACTGACTCCTAGTGTTCATGAAAGTATACAATGGTAAAGTATCAAACAAAATTAATACAAACAGATATCCCAGTACAGACTGGTGCCCACACAATCAGCAACCAATAACCAGCATCTAAACCCCAATGCCCACTCATACCAAAAGATTGGCGCTCCAGTTGATTTAAAGTACAAACGAGAGGCAAGTGCTGCTCACTGTTTGTTGCTGGTTCTGGTCCAAATGAGTCCACTGCAAGTTTTCCACTCCTTCTGCTGGGAAGGGGGTTCCCATGGCCATACCTTCCATGACTTTATTACTTTGGGGCAGGTGGTGCTACTTTGCCTACTCCAAGCCCATGGGCTACTTCTAGGGGTTGCTGGCCATGGCCACATGCTGCCAGCACGGCCTTTCCTTTGCATCTTGGTGGGTTAGGATAGACCAGAGCTGAGGTGAAATTGACAAGAGGCACAGCTGAGGGGCACAGAATGAACTAGGACAGCAATTGGCCATTGTTCTTCCCACCAGTAGCTATCGCTGGGTGGGAGGGGAAGTGCAGCCAGTGGAATATACCAACTGCTGCCCTTAAATTGTCCCACATTAATACTGTAATGTCTGCAGTCACCAGCGTCATCATTAGGGAGAATGGAGCACAGCCTAGCAGCAATACAAATTCCCCAACCCTACAGTTCCCAAACTGTGTGCTGTGGTGCCCTGGGGTATCACAGTGACCTCACAGGGGCACTGCAGGATATTTTGAATACTTGCAACATCCTTTTATGAAGCTGGGGTTTCTGCAATTTTTTGGCTTAGGGGCTCCATGAAAAAATTATTGAGACACTAAGGGTGCCATGAATGTCTGCCCTAATTCTTTTCTACTGACTCAAGGACAAGATGAATGCAGATTAACTCAACCTTTAGAAAGAGCCCCAAGGCTTCCAGGGAAGAAATGGCTGATTGAACACAGCTCCGTTCTTTGTGGAGCTGATGCCCACGGCAATTAGAGGAGCTGGCCTTGGTCCAGCTCTTCAGAATCATCTCCAGATAAAGGAGATTGACAGGATCACCCACAGGTACTCCTTATAGAGATTCCCTGTGAAGAGACTGCAATATAGCAATCTCTAGTGGGTGGAGTGCTCTGGGAGTCGAGGGAAAAACACTGAGTCCAAGCCATGGTGCAGAGCCTTCAAAAGGACACTAGATTTGCTTTACTTCCTCCTTTAACTAAAATCGTAAACTGTCTATGTGTGATTTATTTGGCAATTAAAAACCTCCTGAAAGACAGTTGCTGTACACCGGGAGTATTTCCTACTATCCTGGGAGAAAGAAGACCAAAGTAAGTTTAAAGATCAAAAAGAAATATTTTAACATTTGGAAACAGCGAAAGGGAATTAAGAATGTTGATTGGGGACAGCTAAAAGGCTAAATGGATTTGAAACAACTTTCTGAAGGATTGTTTTAAATGTTTAAAAAAATACAGTAAGTGAATTTGGATTTAATTGCAAGAAAGTTTGCCTTGGGAAAGTTTTGCTTCTGAAAATAAACATAAGATAAAACTGAGCTGTCAAGGTCAGAGGGAATGGAGACTAGAGGAATATATCTCTTTTAACATAATGGAGGAGTATCCTTCTTTCAAAGAAGAATTTTTAGCTGTTTGGAATCAGTGTGTCCAGGAACTATTTTTAAAATTGGGATTAACAGAGGTTGTAGAAGAAAAGATTTTACTGGATAAAATAGCAGTGGAGGAAGACTTGAATAAGGATTCCAAAATGGACTTGAAAGAAATGCCAGATTGTAAGAGAGACGTGGAAGATATGGAAAAAGATGCTGTGGATGTGAAGATGGACTCAAGGTTGCTTGATTATGAGAATGATATGGAGAAAAAGCTGTAATGGACTGGAAGAATGACTTTGAGAATTATCCTATTTTGGACATACAGAAGGGAAATACCAAATCTCTGAAACCTTTTCTGAAAATAAATAGGAAGAGAATGATAAGAGATTGTTATTTGGGGTTTTATTTGGAGAAGAGACTGAAGACTGAGCTTTTCAAAAACAAGAGAAAGGAATTCAAAGTGGATTTATCAGATCAAGGTTAAATTGTTCATGTTTTGATCTTGGATTGTTAATATTGAATTTTCTTTTTCTGACCAGGACTTTAAGATAATTATTTATACCTGTAAAAGTGATTTATTTGGTTCAGTTTAAAACACATATGTAATTATTATTGGTCTTTTGTAGGGGAGAGATCCTTTACGTTTCATTTCTCAGAAAAAACTTAGAAGCTAAAATGCAAAATAGACCTATTTGTTTAAGCTTAAAATATATAGTTTATTATTACTGGCACTCTTAATGCTTTTGCTGATTAGATTGGTTGCTGAATATTTTTTATAATTTGGTTATTGTTTAGGGATGAGAAAGGGGATGAAGAGGGCTTTTTTTTTTTAGTAATCCTGGAGAAGGTGTTAAATTACTATTAATGCATATACTTGTTTGGAGGGAGGGGGAAGTCATCTCTTTTTCTTTCTTTCTTTCTTTCTTTCTTTCTTTCTTTCTTTCTTTCTTTCTTTCTTTCTTTCTCTTTTTGTTTGTAGGTTTTTTAGTTTTGCACTAGCTTTTATATATATAAACCTTAATAAAAATATTTGAAAAAGAGAGAGAAAGAGCCCCCAAATAGCATGGTTTGGTTGGCTTTGGCTTAGTGTATTGTGTGAATGAAACTACACAAAGCTTATTCGCCATACCCGAGGTGCACAGTTTAAGAGCTGTGGGCTTAACAAACATAGCAAACTCACAGGGCACCATGGGATATTTAAAATTTTCAAGGAAGACACAGCAATACTAGGCTTGTAGTTGTGTGGTGTCCAACAAAGGTGGAGTATTGCTGTATTTCCCTCATAAATGTAAAATATCCCACAATGCCTCTGTGAGTTTGCTGCAATGCCCTGGGGTGCCATGACAGTATGACAGTTCTGCTTCCAACTCAAATGTCTTTTATCTGACTTTTGCCTTGGTTGCGGCTCTTCCTCCCGTTCCTCAAGGTTATTCCTGCTACCTATTCCAGAACCCTGGAATTCTGGAAAGATCTACAGTAAAATGATGGAGGCTTTAGATCCCAAGGTTCTTGGTGGGGAGATCATGGTTGTAATAACGATGAGTTATAATCCAACAGACACATCTGGAGAGCCCACTTTAGGGAAGGATGCATGACATTGTTTTCAAGGGTAAAGTAATTAAGATGATGACAGGCTGGATAGGCAGACATCATTTTCTACTCAATATAATTTTAGAAGAAGAGCAAGATAATCTGGATTATTGCACAGAACTAGAACTAAATGTCCACCACAAACAGCAAGAAGGGCTGTGGAAGTGAGTAGCTAATTAACGGAGGGGAGTCAGCAACTAAAAATGATTTGATAGGTGGGTGACTTTGGGCCAGTCAACTCTTTCTCAGCCCAACCCACCTCACAGGGTTGTTGCTGTGGGGAACATAGGAGACAGGAGTATTAAGTAAGTTTGCCACCTTGAGTTGACCAAATATATCTATTAAAAAAGTGGGATAAACAAATAATAATAACAATGACAACAACTATGAGAGATGGAAACAAACAGGTGAACAAGGTAAGATGTATATGGCAGGGATGGTTGTACTTCATCAACAATTATTTGGATTTCAAGTATGCTAGATGTACATCTTTATATTTAGTGCCTCTTTTTTCCCCTAGGCAATAGCCGCAACTATTACATTTCCTGAGCGGATTGATTGCAACGATCGCTGTGATCCAGATTCCCTGGTCAAGAATAGCATGGTAATTATATCTATCCAGATTAAGCAGCCATGTTGAACAGCATAAAAACATCACAAACAGTAAAACAATACCTCATTCTATGGACTGTGATTTCTGTAGTCTTTGTGGCTTTATTTATTCAAGAAGAGTTACAAACCAGTTAGGACTATAACGATAGTAATGCATCTGTTTATTTTTTATAGATTTAGATAATTTCTGCACTAGTGTAGTATAGCGTTTCATCCAGTTGTAACTGTACAAAAATAATAGTTATGCAGACAGGCTTTATATTATTTAAGTGATGGCTGAATGATACTATGAAGAATTGTAAGTCATTTTTATGGAGATGATTGTAGAAATATAGAATAATAGCGCTTGAATTGTGTTCTAAGGAAAACGGAGGTTTCCTGCATGAAAACCTATTATGGTTACGCCAAATTTCCCTAAAAGGTGACTTGCTAGACCAGTGTTGCTCAGTCTTGGCAACTTGAAGATGTGTGGACTTCAACTCCCAGAATTCTATGCTGGCTAGGGAATTCTGGGAGTTGAAGTCCACACATCTTCAAGTTGCCAAGGTTGAGCAACACTGCGCTAGACACACACAATACAATATGCAGAGAATGCATCTCATTCACAAAGAAGCATCACAAGATTGCCTGAGAAATCTGGCTAATGCCAAGTCTGAACTAAGAAGCCCAGAATCCTTGGGAGCATACATGAGTGGTCTTCCAGGAGTTGCCAGTCTGTGATCTTCAGCATCCCTCACTACTGGTACATTCTTACTCCAAAAATAGCAAGTTCTACAGGAGGTATCCAGGACTTTATTTTCCTGTTGAAACTATTAGTCAAGAGACTGAAAAACACCAGTTTCGCATTGTAAAAAAAGAAAAGAAAAAGATTTTGGAAAGAAACCAGGGAATTAGGTTGCCCCTGACAAATAAACATCCAGGGAATAATTAAGGAGTTGAAAGTAAAGGTTTCAGGATTGTCCTTTTAGTTGAAGAAAGCGAAGGCTGTCTTTGGGGAAGGGACAGGTGTTTAGAGTTGGCCTTCAGAGAAGAGGGAGGGGCAGAATGGAATAAGAAGCTTCCAGCTTTGCAAGACAAGAGAAAAAGTAGCACATATCTGATCTCGTTGTCTTCAGTAAGCAACCCCCATCAGACGGCATAATTCACCCTTAGGAAGCAGAATGCCCGTTTTAAAGCTGCCTTGGGGCTGGCCTTCTAAAAGCGGGGTGGAGGAGGGAGAAGATCTCCCACGTTCTGTTCTTGCCAGAGTCCCCCATCCCAGGGAGCAGGAGGTCCACACAGGCAAGCCTGTAGCCTGGAATAAGTTCACTCCGCCAACAGATCGCCGAGCCTGGTTTGCGGGCCAAATTAAAATGACCACCAGCTTTTGCTCTCTCTGTCTTAGCTGTGTCTGGTGAAGATTCGTCGGGGTCTTCACCATTATCAGGAACTTCTGAGACAGTATTCCACTTTGGATTCTACTGCTGAGCTCCAAACTGCCATGAGGAATTTGTTGCAGCTCCTTCCAAAGGCGAGTATACTGTATTTATGAGGCAAAAGGAACTGAGCATTTGGGAGAGGTTATGTGGAGACAGATGAAGACACATACCACCCACAGGGGTGAGAGGGGATCTTATCTATCTATCTATCTATCTATCTATCTATCTATCTATCTATCTATCTATCTATCTATCTATCTTCTTTCCTCTGTATAAAAATATAGCCTGTATGTGTGTATCTATGTATGTATGTGTGTGTGTGTATACACACACACACACACACATATATATATATATCTTTCCTCTGTATAAAAATATAGCCTGTATATATATAAAAATAGCTTTCCTTCATATAAAAATATAGCCTGTCTTAACACTGTTAGTGATTGAGATATCTATCTATCATCTATCTATCTATCTATCTATCTATCTATCTATCTATCTATCTATCTATCTATCTATCTATCTATCTATCATCTCTCTCTCTCTCTCTCTCTCATCATCTATCTCACTAACCATGTTAGGACAGGCTATATTTTTATATGTATGTATGTATGTATGTATGTATGTATGTATGTATGTATATATTTCAAATTTGCCACGGCCCATCTCACTACGGAGGAGAGTTATTTCCTTTGCCCCCACAGTTCTCATAGCCACTTCCATAATGGAAGCACAAGAAAGTTGTGCAGTTCCCCAAGGGGGCCAATGCTTCCCTTCAGCCCCGTTCAGTCACTGGCCCAGATTTTGCCAAGCCACTTTCTCTGTCTCGAACACCCAAACCTGTTGCTGGAACAAGCGTTCCCAAGGACAGACTCCTTGGCCACTGGGCGGGATGTGTGCCGGACTGACGTTGTTCTTTTCTGATGACAGGATGGCGTTAGCGCTGAAGACAGCAGCCCGGCCGAAGAAATAGCGATCTGGGAGAAAACGTTTATAGAGCAGCACATCCTGCAGCGCCTGCAGTTGTTTGCAGTGTTGGTGGCGAGAGTCTTTGCCCACTGCGCAGCGTTAAAATAGGAACGTAACTAACTGCACTGGAGCAAGGCCGGGGCGGGGAGAGAACATTCCATTATAAACCTTCGCTCACTTAATGCACTTACTCGTTATCCAGAAATACAGTTCCTTGCCTGGGAATGCAAAAATCCATGAGGACAGACAAGTTGGGGGGAGGGGGGTGACCTAAGGAAAATAGGATGTGTGTCTATTAGGTGCTCCTATTTATTTAATATTCTTATTTAATGTATTTATTTTTATTTATATGGCCCAATTCCTACTGGGCACTGCAGTGCCAGTGACCAAGAATGTATAGGAAAACTAAGTGCCAACTATTAATATCAAAAGTGGGGATCACTCAAGAATCTCACACCTTCATTTACAATGTAAAAATGTGTGTTCATCCTCTTCTGAGGGATGATTATGAGAACAATGTTTTGTATGATGGAGTGCAATAAAATTCTGTATTCTTCACGTTGTGGAGAGGAACTCATTGGTTCCATGAACGGAGAAAGGACACCGAGGTGAGAGTCCCTCCCCCCCGAGTATCGTACGGGAGGCAGGGCGAAATGCTGCCTGAGCTCACCCGGTCTGGCAATATACAAATTGAATTAATGTAACTAAGCAGCTTGCTTTGACCTCTCTTTTATACAGGGCGGGGATGATGGGAGCTATGGGGCATCATCGATAGAGGGCCAGGTCTTCTACCACACTCTCCTGCAACCTTCCCTTTCACGGGTGCAAGAAAACATTTATTCAACACTGCCATTTCCGTGTTTGTAAATCAGAGTTTGCCGAATCTGGTGTGGACTTAAAAAATTGAAAGGAAGGAATAATGCTGTGAACGCAGTGCTGTACTGGCCAGCCAATGTCATCACCCCTACACTTTATTATCCCAGGGCTCTACATCTAAAGACCTCTAAAGGCCTCTGTGGATCATACCCAACAGGACAGAAACGCTAAACATAGGAATCTGACAATCATCGGAATGTTTTATTAAAATAAAAGTAGTGAATAAAAGGACAGAAATTCCAGAGTGGTGAAGGACAGTAAAGATTACACACATATATTTGAGGAAAGGGTTGGTGTGGATGTAGCTCATATTTGCTCAAATTTACCCAAATACAGTTTGATCTGGTTGGTCCCTGACACATCTCCAAATGATGGGAAATTCCACAGCAGCTTGACTGGCCAGCTTCTCATAAAGAACGTAGACGTAAATAATGTTTTGTAGCATCTTTTTATTTATAAACATCAAGCTAAGCAGGCAAGGCAAGGCATACAGAAACGAGAGCCCTCAAACTCACTATTAGTTAGTCATCAATTACTGTCACCATAGTAACGCTGACCTTAATTCTAGCAAGCAGCGGCTGTGATATTTTGTTCTTAAAACAAACAAAGAAACAAACCTGCCAGTAAACTGGATTGATGCTGAGACATTAATTTTAAGACGTCCCCAATTTCTCCAATTAACAGAACGAGCACATCATTTTTATATTTCTGGGTATCTTTTTTCCACTACTTTTCTAGATTCTAGTAAATAATATTTCCTTTCTCCAAATGTGCTTTTTGCAAATCCCTCTACTCAAAATGAAGAGCTATTTGACTTATTCTCCACACTGATCCACGTTTAACCAAGGGATGGTCAACATGTAGCCTTTTGGAAGTCAGTGAATTTCAGCTTTCATGAGTTTTAGGCCAACAAGTCCCATGTGTGTGTGTGTGTGTGTGTGTGTGTGTGAGGGAGGGAGGGAGGGAGGGAGGGAGCGCTCACCCACTCCAGCGGGTTGTCCAATCTGCATCTCTAGCTTTGCCCCAGTCCAGGCATAACTAAGGAAATAGCTATAAGTAAAGAAAGATCTGAACTGGTTAAGTAATGGAAATTTATGGGATAAACTTATGTCCAAAGATCTTCTGGAGAGAAGCTAAGAGAAACCAGGACAAAAGAATAAAGGACATGCAGAGAACGGTGTGTCTGTGTCTGTCTGGGGAAAAGAATCTTGCTATTTCTTCTGTAAGCTCTTCTCTCAGAAGCCACTTTGAATATATTTCTGCTGGGTAGTAGAAACTATGCCTGCCAGCCAAATTCACTCATGGTTTGTGGGTCTTCTGTTCTTTTTATACTCATTTTACAACTGAAACCTAATTAGTCCTGCTAAGTCATGGTTTAATTGTAGCCATTGAAAAATCCAGAGTGGCTGGGTTCACAATACTGTTAAGCTGTCAGACGTGGTTTAAAAATCCACAGTGGCTGACAAGTTTACATCTTATTAGGCATAATCCAAACCACATTAAGGTTTAGTGCAATGTCAGCCACATTTCAGTGGACCTCATCAGTGTCCAGTCTTTGTCCAGATATTCAGAATAACTCTGGAAGCGCCTGTTTTCAGAATGGTTTGGCATTTTCACTGAATTAATAGGGATCAGACCTACAGACCTATACCTTAGCATAAAACATCAACTTCATTATATCCTCAACTTCACTTTTGACAGTGTCACTGCTTGTATTCTCAGGGGAGGGTGTAAGCTGGAAATCTGATTCATCCAGAATAAGCTGTGGAAAGTCAAGGAAGGCGCAAGGTCCCTGTAGCAGCTGCTGCCCTTCATCTGACTGGGAAAAAAAAGGATCTAAGAAAAAAAGGAAAAAGAACAAATTAGTAGAACTAAAGTCAGAAAAACAAATGGGAGAAATCCAAAGGAAAGGAGAGAAAATGGAAACAATCCCCCGCCCCCCAGGAGGATTACTTCTGGGACAGCAGTTTCCCAACTAAGAGGGCCCAGATCCATTACTTACCGGCAAGCAGAATGTCTTCCATTTTATACTCAGAATTCTCCAGGAGACCATTGGGTATCAACACATTGCTTAACTCCTCCACTTCTGGCATCTGAGTCTCCCCTGGTTGCCTAGATGGAGGTGAATTAGTAGGAGAGGTGAATTAGTAGGAGAAAGGAAAAGAGAAGCATTCCACCACCTTCAGAAGCACCCATAATTGGGATGGGTGGCAGGGACTTCTCTGCCATGGCACCCAAGTCGGGGAATTCTCTTCCTAAAGAAGTTCAGTTGAAACCCCTAAAAACCTCTTTTAAGATTGAGGCAAGCAGCTAAGATTTTATTTCTCCAATTTTTAGAATTGGAGAAATTTTAAAATTTCTCCAAATTTTAAAACATGGTTCAAGAGCGTTGCCCCCAATTGACTGATTTATATAAAAAGACTTTTGAGACAGCACCTCCTTTGGTGCAAGGCAGCAGCAGCAACGGCCTTATGCCAGTGGTCCCATCCATTCCATTCCAAAGAGGCCCACCTAGCCAGCCTCTGGTTTAGGGAGAGAGGGATTAGCTAAACTAGGGAAGAACGCAACCCAAAGACCAGATTCATCACTGTTGTGCAGGACACATGATGTCAGGAAGACCCATTTGCTCTCTGAACTTCCCTTTCCTGGTCATCCTTTCCTCTAGTCAAGTAAAAAAAAGAACCCGTGATTGACCAACTTCCCAGCAGAAGCACCTACAATTCCCAGCTCCCAACTGAGAGGGAGAATGGGAAGAGCCTTATTCAAAGCCCCAGCCAGATGGCCCAGATAAGAACAGCAAGTGAGAGGTCCCCTGTGCTCAGTAAGGAACTATTCATTCATACCATACTCCTCAGTATTTACTCTTTCCCAGGGCAGTGAGTCTACGATGAATAGCGATAAACATTATTTATAAATGAAAACAACACTGGACTACAAAGGTGTGAAGAAATGGACTAAGGATCAGCTTACGTTAACTATACTATCATTTTATTTACAGATACCATATTGCATATATGTTTTGCATTGTATTTCGCTTGTAGCTCCTTTAAATATGGACTTCTTGTTATGATGCCTGTTGGTGATTAAGAACCTATAGAATGTATGCTTTGAGTAGAAGCAGCAGATTCAAGGATGTGTATTGATGTGCTTCCTTATCTCACTCTTTCTCCTCTGCTGGTGAAGGACAGAGACAGCTCCGTTAGAATAACAACCGGAGCCCTGGTGCCTCTCATAGAGCAAAGCTGATGTGCTGCGTGCTAAAGACCGTATCTGCAGTGCTTTCACACTGAATGGATACACATTCTCTTGTACCCTTATCAGGTGTAAAGCAATTCTTTCTTTATTGAGAATTCCTATTAATGTATTTATGTGCTCAAACTGTCTTCAGTCAGCATGAAGATCTATGTAAGTTTGGGGCTTTTACACTTGGTTCATCTGGGTGCAAGGGATCAGTGACGAACTATAATCTGCCAGCTGTGGTTCCTCTGTGGTTGTTGGCTTTTACTGGGTGAGTTTTCCAGAAAAAAATGCAACATTATAGCCATAGGCTTAGTCAAATTTAATCAGCAAGACTGGGTAAACCCTCTCCCCTTGCCTCCATATACTTTCACAATCACATTTGAATAAAATGTGCTTTGTATACACTGCTGCATATATATTTTGTATATTCAGGGAGACCCAGATTCAAGATTCCACTCGACCGTGGAGCCCATTACTGAATGACTTTGAGCAAGTTACTTGCTCTCAGGCCCACTTATTACATAGGGTTATTTTTGATGATAAAATCAGGGGAAATCCTAATATAAGCCCCTTTATACTCTCCGACAAAATATACTGCTATTATTATTTTAAAAATATAACCATAACATACTGCAGAACTTTTTAGTCTAGTATATTCCATTTAAACCAAGTTCCATTCAAGTTCCATTCAAACCAAGTTTGGAAACATCTGTATCAAGGGCATCAATTCTAACTTCTCTTAGCCTTTGTAACAATGAAAAGGTTTTATAAATGCAGACATGGGATTCAGAGAAATATGAGGGAAAGCATGTTAATGGAAAACAATTATCCTACTACCCCCAAGCAATCTGTCTCAGAAACTGGGGGACTCTTCAGAATGGGGTGGGTGGGAAGGAAGGAAGGAAGGAAGGAAGGAAGGAAGGAAGGAAGGAAGGAAGGAAGGAAGGAAGGAAGGAAGGAAGGAAGGAAGGAAGGAAGGAAGGAAGGGGGCAATGGGGTGGGAAGCACTATCTGCTTGCATTTTCTCTGAATCCACGTCAAGGCCTTTGTAGAAGGCCTTTCACCCTATGAGATGAAACAGGGTTATGTCTCATGTCTATCAGGAGGTACAGAGCCCAGGAGAAATGGGTTCACACTAGATTGCCGGATTCAGGTGAACCAAAGACAGTTTGGGAGTGGTGCAGGGGATAATTATAGCTACACACTGGCAGAGGCAAAGAAAGGAGAAGATGGTGTTGCTTACTTAGAGGAGACTCTGATCAGGCGGCGGTTCAAGTATTTTCTTTGTTCCATCATGCTTGCTGGAAAGAAAGGACAGGATGTGAAGGATGGAGAAGAGCATCACTACCAACACTTTACAGTCCTTGCACCAGATTTAACAGACTTTCCTTGAGAGCAAAAGGCCCAAAGACTGCACAACCATTACCCAGTAGCATGCTGGGAAGAAATCCTGAAATGCATATCCTTACTGCGGAGATAAATGTTTGGACCATGATTTTATTCAGACCAAAGTATGAATATTTCAGAGGGACTCTGTGTAACTGATGGAAGTGTGGCATGGAAAGGGGAAATGCTAACCTTTTGCCTCAACTGTTGCAATTTGAATGAAGAAGGAAGATCCCATGTTTACTAATGGGAGGTTTACTTGCCATGCCAATAGCAGCAGGCTGCATACCTGAGGCATCACCTGTCTTTGCCTCCTTGAAACTGTAAACCCACCGGAAAAATTCAGGTTGCTCTGTAACGCATCATTATAATCAACAATATCATCCCTGACAAAATGTACTTTAAACCTTCCCTATCCAAACAATTAAATTCACTAGATGTCAAGTTCCACAAGGAGCAATTCTGGAAATATCAGAAAACATATAAACCCATCAATGGGAAAATGCAGCTCATCTGAGTTGCAGGGCATAAATAGAATCCCAGTGGAAATTGCCCCAGGAAAAGCTGACAGGCTCCAATACCTTCCCGGCGTTCCTTATAATAAGGACCGAAAGCTTCATCCCGTGGAATGTCTGGATACAGGTAGAGGAGTGGATTCTCTGGGATGTCCTTCTCAGCCAGGAGTTGGTAATCTCGGATGATATCAGGCAGCGAAAGGGATTTTAGCTCGTTTCTGGTGTAGGGCTCAACTGACTGGACCACCGGAGCACCTGCAGACATTGGGCTCTCAGTGACATGGAGAAATTCCTGCCCCATCCTGAAATCTGAATCTGGGGGGCAATGTGCTTGACGAGAGGAGCATGGCCTCCAGATGGCATTGGAGGAGCAGCTCTGGATCCTTTTCATTTGCTATTCTCATTTTTACGTACTGTTAATTTATTTTTTATACACTGTTAACGCCTGGGAAGTGACTTGTCTCCATCGGCTACAACTCACTAACGTTGGCCTCATAGATATCGTAAGTGAAGGAAATTTATGAAAGGAGTCAAGAATGGGAAAAAGGAAAAAGACACAACGTGGTACACTCCACAACACAGATCCCACCCAAACCTTGGAAGCAGCAGGAAATGGATAGATCTACAACAGACAGGAAACCTCCGTAAGTAACTCTGACCTTACCTACTTCCCAGATAGATGTAACTCTTACAACTCTTTGGAATGGGATCTACAGAGACTGAAAGTCAACAGGTTACAGACTTTCCTCTTCCCCGGTGGAGGATCCCGCCCCCCCCCACACCTTCTGCAAGATAGGGATGATATGAACTTTAAAAGAGAGAACGAGACAGACTTTGTAACAAGGCAATACCTGCTAACAGCACAATGGTGCTTGATGAGAGAAACGGTAGGAAAGGGGAGTCAGTCGGCCCCCAAAGACTCAGACATGAAAAGTTAAGGGAAAATTTAAATCTGACTTGTTAATTTTGATGGTGAGCAGAGACCATCAGAGTCTGTGAAAAACTCTGAGGAACCAATCTGTAGCAGGAAAATTCCTCTCTTAGAAGGATTTTTAAAAGAGGAAAGGAGAACTCCTTTAAACTTTTGCTCTGTTATCTTCCATCCTCAGTGAAAAAGGTATCATTTATCAGTTTGATTTCTGCCAGCTAAGAAAAATGTCCCAGCCCAGAGGAGGCCTGCAGAATCAGAAGAAAATAGCCATATGGAAATATGGAAGTACAGTAGATATAGATCAGGAACTTTTTCTTAGATTTCTTCCTTTCTACTTTTGGTCCTACTTTTTCTACCAGCATATTGGTACATATTGCTGCCTGGAAGATTAGCAGTGGGGTTAAAGACTGTAAGAGTCATTATAATTTCTTCTTCCCTTTCTCCATTGACTTCACCTCTCAACTATAATATTAGGACACATAATAAAAGTCTGGCTTGCTTTAACATTCCCACTCATTCTGGGACATCTTTAACTTTAGCAAATGCCCTGTCAGACTATGCTCCTGAGAAAAAGAAGTCAAAGAATTTTCTACTCTGCCTCTCACAATTTAAAAACCAGTGAAGAGGGGGCCTTGCGCTGGAACAGACTGGATGGGGGCAGCAAATCAAACAGGTCTCTCCAGGGGTGCGGAGGATCTAAATCATTGTTTCTCAAGCTTGGCAACTTTAAAATAGGTGGACTTCAACTCCCAGAATTCTCCTGCCAGCATGGCTGGCTGGGAAATTCTGGGAGTTGAAGTCCACCTACCTTAAAGTTGCCAAGCTTGAGAAAGACTTATCTAGAGACTGCCTTGTGAGAGTCAGGGGCAAAGTCCACCACGTCTCCAAGTGTGTTATGTGCTTGCAAGCAGACTGCGCCATTACAGAAACTATCTAAACATGGACCTGGAAGCAGTCTTTTAATGGTGGGAGACTTAAGTAATGACTTGAGTGGCTCAATCAGGAGTTTTCAAACTTTTTCAGGCCACAGGACCTGTTTGTTAAGGAAAAAAAAAAAATCCTGGAACCCCTGATCAAGGGGCAAAGCTCTAACAATAGAAAATTGGCTGCCTCTAAGTGACTTTTGAAACATTTGTCCTTAATCTCTTCCAGCAGAACCCCATCAAGTTCTTAAGGAACCCTGTGGTTCTGCAGAGCACAGTTGGAAAAACCCTTAACAAGCTGGTGCAAGCTATTTTCCAAGGCATCACTGAAGATTATAAAAAGTAAGATAGGAATCCAAAACTCACCGTCATTGTTAAATTCTACCCAGGTACAGGTGATGCCACCGTTAGGGATACTCTCACTGAAACGTAGCAAGAAGGTGCCCGCTCTTTTCTTCTTCAGCAAATGCTTTTCACGTTTGCGGCTGACAAATCCCATGATGAGACTAGTCAAATGTGGGAACGGGGAAGATATATAATCAGGAAAAGTCACTCATTCTCCCTTGCTTTCCCAACAGCTTTGGTTTCATCTCTTCCTCACTGTATCTTTTCAAACCCTGGTTTGTGCATGCAGAGTCATTGTTAGGAAATTGGTGCTCCAGGCAAAAAACCACTAAACACTCTGCCCTTCTCTGGCTTCTGCAATTTCAGTTAAGCTCTAGGACAGTGTTTTTTATATTTGGCAACTAATATGTGCAGATTTCAACTCCCACAATTCCCAAGCCAGCATGCTGCCTGGGGAATTCTGGGAGTTGAAGTCTACACATCTTAAAGTTCCCAAGTTTGAAAAACACTGGTCTAGGACAATGCGGTGCTGAAAACTATGGGGAAAAACTGTATCTCAGGCATGTGCAAAGTCCCAGCCTCCCTGGGTAGGGCTATGAAATTCTCTTCCCAAATCTGGGAGAGATGCTGCCCCTACCCCCTGATACTTGGGACTATCCCCCTAACAAACAATATATGATTTGACATTTCCCCAAAGGCTAGCAATAATCAAGATGCCCTCATTTTTATCACTTTTTTCTTTCTCCCCCTCTTTACTTGTTCTTCCAGAGCTGAAGCAGATGCTCTTGAATCAGGAGCAGGATCCCATCAATCCAGGTCCAGAAAGAGAAGCCAAAATTATTCTCTTGTGGCTCCGCAGTCACTTCCTGGGGAAAGAAGAGAGGACAGATAAACAAGGATGCTACCAGCTGGATAGGAGACACCCTGGAGAGCTGATTCTGGGACAACCCCTTACCTTTGAAAACTGGGCCCATGTGATGATACTCTGTGAGTTCACACCTGGCCCTTTGATGGGAAGAAAAAGCGAGAAGAAAACTACGTAACTGTCTTGATAAGGATATGCGGCTGAGCAGGACATAATCATTTCTTTCAACACTGCCATCCCTTGCCTCACTTTAGAAGGAGAATGGAAATTGCTGGGGAGCAGAACTGAAGACCTTGAGCCAGTGTTGTCCAAACTTGGCCACTTTAAGATGAGTGGACTTCAACTCCCAGAATTCCTCAGCCAGCATGGCTGGCTGGGGAATTCTGGGAGTTGAAGTCCACTCATCTTAAACTGGCCAAGTTTGGACAACACTGCCTTAAGCACAACTCTCCAATGAATCAGGCATGCCTACCGTCAATCCTGGTTCACAGCTCTTAACACCATTTTATAAATTCCCATTTTGCCTACAGTTCTCTGCTGAAAAGCCAGAGACAGAATACGCCTGTGCAGGACTTTCAAGCCAGACCCGCCCATGTCAATAAAATCCCCACTCCCCTCCACCGCATGGACAAATCTTCCCACTTTACCACAGAGTTTTTCTCCCAGCATCTTCAGCTGAAAAAGGTCCAGGCCTCGCTCAGTGGCTGCTGAGAACTGCCAGGTCAACAGAGTGGAAAGCTGGGCCCAGGTGGCAACTGGTGGCTTGGAGAAAAAGAGTTGGTCCTAGGAGGGAAAACGGCACACATCAGGCACTTCATTTTATTTTAAATTGTTCCATGCCCCCGTCATGCAAAGTCTCCCCAGGGAATGCATATGAGGAACAGCTTTGGAAGGAAGGAGGTAATACATCCCCTTGGGTTGTCCAAGGAAACAGGGATTACAGACTAGCCTTCTGCAACCTTTTCTTAACAGCCTCAGCTAGCAAGTTCTCTGGCCCAGCCATGGTAAGAGCTGTCTCTTACATGCCTGGAGGACACTAGATTAGGGAAGGTTACTTTAAATGCAAACGTCATAGAGGTCAGGTCATAAGCTATGAAATCCACAGATGTAATGGTATTGTGTGTGGGCGTGACCTTGGGAGACAGGGGGGAAGAGCTGCAGGCTGGACAACCGTTGTGTAAAAGATATCTCAGTCCACAGAAGGAGAGGAGGAGGCATGGGATGCGTTTCATAAGGGACCCTCCCTAGTTTTCCAGAGAGTAAAAGAAAAGGAGGGGAGAAATACTTTCAGTCTTGCAAGGTTCTGTTAATGTAACCTTACAATAACGATAGAGCTAGTGCTCCTGGTTGTGCTTCTTGTCTGGGCTACCTCAAAAGGCTAATATCAGATGACCATTTGAAGAACATCTACTAAATAACCAATTCTTTATTGTGGCCTGTGATTTAAACACATGCACAAATAGTTAATTACTTGGAAAAGGACCTGGTACTCGAAAGATCCCTCTTCCAAAGGCTGCATCAATTTGAGAAAACATGTCCAGATGATGGTGTTGAATAAAAGTAGGTATTTCCTAGGATTCTATAAGGGGAGGCTGTGAAAGTTGCCATTACTTTTGCAGAATAAACATGGATCTGAAGGGGGCATTTTTGTTTTGTCAGCTCATAACAACACCTGATTGTTTACACTTTCTATCTAGACAATCCAGTGCAAGCAGGAATCAGAGTTCTTCCCCATCCAAAATAGAGAAAAGTTGGTTCCAATACAAGTGATGAGAAAACGATAATGGCCAATCTGGGTAGAAGAACTGTGGTATACTGTAGACAGGAGATCAGGCCCAATTCTGAGAAACAACTGGATAACCCAGTTTCTTACCTTTGTGTCTGGGCTGAACATAATAAACCATAAAATGGAAGCCCAAGCGCTGGAGAACTGGCTGGCATTGGAGACAATCACCACTGGCAAGGTGGATGTCTGATGATGAAAGTCACAAAAAGGTTGAAAAAGGGGGAATCAATACAAACAGACCACAAAGGCACTCCAAGGCACTCTATGCTACAAAAGACTTATTCCTGTGTTGGTAGGTCCATTCAGAGGCAGGAAAGCAAGATGTGCAGATACAACTTCAACCACAATGGATTAAAGTCACTCCAAGGACTCTCAGTTACTCAACAGTCCTTTGGGGAGGATAGTCACAACTCCATACCTTGCCATGAGAGACTAGGAAAAGTGCCCCTCCTTAAACTGTATGCCATCGGGCACTAGTTAAAACACTGAGGAGCCTGACAGAAAACAGGTGGAAATGTGGAGTCATTTGGTTTTACCACCACTGTGAGATGGGATGCATCTCATGCCACCATGGACCAGAAACAGATCAGAGGAGAATCTAGTTAACCAGAATCTCTCCAACTTCAGTCTAAATTCCCCCATGCCATAATCATGCACACATAAAGCAATAATAAAAATACAGCTGCCTACATCTGCCTCTCCTAATTCTAATGAAATCAGCAAGATTCTCTTACCTGCAGCTGGCACTTGAGTTCTTGATAGCAGTAGTCCAGGGTGAAAGTGATAATGTGCAATTCTTCGGTGACAGACAACACTCCCTATCCCCCAAACCCCAAGAGAAAATGAATGAATAAAGGCAGATCAGAACCCATTGAGGCTACCGCGTGGCATGTTACAGGTTTTACTGCAGCACGAGCTTTTGGGGACAAGAGCCCAAAAATTTGTAAGAGCCATAATTTGTAAGAATTATGTTCTCTTTAGTGGGTATCCAGGTTTTGTTTATACATTCAAAGAAAGAAAGAAATCAGTACAGGTAGTCCTTGACTTACAACAGCAATTGGGACCAGAATTTCCATCACTAAGTGATGTGGTCATAAAGTATAAATGCATCACTTAGTGATGGCAATCCCTGCAGTCCCAGTTGCTGTTGTTAACTGAATCCCACTGTCGTTAGGTAAGGCAACTTCCTGCCAGCTTCCCACAACCAAAGTCAGTGGGGAAGCCGGTAGGAAGTTGCAAGTCCCAGGCCCACAGGCAGGTAAGTGGCTGCTGCCGGGTGGGAGAGGGAGCAAGGGGGTGCACAGGAGTGCGTCAGGGAGGGTGCATGAGAGGTGCAGCACAGGGAGGGTGTGTGAGGATGTGAGGGAGTGTGCAAGTGGGGAGGATGCGTGGAAGTGCGCAAGAGGTACCACACAGGTACGAGAAGTGCCAAGCAGGTCGGGTGCACAAGAGGCACATTGCGAGTGCACGAGGGTGGGTCAGGGAGGGTGCAAGGAGGAGTGCAAAGGGCGCCACGCAGGTCGGGGAGAGTCAGGAAGAGCGCATGAGGGTGCGCACGAGAGACACAGTGCAGGTCAGGGAGGGTGCGCGAGAGGCATGGTGCAGGTCCGGGGCTGTGGTGCGGGTCAAGGAGGGTGTGCAAGTGGCTGGCACAGCATGAGTGCAGAGGGGCTGGGAGAGAGTGTGCGGGTGGGGGAGACCTACCCCAGCGACTTGCAACCTTCCCTGCTAGCTTTCCTATTTATTTTCCCATTGACTGTTCCCATTGACCGTGGAGGCGCTGGGACAGCCAGAACTCTGAGGACCAGTCGTAACCACCATTTGTTCAGCGCTGTTGTAACATGGAACAGTTGCTAACCGAATAGTCACAGGTCGAGGACTACTTGTATACACACATTTATACACTACCCACTCCAGAAACCCCACAGGAATAATAAATAAAACCTTCTGCCACAAATCAGACCCCCATTAAAAACAACAAAAGAACTAAGCTGGGATGGACTTGTCTTGTATCTGAATGGGGAACTCCCAGGGCTTAGGATAGATTGGGAAGTTGAAAATCAACCTGGACAAAGGCAAGGACAGCCACCTCTAAGAAAACTGCGTGAACATACCCACAAAAGCACCAGGAGCAGAGCCTGACTTGAAGGAACTTTACTTTAGTGGAAAAATTATACACACGTGGATACCGTATAAGTAAATGGAAGTGTAAGCAATGGGGCCACAGATCAGTGAAGTACTGGAATTTGCAATTATTCCTCATTTTTAACTTGAGACATATTTCCCAATCGTTATGCTTGTTCTACCACCCTAAGAAGCAGATCCTTAACATTTCCTGGGAATGAGATAACGTGGCCTCTCAGTATTGGCCACCAAGCCCAGATCTATGGCCAGGTCCACAGGTAACTTTACGCTAGACAATCACCCCTTATCTCACTGCAAACCTCACCTCACTAATCCCTTTGTTGCCTTTCCCTGCACCACAGATTTTCTGCTCTTTCAGCATCTGCATCAGAAGAGAAGAAGAGAGATTTTGTATTCATAAGGCTGAAAGGCAACAGAGATCAAATCAAATCAAAGTATTGGTGAAATACCCTTTTCCAACCCATTGCCCTCCAGATACATCGCTTCAGCAGGTTATCTTTTCAAATACTTATTACCGTAGCAATGGAGGCGAATATCTGTAGCTCAGGGTTGAACTGTGGAGTCCTTGGGGTTCTCGGAGCTTGGTTCTTTTCTTGCAAATGTTTCATTACCTGGCTAGGTTTGCAAGAAAAGAACCAAGCTCAGAGAACCCCAAGGACTCCACTTATTACCGTATTCAGTTGTACAAAAACAAAACAAAACAAAGAGTCTACTACAAAATCAACCTATTTCTATGATTGTGCATCCTTTGAAAATAGTTCTGAAGAAGTTCTGGGCCTCTTGTGCAAGCACAGCACCTCTCTGCTGTTCATTAAAACATGTAGCTCTTTTCAGTCTTCCCTGTAAGCTTGAAAAAAAAATCAGCAACTCTTTAAATAAATGAATCATTCAAGCCAGACATCTTTAATGCAGCTTTTGAAGCCATGGTGTCTTTCTTACAGGCTAACATAGGTGTCTGGAAAAAGATGTCCATACTTTAATGAAGAGCAGAAAGATCATGTGCTTGTGTGAGGTCTGAAGCATGTCTTCCAAATCATTTGTTTCTTTCACCAATTTCAAACTTCTTCTCTTGCATGTTGAACGTTCAACTTTGTTTTAAAGGAGTATTTAAACAAAAGGGTGAAGCACAGGAAAAATCACAGAGCCATTAATTTACGCAGGTGAGAAAGCCAACGTTCTCTGGCCTTGTTCTATATGCTCCTGACTCACAAAAGTCATCGGAGTATCAAGAGTTAACACCTCTTCTTTAGAAGAGGGTACCGTATGTAGATTATTTGGGGCTTTAAGGTGCGATGCCACTTGGCTGCCGTAGTACCAAATACTGGAACAGCTTACTCCCTGAAATTGTTGAACACTTGATTTTTATGACAAGGCAAATAGGCCAAACGTCTAGGCACCTGAGCTCCCTAATACATTCTGTGTGTTCAGCAAGAGTGTACAAACAGTGAATGCAGGACAGGTGGTTGCCTTGGGGCCTGCAGGTACAGGTAGCCAAGGGCTCCTCTTTGCCCAACACTTTTCATCAAAGCTGGTTGCGTGGGGGGGTCTAATAGGACTTGTAGTAGAGCAGCAGCACAGGAGGGAGGGAATAGCTGCTGTTGTGTCACCTCCTCCTGTAGTGCAACTCCCAAGTCAGCCATCAACTCAGTCCCTCTGTTGTGACCTAGTTGGTTAAGCGTGACCTTCATGGGTCTCAGGTCAACTGCAGCTGTGGTCTGGAAGCAGCAAGACCCGCCTCTTTCTTTTTTCCTGCTCAACCTCAGTAGCTGCAGCCTTAGTGTCTGAGCGCACAGGGCCCTTTTCACCCAATGCGACCATCAGGCTAATTCATGGAATGCATAAAAGGAATACAAGCAAACAAAATCTAACTTTCACCACACCATCTTTTCCCCCAACCAAATCACAATTATGGAAAAATTAAAATCTCCAAGAGTAATATGGAAGGGAAAGAACAAAAAGGAGAAAGGTGGTGATATTTTAGGCATATGAAATGGAAGAAGAAACAATGCTCTCCAAATGGAGAACGACTGAATGTACCTTGCTAGAAATATGGGCCACATTTCTTCTTACCTTTTACTGAAATTTAGTATAGAGTGGGATGGCAAGAAATTTAGTTTCTATGTTGGCAATGGATTACCCCTTTGTGTGGGAAAGTTTGGATTTCCAGTCCCTTCTTCTATCATTTAAATGGATCACCTTGCTCCCACTATTCTTTCTCCTTCCCCTATTTAGAAAGGTTCAAATCACCAGCCAATAGTCCCATACAATGTGCTTAAAATCACAAGTGAGTCCCTGCATTTGGGGCCTGTCCATCATCAAGGTTTTGGTGTTGGATGTCAAAATATTGAACCTCCGGAACCTTCAAAATGAGAGACAGAGAGTAGAAATACAAGGATCAGTTACAACACATGCCGTTTCCTGGTGACCAGAGATGGATATAGTTATATTTAAATATACCGTATTTTTCCGTCAATAAGACGCCCCATGTACGAGACGACCCCCACTTTTCCAACCCAAAATTAAGAAATCAATATTTTAAAGATAGTGCAGAACACATTTTTATTTAGTAATTAGTTAACATTGACCTGATACACTGGGTGGGAGGAGGTCCAAACTGTCTCTCTGCAGCTCTATTTCCAGGCTCTTTTGCATAACTGATTACATTCAAGCACGAGTGAAACTGCAGATAGCTTGTCTCTGCAATCAGCCTTCCTCTAATTGGTTTGTTCAGCATCAGCTGACGTCAGTTACATCAGGCTCGTGATTGGAGGAAGTCTGTTTGGGAGACAAGCTATTTCACTCGTGATTGGAGGCTAGCAATAGGAGGAAGCCTCTCTGCAGAAACAAAGTATGGGCAGTTTTGCAACCGCGCGATTCTCGGCTGACTTCCTTGAATAAGACGCCCTTCAATTTTTAGGGTAAGGATTTTAGAAAAAAGTATCGTCTTATAGTCGGAAAAATACGGTACTTTCTTGCCTTAATACAGTAATAATCAACTTTTTGGAACAGTCGGCAAATTTGGAATTCTGAAAGTATGTTGTGAATGCTCCCTTAAAATGGCTACAATGTCCATTCGCAAAATTGCTGTCATAGTGAGTAGGTGACTGTGTCATAAATAGTAATTTGCCAGGAGGCAAATTGGGGAGGTACCTCTCAGAATGTTCCCTACCATGCCAGTTGAGCTTTCTCCGAGTTTTCTGGGCACACTCCCAAACCAATCATTGAACTATAGATACTCACCCTTTTATTTTCAAAAAATGCCCATGGAGCCTATGAAGGATCTAGGGACATTCTTGGAAATAAAAAAGGCCCTAGAGACTGGTTCTTTGATTTGTAACAACATCTCATTTAGCAGTGTACATTTAAAAAAAATATTCAATAAAGAAATGAGGCTGGGAACTTGATGGGTACCAATATGAGTTCTTGGATGAGGATTTATCTACTCTTGGTTTACCGTATTACTCAAATTATAGGCCAAGCACACTATTGCCTTCCCCAAAAGTCTCCCTTCTTATATATCCACCGCATTTTTCCAATCTCAGTTGCCACCCTTCTTTTCAATTTTGCTATGTAAGTGATTTTGGAGATGGGCCATGAGGACAGAAGGAATCTCACAACTATCAATAACCTATTTATCCCTTTCTGAGTAAGTAGTTGAAGGGTCCCCCACTGATATCCTCCTCCATTAACCAGATAAATAAAGCTTTACAATTGCCAGATTAAGAATCATGGTCCACCAGCTCCCAGAGAGGAAAGGCTCATTACTCCCCATTGTTTTTATTCAATCTTCTCTTACCCTGCCAAATTAGTAGTATCCCTGCAAAAGATAACAACAAAGAAGATCAATCAATGGGTGATGGCCCATTTCTAGTCTGCTCCCACCACAATGCTGCAAGCCCCATTAATAAGTAAGATCTATAAACCCTAGAGTTTTTTTAAATACTAGAGCTTTTTTACAATACTAAAGGATAACTGAAATCAGAGGGGAAAAAAAGAAAAAGAAAAGAAATACAAAGTGCAAAAGAAAAAAGAGGAAAAAAAAAGAAAAAGAAAAAAGAATATTTAAAGAAGCGACTCCCAATCTTCCTTTTAACAAGTACAGGCAGATTAATATTTCCCCATCCCAATGATATTACATACTCCCATAATCCCCCCCATCCTTTCACAAATCCAAAAATCGTTGTCACGTCGGTCCAAGTATTGTCAAAAAGTCCATAAAGAGTTTCCAGAATTTTGTAAAAAATATTTCTTATTTTAACCCTGATCAGACAAGTCAACTTTATAAAGCCTTGAGTCTCAGTAGGAGAACGTACCAGTCAATGTCAATCTTCACCTCCGCTGAGTGGTTACGATCCAGCAGTTTCACCAGTAATCTGAACCATGAAAACAGCAACCCATTACAATCCATGTGACCCCAAAATGGCAGGTGTCTCTATTTTCCAAATGGATTATTTTCCTACTAGTTAAAATGGGTACTGCAATATACTGTTTATTAACAATGTCTTGAAATGTATTTTTGCATACTTTTCCCTAAATAACCAAATAATCTGCCAGTCTTTGCTTAGATGAGAAAACTGTTCTTTCCTTGATCTTGGCACGAAGGATTCATGGAGCAGAGGAAGTTCATTCTGCTTTGCTGTCTAAATTTCCGATTAGATGGTTTTAATCAAATAGTTGTGGTCATAAGAGCACTCAAGAGCTGGAAAAAGTAACTGTTCTTCAAAAAGCTTGTTGCTACTTAGGTTTTTTTTAATCTTTAAGAAAAGGAAGCTACTACTTCTCAGTTTCCTGTTAAAGCTGCTAATATTAAATTCAATCCTTGTCTATTCCCACCACGGATATTTTCTGGGGATGGAGAGATGCTAGCTGCAATTCTTTCTGGTTAGGGTCCATCGTACCCAGAATCCTGCTGAGTACCCAAATTTACCCCCTCCAGCATTCCAGCTAGAGTTTGCTTTAGCATCGTAATTGGCAATTGGCTCCAGAGGTTGAGTGTGGGTGTCACTGTGCTGGTTCTCTTCCTTCTTCTGGGGCCAGATCCAGTCAGTGTTGATAGGGGGCGGGGAGAAATCCCACCCTTGGTCCCTGCTTTGTGGGATGCCACAAGGTTTGGTACTTTCTCCTCTCCTGTTTAACATCTATGTGAAGCCAGTGGGTGAGGTTATCCAACAGCATGGAGTGAGATATCATCAGTTTGCTGATGATATGCAACTTTATCATTCTAGCCTGGGCCAACTAAGTGATGCTATGGAGGTCTTCTCTCGGTGCCTGGAGGCTGTGGGCATCTGGATGGGGAACAACAGGCTACAGCTCAACCCAAGTAAGTCTGAGTGGCTTTGGGTGCTGGGTCCCTGTTTCTAGGGACTTTCCATCTCTTGTTCTGGATAGAGTTGCACTACCCTAAACACGACTTGTACACATTCTGGGGGTCCTTCTGGACTTGTGGCTCCTATTCAAAGAACAGGTGGCAGTCATGGCCAGGAAGGCCCTTGCACAACTTTGCGTTGTGTGCAGGTTGCACCCATTCCTGGACCAGGAGGCCCTGCTCCCAGTCCCTCAAGCTTTAGTCACTGCTTGTATAGATTACTGCAATGCGCTCTACATGGAGCTGCCCTTGAAGAGTATTTGGAAGTTTCAACTGCTTCAAAATGCAGCTGCATGGGCAGTTATGTGTGCTCCATGATCTGTGCATGTTACACCTCTGCTCCATGAGCTGCAATGGCTGCCAGTTTGCTTCCAGGTTCAACTCAAGGTGCTGGTAACGATCTATAAAGCCCTACATGGCATGGGACCGGGTTATCTGAGGGACTGCCTCTCCCCAATTACATCTACCCGTCCCATCAGATCCAGCAGGACAGGCACACTTCAGGTCCTGTCTCCTAAGGAGTGTCACCTGACAAGGCCTGGGAAGAGAGCCTTTTCTGTTGTGGCCCCGCCCCTTGGAACTTCATTCCCCCGGAGATTAGAAAGACCCTGAAAACATAGTTTTACCAGTGAGCATGGGGATCAGGGAATGCGGCAGATATGGCACAATGTTGTATTAGTGATATTGTTAGATGTGATGACCTTGGCTATGAATGTTATAAAAGCTTTTAGAATGGCACTTTGTATGCTTCTATATTGGTTTTTTCTTCTTTTTTAAATTGTTATATTGTTTTTTGTTGTTGTTGTGTACAGTAGTTCTCTAAGGTGATGATAATAACAATAACAATAATACTGAAAATGTTCTGTGACCAACATCCTGGATTTGACCTCTTCTAAAGTTTTCAGTTTCCTGCCCAAAACAGTCTCCATGTTGGACTAAGTATTCTCTCACCTGGCACGGACAGAGAACTTGTTGTTGATTTTCAGCACCAGTGGACGTTGATTGGGAAATGGCATCCTCGGCTGTACCTCCACCACAAAAGCACTGGCAAGAGCAAAGCAAGGTTAGCCCTCAACAATTCATCCATTCTTTCCCACCTCCTCATAACATTTCCTTCCTGGCAGAATCCTTTCCCTCCCTTGTCACCTTTTCAAGAGGCAGATTATTTGCTCCTGAAGCCGCTGTACCAGAAGGGGCAACTGGTTCCTGAAGGGATCTGCCTCGTAACTCAACTTTTGGTGCATCTCATCCAGCATCTTCAGTAGGTGCAGCAGGTGGAAGAGATCCTCAGCATTCTTAGTGAACCTGCAATACAGGGGGAAGATCAGTGGATAACAGGGCCCTCAATGAATGGGCTGTGAAGAGGGGATCTGCAAGAGTCAAAAAGGCCTATCACCTAACTAGGAGCACTGACAGGGAGACCTGAAATTAAATGGCCTAGAAGTTCCTTTCAACAACTTTGACTGGAAATTAAGGGAAGAAAAACAGGAAGTGTAGTAATATCAGACCACAATGCCCAATCAACCTTTACAAGGAAAATAACAAGTCACTTTCTAACAAATCAAAGCTACTATGGGGCTTTTCAGGAAACAAGCAAATTACACAAATGGCCCTTTAAAGAGTAAAATCACAGGCATCCTGACCCACTAGAAGCTGGGAGATACTTAAAACCTGGCCCAATTGTTTGATTATGATCATGATTGCCTGACTCCTCATGCAATTGTTCTTAAAACAGGTATTTATGTAATTACTAAACCACATGAAATACTGGCTGAGTTTACACATCATAATAAGGACTGGTAGTTTGGTTTTGACTTAGATTTTTATGAACCCAGCTACCTTGGCTTGCGAACCATAGTTTATGGCGTACTGTGTTGCATGAACCCAGCCAATTGTGCTTCATTCAATAAAGCATGATTACACCAGACATAGCTCAGTGTGATCATGAATTAATTTAGTTAGGATCACATTTAAGTGTTGCCCTAAGACACTGATTCAGGCCCACCTTCTAACTGAAGATCAGTGATTCAGACAGATGTATAACTATCACTCCTGGGATAACTAACTGCAGTTTGCCTTGCCTTATAAAATGGCTTAAACAGCCATGTTACTTACCGCCAAGGGCCTAATGCCTTTCTTCAAAAAGATACTTTACAGAAATTTCTCATTAAAAACCACAAGCAGCTGGACCATCTGGATCCATTCGTGTGACTTACCACTCTTCCAGATGTCCTAAACTGGTATCACACGTATCTCCAATGCAAGCAAACCGCTGGTGATTTTGCCACGCTACTACCTCCTCCAGTAGCAGACCTCTTAGAGTATCAGAGCGTCCAAGAAGTTCCTGGATTTTCCCCAGCATCTCCTGATTAAAAACATACTGAATGCATAATTACATTCTCATGTCGGTTTTTTAAAAAATATAATTGCATCTTTAAACATATGTTTTTGCATTAGTAAGTTCAAATCACATGCTTTTGCAGCATTTGAAATTTACTGAAGTTAGTACTCTCTCTCTTTTTTGTTTGTTTTAATGAAAGGGAAAAAAATCACGGCACTGTACCAGCCAGTACTCATGCTCACCTTGCGGAAGCAGTCCAGCTTATTTATCATGTTTTGTAACTTCTGATGGGTTTTGGACCGAGCAGGATCGCTGGCAGGGGTGGTGCTTTCTGCAAGAAAAGAGCACGCTGTAGAGGAAGACTCTAACCTTGAGTCTGCTCTCATATGAATGCTGACTGCCAAGAGGGCTGATTCTCTAGGTCAAAGCTGCCAATGGTTTTGAAGGATCAACTGAGTCCCTCCGATCTTCCCATCCGGAAAGATCAGGCAGGAAGCAGGATTCATCTCTAATGAGGAGCTGCCTAGCATGGATGATTTGACTTCCTAAGCTGACTGTGGTATGGCAGGACCTGTTTCATTTTTGTCACTTGTTCTTTTAGCCTTGCGTACTAGCAGCAGGAGGACCGAGGATGACATCTCTAACAAATTTCAAACATCTGGATTGTGGTGAAACAGCATCTTTCTCTACCACCAAGGTTATGTATATAATCCAAACTTCTGTAACCAGATTCATTTCAAATTTACTCAGCTTTCCAATTCATATATTGGCAACCTGCTAGCCATGAACTCTCTCTAAGCCCATAGATTTGAGCTGAGAATGTGTAGGCGAGACAATGTATGTGGGGGTTTGTTACACCAGCTCTGAAAAGTTTAACAGTCAGTGAACCTCATCCTCAGCCCAAAAAAGTTGCCCAATCTGCCCCCCCCCACTCACAAACATGGATCTGGCACATATGATTACTGAATCCATTAAGCACCCAGGATCAGAATGTATGCACAAGGACCCACTGAGATTGTTGGACGCTCATTAGTTACACACTGAAGGACTACTGGCAGTCCTTGCTTAACAACCACAATATGGACTGGAAAATTCATTGGTAAAAGGGGCAGTCATTAAGCGAGGTATTACATGACCACACTTGATTTTATGACACTTTTTGTGGCAGTCGTTAAGTAAAACAAATGGTTGTTAAGTGAATCATGTATTTGTTAAATTGATTTTGCTTTCTGGAAGCCAGCTGGGAAGGTCACAAATGGTGATCACGTGACCCCAGGACACTGCAACTGTCATAAGTGTGAGCTGATTGCCAAGCACCCAGATTGCAATCACATGACCGCGGGGATGCTGCAACGGTCATAAGTGCAAGGACCGGTCGTTATTCAGTTTCAGTGCCGTTGTAACTTTGAATGGATGCTAAACAAACTCTCGTTAAGCGAGGACTATCTGTAATGGTAAAGCATAAAGTGTGGGAGATCAAGGAGGGAGGGGTTGCATTCCAGCAGGGGAAAGGAGGCAAAAGGCAACACAGTCCGCAGGGGGAGCGTGAGAAGAGTGAGAGATTCAGGATAGCCACTCTCTAGAATCTCCCAAGGTATGTATGTATGTATGTACATATGTACATATGTATGTTTGTTCGTTTGTTTGTTTATTTATTATTAAACTTGTATGCCGCCCATCTCCCCCAATGGGTGACTCTGGGCGGCTCACAATAACAAAAAAGAACAAACTCACCAATCCCTCCAACAGTGACTAAAATCCGTAAATAATTAAAATACAAACATACATTAAAAATGTCCTAAAACCCATCTGTATATTTTAGCACTAAAACCTTCAAGATGCTGGGGGGGAGCCAAAACCCATCACCCCACCAGCCATCTTCACAGGTGCAAGCCCCCATCCGGCCCCCAGGCCTTCTGGCAGAGCCAGGATTTAACCCCTTTTCTGAAGGCCATGAGGGAGAGGGCACACCAGACCTCGGGAGGCAAGAAGTTCCATAGGGCGGGAGCCACAGCAGAAAAGGCCCTCTGCCTAGTCCCCACCAATCGGAATTCCTTGACTGGTGGGGTCTGGAACCTGCCCCTTCTGCTGGACCAAGTGGGGCGGGCTGAAACAACCAGGGCGAGATGGTTCCTCAGATAACCTGGTCCTGTGCCATGAAGGGCTTTAAAGGTGATGACCAACACCTTGAATTGGACCCAGAAACAAACTGGCAACCAATGCAGCTCATGCAACAGCGGTGTTATACGTGCCCTTCTAGGGGCATTGAGAACTGTCCGCGGCGCTGCATTCTGCACCAGCTGTAGCTTCCGGATACTCTTCAAGGGTAGCCCCATGTAGAGTGCGTTGTAGTAGTCCAACCTGGAGGTGACCAGGGCATGGGTGACCATGCGGAGGGTCTCCTGATCCAGGAAGGGGCGTAACTGCTGCACAACATGAAGTCGTGCAAAGGTCCTCCTAGCCACGACTGCCACCTGCTCTTTGAGCAGGAGTCGTGAGTCCAGGAGGACCCCCAGATTACGCACCAGGTCTGTCTGGGGTAGTGCAATCCCGTCACTGGTTGCTGTAGTATAGATTTAGTTTGGCAAGATTCTGTCTACAAGGTATAAGTAAATAAAGGACCTGTTCTTGACTGTACTGTTTCATCACTGTTCTTGGGCTGGGCCTGACATAATGGGAGCTAATGTCCAACAGATCAATAATTTTTCCACTTGTGACGCATCAGTCTCTGTCTTTAGAATATGGCAAGAAAAGGACTTTTCTGAACTGAACACAGAGTCTTCTCATTAAAAAATGCAGCTACCCATTCTTCCCAAATCAGGTTTGGATGACGGGTATAATAAGCACACAGGTTTTAGCTATTTTCAAGTAATCCAAGGAAGGACTAAGTCATAAGTTGAAAGCTATATCCTTGGATGACCTTGTACAGTATATTGTGGGGACCCATAAGTGACTTGCCTTGTTTTGGGAAAGTCTGGACAATGAGTGCCTCAAGACTCCCAAGTTATTTCTTTGAAAAGATTTCACCAACAATCATCAATGCACAAATAAAGGAGGCCCTCATTAGCTTCCTCACCTACACGGCTATGTGTCCGATAACAGAAGTCAAAATTATCCTGCAGATCGCCAAGTTGATCAATCGAACATTTCAGACCCTGTGGAATACAGCCAGACATCAAAGCTCAGACAAAGCAAGGAGTTTTGAACAAGTGGAACAACGAGTAGGACACAATGAACAGACAGGACCTCAGGATGAATCTCCATACTTCGATGCACAGCTGGAAACAGCAGTGGGGATGCAATCATGACCGAAAAGGCCAGTCACAAACAGCAGACGGTTCATTGCACTCCATTTGCAGCATCCCAGTACGAGTCTGTGCTGATAAAACTAGTTTTTTGACTTCCTGTTCTAAATCAAATGCCTGTTCCCATTTCCAGTTTTAGTAACCCCCAAAGAAAACCCTAATTGTTCAGCAGCTACTTTGGACCCCCTTCCTGGCATGTCTTTCAGGATGCAAATGAGAAGTTTCTGGGAGACAAAACGCTCCTGTGTTTACCTTTAAGCCCCTCACTCCTCTCCCCAGGCATGGGTTTATTAATAACTAATAAAAACCAAACAATAGGTATAAGTCCTCATAATATATAATTTGAATGGGTGCAAAATTTAATTTCACCTTCCTGTATCTACTACATAAATGAAGGGTGCATGTGGGAATAGGACCATAATACGTAAACATGAAATAGTTTGGTTCAAACATCACACACAGCCATGTTTTCTTTTAACTGTGGTTAGTTGAGAAAGCCAGTGGCCTAATTCATGTAATGCTAAGTCATAAGATGGTTGCTTGGGGATTATTACAGTGTATGAATCCAGCCAGTGTAGTTTGCAAACCTTGATTTAGGGTTTAGCATGGCATTAACTCAGTCACTGTTAATACAAACACAGTCCAAGCAGACCATGGCTTAGTATGAGGTGTGATCTAAACCGTGTTGTGGCTTCCATCAACCTGAAAAGACATATCTATCGACCTAGAATTTTGCAGGAAAGTTAAAAAGCACTCCCCGTCTTTACACTCTCACCTGAATTGTCTTGTGCATATCCATTAGCCGCTCCTCAATCTTGTGCTGATGGCTGGTAGCCACAGAGGATTCACGTGGGGACTCCACACTGGCCTGCAGAGAGAGGAGGAGAAAATACACAGGAATTACCAACACATTTGTATGGATCACTTCTGAAGAGTTGGGCTTTTTTTTTTTTTTTAAGGTGTTGTTGTTCAAAGAGACACTCTGTATCTTGGGTGAATGCTGAAATCCTCAGATCTTTCTCTGTACCTTTACAGCACAGCTATTTTATCATTCATTTATTCCTATTTTTCCTTTTCCTACCACAGCACACAAGAATTTCTCTCTCTCTAGATTTGCCTTTCAGTTTCAGGGCCGAATTGCCCAGTGAGTGTTCACACAAAACAAACATAAAATGAGAAGCTTGGGATACATTTTGCTTTGGTGGAGATCTGGGAGAAGAGAATGTATTAAAATTACGCTGGGCGTCTGATGCTGCTGTAATAGAAAATATGGCATTAGTATTTGCAAATTACCCCTGCCCCAAGTCCACATTCCCAGGGAAAACAAACTCTCAGCACAACCACTGGAACATTTAGCCATAAGGAATGTTGATTAAAACCCAAGGAGATAAGAGATAGAACCCAGCAGAGTAACACATCAGTCTTATTCCAAGAACATAGCTGTTGACTAATTCAATAAGCTATTGGCTTTGTAATGCTACCCTCATTACCTCACCATTCCACTCTCACTGAACACATGACAAATCAAATATGCTGCTGTAAGCCAACTGCTAATTTTACTAAATTAATCATAGGTATACTGTGAGAGCCAGTTTAGACTAGGGGTGAAGGCACCAGGCTAGAAAGCAGGAAACCGTGAGTTCCAGTCCTGCCTTAGGCCCAAAGCCAGCGGGTAACCTTGGGCAAGTCCCTCTCTCTCAACCCACAACGTCAGGCTTGGGTGACAAGCCAGTTGGTCAATTCCTGTCACAATCAACGGATCAACATTTGGTTGATCTGAGAAGAAAAAAAGCGGACCCTGCTAGGAAGGAAAAAAAAATCATACATATACTGTAATTTGCATAAGTTCATATAAAGAGGGGGATGCATAACCCTTTTCAGGTTAGCGATGGCTGCCCCCAGCACTGTAACAAATCAATTTGTGCTTCAATGAAATTATGTGCTGGGTTCTAATTTAAAACAAACTCTTGGGGAAATTAGGAGAGGAATTTTTCTTACTCCAGGGATGGGATGAGCATTTAGCAAATCAGGGGTGATCAAGTATTGCTAGATGGAGAAGACTGTGTTTTGTGACTTTGTGACTGCACAAAGCAGGCACAAGAGGACCAAGCAAGTTTTTTTGTCTTTTTTTTTTACCTGAGAGGCAGAAAAGGCTTCAGACAGAATTGCTCGCTCCTGTCTCAGCAGACCATCAATGGCATTGGCTAGTTCCTGGGGACATTCTTGATACTTGCTCTGGAAGGCAGGATCGAAAAACGTAAGGCTGTACCCCAAGCAAGAATTTTTTTATCATCTGCTGCCAGTATCACTGAATCTTTTTGGAATCACCGTTCATAGGTCATCTGGATGGCTCCAGTGAAAACTGAGATAGTCTCACATTATTGCAAGGCCTTGTTCCTTGTTTCTAGGCAGACCTCCACTGTCACTCACTAGGTCCCTTTTCCTACCTATGGTATGAAATCTCACCAGGATATCCACCATGGCCATCATTTGAGCACAGGAAAGGCCCACCATGGCAACTGAGAGAACCCCACCCCAACACATGCACTCACCTTTTGTCTCTTTTGGTCAGCGAGATTAAGGTTTTAAACTACAAATGCGATTGCCACAGGAGCAGCACGCAATTACTCTGAAGCAAGGCTCCTTGAATGGATCTACATGATGCAGCCAAGTTCCTTGGTCACTCTACTCCTCTGTGGGCTCACGGTACTTGATCAGAGCTGCTCTGGGCAAAGGTGGGGTTGGCCAACTTTGATTGACTCCCAGCTATCACAAAGGTGTGGTTTTTCCTGCTAGTGTAAGGGTGGAGGCGGCTTTACCCCCACCCAAAAGTAAAGACTAGAGAAGCCCCATTTTTGCAGGGCTGCTCTAGGAATTTGTCTCTATTCTGGAAGCAGGAAGAGAAAATTAACCCTGTTAAGTTTTTTTCCTTGTTAACACAACATGTCTGACTGGGAATAATTAGCTTCACCCCAAACTCTGTGGCACTATTGATTATGGACATTATTTTATACTAATTTTAGCTTTCCGGTTTAAGTCCTTTGGAAAGAATAAATATAAGCTATTTCTTATTCCACTTAACTTGCTGAATTTAACAAACATTACAGAGTTTCAAATTCTGAAGCTGTAATGCGACTTCAATTCTGGGGATAGGGATTAAGTTTTGTCTTGGGAGAGTCTATTGAGGGATTTTCAAACTCTGTGGTGTTACAACTCCTTAAAATGATACATACATTTGTTGACACCCCCATCATGCATAAATCAAATGATTTCATTCGAGTTAGAGTTGGCCAAGAAATAAATATACCACTTTCTTTAATAACTGAATATTAATCTATCAAATAAGCAATTATAGTATCTTGCAACTTTTAAAATAAAGCCCTTTCACTGGAATAAACAAATTTAAAACGTTATTTTAAACATTTTTAATGGGAAGAATAAGCTTGCCTAGTTTTGAGTAATTCCTGAACTCTACCCTTTACCTTTGAGAAATCCATTCTCAATTCTCATTCCACACTCATTTTGGATTGAGATTTGGCCTTTAAAGCAGCACTAGTTGAAAACCCTGACTTGCATCAACAAGATGTTGCAGATGAAATTAGAACGCTCACAAGCTTCCTCACGTAATCCTTTGTGCTTATTTTGCACACTGATCCAAAATTCAGAGAAACATTGTCAGGAATTTTATTTTCAAAGAAGTCTCAAAAGAGACGTGGATGAATTGATGTCAGTTCAGTGTACTGAATTTCCAACTGCTATTGTTTCAAGCCAGAACTAAAACGGAACGAGTTTGGAAGGTTTCAGATTGGACAAGACTGTTCTAGAGCAGTAAGTATTCTCAAGCCTGGTCTGGCCTCTCCTGCCAGGGTAACTACATATCTATAGAAAGGGCTGAAAAGACATTTCTGTTGGGCTGCACTTAACCAGTGTCAGAATCTTTGCTCTGCTGTGTCCTTCAGTTCTTCCTCCTGTCTTGGTATCTTGAAAGGTGGCTCTCATCTCATTCTGACCCTTGCCCACTGTGCAGGCGCGCGCGCACACACACACACACACACACACACACACACACACGTTCTATGCATACCCCTAGATGGAGTTTGGAGCGGCGTAAGTTGTGCTTGAGTACCATGTTAGCGTTGTTTTCTTCCCCCAATTCCAGCCGTCCAAGCTGATCATCCAGTAAAGTCAGCATGGTATGGAAAAGATAGCAGGCTTGTGAGGAGTCCAATTCTACTGCTTGGCTCCTAAAAGCACACAACAGAGAAAATGCAAAGCAAGACTCAGAAGGCCTTGGCTGAGATAAGCAGAAAGGAATTGCTAAAAAAAGGCATCCCATACAGGTTTAGCAGGTGGGGAGGGAAGAAGGCTGTTGGTAGTCAGAAAATGTAACCATAGCAAACCACCTCCTATAGCTGTTGGGTCACAATCTGGGTAATGTAAGGCCCTAAGAAAAAGTTTGGTGTAGTGGTTAAGGCACTGGGCTAGAAACCGGGAGACTGTGAGTTCTAATCTTGTCTTAGGCATGAAGCCGGCTGGGTGACCTTGGGCCAGCCACTTTCTCTCAGCCCTAAGAAGGAAGCAAGGGCAAACCACTTCTGAAATCTTGTCACTTCTGCAGGGACTTGTCCAGGTAGTCACCAGGAGTCAAGATTGATTCAAATCCACAATTTGGGAGTATTTTACTGAAGTTCCTGAACTTCTAGCTAAGACAAGAAAGCCTGTAAAATGTATTGTAAAGAAATGCAAGGCCTGCTTACTTAAATGAAGCATATTATAAGAATTGCTTTTGCTCTGATAATGCCAAAGAGAATGTAACCTACCAGATCTTTAGATTAATAAATGTTCTTGGATCATCATATCCTCCTTTTTAAGGACTATCTTTCTGACAGAGCTTTTGGAGGAGCTTCTCAAATTACTACTGTGATTCTTATGCCTGAATAAACAAGTAGTTGTCACTACATCAAGTAGTGCAATGCAGTTAAACAAACCAGGGAAACACTTCCTTTACTGTTCTATTAGTGTACGCACTTAGTAATGTTATACAATCAGTAGGCCAACTCCACTGTCAACTTTTATTCAGGTAGGCCATCTTCAGAATACAAGGTGCTGATGGCTGTCCACTTGTACTATATTCAACATTCTATCAGGGTCTATAATTTCAGAGTTACCTGATAGCAATGTTTCAACCACATGATATATGTCGGAAAGACCTTCACCCATAGCTGGAAAAAAACCTCATTGTACAGAAAGAGATGTCGATAATAAAAACCAGTAGATCAGAGATGAGTTACTTCCATGGAAATGACTATGACAGAAATAGCATTACCAGTTCTGCTCCTCGATCCAATAGGCTAAATATTGACGCACTTCCATGGATATGCAGTCATCTGAGTAGAGGCGGTCTATCTGGTCCATGTGAGTCTTGTCCAGCGTTTGGATCTGCTGCCATTGGGACATGTTGGAAGCTGCTGCTGAACTCCCCACACCTAAGCAAGCAAGGACATCAGGAACCGTTTTCTAGTGCACCAAGCAACTGAAAAGGTAATACTTTTTGTGTCAGATATTCTCTCTCAGGGGAATTTCAACATTAAGTACAAAATACAAGATACATTTTGGGAAGGTTGTAATGTATGATGGCTTGTACATGGCATAAGCAAGAGAAAGGTGCAGAAATACAGTGGAGCTGCTAAACTAAAGCCACCTGATGACCCTGGAGAAAGAGGAAACAACTAACAGAAATGAGACTGTGGTCTTTCCTCTGGTGTGAAGGGAGGCAGTATAATAATGTAAATGCCATTGGGGTACATGGGGCTAATTTCTGTAGTTTGGGTGGGTTAGAGTCCCATCAGCAGACAAAAATGTAGAGATGCTGGGATACCCATAGTAAAGTCATCCCACGGTGTTATCAGATGTTACATTCCACCTCTACAGGTCAAAGCATGATTTACATTGCTTTATCAGTCCTGTGTAACCTTTCTGGAGGTATATAACCCATAACCTTCAGGACTCTCTTGCATTCTTTGGGGCCAGAGCTCACTCCACACTGTAGCTGTGTATGCCAATAAAAGATACTTGGCTCCATCTATCTCGAAATGCTTTGGTTCCTTCTTGAAGTGGGCATTTTTCCCACAACAATTTCTTACCAGATATTTAAAAGTGTGAGCTTGTGTGTTTGTGTGTGTGTGCGGGCGCAGTCGGTAGCCAGGTTCCAAGCTGAAAAAGAGAAACACCAACTGTACAGGTGCTACATACAGACTCCAAGTTCCTGTTTAATGGTGCCAATCAGAAGCCTGCCCAGGGACCAGAAGGAAGGGAGGGTGGTTCTCATTTTTAAAGCATGCCTAACTATGAAAGAGCATGTGATTTAAGCCACAATATTCCCTTTACATCAGCAGTTTTTTCACTTTGGTTTCAGGGAGCTCTTTTTGTCTTCTCTGTGGTTGAGAGTAAGAGGGCAAAAGAGACAGCCAAGAGAGCCATGTAAATCAAACGAAGGCCTCATGAATCGGGAAAACATGGGTTCTGCTCTGTTGCCATCATCTCCGTTAGCATAAGGTTGAAATAACTGAGTTTCACAGCTGAATGAAAGCAAAGGGGGATGTGAAACAAAGAGAGGAAAATGTCAGAATGAATCAAATGTTGCCAACAAAGCAGACAAATGTCTAGAGTTTTAGAAACCAGGAAGTCCAGTTGTTGACAAGGTAACTCAGCTCAATCCAAGAAGTGCTGTAAAGCAGAAAGGATTTGCTCAAGCAGAGGGGAGATCCTTGGTGCAGCTGAACTGCCCAGGACTTTATTAGATTTTACTAGGGAACTCCCATTTTTCCTTGGTTACTTAAGGGACTAATCCTATGCTTCCTAGGAATATTGCATAGGGGCTGTTGGAAGTTGCAGTCCATCTTCTTTGTGAATAGAAAGAAACATCTAACTAAAAACACTCTTTCTGGAATGCAACAGGCTTTCCATAGCTTCTAATGGCCAAAAAGTAAAAAAAAAAAAAAAAAAAAACAATATCGGCTGGGACATGATAAAATCATTGAGAATCTACAGGATCCTTGTTCTGCTAATATGCCCCCAGACAGAGCTGATAACTATGCCAGGCTCAGAGCTGCAATAAATTATCGTGCTTTTTGGAGCAATAGGATTAGAACCTGTGCCCTTTCCACCTCATCAGAAAAGAGTTGGGAGTGGTGCACTATGGTGTCTTGGAGCCACAGGTTATCTTCTCCTGATTTAGTTTAACAATCCTTTAACAGAACAAACCTACGCCTATTTAGCCAGGTACAAATTCTCTTGAGTTCAGTGGAATTTACTAAGTGTGTGTCAAAAGGTTTTCAACCAGAACTTTCCCCATTTTGGAATTTTCTCATTTCTGCCAATCAGACCATTGTCTTTCTTTGCAGTCATGTATTTTGATGAGGGAAAGGGTCTGAACACTTAGGGAGGAGGGAGTCTTTTCTCAAGTACATTTTGTTGACTGATCTTTGATGCTTATTTAATTCGATTTTAATGTAGCCACTCACTCCAGAAGACAAATAAAACATTTGATAGCAACTGTATTTTTAATAGACTCTGAAATGCCTTATATAATTGGGCTTCCCTGTTTTCCCGTTGATAAGAAACAAATCTTTAAATGGGCTTAGTTATATTATCATCAGGTCCATAGATTTTCTTTACAGTATACATTTTTTTTTACAGTATAAAAATATCTGATGTTGGGGCTTATTCTTCAGCTAAATCTTCTGCTTTCTGTGCTTGTAATGTTTTTTATTTGGTTTTTTACAATTTTGGAAAAGAAAGAAAAAAGTAAAGGAACACAGAAAGTGCACAAATATATCAAGTTTCATACTGAACATCAAAATATATATTTACTGTAAACCACTTCAAGATGATTGCATGGGAAGCAGTATTGAAACATATAGTATAACACAGAGCCCCTGTGGTGTAGTGGTGATGGTGTTGGGACGCACACACAGATGCAGGTTCTAGTCCTTCCTCGGACCCAGAAGCTCCCTGGGTGACTTTGGGCCAGTCATTCTCTCTCAGCCCAGCCAACTTTACAGGGTTTCTGCTGTGGAGCATATTAAGAGGATGGGATCATCTTAAGGTCCTATAGAAAATGAGGGATATAAATCTACTACATAAATAAATAAATGGGGGAACCAATTTGGTGCAGCAGTTAAAGGCATCAGGCTAGAAACTGGGAGGCTGTGAGTTCTAGTCCCGCCTTAGGCACAAAGCCAGCTTGGTGACTGTGGGCCAGTCCCTCCCTCTCAGTCCTAGGAACGAGGCAACGGCAAACCACTTCTGAGAAACCTTACCAAGAAAACTGCAGGGACGTCTCCAGGCAGTCACCAGGAGTCAAAACTGACTCGAACAGCCCACTGGGACCTGAACTGCAGATTATCTTATTTCCTTCTGGGCTCTAATGTATACTTTCTTAGCAGAACTGCTAAGTTTATAGACAAGGCAGTTCAGCTAAGAATCCATTATACTGAACAGATCAGGGTACCGTGTAAAGATGATGTATTTATCTGAACGTTGATTCTTTGTATTTAGCACATATGTATTTTATAATTGTATTTTCTTTTACCTATTTTATCTTGGAAATAGACCTTGTATTTTATCTTTCTTTTATTGTTTTTAGGTCATAAGAGTAATGAATAAACTAAAACTAAACTAAAACTGACTCAAAGGCACACACACCCCCAAATTAAATAAATAGGTGGAGGCCATACAGACTGACAGAGAACAAACAGGTTGGGAAGACTGGTGAATGGGATTGCAGCTCATCTTTTCTTTTTGAAAAATAAATCTGGAAGACAGGAAAAGTGTTTAATATTGGATTAACTGGCTCACAGTAGTCTGATGCAGCTTTCTGGCTCTGCTCAGTTTCTTGAAAATGAAACTGGACTTCACCACACCTCCAGCTCCCAGCTGAAACAAGCCTTTGCTCAACCTATGCCAGGAAGGAATATCAACCAAACTAATCTTAATCTTTTTGTCAGTTTCACACCCAAACTCTTGTCGGACCCCGCCAGCCAAGCAAGCCTTTAGCCCCGCCTGCCTTCCCTCCCACATCCACAGAGGCTCCACGCAGCAACCTACAACCGTGGTTAGAGCGCTTGGCCAAAAACAAGGCCCCATCTTTTCAGCATCCTACCCAGGAGCAGCTTTTTGACCCGAAGTAGAAGGGAGGGTGCTTTCACAGCGCGTGGTTTCCTGGCTCCAAACACCTGCTTTACTGTGTGCGCTGGCAAATGGCCAGGCAGAAGCACCCAGATGTCCTGGAACGGTGGACGGAGGATGGGGAAGAAGGGATGGGAATGTAACAAAACCTAAGCCATACTGGAGCGCCTTTCAGGCACAAGGAAGCAACCCAGTTCCATCAAAGAAGGAAGCCAGGTGGACCGTGGATGGGACATTCAGGGAGGAGCAATCGCCCCGACTTTGTAAGAAAAGACGAAATTCAGCAAATTTCCTCCCTTTAGCTTTTTTCTCAAGAATTTTGCAAAGGCCTTCGGGCTTAGCCAAACTAAACGAGATTAATCCCACATTCCTTCGCTCCCCAGGAGGTGTACGAGGGAGTAGCCAGCCTTTTGCTTTCCATGCCGGATTTTCGACCCCTTCTTTTTTCCCCCTTTACATTTGCTGCTCCCCCCTTCCTACACATTCACCGCCTAAGTTTAAAACCCCAGAGTGGCCCCAGAGGATGCGTCCCGTCCGACTCCTGTTACAGACGCTAAGGGTCCCCGTCGCCAGACCTCAGAGCCGTGCAGCTCCCCCCCCCCCCTCCGCCGCGAAGCCACTACCTGCCAAAGGAAGCCGCCGCCGCTCCTCCTCCCGGCAACGCTATTCCAAAGCTTGCAGTTGAAGCTCTTCCCTAAAAACTACCCCCCCGCTGGGCTGTCAAGTCCGAGGCTAACCCCGCCCATCTTTTCCGTGATTGGATGAAAGGCTGAGCTTTCCTCCCGAAGCGGAGGGGGAGGGCGCTATCAGAAGAAGAGGCGACTTTCGCTGCTCGGGATTTCGATTTCCCAGGAATGATGTCAGTAATGGAGGCGGAGCCTAAAGAGGGCTATGTAAATGAGGCGAACTCTGACTGGCTGGGAGGGTGGAAGCGTGTTGACCTTCCGGGCTTGGTCTGCGGTGCTTCGTTGGGGTAGCGAGCCTAATTCAAGGCCTGGAGGGATGTCGCTGTTACGAAATGCATATTTCAGCCCTCTTCCCTCATACGGGCGCTTATTCCTAACTTCTTAAAGCAATCCCAAGGATTCTGCGCATTATAAGGGTGTATTTTGTATTCCTTCAACCGTTCCTTGTAGGAACCCTTTTTGCTGTTAGTATCTTCATTAAGCTTATTTTAGTCTGTCGTGCTTTCTTATTTTACTTTGGAGAGCCATTTTGGAAGACATTGAAGGGCAGCCTTAAAATACCTAAATTAATTAAATGCAGTTGTTGAAACCTTATGAAAAAGGGCTCCCAGTTTCTCTCATCTTTATTTCTTTACATTTGAAAACCAAAGGGATGACAAGGAAACTGATGTTTATGAACCTTCACACATTTCCCTCATTTCTGTTATGTTGGAGGGCTTTAGGCAGACATCCTGTCTCCCAAAGTGTCGAGGCCATAAAGATATGGGAGGAAGTGACCCTGGTCTGCATTCTAGGAAACAATAACATTCAGAAGATCAAAGGGGGGTGCCCCGAACTCTGACTATCAACCAATAGGTCATCAGGAAGATAAGTTTCTCCCAATAATGAGGATCCAAAATTTATGCCTGTTTTAGCCAATCATTTGTTAATTGCTGTATCTCTTTGTAAGAAACGTGTATAAAATCTTCTTTGGGTGTGACTGGGGCTCTTCTCTGTCCTAAGGGGGAGACCCCAGCTGACTCTTTTGGCAGCCTTTCAATCAAACTTTAAAATCTCAGCTGATACTTTCATGTCTGATCTTCTGCGGCCTGAATCCTAACTGGGGAGAGTCAGAAACTCTCAAATTTTGCTAACATTATGTTTACATCACATTTCAGGGTGTTGCTTAGAATTGCAAACTGACATTTTTTGCATAAGAAAGCCAGAATATAGCCACTTTGGATTGGATTTTGTGTGATGTTAAAGCCATCCTTTGGAGTCTTGAAACTATGATTTATGCATTATGTATTAATCCAGACCACTATAGCATGGTAACCAAACCATGATTGAAACAAATTGTGGCTTAGTGCACCTTATGCACTTAAAAGATGATGCAGTGATTGAGGTTGAAGGCAAGAAAGTACTGTTTCATAGTATATTCTTTCAGCCATTCCTTATATGAATGGTTTGCTCTCTTTAGCTGTTAGTATCTTTATTAAGTTTATTTTAGCCTGTCTTGTGGGAGACAGACTAAATGATCAAATCTCATGGGAAAGTTGATGCTGTAAAAATATATTATTTTACTTTATTTGTATATAAAATGGATTTCCCCTCCCCACTAAGTAACTCTTTGGAATTAAGGAAAATACCTAATTTCAGTGTTTTGGTGGGTTAGGTAGACTTTAGAAGAAACTTAGAAATAGTCAATGCAATTATCAGCCATTTTGCGTGAGGCTTGCAAGTTACATTTCTGTGTTTGTCCCCCCCCGTTTCTATTGTTCACACCTCTCAAAATTCTTAAGAGCCTATTTGTGGAATTCACTTTTATTTAAGGCAGTATCCCGTTTGAGATGGTTCATGGTGGGATTCTTAATTTACTATCAGTTTGTTGTCCCAAAGAAACAAAGCAATCTGTTGCTTCTGTCCCCGGGGAGCTTTTCGCTCTTCCCCAACTGATAAACCTTACCAATTTCAAGGGGAAAGAATGTTAACAAGGTCCACAGCTGCAGCCTATTTTTCACTTCCTTCTTAGCAACTAGTTAAGGTCAATTCTTGGTCATTCATAATGTTTCTTTATTCCAAAATCCCCCATTCCATCAAGTCTTCACATACAACAGTGAGGACTCTGGGGATATTATAGCAAACTTATACAGTATACACTTTCCCTCCCTGCCTCCTGCCCCCCTTTTTTTAAGATGGGAGACCTATAATAAAATATTCTGAATGAAGGATTATAGTACAGAATTCCAGCTGCTTTAATCCATTCCACCTTCCCCAAGTATAGTATCTGTTCCCTCAACAGCCAGCATTCCACAGTCAAGCCTTAATAGCTGTTCATGTTTTGCTTTCGAAACCTTGCAGTCCCCAAGTTTGCTGATATCTTCATCTTTGGGTGGGTGGTGTTGTCCTGACAATGTAAACAGTTTGAACATTGGAAATAGAGTGATTCTGGTAAGAATTGTTCATTGGGAATATTTCTTCAAGAAATATTAAATGAATTATTTGTTGATAAAACATTCCCACTCACCAGTATTCTGCCATGAGTGGCCTTTAATTGTCAGGTTCGGTCAGCACGAGGCTTCAGGGAAGCACGGGGTTGCAGGGAAGCTCGCAACCAGACCACGCGGAATCCACCGGCGGTAGCTAGCGGGGAAAAGAGGAACCGAAAGCGCCGCTAATTAACGAGCCACCTGCGGCCAGCTAAACAGGAAAACCGCAGCGGAAGCTTTTAACTATGAACTGATAATGGCGCGAGCAAGCAAGGAACGGGGCCGCAGGGCAGCGAAACAAGATCGCAACGCAGCACAGAACCCGCGGGTCTGCACGTAGCAGGGAGGGACCAACCCAGCCGGAGGGGGACTGGCAATCAAGGACAATGGACTCTGACCGACCCTGCCATCATGAACGATCAGGGGGACATTGGGGGGCCTAATAGCCCACAGCCGCAACGCGATCACGAGGCGGGAAAAAGCGCGGGAAGGGGGGAATATAACAAGTGATGCAATTGTACCAAGCCAGTCCTGGCTCTGCTTGTGACTACTACGTTACGCATGAGTAAACCTTCTTTGTGAACCACACGTGTCACGAGAGTTTCTCTGTCGAACGGGGCAAATCTCACATAAAGCCAGGACTCACCGTCAGCGCTACCCGGTACCACCGAGGAGCGTTTTCTTTCTCAATACAGGCATGACCAGCGACGAGGAATCCGTGGGTCAGCTGGAGCGCGAGGGATCCAGGCTCGCGGAAGGGCGGTCGGAGCCGCCCGGGAGCGACGGGGCAGCGGCCAGGGCCGGGCACACTCCATCCGAGCGGTGGTCGATGGGCGTGAACCAAGGACCAGACGATTCAGGCGTTACGATGACCCGGGGTTCGGGGTTCCGGAACCGTGAGTGGAGCGAGAAATTCGCCCGACTAGAGGAGAGAGTCGAGCGACGCCTAGATGCCGTGGAGGCGATGCTCCAGACCCTACTACAGAGAGTGGGGCCACCGGCGGTGAACGAGGAGGCGAGCGACAGGGGGGGCGGTCCGACACCCCCGCCGGCACCACCCACGGCGCCCCGGTCGGAGGACCAACGGGCGGCAGACGCCCTGAGACTTCGAGGTATCACTGGGAAGTTCTCAGGGGACCCCGAACAGCTGCCGCACTTTCTGACGCACGTCAGGGGGTTCATGCAGAGGGGTGGTCACCTATTCGCTAGAGACGAGGACAGGGTATCCTACGTGGCCGAGCTGCTAGATGGCCAAGCAGCCAGCTGGGTGATCGGGCTGTACGATGCCAACGCGGCGGAACTACGGAGTTTCCCGGACTTCATGCAGGCGCTCCGGGACAGATTCGAGGACACATTGAGCGCCAAGCGGGCGGAGGACGACATCCTACAGTTCAGACAGCGGGGCAAATCGGTATCGGAATATGCCCTGGAGTTCCGGAGGTTGGCCGAGAAGCTCGCGGACTGGCCGGAGTCCCTGAAGGTGAAGTATTTTAAGAGGGGACTCAACCCAGAGATCCTGGAACGGGCACTGGGGCGGGACGACCCGTCCACAGTGAAGGATTGGATCTGGCTGGCCGGAACGGCGGAATCGGCGTGGCGGCAGATCCAACAGAGCACAAGACGACGGGACCAGACGAGGGACCGGCCGAGGGAGAGGACCCCCGAGGAGAGACGGAGCGGTCGATGGCAGTCCACCGGGAGGCGAGAGGCGACCAGAGCCCCGAATCTGTGCTTCCGATGCGGAGGTAGAGGCCACCGAGCGGCGCAGTGCCCGACGGAGCGGGAAGGCGCCCCACCACGGCCCGAAGTCAAAACCCCGCGTGCGAACGGGAAAAGGACCGGTGACCGACCGCGGAAGGGGGCAGTGGCGGCGGTGACCGAGAAAGGACGCGGGGGGTGGTCGACCCCAGAGACAGCATCCTCCGGAGAGGACTCGGAGCCGGCGGGAAACGAGGCGCGCTCGCACTGAACGGCATCCCAGTGCGAGCAGGGGAGTCGAGGCGCGCGGACCCAATAGGAGACGAGGACTGCCCACCGTTCCGGGTGAGGATACACGTCTGGGGGGTGAGATCCGGAGGGGAGGCGCAGCTATGGGCGCTACTGGACTCGGGCTGCACCCACTGCTTGATGCACCCAGCGGTGGTCTCGGGGCTCGGGCTACAGCTGAGGCGCCTCCGGGAACCCATTTCATTCAGCCAGTTAGATGGCACGCTGGCGGGGGGGGGGCAGCTCAGTATTACACCGAGCCGGTCCAGATGACGATCGGGAGTCACCGGGAAGAACTGAGGTTCGTGGTGGTCCCGGTGGCCGACTACGCGGTGGTACTCGGCTTGGCGTGGCTGCGGCGGCGGAACCCACGAGTCGACTGGACGGCGGAGGCAGTGCGGTTCGGGGTCGACAGACCGGCGAGGGGCGAGAGCAGAGGGGACCGAGCCGTGGAGACGGAGGCAGCCGCAACCACCGGCGGACCAGCGGAGGGTCCGGGACACCGGGAGACGGGGCGAGAGCAGATGGGGCCCGAGACCCGGGCGGCAACAGCAGCAGCAGCAGCGCCGGGACCCCGGAGACCCGCCACGATCCCGAGGCGAGGGGAGGCAGCGGCGACTGGCGAGGCGACCGCAAAGCGAGGGGCCGGACCCGGGGAACCCCCGACGGGCGGCGGAATCCCGAGGCAGTATCGAGACCTGGCGGCAGCGTTCGGGAGAAGGAGTCCGACCAGCTCCCACCACACCGGCCCAGTGATTGCGCCATCGAGCTAGAGCCAGGAGCGACCCTGCCTAAGCCGAAAATGTACTCCCTGTCGAGGAGGGAGATGGGGGCCCTGCGCGAGTTCATAGACAAGAACCTAGCGCGGGGATTCATCCAACCCGCGAAGTCACCATTAGCGGCCCCGGTGTTATTCCGGGAGAAGAAGGACGGCTCGCTCCGTATGTGCGTAGACTACTGGGGGCTGAACGCAATCAGCACGGAGTACAAATACCCCCTCCCCCTGATGAAGGACTTGATGTCGCATCTGTCGAAGGGGAGGGTGTTCACAAAACTGGACTTGCGCGAAGCCTACTTCAGAGTTAGGATCCGCGCAAAAGATGAGTGGAAGACGGCGTTCAACACCCCGCTCGGAAGCTACCAGTTTTCCGTGATGCCGTTCGGATTAAAAGGGGCCCCGGGGGTATTTATGCAGCTAATAAATGAGGTGCTGCACGACCTACTCTACCGGGGCGTCCTGGTCTACCTGGACGACATCCTCATCTACACCGAGACCCTGGCGGAGCACGTGAGCCTGGTGCGCACGGTGCTCCAGAGACTGCTGAAGGCACAGCTGTACGCAAAGCTCTCGAAATGCGAGTTCCATCGAGAGCAACTAGACTACCTCGGCTACCGAATATCCAGCCAGGGAATTGAGATGGACCCGGCGAAAGTAAGGGATGTCCTGGGCTGGGAAGCGCCGCGAACCCGGAGGCAACTCCAAAGCTTCCTAGGGTTTGCGAACTTCTATCGTCAGTTCATCCCGAACTTCGCCCAAATCGCCCTTCCCCTAACCGACCTGCTAAAAACCAAGGGCACTGGGAAACCCCCAAGCCCAGCATGGCACTCGCGTGGACTGCAGAATGCCAGGGGGCGTTTGAGGAACTAAAACAGCGGTTCACCGCGGAGCCGATCCTGCGCCATCCCGACCCAGACCGGCGGTTTATAATCCAAGTGGATGCATCAGACGTGGCAACGGGAGCAGTCCTGCTCCAACCCAGCCCGGAGGGGGCCATCCACCCGTGCGCCTACGCCTCCCGCAAATTCACCGAGACGGAGAGGAGGTGGATGGTGTGGGAGAAAGAGGCGTACGCGGTCAAGTGGGCGCTGGCCACGTGGAGGCATCTACTGGAGGGGCAACTGAACCGTTCGAGGTGTGGACGGACCATAAGAACCTCGAGGCCCTGAAGACCCCGCGTAAGCTATCCCCCAAACAGGCACGGTGGTCCCAATACTTCGGGAGGTTCAGGTTCACACTGAAACACATCCCCGGGAAGCGCAACTTCTTAGCGGATGGACTGTCTCGCATGCCCCAACACGCCAGCCTACGGGAGGAGATCGTGGACTCCGTCATCCCCGCCAGCAGGCTGGCTGCAAAGGCGGTGACCCGAAGCCAGACCAAGGGGGAGCGACGGGACGCGGCGTCTGAAGTAAGGCAAGGGTTCGCGGAGGCGGCGGAGCGGGACGATTGGCTCAAGCAGAACCGAGAGGCGCTAACCGGCCAAGAGGGGTTGTGGTGGCACGAAGGAAAGCTGTACGTGCCTGAGGGTTGCCGACGGGAGGTCATGGAGAGAGCCCACGACAGCCGGAGCGCGGGGCATTACGGCTTCGTAAAGACACTCCACTTAATCCGGCGGCAGTTTTGGTGGCCCACGCTCCGGAAGGACGTGGAGGCGTACTCGGGGGGTTGCCCGGTGTGCGCAACAGCGAAAGGAGCCAAAGGCAAACCTAGAGGCCTACTCCAGCCGGTAGCGGAACCCGACGGCCCTTGGCAAGAGGTCGCCATGGACTTCATAGTGGAGCTCCCGGAGAGTAAGGGGAAGACCGCCATTTGGGTGGTCACGGACTTATTCTCCAAACAAGCGCACTTTGTAGCGTGCCGGCGAGTCCCCACGGCCGAGGGGCTGGCGAGACTGTTCGTGCAACATGTCTACCGACTCCACGGCGCACCTCGACGTATCATCAGCGATCGGGGCGGCAACTTCATCGCGCGGTTCTGGCGGGAGTTCCTGAAGCGGGTGGGGACGAAACAAGCCTTATCCTCCGCGGCGCACCCGCAGACGGACGGAGCCACGGAACGCCTGAACGGGGGGCTCGAACAGTACCTGCGCTGCTACGTGGGGCACCAACAGGACGATTGGGCGGAGCTACTACCATTCGCGGAGGTGGCATACAACAACGCCGTCCACAAGAGCACCGGGTTCTCTCCGTTCAAAGTAGCTACCGGGAGAGATTTCGTCCCCATGCCGGAGCTGCCTCAGCCGGAATCCCAGATCAACTCCCTGGACGCCTGGTTCGCCCAAATCGACGAGACCCGGCGAGCGGCGCACGCGGCATTGCAAAGAGCCAAAGCCGACTACAAGAAGCACGCGGACCGCAAGAGGCTCCCCGAGGAAAAGTGGAAAGTGGGGGACCAGGTGTATCTGTCAACCAAAAACCTAAAGACGCACCAGGCATCGAAAAAACTCAGCCCGAGGTTTGTGGGGCCGTTCCCCATTTCGGAGGTCATCAATCCGGTGACCGTCAGGCTGACGCTCCTGAAAAGCCTCGGGAAGATCCACCCGGTGTTCCATTGCAGCCTGCTAAAGTTGCACCAGCCGGGGAACGCCTGGCACAAGGCGGAGGGAGTACCACCACCCATCATGGTCGGGGGGGAGCAGCATTTCGAAATCAACTGGATACTGGACGCCCGGAGGCACAAGGGGCAGACCCAGCTCCTAGTGCAATGGAAACATTTCCCCAAGTCCCACAGCGAATGGGTGAGTAAAACCCACATAAGGGCGCCGGACCTAGTGCGGGACTTTTACAGTAAATACCCCGGGAAGCCGAAATAGGACCGAGGGGGGGGAGTTGTCGTCAGGGGGGCGGCATGTCAGGTTCGGTCAGCACGAGGCTTCAGGGAAGCACGGGGTTACAGGGAAGCTCGCAACCAGACCACGCGGAATCCACCGGCGGTAGCTAGCGGGGAAAAGAGGAACTGAAAGCGCCGCTAATTAACGAGCCACCTGCGGCCAGCTAAACAGGAAAACCGCAGCGGAAGCTTTTAACTATGAACTGATAATGGCGCGAGCAAGCAAGGAACGGGGCCGCAGGGCAGCGAAACAAGATCGCAACGCAGCACAGAACCCGCGGGTCTGCACGTAGCAGGGAGGGACCAACCCAGCCGGAGGGGGACTGGCAATCAAGGACAATGGACTCTGACCGACCCTGCCATCATGAACGATCAGGGGGGACATTGGGGGGCCTAATAGCCCACAGCCGCAACGCGATCACGAGGCGGGAAAAAGCGCGGGAAGGGGGGAATATAACAAGTGATGCAATTGTACCAAGCCAGTCCTGGCTCTGCTTGTGACTACTACGTTACGCATGAGTAAACCTTCTTTGTGAACCACACGTGTCACGAGAGTTTCTCTGTCAAACGGGGCAAATCTCACATTAATGACGTTCCTTTGAAATGGTGAAAATGGGAGTAATGATGCTCGCCTTTTCCATCCATCATTAGAACTAACATAGGACAACAGCATTCTGAGAACAATCCACTGTTTGGTTTTGGACAGAGACTGGGCAAGCTGATAAATTGCAAATAGTACCTGTCAGTTCTAAACAAATAGATTTAATATGTAATATAATGCTACATAGTAAATCAGTCTTCATTTATGATTACTGTAAATACAATTGGTAAATGAAATTAGGAAAAGAAAGCAAGTTAGTAGAGGAGACGTATGGATACAAGAAGGTCCAAAGCAATGGACCAGCAGATCAGAAATGACAATAAGAGTAAATGTAGGACTAAGAATATTCAGTTCTACAGAATTCTGCTTGGGTGTTCATTATGTTAGGCACTCGCCTTTGTTTATTCGTTTACCCAAGTTCAGAAAACCAAATAGAACTTGAGACGAGGCTTCCTTGAAAGTAAACAGATATATTTTGGCCAAGACACATCTGGGTGAACCCAATCAACATAGTGGCAATGAATGCTGATGGAATCACACCTTGCAAAAGCAAACATCAGGAATTTATAGACAGTTACAGAGGTATTCAAATAGTACATTCCCCCATACCCATACAAGGAATTTTTGGGATGGTCTAAGAAGGAATAAAGTGGTTCCTAAAGAGGTGAATCTAAGTTTAACTTTTTTCTTCTGGTTACCAAGGAAACACCCCATGTCGGTCCTTATCTCTTCTTTGGAATTGGAAAGTTTTTCTGATACTTTTTCTTTGCTAGTCCCAGCCTGGTACTGAGCTAATTTATAGCTTCAAAAAGCAGTCAGGCATCTGGCTAATTGCTTCTAAAGGAAATGGGGTGGGGGAATGGTGTGCTCTCTTGGAAGGCAAAAGCAAGTTAACCTTTTATAAGTAAGATAGAGTGCACTGTTACATGTATGTTTATACATTATGTGAAATATATAGAGAGAGTATAAAATTGTGTATCAAAACAATGCCCTTCAATTATATCCCTCTGAGGATTCTCCAGACAATCCAACTGCAAAATGCAAAACTTCTATACCTGACTGTTTTTGACACATTGTTTTGTAAAAATCAGCCTACACAGCTGGCACCTAAAAGCCAATGGTTTGGAAAAGAAAATAGCAAAGCATCTGTCATTTCCTGTCACATACACTCAAACACCAGCACATACTTTTAAAATACTAGTATAATTTGTAATAGCGTCAAACAAGAATTCTCAAACTTTGGGTTGTAACATCCCCACTGGGGTGTGTATATGTGTGTGTGTGTGTGTGTGTGTGTGTGAGATCGATCAATGTAAATGGAAGAGTGTCACAATTTTTAAAAAAACTAAACAGTTTTGGATAAGCAAAGCTTGAGGGCTGTCCAAATTCATATATCAGTCTTCAGTCCCTGCCCTGGTCCCTGCTTAATGGCCCAAGGCCATCAAGTTTGAGAGCCATGGTAATTATATAGATTAAAATGTAATTCTTCAAAGTAAGTGGTATATTTCTTGCCCAGACTTAACCACAATGAAATCAATCGTTTTATTGGGTGGGTTGCAGATATTCATTTATTATTTTTGGTGGTTGTAGCAGTGCAAAGTTTGAGAATGCCTGGATTAGATTATGATGACTGGGCCTGAGTAATTGGAGGGGACTGGATACGGTGGCCCATTCTCCTGAACGTGTTCAATTAGAGCCTGTACGCCTATTTTGTAGCCTGGTTTCAATGCTGAAGCAACCATCATCTTAAAGGCAGTCCCAGTCCCCCCAGTTAAACCAACCAAGAAATCATAGCCCAAGTCTATGGCCCCCTCTATAGCACGCTCCTTGGCCAAGTCACTGCAGTCTTGGCTAGCATAGTAGAGGCTGGTTGCGAAGTTATACAGAGTGCTGACTACAGGTATGAACCCCACAACTGTGTGTACATTTTGCTCCTTTTCACTTAGGCAGTCTTCTGTCATGAAACGTCGCATTCGTGCATGCCTGTGGCACTGATGAAGCCAGGAATGAGAACCGTGCTGTGGCAGGAAGTAGCTGCCATCTCTAAGCAGCACTTGGAAGGACCTGTTGCCATTGGTGACCACTCCAGCACAAACATTCCCCAAATAGTGACAGGCTGCAGCAGCTGCTGGAAACCACCTGTAGACACGGTACACCTGGCCATGCAGGAGAGATCTATTGACCCGCATCAGGCCTTGGCACTGCCAAGCTTGTTTGGGTGCTAGCTGGTCCAGATTGAACTGTAGGGCGGCAAAGCTTTTATCTTCACCTGTAGAATTAGCTGTGCCCAGGGCTTTTACAATTATAAACAGGAGGATGCTTGCATCTTTCTGCCCCAATTCCTGGTAGAGATCCACCCCAAGGGTTTCAGCATGCTGGCTACAGCCTGCATTTTGCAAGGCAAGTACCAGTGCAGCCCGAATGAGAATTTGGGCTGGTCGAGGCACACTGTTGAAACGTTCTAGGACATCAGGCATTAAGTCGCTGCAGGAAACCCCGTTTTCAGGCAACCTGATGGAATTAGAAGAGATGGAACTGAGCAAAGTGCGGAGGGGAGCAAGGCTGGAATCCAAGGTGGGATGGTGGGTTTCAGCACTGTTTCTTGGATCAGTTACAGTCACAAAATGCCCTCCCCATCCATGATGCGGCAGGAAGCCAAGGAACGTCAAGATCATCAGAGGTAGTGATATGTGCATGTCAGCTTCTTTGGGCACTGCTGCAGTGGGAAGAAATGTATTTATTTAGGTAAGACATACAGCCACCCACCTCACAGAAGTGACTCCGGGCAGGGTACAAAGATTAAAAAAACAGCAGTTAAAAGCAATGACCTATGATGCCTGAGGTAACGGACACATTCCAGTGCTAAAATCCTTTCCACAACACAAACGGTCAGGTCTTCAGAGCCTTACAAAAGGCTAATAGGGTTGTAGCCATCCAGATCTCCAGGGGGATGTTGTTCCACAAGGTGGGCACTGCCACACAGAAGGCACAATTCTGGGGTCCAACAGATGACAGTGTTCAACGGAAGGGACCTGGAGCGTGCGGAGTCTGCTAGATCTGATGGGGCGAGCAGAAACAATAGGAAAAAGGTGGTCCTGCAAGGAGCCTATCCCAATGCCACGGAGGGCCTTATAGGTGATGACCAGCACCTTGAACTGCACCCAGAAGCTGACTGGGAGCCAGCGCAGCTTGCGGAGCAGCGGTGCTATATGGGTGTAGCGAGAAATGCCAAAAACCACCCTCTGCTGCATTCTGGACCAACCGCAGCTTCCGAATGCTCTTCAAGGTCAGCCCCTTGTAGAGCATGTTATAGTAATCCAACAGAAGGTGACTAAGGGATGAATTACTTTAAAGCAAGGCCTTCCAAACCAGAAATGGGAGCAATTGGTACATGAGCTGAACCTGAGCAAAGGCCCTCAGTACCCACAGTGGTCACCTGCTTTTTGAGCAGAAGTCATGAGTCCAGGAGGACCCCCAAGTTGCGCACCAATTCTGACCCCCAGGCAGAGTTAGAGATGGAAAATCTCCAGACCACAGCCACTCAGTCTTGGGAGGGTTGAGCTGAATCCTGTTCTCCCTTCTCTAGGCCATCACAGCCTCCAGGCACCGGGAAAGCACTTTGACAGCATTGCTTGGTCGGCTCAGGGTGGAGAGGTACAGCTGGGTATCATCAGCATTCTGATGATACTGCACCCCATGCAGATGGATGACCTCACCAACGGCTTCATGTAGATATTAAATAGCGGTGGTGACAGAGTAGAGTCCTGAGGCACCCCAAAAAGCAGGGGCCTCAAGCTCAAACTTTCCCTCCTACTGACACCGACTGGAGCTGGCCTCAAAGAAAGGACCACCATCAAAACAATGCCTCCCACCCCCAATCCCCTAATTTAATCAGCCAGGAGGGACAGGGATTTAAAACACAGGTGGCTGAATTCAGAGCACTAAGGACCCTGTCCACATCATCAGGGCCCACAGGTTCAAATTCCTCCCAGTTGATTAGGCCAGACTGTGCCTTAGGCAACTCCAAAGGATAGCCAGAACCCAACTATGAGCGAATCTGAGTGACTTTATCCAACAGATCCCTAGAATAGTCCTCACAGAGGCCTTGCAGGTATTCCCATGGTGTTAGCCCTGTGGGGTGCTCCAGACAAGAAGCACAACCAGCAGCACTAGCTCTATCTTCATTGTAAGGTTACGTTAACAGAATCTTGCAGGACTGAAAGTATTTCTCCCCTCCTTTCCTTTTACTCTCTGGAAAACTAGGGAGGGTCCCTTATGAAATGCTTCCCATGCCATCCCCCCTTTTGTGGGCTGGGATATCTTTTACATGCCGGTTATCCAGTCTGTGATTCTCCCTCCTGTCTCCCAAGGTAATTCCCACATACCATTACACACAGCCCCTTCTTACTCAGGAAGGACTGTGTTACTCTGAACTGGTTGGCACTCTGCGGATGCAGTAAGGGTGGAGAAATAGCTATGTTTTGCCACCCTTATCACCACAAGGTACTCTCTAAGAAAGGCTCTTACCCAAGTTTGGTTGGGTTCATTTTCTTCCAGGGTGTTGCAGATGTATTTTATGCTGCTTCATCACCCAGAGCTCCTTTGAAAAACGGGGCATCCGGGATCCATGTGCATGAAGAGGCCACATAGGTGCGATCTGATCCAAGGCCCAGGTTGCCTCTCACTCCAAGCAGTGACCAAGGCCTCAGTCAAACTGGGTACCAGAGCCCCAGGAACAAGCTCCCCTCTGGAACCCAATAGGGTCCATCACATGCCTGGGGTGGACTATTTGAATAGGATCTCCCTTCGTGCAGGGAGGTGCAGCACCAGAGAACTCCAAAGACAACAGGGAGTGATCCGTCTGTGGCAGGGGATTGATGGTAACATCCCCCAACTCCAGAACATGTTGCCACTCCCCCCAGATAAAAACCAGGTTTGATATGTGACCTCTGGTGTGAGTCAGTCCAAAGACAATTTGGTTTAGGACCATGGTTGCCATGGTGGCTATGAACTCCTGAACCACTACTGAGTCCATGGCCAGGGATGGCATAAGCTTAGAGAACTCCACTGCCAATCCAGCCAGTTGCAAACATCTCAGCTAGGGAGGTTGCTATGCAGCAGGGAGGCTGGTACACCAGCAACGGTCCTTTCTGATCCCCATAGCCCAACTTCACAAACAAGTCTTCACACACGGTAATCTGCAGAGCAGCACCCCTGAAAGCTGCTAGGGTTTCATGGATAACACCTGGCATACCACCACCCCAACTCTGACTCCATGGCTGATGCCACACACAAAACCTATCTGGACACATCTCAGAGACAGGAAACCCCCCTCTCTGGACCCAGTCAGATTTCAGTAATGCAAACAAAGTAAGCCCTCTAAGTTGTGGATGAGGCCAGCTTTGTTATAGGCTGACCGTATGTTAAGCAGCAACAGCCAGAAGCTTAGGTCTCTGGAGCCCTTGATACCGAGCTTTGGGGTAGAGCCCAAGGAGCTGGAAGGTGGCAATGATACAAACATCAAGGCCTCCTTCCCCGAGACCAGTCTGTCCCCTACCGTATCTCCCTGTGCCCATCACCACCTTAATAGTCTCACCTGCCCTTTTCCCTCTGGCCCCCCAATCTCCTCTGACCCAGGCTGCTCCACCACAGGCCAGAATGCCCAACACACTGTCCAACCTAACAACTCCATAATCAGAAGGCTGGCACCAGCCTCAAGAAGGCTTCTGCCTTGCACTCAGCATCCCTTAGCTCAGGCACCAGCTACCTCATCACCCTCCTTAACAACACATCCACCAACCATCTGCTCTTCACAATCCATGCCACCCCCACCCACTCTTCTCTCACCTGAGTGGGAGGGAAGAGTCACACCAAACTACAGGGCAGGAGTGATCCAGGGTCTGTCCAGAAGGCACTCCCACAGAAAACCCTCACCAAAAAACCCTCAAAGCAAAAGACAAAGGTCCAACGCTGTACAAACTCTCCAAACAGCGAGGGAAGGAAAGTCTTGAAGTTAGTTGTAGTTAGAGTCTGGTGAGCTAACTGTTACGGCAGTCTGCCAAGATGGATGAAACTAGCAAGGAAGGTGAAGATGACAAAATAGCCACTACTCCATGTGGACAGTCCAATGGCAGCTACAGGACATAGGTCAATCCCACCCAGAAATCTTCTGTGTGGTCTACTCCCACTGCCATCTTATGCCAAAACCAGGAGATCAGCAGCCCACCAAAAGCCAGGTAGGGCCTCATTTGGCTCATGCAGTCCTGCCACTGCCCAAGAGCCTGGTTGGACATAAATATGGTAATAAATATTGCAATTTTTGTTTCAAAGCTTGAATTTCTCTGTCCTGGAGCACCAAGCCATAAATAGTTGAATTAATACCCTGGTCCTAATGTTGGTAAAGTGAATAAGACAGCCTAAGTTAGGCCAGATCCATCTACTGTTCACAATACCTAGACTGATGTTCAGTAGTTACATCCAGCTGCTGGTGACAAACAAGACTGCAACCAACACCTTGATGTGCATCTGGCACCTGACAGAGCCAGTTGGCTTAGCTAGTTTCTTGGTCTGGACTATATGGAGGTTGGCTTGATGCAGTCAAGTTGATTGTGGGCCACAGCTGGGTATGAGAGTGCAAGTTCAATGGTCTAATTTGATAAGCTGAATTCAGTTTAAGGTCAGACATACTCAAAAGAGACATTAGAGATCTTCATATAGAGCTTATCCTTCCCTATAGATAATACACACTTCATAGAAGTCTAGGGCTACATTTTCCAAAATAAGGAATCATATTCCTCATAGTGAACAGAAAGCAACCTTTGACAAAACAAGATTGTTTACCTACCTACCTAGTGTCATCCATTCTGAGGTCCTCTCACCATGTCAGATTACAATCCCCACATCCCTCAGCCAACATGCCTTGCTCAGGGATGGTTGGTTAGTTCAGCACATCCACAGAACCCCAGGTTGTGGCAACTGGTTTAAAAACCAATTGCAAGGGCTTCCCCAAAATCAAAAGTTAGATTCAATTGTTTGACTTGCTCTGAAATTCAAACAAAGGGCGACCGACTTGCTGAAGCAAGGAGCCAACAGGTTTGTATAAAGTGGTCTGCATTAACTCACTGCATTTAAGCTGTTTGCATGCCACAACCAGCTATGATCTCCCACTAGTGAAACACAGGAGGCTTGATTAGCATGGCACTTCATTCTTACTTCAGAATTAACCTATTTCTTTGCCCCATACTGACAGCTATTGTATGCCTGCCCTCTCCCACTCCCTCCCCTGCAGTCAGGAAAGAGAGCAGCTTACCTGCTGTGTGAAGCAACGCAAACCCAAAATGCTCCAGAGGGAGCTGTTGAAAGCTGGTGTTTGTACACCCTTATATCTGGTAACCAGTCTTATCAGCTGACCCCATTGCAACACTCTCTGCCCCTGGAAAGTTCTGGCCTATTTCTCAGCCTTCTGCAAAAGCTCCCAACTTCTCTGATTAACGGCTATGCTTCATGCAGTTTTCCTTTATTTTATGGTGAAGGGAATAGGAATTCCTGAGAGTAGTCCACGAACACTTTGCAACATGGCAAAAACCAGGTAGAATCAGGAGAAGAGGAAGCAGCAGGCAATGCTGAGTAATATGTTGGGTTAAGGGAAGAAAGGGAGGGGTAGCATGTCAGTTGCCTTGTTTGCATAGAACAAACATGCGTGTCCATAACATCTAACGTTAGGATGGAGTGATGGATGGTCAAGGCCACTCATCTTTGATCCCCTACCAGACATTCTGGTTAGTCATCTGAAAAGTGCCTCCTATCCTCCACCCCTCCCTTCCAACCTCTCCTATCTTAAGGCCAATGTATCCTACTGCCCTTGCGTTTGAAATTCAGGACATGAGTAGCAACCCATAGTGGCTTAGACCGGGTGTGTCAGGTAATCAGAAACAGCAAAGAGGCTGTTGTTTTGCCCTGGGAGCAATGGTCTACGTGATCTGGCATGGAGCCTCTACAACATCTGGCACAACTTGAAGTCTTCTAGAGTTGTTGCTTTAATTAGAATAACTTTATTCTAACAAATTAACTCTTTTGCATACTAGAGAGAGCCAACAATCAAACTGTGGCAGTTTGGTTTATTGATTTATTTATGTGCATGTGGAGGTCAACTATAAAAATGAGTGTCACTGAAGTCCCAGGAAACTGAGGGACCCCAAACTAAACTGCTTTTTATAGTTTATGTTTCATGTGGAAGGTGAAGGTCTCAGAGTTTGTTTCAGTCCAAAAAAAAAAGAAGCATGGGGTAGAGAGGAATGAGGAACAGTTTCTTAACCGCAGGGTCAATGATGGCATGCTAATTCATAATTGCCTTGTCAGTTTTACTTGAGAGGAGCTAACTGATCTGGGGATAAAACAAATCCAATTTAGGGAAGATAGGTGGGCTTAGAAAGAGACATCGTGCCAGCAGTTGCCTCCTCATACTTGATCCATAAGTAGGAAATAATGCTCACTATCGCAATGAGGACAAAACAAACACGCAAACAAACCCACACACTTTGAACCCTGAAAATACTAGGAATTACTATGATCATCCTGCTTCTATTGAAAGCAAAACAGAGATATCAGTATGATAATCCTTTACAATATTCTCATCTTTGTCCACCTCCCAGTTCCTCTGGCTGTTTTGAGAAGTTACATAGGACAAGGCAGAGAAATCTCAAGAAGATATTTTATACTTTATTTTTTAGAATCAATCAAAGTTCTTTAAAAAAAAAGCTATCAAAAATACAGCAAAGACATGCACAAATACCCACAAATATTACACACCATCCTGCTGACACTGGGCAAATTCCAGAACGATCAAACATAAAACAACTCTTACGAACAAAGGAGGGAAGGCAGAAATATCAGAGATAATCTGTTCCTCATGTGGTGGATCTTTAAAATCTCATCCCACCACTATATTTTGGTATTAATACGATGGCACGCTTCTGGTTCCTGCTTTTTGTTTTTAATTTGAGAAGGAATTTCATGGACAGAAAAAGCAGAGGAACAGCAGAGACCAAAATAGATGTGTTCAGGTAATTAAGGCAAAATGTGACATTTATGTCCGTGATACCTTAGCCAAACCAGAGACAAAAGAGGCAGATCCACAAAAAAGCAAAACAAAACAAAATAAAACCCAAACACTATGAAAAGCTAGCAGGTCCCATTTCGGCTTGGCAATCTAGTTGATAAGGGTGATTCTCAGTGACTCTAAGCAAACGTATCGAGGAATGCCAGGTGAGCAAGGGCAGGCAGGCATCAACGGTTATATACAAACCTGGAGCAGTCTGAAAGGAGACCGTCATATTAGCATTAACAACAACGTTATCTAATAATGGGGCAGAAGTTATGAGCTGTTTACTCTTTTCTTATTCTTTTCCCACCACACTGATGATCATACAGATTTTTAAATTATGATCATGAAGGAGCTCAGTTTCTGCATTCTCTCCCTAAAATTTTCAACATTGTGCACAGAGAATCTGGGGATGCTGACTGCTCTCAATCTTGCCCATTCCAGTTTCTGAGGCGACTGGCGGCAGTCCCAGGGCTGGATTTCACTGGTCTTATCAACCTGCTAAGGGAGAGGATTTCTACTTCATCAGTCCTCGTCTTCCTCAATTCGCAGGCACTTCCTCTTGCTGGAGGGATGTGGTCCATCCTCATCACTGGAATCTGTAGTGCCAAAGCCAAATGTAGAGCATGTGAGAGCAGGGAATAGAGAACAGGGGTGCTGGAAATTCTTGCTGTCACTTATTCATAGATTCCAATATCATAAAGCTTATTGAAGTTAAGATGCTGGCACAGCACCTCTATGGAGCATGATTAAATCCAGGAGTCAACTATGAGAAACTGGAGAGAGTTCAAACTGGCTTAAGAAAGCTATTTCATGTAGCAAAATGTATGCCTAACATTGCTCAAGGGTGCGGCTGCGTGAACCCAGATATTGGCTGAAAGCCCACTTTCAGCCCGAGATCTGGTACATCTTATCCTGACAGATAATGATTAGTCTTCTTGGAAACATCAAGTAAATGACAAATAACACAAATTGGGGTTCTCAAGTCAGAGGCTAATGCAGCTGGGACGAGAGCTGGCAGTAATAGTAGTAGTAGTAGTTCTCAAAAGAATTCTTGACATAGAATTACAAACAGAATATATCAAGATGTCACTTAGAGCTCAACTGGGGCACAGCAAATGTCCTTTTAAACCAGCATTATATTCAATCCAACTTAACAAATAGCAAACTTTACATTTGTAGCTTGCAGAACCTGTGCACTGTTGACAGCAAAGTAGGCTATGCATGACTACAGGCCTTCGTCATGCTTTTTGATCATGTCACATTATAGTTTGTATTACATGCTAGCTTTGTTTCTTAAACAAAATCTGGGTCAGTGACATGTAATAGTTTGACTTGACTTGACATATCATACAGACTAGAAACAGCTATTTAAAACCCCAGAATATTCAGAGTTAGGGCCAAGCATACCTTGGTCATGGCTTTCCTCCTGATCAACCAAGTGGCTTCTTTTGGGGCCCAAAGGACGCTGGGTATGCTCCTCTCTGCAAGTAACAAGAAGAAAGAGCTTGTCAGAGTAAAACCAAGAGAGGGGGATCAAGAATGCAAATTGCTTGCTACAGCCACCAAGCCATTTCTCTTACACTTGTTCTCTTCTTCCACACTCAGAACACTCCATAGGAAAATTCACTTCTAACAAGTCTCTGCTACCAAATTTCCATTTCCCAAGTGCAGGCCAATGTTGAAGCCAAAGCTCACTCTAAAGGAAGAGATTTGCACCAAACTGGTAACTGATTATGTGCCATCAAGTTGTTTTCAACTCCTGGTGACCACATAGATTTTCTCCGTGACGATCTATCTCTACCTTGTTCTTTCAGGTCTCCCAATGGTGCACTCACTGCTACTGTAATCGATAATAAATGTTTAAAAAAATCTAGAGCAGCACATTTGTAGGTTTTCAAGGCTGCTGGCTGATCATAATATGGCATCGCTCTATATAGCTGAGCTATATGCTCAGCATTGGGCAGCAGGTCAAAATCTCACTGCCAAGGAAGAATCCCTGTCCTGTGACTGCTCAGAATGTAGTCACTTTCCAGCTGATGGCTGGAATTGTGGGATGGGCCAAGAATCCTGTCTCTACAAAGTGGGCTTGTAATTCTGAGTTTGAAGGGCAGCCCTGCCCAGTTCCAAGATCCTCTAGAAATAGGAGAAAAAACATACCTTTGGCAGGAAAGAAATACTAATATATCAAAAAGCAGAGAAAAACTCAAGGAAATGCAGTTATGAGCTGTTTCTTCCTGCCTGACCAGCAATTCTTCATTACTCTGAAACATGTAAGATTGTTCTAACCCTCCCTGACTCTTTCCTCCTTCTGTAAGGCGTTTTTCCCAATTCTGAGGTTCTCTTCCCATTCCCCTGTTCTTTACTCAATACTCACTTTTCTGCTTTCAGCCATCTTGGTTCCATTACATCAAGATGATCTTCTTCTGAAACCAACAAGAGAAAATACATCAACTGGGAAAGGTCAAGACACCTCAGGAAAAGGCTGGAGCAATTTAATAGTGAGGAAATGCTGGGCAGAGTAATTCATCTTTGAAGCTCTCCAACTATTTAAGTAAGAAATGTCAAGCAGTGGCACTGGAACATCCTGTTATAGCAAACCACCAACCACAAATGGGATTCTTTCTTATCAATAGAAGAGAATATATATAGCTCAGGGTTGAACTGTGGAGTCCTTGGGGTTCTCTGAGCTTGGTTGTTTTCTTGCAAATCTTTTGTTATCTGGCCGTTTGCAAGAAAACAACCAAGCTCAGAGAACCCCAAGAACTCCACAATTCTTTCTTATGGCTGCAGAGAATATCTCACTGCAGAATGGACATAGCAAGAATATCAGAGTCAGGAAATATGGTGACACCGCTAGGCTACTTGCACCTCAAAATGCTTTGTACTAGGGGGGTGAACACACAGAACTGTTTATCAGTTTGAGATTCATTCTTCTTAAGCTGAATTGTTTTAATAAGCAGGACACTGTACAACCTAGGCTTTTCCACTTATGATTCAACATTGTTGATCGCTTATGTGTTCCCATCAGCCACATGTTTGCCAGCCTTCTGTGTCACAGAATGGAAATTTATCAAGGCATCATACAAGGCTGGAGATCTGTTTGACAGATTCGCTAGGTTAAGCCTGAAATATGCCATATCCCAATAACAGAGGCTGGGGACAAGAAATCTAGTTTGTACTATGAGCCTAGGGGCTGGGTTTGGCAAAAGCTGCTCTGGTCTTGGACAGGAAAACGAGACAGTATTAGAAAGCAGCAATCTATTCCCTGTGGTCATGTGAGTTTTGAGAAACGAAAGTCAGCAGAACACCACTCCATACTAAAAGTTTTGTGTAATTTTGAGAGAGCATGGGGATGTCAAGAGAACCTGAAAGGTAAACTGGGCAACAGATCAGCAGTAGAGAAAATATTTTGGGCTTGATTTCGCAATAAGCAGAGCTGACTTTCAGTGTCAATGTGTAACCCCTTCCTGTCTACTTCTTATTGAAGTATTTAGATACCTAAATACAAAAACAAATAATTCAAACCAAGTATGCATAATTGCAAAGGCGGGGAGAGAGAAAATGGCAGTGCATAAAGATGCACCATTTTACAAATGTTCTTTTATATTTCTGTACACCAGGGATGGGCAACTTTATCTGTTGGCTGAGGGCCTCTGAGGAGGGCTAGGATATGGTGGTGACATCAGCAGATGAGACCAGGCCCACATTCCTGCTTCTTTCGGCCTTTTGTGAGAATGGGGGGGGTGGCTTAAACACAAAAAAGAGGTGCCTCTCAGAAGCTTATTGCACATTTATGGGGTGGGGTGGGGTTTTAAGTAATTAAAAACAAAAGATGTACTTCTCAGAATTGGAACTTGCCTGAAATTCAGCAGCATGAACTTGGGGATGGGAGATGTTGCATGGAGGCCAGTTGCAGCACGTAGTTTGCCCACCTGGCTTAGTGATGTGTTAGTGAATTACTCCCACCCCTTTTAAATTTCCCTTCTCTTTACATATAACTTACCAGCTTGCTGGTCTTGAGTCTCTCCCTCCATTTCTTGTGAGGCAATGAAAGCAGCCATGTAACGCAGTTGTTCTGGGCTGAGTTTAGCTGGGATGCGCCAGAAGGATTCCTACAGGAAACACAAAGGCAAAGAGGGATCTAGTTTATGATCACATGAGATTACAATCTATGTCCACTGCTGGTTTTATTTCCTTGCAAGCCTCTTACTGCAGCACTACTAAAGTCAGCCTTTAATTGCAAATGGTAACAGTTAAATTCACATCAGCCTAAAGGAAAGAAAATCATCACTAGAAAATGTCACTGGAAATCCAAATGAGAAAGAACAGATGCCAGGATAAAAAGCTAACTATTCACAGAATACGTACAGTAATAAAGATATTAGCACCCATCTTACTGTAAAAAATGCAGATCACAAAATTACCCTATCTTGAAACTGAGGTCAGTACAGAGCAGAGACCCTGTAACTATTTGGAAATGTTGTTCTTTAGAACTGAGGAGGGTTGGTAAATTTTCATCTCACTTATTCTAGCATTCAGTTCTATATGAATTTCAACAGTTGCAAAACAGTTTCTCTCAACATCTCCAGGAATACAGTTAAACACAAGAAGATCTATCAAGTAGGTGAACATTTTCAAACATTTAGGACATTTACTTCAGTTCTCTACCTGCTGGGGCAATCAAGCAAGGGAACTAACAGTACAGGCTCAAAGAGCATTTCTAGCAATTACAAATTTGCAAACTGGCATGGGAATAATTTTGTCCTCATTGCTATTAAACTATTCAGATCCAAAGTTTCAGGTATGCTGCTCTAGGGTGCCCAGCTGTGTGTCTATAAAAAGATTTCCATCTCCGATTCTATGCAAGCAAGAGCATGCACTCCTCACTCAACCCTTAATGCTCTATCACAACTAGAACTGGGTTGCTTCCCTTTCACAGCTCACGCAACACTTTAGATCATGGCCAAGGGAAATCCTCCTTGGTTCATCTTATCCTGAATGACAGATTTGTATCCACCCTGCAAAGGCAAATCGATCAAGACCTAATCTACTGTAATCTGGCAATACCCGTTCTACTTACTTTAAGCCTCAATAAAAGCTTAACAGAACTTGAACAGAGGGCCTGTGACTCAGATATTCAGTCAGTCACAGCCAAAATCCCCCATCTCCGTTATAGAAGAATTGCCCGATCCTTCCTATTTTTTTAAGATCATGCATGCTCCATATAAGCAGCTTTTTTCTCTGACCCAAAATGATGCACTGCCCATCAGGGTGACAACTGGAGGTTGAATCTATATGCTATGTTCTATTAAAATGTCCACTTTCTATCCAATGGCAATAAAAATGTATAACACCAATTATATAAAGTTTAATTTCCCTCATGATGAGGTGATCATTGCTTTCCTTTTAAGTGATCAATTTTTAAATGTATCAAGGACAGTAGTAAATTTTTTATCTGCAGTTTTAGGTCATAGGAATCAGCTGGTGTCTTCCTTACGGCTTTGATTGTCTTTGGTTTTTATATAACTTAGATATATTTTTTTTTCTTAACTGCTGTATATGTTTTCAAGTTTGTTGGTAGTTAGTTAATTAATTAATTAATTACAATAACCTAGAAGGTACACAATTACCTTATTCAAAAAAGAAAATAAGTTAGCAAAAAGCAACTTCAGTAAAGCAAGGGGAAGGAAGGGCTAGGAAACTCAATACATGCTTTTCAGTAACATTTCTAGTATAATATTTAGACAAAAGAAACACTTGGGGATGGGGAAAAAAACCCGAGTTTGCTCATTTAGAACAAATAACACAAATAACACAACTCCTAGTACACATTTCCCATAGTCTCTCCCTTTAATTCAGGCATGCACAACCTTCCTTGGGCTGAGGGAGCTATTCCAAAAGTGAAAGGGGCCAAGACAAAAACTTGTTTGATTTAAATTAAATTAAATTAAATTAAATTAAATTAAGTACGGTTCACTTGATTATTCCCTGTGCATTCCATTTTTTTCCCCATCTATCAGAAGAAATATTACAATTTGGTGGCAACTTTTAGAAGGGCCTAAGAGCTGCACCCAAAGCACAGAGAGGTCACCTGCAGTCCTCTGATTGTCTTCCCCCGCATCAAAAACCTTACCTGCTCGTTGGCTGGAGATCGCACCCCTAACATCCATAGCAGCTTCTGGAAATCTTTGTGCTCCATGGCATCCTCAGTCTCTTCAGTCAATGGCACCAAAGGAACATCCTGGGCACATCCTGGGGAAACAAAAATCTATCCACTACCACTAGAACAAGCAGAAGAATGCCCTTCTCCATGCAGACCTTGGAGGTAGGTGGCCCTTCTCTATGAAGAAAACTACAGAACAGTCCTGGACATTACTTTATGAAGATTGGTATAATTAATAATATGAAGTAGCAATGTTTCATGCTCAAGAACAGGAATTTCACCTCCTGAATGGACTACTGTAACACACTCTACACTGGGCTGCCCTTGAAGAGTATCCGAAAGCTTCAGCTGGTGCAAAATGTGGCAGCTCAAGCAGTTATGGATGTCCCTAGATGGACACATGTTATACCTCTGTGAGCTGCAATGGTTGCCATTTTGCTTCTGGGTCCAATTCAAGGTGCCGGTTTTGACCTTTAAAACCTATACGGCATGGGGCCAGGTTATCTGAGGGACCGCCTTTTCCCTATTACATCTACCTGTCCCATCACGTCTGGCAGGAGAGGCACGCTGCAGGTCCTGTCTGCAAAAGAGTTGCACCTGATGGGACCTAACAGGTGAGCCTTTTCTGCCGCGGCATCCACTCTCTGGAACATCGTCCCTCCTGAGGCGAGGTTAGCCCCAACACTTACGGCCTTCCAGAAAGCCTTCAAAATGTGTTTTTTTCAACAAGCCTGGGGATCCCCTGGTAATAGGGAGCCTGCATGCTGGTTGGATTGTATGTAACATCTTCCTTCTCATGATCTTGTTTTATCTATTCTTATTGTTTTAACGGGTTTGTAAAGTGTTTTAATTCCTGGCTTTATTATACACCACCCAGGGTCATTTCCAGTAAGATGGGCAGCCTTATAAATTTGTCAAATAAATAAATAAATTTGCCCTCCCAGTTTGCTTGTATTTACCATCCTCTCCTCGGTCAGCAGCTGTTCTGTTCAAGCAGTTCTGAAGCCACAGCAAGGGTCCAGAAAAGCCTGTGGGACAAAAATGCATGGGAAAATCAGCAGGCCCAGGGCAGCAAGGAACAGCAAAAAGATCATACGGGTACAATGATATAATCATGCAGATGCCCCAACTGAATACTGACATCAGGATGTCGGACACCTTTGCGTGATTATATCATCACACAAATATGGAAACACTCCCCCCACCCCCAGCTTCCTTCAGATATCCATCTGCAGTTTTCCCAGATCAAAGATCCACATTATTGTATTCCTGAAGGCCAGCTTCACACATAGAGAAGGATAAGGTCATGGAGTGAGCAGCACCATTTCAGAACACAGCTTGTGGGGGAGCCCGAGGAAAAAACACCACGCTTGAATGGTTGAACCTACATTAAAGTCCTTTAAACAGGAATACCAGCAAAACCAGAAAAAAGACTGGTGTAGGCTTTCATGGCCTGAAGCCTAACACTACTCAACAGAAAAAAGATTGATTTGGAAATCTTTCCCAGGAGTTGGGGCTTCTTATTTGCAAGGATAATGGGGAAGGGAAAAGTGAGAAGCAAATTATGAAAGGGAAAGAAAATCCCATTTGAATCAAAGTGATAAAATCCATTCTAATACATGTGCTTAGGCCCGTATTAAAATATGGGTAATGCAGGGGGCTTATGGGAGAAATGCATGGAAAAAATTCACCCTGGTACTTCAATTAGTGATCTCCAAAAACTTCCACCCCCAATACCAATCGGATTACTTATCTCTCCTAGTAATCCCCTTATGCAGCCACAGGGGATGCAACCTTAGGTAGCTTGGCAGCAATACCTAGGAAATTTGGTTAGCCCATACCCCACGCCCCTCTGGGTGGTTGTCGAGGATTCTTTAAGAGATCATTTGAAGGGTGAGGAACTCTCTGAATTTAGAAAGCTGAGAAATCTGTGTCCCAAAGCACTACAGTTCTGTGTCACTAGAGAGCACTGCTAAGCATCATCATAGTATATTGTAGTTCCTCCTTCTGCAACCAGGAAGACCAATTTCTCACCTTCTTGCCTCAGGCTTTGTACAAGTTTTCTATCTGGAGCAGTTTCCCACACTTTGTTAGTCCACCTGCCCCAGGGCTTTTTGCCCTTGTCATTTCCATGATCCTCCTTGGTTGGTTTTTCCTCTTCTTCACTATCCAAGTCATCCTTTTCCTCTTCATCATCTACCTCATCCAGATCAAGCACTTCAGAATCTTTGGGGGACGGGGCCTTATTCTGAAAGAAAGAAACTAGCAGTCAATTTCTAACAGTACACAACAGCAAGAGATGTTAAATCAGTGTGTTCCTCCTTCAGTAATCCACACTACAGAGAAAATGAACCATCACCCCAGATGTACTGTAATAATGCCAGTCTTATCACCCCCAATACTTTTGGCTGATTCAAATTAGTCCGCAACTCTGTCTCTTGGAGGGTATTTTATATTAAAAAAGAAAGATGAGATCTGGATGTCACCTGTGTGCTATCTTTGTTTTAGCTGCTATTGTGAAAGGGTCAGTTAGAAAAGATTCACAAGGGAAGCAAATGTCAATTTGACTAGAACTAGAACAAGGATTCTATGCTGTTGGGAGGAAGGATGGATGTTTGAAGAAGGAGAGCTGAAGGTCAAGAAGAAAGCTAAAAAGGATCACCTCTGAAAAACTGCATCTGTGAGAACTAAATATATACCCCTTCCCTCCCACTATTAAATAAATCAAACTAGTCCATCCACTAGTATGCTGTAGATGCATACATGTGCATGCTCACGCTGACACAGGTGTGCAGATAGGACACAGTATGGGGGGGTAGCATACCGCTCCAAGGGAACCAGATTTGCGCTTGCGCTTCTTGTAGAGCTCCTTACGATCAGACACCAGCCCCATGCTAAGCATCTTCTCAATAATGCGAGATTTGGATCGTTTTGCTGTGATGTGCTTCATTACATTGGACAAAATATCTACACAGGAAAGAAAGAGACAAAGGCAGTCTGAGCAAACAGGAGCATGCCAGCATATTTAGCTCCCCTCACTGGCTCCAGGAATTTCACTTCATCTTATGCACAGCACATAAATAAGATGTCTTATGAAATCCTTATTCTGATGCCACTGCTACCAATATTCCCAGAGTATAAAGTACTACAGGTAGTCCTTGTTTAGTGACTGCCTCATTAGCGACCATTTGCAGTTACGACGGTGATGAAAAAGTAACTTTACGACTAATCCTCACATTTACGACCTTTGCAGGTCTGAAAAACAAAGGAAAGCTGAAATAAGATCATAAGCACAGTCACAGTTTCAATTAGTGACTACTTCGCTTAGCAACTGAGTTGCCGGTCCCAATTGTGGTCGCTAAGTGAGGACTACCTCAATTTCAGATAAGCCAGTTCAAAACTTGGTGATGGGGAGACAGAGAAAAAGCTGAGGTGGGCCAACAGGGAGGAGTAACACTTAACTTTAGGAGGCTCACTGGAAAATAATCCCTCCACAGTAGCAAACTCACCACCAAAAACGGTTTGTGAGAGTAGCTTTAAAAAAGTTTCTGGTCCCAGTCCCTTCATCTGCACCCAGCCTATCTCAGTTCTCCAGCCACAAGAGCTCTACTATCTTTGCTGCATATGAAGCACTCTCACCATCAGAGTCCTGAAACTCCTCAAAGAGCCGGCGAAGCTCTAGCTCCTGATCCTCTGTCCACAGCACAATGCGAGTCCCTTTCCTGGTAAAGGAAATAAACCAGGCTTGAGACTACAGTACAGGTTGTAACAGAAAATATCCTAGAGTTGAATTCTGGTATCAAAATCTACAGTTTTATTTTTTGTTTGTTTTTTTCAAAGATGTCTCTAGAGTGCAATCTTCTAATCAAGAAAGGCAATCTTTTGGTGGCTAAGAGTCCACATTAATTTTGTTGGGCAACAGAGGTCACAGTGAGCAGAATGACAATAACACCGAAATGAGTGGGGCTAGGATTTCTAGTGACAAGATGAAATGGGGAGAGGTATTATGGCTTGTTTTGTTTTCTAAGTGGGTCAAAACTATAGGTAGTCCTTGTTTAATTACCATTTGTTCAGTGACTGTTCGAAGTAATAACAGTGCTGAATGAGTAGTACTTATGACTGGTCCTCGAAGTTCTGGCCATCCCAGCACCCCCGCAGTCACATGATCGCAATCTGGGTGCTTGGCAACCAGCTCACACTTACAATGGTTGCAGCATCCTGCAATCATGTGACCACCATTTGCAACCTTCCCTGCCAGTTTCCCACAAGCAAAATCAATGGGGAAGCTGGCAGGAGGTCACAAGTTGTTCTGGTAGGTCGCTCACACCCTCCCCCACCCAGCAGCAACCACCCCCGGCCCTGCCATGCTTTACCTGCCTGCGAGCCGCCTGGGACTTGCTTAATGACCCACAATCCTCATTTAATGATGGCAATGGGGGGGTAACAGGATTGGCATTGCTAAGCAATGCAGTCACGTGATGTCGCACTTTATGACCACATCACTTAGCAATGAAAATTCCGGTCCCAATTACCATCATTAACCGAGGACTACCTGTATCCTACAACTTACACGTGCTTGTTTTATTTATTTATTAAATAATTTTTATAGCCACCCATCTCAAGTACAGGACTCTGGGTGGTTCACAACATTAGAATAAATAAAAATATATGCAAATACAAAATAAAATGAGAAGTAAAACACACAGCAGTTGGAGAATCATAAAAAGCCCTCAGCATAACTGGGAAATGGGCTCCATCAGACCCTGGGGCCCCAGGCTTGAGCACATCTCCCACCATGACAGGAAACTGCACCTATTTATTGTCTTTAAAGCCTTCAAGTAACCTGCAAGCCTTAGGATGATTATCCCTATTCTATGTACTTAGGAATTAAGACCTGGATGAAACTTTGGAGTACACTTTAAGTTTGCAGCTCCAGTGCCAAGTGCTTTAGTGAAGAACAGAAACAAAATCAATACAGTTCCTAAGCACTGTTCCTGAGAGATATTTCCCAAGAACGTTCAGATTCTGTTATCCAGTCAAATTGTCTTTGTGTAGAAGGATCAGACTACCTTGAAAAAAAATTGCAAGGTGGTTTCAAGAACATTTCAGGTTCAGAGCTCCACGTGCACCTAAATACTTGCTGTACTGCAGAGATCAACAATGCTCAGGCAGCCAGCCAGGACTCCTTTTGCACCTCCCAATTAACCTTGGAGTACATGGGGGCCAAAATGTGGGGGTTGCTTTTTCAGGATGTAATTTCTTCCTCTTTTTAGACAATGTTAAGAGGGGAAGTAGACACCCGTTTCATCCTCTAACCCCCTTCCCACCAATGCCTCTCCTGGTACTGTAGCTCCTAGCCACCAAAAAGGGATCCATTTAACAAGTGTGATGGAAGTAGCATAAGCAACACCTTTCTGCTTAAACAAGCAAGGTAAATAAGAGACTAAGGGGCAGAAGGATGGGGCTCCATTCAGGGAAACATGATTGGAATGATCAGTAAGGAAGAGCGAGGGGCAGAGAGTGCAGTAGCTCATCTCAAGGAATCTGAGCGTTTTCTGGTAACATCTGTATGCATCCAAATCAATTCATTCCAATCATCATTTGCTTTTTTTTTTTTTTAAATCTGTTTATGAAGATCCTGAATTCACGAGAAATGTTAACATGACCTACCGCTGTTGCGGGAAGTCTCGCATGCTGCTCACCAACCCCAAGCGCACCAGTTTCCTGGCCACCTGCTTTCGTGTCCGGTGATCAGTGCTGATGTCAGACAGAATGTGGTCAAGCACATCTTCACCTGGGGTTGGAAAACAAGGGTTGAGAGGAACAGAAGACCTGGTGCATCACCTTCGGCTAAGATGGTGGAGAGAAGCAAAAGCTCTCCGCTTAAGAGCTGGCTGGGCATCATACACACATGTGCCTACCTATGGCTCTGATAGCCATTTGTAGCATTTAAAAGGGTAATTTTCTCTGCTTAAATGGCTTTCTTTCACTGCAGTCATTCTTACTAACCAGTAGCCTTTAATTTTTCTGCAATATAGCACCAGCTTCAAACCTCCACTGCCCATTGCTAAGTACACTCGCACGCATGCACACACCCACACACCCTTTCCCTTATTTTCTTCAGGAGAACAAAATGTGAAAGAGGCAGGAAGCCTTCGCTTACAACAGCTGCATAAACAGAGCATACTTTGACAATGCAGTTTTCATGCCGGGATAAAAGTACCATGCTAATACTGTCTTCTATACAACCATTAAAAAAAAGGAAATAATTTTTATTTATTTATTTAGATCATTTATACAGCCTCCCATCTCATATAGGAGACTGGGTGGTTTACAAGGTTAAAAACAAACCCACCGGGCACCCAAAGCTCAACTATTAACCACCCATAGTAGCAGAGCTCATCTCCACTCTTAGGGTGGCACTGCCAGGCTTTAGATCAGGTTGGATTTTGAGAACCAATCAGATGAAGAGCAGCAGCCTAGGACATCAGCTAAGCGACTGCTTATAAAACTATCCATTGCACAGCCGATGAAAGAATCTGGAAATCTCCTCTTTCATTTCAAAACTAGGGCTCCAAAAAAGAGGACTCAGGAACACACTGGAGCCTGTTGTGCAGTGAGCCACCAAACAGAGCTCACTCTTTCTCATGCGGCCCCAAACTTTTCTTCTGAAAGTTTCAGCTCACCCCTAGCACTCAGTTATATTCCCACTGGCCACAGAATGGAATGCTCCTAGTGAGTTTTGGCCTTGCACTGCTTATCGTCCTGCTCTGCTTCAGTCCCCCATCTCTTCCCTCCCTGCAACTTGGTACTTACCTTCCACTTCTTTATACTTGTAGTAGAGCTCCTGTAGTTCCTGCTCCTCTTCTTCAGTCCATTGGGAGGCTTTGTGAGAATTGGAACTGGGAAGGAAAGAAATATCCTAGTGAGAAAATGTCCCTGTGAAATATTACAGAACATTTCTGTAGAAAGAAAAACATTTGTAGTTTCTGGATTTATGAGGAGTAGATCTGATGGCGTGAAACAAAAATAACTTAGTGATTGTTTGATATGGCTTCCTACATGGTGACATAAAGTTAACCTGCCCTCTGCCACATGGGGGTTTATCGGTGATAACCAGCATCCTGATTTGCACCCAGAAGCCTATCAAGAGCCAGTACAATTTGCCGTGTTACATGAGCATACTGAGGTGTACCCATTACTACCCCTGCCGCTGCATTCTGGGCCAGCTGCAACTCCTGGTGGTCTTCAAGGGCAGCTCCATGTAGAGCTGCAGGAATACAACCAGGAGGTGCCTAAGGCATGTGTGACTGTGGGGAGGGCCTCCTGATCCAAGATGGACTTATGCAAAGACAACAAATCATAACAAGTCCAGCCCCACTCAGAACCAAAGGTAGAAAATCCCCAGAGCTAGATGCTGTGGGGGGAGCTGGGCAAAACCCACAGCCACTTGGTCTTGCTATGGCTATGGTTAAGTCAAAGCCTGTTCTTCTCCATCCAGACCACCACAACTTCCAGATACTGAGAAAGAACCAAGACAACATCACTTGGTCAGGTAGGGATGTACAACCAAGTAATCAGCATACTGATGATACTTAACCCCTTGCCAATGGATGACATCACCCAGCAGCTTCATATTCATATATAGATGTCCTTATATATGAGAACCAATTTGGTGTAGTGCTTAAAGCATTGGGCTCGAACCTGGGAGTCTGTGGATTCTAATCCTGCCTAGGCACAAAGCCAGCTGGGTGATCTTGGGCCAGTCCCTCTCTCTCAGCCCTAGAAAGGTGGCAATGGCAAACCACTTCTGAAATCTTGCCAAGAAAACTGCAGGGACTTGTCCAGGCAGTCGCCAGGAGTCAAGAGTGACTCAAAGGCATGCCCGCACAAAAAAACATCCTTATATCTTGGAAGCTTGCTTACTCAGAGAAATTAGGGTACCTGTCCTTTATCCCCACCTCAATTTTAGCATCTGGGATATGAGTTAGCAACTCTTGGTTTTCCTTTCCATTTTGGTTGGAATGGAAATGGCTGGAACAAGAGCAAGTTTTGACAGGACTCTGGTTAGTCCCCTAAAATGCACAGTCTCCCTTAAATCATGTTTCCCGTAGTCTGAGAACACCTGCCTAAATGGCAGGAGGTACTTCCCTCTGCTATTCAATTACTAACCTAGAGACAACGCAATGGGGGAAGTAGTCCATCATCCAGAGTAGTTTATTTCTCAAAATGCTCCCCACCCCTGGGAATTAGATGTTAACCAAAATTCCAGTGCTCACCTTTCATTGTCCTGAAACACTGTGTAGCCTTCAGTCATTTCTCGAACCACAGCTGTGGTTTTCCAGAACAACAATTCCATGTAGGCCTTTTTGTTGGTTGATGCCAATGCAAAAAACTTGCCCACAATGTATTTGGCAAAGGTCACCAGCTCCTAAAATTTACAGGCATTTTGTTTGTTTTAAGTCCAAAAGCTCAACACTGCAGGTAGGCCTCCCTTAACATCCACTTGATTGGTAACCAAAGTTACAATAAAGCTGAATGAGGATCCTCATAGTTGTAGCCGTTGCAATGTTCCTGTGGTCATGTGATTATGGTTTGGGTGCTTGGCAACTGGTTCACAATTACAACATCGCAGTGTCCAGCGGTCATGTGATTGCCATTTGCAACCTTCATTGCTGACTTCAGACAAGCAAAGTCAATGAGGTTGCAAATAGTGATTACGTGACTGCAGGATGCTGTGACCGCGCAGGATTTGCCTAACAGCAGCAACTGGAACTGCTGGAACTGCCACTGTAAGTCAGCACAGTCATTGACATCACACCTTACGACCGTGTCACTTAGCAACAGAATTCCTGGTCCCAATTACAGCTAGTAAGCGGGGATTAACTGAATTTCTGCAGTCAGTATTTGGAAATATTTCATTAAAGAAGAGGAAATGCTCCCTCACTTTCCCAGTGAAGCAGACTGCTGACCCATACTCTGCATACCTTTTAATTCTGCTTAAATATATTGTCACAGATGGGAGAAAGTAGCACACATGTCCAAATTAAGTCAACACAGAAAGGGGGTCTTTGAATTTGGATATATATATATTGTGTGTGCATGCGCGTGTGTATTCCACATTCAAATAAACTTTACAAAAGAGCTGTTTCAATACTGGTTAGGAATACTGAAATCTGAAATCCACCGAGTTAAGGAAGGCTACCTTATCCTGCCCTATCTTTCTCCACTGGAATAAGCTCATCAGGACCACAGGATTCTGGGTCCTGCCACTCTGCATATATTTAAATCATAGGATGGTGTTCTGCAGCTTCAGAGCTGCAAGTACCCCCATAATAGCATGATTCCTACATTTTAAGCTGCAGCTGAAGTCCTGAAATATGCTTGACAATTTAAGAAAAAGCACCCACCTTGGCCTAACCAATTTGTGTTATGCAGATCCACCCATTTGGCATTGCTCAAAAGGCAGTCCAGCACCCACCAATTTTAAATATAGAAGTCAGGAAATGAACCTAAAGCCCTATATGTATATATGTATTTAATTGTTTATATGGCTGCTTATCTTGCAAATGTGACTCTGGGCAGCTAACAAAACATTAAAACAATAAAAACACATATGCGAAATAAAAAAACCAATAATGTCACCAAGGATGAATCCAACAAGACAAATAAAAACTACTCAACGGGCCATCTAACTTCAAAATCCCCAGGCCCTGGAGCATATCCAGGTCTTCAGTGCTTTATGGAAGGCCAGCAGGGGCAAATCTGATCTTGGGGGGGTGGGCGGGGTATGGTATTTCAGAGGGCAAGCACTGCGACAGAAAAGGCACGCAGTATGTACGGACATCTGCTCCCTCCCTCTGTTGCAGCTGAGGGTTTTAACAGAAATTTCTAGTACTACAAAAGACTTTCACTTCAATCATAACCTCCAATCAAACTCAAAACCAGCCACATCCTGTTCAATCTCATCAAGTCCTCTCACCTTATAAGCTGCAGCCGCAGGATCACTGAGGAGGCGGTTGAACAGGCAGAATACCGAAAGCTGAAAGAGTAAGGCCTCCATCTTGAGGTCATAGGCAATACGGTGCAACATCTTGACCACGCAGTGGTTAGTGTGGGGACTGTTCTGTTGGTAATTTTTGAACAGCAGGACATAGGCCTTGACTACATTAGCACTAGCAAACCTGCACCACAGGATACAAACATGAAGACATGTTCAGGGAAACAGCAGGGTGAGATTATTTGTCCATGCAGGCTGGAACTCAGAACATCAAGGGAATAACAACATTCAGCTTCTTAAGCGTTTCAGATGTATTTATTACTGTTTCTAGTCTTTATTATAAAACAGCGCCATAGGATGGGTAGGGCAAGAATGCACTGACAATATCTGACATTTGAAATACTCCTTGCAGGCAGAAGATAAATAGACTGAGAAAGAACTTACCGCTTGACATAGTCTAGGAAGCTGAACTCTTTTTCGGATACTTGCAGAGATGCCAACTCTTCCTCAGCAACTTCCTCATCCTCAGCAGCCTCCTCAGATTCATCTGGGTCAGCTGCTGCCTGCCCTAGATACGTGCAGGAAGTTTATAGAAAACTATCATTCATCCAGTTCGGAAACACAGAAGTCTCGCCTGAGAAAAAGTGGGTTTGTGCATAAAGGGTGATACGTTGCTCTTACAGCCATATGAGAAATACTGCCCTGGGGATTTGCACCGGTGCGCTTCTTTTTGAAAAACAGTCCAGGCTACCCAGTCAGAAAGAGACCGAGGTATCCTAAACTGCTGAAGGAGTCCCTGAAGGGCAGATGCAAGAAGCAGCCTTAGTCTCAGAGAAGCTGCATACTCACGAGGGAGGCTGGCAAAGAAGATCTGCTTCAGCAGCTCTGTTTCTTCCACTGGACCAACAGCGGACGATCCAAACACATCCCCTTCGGGCCACACCTCCCTTATGGAACAGAACGAAGGCAGAAAGCTGAGCTAGCTGCAGGAGACACGGAAGTTTTCCCTCCTCCTCAGCCCCAAGCACTGAGACTCTACCAGCAGCGTTAAACACAGAGCCACCAACATCTGTCCACTTGTTAGCCACTATTACTGTAACCACAGCAAAAGTCCAGAAAAATCACTTATTGTGGGATGTATAAATCTCAAATGGACTTCAGTGAGAAATGTGAATAGGTTATAAAGAAGTGGCTTCCAATCTTCTTAAGTGCGGTTATAAATACATGTTATATTTTACCCTCTAAAGTTACATCATAATTTCCTTCTTTCCATAATCTACCCTCTTTAATCATCAAATCCATAAATCACAAGTTCATTTTTTTTCTTTTTTCAGCAAAAAGTCCATAAGGGGTTTATAGTCACTAATGAATGTAGTAGTTGATCTTTCTCTAAGCAAGCGGGTTAATTTTGCTATCACTGCTAGTTCCGTCATCTTCACCAACCATTCCTCCATTAGGGGTATTTCAGAATCTTTCCATTTTTGCACATATAGTAGTCTCGCAGCAGTGATCATATATAAAAATAATCTTCCATGACTCTTTTCTAATTGTCTGTCCACTAATCCCAACAAGAAAAGTTCTGGTTTCAGTTGAATATTAGTCTTTAAAATTCTTCATATTGTTATATGTATTTGAACCCAAAATTTTCTGGCTTTGTTACAAGTCCACCAGGTATGATAAAATAACCCTTTACGTTGTCCACATTTCCAGCATAGATTGAAGTACCTTTATACATTCTAGATAATTTTTCTGGAATCATATACCGATGGTACATCATTTTATAAAAATTCTCTTTTAAGTTATAACATAGTGTGAATTTCAGTCCTTCCAACCACAAGTTTTCCCACTGTCCCATCAGTTCCATCAGTCCAAAGTTCTTGGCCCATTTTATCACACACTCCTCACTTGTTCTTCTTCTGTTTCAAATTTCAGCAAAAGTTTATACATTCTAGCAATTACATGTTCATCATTTGTACATAGTTCAACTTCAAATTCTGTCTTCTGCTGCTCAGTTCCAAATGTCCTGTTATCTGCCTTAAAGCTTTCTCTTAACTGCGCCTATGAAACCCACAGAAAACTAAATCCCTCTGCGGACAGTTGCTCTCTTCATTTCATCTTATACTCTCCATGCTCTTGTTCTAACAATGCTCGACAGGTTAACCATTTCTCTTTACTTGCTGTTTCCTTCCTGTAAAATGCTTCTTTATAACTTTTTCTTTAATTTCTTTCTCCCCCTTTTCTATTTGTTTTTTATTTTTTTCACTCACTTATTACTTTTCCTTATTCTTATCTTCAATTCGAAATCTGTACTACTTTTATTCTGTTGAAAACTTCTTTAATAAAAATTATACATGTAAAAAAGAGAAAGTTTCACACTTGCTTGCAGTGTGGAACTCCGGTTACTTGGAACAGAAGTTTCGCTCTTAAAATGGTTCCAAATAAAATGTTTTCTACATCTGTATCTTCCTGGCTAGTTAAATGGGTCTCAGAATATTTTGTATCTTAATAAAGAGAGAGAGAGAGAGAACTGTGTGAAACACATGAACTTTTCTTAGATTTTTGGGAGGATGGGGTGCATGGAAAAAGTGAAGGGATCTCCCCTCCCGCCCATTATTATGATATTGTTAAGTATTAATGGACTTGTAAACTGCCTAGGTTCAACTGACAGAAGTGGCATAGAAGTACCAGCATAAATAAATTTACCCTTGCTTAAATGGCTGGCTGGCTGATTTATTTATTTATTTAATTAGATTTAGACACCACCTGACTCCAAAATAACTCTGGGAAGCTCACAATGTAAAACAAACAAACAGCAATATGCAAAATACAATTTCAGTACAATGCAATAATCCAGGCAACACATTATATATACGCCCCCCCGCCACATCTAACCAGGGACCACTTCACCCTACACCAACCCCTTGAAGACAGCCAGGTTTTCAGGGCTTTACAGAAGCCATGGTGGGAGCCGTGTGGATCTCTGGGAAGGCGTGCTCCCTGCATGCTGACAGATGGCATTGTTTAATCAAAGGGACCTGGAGAGCTCCAATTCTACCAGCTCTTACTGGAGAGACAGAAACCATGGAAGACAGGCAGACCCTCAATAACCAGGCCCTATGCCATGTAGAGCTTTGTAAGTGATCACCAGCTCCTTGAACACATTGGCAACCAGTGCAGCTTGCCAAGCAATGGTGTCATATGGATATAACGAGGGGGCCCATCACTGTCTGCACTGCTGCATTCTGGACCAGCTGAGGTTTCCACACAGTGTTCAAGGACAGCCCCACGTACATTGCAGAAGTCAAGCTTGAGGGAACTAGAGCACGATTGTCTGAAGGGCCTCCCAATCCAGGAAGGGGCACAACTGGTACACAAGAAGGAGCTGTGCAAAAGCCTTCCTGGCCACAGCCACTACCTGCTCTTCAAGCAGGAGCTGTGAGTCCAAGATGATCCCCAGATTGTGAACCAATCTTGAATGAGGAAATGTCACCCCATTCGAGACTAACAATGGAAAATCCCCTGATCTGGGGGGCTCTAATATCCACAGCCTCTCAGCCTTGGTAGGATTAAGCCAGAGCTGGTTTCTCCCCATCCAGACCCACACAGCCTTCAGGCACTGGGACAGGACATTGAGGGCATCATTTGGCTGGCTCCTTGAGGAAGGGACCTGGCTCCTCTCCCTTATGCATCATACACCTTGATAGGGCTCTATGAGCACCAAGTCTTGATCTGTTTGTTAAATAAGACTGCTAACAGAATTCTTAATTCTTTAAAATTAACAGTCAGCTTGGTTAACTTCTTGAAGAATCATAAAGTTGGAAAGGGTCATTTGAGGCCATTGAGGGCCTCCTCAGTGCAGGAATTCAGAACATCTGCTTGTGTTTTTGATGAGTGATGTCTTCTACCCAATCATTGTCCTCCTAGTCCCATTTACTGCTGCAGGAAAGCAACAACCTGGCTGAACCAGGATAAGATATTGTTCTAAGCTTTATGGGGTACACAAATAGTTGCATACAGACCTGCCGATTTTCATCTGCAAGCTAAAAGGACAGATACATCCTTGAAGTTGCTCTCTTACCTTGCTGAGCGCAAGAGTGAGAGTGCTTCTGGCGCCTGGCCAGTTAATAAGCTGTCCTGGATCCTTATCATGGCATCAGCTCGCTGCTCCTCTAGTGGAACTTCTGATGCAGCATCAAAAGGAATGACATCGTCTGGAAGAGACTCAAAACCCTGGCAAGAAAAGATATTGGATGGAAGCCTGTGACAGCAAGATCCCCTTTTTTCACAAAAGAAACAAAGTTCAGCAAGAAATGTTACAGATCCAAACGAAAGATTCTGCATTTTGCCACCCCCATTTCAGGTAACCCAAGCAAGGTTTACAGAGGTGTAAATTAATCAAGGAACATTTTAAAAGGACAAGCTGAAAGAGCACAGACATCCATGGGAATGGCTTGAAAAGGATGGAAAGGCAACACCAAGCACCACCCTTCTTTCCAGCCTGCTTTCCACCCACGTTTATGAAGTTTGGGGAAACAGTGCGAACCTGTAGCATTAGGATGAACCATTTTAAAAGATCAGTTTGTTGCCTCAAAAGGTCAAACGGGGCTTGGAGCTGGAGAAGATGGGAAGAAAACCTGGCACCGAAAGCAGACTCGCAGCAGACTGTGAGGATGGACAATGTAAACAAAAGGAGTAATACCACCACCCACAATCCCATCTCTTTAGAGAAAGGAGACGAAGAAAAGTGCTCCTGATCATATTCCAACTGCAGAGGTTGATCTGGAAACAAGGTGACACATTTTGCACAACAACGAGCAGCTATAAAGTTGTCTACGAGAGCTTTTCTTTTGTAAGGGTTGTGTGCAATTGAAGATGAAAAAATATTAAATATGTGACAATGGGTCTTTTTTCTATACCTTACCTAGGTATACAAAAGTTTGTATGACTTTTAGAAAAAGGCCATAGCTCAGCAGCAGAGCATTTGCTTTGTGTGCAAAAGGTAACAGGTTCCAGTCCTGGCATCTCCAGGCAGAAAAAGAAAAGACTCTTCTCTAAAAGCCTAGCCTTTGCCAATCACCTCAAGAAGTGCCCAGCTGGCACCTTCTGCAATTTGGACGCTATCTTGTTTTACAAGAGAACATGCCAAAGCATTGAAGTGCTTCTCCTCTCATTGTGAGCAAGATGGAGCCCAAAAGTCCTGGCCTCTGTACCCTGTAGAATGACTTCCTGCCAACTGGATTCATCATACCTTTATGCACCTATCAATTTGTTCCACCAGCTTTGGCCACACTTCCTCCAACTCTTCAGGAGTTTGGGGTTGCACACCTGGGCCAGCAGAATGAGCCTTGGCTTTCTTCTTCCTCTTGTATTTCTTGCTCTGCAGCAAAACAAGTCAGTGTTTGAGTCATGCTTTGAGAAAAGTCAATAAGAGGATATCGATATAAGCACAGCATTTCCAGAAGCATTTTTCTTCATTTGATTGTGCAAAAGTCTTGAGGAAAAAAATAGACAATATTAAGAAAAACACTTAAAAAGTTTCATGAAGATTAGTTTTAAATTTAGGACTTTGTGATAGCATTTTAAAATTGTTTTTTTTTCTATTTTAGAATATTAAAATTTGCAACTTGCTTGAGCTTGGTTGAAATTGGAGTCTAAATTATGCATTTCAAAAGCCATGATACAAAAATATGAACAGGACAGAAAAACAACATGATTCCCTTAGTACAAGAACTAATTCCCAGCCTTACAACTTTATGTATGGAAGTGTATGGAAATAATGGCAACAGCCAGTGATCCTCCAGATATTACTGAACTTATTTCCCAGCGTTTCTCACTATTTGCCATGCTGGTTGGGGTCATTGAGAACTTTACTTAGCAACAGCTAGAGGGCCAAAGATTCCTCAACTCTAATCTAGTTAGGTTCAAATTCAGCTTCCTACATGACTTTGGCTAAGTTGCTCTCCCATAGACCAACCACTTATGGGGAACATAGTACTGAAGAAAGGAAGCAGTTAGCTCCTTGAAGAAAGAATTGGTTAACAATGAAATACAATGCATTAGTTTGGTATCTTGACCAAAAGGTTCCTAACGGAATGAAGTAAGAATTGGAAACTCAAAGGAAAGAAACTCAGTCCCCATACCCCAAGATACCTGGACCACTAGGTTGTTCCTCCCTTTGCAAAATTTCTCCAACATCTTCAAGAAAAGATGAGTGGTCTCCACTAGATCTCTGAGGAATGACCTGGGCTGCTTTTTCTCATCAAACTTACGGAAAAGAGTGAGGAACAGCTCACGATATTCCATCAGGTAGAAAATGTTATCTAGAGGAAAGAAATACTTGGCATCAGTTTTATCCAAGCAAAGTCAACATTCCGTAAATAATGGAGATGAGAAACCATAATAAGTGGATAAGACTCCCCCCCCCGCCCCACATAATTTAATTTTGGGAGCCAAAAGGCCACTGTTGCTTTTCTCTTCATTCTCCATTTTCTTAGTAAAGATACTTTACTTAGCCTTTCTGGCTAAATCTGATATGAAAAACACTGAGACTCCTAGGGGTACATTATTCAGTAACAGAGAACAGAGTATCAGTTCAGAAGAGTCCAGGTTCAATTCCTAGCATTTCCAGGGATGGCTGGAAAACTCCTACTTAAAATCCTTCAGCTACGTTGCCCATTCACATTAACAGTTCTGGGCTAGCCAGACCAATGGTCTATCTATGATCCTATCCCTTCAAGCAAATGTAATTTTGAGCCTTTGCCTGAGAACTAGTACAAATTACAACTGGCTTCTACTTCCAGCAGGAAACCTAGAATGTTATCCCAAGGAAATAACTTGATATATAATGAAAAATCCTCACTCTTAAGGATGTGGCTGCTGTTGCGCACAGCTTCTTCTTGTGAACGGTCCATTTCATGCATAGTCATCAGCAATTCTTGGTAAGCCTTGAGAGCCAGATGCATCCTGAGAGACAAGGAAAAGAAGTTGAGAAGCAGGAATTCCTCTGACTTTGCTTAGGAAGCTGTGATGAAATGGAATTATGAAGGCCAGGCTCAGGGAGATAAGCATTTTCTTAGCTCGCCGCAGGAGCGTGGGAACTACAAGAGGACGAGGCTGGCACCTCCCTGAGGAATTCACACTGTTGTGGCTGGCTGACTTGGGACCTGGGGTTTCAGTCTGGGAAGATTCTTGCTAGAGGTTGTAGCTAATAAACATAGCTGGACTGATTTTGCATTGTCTCTTGGAGTTCCTTGGGCTAGGCCTGACAGAAGGTGAGATAAATGAAATTACTTAAAACTGTACAGGCAAGAAATAAGCTCAAGAATCCCACAGGATCACTCCACAGTGAACAAAGCCATCCTCTCACCTTTTAGACCAAGATGTGATATCCTTCTTATCTACGAGGCTCATTTCATAGTAGTTGGTCATACTCTGTTCAATGAAGTGGAAGGTCCGGACGCCAACCGTCTCAGAAACCAGCTGAGGCTGGAAAGAATAGGCCCGGTTGAAGGCCATGAAAAAAGCCATGGCCCATAAATAGTATGTCTCATCGTGCTGTTGGGCCTTTTCTCTGATCAAGTGATCCTGGGGAAGGAAAGGGAGAGAACATGCAAGGGCACCCATGATCTCATAGCCTCTGCTCTTTTGGCTCCATATCAGATGCATTCAGTTTCAATATACAGTCAGATCTTATAAGCCAAGATAACTAAAAACCCTAAAATATAAACAATGGAGATAAAACAGGCATAAAACAGCATTTAAGCGTTTAGAGCTCGCACTGGTTGATGACTATAATAAAGTTATTGTATTGTAAGCATTTAGAGCAGTGTCGGCACAAATTTGCAACAGCATAAATGAATTTGAGCCAATTAAATCACATATTCCCTCAATAGTAGATTAAAGGAATGGCAGAATTGGAAAAAAATTGGTGCCCATCTAAGAAAACTTCTCATAGGAAGGGTTTACAACTGGGCAATGACAACAAGAAACTCCACTTTTCCACTCCACCAAACCTATCTCCAAAGGCTTGAACATACAGCACAGCCTTACATGTTGAACACAATGTAAATGGAAGTGACCCTTCAGATATCCTGGTCTTTGACTTTCAAGGGAATAACCTGCATTTTAATAGCATCCAAGAACTGTCCACTGTGGATAAAGAGCAATAACATTCTTATTCTTCCCTTTGGCACAAGAGGAGGAACAAGAATCACTGAAGAGCAATACATTTGACTTTTAATATCTCCAGCATGGGTGCAAATTGGCTCAGTGAAGCCACCCTAATCCCAATGAATCTGATTGCTGCATAGCCCTATAAACAAAGGTTGTACATATACATACACACACACACAGAATACCAGTAAAAAAAACGCTAACATTTCTGCCAGATCAAGTTTCTGCTAAGAGAAATCCTGCCTTCAGGGAACAGGGTCCTGAAGGAAGCAACATAAGCCAACATGCCTGTGACACAGGCAAGACATCTCCTACTTCTCTTTCATGGCACCCTGCAGTTGGTCAGCTCCACATCTGAACCTCCTTCTCACCTTGACCAGGTACATGAGGCGATTGTAGCAGTTCTCCAAGAACTCCACACAGAACTCCTGGAGGAAGCGCCGCACATTTAGGGCAGAGCGGCGAGGGGTTCCTTCACCATCACTGGCTCGCTGCTGCCTTTTTGGCACCCGGCGGACTTCCTTGCATAGATCGTGGCTGTAGTTCTTCACCTGTCCAGGAATGGGGCAGAATATGAATAAGATGGAAGGGGGGAAAATGTAGACTCAACTTCTTCCATCTTAGTTCCAGTAATACCAAATGGAAAATTTACCACAGCTATATTGTTTCCTGCAGAAAATTTTCCATTTCTTAATGAAGTACAGATACAATATTAGACAAGCTTGGCAGTCTCATTGTTTTTCAGGTGATCATCTATGCAATATAGATAAATGTCATTGATCAGAACATTTTCCAATGCACATTGAACATTTTCTGTAAAAATTAGCTTAACCTAAGGGGGAAAAAATCCAGATTTTTTTTTCCAGAAAAAATTATTTACTTCTCTGACTAATATGGTCTGCTTGTCCTGGCAAATATGGTTGATGATGTTGCAATTACTTCCTTATAACTGTGGATTGATCTAGGTTTAATCTGGCAATCTTATGAGGTAATGAAAAGAAGCTCTGAAACTTGAACCCAACCAGACATTGACAAGCTAAGAAAACTGGAAGTCAAATTATGAAAAAGCAATGAGCACTGGGGGAAGACGATTGGCACTGGCCAGGAGCTTCTGTAGGCAGAAATGATGGCAAATTAAATACAGGACTAGGAAACCCAATAGTTGCAGTAGCCTTTTATTAAAGCCCTCTGTGAGAGTTATTGTAACAAAGCTTTAGACAGATAAGCAGATTTGAGGACACAGGACAAACTAGATGATCCATGTGCCCACAGCATCCCATGTTTTCCTTTCTCCATTTCCTACTTGTTTAGTACAAGGAGAGCAGAAAGCAGCATCTCACCTCTGAAGAAACACCATCAACTTTATACAGCTGTGCAGATGCTGCATCCTGAAAAAAAAAACCCCACCCCCTCCAACCCTGCACATAGAAGCTTGAACTGACTTACGTTGTGTAGCCCCTTATGCATCACCACATCTCTATCCCCAATAGCCTTCAAGCCCTGAATAACATAGCAGCCACCAAAACGAGTGTGTCTGGGGAACAAGAAAACAGGGTGAAATCTATCAGAATGGACTTTTTTTTTTTTACCAAAACAGCACATTTTGAATGAAGGGTCAATGAGAAGAGGCAGAAACTGACTTTAGAGAAGGCCAGACTACTTCTGTCCAATCTACCCAGTGTGGTCTACTCTGATGCCAGCTTTTTCGCTCTTAAGCAGACCACAACTGCATTTATTTCTCTCTCTCTCCACTACTGTCTCTTAAACATTGTCCAATGAAGCATGCATGGTGAGGACCAACTGAAAGAGTGCGGAAGCAGCCACTACCAGAGTGCTGGACTCCAGTCCTGCAAGATTCCTTTTCTCATGCACACCCAATCCCATTCATGTGTTCTGGCAGCATTAATGGCTTGCAATGCTAAATGATGATTTTAATCAGTCAGTAATTTCTTGCCTGCAGACTACTGCCATACACATAAAGCTGTGGAATTCACAAATTTGTATCTAAATCTCACTTGAGAAGTCTAGCAAAGCTGGAAACAGTTCAGACCCCTTTTTCTTCCCCTCTTCTTCCATTCCTTAATCATCTAAATTTTGAACAGTTTGATAAACAAGATCAGTTCAACAAATGGGAAGATGCATTACTGTACTAGATTAGAAACCTGGCTCTTGTGGGACATCTATTCTGTTGAATACAGGTAAAACTCAAAAAATTAGAATATTGTGCAAATGTTCATTTATGTCAGTAAGGCAACTCAAAAGGTGAAACCAATATATGAGATAGACGCATTACATGCAAAGCGAGATATGTCAAGCCTTACTTTGGTATAATTGTGATGATTATGGCATACAGCTTATGAAAACCCCAAATTCACAATCTCAGAAAATTAGAATATTACATGACATCAATAACACAAGGATTGGAAATAGAACAATATCGGACCTCTGCAAAGTATAAGCATGCATATGTACTCAGTACTTGGTTTGGGCCCCTTTTGCAGCAATGACTGCCGCAATGCGGCGTGGCATGGATGCTATCAGCCTGTGGCACTGCTGAGGTGTTATGAAAGACCAGGATGCTTCAATAGCGGCCTTCAGCTCCGCTGCATTGTTCGGTCTCATGTCCCTCATCTTTCTCTTGGCAATGCCCCACAGATTCTCTATGGGGTTCAGGTCAGGCGAGTTTGCTGGCCAATCAAGCATAGTAATCCCATGGTCATTGAACCAGGTTTTGGTACTTTTGGCAGTGTGGGCAGGTGCCAAGTCCTCCTGGAAAATGAAGTCAGCATCCCCATAAAGCCCGTCTGCGGAAGGAAGCATGAAGTGCTCCAAAATCTCCTGGTAGACGGCTGCGTTGACCCTGGACTTAATGAAGCACAGTGGACCAACACCAGCAGATGACATGGCTCCCCAAATCAACACAGACTGTGGAAACTTCACACTGGACTTCAAGCATCGTGCATTGTGTGCCTCTCCATTCTTCCTCCAGACTCTGGGTCCTTGGTTCCCAAATGAGATGCAAAAGTTGCTCTCATCAGAAAAGAGGACTTTGGACCACTGGGCAACAGACCAATTCTTTTTTTCTGTAGCCCAGGTAAGACGCTTCTGACGTTGTTTGTTGTTCAGGAGCGGCTTGACAAGAGGAATACGACATTTGAAGCCCATGTCCAGGATCCGTCTGTGTGTGGTGGCTCTTGATGCACTAACTCCAGCCTCAGTCCACTCCTTGTGAAAGTCCCCAATACTTTTGAATGGCCTTTTCCTGACAATCCTCTCCAGGCTGCGGTCATCCCTGCTGCCTGTGCACCTTTTTCTACCACACTTTTCCCTTCCACATAACCTTCTATTGATGTGCTTTGATACAGCACTTTGGGAACATCCAACGTCTTTTGCAATTACCTTTTGGGGCCTTTCCCTCCTTATGGAGGGTGTCAATGATGGTTTTCTGCACAACTGTCAGGTCAGCAGTCTTTCCCATGCTTGTGATTTCTACTGAACCAGCCTGAGAGACCATTTAAAGGCTCAGGAACCCTTTGCAGGTGTTATGGATTCATTAGCTGATTAGAGTGGGACACTTTGAGCCTAGAATATTGAACCTTTTCACACTATTCTAATTTTCTGAGATTGTGAATTTGGGGTTTTCATAAGCTGTACGCCATAATCATCACAATTATACCAAAGTAAGGCTTGACATATTTCACTTTGCATGTAATGCGTCTATCTCATATATTGGTTTCACCTTTTGAGTTGCCTTACTGACATAAATGAACATTTGCACGATATTCTAATTTTTCGAGTTTCACCTGTATATTCTGCAGAAGCAGCAGTCACAAGTTCTATCTTGATTTCACATGAGCAAATGTGGTAATTTATGGATCAAGAACATCAATCATTTTTGAAGAATTATACCTATCTACTCATTTCAAATGAAAGGAAACTCTTCAATATTAAATAAAACTTTTTTTCAAATTGTTGAAATCTTAAAATATACAAGAATAAGATTTAGGATTTGAACTGAATAAGTCAGCTTAGAATTCCTTGTCAAATAAAAAATAATTGTGGACCTTATTTGGGAAAGTCTTCAAAAATAGAGTATAAAAATAATTCATATACTTTTTGAAGAAGTTGAAAAATGTTAGTGACAGCAGCTGTTGTACATTAAATTTATGAACCATGACATTCTGACTCTGGCAGAAGCCAGAGAACTAAAAAATTACACAGGCTAAAGAGCCATCTTTAATTCACACCTCCTTAAACTCCATTATAACAGTCAAAGACTTTCTAAATTGTGTTGGGGGAGTTCTGATCAAATCAGTTCATATTTCCATCTCTCATTCCACTCATTTTGGTTTAAGGATTTTTTAGAAACTGGAAAAATTGCACAGTAGAACTTTAATAACTAATGCTAGTGTTGCTTTCCTGCCCAATTGTTCCAGGTTTCCCAAAGCATGCAGTATCTTCTTTGATGTTGTTTCATTTTCAGTGGTCACTGTTGCACTTAAAAAGGTGCAGTCTTGTTTGCAGAGGTCAAGCAGGAGATTTATATACCATAAACCAGAGGGGTTCAGTATCTGAATCTGAAGGAAGTAAGGGTATTTGATTCTGGAACGGGCACCCCCCTTTTTAAGGGCCACTCCTTAAAGAGTTCATCCTTTTTCTGGCATTTTGCAGTAACACATGATTGCGCTCTGTTGCTGCCTCCTTAATTCAAATACATATTTCTGTGATCCTGTGCAGCTACTGTGCACAGTTCCTTCAAGGAGCAGCTGATAGGCACAGGGAGGGTGACCACAGGAGATCTGAAGTGTCCCTACCCACTTTGGATCTGAACATTGCACAAGAAACCATGGCTGGGATAATCATAAATTATCTTTGCAAGGAAGAGGTGTTTTTTGGAAGGATGCCCAGCCTAGAGATAGCATTTACAGGGAGGGAGAATGGCTTTCTTTGTTAAAGGTTGCAGGTTCAATTCTTGACATTTAAAGGATGACCCAGCAGAGAACAGAGAGGATTCTTTTCCCCAAAATCATCCTCAGTGACAGGGATTGTCTGGGAAAGCCAAGTGGAAGACCTCCAACTTCACTTCCTCACCTGCTACTCCGCTGGAATGCGCGGGTCTTCTTCTCAGTCTGTTCCTTCTGTCTTAAGACCTCCAGTTCTGCTACATCTGTGCTCTGCCCCTTGGCTGAACGGGTCTGCCCTGCAGCTGCCAATTGCTCTGGATTCTATTGGGAACACTGTTCTTAGTTTCTTCCAGCAATCCAAGCAATGTTTATTCACCTTCTTCCCTCAAATCCACATACCCCAGCAGAAAGCAAACCAACAGAAGCTGCATTAGATAAGACAGCTTTTGTCTCCCCACAATGGTGAAGCAGCTCTTTTAAAAATGTTAATGACAGCAGCTGCTCTAGGTTAGATTGATGAACAATGACATTCTGACTCTGAAAGAGACCAGCCAGAAACAGAGGATTAAAAAGTTACATGGGCTAAAGAGCCATCTTTTCTAATAGAAGGTACAACTATCGATCTTTTTGACAGGTCATCTATCTCTCAGCCACATTTTCCCTCTTCCACTTTCTGAAGCTGTAAAAGCTTCAAGTGCCACAATCTCTTTGGATTTCCAACCTAGAAACACTGTGCCTCTTGCTGCCACCTGCAGAAATTTCATTTCTGGTATGAACAGACTTGCTTGCTTACCTGGTCACGGAACATAAGGGAGATTATCTCCAGCACATGCAGACTCCACTGCTGTTCACTCGGGGAGCTGGCCAAGAATTTGAGCAAATCATCCATCCCGCTCATGTGCATAGCCCAGAGCACCTGATCATGGATGTTGGCATCATCGTCAATGTTCTATGGGAGAGATCAGATGGGCCTGACCACTAGAATAAGGGAATTTTCAATCACAAGAAAGCACAGCACCCATTTTGCTCAGCCTCATGCCACTATGCAGTAGGCAGTGTGTCCCACTAAGACACCCATGCCCATTTTCTCAGTGCACAGGTAATGGTCTTTGGGAATGTCCTTGAGAAACAGGAGGAGAAAGAGCCACAGCCAGGGCAACAAGCAGAGAAGAGATACTCCAGCCCATGGAAGGAATGGAGAACGCATCTCACAACGGACCCTCCCTCGTGCTCTGGAACGTAAAGGCGAGGGGGGAGGGATGTGCTTTCAGACTAGGGAGGTTCTGTTATTATAACCTTACAATAAAGGTAGCGTTAGTACTCATGATATTTATTGGTTTCTTATCTGGACTACCTTGAAGGGCTGATAGCACAGAAACCTCCCACCTCATATAAAAGAAGAGCTGGCAGGACAGACACAGTAATAAAGACCATGTTCTACTCCATATGTTAAGAAAAAAGGGAAACCACGATGAGAGCATTCTGGACAAGAGCATGTTATCCCACATCTTTTTCTTTGGCTCTTCTGCTATATGATTCAGTTGAAGTATACTGCCTGCCTAAATAACCAATATTCAAACCACACAAGAAGCAAGGCATTATTTGCTAAGCTTAAGGCAAGCCCCAACACCTAAAAGAAACATGGAGAGTGATACAGCAGTACTACAGTGAGTTGTTGAGACAATGCAGATGAAACACTGGATAGGAAACTTCTGATTCTCTAAATACCATTAATATCACCTACAACAGCACCAGCTAGCATAACTTAATGAGGGAGCGATGCTGGAAGCCCAGGTTCCTCTTATCTGCAGATATATGCTTGTACTGTATTTTTACTCCCATGCGCTGTTCTAGGCTGGCATTTACCCAGACAGAACCAGTGCCAGCCTTTCACACCAATACCTTCTCTTCGTCAGGATCAGCTGGCACATGCAGCACATTGCGCACCAGAAGCAAGATGCGCTCAATTAACAGGTTATCTTCTTCCTGGCGCTGCTCCCAGTCCTAAGATGAGAAAGAGCAGATCATCATAAAAGATGCACACATGCACACGCGCGCGCACACACACATATATATATTGGGAGCACATGAAAGAGATGAACTCAAGAAGCAGGCTGTTGTGTTCACTGGCCCCACCCCAGTCTTGTCCAATAAAGTCTTGTCTCCTTTCACAACCCTTCCTTCTCCTTGAGCCACCTCCCTTTTGATTTGGGAAATGGCTCCAAATGAAACTCACCAGCTGCAGCAGATCATACAGCTTCTCACTCAACACCCCAAAGACCTTCTCGTTGGCAAATGCCTAGGGATTGGAAAAAAATATATTAGGATTCCCCGGAGACAGAGCAATCCCAGAAGAGCAAGGCAAGACCCCAAAACAGGCTACAAAGACTTGGCATAGAAACTACTACCTGCTTCTTCCCTTTGTAATCTGCCTTTTGTTTATCTTTACATTTTCTTAAACTTCACCCCCCTTGGTGTTCTTCAAGTTAGCTGCTATACCAGAAGCTACAATCCTTCCTTCCTTCAATGACCTTTACTTTACATACAGCAAAGTTTACTGTAGAAAGCTTCACGCACAACTACAAAGAGCACTGCCACTCAGAAAAGCAGGGTATATTTCTCATTATCCTGTTATCCCCCAAACAATGGAACAGGGGACTGGAGAACACCTCCCACTCACTTCTTTGTAAGCCTGCAGGTAAGAGACAATCTGCAGGAAGTGATGGCGGAAGTTAACATCCTGGGGGATTTTTCCAAAGCAGAGGATAGCTGGCTGAGTTAAATTTACCATTAATCTAGGAAAATAAAACACAGAGACTATGTCAATGATTGTAACATAAAGCCAACTCATCATTAATCCACTTCAGCATTAAAACACTTTATAAGTACCTTAAAGCTATATTTCCCCACTGACAAATTTAAGCAATAAATACATTTCTACACTGATATTAATATTAGTCCTTAACTAATCATTTGGAATGGCTTTCTCAGTATTTCCTTTTTGTAAGTATTTTTCAGTAGTGATTTCTTAATTGCCACCTATTTAACACACAGTTCCAGTTCAGAGTTTGGTTAAGTTTTAAATTTAAATGCATAGTGGCTTGACCCAGACTGGGATCGCCATGTGTAACAAATAGGAAGTCATTCTATTAATCTTTTTATTTTTTAAAAATTACATATTTCTTGCATGGGATTAAAAAAAATCCCCTGGAGATTCTTTCTTTAAACTCCATATTGGCATGGCAAAGGATTTAATTTTCTAAATAGGTTAGACTTCTGCCTTTTCATTCTCTAAGGTCCAACCTGGATTGCCTTCACCTCTAGAAATAAAAAAAAATGGTATGGCAGCTGCATGCTACATATTTTGAAATTTGGTTCTTAGAAGGATCTTATAGTTCCTCCTCCCAGCACAATTAAATTAGTCTCCCTCCATACCATATCCAGGCCTGCAGTTAGATTAAATTAATTTATAATTTGCTTCATCCAGAAACAAAAGATGAGATGCCACCATATCTTGCTGAAAAATGGATCTGTTAAGCTCTCTTGATTCTGTGATGGCTAAAATAACGGGATAGAAATGGTTTTATTCAGGACACTTTCTCCAAATGGTCCATCCTCCAGGTGTGTAGAGTTCAATTCCCAACTGGCTGAGGAAACAACAGATGTATATATTCTTTGGGGCTCTAATAAGATTCAGGTAAAATTCTTGGTCATGTGGTATATTTTAAGAAATACACGGATTTCAAACTGACCATGTTCGGATATAAAAAATTGCCACAGCATAGACACCCATCAGTCACATTTATACCTAGAGCCCTCAATTGTTTGGGACTAAAATTATCATAATCTCTTGCCAGTGACCAGAGAGTTATGTCTTATGGGATATAACAAGACCAGGCATGGATTGTTCCCTGATCTCTGTAACACACACTCCTTCATTGTTATCTGCTACTGACCTTCTTCATACTTAAAACCTTATATTAACTATAACTAATAATCGTTCCTCTGATCTTCTTCCACATACCTCACATTGCCATTCCTACCTGATGACAGCATCAAACAGCTGTTTATCTTGAGGGTACTGGTTGATAATAGGGATCAGGTCATTTTGTAGAATCTGAGCAGCTCCCAGCTGTTGCCGGATATCCCGAGTCTCATCTTCATGGCGCAGATAGCGGATTAAATCTTTCACGCTCTCTGGAGGAATTCAAGCCAAATAGGGGACAAAGCTCAAATGGGTACAAAGCTAGAAGTCACAGAATTGCTATCCCAGTATATGTATTAGTTATACTAATATACTATGCACTAATAAAGCCGCCCAGAGTCACCCTCTGGGGGAGATGGGCAGCATATAAATTTAATAAATAAATAAAATAAATAAATGCTAAAGGAGGGGTAGGCACCAAGTGGCTATGCTGTCGAACTTCGACTCCCATCATACTTTACCATAGCTGGCTAGGATTGATGAGAGTTAGAGTAACAACATCTGGAAGGTAACAAATTGTTCACACATTTAACAGTTTACTTTAGGATCAAAGTTTTAGGACTAGAGAATTAAGCCATTTTGTGTTCTGGGACCATCCGAAGAAAGATGAAGAGCAGACAACTCCTAACTTTTTCAAAACTGAAACCAAAAGTTAGAAAGGCTCTTTTCAGAACTCAGGTTTTTCCTACTTCGTGATTTAGGTGCCTCCATCTAACAGTCAATAGCTTATGCCGTCCTCCAATATATACCTCCCAGTCTTGATCTCTCACCTATACAGTCTGGTTCTTTATGGTAGGTGTCCCCTTCTAAGAATCCAAGGGCACTGCAAGTTGCTAGGAGTTCACAATTCATCATGTACAAGTCCATAAATCTCAGACTAAGAAAAAGAAGGGAGTCTGCAGAGAACAGAGAGACAGTTTAGTTGTGCAATAAGAGCCGAACAATTCATAAAGCAAGAAAATAACTTGATGAAACAAATCAGTACTTGTTTAACATCTATTATAGAAGCCTGCAAAAATCCAAAGCAGTTCTGATGTTAGAGTTTTTACTAATGTCAAGGTATTTTAAGATTTTACATGGATCTATCCATTGTTGGTGTTTTACATTCCAGATCTGGTGTTAAAAGAAATGAGGGATGACTTAGCAAACTAGCCTTTTAATGTTTATTTCTTAAATTAGAATTATAACAATTTTTTTTTAAATGTGTGGGATAGGGTTGCAACAAGCCAGTAGGCTTTATTATGTGCTAGTCTGTCTCCCCTGTTCATGTATTAGAGACATGGAGAACATGGTCATAAAAGAAGTTTGAGGTATCTGGAAGACATATTAAGCAATTTCATGACTTTCAATGAAATAATATTCACTTCTGGTAGAAATCCCAATTTGCAATTAATATACTTCCTAAACCAAAGTATCATAAAATAAACCAGCTTCTTTTATGGCTCCACCTATATTCCAGTTTCCAAATCATTATAGTGGCAAATAACAATGTGAAATGTATCATATTACTCTAGAGGGCTACCACTGCCATTCTTATCTGAATTAAGCTCCACTTATCCATGCACGTGTATATGCTTATTTTTGGTTCTACCCATTGACTTCAAAATCAAGTCCCACTGAAATTAACAGGCTTATCTTTAAAAATACTAACTACTGTATATGTAGAATTGTACAATACAGCTGAAAACATATGTGAATTTTCTGGAAATAAGACTATGCTGTTTTAAGACAAAGATCTAGAAAACAACTCTGGGAGCCTACACACAGGGAAAAATCAGGTCCCATTGGGTTTATCCCACATGTTTTTTCCCCAAGGGATGTTCTTAACAGCAAAATTTCCCAGTCAAGAGAAACAATGCCATCCAACAATGAAGTAACTTGATACTGTTTTGTACAGCTCTTCAACACCTTGGGTTTGATTTCAATAACGCCCTTTGAAGTGTGTGGAACAGGAATAAAGCACCTGACTCCAATTCTTGAAAGCAGCCCCATCATTTCCCATGTTCCCCCTGCAGCTATCACATGACCTAGGAACAAATACACCTGTGTTAAAAAGCTGCAAAGTGTTATTATCTCTGTGCCTCTGAATGCTCCAAATTATATTTTAGGAATCCAATCCAAAGCATTGCATAGCTCTATTGTTTTATAGTCATATTAATGCAGAGCAAATTAGGTAAAAACTTAAACACTTGCTAATTCATTAGTGTGCAACTGGCTATTAGATAAACATGATGAAGCTCCTTCTTTGCACTCCTTATTGAGTTAAATCTATACATGTAGTCCCTATTCTGTGTCCACTTACTGTCCTAAAAATTAATTAAGTGGTCAAGTACAACATACTTATAATCTAAGCCCCCGTGCATGTGACAAATTTCAAAAGCCAGCTACTGTGTTTCTATAACACATCAAACCAGAAACCAAATAACCGCATTTTAACCTTACATGAACCCAAACCCATATGGTTGGTTTATGATTCAATATATCATGTGAACAGAGAAAACTACAGGTAAGAGTAACCTTAGAACTCAGCCAATATATTTGCTTTTTTTTTTTTTTTTTTGTAGAAACCTATCCCTGCTAGTCTATGGACAGAAAAGGGCATACTTACTTTCTCCTTATAGAGCAAGAAACAAATAAGCAAAATCTCTCCACTTCCAAAGATAAAGGTTGGCTACCAAGCCCAACAAAAACATGGGGGCTGCCAGCTCAGACCATCAGTTTAGTAAAAACATTTAGGAAATCCTGTTTCAAGTCTACCTTCAACCATGGGTCAGTCAGTCAAGCTTTATTATTGCAATTACAAATCAAATAGTCTCAGCCATAGGAGATTTAGGGCCAGTCACTCTTTCAGTCCAGCCTTTCTCTCAAAGCTGCTGTTAGGGGAAAAAAATTGGAAGAGGATATGCCATGTAGGTCACCTTCTCCTGGAGGAAAGATAGGATATAAATCCAACAAACAAATAATAAAGATACCAAAATAGACATCATCCTCCAGCCCCCATGAATCCTGCATTCTGGCAGCAACAGAGAATGGCTCCTCCGTTATCTGTTCATAGGTTCTTTAATAAACAAAATAAAAGCAAATCATCAAACTAGGTTTTCATACTGATTAGACATTTCCTGGACAGGTAATAAGGTAATGCACATATGTGTATGTGCACTCTATGCCAAGCAGCTCAGCCTTGATCCCCAAACAAGAAGAGCCAAATGAAATTTGGGGCAACCCACTGTCTAAATAAGTTTGCAAGAGAGCAAATCATTCTTGGGGGCTAAAGATCAGAAACAATAGACTTTCCCCCATCAGCTCCTTATAAACTACTGCACAACTTATTTACCAGCCAAATCTTCTACCTCCTGTGACCTTCATGCACACAAACTCCTCAGATAAGGTACTGCTGCAATCCTTCCAAACTTCCAGAGGCTGTGAGAGAGGGGCAGACAAACGGAGAGACTGCTGGGGACAACAGGTCCGACTGCATCTAGCAACACCCTCTGACTCCTTAAAAAAGGCTGTGTGGTGGTGGTGGGGAGGGATTACTTGTTTTCTCCACCCACATCTGCCAAGTCAATTCCTTATTTCCCAAGTCCTAGCTCCTGCTTTGTTCACACTGCTTTCAAGACAACAGCATAACCTGGTTTACATAACTGGTCCACTTACCCAGTCTGCTATAGGGATCTAACCTACTTTCCAACAATCTGGGAGGTAATATAGCCAAGGTCACTATGCATAAATGTTGGAGAATGGAAAATGCACAAATATGCTGCAGAACCATGTTAGAAGTACATGAACGATGAGTAACATAACAGTTAAGAGATTGAACTGGGGAGACTAAGGTTCAAGACCCACTTCAAACTTACCAGGTAATTGTGGGCCACTCACATTTTCTCAGTGCAGCCCCCCTCAACATTGTGGAAATAAAATTAGGAAACTCCTCTATGTATTACAGCTGCATGGCCCTTTGGAAATAATTTGGAATAGGGGCTCCAGAGAAGGCAGGAGCAGCAGTGTTTTTTTATCAGAATCATGCAGCTGCTTTAAAGAGTTTCAGGCAGGACATAGTACAACACAGAGGTAGAACCACCCACCCCTTTGACATCATCTTCTAAAACCTGTCTATCATTGTCAGAATTACTAAGAGATCCATGAAACTCAGTAGCATTACATTTTTCTTCAGAGATATGCAGTTTACTGGTACAATCACCTTGGTTTCAGTATTTGATTGACAGGCTTTCAAGATTCTGTTATTATACCCTACAACAATATAGTAGCATTCCTGGAATCCTATCAGTGTCCTGACGTGTCCTACCTCAAAAGGCTGACAAGTCCAATATCTAGGGTACCAATTAAACCAGGGAAGGCTCTCTTAGAGAAGAGATTTCATAGAACTGTTTTCTCTCTTGACTTGGTCATTCCAAAACATTAACTTCCTTCTGCTTTAACCTTCCTTTGGTCATACAACTTGTGGGTTTTGGATTGCTGTCTTGCTGCATGACCCACTTTCTCTTAAGCTTCAGTTCATGGACAAATATCCTGACATTTTCCTATAGAATTTCCTGGTACAATTCAGAATTCATAGTTCCATCAATGATGGCAAACTGTCCTGATCCAGAGACAGCAAAGCAGACCCAAACCAGGATACTGCCACATTTCACAGATGGGATAAGATGCTTATGATGGAATGCAATGTTTGCCTTTCACCAAACATAATGCTTTTCATTCAAGCCAAAAAGTTCTATTTTGGCCTCATCCACCCACAGAACATTCTTCCAATAGCTTTCTGGCTTATCCATGTGGTCTTTCACAAGGTATAGACATGCAGCAACATCTTTTTGGAAAGCAGTGGCTTTCTCCTTGCAACCCATGCACACCATTGTTGTTCCGTGTTCTCTTGATGGTGGTCTCAGGATATTCGCCAACACAAGAGATGCCTTTAGTTCCTTAGACATTACCCTGGTGTTATTTCAGATCTCCCAGACCATTACATGCCTTCCTTTTAGCGTGATGTTGTTTGGTTGACCACTCCTGGGGAGGGTAACAAGTATTGAATTGCCTCCATTTGTACACAGTCTGGCTGACAGTGGACTTGTAGAGTCCAAAATCTTTGGAAATAGTTTTGTAACCTTTTCCAGCCTGGTGAGTATCAACATCCGTTTTTTGAGGTCTTCAGAAATCTCCTTTGTTCAAGCCATGACACACTTCCACATACCTGTATTCTGAAGATCAGACTTTGATAGTAAATACCCAGAGTTCTATTCTTTAAATAAGGCAGGATCTCCCACACTCCCACCTGGTTATCATCCCATTGATTAAAACATCTGACTCTAATTTCCCCTTCAAATGAACTGATAATCCTAGAGGTTCACATATTTTTGCCACACACAAATATGTAGTTTTAGATCATTTTCCTCAATGACAAACATAATGTTTTTGACTCAATTGTTTAACTGGGTTCTCTTTATCTAGTTTTATGACTTGTGTGGAGAAGAGACCATGTTTTAGGTCATATTTATGCAGAAATACTGAAAATTCAAAAAGGTTCACAAATTTTAAAGCACCATGTACATACTAGTTTCCCAGATTTTTTAAAAAATCTAAAAGCATAATTGACATTCCAACACATTTGGAGGGAAGCAGGTTGGGAAAGATTGATACAGCATGTTGACTAAAAGACTAAGCTGTGAACTATCAAAAACACTGGCTCATAATGAAGGCTCCTTGGTTAATTTCCTCTCAATATGGAAAAAAAACCCTGATCACCCTGCTTTACAACGTTGTTTTTAAGATCACCAATAAACTATATTTGTATGGTGATTCAAACTCTATACAAAAGCTTAAAAGCAACAAGTAAACAACATCAGTTCAAAGCAATACCTGAAGCTTAGAGGAAAAAGGTAACTAATGTAAGTACAATGAAAAAATGCTGAGAAGTTACCAAAAAAAGGCATTGTGTAGACACACAGTAAATGCTTAAAAACACTTTTGGTGGCAGGTGAGGAAAATGAAAACCCCGCTGAAGATGCTTTTCAGCAGTAATTGGCCTCAATTGCAACAATGCAGCTGCATTGATCCATGACTCTCCTGTGAGCCCCCAAGTGTTCAGGAAGGACAATTCATGTGATATGCAGGTGGTTGAAACCCAGTTCCATTCAAGCTTCTGAGAAAAGTGCTCCTCTGGAAATGAATGAGACAGGCAAGAGCCTATCAGAAGACACAGGACTGAGTTACACAACAAACCTCATTCTCAGCTGAACTCCACACTGCTCTGCACTAACAATGCCAGACGAATACAAAAAGGAAAAAAGAAAAAAAAATGGGTCAAGGAAGAACCCCTCCCTACAACATTTCCAGACTGGCATCAGGTCTTTGAAGAGACATGCAAAGCTCAACAAAATGCTTACAATGTGGTAAAAAAATGCTTTCTTTTTGGTCCAAATAAATTTGACCAGGTGCGAGAAACTCACAAGCCTGGACATCACTCACTTACACAGCTCTTTACTTTTTACAGTAAAACTTTGATTTAATGGACCATTTGGGGGGAAGGAGTATCCACTGTATCTGAATTTATATTTTTGATAATAATTTACATCATTTGCATAATTACAATTCACGTTTTTATGTATTTTGCATCAATTATGTCATTATACAAGTGACAAAATTGATGCAAATAATGTAAATAAATTGTACCAACTGCTCTGTCTGTTGTTTTGGGGTGAAGTCCAAAATAAAAATTTATCCATTGCTTCTGAAGTCCACTGAATGGAGATCTGAGGACCTTTCTTGTACCACAAGCTGTTATTTCCACCATCACCAGCAGTTTTTTCCTTGTGCAAATTGGTCTTTTCCACATAACATGTAAAATAAGTGATTAAATTAAAAATGTTTCTATTATTGATAGGTAGGTAGGTAGGTAGGTAGGTAGGTAGGGAAAAAAATCCTCTCTCATCCCTATGGGTGGTATGTGCCTTCCTCAATCTTGGGTCCTCTACCAGAGGCCTGGGAGTTTGAGGGTTCTGCGCAGTATCTTAGCTGTTCCTAGCACTGTACTCTTCTGGATAGAGAGCTATGTTCTTGATTTTATTTATAAGGAAAAGGAATCTATTTTATATGTACTAATCATGTGAATTAGTATAAAAAAGTAATTTCTACGTATGTTGAAAAGGTAATGTTAAACTTTTGGATCATTTTGAATTTTTAAAATACTTTACAAATAACATCATGCTTTTAGATCCTTTGAACTTTTAAATTTTTTATTAACAAATAATATACTTTTTCAGCATAGGCATCAAATATCATGGTTGCAGTACAGAACTCTAAGACCTTGTAAATTGCAGTGATATCTGAAAAGTAAAATGAGTCACATGAAGATGCTTCTAAATAACTAGTACAGCTAATCCTCCTCATGCAGATTCCTCCAAATGAGCCACAACTGAATACGTTCAGATAAGTCAAAATCACTTAGCAAAATAATTAAACCTTATGACTTAGCATGATGCATAATCTCAATCACTGCCAAATACATCATATGAACTTTGTCACCAGAATACGTAAGACTGGACACTAAAACCTTTATTCTGACTAGGATACTGTCAAAATGAAAAAGATTTTTCCTACTGCAAAAAAGTTTGGTTCCTCTTCCTATTTCAAATGCAGAGTGGAAACTCAATTCCATATTTTAAACGTGGGGTATTGCCATATCAAAAGTTTAGATATGAGATTTCCATATATTAAAATAGCCAGAAATTCTAGTCAAATACTCTTGTTCTGTCAGTTCTGCTTCAGCAATCTAACTTTTAAAATATTGACAATTGTTTAAAAACTTAGCAACAGTTAATTCACTTATAATTGCATTTATATAAGCAAGAGTTAGCCATTTTTGTAATATCATTATGTTCTACAACATTCTTGTGATGCTGAATTTTTAAAATAAATCATTTTCACGTCTTAAAAATAAATTGATTTAAAAGACTAGTCTACTTATAGTCCCAAGGACATTTAAACTACCAACACTTTGCTTTCTCTCACAAATTATCATTAACAATTCAGGGCAAAAAGTATACTTGGAAACCATGGATCGGTTAGTCTGGACTAACCTCATTTGATGATTGAAAATATGAGAATGAATATTGCAACGCTGATTGGCTAGCACAGATCATGCTATGTCTTTCAAACACACAAGTTTTATTCAAGCTGTGTAAAGAAAAAAGCAAGCAGAGCACAGAGCCTTCTGCTGGCATTCTAGAAAGGTAGTTGTGTTAGTCTCTTTTAACAAAAAGAAAGAAGTCTGTGAATCTAGCTTTTCTGGGCTAGATTATACTTCCTCAGAAAACTCAGAATTACATGCGAATATGTGACACATGCATATTTTTCAGGGTGTGAAAATTATATACAGTGAGATCAGAAGGGCTTGCAATATAGGATACAGTACTGTAATTATACAGGTGATGACTTAGGTGTACTTGTATTGATGACTGATACATATTTGTCCCTATTCAAAGGGACAAATATGTATGGAAAGAATTGAATCTCTTGATGAGTTTTACTTCAGCTCTTTCGTGTTGAAGCCTATCTTTGTTCTAAAATTGCCACCTGAAGGTCAGTGACAGAGAAATTTAGGGAGACAGTTATGTCTCACCCGCTCTTTCTTAATATTGTCATGTCTGGTTGCAGAATATTCAAAAAAGACACAAAAATCTATCAATTTGTCTGCCATACAATTCAGTGTGATATATGCCATAATTTATCAGAATAAAAAGAGGCACCTTTCTTATGCCCCTAAAGTTCTGTGATCACACACAAGTTAAAACAAAATAATTGGGAGCTGGCATGCAACAAAGTGCCAACTTCCATCACCATCACTGTCAAGATTGTCTCTGGTCAACGTGATGGTATCTTATCTGTGTTTATTAATTTCATTACATAAATTGTGCTTGTTTCTCCCCCATTCCCACCCCATGTTAATGTTTAGTCTGTGTCACTGATTACTGCTGAACACCAACTTTTCTGCCTTTTGTGACATGGGAATGGAGGATGACCTAAATTTATTACCCCCTGCAATCCAAGACTCTCAGCAGTTCACAATAATGAAAGATATAAAACACCTACAATAAAAAGTTAAAATCATATATTTATAAAATCTGAAGACTATAGTGTGGTCAGCCTACGTGTCATGAACCACTCCAGGCCACTCTAGAACAACAAGTTTTCAATAGTTTCCGAAAGGCCAAAACTGTGTCAACCTCAGTTCATGTGAGAAGGTGTTTCAAAGTAAAAGTGCTGCCATAAAATAGCTAGCTATGGGCCTCCTTGGTTTGTACCACACAGAAATGGGGACTGCCAGCCATTTCTCTCGGACCTACAAGCCCAGCAGGTCAATTCTGGTAGAAGGCGGTCCTGAAGATACTTCAATACCAAGTTATATAGAGGTTCATGGGTAACAAGTAGCAGCTTGAATTGTACTTGGAAGCTGTACAGAAGCCAGTGCAATGCTCAGAGCACAAGTTTCATCTATTCATGGTTGCAAGTGCCAGCTAATAAACAGGACACTGTATTCTGGACTATTGAAACTTCCAGGTGGTCTTCATGGGCAGCCCTATATAGAATGCACTGCAGTAATCCAGCCTTGTGGTGATGAGGATATGAGTTACAGTACTGTTGTGAGGTGCTCCCACCTTAGGGCACACCTTGGCCAAACCTTGCCACCCTAGCCAAACCTTGACAAAAGCCACTCTAGCCACCTGCCCATGAAGCAATAGCTGTAAGTCCAAAGGAACTCCCAAATTATGGATCTGCTTTTTTGGAGATAGCACTATTCCCTGAAGAGACACCAGCACTATTGAGCACCTCAGTGAACAAATAACAGCTCCTCCGTCTTGCTGGAATTCAACTTCAGCCTCTTTTATCCCATTCACACCCAACAGCCTCCGAACACCTCTAGGTACACAGCAGTGCTTTGCCCAAATTACCTCTTTCCCCTTCCATCAGATGGGTGTTTGCTCAAACAACTGTCCAAAGTTTTAGAAATCAGACACCACCTCTGCCTTGTGCTCCATTCTTAGTTACTTTTCTTTCAACTTCAGGAAATGGATATTTTCAAACAGGCAACTACAGCAACGAATTTGTGAATGACAAATGTCAGCCCCACCCACAAGACCATACAATACACTCTTAAAATTCCGCTATACTGAAATTGCTGGGGAATCCTGTCCTATTACCTTAGGCGTTCTTTAAGGTATACCTCAAGGTTCTTCATGCTTTTTCCTGTAGCTAACAGCCAATCAGCAAATGTCAAGCATTAATCCCATGACTCACTGGCTTCTCCATCAGACTGCCACTCAGTTGTTTTCCTGCCTTGCTATGTCCCTTGGAAATCATTACATTAAGACAAAAATAAAAAGGCTGCATCACCAAAATCAGAATATATGTCTATGTAAGTAAAGCTATGTATTCTTCTTCCCTTCCAAGTTGGGGGCCAGGGGGGAGAATGTAATTCAGAACTACTTTTAAAAAGAATCCACTGTTTTCCATTTTCAAATAGTAGCTTAGAATAGTAAAATAAATATGGGAAGATAGGAGGTGCTGTGGTTAAATCCAAGCAGGGAAAAGTTCTCAGCATCTGCACCACTGGGCAGAAATTCATACCAGCATGAAATTGGCTACTGCCATCCTGCCCCCGTAGGCATCCCCGGGGGCAGGTCAAAATCAGCAAGATGGCTGATGGAGTGTCAAAATGCAAGCCCCAGCCCTTTTGAACATTATGTGACATTGATACATCGTGGGGCAGGGCTTGCATCACAGCCCTCTGTCTACCATCTTACTGATTCTGACACCCATCCCTGCAGGTGCCTGTTACTATTTATAATGCACTGCACGTATCTGAATTTTCTCCAAGGTAAGAGTGACAATAAATTACACACCTCAAGGCTGCTCTTAGATGACACTGAAATAAGGGGGAAAACATTATTTAACACAATTCAGACAGAATATGTAAGCCTGTCTATCTAATGGGCTAGGGATGTGATGAAGGCAACAACTTTGGGACATGGCAGGAAAAAGTGCTGTGAAGGCATGTTTGCTGTTGTTAGGTACAAGTGAGGAAAAGAACAGATACCTAGAAAGAATGAAATGAGTGTGAGCGCTTCATGAATTGCCAGTTTATAAGATCATGGCAAACAGGTAGAAATTACCAGCCACAGCATGATCTAACAAAAAGACCAGTCTTAGTCTGACCACCACATTTCCAATTTATTTCTGTAAGTACCTGCCTATTTTCCTTCTGCGTTTTTAATCTAAATTATAAGATTCTTCCTACCTCTCTAAATTATAAAAATCTTCCTACCTCTCTTAACTTTCACCAACTTGTGATCTCCAGATCACTAGGTTACAGCACCTAAAATTCTCAATCAGTACTGGGCACCCCTCAGTTTACCCATGTTACATGGCTGCTGCACTGGCTTCATTTCTTTCTGAGTGTCCTACATGGCAGAGGGCCAGATTATTTCTTGGACTACCTCTCCTGGAGGGTATCTGCCCATTCCGTTAGACCAGGCAGGCTGGGCACACTCCAAGTTCCGTTCATTAAGTGTTGCTATTTAGTGGGACCTAGGAAGCGTGCCTTTTCTGTAGCAGCCCTGCCCTGTGGAATACCGTTCCCCCAGGATCCAGCAGACCCCCATCCTTTTAGCCTTCCGAAAAGCTATAAAGGGCTGGCTTTTCCCCCAGGCACTGGGATAGGGTGAGGTTGGAACCCAAGGATTGTATAGATCAGGGTCCACAAACTCTTCAGCTCCTTCATGAACTTTCAGATTGTTCATCGACCCCCAAACATTTATTGTATGAAAATAATACAGTGGTACCTCGGTTCACGAACTTAATTCATTCCGCGACTCTGGTCGCGAACCGAATTGGTCGTGAACTGAATCAAATTTTCCCATAAGGTTCAATGTAAATATGATTAATCCGTTTTGACCCCTCCGAATTTGGTCGTGACCCGATTTTTGATCGCGTCCCGAATCAAATTTCCCCATAAGGTTCAATGTAATTACAGTTAATCCGTTCTGAACCATATGTTGTTGTTTTTTAAAACCGCAAAAATATGACACAAAGTACAGTACAAAGAGAGAGAAAGCTAACCTTGCTCGAGGTGACTTCTGGCGTGGAGGACAGGAAGGCGGGTGGGGAGGCGGTTATTGCTTGGAGGGAGAGTCCCCCTCCCTACAGGAAGCCGTGACCACGTGTCATGGGAGGGAAAATGGCCGTGGATCCTGTTCGTCACCCGATGCGGAGTTCGCGAACGGAGGCAAAATTTTGCAACCGGAGCTGTTCGTGAACCGAATTGTTCGTGAACAGAAGCGTTCGTGAACCAAGGTACCACTGTATTTAACATGCCTTTTTACTCAAACTGTCGGCGCACAGCTGTACTGAGACCCCAAAGGATAAATTGACTCCTACCAATCTTCCATCATTTATTGACCACCTATTGACCCCCAGTCATTTACTGACCCCCTTTTGACCCCAGCCATTTATTGACATCTTGGGTAGTCCCATCAACCCTTGAGGGTTGATACTGACCACTCTGGGGAACCCTGCTATAGATTAATGGATTGAAGATGATAGATTAGGTGCCTGGTTTTCTTGTTTTCGCTTTTATTATTGTTCTGAGCCACCCAGAGTTGTGTTTTACAAGTTGGGTGGCCACATAAATCTTATAAATAAATTGACAAACCAATAGCCATTTTGCTTAGGAATTGTGGGAGTTTTACTCCAACTATCTGGATAGTACTGGATCGAAAAAAAAATCTGTAATAATTTTTATAAACACTCATTACTGCAGTCAGTTGGTTTATTTATAAACATTACTACAGTAGAATTCCCCTCTTTGCTTCAATACTGAAATTCTAAACCAGAAGGTGGAAGAAGTGATAACTGACTCTGATTTAACCCAATGACTTACATCAAAAGCTAATCCTGTTGATGGCCAGGACAGATGTCTGCAGTTGCAGGGACAGGAATGATTGGGGGTGGGAGGCACAAAACACTTCCTAAAAGTACAGGACGGCTAGTTGATAGCAAGAATCAAGGGCTTCCACATTTTAAGAAATTACACTTCACTCTCCTGGTTCAGCCAAGTTTTAACAGCCTCATTGCAATGTGTTTCTACGGGGCCCACACTAGCCTCGGAACAGTAGGGAGCTGGGTAGAAATCCGTTGTCCCGATCCGTTTCTCCACAGCTCATTCAGCCCTCACTCGCTTTACTCAGCCCTCGTCCCCTCGTAAGCAGCCACGGGTTTTCTAAACCACGTGTGGCTCAGCCCTCTCACATGCCGCGGGCGGGGTTCCAGAGCCACCAAAATCGTTCCCAAACAAATCGCGCGACCGAAATACCCAACCCATTTCCCGCCGCGCGCGCAAATTGGTGTTTTTCCGAGCCGAGCGCAGGAGGAAGGCGCGGCTCCGACCACAAGCAGCCGGCAGACCCACGTGAGCAGCCGAGAACGCAGCCGGGCCAAAGCAGAGGCCGAAGCGGGCGCCGGACCGCGGTCACGCGCGCCTTTTGTCAAGGAAAGGAGGGAAAGGGTGGGGGGAAGCAGGCTCACACGGCCCCTGCAGGTGTCAAGCCTGAAGAAAATGCGTATCAGCGGGAGTTAACACCGCGAGACCACATACAGCGTTGAGGAACTGGAGCGTATTCCCCGTTTTAAGAACAGCATCCTCCTAAGTAAACGTCGGCGTTGCAGAGTCCGACTGCCCGCTCAGTGCAAGAATCCAAATTAAAGCATCCCTAACCGATGGCTGTGTTACAGCAGGTGGCAGCACCTGGTGGGCCTGGCTAATCTCAAAAAGCTAAGCAGGTCCAACAGGTTAGTTCATGGACAGGAGACCACCAGGAAATACCAGGGCTCTTGGCAGTTGGAAAAACATTGGAGAACAGCAAACTATTGTCATATGGTTGATAAGAAAGTGCAACTTTCAGGTCCATTCAGTCACCAGGCCCAAGTTCCACTTGAGTTATCGCTGTGGCAAATGGCTGTCTAGCCTTTGAAGACACAAAGTGAAGGAAGGAGAGCTCTTGTGCTCCTTGGTAATGGGTGCCACTACTGAACTGCTATTATTGTTTAAATGTTAAGGACAGATTTCTAACTGCCTTCCTGTAACTTAAAAATGATTATTCTGTGCCCTGGAATGATAATGGATGAGTCAGGGCTTCTGTAATGCCCTTCCATGTACTTAGAGGCTGGGTTCATAACAATGTGCTACAGGGTTTTATAGTCTGGTCTGTGAACTATAATGCCTCAGTACAGATAACACAGCGAGCCAAAATAAAGCAAACTAAATTATGGCATGAATCCCTAATTATGGGGAGACTGGGTAAATAATAGTGTTATTGGTTACATTTTCTTCCAAAGCACTAGACTTGCGTTGAAACTGACCAGCACTGTCGTTCTCATTGAATACAAAGACTTATGAATACTGGGGATAAGATGTAACATCAGAAATATTTCCAATGCTAGAAATAATCAGAAGTCTCAGCTCTAAAGAATAAAGTCCAAAGGTTTTGCAAATCTAAAGAAAATATATATTTAGACTGCCAGTTTAGAACTGCATCCATAAAGAATTGATCTATCTGATAGTTTATTTTTATATGTTCTTTGTTTTTACTTTTTAAGATATCAGCGGAATGACAACAGTATAAAGGTTACTTTATTTCATTCTGATTGTTTATTATATTTAATCACAATAAACTTATGGAGAGATGTGAAGTCAGCAGTATTCAAGGGAGTGAAATGGCAGGAGATGTTGTTTTGAATTTGAGTGATCCAGCAAAGGAGGTAGATTCAAATAGCAGCAGCCTATGAAGAATAAAATATGCCTATGCTATTTTTTTAGTTTTCTGTTCCACCTTTTTAACAGACCCCAAAATATTATCATTGGATACATAAGTCAGTAACATAAAACAACAATACTTGTGAACTGTATTCCACACAGCAATCCTGAATGTTCCACAATGGACATGCTAAAATACTGGATATATGTGGTGATTTATTATGCTTCCAAAGGCATACCCGTAACTGTTAATACAAGAAAGCCACATTTCTTCTATTTAAAAAATGATATTCAAAGAAAAAGATTTAATCACAATAAAGCAAACTAAAGGGTTTTAAAAGACCCTTTAAACAAATGAATACCTGGGGCCATATGTAAAAAAAAATATTACTTGAAAATGTATTCGAATCCATGTCCTTCAATAATGTACCACTGAAGTGCATTCAACTGATAACTATTGTTAGTAACTGCACATTTGTTAAAACCAAAAACATAACGTTTTGGCACTTCATTGTATCTTTTTCCTAGATAGCTTATTTAACGCACAATTCCAGTTATGTATTCTAGCCAGCAACGGTTTTTGGGTGGAGTAAACCAGACAAACAGGTAGCACCGCAAACAATAGTTCATACAAGAATAGCAGAAATGTGCTATCCTTACCTCCGAATCACCTTGAATGTGGTTGCCGATGGAATGGGAAACCTTATTTCCTGGACTGAGCCGCGCTATTACTGTTACTGCTGTTATTATGTTTATTACTCTTAAAGACACATCTTCCTGAGCACCGCAAGAGGAAAGACCCCGCGGGGGAACCGCAAAATCCAAGCACAGAAGAAGGCGGGTCTTCGGGTCTTACGACAGCCGCCGCTCTGCCCCCAGGACTTAACAGGCGGAGCGGCAGCCAGTGAAAAGCCGCAGGAGCTAAAGCGGCGGGGCAGAAGGTTCCCTCCTCCCGGGTCAAGCGTAACTCGAATAAAACCGCGCGGAAGCTCCACCTTTCCATTTCTGTGACATTTATACTGCTTTGGCCCGTGAAGGGGCGCCAGCAGCATTTGTAAAGTCTCATCCTAAAAACACCTCCGGCAGTAGGGCATACGCACCACGTAAAGGGTACAATTTTGCCCCTCGTGTGGCTCCTTGAATCCCTTCTCTTTAGTGGAGTTTAAGCAACCTACGATTTATTGCCGCAAGCGTCAGGAATGGGCTGAATCACTCTCTATGTTCGCATAATGTGCTGATCCATGGCTGACTCAATTGCCCGGAATTGATCGAGCCTATCTATACTGGCCAGGTTCACACGACACGCTGAGCTACAAACCGATTTAAGCACAGCATCTTGTGTAAACCCATCCAGAGAGTCCACTATCCTACCGGAACGACGTTCATATTTTTCAACGGCACAGATCCAACTCTCAATTGATCTAAATCAGAAGTAGGAATTCACTTCATACTTTTTCTACAGGTCCCTCCATTTCAGCTTTCCCTGAATGGCCCAGATCCTCCGCACGTTTGATTCGACCCCAGAGAATTCAGGGGCTGAGTTCGCACACGTCAGACTTACCTAGAGCTAACCATGGTTTACTCAACCCAGTTTCTCAGAACTTTAACCACTCGAACTGGGCGCATACCACACGGTAGCCGATTAAGAGGGGCTTGGCTACCATGCAGTCCTGTATATTTTGCGAACACGGCCAAGAAGATTTACTTCCGAATAAACATGGACGCGGTGAGCCACGTCCTCCCCAGTAAAAACAATTCGGGTGCCACAACCTTGTCACCAGATCACCTAGCCAAACCAAAGCCGAACATTTCTCAGAATTACCAACAGAGTTTAGCTCTTCGGAAATGATTCCAAAACTCAGTTAAGTCAACAGCACTCGTTCCCTAATAAATGGCCTCTGGATGGGAGCCGCAGAATCCAATGTGGCATGTATGATTCAGGAGGAGGAAGCCCCACTGAAATCACTAGGGCTTGCTCCCCAGTGACCACCGCCCTCACGCCCGTGCCCAGATGTACCCAATTCACGCGCCTCTCCATTGCGTCCCCAAGTCCTGCTTTCGCTGCGGCCGGAGAAGCAACTCGAACCGGGCGCCCCGCTGTCCTCCGCCGCGGTTCCCGCCTCCTAGACTCGAAATGGCGCTCAAACGGTGTCTGGCTCTTCAAAGGGTCAGTGCCGACGACGGCGCTCCCCCGGACGTGGCTCTTGCTGAGGCAAGTCCATCGAAGTCAGTCGGCTTCGCTATCCGGGAAGATCGTGTCGGCTGGCCGCGGTGAAGCCGGGTCCTCGACGGGCGGACCCGCTGGCTGGCTGTGCTCGTCCCCACGCTTTGCTGAATAAATCACAATTCGCAGTGGTCGCACAGCACATTAAACCATAGTTTACAGAGCAGAAGGACCGGATTCGTTCGACGCGCTGAATCACAAGCAGGATTGCGGTATGAACTGTGAATTAGGTGTAAGGTACAATGTGTCCTGAGAATCCAGGCAATTGAATTAATTCCGCTCTCTTTGCTTATGTGAGCCATTCTTCTCATGCTGTTATTGGGCCACGCCGTGGCAGTTTTCAGCAGGGGAGCTGTACGTGCCCGATTATGGTTGCAATCCCTGACGCGCTTACCCGAGAGTAAGGCAAAATGAAATGTACTTTTGAGAAAGTGACTGCCCTACTGCCCGTGTACCTTTTGGCCCCACTCTTCCACTTCGGCTGTGGCATCGCCCTTTTAAGTGAAATCTACACTCAGTGGCTCAGGGGGTGGAGCAAGCTAAAATTGGTAGTAGGCCGCCGGTCGTTCTTACGTTACCATGCCTGCTTATTCTGCGTTATTGTATTATAATACATGCTTATTTTGCATATTGTATTACAATACTTGCTTATTTTCTACACTCGCAACTTATCTGTCAGTAAACTGGGTTCTAAGCCGGTTTACCTGTCACATTAACACCCATCAAATCATGTCACAGTGCAAAGCAGCAAAGAAACTTGCTTGGCCATGCAGAATAAAACAGTATCTGCTTATTGCAGGAATATGTAACAATTAGAAGTTCAGGAAAATCTTTGCGCTGAGTTTGCTATGGCAGAGTCCCCAATTTGCAAAGAGGTGCAGTTCCCTTCCATCAGGTTTAGCGGGCGGTCCCGCGGGGAGGATGAGAGAGAATTGCTGGGAGACGGCAAGGCATTGGCTCTTTTGTGGCTTAACAGAAGTGAGCTTTCGGAATCCGAAAAATGGATACAGCAACGAAGGGGGATGAATAAGAAATTGGGGGCGGGGGGGGCGAGAGCTGGCTCCTGGCCTGGAAACTGTAGGCATGTAAACTCTATGTTCTGTTTTCTAAAAGAGCAAAAAAGTTTTTAAAGAAAAAGCCCTGTGTTCAGTGACTATTCTTGCAAGGAAAAAAGGGTGTGTGTGTGTTTTTAAGCAAATAAGCTCCCGGCTCCACATTTACACATTGCTCCACGGTATGTGGTCTCTGCCGTGGATGACGTCTGTGCCGAATGAACTTGCTGTGTATTCAGGCCCCAAGCTCTATCATCATACCTGTTCATATGATCAGCAGGGGATTTGGGTTTTTTTTTAGGTTTTTTTAAATTTCAGCTTTATTATTTTTATAAATAATTGAAGGCAGCAAACATACCTGATACTCCTTCCTCCTCCTGTTTTCCCCACAACAACAACCCTGTGAGGTGAGTTGGGCTGAGAGAGAGGGACTGGCCCAAAGTCACCCAGCCAGCTTCCATGCCTAAGGCAGGACTAGAACTCAGAGTCTCCTGCTTTCTAGCCTGGTGCCTTAACCATTAGACCAAACTGGCCCCAGCTAAGAATTTCAGGGATGGCAAGTGGTCCAGAAGCTCAGCCGGTGCACCAACAGCAGCTAGCAGGAAGATCCCCTTTTAAAAAATAATAAACAGGAAAAAAATCATAGAACTGAAACAGCATTGATCATGCTTGCCAATTACCTCTAGCATGATTGGGATGGAGTAGTGCATCCATCCTTGCTCTTCTTGACCTCTCAGTGGCTTTCGATACCCTCAATCACGGTATCCTTCTGGATCAGCTCCGGGGGCTGGGGGTGGGTACCTCTGTATTGTCCTGGTTCTCCTCCTTCCTCCAGGGCCATTTCCAGTGGATATTGATCAGGAGCGAGAGGTCCCACCCTTGGTCCCTGCTTCGTGGGGTTCCACAGAGCTTGGCACTCTCTTCACTTCTGTTTAACATCCACAGGAAACTACTGGGGGAGGTTATGCTGATGATACTCAGCTTTACATCTCCGCAAATTAAGCGATGCTGCGAGGTCTGGATGGGGAAAACAGGTTTCAGCTCAGCCCTAGCAAAACTGAGTGGCCTTGGGTTTTGGGGCCTCCTAGTTCCAGGGACTTAGCACCCCTTGTTCTGGATGGGGTGGCACTGCCCCAGACAGACCTTGTACGCAACCAGGGAGTCCTCCTGGACTCATGAATCCTATCTGAAGAACTTCATGTAGTGCACCAGTTTCACCTGTTTCTGGACCAGGAGGCTCTACTCTCGGTCACTCATGTCATGGTCACCTCCAAGTGGATTACTGTAATGTGCTGTATATGGAGTTGCCCTTGAAGAGCATCCAGAAGCTGCAGCTGGTGCAAAATGCAGCCATGTGGGCAGTTATGTGCACTCTCTGATCAGCACATATTACATCTCTGCTCTGCGAGCTGCATTGGTTGCCAGTTTGCTTCTGGGTTCAATTCAAGGTGCTGATAATGACCTGCAAAGCCCTGCATGGCATGGGGCCGGGTTATTTGAGGAACTGCCTCTCCCCAGTTACATCTACCCGTCCCATCAGACCCAGCGAGAGAGGCATGCTTCAGGTCTCGTCTACTAAGGAGCATCATCTGACAAGACCAATCAGTGGTTATGTTGAATGCTGTGAATGTTGTTTGTATTCAGCTGCTGCAAATGTTTTATGGTTTTAATAGAGTTTTATCATAACTTTATATGTTTTGATTGTTTATATTTTGCTGTTTGAAAATATAGCATTCCAATCATCAAGTAGCTAGAAAAGTACGGGAAAGATGGGCTTTATTCTGTCATAATAAAAGGAAACAAAGAAAAGTGATTACAGGAATTAAAAAGTATTAGCAGTTTTCATGATAGTGATCCATAATGTCTTACAGTGCCATTTGGCCATTGCTATGGCAATACAAAGTACAAACAGTCCTCTACTTACAAATTTTCAAATTATGAACTTTCGCTGATACGAACAAACCTCCAACAACTCCAACAATGAACATCCCGAAAGGAAGGTCTCGGAAGTTTACGGCACACATGCTTATGTATGTGGCGCATCATAAACTTCTGGATGTACGTATGCATCATGCCATAAACTTCCAGGCGTATGTATGTGGTGCGCCCTGGTTGGACTTATGAACAAAATGGACTTACGAACAGCCTCTTGGAACGTAACCTGTTCATAAGTAGAGGTCTGTATTATTGGTACGTTGACACAGTGCCAGCTAGAGTATGCTATAAATCTCTAGGATAGAAATGGCCATTTGCCACATAGGCATAATGGGGTGCTTCAGTCAAGCGGGTTTGGGGGCCAGTATGTATATGGTATACAAAAATTAGTTTTCCAGCCATAGCGTCCACCAGCAGACCATAGAAGTTAAATGAGACTGGCTGATGTGGGTTTTCTGAGCTGTGTGGCCGTGTTCTGGAAGTTTTGGTTCCTAACGTTTCGCCAGCATCTGTGACTGGCATCTTCAGAGGACAGAGGACCTGTCTGCGCTCCTGTCCTCTGAAGATGCCGGTCACAGATGCTGGCGAAACGTTAGGAACCAAAACTTCCAGAACATGGCCACACAGCCTGGAAGACCCACATCAGCCATCGTATTCTGGCCGTGAAAGCCTTCAGCAATACATTAAATGAGACTATCAGATACTCTCCTATAAAGGCTGATAATCTACCTTAAAGACATACAGTTATTTAGAGGATGGGGAGATACACTTCTTCACTAGAAGAGATGTAGTAGTTTTCTTGGTCAGTTCTTAATTTTCAATGGAGGGGAGGGGCAGGGCAGGGGTAGGGAACTTTAGCTTTTGAAAACCTAAATGGATTCCAAAAAGAAGCAAATGTTCTAATCTATTGTGATGGAAGGGACTTATGAAGGCCACGCTCAGGGAGATAAGCGTGTCCTTAGCCCCCAACAGGAGTGTGGGAAGTTCAAGAAGATGAGGCTGGCACCTCCCTAAGAAATTCATGGTGTTGTGGCTGGCTGGCTTGGGAACTAGGGTTCAGTCTGGGGAGATTTCTGTCTGGAGGTTGTAGCTAATAAATGCAACAGAACTGTATTTGCATTGTCTCTTGGAGTTCTTTGGGCTGAACCTGACACCTATGTACATTCAGAGTTCAGGGACTGAACATGTAACTAAAAAAAAAACACATTGTGACTTGACATGCCATAATGTGGTTTGTTTAGTTACATGTTTCTCTCATGTTCTTGTACAGGAGTAAAAAAACCCTCTGGATTTATTTTATTTATTTGATTTACTGTATATAGCTGCCCCTCTCACACAAGTGACTGGATGGCTTACATAAACCTACCAAGCATAACCCCCCAATGCCCAAGGATAAACAATGACCCCACTCACCATCAATAGTAAACCTGACCCAAATGCCTGGGAAAAATCCCCGGAACTGGGCGGCCTTAAACCCACAGTGACTGACTTGCCGGGGCCAAGCCAAAACCTGTTCTCCCCCATCCAGAACCTCACAGCCTCCAGGCACTGGGAAAAGATTTTGACAGCATCACTTGGTTGCCCAAGGAGGAAATATATAATTGGGTATCATTGATGCACTGGTGATCCCACACCCCCTGCCAATGGATGACCTTACCCAGTGGCTTCATGTAGATGTTAAGCAGGAGTGAGGAAAGGGTAGAGCCCTGAGGCACCCCACAAAGCAGGGGCCTCAGGCTTGACCTGTCTCCCCACCAACACCTGCTAGAATTGGCCCTGGAGAAAGGAGTAGAACCACCATAACATGGTGCCTTCCACTTCCAATCCCCTAAACTAGGCCAGAAGTAGAACAATTGATGGTATTGAAAGCCACTGGGAGATTAAGGAGGGTCAGGATGGATGCACTACGCCCATCTCGAGCCCACCAGAGGTCATCTACAAGTATGATCAGTGCTGTCTCAGTACTATAACCAGTCCTGACTGACTGAAAAGAATCCAGATGGAGAGATCTCTCTCTCTCTCTCTCTCTCTCTCTCTCTCTCTCTCTCTCTCATATTACATAAACATACATACAGACTCAGGATATATGTGTGTGCGTGTGCGTATACACCCACACACCCACATATACACACACTTGTATTCTTTTATTACTTATAGCATGTAGCATGCTTCATTAATATATGGCTGTTTTAAAGGTACAATCAATAATTTTAACATCCTCCCAGCAGACACTGTTAAATGTACAAGAATAAAGTAGAGTAAGGCAACTTCCAGGAGTGCAGTGCATGGCAATAATTATGGGAATACCACTCATGTGTTCATGCTATATTTGCCAAATAAAAATATATCCATGGGAATTCACAATGTTAATAAATAAAGAATTGGATGCATTAGAAATAATATAGACGGTGTTGGTGTAAATGTGAATAGAGCATCCAGGGACCTTTCTCATTCCCTTTAGTTGCTTCTTTTTTTCCGTTTAATTTAATTTCATTATACAACATACTTGTGAAAGCCGTTCCAGGTGTTTGTGTGGATGCACGGCATGGAGGTCCTGATGTTTTGTTTGTCACTGTCAATTATTGTATTTTTATCGTAGCAACATTTTACAGATTGAGCTGCTTGATCTCGGAGGCTGAGATAAAAAATTAGGCTCATCATTTCCTAGGCATATAAATCAAATGGAAAATACATTGAAATTTAATTAAAATGGCCTGTTTTTTATATTCTCTCTCTTATTAGCCACCTGTGTGCATCCAGGACAGAATATAAACTGTACATGCCTTTTAAAAATATACTTGACTCCACTTTGCAATAAACTTCAGTCATCCTGGCTTCGAGGCAGCTTTTTATCTTCCAGTTTCAAACATGAGGGACGTAATAACCCTGCTAGGTAAGAAGTGGGATCTTAATGTAGTATTTTGTTTCTGAAGCCCACAAACAGCCATGAAAACAATCACTCTCTCTCCAGTAACTGTAGGTGCTGCTGAAAAGGACATACAGCCAGCTGTACATGAGACAACTGCCTCTGCTGGCAAATGCCAGGGTGGGACAGGTTGAATGTTGAACAGCTGTTTCCCTGTTCCTCTCTTCTGTGCAGTGAGGACATGGTTCCTTTCCTAGCATTAAAGAAAGACTTATCAGTCCAGTTAGGTTTTGTACATGGAACAAGAGAGGGAACTATCTTCAAAACATATTTAATTGGACATCCACAATGGTTCTGAAACCGAAAGGTTGCATAGATCTATTTATAGATTTAGCTTCCTGTACAATTCCCTAGTATAAGTGTATTAGGAAGAAAGCACCACTATATTCAATGTAGATTTTGGAATTAGTCGAAATCTTTGTATTCTCAAGTCTTCTAGGTCCTTGAGCAGAATAGGGACTGGTGTGATTTAGACCTGAATGTATAAAATACTGAATTACTTTTCTGCCGCATGTCATGTGCCTCTTCCTCACTGTAACCATGTCAGGTTGCCAGATTTCTCTGATGTAGAGCTATTAGCAAAAATAAATTATAGCGTTTAATTAAATAAATAAATCCCAACACAACAACTAAAGAGTTCTTTATACCTGTGAAACAGAAAGTTAAACCGCTCATTATGAACATCTTGGCATCATGTAGCAGGAAAAATAAAAGCAAGGCCTAAAAAATAAATTGTCATCTCATGTAAATAATCTGAATGGAACAGTTTCCAACTGCAGTGCAAATCAGTCCTAATAAAATGACTCTGTTGTAGTAGACAGATTCACCCTGTTTGTGTTGATTTATAACTCAGCTGGATTGATGATTGACCCTGGTGGAGTGATTCCAAGTTGATTCTTTTGACTGACCTTGAATTTACACCATTTTTGTTTTAACAGTTGTAGTAGAGAGATTGAAAGAAAAAAAAACAGTTCACACCATTATATCTGAAAATAGGATCTACCTCAAAAATGTGAATACTGCAGAATGCACAAGCATGCTCCAGACATCATTTCAGAGGGAAACATCTGCATCTCTATCACTCACCATTCCTCCCCTTTCCTTTTGAGATATCAGGCACCAGTTTTCATTCCAATCGTTTGTCTGTGAAATCTCTTGCATCACATCTACTATTAGAACTGCCTGCCCAGCAAATAAACCACTCTGGACTCACATTTTGTCCTTTCTTAACCTGGCACCCTCCAACATGTTGGGATTGCAACTCTTAGTCCTCAATAAGCCTAAAGATATCTGGGAACTTCTAGAACTGCACTTCCAACCCATCTGGCTGGGAAAGCTGCTCTTAGAGATAAACAGCCTAAAAACCACCGTGCAGGGTAAAATAAATGGTTCACCTAGCTCCATTAGAATAGGAGAGAAGTTCTGCTGGATCACATGTTCAACCTAGCTGGCATCATATTTACAACATACAGCATCTAGAAACTTTTGTGAAGCCCAGAAACACAGTATTCAAGGCTCTTCCACAGGGGGTATAGTTCCATCAGTGAAGCAAGACGACTCACCCCTCCTGCCATCAGATCTTGGCCTCCTCCTGTTTCATTAGCGGAGTACTGTATACATATGCTGAGACTCCAAAAGAATTCTAATAGTTTGCTGGGCCAAAAACTTCCCTATCCATAACTCTTTCTAAAAGCTATACTAATTCTTTGTCAGCAACAACTGGGGGATCGTTCTAATTTTAATCAGTGTTTCAACCAATTTATCTGAATGTTTGAGACAGATACTCCAGTAAAGATGCCAGATTTCCTGACAAGATGTATATTTTTTTAGAAGACCAATAATTGACATATGAATCTTATATTAACTGAGTTCATACACTGCACTAAATCATAATGTGGTTTTTTCAGATTTGATATAGCATGATGTTAGAATCCAGCCATTCTGGCTTATAGCATAGGATGATGTATGAAATCAGCCATTGGGCAACAAATAGTGCTTTTAAAATATGGCTTAGCAGGATGAGTGAACCAAGCCAAAGACATGGAGGAATAAACCTGACTTCCATGGAAGCAAGATAAGATACAAAGGGATGATTACTTTGCATTACTAAGCATGCTGGCCAGACCAGGGATTAAAGCCATTTGTTTCTGGTGAATGAATGTGAAGAGGCTGGATTTAAGGGCTCTCGAGTGTATGTTTGCATTTGTTAATTTGGTGGAGAATGGTAGTCATTTTGTTTGGTTTGGCCAGAGTTTGTGCTCTTTATTTCTTTGAGCATCTGAGCAGAACTTTCAACTTAAAAAAAGTATCCCATCCTTTATAGCTTTATTGATCCTCCAGGCTGAGGTCCTAGAGGATTCCACAAAAAACAGCTATTTCCATGGAGTTCATAGCAAATAGGAAAAGGGAGGTGAAATGGTATCAGAGAATATGGTGGAGTAGACTATGGGAGAAATGGAAAATGGTGCCTGCAACATTTCACAAGTTCTATATTTATGGAAGGAACCTCACTAAAGCAATATGAAAAGCTAGGGCCTGCAATCTAAAAGGCAATTCACAAAAGCTGGCTTGCAGGAGGGGAGGGTTATAGAGATTCAAATTCCTCAACATCAAGTCTTCTTTGTATTTGATTTATTACTCTGACCCCTTGCCCTAAGTTTGACTTTGAGGATGAAGCCACAAGACTTGAAAGTTTAATTTCAAATTAGGGTAAACTCAAATTGGTGAAATACACTAGTTTCCATCTGCTTACAGTAGGATTCCCATATGTACAGTAGGCTAGATGGCCATTAGATGGCAGGAGAGAGATACATAAAACACTTTTGGTACCATCTATTGGCTGCCTCAATTTCTGCAGTCCAGATATGGCAATTTAGCCTAAAAATAAGATAACTTCTTTGTATTGTTTTTTCTTCTTTTCTATTTTTCTTTTACTTCTTTTCCCTTTCTTGCACTTTTAGCCTTCTGTTTGATTCCTTTCTTTTTCTTTTCTTTTTCTTACTTTATATTAGTTTGTATTAGTTTTTATCTTCCTTTTCAAAAGTCTTTTATATATATATATATATAGATAGATAAAGGGGACGCGGTGGCACAGCGACTTAATGACACTGAAAGTTGCCGGCCAGAAATGGTCGACGCTTCAGCGGTTCAAGTCCAGCCTTCGCGTTAACAGGGTGAGCTCTTGTTTCCTCCCCAGTTCCTGTCAACCCAACAATTTGAAAACTCACGTGAGTAGATAAATGGGTACTCTCACTCCGGTGGGAGGAAAAATGCTGGCGGCACCTTGCAAAAAGGAGTCGGGGGCAGTTGCCGGTAAGCCGTGTGCGCCCAAAAAGGGCGCAAAGCAACGGAAACCCCATCTCCTGCTCTCACCAGCTGGGCTCTGCTCTAGGAAGGAGGCACTGGCAAACCACTTCTGAAACACCTTGCCTTGAAAACTGCAAAGGACTTGTCCAAAGCAGTCACTGCAGAGTTGGTAACGACTGAGCGCAGATTTAAAAAAAAAAAAAAAAAAAGATAAGTGGGACCATGCCCTAATTCTGTTTCACTTCATTTTTAGTACTGGGATGAATTATGTGGGACAGTGAGGAAGATGAAGCAGTAGCAGCAGCATCTGATGGAAAGACAGGACACAAATTTAACACATCAATAAATATCTTAAATAAAAAGCTAGAGACTTTTTTCCCTCAGGAAACTCACTTTTAGTGATTGTTCAATGTTTGAAAGAGGCTTTATAAGGTGTTCCTACTTAGGCTGCTAAATCCCTACCTGGCATTTTGAATTTTATAGTGGAAAGCTATTGCGTAGCACAAAAAAAGAGAGCTGGTATTAGCAACAGGCCCAAGACTAGCACTGAGCATACTGAGGTCAGTACCCGAGATGCTAGGAATTGAACTGAGACCTTCTCTATGCAAGCACACGCTTTATTAGGTGATATTCGTTCCCTGCTGGGGTTCTGACTCTGGCTCTGCTTTTGTTTCCCCCCAAAATTATTTCACATATTCTCACATATGCACAAGCAAGAATTTATATTTATATATATATATATATATATATATATATATATATATATATATATATTTCATATTCTACATGGGCACAAATCACTTTCTCTTCCTCACAGTAGATAATCTGGGCATGATTCCTCCAAGAGGGAAGCTACTTTCATGGAGGGAAGGAAAGGACTCACCTTTGTTCCTCCTCAAACCCACATGAGCCAAGGGTTCATTCCTTGCTGGCATAGCCCACAATGCTGGAGCCAGAATATTAAGAGCAGCAGGGAAATGAAAGATGCCAATGGCAAACTCACAAAGAACTCTAGCAATCCCACACTAAACAATCTGCCTCCCCCAACAACTCGGGAGCAGAAGGGACAGCAGTGAGGTCTGCAAAGGGTGACTCAGCACCATAGATGTGAAGGGAATGCAGATGCTGTTCAAAGCTTCAGAGATGCTCTTACACACACACACACACACACACACACACACACACACCAAAGTGCCTCACTGTCGAGGACTCCACACTTATAATTATACACACAGAGGCAACTCTGGGTTTTGCAAGAATTCAAGGCAGAAGGTCAGGCAGAGTTATTCTCTTATACCTTTTGTTTCCCCCACAAAACTGTTTTAAGACTTCTCACTGCAAAATAAATGGTTTAAAAATCAGGCAATGACATAGTCACCCTCCCCTCCCAACCGCACTCTCTGCATTCTACTATCCCATTTTTTGTGTGTCTGTTACTTTGTTTTTATGAGAGAGAAAGACTGGATAGCGTATTTTCCCTTCTGATTTGCGCCTCCTTTGTGCAGCCACTTCCCACTGGCCAGGAGCAATAACAGTCTGTATGCTGGGCCAGTTATTCTGCCCCCTCTCCCCAGAGCAGGGATGTGTGTATGTGCTATGATTGTGCCGCCCTACAGTCACTGTTTATAGTGCTTGTGTCTTCAGCTCAATGGGTTCCCCTGGAGGTTCTCGGGGTGCACTGGATTCAATGGGCCGGTCACCTTTGAGAATAGACAGACGTTCTGAGAGGCCGCGCATCCGAGGGAAGAAGATGAAGTCGTACAAAAAGCCACCCATCAAACCACCAATAATTGGTCCAACCCAGTACACCTAGAAGAACAACAGAAGAAAGCATGGGGAGGGGGAACAAGAAGATAGGTTAGGGATACAGAAACAGCTTAGGATATAGCATTGCAGAAAAAGTAATACTTCAGGAGCTTCAGGGGGTTTTCCCACTAGCAAATTAAAGTACTCTTCACCCATCATTCATAAATCATACAGGACTGCATAACATTGGCTGTTCCTATTGCTGATTGCTATCCTATCTTTATAGTCTGGCTTGCTGGTGAATGGTGGTATCCTGATTTCAGGTGGGCAAGGCATTTTGAGCAAAGGGACTGGTAAACCTGTTGGCTCTACTGCCCTCCGCTTTTTGGGCATCACCAGCCAGTGGGAATCCATTTGCTAGTCAGGGCAGTGAGGTGGGATGGGACTTGAGGAAGTGGTAACTTATGACAAGTGACAGACTCATATCAGATGCTCTGCACGCAAGAAGTAGAAGAACACCCTTGTCAAAACATGCCCCTTCAAAACTTGACAGCTCCCCTCAGTCCACAAAACAGCTGTTTGAGGGGCTGTAGAGAGCTGCCAGTTTCAGAAACAGCCAGCCTCTTCTGCTTTTCTCTGCAAGCTGGAGAGGCAGTCCAGAAGCTGGAACAGTCTCCCAGCAGCCATTTCTCTGCCTTCTTTGGAGTGCACACTTTCAACATCTTGGCTTGCAGATGTGCATGAACTGGAAGATCCTCCCTCAATGCCTAGCAGCACTTGCAGCCCACCCAGCAGCTCCAGTCAGCTAGTCTCTTCTACTTTACCACCCACATCTCTGAGCCTGGGCCCTGATTCCTGGGCCCCAAGAGGAGGCCTTGGGTAAAGCAAAGGCTCTTTCATAATTGCCCAATCTCCAGTTCCATCATTTTAAGCTTGCTGGTAGTTTTTGCCACTAAGCTTAGATTCATATATTGTCATATACCTGATAATTAGCAGAATAATCTTAAAGTAAGGTCAAAAATATTTGACTTCAGGTTATAAACTGGGAGACTGTAAGTTCTAGTCCTGCCTAGGCACAAAGCCAGCTGGGTGACCTTGGGCCAGTCACTCTCTCTCGGCCCTAGGAAGGAGGCAAGGGCAAACCACTTCTGAGAAACCTTGCCAAGAAAACTGCAGGGACTCATCCAGGCAGTCTCTGAGAATCAGACACAACTGAACAGATTAAAAAAAGGGGGGGGGGCAAAGAAGTCTGACATGGGGATACTCTGACATCTTCAGTGCCCTCTCAACTTTTTTTTTTTTTTTGAGTCAGTCTTGACTCCTGGTGACTGCCTGGACAAGTCCTTGCAGTTTTCTTGGCAAGAAATTCAGAAGTGATTTGCCATTGCCTTTTTCTAGGGCTGAGAGAAAGGGACTGGTCACACTGCTGGTTTCGTTTCTAGCCTGGTACCTTTAACTACTGCACCACACTGGCTTTCCCCTCTCAACTATACCAACAGAATAAAAATTGGAACTGAGTGCCATTTCTTTTTGGGACTATTATGAATATTTACTTTAATGGAAGATTAAAATGCACCCAGGTTCCACCTGTCATTTTCTTTCCTCAATCAAACAATAGCTTATTTGGGCCTTCCTGAGAGCCAAATGTCAAGAGTTCAGAGATTGCCTGGGATGAAGAAGTACTGTAATCGGACACAATTCCCCCTTCTGAGGTTGGAATTGTATCTCCAAACTCAGAGGGGGACAATGAAATAATCCTTCAGCCCCTGGACTGTTGTTTCAAAGAATGGTAAGATGGCATCTTTTCTTATCCTTACAAACCCCTTCCTTACCCAGTGGTTGGTAAAGTTCCGGGTTATGGCAGCTGGGGCAAAGGATCGGGCAGGGTTCATGCCAGCTCCTGTGTAGTACATCTGAAAAAAGAATAGGGTTAGGATAGGAAAATATTTCTTTTTTTCATTGTGGAGTTCATGTTCCTAGCCCCCAAGGGTCCAACTCTTTATTTATTTGTTTGCTTAAATATTAACATTTGTATACTGCCTTTAGGCAGATGCACAAGGCAAATAGTAAATACATAAGTAAATAAAGCAACAACAATTTCGTTAAGGCACCAAAATCAAGGTTAAAACTGTCCTAAGGCACCAAAAACAATGTATACCCACTGAAAGGCAGGTTAAAAGGCCCAATTAAAATGTTGTAATTTTTCTGAAAGGAACAAGCTATTCCTCTGAAGAGACTAGATTTCATCAGTTTTAAACAACTCAAGAGAAAGCCCTTTTCTTGGTGCCTGATAAGTGGGTTACCCTGGGTGACAATGTCCTCAAACGGGCCTCTTTGCAGATGTTAATGACAGGTCCCCTTCATAATGAGAGTGGTCATCTCAGTAGTCTAAGCCATTTAGGCCCTTCAGATTTAAAATCAGCCACCTTGAGATGAAAAACAACTGGCATCCTGGCTAAAATCCTGCTGGAATTTATATACAGTATAGTATTGGGGGGACTAATCCTCCACCCAGGCAGGATCAGGTAGCGACTACAGAGACGGCCTAAATGTATATTACAGCTGGCTATACATTGGCGCATCTTGCACATTGAATCATTACCCCAAAGAGGTGTCCAAGTGTGAGGGAGAATCCAACTGCCAGGGCCACAGATCCCATGCGTCCATTACGTCTCTCATCATAGGTGGCAAAGACACAGAGGACAAACTGTAGAGTCAGGATGATTTCCACAATGGTAGCTTGGCTTACATTTACACTGGGGTGCATCTGTAGCCAGGGAGATATGTGGAAAAATAGAACCATTAGGAACAGCAGAAGTAATTGTTCATTCCATTCCTAACTGCATTTCATAGGGGCTTTGGTTTCCAGAAATTCTTCATGCATACCAGGAGGGAGCACTGACTGCACGCATATCTAGCATAGGTTTGTGGCACTGGATATGGCAATCATATCACATTTTAATAGCAGCCATGTGATTATCTGCCAGACCTGAGTCTAGTCAAGCTAGAGGCTCGGCAAGGTGAGGCAGGGTTAAAGGAAAGTAAGGTAGGCCTAGAAAGCCACAGGAAGTCTGTAGCCAGGAGGAGAGCTCTGTCGATGCTTAGATGAAGGAGCAAGACAAATCCGAGAGTCTACCATCTATATCTTTATATCAAATGGCTAAATCAAACACAGTGGCACTTTCTAATACAAGTCTGTCTCTCACGTATAGCTGATTTTCCTCCTTCAGTTCTCTTAACTCTGTAGGGTGGGGGTAGAATCCTGACAATTCCCAGGGACACACTCATCCAGTTAGTTAATGCCAATGTGCCTTTAATCTTTATGAATCATCCTGACTGGGATTTGGAGCCTGGGGTAAACTTATATTTCTGTAATTGATCTAGCCATCTAGTCTGACTTTTCCACATTACATCTCTCCCCAAAGAAGGAACAACTGTTTTATTAGTATATTAAATATTTTCCTCATCTGAGACTTGAACCCAAAGATCCCCCCATTTGTTTATCCCATCATACTCTGTGTCAATGGGTGGATGAAGCGGGCAAATGGAAGGGCAGGGAAATCCACCAACTCCATTTCTGGCTCTGACCAGTTTTAGCCAAATTATGTCATCCTGTCCCACCACCACAATACACTTCGAAAATAAGAGTTGAAGGGGGTTGCCCAGAGTAAGCCCCTTCTGCCTGCAGTGAAGTTCAAGCACCAATTTGTGGACTGTGGATCTGCAGTCTCTGTATATCACTGGCCACTGCTGCTTGCAAAGCCCTCTTTTACTCCCAGCTGACTAGTGTTCAGAACCAGCTCCTGGTTTGAGTAGGTCTTGGGAAGTGTTTTTTGATGGCTACCCATCATTGCTGAGTAGTGGATTTAACGGGGGGGAATTTAACATGGGGGGGCAATATTTTAATTTCCCACAATGCCACCCAAAGTGACGTTTTGGCAGAAATTAAAATGGCAGCTAGACTAACTCCTTTTTGGTACTTAGTGCACCAAGCAGTGACGTAAAATATAACAGGAGGCCTAGCAAAGCCCTGCTAGTTTTCCTTCAGTCTACTGTCTCTCAAACTTATTGTCTTCCTTTTATCACATCTTCCTTTTGAGGCTGGACTGGACTTAATATTCTAACAGATCGCAGCCACTCACAAAACAGCCCATCTCATTCTTAATGCATAGGGTTAGGGTTCTGCACCCACCCCAAATTTCTAACTGCCTCAGGATCAACACTGCAGTCCAGCTGCATACAATTTTCTCCTCAGGGTCAAGGTCTTGGGGACAGCTGGTTGGCTCATCTCGCATTGAATGGTTTTTTGTACTATTTGGGAGCTGAAGGTGAAACCCTCCTATCTTAGCTGACAGAAAAATCAGTGAAATGGTGGAATTTTACTGATTAAAAAATAAAGTACAGAGAAACTTGAAAATAAAATAATAATAATCAAACAACACCTGCCTATCCCAGGTCCTTGGGAAGGACTTGCTAGATAGATAAAAACGCCAAATCCGGTCTAAACATCTGGCTGACTGTGCAACCCACCATAATAATGTTCCTGCTGAGTTTCAAGGCAGTAACATTTGACTTGCAAGGCAAAACTTATATTGACTACAGGTAGTCCTCATTTAGCGATCACAATTGGGCCTGGCAGGTTGGTCATAAAGTAAAGCAGTTGCTAAGTGAAACCACGACTGTGCTTACAATCTTACTTTTAGCTTTCCTTTGCTTTACAGACCTGCATTTACAATAAATGCAAGGATTGGTTGTAAAGTTACTTTTTCATCACTGTCATAAGTGCAAAGAGTCACTAAACAAGGCAATTGCTAAATGAGAACTACCTGTATTCTAGTGCAACAATTAGTGGTCTAAAAGCCAGTAGAGGTCATGCATTGGCTCAGCTGAAGGGGCGGTCCTTCATCTGCAAAGTAGCCAATGAGCTGCTGAGATTAGCCTGCCACAAACTACCCTGTCCCCATGGGACACCGTTGCTCAAGGTGTTGTAAGATGGAATGGTGTACAGTATTTTGGAAGCAGAGATGAGAAATGTGCCTTGAGGTTGCTTGGCAGGTGAGGGAGGGATTAAGAGAGGGCAGTATCATCCATTTCTGCCTTCCAGAAACAGTTGCCTGCCTATTCTAAGAGCAAGAAAACTAGGCAGTGCTGAGAAGCCCTGAATCAATAAAGGAACTGATAACATATACATCAGTTTTTCCCATAGCAAAAATGGGAGGAAATTGGCTCAACTATGGCTTCCCAGTAGCACTAACCATGATATAAATATATCATGGCAATGCCTTTTTTCTGTTGTGTCCCCATGAGCTCACCTTCATTTCATCCCCAGTCTGAGGAGCCCTTGGTGCTCTCTGACCTTGGTGATTTGCTTGCAGATGTTTCTTTACCCAACTAGGTAACATCATCAGTGATGGCAGCTAATTGGGTAATGAAACAACTGCAAGCCAACAACCAAACTCTGAGAGCACCAAGGGCTCCACAGTTCAACCCTGAGCTATAGATATTCTTTTCTTTGGCATCCCGAGTCTGTGAGTGAGATAGGCTTAAGCCAACCTTAATTGTACCAGTGTAAAAATAACTGTCTAAAGGCAGCCTCAGGATGTGTAAAATCTGTTAGGCCTTGTCACCTGTTACAAACAAACCTCTAAAAAGAATTAAAATAATTTCACAGTCTCTAAGAGAAGGATGAACACAGATGCCTTCCATTCATCTGGAACGGAACTGTATCATCATTAGAATTCTTCTAGGAATTTTAATCTCCATTATCGTGCACCTCCAAAATTTGATATCTAGAATTAGATTGCCAGCAAAATGTAAAAATATGACATATATAGTACACTAACACAGAATGTATTTAGTACAATCTAATTCACTCGGTCTCTGAATATTTCAAGATACATTCTTGGTATAATTTTCATTCAGATGATTGATATTTGAATATGCAACAGTTACTGCTCAAATCCAAAATATGGAGATTCAAAATCCATAATTAAAAAGCTTTTAAACTCAGCTGAAATGCTAGTTTGAGGGCTTTTAAAATACGTTTTCCTCCTGAAAACAGTTCATTTACTACCTAAGGGTGTATCCAAGGGAAGCCTTTAATGTGCTGTTACCCTGCCTAGCGATGAGGATCCTGAACTTTATCTTTCACATGAAATGTTCCTGTGTTTTTGCACGAATTCTAACTTTTCTCCTTTCACAAAAACAAAAATAACAGTTTCACAATTAGTAGTAATGATAATATTAGCAGACCTCCATCTGGGAATGTTCTAGCAGTGCAGCAGGTTTACATCAAGAGTGGAAGGGCTTTTTTATATAGGAAAGTTCATTAGATTTCATTCTAACTCACGCCTAATATATCTGAAAACCCTTAAATTGGGACTGTTTTTGAGAAGAACAATGTTATTTGATATGACCAGCCAACCAGCTGGGGATTCAAAGATTCTGGTGAGGAGAATAATCCTTGCTTTTCCTTCAAAGTGGAGTAGGACTGATTTATGTTAGAACTAACTGCAGATCTGATTAAAAGTTACAACAATGATAGTCTTGTTTCATGAAAAGTGCTTTTGATATCACTCATACTATCCTAAAAACTTAATCTGCATCTCTCTTCTTATAGATCTCTCTCTCTCTCTCTCTCTCTCTCTCTTAGTCCCACTCTTTTACTAATCTTAATACATCCTATTACAAATTCTAGCATATTCTCCTTTATCCTCTGTACTCTCCACACTACTCAGGCATGCAAAGTATCTTGGGCAATCTGGCTTTTACTCAACAACTACTCCAAGAGACTAGCTGAGACAAAAATAGTTTGCCAGCTCCCATGAAAACATTTCAGTCCTTGTTTCAGGTTCTGTGCTAACAGATTTGTCCTTCTAGATTTAGGGTTAAAAAGCCCTCCTATATGGGATGGCACTTTCTACCTTCATACTTCTGGTCCCCAATTAGTCTCCCTGATAATCCAGATTTTAAATGTCACAGTGTGCAGCCCTTTAGAGGCTCTCCTGCATACAGCAATGCTAACTCATTGCTTGTTTATAGCAATAGGGATACCACCACCCGCTCAAAAAGCATTCCCAGACAGCTCTTCATGATCCAGTTACCGTGTTGAGTGCCAGGTTACCCCGTAGTGCTGCTGGGGTGACTCCGTAAAGCACAGCTGCACCAGCCAGTCCTCCCAACACCTGGGCAACCACGTAGAAGACAGCACGGAAGAGGGAAAGTTGCGAGCCCAACAGAAAGGCCATGGTGACAGCTGGGTTGATGTGGGCACCGCTCACATGGCCTAGAGACTGCACCATGGTGGCTGCTACCAAGCCAAAGGCCAATGCCACCTGCAAAACATTTGAGGGGCCAACAATCCAGCGAAGTGAAGCCCCCAGGCCAAAAAACACATAGAACATAGTCCCAAAGAACTCAGCAAAAACAGCTCTCCAAAAGGAGGATGAGCGTGCCTCCCACATGACGTGTCAGGAGGAGGACAGACACTGAATATGGTGCAGCAGGATGATCTTCAAGCTCACTGCTGCTTGCTTCTTCACTCAAGCCCCTTGCTTTCTATTGTGGCTATGAACTTTATAAGGTTTGCTAGTCTAGTCCAGCCCAGGAGGTGGGAACTCAAATTGACTGACTGGGGTCTCTTAACTCTTCACTGCCTGACCTAAAGGTTTAGGCACAAGCCGATTCCTAGATCCTGTGGCTGCGATTAGAGCTTTAACTCCAATAAGTCGAGCCCTTTCATTTCAGCTTTTCCCTTTTCCTTGCTCATCTCTCAACTAAGGTGCTTTACTTTCATTTTCTGCATAGCAACTATTGGAGAAAGACCCCAAGTGTAGCTTGCAAATTGCTTCAGTGGAGCTCATTGGGAGGTGGCATGGAGTCATCCTTCACAATCCAAATCAAAGGCCGAGAGAACACACTTGCATATTCTTCCCGATGCAGAGGTGCACGAGAGGGAAACAGCCTAATTTCCAACACTTGCAAGCAGCCAGAGTTTTTGACTATTTGTGACATGCCATTGCTGGATCATGTATGTGAATGCCAGGGAAGTGTCACTGCTATCATAGGATATTATCTGTTCACTTTTCCCCATTGCCGAATTGAAGAGCTCCCAACCCATTCATGAGTTGTCAGAAAACTATACTTGCATGAATTTTGCTATCTTGATTGATGATCACTACTATATCTCTGTTGCCTCTGAGTGCATCTCCACTGCCACCTTGCTGTGGTTGGAAAGTGCCACATTTAGTGTTTGGTGAACATATGTCTTCATGATGTTGCCTCTGTCTCATTGTCAGTCTGCTGTTAGGGGAGCATGAAGACAACTCTAGGTGTTCTGGAATGGAAGTAGTGTTTTCAATGTTATTCCAGCAGAAGGCCTTCCATGTGGACAACCTTAGGCACATGGAGAAGGCTGCTTGAGATGATGTGGTCAGGGTTGATCTGAATTGGGACTTCCCCCTTTCGTTTGGACACTGGCCTTTGTGCCTGTGGTGCAGGGTGATTTTGGCACAGACCAGAAACCATGCTTTTGTAGCCATTTTGTGGTTTCTTTTTTGTTGTTCTAATAATTCTGTCAACTGAAGTGCTTGCTTCCTCAACTGAGAGCTCACAACCCAAAGCAGCTGGCAGATGGACACTGCAAAGACACCATTCCTATTCTTGAATACCATTCCCATGCATCTTGGGATGGTAGGTGGGCAGAGGGCCTTCCTCTGATTTTCTGTTGCTCTGGCTGTGGGGTAGACTGGAACCCAACTTCTGCAACTGCTTTAGTTGCTGTATTTTGAAGAGTAGGTTGATCTATCTACCTGCACACAAGATAGAAACCCCCCTTTCTCAAAATCCAGCTCTTCAACCACACTTACCCAGCAGATGCCTCTCAGTTGCACAAATCTGGTTGACCCCTAGATGGAAGCCAAGATACATCTCTCTCGTGCCATCTACTGGTTAGCAGGTTGAGAGGTCAATACAGTAATCATTTTGGGGAAATGATATGGCATTTATCCAAGAGCACCGCACAGCTTAATGCTTCTGTCACATATACCCAAGGTGATTGCTACATTGCAGTCAAAAGAGACAATTCTTCATTGTCTGCTAGGGGTCATTAGACCGATAGGTCAACAGTTCTTTGGAAAAACAAACAGGAAAAAAATGGATTGGACAGAGTGCTAGGACCTTACAAGCCTTGCCCCAGCATATGTCCTATACAGTGATTGGGGGTGACTTTTCCTATGGCTGGTGACATTCAGATTTCAGCCAGAGAAAACATCAATCACCACCTATACAGCATTATGCAGCACAGCTGTACAGACAGCAACACAGGACGGTCCCACTCCGAATGCACAGTAAGGATGCACTCTGGGACAGCAAGATTTAAGGTGACGGGATTGCCTCCTGGTTCCAGAACGGAAGGAAAACACAGCAGAAGCAGATGTGTGGAAATGTCTGTGTCAGTTCTCTGCTGTACCAGACTTACTTCCAACATCGTACCTAACACATTTTACACAGCCTGTGGCTGATAAGGTGGGGAGCAGGGGGAGAGAAATGCCGCTTTAGCATCAGTACATCTAAGAAAGAGTTAAAGCTGTCTCACTCACGGGCTGGGGGCAAGATGAAGGCAACATCACAGGGACTCAGCAAAAATAATATGTTGTCCGGAGGATGTTTGTCCTAGAGTTAGGTGTGAGTAGGAAAAGACCCTGTGTCTCTTAAGACTCTTTGTGATATTGTTTCTGACTAGCACTGGAAACTGGAGGCACGTCGGATGTTTTATGTTTTTATATTTTCTGTAGAGTATTTTTCCCCTTTTCTTCCTGGATTCAGCATCCCATAGGACGCAGTGACTGTTCTGCCAGTGAGGTAAGAGCCGTTCCATTATTTCCAGCCTGTCTCATTTGAGCATGGAACTATCAACATTTCATTAGCAAGTTAAAAGGAATGCCAATATGTTGCTTTGTTCTGTAGTCCTGAACCAAATAATTTCTCTTTATATCACTGGACATTTTTCTCCTAGAAGATCAGCATTTCTTGACATGTAACATCATATCAAGGGAAACCCTGCAAGTTATGCTGCACTGAGACCACCACAAGACTGACACGAGATGTGTAAATCCATAAGGGAGGAAATAAAATGTTTTGACCTCAACATTCTGGAAACATCTATGAGGATCTGCCTTAATTTTCATGCCATGTGCTTGCTAAGACTGAGGTGGGCAGTCCTATCATGATCACTGAAAACTTTTAATCAGGCAGTAAGCATAAAATCAGAAAAAGACACTGAATGTCTCTGCTTCTGATATTTTTCCTAGAGTTAGGTATGGGTTGGAAGCATGTCTGATGTTTTATGATGTTTTTTGTTTTCTGTACAATATTTCCCCCCCAGCTGTCTACTTCTGATATTTTCTTCTGAAACCATTCATTCATTAGCAATCCCAGAATCTATAATGTCCTTAATGCAGAATTGCACAACTTGTGGCCTTGTAGATTTAGTTGAAATAAGATTCCTATAATGCTGGTCATCTCAGTGAGCTGATGCAAGGTGGTAAGAGCTACTAATACAAACCATATTTGTTTATCCCAGGGTTTCCCCCAATTCTATCCAATTTATAGACCACCTATATCTCCTCCACTGTTTTTTCCCCAAAATAGGCTCAGGGGTATTTTTAGACTGAGATTTAATGTTTTAGCTCACAAACTGGGGGATAGCAGTACAGAATAACTGTGGAGGATGATTGCTATTTGTGAATTTTATCATTATGTTGGTTAAAAATAGAACAAAACAAGGATTCCACTCACAACAGTCAAGATACAATGGCGGTCCTGACAACTTCCTGAGTACCAGTCTGGTGACTAAAGCTTACCTGAGTTGTAAGCAGTTGCTGCTATTGCTACCCTACATGCTGATACCGCCAGAATAGGCGATGATTGTGAATGTTCTACAGTATTTCAGCCTTCCCAAACCTGGTGGTCTGCTGATATCTTGAACTTCAACTCCTACCATGATCACCCATCATTCCTATCAACAAAATGTGTTGCCAATAAACAGCTCTTTGTATTCTATACTCCATCATAATTACTAGGGCACAACTATTACGTTGAATGATATTACAGATCTCTCTGTGAACAAAGAATGCCATCTTCTGCCATAAAGCAAGGTGAGTAGGCCATGTGAATCTCTTGAATCTCTCTTCTGCAAGGCCAAAGTTTATTATCTATGATTTTCAGTGGAAAAGAAGAAAAAAACAAAATGGAAGTCCTGCCATAGGTAGCCCTCAACCCACAAAATATTGCCTGCCAATAGCATGTGTTCCCTGCATATTGAAAGAGTACCTACCTCAACATACTCAGTAGTTTGATACACTCAAATGATGGACACAGGTTAAATTAGGAGGGGTATTTCTAGACAGAGGAGTCCTGGCATTTCCATTCAATGAAAAAAAACAGAAAAATAGATTGAAATTACAGATAAGGACAATATTGTCTGGATCCCTGTAACATTTCTGAATGAGGCAAGGTAATTGTATAATAAAAGTCTTATCAAGAAGCACCCGGATGTATCAGGCAATACCATGGCCGAATTGATTCTGCCCATCCAGTCAAGTTATCAAGAAAGAGCCTGTTGCAGGTCCTCTCTCCTCACCAGGTACACAGAGTATGAACCAGGTGACAGGCCTTCTTAGGGGCGGCCCCCATTTTATGGAATAATCTCCTCCTGGAGGTCCAGATGACCCTGGCCCTACTGGCCTTTCATAAACAAGCTAAAACAGTTCTAATCCATCTTCTGTTTAGCCCTTAGATCATTAGTTTAGTTTTATGGGTTTCTGTGATGTTGAGATTTCAGATGGTTTATTCTAACTGTTTATTGTTGGTTTTTATTGGGCCTCTTGACCTTGTTGTACCCTGCCCAGAGTTCACTGGGACTGGGGCCAGTTATAAATACTGATAGATAGATAGATAGATAGATAGATAGATAGATAGATAGATAGATAGATAGAGCTAAAGTAAGAGAGCAACCAAGACAGAAATACATCTATGGAGGTAGAATCTTAGGGGTTAACTGCTCACTGAAGGGATGAGGATAAAACCACCAGGGCCCTCTGTGCTTCAAAAGAGGCCTCTCTGGAATATTTGTCATCGTAGCATTTTGAAGCAGCGATTTAATCAGAACTGTTCAACAGGCCCTAATTCTCTCTCTGCTCTAGGGGATTTATCTGCCTGCTCTGGGATTGGGCAAGTCGAGGAAAAACTGCCAAGTCCGAAAAAAGCAAGGACAATGGGATGTGCTGGGCTCAGCATTTGACCTGTTTGAAGTACACAGGAGAGGAGAATCAGCTTATGCATCACTTGCTCAATCAGTCTCCTACTTTATTGCACATCAGGTCCAGGGGTGGGTGTGAGTGTATTAGCTTAGGCCTCTTGTCAAACTCCATCCATGTGGCAAAGAGAAACACTGTGCTTTTCCTGAAATGTTTGCTAATGAGGGTGGATCCATCTCAGGCTTCCAGAATCTGTTTTGGCTTTTACTAGTTCCACTAAATAAAGCTCTGGTTAAAAAGTTCACACAGCATTCTGAAGGGAACAGTTTGGAGCCTCGGAACTGGCCCTGAATACTGAATATCAGCAATCTAATTTAGGAGGAAGGAGTAATATTGTGGCTGGTTGTCAAACCCTTGGAAATGAGACATTCTTGACAATCTACTTTTGATTGCCCAGAGATATACCAGTACAGCAGTACAGTACAGTAGTGCAACACAGATGTGAGAATGAGACGCAAATCTAGGGAAAAGCTCTTGTCTAAGGTCATGCAGTAAAATAAGAAGCAGAGTTTAGAATAGAAGGCAGAAGGCTTGGTTTCCGATCCTTCAGCTCACAGATTATCATATCAGTCCTTAGAACAGAAACCAGAACATCCATTTTTTTCTTAGTTCCTTTAGATTCATCTCATTAGCTCATAGGGTCAGCAAACTTTTTGGGCCAGTGGGCACATCTGGAATTTCTAGAGCAGGTCATGAGCACCTCCGTAAAACCTCTGCCATTGCAGGAGTGATCAATGACAAAATAATTACTGGACACTGTGACTTTTGCTAGCCCTCCCCAAACCAGAAGGCCCTGACACCATAGCTTACTTATATCCCTTTTTCTTGGCAGGCAGGCGCACTTCCAAAGAAAGCACTGGGCTCCATCCTGCAACCATCTTTAGTTTCTAAGAATGCTTCTAGGATCTATGTGGGATTTACTTTCCCCTTACATCTTTTTTAAATTAAGTGTATCTAAAATCAGTCAGGTGGGTCATGGAGACTGATAGATGACAAGGGAGGAGCCACCAAGTACACTGAAGCTGATGAGCATCATGTTGGGGTCCCATGCATTAGGTCCTATCTAGAAACAATGAGAATCTAGGAATCCTGGCTTCTCTCCTTCCTTGGATTACTCTATTTGATTCTATTTATGCTGTAAACTGTGAACAGAATTAGACAGTTCTGGTTGGGTCATGATGGCTGTGCTGTGCTTTAAGAACTCCAATTTCAGCTTAATGCCAGTACACATGCACATATATATGAAGCTGGATAAGATGGAAGGAAGCTGGAAGCTGAACAGATGGCTTTACAAGAAGACAAAGAGATGGGAAATTGCTGTTGCTTCCTACTCAGTGCCATGTTCTTCCTTGTCAGGTGGTTTAGCCTGAGCAGCAGCAGAGAGCGAAGACCGAGACATGCTGGCAGCCTCCACAATCTCAATGTCACGACAGGTCAGGCAGGCAACAAGCTTTTCCCGTGAAGCACTGTCAGCAAAGAAGAATTCATAGGATACTCCAGCCAAAACAGCACCCAGAATAGGGCCAAGCCAATACACCTGGAAGGTGGGAATGAGAGATAGTGTGAGAACCCTGACATAGCTTCTGGAACAGTGTGTATCAGCCCTTGGAAGGGTGGGAGAAGATGACATAAGAGCCAACAGATTGGCAAGAAGATGGTTGTAAAGTATTTTAGCTGAGGCTCAAGCAACATACGGGTAAGCATAAGGGAAGATTAGGAGAGAGAGAAAGAGAGAGGAAGCAGGTAAACCCATCTTGGGGGGAAAAATACCTAAACCTGGCTGAAATCAGTAAAGATGAGGAATAGAAGATCAACCAAAATACTATTTTAAAAAGCTGAAATGTGCGTTACTATTCTTCAGCAAGTTCTACGTAGCTTATAATCAATTAACATTAACATCCTGGCTGCAAAAAATGCAATATATCAGCAGAAAAATATTTAAAATGTTCCAAGTTATAGATTTAAATGCTGAGTATAATCATCCATTCAAGGTCTTCCTAAAAAGGAACTTCCAGAAAGTCATCCAACAGGAAGCAGGAGAGCCTCTCTTGGATGGGCAATCCAGAGACAACTGCCAAAAATGGCCCTCTCCCTCTCTGGCACCCAAGGGGTGGGGGGCCTTGGGCCATTCCTCTCAACAGGTTTTGCAGTAACCACTCACCCAGTGATGTTCCCAGAATCCTGTGATGACAGCTGGACCCAAGGATCGGGCTGGATTCATACTGCCTCCAGAGAAGGTACCCTGTGGAAATATAAGTTTGATACAAGCTACAATGGTGTTTTATCTCCTCCTTTGGCAGATGGTTCTATGAATTTTTTCCTGTTTATTATTTTTTAAAAAGGGATCTTCCTGCTAGCTGCTGTTGGTGCACCGGCTGAGCTTCTGGACCACTTGCCATCCCTGAAATTCTTGGCTGGGGCCAGTTTGGTCTAATGGTTAAGGCACCAGACTAGAAAGCAGGAGACTCTGAGTTCTAGTCCCACCTTAGGCATGGAAGCCAGCTGGGTGACTTTGGGCCAGTCCCTCTCTGTCAGCCCAACCCACCTCACAGGGTTGTTGTTGTGGGGAAAATAGGAGGAGGAAGGAGTAATAGGTATGTTCGCTGCCTTGACTTATTTATAAAGATAATAAAGGCGGGATGAAATAACAACAATAACAACACTCCAGAAAGGATCTATAGAGAATACAGTAAAGAGGATGACCTTGACAGAGAGAGGGAAGATCCCTTCCTAAGACTACGAGGAGGCTCAGATGAGAGCTGTTTCTTGATCTAGGGCTGACAGTATCTTCTAGGGCTGACAGTATCACACATTGTAATTTTTAATAGGAGAAAGGAATTATTAAACGCATAGGTTGTAATCACATTAACTATAATGGGATTTTTCAATTAACATGTAATTAAATTTAAATAAGTTTAGATTTTGCCCTGGGGGAACCCATTTCTTTGCTTGTGCCAACTACCTTTGGGAACCTGGTCCCCAAACCTCACCCCATGGCCAAATGTGGCATACAGGCCCCCAAATATTGCACAATCCTGTTGTAACTGATCTTATGTAGCACCTAATAAGTTGCAAGTAATGCATATGTATGTATACACACAGAGAGATATAAAGCCTTCAAATTTCGTTTATGCAGTCATTTTTTCCCAATAATTGATATTCAGTCTGTTGAAATTCTGAAGCATTTTTAAGGCATTAATTATTTACTTTAGTTTTTTGGTTAGCTCCAAGAGCTCAAGGCGGTATACTCTGCACTCCTTCCTCCTGGTTTTTCCTACAACAGCAGGAAGGGCAGAGAGAATGAGAGAGAGACTGGCCTAAGGGGACCCAGGGAGCCTTCATGGTCGAGGTGGACTAGAATCGGGTCTTCCTGGTCCTAGCCTGTAATGGTCTGTGGGAATGACCTGAGGAGACAGGAGGAAGAGCCGCAGACTGGACAACTGTCATGTAAAAGATATCTCAGTCCACAGAAGGAGAGGGGGAGGCACGGGAAGCATTTCAGAAAGGATTCTCCCTAATTTTCCAGACAGTAAAAGAAGAGGAGGGGAGAAATACTTTCATTCTTGCAAGATTCTGTTAATGTAATCTTACAATAGAGTCAGTGCTTATATTTGTGCTTCTTGTCTGACTACCTCAAAGGACTAACATAGCCTAACACTGTGTGATATGAACATTTTTTTTTATTACAACTAAAGGCCAGCCACTTAAGATAGCCTACTAAAACACCCAGACAATAAAGCAGCACACAGTATAACACATAGGAATGTAAAAAGCAATAGGAAATTATATGCTATCACTGCTGAGAGAAATGGATTACAGTTTTGCTGGGGACTGTTCATTATCTGTTGCTGCACTCTGCACATTGCTGTGCCAAAGTTTACAACCATATAGGTAGCAGCAGGTTGCCTGTCCCTGGGTAGTCTAATGGGCAAAACAGGTTTACTGTTTAGATCTCTATAAAATTTGCAATCTAGCAGGACACGCTCAACTGGTTTGACCAGCCATGAAGGGCAGATGTGCTCCTGATAGGGGATCCTATTAAAGCTGCCTTCCAGCTGTGCAGATGGAAATAAGTTAAATTGAGCCTGAGAAAAAGCTCTGTGATAGGCATTTCCAAGGTGGTAAGATATTTGGTAGGCTGCAGATTCAGACTCAGACTCCAGAACCTGAAACTCTCAACAACCTAACACCTACGGGAGTAGGTTCAATTCATTTTGTCACTTGCCTTCCAGGACTTTCTGTTTAAGAATCATCCTAGTTTTGTCACTGCCTGTGGACAGCAAAAACTGTGGATAAAAGCTGTCATTGCACTTTATACAACAGGGTCCACTTCCAGAGGAGGAGCTCCATTGAACAAAAGTGAAGCTTGAAACCATGGTTAAAGATCAGCAGCCAACACAAGTCTCCACCTTCAGTAGGCCAACCTTTAGCTGCAAGTAGGTACTTGGAACGTATTTGGGGATCTGATGCTCTGCCATCAGCAATTTGGACTGGGCAGCTTATTTGGCTGGGCTCTTACCGCAGCTAGAGCTCCTGCTATCACAGAGAAACCAACGGCCAAGATCCCAGCAGGTTCCCCTAGTTCATGCCTCCGGTGATCTTCTACAGCAAAAATGGTGAGAGCCAGCTGGAAAGTGGAAAACACCTCCATCCCCAGAGCCTGTCCTGCGTTCCCTTCAGTGCTGACCTAAAATGGAGAAGGGAAAGGAGGAAGGGTTCAGAGCAAGGGCTGTGATGTCCTGCAAGTCATCCAAGGGCTCGACATAGTAACTCGCATAAGTTTTGACTGTCCCATAAAATATTTTGCAATCCACATTTTAACTGCTGAAACTGTGCTCAAGCTACTTAGACGCAAGACTACTAGGGCTATACATCCTGGAAGAAAGCAATGGCAAACTATTTTCATATTGCTGCTAAGAAAGCTACATGGACGTGTCTATGAAGTCACCAGGGGTCAGAGAGACTTTACTTGTATAATTTCAAAATTGTTAACATAAAACATTTTTAGACAGGTGACATTAAAGAGATCTTATGATTTGACCACTTTTTTTCATCTTGCTATATTAACAGCACTATAATCAAAAGGATTCAGATATTAACTTACCAGATATAAAGTGAATATGATATATAGGTTGGCACATTTAATCTTTGGTATATAATAGAGTCTAAACAACAACCAAAACTTCATATGACAAAGATTTAAACTCATACAAATAAAGGGGATGTGTGTGAGAGAGGATAAGTCCTATAAATTGGGTTACTTGTATAAACCTTGGGTTTGTTCCTTGTTTTGTCATTATTATGCGACAGCTAACAATTTATTCTTTGCTATGCTTGAAAATATGTGACACCCCCCCACACACATTATATTAAGACTAAAACACCTTTACTTTATACATTGTGCATACTCATAAGAAATAAGGTATATTGGGCAGGGCAGAGGAAGAAATCCAAATAGATAGTTGTGGTAAATTATATTTCTGTCAGACTTTTGCCTGGCAGGCTAGACTGGAGCCATTGAAAGAGGCACACATTATCAGTTTAATTGTAAAAAAGCAAAGAAGCTACTACAAAAGACTTCCAGAGATTGTTGTGTATCAAAAGGGAGTGTTTTATATATATAGTGAAATCAACGTGTGTAACTTTTGTGCTTTGTTATAGACCTTGGAGCCTGGGAAATGAATGGCAATTCCAAGTTCCAAGATAAGAACAGCTCCACAATCCTCTTTTATAGTGAATGAAAGGTAATTACCTTCCCACTACATCATCAGATGATTTAGTACTGTAAGAGGATCAAGGAATCTCTGCCCTAATAAGGTAATGGGGTGCTTATGTAAACATATCCAGTTGCCAAGATTTCTGTAACATATCCCCGCTTTTCTTTTTCAATGAATCTGGCTGATAAGACACTAAACATCTACCTTTCTCTGTTGTGAATGCATGCTAGAGGCTTTTCAGCCTCTTTCTCTTAGATCGTGTTTCTCAACTTTGGCAACTTTAAGATGTCTGGACTTCAACTCCCATAATTCCCCAGCCAGTATGGCTGGCTGGGGAATTCTGGGAGTTGAAGTCCAGGCTTCTTAAAGTTGCTAAGGTTGAGACACACTGCTCTTATCTCTGTACGCAATGGGATGGATAGCCCTCTCATGGAGGCTGCAAGCCTCGTTTACATCCATTTCTTAGTTTAATAATGGCCAGATCTTCTATCAGGTTGCTTTCCTCTGACCCTCTGAGAATTAAGACTCAAACTGAGAGCCAGTTTGATGTAGTGCTGGACTAGAAACTGGGAGACTATGAGTTCTGGTCACCCCTTAGGCCTGAAAACTGGCTGGATGACTTTGGATCTGTCACTTTCCTCAGCCCAATCCACTTCAACGAGTAGCTGTTGTGGGGAAAATAGGAGGCAGGAGCATTATGTACACTTCCTTGAGTTGTATAAATAAAGATGGGATGTAAATCTAAAAATAAATACATTTCCACCCTTTGGATAGCCAATTACTTTGCACTTTCACTATCCAATAGGAGAAGGACAAGAAGCCAATGGGTCGGTGAGAGTTTATAGCCTGGTCATCTCAGCAGGCGATAAAGAGGTTAGGAAGTAGCAAAGTAAGAGTAGAGCAAATCACAAGTGATATGTGTAGCTAGCAAGATCAGGCTTCCCAAGCTTCCTAGAAGCTTTTCTAGGATTCAAGGAGCATCTCCTGGTAGCTGGTGTGTGGTGGGTAAGGTAGTGGATTAGGACCAGTGAACCTCAAATTCAAGTCCATCCTCAGTTGTGAAAACTTGCTGAATGATAGGGGTCAATTGCTCTCTTACACCACCCTGTTTTACAAGGAATAGAGGAAAGAAAGATCCCACTGTAAGTTGCACTGAGCTCCTGGAGAAGGGCAGGAAATAAATCTAACAAACAATTGACAAGAGTAGCACGCTTTGACCCAATGAAGGAAGATGACTTCCTCCGCTCCATTTCCATTCTTTAGCCAGCGATAGTAATACTGAACCAGGTTACTTAGCAGTGAACAACCACTGTGGGCTCCTGACTGATAGCACTGGGATGTGTTATGTAGTTTTATTTTTGGTTCTTGATATAGTGGCTAAAGTTAATTTCATCTCGTTGGATGTCTTACAGGAAGGGAGATCATCAGGAAGAGGGAGAAAAGGATGTAGCTAGCTTACCTTTGTGACCAATTGCCCAATGGCTGAGCTGGGCAACACGAGATAAAAAAACCCTGATGCTAAGATGGCACCCAGACACTGGGCCAGGATGTAGCTTGAGGCATGCAGAGCATCCAGTTTACGAGTGCACAGGAAGGCCATGGTGAGTGCGGGGTTGACTTGGGCACCACTGATCTTACCGAAGCAGTGCGCCAAACTGATAGCTACCAATCCTGCAGCAAGGGCTGGCTGGAGTGGAGTAGGCAGCACTTCTTTAGGGCCAGCAGGGGATGAGGCACCCAGCACTATCGAGACAAAGATAAGGGTGCCTGTGGCTTCTGCCAACAGGCCACACCAGAACTGGCGGCTCTGCAGTTCCTGGAGAAGAAGGAACAAGGAAAAGTCTAGACACAAACTGACAAAACAGATGGATAGGCGGTTGAGATACACTACTAAAAAACCTGTTTTGGGCAGAAATACAGGGAGATACATTGCTGTCGATCAGAATACCAATGGCCAAACATATTAGGAGTTAAAAAAAAAAAGTTTGTGATTTCTGTCTCATAAGTCAAGTTGGTCCAGCAAGGTGGGTGCACTCTAACTCTAACCAGGTCCTGTCAATTAAAGAAAGCCATCCTGGCAGGACCCGGGAGATGCACCTATTCTGCACAATTCCTGCCCTCTAGAATGAGCTCTCCCCAGAGATTCATGAGGCTCCCACCCTTATGTAATTTAGGAAATCGCTAAAGAGCCGGTTGTTCTCTGAGACCTTGAGGACAGGATGGCTGTGGAGCCCCCTTTTTGTTTTGTTTCGTTGGTCTGGGTTGTTTTGTTTTTGTTTTGGTATCATGCTATTCTGGTTGGTTGCATTTTCTATATATTGTTTTTTTAGTTGCAAGCTGTCCAGAATTGTTTGGGAGTTGAGCAGACAAATAAATAAACAAATCAATCAATCAATCAATCAGTCTCCAATATCTAACAAAGGGGCACTATATTATTATCTGTCAATGGCATCTGCTCTCAGTTGTCATGATTCCAGTCTTTGAATGGAGGAATCTCTGCAGAAACTCTGAGGGAGAATCAGAACAACCTGTTTGATGTCCTAATTCTGTATATCACCAGTAAATTTAGAAACAAGCATTCCCCAGCTTAGTGGTCACAATCCCAATTATCATCCTTTCGAAGAAGCCAGCAGCATTATACAAATCTGCAACATCTTCAGGCGCAACACTAGAAGAATAGAACCTCCAGAATTAGTCTTCTCCAATATGGTTCCCTCCAGATATGCTGGAGCTACAACTCCTAGAATTTCCAACCAGCAGGGCAAAGATCTGAGCTAGCTGGGAATGGGACAGCGCCAAGCTGGGAAAATCTGCTATAAATCAGTGGCAATTGCCCCAGCCCAGTGCTCAGGAACTTGTCTCATTTCTGTTTCATCTGTAGTGTTAACAGCTGTGGCCCTAAAGCATACCCATTGGTCCTGTATCTCCAAACTAGTCCAGGGTTCTGCTTCATGTAATTTCAAATGTATAGCCTTACCTCTTGCTATCTTGCTTCAGTTGCTGCCACCCTCTGAGTCTTTTATGGATCAGGGAGGTCTTTCTTACTCTCCAGCCAGATCTAAAGAGTGGGCCTCTCTGACCTAGTTGGTACAACTCCAGGCTTGTTTCTCAAAACAATCGTCCTCAACCTGGATCCCACCTGATGATGTTTTGAGCTACAGTTCTCATCAGTCTTGACCAATATGACCAATAGTCAGGGATGGCTGGTAATGTAGTCTAAAATATCTTGAGGGCAATAAGTTGAGGTTCTTTTTCTATTCAATGAAGAAAGATTCAATTTTTAATTCAACTAATTCTAGGGACAGGAGGAGCAGAATCTTCCAGCCCATTGGTTTGCCAATGAAAGCTCAGAATCTACAGCTAATAATATAACTTAGCATAAGTCAAACCAATGTTATGGAAGGAAGAGAGGAAGAATTATATTGTTTAATTAAGGAATCCTTGTAGTTAATAGAGTTCTATGAAAAGTTGGAAATTACTGTCCACCTAATTGTACTGAGGTCTTTGTATATTTTGTTTTGTAAAAAAAACACCCTTGAGAGAACAAATACCATGCTTGACCTTCAAAAACTATCTGCCACTATTTCTTTTAATATCTTTGTAATTGTCTCACCACATTAAAAAACTGACAAAACAAAATGAAAATACATTTTTTCTCTCTGAAATAGCTAGTATAGATCTATTCTGATTAATAAAACTGAAACATCCATTTTAAATATGTTTGCCAATTTTTTAAACATTCACACTTTTCCTCTCTGAAACAGCTAGTGTAGATCTCTTCCAATTAATAAAACTGAAACATCCATTTTAAATATGTTTGCTAACTTTTTAAAGATTCACCAGTTGAACTTAAATTCTAAATAATGGAAAACATTGTGCTTGGAGGTGAGAGGAAAAAATACAGGAAGGAAGACAGAATCCACCAGGAAGAAAATAACTGATAATAGAAAGGAATTTAGAAAACCAGTCAGTAAGTAGATTCATGGACAAATGCATTTTTATAGAAAAAGCCAGGTGGGCCAAAACATAAATGAGACTGTCCAACTTGTTGGCTGAGAATTATGTCTATGTGTGGTTACCAGGAATCAAGGTAAACTTGAGGGAGTCTTCATCGTTACAGTATCTCAATATTTAAAGAGGGATCTCCTTACCTCCCGGATGCCCATGGTGTCCTGCTTGCAAAGTCTGATTTGGGCAAGAGAAAGTGCGTTGTTGCTGTCATCTAGTGGTTGACCAAACACTGTCCTCTCCTCACATTACCCCCTTTCTCATCCTTCCTTATCATCAGCTAAAATCTAAAAGATGAAGCAGAAAAAAACCAAAAGAAAAGGAAAGGAAAATCTCAAGCAACAATCCAGTGATCAGAAGGACTTAATGCTGGAGTTCCAGAGATAGCTCAAGACGTTCCAATAACCTATTTTTCTTTCATCAGTATCATCAACTCACTCTATGCCCTTGATGCAGCTCCACCAATCAATAAACTACAGTGACCCTCGTCTCTTCCCCTTCCAGCTTCTGGGGGAAAAGAGAGAAACCACTTGGGACAAAAATGTTATAAATAATTTATTAAAAAAAAAAAACTTTAAAAGCAAACTGCCTGGATGCGTGAGTAAGGAGTTTCTGGCACATCTCAATAGTGAGAATGTCAAGGCAACGGGCTCTTTGAACTTAATCAGGAGGTCATGTGAAGGGGGTTGTCACAGTTACCAGTGTTCCAGCATGGGATTTATTTTTCTATGATCAAAGGAGGCTGCAATCATATTTCAATGAATTTACATAGAGAATGATTTTTTTCACTTCATTTAAAAGAGGGAAAATCCTACATTAATCAATTAAATATGCTGCAGAGTTTCCAACACTGTTAGCATAAGAAGCATGTCTAACCAAAAATGCACACTTGGAACATAATAGGTACTAAATCATATATTATTTATTTATTTTCAGGTTTAAATATAGCCTACATTCATCCCCAGAGAGTGCAGAAAAAGAAAGTGAATCTGGGAATAATGCAGCCATCTCAGCTGGCACACCTAGAATGGCAATACCCTGCCTTGAAATACTCCAGAACATTTACCTTCCCTATGCATTCTTAGACTAATGCCAATACCTTGTGTTTTACTTCGCCCAAAGAAACTACAACATCATTTGCAATAAAAGCTGGGAAAGTACAATAAAAAATAAATCAAAACACACCATGCAAAGCTAGCATTAATTAAATGACACACTATCACTAACTGTAGAGAGTAAGGAAGATTACCTTGATGGAAATATGCAAGAACTGTTGCTTAGGCAAAAGGGGGTGAAACATTTTAAGTCCAGAGCAATGAGATAACATTCAGAAGTGACTCAGGCAGACACCTCCCTAATTCACTGGAGAATAAGAAAGAGGAGGTAGCACAGCACAATCAGGCTTCTAAGATTATAACCAACTTATTATTTATTATAACAATTATTATAGCCAACAGAATCCATTGCTATTATAAAAGTAGTTTTAGCCTTCCTGTGGAGTTGGTTCCCTGGTCTGGTCTCCCTAGTATGGCTGACACTAACTAATATAAGCACAGCTGAACAGTCAGATACTACAGTATATATTTCTTCAAGCTGCACCATCTCTCTCTTTCCAGGTTTCTTTAAAAAAAGAAAGGCATTTAAAAATGGCATGCCTCACTGTGATACAGATAAAAAACCACTACGGTATAGTTATTGTTGGCACAGAGGTTGTGGGTTTAAAACCCATAGAGTGGATCAATCTCAGGGTATTTTTGAACTTTCCTCAGACTCTGCTTTTATGCAGACTGAGTGTCAGAGAGAGTTTGCATCTTTGTAAGCTTCCCACCTGAGACCACTCACTTTTCAACCAGCACTGACATGGGCACATTCCATGAATACTAGATGGCCTGGTGACTGAGCATGCTAATAGTATATAAGCATAAACTACCCTATAAAGCATGGGTCCTTAATCTTTTTGTGCCATGGACTCCTCTGAGAATCTGGTGAAATCTCAGATTCTATTAAATACATCTCAGAAAAATGTATTTATTTCTAACTGGGCACAGGGTCACCAGATAGTTGTCCAGCCACATTGCTATTTGAGAAAGAGGCAGAGAATGGGCAAAGACTTCATAGAGAGCAAATGCAATGGATTCTTCTACAATTGTAGGATTAATGACTTGTATGGATAGTTAGGAATAAAAGAATTTTTGACATTCAGACTAGGTTGATCATTATCAATTATATGCTTTTGGAAAAAAAAGATACTTCCCACAACCAAATGAATTCTGATTTGACTTTTTAAGGGTATCAAGTAATTTTTGATAGTGAGGTGTATTGAATTTAACAAACATTTTTGGCTCTAGAAGCCATGAATTATTTTGTAGCCTACATCTGTTATTGGATGAAAAGCTAAATTTCAGTTAGAGGTTTGTGAAAATAAAGTTGTAAATTTTTTTCCCATCCAAGTTCATGGACCCCCTGAAATCGACTCACGATCTATGAGCCCCAGGTTGACAACCCCTGATGTAAAATAAAGAAAATTTAGAATGTAGACAGCTTTCACATATTTTGTTATGATAAAGCACTCAGGACAGAAAGTTTTTATTTACTATACTTTTGCCTATATTCATCTTTGATCACTCACAGCTGAGTGGCCATACCCACGCAACTTCTGTTCCACAATTCCCTGTTCTCTTCCAGCTTCTGTGTCTGGCCATATCGATCTATTGTCTCTCTTAGTGTTTGTCCCATGTGGTTTCAGAGTCAGCTTGTTTTTGCCCTGTGCTCACCTAGTTCTCAAAGCAACATTATCATTGCATGATGCAATGAGGGGTTTTGTTTATCAGCTAGCTTGTCAAATAGACTGAGGTCAATTTAGGGCTGAGAAGGAGTGACTGGCCCAAGGTCACCTAGCTAACTTCTGTACCTAAGGGAGGACTAGACCCTGAATCTCCCTGCTCCTAGCCCAGCATCACCCGGACTCTTCTGTTGATATAGATATATTCTATATCTATATATCTATATCTATATCTATATCTATATCTATATCTATATCTATATCTATATCTATATATCTATATCTATATCTATATCTATATCTATATCTATATCTATATCTATCTATCTATCTATCTATCTATCGATAGATAAATATATAGATATATATATGATATATATCTATATATAGATATAGATTATATTCTATTCACCATAATACATCTTTTTTTTTCAGAACCAGAAACTGAAACAGTAACTATTTACAGGATATATTTATGGATCTGAACACCCTACATCCCTCGCTCAATCTTAGAATTTGCAAACAGTAATTTAGTCAGAAGTTGCATCAGAACTTGGTAAAATCATTTCTACATCCTGGACTCATAAAGTCCTTGAGGTATGCTGATTTCTTTAAAACTCATCCAAAGCTGGCCAACTATAATTCTTGACTGTTTCCCCACTGAATAGAACTTTGATTGTTTTCTGTGCCTCATGAATCAGGCCCCACAGTTGCTTATTCCGACAGTCATTGTGATTGATCTCTCTGTATTGCTTCTTTATACCTAGGACAGCACAGATTTCTATGACTGCAATGCAGAATCAGGCCTTTTAGAATAGTCACCTGATATGATCTGGGAGCTAGTCCTTTAGTCACCATTCCAGATGTCCATTTTTTTAGTGTTTTTCACCAGATTGTATGCACACCCAAAAAACCCTTTTTCAGAGGGTCTCTGGCTGAAAGGTTATAGTGTTCTACTTAATTAACAGTCCTTACTTCCTTGCAGTTTCCTACTGTTTCATGCATTAGCAAATTTCTACACATTGGGAGCAGATTTTTGGTTTTGTGACCAATAAGAGCTTCTCCTGGAGTTGTCAAGCAACTCTAAAATGGGGTATTTTATGGGGCCAAGAGAAACAAAATATGAGTTGGACTCAAATAATGAGTTTATCCAGAAACTTCTTTGTTGTTTTTAATAGCTGATTCTACTTTTCCACTACTTTGTAGATATTTTGGGGTGGAGGTAAGATGAATCAAATTCTCCTTCTGGTGAAAATAGCCTGAATACATCACTTTGAATTGAAAGCTATTGTTACTGAAAATTGTGCTTGGTATTTCATATCTGGAAAATGCAGGATGAAACCCATGTTAGTCTAGGGCAGCGCTCCACAACTTGGCAACTTCCTGAGCTATGGCCTTTAGTACACAGAGTTCCCCAGCCAGCATGGCCATTGCTAAGTATTCTGGGAGCTGAAGATGAAAGTTGCCAAGGTTGGGAAATACAGGTTTAGGGTACCCCAAAATGGGTCTGCTAGCACCTTTTAAATCAAGCAATTTTTATTTAAGGCATAGAGTGGTTTGATTGATATGGATTAAAATACAAATAGATGGGGTATGGAGAAGGGGAAGCGGAAGGGGAAGACAGGATAGTAATGCAGATTAAGGTCCCATGGGAGATAAGTTACAACAACTGTAATATGTTAAAAATCCATGCGTTTGCTCAGGCCTTCTGAGATAGCCTGAAACCTCTTTATGCATTGAATTCAGCTGTATCACACATAATAGTGCTGATGAAGTTTCTTTGAGGTCTATAAAGAAATGTCCTGGGAGTTTAAAATGCTCTGCTGTTACGTTCTCCTTGTTTTGAGTCCTGATGTCAAAACATACAGTAATTTTTTTTGCACAAAGTTTGTTCCATTTGTCCTACATAGATTCCAGAGGGGCACTGCTAGCAGTTGATGGAAGATAAACATGGAAAGGTGCCTCTGATTTTGTGCATGCACTTGTTGGGGTCTGTGATGGTGCTGTTGGTGCAGATGTGGGGGCAAAGTAAACAACTGGGTTTGCTCACAGTCTGGTATCTTGTTACTTGTGGGAGTCTGCTTCAGGGTGGGTGGTTGTGTGTATGCAAGTATGGGCCTGCCACCTAGTACATGAGAAAATGCAGTGTCATTGTCCAGTATGGGTTGCAGCTTATTAATAATTCAAGTTTAATAAAGTGTTGTTGTTGTTGTTGTTGGTCGCAGTCAGCCAGTTGTTTAGACTAGATTTGGCATTTTTGCCCATCTATCAAGACCATTTTCTATCAAGACCTGAGTCTATCAAGACCTGAGATAGGTAGATGTTATTGTTTGATGGGGTTAAGGGTATTGTCACAGGATATAAGCTGTTCCAAATAAAGCTGCCTTTTGCTGATGGTGATTTTGTCAATGCCGATGGTCTTCAAGTGGTGCTCCAGATGTTTTGGGATTGCAGCTAAGGCGCCTATAACTATTGATACTATCTTTGCTTTCTTTTGCCACAGTCATTCAACTTCTATTTGCAGGTCTTTGTCTTTTGTGATTTTCTCCAGTTCTTTCTCTTCTATTCTGCTGTCTCCAAGGATTGCAATGTCCACTATCCAGACTTTCTTGTCTTTCTTATCAACAATTGTTAAGTCTGGGGTGTTGTGTGGCAGGTGCTTGTCTCTTTGAATTCTAATGTCCCAGAGCACTTTAGCTTCTTCATTTTCTCTTACTTTGTTTGTTTTGTGGTCCCACCAGTTCTTGCTTGCAGGCAAATGGTATTTCTTGTAGATAGTCCAGTGCACCATTGTTGCTACTTCGTCATGCCATTGTTTGTAGTCAGTCTGTGTGATCTTCTTGCAGCAGCTAACTAGGTGGCCCACTGTTTCTTCAGCTTCTTTGCAGAGGCGGCACTTGCTGTCTTCTCAGTTCTGGCTTTGTATGCATCTGTTCTTAAGGCTTGGTCTTGTGTAGCCAGAATTAGCCCCTCTTTCTCTTTCTTCAACTTTCCTGCTCTTAGCCTTGTTGTTATCTGTTTTGCCTGCCAGTTTTTTTGGTGTACTGGCCATGTAATATTTTGCCTTGCCATGTCTCTTTTCTATTTTTCATTTGGTCTTTCTTATAGGCCAGTTTGGTTTCTTTGGTATTCAGTAAGCCTTCATGGTGTACTAGCTTCAGTGCATCTTCTTCACTGTCCTATTATTATTATTGGTTGAGTATGAGCTGTAGGTGATGACCAATGGTGTTATGTCATTCTGTTTTTCTGATCTCTCCTTTAATAGGCCTTCCTTGGGAATTGATCTGGCTATTGATTTGTGTATTGATCCTGCTAGGTGGGTAGTTTGGTGTCCTGAATGCCTAGTTTAATCCTATTAATTGAGCATCTCTGTCTAGTGGGTCAGGACAAATGTGATTGTAATGTAGGGCCTGGCTATAGATGGTAGATGTCATGGTATGTTAATCCCACATTAGTCAAACCATTCTATGCATCTGATGAAGTGAGCTGCAGCTCATGAAAACTTATGCCTTGAAAAATTGGTTAGTCTTAAAAGATGCTACCAGACAGTAAAAGTATTCCTTTAATTTCCAGGTCATTTCTTTGGCTCCTGTATCCTTCAGGCAATCAGTTTCTCAGAAGTTGGACTAATAATCAATAATAAAAGATACTGTACTGCTTTCTTTTAAAAGTAAATAACTCTTCTCCAATGGGCTAATGCAAAGTTAACGTAGTTTTAAGGTCTCCTTTTGTTGATGGTTGTCAAATGAATGGCAGGTCTCATACCTTTTCATGCATGCCTTCCCCTAGGTCCTTATCCCAGGCCAATAAACACACTCTTGAGCTCATAACAAGCAGCTTCAATCCCCACGTGTGACAAATAATTTTTTCCATAGTTCTGTTGCATAGTGAAGCTGGAATTATGCATCTGTCCACAGAATATAAGAACATCATATATTATTATCATTATATTATCATTAACATTATGTTTTTATACTGAATTCTTCCTTAAACTGAAAATATATTTTTGCTCCTATGGGCATTTGATTTTATTTGCAGACCAGCCTTCTAAAATTACTTTTTCAACCACCTGAAGTTATGCATTCTGCTCTTGAGCCTCTTTAATTTCCTTTAGAGTTTCCATTGGGAGTATGGTACCATGTTGATTGAATCAGTGTCCTAATATTCTTGAACAGCTTTTCCAACATAGGGTGGGAAAGTACAGTTCAGTGCCTCTACCAACATAAGGGCTTCTCCTGGGCCATATCGATTCTCAGCTCATTTCTGTAAGTGTGTCAACATATGCTGCACTCATTTGTGTGCTAAGGGGAGACAGCTGTCATAATGATCTCTAGTCGCTCGTGATCTGAAAGCACTATTACTAGTACCCATAAGTATACTGGTGAAAATGCTCTGTCCCAAACAATGCAACCAACAGCTTTTTTCCATTTTTGCATACCCTTGTTCTGTTGCTGACAGGCCTCTCTTTGTCTATTTTCTGTGTTGCTTCTGGTAAAGAACAGCATCCAACCCCTTTTGAAATGCATCATACTGTAGGTAGCATTTTAGGACAGGGACATTAGAGACCTACACTCGTTGCTGTAGGTCTGACCATTCCCACCGTATAGTCTGTTTTGTCAGTTGGTCTACAGTAGCAACTCTACTTTGATTGCCAAATGGAAACAGAAATTTGGCAAGAAGTTAATCATCCCATAAAGCACAGTACAGTACTCCAATCATATTGGCAGCATATTCTGAATTGCCTCAAATTGTTAGTATTTATTTATCACAGATGTTTTTGCACTGCTTTAATAATCAAGAGTGTAAGCAGTTCATAGCAGCAACATAATAGGCATTGGAATAATAATCATGCAAATCATAATATTTAATAGTAATTAAATAGCCCTACGTTTTTGTTGTTGCATGCTGCCCAGAGTCCTTCAGCATTTGGCAGCTTATAAATGCTGTAAATTAATAAATATATTGCAATTTGCAGACAACAAGGTCATTTATCTGTAATAAAGGACCCATTCTAGCCATCCCTTCAGCTCCCAAGATTAGGTCTTATGCTAGGCAAATAAATTCTCCTGCTGCTGTTGTTTTTACCATTTACCATGGAAGATAATTTGCTTTAGAAATAATGTCAAGGGAAATAAAATTTGGGGTAAGATTTTCATGGATGAAGTGTGGTGTTCCTCTCCAGGCAAATGATTGCTTTTGATAGGAAGACAGTATGAGAATCTGAATGTCACAGGTTTTTCCAGGCAGACCCACCTATAAAGTGCCATTCCAAACTTGTCCAACAGATGGGAACTGAATGCAGAATTATCCCAATAATCCTACAATAGCATGTAGAAAATATGCACTAATGTGATATGAAAACTTGTGTGCCATAAGAAATTAATGGAATAATTAAAAACTCCAATTAGCCTGCAGTGTTATGCAGGCAGAAACTACTAACTATAAATGCAGGCACCGCTGTTCTTTCCTACTAGTTTCCAAGTCTCCATTGATTTAGGTGATTGGAACCTTTTAATAAATAATTCTCGATGCAAAGACCAGAAACCCCTTCTTCTGGAGCAGCTGCCTCTGTAGGAATCAATGCTCTGAATAATAGGAGAGGCTCCTCAGGAATGTGAATAGTTCTTACTTTTGACATACAGGAAATCAGACTGAAAGCAGGGATGCTGTAAGATGGTGGAAGAGCCAAAATGTGGCAGCCACCACCGTGCAATCAAAGCCCTGCCCTTTTCATGTGCGTGTGTTAAAAAAAGGGGCCATCTTGACTTTTTTAAAACCCTCCCCTCTTCCCCAGTGTAGACGGTAGAGGGAACAGCCTTGAAGGACAGGAGGAAGAGCTGCTACCAAGGCAAAAGTCAGATAAGCGGGGCTTGAGGCCAGGCCAAGAAAATAATGTGAGGAAATGTCTCAGACAAGCCCCTCCCTAGTTCACATGAAGATAAAGTGAGGGAGGGGAAAGCACATTCAGACTTGCAAGATGCTGTTACAGTACAGTACACGCAGCCCTGACCTACATGCAATTGGTTTCTTAGTCTGATTACCTTGTTAGGCTGACATCTGGAGGCAACCCTGCTTCCGAGCCAAAAGAGTGTGTCTGTCTCGACTGAAGGAGGAGGGGAGTGTGCCCCAGCTGTCCAAGGGCTGCACTATTAGGCCTGTCCCCAGAGGAAACCTGTGCCTGAGGGTAGCTCAGGTTAGGCAGCGGCAGGGGCATTTGCCCCAACAGCTACAGGAACCTGAGAGGCTCCAGCCTTTGCCTGCCATGTGCTTGCTGTCATGTCAGCATCTGACTCAGCAAAAGCAAGGCCTGGTGCTGACCTAGGTTCCCCCCTCTCTCTGTTTGTCCCCTTTCTGTGGCCGGCCTTTGCTGAAAGACCCAGAACAATCCTGTCAGTGAAAAGGTAGCAACCGAAGCCATCTGCCTACACCCTACCACAGTCATGCGTCCTTGTTGCATTGAATTATAATTATGTAACCAACCCTGGGGGTGGCTGGCACCCTGAAGACGCTCCCATAGGTTAATAATGCTCATTTACCACCAATACCTTGGCATGCATTATTTATTTATGGGCATCGTTTTTATTGTATTTTAATTAGTATTTATTCTTGTTTTATTGTGGAGTCCTTGGGGTTCTCTGAGCTTGGTTGTTTTCTTGCACACGTGTGCAAGAAAACAACCAAGCTCAGAGAACCCCAAGGACTCCACAGTTCAACCCTAAGCTACACATACTCTCTTCTATTGTTTTATTGTAAACTGCCCAGAGTCGCTCCTTGAGTGAGATGGGCGGTGACTGGATTTGAAATATAAATAAATAAACAAATAAAATTAGGGTTTAGTGGAGACTCAGAATGCTACAAGGAAAACGAAGGGAGCAATTTTGAAATTGCTCATAGGAAAATAGAGGCAAAAAATGAGGTTGCCGAAAGTTTGCAGGAACTTGGAGTAATATTTTCAACATTAAATCTGTAAAATGATCTTTTCATACCAGGGCGGGGAACGCCAACAACACACGTTTAAATCTCTAAAACTGGTGTCTTCCAGACAAGGCGAGTTCTGATACTCATGAGAAATGATCCCCATCGCTGATCATTTACATATCTCAACAACCATCGTACCCCAAGGCCTAGGAGAATAGCCAGGTTTTCAGTGACCTGAACATCACACATCTCTGGGGAGATGCTGTTCCAGAGGGCACGCACCGCGACAGAGAGGGCATATATCCTAGGTCCCAATAGATGACATTGTTCAATTGAAGGGACCTGAAACATGCCCACTCTGCCTGACCTTACTGGAAAGGCAGAAACTATTGGAGATGGGTGGTTTCTCAAATAACCAAGCCCTATGCCACGAAGGGTTTAATAGTTGGTAACCAACATCTTGAATTGCACTCAGAAGCTGACTGATGATCAATGCATTTCATGGAGTAGTGCTGTCACATGGCTGTACCAAGGCATGTCCCTTACTACCTGCATCACCACATTCTGGACTAGTTGTAGCTTCAGACTGGTCTTCAAGGGCAGCCCCATGTAGAGCACGTTGCAATAGTGTATTTATGAGGTGACTAGAGCATGAGTAACTGTCTGAAACTTCCTAATCCAGGAAAAGGCACAACTGGTACACTAGATGAACCTACGTGGAGGCCCTCTTGACTACAGCTGCCACCTGCTCTTTGAGATGGAGTTGCAAGTCCAAGATAATCCTCAGATTGTGCACCAGTCTCAAATGGAGAAGTGTCACAAGTGCTATAAGAACTGCATGCACAAAATCAGCTGAAGTAGATTAATTTGTAGAGAGCAAGGATTTTGTTATTTTCTATAGTTTTATACTACCCCATATTACAGTGTACATGTAACAGTGAAACCCAGAATCCTCTAATTGAGAATGCATGCACTGATGTATAAAACATCTGTGCCTATCTTCACCACTTAGATGTTTAGAGGAGTGGGCAAGGGAAGGAGGAGGTGAGTTCATGTACCTCAGAATTATAGTACTGTACTACAGTATGTATGTATGTAGCTTCGGTTTGGGCTGTTGTGCTTAAATGGATTGTCTTGGTTAAGGGCAAAAATGTGGACTAATGATGTTTGCCATTTCCACACTAATGATTTGTTGCATCCTATAGCATTCTCCAGCCATTGCCATACCAATATATCAGTAATGAAGACAGGCTTTATATCGCCCTGGTGTTGGCTGGAGGATTCTATATATATATCTCTAGTGCCTTGTCATATTACCATAATGAAGTATGCACAATGAATATTAAAAGATCCATCCAGAAGGAGCTGCTGCTTTACCAAATTATTTCTTTCCAGGATGACAGGATTAATTATTCTTCTGCTTCTTTCATGCAGCCCACAGGGAAAAAGGAATGAATTGCTGTTGCATTAATTTAACACTAGTTCTGCTAGCCAAGGCAAGAGCAAAGTATACATTTGTAGTTTTTGATTCAGCAAGAAACCAGTCAAAAAGTTCTAGTACAATTCAGTCCTTGAAATCCAGGAAGATTTGTGTATGGCTGCCAAAAGTCACCATTCTTTTCTTTAAAAGATTTCTTTATTAAAGAAGCATAGCTTTTTTCCCCACAGATAATGAGCATCTTGGGGGAGGAATTAATATTGGAAAAATAGCACAGGGGAAAAGTTTACAAAGATTCTCATAGCACAACTGCTCTGATATACAATCCTAGAATATATGAGTTGGATTGGATTTTATAGGGGATGTAGTCCAACCTTATACTCTATGCGGGAATCTACTAGACAATCCTTGACAAATGCCATCCAGTTGCATTTAAAAACCCACAGCAAGGGGAGTTGATCCCTGTTGTGCATAGACAGTTCCATTGCTTAACCAGGAAATCCCTCCTAATATTCAGCCTGAGTGTCCTTTCTTTTAATTTCAATATGTTGCTCCTTGTCCTGCTTTTGATTTCAACAGTAAACAGGCCTGCCTCTCTTTTGCATGTGACAGCCTTTAGATATTTTAGAGCGGTGTTTCTCAACCTTGGCCGCTTTAAGCTGTGTGGACTTCAACTCCCAGAATTCCCCAGCCAGCTTGGCTGGCTGAGAAATTCCGGGAGTTGAAGTCCACACAAGCTTAAAGCGGCCAAGGTTGAGAAACACTGTTTTAGAGTAATATCTCCCATTAGGCTTCACTTGTGCAAGCTAAACATATTCAGAGCCCTTAATCATGGTTTATAAGATTTGATTTCCAGAGCCTGTTTCATCCGGATAGCTCTCATCTGAGTCCCCTCCAGTTTCTCCATATCCCCTTTAAGGGATGGTGTTCAATACTCCAAGGGTGGTCTAACCAGCACACTTTGCAAAGGAGTGATTACTTCTGGGGATCCAGTGTTTTTTATAATGCAGCTGAAGACTGACTCTGCTCCATTGCACTGCTTCTTCATGTTGACTGGTGCTCCACTAGTGCTCCCTAAATCTTTTATGTATAATTCAGCCCCTCTTGTACTTCTTTCTAAATGACAATAATGACAGTACAGTATTTTAAAATCACTGTCAAACTTGCATTATCACAATCTGTCTGAAAAACTGACCCAGTAAATTCTACTTTAGGAAAAGAAAAACTGATCCTCCCTTCTCCAGGCAATCAATTTGTTGTTAATTCCTAAACAAATTTACAAGAGGGAAATTGAGATATTGGGCAATATATTTTTGGCTAAGAGACCAAGGATCAGTTACAATAGTACAAGCTTAAGTTCCCAAGCTTAATCATTCTTTATACAGAATTTTTAAAAACTTGAGCCCATTTAGATAGTTGTATTTTTTTACTTTTGTTACCATATTATGTTTATAGAACTGCTGGATTTTCAAGCACAGTGAAATTTTTTTCTGATATTTCAAATCATAGAAGCATGTTCCCCCCTTTCAGATTTTTAATCATTTTATCTGATGAAAATGTTACAAAACTCCAAAGTTTGCATTTTTAGCATACTATAAACTTAAGGTGGATTTAAGCTCTTTTTTTTTTTCTTCTCTCTCTCACGGGAAATTGGCCTACTTTTACAACCCATTAATCAGGCAAAGTCAATGTAAGCAGGTGATGCCATGTGAAAAGAAGCTTTATTTCAGATTAAAATGGCTCCGCAGGAGTATTTTCTGAAGGTGCCGCCCTAAAATAAGATGGCGGCCCCTAAGTCGCGTTCGGTATCAGCAATCCAAGCCCTTTCAATTTCAAGATGGCGGTTGTCATCTATAGGCTGGTTCAGGTATGCCCTCCTCCAAGATGGCTCCCATATTTATCTTCAGACCGTCGGCTTCACGTGACCTATGAATTTCAAGATGGCGGCGCCCATCATGAAAGGCATGAGAGGTCAGGGCTGGGGCTTATGCACCGTCGGATACCGCCTGATGGGCCAGATGTTCCGGAGAGGTAGAAACTTTTGTCCTTTGCATTAAGATAAAAGCTAGCCCGTCGCAGTGAGCAGCTGCTACTGCAGCCAACACTCCCAGGGTTTTCTTTCATTCATGCAAGACTTTGGCCGTCTGTCTGGCACTCCCCGACTTACTCGTTTAAGGTGCTTCTGTGCCTTTCACAGGCGCGGGACCTGTAGAAATTCATTAGTAAAAATCTCTTCAGTCTCCATCAAAGGAAAAGCCGTTTTCTAGGTTGAATTTTCAGTCACGCTCCTGTTAAAGTTACATGCAGGATTTAAGATGAGGATGCATGGAAGTTTTTCTGTTAGTGGGATCCGTTCTGTTATAAACCTAATATCTTTTGGAGATTAAAGGATCTGATCCAACAGTACTTTTTGTTGAGGTGATTATCAGTTTACTTCTTTTAGTAGCGGGATTATTGGCAGAGCTCCAGGATTAAACAGGCAGAAAAGGAAAAGAGCGCGGCTTTTTCTAGCATGGAGAAAATGTGCATTTTTCAAGTGAATGTAGAAATTCGCAGCGTGAATTGAACTTGCTCATAAACGTCTTAAGTTTCACAGAGATTGTTTTCAAGTAAGCTTGCTTAGAGAGGTTGTATGAATATCAAAGCATTTTAACTAAATTTATGCAATAAACGGGGGTGGGGAGAGATACTTAAATATGTTAAAAATATGTTTATGTTAAAATATGTTATGTTTTATGTTAAAATATGTTTTTTAAAACTTTCTAATGCTAAACTCTTTTTTGTGCTGACAGATTTCTATTCTCACATAATTCATTACACAGTCAGATGCATTAGAAACTTATTTGGTGGGCAATTTAATTTTTCTCTGGTTTTGCTTTTTTACCAGTGGTTCGTTTGTTTATATTTTTGCTCCACTGTATTTTTGAAAACTTGCTCATTGCTTTGAGTAGCATTTTTACCTAGAAAGAGTATTAGAATCAGTAGCAACTGACACATCTATTCCCAATTAGCATATAGTGGATATCCTTCAAAAACTGCCCTGGAAGCAGGTGGCCACTTACAGTGTTCTGCACTATTGTTCTGCCAACATCTGGGTACTTGTCCATAATGAAAAATCTTCCACCCTTATATACGCTGACATGGAAAAGTAATGATTACAAATAAAGTATTCTGCCTTCTGGAACACCATCACCCCCACACCCCCAAGATTAGATTGGCCCTGATCTGACCAGCTCTTCGTAAAGCATTGAAGAACTGGATGTGCTCCAGGGCATGCGGGTCAGAATGTTAGATGGTCCATGAGTTGTCCTAGTCTTCCTGAATGTTTTGGGGTTATTCTTGGCAACTACTGTACTGTAATTTTTTAATGTTCTATTGATATTGTTCTCTTTTATTGTTTGTAATGTGTTGTGAACCACCCAAAATTGCATCCGTAAGATAGGTGGCCATATAAATTGATTTATTAAATAAAATGCTTTATTTAGTGACAAATTAGAAGGTGAACTTATTTACTTATATTTTACTGCAGAGTTTCCAACTTCCAGTGAGATATAGCCATAAATCTTTTAAAATATTAAATGTTTGTTATCAGATAATGAATGTCCTGCCATAGCTTCTCAATAGTGCTGCATTTTCATAGATTATGCTTCTCTGCTATCCATTCCATTTGTTGGATTGTTGTGAGCTGCCCAGAGTTGTTGAGAGTTGGGTAATATCCAAGTTGTATGCATGCATGTATGTATGTAAGATTTTCAATATGGCACAGATGGGCGTTCCCTTCCAAAATACTGCATTCCCTCCAACTTAGCATATTAACAATTGTGGCACTTGTAGGAATCAACCCTACAGAAGATGTAGGCTCCTGATAAAGCTTGCTATTTTATAAATGTATTGCCATTTAGTTGGCAATATTTGGAATAATATTTGGAATAATTTTAACTATGAAATCTTTAAAAATGTGGATTATGCACGTACATATTATAGCAAGCCTTTTCTAAAATAATTCTAGTTATAAAGGGCAGATGCATAATGTTAAGGAAAAATATTTTTGAACTATAACTGTATGTAAATTGATATGTTTAACTTATTCAACTAAATATATTTAATTGGATGAAAGAGATGCATTTACTAAAAGTAATCATCATCTATTGCAACTTTCCTGGTCTCATACCTTCCAGATAGTTTAAATTGCAACTCTTAGGACTCTTGGCCTTTGGCTGTGCTAGTTGGGAATTCAGGGAGTTCTCAGAATATCTGGAGGATACCAGATTAGGAAGACTGGTTAGGCAAAATATTACACTATTAAATGATTAGTAGAAATGTGCCACTGTCAACAGGAATTGGTAAATTGTTTACTAGTCATCTGGACAAAGAGTCACATATAAAGGTAAGGCAGAAGTTTGGTCCTTATACATATTTTTCTTATTGCAGAGATCAGTTTCAAATTAGATGAGAAAACAGCCCACAGCAGCTTGGATTTGTTCAAAAAGGACACCGGTGTCCTCTATCGCATGCTGGGGATTGACCCCACCAGAGTTCCCCAAAACCCTGAACGCTTCAGAGACTGGGCTGTAGTTTTGGGTGACACCGCCATCTCCAGGGGCTGCCATTACTGGGAAGTGACTGTGAAACGATCTCAACAGTTCCGCATTGGGGTGGCAGATGTGGACATCTCCCGGGAAGTCTGCATTGGAATGGATGACCACTCCTGGGTCTTTGCCTATGGTAATCGCTGCTGGAATGCCATGTTTGCTAATGAAACCACTCCAATCACTAACATTGGCCAACCAGAAAGAGTGGGCCTATTCTTGGACTATGACCACCAAAGATTTAGTTTGGTAGATATACAACAACACAAGTTAATCCACAATATGTCTCCAGAGTTCCAAGGTCCTGTGGTACCTGCCTTTGCCCTTTGGGATGGTGAATTGCTAACCCACTCAGGCCTGGATATACCGGAGAAGCTCAACCAAAGTTGAACTCTATTTAAGAGTGGTGATACTTACTGGGATTGGATTTTTTTACTCAAAAAAGCAAGTTCCCCCCAAATATGATTGCCATATTAGAATCCAGAGGTTTTCATTGCCCGATCCAATCTCCCTTTAGGAAATAACATATTTCTTCCTAGCAGATTGAAATATATTTCACTTTACAACAATGTAAGTTTTGACTCAGCAATGGATCAATGCTCTTAGACCTCTGTTTCCTTGCCTTTTGTGAGTGAAATTTGCCAACCTTTACCTGTGGCACATTTATCTTGCTCTGGCACTTTGGTTTGTCAGGAAAAGATTTACTTATGTTTGCTTGAAAAAACAAGCTGTTTTTAAGCAGCTATTGTCTATATGATCAGATGCCCCATTTGGTACCTTATCTCATACCTTTTAATTATGTAAAGATTTCCTTTTCCCATTAGAAGCATTTGCTCAAGCTTTCAGATATCTGAAGGACACTTCCATTTCGATAAGAACAGTGATCTGTAACACAAAGGAACTATTGCCTCCTACAGGTGTGGTGGGAGAACAAGTTAGCTTGGATCTAAGTGGATGGCATCTCATGAACAGCGGAAATCCAACTCTCCTGAATTCATAAACATTACTGTGCACAAATCAGTGTTATAGGAATTAATTTATTAATACAAGCCCAAGATCATCCTGTCCTACTTTGATTGAAGGAACAAGAGTCAACCCAATGTACATCTGCTGATACATATGTTCAACCACGGTAAAGGAATGATAATGACACAGTTGATTACAATCACCATAGTAAAAATTAGCTGAGGTCAACAAATATTTAAGCAGTGTTTTCTTTTTATGGGTGCTGGATGTAGTAAGAGCAGTCCTGTATGCTGTGTTGATAATATTGTAATCAGTAAAAATAAATGCATCTAAAACAAATTTTTATCTGGACTTTTGATTGAAAATATTCACCATTTGGAAATCTTCTGATAAAAAATGTATGCAGCACTTAAAAAGTCTAGATGGACAAACTAGCCTACCAGCCCTGCAGAAGTGTCAGTCTGGCAGCAGTGGTGAAGTGCAAGTGGTGAAGCAGTAGCATTATACTCCTTCAAGGTTTCAGTTTTTCCTGTTCCATGGCGACTGGTTTATGACTGGTATTTCTTTGCCACTCTACAGTGTCTCTGAGTGGTTCTTACTGGAGCAGTAGAATAGCTGCTGAAAGGAGAGGGGCAAGAAAAATGGCAGTGCCATTTCAGCAGCTGACAGAACATCTTCCCCCATGCTAGAAGGCCATTGCGATTACACAGATTATCCCTCTGGAATTCAAGTGGACTTATTTCAAGTGACAATACATAGGCTTAGGATTAAGCAGTAGTTTTCTACATCTGGTGGTAAGGACCCAGAGTTATCAACAGTCCTGACAGTATCTTTTCCCATACCTATGATTAATTTAATTTTTAGGGGAGGAGGAGAGAAATGAATGATTGGAGTGAGAACAAAAGAGTTTGAGGTAGTGGCCCTCAATATGAGAGAGCAAAGGAATAAATACATGTTTGAAAGCTATTTCCCCATTTTCGCTTTCCATTCTGTTGCTTGTGTAAATTACTTTTAGTCTCTTGAGTTTGGCTTTCTGAAAATGGATGTTTGTGAGTGGCTGCAGGTATCACAGCAGTCATGTTGTGACTGCACGTGACACCTTCAGCATTTCAAACACTGAAGAGATTGAAACTCCCTACTACTTGTTACTTAGCCATCTCAAGTTGACTTCCTTCTTAAGCCCTTGGACCTTCTTGGAAAGCTAGAGCGAGGTTTATTATCCAAGCCTTCTAGATTTAAAAGTGTTAACATCTTCACCAATTTATTCTCTCTTAACAAACATGCCAAGAATTGCTTGAGGTAAGCATGTATCTTTTTGCTGCATGCTCCTTACCTCACAGTAATTCACTTTTTAGATGCCACAACGAGAACACTAAACTAAAAGAAATTGTACCGTGTCATACTGAAAAGTTTTTCTCCCAGGTACAGAATACATTGTATAGTTTCTAACAAATGAAACAGAATTGGGAAATGCATAGACTGCATTCCCTTTTTGTAGCCCCCAACATTCTACCAAATCACACAACCCAGATTTGACAACATGCAGTTTTTATGGAAACAAGAAGCAAAACAGATGCACTAAATCTCTAATTTGGCCATCAGCTACTGCACCTTAAAAACCAACTCCCTGGAAAGCAACAGTTGTATCGCCACACCCTCCAGTGGCGTAGCTGTATTATCAAGAGATTGCCCTGCAGCCTTCCCAGATGGTGTGGGTGTAGGAGGGGGAGTGTATCCTGTAATAGCAGGAATGGTTGACTATTTTTGAAGGTGGGGGCAGGCAAAAGACAGAATTTGTTGAAACCAGCAGAGACAAGTATGTTTTCCCTTCTTGCTCAAGTACCTGTTGGGGGAATGGTTGGACATGGGAGAGGATCGATTCATAGTGGAGAAAATGAAAATATTCATTGTGGGGGCTTCGTTCAGTTAGAAAATTTAAGGAATTGAAGAATCCTTTTTGCTTAAATGCTTTCAGCCTTTTTAGTAATAGCTGCTTGGATTGTCAGGCAACCCAAAATGGTTTTTTGTTGTTGTTCAGTCGTTAAGTCATGTCCGACTCTTCGTGACCCCATGAACCTTTTCTGCAGCTAAAATTAGTCTCTCACCAAAAGTTATTAACTCAGTTTCTGGAGATTTTATCAAGTTTACTTGTGCTGTCAAAGGGGAGTACTGAGCTTTCATACAGAGTTCACCAGGGAGTCTCTTGTACAAGACTGTTACGGAAAAATACAACTCCACCTTGCTCAACAGGATGGAGGAGCTTAGAATGAGGAGAATGTAGTTCTCTCTTTCCATGTCTCTCTTCTTCAAGTCCTTAGCAGTAGCATGTTTACTGTTACACTCCTTTCAGAAGTGAGAACAATCAACTAGTAAAAACAGAGAAAATAAAGCAAACGTGGAAACTACCATTCTCACACCATACTTTCCAAATTCTCCTTGGAGAGGTCCTCAGCTGCTTCCTTGGCCTGTCTGGACCCCAATATGTAGTTTTCTTGATAATCCTTGAGCAACTTCACCACTTCCAGGTGATGAAACTGGATGGCATCATCCAAGGGAATGTTACCCCACCTGCAGAAAAGGCAACTTTATGAAGATGTGTATAGCTGCTGTCTGCCAAGAGCAGCTTTTCTCAACCTGATGCTCTCCAATGTGTTGAGGCTACAGCTCTTAACATTTCTAGCTAAAGGCCATAGTAATTAAGAGTTCTGGGAACTGCATTCCCAGCATATGCTGAAGATGCCAGGATGGAGAAGACTGTTCTAGGTGATGAGGAGCAACTGAAAGCTTGAACTGCCACTTTCTCAAATAAGCAGATCAAAAGTAAGTAGTGGTGGATCAATGATCCCTATTGGCTTAAAACTAGGACAATTTATATGGGCTCCTCAAATTACTATGTTATAAATGTTACTAGAGAAAGGGGTCTATGAAACAAGGAGGGCTATGTGTTTCTGGGGCATCAAATCATATTGCATGCACTAGGAGAGTGTAACTTCTCCCTAAGCAATCTGATTTGATGAAAATCTTTCTCCAAAAAGCATGATCTGTCAGGTGATAGCATTTCCCCAAAGTTATGGAAAACTTTATTGGGGCAACTCATCTGACAGCTTTTGTACTGTTAGGGCAATTCCTGATATTCCAGGGAAGAATATAGAGGCTGCCCAACACTCTGTATTTACGAAGCATATTAAACTGAAATAAAATACACTATGTTTAGCATTATATGAACCTATCTTTTCTCTACTCCAGATCACCAACTGTAATGCATCCTTTTCTCACAAGTAAAGGAGAGAGAGAAACTAAATTATAGTTGAGGCCTTTAGGTATGCACGGATGTCACAAAAGTCATGCTGGATCAGACCAAACTTTATTTTGTCTACAGTTCTATTCCAGCAGAGGCCAACTGGCCCTAAAACAGGTTATGAGTACTCAAACCTCTTGAGTAACAGGTATCAAGATACTGACTTGATCAGGGAGTACTAGGCAGAGAGAGGGGAAGTATATTAGAGGCAGCTGCTGCTGGAAACAGTTCCTTATGCCAAAATAAGGTCCCTGTCTTTAGCTTAGACAGGGAGAAGTGGGTCTAGGATTTTATAATTCTGTAAGTACAAAGCAAGATCAGCCCATTTGTTCCTCACCTGTCCTTGACAAAAGGATTGACTCTGCAGGCTTCCATCAGAAACTTCACAACCTCCAGATGTCCTGTGGAGAATCATAAAGCGAGCAGTTCAAAAAGAGGCTCTTCCTGCCCATTCCCAAAGATGAATTTTTGAACCATTCCCAACAAATCATGCTACATGTAACCTAGTCTAAAAGTTCTTCAAGGAGCAGGACTGAAGAAAGGTGATTACCAAGCAAGTCACTTCCTCAAAGTAGCCATTTCAGGAACATGATTGTGGTTCAGCTATGTAACCTCCCACTACAGGATGCAGATTTCCAAATAATCTGTTGGTGTTCACCAACACAACCCAGGAGAATTGACAAATCAAGAGTTATTCCAATACATTTTTTTTCCAGCATGCTTATACCATCTTTTGGGAAATGTGTTTTGGGGAAATTGCGATTGTGCAATTAGAGGTCCCATGCTTGCTGTAAAAGTGAGTTTTTTTATTTTGGAGGATAGCATGATTTATTAAACCTTTACTTTTAAAACTTTTTAAAAGAAAACTCCCTTTTAATATATCGATGTCTGGGAAAATTTCTCCAGCCTGGAGACAGAAATATTACAGCATTTAAACTTGCTTAATAGAAATCTTTGCAAATCTGGGTACAATTTGCAGTTGGAGGTGTAAGTGTTGAGCTTCTAGGAGTCCCAGTCAAATGGCACTGAACAATTATTTTATTTTTTCTTTCTTTGTTGTTTTGTTTGGTAGTAGGAAAAAACATGGAAGGGATACCAATGGAGATTATGACATCTGCTTGAGGCAAAGCAATTGCATAATAAATGCTTGGCAGCATACAGAATTTCCTCTTACACCTGAAATTGCTTTGCATTTTTAGAGAGATCTAAATGTGGGGAAATTCCCAAACCCTAACCCTAACCCTCAGTGACAGTCTGGTTTTCACCTTGTACTAGATACTTTTCACCTTTTACTGATACTTTTCATAAAACAGTCTCCTTCCCCCAGATCCAATACTCTTTGCTTTTTAAGATGGCTTATAGTCTTAAAGAGCACACTGGGTAATAGCGATGGAGCAATATTATATTGAACTTATGAATGACAGCATTGCCTTCCCTTCACAACCCCCCACTTTTTGTTAGAGATGAACCCCAGTGAGACACCAATCGCAGAAAGGTTGGTAGGTGTTTAAACTGTGCAAGCCTGCACGTGCAAATGTGGATTTAGAGCAGGTGCCTAGAAACCATGGCACATTTACATCCTGGGCATGATACCTTCAGCTGCAGCAACATGCAAGGCCGTGCGGGAATCATAGTCTTTCTGTTCCATGTCCATAGCTGACAGAGCAAATCTAGAAGGAAGCCAAGAGGACAGGGTCAAATGTCATGGGAGGAAAATTCAGATTTGCTTCTGAATGCCATTTCTTGGAAATCTCTCTCCAGCACCATCTTTCCCTAGATGAGTACGGTCATACCTCCGAAGAGCAGAGATATCTCCACTGTGGGCAGCAAACAGCAGATTCACAACAGTCTTGTTCTGAAAAATATGAAATGAAGTCTATTCAACATATTTGGTTTACAATGATTAGTTTTCATGATTCTGGAGGCTTTTAAAAACTCTCATAATGAAATACTGCAAATATATACCCCTAGGCAAAATCTTCTACAACTGGGTTAGAATATAGATAAAATAAGCCTCTAACTGGCTAGAATGAAGAAAGACATGTTTGTACATCTTGATAGTTTCAGGCAGTGCTGGTTTCTGAGTTGTTTCCTCACAGTCCCTCTGTACACCATTGACTGATGAACTGTTGGGACTGATGAACTGATGAATTGAGGATGGAAAGGCATCCCTGCGCACCCACTTCTCCAGCCTATTTGTAGCAGTAAGAACACAACAAAGGTGGCAAATTAGAGCTATAGTTGGCATCCAGAGCAGATTGTACTCTAATTTTCCAGAGACCACAGAAAAACTACTTCTGATCTGGACTGGGGGGAGGCAACCATTCACAGGTTGAGAAGAACACCTTTCTGGTGTCAAGAGCCACAGTTGGCTGGGTTACTGTCCCTCTTAAACTTCCTGAATTTTACTGCTGTGCACAGAGACCTGTAGCTGTTTTTCCAACAGACTGAGTAGACAGCAATGTGCCATAAGATCCTTTGGACAGAGGGCAGTCTATAAATATTTTAGATAAAAATTAATATTGGGATATGTTGTTAGCTGAGACTGTCTTGTTTATCTTGTGTTAGATTGTTATTACCAGGCATGATATGTTTGTTCTTTTTAATTTCCATATTTAATTATTGTAGCCCCCCAAATCTGTACAAGAGTGGGTGACTATTGAATGCATGAATACATTCTTGACACCAAGCAGGCAAAGATGTCCCTTATTTCCAACTACTGTACAGTCCTGAATTGAGTGCCTCCCTTTTCTTAGTTGGCAACCTTTATTCTGTGCTCTCTAGGATTTCAGGTCCACCAGTTTCTTGATAAAATCTCCTCTCTCTTTTATGCCTCCTAAGCCCTGGGCTATTCACCTGCTTCTGCTATTCTATCCCTCTAAGTCCTTTGAGTATCTCTTCCATCTTCCTCCACTTAAATCTTTCCATCATGAGGACCTTTTGTTTCTTACCCTAACTTCATCTCCTTCACGGCGTGGGTCCATCTTGCGGGTACAGTGTAGCAAGTTGTCATAGTTATGGAAATTGAAGAGAGACACCAATTCCTGGAGAAATGATAGTCAAAAAGCAAGAAGAATAAAAATGGGACACAAATGGAAAGTCATAACATGGACCCTGTAATGCTTCCTAGTAATTGATTCAAAGATGGAAGGAGTATATCAAAATTTTATACAGTAGAGATATCAACATTCAAGATACCACAGAAAAGTGGTTCTTAAACTGGGGGTATTTACCTCCAAGAGGCTAATTTGGACATATCTTGGGAGTAATTAAACAATTTGTATTTGCTTGTTAGTGACTTGATGTTCCAATTTGGAACTCCCGCTGCCAAAATGCTTTTGTAAAACGACAGTCGAGGGAGGGGTTGTGTGTATGAGGGTAATGACATTTGAGACCAGGAAAAGGAGTAATTGAGTCAAACAGTTTAAGAACCATTGCCTTAGTAGATATTCCCTACTTACAAGAACCTCTAGTACTAGAAGATGAAGTTAGATCAACACTCTGGTCATTACCAAGTCCAAAGACTGTAGGAATTGATGAAATAGCTACAGAAATATGGCAAACAATGGAAGAGCAATCAGTAAAGGTTCTAACCAAACTATGCCAGCAGATCTGAAGAATGAGACCCTAGCCAACGGATTGGAAGAGGTCAGTCTTCCAATAGTAATACCAAAGAAAGAAGACTTAACAAAATGTGCAAACTATTGCACAGTATCCTTAACTTCACATGCTAGCAAAATAATGCTCAGGATCATCCAATGCAGATTAGAGCCCCTTGTGGAAAGGGAAATGCCAGATGTTCAAGTTCATTTTAGAAAAAAGCTGAGAATCAAGAGGCAATACTGCTGAGAAATGCTGGAGAATCTAAAAATCCAAATAATATCAGAAAGAAGTCAATATGTGCTTCATTGATTACAGAAAGGCTTTTTATACTATTGACTATGGCAACCTGTGGAATGTCATTAGGAAAACAGAATCCTAAATCATCTCACTATCCTCATGTGAAACTTATATACAGGACAGAAAGCCTCAGTCCAGACAGAACGTGGTAAAACAGACTCCAGGTTGATAAAGAAATGAAACAAGGTTGTAGACTCTCTTCTACATATTCACCCTATATGCTGAATATACAATGAGGGAGGCTGGATTGGAAAAAGACAAGAGCGGTTTTAAAATTGGAAGAAGAAACCTCACTAACCTGCACTAAGTCGATGACACTACTCTGACAGCTGAAAATGCAAATGATCTAGAACTCTAGTGAAGAAAGTCAAGGAGCATGAGGAAAAAATTGGATTAAGTACAGTATAAAGAAGAATACGCTATTAATAAGTAAAGCAACCAACGTTCACAGTGACTGGAGATAGATAGCTTCTGCCTTTTAGGATTTACAATCAACTGTAAAGGAGCCAGCAATCAAGAAATAAACTACAGACTAGCATTTGGTAGGATAGAAATTAAAGCCTTGGGAAAGATATTCAGATGCCACAATGTGTCTATACCTAAAAAGATCAGAATCATGCAGGAAATTGTTTTCCCTGTGACAGTATGGAAGCAAAAGTCAGACTTTGAAGAAGCAGGATAGAAAGAATATTGACACTTTCAAACTTTGGTGTTGGAGAGGACTTCTGAGAATACTATGGATAGCCAAGAAAACAAACAAATGGATCACAGAACAAATCAATCCAGAGTTCTCATCTGAGGCTCAACTTATATTTTGGATATGTTATGCAAAGACTTAGTTCCCTTGAGAAATCCAAGATGCTGGGAAAAGTGGAAGAAAAGAAAAGACAACCAGTAGCAAGGTTGATGGATTCAATTTCAGTAGGGATGGGTGCATCATTGGAAGAACTGAAGGGCCAAATTGGGGAGAGATTATCCTGGAAAAGGTCTATTATGTAGTTTCTAAGAATCAACACCACCTTGATTACCAACACCAATATAATCAATTCTTTCTAAGAATTAAACACAAAATACATTTGGATCTCCCACAAGGGAGAAACAAGTAGTTTGATGGAGATTTGGCATACAAAAAGCTTGGGACCTCAGCTCTTCCTATCTTCCCTCCAGATGTCTGAGTCTGAAAACTGTACACTCATAAAGTGCTTCATGGTAAACATATTTGTACTTTCTTCTAGATGTTAATTATGGTATGTTTTCATGGTTATGACATAAAATATGTAAATAATGCCACAAATATATCGATTATGTCATTTTTTTCAGATTAACCTTCCTATAATGTGGAGAGGGCTTTTCCATTTCTATCTTGATTATAGTGTTACTCATAAGAAATGGAGACTGGGAGAGCGGTTTGCACAAAATCCACCCAGCTGTGTCACCAGTCCACACCATGGCACTCACAGGCTCTTTTAAAATGGCTCGTCCTATGGTTTATATAGTTTTATAAAACTTGCCTGACAAAACCCAATTCCTCTTGTGCTGTTGCCAGCTTTATCCAGAGGGGGTGACAGGCACATCACTCCCATAACGTTGGGCACTACTAGCAGGATGGCCCCAGAGACCGCAGATTTGGCAGGAAGACCAACCTGGAAGTGAGGACGAGAGATTACATAAAGAGTACAATGAGTCACATTTTAAGTATCTCAAAACCTTTCCTCCTATTCAGTGTTAAACCAAGTATAACTGCAGAAAAGCAATAAAGTGGATCCCTGCAAAAGGCAAAAAGATGCCCAATTTGTAGTATGTTCCAGTTGTACGATTAATTCTGGAACCTCTTTGCAGGTGTAAATTAGGCTTTGCCTAGTGCAAAATTACATTTCATGCTGGGCTGGGCTGGGAAAACGAAACTGGTGGCTATTGCCATGCAGATGGAGCAGGAAAATAGCACTAGAGAGAAGCATTTCTGAAAGCAGGAGTGGATCTGTATATAAGTAACCACAATTCTGATCTACTACACATATTTCTATTTTTAAGGATGGTGCATTTCTGGTTGTCCCTCTTTTGCAAAGCATTATGCCAGGTCTTAGGAGATGACTGAGGAGAGTGGACAGATGCTACTTATCTTTCAGAGACAAGTACCCAAGAGAGGGGACTGTATTGCATAAATCTGAGAAGTGCCCTATATTTTGCCAGAGAATGCCAGCATGAAACTGTCAGAACATGGGCTGAGATCAGCACTTGTAATACACAAGCCAAGAGGTATCCTACAGCATCTTAAGCCTCAGGCCTTTACAGCAAAAATGTTTTCCTCTGACCCCAAGTCTCCAGCATGAACGTAAGCCTCTCCAGACAAAACTGAACCATTTCCTGCTTATCTTGAATATCTGTGTCAGCCAAATTGTAAAGTGAGGCAGCTGGTACAGGCTGCCTAGATCTGGTTCACACCTCATACTATAATGTAGCTTATTTGGTTTTAGTTGACTATGTCATTTGAACCCAGGCAATTTAAATGTATTAAATGAAGCAAGCCATGGCTTAGCCCAAGGCATAGGCCCCAGCATAGTATATGAGCTTGCAAAAGTGTTGATTCTGCTCCATTTCCTGTTCAGAGATACAGTATTCCTTTGCTCATGTGATCCTCAGTAGCACCTGATTCATCTGACCATTTCAACAGTCCTTTGGAAGAGAGTTCCCACTGATATCAGCTGTCCTACCCCCTTTCTGGATGCTGACTACTATTTATTTCTCCTTCCAACCCACCCAAAACAGAGCAGAAACTTACATGGAAGGCAAACTGCCCTGAGAAGTCGTACATGCCACAAGAGTGCATGAGGCTAAGGGTGTTGCGGATGGCTTCATCGCTGAGGACACACTCGCCTGTGATAGGGCAGATACCACCATTGGCAAGCGTGGCTGCCATGACACTGCCAGACTCACAAGTCACTTCGACAGAGCACAACTGCGTAAGCGGCGGGAAAAGTGTTTCAAAAAGAGAAATTAATTATAATAACATGGTAGTAAGAAACCTAGAAATGGCTCCTAACCTCTGCTTGGAGTGGAAATTCAGGATCTATACGCAGAGCTGATTTAAACAGAGAAAGCACCTGATACAATATTTTTTGAAAAACTAAGGATTGCATATGTGAATTCTGCCTGTCTGAAGGTCTCTCTTCAGGTGGAAGAGTAGCATATGCAGGAACAAAGAATAGGGTGCTGGCTAAATATCCAGAATCAACCTCTTTGACCTGATGCCTGCCATATGCATAAACCTAAACTGTCAGGCCCAAGGATCTGCTAGCTGGGGATGATGGAGATTATAGCATAATGCATCTTGTAGACACTGGCCTGGGAGATACTAATCTAGAGGAATTTTTAAAAAATGCAACAAGGCACCAAACTCCAATCCAGTCCTGTAATATTTACTTAAAAAAAAAAAAAGATTATTAATCCTGAAATGGATTATTTCCCTGGGTCCAACCCTCTCAAACTCAAAAGGATTGCTTTGGACCCAAATCTCCAGCCCAGCTGCAGTTCAAAATGCAACTTACCTGGAAGTACAAGTCAAGAGCTGCCATCATGTCCACACCACGTGGAAAGCACTGCCAAGTCGGGACCAAAGAAAATAAAGTTGTGTCAGACCTTGGCAAAGTGGATCTTTCCCAGTGTGGGAGGTTTCTTTCATTCACCAAACGAGATTGCACTGATCCTGGTCTGCTAGAAAGCCCAGGGTTTCTCTCCCACCTTCCCTCTCATTACCTTTTTGTCTTTGAGATAGTAGCCAATGGCATAATTCCGATCTCCTGTTTCTTTCTCCGACTGAAACCTGTAAAGAGGCATGTACAAATCCTCATTCCTCCCCACCTCTGAATGTCCACGTTTGGAGAACTATCATTCAAATGAAACCTGACATGCTGTTAGGTGCTCTAAGAGCAAACCCATTAGCTCCTCTTATGGGAGTAGCAGTGGCTCTCCATGCACACACACACACACACAAACACATGTACACATGCATGTGCCTTACGTGGTATTGCTGAATCCCACATATTCATTTCCAGCCATCATCTTCAAGTAATCCACCACCTAGAACAGAAACAAAAGCTGCATCTGGAAGGGATCTCTTTATGATCCAGCTCTTTCCAGTCTTCCCTTAACCCATCTTTCTTTTTCTCTTGCCAGTCGTTTATTTGTATGCCTAATGACAGTATTTTTAATTCCATGCTACAATTTAGCACCATTTTGTCCCTTATCACCCACCCCTCAAAAAATAAAAATAAGAAAAAAGAAGCAAGTTACAAAAGTTACCCATTTCAGGTATGCCCTGAGATTGCGAAAGGGATGCTGGAGGACTGAATGCCCCTGCAGGCCACAGTTTCCCATCCTTGTCCTAATTGAATCTATCAGATATACTGCTTGTCACTTTGCCATTTAGAAAGCTTGCCCTTGCATCCTGAAAGTTTCTCACCCTTCATCACTAAATTTTCTAAGGGATCTTGAAACAAAAGACTAAATCAAATGTCAGGATTGCATTGCAAGATAAATGGTTTGATCAGCCAGTGTTGCCAGAGGATCAATTTCTTCTCCAACCCAATCTCTCAACCCTGAGAAAGGGCACCATGGAATTTTCCAGCAGAGAAGAGAAGGTCACACTCACATAGTCAAACTTCTCTGCTTTATTGCAGCCCATCTGATGAAGAGGAAAAAAAACAGAGAGAAAAGAATCAGATGGATTCTGAGAAACAGATAAATCTTGACAAATGTAGCCATCCAGGATATTGAAGTTGTTAGAAAGTTTAGAACTACATTATAAGTTCAGCAATGTATTCTAAACATTCTAATTAAGACGACTACTGGGATCCCAGATCAGGTCTTGAAATGGATAGAATAGCCATTAAATCTTGTGTAGAACTTCAACCTTATGTAGGACAGAAGAATGGAGGAATATTTATCTTTGAGAGAATTTTGAGTAGATAAGAGGCTCCAGCTCCATATACCTCTGCCATGTGAAACAACTTGGGCCAAGAATGAAAGAGCAGGAGAACTGCAAGCCTGACTAAGGAAGAAAACCATATGGGAAGATCATTGTAGCAATGGCATATTATGGCCTGTTGGCAATAGCAGCCATGACTGGAATGCAGCAAACAAACCAAAATTCTCTGTAATCCCACACCCTGAACACAAATCGGAACCAGAATTCATCTTTGTCAGAGGACATCAAAGCTGATCCTTACAGAATAGCCCAAATGTTGTTTCTGACTTGGAAACAAGGAGCACAGCTTCCAAAAAATTATTTGTAGGTAGCTCCAGGGAGTGGAGTGGGGGGAATAGGGGTGATGAAACATGCATTGCAACATAGACTTTGCATTTTATGCACTGCCCCTTATGCACTAGTGGGGGTTACTCACACAGAATACTAAGTCATAAATCATCGTTTACCAAACACAGTAGCTACTGGGTTCAAGCTACAAGCTAAGCCAAAACCAAACAAACCACATTACAGTGATTTGTGCAGTGAGTCCAGAGGCTGTCCTTAATCTGAACTGTATTATACTATCCAGCTATATTATACCATCCAGTGTTGGGTGACTCCAGCCCATGTCTGATACCAGTTCTGTAGTAGAAGAAACCTTACCTTGATAAGAGAGCTGACTACAATGGCCCCTGCATTCACCATAGGGTTGTGTGGAATCCCTGAATACAAAGGAATTGATTAAAACAGGACCCTTTGAGTTCTGCACCCTCTTCTTCCTCAGTTAAGGTTTCTCTAACTCGCTGGCCTTCCCAGTATGGTGGAATCTGTGTTGGTTGGGAGATGGAACTGCCAATCAAAGCATGGCCAGACAGAGCACCTCCTTTCTCTTTACATTCTAGAAGGGAGGGAACTGAGGAATGATGGATTTGGGAGTGTAGGTGGATGGACAAATCTGAGGGAGGCTGAGAGTTTTAGCCCTGGAAAACCTCCATCAGTCAGAGAGACAGGGTTAGGATTCTAGTTCCAGGATAAGCAAGTATTGACTGGCTATAACTACACCATAGAATCAAGTTAACTTGTTTATGAACCATTTAAAGTTATTTAATGAACGTCCATTCATTTCTTTGTTTTGAACTTAACCAAGTAACTGGGCTGTCCCGTATCTTCTCCCATGTTCCTTTTAGTCATGTCACCTCAGAAATAAAGAAATAAAGCTGCCTGGAGTTTTTCTAATTTGGCAGCCTTATAAATCTAAGACAAGAAAAAGAGAATTTCTAAACCTGATCAGGGTGTTATGATGGCAGCAAAACCAATGATTTTGCGGAGATCTTACACAGTTTATGGGATTCATCTTAATTTTAAGTAACAAAAAGAAAATAAGAAAAGGACACTCCCAACCAAGAGGTCTGTGATGGAACCACAATTCTCAAAATTCTCACCCAGCATTTTAGAAACTATAGAAGCCACTGATCTGCAGGAGCTCTGAGTTGGGGAAGACGGATATAGCCTTGCTAACAGTATAATATAAACTACCGTTTTCACTTTTCATGTGACCATAAATCATTGTCTCCATATGCCATGGCTTTATTTCAAATTATGAAGGCTTTACTGAAGGAAAAAAAACCCCACAATTACTTTAATGAAGGATGCATACTTTTTCACAGGCTCGTTAAGTACCATTCATTTAATATATGAATTTCCCAAGCCACAATAAAAAAAAAATAGGACCAGTGAACTAAAGATAATGGACTGTAAAACATCTACTGAATGATCAGACACACAGAAAAATGATGTTGGTAAGCAGTTCTCATTCCTCCCTTGCAATCATGCATGTTTCTGTGGGAAGATCTGCCTCAATTTTGGAAGGAATTTAAAGGGTATTGAAAGAGGAAAAGTCTTAATGGGACAGACGAAGATTCAGAGAAAAGCTCTCCTTCTTACTTTCCATGGGGATATTAATAGGGAAAAAGGAGATTTCCATACCATCTTTCAATGCACCAGTGCTTGTACACTGTTACCATCCTGGAAGGTTAAAACAAGTATTTCATATGCATTACACAACAGCGAACCTTGGTTTGTCACTCAAGAGAAGTTGCATCCTGGCTCAGACACTGGCTGGAGGTATATCTGTTTCCAATGCAGCTGGAATGGTCTCATTCGCACAGTATGGTTTTAAGTGTCTTGAAGGGGCTGACAAAGGACAGCACCTGTTTTACAGCTGGGTGTGCAAAGATTTAAACCTTGGTCTCCTATCCCCCCTCTCCACTACTCACCTTCTTCGTTGAGAGAGAGTTTGTCGTAACGCAGCCCACTGGGCTCTTTGCCGACATACTGATGGACTCTCTCAGTGCCCAGTTCACTGACAGCAACCGCATATTTTAAGGGCTTGACGCATGACTGCAGGCAGAAGGGAGTCTTGGTGTGGCCCATGGAATGCCTAGGGGAGATGGGGGGAGAGAAATAATGCCACCCCTTCTGTAACCCAATGACAAATGACATGGTGACCTGACATTTGGGCAAAGGTTGGAATGCAGTTCCCAAAACATTGGAAACTGTCTTATACAGAGCTGGACCACTTGTTCTTCTGGTTTTATACTCCCAATTGACTCTTCAGAGACTCTTCAGAATTTCTGACAGGGGCTGCCAAAAATTAAACCAAGGGATTCTTGCATGTGAAGGATTTGCATGACCTTTGAACTTCAGTCAGTCTCCGAGGTCTCCAGTATGAGACACTTAAGGGCACAGTGGAGTCCATAATTCAGAGTCTCCAACATTTGAGGAGCCAAAGGTAGATGTGGAAGACTGAAAAGGTGTTCTCGTGTGCCACCACAACCTGGCCAATCACAAAATATTGGGAGCACCCACTTTTCCCTCCTTTGATCATCCCTTCTGTCTGAAAGGCCAACACTAGCATAGTGATGAAGAGGTAGGCAGGAGTGTATGCCTGAGTAGTTCATGCCAAAGACTGGATCACATAAAGCTATCATTTGATAAACTGTGATTGCTGAAGCAGCCACAATGGCTGGGCTTACAATACCATAAGCCCAAACCAAGCAGACTCCCCCACTCCTGCCCAGGACTATTACAATCCCATCCCCATCTAACTGGACCACAAACCAAAAGGGGCTCTTCATGCTGAATAAAATTTCCTGGCCATTTCTGCTCTGCACAGCACAGAGCCTTGGCCTGGAGTCCAGCGCTGTGGCCTGCTCCCAATACTGAACACGCACTCAGCAGAATCAAGCAGAATGTCTCTGGCACGCTCTTTAGTTTTCCTATCCCATAACATATTCCCTTTTTTGCATCCAAGTTCCTAGTACGCACCGTTGTCCGTCCACCGTGCAGAGAGATACACCCCAGATGTCTGGATTACACTTGGCCATCTGTGGGATGTAATTTGCTACCTATATAAAAGGAAAGAGAATTTGTTCAGATGTGGGGCGAGCCCTAGGGGACAGCCATTAACCATTTGCGGCCCGTCTGAGGGCAGTAGAAGAAGTTTCCCTTGGTCTCTGTCCTACACCAGTGAGACGGTGGGATTAAACTGGAATTCGGAGAAGTAACCTGCATGAGTGTGTTAATGAACAAAGCCACCTGCAGAGGAAGAAATCTAGACTGCCACATAGATTTATAGTTTTATTTTATTATGATATAAAATAGCAAGGGGAGCATTAGTGCCTGGGTGTTAACATTCTGTAAAATTTACAAAGCTATCTGGGAGAATATCAAATCTCAACTGGTAGTTTAAAGAGCAAACCTCCTATTCTATATTTGAGCAAGCATTCTTTCAGCAGGTGTCCACATGCTATCTTATTTTCCCATTTTTTTCTAATGTTAGGTAAAACACCCACCCGTTCTTTAATTTAATTGTATAACAAATACATATTTCAGATTAGGTTTGTTCAGCAAATAAGAGATGTATGCACTGTGGGCTTGTTCTGGGGGGGTACTGTTTCATTTTATTCTTTTTTTTGCGTATAACAAAAAATAAACTGGTTTACCAACTGGTGTCTCCTATATGGGCCTATGCCAAACAAATTATGATATAGCATACAGAGATGTTTCCCAACCTTGATTACTTCCAGATGTATGGATTTTAAACATGCCAAGTTCCTGAACCTGCACAGCCATTGCCGAGAATTCCCAGAATTTTAAGTCCATACATTTGGAAGTGGCCAAGATTGGAAACAATAGCTTAAAGCAACAGGTGGGCAATTTCTTAACAACTGGGGCTAGCATTCAGACTTTCAACTTTTTGGAGAGCCACTGAAAGCTCTCTAGTGGGTGGTGATGTCGCAAGAAGTGATGACGCTGAATTTTTTTTGGCCTGTTTTAGAGGGATTTTAGTAAGGGTTAAGGGTACTTAAGGGGAGATATTCATGTTTCCTCTTCCCACACAGGTTAAATAAGACAACCTCTCTCCTTAATTCAAAGGCCAGCCAGCCAACCTCCCTACCTCCTTACCCACCACTTCCATATTCTACCCGAGCACTGGAGTACTTTCTGTACAGATTTTTTTTTTCCAGGATGACAGAGGAATTATATTATTTACCCTCTGCTGTGTGCAGTCAGATCTTTTTACCTTGCCCTCCCGAAGTCTTTTGGTGCGGTCAAAGATTTGCTCCACATGAGTTGTAAACTCCTGGAAGTCAGGGATGACAAATTTCTTTCGGAAAGCCTGGGTCAAGAGAACTATATTGCTGCTCACACACCTGAAAGCCAAAATAATAGATGAAATATTGAATGGTGCTGCATTCATAATGGAAGAAAGTAGGATGTCTGACAGACAGATGCAAGCAGACATGAAAATTGCAATGTCTATTTTATCTTCTTGCTTCTTTGCCTTGAAAACCAGCTGATTTGACAATATCAACCAAGCAACTCAAAAGCATGTTTTCTCTTTTCTTGCACTTTGAACATCTATATCTAACAAGTTAGCCAACTTAAAAGCTTGCTTCCAGCTTTTAAATGCTAACTAATTTATCACCTCTCCTATCTTCCTCTATAATTCTTTTTTGGATAACCTCCTACAATTTCTAGCTGCCACATATGAAATCCAGAGCAAAAAGAAGACACAAAATCTACCTTCCTTTCCCATATATTGGTTGAATTGCACTGTGCGATGGTTTGCTTAGTTGTAGTTTGTTGGCTAAGCCACAATTGGCTGGGTTCACACAATGGACTATGTCATGATTTACAAAACTTCACTGGTTGGGTTCACCCAACAGAGAGCCCAAGTGAAAAATACCACATTAAAACTTAGTATGTTGTTTGAATGCAGCCACCCTTAAACCAGAAGTTAGGAAAGGAGTAGGAATTCACCACATCCAAATAAAAACTGGAGGTTTTTCAAAATGGTTGGACATTTCTTTTAACATTCTCAAGCTACCCCTATTAATTACATATTTGCTATTCCTGAACATGCAAATTTAACTACTCTAGCATGTATATTGCCTAACCAAGGCAGCTCTCATGTTTTTATGCTATGAAAAATTGTGCTGGGCTGAGGGGAAGAAGATACAATCAAGTGGGAAGAGATGCAAACAGGAGATGTGAAAATATGACTACAGAAGGAATTCTGTAAAAGGGACGTGGTAGGTAGAGAGCAAAATTTGTGTGCAACATGACCAACAGAGAGACTGAATTTGCCTGCAGAAGCTGATATGCTTTGTTAAACAAACATTAGGATCAGGGTTCCAGTTGCAAAGGGCCAGCCACAACACCACCAGGGACATTTCTATGTAATTCCTACCTCCGAAAAAGTTCTCGGCTCAGCATTCCTCCACTGCTAGCTCCTTGGGTCGCTGTCCGCATCAGATTCATGCAGTCACGAAGACGTGGATCTGAGGTCCAAAGGCCAGTGCGTTGTAAGGCCTGAATTAAGAACAAGTCACGGATGAACATACAGCAAGATTAGGTTGCTACAACTGGATGCAGTACCCAGTACTTTAGAACACATTGGTACGAAGGGCGAGTTCTTAATTAAAATTTGGTACATGCACGCATATGCTCTCACATGCGTGTGTGGAACTTCCACATACTGTTTCTTGGGGAGTGTATGCATCTATCTCTAATTGTGCTAAGAGGAAGTTGGAGTCTTCAATGAAAAATTATGGATATTGCCCAGAAATGTTAAGCATGACAGTGAAGTAGCATAACATTGTATTATAGATAAAACAATACCCACAGTTACTCTATTTCTATAGGCATTAGAATAGCAAATGTCATTCTAATCCTTCTTTCCTACGGGGTAGCAATTTTGACAGTAGCATCACAGACAAGGCTCTTCGCAAATGATGCCCCCAGTCTTCCAACAATTCATGTCAAAAAGGCCTTCTCTGAGTGTCTGATGCCATACTGGATGCTCTATCATTTCAAATTATGAGATATATTTTATTTCCTAATGGACTGGAATGCCCAGTCACTTTGAGCTGCATACCACCCTCGGCCCTACCCACTTCATCACATGAAAAGGCCTACCAGCTGTGGCCAATTTTATATAAAATTTAGGTTTAGGTGAAGCCTCAAAGGTTCAGGTTAGGGTTTCATTGTGTGCAAACTTCTTTGGGGTAGGTTTTCTAGGCATCTTCATAAACTGCTATTTATATCACTCCCTTCCAAAATCTGTAAACTAGGAGAAGATGGAAACAGTATATTTTGCCTGGAAGCATTGTCTGCAAGCACTGAAAATGGAAAAGGCCCATCCTTTTGCCACAATATAAATCAGTGATAGGGAGCAACTCCCAATATCCCTCAGCACTGACCACACTGGCTGGGGCACTTGGGAGCTGTAGTTCAGCAACAAGTTGCCTCTAAAGACTCTGACAGAGTGAATTCATGGCACCATGCCCAGGCGTTGTTTCCAGACACTAGAATCTACAATATCTGCTCTGGAGGGGTTAAGACAGGGAAGTGGTATTCTCCCTGGCCTCTTAAAACTTTGCTAGTTTAAGTTCAATTATACACTGCCATTTGTTTTACTACTTGTGTGATTTTTTTAAAAACTGGAAGTTAATCACGTTAGCCTTCACATCTGCATTTCTATTTTATCTTCAGATTGTCACACTTATTGATTTCTTTTAAATGTACACTATTATTTTCAAAATAACTGTACAAAATCTAGACAGTTTATATGATAGGCATTGTATAAATAATGCAAGTTTTTACAATGCTAGCTTAGAGGTTTTCCATCTGTCTGCAATAAATTGCTGAAGAATAATCTCGCTTTATAAACCTAGAAATGGAACATAAAAACATTTTAAGCCATTTGATAGACCTGTTTTAAATCATTTTAAACAAGTCCCTTGAACACGGCTTCCCACAAGATACTTCTGTGCTTGGGCACAATACATAGTACATTGGGAACATATCTGTTATGAAGGGTAAATTTTTGTATTAATTTTGTTCTGCCTTTTAGGGGGGAAAAAAGAAGCAGTGACCAAACTCTTTTGTTTAATCATCTCTGGAGAACATAATGAATGCTGCATTGGAAACTTCTCAGAAGATGTATTTTGCCCCTCACAGGAATTCTGTATATAACACTGATTATCTTATGTCCAGTGTATTTGTTCTGCTTGTCTAGTAAACAGAACTTTAACATTCTCATATACCAGTGTTGTCCAAACTTGGCCACTTTAAGATGAGTGGACTTCAACTCCCAGAATTCCCCAGCCAGCCATGCTGGGGGGAATCCTGGGAGTGGAAGTTCACTCATCTTAAAGTGGCCAAGTTTGGACAACACTGTCATATACTTACCAAAATCGCTGATTTAAAACCATTATCAATCATATAATGCAATCACACAACTGTGAGGAGCAGAGTGTGTCTGCATGTATGTAAATGGGACTAGCAATGTACAAAGAAAAACATATCCATTGGTTAGAATGGAGGGTAATGGAGTTATAAGTTCCCATCCAATTTAGAGGGAAATTTGCACTGAAAATATTCAGTTGTATTAGAAATGAGGATGGTAAGACAACATTCCCGCCCAAACAATCCTAGCCATCCTTTAGAGCATATCTTACAGTGGTAAATTTATGAACAGAGATGCATTCCTGTCCTTCGGCTATTGTGTAGAAGAGCAGATCACTCAGACGTGGCAACATCCCATTCACTGACAAGTCCCTGAAGAGAGACAGGAGTCACATATCCATCATCATCATCATCATCATCATCATCATCATCATCATCATCATCATCATCCCACAGTAGGATGTAGGCCTCTTCATTGAAGGTTATAGACCATAATCTACCATGCTGGTCCAGTGCAATTCGATAGATGTTTTTCAGTTTCCCAGTGTAGGGCTTAGAAAATGTGACTGGACCAAAGTCACCCAGCCAGCTTCCATGCTTAAAGGAGGACTACTGTAGGTCTCCCTGCTCCTATATATAAAAATTAATTAATTTCTGGGAAGAGAAGTATCTCCTGAAAGAAAAGAATATGGGCAAATTAAAGCCATGCTACCAAGAGAGACAGGAAACATTTTCCCCACAGGAAAACCTAATTCCACACTCAATTTATTCTCTTCATTAGCTCCCACAGTTCTGCTTCTCAGTACTCAGACAACAGGAAAAGTGGATTTCCCCTCACTGGAGTTGGATAGAGACGGTTTAGAACACGTTCTCCAAAGTGGCCAATATTGACCCCCAAGGATTGATGGGACTATCCAAGGGATCAGTTGTTGTTGTTGTTGTTGCTATTATTATTTGTAGTATTGTTAAAGTAGTATTTATTATTTTCATATAATAAATGTTTGGGGCTTGATGAACAATCTGAAACTTCATGAAGGGGTGGATGAGCTGAAGAGCTTGGGGGCTCCTGGTTTAGAGGATTCCTGCACTGAGCAGGAGTTGAACTATGTGACTATTGATCAGGACCCTTCTGACTCAGGCATTCCGTGATTCTATGCCATTCCAAATACTGAAATGCCTCATAATCAGGATTCTCTGTGTAAGGCTGGGAATAATGCTGGGGATTTAGCTTCCATCCTCTCTACTGTGATGGGCCATGGGAACACAGAGGAGGCAGCAAGACAGTTAAGGGAGGAAAGAGGGCTGGTACAGAAGAGATTCTTGAATCCCGGGGAAGCGTTAGAAAGAGTAACTGCCTTAATTACACTAGATCAGGATTTCTCAACCTTGGCAACTTGAAGATGTGTAGACTGCAACTCCCATATGCTGGCTGGGGAATTCTGGGGAGTTGAAGTCCACACGTCTTCAAGTTGCCAAGATTGAGAAACCCTGCACTAGATATAAGTTGTGCAGAAGAATTACTGTGCTGGGCTTTTAAATTTCTGTCATATTGCCATGCAAGTAATAAAGATATTTCAGAAAATCCAAGTGGTTTTTGTTTCCTGAGTCTGCCAGCCCCAGGGAGCTTGACGTCTACCTACAAAACTCTAAATTGGCTTTTGCTTTTTAGTCATAAAAGTGGATTCAGAAGTATCCCTGTATCTTTTTATTCCTGAAAAATCCATTATACCCCATTCAAATTCATGTTCTAATAATTCTTTGGTACCAAATGATGTGGCCCATTGTCTAGGTATCTTTCTATATCCCTCCATCTTTATTAATTTATTTCTGGCAAGTGCTTGGTATCATTAATTTGACCATTATCTATAACTGTGGAACACATTCATTTCCAGCATCTTATTTAATATACAAAAATATGCAAGAATTGGGGAAAAGAAGAACATAAGGCTTTACTAATTATGCCTTACAGATATAAAGATGAGATATAAATTGTACCATGGATAATAATTCATTATGCTCCTGTTATTATTTTATTATTTACTTGAGTTATGTCTCACCTTACTGATCAAAGGTAAAAGAAAATTCTCCCTTATTTATTTTGTTATGGTGTCAGAATTCTACTCAAACTGAATATTGAAATTTATAACTATTTTAATGTCACATATCTGAAATTGCAAGAGGTCTGAAAACATTTACTGTAAAATGAATCTAGAGGAATTTCTAGATAAATAACTTTAAAATTAAAAAGCACACATATTTAAAATGATTTTCAGAAATGCTCTGGGCTCTAGAAAGGAAAGGAGCATGCCACTGTAATATTAATAACATGGACACTAATCAAAACACATCCACATACCTGCATGTTGAATTGCACATCAAATACGTAAAAAGGAAAACAAAATTAAAATATCAAGAATAGTAGCCTTGTACGACAAGTGGCAAATGAAGTATTATGTAAAAAAACCCCAATATTTCCCAACAACTACAAATGCTATTTGAATGTTAGAAAAATGCACTCAAAAATAAAACATGTATTTCTATGTTCTGATCTACAATGTCAAATTATGATCAGCTCATGCGTCTTACAGAAACATAATCACCATCATTTAGTGGAGATTTTATTCCCTGGAAAAAATTTCCGCAAAGTATTAACCATGTCAAATATATTTTAGATCGGAAAGTAGCACCAAGGCTCAGTTTGTTTTTCCTTTTCCATACTTGCATTTTGGATCAAATGCAATTCTGCTGCTGAGGGGATGTTTCTATGGCAGCCAGCATTTCTGCTGGGAACAGCCTCAGATCTTGCCCCTCAGACTGGCGGGAGTGAAGATGCTTAGCACGTCTCCAAAAGTGTCACCGGCTATAAGTGCAAAACAACACAGAACGTGAAAACGCCAAAAATCAACAGGCACCAACTGAAAGACAGGGACACTGACTTCCATGTCTGAAACATTAATATTTCTTTTGTGTCTTGGACTGATAGAAAACTCTCTGAGTGGGGATGCGCAGGCAATGTGAAGCTTTAGGTGCAGCAAAAAAAGAAAAAGAATCAATGAATGAAGAAAAAATAATAATCCAAAGGCTGATCCTCTGCTCTGGGCAAGTTTTCCTTTTCAACCCCACCTCCTTTGGCTCTCTATTTCATTTACTAACGTAAGATGTGACTGAACAAATAAATAAAGCTGGAGTAGCAGGAAAGCAGTATTTGACCCTGGGTGCCAATGTGAAAAAAGTCTGGGCTCGCACCCCTGGATCTATCACACGGAGAAAGTTCACTAGTGCAAGCAAGGGGCTGCACTCCAGAAGGAGCCTGAACGGTGCCAGGGGTTGGGATTCAAGCGATCTTACACATTTCGCCATTGGGAATGGCCAGAGGCACCCCAGTTTAACCTCCCCAAACTGCAGCGCGACAAGCGATAGCCCACGCCTCCCTTACTGGTCGGTGAGGCGCTGCTGAGGCGGCTGCGGCTGCTGGTGACGGCCGTTCATCACCGCCTCCCTCCCTTCAGCGGAGTAGCGGGCTCTACCCAAACCCGCGGGAAGGACCAGCTCCAAACCGTGCCCCGACGACCCTCTTCTCCAGTGGCACCGGATCTCCCGAGGCTGCAGCAGTCCCGTCACGATCCGGAGAGCGCCCATGGCCGCAGCCGGTGCGTTCAGGTCCCCAGAACAGGAGCGCACCTTGAAGCTGCTGGAAGGCGCGGAGGAAGGACGCCGCTGCCGCCCCCGCGGCCTCCTGGCCCTTTAAAAGAAAAACATCAGGCCGGTGGTTTCCAAAGGGGGAGGGAGGAGCGAGGAGGGGCTCCAGCCAATCAGCAAAACTTCAATTATAAGGAACTATATAAAGCCAATGAGGAATGGCGGGAGGAAGGGTCTTTGTGTGGTCTAACTGGTTTCGCCAAAGGTAGGGTAGGAAGATGCAGACAATGCTCCTTGGGGTTCTTCAGGTAGTGCCTCTATCAGTGACGAGGGAATATATGGTACAGGCATCTTCAACTCGTTCTCTGTTCCCTATTTCTGACGGAGAGCACTAACGCAGTTCTCCCCGGAAGTGTTAGGGGGGCGCCTTGTATTAAAGTTGTCCCTTTTTTTCTGTGCTAGAGGGTAATTAATGGAGTGCCAGTTTTGATCCTGGTCGGGAGCCTGTGATTGAAATGTACAGATATGAAGCTTCAAGTGTAGTTTTTAAAACTTGTCAGGCTGAACCAATCTACTGCAGGTCGGAGGCCTCGTCACTGAAGGCTGTGGACTGCACTCTACCATGCTGGATCAGTGTGGGTTGGTAGACAGATGTTTTTCAACTTCCCAGTCTAGGGTTGAGTGAGAACAACCGGCCCAAAATCACCCAGATGGTTTCTGTGCCTAAGGGAGGACTGGAACCTGACTCTTCTTGCTCCTAATCCAGTGCCTTAATCACAGCACCATGCTGGCTTTTTAATATGTATTTGCAGGCATGTTAATATGATTTATATTAACTGTGGTTTATGGAATTAACACACTTTCCTGGGGTCATGTGACACAAGCAACCCTACCCTAACCATGTGGCTTGATTTTTATGACATTCATGTCTGTAATGTGATAGACTAAATTGTGGTTCAGTATGTGATGCGAAACCTGGTTCCATCTGTCCTTTGTTATATTCTATAGAAAATATGTTAACATTCTTTCATAAATTACAGTATTAGGTTCATGCATTGCAGTGAAGGATAGATTATTACAGAGGGTTTCACGTGGTGCTCATTTCAACATTTTTCTTCATGTATCCAGTTGTTTCTTGAACAGTCTTGATACCTAGCTTCTTTTCTTGAATTAAACACAGGCTAAAGCATGTACTTCATTGTTCTACCAAGTTAAACTCCATTGCTTCCAAGGAGCTAGAATCTCAAAGAATGTCTCCTTTTATACTGGAACGGAGACCCTGAGAAGCAAGTTATTGTCTCCTGCCCCCATCCTCCACCTCACCACTGCCAAGGGACTAGAGTGGCCTAAAACATAAGCCTACTATCTTAGAGCTATTTAATATATTGTGGGGCTATTTTTACTTTATTATACAGAAACATTTTATTTTTTAATCATTTTATTACATTATAGAATACAAATAATAGTCAAGTACAGCAGTAGTTATACAATAGGAACTGGAAGCTATTAACATGGTAATGGTTACAGTAAATTATCTTTCAAAATAGAAAATGTATATCAATGTTAAATAAGATTTCTGAGATCTAAATAGAGTTGCTTAAATTATACTGTTGATGCTGAATATAACATTGATAAGTTGCAAACTACATCGAATTATTTTGTAATATGAAAGTTTAGATCTTTGCGCTTAATATGGAAGTTTCCACTGTATCTTTAATCATGAATACTAAAAGAAACGAAATGGGGGGGGGGGAAAGAGAGCTGAGATAGATGCTCACAGCTCTAGTGAAAAACTTTGCCCAACATTGGAAGGAAGATACAACACTTAGGATACCTGATTGCTAACTAAAACTTGGCGAACACACAGCAATGGTGAAATTAACAGCATGTATCCACAACAGAAGCTTATCCAAATTCAAGGAAGAATGGCTTCCATGCACACAACCTATCATGCAACGAGGCAAATACAAACATTTACAGTATGGTTTTTAAGAGGGTTTAAATGTTTATAAACACTGCAAATCTTTTGGAGAACAGAGAAGGGGGAAATTAAAGACTATCTACTTTTTCCAAGCAGCTTTATATCTTTCTAGCATATTCTGTATGCAGTACTGATATGAAAGACAAGTGAGAGGGCAGGAGGGGTCAGAATTTGGCTTTAAAAGTAACATGAAATCTTGCAGTTGCTTGTAATCAAAATCGCCATTGCCTGAAAAGGTACTCTGTTTGAATGCTGTTGTCTCCAGTACTATGTTAAGTTGGCTTAGCTTCTTACTCATAAACAGTTATCCACAGGCCAGATCATAAAGCTTATGGGCAACATAGTGAGATCCAGCCAGTGTTTACAGCTTTACAGTCATTCAGAAAAAAAAAAAACCTGATTCTTCTCTCTGGCCTTAGGGAGGAGCACTGTGTAAAGACTTAGTATCTCCTCACAATCCCCTCACTCCATTCATTAAAGGAGGGGATTGTTTGTTCTGTCCAAGCACCATTCCCTTTGGGGAAACCATGTCAGCAGTGGGCAAGGCCAAAACCAGAAATGGGGAGTGACCAAATGTAAAAGTGGTTGGAACCCAACTGCCTCCTTTCATTCCCAGTGCCCCAACGTGTTGTCTTTTTCTATCCTTCCTGATTTCTTACTTCTCCCCTTCCCTTTTGGCTGCCAGAGACCAGAGGTCACTTGGGCTCAAGGGCTGACTTGATCCCCTGAAGACAGTTTTTGAAATTGCTGGTAAAGTTGCTAACCCCTCCTCTGATTTAAAGTACTGAACCTGGCATATAGATATACTTTTCACGTATTAGGCTTTATTAATCATGGTTCATTCAGTAATCCACAATTGGCTGGACTTAACCTGCTAAACCTAAAACGAAGTAAGCCATCTTAAAATTTAGCATGTATGAACTAATATTTAATCATCTTGGTCCTAGACTCATTTCCTTCTTTCATTTGCTCCTCTTCTTGGCTGGTTTCAAAAAGCTGTCCTTGAGTTCCATATTTTTATTAATATTTAGTTACTCAAACTATCTGCATAAACAACATTAATGACATTTCCTTATAGATCCTACCTCAACTTGGGACACAAAACTTATGTCAGTATCAGTCGCCATTGTCCATATTGTTTGGGGTTGTTACACATCCTAGTTCAGCAACATCAGGTAGTGGAGGGGATCTGAGCAATTTCTGAAATCACTTAAATATTTAAAAAATCATGTGGTCATTCACTACTACATTGAGACACGCCACTAGATGGTGGTAGTTCTCCTGCTTCCCAGTCCCTTCACAAGTGACCCTTACTGTATCAAGAGAGTTCTCATGAGAATTACCAGTTTGGGCAATACGGGGTTCCAGAGTTACAGGAATTCAGTGAGAGATAGTTAAGCAATTATGCTTCATATTTCTGATTTTCACGAGAACCAGAAACTTTGTGCATGATAGATAGATCCGTGATTGTTTCTGAGAGAACATAGTATTAATCCCACATATGATACTTTATAATTCACTGTGTCTTGCAAACTCAGAAAATTGAATAAACCATGGTTATATTACATTAATTTGACTTCAGTACCTCCCTAGCCCAGTAATTCTTTTCTATGATTGGAATCTAGCCTGCTGGCACCATCTATTAGAAAAAAAATAAACTCTGCAAGTGTGTCTGCTGTAACAAAGTTGTGTGCGTAAGAGATTGCAAACACTGAGAATTATCCTTGTTCCTTGTTGCCCATCCTATTTGGATATCGGTTTCTTGGGCTTCTTAGCCATGGCATGAACCAATGCTGCTTTTATTACCTTTTTTAAAAAAATTGCTATCTGGCAGCAGTCATTCAGTCAGGTTGTAGTAGAAAAAATGCTGCACTAGCTTCATTGAGGGACCAGCACCTCTTAGCTCTTCCTTTTCTTGGACAGCATGCACTCAGGGTGATTCTTAAATGAATTCTCAACCTGCACCTAGATCTGTTTTTTTCCTCATCCCTCCCAACCACTTCTCCTCTTGTGATATGTTCTTTAAAAGGTATACCTGAAAACAGGGACTGTCTCATTATTGCTTTTCACATTTTCACTGTAAGCTATGCTGTGAGGCCTATGTAAACCATGGCCAAACAAACTGGAAAAAATGACACTTTTCAACCAGTCCCTGTAGATATTACTTTAACATCATTATCTGTGGTAACTCTGATTTTTATGCTGCAGTCGCATTGCGTATCTTTGCTTCCAAAACTGTGTTAAAGGCACTGCAACCAGCCAGCTAGGCTGGTTATCCCTTCCTTTTCTGTTTTCAACTCCTGTGAAGCACAAGACCTCTCTAGGAGCTCCAGAACTTGATACAACACAGCCTTGAACAGAAACCATTTGAAAGGTGTTCCTTCTAAGTTGACAATGTGCTTAATTTTCCTGAAGACTTTTTTTTTTTTTTTTAAATGCTGTCTGCTTTTCTCCCACTGATCTCAGGCAGGCCTATACAGTACCCATACCAGCCTTTCCACTTTCACGCTAAGAAGTGCAGGCAACCGATAATATCCTCTTTTTGAGAGCAGCAGTGACTCCTGGCCTGGATTTCCTTTATCTGGAAGCCGCAAAAGTGTTGAGGGATTAAGTAAAACAACGGCTGTGTGGGGCTTGCCATTGTTTGGCTCCTGCTCCCTTGAAGCCAGCTCCTCCTCAAGTCCCACTGTCCCCCGTCTCCAGCAACATATTGTGAAGTCAGCCATTTGGGGTCACTACAAAATAGGACCCACCCATCTCTCTCCCTTCTCTGCCTGGACAGAAAACTGTCTCTCAGCCAAAACAAACTGGCTACATATTTCCCAACCATTTTGCCCCCTCCTTCGTGGAGAGTTGGGCTGGCATCCAGCACATCTGCAGTTACTACAGTCAGTCTTGCCAGCTGGAAAACCCAGAGGCTCTGACGCTAGCAAAGGCTGCTTGGCCGGACGGTTCCCCAGATCTCGCCCTTGAGGAGGAGGAGGAGGAGGAGATGGCGGCGTCACTGCAAGGGCCTTCTTGGGGCAATGTTCTGCCTCCGGAGAAGTGAGGTTAGCTTCCGCACCAGAGCTGATTTCAGGGTCACGCGAAAGGGCCCGTAAGAAGCGATGAGCACAGCCAGATCCTAGTAGGTGCCCCGAATGTTTCCAGCAAGGCTGCACCATCATAGCCAACTCTCACAAATCACAACGAATGGAAGAGCAGAGCTTTCCAGACAGTCCCCATGCTTCACCATGGTTAATAAAGATGGGGTTTACTCACCCAAGGTATGGGTTTGCATTACACAATGAACCCTCGCCTAACCACAGAGACTGGGTTCATAAAACAGCCTAGGTTGAAATGTGGTTGACCAGTTTGTGAGTCTGCGTCACGCAAATCTGAAAGGAATAATGGTGGTTTTTTAGAGGTGAGGTATAAATTAAGTTTGTGTGACTCCCCGTGCAAATACTAGCATTGAGTTAGTAGTCATTTCCTCCTCTTCCCAGGAAATACTGAGAACTGTAGTCTTGAGAAATATTCCAGAGGTGCTGGCCTGCAAACCCCAGAAGCCTGCAAGTTCGTCTCCGACTGTAAGATAGACTTCAAAAAAAGTGAGGGAGAAAGTAAGCTGTGCTTGGTGGACCTGTAGGATTTATTTCCCACTTTTTGAGTTTTTGCTTCTGTATTATTATAGATTAATCTAAAATCTGATGGTCTACTTCCAAATCTCAATCCCACTTATATAAAACCTAATGTTTTGTTCACCTCCAGTGTTGCATTCTTTAAAACTCTGAGATTTGATCAGCTGGGCAATGAGTTGTTCCATCCCACAAAATGTATCAAAAGATGCCCAGCTATAATCTAATTTATTTGGGAATATTTGTCCCATAATGCTGATTCATCAACCCTCTCCATGTTTGCTTACAAGTAAATCTCCCTGAATGCTGTGGGGCTTATTTCAGAATAAAGATACATAAGGGTGCATAGTGGTAACTCTCTGTAGCACTGCATATATCTAATTCTAGAAGTAAAATTGATCACTTTCTATGAAGGGTCTGCTATTCTGACTCCAGAAATATAGACCTTGGAGACAGAAGCACACACTGAGTTCGCCATGCATCCTGATGGAAAGGAAGACCTCCCCCTCCCCCTCCCCCCGAGACTCATATGGCCCCTACTCTGGCCTCATTCAAGCAAGCCCTTAAAACTTGGCTTTTCCCCCAGGCTTTGGGCTGGATTTGGATTGTCAGGCCCCTGGTGGGAATGCTGTATGTTGAGTGGGTGTTGCTTTTACTCTTTCTCGATGTTTCATGAACTTACTTGAATGGCTGTTTTTTAAGTTTTATTCTAATACGATATGCCGCCCAGACTTGCTTTGGAGTTGGTGGGCTTACAGTTTTGATAAATGGAGCAAGCTGTGTTGGGTGCAATAACCAGGTTTTACAGCCCGTTAGGTACAGGGCCTGGCTGCCTGAGGGAGGGGCTGCCTATCTCCCATGGTTTGTCCCCATCCAGTTTGGACCACCAGGGTGTCACCTTGTGGCACTTGGAAAGCGCACCGACTCAGTTGCAGTTCCTGCCCTCTGGAATGATCTCCGCCAGAGATTCACGGGGTTCCCATCCTGGTGGTATTTCCAAGCCTTGGGAATGCAGGGTAACTGGAGCCTGCTTTCGTCCTTCTAGTTGTTTGGTTTTGTTTAAGTATCGGTCTGAACACTTTGCTCTTCCAGTCAGTTGTATCTTTTACATGTAAGTTTTAGTATGTATTTTGGTTGCTAGTCATAAGCTACTCAGAGTTGCTTGGGAGTCAGGCGGCCCATACTTTAAATAAATAAACCAAGCCACAGGTAAGAGGTCTGTTGCTCAAGTAATGAGAGAAACAAAACCTGCAAATGATTATTGCCACACACAACCCAAGTAAATGCAGTCAGAAATATACTAGGGACTAATGGTCATTACTCAAGACATTCACAAAGATATGGGATTTTTTTTGTGGCTTCCGTGTATTCGCAAGAATGCAACAAATGGAAACAGAAGTTCTTAGGTACCCAGCTTGAATTCAGTGGCTGGATTTGGTTCATAAACTGAGCCCCTCCACACGCAATCTTGCCCCAGGATAAAGATGCCCTACCTACTGTTTGCTGAAAGTGGTCCTCACAACTTTTCCTCTGTCTGTCAATGTGTTGCTAAGGCAGTCCAAAGATGGTTTAGTTCGGTATTTCTTAAACATTTTTCTCTCAGGACCTCTTCCCACTTTTAAAAATTATGGAGGATCCAAAAACAGTTTTTGTTTGTATGGGTTATATGTATCAATAATTACCGTATTGAAGATTTGATGCGTTCACTGCCACTACCACTTCTTACTATTGTTTGATGGGATTTTAATATTGTATTACAGTATTTTTCAACATAGGCTGGCAAATAATTTTGATTTTGTGGACCCCTGAGAGGGTCTTGGGGGGACCCCCAGGGGTCCTCTGACCACACTTTGAGAAACACTGGTTCAGATGCTCCAGTCTGGAAGTCGTGTTTCCTGTGTTACTCCAGCAGACATTCTATGCAAGTATTCGAGTGGCGTTTTCCCCTTTATTCTAACACCATCCAAGGACAGACTTAAGGGCCATCAGATTGGTTAGTCTTTGTGATCCATACCTTGGAGGGAAATAAGGGGACTGTAATAGCTTGAAACAAGGCAGGATAGGGACTGGCAATGTTTTATGCTAACTCTAACACGGATAGCTGGTGCTGCAACTTGCGGGGGGGTGGAAGGCCCTTGTGTTAATTTTTTAAAAAATAGCTTCATTAGATTTTTAAAATAAAGAGATAAAAACTAACAAGAATTAATAATTAAGCTAGAAAGTAGAAAAGAGAAAAAAGTAAAGAATGAAAAAGAAAACAACATCAGCTATTAAAATAAATGTTGATGGACATACACTTAGAAAAAGCACATGGTACTTTGCTTCTCTGTATGACAATGGCTGTGAGACTGCTTCTGGCTCAACACTGGAAAAACCAGGCACTACCTATAATTGAGGAGTCAAGCTGTCAGAATTAGCAGGAATGGCAAAACTGACCACGATTATAAAAGAAAAACATTGATAAAATGTAAGAAAGACTGGAAGCCGTTCATTGACTTTTTGCATGAAACTGAACATAATCAAATTGTGACATATGGTTTTGATGATTAGTTATAACTATAGACTATGGGGAAAAGTAGAAGCTATAATATAAAGTTAAACAAGGGTTGTATGAAAGGTTTTTTGTATATATCCTTTGCAAAAGAAGTCGGAAGTCGCTTCGTTCAATGTCTGTATGTGTTTGTATCTTTTCTTCTGTTTTTTTCTTTTTTTCCTATTTTCTAACCTGCATTTCTACTACTATTTCCCTTTCACAATTCTTTTATTTCTCATACTTTCACTGTAATCTTTTTCTTTCATCTTTTAATTTGTATACTATGAAAAATAAAAATAATTGAATCGTGAATTGCAAAAAACCCTATTAAAATAAATATTAATGAGGTCACTGCACAACCTAACTAGGCCAAGTTTTCTATCTAACTCTGGAGGTGGAGCTTCTGTTTAAAAGGATCAGAACATTTGCTTTCTCCTTTTGCATAAATCCCTTTCTTGCAGGCTGTTTTGTTTGACTGTTGGGATTTCTCTGTGCTTTGGATGAGCTTTGTGGATAATTTTACCCACAGCAAGAGATCTTTGTCTTGTTGGTAAGTTTATAGAGCAGCAGAGGAGAGTAGTTTCAACTTCACGATTTCTGTTTTTCCAGCAGTTGGGCCTTGTTCCCACAGCATGCTAAATCATAATATAGTTTAATTAGTTTTGGCTTAGCATGTGAACCAATTGTGGCTAATTCAGCAAATCGTGGTAGAGTCAACTCTGTGCATTGAATCTTTAGGCCTCTGGTCCAGAGATGGCGTCTGGTACTATTGGACTAAAAGCTATCGTGCGGTTACTTTGTTTTGATTTAGCTCATAGCGTGAACTAAATCAACTGTGTTTTAAGAAACTATGGTTAAGTGAATCACACCTCAGCAAGATAACGGGAACAAAGTCTCATTCTACTCAGTCTGACCTCCCTGCTTCTTTGGACGAGTAGCATGTCTTGCAAGGCCTTTGGCTTCGTCAGATGCACAGACCGCTCTCTGAAAAGGGCCTTAGCCAAAGCTGGGTCAGTGCAACAATGCTGAGCAAAAGGTGGGCCCAGGATCTATTAAGATGTCGATTTCTGAAGCTGGGGTATTTGTTTTAGTCATTTGGCTTAGCTCAGTGAGTGAACACAGTCTTGTAGCTTGGTTGAAGGTTTGTAGCGTTTTTATTTATGCTTGGAAAAGCAGAGTGGAAGTTTTTAAAATAAGTGCTTAAGTTCTGTGTGAACCTATCCAGTTGTAGGTTATTCAGAAAACCGTCGTTAACTAAGCCATTTAGCATTGTAGAAAAAGCTTGACATTTGAACTAGAATTACAAAAGTTTCTGATTTCCTACATCTAATAAGGTGCTTTCCATAGCTGAGATTAAATTAGGCTACTGAAACCTTTTGGGAAATCAGTGCCCACTTTTTGCGTGCAAGGACTGCAAAGTCGGTACTGCTGTTGAGACCAAATCTGAGGCTGAGCTTGACTTGAGATGCTCAGTATCTGTATTTCAAGAGTGCCACCTAAACATGGCAATGTTGCACCAGACAGTTCTTAACGAATACCAGGTTCTGTCACAGAACAGTGTTCCCGCCGAATTGAAATCTGCCTGCCTTCTCTATTCAGCAGGGTACCTTAAAGAAAAAGTAGACTTAAGGAATGGTTTAACCTAACCATGCGGCAAGATGCCTTCGCATAAAGACACCAAGCTCTATAACTAAAATACAGCCAAGCCAATGTAGGACACTGTTGCTGTTGGTCACTGGCATCCTTACAGTAAGGGTACAAGGAAGGTTGGTACTTTATTTTTCTCGGATATTTGTTTTGTTCGTTTGTATCTTGCATGAGAGCCAGTGTGCTGTAGCAGTTAAGGCATTAGGCTAGAGACCAAGAGTTCTAGTTCTGCCTCAGGCACAAAGCCGGCTGGGTGACCTTGGGCCGGTCACTCTCAGCCCTAGGAAGGAGGCAATGGCAAACAGCTTCCAAAAATCTTGCCAGGAAAACTGCAGGGACCCCAAGAGTCACCAAGCTGTCACCAAGAGTCAAGATTACATGCTTCCAACCAACAAGCTGGCTCAAGTGGTTCCCGCAGATGGCATTGTGGGGAGGTACCTCATCAAAGGTGTACCATACAAGGGAGATCTGCTAGGCAATCCAAGACAGTATCCAGGAATTGCTCTTGCCGCATTTCTGAGGATCCAGGGCCTTTAAAAGATGCATAAAGACAGGAATTCTTCCATCTTATGACTTTTCCCGTCATTATTATACTTAGATGAAACAGCACCCTGGCTCATACAGAATGTTAAGCACTGGGGGTGGTTGGTGGTTTGAGAATGCTTTCCCTTTCTTTTAACCCTGTATATATATATTTTGTAGATATTTTAAATTGTTTTTATTGCTTTTTTATTTGTAAGCCGCCTAGAGTCACTTGTATAGTGGGATGGGTGGTGTATAAATGTGAAAAATAAAATAAATAAGCCATGATTTGGTTAACCATGGTTTATGAGTAAGGTACAATGGTTCACCCTCATGCGTTCAGTGGGCCCATCCCGGACATCTGATAGATCCACTCAGTTTCCAAAGAGCTTGGGGGGTTTCTTAAAGCAGCCTTGGGCAGTTCTCTTGAGGTTCTTCTGGCTGTCCTCTGGCTGGGGCTCTTGAAGGATTGCCCCGAGTGGCCTCTTCCTTCATGCCCACCTGGGAGTTCCTTGTTGCACTGAGATGGTGGCAAAAAAGATGCCTGGAGTGATGCTGGTGAACAATGGAGTCACAATATGACTGGACACTGGCAGAAGCTGAGGCAAGAGAGGTGCGTCAGTACTTCCCCACACTTACTACACGTGTGGATTGCCACCCAGTGACCTGAGTGGAGTGAACAGGACTCTTGGAAGGATGAAGCAGAAGATTGCTCACAGGGTCACTGTGGTGAATTTACAAGGCAAGCGGAAGATGAAATCATTTGTATTTGCTCCCAAGGTTACACGCGGACACTCTGAGCCTGCTGATCCTGAGGAAGTAAACAGGGTTCTCTGCAACATCAGATGATTGACGAAACTTGCTAGGGAGTGACAGGAGGCTGGGTAGGTGTGGTGGTTAATACATCCTTTGGTGAGGAGTGATGTCATCTGCCTTGAAGGGGTAGGGTTGCACCCTGTCCACGGGCCATTACTTGACCTGGCTAATTGGGGATGGCCACTAGATAGGAACAAAAAGTTCGGGTTTTCTATATTTCTTTGCTGTCATCCTGATTTTCCAACCCTGTAACCCTAATGATGGCTCACCATAATGGGTAAACCCTGTCAGTAGCTGAGTGTGCAGGACATCTTGAACTTTCACCCTCAGTTACCAAACCATAATGGCTGGCTTCGTGTAATATGCAAAGCCAAAATCGAATGAATCGTATTTGGATTAGTGCGATGGTCTGGTTCAAATCACACATTAAGTCCTAGGCTGCATTCACACAGTGTAAGCTAAGTTATCTTTGACTGGTTCATGGCTCAGTGTGTGTGCAAATCCAGCCAGGGTGAATTTATGGTCCAGCATATTAGGTAAATATTGCTGTAATGTGACCACTCTCTTTTGGCTTAACTAGTGTAGTTGGTAAACCATGATTTGCGGTTTAGTTTGCTTTGCCACCATAGTTTCCAGAGTTTTAATGTATTCCATTATTCTGGCCCTTTATTCAGTTTGGGAGACTTAACTTGAGGCTAATCACATAGTGCAGATTAGGAAACATTCTCAGCTTGCAGGACAAGCCTTTGATAGCAATGGGCCCATCTTTACATTGTACTAACTGTGGCAAAAAGATCCATTTTTAGAGAATCTATGCTTCCATTCATCCCCAGCCCACAGCTGGGCTGAGGTGTTTTATATTCATCTTTATCTGTTCCAGTGTTAAAGCTGTGTTTTCCAACTTCTCCTGGCACAACTCTTGCCACATGAACAGTCTGAAATTCTTATAGCAGAGAGCAGTGGACACTCCAGATTCATACTTAGCTTCAGATAAGCTTTGAAACTTGGTTAAAATGTGGATTATAATGGAAAAGTTGAAGTTTAGGGTTTCCACAGCAGCTTAAACTGCTCATCTCCCATGGTGTCCTGCTCCTGAAGCTGATTTTTAAGAAGCCAGTCTTGATTGCAGGGATAATCAGTCTGGATTATGGCCACCACAGGCTTTGATTGGTCTTTCCCCTTCTTCTTGCTCTTCCTGGGCAGGGAAGAGAAGCCCCGCTAGTTGACCTCCGTGTGAGCACATCTACCAGTTCCTGCCTTTTCCGTTCCTATTCTTTTCCTTTGTTTTCCCAGATGTTTGCACATCTAAATGCCTTCACACCGCTTCCCATGTTCACTCCTTTGACAATAACACTGACCCTTTCTTTTTTCCCTTTATGGTACCATTGTTGGTCTGATGCTACAGTGATTAAAGCAAAGGGAATGTGCTCTTCCTTCATCCCTTTGTTTCATGGTGGGTCCAATGAAACTTTGTGGCAATGAATAATTGATGGTTCAGATTCATAGAAGCAAAGAAGTAGCATTAGTTGAAACTGTATAGCTTTATTCTGGAGTGTCCGTGTGGCAACTTAAATGCTTAAAACAACAGGAAAGCAAACCATTGTAGTACAGTGGGCACAGGGTGGGAAAGAAAGGAAATTATGCTTCACCCAGCCTGGTACTCTCCAAGAGATGTAAGGGTGGAATGGAGGCATGGTGATGGAAGAGGTGGAGAAAATATGTTGGCCTGGAGACTTTACCAAATTCATGGTCTTTATGAACCATGGTTGGATCAGCTAGAAGGGGTGGGTGGGAAGGAAGTAGCTGACCAGTGGATCTAGCAACCCAGGATGAAATAGCCATTTAGGGCAGTGACCAGGAATCGGAGTTGGCTATGCAGTACACAATTGCAGCTGGGGATATGACTAGACTGGAATGAAGTTTGGTAGACCAACCACTCAAAAGATAGTTCAGGATGGAAAATAGTACTTTTGAAGCGGAGCTTTAAACATGGGGCAGGGCTGCATTTGCAGTGGGCTCAAGTGAGTGGAGGCTGACATCCGTCCATGCACTCAAGAAATGGTGGGTGGACTGTACTGGTGAAGGGGCAAGCAGAAAGGGCAGGTTTGCCTTTAGTGGGTTCTGTGAAATTCCCTGCTTATATGCATGTCTTTTTAAGCCCTGAACCTAATAGTCTGACCAAGGGTAGAATTTTGCTACATCAGCAGATAGGGTATTTTTGTAAGATTTAGGAGTTCCTGTGCTGCTGTTTGAAAATAGCAGAATGCAAAAATGTTCCTGACAGTTCTGCATTTGGGCTCCTTCACCTAATCATGTCAGTGTCTTGCTGCCTAAAATCCTTGCGGTTCAGACAGGGCAGGCTAGGAACCTCTTCCAGTAGAAGAAATACATAATAGAAGTTTCTGGGGTGGCATTTGATGACTTGTACTGGCATTGCCCTGCTTACAAACACATGCTTCCAGTCCAGGGTTATGTTGAGAGTGCTCCCAGTTATAGGGGCTGGTGTGATATTGTGTGATCAGTGGGGGCCTTATCTTAGACCCCATCAGGACTCTGTTATACTAGAAGACTTCACAGAAAATACTAAATTTTCAAAAAAGTGGGTGGGTGGTAGGTGGAGTTGGAACACCAAATCTCAGAATATGCATTTGCCATATAGTCTGTTTAATCACTCTAATTTTCTGAATTTGAAGTATCGTTCTATCAGCAGTTTCCATTTTTTTTCTGATCCTTCATTTTTGTAATTTTCATGAACTTCTGAAAACTAAGGGTTTGTTTGCCTGTCTTGAGACAAATCTGAGTCCTCTTTCACATTTTAATTTAGTTCTTGATTTCCAAACATTTTTCATATTTTTCACATTTTAACTATTCTTTTAACATTAAAATATTAGAAAATATTTTTTCTCAATTTTTTAAAAACTCTCCTCAAAGTCCCAGGAAAACAGTGTCTCCAGATTTTGTGGTTTTTTTCTGCCAGCCTTCACTTCTGTAGCAAGTAGCACTGACTAATTTTGGGAAACACGAATTCTTTAAGGATGGAGTTTCAGAGGGACATTTTAGCATTTAAGCTGAGAAACAACATAAAGAACTTGGCCTTTTAGTTTCCAAGCCTGTTGCGACTGACATGACCTGGATGGAGATATTCAGATATTGCTATTGAGTGGTTGACTGTCTGATGGAGAGAAATTAAGTCAACTGGCATAAAGGAAATCAGAATGAAAATTGAATTTATTGTCAGTTTTGTATTTATCTAAAAGGAAAAGCAGAATTACTTCCTCAAATGAATTAGTTTTAAAAATGGGGGTGTTATCTTAAATTCACTGAGAATATGATAATGGAGATAAATGACATTTTTCTATTTAATCCCTTTTTGAGGAGGGTTTGTCTTAAATTGAAGGTTATTTTCCTTTGGGGTAAATATGGATATATTTCAGAATGTGCAGTTCTCTGTATGCTTTCTTCCTGTAGTTTTTATGTGATTATGGGTATTGGTGGTGCATTTCTGATACTTTATTTCCAAAAAATATAAATGCAGGAGGGGATGCTGAATGCTTTGTCCCAGTGGATAGAGCCCAAAGGTGAACAATGAAACCGGCAGATGCAGCTGTCCCGATGCAGCTGTTTATTGCCATGTGAATATCTTAAATCTTAATTAATTAATTAATTAATTAAATCTTACATAATTAGACAGTGGGTGCATTAGAAGGTTCTAAAGAATGGCTGATGAAGTCAGAAAACTTCTCTTTTCCAATATTTCATTAATGACTTGGATAAGGAGGTGAAGAGAATGGTTATTAATAGTTGATATCTAAAAAGACAGAAATTCAGAATTTTCTTGGTAAGTTAGTGAAATGGGCTCAGAATAACAAATGATATTTAACTGAGAAACATAAAGTTTGTCACATAGAAAACAAAAATCAAATACACAGATATGGGATGGTGGATACCTGATTTGATAATAGTACTTGTGAAAAAAAAATGTAGTTGCTTACAAGCTGAATTGACAGTGTGATGTGGCTGCAGAAAAGGGAAATGGAAGTTGCATCAGTAGAAATACAGCTTCCTAATCCAAGGAAGTAGTAGTTCAACCCATCTTGTCTTCAGTTCTAGCCACTGCGCTTCAAGAAAGGTTTAGTTGAACTGCAACAAGATCCGAGAAGGGCAACAAGGACTAAAACATATGACTGAAGAAACTGGGAATGTTTAGCCTTGAGAAGACTGTGGAGGAATGTGATAGCAGTCTTCAAATATCTGAAAGGTTGCCACACGGAAGAAGGCCAAGACCCGAGAGTGCAGGACACAGAATGATGGCTTTAATTATAGGAATGCAGAGGCCAATTCAACGTTAGGAAAAACTTCATAATGATAAAAGCAACTTGACAATGGAACCCGTTTCCCAGAAAGATGGCGGTTTCCCCGTAATTGGGGGTGTTCAAGCGGAGGCTGAACTGCCACCTATTAAGGACATTTAGATTTGGGTGTCTGCACCAAGCAAGGAATTTGATTCCTTGGCCTCAGTGCCACGTTTCAGATCTGTGTCCAGTGAAGACTTGATGTTATCAGAAGGTACAGAAGGCTTAAGTCACAAGCAGGAGACCACCTCTCCCTCTTCCCTGGGGAATGCATGGTGGTGGGTACGGTTATCGTTCTGCCCTTTGCCATTTCAGTTGGGTTTCTGCCTGGGAAGCAGCTCCCAGGGTAATGCACTTCTGTTAGAGGGAAGGTAGGAGACAGTACTCATAAAGGTGAGTGAGGAATCCCTTAAGCCTGAAGGAGAACATAGGAGTAAGAATCGACATTTCAGAATCTGGGGTGCAAAGGGTGTGAGATAGATGTCTTTCCAGGAAGAGTGGGATGTGCAGCAGAGCTCAATCAATCAAGAGATCTGGCAAGATTGCCTGTGAGGCCTAAGAGTTCCCACATCCAATGCAGGGGAAGAAGAGAGAAGCTTTTTTAATATTTCCTCCAATGGTGCCAAAATGTGTAAGAGAACACCCTCATTCTTTCAGTGAAGATTAATAACTACTTAGCATCCTTTAATCACCCCTTCCATTTTACTTGTGATTACCTCTGTTAAATAATGAGGGCTGGATTTCCCTCCGCATTTTTAGTTATGCTAATAAGGGAGCTAGAGTTGCCAGCCAATGAGAAAGAAAAATACCATGGCCTGCTCTTGTGCCTTAAAAAAACACCCACATCAGTTTGCAAAACTTTCCTTAGCATAGATATAACTGCTATTGCCTAGCGATGTGTGGATGTCACACATTATACTAGGCTACAACGTGGTTTAGTTTTGGCTCAGCATGTTGTGTAAAAGCAGCTATTGTGGTCTGTAAATCATGACTGATGGCTTAGTGCAATATGTGAATCCAGGCACTGTCTGTATATCAAGCTGGTTTAAAACAGCATTGATAATCCTGGTTTTGGTATCGGCACAGGTACACGTATACATGCATGCGCATGAATATACTGTATGGGTTGTGTGTGTTTGTTTTGTATGGCCACCCATCTCACCAAGTGACTCTTGGCAAGGAACAAAATTTTAAAAATAAAAACAATTACAATAATACAAAAATTAAAATACCTAGCCAAGAATTAATCACCCATCATAATCACTAAATTAACCCAGCAATGGGTCTCTGCACACACTTGGGGCCCCAGGCCTGGGCACAGAGCCAGGTCATTAAGGACATACAAAAAATCAGCATTCCAGGGCCATCCTGATCTCTGGAGGGAGAATTTTCCATAAGGCAGGCGCTGTGGCAGAAAAGGCATGTCTTTTAGGGGCTGCCAACTGGCATTCCTTAGCCAACGAGAACTGAAGCATGTCCATCCTACCTGAGCGGATCAGATGGGTAGAAACAACAGGGGAGAAGTGGTCCCTCAAGTACCCTGGTTCCAAGCCATGAAGGGCTTTAAAGGTGACAACCAGCACCTTGAATTGTACCCAGAAGCACGCTGGCAATCAATGCTGCTCATGGAATAGAGGTGTTACATGTGCTGAATAATCAGCCCTATTTATTACCCGTGCTGCTGCATTCTGCACCAGTTGAAGCGTCTGAATGCTCTTCAAGGGCAGCCCATTGTAGTGGTCGAGATGGGAGGTCACGAGGGCGTGAGTGACAATGAACAGAGCCTTCTGGTAACTGATGGACAACCCGAAGGTGTGCAAAGGCCCTTTCAGCAGGAGCTGTAAGTCCAGGAAGACCCCCAGATTGTGCACTGGGTCTGTCTGAGGCAGTGCCACCTCATCCAAGACCAACAATGGAAAGTCCCCAGCGCCAGAAGGTCCACACACCTAAAGCCACTCAGTCTTGTTTGGGTTGTGCTGAAGCCTGTTGGGCCCCATCCAGGCCTCCAGACACTGGGACAGGACATCCACGGCATCACTCAGCCTGGGGTGGAGATATAAAGCTGGGTGTCATCAGCATGCTGGTGATACCTCACCCCAAATTGTTGGATGATCACACCCAGCGGCCTCATGTAGATGTTAAAAAGGAAAGGAGAAAGAACCGAGCCCTGAGGCACCCCACAAAGTAGGGCCCCTGGACTGGCCCCAGAGGAAGGAGGAGAACCAACACGGCACCATGCCGCCCACCCCCAACTTCCTGAGCCAGTCCAGAAGGATACCATGATCGATGGTATCGAAAGTTGCTGAGGGGTCAAGAAGAGATAGGATGGACGCACTACCCTGCTCCTGCCAGAGGTCATCCAACAGCGCAATCAGTGTTGTCTCCATCCCATACCCTGGCCTGAATCCTGACTGAAAGAGGTCCAGATAATCTGTTTCATCCAGACTCCTTTGAAGCTGTAGTATGGCTGCCTTCTCCACAACCTTCCCTAGAAAGGGAAGGTTGGAAACCAGACAAAAACTGTCCAGACTGGTTGGGTCAAGCCATGGCCCCTTGAGAAGGGGTTCCACCACCGCCTCCTTAAGAGCAAGTGGAACCACTCTCTCCTTCAAGGAAGAATTAACCACCGACTGGACCCAATCACACGCCTCCTCCTGGGTGGCCGTGACCAGCCAGGAGGGGCATGGATTTAATAGAGAGGTTGTGGAACTAACAGTAACAAGAATCCAGTTCACTTCCTCAGGCTCAACAGGATTGAATTATACTATTAGAGCCAGTTTGGTGCAGTGGTTAAGGCACCAGGCTAGAAACCAGGAGACCATGAGTTCTAGTCCTGCCTCAGGCACAAAGTCAGCCGGGTGACCTTGGGCCAGTCACTCTCTCTCAGCCCTAGGAAGCAGGCAAGGTAAACCACTTCCAAAATCTTGTCAAGAAAACTGCAGGGACTTGTCCAGGCAGTCATCAGGAGTCAAAAACTGACTGAAAGGGACACACACACACAAAGTTATTACGTTTATATCTCTTCTGCAAAATTCATGATAATATAAAGTTGTCCCTGTTAAATTATGTCTGGGTTCACTAAAAAGTTCAAATTGATGAGTCTGCCATCATCTTATCTCCCACTGTACTTGGCTCTTTAACCAGAGCCTTGGACACACTGTGCCATCTAAACCCAAAACAATTTGCTATTTTAGTTTTGTGCAAACTATAATTTAAAATCAAGGGTTGTTGTAGGTTTAAAGCTCTGGTTGATGCAAGACCCTGGTGGTAGCTGTTCTGTGTCTGACATGGTAACCTAAAAAGCCATGTGTATTAGGATCTAAAATGGTGCACCGCTGTTAACCATACATTTGGTTTAACAGCACATGGGCAAACACAGCCTTTATGAAGAAGGTAAGGGCAGAACGTAGGGAGAATCTCTAGCCTATGGTATTGAGCTAATTCTGGCTGTTGAAGGCTTGTTATATTTCTGGTTTGAGGGCTTAACTCATAATTCTGGTTACAGGGAACCTATTTTTATTTTGGTTTACCATGCAAATAGATTTGAAGTGCTGTAATTATCTGGAACAAGATGAGCAGCTCAGGAGGAGCTTGTTGCTTTTATGAATTGTGGGAAATCAAGTCTCTGTGGAATTTATGGTAGCAAGAAGGTGGATGCCTTTAGGGTAATGGTTTTCATACAGTTTTCTGGACAATTTTGAGGTTCTTCAGATGCTTAGTAAGGGTTCCTCAGGGTAGCCTCAGTAATAGAACATAAGGTTGCCCCTTCATTACCCATTTTTCTACTTGGACCAAAACTGTAGGGGAGCATAAGTCATATTGTCCATTCAGGTAAAGGAAATGGAAGAATGTCTTAACAGTGCATTACGAGCTGGATGAATTCCCTTCCCCTACTAAGCCATAATGTGTTTTGGTTCACTTTTGAATTCACCCAACCACTTATTCATCCGACACCCCCACCACCACCTTGGCTTAGTACATTATGTGAACACAGCACTGGAATGCTTCCCCAAATCCTTTGTAAAATGCTGGAGTTGTTCAGTTGGTGAAACAATTCGATGAAATCAAAACCTAACTAGTGTTTTCTAGATAACATTCTAATGCAGGGAGGGAAAGATCTGTGGCTCTTCCAATGTTGCTGAATTATAATTCCCTGTGTCCCTCGTGGCTGGCACCCTGCTGATGCTGCTGAAAGTTGCAATTCAGCCAAAGGTTCCCCAACCTTGAGGAGATATTTGAATTCATACGCTTAGTCCAATAAAGGTTAGTAACGGAGACCAGTGTATGGGTGGGAAGGCCACTGAAAATCTCCTCCAAACTTTCCATAAAGTCACATCTAATGAATAAACTTGAAATTCCTTTAGACTTGTGCAGTGTTAGAGATATATACATTTTTGGAATGCTCTGAGTTGGAAAATTTTCCTGTGCAAATTAATAGGATTTAAATTACCATACTTGTCTCAGTATCCATGACCTGCTCAAGTATTTGGATTATTCTTTGAAGTGAAAATAAAATTAAATTAGCATATCTTATGTGGTTTGTCCTTTGCATTTAAGGAAACTAAAAGCTTCATGTGGAGAAAAAATATTTTTCTTGAAAAGTTGAAACATATTGGGCAGCAGGGCAGTAATAGTATGCCATGGCCATGCATTTTTACCTTCTGAGTTTCTTTTTTAGAACAAGATATCATACAGCTTTAAAACTGTTGAACATGCCTGAAGTGGAAAATCTCTGCAGTGCTGACCTAAAGAAAGGAGAGTTTGTAAGTATTGAATTTGCATATTGTTCTAAACTGTGGTTTAGGGTTTGTTGGCTTAGGGTATTGTGCAAACCAGCCAGTTGTGGTTTATACAGTAAACTATGGTGAAGCTAGCCATGCGTTAGTATAATGTATGAAATAGGCAACTATGTGGGGATTCATAATACTGAGGATGTGAATGTGATAAAGGACTGTGCAGATGAAGGGAGGAGAGTCTGTTTATCCCTTGCTGTTTTTCCCCCCCCATCAGTTAGAGAATATGGTGCTGAACTGCCTTTATAGATGATACTCTAGAAAGTTCCTTACACTTGAATGTTCCAGCAGGTCAAGATCCAGCAAAGGAGTCTCACCGAGATAAAAAAAGGATCCATGCACGTAGGGGCCTATTCATCTTGAATCATGAACAAGAGGAAACTGGGAGGAGAAGGCAAGGGAAGAACGTACCTGCCATTGACACATTGTTCATAGAACTGTTCCTGGGCAATGACTTGGTGGAATCTCCAACTGATTGCAGAAGTTTTATAGACAAATCATCAAGCTGCTATTGATGGTACTTGAATATAGCTTGTATCATAATGGAAAAGAAAGGTGAGTGAATGAACGGATTTCTGTTTAGCTATCTCAGTGAAAGATTTGCAGATCACTTTTAGGGTGAGCTTTTCCAAGGTGGTATAAACATGTAAACTAGATAATCATAACACAACAATTTTCTTTTAAAAATGGTAAAATCAAACTGGCAATATAATCAGAACACCATATAAAGAACGACCCTCTTAAAGGTCTACAATGATTGAACCTAGTAAGTATCAATTGGAACCAAATTAATAAACAAAGGGCTATTTTCAGGAAGGCCCTACTTCTCATGTCCATCAGCTGATCTCTCTGTCAGGCTGGTGTATGCTATAGAACCTCCACTACTGAAACTCAATCATTCAAGTGGACCTTAAGAATTTAGGGCTTTAAAGCCCATTGCCAGTACTTTTACACTGGAAACATTGGTATAACCATCGCAGCTGATAAATATATATGCGTTCAGTTGCTTTGCACCTACCAGTATCAATACAAATTTTTCTGAACCATCCTTAGAAAGATGCTCTACAGAAATGTGGACCAGCTCTCAGGATACCCTAGCCAGCAATAGGCTGGGATTGAACTCTATGTACTGGAGAGCATTAAGTTTGGAGATGATTGCAATAGAACATGGAAAACTGAAACAGGGTTCATTCTATCCAGATGTTATCTCAATAGGTCTGTTTAAACTGGTAAGAATAATTCCTAATTATTGCAGCCACCATAGGTTCCCCATACTCCAGGAAACTTGCCAAGGTCTGCTTGTAAGCCATCATCCTGAAGTGTTGGATTTCTTACCCACAGTACTTTCCTCTTGCCTGAGTTAAGTCTTGGCTTGTACCCCACACCAAGCAGCAGCTCCAGAGACCAGCTCAAAAGTTTCACAACAGAAAATGGAAAGGAATGATAGAGGTGAGTGTCAGTCCAAAGCTTTTAATGAGTTCATGCAGATAATAAAAGTTGAAGCAGATAGAACAGACTATTGTGATAGCATATAAGATCCTTTAATACAGTTCTACTTTTAGAAGCCATTCCTCCAGGCACAACTGCAACCATCATATCACTGTGTCCTCCAAGACCAACATTAATGATCAGTCCAGGAGTATCAAAAGCTGCTAAGAAATCCTTGAGGGCAGGTCAGAACATCAGGACTTATTTAGTAGTAGTTGCCTGTCCTCAGTTGCCTGTTCCTGCTTTTTCTGAGTGCCCAGTTGCAGCACTTATCATACCAAGGAGCAGGAGAAATGTATTTTCCCAGCAAAAGTATACTGATGTGAGGTATGTCTGTTTCTATAGGAAGCATTTGAATGGACATTTGATGGTGATGATGCTATCCGTTCAGTCATGTCTGATTCTTGGCGATTCTGTGGACCAGCTCTCTCCACATTTTCCAATCTTATACAGCTTCTTTTAGTTGTTTTATGCTCTGGCTGGTGTCGGCTTTGATGGTGCCTAGCCACTGTGGTTTTTGACGGCCTCGTTTCCTTTTACCGCTGACCATTCTGAGCATAACTGCCTTTTCCAGTGAGTTTGATTCCATGACATGGCCGAAATAATTAAGGGGGAATTTTGTGATTTTGCCCTCCAGCGATAGGTCTGGTTTTGTACGCTCCAGAACTTGCTTATTTGTCATCTTTGCTGACCAAGGAATGCACAGGAGCCTTCTCCAACACCACAGCTTGAACGAGTTGATTTTCTTCTTGTCTAGTTTTTTTTGTGGTCCATTTTCTCAACCATAGGTAGCTGTGGGAAGCACGATAGTGTGGACTAAACTACGTTTAGCTGCCAGGCTAATCTTTGCTTTTCCATATTCGATTCATGCTCATCATTGCTGTGCAACCCAGTGCAAATTGACACTTTATTTCTGGACTGCATTCACTGCTTTGATCAATCTGCAATCCTAGGAAAGTGAATTCTTGCATGCATTCGATCTCTTTGCTGTCAATTGCTATTTTGCATTTCCATTCCATAAGCTTGATCTTTTTGATGTTCAGGAAGAGGCCAAATTTCTTGCTTTCTTCTTTAATTTTTTTGACCAGATGTTTCAGGCCTTCTTTTGTTTCTGAGAGGAGAGTTGTGTCATCAGCATATCAAAGATTGTTGATGTTTCTTCCTCCAATCTTTACTCTGATTTTTGATTCCAGCTTCCTCATGTTCACTTTGGCATACAGGTTGAATAAGAAAGGTGAAAGGATGTACAGGTAGTCCTCGGGTTAAGAATGCCTGGTTTAAGCATGACCCGTAGTTAAGAATGGAGCCTATTATAGCAAAATTCGAGTTAAATACACAATGGTTCAAGTTAATTACACAATACTACTTATACAGTATTATACAATAATACTGTTCTGGCTTACATACAAATTCGACTTAAGGATGGTCTTTGGGAATGGAACTCATTCTTAAACTGGGGACTACCTGTGTTTGAATGGAAGTATTTGAATGGACATTTAAAACTCCTTAAATGTACAGTACAAAAGACTGGCTCTAGTTAAAAACAGCTACAGGTTTGTTGGCTTTAAGAGAAGGTATTTTTCCCTTTGCAGGGCAGAGAAACTCCTGGGGAATTTTTGCACTCCTAATGTTATGCAAACACTATAATGGACATCTTATGTCTTTTCTTTGTTTCTCATGGCTTGCTAAATCCTCTGATTTCCTTAAAACAGAAGTGGAGGGTACTTCCTATTCACTTTGGAATATTTGCATAGATAGGAGAAACTGCATTGTTCTGCTATCCTGCCTTATCCCCTATCCAAAGCTGTCTGGCTGAAAACTGACCACATATTTGAATACTGCTCAGTTATAAATACAGTGATGCTGTTGAGTTTATACACATCAAGACATGGTTTGCTTTAACCATGGTTTGTTAAATACAATGGTTAGGTTTATAAGTGTGCTAAGACTTGGTTTGCAAGACATAATGTCTCAGTTCATATACTATGGGTATGGCTTGCTCAACAAGGCATGGGACCTAAGCAACCTAGGACTTTGTGTGATACGTGAACTTAATCTCTGTACAAAGTATTATAGAAATTGTACATTACAACCATAACTTTCAAGTAACTTGAGACTACTTTTCCCCCCCAGAACAGTAATACCTCAAATGTGTGGTGGAACACAATACAGTGTCACGAAAGAGAACTATTTAATTTTTTCTAAAGACAATTGAGCTGAGAGGAAGTTTCATGTTGCATCCCTGTCTGATCTTACCTTGCCTCCTTGGAGTTATCCTCATCTCCACAAGAGGGTGAGTAATTCATTTGAAGCTTATCAGTGAACGTAGCAGAGTATTTAATCATTTCTCATATTGGGACAGCAGAATCATTTGCCACCAGGGAAAGTGGCCTTGCCTTTTTCCAGGCTGGAGCTACACCCAGAGCAATGGATTATCCACAGTCAGCAAGAAACTGGCATCTCTGCTCTGAGTCTGTGTGAGTCTCAGCCTTGGTCGTTAAGAGCAAACCTCTTTTGATTTTCCCCAGGTAGGAAAAGAAAACCTGTTCTAGAATTTGAAAAACATGTTATGGCTTTAATAAGTAAAATGCTGTGAGACTCTACTTACTCTCAATTCTAAAAATGACATGCAGGAATAATTGGAAACGGGTTATCCTAGGAAACCTGGAGTACAGGTAGTCCCTGGGTTAAGAACGCCCGTTTTATGGACGACCCGTAGTTAAGAACAGGGTCTATTGTAGTAAAATTTGAGTTAAAAACACAGTGAATTGAGTTAAAAACACAATGATTTGAGTTAATTACACAATACTACTTATACAGTATTATACAATAATACTGTTCTGGCTTACATACAAATTCAACTTAAGGACAGAACTTGGAATGGAATTCATTCTAAAACTGGGGACTACCTGTACAGCATTTTGTCCTGCAGCAATCATAATGTGGTTTTAGTTTGGATCTTTGCAGGGTGCTCATTAATCATGACCATGGTTTGGGCAATTATTGGTATGTTGCATCCTGTGTGGTGAAAAGAGGGGGCACTGCCAGCGTTTGTTGGACACCTGATGAATAGCTTAGCATTATGACATTTCTATTTTTCAGTGCAGCCAGAGGCTGAAGTTAGTGACAGGAATGCTTCTTGGCACATAAGGTCACTTACAGTTTACCTTCTGCAATTAGTTCTCTAAATTTCCAGCTCTTTTTGAAGGAAGCTCTCTTGGTTCGTCTAGCATAGGCATTAGGACCTGGCGGAAAGCAGGCACCCTAGCCCTAGATTCCAAGCTGGCTTGCTTTGGTGACGTAAGCCAGAAGCCCTGTCTCTCTCTCTCTCTCTCTCTCTCTTTTTTCTCTCTCTCTGTGTGAGTGTGTGTGTGTCTCTCTCTCTTCCCCCCCTCCCCTCCCTTCCCAAGCTCTCTAACATTAAAGCGAAAATGCTTCTTTCGGTGCCTCCTCGTGCAGGAATTGCCACTTTTGGCTACAACAAGAGCAACAAGAAGGTAAGGAAGCCGTCCACCCCATACCCCCCCCCCGCTTCCTATTTCCCAAGATCTTGGAAACGTCCTTGGCTTAAAGAGGGAGGAGAGGTAAAAAATAAGGGGGGGTTGTGAAGGTTCCCCCCCACTCTTCTGAATATCCTAGTACTGCAGGGGAGGGGGTGGTGGCAGCGATGAAGGAAATAGGGTCTTTCAGTTTTGGGGGAGACTAGAAGGTTGCCTTCTCAACAGGGAAACAAATCTCCTGGGTTGGTTGATCTTAGCTTCCGTTCCCTTGGTGGAACCCCCCCCCGCCCCCGTCCCCATTCTGCTAGCCCCCTGGCTAAGGCCAGAGTGCTCCCAAGGGCGAGTTTGAGTCCGGAGCAAAAAAAAAAAAAAGGAGCAAAAGAGCTGGGGAGACCGAACAGAGACAGAGGCAGTGAAATCACAGCATTTGCTGGCTCTCCCCAGACACAGATATTCTCTACGTTCTTCCCGGCACTCCTGCTTCAGGGATTTTGCATGGGGAAGAGAAGGAGGCGATGGATCCCCAAGGGACTGGGGGTGGTCTTTCTGTTTCTGGAAAGAAGTCGCAGTAGAGGTTTTAGACGTGGGCTTCAAGTCAGAATCACACCAAGGCCTGGTTTTTAACCCTCTCCTGATGCTTTCTAGGGTGAGACAGACTTCTGAACCCACCCCTCACTGGGTGTTCTTGAGGGTGGGGTTCCAGGATGTGGTTTCTATGGCATCCATGTGTTCTCAGGCAGCCTTGTGCCATAAAGAAGGCTTCTCTTCTCCCCCCACCCCCTTTCTGTCCCCCACGTCTCAGGAATGGGAGACAGGAGTATGGGTGGCTAGGAAGATGGAACATCTAGCTTGTAGGAAGCTGCAAGGGAGTTGTAGCAAATGTGTTTGCCGGGGGTGGGAGTTGTCTGACCCCCCCCCACACACACACACACATCAGAGCTATCACTGGAAACCTGGAGGGCCTTGTCAGCTATGGAAAATGCAGGTTGGCTAGCCTGGTTGGTTGATTCACTAGAAGATTGGGGCGTGGCTTAGTTTTCCCTGTGGCAAGAAGTGTAGTTTAGTGTGGGTACAGGGCGTTGAGGCACCTAAGTTATCTCTCCATTGGGGTTGGGAAGGTGGAGTGCAAAGACAGGAACTGAGAATCAGGACTTCCAGCATTTTGAACAGCTTATCTCTATTGTTGATTCACTGAATGACCTTGTATGCCTATGTTGTGAATTTAAAAGAAACGGAGGGAGGGGGGACTCTTGCTGCTTTAAAAAAAATTCCTCTGTGTCCTCTCCATAGCCAGAAGCAGGAGCTGAAGGTTCAACAATCAATGAATGGGCACATTAAAGTCACTGTAATAAAGAGGTTGGGCAGAAACCTGACAAGGAGGAAGCAGGCCAAATTTGGATTATTAATTGTGTTTGTCCATATTTGGGATGGGTATGGGTAACCAGTTGAAGGATTTCTAGCTGTTTTACTCTTCTTGTGCTTCCCTGCCAGCCTGTGTTCAAACCTGGGTCACATTTTCTCATTCTGATTTATTGGACGATGGAAATATATACAAGCAGGGAGGCTGAACCTGTAGGATGGTAGAAGAGTGATATAGGCCAGGAAGGTTTTGTGTTATATGCTGTTTATGAACACACACATTGGCTTGTTCTAAAAGCCCACTTAAGGACAAATCACCAGGCACCATTTAGATTCAAAGTAAAGTTGCTATCACTTCTGTAGGGGTGTGTATACGTATGTACATTTCTCACTTTTGCTACCACATGCATCCAGATTACATGTGTGTGTTGCATTTGTAAGTTTAAAAATGCCTTTATTATATTGCTGTATTTCTAGAGTGTTCTTGAGTGAATTTACTTGGGGGCTAAAATTTGGTTTCATGGATTTGGTGCAGTGTGTAAGTGCCTGTTTCCTAGTAATTACATTGCCATCAGTAATGAGGAGGAAATTCACCTTTGTATGTACTGGTGAATAGGTGTAACTGTGGTAGTAGATGTGCAATCCCATTTAGACATTTCAATATTGAATTTGTATGACAGCAATCATACCGGTGTGCATACCCAGATATAAATAGTGAGTGTTTGATCAAGTGTCACAATGGTAGGTAGACTGATGCACGTCTGGAAGTTAGTCTGATGGTATCCGTGCATAGTGGTGACTTGGATTTACAACAGGAGGGCACAGTCTGTGGGATGGAGGGTTGCAAGCGCTGCCCAGCATGTCAAGTGCAGCACTCCAAATGGGCAGGGCCAGGATCCACTGGGAGAGTGTCTCTGAAGGAGTCTCTGCAAAACTTGAAGGACCAATTTTGCCCCTTCACTCTTCCTCCCCAAATTACCCCCCTCCAAAAAAAAAAAAAACCCACCAAAAAAGGGCCACATGTGGCAGCTTCAATATGGAAAGCTGGTGGGTTGCAGGCAGACAGCTCCTTGGCTGCACCGTTTGCACCACTGAGGTACAGTATACAGATTTTACTTCAGCTGAAAAACTTCAACTTCTCCATCGCAAAGGTGCTATGTAGAAATAAATTTCATTAAAATCAATGGATTCTGGGCACAGTCTGACTTCAGAGCCAGATGTAGTCCGCAGAAGCTTCTAGCTGCAATCCCCAGAGCCCTTACAAAATTTGTGACCAAATTGCAGTTGTAATTTGTTACAGAAGTGGAAATTATCAAGTACCTGGGGAGTAATCCCATTAACTGTTTTGAATTTACATTGAGTTAAATTGGAATTAAATCCATTCTTGTTTTTGTCCTAATTCCAATCCTTTTTTTCATGTTGGCTCCATTTACTTTTTTGGAGTAAAGCGCCTGGCATGCCATTTCAAATGCCAGCTGTGGCCCTGGGTTCAAAAAGAGAGAAAAGCGTGTTCAGGATTGTAATGTTAGCCAATGGGTGTGTGCTGGCTTAGGCACAAGAACTGTTTAAGAAAGCTCTGGGTTTCATCCAGTGTTTCTCTGAATCAGCCCTCATTTTGGGGTTCTTTCTGTTCTGAATCAATGGCCACATTTGTGTGAACAATATTGCTCTTAAGATGTACATGTTGATTGTAGAATCTCCCTTGATTTGGAATAAGATGAAAACATGGCTCTTGGATTATGATAAGTCATTTTAACTACAGGTTAAAAGGTTCACACATTGCCTTGTTTACTACCTGAATGCAAGTGACAGAAATAATGCCATTGTATGCATAGGAGGAGAACTCAGTGTACATACGAACGGCAATGATCATTTGTGGAATGGGGTTAATACGAACTTGGTGGATATGTTTCTCTCATTACTCTGTTGTGGAAATTATACATTCAGCTTGCTTTGCAGTGGATCTGCTGTGTCTGGCATCAGCATCAACTTGAGTCTCTTAAGACCATGCTGAGTTCACTCATTGTTCTTAACCATGGCTTGCTTTAACCATGAGTTGTTGAACAATCCATTCACTCACAACTTTAAAACTAAACAAACTACACAATGCCTTAGTGCTAGGTACAGATTCAGCCTCCTGTATATAAAACTATCTTCTCAGTAAAGCAGATGGTACAGCTTGGGGAAAACTGTATCCATCTGTAGTTAAGAGGAAACTTGGTTATTCCTTTGTCCAAGTTTACCTCTGTAGGCAAACAATGGATTGGTATATAGATCTCTGGGTGGTCTGGAATAAAAGCACAAGGTTTATCTAATGGCAGTAGCAAAATTACCTACTCTGGCTGTATGAATAGGCTCTGAGATCAAATTTGTACTAAAAATTCTTGGTTCATAGTTTAATTATTGAGGTATGTCTTTTTATACCATCTGCTTATGAGAGGACCTCAGGGCTTTATTAAAGTTAAATAAATAAAGTGTAACTTCTTCAGATCTGAAGACCTGAAACAAGTGGTTCTTCCCTGCCCCATTATATCCTTATTAAGCTGATAGCCCCTCAATTCTGTTCTCAACTTTCCCATTTTCTTACAATGGTCCTTTTTCCCCACTTGTTGGAACAGCCATGTGATATTTTTGAGACTTTTCCCTCTTGACTCCTACTTTTTGGAATTCTCCCCTCAAATGACATACTGTATAGAGTCCAATCGAATCAATTTTTAAAAGGCCCTTAACTGCATCTTTTTTCAGATCATTTATGAAACTTGGAGAATGATTCTTTTTGGCTGCAGCATCCATTACCTGTAAATATTACGGCAGTGCTGGGGTTAGATAATTATTGTTAAATTCATGCATTTATTTTTGTGTGCTCATTTTATTGTTGTATGCTTGTACTATGCTTAGATATAGATATTTGTTTGCTATCAAACAAAGTACTACTACTGGGCAAGCTAGATTGAAAGATAGTGACTTTCATGAGCATCATGGCTGAGTAAGGATGTACATATATTTTGCATGTTGAATATTAATCAGTTTTCAAGCCTTGCCTTCCATTTATTTGTGAACTGGTCTGGTCACTTTCTGTTGTTCCCCAAGCACTGCATTTATTTCTTCATCTTATATATGTATTCTTCACCTTATTGCTAAGATTTTTTTTTTAATTTAATGTTATAAATGGCCATGCAAAAAATCTATACCAAAGGTAGAATTTTTGGAGGGGGCACATGGTGAGTGCCATTAAGTAAGTAAAGCATTGAGCTTAGAATCCTTGGTTAAAATCTCACCTCTGTCTGACCCTTATTAGGTGTCACTTCCTTAGCCTATCATTTTCTAGATGTATTGATTAAAACTACTATCATTCCCAGACAGGTTGGCAACAGATTTGGAAATACTGTATTAGGCACTTTCCTCAATGTTCTCTTCTCTGAAATTGTCGTGTTTTTGTTCATTTACTTTATGGTACATCCTAACAACTTTGTGAGCCCATTTCATTTTAAGATTTTCTGTGTTATCCTATTTCTTTCACTTTGTTATATTTGCGGCATTTAAAAAAAATGAAAATACAATGGTAGCACCATCCTATCTAGTTTGGACAAAAGGGTATTGAATTTTCTATGCCTCTTGTACCTTTAATTAAAACACTCCCTATTTTCAGCCTATTTTATTGAATTTAGATGGATATGGTTGAAAGATTAATGATGAATCTACTACTGTAGTGCCCCTTGAACAGCCTCTGTTAAATTACTAAAATTCAATGGAGAAAGTTTTAATTACTGTTTAATTTAGTTTATTTTAGAGTACAGGAATCCTACTATTATTCGGAAAAGAAATGAAAAGAGTAATCTGAAGAAATGGACAATACAGTCTTTCATTTTCTTGCAGGTCAAAACTGACAGTAGAGCAATTAAAAGAAGCTAGCCTGTCACTAATTTCTTTCTTATATTCTTCTGGAAGTATGTAAGAAAACTAGTGTACATATAAGGAGGAAGCTATTAATTAAAGTTGCAGTGCTTTCCTTACAATAACTATAAGAAGGTCTTTATACAGGAGGTACCACTGCTGGATAGTACAGCATTTTAACAAATGATATGGAGTCTATGTTTTAATTCCACTTTCATATAGTTGCAGAAAAGTAAGGTCGCAGGAACAATTACTGTAGAATCCAGGGATGTTAGTATCTCCCAGGTTATTCTCTCTGTGAGGTTTTAAGCATAAGTAAAGAAGGAGGTAAAGTGCTTTGTATGCTCTAATGATTTATATAAACATGAAGTGGTGATGGAGTTGTCAACTTCATGAGTGTTAGCTCATAGGTACCTTCCATAGTCAATCTTTCTCCAGTTCAGGCTAGTGATGCTGAATGTTTGCAGTATCATTTCTCCCCTTCAGGTTTTGTTCCAAGACAGAAGAATACACAGTGAAGGTCTATTTGTCCACTTGTTCCACTGAATTCTGTTTTTACCCTCCTTGCTAGCAGGAAAGAAATTTAAGCACCCATTGGGGGTGTGTGTGTGTGTGTGTGCGTGTGTGCACGTGTGTTACACATCATTTTGAGCCATGGTTTGTTTAATATGGGTTGCTGAATATGTAGGATCACAGCCAGAGAAACCATGTTACACCTTAGCATGATGAGTGAACCAAAGCCCAGAAAACATTTAGAACTACAGAGTACTGCTCTTGTGGTTTTTCAGATGTATAAGCTGGCACAAGTCTGTTGTCCATTCTGTCACCCCTACAGTCCATCTTTTTATGCATATTACCTGCCTCTTTTTCTGCCATGACAAAGTTTGGTGTCAGACATTTTACGCATTCTGAGATTGTTCAAAATGTGTGTGTGTGGAACATCTATGAAACACAAACATACCTGCTTCGGTCATGATAATTTCCAAAGGTTAATTTCAGAACTGGACATTTCATTTTCCTTTAGGTTTTTGCATAAAATCAACACCGGTTTTTACTCTCTGAAGACTGTGGTAGGAAGGGGCTGTGGCCGTTGTTTCTGGAATTCGGGTAGTGTTGTGACTGGTCCCCATATTTCAGTGTTAATTCTAATAGTCTTTTCAGAAAGTTAAAGGCTGCCTGAAGGAAGGGTTATTGTTCAAGGAGTGTGCATTGGTAAATATGTTCTTCAGTTTTATTCATTGTTTGAAAAGATTGTTGGAGCATAGGCCCACAAAAGAAGTGTATGTGTACATCCTGGGAACTGATGTCTCTCTCAGGACACATTCATTCTTGGAAAGTATTGGTTGTCTTTGCCTTTTTTATTTACACCCACTGCCTTCCAAATGGTTATTTTCTCTGATGTCTCAGTTCAGAGATAATTAAGATGCAACAAATGGTTACTCTTATGGAGCTTTGAATGGGTTGCCTTTGGTATCCTGCTTTTCCTCTTAAAAGCTTAGAGATGGGGAAACCAAGCTTTGTCCGGACTCTTGACATAGCAGTCCATCCAGGTAAGTCAGATGGAAAGACTGGGCCCTGCCTGAGGCCACCAGGTAGTTTCCTTCTGAAAAATCAGCTTTCATTCTACCGAAAAAGTTTCCAGCCCACAAGGCTGTTAAGACAGGTTGGAAAATACATTCCCAATTTTTGCTGTGACAGCTCAATAATCTTTTTTTTTTTTTTTTAATGATAAGTTGAGTTGTCTGTGATTGTAAAACATGCTATTTAATTTATATATTCATTAATTTGGTAACCTGTGTTCTTTCGCAGTGAGTTCAGGAAGTTGTTGTAGTTATTATCTTATCCTGCCTTTATATTTGGCCAATGCAAGGCAGCAAACATACCTAATACTCCTGTTTTCCTCACAACAACAATCCTGTGAGATGGGTTGGGCTGAGAGAGGGCCAGCATTCATGCCTAAGGCAGGCCTAGAACTCAGTCTCCTGGTTTCTAGTCCAGCACCTTCACTACTACACCAAACTGGCTCCTTTACAAATTATTATACACATTATTATATTAGTATAATTAATATAATTATACAAATTATTATTATACAACTAAGTTGATGTGTCTGTTTGTTTACACTTAGCTGTCAGATTGATGTCCTAACTTTCCTTCAAGAAAACAAAGTTACTTGTCTTTCAAATAATCCCAGGAAGGTGGTCATCACTGCCAAAATAGTATCTGGTGGTACCATCCCAAAGCTTTTTGGTATTCAAGGAGGAAATCCCAGTGCTCCATTCCATTTTCATTAGGAAAATAATTTTTCCCTAACCCAGGAATTTTGGAAAGTTACTTCATGTTTTATCCCTTGCGCTGAGCACAGCTGCTAAAAACAGTGGATAGGTTTAAGGGCGTGAATTTTGAGTTGCTGGGGATTTTGTAGTTGAGGACCTGCTGGCTGAAAGAGTACTATGTTGTTCATCTATATGGTTCGGGAGTACTGTATGGCTCTTCCTATAATCCACCACTGCATGAGGCAGTATAAAAAAATGAAAACAAAAACAGATATTTATGTTTACCAACCTAGTTAAGTTCTTCATCCAGCTAAGATTTTACTATTGTGTTGCATACTGGTCCAAGCTACATGCCTACATGTTATCCATTATTTTGTATTAAGCTGAGATCTTTTTTTTAATCCTTCCAGAGTACGGTATTTAAATATGTATGATCAAATTCTAATTAGCACCTTAATCTGCAAAGTATGTAGTTCATTCTGAATATGAATGTGCAAAGATCAAATTTCTTAAGCATTCCTAGAAAGAAACTTGCACTATCTAACCTATAATTATGTGCAACGTTACTTTTGCATTAAGTGCAAACTATTGGGGAAATGGTATCCATTTCATTTCCATCCATATCCATCCAAATCTCAGGTAGGTGAACCTCGGGGTGCAGACTTAACTCTATGTGTTTGCTTAGCCTCTAGCATCTTCTTCATTTAATTACACTTTTGGCCCCCACATAGACTTCACAGACCTTCTTAGGAAAGACAATTGATGGGTGGCTGTTTAGAACTTTGCCCACTGGCCCCAAGGAAGAAACTCAAAGGTCGGCCACAGTGGAAAAGAACATTGGGAGCGGGGGAGGGAAGAGGAGTGCAGTGCCCCAACAATTACCAGCCTTCTGGTAATTCAGAGATGGGTTGACCAGATATGCCCACCATAGCCACCATTTTGTATCTAGGCAGCCTTCTCCCCAGTTGCCATGGTTTCATTTTCCAGATGTGCTCACTAACGTCTATCAGACCCTTTTCGCTTTTTTGCATATTACCCATCAATAGAGGAAAGAGCTCCCAGCAGCCTGCTGAAACCAAGCTTATAACAGTAGTCCGAGCCAGGGCTGGCTGATGTCGTAGAGCCAAATATTTGGTAGTGTATATCGTTTTGCATGATAATTACAAATATATTGTCCCTTCCTTCCTTCCTTCCTTCCTTCCTTCCTTCCTTCCTTCCTTCCTTCCTTCCTTCCTTCCTTCCTTCCTTCCTTCCCTGCCATGCTCCAAAATGACTTCCAGCAGTTTGAGGGCATTAAAACTTTCTCTAAAACTATCAGAAGTAAAATACAAATCAAAGATAAAAGATTCACCAATAAAATAGAAATCAACAATAACAGGCAGCCATCACCCATTAGCCATGGATGACAAATCAGTCACAGTTCAAAGGCCCTGCAGAACAAAACAGTTCTTAGAGATCTCTTTAGGGAGACTGTTTCAAAGGATGGGACTGCAATTGCTGGTTCGGCATCCCAACCCCTCATAGAGGGGGAATCTGAAGCATGCCCTGCCCATTGGATTTTGGTCTTCAGAGAAGCAAAGATTATAAATAAAACCCCTTGATACAGGTGTTGTATGTGGGTTATCACCATCTGGGCTATGATCAGTTTTCAGACATGTGAAAACAGAAGGGATAAGCCCAAAGGGAGAAAATGTTTTTTTAAGTGAATCCCATGTTGTAATGATATGTGGAAATGACCTTGGGAGGTGGGAAAGAGAGATGCAGATGGGACAACTGGCAAGTAGCATGTAAAAGATGTCTCAGCCCTCAGCATGGGAAACATTTTAGAAGGGACCCTTCCTAGTTTTCTGGAGAGTAAAAGGAGAGGAGAAATACTTTCAGTCTTGCAAGATTCTGTTAATGTAAACTTAGAGTGAAGATAGAGCTAGTACTTCTGGTCGTGCTTCTCATATGGACTGCCTTGCAAGGCTAATACATGGTTCAGGCAAGGATCAGTGGGAATATTAGGAATTTGAGTGTTTTACTTATTTATTTGTAGGGCTTACAGGTTGTTCCAGTCCTCCAACTCTGAGCAGTGTGCAACTCCCCAATACATAATTGGGATTAAAAATATATAACCTATCTAAAAACAACTACATAGTACTCCTATGAAGCTGGGAGTCATGAATAAAACATTGACAGTAGTAACAACCCCAATCCATTGACCTGAGCGGTAATCACAACAACCCAACCCCCGTAACTTGGTGGAACACCCAGGTTTTTACCCATTTTCTAAAAGCCACAGGGAAGGGCTGATGGTACATTGGGAGGAATGCTAGGCGGGGCAGGGCGGGGTGCTGTCACAAAATGCCTGCTGTTGGAAAGTGGGATGAGATGTTGACTCCTTTGTAGCACATCAGTTTCCTGGATTTAAATTATTTTTATCTGATCTAAATGAATCTGTATTATTAGAAGAGAACTTCCTCCAAACTTCAGTAGCAAGTTGTCTTGTACAACTCATTTTGAATCAAAATGGCGATGACCTTGTAACTAAAAGCTAGTGCCTTAATTTGCATTTTTGCCCTTTTTATTCTGGATCATATCTTTTAGGCTCTAAATCTGAAGTCCGGTACCATCTTATTGTAAATCAGTGTAGAAATGTTATTAAAATGCTTTAAATAAATATTTGTAGAACAAAGTTGTGAACCTGGGGAAGATTTTCCTACTAGATTATACCTCAAGGAAAGTGCTTAGAATTGCTAGTATGCATTTGCCCATAATACTGTACTGATGTGTCCAAACATGAAGTGTTACGAAACAAATTAAACAGAGGCAATGTGTGTCCAGAAAGAGTCATGTTGGAGAGCTCTTGATAAGAGAGTTTAATTTAAAAAATCATGACTTTTCTGTAGCCACTCTGGGGATCTTCTTAAAAAAAACCACATTATTTTAGCTACTTATAATAGGCAGCTTCTCATTAAATGTAATTTTAAAGTAGGGATGGCTGATTTCATTTTTGTCCTTTTTAAGAAAGCTATATAAAAGACTGCACAAGATACTTCATTGTGCAAAGAACTGCATGAAATTCTTTTTGCCCATACTTGAGAATTTATTATATATAGACCTGAGAAGAGTTCAGAAGAGTAATGTTGGGCAGTTGGATCTGTTATCTGTGGTGCTGAAAGATTCTGCAGCCAAGAAAAATGTTTGGCTTATAGGAGAACTGGAGGTGGCATGTATCCAGCCATCTCTTTAGTCTCCTCCCAATCTGGTGCCCTCCTGTTGGAATGAGAATGCAGCCGTGGTAGCTAGAAATTTCTTCCCAGTACCACCACCCTTAGACCCTTTTGGTTGGGAAAAACTGTTTTCTTTCCTTTGCAAAAGTCCAGGTAGGTGGAAAGACTCCCGAGAAAAAGCTGGTAAGATATGACAGGGAGGGTAACAGAATGCTGCTTCAGAAGAACCTTTAGGGCCACCTCTCCTCCAACTGGAGCCCACTCTGTGGGCTGAGAAAGAGGTACAAATTATTTCTCCCATCTCAGGAAAACCTCTATCAGATCTGTATTTTCCCTTAGCACCAAAATACCTTGCTGCTCCGGGGAACATCAGATCTTATAGGCTGCCTGATGTTAGTTCAGGTCATAGATCGAATGCCATAGTATCTTGACTGGCTGGTATTGGTCTCCAGGTGTTTTAAATAGGACCTTTCTCCAGAGTAGTTTGAAAATAATAAGATTCGAATCTGGGGTCTTTTGAATGCAAAGTAAGTCCTCAACTGTTGACCTATGGCCCATCCTTTCATTTGAACCTACCATTCACTACCACTCACCCACCAATGTGGTACATCTAAGACCCTAATTATTTCAGTATATTTCAAAGTGACAGGCAATAAGTATTTAGGGAAGACTGCAAGAGGACCTGAACTGTCTTCTCTCCTTCTGCATTGGGGGAATTAGCATTTCTTCAAGCTGTGACTTTTGTGGCTGTTTTAGTCTCAAAGAGCAAGAAGAAACCATGACAGAAGTTACAGATCCTCCTCACTTGCAAAATGACCTATCCATCTAGGCGTTGTGGAACCAGGGTATAAAAATCATTTCCATTTCTAAATATTTTGAGCTCCAGGCATTCACTTTTGAGTTCAAAACAGTTGTTTATTGACGCCATTCTAGTATTCTTACTATTCCAGAAGTATTCCAAGCTTGAAACAGCTCTGTATGTGTAAGAGCAGCTTGAAACAGACTATTTTGAGCCTGAAATGTTTGAATTTGAAACATTTTGTGTGACACAATGAGAAACCTTTCTTCCTGATTTCTCAACTCTTCCTTTGCCCTTAGGAGCAGATCTAGGGTACGCAGGGCCCTGGTGTGGGAGGGGAAATCCAATCTATTCCCCCAGTTATGGCATGTTCTACTAATGGATTATCAGGTTAGAATTTCTGAGGATCATTTACAACAGGTTGACAAACTTTTCAAGGGTTGAGTATTTTCAGGGGTTGAGCAGCAGATTATGAACAAAAATCAAAACCAGGCTATCCACAAACTCTTACATGTTCATCTAAAATCTAATTAGATGTTGGTGTTACTGCCTGGCATTTTGTGAGATCCTTATTTTGAACTCTGGCATTTTATTAGTTTTTTTGCCATTATAATTTTTTAAAATTTAATTCTGATAGTTGCTGTCTATTGGGAATATGTACAACTCATCAATTCAGCAACATAATGTTCCAGAGAAATCTGGAACATTCTATTCCCCCTCCAGACTGAGCTTCTTGAATGACATTGGGCCAGGGCCAGTCCAGGGGTTTCTAGAATTATTCCTGGGAACAGCCAGATCCCAGTTCTCTGGAGGGATCCATTTCCAAATAATTAGTTTTGCATATCCCAACTATCTGCAAATGTCTTAGGTACTTTGATATCAGCAGGTATGGTTTTTCCAACCTCAGAGAAGTCACTGCTATATTTGTATCCACATTTTTTTGTGTGTGAACGTAAAATATATTCATGGATTATAGATACTGTCATCCCAGCCTTACAATACACACACGTGCCTTTAATGGCTCAGGTCTTATTTTGCTGTAAGGGTTCTGTCACACTATTATGTTTCTTTGTCTTCCCTAAGAACAAAGAACTTTTGTGTGATGGGGCATGTGCCCTCAAGGATCTGAATGTCTGCGCTGTTGCACACTTCAAAGCACCTTCATGGTTATTTGCCCATTTAGGAAATAAATGGCTTGGTCTGCACAGAACTTGTTTTAGACGAAAGCAGCTCTCGCTAATCAAACCTGCATGGCGACTGAATTTGGTAGTCCTGTCCCAGTGCGTAAAGCATTCAGGGGGCATGGTGTTGGGCTTGGGTGATGATGTGCAGGAATGACAGGGATTTTCTAGGTGAGTACAAAAGGGAAATAAGAGGAAACAGATTCAATAGCTAGCTTTAATGGTGCAAGGAAGAAAATGGAAAAGGGAAAGTTGACAGAGGTTTATCAACTCAGGAATCACTCAGAGCAAAATTAATTTGGCAGGAAGTTTAGGATAGGGGAATTTAAAAAAAAATTTTTTTTTTGGAGATTAAGCTTTCCTGTAACACTGGCAAGATTAAAAATTAAATACAGTCTAACAACCTAAAAATTGAATGCATTGAAGGGAATCAAACTAAATCAAGCAGCATTAAATGTACAATTATATTTTTAAATGCTTAAGAATAATTTTCTTATTTTTAAAATGTCTGCAAATGCAGCCTTGACCACAGAAGGGCCAAGCAAAAAAATACTAAAAATTGGAACAAGGGAACAAAGGTAGGCAACAGAAAACGGGTTAAGGTTCCAAAATGCAGGACCAGGAGTATGGACTATAAGCTGTAGATCTATTAATTAGATATTCAGATATACAGTTGCTGAATAGGGACAGCAGCATTCATGAGATTCAGAAGAGGAGTGTCTTGTTCTACCTCATCCAAAGCTCCAGAAATGACATTACTTAATCCGGATCACTATGTACATAGCATAATCTGAATTGATACCTGAAATTTGGGTATTTTTCATGAATTCGTGATTTGGAACAATAGATCTCTTACAATTTGGCAGGGAAGGACTCTAATATTTGATTTATAAGCATGTAAAAGTTAGTAGAGAGCCAGTTTGGTGTAGTGATTAAGGCATCAGGCTAGAAACCAGGAGACCATGAGTTCTAGTCCTGCCTTAGGCACAAAGCCAGCTGGATGGCCTTGGGCCAGTCACTCTCTCTTAGCCCTAGGAAGCAGGCAGTGGCAAACCACTTCCAAAAAGACTTGCCAAGAAAATGCAGGGATGTGTCTAGGTAGTCGCCAGGAGCCAACACTGACTTGAAGTCACCAAAAAAAAAAAAAAAAGCTAATAGAAATCTCTGAACCTTTTTTTTTTTTAGTTTTGACTTTAAAAGTTTTTTTTTAATGTCCATAATTTTGTTTTAGAACAGAAAGTAATGAAATATTCCCAATTGTTGAAAGCACCCATGCCAGATTTCAAAGGGTTGATTTTTTTTTGTCAAAAAGGGATGGGTGTTTTCGAGTGAATTCCCTAGATGTGGTGGAGTTGATCTGTGGGATATGGTGCAAATATAAATAATTAACTCAGTGGCTTTTTTCATAAAATAAATCAATTGCTAGAACAATTAGTTTATATAACTTAGAAGAGACCATTGTATCATTCACTACTCAAGATGAGAGAGTGTCAGTGAGATTCCATGAAGCAAATGGTAAACTAAGGCTCGCTCTCAACATCCACAGATTCTCCAGCTCCAAGAGCGAATGAGGTGATCGGGGTAATCTGATAGGAAGGATCAATATGACAGGAAGGCAGACCTCTGAGTTGCTGAATCCAAGACTTATTCTTCCTCTCTTTTCCCTCATAGCAATTTATGTAGATGCCACAAAAGGCTTCGCAGCACCCCAGCAGTGGATCAAGGCTAGAATGTCTCAGAGGCCCAGAATTATAATGGATTCCCATTCTTGGAATCCAGACAAATCTGATCACATTTTATGCATGTAGTGGTGGGCAGACTTTAAGCATATTGTTCAAGGGCTTCTTTTCTAACCAGAAGAAAGGCAGGTCCAGATGCACATGATCTGATTTGCAATGAGCTGTTGAAAATGAAGGAGAAAAAGCAGAGTGCCTCAGATTGTTCCATTGTTTTAGGGATATTTGGTCCCAGCTTGGATCAGTGAATGAGCATTCTTGGTTGCTGTCTTACTCAGCCTGCAGCGATAGCTTTTAGGTTGGCTTTTGAATTAAAACGTTGCCTTCAGACAGACCTAGGAAGGAAAGAAGAAGCCAAAACCCAGGAATGTCATGGTATCGGCCATTGCACACCACACCCTGACAGCGTCACCACAGAGGCATCTTGTGAGAACCTGTGATGTCATTGGCCATTTCCTCTGCTGACCAGATTCTCTTCTCCTTCTCCAAAGCAGTTGGAGGCTGTTGTGTGAGATTGTAGGTCATTGTCCGTCTGGTGTATGAGTCATCACACAGTCATCTTGGGGAGTGATTTAGCAAAGCAACTTTCATCCTGGTGTGGGAGCTGTGATTCATGATGTTTTTTAAGTTGGCATAAATGTATGTAACAAAAAGTTTGACTGAAAGATTAAAGAGAGCCTGTGGGAATCACTGGCATGTGTGATTTAGAGAATACCTAGGATTGTTCAGCTGTTCAGACTGTTCAGTTCACTGGTGACCCTGGACTAGTCACACTTTCAGCCTGACCCATCTGAATTGCTATAAAGGTAGGAGGGCATTATCTATACAGCTTGCATTCCTTGGGGAAGAAATGTAATATTTCTTGTAAGCTATAATATAGTCTTTAAGCTGTAGTTATGGAGGCCAGAAATGTGCTTCCCTGCACCTAATAAAGTTACTGCCATCAGGCACATAGTGCTTTACAATTACACAGGAAGTGATTTTTTAGCTCATAATTATATGCAAATATGTATGTCTACATATTACTCACTTGTTAGAAAACCCAGAGAGAGATGCAGCTATGAACTTTCTGCATACGTGAACAGAGCTGAGAGCTTGATTAAAATATAACTTGTTCTGATGGATGCATGTCTACATTATAAAACAGATCCTGCTTGCAAATGGTTTAACATTCGTTGTTTAAAGATCATCTTCTCTCCACTGAAAAATCCTCAAAACATTGGTGTTTTTGAGGGTTTGTGGAGTTTATTGGCTTTTTATTCCATTCATAATACCAAAAATCTCCCCAAAATCAATACTTTCATTTCAGTTGGATTATATGCCTTCCCATCTGATCGTTGCACTTTCAGATTCACATTGCTTACATTTTCATACTGGTAAACCATCTTATAAAATCCAGATTAACAGTGGGTTTTCTAATATTAATTTGTCTGGAGGAGGCGACTAAGGGCCAAAACAGGTATCTTTCAAATTTGGGTCATATTTCATTGGGGCTGAAGAACAATTTAATTTGCAAAGTTATCTTTTTTTTTCTTCTTCTATTGAGGAGAATTTTAAGTGAATCATAGGAAATATGTAGACATTTACAGGTAATATTACTACAGCTTTCTTCATACTTGCCTTTGCAATAACTATCTGATGAGCGTTCATTTCAGTGAAAGCAAACTAAATACTTCCAGATCACTCCATTTCTACTCCCCGGCCCCTTGTTTAAAACGAACCAATAGTTGTCCTCACTTTTACCAACTTTAAAATGCAGAAAACGTGGAAAGATCACCATGAGCCAGTCAAGGTTCCTTCCAGCCAACCAACCGAAGAGTATAAAAGCATTCAATCAGTATCATGCATCATGTCCTGGATTTAAAAAGGAAATATTCAGGTTGCCTTGCCCCCACTTCTTAACTTGAAACCCTCTCTGTGAACCTGAATGGTAAAGTTAGGCAGTTTCCCAATAGAAGAAAGTAAATAGAAGTCTTGTGGCTGGAGAGGAGGACAGGCAAGACTTCTGGTGGGAAACTGGACCTCTCTAAGTTTTGTTTAGCCTCCCCACTGCAAAGAAAATGCTACCTCTTGAAATACAATTTTCAAACAAATCAGAGCAGAGCCATAAAAAATCCTAACCTGGCTGTCAGAAGCAGCTGACAATTGCCCAGATTTGGAGTTGGCTCCAAAATGGCATAATTTTCTTGGGTGAAGGCTCCTAAGACCCAGAGTTGTCTCACCAAAAGCTACATGATAAGTCTGTGGAGAAGTGGGGCTTGTCCACAGATCTCTTACATAGGACTTAATTCCTACATTCAGTGTTTAGAAACACAAAGCTTGCTCAGAAATGCTCTCCAAATTATGTATTTCCTGTTGCTTTTGGAGCTGGCCTTTAAGTTTTACAAATGTCTTTGTTCCAAAGGGCCTTTCACAAGAAAGGCACCCGATTCTCAACAATCTCAGCTTTAATTTCCTTTGTGGTCGTGCATTTTTATGTATGCATGTACCCCTCCATCGCTTTGGTGAAGCTATAGCTCTAGAAAGCATGTCATAAACGTCCTGGTGAAATGAATAATAAAGTCCCTGTGAATTTTGGCTTGTGGCTGCCACTCCCGTCATACACTTTCTCTGGCTTACGTATCACCCCTCCATGTTCTGTACCCTTCCTCAGCTGGAAGTGCCACTGGGCTCAATGTATCTTCTCCATCATATTACGGTAAAGTGGCACATTTCTTCATTACTTCTCCCTGGCAGCCCGGGAAAGTTCTTAAGGGATGGGGTTCTAGCTAAATTATCAACAGGCATGAAAGAAAACCAAACACCCTTCTGTCTTGTTATTTCATATTTATTTTGTTTAAGGACTGGGCGTGTATATCCTAAATTTAGGAAAAGACAAAAGATGATTGGTGCTGTTGTTGCTATAATTCCTCCCTTGTTTGTTTTGCTTTTCCTTCAAGTGCTTTGTAAATTAGGGCTATTGCAGTTGTAACCATTGCTAAGGGGATGAAAGTATGTAACTCTGTTAGGGTGTCTGTTAATAGGAGCCAGAAAGAGAGGGAAATTATTTTTTTTCTTAAAACTTTTCAAGAGTGTGTACAGTTCTGTAGAAAAACTTATTCCCATCCAGAAATACTGTTCATACCTACCTATTTGCATGCCTGCTTGTTAATTAAGGATTCTGGTGAAAGATCACTTAAGGCTGCATCACCTGGGAGTCAGTCCTGTGCAGCTAAGTGGGACTTCCTTCTGCAGAGAACACATGGGATTGCACAGTAAAATTATACTTCCGCTTCTTGTCGGTGCTTGAAGAATCACCTGCTACCTACCAAAAGGGCTGCTAAAAATGAAGGTGCTTGCAGGAATTAGGTCAGCCAGGTTTTTTTGAGGTGACTGGAATGTCATGCTCAGGTAGGCTGTCCCTAAACTGAGAGGTCAGCTGAGGCAGTGATTATTGCGGTTATTCCCAGAGGGCCCCGAGATTTCTTTGAAAGGGCTGTAACTGGGGGGAAACTCTACTGCACGTTTGGCTTTCTGTTCCTACCTGGAAGTCAACGTAACCTTAATAGGTCAGAAAGGAGCACCTGAAGTTATGGAGAGATGCTGCCCAGGTGGACAGCCAAAGGCAAAGCCAGGCTAGGAGAAATGATCCAAAGAAGCAGCAGCTTCTTTCCAGGTTCCTTTAGCTGATCCAGGATGACTGCTCCATAAGCTATTCTTGCATGGGTTATCTTTTGACTCAGCAGTGATTAAATCTCTGAAGAGCAAATCACCAGCTCAACCAACTCAGCCTTCTCACAGCCACAGGTTAGAGAGGAAGAGATCTAAGTGAAATTTCCAAGCGAACATATTAGAGGTGAGGGGCCTAATTACCATCTTGCTAATAGCCTACTTCCAATAGTAGTAGTATTCTTATGCTGTCCAGCTAAGGACAAGAATGGTCCATTACAGAACTATATGCATTAAGCTAGATAGTCTCAACTTGGTGCTATCTGGGAGAGTTGAATAGCAACCCCCAGAATAGCTTTCTAACACTTCTGCAGGCCATGACTGGTTGGAAAAAGTTGGCTCTGCTGTGCAACAGAGCTGTAAACTAAGCAGTTTTAAATCCTAGAGATGAGGTACAGTTTGGGAATTAATGAATGATGCTGGGCTGGAATTGAGTTAGCCATATTTTTCATTTTAGAGATCACATTTGATCGCTGTAGTGGAAACTAGTCGGCTGCTTACAAGATGTTCTTTTCCATTCATTTCAAACTGGGAAGATACTTTTGAAAGAGATTTCTTTTAGCTTTGCTGACAGCATGGGCTGAATGGAGCGTCGATCTGAGTCGTCAGCCTAAGGTAGCTCCTTGTATCTCTGCCCTCGATTCCACTAAACATTTTTCTGGGCTAAATCCATGCTTTCAAAGGTGCTTGCTCCAAGCAGTCCTTTCTCAGCATTTTGCAGATTTTTATAATCCCAGAAATTGTTATGGAATTTGGCAGCTTTGCATATTCTTGCCATGTTGGCAAAAAAAGCGCTGTGTGGCTTTGAGCATGAAGTCCATCAGAAGCCAACAGTTGCTCCCAGCTGCTGTAAGAAGAATGAAGTCAAACAAAACGGGCATTAGGACCCGAGGGCCGCCTTGCACTTGAGCCTCGGAGGTTCTGGCAGTCTTTGTGGCTAAGGCTGAACTGAAAGCCAGCAGCAGCAGGTTATGAATCACTTCCTCCTGTTGCCAACACCCCCTGCCGCAGGGGCTGCCCTCCTTTTACCTTCAGCCCCAGCATGTTTCCTGAAGGAGCACATCCTCTTTTCTTCCCCTCAGCCCTCTCAACAGCCCCCCCAAGTTACTCTCAATGAAGAGGTCTTTGCAAGCGGTAGTAGGTGAGTGGAACAAACGTCTATAGAGTTTTCAGGGCTTTTCCAGGATACTCCTACGTGAATGTCTGGTGTTTCAAATACCCTTTGCATCTTCTGTTGGTGAACTGCTTCCACTGAAAAAGGACTGCTATCATCATGCTGTAGGTCAGGGTTTGGTCGCTGGCACAATATCACAGTCCCCCTTCCCCTGCCATTTGCACTAGTTTAAGTATTTCATTGGTTCAGCTGTTCAGTATAATAACCGAAAACAAACTCTCACTGAAGCATTAACAACAGAAGACTAGGCTAACCAATTAAAGCATGTCGCTGACTCTGTGCATGGTGTTAACTTTCTGGAAAGAGCTTTATTATTCTTTGTGGCTGCTACAGCTGCAGAAATGACCCTCTTTCTTGCAACAGACTTGTCCTCAGGTGAAAAACAGATGCTCACTCTTGCCCAGAGCTGACTTCTAGGCCCTTCCCTTTCACTCCATGAGGACTGTGTGGACTGGATGACTTATTGTGGGCACCCTCTGTGATTGTTCCCGTGACTTCATCGGTGATGAAAAAAACTCCCTGCCATCCCTGTTTCCATTCACACACCTGTGATGTTTTGTAGATTTTTATAGTAACTCTAAAGCGCAGGAGAATTTATGCAGCCATTAGTAGAATTGAAAAGCTGGGTCTGGTCTACCATTTCCTCACTCTGCCCAGCAACACTGGGACTCCTTGTGTTTCTGTCTGTCTTGCTAACCGTTGCATTTTGTACGTCGGCTTTCTGCAACAAAATTTGCATTTTGCAGAATATTCGTTTTTGCACAATGTAACTTGTTGTTTTCCACATATGTCAAACCAAAATGCTTTCACAAATTATGGGGGGGATACATTCACGTACAAAGCACTAGTCACTAGCACTAGTGTATGAGATGAAACATCGTTGTTGAGAGCTCATGGCCTCCTGTGGTCAAGACAGCAGGGAGTCCTGAGGTCTGTGTAGAAGGACCACCCCTGCTTGAAGCTACCCAGCCGGCCTCTACTGCAACTGTTAGTCCATCTTCAAACCATGTTTTTAAAACCCAACCCACCATATGCCACATATGCATGACAGGTAGAGATCTAGATATGCTTTTACCATTCTGTATGGTAATGTAATTAATGATTCAGTTCAGCTGTAGGTGTATCTGAACATTCACATTCAGTCTACCATTTGTTGTGTTTTGATGTTATCTTTGTTGGTTTCTCACTGTAGCCTTACTCTGCCGGGAATGGCTCAATTTATTCCCTTAGTTTAGAATAATCACCTCACTGGAAAGCATATTGATTGCAATCTTGTAGATTTCTGTACAGGTGCATCAGGACTAGGATGAGTTAGGCAGTTAGATCGGGAAGAAGAAGTTCACCAAGAGAGAAAGGCCATCTTCTAAACTAGCCGTCAAAACAACGTTCATCCTCAGGCCTGTTGGCTGCCAGAAGCAGGATTTCTGCATGGCATACTAGGGCAGGTGATAAGATTAAGGAGGGGATAAGTGGGGGAACCTGGGGCTAGCTATCTTTTTGTATGTTGCATTGTGAGATTTCATTAGTGGCTGTGCTCATACAACATGCAACCCAGGAATAATTTGCCTGTGGTTAACTCAACTTGGCTTTCTAGATTTGACCGAGACATAGTACTTTATACTAATCACATGGACTGGGTTTGCCCATGCTAGGCTGAATTGTTGCTGGCTAGCTGTAGGTCAGTGTTTCTATAACACAGATCCTTTACCCAATTTCTAGGCTGGAGGATGGCAATCCCACAACCATTTAGGGTGCTTATTTGTAAGCTGTCAGGATGGTAATTTTTGACAGAAGAACCTTTGCCTCTTTTACAGCTGCCTACAATTGTTTTTAAAAGAAACCTATAACACTGGAACTGGGAAACTAGCTTAGTTTTTAAAGGTGTCTGCAGTGTATTGTACCAGATGACAAAGGAAAATATGTGACGAGCAGTCTTAAAGGATGAGAATTTGGAGCATTCTCATCCATTGTAAATAAGTATCAAAATTCCTATCTGTCTGGCTTTTTATTAAAAATACTAAGAGCCCTATAGCACCTTAAGAACTAATTTATTCATATTCTTATATATCACATCACTTCATCAAATGGACTGGCCCTTGAAAGTTTGTTCTGTAATAATTGTGTTACTCCTCATGTGCCTTGACTAACTCCTGTGGAACATTGTGGAGCTATGTCAGTAGCTGAATACATAGGTGTGAAATTGGGCCAGGCCTGTGACCATATAAGAAAATGACCAACAAGTTATGGGCACTTCCATATACAGCCCAGCTTGACCCTTTATTCCCTTTGCAGTAATTCTGCCACACCAGTGTTTTTGCTGTTTATTATGCTCTATCCTCTCATGGGGCTTCTCAGTGTTCCTTCCAGCAGGCCACTGCAAAATGTGAAAAACTCAGTTAAAAAAAACAAACAACCCAACTGGCCAGGATGTGGGGTGGTAGCAAAGTCACCCCACAGAAGAACTAGGAAGGACAGGGTGAGGATGCCAAGGCATCGCATTGCCTTGACTGGTGATTCGGGCACAAGGAAGGAACTCAGAGAGGCAGGACAAAGCAGGAGTTTCCACCAGTGGAGAAGCTACCTGCTCTGCAGCTCCAGAAGCAGCTCTGCAAAACTGCCTGTTTGCAGTGTTTCTTTCGGTACAGCAGCTGAGCTGAAAGTTAATCAGCTCGGCTTGCAATGACCTACACAAGCTCCACAGCATTGTGGAGACACAGAAGCATGGTGCTGATCTCAGATGGATGCAACTCTTGCACAGGGAAGGGACCTATCACAGTCTATCAGTGGATTGCAAAAATAGTGGATTAATCTAGTGCCTTTGGGGCTATAATTTCCTGGCAGCCGGGCTGCACCTGGGTTTAAAGAATCTCAATCTGGAACCCTCCTAGAGAAGGATTAAATGTGTGGAGGAGAGGAAAATCTGCCATAATAATGAAAAACTCCAGGTTGTTTGTGGAAAGCTTAGGAAGATAGTCTGTACCCATTGCTGAGTTAAATTACTATCCAACCATTCTTGAACTGGCCGAGGTCTATGCAAGCATAAGGTTTGCTGTCCCCATTCTCTGCCCTGCATCAATTGCCTCTTTTTTGATTTGTTGCTGAATGGTGCTGTCTTGATAATGAATGTGCATGGTATGTTAAGTGTTTGGTTAAACCTTCTGGATTAACTATCATTCCCTTTCCAAATGTCACCGATCAGTGGAAACATCTTCCAGTCATGACAGAGATGCAGAGGTGGGGCCTGGGGAAGGGGTGAATTTTAGCAGGTGGCTTGGCTTGACTTTCCTGCTTTCCTGTGCACAGCAAAAAAGGACAGAGCTTTTCTCACCCACTCTGCAAGCCCATTGGACAGGCATTTGGGTGACAAGCTTTGCAGGTGGCTCAACCTGTGTTCTCCTACTTTCTCTTGAGAGTGCAGGTTTAGTGCTCTTTCTGTGCTTCTGCAAGCCTTTTGAGTTTTGAAAGAAGACTAAACTCAAAAATCCAGGCAAGGGAAGCTCTTCCAAAACCTGGCATCTTTGCAAGTCCGCTGAATTTGAAAGAGCTGCAGTCTTCAACTTTACCATGTTCTCGGTAGAGTGACTCAAAAGCCTCTCCATCTGCAAACACACCAAACCAGCTGAAGTGGCCAACAGGCACTGGGTTGATCCCACACTTCACAGGACATCTGACTGCACTGCAAACCGCATGGATGGTGATGGAGGCACACTTGGCAGACTTTGAAAAAGCCACTGCTTGCTGTTGGTTGAAGGGGGAAAACCTATCTTTAACACTGGTACAGTTAGATAGCTTATGACTGTCTCACACTTGGACTGAGTACAAGATGAAGGTAACATCATGAGGATATAGCAGAGTAAAATGTTGCCAGAGGGTGTTCAGACCATGATAAAATGCAAGTGGGGAAAGGCTCTTTTTCTGATGCCTACTCTTTAGAAACCTGGACTTCCTGCTATATAGTAATACAAGCACCAAGGTTCATAGAAACCTAGAATGAAAGGGCTGGAAGAGATGTTGGAGGGAGATCATGTAATTCAACCTTCCATCTCTCCAAGTGTAGGAATCTCCTACTACAGCATCCCTGATAGATGGCCATTCAGTCTGTTTATATACCTGATGCGAAGGAGAGGCCACCACCTCCCAGGGCAGTCAAACAGCTTTTACCATTACGATGCCTTTCTTGATATCCAACCAATGTCTACTTTCTTGTAACTGAAACCCACTGTTTCTTGTCCTGTCTTCTGGAGCAACTTGTTTGCAGTTGCCTTGAACCCAAATGTTTGTTTGTTTATAATACTTCTACTGGGCTGCAATCAAATGACTCTAGGTGGCTTAAAGGCTACATAAACAAGAGTCAAAATATCCACAATGAGATTAAAACCAATCATAATGATGATGACTATATCAGCCCCCACGTAGAAACAAGGACATAAAAACAAAGTTAAATGAGAACCAAAAAGCAAGATGGCATCAGATATGGACTCAAGGAAAGGCCCGCCAAAACAATTCATTTTTTAAATGTTTCTGGAAAACCAAGAAAGTGGGGGCCAGCCTGATCTCTGTTGGGAGGGTGTTCCACAGCACTAGCATGGCTACAGGAAAGCCGTCTAGCCCCTGCCCCACAAACCTCTTAGAAATGGGGAAGTACAAGAAGTTTCTCTCCAGCTGTTCTAACTGGTCAAGCTATTACTGGTTGGAGCAGATGGTCCTGAAGGTCATATTTAGTGGTCAATACACAAGGCAAAGATTTCAGGTAGGAAGAAGAAGAAGAAAAAAGTTTTTTTTGATCTCTTTCTCCCTCTCCACACCTTGGCGAGGCAAAACTTTGAACAGTGTTGCAAGACAACTACGACATGCTGGCTGGAGTCCTCAACAGAAACATTTCTTAAGGCCAGTGCGGGTCCTCACTTGTACAAACAAATAGCACCAATTCCTTGGCTCATTTACCTTATTCCTTTTGCCAGCTACTCAAGCAGCAGAATTCAGTTCAGCAATGTATTTTAACAATATTGGACCTACTGAAGGGCTGCATTTGGCAAAGGCTGTTTTCAGGAGTCTCTGGGGAGTGGTTTGACCTGAACAGGTAGCAATATTATGGCATCTCCAAGTCACCTGACCACCTGAATTTTGATGTGTGAATTAACAAAAATCCCTTTGCCCTGTCGGTCCACTATTAAATAAACAAACAAACAAATAAATAAATAAGGGAACTTGTCAGCACCCCTCACACGCACATATAATCCATGTATTTGGCTGTGTGTCTTTGAGTATCTAGTAGTTTGGGGGGGGGGGGAATCTTGAAAGGCTGGTATAGGGATGGGAGTGATGAAGGAGGATCGATTGTAAAAATGTAAACAGGATCTTAAGATTCTGTATGGTCACCATGATTTCAGAGCTTCAGCTACCTGAATTGTGCAGTTGACCTTGCTTTCAAAGGCCTTGCCTTTCTTAATGGCTGTGTTTGTGGTAGCTTGTTAGTAAACTAGGGAGAGTGAAAGACCTGCTCTAAACAGCACACACACAGCCAAGCCATTGGAGGTTGGTTTTCCAATGCACTACTGCACTGGTTTCACATAGTGGTTAAATAGCTGAACAGCAGTGGAGGTGGGTGGTGTGCAAGAACTTCCTTCAGGATGAAATAGATCATCCACGTTGGCAGAAGAAGCCTTCCCTGCCTACTAGTAATGGCGGCATGTTATGGATTTTAAAGTAACAGTGAGGTTTCCTTGTTAGAGAAATTGACAGAGAAAGGAGATGCATATATCGCAACAGCAATGGCATAACGGCTGCATCGCTAACACTGCCAGCAGATCTGCATTCTGCCAGCTGATTAAAAAGGGAATCTGAAAGGGTCCTATCTGATACATTTTTTTTGTATTTTCAAAACTTGAGGAAGGGAGGTGCGTGACTTCTGTGTCACGTACATCTTGCTTTGTCCTCAGAATGCAATCTAAAGCTGGTTCCCAAACATTGTGCCTGTTGGCTCCTTGCCTTGTACAGAAAGCAAACTGCCAGCCCTTGGCATCATTTTGATTTCCAAGAATACCTATGGGCCCCGTAAGCTTTCTTAGAAAGTAAAAATAATGGAGAGCTACAACCCAGTGCTTTGAAAAAAGCTTTGAAATCTCTCCCACCCCTCCAAGGATAAAGGCAATCAGGAGCAGTAGAGAGAATCCTGTGGGACAAGATGCAGGTAGCGTTTTAGCAAATCAGTGCTTTGCAATTGATTGTAACTGCCCTAGCAGTGGTTTTATGAAAAGGTAGAGTATCCCCACATGGTTTCAAAATTCCAGATGCGCTCAGCTGCCCCAAAGGTTGTGGACTCCTGGCATAAATGTAAGGTAATTATATTAATTTGAGTCACATTCCTAATATAGCTTCCCATGTTTTAATTCTAAATAATACCGGCTGACTTAACTGCAAAATTTAGCTTAACCTTGCAAAGGACAAGCCTATGCTAAGAACATTAAGACTTAAACTTGCAGGGATGTTCTTGTACTTGTAGTGTGTTTTGTTGCTGTCAGCAAAATTGTTTAGAGAGGAAAGCTCCTCGAACTAAACTCATCAGAAGACCAGGAGATACGCTTGAAAACGATACTAACAAAATTCAAAAGAGAAAGTAGACTCATTTGAATGTTTATCTTCCACGATTTCTCTAGATCAAAAGAAGGCAACCTGGTGCCCTCTAGATGTTTTTGGAATACTAGTCTCATTAGCAGGAGCCACTACAGCTGATGGCAAGGGATTTGAAGAACCAGAATCTTACGTGCTATGTAGATCGTGTTTGCACGTTTGTGGAATGCCACTGCTTTCTGGGTTCAAGTAAATGCATCAGAAGAGCCATCTGTTCCATAATGCCTAACTCAAAATATTTCTTCAAGTAAGAATAAGAGTCTGTTATTCTGGCAGAACAAGGATAGTTCCCCGTGGGACTCTAAAGCTCAGAGGGTCCAGCAGGCAAAAGCTGGAGGCAGACGGATCCCAGTGGCCTAGATCAGGAAGGGTCACACTGACCATTTTTAAAATTGTACATATATTCTGTTTTATGACATTGTTAAACGTTCTGGAAGAATACGCTTATATTGAACATGCAGGATATAGATTGTGAAAATAAGAAAGATGTCCGCATCTATTTTTTTCAGACATTTCGGGTTCTTGATATTGGTCTTAAATTTAAAGAGAGATAGCAGGAAGTAGTGATAGATTCCATCTTCCTTCTGGAAAAGGAGGTTTCTTGAGTCCTGAAAGACTTGGAATCAGTCAGCTGGAAACAAAAACCTGTGAAAGTTTTTACAGGCCAGGGTTATGGTGCTTTGCCAATAAGTTGTGTGAATCTGTGTCTCTTTAACACTTCTGCAGACAGAAGTTGGAGTGGTGGATGAGTTGGATCTATTTGGGAGTGGGGTTGCTTTTTCTTTTAAAGTCTTATTGGTTCCATTTCTCTAAAGAAAATAGTCCGTTTCCTCAAAGGCACTATTAGGAAAATAAATCCACAGCATCTTTTCATTTCATACATTCATATGAAGCTAGAAGATGAATCCCACAAGAAGTTTAGAGGGCTCTTTCTCATTGGGGCATTCAACAGGGAAGCAGCAAAGCAAGCTGGGACAGGCGTCCTGCCAGCATGTGGAGGGAGTGGGCCAAGACAGCTGAGCTGGCATTTCATTTGTCTATGCATCTGTCAGTTCCAGTAGGAAGAAGATGTGTGTGGAGCGTGGCTGAGGCCAAACTGAGAGTTAAGAGTTCTCCTCTTAGAGGATCTTTTATCTTTCCCCTGAAAGAGAACTGGCCTCCCTCAGGTAGAAAATTCCACTGTGTGGGGGGCCATCACTAAGAGAGCCCTGTAATTTTTCTTTCATTCTTCATGGCATTAGAATTCATCTTTATTTATATACTAGAGCAAATAGAGGTTGCTGTTAGAGCTGCCAAAGTACTTGTGTTAATGTAGGCCTTCGCTTGTTCATTTGGAACAATGCTTCCTTTGCATCCCACTAGGTTTATTGATGCATGCATCCAGGCGTCCATGGAAAATGCAGTAAACTTTACAAGAAAAGAATGCCCATAATGCCCAGCAGCAAGCTTTGCCACAGGAGGATATTCCATTGGGTGTGTTTATAATTTTTTGAAAAATTCTTTCCTTTGCCATAAAAAAACATGTATCTCATACTCTTTGCTTGCAAGTCCTTAGGGTTCAGATCTTGAATATAAAGTGTTCTTAACAATCTTGAGGGCTAGGTAGAGAGTAGTTCAAGAATTTGAACAACGCATGATTGCCCTAGGAATGTATCCAGCTAACTGGTGTCCCTTTCAAGTTGGCCCTCCCAGCTCTGTCTAGCTAAAGCTATGTAGGATGCTCCCTTTTAGCAGCCACTGGTCAGTCCGTCCATCTGTCCTTCCTGAAAAGGGGGTGCTTGTGTTAGCCTAGGACACTAAGGCTATGATATAATGGTAGGCTTCTGTAGGCTTTGCAAGGTTATTGCTCTAGATAATGCCCTAATTTACCCAGGGTGAAAATAATAATGAACTTGTTACAAATGCCTTTGTTTGGAGATTAAGAACTCGCAGCTGCTTCATCCAAGCTGGTCATCTAAAGACTGTTCAGATGAGATGGCTCTATATGGCTGAGAAGGGGAATTTACTCTCCTTTGAGGAATTGTAGGCTGTCATTGCTAGTGGCTGATCAAAAAGCTAAGCTTAGACCTGACCTGAGTCTGGTGCATGTGTGATACAGTTGTGGTGTTTTGTAAAATGGGTGACCTTGTGGATTTTCATTTATACTGATACAGCTTCCCTGTTCTGTCCTTGGAAAATATAGATTGGCACAAGGGAGATCCTGTCAAAAAATACGAGCCTGGACATAGGAAACCCAAGACAGAAAGAGGAAATATTGGTTATATCTTTCACTTGGCAGGGCTTAGTTTGGAGATTTCATAAAGCTCCAGTTGGCCTCCTATCAGCAAGCTGCAGGGCTTCCCATAGAAAAGCATTTGTTCCATTTTAATTCAGTCACTAAGCTTTTCCCACACTGAGGCCTTTGAGATGGGTGGTGGAGATGGCACCTTTCAGAATTACCAGCCAACCTTCTGTGAAGTGCTGTTACAGCACATCTGGAAGTAACCTAGATAGATTTTTTTTTAATGGCAGTGTATGGTACAGGAAAATGTTTCCTAACAGAGTTGAAGGTTTTCTCTTCAGTGGGAAAAGGTATGAATTATCTCCTCCTTCCCTCAGAGGAACCTGGATTTATGTGGGACTCTTCTGAATGTATTTTGCTTTTGGAATAAAGCAAACTTTTCTGTGGCTGCAGGATGGATCTTCTGGGTTGGGTTGGGTAGCTAAATCTTATACACACACACACTATGTATGTATGTATGTATGTATGTATGTATGTATGTATGTATAATATGTATAATTTTATATTCAGTCTGAATTTAATGCCTATTCTGCATTGGAATAGGAAATTTTGCACATTTATGTGCTTCTATCTGTTAAGTACATTTCATTGTTTTTATTGCTTTACTGATTTTTTCCTCTTTTTAAATATTGTTAGAAATGTTAATATTTAATTTACTGAAAGATTTGAATAATAATACATTCATACACTTCACTATCAGTTTAGGAATCAGTATAATGGACACCAATGTAACCGTCTTTCAGGGGCTTCCCTTGCTGCTGAATTGAAATGTTCTCTGCCCATTCTTGAGTCAGCAAAAAACTATACTGGCGTGAAATGTATATCCATTGGCAATCCCTGTCCTGTTTCTACTGTCTCTGTTTCAAGTCTCTGCAGTCCCCTTGCCTTCCCTCAGCCTAACAGGTTTTATACACCTTGAGGCAGCCTTTGGACAGTGCCAGAACAAGGGGGAAAATATTTCAAAACCTGTTCAGCTAAGGATATTTAAGTCTGTCTCCCTTGTGGGGTGGGGATGAGAAGAATGTGACATCATGCAGACATAGCAGGAAAAAGATGCCTATGATCTCCCAAAGGTATTGGGAACTTGCAGAAATTTGCTGAATTGCAACCCTCCTCATCACTAGCTGGGTTGGACTGTTGGGAGGTTTAGTTCAAGTTGACTGAAATTCCTGGGTTGATCACAGATTGTCTACTCCTCTGGGTGTGTAACGTGACTGCGGTTGTCCATACTATAGCAGTAAAAGCTGGTTAAAGAACAAGAGATTGTGGTATGCTGGACAAGGAAAGGGTGTCATCCAAAAGACTGATCAAAAACATAGAGAAGTTGGCTAGCTTTCCAAATAAAAAATGTTGCTGGCTAGACCTCCTCTAACTGACTGGATAAGCCTCTTCTTCATCAGCATTGAGAGGACATTTTAAATGTTCCTCCCCCTGGAAGTGCTTTAAAAATCCGTAGAACTCCTCCAAGGCTTTAACAGAAGTTAGATGAGACAGCAACATGCCCAGCCTAGATTAACAATAACAACAAAGAAAGGCTGCACTCTTTCTAATCTAGGCTTTCTTTTGTTGGGAGTGGATGGGTGAGATTGTTTAGAGAGTGGTTTATGGTAATTTTGCCATGTGATCAATAATTAGCATTATTCCTTCATTCTTAGTGGGAATGGGCCTGATGCTGGGATTATAGTTTACAGCAACCCTGAAATACAATCCACTGTTACAGTTTGGGGGACTGACTATGTTTGGAAAGAGCAAACTTACAGTAGGTCTTCAATATTCTTGACTCTTAATATCTCAGTCAAGTTGAGGGATAGTTGATGCACTCATACATCCCCTACCCCATCATGATTTCAGCTATTTTATTCAGTTACTACTTAGATTTCCTAATTTCAGGCCAACTAGCAGTATCAGGAAGAAGCCTCTTGCTCCACTGATCTGGGGCTAGGATTTTAAATAAAGGTAGTCCCCAGTTTAAGAACAAGTTCCATTCCCAAGGTCTGTCCTTAAGTCAAATTTGTGTGTAAGCCGGAACAATATTGTTGTATAATACTGTATAAGTAGTATTATGTATTTAACTCGAACCATTAATACACAGTGATTCATCGAACTTGAACCATTGTGTATTTAACTTGAATTTTGCTACAGTAGGCTCCATTCTTAATTATGGGTCGTCTGTAACCCGAGCGTTCTTAATCCAGGGACTCCCTGTATTCAAAAACAAAAGAACAATATACCCTGCATATCATATGAATGGAATAAAGATGATCAACTCTGGCAAAAAGTTAGAGTTTTATAGCTGTGGTACAAGAACCAATGTAGACCTTTCAAGATATTGGACTGTACTCCTAGATAAAACTCTGTATCTTGAGCCTACGTATTTTTACTATGAACCATGGAACTGCAGAATATATAAAATGTAGACTCAGAAAATTCATGTGTAATTATTAACTTCTTTCTGTTTTATTTTACTGATTACTAGTTCTGTATGCTGTGAGACTATTGATTAAATTTGTCCACTATGCTCCAGCTAGTCTTCTTGACTGTCCAAGATAACTTTATGCTCTCGTGGCTAATGGAAATTAAGCTGATCTAAACCTTTGCAGATCTGCATGCAATATTGGTCTTGACTGGCCATGAAAAAGCTCTGTCTATCAGAAATAAAACAGCAGATTCTCAACCTAGATTTACAAAAGAACCCAAGCTCTACTCCAAAAATCAGTAATTTAGGCATGCCAAGGAGCATTCATAGCTGCCAAATACTTTATCAACATTTTGTGCCTAACGCTCAAAAAAACTTTTGCATTAACCAGACTAAATGTTTTACTTTTAGCTCTTTCAGAAAGGATTCATATAAACCGGTCTATACCCATGTTCCTGGGAGGAAATGGAATCAATAATACACATCTTTCTATAATGACCTTTGTTTTCAAATTGGCATTAAAAAGTTTAGTTTAATTTCTTTCAGCAACCAGGCATAGCAAAACAGATGCCAGTCTTATTTTTCCCGTCAGAGATGATCTCCAGGAGAGGCCAAATTGTGCTGGAGTAGCATTCCTGTTCATCATGCCATAGTTTAGTTTTCCCTGTTTAGAACCTTAGGGTTTCTCAGGATAGAATTTTAAAGCTGTAATCTTAGTATTTTACACTGCTAAGTAGCAGTCAGTGATAGTTAACCAATTTTTATCATTCATTGATATCTAAAATTAGGTATGCTAGACTTATCACTGAAATAGTTCAAACTTTTAGTCATAATTGAATTAACATTTAAGTTCTTAATTCCTTTTGTTTTTAATATTTTATTCCTTTTGTTTTTACTAACTGATAATTTGTTTAATAGTCATATTACTTTAGCAAATTAGCTCTGTATTTTTTTATGTCCTGTTTTGTTTTGTTATGGTTCACCTCTGTCCCATTTTGAAATTATATTTAATTTTGGTTGTTGACTCCAGGAATAAAGCTACTACTGCTCCTTAATTCACTGAACTCAAACTTTGTTTTAAACCTTGGTTTTAATCTGGAATCTGAAGTTGTCATTCTTGTACTATGTCCTTAGAGGAGTACCCATTCTTTCCGTGGGTGATTGTAAATTAAGAAGACATTCCAGTCCTGGTTAGTAGATTTATAGCTATGTAATCAAGGTATGGTAGCTATTACAGTTAAATTAAATGAGAAGGCAAACGTGTGCTTCTTTTCTTTTCTTTTTCATGTGCAGCAGGACGTACACTGGCCTATTTCTGAGTTTTGTGTCCATTCTGATTCTGCTCTTCTTACTTTACAACTGCTTCTGATCCCAGCCTATGGCCTCTCTTGAGCTTTGAGCCAGGCCTGCTGAATAGCAGAGCAGTTTTGCAATAGGAATACTCCACCCCTTGGTGTCCCTGTGGGTAGGGCAGACTCAGTGACTTCAGCAGCACTTTACAAGGGGAGGTTGGGAATACAGCCTCTTCATGCACAGCCAAACATATGTGCATCTGGTCTAGTCCTGCACATGCCCTGGAGCAGAGAAAGAACTTGGAAATGCTCCACCTTCTTCCCTCTGCATCTCCTCCTTTGCTTCCCACAGTCACAGGATCTTGTAAAAAAGTGCCTGAGGAACGGGATACAGGGATCTTAGAAAGAAGATCATTTGGATTAGCAAGCTAACTTGGCAAAGTCATAGCACTGATACTGGCTTGTTCTTCATTTATGAAAAAAGTAAACTGAAATATATAAGAATAGAAAAGTGGTTGCAATGACTATACAGGTAGTCCCCGGGTTAAGAACGCCTGCTTTAAGGACGACCCATAGTTAAGAACGGAGCCTATTGTAGCAAAATTTGAGTTAAATGATTCCAGTTAAATACACAATGGTTTGAGTTCATATTACTTACACAATACTACTTACTACTACTTGCTACTTACCGCTTACATACAAATTTGACTTAAGGACAGACCTTGAAAACAGAACTCATTCTTAAACTGGGGGCTACCTGTATTAACCTCTGCTTCTGAGCCTTTAAAATCAGTTTGATTTGCAGATGTTAGCAGGTGGTAATACTTTTCACAGTATAAGTATAACCACCTGACTTTTGTAGCTAACGCTGCCAGATGCCTAAGAAAATGCAAAATCTTGTTTTTCCCTCCATACTGGCCAGGTGACCACTTCAGATATTAATATTAATTATCTTTTTTTTTTTTGCATTTTTTAGGTCTTCAAGAAATTTTCCAGTTTTTTTTTTAAATCTTAAAAGGCACAAGGACATATTTTTACTCCAAATGTACATTGGATTTATATTGTTATAATTCCCACCCCCACCCCAAAATCTTGGAAATTGTGTAATGTGCTGAGAATTATGTTAAGAGATCCTTAGTCCTCTTTCTTAGAACAACAAATTCCCAGGATTACCTGGCAAAGTAAATGACTGCTAAATTTATTTGTATTAACTCCCTGTTTATTCCCAGTAGCATGTTAGTGCTTGCAGAATGGTGCATCAGAGTCCTTGCTTCCTAAAACTGTAGAGATGGTCACCTAAACAATATGAACAAGGGGAGAAGCTGCATCCTTTGGCATTATAGACAATATTGAACATTACCCACCAGTGGAGTTCAAACCTTGCACTAAACCATAGTTGGTTTAAACTGGTGTGCTGAATCACAATTGGCTGGATTTGCATAACATGAGAAGCCAGAAACTATGGCTTACAAACCAAAATTGCTGAGTTTCTACAGTGTGCTAAGTCAAACCTAAATAGAGCTCATTATGATTTAGTGCAAGCCAATATGCGCTCACTAGATTAAGGCAACAGTATTCAGTGGGGCAATCACAATCACCAATAAGAATGAATATGCTAGTTAGAAAACTAGTTCTGCAGCAAATTGCTGTTTGGATACTGAAAAATGTTTTTGGATGGAAGACCCCTTGCTCTTTTGAAACATATGAGCTCTACATTTGTTGCACAGAGGCAGGAATTGTCTGTAAAAAGAGCCCAAGCTGAGAATGTTCTAACCAAATTTACTTGCTGACTGTATGATTATGACATCAAAGATGTCTTGGCCAATGATAGCAAGGCTGTTTTTTTCCCCCTTCCTTTTATGCTATCCTCTCTGATGGTGGCAGTGTTTGGGGGCCTTTGTTACATTCAGGGGTTCAGATCCATCGGGAGGGTGGAACTTCTGATCATCCTGGATGAGGAAACCTCTTTACTTCTCCCCATCCGGGGACTGAAGGCAATTGACCAGGGACCGCTTTGGGTCAGGATGGGTGGTGTGAGGGGGAAGGGGCTTGAAATTCCCTGAAGCAAACCTCCTCTGGCCCATTCTGATCTCACAAATGTATGTTTTAGTTTTACTTAACTTGTAAATGCTTCCATGTCTAGGAAGCAGATGAGAGGAAGAAATCTTTGTCCCAAGGGTCTCTCCCTCTGATGCAGACCCAGTGTGAGTAAATTAACTGGGGTCTTTGTATCAAAAGGAGACAAGAGAATTCTTCTGTCTACCACCTTTGAACCTTTTCAGCAAGGCATTCTACACATGTAACTTACAGCTCCTTTATACGCGCAGTGATTAGAGGTCAAAGTTGTCCATTTATGAAGAACTGAAAGAAAAATTAGACTGAATGCAATGGGAATTCCACACATTTCACTGTGTTTTTGTCAGCTGCAGTGGAGTCTTGTCTTACTAGCTGTCTTTGCCTTGCCTGTCCCAGCAACCACTTAATGAGTTCTCTCTCCTTGCCATGCAGCCTTATGTCTCAGTGGCCCAGCAGATGGCACCGCCAAGCCCCAGTGGCAGCTGCAACAACAATAGCAGCAGCAGCAGCAGCAGCGGGCCAGGTGGTGGCGGAGGTGGCGGGGACCAGCTGAGCAAAACCAATTTGTATATCCGGGGCCTGCATCCTGGTACCACCGATCAGGATCTTGTCAAACTCTGCCAACCGTAAGTTACTGTGATCCAAGAAACATTGAGGGTCAGTCATACGGTGGGAGGTAAATGATCCAGGGGCCAAATGTGGTATGCTTGCCATCTGCACCTTGGTCTGTAGTACTCTGTTTCCAGTGGGAATTGAACTTAATGGCCATCCCCAGTACTGAATGCTCTCCACCCTTCCTGAATTCAGCAAAAAACTATACCGACATGAAATGTGTGTCCCCATTGCTGATCCCTATCCTGCCACTATGGCCTCTCTTTCAAGCCACTACAGTCCGTGACGGTGACAAGTCCTAACTTGTCTATGTTAACTCTTGTCTTGTCTAACTCTTGAGGCTGCTCTTGGATAGAGGTGGAAAAAAGGGGGAAATAGTTCTGTAACGCCAGTACAGCTAAGGATGAATTAAGCCTCTCATTCACGGGGCAACATGAAGGCAGTCATATGGGACATAGCAGAATTTTTTTTTATACATATTTAGGTGCAAGTGGCGTGGTTTGTGCATTATTGTAATTTGATTGGGCAAAGTTGGGGAAAGGCTCTTGGAGAGGATATGTTCCTTCTCCCTGCTAAGGTAGATGGGCCCAAGTGATGTTGCAACAAGCTCTGCAAAATCTATGATTTACCAAGAAACATAGACAGTAAGCCATATTCTGATCATGTTCCTATGCCGAGGCCATGAGACTATCCACATTGATGTCCGTTCCTTCCTTTTCCTCATTCTGCAACTTAAACTGGAGCCAAGCCTGAAAGTGTATGGGCGACAGCTTGGCATTCTTCTACCTGGCCCATTTAGGATATTCTGGGTGAGAAGTCAAGAAACTAGGATAAATGTAAGTTCCTCCCAGCTCTTTGCATCTCTTTGATGAAAGACTATGGGAAGCTGGCAACATCAGATCTGAATCCAACCCTTCTGCTCTGGGTTTTACAGTACCTCAAACTAAAGTACAGCCTGAATAGGAGGGTCATTATTTGTAGGAAGCTGATCAGGTTTGGAGTGCTGCTATGCTGTGGATCACCTGATTCTTGGACCCTTGTGGAAATCTGTGATTCAGTGTCCTTGTTTTAAGGATGTCAAAAGCCTAAGATCTTACTGCTGTGGTTTCCATGTTGAACGCCCATGTCCTCCAGAAGCTCAGCCCAATATTCAAGTCTCGATTGATAAGAAATGTTACTTTGGTATCTCCCTGATTTTCCAAGTTATCTAAAGAGTGATGGGAAGGTGGCTGACTCCCAGCTAAAGAGTTCTGAAAGCGACTTCCGAGGAAAAAAAAAGTTGAAGGGGGCTAAGTGGAGTGCAGTCACGTACACATTGCCTGCAGCAACATATTGACATAGGGAAGTCTGTGGCTCCCTAATTGCCTGCCACAGTTTGCTCTACTCTTCGTCTCCAAGCCTTGCAAGAAGGAGACTGAGCGAGACTACAGTACTTGAAGCTAGGAGGCCAGGAGGGGTGGGTGGGCGGGCAGGGGGCTGTTCCTCGTTTACCTCAGCTCACCCTGGTCTGGAATGCTGGATCTGGCCCCAAAGCCACACTTGACAAACACGCCTGCTTCATACCAGGAATCTGCCCAGCTGAGTGTGAGAGAAGGGATCATGGATGAGAGCTGCCAACAGCGGGGAGCTTGGGGAGGACAGAAGGGAAGGGAAGGAAACAAGGCCAGAGCCTAATATTGGCAGGGGCTGGGATCTGGGGATTCTGGGCTGCATTCTTGATTCTGCCTGTATCTTGCAGCCTTTATGTGCAGTGCCCTCCTCCTGCTGGGCCCTAATTCCCACATCTGCAAAGCAGTAGCCCCCCCCCCCCCCGGCATTGGAGATCTGACCACAACCACAGCATTCAGCATGATTCATCTCACTCTGAAACCCCACAGCTGGACTCCCCTGAGTCCTGGCTGGGAGGCGCCAGGACTCGGCTGTTCTTGGCGCCGGTCGAATTTCCTGGGCTTGTCCTTCCCTGGGCAGGAAATCCTGCTTGGGGTGAACAGGAAGCATTGCGGGTGGGGTCAGAGGGCAGCTGGGATGGACTCTGTAGGGCTCAGCAGTTGGGGGGGAGGGGAGGGGAAGCCAGAGTCAGTTGGCTATTTTTAAAGGGAAACTAATTCAGGGCTTGCACTAGCACCAGTTTTGTTTTGTTTTGTTATGGGCTGGAAGAATTTAAGGCTAAATTCTGTCCCAGGAAGACTGGCCCAAGGAATTGCATGCATAAGGTTGAGCTGTGCCCTCACCCGCAGGATAGTGATAGGAAGTTAATGAAGTGGTATAAAAGAAAAAGCCTGTTAGAGTCATTCCACCACCAAGGCTGTTTCTCATGACCCCAGAACCACTCAGAGGAGGCTGGAATAACCACTGCACCTTTCAGGGCCTTTCTTCACTTGCCTTCAAAGGGACCCAAGTATCAACTGACTCAAGCTAATTTCAAACGTGGGTTTAGAGCTGTTCTAGCCAGGCACTAAACCTGTGTTCAAAAGCGGCCTGAAGAACTTGCGTGAGGAAACGGTGGCAGGAACATGTCCTGGTGACCATCTCCTCTGGCCCTGCCTTCATGGTGCTGCCTTCCTTTTGTCCATGATCCCTACCTGAAGTAGTTTGAAAGTTGTCCTTAGCTGCTCCAGAGTTAAAATGGATTTACCTCTTTAAGCATTCAGCAAGCCACAGTGGTTTTTACACGGGTGCTGCCCGATGCACTTCACCAGCTGTTTGGTTCGTGTGTCAGTGAGTCGACCCCTGGGGGCAGGATTGGCCAGGCACCTGTTGCACACTCACCCTCCTCTGGTCCCTGGGCATCCTCTTCGAAAACCTTTCCATTGAAGCAGCAAGAGAGAATCCATCCTGTACCAGCGAACTGATCCCTGGCTTGGTGATCTGTATCAGCCTAAATGGCAGGGGGTGGAGTGGGGTGGACTTCATCGTGAAGCAGGAGAGAGACAGCCCTCTCTCTGCTGCTTCACAGTGTAACTTTCCCTGTGAGCTGTTCTTCAGGCCGCTTTTGAACACAGGTTTAGTGCCTGGCTAGAACAGCTCTAAACCCACGTTTGAAATTAGCTTGAGTCAGTTGATACTTGGGTCCCTTTGAAGGCACCTGTACAAAACATGTGTGCAAAACCAAAGCAAGTTTTGACAGGTGGCTCAATTCACCGATTTAGCTGTCTGTCAAAAGTTGCCTCTGCCTCATCCCTATCCCACATTAAGAAAAGTGTTTTCCTACCACTTGGTGGTGCCTGGTGGGAGGGGAAGGAAACAAGTCGGGAGAAAACTTATTAATCCTATTTTTAGTGGGCGCTGCATGCCCATAAATAAGAACACCACCATTTGCCAGAATCATACCTGTGGCAGGATAGAGATCACCGCTGGGGGCAGCTTATGTTATGCTGGTATAGTCTTCTGCCAGCTCCAGGACTGGTGGTTACCTCAGCTGTGAGGAACAGCACCTTGGCTGTTTTAATGTTCCCAGCTCTCACCTTTCGAGGTTTTAAAATAGACTACTGCAAGGACAACATCCATGCTTTTATATGTGTCTATGAGAGTTCTGCCACCCAGACTTAGCATTCCGTATGTCTGGGATTGCATTGTGCAAGACTGGAATTTCAGATCTGGTGAGGAACTGCCCTTCTTGCAGAGTGTGACATTTATTTGTAAGTTATAATTAGGAATGTGGACTTTCTTTTTTTCTTTTTAAGTTGAACCTCATAACATGGCTTATGAACCTCATAACATGGCTTCCAAAAGTGTTTTTTTGAGGCTCTCAAGCCCATGTCTGACCAAGCTACCAAATACTGACTTCATGATTACTGAATTTGGGCAGCATGATTTCCCACCATTTGGAGACACCCAGAGGTGGAATAGGGTTTATAGTCTTAAAAAAATATAGAACTCCCACTCAAAAATGGAAGCTTAGCTCCATCCTGGTGCATAGCCAGCCTCCTCCCAGTTTGTATCACTGATCCCTCTGTAGCCCTCACCCCCCCCCCCCAAAGCCATTTGAGTATGACTTCCATGCACCAAACTCGCCCAGCCCTGTTATAATGCTTCATGTGAAATCCAGCATCACTTTGCCATTCTTCTGGACTCAGGGCTAGTGCCCTGGTACCTTTGAAATTCAAAGAGCCTGCAATTAATTAATGGTACCTCTTTGACACCGAGTTGTCAAGGCTGCTCCATATCTATGAACGTACAGGGACATCTCTTGACCATGCACTGAGGGATTGTCTCATGCTTCCCTGATACATGCCAGCCATATGTTCTTCAGTTTCAAACATCATGGCTATTCACTGGGAGACCCACAAGCTTTTTTTGCCAAGAAAAGTAGCAACTGGCTTTTTGTCAGGGTTCTCTCCGAATAGGGGCTCCTGTGGGTCTTTTCCCATGAACAGTTGCATGGTAGCAAAAGGAGGACCATGCCAGGTGCAGTTATGTCCACTTTGAAATTTATTTCTTTATTCACCTTCTTGAGCAGGCGAAGGGTTCCATCACAGAGATGGTACAGCTCAGCTTACAAATCTGAGGAGAGAGATATTGAGGAGATTAATAAATCAGAATAAACTTTTCTAGCCACTTTTAGCTTCTTGGTTGTCATGGTGAAGAATAAACCATTTACAGTTCTTCTGTAGGACATGGGTAGGGAACCAAGGGCCAAATGCAGCCCATGAAACATTCTCATCTGGTCTGTAGTGGTCCTCCAATTAATTGGAGAGCAGCTCCAATTCCTGAGTAGAGAAAAACTTTATTTTCAGGTCCTCTTGGGGTGAGGGTGCGGACGGGGAATAATCTGTGAGGGAGAAATGTTCCAGGAAGGTCAAGCAGTAGTTCCACATTGATCCACTTCTTGAACTTGCTGTAAGAGCTGTGCTAATTCTGTCCCTTATCTTGATGTCTTTCTATACTCATAGATATGGCAAAATTGTCTCCACCAAGGCCATCCTGGATAAAACAACCAACAAATGCAAAGGTGAGCTCAGCCTGGATTCTATTCTCAGCTCCATATGGAAAATATTGTGTAGTACCTGGAGGGAGAAGGAGGACTTGAATACAGGCACGGGTTTTGCTTGGGGTTTCTGAGAGGGGGAGTGCAGAGCTGTCATGTTTCGCTGCATCCTTGCAGTGGCCTGAGGATTAAATCTCTCGGGTTTCTTTCTTTCACAGGTTTGGGGTTTGCAGTTTCTAAAGTTGAAGCCTGTGTAAGGCTGGGGGACAGGACAGGTTCAGAACTGGATTCTAGGGCCAGGCTTCCTGAGGAGGATGGGCTCTGTCTGGAGGTGGGGATGGTTTATTGGCATGAGGGTGAGGGGGGGGGAGGAGTTGCATTCCTGTCATGCCAGACATTGCTGGGGAAGAGGGAAGGTGGAGCATCCACTCAGAGTATAAACTGGAGGAGGAGGAGGAGGAGGGGGAAGAGGAAGAAGAGAAGGGGAATCTTGCAGTCTGTATGGTCTAATAGTGAGACAGATCCTCCCTCTCTTGCTTTTGCGCCAATGTTTGCTAACCCACCAGATAACATTAGTCTTGCCCCTCAGAATGATTGCTGATTGTGGTGTGCAAGAGGGTGTGGTGCAGCAGAGAATGAAAAGTAGGTGGGTGAGGCGGGAGCTGTTCTGCTCTGCTGCAGAGGTGAGTCTCTTTGCTACTCACCTAGAAGTAGAGAGCTGTAGGAAGAATTCCCTATGCAAGCATTTTATTACCTTAGAAATGGGACTTCCAAGGTCAGCACACCTATCTTTCCTCTCCTTGATCCTACAGGTTATGGCTTTGTGGATTTTGACAGCCCCACAGCAGCTCAGAAAGCCGTGACTGCACTCAAGGCCAGTGGGGTCCAAGCCCAGATGGCCAAGGTAAGCCTTGAGCTGCAGCCCTACCTGGGAGAACACTCCTTACTTCAACCAATGAGAATGGGAATCTTCCAGATTAGAACCATCACCATTAAAATGCTAGTGCTACACCAACAAGACGTCTCTGGTGACTTTGCCCTGTTCAAGCAAGACCTTTCCTGTAGCCTGGCCTTTTGCAACATACAGCAGCATGATGGGAGAGGCTTTTCTGCAGAGTTTATTCCCCTGCATTACAGCAGTGTTTCAAGGGCACTTTGGGTGCCTCAAAACATGTGTTGGAGTGGTGGTGCTGGGAACAGTCACTACAAGTAGACATGGTGGTAAATTCTGCAGGAACTCAGGTTTTCTATTCAACCCATAATTCAGATAAAGCCTAAGCAAAGCAAGGGCAACACCCACAGCCAGTGTATCTCAGTATTACATGTGAATCAGACCCCAGCTGTTACATGAGACCCTACCATAGCACATCAAATTATTTCTCCATTAAGCCCAGTATCCTGGTCTTGGAATCCCAGAATAATTCCCAGTATCACTCAGTCTCACTCTTTTTGCCTAAGTCTTTTTGCCTCAGTCTCACTCTTTTTGCCTAAGAACTTGGAAAACTTGTGCCAGACCACTTGGTCTGGCACAAGTTTTCCAAGTTCTTAGGCAAAAAGATATTTTTTTCAAGAATCCTTTCAAACTAGAAATGTCAAAGATTGAAGATAAATTGTTCACATATATGACATATTCATTCCTTTCCAAACACACACCTCTTGGATCTTGCTGGTTATTTTAATTCTACCTTCCCCAAACTGGTGCCTGCTAGATGTGTTGGAATATGTTCTGGAAATTACAGTGCCATCATTTGGTTGGGGATGGTCGCTTGAATGGTTTGGCAGTTTGGTATTTGGTATTGAATCAAGGTGCAGATTCTCTTTCCCCTCCAGTGGGGTGGAGGGGGGGAGAGAGAGAGAGCCTCCTAGAGGCTGAAACCAGCCACTATCAAGGAAGCAGAGAGCTTCATCACTGTGGTTCCATGTAGGAAATAAGTGATGCTGTCTTAACCCAAGAGTATCTTCACATTTGATGGGTCGCAGATGTTATACCCTGGTGTTCCAGTAGAGTTTTTCACAGTCAATTACACTGTAATCAGGGGTGGGGAACCGGTGATCCTCTACATTTTGGTAAATTACAGGCCTGGCCAATGATGGGGTTCCCTTTGAACATCTTTGACAGTCTGAGAATATCTATTTGGAAAGAACACAGTGTCCCCACATGCACGTAAGGCACGTATGTCATTCACAGTGTGCAGTTCCTGCAGTTAGCACACTTGTGTATGTGATGTAGCAAACAATACTCTGGGCCATGTTTGCTGCCTCACTTGCTCTCCCAGATGCCGGGTCCTTCCAATGCCTCAGCCTCTCTTCATTCTGTTTCAGAGCAGTGAGTCTCACCGGTGGGGTGCCCAGAACAGAAACTGGGCTTCTGTACTGAGATAATATTTTGAGTTCTCTTTATAGATGGAAAGGCCTCAGTATGCCTAGAGAAAGGGAGGCAGCGAGCATCTCAAGCAGAGGCAGGTGACACATTCAGGAAGGGAAGGGACAGTCCAAAAGGAATGGGTCCCCAGGATGGGATGGACTATTGCTAGGCAACAGCCTGACTTCTTGTTTCCATAGCAACAGGAGCAGGATCCGACCAACCTCTACCTGTCAAACTTGCCTTTGGGCATGGATGAGGCTGAATTGGAGTCAATGCTGAAGCCATTTGGACAAGTCATCTCTACACGTATCCTACGTGATGCCAGCGGCACCAGCCGAGGAGTTGGCTTTGCCAGGTTAGACAGGATGGCTGGGACGGGGTTTGGGATTGTTTGTTTAGCGGCACATTTCTTCAGCCCTGCACAGTGGTGGTAGTTTAAAAAGATAGATAGGCATGTTGATGCTGTACCCGTAGCCTATGTTCACTCAGGGAACCCTCAGAAATGTGAACATGAGCCTTGAACCATTCCTTTGCCCAAGGATGATTTTCTGTAAGAATACCTGCACAGAGATTTGCTTGGTCAAATACTCCTTTATGCATGGAGCATGTGCAAATACGCTGAGCATTTGCAAATATTTCCCTCTTGGTTCAAGGAGGTGATGGATATTTGCCTTTCTACACCTACCATGTCCTATTCCTAAGCTTAAGGAAGTTATGTACCATCAGGCTGGAATAGCTGTTGCTTCCCTCTTCTGAGTTGGTTAACCTGGACTGGAGATGGACATTATGTTCAGCCAGGGATTAGGCTGTTCTGTGGAAGTTTTTCTACATGTCTCTGAAGCCGTATTATTTTAGCCCAGCTCACGGTGTAGGTTGGGACTGTTGTGTTGTGTGTTTTCCAGTTTCTCCTTCCCTAAATATGCCATTACGACATCACCGAGTGTTCCTGAACTGATTGAAAGATTAAGATAGGCTGCAGTGAAAGATGGTGGAACACTGACACTCAAAATGAATCATTTCCATTTTCAGCAGACAGAAAGAATAAGTTGAACTTCACGGTGCTCTTTGTCCTAAAGCCTTACAACATGTGGTAACTTGTGGGCCAAAGAAACCTCTCAGGTGTTTTAAGGTGGACTATAAAGGCCTAGGTTACCTCCTCCACTTTTCCTACAGCACCCAACTGCTGTTCAGTCTGCAGTTTAGCAGACTAGGGAGAAGCAAGATCTTTAGCCAATTGCTTGAGAAGGGAGGGGAGAAAAACTGGTAGCAGAGAACCAATGATTTGGAAATGGCTTGATCTGGAACAGGATTGCTGGAAGGTAGAAGCACCATCGATCCTATTTAAAGTCAAAGCTTCCCTGATGCTTATAACAGTGATGTTGAGCATTGTTGCTGAGAAGGAGGAAAATACATCTGTGGGCATTTGGTTCCCAACCCAAGCTCACTGCAAAGGATTTCTCTGACTCTGTAACTACCTTTAGGCATAGGTATGCCTAACGCTGCTCAAACACCCACCTGGGTGGGCCATTGTGTTCCATCTTCTCCCTTTCCTGAGTTAGCTTGGCCATTTTCTCTTATCCTACAGCACCCCCTGCTGCCAGATGTCCACATTGCAGCAGAGAGCCTGGGTCCTCCATATTCACCTCCTTTATCATACTTGAAGAAGTAAACTTGGACTATTAGGTAGAATTAGCAATGGTTGGCTAATTATATATTCCTGTCTCCTCTGGCTGGTTGTACTGGAAGGGGGGTCCTCATGAAGATAGGAGAGAAACTACAGCAATTATTTTCACTACTTTATCTGTCTGTCAAAGCCACTTTGCTCTCCCACTTCTGCCAAATGCTATAGCTCTAAGGTATTCTCCTCCTTAGATGCCTGTCCAGTAGTATTAGAAGGCTAAGAGGGAAAGCAAACGAACCAGGTTTTTAATCCCAATAGCACAGCAATGTGGAAGCACAGGCCAGCATTTTGAGAGCTCCTTGCAGTACTGGATCTACCTGGAGTCATAAATTTATACCCCACTAGTGATCAGGAAACTGCTGCATTTCAAAACCAAGTGGATTGGTTTACATGGTTTAGGTTAATTCTGATGTCGAATTTTGCATTCTTGGATTGATTTTTAGTTATCTCCCCAAGGAAATGTTGCCTAGGAATGGGCTATTTCATAAATTTTCCAGATGTGATTTCTAGACTTTGCTGAATCTTGATTAGTTTATAGGGGAATCACATGGGCAGTTAATTCCTATCTAACTTTTCCAAATACTGATGCTCACCATATCACTCTTAAAATGCAAGTCTCTGAGCATAAAAGAAAGGTAGGTACCTGGATTTCTGATTACAGTATTCTCCCTCAAGTATCCACCCGAGTGCCCCTGTCCCCTCTTCTCTGCCAGGCCCTTTAAATAGAAGCAGATGTTCAGGACATGGGGCTATTTTTCAGTTCAGCTCCTCTTCATGGAGCAAAGTGTCAGCTGATGGATTTTTCCATAGGAATTATGAGTTGGCAACCCTCACATCTACTATATTTTGAACTGCATGCCCCATCTATCAGGAGCAGGTTGTCTAGACATCTTGCTGAGGTTGTCCAACCATCTCTCCTGATGGCTGTATTGCCTACGTCGGAGGGACCTGGAATTCAACAACACTTGTTAGACAGCACATTCTTCTCCCTGCTTATTCCTGCATAAAAACATTTGCCATTTTCTCCATCCCAGCCTCATGGACACTTTCTTTTCATTGCTTCTCCAGGATGGAGTCTACAGAAAAGTGTGAAGCCATCATCACTCACTTCAATGGCAAATATATCAAGACGCCTCCTGGGGTCCCAGGTGAGAAGAGTACCCTAAGGGCAAGGGTGGATTGGTTCCTTGCTAGAGGAATAATAGTTTTTTTTTTTTTGCACTTATAAAAGGGCACCATACAAAATAATAAAATACAACATCAGGACATTAGTATAGTAATTCCTTATACTGCAATTAAGGTCACGACTACTGTATAGGGATTCAGTAACGTGAATGGCCCATAACTTTTAAAACAATTGTTGGAAGTTATATCTAAACAACGAAGCATTTTTATACAAAGAATTAATACTTAAACCAGCTTCACAAACCCCCATAAAAAGAAAGGTTTTAGCACCTTTTTAAATACTGATAAATTAGACTCCTGGGCATAACTCTGGCAGCAGTTGGTTCGAGAGGGCCAGCACTAGATGAGAAAAAGTTCTCAACCATGATGTCATGATTTTAGTACGAGGTAGTACCATTCACCCCTGGCTAAATGTTCAGATCACATGCGTACGGACAGGAACTACCATCAGATTTTCCAGTTAAGTAGAGGTGCCTGTGAAAGTCTGACAGCCCGTGTGCAAGACCCAATGAGGTAGCCAGCAATTAAAATTGATACCTTTCATAAATACCTAGCAGCTGTGCAGCCCACTGATAGAGGGTGGTAGGGGTCCGTTCAGGGAAGATCCAGAATAGCACACACTGCTGTTCTAGATCCAGATCAGCAGATAGAGTTAAGGAATCATACTTTTTCCGTGGAGTAGTATTTTAGTGTGGTTCTTATGGAATGGTGGAATGGTTTGACTTCACTCCAACAAAGGTTCTTATAAGTGGGACATCTTTATTTCCTTACTTGTGTCCACCTCATTCACATCTCAAATAAGTCAGTGAATTCCCAAAAGGACCAGGGCTTTCTTGCCATTTCCAGGCTGTGATCAGTTGATCATGTACAATAAATGCAGTATTGCACTATCTTCCGCTCCCTTCCCTTTGCTGTCTTCTATAGATTGTTTCTTGGTGGTGGTGAGGTTGTTCATTGTATTTATATCCTAAATTTTCTGTGAACACTCCAGGGGCTTACATGAAGATTGAACCTTCACTTTATTCCCACAACAATAAACTTGTAAAATGGATTATGCTGAGAGAGGGTAACTATCCCAAAATCACCTAAATGATCTTTGTGTCAAAGAAGTGGTTGAACAAGTCCATGATAGAAGCTCAACACCATAATGGCTACAGCTACAGACTCTCCATTGTAGGCTGGGATAAAACTAGGCTGCATAACAAAACTGAATTTGGGGAGAGGGAACACAGCCACTCCACTCAGAAGCATATATGATTGGAACAGACCCATAAAGAAGCATGTCTGTCCAACTACTTTTTGCCTCCTCTCTGACAAGCTATTTTAATAAGCTGCTTTTCCAAAGTGCCCATGCCTTGGCCCCCCACCCCCCAATACATACATACAGAATAGAGGGCTCCTTGATTTTGGTGCAGGTATCAGCTGGCCCTTCTGGCATGTTGGCCAAGGGCCCAGTGTTGAGAAGCAGGAGTAGTCTCCTCTACATAAGTGCTACTCATGTGGTAGCAATTCAGAGGTGCTATATAGCTGTATACACTCTCCCAGTTGTGGGAGAAGATAGTAGTTGCTTGGCAACCAGAAGGAAGGTTAACCACAAAGTTCAAGGGAAACAGAAGCATGACCCTGAAGTCTGCAAGTCTGGTTCTAAATGGAAAGTTGCCTTGGCCACACGAACTGTGGATGCAGGCTGTAGCATTCACTACAAAATGCTACTATGCCTAACACTGATATTAGAATAAAAATTTGCAGAGGGGCTCGTAGAAGTCACAGAATTGATGCTAACTAGCTCTTTTGATTTCACCTGGGCACAGCTGGTAGATTATAGATCCTGAACAATTGCAGAAGGTTTCATTCTCCGATGTGCCCAGTGAAGGGTGAAACAGAAGGTATCTGTGGTTCAGAGGTGGGATGAAATAAAGGAGAAGAAGAAAGGATGAGTTGCAGCAGGTCTTTGTCCAGTGTGATCAGCCATGGTTGTCCACTCTGGATCTTCAAGGCTACCATGGTTGATATAGCAGTTACTGCTATAAAGTAGTGTCATGTTAATGAGTACACAAGGGGTGGGCCAAGTGGAATTCAAGCGTGCATATCAAGTCAGCTGTGAAGAGGAGGTTTTAGGTTTAGATTCAAGTGCATTGAGAGAGCACTGAGTCCTAGGAACATCTTCCAAACTAGGACAGTCCAGATCTGTAATAACAAAAGGTCCCAGTGCTAATCCCAGCTTTATTTTTTCTACAGCTCCTCCAGATCCACTGCTTTGCAAATTTGCTGATGGTGGCCAGAAGAAGCGTCAGAATCAGGGCAAATATGTGCAGAATGGACGAGCCTGGCCAAGGGAAAGTGATACGGTAAAGGTGGGGGTCAGTAGGAGATTTGAGGGCTTCAGCAGGCACAGAATAGCCTTTGGCCATATATGGTGGCCCAACAAGAACTTGATAAAAAATTTATTTGACATGTTTGCTGCTGGCATGGAACTTCCTAAGCAAACTGGCTGCACATGTCTCCCTTTGGATTTTGTGGACTGGTCACCAGTTGTGCAGGTTGAGATTAGTGATAGGAGAACCTCTCTAAGGGCTGACAAGCCAACTAAGTTGGATGAGAGAACAGGCTTTCTACTGGCCTGGATAAGGCTTTCACCTTGTCCCTAGAAAGGTAAAATAATAACTACTGCTTCATTGAGCTGAGAACCTGGTGCACTGGGGAACAGGAAAAGGCATGAGCCATATATGAACTAACTATTGTTTCCTGCAGGGTGGGATGACCTTGACTTATGACCCTACAACAGCATTACAAAACGGGTATGTTTTTGCTCTTGTGCCTTCACCTTTTGTCAGTAATATTTTCATTGATGGGGCCTAGCAGAATTAAACCTGCATGGAAACCAGCGGGAAGAGAGGTCTGTTGAGACCTCTCTCAATTTTTGGACAGACCTAACAGGCTGCCCCTATTTTCTCTGCAGGTTCTATACAACGCCCTACAGCCTGGCCCCGAACAGGATGATTGCCCAGACTGCGCTCTCCCCTTATCTCCCATCACCTGTTTCCTCTTACCAGGTATGTCCCTTTGGCACCTAATCCTGGAGAAGACAAACTGGGACATGTGCCACTACAAGAGATGAGAGCTTGGAAATGGCTGTACCAAGAACGGGAAGGAGGAGGCAGTCTTTCTGTTCTTCCCTGCAAATGACAACAAATTGGTGTGTTGGCCATATACAATAACGAAATTCCATGCTTAACATGGATTTGGTGACTATTAATGAGTCAGACGTGTTAAGAAATGATGTGACAATATTGTGGAGGACCAGACTAACAGGACAGGGGCTGATGTATTTGTTTAATCCCAAGTCTTTCCCCATCAGGGAAAAATGAGAAGGCATGTCTGATTTTTAGAACAAATGGCACAGGTAATTCTGGTTGACTTTCCTGCTGTATCTTCTGTTCAGCTGAGATAGCAGAAGTGAGCTTGTCTAGATAAAAAGTAGTGTAATAAATTATTGGGAGGGGTAGGATAGGGAGAGAGAGAGACTAGCTACTGCTGCCTATGCCTTCCTTTTACTCTAAATGTAAAACCCCTATTTGCTGAAACTGTGGTCTGCTTTTAAAGTGGCCTTCCAAACAGCATGACCCATGTTCAAAGATCATGGGAGTCGTAGTCTGGAACCCAGATTTTAGGAAGGAACCCAGGGTGGGGCAAGCAAAGTTAAACAGAAAAGTCTACATGGGCCTAAAGATGTGAGCTGTGAACCAGAAATCCTGGGTTGAAATCTCACCTGCATCACTTGGATATTGTTGCTCAGCCTCCTCCATGACAGGGGGATAAAGAACTCCACTGATCTACTTTTCAGGATTGTTTTACCAAGAGACTGCGTGTAAAACATGCTATCTTATTCTAGGTCCACAGTCCATCTTGGATGCACCATCAGTCATACCTCATGCAGCCCACGGTGAGAACTGTTTCTGCCAAGCTACCTACCTGCCTATCTGGGGTTCTTAAAAAATGTTGCAAATGTTCTCATAGTGCTAATTAGGCCCTTTAATTGTGAATTTAGATGGAGCAGTGAAAGCTGGACTTGTTTTTGTTTGTTTTGAAACTGACAAGACTTTTGGCACTCTCCTTTTCTAGTCAAAATGACAGGAAAAGTTATTAAACGGTGTGGGGTTTTTTTGTCTTACTGGACCAAGAGAGGTAAAGAAGCAGGGGAATCCAATCAGGAAGGGAAGTGGTCCAGGCAGAACATTAGGACATTACTATGACCAAAGCGGAGAAAGGGGTCAAAATCCAGAAAGGGATTTCTTAAGCTAGCTTCATTTCTAGGTGGCAACTAGCAGCTTAGGGCTGCAGTGCATAAAAGCCCCAGATAACTCTGAAGCAAGCTTTGCAGTCACCTTTGCAGCTATGATCTTGGAGTGGAGAGAACCAATGGGGTCCTTTATCCAGCTGATGAACAACAGAGTGCATAACAGCAGCAGCAGCAAGAACAGTTCAGTCAGTGCTCCGCTAAATTCCTGGCCCAAGGCCCGGGGAAAAGCCAGTTCTTCACAGGTTCCTGGAAGGCCAGGAGGGTGGGGGCCCTATGGATCTTCAGGGGGAGGCTGTTCCATAGGGCAGGTGCTGCAACAGAGAGGGCCTGTCTCCTAGGTCCCTCCAGATGACATTGTTTAATGGAGAGGGCCTGGAGTGTGCCTACCCTTTCAGATCTGGTGGAATGGGCAGAAACTCTCAGGGAGAGCATCCCACAAATAACCTGGCCCTGTGCTATGCAGGTCTTTAAGGTGATGACTGGCACCTTGAATTGCACTTGGAAGTGTGCTGGGAACCAGTACAGCTGGCACAAGAGTGATATAGCATGGGTGAACCTTGGTCTACCCAGAAGTGTTCCCCCCACTGCCTTCTGGAGCACCTGAAGCTTCCAAGTGTTCTTCAAGGGCAGCCCCAGTAGAGCACATAGCAGTAGTTCAAGAAAGGACTAAGACATGAGTGCCCATGAACAGAGCCTCCTGGTCCAGGAACAGGTGCAGTTGGTGTACAAGATGGATTTGTGCAAAAGTCCCCCTAGCTGTGACTGCTACCTGTTCTTTGAGTAGGAACCTGAGTCCAAGAGGACTCTCAAGTTGTATACCAACTCTGGGGGAGCGCTACTCTGTCAAGAGTTAAAAATGAAAAATCTCTGGATCCCAGAGCCAGACCCAAAGCTACTTGTGTTAGAAATACATAAATAGCTCATACGTGTCATACACTGTCTATATTTTCCTAATGTACATTGTATGCACTTGTCTGACTGCTTGCAAAGAAATTAATATTTTTAAAAAACTGAACAGTTGCTATAAAAGGTAACTGCAAAGCCACCAAGTTACCATGCTCCTGTTGCTTTTAAGAGTCTGCTGCTAGCTGTGATGATGAAAGGACAGCTGGCTGGCAGTTTTGCAGCTAAGCACTTTTCCCAGTAACTGTATCCATGGTTGTGCGTGGGGAGGATGGAGGAGAGGGTGAAGTGGCTGTAGACAAGTAGAAGGAGCAGGCTGCTAAAGGTAGCCTATGAAGAAAGGAGATAGAAAAATTGCCCTGGGGCAGAAACAATCCCTTGCCATGACCCCACACAAAATGGAAGAAAAGAAACAGCATGCCCTAAACCCCATCCCCAAACTTAAAAAACACATCCAAGCAGCCAAAAGAAGATAGAAACACAGACTTTTACCCCAGCCTGTATCCTCAGGGCTACCATGCCACTTAACAGGATCTGCAAAGAGTCAGCGTAGCCCAGATAGCCCCCAAATGCATTTTAAACTGTACTTGGAAGAATGGTGTGCATTTGTCTGGCCGTATGCCAAAAAAAAATTAAAAAATCAGAGTACTTGCTGTAAAGAGGGATCTGCAAATTTGTTAAGCCACCTTTCCCTTTTAAGGACCTATGAATGGAACACCAAATCAGTTGAAGCCCAGAAATCAGGAGGTAGAGTGAGGAAAGAAATCTCGCCAATGGGAAAGGGGACCACCTGTAAGCTCTGCAGAGCTCCCTCCCTGCAGATGGAAATAACATTCGCTTGCCATTTTGCATCACCACCACAGAGCCAGAAAAAAAATCCGCTCAGCTGCCGAACACAAAGAATATAGAGATCTGATGCTGATTTGGAAGTGCTGCAAAGGACTGTATGGAAGTGCCAGTCTTTGATCTAAAACATTTCACAAAGTTATTCTGCTTGTAGATAAAGTTAATAATTGCTGCAAAAAGCAGAACAGCAGCTGAGAGATTGTTACTATTACGCCCCATTCGCAAGGCAGGCGAGCCAGACAGTGTATGACAGCATACAGTATTGTTGAGGATTTGTTATCCAGTCTTTTGGGTGTTGGCTCTAGGGGAGGGAGAAATGTAATGTGAATTGGAGAGGGGCCTGCTACTGTATATGTGTGTGTACAGTGTTAAGCAAGGTTGCATGTTGTCTTTTTGGTCCTGAACGTGGCCTCTCCTTTCTGAGAGTGCTGAAGCAATTGGGTGTGTGGCTGCTTAGGAATAAGTCTCTTCCCATGTATTGTAAGAACTCTTATTGCAAAAAGGCCCAGTGTGTTACCTACCCAGCAGGGCCTAAGAGTGGCCTGCAAGCTGTATGAAATGGCATTTCACAGGGCTGCCTCTGAAGACTACTCAGAAGCTGCAATTGGTGCAAGTGGTTGAGAGCTGCTACAGCACCAATGCTGTAGGTGTTCCAGCAGGGTTCAGTTCAAGGGGTTATTTTGAACTTAAACCTTTAAACCCTTCCTCAGGGGGAACCAAAGTGGAACACTAGTCAAGGTAGTAGAACCATCCCATCCAATACACTCATCCCAGTTTGGGGCTGGAGTGTCCTGAAGATATTCAGGAGGTGGGGTGAGGTTCAAGAGGTGAGGATGGTGGGAGCCAGAGATGACGTTGCTCAATGGTGGCCCCCACCTTGCGGAACAGCCTCCCTCTGGAAGTGAGATTGGGCACATCCTTTCTTGCAGGCTAAACAGTTCCACCGGGCTTTTGATGTCAGCCAGGCTGGGGAGAGTGCCTGTTTTATTGTAGCTTTATTACTTTCTTTTTCATCATTTGGGCTGTCGGTTTTAAGGTTTTCTTGTTGGTTTTTGGGAGGTTTCATTATTATAAACTGCTGTGAGACGTACAGTTCAGTGGTATAGAAATGGGGTGGGTGGATTATATAGTTAAAAGAAGCTAGGAAAAGTGCTCATTGGCTTAACAGAGTTCTGTTCTACCTTTCCCTCCCAAATGGAGATCAAGGCACTTAACAATTCCTTGTTTGGAAATGTGACTGACCAGGAACGCTTCTGTCTCATCTGCGTTAAGCAACAACTAGTTTGCTTTACTACCCATTGGGAAAATCTTTTTTGCTTCTAATTCAAAGCGCTGTATCGCCTGTGGTGCTAATCAGCATGTCCCACCTTTTCTAATTATTCTTCCATTTGAACTTTTGGGAAATGGAGTACTTTCATACCAGAATCTATTTTAGTGCACAGCGCAACTCTTGGGAGTTTATAGACTCACCCCTTCATTACCTTACCATTTTGTCTGTAATGTTACTCTCTTTTACTCACTTAATATTTTGTTGCCAAGCAGGGGACGGTGCTCACACCTGCCATGGACCACACCATTTCCATCCAGCCCACTTCCATGATGGGGCCTCTAACCCAACAGCTGGGCCATCTGTCCCTCAGCAGTGCTGGCACAGTAAGGACCCCTTTTCTCCTTCCCTTTTCTGTGGGGCTGAGGCCCAGGCCTGCTGCAGCCTCTTGATATCTTCTCTCCTTCTTACCAGTATATGCCAGCAGCAGCAGCTATGCAAGGAGCCTATATCCCCCAGTATACACCGGTGCCTTCCTCTAGTGTCGCAGTTGAGGTAAGAGGCCTTTTTGTCCTTTCTGCCTAAATTAGGAATCCTTCCTTGGTACAGATTTATGCCTTTACACAAAAATGCATACCACATGTTGAATTCACGTAACATCTTTGAGTAGGCTAAAGTGGGGATGGGAAATTTATGGCTCAGTTTCTTCCGGGAACTCAACCCTTGTCTTAGCATGCTATGGGAATTCACTTTTGTGTTAAGCCATTATATTGTGGGGTGGGGTAGCAGCATAACATGTTATGTGAACACAGCAATTATGGTTTATTAACTTGAGTTTGGGATTTGGTGTGTTGTATGAGCTCAGCCTCTGGGCTGTATATTGTCTGGGATGAATCACATGCCTATACAGAGATTGTTCATCTTGCACTGATAACACATTTTGGTTTTGTGTGGTTCCAATAAACAGGAGCAGGTTACCATGGGTGGGTGGGTGGGTGGGTGGAAATCAAGTGCATTTTTTATAGATTTTGAAAGTGCATCCCTTACATATTCAGGAATGAAAGAGGGTTTCAGGTTCCATATTTCACTACCACCCTTGCCATGACTTTTGAGACTTTTTCTTCTTCTTCACAGCCACCCTCTGGCTTTAAAAGCTATAGCATACAAACATTGGATGACAATATCTACCAAACTAGCTTAAATTAGTATCAGAATTTGATTGGCAACTAATCATTAACAGGCCCTTGTCTGAAGTGAGCTCTTGCCTCTACACACTGATGTCTTCCCCCAGAGCCCTTGAACCTTTTTCTTCCCAGCAACACAGAGTCTTTCTAAGCCAAGAGAAAGCAAAACAGAGAAAGCCTCTGAGTAACATCACAGGGTTGGGGATCTGAGTCTATGTTGTGGGTAAGATGAGAAGTCTCTGGAGGCCAGTTTCCTGTTGATAGAAAAGGCATACTGCAAGCTATTGAGCTCTTAATGAGGGAAGTGGAGAGGTTTGGTTCCCCACCAAGCCAAGTAGCAATTTGACCTTGCTCATCTGAGTGGGGCTGAAAGGTTTGGGGAAGATATGGTTGCCATCCCAATTCCCCCAATGGGTATTTTGTCACAGGAGAACAGTGGCCAGCAGAGCCACGTGACAGTGGAGTCTCCATCGGATCATGCTGCCTACTCGTATCAGTACAACAAGTAACAACAGGTAAGGACAGGTGGGGGGACTGGCATATAGTAGTCTTCTTCTTCCAGAGACATGTCCGTTCTTATCGGTCACTTGCTCCTTCACCGGTTCCAGAAAATAACTGAGTACAGGGCTCATGACTGGGGCATTGGGCATTGACCCTTGACCCTGAGCCTACAACACAGGAGGGTCCCTCTCAGGGTAATTTTCTAGGCAATCTGGATAGAGTCATCTCTCCTCCCAAGATGAGAGAAGGCCACTTCAAGGTGCAGAGAGAAAGATAAACGAAAGCAAGAGTTAGGAGGCCACTGAAGGTATTTTCTCCCGTAACTGGATTTGGCTCTCTGTGTCTCCTCCACATGCCAGGAAGCTTCCTGAAAGGAGGCTAGCGTGGCCCTTGAGACTTGGGGCACTGACTAGAACTGTGTCAGAGTGTGATGACTGGGGAACTTCATCTCTTTCTACAGCATCCAGTCACAGCCACTTGGGAAGTGAGATCTAGGGTCCTCCCCTCCCTGTTCTTTATTGCGGAGGGGCAGCAAGCGTGGCTTGGAAATGAACAATTTTCCCTCCTGAAGTCAGAAACCACACCGTGTGATTCAAGTAACTGCAGGAAGCCAGTTTGGGGACTTGTGCTTAAGTGGGCTTTAATTTCTAAAAAGCACAAAAGAGACTTGCCAAGCACAAGGCTTGTAGTGGAGTGGTGCTTCTTCCTGCTGCTTAATCTGAAAGAGAATAAAAAGGGCCTTGAGACCCTTTAAGGACAGACAGGAGGATGAGCTACTCTGTTACTCCTAAATAAGCCAAAGGAGAAAGGAAACAAAGTGGTTGGTGCATCCCAGGGGAATTTGGTCTAGAAAGGAAGTGGGAAAACACACACACACACACACACACACACACGGTTTCAAAATGAAAGCTATTAGGCCCATCGATCAGTTCATCAGGGATGTTGCCCATATTCCCAGAGACGGCTGGGGAATTTAGATGGAGGGGAACATTTTCCCATATCATCTGCCACATGCTCCCAAATGTAAACAGCGCCCCAACTCCAGCAGTCAACCATCACCAGGCATCCCCAGAGGAATTTGTTTGGACCCCCTTTATTATTTTCACAAGCTGCTGGTTGAAACTGACCATGCTGTGGGCTGGAAGGAAAGCCCAAATAAGACGATCCTCTGATTCCTTCCTGGGCCTGTGGGAGCTGACAGCATCCTGTGCTCACCTGGTAGAAGATGCAGAACTTGCCCAGAGAAGGGAAGGCAGTTTAGACATGCAGTCCAAGGAAGGGGCCACACTGATTGTGGAAACTGCCTGTAACACAGGAGAAAGGGATCAAATTCCACTTAGGGCTTGGGGAAAAAATGGTGTAATCATGTTTGCGTCCCTAGGAAACAGAAAGCCCAAGAGCGATCCTGGGACTTGAGTCTCCACATCATGTTCCACAGAGCATTTCTCTACCTGAGCCTTCTCTAGCTGGGCACAGTCCAAGTGTGGCCTTTGTTCCCAGAATTCTCAGCTGTGGTGACTGGGGAATTCTGGGAGTTGAAGTCTGCACATCTGGGAATCAGCCAGGTTAGTGGAGGCTGTCCTACCTCCTGAGCTCCAAGAATAAAGAGGAATCAAACTTCTCACTGGGATAGGATGCAAAATCTCATTCTAGTCCCAGGAACAGGCCTAGCTCCTGTGTTGGCTTCAGTTTTTTCTGTCAGGACCAGCAGATTTGAACCTTTGGCACAACCACAAGCTGAGGGAGCAAAGAGTGGAATGCTAATGGGACTTCTGAGTAAAGTTTTCCCCCTTTGCATAGCCTGGCAATTTGTGGCCATGTGATCTCTTCATCAGGTGCTTGAAGGGTAGGTGACCTCCAAGAACTATTGAAGGTCACCTGCTGTACCTTTTGCATGTCCTCTGTCCCAAGACTTGTTTGTTCTCCCAAGCAGGCTAATATGACTCTCCGCTTGGAATTCTGAGATCAACTCTCAGAATGACCTTTTTTGCAGGAGCTCCTGGTGTGACATCAACATTTCCCACAGCGAACACTTGAAGGAGGCCAATGTTCTGTGTCTTAGAGTGGGGTCTCCTTTGTTCGCTGCTGGAAACGGGGGGGGGGGGGCGCAAGGCTTCCTGCAGCAAATGTTAAGCGTAGAGCTGCCCTGACCAATTCAGGCCGAACTGTCTCTGCTCGTTCAGTTGAAAGGCCTTCTTCCTCATAGGTAAGTGGCTGAAGGTTGGGGCTAAGTGCCTGAGAAGGTTGCATGTGCTCAGATATGTCCTTCTTGAGTCTCAAATGCTTCCTAACACATTGGACACTAAGGCAGTTGCCAGAGGTGGGAAGGGAGGGCTGAAGGAGGAGGGGTTGGGACTGAGACAGTTTCTCTTCTTGCTTACCGCTGTGTGTGCCCACCAACCACCTCCGCCATTGTCTTTGTTGCCCACCCTCGTAATTCCCTCCATTTTTCATCCCTTTAGTGCCACCGAGCAGCTCAACTCTGAGCAATCACTTCGAGGGAGACAACTTTTTTTTTGTTAAATTTTGTGCTGCGTTTAGAAGATGTTGGAACCATTTTTGTTTTTGTTTCTTTTCTTCTTTTTCTTTTTTCTTTTTCTTTTTGGCAAAGAAAAAGGTTGTTTTGTTTTTTTAAAAGGAAATAACCGCAATAGACTTTTGTCACCGAGGAACCAAAGGAGGTTAGAATGGGGGTACAAAAAAATATACCCCCAACCCTTAGATGTACAGATGGACTAAGGACTATTTTAATACGAGAACATTTGTGTGTGTGTGTGTGTGTGCGTGTGTGTGCGTGTGCGTGTTTATTTTCTTGATAACAGCAAAGTCAAACGCTTTGGATGCCCCAGAATTCCCCAGAGAAGAAAAGATTTTTTCCCCTTCTTTTGGAAAGATGGTTCGGTACCTCTGGGAGGAAAGTTTTTTTGCTCCTTTGAATTCATTTTGTTTTCTTTGGTCATGTAAAAGATTTTTTAAAGGACAAATATGCAAAAGTGTTTGAATATTTTTTTGTTGTTGTTTTATAAGGAAAAAATGCTCTGAAAAAGCCCCACCTCGCAGCTGTAGGATAAAAATCAGTGCAGAGTTCTTTTTTCTTCTTCCTTGGGGTGGGAGCGGGGAGGGAATTTTGCTTTGAAAGGATTATTTTATTATTTCAAGAGGGTATTTTTTTTCTAAAAAAGACAAATTTACAAAAAAATAAAAAAGAGGAAATTTACAAAAAAAATTCAGAAAAAAGGAAACCTAAAAAAAAAAGTTGAACTTTGGCGGCAGCAAGAGGGGTTTGCTTAACGCTTGTCAAGTCGGAATGAGATGATGCGGCTGGAGGCATCTGATGAACTTAATCCTTTTTTCTTTTTTTGGCATAAATTTTGCCTCAGCCGAGAGAGAGAGAAACAGAGTTTGCTCCAGACCTCAATTTCTGCCCTCTGTCCAATTGGACTGTTTTTTGCTGGATGTTTTGGACTCTGATTTGAGCTTCTGTGCAGACCCGTCTTTGCTTCCATGGGGATCTCCCCCTCGCCTGCCCTGTCCTGCCCTGGACCAGGGGAACAATAAACGGACTAAGGAATCTGCCGCCAGCGATGCGTCATCACCTCTGGACTCTTGGACGTTGAATGGACACGTTGCCAGCAACAGTGCTTCACCCCGTCCCCCTCCCCGGGATACACACACTTACACACACACACACACAGTGCCTTCTGCTGCCTGCGGTCCGGACTGTGCTGCCGTAAGCCCCCCGCCCCCCAGTTCCTGCATGCCTGTCGAGCCCAGGTACACCGTGCGTCCGTTCTCTCGACCGACTCCGCTGGGAGCAGGTGCTTATCCTTCCGACTGGTGGGGACTGTGGGAGGCCTGTCCCGATGGCTGTAAACCAAGCAACCAAGGAGCATCGAGCACCTTGCAGGGGGATGGCAAAGCTCCCCGCTCTCCCCCTCCAGAGATCCTAGTTACTATGCACGTTATGCCTTCCCTTCCCCCAGCCCTTGATTGCTGGCACCCTGATTTGCAATAGGAGGAAACTATGTGCAATAATCCAGCCTTTCCTCCTGCGTGTTTCCCTGCAGAGCCTCCTGAAGGTACCAAGTGCTTTAGACGCCTCTGCATGTTTCCTTCCCCTCTCCCCCAACCAGATGGTGCTAAAAGTCATCCTTTCTTCCACCATAAAGTCACCCCAGCCCAGCTGGCATGTAGCTGACCCTTTCATTCTGTTGTCCAATGTTGCTTTCCCCACCATGGGCTATGATTGCAAGAAACCTTGTCCCCTTTACTCCCCCCTCTCCCCTCCCCTCCCCTCCCCCATGCTGGCCCCTTCCTTTGAAGAAATAGCTCTTATGCAGCTGACAATCAGGAAGGAGCAATGGCAGAGGCCATACGGGTGTCACACGAGTCTAGGAAAGCAAAAGCATGTGTGCATGTGTCCCTATCTGTCTTTGTGTGTGTGTGCCATCCATGTGTTGCGGGAGTGGAGACAGAACTGTGGTAGGATGACCTGTGAGGAGGTGGCCTAAAGACATCGGTGGAATTGGACTTGTGCATTTCTCAGGATCCTTTCGTTGTCTTAGCCATTTTTAAAGCATGGCCCTGACTGAGCAGGAGCCGGTTTACCTCCTGCTTGAGGTTTTGGGCGGGTTCAGTTAGCCCCATCCTCATACCCCTTCAGCCAGGCTCGTGTATCTCTCTTCCCAGTTGCTCGTGACAAAGGACCTCCCGCAGACGGGAGTCACAGCCCTTGCCCTGCTGAGGCTGCTGATACCACCCAGGAAAGAGAGGCGAGGCGAGGTGAGCAGAAGCCCAGGCCTGTTAGCGGATCCAAAGGCTGCGTTGGTGCCCCTTCCTCTAGCCTGGGGCCACTGCCCTGGTTAGCATAACAATCCCTTCCCCTTAGTGCTGAGATAAACTCAAGTGCCTTTTTTGGGGCATGCAAGCTTGCCTTCATCTTTATTTTATTTTAATTTTAATTTTAATTTTATTTACTTTTATTTACTTTTATTTTTTTAATTTAATTTTTATTTTATTTTATTTTATTTTATTTTTTTAATTTTATTTTATTTTATTTTATTAATTTAATTTAATTTAATTTTTATTTTATTTTATTTTATTTTATTTTATTTTATTTTATTTTATTTTATTTTATTTTATTTTATTTTCTATAGGCCTCACCCATGGCCAAACAATGTTTTGCAACGTCAGGTCTGAAAAATGGGTTGGGGTGACTAGTTGGAGAAGCAAATTAAAAAATACAGTAACAGATTCTGGTTCCAACTGACCTAGGCTATTTGGAAGGCAAAGAGCCAGTGCCTGGTCAGACCTGGAGACAGAGAAACACACGGTCTCTGCAGGACTAGGAAAAGAACAGGGACTTCTCAGATAGGTGCAGGGTTTATAGCCCCCGGGGCATTTTATTTGCCTGTGATGCTGGCATGCCAAACTACATGGTCACTTTGAAGCACCTCACATCTGCACCCAGAGCAAACGCTTAGAACAAGCGATGAAAGGATTCTGGTTGAGGATTTGGTTCTAAGTATGCCACAAACATGGGCTGCAGCCTCAGAGTACATCGGGATACACCTGGGCCTTACCAAACCACTCTCCTGCCCCTCCCAGCCCATTTTTTGAGTAGCTTTTAGAAAGGATATAGCAGATGCTCTCAATATCTTGAGTTTTCTCCTTAATCCCCTAGGACCGCTTCTCATGCACTCCAGATGGGTTAGAGCCCAGCTCCACATCTGGAAGACACCAGGTTGAGGAATGGTGTCCTGTGAAGTTTTCTTGGGAGGCCTCCTTAGAGCGAGTGAGATCTGTGGAAAAGCCCTTCCCCCTCTTGTTTTGGTAGGGTTCCTGCTGCCAAATTTCCTAACAGATTAGGGTTCATAGCTGCTAGTCCAAGTCCACCAGGCAAGATCCAACAGTAAGTGGTTAGCAAAATGCAGGTTTTTAAAAAGATAAAAGAAGGGAGATATTGCCTACAGGGTCTCATAATCCTTAAATTCAATTCCTGGAAATTGATGCGTTTACAATTAAGATTCTCCTGGCTTTTGTTAATAGACTTAATTTTAATCACCTCCAAGTACTCCTGCGCTTTTCTATTTTAGATTGGAATGGGAAATATGCTAGATGTTTAGACATTTGATGATGGCAACTAAGAATATGATAGGTTTATTCAACCCCTAGATTAAAATTTAGTCTGTGTGCATAGAGCCTTTAGAGTGAGGCCATTTTTAAATTTAGCAGAAAGTAAATAAATAAACTTAAAAAGTCCTCTAGCCCAAAACTCTTATTCTGAAATTTGTTACAAGAGAAACACTTTCCAAGGATTAGATCTGACCATGTTATGTTGCTTTTCATGTAAATTTCAAGCAGATAATGAAAGTATGAGTTAGCTTTCCATCCCGGTTTGGTAAATAGTCAGTTCTTAGTCATGGCTTAGGCATTCAGATGTAATCATTAAACTTGGGGGCACCATTTTCTAAAACCGTAGGAACAGTATTGAAATTAGCAAATCCTGACATAAGGGCTTTAAACCAGATAACAAAAACTTCCTAAGCCCACAGTCAACACTCAGACTTGGCTTTGCCTTGCCTTCAAACTCTAAAACGGAGCAGCACGCCAAAGGCCACTCTCCCGTAGCTCTATGCTGTGCACTACGGGGAATTGTCTTTGCATCTGAGATAGTTTGGAAGATCAGGGAAGTTATGGTTAACTTGCTACCTGGTTTATTTTGCCGCTTGTATGAAATGAGTATCCTGGCTTCCTAAATTCTGTTTCTCCTCTATGGTGCTCAGAGAAAAAAATGCGAAGAAACTCGGGATACAGCTCAGCAAGATTTAGTTAAGATTAAGACAGCAATCCTTACTAAGAAGGAAATCCCAATGAATTCAGGAAATTGACTTTTAAGTAAACGTGCATGTCATTGTGTTTAACAGCCCTACTGAAACCTCAAACATCCCTGTGCCCAGAGACTGGGGAAATGTTCAGGGCGGCTGGGGATGTGGGTTTGCAGATCTGCCCTCCATATTTCTGTCCCATCTCTAGTGCAATGCTAATTGGACCCTCGCTGAACTGGTGGGATGCTCGTTTGTGCGCAGAAGCGTACGTCTGCATCGAAGGCCACCAAAATAGCTGCCAGATCAGGTGCTGCTTTGGAACCGAGAGTCCCTTCTTTCAGCATACCTGCCTGTCCTGGGTTGCTTCCCTGATCCATGCATTGCATTCAGCTGCCGCTGCGTACCTAGTACAGCCTAAACCAGTTCCAGTGCAGAAAGGACGTGAAGCTTTCCTCAGTGCATTGCAAACAGATTACTTTCGTTGACTGTCCCTTTGGCAGCGTTTGTCCCAGTCCAGGGCATGCAATCTGTGTATTAAAAAAAAACAAAACTCTGTACCTTAAGATGATGTGCAATGGATCTATACATGTCTAGCTAAATGCATGCTTGCCAGCAAGGGGGCAACACCCTTGTGGTCTAGTCTACACGTATCCCGCTCGCATAATCTTGAACCCATAGGACAGAGCATCACAGCAGATCAGCTTATCCAAACTGCAGTATTCATTTCTAAATGAAGACAAATGGCCCTGAGATTTCATGCCTCATTATCCAGCCCACTTTCTTCTTTTTCTGAACTCTGAAAGAGGGTTCTTCCAAAGTGTTTATGTGTTTTAGAACCAGAGATTGGGCTGGCTCACGGTCGGTCATCTTCAATATAGAATAGGAGGTGGCATTTGGCAGAACTAAAGTACAGGATTTTGGATGGGTGGTGGTGGCAGGGAGGAATTTATCAAACAGATAGTTCTGTCTCTCAGGTGCTAGGCAGCCTTTGAGGATAAAGATGGTGCTGGACTATGAATAAAAGCAGTCTCAGCCTTGTCTACCAAACTCCTTCTCCCTAGGAATATAAGTGGCCGCTCAGCATATTAGAAACAAAAGTAGACCTGAATCTACAGTAGAATTGCCCTCAAAGGTCCAGGAGCTCCTGCCCAAGGGCATCGAGACTGTTGTAACAATGGTAAAAAAAGAGGTTGAGACAGAGTAGCAATGGCTAGTGTGTGGTATGTGGTGTGCAATCAAAGATAGAGACTGCTAAAAAAAGGCTTTTAGAAAAAAGGGCAAGTTGAGAACAAAAAGGTTTTGGAGGAAGTCTGCTATGCGTAAGGTTGAAGAAGAGCTAAAGCTAGGGATGGGTGTATGTAAGAGTGAATGTAAGCTAAGAGAAGAGAAGTACATGTGCAGACATGGATACCATCTAATTCCTGCAAAGATTCCTTTTAAGCCTCAGCTCTATTCTCATTCCTCTTCCCATGCCACTGCCTCACAACCCCTTCATCCAAACTAGACATTAGGTTGGTGCAATGCTCTGGAACTGGTTCCAGACAGGTCTTTTGGAGTGCAGACATAGCATCTATTTGCAACTCTTTAAAGCAGCTGTGTTTTTATCCCGAAACCCCTGGCGGCTATAGAGGGCAAGCATGTTATCCCAGGAAAAGATACAGGGATTTAAAGTGTTGCGGACAGGTGCTGTTTACGCTCTCAGATGCTCCACAGCACTGCGCAACCTTACTAGACATGTGCTTTGGGGTGATAGCATTACGGCTTATTCCATCGTATCTCTTTGGAAGAGAAGCATGGTGGTGATGAGAAATGCTAGGCTCTTCTTTCATCCTCAGTAGGCTGCAGAGTGCACCTTGGATGGCAGCCTTCCTGCTCTATCCCAACCTCACTGGTGTCAGCTCAACCCCCCCAGGAACTTCCTTGCTTCCTGACAGAGACTGCAAGTCAAGTCCACGACTACCGCTCAGCCACCTGCCTGCAGGATAGGAGGATCGCTGTTACGATGCTTTGCTATCTGTAACCATCCGTTGCTTAAACCATGATAGGAAGCCTGCATGCTTTGTGCAGGGACCGAACACAAGCAGCTGGGACCCTTGGAGCCCACACCTCTGAGCTGCTCTTTTTTTTTTATCTTGTGCCTTGATTTCCCCTGACCCATTCTGACAGCGGGGGAAACCAGTCCCTGCACTTTATAAATGTCCAGTCTAGTTCAGCCATTCTGTGTCAGTTTTCAAGGAAAGGATGCTGGAGTCTTCTCCTACCTTTCCACCTGGCTGCTGCTCCTTGTCCCAGCTCTCCCTAACCCACCTTCCCCCCGCCTTGCCCCCCGCCACACTGGAGGAGAAAGCAGCTGGCTGCCTCCAAGACCCAATAGATGAGCCTCACATCTTTCGTCCATCTTCCATGCTGATATTTTAGAAAGCGAGCACCATCATCCTGAACTCTAGCTGTACCATGCTGGCATTGAAACCCGTTCTCCTTGGAAGTTGTTGGTGCTACCTGGGGGGTGGGGAGGGTGGGGAGAGAGAGAGGAAACCCGGTTCAGAGCTTCCCGTCATTTTTACGCTCATCAATTCCAGTTTTTTGTCATTCTTGGCTACACATCTACCTCACACGCACTTGCAGTTCATTTGTATCCCCAGAACCGGGAAACTGCACCTTCACCAAGGGATACGTTCCCCACCTCATCCTTAAGAGAGAAAACCCTCTAGGCTCCTCTGCTTTCTTGAAGGGGAGAGAGAAGAAAAATGTTGGTTTTAATGAAAAAGTACCCGTGTTGCTGCTAATGAATACAGTTTATGTTAAATGTACTCGTTTTGCTTTGCTTTTCTAATTTTCCTTGTAGAATGTATTAGTTATTTAAAATGGAGCAGAAATATTTTATCCCAAGGAAGGAAAGCATTTTTGTGGCTTCAATTGTGAGACCCCAACCGGACAACAATTGACAAGGCCACGAAGGTGCTTCCCTCTTTCTCCTCCTCCGTTTTGGCGCAGGCCTCGAGTTCCAGAGTCCCTTAGGGCTTCACTGCTTGCACTGGAGGAGATACAAGGAGATTCCGGACTGACAATGGGCACCATCAGTTTTGGTTTGGTTTGGGGGTTTTTTGGTTTGTTTTAAAGAGAATGGTGATTACTGTTTTCTTGCTAAAGCAAGAGATTACCCAATTTGGGAACTATCAAGGTATAGAAGAGGTTACCAAGTACTCTTGTCAGATTCTGTGTCCTCCTAAGAGTTTTAGCTAAATAACAATATTCACAAGGGTTTGGGTTCAGTAACAGAAAGGGAATCATTGCCCCAAGTTACACCACACTTTCTGAACCACCAACACCTGTTTCTAATGTAAAAATCACCGGGAGCTAGAATGAATGCAGACAACAAAAATCAAGCCAGCCAGACCCTATTAACAAAATTAGCAGAAAGACCGTGCTTTTGAGCTAGGGCTTTCATAATCTGTAAACATTGTACAAGGTGATGAATAAATAATATGGCTTTTGGGGGGATCAGGGCGGGTAGGGATATATTTAGTGCTACTGTACTGTTAAAACTTTTCCAAAGATCAAGCTCTAGTTCGTAGTAAAGTAGATGTCCAGCTGGCTCCTTGGTTTGGCCCAGGGTTCTAGACCCCACCAAAAAGGACTACAGGCGTGATACAAATGAGCTCCCAGGAAGAGCTGTATAATGGCAGCCCACAGAACCTGGGAAGCCTCTGTCCCTGAGAAATGTCAGCTCTTCACCCCCAAAACAAGCATGCAAGACAGCACAATCAGCACAGAAAATGGGGTTCAGCCGTTCCAAATAGACTTGTGGTTAACCAGGAATTGTAGCCAGCCAATTGTATTCCAGGACTCTTGGTGCTGTGATTTCCTGCTTCCATTTTGGCTGCACGCCTGGGTCTTCTGGAGGCAGTCCCAACAGAACTGTTAGCAGCTGTTCCTGGGATGGGCCAAAGGTAGGACAGAACGGGCAACGTTTTCGCTTCCAAGTGTACCATGCCAGTGATGGATCTGAAACCGTTTGTGTGACTAAGAGAGCATAATCGAATCAGAACAGCCCCTTCCCACTTTCTGACTCTTGCTGTGGAATAAATCTGTACAGTTGCAGACTCTTTAGTGTTCTTCCATAGTCTTCCCATCCCTAGCAGGAAGGGCCTGTGTGGATAAGCTTAAACTAGGATCTCTGATTCAATGCAACAAGGTTCAACCTAACCTGTCTTGAACAAATAAGTCTCTAGCTTGTCTGCACTTTCCTCTGGAGCAATATGCCCTTAACCTGGGGGTTGCGATGGTTGCACTGATGCCTTGCCCTACAGCAAATTGCCCTTAAAACAAATAGCAATAGGCATCAACGTCCTTCTCATGCTGGATCATGGTTACAAGAAGCTACAGGCTATTTCACGTGCTTCGGTGTATTTGTACTTTTTCATGACTTGGGAACAAGTTAGCTAAATGTTTGCTTTAAAAAAAAAAACATGTCATGGATGTAAAAATGTATTTTGTTAAAACACATTTGGCAGTCAACCCAATTGAAGATGGAGCCTCGTTTGCCTTTATCCCGTTTCTTACCCAAGACCTTCAGAACTCCATTTTGAAGGTACTGGAATTCTCAAAGGCTTCCTTTTGCCACAGACATGAGGAAAGTTCCTGCCCATCTCGCCATTCATTGTACTGACTAGTTTTATTTATATACTTAGGACTATTTGTACAGGTTTTCTTAATTGAGAAGTTTCTATTGTTTTGTATCTTCCATGCTACATACCACCAGGCCTGTTTCTCTCTCTCTCTCAACCCTGTACAACTGCCCCCTCTGTGGAGCTCTGACTGGTCTCATTTTGAACAAATTTTTGTTTTGAAATAAAAGATGGGAAAAAAAAAAAGCACCGTGCCTTGTTTCAAGATTCACTTTTAAGAGGGAATTTGCACCTGATGATCATCAAGAAGCTTTAGTGGGATCCTGGCCATTTGCAAACGTTAGAGCAATTATCAAGATTTAATATGGATTGTTAACTTCAGACTATGAGAAAACCCTTTTGCATCTGTGGAAGCTTGTCAGCAGCTTTCTGTGAACTGAAGAACAAGCCAGCTTCTGCCACAGCTTGTTCACTGCTGTGCTTCCATCTGGGCAGCCATGGAGTTACAGGAATAACTGGCTAATTCTCCAGGCTGGAAACCGGGAGACGGTGAGTTCTAGTCCACCTTCGGCACAAAGCCAGCCGGATGACCTTGGGCCAATCACTCTCCCTCAGCCCTGGGAAGCAGACAATGGCAAACCACTTCCAAAATCTTGCCAAAAAAACTGCCGGGACTAGTCCAGGCAATTGCCAGGAGTCAACGCTGACTCAAAGGCCCACATGCATACATTGTATTCTCAAGGAAGCTGTACTTGTATGTAGCCAAGAAAAAAAAAACACTGGTCCTTTATAACTCAAGCTAGGCTGGATGATGCAAGTCCAGTGCAAAAGGATGTAGGCCACCGAATGGGGCTCAGAGCCCCACTTTTCTAAGCCAGGAGGTTAGCAAAAGCACCCCTTTGCAGCAGGAGAGATCCTGGAGGAAAGAGCTGAAGCCAGCAGCTCACAGACCTGAGGAACGCTCTTCCCTCTAACTGCTTGTGAACTGAAGAGGTACCATCTTGAAGCCCAAGATTCCCGTTCCCTAGTAACGCACAATGTCACTGCTGCAGAGCAGACCATTGTACTGTGTGAGAAATTAATTTCCAGCCAAATCAAAGCTTTATTAATGTACTCTTCTTTATATATCTCAGAGCTATGAAAATCTAAGTGCGTCAGGTTGTTTATGGTGTGAAGGTGGATAAGAAAACCTCATTATGGGAACATCTCAGGTGCTCAAGTTGTTCACGCATCGTTTCAGGCCAAATGGAAGTACTTTGCCCAGGGGGAATTATAGATGTGGTTGTGCAGAGGAGTGTGGTAACTGCTACTTTCTTTTAAGGGGAAAGAACAGCTGTATTCTTGGAGCTGTTTTAGCAGCTATCAACTCTCTATTCAAAGGTAGTAGGCCATTAAGTATTTGCAGTGGGAGGGGATGGTAGTACAGAAGTTCTCTTCCTGTCATACCCTCCTGGTGACTCCCCAAAGGCTTCTTATTAGCCACTACTGGAAATAAAATGGTAAGACAGGGAGAGTTTGGGTTGATCTGGGAGGACTTTTCCTGTATGACAAAAATAAGCCACTAACAATTTGTGGTGAAAATACCTTTCCCAGAGTAGAGGTGTTGCAAAGTATGACCTTGGGGTAGAAAGATCGTTTGAACTGCTTCATCTATGCCCTCTTCCCGATTAGTAGAGGCAGAAATTATGAAATGAGCAACAATATTTAAATCTGCATACCTTGTAATCAGTTGTATGATTCAGCTTTTCTTTGCCCTCTTTTCTTTGTACTACAGGCAAAGGAAAATGGCCCACAAAAATTGAACATTATTTTGACAGAGATAGAGAGAGAGAGAGCTTTTGTCTTAGCAGAAATTGATTAGGTTGGGGGACGTTTGATAGCAACAAAAGGTGTTATGGAATAGCACTTTTTCCATACACAGTGCAAGATTTCCACTTTTGGACTTGCTGAATTAGAAGCCAGGGGATCGTGAGCTCTAGTCCTGCCTTAGGCACAAAGCCAGCTGGGTGACCTCGGGCCAGTCCCTCTCTCTCAGCCCTGGGAAGCAGGCAAGGGCAAACCACTTCCAAAAATATTTCTTCCTGCGGTCACCAGCTGGGTTGAGTTGATGGATTGTAATAATGACCATTTTGGAAAATCAAAAAATCTCAAACACAATATCCTTGCACCCTGAAAGTTAATCCACCATCTGGGAAATAGTTGTGAGAAAAAGGCAATACTTGACCATTTTTCTTTGACAAACTCAGCATGATAAAAATGTTTTTTAAACACACCCTGTCCATTAAGTGGATCCTTACAGGAATAAAAGGGCAAAAGCAGTAGCTAAAGATAGAGCCAGTAACCTCTTAAGAAGTCAGATTCCAGCCCTGAATCTTTCCAGTGATCGTTTTAGACCCCACTGCCATCTATTTCAGACAGCTTTGCTCGTGACCTGCCTGGTGCTGATGCTGCACAAAGAAGGCAGCTGCACGGGACTCTCGAGCAGTGGGAGCAGCAGCTTACGTGTGACAGCACGTCCACAAACACAACTTGAGATTTTGCAACGGTAGCGAGCAAACCAGGGTGAGCTGTGTGCAGCCACTGGCAACACAGAGAACTTAGGATATGCTGCTGCTTTTGCCAATCTCAAAACTGCAGGTTTTATTCTGGGGGTGGGGAGGGGGCTTATTTCTAGCACCTATGACTGGCCACGTAAGATCTGAAAGATGGAGACAAAATCTGATGAAATCAGAGAATCCAGAATAGGACTGGATTTAAGTGCCTACAGATATTTCTGTCTCTGAATTAAAGCTTACCTATGCTTTGCCTTCATACTCTTCCTCCTAGTTTTTTAAAGCAGTAGTAGTATACTAGTAGTAGTAAATAGTGGCAAATGATCCCCAAGCATTCAAAATTAGCAGAAGTTGCTATTCACTCTCTTTTGTTCCAGTCAACTACCACAGTACTATGAGGTGACAGAAGGTTTAGGCTACAGTTCTGATATATCTGTAAGCAGGTGGGGAACTGCAGGCCCTGACACTTTCTCTGGCCCTACTACTGAAATTCAAGGGCACAAATGTAGAAAATGAGAATTGTGATTCTTTGCCCATTCATGGCATGAAATGCAGAAGAAATGTACCCTAAAGCCTAAGCCCTAAAATAGGATTAGGCTATGCAAAATGTTTTTAAGAAGTTCTTGAACTCAAAACTTCCAGAATGCTTGCAATCCATTTGGAGTTCAAAACATGTTTTGGATTCAAGACAATTCAAATTGAAATGTTTTATACATCACAAAACCAGGGGGGGGAAATGAAAAAACCCTGAACCTGTCCTCATTCATCTATTCTGTATCCTTGACTGCCCACTGCAGCACCTGCCCCCCCCCCCCCCAAAAGCCAAAGAGCGATCCCTGCCCACTCCTGATTTGGGCAACAAAAGGTATTTAGCCCAATTGCTGCTTGCTAAGTGCCAGTGTGCCTGGGAAGCTTCTTCAAGACAAGCGCATCGTAGATATATTTCCCTCATCCACTGCTCAAGAGGAGGAGGTGGAAGATCAGGCCAATCTTCTCTTTTCAACTCAAAGGCAAGAGAGAGAGAAGAAAAAAACAAGAGTTAACTACAAAGACTGGGCTTCTTTTAAGATGCATGTGCAAAAGCCTAGTTTTAAACCAAATGGATTTCCTAGAATGATTTTTCAACTTTCTCTAGCCACTGGGATTTCACCAGGCATGGGCTATGAATATATTTATCAAACATTTGCTTCAGCATTAACAACTAAAACCCTAAAAAAAAAAATAAAAAAAATGCTGAAGTCTCTTTTGCCAGGCCTGAAAACACATCCACTCGGCCTGGCTGTCTTTTCAGAGGTACTAGGGCATGTTGCATAAGAGCAGAGGAGGACAGGGACCAAGAGAATGCGCCCCGGCAGGGACAGTCACATCGTGTCAAGCTCCTATGAGAAAAGACAACATTCTCAGGCATTTTCTTCTCTATCAAACATGGGTTGTTTTTGTTTATTCTTTGAAACTTGACAAGCACTCTAACATCTGTACTTGTGGAAACATCACAAGGAAACAAACAAGAATTCTAGACTTTTTTCTTCCTTTTAAACCTTATTAAAAATGAGGTTGGTCCTAAAAATATAGAAAGAAATCAATTTAAATTCACAAAAAACTGTACATTATCAAAAATTCACTAAAACAAACACATTTGGTTATTCATATAAAAAGTTTGATTCCCCCCCCCCCTTCCTGCTGTTCAGAACATCTCACAGGATGATGGGTTGGTTGGTTCCTTTCCATTACCAAATTAAGATGAAAGGGGAAGAAAAAGCCAGTGGTTGAATGATAAGGCCAATTCTAGTTGCAATTCTTAAATTAAATTCAAAAATCCATGTAACTTTAAAAAAAACAAGGGTTTTATAAACTGATTGAAAAGACCATATCCCTTAATGAAGATCAAGATTAGGTCAAACCTGGATTCATTCTTTTAAGGAGTGTGAGGCTTTGAATCTAAAAATCTAATGTTTCTATAGCAAAAAAACCCAAAACCAAAACCACAAAACTCTAAACTAAAAACCAGAAATTAACACTTCCAAACTCTAGAGTTCTCTCATGACTGACAAAAAACAAAAACAAAAAAAAACCCCAAATGATCCAGAAAAAAATATTACTAAAAAACCCACCAAAAGAAGTTTTGTTACAGCACGTTTAGATAAAATATAAATATTTATGCATAATATAAAGTCAGTTTCAAATAGACTTCAACTCTACCTCTTTATTTTAAAAGCCAAAAAACAAAAATCCCCAAATTTAAAATAAAATAAAGATTGAGGTTATTTGATATAAAAAGGCTACGTTTTGTTGAAAACAATTGGGAAGGAAAGTGAGGTTGGGGTGGAGGAAGCACAGTAAGGGAGGTTTCCATCTCCAGGTTATATCACCTGTGGTTACATTTTACTTACATCAGTGCTCTTGCAATTGGATTGGTTGACGCGGATAGAGGAGAAAACACGCACGGACACACACACATGCATACACACACATACGCACCCCTATGTCACTCCAATGTAGCACAGGTGGATATCAGGGAGGAAAGCCATCTCCTGATAGGACCCTGCCAGCCAAGTATCTGCCCCAAGTGATACCCGTAATTATAATGGTTTGAGGAGCCAGGCTGGATATGAAAGCAGCAAGGGAGTGAAGGTTCCAGGGGGTGGCTTTCTATGCCTCTGATCCACCAAAAGTGGTGGAAGGAAAATGGAAGAACCAAGGTGTTTCCTCTGAACAGTCCCATATACCATCTGGAGGGTGCACCAGAATAGGGGCTGCTGAATCACCATTTGAGACCAGAAACCAGCAAAGGAGCAAAGAGCAGTCCCCTCGTTGTAGTGTGGCTGGGCTATGAGAGTCTCCAAGCCTGCAGCTCCTGAACAGAGCACAGGCCAGCTGAACAGGCTCTCTAGAAACCAATTTTCAGTAACAGAGTGAGGTGGGAGTTCCTGGATCATGTTCTGTCTTGGAATACAGGATGCAAATAAGCATCGATGTACCATCAAGGAATGACAGAGAGAGAGCTGCTACACTCAGACTGAAAAAAGTTGGCCAATTCATCTTATCTTTTCTTAATAAAAGTTCTCAGGGACATTTTTAAAGGACCAACCAGCCAACTGGTACACGCACTGGTATGCATGTGCGTACACACACATATATACATACACAGGCACATACAGAGATGGAGCCTTTGTTGCAACCACTATCCATTTCTTGCTTCAATAAGAGACAAGCAAGGGAGGGAATGACTTAAGAGGAGATTGGTTTCAACCATGACTTGAATCTGGCAAGCTTCTAGCACCAGACACCCAAATGCACAGGAGCAAATGACAAACTGGTAGAAATGATATGCAGGAAAACTATTATGGTTAGAATAAGTTTGCTTCCTCCTCTCAAAACATTCAAAACTAAGTTCAAATATAGAGTAGGTTAAAATATTCACATGTGGTATGTGTATAAATTAAATACTATATAGAAAATGTAGACCAAAATGAAGGGAAACATGTATAAACAGGTCTGGATCTTTAAACTAGAGTCAGCTGTGGATATTACACAAAGATGTCAATCTGAGCACAAGCTGCTCTATTTCCAATTTTTGTGCCTCCTGTGTAAATGCAGGAAGCAGTAACTTGTATCCCGCATCATGAGATATAAAGATTTCTACTTTGCCTTCATTTGCCTGTAACATCCAAAGCTGCATTTAGACTGAATCCCAGTCTTGATAATCAAAGGAGGCTGCACTCTAGATCCCACATATTAAAACATGGTCAGGAAATAGAAACCTAACATGGAAGAGAAACAGTGACAATCCTCCATCATCTTGTTGAGGTCCAGATAGCTACTGAAGAACAAAAGGATTGTATTCCTTCCATTATAATGGAGACAATCCCACATCTTTCTCAGGAGGGAAGCAACCTTACAATAGATTATGGGAGTCACATGCCAAGGCAGGAAACAAACAATCCTGCCACACATACACAAAGATGGCAGATCAAGCTTTGTAGACGGTAGCTATCCCTGAGGAATAACACTGGGGCAGAGTTGGATGGGGAGGGCTGTGGACATTCAAATAAGGCTGAGATCCCATGAAGATCTCCGGAAGAACCGGCATCAAGCATCCAAAAGCCAGTTCCTCCAAAGATGAGGATTGGAGCAGCCCAGTCCTGCAAGCTTGTATACTCTGGTCCCTCATAGCCCAATGAGTCATTCCAGCATATTACCCACTATTGGAGGGGAAATGAACTGTGTGACCATTAGACAGAGGAACCTCCTCCAAGATACTATAGTGACTTCATTAACTGCCCCTGTGGAGAGATCAGGAGGGGGGAGAGTGTAAAGATTAGTCCAAGTTAATCATCGTTTGCACACCTAGAGAAAAATACGACCTGGGCGCTAATGCCTGCTTAGTGGATAACTGCTCTGGATTATTTCCATTTTGTTCCATTTCCTTAGAAATAAAATTTGGATTAACTCAGCTCAGAGCAAGTGTGGATAAAGGTGACAGTTGATGGAAATTAATCTAATCAGGGAATATAACCCCACCCATGACTTTCCAGACAGAGGTCTGTATTTGGACACCTCTCCAGCAAAGGAGGACATCTTGGTTAAATAAAGGAGGCCTGGCTAGAAGGATTGAGAACTTTCAAAGGGAGCGCACCTTGTATCCACGTGGGCAGAGCCCCTCAGCATCCTTTCCCAATGCACACACCAACTCTAAACTCGACTCTTGGGTTTCAAAAAGGAAATCTGGCTAGAAAGAAAATGTTGGCCACAGAAATGAAGACTCTTCTGAAAGGGGAAACAGGGGTGAGGCAGAGTTGGGAGGGGCAAGGGGAAGAGAAGCAGCGTGTTTTAGTTTCATCAAGGTTGCCATTCCCAGAGGCAGGAGCGATCTGCTTTTATACATTTCAATGAGAATCTAAAAAGGAGGGAAACTTAACGTCCACATTACTGGCCATTAATGCATGGTACTGACACTGCACAGAAAAAGTGTTCTTACACATTCACTAAGAACTATTGCTATTATTAAATAGCCCCAGCTAAGGTGGGGATGTGGGTGGTTGTTTTTTTTCCATTTTGAAAAAAGGAGAGAGATATATATTTTATTTGGCTTATACAGTCAGAGTTTGTGTTGCTTGGAGTGAAGAGAATCAAGGCGTGATGTTAAATGCCAATCCAAGTCCAGTCATTGTGAAGGGGAAAAAATTAAATCAGCAGGTAGCAAGATGAGCTCCAGAAGAGACAAGTGTGCAGCCCAGGGTAAAAGGGGAGGCACTTTCCCCTTTGGCTCCTCGCACTTCTCCCCATTCTGCCAGCTTCATGGGTTTGTCTCATGTTTTCCCTGATAAAATTCCTCCCACCGGCTCTCAAAAAACTGGCGCATGGCCAGCCCCGCCTTGCCCACCTCCGACTCATCTTCATTAAAGGTCCGGCAGTTGTCAAATACCAGGGCGGCATCAGCAGCAAACTCCTCACAACGGCTGTATCTGTGGATCACAAAAAGCAGAGGTTAAAAGTGTAAAAGAGTGTAAAAGTACAGCATTGAGACACACAGTGCCTATTTATGGAGAATCTCCTTTTTCAATAGCTCCACCCTCCTCTTTTAATTTCTTCTCACAACTGCTGCCAATTTTTTGGCCCTTCTTTCTAACACCGAGTTTAAAGTAGGCCATATATAATCATATTCTAGCAATTCTTCAAAACCACCCCAATCTCATATGTCTGTCTTCAAACAGGCATTCAAACGTTCTCTCCGCAGCATCACTCTTTCCAGAAGATCTGAAGTGGGCCGCCAAGACAGCTAACCCTCCCTCTCCCAAACCAGGAGAAATGAAAATCCCTGCCCCATCCTTACAAGAAGCAGCCCCTGCTGCTTGGCATCATCTCATCTCCCCAGGGCAACCATCCATCCTCCCACAGTTGCCCACCCCCAACAGAAAGGAAGCACAAGTCTTCTTTGGAGGAACTGCAGTCCATCATTTACCAGGAACAAGCTAGCCAACCAGGTGGAATGCCGCATGAGACCACAGAATGCATACCCTAGCTCCAACCAGAACAAAACTATCACTTAACTATGATACATTCTCTTTACAGTCCCCTTATGTAAACTGAAATAGTCAGTAACTGAAATGGTGGCTTAATGATATCTGTACCTATTGTTAGAGAAAGAGAGGGATGGAAAAGGAGTATCCTGTGGCTCTTCCCACTGCCTTGCACTGGCTCAGTTAGTCACAGGTCCTGCCCTGTACTCACCCACCACGCAGCAGCCGCGCCCTCATGGTGGCAAAGTCCATGGGATTCTTGATGATCTTCCGATAGCCAGGCACTAGCCGGGGGTTAACAGGCTCCAAGAAAGGCCAAGCAGCTTCATGTGATTCCATCTCCATCAAGATGATCCTGACAAAGCAGAGCCAACACTGAGTGGCACTGAAGTGAAAGGTTCTGGCCAGAAATGAGGAGTGTTATCTACCCTCTTTTAAAAGAGAAAATCACTTTTAAGCTACAGATCTCTCTCTCTCTTCTCTCTCTCTTAACTTCGGTCTATGCATACCTGAATCCCTGGTCCCACATTTTCCCACTCTCTCTGGGAAATGTCCCATAACCTTCTCCCTGACCCTAACTTGCAGAGGACAAACACCTACTCGCAGAAGGTCAGGTCAGCGCTCTGGCCTCGGGTAGACACTCTTCTTCGTTTGGAGGGAGAGAGGCCTTCACCTGAGTATCGAGGGGATGTGTTTGCCAGGATATTATGTTGTTGGGAGGCGGCGGCAGCTGCTGCCCGAGATCGAGGGCTGAGCTCTTCCTTCCCCCCAAAAGTCCCAGAAGTACCACTTTTCCGCTTCTTGCCCCGTCGTGGAGATCCATACTCATCCTGATATTCCCCTTGCATCTACATCATGAAAAAGTTGGGGAAGGGAGAGGAAGGAGAGAAACTATAATCAAGTCCTGGACTAGGAGTCCATTTCAGCAGAGTCAGTACTACCTGCTAGGAAGCATACCAGTTTTCTGATAGGTAATCACCCCACCCCACTCCTTGAACACCAAGGCACTCAGTGGGAGCAAAATAAAACCCTGCCAAACCAGAAGGAAGAATCAGGGAGTTGGGGACAAGACAAAATGTATCTTATATGGAGCCAGCACCTGAGCAATGCAGAGAGAGCAGAACCAATCACCGTCTGGCACCTCCGTCATCTTGGGACGATGGCAATAGAGATGGCAGCCACGATCACAGCTATCACACAGCAGCAGATTCTCATCATCATCCCCTTTTCGGCACACAAGGCAAGTCTGGAAAGCAGAGAAGACAGAAGCGGATGACCCCAAATCTCTTCAGGAGGTGAATGCCACAGTCTAAAAGGATTTTTTCCTCTTTTTCTTTTTCTCCAAAGTTGAGCTCCTTCTAGATAAAATTCCTCCAGGCCAAACCTTTGCCCTAGACACACCTCCTCCAAACAGAGATACCACCCCATAGATCCAACAACTCTTTTTTCCCCTTCTTGTCAGCATTGGCTTAGCCACACACATGCCTATAATCAAGCCAGAAGAAGAATCACTGATACTCTTTCCTGCACCAAGCATTTCACAAGTTACTAAACTGGCTCTGATATTTTCCTTTAGACTTGCTTACATTTCCTCTCCTAAAACCTCTCTCAGCCCAATGCCCCTTCCTCACCGCTCTGACGACAGATTTCTCCCATGCTATAGAGCGCTCCAGTTGGTAGATGCACAAAGAAACTTGGGCTGCACTATGGCATCTTTCCAAAGTCTGGCGCCACATTCGCATCCGTGGTGTGATTTCATATGTACTGCAGAGGAAAAGTAATTGTTAGATGAGGGAAATCAATTACAGTCATCAAAACATACTATTAGTGAAGTGACATCAAAGAACCTTCTTTGTGCAAGGTCAAGTCTAGGAGATTTACATCTCAGTGTTTAGTATAGTAGACAGACGCAATGATAATCGGATTCAAGTTGCTAGAGGTTCAAATGGGCTGGAAATCAGATGACCAAGAACCATAAAGACCTATGTCCTAACAGTATAAATATGGCACTTAGGAGCTTGGTACCAGAATGCCAATGAACCCAGTAGATGAAGTTGCAGTGGCACCAAAGGGCTCAGGCCTCATATGCTGTTAGAGGATATGGAAACCTCTGATGATGCCAACATCTAGCTGGGTCCTGAGGAAATTGTGCTTAGAATGTGAACAGTAAGAATATCCAGATGAGAGAAAACAAACTAACAATTTTCTTCTGGACAATCTTTGACTAAACTACTTTGACTGAACTATCTGCTCTCTGGAACAGAATCCTCCTGCAGATCTGTACAGCTCCCACCCTGCAGCTGTTCCACAAGTCTCTGAAAACATGGCTCTGCTCCCATGCCGGAGGTTAAGGTGCCTGTCGAGCCTGTTAGTTTTCTTTTGATGCACTGGGTTGTTTGTTCTGGGCATGCATGTCTTTTTTCTTTTACTGTTTTCTAGTTTTAGAGATGTAGGCTGCCTAAAACTACTGGGGGTCAGGCAGCCTCTAAAATCTAAATAAATGAATAATCATCATAAAAGCAGCATGTTGTAAGATAATTTTATTGGATTTACTGAGTAAAACCTTGTCAGCGTATGCACAAATCAACAAAATAGCTTCCTCTAAAGGACCAAAAGGAACTGAAATTGCTCCATTAGTTGATTCATTCACATGGGCAAGCATTTTAAGAACGGGCCCCCTAGATGCCACACACCCAAGGCAACAAGAAGCCAAACATGAGAGAAAGAAAAATGTTACGTGAAAATTTAGAATAAAAGACTTAACAAGAAGCAAGGAAATTCAGCTACATCTCCAAAACAAGAATGCTGCTGCTGCTGTTGCTGCTAATGTTGAAAAGGTACCAAGCAGAAAAATGAGGGCGTAATCTGAAGACAAAGCTGGCTCCCATCAGAACTTGACTCAGCTTTACGGGCTCAAAGAGAGTACGACTTCTGCTGCTTGAGGACCACACTCCAAAAATGAAGGAGTTGAAATTGCGGGGACTTAGGGAGTTGAGTTTTTAATGAATAAAATGGGAACCTCAAGCCTCTGCAAGGCTCAAAGCACCATTTTTTTGCCTCTTAAATCTCCCCCAATGGCCCAAAATGCAAGAAAGGACCAAACATTTTGGCCCCACTATTCCTGGGAGGTCTCTATGGGGTACTGAAAGGATGCTTGTGGGCTGCCCACAGCCTGAGTGCAGTTTTTGTAATTTTGCTCTATTCAGATGCTGCAGTACAGTGTGTGATCCACAGACCATGAAGGACTTCTAGATCACAGCCCGCCTTTTCTGGCCACTTAAAATTCTTTTATTTTTAGTTCCCAAAATCTTCCACAATACCTTAGCTCATGAACATGTGTTTTTAGTAAATGTTAGCCATTTGATGAATGCTGACATTTTCTGGCAAATTTAAAATATTACCAATTAAATGCCACAGTCCACTGAATTATTTAACTGCAAGTATTATTTTCATACATTTCATACATTATTGTTTTCACTTGGTGCTACTGTACATTACAAAGAGGCTGCAAAAAAACAGAGCAAGAGCAATCTCCCTGCAGCTTGATATCGCCGAATTTGAGGTCTTTGTTCCTTTTAACACAGAGACACACACAAGACAATGAAAATCTCAAATCTTCCCATCCCACCTTTCTGTCTTTTTCATTTATCTTCTTTTTATCCTTCCTTTTTTCTCTAAGTTTGGGGGTTGTAGGCCAAACGCTGCTTTTCTTCTTTGCAACATTTTTGTGGCAAGAGTGTTGCCTCTCTTTTATAAGAGAGGAGGGTAAGTAAGTATCAGAGGACAGTAGCAAATAAACATTAATTGGTGCTATCCCAGTAAACCAGGTTTTCTGCCCCTCTGTGAATCAGCTGCCACTGCACAAACAATAGCAGTTTTGTCTTATCGCATCCTACTATAGTCTTAAATCTGGCAATTGGCTTGGAAATCAATCAGATCATTTTTTTCTAAAAAGTTCATATCCATGCCAGTCTACAGAGATGTAAAAAAACCACAATCACCTGACTTTGGGATTCCCAGGCCACTCTTTTTTCTTAGAATCATGGATATAAATTAACCAGTTCAGTCATTAATAAAAGAAGACACTCACATTTCTGTGATACTCTGCTCCAGGGTACTGGGGTTACTCAGCAAAGCTTTTTCTACCACCACCTCATGTGGGGGCCAGAGAGGTTCTCTGAGGTATCTCCGTTCCAAGTTCTGCTCCAGGTCTGCAAGACGGAGCACTGCAAGATCCAGAGGGTGGTTAGATTCACGCTGCAGGACAGGTCCCTCTCGCCTATTTTTTACGGTGATGTCTTCCAGGAGCTCTAGTTCATGTTCACAGTACTGCAAGTCTTTCCTAACAGAATCAGGATCTGGGCTCGTCCAGCCCTAGAGGAAAGGCAAAAGATCAAAACCAAAATGATAAATGAAAAAAAATATTAAGAAGAAATGATTACAGCACACACTGTGAACTCTCAGAAGTAATTTGCAGTGTTTCTCCAAATAATGATTCAAAACAGTCCTTGTAACTACTCTATGATGTTTCAGACTATGGTGTTCCTCTATCCCTGCCCCTGGAAAGTTTCACTTCAAATAGTGATGATACTCATGGAACAGAAGTTCAAAATAAGATTTAGAAGGAGTTCCGATATTTTAGAATGAAGAACACTTCCAAAATAAAGTTTACCTATCTAAACAAGAAAGCCTAAATTATGATTACAGGGAAGCAGTAATTTGCCAGGGAAAGGTAACTGCACCCCAAATACTAGTATTTTGCAGGTTCATATAGCTGCACAGATTCTAGTTCAGTGCAACTGTCTATCAGGAGAGTAACGTCAGTAAGTTAAGAATGAAAATATTGTTATAACCCATACTATTGTTTTTCGATAGCCTAGATTATTTCTCTTAGTCCTCTGTTTTCTAATCCTCAAAACTTAACTTCATTTAGCGTTGAATGATTATTTTCAGGTTGACCTTTGGGATCTAAGCCTCCTTCAACGCACTGGTCAAAGTGCATACAATTATCAACAGGAATGCAGTCTCCGCGGAATCTTAGTACTTACTCGAATCTGTAGATCAGCCATGAGCACCCGCTGCTCAAGCTCCTCCACCCACTGAAGCACTGATAGGTCTGTCTCAAAGGCACGCTCAGACATGGACCACTGCACTAGCGCTTCTTGAGAGATAAGGTGGCTGGCAGCCTCAGAATGAATCTGGAAGATGGGATCTAGGTAGGAAGGCAATAAAAGTCAATCAAAAAGATCAGGCTTGTGCTAACATAGGCACTGGCCCACAGAATGGGTGTTTCTTACCACTGGCAGCTCGGGCACACACATCCCGTAGGTAATCTTTGTGCTTGATAAGGTGCTTATGCAGGGCTTTTTCCCGGATGCCTCGTGGGTGTAGTACCTCCACCACAGCTTCCAGCTCCTCTGGATCCTGCAACCACCACCAGCCACTCTGCATCTCTGCGAGGGAAGAACAGAACAAACTCAGAGCCTGGTGTCCCCCCACAAACTACCAATTCCAATAGAAGAGAATCTCTGTAGCTCAGGGTTGAACTGTGGAGTCCTTGGTGCTCTCTGAGCTTGGTCGTTTGCTTGCCGACATTTCATTACTGACTAGTTAACGTCATCAGTGTGCACTGATGATGTTACCTAGTCAGGTAATGAAATGTCGGCAAGCAAACGACCAAGCTCAGAGAGCACCAAGGACTCCGTACCAATTCCATCGAGCTGCTTGACGTCACAGCATATCCAGTCTATCCACAGTTTGAACATACTGTCAAAAATGTATACATATGTATATATATATTAAAAAGTGTGCTCCCCCATAACCAAAAGTTGCTCGTCCCTTGTTACAGAACGGGACACAACATGGTTGTGGATTACCTATAAATGACACTGAACTCATTTTCCCAGCTCTGCTTATACAAAACATAAAACATTTTTTTTCTTCTTTTTGCTCTCTCTCTATCATGCCCTCACAGAATCCACTATATGGACCAAGAACTCCAGATGTGTTTGTCTCTTACCAGGAGGTATAGGCTGTGCTGTCAGCTGTGTCAAGTATTTCTGCTCAATCTGTTTGAAAAGCTTAGTGGGGGGGCGTCCCCGTCGCCTTGGCTGCCCTAAAGGTTCAAGGGCCTTCTTGGAAATATCCTTGGCTCTGGAGCAAGTGCTGTGGACCCTGGAGCTGGAATGCAGTGGAGCAGAGGACAGTGGTGGCAGTGCTGGGCTAGAGGTGGAATAGCCATTCAGCTGTGGGAGGGAAAATTCAAAAAGCGTTTGCACTGAACACTGCCATGAGAAGCATAACAACACTTAAAAGTGGTGCAAGGATTCAGGGAAAAAGCTCAGCTAGTGATCTTTATTAATGGGCCTTAATTTATACTCATTTCAATGGAGATCAACACCAGAGAGGCACTGTTGAAAGACAAATGTTACTAAAACAAGAAAAGACATCTCTAAGATGGGGCAATGAGATCTGCAAGTGATGTTAAGTGGTAGCATTTCCAATGTGGTAGCCACCCACAAGACTAGCTGACTGCCAGATTCTTGTTATCTCCTACTGCTTTCTTTCCCCCCAAGTGAAGAATCACTTCTCCACTGATTTAAATAGATGGGAAAAGAAGCACAACTGCCAAAAAGTAGTAGGCTGGGTGTGGCAAAGTCTTCTGCCTATCAAAGAACCTTAGGATAACTGGATCCAAGACCAAGGATGAGCTTCTTCCACCCTTCAAATATTCTCTGGCAGCAACAGTCAATTTACTTAAATAATACAAACTGAGAGGAACATTTCAAACATGTGGTGGCTCACCACAGTCTCACAGCAGCCATTTTCAAAGAATCACAGCATTAGAGAATTGGAAGGGAACTCAGAGGACACAGAATCCAACCCCTTGATCAGTACAGGATCCTCTGCTGCATCTCTGACGGATGACCATATAGCCTCCATCTGAAGACCTCTGTGAAGGAGCACTCACCACCTCATGAAGTGAACACAGCCTATTCCACTGGCTGACAGCTCATAGATTCAGGAAGTTCCTCCTGATATTAGTCTGAACCTCCATCTATGTAATTTTAACCCACTGGTCTTGCCCTCTGGGGTAACAGAAAATAAGTCCTCTCCTGTTTAATAGCCCTTCAGATTTGTTGAGACTGCTATCAAATCTACCCCTCTCCCCTTTTCTGTAGGCTAAACATAGCCAGCTACTTTAAGGGTTCTCACAGGGCTTGGTTTTCAGGCCCTTTGCCATCAAGGTAGCCCTCCCCTGAACTTCCTCCAATTTGTCACTGTCCTTTTTGACCTGTGGTGTGCAGAACTGGACTCAGTACTTCACATGGGGTCTGACCCAGGCAGAGTAGAACAACTACCTTCTGTAATCTGGACTCTGCTTTTGTTAATGTACCCCAAGATAGTATTTGCCTCTTTAGCAGCTGCATCACATTGCTGGCTTATGTTTAACTTGTGTTCAACAAAGACACTCAGGCCTCTTTCACATGTACTACTGCCAAGCCAAGTCTCCCACATCCTATATTTGTGCCTTAAACTTTTCCTACTCATTTTGTCTTCTACTCAAGATATTAAAAAAAAAAAAAGAAGCCAAATGTCTTCCTTGTTCCTCCTGCTCTAAAACTCATATTTAAATATTGATAAACGGAGTTGCTGGCAACACAGTTTCCTTCCGAATGCTGAATCTAGATCACCCCCTTTCAAATTCTAATTGGTTGCTTCACTGTGTCCATAGGGAATTATCCTGTTCTTTATGAACATAACAAAAAGTTGTTTCCTTCTGATATCATATGCATCTGAATACAATGGAAGCCACTTTCTCATCAGTGAAGTTTGTGTTGCTTTTCAGAAACAAAAAATCTAAATCAGAAATAAAAATCCCCTCTCCATTCTGCGTCTGCATAATCAAAAGCCACAGCTTTCCTAAGGAAGTGGTACTAATTACATGGTGCTAATACATGGTATCTAAACCCAGAAAGAGCCAAGCCTTTGCCTCAGAAATGAATAAGGTTTTACGTCCAATTCCTTCATCTCCAAAGTTAACAATTTCCTTCTGCTGATTCAGACCAGGTTAAAAGTGGAACCTGCATTTCCTAGTAAGGAGAAGCCTCTAGACAGCACTCACCTGCCGACCTGAGGTCTTTGACTGATCTCTGGTAGCTGGCTTGCAGAGCTGCGAAGTTCGAGAGGATTGTTCAGTGGAAGGACCAATTGAAGAGTCATTACATGGTGTCCTAGGCAGCAGATTGAACCAGGCCACCTGTGTTTCTGTGATACTTTCATCATCTGCTGTAGAGTCTGGCAGATCATCTGGGGGTAACTGATCCCCTTTGCCAGGGCTACTGTCTGGGGTGAGCACAGAGCTGTTAAACAATGAAGAGGCCTGCTGTGTCTGGCTGAGCCAAGATAGAAAGGCTGACTGACTGAGGTCATGCTGAGACTGGCCCAGGGACACAGGATCTTCCAAATACCCATTGACAGACAAGGGTGTGGGCTCTGGCAACTTGGATTCCAGGTGCTCTGGTGGCGACATGCCTACATTGCCTCTCCATGGCCAACTCCATGATCTTGAAGTTGTGCAGTTCATATAATCAGGATCTGAGGGTGTGCCAGTGTTCTCTTTTTTGATTGACAGTGCTTCATGTTCTTCCTCTTTCAGAGCCTCTCCCTTTTCCAATGAGTTCTTGGACACTGGGAGGGAGGCTGCTTGGGGAACAGCAAAACAGAGAAAGTTGGGTAAATTCCACCACTAGATGGTGCTCATACCTACTAAACTGAAAGATGTGACAGAATCTAGATGTCCCAGTGAAGCAACACAGTACACCACCAACAGTATCTATGCCACTTAAAGTACCCCAGGTCTCCAGGTACCAGATTCATGTTGCAAGGTAGATACCAGACTAGAAAAAGCAGAGGGTGTTCTAGAAGGAAAGAAATGGGGCAAACAAAATATTAAGTACCCTCTTCTTCCCATCACAAAGCACCCTCTCACGAATCTGTTTTCAACTGAGGGCACATTGGTCTAATAGTATATACAACCAAAGCCCAGAGGGCAATTTGTTCCACATATACTGTATTTCAGTGGTGGTGTTATTAAGGAAGGCACTGTAACACACTATTCTTTATTTTCTATTCTTCTGTCCTAAATGCCAGACTGACTTGTTACACTTCTTTAAATTTCTCCTACTAGTTCTTATCTATTGCCAATGGCAGCAATCCTGCTCCTTGTGGTCCTAGTAGTGAAGGTGTATTGTATACTGAAAGACACCACTGAGAAACCAAATGATGAGATCCAGAGAAACTTGTCTTCCTTTATAAGCAAAGAAAGATCCACCCACACCCACCTTCTATGATCTGCATACCTTCTGAGGCCTCACAACCTTCTATAAAGATCCCACCCAGATGAGGCAGGACCCAATACCGCCGTCGATACCGATCTTGCCCCAGTGATGATGCCCGTAACAATTGCGAGGAATGGAGCAGCTTCTTGCGAAAGAACATCTGGCGCTGCAGGAAAAATGAGAACACCAAGAGTGTAAAAAGGAAGGGTCATTGTGTTAAACTGTAATTACCAGAGAAAAGAGTAACACATTTACACCTATCACCTTAATGAGAAGCCCAAACATCCACTGCTACATCTAGGAGAAACTTCAACTATGCTATGCTATGCTATGCTATGCTATGCTATGCTATGCTATGCTATGCTATGCTATGCTATGCTATGCTATGCTATGCTATGCTATGCTATACATTTTTTCAACAGCAAGCATTTACCTTGGAAAGCTTTTCAATTTGCCTCTCTAGCTCTGGCACACTGGAAATCAAACTTTCATTCTGTGGAAGGAGGAGACAAGTTAGAACCAGATTCCTGACTACCTCCCCAAACAAGTTTTGTTTTGGAAACAATGCACCTCCCAAATGTGAAACACCAACTCTTTTGCCTCTCTTGGGAGCTGGAGTGTTTTCCATTAAAAGGCCAAGAGGGAAGTATGACACCTGTATTTGTTGATAGCTGTAACTCTTTAGGAAAATACAAATTCCACTTAAAGACAAAGAAGATGCAGAGAGTCCCCATAAGAACTTTAAAAAAGAACATTGTGCTGCTTACAATAGAACTCCTCAAACATTCTTCCTTAAAAAAAAACTTATACGTAGGGTTCCAGTTATTCAGTATTTGTTGTGTTAAGAGACTAACATAGTTCCATCCAAACCTGTTACTCGTTATTAGAGCAAAGATTCAGGAGCACATCATATTCCTCATTGACTCAATTGTGTCAAAACCTACTTCAGTATCTCTCCGGGCTTTGCATGCTCTTCTTTTTTCTTCTTCTTCTATTTCTTTATCCTCATTCTCCTCAATGATGCGGGAGCTCCGTCGCCATCGTCCTTCCTCCAAACCAGTAATTTCTGATTCAGGACGCCCAGTCCTCTTAGCTAGGGCAATCTTTAATCTTCAATGCAACAACAGGCACAGGAAGTATAAAGAAAGGGAAAGGGGACATATTGTTATATGCTAAGACTACAAGCTACTCAGGTGACCTATATAGTAAAGGGGAAGAACTGGGAAAAATGTTATTCCTAAGTCCTCTGGTAAATCAAATGTGGTGAAATATAAATCAGTAAAAACTGCAAGAGTCCTATGATCACAGTAAGATTCCATACTACTCTGATTTTCACATTAAATAAATTTGTGATCAGTATGTTTTGGATTCCTCTTATAGTCACTGCATTCCTATAGACAGAATACTTCCACAGTAGGTCAAAATTAATTCCACAGATACATACCGGCGTAGCTTCCCCTCAATGATCCATTTATTTCTTCTATGGTTGGACATGCTCTCTAGAGTCTTGTCAATTTCACTGCCAGATTTAGAAAGAAGCACAAGTTAGGGAAGTGAGGAGAACATATATCAGAGAAGAATGGTATTCCCTTTTTACCAACATCTGTGTGTAATACTCATTTCAAAAGACATCTGAAAGTACAATCTGGTTTACCACAAAGGAAATTCACCACTCCTTCCTTTAGGACAGATACACCCAGCTTATACAAGAGTAACAAGTTTTGGACCCTGCTCCCATCAATACTATTTTACTATTCTTTCCTAAGCTTGGGTATCAGTGGGAGCAATTCTACACTGGAAATACATTTTCTATCTGCCTCAAGAGAAAGGCATTGCAAGTACCCTCATAGGTTCTCCTGTGGACCAATATCCTGACATACAGCAGCCGGAATTCTTGTGGGCAGTACATATGTCTAAATCTGAGGTTGAAAAGCTGATGCCAAGGGCCATGTGTGCTTGCCCCTCCCACAGCCTTTGAGTGTGGCCACCATGGAGATTTCCAAAAGTTGTTACCCAATTGTAATGTTTTAACCTAATGTAAGACAGGAATTATTACATTCAGGTACTGCAAGCTGGTGCTAGAGCCACACTCCAAAGCTGCTTTTGGAGGCTGGATCTGATGTGTTGCGCTACCCTACTTGGCTCCCTTGCATGCTTTCCTCTTTCATCTCATTATATCAGAATGTTGAGACTTACACTCTATCCAATCACATATCAATATTAAAAGTTCAATGCTACATGTAAGATGACACATAAATCACACCTAGTTGTGAAAGACCCAACTGCAGAAAGCACCTAACCTGGCACCACTGACCTGATGATAAGGGTGCTGCTGTTGAGCTCGTTCACCAAGAAGGCTAGGATAGCAGCCTTTTTATCTGGGGGAAGTGCCTGGAAGGGTTTAGTTCTCAAGCTGTCACACAAGCTTTCATCTCCCCCATAGGCTATGAGGAAGCAGCGCAGGACCTCAGATACAGTGTCACGGTTCAGGCTTATTTCAGTGAGTTTTTCACCAAGGATCTTCAAAGTCTGGGAAGCAAAAGCAAAAAGAATAATAGTTTTCTTGTAAACGCAGACTTATCCTAATTCCTCCTATCAACAGCAGATAGAAATGAAGGACATTGAGTAAAAAGTGTTAAAAATAGTTATGTCCACTGTCACCTTTGCTGAAGAAGCAAGTTTTTATGTGATAACCAAACAAGCTTTTAAAAATTCAGCAATCCATATAATTTGTACTAGATTGCATTTTCTGCCATAATTGTAAAGTAGGGCAATGGTGAAAGGGGAAAAAAGAGATATTAACCTGGATTTTGTGAACTCTGCAGTTGTTATACTTTGTAGTACAAAGTCTGGTATAGGATAAACAGAGTCCAGCAGTCTGAAAATCCCAACTTTCTCTTTAAAAAACAAAATCTAAAACAAACTGTTTTGGCTGGAGAGACAGATGTGAAAATATGCAGACTGCACCTGGTAAAACCTCAAAACCAGTGGTGAGGTTGAAATAAATTTCCAAGTGGTCATAAAGGGAGTTGCATGCATAACATTCTCACTAAGTTACTAGAGACATATCAGAAATAAAAGGGGCAAATAATTATTTTTTGCACCATTCTACTTCTTGATTGTAGAATTGTTACTCTATTGCCTTTCTCCGCCACTTCTGCTCATGGCAGCAGACAAAATAGCTGTGACTGAATTAACATGAAGGAATATAAAAACTTGCAGCACAGTCCATCAAGCCTCCTTTTCTAGAATTCCTTCATAAAGGCATCCATGTTTCACTCTGCAACCTTGAAAACTAAAAAGAGGTTCACAAAACCTGTTACATGTCTTAGGAGTTCCCCTTGCAACAGAACTGTACCCATAAAGCAAGCAAGGGTCCCTGCAAAAGAGTGCAAATTTCTAGCATCCCTTTATTGTAATCCAGAATGTACATTACAAGCATACATTCTCCACTATGAAAGGCAAAAGAGTCTGACAAATGTTTGAACACTAGCCAGGGACTTCTTAACACCAACATTTAAAACATGCCTTTTCCCCCTTCAACTTGTACAGAACACTTTTTTTTTATTTTCTGCCCAAACTTGTCTATTGTGTCAGCTGGAAAAGGAAGCTTGGAACTCTGGGCTGCTGATAATAAGGAAAACAGGACAACAGCTTGCCAGGCCTCTGCAGCCCTTTGTTAGCTAATTCTTTTAGTACGGCACCTACCAAATATGTCTGTATGCCTACTAAGCTATAGCTTGTTTAATTGCGGTTTACTGAACACACCACAGCTAGCTAGGTTCACGTTATGCTGAACCATAAACTGTGCAAAGTGTAAGCCAGATAATCAATTCTGACTTTTGTTCTTAGCTTAGTCTGCCATAAAAACCAAATTATCAATACAAAAATATTCCCTGGACAGAAAGGGCTGTACTTATTTTGTAGGGCTGTGCAGCACTTTGGATTTGAAGAAAAAAATGCTTCGGAGCGTGCAGAGCACTTTTCCCCCTTTGAATCCAAAGCATTATACATAATCTTACTCTGTACTTGAGATTTAGGTCAGTTGGTCAATGCTAATGCATAGACCTTTTCCATGGATACCAACACAGGAGGATCTCTGTTAGCCTACAAGCCTGACTTCCTCTGTTGGCATTTGGTGACCAGCCATCTTAGTCCATATCCTATTAACAGAATGAACATTGAAATAAAGCTTCAGCCAACCCTGTATGTATGCTGCATTTCCATAGCAGAGCAAGAACCATTAGATGCAGCTTTCTCACACTCTTGGCTTTCCCTTATTTCTAACTTTTAGGACTTTGTATCTGCTTGAAAATGTGGCTGGAGTATTCTTAAGGCCTGAGGACTGGCTAAACAAGATGCTCAATATTTGAGTTATAGCTTCAGTTCTTTGCACAGTTCACCACCCTACCTGATGACAAAGGAGTTTACATGATAAATAAAATTAGTTTTGCAGGATTATGCAAAATAAGAAAATTATGCAATGTTGTTCCATTTTTCTTGATAAAGAATTCAGATTGTCTGAGGGTAGGGGACGCTGACAACACACACTCAGTCATACCTGACAGCATGGAGGAAGGCCAGGATCATACAATGCCACTTTCACCAGCTTTACCAGGAGATCCAGCACTTCACCCAAGCTATCTCCTACATTGAAGAGGCCTTCTTGGAGGGTACTCAGACTGGGAACTTCCCTGGCTACATCAAAGCCCAGCACCTTGCCATAGTTATGTAGGAATTCCACAATGGCTAAGCAATCTGAGAAGGCTTGGCTGGGCAAAACCAATCCAGGAATGCGAGAAAATTCTGGCAGGGGCTAGAGAAGATGGGGAAAAGGCAAAAATATTAATACAGTACAAAAGGGAAAGATGTGGCACAATACTCACATGTGTGCTATAAACTGACATAAATGGTAATTCTGGTTACTAGTTCCAGTGAGGTGGAGCTCAAGAGTATATACAGTGGTACCTCGGGATACGAACTTAATGCGTTCCGTGACTCTGGGCGTATCCCAAGTTGGTCGTAACCTGACGCAAATTTCCCCATAGGATTCAATGTAAATCCGGTTAATCCGTTCCGCCCTCCGAATTTGGTCGCACCCCGAAGCAAATTTTCCCATAAGGTTCAATGTATTTACCGTTAATCCGTTCTAGCATCCGCGGACCACGCGTCAGGGGCAGGAGAATGGCCGGGCGCGGCGCAGCGGGAAAATGGCCGTGGACCATGTGTCAGGGGCGGAAAAATGGCCGCGGGCCACATGTCAGGGCGGAAAAATGACCATACCCCGAGGCGGAGTTCGCACATCGAGGTAAATTTTTGCGGCCGGAGCTGGTCGTAACCCGAAAAGTTCGTTAGTAGAGGCGTTCGTATCCCGAGGTACCACTGTATTTCTAATACTGCCTGGAAGAATCAGAAGTGCTACTCAATGCCACCAATCCAGATTCCTTTGTTCAGCAACATGAATGAGAAGGATGCAAAAGCTTACAGCAGAAACAGAGCCTGCAAAACCTTATGCTATAGATACATGATTTACAGCACAAGTATGAAACTTGGTATGGAAAACTGGCGTCCTGGAGACTCTGAAGCTGGGTAGGATATAAAAGTTAGCCAACAAGTAAGACCAGCAAATAAATCTGGAGAACCTCAGATCCATTACTCTGTATGATGAAGTTTCGACTGAAATCCTACCTTCCCCCTCCTCAGCCATTTTTTGGGGTTACACTAAGCAGGAAGTGCTTAGAATTAAAATGTGCTGTTATTCTGATGGGGAAAGTCTCAATGAGAATTTCCATCCCAGGACTAGCGGACATGAAGGAGGAATTATACTATGTGCACTGCACATTTCTTCCTGCATAATATCAGGGAAAATGTATTTGTGTTTTACGCTGCAGTTTTAGCACCGTATACCATTGATTGCTGTATGGAGAAGCTGAAAACACCTTCAAAATTAGTAAGCTCCCTTAAATGCTAGAGACAAAGGTGGGAGTTAAATGTGCAGCTACAATTTAGTCATAACTGTCCAGTTCATGGAACATGTAGTTATGTAGAACTTCAGAAACCAGGAAAGAGATGGTCAGGGCTCTATTTTAGGTAGAGCTTCAACAATTTGCATAGGTTAATCTTTCTATTACTATTTTTCTCAATTTTTCCTATACTCCCAAAACATCAAATGTTTTCTAAGAACTGGAATCTTGACGTACACTATAAAATGCATTTGGAAATACTCTAAAGATTTAAAAAATAAAACCAAATAAGAAATATCATTATATGGGACATATTGATGAAGGTGCTATTTATGCAGCATTCACATTCTTCTGGTGCAGGAATCCCTATGAACCTTCTTTATTGAAGAAGATCTCTTTGAAACAGAAGAATGAAACAGGAGCCATGCCCCACAACATAAAACTGGCCAAGCAGTTCAACATACCTGATGGTCTCCTAAACACATATCCTCAGTGGGCTTTTTCATTTCCTCCAAAATCATTTGCTGCCGCTGCCGTTCTTCCTGACGGCGCTGAGCAAGGAGATTCTTATCAACTTTCCGGGGAGCTTTCCCTGATGGTGCCACTTTCTTTTCCTTGGGCTTCACTTTTTCTTTCAACTTCACTTTCTCCTTTGGCTTCTCCGGCTTGCTCTTTTCTGGCTTACTCTTCTCCTTCTTGACTTGGGGCTAGTGGGGAGAAGGTAACTTGTTAAGCTTTGCATAAGGTTATTCACAACCTGGCAACTGTCCTTCTTTTCAATGAACCCCTCACAGTTGGGATCTACCTTAGGCTTCTTTTTTGTTTCCTTAGGTTTGGCCTCCTTGGCCTTCGGCGTCTTGGCTTCCTGCTTCTGCTTATTTTGTAACTAGAGAGGAAAGCAAGCATACTGAGAACACAGGGAAAAACACCAAGGAAAAAAGTAATTGCTCCATTTTTATATACAGCAGTGGTTCCCCAAACTTCTACAGCATATACTTATCCATCATATTTTGCCTGTCTGACGTTCTAACCAAGACATTGTAAACCCTCAACATTCTGCTAGCCAAGACAGGATCTACTTCACATCACTTAGATTCACCAGGAAGTGAATTGCAGGATTTGACATTATAAGTACTTTGATTTTAACAAGCATCTCCTTTCCTCCCTCACAGATATAGAGAAACATTTGTAGAAATTCCTTCCTTCCCAATGTCCAAATTCAGGTAATTTTGGCTCTCAATTCTTTTCTGCTACTCTAATCCTTTTATTATAACCATTACTCCCAATGCCTCATTCTTTTAAAATATGAAAGAGTTATGTGAACATACATTCCAGTTTTGGATTTTCTGTGTACAATATAGACTGTCTGTCAAACCTTTGCATATCTGCAACTGTACTGGTAATTAAGAAAGAAGGTCTTACAATACTATCCCCAACCTGTCAGACCTTTGAGTTCAGGAACTGCCTTTTCTATCTCAAAAGCTGCCTACAGAGATGACCCAGCCTTAAGTAGAATGCACAGCTTTTTCCTACTCTGCATACCTTTTGTCTCATTTTCTTCTTGATCTTGGTCATCTTCAGCTTATCTTCATCGCTCAGAACCTCTGCAAATACAAAAAGGGAGAATGAGACTAAACAAGCTCTACATTTGATGTCTAACAATACCTTCATTCTTTATAGGAAGGTATCAGTTCTCCAAAAGATATTGGTGACATGGGCCGAAAGAAATATTCTCAGCAGGAACACAATACAATCTATTTTGATAGCTACAGTTTTGTTCCTTTCTCAAGGTTTAACTGTTTCAGCCATTAAATAAGCTTTCATGATCATGAAAAATCTCTTTAATATATGCTCCATTATGAAGAATGAAGTCTGCAAACTCTACCCATATATAACTCTACCCATAAATTAATGAGCTGTTTTTAAGGTATTTTGTGAACTGCAAGAATATAAATAATCTAAGAGCGCAAAATACTGAGCAAACTGCTCACAGGCCTGGCAGCAAATATGAATCTGGATGCTGCCCAGTTCCACACCTATTGCATGATTTTTTAGTGCTACTTAATTAATAAAAATAAAAATAATACCTTTTTTCACTAGGGAACTCTCTGTGGACTATAAAGTCAGATCAAGTGCATAGAAAAGATATAATGTACACATATGACACTGAGGATTCTAGCTCATTGTATAGTGAATAAAAAACTCTCCCTACTTGCCTCCACCTCTTGTGTATCTGCACAGTGGCTTCCCCACAAGAAATTGGCAGTAAGCCCAAAGAGTCATAATTAAATCAATGTGGATAGATTGCTCTCCCCAACGACACCCAGGCAGAGCTATAGCTTTATTAGGAAGCATTCAGCATTCATGATAGTGATCACGAGCATGTTACTGCTTAGGATATAATAAATATGGAAGCTAAGACACCCTGGATGCTTCAAGAGATATCAGAATGGCTTATCAACAGGGTTATATGTTTCTTGCAACTAAAGCAGAGGTAGGCTATTTCTGGCCCCAGGCTGGCCCCAGGACAGCATGTGGCCTCTGAGCCCCTTCTGTGTGGCATCAGAACATCCTCTACCCATATTTACTGAATACTAGTAACATAGTTTCACACCATTTTGAGCCAGGAAGCACACAGAAACTGTAGTGTTAAACCCACCATGGGCTTAGAATAGTTTAAGAAATAAAGAACCCGCACAAAATCCATTTCCCCAACTCAACAAAACAAAATCTAGCCCAACCCAATTTGCATCACTGCTTCATCTACTATGGTCCTAAGGTTACCAAAAAATATTAAGTGTGACCTGTTTTAAAGCTGCTTACAACAAGACAGGACTGATGGAGCACTCATGTGTGCGCTTCACAAGGATTCTATTTATATTTCTGATCCTAAGTCTTTCAGCTTTTTAAACAAAACAAAACAAAGTTCTAGCCCTCACTGCAGTGGAAACATGAGAGAGAGCTAGGAAGAAGATGGTACCTGCAAGTACTTCCAGCTCTGAAAGGCACAGCTCTTATTTTCTGTGCAGCTACCTGCCCCTCCCCTCAAATTCTCCAGTCATGTTCTCTTACCTATATATTCTTACTGCCCCTTGCTTATCCGTTCCTCTCTTCCTGCTGCCACACCGCTCCTTGACAAGAAATTCCAAATTTTGCAAAAACTCACACATCAGTTTCCAGAAAAGGCATGCAAATGAAAAATAAGCAGATTTGCATGCATCTTGTTGATTTGCATTATTTTTGAGAGCAAAAGTTGAATTTTCTTGCTGCACATAATGAACAGCCTTTCCTCCAGATACTGACAAACAACCACTGCCACAAACTAGAATGTTTGCTTGTGAAAGCTACAAGCATGCAAAAAGGGCTGGTCCAACTGGTACCTTGGGCTTCCAGCTTTTTCAAAGCTCTGATGTCCGTCTTGCTCAGCAGGTCAGGCACTTTAACTTTGGGAGGTCGGCCCCGTCCACGTTTCACTTTGGGCATTTCCTTAGCCTTGGCCTTCTCAGTATTCCGTGGGCGGCCACGTTTACCCGTGATGGCCTGGATACGTGAAGGGATTTCCTCAGGTGTCAATTTTACCCACTGCAAGCCCTGTGAAATGAAAAAAAGGATGCTGCAGATGTTTAAGCTTACACAGGTCGAGATCCCTTGTGCTGGCCATACTGGCTAGTGCTGATGGGAGCTGAAGTCCACAATACCTGGAGGGCACAGGGCAGATCCTCATAATCCACAGAAACAAATCCTTCCATACACACCCATAACAGATACTTTTGGTCTAGAAGTCAAAAACAGTTTTAGGGGAGAAGGAAGAGTGGACTAACAATGTGCTGCAAACTCAGAGTTTACTATGCCATTATGTCAGATACTATGCTTCAAGAGATACAGTTCTTCACAAGAATGTCCTCCCTTACTTAAAATATTGATACCAGGCCCTATGTAGTTACTCTCTTGTAAAAACTTCATTTGCACTTGGCCCCATGAGTGGATGCTGCATTTTGCCAGCACAACCCTGGCAGAAGGACAGATGCTAAGAAATCAAAAGGTGCCAGTGGTTCCTGGCAAATGCCTACTCTTGCAGAAATATCTACCTCAGATGTATCTCGCTCTTCAAAGAAATCTCCCACTGGCATTCGGGGACTGAAGCTGAAGTGTTCACGGCGGACGCTCTGCCCAACATTTCTGCTCAGGTACTGGTGGGAGAATAAACCACACAAAATGAGTGTCAATCAAGATCTTATACAGCACTTAGTTTCTTCTTAAGATGGAGGCTGTCTCTGAGGTGAACATGGTATCTTTGGACCTAATGAAATACTCCGAATCAGCATCCAGAGAAGCAGGCAGTCTAAACGTGCATGCTGGACATCATCAGCATATTATAACAGTTGAACAATCTTAAGTTCTTCTTGGTGCCTTGCAGGAAGAATTAAAAGACAGCAAAGCAAATCTTATTCCTAGACCAATGCTCCAGGCAGGAACTACATTCACATTCTGACAGAGAGGATGATGAAGGCAAGTTATATGATAAAAAAGGCAGAGGATGCAACACATTAGGGTTGAGAGTAATTGGAGTTTACGATGGGGAAATGGAGGAGCCTTGGACAACAGGAGGCCACAGTTTGAAACAGAGGATCAAAGAACAATAATAAAGTCAAGCAAACAAATAGTGCTGAATGTCATACTACCTTGTTCTTAAGCAGAGTTTTCTATACTGCAAAAGTTCATTAGCTGTTACCCAAATATAAGTCTGATGACAAATTACTCCTCAGGACTAACTGGGAAATAGCAATTTTGTTAATGGTGCCAGGCCAGGGAAGAAGAATCTGTAGATGTACATATTTGTCTTCTCTCTACAATACTAAACTTGCCTTTAGTTTTATCACTAAAACTAGAGAAGTGGTTGCTACAGCAAATGACTGAATGACTGAGGATCCATGATAAGAAAGGCAATCTGATACAATTTCTCTTTGCTTTGGTAATAGAGAAGAAAGAGGACTTTGGGCCAGAAAAAAGCAACATTACTCTCAGCAGACTAAATAAATGTTCAAGAATCATTTTAAAACTGTGCTGCAGAATAGTACATAAAATGGAAAAGTCACTTACAAAAGAAATCAGTCACCACTGCTCCCTGTCTGGGAAACATTTTTTTACCTTGATCACCTCTGGAAATTGCTTCATCCTCTTGCCACAGGGTCCATAGTACCAGGTTTCTCCCTGCCATCGGTTGCTCCCTTTCTTGATGCGCACCTCCCTTCGCCATCTGAGTACAAGAGTAGCCTATCAAAGACTAGAAACCTGCATCCTCACTCAGCAATATTATTTGCTGTGCAGGAACTAGCACCATTCAAAAGCAAAATCCTTTCCTGCCAGGAAAATGGGACTACCTACCCATGCTTCAAGGGGTAGCGCACCTCTTCTACTGTGGCTATTCTCCTTCTTGGAATATCACCTGATCAGAACAAACAACCATTACCAGTGCTATCAACTAAATTACCTTTAAAGGCAATGAAGGTGATTTACAGGCATAAAGAATTTACTTACTTTTGGTGGACACATTTAGTGCTGAAGCTTCTTTGCTGTCCCTGTCTATTATGGGTATAGGATTGCCTGGACAACTGCTCTTGACTGACTCTTCCAAAGAGGCACTTAGAGATTCTGGTTCAAGGGGTGCCTGTGAATCAAGAAACTCTGTGTCCTCTTGCCCTACTTCACTCACACCTGTCAGCTCCAGGGTGCTCTCTGTAGAAAAGAGAAGAAACAGTAAGTAGAAAGGCAGAGAGGAGAGGAATCAACACATTTTAGGAAACTGAAAATAGTTCATTGAGCATTGCAGGAAGTAAGTCATGCCTTAACTTCTACTGCATTCCTAGTCACTTAGTGGAATGCTATAAGCTGTTAACAGCATATAGTACTTGAGATATAGATCCCAAGTACTTAGCCTTGTCACCTAGGATCTATAAATACTTTCCCAAAATTCTATAAGGTTAAATTTGATTTCTCTCCTTCTAATTAATTTACTTCCTAACCATACCAAAAGTTTATAATCAGTCTGCACATATTTTGTTGAGTTCTTTCTCATTTATAGAGTTAAAATATTGTTCTCTGTCCCCAAAATTTGCAAAATAATTTAGCCTCTCCTTCCCCAGATCTATGCAATTTTTTTATCATTACTTGGAAGTATTCACCTCTGGATCCCACAACCCCTTTTACAAGCACTAAGCAAAAGATAATTGCTTGAAGAGAACAGTCTTCACTAGTCACCAAACATAGCAATTTCTTTAAGCATGGATCTTGCTCACCTTGCAAAACTGACTCTCCAAGAACAGGAGGCAAACTGGCACTTCCAAAAAGAGAGGTATCAGGCTGACTGTCATCTGCCAACAGGCTGAAGGAGTCAGAGTGGTTGAGAGACGGGCTGCCAGGACAATCCAAGGCAGAAATGTCAGGAGGGTCCTCCAGTGGAGACTTGCCACTCACAAGTTCAGATGTATCCATTTCATACAGATCTCCTGTCCCTGGGTCTACAAATAATAAATTTGTAAAGTTCTTACATGCTATCCAACCTAGCAATTTAATCCCAACAATATGTCTTTGCATCACTATCAATAGTTTAAATACTAAACATACATAGTGCTCTTTACATTTCTCTGTACAATTAGACCGGGCCTTAGAAACGCTGTACTAAAGAAATAATTTAAGGATATTTTAAAGAAATACCTTCGCTGTTTTAAAGAAAACAGACTGCAAGACTTGCCCAAGGCTACTCACACTTTAACATCCTAACCATTTGTTACACTGGCTTCCAAATCCCACCCATTGTACAACTTCTAAAAATCCATTTTAGGAAAGGAAAAAAGTTAGAGCCAGATAGAAAAGTATGGAAGTTAGCCTGTTAATAGCAACATTTAGATGAAGTATTCACATCTACTTCTACCTGACTGTACTACAAGATAAGTAAGCAGAGAGCAGAGGGATTAAGATGCTGGACTAGGAACTGGGACACTGTGGTTTCTAGTTGTCCCTTAGACGTGAAAGCTGGCTGGGTGACACTCTCTTTCAGCCCAATCCACCTCACAGTGTTGTTGTGGGGAAAATAGGAAGTGGGAATATTATTACGCCATCTTGAATTGAACAAAATAAAGGTAGGATATAAATCTAATAATAAATAAGCAGAATGTATTGCATGGATGGACAATCTACCTGAAGGAAAAGGCATACAAGTTCTTGGGTTGGAAACCATATATCCACATACTCATTGATATATACACGCCTCTACTTATTTACTCACTCAAAACACCACACTCAAAACATTTCTTCTCCCTTGTCCCCCTTTCTCCCATTGATCCCATGGAGATCACTTGTTTCCTGCTGCCATAAGCAGCAAAACAAACAAACAAACAAACAAACAGTAATTTGGTTCATATGAGTCACCTGATTAGATAATCATGTTAATCAGATTAGGTCAGCGGGGAGACTAGGCTTCATGATTCTAAACACAGCACTTTTTATAGCAGAAAATCTTATGTAGGTCTTTGGCCACCAATTTAAAGCAATATAGATTGTCCCTAAGGCACCTACTGAGTTAGCAGATACATGAAACAAGTACCGTAGAGGTGAAATCAGATTTTCTCAGCACAAATGGCTTTGGCCATACATGTAAGGGAATCTTTTCATATTCATTTAAAAATCAACAACCCAGGCTTTTTTTTTTCTCCAGTCCCTGGTGGAATTCCACAGTACAGTGGTACCTCTACTTACGAACTTAATCCGTTCCGTGACTCTGATCGCAAGTCGAGTTGGTCACAAGTCGAAGTAAATTTTCCCATAAGGTTCAATGTAATTACCGTTAATCCATTCTGGCGTCCGCGGACCACGCATCAGGGGCGGAAAATCGGCCGCTGACCATGCGGCAGGGCGGAAAAATGGCTGCGGACCACATGTCAGGGGCGGAAAAACGGTCACGGACCATGTGGAATGGGCGGAAAAATGGCCGCGGACCACGTGGAACGGGCGGAAAATGGCCGCGGACCACGTGGCACGGGCGGAAATGTCCGTGGATGTGGCACGGGTGGAAAAATGGCCGCGGACCATGCGGAACGGGCGGAAAATGGCCGCGGACCATGTGGAATGGGCGGAAAATGGCCGTGGATCCGGTTCGTAAGTTGAGGCGAGTTCGTAAGTAGAGGTAAATTTTTGGGGCTGGAGCTGATCGTATCTCGAAAAATTCGTAAGTAGGGGTGTTCGTAAGTAGAGGTACCACTGTATATATATTATAAAATAAGTTTACAATTTGGCTTACACATGAAAAATTCTACAAAAAAGGATGAGAAGTAACTTCATTTTCAAATTTATAAACTCAAGAAAATGTTGTATAAGAGAACAAATATGTGTTTAAACTTCTGATTTTTATAAGGCTATTATTTGTAAAGGAAGTAGATAAAGGAGCAATATTAAAAGCTGAAATATTTTGATTATCTCCAAAAGAGGTATCAAGTAGGACTTCCAGGGAAGAAATGGCGAACTGAAGATGGCTCTGTTGAGAGTGGAGCCGACGACCATGGCAGAATGAAGAGCTGGTGAGTGGACTGGCTCTTCAGGATTCCTCTCTGGAAAAGGAGAGGCCTTGGGATCACCCACAAGTGCTCCATACAGTTACTCCTTGCAAGGAGACTGCAAGACAGCAGTCTCCAGCAGGTTTAGAACTCTGGGTGATGAGGGAATGCCAGCTTCACCTAAACTGATGTTGGCGCCTTTATGGACACAGAGTTTGCATAGTCCCTTTTCTAATCACTTTTGGAAATTGCTTATTAACTGCCTTTCAGCTATTAGGAACCCTTGGAATGACAAATTTTATAGCACCAGGTGAGTTTCCTTCAATTCCTAGCAAAAGAAGTTTTAAATACAAGTTTAAGAATTTAAAACATTTCCCTCCCTCCCTTCCTCTTTCTTTTTTTGGAATAAAGACCAAAAGGGTGATTAGAACAAATAGTTTCCACAATATGATCTTGAACATCTACCTACCATTTTCAAGGAGAACATAAGGAAATATCAGGAATCTTGGGGCTTCTGGAGAAGAGATGGTGGACTGAAGATGACTCCGTGAAAAACAGAGCCAATGACTGCAATGGAATGAAGAGCCAGCTAGCAGACCGGCTCTTTGATAATTCCTCTCCAAACAAGGAGAGGACTTGAGATCTCCCACAAGCTCCAGACGGTTGGTCCTTGCAAGGAGACCACAAGACAGTGGTCTCCAGCGGGTTTAGAGCTCTGGGAAATGAGGGAATAGCCATCTTGCTCAAACCACGGTCAACGCCTTTGAAAGGACACTACGTTTGCATACTTCCTGTCAGGTTCAACCCAAGAATCACACAAGACAGTCCAGAACTCAGTACAGCTTCTTTATTTGCTAGCACCTAAGAGACAGAATCTTCTAGACTAACTCTAATTCCCCAACAAGAGCAACTATAACCATCAGGCCCTTAGGGAGGGGTCAGTCTCTTCCTCCTTACTTTTACACAGTCCAGCTGGGGGCTGAGGAGATGCTTGGAATGTCACTTCGCCCTCCCTGTAACCTTGAAGCTCCATTCCAGAATCCTCCCAGCTCATGCCTTCCATCATACTTCCTTTCTAATCACTTTCAGGAATTGCTTGTTAACTGCTTTTCAGCTATTAGGAACCTTTGGATCAACAAATTTTGTATTACCAGGTGAGTTTCCTTCAATCCTTAGCAGAAGAAGTTTTAACTATAAGTTTAAGAACTTAAAAAACAATTTTTTTTTGGAATAAACAACAAAAAGGTGATTGAAACTTTGATTTTAGAAAGCTACAAATAGACTAATATCTTGAAATAAGATTTTGAAATTAATTATAAGAATCTTTCCCGTGGGAAAATGCTGTTGTTCTGAATTCTTAAAAAAAAAAAAAATGATAGGATGGGACTTTCAAAGTTAGATACTAGAGGGAATCAGAAGGAACTAAAGATTACAATTAAAGAAGAACAGTTAAATTTGACTTGTTAACACAGAATGGAGCAAAATACTTTAACATTGGATGTAGTGAAGGATATTTGGACCCTGAAGTTACTTTTAAGAGTGTCTGCCATTACTGATTGACTGTTTAAAAGATGTTATGGAAGAGGAATAAATTTTACTGGATAAGACTGAGACTGATCTGAAAGTGGATTTAAAAATGACAGGCTACAAGAATGATATGGAAAAAGATGCTACACTAGATATACAAATGAAACCGGCTGATGTCTTAATAATTAAGAGGAATATACAAATAACAAACCAAAAAGAGTGATCTGGATAACTTTCCTATATTGGATTTAGACTTATTAAAGTTTTGAAGAATTTGTGAGAAGGGACAAAGAAAAAATGAAAAGAAATCAAGTTCTAGGACATTATTTGAAGGGATTAAAGATCAAGAAAAAAAAAAAAGTAAAAGGAAGGAATTTAAAGTTGGTTTATTTGATCAAGGTTAAAATAGATATGTTGTTATCTCTGGTAGCCTTTAATGCACTTTTGCTGATCAGGACTGAACCATGAGGTTTTAAGGATTTGTATATAGATAAGAGATGAGATATGGGAAGAAGAGATCATTTGTTGTATTTTAAGAGAAGGTGATAAGTTACTAAAATTGTTGATACTTGTGATGAAAGGGGAACTCATTTCTTTATATATTTCTTTTCTTTACTATATTCTTTTTTTTCTTTCTTTTCTATTTTTCTTTTTTCTTTTCTTCACTTTCTATTTTTTATTTTTATTCTTTTTAGTTTGTATTAATTTTTATCTTTTCAATTGTAATGTACAATAAAATTATTATTAGAAAAAAATGGTATCAAGCAGAGAAAGATGCTTACAATAATGACCTGGGGATGTATACATATTATCAACACTCTCAGTAATTTCCCCTATCTTAAGAGAATTCAAACAACTATTTGGCCCTAATAAGTTTTTATAACAGATAAACTGTTTAACGGCAGTTACTGGGAAATATATGGTTAGGATACTGTTTTTAAATATTAGGATACAAGATATAGTTAGGGTACTGATTTTAAATATGAGATAACACATGATCACTGAAGTTTACTGAAAAAAGATGTGATGTTACTGCGTATGTCTACAGATCAATTATAGTAATTTTAGATTTTAACCCAAAATGTATTTGCAGGTATTAGAATTATTACTGAATACTGGGGTGAGGTGGGGAGCATATGTGATAAATTAAAAAGAGAAAGAACACATAAAAATTAATGCATAAGTACCAATCTTCTCAAGTTAGGAAAGAAAAGCATAGCTAATACAGTGGTACCTCGGGTCACGAACGCTTCTGTTCACGACCAATTCGGGTCACGAATAGCACCGTTCACAAAATTTTGCTTCCGTTTGCGAACGCCGGATCGGGTGACGAACAGGATCCGCGGCCATTTTCCCTGCCGTGCCACGTGGTCATGGCTTCCTGTAGGGAGGGGGACTCTCCCTCCAAGCAATAACCGCCTCCCCACCCGCCTTCCTGTCCTCCACGCCAGAAGTCGCCTCGAGCAAGGTTAGCATTCTCTCTCTTCGTACTGTACTTTGTGTCATATTTTTGTGGTTAAAAAAAAAACAAACATATGGTTCAGAACGGATTAACCGTAATTACATTGAACCTTATGGGAAAATTTGATTCGGGTTGCGACCAGAGTCGCGGAACGAATTAAGTTCGTGACCCGAGGTACCACTGTATAAACTAATTAATATATATTAGCTTATATTATCGATTAATTAAGGTAAGAGATATTTGATACAACAACACTGCATATTGCGACTTCCCACATAGTTTTGCTTTCTTAAAACTTGTCATGTTTCATAGATTATGCTGGTAATATTTTGATATAATTCATAGCATTACTATCTATGTCTCTGACTTTATATTTGGTGTTGGAGAAAAATAATGGTGCTTTTGAGAAGGATCATATAAACAGGAGTAGCCAGACTATATTTGGTTAAACAATTGATTCTGCTTTTTCCTAGAATAGTAAAAGCACCAATGGGAACCATATGCAAAACATCAGCTTAGAAAGTATGTATTACTAGATTCAGAGTTAAGGAATACAGGGCAAATCTGAGGGCATCCCGGCCCAGTAATTAGGACTCAGTATCAGAACTAATGTCTGTTCTTTCATTCAAATCCATTCCTGGTTTCTCCCACAAAGTTTCTGAACCCTGTTTTTTCAAGGAGGGAAGAGAGTTTTTGCTGTGTTAACTGGAAATTAAAAAATCTTAGGTTGCTTTAATGAATCAGGTCTAATCAATGTGTTAAAACAGCCAATCTTTTTTCAGCCTTATGTGGAAGCCTGAAAAAAGATACCACTGCATTAAAAACATAATGCACTCATGCTTTTGTGATTCCAAAGCCCACTTCTGAATTAATTTCAAAGCACGCAAAGCCTTAGTAATTAATGTAAATCAGTTATAGATTTACTAGTACATCCTGATCTTCTCTACCCTGGTTTAGCAAGTCAAAAGGCAAGTTACTTAAAAGCAGCTATTAGAACTGGAGATTGTTTAAACATAAACTGTGGGCAGAAAAACAGAACTAGCTGTCAACCTTTTCTGTTCTAAATTTAGCTAGTCACCTACATCATGGTATTGCTCTCTTTCCATGTTTATAATTAAATAATAAAATTGGATTTTAAATCCATATGCATTGAACCAAGCCCCTGACACTGTGCAAAATGTAACTGAAGAACAAATTCACAAAGGAGACTGTGCTTCTACTGCTAGTCAACAGAATGTTTGCTTAAGCCTCTAGAATGAACAGCAATAAGATAGGAAAGAGCAAACTAACAGGTTTGAAGGGGGCTTGTTTATTTGTTGTTTTGTATATTGCTATCTAGGCCTAAATATAAGCATTTACATTTCCAAGAATAATGCTGCTGGAGAAACTGCACATCAGTGACAATGGTAGCAGACATTTAAATGAAAGTTATATCTAGACAAGGTAAGGTTTTCTTCTTTATCATTATTTACAGGCCTTAAGAGAAATTTTTTCAACATGTTTCCGCAAGGGTAGCCATGTTAATCATTTACAGCAATGTTAAAGTCACTGTGGTATTTTAGTCGTGCATCTGAAAGTTAATCCAGTTTACAACTGGATAACCTTGTACATCTCACAGTCCACTTCCCACCAGCAAAGTCCATGGAGTACTGCCATGATTGGTAAAACATAGGATACCCAGATCTCTGCAAAAGAGCTCTTGCACCTTGAATAGTAAAGAAGGGGAAATTTCAGCAAGTATAACAAACTACATTTGCTGAAATTCTGTCATTTACTTAAGATGTGGCAAACTTATATTTTTTTCATATTTTTTTTACTCTATAAGGACATGATTTCTAAGATTTGGAGGAAACCGTCAGGTCAAATCATACAGATACAAAAATGCAAAATTCCACCCATTTACCTCTGTCTAGTGACTCAAAAGGCTCCAAAGAGTCTTCCAGAGGAGGAGGGATCCGAGAAGCATCTTCAAGACAACCAGCCCCAGCATCAGGTTCCAAGACAGAGGCCTCTTGGCTAAGAGGCTCAACAACGGGAGAAGAACCATTGTAGCCACATATTTTCAACTCTATAGGGAATATTATTATTAAAAATGTCACACTGAACTTTCTAAATCATGATTTTAAAAATTATCTTTCACTTTAGGACTTGAGAAAACTTTAAAAATAAGCAGAATCTCACAGCAAACACATTTATATAGCATTTTAGACTAATCAAAGCACTTTTCATTCCTTATCTCAGTAATTCCGACCCTATGGCTTCATCTGCCTGGAAAAGATATTTTATCATTAATCTACAAATACTATTCATGTCCACGGTTCTTAACCAAACAAGATGAACAAAACTGGGCAATCCCTGGCCCAAGCAGTTTTCACAGTAACCTGCAATATAGATTTAAAAGAAGACCACAGTCCTTGGTAAGCCTGAAAACCATGTGACCCAGCCAAACTAGAAGTGCGTCAGGAAAAACAACGTATTACAGTAATCTGACTGCTGGTAGTCTATAACTAGGGCAAACAAATGATCATTGGGTTAATATTGTGAGAAAACATATTTCAAGGCCACACAGATGCCAAGATGGATATGCTACTACTACACTCAAGCATAGGAGCCACAGTCATTTATTTCTAGAAATACACATAAATAACTAGAAACTGAAGAAGTTAACAGTAAGCAAGGCTTGTACAGTACCTACTCTTCCAGCCTAAGGTGGAATTAATTATAAGGTATCACTGGCCTTATGACAAATCCAAATTTCAGCATGTCCTGAAATAAATATATTTCAATGGTAAGCAATCTGAATAAAAATTCTGAGAACCATTTGTGATTATACCTGGTTGTGCATTCTCCAGCTCCATACTGCCCAACAATCTGGTGCCATTTTCTGAAACTGTAGATGGTGGTTCTTTCACAGCCTCTTCATTGCTTGGCTCATCCTGCTGTGGTGAGAAATCCTGATTCCCTGAAGCAAGCATGGGAGAAGGCTGAGATGATGTGTAGAAGCTTGATGGGCCATTTTGTAGGATTTCAAAGTTCTGATCATCAGGGAACGAGTCGTAGAGCTCTGCTGAGTCAAAATTTAATCCTATGGTCCCTGGGGTGCCATTGGCCCAGAACTCTTGCCCACCACTTCCCCTCAGACTGGCGGTATGTCCAGGTGAGTTCTGCCGATTGTTCTCAAGGGTACCGTTCAATGGATATTGGGAGAACAGTGGACCATCTTTGAGGTTGTTGCCATTGCCAGAGGGAAACTGGGAGTAATTCCAGAGATAGTCATAGGGGTGATGGAGGTGAGAGTTGTTTGAGGAACGGGTCCCTGAAGTACTAGCATGAGATACAGTAGATAAGCCATTAACATTCATGTCTCCGTTTAAACCTGCCATGAGGAAAAGAAGAAAGAACAGAACAAATACTAGGAATAGTGACTGAGAGAAAGATTATCTTCATCTTTTAGGTCTGCTTCTTTTTCAAATTAGAACCAGCAAAATGAGATAAGACACAATAAAGTTGAACAGTCTGCTCCATTGATGCAAGTCAGTGTTTCCACACATTTTCCCAGGCCACATCATTTTCTGGCCATTTCCAACTCCATCCTTCTGTTTCTCCCACTATAGTTGCTTGAAGATATAAAAAAATGCATGGATACAATTGCCTTCTCATTCTCTTTCTTTTTACACTGAACTTTGAACCAAGAGTCATATCCATATTCCATGCACTTCTTCTGGCTCAATTTACTTTCTGCTATAGATATGCTTATCTCTGCAGTATACATTACAACAGGAAAAGGCTTTCCCACCTCTGTCACATAAAGAACAGTTAGAAAAGGTATTTTATCCTACTTTTATCTTGCACTAAAATGTTGTTGGGGGTGGAAGGTGTACTGAAAAAGAAACATTATAAAGGACATAGGCAAGGAGAAGAGTGATGAAGGCAGAGAGAACGAAAAAAGATTCTAAATTAATTTGGAAGGGGAAGAATAAGCACAACGTTTTTCATGTCATCTTCTAATTTCTAAAGTTTTGTCACATTCTATGTTGTGTTTTTGAGGATAACTATGAATGATAAAATATTTATTAAGTCTCCTGCTGTATGTAGCCACCTAGTATTGCTTCAGTATGGGAAAAGCTATAATCAAGCTGTTCTTTCTTAAGTTCTACCATTTTTTTCCTTGACAATTCATCCATAATCAGAATGGCTTCAGGATTGGACTAATCTTTATAGTACAGTACTTTATAATACAGCATTATTGGGAGGACATGAAACATTATTAAGCTTATTAAATAAGGAGGGAAAGTCAAAATAAACAGGAGCTAAAAAGATGCTCCCAATTAAGTTGGAAAGAAGGGCTCTGAGGAATGCCCAATTGATTCAAAGTTTGGCTCTGCCTTTCAAAATTAATGCCATAATCACCACCACACATTTATACCTATTGTAAGGTAATATGGCATTAAAGAGTCACACTCTAAATTGAGGGTGGCCAAACTTCTGTAAAGAAGTCCATGTTAATGGTAGGTAAGGTTAAGCAAAATAGTGGGAGTGGCCAACTGTTTTCTCTCTAATGTACTCTCTTCTCTCTGACAAGTGCTCTCTGTAGCTATTTTTCTACCCTTTTCTCATGAAACAGATTAGGTTAGACAGAAGTTTAAATCAGTTGTTTGAAGAAGGTTTTTAAAGTTATACTGACTAGTATAACTTTGAAGAAGGCTTTTAAAGTTATACTGACTAGTATAAGGTTATCTACCCTTATTACAGAAAGAACTGCAAAATGTTGCATTCTCCTGTACCATCAATAGCATTTAAAAGAGGAAAAGAGAGCCTGTTATAGGCCTCCTTCTGATTAAAATGCTGCACATCTAACCCACACTCTCCTTTTTTGAAATAGTTTGGGATTGTTTACCTTCTAGCAACAAGGCAAAAAGATAGCAGCAGCATTTCCAAACCTCTCAAAATAAGGTGGTGAACTTAAACATGTGCTGAAGGAAAAGTACATTTCATTAACAATTCTAGGATTCTATTCCCAGCACGCAGATTACCTTTAGAAATATTTTCAAAATAAACTAAAAAAAATCTTAGATCTAGATCCTTTTCTCCCCAACAATAAAATAGGAAAGCTCAGATTTTTTACATCAACTCTGCTACCTCCATGGATGTACGGATCCACAAAATCTTTCTTATTACTGTTATCCACCTCTATTAAGACTTCCTGAGACTCCCTTATGAACCCCACCTTTCATTGCAAAGTAGTAATTCTGCACAGAGAGAAACATAATCAGAACTATGCACCAAAAAGGGAAGGGTTGGCAGCATTAGCCACAGGACCATGTACAATCAAGGTTCCTGTCTACCATTAATAAATATCACAACAACAGTCCAGGTCCATTGGTCCTCACTTACTTTTGCCTTGCTGGGGGAAGTTCATAGGAGATCCATTTGTGTAGACATTGTCCCCTGAGGAAGGAGCAGGTTTCAGTCCTGAGGCAGCAGGTGAAGAGGGAAGGCCAGTGAAATTAAAATGGTTTGCCTCCATTTCTAAAACAAAAAGACATTCAACAAAGAGTTAAAAGGCAATACAAAGATGCATCCTAAGTGTGTGTCCGTATGCTGCATATACCACCTAGTTGGTGGATATGAGCAACAGTATGTTGGCTTGCATAGTAAATTAGAAACGCCAGCTTACACAGAATAACAGGAGCACGCCTGAGGTAAAACGGCTTTGGTAGTACTTTTGGCATACTTGCCCAAGTCTGCCAAAACTGACTGATACTGTACTTAGAGCTAGTAGACAATGCAGCATGGGGCACTGGTAACCTAACATACACCCTCTCTATCTTACTAAAAAAACATTAGATTGAAACCCCGATTGACAAAAGCCACATTGGACAGGCAGAAGTCAGTATCTATGGGCCTGTCTGGGCGATGAACACCTGGAATGAGTTTTAGCTATGTTTTTTCTTCTTGTTTCATGAATATGTCTTTAATATCTTTGGCTTATTCCTTAGTGCTGTTCTGTGCTCTGAATGTTGCTTATTCTTGAAACGATATATATTTATGTACTGTACGTACAAAGACACAGCTCTTCACAGGTATTTCCTTATACCACTTAAGCCACTCATTGGCCCAAACCAACAAAAATATTTAATATAATTATTTTATATGATTCCTTGTTCAAAATATTTCACAAACTTGTTCCCTAATCTTACAGGAAATGAACTTGTAGCATACATCAGTACTATTATTTTTACACTGTGGAAGGACAGAGGAAGAAAAGACTTGTCTCTCAAGGAAATCATGGCAAAGACATATTTGAATATTTTATTGTTGACTTATTCTCAAATGTCAATGCTAATGTGTAATACAAATAACTCCTAAACAAGTTCTTTTAATGTGATATTTGGGGACCAAACTTCTTTTTAAAATTGGTAAGAAACCATATTGCTATGTAGTATTGTTGAAATGGAGAACTGCGTCTATAGATTTCAACCCCTTCTATTATTTTACTGTTTAGGCTGATTGATGTCTCTTTCTAAGCCCCACGTACCAGCATGAGATGACAAAATATGTAAAAAATCCATATTGGGTGACACAAGCTTTACCAAACCTTCACCACTCCCATCTAGCTAATTACTTCTATTCCCAAGGGAAAGCAGATGAACTTTCACTGCAGCTCTACAGGAAAAAATAATCTCCTGTTACTTAAAATTAATACTTTAAATACTTTCACTTTTCAGAGAAGCCAGATAAAAATTTAACAGAAGACATAATCTGTTTTATACGTTCAGTGGGTCATCTCTCAAACATGCAATTCTATCCCACTGATGTAGGATCATTTTTTCTCCTATATCTTAAGGGGAAAATGCTCAAGGAAGACTTTTCAATTACTAAGGAAAGCAACACATGGCTGCAGTCCACTCTGACAATACAGGTAGTCCTCAGCTTATGTTTACTCATTCAGCGACCATTCAAAGTTACAGCAGCATTGAAAAAAATGGGACTTATGACCGGTCCTTGAAGTTCTGGCTGTTGCAACATTCTCACAGTCATGTGATTGTGATCCAGGCACTTGGGTGCCCAGCTTGCGATTATGATGTTGCAACAAGCTATGTCACATGATTCCCATTTGCGACCTTCCCTGCCGGCTTCCCAGAAGCAAAGCCACTGGGGAAGCTGGCAGGGAAGGTTGCAAATTGCCCCAGTTAAGTCGCTTCTGCTTTTTCTCCCAAAGAGCCTGCTACAGAGTATGATAGCAGGTTCACAATGTGTGCCAGCCATCCCGCAGCCTCTGCTGGCCCTCCTACACTACCTAGCACCCCCCTGCAGCCCCATGCTCCTTACCTGGCTCCCGCCTCTTCCCGCATACCAACACATGCATCCAGGGGTTATGATGGCAGCCAGGCTGCCAGGATTGCCATAGCTAAGTGATGTGGTCATATGATGTTGCACTTTACAGTCACATCGCTTAGCAACAGCAATCCTGGTCCCAATTGCCATTCATTGAATCAGAAACTTTGATTAGGAAGTTTTAACACATACATTCAAAGCTGGGTACAAAATTCACACGATATAGACACAGTTCAATTCACTATGTGCATTTTAAATCTTTAATAAATCTTTAATATTAAATAAAAATGCAATTTAAAAATTTCTAACATTTTATAATAACAATCCATGTGGCTAACTGAATTAATTTCTTGTGATGGACTGACATTTGTATTAGGAAATATACAAAGTAAACCAGCCTCAGAATTCATATAAAAGATTGTGGGTGATTTTCTTCAAAAATTAATTCTCAAGAACTTCAAGAAATTTAGTAATAAAATGTTTGCTTTGTCCTATGGCACTATAAGGATGGCTTATTGGAAAATCTCACTTCTTCCTCCTCCAAGAAACACAGCTAGGGTTTCCATGGTTTGGGTTTTTTACAGGACTGTCTGATAAGCTGCTCCTAGAAGTAAACATACACTAAGCTCTAAACAAGCCACAAACAGCTACTGTATTTTCTAGGATCTGATCAGTACATTAGGTACATTTCCAATAAGCTATTTTTATAGGTTATAAATCATCTAGCCATGCTTAATGACTTGAGAGTCACTGAAAGGGCTAGATAATCCAGAAAGTAACAAACTCAACAAGAAACTGATGCATTTGGTTAAGAGCCACAGCTATATTCTGAATTTAACAGCAACTTTAGAGCATGTTCTTATAGATATGCACTTCATTTATGACATGTTCTTAATTTATTTTAGAATCTGAATAATCAAACTATGGAAAAGAAATAATTGGAATAAAAAGCAAATCAGAGTCCCATTTCTTGGTTGCTTATTCAAATGACATGAGAGTCCACTTTACTCTTGCTAAAGATAATTTTTTCAGGAAGCAGCTCTTAGTGGTTAATGCTCTCAAGTACGAAGAGTATAATTAGAAAAGGCTTGTGATGAATCATGGGAATATCAGAACATTTTCTAAGTTGTAAAGAATGCACTCAATACTTCAGAAACATATCAGAAATATTCATAAATAACATATGCACACAGAAGCTAAGACTATATATGTTAGCATTAGTTTAAAAATAAAATGTTAATCAAAACAGAGTTTCTTCTCTTGAATCCTGCAGTGCACATAAGAGAATATACTTAATTTATTTTTTTACTTTATTAAAAGTAAAGTACATTGCAGTTCTGTCACCAATACCTCTAAAGCATTGTTCTACAGAAATCACAACAAATCAAAGAAGAAGAAAAAATTACTCTTTTTAAACTCTTTACAGACAGTTAAAGACATTGCACCACAACAATTTTATTAGAAGTTTAAAATTCAGTAAGATGGAGCTGCTTGAAATTTGGCAGAAATTCAAAAGTCTGAAAGTTAAAGGTTCAGCCACCACCGATATAGCCTTGTCATAGGACATCAAGTCCTATGGAGAATAATATAGTTTATCATTCTTGGTCTGATTCAGATTCAAATTCAAATAGGAGGAAATGGTCATTCAGATAACCAGATTAAAAATTATTTAAGGTTGTAATGATAACATCTCCAAAAATATATCTGTTTTTAGTAAAACCAGCTCTACTCTTGGCCATAAATTGTATTTGGGTCAGCAGATACGTATGAATGGTATACGCATTGGAAAAATGTTCTTGTTTATGTTTATACTGTAGGTGTTTCAAGGACCTGGGCTCTTAATGCTATGAGTTAAAAGGCATTTTGCAACTATTCCAACTTTTTCTCCTTATAGAACGAAAATTAATATTTTGTATTAAGAAAAAAAAGATGAAAAAAGCAGTGGGAAAATGCAAGAGGACTGCAGTTGCCTCAATATCTCTATGAATGGGGCAGGACACATGCATGAAAAAGCTTAATACAGCAACACCTAATGAGAATAATCCTGGGGAGGTTCTATCTATGTAGACACTAAGAGTTGACACTGACTTGATGGCACATAATCAATCAAACAAGGAGAAACGAGATCCTTCTTTCTACATACAAAAAAGTAACAGATAAAATAAAGGTTAAATGATATGTGCAAAATCAGTGCTAAACAGGATATGATTTCAGTTTTCAGACACCATTCCTTATAAATATAATTACTCTTTTTTGCTGCTATATTTACAAGCTATTTGTTAGAAAACAATGCTTTCACTCTATATGGTCTCATGGACTGAAAACAATTTGATGGCACATCATCATCATATATTGGAAAGCCACTATTTTTTAAAGAAACTGTCAGGCGATGTTTTGGGGGTAGGGCATTCCTTAATGTGGGGGTCATTATAGAGAAGCACCTACTTCTGACTTTTACCTCCTAATGTCACAGCAATTACTAGCAGAATTACCAGCAATTTCTCTTAGGATATTCTTACCAGACAGGTTGATTCTAGCAGCAGAAAGTGATACCACAGCACCAAGCTATGTAACTTTTATGAATCTCACAATCATTCTCTGTAATCTAGCAAATCATTTGTTAAAAGAGAGCCATGGGTGTCTTTCCTCTCCTGTTGTTTGCAATTGAAGTTCTTCTTTTCAAGATAACAACAGTCAAATTCCCCAAGCAGCTGAAAACATCACATGAATTATTTTAATCATAAGCCCAGGTTTCTAACAGAAAAATCTTAGAAACTTGGCGTGTAGATCTAATGGAGAGACAATAAACCAAGGTTTCAGGCAGGCAGTGGTCCCAGATGATTTCCACATACTGAGTATAAACTGGTTAGATATATGTTGGTGACCATCATTGGGAATGAACTAATTTGGGCAGAACCATATAGACTGAAAGTTTAGAGATAGAGCAAAGAGGCCTTCAGAACTGCAAGCTAGAAAGTAATATTAGGGTTCCAATGCTGGCAAAACACATTTCTGCTATGTGTAGTTCAAAGGCAGACTATTCCATATTGTTTAACTTGTTTCAAGAATTTTAGGAGTAATAATAGGTGTATAGTACATCATATTTTCCCCAAGACAGAGGAAACAGCAGCCATGACCATCTGTTGTGGAAAAATTTATACCTCACCTTTTAATGTTCTTAATTAAAACTCTTGTATCACAAGGATGCTGTTGGCAACAATAATGAAAACAGAATAAATATACTGTGACCCAAATATATCAAAATAAAAGAACAAAATGACAGAAAAATATGGGGAGAAAGGCCCATGTATTCTAGATTAAAATGATAAAGAAGGTTCTTCTTGTTGCTATATGGCAACTGAAAACTATATGTAGGAAAAGATAGGATTAGATATGGGCATTTCCTATGGCAGGCAGGGTTCACACCCAGTTCTAAAAAGTACTGAAAATCATCTGCACGTATGATGATGAACATGAAAAAAACAGTACACTTTTAAGTGCCCTTACCCACAGGAACAATCTTATGAGTATTTCATACACTCATAAGTATATGAAGGAGGGAAAGTGATAAGTGATTGAAAAGAGGAAAAAAACTTAAAGGGAGAAAACAAAAAATGTACAGCATTTTAGAATATATTTTTTCTTGCCAACCTGAAGTCAATTCATGTGATTGACCTAGTCTAAATAAATATTCCTTCACTGATTCAATAAATCTTGCATCAAGGAGCTTTTCTCTCATATTCACACACACCCTTCTATTCCTGCAATGTCATGCCAAGCTCTACCACCTAAACTAGGAAGCTTCTGTAACTGTAAAGAAAAGGGGGAAAAGGCAGCAACTAGAAAGAACAGAAGAAATATCCTTCCCACATCCCACTCTCTCTGTCAGGAATCCTCCAAGACTGTATTAAGGGCATCCTATGCCACTTACTGTTTCCCCTTCAAAAAGCAATGGATCATATCCTGACAATGTCCTGAGCCATAACATTGCTGTGCATATCCCTTTAAGGGCCAGGGTATCAGGAGAAAAAGCAGCTGCTGCTCCAGCACAGAGACAAGCTGGGCTGGAGCTGAAGTGAAGGGAGGTGCTAGAAAAGCATTGTAATTAAAGGGGAAGGCAGAATGGCTTGCTAGGAAAAAAAGCCAAGCAAAATGGTTGAATTAATTGTAGTCAACACAGGAAAAAAAGAGTTTAAAGGGGAGGGGTGTGGTTTCACAGAAACCACATATACACTCCAATAATACTGAGCAGCTGATAAGTCAAAGAGGCTTCATTTATCTCAAGACTATATTTCTTTTTTGACACCTGTAACAGTACATGTTTAAATATACAAGAAGAGTAGTAGTAAAAGCTTGATTGTTTAAAGAGGATTAAGGGATAACAACAACATATTTCTTTCACATAACATTTAACCCAAGTACAATTCTTTCCATGTACAGAGCAATGGCATTTGCAAGTAACTTAGATGAGGCATAGTCTTGTCTAGTCATAGCTTTTTCCATTCTTCATTAGTCTTTAACAAATGAATTATGGAGTTTACATATATTCATACTCACCCTCCAAAGAAACGAGGAATTGTGCCTAAAAGCTGGAGATTTCCTGACTTAAGTAGTCTGAATTTATTTTAATGTGCTCGGTTCTGCTGGAAAATCCTCAGACTCACCTTGAAATGTTCTGCTTTCCTGTTCTACCAAAATTAGCATTCTTTTAAAACAATGCATCACAGATGCATTTTAATTTAGAACTATATTTTAAAGGATCTGTTTGGCCTCACAAAAACCTAATGATCTTATCAGACTACAGAAAAATAAAGCTATGAAATGCCCATCAATTCCATGTCTAACAGGTATTTGACAATATCAGGTTTCTAACCAGAAAATGTACGGTGGACAATATTTTATTGAAGCTTTCCTTTTATGAAAGATGAGGAAGATCCTAGATTTATAACAGGAAGTCAGAACTTTCTAAAAAGTAATAATCAGCTATGGGCAAAGCAAGGCAATGCAACATCCAGGATGAAAAAGTACAGAATGAACATACAATTTTTCAGGCAGCAACTGTTCTCAGTCACTGTGAACTACTGAGTTCTTTATCTATTTAACTGGATCCTTTAAAAAAAAATCTCAAAAAGATGAACATCTTTTTTGTATCCTGTGGCTATGTATTTTTGTTGACTAGATGGAGCAAGGTGCAAGATTTTGAGCCCAATCTTTTTACTTTTCAAGATTTGGGAAAGAATTTCCCAATTTGGGGGGTGGGGGAGGCTGTTCAACTCATGCAAGTTCAAAAACTTAAGGCATCTAGTTTATTTGTCTTTATTTTTCAGAAGTCTGAAGAAGAAACAAGAGGATCCACTCTTTTAGATCTGATGCCAATCAATAGGGAAAAGCACACAGAAAAGGTAAAAAGCAGTGAGAACTTTGAGAGGAAGTGACCATGTCATCTTTGGTTCAGGACATTACAGAAAGACAAACTGGAACCTAGTCAGATACTGTATTCGCATTTAGTGAATTTCAACAAGCTTAGAAAAGTACTAGATAAGATCTCATGGATAGAAGTCCTCAGGTGAAAGGGAGTGCAGGATGGTTGGGAACTTCTCAAAAATAAAATACTGAAAGTATAGTCACATACTAATCTAATGAGTGCTATAAAAAAGAGGAAATTTGGGAAACCATTGTGGATGCAAAGGGAGTTTCATCTGACCTAATGGTTAAAAAGAAAATGGAAGATGGGAAATGGGAAATGGGAAATGGAAAGGAAATGGGAGGTAGGTGTAATAAGGAAGGTGTAGACCAGACAAAGATGGTGAGGAGAGGGGGAAGAAATATCTTAGAAGTCAGTATCAAGATTTATCTTGACAAGCTGAAACAGTGAGTAGAAGCCAGTAAGATGAATGTCAACAGAGACAAATGCAAAATCCTACATTGGATAGGAAAAACCAGAGGCATCAGTATTGGATGGGGGAACACCATACTGGGTAGCAGAGCATGTAAAAAGGGTCTTTGCTATCTTGGTGGACTGCAAGCTGAACATGAGTCAATAGTGTAATGCAGTTGCAAAAGCACCAAATGCAATTCTAAGTTGCATCAACAGTCGGTCAGACTGTATCTAGAATATTGTGTTTAAATTTTAGGAAGAACACTGAGAAACTGGAATATATCAAGAAGAGAACAACCAAAATAATAGAATGCTTGGAAGGTAAACATATGAGGAACAGTTGGTATGTTTAGCCTGGAAAAACTACAAGACGTAATAGTTATCTTCAGTTATAAGAAGGCATCTCATGTAGAAGACAGGACAGAATTGTTCAAAGTTCTTCAAGAAGACAAGGAACAATGGATCTAAATTATAAGGAAGGAGATTTTGGTTGGACCTCAGGAAAAATTTCCTAACTGTAAGAGTGTTCAACAATGGAAGAGATTGGAGATGGTAAATTCTTCTCCACTGGAGGTGTTTAAACAATAGCTAGGACAAACATCAGCAACCTCCTTCTGCATAGGAGCCAGAGGCTATGCTGCTGCCACTGCCATTTCTTCCTCCTCCACCTCACAGCTTGCTCTAACCAGCACCAGGTGGGGGACTTGTTGCTCCACCTATGCCAAGGCAGCTCCAAAATGGCCATCCGAGGTGGTGAGCTCTTCCAACTCTGATTATGATTTGAACTTCCTGCCAAAAATCACACCACAAAGCTACAAAAAAAAGGGGGGGGGTTAGATCATGTGGGTCCTTCCATCTCTACTTCAAAATATAGGCTCAATTTAATTTTCAAGGAATGAAAAATAAGGAATCAAGGAAAGTTCCTTAACTACAGCACACATAATTTGCCATTGTTAAAAAATAATCCTTTAAGTCAGGGTTTCTCAACCTTAGCAACTTTAAGATGTGTGGGCTTCAAGTCACTGGGGAATTCTGGGAGTTGAAGCCCACACATCTTAAAGTTGCTAAGGTTGAGAAACCCTGCTGTAAGTTTTTGCCTCACAAAACCAATTCACTTGAAAATGCTAGGTGAAACAAGTAACCAGGAATGGTCTACCAACAACTATCTAGGAAGAAGTTGCTTACTCTAGGCCAGTATTTTCTCATCCAATAGCATGCATACCCGTAATGATAAACAGAAGTAATACAACTCCCCTGCACAAGACTGTGATAAGCCAGGTAGAAAAGAAGGGCAGAGCTGCCATTCTCTAGTCACATGGTAAAGGAAAAAGAACTAAGCATCCTGGCCAAACCAGACTGAGAAGTTTGGGTTTAAGAGCCAGAACAAAGTAAAATAAAGTAATTGTATGGTAGCTTTCATTTGGATTTTGGTTAGGACATAAGGGAAGATTAGTCCAACAATAGCAAACACTGCTTCAGTTAGCTCTCACTCATTAATGTACAATTATGGTAGCACTGTCAGCAGTATTATTGAATTTTTCACATCAAAACTTAAACATGTATATTAATACTGGTCTATGACCATAATAAAGATTTGATTTGATTAAACATGTATGTCCTTCTCAAGGAAGCGGGCTTTTTGTTTCTATCATGGTGGGACTCAGATTGATACAATGATTGTCGGGTTTAAGAAATGAAAGGGTGAGACCCATTATGCCAGACAATTTATGGCATAAAGAACTGTCCTATATACAGGTAGTCATCACTTAGCGACCACAATTGAGACCAGCAACTCCGTCAGTAAGTGCCATGGTTGCTAAACAGAAAATCATGTGATCGCAACAGACTTATGTCACTTCCCATTGGTTGTTAAGCGAAACATCACATGACCATGACTTACAGTTTTATTTCTGCATTCCCCATTAACTCTGCTTCTTGTAAGCCAGTTGGGAAGCATGTAAATAGCGATCAAGTGACCATGGGACACTGTAACGGTCGTAAATGCAAAGTTTGGTCACAAAGTTTTTTTACACTGTTGTAACTCTGAATGGTCGCTAAATGAGGCAGTCAGTAAACAAGGATTACCTGTATTAAAGTTTGCCTTGAAATCCTTTAACAATACAAGTGAGGTCAACAATATCCAGAAAAGAAAAGAAAATCTGTACTGATATCTTGGCTTTAGCATTTCTTTCTAAAGGTATTTGCCTGGTAAAGAAGAAATGTTGTCTCTTCAGAACCATGCAAAATCTTTTTCCCTGGTATTTTTAAACTGAATTTATCAGAATAAGCTGCTTATTATAATTATTATGAATTTTATTCATATTATGAAAATATATTATGAATATAATTATTATGAATTTTAATTTTTAGTAAAACATGTTATCTCTTCAGCCCATGAAGCCAGGAAGGTCTGCTCCAAAAGCTCCAGCACATTTACCTCAAAGGTCCAGTTATAAAAAACTCCACAGGCATAAATCTATTGATGATCCTACTGATGAATAGAAGAGTCTTTAAATCTCTTGAAACTATTCCTCAGGCTGACAAAACCATTTTTTCCTTTGCTGAAAAATGAAAAAAAATGCTGGAGGGAAAAAAGTATTTTTTCTCCAAACACTACCTGCCCTAACGGATATAACTCTTTCCATGCAAGACCATTTACATGCATTCATATATTCCCAGCTACTCCCGGGATTTGTGCATTGAAGAGCAGATGTAAAGTATTAAAACTGTAATAATGCATAAAAAAGGATATGGTTTAGTTACTACGAAGTACAAACTCCTTATCTAGCCTACAGCCCAGGTATTCTTTGAAAGTCCATCCAAATCCTAACCAGGCTTGACTCTGCTTAGCTTCTGAAATCAGACTAAGTCAAGGTCAGTCAGGTGCTGCCACCTGCTGAGACATCAATGAAAGGGTACAGTATCTCTTCACTTCAAATGTTGGTAAATTATTTAAAGTCTAAAAAGTATATTCTTTATTGAAAATCATTTTAATGTCTGTGCAACTTCAAAGCTATATTTATGCAAGGATATCTTCCTCTGCCTTAAAAACTACTCAGAATAGGATGCCATGAGAAAATATTTATGTGTGAGAAAAACATAGTAAGTAGTTAATTCTTTTAAATTTAATTTTAGTACAAGTGTTGAAAGGTATACATGAATACTTGAAAGGGTTGGTGTCTCTGAGCAAGTCCATAGATATGGATCACACTGTAGGATTTGCCATTTTGCTAGATTAAATTATATGCATACGACTGCCTGTTTAAACCTCATGTAATGTTTTAAAGGGTGATATCCTCAAACTGCAGGAATTTTATTTATTTATTTTATTATATTTGGCTTCTGGGGAACAGGGATAATCTAACCAAGGAGCTTAGGGAAAGCCGTGAACTGAAACCATATCTGATTAAAAGGAACATTTCAAAAGCAACAAACACAGCTGCCATTTCCAGGCCACTTCCTGCAAGGATGGGGGAGGGAGCAGAAGAAGAGGATTGTTTGCATCAAGGTTCAACACACATGCTTCAGCAAGGGAAAACAGCAGCTCTGAGCATTCATTCACCCCAGAGCCAGTTACGGTGTTTCACTATGCTTGCATCCCACCTCCACACACACAAAAGGCTCTCTCAGCCTTAGCCATTATCTGCCTGAACTATTCTCTCAGTCTCCTAAAACAGATATTTTTTGCTTTTCCAATAATTTAAGAGATTGCCACTAAATATCATCTCACATTATCTACATGCAAGACTATTTCTCATACACATACTACGCCCCTGGAAAACGGAGATCCCCGGCATCAGAATGCACCTCCCCCACTAGGTATGCCAAGGATGGTGCCAGAATCTCCAGCTCTGCTACAGTCAAGAAAGCTAGGTTCTTTCTCATATGCCCAGCAAAAGAGCTCCTCTTGCCAGCACCAATCACACTCGAGTTAGCAACGGATGCCTATCAGCCAATACAGAAGCTCCGAGTCCCGTGTCTTGCTCTTTACCTGTATCTCTTTTCCAAAGCCATTTTCTTCGCAAGCTGCCTCACCAGGGAAGGATCCCTGAGAGGTAGTTAAGATTCCTCGGCTGGGTCACGTCCTGCCCTCACCTAAGAAAGTCTTCCTAACCCCGTCGGATGTGATACAAGGCGCTCTTCCCACATCCCCAGGAGCCTGTATATATGGCCTCTCTCCCCGCCCTCGGAGACCCGCAGACCTCCTCCTTTCTTTAAAAGCAGCGAAAGGACGGGGGTTCTTCGCTCGCGCCCAAAACTCTCCGCTCGAGGCCAACTACTCCACGGGCCTCCCCCACAAACGTGCGGAACCCCCCCCCAACTTTCCGAGGCTCCCCGCCCCACAGGCGAGGCTGCTGCGGTTGATAATTACACATTTCTCGCCTTTTTTCCACCACCAGGCCAGGCCTCCCGGCCGGCTTCCCATCATTCTCCGCCGCCGAGCCTCTCTCTCGCTCACCCCAAAGCTCTCCAGCCACCCTTCCCACCGTCCCCAAGAACCGCGCCTGCCCAGCGTCCCCCGTCGCCCTTTAACACGGGAGAAGCGTAGCCGCCCTTACTCCACCCCCCAACCCCCACCCGGCTGGGCTTTCCCACGAAAACGCCTCGCACCGGCTCCTTCCCCGGGAGGGCGGCTCTCGGCCGGGCGCTCTCCTCCCCACCCCTGGGGGGCGGCCGCCAGGACTTCCCCTCCCGCCGGGGCCATTACGGCTCTCCCCTCACACCCCGATCCCCCGCGCCTTTCCTCGCCGCCCGAGCGGGGCTAGGACGGACCTCTTTCCCGGCAATCGCCAGACCCCTCGCCGCCTCCGCCGAAGTAGCGCTGCTGCTGCTGCTCCTCCTCAGGGAGTCGGGCCCAAACTTCCCTCCTTCACTTCCCCTCAGAAAAAACGGGGCCGCGTCCCAGGCGCCCCGCGGCCTCCTGGAGGAGCTCTCCTCCCTCACCTGTGGGAGGTGTCAGCCGGCTCCCCTCACATGGCCCGCCGAGGAGCGGGGTCGGGCCCTGCGGGGCAACCTGGCCGTGGCCGGCGAGCGGAAGGGGCCGCCGGCCGAGGCGAGCGCAGGCAGAGGCAGGCCGGAGCCAGGCCAGGCGGCCGCTGTCGTTGTTGCCCTCCTCGTCGTCGTCCCTTGCCAGGAAGCCAAGCCAGCCTGCGAAGGACCGAGAGAGCGCCGGGACGACGGTCGACGGCAGCCGCCACCGCCGCCGGGTCCTAGCGCCCGGCCGCGAGAGCGCTGCCGACGGCGGAGTGGGAGGCGCGAGCGCCGCCACCGCCGCCAGAAGAGACGCGCAGCCGAGAGGAAGAGCGAGTCGACCCGAGATCGCCCTCCCTGTGCTAAAGCGAAGCTGCTGAGGCGGAGGAAGCTCTGCAAAGAGTACAAAGATAAGAAGCTGTACTTTCTTCTGCGAGGAGGCGGCGGCGGCGTGGGGATTGGGATTGCCGGTGGAGGTGAGTCTAAGGCTACGGAAGCTTGCGGGTTCAGCGCATGCTCTGCATGCGCACGTATAAAGTTACACGCTTCTCCAGTTAGGGCTGGGCTTGGGAAGGAACCTGGCATCAAACTCGGGGCGGCCTTTGCCATGAAATACGACGGAGGATCAGTAGTCTGAGGCAACTTCAGTTCACGTTCTAGACTTGGGAAGGGTGTTGCTTTGTGATTAAGGCACCCGGGATACGGTTCTCCATTGCCTCACTGTATTTCACAACAGATAGATCAGGATGATAGATAGGAACTCGATGGGCCATACAGTGGCTGAGGACCTAAACCAGCACTTCCTTGACCCATGCCAACATTGTGTCCTGCAAAACCTGATTCCAAACACTGCCAGGTCATCAAAGGATAAGAAATAGAGTACTGTAATGCATTTGCCTGCACAGACCATCAGGCTAGCTTCAATGTGAAGCATCTTGCAGGAAGTGTGGAAATGCATGTTCTTAAAAGCAATTGCTTGGGAAAGGGTTAGGGTTAAGGCCAGGAAGGGCTTAATTTGAAACAGAGAAGCACAGTAATTAGGAAGATGATAGATCAGGTGACTCACTATATGACACCAGTCCTTTGATTTTACAGATGCATGATTGTCATACAATGAACTTATATTGATGTAAGTTGATGCAATAATGAAAAGGAAAGGATATCATAGGAGGCTTACATTTATGGCATAGAGACATGCTAGAATGGGTTTCTAGGGACCAAGGGTGTTTGGTAGAATGGTGGCTATCAGACAGTGGGCAACAGACTGCATAACGCTCACCACCACTAAAGAAAATCCCTTAAACAGAAAAAGGAAAAAGGCATACAAGATGGTATGAATACAAGGGGGCGGGGGAATGGCTCCTGGCCTGATCTGTGACTGTATCAAAGTAAGAACATGATGCCATCACAATGAAACAAATTATTCATGGAAAATGCAGAGATATTCTTGGAGGTTAAGATTGTATGGCCATGGGCCTTTGGCTACCCTGTAGCCTGTTTTGGGGATGAGTATGGAGGTATGTATATTCCATTTAATATGGCATTTACTATTTATTATTTTTATTATTTATTTTATTTGTCAGAGAATCTGGAACTGTAGTAACCGGAAGAACACAAGGAGTATGAGTGCATATAGAGATATACAAACTGGTGGAGCTGGGGAACAAGCACCCTGGGAGAGAGCTGTTAACATGAGGATTTAAATTTAACAGCAAGTCTCTAGTGTGACCATTCCTAATCTATACAAATGAAAGGGGATGGTAAAGAATAAGGCAACTGCTGCTAACACACCCTAGGCGCTATTTGCTCTTGTGCTTCATCTTTAGTTTAGGAATAGTGGAATATTCTCTGCTGCATTATCAGAGCTCTCTCTAGATGCCATAAAAGAAACAGAATTGTATGCTTTTACCTTCTTAAAAACTAGGGTAGGAATCTGTGAAACTCTCCTCCCAATGTTACCAAGCTTTGTTTCCATACTGACAATGCTGGCTGGGGGGACCTGGGAGTGCCCAAGGTTCATCTGCTGGTCAAGGAGACAGAAAACCAGCAGTTCTAAGTAGCCACTGCTATAAACCTGTAGATGGCCAATTCTATTATTTAGAAGTCAGTGGAATATATGGCTCTCAGTCAGTCCTAATTATACTCTAACATCTGGTTTGTGTTTTTAGTTAATCTATTCTACTGTAAGAACATAGGAGTACATCTGGATTGAACCAAGTGTCCATCCATTCCAGCAACAGTATCCAGCTATATGTTTTTAGGACAACCCACACATTGTTAGATTCCCCATCCCCAAGACTACATATTTCAATCTATCTTTGATACTTCTAATTTCCTTCGAAAGCTACTGGCCTTCACTGGTTCATGTAGCAGCAAATTCTATGTTTAAGTATATAGCCAATGAAAATTCTTCTTAGCTCTGTGTGTGTGTGTGTGTGTGTGTCCATCCATCCGTCTGTCTGTCTGCACCTTTGAGTCAATCTTGTCTCCTGGAAACTGCTTGGACAAGTCCATGCAGTCTTCTAGACAACTCTTTCAGAAGTGCTTTGCCATTGCCTTCTTTGTAGCACTGAGAAAGAGGGACTGGCCCAAAGTCACCCAGCTGGCTTCATGTCTAAGGCAAGACTAGAATTTAGAGTCTCCTGGTTTCTAGTCCAGTGTCTTTAACCACTACACAGAACTGGCTCTCCTTCATAGCATTATTAAGAGGAAGATCTCTAAAAATAATTGTCTGGATGGAAGGTATAGGTAGCTGTGTTGGCCCATGAGCAGCCAATCCAAAAACAGCAAAGGGGTCATAGCTATTTTTGGATCAGCTGAAGTAACACAATCATTCACAGTATTATAGCATTTTTGTTGCTTCAAATAAAGCAAGGGTAGGCAACATTATGCCCTTCAGGTGTTTAATACTACAGCTCCCACAACCTTTTATAATTGGTCACGTTGATTTGGGCAGATGGGAGCTGAAGTCCAAAACAAAATGGATATCAGGTTACCTTCTGCTATGGTAAAGATAGAACTCAGTTGTTTTTTTAATGACTAAATGCAGCTGTGTTATACAAAGTCAGCACAAGAGTTGTCTACTTTGACTGGGAGCAATTTTTCTGGTAGAGCTTTTATCATGTGTTTACCATGATATTTTCTACAAGAGATCTAACAGACCTTATGTGTAGCTGTGGTTCCTCTATGTTATTTTATTAATGCAAGACAGTATTCCTAAACCTGGTGCTTTTCAGATGTGCTGAACTAACTTGATAATGCCCAACTGACATGGAGGGGAATTACAGGATGGATCCAGTCTGAGAAAGGCTTATGCAATACATTGCTGTACTTCACTTGTGCAATCTATTTCTTCCTGGTGCACTGCTCTCTATTAATACTAGCAATACTTTCGTAATGATGGAAATGGAAAAATTGTAGCTGACAACCATTTGTGTTTTTCTCTCATTAACAGGAGGGGGGGGGGAATCAAAACATGTCCCTTGCAGACCCTTACTCTTCCAGCCACCTGGATTTCCTCATCCACAAATTCTCCTATATTTTTTTTAAAAAGCAAATGAGGGAGTTAAATTCTCCTTACAGAGCCCCAGGTTCTAAAAATATAAGACCTCTAATCCCAGTTTTGTGGATGTCTGGTTTACTTTATGGCATAACAATCCATAGCATTAAAACCATTCACAAGCTTGAGGAGCAGGGGCTAATAGATCGGTTAGGACAGAGCTATACAGAACCCTTTTTGACAAGCCCACACAATGAGAGGCATGTATGTTGGACTGCAAGAGCAGCAGCTTCCCCATACAGATGCCAACTGCCAAGTTCAGTTTTCCCAGATGCTTGTGGTGTGAGGAGACTGGAACTGCCACAACTCACCCACCCCTCCTTTCTGAGATGCAGAAGCTGACGCCAACAATGCCCACAAAATACATCTCTTGTGGCTGCAGGAAAAAACTGAACCAAAGGGCGGGGGAAGGAATCAGAGGGCAGCTGGAGGACACAGGGAAAGCACAAATGTAAAAATCCCACTAGCAAATGGAAGAGTGGAAGAAACACACATGCTTGGACCCTGTCCAGAGAGTGAAATGGGGAAAATCTAGAATCTATAGGAAGTGAGACCCAGATACTGAGGAACTGGGAGAAAATGAAGCAGAACGTATCTTCCTCAGTTCCCACTTCCCTCCATTCTATGCTGAATCCAGCTGGTTGAGTCAGCCAGACACAGCAAAACAACTCATTATTGTTATCTTCCCTCAGCTCAGCCTCCCACCTCATATACTGAAAGCCACTTATTAATTAACCACTATTAACTATTTATCTACACTCTGCAGTTGGGGAAATAAAAGCACATGAAGCTCTGCTCTCATGTAAGTCAGCAGAGGAGAATACATCATGGCCAAGCAGTGTTACATGCTCTCATAGCATGTTTGCATTGGCTCTTCTGTCTCCCGTAAAAGCAGCAATGTGCTTTTAAAACCCATAAAGCTGGCTTCGAGCATTTACAGCCAAGAAGCATACTTTCCCTCTGAAGAACCTGCCCATTCCCCATTGTCATTGGAAGCCATTTCTGCCATAAAAAGCTTAAATATCCTTCATATCATTGTAGCTTATGTCAGGTTTGTATCCAAAGATTTGATGTCAAGAAGGCAGGCAGGCTAGCCGTCCTGAAGAGGACAACCGCTACCCTCAGCATTTAAAGTAATATCACAGACTACCCATACAGATACATTTTCTATTCCATAAAACATGGAAGATTATAATTGCTAAACCTATATTGTAACTATCAAACCTGTCAGGATCATAATGCATTGGTTAAAAACTTTAATAAAGCTACTGGCAACTTCACTTATGCTTCTGCAAAATAAATGGCTTGAGGCTTGTATGCTTAGAACTGCAGTGAGACTACTTGATAAGCAGTGGGATACACCTCTGGATGGATAAGAAAGGAACAGCTAACATCCTGTTCCAATCAATGTTAATGCCCTACACATCTGCCCAAAATGCAGTACAACAGAACGTTGGTATGAAGCCCCATCATTTTCCCACAAGGCCTCCTTCTATTTGCTGAATATGTAAGGGGAAGCTGAAGGATTTCAGTGCTGTGGGAAAGGAAGCCAACATGCAAATATTAGATGCATAGATTTCAAGACAAACACATCAGCTTTTAGATTTGAAATACAGATACATGAGCAAATCTATTAAATGCATTTTAACACATATATTCCTTAAATGTTTATACTTCCTAAGGACTTGATGGACAAATGAAGTTTCAGTTACAGTACAGGAATTCAGCTTCTCAAAAATACAATATTGTCTGCTTACTAAAGACATGTATCAGGCCAGCACAGAATATCTAATTACATAGAGTCCTAATGACTTTGCAGACTGGAAAACAAGGGTCTTCTAATCACTTTAGGAACTCTAGCCTAAACCAAAATCTGACGACTTCTGCTCCATCAGGGCAGTTATTGTAATCTATGATGAAAGCATGCTGGCTCATCTTCCAACCTGCAGCTAAGCCTGCTTGCAGCTATTTTCCAGTTTGTCCAGCATTTTCTGAGCCAGACTCTCTGTGGGAGTGCATCAGGCAAACCCATTAACCAAGAGCTGCAATCCCAATGAGTAGAAGAGAGGCTTTCCCTGCCCTGTTTGCTGGAAGCAAAAGTAGGTTATAGTGTGTTGCAGGAACCTTTTTGTGCACTCAAGCATAGGGTGGGGGATATAATGGATCTGAGACACTGTCTGACAAGGAAATATAAAGCCAACCCCCTAATGTTTAGATAGAAGTAAAATGGGTGTTCATTTGCCAGCACTTTTCCTTGGAAAAATACTTGGTTCTTACAGGAATTGAATTCTATTTATTTGGGGTTTTTGTTTTTGTTTTTGTTTTGTTTTCTAAGTTCAGGAAATCTGCCTAGGAACTATCCAGAAATACTAGAATCAAATAACTAAATAATTGCTTCACAACTGACAAACTGCTGTCCCTCAGCGCCCCCTTGCGTAGTATAAGGATACTTATGTCCTCCCACACAAACTTGATGTAAACTGAGTTAATATATGTGAGAAGCAGAGTATTATGGTAAAGTTGGATCTGAATACAAATTCTTACTCGGGTATAAAACATACTGGGTAACTTTGGACAAGTCAGATCCAGTCAGATTTGGCCCACACTTTGCTAACAGCCTGCCTTAACTATTGCAACATGTATTATATGGATCTATCCTTGAAAAGTGTCTGGAAGTTGCAAGCAACTAGGCTGCTAAAAGATGCAAGGTACAAGGTTCATATGATGTCACCACAGAAAGATCTACCCTGGTTGCCAGATGATAACCATGCACAAATTAAGGTATTTGTATTGACTTTATAACGCCCTAAAATGATCAGGGCAACTATCTGAAGGACTGCTATTCCCTTTTCAAATCTGTCCAGTCGTCAGGATCTGCAGGAGAGGCACTTCTGAAGATGCTCCTGCTGTCAGAGGCTTGTCTATATCACACATAGGAGCAGGCCTTCTTTAACATTGGTCCAAGGGTGCAGAATGTACCATATTTAAGGAGTTTTGTCTGGACCCTTTTTCTGTGTTTGGAAAATCTCTAAAGATGCAACTTTTAATCAGCCTCTTAATTGTTAATTGGTTTTCATATTATAGCAGTACTTAATCTTTTAATATTAGTTAATCTTTTGTGTATTTTTGCAAACTTGTGAATTGCTGTGAGTACTTGTCTGAGGAGAAAAACAGTATAAATTGAATTAATGGATAAATAAATACATTCTTGCTCTGACCTACCTTATAGGTTGTTAAGATGATGAAATGTACATTATTTTGGGGGGTTTTTTAAAGTCAAAACCAAGATGCAACAGTGACAAATTTGAAGTGAAATAATACGTGGTGAATATCTCCTCCATGGTGATTTTATCCCTTTGCTCTGCTTCCTTCATTTATCACTCCAGCCTCCAGAGATCTGCATCTAAGAACCCTAAACTTAGTTTTTATGCACCTCTCTCTCACATAACACCATCAGGTTCACTGCACGTTCTTTTTAGTCCGATAAAATACTGCGCTGATATGGTTCCTGTGTAGAAAATGTATGGTTTTACTTTTCATAGCAGAAAAGGAGAAAGTAAAAGCAGGAGTTCATGATGTGTATACCATAAGATACTAGTGGATCATGGCACAACATTGCTGTTGGTTAGGAAGTTGTTGAAAACCTAAAGGCTTGCGCTACTGGGAGTAGCAGCACCATTTGCAAATTCATTAAACATCAGAAAAGGAAAGTCAGCATCTATCAGCCTCTCTGTATGTCCTTGTAACTTACACAACTATAGGCTTTTTATACATTCCAAACATATAGAGGTTTTTGTATATAGATTTTCCTTTGCAGATGCCCACACATCTGCTACATAAACATTCAGAGTAGCAGCACTGTGGCAACCATAGAGACTGAGTAACAGCATGAATCCACAGTGCAATTCTATGAAAGAACCTATTGTGTTAAGTAGGAGAGTTGAAGTTTGTGTGTGTGTGTGTGAGAGAGAGAGAGAGAGAGATGGAACTAACTTTTCAAAATAAAATATGAAACCAATTCCTTATAACAGTGGAGATAGGGAGCCATTGTTTAGACTGATTCTTCCTTTCCTCTCCTTCCACTACAATCACAAACTAAAATCTATACAGGGTACCAAGTTGAAAAAAAATGATCTTTGGAATTCCAAAGATCTGTATGAATAGGACCTCTGCCAATGGATGAGTCTGCTTCTAGACAGGAGTATCCTATAAATCCATTCACCAGCAATAGCCTCTGTCCTGTCAGTCTCAGGAGCCTCAATAAACAAAGGGTGAATAAAGCAAGGGTGTGGGAAACATCACAGTGACTGGACAAGACATGACAAGTTTCCTCTGGGTGCTGAATGGGCAGAGGAGCTGATGCACTGTTTCTTTTTAATATACTTCAGAGAGAAGGCCTTCTCTCTGCAGATCACAAGCTGAGGGAGATGCATCTCAAGTCAGAGCGACTGGAAGCAGTGACCTGGAACTCTGACTCTAGGAACCCGCTAGGCCTCTATGGGTCCTTACAGAACCTCAGGCTGTCATAATGAAGTGCCCCAAGATTATGAACTGAGAAGCGGGTGGCTCAGTTTGGGCCTCCCCTTGACCAGCTGGGGTAAGCTGGTAGCCCTGGTTTTCTAAGCCTCAGTCCTCTTAGGCAAAATGGGGACAGTAATACTTGAACTCCCTGCAGAACAAGGATTACTAAAACCACATACATGGAGTGCTTTGAACATAAAATATTAATTAGCATGCTATTTCTTTTAAAACTAAAGACTCCCACAATTTTCAGAAAAGGAATCTATTGCTCGCCTCACTCCGCCTGTTTGAAGATATTTGGCTTCTGAAGGGAAATGTGCTTCTTATAGAATTTATCCTTCCCTGCGTGAAGAAGCCGAGGGGGGTTTTATGCTCATTTAGCAGGCAGGGAAAACTGCCTAGGACTAGCCCAGGCAAGGCCCCTACCTAACTGACTGCAAACTGAAATGAACTCCTCGGTGCGACACAACTGGAGTGAAAAGAGAGAGGTCAAAGGGACATAAAAGATAAGCATTCCGGGATGTACTGTACTCCGAAGTTTGTGTTGCGGGGGGCGGGGGGGGGCTCTTTCCCAGAGAGGCGTTGGGTTTTGCTGCCGGCGGCAGGGAACTTCGCCAGCAGCGCCTGGCGCGTCCTTCATCCGCTCCGCAGTGACAACCCAAATGCCCTTCTCCGAGGGACGCACGACGGCTGCGATGCGATCTCCTACCTCGCCTCCCTAGAAGGCTCGAGATGCAGGCGGGCCGGCGGGCGGCGCGAGGAGGGAGGCGCTTGGGAGAGGACTGAGAAGCAACTTCCTCGAGTCACGGCGAATAAATACTGGGGCGGGCAGCAGGCGTTCACTTTCGACGTGCTGCGCGCGCCTAGACAACACAGAAAGCACCCAGCGGCTTCTGGGGGTTGCGGGGGAGTTGGTCGAAGGCTGCTCCCAGGAGGCCGGCTGGACGAGGCCGGGATTGGTCCTCTCAGGCAGCTGGGAAACTCCCCGTCTCTCTCTCCTCCTCCTCCTCCTCCCCCCGCTCCATTTCGTTTGTCGCTCCCAAGATCTGTCGACGGTAGACACCCACCCACAAACAAGAAAACAAACCCAGGGGCCATTAGAGGCTGCGTGCGCTGCACGGCGCTGCTGCAAGGTGCAGGCGGGCAAGCACGGAGAGGCAGATGGTTTAGGTTTTGCAAGCGAGTTCTTCCTCTTCGCCCAGCCTTGCCCAGCTGCAGCCACCAAAGGCTTCCTTTTCTACCCAGTGAAGTCGCGGCAGAAGCGGATGGGCGCTCGCGCTCTCTCCGTGTCTGCCTGCCTGCCTCCCTCCCGAGGCCTTTAGCCCAAACCACCCTGTTCTCCGCCAGCGTGTGAGTCACGCTCAGGGACTGACTAGCACAGAAGCCTTTCCCGCCCCGAGTGAGGCGGTCTGGTAATTATCCCCACTAGGGAGAACGGCACGAAGGAAGGGCGAGCCTGAATTCAGCATACTGTCCTTCTGGATAAATAAATTCCACCCCAGCCCAACCTGCTGTTCTCCAGGTGACCTGGGGCTACATAGCAGCCGAGTCCCAGCCAGCCTGGCGAACAGCAGCTGTGGGTGCTGAGTTCCCAACAGATTTAAGAGGACACCCTATGTTGAGGAGAATTGCACTACGTTTACAGCAGTGAGCTGAGGAATTGTCCTTGTACTGACCTCTGCACTCCAGCATATCTGTAAGAATATCTGAATGCAATGGGGCTGTTTTTTAAATGAAAACAAAAAGGGAAAGAATGGCCTTATAAAGCACCTTACACTGATCTTGCAAAGTGGAATGTCAGTTTGATGCAACCACAGACATATTGGTGCAAGAAATCCCAAATATGCAGCGTCTGAGGAATGGTTAAAGGGCTGGTCTGGCACAGAAGCTCCCTGAATGACTTCAAGCCTGTCACTCTCTCAGCCCAATCTACTTCACATGGTTGTTGTCATGGGAAAAACTGGAGGAGGCCATGCCATGTCTGACACCTTGAGCTCTTCAAAAGTGGGATATAAATCTAGCAGCATATCAAAGGACTGCTGACTTCACAGAACTGTAGAAAAGTTTAGAAGGGACCTTGGACATCATATAGTTCAACCCCTGCCCAGTGCAAGAATCCACTTTTGCAGCATCCCCTATAAATGCCCATCCAGCCTGTTTAAATACTGTATTTCTAACAAAAGAGTCTATCACCTTCAAAGGTACTCTGTTCCATAGTTGAACAGCTTCTACTGTTAAGAAATTCTTCCTGAAGTTCAATATAAATAATCATAATTAATAATACATGTATTAAATTTATATGCTGCCCAACTCCCAGCGACTATGTTCCTTGTCATTTAAATCCAGTATTTGACTTGTCTCCTGGAACAACACGGAACAAATATACTTTGCCTTCTACATGGCAGCCCTTCAGGTACTTGAAGACAGCTATCACGTCTCCCTGCAGAGTTCTCTTCTCTAGGCTAAACATGCCCCACACTTCCTCCTAAGTTTTTTCTTCCATGCCCAGAGATGAGTAATTTCTTTCCTGAAATACGGTGCTCAGAACTGGCCACAATATTTAGGTGCAGTCTGATCAACAAAGAATAGAGAAGTATGTTGACTTCTCAAGCGTGACGCTATATTTCTATTGATGCAGTTTAGGATTGCATTGCTTTTTTTTTTTCAGCTTCATTACACTGTCGCCTCATCTTCATTTTGTGATCAACCAAGATGCCCAGATCCTTTTCACACGCACTGCTGCCCATTCATGCCTATGATTTTTTTACCCAAATGAAGGATTTTACATTTGTCCTTGATGAAATTCATCTTGCTGGTTTCTACCAATTTTTCCAACTTGTCAGGATCTTCCTGAATCTTGACACTATCCTCTAAAGTGTTAACTATCCACTTATTTTGGTATCATCCACAGATTTGATAATCGTATTTTCTAGCCTTTCATCCAAGTCATTTATAAATATGTGGAACAGCACAGGGCCTAGAACAGAGCCCTGTTATGTGCCACTCAACACCTTCTAGCTTGATGCAGTGCCACTGATGTATAATCATTGGGTACAATTGTTCAACTAGTTCTAATCCATCTAATGGTAGTATAATCCACCCACATTTTCCCATCTTCACCACTAGGATTTCATGGGAGGCTTTTTCAATAAAAGAAGACTTAAGTAGTTTTGAGTAACAGTGGTTAAAGAGTGAATAGAAAAGCTATGGAATTTGGAGCAGTGAACTGTCAAACCTGAGTTAAGGTGGTCTCTCTCAAGCAAATTTACTTTTTCCTCCTATATCACCTTCTGACCTTTGAAACTTATTGGGTCTTCCTTCTAAGAAATCCTCACCTGATTTGTAAACTATGCCACTACTTCAGGTGCAACCCTAGATTCTAAAACACACATGAATCCCGAACAAATTCCAACAATGTTATAAACGTTTGATTTATCACTGTTTTCTGAATAAACAATTGGCTGGATTTATACAACTGACAAAACCACAAAGGCTAGGTTCACGCAGCTTGCCAAGTGATTATCAAACAAAATTATGGCTTAGGTCTTGTGTGAAACCAGCCATATTCTCTTTTTCCATGCCATTGCATCTACCGGCTAAGGTTAGTAACCCTAGAATACTACAGAAATGGTCCTTCAATAAGTCAGTGGAGAGGGAGGACACTAACTTTGAATTCCAAAAAAAGTTATAGGCATTACTGGGACAGGCAAAATGTATGAACCCTTATACAGATGTTAGTTGTGGCATTTCACATAAGATTTATTTCAAACATTTATATACTCTTTTTACAATATTCAGGGCAATTTTGCAAGCAGTCATAATCAATGTGATATGCTTGCCTTCTTAGGATAAGACTTTATGTCCTTTTTTGACATGAAATTGACATGAAATTGAATCTGCATTCTGTTCATTAAGTGGTACAAAAAATGTGGGGGTTTGCCTGATCAGAAAAAAGCAAATGAATTATGATACTAAATTTGGAGACAGAGTTTACTGAAAACCTATATGATATATATTTTATCATTTTTTTTCAAAGTATTGGTAAATCTACTGTGCTTTAAAAAACATCAAGTAAATGCTACTGTACTGTAGTTTTGGCTTAGCAGGCTGTGTGAACCCAGACTAAGTTCTGAGCATCTGAGATGAAGAAAGTATATGCACAAAATGAGGTACTAAAAATACTGGTCCACAAAAACAAGATAATAGCTCACCAGCCAGCAAGTTTGTATTAGTGCTCTGTACACATATCAGTGGCATCATAGAAATCTCTAGGCAAGAAATGCATTGCTGCCTTGAAACCTGAAGGCTATTTTGCCAGCTCTAAGCTACTAGAGAACTGATTACTTGTAGTTTGAGCATCCTAACACAGTGTTTTTCTATAGAGTGGTTAATAAGCTATGGTTAAACAAATAATCAGCCCAACATGTGAACTCATTTATTGTCTCAGCCCAGATGTCATGCCAAATAATGGCTCTCACTAACCACAAAGCTGGTTTAGTTCTACTAGTCTAATATTCCTACTTGTTGACCCAAATTCCTTCCAAGCTGAATGGGAGTCAAATCATTTTGGTGTTATACATCAAGTGTTCCAGTGTTTAAAATGCAAATCATGGATTAATCTTCCTGATATACTGCCAAATTGCATTCTTTCTTTTTTTCTTTAACCAAATCACAATTTCAGCCAGCTTGTCTATTTTCAACTTCTTTCTACTTAGCATTCTTGCATTCAGAGGTTAAGGCAGATCAAACTTACTGTTTAAAGCCTAAAAATGCTGCAAATATTACAATCACAGTTAGCAAACCCAGTTCAAACTATAATTTCCAGTGTTAATTTGCTGGCTGGTTGCAATCCATTTCTGGTCAGATCATGCCAAACCCTGATTAAAATCTCCCTGGCAAGGAATGAGGTAATGTGCTGCCCTTATTTTCTCATCTTCAAGTATAAAGAAATGCCTAATTGGGGCCACATTTTTTTAATAATTTGAATGTATACGTCTTACAAAATCTAAGAATTTAAACAGGAAACCTCATTCTGAACAAAAATAAACTCCATAAGATATGGCTTTATTTTCATTATTTATTTATTTAAATTTATTGGCTGCCAACTCCACTGGACTCCATTTTTATAATAGAGTTGAGGTTTTGGTTCAAAGAAGATAATTGTCACACCATTTTTTTCTCTGCTGTGATTCTGTTAGAGCATGGGTAAAAGATAAATATTAAACAGTTCTTTTTACTTGTGAACTGCCCAGAGTTGTTGGAAGTCAGACAGTGAACAAATTAAATAAATAAGAACTACATTTGCACTTTGTACTTGCTAATTGTGTGGCTTGTTTGGTTTTGCTTTAGCATGATGTATTCACACATCCAAATATGGTTTATTGAATAAATCGTGTCTTAAACCATGACTTAGCATGATGGGTGAATTCAGTCATGGTCCTGGGAACAAAATGCAACTTTTGGAGAAGTTAGCTGATCATTTTTAGAGTCATGATTGCCAAAATGTGGTTCAAAATGTGTATGCAATGTTTGCCAAAACAGCTGGCCAAGTAAAAATTAAGTTAGGGAGAGGCTTTCAGCACCATGGTTAATTTGCCATCCCTCCTCACGTCTAGAAAAACCAGAATAAATTATGAGAAATATTAAAATCATACAAATAAGGAAGGGTGCCAGTTTCTATTCTCTATCTGGTTTTGCATAATTCTACATTAAAGTGAATGAAAATTATATAATATTCAGCTTTTCTCAATACAGAATTTGGAGTTTTCTTATGGCACACATCTTTATATAGCTCCTGTCGTCTACTAGATATCACGTTTCTCACCAAAAGAATAGGCTAAAACAGCCAAACCCAGGAACATCTAATTCATAGTTCAAGTGATCTAGTTTTAGGAAGCACTGTTACTAATACTCTGAGTACTGAATTAAAAGCCTTGACCTGAAGAAAGAGTTTATCAATCACTTGCTGTCGCACTGGTTTTTCAAACCAGGGTGCATGCCCTATATAGCTTTACTGTACTCAGACAATGCTAAGGGCAAGGTCACAAGGTGATTTTCAGGGGTCAGATTCAAGATTTGAGAGGGGGGCATGTGGCCATCCTGGACAGGTTATTACGGACAGAAAAATAAAGCATTCTGTTATCATTGTATTTATTTCACCTAAGGATGAGAAGAGGAGCCTTGTGCAATTTCCTGCCTTATGGACCAAAACTCATAGCCATCATGGAGAATTGGGCACCTTTGCTGCTCTGACTTGGGTAGACTGACACCATGAGCTGAATCTGTAGCCATGCTAGTTGCAGAAATCATGAACTAGCCAACCGTGTTTTAGCTCAGCAAGTTCAGTAAACCCAGCCCATGACGTCAGTTTCTAGTTTACTGTATCACATGAATCCAGGAAACTGTGTTATTCTTAAGGTTGGCTAAGAACATAAGCAGTGCCCTGCTGGATCATACCCGTGGCCCATCTAGTCCAGGACAGACTCACAGTGGCCAACCAACTGCACAAGGAAACCCACTAGTCTCCCAGGAGACGGCCTTCAGAGATAGCCATACTGCCATGGATCCCCATGACTTTCATGAATTGGTCCAACTCTTCTGAAGCCAGACAAGCTGGTAGCCAGGTTAACCACGGGTAGGTATGTTAAGTGAACACAACCGTGATTAAGTTGCATTTAATGATGTGGGTTACTTATTGGGCTACACTGGTTTAACAAGTTACAGTTAACTGTATACATGCATTGTACCAAAACACAAATGATTATTTATAGATCCAATAGCTGAGTTCACGCAATACAATAAGACAAAATCAAACACAGTAGATTATGGCTTAATGTGATATGTTAACCTAGTCAATGAATAGCAGCCTGCTCATGAATTTGGAGGTATGCTAAGAACCAAATAGACTAACTCAGGAAGACCAGGATTTGCCTGGGACTGAGGCACAAGGTCAACAGCAGAGGATTCTAGAGCAAGAGCATTTAAAAAAACCAAGACTAAGCAGCAGCACCTTCAGAAATGAGGACTTTTGCTGGTGCTTGAAATGAGAAAAGGGATCTCCAGTCCAAGCTCACTCCCTTCTTCCTATGAAGGTGAAGAAGCTGGCTGAAAAGGTCTCATTAGCATACCCACCTCTTCCAGGGTGAAAGGGGTCCACTGAAAGTGCTTTTCATGAAGACTATGAAAATCCAGGAGCTGCAAAGCAAATGCATTTATTCTGCAAACTCATTCACCTTCTGTATGGGTTAGGGATGTGATCTCCCAGTTTTACCTGGGAGGCAGCTGAGAGAGCAGGACCCAGGGAAGAGACAGAGCACAGCCTCCCAGAATAGATTTTCATCTATGTTTCCCCAGAGCTGAAGGGTTGTCATTACCAATATCCTCATTTTTTATCCACAAACCCCAACCCTGTGTTCTGGATGCCCAAATACCTTAAGGGGTCTGTCTGTTCGAGCTCTACTGAAGCATCTTATTCTCAGCCTAATGTTCCTAACTGAGGACAGAGCTGTGCTTCCCATTTCTAATCAACTCTGGGTGAAGCCAATTCACGGTGAAAGGAACTTCCAAAAAGGAAAACACCCAATGCCTCACTTCAGGATCTCAAGAGAATTGCCGAGGTATCCTAAGCATTAGATAACACTAATTTATCTCTCTTGGTGCTTCGTTTCATTCAGGGGACCTCCAGAAGCCAAGATAACTTCCTGTAAGCCGCTCACTAACCTTCCAATTTTTTAGACGTCTTTCCGGATTCAGTAGGAATTTACTGTTTCTTAAGTGCTCTGATGGCTTGGGATTGGACTGCAGGAAGAAAAATGAGCACTCGAGGAGAACTTGCTTCAGAGGGAGCCCCCTCCATTTGAATCCCCCTTCTGTAAAAGTGGGGAGGGGGTGTTGTCGCCCCCGCTAGGGCTCCCGACTGGTTAAAACAATGTAATGGAAAGCAGAAAACGTGCCGAATCGTTCTGCCTTTGGGACCCAGGGGATTCCGAGCGGCGGCAGCTGCCGCAGGCAGGGCATGAAGGACGAGAGAATAAGGCGGGGGAAAAGTGATGGTGAAGCAAGGACTCCCAGGCTCCGCCTGGATCGGATCCGATCAACTCGGTGGGATCGTCTGGGGTTCCCCCCGCTCCCCCCCCCACGGCATACGTCCCGCACCTTCCGTGCCCGCTTACCTGGAGGAGGAAGGCTCTCCGGAGGCAGACGGGGTCCGGGGAGCCGGGCTGGAGGGCGGCGGCGAAGGATCCGACGGGGGTTCCCAGCCGTTTCCTCTCTTCCTTCCTCTCCGTCTCCGTCGGGGAGCAGGTGGCTGTTGAAGCCCTCGCGCTGATGTCACCAGGCTGCTGCTGCTGCTGCTGCTGCTTCTGTCTCCTCCCCAGCCCCATGCAGGAGGCAGAGGCGAAGGCAGGACGATGAATTATTTAAAGGTGCAGGAGCCTTGCAGGCAAAGGCGAGGGAGATCGCAAAGGGGGGGACTCCCGTTCCCCAGCCCGGTTACCGCCCGGCTCCCGCTGTACCCAGAAATGGGGACATGGGGAGATCCCTCCGGCTAAGGAGCGAGTCGGAGAGAGGGCAGAAAGGATCCTTAGCGATAGGGATTTCCCCCCCCTCCCCCTCCGCCGCCGCTTCGTACTCCAGGAGGTCACTAATGGGTCGATGTCACGCGGTTGGTTGCAGGCGGACGCATCATCCTGGGTACCTTAATGCACCCTGGGGAACCAACAGCCGCGAGCTCTTTTCCTGCAGCCCTCGGACGAGAACGCCAGCCCTGCCTCCCTCTCTCCCTCCCTCCCTCGGTCCCTGGGAAACCACGAAGGCTGCGAGCGTGCACGGGATCGTCTCCCTGGATAGAAGTAAACCCTACCGAAGTCAAGAGGATTTATTCCGGCGGTGGAAATACGCTTTAGATCGGACAGTATTAATTGTGCCTTGCGGATGGGGAACAAACCACACGAACTGAAAGAAATGCCCTGGACTCTCCTGAATCGGACTGAGGAACCTTGTCAACAAGCTACTCCAAGCTCACGATGTGGGGTCCTAAGTAGGACAAACATTGCCCCCCGCCTTTTTATAACAGTCTTTGACAGGAGCAGCTCCAAAAAGGACCGCGGTCCTATAATAATGGCAATGCACCACCGCTACCCTAGAGAAAGTACCATTTCTTGGGGAGGGGGGAGAGACTTCAAAGAGTATCCTGTTTCATGCCATTACTGTACAGCAGTATTTCTCAACCTTGGCAACTTGAAGACGTGTGGACTTCAACTCCCAGAATTCATGCTGGCTGGGGAATTCTGGGAGTTGAAGTCCACACTCTACAAGTTGCCAAGGTTGAGAAACACTGCTGCACAGAATACATAATGTCAGTCACCTGGTCAATCAAGTTGTCTGCTTTTCCTTTTTCAACTAAAAGTTGCTTGTATGCATTGCTGTTATTTCTTAGCTTCAGCCTTTAACAAATCCTGCAGCTTATCTGAGCAGCTGGGATTCTGTTGGTGCCTCTGCCTTTAGGAAGACCCTGCTTTAGCATCAGATTTAGCCATGCCATCTCAAGTCCTCCAAAATAAGGAATATTTTGTAAGAAGTTGTTAAATTGTGTACTACACCAGCACTACTGACATCACTTTCCTCAGGGATTTTTTCCCCTCAACTTCTAGTTAGTCATTTATACAGATGGCAGGTTAAACTAAATTTGCCTTTTTTGCTGTAATTAAAAAAAAAAAACTGGGACAAATTCTATTCTTTATTGACTTGAGAAGGAACACTGTATTTTAAATCTAAATCAGAAAGTAAAGAACAAAGGGCAAGTCGAGCTGAATCCTGGAAAGCCTTTGCAAGATTGGAACCTTAAACATAATTTCTGTGGGATCCCTGTCCAATAAGTAAGTTGGGTCTGCCTAGCAAAACTGGGGTCACCATATCTGGGATGCAAAAATCCAGACAACAATGGGTGGCAGCAGCAAAGAATTAGAGATTCTGTATCACTTTGCTGTCATCTGGTGGATGTCCAGCTGTTTGCAACCTGGCCCTAAGCAAAGCATCTAAGGTTGGTTTTGCTGTTCATGTTAACTGTCTAAGGAGGGAACCTGCAGCAGAAGGATGGCCTCCGTCAAGTCAGTCCCAAAGCAGAATGACCCCAAAACAAACTGGCCTAAACAAAATCAGTGGTACCATCATAAGTTTAAGGAAAACAACAGAAATGGTAGATGGGCCCACACATGCATAAGTGCTGCTTACTAATGGAAGTGCTACCGAGTCAATTAAAGAAAACATAAGACCATTAAATCCATAATCTAGAATGATCTGACATCATCACTAAAAGGAAGGGCTAGCATATGTACAAAAAATACAAAAACTGGGCTATTGGAGTGGCAAAAGCTAAATGAATGCTGCAGACAAATCAGATGACCACTGGATGGCAGCAAAGATAAACAGTAAACTCTTAACCCTTTGCAGCCACCTAGTGTTCCGCTGGATTCTTGCCACCCAGACCTGGGAGCCCTACAAACACTCAGAAGACAACTAGCTTCTGCCACACCATGCCAAGCAGAGGCTACTGGGGAGGGGAGACATCCAAGTTCCCAGTCATTTGTAGACTTGCCTTGGAATGTATACATTCAAAGTACATTCTTAATCATCTACTTTGGAGTCCTTGGGGTTCTCTGAGCTTGGTTCTTTTCTTGCAAATGTTTCATTACCCGGCTAGGTAACATCTTCAAGACTCCACAGTTCAACCCTGAACTACACATATTCGCCTCCACTGCAATCATCCACTTATTGAAAAAATAACTCAAAGATTTAGCAGCGATTCCAAAGTTGAAATATTAAAAACCCTATCCACCTATAGCTTTATCATCTAAAACGTGGCTGGCTGGGGAATTCTGGGAGTTGAACTCCAGACATCTTCAAGTTGCCAAGGTTGAGAAACACTGATTTAAAATGATGTATTATTCTGTTAAATAGCCAATCAGTCTGCAGCATTTCATAATCAAGATAGCCGATGCAGTTGTCCAATTGTGTTGGAGGAGGCTGGTTTTATAAGCTGCTTGTAGTGGCACAGTCTGATGTTGATCGTCTGCAGTTAGTCACTAGCAAAGGCAACTCAAGGGACAAACTGGGTGTTGGCTTTAATACATAAAAGCCCCAGTTTTTGTTCCCATAGCCAGACTTTTCCCTGTACTGGGTTACGATCAGTGTGGTTAGCTAGCTCTTACCAGGCCAAATCAGGATCATTTGCCTTGTCAGACAACAGAGGAAGGGGAAACAAAATGGAGAGAAGAGGGGGGAAATGCAAGAATTTCTTCATTTCTTTAAGCATGGTTAGCAGGCAGGTATGGGACAACAGCTTTGCACCAAAGAATACAAACTACATTCTCCAGATAAACATTCTTTCCTGCTCTGATAACCTCTGGGAATTGAATCCTGGGGGAACAAGTAAGCTGAGAATGGTGGGAGCTGTAGTCTAATGTATCTGGAAGGCAACACAGGTAGTCCTCGACTTACAACCACAGTTGGGACCAGAACTTCTATCACTAAGTGATGCAGTCATTAAGTGAGTCATGCCTGATTTTACCACCTTTTTTGTTGTGGTTGTTAAGCAAATCACTGTGGTTGTTAAACAAATCTGGCTTCCCCTGTTGACTTTGCTTGTCAGAAGCCCCCTGGGAAGATCACAAATGGTGATCATGTGAACCCCGGGATGCTATAACTGTCGTAAATACATGCCGGTTGCCAAGTGCCTGAATTTTGATTACATGACCGCAGGGATGCTGCAATGGTCGTAAGTGCAAGGACCAGTCATAAGTAACTTTTTTCAGCATCGTCATAACTTCAAACAGTCGTTAAATGAATGATCGTAAGTTGAGGACTACCTGTAGGCAGGAGAAAACATCTCTATGTAACTCATCACGCCCTCATATCTGGTAAAGAGGCTTTGGCGGGGGGGGGGGTTGAAGCCCCTCTTGTAGACATTAAATTTTTGAGGATGTAGACTTGCCCTCTTGGTAGTAACTCTCATGTTACATCGTGGAACTTCTGATGGAGGCTCACTTCGGCTATCTTTTAAGCAGCTTATGTAGCAATTTAAATGCTAGCTAAATTGCAGTCCTTTGCATGTTTATTTAACAGTAAGCCTTACAATGGGACATACTTTTGTGTAGTCATTCACAGAGTATACCTATGGAATGTTTTTTTTCCCCTTAAATATTGTTAGATTTGACTGTGGGTTGTTTTAATTCTGGTTTGTTTTGTTTTAACTGACTTTAGATGCTACCTCATGTGCTGGCTTTTGTAAAGAATTGCAATGCACAAATGCTAAATATAAAATAAATGCTTAACATTCTCCATTATAATTAGTAAATGTTGCTAAAACTTACAACAAATTCAGAATTAAAACTAAGTTGTTAGTCTGGACCTCAAAAGTTGCTTTGTAAAGAAATGAATAAATATCATTAGGATGATAAAAACCAGCAAATACAAAAACACGTTAAGCCTCTGAATGTGTGATAGATACCAGTTTATCTAGCAGCCACAGCTGTGAAAAAGGACTTGGATAATTAACCAAAATAATCAAACTGAACTAAAACTCTTTTTTTCCTTTGCTTTTCCTTTTCTTGCTCTCCATACAGCCTCTGATTATCATTTTTGTGGCTCTTGGAGCTGCCTCTTAACTACAATGGTTAAAAATAGGAAAGTAAATTTTCAACCATTTCAAGAAATCAGTGTCTGATAGCACCTTTTCCAGCTAACAAATTGTATTCAAAGACATAAGCTTTCTTCAGCTGAAGTGTTAGATAAAGTGGGCTGCATCTGATCGGATGAAGTGAACTGTAACCTTTTAATAACATTTGTTAGTTGGAAAAGGTGCTACCAGACTCCTGATGCTTTGCTACCATAGAACTACATGGCTCTACTGTGCCTACAACGTCTACCATTTTGAGGCAACTAATGTATTCAAACTGTAGCCTAACTCCTAAAATAGGAGTTTAAAATGTTTTTAAACATTAATAGTTTAAAATGTTTAAAATGTAGGAGAACCTCAACAACATCCCTCCCCAAACCCCAAGAAACATGCCCCCCAAATCCTGGCCTTGCTTTGACAGGTCATACATGGTCCTGCCTACTTGGCATCATTGCTCAGCCTTCTGCATCTCTTGGTACCTTCCCAAACATAATGGGGAGCACCTGTGACCCAAAATTGCTCAATGCTATGGCTAAATGAATTCTGAAATGTGAAGGATTTCCTTTCTTCCGTATCTCTTCCAGAGCAGGCTGCATTTTGGTGATGGACAGTTTGCAGTCCTGAGTTACACAAGCTCCTTAGTACTCCCCCGCCCCAAAAGTTACTGAACCAGCCTTACTTCCCAGGTCCTATCATGTGAAGACAACCTCCCAGTTACTCAGCGGTGAAGAAATGATACTGCACATGCTCAGATACACCCTTGGGTCCTGTATTATTACTGTATATATTCTGTGCTGAGGCCTGTCCTAGAAAATAATCTTGAAATCTTGCATTATGCTAATCTTAACTTGAATTGAGCAATTTTTCCTTAGATGCTCAGCTGTTAGAAATAGGTTCGCCTCTACATGTTCCTTCTTTTGCTTTAAAGGGAATCAAGCCTGGTTGGAGATTTCACTTGAGGTAATGTAGCATTCTCCCAGGGTAGGTAATTAGGTGCTTGGTGAGCATGTAATATTATACGCTAATAAAGATTGAAATTGCCAGTTTGAGCAGAAATAGAAAAAAAGCTGTGGGTCTCAGGGGAGGCAAGGTAGGATAGCTGGGGCAATTGTTAAAACATCAGCCTGATTGCTGCAGGGCAGGTTGTAAAAGGTACTTAGGTGTGTTATCTTGCAAAGTCGCTGGGCAATGCAGAATGTTGATATCACTCAGGAAAGCTGTCTAGGTTTTCTTAAGTTGCAAAGAACAGATATTGCCCCTTTCTGTCTTGATTTCTGCCTACATTAGCTATCGATACTAGAATCCAGCTGTAGTGCTTTATTTTTCAAGGTGTAGTAAGGTTAAATGGCAATCAGTCTCTTCTCCCACTCTTCAGTCCCAACCTGATAAACTAAATAATGGCTAAGATGGGACAGGAAATGATGGTGTGGTTCTGGTCTATAAGAATTTCATCTCACTGGCTAGAAGCTCCATCCAACAGCCTGCAAATTTTCAGTGTTTGCTACTATCATTAGATGGGCAGGACAGTGAAAGGATACTGTTAGTATATTGTCCACCCCAGTTAGCGGTGGTGATTTCTAGCATGGCATTGGACTACCCTAGCCTTCTTATGTTGAGGGATTTCAGCGGCCATGCAGAGGTTGCCAATCGGGGTAGCTCAAGTTTTCATGTTCACTATGATGACCATGGACTTTTCCCAAGTGGTAACTTACGTAGCATGATACCCATTGAATCTGCTATGCCGTTTGGTTGGTGCTAATGATCTGAGAGTGGAAGATCTTGTTGCCCATAGACAAAGTCAGTTTTAATCTGACAAGTACTACAGAACTCTGCAGGAATGGTGGAGTGATGATTCTGTGTAGGTCCCTGATGAATCTGGCCAACCTGTAGGATAAAGATATTGCCTAGGTGGCTTAGTGCTATCAGTCTGTTCATCATACTCCTACAGTCAGAATTCTGCCAAACACATTCCCAGACCCGCTTAACAAACAATAACCTGGTTTGTTTGGTTTTTTTGCATTCGCTTTTGCTACTTTCCCCTTTGTATATGCGAGCAGTAACAGCATTCTTCCAATTGTCAGGCACAGAGACAGTCTTTACACATACACTAAACAAGTTGCACAACCACTCCATAAGCAAACCAGATCCATAATTTAACATTTCTCCTGTAACATAAACTACAACTTAACCAGTTTTCAACATTTTCACAGTATTTACAACTTTCTTTTCATCATCTTTTTTCCTGAACACTAACATTTATGGCATTTGTTTCAATTTCACTCTGTGGAAGAAATTTCTAAAATGTTTCCAGCGTTCCTTTTCTTCATTTTCATCCCAAATAATTTCCCCACTTATATTTTTAATCCTATTCACTGCACTGGAAGCTCCTTGTTTATCTCTCTTCACATTTCTATCAAATTCACTCTGCATTTTCTCTGCCTTTTAAAACTTTAACAGTTCCTTGCTTGCTCTCATTATATTTGCAACTATCTTTTTCTCCCTGTACATATTATAGAATATCTTTCATCTTCATTTTCTGCAGCAGTCATTCTCTTAAATATATTTTGTGTCATCCACAGCCTCTTTCACTTCATCATGTCACCTACTTTTTCATGCTTCCCAGTAGCAGAACTCAAGGCGCTTTTGTGGTACTTTGTGGAATTATTCTTTTCACCTTGTTCCAAATGGCTCCTACACCCTCTTTCCTTATGTCTACTTTACATTCATTCTTTGGCAATATTATCTTCTAATACTTCTTCATATAAGAGTCATACTTTCAGTCCCTGCAGTTATTCTATTTTCATTTCTTTCGCTTGTTTCCTTTCCTTGCATATCCATTTCTTCCCAAGATCACTTCTTGATACAATGAAAAAATTGATGTCCCACAGTCAGAACTCTCATCACCCTATATCCATCACTAATTCTCTCAGTCTTTCATCATAAACCTTAGCTATGCTATTACATTTATATTCATACCTTTGTCATGTGTTAACTGCATATTTAAAGCAAACCATTCTATCTAAGCAGATACTTATCAGTCACCATTTTCATTCACTCTTAGGTCTCCAAATGACTCAATCACTTTTTCTGTTCTCTCATTCATTCCCATCTATTCATGTCATCTGACAGAATATTTTCTCCCTGGATCACATTCATTTAGAATATTGTACATTACACACACACACACACACACACACCGCCCTGCCAGCTCATTCGTATTTAGTGGTTACTATTCATTGGAGCACAGCAAGTGACTATCACCAACATATGGATTCTTACTTTCATATACAATCACAACAAACTTGATGACTTTCTGACAGACATTTTAGCTCTTTCACTCACAGCTAAACCTACCATTCATTTCCCTAAATGATATATTCCCTAAATGTATCAGCTCTACTCTACCACAATCTGGCCGCTTCCATTTAGATCAATTACATCCCTGCCCTTCCTCTTAGCTTCACAGACATAACACATTTGTTTATCTTCTTTAATTTCATTTGTTAATTCATGTTCTTTACCGTTTAATTCTCTTACATTCCAAGCCACACTATTCCATATGCTGTGATTACCATCAGATGAGCCCATCATTAACCATTATGGTTTAGATCAAGTGAGGCTTTCACATAACACTTTTTAGAAGGGATGACTGAGTTACCAGCCTAAGTAATTCTATATCACAAGCAATATTCCTTACTAACAGAAGAGTCAGTTTGGGCACATTTTGTCTGGAATGCCACAAGTGCAAACCAAGCTGTTTTTCCCCAGCATCCTTATGCTGTATTATGCAAGCTAGGATCACTGATCTGATCATCACCTTGCAAGCAAATATATTGTTGCCCACAGCCCATTAATTAGGAGGCACATGCAGTATACAGAAATATTCTCAACATGCAAGTGTGGTTTGTGGTTTACTCTATACATGCCCTGTACCGAACACACTCAGGATTCAAGTGTAATTTACTCAAACTATGGTTAAACAAATCATGAGTCAGGATGTTGTATAAATGCAGCCATTATATCAAATGCAATTTCCCAACACCTACATATAAAAGAATTTTTCAGTTCTTATTTGAAATGCCATAAAAAATGACTGAATTTTGGCCTGTGGAAATTATTGTGCATAAAATCAGAAACACATTTTGGATACTTAGCAGAGATCCAGCTATAAAAATACTGAAGATTCCAGTTTTCATGTGGCTCTTCTTGCCTGAGAGAGAGAGATGCAGGCTGAAAACAAGCGGACTTTGGAGGAGGGACAATGCAAATTGTGTCATCCCCCCCACCCCCAATTGGGGCTACAATAGGAAAAAAGGAATTAAAGTCGTCTCTTCTGACCCCTGTGCTCCTGATGTAGATCTTCCCTCCATATGTATGTACGCAAATTACATTTTAGTAAGGAAAGGAAAAATATAGCTGCAAGCAACATCCATAGTATGCGATTTAACTCTTAGGTGTGTGCCTTCTAAACCTTCATATCAGAAGTACAATTTTCAGCCCACAGATTCCTAATAAACCAAGAAAATGGGAGTTTCTTGCATCAGAAGTCTTCGGGTTTAATAATCCAGGAGTATCATCTTAACGGAAAGAAAAAAATTGGCTTTGGGATAAAGGGAAAATTAGTTTTCTTCCTCTTCCACGGAGGAAGCAAAGGAGCTAAGTTCCATAGTCCTGCTTCAGGTTAAGAGGGAGACTGGAGGGGGGAGAGTGAAGCGATTGAGCACCCCCTTGCCCTCCGTTGTAATGGAAGGAAGCACAACGTGGTGCTGCCTTATGGGGATCCAGGAAAGAGAGAGCTCCAGAGAAAATAACAACTCCCTTCTCTGTTCTGCAGCCAGTAGTTCCAAAGGCATTGGTCAGAGGTACTTATTGCCCTGGTTGTCACCCCTTCCATTATTTTGCTAAATTGTACTGATCAGGGATAGGGAAGTTCAAAAGAGGAAAATCCTCAGGGACAAAAGGCAATGGCCTGGACTGCTACCCAGGGCAATAAAAATAAAAGGAAGTGTGTGTCAATCCTGACATGCTGCTCAGAGCTAGCATCCTTTTCCTCCTCCTCCTCCTCCTCTCTGCCATTTCCCAAGTGACAAGGGGGAAAGAGTAATTAGCAGAGGACGCGCTCTCTTGTTCCTGTAGCGCTCGGCAGAGAAGATTTCAGAAACTGGAGGTGGAAGGGAAAAAAAGAAGAAAAAGAAAAGGCAGAGTCGCTTTTTCTGTTCCTGCTGCATTGAAGACAGCGCACCCTGACCTCTCCCCACGGATGGGAATGACGCAGGCCGCCTCATCTTGCTAATTAAAGGGGAGTGGAGGCGGAACAGAACCACGTGGCACCCCACAGCTCTCCCTGTAATAAACCAGGTTTTCACAGAGACCAAGCAGAACTGTAGGTTGAGGGCTGCCCTGGTGGTTAGCTGCTACCCTAGCAACTCCCTTGGGAAAGGAGGAAGCCGACCTTCTGAGAACTGCAGAAATTTTCCGAAGAACTGGAATGGAGCAAAATGGATTTCAAGTAAAACAGGACTTTGCATCTGATGACCGGTGGCTATATCAATATTGAGACAGCGTGGAACAGCAAGCCCAGGGTCTTATATTTGCCTGCTGATTGTGTGTGTTTGCTGCACACAACCAGCCCAACCAGCACTCTCACTTCAGCCACGTCAAAATTTGCACCAATCAGACCGTTTCGAGAAGGGCAGAAGCTTGCAGTTAGTTGCAGGGTGAACTAATCCGCTCTGCAGAGAAAGGCTAAATGAGGCGGGCATTTAGGCCGCCGTTTTAAACAAGATCAAAGCTATCTAGTGCAGTATTGCCTACTGTTAGGAGCAGCAACTCTCCGGAGGGGGGGGGAGAGAGAGAGAGAGAGAGAGAGAGAATGCATTTCTTAAACTCTACATTTAGAAGTTCCTAGAATGTTGCTTTCCATCCTCTTTAATAATGCAAGAGTTTACGGTCAACTTCTTTTGTGGTTGGTTCAGAACAGACAAAAGGAAGTATTTCTTCAGAAGATGCATAATTTAACTGTGGCAATTTTCATTCAGTTAGCTTGCTTTCAAAAATGATTAGATACATTGAAGAAATATGGGGTTATCCACAGTTACAAATCTCAATAAGCAAATGGAATTTATCTGATCTGCACAATCAGATGCTAGGGATAACCCAGTGGAAGAGAACTGTCACATTTCTTCCTGGTATTTGAATGTCATGGGATAGACTTGTAATAGGGTTACAGAAATCAGAATGATCATAGCTGGCAGTAAAGAGATACAGAAAACTCTAACACTTTGCTGGTATCTAATGACTGTCCAGATTTTTGCAGCCCATGTATATAGTAGGCCTACCTCTGGTCATAGGCACGGCTCCCAACAGTGTAGAAGTCTCCAAATTAAAAGCCATACAGTCTTTCTTTGTTAAAAAATAGACTCTGTCTTCCTTCAAAGAAGAAGTATGAGCAGCCTTTATGGCCTCAGACCCATTTTTGTAGCCTTCAAAGCACACCCAGATTCCCCCACCATTAATTTTTTTCACTAAAAAGACATCATTTAGCTGTATTTAAGCCTTCACAATACTTAATACATCTATTTTGCATATTTAAAAAACCCCAAAAGAAGAAAAATGGGGTAAGGAATATATTTGCTCCTGCTTACCTGAATAAGATCATCAATTTACAATACTCACTCCCTGTGGTATTCAGAGGCCTCTCTCTATAGGACTCTGACCCAAGCCAGAGTGAAGTCACATAGATCATGGCATCATTGCACATATGACACAACGCTTATCATTGGTGTCATTTGTGTGATTACATCTCATTTTGGGGGAAGGAGGAAGGGTGAGAAAAAATCAGGTAGAAGGAAAGAGCAGGAAGGGGGAGCTGGGGGGAATGTTGGGGAAATCGAGGAAAGGGAGGGATGGCAAAGTGGGGTTCACGGTGGTACCTTGCTGGGCATCCATCCTGACACTGCCAGGATTTAGCAAATAAATGTTTCTCGTGCACAAAATTGCAGAAGTCTTCTTGTATGTACTAAGTTCTGCATAATTGTTACTATTTTTTTCTATCACTTGGTATTTGTTTCTGTTTTGGAAAAAAAACCCCATGTAATGGTGCTTTTAGTGCACAATCCTATATTCCAAGGATCATAAAAAGTGATGCTTAACCTTGTTTTGCCAGTGGCAATAGTGAGGCTGCCAGCAAGCTAGCATTACTGCAATAAAACTCTGTAGATGCCCTGCTGGTGAGTGAAGCCAGTCCTAAGGGAAGAAGCGAGGGGGCTACGTGAGCCAGCCAGGGTGAGATTCATCCTTGGGCCTCAGAATATGCTCCTCCAGTCTGAAGACATATCAGAACGGCACTCTCTGGGTCTGGAAGTGATATAAATAATTTCTCTCTCAATGAAGTTAATGGGAGTGGGGGGGGGGGAAGATTGCTGCCCTACCTTTCACCCCACCCATGTGAAAATGATGGAATTGAATACCAACTCAATGCCCTAAATAACATTGTGCCATTGTGTGTACATAAAGGCCACCAGAGAGAACAATAGTCAGGTATCCTGGGGGTGCGTGTTGTCATACGCCAGACTCATAAAGAGAGGGGGGGTGATGTTGGAGACTCCAGAAAAAGGAACTTGGCAGGAAAAGGGAGCTGCTTGCATTCAGCTTTCCTCTTGCACTCCCGGATGAATTTGCTTCCACTCCCGACACTTACCCATGGAGCGCCTGGACCCTTCCTCCAGCATCCAAGATCTAGCTGTTTTCACACTCTAGAGGGTGCCAGGAAGACCATCCCATGTGCATAAGCTAAGAAAGGAGAGAGTCATTCTGCTCGAGTTAACTGCTTGGACGTTTCCGGCCTCCGTCTCCCCGACCTGCATTGCGCTAAAGAAAAATGGCATCTTGGCTGAACGTTACTGCTTCGCACCTTTCCCTTCAGCAATTGCTTTATTGTCAGTGTCTCCTCCCTGTTCTTTTACTTAAAGGGCATGCAAATCAGATGCCAAGCATCCTCCCTACGCAGGAAAGGTGCACGTATGCAGGTGCCAACCCTTTGCCCCGCTCTCCTGGCCACTGCAGTGGCTAGTGAAACAGAAGAGGGGGATTTTTGCTTTACAAATCCACCAGAAGGATGTCAGGGCAGAGTAAGCTATCTCCACACATCCCAGCCTTTCGCCACCCGACACATCCAAAGGGAAGGCCATGCTCACTTATTATCCTTTCCCCAGGGTGGGAGGCTGTGCTGTATGGGTAAGCTACATATGGTTGACTCGGTTGTGGTTCACTCCATTCACCCAACTGCTGGCCTCGGCACAACAGTGTACTATCAGCTAACCATACAAGCTGAGTTGTCACAACACAGAGGCATAAACCAGGCAGACAGATTTTAGCCTGGTGTGTTGTGCGATTTCCAAGCCCTATGGCTCTTCCCACCCAGTTTTTCTTTTGGCCACCACTCAAGGATTGCTGCTCTTCGTGGCTCTTTCTTATAGGTCGAGTCTTTGAGTTCCTCTCCTGGTAACTTCATGGGTGTATCTATGTAGTTTTTTCAACAGTATTGCAGCAGTGGCTTACCATCTTTTTCAAGCCATCTTCTTTTGACTTCCCAGCCTAGCCTACAGTTCTGCGATCTCCTATCCAAATATTAATCGGGTTGTATTCATTTGGCTTTGTAGATCAGCCAAGGTCTGATCTGATCCTGAATCATATTCCAGGAGCAGAGAACTCACGAATCCCCTGAAGTCTGAACTGCAGCTTCCAGAAGCCCCAGGCTGCATGGACCACAGTGAAGCATACCAAGTTATACTTCAGCCCCATTTGAATAGAACAGTACCCCTTTCCTGTTTTACCCCACATTCTTCTTCAGTGGGAACTATCAGGAACACCTACCCATTACACCACTATTTTGGATATCCTCACTAGTAAATTGTAGTTAATGTACTTTTCCCAGGCTCCTGTATTCTTATGCCCCAGGCCAGGCAATCTGCAACAGATAAAATTGATTTTGATGCAGTGTAAAGAACACACGGCATCTGTTGCCTGTCTTTACAGTTGATATGCAGAGCTGAACAGCTCTCCTAAAGTGACTACTCGCATCCTACAAAGCCTCTTTTCCATTCAGGCTCATCTGGCTGTAAGATAGGACAATGATAGAGCTGCAGAGCCTAGAATGTACAGAAAGAAAATTGGATCCTTTCTGGACTTAAGACCACTAGGTTGCAAAGGAAGCCACTGCAGTGTGTACAAGCAATTAAATTCTGCTGTAAAATTGCAGGGAGATAAGAGTGGCTAGATCTGCTGGGCCAGTAGTGCCAGGCAGAATCCTACCAGGCATGAGCTTCATGGAAAAGGGGTGGTCCACAAGGACTGGCTGACCCATATAGGAGTTAGGCTATTGATCTATGTCAATAACCTGTCCCATCCAGCTGATCCTAGCCAGGAAATTAGCTACTGTTGCAGTTAGATGCAAAGGTGACCATCATTGTGTAAACCACACAGGTGATGTATGAAATGTATTAGGGTCACATGAGCATCAAATATACTTGGAAAGGCACCCAGGTACTCCTATAGCAAGTATGAACGTTTTAAGATTAATTCTAGGATTAAGATCCTAGACTGAATGAAACAGACAATTCTACTTCCCTTGAACAGAATATGCCATGGTTCACACGTTGCATGGTTTGATCAGTTAACTAAAATTGACTAGGCACACAACACATCAAATCCCAGACAGACTCCATTATGGTGCAAGGCAATTGTGAATCCTGTCTAGGTTTACTAGAAATCTCTCATCCTAAGCATATGAGGGGTACAATTTTGCTTTAATTGTTCCTAATGTTTAACTTTTACCATTGATCTTTTAATTGTGTCAATTCTAATTGCAGAAATGTAATAAAGGGTACATAACTATCAAATCTGAGTTTTGCAGGAAGACACAACCAATGTGTGCTAAGCCTTATCAGTCACAAAAGAAAACCTTGAAAAAGACTTTTCTTAACAAAAGCCCTACTTGCTTTAGACCTAGTTATGAGAAATAACCTTTGCCAAATGGACTTGTTTTGTTTTTGAAATGGTGTCAGGAGAGTTTGTAACTCAACACTTCCAGACCTAAACAGAGCAATAAGCTTGAGAAATTGATAGTAGAGCAATTACTGATCCCTTGAGCCTCAGCTGATTAATCCCAATTACTTTCATTTCACAGCTACTGTAGGCATTGTTATCGATTTCTATTCTTTCTTAGAGCATCAAGGCATAACAAGTTTAACACCTTTAAAATGAGTTTTTGATGACAAACTGTGTGTACTGGGCAGTCACATCAAGGCTAATGTTGCCTATTCTCCTTACAGCAGGTAAAGGAAAAGAGAACTGCTGCCCCCCACACCCCAAAAGGCAATTTTAATAGCCACGGTGGATAGGGGGAAGAGAAACACATCTCGATGTGTAGTGTAGTGTAGAAGTCAGTTAACAAGATTCAGGAGGAAATTGCTTAAGTAGTTAAAAACCACAGTTAGCCCAAGATTGAAATAGCCAAAGTGGACACTGCCTCTTTTATCCCTGACTCACATATAGGCCTAGGCCTAGGCTAAAGGCTTTAAAAATAGCTTGTTGATTCAGATTTTTTTTTTTTTTAGGTTTACACACCAAGATAGTTTTGTTAGCCCCATTTTACTGAACTCGGTTCACACAATACTTTAAGCCAAAACCAAACAGACAGTGCCGTGGCTTGGCATAAAGCTGTAGAAACGCCAGAGGTTTGAGTGTCAATCAATCTTTGGATTCTATTTGAGGATCAAGGTTTGGGAGCACCTTGGCATTCTTTAAGTAGTGGTCTTTTCAAACACTTGTGCAGCCAAAGATCTTTGAGTTGTATCCACTTAACTGCATTACAGAAACTGCCACTTACTTGGCCAAGCCTGGGTGAAGCTGCCTACAAAAGTTTTGGAATTCGTAGCAAGCATGCCTATTCAGAGGGGGACGCGGTGGCGCAGCGGCTTAATGACGCTGAAAGTTGCTGGCCAGAAATGGCTGACGCTTCAGCGGTTCGAGTCCAGCCTTCGCGTTAAACAGGGTGAGCTCGTGTTTCCTCCCCAGTTCCTGTCAACCCAACAGGTCGAAAACTCACGTGAGTAGATAAATGGGTACTCTCACTCCGGTGGGAGGAAAAATGCTGGCGGCGCCTTGCAAAAAAAGGAGTTGGGAGCAGTTGCCGGTAAGTGCGAAAAACCGCGCATGCCCAAAAAGGGCGCGAAGCAACGGAAACCCCGCTTCCTGCGCTCGCCAGCTGGGCTCTGCCCTAGGAAGGAGGCTCTGGCAAACCACTTCCGAAGAACAGTTGCCTTGAAAACTGCAAGGACTCGTCCAAGCAGTCACTGCAGGGTCAGCAATGACTGAGCACAGACAAAAAAAAAAAAAAAAAAGCCTATTCAGGGAGATCAAGATTCAAATGCACACTATCTAGAATATTCAGAGGAATTTCTGGACTGCTCTTCAAGGAATCTGAGCCTGCATGAGTGGCTGGCTGCAGGCCAGCATATTAACTATGCTAATCTGTCTTATTTGGCAAATGCTTAAGGGAGGAGGAAGGAATCAGCAAGTGCCAGCACTTGAATGATCTTTACAAGTGTAGAAGGATTTTCTGCATCAATCCATTTTACATCAATTCTCTCTGTGGAATATTCTGGGTAATCACCACATTGGAATTAAAAAGTACAACATTGCTTTCCAATACGGTCAGCAAGAAAAACCCCTTACTCTTGGTCAGCCAACCCAGAGTCAGCAAATTCAGTCTGCTTCAAGCTACAGCACACGTGCTTCTCTTCCTGCTGCAACAGGACCATTAACTACTTCTATGATTGTACCAGATGGTTTATTGGAAACTTTTAAATATTTTGCAGAACTCCCCAGCTGTGAGGCGGAACAATGTGAACTACTGGACATTTGAAAGCATACAGGCTTTGCCTCAGAAGTAGACTCATGAGTGTTCTTCAGCTAGCTTCTCAGCCTTTGCCACAGCTTCCTCAATGGGTCCCACCATATAGAAAGCCTGTTCTGGGAGGTGGTCATATTCTCCTACAAAGACAGATACAAAGTCAAGAACTGCAACCAACAAAATTGTTTAGAGGAAACAGGAGATCAAGATTACATGCCTTTTTTGCCCATTCTATCTAAGTAACAAATAGTAACTGCACACCATGGCTTACCTATACAGGTAGTCCTTGCTCAATTATGGTAACTGGGACCAGAATTTCCTTCTCTAAGCAATGTGGTTGCAAAGTATGATGTCACGTGACCGCATCATTTAGTGACGGCAATCCTGGCAGTCCCCACTGCCATCATTAAGCGAGGATTGTGGGTTGTAATGCAAGGATCTCCTCACAACTTCCAGCCAGCTTCCAACAAGCAAAGGCAATGGGGAAGCCAGCAGGAAGTCGCAAGTCCTGGGCGGTTTGCAAGCAGGCTGGTGGGTAAGTGGCTGCTGTGGTGTGGCATGAGCACGGTGGCGCTGGGGATGGCTGCTGCCACGTGCAGGAGTGTGCACTGGTGGCTGCTGTGGTGCTGCACCCAGGCGTGCACTACAGGCTGTGGGATGTGGGGGGTGCTGCAGGCACCGTAGAAGGGCTCCTCAGGAGAAAAAGCAGCAGGAACTTGTGACCTTCTCTCTGGCTTCCCCATTGACTACACTTGTGGGAAGCTGGCAGGGAAGGTCGTAAATGGTGATCATGTGATGGTGGGATGCTGCAACCATAAGTGCAAGCTGATTCCCAGGCACCCAGTCCATAATCACATGACCACGAGAGTGCTGGGACAGCCAAAATTTCAAGGACTGGTCGTAGGTACCACTTGTTCAGCGCTATCTTAACTTTAAATGGTCATTGAATGAGTGGTTAACTGAGGACTACCTGTAATTATTTATAGCTCCATTACAGAAGGTTATTATTTTCCTGAGTCTGAATAGAAAAATGTTGACAGTAGGCTGACCAATAGACAATAACTTGGAAAATATGCCTATACACACATCCTGAAAAGCAATTAGGTTGCAATGCAGCAGATGCCTTATGACTGGAATAGGGAAAACTATCAACGAGAACACGTGACAACAAGGTGCCAAGCACCTTTAGGGGCTGTCAGTTTCTGTTGCGGTACATACCTGTCAGAATCTGTTGGAATCCTTTGATTGTTTCTTTCAGAGGCACTAGCTTGCCTGCATGGCCAGTAAAAACCTCAGCCACCTGGAAAGGCTGGGACAGAAACCTCTGGATCTTACGGGCACGTGCCACTGTCAGCTTATCCTCTTCAGATAATTCATCCATACCCAAAATAGCGATGATATCCTGGAGGGACTTGTAGTCCTAGAGAGAGGAAGCCTGGATGTGAGATGAGACAGCAAGGGCACTGTGGAATAGATCAAGCCACATGCCATCCTCTCTACATTCTGCCTTTTCCAAACAGCTCTGTTGTTGGCTTGCAATATCACCAAACCGTGACACTTGCTATAAAAATGTGTTAATTTTCTGAATACAAAATTTAAAGTGTTCACTCATTCACAGGTTGGAACATTTTCCTTATTCCATGTTTTTCATGCTCCCTACTCACCTGCAAGATCTTTTGCACCCCACGGGCCACATCATAATGCTCCTGCCCCACAATATTAGGATCCATGATACGTGAAGTAGAGTCTAGAGGGTCTACAGCTGGGTAAATGCCCAGTTCTGCAATGGCACGAGACAGCACAGTGGTGGCATCCAAGTGGGCAAATGTGGTTGCAGGAGCCGGATCTGTCAAGTCATCAGCTGGCACATAGATGGCCTTGGGAGAAAGAAAAAGGCTTACTACATTAACGTTCCAGGTGTACAGGCAGTTTTAATGCCAACCATTAGCAGCTTTGTGCAGCTCTTTATTTAAGAGGGGAGCAGTTGCATCAAATCCCATAGGGAATGGTAGGGATGAAAACAGAATTCCCTTCACTCCAGAAATCAGACAGTAACATAGCACACCCTGAACTGGTAGAAAATTTAAGTTTAATGGAGAAACATATTTACAGCAAATTACCTGCACAGAGGTGATAGATCCCTTTCTTGTTGTTGTGATCCTCTCCTGCATGGTACCCATATCAGTAGCTAAAGTAGGCTGATAGCCCACAGCTGAGGGGATTCTACCCAGCAAGGCAGATACCTGGAAGAGAAGAAATGCTTAAAATCTTTGGCAGTTGACAAGGTCTCTTCGTTTATAGATACAAAAGTCTTAGACACCCCATCCATGCTTCCATTGCCCCCAATTTGGGCAGATCCCAATCTTAATACTACAAGCAACCTTGAGTGGACCAAAAACCAACCTGAAATCACTAGAGCATTTTTCAGAATCCTACCATTAATCCATTCCATTCTGATTGACAAATTAGTTTAAAGCTTACTTCAGATCCAGCCTGTGTGAAACGGAAGATGTTGTCAATGAAGAGCAGTACATCTTGACCCTCCTGGTCTCTGAAATATTCAGCAACAGTCAAGCCTGTCAAAGCAACTCTGGCACGAGCACCGGGTGGCTCATTCATCTGCCCATAAACGAGTGCAACCTGTGGGAGAGCAAAGAAACTTAAAGTAACACAGTATTAGTTATCTCACTCATTAGCATGTGGGCTAAAATTTTCCAGCTTCATTACAATGAATTGGTGTATTATATTCTTACTATCCTATGAACTCTAATTTCTTTCTGAAACATAATGTGGATTTGCTTCTTTCTAATAATTTACTTCCTCTTCCAGCCTATGTAATTCCTTCAATGGAGTGATTGTCTCATAATACCTGTACACTACATATTTTGTTCAAAATATTCCAGGTGCACTAGAAATCCCTTCAGTCCTTGATCTTTCTCTAGTACTGTCAACATATGACCCAAGATCAAAATTGGAAATTGAAAACTGCATGCCCTCAAGAATAACAGCCAATTTCTGGTGCAAGCAAGACACCATATTAAGGTAACCCATATTGCACTTTTAGAGCCTAGGGCCACAGCTAAGAGCCTGACTAGTTTGCTTACCTTGGATGTGGTATCCTTCAGGTTGATGACACCAGACTCTATCATTTCATGGTACAAATCATTCCCTTCACGGGTTCTTTCTCCAACACCAGCAAATACTGAGTAGCCACCATGAGCTTTGGCAACATTGTTGATCAGCTCCATGATCAATACAGTCTTGCCTACACCAGCACCACCAAACAGACCTGAAGAAAAAAGCTGCTTCAGTACCAGAGAATGATTATGAGCTGCTTTACAATTTCCCATTTTCCTTCTCAGAAGAAGAGTTGCTTCAGCAATCTCAGAAGAACGAAAGTCATGAGTTTTGCTCATCAATGAAGGAAAGACAACTAACCCTGTACCAGGTATAGGTAAAACATTGAGACTGCTAATGATTTAAAATCCAAGGAAGCTCCGGAAACTCAACTCACCATTCTACCCGGTTTAACTTACCAATTTTACCACCCTTTGCATATGGGGCAAGGAGGTCCACAACCTTAATACCAGTCACAAGGATTTCCTGTTCCACACTCATTTCCACAAACTCAGGTGCTTCAGCATGAATAGCAGCAAACCTGAAAAAGGTAATTGGTCACATGTCAAGTATATCCTTTTCCAAGGTGAACCAAACAATACATATTTCTCTTAATACAGACATATATTTCAGAGTCATATTTCATATTACAGTGTTGGCATTTTTATTTTCTATTCCTTTCCATGTTCCCTAGCATGAAATGTGCCTTGTCCATAGCAACTATATTGTACACTAAGTCCGCATCTTCACTGAACCATCCACTATGACTCTCAAGACCATTTTTCCTGGTTAGGTAGATAATTCAGATGCTATGTATGTGTGAAATTGTTTTCTCGCCCCTTCAAATGTTTGGGAAGTGGCATGGAAAGCAGCGTATATAGGTGTTGTCTCTCCATTTCCATTTCACTGATGGGATTCTGCAGTTGAAATAATGTTCCTTAGTTGAAGAGGAATACCAGCTAAGCAGGCCGACCATATGAAGAATGATGGCTGCCTCATTGTCTTCCCTCAAATTCATGCTTACTGTTTGGTCGTTATTGGACCTCTTTCATCTATTGGCTCTCCGATCACATTCATGATTCTGCCAAGGGTCTCAGGTCCTACAGGAATTCTGATTGGTGCTCCAGAATCCAAGACCTTTTGGCCTCTCACCAAACCTTCAGTACCATCCATAGCAATGGTACGAACAGTATTCTCACCTGCAACAGAAAAAACATAACAGATGCCATTACCCTAACACAATGCCTGAGCAACAGAAATATCTTATGTAATTGGAAAAATTATTTTACCGCCATGGTAAAAATAAATACTAAAAGAATCCAAATAGCTTCTAGGGAAGTTGACAGAAGGTTGTTCTTAGAAATGATGTACCTTTTATCATGTTACATAACTGGTGATGCCAGCTCTAGATATGCAAAATTTATTGAGTCAAGAAAATTATTTTAACACAAATAATTTTGGCTGAAAAATTAACTGGTATTGGATGCCAAGTCAGACAGGCAAAATTTTAAGTATTCTTTTCTCTTATCTGAGAGCTTCAGAGACAAACTGAGCTTTGAGACATAACAGGAGGCTCATCAAAGGTTAGACTGGTCCACAATACCAATCAATATTGCTAGCCTACTTGGCCTTTCATTGAAGGGCCATCAAAAGCTTCCTGATTAACAGATTTAAACTTCCTTTTCAGATCATAAATATGGCTTCATTACGTTCAGAAGAACGAAAGTCATTTTTATTGATCATCACAAGGAGCACTAACAGGATTAAAGCCAGGTTTATCAATGACACTTACCTAAATGCTGAGCCACTTCTAGCACCAAGCGTGTATCTCTGCCTTGCACCTCAAGGGCATTGAGGATTGGTGGCAGGGCCTCATCGAACTGGACATCAACCACAGCACCAATGACTGCCACAATATGTCCAGTGGCAACTCCAGCTTTAGCTGCAGGAGCTGCTTGTGGAGCATAGTTCCGACCTAGAAAAGATAGCACAACCATCAGACAAATTAGATGCTTAATTATACAACTTCATATTCAACAACTTATAAACAAACCAAATATGCAAAAGAAGTTTTAAGATTGAGATTCTCCTCTTTCAGGGTAACTTCAAAGAACTTCAGTCTGTAACTTAATTTCCAGCATTCCAAATGCCCCACGTCGTTGGGAGTTGGCCAGCATATACATTTTATAAATAATAGTAATTCTGACATTGGCACTATGCAAAATCACTCAAAGCAGCAATCCAGTCAGAGATTAGATTTTTGTCAAATACAGAAGTTCCCTCACTCCCACATACAGAACTCTGGAGGAAAATGAGGCTCAGGCTTCCCCTATGTTCTGAAAGGATCTTATTCTAACACTGCATTAGTAGCAAGTTTTTAAAGAAAAACTTTAAAAGAAAGAACTGTTTTGCTACATCAGTGTGAATGTTAAGAACCCCTGGATCTTTCAAGGCTTCTGCGACACCTTTACAAGCTACAGAACGCCAGGCTTTTGCAGTGGTCATCCAGGAGACCAGTAATGGTAAACACTTCTTTGAAGGAAGCCTTTCTTTATCACAGCTGGAATTCTCAAGGGCCAATTATAAGCTCTGAAGAAATTCAAAATGCAGAGGCCCATAGAGCTCCCCCTCACTAACAACAAATTACTGATAAAATCCCTTCCCCATAAAGCCTGGCTTGTACACACTCCCAGCCAGATTATAGAAAGGATGTCTCATCCACCCACACTCATGCAGGGAACCAATGATCAAGCAACGTTTGATTATGTGCCATTAAGTCGCTTTCGACTCCTTGCGACCCCATAGATAAAACATCAGTTCTTGTACAACGTTCCCGAATCCTGTTATTAATTGAAATCCTTAAATACCCAATTTAAAATTGTCTCACGCACCATGCAAACTCGTGGAAGGAGGGTCATGCCGAGATCTCAGAGAACCACCGGCAATCCCGTTTTATCTTCCCGGCCATTCTGCTGCGCTTTTCTTTCCGAAGGCCCTGCTCCTCTTTCGAGAAGAGGCGGCACCTTCGCCACGCTCTCCAATTACGGTACCCACAAACGAGGGGACGACGACCGCGTCCAGGACCTGAAAGGCCCCGGACGCGTCGGCAACCCTTCCCCATGGCTGCTCCATGCCGAAGGACGCCATCTTTGTCCTCGGGAAAGGAGCAGTCAGCTCCGCGGTCCCAGGCCGCTTTCTTCACTCTCCGGATGCGGCGGACGACAGTGTTCATCGTCCCCGGCCACCTTGAAAGCAGGATGCGCCGCGACAGTTGTGGGGCCGGCGCAGCCGCACCAAGGCGCTTTCCCGCCCGTGCAGAAAGACCAGACCCGAAACGACCGTTTCCCCGTATCTAACGGGGTCGGCAAGGCCTGGAGGACCAGCTCGTCATGGAGAAAACCCGTCTATGTGGTCGCTAAGAGGCGACACCGCCGGCACGCAATCAATGAGCGGAGTCCGCATCTGGCTTTCTGCAGAGTCAGAGGAAGGCGCTGCAGGCAACACGCCGTCCCCTTACATACACTGAATCCAACCATGTTCTGAATTCGGGTGGGCTCATGCACGCGAGTCTAACACGTGGCCCGGGGAGTCGTGAGAACCCAACAGGCTGAAACAGGCAAGCGGCCCGATGCAGGCCGGTAAGCGAGAACCCCGCTTCCTCTTTCTCGAACGCAGAGAGACGTGGCAGGATTAGATGGGGAGGCAGCCTCTCTTCTGGGCCAAGCGACACCCTCGGCGCAGATGCCTTTCTCGGTACTCCTCGGACTGGAATCATCCCGAGCCTAGCCCAGCTCCCACCACTAGGCCGCAAGGTGACCCCGCCCTCGAGCTCCCTCTCTTCTTCGCCCACCACTTACGGGCTTCAGCGGCAGCAGCAGCAACGCCACCCCGAAGCTGCAGCAGATCCTGGAGAGGACTTGACGCGCCCCGCGCCCCCCGCAGCAAAAAAGCGGCCGAAGAGGCGCAGCGGCGACCCGTGAACCCCAACATGGCGGCCACCGGCGAAGTGGATGAGCAGCCCTACCGCCAACCTTGATCGGCTTTCCGAAGGGCTCGCTTTATAAATTCTGACTCTGCCATTGGTCAGCAACGTTTACCTTTCTAAAGTCCAATTGGGGCATCTTCCTGTCACTCACTTGCTTTGAGGCCTTGCTGATTGGAAAAGGCTTAATTCTCTGCGTCGCTCAGGCTTCAAAGGGCGGAGCTATGGCATATGCCGAGCTCTCCAAATACGAAAATGCTAGCTTCCTGGGCATGGGCTACTCGCTTCACTAAGGGCCTCTAGTATTGGGCAGCATCGATGCATTTCAAAGACATCCTGCTTAGTAATTGGGCAGATTTTAAAAGCTACGCCTCTAAAGGAACTTTTTAACCAATGAGTAGAAAAAAGAGCGGCTACAAAATTTAAAGGGGTAGTGCTCTTTTCTATACAGAAGGATAAACACGCGTCCTAGGTTTGTCCTTGTCAACTGAAAGCTTCGGTGGTTTGGTAGGTCGTAGAGATGTACGGTGTCCGACCATCAGCTATGAAAACATTACGAAACGTTACATTGCATTAAGAATTACTCGGATCAGATTTACATTTAACTGAAAAGCTATGATTTTGTGCAGTTAACCATATTTAAACCCATCGATTTGAATTTATATAAAACATGGTTCTGACCTAAGTTAGGTCATTAGGTTTCCAGTATAACTACAAAGGATTGCAATTTAAGAATATTAACTCCCCATAGAATCAGGGTAACGTAATCCACAGGCATGCTTCTGAGTAAATATGCGTAAATTAAGTAATGAACACTATAATCTCTATTTAGGAGGAAAAAATGTAGGTATTTAGGATGGGCCATATGTTAGATTTTAACACTTTTCCATAAGATTATACATGCCAGGAATCCCCCAGTTTTAAAGATTGGGGGCACACTTTAATACTGCAGCAAAACACATACCTAATGTCTGCACTTTGTGATCAACTTAGAGAATAACCCATACTTGAAAATATAAGACGAACCAGTGCATCCTGCCTTCCTTTCCACATTAAAGCTGGAATTTGGAGTTACATGATAATTTGGGGAATATTCTTTACATCTGTTAGCTGCTTTGCAGAATTGTAAAGGTCTCTTGTATTATCATATAAATTGCCCATTTACTGGGTGGGTAGGGGATTAATCTCTCGCTAGAACTCACTATTTCAATGGGCTAAATAACTAGGGATAGATCTAATTAGGTGGTTTAATTTTTCAAGGCATATTTCTGCCATGCTTGCCACATGTTGTCCTAAAAGGTGAACATAATTTCCTAAACCCAGTGAATGAAGATTTAATCTCAGGACTATTAATGCATTTTGTGCAAATGAGACACAGGTCTCCACAATGTATATTGTATATACCTGGGTAAGGAAGGGGTTGTTAACAGTTCACCTCATTATAATAGTAAGTATATGTTAATTGGATTAGAATATCTCTCAATATATTCATAAGCCAAGATTTTAGTGGCAAATAAATCTTGACATTCTTCCAAATTATCAGGAATCTTAGATTAAGCATATCTGGTTTTCCATTTTTTTTATTGTGTCTCAGTAAGAAAACTAGGTTGAGCAACAAAGAATAGCTCAAATTCATTGTGTGAATTTATGTTGCATTTCCAAGCTTCACTTTTGCCAAACAAAGCTGAAAAACAAATCAGGAAGCAAACTAGTTGAAACTGATTTAAACATCAACCAAAACTGAACAAGTTGGAATAATTTAGACCTCTTTGAATGTATGTTAGTTCAAAGCTACTTTATATTGTAGAAAGTTATGACACAAAAGACAGGAATTTTCTTTTCTTTTTATTCTCAGACTATTTTTATACATACAATATTACACTGGCAAAATATATACAAAACATGAATTTTCCTTTTCTAGAAATACAAGCTACAGATTTCAAACTCTACTGAAAAATAGGAATGGTAGAATGGCTCCTTTTTTGTAACTGTCACTCACAAAAAAGGGGGAAGGCTTGAGACCCTTACACACTCCCACCCTGAAGTCATGCATCTAGAAGCAAAAGTGTCTTGTTAACAGATTTAATTATTCCAAAGCCAAAGGTGAGCTAACAGTTAGGTAATCGGGAAGAAAGGCACCCTTTTTGCCAAGAAAAGTAGCCTCAGCCTTGGCAGCCTTGTAGAAGATTTCAAAATTAAGAAATCAGGGCATCTAGTCTACATATCAGGTTTATGGCTCTTGATAGCGTAAATGTTGGTATTATCCTATGGGTATTAGGTATTAGCAAAATACTTATGAAGCATGCGTACCATCTTATCCCACAGACACTGTAGTTCATCTAATGAAGCTTAGTTTAACAGAAAAGGACACTGAAGAGGACTCCCGGTTTCTATTCCCTAATGCAATTGAAAGAAGTTGGGACCTGGTGAACTGGCGGCCAAGCTAATTCCAGCCTTGACCTGTAATGGTTAGTGAATAAGAACAGGGTGTATGGATGTCCCAGAATTTCCAAGATTAATGGATGTAGTGCTCTGAGGCTAAATGAGAGCAGAAAACCATTGGCTTGTGTTGCTTTCCAAAAATGTCTGGTCCATGATATCCTGGACATCAGAGTGCCAGGGTGTCCTTGATGAGGCGACGCATGGTGGTAGTGACAGAGGTCCCAAGTGAGTCAGTGATCTGGTAAGAAATCTTGTACAAGTAGGGCTGGACATCCCTCAGCCCTGTGTCAAAGACATTATCCACCTCTGACTGAGTAGGCATCTTGGGCAGGTACTCATGTCGGTTCATCACTTCTACAATGTTGATAATCTTTTCACAAAGTTTTTCACCCACCTTTTCACGACAGATCTGCCGTTCCTGCTCATTAGCCAGACTCACTACATTTACTTTGACTGTCCAAACTTCCCAAGGGATGCATTCATCTGAGAAAGGCCATCGTGATTTCTTCTTCTGATAAAATTCCAGGGAAATTTGGCCCATCCCATCGCTGCCTGAGTTTCGCAGTGCATCCTGGGGGGAAAAGCATTATTCTGTGTTTCACAGGAATAATTTTCCAAATTAAGTACACGTATAGTGAAATATTATGAATAGTTACTTAGAACAAAGTTATGCCATGCTCAGTGCGGTTTACTCTTTCTGTAGAGGAGATACTCTAAAACTGAAGCCTCACTAATGAAAGAAACAATGTTTTTTGTTTTCACATGTCACCCTCTAATAAAAAGACCTGAAGAAAGGCCCTGATAGTATGCCCACATGGGCATAAATATTGACTATTCTCTCAACATCTATTTCTGGTATATTTTGACAAATATTACTATAATAGTAACTTGTAGAGGCTGGACAGCTTTTATGCAGATACAGAAGTGGCTACTGACATTTTTATCTAGGGGAGGTAATGAAGCAATTACCAATCCTAATTTACTGAAAAAAGGATGATAGAACTTTAACACTTTCTAGAACAATAGCCATTTTAGCCTGTTGCAGTATAAATAAAGCATCTTGTGGCACCTTAAAGATAACATTATGACATAACCTTTCATATGTACCAAGAATTTCATCAGATGCATGCTTTATAATATATTTACTTTCATGGCAGCAGAAGAGAAGGAAAAGGCTTATTAACAGTGAAATGTATAAAGTACAGCCAGGAATAATTGCCTTATAACAGTGGCCATTTACAAATCATTTACAAAATGATTGTTGAGCATAATATACTTTTGCAGTGGAAAGCTGTGAATAATAAATAGCATCCACAGAATTTTACCAATATGCACATTTTTCAAGAGGTAATAATGGTACTTCTAACATAATATTGAAATAGTGATCATATTAATGCATATGATTTTCAAGTTCTTTCTTTGTCTCTTGCACATATTCCTTAAAGGCCAGAATGGCTGCACTCAAGCAGGGGAGGAGAAAGCTTTTTATTCCGCAGCTATTGTAAAATCTCTCATTTGCCAAAACGAAGATACCATAATCAAGAAATGGAGTCTGGGATGGGATTAGGCAAAGCAGTTTTATACTAATATAATGGGTATTGAGGCTAGCCTGGCCTAAATGATGTCACCAAGCAGATCTCTTTACTTTCACTCATGAAGGGAATTTACTTAATGTCAAAAAATGAAGTATTTGACTGAGGGATAATAAAGCAGAAATCAAACATATTTTCCATTTCAGTTAGTGAGTTTGCAGTACTATAGATATTTATCCAGGAATAAGCCTCACTGAAAATAATGCAGCATATTATTTTGATTTATTTGATTTTAGATATCCTTAGGCAAAAGAGATAAAATGTAATCAAATATATACAATGAGGTAATGCCAATTTAAAAGCAGCAAACCATTCAGCAAACAAAAAATACAGGACATGTTTTTAGCAAACCTATTGGATTGTTTTGATCACTCATTTATAAGTCACAGAAGCAGTGGCATAAAACTGGGCCACTTTTTTAGAAGTTGCAGGAATCTGGTCTATAAGAAGAAAAAATTTAAAAAGTGCATTTGGTTTGCTGGGGAATTTCACAAGTATAGAAAGAATGATACAGGTAGCAACTGCCTCGTTTAGCAATCATTTGCAGTTACAACAGTGATGGAAAAGTAATTTTGTGACCAATCCTCATATTTATGATCTTTGCAGGTCTGTAAAGCAAAGGAAAGCTGAAGAAAGATTGTAAGCACAGTTGCGGTTTCACTTAGTGACTGCTTCACTTAATGACCAAGTTGTCAGTTCCAACTGTGGTGGCTAAATGAAGACTACCTGTATCTCTTTGTGCAGAGTCATGTACTACAACCTGCATGTGCTCCCTTTACATATATGTAAGTAGTAATGATAAAGATGAGTATTTAAAAATTATGATTTCTAAATACGCACAGACATACTCATATCCCTCATTATTCTAATCCAAGTATAATACAGTGGTACCTCGGTTCACGAACGCTTCTGTTCACGAACCATTCGGTTCACGAATAGCTCCGTTCGCAAAATTTTGCCTCCGTTCGCGAACGCTGGATCGGGTTACGAACAGAATCTGCGGCCATTTTCCCTCCCGTGACACGTGGTCGCGGCTTCCTGTAGGGAGGGGGATTCTCCCTCCAAGCAATATCTGCCTCCCCACCCGCCTTCTTGTCCTCCATGCCAGAAGTCGCGTCGAGCAAGGCTAGCTTTCTCTCTCTTCGTGCTGTACTTTGTGTCATATTTTTGCGGTTTAAAAAAAAAAACATATGGTTCAGAACAGATTAACCGTAATTACATTGAACCTTATGGGGAAATTTGATTCGGGACGCGATCAAAAATCGGTTGGCGACCAAATTCGGAGGGGTCAGAACGGATTAACTGTATTTACATTGAACCTTATGGGAAAATTTGATTCGGTTCACGACCAATTTGGTTCGCGACCAGAGTCACGGAACGAATTAAGTTCGTGAACCGAGGTACCACTGTACACACATTCAGTAGTAAGAGAAAACAAGTACTAAACGGCATGTCAAACTGAAATCTGGGTTGAGATCTAAGGCTATTGATCATTCCCAGCTGTGCATTCCTAGAAATCCAGTAAAGTACCAGAACAGATCATGGGATCAGGAAGGAGATGTAACCATAGTCTACAGGAACTCTCTTTCTCTAGGCTGTCTATTCAAGTGGCAATCTAGAATGTTTGCATTTTGTGTTGAGCATTTGGAACGGGAGTTTTTTGCTGGTATACTGCCCATTCTGCTGATCTGATGGAGGTGGTTTCAGATTTGATGTTGAGGACTCCTAGAATATTGGCTCTAGAAGACTTCAGTATTCAAGCTGGGACTGCTTTGCAGGAGCCACTCAGAATGTCTCAACTTGTTAACTGCCCCAACACAAGTGGCAAGTCATACTCTGGATTTCTTTTTTCCTAGTGGGCAAGTGGATGGTGGTTTGAAAAGGGGAATATGTTTACATCTGTTCTTCTGTCACAGACTATTTTCTGTTGAAACTGAGGTTTGCAGAGACTATATCTCGCTGCAGGGGTGAGGAACCCTATCATCCCAGAAAATGACAGATTCCAGTGGCTTCCAGAAGGCTCTGAAGGATTCTCCAACATCCCTGTCAAAAAATTGGCTACAGTTTAAACAATTTGGGCAGTTGAAACAATAGCTCCTCAATCTCCTCTTCCCAGTGCAGAGCCCGTTCAGCCCTTTGGTATACATTTCAGCTGAGGGCAAAACAGGCAGTTGGAAGAATAACACACAGGTGGAAAAAGCCTCATCTTAAATCTGATTGAATACTAGTAAGAATTCATTATCAAGCCTACACTGTGACAATGCTGGAGGAATTTTGCTTGCATTTGATACCACCACAATGATATTCTTCTGGAGAGGTTGTCCATGTTAGAAGTGAGTGAAATGGGCTTCAAGTAGTTCAGCTCATACCTGGATAGCCTTCTTCATGATGTTTATGTTGCCTAGTTCTGCAAGGTTTAATTTTATCCCCTACGCTGTTCAATTTTTACATGGAATCACTGAATGAATTTACTCATGAGATTTAGAGTAAAATGTTATTGGTATGCTGATGATATTAGTCTCTATCTTGCTTTTTCATAGGGGTCCATGTGAGACATTGTAACTGCTGAATCAGTGCCTGGTTGCAGTAATGGACTGAATGAGGGCCAACAAACCGAAACTCACTCCAGAGAAAACAGGGATATGGTTAGTGGATAGTTTACCTTCCAGATGAGCAGAATTCCAACTGTTTTGGATGGAGCTGCACTCCCCCAAATGATTAAACATGTGGCCTAGCATACTTCTGGATCCATTCTGACTTTAGAAACACAAGTGGTCTCTGATGCAAAACAATTTTTACAAACTCAGACTGGTGCATCAGCTCTGGCTTTAATTGGACAGAAATACCCTCATTATAGTAATCCATGCCCTAGTAACTTCTGTAGATTATTTCCATGCATTATACATGGGGCAGCTGTTGAAGACAATTGGAAAACTTGTTAGTACAAAATGTTGTAGCAACAGCACTTACTGGAACTGGGTGATATGAATACATCCTGCTCATTCTTAATTATCTGCATTGGTTCCCCATTTGTTTCCAGTCCCAATTCAAAATGTTGACTTTAACCTATAAAGCTTTTCCCAGCTTGAGACAATAGAATCTAAAGGAACACCTCCGTCAGTATGTTCTTACTCAAACTCATAGAGTTCTCACACTCTAAGTCATACTGAAATGTGTTGAGTGGCTAGCCGGGAGCAGGCCTTTTCAGTGATAGCCCCCTGGCTTTCGAATGCTCCCCCACCAGCACCATCCTTATTGTTTTCTTAGTGCCACGTAAAGACATTTTTATAGTCCTAGGTCTTTCAAAACTATTTTAATGATGGTATGATTTTTAACTTTTCTATTCCAGCTTTTTTCTATTACATTTAACAGTTATCTTGCTGATTTTGCATTTTTTATTTTAATGAAAGTTTAAATTTTGTAAACTTATGGTTTTTCACTGTAATTATCATTTTAATTGTAAATTGCTTTGAGATTTGTTTTAATACAGAAACAAAATAAATACATAATAAACAAAAATGCAGTAATTTAAATGAAATAATTTAAATCATTATAAAGAGAATAAATATTTAAATAATATGGAAATAATACTGTTGTCACAGCTTGTTAACTGATGTCTACTGATGGTGTCAAGAATACTTCCCTAAACAAGTTGTTCCATAATCTGGGTGCAAAGATTATGAACACCTGTTACCCGACAAATAGTAAAGGAATACAGCAAAGGAACAGAGTTTCTGGGCATTGATTCCAGAGATGTTCCAATCCCAATATAGTTTGGGCTTTGTAAGTTAAAACTAACATTTCGAATTAATCCTGGAAAGAGCCTGGTAACTATCTGGCATCTGTATTCTGGACCAAAGGACAATTCTGAGCAAGCACCATGGGAGCACCATATCATTACAAAATAAACACATTTTACCTTGAATTCTCCAACTGCCTTTCTCAATGCACGATCAAGCTCCTCAGAAGAAACCCTGACATAGGTGAAATCAATGAAGTCACAATCAACATCTTGTGTGCCAACTGTCCCAATCGAGTAAGTTCCTTCTTTCTTGTAATGGAATTTCCCTGTGCTGCGATGAAGTAATATGGTGTGCAAAAGCGCCAGCATAGCTTCTTCAATCTGGCGACCCTCAACTGATATCTCCAGCACCTCTGAACGGCAGTTCATTGTGACTTCTGCAAAGGAAAAATAAGCAAGCAACCCTCAAAAAAAGCTACATAAGCAGAATGGAAAATTAGCCTCTGTAGAGGATGGGTATGTCCAGGTGGCAAGTAATACAAGCAGTAGTATGCAAAATGTCTAGTTCCAAATTGTTTTAAAGAATAGGATGAAACCTGCCATTTTGAGGATTTTGTAATTGTTTTGACTTGCATACTAAACAGCTGTCTTAAGCTTGAATCACTTCAGAAATGCTCAAAACTGTCCCATTCTCTGCTCAGGTTAGCAGCTTTGTGCTCAAAATGTGGTTTTGTAAATTTCAAGCTAGAAACAGTTCAAAATGAAATACTTTGCGCGCTTCTAGGTACACTAGTACCTCGGGTCATGAACGCTTCTGTTCATGACCAATTCGGTTCACGAACAGCACCGTTTGCAAAATTTTGCTTCCGTTCGCGAACTCCGCATCAGGTGACGAACAGGATCTGCGGCCATTTTCCCTGCCGTGACACGTGGTCGTGGCTTCCTGTAGGGAGGGGGACTCTCCCTCCAAACAATAACTGCCTCCGCACCCGCCTTCCTGTCCTCCATGCCTCAAGCAAGGTTAGCGTTCTCTCTCTTCATAGTGTACTGTACTGTACTTTGTGTCATATTTTTGTGGTTTAAAAAAAAAATACATATGGTTCAGAACGGATTAACCGTATTTACATTGAACCTTATGGGAAAATTTGATTCGGGTCGCGACCAATTCGGGTCGCGACCAGAGTCGCGGAACGAATTAAGTTCGTGACCCGAGGTACCACTGTACATGCAACCACCATACATCTTCAGCACTTGTCATCTCAGGCTGCAGCAAGTAACAGTACATTTCTTTCTTTCAACATAGCAATGGTGTTCTCATAAAGATTCACGCCAAACAATCGTTTGCTCCCAACTCCCAATAGCTTTCAGACTGGCTTTAGAAACACCTTGGAAAACTGTATGTCATTGTAAAAATTCCTGTGTTCAGATAGCAAAACGTAGACAAGCACTTGATGTCTTCCAAAATACTGAACTGTCTTGGTGTTTTCCAAATATTGTAGTCAAGAACAAATGTGTCTTTGACATAGAATTATCAGTCTGAAGTTATGTAAACAATCCTATAGATTTTTACTCAAAATATTGCAGTAGTAAGGCATGTTGAAACTATGTAAGCTAATGTAGCAACTCCTGAACAGCATCTCTAATAGCATGGCAATTACAAGAGACATTTTCTGAAGTATCTAGTATATATGAAACAGACTTCTCCTGTTGGTATTAACCTTAAGCTTTTAAAAAATACTTTTAAAGCAGCCTTCTACTGATTTACAAAACAGCACATTTAAACTTGTTATTTGAAAGGCTAAATATAATATCAATTTAATATGATTTCTTCAACTTCTTATAAAAATGGGTACTGGTTAGGAACCCAACTGAGTCTTCCAAAACAAATATGTGATTTCAGAAGAAGCAATAGTTATTGGAACTACAAAGTTCTAATAAAAATGCTGACAGTGAATAAATTACCAAGAAGCACTCTAAGGCAAATCAAAACCAGTTTTAAATTCTACAGAAGTTTTAAAAATTGCTTTCTGAAAATTCAGACAGTCCAAGCCAATAATGCTATAAAAGTTGTTTACTCCTCAAACTGATTTAACAGTTATTTTTCAACCAATATTAGCTCTTTGGAAACAAAACAAAACAAAAGGAATAGAGCCAATATTATAACAACTCAGTATCTTGTGTCATCAAATGCAAGGGTTGAAACAGATCTCCAAACCAAAAAAAAAAAAAAATCCCATTATTTGCCAAGAATTTTGGAAGATGCAACAGTCCTCAACCCAGCAGCACTATAACATGAAAAACTGCATTTAAAGTTACCCATCTATCCAATAATAAAAGTATAGGCATCCTTTTGCCTACGCATGAGGTCACATTTATTACTGAATGATCTAATTGTCTGAAGCTTTTAAACCTACATAGCCCAGCACCTTCGCCACTACACCACACTGGCTTTTGAACCCCCCCAGAGAAGAACATGTTTTGTTCCAAAGCCCTAAAGCCCCCGAGGGGGGTGAGCCTCTTGTGATTTCCGCAGTGCTGTGACCAAAACATTCCCAGGCTTTCCGGGGGGGGGGGCCGTGGGTAACTAAAGCAACCGTCTAGACGAGGGCTCGCGCCTCCCGGGAGGTGGGGGGGGGGATAAAAGGCAGAGGTCTCCCCCGTGAGAAGAACAGCTGGTAACTCACCTGTCCCAGCTCCGGGTGCCTCCCTAGACAAGCAACTTAATCTTTGGATTAGCCCAAGTAAGGAAGCGTGGGAGAGAGGGGTCTGAAAAATCATCCTCAAGAGCGAACCGGAGCTATTCTTCCCGCCACAATTCTCCCTTCTGGACACCCGTCCGTAGGGAGAAGCGTCTGAATTTCATTGACACAGGGCCTTTCCCCCTTTCCAGGCTTTTAAAACATAAATCCCCGATAGCCTTTCCCCTGCCGCTCTTGGTACCATCCAAGAAAACAAACCACAGACAGCGGACGAAATCATGAACGGGGAACTTCCGGCCGAGAATCAATTTCGCCCTTTGCTGCCCCCTACAAATCGAAGACGCGGTTGTAGGGCGCTGTAAGGTTGAAAGCTGGGTGATGCTTTTTATTTTACTGGTTAAAAAACATGAGACGCTGTACAAAAATGGATAATGGAGGGCGGGAGTTTATTCATTTGTTTTCGCTTCATACCGTGCGAGACTGCGCAACAAGATGCAGTTTCCCCCCCTCCCGTCCAGAAAATTCCAGGCTAGCCCCCAAAATATCAATTTTTTAATTGGCGGCGAAGTAGGGGAGGGAGGAAAAAAAGCTGTATCTGCGTGTTTCTTCTACAGAAACAAGGGCCGGTCGTCCTTTTGAGCCCGATCTCCCTAGACCGACTTATGCTACTCCTGGCACAAGGTTTTGCATCTTTCCTACACCTTATAGTGATAACCGCTGCTTTATACTGACCATTGACAAGGAAGGCATTGTTTATTAACAGGACTCTGGGTCATGGCTACAGATTTAGTACGGCAGCATATGGCGAATCAAATCACATTATTTCTCGGAACAAAGAGCGATCTCCGAGGCTAACATCTTCACTCTTCTACCGCGGAGCCAACGGCAGATTTGCCATACCTTTACGTGCCTCGCTAGATCAACAGCATTTTAGTACCTAATTTGCACTGACGAGAACTGTGGGCCGCGTCTGCAAGTGCGCACGCGCCTTCTCGCCTCCTTCTGCGCAGGGCATAATACGTCATTCATGCGCCGGGCTTCAATACCGGAAGAGGCTTCAATACCGGAAGAGTAAGGTCGACGCGAAGCGGGAGTTCTGAAGTTGATTGAGCGGCGGTCTGTGTGAACGGGAAGTCTTGGCGTGATCGCGAACCGTTGATGTTTGCGGTTAAAAACGGCAGCTGCCGGGTTATATCAATTTCCGCGTCTTCTGTGCGTCTTTCCCCTCGTTTGCTTTTCCCTCGTTTCTTTTTGCAGCAATGCTTCGCGAGATTTTCTTTGTATCTCTTCTAATTCCATCTTCATTCATTTATTTCAAGATTTATAAGGTCGCCCAACTCAAACAGCGTGACTGGGCAGCGTACAAAATAACCCCATTATAATGATAAGAATAAAGAGCAAAGAGAATAACAATAACAACTAACAAACAGCCAACAAATAAATACAAAATCTAGAATCTAAACCAACTTATTACAAATAAGGCGTCTTTATATTTCTTCTGGCAGTGTATGTATGTATTTATTTATTTGTTTGGTAATTTCATAGTAATAGAGTAAAAACTACATATAGTAATCAATTTTGGGGTTTTTTGCTGGCTAAAGAGCTTTGTTCAGTCCAGTTGTTTATAAAGCCTCACGTCTGGTTCTCACCATTGTATTTATATAGATATTAACATATTTGTAGAAGTGTAATCTCTTTCAACCATCAAAGATCTGAAGGTGATCTATACTAGTTACAAAATAATACACTAAAACAAATAAAACCCTTGATAAAACTATCAAAGAGACTGTTAAAAGATGTTTATATATACGCATGCCTTTTTTCCCAAAAAGATATCACCATATTTGATCACAAATATGGGAATAAGAACACGCATATTTAAGGTTTCAATTTCATAATCTTTAAAGGCAGCCTAAAAAATTGTTTATTGGTGACTAAAATAAAAGGATATCTACAGTACTCTGAATTTGGGGAGAAGTATCTGAAGTGCATGACTGAAAGTGATAGTTTATCCAATTTTTCTTTTTCATCTTTGCTCCTGAAATTCTGGATCTCCCCCCCCCCCCATTTACTGTGTTACCTTTCGAGTGATGGACCTCCCAATGTTTGAGGCTCCCTTCTTTATACCCTACTGCAATATAAGGGTTTATTTTCCCTTAGATAATTAGAAAATGGAATTATTCTACTGATGACATCTCTTGATGGCATCTCTATATTTCAGTAAAATCATTGAAAAGGTAAATGGCTCATGGTGGCAAACATTTTAAAATTGCTCCTGCTGCTGACAGCTAGAAATGTAGATTCCTTGTCTCTGACATTTATAAAACTTGGTTAGTCATAGGATTTCTTCATTTCTGTTTGGATGAATTGCTATGGAAGTGCTGAAAAAATGCATTAAGATAGCATCATTTATTTTATTTTTCTTTTAGGCTACCCTTTCTCCAGATGTGCAGGCAGTGCATATGATTCTCTTCATTCTACTTCAGGCTGAGAAACAGTGCTGATTTCACCCAACACATAGCTTGTTTAAGTATGGTTTACTGAGTAAATCATGCTTGGTTGAATGTACATAACATGCTACTCTAAAAATCTGCCACATTTTGGCATAGCCTATTGTATATTCAGTATTACTGAGTTAGGGCCACAACTGAATTTAACCATTTGAGTTAATCCCAGAATTGTGCAGCTGTAATGACTGCCCTGTTTAATAATAAAAACATTAAATTCTTCCTTGGAATTTTTTTTTAAACTCAAGTTTTAAGGACAGGGATCTTTCCATGTTTGTAAGTGCTTTTGCCAGTTTGGTTCCTATGACTTGAATCTTGGCTTTGAGATTAGAGGTTAGGGTTTCTTTAGTAACAGCATCAAGTATTAATATTAACAAAACATAGAAGAATAAACAACCATCAGTTTCAAGAGTTCTTGAAAGAACTTGAATAGTCAGTTATTATTCTGGTGTGATCCTTGAGCCTGGTGAATATGATTAAATTTTATGAATTGTTAAGTGAACGGAAACTGTTTTGGAGACAAATAACTTGTAGCTGAGCTAAGCTATCCTGATTGGCTGTATGACTTTGTGTTTTTGCTTGACGTTATTCAGTACTTGTCAGAACTCAAGACCAAATTGCAAGATCTAGATCAGCTTATTGCTTTCCTTAATGCTTTTCTTTTTTCACGCACACAATGTTTCAAAGCTGAAGTGGCAAATGCAGTCTGGAAAAAGGCAGTATGGTACATTTTCATCCTATAGGGATTAGGGAATACACAAATTTTATTTCAGAAATGTTGTAAATTCAAGGCTTTAAGTCACCAGGAGTCCAGACTGACTCAAAGGCAGTATATTTATATTTGGTGAAGAACTAGAATTCCATTTTGCTGCACTGTTCAGTTCCCTATCTATATGGAAACTATGTGTGCACTGTACTATAAAGTCATAGAATCAAAAAGCACCTCTGGATTTAGAACTGAATGCCAAAGCTCATCTGTCTTTGAATTCTACATGCTAGATCTAGGTGCTGATGATTTTTCAAGCTTCAGAAGACTTGAGCCTTTTTTTCTCCAAAACATTATGTTGTATTGAATAACTTGCATGTTAAGTGGACAAACAAGAACTCGGAGTAAATCAGTTGTTATTACTACTGTCAGGGTCATTAAGGAAAGCAATCTAAGATACCACAAAGTTGAATGTTTCATTTCCTAGGTTACTCAGCCCTAGTTTGCATCACTGTTCCTTGGGAATTGCTCTTCTTGAAATCAAGGACTTGAAGTAATAGCACACATTGGCTTTTTCTCAGAAATCACTGAGTACTCTGCAAGGGTTTCAATATTGTTTCAACAATCTGTTTGTTCAAGTTTTTAAAAGCTTCATTTTCTGCATATTCAGATTTAATTACAGTAATTCAAAGGGGCATTTCTAACAGTCCAATCATAATTATATTTATCATAAATATGTAACTTCCTTCAGGAACCTAAATCTAATTTCTTAAAAGTGGCAGAATTGACAATATGTACCTAGTGTGTTGGCTTACAGTCTTTTACAGTTTACATGGGAACAATAGCATTTTAAACACCGGGAGATAGTTGTAAGTATGTATGTTAGAAGCCAGGCATTCAAGTATCTGATTCTAACTGGTGTCTAGCCTGAGCAAAGCTTTGATAGCAAAAGGGAACAAGGGCTGGTAGCCAGCCTAGACCCATGCATGATAACAGAAAATTCTGCTTTGACGATAGTGCTACAAGTACAGTTCTATAAACCAAGAAGTAGAAAACTTTTTTAAAAGTAGTGCCTTAGAGGAACTGTTTCTCTGTAATCCCTTAACATCTAATGTTCCAAAAGTAGAATCTGGAGTTTGCTATGTGAAGTACAGTATTGGAACTTCACAAAAATTGCTTGGTAATTAATATCTAATAGTTGATACAATATACATTAGGGAATCAGGGTTTTTTTTTGTTTTTTTTATCTTTTTTATCCGCACTCAATCGTTACCGATTCTGCGGCGACTGCCTGGACAAGTCCCTGCAGTTTTCAAGGCAAGGTGTTTCGGAAGTGGTTTGCCATTGTCTCCTTCCTAGAGCGGAGCCCAGCTGCTGAGTGCAGGAGGCAGGGTTTCCGTTGCTATTTATACGGTGAATTCAAAGTGTTTATCATTTTTGATAGAATACTGTTTGAATTTTGTTTGATTATTAGTCAGCAGTTATAATGCCAACTTTCTCCAGCCTGATGGACTATATAGTGCAATTGTTTTCATCAATTCCACAGGTACAAGAAGTACAGCCCAAAGGCCACATGTATTCTGCCAAAATTACTATTTGTAGCCTCCAGATTTGGTGAACCTCACATTTGGGTTCTTTCTTGGGGCTGAGAGGATATTAAGGAGTACCATATATTCTTTGAAAACTTCTGAAATCCCCTCTCAAAACAGACCAGGATTCTACCCATTCTTGGATACGGCCCTTGACTTGCCACCGAAAGCTTGGTGTAGTGCTGTGGTGAAAAGATAATGTATTATAGGATTTGCTAACTTCATTGCAGCGAGGGTTACAGCACACATAAAACCCAGTTATTGCCCAAACACTCAAAATAACTTCTGAAAATGTAAACTCTATATCTTTTAAGTCTGTACTAATTGCCAGCTCCAAACATAGGATGACTGTGTTGCTATGCATTATTGTTATTTAGGTCTAGAAAAAAATCCTACTAAGATGAACATACAGTAATATCTCGGTTCACAAATGCTTCTGTTCACGAACAATTTGGTTCGTGAACAGCAGCGTCCACAAATTTTTGCTTCTGTTTGCGAAAACGGGTGCATCGGGTGACGAACACAACCCAGGGCCATCTTCCCTGCTCTGACATGTGGTCATGGCTTCCTCTAGGCAAGATCGCAGTCGCAGACAGACGCTTGCTGTGAAGCTTTTTGGTGTCGCCTCAAGCAAGGTTAGTGTTCTCTCTCTTCATACTGTACTGTACTGTACTTCGTTTCATATTTTTGTGGTTAAAAAAAATACATATGGTTCAGAACGGATTAACCTTATTTACATTGAACCTTATGGGAAAATTTGATTCGGTTGGCGACCAATTTGGTTGGCGACCACGTTCGGAGGGGTCAGAACGGATTAACCTTATTTACATTGAACCTTATGGGGAAATTTGATTTGGGTCGCGACCAATTCTGTTCGTGACCAGAACCGTGGAACGAATTAAGTTTGTGAACCGAGGTACCACTGTACTTATCATCTAGCATTCTGGAAATAAGACAGTGTTTGTGGTATTTTATATTAGGTATATTAAAAGTCCAATACATTTCTGTGTTTGTTGTACTTGATTTATAATGACCATGTTATTAAAGACCATTCACAGATCAAACATGTTATTCATGACTGAAATATGGAAATAGAGCAACAATTGATCTTGTGTATGTGGTCTGATTAATGACCACTCCGGGTTCCGTATTTCATCAGCAACTGCCAGGTTTCCTCACTGAACTAATATTCCTCAATAAATACTGTGTAAGTTTTAGACATAAATGGTATGGCCCTATAGCATCAGCCCAGATGCGCTGAATTCAAGGTTGAATAAGCTTATACTTACTTCTTTGAGGTCCACTAGAAAATCGTCCCTTACATAATAGTGTAGCTTATATACTGTGCCCTTGACCCAACTCTGAACAGAAGGGTCAGCAGTGGCTAGAGGTAGTGCAAGAAATACAGAATGTCCTCTGTGTTGAAACCAGCATGATCTACTCTTGTGATACGTGGAGCAAAACAAATGACTTTTCATACCAGAATTAGTTGTGACCATCAATTAGAGATGAATAATGTATGGTAACAGCACAGCCCACGGCAGATAAGTCTGGTTGTGTAGCTAGAGAGGCAAAGGAAATTGACTGAAACCAAAAGGCGCATTTTGTGCAGGGCAGCTGATATGTGAGGGAACACCCCAAGGTTAGGAGACTGACCAGAGCTGGTAGATTCTGCAGTAGCATTATTGCAAACAGGCAAACTAGAATAGCTTAGAATTTAATATTTTGAGAACTGGACATTCCTGTAAAAGGAAAAACTACAGGCGTGGGGTTGAAAAGAGAATTGTTATTTTTGTTGGGAACTATGCTTATACTCTTAAGTTGCAATATTTCTGCTTCTGTAGGAATCAGACATTGCTGAACTCAGGATAGTTTTGAACTTCAAAAATCTGAACTTTTTGACTTTTTAAAAACATCACTGGTACTGAATGCCTGCTGCAAGTATTCCTTTGTCCACTTATTGTATTACTTTTTTTTCCTAGAAAGTAATGCAGTCTCGCTATCCTCTAAAGAGGTGGTCTCCAAAGTGGGGTGTGTAAAGTAATCAATATGGGGAGAAAATATTAGAATGTCTATTGTATTAATTTTTATGTAAGAAAAATAAAGCTGCACTAATTAATAAACAAACTGACACTATTTTTTTAGTGAGTGCAAGAGGATTTGTAAATATTGTTAATAAGCAGCATTCATGCTCAGTTTTTTAAAATTAATAAGTATATGCGATCAAAAAATTTTGGAGACTACTATCAATATGGTGTTTTGCATTTCAGTATGCTGGCTGATCTCCAGCTGGCATATTTATTGGCTGAAGAGGATGAGAATTTTCATTAAATACATTTGGAGAGCATCACATTGAGGAAGGCAGTTCAAATTGCTAAATGAAATCCTTCAGAGAGGAAATATATTCCTGTACATTAAGAGATCATTAACTTTACAGGTGTTGTTCTAATGTTTCCTGATTAATGATTGCTTTTACACCTGCACGCAAAGCTGAGTGAAGATTGGAGCCAAACTCAGAATATTTGTCTCTTGTATCACCAGGGAGAGTGGAGATTATTTATTTAATTATTATTTGTATATCAAAGTTGTCACTGCCCATCTCATTAAAAAGTTACTCTGGGCAGTTTACAGAGGAGATAAAATCCATTAAAATACAATATAAAACAATCTTAAATAAATTCCAAGGGATGATAAAATTGGCAAACAGAATACAGAAAGCTTGTGTTTGGTCATAGCTCATATTAGAAGATAACTTGTTTTTCAGATAGCTTTAGTTGTGCAAGCTTTCCCCAAAGATTCCTACAAAGCAATTAAATATTCTGTTAAGATACTCCTACCCCCACTTACAAAACCAAACTTCTGTGCACCTTGGGCCAAGGGAGCTACAGTTAAATCGAGCAATAATATTGATTCTCTTTTCTACTTATTGGTAATTGTTATCCTATTAGTGTAGTTTTCTTTAACTGATTCTCCAAACAAAGTTTCTGGCTATGATGAAGCTCTTCAACACTTTTCTCTTGGGCTTCAAAATGACCTGCCCAGTTTCCTGCTTTCTTCAGTTACATAAGCTAGCCAATTGCTTCTCTTCTCCTGCCTTCATTCAGACCTTGTAGCAGGTTCTTTCAATTTCTGAGGCAAAAGTTATACAGGTAGTCCTTGCTTAACAAACCTAATTGAGACTGGAATTTCCATTGCTACGCAAAGCAGTCATTAGGTGAAATATCATGAGACCACATTGCTTAGCAATGGCAGCTCCAATAGTCCCAGTTGCAGTCATTAGGCCAGGACCACGCCATTGTTAGGTGGGGACCTCATGCTTCTCCTGCCCTGCGATGTTGGCCTCCACTTCATCTCCCCCTACCCACCTGTCTCCCCCCATCAGCTCGTGTTGGAAGCGCTCCTGGAGACCTGGCCTGCAGGCTTCAGTGATGGGTGGAAGCAAGGCCAGCGCTAACAGAACCTACCTGCAGGCCTTCTGCTCGCTCTCAGCCCAACCTTCTTCCTGCAAAGCCTCACAAAGGGCCAGCACCTTCCAATGCGCTGTAGCCCGCAGACCAGTTCTCCAGGGGTGCTTCCAGTGCATGCTTTGGAAGCTGTTGGCCCTTCCCTTGCTGCAGCCTGCAGGCCAGGTCTCCAGGAGCGCTTCCAATGCAAGCTGCAGAGTGTGCGCTGTGCTTCCGGGATGCCCTTGTCCCTCCACTTCCTTCAGTACTGCCACCACCCTGAACAGCGCCTTCTGCACCTTTGGCCATGGAGCCGACTCTTCTCCTGCCTTGCCCAGCAATGGAGAGTGCTGTACTTTGCTGTCCTGTCCTGCTGCCTCCTCCCAGCCGGGCCCAGAAAGCTCCCTTTGGAAGACAGCGAAAGTCAGCTGAGGGCAGTGGCGGGGGTGCAGCAAGGGTATGCAGTGGAGCGCAGGGTGGCCAAAAGGGCAGAGATGGGGGGAGATAGACAAGTGGGGGGAGTTGAAGCGCCCCTGCAGTTGTAAGTGTGGGCGGGCTGCCAAGTGCCTGAATTTTGATCACATGACCATGGGTGCTGCAACAGTCAAAACTTCAAAGACCAGTCATAACTACCATTCATTCAGTGCTGCCATAACTTTGAATGGTCGCTGCACGAATTGTTAAGCAAGGACTACCTGTTATCCTTTACATATTTACCTCAGGGTGAATCCCACTGAATTCATTGGAGCCTTCTGAGAAAACATGTAGAGAACTGCACTGTTAACATGGTCTGTGGCATCAGGTGACAACCCACTATCCTTTCCAAAGATGAAATGCGGGGTCATGTGTTATTGAGCCAGTAAAGGTGCGCACCCTTGTCAGTTACTGCCTGAACTTGACCAGGGTTCAAAGAGGGGCGTAATAAGTGTGAGTGAGCTTGCCGCATCTCAGATGTCTTGTCTGTGGTCCAAAATGACTTTGTGTCTGGACATTTATGGTATGGGTTACTCGCCTGTTCTTTTTACAGTCAAGGACACTGCTAAATCCAGACCAGGTTATTATTCCACTTGCCTGGCATGTCTGCCAAGTCCTTCCCCAAGAAAGTTGCAGCAAGGAGATGTGTCAATTCACTCTGAATGCCTTTCCCATTACACTGGGCTCTTTCTGCACGGGGCTTTTCCACTGAGCTCTTTTCCCTCTTAAGTAGATGACTTATCATACGCAGAGGGCTGTAGAGGCAGAGGGATCTTTTTTAAAAAAAGAAAATAGATCTAATTTTGCATGATACAGAGAGAGTCCTGACGAGTACCTTGATTGCTCAATTGCTTCTGGTCAGCCATATTAGTGGAAGATACATGATGCTCTCCTGGAGCAGGACACTTTAAGGGCAACTTACTACAGTAAAAAACTCAAGAAGTCTCAGTTGCTAAGCCATTTGCTAAAACTAAATAATTGTAATCATTCAGATCTAAAATGCTGCTTTTCCTAATGAGAAGCAGATTGGATAGGGCCAATTTGGCTGCCCCTCTTTCATGTCTTTGAGTGCCATCGTATCTTCTGTTTGTCTTCTCAAGGCTAGAGACCTTAGAATAAGAAGTTAGGCAAAGAGTGCAGTTGCTGAAGCATTTTAAACTCTACTCTGAAAGGGGCTTCCTTTTACTTCTGGCCTGTTTAATCCCAGATGTGTGTGATTATAGTAGCGGTTTTTAAAATATATCTCCTCTACACAGTTACGTAGATATCATCCCTGCAGGAGACAGTGGGATTTAGAATGCTTCAAAATGGTCTGCTGCTATTATTCCAAAGACACCGCATCTACGGCCCGCTTGAGATCTCAGAAAAAGACAGGACATAAATACAGTAAATAAATACATATTCTAACCTTCCCATGATTTGTTTTGTGGAATAAGGAAAAAAGTGTACACAGTGGTAGAAAAACATGGGATGACTAATTTGTGGTTCCATGCGTTGTGCAAACACCGCCATGTTATTGGACTCCGTTTCACTTAGCCTTATAGCACATGATGAACTCTTTCCATTTTATCAGGAGGAATCGCAGCAGTGAGAGCCATCTGATGAAGCGAGCTGCAACTCACAAAAGCTTATGCCTTTTAATAAAATGTGTTAGTTGGAAAAGGTGCTATAAGACTCCACGGGACTTTTTGCCATCATAGACTAACACAGCTCTCCTCCTATGATGAGAGGTCAAATGATCTCTCATCGCTTCCTGCCAGGCTGCACTGCTCCCCCATAAAGATGCACTAATTTTCCAACCGTAACCCTTTTTCTGTCCTAAACTCTTGAGGCATTGGCATTGCCATATGTGCCGATGTTTTTCAGCATATGTTTTTTAATCTCTTCTCCACATGGATTACTGGTTTGATTTTTCTGGACTGCTCTATATAAAATCACAATCTGAGCTGTTCTTTCTCCTTGCAGTCCACAGTCTAGTGATGGCCTTCCATATTACAAAAGTTCCAGCAGGAGCTATAGCTCCCTTACCCTAGAGTTGCTGCCCATTTTTTATGCCTTAGAACATAGGAAATGCCATAGGAACATAGGAAAAAGAGCAGAACATTTGTTCTTTTAATTCCAGCTTTAAACACACAGGAATTTAGCATGTGAAATCTTTTCTGACATGGTAATGTGGGGTAGGAAAAGACTATTTTGCTTCTCTGTATTAGACTTCTGCTAAAAGCGTGCAAGCAAGAACAGGTGAAAAAGTGCCGACCTACTTTTCACCCCAAATTGCTGATCTGCAGCAGCACCAGGGTATTGTGCCAGTAGCTGTGACAGCAGAGACGTGTCTGTTCCAATCTTTCCATGCAGCTGGGCATCAAGCCAAAATTGTGCTCAGGGAACATCCTATCTCATGCTTGCAAAAATTGCCTCGGGCTTCCCAGCTCAGGTAGCAAGTAATTATTGATAAATATAGGGGCATTGCCAGGTATATATGTGTGTGTATCCCCTGAACAAGTCAGGTCTTTTAGTTCCTGTACATGACTAGCCACCCAGTGACTGGTCCAGCTTTAGATCCCCCAGTTGCCTTGTTTTTTCCCCTTAATTGCACAGTTACCCCTTAAAGTCAGATTGAGGAAAAAAGGATGCTTGGCAAGAAGAGGAGTGACTTTCCAGTGACTATTTAAAAATAACAACAGGGTTTGTGCATCATATATAAAAGCCCCATACAAAAAAACACACACACACAAAGAAGCCAACACAGATGCTTGCTAAGAACAGTTATTGAAACAGCCAGGACACAACCATCTGGAGGGCACCAGCTTGGAGTAAAGATTCTTTCAAATTACATGACAGCTCCCAGGTCAACATCTGCTGACATCTTGGATTTTAGAAATTAATATTCCTTGATGGAGCTTTGGGAATATAATCCAATTTCCCACCAACACACTAGCTACAGTAGGGCTCTTAAACCATTGCTAAATCTCGTAATAGTTTTACTTCCACAATTAGCTACTGTCTGTCATTTGACCATTGCTGGTATTTAATGGGTTCCACATATTCTTATTATTTTTGTTTTTACATCAATTCTCTACTTAAGCTTCTACTAATCTTGCTTGCTTGGAACTGTACTACAATTTTTTTTTTAAAGTACAGATTGCTCTTGGTGTTCTGTGAGCAGAAGACGGGTAAAAATATATAACAACAACTGGCAGCATCATATGATGTCATTCTTGGATGTCCACAGCTATATCTGTGTGAGAGAGATCCCTCTGCTAATCCAGCAGAGCTGTGCCAGTTCCCGTGTTCCAGCCTTAGGCAGAGAGTGCAGAACTAGACACTCTGAGACCTGTTAACAAAACAGCCCAGCTAGGAAGTGAACAGAAAAATACATGTAACCTAAGAGGGAAGCCGCTATGTGCGTGTTGTATGTTTATCTGTTTCTATGGAGGATCAGCACGTGATCCTCCATAGAATCTGAATTGCCTGCCTGCAGCTTATACACGTTTTAGTGCTGCTCAGAAAAATCTAGAAGTTGTCTTTCACTTACAAGAGTTGCAGGTAAAACCCAGACGAATTCCTAACCCCTTTCAAATATATTGGGCTGTGAAGGCTGGCATGGCTTTTCACCCGTACCAGAGGTCTTTGCTAAACTTCCTGTTCCCGCCAGCACTAAAGGAATCTTTCAAGGCCGGGCTTTGTCAACTCTGTTCGCCTGTTAATTTTTCACAGGCTTCTTGACTGAGGAATACTACGTGGTTAATTGCAGAACTGTTAAACGTCTTTGTGAAAAGGGCTCTGCCATTCTTGTGACATCAATTAGCTTCGTCTTGGCCCAGTTTCGATCCTTACGTGGGAGACAACTGGGTTGCTTAGTTACCACCCAGGCTGCTTTGCTGCATCCTAGACAGTTTTCTCTTCAAGGGTACTGGATTCCATGGCTGTATATAGAACATCTGAGCAACCCATCTGGTGGCATTTTAACTTGTCTTGGAAAATTCCCGGGAGAAACATAACCCAACAACATTGACTTACAGCCCAAGTCTATGCATGCACATGGAAGGCTATCCTACTGAATTCTGTATCATTTATAAGCATGTATATATGGGATCGCTCTCCCTCTCTGCTTTTTCAGTAGCGACGCTTTGCTAAACTACTTCTATTCCGTCAAAGATTCTCGAAAGTCAAGGACATTTCGAAATCTAGTGTGACTGAAACTGAGTGGCAAGATGAATAGTCAGGTCTCCAACATCATTGCTCTTCTTCCTGCCTCTGTTATGCAGTCTGCAGGAAAGACCCTGCTAGCGCACTGTGTGCCAAAAACGGCCACTTGGACTACAAAATGTAAACATGGATTTGCAATTTATCTTTCCAAGACTCATTCAGGAATTCTGAGTGATGAAGTAATGTATTGGTAGCCATGCTGAATATATCATAGTCCTCTATGAGATGTTGAGATATGATATAGGATAACCTTATGCATTTGTTTGGACAGCTATAAATATATTGTGGACAACTATAAATATTATGGTACATTTTATTGTGGACTGGAATGTGATTTGAATTGGCTAGGTTTACCAATTAATATCTACAGTACTTGAGAACTCATGGGAGGTTTCTCTCTGAAAAACAAGCCTGGGATTAGGCTTGTAAGAATGTTTATTGGGAAAAAAAAATCAAAGAATTCAGCAGGATTTTGAATAATCAGTGTTTGATATGATTATTTAACAATAATTTGTAACAATACTGTACACCACTTTAGCAGTTATAATATGTTGCCAAGCTTTATGTTGTACACCAATTAAATAATCTTTATAATGGACAGGGCTGTATGGAGTCACATTTTGTTTAGTGTCTCGTTGTTAGCTGAAACTGCTCAGAATGTTACAAAAGAGAGTGCATTCTGTCAAACATGAAGGTATCCTCTTATGAAGACTTGTTTTATATTATGATGTTATGACAGATTGTCATGTATTATTGTTTCAATTATTTATTCTATTTTTGTACTGTGCTTTGTTATAAGTGCATAATAAATAAAATTAGTACTACTAAAACTACTAGTAGTATCTGAGAATAATCGTCATGTAATTATTATGGCTTGAATATAAAAATCAACATACTTCATCAGCATACATGAAATCAGACAGATAATGATTTTATATGCCCCCATTTGTGAAAGCCTTAACTTCTTAGTTTCATTCAGTGAGAGTGTTTTATTAATAAATGAAATTTTTTCAGTCCAAATTGTAGACTATATACTCATCGCTTACAAAAGTGATCTATAAATATATTTGCAAAGTTCTCAGATGCAATTAAAAATGTAAAATTAAATTTGCAGTGATAAATATGTAAAGTTCAGCTGCTGTTGATTATGATCTTACATGAGATCTAACCCCATCCTATCCTAACCAATTTCTTTTGATTAAAAATGGTCTCTCAGTCTTGATCAGAGAGCAGCATAAATCTAAGAAGGTTTTTGATTATACTAGTTTCTCCATTAAATTATATGGGATATGACTGGTGTGGAGACATGGACAGCAGATCAGACATAGCCTGTGGCGTCACTTGTGGCTCCAGCTAGATTAGCTCGAGAAATCCTGAAAGCTAAGTTCAGAAAAACTCCTGAATTTCTTTCAGTGGAATCAAATCTCATCTGTTACATTGAATTATTCAACCACTGAAATGTGAGCTGGGAACTAATGCTACAAATTGAAAATTGATCTCCTGGTCAAAGCAGAAGCTTCTAGGTCGCTCTGCCACACTGCTGAATCAAAGTGGGAATGAACATTTCAAATTGTGGCTTGCAAGGGTCTCTACTACTAGAATAGTCAATATTTTTCTAAAAATAAAAGCTGATTTGTCATATTTAAAGTCAGTGCTTGAGGAAACCAGATGTACCTTTTCCTATAGTGTTGGAGAGAAAATCTTGATAAAAGGGACAATGTTTAATTGTATTGCTCCATTAGGACAAGATAAACCATTCTTGGTAAAATTCCTCCTTCTATACAACTAATGGCTCTATTCTGTCTTGCATTTGGTCACCCAGCTTATACCTATTTACAACGGGACAAACTCATCCTTCGTGTGCCTTGTGATTAGAAGCCAATCCTGGTTAGCAGCTGGCCAACAGAGGGAGCCAGCACTTCAGACTTTGCTCTGTATTTTTGGCAGTTGCTAAACAGTTCCATGTTGGCATGATGGCCAGAGTGCTGGATGGTGGAGAATCCTCTAAGGCATTCCCAGTCACCAGTGGTGTTAAACTGGGCTGTGTGCTGGCACCCACCCTGTTCAGCATGATGTTTACTGCCATGTTGAATGATGCCTTTCAGGACAGTGATGCTGGAACCAGCCTCAAGTACAGAGTGGGTGGGAAGCTCTTCAACCTGAGGAGGCTTCAAGCTACTACCAAAGTAAAGGAAACTGTTCTGAGAGACTTCCTCTTTGCCGATGATGTGTCCTGAATGCTGGCTCAGAGCCAGAAATGCAAGTCAGTATGGACAAATTCTCCATGGCTTGTGACAACTTTGGACTCACCATCAATATTCAAAAAACTGAAGTTATACACCAACCTGCTCCACCATACACAGTACCCAAAATCACAAAGGGCAGAAATTACAGGCAGCGGACCAGTTCAATTACCTTGGCAGCACCCTCTCTCGAGCAGTGACCATTGATATAGAAGTTAACTGCAGGATAGCAAAGGCAAGTTCTGCTTTTGGTAGACTGTGCTCCACTGTGTGGGAACATCAAGGAATTAGTCTAGCAACCAAATTGAAGGTCTACAGAACCGTAGTACTCACTACCCTTCTGTATGCCTGTAAAATATGGACTGTGTGTTGAAGGCATGCAAGACAGCTTAATCATTTCCACATGACTTGTCTTCTCAGAATATTAGGCATCAGATGGCTAGATAAAGTACCAGGCGCTGAAGTTCTCCCGAGAGCATGTCTACCATCTGTCCACACATTGCTGATGAGAGCACAGATCTGGTGGGCAGGTCATGTCATCCATATACTTGGACCAGGGCATACCCAAGCAGCTCCTTTTCGGGGAACTCTCTGCTGTAAAACGCTCACTTGGAGGGCAGATGAAATGCTACAAAGGCCTCCCTGAAGTTGCCTGACATAGACACGACCACCTGGGAAACGCTGGCACAAAACCGCCCAGCCTGGCATGGCCTCATCCACAAGGGCTGTCAAGCCTACGAAATAAAGCACATTGCTGAAGCACAACATAAGTGCAAGCTGCACAAGTCTAGAGCCAGCAGTGCAACAACTACAGTGCCTACACGTTTGCCCAACTTGTGCCAGGATATTCCGTGCCCAAATTGACCTGACCAGTCATCTTCAGACACACCACATTCAGTTTTAACATGACTAATGGTGTTGAGGTCTTCATCAACAATGTTGATGAACAACAAACAAGGGAAAATATATATTTGGGTTGGCCAGTGTCACCTGACTATACAAGCTCATGTCTTCCACTACAGGATGATGGCGTTCTGTTTCCCCAGTCAGATACTATTTTTTTAGTGGATTTGCGTCACTTGCTATGAGCCCATTCTCATCTGGGGCATGTTTTTCTTCCAAGTGATAACTGGATGTTTTTGAGTATGGATGGAGGAAACTGCTTTGTCGTGACTGGTTTCATACATGGTATTGAACCATAATGCGGTTTATTTGGTTCTTTGAATTCTTACCAACTGGTTTATTCAGTAAACCATGATGAAACCAATCATTGCTTAAAGCAGTAATGAATCCACTTGGCAAATAAAGAAAAAAATCGAGTGATCAGATTAACTCCTTTTCAATAGAGAAGAGGAACCTGCTTGCTTTTCATTGGATGGCCATAATCTGAAGAACCACGGAATCACATCTGAATAGCTCTCCCCAGCTTGTCATACTCAGGATGTTTTGGACTACAATTTCCATCACTCCCAGGTAGCACGACCATAAGATACACTGGCTGGAAATAATGGGAGTTCCAGTACAACACATCTAAAGAGCAAGTTGCTATCCTACAGTCACAAAATAAGACCATGCAGGAAGCAATGGATAGCTTCTTTTTAATAAGGGCGGGACTATCCCTTGCTTATTAGCAGTTCTTGTTTCTTAGTTACATTAAAAACTTTTAAAGGACATGTAAAATATGAAATCATATTTGAATACATAACACATTTATCCCCTCCCTCCTTTAATTTCTTTTTAAAGAAAACCTAAATACAGTTGACTCCACAAAAGTTACTGGCCTACCCAAACTTCTAAGTAGCCCATTTTCTTTATATTACCCATTTCTGGTAAACAGAAGCTGCTCATAGATATTAAATATGGGTAGAAGAAACACGCATATTGACGTGTGGGAAAGCAGCAGCTGGGAAAAAAAGGCTGGCCTTCTCATCTACATATATTCAACTGTGAGAAATAAGCTCATACACTCATAAATTAATACGTACAGCACAATGGAGAACTTGGTTCCTTCCTCTAGATTTTGGACTATATTTCCCATCAGCCTCAAACAACATAGCTAATGGCCAGCCATAATGAGGGTGGCTGTCCAGCAGCATATGAAAGGCTACAGTTTCTCTCATCTAGACTGATCAGCTTTTGCCATTCAAATGAATGCATATACAGTAAGTGGGAGATGAAATCAGCTGCTGTGGTTTCAGTTCTGTACATTCATCCATCCTGCACTTGTTCTTCTGAGTGAACATTGCTAAGTGGCTGAAGAAATGGAAAGGAGAGCAACTTATTTTAAGTTTGTCCATCAGGTTGCCCATATTTTATTTTTATTCACCATAGATGAGTAGCCAGCTGTGCAAAGTGGACCTCCAATCTTCATAAAAAATTATATTCATCTATCATCTATGTCTGATCTGTTTTAAACTCAAGTACGGTTTGACAAGAAGGATGCATGAATATCCCACTCCCCCAGAATGACTTGCAATTCCTCAATTCCAAGTTTCTGGAGTTTTAAAATTAAATAAATTGTTTATTTAATCTATGGGTGGATAAAAAGATAGCTAGATAGCAACTGAATGTAGAAACTGCTGGTTGATACTCTCTGTGGGCATACCACACTATAAATAGCCATGGCAAGGCTGGGTGTGAAATCTAGATTTCAAGCATGTGCCAAGGTATGAGTTTCACTTGCTCTGTGCCAAAGATTGAAAGAGTGAGAAAAATGTGACCAAAGTTGGCGCCTGACTTCACAGGCGAGCTGGAACAGACGTACCCTATCTCTTAAATTAAGTGAAACTCTCCAACAATATTTTTTCTTTATTCCTCCCTTAATACTGCCTTGGCTTCCTTTCTTGGCATGCTTCTCTTCACTGTTACTCTTTAGCACAAAGCGGGTGAAATACAGTGCTTGGCGCACACTTGTAACCTAGGTTTCACTCCCAGATAAGTTGCCAGTGCTAAATATAACCCTCTGTGCCCACCGATGGCAGGAGAGGCAGGGTTGAGACAAACTTCATGCCTGGATATTCAAGCAGGCCTCCTCTGAAGCCTGTCTTACCTTTCCCTTTACGTCTGCCCAGAGGATGTTAAAAGCCATCTTTGAATGATGAAAAAGTGATGAATTTCCGAAAGCATGTGGAATGTGGCTTTCGTGAGAATCATCTACTCCCAACGTAAATATCTTGCAGACAGCCGCATCTTAGAAAAGTGGAGGAACGTGTGCCATTCCAGCCAGCAGAGGGCAGGCGTCCTCTCCCATTGGTGTGATTTCGGCACTGCCCCTTGCTCAGTGTTCAACACAAGGAGAGGAGGAGAAGCGAAGGGGAGGCTCTGCAGCTTCTAGGCTTCAGTGGCGCTTGCAGAGAAACAACTGTGAGCGCCATGAGTACCCCGTGTGCTGCAATCTATGCTAAAAATGGAGCAATTCTGAATCACAGACTTAGTGAGTTGGAAGGGACCACAGGTCCAACCTCCCGCTCATGACAGTAAGCCAAATTAAAGCTTCTCCAACAGATGCCTTGACGACCTTCCACTTGAATACATCCAGTGAAGGGGAGCCCACCATCTCTCTGGATAATTGGTTATGCTGTCAAACTGCTCTCCCCTTAGGAAGTTTTGGCTCATGTTTGGTTGCAATCTGCCTTCCTGTAATTTAAATCCGCTTCTGCTGTAAGGCATCAGACTGCACCCTCTCAAAGCCATAGAGCACCTCCTGGTGAAACATCTCTGGAGGAAATTTGTCCCCAAGACCTGCTGACTGGGGTGGCTGACTTTGCACCTCACAGTATAGTTTGCATGGATCAAACATTTGATTATAGCTATGACCATCTCTGGGCATCTTTCGGCATGTTGTCTGGCAGAGTAAAACGACACTATGACTGACTAATATGTTGGGCTCAAAATAATAACCTGCTGGTTGCATCACTTTTGAACATGCAGATGTTTCTTTCATACCAGTCTTAGGTCACCATCAGTTCTGAAACTGGAAACCAACTATCTATGGGCTTGGGCCATGAGTAGCTTTTCTTCTACACCTCAAAAGCACAGAACAGTAATGGCAATACTCCCCCATCTGTTCTAACACCAGAAACAAATGGAAAAGTTTTCTTCAGCAAGGCAGAAGGACTTAAGCAACCACACTATTGTGAAGAATATTTGGCATCAACTGGAAACCTGCTACTTCGTATGAATTTCAAATCTGGATGTGCAGATTCCTTATACTAATGATTCTGCTTTCCTTCCCTTTCTGTTGACACTACTTGAGTTTACTATTAAATGAAAGTGAAAAGCCAGCCCAGCAACAAAATATTGCAGAGTATCTTCCCTCCTGATAGAAATACTTTCTGATCAGCATTCCAGCTAGTCATCCATTCCTCTTCTGGAATACTCCTTTTCCATTAAGACACTTTCCTGAATCTTTTCAGTTGTCACACTGAGCATTCTAGTACAGCATGCTCAGTGATATCTGGGCTATTTTTTTTTTTTTTTGTAAAAAGATGCATTATCTTGTAAACATCAGTGCTTATTGAAGCATCCTAGTATCTCCTCAATATAAATCACTGTTTTACTCCAGTCCTGTGATCATCTGAATTTGCTATTAGATCCTGGGTATCATCATGTCAGGGGACACCTCTTCTGGAGCACACCAGGTTCCATGTTCCATCTGATTTTATGGATTAATTTTATACTTTTTTTAAAAAAATGAAACAATAAACGTATTCCTAAGAATGCCTCTGGGTCCTACAGATTATAGAAGCATTCTCAGAGTATAAAAATTGAGGATGGCTGCAGCCTAGTGCTCTGTAAAGAATGAACAGAGGTGAGATGCTGGAGGAGGTATGGAGAGGAAGTATAGAAGGTGTTAGGAACAACCTTAGTGTCAGCCCTTGGAGGTAAACCAGACCTCAACACCAAAGTCATGAATACTTATTATAGGGTTACAGTAACAGAATCTTGCAACTCTCCCCTCCCTGATTTTATCCTAAAGAGAACTAGGGAAGGTCCACCCTGAGACACTTTCTCCAATTCCATTCCTGCTTTGGACTGAGATTTCTCTTATCTGACCATTACCTTGGCTGTGGGTCTTCCTCCTCTTCCTTGAGGTTATTCTCACAGCCCATTACGCTTCATAATTAACCAATATTTGGGTGTTTTGTGAGTGCCCCCCTCTCATGATAGCCATTTTATGAGAATGCTTATGACATATTCACACAATTGCAAATGTGATTTTTGGGCCAAATGGATGAGGACCCCTGCATCAGATGAAGTGACAAGTGGAACTTTCCATAAAATGTAGTAGTGAATCTTATTTCCTAAGCAGAATCAGATTAATGGGGGGGGGGGGAGGTAGTCCATGGCAGAAGAACTGTAACTTTTTAAGCCATTATGCAAGTCATTGCAGAAAGGAGCTTATTATGTTTTTGTTGTGCTGGTGCCTATGTGCAACTCAAGGTGGCTTACAACACTATAACATCATATTATATCCTTCTCAGTTTAGCTGCCAACCCCAGTGCTGATTATATTTTCCACCTGTTTTTCTCTTACCCAGGAAAGGAGAGGATGTAGTGAATCCAAAGTTTCCACCCTTGTACTCCTCCCACCCTAATTGCCTTCAGAGCGCTGGTGGCTGGGTATTTTGGAGCAGAAATTTTGGACACCATCCCAAAGGGACAGCTGCAGGCCCAAAATTCAATTGACCAAAAATGTGTCCCCAATTACCCAAGCAGCTGATATTTTTTTAATTGAATTTAAGTAAGTGAATGCAGTACTTGCAAATGACAACTAAAAAGAGCATTTTTTCTCTGCTGCTCCTGTGATTATGCCTGTGATTCTGACATATGCTTGTATCACCTAATGAGAAATGTATTTTGCTTCAAAAATGTATGACTAATGTGTAGATTTATTAATATTACCTATAAACAACTAAGACTCAATGAATTGAGAATTGCTTCATTAGGGATCACCCGTCCATCACATTTTACTAATCTCCTCAGCAGATTTTAAATTTTTGGGTTTGCATGATACACCAAAACACAATCAGTCAACCATAATCTTAGCTAGCCTGTTGTGCAAACTCAGTCCATGTGTAACTGATGGATCACTGTATTAACTGGGCTACTTGAATAAACCATGGTTTGGGGTATTCCCATACTATGACATTTTCCCCAATCCTCACAAGTCCGTCTGAAGGCAGCTTATGATCTGGCCTTGAAAGGCAAAAAACGGGCAACTCTACAAGCCAATCAGCACTCTTTCTCCAACCAACCAATAGGAGACTGCGTAAGAGTTACGTCAACAATTTGCTACTTCAAGCTACTGCAGGTCCTGGAAACAATAAAATCATCCCCCCCCCCCCGACCGTGAAGGCAGGAAATAAATTGCAACCCTCCCCCTTCCATGTTTCCAATGCATTGTGTACAGTTGTCTGGTGATTTGGGGAAAAGAAAAGGTACGTAAGTAATTGCTATAAAGGGGTAACTCCAAAGGCATCAAATCACCATTCCTCTGTTGCAGCTCAGCCCGAGCTGAACAGGATAGTTGTAGAAATAAAATGGGAGACCAGACCCTCATGTGCCATACCTTCATTTCCCGAAGAAATTGGGGTGGGGGTGGGAGGAGATAGAAATGCAATAAAACATGAAAGACCTAAACGCCTCTTGCCAGCCCTTTTGGTGAAAAGATAGCGTGCCGGCAATTTTGCTGCCAGGTGCTTTTCCCACCAGCTGTCACCATGGTTGCCTGTTGCTGTGGGGGCAGGAGGGGAACTGCATTCTAACCTCTGCTTGCAGAGAGGCATCAGGAGAGGGAGGAGACTGTCCCTTAGCCTCCTCTGGACTTAAAAGAAAGGGGGAGAATTGCTGGCACCCTGCCCCTCCGTCACGAAGCAGGGTCTGCAAAAGCAGAAGCAGCCTGCAGCTTTGTAGGGGGGGTTGGTCCTCTGTGAAGAAGAGGGGAAAATGGGCAAAGCTTGCCAATTTCATTCATTCTTCCTTTCTCTAGTCTAGTACTACCCTGTTCTAAAGCACCATGACTATTGAGCTCTATATGACAAAATGCTGTTCGGTGGTGAGCAATGTAAGATTCTGCACTTAGATATGAAAACCCAGACCCGCAGGTACAAGAGAGGGAGTCCTTGCGAGAAGGATCTGGGAGTTCTGCTAAACCCCAGATTAAGCCGGAGCCAGCAGGGTGCTGCAGCTGCCAAAAGAACCGGTGCAGTATTGGGCTGCATCCACAGAGGTGTAATGTCAACATCATGAGAAATGAGAGTCCTGCTCTATGCTCTGCTGGTCAGAGAGGTGAGCGAGAGGCCACAATGATATCACTCTTCTGGCTGTTAGGCCAGAAGGGTAACTGGCAGAGCTCTTCTCAATTTCACTGTTTTTTTTTCTTTAATCTTCTTCTCCATGAGTGAACTTTTGAAAAAAGGCCCAGCTTTTCATCATTCTGCTGATAAACTGCTTTGTTTGGTTTTTTTACTTTACTTTCAGTGGTCCTCTACAGGTTGCCAACCCTTCGATGGCAGCAACTCCATGTGACACAGAACGTTCACCTAAGAGGCCTCCTTTTGCCTTCTGTTCTCCTCTAGATCCTCTTGATCTGGCTTCAGCGCAGGCTGGCCCTGAGATGTGAGAGTGTCCTCTATGAATGGTAAGCAGGCCATCTTGGAGCAGGCAAGGAGGACGTTGGATGAGCCCTGTACAGTATCTTGCAATTTAGCCAAACAGACCCTTGACATGGCTGATGGCTGTGACTGGTAAGATAATCCCTACTCTCAAGCTTGCCATCCCAAAGATATGGCCACACACACACACACAAAAGGATGAGGAGGGAAGTTATACTTTTTATTGCAACAACCTGCAATAAAGATAATCCCCATAGCATGATCAAATGGTCATTAGCCAGAGGTCATGCCTCTGTTGTTTTTGTCTCCCTCTTCTGTGATGCCAATTGCAAATAGGGCTGCCAGGTAACATTTTATGGGAGGCCACCAGCACCTGGGGATCAGGCAGATTCTGAGAGATGAGAGTATCATTCATGTTATGTTACAGGCTCTCCAAACCTAGCCTGGAATGGCAGTGGCAGTCTCTTGGGAGCAGCTGGGAGGATTTTTAGAAAAAGCAATTGCTGGATGACTGAATCATCCAAGATCACGTGTGGTTGACACATAAAGGTGAAGGAGGGGATGGCTGGATTGTTCATACTGTGGAAATGGTATTCTCGAGATCCTAAAGTGTCAGCCAGGTATCCTTCCTTTCCTCCTCCAGCACCTTTCCTTAGATTGGAGGCAGCAAAAGCGAGCCATTCCCACAAACCAGGGACTTACTCTCTAATTGTTCCAGTTTTAGATGCTTCCATGTAGCGCCATTTCCATCCTCAATCCCTCCAATGGTTTCAGCAGCAAGCCATGAAGTCACCATCACTTCTGCTGACCTTGGAATGCTGAGAGACCAAAGATAGGATGAACCAGCTAGGGCTTGTTCAAGCTGACCATTAAGAGAGTGCAAAAATTGTCATTTATGTCCTAGTCCTGAGCTACAGCAGCTCCTGGAGTAACAAAATCATCCTCATCCTCATCCCTACTCTGTAGAGAAAGTGGAAAAATAAATTACTAACCTCCCCTTCCCATTATTTTCAGTCCATACTATGTGCAGTATTTGGTTAGTTTGCAAAAAAAAAAAAAAAAATTGAACTGCCGATATTCAGAAGTTATACTGAGTGAGTGCAGAGGGAAAGAAGAACTGCAAGAGGAGGCTGTTTCCTCTCCTCTGCAATTTCTGAGTCAAAATGGCTTCCCCTTTTGTTAATAATTCCACAACGGCAGATCCCTCCCTCAGAATCTGAGTGTAAGAGGTAGCAGCTTCTGGGGTCCAAGGTAAGCTTTTAAATTGCCTTCCCCCCTCTTAGCAACACCTTACTGATTAAGTTAGCAGTCCCATGTGGCTGCACTGAAGCAAACAAATATTGTGATCACAGATCTCCCATATTATGTCCAATTCAACCTTGACTTCAGGATAGCTTTTCCAGAGGTACTCCTAAAGATCAAGGATATTTGTGAACCCAGATTTCCAGAAGCTATGTAAGGACTGAAACTATTTTGCTATTATTCTGAGGTATCTTGAAAATGAAACCATTAGCTTGACTGTGCAAGTCAAACAGAAGGCCACATCTAACCAATAACAGTGACAATGCCACCCTATGAGAATCTGAGAAAAATATGTTTTTTTTCTTTCATATTACTTTAATAATCCAGAATATTTCCATTCCATAATGTTTGAAAAAGTTAGCGACACAAAAGCACAGTGTTGTACTTTGAGGCTTGCTTAATCTCTACCAGAGGGATCAACTCATACATCTAAGCTAAGAGGCTGTGCCTGCTTCCTTGGGTGGAGGATCCAGAATCTCCCCGTGGAAGACCTGCTGGGGATATTATCTTTCCGTCCCTGGGACTTCCAGAGCTTTGACAGCCAACGTGCACATCAGGTGGATTGTCCAATTCAGGGATCAGCTCGGAGGTACTGTGGGACTTCTCAGCCCCCCAGAGAGAGTGGATCAGGGTTCCCAAATGCAGCTTTGGAGGAGGGTCAGAGCCACAGACTCTGCAGGCAGCTCATGTTCTATTGTGCTTGGACCCTCGTTGCCAGCTCTTTTCGCCAGTGGCAGATGATCAGCCAATGCGAATGACACTGGGTTAATCCTCATAGTAAATGCTGTTGGATGCCTTTGCAGATGGAGAACTTAGGTCCTTTTCTATTTCCAAGAACAGCTGACTATATGTTCTTCAAGTGTTAATTATATTTATTATGCTATTTATGTTTCATATGTTTGTATCCCACTGTTCTGCTATGGTAAATCATAGTACAAGTGTTCTGTCAAAGTGACTTGGGCTATTCTGCATATGTCATTCTAGACCCCCGAGTCTACCCACCCACAATATTTGCCATGCCCAGCATCCATTATCCACTCATTTTAATTAGTGCACCAATCCGCATTGTATATTTATAGTTTATGCCTCTGAGTCAGTTTCGGCAAATCCATGCAATTTTCTTGGCAACATTTTCAGAAGTGGTTTTGCTCTTGCCTTCTTCCGAGGGCTGAAAGAGGGGGACTGGCCCCAAGTCACCCAGCTGGTTTTGTACCCAATTTGGGGCTAGAACTGATGGTCCCCCAGTTTCTAGCCTGGGAACTTAACCACTGCACCAAAGTGACTCTCCCATCCACATTACCTAAATTCTACAGTTTAGCAACCTGATTCAAGGAGATTCCAGAACTCCTTACATGGTCCAGCTGGCTTGGGAATCCTCAGCTGGAAAATGTGCCAGTAAGCATCAGCAGCCTGTGAGAGTATCTGAAATCTGCAACTTCTTTCTGACCATTTCTTATGATTCCCTACAACCTGTTCAAATCTGAGCTGAAAACATTTTCATTTGCATTTCTACAGTATTGTGAGATGGTGCCTCCCAAATATCCTTGCTGTGAAACAATACATTTACTTTGAACTGTAAAAGATACTGGAATGGTGCCAAGATAAACTGCCTCGGAAATGGAGTCAGATATATTTATATATATATTTATTATTTATTTATCAAATTTGTATGGCTGCCTATCTCACAAAAAAGTGACTCTGGGTGGTGTACAACAATAATTATCAATTATTAAATTATTAAATTAAATTATTAAAACAATAAATATATAAAAAGCATTAAAAATGATAAAAAGCACACGAACAAGACAGGATGAAGTTAGCTGCAGTTAGGAAGCCATTGCAAGATCTCCCCAGTCCCCTGGGACCCCAGGCCTGATGGCATAACCTGGTCTAGAGGGACTAGCGGAATGTTAAGAGGGATAGAACTAACCTCACTTCCAGGGACAGAAGATTCCACAAGGCGGGCACCACGGCAGAGAAGGCCCGCTTCCCGGGACCCGCCAAATGTAATTCCCTGGCAGACGGGACCCGCAGCATGTTCCTCTGACAGATCTAATGGGATAGGCAGATGTAATGGGGGGGGAGGCAGTCTCCCAGATAACCTGGCCCCATGCTATGAAGGGTTTTAAAAGTGAAAAGCAGCACCTTGAATTGGACCTGGAAGCAAATTGGTAACCAGTGCAACTCGCGGAGCAGAGGTGTAACATGCAGTTCTAGGGACACGCATAACTGCCCATGCCACTGCATTTTGCACCAGCTGAAGCTTCTGGATACTCTTCAAGGGCAGCCCCATGTAGATTGCATTACAGAAGTCCAAATGGGAGGTGACTAGGGCATGAGTGACAGTGAGAAGAGCCCCCCAATCCAGAAATGGGTGCAACTGGATCACAACACGAAGCTGTGCAAAGACTCTCCTAGCCTCTACTTCCACCTGCTCTTCGAGCAGGAGTCATGAGTCCAGGAGGACCCCCAGACATACTCCCCGAGTCTGTCTGGGGTAGTGCCACCCCTTTCAGCACCAAAGATGACATAGTCTAGAACTGGAAGGCCCCAAAACCCAAAGCCACTCAGTCTTGCCAGGGTTCAGCTGAAGCCTGTTCCCCATCCAGACCCTCAGAGCCTCCAGGCACCAGGATAAGACGTTAACAGCACTGCTTAATTCACCAGGGGCAGAGATATATAATTGAGTATCATCACCTCACCCAGAAGCCTCATGTAGATGTTAAATAGGAGAGGGGAGAGTACTGAACCCTGCAGCACCCCATTTAGTAGGGGTCAAAGGCGGGATCTCTCCTCCCCAATTACCACCAACTGGAATCGGCCCTGGAGAAAGGAGGTGATCCAGCCCAGCACTGTGCCACCCACCCCCAATCCTCTGAGCCAATCCAGAAGGATACCATGGTTGATGGTATTGAAAGCCACAGAGAAGTCAAGTAGGGCCAGGATGGATGCACAACCCCCATCCCACCCTCAGCAGAAATCATCCAAAAGTGCAACCAATGCTGTTTCCATCCCATACCCGGGTCTGAATCCTGACTGAAGGGGATCCAGATAATCTGCTTCTTCTAAGGTCCTCTGAAGCTGCTGTGCAACCACCTTATCAACCACCTTCCTCAAAAAGAAGAGGTTAGATACTGGATGAAAATTGTCCAGTATAGTGGGATCCAGAGATGGCTTCCTCAGGAGCGGGTGAACCAAAGCCTCCTTAAGAGGCAAAGGAACAACCCCCTCACTCAAGGAGGAATTAACCATCACTAGAACCCACTCACATGACACCCCCTGGGCTGCTTTAACCAGCCAGGAGAGCATGGATGTAAAGAGCAGGTAGCCAAGTTAGCCTGAAGGACCCCATCTACTTCCTCAGGTCCAACAGGTTTAAACTATTCCCAGATAACAGGGGAAGACTCCTTCCCAGGCATTTCCACCAGAACTGCAACAAGGCCAGCATCCAGTGAGAGCAAATCTGAGCAACTTTGTCTGACAGATGCTGAGCAAATTCCTCCTCACACCCCTGCAAGAGGTTCTCTGAGCCCCACTTACCCAGGAGGGTTCATGTCACCTGAAATGGCCGCAGGATGGCTATCTGCAGACTCAATAAGAGCAGAGAAGTAATGACACTTTGCCACCCTTGCTGCCACTAGGTAGGCCTTAATAGTGGCTCTAACCCTTGTTTGGTTGAGTTTGACCCTCGTTGAGCGCCAGCGATGCTCTAGATGTCTCTTCTTTTGCTTCATCTCCCTCAGCTCCTCCATAAAACATGGGGAGTGCCGGGATCCCTGAGAGGGGAGAGGTCGCATGAGCACAATCCGATCCAAAGCCTCAGCTGCCCCCTTATTCCATGTGGCAACCAAGGCTTCAGATGGACTATGCAGCAAAGCAAGCAGAAACAACCCCCAGCTCTCTCTGGAACCCATCTGGGTCCATTAGTCATCAGGGGCAGGCCAATCTAATGGGTCCAGCCTCCCTGCAGTGGATAGCGGTGCTAGAGAATCTCATAGTAATCAGGGCATGATCTGACCATGACAAGGGGGCACCAAAAGCTCCCCCAATTTCAGATCACATACCCACTGCTTTGACAGGAACACCAGATTCAGTGTATGGCCACTATCTCGTGGTGGGCTCTGGATGACCTGCGATAGGCCCATGGCCATCATGGTGGCCATGAAGTCCCGAGCCATCTCAGACCCCACTCCTAGAGAAGGCAGATTGAAGTCCCCCAAAACCATAACTCTGGGGAACTCCACTGCCAGCCCAGGAATGTAGTCAAGTTGCTCAGGCAGGGAGGCTGCTGTGCAGCAGGGAAGCTGGTACAACAGCAGCAATCCCAAGTGATCCCTAGAGCCCAACTTAATGAACAGGGTCTCACATGTGGTGACCTGTGGTGCGATGCCCCTGAAGGCTATAAGAGATTCCCGGATGACAATCCCCACACCTCCACCCCTGCCCTGGGATCTCGGCTGATGTCACACCTGAAATCCAGCTGGGGCTATCTCCGAAAGGGCTAACCCCCCTTCTGGACCCAGCCAGGTCTTGGTGATATTTGCCAGGTCAGCCCTCTCATCAATGATTAGATCACTAATGAGGGAGGCCTGTCATAGTACAGACTGACCTGGCATTCAGAAGCAGCAGCCCAAAGCCAGGGTCTCTGAAGGTCTGCTGACAGGGTAGCGGGGCTGAGACCAAGGAGCTGGAATGCAAAACCAGTATAAAAAAACGGTCCCACGTTCCCTGAGAACAGCCCACTCCCTGTCTCCCACCATATCTCCCCATGTCTGTCACCACCATAATACTTTGGCCGGCCCCATCCCCCCAATGGCAGCCCCATCCCGGTATCCAAGCCCCTCAATTCCCGAGACCGGGAACCTCCCATTGTCCTCACCAAGCACCCCTGGGAGGGGAAGCTGGGCACCCCGAGGCACTTTATCTTTACCAGCTCTCAACACCATCAGGGTACCGAGCAACCATCTCCCCACTTCACTACAACACACTCACACATACTAGCATCCAAGGCACCCCTCCCCTGCTGCTCCCACCAGCTGGCAGAGGGCTCCCGTCCCATTTACCAACCGCCACCTCTGGCTCTCAGCCAGAGGAAGAAGAAAGAGGAAGGAGTCAATACTCAGTCCACAGTGGGAAACCCACAGTCCACCTCTCAGGCACTTCACCATTAAATGGAAGCCACAATGTTTCTTCCTCCTTGGGGTTACAGGAGGGAAGGCAAAAAGGCCTCCGTGGAGGAGGGGCGTCCAGAGTACTCTGCCATTCTACTGCAACCCCCCCCCCCCTCCAGCCACCGTCTGCACCTCCGAAGTCCCAGCATCCGACAACAGATGAAACAGCCTGTCTTCTGCCCCTCCTCTGGCCCACTCTGGCAAGAAACAGCCTGAGCGGTCCTCCAGAGCAGCCTGAACAGGTCCTCCCAGCAGCAGACCCCTTAAGAGCAGCCAAGATGGTCCAAGAAAGCTGCCGCCAAATTAAAAAAAGCCACCAAGTTCACAAATGTGGCGAGGGCAGTTGGTGCAGTAGGTGTGGCCAGCGCTGCCAGGCAGCAAGCGTTGCTTTCCTCCAACACAGTCCTGCAGCTGAATAAATCCAAATTGGCCTGGGCAGTCCAGCTTCCATTCAGGGGAGCGCCCCCCCAAAAGACATCCCTCCAAACACACAGCATACAGCATACCCAGCATAAAATTACAAGGACAGTGGCTTTGTAGCTCCCCCTCATCTAAGATGAAGAAAATAGCTGAGAAACCCATGGACCCCAATTTGCCAGTGGATTCTCCGCTGGTTCTTGATAAGATCCCAGTCCCAGCTGAGTTTTTTCCCCCTTCATTTCTAAGGGGAGGAAGGTGGTACTTGCCAAAGGCCTGTTTCTGAAAAAAAGCTGTCTGTGGGCAGATAAGTCACTCAGTGTCATATAATCCTCTTTGCCAGGTATTGTTGAAGCCTTGGTGAATGGATGTGATGGTCTGTGGGAATATCCTTGAGAGGCCGGAGGAGGAAGAGCCACAGCCAGGGCAACAGTCAGATAAGAGACATCTCAGTCCACAGGAGGGATGGGGGCGTGAGAAGCATCTCAGAAGGGACCCTCCCTAGTTTCCCAGAAGGTAAAGGCAAGGGAGGGGAGACGTGCTTTCACATTTGCAAGATCCTGTTCCTGTAACCTTACAATAAAGACAGTGTTAGAACTCATGGTGTTGGTATCTTGTTTGGACTATCTTGAAGGGCTGACAATGTCTCAGCCAATGCTTTGTACGGAAATATGCACACCAGAAACATTACAAAGATGTGCTAAGGTGGTAAGGAGCATCTTAAGAGGCAGGGAGGCTTGGCACAAAAATCTCCATGACAGCCATTTAATGGGAGCGTCCCCTCCACTTTTTCTCAAAGTCCTAAATGTGCTTATGGCTTAGAAGAATTGCCTAATATAAAGTTCAATTCCATGTGTATGTGGGACTCGTGCATGCATGTAAATACACATACAAACACTCCCATCCGCCTGACTGTTTCAGCTCAATATCTGCTCATCTTTAATAATGTTAAGTATTGCATCTAGGTGAGTTTCAGTCCCCCAAAATAAAAATATGAAACATTCAGCTTTGGTCCAAACTCAACAGCCACTGCTGAAAAAGTCCAAGGCCATTGTAAGGAGATTGCATTCGTTTAAAATCCAGCCACCCTTGAAGCAAAGGAGCCAACTAAGGCTCCTCATCAAGGTTACTTAGCAATGTCATCCCTGCTTGATGATAAATTTAGCCTTGACTTGCTTATAAATTAATACAAGCTGCAGCTGTAGGTTGGAGGAAGTCTCAGAGGCCTGCTTCTCCAAGAGTGTAAGAAGACGACAATGGTGACAACATTCCTCCACGTGTATATCCTAATGAAAATGGCTTCACCCAGTTGGGCTTTGACCATCACCCAAATGGCTGGAATTACAAGCCCAGGGCAGGGAGACTGAAGCACGATCATTGATGGGAGGCTGATTAAATCCTGTCTTACAGAATAGCTCAGATCAAAGAAACAAGGGAGAATGTTTACTTATTGTTCAGATGTACAAATAGACACCAGCTGTCCTATCATCATCTGTCAACAGAGAATGTTGTAGTTTTCATCCCCTTTTGCCTTGCTAAAAGGGTGCTACAGTGGTTTGCCAGCAACATGATTTTTGAGCCTTACCTTACTTCTGCATGTCAGATGTATCTTGTTACTCATTCATATATAGATTCCTATTTAGTACTACAATATCTATCTATTATCCACCTCTATCTTCAATCTATCTACATCTACATCTACATCTACATCTACATCTACATCTACATCTACATCTACATCTACATCTACATCTACATCTACATCTGTCTATCATCTATCTATCATCTCTTTACATTACTCTGTAAAGTATAGCCCTGAGAAGGCAGTTTACCTAGACAATCAGAGAACAGATGAAATTAATAAAAAATTTTAAAACCCTGCTAATAATGGTTTAAGAATAAATATATAGGTTAGCATCATTTCATTAAACATAGCTTGGAAGCACTTTGAGAAAGTTCAGCAAGTTTCATCCAGCAGGTGTATTAAACATATTCAGAAAAATTGACCTGGAAGATGAGTTCTTAAGATTATAAATGCATGCATGCAAACATTAAGTTCCTATGCCATGCACAACCCTGCCTTGCCCTGCCTTTGATCTGCAGCTTCTATGGTATGTTTTAAATGGGTGGGAACATACATTTTACAAGTGTATTTTTAATCAAAAGAACAATCATCTGTGTGGCATGTCACTCAATCGATTTAGGGCTGCAGCAGAGTATATGAAAGCAGCACATAGCCAGGCAGAGGTGAATGTATGAGAACTGAGGAGGCAGGTTTTAAAGGCATTTATTCATTTGGTTATTTATTTATTTACAAATGAAGAAATATACATGCTGCATCTCATAACAGAATATTGGATACTCTGGTATGATTTCTGAAATGGGTAATAAGCAATAGCCACAACTTTACTAGTAAACAGTGTACATAGAAGAACATGCACAGTTTCAGTGACAGAGTAATATGAAAACTTGAGTCCTTCTTCACCATCTCCTCCTCCTCCTTCTCCTCTGTAGCACTGAATGAGAATTATTTATTTATTTTTGTATATACTGTATTTATTGATAAGTATAACAACCAGAAAATATGATAAAGTAGAACCAAAAATATAGCAGTGCTAGTAAAATCAGAATGATTAGATAGATAGATAGATAGATAGATAGATAGATAGATAGATAGATAGATAGATAGATAGAAAGAAAGAAAGAAAGAAAGAATAAATCCTTCTTCACCATCTCCTCCTCCTCCTCCTCCTTCTCCTCCTCCTCCCCTGTAGCAATGAACAAGAGTAATTTACAGAGTAAATTCACTGTTATATTTAGGGTTGGATGTAGTTCTGAGTACGTACCAACCCTGCTACTTTCATATTGCATGTGTAGGCATCTGTAGAATCCGGGGTGTTAAGAACTTGGCAAACTTCACTGATCTAGAAATAAAAGTCTCAGCAAATTCAAGGAAACAAGAATAGGTTTTCATCCTGTGTGGAACAGCAACACAATACATTTGATGTTCTCAGCACACTTTGCTTAGCAGAAAAGTGACCCTTGCTTCTCTATGTTCTAAGAGTCTAGGAAAAAGTAGCTCTCACTTTATAGCTTCTCTGTGATTCCTGCCATGCTCTTTCAATACCTAAGCACCATGAGAGCCTGCTGGATCTTGGTCTAACGCCTTGCTCTCTATGAAAGAGAGAAGAAATTGGCAAGGGGCAAATCAGAGCCAGGTGTATTCAGAAATGTGTAATACTGGATATGCTGCCAGGCTGTCATAAATGCAGTTTGACAAATCTTGGCACCCACCCTCTAACTGAATTTTGCCAGCCCCAAAGTTTTCTTTAGCTTACTGCTGGGAAAATTAAAGCAATATGAGAGCCACATTGGCACTAGGCAAATGCATCAGGGAGCACCATCAACAACTGGCAGGAACAAAGTCCAAAGTGAAGAAGGTTACTCAACTGTGGGCATGCAACATCCCTGTTCTGGGTCAAGAACTGGTTACACAGCTCAAGATCTAATTCCATATGGGTTTCTCATAGCCAGCAAGTCACACACAGGATAATCTAGAAGTCAAACTCAAACCAGTCTTAGGCAAGATTTCAGAAGGCAAAGACGAGAAAGCAAAAGTTGTGATCTAGGCAGTGTAAGGTCAGTACGGCAGGGAGGTCTGCCATGTAGCTGAAGTGCAAGGCACAAGGGAGCCAGACACACAGGACTGCAAGCAGTAAACGCTACTTCCAGCCCAGAGCTTGCTCCCAAACAGAAAGCTTTCTATTGGAAGCTCTATCTATGCCACCTGCACCAGATGGGGCTCCCCAGGCTTGATCTGACTTCCAAGCCACCCGGAGTATACCTTTATTCCCACATGCATGGGTTGCTATATAGACCTGTTTAGGTCAGGATTCTGGCTTAAGGTTAATGGGGACAAAAGGGAGCCCAGTTTTTATGCGAGGTCTGGCTCATCTGGGGCAGAGGGCATGGAAAGATCACTTGACCCCATCTTCCTCTGAGAAGCCTTCCACACATGATGCAACAATGCCATCCCTCCTATTTGCACAAACATGCTCAACCAATGAGCTCTCCACCCAATGAGAAGGTCACAGCCTCAAAAAGCACTGGCCCTTCCCCCAGCACTGACTCTTCCTCCTAGAAATGTCCTCCTGGGTGGCAACTGGGCTTTACAATGGGTGGCTAGGGTTGGGTTTGTGAGCTCTAATTGACACCCAGGTGTGTAAGATTGCAAGAAGACCACAAATCAGGCATAACTGACACAATACATGATGTGATCGCTTTGTTATAATAATAAATTAGCATCGTTTGCTGTTGATTGTGAGCTCCTTTTGATAAATGTTTGAGATTCTAAAAGATTCAGCCCCATTTTTGCATTTGCATTTTAGATTCCCTAAATGGATATCGTTCAATAAGGACGATAACATTTGGAGCAGCTGGTTTCCCCCCATATCCTAGCCAGAGTGCCTTACTCCTACTTTCTTTCACGATATCTATGTTTGCTGTTACAAAAAGGAAGGAAACTGCCCAGCTTTAATGGAAGCAACCAATGTAATTGAGGATAAGACTCCTGCCACTTTCATGATTTAACCTACAGCATTTCAAGCATTTTCTCTCTACACCATGGCAGTAAAAAGCTTAGCCTGCCAACATTTCCCCTTATATATGCAACTATTAAAGCTGCTCTTCTTGAATTCCAGAAAGACTGCTAGATTAAAACTTTGAAAAAAAAATCAGGGGAATCTGAAGAAATGAATATGCATTATGTTCCAAAATCTGCCATGTTAAAATTCTGGAGCTCTTTGCAGACAATCCTCGTTACAGGATTAGGGATTGTCTTCCCTGTGGACAGTAATGTCATCAGATTTGGCCTGCAAAAAGCTGGATAACCATTAGAGCAGTGTTTCTCAACCATGGCAACTTGAAGATGTGTGGACTTCAATTCCTAGAATTCCCCAGCCAGCATGGGTTCTGGGAGTTGAAGTCCACACATCTTCAAGTTGTCAAGCTTGAGAAACACTGCATTAGAGGGTGGCAAAGAGTTACAGATGCCATCTTGAGGTTTTCTGCATTTTTTCAACCCAGCTCTGGTAGCCCTAGCAGACTCCAAACTCCGTACCCTTCCTATGTTGTCTCAGGCTGTCTTCCTCTGAAAAGTGCCCATGACTGCTGGTGATGGCAAAGACTGAAGGGAAGAGTTGGGTTGGGAAGAATAAATGCAGCACTTTGGGGTAGAATAGAATAGAGTGGAGTGGAGTAGAAGAATGGAATGGAATGGAACGGGAATGGAAGGAACATGGTCAGAGCAGAGGGAACCAGCTTATTCAGGTCCCACATCTCAGGAGGCCTTACCACGAAGAAACACATAGAACTACCTGAATGGGAGGGCTTTAATTCCTGAGGGTATCTACTGGCACTAAACTGAAGTGAGCTTGCATAATGCATAGTGTCTGACTCCTTCCTAATTGTATTGATAGTATTTGAGTCACAATTACACGTAAAGATCAAGGGAGTTCCTGTTCCTGCAAAGCAGCCGGAGATAAGGTGGGTGAGGTGTCTTTGCACAACACACACTAAGCCATGCATTATGTTAATTTTGGTTAATTACCCAGCAAATGCTCCCACACAGCAAACCACAAACAGGTACTGTATATTTTTATACTACTTCCTTTTCACTTAGACATAGACATCTGCCCTTGGTTAGCCAGCACTTCCACAAAATAGGGCCATTCTAGCTACAGTGTGTTGGCTGGTTCTGGTTCCATGTTGTATAGGAGATGGAACTGGAACAAGAGGGGCTCAGCCATCCCCCACCCTGCGCACTGTAACTTGCATCTGTTTTGTATTTTGTTGAAGGAGGGAAGGTGTTTGGGTGCTCTGGGAGTTTGGCTGCCTTTTCCTGCCTTTTTTCTAGCTCTATTATATCCTTTTCCAAGTGTGCCTTCCAGAACAGTAAACACTATTCCAGTGTGACTCTGTATATGTGCACTGTAATGTTGTCATTGTCATTTTTCATTTTTTCCTAATCACCCCTACTATGGAATCTGCCTTTTCCAAAGTTGCTGCACACTGAGTCAACACTGAGTTATCCACTATGACCCCAAGTCTTTTTCCTATGGACAGTCCAGACCTCATCAGTGTGTATGAGAAGTTAGAAACTGGTCAACTCTAAGTGGCCTACAACTTCCCAATACAGAATTGGAATTAAAATCAGATACAGATCAAGTTAAAAAAAAAAAAAAAACTGAGCTTCATGATCAAAGCAATCAGAACTGAGCCATTATCTAGAGCAGTGTTTCTCAACCTTAGCAACTTTAAGATGAGTGGACTTCAACTCCCAGAATTCACCAGCCAGAGTCCTAACAACTGAGGCTCCTGGTTGGTAAAATAACCTTGCTTTCACCAGGATGGAGAAGGCCAATCCCATATGGGGAAGGGGGATACCATTTCAGAGGAGGGTGACAGCAATTGAAAAGACATGGTTCCATTGCCCTTAAAGATGGCATTCTCTAATCAAAGAGCCATGTAGAGAGCCCACCCTACTAGATCTTATTGGGTAGGCAGATGTTCACCCTTTTTTAAAGAGATCTTTCTGTAACTCTTCATTATTGCACTCAGCTTTTAGCATCCAGCATAGTATAGTATTGGCTACAAACTTGGCCAGCTTACTGCTTAGCCCTAACATCATTTAGGAACACATTCAAAAGCATTGGTCCCAGCACTGCTCATTGAACTTCTTACTTTACTGTAGTCCCATTGAGAAATTACTATTTTTCTTACTCGTTGCTGATATTTACCAGTTAGCAATCCATAAAAGGGCATCCTCTTATCCCATGGTCACTAAGTTTACTCAAGAGCCTTTGACAAGGAACTTTGTGAAAGGCACCACTATAACGTTGTGAATAAACAAGAATTAAAGCACAAAATATAGAGTATGCATTCCAGTTTCTTAAACAAGATTCACCCAAGCTATGTGAATATCAGTGAACGGAACTGATTCATAAAGTACTATTCATCTAGAGATCAATGTTATTAAAAGTTTAAAAGAATATGGCTGATTTTTGATGAAACCTAATGGGAATTTACTGATTACTGTAGTGAAATTATAATTAAGTCCCCCTAATTTCATGGAACTATGGTTGACTTTCCCAATAGTACTTAATAAAAAGAAGCCTTTTGGAGTTTTGCACTAGCAACTACACATATTGTTTTAAAAAGAAAATAGCAGGTACATAGGTTATTGATTTAGATAGAGACCCCAGCTAAGGGATCTTTAATGTTCTGCCCCAGACTTTGGTCCTGATGAAAAGCATGGTCACTGCACTACGTCTTGCATTGGATCATGCCTTTATGCCATTGGAAGCAACTATTCTAGCAGCAACAGCAGTTGTAAGCTAGGAAATTCCCCCTTATTAGACACTCGAAAGTAGAGCAATGTTTCTCAACCTTAACAACTTTAAGATGTGTGGACTTCAACTTCCAGAATTCTGGGAGTTGAAGTCCATACATCTTAAAGTTGTCAAGGTTGAGAAACAGTGGATTAAAGAAATAGAAGGAGGAGGGGAAGATCCACCAGGGTTTAGGGAACGGCAGCCCCTCTACCTGAGACATCCCATTATTAGCAACCTTAGAATTGTCCTGCCCAAATAACCAATGTTGAATTTCTGGTCCTTTCTAAAGGATGCCCAGCTTTATTCTGTTGTTACCTTGCTAAGTAAAAACAAAGGCCATTTTTTTAAACTAACAAAGAAACAAAAAGATATTTCAGGGGAGTCTTCATGTTACGTATTTTTCTCTCATGTTTGGTACAAAGCGTATCCTTTACGTTCACTGATTTCCAAGAGCATATGCATCTTTGCAATGCTTTCATTCTAAAAGTTCATTATTAATTCTTTTCAAATGTTCTTTGTAGAATATTAATGTCCCTCCTCTGAAAATACAAATCAGTCCATTTAAAAATATAATTTGAATTTTAAAAAAGCTATCAATCCATTTTGGTGACAAGGGGCTGTGCAATAATTTTCTCCAGCTTGGTGTTCTGGGATGTACAGTCCCAGAAGATCTGGGCCTTCTTCAGGTCTTCTTCAGGAGAAGATCAAGCTGGCAAGATGGCAGTCACAGCAGCACTGTTGAAGCCTTGCCCCTTTACAAAGGGGCGGAGCTTTGATTGACTGCCATGATTGCCATCTTGCCTGTTTGACCTCCCCCAGATGCTGCTGTGCAGTCCAACACATCTGGAAGGCTCCAGGTTGGGGTAAGGTGCTGAATAAGGAGGAATGTCACTAAATATTATTACAACATAATATCAATATAAATTATGTTCCCCTCCCTCAATGACCTATGAAATGATTGGCCCTACTTTTTTGCCTTGCTTGGTTTTGCAGTTTTCTACTTGCTGTAAAAAATTGCATTATTAGCATAGAGCTTCTGAGATAATCATTTGTTTTATTGTTAGGGTTTAGATCCCTGGCGTAGCAGTGGTTTTAATTTTCCCTTGTAACACACTCATAATAAAGAACCCAGACTCTCTAAAGATTGCAGAAATATTTATTATTCCAAATGGGACAAGGTACCCCACTTCTCTGAAAATCTGGCTTTCACATGCCCATCCTGGAAGGATTTCAAGCTTCACATATAATTCTATAAATATAATTGGATTTTCCATGGAACATCTTGACTTGGCAGATTGGCTAATGGGGGCTGGGAGAGAGACATACTTATGCCCGGATTCAGTTTATAATCAGCTACAGATGCCATGCAGTGAGCACTTCTTTAAGGCAGCATTGTTTTCTGCCACTCTCATACTAGATAATAGCACTTCAGAGCTGCCATGTAGAACAGCCCAAACCTGACCAATTTTATGCACATTGGATGTTGTTTGCCTAGGGGGGAAACTTTAACATTGGTATAGCTAAGGATGGCCTAAGCCTGTCTTAATCCTGGGCTGGGGTCGTCATGAAGACAATGACAGGAAAAAATGTGCCCAGGACATGTTTATGCCACAGCAAGGGGGGAAAGGCCTGCTATGGGGATAAAAGTAGTATTTTTCCAAGTATGTAGTATCAGTTTTGTGTGATCATAAAGAGGGTGTGATATCCATTTCCTGTTAATTTTCAAACCATAATTTTAAAAAAACATCTACAAGACTATTAAGTCTAAAGAACAAAATTAATATGTGAAGGGAGCTACTATGGCACAAGACTGCATCATGGAAACTAATGTATTTTGAGCACCAGTAACCCAATCCAATTTCTTTATGAAAAGATGCATGTGTTCAATAGATCTAACATAATATTTTTGATGAGTTTATTAGTAATTTTAAATACATACAAATGTGATATGTAGATGCTAACATTGTCTTCCTTGATGTTTTGTTACTGGACACTCCAGTTCTTTATTCCATGCCTCTTTATCCTCTTGAACATTTAATTTAATATATGCTAACAACCATTTATGTTTAATTATTTATTTGTAATGGACATGTTATGTTTTCTGGTACCAGAATCAGTTCTTAAGCATTTAAGATTGTCTCCTACCAAGATTTCAAAAAGTCTTTTAACTGAAGATATAACCTCTCTCTATTTTTTTGGACAAACAACGCTAATGTCACAACTCTGTAAATAACTGAAAATCATAATCTAATCTTATTATTTGATCTGAGGTATACACTCTACACTCTGTCCAGGTTCTCTGACAAAAGGATCATCTTGCTCTCTTCTAATCTAGATTTCCCTGTAATGATCACCAATTTATAAGGGAAGGATGCCTCTTAGTGACTGCACCCACGCAGGTATTTGGGCAGTATTCTGAAAGTGTTTGGCAACGCCTTTTACCAGGCTAGGCTGGTCTTTTGGCTTCCCAATCTAGCCAGCCCTGGAATTACCAAGAATTTGCACATCCAAGTAGTAACCTGGGCCAACCCTGCTTAGCTTCAGAGATCAGCCACAGATGGCTCAGCGCTGCCCCTTGCTGGAGCTTCTAACTTACATAAGGGATGTCACAATGCCAATATCAAAATGGCCCCTAAGGGCAAGTTTACAGGGGGAAACTTAAGCATTCATTAAACTGAGAAAGACAATCTGCTTGTGATCTAAACTTAAACCTGGAAAGTTAAAATCTCCTTCTCCAACAGTTGAAACTCTGTGACTGAAGTTTCCCCTCCTGAGGAGAATTTTCCTGCATCAGTCTCAAAAACAGGGCTTTGTATTTATGAAATTGCATTTTAGGAATATGTAGAGGAATGCTATGTACGGTGTAAAGTTCTTGAGTGGAGCATTCATTTTTAAAGTGCTTATTTGACCTAAAATATTCCGTATATGTAAGGCCCATCTATCCATATCTCTTGCTGTTTCCAGAGCAATATATCTACATTCAGTTTCCTCATCTGAGCTATTTTGCTCTAGGCATTCTTACCTCACGCACTACCACAGATGTAACACAACTTTAGAAAAGAACAGGAATGACACCTGAAATCTGAGGAAAAATGTCACAGTTGACTTGGAGTGCCCAAATAACATTAAGGGCAGCCCACAGCCATCACGTGGTTTCTCAACCCTGTAGAATCTACAGAATGAAATCAGGAATGCCACCTTTCACTTGGATTTGAATGCATCCTTTCAAAGAGACTGATCTTAAGTCATGTAACCTTTGCTTTTCCACACCAGTGGTTTAAATGTGCTGAGAAAGAGACACATCGTCAGCAAAGATGTAGTGACAAGAAGGTCACGTGGTTCCTGTTACTGATCCCCAGCAAACAGCCTGGCTGCAGCATCTCATGGGTGTTTCCAAATGCTTTTCAGAGACAACCCTACCTAGAACTTCTTAGAACAGTTGACATGAGAAGGAATGAAGACACACGTCCTCACAGCAAGGTCTGACACCTTAAGCCGTCAGCTCAGTTGATGTACTTGTCTTTACCTGGACAAACGCATTCTTAGCCATTGCCAAAATCTAGGTATGATGGCTCAATACTGAGTCCACAAAGACTCCAAAACTGTTGTAACAACCTGAGCCTTCAAGGAAAATGTTTCCATCCAATAGAGGATCTTGCTTCTGGCTGTGCTTTTCAGATCAGCACTTTTTGGTCTCATCTGGATGACGCCTTAATTTACTTGATTTCATTCAGCACATTACCAATATATTACCAAGAGTGTCCTGTATGTCTCTCTTTTTACCTGCACATATATTTACTCCATAAAGGGCCTTTACTGGAGAAATCCACTAGCAGCTACTTCAGCTTTGCTTGTCTTTTCCAGAACAATTCAGGGGCTATGTGAATTATATTTCTACCGTTGCTCTTATGGCATTTGAATATGTGTGTGTGTATTTCAGTTCAGTTATTTTGAATGTGGTTTCATGTTCTGTGCCCCACTGAGTCAAAGTACAGAAAAATAATTCAAGTCTATTCTGAAGACAGTGAAAGTAAAGCCGAAATTATTTCACCTCAGGGACTTGGAAGCATTGTGCTAGGTCCTGCTGCAGAGGGGGCTGCATCTGAGGACTGCGTGCCTTTTTCTTGGTCAGAGAGCGGGCGGGCAGGGCTGGGGATCTTCTTCCAGGGCCTCGGTGCTGCATCTCCTCCTCACACACGCACACGAACACACGCACCGCTTCCCAACAAAGGAACCCCATGTTCTGGCCCAGCCAGCCGGGGGTGGGTTGTGTAAGAAGGCAAAGGCACAAAAGGAGGCTGAGGCACTGGGAACTCTGACAGGGCCTTGCAAGGAGGCCCTTGTCTTCTGAGTGACCAAGGATTTCCTAAACCCACACGGCCAAAAACGTGTGGAATCCAGGCCTGGAAAAAAAGCCGCCTGGGATTCCATCTCTGCCTTTACGTCAGATTCCCTTTTACTATTGTACAGCTTTGGAAATTAGCAATCAATACCAAACAGAACGGCTGTTGTTCCAGAGAGGGCGGCGAGCCAGCTGTTTATCTCGGGCCATGTCAATGCCGTTCTTGTTAGCGTGGTTTTTGCTGTCCCCCCTGCCCCCCTCCTCAGCCTCACCCTAAAGAACCAGCTCGCAAGGCAGAAGATGAAGGATTAAGATACTGCGGCTGCTGGTGGAGAACATTTCCTCTGGAGAATAGGGGACTCGCTGGCTGGGAAGCGAGACGATAGCCAAGGCAGGCTCAGTTGATTGCAAGAATAGCCGGCTTGATCAGCAACTCAGAGAGGGATTTGGTGGATTTGACATTGGGGTGAGAGACAGATTCAGACCATGAATTCGTTAGCTGCCCTTTCCACCAGTTAGCCTTCATTAACCCCTTTGTAGCGAACAGGAAGTGTCGTGTCCTTCCTCTCTTGCAGAGGTAGGAAGGTTCCTCTCTCCTTTAGAAGGATGACTACTAGTTTGTCATGTAAGGATGGGCGTTCGTTCTGCTTCGATTGGATCAAAGCATGAGTAAGACACTAACAATACCGTCTTTTTCCTAGTGTCTCTTAGGAAACTACCTTCTGGCACACGAGACAGTTTATACATCTGCCCCAGTTGTGTCTTCACGGACTGGCAGCAGCTTTCTTGATGGCAGTGTCTTCTCTTTCCCATCATCTGCTTTCCTGGAAAAGTTGAACTTGAGGACTTTTGCATAGAAAGCAGCTATTTGGGGAAGGAGTTGCATTCCTATCCCTGCCCCCAGGAGGCAGGAAAGAGTCATAGGCAAAAGGACCCCCTGCTAAACCAGAACTAGAGATGTTTGTAACGTCACCCTCTTTTGGTGCCTCTTATAAAGGAGGGATAGGCAACCTCCAAACAGTGTTGAAGTCCAGCTCTCACCATGGATATAGCAAGAGATGCTGGGATTTGTGGTTACATTTTCTGGAGCACCCTTGTAAAAGTAATGGATATGGGATCATGTCTGGGCGATGTCCTGATATCCTATTAATGATATCCTAGTAGCAATATCACTAAGCTCAGATGTATTTTTAAGGTGCACCTTCTTGATTGTTTTGAAGGAAAGTTATGCACCTAAAGCATGCATTGACCTCAGAGTCACAGGCCCCAGAGCTTCATGTTTTGTTTATTTTGCCCGTCCCTCAAGTAGATGATCAGTCCTGCTTAGGAATGGTACACAGCAGGACCCATGGCTAGAAGTCTTTGCTGTATAAACCACATTGCCTGTTTTTCTTTCTGAAGTAACACAAGTTGTAGAAAGGCTGTTGGTTTACAGTGTTATCAATGTTTCAGCTTCACCGCAAACCACTGTGCCTCCCTCTTAAGATGTAATCTCAGTATTAAGACTGGAATTAAACCTGGGAGTTGGAACGGCTATTCCCTAGCTTAGTATCTGGAGAAAACCCCTGATGGCATTTTTTCCCCAATAGAGGGAAAACACAGTATCTTTCCAGCTAGGATGAATATTTTGAGTACTGTAGTAACACTGAACTCCTTTCTTTCTTAACAGCTTCTGCTATATATCATAATAGTCCTCCCCTAGGTCTTAGTGGTGCCAATGGCCAAGCTAATTTTTCTGGATTCATGAGTTTAATATGACACTCAAAGCTCCTAACTGGTTTTCAGGACTCCTGAAAAAGCTTCTCTGCAAGTTCTTGGAGTCCCTTCCCCCACCCCACTTTTGATTGTAGCTTTGTGGATTGGTCAGAGACCAGGGTTTTTTCTCTTCATGTCTGGAGATGAGACTAGAACTATTTCATCTCTTGGGCAATGGTTTCCCCAGTTGGGTCTCTCCAGATGCATTAGACTATAGTCTCTTCTTGGCTGATGATAATGCTGGAGTTATTCAACAGATCTAGTGGCCATTAAATGGTAAGGCTTTCTTGATGGAATGGGATCCCACATGGACCTTCATATAGGTTGAGTTTTGTATACCTTAGAGATCCTCCCCATGTGTCCCATGCATTATCTGAGACATTTCCCCAGATCCATTTACATTACATAACCTCCAGGCTAGCATGTTTATCTGCTTGGTTTTGTTTCTGTCCTGGCATTCACCTATGGACTAGCTTGCCAAGTGAAATTCTATCACATTTTGCTTAACTGCTGCATCAGCCCTAGCTTTTCTCTCCATGTCTATTTCCTGGATTCCTTCTTGCAGAGCAGGCCGGGGTAAACTGGCCTGTATATGTTGGTTGATGGAAATGACATTCCTTCAGAACAGGAACCCTAATCCTAACCCCAATCCCCAAACTCTTGATCAAGAACATTGTGTACCTGTTCCTCTCGACTGACAACATTGGAGAAGTCAGAGCATTCAATTTTTTAGACAGTATTATGAATGGGGTAGGGAAGGCTTTGGGAGTTTTGCTTAAGAACAAGACAGGCTGTTTCTCTATGTGCTAAATTAACCTGTCCCTAAAACGCAAGGGTGAATAGCCATTTAGGACCCCTAGCATGCTGTCTCACTAAAAAAAAAGCCAGTTAGTGAGATTCCATCCTGGAAACATAAGGCAAAATTATGCTTATCATAGCAGGCTTGATTTTTAATATCTGGGTCAACACAGAGGAGGCAGGCCAAGAAACAGATTTTTCCTCCTTCCCATTGTCTCCCAAAGAATATCCCCAAATGTATAGGTATGTTTGCTTCTATCTGGAAGACATTCAAAACCCTTTCAGATTTGTATTCTTAAAGGAAGTGGGGAGGAAGACATCCGTTCTCTGAGCAGGGTATCACCAGCCATGTATTTATTTCAAATTATTTAGGCAATGTGAACAACAGCACAATACTTAAGTTAAAGATTCCTAGTGGATTCCTGGTGACTACCCCGACGCAACCATGGCTTTCTTTAGCAACCATATGGAAATGACTTGCCATTCTGCTTGGTCTCCAAGCTCAGGCGAGGTCTGTTAGGTGCTGCCATTGAAGAAAAGCAACCCAGTGAAATCCTAACAGAGGGCCCAGAACTCAGCTTCAATTTTCAAATGGCAACCGAAGGAAGTTAGATTTTTTTTCTCCGCAGGTGTTGAGTGAGACAGTATCAGCCTCTCCTGGGGATTCCCTACCATCAAGGCTACCACAGAAATGACCCCACTCCTGATGGAGCCCAACCTGGCTTCCCACAAAATGGAATCTAGCATAATTTTGTCAGATAACCTCAGTCCTGAGGAAGCTCTTACTTAAGCTCCTACTTATTAAGAGATGTTTCTGAGACAGTCAGAAATCAAGCCACCCAGCCAAACGTGGACAATTCTTTAGCCATTCAGGGTAGAAAAGTGCTCTCAGGTTGCTACAAGCGGGCTCAATATTCAGGCACTAAAAGCTGCCCAAGTGATTGCAGTCGAGGAGACAGAAGTTGAGATTGCTCTTGGTATGACATGTTTAGGCCAAAAAGCCTGCCCAGACATGAGAGAATTTTAGCTGGTTGAGCATGGTGTCAGTGTTGCAGCAGGAGATGGACTCTCCATAGGAGCATATGTAGGGGTGTTCGTATCCATGCAGATACGTACTGTATGTACTGTGTGCGCTCAGATTTGATAAACTGTTAAACAAGTCATGGGAGCTTCACTAGATAACCCTCTTCTGAAGCAATGCTGGAAGAGGAAATAATGTTTTGCCAGTCCTTGCTACAAGGAGGCTCTAATATGACCTTTGATCTATGATCTCTTGGATTCCATCACTCCATTTTTTTTTCCCTGCTGGCATGCCACTTGTCATCTCCTTGCTGTTTCACTGCTTGAAGCCCCTCCTCGTATCTTGAAGTCAGTGTGCCAATTCCTAAGTCAGCTCCTTGTTGAAGAGGCTGACCTGGACTCCACAAGGTTGCCTGCAGTTCAACTGAAAAGAGAGAGAGTCAACTGGAAGTCATCTGGATTCATCAACCAAGGAAGGTAGAGTGTACAAATAGATCCCCCATTCTCAAATTAATTTTTTTAAATTTTAAAATGTGTATGTACTTCTTATCACCCAGTAGATTCTAGGTTTTTTTTTTTAATCCACTCAGTCATGTCCGATTCTCAGAGGCTGCCTGGACAAGTCCTTGAAGTTTTCTTGGCAAGGTTTTTCAGAAGTGGTTTGCCATTGCCTCCTTCCTAGGGCTGAGAAAGAGGGACTGGTCCAAGGCCCCACAGCTGGCTTTGTGCCTAAGGTGGGACTAAGACTCACAGTCTTCTGGTTTCTAGCCTGGTGCCTTAATCACTACACCAGACTGACTCTAGCTGACTCAAAGGTTAAGTTTAATTCCAAGTTTAACTGGAGGTTAACTCCAGGTTAACTCCAAAGTCAGTCTGACTTAACCTGAAGTCAGCTAGAGTCAGTTTGGTGTAGTGGTGAAGGCACCAGGCTAGAAACCAGAAGACTGTGAGTTCTAGTCCCACCTTAGGCACAAAACCAGCTGGGTGACCTTGGGCCAGTCCCTCTCTCTCAGCCCTAAGAAGCAGGCAATGGCAAACCACTTCTGAAAACTGACTCCAGGTTAATGAATAGCAAATATGTCATCAGGCACTGAAACAGACAATAAAACCGTATTAATGATAGGACAGGGCAGCAGCTAAATCTACGTGCAGACTAAGGCATGTTTCATATTAAAATGTCAGGGAAAATTTAAAAAAAAGTCTTAAGCTGGTCCTGAAAACAATGTATGTCAGGCAGAAGGTGCCTCTCTTTTTAAGGGTGACATTTCAGAAGCAGGACACCGCCCGTACTTGGTTTTTTCATAGGGTGCTTGCAATAAGGAAGGAGATGGGAACCCATCTGAACAGGTAATCAACAGACAGGCAGACTGAGATGGAATTGGAAAGAGCCCCCCCCCCCTTACTGCAATAGATTTGTCACCATAGCTGGTTCCTTCCATCCCATGCTGGTTTACATGTTCGCTATGGTTTCTTCTGGGCAAAGCACAAACTGTGGAGTCCTTGGTGTTCTCTGAGCTTGGTCGTTGGCTTGCAGACATTTCATTACCCAACTAGGGAACATCATTAGCACTTCACAGTTCAGCCTGAACTATAGATGTTCTGTTCTATTGGAAAGCACAAACTATACTTTGATTGCCTTGAACGTGGTAAAGATCCTGGTTTACTGTTAAATAACCAAAACTATAGTAAAACTCGCCACAACCAAGAATGTGAAATTGTGGCTTAAAGTCTGTAAAACATGATTTGCATTAACTGTAGCTAAGTGTTGCACTTGCACTAAATAGCTGTGGTTAAAAGTTATTGTTGTCCATGAGGGGGCAAATGAGAAAATGGGTGTCCCGATGCAAACTATTTGACTTCCTTGCAGCTCAACATTGAGATGCATATACTGTAGGAAGGCTAACATTTGCATGGTGACATTGCAGTGCGTGTTCCATCATCTCTTTGACGTTCAAGTTCTTACTAGATGCTTAGGTTAAAGCTGTTTCCTTATTTCTCTAACTCTCTGCATCCAAGATGTGAAGCAGTGTTTTCTTGAACAAGCCTCCCAGGTTGGCCTTACTGTACAACTGGATTTGTACTTTGCACTAAACTATGGTTTATTGAATAATGCACCATTCAATAGGATCTCACAACATTTTATGTTATAAACAGAGATGTAAAAAGTGTAGCTTGCCAGCACCACTTTTGCAACCAATGGAGCCCTTCCAGAGTAGGCAGGACCCCATATTTTCATCTACTGAGGAGGGGAATGAGGGCAGCATTTCATTCCTCCACATTAGACCCACTGTAACTCTTCTCCCTCTTCTTTAAGGATGCTACCCTCAAGGCAACAGAGGTAGGCTGCCCATACCATAAACCATGGTTTAAAGATTACAGTGGCTAGGTTCAGAAAACAGGCTAAAAGCAGCCCTGGATTGACCATTAAACAAGATAAGCATGTGCTTAGGGCACCAAGGGAAGGGAGGCACCTCAGAGTTTTTCTCCCTAGCTATCATGCCCTTCACTGCCACACTTTATTTGTTTTTAGTGCTTGTTGAGTCTTAATGTCTTGTCAGTTAAGCAATCGAAGGGCCGAGGGGCACCATTATCAGGCTGTGCTTAGGGCATCAGTTGGCCTTAATCTAGCCCTGACTGAAAGGACATGGCTGTCAAGCTTTCATACCATTACAATTAAACTTTCTCCCTGCTCCACTTTTCTAAGCAGCCACAAATAGGTTAAATAAGTAGGTTTATTACAGAGAATTAGGGAGCCATACAGTACATACAAAGAGGTTCTCTGTCTAAGAGCCTCCTGCTGTCTCTATACATTAGTCCCCAAGTTTTAATCCTGAGCAGCTCTCATCCTGCCTTTTGGGGTCAATGGCTGCATCCTGCTTGGTTCCCAGCTGAAAGATTTCAGAGAATGATCTCTGGCTCAAATGTGTTTTAAACCACGGTGAAACTTATATTTCAAAGGGAAATGGCTCCTGGCTCCTAAGCTTCAACAGTTGCAGGGGGAAAGGGTGGCTGGAAGTCTGTTCAGCTCTTTCTTGATGGGCTGTTAGGATCCTTTGCCTACAACCAGGAATATGCAATGGGAGGTAAGGATATCGATCTGAGGGTAGGGTGGAAAATAAGCAATTTATTTTATTTTTCTTTTGCACAAGGAGATTTCTCTTACTCCAGGAGCTGCGGGAGGTTGGGGCAGGGCAGTGGTCTTGGCTTCTTGTTCTCCAGTTTTGTGGTCAGCAAGAGTATTTGAAGGTGATCATGTACAGTGGACCCTCTCCCAATGGCTTTGGAGGGATTGGGCAGTGGAAGCTGTCAATCAAATAAGGTGCTCTAAGACTTAACATGAGGAATGAACCTCCCGATCTCAGGGATCTGAATTTGGAATGAGGGTTTGTTTTTATCTTGCTTAGTTGTTCCATTGTCTGAGGGAGGCAAGGTACCAATTCTCTGCTTTTAAAAACCTCTTTCTTTTGCACTACTGGTGGGGCCTTTCCCTTAGAGGAGTGGAGGTGGCCTGTTCCTACTCAGGGCAACCCCTTCTTGGCTGGGGAAGAAATGAATGACCTGCACATGCTGTGAATGGGAATAGAATTATTCCACCGTGCATGTTCCTACTAGGATCAAGTTTCCTCTGAGTACAGTATGTACAGTGACTGGCAGTCACGCCCTTTACAGAGGAGCATTTAAGCACAACCAAGACTACTTTTTCATTATCTCCCTGACTTGAAAACAAATTGCAGTGCCAGGCCTTCTGTTAATGGACATAACACAGATATTTCATGCTCACTGTGTGTGTGAATCTGTGCCTGTGTGCATGATTGAAAATCTGGGTACCCCACTTCCTGCTAACTGGGAGGAAGACAATAAGAGCCTCTTGTCCAAGTCCACTGAATGTGAATCAACAGTGCCAATCCCATTGAGAAGCACAGCAAAAAATAAAATGCTATTTTGAGATGTGTTAACAGGAGAATTATGTGTAAGTCATGGGGTGCAGCATCAGCAGTTCCACTCGGCTCAGCATTGCTCAGAGTTTGGCTAAAGGGCTGCATTCAGTGGAACCCCCTTTCTTAGAATGGAAACAAAGAGAAGCAGTCCTGGTCTGTAGATTGTTCCACCTCCCCGCCCCTCCTGCTTCAGAAAGATCTGTGTCTCAAAGGCTGTAGATCTTTCTTTACCAGGCTCTGTGTTTTGCCTCTACTTTATCTCTCTGGAGTCTTCTGTCAAAACAGAAGAAAAATGCCACCCTGATGCATTTGGACAAGAATCTGCCAAATCTTTTCTAGCCTAGAAGCACCAAAGAGCTCTGTATGTGGATCTCAGTTTATGTCCCTTCCCGCCCACGCATTGTTCCATTCAGGCTTCAATGCCGCTACTGTCCAGAGTGCAGAGACCCATGGCCAGCCAACAGGCCGTGTGTTCCCCCTTTCTGGCTCGCCTGTTGCAAAATGAGAAGGAAGGGAACATTCCACACCCACAAAGCTGAACACCCCAGGATGATTCAGGGTCCAGCTGCAGGGACAGGCCAAAGACCTAAGGAACGGGTGGTAAGATATCTTTGCCAACTGAAGTTGTCCTTCTGGCTCTCCCAAAGTACAAGCAAAGGATGGTCTCCAGCCATCCGCGTGACCCTCAAACAAATCCCCATCACGGTTGCCCATGCGCCAACCTGCCTTTCCTTCGGCTGTCAATGAGAGGGGATGGAGCGTGTGGTACAGTATTCCACTTCCTTACCCTGTAACGGGACCATGAAATCTTGGGATGAGATGTCATCCACTGTGGCCCGTTTCCCTGACCTTCTCTGACATTGTGTTTTGGGGGAGGAAGGGTAGAGAAAGAAAAGAGGGACATAAAAAAAAGGCAGCCATCAGTGAGGCATGAGTGGAGATGAAGAAATCTTCTGCAAGCAGTTTTCTTTAGGCCTAGAAATTACCATCAGCCAGGGCTGTTGCACTTTTAACCCAGTTCTTTTTGCTCAGCATTGCAACCTTGGATTGAATTGGTAGATTGCGAAGATAGAGCTTTTGCTTTCTATTGTTCAACATCTCTAATTGCTAAACGCCAGTCTCCACTTCACCAGCACCATTATTGTTACCATGACATCAAAGCAAACATCCGTCCTAATTTTCTTGGCCGGAAATGGCTCTAACTCAGCAACTCCCATCCAAGGCTGTTTGACAGCAGCTGCCCCTTCAACAGACGAAGAAAACATTGAATCGGCCCCACGGTTTGTTACTAGTACACCTACTGCTGCTTTGGAAAGAGAACCTGCCATGGAAGTAATCAAACACCGAATGGTTTCTGCTGCAAACATACAACCAAATTTAGATGAATAAATATGAAATAAATGTAACTTTATTTCTCATCGTATCCAGGGCCTTCAATGTCTAAACGTACATGAAGGTTTCATATTCCTGGAGTGTTCATTTGATACAGATAGTGCATTTAAATCACAAGAAAATGCTTTGCGATAAACTGACACAGGTTTTTATGTATAGGGCATACTGATAGGAAGAATACTGCAGGGAAAAAAAAAGATTTTTAAAGCAGACAGCATCTCGAGCCTACAAAAATGCAACACATAATCTTCTAAAGCAGCAAAAGTCATAATTAGCAGAGATACTTTTTTTTTTTTAAAGTTTGATTCTAGATATTAGTAACAGATGCTGTTCGATTGCTAAAATAATTAAATGTCTAATCGTTAGTCAACCGTCTTTCAGGAATGACTGAGTGCATAAACAATTAGGAGTAGGTGCAAGTGGGCTCTTTTTTACCATAGAGTTTTCTGTGAGAAAATATTTTGAACAATACAAGAGATTGCAAAAGATATCTCTGCCAATAGCAAACTGGGCTAGTTCTAAAATCCAAAATGGAACAATACATATACTGGTTAATTATACAAAGGATACTAATAAAAATGATATCCTGTGGAGTGCACTGAGGAGAGTACTTGGGGTTGACGTGTTGACTGAAGGAAGAAGGTGAATGTGACGTCTCCATGGAGCTGTGCTTGACGCTGGGTGATTACATCGACGTATCCAGGGCAATGTAATAGAAGTGGTTTACTATTGCTGCCTTTGGATGTTGTCTTTTTAAAAATTCCCAGTCTAGCCTATAGCTGTAAGCTTTCCAGGTAGTTTCCCATCTAAATATCAACCAAGCCTGATCCTGCGTAGCTTAGCCTAGCCCAAGTCAGCTGAGTGTTGCCACGTGCTGTGATCAGGGTAGGCAAAGGCACTGAAGTGTTAACAGTTGCTTTTTGATGTCTGGCAAACAGGAACAGAAATATGTGTGGGTAGGCTAGAGCATTCACCAAGTGTTCTAAGTGTAACATCTGAATGTTTCTTAACGGCGATGAGCTTCCGCTTATATTTTTACAAGCTAATTGCTCAGCCATATGATGGAGTATCTGTTATGAAAGGCACCTCCCGGAGTGTTCAGGTTTCTCTGAAATCTTGATCAAAATATGTTGTTTCTTCGTTGCTTTAATCACTAGCTGCATTTGTTCATAATATACGCAACTCAGGCATAAAGGAATGTTTGGATGTGAACAGTTGTATGTTTTTATAAAGAAGGGATACATTGCTTGGATTTATAGAAGCTCTTCTTTCAAATGATTGCTGGTTCGGCGATTGACTGAATATTTGGATTCAGTTAGAGTTAAGCACTCAGAGAAAGAAGGTATTCTTTTGCCTCTCAAGTTAATTGGAGTGTCTTCCCCTTGTGAAAAATGTGATCATCTGAAAACTGAAGCAATTGGATTGCTCAGTCAGATCTGTGGGGCTTCTTCCTCTTTTCTGTTGTGAATGATGTTGAAAGTAACATCACTGTGGAACAGAAAAACATGTATATTGAGGCAGCATTGAAACATGTTGATTGAGTTGGGAAGTACTTGCCAGAAATGAGAGCTGAGGCTGTATTCAGGCAACACTTTGAGGAAGCCAAGAAAGCACATTGATCTGCTGACCATGACTGATTGCTTATGTGTCATCAGATTACTGACGACTCCTAGTGACCATATGGATAGATTTTCCCCATGAAGAACTGTCCATAACTTGGTCTTGCAGGTCTTCTAATGATGCACTCATGGCCACTGTAACTGAGTGCATCCACCTTGCTGCTGGTCGTCCTCTTCTTCTCTTTCTTTCCACCTTTCCCAGCATTAGAGCCTTCTCCAGAATGCTGGCTCTTTGCATAATGTGTCCAAATTGCTAATCATGAAATTCTTTCATGAACTTACATAATTGTTTCTTCATATTATTTATAATGGTGGTTTTATTACTTTACTTTACTTTACTTTACTTTACTTTACTTTACTTTACTTTACTTTACTTTACTTTACTTTACTTTACTTTACTTTACTTTACTTTACTTTACTTTACTTTACTTTACTTTACTTTACTTTACTTTACTTTACTTTACTTTATTATTTTATTGAACTAACCAGTAAATTACATACAACAGCATATAAGGATCAACAGCATTTCAACACTGGAAAGGATAGTAATTAAAAAAGAAAAAAGAGGGAGGCGGTCTGAGAATTATATTAGAAACAGAACAATTCCAAAAGTTAGACCATATTGCTCAAAAATATTCTTTGCCCTTTATCAAATGTTAATGATGATCCAAAGAAACATTAATAATCCTATTGATGTCAGCTTAAGATGTAATAATAGCATGGTGGTGTTAATTTTGAAGGTAACATTGAAAATGAATTAGTTCCGGAAGCTTTCTAACAGCGTTATTGCTCACTGAGTTTATAAATGGGAAAACAGTGATAAAGAGAAAAAACTTACTATCAGAGTAGTAGATTACAAGTATTTGCTTCAGAATGGAATGAAGAAAAATTGTGAAATACTGAAACACGACTAAAGCAAACCCTCAAACATTTAAATTCAGTGCTTTATTTAGCAAAAGTCCTTTTTGGCAAAAGATCACTGTAGGTGTGATTTACAAGAATGCACAAAATAACAGCTTGCGTTTCCCAGAATGTATCCTCTGATTGAGGATGCCCTGACAATTTCAAACAAAGGCCTGAAAAATGCTTTTTCATTTGGCATCATTTTTAAAATTGCAGGGATTGTCAGTATTACATGAACTTCAACCTAATCTTATTTTTTTAAGTTATAATAAGGGTATTACTGGATATTACATTTGGCAGCACTGAAGACAAGAACATGTTTATACTAAACTATAAGAGTATTCCAGTTGTAGTTTATCTTGGATTCTTTACTAGTTATTCTTGACTTTTTATTTTTGGGGGGGTTCGTATTAGGTGGCAACGCCCCCATTTTAAATTTCTTTAGTGCAAACATTGAATGTACGATGCTCTGCTGTCAAAATGACAACACCTGTGTCATGATGTCATTGCGCATGTGGAGCAATTAAGTCATGACATCTCATGCTAGTACATAACTCACATCAAAAATCATGCTGAGTGCTGATGTCACTACCCAATACATGTCTTCATTTTCCCCCTTTACTTCCCTCCAGACACCTGTGAATATTACAAACTCTCCCCCCAGGTTGGTCCCCTCCAGGTGCCAGGATTCCCAGCTAGCATTCTGGGAGGAGCAGTTGCCAAATGTTTAGTGATTCAAGAGTGGGGAAGGTTGTCTTAGAGCATTTCTGAGCACCTGTCTATCAGCAGCATCTATTCTTGAACATCAATAGTTTTGTAGGGTGGGCCCAGTTAAGGCAGAGCACCATCCGGATTATAAAAAAAAGAACTGGAGGAGTTTGTTTCTGTCATTCTGAGCCTCAGACATAAAACCCATCTCACTGCACAAAAAGATAACATATTTTAAGAAGTAGAAATAATAAACAAGAGACTGTTACCATCCAAGCCTCCCCACTCTATGGAACATCTAACTCCAGAAATATGGGGGGCTCCAACCCTCTTTGCTTCCCAGCAGCAATTTAAATTGGAACAATTCTGGCAGGCTTTTGGCCCCTGGTTGTGTTTGGGCAGCCATCGTAGTTAGTTGATTGTTGTTGTTGACTGTTTTAATTCATTGCATAGTGCAATTGTTGACTGCCATCCAGAGTCCATACGGATTGGGGCAGCCTATAAATACTGTCAATTAATTAATTAATTAACAAACATACGTGCCTGGCTGGTATTCCCACAATGATAAATGCTACTGATTTTTAAATAAGAAAGAAGAATGCTGGAGCTATTTGCTGAGTCTGTTGGCCATCTTCCTCCTTCATCTGCTGGTTTCACTCTAAACCTAACCCTTTGAAGGCTCTTGGACTACAAGGACCTGGACATCATTCCTGAGGGTCAGCCCTTGCTGGGCCTCTGTCTAGTCCCAGGGAGGTGTGTACAGAAGCACATCTTTAGGCTGGTCCTCAACACGATGTCTTTGCACTTTGTCTTCCATTCACCTTGTTTGGTCCTCCTGACTAGGGCTGAGCTTGGGGACGCTCACCTTGCTCGAAGCCTCTTTTGAAACCCCAAATGGGGGGGCCATTTAGCACCATCTTATCAACCACCTCACAAATCTAGAGTTACTCCTGTTCGTTCTGGTGCTCCTTGCTCCCCTTAGTTCTAACTCTTGCACACCCATTGCCAGAGGATAGGGCTGTTCTTTCCCTTCCAAGAGCCGAGCGGATGTGTCTTGATGACAAGAACATGAAAGCGAGACTCCTTCGTTAGTGCCAGAAGTTATTTTGAATTGAGGGGGAGGAGAGAGGGAGAGGGAGAGGGAGAAGGAGAGGGAGAGAAAAGCCTGGCTCTGAGACTCCCATTTCCTTGCTCAGGAGCCAGGTGTGAGCTTTACACTGTCCCAGAGCACAGTCTTGAGGGTGAGTGCGCAAGGATGATCTGAAGAAAATAAAGTTTTCCCTTTTGTCAAAAGGCCCCTTTTACACAAACCCTGGCCATATTCAGAATGTCATGCTAAAGTGTGACCTGCCCCAAATGCTGAACCCTGTTCTGACTCAGTAAGAAAGCCAGGGATGATGGTTGTCCTTACTGTTTTACTATGGGACAAGTTAAGGAACCTTCTACATTTAAAAAACAGGTCCAACCTTCTTTCAAAAAAAGAGTGAAACCTGTGCCTATAAGGAGCTAGATAAGATCTGACAGGCCTTTTGAAAATACCCATCTGGTTTTATAGTGACAGATGCCTCCGCAGAAGCCAGGGGTCCAGTTTCTCCTGCAGCCCAGGCCAAACTGCCCATAGAGGGCAGTGGCCAGTGACCAGGGAGGCGGAGACATGTCTACCGCAGCCTCCAGTAGCCAGTGGGAGGCGAGCAGATCCCAGCCCCTAAGCTCACTGGCAGCCACACTGCTGGGGAAGCCTGCCAGATCATTATCCCTGGCCAAAATTATGTCAGGAGAAGAGGGAGAACACTACTTTAAAACTGTAGAAGCTAACAAGGCCTTTTAGCTGCCTCAGCTGTGGGTTGGCGATGAGTTGACGGCAACACCCTAAGACATGGTATTAAAGAACAATCACCAGGGCGTATTTATGCTGTAATTAAGGAGACATGAGGACGAGCCAATCTGAGATGTCCATTTTTAAAAAAATCCCTACAAGGATTGCCAGTCTCTCTTTACTGTTTGGGGCTCATCGGTCTTACGGTGCATTTGAAGAGAAGGACCGGGAAAGAAAAAGCTTCATTTCTTGAATTTTCTCTCTAGCCACCCTTCCTGAAGAATAACAACATCTGTGTTACTAAGAATAACCTTTGCACTGGTGTTTTTCTGTATGTGCCGCTCTCTTTCTGCACACCCCTATTGTCTCCACTTGGATATCATGTCAACAAATGACTCACACCCTGCCATGGGTGCAGTATGTGGCCTGGTGATGGAGGTCCACTGAAAAGCTTGAGACAGATTACCGGCCGAGGGCACTGCTGCTGGACTGTCCTGAAGAGCACATCCCTCCCCTTGGGAAAGACCCATGTGCCTGGCAGAGTCAGGCTGTCTTTAAAAGGCTGGGACCAGGGGAGCCGCTGACAGCCTGTGCTGCTGGATGGGGAAGCTGATCTTGCTCCCCAGGAACATTTCATGTTGTCCCCTGTGCTTGACAGAACATTCAGTCCTTCTGCCTCATCTTGCTTTGAAGGCAACAGGGAACTGGAAAGGGATCTTGAGATCCTGGTGGGCTGTTCCTTCTTCAGGGGGCTCTTCACTATGTCACAGTATTTAGATTAACCAGACAAGGAAGGGGAGGAGCCAGTAAGAGGGGAAGGGGCTTGTCAGAGTTGTGGGTACCTTTGGGAGAGAGCTCCTGCAAGGCTGTTCAGGAAGGGCCATGGCCAGTGTCCTGCCCATTGAAGGAGGAGAGGAAATGGCCCAAGGAAGCTTGAAGCCAGGGCATGCTGATACTCAAAGGCATCCATGAGGGGGTGGGGGGTGGGATGGGGGTCATGACTTATATGATTGAAGGCCTGCCCCTTTTTTGCACGTATTGCATGTGCAATGCACCTAGAAAGGGGTGGGGCTTCAATCTCACAGTTGCAGTCACCATCCTGGCTTTTTTTACCCCTGGAGGATGCCCTCAACAACAGAGGCTGAGGAATAAGAGAACACAAGGCTCTCTAAAACATTGATCCAAGGCATCTTAGTTTTAGAGAAAAGCCGAGCAACCTTTTTGGGAGGCCAAGGTTGGCTGTGGGCCTTTGACCTTTCCCCATCAGGCACTTACAGCATCACACAGCCATTGTGGAGGTGAGATACAAAGCTTCTCCTTGGTTTGCTTAAATTGCCCCAGTGGAAGACCTTGTAAATGGCTAGTGGAGAAATGGCCCCTAGTGATATGCTGAAGGCAGGTTATGGACAAAAGCTGATTTTGCTTTAATTTACATTTACATTATAAATGTAAATTTACACTATGCCATTTGTTATTTTTCTTTCTCTCATGTTAAACATTAAAATGTGTGTCACATTTTGGAAGGACTCTGGAGGCTGAAGCCTTGGCTTCAGGATGCCCACTTCCTGGGCTAAAATGCCAGGCAGGAACCACTATGAACCAGGTTTGATTTCCCCAGCCATGAAGGTCCTTGGGTGGCCCTCGCTCCATTTGTTCCGCTTACAGGGTTGTTGTCAAAAAAAAAAAGTGAGGCTGGGGACCATCAACGCCACTTTAAGTTTCTGGGAGGAAAGCAGAATGTGTCTGTAAAATATTTCTGTAATGTAACTTCTCTTATAAGATTTGTAAGATCTAACTCCCTTCCTTCCTAGCTTGCAGTGACCTTTAGTTACACTACCTTAGGCTGAGTCTCTTGTGCAAATATTGACATCTCATTCAGGAACCAAGACAGATGGACTTTTGAGTCAGCCGCTACCTGAAAAATAATGGAGTGGGACAAACAACTCCTTGACTGGGTTAGACCACCAAACATTGTAGCTGACTGCAAGCAGCTCTCCAATTCTCACGCAGAGATCCTTCTTGTAACCAGAGAGTGACCTGAACTGTTTCAGGGGAGAGTCCACCAATCATACTTGGCTTTGCAGATGAAGGATGCAATTTACGACTAAGCAAAGGTGTTCAGCATATGATGCTGGGCTAAATGTCAACATGGGCTAGATGAAGACAGACAGAAAAGTCTTTAGCTTTAAATATCTAAATCTGAATTAAATGTGGGTGCCCACTGAAGTTGCCTTGGGATTGCATTGCAAAAATCTCCTCTTCCTCCTCCTCCTCCTCCTCCTCCTTCGTTTTGGTTTATTAGAGGAGGGTGCTGTTTTTGTCATGTTAAAGGAACCAGGCTTCACGCCTTATCTGTATTGCAACCCCACATTGACTTAAGACTAGCAAAACAAGGGTTTGTATAGTTTGGCAAAGTGCTGAGCATTCCTGGGGGTGGGGGTGGGGGGTCAGAATTTTTTATCTAGGAGTTCTAACTCTCCTCAACTTTCAGAGACCAGAAGCCCTCCAGTGTTGCTGGACTACAACTTCCAGATTTCTAAACCATCTCATAGAATTCTGGAAGTTGTAGTTCAACCTCACTGACAGATGCCAAGTCAAGGAAAGCCCCTCAAGAACTCAAGTTCCCAAAGCTTCCTGAGAAGAAGAGATCACTACTAAACCAGTCTGAGGTATGGATCTGGTGGATTAAAAACATCATCTAGACCTCAATCTGTAAAGGCTGTTCTTACTTTCTGAGTTCATATGACATACAACCACAAATGCAACCAGCCACATTTTAGTGTGTTGTGCAAAATTGTATGTATGTAAATTATGATTCAGTGTTGCGCCAAACCCAAGAAAATGGCTTGAGTAATTTATAATTAATAGTGAATATGCATGTTGTACATCTGCAGCCATGCTTTTCATGCTGGAAACTGGAGGAGGGTGGAGGATGAAGGCTGAGCACAAGTAGCTTCCCAAAGGTTCCTGACAAAGAAGACATTTGGACCAAGAGCTTCCCTGTCCTTAACTCAGCTGCTTAGCCACTGAACTCTATCCATTTCCTGAAGCCATTTTTGGGAGATGCTCTGAACAACTGGAAGAATTTGCCATCTCATTCAGAAGGTTTGGCAGCAGCAATCAAGCAGTCAGTTGTGTTGAAAATCTTGGGGGCTGAGCTTTGGAAGGAAGGATCCCCAAATACCTGCTTTTGGCCTCAGGGCCATCTGCAATGCAAAGCCAACCTTTCCCACCAAGGCAGATTTTGTCTCCCCACCCCCCTTCTTGGTCAGCAGGGAGTGAGTTGGTGAGTCACATAGTCCTTGGGCCTCTTGCTGTTTCCTCTGCTCACTTAAACATCATTCTTCAGCGACCTGATGAAACCCTTTCCCAGTGAGGGGGCCACATCGGGCAGGGACACTGGAGAACCTTTGATTCCATGCCAGGTAGGGAATCATTCCCATTGGTGTTGATGGGGGAAGAGCGAAGAGATCATGATGGCTGGCCTATTTTGGGGAGAACAAATCAACAGCACGACAGGTGGTGAGACTTATAGCTGCCGCCTGGGAGATATTACTTACTGCTCAAGGGCATCAGAGTTTCCACAGGGGCTCACCCTCCTGTGATCCTCCCCACCTCCTGGCAGTGAGCTGCTGCCCCATGAAAGCTTTTTCCATTGGAGAGATGGGCTTAGCCTCAATTTGCACCAAAGCAGCAAACGCAAAGCACTATTCAATAAGGGAGCAGCTCCAATTTCTGCAAGGGGCCTATCTGTCACATATGCCCACAAGGCCCTGTTTTCAGAGCAGCAGTGGGAACGTTTGCTCTGGGATTCACATATAGATGGATGGCCATCCCATGGTTTGATCGTAGAAAGGATCAAATAGATTGACACTAATTAGTAAAATGTGAAGCTAAGCAGGGTCAGACCTTGTGAGTTCTTGCATGGAAAAACATGGGAAATCCCAGGTGTGTAGGGTAGACTGGGAAGTTGAAAAGATACCCCAGAAGAAGGTGGCAACAGTAACCATTTGAGTGTTGTCCCCAAGAAAAATGTACAGACAGGTCCTTGAAGCCATCAGGAATTGAGCTTGACTCCAGGAGAACTTAACTGCAGAAGATAAAAAATACAGAAAGAAATGGTGTTGACATAAGAAGCAGAGTGAAGAAAGAAGTGGATGGAGGATGGCTTAAGTGAGCCTTCTGCCCTGTATGCTAGGGAGTCTTTAAGCCCTGTCCAGACAACAGTTAATAGCTTCCTAGCATTTCAGTAATTCTATCACACAGGAGGATCCTTTGGAGCAGGAAAAGGACCTCTGCAAAAAGCAGATTGGGAGCAGTTCAAAGGGCAGCCAATGGGCTCCCCAAACTAGAGAGGTCTTGGCCACAAAGAGGAACAGGACGATTACGAGCACCAGGCTGCCTTTTTCACTCCTGGAAGTCTGTTCAACCCCAAGACAGTGGGCACTTTCTTCTATCTGGCTGCCTACTTGAAATCTGGTGGGGGCAGGGCTGGAATCCAAGTAGTAACCAGATGCTTTGCAAGCCCAGTGTGTGTGTGTGTGTGTGTGTGTGTGTGTGTGTGTGTGTGTAGGGCTGTCTTTGAATTTGAAAGGGCTTTGTTTGGCACAGTGACCTGTGGAAGTCTACTTTGAGGAGCAAGAGTGTCTCATGGCTTTTTCCCCACATAGCTCCCTGGTCTTAAAAGATCTAGTGGTTGTCCTACATGGGCTAAGAAAACAAGCAAGCACTACCCACAAGGCAGATTTTAGGTGGCCTAGGTGTCTTCTCTTGATTGATGTTCACCCACTTGCTCAAATGCCCTTAATATGATGTAAGGCAATGGTGGGGAGGTCTGTTACCTTCTAGCAGTCAATGTGCCTGACCACTAGTTGGGCTGGCTGAGGCTAAGGCAGAGATGTGTGATTTGTGACCTCTTGAAGCCTTTGGTGCAACCCCTAGAGCTCTCCCAAAGTTGAATGATTGATTTTTAATGTGGAAAAGCAAGCTATTTCCTGTGAGTCAGGCTTGGCTCCTGGGGTCTTCATGGGCACATGCTGGCAACCCCATGGAAATGGTTTGTTGGACTTCCTTCTGAATTTCTTAATTTTATTTCCCAGTCTAGCCTATAGGCTTAGGCTTTCCTGAAAGTACTCCCCTCCAAGCACAAACCAGATCTGACCCTCCTTAGGGTTTCAAGATCAGTCATGGTCAGAAGAGGACGTCAGTAATGTGTATAGAATAATCCTATTAACTGTAATGAGTGCAATTTAATTCTAATTAAGCTTACATTAAAACTAGAATCGACACACCTATTTTTTGTCCTAATTCATTTGTTTATCCTGGCCCCACCCACTTTTAAAGGTGTGGCCCCTGGAACTCTACCCAAAGGCCAAATAGGTCTCACTCGCCAAAGAGTTGAGCGTCTTGGACTAAGGAGAGGTGCAATCCAGCAACAGCAGGCCCCCCCAATGCAGATCTGCCACCCGTGGTGGAACCAAATGCCTCCCATTTGCATTCACAGCTTTCTGTTCTTCCCATAAAACCCTTTTTTGGAATTTCAGCCTAGGAAGCTAAACCATCAGGTGCTCCTCCCACGCTTCCAAAGGGCATTTAAAGATAGACAAGAACATATTGTTAAATGTTCTTCTTCTTGAGCAGCCGTCTGTATGTGGGAAAATCCTTCTCACCTGTTCTTTCTTGGGCGTTAGGTATAGATCCAAAATTATAAACTGGCGTGTGAACAAAAATGGCAAAGCCAGAAAGTTGGAGAATGGAGGCAAATACAATATTAAAGAAATGATGCTCAGAGCAAAAGGTCTCCTATAAGAAAAGAAGCTTGAGGGGAGAGAGAATTGCAGGCAATCAGAACCCCTTCGCTTAATAAACCTTGAATAAGCCAGTAAACGTTCTTGAATGCAGAGGATAAGGCAAATTCAGTGATTTGTCATGCTTCTTTATCTGTCTTGTACGAATACCAAAATGTGGACCAAGCCAGCACATTGCTCAGCTATCAGCTTAGTGGCAAACTATTTTGTAAACCTTGGATTGCTTTAAATCTCATTCTATTTCTCTCCCCCTCCCCCTTTTTAAGGACTACACAGCAACTTGTGTTTAATATGATGGTAATCTTTTTTTAAATCCTAGGGTGGAACCACACTGATACCACAATTGCGAAGCTGTGTATTATTTCAGTGGCTTGGCAATGATTAGAGCGTAGGATCCCAGGGTAAAGCTGAACCATGAAGTTCACCACACAGCTTTGTTCTAATCAGTCTCTCTTACCTTAACCCATTTCACAGATTTGTTGTAACAATCAAATGAAGAAGTGCTATGTGCACCACTTTGAGTTCTTGGGGAAAAAGTAGGCCATAAATGCATGAAATAAATAAGCAAATAGCCTGTCTCCTTGGATGAATTCAGGGAATCCAGCCTCTGTGCCATGAAGATGGTCCCCGCATCAAGGGCGAGCTTGCAGTCCTGGCAGTGAACTGGATAGCGCCAGGGTCCTCTGCAAAGTCCCCATCAAGGCCATCTGCGTTCTGGATATTAACAAGGAGCCTGTTTGGGAGATAAAGATAAGCCTGGCATCTGCCAACCAAGTAGGGGATCATCTGCCCTCTTTCAGCCTGTTGATAACAAGAAATCATTCCCTCAAAGACCTCTTCCCAAGAAACCCCAACGGTTCCACTAACTAGAATGCTTTGCCTCTACGACAGCCTGCAGAAGTGATCTCCCTGGGATGCTTCAGAAAAGTCTTGCCTCAGAAAGCAGTAATAAAGCTGGCTACTTCCTATTATGCTCACCCTTTGAGGAGCGTAAGCTGTTCAAAGTATTCAGAAAACGGAAAATCTGTCTGTAGGGAATCTTAGTACCTATCAATATTCCTTAACTCCCCTGATTTTTAAAAAAATGCTCTTTGCATCCCAGAAATACTAATGGGGGAGTTTTAAATGGCTAGTTTTGACAGAAAGAAGCAAGGATTGAAAACTCCATGGCTATATTAAACTTGGTTGCTTTTCTTAAGCATGAACTTTTCTTCTGCAGAGTTTGCCTTTCCACAGAGGCTGGCTACATGGATTTTCTCATGTGACCGTGAAAGAAATCCACTGCAAGGGTCCATAGCTGCCTATGCTTTGCAATGCGTTCGTACTTGTTCCACATGCTTCTATGGGACTCTCCCTCAATGGCAGGGCACATGCTTAGCATGCCACAAGTCTCTGGTTCAATCCCAGCAAATCCAGATAATGGAAATTATGCCCATGTGTATGTGGGGGAAACCCACCAGCTGGAATTCACCCAGAACTAGTAGTGTAGGTGGTTGTCTATTCCATGTTGGGCTCACCTTATTGATTTACTTAAGCATATGCGCAGCCCTGCTTTTCTGTGTGGAGGCTTCCAACACACCTTGCAGAAGATTACTAATCTTTAAACACAAGTCAATCCCTGTTCTCAGGCTTCTAATCTTAGAAGACATGACGGACGGAAAAGGTAAACTCGGGCACGCTTCCTTAAGGTTCCTTTAATGGGCAGCTCTTGTAGAAGTGATCTGCTCAGAGAGACCCACATGCCATTACCATAACTCACCCCAAGCAGATGGTGTAGCTCCTTTTAAGACAAGTTCATGCTGAAAGCCTCTGCAAAGTACAGGGCACCCCAGCAAGCAAATCACAGTAACAGTAGGAGACTCTTCTAATGATTTCTATAGGGCTTCCTTCCCCAATCTGGTGTCCTACAGGTTGCTGAATTTCATCCCTTCTAGCCAACATGACTGGAGGATGGCAGGCAGCGGGAGACTGCTATCAAGAAAAACAACAGACACTTCCTTCTCCCTAGCCAAGTCTATGCCTTGATGCCATTAAGTTAGTCAGTTCAGCTTTCCGAAAGCTGGATTAATCTCATTTGAAGGACAGGGTGGAATAATCTCATTGGAAGGATATTGAATTGTATTCTGCAGTGGTGGAGGTCAGCTACTGAACAAGCCAAAACAGGACAGAATTCCCAATATGTATATGCCAAATAAATAAACCTAGGATAAACTACAGTGGCTACTTAAGGAAACCATGTCCAGACATGGAATTGATAATGTGTAAGCATTTGACACGCAACCCATCATTTAAAGTACACTTGCTGTTTACACCTGTCTTTTGCATGATATAAATAGGGAGGCAAGAAGATTGATTGATCCACTTTTCTCACTATAATCTCTCAAAGCAGTTCGAATTATAATGACAATAATTGTATCGTAATGATGTAGAAGGTGATAGGAATAGGCTCTTGCCATCAGGCTTACAACATAAGAAAACAAGGGAAAAAAAGAATCAGTTTGACAGTATTGCAGGAAAGTTGAGCAATTAACCAGATATTTTACACCCAGCTGAATATTGGCTTATCTTTTCTTGCTGGAAGACATGTCTCAATAGAGCAGTCAACCTCAGCACCTTTAAGATGTGCGGACTTCAACTCTTTAAAGATGGTGAGGTTAAGGAACACTCCAATAGAGACGTGGCAAAAGACCCAGAAAACTATGTTCTTTTGGCCAAAGGGTGAGATCCTGCTCTGTGTTTCCATTCAAGTCTGTCCTACGCTGAGTGGAAATGGGCACTATCTTTTTTTTTTAATTTATTTTTCAAATGGATATATGCTGCCCATCTCACTGTACAAATGACTCTAGGACCCTTTTCTCGTAGGAAGAACCTCCCCTGCAGTTGCTCCTTCTGTGGCAGATGGAGGGGGCAAGGCTGAGCACCCAATATTGGTCCTGGACTGACTCATATGGTGACCTGCATTCAAACAGAGCAGAGCATATATGCAATGTTTTCACCTTGATCTCTGGAAGGCTTTCAACCTCTTAAGCCATTCTATCTATATACTACTAAAACTCTCATTGTGCTTTTCTGTTTGTCCCCTCAGGTTAGCTCAAATGGTGCATTATACCACAACAATTTCTGAATCAAGGTACCTAAAATTAATTTAAAGAAAGCATAAAAAATCCAGGATCCATTACTCCTGTGGAGTTGAAATTTCCATGATGTTCACACCAGTTTTATTTGCAAAGTTGTGTCCATTGCAGGGTCCCCGTGGTCACATGATTCTGATTTCTGACACTCCCTGCCAGCTTCTACAAGCAAAGTCAATGGGGAAGCTGGCAGGAAATCAGAAGTCACTCCTGCTTCCACTGCTTTTTTGCCCACCCATGGTCACTCTGTTTATCTGTTTAGGTAAGTAACTATTGACTTATTGAAGTTTGTTTGCCACTACAATTTTTTTCCCTATTTATGATATATACAGTACTCTTCTTAGATGATCATGGGACCTTCCAGCAATGGGATAAAAAGAATACGGTCAGCCTAAAATTTAATGTTCATTCTGGTCACATCAGACTGCACTACCTTTCTCTCAAATGGGTCACAGGGTTGTCTAGTATATTATAGAGGCAGCTGGGAGAATTGTACCATTTCTGGTTTCAGAAGAGATTTAATAATATTCCTGCAAGCATTATCTTGCATAAACAAGGGGAAGGGTTTCCATTTGCTCTCTCCCACATGTGAGAATGTACTACATGCAGAGAGGGATTATTAAAAAGTAAAATAATAATAATAATAATAATAATAATAATAATAATAATAATAGAAAGAACTGGAGAAAATCACAAAATATAAAGACCTGCAAATAGAAGTAGAACGACTGTGGCAAAAGAAAGCAAAGGTAGTACCAATAGCAATAGGCGCCTTGGGTGCAATCCCCAAACATCTGGAGCACAACTTGAAGACCATCAGCATTGACAAAATCACCACCAGTCAATTGCAAAAGGCAGCTTTACTTGGAACAGCTTATATCCTGCGATGATACCTTTAACATCATCAACCAAGAACATCTGCCTATCCCAGGTCCTTGGGAAGGACTTGATAGGTGGATAAAAATGCCAGTCGAAACATCTGGCTGACTGTGCGACCAAACATAATTTATTAAATGTGTATGAAACAAGGGGAAAATACAATTAAATCATTTTATCCAAAAGGGTGATGCTGAATTTAAAATGATGGAGAAGACAAAACTCATAAACAGATCACCAAAGCAACAAACAGTTACTCTAGTTAAATTTGGAACAGCCTTTGTAGCTGATGGGTTCTGGGCCTCTTTTTCTGTTCCTGATTTTTTGTTTTTAAATCTATAATGGCCTGGTTAGGGTTGGAGGTCCAGTGGACAGGCAGGAGAAGCCTTGGTTTGTTTAAAGCAATGCCTTTTGAGCACTGAGCCACTCTATTTTTGTGGAGCTGCTTAGCCGCCCCTTTTCCTGCCAAAGGTCAAAAGAGAGAAGTAACCTCAGCTGAATCCACACCAAGTCCTGAAAAGTTAAGCTGATCAACTCGTCTCAGTAGGGGTTGATGGGGTTTGGCCTCCCCTCCCAACCTAAAAGTGCCTGGGTTTCCAGGTCTGAACCTCACACTTGGATCTGCTTAACTCTGCTGTGTGAACATAGCTTATGCTACCCAGAGTTTCCAGTGGTGAAAACCTATTACTTGGTTCTTTCTACAATATTTGTCCAGCCTCCTGCTTTTCTTTTGCTCAAAGAGATTAAGATAGAATGACGATTCTCGTTTGACTTGAGAGTGTTGTTTGAAACCAGTTAAAAGTTGTTCTGGATGTCAGAAAAGACAACAAGACATTAAAATCTTAAAATAGCACATCAGGAAAAATGTTACAATATTTTTATAAATATTCCTAGAAGTTGCCCTATAGAAGCAAATCTTGAGAAGGTCCAATATCTTAAGACAAGCCATGGACTTGCTAACACAAGCAAATGAATGAATGTTCATTAAATGGAGGCGGATAACAGCTGGATTTGTATGTTATGCAAAGCCAGAATGAGACTGCTTTGGTTTTAGCGTATTTACAATTTCCAAACTCAGCCACTGCATATTAAAATCTTAAATTTTATTGTGTGTTGCTATATCAGTTTGGCTTATTCAAAAACATGATTACAAACTGCAGCTTACAGCAAATCTGTGAATCCTGCAGCAACTGAAAGCACTGAAGAAAGCAGAATGTTAGTGTGAAAGTCACATCACAAGTGGTTTGGGGTTGCACAGACAGCCCTCTGGAGTCCTTGGTGCTTTCTGAGCTTAGTTGCTTGCAGACATTTCATTTTCCAACTAGGTAACATCATCAGTGCAAGTGAGTGTGGGGTTTGCTCCATTTCTATACAGTAGCTTGCCCTGCCAGTGTTGGTCGGGATGTGGTTTTCTCCTTGGCAGTTCCTTGACTAGGGTATTGTTTTCTGCTTGTTTGTTTGTCTGGTATTAATCCCTGCTTATCTGGGTGTTGGTTGCTGGAGAGGATGTGTTCTGGTCTTTTTGTTTCCTTATCTTTTTTATTGTCTCTTTTGAATGGTGTGTAAATATGGTTTATTTCTATGTGTCTATTGAAGGCTAACTTGTCTGAATGCCAAGTTTCCAGGAACTCCCTCGTGTTTTTGGATATGGCTCAGATAGCCCCCTGTGCAAAAGGCCCCAAATTGATCACCCAATCATTAAACAGGGCTGAGAAAAAAACCCATCACTGATTTCTACAATAGTGTGCCCATACCATGGGAAACAGTGTTAGTCTCTGGTCTTAGGGTTGTTTTATTTCTTTTCTAGTCTGGCCCTTTACTTCTATGCTGGAGTTGAAGCATGGAATGAGAACCACTCCTTCCCCTACAAAGAATTCTCCATTTTCAAAGCACTTGGGCTACCCTACATGTAAATGATCAGGCACATAAACAAGTGGGATTAAGAGTTACATCTACTTGGGTATTCTTTTTTATTCAATATATTAAATATATATATATATATTAATAATTGGAAAAGTCACATACTGGAAATTGGAAAGCAGGGATAGACAAATATAAATGTCAAAAAATGGAGGACTTTACAATACAAAGTTATTTACACAGAAAGACAGAAGGTGTCTTGCAGGTGTAGAGCGATACACAGCTGTTGGTGGCTCAAGACAAAGAGCCTGCCTTTCCTCCCTCTGCCCACCTTTCATCTGTATTTACAAGCCAAACCATCGTTCTTCTTATATACATCTTTTACAAAGAAAATACTCAACAGAGCAAAACTGCCACTGTCTAAGCAGCAGGCGGGAGGGACACATGCTTATTTACGGCAAAACTCTCCTTGACCCTCCCTCCCCCCCAGTTGCACCGAGGACAGGATGCAAGCAGCTTCTAGGCCAAGGGGTTGGAAAACTTCACTTCCCAGACCTGGGAGTGTATTCTCAGCTGGGGCTGATCCAGGGCTGACGACAAGGTCAAATAAGAGAAGGCAACCTTTTTTTTTTTTTTTTTTTTAATTCTAAGTCTCTGACCGGCCTTCAACTGTCAAATCAATGGAAATGTTCCATTTGTGTTACAGACAGTGGCTCCATGCAACAGTATGGAAGAGGGGTGCTGGATTGCACGCAGAGCTGTTGGCGGGTCCTGGGACAAGGCAGCATTGTTTAGGGATTGTGCATGTAACCCAAGAAGGCACACAGGGCTTCCCCCACAAGTTTTTTTTAAAAAAAAAATACAAACCCCAAGAAGTTGTCCCAAGTTCAGAGAGAATTACATGGCAATTCTTAATGTCCTGGTAACCTCTAAACTTAAAGGAAATGAGAGGGAAAGGGCACATACAGTGCTTTTCAGTCTCCAACCACTGGGCTAACATTTTAAAACACTCTTCTGGAAATGTTTCTGGAAATGTTCCTGCAATCTTCCCTCCGGACGGAAGGTGGCAGAACATTCACTCTGCGAGTTTTTCTCTCCCTCCGAGGAAGATAAATGGTGATGGTGGTGGTGGTAGGGAGGAGGAGGAGAAACCCAAACAAAGACACTCTCCGCCAGAGAAAGCACCGTTTGGTTCATGGTGGCTTCCCTCCACCTTGTCCTCAGAATGGCAGTGTGTCCATGAATATTTTATCCACAATGGGAGGAGGGGGCACCAGGTCTTCTAGCTTCAAGTAGAAGATGCGCTGTAGGCCTTGAGTGCAAAGGGTGCGGAGCTCAGGAAGTTTGCCCAATAACTTCGAGAGGCAGTTTGGATGTACCTGCTCATTGGCGATGGAAGTCACATGGTCCTTAAGGCAATTGACAATGCGGTTCTGGAGGTCTTCAACTTTCTTTGGCTCCTTTAGCCCATGGCGGTCTGGTTTAGAAGAAGTCATTAAAGAAAGCAACAAAAGTCTTATTTTAAAGTATACAGATAAGCAACCTTCTCTGGAATGCATTATAAAGCTCTCTATCCCTCACGTTTTGCTGTGGAAACTAATGGGAAACAGTGGTTTCAACAGAAACTTTCTCTCTTATAGAAATCTATGCCTCAGTAGCTACATCAGAACAATCCTGCCTTGTGTTTCACAAAGAATAAACACAAAGGCAAGCAATATGGGGCCTTCCTTTGGACACATCAGCTTCATCACATAAGGACAAGTATACAAAAGTTGGGATTCTATGAATTTTTTTCAGGGATCTCCAACAAATGCTACTTGAACCACGTGGTCCGTGATGACTAAGTTGATTATTTTTGACCTCACTAATACTATATCCTATTCCAGGGACAGAATGTTTGGTCCTCCTAATGTTACTGAACTGCAGTTCCAGACAGTTATGATTAATGATGAGGGATGCTGAGGTTGCTATTTAGCACCTGAAACAACTGGGTGGACACACATTTCACATGCCTGAATAACACTTTTTCTGAAGACATCTATATTACAGGTGTGAGTTAAAATATATTTTCACAGATATCTGGAGTCCCCTTCAATAACATCTTGCAATTCTGGCTCATTATATCGCTTAGACTCTCTGAATTTCCATATCCCTACAAGTAGTAGTTGTTTGATCTTCCTAGGATTTGCCACCCCCCACCCCAATATTTCCTGCTTGCATGTCTCTCTGTCTGGTTGCCTGTCTGTTTTTCTCAGGAGTCCTCCTGTCTACCTACCTGTAATTATGACAAGTGCTGCAAGACAGGAGAAGGAGGGTACATCGATATTCATGCGGTGGAGGTTCTGGGAAAATTCAATGATGGAATCTATCCATTCCCCAAAACCCCGGACACACTGCATACGATGCAGCACAACACCATTACAGAAGATAAGTTTGCCTTCTTCTGGCTTGGATCTGCAAGAGACACAAAACATTGTGTAGTCAGGGAAGGTGGCCAGAAATGTACATCTGGAAGGAAATCTGGTAGTAGTGGCAGAACCATACAGAAGATCCCACATTCAATTCCTGGCCTCTCCAAGAAGGACTAAAATCAACCTATCACCATAGACAATACGGATTAAGGTGGACAGTTAAGTGTACAGCATTTCTGTCCTTACAAATTATGACTGGGAAGGGCAGCCCACTGAATCCAAGCAAGTGTGGGTTGATTGTGTTATAATTATATTTTTATTTTGCTGCTTCTCAAAATTAATTCAGAGCAGCAAATATAGCTCTTGCATGCATCAACAGATGCTCTATTTTATTCTCACAGCTACACTGTGAAGTGGCTAACCCAAGCAGGTGTCATGAAGCCAAGATAAGCTTCATAGCCAAGCAGTTTTAAGCCTTGGGTCCCCTGGTCAAAATCTGACATGCTATCCAGTTTATCATCTCAACATATTTCTTTTCTCACCTCAAAGGATTTCCTTGCTACTTTGAAGATTGCTCTTACTTTGATACCTGCAGCCCCTGCAGGTCTTCCATCTCTAACACCCTATTGATTTATTTAGTTACACACACACAAATCATTTTTATTTTAAAAATCCTGAATGAGCTTACATTAGTTATACGAGCATATGATAAAAGCAAGATACAATCAGATTTTTAAGAATCCTTTAAAACATCCTCGCCCTAACACAACGCCCACAGGCCCTGCCCTTTTACTGAAGCAGGAGAGTGAGTCTGTTCTTATTGGTGTCACTGGCCATGGTGAGTACTCACTAGAGTAGATATGCAGTGCATAAATCAAATTAATGAAATAATTGGAATGGGCAGCTGTAATAAGTTTTAGTGGTAATGATAATAATAATGCTAATAAATTCTGAGGATGCAAAAGTGGTAACTACAGCTTTCCTGTTCTGATGCTCAGAGCACCTTCAAGCCACTGGTGCTATTGGTTCCTCCGTTGCAGAGGTTAATGTCTGTTTTCCTTGCATATTAGACCAGCCATTTGGAAATGGTCATTGAAATGCACCTGGAGTCTACCAAAATGGAGCTTATCCACATAAGGCATCCCATCCCTTCTTGCTGTGCTCCTGTGATGCTAAGGAGCATAAGTGACCTTTTAGAATGATGTTGCACATGTTTAACAGTTACAGCTCCAAATACTGAATGGTTCATGCAAACTGTTTCAAGACAGCAAAGGCTAGTGACCAGATGGGGCTAAGAGACATGATGGTTTGCTGTTAACTGAAGGGAGTAGCTGTGACATGTTACCTGTATGCTAGCCGGAGAATGAATAGCTCCAAAAAAGCAGATTCCAAAAGCAGGTCCTGGTCCTCTTTTGGAAGCTCTAGGAAGCCTTGAATCTTCTCTGCCCATTTTCGGATCACATCCATTGAGCCCGTTAACAGGTCATAGAACTGCTGCACATCCACGCAGTCCTCCTTCTCAAATTGATAGGAGACAGATTCCTGGAACTGACAGCACAAAACAAGCCAGTCTTAGAAGAGAAGCAGAACTTTTCCTGTGAGGTGGCAAACAGTGGCCTTCTTGAGGTCAGCAGCACACATTCTGCAAGGCAGTGCACAAGAGTGGCTTCCCACTCAATGCCTACAATTGGAGGCACACTCAAGAGTTACTTTATTCTCTAAGGAACAGAAGTGCATTCTGTAAAACCCCTCCTGGCACACTTTGGTTCTGCCGGTGCTATCTAGCATGAAGAGCTTCAGCATTGTAAAGTATATGCTCTAGAGCGGTGTTTCTCAACCTTGGCAAGTTGAAGATGTGTGGACTTCAACTCACAGAATTCCCCAGCCCCAGCTGGCTGGGGAATTTTGCGAGTTGAAGTCTACACATCTTCAATTTGCCAAGGTTGAGAAACACCATTCTAGAGGGTGGGCAGGACATGCCACATAAAATTTAAAATGACAGCTGATTTAAGAAGATAAAGTGAAGACTTTACTCCTACTTTATCAGGTTATTGGAGTATGACTGTCAATAATCAAATGCAGTAAAACATCTGCTTTGTCATTAGTCATTGCTAGCTGGGAATTCTGGGATCAATAATTCAAACACTTCATGCATGCTCCCCATAGGAGGTTTTTCTCCTTGGCCCAGGTTGATGCACCACCATCAGGGTGAATATGAACATCAAACCTGTATATATTCAGATATGGAGATTGAATCTATATCCCATGTTCTATTAAAATGTCCACTTTTTAACAATGGCAGTTAAAACTTATAACCCCCGTTATTACGATGTTGAATTTCCCTCATGATGAGGAGATCACTGCTTTCAAGTTATGACTTCCTAAATATTATCAATGACAAAGGCAAAATTTTTATCTGTAGCTTCAGCCCATAGGAACCGGCTGGTGCCTCCCACATAGCTTTATTTTTGTCTTTTACGTAATTTATATATATGATTTTTTCCCTTAATTGCTGTAAACGTCTTAATGTTTGTTGGTTTGTCTTGGACCATAAATCAATAAATAATAATAATCCCAACACTTCTAAAGGTCACCAGATTGGGGAAGGCCAATGTACCTCAGCAGTCCATAAAATATAGCCACTGAACAGCAGCAATTAGCATAACAGTCCCAAAAAATAAGCTAAAGAAGTTGTGGCTGTGAAGTGAAGTGACAGCTGCCACCTTAGATGGCTTAAGCAAATACTACTTGGATGATATTTAAAACAAAAGGATTCTGAATTGTCCCGACAACGTCTAGCTATATAGTCACTGACAAGTTTTAAAAGTAAATAGATATAAAATTACACTAATCCATACACAGTGCCTATCACTGGCTACTAGTTTTAAAATGATACATGAATTGGATGATACTGGATGAGGGGTCTTGGGCTGATCCACCACCATTCTTCTGGTGCAACTTACCTATTTAATTTGGTACAGACATTTCACGCACAATTATTTTGTGTAGTATGCTGGCTTTCTCTGAGCTACACATGGCCAGTCCCCCCAAACCAAGTGTGTATTTTATAAAAAGCAGAGTAGAGAGAAGGAGATACCTGCTGCCTTCTATATAGGAAGCATGAGGAACTTCCAGATCTAGTTATGATCAAATGATGGCAAAAGGATTGAGGTCCGAAGATATCAGGCATATTGTCTCACTTCTCAGTTTCAGAAATTCAACCTAGAAAAGGGTCAGTGTCTAGACTACAGAATCTCCAATTTCCAAAAAACTAGATAAATACCTTGGAATAGTCAAGTTTGGTAGCACTGGGTACAGAATCTATGTGTGCTCTCACAAGAGAGGAGATGAGGCTGACCGGTGAAATATCTTGAGTTTGTTTGGGCTTGGAGGGCAGCCGACCACGTCGGCCTTTCAGGCTGTCTGTCCGCACCACTGAAACAAGAAGAGGAAAAGGGAAGGAGAAGAGAAAGGTGAGAAGAGGATCGTAGGCAAGCAAGAGCTATCACACCAGGAGAAACCCACAGTCTAGGAAGAGCTGCTCCTTTTTCTAAAATCAAGGACCACAAACTGGATCTCAGCCAGAGGCATATGGTGTTACGCTTCTGTGCATCTCAATACCATCCAATGGGGTTTAGAGCTGTGCAGCATTCTATACATTATGAGGGCTTTTCCTAAGGGCAGAATGCAACATTTTCCAAAAGCTGGATATGTTTGTTTTTGGCCTAGTATGTATGTGAACCCAGCCATTCTGGCTTATCTTGCTTTATGGTTTCCTGTGATACACACTTTATTCAACAAATCACATCATGGATTCATACAGTGAGTGACCCCCATCAAACAACCGGACACCCTAGGAACAACTCTGAGCAACCAGAGGAAGTGGTCAGAAGCACTGCAGTTCATCTTCCTCTCACTACATTTTCAGTCTTGGAAAAATCCATGTTTCCACAGAGCAAAGCCATTTTCACTTCCATGGGTTGCCTTCAGTCACAAGGGTCCGAATATCTCAACTCCAGATATGAAGATCTCAGTGTCCAAAACAGAGTACCAATCCCCTCCTGGCCTGAAACCCCACCCCAGTTCTGTACATGATACAGTTCAAGTTGTTTGGCTTAGCATAAAAAGCCAATCAACTGGCCATACTGTAAGTCATGCTTGAAGAGTGGATGTTTCCTACCATTTCAGTCCATCCTGGTGGCCACAAAGAATCCTCCTTTGCAATTACAAATTTTAAATCCTCCTTTGCAATTACAAATACTGGACCAGCCAACTGAATTTCACAACTAATGCAGGTAAAATACTATGCTTTTTTTTTTTTTTGCAGCCAGTTGCCACTTAGCTTGTACATTTTTAATTTGCACTGGGAGCCAAATATCTAATTCCAGTCTCTTGCAGACCTCTCCAACATGGAATCTCCCAGGCATGTGGAAGTTCAACTTTTAAAATAGCTCACCAGCCTGGGCTTCAGAGGGCCTCAGGGTGAGAAGGCTGGTGAACAGGAAGGAACGTGCCTCACCTTCTTTGACCATTCCCACAGCAAGGCACTTCTGGAACCGACAAAACTGGCACCGGTTTCTCCGCCGCTTGTCCACAGGGCAATCTTTGTTGGCTAAGCAGATATATTTGGCATTCTTCTGTACTGTGCGCTATGAGAGAGAACATAACAAGGTTAAACCATTATAAATAAAGGACATTTTAACCTTGGTGACAGGGAAACTAAAGGGTGTTCACTAGATATATATTTCTCACAACATTTTGAAAACCTAGGTGGTTTCTCATGCCATGAGGGCATTATCCTGTTAGCATGACCAAAATCTCATGTTCCATCTAGGTGCACCTTCCATGCAGAGCTAGACCTGCATACCTTCATTTGCAGATAATAATATTCTAATATCACAGAAATTGAAACTGAAAGATGGAAACTGCATGGAGCAAGCATGACAAGAAGCAACTCATCACCTCTGCTAAGAAAGAATGTAAAGTGTTTCTGCTTCAAGCAGCATCTCATGCAGAGACGAGAAATATGCAGCCCTCCAAATGCTGCTGAACTCCCAGCAGCTCCAGCCTGCATTGTAATTGTGAAGGATGTTGGGAACTGTGGTTCAACATCTGGAGGGTCAAACATTTCTCACTCCTGCATTATTGGATTGTGGTATCTACATACTAAGACACACAGCACACACAGTCAAGAGCTGAAACTGAAAAGCATTTTATCTGAGGTGACATTCTCTTTGTGGTGTTAAATTTATGGCAGCCCTGGTGCACCTAAAATCACGGGGTAGTAAACATGTACAAATGATTCAACAATCTGACATAATACAGCTTTCAAGTATTTTGGAAAAGCAGTGATACACCAGAAAGTCATCTTTCCATTGGTGGAGATGCCAAGGGAAGCCAAATTCTTCAGAAGACAGCTCTTTATTCATCCATATGCATTAAAAGGAAGATATGTCTGGGCAAGGGGCAGACCAACCCACCAACTCTAGCTTTCCTACTTTCTAATTTTTCCAAACTTGTTCATTCCATCTTGTTTTTGCATTTAAAAAAAAATCTACTTGGAAATGTATATCCATTTCTCTAAGCATTCCTGCAAGCAAGTTTCTTTAACTTGTGCTTATTTACAAGTCTTTGCAGCAGGAGATTCAGAGAGGAGTAACTGGGGCCCCACAGGGCGGGACTGTGAGGATATATCCATAAAACTGTACAGTGAAATGTCACTTCCTTGGTCAGGAACATTTAACAAAAGGCAACGTAATCAAAATAGGTGTCAGGAGTGTGGAAATGCATAAAGGTTGGAGAGCTTGCAAGTTCTGGGTTCGTCTTCTTCCTCTTCCTGTTCTTCTTCTTTGACTGGATGGAGTCTCTCCTGCTTTCCTTGGGGAACTAAGACAATATTTCCATTTATTTATTTATTTATTTATTTGCTTGTTGGATTTCTATCTCACCTTTCCTTCAGGAGCTCTAGTCATTGTACAGAGCATTCTCTCCTCCTATTTCTCCCCAACAACCACAACCCTGTGAGGTTGGCTGGGCTGAGAGAGGGGGACTGGCTCCAAATCGCCCAGTGGACTTGCACGGCTGAGGGGAGATTAGGACCTGGGTCTCCCTGGTGCTGGTCCAACTATGCCCCAGGTGCCTCAGAGGCTAGACTTGCTCCCTCCGTTGCTTAGTAACCAAGAATAAAGAGACCTGTCTGGGCCTGGTGTGTGTTGGCTGGAAAACCCACCCTAGAAACAGGCTGCAAGCAGAGATGGCACACTCATGGTATCAGAAACCTCTACTGACAAGAAAAGACAAAACACTCTAAACCTTCCGAAATTAATGTTGAAGAAAATTAAGGAGAAAATGGACACAAAGACTGCAATTATATCTGCAAGTTACAGATGCAGAGCAAGAGTCAGGAGACCGTATACATTGTGATGTCGGTACACCATACAGGATAGAAAGCTTCAGAAACAGGAAACAGTCCTCCTAACACTTATGCAGACCCAGCAAACACAACATTAGCAACAGCTCTCACTGCATTTCAAAGGGGAGCCTAGCAGAAGCCCTGTTTTTCAATGGTTCCAGTTTTGGCAACTTCCTAATAGCCACTAGATGACAACCGAGAGATAGAACCAACCTCTCTGCTGCCACCTCTTGGTCACCTGAAGGTTTGCAGCCTCTGCATGGTAGATCGACTCATGAGGAGGCACAGGCAGAGGTTATGTCACCATACTCAAGAGAAAAACCTCAACACTGTACATTTGGAGCCTCTAGAGTGCTACTGCAGTATTATTTTAGAAAATAACATAAAATAACAAGACCTCATTCTTAATTACTGAGATGTTTAAGTGCATCTGTGTTTTGTATACCAGATGTGGTAGTTATGTTACATTAAACTTTGCAAAGTAAGTAAGAGAGCTTACTTTTCAAGTAAGTTAGTATCTGTACGTAAAGCAGATGCAAAGCTGGTTGACTTCATACTAATAATACCAGTATTAAACTTAATGAAGTTTACTTTTGGCAGGGATTCTCATTTCTCCTTTGCCCCAGGGACCCCTTAACCCTTGATCTGTCTCTAAGTAATTTCTCTAATGTAGTGTATTTTTGCAATTTCCTCATTATATAAAGAGTTGTATACATTTTTTTGGTCCAAACTGCAAAAGTCAGAATAAATTTTGTTTTGGTTCATGTATTGACTTGGGAGTTACAAATTAGGTTCATGTTCAAATGTGATCCAAAGAAATTCCTCCCTTGTGTCTACTCTGATGCATTCATCTGTTCTAGAGAAGCCGTTTAATCAAAAAAAGGCATATTCTGATTGCAAAATCAAGTGCCCAGGTTAAGATCTGCATGCTGTGAAACGATGTGCAACTGATTTGCCACATCCCCAAAACACAGCCATGAATCCCCACTCCCCTCTCCCCCCACTTCTACCACATTTCCTGGAATATATCCAAGTTGCAAAGAGTCATCTGATTGCTACACCACCATAACCAACCAAAGTCTCCCTCATGTCATTTTTATCATGTGAAGTAAAGCCAACGGTGTGTGACTTTCTTCATGGAGTTTGTTACATTTTTGTTCAAATTTCTGCTTTTCTCTCCCCTATTGCCAGGGAAAAATGGGATTTCTCTTTAGCTAAAATTGTGGTCCTAGCAACTTTCTTTCACCTCAACCCTGACATCTGCTTATTGTGAAACATCGGCCTGCCATTTCTTCCCATAGCTTAATCCAGATTGGAACTGCAACAACCGTCAACAGGTAGAAGTCCCTCCATTTGTCTCACTATGGACTGGATCCCTTGCCTCAATTAGAAATTTGTGGGGAAGAACAACTGCAGTTAAGGAAAAACTGGGAAGTTACTATCCCCTATGATTTCAGGAATATTCCCTCCATTTTAAGTATCTGGAGATTCTTGGTATTGCTCTTTACACTCAAAACTGATTTCAGAGCCATCGGCTGGTGTGGGTCTTCTGATTTCAGAGCCATTCTTTCTGCCAAGGTCTTGGGGCAGGATAGTCCCCAGTTATTTGCAGCAGAGAACTTTATACCTCTGAGACATGGACACTTTTATTTATGGTTGCAAGGAAGGAGATTTGTTGCCAGCATAGCACAATCCACACCAAACTGGCTCTCCGCAGGACATGTTAAACTACCATCCTATGGTTCTTAGCCGAGTAAATTAAACACATCTGGTGGTTAAAAGATGAATAAGGTTGGATTAGAAGGCCATGTAATCCAAGAAATAAGGTTTAACAATTACCTTAAAATTTGAGCATATGTAAAACCAAGCTAAGGTATTTTGATAAAGCAGTGTTGGTGGTAATACAGCACCTATTAACTCAGTTCTGGAATTGTACCACTGATTTCTAGCAAAATAATCACCAGTATTCAGTGAATCGCAATAGTTCAAGGGGCATTAATTTTACAGTATCAAGGCACCCTTAGAATTACTGGCTGCTTTTCAAAAATCTTAGCTTTCGTGGCTACACACTGGGAAATGCAAGGGCCCAGATGCATGGTCACCTAACTGAGCTCTATCTGAGTTCTTGAAGCTCTGCTCCTCTCCGCTGGCACACACAGAGCCCTTCCCGGAGAGAAGAGAAAGGGCTTTCTCTTACAAGCACCGCTATTCTCCACAAAGGCAGGGAACGCCCTCCATTTCCTATCTTTGCCAAACCACAATGCAAGGGAGAATTCAAGAGACGGAAATGTGTGCTGTTGCGAGGCCTCCTTGCCAGAAAACGCCTGCCCAGGAGAGCACATTAGCGGTTGCACAACGTAACCAAATTTGAGGAATGCAGACCCTGTTGCACTGGTGTATTTTCTGACAGAAGTCAGAAGGGACATCCTAGGGGAGAAAGATCTTTTCTTTTTGGCCAAGCCCAGCCTACGTCAGGTGGAGATTAGACAAGAGAGCCACTCTGTGGGCGCCAAGCATGAAAGCAGTGGGAGAGAAGTCTTATTTCAGGCTTTTCCTTACATTTTGTTATTAAAAAGAAAAAAGGCTTGGCAGTAGTTAACTTGTGGCCTTCTAGATGTTGCTGACTTCCAGTTTGGAGGGTCTTGCTGGCTGCAGCTGCTGAACTTTGTACTTCAGCAACAACTGGAGGGCTGGAGACTCTCACTCTTGCTTTAGCCAGTTTACTGGCTACCCTATAACATCCTGAAAGTAAGCTCGTCCTCTGAATGCTGGTTCTTGCGTAGCCAAAAGAGACATCAGGATGCAGATATCAGCAGGTGTGGGGAACCCCAAAGTTTGCAAAAGGGCTAAGATCTTTAATGAATACTTGGGAGAAGGGACCCCAAAATAGCTCTGTGAGCACAGAACCCTGAATCCCTGAGAGAGAACCCCCCAAAAGGAATAAGGGGAGAGGGAGGGGAAGATAAGGCAGCCTTCCTCAACTTGCTGCCCTCCAGATGTGTTAGATGCACAGCCCTCAGGATTTCCCAGCCAATCCTGTATTGAAGTCTTTCTTGGGCTAAGTGCCCACTCAATAAACTGGGGTCAAACTAGACAAGCTGAACTATATTAAGCTAATTTCAGGTATGCCTGTTTGGCTGTGTTCTCCTCTCTACTGCATACTGGCTACAGGCCTGCCTCCCCTTCTGTATTTGTGGCCTTCCAAAATCTCTGTTCCCAGAAGGGCAGTGTCCATCCCTGGGATGCCAAACCATCTAACAGATCAGCCTTCTCCCACCTGGCATATTACAGGTATGTCCAGTTACAACTCCTGTAATTCATAGCCGGTTCCTCATTTTCTTGCCCTGTGTTTTTTTCAGTGCTGCAAACAGACATTTCAAATTTTCCTCATGGTTTTGCAGATGGTTCCCCATTTTCCAGCTCTTCCCTGAAGACTCTTCCCTGTTTCTTTATGATTTCTGCAGAATGGCCTTCTCCCAACTTGATGTCTGCCAAATCCACTGCACTGTAACGCCTTTAATTTTGTTCTTATCCTTCGCCACCCCCCTTTTTTTACAGCAATCTACAATGCCCACTGAGAAGGAATTCTGTGCACCAAGAAGCTGCTGATTCTTGACTGCTTTAGGTCTCAACAGATGAAATAAGGGTAGCCTCTGAAATACACAGAAGGATTGATATGGACTTAGAGCTTGCCAGAGCTCTTCTACAGCCTCCCGCTGAAAGAATTTTTTTTCCTGCCACCTACCCTTATGAGGGGAAGAGTGCTTACAATGACCTCCTTTATTTAGAAAGCAGTCAGAGAAAGGTCTGATGAGTCATCCCTGTGGCAGCCAACACATAGCAAGGGCTTTCACTTTCCCTCCCTGGAAAAGGAGGCCTTGAAATCCCGGCATTCTGTAGGGACATGTAGAATGTTGGGATTGTCTTCAGCCAGCCAATCCCAACCTGGTGCCCACCAAATCAGTTGAGACTACAATTCCTCAACTATCATAGCATTTAGCCATCCTGGTTGGGAAATTCTGGGAGTGGCTGCTTCAGGATGACTGGAAGACCACTGGCTGGAGAAACTGGCTTTAACAGCACCAGAAGTTTCAGAAGCAAGTTCTAATGTGAAATGATTTATTCCTCTTACCTTGAAAAAACCCTTGCAGCCCTCACAGGTCCGGACACCATAGTGTTGGCATGAAGCGTTGTCCCCACATACAGCACAGCGCCCTTCATTGGATCCAGGGCTGCGTGTCTTTGTTGGAGAGAGGGAACTGTCCATTAGGCCAGAGCCATCCAGGCCTGGAGAAGCCTGGCTGAGTGGCAAAGGAGAAAAATTGACTGAAGAGGAGGTTTGTGGGAGTGAGAAGACTTCTCCATCCACCAAGTGCTGGTGGGGTGCTGGCTGCATCTTCAGAGGACTCTGGGGTGGGACTCCAGGGCTGTGAGCCGAAAGGCCAAAGGAAAAATAAGATGGTTGAGTAGAACTACTTTTGGGAGGCTCTGCTGCTGTTGCTGCTGCCACCCAGGGCCTCATGCCCTCATAGGTATGAGAGGGGGAATAGCTTCCAAAGGAGTTCTCCCAAGTTGGCCCTTGGGAAGTCTGGAAACTTGGCGTGGAAGGGGAAGGGACTGAGCATGGACTGCCATAATAGTCTGAGCCGCTTGAGGACATGGTCTCATCCAACTGGCTGCTGAAAGGGCCAGGATAACAACCATATACTTGGAAATCTTCCAGCTTGAAAGATGTGGTATTGGGGTTTGCAGCTGGAATCTGATAGAGGAAAGCGTCAAATTCGCCTGTATAATTGTCCATGAAGGTGCTGAAGCTGGGCAGAGTAGTAGTGGCAGCAGAGATCTCGGTATTGACCAGGTCCATGGTGGGTTTGCCAAGCTCAGGGGTCAAGAGGTCTGCTGGGTAGCGCTCGCAGGACCCTCCGTTCTGAAGCAAGGTCCCATATTGCGTTTGGATACAGGGCATCTCTAAGGGAAGAAAAGGGTATGGGGAAGGAGAAGATCTACTGTTAGATATTGGAGATGCATAAAAGGTCCTCCAGAGTAGAGGTTAGCACTGTCTGTGTTCCAATTTGGAAACTCTTATGAATTGATTTGGCAGAAAAGAAAAGTGATCTTAATGGTGCCATAAAAAGGGAAGGTCTTATAACTGTACACGAGATTTGCCTGACCTACTGACTACCAGAAGTGTTAAAATGATAAACAGCTAACACAAGATTCTGGGAGCTGTTGTCCCAACAATGTGGTGGGCCAGAGAAGGCTGGTCTCCACTAGATACCCTCACAAATATGACAGGCTTTTATTCACATCAGGACAAATGGCTACTTCAGATTTAATACAAACCAAGTCCTTGGCCTTGGTCCTCCCTCTTGTACCTATTCTAAACTTTTATTTACAGGAGCGCAAATGAGGGAGGAAAGAGTTTGGGGCCCTTGTTAAAAGGAGGGCTAACATTTCTGATGCACTCTTTCTTCATGGGAATGTTAGGAGGACAAATAAGATGTGCTTCTTCCTTTCTATCCCAGATATTTCTCTCCACCAACCCAAGAACAGCTATTTACTACTCTGCAGGATTAATCACCATGTTGAAATTTGGAATAAATGATATTTATTGACTCTTGCAAGTGAGTGGTGGTGGTTTTCTTGTCACACACTTAATAGGTTTGCATCTAAGTTCATTTCTACATCTTTTGCTTCATTTTTCCTCTTGTTTAAATTGTTATACTGTACAATTTCTTAAATTTTCTAGACATCTGAAGCAGCAGTTATATATGTAAGATACCACTTCCTAGGTGATACAAGGTATGCCATGAAGAGCCCCACTAGGCACGCCCCGTAGAAGATTCCTGTGTTTTTGTCTCATATTAAAAATACTTCTGCTAACACAAGAGACAGTAAAAGCAAAGATAAAACCACTCTTTTGTGCATCCAGAAAAGCCACTCTTCTAAAGCAATAATGGGACATTATGATGCAGACCCAGCTGTACATTTGCAGACACTCGATGTACCTCCTGTTCCCTGCCCATCTGCTTGGTTGGTGTCACTGCAGAGAATGCGGGCCAAACAGTATACATGATCAACCAAGTGTTTTGATGAGGAAAGAAAGGAAAATGAACAAGGCAAGCGAACAAGAAATGCAACAAACACAGAAGGAACAGGAACCCCGAATTTTATACTGGCTTCTCTCCCAATGTGGGAGATAAGAACTAAAGCATTAAGCCAACGGCATCATGAAAGAAACAGGCAAGCATTCTATAAAGGTGTTCTAGGTGAAAAGACAGCAAATTTCAAGAACTTCCTCATGAAATTTAAAAGACTGATGCAACCATCTGTTTACCTAAACAACTTCAAGCTTTAAATGGCAAGGCCACCAAGATATTAACACCTGATTAAAGTTCATAATTGTTCTTGTTTCCTTGCAATGCCTGGAATTCCCATAGCTTGTTGAAGCTTGATTTTGAAATTTCTGTTGCCGCTATTCATTCCATCTTAATTTTCCAAACTTGGAACCATCAATATTCCAAAGTTCTTGAAACAACTTGACATATAAAACGAAGTGGAATTCAGTTTGGACTCAGCTACAGATCGGGCCTTTCCCCAATATTATAAGGCAACATGGTTTTGAAAACCTGAATTTCAGGTTGGTGAACCAAGGAGCCAAGAACCAAGAAAAAAGGATGCAAGGCAACGTACTGAATATTCCCTGCCCCCAAATTAAGTTTTTCTCTTATCTTCCCAATGAATAGCCTGTACACAATGCCCAAGCCTAGAAACAACAACTCTGTTCTCTCCCATGTCTCAATCAGTCCAAGTATAAAAAAAAGAAATTTTAAACGTGCCTGCCTTGCCAGAGGGATGGAGGAAAGCTATATAAAAAAGGAGGTATTAGTCATGTCGTATCCTACTTGATTATCCCACTTCTACCTTACTGTGGTCCTTTGTTTGAAGGAGATCCATCTAAATGTTTGATCTGGCCCTTAAACAGCAGCCTCAGACAAGGAACATGAAAACTGGACCTGCTGTGGAGACAGGATCTCAGAGCTTTTTAATGTCTTTCAGAATGGTGCAAAAGAGGAATCATAACTGGAAGCGTTAGCCAAGATGAAAGTCAAGTCTGTAGCAGCAACTCTTGCGGCAAGATGATAATGTCAGCCGTATCGCTGACCTCTAAAGGTTAGGTCCTGTTAGCAAAAGCTGCTGCTTTAACAGAGGAAAGGATTATGGGATCTTGAGACACAGAGAATTCCAAGGAGACTTTTAAACCCTGCTCCGCTGAAACAAGGCCATCAACCATTTCTCAGGGGGACCAGGGCTCCTTTTAGTAGCTCGGCGTGCAAATCTTTAGTCGGAAATAATTCCTCCCTCCACTAGTTAAAATAAATCAAGGATCACAGCAAACCTGGAATCTGGATGGGTAAGAACTATGTCACCCAAGAAGTGGCTAGCTGATCCAGTATTGAACTTCAATTAAAAAAACAAAACAGAACAAAACTGAAGCCTGCAGCTTCTTCTCAATTTGTCAGGAGGATCAGGTGGTGTTGACACAAGCATGCATATGCTGTGGCCGACAGGAAAGCCACATCATCAAAGGAAACAGAGAAAAGAGCAATCAGGAGCCTTCGTGGTCCTAAAGTACCAAAAAGAGATTCTGAAAAATGATTGAGTGACATCTTTTTATGAATGTGGTTCCTATTACGGTTTTTCACTGTTAATCTGTCCCCAAATGCTAGCAAGGTGATGGAAGAGTTCAACCTGCGTGTGAATGAATATCCACCTGGATGCTCCCTACCCCAAACTCCAGAAGGAGAAGTGGCAGAAGCGCTGGCTGATTTGAGTCCCTTGCTGAGACAAGGTTTTCATTTACAGCCTAGGTCGGCTGATTCTGCTCGACCACTTTCCTTAAAAGAAAAGATCATGTTCATGTATCTTTGGAACATCAGCGTGCTGGCATAGCCCCCCTGCACACTCACTGATGCTATCTGATCTTGTTATTCTGCATTCCTAAAATAGAACTTTGATATCCAATTGTTAAAACTTGTTATGATTTACACACTGTTCCAATGTAGCAACGGACGATACCCAGGGCTCCTCGTAACACAGGATTTATTAGCGTACTCTCCCCAGAGGAAGTCCTGACGTCTGCAAATGTGCGAGAGCAATATCTCCCTAGGCAATGCAGGACCAGGGAGCTCCATTACACCAGCCTGACTTCTAATCTTAGAAATTGCTGCTAGCACCACTGAGCACAAGGGCTGATTGGACAGCAGATATCTAGCGAATAGGAAGGGTCAAGAGTGGGCCTTTTAGCGCAAAGCTAGGTATGATACTTCTCATGTTATTAGTCCTTAGTGTGCAAGCTTTTTAAAAGTCTTTTAAAAAAAAAAGAAGAAGAAGCAATCGTCAACTGTTTTATCCAGTCTGGGACCATTTAGTCCTTTGTGATACTACTCTAATTTGGGCCCTTCCCTCCCTCCCCCACCTTTTTTAAGCCTCCATGCTAAACCTATATAGAACAATGTCACAGCTATATTGGTCTACAGCTCCTGCAGGGAGGGGAAAAGGACAGCGCTTGTAAATTAGAATAAGAATTCAAAGAAAATGGCTTGATTGATAATACTAACTTTCCCCCTGGGCTTGAAGGCATAAATATCAAAATAAAATTAAGAAAGAGTAAAGACAAAAGGGCTGAAGAGCAGCCTTGGCCCACTCATGGACTGAGAAATCAACAGTGGAAACATATTACGTTCTGAAAGTACACAATAAAATTGAGCTAAGTGAGGTAGAATCTGAGAAAGTCCACTGCTGTTCCATCATTTTTGCCAAGAGTCTCCATACGGAAGGTCTCGCTTCACCATACTTTTGCTTAGTTGCTGTTGTCCTAGAAATGTGCATCATCATCATCATCGCCATCATCATCATCATCATCTATTAAACTTGTATGCTGTCTGACTCTCCATGACACTGTGGTGGCTCACAACAATCAAAGAAATTACAATCAGAATTTTTGCTCCTAGAATATGGGCGTTATAAAAAAGGAAATTCTCTGACAATGGAGTAGGGTGGATTAGCTTTTAACCAGCCACCTAAGACGTACTTGATATGCAAATATTAGCAAGAGAGGATACTCCTCTGAACCCGGATGAGCACTGCCTGCTGACTTCTGTACAGATTAGTCATTTGAAAAAGAGAGAAGGGCAGGTAACACTCTCCTGGTGAGTTGACAGTCCTGTAACAGAAGACTGAATCCACCCAAGAATTACCTGGGTAGATAGCAGCTGGACCACCAGATACCTCCACACTGCTCTTGAAAGCAGGTGAAGGAAGAATTCTCTTCTGGGAGTGGCAGTTTTTCCCACTGTGGCCAGACGGTAATTTTGACGGGGATTCACCAGAAAAGGCATTTCAAGATATTTCAGTTCCTCCCTTTCTCAGAGCTACCTAGCTGCCTAAAAACACTTCGATTCACGCATATAGGGCTGGCGCTCCAACCCTTTCCCACAACGCGTCACAGCCAGGGAAGCAAGTGACAGAAGAACCGGAATTAACCTCCTCTGCAGCAAAGGACCCTGTTGGAAGCAGAGGCCTCGAAGCACCAGTGCCTTCTTCCTGCAGGCATGGTTGCCATCGCTTTCTCCTCTGTGTATTTCTCTCACAGTCTTCCACTATCTTCCAGTGGAAACTGCACAGCGTTGCTATAACGACACACTCACCTCTTTACCCTGCGAGCCGCCCCTTTGAGAGTCTTGTTGTTTTAGCGCGCAAATGGCTCCTGCAATCACCGTAAAACAGATGCAGCAGCAGATGTGCTACTTACTATCCCTGCCTGATGGGCACAGCAGCCTTTCTGCAGAACTTTGCCACCCTGCACATCCCCCATCGTTTGACAGCTTCCGTGTACCTCCCTGGTTTCAAAGGTCGAGACAAAAGCAAAGGCACTAAGAGTACGTAAGACAGAAGCCTAACCGGATCCCCACTGCAATCAGCAGGACAGAAAGCTTCAGGGCCAGGGAGCCAAGGACTGCTGCCTGGCTGGCCCCAGAGAGTTGTCCTGGGATAGAGAGGCTGAAATCTCAGCCTAATATACTAATTCCCCCAACACTTAAGAGCCAACCGCTAAGTTCTCTGGGACAACGGCAGCTATAACCCGATGAGGGCAGAGATGACTGCTTTTGGAATGGGAAATCTATGCCTTCAAGATGTGGCTGAACTATAATTCCCCACAGCCCAAACCAGCCTGGCCAACAGCAAGGGATGCTAAGTGATAGAGTTTAGCTATATTTCACAAGGCGTCCATCGCTGCTTTGGAGGAACAGCCCAGAGGCCCATCATTACAGCATTCAAGATAGCCCTACAATTTGCTCCCAGTTTGTTGTACTGGATTTAGAGATTGCTCAAGAGTGCCCTCTGCTGGAGCTCCAGAACAGCAATGACAGATCAACTTCCTGGCAACTTGATTACAGTATGCTGGGTTCAAAGCTAATATAAAACCACTGAAAGATTCCTAACACAGTAAGCAAAAACTGGCACGATTCAGCATAAATGATCATGCTGTTTCCGAGAAGAAATACTCACCAGCTTAAGGAAACTTGCAACAAGGAACAGACTGTTATTGTCAGTTTGACAATGGGTGGAATTATCTAAAAGAAGCTTTTCTTGTTGAAAGCTACAGTATTTCTTCCAGGCTCAAATGTTCCAGAGCTGAATCCGCTGCTTGTGCTCAACCCCATTTGAACAAGGGCAGATGGATTCTGGCATTAGATGTACAGCTCTCCTCTGCTATACAGAGACCCTTTTCCTGCTTTGCATGTTTCCTGTGCTTTTAACAGCTGCACATCAAGGTATTCAACAGATGCAGCTTTCCACAGCATATAAATGGCAGCAATGAGAAAACCTGCAGCTGTCAAGATGTCTGATCTGCCAGAAAGGATAGTCAACACCACTCAAAGCTATCAATGGGAGAGGTAAGTAAGGGCTCCTTTCCAAGAGACCAACCCCAATGCTGTTTTTGTGTAAACACAAGCTTTTTAAAAGCTGAAATAACCCAGCTGGGATTTTCCCACTTCCTGTGATCAAACAATGGAAAAGGGTAAAATAATTCCTATTTCCCAGATTTTTGTCTTGACAATAGCAATTTTCCTTGAGAGAAGTGTCTAGAGATGACATAATGAAGGTAATTGGTTCTCTTCTTAACTAAGTCTCCATTCTAGGCAGATTTGCCTGGGAGTAAACCCCTTAGAACAGAGCTGCCCTTATTGCTGGGTAAATATGCACAAGATTGTGCTATGCGAAACAAATCCAAGCTTTTGGAAACGCTGTGCTTACCACACATCGCTCTACAGGGGCTGCTGAGATTATACTAGGATTCAACCCATATTGTACCCCTAGGCTTACTGGTCTCAATCTAGGTTTTCAAATCTCCTTCTTAATGATTCTGGGGTGGCCAAGTCTGCTAAAGGAGGTGCTTACAATGGACAAAGGAAAGACTGTGGTAAGTGGACTTCTTCAGCCTTTGAAGTCCAGCGCAGACTTGGAAACAAGAGGAGCCCAGCCACAGCAAAGGCTGCCAGGTGCTCAAACCTGATGCAGCACCTGTCGCTCTGAACACGCCAGGAACTGCAAGCCCTTCACCCCCCTGCAAAGCCACATGAAAGCACCAGGGCAGGAGCATTCCTGATTTATGTCCTTCAACACCTGTGATGGTACCAAGCTGCTCAGCAAATTAACCCACAAATGTGTGTGCGCACACACACACATGCACACAATAAAAAGAGCATCTCTTTTGAAAGGGAAGGAGAAAAAAAGAGAGAACATTAGAAACATGTTCCAAAGACGCCCTCTATATACCCTTTTTGAAAATATGGGGAGGAATTTCTGCATCCAGGAAAGGAAAGTGTAAATGTGCATACATGCGGCACACACACACAGGCACACACACTACACACAGAAAGGTGAACAAAAATTCTGCAGCTAAAGGAGGACTAGCTGTCTCTGACACTCTGCAAGCAGAGTGACAATAAGAGTCTGGCACAAGCAGCTCTTCCATAATGATCTTCCAAACAAGAAAAAATACACGTGAATTTCTTTTCTCAGTTTGGTTTGGGCAGAATTGATATATTCAGCCTGATGAAGAAATATCTTCCGATGTCTAGGAAATTAGAGACTGACCTGTTTGTCTCCAAAACACGGGCACAATCAAAACATGAGGCCTTGCATCTGGATGCAGTTTTAATCACAGCACACAAGCACTAGATGTATGATGTATTTTGCGTATCAAGCATTAGATCACTGTTTAATATCACAGTTTTTCTTCTAAAAGAGACGACTTCACTTTTGCCCAAATGAGGTGTCCATCCTGTATTGCCATCACAATCAAGGTCACAGGAGATAAAAATGGCAAAATGCACCCAGTCACTGGCACACATCTGCCAGGGCTCCCACAAGCTCAGGTTACAGCAACTTTGTCCTTTAAAATGCAAATGTAGACTTTTGAAAACTGCTTTTTGAAACAAGTGCACCATTATAGTTGCCATCAGGCCAATCCAAGACCCCAGCCAGATCCTCTTGCAATTCAAGCTTCAAAGTACAAATACCTCTTTTTAAGGAGAAAAAGCCTGCCCTTACAGGATTAGTCCAGCGGTTCATGATTTTGCCTTCTTAAAAGCTGAACCTTAACCCATGCTTTCAAGTGTCCCATATTACATAGGAAGAGCCAGGCAGATGAGATCTTGGCCGTTCTAGTAACTTTCTAAGATCTGCAAATCAAAACATCCCTATTTGAATAATCATATTGCAATTCATGCAGTTAAAATATGAATAAGCAACAGAAGCCACCACCGCTCTTCAGGGATAAACCCTACTTTGCTCTTGCAAAATGACTTGCACATCCATACTTCACTCAGCACGCGTTTGCTGCTATTAGAACGGCCCTACTCACTATTTACACTTCCTTTCCACTTTGCAGTACGGCAGATGACAACATGCAAGCGTGTATTTCCCACCTCGCCCGCAATCCTTGCGCCCTAACTTTTCAACATGCAAGATTCCCTCCGATCCCCGAAAGGATTCGCGGACTACGAACTTCTCTCCCCCCTGCTTTTCCCCAGTTGCACGCCTCTCCCGATCTGATAAAAAAGCACCCTTCGTCCTGCAAACCAGCCTATTAAGTCCTTCTCGAAAGCCACGGAGCACTTCTGCGCCTTACGAAAAGTAGACGGGGTGGGGGGGTGACAATAAATCCACAACCTACCCAACGGAGCTCAAGAATCTAGCTGCAGTCTCTTCCACTTTTACATATGAAGGTGCGGGGAAGTCGGTTTGTGTTTAGAAAACCCAAGTGCATCGGGAGGCGCCGATTCTCGCTGCTGCTGCTGCTGCTGCTGCTGCTGCTGCTGCTGCCGGCGCCGCGCAGATGAAACCCCAAGATAAGAGCGAGCGAGCCCGCGCGGGAGCGAGCTGCCTACAGTCTAGACGCCGACTAAGCCACTGGGGCTCACCAGCCCGTGGCCAGGAGATTCTCTTAAGCTCTCTGTGACGCAGAGGCGAAGGGGTGGGCAGAGGAGGAGGGGGGATCCTCTGACGCACGCGCCCGGCTGCAGCTTTCGCCATACAAGGCAAAAAGGGGCGGAATGTTCCGGCGCCCTCGGAGCGAGGGGCGGGATCGGAATGTCTGCGCGGGTGACGCACACGGGGTTCCATTGACGCACGCCTTGGAATTGTTTGATCTAAAAATAGAACGAGCTGCCCCCAGCTAAAAATAGAGCCCTTTCCTAAGCAAGGATTTGATGGTGGGGGATTAAAAAAGAGGAGGAGGAAGAGGAGGAGGGAGCGAAAAGAGTGTCATAGGAAGAACCGGAGCAGAAAGGTCCGAGGTACGGAAATGAAGGGCCGGTCACAAGCGAAGGGGGGCTCGGGATGCACAAAGGAAGCGCAGTTTCAGAGCCACTTTCTCAACTTTCTTGCAAAAGCTTTATGGCCTCGGCCCCTGTCCCTGCAGCACAGCCGCGCCTTGCCACGCCTTTCCCCCCCGCTTCCAACAGTCCACGACCCTTGCCGTTCTCAGGGCAAGTCCACACCGTGCCTCGCTTCTGTACTTCCCGAGCCTTTCCTTTCCTTTCCTTCCCTTCCCTTTCCCTCTTCCAGTCTCTTAAAAGTAGTCTCCTCCCTCTTCTGCTGGCGATGAAGGAGACGACAGCCACGCTATTCTCACGTACCCTTGCAGAGACGTGGAGATTTTGAGCAGCCGGTGTCCTAGTGGCAGAAGAAAGGTGGAAGCCGAAAAGGGGCTCTCCGGGGCACACCCGCCTCGGAGACACTGCAAACTCTTGAGGATGGCTCCAGATGGGAAGCTCGGAGCAGACCTGTTCCGGACGCATGGTCCAGCTATACCAACCACATTCTCTCCCTTGGCAGAACTGGGGTAGCTTTTAATGGGAACTTTCTTGGGACGGGGTCCAAACATGGTTGACTGTGGAGTCCTCGGGGTCTCTGAGCTTGGTTGTTTTCTTGCAGACGTTTCCTTACCCGGCTAGGTAACATCTTCAGTGCTAGAAGGGAGTGAGGTTTGCTCTCTGTTTATATGCTGTGGCATGCCCTGCCAGTGTTGGTGGGGGTGTGGGTTTTCCCTCTTGGTATTTGATTAGGGTATTGTTAACACCAGACAAACAATCAAGCAGTAAACAACAGCCTAATCAAGGAACTACCAGAGGAAAAAATAAAACAAAATAAAACCCCCACCCCACCAACACTGGCAGGGCATGCCACTGTATATAAACAGTGAGAGCCAACCCCACTCCCTTCTAGCACTGAAGACGTTACCTAGCCGGGTAAGGAAACATTTGCAAGAAAACAACCAAGCTCAGAGAACCCCAAGGACTCCACAGTTCAACCCTGAGCTACACATATTCTCTTCCATGGTTGACCACTTTCAGAATGATGGAGGAAGTTATGCCTTCTAGCCTGTGAGCCTCAAAAACCTAAGCAGTAAAATGTGTCTGCCGTTAAGGTGACAGAAGATATTTTTTTATTTTTGTTGCTACAGAATACAGCTACTCCTCTGTAAACTACCAAGCAAAAGGTGCGAATTTTTGTTTTCCTCAGGATTTTCTCCTGAACTTTAAAAAAAAGTCATGGGAAAAGACAGGGAAAATTGTTATGGATGGAGGAACATACTACAAATAAGGCAGGGAGACCACACAGTGTGAACCAGCCTTTTCTGAAACCTCCTTACAGTACTAGAGCCCTCCTGTGTTTTTCTTTTTCCTTTTTTCCTTTTTTCTTTCTTTCTTTTTTTTTGCTGCTGCTGCCAGAGATCTGTCAGAGAAGAAACAAAATAAAATAATTGCACAATGTCTTTTGGGCGATAGCACAAGGAGCTCTCTGTCTTGAAGCACCTTTTGTAGTAAGAAAAACAGACTGAAGTGGAAGTGAGAAAATACAGAAAAGAGATTGTTGATGGAAGTATCCTGACATCTTGACATTGCATAATGTCTGAAGCAGGACAACAGCACAAGAAAAGTCTATGATGAAAGTACCCTGATTCTGCTGTCACTGAAAATAGATAACTTGAAATGAGAGGATATAAAAACTTGGAAAATTGGTTTGCAACATTTTACTTGCGTTATTCCTTTTTATTCAGTAGCAAGAAGCACATAACATAGCAGATTTTTTTAAAAAGCTCTCTGCCCTGGAAATAGTGCTAAAAGCATCTTCTGATAAAAGGCACAGGTAAAAATGCCTTAAAAAACAAAAAAAAAATTGTCAGTAAAAGTACTGCAATCTTGGAGTCAGTTTTAGCCAGCCATGCACTGCACTTTTTAAATGCCATTTAGTAATACTGGGACATTTTCTGATTATTGCCTTCATAAATTGAAATTAAGCAGTCCCTAAGCCTGGGTTAATAAATTAAAGGTATATGATAGAGGAAGCTGCCTGAAGCCAAGCAGATCTGTACCTGAACAGTCTGGGCAGCTGGGAAACTGCAGTGAAATCACCTGTCATAGGCTACAGAAAGATACTTTAACACAAATTTAAATCTGTTTTGGCCAAGCTGACCCTGCAGGTTGAATATTTGAAAACTTATGATTTATAAAATAATTTTGGAGAAGTGCACGTACATCTTTAGATCACTGTTTCTCAACCTTGGCACTTTAAGATGTGTGGACTTCAACTCCCATAATACCCCAGCCAGCATGCTGGCTGGGGAATTCTGGGAGTTGAAGTTCACACATCTTAGCTGCCAAGGTTGAGAAACACTGCTTTAGATAAACAGAGTTGTAATCTAATTAAATGCATTTAGGTGATTTAACTCGATGGACTAATTCATGTAAACTTGTTTTTATAATGCACATGCATTTTGTAGGCTTTTCTTATGCAGGAACTCTTTTTTCCAAGATGATATTTGCTACTGCAAGTTTTTATCTATTTTTTTACAGCTCCCTAGTTAGATGTAGCTAGTTATCATATTAAATATACCACTGTAGGGTGAAAAATCAGCTCCAAGGTGGATTATTGAGAAGCATGGTAATATTAAAATGATGGCAGCACCAGCCAAGCTATATAACACATTTCCTTTATTACTTTTATTGCTTGCTAACTCCCTTTCAAGGTAGAGTCTGGTGGAAGCCCTCAATCAAGGAGAAGAAATTAGGGACAAGAGTGACTAAGGAATAAAAAAAAAATGAAAGCAGTTTCTGGACATGGCTTTTTATACCTGTTATAGACTGAGCAGGACTTTCTCTAGGTCTCAGCCATAAATATATTTTAAGATGCATTTCACTATCCCTCTTGAGTCTTCTCAAGAGATTTTCCTCTGTATCTATGCATCTGAGTGTTTTCTTCACTCCGGCTTCTGTCAGTCAAGTTTCTTTTCTTTTCTCTTCCCTGAACTAACTTTCTAAGTAGTTTAAGATTTCTCCCAAATTCAGGCTCTGAATCATTTTAAAGACTTCCATCTACCATTGAGCCTTCTGTACCCAGAGAAGGCAGCCAGATCAACAAAGCAAACAGAAAAGACATCACCCATCAAACGTGTGGAAAATCTCTCAAAATATCAAGAATTGTGTGGCTTTCCTTTCTCCACAGAAACCATGACCCAAATAATTATTATATAACCCTGAAAGAATAAATCCATACTTGATTTACAGCAATGGTTATGTGTTATTTAACAATATTTGAAGAACAAAAGAAGATGGCTTTTGAGGAATCCGGCCAATTTTCGAGAGAAGTTGTTTTGTTTACAACATAATTTACTGGGCCTTTTTGCTTTTCTTCCTTTAGTTTTAATTTCTATTACACTGTTAACACAAATGTATTTTTTTCTGTCACTAAAAAGCAGCACTGAGGAAACCCCATGCCCAAATAATGCAAAGCAAAACATGCTCTTTTCTCTCTAGATATGCCAACTGCTGGGAAATGACTACTTGAAAAAATAGCTGCTGTTAAGCATAGGAAGAAGAAATAAGCTTGTTATATATAAAAAAAAAAAACCTCTTACAAGCCAGTTTGGTCTAGCGGTTAAGGCACCAGGTTAGAAACTGAGAGACTGTGAGTTCTAGTTCTGCTCTAGGCACAAAGCCAGCTGGGTGACTCTGGGCCAGTCCCTCTCTCTCAGCTCTGCAAGAAAACAACTGTCGAGCCACTTCTGAAAATGTTGCCAAGAAAGCTGCAGGCAGTTGCCTGGAGTCAAAACTGACTCGAAGGGACAAATTTCCTTTTGTGAGAGACAGTTTGGTGTAGGGGTTAAAAACACCAGGCTAGAAACCAGGAGACCAGGAGTTCTAGTCCTGCCTTAGGCACGAAGCCAGCTGGGTGACTTTGGACCAGTCCCTCTCCCTCAGTCCCAGGAAGCAGGCAATAGCAACCACTTCCAAAAATGTTGCCAAGAAAATGGCAGGGACTTGTCCAGGCAGACACCAGGCGTCAAGATGGACTTGAAGGCACAAACAACAACAACACAAAGGCTGTTGCTGAATAGCATTGTCCTTTGAGTAAGTATGCTGAGAAACAGATTGGAAAGAGGTCTGCCCCAAAGGAAACTTGAGCTTACTGTCTTAGCAGTCAGATGCAAAAGGCCCTTTGCAAAGTTTAGTTCAGTTCCTAAAAAAAGTTTGCCCACCTTCTGCAGACAGGAGTCTAGCCTCAGTCTAGCCTCTTTCATTCCCTCTCCCCCCATTCTCCTGCTTGGTGATACTGTTGTCTCCGAGCGGAATTTTGTGGGCCCAGCATAAAAGACACCGATAACTCAGCAGCTGGAAAGATTGATGCCTTTTCCTATTGTTAAAAATATTTTTGGCCTAGACAGCCTCTGAGTTTGCTTAAAGGCCTCACATTTGTAAAACTGACTGCGTAACAAGATGCGTTTTTAAGGCAATGTTTGAGTCAAAGACCTGGCGGGAATCCCGGAGCAGCTGCTCTGAAGAGGAATGTAAGCATCAGACAGATCTTTCCAGCACTTCTCAAAGGCTGGGTTGTTTTAAGGGCAAACCCGAACATTTAAGGAATGTGGAACCGAGGATGTCCTGTGGAGGATTTTTTTAAATTTTATTTTTAAAGAGTCAGGTTGGTAAATAGGTAACAGAGGATTCATGCTTGCAGCATAGCTCTGTTCAGACATGAGCCCGTTGCTAGCATAAGTACCAGCCAACCTTTCAGTCAAATATAACTGCATTCTGACAACGGCTTGTATGTTCAGGATAACCTCAAATGCTTTGAATTCTGAGTTTATTTAACAGTCATTTGAAAAATAAACAACTGGTTGGGTTCATCCATCACAGTAAGCCACAAACCATGGTTTGCAGATCACAATGGCCAGATTTGTTTATTGTGTTAGTTAACATGTTAAACCAAAACCAAAGAAATCATATTTTGTCTCCTTGTGATGTGCAAATTCAGTGACAGTATGCTACCTAAAGATCACGGAGCCAAAGCCCTCCTAATGATGAATTCACAGAATATGAGCTAGAAAGATCAATTTAGGCCATGAATCCATTCCCTTCCACAATGCAGAAAGGCAAAGTCTCAGTATTCCATCTCAGGACTTTCTCCCTCCCTCCACACATAATCCTGGAACTGTTAATGATGACCATTTGTATTGACTGAGGAATAAAAGGATGTGGATGTTGACTACAATGAATGTTGCAAGGGAGGACCCATTCACTACCTAGCTTTTTGGTTTGTCTCACGGGCCAAAATGGAGTCGATGTGCCCTCCCCTTGTCCATGGAAAAAGACCACCTTGGAAGAAGAGCAGAATGCCAAACCTGATGGAAAACGAGCAGCCACAAACCATTCTGCATGTTCACCTGGTCCCCAAGTGGTAGGTGGTGGCTCGGATTCCAAAAGAGAAAGAAAAATAGCACCATAAAAGGCAAAAATCAAACTTGGGAGACCCAAAGTGGTAAATGTCACGGCATATCTTCAGATGGCTTCAGTAGGAAATTCCACTGAAGTAAATAGGCACACTTGAGAGTGAACAGCCTGTGGCTTACAGCCTTAGCAATGTCTGTGGGGGAGGCAAGAACTTCTTTTAGATGCATGGAAATGTGGCTTGCCACTCAGGGGAGGCAGGGGAAACCCACTTAGATCTCCAGGCCCAGATACCTCCTTTCTTCCCTTCAGTTCAAAGTAACTGACAGAACTGTGAATATGTATCTAACCCCAGGGTTCCATTCCTGACCAACGTGCTGGAATGAAATGGAAAATCTTGTGTTACAGCAGCACCAGACAAGTAGGAGCAAAATGGAAGGTGCAGCCAGAATGCAGATCTATAGCTATCAAACCAACCGAGCAGCCAGTTAAATTATTTAAAACTTGCAGCCCTTGGCCCAATTTCATGTGGTCCTTGAGCTCGTTTCAAAAACCTTTGGCAAGATATCAGTTCTAACCTCTGATGAAAGATAGGCTTCTTCTCTGATCTTGGAAGAGAGAGAGAGAGAGAGAGAGAGAGACAGAAAAGGGGATGTGAGGAAGAGGAAGAGAATACTTTATTTTTTTAACTTCCTGTAGTATGTTGAGTGGACCCTGCCCATTTGGCTCAGTTTCTGGGTTTGCACAATATAGTACATTGAATCACAATCTGGATTAATTCAGTAAAACAGGTTAAGCATATTGTGTGAGCCCAGCTAATTAGAGAAAGAAAGAAAAGGAAGACTGTTAGAATGAGAACCTGGGTCTCGTGATCTGCTTTTGGCTCTACCCCGGCCCGTTCCTTGCTTCAGGTATGCCTACCCTGTGTGCCCCAAACAAACTACTCTGGTGGGAATGTGGCCCTCACTACAAAAAAGATGAACTAAGCAAGTATGCTTAGCAACAGGTAATTGCAGCCCAGAATGCTAATTCAATTCTACTTTCCCACCTGAGATTTCCTTCTCAAACATACACAAACACTAAGCATTGTATGGCCACCAAATATGCTCCATTCTCAATGGCTGTTTATTTGGAGTGTTCTTTTTCCTCCCTGTCTAGGCATTTCTCTCTTTGTCTGTTGGCTGCTTCTGCAGACTTTGGGAATTCTTTCCTAGCTTTCTGATACATTTTTGTGCTGTTCTGGTCATATACTGCTTAGTACACAAACTGTACACATAGTGCCTTTTGCAACCATTTAAGAGGATATTGGAAAGGAAAGGGAGACTTTTTCATAGCAATGGCAACAGTGGTGTGGAAAAATAGAAGGCTTTGAAAGCTATCTGGAAATGACAATTTGTGTTAAAACTAAAGCCAACCACAGTTCTACTCAAGCAACAAAGCTATTGCTTTACCAGCCAGCCACGCTGATGGAGCAGGTGGCAGGTTTGCTGGCCAAGAGGGACTGTGCTTTAACATCCCTGGCGGTCTCCTGGGCTGCCAATCACATCAAAATTACCCCCAAACAAGAACCCAGATATGCAAAGTGTTCTGGCACAACATGGATCTAAAGGAAAGAGGGTGTGCAAGTACTCAGAGTACGTTCTCAAGACAACGCTCAGTTTCAGAGTGTTCTCAGCCAGATGGGAGATCTTGTAACTGGCTGGCAGAGAAGGCAATAAACACTGCTGAATTGCCAAGTGCTTCTGGGGCAGACATCAGTGAGCATCTCAAAGTTCCTGCCTGGGACTCCTTACCATGCATCTTGCTGGGCTCTGTCGAAAAAGCACTATGAAAAGATACTATCCTCAGGATTCTGGAGGAGACCTTTTAGCAGCATGCCCAAACATTGGCTTACCAGCCACTTGAAAGAATACAGAAGTGGCATTAGAAAAACATTATCAGTGTGAGTACTGGAGTAAGAGGGTAAATTGAAAATTTCGGCAACTAAGTCCTTGGATGCATTGTTGGCTATTTTCTTTCCTTCTAGACCTGCAATTTTAGTAGGATAGCAGTAGGTCAAAGACTAGTCCTTTTTGCCTGCACTGATTTCATTCTACCCCTCTCCTCCTGAAAGACCAGGGAGAGATCCTTTGGCACCATTACAAATGATCCTGAGGATTGCCAAAACGGCACAGGGCAATTATTATCAGAACACTCATCCAATGAGGGTGTGCAACTTTCAACCTGGCCCTGATTAAAACTGGAGGATCAGGGGGAGAGGGCAAGGTTCCAACTGTCAAGGTTGCAGACCGCATCATTCACCTGCCTGGCTCCTTTTTGACCATGGTTTGGCATTCACTGGTGACTGGATAGACACACTCAGTTCACCCAGGCTTTGCTTACCCTTGAAGGATTGAGACAGATAGTGGTAGAGTTTAGGTCCTAAATTCTAACCACTCAAAAGCAATTTCTTCCCTAGAAGGAAGGGTGACCTGGACAGTCTGCTTCAAAGAGAGCTGTTCTGCCTACTAGCCCTATTGTTGTTTGGATCTGGCTCAACATATATCATGAATAGACACAGCCTGATGTATGTTGAGTTTGGAGTTTCAGACAGCTGACCCCCACCCCCACCTCCTGCCAACAGCCCAGGTGCAAACCAGATTAGCTAGAAGTACAAAGTCCTCCTCGCTTACATGCTGGGGTGGAATGTGCCAAGGTGCTTGGAGTTCCCAGCTGGGATTATGGAGACTGATATTCTAGACAGTAACAAATATTTCCAGGGAAGCAAGTCCTTCTTAGGAAATTCAGTGGCTCACTTGGTTGATGTGCTGCAAATCTGAGTAGACATTCAAAAGTAACAAATCTGGGCATTTCTCTTTGCAAGGCAGAGTTTTCATCCCTGGAGAGCAAAAGGTTCTATGGGGATTCAGGATTCATTTCTTCCAGGAAAAAAAAAGTAGGATATATGATGCCTCTCTCCTACCAATTTTAGCTTTGCAACAATTCTGTGAGATAGGTTAAGCTGGAAGATAGCAAGCAATTAGCTGACCTTGTTGAGGAAATTTCATACTTGAGTAGGAATTTGAACCCAGATCTTTCTTATCCTAGTCTGGTACTAACACAAAATAACTCCCATGTCACCTTTTTACTGGGGAGAGGGGAGTGTGGAGTCATAGACAGCAACTTTGTTCACCTATTGTGCTACTCTGTAGCTTGCTTTAATCAAAGTTTGCTCAATAATCTGAATTGGCTGGGTTTGTGCTAAACTGGAACCAAATAAACCACGGTGTTACACTACTTTGAACCAGGAGATCCAGGTGCTTGGCTTCATCCAGGTCCTTTCTTTTTACTTTTGGGTGGGTTTAAGGGACAATGTTTGTGCCTTAAACCTAAAGGCACGAATTTCACTCTTTAAAACACATGAAGCTCCCTCCCCAAATAGCTCCTTTGGACACTGCCCTCAAATATCATGCACAGCTTGGTGAACCCTGAGCTGATAAAAGTTGCTCAGTTAGATCAATCTAAATCTTTAGATTTAGATTTCCACACAGGACAGTCATGGTACTCTTTTGCATGTGTGTCACCTCTCTTTGGGGAGCTCCATTGGTTGTTGATTTGCTTCTGGGTCCAGGTCAAGGTGCTGGTTATAACCTTTAAAGCCCTACATGGCTTGGGGCCAGGTTATTTGAAGGACCGCCTTTCCCCAATTATATCTACCCAGCCCACCAGAGTGGAGAGGCAGGGTATGTTGCAGATCCCTTCAATGAGAGAGATACATCTAGTGGGACCAAGAAAAAGGGCCTCCCTATGGAATATCATTCCCCTGGAGATAAGACTGGCCCCCACCTTGATATTTTTCTGAAAGGCCCTGAAGACGTGGTTTTGTCAGCAGGCCTGGGAACCCCAGGCTGATACGGAGCCAATCAAATGGTTAATCTGAATGTGTTTGTTGCCACCAGGGGTAGGCGGTTTGTTTGTTTGTTTATTGTATTTGGGTTTTAATTCTGTAAGCCACCTGGAGTCACTGTGTGTCAGTTGAGCGGCCATATAAATTTGTTTAATAGATAGATAGATAGATAGATAAATAAATAATACTCTTTTCCAAGTTCTTTAGAAGAAGGATAGATACTTATTTAATAAAATTAATAAGTGGTGCCTGGGGAGCTGCATAAAATAGTTGGAACTCACATTTTAGGGTGTTTCCCTGTCTCTGAGAAGGGCTATGTCAGTTCCATGTGGGTCCCTACAATAATGTTAGGATGAGGCCTAGACCTGTTAAACTTCAGCCTCTCCATAGGATCAGCTTCTGAGCAGTGCCTGATGTATTAAAGCAAAGTGAATCTTAAACCTGCCAGTGCATCACTTCCACTAAACTCAAATTCTGACTGTGTTTCTCCAGAAGGCCAGCATCTTCTCATATTGAGCTTGTGAGGACACATAATGGTAGGATTCATGTCAGTTCTGCCAAATCCCAGCATGTAATGCTAGCCTTCACTTTAAAGGGAAGAAGCCCCTTAAACTTTTTGGCCTTATGCAGAAGAAAGGGAGAGGGTTCTTTCTAATTCTGTCACGAAACAAACAGAGAGGTCTTTCCCCATCTTGACACTTGACCCCAGATGACTCCTGATTGTTTCAATCACTCTGGACAATATTCAGCTGAAGCCTATGCATCCTGAACTCCTGCCGCAACCATTTTCATTGGCAGAAAACCAATACAATAGTAGAGCATCTTTCTTGGCACAACCCATCAGCTGTAGGACAAGGTGTACTGGCAAGTTGGCCAGAGAACTGAGTTGGGAGAATCCTTCCAAGAAAAGCAACAGGGTAAGAGGAAGAAATCAGCTCTAAAAGAAAGGCATTTTTGTTTTGAGGACTCTGTTCTTTAACATAATATAACTATCTTTTGTTGCCGAATCAGTATATTTAAAATGTCAAGTCCTTCCGTTTATACAATTCTGTTGTTCCTCCTTACATGATGCCTTCCAGAAGCGTTGGACCGCAATTCCCATCATTCTCATTAGGAGTCCAACACCTGTGGAGGGCATCAAACTGTGTATTGATTTATGGTGTATTCCTTGTTTCAACTCTGGGTTAAAACTAAATTCTTCTACTAAGAATGAATGAATCCCTAAATGAATTCATCTGTCCCAATAATATTATGCTGCTTATTTAAATGTAAACAGTTGTCTCCTACTGTTTTCTAGACTATTGCTTCCATTAGCTGTAGAGGTTTCAACTCTTTCCTAGCTGCCAAGGTCAAATGTTTTATTCAAATGAGGGCTTTATTGTGACATTGCACAGGCAGAATTTCACATTTCAGTGTGCCCCTTCTGTGTTTCACCACAATTCTGCCTTTTGCCTTTTTTCATATCCAGGGAAAGAAGAAGGAACAGCTGTGCCATGCCCTTTGATTGGTAGTGACAGCAGCTCTCCATCTGGAAGTGCCTTACAATCAAGCCAAACCTCCACAAAAAACTGAACAAAATCACGTTGCCGTTTTCTTAAAATGTGACATGCCATTTCAGATAAAAACTTAAGCCCAATGGCTAAGAAAAAAAAGATTTTGGCCAGAATGTTGTAACTGCAGTTATTTTCAAGGGTTTTCCCTTCTGGAAAGAATGTGTAGTATGTCCTCTTCATCCATTCCTCCCCAAAACAGAAGAGTCCACGGATGAAACATGTGCCACTTGGAAGAAGAGCTTCCCTTGAGCAACTCAGAAGCCATTTTTTGGTCCCTCCTCTGTCCCCTTCTTTTTTCAAAACAAACCTGCAGGTGCAGTGAACACCTTGGGCACAAGCCATCTGGCTGCCTGCCAGCCACGGTGAAGGACTAACGCCTGCAGCTGGTTCCAATCTGCAGAGGCTGGGCTGGGAACTGCTAGCGAGGTTTGGCAGCCCACAGGCTACACGCACGCATGTTTGTGTTTCAGAGCAAGCCAAGCCCACAGGGGCGTCAGACAAAGTGCTGGGGTGCCCCACCCACTACTGAACGTCAGCAGCTGGACAAGCAAGCAGCTCGCGTCAGCAGCTCTTGAAAGTAGACGCCAGGGACTGTATATAGGCCAGGTGGGGAATCCATCTGAAACTAAGAATCCTCCCCGTCACCCTTTAAGCCACACACTTTCCAGCCAATGCTGAGAAGAGAACCCCTGAGCCCCAGTATGGCCATTGCCAAAATATAATAAAGTAAAAGTACATTTCAGTGCAGCAAAGCAAATACTGGCCAAGTTTTCACCATTTTTATTCCCTAGTGAAAAGGTGTCTCTTTAGCTGGCAATGGAGGTAGAGCTCCATCAAGGTAACTAACTTACCCATGATTTTGGATTAGACAAACACTACTTGTCTAAAGCCTGGAGTGTAAACCCTGTCCTGTAAGGATCAGAAATCATGCTATGGAGATTGGCAATGAGGGAACCCCCTCAGTCATGACATCAAAATCTCTACATACCATTTAACAAACAGGTTCTCCTTAATGGAATGATTTTTGTTGTTAAACAGAGCAAAGCAGGATGGGGGCATATGGGTGTGTTTCTGCTGTTGAAAATGAATATCCATGACTTGCAGAGACCTTCAAGAAAAGCACACATCCCTACTCTCCCATCCTTGCCATCAGTGAAATAATCATCGTATATCTACAAAAAAGATTTTGTGGAGGACACATCCGAACATTTAATCTCAACTGGCAATGGTAAAAGCAGCAGCTGTAATCTTAGTTATTATTTATCCTTCATGCTAAGTTATAATGTGGGCAAACCCAAACACCCTGGTTTGTAAATCATAGTTTATGGCTTAGCACTGTGTATGAGTCAGGCCTATGACGATCAACAAACATGAATTAAAACAAACTATGACTACAGGAACCTGTGAATTGAGCTTAAGGATCCATTGACAACACCGTAATTTCTTAGCATTCTGAAGTCCATATTCTGAGTGCATAATTTGCACTTAATATTATTTTCCAGCAAGATTAATAAAGTGGAGGGACAGAATTTGGATTATTACTTCAGTCAATACATACAAAACAGCTAAAATGCTTAATATTCTGGAATTAACTAATATGTTCAAAAGCCGTTTCTCAGGAGGTAGCTATGTTAAAGACACTAAAAGTTTACTGCTCAGTTCGAATTTCAGGGTTAACTATTTTAATAGATAGTGCCCAGGGAGCTTCAAGCTTGATTTCATAGCCCCAAGGACTATTGACTCCATTTTTTAATCACTACACAAAAGCAAATAATCACACCAAGAGACAAAGTTCACATTAAGCTTACCTACGATGACTGCAGGAGCAGTTAACACACCTAGCCTGACTGACATCTCAAGCAAGCTCTCCGCTAGATGGATGACAAGGTAAGAAAAGTGCTGTTCTGCTAGGGTGGTCAGAACAATTACATAAAAAGGGATTCTGGCCCTTTGAAGCACTGCCAGGATCATTAACCAGAGCCACATGGCAATCAGAACTGCAATTCCAGCAAGAAAAACAGGTTGCACTCTAGAAACATATCTAGCTTGTCAATCAAGCACAGCTCTCCCTCTCACCACACACACACACCGCTGACATTTAAAGGCTGCAAGCCTAAGCCTACACATGTGGACTCTACCCAACTGAACACAGCAGGACTTCCTTCGAAGTAAATATTCTTAAGGGTATTTGGATAGCTTAACTGCCAATTAATTGGCTTAATTCAGGAGTAAATTCCATGGAATAAAGCTAGCTTTACTTGCAAGCAGAGGGTAAAGAGGAGAGCAAGTCTTTTTCTGTCACCACCAAGCACATCACTCTCTGAAGTATTTAGTATCAACCTGATTCTTGAGGGTCTGACACAAGTGGGCTTCTGCACTGAGTTCATTATATATAAACAAAGGGTTTGATCTAAGGATACTTAGTTTCATCCCAAGACCTCCTGGCTCCTCAGCATAATCATTTTTGAGCCATCTTTTTGCAAGATCGGATGAGGTCTGGGCTTTGCAGACTTCAAAGGGAAAGGAAATGGACACCTAAATCTGTAGCACAGAATTTGTTTAGAAATTAGAGTCCAACCCACGGGCTTCCATGCGCACTTTTCAATGCAATATCCCGACCTAACCTATATTATCTTACTAAGCCCCTTGAGATGCGCAGTGCCACCAGGGCTTCCAAAACCTCCTGCCACAACACGGTGAGGAGGCATCCCGCTGGTGAAGGTTGTTCTAACCCCTAATAACCCCAGCGAACAAAGTTGATCTGTGAAGGCCCAACCTGGTGCCCTTCTGAAGTGTTCAGATGTGGGAACGGTGGTCCTACCATTCCCCAAGAGATAAAACACCCCTAAAAACCGCCCAGTCCTAGCCATATTTCCTCAGCTCCAGCGTAATTGTCACCCAGGTCGACCCTCGCAGGAGCGTCTGTAAAGTAAGAACGAGGAGCGAAGAGGCCGCTCCCCGCTTGCTCCTCATCAGACCGCTTCACTCCGAGACCTTCCCTTGAGGGCGAGCTACAAACTTCACCGCCTGAGTTCACACGCCCCCAAGGGGTTACTGAGGAGGAAGCCCGGACTTGCTCAAGGGACCGGGTTTCGGGGAGACCGCTGTGCGGCGGGTTCAGCGGGCGAAGCCGCTGGGCGGAATAGAGGCGGTGGGCACTGCCCGGGCGCGCTCACCTGCTGCACGCGCTTCTCCATCGCCTTTCCTGCAGCGCCGGCTCTCGGCGTCCTCGCCCGGGAAAGCGGCCCGGAAGCGGGCTCCGGGGACGTGACCTCCCCAGGCATGGGGAGCCCGGCCGGCCTGCTCGCCCACTTCCGCGCCGAAAACAACCACCCCGCAACGCGCTCACCCCGGCTGCTCTCCCCATCCGCCCGCTGCTTTATTTTCTGCAGACTCCGCCCTTCAGCCCCGGCCAGGAAGGAGTCTCCGTGACGTCAAGCCCAAGCCCGATTGACGTCGTCGGAATCCCAGCCATCAATGGGGCTAAAAATAGACGCCTCCGAGCCCAAAATACACGCCCGACGCGCACAGCGGCTCCCCTCCTCGGGTGCCGCAGCGTTTCCCGGCTCAGCGGCAGAATCGCGGCGAGTGGAAAAAGGGTTCCCGTTGCCGAGCTGGCCGCGGGCGAAAGAGGTGGGCAGCGCAGGTTGACGAAGCCGCCGTGGGAGGATCGCGCTGCCGCTGGCATGACGTCGCCTCGCTGGGTTAGATCAAAGGGTCAGATCAGTTTCTTCGCGTCCCTCCCCGCCAATCGGAGCGGGGAAAAAATTCCCTTCCACTCCGGCGAACTCGAAAGTTTGCACGCTCCTTTGTGACGCGTTGTTGTTGTTGATGCCCGATCAAGTACAGTGTTATCCAGTGGTGGGCTCTGGATTCGTTTTCGAATCGGTCAGTACGAAGGCCGCTGAACGTTTCGGTTCTTGTAGAGTCTGGAAGCGATGGTCTTTTCAGGGCTCTGGAAACGAAGACGTGTCAAAACATGAACACCTGCTTTCTAGAGCCTCCCAAAGGCAGCAGTAAATGGACATCACAGAAGAAGACAGTGCGTCCCTCCCGAGCACAGTAGGAACTGGGGATACCCTCCAATAGGAAGAGGAGCAGCTTTTTAAAGGGGGCTAATTCACACCTCTTAGTTAAAACAAGTACGCATCTGCTTGTTTGGGCCTTGTGGCATTTTCTTCTCAGTACCTCATGCAGTGTTTCTCAACCTTGGCAACTTTAAGATGAGTGGACTTCAACTCCCAGAATTCTGGGAGTTCAACTCCACTCATCTTAAAGTTGCCAAGGTTGAGAAACACTGACCTCATGGCATAGGAACAGGAAGGAAGACTAGAGTCCTTGGCACTTCAGCAGCTCAGTTAGGCATTCTTGAAAGCAAGGCTGATTTTTAACGTGCATAGGTCAGGGTTTTCAAACTGGGGGGTCACACAACTGGGGGGTTACAGGCAACTTTAGAGGAAGGGGGTGCACAATTTTAAAAAACCCAACGGGGTTTGTGTAAGCAAAGTGGGAGCATTGTCAAAATCCTCCTGGTTTGTTTGGACAAGCTGTAGCCAAACAAAGAAAGTAACACATGAAACTAGTTTTGAGAGATGGCTAAACCCCAGAATCTAGCTGTCTATCAAAACCATCTGTCAATCACCGCAGTTTATTTATTATTTAGTTTCTTGGGGGGGGTCACACAAATTTATTTATTTATTAAATTTGTAGGCTGCCCATCTCCCCCGGCATACAAATACATTGATCATATTAAAAGATCATGGTATTGAGACTCCCTGGCATAAATGATTACAATATTTTCTTGGAGAATCCAGATGATGAGCATCCTTGAGTCATCAACTCCTGTTTAAACTCTGTTTTGTCTGTTCTTGATCATCTCCTCACTGGAGATTTGTGTCACCTGATAGTGCTAACCAGGCATGGTTTTGGCAACAAATAATTGAACTATTTGTAGAGGTTTGCATATGCATCTTTTCATTTTTATGGGTTTTTTAAAATACTAAAATTCTGGAATTTCAAAATGCCAGACTGTCATATGGTAATTCAGGCTCTGTTGTTTTTTTTTACTTTTTAGATTTTTTTATCCCGCCTTTGTCATTTTTATAAATCATTCAAGGCAGCAAACATACCTAAAACTCCTTCCTCCTCCTATTTTCCCCACAACAACCACCTTGTGAGGTAAAATGGGCTGAGAGACTGGCCCAAAGTCACCCAGCCGGCTTTCATGCCTAAGATGGGACCAGAAGTAACTGTCTCCTGCTTTCTAGCCTGGAGCCTTAACCACTAGACCAAACTGGCTGTTCCGGTGATCTTTCTACTCTTTGTTTTCAGAACAGAAGAAAGATTCACCTATACCTGTATAGAGTCAAGCAATCTTCTGCAATCAAGCATCCTTTTTGCCCAGACCCTCTCACTGATATTGAGGGGAGGAAAAAGGCTTAAAATGATTTATCCCCCCCACCCCGCTCCACTGTGGCCAGAATGCTCCTTAAAAGCAATTAATTACAGTCTATGATGTCCCATGGAAGACAGTGCTATTTTGCTATATCAAAATGAACCATGCTAATAAGAGCAATGGAGGAAAAGCAATAATTAGCCAGCCAGAAATTGGCAATGAGGGGAAATGAAAGAGATGCTATTCAAAGGCATTTAAAAGGCAATTAATCACTAAGTTCCAGGCCTGGATTGACAGGAAGCCATAAACAGTCTGACTGCAAATTTTGGAAGAGGCATTTATGGATTGAAACTGTCTTCTGAGTAAACATGACAGGAGGATCTGGGTGAATGGGAAAGACATTGCTGAATGGTACAGTGCTATAATAAATGCTCTGAGGATTGCTATTAAATTTCACTTTCAGCTAACTGTGAAACAGAAGGATTTCAATAATACCAAAACGTTCCCATATAGAAGCAACTTTATTGCAGGGAAGAGCATCTAGGACCACAGCCTTATGGTCCTTATTTGGAGAGTAAGACCTGTGATTGGAACCAGCCCAAGACATTTTGGAGCATAGGGTAAAGGACCCAATTCTGCTTTTCTTCTCTGCCAAAAATAGAAGATGATTAAACGGCCAGTTGAGTCTTATTTCCAGCGATAGGCAAGTGTCTTCCATCAACAAGGAGGATAATATATTCTCCAATAAATAAATAGGTAGGTAGGCAGACAGACAGACAGACAGACAATCCCCACACTGCACAACATGCAAAAAATGAAAAGGGAGAAGAATCAGTTGCGTCCCTCTTTTTCTTGGGATGTGCCTCTGGTACTTTTATTGCTTATTTTTACAAACACTTTGTCTCATTCTTTGCATTTCCCATACAATGCTAAAATGAAGACTATTTTCACACCTGGCCTTGACTTTGCAATTTTAAACCCACTCAAGTGAACTTCATTTAACTCAAAAGGGAATTTATTTTAGAGTAGACACTGCATGATTGGAATCCTTTCGTCCCCATATGCAAATGACCTTTGAGACATGAATGTCCCCACAACATTCCTTCTTTACCAACCTGCATACAGTAAATGCATGGCAGGCCTGTGCATCATCCCAAATCAGTTCTTTCAACTTCTCCCTATTTCTTTGCCAATGGAATTGTAACTGCAAGCACAGGAAAAATCATGCGACTGGTGCATTTACTCATAATCAGCTGATTTCAGTGCTTTATAGTTGCAGTAGACATTACAGAAGATGGAATTTGGCTTCTCCTCTTCTACTGTGCATTGGAAGTATTGGCTGCATGCCACCAGTGCAGTCCCAAGAGGCCTTTCTACATTTGGGTCGGGTTGCAGCATCTAAAACAGACCCTTCTTTGCTGCCGACATGTATTTTTTGCACATAACATGAAAAATATTAAGGTCCTGCATTAAGACCCGTGCACAATAAATGTGAGACAGAAATCCTGGTGAGCCATTTAAAACCAAATGTTTGACTTGGCCCCTGCAGTTTTACATGTTTATTACAGGTCAATCTAAGGAAAACTGAATATAAGCATCCCGTGGGAAAACATTCTGCTGTAATCTCAGAAGGGGAGGTGTGAAATGGACTGTGTGGCTTGACTTGAATGCGGGCTTAGGTGCTGGCTGAAAGGTGATCCTGTCATGCGGCCTCATTCCAGGTGGCAGATTATCAAAATGGTTTGCTGGGTGTGGAAATAATCTAGAAGAAGCTCCTCAGCCCTGGCCCTCTCCAGATGCACTGGCTCTGCAGCTCCCAAAATTCCCAGACCAGCATGGGTTGAAGGGGTGACCCCTGGGGTTTAGAGATACAAATTTAAATAAACTATTGGGATTATCCATGGGTGCATAAGAAGGATCCTATGCATGCATGTATGAAATATAAACTTGATGTATTTATACCAATCAGTCTGTTTACTCATCTAACCTAGGACTGTTTAGGCCAGGGATCCCCAAACTCTTCAGCTCATTGACTCCTTCATGAAGTTTCAGATTGTTCAACCCAATACTACTTTAATAATAGTACTACGAATAATAATAATAATAATCCCCCAGTGAGGCACTAACTTAACATGGTTGCGGGGCTTGTGTGCTCCGAGGAGGATGAGAGCTATGCCAGAGATTCAACCATACTGGGCAGGTCTCATCAGAGGAGCCAGATAAAGAGTGCCTCTCCCATAAACAATATGGTGAGACTTAATTTACAGAAACCCATACTGGATCGGTTGTCACCTGGGTCAATAAAGACCATGCTAGGTGCTCTAGTTCCTGGACATCTGGTGACAAGTGGGCTATAGGACTCAGAACTGTTGGCTGAGCAACCAGGGCCAGCAGCTGCAGGACTACTGGAAGAAAAGTTGTTTACCCATTGCAAATATACAAAGACTGAAAACAAAGAAATAATGATCTGCTATTGCAAATCAAGTCCAACAAGAAGAGGATATCTGAAAAGAATGCACCAGTTCTGGAAAGAACAACGTCCAGAATCAGAAATAACAGAACAGAGATTAGCAGATCAACATCAGTTTATAAGATGAAATAAAGTATTCACAGAAGTAGAATTGGAAGAACTGCAAAGGTCTACTCAGGCAAAGAAATTGAAGTCTTGCCACAAGTAGCTCAGTCTGTAGAGGCAAACCAGGGGGAGTCAGCAGTAGAGGAAGCCAGCATAGCTATTGAATTGTTTTCATTCCCAAACCAGGCACCCTCTCTTCTGCCTTCTCCTGAGAAAGAACAAAGCCCTCTAACTAAAAAAACGAGGAATTGAAACAAAGAATAATTGTGCATCTAGAACAGCACAAAGACAACAGAATAAGGTTGCCTGCATTGCAACTTGTTACAAAGGAACAGCTAACACAAGTATTAAAAGATACCAATACTGTAATATCAAATATAAGCACCAGCTACTGCAAGAAACAAACCAACTGATGTACAGCATGGCTGCAGTTATAACAGAATACCTTGGATGCAAAATCAAACAAGAAAAAAAGCCAAACAGTGCACCACCAAAATGGAAGATCAGGTTGGAAAATAAGATCAGCATGCTAGGATCAGATGCAAGCAAGCTACAACAGATGAAAAAGAAGAAGCTGAAGAACAAGAAGAAGCTGAAGAACAAGAAGACCAAAGAATACCTGAACAAGAAATGTCAGCTAGAAACAAGGAAGATCAAGGAATCACTAGAAATAATGAAGCAGCAAATAACAGCCATAGCCAAGAAGATCAGCAGATACAAAGCTCAAATTGTGCACTATAGACAGAATTTATAATTTCAGTCAAATCAGAAATGTTTCTACCAATCCATCAATGGAGAGGCTGCAATGAACCAGTTAACACCTGACAAAGAAGAAACAATACAGTTCCAGGCACAGCTATGGGACAACCCAAAGAAATACAACAAGAATGTAGCTTGGATAAAGGAGGTGAATAAGAATAAAAAAGAAGCTGAAATGAAAGAACTTGTAATAACAGCAAAAATGGTGGAGAAAAGGACAAGGAAGATCAAGAATTGGTCAGCACCAGATGAAGATGAACTGCATGGTTTTTGGTTGAAAGATCTGATTAGTCTGCACCCACTCATTGCCAAGCAGTTTAACAACATACTACAAGGAGATGAAATTGAAGATTGGTTAACATCTGGCAAAATCTACCTGATAATGAAAGATCCAACAAAAGGGGCAGCACCAGGCAACTACAGACCAATTACCTGCTTGCCAACAACTTTCAAATTGCTAACTGATGTAGCTGATGCAGTCCAACAGCATCTAGTTGAAAGCAAGCTCCTTCCATCTGAACAGAAAGGAAACTACCCAGAGGGACAAAAGATCAGCTTTAATTGACAAGATGCTTTTGGAAAACTGTAAGAGAAGGAAGACCAACTTGAATGTAGCTTGGATTGATTACAAGAAGGCATTTGACTCCCTGCCACATGATTGGATAATCAAGTGCCTAGAAATAACAGGAGTCAATAGAAACATCAGAAGCTTTGTGTAAAGTTCAATGGCACAATGGAAGACACAGTTGCTGGTCAATGGTGATAGACTGGGAGAGGTTAATATCAAGAGAGGAATCTTTCAAGGAGACTCACTATCACCACTACTATTTGTCATTTCATTGATTCCTTTGTCAACAATATTGAGCAAGTCAGCCCATGGCTATCAAACATCAAAAGCATCTGCCAGGTTATCCCACATCCTTTACATGGACAATCTGAAGCTGTATGGAAAAACACTATCTGAAATGGAATCGCTGCTCAACACTATCCAAATATTCAGCCAAGATATTGCAATGTAGTTTGGATTGGACAAATGTGCCACCCTTACAACCAACAGGGGAAAAGTAGTGAAAACTGAAGGAATCAAGATGCCCTGTAGAAATAACATCAAGAGTCCGAATGAAGAAGATCACTACAAATGCCTGGGCATCCTTCAAGCTGACAACATCAAGCACACTGAAGTCAAGAAGAAGGTTAGTGAATACATGATGAGAGTTAAGACAATCTTAAAGTCCAAACTCAGTGGAGGAAATACCATCAAGGCAATTAACACCTGGGCAATTCCAGTCATTAGATACACAGCTGGAATAGTGGACAGGACTCAAGCAGAACTAGAAGCCCTGGATAGGAAGACAAGAAAAATAATGACAATGAATCATGCCCTTCATCCACACAGCAAAGTTGACAGACTCTACTTACCAAGGAGCATAGGTGGGCATGGAATGTTGCAAGTACACCAGAAGCTGAAGAAGAAAAAAGGGCATTGGAAGAATATCTGAAGGACAGTGAAGAAGATGCACTGAAGCTAGTACACCATGAAGGCTTACTGAATACTCAAGAGACCAAACTGGCCTACAAGAAAGATCAAATGAAGAACAGAAAACAGACACAGCAAGGCAAAGTACTACATGGCCAGTACACAAAAAAACTAGCAGGCAAAGCAAATAACAACAAGACCTGGCAATAGCTAAGAGCAGGAAAGTTGAAGAAAGAGACAGAGGGGCTAATTCTGGCTGCACAAGATCAACCCTTAAGAACAAATCCATACAAAGCCAGAATTGAGAAGACAGCAGCAGACAGCAAATGCCACCTCTGCAAAGAAGCTGAAGAAGCAGTGGACCACCTACTTAGCTGCTGCAAGAAGATCATATAGACTAACTACAAACAATGGCATGACAAAGTAGCAACAATGGTGCGTTGGAATATCTGCAAGAAATACCATTTGCCTGCACACAAGAACTGGTGGGGCCACAAAACAGATGAAGTAATAGAAAATGAAGCTAAAGTGCTCTGGGACTTTAGAAGTCAAACAGACAAGCACCTACCACACAACACCCCAGACTTAACAATTGTTGATAAGAAAGACAAGAAAGTCTGGATAGTGGACATTGCAGTACCTGGAGACAGCAGAATAGAAGAGAAAGAACTAGAGAAAAATCACAAAATATAAAGACCTGAAAATAGAAGTAGAACGACTGTGGCAAAAGAAAGCAAAGATAGTACCAATAGCAATAGGTGCCTTGGGTGCAATCCCAAAACATCTGGAGCACCACTTGAAGACCATCGGCCTTGAAAAAATCACCACCAGTCAATTGCAAAAGGCAGCTTTACTTGGAACAGCTTACATCCTGCGACAATACTTTTAATGCCATCAATCAACATCTGCCTATCCCACGTCCTTGGGAAGGATTTGATAGGTGGATGAAAATGCCAAATACAGTCTAAACGTCTGGCTGTGAGATTAATAATAATAATAATAACAACAACATCAACCTTTGATAGTCCCATCAACCCTTGGGGGTCAATATTGACCACTTTGGGGAACCCAGGGCTACACTGATGTCAGCTCTCTGATGTTTCAAACAATCTCATCCTTTTACCCTGGAGCTCACCCTCTGAACTGGAGATATGAGAAACAGGCTGAAAAGACCAACATTCTGCCACCCCAGTCAAACATCACATGGCAAGAACAAATCATGGTGAACTTTCGGCTCTTGCACTCACCTTCCCTCCTCTGGGACAGCCATGACTTCCCGTGTCACCCAAATCATCAGACATAATTATGGTGAACCTCAATAATTGCTACTGAAAATGGCTTGTTTAAACTAACCATCCCTATGCTTAACTGTACTTCCAGGTCCACTGTATGAAAAATAGAATCAAGAGCTTCTGTGCTTCTTCTTGTAGCTACCTTGGTAAATAGAGGGAAGCTGGGGACAGACAAACCCAAGGTCCACCGTAGTTTATCAAAGGGGACCAGATTGTTCCACCCATATCCTGCACTATGCAGGTATTTACTGTAGTGTACATTTGACCATGCCAAAAGGCTGCCTTCTGCCACTGAGCAAGAATCTGTCCACTGAAGAAGTCACAGATGGAGTCCAGGGTGTGTTACGATGTAGAAAAAATGAAACGGTACATCTTGAAAAGGGAAATTTTGCATGCCTCTGTGCGCAGACAGAGAGAGTACACATGAGTGGCTAGTGGGGTCTGTGGGCTTACTTTCATTTGTGAATATATGGTTTGAAATATAGAATGTATTTTAACTTTGTGGCATCCAGACTCTGGCACATTTGGAGGGGAGAAGGTGGGATAGTTTTCCTGTGCCCAGAATATTTTTCCTGTTTTATCTAGCAGAGAGAATGAAAGGGGTGCCTTCTTAAAATGCTGCTGCTTTTTCTCTGCTTTCAATCTCTTCCCTCTATAAGTGGGACCGCTAAGTGGAGAAAAACTTCTTCTCCGTTTAAACTGGCAGAAATGTTGTCGATTCCCACATGTCATTTCCAACCTTGGGAGTGAAACAAACCTCATCCATTAAGCATCCCACAAGAAAACATTTCCACACAGATCTATGTTGCAGTGGTGTGGCTCCCGTGGGTTCCAGGGCAGCAGGCATGAAATTTCCCTATATTGATTTGTGGAAAGACAAGCACTTTTTCGATCCTCTGCCCCAAGAGCCTTGAGATCCTTGATTTGGTTAAGATACAGCGAGCCAGGAGGTAGGAGCAGGAAAGACCTGCCTTGCGGGAGAAGCCAGAAAGATGAGGCAGAACAAAAGGAGGGTAAGTGAGCATGGAGCATTGACAGCTCTCCTTTGTAATGCATGTATGCCCTCTTAAACCAAGATGATGTTCAACCGGCTTTTGTTTCTGCATGTCTGGGCTATGCTGCCCTCGTGTGGTTACAGCCTAATTTAATAACAATCAGGCTTGGATAGATGCCATTAGAAATGATATCCAAGTGAGACAGGAGAGTATCTTTCTTTTTTAAGGAACTGCAAGAAGACGTAATCCAGGTCAGGTGGCAAACTTACTGCCCCTGAGTTTGGTTAACGTCAAACAGGTAAGGAAGGCTAGACCTGGTGAATATTTGGATGGGGGTCCTTTTCTAAAACAATGCAGCTTCAAAATGGGAGGGTCATCTTACATTTTCGAAGAATATGGTAATGGAAGCAGATGAATTTTCTTCTGCCTAGTCTTTCTTCTGGGTGGGGTGTGTGGATGCTTAAGTTCAGGGTCCCCTTCCTTCTGTATAATATGACTTTAGCTTTGGTCACACCCATCCTAAGAAATAAAGAGTTGTGTCACACACAACAAACATAACTCTACCCAAATGCAAAAAGGGGCAGCCCAAATGCAGATCGCACGCCCACACTCACACACAAATATATCCATCCCGATTTGTACTCCTTAATCTGATGGTGTAACGGAGCACAGATATGCATAAACCACCAGCTTGTGGTGGATTGGCCCCACTGGTTCCCACAAGGGGTCTTTAACACTCCGTCCACAGTCCTACGGCACCCTCCCTGTGTCTCCTGGGAAGCCACACCACTTTTCCCCAGGGACACCCCTCTGTGCCCTGGCTTGGTCAAGAGCAGACAAGTGGCGGTCCTCCTTTCTTCAGGAGCCTGATGGAATGGGAAGGACACGTGCAGCAGGCTGGTCCTTCTCCCCAGAATAAGCCTCACTGATTCATTACTATGTACATCAAGGTTAAAGAACTAGAAGAAAGTTGAAAGGCACAAAAGGGAAAAAAAGGGAGGGGGAAGAAGAGAAGAAATGAACAATGACTGCTGAAGAGGTTGATTTGAGCCTGCTACTCCCATAGCCAGGTTCTCTCTCTCTCTCTCTCTCACACACACACACAAAGCAAAATCCCACAGTTCAAATCATAATCCTAAAATAAAATTCGAATTTGCATCTAACTTTCACTAGTCCTTATCTTTCTGTATAGTTTTGTGATCTCCAAGTCAGCTACCAATGGGTTGAGGCTTCTTTTCTAACCTAGCTTTCAACCAGAGGAGCTCTGATGGGAATAAAGGCAAAAGCAAAAATGGAGTTGTCCTCTTTTATTTTTAAAAGCCCACCTGGGAGAGGAAACTTCCAGCTCCTGATTGGCTCCTCAGAAATAGATTTTCATGAGTTCTGGGGGTCTCTACCCATTTATTTGGATCGATCGGTCCAGGTTTTATTTTAACTCTTCCAGTTCTGGAACCTCTTAGAATGGGATTCCCTGCCATTCATTGCAGGTAGTGTATTAAGGCCTTTCCCAGAGGCCTTCCTCTGAATCTTGACAATGAGATGTGACCAAGGCTTTACCTCTCTTGGAATATAAAACATTAACCAGATACATTTCACTTGCTCAGAATTTTTTCAGATCTGTCATTACTGGTTATTTACAGATTCATTTGCATTTTAATGTAATGAAATTCTTGTTGGGCACTCATTTCTTGGAAAGGCAGTTTGCATAATTTAATCAGCCAATCAATTAATTAGATAGAAGCGACTCACATCAGTGAAAAACCTTGCATACAGGATGATCAGAAATAACCAGTAAAGAAAACAGCTTTAACCAGTTATGTATCCTAACAGCGAGAGCATCTTAGAGATACCTGGTTATGTTACAGATTAGTATGTTCTGATAGAAAGTTTGTAAGATGTGAAATGATACCTGGATCGTCATCAATATAGATACCTGCATTGAAGGACTGACTATGCTTAAAAAAGGTAACTTTTGGCTTCCTTGGGATCAGAAGGACAATTGAAGAGCCTGGTTTTCCTGTATACTATTTGTCCATATTTGGAGAGATGGTGGAATATTTTGTGCAAAGCAGGATTCACATCTTGGGCTAGTATGATTTTGTCAGAGTGTTGATGGTATGTAAAACCATGATTTATGGCTTAACATGATGAGTGAACCTGGACAGATCTGGTTTTATTCATCATGGTTATAATATGGCTTAGTGCAATGGATGAACCCAATGTGTAGGTATGGGAAAATTCTAGAGGGATATCAGCATATAGTCAGAATATATCATACCACAGTCAATGTGAGGGGTTTTTTTTCTGAATGAAAAAACGGTGGTATTACTTCACAATTTTTCAATATCCAAAAATTGCTAATATTCTTCCAAGAAGCGTGGCTGTGTTTAACATTTTACACAGTAGATGGCGCATGTCTTCCTCCTTTCTAGTAGTGCTGATGAAGGCAGACTTCAGACTTCTGAGGTTTTTGTTGCATTTTATGGAAAGGGGGGAGAGGAGCAAAAAACAACCACTTAGAAGGAAATAATTCTTGAGCCTAGGAATTCGTTCTGAGTCCCAGAACTCAAGCAGTTCACAGAGCAAAAATATGCTCCTAGTTATCCTGTAGCACTTGGTAGAGCAACCATGGAGGCCTTGGAAAAGATATTCAGATGCCAGGATGTGTCTATACCTACAAAGATCAGAATCATGCAAGCCACGGCATTCCCTGTGACACTCTGTGGAAGCGAAAGTTGGACTTTGAAGAAGCAGGATAGGAAGAGTATTGATGCTTTTGAACTTTGGTGTTGGAGAAGACTCCTGAGAATACCGTGAGCAGCGGAGAAAACAAACTGATGGATCATCAAACAAATCAACCCAGAGTTCTCACTCAAGGCACAAATGATGAGGCTCAAGTTATCCTACTTCGGACACATTATGCAAAATCTTAGCTCTCTGGAGAAGCCTCTAATGCTGGGAAAGGTGAAAGGAAACAGAAGAAGAGAACAACCAAGGTGGATGGACTCAGTTACAGTAGCTACGGGTGCACCGTTGGAAGACTTGAAGGACCAAGTTAGGGACAGATTGTCCTGGAGAAAATCTATTTATGTGGTCACTAAGAGTCAACACTGATTTGATGGCACATAATCAATAATCAATATCCTGCTATTTCAGGCAGCAGCAATATATGGGGGGGGGCGGGGAGAACCATTTGTTACTATTATTGTTAAAGATTTTGACGTCAGAAATTTCAGACAATAGATTGCTAATCATACAGAAACATGACCAGGTGATCCAATTCTACCTTCTATGCATCTATTGTACTACAATGTTTTAAAATGAACTGAATCTGGTAATCTGAATCTGGTAATTTTCGAGTAATGATGGTACTTGTATATGTTTATACCAGTTCAGGGCAGAGAGCTTGATTAATAGGTCACCCGAATACACAGCTGTTATAAGAGAAAAAAAAAAAGAGGTAATTTTCATGCTTGACATCTTTAGGAAGGGGACTAACAATGAACAAGTCAATGTAGAAATGCCTTTAGGGCAATCTATGGCAAGTCTGTGTTGGAAGCCCTGCTCACAGGCACCTCACCAGGAAAGGGTTATTGTGGAGCTGGAAAAGAAGCCAGACAGGCCAACCCACATTATGACGGGCTGGAGAAGGTTCTCTGCGTTGAAAAGCTACAGCAATTAGGAACTGTTTGTTTGAAGAGAAAAGAGCTAGAGGAAGAGATGAAAGAAGTCCAACATTCAGGCATAAGAGGGGTCTATTACACCATCAGTGAAGATGGAAGATAGATGGAGTGTTCCTTTCTCATTCTGTCTGTGACCAATTCATGGACGGCTGGGCTATCAATAGCTACCACAATGGGTCCTGGATTAAAAACAGTGAACCACATGTACCAGCTGCTGAGGAGCGAGTGTGGAAGGAGACCACTGCTCTCCTGGCCACGCCTGTGAGCTGGCTGAGTACATCTGGGGCACACATGCTGCTGGGCTGAATGAGCAGTTGGCCTGATGCAGTGGGGCTCTTCTTTTACCAGATGTGGTGAGCAAGTGAGGAATATCCTGTGTTTGTAGACCCAGGAAATGTTTGAGTTATGGAAGCTGTTTAAAAATAAATTGAAAATCCATTCTCAATTCCATTTTTTTTCATTTGAATTAGTGAAAACATTATGTTTTTCTCCCACGTGTCCTCAGATTTACTGGGTAAACATGCCTTAGCACTACACATGTTGAGAATAGGTCCTTCCTTCCTTCCTTCCTTCCTTCCTTCCTTCCTTCCTTCCTTCCTTCCTTCCTTCCTTCCTTCCTTCCTTCCTTCCTTCCTTCCTTCCAAAAAAACCCATTCGCCAGGGTGTATTTGCACCATAGTTTGCAAGCGGGTAAACACTGCCATGCTAATACATCTATTGTCACATGATTCCCTTCTCAGATGCAAAGAAGGAGCATTACATAGAAATCCTCACTGCTGTGGGGATGGGAAAGAGCAGGGATAGGAAACAGGAATGGTGAAAGGAAAGGCACAAGGCTAAATTACCTTAGACAGTGACCATAAACCAAACAATGGTTAGGTATGACTTGGTTTGTGAAGTTACTATAATAGTTTTTCCCATCAAAGTAATAGTGACCAAGACATCTTTAAAATGAGGTGTTGAGCTGCATCTGCTGCCAAAAAGAAAAACTAAAAAAGAGCCCTGTCTTCTCTAAACCCAAAGGTGGTGATAGTCTAGGACAGGGTTTCTTAGCTCAGCAAGTTTAAGATGTGTGGACTTCAATACTGGCCAGGGAATTCTGGGAGTTGAAGTCCACTCACCTTAAACTTGCTGAGGTTGAGAAACACCAGTCTAGGAGGTGGGAGACGATGGAAGAAAGAATAACAGATTTCCATTCAACTTTAATCAGACCCAAGGACATCTCCTCACTGTCACAGGAAAAGCTGGGTGGGAGTTTCCAAGCAGGAATTCCACAAGATCCCACAGGAAACCAGGCAGGAAAAGAAGCTTAAAGGAGCCTGGAGTGCCCCAAGTGAGTCTCAGACACGTGGCCCTTTACATCTTTCAGGATCACGGACATCCAAAGAGGCCTCTCCTCTCTTCTCTTCTGAAAATTGGCCAGTTGCAGATTCCTTGCTGAATTCCACACTGCAGGACAAGATCTATGGGGAGGGAGAAATTAGGCTTAGGTCAGATGACATCATCCACTCTGATAAGCAGTTATAAAGTAAGGAAAAATCTTCATTGATTGTGATTATATGAATACACTGATATTGTTTTCTTGGCAAAATACAACATGGATTGTCTTCGTTTTCTTCCAGGAGGCTTCCCCCCCCCCCCAATTTTCCAGTCCACCCCATAGACATGAGCTTCTCTAGTTGCCTCCTACCCAAGGTCCAACTCTGCTTAGCTTTTAAACTCTAGCCGAGGTCACCCATCCAGCAGGGCTATTTATAAACTCTTTCTGTGCTATTGGCTGAGAGGCTGTGACATCATGGAAAGTTAAAATCCCATCTCACTTTCTGCTATAAATCTTTCACATACGCACATTCACAAACCCACAGGAACAGATGTGAATAGATAGTGGTGGTTATCTCAGTGCCTAAAGAAGTGCTGCCTGCTGATTTCTGCAAGTCAGCTTGCTGGGAAAAGCACACAGATAGAGGACGGGACAGGTTTTTGAATTAGAAGCCCAAAGAGGCTTTGCGGCACCTGGGAGCAGGTGTGTGGCCCCGAGGCTGCCAGAATAATAATACGCACCTGATCGTGCAAACACCGCCGTGACATGCTGAGGCAAACACAGGAGTCACAGCACTGGCAGGATTAGGTCATCATACCCATCTTGTCATCTGACCCTGTGCCCTCCCGCGCACGGGGCAGGCCTGCAGCACTCCGCAGCCACTCCTGAAGCCAAACCCGGCTTCTCCTACTAGGGCTTGTGCTGCGGCTCTGGAAGGCAGCCAGCCGAAGAGCCCAGGAAAAGTGGCAGCTGCTGAAAGGCGCGGTGTGAAGACCCCCTGGGCTTCAGAGTACCTTTCAGCCTTTGAACTCAAAGCTCCACATAGTCTGGCAAGAGAAGAACTCAAGGTTTGGGGGTGGGGGGGGCAGGTCCTGGTCAGCAGAAGATGCTGTTGAAATTGCTTGAGGGGAAGGCATTAGAAAAGACAACCCAGATAAGAAGAGTTTCCACGTCAAGCCACCGGGTCTGCTCCCACTGGAATTCTTTATCCTTGACACCTGCAGGGCAGGTAAAATTCATCTGGTGAAGCTTTTCCCATTGGTGTGTTAATATGCTGGGTGAAGCTTCCATACTGCATTCCTGAATGTCATGCTGCGGTTAGCCTGAGGCTGCCCCTGGCAGCCATCAAAGAAAAGAATTAGAACTTCCACGTTTCATCAGTGGTTCCAGCCGAACGCTTTGGCCTCTGGTTAGAACAGGAGACCTGGAAGGCTGGGCCTTTGCCCCTCTTTTTCCAATAGAGCCCCACGGCTGAGGTGCCCCCGGGCTGCTGGCAGCGGAATGCTCTTGGCCATTCTTTCCACCTGCCCCCATGCCTGGCACGCTATTGCAAATTGAGCAAAAGGGCCTCAGCCCCCTGAGCCTTCTGGCCTGTCACGATAAGTTTGCATCTCCGGATTGCTTTCTTAGTGTCAGCAAAAACTCAAGCTCCCGGAATGTAGTTGTTGCTTTAGCTCTAGCCAGCTGCTTGAATGCCAGGTGGGAAAGGCCCGGAAGCAGCACATGGATTTCTGCGGGCACCATCCAGAGGCACAGATACAGATGCAAACAAAAGCCCTGCCAATCAAAGGCACCAGGAGAAGCCTTCGGGATAACAATGGGAGGGGGGTCATTTTACCAGCAGAACGGCTAGATGATATTTTCTCTTGTGTCAGCCCTGCTGAGATTCTTTTCTATAATCCTGTGATTCAGAGCTCCTTGCCAGTTTTAGGCTAATACAGAGGACCTCTCTTGCAGTGAGGTTCACATCTCATAGTGAACTGTGATTGCTAAGTTCACCTATAGGGCTTAGCCACAAATCACAGTTTACAAACTCTGGTGACTGGATTCACACAACACCCGAGCCAACATCAAGCACGCTACATTTTGGGTTAGCATACATATGATCCTCCCAGTAAGGAGCAGAAGATTCTTGAGAAGGGGTCAAAATGCTGGGCGTGATTACTTCCAGCTGACAGCGAGGTTAATTTCCTCCCAAGAATTTGTTTTAGCAGTGTTCATAAATGCCCTGAACCAAAACTCAGCCAATCGCATTGGATCATAGCATGTTATACAAACCCAGCCCATGGAATCAGTTTGTCATGTGCAACCAGAACCTTGGATTAATTAAGTAAAACATCTGAAAGGTCACGATTTCCCCACTGGCTATAAGAACCTGCTAAAGTGTGATTATTTAGAGAGGTTTTTGAGTTTTCCAGAACTTTTCAGGCTAGAGCCAGGAGGCAAATACAGAAAACAGGGCACGTTGCTGAAGCTCCCAACTCTGCAGTTGTAAGTTTATTAAAATCGCAAAGCTCTTAATTTGTTATCTGTACCAATCTTTTAATGAGAGTCGAACATAGTTGGTTCAGCAGTAGAGGAGGCCCTAGGCCTCCATCTCAAGGGAAAAGTAGGGACTGCCATGAAAACTACATGGACTCGTCCAGGCAGTCGCTGCAGAATCGGTCACGATTGAGTGCGGATAAAAAAAAACAAAAAACAGGTTTTCTCAGCAGTACGCGTGCTGAAAGTTGATGTGACTTCCTGGACAGCCACTCTACTCACCAGAAGTTAGAGTTTTCTATATCTCGTTCCTGTCATCTAGCAGTTGCTGGGAATTTGCAGCCCCGTTGCAGTAGATCAAAATTTAACTATCCTTTTAATTTCCCAGAATGAAACACAGAGGAGGTATATTCCAGGTATCAGCCTCAGCTGAGTGTGCACATGGGTAGGTAATGTGAGCAAGGCCAAAGAGGACCCCTTCCGTAGTCAAGTCAGAGAACGTTGTTTGCCATAAAGCAAGTCGATATCGCGCATCCCTCTGCCCCTGATGTTTTACACAGTCCCTACCCCACCTCCTTACTCAGGTGGCTTTGGGCACCAGAGGAAATCAGCTACAATCCCTGAAAGCTGACTAGATTATAATAAATGACTTGTTAGTTTTTCATGCCTGTTTTTGCTGCAGCTGCTTAATACGGCTACCTCTTTGGAAAATATGTAGAGTGGGGGATTTATTGCTTGCCAGATTGTGCTGAACTGCAGTTCCGAATGTGCCTTGCTGCTGGCTGTGCTGCCTGGGACTGATGGGCGCTGCCGTTTGGAAACATGGAGAAAGCCTCATAGTGCCCATGGAATTATCACTTTGTTTCCGAGACTGGGAATGCAATCTGCGTAAGGTTCCCTCAAGGAAAGACGTTCCACTTTAACAATTTTCCTCAAGACTGCATCAGTGAATTGGTGGCTTCAGAGTGGACCTCCTCACTGTTCTAATAGGATTTGTAGTTGTCCATAATCTTCTTTGTGGATTGGGACAGGGCAGGGAAGGACATAGTGAGAAATGGTGCAAGAAATTGGTCAACAGCTGGGTTTATATTGCATCTTGCACATTAAGCTCCTCCCAGTCAGGGATCTCTCTAGTTGCGTAGACTTGGCTCCTGATATGCTTCCGGGTGCGGTCAAGATGCTGGTCATCACTCTTAAAGCCCTGCATTGCATGGAGCCAGATTACCCAGGGCACTGTCTGTCTCCAGGGGTTTCTGCCCATTCCACCAGATCCAACAAGGTGGGCATGCACCAGGTCCCTTCTAATAAACAGTGCCATTATGAGGGACCAAGGAGGGGTCACTTCTCTGTTGCAGACCATACCCTATGGGACAGCCTCACCCCTGAGATCTGGAGGGAACCACCCTCTTGGTCTTCCGGAAGGCTGCTAAAACCTTTTCCCCATGCATTAGGGCCAGGATGTTAGGGGAACCTAACTAATATACTTGTGAATGTTTTCCGGCATTGCTATATAATGCCTCAGTTTTCCTTTTTTGCATTGGATTATTTTAATTGGTTATGGGATTTTTATAATTGGCTTTGTATGGATTGTTTGCTGCCATTATCTACTTAAGATGGCCAGCCTTACACATTTTTTACATAAATAAATAAATAAATTCCCAGAACTCAGGATGGTTGCTTCTCATGGCAGAGAGCACTCAGGTTGAGGAAGTTTGCTTTGTTGTTCTCTAGTATGACTATTATATCTCCGTTGCAAAATCTGGGTGACCCCTAGGTGGTGGTAAATGGTTACAGTTTTCTGTGTCACTTTGCTGTGCACATCTAGTGGTTGTTCAGAGTGTTGCAGCCAATAGATAAATAGCAGCCCTATACATAATGAAATTTGTTTGGCTTTAACTTAGCGTTCTACAGGTAGTCCTCGGTTAATGACGGTAGTTGGGACCAGAATTTCCGGTCTCAACTTGCTTTATGGCAAACAACGTTCTCTGACTTGACTATGGAAGAGGTCTGCTTTGGCATTGCTCACATTACCTACCCATATGCCCACTCAACTAAAGCTGATACATGAAAGATCATTTCTACACACTAAATGTGATATAACGTGACTGCCCTGCTTAGCAATGGAAATTCTTGCACTTCCAGTTGCCATTGTTAAGTGAATCAACGCAGGTTGTTAGGTGACTATATCATGTGGTCACTATTTGTGACCTCCTGCTGGCTTCCCCGTTGACTTTGCTTGTAGGAAGCCAGCAAAGAAGATTGCAAATGATGATCACATGACCATGGGTCGCTGTGACGTCATAATTGCGAGCTGGGCACCGAATGCCCAGATCACAATCACATGACCACAGGAATGCTGCAACTGATGTAAGTACGAGGACCAGTTGTAAGTACTGTTCATTCAGCACCATCATAAGTTCGAACAGTCACTGAATGTTTAACAATGAGGACCACCTGTATGTGAATTCAGCTATTCTGGGCTGTAAGGCTCCCTCAAGCCAAGCTTGGTTCCTGATGACTACATATATCCATTCCTTGGCAAAATGATGGATGTGCTTCTGCTCATTCTGAGATTTTTTTTTTTCAATTTTCCCAGTCTAGTCCTCGGATTTCCTTGTGGTTTCCCACCCAATTACTAATCAGGTCTGACCCTGCTTCGTTTTTCTGAGATCAATCAAGACAGGCCAATGCTGCTTCTGGATGCAGTGTATAATCAGAATCAATAGTATTATGTGTGAACCAGGCTGTTCACAGGTACCAATAGAGGTGAATATCTGTAGCTCAGGGTTGAACTGCGGAGTCCTTGGGGTTCTCTGAGATTGGTTCTTTTCTTGCAAACGTTTCATTACCCGGCTAGGTAACATCTTCAGTGCTAGAATGGGCTGGGATTTGCTCTCTATTTATGTGCTGTGGCCTGCCTTGCCAGTGCTGGTGGGGGTGGGGGTTTTGTTTTGCTCCTCTGGTAGTTCTTTGATTGGCATATGTTTGCTGCTTGATTGTGGGCCTGGTGGTAACCTTTGCTTACCTGGGTGATGACTGCTGGTGAGGCGATCTTCTGGTCTTTTGTCTCTTTTGAATGGTATGTAGATACTCTTTATGTGTCTGTTAATTGCTGCCTTGTCTGAATACAAGGCTTCCAAGGATTCTCTTGCATATTTGGATTTAGCTTGGTCTAAAATACTGAGAGTTTCCCAGTTAAAATTGTGGTTGAGTCTGTCCATGTGTTGTGAGATTAAGGAGTTTTCATCATGTCTTCTGACTGCTAGTTGGTGCTCGTGGATGCGCTCTGCTAGTCTTCTGCCTGTTTGTCCTACGTAGTGGTTGTTGCAGTCCTTACACTGTATGTTGTAGATGACTCCTGCTTTTTCTTGTTGGGCTACTGGGTCTTTTGGTTTACTTAGGGTATTTTGGAGGGCTTTCGTTGGTTTGTGTGCCACGGAGATGCCATGTGGTTGTAATAGTCTGTTGGTGGTTTCTGAGACATTTCTGATGTATGGCAGTGTGATCCTTTTCATAGTTTGTGTTGGTTGTGCTGTAGTGGGTTGAGTGGTCAGGCACTTTTTGATAAAGTTGCGTGGATATCCATTTTGTTGGAAGATGTTGTATAGGTGGTCTGTTTCCTTTTTCTGCTGTTCTGGGTTGCTGCAATGCGTTCGTGCTCGTCTGAATAATATTCTTACATAGCTCCTCTTGTGGGAAGTTGGGTTGTTGCTTTGGTAATGGAGTACTTGATTGGTGTGGGTTGTCTTCCGATGAACTTGGGTTTCTAATTTCCTGTTCTTTCCTCTGCTGATGAGGATATCCAGGAAGGGTAGCGTGTTGCTGTTTTCTCCCTCTCTGGTGAATTTTATTCCTTTGAAGATGCTGTTAATGGTTTCATGTGTCTTCTCTAGTTGTTTCTTTTTTATAATAACAAATGTGTCATCTACATACCGGATCCATACTTTAGGTTGTATGTGGGGATATGTTACATACGTATGTACGTTACAGCTTGTTTCACAATCTGTTTAGCACAATATGTGAATGGGTTATTGGGAAGTTGTGCTTCTCTTAAGAGCCTCTCCTCTCTTTACATCCCCATTAGCTGGGCAAAGAAACTGCCATGTGCCATGCACAGGTAATACTTGTATATTTGAACTTGGGCAGTGGGAAGAAATGGGAAGTTCTCCAAGCTATTTTTCCATCCCCCCCCCCCACTTTATTTAGACTAGCTGATGTCAGCTCACTCACACCCCCAATGCCAAGCTGCCCATGGCGTCATTGCAGTTCCTGCTTCGGTTACCACTTCCTCTTCCATCCATTCAAGATGTGTTTCTCATCTAGATCTGACCCCTACAGTTCTTCTTTTGAAAAGCTGTCTTATTGCACCAGTCCAGTTTAGCAGACCCGCCAGGGAGCATCCAGCCACAGTAAAAACAAAAGCACGCCGGACACTGAAATCTGACCTTAAACGCTCAAGTCAAGCTCTCATACAAGAGGCTGCTGTTGCCAATTTGTGGGACAAAGTAATGCCACCAGGTAGAGGGGGTGTGTGTGAGGAGGAGGACCATGGCCCCCGAACCATTTGATAGCCCCCAGAGTTTGCTCTTACTGTACCCCCAAATTACAGTTTCCTGTTATTTTGAGGCAGATGACTTAAAATTTGAATGTGAGCTTAACATAGGCTGACATTATAAATAAGTAAAGAGAGAAACACACCCAGTCCAGGAAAGCATATCCTGCCCTACCCATGGTGCAGAACCACCTAAAAAAAAACCCCTTGGCCATCAAGAGATTGCCAGCCCCTGAGGGGGAAAAAACTGCGGTTAACAAACTTTTAACATTGGAGAGAAGTTTGCTAATTGCAGGGCCTGGATGGGGTACCCAAGATACAGAGCACCATACTTAGTTAACAATAGTTAAAGGGCAGACTTGAATGTCTGCATGGCACACGACGATATCTTTTTTCTTTTCTTTCATCCGGGCTGTGCTTTCTACACATGGAGTTATGCGTGTTTGCATACATAATTCCAAAAGCGCACACCTTTCTAAATACAGTAGATCGCATTCCTATTAGTCATCGCTGGCCACTCACATTTGGTGACGCAGCTTCCAAGGAGCCAAAAGACAATTGATAATTATATCATTATGCTGGATCTATGACAAACAAACCATCGCAGAATACATTTGTTCATGGACGTAATTCTATGTATTTCACTTTTTTCTGCCTAGACTTTGATGATGATAGGAGTGCCTGGGCAGTCTTTCATCTGGTGTGAGGGGATAATGGGAATTGTAAAGTGAGACATTTGGAGGTCAGCAGGTTGAAGAGAATAAGGAGCAAGTCGATTAAATTAATTTCCTCCCTTCTATTCCTTGTTTCCGTGCCAAACCAACAGTAGAAGCTTATGTCTGACATAATAAGCATTAATTACACCCTAATTTAAAGTCCAGATTCAGCAAGATCTCCCATCTACGTTTTTCAGATATGTATCCTCATATTGGGGGATAAGTATATAATTGTATGGCAACCTGTGTACTGAAACATATTTAGTTACTTTGGCTCTTTTCTCTCAGCTGTTACTTTCCCCCAACACAGCTGTTAAAATCCTTTTAAATAAAGAGGCAACAGAACCTCCCCTGCCCCAAGTCCGAATTTTCTGAGACTGAGAAGCACCCCACAGTTGTACTTCCTTCTCAGTATTGAGGACAAATTCTCTTGTGCATCTACTCGATATGTTACAGAAACTGAGCGATTAAAATGAAGTCTAAGAACAAGATGTCCATTCTGCTTGTCTGTTTCCGATGTGAAAAGGTCACAGAGTTTCCTTAAGTTCCGTCAGCAGTTCTGTATAACTTTCATAGCAAAACCAGAAAAGAGAAGCAAAGGAGAACACATATTGCATCATGTCCTGGGGAAGCAACATTTGGAAAGGTACCAACTTTTGTAGAGCAGGGTACAGCGGTCCATGGAATATGTCCCATGATTCCTTCCCTCCTTGGTATGCTGGAATGCACATGTCCGATCAAAGGTCACCAATCTCTTCTTCTTCAGCCAGAGGTGATAATCCACCCTGGGCACAAGGATGGACTAGAGATAATACAAGTAGTAGCGACTGAGATGGAAGCTGTATTGCAAACATTAATACCAATCTAATATCCCACCTTTTTTCTTTTCTAATACATCATCAGTTGAAGCTCAATGATAATCTCATCTCAGAATTTGGCAAAGCAGTAGCTTTGTTTTTAAATAGATGTATGCATTTTCCAATTTCTCTGGCACGGCTCCTCCTAGGGGGACAACAGGGTTCTTGAGGCCAAGATGAGATAAACCTTTGAAAGAATTCATTATATCATATAAAGTGAATTCACTGTGCTTTTGTGTAAGCAATACATTCCTGGCTGAGAATTTTTGTAAATTTGGTAAGAATGGTTTGAAGGATCTTTATGTATACTTTCCAGAATTTCAGAAAGAAGGAATTATAAAGGTAGGGGAACTATAATAATAAATCATTTAGGATATTTCACCAAGAACATAGCATTTAGATGTCAACCAGTAATATTCTGAATTATCTTCAACTTCTCCAAAAGGTTTGAAAAGCCTAATGCAAGCCTTAAACCACAGAACAAGCCCAGTTTACTAAAGAGTTTGTTGCTTTGAGCAACAAAAGTTGCAGCAATATCTTTATGTCAGAGATTAGGAACCTCTAATCTTCCCCATGCTTTCAGCCCCAGTCTGATGAAGTTCCCAACCCTGTGGCTGTAACTCTTACACATGAGTGATGAGCTGCTATTAGCCCAAGAAGATAAATGGATCCCAATGGCACCAGACAGGAGGCTTCCCTCCTGGAGCTAATCGTTTTGTGAGGGAATTTTGGTTAGAATGGAAGCACAGTTGGAAAGGAATAAACCATAGTTATACGTTTCTCTTTCTTTCTGCACATTTTGTCTGTGCAATTAGCTGATAGCAATTGATTAATGCAAATAGGCTTAATATTGGTACAGCAATGTTGGGCGATATTATAAAACTTCCTTTAGAAATTCTCTCAGGTTGTGGACTTCAGGTGAGGATTAATGGTTAACTAGATATCTCTGAAGGAGCGGAGATGGCATTGTGGTGAAACTGGTGGCAGGAGGTGATTTCTGGACAGCTTAAATCTCTCCGGATAAAGGAGAGATTGTGAGATCGCCCCGCTTGCACTCTGGACAGCTGCTCTTCGGGAGTAAACTGCAGGAACTCAGGTTTCTGTAGTCAGCTTGTTGAGTTGAGCAGCTGGGAGTTGAGGGAATTCCACCAAGCTCACAGCTGCAATGTAGCCTATATGGACATAAAGTTCCGCTGAGCCTCATTTCTTAATCACTTTTGGAAGTTGCCGCTTAATTGCTTTTCAGCTATTAAGAACCTTCTGATCAACAAATCTTGTAATACATGCCAAGTGAGTTTCCTTTAACTCTTAGCGAAAGAAGTTTTAAAGAATAAGTTTAAGGACAAAAAGGATTTTTTTTTTTTTTGGAGTAAACAGCAAAGAAGTTGATTCTGGAAAGTTATAAATGGACTAAGGGTCCAGATGGATTTGAAATAAGATTTTGAAATTAATCATAAGAATCCTTCCTATGGGAAAATGATGTGGTTTTGAATTTTTAAAAGAAAATATGATAGGATGGGAATTTGAATGTTGGACACTAGAGGGAACCAGAAGAAACTAAAGATTACAATTAAAGGAGAAGAACACTTAATTTTGATTTACTAACAGAGGAAAAGAGCAAAATGTGTTAACATTGGATGTATTGGAGGATATTTGTGAACAATGGACCCAGAAGTTAATCTCAAGAGTGTCTGCCTCTATAGATAGACTGTTTTTAAAAGATGTTTTGGAAGAGGAACAACAAGCTTTACCAGACAAGACTGAGATTGATCTGAAAGTGGATTTAAAAATGACAAGTTACAAGAACAGTATGGAAAAAGATGCTACACCAGATATACAAATAAAACCAGCTGATGTCTTAATAATTAAAAGGGACATACAAATGGCAAACCAAAAGAACGACTTGGATAACTTTCTTATATTGGATTTACAAGAGTCCTATTAAAGTTCTGAAGGATTTTGTGAGAAGAGACAAAGAAAAAAGGAAAAGGAATCAAGCTCTAGGACATCATTTGAAGGGATTAAAGATCAAGATTGTTAAAAGTAAAAGGAAGGAATTTAAAGTGGATTTATTTGATCAAGGTTAAAATAGATATGTTGTTATCTCTGGTAACCCTTAATGGACTTTTATTGACCAAGACTGAGTGACGAGGCTTTATGGATTTGTTTATAGATAAGAGATGAGATGTAAAAGTAAAAGGAAGGAATATAAAGTGGGTTTATTTGATCAAGGTTAAAATAAATATGTTGTTATTTTTGGTAACCCGTAATGGACTTTTGCTGATTAGGACTGAATGACAAGGTTTTAAGGATCTGTTTATAGATAAGAGATGAGATATGGGATGAAGAGATCATTTGTTGTATTTTAAGAGAAGGTGATAAGTTGTTGAAATTGTTTATACTTGTGACAAAGGAGGAAGTCCCTTCTTTATATATTTCTTTTTTTTTTCTTTGCTATATTTCTATTTTTTCTTTTCTACTTTTGATTTTATATTTTTCTTTTTTTCCTATTCTTTTATTTTTTGTAGTTGATATTATTTTTAAACCGTATAACTGTAATTCATAAAATTATTACAAAAAAAAAAGAAATTATTTCAGGTTGTCACTAACAACATTAACAATGTAGTGCAGTGTTTCTCACCTTGACAACTTGAAGATGCAGGGACCTCAACTTCCAAATAAAGTTGTTGCAAATTTGAATGATGATGAGCCAGGAAACAAAACAGGAGAGGAAGCTATAAAATAGGCTTAATACAGGTTTTAAAAATCCACCAAATAAAATTTGTTTTGCAATTAATACTTTTTTTTTTTTAATCCATACAGTCGTGTCCGATTCTCAGAGATTGCCTGGACAAGTCCCTGCAGTGTTCCTGGCAAGGTTTTGGAAGCGGTTTGCCCTTGTCTCCTTCCCAGGGCTAAGAGAGAGTGACTGGCCCAAGGTCACCCAGCTGGCTTTGTGCCTAGGCAGGACTAGAACTCTTGGTCTCCTGGTTTCTACCCCAGTATCTTTAACCACTTCACCAAACTGGTTCTCTAATACGTATCACATCAGATTGTTAAAACTAGCATAATACAGCTTGCATTATTTAATACATATCACATCAAGAACTAATTTAAATAATGCGAACTGTATTATGCTGGTTTTATCAATCTGATGCACTAGAACTGTAATCATAATGCATATTACCGGTATATTGCACTTCAAGAATGTTTGTCACTAATGATGTTTGTCACCAAAAATTGTTTTCTATGTGAGAAAAATTTGTAATTTGAAAAACTAGGTAGATTTCCAGAATGGCTCACAGAACATTTTTTAAACAAATAGCTAATTTGCCAACATATCAGATTGCTTATTTTTTTTCCCCCTTAGGGAGGCTCCATCTTAAAAGCCAAAAGTTTTATTGGTATGCTGATGGAAAATAGTTCACTGCCAAGTATCTGTTAATAAAAGTAGCCCTGTCAGAAAAGAGCCAGCAGCTTTCCATTTCTCGAGCATTTGCGGTTGCCTTTTGCAGGGCTCCCAGCCTGTGGAAATCTGGATGACCCAGCGGTCTGGAGTTCTGCAGGCCAGATCCGGTAGCCCTCACAGAAAAACACTACTGTAAATAGAACTGCCAGGTGTCCAGGTGCTATGGCAATGGAGCCAGGTGAGTATTTTGATATCAGCAACACCTGCTTAGTGCAAGTGGTTTGTCTGCTATTTATAGATTTAACCTTCTCCCCCTGCTTCAGCTCCTGCTCATGATTGCCTAGGAACCACCAAGACCCACCTCCCAGTAGCCTAATCTTGCCATCTGCAGGTTGCCTGAAGGTGCTCTTTTCTCCAGCCAGTTTTCTTTTTTCCTTTCCTTCCTTCCTTCCTTCCTTCCTTCCTTCCTTCCTTCCTTCCTTCCTTCCTTCCTTCCTTCCTTCCTTCCTTCCTTCCTTCCTTCCTTCCTTCCTCATTCATTCATTCATTCATTCATTCATTCATTCATTCATTCATTCATTCATTCATTTTCTCCTTATTTTTTTATTTATGTAGGCAGGAAAGATTGCTAATATTAGAATAAGAGACTCCCTGAAATGCCCAGCATAAAAATCTGCAGGGGGTGCAGAAAGACTGGATCAAGCATCTCCATGGCCCCTGGCTTCATGTTGAAGCCAGGACTGTTCAAGCTCCAATCTGTATCTGAAAATCCAGTATCTGAAGCTTGATTCCTACATGGAGAAGTTTCAGTACTTCAGGCCAAGCATGGAAGGCTGTGCACCCTAGATCTGCTGGGAGTTGTAGTCCACTATCCGAAGGCTGCTGGTTCCCATTGCTGGCCAATGACTGAATGTGAATGCAAACAGCCTTCTTGGAGCAGGGACAGTTCTATCTGGGCTTAGGGTACAAGTCAACCTGGGTGCCATCAAAGTTGGCTAGACCAGATTGCTGTTCTGCTCTCTTCAAAATTTCAAATCTTTGCTCCTTTATTTGAGAATATCTGCCCCTGCACTTAGGGCAAACATGTTTGCGCACCAAACTAGACTGACAAAACTGATGGGAATGAGGCTCCTCCTCAAACAACTCAGCTCTGCCATTACAGATCTGTCTTACTAAAAGCATGCGGTCTGCAACTTTATCCTGAAGCTAAGCATGTATTTCTCTGAACAAGCAGAACAGTTGGTCTCAACTTGGCAGGTAACAGATGGGGAGGAGGTCCTTTAAGTCAACTAGCACGAGGATGCAGCATAAGCCTCCTCAACGCCCCCCCCCTTCTACCAAACAGCCAGTTAATCTGCTGCTTATTAGGTGCCCTTGGCAGGAAATAAGGACAAGAATCATGGTGAACTAGGAGAACAGCATGAGCATGCCCAGTTTTTGAAGGCAGCTTTGAAAAACAGTAAAGTGGGTGGTTTGGGGGATAATGACATGCCCACCAACTTATTGTAATGGGATGACGGTCTTTCTAGATAGTAGTAGTATGCCAGAAAACAATATGGAATGATTTCTCCCCAAAAGATTCCTACCTGGCCAGATTTAAGCTGCTACTGCCACCACCGCCACCACCACCACCACCACCAGTGCTGCCCACTTCCCCAAGCTAAAGGTTTAATTGGAGGGGAAGATCCAGGCAAGCCATATTAATCTAGGAGACTTTTACAAGAATGCGAGTGGTTGAGTATCCCTTTAAGTGCTGACTAGGTTAGACTGGAAAAGGCAAAATTAGAAGCACAGACTGGTGACTAAGAAGTCTAAGTTCTGTAAGTGCTATTGATTTATATCAAGTTCTAGAAACGCCTCTCACATGAAAGAGTCAGAATTGGAAGGGCCACAGGCCATTGAGGCCACCTCACCACTCTGGGCAGAAATCAGACATGAAGTATAAAGAGAACTGATGGCTCTCTAGCTTTTAGTTGAGCCCCCCCCCCCCCCCCCCCATTGAAGGTATGTCCTCCATCTCTCAGGGGAAATATTTTCTTTAAACCTTTCCTTTAACTTACATTCCATTATTCCAAAGTCTGTTTTGTTCTGCAGGAAATACTGACTAGCTTCACACATCATGATAAGCCAAGGTGTGGTTTCTCTGACTATGGCATAAGTGTGAGAACAATTGTGGCTTCTTCAGTAAACCGTGGTTGAACAAGCTGTACCTTAAATATAATGCAAGAATCCAGTCATTGATTGAAAACAGCTTGATGTCAATAGAGTTGTAATCTTGGCTTCTTCTACAGGGGAGTTCAAATGCAGCGGGACTGATTTCTAAGTAACATGTATAAAGCTACACAGTTGCTCAGTTTCTTGTCGGGGCATATATGCTTGCGTATCTCTGTGTGTGCATTCATTTCTCACGTACAGAGATATGTGTGTATGAGTGATAAGAAACAGAAACCTCTTCCTCTCATCTGATGTATTTGCTGAATTCAAGGCCACGTTTCCAAATATAGAATGTTTGCAAGTATATAGTGGAACTAGTACACTTTTCTGTGTAGAGGGTGTCCTCTTCCCCTCTGACTTTGGATTTTATCATGATGAGTGGCCTGGAATCAGTCAAGAGTGATCTCTATAAGGCATCTGGCTGCTGGAAGGTGAATGGTGCTACTGACACCCTGGGGCAGAGCAGCACATCCTCCTCTCGTCTCATACAGGAAAGTCTCTTGGTCCTTCCCTGCTTACTACGCTTCATTTTCAAGAAACCCTGGGACTGGCAAAATTCATTTTTTTCCATGCATTATGGTCCAAGCCTGGGTGGAAAGCTACTTCTACAGTCACAGGAGCAAGGCCATACCACAGTCATTTCAGTATAGAGGCAAGATGGCACCTGCTCCTTCCAAAGCTAAATTTAATGAGCTCCACTTCAAATCTAGGTTATTTGGGGCCATTGTCAGTTTCCTATGCAATTAACAACAACCACAGTAGAAGTTGAGCCAGCCAATTGGGGACCTCTCAGCTGCAGAAGCAGCCAGAGGCTGTGGGGAAGCAAATGTGTGGACTCAGCATCATGAAGGAATGAAGAACCACTGGGTCATTTGGGGCCCAGCAACAGCTGGATAACCTCAAAGCTTTGGCAGCAGAACATCCAGAGAAGTGCCTACCCTCTAAATACTATTCTTCCACCCAATAAGACAACAGGCCTTGGCCCGAATTGGGCATCTGTTTTCCCGCTCAAATTAGGTAGCATTAACAAGTCATCTCTGTAGCTTGAAGAACTTTCAGGCCTATAGATAATCTTCCTTGGTTTCTTGAGGAAGTCCAGCACGAGATGCCTGAAGAGTTCCAGGGCTTTTAGTGCTGTTTGTAAGACCAAGAGAAAATGAGAGCACCACCATCTGAATGCAAAACATCTCACAAGATTTATCCAAAAGTTTACAGTGGAAACATTGCTGCACGTGTCTGTACAAAAATCCAGCTCTGAATCAGGTTTTATGCATATGTAAGCTGTACACAGCTATTGGTACATGGTGCTCCTAAGTCACTGGCCTTGCTTTGTTTTTTAGGAGCATCTCTTTTGAGAAGCCTTTGTCAGGGTGCACGCTGGTCACTCTTTTCCTGTCTGTGCTGTGTCACCCCTCCTCCCCTCTTCCTGCAGCTACTTCCTGAGATAAAGTTAAAAAAAAAGACAAAGAAAAAAACCAGAAAGCTGCCCTTTGGTTTCTCTCACACAAGGCATTTGCCAGTGAGAGGTTGGAACAGTCTGACTAGAAGCTGTTTCAGAGGCACAGTTCTGCTCCGAGGAACTCCGCTCAGGGCCGGAAAGGGGAATACGGCTTTCCAGATGCCACTGAACTACAGTTCCCAAGAGCCACTGCAGGCATGGCTGACAATAAAGGATGCTGGGAGTTGAAGTCCAGTGGCATATGGAAGGTCACAAGTTGCCTGGTCCTGACTCAGGTTGGCCCAGCCTTCCTCAACCTGGCACCTTCCAGATACGCTGGATTACAACTCCCACCATCCCAGCCAGCATAAGACCACTTGATCCTTACCCTCCACTCTCTCTTTTCCCTCCTGCACTAGTTTTAAGGGGTCCTTAGAAAGATGCTGGACTGGAGTTCTGGGGCGGTGGCAGCATGTTTCATTCTGCCCAGGGGCGGCCTTCATAATATCAGGCTGCCCTGCAGAATTAAGCTCTCCTGGAAATAATGTGGCCGTACTTGACTTCCACCGTTTCTCTTCCTAAGCAATCCTGAGAACTACTGTACAACTGAGCAAGAGGAAAAGGGGGGTGGGTTCCTGACAGAGCAAATCTTTTACAGACTTGGAGAAAAGTTCTCAAACTAAAATAAACTCAATTTAAATGTGGTATCTCCTGATGGCCTTTCAAGTAGAATCAGGTACGCTGAAAGGGGGAAAAAAAATGTAACACCAACAGCCTTTCCTTCTTATCACTTTCTTTTCAAAGCTGCTTTAGAATAAGGAGAAGAAAAATGTATAATAACATCTGGATTTTTTTAAGGGCTGGAGGGAGGTTGTGGGGAGTTACTGTAGCCTCTGGAGGTACTGAGACAGGCAGGATGTGGCTTCCCAGAGCAGATTACAGAGAAAGATCGGCAGCTCAGAAACCACATATACATAAACCGGGGGGGGGGGGGAAGGGGAGCTGGAATGGAGTTCCTACACATTTACAGCTCGGATCGATTCACTGGCCTTCCCAACGGGAGCGAAAGTATCTGCTGCCGTAGACGTGGGGGCCGATTGCAAGACATGGAGTTACAAACTGGGTTAAGTGTTCCATCTTCTAAGCATAGCTTAGAACTGACTTAACCCAAAATGGACCACCAGATGGAAGGGAAATGCTGAATCTGATATGCATAAAACTGCTGGCAGGTTTTACCCTTCAACATTTAATAATACAAAACGCAAATGCAGAAATATCTTGGAGTTCTCGCTGCCTCATGGCCAGCCACCAGGGCTGACCTCTTGTGCAGCTCACTCCACCCTGTAACTCAACCTTCTAAATGTGCTGCAAATTTCCAGCCAACATGGCCAAAGACAAAGCTAAATGGGAATTCTGGGACTTGAAGTCCCAATGCATCTGGAGGGTGCCAGACAGAAGATGTCGGGAGCTACTGCTTTCCCTCGAGGACAGTTTTTGCCTCGGGTCTGGGCTTTCTCAACCTACCTCACTAAACCTCAAATGCTGCTTCATGCTCTAGGCTAGGTTAACATGCTGGTTCTTCTAATCCCCCGTTAAGTCTTAACACAAGCCTCCCAATTTACAAACCCAGGCCAAATGTTCCAGATTTTTTTTTTTAATCCCTGCTAGTTAGAACCAGTAATAATGTTCTGTTTCCCACCCATTTCTAAAAGTCGCCCTATGGCCCTCAACAGCAAAGAACCACCCAATTACTTGAAGAGACTACTTTATCCCGATTCCTGAAAAACTTCCCAGACCGAAACTACCCTTGCATGAATGAAGGATGCAAAATCACTTGTGCTTCTTTGGCCTCACAATTTGCTACATTTTTCTTTTGAGGTCTCCTTTCCCCCCTCCACCCGTTTCTTCCTAGGACTTTGAAGACCCAATGTCACCCCACTCCCAACCAGGCTGATGAGTTCTTCTTCCAACGTCCATGGCCAACGCAACCTGTGTTCCACGGAGAACAGGTACTTTGTTGGCGTTTGGAAGCCTAGTCCTCTGTTAGTCAAATAAATAAATAAATACCCAACACTGCAAGCAGAGGCAGTTGGGCTCACAGCGGAGCTCTGCTCTGCCTTCCCAGTAAGAACGTCCTTTTATAACTGGCTCTCCTCTTCCTCCAGAGAACGGTTCAACCCAGGGATAAACTTGAGGAGTCTCTTGCGGAAGCTTCCCTGTTTGCTTTTGGGGGGCCTTGGCGTGGCTACAGAGTTCTTTGGTTCTCCTGATTTGTCCCAGAAGCAGGCATCCCCATTGCTGCTGCTGCTGCTGGTGCATTTGACGCTGGTGCTGCGGGTTAACGTTGTCTTGGGGCGAGAAGACTGGGCAGCCGCGGGGACAATGTCCAGAGAGTCGGCGGAGTCAAAAAAGCAAGTCTGGTAAAGAGATTCCTCAGTCTCATCAGTGGCCGTGCTGACACAGCCCACACTGCTGTAAGTACTCCCAGCTCCTGTCAACAGCATCCCGTAGGGTGTAGAGCCATACAGGCAGGAGCGCACGGACTCCAATGTATCATAGATGCTGGGGTCTTTAACCACAATCCCTATCAGAAAAGAGCAGACCATTACTTAAGTGAATGCAGGAACCTGCTTGTTCTCCCAAAAGGCAGAACTGATCCATGCTTGGATCCACACATTGTGGTAATCTTGGTTTAGCTTAGTGCAGTGTTTCTCAGCAACTTTGAGATGCATGGATTTCAACTCCCAGAAACACTGGCTTAGTGTGTTACCCAAACACAGCCAAGACTGATCTGTAAACCATGGAATATGTCTTTCTGCAGCCAGGCTCTTCAGCCAGATTTGGTTCCACATCCCTGACCTACAAGACATTCACAAAAAATGCTGATACTCTTCTGATACTCACCATGGACCAGGCGCTGCTCCTGCACCATCAATGACCGATATTCCCCCCATTTCTCATAGAGGGTTTGCTGCAATGGAAAGAAGCTGACATTAAACACAACAACAAGGATCAGTCAAGTCTATATATCTAATTAAAAACTCCTTCAAGTTGTGCTTGACTCCTGGTGAGCCATCCTCCTTAAATCTCATCCTTCCCTTTTTATTTGCTCTATAGGTAGAGCAGACAACTTCTCCTTCTTGGGTTCAGGTGATCAAGGAATTCAACAGCCAAGAGCTGGAAATTTATGGGCTGCAAAGAGACAGAACAAAAGCCTGACAGAGCAGAAGAGTTGCAATATGTTGTCCAACTATCTGCTGGCTTCTAAAAAATACCAATGGCCTACCTACTTCTCAAGGACAAGGAGGCTTCCTGCTAAACACCTAAAAAGATTCTCAGGACTACAAATTCTCAGACAGTAAATAAAAAAGGCTACGGCTCCGTGTATCAGCAGACTCTGCAGGTAGAAACTTCCTGGTTCAGTCTCTGGAATATCTAATAAGAAAAGATCAGGTAGGAGGTGTTAGGGAGCATCTTTCTGAACAATGGGAGAAATGGGAGAGTAGCTCAGGAGTCAAAGCTGCCAATGCTCATCGTTATTAATTCCAATTTCTTCCTTTAAAAAAAATCTAGCTATTCAAGCCATTGCAATGTTACTAAAAAAAAAAAAAAATTCCCCTCTCACCCCTATGGATGGTACATGTCTTCCTCAATCTCGGGTCCTCTACCAAAGGCCTGGGAGTTTGAGGGTTCTGCGCAGTATCTTAGCTGTTCCCAGCACTGCACTCTTCTGCACAGAGAGCTCTGAGGTTGTTCCTGGGATCTGCTGGAGCCCCTCTCCCAGCTTAGGAGTCACAGTCCCAAGTGCTCCTACCACCACTGGGACCACTTTGGCCTTGACTTCACACACACACACACACACACACACGTATATGTACCTTCAAGTCAATGTTGACTCTGGGCAACTGCCTGGACAAGTCCCTGCAGTTTTTTGGGCAAGGTTTTTTGGAAGTGGTCTGCCCTTGCCTCCTTCATGGGGGGGGGGGGAGTGTGGGGAGAATAGGGGAAGAAGTTTTAACCTTACCCCCCTCCCCCTAATAATTCCTGTGCAGTCAAAACTGCTATTTTCTAGAGCTAATACTGAGCTAGATAGACTAACAATTGCACTTGGCATAGGACAGCTCCCTGCGATTTTAGGACCATACATCGTCCTGACCAAAGCCAAAAAATTTGCAATTCTATCTATCTAGATCGTTATAGGGCGGTTACCCAGTTTGAGCTTTGGGGTATCATTTCATATCCATGTACAGGCCCTAATTCAAAACTGTTGCTTGTTCTTGGTAGCAACCTGAACCAAACCTGTAAACGTTTCATTGCATGTCCCTCCTTGAATGCCACTCACCTTGAGGTACTGCAAGCGAGCCTCCAGCTCGGCCCTCCGGATTGATGCACCGTACAACGTATCTAACCTGGACAGGGGACAAAGTGGGATGAGTGGCACCTCTGTGGCTGGAAAACCACAGCCGTGACACGTGGAGAAGGGCCAGGGCTAGTCCTGGCCAAAAGCACCAATCTGGCTTTTACCTGAGGACGTTTCCAGATGCCTTGATGATCTCCACAATCTCACGGTGGCGGATGCCTTCCACATTAAGCCCATTCACTCCTGTGATTGTGTCTCCTACAAAGCCGAGCGGGGACAATAAGGAATCAGGAGACAAAGGATCTGTCCTGGATTGCACACTTAAAGCCTGAACCTAAGATATCATCTCTCAATTCTGCAATAAACATTATTTATTTTGGCTCTCTCAGGTCTGGAGGGATGGTGGTAGAGATGGTGATGGAGGGAGCCACCATTTATTTTATTTTTTTTGTCCTTGAATACCTGATCCCAACAACTTCTAACCCAAAGAAGGCTTTCAATCCACAATGCCCATTTCAGGGGTTGACTGTAATCTCCCCACTTCATGGCTGAAGGAATTGAAGGAATTTGGGGTCTTCCTTGCTTCTTTCCCATCCCAACACCCCAAGATGTTTTTGTAACATCTTGCTAAAGAAAAGTTCTGGAGATCATAAAAGCTTGCACACCCTTTTACAGCATTTGTTTTGCCTTCATAAAATTACTGCACAACTATGGATTCAGGTTTTTTTTTCCATAGACCAACATAGCAATTAAAATGGCATTCTGTGAGCTGTATAAATTATGCAAACAGCATAATTGCACTTTGATTTGGTTTATTCTAAGCACTCTAATTATGTATCAAGAGTTTAGGCAAGGCCAGGACCATATGATAGGAGTGGGGAGATACTTATTCAAGAAATAGCCATGATTTTAAAGATTTCTTCCTCTCTCTTTTGCTGTTTTATTGAATAAAGACAAAATTTAAAAGAAAAAGACATCGGGGTTGGGGGGGAAGAACAGAAACTTGGGAATCTAAGTGCGTCTGTGTCTGCATGCATGTATGCATACATGCATTTGTATATATGTGTGTTGTGCATGTGTGTGTATATATATATGCGTGTGTGTGTGTGTGTGTGTGTGTGTGTGTATGTGTATTTCTTCCTAGCATTTTTCCCACATGAGCAGAGTCCGCTTTGTTTGGATCAACTGAATGTTGATTTGTTTGTTGTGACAGGAATTGACCAACCGGCTTGTCGCCCGAGCCTGATGTTGGGGGCTGAGAGAGAGGGGCTGGCCCAAAGTCACCCAGCCAGCTCTCATGCCTAAGGTGGGACTCGAATTCAGACTCTCCTGCTTTCTAGCCTGGTGCCTTAATCACTAGACCAAACTGGCTCTTGCATATGTATATGATGTATATGTATATAAGTGTATGTACATGTGTATGTATGTACACAAAATCTTAAGGAGTATGTATACATATAGGCATGTGATTTTAAGGAGAAACAGAAACATTTTAAACCTTCCAATGCAACATTCCCATTCAGAAGAATGTTTGTACAAATGAAGGTAATCCATTACAAACAATGTTAACAGGGCATTCTCTCAAATTTTGTCTGGCATTGTCCACCTACTTTCAAGCATAGTTAGTGATTTTGAGGGCTAGAGGGTAGCTTACAAGAGACAAAAAGAGACATACTGTTCGGTAGCCAGTAGATTTTCTGCATTTGGGGAAGGATGCACACTAGGAGAGGTGTACTTTTAAAAACACCCCCTGTGCAAAAAGCAGGAAAAGCAGACCTTTATGGGAAGAAAGGAAGGCACCATGCTACACAGCCAAACCCGCTAATTCATCTGGATGCCTGCCTGCTTCCCCCCTCCATTTGGGCCTGCTCTCAGCGGGACCCTTTAAAGCAGTGTTTTTCCAACCTGTCAACTTTAAGATGTGCGGACTTCAGCTCCCAAGCTGGCTGGGGAATTCTGGGAGTTGAAGTCCACACATCTCAAAGTTGACAAGTTGGAAAAACACTGCTTTAAACAATTTTGCAATGCTTGGCTCTCCTTGGAGCAGAGCAGCTGAGAAGAGGGAAGAAGGATGCGCCCTGGCAAAAATTATGCCTCAGCCTTCTTTGTGGCCACCTGTGACGCGAAGCCAGAGCTGGCTGAGGCCTCCTCCAAGGAGCCAATGAAACACGTGTGAGGAAGGAACAGGGAGAAGGAGCCTGCATTCCTGGCCTCTTCCAAAAAGACACCACTCTTTGGCCATTGTACAGTATTTCTTCCATGAGCCCTGTTGGCCTGCAGAAAGCAGGCCCACAACTCATTTTATTTTGATTGTTCAGAAAAATGTCTAAACATTCAGTGAGCAGGAATGCCTTCTGAACTGGTAATATTCTAAATTTGGGAATCGCAGCTGGGCAAATTGGTGATGTTAGGAAAGAGGAGGGCCAGGTTTTCCTGGCTTTGTTTGGAGAGGGTTTCTTGATTTCCCCGTTTTAGACATAGTAAGCTGGTCTGGTTTGAACATCCCTTTTTTCTTTTATTTCCCATGGAAACCGGGAGGCAATTGTTACTCCCCGTGTTGTTGATTTGTGGCCAAATCTGGACTGGATAGTCCTGGGAGAACTGTAAACTCTGCAAGGGTTCTACATGACCCCATCAACTCTGGTCTCCTTTGGTTCTAAATAAAGAATGAATGGTGAGGAAATACAGGTAGTCTTTGCATAGAGACCACAATTGGGACTGGCAACTTCATCGCTAAGCAAAACATCATGTGACTGCGACAGTCTTATGACCTCACTTCTGCTGCAATTGTTAAATGAATCACGGCAAGTTGTTAAGCAAGACATCATGTAACCGGGATTTGTGATTTCACTGTCGGCTTTTCCACTGACTCTGGTTGTTGGAAGCCGGCTGTGAAGCGCGCAAATGGCGATCGCATGACCATGGGATGCTGTGATCATCGTAAATGCCCACTGGTCTGAAGAGCTTGAATGTGAATCATGTGACCGTGGGGACACTGCGGCGGTTGTAAATGTGAGGACTGGTCATAAAGTTACTTTTTCAGCCCCATGGTAACTTTGAATGGTTGCTAAACAGGACATTCTTTAACCAAAGTCTACCTGTATACCTTCCAATTTCTAGCCTTCACCCTGGGATCTCAGCACCTCTCCTTTGAGCCTCACAGAGAGGCTCACATCCTGAGGCTTGGTAAATCTAGGCAGGCTGAGTTGGAGGGTGTCCTGCACCAAATGACACTGTTGTGTTCAGACTGTGGCTTTGCAGACCCTGTCCTGTGAAGTGATGAGAGGAGCCAGTGATGTCATGGAGCACTCCAGTGCCTTCCCACAAGGGAGACCTACTCAGCCTTCTCTGCAAATGTAAAATGTTGGGAGAGGATAAAACAGAGGAGCAACCCAAGTATGCATTAAGATTCACAGCTCAAGAAGGTAGCAAGATACCCTCACTGGCCACTAAAGACCAGGAAGACCTGAAATCTGAATGGTATCTGCTGATTTTACCAGTCAGCTGTGGAGCTCCAGTGAAGCAGTACAAAGCAGTACATGAAGTGTCTTACCAGGTTTAAGGCCTGCTGCTTGGGCTGGGCTGTTTTCATGAACCCGGCAAACAAAAGTGAACATCTCCACACGTTTTGTATCCTGATGGTGTAGCCCATAAGTCTGAAAATTGCCCAGAGGGGGAAAAATATTATTTATTATAGCACAAGGAGGGTGGATTAGGGGTTGACACTATAACCTTTTAGCATGCAAGCTCCATCACTAAATGAGGTAGAACAGCATGAAGAGCCAGACAGCCATAGCAAGCTGTGAGATGAAATGAATTTTGCCCAATTTGGACCATTTCTCAAGGCTTATGCTAAAATGCTGAAGATCAAACTCGACTGAAAAGTGAGACAGGCCAGATTCAAGAGGTTGTCATATTTTCCTCAGGTTTCAAGTTCGATATTCAACACTTTGAAAATCCAAATGCTCAATTTTTAATTTTTTTAATGTCTGAAACTTATTTTTCATTTTTTCCCATTTGCAAATACCCTAAGGTATGTGATTTAAAACCTTGTCCTCAATTTCTGCTGAGTACAGCCTGCAAAACGTCCTGTTACCCTTTTGTGAGGCAGGCTTAGTGGGCGTAGAAGGCTTTCTTTCTGTATACTTACCTGAATCTCAAAACCATATGTCTGGCTCTCTTCTTTCTCCAGCGTGATCACCTTCCTGAAACAATGCAAGAGGAAAGACGTTCAGCTGAAATTCCTCAGGAGCTTGCATGAGGCAGATTCAAGCCATATTCACAAAGTTGTGTAAGGATCTCACTTCACTTTCTGATTTCTCACCACCTTCCCACAGTTGAAGCACTGGCCCACCATATGTGATTAAGTTACAGGAACTTCCCTTGGTCGTAGGTCAACAACTCCTGTCTCGCGTGTGTTCAAATGCAGGGTTGGTGGGAAGCGAAAAGCAACATTCTGCCTCTTAGCCAGGCAGCTGGATCAAATGCTTGCCCTACCCAAGAATCATCTCTGCAGCTCACAGCCCGTTTTTCCCTTACGGCTTCTTCCACCACCACTTTAAAGCCAATTAAACAAACAGGAGGGGAGCAGCCTTTCATGTATCATCCAGTCTTTACAAATCCAGACCAGAGCTAACAAAATAACAAAAAGGGGATCCAAATGCAAAAATACAGCCAAATCAAACAGAAATGCAATTAGAGACGAGGTCGGTGAAGCAAACTTGGATTCAAGAGCAATCAACCGCTGCATCATTCAAGAGTGTTCTTTTTTTATATGAATCTCCTTGCAGACTCATTTACTGCAAGAAGGAGACGCATAAGATAAACACTGAAGAATGGTAGACATTACTAACCTTCTATGGGGATCATCCTTTGAGATAGACTGCATGGATGGACACTCCTCTAACAACTGGGCCTCAATATTTCTCAATCAAAATACTTCTAAAAAAAATCCCTGTCGAATTTTTAAAAAAAATATTGAGTAACTTCATACGTAAAATGAACTAACAACTACTGAATAATCTGAGGATCCTCTTGAGAAATATTTGCATTGCCTTCCTATCCAAATATTATTAAGGTTATTAGTGTTCACTTTTTACCAAAGCCCTTATATTACAACCAGATGTTGCAAGTTTAGTATATGCTCTGTCCTTTAAGTGGAACTGGCCATTGCATAAATATTGTCCATTTTATGATATGAATCCATTTAGTGTAAGGACAGTAAGTGGACAACATTTCTTCTCATTTCATGAAAAAAAATGCTTCTCCGTTTAACGCAACTTTTGGATTCCTCCTATCATTTCATGAAAAAAAGATTGCATCTCTTCCTAAAACCGAGTAGAACATCTGGCCACAAATAATGTATGGGTGCAGGTACACACCCAACTGACCATCCTATGGTGCCTGGGTTCTGCTTATTATTTCTGGAAAAGAAGTATGGCTGAAATGAATTAGGGTGTTTTTATAAGTGACTCCCAAAAGTCTATTTAATTTCTACAAGCTGTGAATTGGAATTTAAGAAATGTCCCCAATATAATTCAGAAGCATATTTTTTAGGAGAGGCTCTTAGGGAGAACGCTGTCCTAACAGCCTGGATTACTCCTGGATTGCGTTCTCCTTGTTCTGTCACACAAGACAGGAGCTTTAACAGGGGAGCCTGTTTTCCTCCAGCCTTGCGCCCTCAAGATGTCCTGACCACAAACCCCAGCACCCAGCATGCTGCTGCAGTAGCAGGTGAGAAGAATCTGGAGGGTGCTAAGTAGGCGAAAACTTGACAAGGGGATTTAATAAAATATGAAGACAATGGGACTCAGTCATCCTATATTTAATGACCACGTTTCACAACTGGAAATTCTTTTCTCCCTCATTTAGCAATGAAATCACAAGCCTGTGGAAAGGTATTTCCTTTATACCTTTCATGTGCATGTTAAAACCCAGCATTTCTGTTCCCTAAGAAAGCTTCATGAGAACTTAACCTCAAATCATTTGGGGAACCGCAATTTGGGGTGGGTGGATGAGGCAAAAACAGGGTTCCTTCCTCCAAGGAAAGCTTTCTGGGCTCCCTATCTTTGTTTCTGCATATCAAAGCTTCTTCCTAAAAAGCTGAAGTGGCAACTTGCTCTTGTAGCGTTCACCAAAGTAGCTTTAATGGCACATTCCTAAAGCTTGAAGGTGACTCAGTGTCAAATGTAATTTATGGATATTTTGCCTAAAGCCTCTTATTGTGAAACAAAACTCTATGTCATATCCCAGCCTTCTCGCACAGGGTCTGGTAAAGGGAAGATCAAACTCCTATCAGGGATAGGCAACCTGATACCCTTCAGATACGGTAAGGCAGTGTTTCTCAACCTTGGCAGCTTGAAGATATGTGGACTTCAATTCCCAGAATTCCCCAGCCAGCAAGACTGGCTGGGGAATTCTGAAAGTTGAAGTCCACACATCTTCAAGTTGCCAAGGTTGAGAAACACTGTGCTAAGGCAACAACTCCCATAAGCTACTCAATCACAGAGAGGTAATGGTGGGAATTGGTTCTCCAACCTGCATACTCCTGTGCAATCCCAGGAGAAGAGGATTTTGATTTAAGGAGCTGCAGAAAGGTGTTCCCTTCACACCCTTCAGGTATGTTCTGAAGCACCTGTTTGCCTTTGAATCCAAAGCACTGTACGACCCACTTCTGGTAGATACCAGGCTGGGGAAAGTTGCACCAGAGAGATAATAAAGGAGGAGGTGCAAATCATCATCAATTGAAGAATCTGCCTATTAAAGAGAGAAACTGAAGAGTGGATCTATCCCGCCTGTTCCATGGGAGGCTAACCATTGTTCTGGAGCTTTCGCTGGTGAAGGGCTGGAGTCAACACAGCCAAAGGGCCCTGGTCTGAAGACTCCACCCCAGAAGGCAAAATACCTTGACGGTGCTTGCAGATCACCTCCACGTACATGGTCTCTGCTCCCCACCACCCACTAGGGGACCATCCTACTGACTCCCAGCCACAGGGGAAGACAAGAACTGCTTGGAGGGGGCTGTAGACAGCCTTATGTCCTAGGTGAGCCCAAGCAAGAAGCAGACAGCTTTCTGTTAGGCTACGCGGAAGGCAAGACAAGGGTTTATCTGTAACTGACCCAGGGAAAAGCAAGCCTCTGTTCAGTAGAACAGGACAACATTTGCCACTGAAACTCCCCCAGCAGAAAGGGACAACAGCACTTACCTGTGCTGCTCAGGCGACTGGCTGAGAGAGCGCCACTTGAATCCAGAGCCCTGAGGGAGAGATGCAAAAAAGAGGATCAACCAAGAGCAGGGCAGAGGCCAGTCTCAGAACCTCACCCAGACGTAGCCCCAGTGGCACTAAGCCAAGGACCGGCACAAGGGAGCCACAGAACAGCCCCAGAGTCAGAGGTCTTGAAGGATGGCTGCACATGAAGCATATTTTCCTGCCATCTAATGACTCCTCTCTCGGCGCTTAAGCAGCATCAAGATCTCTGCACACAAGCGGTACAAGCAACCCTCCCTTGGTGGCAGGAGGATCTTTGCTTACATTATTTACGGGGCTATTGTGCAATTAGCAGGGTCATTTTCATTATGCGCTCTCAAGGATGCTAAAAGCTCTGCTTTGTTAGCCTGACCTGGATGTCGATCACCGCCAACCTGGCAATGTAAACAGGTTGCCAGAATGAAACAAGGTCTCTGCCCTTAGCCCGCCAACTCCAAAGCAGACACTGTTTTGGGGAGCCATTTGCTAGACAAGGAGCCATTCATGCAGTTGGTTAACAGTGCATGTGGGGAGGGGGATTCGGACAGGGAGCCTGTTGGAGGCAAGCTGAGGAGGCATTCCCTGTTCTGCATCCTATAGTTCTGATCTGGATTACGCTTCCTGCATCTCCTGCTGACTTTAGGAACAACGGTTCCTTTGCTCCAGGGGACGTCTGTCCTCTAATGCCATCAGCCCAATTCGGATTGCTACCCGTAAACTGGCTATTCACTTTTACGAAGCCACTCACACAATGCATGAATGGGAACTCCTCTAGGTTGGAAGCACATTACGTCCTCATTCATGGACATTCAGAATGAGGTTTCTGTTTCATTCGTTGAAGCAGAGACGCTGCCAAGGAAGCAGAGATTTGCATCCTCTGCCTAAGAACTTGGTCAAAACAAATAGTGCACCACCAGCTAGGGTGCTGAATCTCCTAGGGGCATCTTGGTGCTTTATTTCTAATTTTCACATAAGCCTGAAGATTTCTAGGAACTGCCTCCCAGGCTTGGTCAAGCTTCCCCACATCAAGACCACAAATGCCAACTACGAGGGTCTTACGCCCACCACCAGGGTTGATGAAAAGCATGCAAAAAGTCACATCCTGAACACTGTAGGCTTTCAAAGCCACATGGCTTGGTGCCACAGGAAAGGAAAAACCCTTGGGAGAGAAAGCCCATTTTATTCCAAAGCCCCAATTTTAAAATAAAATTAATTGCCAGGCTCATCCTGAACAAACACTCTCATTGTTGGTGCTTAACCAGAGTACATGATGGGAACTGAAATCTGGAGGACCGATTAGGCAAATTTATTAATATAAATGGATTCAACCACCCTTGGAGGTGGGTGGTGCCCCACATTCATGCCATGTCGCACAGCATGAAGAATTTCAGCCATCTCGGCAAAGTTGCAAACAACATGGCAATTGATGATGCTCTGGCTTTCATTAAGCGTTCCAAGTTGTACAAGTGTGCAAACGTGCGTGTCTTTGGTTTATGGCTGAACTCAACGTCTCCTGCAAGGAGCAGCCAAGAGACGAAGCAGCAGCTTTCTATTAGGGAGCTACACATGCATTTGGAATTATGCTTGAAAGTAAACAGCTGTTCGTGTAAGACCTCATCTTGCCTGCATCTGACAGGCAACCACTCCACCCCCTTTCCCCAGCCTAGAATGACCTCTGTCATGACCTGGGGCTCCAAATCCGTTTCTGCACACATGGGCGCAACCATTCACAAGCATTTTCAAACCCGAGTTCGGAAGGCAGGATCGCAGATGGCTTTTCAGAAGAGCGTGAGGTGGGGGAAAGGAGTGGGAGAAGCCCATGTGGAGACAAGGGTTTCAAGCTCCATGTTGGAATGACATGGCCCTATTTGTCAAGCTTGACAGTGGCGTTTCAGTGACCTCAACAAACTCCCATGCGTGAAGTGGAATATTTGGGTGGCCTAGCGAGAGTGGAGAAAATAGATTTGGATCCTACTGTAATGGGAGTTGATTGGGCCCTCATGAAGGAAACTTCATGAAGGCCCAGTAGGAAAAAACCAAAAGCATATGGGAAGACAGTCTTCACCAGCCCTGCCTCTTTCCTCCAGGGAAGTTTGCATCAAACCCTGCAAGTTGTAGCAAGCTAGTCAAACCTCAAATTCTACTTAGTAGAAACGGGAGGTACTGAAAGCTGATTTATAGTCCTTCTAAGCCTTATTCAGACAATCTACTTTGGGGCTGAGAAAAAGCCAAGACTAGGCTATACCAGGCTCAGGAGTAAAAGTGATGTAAAAATAATAATGACAGGAAAAGACCAACAAAGTGATACAGACATTGGTTTCCTACTGGTGGGAGAGGAACTCACTCCTCCTCTCCCCCATGCATCGATTCTGCACTTAAGTCAAATGCTTGAATCATTGGAGCTCTTGTGTCTGCTGAGAACCTCTCCCAAATATTCTGATTAACCACAGGAGGAATATTTTCTATGTTATGTTTGTAGCCTACGTATAGCGTGCATCTGTACTAGGATGCATCTGTACCCTCCTTTATTGTTGATACGGTGAGAGTATCAGCTTGAAAGCTGCCGAAAAATGCAAAGTAGAGGCATAAGGCCCAGCTATGAGCCCTGGATCCCTTGCAAATGAGAAAGAATACAATTTGCCTACGCCCTGTGATATGCTTCAAAATATCCTCATGCATTCTTTCAAGACTTAAGCCCTGTCTAGCAAGCATCGAGGCATCACCAAACAGCAGGCACCAGCACTCAGTCAACTTTGGCTGATCTGAACGAAACAGGGGCAGACCTGCTTAGTTAATACATGAATGGGAGACCACCGGGAAAGACTGGGACTGTCGATTAGACTGGCAAATCAAAAAAAAAATCCCCCAAAGTGCTTGTGGCAAACCACTTCCATACTGTTGCCAAGAAAACAATACGGGCATATCTACATAGTTATCAGGAGCTGAGCGTGACTCCAGAGAGACTTTATTATATTGTATCATATCATAATTGATAGTGACATATCCCAACTGAGTTTCTGATGTTCTTTGACTCCTGGATTGCACACCCGTCCCTCCAGTTCAGAATCCTTCCTGGTCAAGATCTCTCGCTAGGAAACAAGAGTACTGTAATATTTACACAAGAGGCACATACCCTACTAGCTGATTCCGTGGGTGGAAGCATATAGGAGACACACACCTGGGAACAACTGCTGAGCCTTTCCTCCAATCCCAGTGCAGGTGGATGGTTACAATGCTCACTCGGAGCTCAGCAGAGATTAGAATTTGCCACTTTCTGTGGGCCAAGGATGTGGGTTGAACACATTGCTGGAATCATTTAAAGATGTGCATTGTAGGGTGGGAAAAGAAAAATACCCAATTGTCCCAAGAACCCAAGCATTCAAAACTTCTTTCCGCCCACCCCAGCTTAGCTCCGATCCAAAGGACAATGGGGATAATGTTCCAGTTCCCAAATCCTCCCTCCTCCCTTTGTGTGGCCAATCAGCTCTCAACAGCTCCATCCAGCCAAGGAAACCAAATGCTGAGTTAACAGGCTCAACCTCAGAGCCTCGAGGCTGCCAGCTGGGTTGCCGCGGTGGGCGTGCGTGCTACGTGCGTGTGTCGCTGCCACGTGTAGAAGCTGAGGAGCCCAGCGGGTTGCTGTTTGGAGAGAGCAGGGAGCCAGCTGACCCTGGTGGTGGCTGAAACAGCTTTCATTGCAAACCACTGGAGGGAAGAACCTCTGGAGCTAAAGAAAGAGGGTCTTGCCAGAGCAACGGTGACAGAAGCTCTTCCAAATGGCAACCAGCAGAGAGAGGACGCTTATTCATCCTTGGTCCTCTTGCTTTGCTCCCTGGGCCCGAGATGCAAGGGCGCAGCCTCAGACCTGCAAAGAAGCCTGTCTCCACCAGTAATGAAACCCAGACGCTGAGAAAAACATGTGCTTCCAATATCAGGCGGGGGCGGCAGGAACAGGGAGAAACGCTAAACGCCCTTTTGGGCTGAAGACGGTGTGCCAGGCAGCCAAGATTGCGAGGGGGGGCAGTGGGGGTGGGGAAGGAAGTTGGGACAAGGGAGAAAAGCCACCCCACCAAAGGAAACAAAAGGATAGCCGGACCCTTGAGCTTCCCCTGGTTCCACCTCTCTCCCTCCCTTGCTCCCACCCTAGAGTTTCCAGGATGCAGGGCCAAAGGGAGAGTCAGAATCCATGCAAATAATCTGAAAGTGAAATGAGCCTCCTGCTCTATCTTCTCTCCTCCCCGCCTCCCCAAACCGGACAAATGGCTGATGGCTCCATAAACAAACAGGGCTTTTCATCTGCTGGCTGAGAAAGTGGCTGTTTCCTGTCATGGGTGGGGGCTGCTTCTCCAGGGTTGCAGTTTTTACAGGCCTCCAAGGTTATAGACCAAAGTCCGTCCAAGACCACAGCAGATGAAGCAAGCCAGAACAGTTGGCCAAAGGCATTTCGCCGCCTGCAAAATCATAAAGTCTCCTTTGAGCTGAGCTTGATTGTAGGTTTCCTTTTGTTCCTTTGGCAAGTATACAGAACTGGTTTGCCATTGCTTTGTTTTGGAGAGCTTGCTTTACTTCCCAGTTTTACATAAAGCCCTGCTATTTCCTAGTGGTCTCCCATCCAAGCACTAACCTGACCCAACCCACTTAGCTTCTTTCTCATATCAAGATACCTGAACTGGAGCCCCAGTGGGAGTTCTATTCTTGCTAAGACATCCCTTCATAGGTCCCATCCAAGGCAAATATGTTATTCATTTGAATGGCCAGGATGTAGATACCCCAGTCCATCCCTAACACATGCCCTGTAAATACCCCTGTTATATCCCCTGTAGATACCCCAGTCCATCCCTACTAAATCAAGGTTTTAACTTCCTCCACCAGGACAATTTACAGTACCACTGTTGGAGAGAAAAGTGAAGAATTTGTCATCTGGCAGGATAAACAGCATCCCAGAACCTCAAGATGCACCCAGTGTAGCTTGGATGAGATCACCTGGTACCATGTAACTGTCCAGGCTGGTGCTGTTTGCGGTCTAACCATCCTAAGGGTGGTGCAATTAAATATTACCAGGAAAGAGTCTTGGAGCTAAGGGCTAGTGAACGCCAAAGCATACCCATCATAAGGCATTGGGGGACTTCTCTGCACTCCATGTGCACAGAGTCAGTCTCAGGGTGAAGCCAGAAGGCTTGTATGCAATTCTCCAGACCTCAGAACTGCTTCTAAAGTGGTTTCCAGAACAAAATTAGAACAGAAACAGGGGAAATATTGCGTACGGTAACGGTGGCAAAATTATTGCATGCAAGAAGTTGGAAAAGCAATGAAATGCCTACAGTGGAAGATTGGATTATTAAATTAATTGGTCAGAAACAAAATGATAAAGACTTCTCCTTAAAGACTGGAAACCTTATATGGACTGTTTGATGAAAGAAGAGAAAAATTAATTGATGATTTGGGGATTAAAAATGAGATGAAGAGGTTGGAGAAAAGTTTAAGATGATAATTACTCGATAGAAGGAAGGGCAAAAGGCACAATGTATGCTTTTTTTCCCCAATTCCTTTCTTGCATGTCTATTTCTTATTTTCTATCGTTTGTTCTTGTTTTGTATATTTTACTATATTGAAAAATTCTAATTAAAAAACAGTGGTCTCCAGCCCAGATGCACACACACACCATGCATGAATAGTACATGAACTGTGAAAGGAGACAACTCTTCCAAAGCCAGTTTTCCTTTTTGAAAAGGGAAAAGGGCACCCAGTCATTATCTGCTCCATACTTGTATCTGTTTAAAAGAAAGTCATTTTTGAACCATGGACTTTTGTATTACTGACCGGGGTGTGTGTGTGTCATTTCCTCTGGTGTCCATATCTGTGGGGCTTTTATCTTTGCACTGAAACCTGTTACTGCAACTCTTGTTGCTCTTTTGCTCTAAGCCAAAAATTATCCCCCAAGCCACGAGAGAAACCAGCAACAATGCATGGAGTCATTAAGATACAAAAATAGTTTTAAAGGCACCCCAAGAATATTCTTCCTCCCAGTATTCCTAATCAAGAGTTTAGCAGTGTTTCTCAAACTTGGCAACTTTAAGATGTGTGGACCTCAACTCCCAACCTCCTCCAGCATGTTGCCAAGTTTGAGAACCACTGGTTTAGCACTTCTCTCCCCTATCCTACCAGTTAGTGTCTGAATTGTCTTTCTTAAAGTGACAAGCTATATTCCACATTTACCCTGCTTCAATAAACACTCCACTTCAGAAGTTCTCAGAAAGGCGGAAGCCAAAATTCTATGTTTTCTTTCTTTCTTTTCACTTTTCTTTTTTCTTTTCATTTTTTAAATTTTTACTGTATTGTAAAATTCTAATAAAAATATTAAAAAGAAGTTCTCAGAAAGCAGATCAGGCCAAAATTGCTTAGGGAGCTAAGCAGGCATGAACGTTGTCTTTCTAAGCCCTTCTAAAAACCCCCACTGCATTTCAGCACAAAACCAAGTACTGGGAAATGAACCCTACCATAAATATAAACGATTCAGTTTCCCAGGAGAAAGGTACCTCGGTTCAAAGCTATACAAACAATGCAACTTTTCCTCCCAGTCCCTATTATGTGTGAATGAACAGGAGGTTTTGGGTGATGAGAAAAAAAAAACCCATGTATGTCATACGACCTAACAGGCACCCTACCAGGAAATGGCTTGGGGTTTAGTCCTGTCACCAATTACAGGATAAAAACAAATTTCCAGCATTCATGAGTTTTTGATTCTAAGCTGGAGACTTTATAGTGGCTTATGTTGAAAAAGCTTTTACAGCAGAGGTGGGCAACATCTTTGGGCTGTGGGCTGCCCCTTCCTTCCCTATTTTTTTCCAGTCTTCATGGTCTGCAGAGTGATGTCACTGGAGAAGACAAGGTCAACTTTTTGACCCTTTTCAGGGTGGCTGCTGAAAAGGGTTAATGCAAAATAGATGCCTAATGCAAAGGCTTTACATACCTACGAATTTTAGCTCTTCATTTCATCCAACCATAAGAACCCTACCCAAACCCACACCACTGAAAAATTTCACCATGCAACCTTGATGAGCTACAGAGGCCAGAAAAACAGATCAGGAATAGCTCAAGTAACTGAGATACATTAGTCGCCAACTGGAGGAGGAGAGACAGGTTAGTCTATGGTGGCAAAAAATCAGGACAGCATCTTTCCCAACCGACAAATTTTATTAAAAGACATAAGCTTTTGTGAACTGCAGCTTGCTTCATCAAATGCGCAGAGGGGCTAAAACCCTACATCAGTCTGACCACTGTATGCCTCTGATGCAGCTCACAAAAGCTGATGCCTTTTAATGAAATTTGTTAGTCAGGAAGGTGCTACTAGACTCCTGATCACCAATGCACTTAATTGGGTATGGCGGCTCAGGAGGGGTGCATTGTGTGAAAAATAATAAAAATTACAGCTATGCAATTATTTGGAGCATAGCTTTCTTTTCGACTTGTTTTTTTTTCAAGGGAAGCCTTTCTGGAGCTACCACATCTGACCTGCAAAATCTGGACAACAAATGGAGGTTTCCGCGGTTCTTTGCTGCTATCTTCTAGCAATCTGGATTTCTGCAGCTGAGATCCGGGAGGCATTGCCTTAACAGGGAAAGACGGTTCCATTGCAACAGAGGGTGTCATGCCATTCTCAAAGATCCACTTGTTTCTTGGTGTAAACATACTACCTGAAGCTATCCTTGAGGGACAACATGGTTTGGGGGTTAGACTGTTGAGAGTAGGAGCAGGAAGACCCAAAATCAGCTGTCAAGTCAACTGACTCCAGGTAGTTCACTACTCTGTGCTCAGCAGTTTGGAGGAAGGACGACGGGATAGCAAGAGGTAGAATCTCTGCAGAAGCCAGAGATCCTGAGCACTGAGCAGGAGCAGCGACCTGGCTCCTGTGAGGACAGTTTTTATTCCTTTTAAAAGTTTGGGGAACAAGAGCACCCATGCCATTAATCTGATAGAAGTGTGGCTCAGCTATCCGAGGCCTGTCTGACGTAGAGATATATCTGGATGCTGTAGAATGAGTACTGGACACACAGCAGGACTGTCAGTGGAGGCCAGGAGTTTCAAAAATGGGTTAATATAGCTGGAGGTAGAAGCCATCCCCAAATGAAATGGTATTACTGTAAGCGTTTCTTGTCTGGGAACTCCCATGCCTGGCAGTGAGCACAGGAAGCAGATATCAAAATATTGCTTCTAACCTCAAACCAGCAGGGAGATTTGGGGTAGGGGGGAAAACAAAACACTGAAAATCAGGCTATAAGCCATTCCACACAGGCTCACACTCTCCGAGCCTCCTCTCCCCTTCCCGTAATTGTTTCTTCCCAGTTACGTCACTTCTGTTCTGAACAACGGTGATGTCACGGTAGCCAAGGTGTTTTGGCACAGACGTCACCCGCGTGTGGCAGTCTAACACCTTATCCCCTCCAACTCGCAGGGTGCAGGGTGATTAACAAAGTCTAGAATGAACTGGCCATCCGGGGGAAACCACCGACCCCAAGTCACAGCAGAGCAAGTTTCTTTTAACAGCTGTTGTATCTGCACACAGTAGCAGGCAGCCCTAACCACAGGACACTATTATGGGATATGAAGGGCTGCACAGGAAATGAGTCCCTGCTTCCTTCTAACTGTTGATTCAAATGCAGCTCAGGGGCTGACTACCCAAAGATAGTTCCTGGAAGGCAATCTGAAGTTCTTAAGTGACAAAACCTAGTCTTCTTTTTAAGAAACACGCCCCTCCCTCTCCCAACATATTGTATTTACCTTTGCTTTAGACAGGATAGACCGTTTAGACCTGCAGGGGCGAGGCGGACAGTGTGAAGACTCCAAACATATTTTGGGCAACAACTCCTACAGCCCCTTGACCCCTGGACATGCTGAGTAGTTCAAAGTATGGAGGGAGGGAGTTCTATCTCTGCTTCCTAACCTCAAACAAATAGATGAAAGAGCAACCTCAGGAGGCATCTGTGAGTGGCAGAAGAGGTTTCCAGGTGTTTCTAGGATACTTTCATCACACACACACACATTTAAATAGCACATCCATCCCTAATAGGATTTGATTCATTCTGAATAGGCCTAGCACAGGTTCTTGGCTTTTCAGGGTAGTTTCCTTTATGCTTTCTGATCTTGCCCTTTGATGAGAGAAGGAAGGGCTGTTCTGTTGTGCCATTATCCCCTCTTTTCACAAAAACCAAAAAGAAACAGGGAAGTCCATCACACTGCAAGGGCCACACAAATTAGTTCCCCATTTCAATGTTAAAAACACAGGCACCACACCCATAAAGTGACAAACAGGAGGCACCAGTAACCATGGCACAGGGGTAGCTACAGATTTATTAAAACAAACAGTAAGAATGCTAAATTTATTCACTTAGAACTATGTCCAAAAGTATTACAACACCCTTCCCCCCAAAACATGGTTAGAACTGCCAACTAGCGTCTCAGAAACAAATTCCCTGGCCTTTAGGACACAGAAATTGTTTCATAAGCCCTTACCTAAGAAAACGGCACAGTATTTTTGTCCGTTTTAATTTCCCATAAGCACTGCATCCTGACAGTTTAAATTTCCACCTTGCTAGCTGTGGATCATGGGAACTACAGTCTAACTCACCAAGAGAATACTAGGATGAACTGGAGAAGGGTGATCTACTGTGGGAACACCCTATTCTACAGAGTTTTTTTCCCTCATAAGCACTCAGAAGTTTCCAAAGTATTCAGTCATACCTAAGCCAGCAGTAGACAAAGGTCAGTCTGCATCAGTTAACAGCTCACTGGCTGATCTGCACTGCCTCCGCTCGCAAAGCGAGCTACAATACCTCTCACTCCCAGTAAACTGGCCTTCCACTGAAAAGAACAAAATCTAGGGTTACCAGGAATCAATCTTGGGGTGGAAGGTTTGGGAGCTCAGTTCAGCCTTCTGGGAATCCCTGCATTTAGAATTCTTGAATTCCTAGACTCTTCGCTTTGTAACAAATTAATCAGAGTTCAGGAGAAAAATCAAATCGATTCTGTAACTACGATGGGAACAGTAACCACAGAATTTGAAGAGGAGATGTTGAACAGATGGACATTTTTTCCTTCACCATATTGCCTTCCCAATGATTTCCTCCAGAGAGCAAGAAACCCACACAAACAACGAAACATCTGAACGCCACAACCTCCTTGAATCCAGAGGCTCATGTTTTACATTTATATCTAAAAAAAAAAGAGTATATTCAAATATATATCTCACAAAATCCAGTAGAATGTACATTCAGGTAAATTTGCCCAGCATACTTTCCATGTGGGACATAAGCCACACATTTCTGCGGTGTAAAAAAACAGGCTCAATGAACACACATAAAGCACATCAGATGTGATGCTTTTCCACCTAGGCAGTCAGCTGCAAATGTAACCAGCTGGGCCAAAGAGCAGCCCCCCAACAAAGCATCTCCTACTTAAAATTGCACAGAAGCTTCCCTTCTCTCTCTCTTTCCTGGTACAGAGAAATGCCTAGAAGTCCCAAGATCAGCCTTGCCAGGCTCAAGTCCCCAAAGCGGTTTGCCACCCATTAATTTTTATTTACCATTTTCATGGACTGGAAGCCATCAATCAATTACACACTTAAATGGCCTGCAGATACTAATGTAGTAACAAATGAAGAAGAGGCGCAACCGCCCAGGAGACCTGCCTACTAGCTAATCCAAGCAAATCCCGAAGGACAGTTGGTCAATCCCAACAAGTCTGCTACAAGGAATTTCAGGTGGCTGAACTGAACTTCCCCTTCGGCTCCGCACTTTCCATCATCCGCACTCGAGAGGGGTGTTAAGTTCTGGCGGGAAAGGTGGGGTGGGACGAGCCGGGGTCGCAGCAGGAAGCTAAGGCCAGTCTTGCAAACACACGGGAAGGTGTGCGTGTGAGAGAGAGCCCCCCCACCTCCCTCAGCTACCTTTCTCCCACACGGGCCCTTCAAGGCACGGCGAAGCGCACCTCCCGCTCCCGGGTCCCGCTTCGAGGATAAGTAACGCAGGTGCCGGAAGGAGGACGGCTTCGCTCCGCGCTGACCCCAGGTAGGTCCCGAAGGGTGGAGAGGCGATGCTTTCGCGGAGACGGAACGGAAGACGACGAGCCAGGGGAAAAGGTGGCGGGAGGAGAGCAGCGCTTCATCACAGGACGGGGCAGCGAAAGCCCGAGCGGGTCTCCTCTGAGTTCCCCGCCGTTGGGCTCTTCGCCTCTCGGGAGAGGACGGCAATGGCGAGCGAGCAAGCGGGCGGGCGAGCGCCGGCAAAGGCGTTAATCGGGTCCGCAACGAGACACACCCTAGACTGGGAGGGGGGCGAGACGGGCCAAGGAGGGCCGGCGCGGGGTTAGAAGGATCGCGCGTGTGCAAAGCTCGGCTCCAGCCGCTGCGTCCTACTCCAGCAGGGCGGCGGCGGGGGCGGCGGCCCCCTTCTCACTTACCCTCCTGGCTCGGGGCAAGGTACCCCCCGAGGCCGCCAACGCCTTTTCCAGCTCCGACGCTCGGCCCCCGTGAGCTTCCGGGCCGGCCACGCTCGCCGCCGTGTCTTGCGCCGGCTGTCCGGGCCGGAGCCGCCGAAGTCTCCGCAGGGTCATGGCTGGACAGCGGCGGAAAGGAAGACGGGCGGCCGCGCCACACGATGCTGTCTGGGCTCCGGGATTCGATGGGGAAAACACGCCCCTCCGTTTTCTCTCGGCGAGTCAAGCCTCGGTTTGCAAAGACAGCGCGGCTGAGGCCACGCCCCCTCCCGGGAGGCACGCCCCCGGCCTCGCCGCGCCTCGCCCGCCGCCGGGGAAACTCACCTTCCCCAGTTCGGGAGACTAGTCGGGGTAGCGACGGGCTTCCAGCCGTGGCGCCCGGGCGCCCTCAAATACAGGCGTATAGCACCTCGGATGCTCTTGGGGCTACTTCTATTGGCCGCGCTGGCCCGGGCGAGCCGCCCCCTTTCACCTCCCCTCGGCCCATTCCTCCCGCGAACTCTTTCTTCTTGGTAAGAAGGAAACTCAGAGAGGGAGCGGCGCCTGGAGTAGAGAGCTCCGCCAAGCCGCTAGTCCTCAGCGCTCTTCTAGAGACAAGGCTGGCGGGGTGCAGAGAGAGCTTCATCCGCAACCGTTGAGGCCAATTAACAAGAGAAGCGGTTCCCCGGAGGCCCCGTCGTTTCAGCCGTCTAAGATCGGCCGCACTGACGAAACAATGCTGCTTTTTATGGCCCAGGTAGCGGAGCCTCCGCTGCGTTATGCCTGGGGCTGGGAAACCGGATCTCGCTGGCTTGCGTCCTAAGTACGTATAAAGTGATCTTTGTAAAGACAAGAAAGCCGCTTGCGCTTTTAGGCGCAAATCCGAAACTGTCTCAAACGCGTTCTTCTTTCTCACCGTCCCCTGCACCACTGTGTGTGTGGGAAGGCACGGGGCGATCCTGTGCAAGACAAGACGTCCCCTGCACAAGGCAGTCTCTTCCTTTATCGCCTGCGTTAAGCTTGCTTCCCCAACCCGGCGCCCCTCATGCTGGTATGCAACTCCCATGATTGGAGAATCCGGGAATCGTCCTCGGCATTTCGATGGTTTCAGGCTGGGGAGAGCCGGGGCGCTTACCGTCTTTCGCTTGTGGTGAGAGTGACGCGAACGAGGCGTCTGTGCCTGGGCGCGGGACAGCCCCACATTACTTTGCTGAACTGAAGCAAAGAAGCTTCTCCCTAGTAAGTTTATTCTGTTCTTGTCCACAAACAGGATGCTTTCAGAATATGGCCCAAGACTGTAAGCCGCAGATAAATAAACATTCATATTTCACAGAAAACATGAGAAGGATGTGTGGTAATGTAGCTCCTTCTAGCGTCAACATGGCTAAATTTCAGAGGAAACATTCTTAATCTCCAGAAAAGACAGTAACGGAATCATACACCCTTATAGGCCAGCATGCACCTAATTCAGTTACAAATCGCGCATTGTTAGAAATGCAAACTCAGTTCATTATTAGTTCTACAGTTATTTGCCCTATACAAGTAGCACAGGAACCTTTTATTTCATCCCTCAGGCTGCAATCCCAGCAAATAAATGTGCCATTCGCCCCAGGCTCTTTAGTGACAGATAACTGGGGGACATCTGGGGGACATCATGCATCTCACTTTCTTAAAGCATACAGTGGAGGAGTAAAGGAAGGGTATGTGTAAAATATAAGCCCATTATACAGGCAGATTCTTGCAAGTGTTCTGATTGTTGCAACCCCAACTGCATGTCAGTATACTTGTTTGCAAACCTGGCTCAATTGTGCAACATGCGAAGGAGCCTACAGAGTGTCACAGCCTTTCAGACCAAGGAAAAACTTGGGGAAAGACACTGTTTAAACCAACTGATTTCAGCATCCCTCGGAATTTAAAATGCTGCTTTTTCAGGTTCTTTATGCAGCTAGCTTTGGTATAGCATTATATATAATGGCTGTGTGTGTGTGTGTGTGTGTGTGTGTATATATATTGCATGCAGCTGGATAGCATAGTGGTTAGAGTGCTGCCCTTTGATGCGGGAGACTGGGGTTCAAATCCTGGCTGGTACCTACCTTACCATTAGGGACCCCCTAATGCTTCATCTGCCTCCCTCACATATGAGAGTGACACTAAGAGAGTCATGCCAGCTTGGACTTCACCTGGATTAACAAGGTCCACACCAGATGTTGGGGAACCAGGACAATCTGATGGAAGTGGGCTACTGGAACAAACCATACATGGATGAGACAAAAGAACCTGGAATTGATGGGATGCTACTACAACAGTAGACCTAACCAGACGGGATATATGAGATGTATTGTGATAGAATGGAATTATGAAGGCCAGGCTCAGGGAGAAAAACATTTTCTTAGCTCGCCGGAGGAGTGTGGGAGATACAAGAGGATGAGACTTGCACCTCCCTGAGGAATTCACACTGTTGTGGCTGGAGGACTTTGGGAACTGGGGTTTCAGTCTGGGAAGATTCTTGCTAGAGGTTGTAGCTAATAAACATAGCTGAACTGAATTTGCATTGTCTCTTGGAGTTCCTTGGGCTAGGCCTGACACTATGGATGGACAGAAGACCTACATCCACGCTAACTGAGAAACAGCTAGTTACCCAATGCTTCAACATAGTGAAGAGGAAGCTGCTCTCACAACTTGAGACAGACCAACTACACATTACATCCCAGACTCAAGAAGACTGGGAGGATCAACTGGATGTGCAGCCAACACCTGAAGCTGGAACGTCACTGCCACCCCCTTCATTACAGAGCACAGCAGCTGATATGAGGCATAAGATCACGGATAAACTAGCTGCAGTCAACTGTTGAGACTGATTACCAAGGCTCACTGGAGAAGTACCATCAGATAGTATGCTAGAAGATGCCAAAATTGCCCTCACGACAATCCCTACTAACATCATAACTCAAACCAATGAACTGTTATATGCTACAGCCGCTGTAACCCTGGAGATGCTTGGCTACATGATCAAGACATTGTGGTAGTAGAGAAGGAACAAAAGACAGCAGTGACAGCAACATCAGGAAGGAGTATGAGAAGCTGGAGAAGTACCAGGGTTCGAAGGACCAGGGCTTGAAGGAGGAACTAGAGGTTGTGGAAAGTAAAGGCCAAAGTGGTCCCCATGGTGGTAGGAGTACTCGGGGCTGTAACTCCGAACATCAGAGCTCTCTGTCCAGAAGAGTGCAGTGCTAGGAACAGCTAAGATACTGCGCAGAATCCTCCAACTCCCAGGCCTCTGGTAGAGGACCTGAGATTGAGGACCATAGGGGTGAGTGAGGATTTTTACATAATCAATCAGAAATAATGCTTCTGATAGTTAGAGGCAGCTCCATTGATCCAGGTGTTATTCCTGACATTTTACTTTTGAGTAAGCATGTACTGGATTGCACTGCAGTTCTTTCAGGGAAGGCTTCAGCCAGCTGCCATCACATCAGCCCAGTGCACACATTCCATCAGTTAATAGCACTGTTCTTTGTTCATTGTTATTTCAAAAGCCTTGTCAAGTTGTTCTTCTGGAAAGAAGAGGAGGAGACGGGGCTGCTGCTGCTTGGGATGACGTGCTGGGATTAAGGGAACTGGATCCTAGGCAAATGCATGGCCCTACTCCTTACTTGGGGTCTCTTCCAGCAGTTGTTCACCGCCTGTGACCTGATTTATTTATTATTATATTTGTATGCCATCTGACTTCCAACAGTTCTAATCTGGAGTTGGCTGTGAGTTAGTTCACGTAGACCATCAGCTTATAGCAGTCTTCAGTTTGACTGTTCTGTCTGAAGTGTGCCAGAAGGCAAAGCAGCAGTTTCACCTCCGTAGCCCAGGTTCCAAATTCTCATTATGTTCAAATATGCTTTGGCACGGCCAACAGATGCCTCCTGAGAAATCATCTCACCTTGATGCTGTTGCTAGCGAAGCACTATCTTAAGTAGCCCTTTCTAGCGGTACGAATAGTGACAAGCCATGAGCCTCCTTGATCAGTTTATAAATTACACCTCCCTAATTCACTGGAGTATAAGGAAGAGGAGGAGGTACAGCACAATTGGACTTGCAAGATTCTGTTATTATAGCTAATCTCAGTAAAAGCGGTTTAGCCTTCCTGTGAAGTTGATTTCCCGGTTTGGTCTACCTAGTGGGACTGACATCAGTCTTTCAAGTGTGATTGTATTGTACATCCTCCTTCTCCTAATCCAGTGAATTAGGGAGATGTCTACCTGAGCCACTTCTGAATGTTATGTCACTGTTCTGGACCCCAAAAATGTTGAGCCCCTTTTGCCTAGCTGACAGTTCCTGCATATTTCTGTCAAGGTCATCTTGCTTACTCTCTATGCCTTTTTAATATTTTGGGGACAAAGAGGCTCTTAGTTACTGAAGCTCTGCAGTTCTACACTCATGGCTCTGTCCTAAAGCTTTATCATTCAGCTTAAACCTAGATCTCCCCAAATCAAGTAGAAAAGGAAAGATGGAAGAATCCAGTTCAGGAAAGCAATAGAGGCCTATGATTGAGAGGTTGCTGAGCCTCCTCCCAAGCGCCTTTCTCTCCACTGGGCTCCCCCCTCCCAATATCTATTGGTTAACGGGTTGGAATCTCACGAAGCTTCGCCTCATGAGAAGGCCTCAGGAGGAAGGCTATGTGCGGCCAGCAGCTGCCTCATGCAGGGCCAGGCATGCCGCGTCAGCAGTGAGAGGAAGAAGGTCAGCTGGGGGCAGCAGAGCTGGTGGAGCACAGGGCGGCTGGGGCTGGGCTTTGGGCTGGGGCAACTGGCCGCAGCATGAGGCTTGAGGCAGCACCCCTCAGCGGCAGCCGGCTGAGACCGCTCTGAAGGCCCTGAGCCTCTACTTCAGACTCAGTGCTGCCACCACCGCCAAGGAGTGCTGCTGTCCAGGGTGGCCAAAAGGGCAGATTGTACTGGGGGAGAGATAGGTGGGTGGGGGGAGTTCAAGAGGAGGCAGGGTGACTAAGGCTTGGGGCTGGGAGGGACCAAGCCGGGAGTGGCTTGGATCGGGGCGGGTCCTTGCCTAATAACCAGTGGGATTCGGTTAATGATGGCGATGGGGACTGCTGAGATTTCCGTTGCTAAGCAATGTGGTCATGTGACATCATGCTTCATGACCGTATCGCTTAGCAATGAAAATTCTGTTCCCAATTACCATCGTTAACTGAGGACTACCTGTATATGCTTTTCCAGAAGTATAACATGTATTACACTGCTTATTTAAGTCTAAAACCCAATATTATATTTAAAACATTTATCTTACTTTTCCAAACATTCAAGTCAGCTGTGCAACATACAAAGAAAATGCTAAAAGGATTAATAAAATACCAAAGTATCACTGTGTCTGTAATATTACATACACACAGCAGAAAGGTTAAAATTAAAAGCAAGAGTTGGCAGGGCCAGCAGTTCTTTTGATGGAACAAGGTCTGGGTTATTGGGGCTCAACAGCTGATCTTAATTTTCAGCAAGGAATGAAGAAGTCAATAGCAGCCAAATACTTCCCAGTGAATACAAACACAAGAGTTGGTGTCGGGGGACAGCTGGCTAGCAGCTGGAGAAAGATCACTCACGAGCTTAGTATTTTGTATTTTGGAACTCTCCTTAGGACCGACGTGCGCAATACACGGCTTTCTCATTTGGGATTGTTGTTCAGAACATCTGTTCTTTCGAGAATAATCAGAGGGATCTCCTTGCTTGCCCTCTTACCCAGAAGTGAGGAAATAACAAAGGTCCCTAGTGCAAGGTCTTGTGCGTTTATATGATACAAAAGCTTGATGGCCAGAAAACTGTTTCAATGAGCCCAGAATGCGCTTAAAATTAAACAATTTAGTTCAAAACTTTCTTGAATAGCAGTTCTCACTCCAATATCATTGTACACAGATTGTGTACAAGGAATCTAAATCGTTATCTGTACCAAGATTTACGATAGCTGGAAGAACTGGACAGCACAATAGGAAAACATCCGTTCTCAGAGAAATAATCTAAAACAGAAAAAGAAAAGCCACTGTTTGTAGTTTACACATATACAGGTAGTCATTGCTTCACAATGGTAATTGGGACCAGAATTTCCATAGCTAAGCGATGTGGTAAAGTGCGATGTCATGTGACCGCATCACTTAGCAATGGCAATTCTGGCACTCCCCATTGCCAGCATTAAGCGAGGACCTCATTGCAACTTCCTGCCAGTTTCCAACAAGCAAAGTCAATGGGGAAGCTGGCAGGAAATTGCAAGTCCCAGGCGGCTCGCAAGCAGCTACTGCTGGGTGGCCAGCAATCTCAAACTTCATTAATAAGATACAGAGAGTCTTTAGAAATAGGACTGAGTTTTCCATATGGCTTCTGATACTGTGCCAGAATGCTTCTGTAATGAAACTAGAGGAAATAGAAATGGGGGTGGATGGGTGAGAAAGTCTATGGAATCTATGGGATCTCTTCACCTCCTTATGTTCCACATGTTTTCTACTGATGGTTGTTTTACAAATGTCATATGTAGAAGAGAAGTAAAGGGCAGAGTGGTCTTATGCTATTAATGTCTTTGTTAGGCACAGCCCTAATAAAATAATAATTCTTCAGAATCAGTTTGGAAGCTCAGATAGCCCTAATGTTTATAGTTTAAGGGACCCATTCAGAAGTTAACGTGTGCTACAGCTTTAAGACATTTATTTTCAGAAATGTCTTCATTCTCAAAGCAATCTATATTACCTCAAGAATTAAATGCTATCAATTTCCCTGAGAGTTACTCCTACGTGCCTAATCCTGCAGCCTTACTTTATTCCATGTTTTACAGACTAATTCTTTATGTCCAAATTATATTGGCCTCTTGATTTCCACGTATCTATATTGTAACCTTGCTAAGAATTTGTGGTCTTTACAGCCCCATATTATCTGACACCCATACCAGACTAATTCAGATATAACTCTAAGAAATAATGTGGCTTATTTTCATCTTAGTATAATGCCTGAACCAGCTCAAGAAAGAAACCATGGATTACTTTTGTAGCAAGTCATATCTGGAAATTAGAACATGGTCATGGTTAGAACCACTGACTTTATAAGCTTGTTTGAGTCCAGAACTCCAACTTTTGTTTCTGGGAATCAGCAGATAAACCGAGGAAAACAACCCAAAAATTGGCAAATACACCTTATTTGCTTATCTGCCAGAACAACTCTGGTTTATTCCTAACTAATCATGGTCTCAGTTACATGCTAACACAGCCACTAACTCAAGAGCTTTCTCTTCTTACATGAGGTTCTACACAAATTGTGGTCAGCTGGTCACACTTCAGTCTATTTGTTCAGTTAAAGTACTGACCAAAAGTAAAATTTTTATTGCTGCTCTCTACATGTTGTGTGGCTTCTGATGAGGGTTTTATCATGTAATTGCCCAGTGTTATTCAAGAATTCTACCATCTTTGTTTTCTTCTTGTTGCGAGAAAAAAAAAAAGCTACCAGAAAGCAGGGGGACCCATACCTCAATACCTTTTTTATTGGCAGTTCTAGGAAACCTCCATCTGAAGGTACCCTTAGTGAATGTGAAGACCTGCTTATGGAGAAAACTTGTGATAAATCCTCAGAGAGTTATGGGGACCGTAGCAGACTTGATTATTCCATCTCTGATCTCCTTTCATACATCTCTGAACAGAATAGGAAAGCACAGTGCTCCTTAGTTACATGGTAGAAAATCAGATGCCCACATGCTTCTGTCTCACTAGACTTGAGTAAACTTTAGTTAGTTTCCCTATCCCCACTAGTCTGACAGAAGGAAGCTGACAATTTGATCCAATCCCATATATATATCATAAAGTTCAAGGATTTATTGGAGGAGAGTTGATAAAAGCATAGCAGAGGAGAGTACAAGGAACAATAAAAATCAGTTCACAAATATTCCCTAACCTATATGTAATTGTTACTCTCTCCTTTTTTAAAGTGACAGTATCACAACACTGGCAAGAAAAATAAAGGTCCATTTCAGTCAAGAGTTTTTTATATACTGCTCCTATCATCCTCTTCCAGATGGGTGCAGAATATTTTTGAGAACATACAGCTGTTCAGTTCTGCTATGTATTGTTTCTATTCGTCCTTGTTTTGGTTGATTTAAACATGATGATTTTCTCATTCTAAGACTGTTATTCCCTTTATGAACTGTTTTAAATACATTCTAATATGTTCTTGGTGGGAACTCTTTTCCAGATTGCTGGATTTGGCATAGATTTAAAGTTTGTACATCAACATGTCACAATCTCTTTCTCCATTTATTGTGTCAAATGGGATAGAGTGGATCAAAAATTCTCAAAGGAATGTTTCGAGAAATAATGCAGAGTAGTTTAACCCATGACAAATGTTCAGCACTCTTCTAGCTCTCCATGGGAAAGGCAGAGGGCATTATTAACTGGCCAATCCCAGAACTGTATGGGGGATGCCCATTATGTTCTTTTTAAGGGCAAGATTAAAGCGTGACTCAGAAAACAAAACCCCAAACTTGTGAGATATCCACTAAGGAGAACTTCAGTTAGCTTACTGTTGTGAAGATTAACAATGGAATCCTATCCATGCTTACATGTAAGTAAATTCTACTGAGCTCAGTGGTACCTGCTATTAAGCAAATATACGGAATGCATGTGTTACACCAAAACAAAAAGAACAGGAAGGCCAGGTACCTTGACTTTTCCACTCCTTCACATTTCTGGTTCACTGGGCAATCAGAACATCTCTAGAAGTTCTCTTTAACAGAAGAGTAATCCTGAAGGATTCTGAATAATTCAATAATCCTGAATATAATCCATTGCATTATATTCTGAAATTGATCCAATTGAAGCCCTAATATTTGCTTTATTCTCACAGCACAGTTCTAATAATATTGACAACATAATCCTTCCTATAGTAATCTTTTACACAATTATTACAAGCACAGCTTCATGTAGTTCAGTTATATCTTTCTTTGAGTTATCTTATTTTATATATTTATCCTTTTTCATTCCCTTAGCTAATATTAAAATTAAAGTATATACAGTATAAAAAAGGCAGAATGAATTGAAACATAAAAAGTCATAAGAGTTTATGTGAATAAAAACAAACTTTTAATAATGTACAACCAAAAATTGGACAGCCTCATTCTTATATTAAAACAAAAGATTTCTTTCCTATATTACATCTATTTACATTTGCATACTGAGGAGGTAAAGTGTCTAAGTGGCTATTTTACAGTCTTTCTCTAGTAAAACATAAAACCTGAAACAAATATAAAGATCAAGAAGGAATCAATTTTTGGGACAAGAAAGAGGAAAGAGACAACAGTACCAAGAATGATCTATTCTGAAGCCAGTGTGACCCCAACAAGTCATACCACCCACTTACTAGGTTTGAAAATGATTAAGGGCATTGCAAATGTACTTTTCCACTGGGAAATTTCATATAGCAAGATTCTTCCATGTCTGTTCTGATGAAGCTGGTTGGTTGTTCCCCAAATAGAATTCAAAATTGGGATTCTATCCTGCTACTTGTATGAGGTTGGGCTATTTGACCACTGGACTAAAACTTCATGAAAAGCCTGGCAGAGGCTACTGTTTTCTAACATTTTCAGTTTGAAAGTAATTGTAGTAAATTGCTAAACATTAGTCTATTTGGTTTTTTGAATTTATTTTTTAGACAAAAAAAAAAAAGTATATAGGGCCTATATTAGGCCTTCCTTAAAAACTCAATGTACCATGACATCTTCTGGTCTAATTTGCAATGGAACCTGCTACTGCTTTTTTTTTTTTTTTTAAGTAATTATGAAGGAATGGTTAGGAACATTAACACGCTTGTATCAAAGTAAACAGGATATTTGCTCCTCTTAGTTAAAGATGCCAACTGCAGTAGCTAACTTCCACATCTCACTGGATACATGGACAATAAAGAAATGTCCTAAAGGAGCATCCATCCTTACTTTATTAAAATGATGCAATTTGAGGGCCCTTTTTGAACATGCCTGCAGTCTGAAATGCCTGCAGTCTGCAGGCAAAACTAGGGAAAATGATTCTTTAGTCATTTTTAGTTTGTCATGATAATGCAAAGAAAAAAAATCTTGCCCAAGAGTCCAGTTCTGTTGGATGAATTTTTTAATGAATAAAATGGGTCATATCCTCTCTGGTTTGGATGCCAGAGCCTACTGTGGTGAATGGGGTGCCACCTTGTGATATGATCTGGATTATTTTGAGCTTGTGGAACCCAAGGAAGCAGATAGAATCCTCTGTAGTCTGACTACCTGCCACCTGTATGTTGGATTCATTACCCTTCTGGCTCCTTTGGGTGGCTAGACAGAGTGTGACCAGCTGGATCTGGGAGGTTATCAATGCTTCTTTGAGGGATAAGTTGATGCTGCCTGCTTTGAGGGAGGTAGCTGAAGACGTAAACCCTGCATCCAGCTGTGTTTGATAAATTTTGCCCTATCTGCATTCTATCCTTAGGGAAGAGCGTTGAGAAGGTAGTGGGGAATCAGTTAGAGAAGATCCTGGAGGAAGCAGATTATCTGGATCATTTTCAGTCAGGATTCAGGCCTGGTTATGGGATAGAAATGGCACTGGTTGTCCTGATAGATAACCTTTCTTCAGATGCAGATGGGGTGGGGGGAATATACCCCTCTATTTATTAGAACTTGGCGGGTTCAATACCACTAACAATACCATGGTATCCTTCTTACAGGGAGTTGGAGACACCATTTTACAATGGTTCTGCTCCTACCTGAGTGTGTGATCATAGTCAGTGACCCTGGTGGAGATGCACCTGAGTCCATGGAGCTTCAGCGTGGGATCCCTCAGGGTTCCATGTTGTTTAACATCTAACTGGTGGGACAGATGATCTGCTGGCTCAAGCTGAGATATCAGCAGTATACCAATGCTCAGTTATACTTCACAACCCTATGGAAATCTTGAATTAGCATCTGAGAGGTTTGGATGGGGCAAGATAAGCTCACATCAAATTCTGTAAGATGGGGTTGCTAATGGTCAGTAAAGATTGGGACATCCCGACATCAGTGCCAGTTGTTACTCTAGACTGGATTATGTCCCCCCTGAACGATGTGGTTGTTGACTTGGAGTCCTCCTGGACTCACAACTCCTGCTTAAATGGCTGGTGGAAATTGTGGCCAGGAGGGCCTTTGCCCAGATTTGGCTTATGCACCACTTATAATCCTACATGGAACAGGATGCCCTGACTTCAGTAACTCATACTTTGATCACTACTTGATTAGACTACTGCAACATGCACTGCATGCAGCTGCCTTTGAAGACAATCTGGAAGCTGTAGCTGATACAAAATATGGCAGTAAGATTATTGGTAGGACAGCCCCATCTAGCCAGAAATACCTATATCAAAGGTCCTGCATAGGTAGCCAGCAGGCTTCTGGGCCCAATTCAAAGTGCTGGCCTTTAGCCTTGAAGCCCTAAATGGCACATTCAGGCAATACCATAGCAGAATTGAATCTGCTCACTGGTTTAGTCATCAAGAGAGTGTCTGTTGAGAGTTCTCTCCCCTTGTGAGGTTTATAACATCCTCCAACTTATGCTGCAATTCTGTAAACAGGTTAAAGCTATTTTATTTCAATGCACTTTTGGTCCAAGCTGACTGTCTTTTTATTTCTGCTCTCTGTGGTTATTTTTTATTATTGACAAGTATTCTGAATTTAGCTATTTATTGTTATGAGGTTTTTTTTGGTTTGATGTTGTACACCACCCAGTTTTTTTGGGATTGAGGCAGGTTATAAGTATTGTTAAAATCATAAATAAATAGCCTTTCATACAGAACTAGAGCTGATTTACTCTGAGAAAGAAGCAACAAATGTTATATTTGTAGCAAATTACTATAAGGCATAATTGGGGAATTATACTCCGATTTAAACTGACTTTATATGAAACATGATTATCTGCCTCTAAGCTGCAGATTTAGGAGTAAAATGTCAAGAAGTGTGAACAGAAATAGGACACACACTCTGGCAAAATTATTTACCACTTGGGAATACTTGGAAACAAATATGCTTAAGGGAAGTACATACTTTTTAGCCTCAAGCTAATTTCATGACTATCACTTAAAATCTTCAACTTATCCATGATAATCAAATGGCTCTTTTTAAATGGAGGTGGATTTGACAGTGAAATTATACACACGAACATTTCCATTACCTGAGCGCCAAGTGTAAATCTTCGTGATATATCTTTTTCAATTCCAACTCCAGCAATCATAGATGCCATTTCTTATTTATGAAAATATATGATTAAAATAAATTTCAAGGTGCCTTTTATTTTAGATCAGAATACAAGGAGGATTTTAGTAAATGGTATCCCTCTGCTAGAGATTTGTGGTGGTCTCTGGCTCAGAAATGATCAGACCAAAATAACAGAAAAAGGCAAGTTTTACAATCAGAAGCACAAATCCCACATCTGTCTACAAACAAAAGCGCCTGAGATTTTCAAAACACAGCCTTAAAGGAAGCTACAACTTGTTACAGACTCAAAGGAACATGTCAAATTGACTCCAATACACAATGCAAAACTCTGCAATGTATATACCGATACACTCAAAGACACGAGAAAGGTTAGGGGAGAGGGAAGAAAGACAAACACATGCCCATACTGACAAACAACAAATACAGAATGTTTTATATTCTTATAAAATCCCCTGTCTAAGAAGGGGTAACTCCTCCTCTTAGAAGTCAAGGGCTCATGGTTTGTATAGAAACAGTTCCAGTGTAAAATTGAGCTGTGTGCATTTCTCAGTTTTTTTTTCTCTTTTTTTGCAGTGATTTCTTTATAAACAGAATGAGAGGTAATTATCTATTTTACTCTTATAAAGAATAGTAAAAAAAGTTAAAATCCAGCCCCTCCATTAAAATAAGAATTAAAAAAATTAATCAAACCACTCCAGTTAAAAGTTATGGCTTCAGGAGTTATCTATCAAACACCCAACCTACACATAATGGAGTTTCTAATGCATTATTTGCATCACAATACAATCTCAGGCTGTTCCCCCCACAAAAAAATGTGACAGCCAAATCAGTCCTACTATGCCCTGATCATTTAATTCAAACAAAATGCATGCAGTTAATCCATTCCCAATCCTTCCCTATCCCACCCCACCCCCTGCCCAAGTGACACAAAGTAGCTTCCAGAATAAGGGAGATCATATTATATCTATATATCTATCTATATACACATACACTTACGTACACACACGCACACACACACACGCGCGCACACACGCACACAAGCTTTGTTTTGCAGTCATTGTTCCTTGAAGGAAAAATGTTGCCAGGAAGTCTCTGAGTGCATATTTCTCCATAGCCATTTCATTCTGTAGAGAAATGTAAAACACCGGAGTTGTTCTGCCAAAGGCACCTTGAGAAATGGAAGGGCAATGATCCTATATGGTCAATTTTGTTTGCCTTTCTTTAACTAGGAAAGCACCAATTTCAGCGGACACTTAATTCTTCCGCAATTCTTTCTGCTTGCTAGGTAATCATTGCTACCCATTATGGGAGAATCTTAAACTAAAAACAAACACACATAATCAAAATATTTCCCTGCTTTGAAAAAAAAGAGGGGAAGAATGGCAGTGAAACAATTTGTACAGTGCCCAAAGTAGGTCTACTATTTGGCAGGGCAGAACCCTACTCCTTCCTAGTGAGAAGATAGCTAATTATCAGCTAGTGACAAATAGGGAATTAGCACCTGCACTTCACAAAAGGACACTCTACATTTTCACATGCACAGGAGCACAAGCAGACACAATACATACCTACGGGGCAAAGGGACACGTACCTTTGCACATGCACACGCTGTAGTTCTGGCTTAGGATCTGTTGAGCTAGAAAAGGGCCACTGTATGGCCGGACAGAGGTGCACACAAGGTGCCTGTGTGTACATGTCAGTCCTCAAAACCTTCCCCCTGACACACTTTTTAATCCATAAGAAAGTATCTTCTTCTCCCAAGCCATAAGGCTTTCCCTAATCAGCACATCACTCAAATTTACAGGGATTTCCATAAGAGAAACAAGGTTATACTGTGGCTGACATTCCCCTATACAAGCCCCTCAGAATGCTCTCAGGAGGGGATGAGAAAAAGATGTCTTTCACTCTTGAATGAGGAAATGAGTGAAGTCTCGAATGTCCATCCTCCTCACCTGGCCACCTGCAGGCCAAGCTGTCCAGTTGATAGCAGCAGGCTGAATAGAAAGACGAGGTAGGCCTTCTTCACCACATCAATTCTAGCATGGCAGCTTTTTGTGCACTTTCCTCAAGATGGTGCTTGCAGTCTAAATTTTCACATCTTCCTGGATACTGAGTTGAGAAAGAGTTTTCTTGATGCGTAAGGCTGTTAGCCGTGCTGCTCCATTGGCATACCAGCACTCACGCATCATTTTCCCCATAACTCGCAAAGCCTGTGAACATGGGGAGAGTGATATCAGGAGAAATCTCTTTTCAGTACATCAAATCCATAAAAAAAAAAATTATGAAGAATGAGCTGCTTATGCTTACAATGCTACTTCCGCCTTGTTTCCTTTTATTAGTATGCATTTGAAACTGCAGTAGCATCTTATTTTCCTATTAGGATTTTTAAAAAACTGGCTAAAATAAAATTCAGTGTTTGCCAATTGCTTCTTAAAAGAAGCAAAGATTCATCCTTTCACAATCATGAAAAATACAATTTTTGTCACTGGTTGTATTTCCATATAACTCAAAACTGTTTTTAAAATTACAGTTTATTAAGCATTCCATACTATGCTATAATATGGGTCTTTTGTTGTTTTGCTTTAGTATTATATGAAAACCAAGCCAGAGCCAATCCAACTTCTTTTTGACACGTTAAAGCTGAAATTTGCACTTGAGTTCTTTCTTTTGTATGCAGACAGTTTATTTATGTCTTTCTACAAACAAGTAAAGAAAACTTGAAAAAAATGGTTGTGTTTAAACACCATGTCAAGCTATAATGGGATCTGTTTGGTTTGGCTTGATATGTGATGTGTGAATCCAGTGTGTCTTATTCATAGTACCACACTTATGTAAACCTTGGCTTAGTGCAGTGTATAAACCCAGTCCATTTTTTAAACTGACTGGCTAGAACTCAAATCAAAGCCAGAATTGTAATATATTTGGTAGAAAGTACTTTTGTATGTGTGGATTAACCTACAGATTGCTCTAGGGAATCTGCACAGGCTTTGTTCAATAAACGGGAAAAAATCACTTCAGTGCAAAATATAGTAAAAAGAGAGTTGTTTACTTAAAGGATGAGTTGATAACTGGGGTTCTTTATTCAATTGCTACCAACATTTAATGCCAACAAGCTGCTGAAGCCTTCCTTTATCCCCTAGCTAATATGACAAATCCTATATTGAGAATGATGCTTTATGGCATGCTTTTTAGTCTTCAGGATCAATTGTACCTCATAACTCTGCCACCAGTTGGGAATGTTAGGTCGTAGTTTCTGTTCACATACAACTTTTCTCATTTCTTCAATGGACGGGTCAGACGGCACAAGGTCATAGTATGGGAGCTGATATTCTTCATGAATACCTAAAAGGGGAAGCAAAAAGAGAAACAGGCTATTATTTATTATGAAAGTATCGTTTTCACAGACACGGTAGCATTAATGATATAGGACAAACAGGATGAACTGCCTACAAAAACAGCAGGTAGTATCATAAAACACGGATCTTAGCAGTAAAGCTGATAGCCGATGATGTGTGCAAATTGGTTTTCAATAATAATAAATTATGATCATTATATAATAATAAAAAATATTAGACATGCACAGGGAAAAGCATCTGAAAGCCTGTGGCCTGCTTCTTTTAACTTTACAATATTTAAGATTACCAAAATAAGAAACAATATAGAAAATAAGAAAAAATATGTGTGTGTGTGTGTATATATATATATATGTATATATATATATATATACACACACACACACATATACACACACATACACACAGAGCAAATAGTACATGAAAAATACCTGTAACAATCTTAGGAAAGACAAGAAAATTATTACCCACTATTGTGGTCTTACATTCTAACAACACATTAAAAACCATTTTTTTCAAGGAGATTATATATCCTGTGACACAAATAATGGGCAAGGTAAAACTGGCAGTAATATATTACTGTAGTCTCTCAGTTCAGGTAGTTGAGGGTTTTTCCAATATATAACATATACTATCCATTCCATCATAAGTATATGAAGGTATTTTTCTTTAGATTTCCCCCAATAAGATTATTATTATTCTTCTGCTTCCCTCAGAGACATCATTAATAGCTTTCAAAATTGTTTTCCAATATTACATATCATAATAACTACAAACTTAAGTGAACAAAATCTCTTTCCCTCATTTTCAACACAAATTCAAAACTTTACCCATTGTAATTCATTTATTGGGTCCAGTAATTTTCCTGAATGAAGAAGCCACACACTTAACAACTTTTACATAATTTCTCTGTCTTGCACAAAAATCTTTAGTGAGAGGTTAATTGCCCATCTCATATATACAATTTAGAATTACTTTGGTAACTGGGGTAGCACACAAGTTAATAAACAAACACAAGATTTTTAAAAAAATGCTCTTGAAGTTACTATTTCTTATCCACTGATAGTTTTTAAAAGTACCTAATTTGTACAATATACAAAAAAGTTTTGAAAAACAAGAGCTATAGCAAAATTAAATCTCACAACTTCTTCTGCAGTTCCTTTGTTATTCCAAAATTCTAATTACAATACTTTCTTTTTACAGAATACTAACAACACTGGTATCTGAGTCGGATTTTTAACATTTCAATTATTTCTTTAATCCTTTCTCTTTAAGTCAAAGTTCTTAGTTTTATACCTGAGAACATTTAGATTTCACTTTAACATTTGGGTTAAATAGTTAAGTGTTATTATTCTGTGGCAGAATAATTATTTTCTCTTCTGGCACTTTAAAAACCGTGAACAACAGAATAGACCACTTTTTGCTTCATTATATTTAAGTTATCCATCATTGCCTAATTCAGTTTAATTTAATTTATTTGATTTAGGAGCTGCCCGACTCCAGAATTTTCCTTCATTTCATCCAATTCATTTTTTAAACTATATACGGCTTGTCTTCTTCTTTGACATGGATCATCTTTATATTTAACTTTTAATGTGTTTTTTTCCCCATCTTTTTTTTCCTATGTGCAATTTGATGTGGGTTTTTTGGATTTTCTTATGCAAATGAATATAATTCCAATTAGCATATTCATCTCAGTTTTTACAGTCTGTGTAGGTATTTCGACTATATTACTTGATGTGATAAATTTAAATTTAATCCATTTTAATGAGGTCCAAACAATACATGCAAAGAAACTAAAAAAAAAAAAAACTTTGCTGTATGAAGAAAAACTAATTTTATTGAGAAGCTGAAACAGTAATTCACAGATACAATGTACTTTTAGCAGATTTTCCTGAAGTGAAAATTTTGAACCTGGAAAATTTCTGTTTCTTACTCATCTCTTGTCCTCCTCTTTTCCATTTATGTGGGCAGGTTTTAAATAACACTTTTAGTAAGCATAGGCTGCAGCTATGACCTATGTCCTATTTTCTGTTCCCTACTTACTTCCACCTAATAAATAATCCATTTTTTTAGTTCATGACAAAGAAAAAAGAAAATAAATGATAATCTCCACAACTGATCAATAAAAATATAGTATAGTTTTTACCTCACTCTGGAGTACAGTCTGCAGTCACGTTTTTATTAATACTTCATGACATAACACTTCTGTTAATTAGTATATCCAAGAGAGCAGGAAAAATACATTTAATGTTAATCCTGAACTGTAGCTTTGCCATCAGAACCAATGGCAATAATTCAAACCCATTAAAGGAAAGGCTGACTACAGGGCTGAATCAATGGAAAGAGATTCTGAATCAGCAGCTTTACTTCCTTCGACATCAAAACAGACTGAGTTTTCCCACTCTTCCCATTATACCATTAAGTTTCTACTAGTCCCAAGTTTTAACATTTCTAGGCACTTGGATGACAGTGTTGGATACAACATCTGAAGCCAACAGGAAACTTTTAACTTTTATTAGAGAAGAAAAAGAAATCTATTACCTCCTGAGTTGCATCTACGAGCAATTTCCCAGTAAACCAGGCCAAGGGCATAGATATCCGCACACTTAAATGAATCAAAATGCTTCATGTTTATTGTTTCATCAAGAACCTCAGGGGCCATGTAACTGTAGCAAAAGAACAATCAGATTAATGGCATCTATTTGAGACATATGCCACATGTACATAAAATCCTGCATCTATTGTCTACTCTTGTGAGTAGGAGCAAAAGCTCATTCAACAAAACCTTTATACAATATTTTTGAATGTTGTATATTATTTGCCTTTCTATTAACAGCATTTAAAAATGTTTACCAACAAAATCAAGCAAAAACTAAGATAATTTTGTCTTGGTAGGTAGCAGCATAGTAAACCTTTCATTGGCAGGAATATTGAAGCAGGAACAGGAACACAAGCAATCATTGCACAAAACTCCCTTTTATTTGCCAGGTAATTTAGCTGGCTCTGTAATACTATTGTGAGTATTTAGATTTACAAATAAAATGCACAAAATTTTACACTAAGGTTATTAAGAGTTAGCCCAAATAATTCATTTGGAAATCATTTTGGGAGAAGAACGAACATATTAAGGCACAATGCAAATTCTAAGTATATAGTTCATATAGATAAAAGGCAGTTATCTAATTAATATATTATGTGCTCAGCTACTATCAATGACAGATTACTGCCCTTCAACAATTTACTATTTAATGAACTACTCATTTTTATAAAAATGTTAATTGCACTTTTAACGGACAATGTCAGTGATTTTGCTAAAAATATATTTTCCTGTAATTACTTTACTTTGAAATTCTTCAAATTTCAGAAGTAATTTAATGCTGTAATTGATTCACAAATACCCAGTCCTAATGATGCATGTGAAAAAAGCTAATTAGTGTTAACAGCTAATGGGTAAGAGAATACAATTCTAAAAATGATGCAACCAAAAGGCTACAGAGAAATGAAGCATTTGAAACAACTACCAGTTGTATCTACATCCACCCAACCCAATCAGCTAAATACATAATTATTTACCGTTTTGTTCCAACTCTCTGGTTAGGGGCAATGTCAATTGTATCAGTAACAGAGTCATGACGGACAGCTAGACCCAGGTCTGCAATGGCACAAGTTCCATTCTTCTTCACTAATATATTTTTGGATTTCAAGTCCCGGTGTGCAATCCCAGGTTTTCCTAACAAAGTATGAGAGAGAATTCTGTTTATACACTTTGGCCAAGAATAAAGCAAAAAAGACAGTGCAATCTAAAAACCTTGGCTAAGCTGTGACAATATCAACATAAGATGATACCCAATTGTACATCTCCGTTCCTAGCGATTTAAGAGATGCTGTGGATGTCTTATCCCAGTGTCTGGAGGCTCTGAAGGTCTGGATGGGGAACAACAGGCTTCAACTGAACCCTGGCGAGACTGAGTGGCTTGGGGTATTGAGGCCCTCCAGTTCCGGGATTATACCATCGCTACTACTGGATGGGGTTGCACTGCCCCGAACAGACCCTGTGTGCAACCTGGGGGTCCTCCTGGACTCACAACTCCTGCTCGATGAGCAGGTGGCAGTCGTGGCTAGGAGGGCCTCTGCACAATTTTGTATTGTGCACCAGTTGTGCCCATTCCTGGACTGACGGGCCTTACTCCTGGTCACTCATGCCCTAGTCACCTCCCAATTGGACTACTGCAATGGGATCTACATGGGGCTGCCCTTAAAGAGTATCTGGAAACTTCAGCTGGTGCAGACTGTGGCAGCATGGGCAGTTATGTGTGTTTCTGACAGAACACACATTAGACCTCTGCTTCGCGAGCTGCATTGGTTACCTGTTTGTTTCCAGGTCCAATTCAAGGTGTTGGTGTTGACCTTAAAACCCTTCGTGGCATGGGACTGGGTTATTTGAGGAATCGCCTCTCCCCAATTTCATCTGCCCATCACACTAGAACTAGCAGAGCGTGTATATTACAGGTTCTGTTGTCTGGGGAGCTACGTTTGGCGGGCCCTAGGCAGCAGGCCTTTTCTGCTGTAGCACCTGCATTGTGGAACTTTCTGCCCCCCCGCCGAGTTTTCAAAGGTCCCTCAAGACCTGGTTATGTCAGCATGCCTGGGGACCCTAGGGGACAGGTGAATTAGTGAGGTGGCTCTATTATTAACATCCCTTCGCCTATTATTTTTGTTTTCTGTTTTAGTTTTGTTTTTATAGCTTTTAATGTTTTTAATAATTACTACATAATGGTTTTACATAATAAATGTATTTATTTATTGTTTTATTGGATTATTGTACTCTACCCAGAGTCACTTTTTGTGAGATGGACAGCCATATAAATTTGATAAATAAATAAATAAGATCTAAAGATTGTAAATTATCCTGAAGGAAAAAAATAAGATTTTATCCAACTCACTGGACTTATTTTAACAATAGCGTAAGTTGAATAGGTCCTCTACTGCCAGCTGTTCCTAGATTAAGACAGTAGGACAGTTCATATATGCCTTTTCTATCTTGTTAGATCACTATTTAAAAGATAGGATGAAGAACTGGGATCGTCTATTCTCATTTACATCCTCCCTCAGCATATCAATCCTGATTATCTTAAAGCACAATTCCTCATTATTTAAATTAAGAGAAACTATGCTTAACATCAGTTTATTAACTGGGATCTTTAGCCCCATGTATTCCAAACATCTCTTCCTGTTAAGTAAACGACGTCAGATTTCTAAATCTTCTCAATGTCAGCCTATAAGCCAATTTGATCCTGCAGGGTTGGCATGCTCCAGGTTCCTTCGATTAAACAATGTCACCTATTGGGACCCTGGAAGTGCATCTTCTCTGTAGCAACGTATAGTCTCTGGAATGGGACTCCCCTGAGATCCAGATGGCTCCCACTCTGCAGTTGTTTAGAAGAGCCATGAAGACCTGACTTTTCACCCAGGCCTTTGGCAAGGGAGAGGGAGACCCCTTTCTTCATTCCATCTAGTCTGTCATGCTTGACATCTTTTATCTTTCACTGATTTTACTGTAATTTCTTTGATTACTGAGAGTCACCCAGAGTTGCTGAGAGTCGGGGGCATACAAGTTTAATGTTGTTATTGTTGTTGTTAGAGTCAATGAATCTTTTTACACCATAAGAATTAACTCTACTTTAACTCATGTCTATCAATAATAATGGAAGCTTACTTCTCTAATTTTCTAACCATTCATTATCAAATTTATATCTGTAGCCAAACTGTTCCTTACCTTGGGTCCCCACAATTTCCATGTGCAGATGTGCCAAACCACTGGCAGCAGACAGAGCCAATTTAATCATTCCTTCAATAGTTACAGTATATCGGTTGAGGTAATCAAACAGAGAGCCATGCTCATGGTAATCAGAGACCAGCCATAATTGTGTCCAAGTGCCGTTATCTATTAGCAAGGTAAAAAAAAAAAAACCAGAAAAAAAAAGGAAAGAGTGCACTGAAACAAGAAGGATAACAATGGTCATATTTCTTTCTAGAAGTCGCTGAAGAACAGCAGATTCATTACTGCTTGCTGCTGTTTACCATAGTTCAGAAAGATGTTATATTTTAACTGTATTTGTATAGTTACTTACTGCAGGCTTTATACTAACAAATGTCTGTACTGTAGATTTATTTTCCTTTCCCAGTTTAGTCCCCTCAATAGTCATAAATAAAATGTTATGATACAGCTTGAACCTGGCAGTGATTCCCTCTCCTCACCCCCTGCCCCAGAAAATGTGATCAGAGGTATTGCCAACATGCCCTATGATAATGAGGACAACGGGAAATGCTGTGAAAAACAGAAATTCACTGGGATAGCCTGTACCCATTTTTTGCTTTCAGGTTTGCCACTGTACAATGCAGCTAACTAATCCATGCCCACAAACTTCTCTCCTCACAAAGGGAAGGATGACCTGTATGATAATAGAGATTGCAGACTGCCTCTGTGTCTATAAAAGGCAGCAAGATAGCCTGTTTTATCTTAAAAGTAGAGAATAACAATACTTAAGGGATGGAACTATAAAAACTGATTCCTGGATTTGTCAATTTTTGCTCCATTAGAAGGCAGTAAGAACTCATGAAGTGCAGGAATGTTGCCATTTCATACAGCATTAGATTATTCTTGAAGCTTTGAAAAGTTCCAAGATAAAGTGCTTTTCTGGATACTTTTACAGATGTTAACTATGCCTCACAGCATACACTTGCACGTAATTAGACTGCCAAGTTATTTTAATATTGTCCAGTCTTGGACTCATCACACAGTGATCATTTTTAATAGCTGCTAACCAGAGCAGACAGTAACAGTGTTTCCTGATAAACTTAACAAATTTGCATGAACTGCACAAGATCAGATCAGTTTCTCAATTTTGGTTTGTTTTTTTGACATGGTATGCTTCCAGGTATGGAAATGTAATGAACAGAGCGAAGAAAGCAAACCTTAGACCTAATCTAGCATCAAGCCATCATCAAAAATATTTTATTAGAATATCTCGCATTCACACTCAAGAGAAAGGAACAAAAGGGACAATAAGAAACAATCTCAAAAATGGTGAAGTTCAGAAACCAAGCTTTTGAGAGATTATTCCTTTCTACAGTTTCAAATGTAGATCTGATACAAAATTACTTTTGTGAAAGTAATCAATTAAATTTAATGAATTGGTTGCCATCCCAAGGAAGAATGTATAGGCAGTCACCAGGTTAAGAATGAGTTCCGTTCCTAAGCCTGTCTTTAACTTGAATTTGTATGTAAGTCGGAACTCATACTTATGAACTGGCTGCCTATTACTAAAGATGGCAAATGGCATTCTCCTCCCAGAAGCTGGCAACTGCTGAAGCCACGCAATGTTTTCATGAACTGCTGGAAACAGGCTGTATCTTAAAAATGCATGGCTTCAGAGGTTCATGGAAACATTGCGCAGTTTCAGTGGTTCCTTGGCTCGAAAAAGGAGAATGCTGTCTGCCATTTTTAGTAATAGGCAGCCCATTCATAAATATACATTGTAAGTGGGATGTTCTTAACCTGGAGATTGCCTGTAATGTTCTAGACAGGAAATTGTCAGAGTCACACCCTGAATTACGCAGTCCAATTATGTTGACATGACCAGTTCCTTTTTCTTACAATAGTTGCTTACTGGAGGCTAAAGATTGCTAGTGCAGTTCATGTGAAAAGAGGAAGTGAAACAAAGTGCCAATTGCTTTTCACTGCATCCTGCAGTCCAAACCATTATAGCAGTTGTATTTTTCCAGAATAAAGCTGTCTCTGTGATGGTGAGAGTAGACTGAGAGATTAATGATACTTCAGCTATTCACTATTCCAATTTCTTGTGCTCTATTGAGTCTCTGAGTAAGAGGGATGCAGGTCCAAAGTTGATCTCTTTCCTCCTCTGTGATAGATGTTTAGCTCAAATCAATGTTTGAAATTCAGTTTGTTCAAATACCAAGGGCTAACTTCCTTGAATATTTTAGGTTAGGGTAATAAGATAATTCCTATACTGTTTAAGAAATCCACAAGAGGCAACTTGTTAATTACACAAAGTTGTCTTAGTCTACTGTGATGAAAAAAAAAAATGGCCCTGGCTGTTTTCCTGTATGAAAACCTTAATATAAGGTAGAACTCCCAATTCAATACCACCTTGGCTTTTTGACAATCTTCCAGCTTTTCAAGTTTCCTTAGTCACCTCTTCCTGCTGTCAATGTGTATTCCCTCTTGCTCTCAGATCCTATTTGAAGTTGTCTTTGTTCCCCCTTTCTTCAATGTTTATATCCCCACTTCCTGAGTCAGTGCAAAGTTTTATTTCTATCCAAGCTCCTTCTCCCCAAGAATTATCTGCCAAACGTCTACGCTACCACTTCCAGTTTCCTAGCATGTAAAATGTTCAAGAACATTTTAGGGTATTAATTAATACAGCCAACAGATACCACAAGCTTGATCACCATTGCTAAATTATCATGCAGACTATTGATTGGCTTTTAATTCAAAGCAACATGCAATATAATAGCTGTAGCTATATCAGTCATACACCATAACTGGATTCACAAATCACATTAAGACATGGTTTTAAACACTGTTGTAAAGAAACCAGAGTCAGGCCTGTGAACAAGCAAAGTAACCACTGGGTTTTTGGCCTGCTTTAGTTTTTTTATTTTAAAGCTGTTTTGGCATACTCTGCAGATTGGTCAGAAGTATGGGTAGGGCAAACCTGCAATAAGCCTAGAAGCCACAAACCTCAAAGCACATTCGCACATCATGCTAAGGGACAAACAACAGGCTTGATTTCAAGGTGACCCCTTTTGTAGTACATGCTAAATCACACATTAAAAGAAGAAAAAAAGATATAGTTTTGTGCAGTGTGTGAACCTATCATACATCAATGTTAGGCTTCAAAGGCAACTGAAACATTTGTTTGTTTACTGGAGCATCAAAGCAGCAAGATACCTTTGTTGTCTGCAGCAATAAATCCCAGAATGTTCTCATGGCGCAACATGACTGTTTGATAGATTTCAGCTTCTCTAAACCAAGATCGCTCTTCCCGTGATGAGAAAATTTTCACAGCTACATCACCACCACGCCATCGGCCACGCCACACTTCCCCAAAGCGACCTTTGCCAATTATTTCCTGGAGGACTATTGTTCGAGCCACAGTGCGCTGGACAAACAGTGGCAAACCTGAAAGCAAAGAATGAAGGATACAAACAGAGACAAAGCAGAAAAGAACTTATATCAGATACCAGTGTGACATTTTATCCTAAAAAATATCAGAAGCAGAATAGTTAAGCCATAGAAATATGTGGTCAGAACTAGAACTCCTTTGGACATAAAGAGTTTTGACTGCTGTGGCTAGCTGCCAATACTCAATTTTGTACTTATGTTAAGTAAACAGGAGCATACTTGTGCGACTAAAGCTAAAATTTTCAGAGGATAATACTCTTTTGAACTATATACCTAGTACATAGAACTTGACAACTGGACAACATAAATGGATTCTCTGTGCTCTTACTATGGCCAAAAGACTGATATTGCTACATTGGAAAGATAAATGTATGGCCCCATTTAGTCAATGGATTGAAGACCTGATTACACTTGCTACTTATCAGCGGATTGCCTATAGATGTAGACTTTGTATGGACAAGTATAATGAAATATGGGACTCATTTATACAGAATACACTGGGTTAAAAAAAAAACAGGATAGTCATAACTATTAAAAATATATATATGTATTTGAACAGTATTTGTATTAGATAAGCATATATAGAATTGGAACCGTGTACTATTATAATGATATATTAACTTTTGTTGTACTTCTTCACTTTTATGTTCAAGCGCTTTTATGTATGTTTTCCTTTTTTTGTAACTGAAAAAAGTAAACAGGAGCATACAATAATAAAATAAATACTGAAGAGGATCTCATACAAAAAGGAAGCCATGATGGCATGGAGTCAAACTCATGTGTTATTTCAGTACCCTGGAGGAGCTGGCTTGGGTGGGGGAGGCTTGAGAAATAAACAACTCAAAGCCTAATTTAGCCATATTAAGGACTTGCCCTAGCCTCAAATTCACACCTGCAAAAGAGGGCAATTATGATCCATTCTATGCAATTACTGTAATAACTACCAAGATAATATTAAGTATTCTGAACACCAGGTTCCATGAAAAAGTAAAGCTATAACTGCAATAAAAGGCACAGCCAAGGAGGATAAATTTTAAGGTGGTATCTACATGTTCAGCTAACACACTGTATACAGACTAATTGTATGAAAGCACACTATTCCTTGATCTTTCTTCCCTCAGTGGATAAAAGAAAAGGTAAATCATTGCTCAGAATTCCCTTTATGGAAGATGGTATTCTCTACTTCAGCTTCAGAATAAATAGCAACTATACCTGCCAATATATTGATGAGCAGAGGGAGATATGGCAGGAACCTGGGGGAAGGCCACTCTCATTGTTGGCAGGTTCAATGGCTGAGATTGTTCCTACCTGTCAGCCTCCTACCTGTTCCTACCTGCTAGCCTCAGTGTTCACCCCTTGGTGGCACTGGTCTCTGGCTGCTACTATTAAATGCCAGGTCAGTGTGTAATAAATCCATCCTTTTCCATGTCTTGATCACAGAGAAATCAGCTGATCTGACCTCTATAACCGAGACTGGAGGAGGGAGGGCTCCCTTCTTGGAGATGTTTCCTCCCAGGTTTTGTACAGGTAGCAATTTGGACCGGCAATGCTGTTGCTAAGCAATGCGGCCATTGAGTGAAACATCACACGACCATACCCAACTTATGTCAGTTCCACTGCAGTCATTAAGCGTGACATCATGTGACCACGACTTGCGACTTAATGCCAACTTCCCCGTTGACTTTGGTTGTGAGGGGGCAGTTGTCTTGCATGAAGCTTTGATGGCTTTCAGAGATTCTGCACTGCAGATAACCAAATGTGAGGCCTTATGGCTGAAGTTGGGCTCTAGGCAACTGAGTTGGCCTACAATGTTGCTGGTATTATTAGCCTCCTTGCTGGACAGCAGCATCCTTGCCTGAGCTGCTAGATGCTGTTGCTGGGTTAGCAATTGAATCCTCAAGGTTTTGGGGATTATAACCTGGCTTTGGATAGCACTGAGTCTGGGGCAGTTCATGGTTGCCATGGCAACCATGGAACTGCCCAACATACTAGAGGTCAACACATTAGATCTGTTTTTTTGTCTCAAGGCACCTGTGATCTGATCTGGAGGTGGAGAACATTACTATTTGTCATAGTCAGACCACTCTGACTGCCTTTTGCTTACTAGGGAGGTATGACATATAAGATCAGTCCGCCTCAAGTGCCCTAATGGACCAGGAGGGATTTCAGAGTACAGCTAGAGTTCTGTCAAGGATCTGATGAGTTGTTCTGCTGAGGACTTAGGGGCTGCTTGGAATGTTGACCACTCATGTGGCCTCTCTGTTGTATGTTTTGGGGGGGGGAGGTTGGTTTTCTGAGGAACTTAGGGGAATGAAATGTCAGAAGAGATGCTTAGAGTATAGTTGGAGGAAAATGAAGAGCAAATATGACTGAGCACATGTAAGAACTCACATTAGGGATTACATTGTGGCTACAGAAACGTAATTATTTCTCTGCCCTTATCGGGTCTGTTGACAGCCAGCCAGTGGTCCTTTTCCAGTGATCCACTTTTTATTGGGCAGGGATGAATCTCAGAATCATCTATCAGGGCACTGTGAAGAGTATTCTATACATTTAATGGATAACAACTTGGATTCACTCAGAGTTAGATTTTGACAGAGCAGGTCCAGCTGAGGCAATGGAGAGAGTCTGATGTGGTTATCTGGTAGGAGTTTGATCCTAAGGAAATGGACAGGATTTCCAGGACTGTTAACCCAGCCGATGTAAAGGGATGTAAAAATAACCTTGAGGAACAGGAGGAAGAGCTGCAACCAAGACAATGGTCAGGTAAAATAAATTTGAGTCCAAAGCAGAAATGTAATTTGAGAAAGTGTCTCAGACTTGACCTTCCTTAATTTACCTCCTTAAGGGAGGGGGGAGGTGCATTCAGACTTGCAAGATTCTGTTACTGTAACTTTATAATAAAAGTAGTATTAGCATTCATAACTTTGGTTTCCTAGTCTGGTCTACCTGAAAGGGCTGATAGCCACCTTTCATTAGATCTTTGTCCTTCCTAGCCTGTGAAGGCTGCTGGGATGTGATAAGCAGTTGGATTCATGCAGTGGTGTTGACCTCTTTGAGAGAAGGGGTAGTTCTCCCAGCCTTCAAGAAGGCAGTGGTGCACCCCTTCCTCAAAAGGTCATTGTTTGGACTATTTTTATTCAATCTCCAACCTTCTCTTTCTGGGTAAGTTTGTTGAAAAGGTGATCAAGTTGCAACCACAGAGAATCCTGGATGAAACAAATTATCTAGATCCTTTTCAGTTGGTTTCAGGCCTGGATTTAGCATTGAGACAGCATTGGTTATGCTTGTTGATGACCTAAGGCAGAGCTAGGATTGGAGGGATTACCACTATCCTCCCTCCCCAGTCTCTCAGCAGTTTTCACACCACTTTCTGGATTGGTATCAGAGAGTGAAGCACAATGTTATGGTGGTTCTTCTTTCTCTGCAGCCAATTCAAGTCAGTGTTGGTAGGAGAGGAGAAGTTGAGTCCAAAGTCCCTGATTTGCAGAATGCCTCATGGCTTGACACACTTGCACCTCTTGTATAACATCTTCATGAAGCCACTGGGGGAGATCATCTGCTGATTTGGAGTCAGGCATCAATATGCTGATGCTACTCAGTTGTGCATCTCAACCTGACCAACAAAACAGTGTTGTCAAAACTGTTTTGGGTCTGAATGGAAAAGACAGGCTCTAGCAAGACCAAGTGGTTATAGCACTTGGTTTCCCAGTTCTGGGGACTTCCACTTTTGATCCTGAATGTGGTTATATTGCTCTGTTCAGGACTTGTGCAGAGTCTGCGGGTTTCCTTAAGACTCTCAGCATCTGCTTGAGGAGCAAGTGGCAGCTGTGGTCAGGAAGCCCTTTGCATGGGTTCAACTTGTGTGTCAGTTCAGCCTATTACTGCAACATACTTTACATGGGGCTGCCCTTGAAAACCACCTGGAAGGTACAGCTAGTCCAGAATGTGGAACTATGAGCAATGATAAGCAAGCCTTGCTATGCCCATATAACATCCCTGTTACGTGAGTTGCATTGGCATTGCTTATTGGCTTCTCAGTGCAATTCAAGATCCCTATCATCTATAAAGCCCTACATGGCATAGGACGTAGCTATTTGAGTGACCACCGTCTCCAACAGCATTTGCCTGTCCTGTTCACTCTGACAGGTCCATCAATTAAACAATGCCATTTATGTGGGACATAATGGGCCTTCTCTGTTGTTACGCTGCCCTTTGAAACAGAATCCCCCTAGAGAGGCCTTGGGTTTGGATGTTTTGGATGGATCACTTTTAATTGGGGGGGGGGTTGATGTTGAAATATATTGTTCCCTAAATTTGTTTGTTTTATATATAATTTGTAGTAAAGTTTGCTCTTGTGAAGCCATTCAAATCTGTTTTGGAGTTGGGTGGCCTAAAAATTTAATAACTAAAGAATTTAGGAAATAAAGAGGGTAGCTGGGTGTCTTAGCTGAATACATGGTACTTAATAGTAACTGAACCACAAACATTTTACATTCTTAAAAGAACTAAGGGCATGGTAGCATGCTGTATTCCAGAGCTGAACACACTTTTTCAGGAACTGCATTCAATAATTACAATTATGCTAATGACTGTATTCCCCAAATGGGTGGAGCTAGGGTGGGAAATGTGCTGAGTCAATATAGGCAGATATTATTTTTCAGTACCAGGTATGTACTAGTTATGTACTAGACAAAACGCATCTTGTTCACAAATGCCCTAAGTTCTCCAAAGTACTTCAAAGAAGCAGCTGTGGCTGCTTTATGGAACAGATCCATTGAGATCTTGTTAAATTATCTGTATAGTTTAATCATTTCTCATTTTCATTATTCTTCTCACAGTATTATTACTAATGTATTAATATTACTATCACAAGTGATACTGTTATAATTACTAGTATTTCATCTTGATTATTGACAACCGTAACACTCACTTTAAAAGAATCAGTACTATAGAGCACTATATCTCCTTAACTTCAAATATAGTAACCTGTAGGTCTATATGTCTTGTTTAAACGAAGCATGAACCGCAAATGAGTTAACAGGGATGTGGTAGCACAGGGACTTAATGACGCTGGAGCTCGCCGGCCAGAAATGGTCAGCGCTCCAGCAGTTCGAGCCTGCTCTGCTTGATGGGGTGTGCACCTGTCACTCGTCCCTAGCTTCTGCCCACCTAGCAGTTTGAAAGTGTACCATCTGCGAGTAGATAAATAAGTACTCCCATTTCGGTGGGAGAAACTGGCGATGGAACCAGTGCTGGACCCGATCGGCGGAAAGAACAAATGCCAAACGCTGGATGCGACTAATGTGACGGGAGGAAAAGATAATTGGTGGAGAAAAGCCCGGATGAGCTGACTCCCTTGCGACCGCTGTTGGCCCCAATAGAATAGGGTTGCACTGTAGTTGTATTAGAATAGGTGTAATTGTAATTATAATGGTTAAGATGTACTTTGTGAGCCATCCAGAGTTCCCCATTGAGGGAGATGGGTGGAGATAAATCCGAAATGTAATGTAATGTAATTTATTTTTGAAGTGTATAATTTTAGCTTTTAATACCTTGCAGCTACAGTTTGGCAAACACTCTGCAGCAACCTCCAGTACAGATAAAATATTGGGCAGCAATTTAGGTGGAAGTTGCACAAAAAGCTCTAGGAGGCATAGGTATTCTTAGATGAACAGTACAGATTACCATTTAAATCTTGCTGTATTCTTAAATTTAGAATAAAATTGAATAACATTAAACATCTTTATATAAAACAGACATTATACCTGAGCCGGAGCCAGAAGTAGACAAATCATAGACTAGATCTTGCAGGGTCTTGTCCTTGGATAGACACATCTCACAAGATGGATCCTCCATGTCCAACCGCTGACGATTGTGGTACACACGCGGATGGTGATGAAAGACAAAAACTACTATAATCATAATGATGAACACAAGAAAGACCGGTCCTGCAATGACAGCTACCAACTCCACAGGTCCCCAGATTGAAGGAGTTTTATCATCCTTCCAATGTCCTTGAGAGGGAAGAGAAGAAAGAAAAGATAGGTGCTTCAGCTTCAAATTCAAAGCCAGTATAAATATTAGGATTTTAAAAAATTAATGGATCTGAAGGTATAAATTTGAGATATAAAGGTAAACACTCAAAGGAGTTGACACTGGCTTGGAGTCTGGGAGAAGTGTGTGTTTTCCCTTCCCATCTCCTGTTCTGATACAGCTATAATGAAATCAGAAGCATTTATTTTTGGAATAAAAATGGAAGTTTATAATTTCACCTGAAGCACAAAAAAGCAAAGTAGATACTTCTGTTATCCTCTGTTGCTGCTGCACCAGAAAGAGGAAATCAGGATTCACTTCTGTTTAGCATTACATAAAAACAAGTAACTGCAAACAGCAAAGACCAAATAAGCTGAAATCATGTTTTTAGTACTTTAGTACTTTTAGTAGTCTTCCTATCATTTCCCCATGATATATGATACGATATGGCATGATATGCTATGGGACCGTCTCATCCCCATTACATTGACCCATCCCACCTGGTCAGGCAGAGAAGGTATGTTACGGACCCTGTCTATGAAAGAATGTCAGTTGGTGGGGCCCAGGAGAGCCTTCTCCATTGCCCCCGTCCTATGGAACATTCTCCCCCCAGAGGTGAGGCGGGCCCTCATTCTCCTGGCCTTCCGGAAAGGGGTGAAGACCTGGCTCTGCCAACTCACGTGGGGCTGAGGAGGGGTAACCAACCCTGGGGATGGCTGGCACCCTGAAGATGCTCCCTTAGGTTAATAATTTTCATTTATCATCAATTCCTTGGAATACATTATTTATTTATGTACATTGTTTTTATTGTATTTTAATTAGTATTCTTGTTTTATCATAAACTACCCAGAGTCACTCCTTGAGTGAGATGGGCAGTGACTAAATTTGGAATATAAATAAATATAAAATATTGCCAATAAACAGAACATTGCTTCAAAATAAGAAAATAGACCATTCTTCTTTCATGGTCCTATATTCCTGTTGAAAGTTAACTCCATTACTTCATCATTTCAACTCTCTTTTTACTGCTTTCTTTTATTTAATATATGTGAAGATATACCCACATGTAATGAACGCAACATCTCCCCAAACTCGAGTAACTGTGGTAGGAACATATTTGTCAGAGGAGACCTTTTGTGCTTATGGAAACAAAGACTGTCTATATCAGCTTAAGTGTATGGAAGACAAAGGCTCCACTATACTTAACAAAAAAGTAAAGGTGGTAAATCCAAAGGTTATTTAAACAGTATTAAGCATCACTTTCAGTTTTCCATTTCATCTTTCCTAACTGGTTAAGTAATAGTCTTACCAAATGTTTAATTCAGCATACATCGCTAGTTTTTCTTAAAGATTTCCATATATTGTAAATATAGGTTATTTTTCTCAAATCACTCATGCAGACTAACCTCTAGCTAAAAATAAGCATCCTGCAATGAAATGTACTGCCACGAGGGGGAGTCAAATCTTTCTCCAACAATATTTCCTACTTTTTGCACATAAGTGAGAGACTCTAAGTACTAGCATTAGCACAGAATTTAATTCACAAGTATTGCAGCCTAGGTAAAGAATAGGGCTTTTAAAAACCTGTACAACTGTGATTATATAATATGATGGAAAGTGACATTTAATCAGAAGTTCAACTAACTATTTTATCTGGCTGTTCTTTTCAGTTTTTCACCAATTTCTATTATTTTTTGGCACAAAATAATCCCATAAACAGATGCAGTAACAGAAAACAGATATATTTTCAAAATAATCCCTTAAACATTAAATACAACTCTAGCTTTTAAAATTCAATCTACATTGATATGAATCCAATTATAATATCTCAGGCTCATTAGGTATCTCCAGAGAATTCAAGTATTAAAATAATATTTTTCTGAAGACTGCACACAAACCCTTATGGAAAAAAGATATTAATTTAAGATTCATTTATGCTATTGATGTTGTTTTTAAATTTGGGCTGTCTTAACTTGTTTTTATCTTGTTTTGATAGCTGCCCAGAGTCATGTCTATGAGATGGGCGGCCATATAAATAAACAAATAAATTTAAAAGAGAAACCTACATCTTCCAGTTCTCTGTTAGAATTGAAAGTAAGTCCATTTCCTGGATGTTACTTTAAGAATTGCATTAGTTGACTGAAGTATCTCTTTTTCCCCCCAATATGACTGCTTTAATCACTAGCAAAGAGATGCTGTACTCATAAAAGTTGCAAGGCACTTCGGAATAATTTTTGAAAGCCTTAAGTATTAGATTCACTTACTGGCTATTTTTATCTGCAATATTAGCAACAGAAGAGTTATTTTCTTATACTGTTGTGAACATTCAGCGTCATAAACATGTGAACTTTCATTATGTTACTAAAAAGGCTATTAATTTTCCCATAAAGTAAAGTCTCCGAGTTGAACTCAACTCCTAGTAACTTCATGGAAACTCATGTTCGCAATTTAAGAATTGAATTCTCACATTCTCAGTTCAATTTCAATAAAAAATGTGAAAGAAAATAAGTTACAAACAGCCTGCTCAGGGTCACTCATGCTTTAGTCACCTCCTGAATGGACTACTGCAATCTGCTGAACATGGGGCTACCCTTGAAGAATATCCAGGAGCTATTACAGCTGGTACAGAATGTAGCAGTGTGGGCAGTTATGTGTGCTCTTTGATCAGCACATTACATCTCTGCTCTCCAAGCTGCACTGGTTGCTAGTATGGTTCCAGATTCAGTTCAAGGTGTTATTTTTGACCTATAAAGCCCTTCATGGCATGGGGCCAGGACCACCTCTCCCTGATTGAATCTACCTATCCCATTAGGTTTGGTAAAAGAAGCACGCTTAGGGTTCTGTCTGCTAATGAATGCCATCTGGTAGGACCCAGAACTTTTCTGTCATGGCACCTACCATTTGGAATACACTTCCCCCAGAGATTAGATTGGCCCTGAACCCTGTCAGCCTTTTGTAAGACCTTAAAGACTTGGTTTTGTCATGGGGCCTGGGGGTCAGGAGGTGAGGCTGAGTCCATATATTGGTTATGTTGACTTGTGACTGATGGTCTGTTTTTACCACAGCTGCTGTTTCTATGTCTGTCGTTGTTTGTTCTTCTTTTCTTATGCTTTTATATTCTTTTAACACTTTAACTGTTAAAAAGTTAACAGTTAGTGGTCCAGAGTCATGAATTTGAGATGGGCAGCTATTTAAATGGAAATAATAAATAAATAATAAATGATTACCAGAATCACCTCATGTGAATCTATTAAGCTGCTGCTGATGTGGATAAAAATATGCAAGTAACAAACAAGTTACAAGCACCTAACAGTAAAAATACTAATGGTAGATTGAGGCTGACATAACTACAGCATAAAAATAATCAGGCTTGCTTTAATTGCCTAAAAAGACTCTCAGAATATTCTCATATTCATTTCTACTTACCACTGGGTACCATAAGATCAATTTTGTTACAGTAGTCAGAGTAGCAACAATGTGTGTTGCGTACAGCTTCTGAACTAAGGCAAAAAAATGGTTTTCCAGCAGGAATCAACTTTACTTCAGGAATACAGGTCCGGGTGTGATGCTTCATCCCATTCACATTTGTTATTGAGACCATACAGGCACCATCTGTTTCACATGTGGCATTGGCTTGATTGCAGTCAGAGCACAAGCACAATAAAGCTGAAGAAAAGAGAAAAATAATTCTGTGTGACAAACTACTTATAAGAAGCATTAACTGGAATTCCATTACTTTTGAAATAGGGTTATATTCCTTCAAGGTTTAACTGAGACATTACCAGTTAAAGTAATACAAACGACATTTGCAAAATATTTTGAACAAAATTAGGCCAGTATTATAAGAACAACATTTATTTTTATTCCACAGGCTTCCCCTCTGTGGAAAGTCTATAGAAGAAAGTAATTCATGTTTATTCCCTAAAATTCTGTACAATGGTTAAATGCCCCAAGAAATAAGACAAGCCCATTTCTCTTATTCACAGCTACTTTTTACAGAATGCAGATTCATATTTCAAGGCCATTCAGTCAATTCAGTTTTGAAGGAATCCTGTCTCTGATACTGGAAACAGGTTTTAATATCCTTAAACTTCAGCTGTACAACAAAATATTTTTGAATAACTCAAAGATATTCCATCTATTGCAATGAAGGCCCAACACTACTGAATATCCCATGTTGGACAAAGGCCAAAAATACACTTGTTTTACCACTGTTCCTGCTGCAACCAACCTCTTTAAGATTGAAAGCAGCAAATCTATAGAGATGCAGTTCTTTGTGGCAAGTGAGCTGAATTTCAGTGGGAACAATGAAGAACTACTGTAATGAACATGCAAAATAACTCCCACTAAACAAAACATGTCCTGAAAAGGGAAGGTTCAAACATTGAGATGAATATCAATGACCAATCAGGATTCAAACTGAACATCTGAAATGAAAGCTTCAGCAATTAGTCTCTCACAATCTTGAAAAACAAAGTTATCTAAGGCAACCATCAATTCTCTAGAACAAAAAATGAGTACCTTCCCTTCTTTTAAAGAAGGGGCGAGGAGGATATGCAGATAAATTAAGAGTATATTTTAATGGTGTGCTTGCAAATACATAAAGGACTTAAAATAAACATAGGAGTATTTTCTTCCCTCCTCCAGTTTTATTGGGACCAAAGCACAAAAACCAAATAAGCACAACTGATTACCATAATACATACCACAACCTAGCAATTATCCTTAAGAAAAATATTGGAGCGAGATTGCTGATAGCTAAAATAGTATGACATAAAACTGAGATAGGCAACCTATATCCACATATCCTTTGGTGTAGTTTCATGTTGCCCTCAGCATCCTCTATTACTCTGAATGCTGTAGATTCAAGCTCATTTCGTGAAGTGGTGGAGAGAAACAAAGAACTATGCAATCTTGTAATTGTACAAATTCCAGCCAGTTTTGCCTCTAGCTTTGGCCACCGCTATCTGTAACTTATAATATTATTCAAGTGACTTCACTTATACGACACTGGCTGCACTAAGGTGACAAAAGCTAAACAGAGTCAGGTTTAGTCTGTGCTTGGATGAACGTTCACCAGGAAATCTTAGTGCTGTAGGCTAGACTGAGAAGTAAAAAAAACATCCTGGAAGATGGCAATGGCAAGCCATTTCCATACTATTGTGGAAAAAAAAAGCTACATACTTATGCACATGAAATCACTAGGAGTCAAGTTCAGCTCAAGGGAGACTTGACTTTCCTTACTATAGATTGAGAATCCTTCCTAGGAAAAAGAATTGTCACTACAACTGAAAGTTTGGCCTGTCACTAATTTGCTAGGTGGTCTAGAATAAGCCACATTCTATGAGTATACTGATATTGATGTTGGTTTTTCTTACAGAGCATGACTAAGGATTATTGGCATTGTGGCTAAATTTGGAAGGTTTACCAAAGTACTGCTTCAAGTACTAGAAAATGCTCACTTTCCTCTCCGTTCTGAAACACCAGTGCCCTCCTCTATTTTAGGTTTCTTCTAACTGTACTTATATCTTTAACTGACCAAATTACACCTAGTAACAATTTCAAACTGTAGACCACAAAACCACTTTAACCCACAGCTTAAGGTTAGCAACAATCATAATTTGCCTGATTCAATGCCATAGCAAACGGTGGTTGGATAAAAACAGGGTTTGGAATTGATGTACTAAAGAAGAAAGAGACAAAATTGATCCTATAGCATGTAGTTTAGAGAAGTGGATTGTGGTATCTGAACTGTATGTGAAAATCTTCAAATACTAAGAATACAATTTATGTTTAGTAGGATTACTGTTTTCTAGATAAATATGCATACAAATGTAGTTTAAATGTAGCTATTGTTATTTATGTCTCAGCAAGTGGCAGCACTTGGCTGACCTTTTCTGGGTTTGGGAGTTAAGTAGGGTCAGGCTTGATTAGTACTTGGATAGGAAACTATCAGGAAATACCAAGGCTGTAGGCTATAATGGAAAATCTTTAAAAAAAATTCCAGAAGATGGCATTGACAAACCATTTCCATACTGATATGTAGAAAATTACATGAACATAAGGAGTCAAGCTTGACTCGACATTTTTATTATTTACATCTGTACTTCAATTTAATTTCTACATATATTAGTGAGTCATAACAGCTATTACAGAGAGCCAGTTCGTTGTAGTGATTAAGGCACCAGGCTAGAAAATGGGAGACCACGAGTTCTAGTTCCACCTTAGGCACAAAGCCAGCTGGGTGACCTTGGGCCAGTCACTCTCTTTCAGCCCTAGGAAGCAGGCAATGGCAAACCACTTCTGAAAAGCCTAGCCAAGAAAACTGCAGGGACGTGTCCGGGTAGTTGCCAGGAGTCAACAGTGACTTGAAGGCACAAAAAGCAAACAAACAAAAACCCTGCAAACAAACTACCAGCTATTATAATTTAAACTATGCTATTCCTCGTTACAAAATCTCATGGAAATGGAGAACTACATTGCAAAGGAAGCAACAAAATTGTTAACATCATCTCTCCCTCATAATGCAAATCCATGTGCGAGGGAGAAAGAATTGCTAATGTGTTATGGGGAAGGAGAGGAATTTACAAGAGAATTGTAAAACAGGGCTGCTTGATCTTTCTATATCCAGTTCTCCCACCTAAGTGGCATTACTACTCGTTATCTTGATAACTTCCAGCTTAGCTCAAAAACAGGAAGTGAGCCTAACTGGTATAAAACTACTTAGTGGCAGGGGATTTTGCAGAAAAAAAATAGTATGCACTGCAACAATTAATTCCCCCTCTGTCAATGCTTCCATGTCAGAAAAATCAGGCCTGGGAACAAATATTTGCCAACACTGCGCATAATTTCAGTTTGAATCCTGTGAAATGTCACTTGTTTTCTCTAAGTCAATAGTCACTTGCTATGTCATTGATTAAAAAGCAGAATGCAGTCGTTCTCCAAACACAAAGCAGCTATCAAATTTCACTTTTTCAGCTTTTGAGCAAAAGTCATGCCTCTGTCAAGGTGCATGGAAAAAAACATCAAGCTAAATCTAAGAGTGAGGATGAATTTAGTAATGTCAAGGAAAAGGGTGTGTGAACCTAAGAAACATAACATGCTTTCTACAATAGTCAGCAGAGCCTGTTTCTCAGAAGGAATAAAGAGCATGTACATACCTGTTGGGACAGCTTAATGCAAAAAGGTAGATTTATCTAAACAATGGGAAAAATGGTTTCCCATTCCTAACAAGAGAGTTCTATAAATCAAGAAGATCACAGGATTACATCATATCTCTTCATGAGTCATCCTCAACAGAGTTTATCATGGTCTACTATGTATTTCATGAACTGTAAACACACTCTGTGAACATCTGCAGCTATGAAGTACTACTCCACTGCTTCTTTAAGAACAGTGGTGTGCCTTTTACAATTTGCCTTTATATTTCAGAAAAGGCTAAGAGTATATCTACAGTATAATGAAACTGATGCCTTCTTATAGCATCAACAATAATAATAAAAACAATTCATCACGATTTGAAGCAATAAACATGTTTGGCAAGTTAAGTGTTTTTTGGAATGACAATTCAAAGGAAATATCCAGGATGATACAAGAAGCAGTGACATGGAGACAAATACTTCTCTATATTACCACTATAGCAAAAGCTTTAGTGTAGCACCATATAAAAGAAAAGAAAAGAAGAAAAAGAAGAGGAGGAGGAGGAGGAAGAACAGCAGCTGCCTTGGTAAACTGGACCCTTGCAGAAAACTAGCCACCAATATGAGTAGTTATTGGCTATGATCTGAGTAATCTCATGAATGTTTCCTAAAATCACTTTACACCTTCAGCTTTGTTTCCTCCTCATATGGATATGGCTTTAGTATGCTGTAAGAAAGTAACTGCATTATGTAAGACAATCTATAAACTAAGGGAAAAAGTTTTAAATGTTTTCTTCTCAAGAGTAGTTTACAAGAAATAAACACAGATTAATACTTCAGCCTTGCTGTCTGGCACAGACAGATATCCTTTCTATTTTGGGACTGGGAAAAAAGGAACTGAACAAATAGAATTTAGTGTTCCAAGATGGAAAGATACTATGCATTCAAACCACAATAAAGAGAAATCTTATTTTATTGTGAAAAGGAATCAGGCAGTCCATTTAAGGCCTGGACTGTAATGGGTTATTAGGCTAATCTATTTCTGAAAATAAGTCTGCCAAAAGCTTATCGAAAATACAACGAAACTAGATAAAACACAGTAGGCACTTCCCCCAAATTTTTGTTAAGATAAGGAGTATGTTTTTGAGCAGTTTTCCTCTATTGTTTGGCCATAAAGTTATGCTGACTCTGTATTAACTAAGAAATTAATCTTAAAGTAACTTTAATAGTAATTTAAGCAGAAGACAAAATTAAAGTAACTCCTAGATTCCAGCAAGCAAAAGCAGAATCTATATAATTTAAAATGCCAAGTGATGGAGCTCAGTGAAAACACAAAGACAACCATTAGGGTAGTCATCTGATTGAGCCTTCCTAGAAGAAAATGAAGAAAGTACAACTTCAGTCCATTCAATTACTTCCAAGAAAGTAGTTTAGAGTGAACACAGGCTTCAGAATAAACAAAAATAAACACCACTGAAAGCAAACAAACATTAAATCTAATTTGTGGCAACACCTGGCCAACCTCCTCTAGGTTAAAAAGCTAAAGAGGGTTGGCTGGGGCACTTTCATGGAATACCAGGGCTGAAGACTAGACTGGGAAGAAAGAAAGAAAATCTGGAAGGTTGCACTGGCAAAACACTTCTATATGTTTGTCAATAAAACTTTATGTAGTCATCAGGAGTCAAACTTGACTTGGAGATGTTACTAAATGTGTATTTTATGTTCATAACAGTATGTGTACAGATATAATACTCTATGACTATACTACTGTGAAGAGACAAATAACATGATTTGAGAAACATGGAGGACTGCAGCTCAGGATACAGTATATGAATTCTAGTCTCTAGGTCCAAATAAATTATGTCTGAAGGTGTCAAAGAAGCTGGCACAAGTGATTTTAAAGTTACTGACTATAATCTCTGAAAATTCTTGGGAAATTGTTGAGATAGATAGATGTCAGAAAGCTAGAGAAGAGCAAACACAGTTCGCTATTCAAAAGAGGGAAGAGGAAACTACAAAACAGTTCAGTCTATACTGGGCAATGAACTAGAACAGATTGTCATCCAGCATGTCTGTGAACATTTAGAAAAAAATTACTACAGTACTGTTAACAAACATTATAGGAGAAGAGCTGTGTTAGTCTATAGTGGCAAAAAATCAGGTGTCTGGTAGCACCTCTTCCAACTAACAAATTTTATTAAAAGGCATAAGCTTTTGTGAGCTGCAGCTCACTTCATCAGATGCATACAGTGGCTAGACTGATGTAGCATTAGCCACTCCATGCATCCGATGAAGTGAGTTACAGCTCATGAAAACGTATGCCTTTTAATAAAATTTGAACTGCTACCAGATTCCTGATTTTTTTACTTTAACTGGAGCTATCATGCTTTGTTGAGCAGTCACAATATACCACTGTTTATGACAGAATGACAAGTTTGATAGACCAAGGGAATTCTGTGAATGTAGCACTCTCTGAATTTAGTAAAATGCTTGACAAAGTCAAGAACAACAGTCTGCTTAGAACAGAAGTAGACCCCCATCTCCTGGAGGTTTTCAAAGGAGGATTGGATGGTCATTTGTTAGGGTGATGTAATACACTCGACTAGATACCTTGTAAGATCCTTATGAAATACAATCTATCATTCTGATATTTCAGATTTTCAAATTAACAGGTAATGTGAAATTAAAATTCTGTACCTTAAAAATTGAAACATTTGCAAATCAACTTCTGCTTGGCATACTAAAAGAACCATAGCTTTTCTCTTATATTTTTTATCAAATCCATTGATAATTATTTATCACATTTATATAGCCACCCATCTCACACAAAGTGACTCTGGGCGGCGTACAACAATAATTAGGGCCAAGTTGGATGGTCTATCCAAGGAAACTTATGGTTTCCTGCAGATTTTTAGGAATTTTACCAAGGAATTGGTGCACAATGTGCCTGATTGAGCTCTGGTATTAGAGGCCATGAGGGCACCTCTGAGTGGCCTCTCCAGTCTGTCAACCCAAGGCAGCCCCTTGGTTTACTGAGGAACTCCAGAGAATGAAATGGCAGAAGAGATACCTGGTTCCTCAATGGTGAAAAATGAGAATATGATTAAACACGGATATAAGCTAAGGTTTAGGTCTATATCAGTGAATAGGCAAAAATTACTGTACTGGTGGAATCCCATCCAACTTCATTAAGGTGACCTCCATTCTGCTAGGGTTGGGCTGCTGTGACTTGTTTGCTAGACATTTTGCAGCTAAAATCACTCACATTCACTCAGTGTTAGACACCTCATGCCAGAATCAGATGAGATGACAGGGGCAATGTCTTGCAAAGTCATCTGATATTCTTTTGAGCTTGTGAATTCTGAGGAAGCAGCTAGGGTTCTCCACAACTTGCAGGCTGGATCTACGTCTTTCTGGCTCCTACAAGCACTTAGGGATATATTAATGCCAGTTGCCTTCCTAAAGAAGCTATCTCATGGTTCAGCTATGTTGGACAACTTCTGCCTGGTCTCCAATCTCCTCTTTTGGGGGGAAGGTTGTGGAGAAGATGGTAGAGTGTCAGATTCAGAGGATCCTGAAGTGGATTATTTAGATATCTTTCAGTCTGGTTGCAGATCTAAACAAGGGAGGGAAACTGCATTGGTCACTTGTGAGGAGCTGGGGCAGGATCTGACTGGAGTGAGTGTAGTCCTCTGGTCCTACTAGCTTCTCTGTGGCATTTACATACCGCTGATCATTTTATTCTGGAGTGCTTATAGAGGCTGGGTGTTGGAGGCACTGTGTTATGGTTCTGCTCCCCCCTAAGCAGAAAGTTATAAGTAATGGGGGAGGGGAGAAAGGGATGAGAGGTTAAGTTCCTGGCCATTCCTGCATGGAGTGTCTCAGGTTTTGGCCCTCTTTCTCATCCTACTGGACATCTATAAGAAAGTGTTGGGAGTTGTCATCTGTTAATTTGGAGTAATGTATCATCAATATACCGATGATATCCAGTTAAATGTCTTCACACTGAGCCAAGCAGAAAATGCAGTGGAGGTCCTGGTTCACCGTTTGGAGGAGGAAGGGACTGGATGGGACAAAAGAAGTTCAGACTGAGTTTCAGAAAGATAGAGAGGGTGTTTATCCCCAAAATATATTAGTTCCAACTTTAGTTCTAAATGGGACTACATTCTCTTTGAAGGAGCAGGCCTGAAGATTCTTCTGGACTCACAGCTTGAACACTAGGTGGAAGCTATGGCCAGAACTTTTGCCTCACTGGCTGGTATGTCAGCAACAACCTTTCTTGGAGCAGGATGCCTTAGCAACTATCACTCATGCCCTTCCCACCTTGTGCTTAAATTACTATAATGCACCCTACTTGTGACTGCCTTTAACATTACTTGGAAACTTTAGTTAGCATAGAATGCAGCAGCTTGCTTGCTGGTCAGCAAGTATTATTTCATCTGAATGACACCTATACAGCAGGCACTGGACTAGCTATCAGTAGGGTTTGGAGTACAATTCAAAGTGCTAGTTATGACCTATAGGCTCTTTTCGGCTTCTAGTCCTTTCTTCCTTTCCTTTCCTTTGCAACACATGGAATCTGCTCATCCCTGTTTGTGCATGCCAAGGAGATATGTTGAGGATTCCTCCTCCCTCATGTGAAGTGGGGTCAAAAACAAGCCTTCTCAATAGCTACCTCAGCCTTACTGAACACCTTGCCCCACAACTTCAGGTTAGCCCCCTCTATTTTTATCTTTTGGAAGGCAGTTAAGACACTACACTTCGGTTGAGTCTTTGAACTATTGGAACTGATGACTCTGATGTTTGGATTTAAGTGTGCTTTTATTAGTTACGTTGTATTCCTTTTATTATTACCTTGAATTTTAGGTATTTGTGAGCTAAGAATCTTTGATTAGGGTAGCACATAATATTTGGTAAATAAGTAAATAGTAATATTGCAAGAAAATTTAGAAGTAACTTGCATTGCAAAAATGAGATACAACTTTAGACTCATGCTCTTTTGCATTAGAACAATTCTTAGGGTAGGAGACATATGTTAAATATACAAAAGGCTAATACAAGGATGCAAAGCGCAGATATGAAGATTTCTTGTTCCCTTCTCAGCATTTTGAATTCATCACCTTTTACTACCAAAGGTTAAAGAAATGAAAATGGTGCCCTCTAGAATACATTATTAAATCAGATGGTTCACACTGCATTATAAACAGGATCTCATCTAATGTAGGCATAGAGACATTTGCATACTTACAAGTATATTTCTATTAATTGCAGAAGAAGTAATAGGATTTAATTTATCAATAGCAGCAACAAAATAATTCCTGTCCAAGCCTAAATTAAAAAGTTGCCATAAAGAAATCTTGAGACAAAAAGGAGTAGATTTTTGTATGGATGGACTATGAGAGCCCTCTAGAATTCTAGATGTACAATTCTTTATTCTACATCCTCCCTACCAAGCCATCTGATAGCACTTCGCTATCAGCAAGTGACACCATCTAGCTATCCTTGGCAAATCTCAGAAGCCAAGCAAGGTTGGCCTTAGTTCATACTTAGATGAGGCTTCTTGTAAATTAGTCTGGGAAGTTGAAAAACATATTGGAAGATGGTAATGGCAAACCACTTACAAACACCTCCCAAAAACTACATGGATGCAATCACTAAGAGTCAAATCAGACTTGAAAGTATGTTTAAGATTATGGTTAATGGATCTCAGAGTTTCATTAAAATAAATTTGTAAGCTTGAATACTGCTTGGCCTGCTTGAGAAATTGTAGAAATATTTTAGGGAAAAGTTTAACCATTTCCTAATATTTTGTTTTAAATTATCTATAAAACAGTGAATGTGTAAAAAAAATATAAAATCAAGAAATAAGTTAGGCGGCTAACACGAAAGCTTAATAGATGCAAAAATTTGGTTTTTGGAAGTCCACGAATATAATAAAGGATTAAAAGCAGTAGAAACTGCTGATAGTAACAGTACTGCAGATTCAGACTAAAGGGGAGGGGTTTCCTCCAGGGGAGAGGAAAAAAAACCCTAAGCTGTTCCTTCTAACTAGAAATGGTAGTGTTAACTGTTTTCTGTTGGCTCCATATTTAGTGACCAAGAAAAATATCAATGCTGTAAACATGGTGAGGCATGAATACAACTCAAGTACCACTAATAATTAACCCAGAGCTTTGTCTTGCAGCCAATGACTGGGAATGGTACACACTTATCAGTTCTGAAAAAATCAGTCTGCAATTTGGAGAAAAAAAAACATCAGCACATATCACGGACATCTCGTGTATCCATATCCATTGCATCCATAACAAGGAGAAAAAGTCTTCTACATGGAAGCAGCCTTTCAGTAATAAAAGGAATGACAAGCTAATCTACACTAGAAATATGGATAGCCTTCCTATTATACTTCTATATAACCTTTTCCTATTATTTTTTCTTGCTTTTCCTCAGAGTCAAAATTATGCTATCCAGATGCCAAATTAAAAACAATAGACTTTCTAGAGCAGGTTTCCCTTAACCTGATCATCCACAAGCACCATGAATTCTACTTCCCACAGTTAACATACACAGAATGCATCAAGGTGGAAAGTTTGTTCTATATTCTAAAACCATCTTAGAAGTTATCTATATCTGCCTACCAGAATGTATCTGAATTATTAACAGAAAGCAAGATGTTAAGTCTGCACAGAAGATGAGTGTATAAACTGAGCTTCTCCCACTGGTAAGAAGCACTAGGACACTGAGTATCATCTGTCACCTAGTAAGGATGATCACAGTGAAGAAGTGGTTGCTCCAAAACTTTTTCCCATTCCCTCCCTATCCCTTCTGCATTATGTCTATTAGAATCTGAACCTGTGGGCAAATACCATCTTACCTTTTAATTTCTGTACAACAATTTCAGGCATTTAGGAAGTGCTAAATAATAAATACTATGTTCCAAACTGGCAATGTAATGAGATTCCTCCTCCCCTCCCCCCTTTTTTTGGTCTACAACACCGTGTACTAGCAATATAAAGAAGCAATCAGCTAAATCAGTTTCAACCCTTGCAATGAAGAAGGGATAACCAGCAAAAACCAGTTAAGAAAGCATTGGGACAATTCTGGCATTTCAAGTTCTAGCTAGTGACTGAGAAAAAATCTTTTTGCATCAATAAAACCAAACTAGCAGACTCCCTATTATTTACAATTATTTCAGCTTAGAGAAAGTTCATAAATCAACAGACATGTATGAGGCAAGTATATATTTTTTTAACAAAATGATTCAGACTACCGCTGAGGCTGTTTGAGCAAGTTCAACACACACACAAAAAAACCAAAAAAACAAACCCCACCCCACATAAATGCAAAATTCAAAAAAGACTTTTTCTAGCAGTTAAATAGAGGGTAGAGGTAGAAGACATCAGTGTATAATCTACTTAAATAAAATTCCTGGGTTGGATACCATAAGGGGAGCTCCCTGATTAAGATCTTTATCTACACCTCTGGTAAGATGCACTGAAAAAAAGGTGCAAGACAAGCTTGTTGCGAATTGTATTTATATCTGTTTGGCATGCTTGTGTCTGACTTTCTGTCAGACCCAACCCCTGAAGAAGCTGTTTAAACAAGCTTAACATTAAGCTTCAGAGCCTCAGAATGAAAGCTTTGTTCTTGTACAAGAGATCTACAAGGTATGCATTTTTGCTAAAATGAACTGACACTGTACTTTAATCACAGACAGAACACCAACTTGCTATGACACAAATTTGGGTGGAGAAATAAAGGCCATTCTCAGCTTTGTTTTTCTCTTTTCTTTTTCAGTAAACAAAGCAAGTGTTTTCTAAAGCAAGTGATATTGATACATTTTAAACCACCTGTTCAGTTAAAAAAAACAAAACAAAACCCTGCCTGAGTTGCATTCATTTTAAAATACTACAAAAATTCAGTAAAATTCAGTAAAAAAAAAAAATCTCTAGCAACAGCATTCACAACAAATCAGTAGTCTAAAATTAAACCATAACATGACTAAAATCAGCTACAAAGCACTGTGGAAGGCCTGAGTAAGTAAGGTATCCTTCACAATACCAAAAATATATCCATATTGGTGCCTAATAAGCTTTTCTCAGGAGAGGAATTTCAGTTATGAGAGAACACAATCTTTTCCTGGTTGCCAAGCATTAAGCTTCAGATGGCAAGAGGACCTTAAAAACCTTCATACTCTTCCAGGTCCAAGATTTAGTAATGCTACTATGACTGGGGGTTGTAACAAATTTAAATAAATAATAAATAATACAAGTTGGTATCAACAAGAACACATCTTTTGCTTTTTAATTCTAGGCAAACACTGGTAGGATTGTTAGAAATGAAACAAAAATACAACTGAGAATAAAGTTCCACTGTGTTTAAAAGGGCTTATCCACAATTAATTGGTATAAGATTGCAGCTTTAGGGCTCTTTAAAATGACCCCTGCAGGGCTCAAATAAACAGAAATATGCGTTTCATTTAAGAGCAGGTACATCTGTTCAGCTCCTCTCCACAGACCTCTGTCCTCACACCCCCTCCTTCTAATTAGACTTGTGCAGCTGTGTGAGCTACACTAAGCAGAACAAGGAACCACAGCTTGCTACAACATATCTATCCATTTGAATAACTCCAGGCATCTCCATTTTAGCTCTATATAATTTATCTACTGAAATATTACTTTTGTATTTTAGCTGATCTTTAAATATTTGCCTGTTAATATTTAAGCAACATTCTAAGCTATTAACTGTATCTGGCAGCAAATCTCCAATAAAAAGCTCATGAGAGGAAGTCAAGTTAAATGCAGTCCACTCAGCATTTGATTCATAGACTTAAAGCATTCTGTGATTAAAGCATACAAATATGAAGGATGAAATTAACTTAGCAGTACTCAATTTCCATAAAGCCAGAACTGAGAAGAGTAGGACATGACAAGCAAAAGAACACCCTTTCAATCTGTGTTCTGAAGGTGTTCTGAAGACCACTGAGTTGTAAAGTATGCATCTGTTCGCTTTCAGAACAAATGCAGTGCAATTATATTAATCCCTTATCTTGAAATAATCTTTAGCTTTTCCCATTTTAAACTTAAAGCCAATCTATGAACAGATTAAGGGCAACTTTATGTCATACAAAATTTGACAGAGCATTCTCTTTTCATTTTATTTTTTTAAATGAAAAGCATCCACTGGAGTCTAAAATCAAGAGAAGTAGGACTCCTGCATCCACCCTCACCCCGAAGTCAGGAGAAACAAACTGCTATACAGAACAATTTTAAAGATAAAGTATCACTTTCTTTTCTATGCATATTCTGTATATAATAACCTCAATAATTTATTTTGTTATAAATATAACAATGTTATACCAAATGGCATGCAAATTAGTTTCACCAGCATACTTTTTCTCACCCACTACTCTGTAACATCTCGTCACTGTTTCCCAAGTTCTATTTTTCACTGTCAAAAATGCTTTGATTACACTTATTGCATATACTCGTGGATAAGCCGAGAATTTTAGGTTCCAAAATACAAACCCAAAAGTGGGCTTATCTGTGGACCAGAGCTCAGATTTTTGAAAGCCCATCACAGCCTTAAAATCACACAGTTTTATAAATGATGATTTAACAGTTTGCAGTTTCCTGCCTGTCATCTTGGTTAAAATTAGAGGGTCAGCTTATCTGCAGGTTACACATTTTTCACAGTATTTTGGTTGAAATTTCAAGGGTTGGCTTATTTGCAGATGGGCTTATCCACAATTATATACATAATCTTTTGGACAATGAAATCATTTTCTTTAAAATAAAGTTTACTAAGTATTCTAATCTTAACAGGCATTGCAACCTGTTTTTGATTCTGAGGAATAGATTCCCATTTTACTGCTTTTTAATCTCAGCAGTTATACCTAAAATCACTAAACAGCTGCTAACTCAGTTTTCATTGCCTTCTGAGAGGCTTTTTCTATTAAGTGATGGCTCATCTCACAGAAGATACCCCTTTATTATCTGCCCTCTTGAAATGCCAGAGCTCAGAATCAACTTTGATAATAAACTCACTTGATTTGTGCAGAAGGTAATCAGATTCCTGTCAGTCCCTGAACATTGTATGGTGTTTTAATTGAGGCCACTTGCAAATGCAGTTTCCACCAAAGCCTTTACAATAGGACAGCCTGCCCAGTTGCCAGAAATGGGGAAATAGAATCTTATCTGTCAAGCTGAATTATTGTTGTTTTTAAAGTATCAAAAATGCTCTTTTGGACAGTGCACTCAGCCTCCATTTAAATGGTATCTTTCTTGGAAAGCAGTGAACTATAAATTATGTTCTATTCAAAAACAAACTGAGCTTTGTACATCCTTGTTCTAAGAATTACCAGGAATATAATATTCATAAAACATTTTAACTTTTTCTTTAAGAAATTAGCAGGCCTTTCATTATAACGGTTCATCAATCACATGTTTTTGAACTGAGGAAACATCAACCTGAACTGTGTTTTCCTACATAATCAGAGGCTGTTTAAACTTATGTAAAAATATGTATCCAGTATCACCAGAAAGAGTCTAAAAACTGCCCTTCTCTGCAAGGCACAAAAAGCATATTATGGCTGTAACCAGACAACTGAAAGAATAAGCTTTTCATAGTTCTTGGTGTTTGCTATTCATCCTTTAAATGACTTTCACTGATACTCTTCACCTGTAACTTGGGAGAATCAGTTTCTTCCTTGGTCTCATTCACTGACAAAACATCAAACTCTGTTTGCACATTTTTACATGCCTACATAGTCATGATATATATACACTTTATCAAGAAGTATTATAAAAATAAACAGCAGCATTTCCTGGAAACAGTAACCATCTACCCAAACAAAGCCATCAAAGAATAAGCAAGTCAATTCCCCCATTCCTGTTTATTTTTTTGAACAAGCATAAATTATAAGGAAATCAATATAAGCTTTTCAGAGCAGTCTGAAATATCAAAGACAAAGCTTGTTCATGTGCATGAGGATTTTCATAGGCAGCTATTTAACTATAATGATTCCATGTTTAATGACTAGAAAAGTGCTCACAATTTTCTAAAATTCACTTTCATCTGTTGTTGGCCACCTAAGTCTTTAATTAAAGTTAATTATTTGACATCCTAACTAAACCAATTGAGTATCTTAGTTTAGTTCTTCTTAGATAACATTCACCACTGTCTCTGGCCATTCTTGCAGGCAACTACTGAAGGAATTAAGTATTATAAAGTAAAAAATAAAATACTTTATCATCCATACCAGATAGCCATGATTATTGCTGTTAATATCCCCAGAATCTAATTATGAATATCTTGCAGTCAGAATTTATTCACATTTCATATATTCTCATAACGTTTAATTTTTTTCAAAAATATATGCTAGCTAATTCAACTTTAAGATGTCAGTGTAATCCTAATTTGTTTACCAAGTTCACAGGGGCTGCCACCCATATTAAACGAGCATTTCAGGATGAAATCCTAAACATTCTAAAACTAATTGAATTTTTATCTTTTATACAGCTAATATATTTGTGGCTACTTCTTTTCAGCTCACCATCTTCCTGGTTTTATTGCTTTTTTAAACTGCTGGTTACTTTGATGTATTTGTAAGAAAAGCAAATTTGCAATTTAAAATGTAACATTTATTAAAAGTAAGCTGGATTCATAGGTAAGGTTAAACCACAATTTGGCTTGTTTTTGACTTTGTGCTGTATGAACTCAGTCAAATGTAGCTTATACAAGAAATAAATTTTAAGCAAACTATGCCTTAAGGTGATGTATGAATCCAGATATTGAGTTTGGTATGACCAACATATTCAAGACTGCAATGTTATTAATGTTTTTAAACATCTTTAGATAATTATATAAATTTATTCTTTTAAAGGACATTATAATTTTCATAACTGATTAAAATACAGGTAGTCCTCATTTAGTGACTGCAATTGGGACCAGCAACTCAGTCATTAAATGAAGTGGTACCTAAATGAAAATCATGTGACTGCGACCATGCTTACAATTTTACTTCAGTTTTCCTTTGCTTCTTCTTACTCCCTTCTGCTGAACCGGGGTTCTTTCTCTTTGAGGACATCTTGGTATGGGGTAAATAAGCAAGTGAACATAACAGCAGAGAGACGCTGTCAATGTTGTAAATCCGAGGACTGATTGCTAAATTATTTTTAGCACCACTGTAACTTTGAAGGGTCATTAAACAAGGCAGTCACTAAGTGAGGACTACCTATAGTGCTGTTTTCCTCTATACTGGTGCCGATATGAACCTTTGTAGTGGCGGATTTACACTATTTGTTTTACAATATGCTTTTCCTTCAGGAGTTTAAGCCAGCATACAAAACACTCCCACTTTCAATTTTCCCATAACCTCCTTGTGAAGTATATTAGGATAACAGATTAGCTTAAGAACAGCCACTGCCTTTCCATGGCTGAGGACATTTGAACCTGAGCCTCCCAGTCCTACACCTTATTGACTACAGCATGCTGACTTTCATCACACTTTACTACAATGCATTTTGGTTTTGGTCCACAAATCCTACATCAGGTTAGCTACTCCATGCATTTGATGAAGCTGACAAAAGCTTGCATCTTTTATTAAAATCTGTTAGTCTGAAAAAGTGTTACCAGACTGCTTCAGAGATTTAGAAAAAATATTTTTCTCTTAGTCTGATTCACACAACACACAATTTATTCAATAAAGCATGGTTAAAACAAATCAAGGCTTGGTACTAGGCATGAACACAGCCACAATCTTTTAAAGCTATATCATAAGAGAAATACTTCAGTATCATTTACTTTAATACTGTACTAAAGAGCACATTTTCTTTTAAAAAAATTGATCAGAAAAAAGCTGGTGTTTAGATATGTGATGGAAACTGCTGATAATAGAATATGTTCTTTTCAATGATAAACAAGCAGCCTTCAAAATCCAAAGCAATAAGCCCCTTAATAAAACAAATTATGCACACAGCCTTGGACACCATCATCCATGAATATAGTGAGGTCTTCTTTCAATCTCTGCAAACTCGTATTTCAGAAACAGAAAGCTGCAATCCACTTACGTGTCTGATCTTTTCTACATCTGCAGCTATTTTACAGCTATAGCTATTCCAGAAGGCAATTCAGCAAAACTCCTGGCAAATAATCTTGCTACTATTGTCCAAATTAAGAATTTCCAGTTTACTGGTAATGTATTACCGAAGTATATTCTCATTCTTCTAAGAAATGTAGATGGAATTCCTCAGCAACTCTCTAGCAAGAGGGATTTTTGGATACAAGGATCTCTTATTAGTAACCACTCCTGCATATAGCAGACATTCTAGCAGAATCTATAAGGAAATGGTACTTAAGAACAGCAGTTTGGGATTAAGCCTTTGCTTAGAATTGCTTTTCACACAACACAGGGTCTTCCAGTGAGCTTCCCTGTTTAGCAGGGAGCAGGTCTTCCTCAGTCCTGAGTATATAAAAAATGGTTCAACTTAAAAGTGCATTTCCACAACAGCCAGCCAGATGCTCATAGCAAAATATGTGCAACACTTCCCATATTCCTCAGTAGATGGTAAAGAAGGAATCAGTTTTAAATCCTTTAATTTATAGCCATCATGACTAGCAGAAATTCCCCCCCCCCCATGAATTAACCTATCCAAATTGCTGGTCATCACTTTGCATAGTGTGAGGTAGCTTTTTTTTTTTTTTTAATCTGATTGAAACATCCACCCTCAGCTTCCTTGGATAATCCCAGCATGTCTATGAGAGGGAGTGTATTTTCTCCCCATTTATTTTCTATACTCCACATATAAACCATACTTACTTTTGTTACTGGAAGACTGATTAAATGCTTTGAAAGATTCATTATACTCCTTCATAATAAAATATATTGCAGCATACATCGGATTTCAGATAATTTTCCATGCAGGGACTGACCATACCCAAACTTAAATTACTTGAGGTGGCTATATGTGCTCTCAGATCATAATTTTGGTCATCCAGGCTATCAGGAGAAGGGAAAATTGAGGACTAATATAGACCAGCTCATTACAAACTGACCAGCAATTTGAGCATATTGAAGCATTCAATCAACCAGGTTACCATATGATAAAAGTCACTGAGACTAAATTCAGCACAGATTTTAACATATCAGGAAACAGGACTGCTTTTTTATAATTGAATTCTAGCCACTCACTTTTCTTGGCCATGCCTATTGGTTGTCCAAAGGAAGTATCTATAGATAAGATAACAAGAAGAGTAGCCTATCTCATCAATATACAGTATGTCCTCAAGGGCAATGTCCTGAACTTTTCTTTTGAAATATATTATTAACTCTGGAAATATAGAATTAGGTTGTGACTGGCTCGTTATCTGAGGATGCTTTTGAGACAACAAGGAGGAATCTGGAGTCACTAGGTTTGACAAAGACCCAGGCTGGGTGAACTAAGGCTGCACTGATTTATGGCTGATTTAAAAGGTTAGAATTCAAATCTAGTACCATGTTTCTGCTATGTTCCCTGAGAGTTCTATATTTTTTATTCAATGCCATAGTACCCATTTCAGAATGTTTTTAAACTGCTAATCACGAAGTGTGATCTTCCACAGTTCATAAAAACAATGAGCCTCATTGGCTTTGTGGCCATGTGACCTCCATCAATCCCACGAGAAGCATCACAGATAGAGAACTCAAGGCCACGAAAGGGAGAAACTAAACCCCTCACACCTTAAAAAAACAAAAACAAAACCCACACTCCGATGCTCTGTCTTGACAAATCCTATTTCTATGTCACCTACAATTACCGGACTACTCCTCCTCCAGCGTTTCCAGCCTCTCCTCCCCCACACCTCCATCATCCATCCGCCATACCTTCCCCGTTCCCTGCATGCACCTCGCTACCTACAGCGCGCACGGGCCCTGCACCTCAGCCCCAAGCCCTCTGCGCAGGGCCTCCCACCCAAGGGATGGAGGGGGAGGGGAAGGCTTCAGGGAGGGGGCAAGATGCCGATGGAGGGAAGGAAAAACAGCGCTGGCTTCCTCATTCCCTCCGTATCTCGGCTGACTCGCGCCCCCCCCCGGCACCCAGGCCCGGGAGGCCAGGGCGGCACCTTCACGCTCTCGCAGACCGCCACCCAACACACCTGGAGGAAGGTGCCTCAGGTTTCCCGCTCGGGAGGTTCCCCACCCTCCCACGCCCAGCCCGGCGCCGAAGCGCTCGCCGCCATGTTGGGCCAGGCTCCGTTTCCTCCTCACCGACGCTCCCGCCGACGCTCACCTTGGGCCCCCCGTTGGCCCCCGAGCACCAGCGCCAGCAGCGCCAGCCTAACGGGCGGGGGGAGGGCGCGGAAAGCAGCGCGAGCCGGACCCCCCGCCATGGCAACGGCTCCGTGGCGACTGCAACGCCGGAGGCAGAGACAGCCTCGAGTTCGCCCCAGCTCACGCGGGCTCTGAGGAGACGCGAGCGGCAGTAGCGACGGCGGCAGCGCGAGACGAATCAGACATAAGGAGCGCGCGCGAGCGAGCCCTACAGAGGACGAGCCAGCCGGGCTTTAAAGGGGATGTGCCGCTCGCTTTTAAAGGAGAGGAGGGAGGGAAGTGAAGAGAACGGGGAAATTGTCCTCCGACACAAAATCCGTGTCGGTACACAAAGGAGAGAGCGAGGCGTGCCCAGTGCATGAGGAAGGCGGGTGCAGGGTTGCTGGGTGCGTGCTTGTAGCTCTTTGCTTTGCCTTTCAGGACGCAGGGGTGAAAGCGTGCGTGTGTACAATCGGGCGATGGGATCTAGGAAAGTAACCTCCTTGAAGTGCGTCGTGTAGGGCTGGAAGACATCAAGCAAGAGCCGTTGTCTTTGGCTGTGTCCACTCACGCACGGAATATCAAGAGTGTTTTGAAGCCATCCGAGGGACAACACTCAGAGAACACTATATCATTCATCATATGAGACTCACATCAGACACTTATTAATGAAACCGATTTTGCACGTTTGGTTGGCGATGATAAAATTTGGTTCACACTTTACACACGCATATACGTATATCAGGCAGTTTCAGTAAAAAGCATGTTGCTCCAATGATTGTAGGAAATACACAATAAAGTTGGGTGTGATTGATCTTTAAATTTCTCCACCAAATATGTAAGCAGAGACTCTGGGTGGAGGATTTCTTTGGATGTCTCTAGGGAAAGGATAAATTCTCCTGATAGTTTCTCAAGGGCTGAATAGTCACTCCTTTGCAGTGGCCAAAGCTGGACTATCAAAAATGCTCCACCAAAGGGTTTTTCTCATGTTGGCTTCCCTTGAGATGCAGTGGAAGTGTGGGAAGTCAGGCGGCAACCCCTCCCCACCACCACCAATGAGTGCAGAAAGATATTCATGCACAGTTTAGCCACCTGGTAACTGGTGGTTAAGTGCAAGACTACCACGTTCCAAGAAAACCTCTGAAATTCTCACTTGAAATAATTTCTAAAACAAATTCATCAAATTCAATGAGGGATGACAGAAAAAAAATGCAGGATTATTTATCTAACCAGTATTATAGGAACATTTTTTTCCTAGAGTTGTACCATAGAATTAATTGTACAGTTGGAGGTGAGTGCAGAGGTCATCTGTTCCCCACTCTTGCGTGGTGCAAGATGACCAGTGACTATCTGCACATCAGACAGACAGCTCTCCAGCCTCTGCCTGAATGCCTCCAGTGTGGACAGCTCTTACTGTCAGGAAATTCCTCCTAATATCTCACCCAGTGTTCTTCAACCTTGGCAACTTTCAGATATGTGGACTTCAACTCCCAGAATTCCCCACCCAGCGTTGCTGATCTAATCTGTAATTTCAGCCCACTGGTTCCCATCTCCCCTCTGGAGCAAAAGAGAACAATGCCACTCTCTTTCTTATGACAACCATTTAGTTGCCTGATGACTGCTAGCATCTCTCCCTTCAGTCTTCTGTTCCAAACATACCCAGTTTCTTAATTGTTCTTCATAGGACTTGGTTTCCAGCCACCTCACCATCTTGGTGGCCCTGTTTTGAACTCATGCCAGTTTCCCAATGTCGTTTCTGGGCTGTGGTGCTCAGTATTCAAAGCAGAACCTGACCAATGCAGAGTAGAGTGGGACAATGATTTCTCACGAATGAGAAACGAATGTGTTCCTGTTAATACATCACAAAATAGCATTTGCATTTTTAGCAGCTGCCTTACAGTGTTGTGCGCCAGTTGCACTCTTTCTTGGATCAGGAGGCCCTTCTCTCAGTCACTCATGCCCTGGTCATCTCCCGTATGGACTATAGCAACACGCTGTGCATGGGACTACCCTTAAAAAGTATTCGGAAGCTGCAGCTGGTGCAGAATGTGGTGGTGTGAGCAGTTATGGGCACCTCTAGGACTGCACGTGCACATCTCTGCTGCATGAACTGCATTGGGTGCCGGTCTGCTACTGGGTCCAATTCAAGGTGTTAGTTATGACCTTTAAAGCCCTCCATGGCATGGGCCCAGGTTACCCGAGGGACTGTCTCATCCCCATCATATTGACCTGCCCTATCCGGTTCAGCAGGTGTGTTGTGGACCCCGCCAGCTAGAGAGCTCCAGCTGGTGGGGTCCAGGAGGACAGCCTTTTCTGCCATGGCTCCTGCCCTCTGGAACATCTTGGCCCCTGAGGTGAGGTTGGCCTTACTCTGTTGGCCATCCAAAAGGGCGTCAAGATCTGACTCTGCCAACTTGCATGGGGACCCAACAGGGGTTCGCAGCACTGGGGGTGGTTGGTGGCTTGAGGATGCTGTCTCCACCTTTTTAGTTTGTAGGTTTAACTTTTTAGTTTTAATTTTAACCTTTTGTAGTTTTTGACCTGTATATTTTCTCTAAGATTTTATAGTTTTTGACTTGTAGCGCTGCCTAGAGTCACTTGTACAGTGAGATGGGTGGAATATATAAATTTGAAAAATTTGAAAATAAATAAAATAAAAAAATAAATGTGACTAAAAAAAGGTGGTGAGGCATGTGTGAAGAAATTTGTATTGTGGGTCAGGAATGAAGTATTGCACACCTCAGATAGAAAAATGTTAACTCAAAATTGTAACATCCAGCTCGCATATTTATTATTATATTTGATAGATGATTTGGTTCTGCTCTATGGCTGCATGTTGATTTCAGCTAAAGAGGAAAAATCTGGTCTTTGCTTATAGAAATAGGCTAGGATCGACATGGAGCTGAGCCATAATGTTCATTTGTTTTTGACATACAGTACTGTGTTGGAAGAACACAGCTATTGTAATCACTAAATCATGTTTATGGGTAAGCCTAATGAGTGAACTCAGCCATTATAGTTTATTTAATAAGCAATTGTTAAAGCAAACCACAGCTTAGCATGGTGTATAGACCCCACTGCAGAATATCAGGCTTGTGTGACATGCAAAAAAGATAGAATGCAATATGTGTGTCAATTTTGCAAAAGTGGGCAGTTTACCATATGTTTAAATTTATCCAAGATGACATGTAATTGTTGTTCACATCTTAACTGATATGTTAACTGATGAAGACACTGTTTATGTAAATAAGTTTTCTTACCATGAAATTATGGGCTTGAAAATGCTTTCCTTTCAAATAAAAGTATATGCATAGAATGGCCAGTGTTGAGTGGGATTCAAGAGCCAGGGGTTCAATGCTTCATGAACAGTTGATGGTGTGTGAAATGCAGACACAATGACATTGGATATCCCTAAGTCTGAAGAGCTATTTTCAGATACTCAGCATTTGATCAGGGGTTGTGCTAAATTCAGGATGGCAGACTAGTGAGAGCCTCTTGACCTTTGAGTCCTTTCAGGCCATGCTGGTGGCTCCCCAGAAATGCATCCAGATCCATATGGGTTCGCACTGAAAATGCGTCTGCTGCATTTGAGAACTGGAGTTGCACATTGCCTTTTGCCCCTGGAACTCACACGCTGTGCTACTGCTGGTCCCTTAGGAAGCAGATGTGCTGGTGGAGCAGTTGCCTTCTAGAAAATCCCTATCTTAAATTCTTTCTGAAAGCGCAGCTCATGATTCACTTGTGGAATTCGTAGTCTGCGTGCATTTGGGCAGAGTTACACCAGAGCTCCAAAGCTTAAGCCAGAGAGCTTGTCTAGCTGTAGAACTCCTGCCAGGAATGGTTCTGAGGTTGCAGGCAAGAGATGCCTGAAAAAGAAACAGGCTATGTGAAGAAAGGACAGAGAATTTGGGGGGAAATATTTAGAATAATCATGTCCAACTGTATTTCTTCCCTTCCCCTCCAAAATCTTTAGGAACACCGCCACACATTTCTGAGATGGTGAGGGGACAATTTAGACCCTTCACCTCTTTTGCCATTTCAGTGTTTGCTCATTGTGTAAGCTGCCTTTGGCTGGATTCATGTAATACATCAATCCAAAAGAAAGCAAATCATTTTACTGTTCTCCTTAACACCAAGCGTGAGCACAAGCACTGTGTGAGGCTAGCCTTCCAAACAAGTATGTGCTGATATCAGAGGATGCTGAGTCCCCCGCAACCTTTTCACATTGACCATTATCTTAGAGTTAGACTGGTTTGAGGTTTTTTTCCCCCCTGATGGTGATCGTTAATATATCCTTAATGTAGTGTTTCTATGTCTCCACCAATGTAAGGGACATTCCCAAGAGGCACATAAGCCAACACATGCAGAGGCCACGTGCAGTGAAACTCCCAGTCCACATGGCAGAAGAGCACTGTAGGACTCTTAAATGTTGCTTTTGTCCTAGGGAGGTTAATTCTTTCAGCACCGGAAACTATATACTTGATGTTTGCTGAAAACAACAGGCAGCAAGCAAATCATAGTAGAAGAGACACTGGACCTTTCTCCTTAGTACCCAAAAATAGTGGGAAGGGAGAAAGAAATCAAGCTCACGGGTTTCCAGATTATATGCCGAGAAGCTTCTTCTTTGGCTAATTCAATCAGAACTTCCCTGTTTGAGCCAATGCATCCTTCACCCTGGACCTCGCTCCTTCAGTAGAACTAACAGGGTTGAGAAATATCCCATGTCCTGCCCTGTCAGTCATGATTTCTCACCTCTGGCTTAGTATTGGAGGTTTTGATATAATCCTGGGGCAGAGGGGAAGTAAGATGGAAAATTGGAAGGGAGCTATTGCTCCTTACCGCAGACACAAGAAGGAACAGGAGAGCCATTGATGGCTCTGAACTGGATTCTGGATCACTAGGCTTTGGAGAAGTGACATCAGTGCAAACCCTTTCTCGTACAAATGTATCTAATTGTATATATTGCTTGTTCTATTGCCTTGGAGAAAAAAAGTGTCTACAGTTAGGAAAACATTTAACAGAAAGTGGAGCCTGGAACTGATGTGCCTTCAGGTCCCCCTCTAATGCTTGCTAGACTCCCTGCTCCAACTGACTGAGATAGTAAGGTAATATGTCAGCCTCCTAGATCATCTCTATTGTTGAGAATGCCTCTGGGGTTCAAGTGGGCACCACATTAGCATTCTTAAACCATAAAAATGATGAGTGCCTTGTTGTTGTTGTTGTTGTTTAGTCGTTAAGTCGTGTCCGACTCTTCGTGACCCCATGAACCATATTGCGCCAGGCCTTCCTGTCCTTCACTGCCTCCCTGAGTTTGCTCAGTTTCATGCTCATTGCTTCAGTGATGCTATCTAACCATCTCATCCTCTGCCGTCCTCTTCTCCTTTTGCCTTCAATCTTTCCCAGCATCAGGGTCTTCTCCAAAGAGATCTCTCTTCGCATTAGGTGACCAAAGTATCTGAGCTTGAGCTTCATTATCAATCCTTCCAATGAGCAATCAGGGTTGATTTCCTTTAAGATTGATTGGTTTGACCTCCTAGCAGTCCAGGGGACTCTCAAGAGTCTTCTCCAGCACCACAGTTCAAAGGCATCAATTCTTTGGCGCTCAGCCTTCTTTATGGTCCAGCTCTCACAGCCATACATTACTACTGGAAAAACCATAGCTTTGACTATGCGGATCTTTGTCGGCAAGGTGACGTCTCTGCTTTTTAATATGCTATCTAGGCTTGCCATAGCTTTCCTCCCAAGGAGCAAGCGTCTTTTAATTTCATGGCTGCAGTCTCCATCTGCGGTGATCTTGGAGCCCAAATAAATGAAGTCTGTTACTGCTTCCATTTCTACCCCTTCTATTTGCCAGGAATTGATGGGTCCAGATGCCATGATCTTAGTTTTTTTAATGTTGAGTTTCAAGCCAGCTTTTGCACTCTCCTCTTTCACCTGAGTGAGTGCCTGCAGTCAGCCAAAAGGCAAGCAGAGGTAGCCATTTTGCGAGCAACCATCATGCAAAAAGTCATTTTGTAAATGGACCGATGACATATCCTCAAAATTCGAAAAGTGCCAACTAGCTCCCACAAGCTGGCCCCCGATCAAATACTACTAGAAGGGTACTCATGAATAATTCCTCAACACGCTTTCAAGCTGCACTTCTTATCCATTCTTAGCCCAGGAGAAATCCACTGACCTCATGGGGATTGACTAGTAAATAGACTTGTAAAGGACTACTGTATCTCAAACATTAATATCATTTTAGTGAGCAAACTGAATCAACTTCTGTCTCAGTTTCTGTTTGAGATAACTTGTTTCTGAAAATATCTAACTTACCTTGTAGATGAGCTCTTCCCAACGATCACCTCCAGATGTGATGGACTTCAAATCTTATAATGGCCAGTTGTCATGGCACACATGAAATGCTGCAGGCTGGGGATTTTGGGGGGCATAGTCTAATGTTTCTGGAGTGCCCTGGCTTGGAGATGACACTTTTAGAACATACTTACTGCTTGTGGCCGAAATAACAGCCTACACGTGCTTTTCCATAATCTGACTTTGACAACTGGGAGGTGTCAATTTCCACTCTGGATGTTAGTATGTAGGCTTCACCTCTTAGTATTCCCAACAATAGCCAGGCTGGCTGGGAATTCTGAGAGCTGGAGGCTGCTCAGCATTGGGAAAGCAGCTTGGCAAATGCGTTTGGCCTGGGAAAAATTTCGGAAAAATGGTTGGTCAGACCCACGTATTTATGTATTTTATTGATCAGCTGAACTGGACTCCCAAGGCCGTTCTTAATTGTCTAATACAGTGTTTCTCAACCTTGGCAACTTGAAGATGTGTGGACTTCAACTCCCAGAATTCCCTAGCCAGCATGGCTGGCTAGGGAATTCTGGGAGTTGAAGTCCACACGTCTTTGAGTTGCCAAGGTCGAGAAACACCGGTCTAATAATAACGTCTGTTCTCTTTAACAAGTGAGAGATGAGAGAGGGATTTTGAGAGTTTTATCGCTGGGATGGTCCTAGAACAGCCTCTCTGTTAACAAACCATGGCACGCAACATTTTTCTTGGTTTAGGGCTTTTGAGTCTAATGATTATCTAATAGGTCACTTTCAGTTCATGTACATTATAATGTTTTGCAATATTACTGGAATCAGTGACAAAAGAGTGAGGAAATAATATATTCCAGGAAATGTAATTGCACCATTCAGATTTTTATCAGAGATTCAGACCAGAGTCATTTCAGCAAAATCTTTGGCCTAAGTTCTTCTTTCATATCTGTCTCAGTTGATTTTTTTTTTTTTTTTTAAATGGAGAGGTTCAATTTGTTGCTGCTATCAACAGGAAACTCCTGGAATTCTAGCTGAAGCAGTTTGGCTGATACAAGCTTGGGTCATGCAAGGTATTTTGAGTCCATGTAGTCTTGTTTAAACAATGAGATTTACAGTTATTTCCAGTGGCTGCAGAGTTGATCTGCTTAATCAAAATGGAATCTGCTCCTCAACATGGGCTTCAAACCAGCATGATTTTTCTCAGTCAAAACATACATGCAATGCCCATTATTCCCTTTCCCATAAAATCTATCAATACACATGCTGCATCAGAAAGGGCCTGTTCTGCAAATTAAATAGCACATTAAGACTATGTTTATCTTTTGTTAATCCACACAGAGCAAAGCTGTGGCCATCCAGATGTTGCTGGACTAAACCTCTTAGCATCCTCACCATTATTTGGTTGGAGCCACTAGGACTTACAGTTTGCAACAACTGGAGGTCCACCAGTTTCCTGCATCTAGAACAGGACAATACAGCCTGTGTCCTGAAGGCCAATCCCCCTCTATGCAAATTGAGAATGGCCTGTGAGCAAAAAAACAGTTTCTTCAATTTTGAAATTCTGCTTCTAATTCTAGAAGTAGAGTTGGGGCAAAGTAGGGAAAGCTGGAGCTAGTTTAGAAAACCAGCAGCAACATAGCTAGTTAGGAATCAGGCCTGCGTGTTGCTTCTTCAGTTTTTCTGCTAGTGCTAATTACAAAAGTGTTCAGTATTGCCACAGTAACAGATTTCTTTTTTTCCAGCTGCCTCACCTTTATTTTTCACTCTAAAGTCATTAGGATTTCACAGTTGTTTCCTCCAGATTTCACTATAACAAAAAAGGGCAAAGGGGGTATAAATTCCTGCAGCTTTTTGCAACAAACTATCCATAAGTTAAAGGGCAGCCCTATCCATGTCAACTCAGAGGTAAGCACCACTATTTCAATGGGACTTGCTTCTAGACGCCGCTTGAACCTCGAAGCTGAACAGAAAAGATTTTTAACAAAATATGCAGTCATGATCATATCTCAGAGCATGTTTACAGCCTGTTCACTTTCTCCTGGTTAGGGTTGCAGGGTTTACTGAGACTTATTGCCAAGTAAAGGCGATTACAGCTTCACTGGATTAAGGAAAATCAGAAGTTTATCAGAAGGCTGAAAAGACCCATAAAAGAGCAGCCATCTGCCAACTGTCACTGAAATCATTCAGCATACGCAAGTGCTGGAAGATCAAAATCTGCATGACAAGTGTGATGGGGCTAATGGCTGCCTTTCCTGCAGGGAGACAATGAAATCCCTGTGGAGGGGCTTTCTCTGCTCAGGGTCTTCAGACAGACTGGGATTCCCTTAACCAAGGAGGGAGCTGGACTCAGCCAGGGAGGAATAATCTTTCTAGCCTGGGGGCATGTTCAGACCGTTGAGAGCACATGGTGAGCTTTGCTCCTCAAAGGGCCACCATGAGGGACTTGCCTGTTCTGATAAAGGCTGCTCTAATGAGCAAGTGTAGTCCCAAAATGCCCATTTAGCCAGGCAGCAAACTACCTCCCCCCCCTCCCCGTGTACTTTCTACTCTCCCAGTGGGACTTTTATGGGGCCCAAAGGCATCGCTGCAAATTAATATGATGCTAGCATTTTGCTTTCCTTGCAGGATGCCGGTTTCCTATTCTTTAATTTTTTTTTTAAAGTATAACAATCAGGTGGAACAGAGAGTTTGGGGGGTAACACATCTTCTGACCTTGAATTAAAGTTATATCTTGGGTTGAGGTAGTTATGCAATACTAGAAAAGCTGTCAGAGCTGGTGTATTATCAGCTATAGGATCTGTCTGTCTGTCTGTCTGTCTGTCAGGGCTAATAGGTGTCTGTACATGAATGTGTATATGAATGTCAGAACTTCACACGCGGAGAGGAAAATTACTGACACTGTATAAGATTTGTGCACAGGGCTCATTCACAGTTGAGTTGTAAATCTATCTATGAATGCCTAATCATTTTCAGTGCTGCCTAATGTTTACAGGGTGGAGAAAATAATGTAAACTAAACACTGAGAAGCTATATGAACAATATCGTCACCACGTTGGCAGTGTGTATCCATTGGTCCTTCCACAGTCAGATGCCAGGATGGGCATGCAAACAAAATACAGGAATTCCTAAACAAATGCACAGAAGAAAAGGCATATATTCTCTAAGGAGAAACGTATGGTTCCTAATTATGATCCAGTAGGCATGAGAGAAACATGTGTGTGATGCTTGTGCTAAATTGGACCTGTCTGCGTAGTTAACCTAAATTTCTCTTCCTGCAGCTTTGCACATTTCTTCTATCAGCGTCAGTGGCTATGGAGACCAGAGAGTTTTTATCAAATCCATATTTAGCTTAGTCTGAGACTTGTCCCTGAGTTTAGAGTCTGCAGATGAGGGCTTCTTTCCAGCACACGGAATGATTTATGCTTAATTTCTCTCAATCAGAGCTGTTTGGATGTACAGAGTTATTGCTGCATATGTTACTGATTCACATGGGCAAGCTTCTGATTAAAATAAATATACAGCTAAGCTTCCGTGCCAGTTGGGGGGCTTTGGGGGCACTGGTTTGGTAGCAAATAAACTGAGATGAAGGTCTGGAATAGCAGATGCATCTAACATAGCATTTTCTTGGCTTATCAGTGTGCTATTTTGTGGCTTTGTTCAACATCCACTTTCAAAGTTGAAAAATAGATTGGGTCCTTAATGGGCAAATATTTGTTCACCCACAACTTGATAAAAATTCCAGCCTGTGCTACATGGAATTCAGAACTTCCTAGACTAATAAAAATAAAACATGGAGCCAGCCGCAATATTTTGGACACTCATCTATCCTTGATAAACAGCAGTTTGCAATCAGCAAGCAATTGGCTATGAAATCATGCAGCTGTTGAGCTCTTAGGAACATTGGAAGCTGCCTAGTTCAGTATTCTACAAACTTATTAGCAGTGGCTCTTCCTGGGTTCCAGAGAGTTAACTTTCTCAGCTTCACCCCAAGACCAGGACTGAACCCAAGACAAAGCATGCATTTCTGGATGTTTGACAAGGAACCTGCAGTTAATCCTGCCTCTTTGATTAGTGTATGATAGGTATATCTGCAAAGTCCTTTTTGTTACTGTATGTTTATTCCTGACATTTCTAGGTTAAATATAAAATCATATGTGCATTTAAAGACCAAATGCATTAAGCATGTAATTTCCTGGAAATCAATGAGACTAACTTCCCAGTACCAGATATATATTCAATCAGCCTTATTACAGAATCTAATGGGAAATGTCAAAAGACTTCAAAAAGCAGATGCTTGATAGAGGAAATCCTGGATTCTAATTCCAATTCAGTTAATGCTTTGGCCATGTCACTATCCCTCAGCAAATAAATCTTTTTCTTTTTTAACTAATCCACCTCTTGCATGCACCAATCATTTGCATGAGCACAAAGAAAAGATGTACTGTAGTTTAATTATTACTTGCCACTGATGATCCATTGCATTGATGATCCATTGCATTTGGAACACTTGGCTCCTATTACTCCTAATAGGATTTAAATGGTCTATGAGTTAGGGTTGCAGCCTTTTTTCTTTGAGTTGTTTTCTCCCCTGAAGCTCTTTGTCCTCTTTCTCTAATTCATGCTTTTCATCCTTCTTCCTATTATAGAATCTTTGATTGGCCCCAGTTACTTTCTTAACAGCATCTTTTAATCAGTGACCCCAGAGAAAGATTTCCCTGCAGGTTCCCCCCCCCCCAAAATATTTATGCAACTATATTACTAGCTGAAAATGATGGAGCGTTTGCAAATGACAACCAAAAAAGCTTTTTTTTTTCTTGGTGCATGTTTAATAAATATGAAAATAATTTCTGTGCAAATTAGTAATGCTCTGAAAGCCATTTTGAGGCTTGTTGATGAAATGAGGTTATGTGTCTTTCACTCAATTCTATCAGCTCTCCTGGATATATTATACTGTATGCTGATATACGTTATTCGTAAGGCAAAGAAAGCTAATTCCTTGGAGATGTTAGCATAACTCTGTTGAATGAACAGGACTTCCCCATTGCTTTCCTGTTCAGGCTTTGTCTTATCTTGTAAGAGGCTATTCAGAAGTTCAGCCTTAGGACTGATTAAAATATTGCAAGCTTTCCCTACCTCCCACCCTTTTATTTCAAAACAGTAATCTTACAAGCACAGGCCCTGGCCTTTGCAGGCTGTTCACTTGTGGATCTATCCAGCTACATGAAGAAGGATCTACCCATCTCAACCCCAGTGGAACTGTGGGACTCAGTTTGTGCACAGGGTTTGTGCAGCTTACAGCTATTGCAACCCATCCATGCAATAACATCAGGTGGAAAGAGTAATGTTTGACCCAGCCTATATTTTAGACCATGACTCTGGCCCATTCCTCTTACCCCCATCTTATAATCAATAGGGTAACGTTCCCAACATTACATTTGGTTAGACTTTTGCCTTATGTTGCCACTGCATACTTAAATTTCTTAAAATCCAGTTGATGTATTAATATGCAAATCCAGCTGTCGAACAGTCACATTGGTTCCAGATTGCCTAAGAGCTTCGAGGGTGCCTAAGAAAAACTGCAGTGGCTGAACGATAGTGCCTGGCAGTGGTTAACTCTTGCTGGACTCAAATGCAGAACACACTTATGTCATGTGCGCGCATGCGTAAGGTTCTCTTGTTGTCTTCCACCCAGGAAGAGAGCAAAACCAGCTCTGTTTAGCATGGTTGCTACACACTGTATCTTTTGACCACGTTCTGGGATTATATAACAGGGCTAGTCAGGGCTGGCTCTAATCAGTGACAGGATGGAAAGCCATTTTGGAGCCCTGTGCTATTGAATTCAGACTTGGAAAAAAATCATGACTACATGCAAGCAAAGCAAGATCACACTGACCATCGAGACAGCCTTCCATGTTCCTACACGTACAGAAAGAACTGTAGTATGCCCATAGCAACCTCAGATTTATCTGGCGCAAACGCTTGCACGGTAGTACCTATCCATTTAAACCTTTGCATGTGCTTTGAACTTACTCCTCTGTGCACACGTATGCACATGCATGCACACACAGCTAGAGGCATGAACAGATTCTCTACGTTCAGTCTAAACGCTACCTTGCAAAGGATCCTTAACTGGTGTTTCAAAGGCAGCCAGCCCTTTGGGCATAGCAGCTGCATTCTTTCCAAGTGTGATCCCTCCCATTTTTCAGGAGTTGGTGGCGAGACGGGCTGGCGTCAGGTTACAGATCCAGGGGGTATTTATATTAATGTACATTCTCTGAGAGGTGGGTATCCCCCCCCCCACTTTTGTTGCTAGTGGAACAAATTAAAGATTCCAGAAGCTGTCGCCGGTTGTATGAAATTTCCCTGCAGAGGGTCGGTTTGAGTTATAGGGCTCTAGCCCAAATCCTCTTGGTCAAGTTTCAAAGGAGGTCTATTGAAGTCACGGACAGAGGCCAGGATCAGCAGTGAACATTGGAGGGGTGACCTTGAACTTCCTTTGAGCTAAGGAGTCAGAAATCCGATCTCTGGTCCCAGAAGTTAGGAGAGTGTTTGGGTTTGTGGAAGGAGTTGCTGAGTTTTTTCAGTGTCTTTTTAATCCTCAGAGCTGTGAGTCTTGCCGGGGGACTCTGGAACCAGCATTCTTTCATGATCTTAGCTAGGGCAGACAAAGTCTGGGAAGTGAGGGAGAAGGGAAAGAGAGAGGAGATAAGTAGAATCAAAATCTAGGCTTAAAATATTTCCCAAAATTCTACACAACTAGAATCTTGCATGTGTATTCACTGTTGTGGTGATAGCCAAAGCAAAGAAACTGCATTTGAGCCAACTGAGGTGCCATCATTAATGCATAATCAAATATGAAAATCTCTGTACTCCTCTGGTATGGTCAGACTCGATCAATTTCAATTTGTGACACCTGATAAGGTAGTAAAGCTCTCTCTTCTATTAGTAAAGCTCTTAGTAAAGCTCTTAGTTCTAAGAAGTTCCCCTTGTTCTTTTGCTCAATATGGCTTGTAACTTCTAGCCAGGAGGTTATTAATGATGTTTTTTGGGGGGGGGGGGCATGCCTTCAAATCAGTGTTGACTCCTGGTGACTACCTGGACAAGTCCCTGGAGTTTTCTTGGCAAGGTTTTAGAAGTGGTTTGCCATTGCCTGTTTCCTAGGGCTGAGAGAGAATGACTGGCCCAAGGTCCCCCAGCTGGCTTCGTGCCTAAGGCGGGACTAGAACTGACAGTCTCCCAGTTTCTAACCTGGTGCCTTAACCACTATACAAAACCACTACAAGAGGACAGGATAACTCCCTAATTAAAAGGGAGAGTTATTAAATCTTTTCTTAAGAAATTAGCATTGGATCCCTTGGAGGTAGGCAGTCATCATCCAATTTGTAATTTCCCATGCCTGCCTGTACAGTAGTTAGTAATAAAATAGATGAGGAATAAATACATTGAAGTCAAATTCAGACGTGACAATGTGGAAAGATCACAACTCCAGAAATTTAGTAGAATTACCTGTTTTACATGGGACTACAATCATGTAAAAGGAACTGGTACATGGTTCAGGTGTGCTTTGAGATCCAAATATCTCCCTGCTTAACCAGGAGTGCATTTGATCACCTTGAACTGATATGCCAACTACTTCCTTTCTTGGAAGAAAATTACCTTAAAATGGTAGCATATGTGCTGGTAACCTCCGGACTTAGTACTGAAGTACTAAGTGTGGGGCTGCTACTGAATCTACTCTTGAAATTTCAGTTAGTCCAGAACACAGCAGCAAGCTAGTTTTGGGAGAATTCAAAGAGACTGTATCTCTCCTGAGTTGAAAGCATTATACTCACTGGCCGCAACTTGTTTCTGAAGAGATAACAAAGTGCTGGGTATTATTTACCCTTATTATATAGCTTGAATCCAAGTGACCTTCTTCTGTATAATCACCCCATTGTCTGGTGCAGTTTGAGGAGGTTCACCAACAACTGCTGTAGGCTTAGCTTGCAGCAGCCAGAATCACTTTTTAAAAGCCCTCAAAATGCTTCTTTTTGAACATGTTTATTGATTTTAGAAATATAACTTATTTAGCATTTTGATTGTGAGAGATTTTGGTAGTCAGCAGTATAGTAAATAAACAAATATTAATATAGTGTATAGAACACAGTAGCCCCTTCATATCACTTATTAAGCCAAACCAAGCACACTATGGGGTACCTTGATGCACCAACCCATATTTATAGGAGAGTGGCACTCTCTCTATATTTCTAGGGGTGAATCTCATACCCCTAGATGTGACTAGTTTTATTGGAACCATTTTGTTTAAATTTTATTCAGGTCTCTCAGAGCAAGGACTGTGGACCATACGCTAGGGGACAAGTTCTATGTGTTTGTCTGTCATCACTGGACCATCACAGATCTAATGTGTAATAAATTCTTGCTGTTTTTTCTCCAAATTTCTTAAAATTTTCATGGTGGATGGAATTTGATGTCAACTTTAGCACTGATGATACCACACAACTCTGGAGCACACCTGGAAGAGCATTTATTTTGCATGTAGATGTTCCCTAGTTTATCCCTTGGTATCTTCAGATAGTGCTAGGAAGTCCCCTCTTTTAAAGCTCAAGGATTCTCCTGCTGATGTGGTAGACGATGCTGAATTAGATGGTCAATTGCCTAACTCCAGTTGGGGTTGCTGCTATGTTACAAGGCAGAGCATTTACCTCTCATTTACTTAAAGGAAAAGAGACTTCTAGAAGGATTGGGGAAAAGGCTGTATCTGCAACCAGCAGGCAAATCTGCCCAAAGAAAAAAGCTGAGGAAATGAAAGGTTCATTTGGGCTGACAGTTGAAGCTACTCCGAAGATTTATGATTTCCTTCTGAGGACTCAGGCTGCATTTCGGAATTTAATATCTTCAGACTAAAGGATACCCAAGGAAACAGAATGTAGAGATACCCTCAATTTATCTGATGGACCAGGGGTTTCTGGAGATGTCTATTGGAAGCAGGAAGCTATGGACATCTTAACTGAAAGTCAGAACTGAGCCTACTAGGAATGGCGTTTTCCAGGCTTTCCATGAGCTACCATTCACAGATTGTGTTCTGATTTCCAACAGAGTGCAGGTCACCTGGGTGGGGGCAGTTACAGATGCAGCCCCTCTCCCCTCATTATACAGGTCCAAAGATTGTCTGACAAGAATTGCAGAAAAGTGGAAGGACTTGCCTGGTAACCACACAGTTCTGGGAAGGGAGGGTGGTGTCCTAGCAACAGCCTTGGCCCGTAAGGAGAGTGGCAGTGAGAACATCAGAAAGGCATTAATAGTGAAATATCATATTTATTGAACAGAAGGCAACCCTGAATTTAAGATGACTGCCCACCTCTGAAAGAGTAGACAGGAAAAAAAAAATCCTGTGCAAGGCCCACCCTCCCCATTTTGCCGACCCAGAGTTGCCAACTCCAGCTAAAATCAATCTGAAATTTTTCCCCTCCCAAATAAATATGTGGGTGGGATATGCTTCTGGGTGCATGTATGAACCTGCCAAAAGTCACACTTCCAAGAAGGGCAGGGACAGGGACACAAAATATATTAACACAGACACATCCCTCCTTCCAAGGAGAGGAGAGGAGAGGAGAGGAGAGGAGAGGAGAGGAGAGGAGAGGAGAGGAGAGGAGAGGAGAGGAGAGGAGAGGAGAGGAGAGAAGAGAAGAGAAGAGAAGAGAAGAGAAGAGAAGAGAAGAGAAGAGAAGAGAAGAGAAGAGAAACGCACAAAAAATAAAAAAAGAGAATGGGGAGAGGCAAGGAAAAGGGGTCACTGTGCTGGGAAAGAAACGAAGAGGAAGGGAGGAACAAATCAAGGGGATGAGCAAGCACAGGAAAGGGATGGACAAGGAAGGAAAGAAAAAGTCCTACTTAGGCACTAAAAAAGGGTTAAAATTTAGTAGACAAGTGCCTGCTCCCAAGCCATGGGTAATCTGCAAAGGCATCCAGGTTTTTCAACAGTGAACCTGCAGCCATTTGCACATCCCACTTCTTCTTATCAGTCATGGTATGCCCGTAACTGACAGTCTGGACCAGCTGAAGCCTCCCATTGGTCTCCCAGGGCAGCCCTGTGTAAAGCACCATTGCAATAATCCAGGCAAGATAAATGTATGAGTGTATCTTGTGATGGGAACTCCATCCCTAGAAGTTTTCCATACTTGGCATAGGGCAATGTGAGTGACTTCATTCCTGTTTGTTGTTACTTTAGAGGAACATCAGCAAAAATTGTTGGCAGTATTTGCATCTGTTTTTCTTCCTGGGTGTATGGCAAAGTTATGCTACTGCTTCACTATGCATGCAGATCTTAGCTCTACAGTGACATCTCAGCATATAGCTTGTGTGATGACATTACAGAATTTTCCATGCTCTAGGAAAAAGTTACATAATCAGGAGGACATGGTATTGACTAATATATGCTAAAGCCATTACTGTTTGGCTTTAGTCCTAAGGATGTGTTATCTGTATCTCAAGGCTTCTGGTAACAGGCAACAATGATCTGGTTAGGCTGGTCCACTCCATTCTGTATTCCACTTTCTCTTTTCCAGATAAAGTATAGAAAAGACACTCTTGAATCCCCTTCTCCTAGTGGGATTAGCTACAGAGATGCTTGGCCCAAGGAAATCTGGATTCAATTCCTCCTCAGCCAGGAAGCTCATCAGGTGATCTTGAGCTATTTGCTATCTCCCAACCTAATTCGGTTTGGGGGACTATTGCAAGGACAAGATGAGGTAACCCCTTGTTATTCACCATTTAGATCTTCTTGAAGGAAAACATGTCATTGAAATATGAGGATTGGAAATAAAAGCTTTATGGGATAAAGTAGTGGACTGGGCTCTTCAAGAAGTTAAATGGTGGGCAGACTCAGTGATGCTGGCCCTTCATTCAGTCCTTGCTTAATTAAGATTATGGCCCTGTGCAAATTGAGTTGCTAATTGGGGTACACCCTTGTTTACATGAAGAAATCCTCAATTTGGTGGCCTAAAATCCAACAAAGAAACCCTTATATTTCACTTGTTTTGAATGCATACATTATTCTCTCTCCAAGGAGGGTGAATAGCTATGCTGGCATCTTATCTCCCGACCACCCAAAGCCCTGGGCATCCTCCCTCTGGCTTCTGGAATTCCAGCAGTCGCTGCCCACAAGTCTTCCTGCTTGTCTTATCTTTGCATTCTCTTTTTCCTTTCCCTGAATTTGGGCCAAGAATCTCTCCCCAGGATCTGAAATTATAATTTGCAACACAATCTGCACTTCTCTCTGTCTTATAAAAGTCAAGAGTAGGTCCTGCAGCTGATTTGCCGGGTATCAAGTCAGAGATTGGTCTGACCCATTAAAAACAGAGATTTTCTTCCTTCTTCCTTACTTCATTCATCCAGCCCTATCTCTGGCAGATGTTCTACAGTCCTAGAATACTGGTTGTTGCAGCAAAGAAAATGGGAAAGGGCATAATGTAGGAAAAAGATTGGAGAGAGAACTGGAAAGGACAAGATGTTATGGACACTGCGTCTTCTGGCTAACTAGAAGATACAAAGTTATATGATAAATCTCCATGTGGAAGCCAGGCAATCTGAGCTGTTAGAAATATTCTTTCTCCCTCAGAAATTGCCCCACAGAGAGTTTGCCTTTCAAATTCACCTCACAATTTTTGCACTACCTTACAAAGCAGTCCCTCAAGCAGACCATGGGGTAGCTTGAACAATGGGAAGCAGCTGGTACTCTACCAGTCTCAATCGTCACTTCTGTCCATAGTAAGTAAAATATCCCAAAGAGGCCATACTGTAATGTGATGGAGCAGCCCTCATCTAGCAAGAGGGAGATCCCAGGAGCTGAGACAAGGCAGGAGTTCTCTTCTGCAGGGAACTGCCCACCCTGCGGCTCTAGAACAGTGTTTCTCCACCTTAGCTGCTTTAAAAAGTGTGGACTTCAACTCCCAGAATCTCCCAGTCAGCATGCTGGCTGAGGAATTCTGGGAGTTGAAGTCCACACATTTAAAAGTTGCTAAGGTAGAGAAACACTGCTCTAGAGCAAGTGCTGAAACAGTCATCAGAGCAGCTCTTCCAGAGGAGAAGGGGAGCCAATTAACTGATGGGGTTAATCATCTCATCTTTCCAAGAAAGTTGGAAGATACATGGCATCATAGGGATAATAGTTTCCCTCGTGTGTGGAAGGGGCCTCTGTCTCTCCAAGCTGTTAAATAGATCTGGCTGGGAAGCTTCATTCCTATGCTGCCATGGTACACAACGCTCTCTTTGCTTCTCCCTTTAGTCTGGAAGTGGATTGCCACACAGCAATCCTGGCTCAACAAACGTCCTGTTTGGAACAACAGGAACCACTCCCTGTTTGGAATAAAAGTGCTCTTTCTAACAGGGCTGCATCACTCACCGGGTCAGAGAACATCCGGTTTGGAATGGTGGGTGTCTGCTGATCAATGCAAACCACTTTCTTCATGTCTTCAAAGCTGGGGTCGACTGGAACCAAGTCAAAGAAAGGAGGTTTATAATCTTCAATAATCCCTGCAGGACAAAAAGATGGAGGGAACCGGGAGAAGTCTGAGACTGAAAGCATGCAGAAATATAGGTCATGTAGCCCATTTTACAATGGAATGGCTCATTAACTTATTCAGTATGAACATCTTCCTGTGCCATCTGTTGCATCCGTCCCAGGTCCCAGGGTTCTGACATAGTCTGAGAAGACCAAAGGAAAGCTACACAGAGCCAGGGATGTGCTGATAAAGGATCAGGTTCATACAGATAGAAAAGAAAATTACCCCTTTTCAATTCTATGGGTATACAGGGATATATATGGAAAGAGGCTAAGTCTACCCATTATCCCAGACAGGGGGAGTCATCAGGAACATGGAGCGGGAATCTGTTTAGATCCCATGCCAGCAGTGATGTTCCCCAAAGCCATATAAGCTAATGGCTTTGAGGACGCTGCTGGAGAAAAGACCCATCTTGACGTCCATTTCTGTCCTTTGGGAACCCAGCCAATTTCAAGAGTGTGTCAAATAAAAGACTTTAAAACATTTCCTTTGGGAAACCTCAATGAAAAGATTCCAGGCTGACAGCCCGAGGCATAGGTGGCCTCCTCAGTGGACGCAAGCACAAGAACACATCAGAGCAAAGTGCTCCGGTTGGTTTATTCCAGTGCCTCCTTATTCTGTGAGAATCCACAGAGTGTGCATTAGACAGACATTTGGTTCGACTCTTATTCAGTAGTGAGTACTTTTAATCAGTAGCCAGATTTTCTGTTCCGATTTGCTAATAGTTTAGCTGAGAGCGTTGAAATGTTTTGTAGACTTTGTAGTGGAAAAAGTAGGAAGAGGGTGCAAATCAGCAACTGCTCCTATTTGTATCATACCATTTGCAAATTGATCCTTAAAGTTTGAGGCATAAGAAAAAAATTGGGTAGAGCAAATGGTTGGGAGAAGATATTTGCTCTTACCACCTGCAGCAGATGCACAATTTCAGCAAATGCGCAGAGTTTAAGAAAGAACAAAGGATCCGAAGACAGCCTAATGTCTTACAGGTCATATGGTAATGAAGCCAATATGGTTTGTGCATCATAGGATCTTCCAACCCACAATAAGATCAACTTCCTATCATCTCAGCGCTGGCAGAATTTTGCAAATTGGCACCAAGCAAAGCACTAATCATCCTGATGCAAAACGATTAAGAAGTTACAAAGCTATCAGGTATTACATTCCAGACATGAGTTTTTTCTGGCATAATGTACTTAAGTGAAATTACAAAAGCAGCATGAGAAGAGCTCTGAGAAAGCTGAGGAGATGAGCGGAAAAATGCAGGAAAGACCAAAGTAGAAATCTTTCAAACAACCTCCACCGAGAAATAGCAAATGGTAAGACTGCTTTGTTAATGACAGCATATACCCATACATGCCTCATGAGCAAATGCTCACGTGTCTCTCATTAAATGCAATAAAGCAGTTTCCACTAACTTAGAAAGGTGGGCGAACTACAGGAAGTCTGAAGGCCTTGGCCTAGGCTGTAGTTTTCTTACAGGGAGAATGGAAAAATGAGGCTAAATCATTGTAGACCAGTTTTTTTTCAAATTTGGCAACTTGAAGATGTGTGCTGGGGAATTCTGGGAGTTGAAGTCCACACATCTTCAAGCTGCCAATTTGAAAAACACTGTTGTAGATCATTGCTTTTCCTAGATGAATTGGCCTAATGTCATGATATTCACCCAAGGCCTTTGCTCTGAGCTTCATTATCTTTGAAAGGTCAGTGGGAATGGGGCATGGCTTTGAATTGGAGGGATGGGGCTGTTTTCAATCTCTTTTGGCATCGCCTTCCCAGGGGGGTTTGCTTAACTTCTTGCCTAATGTCTTTTTGTGGCTACCTAAATACTTTTTTCACTTGCCCTAGCCTGGCAATAGATCTTTTAGTTTGGTAGCGTTCCTAGTTTCTCTTGCTTCGATTATTACGTTGTACAATATGATGTCTGGCTATCATTCTGTATGATTCGGTTAACTACTAACTATTGATGCAAAAAAAGTTCTATTATGAGCTGTGTCTGTAAATATTAAGAACTGATATTTACTACTTAACTGATCTGTTAAGTAGTTTTATATTTTACTATTGAGTTTAATGACACTTTTAAAATTGAAACTTGGTGATAAAGCCTCTTTAGGAAGAGCAAACATGCCATGGTAGCCAATGGTAGTTCTAACACTCATGGAAAAAAGCAATGTTCTTAATGGCAGTGCCATATTTGCATATTTCATGGATGTGTTTTTACGGCAAAAGCGTCATGAATCAGCATATGTAATGAACATGGATCTTTCAGAATGGAAGATAAAAAACAAGGGTGAATACTGGCAATACTTCTTCATGTGAATTCTGTTTCTTATCTATAGAATATAAATCTCGGCAGCCACTTGCAGGGCAATGGTCATCCAGAGCTCATGCTAGAATCAGGATTTCTCACTATGAAAGCTACTTTAATTTTGCCAAACATAAATCTGTCATTGCAGGTATTGATGACTCAGATATCTTGATCTTGTTTCTACACTGCAAACAAACAAATAAACAAATAAATAGTACTGCGACCTCCCAAAGTGACAATTTGTGATGCTCTTTATAAATCTCATTTATAGGCTGCTCTACTCATTATGACTTAAAACATGCAAAGAAATGTTTGTGATACTAAACCAAGTTAGTTCAATTTTTGACCTAGGATAAAAGTTGTATAGTTTCTGCTGCTGCCACATATTTTTGCCAAGGTTAATAACAAATTATCTAGTAAGAGTCCGTAAAGAATATCGTTATAAATCTGAAAAGTATGGGGCATCTGTTGAACTAAAGGATACCATCACCCCTAAAGATATTAGAAAACAATGGTTACAAAATCCTTGCATCTTTACAGCTAGAAGGAAGTACCAATGCATTAACTGGAAAAGATTCAACAGTTTCTGTTAACTTTCCATCCAAATATTGCATGCTGTTACTACTACCATAAGTTCACTATCCTCATCAGCATAACTTTCAACTCATAGGGCATTAAAACAGGTTGCAATAAAAATAAATCCAAGTGTAAAACAATTACAACTGAATAAAAAAGCTACACTGAAAAGTCCCCACCTGGAAAAGAAGCTGTTGACTGCTTTCTGCAAGACAAAAAGAGTGGGGTCTAGATGCAAATCTTGAGGCTTCCCATAAAAAGGGCCTCTCTCCAATGTGCTGAAACTGGGGGCATCTTTTAAGGGGGCATCTTTTAAGAGGCGGCCTCTGGCTAATGAGTGTTACACACATCAGGGTCTCAACAGTGAAAACCTGCCATCACACAGTCAGGGCATGAAACATGTAAAAGAAAACTCCAGATGATAACTGAAACAAGGCTTGCACCAGTAAGAATATTTCTTTCCACCATTTATATGTCCCTCAATTCCAGAAAGGCCATGACCTTGGAATGCCAAACATGATCTACTGTACCTGGAACATGAAGGTCCATGAACCAGCACCAGCACCAACGTGCACGCACACACACACCCACACACACACACTGAAAAAGACGTGCAAACACTGTATAGATGGATTCAGTATTTAGCTTACTCTATATACACTGCTGTCATATATTTTTGAAGTACAATACAATGTTGAATGCTATGCTGAGGTTGGATATGAACTTTTGTATCAATGGGCTTTTAAATGTCTGAAATTATTGCTGGTATGGTTGTTGAACTCGGCATTAGATGCCGGTCCCTTACAACACTCAGAGCAGTGCCTACCAGTTCTCAGCACTAATGCTTCTGGTGCCACCTGGTGGCCAAGATCTCTACTTACCTAGGACCTCCCAGCAGTTGCCTTTGTTAAACCATTCTACTGTATACTAAACAGCTCAATATAATTGGACCCTAATCCATTTAATCCATCTGACAACATGATCTCGAATTTTGAGGATCCCTATGCCCAGTAAAGAACACCTCAGTGCTTTGCTCTGGCTAGAAAACAAGCATGATACCATTTTTCCTCAAGGTGGTCTAGCCATGCCAAGCAATACAGACCATTTTTCATATTCAGGTGGTACAGGATCACTCCAAAGAGGAGAGAGTGGATGGGAAATGTACCTTAGGGCACTTAAAAGGCATCCAGTTAAAGGTCCTTCACTGTGAATATAATTGGCTTATTAACTGGCAGTGTTCATTCTGAAAGGAAGACAGAATTAGCCCAGCCAATCCATGTCTCAATTGGATTTTTTCCCTGTCTTTAAAGCAATCATTATTTTCTTTGAAGCCTCTTGTTTCTGTAGTCAAGGATCAGACAGGAATGAGATTTAGAACAAAGAAATTATCAAGCCCACAAAACTTCAATAGTATAATCCCTGGTTATGGAAACACCAAAATGAAACAGGGCAGGCAGCAACATGGCCAGCTTCATGCACTGAGCTGAGCTATTGTCTGCTTAACCAGTTTACTGCATAAGCCATCATTGGTCTGGGTTCACCCAACACACTAAGCTATAAATTATAAAGTACAGTGGCTGGGTATTGGGAACATCCTAAGCTAAGCCAAAAATAAGAAACCCATTTGGGTTTAGCACAGTCTGTTAACCAGGCCAGCAACTTCATGATTTGAGAAGTCAAACGGCAGGAGGCCATATGGAAGCATGGGTTTGTAGGGCGGTATCTTAGAGGCGCAGATTGAGAGCACCTTCCCACAGGCTTGCACAAAGACTGTTCTTGGTATTTCTTTGGTGCTGCCTAATGATCATCTGGGTTAGTTAAAATGTCTGCTTCATTTTTTCCTTCCATCTTTGATGAGCAAAGTTATTTAGTCCTTGGAATGCCTTTCATAAAAAAGGGAAAAGGCTGATGCTCAGGGATATCTCCTTTGCATAGGAGGAGGAGAGACATGCCATGCATCTGATGAAGTGAGCTTAGCTCACGAGAAAGCTTATGCATTTTAATAAGTCGGAAAAGATCCTACCAAACTCTTTCTGACTTTTTTTGTCTCCTTTGCATAGAGAAAATCCCAGGCTCAATCTCCAGCATCTCCAAGCAAGGATGGGAAAACCAGAGGGGTGCAAACTTTAGTTGTAAGCTGCCGGGTCATTTGGGAGTCGGGTGACCTATAAATTAAACCAACCAACAAGGAAACAAACTAAGGCTCCTCAGGATGCATAGGGGCCCTGAGTTGCAGCCTCCAGAGCGCCTAAAGCATGTTGCAATCCAGTTGTTATTTTAATATGAGAGGAAGGAAACATTGCTCAGAACATGGTGACTAATTCTCATGTCATTCATGGAATTTTAATTTGATTTAAATTATTATTTTTTGTTTGTTTGCTCTGGACCCATTGCATCTTACTCTGGACCTACCTACTTTTTGGAGTGTGGCCCTCACCCTGCCACTCAGAGACTAAAGTCAAGGACTGTAGCCCTTGATCTGAAAATGAGCACACATTCCTGGCATAGTCAATACTAAACTAGATGAACCAGCACTCAGCTTCAGCATTCCTTGCAGGATCTCCCTTCCCATATAATGCTCTCACCCCCGACAGGAGAACTGAATCCTCATGTTGAATATTTAGGAAGCTTTTAAAGACATGGCTCTTCCAACGTGCATTTGGGAACTGAGGTGAGAATGGGAGAGGTTTCTGAGCTTGGGATGAATCTAGGCTTTTTTATGTTATAAAGCATCATGGTTTTTATGATACAATGATTGGATTGTGATTGTATTTATTATTTTATATATTTGATAATTTGATAAGTACTGTAAGATTATATATTGTATGTTACTGCTGTAAACTGCTTATGGGTCAGACTGAAGCAGCACACAAGCATTTATAGTAAGTAAATAAAAATATTAGTACCCACTTTCTTCAGGTCGTGCGTATTTTCATCCGTATTTGTTATAATCTGCCTCTGCCTTTTCGAACAGGGGAGTTGCTTCTGCCCCTGTTGCCCTTGTTTGCCCCCTTTCCTGCTTTTTAATAGTGTTGTGAAGATGCAGTTAACTAGAATCATGCCATAGGTTTCCGCTTCAGCATTCTAAACCCAGTGCCGGGTTAGCTCTTGATTCACATGTGTGCCTCTCACTTAACACCATGGATAGCTGCCTAGGGGGCAGAATTGCTTATCCCAGCCCATCGTTTCAGAAAGGGGTCTTTTCAGCTCCCATTTAGAGACACTAGAGGGTTGAACCTGGGGCCCTTTGCAGCAACAGAGATGCTTTACTCTTGAGCAACATAATTTCTTCAAATCCCTGCTCTGTGGGACCAAGTCTGCCAACTCAATACTTTTGATCCCTAAAAAAAGCAGATTTACAGATGTTTTCTTGCTTTTTCTCTATAAGGCAGTTTCTGCCAAGTGGTAATTGCCAGTAGCCATTAGCTGGAAGTCCAAAAATAGATTGGATCTTACTGCAGTGAGTTTATTGTATGCACAAAGATGGAAAGATTTGGCACTACCCACAATGGAGAAATGGTTGATGAAGGTGATGGAACTCGCTGAGATGGCTAAATTGACTTCTTTGATCAGAGAAAAGACAATATCTAAGTTTATTGCTGACTGGAAACCCCTTATGGATTTTTTGCATAAAACAGGGAAAAAAATGAACTTATGATTTATGGTTTTGATGATTAGATAGGATAGATTATAGAAAGAAGTGAGTCATGATGTAACTTTAGAGGAAGAGGTAAATTTATAATTGTACTTATAACTGTTGTAAAGAAGATTGGAAGCCACTTCTTTGTATCTTTTTTCTTTCTTTTCTATTTTCTTTTTCCTTTTCCCCTTTCTTGCACTTTTAGCTTTCTCTTGACATCTTTCTTTTTCTTTTCTTTTTCTTTACATTAGTTTGCATTAGTTTTTATCTTTCTTTTAAAAAAATCTTTAATAAAATTATATAAAGAAACAAAAAAACCCCCCAAATACACTGGATCTTTGCTTAGTCTCCAGTGATCCCCACTGCAAACTTATATAGAACGGTCTGCACATGACAGAACTGGACAGGCAGAATCCTTTCCCAGCCTCTTCCCTAAAGGAATGTTAAAAGCACAAGGAGGGAAAAGTCAATCCAGAAGCCGTTACTGGAGGCCTCTGCGTCTTTGCCAACGTAGGAGCAGAGGCAGCTTCCTTGCTGCGGTGTCCAGAAGATAGCTGAAGTTCCCTGAAGGTGGCCAGTTGCCAAGCTAAGCTGTGATGCTGCTTGTTTCCTAATCAGAGTTGAACAAACAAAGTGCTGATTGAGTCTAATGGTCCCTTTAATCTGCAAGCTGGGCGCTGACACTAGATTACAGTGTTTATAATTTACAGCTAATCGTTCGTGTGGAAAAAGAAAAAACGAAAACACGATCCAACTAGGCCAGTCAAAAACATCCCCATTAACAGGCCTGATTAGTGATTGTTTCTACACAGGGAGCCAAATGCAAGGGAGATGGGGACGGGCAGGCCAGGCCCCTTCCATTCTCTAGCTGCAGCTGAGATTCCAGATCCTCAATAGAGCATTTACTCAGCTGCAAGGCCAGCAGAGGCCACAGGTTCTTCCTTCAGATTAAAGAGCTGGAACAACCTGCCATCTCCCAAGGACTATTAGGACTCTAGCGCCATGCAGTCCCTGTCCGTGCTGGCTGGAGGGAGGAATGAAGATGGTCCCTGCCACCTTAAAAGAACCAGGGGCCCACCATGAACTCTGCCAGGTTCCATCTATTCCACAGTAAACCACAGTTAAACAACTCGTGCTCAGCACAATGTATGAACTGCCCTGTTTCTAGGCAAGACAGTTAGGATCTATCCACAGGATCCCTGAGCAGGTAGGAGTTGCCAGAGAACTGCGATCAGCTGGTTGTTATCCCACTCCTCTACAAGTTCTAGCTTTGGGCACAGCACTGCAAACACAACTTTATAGACACCTGCAGGGCTGTGCTGAAGCTGAATCCAGCATGGAGTAACAAAGGAGGTGGCCACCTCGTTGTGGGATTTCAGCCACTGCCGATCAAATTGCCTGTTGGTACAGAAAATTGGGTGAACGGTTTTCCCCGTTCCTGGAAACACTACAGCATGAAGGTGAGGAATAAGTAAAATCCTAAATAGCTAAACACAATCTCCATGTTAAGAGGGAGTAGACCTCTGAACCCCGGATAGACCTTTGAATCCCTGCTGCTGGGGACCAGCAATGCCAGAGCCTTGCTGATTAAGGCTTTGCATTACTGACTGCTAGCATGGCTGGACATGGTGGCTATTTGGCCTGATCCAAAAAGGTAGCATAAGGCTCCCTTACAAAATGGCTGCCCTGGTAGGTGTGGCTGGTCACAAAACCCTCCCTGAAAGAAGGAGAGAGTGCTCTGACTGCTCTCTTTAGCTTCCCAGTACGCTCCCCATTTTATCCCTTTCTGAGCAGGTGGGCATACTGCCAGAAAAGCACTGAGAGAACCAGCCATCATTTAGTTCCTAAGAATGCATCTGAGTTATATGTGGAGACCAGAAGCATTGTTGGGAATACAAAAGATACTTGAGGGGCTATTGTTTTACTTTGCACCATGCTAGCTTCCCATTTTTGTTTTTGTTTTCTTTAAGTTAAAAGAATCCTTAAATAATGAGGTGGAGCAAAGTGTCTGGCATGCACAAAAGAAGATGTCAGTGAGCTCGCTGGCCCCAAGGGCACCATCTTGAAGACCCCAGCTTTAAGGATGGCCATATTTGTAATATAATGTTGCCGAGTAAGTTGTTCTTTCTAAGTCACCATTTTCAGTTGAGGAATGGGGTAGAAATGGTTTAAAGAAATTCATGGTTTTAGTGAAAATCTCAGAAAACAGACCACACGGTAGCCATAAAACATTGCGGATGAAGATGCTATTTCAGATATTTAAAAAGTTCTGTGACTAGGAGAAAAACATCTGATTGTGTTTAGATCGGAGAGGCTAGAATTCATGATTTCTGCAAACCTTCCAGTCTATTTTTTGTAGAGCTCTCCTTTTGAACTTAGAACCTTTCCCTACTTGCATCTTACCATGGTATAAATGTCCTGTGGCAACAACAGGTGGATAGTACTTTAACTGAGCCTTGAGGAAAGGCCCTAGATTACTGCATCTTAACTTATTTCCATCTGGCTCCCCTTACCGTTCACGACGGTTCTTCGGGCTATCTCCCATAGCACCAGGCCAAAAGCCCAGATATCTGTCCGCTTGAAGGATTCAAAACAGTCCATGCGAATCTGTTCATCTAAAACTTCAGGGGCCATATAGCGTTTGGTGCCCACCCGTGGGTTGTTCCCAATATCCAAGTAGTCACTGCTCTGGGAATGCATGACTGCCAGTCCTGAAAAAGAGCCACAATGCCACCGTTATAAGGGGGGTGTTGCACACTGTGAAGCAAAGCCCTCTTCTATTTTTCTGCAACAATCCTGCATCAGGTAGCTAAATATCAAAAAGGCCAGATTTAAATGGAAAAGAGGCATCACTCCTGAGTTTAGGAGAATGGCATAACTTTTGTGACCGGGGGCGGGCGGGGGGGGGCATGAGAATGCACTTTGGCTTAGTGGGAATGGATATATGTATGTGTCTTTGTCTGCAACATACAAGTTCATGTGCACCACAACTCCTGTCTGTCCTCTTTCTTTATCTGTCCTTGGCTTTCTACAGCGCTTGTTAGGAAATGAAGTAAGAAATGATCCATGATTATTTTCTGGAGTTGGGAGGAACTTGTTCTTCAAAGTGCCATTGCTGTTCACTCTATAAACTCTGTTGTATTGAAAAGCTAATTAAAAATAAGGCTGATCAGGATAATCAATAAAATCTCTTTGGAGTGTCTAAGTCAGGGGTTCCTAAACTTTTTGCCATCACATCTCTCTTTAGAGTAATATTAATGTACACACCTCCCCTAAAAAATCCAGGCACCAAAATGAATGCAAACGAACAATGAAAACAATCCAGTGAAATTTTGGGAAAGGTGGATTTATTGTAACAATGTATGTAAAAGGTTCTTCATACCTCCTCTGGACTCTTTCTGCACCACCCCGAGACGGGTGCAGCACACAGTTTGGGAAACCCTGGTCTAAATAGATGGTTTAAGCTTGCATCCTTGGGATCTGATTAAAGCTAATATTTGAAGCCAGGAAACTTTGTTTCCCTACTGTGAATGGTTGATGATTGTGGGTTATTTTGCCTTTGGCTTGATCTGTTTATATGAGTTATGTGAAGTTATTGCACTATAAACATCTTTGGGAATAGATCTAGTCTTTTGCTTAGACAAAGGTCAAACTAGTCACCACTGATGCGATCAGCAATTATGTGCCTTTAAAAAAAAAAAAAGTTATTATGTGATCTTGAATTTTCCAGGTGTACTTTTTAACTTTTTTTCCAAAAACCAAAATTTTAGTTTTATCATAATTAATTTGTAATTGATTGCCTTGTCAATACTTAACTAGTGCCCCAAGTAAATGTTTCAAACCCAATCTACTACGTGAAAGAAGAACAGCATCATCCGCGTAAAACAAAGCCCAAATTTTCCTTTTTGGATTTTGGAGAAAAAGTTAAAAAGTACGCCTGGAAAATTCAAGATCATATGATAACTACAAGTAGAGAATGTTAGTTATTTGGGCATTTTATTTAACCATGCTCTAACCTGGCAACATCATTGCAAGACAATACTTCTGAAAGCAAAATCTACTATGATGGCCTTGTTTCAATATTTTTACTCAAAAGGAGGAATGTTTGTTCCTGCAGCAATACAAGTTTTTAATGCCAAAACTGTATTTCAGATTTATATGGAGCTCCCATTTGGATCACATTTCCTAATAATAACATAGTCCAACTGCAGACGAACATTTTAAGATCTCCTTTAAGTGTTCCAAGCTGTGTTCTAAATTCTGTTATTCTTTTGGAAACAAAGGCTTGGTTAAGCACTATTAAGTTTTGGTTGCAAATATATGTTTTTAAAAACAAGGAAGGATTGCTTCAGGAAATCCCAAATGAATCCTTCGTAGATATGTGGTTTAAACAGGTGGCTGAAAAGATTAGTCTGATTGGCACTGATTCTGATTAGTTATTCTCCAGGGATATGTCATCAGCATTTCACTGTATCAACCGAAGACTATGAGATAATTCAGTACAGGAATTAATGGCTAAAGCCAACGTTTCATGTTCATCTGTAACCTTTGGAATTAACTACAAATATACTTTTCAACTCCCTAAATATTTGAATAGCTTATATTTAAGTAAATACAGAATAGGCAGATCAAATGTGTTGCCATCAAATATGCTGTATGGTAGATTTTAAAAAATTCCCCTCTCTCAAAGATTTTGTCCTGTAATGGTATTGATCTTGAAACAGTGGGTCACATTTTACTGTATTATGAATTTTATAAGAGTCTTTGGCAGGAAGCTATCTGAACTATTTTAAAATCCAAACCAGGAAGAGATACTTTTGAGTATGTAAAAATGTTACTTGCAGATGAAAATCCTAAAAAAAATGTAAATGTCAGATATGAGCTTGTGAAAAGGAGTGGTTACTTCAGATATTCTCCATTCCATTCCATTCCATTCCATTCCTACAGGTCACAGACTCACAAAACAGATCAAAATAAAATGAATAAAATACAATAAAATAAGAACATGAATAAAAAGAAATGAGGTATGAACAATGCAGCATCTAATTCTTTACACCATATAACCAATACAGTGAACCTCGGTAAGAACTGCAGTAAACAGGAAGTAGTTAAAGTGGTTTGTAGCAGAGGTGTGTCATTTAAGATAGAGCCAGGATGGCAAATATAATGTTAGGGCATGCTCCCCCAACCTTCCTGATGTATCAGTTTTAATTCCAGAATTCTCAGTAGGAATTCTATGAATTGAAGCTCACACAACTGGAGGGCAACCAGATTGCAGAAGGCTATTAGGTTAGTGACTTGGAAGTTCTAAGGACCAGAGATAAGAACTTTCCTCAGATTACTTCCCCTAGAAAACTTTTCTGCCCTTAAGGAAAAGGTACACATCAGCATCTCCGCTTTGCCAGAAATGTTTGCTCTGAAATCCACTCACCTAAATCAGCAATGCAGCACTGCTTGTTGTTCTTGACCAAGATATTCCTGCTTTTCAGATCCCGATGAGCAATGGCTGGCTTGCCCTGGGTGCCAAAGATCTCCACATGCAGATGAACGAGCCCACAGATGATTGAGGTGGCCAAACGCAAGCAGGTCTCCGCGTCCAACACTGTGCATTGCAAGTAATCATAGAGGGAGCCATGCTCGTGGTAGTGAGTGATTAGCCAGAGTTGGGTACTTGAGTTCCGTGATGTCATGTCTGAGGCAATGAACCCTGTGGGCAGGGAAAGAGAGTAGTGCTCAGGGGCAGAACATGCGCAAGGTGAGGATTGGCATACAGGATGCAAAAGGAATATACCAACATTGCCAAAGAAGCTATTGCCGTTTGTTTGCCTAGGACCACTTGGGACTGGTGCACTTGCTGAATTTCTGGAGGAGCTGCATTGTTTCCACTCACCCAAGATGTTGTCATGCCTCAGCAGCACCGTGTTATAGATCTCTGTCTCACGGAACCATGACTGCTCATCACGGGAAGAGAAAATCTTGACAGCCACATTCTCCCCATGCCAAGTACCACGCCATACCTCCCCATAGCGTCCTTTGCCTGTTATGGGAGAGAGGAACATAGTTTTCAAACTCCTTTGCTTGCCTTCATGAATGCTTTCTTGCCTGAGCTGACTGGTGTTTCCCATATTAGACGAAATGTTAGTGTTCAAACTACTAATGTGTATGACTCATTTTTTGCCAGAGCAGCTGCAGGAGTTGATGACAATGAAAAATCCCTTGATCTATTTAATCAGAAATAGTTATTGATGAGTAGTTGGCTCTCTTAGCCTACTTTCCAACTGCTATGGATAAATGTACAACCCATTCAGAATCTATATGCTATTTCTTTTAAATGGGCGAGAACAAAACTTTCAGAGGATGATCACTAGCAGAACACAAAGTTTCTTTGTCAAATATATATTTCCAAAACATTTTGCTAGTGGCAAACTGGGATATTTCCATGGAAAAATTAACAGAGGATACGCAGTTCTTTCCTTGCCCAATGTTTATCCATTAAGTTAAGAATTTTCTTCCCAATATCTCAGGGTTAAGGCAGATCAGCTCAAGTGCCAGCTTAATCTTCATTTTGGGTTGGCTTGCAGATAACAGAAACAAACATCTTTAATGAAATGGCTGAGAACCGAGTGACAATGTTAACAAGTTTACGTGAAGTATCTGTTAATGGACCAGAATACTTCAGGCTGCAGGAAGAGTATCCAGTATTTGAATCTGTCCATGCACAAATAATCCTTGCGCACATAAAAGAAGACAGGATATTTTTTTTCCCATACTACAGAATCAGCTTTGCACCTCTGTGTTCTCATGATGTGTTCTGTGTTGATGTGTTCTGTGTTCAACAACTGAGTTAATGTATTTCTGCTTTAGTAATGGGATAACCCAATGTGGAAGAAAAGTGATCTTTCTGTTTACAGGAACAGGGGAAATGTTGTCTGTCTTCCACCATCCCAGCAACCTTCAGTGCAGCCTACAACCATGATTAGAAGCTTTGGGAAAAGCATCTGGTTACAAAATTAATAAAGTGATGTCATGCCACCTTCACAGCTCTAGCTGAGATTTTTGAGGAGGAATAATACTTGGTAGCCAAGCAGCTTCACCCCATTACAAATATATTATTATTATTATATTATTATTATTATTATTATTATTATTAGTAGTAGTAGTAGTAGTAGTAGTAGTAGTAGTAGTCACACAGTCAGCAAGGTGTTTAATCTGGATTTGGCATTTTTATCCACCTATTGAGTCCTTTCCAAGGACCTGGAATAGCCAGATGTTGTAGTCTGATGGTGTTAAAGGTATGATCACAGGATATAAGCTGCATTATTATTATTATTATTATTATTATTATTGTTGTTGTTGTTGTTGTTGTTGTTGTTGTTATTATTATTATTCATACAACATATATTAAAATGTGGATGGGAAAGTGCTAACAAGTTTGAATTTTTCCTTTTTGCAAATTGGGGGTGGGTTCTGCTCAGACTTCAGTCGCTTCAGAACCTGCCATGATTTGATGGGGGGCACGGACTGAAGGCCTTCTTTGCTGGAAAATGGACGTTGATGGAGTCTTGGTGTTCCCTGCCTGCTTCACTGATCAACAGCCTACAGGAGCAATGGCTGGCTTCAAAACAATTTGGAGGGATTGTGCAGTGGAAAGAGTGCTGTGTGGAAGTGTCCTGAAGGTGCAGGCCAGACGCAAATATGCCACATGCATTTGCCCAACCATTACCGCAGTCTGTACATTCCTGCAATTCCAGACAATTGTGAAGAAAGAGATGGCTCAAGTGTGTCTACTTTATCAGAGAACTGGGAGGTATCCAGCAGGTTCAACCGTTCTCTGCTGGTGACAATTCAGACATTTCTTTCTCTCCTTGGCTTACCAACACATTCAACCAAGGTGATCTGCCGAGCCACAGTTCTTTGGACTAGAAAGGGCAGCCCAGAGCCACTTCCAGTGGTGCAGTCGTCATTCAGCAAGACCTGAACACAATTCAAACATGGGAAGAATCTTAGAGGAATAGATGGAGAGAGATGTTTTGGTAAGAGCAACAAGGTAGGCAAAGCATGCCAAGCCTGGCTTCTGGAATTTCCAACTCCTTAATAAGTTGCCCTATGGACCACATGACCAAGAAGGAAGGGGGCTTAAAATGGGGAGATAGGCAGTATTATGTGGCAATTGCTTCTGTCACAGGAATGCACTGGGAACTTTTTTCAGGGTTTTTTCCCCTGGAGTCCCTGCAGGATCTGGCCCATAATCTTTCTTTTGCTGGCTTCTCCCCCCACACCTGGAATTCTTTCCAACCCCTTTACCTGCAATGGCAACTGCAAGTAACTGCACAGGAGGTGTCTGTATTTTCTTCTGTGTGATGTGGTAATATGTTGCATCTGATGTGTTTCTGCTTTCCCTATGTCATACCTTTTTGGGTCTATGTGTGCATGGGAAGTATAGGGCAGGTGCGTATGCTCTGCTGGGGGCCACATAACCAGGAGGGAGGGAGGCTTAGAATGGAGCAATTGGCAACATTCCAAGCGCTTCTCCCACAGGGATACCCTGGGATTTTTTTTTCTGGCCTTTTTCCACCTCCCATCCAATTCCCACTTGGATCCGGCCCATTTTCAAACTCAATATTTCTTTTGCCAATTTTTCCTGCCATACCAAATTCATCCTAACCTGTTCATTTTTCAGAGTGTTATTCTGCTGATGGAAAGACAGACAGATGGACAGGCAGAGTCTTGATCCCTTTTGTATAATGCCTTTCCAATATTCTGTTGGGTTAGAACAAATAAAAAGTCAAGATCTAACACCAGCCAGAAACTATTGTAATGCACCTTTGTCTCTGACTTCCCATCTCAGAAAAGTTGTGTCCTCCATGACTCATACCAAAGTTACCTCTGAAAGAAACTTTAGTGGATCTCTAGAATCCTTCCTATGGGAGAAGGCAAAAGCACCAAAGATAGCAGGGGACACATAGCTACAGCCAAATGTATTTGTCCCAGTGGTGGAGGCAGATCAGCATAGAAAACAATGCTGAACAATTTAGATTGGAAAGTATTCAAGAGCAGTAAGATTAAACAAGCCAAAGGCAATTAATACAAGTCCAGGCAATGATATGTGAACCTAATCTGTCATCATTAAAACAATCCTGGCTTAGAGTTATGTGAGCAACCACAGTGGCACTGAAATGCCATTCCTAATGCATACTTACTTCTAAGGTGCTGTCCCCGACCAGAGAGGTCTTCAGCATAAAATCCACATCCCCCAGTTCATTAGGCCCAAATGTCATATGTCTCCGCCGTCTCAGGGCCAGCTTCCAGACAAAGAGACCGACTAATATAATGAGAATCAAAATAGCAAACAGTGGAACCAGGATCATCAGGAGAAGATTCTTCAAAGATGGGCCCTCTTCAGGCAGATTTTCACCTGATTGGAAGAAGAATCCATTTGGTTACTACTGTTTTTCTGATGGCAACAAGTCCTATAGATTAACCATGTATGGCTTCCCAGTTATTCCAAACCAGTGTTTCTCAACCTTGGCAACTTTAAGATGTTTGGACTGCAACTCCCAGAGTTCCCCAGCCAGCATACTGGCTGTGGAATTCTGGGAGTTGCAGTCCACACATCTTAAAATTGTGAGAAACACTGTTCTAAACAAATGGAAATATCCCTCTGGGAGGAGGCAGCAGCATTTCTTCTTTACTCCATAACTCAGGAAGCCCTATAGGCTTTGGATCTTTATTTCCTCTGAAGATATAATTAACAAGAAATAGCATTAATATGGTATCCAGAGATGATTAAAAGTGGGAAAACGTAGGACCTAAAGAACACTCAAAGCAGGTTCAGGCTCTTAACCTTGTTGGGACCAGAACTTCTGCACAAAATTTGTTGTGGCTTTAAGAAAAACTGACAGGCAGTTCATGCTTCCTGAAAGCCTGGTAGGACTCAGCGTGAAGGCTCTTGCTCTATGTTGATGCTGAACAGGAGCATTTGCAAGGGGAGGGAGCCTAAGAACAAGTTAGCCCCCATTTTAAAACGTGGATGCAGGTCACATGACACTAAACAAGCATTTCATCTGTTTCTGCTTACACACATTCCCTCAGTCCATTTTAACAGGATTTTGGGAAGCTTCTCTGAGAACGTGACTAAACTGAACTTCAGTCTTCCTACTATGAGATGTACAGCATGTTGAAACATTTTGTTACAGGATCCACATATTCTATTCTATTCAGTTTATTTCAAACTCAATCCTTGATAGCACTTTTGATTTAAGTTAATCATTGGCTAAACAACTCGGTTATCCTAAAAATAGAGACAGGGATCTATTCCCCTTTGCTCTAATGAAGATAGTTTCTTTAGTTGGCAAAAACAAAACTCTTGTCCTTTTTTAAAAATTAATCTGATTTATCTTTTTGTCTTTTTGCCCAAGCAAGATGACTATGGCAGCTAACAACACGGCTTAAAAAGAAGGCAAAATAATAAAATTAAATAGCACTAATGGATTCACAAAAAGTCTGGCATCTCATTTTGTCCAAGAATGGAAAGATGACAACTGCTTGCCTTGTAATCATAAGTGAGAATGTGTGGAGGAACATTCAAAAGGCACACAGTCTTGTTCCTGTCTAGGGGAGAATGGTCTTCATACAAGCAAATAAAAATGTACCTGTTAGCTGGATGGAAAGATCCAAATTGCACATGTTGCCCTGGCAGCATTTCATGCCGTAGTTTTTTGTGATAGAGCCCCGGCATAACTCAGTTTCTTCCTTCAGGCACCCTTTCTTATGGATCATTTCTCCATCCTGCCAGTGTTTGCTTACAAAACACCAATCTCCTGAACACGTGAGGTTTTCTGAACATAATGATTTCATACACACACAATTCAGCTGACCTGTAATACAAAAGAAAACAATATATTTCATGGATGTTATATAATTAGTTCCTATGCCTTCTAAATCAAATAATACAGCAGCTATACAGTATTTGATGGCTGGATTCACACAATTAGGATATTTGGTTTTGGTTGAAAATATTGGGTGAACCCAGTTCTTCTGGCTTATTTAATAAATTATGGTTAAACAGACCATGGTTTAGCATGCAGGTTTGCATCCATATGCCTGCCAGCTTCTTTGAGTCTCGACCTGCCTACCAGGCCTTTGGGCTTCAGCCCTTCATGTCCCATGTAGACCAGTGGGATTAATCTGCCCTCTTTTGCTACAAGGAAACCATAGGTAACCATTCTCATTTTGGTGATAATGAGAATGAAAACAGAATCTATGACTCCTTTCCCTCTTCCCTCTTTTCAGAGTATGTGTGTGCACAGATATGTGTGTAAGGAACAATTCTGTTTCGGTAGGTGGCATGTATGGCTGTATATATGGTGCTGGGGAGATTTTATGTGGTGTATGGGTGTATATGTGTCTAAACGGATGGCTTAGGGGGAAGAAGACTGTCCATTTGTATGGGTTATGGGTGCATGCGCTCCCATGTGAGTTCATGGGAGCATGATTTGTGCAGAAAATTATGTGTGTGTGTGCGTGCACGGTTGAGTCCAAATGGATCTTGTAAATATGCACTACAGCTTGTTAACTTTTATAGAGCTTCCAAATGATGCACATTTTATAGAAGTTCCAAATGATGCAATCTTTATATACTGAACAGTCCAAGTTCTACCTTCTTTCTGTCCATCTTTAAGAAATGGTGGAAAGTTAAAATGAGGAAATGTAGTGGTGGTGGCTGGTAGGATAATATCTGAAGTGACAACATAGGATGAGACTACGCAAAGAGACTGATGTGTGCCTTTCAGATTTCAAGAATTTGGCAAAGTTTATGCATACAAGCCTCCCACATAACTCATGCACTATCCAAACCTGTGTTGAAAAAAAAATGATGTGCAAACTGCTTGCATGTTAATTCCTCCCCTTCGGTTATTAAATAAACATACTGCTATATTGGGTAGGATAAACCAGAAACATAAGCTTCTCATCAGGATCTGCCCAAGATATGCACATAGGTATAGCAGACTTTGGAACAACGAAATGGGTGAACACTGCATTGTAATTCTGACACCAAGAAAGAATGGGAGAGAGGCAGTGTTTTGTGAAAAATGGGTTGGGTATGGACAGTGTTTGTCTGTAAAGAGAAATGTATCTGGGAGGATGTGTGTGTGTGTGTGTTTGTGTATGTGTATCTGCACACTCATGTAAGTACACTGGATGTGCCCTGAAGGTCTGCCTTGACATCTGTTGTGCCAAAAAGGTTGCCTCCTTGGGCCAGCCAATATTTAGGCTTAAACGCTTTCAGAAGCAGTAATGATAGAGAGGACAAGAAGCAAGTTTTGGTTGGATCAATGCCCCATGGATGGAAGCTCTCCAGGTACCTGATCATACTACCTTGAGCATCCCAGAAAAAGGCAAGACACAATACAAGAACAGAGGCAATAGCCAACTGGGAGTATCCACCACTGGGAATCACTACTTCAAGATGTTCTGCAGAGCCTGGAACTGGAATTCCCGCCCGGTCTCCATTCCTAGCAGAGGCTGCGGCAAAGAACTGGTCCCTGCCCTTAGCTTGGAAAGACCTTTTACATCACTGAGTGATGACAAAGGGTTGCTCGTCAGAGACAATAGCAATTTGGGATTCAGTACTGAAAAGCATGTCTTTTCTTGTAAAGACCAATTACCCAAGCTGCCTCGATTCAACTTGCAGAAGTGAATAGGAAACAGTAACATTTCAAACTCTGTCTCTCTCTGTCTCTCTCTCTGTCCCCATGTCCTCTGCTTGGCTTTCGTTGCTCGAACTGTTGTTATCACTGTAGCAATGTCAGAAAGAAGCTGCTGGGGAATTGTTCCCAACTGACATGCTTTGCTGCTTTTCCACCAAACCATTGATATGGAAGAGGAGAAATTAGTGATGGTTCTAACCCTATCTGTCTGCCCTGCCCATTATTTTTAGTAAGCACTCTACTAGCATCCAATGAAGTGTTCCAGGATAACCATTATAAGTATACAAAATCAGTCATGGGTCATTTCCACAAAAGTGACTTCCAGCATTTTCCTAGGATCACCCAGCCATTGCTGAAGTGCTGTACAGTAAAGCCAGTCCACGTTATTGTTATTTTGTACAATGATGGTTGTATAACTCTGGAAGATACTACCAACCACTAGTATTAAAAGGGGTATGTTCAGTGCTGGGAGAATAAAACAATAGGACCATTGTTTCTCATCCTGGCAGATACTAGCCTGGCCCAGCTGATGCTGAGGAGGAAACTTTAAGATATGTGTCCATTTCTTTCATTTCTTCAAAGGTAGAAAATACACTTTAATGTTGGTTTCTTCAAGGGGCCCTCCTGGAAGATATTTCCCTTAAAGCACATAAGGCATCTCATTAAGAAAGAGCCACATTTAGGTTCTGGGTGTCAATGTTTAAGCTTTTTATAATGATCCTCCAGCTTTCTCAGTTGTATGCTAGGAGAGTGTAATACTGTAAATGTAATCCTGTCACGCTTCGATTTTTTCCCCTCCTTTTTCTCCTCTCCTGAAACTGGGCATAATTATCTATAGATTAATCAGTGCTCACTAATGCTATAGTTACACAGCCACCTCTACGTACATGGCATTTAACAAACTACAAGGCTGTATGTTCTAAGCTTCAACCCTGAGGAAAACAGCAGAGGAAATGGGATGCTATGCCAAGGAAGGAGTAAACAAGGAAACACTGCACAGACAGATTTTTTTCTGAAAAGGAAAATGACAGAAGTGGTGGAAATGAAGATTATGATGTTGGGAATATGACTAAATAGCTCACTGGAAGCTTCCAAAATCACCAGCTAAGTTACTGTTACAGTCATAGGAAGAGATCCCATCAATTTCATAGAAAAAAGTTGTTTTTTGAGAGATCTGATAAAACCAAGATAGGTGGGCTTGCAAGTAGCTGCAAGTATATGGGGCAGAAAGGAAGAAGGGAAGGATCTTTTGAAGGAATAGATGTCAGTCCTAAGGCAGACCAGATTAAGAAACAAATGCCATCTGTATTTGTAGTATTCTTAGAATAGTCATAGTAACAGAATCTTGTAAGTATAAATGTGCTTCCCTCCTCCCTCATTTTATCTTTGTGTGAATTAGGGAGGGGCCTGCCTGAGGCATTTTCTTAAGTTTGTTTCTTGGAATGGGCTCAAGCCCTGCTTATCTGATCGTTGTCTTGGTAATGGATGTTCCCACTGTCCTTCAAGGCCATTTTCTTTGTCCTCTGCAATAGGAGACCTTCAGGCAATAAGAATTCACACATTGCACAAAAAACCTTAATGTGGTTTGTTTGGCTTTGGCTTAGCAGGATGTATGAACCAAGCCATTGTGGTTTGTAAGCCATAGTTTATGTCTTAACACAGTGAATAAAGCCAGGCAACTGAAGCTGATTCAATAAAATATACTGAAGCAAATAATGGTTTAGCACATAAAATGAACAATATTTGTGAGTGTCAGTGGAGCTGGACATGAATATTTTTCTCTAAACTTCATAGATGTTAATATAAACCAAAACAACATAATTCTATAGAAGCTCTCTATCCTTCAAATATTTCTTACCAGCTGTGAGCGTGATGTTTCCTACAAGACACAGAATTACCAATAAAGGGCGTGTGATAGCTGTTTGCGGTAGCATTTTCTCTGCAGAATGAAAAACAAAATGAGTTACTAATAAGGATCCTAATAAGCCCTTTTCAAACACACACTGTAATAAAACTTGTCACATTAAAGATATATGTTGTGCGTATTTCCACATACACATCCTTGTTTTTTTTAATTAAAGAAAAAACACGCAGAGTATGGTCATCCACGTGTGAGAGAGAAGTAAAAAACAGCAAATAAACAAAATAAGCCGGAAAAGATAGAACAGGGAAATCTACCAAGGAAACAAATGAACCAGGCAAGACACATTTGCTTAAATCATTTTTGGATAATTATCACTATGCAAATATTCATGGACAACCAATCCTTGTCCTGATATAGGGCTAGTCAGGCTGAGAGTGACCCAATCAATTTGCACCACTTCCCTCCCTTCCTCCCCTAACTTTGTATATAACTGCATTCAAGGCTTTTAAAAACAAAAATGGGTCATAATATCTGGTGGAAGTTGCCCTCTACCAGATTAAGCTATTTTTGCATCTAGCTTAATATTGTTTTTCAGACTAGCAATGGTTCTCCAAGGGCTCAGAAAGAAAAGGGTCTTATCTTTCATCTGTTACTTGATTTTTTTAAAACTGGAGATGCCAGAGACTGAATCTGGGACTTTCTGCTTGCCAAACACATATGGAACTATTAAGCAATGGTTCCTCCTCACCAGTACAACAGAGCTGCAGCATCAGGCCAAAGAAGCATAACTTCATTAATCAGATATTGTTAAAAAATAGAAGAGTAGGCACAACAGTAAATGTTTCTGGGAAGGGTGTTCTATAACTAGGACATCGTTTAACCCCTGGAAGTAAGATCACTTGAACCATGGGCTCAAAAGTTGGTATCAAATGAATGAATGGAATATGAAATCTATCAGATATCCTGGAATTAGATACTCAGTGGTTCACATGGTCTGTGCAGTAAGATTTATTTATTTATTTTATTAGATTTTGGCACTACCCAACTCCAAAATTATTCCGGGCAGCTCACAATATCAAAGAAGTAACAAGATAAGAAACACCATACAGTATAAACAAACCACATAGCATCTGGCCAGTCAATACAGAGACTCATTCAAAGGAACCCCATCCACTCCACCCCAAAGCCTGGAAGAACAGCCAGGCTTTCAAGGCCTTCTGAAACACCATCCGAATGGGAGCCACATAGCTCTCCGAGGGATCTCGTTCCTGGGGAAAGGTGCTGTGACAGGGAAGGTGTGCTTCCTGAGTCCTGATAGATGGCACTGTGCTATCAAAGGGACCTAGAGCACACCAATGCTGCCAGCTCTTACCAGCCAGGCAGAAACCATGGGAGACAGGCAGCCCCTCAAACAACCTGGTGACAAATGATCTATCATTTCAGTCATTATTAAGAAATATTCATAAGAATACTTTCAGACTACCAGTCCCTAGCCTAATTTCACAACTGAAATGAAATAGACCTTGAGTGGGTTACCAAAACCATAAGAGAACTGGCATGTTTACTTCTCCGCAAGTCTGCAGTTCTCTGCAGGAACCCACAGCCAATGAGAACTTTCCTACCTTGCCAACAGATGAACACAGAGTTGTCTTGGCCAAACAGTTGTTAGTCAATAATCGAATGCAACACACCAATCACTCAATCTCACAACAGCAAACAAACTACTTCTACTTTAAAACAAAAAAGAAAATTCAGATGTTAGTATTTCATCATCTGCTATGATGGCATACCTTCTGGCTTGATGATCCTATATTTTGGTCCCTTTTTCAAGCCCTGCTATCTGGCTACCATGGAAGAAAACTGGGAAGTGGGTGGTGGGGCAAAGTAGGCATCTCCTTCAATGATCACACAGAAGCCCCATACAATACAGTCGACTGAAACTCAGCCATTTCTGTGCTTTGAACAGAAGTTCCCCATTTGCCTGAACATTTGCAGCAGTAGCAGCAGCAGGAGGAAGCTAGGCCTAACATGATAGCAAGAACAACACTGGTGACTGCTCAGTGGGGGTCCTCAGTTCATTTTGTGAGCAGGCGTGAACTCATATCAGATAAAACTTTATCATCTTGCAATTGATAGGGTGACTCCACCTCCCACAAGACTCCTGAGATTCCCTCCTTTGCACAATTATGAATGGTGCAGGAGAGCTCTTATCTTTCTCATCTGGCCATCCTAAGTGCTAGATGGAGAACTTGGGAAACTGTTTTGCCACTGTGCCTGCAACAGAAGGACAAACTTTTAAGCAGCAGTTGATTTGGTTCTTCTGTATGTCAGGGAAAACTAACTTGGTGTCTTCCCACATTCTAAGATATTCTTGATTTGAATTTCCATCAGCTCAAGCTGGCATAGCCAGTGGCAAGAGACTGTAGGAACAATATTCCAAAGAATCGATAAAGTATTCAACTGCCTATTCCCATTCTACACAAATCACAGTATTTGGAGATGGTGCACTAGAAGGCTGTTAATGATCTTAGGAAACCTGGTTGCCATGAAAGAGGGAATGTGCAGGGCCTGTTTGCACATCCAGTTCATTCGTGACCCTTAAGCTTTTGTATTTTTATTCTCTACTTTTCCAGCCCACCCAGAAGACAAAATGCTATTTAGTGGCAGGATCTGGCCTCAAAAGATGCTGGGTTTCCCTTGTACTGCTCTGATGGTGATTTTTTTTTTTTTTTTTGCTGCATTTCTGGCTTTGTTCTAACTTTTCCCTTATATCTTCATGAATTGAGGCCAACTGTTGATTTGAGAGAGACTTGGGGGTTTTGTAGCAAGCTCATCAAGGATATAAAAATACTCTTTGCAAGAATCCAAAAATGTTCCAGCTGCTCCACTGAGGAGATAGGAGCAAAAAGGATTTTTTTTTGTTTTTGTTTTGAGGGCAGGGGGTTGCTTATTTGTTCACTTCCTTGTGAAAGAGAAACTCCTGCCAAACTAAATCCAGCAGAGTCGTGACCTTGCCCAATCTGCTCCCAACTTGTGCAACCTTCCTCTTAGTAAATGCAGAAAATGTGGGTCCTGAAAGTCCAGGACTCATTTTGTTCTGTTTCACCCACAGATTCCTAGCACAACAAACAAGCTATGTCTCGGTTTCCTGCCATTCAAAAATTCCAGCCTGTCGTCTGGGCGTTGCAGCCTGGACAGGAATCAAGATTGTTTAGATTCTGCTGTTGATGGGGGGAAACGGAGACATATACAGAGAGATCTATAAGTCTGTAAAGATCTATCGGAGGAAGACATAACCAGCGTGGCTCCAGCCATGAGGCCGCCTAGCAGGGCAACAAACTACCCCACAAAAAATAGCTGGCTTTGTTCCTGCTGATGAAAGAAAAATACAGACATGACTTTCAAACAAGATTGGCCTATAAACACTGAGCTCAGAAGAGAACACTGTTATCAAAGTCCTGCATGGAGTCGGATGCTATCTCCCAGTAAATCCCGTGCAGGTGCTTCTTTCTCTTCTCTGACACAAACTCACTTTTCTTACAGACCTTAACAAGTATTTAGCATTACTTCTGCACTCGTGCAAGCCATCGTTCATGTTAAATAGTCTCTGACTGATGGATCCACAATTATATTAAACCACTGATCATTTTGAACATGGTGTGTTGAGCAAGCAATAAAATGTCAATTATGATTAATAAATGGCAATGAATGAATTTACACATCATGCTAAGCCATAGCCAGACAAACATTATTACGGCCTAGTGCATCTTGCCAATGACTGCTCTGAAGTGGAAGGATCTGTCGGAAGCCTTCTTTGACTGTTCCCACTTTCCAAAGAGTTTTTTTTTTTCTGTGTGATTATGTTCAGATTATGGAACACTCTCTCCCTGGACTTATTCACCTTAGGGCCAATTTTTTAGATGACAGGAGAAGTCTGTCTGGTTCCCATGTTTCTTTTTTTCCCATTTTATTTCCTCCCCATCTGGTCTCTGTTTCTTCTCTCTTTCCTCCTCTTGGACAGCTCACCAGCTTCAACACTTGAGTTCCCCTTTTCCTCCAGCTGTTCCCAGATTCCTCTGCCTTCAATGCAAATTTCAGTGACCTCTTCCTTTCATAACTGGCTTGAGCTCTAATTCTCATAGACATTGTCTACATTGGAGTCCCCAGAGGATACGCCAAAGAGGCGCCTTCTCATGTCAACTGTCTTCTGTGTCTCCTCTTTAGAGGAGACTTGGGAACTGTACAATCAAACCCTTCTATAATTCTGCTCCAAAAATTGGGAAATCATTGGGCAATTACATCTTGCAAACAGTGGAGAGAAGAAAAACATAAAAGCATGGAGGTGGGGATACCATTTTTTCTTCTTATGGATGAAACTTAAAACCAAAATGCTTGGGGATAAATCATATTTGGAACTCAGCACTATGTGAGTCAACATCTGATCTAAACATTTTTTAAAAAATGTAACGTTCCATAACCTATACAGCACAGAGGAATGGTTTCATAACTTCATTGAAACTACTTAAATTTCCCCAGTGGCCCCTATACATGTAAAATCTAATATTTACACACACACACACACACACACACACACACCTGTAAAATCAAATGAAACCTGAACCCTTCTTTCTTAATCTTTATAGCCCATTGATTGAGATTTTTCTAATCTCAACATGACTGCAGCTTCCAGAATTAGTTTTCGCTGGATGAGTGTCTCCGCCCATGCTCTTCCCCTTACCTACTGGGATGGCTCAGAGCACATCTGGAGGGTATATTGTTCAGGAAGTCTAGATAAGAGTGCAACCGGTCTAATAACTCTTGATATCTATTAGGATAAGTGTACTATACTGTTTGGTTACCACTTATCATCTATTTAGTTTCTTGGATCTAGTTACTTATTCATTTGATTTATTTCTACTCAGAGTGAGCACTCCAGATGGTGTTCAGGGAAATGCATGGTGTTTCACTTCAGAATGAAACAACTCAGAAATAAATGCCTAAAGGCTTAAAAACTGTGTCTATCAATTTTCCATGCATTTAAGAACCAGGAGTTTAGTCCATTTTCGTGTGTGTGTGGGGGGGGGGGAGAGAGAGAGAGGTATAAATCAGAATATACAAATATGAACTTTCTTTCATTCCCCTTCCCCACTCTTGCAGTGATTAAATGACAAACCTACCTAGGTATTTGAACAACTCCCAGGTTCAAAAGAAGCACGCCTCTTGAAGGTCAGTTTATGGGATCAACACAAATTCAGGCCTATGGATTTTTCAGAGGGATACAAGAAGGAAGATGCTGAACACAATGAATATTCATGCTGATTAAATAAGTCTTTTCATATATTTTTTATATCTGAGATGCTTTTTAAAATGTATCCTTAAATAACTCAGAGTAGATTGAGAAGTGGAACAATGAAGTTAGAATGGCTTCATTGGTGGTCAGAATGCTACCACGATCATCTTCAAGTTGCACCAGAGTCATGTTTCACATGCATGATGCTGCTAGAACAGTGGAGTACTAAATGTGGTTTGAGGACTGTGAACTCGCTCCATGGTTAAGTAATCACACAGCTGCTTCAACCACAGCCAGGTTTCTGCACAGAATCAGTCAAACCACATTTTGTAGAAGCCAATTTACTCATGTGACTTGGCTCTAATTTGTACATTCACAATTTCTCCTTTTTATAAGATAGAAATATAGGACACTGACAAAAGCCAAGCCAATATAGGACCCTGTTTAGCTGGGTTCTTCCCATTATCCGATACCGACCCATTCAAGTGGAGATATTTGGGAGTTAAGCCTGGGACTCTGCTACTGAAGGCTCTTCCAGGCGTAGGTGATAAACTATCAGCTATGCAAGATGACATCCCAGGATGACCTCTTGAAGCAGGAGCAAGCTGAGATTTGGCAGGATTGTTCCACTCCTTGGAACCGTGTGAATCCACTAGAAAAGGGTGGGTAGATGGGTCATCTCACTTTGTTGATAGAGCTATACTATACTCCACTCAAGAAGAGCCCTAAGTTACAGTTTCATTGTTAAGTTTAAATGCAATATGGATTTTGATATTCTGTTGACTTTTGGTTCCCCCCCTTGCTACTCTTTATGGTTTTTAGCACTAGTGTTTCATAGCAATTACAAGTATGACTTGAGTATCAGGTTCATGAAACATGTGGGACGCAATGACTGGCCTCACTATAACCCTAAATCATAATTTGATTGTTTAGTTTTTGCCTAGCGTAATGTGGGAACTTAGCCACTGTGGTTTGTAAGCCATGGCATATTGCTTTCTTTGTTGTATGAACCCAGCTAATTATAGTTTATTCATGTATGGCACATGATGTGAGCCCACTCAACGTGCCATTTTATCAGCCTGCACCCCTCATCTCCATCTGTAAAAATATAACCTCACTTTATTCAGTCATTATTACTGAGAGTTTATTGAGAAGCACTTAGAGGCCTTGGAAAAATCCTCTCTAAATACAGAACAGAATTTTGTGGCTGACAGTCTCAAAACCTCAGATTTATTTGCTGATTCTCCTTTTTAATGTTAAAATAAACAATCATGACTTGGTTCCTCTTTTAACAACAGTTATCTATTGCGTGTGTGTGCAGAAGTGACTTTTGGCCAAATTTCAAGGTAGAGAACTGGAGAATTTCCCACAGTTGTAGTGCCCAGTCAGTGTCATACTTCCGCTCCATGACAGCAATGAAAGGAAGAAAGCATAACTGAAAGAGGGCACCCAGGTCTTACCCCACCATTCCTGTAATTTCAGCAGTTGTTTAAGTTTCAGAACATTGACAACATCTCAAATCATACTTTAATCTGAAGGCAAGCAGTATTTGGGGGGCTTAAGGGTGCACGCAGATATTGTGTGGACAGTTAAGGTCACATTCAGAAGGGGGATGGGGACACTGGGGAAAAAAGAGCAAGGTATTAGCTAATATTTAATACACAGTTAACTAAATAAAACTGTTCTGCCACCTGCAGCTGGATTCTTCTAAGACGTCCAAAAGAAAGGCATGAAATCCTTTACAGACAGAACATTCTCATATGTATTTTGGCCAAGGTTGTCCAATATATATAATTTTAAATTTTAACATTATAATTTAATAATTTAAAATATATTTAAATTTTAAATACATACTTATATGCATGTGTGTATATATATTTATAAAGACACACATACACATACATGCCCATAAAAATCAAAGATAAACTATTTATATGCATGCATATAACGCTGCCTATTTTGTCATCAAGTGGGGCATTGAAAAGATGAAAAAAGTCATGTTATGTTAAAAAAAGTAAACATATCAATTTCAAAATGGTTCAGAAGTTTAAATTTAGAAGTTCAACCATGAATCTTAGTTACAAATTGAACTGTCATTGATTTCAGATGGCAAAGAACTTGGTAATATTTTCAGAAGGTTTATTTATTCAAATTTATACCTCTGGGGTTGATGGGCAGCATATAAATTGAATAATAATAAATAAATAATTATATATCTCACAAGAAGTGACTCTGGGCAGCATACAATAATCAAATAAAACAACACATATACAGTGCATTCGGAAAGTATCAGACCCCCTTCATTTTCTTCAATTTTGTTATGTTGCAGCCTGATATTACAATTGTTCAAATTCCCTTTTTTTTCTCATTAATCTACACTCAGTACCCCATCATGACAAAGTGAAAACAGAATTTTAGAAATGTCTGTAAATTTATTAAAAAGAAAAAAACTGAAATATCACATGTACTTAAGTATTCAGACCCTTTACTCAGTACTTTGTTGAAGCACCTTTGGCAGTCTTTTTTGGTATGACATGACAAGCTTTGCACACCTGGATTGGGGGATTTTCTGCCATTCTTCTTTGAAAATCCTCTCAAGCTCAATTAGGTTGGATGGGGACAGTTGGTGGACAGCCATTTTCAGGTCTCTCCAGAGTTCAAGTCAGGGTTCTGGCTGGGCCACTCTAAGACATTCACAGAGTTGTCCCTAAGCCATTTCTGTGCTGTCTTGGCTGTGTGCTTAGGATCATTGTCACGTTTGAAGGTGAACCTTCGGCCTAGTCTGAGGTCCTGAGCGCTGTGGAACAGGTTTTCATTGAGGATATCTCTGTCCTTTGCTCCATTCAGCTTTCCCTCAACCCTGACCAGTCTCCCAGTCCCTGCTGCTGAAAAACACCCCCACAGCATGATGCTGCCACCACCATGCTTCACTGTTGGGATGGTACTGGGCAGGTGATGAGCAGTGTCTGGTTTCCTCCAGACATAACGTTTAGAATTGAGGCCAAACAGTTCAATCTTGGTTTCATCGACCAGAGAATCTTGTTCCTCACAGTCTGGGAGTCCTTCAGGTGCTTTTTTGCAAACTCCAAGCAGGCTTTCATGTGTTTTGCACTGAGGAGAGGCTTCTGTCTAGCTGCTCTGCCATAAAGCCCAGATTGGTGGAGGACTGCAGTGATGGTCGTCCTTCTGGGACTTTGTCCCATCTCCACACAGGATCTCTGGAGCTCAGTCACAGTGACCATCGGGTTCTTGGTCACCTCTCTTACTGAGGCTCTTCTCCCCCAATTTCTCAGTTTGGCTGGGCGACCAGAAGAGTCCTGGTTGTGCCAAACTTCTTCCATTTGAGAATTATAGAGGCCACTGTGCTCTTGGGAAGCTTCAGTGCAGCAGAAATTTTTTTGTAGCCTTCCCCAGATCTGTGCCTTGCAATAATCCTGTCTCTGAGCTCTGCAGGTAGTTCCTTTGACCTCATGGCTTTTGCTCTGATACAGTATGTGTTGTCAGCTGTAGGCCTTCTACAGAGAGGTGTGAGCCTTTCCAAATCATGTCCAATCAATTTAATTTTCCACAGGTGGACTCCAATCAAGGTGCAGAAACAGCTCAGCAAGGATCAAGAGAAATGGGAGGCACCTGAGCTAAATTTCAAGTGTTGTTGCAAAGGGTCTGAATGCTTATGCCAATGTGATATTTCAGTTTTTCCTTTTTCATACATTTGCAAACATTTCTAAAATTCTGTTTTCATTTTGTCATTATGGGGTACTGAGTATAGATTAATGAGAAAAAAAAATGAATTTGAACAATTGTAGTATCAGGCTGCAATATAACAAAATTGAAAAAAGTGAAGGGGGTCTGAATACTTTCCAAATGTACTATATAAAACAGGCATTAAAAATATAAAAAGTCAACATTAAAAATAAAAGGTATTAAAATTAAAAATATACAAACTTCAGGCAGAGGCAGAGTGAATATATCGACCTCAATAGTGGAGCCATCTAAACAAGATTCCCATTCCCTGGGACCCCCAGGCCTGGTGACATAACCAGGTCTTGAGGGACTTCTGGAACATCAAGAAGGATGAAGCTAACCTAATTTCAGGGGGTGGGGAGAATGTTCCTCAAGGCAGGTGCCATGACAGAGAAGGCCCGCCTCCTAGGACCACCAAATGTAAGTTCCTGGCAGATGGTATCTGCAGCATGCCTCTCTGGCAGATCTAATGGGGCAGGCAGATGTAATTGGGTAGAGGCAGTCCCTCAGATAACCCAATCCCATGCCATAAAGGGCTTTAAAGATTTAAACCAGCACCTTGAATTGGACTCAGAAGCAAACTGGCAACCAATGCAGCTCATAGGCCAGAGGTGTAACGTGTGCTGTCCTAGGAACACACGTAACTGTCTGCGCTGTTGCATTCTGTACCAGCTGAAGCTTCCAGATACTCTTTAAAGGCAGCCCCGCGTAGAGCACATTACAATAGTCCAATCTGGAGATGATTAGGGCATGAGTGACTGTGAGCAGAGCCTCCTGATCCAGAAACGGGCGCAACTGGTGCACAAACTGAAGCTATGCAAAGGCCCTCCTAGCCACAACTGCCACCTGCTCTTTTAGCAGGAGTTGAGAGTCTAGGAGGACCCCAGATTGTGCACCGAGTCTGTCTGGGGCAGTGCCACCCCATCCAGCACCAACAATGGCATAGTCCTAGAACCGGAAAGCCCCAAAATCCAGAGCCACTCAGTCTTGCCAGGGTTCCGCTGAAGCCTGTTGTTCTGCATCCAGACCCTTGATACTTGGTAATATTTTTAGAAAGTTCCTTAGCTCAGGCTATATATTATTTATCCTCTAATAATAAGCTTGTGAAATTCAGTGCTGCAAGTTCTGGTGATGACTGCCAGAGCACAGGTGGCTTTAAAAAAAGGAATTAAGTGTATGGAGGAGAGCTCTATTGGTAGCTCAAAACTATGTTGCTCTGGAAAAATCAGCAGAGCCATAGTCTTCATGCTCACTGTAGAGAGATGCTACTGCTCACAGTTAATGCTGGGTTAGATCTCTTTACTCTTCAATCTCATACTGCTTGTTTAGATTACTAATTGTTGCTTTACTTATTTTATTCCATCAAGCTTTCACTGTACTTATTTAAGTTTCTTACTGAGAATGTGTCATAATATATAACAGGGGTAGGCAATGTGAGATCCTCCAGATGTTCTTCGTCTGAAGATCCTATTTATCTCACTTAAGACACTTCCATATAGCCACTGGTATCATCCCTCTTACCTTTACCACAATCTGCTGTTGCTAGGCCAGTATCTCCATTGCTATACTCTACTGTCCCATGAAACCGGTCAGGGCTCCTTCCAGCTAGCCACTGTGTGGGTGCTGGAAATGGCAGCTGTAACCACACCCTTCCCTTGCTATGTTTGCTTTTCTTAGCAAGGGAGAAAATGATTGGCCATCCCACAGCCCCAGGGGGAATGCTGTAAAATGATTTTCTGTTTTTTTCTGAAACAGGAGCTAATTCAGTAATTAATTGGTTCAGCTTCCCAAGACCATAAAAGCCCCAAGGGTTCTGGGAATGTGAGGTAATGCCAGTGGTCTTAATGGCTGGAATTTGATGAGAGCTGGAGGACCTTTCATTATCCAACCCTGATTTAGATACCATATGCAATTTATTGGGAAGTTTCATAAATGTGGGGTGGGGTGGGGTGGGGGGACAGAACACCAAAAGACCTTGACTTGATAACTTGATTGATCCAAATGGCAGACCTACAAGCAAAGCCTACAACGTTGATCTTAATATGTGGCCAGATTCATGAGTGAAGAGAATGCTTCAGGTAACCTGGTCCTGGAATTTATGTAGCTTTAATGATGAGCAGTAGCTCTTCAAATAGGACTTGGAAACTCACCAGGAACCACATGAACTGATGCAAAAGAGGCAGTTATATCATTCAAACTTCCAGTCCAGAGGTGTGCAACTTTTTTCAGGTTGAAGGTCACACTTGGGTTTGAGAAGCACACTGGGATATACGCTCCAGAATTGGCAGGGCCAGAACAAAGAAGTAGTAAGGCCAGAATAAAAGCTACACTTGAATCATTTTACTTCAGTTGAAATTACATTAACTTAATTAAAAGAAGTTTATAATTATTGTTCATGTATTTATTAATTTTATTTTTCTAACATATTAAGAATCAGAAGGTGGTGGATAATTCTGAAGGGGTCTTGAAACTGTATCTAAAGCTTTAGAGGTCCTGGAATGGCAGATTATGCAGTTCAGTTCCAGCTCCTCGCTCCTACCAACCCTGGATACCTTTTTCACCAGTGGAACTTTTTGAAGTGTCTTCATAAAACAGGAGACAGCTGAGAATTTCCCTGGAAGTCTCACCAAAGCAGAACTGGACAATGCAGTTTAGAATTGCAGTAGCCTCTTGAATTGCTGATTCATAGCACTTTGAGCCTTTTTGCTCACTGCTGAGCTGAAGTGCTCTCTATTCACCCCTGAGTCAGCAGAATAAATACCAACATGAGATTTACTGTCCCCCCACTGTTGATTCCTATCCTGCCTCTCTTCCCAGTCACTAGAATTTCTTGATTTCCCTCCAAGGCAATGGATGACAAAGCCTAACAGGCTTTATACTCTTTGAGGCTGCCTATAAATGATGCCAGAATAAAGAAAACAAACATCTGAACAACCAAGGACAACTTTAGCCAACTTTACTAATGACATGACATGAAGGAATGACATGAAGGCAACATCTTGGGAATACTGTGGAAAAAAGATGTCAGGGTGTGTCTGTGCTGTGATTAGGTGCAAGTGGAAAATTGAAATCCTTTTCAAATGTATCACTTTTCAACATACATATTGGGTTTTTCTCATCTCAGTGTAAAACATTACATGTGTCTTTCTGCAGAAATTCACTTTCAGGGTGGGGGAACACTATTTCTGCATAGTGTACTATCAAAATAATCTTAACTGCTCAGTTTCAGTTCTTCAATCTACCCTTCCAAGAATGGGTAGTTTTCAGTCTTGTGGCATCTACCTGATTTTTTTCCCCTAGAACCCAAAGATCCTCCAGTTAGCACTTGGTTAAAAGACATATGCTTAGAATTAAACACATTCCAAGTCCAGGAATTAGTTTTTTAGTACTAGATTTGACAAATTCTCATAATCCTTTTTATACAAAAAATCCCCTCGTTACCCTTTTTCTTCATGTCAGCTATAAAGGCAGGGGAATGGACATGGAGGTCCTAGGAGGCTCAATATGGATTATTGGGAGGAATCTATTGAGGTTAAACTTGAAGGTCTTTATGCAAATGTGTTCCCGGCCTTGATCCCTAATTTCCAGATGGTACATGGATTTACTAGAGGCATCAGTTATCACAGTTCAGACAGCACCCATTTCAGAATAAAAATGCAGCACTTGGTGCTATGAGCCAAGTGCCCTGGGAGGGGCACCAGGACTTAATCTGCCTTCTTTGCTGACCTCTGATTTGGATGTGCTAAGCTACAAAGCAGGGAGGAAGCCACCATTTTGCCAGTTGCACAACATCCCAGAGTGTCATTGTATTGAGGAAAATAAAATGATGGCTGATTGCAAGGCCATGCCACTGCTAAGTCTACTGGATCAGAGAGGTTCCCTTGCTGGCATCTCCCCATCTATACAGCCTTGTCTAGAAAACAGAGAATGAAAGACCTTCTATAAGAAAATCCATTGGCAATCTTCAGAAATGTCAGGACTAAAAAAAATCATGAATTCCTGGACTTGCTGGAGAAGGTTCCTCTAGGACTTGCAACAGGAGCAAGAAGATGGCACATTCTGGGTCACATAATTCTTCACTTTCTGGGGATACTTTCTGTTTAACGGTGGAAAGAACCACCAGCATGGGGCAGCTGTTCAGTGCAGCGAGGAATACACACAAACCAGTAATATTAAGAAACAGGAGCAGAGGCAGGATTTATAGTCGCAGAATATATCTGTGTATTCAAGAGAGACCTCAGCTCTAGTTCTTAGAGATAGGGAACATTACCTGAATAGCCATGTCATTTATATATCAGGAAGGTACATACACAACATTCTTCCGTATTTCTACATAATAAATACAAATCAGTAGCAGAAAACATAAGCAGTTAAAAAGGCATTATTCCAAAGAAGTGCGTACTTACTTTGTGGCTGTTCTGTATTCTCTAATCTGTCCCAGCAACAAATCTTTAGCTAAGCTGGCTGCTGAAGGATCACCAAAAGAAGAGGGCAAAACATGATATAGAATGCAAATGCACATATATTTGCATATGTACATGAATAAGTGGATATTCATAGTGACTGTAATTTAAATAGCCACATACCAATATCTCATTATTGAAGAGAAAACTGACAGGGCAATCTCTGTGTCAGCTCAGTCTGTGGTGTATATTGTAAGGATTTCCACATTAGACATTTGATATACCTCTGAGGCTAGAAATGTGATCTTTTTGCTGAAGAGCAGCAAATTAATTATTTTATTGCTCTGTTTATTGCAGCATTTGCCCTATGCAACAATCTCAGAGCAGATCTGAATTTAGCAAAGAAGGTCGTGATTTGTAAAGAGGAGTGGTAGGCAGGGAGGAAGATCTAACCTTTCTCCAGCAATGTACTGCTTTCTCTCTGAAATCACCTCCTCCCCACCAAGGGGGTTTAACAAATCTCTTTCCTGTGCTGGTTCTGTTCCTTTGTGGCCAACCACCTTGACATTTTGCAACTGTCTGGTGGAATAACGGCCTGAGTCTCCACCAAAAAGGATTGGCTTAGGGAAAATGTAAGTTGTCCTTGGGTCAGGCTTGATTCCTGGTGCCTGCGTTCAGGCATTTTCCTGGTATACTGTTACAGTGTTCACCCTTCCCTTGTACCCGGCTGGTTTTTTTCAACTTCCCAATCTAGCCTACAGTCCTGGAAGTCCCAGGTGGTCTCCCATCCAAATACTAACCAGTCTTCTTAGAGAGGAATAAATACAAATCCAACAGATATATAAATGGTATGTGTGTGTGTGGGGGGGGGGTTGTCATTTGGTTTCTACAGTTGCCTGATAAATTGATTTCACATTTTGCACAGATGACAAAGAGGAATGGAAGAAAGAGCCCATATTTACTGGAGCTGGAGCTAGCTTACCATTGCAGAAATCTGTACCACGTTTCTTTGGAACTAGTCCTGTCGTGACTAGGTTTCCCTTTTTAGTACTTCATGGTGCTGCTGTTTGGAGGTATTCCAACCTAAGAATGATCCCTCCTAAATCTTTTAAAAAATAAATCAGCCATCACCCAAGATGTAGTCTCTATACAAGTTTTCCTGAGGACCATCATCTTCAGTTTTAATTGCTGATGGCCTGGCAGCTTCTCCATAGAATTGGATGATCTCCCTTGGAGAATTCGTCCCCCATGGAAGATATACTCTGAGATTCAGGCTATAGTGGGAGAAGCTCCATGCTTTCTTCAGAGATTTGACATTACCGTTGCCTGTTGCTCTTGTAAAATCTTTGCCTGGATTTTGCAGGGGAACCCTCATCCGAGTTGAGCTCAGCAAGTCAAAGCAACTGCCAATCATTCAGAAAAAGGGCAAAAGCGGACCAGCTAATTTAGCTTGCAACTGATTATCTGAGAACCTACCTGGAAAACTTCAGCCCTCTCGGCTCCCTCTCCTGTTTTGATATTTTTCCCTCTCTACAGCAGAAGGCCTGATGCTGAAAGAGTCAGTCTTAGGAGTTGGGAATATTTTCCTCCTTTGCTTGGGAGTGTTTAAATTTTGCCAGAGAAAAATAGAAAAGTCTGAAAAAAGAAACAGCGATTGCAACTTACCCGGAAGATTTTATATTGGGAGGGGAGCGGAGCTTGACCACGTCCTGTATCCTGCTACTTTCCTGCTTTTGGCAGGCTGTGACGAACTCTTCCTCCGATGTGAGGTTTTCCTCCAGTATCAAAACCTGAAGTGCCTTCTGGAAAGGTGTATTTAATCTCTCTGCCCTGGGCGAATCCCAGTTCTTCTCTGATTGTGCCTGAGAGGTGGTCATGGACCTCCTTTCTGACCACCCTCCGTTTCCCTAGATTTCCCAACTGAAAAAAAAAAAAAATTCCCTTGATTTAGCCCAAAGCTCAATCTAGCTAAAGCTTGTCTCAGGGAGGTTGGTGTGTTGAAAAGCAGGCAGAAGTGTGTGTGTGTGTGGTGGTGGGGATAGAAGACGAGATCTTATTTCCAGCCCCCCTCTTAGCCTCTCGCCTGAAAGCAGCGGTTTGGCAAGATCTGGATGTGGGAGAAGTTAAAAATGTTTCTTATTACTGCCTCTTCCTGCTTGGCTTTTCTCCACCACTCCCAGCTAATAAAGCATTTCCTATTGTGGAGCAGAGATCTATACACACAGTCTCTCTCTCTCTCTCTCTCTCACACACACACACTTTTCCTCCAAAGCCCAGGCAGCCTCCTCTGCCGTTGTTTTCCACGATCCCCCATACAAGCCCTCTTGCTTCACCTTTCCTCTCCCCTCCCCCCCGCTGTGGACTTCATTTTCAGAAGTTGCTTGACTAACAAGAGTTGTCAGACCCATCAAGTGACTGGATGGGCCCTTTAGTTCGTGCTTTGCTTGGCCATGATGTGCTGACTAAGCCACAGATGACTGGAATTACAGACTGAGATGGCTGGATTCACATGGTTAGCCTGAGTGGTAAAATTATATTCTTTTGGGAGCAGCAGTGGCTCCACATTGTGGATCCAACCCAGTAGCCAGAGGACACCCGGAGAACAGCTGACTTCTCCGCCTGCTTAGCACTGGCCCTGTCCTCGGTGTCTTCTGCTTGCATTCTGGTTCTGCCACTTCAGTTTCACATTTTGGCCAGTTTCTGATCCTGACCCAGCTTGAAATCCAAAGTGGGCCACCCCTATCAACTGGCTGGTATCATTGGCCTGGTATCTGTTGTCTCACTCCTTAGAACTGGTACCAGCTGGGGACAGAAATAGCTAAGGAGTTGCAGGCAAGGGTCTGAATTGTTCCATCTTTAGTAAGTTTGCCTCACAAGATGCCGATCACCTGGGCAGGTAACAAGAGTGACATTTATGAAACTGACTGAAATCAGCAGTGTGGGGTTGTTTGTGTGATGGTCCCCTGCCCCTTTTGTGTGTGCATCATCATCATCATCTGCATGTACAAAAAGGTGAGGGTTTGATTGGGCTGTTGTGACCTCCATCTTGACTTTTTGACTCCTTCACCCCATCAGACCCTACTGGTTGAAATTACATGCCAATTTTTTAGGGCATAATCTTCACTGATGACACATAAACATGTATCAGACTGGACTTATGAATCATTAACTTTGTTTACAGGAGACATGGTGGCTATGCTCATGCTCCTCAAGAAACTGCAGTTAGTGCACCTTCAACACATTTTTTATACCCTTACATGTGACTTTTTAAAAGGTTTAAACATCCAGCTTTTCAGATGCTGTTCAGCCTTCAGCTCTTCACCATCTAAGATTCCATTCGCCTTAATGTAGGTGACAGCATCAGCTTTAAAGGTATGCAAGACAACTGACATTTAGGGTTCCAACAACCCAGTCAATTAAAGAGAGTAAACATGGGATTGCCTAGACACTTGCTAACTGCAGTTTCCTGACGCACTTATTAAATCAGAATAATTTTGGCTTGTTATATTTTGTGAATCCAGCCATTGTGATTTGTAGAATATGGTTTATGACTTAGAGATGTGTGAACTCAGACAATGGTGGCTTAGTCCAAAAAGCCAAGGTTAAGAAACTCTGGCATAACACAATGAGTGAACCCAACCAATGTTGGAGCAAAGCTGAGGACAAATATAAGGAAAGAAGTTTTCTATCAGCTTTGTAAGGAATGCTACCGGTTCTCTAATTGTGAGAGTAGATGGTATGTGCTGACAGGATTGGAGCCCAAGTGGGGGAGACAGCACTATGCATACAGCTTGCAAAAGCACAAAAATATATCTATATGTGTATCTATAGGCAAAAAACTTATTTTGTCCCTTGAGAACAAGTTGGCAAGGAAGGTTGAATGCCAGCTGGTAAAAGAAAATGGAACTCCAAAGCCCACAATCGTGGAGAAAAACCAGAATGCCTGGGGTGAGGATATGCTTCACTTAACGTCTTCCTTCTCATTTTGGATTTGTTTAATTTTTCCTCCTAAATTTCATACTGCTGTATGGAGCTCCTTGCCCTATTGCCAAGATTTATTAAAACAATTCTGAAGGTTGATGAAATGTCTCTTGTGACCGTTTTGCTCCATTTGTGTCATTTCTCAGAAGTGAAATTGGAGAGCAGGTACAAAACTGAAAGACATCCTTCACTGCAAGGAGGATGCTAATACCACAGCATCTCTTACCAAGAATTGTAATAAAGCTGTCAAGGAGAAACTCCAGTGACCTGCAATCAAGACATTTTTGGTCATTTGAGCTTTTTAAAGGAGGTTAATTTATTTATACTCTGTGTTAGGACAAGTGATGATCAGTTCCATTATCCTATAACATTGGAAGGTATCTGTGGCCTTGAACATCTTGTACAAAATTAATCCATGCTTAATCCAACATTAATCCATACTTGAAATGAACATTCTGCAATCTGCTGGTTAAACATTTTAGCACTTGAAAATAAATCCATCTGTGTATTATTTCCATGGAAATGTAGACATGTTAGGAATTTTCCCACAGAATTGTATTCCTATCTCATGTAAATTCTGTCATGTCTTCCAGTCCAATGAATGAGCAATGTCAGAGTTTCTTACTGGCAATTACAGGGTGCATTTGTGTGATACTAATATCTGAGTTCCCAAAAGTCCTTCACTTCATGATGATCTTAAAATAATCAGAATCCCACAAAAAGGTAAGACTTTCAGTGAAAAACAAAAATGTGACAGGAGACCCATTCTCCTTCCTGTCTCCCCTTAACTTCCTCTTCCTGCTGAAAAAGCTGAACCTAAATTCAACAATTTCCCTTTTTTTCCCCATAGAAAAGAAGCATCTCTACCTATTATTCAGAAGCCCTGCCAAAAATTTTCTGCATATTTTGTATCAAAGTACTCAGTTCTCAGTCACTTCCTCAAACCTGCTTTGTCCATGTCCAGTCCAGATAATTTCCTCACACATTGAGACTCAAACAAGGTTAAAGCAACAAAAATAATAAAGTCTGACACATTTATTATGGCACAAGTTCCACCACCTGCTATATATAGTCTATGTAAGTTATAAGTTTGTGAGTTTTCTAAAAATAATTTTTATTGAAAAAATTTAGATAGATAAAATATAAACATGAAAATTCGTAAAGAAAAGTTACAGAATGAAAAAAAAGATAAATGAAAAATAAGAAAATAATACAGTTAAAGAAAGAAAAGAAAAAGATAATTAAGAAGCAACTTCTGATCTTTGCAGCAGTTACAAATAAAGTTATTATATCTCCTCCCTCTTCAAATTACATTACAGAGACCCCTTCTGCCCCACATTCAACTTCTTTTTCAATCAGCAAATCTACAAACCATTTCATTTTTTCCATTTTCAGCAAAAAGTCCATAAAAAGTTTTCAATCTTTTATAAAAATACTTACTGTTTTATCCCTGACCAAACAGGTCAGTTTTGCCATTTCTGCTAATTTTGTCATCTTTACAATCCATTCCTCCACCGTGGATATTTCAGTATTTCTCCATCATTGTGCATATAATAATCTTCCTGAAGTTACCAAATATAAAATCAATCTTCCATAAGTTTTTTCTAAATGATTATCCATAAGTCCCAATAAGGAAAGTTCTGGTTTCATCTCAATATTTATCTTTAAAATTCTTTGTATCAAAATATGTATTGGTATCCAATTTTTTGTTTGTTTGTTTGCTTTTTCACAAGTTCACCATGCATTGGTAAAATGTCCATGTTTTTCATATTTCCAGCATTGACTAGAAGTACCTTTATATATCTTAGATAATTTCTCTGGTGTCATATACCTTCAGTACATCATTTTATAAAAATTTTCTCTTAAATTATAAGTGAATTTCAATCCTTTTACCTACATCCTCTCCCATTGATCCATCTGTATGTTATAACCAAAATCCTTAGCCCATTTTATCCTGCAATCTTTAACTTGTTCTTCTTCCATTTCAAATCTCAACAAAAGTTGATACATTTTTGCAATCACATGTTCATCATTTCTACACAGCTCAGTTTCAAATTTCATCTTACATTGTTCAATTCCAATTATCTTTTTATCTATATTAAATCTTTTTCTTAATTGTGCATATGAAAACTATTGAAATCCCTCTGCAGTCAGTTGTTCTCTTGACTTCATCTTAAGTTCTCAATGTTCCTGTACTAACAAATTTTGATATGTTAACTGTTTCTCTTTGCCTGCTGTTTCTTTTCTATAAAATGCTTCTTGTGCTAAGACCAATAAAGGTATTTTTGGGCACAGCCTGGGCTTGTATTTATTCCATATTCTTAATATGGCACTTCTCACATGATTTTTAAAATCTCTATTAACTTTAACTTTACCATAAAAAGCCATGCCAACCAAACCTCAGGTTATGTTTTTCTAATTCTAACATTCTCTTGTTTCTCAGCAACACCCACTCTTTCATCTAAGTTTGTCAGCTTTTAAGACTTATTGATTTTGTTGCAACAAGAAAACATGGGTAACCTTTGAAATTATTACAAGGCTGGAATCTTTACATGCTCTGTTCAGCTCTCTAAGTTCTAGGCAAAGTTTATTCTTCACCTTCTCAGCTGAGTCATCATCCATCCTCAGTCTGCAATAGATCCTTCAATCTTCTCCACTTAAATTACATCTGTAGGAATCTATTCCTAATCATGATATTGCCAAAAAGATGAAATGAGCATTGTGACATCACAATGTGAGCTCTGCCGTTTCATACTTGTGTCAAGACATCACATGCAACTACATAAGGAGTGGAGTTTGCATTGCAACCTCCTGATTCACATTTCAGCACTTGCCTCCGCTTGCCCGCTCCTGCTATGGGCACCTATGATTTATATCCCAAACAAATTGAATTGTATATACTGTAAGTTAAAAGGAATTTTTAAGCATTGCATGGAATGGAATATCTACATTTCAGATATAGTTTCTTGGCATTTTAATAAATGGTATCCTTCCAGCTTCTAGATATGCCTTTAGTCTATTCTGTTTCAGATACTTCTTATAAACTTAGGTTCAAATGTAGCTTCTTCTTATGGCTTAGTGCTTTGAGGCTAGTCTAAAAGTATATATAATCTGGTATAGTGTACATTATGTGCTATGCTAGCTATTCATAGTGGTGATTGTGACTGCCCTGGCATAAAGTTTATTAGGCTCTCCAAGCTATAATATTTACATAAATTTAATATTTATCCTTTCATTTTTCCAAAGAGCTTAAGAAATGCCCCTTTATTTCTCATAAGAACCTTGGCTGAGATAAAGTGATTAACTAAGATCATTCAATGAGCTTCATAGCTGACTGAACATTTGAGGCTATTTCCCACTGTTTTAAATCCAGTAATGTAAATGTGTATGTATGTATCAATTTTGTGTTTCAGCATAATCCCATAACAGCTTCCCAGCAGTTAATAACACGTCATAAACACAACAATTAAAAGGCATAAAAGCTTATAAATAACAGCAACAATATAACCAATCAAGTTAAGAGTACCCACTTACAAACAATTCTGTCTTCATCAGCTTCTAGAATATTGTCAGGGTTGACCTGGCTTTTGTGAGGAGGCTATTCCACAGACCATAATCCAAAACACTACTTCCTACTCCCCGCCCCCATTACTTTAAAAAGTGATGGACCAGTAGTAACCTCTTCTGTGAAGACCATACTGGTGGATTGATTCCACTTGGAAGAGGTGGCCCTGAAGGTATCTGGGAGCCAAGCTAAGCAGGGCTTGATAGGTTAAAACTATCACTTAGAAATGCACCCAGAAACAAATTGGAAGCCAACCCAGGGCCTACAGCAAGGTGTTATGTGCCTGCAGAAGCTCTTACCCACCACAAAGGCTGCTGCATTTTATACCAATTGCTGTTTCTGAGTGATCTTCAAAGGCAGACCTATGTAAAGCACATTGCAGTGGCCTAACAGTGGTAATGGTGGCATGTGTTGCTCTCATCAGAACCTCTACTCTACTTTAATGGGGACACCAGCTGAAGCTGGGCAATGCTCCCTTGATCATAACCTTATCCTGCCCATTTCAAATCATAGAACAGCTCTTTCAGGTATAGTATCACCCCATATAGAATTAAAACTGGAACTGACAAAGAACTGGACAGGAGGCAGCATCTTGCAAGGGTTCTGCTTCAGCCTGTTTTGTTCCATCCATATTCCAATAGCCTGTAGACACCAGATCAAGACTTCCACAGTATGTCTGGCTCAACCCAGGATGGAGATGTTAATACTGATGATGCCTCACCCCAAATTCTCCTAGCAGTTTTATGGAGATGTTAAAGAGCAGAGGGAAGAGGACTGAGCTTTCGTCCCCTACTATCACCAATTGGAACTGCCCACTCAAGAAGGAATGGGACCACTATAAAACAGTGCCTCCAATCCTCACAGGTAGTCAAGGATACAATGGTTTATTGTACTGAATGCTGCTGAGATGTCCAATAGTACCAGGAGAGGTGCACTGCCCCCATCCAGGTCCCAATTAAGGTCATGAACCAGAGTCAGTAGTGCTGTCTTCATCCTATGTTCAGAGGTGAATCCCATGGAAAAGGATCTAGATAATCCACTTGTTCTATGGAACTCTGCAACTGAAGCCCTACCACCTTCCCCAGAAAATTATGATTGGAGACAAGACAATAATTGTCCAATATAACTGGATCCTGGGAAGACCTCTTCAGGACAGGGAACACCAGCACTGATCACCTCATGGACCCAGCCAACATTCCCAGCTCCAGCCTCCCAAAGAAGCTGGGAAGGGATCCAAGCTACAGATAGCTGAGTTTATGCTGAAATACAATTTATTCACTTCATTGGACTCTACAGGCCAAAAGACTTTACATGACTTTACTGGATGCTTATGCATGCACATGCCTTTACCAGAAGCTTCCCCAATCATCTCTCCAGATTCTGCCAATGGAGAGTCAAGACTTCAGTGAATGTGAACAATTTTATCAGCAAATGTGCAGGATAGCAGGCTGCAGGGAGACTGCAGCTCAGCCATGCACTAAGGGAAGAGAAATACTGATGCTTCTCCACCCTTATGGCCATGATGTAGGTTTGAATATGAGCTCTTACCTGATTCAGATTCAGTGTTCTTCCTCTATCCTGCAGTGCTTTAGGCATCACTTCTTTTGCTTCATCTTCCAGAGGTCTTCGATCAGCCAAGGTGGTCCCTGGGTTCGGCTGACAGAGATTTCAAAAGGAACCACATCAGACTCCTGGGTCACCTCCTGAGGCCAAAGATCCACCAGGTGCCGTGCTTTCCCTCTTAAAAGTTGCCTTTTCTCTCATGTTTGGGATTAAATGTAATAGCATGACCAGGACTAATATTAAATAGTGATGGTTGAAGGAGATGAGCCAGGACTGTTAGGTCAGCAGTTATGTGCAAGATTTTTTTTTTCTCCCTGCTCCTAGCATTTTGATTAAAGCTGGCCATTAGAATTACTTCTTACTCAAGTACAGTGTTTCTCAACCTTGGGAACTTTAAGATGTGTGGACTTCAACTCCCAGAATTCCCCAGCCAGCCACACATCTTAAAGTTCCCAAGGTTGAGAAACACTGCTCTAGTATAATGATCAGTGTGATTTACAAACATGATATATATACTATTCTTAACACTAAATAAACTATATATTTTGTATCACCGGTATTTGTGTCTGAGTGTAGAGAGTGGGAATCACACTTTTTAAAGTTCCTTTCAGAAGTTTAAAGATAGCATGTTAAGTTTAGTAGTCATTTTGCATAAGCTATTTATAACTTTATTAGAATGGGGAAAGAAAACAGCTGAAATGCAATTCCTCCTCTGAAATTTCCTGTGGTGTAAAGATGCAGCGCTAGAGCTTTCTAAAACATTGTAAAATTACTTTGGCATATATTGTCGCACCTTTTTCTTTTTCAAATCTGTAGGTCATTACCTATTATCTGAGTTTATCAGAAACTGCAAGCTTTAAGAGCTGTTCCTTATCTTGGCCGGGGGTGATTTCAGTTCCTTGGATGGGAAAGCAGAGTCTCTGCATCTCTTGAACTGGAAATAAACACTTCTGATCTGATAACAGCAGGTCTGTTGCTACGCAGGCAGGAAAAGGAAATCTCCTCCTTGCAGGAAATGTGTCTTGGAATACCTTTCTCTAATCAGGCCAGCCATCTTTTTTCCTTTTTGGAAATCTCAGTTGCCCACCCATCCATGGTACAGCAGGCAGCCCCAGATTATTTCTCAATCAATCTTTCATCGATGCTTCCCTTGAAAGTAGAAATGTATTTTTCAGCAGGAACTCATGACATCTGTAGTTTTTCTTCAGAGAATGAAGTTGCTGTGAAAGAGTTCTTTTTTTATTAACTGAATTCTCAGCACTCAAAAAGCCACATGATCGAGCTGGCACAATGTTTTATTTCCTGATACGGTGGTTTGTCAGCACCCAGCTCCTCAAACAGTACTCATCACATGAAGCGCTCTCTCCATCTGAAATTTCAGCAACAAGAAAACTTTATCTGCTGAATTGCCACCTGCCAAGAGAGAAGAGGAGCCTGGCACTAAGACTAAAGAGAAAATCAGGTCTAGATATCACGTGGACTTTCTTTGGGTTACAAGGTGAGGCCTAAATTAGAAAGACTAATGTAACCTGCTTAATGACTAATGCAATAAATATATATAATTACTAATGCAATTAGTCTTAAAGTTCCCAAGGTTGAGAAATACTGCTCTAGTATAATGATCAATGTGATTTACAAACATCACATATATACTATTCTTAACACTAAGATATAAATACTGGTTAGTCTTATTATCATTGCTGAACACATAGGAATAACTGAGCCATGCTCTTAACAATATTTCAGAAATGGTTTGCCCTTGCCTCCTTCCTAGGGCTGAGAGATGGGGACTGGCCCAAGATCACCCAGCTGGCTTTGTGCCTAAGCCTAGAACTCACAATCTCCTGGTTTCTAGCCCGGTGCCTTAACCCCTACACCAAATTGACTCTCTTAAATGCATTTACTAGAGTAGAAAATCCTACTGAATTTAGCAGGACCTATTGCTATGTAAACAGGCTTACAGCCATTCTGCACAAGCCCTCTAAAACAGTTGACTTAGTTTTTTTCTAAAGTATAATTGGGATTGTCTGTTCAACATCCTGAGAGGCTCTTGGTTTCCCAGATGATGTCATATGATATGCATATTACTGCTTGAGATTATACTCTCATAGACTTTTTTTTTGTTCTCTCTCTCTTTCATTGCAAGCCTGGGCCAAACCAATTTGGTAAATATGTTGAAGCATAGAATTTATTATCTTTTAAAATATCCACCAGCTGCTTCTCTTTTGGTTACTGTAGTGCAAATTTCTGCTGGGAAAAATTGTCCTTGCATTGTGATGCAAATAGAAAAGTTGGTTTGTTTGGTAAATCTTTGCTAAATGTTTCAAATAATATGTCTTCCAGGATAGTTTGCAGAAGAATCTATTTAAAAAATCTAAAAGCATCAAAATCATTAGCAAAAGAAGTCTTCAGGGCAGGATTAAAAGTTATTTTCAAAGCTTGGAAAAAAATTTCAGTCTGATATCAGAAAGTCAACCACATGTCAAGAACATTCTTTAGATGTAGAGTCCCCACTGAGGAAAGCTCTCCTTCTCTAGTTGTAACTAATATCTCACAAAAGCAGCACCCAAATAAGAGCCTCCATTAATGATCTTGTGGTACAGGCAGGAGGTAGATACAGGCAATCCTTCAGGTACCTCTGTTCCAAGATGTGAAGCGCTTATAGAGCTAGCATTGGTACTTCAACTATGCCCAGAAAGAGATCAAGAATCAGTGCAGCCATTTAAGGGCTGAGTGAGGGACAAGGAAAGCAAATTGGACTTTATCGATGGAATCTGGTAGGGGAATTTAAAGGAAAATCCTAGAAAAAGAACCTCCTAAATCAATAGTTGTACTCAGCAGAGCCTGAAGGAACAAAAATAAATAATAACCTCCAATGGTGGTATTTTAGACGCCAAAATGAAAATGGGCATGAGTCTACAATCATGATTTGCACTGCTTGTGGCATGGTTATGTTCCTGCCTGAAAACTTGATACACCCTTTTTCTTGAAGCAGTAATGACGGCTTAAAAACAAAACAAAAGAGGACTGCAGTGGCAAGTGGCCGTACTTCGCCTTAAACTAGAGGGTAAACATGTACTGAATCAAAGACATAGTGAATCAAAGGAGCTGGCAGAGGAAGCAAGTCTCCATAGGGAAGATGGTTGGGGTTCTGAAATGTTAGTAATAGAAGATCCCACACAGCGTTCAGCTAGTTTTAGCGGTTTATTTAGCAGAGTAAAAGGCAAACTTGCACAAAGGCTTAACTAAGTTCAGTTCAAAACAAACACTCTCTACACATTAGTTAAAGAGAAATAAAAGATAGCTCTCGGTTTAATTTGCAGATCTTCATACAATGCAGTTTCATGGTAGAAATGGTCCTGTACGTGTGAGTAATAAGTTCAGACGAAACCTACATGCTTCTGAATGCAGGCAACCTGCATGGAGGCAAGAAAGCCACAAGGAGGAGGGAGGATTCCCTCATACCTGTGCTGGGCCATGAGGTGAAGAGAAAAAAAGAAGGCAGGTGAGGGAAACAGGAAACAAAAAGGCGGGCTCCAAGCCCCTCCCACACAATGCAGCACAGCTAGGCCACAGCGGAGTCGACCCTCCCTTTGTGCTTGCGTGAGACAGGCTTGGTTGAAACCCCATATTTTCCAACACCCCTTCTTTTCAACCTTGCATGTCTCCATGTCCCACAATATTTAATTTTTCTTAGTTCCTGATCATTGGTTCTTGACAACGGCTTCGTGAAGATGTCCGCTGTCATGTTTCCTGTGGGACAGTAGTCTAGTTTGATTAACCCTTGTTGTTGCAACTCCCTCACATGATACTTTACATCAATGTGCTTAAATCTCCCACCTAATTTCTATGACTGTGATAGTCTGATGTAACTCTGATTGTCTTCAAAGATTTGTATAGGAGTTGGTTCGTCTATACCCATGTCAGCAAGCAATAATCTAAGCCACACAGTCTCATTACATGCGTCTGTTGCTGCCACATACTCTGCTTCTGCAGAGGACTCTGCTATTGTGCTTTGCTTGTGACTTCCCTAGCTTACTGTTCCACCCCCATAGAAGAATACATAGCCACTAGTGGACTTGCGGTCAGCAACGTTTTCTGCCCAGTCTGCATCTGTAAATCCCACTAGTCTAGGATTCTCAGTTGCTGGCAGTTTTAGTTTTAGGTGCATGGTCCCCTTTAGGTACCTTCCCACCCTCTTGACACCAATCCACTCTCTCTGTGTGGATGTGCTTGTCTTTCTGCATAGAATGCCCACTGCAGCTGCAATATCTGGTCTAGTGGTGGTGGCTAGATACAATTTTCCTATGGCACTTCTATATTCATTGTTCTCTGGTAGGAGATCACTGGGTTCTTGTTGCTTGTGGAAAGCCGTCTCCATCGGTATAGGTGCAGGATTGGCATTTTGCAATCCCAAGCTTTCCAACAGTTCTAGAATCTTTTTGTTCTGGCTTAGAAGAAAGCTCCCATTTTCTTCTCTCTCGATCTGTATTCCTAAGTAGTAGCTGGCATTGCCCAGATGCTTCACTTCTACTTCTCTATTTAGTTGAGAAACAATATCATTAAAGTCCCTCTTGAATTGTGGCAAATCATTAAATCATCCACATAACAAAGTATATACACATCCCTCCCATTTCTGTGTCTTGTGTATAGGCAGGGATCAGCTTTTCCTTGAACGAAACCCTGGTCAAGAAGTATTTGGTTTAACTTCTTGTTCCATGCTCTGGCCGCCTGCTTCAGGCCATAAATCCCCTTCTGAAGCTTGCAAACAAGATGCTTGGTATTGGGATTAGTGAAGCCTGGGGGCTGTGTCATATAAAGTTCTTCTTCTATTTCCCCATGTAAAAATGCAGTTTTAACATCTAAGTGTTCGACGTCCATGTTCCTGGATGCTGCTAGACTTAGAAGCATTCTAATTGTGGTGTGTTTCACAACAGGAGCAAAACATTCATCATAGTCCTGTCTATATTTCTGTGAGTAGTTTTTTGCTACCAATCTGGCCTTGTACCTTTGTACAGTACTTCGTCATTCTCGTCTTGTTTTGCCTTGAACACCCACTTACAACCTATGGCCTTCTTGCCTTTTGGTAATTTAGTTAAAGTCCATGTTTTGATTTGTACAGAGCATCTAGCGCCTCCTGTGCTGCCCTTTTCCACTTACTTGCCTCATCTGCTGGCATTTGCAGCACCTCATTCCACGATGCGGGTTCGCTTGGTAGTGACAACCTTGTGAGGTAGTTAAGTCTGTCAGCTGGAATTCCTTTGTTGGGTCATGATGAGCGTCTCAGAGCAGGTTCAGGGGTGACGACTGGTGGTTCACCCTCTTCTGCATCCTCGGCCTCATCATCTGTCTCTGGTGGAATCTCTTCCTGGACTTCCATCTCCCTCTGGGTTGGTATTGTTGTGTCTTCTGGTGTCAGGCTGAACATCTCAGGCTGGTAACTGCTGCTGCTGGTTTCTCCACAGTCATTATCCACCTGAGTGTGGCAGCCTCTCTCCCTCTCATCAAAGTATACCACTCTGCATACGCTTACTCTTCCCGTCTTTGGGTTCAGGATTCTGTATCTCTTGCTTCCTGGAGCATAGCCAATCATGACCCCTTCTTCAGCTCTAGGGTCTAGTTTGGATCTCCTTTCTTTTGGTACGTGGGTATAGGCCTTAGATCCAAACACTCTTAAAAGTTTGACACTTGGTTTTCGCCCATGCCAAAGCTCAAAAGGCGTTACCTTATTGGCTCTGGTTGGCAATCTATTTTGCAAGTATGTAGCTGTGATAATGGCATCTGCCCAGTATTTGTCAGGTAGATCTGCCTCTAACAGCATACACCTTACCATGTCCATCAATTATCTGTTCTTTCGTTCTGCAACTCCATTACTCTCTGGCGTGTAAGGAGTAGTTAATCTGTATTCTGTGCCTAGTTGTGTTAGGTATATCTGCATGGTGTTAGAAATGAACTCACCGCCTCTGTCGCTTTGAAGGGCTTGAGGGGTCCGACTGAATTTGTTCCTCACCATAGCAACGTATGTCTTCAGCATATCCCCAGTTTGGGATTTTTCCTTCATCAGGTAGGTTACACAATACCTGGAAAAATCATCTATAAAACATATTATGTATTTGTTTCCACCTGCTGACGCTTGAAGAGATCCACATAAATCAGCGTGGATAAGTTCAAGTGGTTTAGTTGCACGCCTTTCCCTTTGTTTAGGTATGGCAGGCCTTGTTGCCTTTCCTCTGATGCATGCTGCACTCTTTGACTGGTATTTTTCATGATTGCTTAGTTCAAGGTCTCTTACCATATTTTCCTTCTTCATTCTAAAAATTGCATCAAAGTCCCTGTGTGCAAACTGCTTGTGCCAGATAGTGGTGCTGATGTCCTCTTTTCTCTGCTGCTGCTGGCAGGTGAGGCTGACATCTGGTGGTGGCTGTTCACAGTTCACCTGGTACACTCCATTTTTCTCAAAGCCTGTAACATAAATCTGCCCACCACTGGTTACTTCACATGTTCTATTGGCTTTAAACATTACACTGAAACCTTTTCTGTTTAATGATCGCACACTCAGCAAATTGGTAGTCAATCGTGGTACATAATATGCATCTGTCACTATGAGGTCTTTGTATTTTTCTCCATTAAAACATCTCAAGGGTATTTTGCCTTTTCCTCTTATTGAGATGGAATTCCCATCAGCAAGAGCAACGTTCCCTTGTGGCTCTTCATTCAGTTCACTAAAGTTATCTTTGTTCCCACAAAGATGTTGGCTTGCACCTGAATCTAGATCCATCGTTTTTTGGTTTCATCAGAATCAGCTCCAAGAGCATTTTCTGCTCTGAAGACTATGCAGAGCTAACTTTTCCTTGGAATGCCTTCCTTTTGAAAGATCCCTTTTGTCTCTGCTTCTACAAAATCTAGCTCTGTGCCCTGGCTTGTTGCAGGAATGACAAACAATGGGTTTATTGTTGTGCTGATGAGCAATCAATGGCTTCTGCTCACGTTTCCCTTTTTCTGCCAGGTAACCCATGTCTTTTGTTGACTTTTTATGGAAATACAAATAGTTTTTCTGTCTCCTTGCTTCACTTCTAATTGCTTCAAACAATTGAGACAAATTCATCCCTTGTAAATTCTGTGCTGCTACGAAAGGGTAATATTTGTCAGGTAATGGGCTTAGTAGAAAAGCCATTTTTAGTCTTTCATTCATGAGATTTTGAATTGTGCTCAGCCTTTCAAAGATAGACTGCATTCTCAGTAAATGCTCTTAATATCCTCATCTTCTAAAAGATTAGATGCAATCAGTTCCCTCAGTAATGAAAGTCTTCTGATCATCATTTTCTAAGTATAATGTCCTCAGGCTCTCAATCATTTCTTTGGCAGTGGGAAGATCTTTTATTTCTGCCAGTCTGTGATCAGGTAGTGAACTAGAAATTAAAATCATGGCCCTTTTGTTCTTCTGTTCCCATAATCTCTTGGCTTCCTCAGAATCCCCTGGTTGTGGTTGAGGGGAATCTAAACAATCTAGGCTGTCCCGAAAGTCCAGTTGTAGCCTTAGTCTGTATAGCCAAGCTGAAAAATTATCTTCATTCAACTTTGGGATGGGGGGAAGCTCCTCCTCTCTCTCCATTGTTAAAAGGAGAGAGAGAAAAAAAATCTGAACTGAACTGAGCCTTTTTAAAATGTGCAAGGAGTTTCTAGGCTGTAAGACCAAAGAAACCTCCTGGGCTGATACACTGGGCCTGTAACCCAATGTTGGGGTTCTGAAATGTTAGTAACAGAAGATCCCACATGGCACTCAGCTAGTTTTAGTGGCTTATTTAGCAGAGTAAAAGCGTTCAAACTTGCACAAAGGCTTAACTAAGTTCAGTTCACAACAAACACTCTATACACATTAGTTAAAGAGAAATAAAAGATAGCTCACGGTTTAATTTGCAGATCTTCATACAATGCAGTTTCATGGCAGAAACGGTCCTGTGCGTGTGAGTAATAAGTTCAGACAAAACCTACCTGCTTCTGAATGTAGGCAACCTGCATGGAGGTAAGAAAGCCACGAGGAGGATGAAGGATTCCCTCATACCTCGTGCTGGGCCATGAGGAGAAGAGAAGGAAAATGTGGGAAACAGGAAAAAAGGCGGGCTCCAAGCCCCTCCCACACAATGCAGCACAGCTAGGCTGCAGTGGAGCCTCCCTTCCCTTTGAGACAGGCTTGGTTGAAACCCCATATTTTCCAACAAAGACAACATCCATAATTTAAGCAATGAAGGAAAACAATACTATTATTGGTGAAACTAATTCATATTGAAGAGAATGAAGGACTGTGAATGTTTAGGCTTGAGAACAGAAGACTGAAGGAGGATATGATAGTACTCTTCAAATACCTGAAAGGATGTCACAGAACAGAAGGCCAAAATCTGTTTTCTAACTGTACAACTTCGTTGTTCTCTTACTGATATTATATCTTTGCATAAATCGTTTTTTCTTTTTCTCCCTCTTTTGCTTGTTTTGCTCTCTCTCTTAAAAAAAAATAATAACGTATTTTTAAAAAATCTGTTTTCTCTCATTCCAGAATGCAGGCCATGAAACAATGGATTTAAATCACAGGCAGGCAGATTCCAATTTAATGTTCAAAAAGCATTCCTACCAATGAAAGCCTTTTGCCGGTGGAACCAATCACTTTGGGCTCTGCAGTGGTCTGGATTCATAGGGGAAAAGGAGATTTATCTGGGTATGTGGGTTTGCTCATGTTGCACTTGTCAGCAAGTCCTTAAAGATGTATGAATGATTTAAGGAGGTGATGACAAGTGCTGCCCTTGTGCCCAGATACATTCTGAATCACTTTTCCCCCTTTAAATTTGGGTCATTGCACAGCCCATCCAGAATGATGATGGGCACTCCTTCACTGGATATATTCAAGCAGAGGCCATGTGTCAGGGATGTTTTAATTTGGATTCCTGCTCTGAATAGCCCTAACCCTTCCAATTTTATCGTGTTATGATTCTGCTGTAAATTTTGTACATTACTGCCACCCTTTCAACCAGAACCTAAAGAAACATATGTAGATGATTTCAACTAGTGCCAAGAAATACATAAGCAGCAACTATAAGGAGGAATCTTCTAACTCAAGTTACAGGAGACCTTTGCATAATGGGACTTGCTCCTGAGTAAGCCTAATAGAGGGTCTTGGCCATGACAGTAGGATCCTGGATAATATTTAGTTTAATCTAGTGCCATATGGGACTATTGTTTTAATTGCAGTTCTAAGGGACTATGGAAAAAGCAGTGCGAAAGTACCTAGCAGTATATGAACATTGTTTTAAGGTTGCAATTTGTGAAATGTTTTTTTAACTCTCTCATTCTAGTTTTAATAGTGACAGAACTATCTGTGAGTTACAACCGTACTAAAGACTTTCTCATTTAGCAGCCAAATGAAGCATCCGCGTCAACTCCTACACATAAGTTCTTGAGAAAAACAAATGTCAGTTGGATGTTGTGAAAATATTATTGGAAAGTTGACATAGGACAGGAAGGGGGGATTTTATGATATATTCTAATGAAATATTACTTAGATTTTAGAAATATGATTTATCCAGTGTTAGGCTTGTAACCTGCCATGATCTGAATCTCCCCCATCCCCCATTGTTTGGGGTAGGATTGTGAAATTTTGGCACAACAAATCAGCCAGCGGGAAGAACAGGCTCCTTTGAATATTTTAGGAAAAAGAAAAATACACAGAAGGCAGATTTTGCTTTTGTTTCAGGGTAGGAGATTAAGAGAGACATAATACTTTTAATGGATGTATTCGTGGGAAATGAAACATCCTGGAAATTGTGACTTGATTCAAAGAACAGGGCTTGTAGTCGTTCAATAAGAGTTTGTGGCTCGTTAAGTTTATCCATACAATCTTCTTGCCCTGGTACAAAGATGTATTCCTGAGGATATGTCTTCACAATGGAGCCTCCATGTCATAGGCAGCCCACTGCTGAGGCAGACTGAAGCTGGTCTAAGCTGGTCCAACAGTTTCCTGGGAAAGCAGAAAAAATCACCCCATGCAGATATTCCAGGTTGCATGAAGGAAGAGCCTTTGGAAGTTGGCAACCTACTGGGCTGCAGTTGGCTCATGGCAAGGCCACCCCATCTCATCTAACCATTGGGCTCTGGGTCTCCATGGCCCTTTGTGTTTTGGCTGTCAGAAAAAGCAGAATTTTGTTCAGCCACCACTTCCTCCAACTTTCTGTGGTGTTGTCAAGGGAATATCGACCTCATGGAAGACTGAATGCAGGTTTTCCATGAGGCAGCTATTCCTCTTGATAAGCAAATAAAGAAAGTATGCAAAGGATTCCCTTGTATTTTCCCTTTGCAAGACAGAAGGGATTTAAGGACAAGTCAACTTTCTGCAAAAATGGACTTCTGCTGCCAAGGGGGGAAGAGAAGGAAAAGAGCATGGAGGAAAGAAGATTCTCCTCCCTCTTTTCTCCTTCTCCACCCAGATAAATATGAAAAAAAAGTCATACATACTTGCACCTAACCCTTTATTCTGCCTTCTATTTATTTTAAATAAAATCAAAGGGTTCTTCAGGGAGAAAGAAAACCTTGGATGATAAAGGAAAGTTGTAGTGGAGGGAAAGAGGGCAAAGCAAAGGATGACAGGAATCTTTTCAAGGGAGAATGAAAGTGAGGGGAGGGGAAGGCTTGGGAAGAGGACCATTGGTCTCCTGAAAACAAGCCATGTTACTTTCTGTGATGGCAGCGACACTGCTGGCCTCATTCCTGAGGCAATGTAAAAGCTAGGCTGGGTGGTGACCATAGTTTTCAAAATGATACACTTCAAGGGTGGGAGAAAACATATCACAATGTGTGGATGAGCCCTTAGTAACTATCTGCAGTTCAGGGCCCTGGGCTCAGAATAAGGCGACAAGCATAGTAAGATGGTTCCTTAACCTGTTTTTTTTGTAGATGCACGGATTTCAACTCCATCACTGACAGTCAGTATGGTCAAAGGCCATGCAAGCCCAGCGATGGGACCGAAGTCCCAACATATCCAGCGGGCACCAGATTGAGCTGCAGAATGTTTGGAATTTGAAGGCAAAAGGATGTTTCAGAGCACACAGGGACCTAGCGTAGCATCTGCCTGCAACTGTTTAAAGCAGCCACTCCTTTTCCCAAGATTCAGCAGCTGCCTTTCGCAGCAGCAGCAGCAGCAGCAGCAGCAGCAGCAGCAGCAGCAGCAGCAGCTGCAGTACAGTCCCAGGAAAATACATGTTTCTATTTGTCAGGAGTGTATTCCACACCTTGGGACTCTTTTACCTCCTTCCCATCTTACTGTATTGCGTGGGAATACAGACCAGGCTCAAATTGGGAGAAAGGTATTTGTAGACAAAAGGCACAGTATATCCAGATTTCATAGAAACATAACTGGAAGTTAATCCAAGTAATCCCATTGGGCCTAAAGCAAATTTGTCACAGATTTTGTAATCAGAATTCATAAACATGGGATTGTATTCAGATGAATAAGGGTAGATGGAAGAGAGGCCAAATATTCAAGACTTGAGTGCCAGAATGGGTATGGTTCCTCAGATGTAGCTATTACCTCTAACTGAGTACTACAGGTAGTCCTCAGTTAACAACAGTAATTGGGACCGGGAACTCCATTGCTAAACAACACAGTCATAAAGCACAATGTCACATGACCATGCTGATTTACAATGGCAATTCCAGCAGTTTCAGTTGCGGTCATTAGGCGAATCCGGCACGTTCATTAGGCGTGACATCATGTGATTGCCATTTGTGACCTCCTGCTAGCTTCCCCGTTGACTTTGCTTGTTGGAAGCTGGGAGTGAAGGTTGCAAATGGCAATCACGTGACCATGGGATGCTGCAACCAGTGTAATTGCTAGCTGGTTGCCGAGCGCCTGAATTGTGATTATGTGAACGCAGGGACACTGCAACGGCCGCAACTTCGAGGACCAGCTGTAAGTCTCATTCAGTGCCATCGTAACTTCGAATGGTCACTGAACAAATGGCCATTAAGCAAGGACTACCTGTAATGCTGAGATGGTAGAGGGGATCAATCTGTTTGATTTGGGTTGGGGCTCAGACAGCGTGCTCTGTATCCTCTGAATACACTTCTAATATTGATCCTGAGGAAAGAAAAACAGCATCTGAGGCATCAGTGAGGAGAGAGAAGCGTGTCTTCCCTTTCTTTTACACTACATTTGCTGTTTAAGGATACTGAAAACTCCTTTTTGACATGTGGGAAGACACCTGCTCAAAACATGTCTGGGTCGCTGTCCCATGTAGGCCGAACCCATAACACTCAATGAATGAAACTTCCTAGCATCTCTCAGTAAGCCCTATCCTTGGCTTTCCCTGTTTTTCCCCTTCCCCACCAGACGCTGAAGGCAAATGAGGACAGCGTGTACTGAGCAGATATTTCCCGCATCCATGTGCAGCACGCCCCCATCCCATATGCAGACTTTTCTGGAGAAGGCAGATAAGAAAAAAAACAGCACAGGGAATGGAGATGAAATAATAATGAGGTGCTCTCCCGAGATCCCATTTCTGTACTAGATGACTCTACCCTGACTCTGAAGATTAAAGGTTTGCAACCTGAGGCTCAAAATATAAAGATTATACAAAAATGGTTCTCCTTTTGCTTTCATGACAAACTACATCAACAGTTTGAAGCACGATTGCTTATTCCACTCATGTTTTACATTGTAATTGGTTCTTTGAAGTATTTGTTTTTCATTTATGCTGTGCAAGTGTCTGTAACTTTTGGACTGGGCAACTATCTTATTTTAAACTCATTCTCCAATACCACGCTGCATCTACCTTAGTACAGTCACATATGTCCTGATTTCATATTCTGATTTGCAGGGAGTTTTTTAACCAGGATTTCTCACCTCAGTTGTCAGAGGAAATAGTTTAGGAAACTAGGACACCTTGGCTGAAATCTGGCTTCTAAAGAGAAAAGAGAAGCATAGGGAAGAGGCAGTAAATCAATTTATTCCTTAGCTGATAAATCATGGCTTATTAGAGCAAAACTGACATTTGAGGTGGCCCATGATCTACAACAGCCATGTTCTATTTTTTTCTTTACCCTCAGTGACTCCATTTTTCTCATTCTAGACATTTTCCTGTAAAATGGACAATTCCTTAATTGTTTGTGCTGCAAATATAGAGGCATTAGAACCATCAAGTTCCTAATCCTGCTAGGATTCTGCTAAATCTCCATGACTAGGAAATTATCTGTAGGCTTCACTCCTACAGAAGCTCTTTTCGTTCTACTGAAACAATGCTGCCATCAGCTTCAAGGGAATTAAAATGGTAGTTCTACTCTGTACTTTATCCACCTGTCCATCTATCCATCTGCTTCACATTATTGCCTTTTGGGTAATCAACATTATGCAAAGTACAGAAAAAAGAGTAAGAATTAGTAAGCAAAAGAAATTAGAGGCAGGAGATAACTGGAAAGAAAAAAAATCTAGCAATATCTAATCTGTGCCTTTCACTGTACCTCTCCATACTTTCAAAGCACTCTTGCTTCTCTCATGTTCCCGTAACTCTTCATATATTGCCTCTTGTTTTACTTAGCTCTCTCTTTGTCAGAGTCTCAACATCTCCGCCCAATCATGATTTTCTTGGTCTTCCTCTCATCCCATTCACTCTTCCTTCATATATTTGTTCTGGAATCACTCATTCATTCTCCCCATATGACCAGCTCAATCCAATGTACTTTGTTCATACTGGTCACTCATGTTTGTATTTAAGCCACATTCATTCTTGACCCTAATTCTTGTTTTACCCCACACATTTCTTAAATACCTTGTTCTCACAACATTCAACTTAATTTTATGTTTCTTCTAACATACCCCAAATCTTATTTGCATATAACAAAGTGGGATTTCTGTATTTTTTCTCCATCCATTTTCTAATCTTTAGAAAACCCTCCAACAAGGCAAACACATTTTTACTTGTTCTTGTTTATTGTCATTTATGTATAACACACAGTTGTTCACTTCAGTGTCTGTGTCAGACACAATTATCTTGGTCTTTGATACATTAATTCATACTCTGCATTGTATCATGCAATCTAGCAGCATTGTCTGCATACAAAACTACATGTGTATTCATTTCCTCAATCAACAAACTTCTAATGTCACCATTTATCCATAAATATATCAAAAAATCTAGAGGAGGTTACATATCCTTGTCTCACTCCCTGATCAGTGTCGAGCCATTCACTAAGCATTTCCTTTATTCTCACACATTCTTTACTTTCATCGTAAACAACTCTTACCTTATCAGATTCAGCAGCCAACCTTCAACTCTCTTTTTGTGGGAAAAGTTGCATAATTCAGGGCTATTCTTTTTCCTATACACTTCCTCTAAACCAACAAGCATACAATACTGCATATTTTCCCGCCCATATTCATACATTCCTGAATGATCTGCTGAAGAGCAAAAGTCTGGCCTGAATTCTTTCTGCCTAGCATTAAATTGCACTGAACTTTCCAAAGTGTACTCATTGCCCTTTTTAATACCTTTTCAGTCAGCATTCTGCCAAACACCTTCCCAGGAATTAACAAACTGATCCTCCAGTAGATTTTTCTTTATTAAAAGCTTATTATGTTGCTAGCTCTCCCTTTGTATAAGGGAGCAATATTCCAATCATCAGACACAGATGTAGTGTTCATACACAGGATAAACAAATTGCAGAACCACTCCATAACCAAACCACATCCATATTTTAACATTTCTCTGGTTACACCATCTACATCTGCAGCCTTGCCATTTTAAAAATATTATTGCAGCATTTATTACATCCTTTTCACTATTTTTCCTGAACACTCATATTTATAGCATTCATTTTAACATTGGAGGAAACAACTATTCCTCAACATATCCTTATAATTCCCATACAAATCTCAGAAATACTCCTTCCATTTTTCCCTTGCTCCAGTTTAATTTCAAATGATTTCATCATTTTTATTCCTAACTCCATGCATTCTGCTGAAGTCCTTTGTTTAGCCCTGTTCACCCACTTACAAAGCAGTTGGACCATATACTCCCTTTACATTTTAAGTCACAATGTATTCTCTTGGGAAGAAAACACATGTTATAGGCTTATGCATATTAAATAAAACTATATTGGGAAGAAAGAATCTAAAGTATAAATGGAAAAGAGAGCAGTGTTCCTTCCTTCCTAATCCTGCCCATTTTCAAGCCCTAAACCTCTACCATCTGCTTCTCTCCTCCAGATTTTCCATCAGAGCTCAGAAGGCAAAGATGCTCAGGCATATTGTTAAGGTTCCTTTGGGGACTGATGAGATTGGAGTTGGGAAATTCTAGGCAAGGGAGACAATAAATTACACTCTTTCTTCTGTGATACGAACACTTTCTTCCTGAGCATTAGGGTCCTATTACCCATACTGACAATCTCCTCTAGAAGTAGTTCCTTAGCCTGACCAAGAATTGAGAAAGTATTCCATATGGGTGATGACATTTTCTGAATCATCCTGGGGCAGATTTTTACTTTGTCTTAGGAGTATGATTTTCTTCTTGCATCCCCAAACATTACAACTGTTCATCTTTTCCTTTAGCCTAGTCTGGCTTCCTCTTGGACCCCACTGCTTCCTCAGCCCTTTTCTTCTCTTCTCTGAGCTCCCTGTATCGCCACTTAGGCAATGGCAGTGCGTTCTGGCTTCTGGACTCGGGTGGTTTGTTCTCTTCGGGAGTCAGCTGGGCAGAAGACTTGGTGAGCTTTATTTTTGGAATCCCTCTGGGGAAGATGCTGTTGCATCGCAAAGGAAGTGATAGAAACTTCACAGTGGTACTAGGGGGTTGATAGGGTGCCAGGGTTTGGGTCCCGAACTGGTCGCTGCAGCATGACCTGCTAGCCATTGATTTGGCATCAAGATCAGGTGCATATTTGTTGAGAATTTCTGGCACTGAGCGTCTCTGCTTGCCTACTTCTGGTGGGCTGTCAGGACAGAGAGTTTGGCAAGCAGTGGCCACAAATGGGCTGGCCAAGGAAGTTGTCATGCGCACCATGTGATCCATCACGCCATCTGTCTCAGGATCATGTGGAAAACGGATTGTAAACATGGAGCAAATGTGATCAGACAGACGCCTGGCTCTGGATTTTGTAGCCATTGCTTGGGCCACCAGTTCAGGCAGACAGGGCCACTCTGGCAAGTACTTGTTAGAGAACTGTTGGGCACATGGGCGTTGCAAAAGGATTCTGATCCGCATGATAGTTTCAAAGCATCCAGTCATGGCTGCCCACTCCTGTGCTGTCTTTCCTTTCACGGGGTCTACAGCTGTGAGGTCAGCTCCTAGGAGAAAGCACACATGATGAGAAGCCCAGCAGTGTTTCATTCCCCACAAGCCCATGCTTATGTTTCCACATGGCTACCCCTGAAGTCTTGGCATGGAGTGCCTTCACTGGACCAGAGCTGTTTTCACCATTCCATTCGAAGATTCATGTGATCAGGGAGGAGAAGCAGGGCCCCTTTACATCCCTGAAAACTCTGTTCTGCATCCTGTGCTAATATAATTCTTTTTTCTCCAGGCATGTGGTTTTTGCACATCTGAGTTGTACAACTGAGCTGCACATTGAGTGGAGAATCATGGATTGTAGTATTTCCCTTGCCTACCTTTCCTCTTGAGGGTGAAAGCAGTGTCTACAGGGATATATGTGCACGTGTGAGTGTGTGTGACAGAGTGTGTGATTTCACTAGGATTATGGTGGAGAAGGAATGATTAAAAAGAACCCCTTGCCTGAAATTTAGATTTAAGAAAAAAATATATAGTGTTATGTGTAGAATTGAACATTAGGCATAGTTTCCCCCAAGATTACCATTAGGTGACCGTGTGGAAATCACCAAATATAAACATGTAAACAAAATAGTAAAAAGGATGAAGGACTCTGGTGGTTCCTGCCTGCAAGCAGATAGAAGAAGGTGCAATTTAAAAAATGACATCTGTAGAGTGACATCAAAGGGAAGACAGAACTCTGCTGGTTTCTATCATTAGTTGGACTGAGGTAGGATTCTGGAAGTCAGGAGTTTGATTAATATAGATTATTAAGTATAATAAAATATGTATCAGAAGCTGATTTGGGTGAGGGGTTCTTTTTGAACTTAGATTTGGATGAATGTTTTGCTTTATTTATTTATTTATTAAATTAAAACCAGGCACTTTTTTTTCAGTCAAGAGAACTGTGAACTGTTGTGTATGTTTCACAGGTTAATTAGCAAGGTGAGAAAAACCAACTTGAATTGTTCATTTACTGTAAGTGAGACCTTCCAAAACGTGCCAAGCTACTTCTCAACACCTGATATCTTTGGGCCACTGGTAGAATCCACCCTTGATGCCTGTCCTGCCTGGACCACTGAATCCAGAGTAATTAGGCCTAGCTGCTGTTTTTATTTCCCACAATATAGCATCACTAGGTACACATGACATGTGTAGCAGGAGAATGTGCTGGGGGAATAGCCTGACTTGCCACTGGGGAGAACTTTTGAGGAGTTGTGCAATGAAATACCTGGGGAATTTGCTGCGGCACTGCATCATCCCTGCCCTTCTGCCTAACACCCCTTTCAGCCAACTCTCTCCCTTTTCTGCCATCTCTGAGCAGCTGAGGTGAACACATTCTGGCTCCTGCAGACAGTGAGAATTGATTTAGCTCTTTCAACCTCCCGTGCCCCTTTGCTTGCAATTTCTAACAGATGGCTACATGTGCAGATCTACTAGCTATCAAAATCATCACCAATCTCAGCAGTCCTGTGATTGGGTGGCTGGTGAAGCTGAGAAGGTGCAAAGAATCCCCTCATATGGGAAATGAGGACACTGTCATCCAGCTGTTAGCCAGAACAGAGGCAAGGGGGACTAGCAATAGAGACAGCAACATCTAAACTGGTTTAGTTTCCTATAGGCCCCCTGAGGGTAGAAAACACTTTACTGAGCTGTGGGGAAGAGGTCATGATCCAAGTAGTGAACTTGTGGTGATCCGATGACTGTTGGCTGGCTTTCCTTATGCAAAATAAGAACTGAGGTAGACATTCCCCATCATCCAGAGGCTCATTCCCTTCTCAAAGCTGGCTACATTTCCAAACAGCATATTTTTTTTTCCCCTCAGCTTCCACCTCCATTCCCTCATAAGCTAACCTTCACTTCCGCTGGCCTTGAAATGTAAGAATGGATAAGGATTCTATGAGCCAATCAGTTCTCCCTCTAGCTGATCAACAGAAAAATTCAAAAAATGAGAGGCACGCTGAACTGCCATGGTTCCCAGAATAACAAACGTCCCCTTGCCCCCCTACACACAGAAGAAGAAAATAAATTGCCCCATGCCCCCCCCTTATTTTCAATATATGTTTTATGCAAAAACATTGCAAAAAATATGAGTCATGGCAGTAGCAACTGTTTTGATGGGAAGGTACCATTCCTTCCATTTCTGCTCAAAAGGCTCTGCTAGGTGTGATCGTAGAGGGAGAGCATCCTGGTATTTTCCCCAATATTATATTACTGTATAATATCTTTGTGTGCAGAATAATGGCTTGCTTGACCCCAGGGATAAGGCAGGAGTTCTGCACAGGCTGCTGATCAGTTTGTGAAACTGACTACAAATGTATTAAAGGATTAGAGTGGGGGTGACGGTTTTCCTTTCCTAGCCTAGTTAGCTTGCAACAGAAGTGGAGCAAAGCCTAATTTATACCTAGGGTTGGGAGGCATGACAAAGCAAGACCAAAGCCAACAAAAAAACAGACCGCCCACAAGCCCCAGCCCTGCAAAGAAAAGAGGGCAAAGGAAGCAGTCTAGCTTTGCTCTAATTTCAGATGAAAAAGACTGATTCAGCCTGCAAAAAGAACTAAAGTCATGGGAATGTCCAAGCCTGGAATGTCTAGACCAGTGTTTCTCAACCGTGGCAACTTTAAGATGTGTGGACTTCAACTCCCAGAATTCCCCAGCCAGCAGGGAGTTGAAGTCCACACATCTTAAAGTTGCCAAGGTTGAGAAACACTGGTCTAGAATGTGTGTGTGAGTGGAAGGGGCCCATGGAAAGAGGCAATTCAACACTGCTGGCAAATCTTTTTATGAGGGTTGGGTTGCTCTAGGGGTTACTAATGACAAAAGGCTCTAAGTCAAGGCTCCCTCTCTCTCCATTTCTCTATCGGGGCTGCTCTTGAACTATCTTTCATTCCATTCGTGCTGGTGAGGAATGAAGGAGCGTCAGGGAAGTGTTTCTGCTGTCCTCCCCTGCTCGTCCTATCATGAAATGGGCTATTGCCCTGGAAGTCCCTGCAGAGTCTCTTTTCTGCTGTGGCCTAAAAGCAGTGAGACTCCTCCTTTTTCTTCCTAGCCTTACTTCTAGCAGCATGAAACAAGTGCCTTTTGCATCTTCTAGGCTCCTCTGGAAGCAATTTTTCATTTTCCAAACCAGCCTTGAAAAGTACATCTCTCATTCACATTCCAGTTTGGGCAGTATACCTTCTCCCCTTGAGCAAAGAGATGTCCCCAACGTCTCCCATCACTGGTGGGTTCTCTGCACAATGCCTGATTATGTCAGCAACTAAAGTTGGTCCATTAACATTAAAATCAACATCTGGAAGGCCAGCTGCAGTTAATGAGGGGTAATATACCTGCCATGAGCAAGGCAGCAACGCAGTCATTCTTCCCTTGTATTGCAGCCTTCATGAGGGCAGTCAGGCCCCTGTAATCCTGCTTCTCAATTTGTAGTCCTGGATAATAATTCAGAAGATAGTTCAAAATAGTAATGTGTCCTTGGTGGCAACAGAGAGAGAAAGGGAAAAGCATTAGGAATGCGCTGATGTCTCCCAAAACAGGCACTCATCACAATCTAAAGGCAGCACTGATCATGGAGAATTCACAGTTCCACTCAGGGGGCTAATTTTTAATTTTGTGCAGACCCCCACCATCTTTGGATTGCAGTCAGTTTATACCTACTACCTTGCCACAAGCACAAGTCATCAGTGTGTGTATAAATGAACTGATTGAGCAATGCATTAAAGGTGAGATCCTTTGTGGCTATAACAAACAAGGTCCAAAGACCCAAGTTCCTTAGATAAGCCATTAGCTCTTAACCTATGCTTTTGGAGAAGATAAAATAGGAAGGGGGAAGTTAGGGTTAGGGTTACATACTAATTCATTTGCAGATTTTTGCTAAATGGTGGATGAAGAAAGACAGGATTTATGCCAAGCTTTGTACCTTGAATATAGCAGGAAATCAAAATCAAACATCTCCATGCTTTTTCCTTTTTTAGAAAGTGATATACATGTTTAAAGTTTAAAATAATATATAATCTTATTGTAGGGTGTCATTAAGGAAAGGAGGAATATCTTGATAAAATACACAGGCTTTAGCCAAACAGTGCTGTGCATAGGTAGCGGTTTCTACAAGCAGACTAATATCTCTGCCTCTCCATATCCATATCCACATCCATCTATATCTATATATCTATACCTATACCTATACCTATACCTATATCTATATCCATATCTAAATATTTCTCTATATAGATATATTCCACTCAGATCTCAACTGTAGAGGAGGAAATCTATTTGGATTGTCACAATGAAGAATTTTTCCCTTTGCTATGATCCCTGTTCATTTCATTTTTTAAAAATTCACCTTCAGTGATTTAATTTGACTTTATTTTGTTGTTAAACTGCATATCAGTTATAGTCTGAATAAACAAATGAGGAAATACTAAACAGATAAACTGGGACAGGAAGGAAGTACAAGGTAATCATACCCATTTCAACTGGAATGCCAAAAGAGACCTGAATTCAGATGGACCAAGTTCTATATAATGAATGCATTTGACTCACTCTGATGATCAAATTGGGTCCTAGTTCTCATGGAGGCATGGCCATGTCTTGCTGAAAATCAGGTCACCTTTCAGGAATCCCTCTTGACTTTTGTCTCATAATATATCTCACTGTCCCTAATGCTAAGTCCTAAGACCCTCATATCACTTTAAAATATCACACATTGCCCTTTTCTACAGTGAAACTGGAGGAGAATATTAGGGAAGGCCCAAATAAATAAATCTCTTCTTCTCCCCCTTCTTTGCCCCAGTCAGAGCCAGTTAACACACAAACTAGAAACAGCAAACCCAGGCTTGCTACCCAGTATATATTCAAAGCATTTTTTTCCATGCAGGGAAATTCCAACAGTGGTGTTTCTTCATTAAATATAGTTCTGGACAGATAGAGCAAGGGAATGACAGGAAGGGAAAAGTCCTTAGATTATTTGTGCACAATTTGGAATGGTATTCTTCAGTTCGCTGTTTTTTAAATTCTGATCAAACATCCAGCCCAGTTTGAATCTTTTATGTTCCTTGATGTCCCTGGTATCTTGCCTGTTGTGTAAAAATAGTATTTTCCTACCTGCCTGAGCTGCCACCATAAGTGCTGTGTTCCCATCATTATCCTGATGATTGACATCTATGTAGGCGCATTTACTGAGAAGAACGACAATATCGATGAAGCCCTCGAAACATGCCACCAGGAGGCCATTCTGGAGAGCAAGAGGGAAGACATTAAGATCCAACTTCCTGAGCACATGAGAGCTTTTCCCATCCATCCTTTCAGGTTTTGAGTTCTATGATCGGGGTATGCTGACGGCTGCCACATCATGACTAACCCCAGTGCAATATGGTCATACTTCTGAGCTGGCTCAGCAGCTAAATGAATACCATGCAGAGACTGGACATCATGTAGCAAAAGCTGTCTTTCCAACACTATCCCTGGTACCTCTGTTCCTCCCCATCCATCATGAGACTGCACACTGGAGATAGGACTCTCTGATTAACTATAAGCAAACAGTGGCAATCAGTACATGGCGATGACATTGTCAAGGAACTAGACATACATTCTCTCATGTAGAATGCACAACTTTTGTATTGTAAGTCGTCTACTGTATTTCCCCCATTAGAGCCTCCTATGGCACGTAAGACAATAGGCTGGCTTGCAAAAACCATAAGCTACTCAGGAGGCTCCTTCTAAACCCTGGTGGGTAGGGTATCAGCACTTCTCAGAGTGAACAGTCAGAAGGCAAAATACCTTTTTTATATTAATATCTCTGTGAGTTATTATTTTGCAAGGGAGAGCGAAGGGGCTGTGTCGGCATGGCAAAAGGGAAGCAGTGGGACCTGAATTATAGCAGGAAAGTGCAATCCACTGGGAAATGGGCCATGGACATTCAAGTCCAATTCCTGGGAAATGCATGAGTCTATAAAACAGAAAGGACCTATTAGGCATTCTGGCACCTGAAAAAATGAAGGAGCAGAGCAGAAGGTAATGATACTGTCATGGGAATAGACAGCAGCCCATAAGAGGATCTTGGATCTCTTCCCTTGATATTGTGAGACTTGAGAAGGATGGCAGGATAGCTATAGGCTCAGCTCTGCTTGAGAAGAAATGCTGCAAAGACAAAGTTGCCACATTTCCACTAGGGCTGGATAGTTTTCCTTGGCAGTAACTCCTGCTTTGACCTGCACCTCACTCCTGGAATTTCTCAGGGGTAGAGTGTGTGTGTGCATGTGTGTGTGCGTGTGTTTACCCCTCTTTGAGGTGGAAACATTGTGAAAGGAGAATGAGGGTGGAGCACTATTACCCCAGTTTTTGTGCTATTATATTGATCAGCTGGAAGGAGCGCTCACTGGCCACATTGGAAAACAGGGTGCCTAGAAGAAACTGGGGTGCAGCAACCTACAGTGCTCAAGGGGGTATGATGGATGGGACTGGTGGCTCTGAGGAAGCACCCTAATCTCCTAGGAGCCCAAATCACAATGTTGCATCTCTTCACTCCCTTGTATGAAATCTGGAATTTGCAACCATATAACCCAGAATTATGAAGAGAATCTATATTTAATATAGCAGCACAGATGCAGCCTACAAGAAGTATTCACTTTAGCTCTTGGCTGAATTGGTTGGTGGTGGTGGTAATACTAGGAATAACTTCCACTCCAGGTGGTTATACTTGAAAGTGATTGCAACATTGGCCAATGATCTCCCTCAGGCGACTGTCCTATTCATTCGGTTGGATAAAAGGATATGTCTGTATGCCATCCAGCCATGGCTCCCCCTTTGATCTAGTCAGGCACAAACATCAAATAGTTTGTTGATAATTGCTTCATGAAGCAGTCATATTAAGGTATGTTGAATCTGTGGCATGACTGGATTAATTTATTTGATTCAAGTTATTACCTGCTGCAATCCCCAAACTCTCAGTGATATACTGTAATAAAACATTGGAAATAAAGATATCTGATGGTAAAAAGATTAAATTACATAATTATAAAATCATAAAATGCAAAGACCAGTACAATCATCCATCCTAAGTATCATGGATCATTGTAGGCTCTCTGGGACAGCTCTGTTTTCAGTAGTTTCCAGAAGGCCAAATTGTAGGAACCAGCCCCAGGCCAAGGGGGAAACTCTTCCAAAGTCAAAAGCGGTACTTATGAGCCTCCTTGGTAAGTACCTTGTGGAAATGGGGGACTACCAGCAGTTTCTCCTGGGATAAATAATTTTGGTTGAAAAAGGCCAGAAGATACTTCTATGCTAAGCCATATCTACTTTATAGATAATCACCAGCACTTCGAATTGCTCTTGGAAGCTAATCAGAAGCATGTGCAGGGCTCAGAGCAAGGGAGTAGTATGTTCATGGCAGTGAGTGCCAAACAATCCCTAGGCCACTGATTCTGGAGCAATTGAAGCTTCCAGGTGGTCTTCAAGTCATTTACCATGTTAAGAACAGTAAAGCTAGAGATTGTTTCTTAGACCATAGAAATTCTACTAGGCTGAACTTTGCTCTAACAATATGCCAGTTGAACTACACCACCATAGGGCCATTTCATCTCCAGCTCACATGTGCTGTGTCAGGGTCAGGATGGGGGTCCAATTACCTGTCCATTGATGTCCAGTTCCATGACTTCCTCCCTGGTCACCCCCCTGTCAAGTTTATCCTGCAATAGCTTTGCATTGTTCCTGACACAGCACCAGTACAATGTGAACTCTAGGTCGTCATCACTGTCAAATGGAGTGCATTCATACACTGGGTAGATGGAGTCATCAGAGAGGAGGCTGCTGGTATCTGAATATTTCCCTTGTCTTTCATTCTCTTCATCCTCATAGTGTAGTTCTAGATTGGATTTGCTTAGGGTGGGTGATGTGTTTTGATCTCTTCCATTGTTATCATTATTCATCCAGCCTGCTCAGAGAGAGTAGCTTTTGCTGTGGTTCTGGCAGCTCGTGTTCATTTCCTTGGAGGACTGTTTATGTTCTATCTTCTTCCTCAATGGGGACCTGCAATGCAAAGGAGAAGATCTGATCTCTCTCAAATATAACATCCCCCTAACCATGTTCATGGGTTTGAGAGAATATTAAATATTGTTGTTCTGAAGGGATGAGTATATTGTCATTTGCCCAATATTCTCTAAAACAAATTATATTCCAAAAGTAAAATAAACAGATATTCTGTTTTGAAAGGAAACTGGAAACCATTGCAGATCTCCACTTGGCAGTTGCTAAGTTGAAAGTACAGGTAGTTCTTGTTTAGCAATCACAATTGGGACTGGCAACTTGGTCGTTAAGTGAAGCGGTCACTAAGTGAAACCATGCTTATGATCTTACCTCAGCTTTCCTTTGTTTTACAGGCCTGCAAAGGTCATAAATGCAAGGATTGGTTGCAAACTTACTTTTTCATCACCATTGCAACTGCAAACAGTCACTGTACAAGGTGGTCACTAAATGAGGACTACCTGTATACAGCATGTTTCATGGTGTAGTTGCAATGGGTATGGAATAGTAACGAGTATGCATCCAACTACTGGATATAAATGAGTAAGTGAATAGGAGAGCTAACAGGACTGGCCTAGGGGATTTAGCAGGGAGTGTAAGGGAAAATGCCTTTTTCTCTAAGCCAAGAGATTGCTCTTGGCTAACAAGAGTTTGAGAAAGAAATAAAAACATTTCTACTGGTGGTACTCTAAGAAAAAAAAATTAAGATGAACAGAGAGGAGTCTCCGGTTGTGATCTGCAGGGCTTGTGGAATTTTGCCTTCCTACCTGAAAAAGTCTGGGATAGAGATGCTAACTTGTAGCAGTCCTTGAAGAAACCGTCAAAAGATTAGGGCAGTACGTGGCCACGCTTCAGCTGAGCAGAAATGACAAGAAGTTATCCATTGAAAGAAAGAGGGCCCTGTAACAAAAACAGAGAGTGGAAACCATGCTTCAAGGCAGAGAATGCCTAGTGCTGCTAATCCATAGGCTTTTCCCTTTTTAAATACAGTGGTACCTCTAGTTATGAACGCCCCTCCTTACGAATTTTTCAAGATACGACCAGCTCCGGCCCCAGAAATTTACCTCTACTTGCGAACTCCGCCTCTACTTATGAACCAGATCCGCGGCCATTTTCCCTGCTGCCATGCGGTCGCGGCTTCCTGTGGGCGAGATCGCAGTAGCAAGGAGATGTTCGGTGAGGCTTGTGGTGTGTTTTGTGGCGTTTGGAAGGTTTTTGTGGCGTTTGGAAGGTTTTTGAGGTTTAAAAATAAAATGCATATGTTTCAGAACTGTTTAGCCGTATTTACATTGAACCTTATGGGGGAAATTTACCTCGGGGTGCGACCAAATTCGGAGGGCGGATTAGCCGTATTTACATTGAACCTTATGGGGAAATTTGCCTCGTGGTGTGACCAAATTCGGAGGGCGGAACGGACTAACCGTATTTACATTGAACCTTATGGGAAACTTTACCTCGACTTGAGACCAACTCGAGTTGCAACCAGAGTCATGGAACGGATTAAGTTCGTAACTAGAGGTACCACTGTAGTTTGCTTTCTGAGGATACAGATGAAGGCTGGAGAAATTCAGATATTGTTATCTGGACTTCTTGTAGAGTGATTTGATTTTTGAAATAAAGGGGCAGTGCCAGAAAAAAATCAGCTAAAATTCCAAAAACAGCCTAAGGGCTTTCCCACAAAGCAGCCTTCAGCTGTTTGTCTCCCTATGCATAAATCAGCTCTAAATTAAGTTGCTTTAGAAATTCTTGTCTAGATTTCAGACCCTTTCTCTATTTTAGCCACAGTGATGATCAGGTGTTCTGCCTGGAGCACAATTAACACAGTCCAGTCCTAACTGGTGGATTTCCCTTCCCTTCCCTTCTCCCCTCCCATCCAAGCTGGGAAAGTAGGCACCCATTGCTTTCCCTTCTGGGGGCATCTCTTCTGAGGGCTGGTGAAAGTGGGGCGGGGGGAGACCACAATTTTATAGTTCTTCCTGTCACTTAGGCTAAAGAGGAAACTTCACAAAACACTTGTCAAATTTTACCCAGTTAAAGACAAACGAAAAAAAAAGTGGCCCACATTTCACCATTCCTTTGCTGAACCTATTAAAAAAAAAAGGCATTTCATCACTCCACTTCTGAACTAGGAAGAAAAGTTTCATGGCAGACAGCCCCAAAGCCTAGAACAAAATGGCTGTCAAAAGCAGAGATTGTGGCCTCTCCCAGAGCATATACCAGCCAGTTGGAACAACTGTGTAAGACTGAATGCAGTGCAACAGGCGAGCAGGATGATCTTGGTTGCACTAGTTAGGGGGGGGCGGGCACTACTTTTGATGCAAACTGGGAAAACGCTGGTTGAGGTTGCCCTCCCAAGTGTAAGGGCAGGCTGAGGATGACATCATCTGCTCTTGCCCTTCACAACTGTAGGTGGTCTGTCCTTGCGCTGCTGGGCAAGCAGGAAGTGCAGATCAGCTCAAAGACAGGAGATCAGACATGTCCGGTGCTTATTCTGAACTGGTCCAAAGGTCTTACATGGAAATGTTTTTTTTTCTTCTGAAGCAGTCTAGGTTCAAATATACATAATCTGATTTTGGGTTGTTTTCACGGTGCTTCCAAAAGCATCCTGGAGGCACTTGTTGCAACCTATGTCTCCTTGAACCACCACCCTATAGTAGATGTGCAACAGAAACAACCCGCTGAATTTTAGGCTTGAAAAGTACAGAGCAAGGACTTTCTCTCTTTCAAACTCCAACAACACTTTCATATATATATTTAGCTGCAAGTCAAGGATTTAGGAAAATGTTCATATTGTGCCCCAACATTTTCAAAACCATCTCATACTTCAAGAACACTCTCTTTGTTTAAAGGAGACTCTCTTGTCTCTAGAGAGTCTCCTTTAAACAAAATAGCTTAACATCGACATGATTCCAAAGACAAACAACAACATTTATACAACTCTATACATTTTTATTCCAGTTTGTGTCAACGATCCTTGATGGCATTGCCTTAAGATCTTGATGTAAAATTGTGAGGTTTCTTTTAAATACTAAACTAAACTAAACTAAACTAAACTAAACTAAACTAAACTAAACTAAACTAAACTTTTAAATCAATATCAACATGAACTTACCATAAAATATATGGGTCCTGATATTTCTAAGTTTTCCTTGTCCTAAACCTGTCCCAAGCTGAATGTGAAGCCCTACCCTACTTTCTCACTCTTGGCAAGATAAATCTCTATTTCTCCCACCAATACTTGAGACTGAGGGTTTGTTATTATCAATAGCGTGTATAGCTTCATTTTCATTAAACTAGCAGGAACTGACCATCTGGAGCCTGCAAAATTCTCTCCTTCCTACAATTTCCAGATATCTTTGTTCTCTTCGCCAATCCAATGTGAAGATGTTTCAGAAGCAAGGCGTTTTCACCTTAAATGGTAGAGCAATCCAGAGATACAGATGCACGGTTGTGATATTGGCCTAGATGAAAATTGGATAGATAAACTTTGGGGCTGTATGCTTTTCCTTTCATGGCTAATAACACCCTGGACCACTTAGTTACTTTTTGTAATAGAACAAGGAGTTCTAGTAATTCCTGATATATTCCTTAGCACTGAATATGCTATTCACCCCAGATTTACTAGAAGTATTAAAGTATAGGTAATATGAATTTCTCTCCCTCTGTTCCATCCCTCTTAATATTTTACAATGAGAATAAAGACTATTAGTCTTCACTGATTTTTATCTGCCAGGTGCCCATGAGAAAAGTAATACTGTGTTTACTAGATGGTAATCCAGTTATGTGGCAGTAATTCATTTTACTTCTAAGTGGGCACATATAGGATTGCATTTAGCATACCTGCTGTATAACAGCTTTGCTTGCTGAGGTTTTTAAAAATATCTTTCCACAACAGTTTAGGTAGACCTATGTCTGGGCAGGAAAAAAATCCAGATGGCCACTAGAGGTGGCAGTAAAGACCTAGAGGTTGTTGGGTTTTTTAAATCATCTGTTGTCATCAAATGATCATCTGGATTTTTATACGCCAAATAGGGTAGGCCAGGGTTAGTATCATTCCCTAAGAATATTTAACTTGGGGGTTTGTAAGCCAAATGTCCTATTTAGCAGATCCCCAGAGATGGCTTTTTCATCGTAAAACTATTTTCAAGAACTGAAGCCACATGGAGTTGGCTAGATGGTTTATGAATGGGTTTCCTCTTGAAAACAATTTTCCCATTAATCCTATTTTTGAAATATCACTTTGTTTCCTGCAGTCCTGGCTTCTCTTTAATATTTCTCTGTCACAAGCGAATCAATTCTGGCGGAGTGTAATAGGCCCAGTATGCTTCTTGGTTGCAGCCTCCTGCTCTGAAGTCTTATTTAATAAGCCAAGAAGAAAGTCCTGGCAATCCACATGGATGGACCTTTCTAATTCACCATGAAATAGTTACATCCGTATTCAACAACTTTTAATGAACTGCAAAATGAGAGTTAGAACGCATCCTATTTCAATCCCAAAATAGCAGAAAAACCTTTAAAAAAAATCACATAACAAGGCACACCCTATACACTGCACACACACACACACGTGCATGGACACATACATACATTTACAGTCTCATCTTATTTTGCAGTTGAAACATAATAGCCTGCTAATCAGCTGCTTCCTTTTATAGTTAAATCCATTTCCTTTCTGTTGTGAGAACAATGCAACACAGGAGAGGTATCAGATCGGGACTGCAAAAGTCCAAATGACCCCTAGATGGCAGCCAGGAGATACAGAAAACTCTTAGCTCTCCGCTCCCATCTAGTGGTCCTTCCTACTCTTGCATCTCAAATAGAGCAGTCCCACACCACACATTCTAAGCATGATGACAGTGAGGGGCATGTGTTTATCTGTTTACAATTATTTGGAAGTTGCCTCCAACAAGAACATAAGGAAGGTCACTGCATCATAAAAACAATAAAGCACAGTAATCGCCCCAAAGAGTCAATTTATAAAATGTAATGTCATCAGAGCATCACAAAAACATACCCTAGTCATCAAGAGGTAGAAAATACAACATAAAAAACAGACATTATTTTCTAAATTACCCAGCATCTTATGTCTTGAATAAGAACCATGGTAATGACCTTATTTATATGAAAATAAAAATATATACCTGGGAATGATATGGCTGCTCCATTGTTTGGTAATTCAAAGTGAGGATTGGAGAACTAGTGTGATAGAAGGTTGCCAGAATGCCCAAACTTGTCTCATTAACCGAAGGTGATATCTGATAAAAATACTTCGACTAAGTGTTTGGAATCCAGTATCTTACTGTCTTAGAAGGCGTCCTTTAGGGCTGTCCTTAGTTCACTTAACCAAGATGTTTCCAAAAAGACTCCGTTAGTAACTGTTCTGCCTCCTCTGATTTTCATCACAGCACGGCAAGGCATACTTCTACATGCTAGGACACATGGAAATTTTCTGACATCGTTTTCAGTCACTCCAAGGAATGAAAGCTTCAGCCTTGGGGATTTAACCTCCCAAGCTGTGACAGCTTGCACGTTGCCATAGGCTTAGCTATGGAAGATGTCTTAATTTGTGGCACTGCTTAAAATGGCTCTGAGCAGGATTTGCAGTATTTAACTCTGGAGTTAATTTTAGCCTCCGATTTTTGTTTGCATATTTGTACATGGGATTCCTTGCTGTAACAAGCAGCAGAAAGTTATTCTCTCTTGTAGAAGAGAAGTCATTGGATGAAGAGGAATAAAATGGTTTATGTTCTGCTAGTCATTAAATGTGATTTCTCCTTTGCCCATACAAATCAATGTGTCTGCTTGCTGTTAAGAAACAAACCCAACTGCCTGAATTGTTACAAGTATGCCAATGCTAGATAAGATGCCTATTCCTAAGCAGTTAGACCAGACCATCCCAAAGGTGGATCACAACTACAAATCCCACTAAATTCTGCATTTCTAGCCATACTGTTGTTTTATACATGCCCCTTTATATTATTGCCCCTGTACAGGCAGTTAGATTCTTTTTTATTCTTAGAAAGGATGTATTGCTTATTTTAATAGAATTTATTTCCAATTTTAGTAGGATTTTCTCCACTGGGTATTGGACTGCTTAAGGTACAGTATCTGTTGTAGATACCTAAGGGATCCTCAGGGTTTCTGAGGGCACTTGGGGAATTTCCCAGCAACCTTGCAAGAAACTCTGCCACATTTCTTGCTGATCTCTGGAATGTGGAGACAACAATGACAATGGGGAAATTGCCCCGCATCTGCGTCTTTTCCCCTGCAGATCCTGGCCAGTTCCTTGAGATACTGAGTTGCTGCAGAAGATGAAATGAGTGAGGAGAGGCCTTGAATGACAGTCAAGAAAAACAGAGTGAATCTGACTGATCATGACTGTGTACCCATGTTCAGAAGTATACTGTAGAGATAACAGTGGCAAAGTGCTCTCACATCTCCATTCTTATTGCATCTACAGAGTCATATCCAGCAGCTTTGTTCAGAGTTGCTTACTCCCTTCTGTGGAAAAGTGGAAATGAAGCTCCTCCTGCAGGCTTCTATGACATGTTTGGAGATAAAATCACTTGGATTTGTTCTGAATTTGATTCTACTTGGAGATTTCCACTAGAAAGGACCAGGGTACCATTTTGCAAGATCATCTTGGATCTTTTGAACTTGGGGAGACTGAGATTATGGATAGGGCCCTCTGCAGTATCAGCTTCACCAGCTGTGCACCTGGCATATTGGTACAGTCAAGAGGGACATGTATCACTAGATTGAGGCAGTTAATGCTTCTTGAGGGGCTGTTGTTCACTCTCTTGAATAAGGTTGTGGTATACCTCTTCCTAAAAGGAAACGAGGCTGTCAAAAAACATGATGGCTAGACACCATCAAAGTTTACACCAGCCAGAGCATAAAACAACTGAAAGAAGCCATAGAAGGTTGGAAAATGTAGAGAGAGCTGGTCCATAGAATTGTCAAGAATTGGACACGATTGAATGGATGTCGTTGTCGTCGTCATCATCATCATCATCATCATCATCATCATCATCATCATCATCATCATGATGTCTCTTCCTGAAGAAGCCATCTCTCAATCTGACTACCTTAGACAACTATTGGTCAATCTCCAATCTTCCTTTTTCAGGGAAGATTTTGAACAAGGTGGTTGGATTCGAGCTGCAGAAAATAATAGAGGAAACAGATTTTCTAGGTCTGCTGCAGTCAAGATTCAAGCCTGGACATGGGACGGAAACAACATTGTCTGAAGACTGTTTGATGACCTTTGACAGGACCTGGATGGATGGCTGCTCCTAGCCTATTAGAAATCTCAGTAGCCTTTGAAATCATTGACCAAGGTATCCCACTGAACACCTGAAAAGATTTGGGCTTTGAGGGACTGTATTACCACTAAGTGGGTGGTTCCAGTTGGGGTGTGTGAAAGAAGAGATGTCACACCCATGGTTACCTCAATGTAGGATTTCATAAATCTTGATTTTGTCCCTCTATGCTATGTAACATCTATGTGATGTTCCTGGCAAAGGTTATCTGTGACTACCACTTCATTGATGATACCCAGCTGTACTTTGCCACTTTGAGCTGAACTGGAGTGCTAGAGAAGACCTGGCTCGCTGCCTCAAGTCTGTAAAGGCCTGGATGGGTCAAAGCAAGCTCAGATTAAATCCTTGCAAGACAAAGTTTCTGTTTGTTGATGATCTGATTAATCTGTCTTGAATCCAATTCCGACTTGTTTTTGAATGGGACAACCCTCCCACTGCAAGAGCAGGTCCACATTTGGGGGTCCTCCTGGATTTGTGGCTCCTGATGGAGCAGTAGATAGAAGACATGGCTAATTTGCCCAACTCTGGTTAGCACACAAAATGTGGGTCTTTGGGGACCAAGATTATCCCCCAAACATAATTGATATACTAAGGCTTTTTTCAGACTGTGATGAGGAACAAGTGATGAAACCAAAATCTTTCTCTGATAGAAGTATTTTTTTCACAATATCTCACTAAAGGTAGTCCTCGCTTAGCCCTGTTTAGCAACTGTTTGAAGTTACAACAGCACTGAAAAAGTAACTTTATGACCGGTTCTTGCACTTATGACATTGTAGCATGCCCGCGGACACATGGTCGAGATTCAGGCACTTTGCAACTGGTGGGCGTTTATGACCATTGCAGCATCCCACAGTCATGTGATCACCATTTGTGTGCTTCACAGCCAGCTTCTGACAAGCAAGGTCAATGGAGAAGCTGGCAGTGAAATTGCAAGTTGCAGTCACATTATATCTTGCTTAATGACCATCGGTGACTCACTTAACTACCATGGCAGAAATGAGGTTGTAAGCCCATCATGGTTATGTGATATCTCACTTAATGATCATGTTGCTTAGTGATGGAATTGCTGGTCCCAGTTGTGGTCATGGAGCGAAGACTACCTGTATTCTTGAGATATCAGAAAAAATTGTTTAGAGCTGGCTTTATATTTTGCCATCTGCCTTGCTAGAAGCCTGGTTTAATATAATTCATGGCAAGGAACCCATGTGTGTCCATGTGAGACAGCTTGTGATTGCCTTACTTTACTGCAAGTGTTATAGGAACACAAGGAGTAAACTTATTTCACCTTTTTAACCAAAGCTTCCAAGATGTCTAGTTAATTTCAATGTGCCCTTCAATACCAGATGGGCCTCCCACCATTGCACACAATCTACCCAAATACTGTACCACAGCATGTGAATCCTGACACCGGTCACCAGCCAGCTCTTTGTAGTTTCTGTTATAATTAGCAAATCTGTGATCTTAGGGTAACTATTGTACTGCCTTTGCTTTTTGCCTACTGAAGGAAGGGAGGCAGACAAAGACAGAGAGAATGAATTGGTACTGCACAATTTGTCAGAAATCGGTTCCAGCAACAGAAACTGGAGCAGTTCAGGCTAAAGCTCCCAAGATAAAGTGAAAAGTGAAGGAGTGAGAAGATGGCCAGAGACTTCTGGCTGCAAGAGGGCTTCACTGCCTAAAGCAGGGCACCACCATTTCCTCCTTGGGCTGTCAACCCTCTGCCAACGCATTTACTCCTCCTACCCTCCCTTTTCTGAAAACGCCCCAGAGCAAAGCACGGTAGGTGAAGGGAGGCTGCCTGCGCCATGAGGAACAGAAAACCTCTGCAGCTACCTTGTCCCTTCAAGCAAGGCGCCTGGGCCTAACAGGCTGCCTCAATTCTTCCCTTAAAGGCACCTCAGAGGGAGGCCCTGGAGGCCAGACGGTTCTCCAGAGCAGTCCCTGCCCTAACGCTCCCTCTGAGAAGTGAGGTCTCGGAGGACAGCTGTTCTGGAGAGCTCCCCGCCTGCCCAAAGCGTCACCATGCAAGTCACTCATGGAGGCATCAGATAGCTGGTATGGCTCTTGGAAAAGCTCCTCCCCAGCATTGCTAGGTACAAAGTTCTCAAAGAAAGGTGGTGGCTCCAGAGCTCTGGATGCCCCCTCGGGGCCATTCCTCGAGGACTCAGTCAAGCAGGCCCTTGAGTGGGATGCTACTGCAGACAGACGGCCAAGAAGGCACAGGAGGCTTCCGTACCCAGTGGATGGAAGGTGCAGAGGTGACTTCTGCTTTAACAAATTGAATTATAATATATTTGAAAGCACGCCTTTCCACTATTTCCAGCAGTTTTCCCCCTCATATTTCCTATTCCTCACAAAGTAAGTTTATTCGAAGTATTCTTCAAAAAAACCCTTTGTTTACTTCTTCAGAATTCTGGACTGACAAAAGCAAAGGGAAACCATCCAGCCGAAGAACTTTGTGGAGTGGTTTGAAAACCTCTAAGAAGGCTGCAGGCTTAGGCATTTTTTTAAATACCTCTAAGAAGGTTGCAAAATTCCCATCAACACCTATAGCTTTTGAAAATTGCCTGGTATTTCCTTCTCACTATTCATTGTTTCAGGATTTTCACGTAATTGTATCTTTTTTATTCACCATACCTGCTGCTTTTATTTTTTTATGACTGCTCCTGGATTGTAATGAAATAATCATAATAATACCCAAGTATATGGAAAAGAAAAAGAAAAAAAAAAAGGAAAACCCCTTTAACTTGTTAAGTCTGCAGTCACATAAATCCTTAGAAAGGCACCGTAAAGCTGCTGTGGGTTCAAAGAAGACTTGATGCTTCCCTTGAGTTACGTAATCTGTGAGTGGAGCAAAGCATTTCCCGAGCCAATATTACATACCCTTGTTGGGAAAGCAACACATTCAGAACTGGCCCTTCCTTGCCAAGCTAGTCCCTTTCTGGGAACTGTGGCGGAACTCTCAGTGAAGAGTGAGGTCTGCCTCCATGTGCTTTGAGCAAATTTCCGTATTGCAAGGAGTGGGCTTGGAGCAGCACATGGCTTATGGGGGCTATCTCAGGGAGCTAGGCCTTAAAATCGGTTTCTTATGGGCTCAACAGGTCCTGAGAGGTTTATGTTGCTTCTGAAACCTTCGAGGACTAAAGGTTAGGCATGGCATTTTCTCCCTGCCCCTCTCTCTGCATGTGCGCATACGTTTCCTCAATATAACTTGAATACCTGTGCACCACCAACATTTATCTATAGACCAGCCAAGTAAATCTGGCTATGGAGGACTCCTGCCCGGGGTTCTAATCAGCCAACGAGGCATGCCTCTATCTGGTATATGCTGTTCACGTCTTCCTCACCATCTCCTGCTCGCTCCTTCTCTTTCCCCCCGCTCTCCTGATCTGAGGCAGACAGAATGTTGTCTCCACTGAAGGAGTCCAGTCCCCACTGGATGGCTTTGGGCTTCTTGAACGCTTGTGTGCCCGTGGTATGGTGTGTGCCTATTTGCGTACACACTTCTGCAATCCTCGTGGTCTCCAGGCTTACTCAGTCTTCATTCTTGAGTATGGCTAGGGCTGTTTTACTAAAGATCCCATAATCGGATGATATTGTTGTTACTATATAAGATGGCATTTCACATGTTCAGACATGCTTGGTGATTATTACGCTGGAATTGCTAAAAATACCTGGGGTCTAGAAGCACATTTTAACATTTACATGTGGCAAAATGAGACAAATAAGTACCTAAGTAAGTAAATAAAACATTGCTATCAGTTTCACATTCTTCTAGTTCTGATTTATTCTTCGCTCACAGCTCCCTCTTCTGGTTCCTTCCACATTCGCAATCCCTCTTCATAAATATACTTAAGAACCCATACAGACTTTTCTGTAAGTTTTCCTACTGTGACACAGAATAGCATTCCCTAATCTTGGAATGCTGGGGCTGTGGTCCAGCTGAGCACCAGATTGGGGTTCTCTGCCATACAGTGAGACTAAATAAGCCTATGCAGTTAGATCTCTATAGAAGTAGTTACTGATCACAAGGTTAAAAATAATATTGTGCAGAAATCTGCATGCATGCATGCATATATATCCATCATGCTATGTACTTACAGCACAAGCAGCTTTATCCAATGTACAGAAAAGAAGTAAGAGATAGTAAGCCAAAGAAATTAAAAGCATGAGATGAGAAAATGAAATGGAAACCTAACTAAAACTAGTGTATTGCTATTGTTTTGAGCCTTCAAATCAGTGTTGACTCCTGGTGACTACCTGGACCAGTCCCTGCAGTTTTCTTGGCAAGGTTTCTCAGAAGTGGTTTGCCCTTGCCTCCTTCCCAGGGCTGAGAGAGAGTGACTGGCCCACGGTCACCCAGCTGGCTTTGTGCCTAAGGCAGGGCTAGAACCCATGGTCTACCAGTTTCTAGCCCAGTGCCTTTGATCACTACACTAAGCTGGCTCTGAAAAAACCTAGTTCGTACCAGCCCAGTTCATACTTTTTGTCCTTGTGTAGTACATATAGCACATACATATCCCTCTTCTTAGACAGTCTTTTGTCCTTTATACTTCTCACCTCTTTCTTTTTCAGGATCACATCAACTCCATCCAATCAAAACTTTCTCTGTCTTTCCCTTCTTCTCATCCCACTCCTTCCTCCTCTCTTTGTTTTGCAATTTGTTCCTCATTCATTCTCCTTCGATGACCAAACCATCTCCATATACATTCTTCATAGTGGTCACTCCCTTTTGTACCAGCCCACATGCATTCAATACCCATTCCCTCTGGAGTCTTTATCTTCTTGTTTTACCACACACCCTTCTTAAGTAACCCATTCCTACAGCATTCATCTTACTTTTAATTGTTGACAAAACCTTTCTCTCATCATTTTTGGCAGCGTTCTCGGATTCTTTTACACACACTTTTTTCTTATCTACACAATCCTCCTTTTTCATACTTTCCATTAGCATATCACCATGCACTTTTACGACTCTTTGTAGGATACTTTTTACTTTGTTCCAAGCAGTTTCCACATCCTTTTTTCTTATATCCACTTCTCATTCATTCTGTTGGAAAACTATCTTCTAATACTTTTTCATACAACTTCCTGTCCCTGCACTGATTTTTCTTTCATTCTTGTTTTCTTCACTTCTTTCTTTTTCTTCCCAAGATACTACTCTTGACGCTATAAAAAGACTGTCTCACATTCAAAACTCTCATCATCACCCTTGTATCCTCTCAATCTTTCATCATAAACAATCAAATGAATCATGGTCTTTGACTTATATTTAGTACTTCACCATGTGTATAATTTAAACCATGTATTTAAGCTAAACAGACCTTTTTCTATTGAGCAGAAGTTTTTTGTTTTAATTTAAACAAATACTCACCAGTCATCATTCTCATTCATTCTGGAGTCTCAAAATAGCCCAGTAACTTTTTCTGTACTTATGTCATTCCCAGCTATCAATTCATGTCACCCAGTAGAATAATTATTTCCCCTGGATGGCATTAATCGAGAATGTTACCCAGTTTCCCCCCCAATTCCTCTCAGTTTCTATTATGACTATTCACTGGAGCATAACATGCAACAACAAGCAGCCTACAGATTCCTATTTCCCTATTCACCCGTAATAGCCACATGGCCCAAAGTCATACTTACTCACACACATTTTATCCCTTTCATTCATAATGAAACCTCTACCTTCACTTATTTGCATATATGTATCAACTCCACATAACAAGATCAGATCCTTCGGATCTACTATATTGTATTTTTTCCCCTTTCTTTTGTTCCTTTTCTTTTTATTTCACATACAGCATATCTATTTTTTTTATTTATTTCCTATGCTAATATATCTATGCTAATTTATGTTTACAGGTAGTCCTCGACTTACAACCACAATTGGGATCAGAATTTCCGTTGCTAAGCGATGTGGTCATAAAGCACGATGTCACGTGACTGCATCATTTAATGATGGCAATCCCAGCACTCCCTGTTGTCATCGTTAACTGAATTCCACTAGTCGTTAGCCAAGGACCCACCCCAATCCAAGTCATTCCAGGCTTGGTCCCTCTCAGCCCCAGGCCTTGGTAAGGTAAGGTACTACCTCCTCTTTAACTCCCCCCACATGCCTATCTCCTCCCCCATCTCTGCCCTTTTGGCTGCTCTGAACCCTGCCTTACAGGGCAGCAAGCAGCCCCAGAACCGCATGGCTCTGGGCTTGATTGCCACACTGTGGCCCAGGGACTTCTTGGTGCACCACAGCTCTGGTGCTGCAAAAAGCCCTTGAGCCTCAGCGCAGCACAAAGCTGCAGTCGCCCCTGGAAGCAAAGCCTCAGCCATCCCAGCAATGTGGCACAAAGTCACCACACCCTGGGAAGCCCCAGCTGCGCCCCCAGTCCCAGCCACAGTCGCCCTTGCCACCCTGGATTCTGAGGCCCCTGTTGCCCTGTGCTTCGCTGCCCCAGCTGACCTTCACCATCTTCTTGCTCCCGCTGCTGATGAGGCGTGCCCAGCCAGGCCCTTCACAAGGCAGCTACTGGCCATGTGAGGCTGCCTTCCCCAGATCTCGTGAGGAAAGCGCAGTGCACAACCTTGGGAAGAAAGCCTTGTGTAGCTGCCTTGCGAAGGGCCAGGCTGGGCATGCTTGGTCAGCAGCAGGAGCAAGAAGATGGGGAAGGTCAGCTAGGGTGCCAGGGGCTGTAAAATGCAGGGGGCCAAAAGGGGGGAGATAGGTGGGTGGGGGAGTTGAAATGCCCCTGTGGCCGTAAGTGCAGGCATGCTGCCTAACACCCAAATTTTGATCATTTGGCTGCGGGGGCGCTGCAACGGCTGTAAATTCGGGGACGGGTTGTAAGTCACTTCATTCAGCATCACTGTAACTTTGAATGGTTGCTGTAACTTTGAATGAATGGTCGTAAGTTGAGGACTACCTGTATCATTTACTCATCTTACATTCCAAATCACAGTCCTCCAAGTGCCATAGTTATTACCTGATGGGCCTATGGATATTGATTTCCACTGCCCATTATGGCTTTGATCAATCAAAACTTTCACATAATAGTTTTATATACCACTATGTATCAATATAGTGGTATATAAAACTACTAAACAAGGTATACAATCATCCATCCATCCATCCATCCATCCATCCATCCATCCATCCATCCATCCTAATGGTAAGGACCATACTAGTTGGTTGTGGCTGATTTTGGCCAGAATGCCACAAGCACAACCAAAGCCCTATTTTACTCCAAGCATTTTTACACTATTTTATACTAGGATCTTTAATTGAGAGGCTACCTTGCAAGCCAACATGCTGTTGTAAGAGGGAGACATAGCAGCATACCAATACACACTAAGGATGCATGTTGAAATACCAGAGTTTTCTTGTTGTGCATGAGGTCTCATCATGTTTCTACCTTTTTCTCAACGTGTTTTAGCATTTCTTTTACATTTCTTTTGAAGGTATTTCTGAGCTTCTTTTAATGTGGAAAGTCAGTGAAGGATGCTGCCACTGTTGTTTTTCCTCTGTTGTTAGTCTCTCCCTGACTCTGGGTGAAAGGGGTTTCTTCATGGTCTTTCCTCTGGGATTTAACTGAAATGTATGAAGGCAAGAGAGACTGTTGAAGATGATTACCACCATTATGATGACAAAGGTGTTGTGAGGATTGATGCAGTACAGGTGAAGAGTGCTACATTTGTGAAATGTCACAAGAATGGAACAATCGCTAAACACCCACATTGCTAATATGACACCAAACAAGTTCTGAATAGCTTAAAAAACCCTGAATATTAAGTAATGTCCACTAGGTATGAAACAAAGATACGAATGCACTCAAAATATCTCTCTATCATTTCTCTACCATTATCTCCCACTGTTCTTTCTCTCTCTCCAAACAAACCACCAGGTGGAGTTGACTGATTATAAATCTCTTAGCTGTATCTTGGAGAATGCACAAGGGCTGCTCTTGCTTCTGAAGCATGAGAGTCACATAAAAATCACTTGCACCGTAAGCGTAGGAGGACGAGAGACCGTTGCACAATTTCCCTATGGCTTTGGTAGGTCTCGTTTTCCTCTATTGTTTGCTTAGTTATACCATGTGGAATGAAGCAAATGCTGCTCTCCTCCAAGGATTCTGTTCTGGCAACTCCCAGCCCCACTCCCCTCACGCTACACAATGCACGAGGTCCCATGTGATCTAGATTTCAGCCATTATTGTGGTCTCCATGGGGAGTCCTGCCATGTGGAAATGCATTTCACCAGCCACCATGGGGAGAAGGTTATTAGACTTTACGGCCACAGGACATATGATGCAGTAGCGTTCATGTTTTTTGTTTTTACTTTAATGTTACTGCTGCTGCTGATTGCGGTGTTTCTGAGGAGGGCTTTGAATGACTGGAGCAAAGACCCAGGTAGTAGGAGAAATACCATTCTTCCTTGCCGTATTATTTCCCCAGTTGAATTGCCCTTGAATCTGTTGTGAGCTTTGTATGTGGAATTACATCTTATACTATATTGCTGTGGACTTTCCAGCAGCTTCAGGAAAGGTGATTATGATGAGGAGAACACTATGGGAGGAAGGCGAAAGAGAAAGGGACTTATCTCTGTTTCATCAAACTCAGTCTCTTAACCTGAGAACTCTGAAAAGTAAAAGAAAACAAAACAGGTCCCCCAATAAGCCAGGTTCATATGTCAGATTCAGCTGTAGACTTCAGCTAGCGGGCATGGTGCCATTTTCTTGTGTCCTTCCGGCACAAGATTTCCTGCCCCATTGCCAACCCATATCCTGCATCCAGTAACTCTGTTTCAGGTCACTGCCAGTCCCCTGACTTGCCTGTGGGGCCAAGGGTGACAAAGCCTAACAATTTTTAAACACCTTGAGGATGTCCTCGGATAGGGTTGGAATAAGGACAGTACTATTTATACTGGTACAGATAAGGATGACCTAAGCCTCTTTTAGTCATGGATTGGGGACAAGATGAAGGCAATGCTACAGGGATGTGGCAGAAAAATAATGTAGTCTGGCTATGCTGACACCATGGTCATATACAGGCTCAGAGTTTCATTCTGGTCTTCTGGTGGTAAAACTAGTTTTGTCTACCAATATGAGTTAATATTAGAATCAATTTGATTGTACCTTTCATGATTACACTCTGTGCTTACAATTGAGTAGTGGTAGGAATTGGCTGCCAAGGTGAGTTAAAGTCTTTAGGAGTCCTTGCTATTTTCACTCAAATTTCTCATTACTCAATAAACTGCTCCTGCATAAAAAGCTATATGTGAATCATCATGTACTTTCTGCAATCTAATGACATATTATGGGTCATTTTTATTTCCTTTCTCAAGTAAAAGTAATAGTAGAGCGTGAATAGCTATGCTAGGATGCAAGCAAAAAGGATGTGACAACAATATCTTTCTACTGCTACCAAATTTAATACTGAGTACTTCTCATTACATAACTTACTCTCCCTGTGTTGCACCCTGCTTGCCTTGTCTTTACATCTGCTGTTGCGTCACAAAACAGCCTCAGTGTATGCTCTGATTTTGTAGCCGTAGTCTCTCAAACACGGTGCCCTTCAGATGTCTTAGATCATATTGCCTATCATCCTATTGTGCTGGTTGGCTGTGGTCATCCCAAACTTCTAGAAAGCATCACATTGTAGAAGCCCCAAGTTTAACAACTGAGTTGGGCACAAACAAAAGATTCACATGGCAATTTATTTAATGAAATCAACTTTCCTGCAGATTTCACTGAAAGCCTCTTGGGTCAAAGTTCTTCCTCGGCAACTTCGTCATCCTCAGAGGTGTCCTGATCCTCCAGAGAATCTTCTCCAGATTGATTATTCCAAATCACAGTCAGGTTCATGTTCTGCCGAGGTGGGGTCCCATTGTAATGAACACCACTGGCAAAGAGGCATTGCCGCAAGTTCCAACAAATGATGTAATACACAGAAAAAAGCCAAAGGACCAGTCCAGCCAGGAAACTGGCAATGAGCAATCGTGTAGCTGGGCCAATATATTGCTGCAGAGTGAAGTGGTGTAAAGGAAACGGGAACCACTTCAGAAAAAAAGTCTTTAGGCTCCAACTCTTCTCCTTCAGAAAAGCCTTCCTGGGCTTCTGGATGGGACCTTGACGGCTTCTACGAATGGGTGCCCTGTTTTCAATAGCTACAAGTGATTTGGGGGCCTCTCCTGTTTGGTTTTCCTCTGTATTCCATTTTGGTTCCAAACTCCTGTTCTTGCTGAGGCTCTTCTTTAACTCTCTGGAGACATCAGGGCGTCCAATTTGCCGGAGAGCTCGAGCCAGGCGGTCCCAGTCGATGATGCCTTTCTGCATCTCCAGCCAGTGGCTTAGGCTTTCTCTGCACTGGTCCATGTTGGAGATGTCTTGCCATTGGCTAGAAGGGAAGAGTTTTTTCTCCTCCAATAGTTCTGCACCCTTCTGGGTGATGGCAAGTCGAAGATAGAGCTCATGGCATTCTTCTGAGTTCAGGAGCTCTGAGATGCCACCCAAGATGGTCGTTGCCGGACCACTTATTGCCATTTTAATGTATGAAGTGTATGTGGCCAATAAGAGGAGAAAGACTCCCATTAGTGCCAACATGGTGGGAAAGATGGAATTGATAACCTTAGATTAAGATCAGCTCTGATATTCTACATTTAGCACTCTGGCTGGCTGGTTGCAGGACTAGTCATGTTGCCCAGCTCCCTTTGTCATCCTTGGACACTCCTCTTCCAGCAGCCTAGTCTGGGGGCCCCTATGAGGTCAGTGAAACCTCATAACCTGAGCTCACAGCTCCTGCCCAGAGGGAATACTGAGGTTTTTTGCTAGGTGGCTGTTTTAGGGTTATATGGAGAAAAAAAAAGGATGGCATCCATCTAAATGCATCACAGTGGAAGCAGCATACTCTTTGCCAAATACATACAAGGCTGATTGTGATGCAGTACCTGGAAACTATTCCCAAATAGCATCTGGAATCCTGGCAGAGAGCATCATGTGTCAATTATATTGATCGGCTAAGCACCTTGCTCGGTTCTAGAGTTCAGCCCAGCACCTTCCAGAAGAATTCTTGAGGTTATTGCCTTCTCTCTCTAGAAATTTTCAGGTTTGGGAAGGCTGCCCCAGAGCATGTCAGCAAAACTACTGGCTATGTAATGGGAAATACAGATATAGAACAAGCTGATGAGATATGGCCATATCTGCAGCCTTTCCATTTGCCAATTAATCACAACACATTTTGAAACCCATGACTTTTCTACATTGTCCTCAGTATCTGCAGAACTCAGATGACTTTGGCAAGTATTGTCTTATGCCTGTAAGTTTGGAACTTGCAAGGAACATCATTAGCCAATCATTGCTCATGCTGCATCAATTTGAACCAGCCAGTTGGTGATTGTAGAGCAGTGTTTTTCAACCTTGGCAACTTTAAGATGTGTGGACTTCAACTCCCAGAATTCCCCAGCCAGCATGGCTGGCTAGGGAATTCTGGGAGTTGAAGTCCACACATCTTAAAGTTGTCAAGGCTGAGAAACACTGCTGTAGAGAATGCTAGGCCGTTGGTGTTTTTTTTTTTTAAATTTATTTCAAGCTTGCCAATAGTTGAGTGCCCTGCCCCCAGGGCAATCAGTGATACATAAATTAATGAAGATCCTTTCACCTTCTCTTCACAAAACAAAAAGCAAATTACTAGCATCCCTTCCCAGCTCCCTGCCCCCAGATTGGTGTATTTTTCCACTTGCACTTGGGCCTATTTATCTGGTAATTTGCAAAATATTTCACTAGTTGGCTGCTGTGGAGATTATTGCAAGGGAGGTCTGCTGTTAAAACTATTAACAAATGTGAGGCTTGTAGTTCACTATGATGCCAGATATACACTGCTGAACAAGCCTTGTGAAGTGTGGCATCACAGCAAATTCTGGGAGCAAAGATGCATCCAAGGGCATTTTCCAGGAGCAAGGATCCTAGTGGCAAATAACTTAACTAGGTTAACTCAAATGCTAACAAAGAGCTGGTGTGACAACTATAAGGAAAGAATACATTTGCTAAATGTGGATTTCATCCATTTTTGAAATGAGGCAAAGTGTGGAGGCCAACCAAAACCCAGAATTAAATCAGTATGGATCCCTATTCCTAACACTTCGGATGTTAGAAAAGGGTAGGGCTGCATGATTGATGGAAGAGTGGTGATGTATCACCTGGCAAATGTGCAAAAATCTCCCATATGAGGCTAGGTTTACTCTCTGCACAATGAAGAAGGCTCTCCTGAGGCAATTGTCTTTCTGGACATCTGGCTACCTCCCTCTCCCATTCCTTTCTTCTCTTTGTCTCTCATTTTGGCCATTTTCCCACCAGTAACCTATATATCTTATAGCATTACCAGCCATTGTCGAGTCAATATGAAGCCTGTCCTCACTCCAGTTATATTGGCACCATGATGTTGGATGATGCTAGAAGATGCTGTAAGGGACTAGTAGGATGGGACTATGGCGATATGTTTTCTCCATACTAAATGCCAGGCTGAGTCTGGCTGCTGTTTTATTCCCTTCTGCTTCCTCCTCTTTTTTCTTATGTGTCTTCTCACCACATCACTTGCCCTTTAGCAGTTTTGGTGGGGCCACTGCCTGCCACTTCCAGTGAGGACATAGTCCATCAGTCCTAACTCATGCTAGGTCCTTACAGCTGTTTCTTTGTTGCCTTGGCTGCTTTATCTGACATGGTGTGAAATGGGGTTTAACACTCTGAAATTGCACACATCCACATGTTTATTTGGAAATAAGTTCCTCTCTACTTATTCCTGGGGAAAAGTTCTTAGGGAGCCTTTCTTTCTATTGAATAGTGTTCCTCTCAGAAAAAGGTAAATATATTGTCTTAGGTTCAGCAGAATCGAGGCAGATGTAGTTAGATTGGTTTAAGCTTCTCCTAGACAATCCATATGCAGCCAGAAGACTAAGCAGAAAATACAGTCTAGAGAGAGAGAGAGATTTTCATGATTTGAAGAGAAACTTTTGGGCAGCCACTCTACAGAAACCTCTAAGAAGGTTGCCAAATTTTTATCAATAGCTATCACTCTTAGAAGTCTCCTGGTTACTTCCTCATGCTATTAATTGTTAACTGTTAATAGTTTCAGGATTTGCTTGCAATTTTTAAAATTCTTTTATTATATTTATTGTAATGCTGGTTTTTTTCTTATGTTTGAGCTTGGCCTCTACATAAACTTCGATTGATATCTTCTAGAGATATTGTATCTTTTTGCATAAAAATTTAGCCAAGCCAGACAAAGTTCCAGTCCAGAACACACAAGAAAAGTCAAAGCACGAATTTAGCCATAGTCCAGGAAGATAATCCAAGGTCCAGGGCAGGATTCAAGATAGATGGTCAGAAAACATGCAAGACATGTATTTTGTTTCCAACATTGTTTCCCATATGAGGAGCTTTGTACCCAAAGCTTTACCCCTTGAACACAGCTGGCATGCATTGAACTCCCTTGGAGTGCAAGGCCACTCAGGAGCATAGTGCACAAATAGGCTATTCTTCTATCCTAAGGAGCTTTTCCCTGCAGTCTCGTGCTTCTGAGCATCTCCGTCTAGAAGCTGATGCTTGAAGATTGTTCTGATGAATATGGGTCAGAATTTAGGACCACGCTGGCCATGTGTTCACAGGACTATCTCTCCCCTGCATCCTGTGCTGGGCCCTGGTTCAATGCATCAAGTGGCTCAGAAAGCTTGTGCTGGTGCCTCTTCATCCAATGAGTCTTCAGAAAGATCTATGGCATCAGATAGAATGGTGTCTTCCAGATGTTCTGAACTCCATCTTCCCTCAGACCCTAACATTTGAAGATCACTGGAATGCCTACCAGTGCTTTCAGTATTTATTTATTACCATAATACTTCAATCTATATATACTGAAGCTTTCAATATATATTACCTGATGAAGAATTCAGGAACACTGAAAGCCTACGAATCTGTAGTTATGGTCATACTTTATTCCTGTAGCTTTAGAGCATCCATTTTAATCGAGTTCTTAATTATGGAAAATTCAAGGTCATAAGAGGATTATACTGATGCAGTAATGAAGGGGGCCCTTTTTTTTTAAAGGACCTCTATTTTTGGTTCGAAATTCTCTCTTTTCCCCCATTTCACACACATATTCACACAACACACCTCTGCTGGAGATTGGAGATGTAAGATGAAACTATTACTGGGAAGAGAATAAGGTGCACTTACAGAATCATAGACAAATTTGTGCAGGAATTAAAGACCTGATCTTTCACCTTTTGATCAGGGTGTGGTAGAAACAGCGAATCTGGTGGTCTTATTTGAGGTCAGTTGCCCTTCAGTGCTTAGTCATCACCATCACAAAAAGGGCACAATAATTCAGGCAAGAAGGGAAGTTGGGGGATTGATTTAGATCCCTAGAGGTGTCTCCTCTAACCTCATCCCTCTTAGCACCAGGTCAGGGCTGGGTTATGGGCAAAGTGCAGCAGACTGAATGGGGTCCTGCATTTACCTTCCTGCAGCTGTTGTGTGAATCCTGTAGCTCCTTGTCTTCTCTAGAGATGAATAACCAATCTTGTTTCAGCACATCCAGGGACCATTGGCACAATTTAATAACAGGAAAAGGAAGGGGAGGAATTACTAAAGAATTTTTTAAATTACACATTTATTTTGCTTTTTTTTTAAGTTTACCTTTTGCATCAAAGAAGTTGTCAAGTCAATTTGCAAATTCCATAAGCAGAGTTTAATTTGTGCAGAACAGTCACTTTAATTAAATGTAATTCCATTGGGATTATGCACACACCAGTTGCAATTCTGAGAATGTTTCTAACTGCAAGTGACATATCGATAGCATAATAACAATGGAGCAGAGTAGGTACAAATAATAATAATAAATCACTGCTCAACCCTGTCCAAATATATAGCCAAGATATTGCAATGGAGTTTGGACTGGACAAATGTGCCACCCTTACCATCAACAGGGGAAAAATAGTGAAAACTAAAGGAATCAAGATGCCCTATGGAAATAACATCAAGAGCCTGGATAAAGAAGATCACTACAAATACCTGGGCATCCTTCAGGCAGACAACATCAAGCACACTGAAGTCAAGAAGAAGGTTAATGGTGAATACATCAGAAGAGTGAAGAAGATCTTAAAGTCCAAACTCAGTGGTGGAAATATCATCAGTGTGATTACACCTGTGCAACTCCAGTCACTAGAATAGTGGACTGGACTCAAGCAAAACTAGAAGCCCTGGATAGGAAGACCAGAAAAATAATGACAATGAATTATGTCCTTCATCCACGCAGCAACATTGACAGACTCTACTTACCAAGGAGCATAGGTGGGCGTGGAATGTTGCAAGTACCCCAGACAGTTGAAGAAGAAAAAAGGGCATTGGAAGAATATCTGAAGGACAGTGAAGAAGATGCACTGAAGCTAGTACACCATGAAGGCTTACTGAATACCAAAGAAACCAAACTGGCCTATAAGAAAGACCAAATGAAGAACAGAAAAGAGACATAGCAAGGGAAAGTATTACATGGCCAATATACAAAAGAAATAACTAGCAAGCAAAGTAGATAACAAGACCTGGCAATTGCTAAAAGCAGGAAAGTTGAAGTAAGAGACAGAAGAGCTAATTCTGGCTGCACAAGACTAAGCCTTAAGAACAAATGCATACAAAGCCAGAACTGAGAAGACAGCAAATGGCGCCTCTGCAAAGAAGCTGAAGAAACAGTGGACCACCTAGTTAGCTGCTGCGAGAGGATCGCATAGACTGATTACAAACAATGGCATGACAAATTAGCAACAATGGTTCATTGGAATATCTGCAAGAAACACCATTTGCCTGCAAGCAAGAATTGGTGGGGCCACAAAACAGATAAAGTAATAGAAAATGAAGAAGCTAAAGTGCTCTGGGACTTTAGAATTCAAAGAGAGAAGCGACTGCTACACAACACCCCAGACTTAACAATTGTTGATAAGAAAGACAAAAAAGTCTGGATAGTGGACATTGCAATACCCGGAGACAGCAGAAAAGAAGAGAAAGAACTGGAAAAAAATCACAAAATACACTGACCTGCAAATAGAAGTAGAACGACTGTGGCAAAAGAAAGCAAAGGTAGTACCAATAGCAATAGGTGCCTTGGGTGCAATCCCAAAACATCTGGAGCACCACTTTGAAGACCATCGGCATTGACAAAATCACCACCAGTCAACTGCAAAAGGCAGCTTTACTTGGAATAGCTGACATCCTGCAACGATACCTTTAACACCATCAAACAACAATATCTGCCTATCCCAGGTTCTTGGGAAGGACTCGACAGGTAGATAAAAATGCCAAATCCAGTCTAAACAACTAGCTGACTGTGCGGCCAACAATAATATATTAAACCTGTATGCTGTCTGACTCCCAACAACTCTGAGCAGCTCACGACAATCAAACAAAGAAGTTAAAATAAAGCCAATAAAAGATAAAAATAAAAGATGGTGATGAAGCAAGGGATCTCACTCTCCTCGCCAAAGGCCTGGGTGAAGAGCCAGGTCTCCATCACTCTTCTGAACAACAGCAGAGTGGGGGGCCATCCAGATCTCAGGGGGAACCTCATTCCAGAGGGGAGGCACTGCTACAGAGAGGGTGTGCTTCTGGGGTCCTGATACATGCCATTGTTTAATCAAAGATACCTGCAAGGTTGAAGTGTTTGGGCAGATACGATGATAAGAAATGTTAAATGTAATCTAGAACTACTATTGAGTATGCTACCCAGATTATAGAATTTGATATGCATTTTGATTACAGGTTTTCAGAGGGCTTGATGTGCTGCTGTGGTACTGTCATGCTGAGGCACTGTGGGAAATTAAAATGATGGTTAGATCAAGCTGCCAGGGATGGTCGGGCTGCAGAGTAGCTTTGTATTTGAGAAAAAGATGGCAACATAGACCCTATTAGGGAGATGGGGCGCTGGTGACTGCTCAGGAACGATTGATTGATTGATTGATTGTTCACATTTAGCCACCGTCCATCTCACAACATGCAGTGATATGCAGCACACATCCAACCCCTGCTTCCACTCCAGTTTTATCATCTATGCCCTCTCTTCATAAGGTCCCACTTATTCACATTGCAAGCCCCAGTGACTGCAGGACTACCAAAAGGCAATTCAGTTTGCTTGAGAGGAAGTCCTTCCTTCTAAGGCTCTCGAAATAAATTTCTAGGAGAGACAAGGCTGGACTGTTTGTCCATGCCCTTCTGGCTTACGGTGCAAGCCCCGTTTTCAGGGTCCCCTCCTTCCCCTGCGATAAGCTCTGTCGTAAGCTATTCTATTTGGCTTAAAAAGAATATGCATTCACTGTTGAGGTTAATAGTAAATATAAGCTCAGTAGAATATATCAGCGTAGGCCTACAGCTCACTGTATAAACATTTATAAAAAGTGTCCACTTAATTATTTTTTTTACTTAACTAATGTGAGTTTATAATTTTGGAAGACGTTAGTTTACAGTTTGATGTATCTATTTGCACCAAAAATCCCTAGCACCAAAACTGAGTGATTGAATAATCCAAACAGCCAAGTTTTACTCTCTCCAAGAAGCTTCATAATCAGAAGGGGAACCAACCAGTCCACTCGTCTTCCCAATTCTGACTATACAGACATATGTACAGAGATGGCTCTTGTGGGATCTGTGCTGCTGCTCATGAATAATATAACAAAAGTGGTTTACTCTGGCCTCCCTGCACTATGAATCAAAACCCCACGTCGAGCTGCTCTGGGAGGGGTGCAAAGCATGTGAAGTCGAGAGTGACACGGGGGCTGCAAGCATTTAGCGTGACTAACAGATTTACGAGGGGGAGGGAGCCGGTGGTCGCATTGCCTGGGCTTTTTAATGAGCTCTCCAGCCCATACAGTAGCCTCTTTGTAGCAGACAATGTAGCAGACATAAATTTTTTGAGGGAGGGGAGGGAGGCCAGAAAGATTGCTGGGCTGATCTCTGAGCCCATATTGTCCATCCCACCACCCTGAGTACGGACACAGGGGGCTAAGATCAAGGCCTGGACCTTGTCCCCCATCAATATTCCCCCACTTTCTTCCAAAAACTGGTGGGAGACAGAGTTGGGTTGTCCCACCCATCTTGGACTGCCACATTGAACGTCCTCCCCCTACAGGTGTTTTTATGCCTGATTTGTAGCTGCTGATGGAGAGGACTCTGGAGAATAAGGGGTTGCTGTTCAAGGGGCGTTTCCTAGTCAGAGATCATGGTGGAGGGGAAAAGGCCAAGGGCCCAAGAGACAGGAACAGGGCGAGGCAGTCCAAGGGCAGAGGGAGATTAAAGGTTACAGGGCTGATGCTTGTAGGAGACAAAAGGCAAGGCGAGGTGGTTCACAAGGCTAATAAAATCTGGAAGTGTTTTATATCCTTGCACACATTCATGCACACACAGAAAAGGTCGTGGCAACAACATCAGAATGACCCTGCTGCATCAGACTGAGAAGACCTTAGCCCAGCATCCTCTTGCAGCAGTGGCTAGCCCAGTGCTTCATGGAAGCCCACAGATAGGTCATAAAAAAGGAACAGCTTCTTTTCTGTCACAGTAGCTGTGATGCAGAAGCCCTGTGCTTCATAAGATGGCAAGTTCCATTCCACCCCCTCTCCACCCCCCAAGTTAATAGCTTATGATAGATTTTCTATTGTTGATTAATTTATCTAATCCTAGTGCATTTTGGGAAAAAGTAATTTCCTTGGTCTAATTGAATCTGCAGGCAAACAATTTCACTGAATAACTCTACTGTGATTGGAGAAAGAGAAAATGCATTATTATTATTAGGGTCACAGTGCTCTGAAATGCATTGGATTTGTGTGATTTTGTTCTTGTGCAGCTTCACACTTAGCATGAGAAGATGCCAATCAGTAGATGAGGCAGCCAGTTTCTCCCACAAGTTACTTCCTGAGACTGAGATGAACACTGCTTTCAACTCTATATAGCCACCTAGAGTTTACCACATGGCTATAGAGCATACTTGTTTGCTAAAAGGCTAGACAGTGATCTAATGTTCTAAAATAATGGGCCCATTCCTCTGGAAGAACTGGATCACAACACAGAGAAGGGGCTTTGGAAACACAGGGGCCATGAAACACCAGAACACTGCAGATTTTTTTTTCTTTAATAATTGGGTCAAGTTTCTGTTAATTGGTCTCTTGCACTGCCATCATTCTTCCTCTTTAAAGGGGACTTAGATGATTCTCCCCTCTTAATACAGTAAGTCAGAAAGAGCTCAAAGCTTTCATTCTGCATGCCCTGAGACTATTTATTAGTCTTGCCCTAGCATTTGCCCATTCATTGTCCAACCAGGGCTTAGAATTGCACTTCTTCCTGGGGTTCTTGAATAAGGTTTTAACCAAGGCATCCTATATACGTGACGTCAGTGTTCGGAAATAATTTGCCATGGCTATGGCTGAACAACCATTGCAAATGGAATGGTGGAGTTGTGAGGCATGATTTGAATTTTAAAAGAGGGAGAAAGCTTCCTCTGCCTTCTTAGACCACTTTGTTCAGCTATCTTTTTCCAGAAGGTTGGCCCAAGCATGTGTTTCCTAAAGATGCGTTGAAGAATGTTTCTTAATTTCATTACTAAGGGGAGATGGTCACTATCAGGATGGCTTCCAGTTGAAAAGAAAATTACATTTTGCAACAATTTTGGAAACACTGGAAAGTAATCTGTGATGACCTCAATAGGAAAGCTCTTCATGGAGCTCTCCCTCTATGGAGCCATTCAGATTAAGGAGGTCAGATTTAACTGTAATTTGGAATAATTGCCAGGCCCTAAACTTATTCCAGAATCTTTGTAATGGAGAAGTTGAAGTTTAATAGGTTTATTCCAAGGCATATACTGCTGTTCAAGCATTCACATAGCTTTTCAATGCTAGCTCCAAGTTTTACGATAAAATCTCCTGCCATTTTGATGGGGGCATCTGGCTACAACTCAGGGAGATCAGGAATATAATCCTTGAGAGCGTCTCATACTTCACTGGGTTGGGACAATAGACAGTGGAGATAGATACTGAGTAATAAAAATGTGTAATTTGGTTAGAAATAATTTTTCCAAAATTAACATGCTAATGTTAATCCTGCTTGGAGAGCTCCCATCTTTTGTAGTTGGAATAGCCTAAAATGAAACGGACATATAACCATTAAGCCCCAGGGATTTACACTCCCAGGTCTCTTGGAGAAGAACATCAAATTTGCTTGTTTCACTGAGAAAAAAGGGGTCATTATTTCTTTGAGCATCAGCCAGCAATGTTCCAGGCCATCAGCAAGATTTCCTGGTGATCTCTTTGCAATCAGTCAGATGTTGATGAGCCCAAAAAGGGAAGCTGGGGGATTATTAAGAGAACCTGCCTCCGCTCTGTGCTCCAGAGACTCCTAGTAGTGGTTATGGGAGATTTCGCCCCACTAAGAGCCAGTGCGGCAATTGCCAAAGATGTATCTATCCGAGGGCATTTTGGTAATGATGCAGATGGACTGGGTGTTTGCTGGGGTGGGTGGGAATGTTGTAAGGAATATGCCCAAGTCTCACCTTCTTGGCATGATGACAAACTTTTCAGACAAGCATTTTTCATCTTCATTATTAGTTTTACTTGCATGAGCAAATGTGTGAACAAGTAAATGAGTCTTTCTTGGTTAACATCTTGTAGGATGAAAATCACCTTAAGAAAATCAATGAGCTACCAAATAAAGACCAAAAACAAAGCCCCAGGGAACTAGATAATTTAAACCATTTCTTTTTATTTACTCTAACCTACATGCCACTCCAGAAAAGGGACACTCCTGTTCACACAGACTGCCTGTAGATGTTCCTGAGCAATTCAACCTCTCTGCCAGATAAGCCCTGTTCACCTTCTCTCACTATCTGTAAAAAAGCATCCTTGAATAATTAAAACGATTCAAACTCACTTTCCTCAATGATGCTTTTTTTCCAAGCCAATTCTTAATTATATAAGCTGTAGAGGTAGTTATGCATAAGTTATGCACTTATGAGAGAAAGTGTTGCGGCAAGAAAGGAAGGGAGGGAGGGAGGGAGGGAGGGAGGGAGGAAGGAAGGAAGGAAGGAAGGAAGGAAGGAAGGAAGGAAGGAAGGAAGGAAGGAAGGAAGGAAGGAAGGAAGGAAGGAAGGAAGGAAGGAAGATCAACAATCATATCCTATGTGAGTCAAAGCATGTCTTTCCTAATACTGTGCCAAAACCTGTCTCCCAATTTCCTGAAAGTTCCCTGGGATCGAGAGGGAGAGGGAGAGAGAGAGGGAGAGAGAGGCAGGCAGGCAGGCAGGCAGGCACTTTTCTACTACATATCACACTGCAGCCTCTCTGTTCGTCCATGCTTCCAATCTGAAGGGAACCCAAACTTGAAACTAAGTGTGAGAAACCAAGAACCTCTTCAGAACTATTTTTTTTAGCAAGCTGGTATGTAAATTTACACATCTAATTAGTTCCTCAATAAATACAAGCCCATAAAATCACACTATCTAAGATTTCTTTGAGCTAGTGACTGTATTCACTGGCTCAACGTCATGCCGTTGTACTCAAAAGGATTCTATACAAGACATAAGCAAGCTATCTATTTAAAAATAGCTTTTTTAATAGGCAGAAAATAACTGCTGGGAGGGGTAGGCTGAGGAAGGATAAACAAAATGTTCACTGCAGGAGATATGGGCCATATTATTATTGTTAGGTATGACTATAAACTTCTAAAAGGCAACCGTCTAGATTCTCCTCCTATGACTAATGTAAATCTTTTGCAACCAAAAAGCTGACTTTCTTTGTGCACAGTTGTATACATTCAATGGGTTTTACTGGGCTGTATAGGAAATCAGCTCAGTCGATTTTGCTTTGAGATCCGGCCAAGGAAATGCTCCCTGTCTCAGTTGCGACTATGCATGCAGAATCTAGTTCACTGATGATATTCCTAGCATCTCCTACCTTCAATTTCCTTTGCTTATTACTTCTCTTTTTCTATGTTTTGCATATCACTGCATATCCTGAAAGGGGGCAACATAATGTAAGTGTGTATGTATACATGCACAATAAATACGTGCTAAGTTTTATACGTGATAAAATGTATTTCAGATTGTTGATGTAGTTTAATTAGTTTTCAGTGCATCTTCATTTCCCCCAATTCTGTTCTGATGCTAATCAATGAATCATGTACTTTACCATTAATCTATCTCATCTGTCTATCAAGCCGGTTGCTAAGTTGCTAATATTTTGTCCAGCTCTTTCAATATTCACTATATTTTAACATAAGGATTCCCAAGCTGCTAGCTGTGTGGTATGCATTTTTCTAGTCATTTGCCAAACAAAATCGGAGTGGTTGCTATAAGATGAAGCTTTGTCCCTGCAACGATGCCTTTCCTCCTGTATTCTTTTGGAAGCTGTGAGGATGAAATGAAATGATAATAAATCTGCAATTTTGCAACAGGGCACTTTTTCAATAGCTTTAAATAGGATTGCATGTTTCTCCAGTGGGGATGGGGGAGATAACTTCCAAACAACCTCTGCAGAGAGGCACCAGGAACAGGACACTGAAAGGGGGTGGGGGGTAGGGGAGAGAGTGTGTCATTTTTGCCTTGTCTGAAGGCAACCCGTGAAGAAAGGCAACAGTCCCTGCCAATAAAAAAACAGGCTAACCACAAGCCCGTTTGAGTTGCACTCTTGCAAAGAAAAGACCAGTTTTGCTTCAGTTCCAAATGACCTGCGGTGGGGCCAGAAAAAAAGCAACTCAAACCCCTCAGACATTGGAAGATCACACAGCTGGGGAGCTACTGCAATCCAGCCCTCTGGCAGAGATACTCCAACTCAAAGTACTGGTCTGTCTAGTACTCATTATGCCAAATACAGTGGTACCTCGCTTCACGAACTTAATTCGTTCCACGATTCTGGTTGCGAGCCGAATTGGTCGTGAACCGAATCAAATTTCCCCATAAGGTTCAGTGTAAATAAGGTTAATCCATTCTGAACGATATGTTTTTTTTTTTAACCACAAAAGTATGAAACAAAGTGCAGTACAGTACAGTATGAAGAGAGAGAACACTAATCTTGCTTGAGGCGACACCAAAAAGCTTCACAGCAAGTATCTGTCTGCGACCGCGATCTCGCCTAGAGGAAGCCACGACCACATGTCAGAGCAGGGAAGATGGCCGCGGGTCGTGTTCGTCACCCGATGCGGAGTTCGCGAACGGAAACAAAACTTTACAAGTGCTGCTGTCCATGAACTGAATTGTTCGTGAACAGAAGCGTTCGTGAACCGAGGTATTATTGTATTCTCCAGAGTTTTAGGAAGACTTCTTTCTCAACCCTACCTATTGAACCTAGGACCATCTTTATGGAAGCCAGTGGCCTACCACTGCACTTTGTATGGTTTATCCCTTAAGAAGAAGTACTATCTGGAATTATCAGGTTAGCCTTCCATGCTGGGGGCATATTCTATCCTCGCTTCTAGTACCTTGCAGTGCCTCCCACTGTCTACTAATGAGCTCTTCACCAGGCAAAGGTAAAGCTAGCCCTGATTGGACCCCAAGCCTCCATAGGTCTCATCTGACACTCTAGTTATCTTAAAAAAAAAAAAAAAAAAAGTATTCCCCCCCCCCAAAAGTGGTCTAGGTGGTGGCAAAACTCAAAACTGTTGGCTATATTCCACCCCAGGCCCCAATAAATTCTTACCCTAACCTTGAAGAATAAGGATTATTCACCTTTCTTTCTGCTTTCTGCTCTTGCAAACTGTATTTGAATATGGAGGAGAACAATTCCCCCACTACAGCTTTGGAGCCCATTTTTTAAAGAAAGCTCTTGTGGGCCTATCCCCAAAGCTTCCTGACATGAGGCTCAGGAAAGAAACAAAGATTCTCCCAGTCAGAGTCAGGCAGCCTGTGAGGAGGGTTTAAAACAACAAGGCAGCCCAAACATCTGCCACACTTTGGCAATCACCTTCCTGCAACAATGGGCCACAGAGCTGAGAAGCTGCATTGTTGGGGGTTTTTGTGTAGGCAAGAACAATGATCCCTTTTGTGTAGTCCCGCAAGGTAGTGTCATGCTGACTTAGGGGTCTTTCTTTTTTTCCCGTCCCCACGCTTTTATAAATTGTGAGTGACGAATGCACCCCAAGATCAATTTTACCACGATAACCTCCAACACAGATGTGAACCATCCTGATGGTGCTTATACATCTCATACCTGTCATTACAGAAACATATGATTTATCTTTACATGAATCTCTCTCTTTTAATGGGATTTTAGGTAACCTCTGCTAAATAAGGATTATGACAAAGTGGTAAAAATCAAGGATTACAGATTTTTAGTCCTGTCCCCAAAAGATAGAAAATTACCATGTACAAGAATTTAAATCAAGTAACTATAATTTTAGTATTAATTTATAAATCATGAAAATGTCACATTATGGATTAAATATGAGAAATGACTAATCAACTAAGAAAACCTTCAGAATACCTAGAATTATTTTCTAATAAATATCTTTGGTCAAGGAAATCACTTTTTAAATTTGACATCTACTCAGCCACTTGAATTAAAACGATAAAAACTACTAAATGTGAAAGCTTCTTAATCATACAAAAATTAATAGTATCATGCTATTAGTAGCATTATGCTGTTTGAATGCATCAATATATAAAAATTAATACAATTAATTATTGTATATTGATGCATTCAAATAGCATAATGTTACGTTTACTCACAGTCATAACTCTTTAATTTCTGAAGGAACATGCTTATAAAAGATGGACATTTCATCTTCTTAAAATGGTTTGCCTATTCTAAAGTCCATGGCTACAAAGCTAGTGACTTTGATTCGATAATGTTCTTCCTGTAACTACAAATTTGCAAGTAAGGGAAGACTAACTTGGTACTGGATTTTGTTACTTTGTACTCTGTATTGCTAAGCTTGCTGTATTTCTGCGATACAACAAATAAATAATATATGTTGAGAAACTTTGGATACAAAATAGGACCATTGAACAAAAAACAATGGGTGGAATATTAAAAGAAAACCATGCCTAGAAAAGCTGACTTCAGTAGCTGATATAATGTATCCAAGTTAAGCAAATATATACACATTTTCTTGCTTTGCCTAAATTATTCTATGTTTGCTAGTCACACAGAGTAAAAAAAATTACAGAGTATTCATCATGTTCTATTCAATTTGCCCCTTTTTCCTTCTGAGATGACATCAAGCATTGCTTTTCAAATGTCTCTTTTTGAAATCTGAAGGACTTGTCATTTTCAAAAATGAAAGCTGCAATTCTGAAGCCTGTGAATGCTGTACCTAACATCAAATCCTATGTGTGTGTGGTGCATATAACACAACATTTCAAGTATTATAGAGGATGCTGAGCATAGGTCTCCGATATCTCAGTTCAGTTGGTGCATTGCTTCTAATATGTTAGTATTTGGTTTAAAGGAGGATTGGCCATACCATGAGTCAGAGTGAGGGACCCAGAGGAGGCAAGAGAGGTTGGGTGGTCACATCTACTGCAAATACCCAAAACTAGATTGCTTGCCCATTTTTGTATATAGAATAGAAAGAGAGCATCTTCTTAGGCAGTTTTGTGAAACCTATTAACTTCCAGTGACTGGAAAAATGGTAAAACATTGCACCGCTGCACTTATTTAAAAAAAAAAAAAAACCTCAGAAGGAAAATTAACCAGCCGAGAAAAAGAAAATAGTAATTTTAAAAAATTCTGCCTGGTTTTGAATGGGCAACCTTCTATATGCTAGGCAAAGATCACGGATACTGTGGTACTTCAATATGGGTGGTAAAGAAAGTATAAAATCTTTGAGAGTACATAAAGTGACTCTTTGAAGGTTATTCTTCCCTCTGAAAAGTAGCCAATAACTGCTAGAGTTAAGCCAGCAACAACTGAAGCAACACTATCTCAAACAGGCAGGAGCACTCAAGGCTACATAACATGGACAAGTACTTCAGAAGCAGAGGACAAAACCGTTCCCTGAAGGAACTAATAGAGGATGACATTATCTTTTTCTCTGTTCCAGAAGTGACTGCCTGTTTATTCTATCAGCCAGGCAATGCAATTAAGCCACAAATGTCCTCTGACCTCAAACTAGTTACACTGCCCACATTCTATACCAATATATTGTACTTTAATTTCTTCCTAAAAAGAATCAGAAGGGTACATACGGTATGTTGTGTTCTGCCCTTAGGCTAGCTCTGCAGGCAACATAGTTGGTTTAACCGTAAGAAAAATCTCATGTAACCTATCAAGAGCCTAAAGAAAGAGAAAGAGCAAGAAGCCTATCCTGTTCATGTTATTTATTTATTTAATCAAACTTACAGGCCACTTCAATCACAGTTGCAACTCTAGCAGCTTACAAAATGTAAACAAGTAAAATAGCTTATAATAGGGAATTACCAAGCACCCATACAACAAACAACAAAACCAAACACTGAATCATAAAAGACACATCAAGGAGCAGGATCACACCCCAGTCTGCCATAAGTCCTACTGAAACAACCTCATGGCTTTGTGGAAAAGTCAGTCAGGACTGTAGAGACTTCAGGGAGAATGATGTTCCATACAGAATGGTCCAGCATTCTCCAAGGTCTCTCCAGATGACACTGCTATACTGATGGGGCCTGGAGTGAGACGACTCTGCTGGGCCTTGCCAGATGGGCAGAAACAAGCATAAAGTCACTCCACAGTTCTATTTGTGCAATAGAGGTGACCAGCTACTGAGATTCCTAGAGATAACATTTTTCCTGCCCAGTGCAAAACTGTAAGCCTCTTACAATAGTTTATCCCACCATTTTTAATAATGATCATTATCACAGGTCTCCACATGGGGAGAAAGGGGGGGCAAGTGACAAAATGTGGGTCATGACATCATGATGCAAACTCCACCCTTTTCATACTTAAGTGTAATGCCACAAGATAAGTACAAAACAACAGAGCTTCCATCACGAACCCGTAACACATGTTTCATCAGTTTGGTGTCACTGTGGTTCAGAATAGACACCTATGATGATTTTATATCCTGTGTGGCTGTTAAAACAGAGTTCAAGGGAGCTAATAATAAAAATATTATATAATCATAACTGACCCTATACAAATGTATTCATTATCAAAAGGAAATAAAGAGGTGCCAACAGTTAAAACTTACTGCAAGAAACAAGTCAGCTTAAAAGCCAGCGTAAAATAAAATAATGGAACTAAATCTTGACCAACAAAAAGATTCCAAGACAGCTCCAGAACCTGGAAATAGCCACTGAGAAGGCTTTGTAACCCTCTCATCAAACAGGCCTTCTATTTCAGGGGTCAGAAAGAAAGGCCCTTTCAAAAGATCTTAAAATTCAGGCGGGTTCATAGGGAGGGGAGAATCTCTTTTTTTAAACAAATTGGTTGCAAAGTTGGACTTCAGTGGCCATAACCAGCACTTTGAATTATATCAAAAAGGACCAGATTAAGATTCCTTAATTTATATCTGCATTTGTACCTACACGATTATAACACAAACCAATCCAGGTAAAAAGGCAAACTCACAACGATCTTATCTTTTCTTCAAAGAGCATCTTTATCAACGGCTGGCTCCTCAGATCTCTTCCATCTCTTCACTTCTAAGCATCCAAACCCTATGAAAATGTAGACATTGGGAAGTGAAGCAATGTCCATTGTCATCTAAGGAGACCTTCTCCACCCCATAGGATCATCAGGTCTATTGTCTACAATTACTTAACAGCAGCTTGCAAAACACTTAAGGAAAACTGAAACCCACAAAGCTGAATATTGCCCATCAGTCACATACGTTTGGATGAATGGGGAGGGCTCAAAAAAAACCTTCAGCTTGATTTGCCTGTACCGGATGGTGAAAAGCAAATGAGCAGTCAAGCAGGGGCTTGGTAAACAAGACACACCATATCTGGACTGCAGAATGCAGACTAGTAGATGGCAGCAAAGAGTTAGAGTTTTAAATGGCTTCAAGGGGTTACTTTCTGACAGATAATTTTGGGAAACAAGGAAGCAGGGGAACCATCACCGTTGTGTGTTGTGTTCTTGCACATTCAGGGTTAAAAAGCATTCTCCTGTCTTGAGAATTTACCTTCTAGAAATGCCAGGGGAGGAAGGAGATGCTGTCCAATTTTAAAAAGCATTTCTCAAAGACACTTTTTTTTTTTGACTTAAGCTTATCATCCATTGGGACAAAACTGGTAAAAGGATAGAAATATTTAGAATACTTGTGATACAGCAAATGGACCATGTTACTTTTTTTTCCCCTTTAGGCACAGAGCCATCAGAAATGCCTGTTTTCTCACTTGGTGAACTTGACTGAAAGGGAGTACAGCAATATCCATAATAAAACAATGGTCCCTTTCCTTCCTTCCTTCCTTCCTTCCTTCCTTCCTTCCTTCCTTCCTTCCTTCCTTCCTTCCTTCCTTCCTTCCTTCCTTCCTTCCTCCCTCCCTCCCTCCCTCCCTCCCTCCCTCCCTCCCTCCCTCCTTCCTTCCTTCCTTCCTTCCTTCCTTCCTTCCTTCCTTCCTTCCTTCCTTCCTTCCTTCCTTCCTTCCTTGATTTCATGCCCTTTGCTGATTGAATTCCACCTGCCTAGTCAACAAAGTCAAATGATCAATTTCAATTTCTCTCTGTATAAGGGCACCATTACACTTGCTAATTCCAAAGCCATGATTATACCGCACAAGAGGCAGGAGAGACTCCTTCCCCCACCCCCCACAACACAGTCCCATATGTGTTCATGGTGGGGGATGGGGAAGGGTGAGTAATTTAGCAGAGCGATGTAAAAGCTGTGGTGAAATTCAGAAAGGGAAGGAGGGCTCTTGCTATAATAATTGTATTTTTGATGTCACAGATGGGGCCAGCTGCAGATAGTCCCTATAAAGAAGATGGATCGCCCTTCGCAAAGAGAGGCAATCACAGATCAGTGACTTGCCAGCAACAGAGTCGGGGGTGGGCACTGGCTGTGCTCCCCTATTTCCATCATACTGTAGATTCATCAGGATTCTTAAATAAAGTAAGAAGAGCTGGTATGAATTTCAGATGATTTATGTTAAGTGAAAGGATAAAGAATGTGTAATCCCTTTGCTTCTTCCTTGATTTGTCAGCAACATATTTTCAGCTTACTTTCTCCTACCTTTCCATCCTTCTTTAAACTAAACACTGTGGAGACAAAACAGGAGATCCACCATGATCCCCCCCATTTAAAGGACATTATTCTCTGCAGGATTCCCTATGGGTTTCCTACCTATTTGTGGAGGGGACCAGAGCCATAAATAAATAAACAAACAAATATCACCTGGATGTGAATGCTGAGTTCAATTTGTGGCTTTTGTTTTCCATCAAGCTAGTAAAATTTCTGTGGGTCAGTACGGAACTGGCAAGACCAGTATTATTAAATTGGTTGCACTGATGGATAATTGCAGGGGGCAAGCCAGGCAGAGAATGATGCCAAAAATGAGGCCACATGTTATGGGACTTCAAAGCCTTGACTAATTTCCCCAAACTGCTCTTTTGCTCCAGCTATGTAGCTGGTAAACAAACATCCAGATGATCTGAGTATTAGCAATGTGGCAGAGTTGCCTTAAAAGCCTTTAAGAAGGCTGCTTGTAATTCCGTGTAACTCTGTTAATCCCATTCGATCACACATTCCGCTCAGAATGAATGTCAGTACACAGAAGCTAACGCTACAGAAGTTCAGTAGACAGATGCCTAATCAAAAAAGCAGAAGTGCATCACCAGAAAAGATCTAATGCTCTCTCCAAGCCTTTTAATAATAATATTAATGTTTTCATTGTGGAATGTTTTTTAATATTGTCGATTTATGCTTTTTTTATTGTACTCTGTCCAGAGTCATGTTTTGTGAGATGGGCGGCGATATAAATATGTTGAATGAATGAATGAATGAATGAATGAATGAATGAATGAATGAATATGAAAAACAACTCATATTTGTATATGAGGAGTCCTTGGGGTTCTCTGAGCTTGGTAGTTTTCTTGTAGACGTTTCGTTACCCATCTAGGTAACGTCTTCAATGCTGGAAGGGAGTGGGGTTTGCTCTCTGTTTATATACAGTGGGATGCCCTGCCAGTGTTGGTGGGGGAGTTGTGTTTTCCTTGGTAGTTCCTAGATTAGGCTGTTGTTTACTGTTTGATTGTCTGATTTGGTAGTTCTTTGATTAAGGTATTGTTTACTGCTTGTTTGTCTGGTATTAATCCTAGTATCAATCCCTGCTAATCTGGCTGTTAATTGCTGGTGAGGAGGTGTTCTGATCTTTTTGTTTCCTTTTAATTGTCTCTTTTGAATAGTGTGTAAATGTTTATCTCTATGTGCCTGTTGATGGCTGACTACCAAGCTTCCAGGAATTCCCTTGCCTTTTTGGATTTAGCTTGGTCTAAGATGCTGACAGTTTCCCAGTTGAAACTATGGTTAAGCCTGTCCATGTGTTGTGAGATTAAGGAGTTTTCATCGCATTTTCTGACTGCTAGTTTGTGTTCATGGATGTGCTCTGCCTGCCTGTCCTACATAGTGTTTGTTACAGTCCTTACGCTGTATGTTGTAGATGACTCCTGTTTTTTCTTCTTGGGCTACTGGGTCTTTTGGTTTGCTTAAGATTTTTTGGAGGGCTTTAGTTGGTTAGTGTGCTACAGTAATGCCACGTGGTTGTAATAGTCTGTTGGTTGTTTCTGAGACGTTTCTGATGTATGGCAGTGTTATCCTTTTCATAGCTTGTGTTGGTTGTGCTGCAGAGAGTTGAGTGGTCAGGCACTTTCTGATAAAGTTGTGTGGGTATCCATTTTGTTGGAAGATGTATAGGTGATCTGTTTCCTTTTTCTGCTGCTCTGGGTTGCTGCACTGCATTTGTGCTTGTCTGAATAATGTTCTTACACAACTCTTTTTGTGGGAGGTTGGGTTGTTACTTTGGTAATGGAGCACTTGGTTAGTGTGGATTGTTTTTTGATAGAGTTGTGTTTCTAATTTGTCATAATTTCTTCTGCTGATGTGGATATCCAGGAAAGATAGTGTGTTGTTTCTTCTTTCCTTGTGAAATTTATTCCTTTGAAGATGATGTTGATTATTTCATGGGTCTTCTCTAGTTGTTCCTTTTTTATTATGGTGAAGGTGGGTCTACATACCGGACCCATGCTTGGTTGTATGCGTGGGAGTGCTATAGTTTCTAGATGCTGCATTACAATCCCTGCTATGAATCCTGAGAGTGGTGATCCCATGGGTATTCCTCTGATTTGTTGATATATTTGTCCATCAGACTGAAAATAAGTAGTGAAGCAAAGGTTGATGAGGTCCATGATTCTGGGTATTTCAATCTTAGTGTATTTGGCTAGGTCAGATGTTTTGTGTAGTACTGCTGCCATGGATAGTTTTATTACTTCTGGGTCTATGGATGTAAAGAGTGCTATGACATCGAATGAAACCATAATTTCATCTTCATCAATTTTTAGGTCTTTGATTTTCTGGAGTCACTGTAGTGCTCTCCTCTGTGAGATGTCCAAGCTTTTTGGTCAAAAACTGATAAAAATTATTTCGCTATGTTGTATGTTGGTCCCTGATAACAATACAATTGGTTGGAGAGGTATGTTGGGCTTATGTATTTTTGGGCATCCATAGACGTGTGGGAGGATGGGTCCACTGCTTTTCATCTGTCACTGTTCTTCTTTTGTGATATGGCCTTTCTCAGTTAGGTCATTAAGGGTTCTCTTGATCAGGTTGTCTAGTTTCTGTATTGGGTTGGTGTTTACTGGGTAGGTTTCTTTGTCCTCCAGTAATTTTTTGGCTTTTTGTATATTTTGTATATTTTTTTATATTTGTATATGATTTCTGCATGCTGATTTAGAAGTATAATGGGAAATTTATAAATAAGTATGGTGATAAAGAAACTGTATCTCATGCCATTTACTCCATATGGTGTTGATTTTAAGACCCTTCTCCTCTGACAGTCCTTTATCTTGGACTTGAAACTAATTCAGAAAGAATGTCCTTTCAGAGGAAAGTCCTATGACAGGCTTACAGTTTTCAGAAAACTCTAGCTCTATTTAGCAGAACACATAAACTTATGTGTTTGAAAAGGACACCAATAACCAATGGCTCCTCCTTCAATATTACTGCAGAGCAAGGTCCCTTCCCAACTTGAGATAGCAGGTGGGAGACACCCTGTTCCTGCCTTGCCGCAGTAAAGACTCCTGAAGCTGAGGAATCCTTGAACGCAAGAGCAACTGCTCTGACTTCATGGTAGAACTTACACACTGCCAAATCATAACTGACTCATGGCAACTTACAACACAATAGAACCAACCAAACAACCACAACATCAACAGATCAAAATAAATAAATGACAACTAAAACACAATACTAATAAATTTGTAAATTAACAAATAAAATCCGATTCCAGGACCATCTTCACTACCTTCTGGAAGACCAGCCTAGCTTTTGGAGATGGCAGAGGGTGGGACCAATTGCTTAGCTCGATGCTTCTCCCTTTGTTGGGCACTCAGATGGCTACATTCAGGTGACCTAGAAAAGGCCCTTGGTTTGACTGGTTGGTTGAAAGTGCAGAGGGCTGAGAAGGCAAGAGGTAAGACACAGGAGCCTGGCTCTTAGGGACCCTTGTTTGAAACCCTCTTCTGTGTTTGACAAATACCTGTATGGATCTGAAGTATAAGATCACAAGGAAAGCAACATTAGAATAGGCTGCAAATGTTCTGGGAGCTTTCCATTATGTGAGCATAAAGTGAACATGGACAGGCTTGTTGTCTCCCTCCTCCCTTGCAAGCAAAAGTGAAGCTTTTATGTTCATTTTTTAAACAAACAACAGTTCCCTGTTACATTTAAATTAGGGGGGTTGTGGTTGTTTAAATCAGCCTGTCCCCTTCCAGATGTATTATAATTGCAATTTCTAGAATTCTGGAGAGTGCAAGGTTGGGAGAAGTCTGATTTAAATAATGATTTCACAATAAACCAGAATCTCAAACCATGATTTAATCTTGGATTAGTTTAATAAACAAGTTGGTTTCAAAGGGGGATGAAATCTACAGTGACACCATGGACAGCCTGGATCAGTTTTTCAGTTCCCCAAAGCAAAAAAGTAATTCCATGCAGGGTTGTTTAGAAACGTGATGTACAATGGATAGTATTATTTCAGATTGCCAGAGGAGGATACCTGTACTTTATTCAATTGAAATAATATAGTGTGTTAAGTAGGGGGGACACGCATGGCTGTTGTGCATGTTTTTTTTAATTGCAAGGTAATTTTAACGTAAGGAAGCATTCCTAACTATGTTTCCACATTTGCAAATGTGAAATTGTTGAATATCTTCTATCATCTCACATTTTCTGCCTCAGACTCAGCTCACCCAGCTATATGTATCTAGCAAACCTTAATCATTTGTGGACCATTCCAATATTAATGCCATTTACAGACATTTTAACTCTCTCACATACTGCAATTGCCGGACTGGTCCTCCTCTTCCAGCCTCTTATACACTGACAATTGGATTCCTTTTCAATAATTTAAGGTTTAGGATTTACATGGGGTTTAATGTGGGAGACTTGCTGTATTTAGGAAACCTGGATCGATCAACCAATGGTCCCTTGTGAAATCTCCATTTTCTATGGTGATTCCTCATGTTCACACTCGGCTCTTCATTCAGCTTCAGCACTTAAAACAATCGTGCATTTTGGGTCAGCCTCTCTGGAATTTTCTGACTCTCTAGCAGAACTCAGTGGAAGACTAGAAATTAATTACCACTCACCCTTGAAGGGGGTGGCCTTGATAGGCTGGGAGGTCACCAGTGTATCATGCCACCGAAGATTTTATTTCAACTGGGCTAGGATGAGCTGTGCCTCGTCTGTGGCTAATGAATTTGTGATGTCAAGTTCCCAGGCAGTAATGCCTTGTGTTGGTTAACCTTCCAAACAGAAGCTGGGTATTATTTTTTTTTGCCAGATTTAATAATGGGATATTTACGTGGGTGCTAGGCAAATGTTTTACACAGGAAAAGGAAGATACATAGGTTACTGGCTGCTGTGAAATACACAGAGGAGAAAAAAAATGTTTTTATGCATTTTTAAAATCTCTGCTACTGTTTGTTTCATTCATCTGGTGCCTTTGTGCTGTTATTTTGGTTTCAGTATCTTAACAAGCCCCTTCAGGGAACCCTAGGCTCCACAAAAGTTGACATCAGCAGTAGGTCTGAAAGTATTCATTCCTGGCTCTTTTTTCCATTATCTGAGAGGCAAGTTTGAAATTTGATTAATGTGGACAATTCTAAGAACCAAGACAACTTTTCATTAATATCCTCAAAATTGTGTTTCTCATAAAAGTGGATGTGGATTAGAATTATTTTCCCACTTTCTGGCATTGCTGATTGCTTTTATTTCTGAAAGTTTGAATATTCTGATATATTTTATATCCTGTGTTTCCTCTAGCTGATCAAAGACAATACAATTGGGGGGGGGGAGAGTTCTTATCTTCACAAGACCTGTCCTATAAAATAGGTTGAGGTCAGATTGTCACTAACCTGGGATCAGTTAGTGGACTCTACAGTCAAGGATGGACTTGAACTTTGGGAGTTCCTGGCCCAAATCCAACATTTGAATAATACATCACAAATGTCAGCACTCACCTAAAGGTGTATCATTTATGTACCCAGAATAGTGTAGAAATACATTAGATAGATATTTGGGATATTTATGAAATAAGATTCACAATCTTATTGTTTAACATTCATACTGCGTTTCAGAACTTCTGCTGTGATTGCCATATTGAGGATGTAGCGCAATTCATTGTGTGTAGATAAATGATGTAGAAACAAGAAAGTTCATAGTGTTCACTCAGAGATCTTTGTGGCCCTGTATGATATGGACCATTAAACCCCACAATTTATTTACTTTTATATATAGGCATCTGGTTTTTGTTTGGAAGCAGAAAATAACTTAGTCTTTTTCATCCCCTATCCCTTATCTAATGGGTTATCACGCTTGCACATTTCTAACTGGGACCTATTCACTTCTCAGAGCTGGTGAATTGCTGCAGTCACGAGTGTATGCTGGGGGCTGGAAAGCTGTTCAAACTGCTCTTCTGCTGGGAATCCCCTACGTACATCCTCTCTGCCTTCATACTTCATCAGAGGCATGCGAATAAAAATACAGGTCCATCTTACAAGGCTGCCGTCAAAGATGCTGAGACAATTTAATTCAGGCACTAGACTGCATTACAGTGATATAATTAAAGGTTGTTAATAAACATTCTGGGTGACATAGCAGAAGTTATAATCCTGCTTTCTAATGTCTTAAATATTTCCTCACTGCACTCACAACTACAGATGTTTGGCTATGGTAAAACGTTATGCCCAGGAGAGGGAAGCTCAACTGAATGTGAAACAAGTGTATTTGTGCATCCGGAATACAAGCAGGGGAGAGAAAAACTTTTTCACGCGGGAATAATAAAAAAGAGAACAGGTGTTTCAAACCACAGAGTGGCTAAATGAATGTTAATGACAATTGAAGTTTAAGAAGGCATTGTATTTATTTCTGCTAAAAATGGAAATGGGATGTTCCTAGATCCATCTTGGCAGATGATTCCTGGGCAAATAAACCCATGGGCCTATCAGAATTTTATGGTAGTTCCATGGAATTCTGGGAATATACACCTAGAGCACAACGTATACAGAGTAGTGTATGGCCTGATCCAGCGAAGCAATTCCAATTTATTTATTTACACACGCGCACACACACACACACATATATAAAAATCAGTATATATATACTCAAAGGCATAAGCTTTTGTGAGCTGCTGATCACTTCATCAGATGCAATGGAGTGGCTAGACTAATGTTGGATTTAAATTGGGGTGGACTCCATTTTTCCTGGACACACCCCATTAAAAGTGTACGCCTTTTTAATTAAAAAAAAAAAGTTAGAAAAAATGTCACCAGACACCTTCTGTCTCTTTATGGCCCTCCTCTTACCATATTTAGAATCATTTCTAAAATTGTTCTGGAACCAGAATGAGCTCCACTAAACGATTCCCAGAAGATGGTGGAAATCGGGGTTCTGCCATCTTCTCTACCTCAAAGAAACTTTCCAAACTTTTGGCTGCCTTGCATCTTTTCAAATAAAACCAAAATCTGAATAAACTTGCAGTTTCTTTTAAACATTTTCTGGTCAGCATCACCAGTCATGAGCTCTTCATTCTCTCTTTGTTCGGCTCTCCCACTCCTGCTTTTGTGCTTTTTAGTGAGCTGCTACTTATCCCTGGTAGAGCCTCCATTTTTCTCTTTGGCTATCGCATACATGTCCCCCTCCTCCTCCTCCTCCTCCTCCTCCTCCTCCTCCAGATCTTCTTCCAACCCATTTCTTATGAAAAACCTTTCCTGGGCCAGTACCGCTCACTCGTTCTGCATTGCTGGCTCCTAATTAACTCATCTTCCCCCCAACCAATTGGCACTTCTCCTTTAGCAAATTCTGTCACCCTTTGTCTTTGTCTTTCTTCCTATATAGTAAACCCTCAGGGTAACATGTTACGAATGACATATACTCCGGGCTTAGTATTTTATAGTAACAAAAGTGCGTACTGAACAGCTGCCTAATTTTGTTGATCAGCTGTTGAGGATGGGTAGCATTTTCAGAAGAGAATGGAAGAAGGAAGAAAACAAATCACATGTGCGTTGATGTATTTCTATTTACGTTTATAAAAATTGTATATATTAAGATTATCTCAACTCCCTAAATCTATAATTCAGGTCATCAAGACATCTTTGGTGGTTTTCTACACCAGGAACAGGGCTCTCATCTTACCTTTCTGCACTGCCCTATTCTTAGTTTTTGAAATTCATAGTCTGTATACTGTGTATCTATATCTGTATTATATCTATATCTATTTATATATTGATAAGAGAAACACAGAAGAAAAGAGGAGGAGGAGCAAGGATGACCTGCCTAACAACATCCAAACAGAAGACACAAGCAATCCTTCTCCAACCATCCAGTCTGCAATGTACTGAATGCTGAATCCTCAGTTCTCAGGTAAATAGATATTAGGTAGCTAGTTTGGCTTGACTGCCTGTAATGAATTTTGTAACTATGTGTGTGCAATTATTGCTTTCCATTGTTTTTCTGGTATTTCCCTTTCCCCAATAAAATCATTTTGATATCTAGAGTTTCAGCTTTGTTGGTTTAATAAAGTAAGTTCTCTGAAAATGTTTCACATGTGCAAGGGTACATATTTTCATAGCTATACCTTGTTTTTCAGCACTGGCACAATGTTCTTTAAGTTTTGGATTTCTGGACTTTGGTGACAGAGATCCAAGACATCTATGTTTCTCTAAGCCTGGGGTAAAGGGAGAAACCCTTAGTAGAAGAACTAAACACTTGCCAGAAATCCAGACTAGGAAGCGCTCAGGAGCTCAGCCTGACTGGTGGCAGTCTATCATGTATCCGTCCTATGGACCTTCTGGAAGAAAGGGTTTGGGTTTGGGTTTGATTCTGCCAGTGAGATAGTAAATTATCCCTCTTCCCAGTTTGTCACCCACCTCATTTTTAATAACAACAAGATAGGATGGTACAACCCAAGGGTCACTGCCCCTACTGAAATTTGTCTGGTGTAGATTATTGAGAAGTTCATTGTTTTTGATGCAAAGTTATCAACATTTAATTATTTCTTTTTTGTTTTTAGTATTAATTGTATTATGTCGCACTGTTAAGCATTTTGATTTCAGTAGTGAAAAGCTGTACATGAACCCTATTAAAACTAATATTCAGTGATCTCTGTAAATAGGATAGGAAGAAACTGAGATTAAATAAATCAGGAGGAACATGGAAGAAAGCAAGTGTTTTGCAAATAGACAAATAAGAAAACATATTCGCTTTTAAAAAGCGTAAAGACTCCATGCCTGAGTATTGGAAATCTACAGTTGGCTAAAGATGCTTCCACACCGGGTTGGCCCGTCCCCATAGATAAACCAGGCAGTTGGTTAGGTTACCAAGTAAAGCAGGGCACCCAATTTTGGGGAAAAGAAATCAACTTAAGATGATTTGCTCCTGGGGTTTGGGGTTGAGGGTGTCATCCATATGGTTTGCCTAGGGTACTGATGGTTGTCAGCAGCTCAAGAGCTGTCACTGCCTCCTCCACACTGCCACCAAGTCCACTCCCCAAATTCCTCAAAATCAGTTGGAAGCCAACACATAGTTGTCTTTATCGCTGCCTGGTCCTGAAATGCCAAGAAAATGATGGGCCGGTTGGTGCTTCCTACAGCTGGCAGATCAGAGAGCACAAAAAAATTGTATTGAATCACTCTCCACAATCCCCTTTTCTTTCTTGCCAACTATGCTACTTTCTCCCCAAATCAGAGTGGTTGTTACGGGGGGGGGAGGGAAGGAGTTGCTAAGCCCACTGGATTATCCCCTCAGATATATACGTATACACATGTAGGTAGGCAAAGAGGAAATAGAGAAAAAAGATTTATCCCTTCTAACTGGAAAGCTCCAGATGTAAAATGCCTCTTCAAATGCAGAAAGAGAGATGCGTTCTTCACACCATTGCATCACTGATAGAAAATGTGTGTATTTTCAATCTGCTTTGCCACTGATTTCAGAATGATGCTAACACTTCTATGTTAAGTGCCCAAACTCTCCATGGAAGGATTCCGCATGTATACTATTAACCTCCCTTCTGCAATCTTCACAGCGATGGACTATGTGTAAATGTGTAAAAGGAAGTCATGGTAAGTCCAAATTGTACATGATGGCCAGTCTTCTGCCTTTTTAAAGGCATAAGCTTCACTACTAGCTTGATCCTGGGTGTAACAAGGCTGAGGATGCACAGATCTGATTAATTCTAAGCCATGCAGAAAGATGAAGTTTGTAACTTGACCCTCTCATTCCTGCCATATTTTGACCAGCTCAGCCATGTGGTTATATTTTGTTTGCTCTCTTTTGAAAGGAGGCAATGAAAGCAGAGCAGGAGTGGGGGAGTGCAAAGTGACCAGGATGGTTTTCGCCTAATGAAGGAGAAACCAGCACAACAAAACAGATGCCTTCCACTTAATCCAGCCTGTTCTTCTGTAAACCTTCTCCACAGCTTTGATGTCACCTTGAAACATTCCATGTGTTTCCAATAAAGTGGGCTATATATTTTTTTTTAAATCAGTGCCTCAATTAATAACAGATCTCTCTGTGTTTCATCCCACTGACTGAACTGGAGGGATTTTCAGTATCACCTAGGGTTTCTCTAGATTCTCTCCATCTACCCTTTGCAGCATTTTTTCTACCTTCTGGGGGCCCCCAAGCACCAGTGCCTGTCCTACAGCAGACCAGAGGTGCTTGTCTAAACCTGCTGCTGTGATCAAAGGTTTGTTGGTGGGGGAGGGGTTCAGGGCTCTAATCCTACACTGGAATTATGAAGGGAATAGAATAAGAAAAATGTTTCTCCTAATATTGCCTTGAAATAACAGGATGTAGAAAACCTGAGATCAGATAGAGTCATTTGCTCCTTAGGAATTGATTCAATCTCAAAGGATTCAGAGAAGGACAATGGGGATGATCAGAGGAATAAAAGTCCTATGAAGAGAGATTGAAGCACATTCAGCCTTGAGAAGAGAAGGCTGAGAGGAGATTTTTTTTCCAAATATCCAAAAAGATCAAGACCTGTTCTCTATTATTCCAGAATGCAGAATATGGAGTCATCAATTTAAGTTACGGGAAAGGAGATTCCAATAGAATGTGAGAAAAAACTTCCTACCTGTAAAAGCAATTTTATTTATTTATTTATCATATTTATATAGCCGCCCATTTCACACAAGGTGACTCTGGGCAGCGTACAACAATTAAAAAAAAAACAACCCATAATAATTTAACAGTGGAACAAACTATCTAGAAAAGTAGTTGGTTATTTTCAAGTGGCTAGACAAGCATCTGTTTGGGCTTCTGCACTACAGAGGATTGCACTTGGTGGCCTAAATGGATTCTTCCATTTCTATGATTTATGATTCTAGGAAATGCAATATGTGAAAATGAAGCTACACAGCTATAGACGGTTCAACCCACCTTGTCTTGACTGAAAAAGGAGGAAAATTCCATGTCCCTCAAGGTTCTGTCATGTCCTGGAACTCAGCATTTCCCTTGAGTTCAGTTGTTTAACACCCACCCCATCTGACAGCTTGAGAACCATTGTAATCACCCTCTGGGTCCTTTCAAATGATTGTTATATTCTTAAAACAGTGGAGAATCAGATACAAATTATAAGTTCTAAATCTCCCTTGAGGAAGCATTTTCCTATGAAACAACATTGACCCAGTGGAAAAGTCAGAGCCAGAAGTATATAATGACTGCAAAACTTTATTTTGTGAGATCATAGGAAGACTCCAGTGGATCAAGCCAAAAACCAGCTTTTCCTCCTATTTGTAAGCTGTTTCCTTGCAGAGGGTTTGAAGTGATCTTGCAGAAGGCCATGTGAAATTTGATCAAGGATCACATGTTCACCATCTCAGCTCTACAGGAATATAGGATGTTGCCTTATCCATATCAGACTGTTTGTCCATTCTGATTTACTTCCCTTCCCCTGCTAATTACTCTCCTTAGTGATGTTGTCAGAGAATTAATTATAGTTTAAAACAGCTGACAGACTCCAGGCTGGGGAAGGTTGTTTAAGAAGGAATGTGGTACAAAATGTCTTTATTTTTTTTAGGAATGCAGAACTGTGGCTTTGCATTATCTTATATCTTATAAACATACAGGTGCACACACCCCTTACTTAGACTTATACATCTATGCTTCTGATGGTCTGAAGCCCAGATATGACAAATTCTAACTGATTTGTTTAAACAATCATTTAAATATTTTTGCCTCCTGGCAGAGTTCTAGAGTGAAATCTACAAATCACTTGCTACTAAAATCTATTTACTCTTTTCCCTGTGGTTACTTTTCCCTTTCATACTTAAAAATGATCTCTCATTAATGAAAGTGCCTGGGGACAGAAAACAAACTTTTCATTTCCAATCATGCATACATGAAGCTGAATTTATTTCTCTTACTCCCTAGAGCCATTCTATACAGCCAACGTACCTGCCTCAAAATAGACCTTGCGAATTTCTGCATGGCTACTTAAAGAAGATGATGAAGAAAAGCTGAAGGGTGACATTTAACAAAGCAGTTAACTCAGTGTTGTCCAAATTTGGCCACTTTAAGATGAGTGGACTTCAACTCCCAGAATTCCCCAGCCAGCATGTTGAAGTTGAAGTCCACTCATCTTAAAGTGGCCAAGTTTAGACAACACTGAATTAAATGCAGCCCTGCGGATGAGGCCTAGATACTGGCCCCAGCAATTTAATTCCCTACCTCAATCTCAGCAGCTCACCTGGATTTCTCTCCCTCAGAATCCTATCTGTGCTCTTCTCAGAGGAAAAGGAGTCAAATGCAATAAATAAATAAATAAATAAATAAGTAAATAAATACATACATACATACATACATACATACATACATACATACATACATACCAACAAACCACAGTGGGTCAAATAATGACAAGTTTTATTTATGCATTTAAGGCTTTTAAACATCTTATAGCAGACTGAATTCAGGCAGTTTGTCATGTATGAGCTGTCCCCTCTGCTTCCCAACAGAGACTCTTTCGGATAGCGATGGGGAATCTCTGAGTCCTCTATTGGATAAAACCCACCGGATTGTGGGAGTCTCAGCTAGCGCTCCTCCTGTTTTCTGAAACTCTGCTCCTCAGGGAAGGTGAGGAGGGAAGGGAGATGGCTCTGCTGGGAGGGGGGCAGGGGCTGCAAATCTTCAGCTCCCACTTCCACAGCACTGGAAACAAGAGGGTGACAAGAGGGTGTAACCTATGATTTTTGTTCCTGCCCAACCCAGTTTTGCATTCAGCTCCTGGATGGCTAATCACAAAGGAATGTGGCCCTGGGTCTTAAAAAATCCCACTCCCCATAAAAATTCTAATTTGAGTCCCACGGAAATATTGTGGGAGAGAGAAAGATCAAGATCCTAGTAGGCTCCAGTTCATGGATTACCGTCATCTTGACAAACTGTGCAGATTACAGAGAGATTTAACTCATATCCAGATCAAGTGTTCTTGTTGCATTTATTCATTCACATTTTGCAGTCTTTCCCAACTTGGTCTCACCCTCCCCAATCATATAACCTAATGGATCTGGAGGGCATGTGGAGGATGGAGCGAAATAATTTTATTTTTTGTCCTGGCACTGACCCTCCTTCAGAGGTATTTATCTGGCAAAAGAAGTGGATATATTTAGTACAATAAATGAAAGGGGGGGGGATCATTATTCTTACTGCGACTTTTTAAATTTTCTGTCTGAGACGTATCAACTTTAATTGTTCACGGTGCTCACTTTGAGTATAGGCATTACACCCCTGAAAGTTCTTTTCCAGTTTTAAAAAAGAAGCAATATCTTTCCTTCTTGTTTCTCAGCCCCTCACTGGTTTTTCTAGTGAAGAGAGAGATCAAGGGATCTCTCTCTCTCTCTCTCTCTCTCTCTCTCTCTCTCTCTCTCTCTCTGTCATTTCTTTCCATCCCCTTATTGGCATCTAGATGAGCCCAATGCGAACTCCAGAGTAAGGCTATTTTCCCATTCCAGACGAGGCTAGTGAGGAGAGGGGGTCATCCCATTGCTAGAAAAACTGGCAGAGTCTGCACTGAGATGGATCCAAAAGCCCACACACATTAGACCTGTCTGTGCAAGGGGGGATACACACAGCCCAATGGATCAGATGCCATATTTGAATGCTGGTTTGTTTATTGCCATTATAACATTCCCAATAACCAAAATTCACTATGCCTGCTTTTTAGCCACAACACTACCAAGACTACACTGAAGTGTTGCTTGAAGAGGTTTTCAGCATCCTAACACCAACAATGCCTTTGACAATGACTAGGTTCCTATATAGACCAAGCCATAATTTGCTTAGCCATGGTTCACTGAATCAATGACAGTTGAATTTGTTGGAAAAAACATGGTTTTCTAACTACAACAACTAGCTTTGGAGAACAGACTCCCTGTCCCCAGACAATAGTGTATATTGCTCCATAATAAAAGGGGATGAACCAGCCTTGGCACATTTGCAGGCTCTTAAACATTACTAAGCTTGCCCAAGACTTTGCCCTAAAGCTCTTCTCCAACAGCTCTGCTAACAGTAAGCAAATTCAGGTTCTTTTGAACCAGTTTGTGATTTTTAGAATACAAAAATTCCCTTACTTTTAGCTGTTGGTTTCTGGAACTTGCTATGTTCTTCTGTCTATGACTTAAGTACTACCACTTCAGTTTAATGTCACCCATGAATCAGAGTCCCCCACCCCCAGCCTTGCTTTGTGTTACAGCCTTTTCCCCCCTCCCTTGCCCAAACTGCATCAGAGCCCTGCACTCCCGCATCACTTGCTAATGATCTCCACTGAGCCTGTGACAGGATTCCCTGGGGGGCTGCGAGAGGAGGAGGTTCTCAATCTGGCAGCAATTACAGGAGGGAAAGTTAACTCCCTCCCCAGTTGCTTCAAACATCAATGTGTCAAAACAAAGAACTGAAACATTTCAAACGCCAAATTCAAATGTCACCAGCAATAAGGAGCTACACTTTCAAGCACCACCAGCAGCAGCAAAACGTGGCTGTGGGCTTTTTTATCCCCTACCAGCACCTTGGCTCAAATTTGGCTTCCAGAAGGCCTGTGAGCATTTTTTCAAAGAATATGGTAAGGCAAACAAGAGTTGGTTCAGTCAAATGGAAATAAAGGAGGTGGCTGCCTCTTCATTCTTTAGTTAATGTGGTGTCACCTTCTTTGGGTCCTACAGAATTTCCAAGGGCCTTCTTAGGAAAGAGCTGGGAAAATAGATGCTCCTAATAACTTGTGTTAAATAACAAATGGCAATCAGCAGTAAAAAAAAAAAAAAAAACCCTCCAAAATTCACTTTCAAGATGAATGCCTGGCTATAAATCATTTCAATACAGTATATTGAATCCGTCAGAGGCCACTGGTGATTTTGAAAGATTTGGTGTCTTGATCTGGTTTGGTGGCGGGGGGGCGGCATACAGGAGATAGGTCTGGGGAAAGCCATGGGCACAGCACCAAAGGCTGCAGTTTATCAACAACCTTTTGGTTAGACCTGGAGCTGGCAAGCAGGCTGGGTTGAATAATATTCTATTCATGAGGCACAGATGATATCATAAAAGAGACTAATCAAATGTGGATTATTAATGCAACATAGAATCACAGGGTTGGATCTTCTAATGATTCTTCTTCTCTTGCTTGCCATACTTCTGTAGATATTCCATCAATTCATATAGCCTTCCAACTTGATAATGATCAGAGTGCTGATCTAACCATCTTCTAATACTAGAGGTTCTTGTAAATAAGGAATATCTTCTAAGCTAACTTGGATGTTGACATCTCTACTGTACAGAACTTCAGCTACTTCTTCCATCTTTGTTTGATCATCTTTCAGTTACTATCTGTCCATTGGCATCCTTTAGCACAGGGTTCCTCAACCTCAGCCACTTTAAGATGGGTGGACTTCAACTCCCAGAATTCCCCAGCCAGCATGCTGGCTGGGGAATTCTGGGAGTTGAAGTCCACCCATCTTAAAGTGGCTGAGGTTGAGGAACCTTGCTTTAGCATATCAGTTCAAGATTAGAACCTCCTTCTGAGTCTGGAGTTCTTTTGGAAGGCTTTCCTTGTTTTTCCATGTCTGTTTTCATCTTCAGTATCTTTACACATGTCATTGTAATACTGCTTCTTGTCTCTTCTAACAGCGCTATGAAATTATTTATTAAGTTCTCTCCTGAGATTTTTGTCTTTCTTGGGTTTGGCTGACTTTCCTTCTCTTCTTGGCAATTTCTGACATCCAGTTTGCTTTCTTCTGTTTCTTGGTCTTTGACAGTCTAGTTTCACACTGATCCTTAACAACTTCTTTGATTCAATTCTACAGTTCATCTCATTCCCAATTAGTGAGGTTCAGGACTTCAAAGCAATTCCTGTTGTTCTTGAAAATGGTAGCTGTATGCTCAAGATAATACTGTGGAAACTTGTTGGTCTTCTTTTGCTTTAACTTAACCTAAAATTTGCATATGGGCAGTTTGTGATCAGTTTCAGTTTCCAAGTCAACCCTTGGCCAAATCTTTGCTCTTGTAACAACTCTTCTATCTCCTTGTACCACTAGTATAGTCAGTTTGTCCTCCCCTGCAATCAAGTAGATGTATGGTTACTCCAGGGAGCACTGCAAAGAAGTAGCAACCTCTAAGGAGTGTCCCACACTGTTTTGAGTAAGTGGGGCATATTTGTTGAGGAAAAAGAAAAGAAAAAAACCCCCTGCAAATCCCAGACACCTCATACATTTTCAGAAAAAAATTCAACTCCCTTCGGCCTTAAATGAAACAGCCGATTTATGTCTAGGCATTTTATTAAAAATCCAGATATAAATCTGCCAGAACAAAAATCTGCCTGCAAAGTGGCAGAAAAAGGACCAGATTTATATCAGTCTGTGCATCTGTAACCTGGTGTTGTCCTGATGTTTTAGACTACAACTTCTATAATCCATTGTCATTAATCATGCCAGCTAGGGATGATGGGGATTGAAATAAAAGATTTTTGAAGGGCACTAGACTTCCTACCATTGTGCCATATTTTAGTTATCAGTTGATAGTCTGGGCTTGGTACCAAAAGTAGATTATCTTTCTCTTACTCTTAATTGCACAAAGGAGGACTGACAGCCGTTCCATATCACTCCCTATTTTCTTCCAAATTGTTTATCTTCTCTGAAGAGATCCTCTTGGTAAAACTTGGCAAAGCATGCTGGGTGTCCTGCTCCCAACTGTCTTGGCCAAACTGAAACACCGAGTAATATGTACAGCTAATTAGAGTGTCTAGTTATGTGCATTGCTAATAAGAAAATTCATTATCCAAAAGGGGACAAACATTCACCCAACTAATTAACATGTCTAGGTCATATTTGGAGATAATTACTATGACTGAAGTAGACACACAAAGCATCATATGAGGAAGGAAATGACACCTGTTCTTGTTTCCCATATGTCTGTAGAGTGACGAGAATATATAAGAACCATTAACTAGATAAAAGGAGATGAAATATTATTTAAGTCCTGAGAAATGAGATATTATTCAGAAGCAGCTCAGGCAAGCGCCTCCCTGATTCCCTGGAGTATTAGAAGGGGGAGAAGGTACAGCACAATCAGACTTGCAAGATTGATATCATCCCTGCAGGTAAACCAGGCCATGAAGTCAACTCCACAGGAAAGCTAAAACTATCTTGGTTATAACAACAGAATCTTGCAAATCTGATTCACTTCCTTTGGCCTAAGCCACAGTTCTTGCATATTCCCACTAAGGTTCTCTTCCTTACTCTCTACAGTGTCAACGAGCCAATCCAAAGCCTTTGTTCTGCCTTTTTCTAAGTCTTTTTCCTTAAACCAGCCTTGGACTGAGCAGCCCTTTTAACAGCTCACAATGGGCTTCCTTTTGCCACCTGGGAACCACACATTACATGATACTTTTAATGGAGATGAAGGCTATAATGGGTGAGGCTATGGAGCAAAAGGGGAGTGGTTTTACCATGTGTGTGGGTAGGATTTCCTTTTCCAGTTTGGGACAGTGGAGCTGTAGTTTTTCTTTCTTTTAAAACTGTGTAAAGCTTCTTTGAAGTGTGTGCTTTCCTCTTAAAACAGGAGGTGGTTATCCCACTGATTTTTGGAAATCCCAGTGGTGAATTTTGGAAAGGCCTCATGAAAAATGGGTTTAGATGTTTTATGCAGCCTTGAGGCTGCAACTTGTTCATTACTGTCCCTTAATAGTTTTTCAAAAAAACCCAAGGAATTGATCCATGTAGAATTTGGTACTTAAAGTGGCACAATAGGGTAATAAATCTGCGCAAATGTTTAGAATATAGGTGGACATACTACTTGTGAAAGCAACTAGAGCAGTTTTGCAACCTTAGCAACTCTAACATATGGACTTCAACTCCCAGTATTGGGAGCATGCTGGCTAGGGAATTCTGGGAGTTTAAGTCCTCACATGTTAAAGTTGCCAAGGTTGAGAAACACTGAACCAGAGTAAGAAATTTCCAAGGAGGAAATGAACATATAAGCACTGTAGGCATATATGAGCCAAACATTTAGGGAGTCACTCTTGCCTTGCAGTATTTAAGAAAAACCAAAATAATCTGGGATGCTTAATCATGAAGATTGAACATTGACCATGGATGCTAAAACTGCTACATGAAGCAAATTTATAGAGTCACACTACTGATCCATCCAAGCCTTGATTGCCTTGAATGACTACTCTTGAGGTCTTACACAGATGCAGCCTAGTTGTCCAAAATCATTACCCTAGAATAGGGGTGCATGACTCTTGTCAGCTCAAAGATGCAGATGTTGAAGGCTGCATTCCAAAAGTGGGAGAGCCCGGGGTCATTTCGAGAGGGGGGGTTGAGCATTTTAAGGGTGAAATGGATACCTTAAGCATTTGCTAGTCCTATTTTGCCCTGTAAAACAACCCTCCAAATCTCCCAACCATCTGAAAGTGCCATATTTTGGGTCCTTCCTGTTCTGGGGTGGGGGGTGCTTTCTCTGAGCTGTGGGTCTTCTCTATACAGCTATTTTGTCCAGGGCCACAAGCTATGTGAAGTTTGAGAGTGCACAGCAGTAAAATAATACTTTTAAACAAAAGGATGAAAAACAAATGATAAAGGGTTAACTTTTAGATTTGGGAAAGACGCAGTGAAAAACTAAATCCTATGTTACAAAAAAATGAGTTCCTTTAGAAATATCTTTAACTGAAAAAACATTATGACTTCTTTAAAAACGCAGAGATGCTAAAATACAAAAGTACAAAGGTGGCTACACAGTTCTGCACTGCTAACTTTAAAAAGCAATACAACCCGCTTTGTATTTCACATAAAACTTTTTCATGTGCAGTTCGGGAACAGTGTAGTCATGATGTCATCAGATGAGAAGCTAAGAAGTAGATCACTTACTGTGCATGTACTGCTTAGTGCAAAAGCCTTTCTTGCAATGCAGTTCATTCTTAATTTCTTTCTGCTGTGTAGAAACGTTTTTTTTTTAATGGTTAGACTCAGAAAGAGCCACAATACAGTATTGCTTCTCTGTTTGAATGTTACCTTATTCACACAGGACTCACTCGAGTGAGAGAAAGGGCAGGCTGAAGCAGGTGCTCCACCCGCCCCCCGCCCCCAGTCTTTTGCTGCAAAGGCATCACCAGGGGTGGGGCAGGGAGAGAAGAAGGTGGCTAATAGCCAAAGGGACCCATTGCCACCTCCCTATGGCCCTGAATTGTGCAGAATGTCAATTTGGTATTTACCAAAACGTATGTGAGGTAATTGTACTGTTTTAGACACACTTGATTACCAGTGTGATCAAACAGGTCAGGTCGGGCATCTCTGTAGAGACAGGCAGCCGAATGAGCGCTCTGGTGGCCCTCTTTGGTCTGGCCCCACCCACCTCCTCTGCATACCAGGATCTCTCTCTCTCTCTCTCTCTCTCTCTCTCTCTCTCCCTCCCTCCCTCCCTCTCTCTCTCTTTGTTTTGGTGCCTTCAAGTCAGCATTGACTCCTGGCGACTGCCTGGCCTAGTCCCTGCAGTTTTCTTGGCAAGGCTTTTCAGAAGTGGCTTGCCCTGGCCTCCTTCCTAGGGCTGAGAGAGAGGGACTGGCCCAAGGTCACCCAACTGACTGTCTAAGGTGGGACTGGAACTCCCGGTCTCCCGGTTTCTATCCCGGTGCCTTAACTACTCCACCAAACTGGCTCTCTTCCCCTCTTCAATACTACTCTTAAAAAGCACTACTAGTTAAAAATCATCACAGAATAAAGCACACACTGCTGTTGATCATTTTTCCTTTAACTTTTTTCATATTCATAACAAGAGGCCCTAAGCTGTAGTGCCTTTGACTTGTGCCTAAAGCCAGGACCGACTTTGTTGTCAAAGGACAAATGGGGGAAAAGTATTGTTAATACATAAGGGAACACTTACCCTAATCAGGTGATTAATGTTTTTCTTTCTTTGCATGTCATGCACAGGTATCCGCTCAGTGGTGAGCACTATTAGGTTTTCCTGAAGCCATAATAGAAAGGGGTAAGATTGCTTTAAAACCTGGGAAACAGCTTTGCTACTACTATGTAAAAATACACCATTTTGGGTTGATGTGTTGCATGTTGGGGGGAGGGGGGTGGAAATAAAAGATCCAAAAGACAGCAGGAGAGAAGATGGAGAGTTATGGAATAGGGGCTCTGAGCTTGAGGGACACAACTAGGTAACATGTAGCATGCTGAGGGCTTCAAGATTTAATGGAACTAACATTAATAACTGTAGTTGTTTATAACTTACTGGAAATACTAATTGTGTTGGTGAAATATAATCATGGTTTTCTCGTGCGGAAGGTATGTCAATTTATGCTAAACCCATCTTCCTTCCTTCTTATATCCTGATTTCTTTAACGTTTAAACATCAGTCTTTCTATGCTTAATTAGTTCATTCATAATCATATTTATGTGTAAGATTAACATTAACTCATGCATTTTAAACATGTTTTTACAGACAATATTTAGGAAAGCAGAAGATTAGTGGCTCTCTGCAAACTCTCAGTTTAGACATCTGGCAACCATAAACTGTCCTCCATTTGGCAGCTCACTGGATGAAGAGAAAAGAAAGGGAGAAAGGGTATTAAAAAGAGAAGGGACAAGCAGATGTTATTACCCACTTTTGGCCTCTCCAATAGATTAACACTGATAGAATGGAGCTGTTTTTATAGTAAAAGGTTCTTCACCTTGTAATAAAAGCCCCTGATGCTAGCACTGTGGTACACACCACTCATAAACACATTGGTTATGGTAGGGGGCACAGCAGGTGGCAGCACTTAGCTGACTGTGGCTAATCTCATGTTAAAGATGGTCAACTTCTGGTTAGTACTTATCAGGAAGGCCTTAAGCTATATGCTATAAGGGAAAATTGAAAAATGGTTTCACATTTTACTTTCAGAACAACCAGGATAAAATGAGAAACAGGTACTGGATATGTATCCCCCAAAGGGCTTTCATTTCTGGAGAAACTAACCATAAGAGAAGTGGCTAAGTGAGGCTAATGGAGCAAAGGAGTCCATGATCTGAAAACTACTTTTTTCTTGTCCCTATCAACTGAGCTTCTGCTATACTTGATGACATAAAACAGATCTTAGCTGGAGTGTAGATGTTAGGAACAGGCACACTGATAGAAGGTGACACAGTCCGTAAGGTACCTATTTCCAAATACCCAAAACAAATGGATGAACAGGGCAGCCATGCAGGGCAGAAGACAATACAACCCCATGGGCAAATATCCACTAACCTCTGTACAACTGCATTCTGAAATAATTGGAATTCCCAAAGAGTCTTCAAAGATAGCTACATGACGATCATACTGCAATAAGACTACTCTAGATGCAATCATTTCTCACTATGAATCGCCTCCTCGTAAGTGCAGGGCAGAGTTAAGGATTTGGACAGAGTTTCCTCTTATATGTTGCATAGATCCATTTGCTAAAGCCTTGTCATACACAGACAGCAGAAGACCAGTGACTCTTTTCACTACTGGAGAGGTGGTTAAAGATTCCTTTGCTTGTGCCTTTGCTCAAGATCTGAGATAACAAGGGAAGAAAATGTTGGGACTAGATAAAAGAAGAGCAGAGGGGAAATTCCTACTACTCAGATTAAACCCTTTTGTACTCGGAGGTCCTAAAACCAGCCTTCCTCAGTCTGACAAACTCCAGATGTGCTAGACTACAGCTCCCTCACCCCACACCAGCATGGCCAGTGATATTATGGGAACTGAAGCCCAACATATCAAAAGGGTACTGATTAGGGAAATTTTCTCCAAAGCCGAACAAGATAAAAGATTTCATTGTTCCATAATTCTGGCAAGTATCTTTTCTATGCATATTGAGCTCTGGCTGCTACATTATCTGGTGTGAACATGTCATGCCTGCTGCTGATTAAAGGCTAAGTGATAATTTCCCCAGTTCACACTCATTTGGATTTGATGAATTGCACTTTGGCAGAATTACTCTTAGGTCGCTATTAATAGACAATAAGGCTTTACTGCCGTCTACTGTAATATTATTACAGTATTATTACTGTAATAAACTGTACATTATTACATTATTAATTATTACATTATTACTGTAATAAACTGCAGCATTATTATTACATTTTTAAGTGCCAAAGGAGAGTTGGAACTTGGTAAGATTTGGCACCATGGACTCTCATGTTGCAATTGTCTTGGTTTATTGCTGTTTAATGTTACTCACGTGTTTAGCCGTTTGGCTAAAGCGAGGGTAGAGAACTTGCAGCCTTCCATGTAACACAGAAGCATGGTCAATCTGAGGGATAATGTGAGGGATAATCTACCCCCATCCCAAGAGCAACAGGTTCCCCACTGTAGATCTAAGGCAGGCGTGGCCACCAGTAGCTTATAACACCATGCTCTTAAACTTCTGCCCAACTCTTTTTAAAGCAAAAACTAAATAAACCTACCAATTTTACTAACATTTAAAAAAATGTGGAGAAAGAGGGTTTATAGTTCTGATTCTGTACCCACTGGGCACACCACTATATTCTCCTGGCTCTTGGAGTCAAAGATCAATAAAATAAAATAATAAATTAGAGAGAAGCATGGTCCTTGGTCACACAAAGGTGGCTTGTCCCTGGTCTACAAAATATGTCTGAGAATTACATCATTTCTCACTGAAAATTTCATAGTAGCAGGCTGGTTTTTAGGCAATCTGCTACTATGATCAAGCACAAGCCCAATCTGGCCAGGATTTTCCTGCTTTTGTGCTCCCGTTTGGGCATCCGGATGGTTTACAAAAAAGGCAAAGAGTTAGAAAAGTGTTTCCAGATCTGTTAAAGCACCATCCCCAAACATCTCTCCTAAACGTCAGTGCCTGACTCAAGCAGCGTATCCAGCACTTGGGCATGCCTGCTCACACACAAACATTACTCCCACCAAAGGGAAGTCCATGAGGAGAGAAAGGAAGTGGTCCTTTCTTCAGCCGAGGGTCCTACTTTCGCTGCCCCAGTCCCTGGCCTGGCAGAGGGGAAGTGGGACTGGGCGGGCATTGGCGGTGACCACTTTCTCAGGAAGCAGCTTCCTCCCCCAGTCAAGATCCAGCCCTTGGAATGTCTGGATTTTTGACCTTTGTTCTGGTTTAACTGCTTGAAAATATAGTAAGCTTCATAAAACAGTTTCCACTGCTTGGCAATGAGAAAGTCAGAAAAAAACAACATTCTGGGACTCTATGCTCAGGCATTCACTCAAAACAAGCAATTTGATTCCTTCCTTCCTTCCTTCCTCCCTCCCTCCCTGGAAGAGGCTAGAAAGCTATCCTAACCACATGGATTTTCCTGAATGGAGGCACGTCAAGTATAGGGAAACACAGCCATTTGAAAAGCCATAGGGAGACAGAATTGTCTGTTCATAAAAGGCCTTCAATGATAGGTGGTACCAGTCAGAAAATATAAATTAATATGGAGGAGAATGTAAAGTTGTTTCCTGAACCACCATCACTACCCTCGGCTCCCTAGCTTGCTTTCTACAATTCATTCTAGTTCCCTGCATGCTCTCTTTCAACCTAGCTTATGTGGGAACATCTGCAAATAAACCAGTAGGCTATAGTCACCTATCATGTTTATTTTTATGAGTGCATTTGTGTTTCACATGGATCCCAGAAGTGTTCTTAGGAATAAAGACACTGCAGGAAGCTAACATATTTTGTTGAACCATACCAGTTATTGTTTTAAAGTTTACCAAATATATATAATTAGGTGGGGCAGGGAGCCTGGTAGACCATAGAAGTGTCCATAGGCACATTGATAGCCATAGACTAAAACTGCCAGTCCTGACATGGATTCAGTATATTTTTCTCTACTGTATTCCATCTGAATCTCTGATTGACTGCCATCCTTATCTTCATCCTACACAAGTCTCCTTCAAATCCTGTTTATATCTTTTAATATATTTAATTTGTATAGGAAAGTGCTACGAAAAGGAGTAAAAGATTTGGTGTCCTTCTAAAATTTTGGACCATACCTTCCACTGTTTCTTGCCAATGGATAAAGGCTGATGGGAAGGGCTGATGGGTTCAAAACATCTGGAGCTCACCAGGCTGCCAGTCTCTGCAAATAATCTACATTTACCCATAGAAGATGAGGGTCTAGGCTCATAATAGAAATCCCTGTTGCTTTTCATTGGCTAACACAGTGTAAAAGATCAAATATTATATCTGATACCCAGAAACAGACAATATGGATTCATTTTGCAGCAACATCTGAGTCCAGAATTACATTTTTTCCATCTTATTCCTTCTTATGCTGCTTTTCTTCTAGATGTGGACGGTCTTTTGGATTTCACAAAAGTAGATGGACGACTTGGCTACGTTAAACTGATCCATCCATCCCCTGCAAATGGAGGCTTTGGTAGTGAGCATAAGATTAATGAATAGATGCTGGTTAAAATCCTGTGGAACAGGATGACTGATGGCTGGAATCTCAATCTGCATCAGCCTCCTTGTCATTAAAGCTCAATTTCTGCAGCAAATTAATAATGCCTATTAAAATGGATTGATTGTTCTTGTCAGACACTTTTCTCCCTTGCTCCCCTGTGTTCCCTTATCAGTGGCCCATTAGGTGAACTACCCAAATCATTTGTGTCAGGGCCAAAGAACGTGCTTCTCTTTCTGGTCTTGGAAGATCCTTGGTTCTAGGGATTGATAACAACCTTCCTCATCGATAGGTCTCCACCTGAAGGTGTCTATGGGATTTGCAATAATCAGCTATCAATAGTCCTTCTCCCTGTACCATTACTTATTCCTTATGGCAACGAACTCTGGCATGAATTGATGCTGCTCTGCTAAAATCCAGAGGGCTGTGTTAATTTGCAATCTGCAGGCTTTAAAATGAATTAATCTACCATTTGCACTTTTATATTTAAGTGCATGAATGGCTGTTAATTCATATAATTTTAACTTAATCTATGTTGGGTTTGAATTGAAAATCATGTTGTGGACTGGATTTTTTTAATTAATGAAACATTCATGGCATGAAACATTCATAACAGAAGGTGTGAATGAAGGAAAGCTTCCAAGGGACAAAGCCTAGGACAGCTGGATTTACCCTCTACCTGCTAGGGAGCTTCTGTTGGCTTTTATGAGAGGAACAAAGGTGCAAAGTCAACATCTGGGATCCAAAATCTCCCCTGCATACCTGTGCTTGTAAAAATGATTAGATTAGACAAAGAAGACGACCCTGGTTATTAAAAGCAAATACTCTTCTAAAATGGATGTGAAACTTAAGTCCCTTTTGAGTTTGTCCTTAACGAATTCTGGAAATTACAACTGGCAGCTCAAAATGGCCCCAAAGGAGAGTGCAGTGCATAATTTTTGTGCTCATAGATAAAGTACTGTATGTCTGTACAAGATTATGAGGTTCTTGAGTTCTTGTGACATGATGGTAGACAGAGGATTGGATCTGAGGGGACAGTGCTGGGCTTGTCCAGTACGTGTTCACTGGATGGCCTTGGGCGCGTTGCTCCCTTTTGTTCAGTGTTCCCACTTTGTGCACATTCATTCCCTTCTTATCTTTGCTTTCCTTGTTTTTCCTTTTGTTGCTTGGTACATTTTTGTCTCCCTTCACTATGTTATGTTGAAGCTGAGATTCTGAGTTGCTCTGAGCAGAAATTTGCCCTAAGTGCTGTAAAGAGGATCGTGATTTTTCTGCTCCAGGATGAATTGGTGAATTGCACACCCAAATTGTGTATGTGCATCTGCCCAAGTATTAATTGGAATCACACATTGCACCAATGATCATGTGCTTTGTTTGGGTGTTGGCTTAGAATTCCGTGTGAATTCAGTTATTCTAATACTGCTTACTATATTATGTGAACTCAGCTAATTGTGGCTTATCCAACAAACCATGATTAAGCAAGCCATTAATCTTAGGCTAATATGTGTACCAACCATTTTCTTGAGTGCATATTTTACTGAAATATTTTTTTGATGTGCCTTTGACATATGATAATGAGCCTCTCTGTTACTCTTAAAATGAGATTCCTGCATTTTACAGGACTGTTTAGGGGGAAAAAAATGTGCGTTTACTTTATTTTCCCTCTTAAAAGTTTTCAGAAGGGAGATCTGGCTAATGTTCTGTTGTCTGTGTCTCTGACATTTTCCCAGAAAGGGATATGAAAAATTTCAGATACTTAATTGTTGTTCCAAAAGATCAGATATGCCAGCTTTCAGAATAAAAGAACACATTTTTCCTGTCTGGAGATACGACGAATGAGAGTTTACATGTGTAACCCTGCAAGGTGGAATAGGTTGCCTGATCTTATTTATCACAATCCCATTATTCAAAGGTGCCACAATGACTGCCAGTCATTGTGATAAAAGAATCAAGGTAACTTCCAAAATCATGACATCATGACAATCATGATGATTGAATGACAATCATGACAAGCTGTGGAGAGCCCTAGAAGACCTGGGAGTGCAAACACATCTGGTCAAGTTGGTGCAGTCTCTGTACACAGATCAGGAAGCCACTGTATGAACACCATATGGAGACACTGATTGGTTCAAGATAGAGAAAGGACTGTGGCAAGGTTGCATTCTTTCACCTTTCTTATTCCCATGTGCCAAAGTGATCATGAGAAAGCTGGAACTTGAAGAATCAACAATTAGCAAAGATTGGAGGAAGGAACATCAACAGTCTTCAATATGCTGATGACACAACTCTCCTCTCAGAAACCAAAGAAGGCCTAAAATATCTGATCAAAAGGATTAAAAAAGAAAGCAAGAAATTTGGCCTTTTCTTGAACATCAAAAAGACCAAGCTAATGACCACTGCGAAGAATGGAAATGTCAGAATAGCAATTGACAGTGAGAGATCAAATGCGTGCGAGAACTCATTTTCCTAGGATCGCAGATTGATCAAAGCAGTGAATGCAGTCCAGAAATAAAGTGTCAATTTGCACTGGACTGCACAGCAATGATGAGCATGAAGCAAATATGGAAAAGCAAGGACATCAGCCTGGCAACTAAATGCAGATTAGTCTTCACCATCGTGTTTCCCATAGCTACCTACAGTTGTGAAAGTTGGGCCATGAAAAAACTAAACAGGAGAAAAATCAACTCGTTGGAGCTGTGGTGTTGGAGAAGGCTCCTGCACATTCCTTGGACAGCAAAGGTGACAAACAAGCAAGTTCTGGAGTGCATAAAACGAGACATATTGCTGGAAGGCAGAATCACAAAATTCTGTCTTACTTATTTCAGCCATGTATTGTGATCAAACTCACTGGAAAAGGCAGTTATGCTCAGAATGGTCAGTGGTAAAAGGAAATGAGGCCGCCAAAAAAGACAGTGGCTAGACACCATCAAAGCTGACACCAACCAGAGCATAAAACAACTGAAAGAAGCTGTACAAGATTGGAAAATGTGGAGAGAGCTGGTCCATAGAATCACCAAGAATCGGACACAATTGAACATATAGCATCACCATCAACTTCTAAAATCATCAACCAAGACTTAACTGTGGATCTCCAAGTAATTTCTCCAGTATGTTTAGTGTCATCTTGCTTCATTTGTGAGCTGAAGTCACACTCATGTGGAGGTGCTAGGCTGAGAAAGACTGGTTTAACTGATTTATCCCTTTTAAGTTTCTATATTTTACTGTAAAATGCTACCCTGTACAGCAGTGTTTCTCAACCTCAGCAATTTTAAGAAGTCTGGACTTCATCTCCCAGAATTTCCCAGCCAATTCAGCACAGGGCAATTTAGAAGAGCCAATAGAGCCAGATTAAGATCTCTGCAACCTGTTTTCTATTATTAGCTCCTCCTCCTCCCCCTCCTCCTCCTCCTCCTTCTGTAATCATAGAGTAAGAGATAACAAGTGAGTCCATAAAGAAGTGAATAAATTGGGGGTAGGCAGAATGGTACCTACTGGCCTGGCCATGTCTATGGACACCTCCTATGGTGGACACTACACTTCCTGTTCCCCCAATTCTATATTTTTATAAAAGAAAATTAGATCAGAAGCTAGCAGGCTGCAAAGCAAAGCACCCCAATCTAGCTTTATTTCCAGAAATGCATCTGAGTACAGTTCGTGTATATCTTCTTACATCTTCTGTGGATGGCACGTGTGGAGATTCAGTCAACTCCATCACTCAACGCTTCTGATTTTGCAATTACAATCCAGCTGAGATTGACTGGGATTTCAGTCTGCAGGGAGATGCACAATAGGGAGTCTAGAGCAGGGGTTTTCAAGCCTTTTCAGGCTGCAGAATCTGTTAGTTGTTTTTTTAAAAGAATCCTAGAATCCCTGATCAAGAGGCAAAGCTCTAATGGTCCAAAATTGGCTGTGTTCAAGTGAACTTTTTTTTCATCCTTAATCTCTTATGGAACCCCATCAAGTTCTCATGAAACCCTAGAGTTCTGTGCAACATAGTTTGAAAAACCCTGGTCTGGAGCACTCCCAGAGAACCAACCTCCAGTCAAAACATTCCTGGCCAATAGTTTAGCACAGAGATATATTGGCAAATCGCTTGTTGCTTGGCAACCAGCCAGTAAGGGGAACATTGTCCCACCCCTTCAGTGTCCCACCAAAATACAAATCCCTACCTCTTCTCTGCAAAGGGGGCATTTGATGTCGGCATGATTGGGGCAAGCCACCTAGTTACATCTACTGCTTATTTTTGTCCCTTTATCTACTCCTGGGATCCCATTACCATGTATAACAGAAGCTGGAGGTGGAACAAGCTAAGGTCCTCCTCCACAGAACACGCAACCTGCCCCATGCAACGCAGCAAACCAAAATGTTGCCACTTCTGCAACAACATTTGCTGTTTGCCAGCAAGAGGTCTTCATCTGACAAAAATCTCTAGAAAGAGCAGAAGGAAGCCAGGACTTAACACAAGGGTAAGGGCATTTATTCTTGTTGTTGGCTTTCTACCCTCGTCTTGGAGTGCCCTTAGTTCCTCTTTGCATGCTTGCTTGCATAGGTTTGTTGAAGCTTTAACATGACTGAATTTTGTTACCAGTCTCCAAACAAAGCTATATTGATTGATTGGAGTTGTTGTTGCTATTATTATTATCCCATCTTTTTTCATATAGAACTCAAAGCGGTAAACATATCTAGTTGATTAATTAATCAGTCAATACCTAATTGATTAATTAGGTACGGTCAGTTAATTGATCTTACAACTGTATCATCCTTTGGGGGAAAAAACCCCAAGTGAAACTGACTGATACTCTGCCTCCCCTCCTGAAATCTACCCCATCCAACTCCTAATCTTTACAGGCCAAGATCTGGATCTCATGGCTTCCTGCTGAGTTGCTGGGTCCACATCAAAATCTGTGTGTGGCCAGTGCCACTCTCTCTTGCTCCTGTTTAGGATTAGGAGAGGAATAAATGTCCTTCTGGGGGCTATAACTGAGCATCTGGTAGTGCATCATCATAGACTCCAACAGCTGACATAACAGGTAAAGAAATTTATTCCACAACCAACTGGGCATCTGTCTTTTTTACTGGGGAATGCTGGTGACAGGAGTGTTTCTCATTGGCCGCAGCAGGTGGGCGAGGGGGGGATGCACTCTGACTGCCGTTGGTGCCTCAAAGGCATCGGATGGCCTCTTGTCCCTTCCAGGAGAATTCACATTAGCTTACAGTATGCTTATAACATGAGCTGAAAAACTTTTTGACAGATTGAAGTTCTAGGAGGGCAGCCCATCTTAAATAGTCCAGGTAGCTATGCATGCAGTAACTGTTTCAAAGCTTGTTCATTAGTTCATTATGATTTAATTCATCTGTATTTGATAAGAAACCTAGAGATACATTTTTAAAAGAATAAAAATCAGATTTAAATGTACCCCTCTGGTTGTTTCACTGGATCCTTTTTATGTGCCTGGATAAAGATTTCAGGACTCAGAACTGGCCTTATGTTGAGCTGATTAAACGGTAGTTTATAATAAAGCTAATTAAGGGGTTGATTAATTGATTGATTGATTGCTAGTGAATGATCCTAAGGAAATCTGTAAGAATAGGAAGAGGAAAAAAAAACAAGAAAGAAAACATGTGGCCATATAAACATTCAATAGCAGATGAATATTTCAAGATAAATAGTTATGAGGATGTCACATCTGAATAACAAGAATATTCCAGGATAAAGCCCTTGTTTTGATCTGCTTTTAATTAAAGTCCATTGCTTCATGCTCCAGTGATGATACATTGCCAAGAGGCCTTTATAGAGTATGCCAAACATCTTTTTCAGAGCCAAAGACTGACAACCCAGTTTCTAAATTTCATTCACAAAGCTCATCTGAAATCATTCTCTCTCTCACACACACACATACACACATACAAGCAGACAGAGAGGACCTCCTTTCACATGCTTGTTGTGAAGATAAAACAAATGTGACAGACTGAAGTTTTAGGAGGTCAGACAATCTTAAATAGTCCAGGTAGCTATGCATGCAATAACTGTTTCAAAGCTTGTTAATTCGTTCATTATGATTTAATTCATCTGTATTTGATAAGAAACTTAGGGATACTGCCCTCAGCTCCTTGAAGGAAGAATAGGTTCAACATGAAATAATAGGACCAAGTGAGGGAGCACAGGAACAAGCATGGTTTTGGGGTTTGCTTCATTTGTGCATTAGGGCACTACACAAGTGATGCTTTTGAATCATTTGCATCAGTGAGGAAATGAAAACCTTGCACTTGGAGCCAATTTTGCAATGAGGACAACACTTTCCATTCTTGATCATGGTGGAACAGCTCTTACTGAGAGCTATCTTTTAAGAAGATGAAACCTGGTAGGGTTTCTTGTAGTGCACACACCCTCCCCCTGCTATGTTCTTAGTGAACAGGAGTTTACGAGGAATTTGCTCTTACTGTACTGTTATTGAATGGTTCTTCGTCCCTCTGGTAACAGGTGGGCTCTTGCAAAACTGACATCCAAGGTTAGCATCACATGCTGACAAGAATTGGCATGTACTGACAAAGAACCTGATTCAGGAGCTCACAAGCCCCTAACTAGTCAGTGTTGCAAGTGGATAATCAGAATAGAACCAGGAAGAGTCCATTCACACCATGTTCATGAAGTGGGCTGGTTACCATCTCCCAATCCAACCTACCCCATTGGCTTGAATGGATAAAATGGGATGAGGGAGAACCACAGAGGATACTTTAGCTTCTAGGAAAATAGCATATAAATGTAATAAATAAACATATCTTCTTAGTTCTTGAACTCTCTGTTGGCCATAGGTAGGCTACTACATCTCTAGCTTCAGCTCCCCCTGTTTTGCCAAATTGTGTAAAAGTGTGGAGACAATGTACATAAAGTGCTTAGAACATTATGTTATGCTGTATGAATGGCAATAAAGCAACACACTGTTGTAATTTGAACATGCACAGAGAATGCTGCCAGCCATAAGGGCACAACTGGATTTGCTGGCAGCGCTACCATTCTTGTGCAGTACTAGTCAACAACCTTGCTTGCCCATGATCAATCTCTCCCTTCTGCTTTACCAGCACATTTCCTGTGCCCTGGAAACCAGAACACTTTTGTAGCACTCTTTTCAAAAAAGCACTAGACCTATGTCCAAAAGTAGCCTGCCTGACAGATCACTGGCACATAGCTTCTCTGTGCAGGCAATCTGTTCTTCAGGCAGCATGACAGGTGGCTGAGCACTGTGTTCCAAGTGTCCACCTAGATTTGTTGAGCCCCACCTCACTCCACATTAAAGAAAGTGATCGTTGTTTGTTTTCCTTCCAGCAGGTGATGCTTGGTGGGAGGGAAATGAAGTCTGATGAATCCACCAATCACTTTCTTTAACTTTTCCCATGTTAAAACAGTAAGGACAGCACCAGTCACCAGCTTCACCACTTCAGAATAGGACCTGACAATTGGGGCAGCAAATTTTATGCCAGCATATCGTCTCCTGGCTCAAGAACTGGCAGATAGCACTTTAATATGACCAGGCTAAGGGCACAGTTCACAGGAGTTAAAATTGGGAAGAAGGAATCTTTGAATGTCTTCCACAACTGCAGAGCCTTGTCTAAATATTGATGTCAGTACAGCCAGCCATGTTCGGATGGCTCCAATGATGAAATATAAGAGAAGCAGAGAATTTTCATAAGAAACATGTACAGAGGTATGCTCATTTGGTCTATTATGAGAAAAGTAGGGTTAGGGTTAGAGATCAATAAGTGATTATAAATACTCTTTTATCCAAACAAAGAATTCCACATCATTCGAATGAAGTATATACTATCCCAATCTGGGAGACTGAGGGACAGTATTGTGCATAGTATAGGTCTGCAACCATATCACAATAGGCAAAGTCACTCAAGCACTCTTGCTCCAGTCCACACAGCAGTTGCAACCCTCCCCCAATAATATACGCTCTCTCTCCCTGCTTCATTTCCCCAATTTAAATTTTGTATTGAAAAGCCTTTGACCTTCAGTCCACCTGTCCCTTGTGCCTTGTAAAGAGGGGCAGCATTGCTAGGAAATGTGAATCTAATCTAGATGTCCTAAAAAAGCAAATGGTTTCTTTTCCTACACCTGTTCTCTTCTTCCCTCAAGGGTATGACAGCCTCCTGTCTATGACAGATAGGAACATATGACAAAGCATCTGTTCTGAACTCCATGGGCAATCTCCCTAACAATGCCACTTTAGCCAACAGGGATGTTGAGGCATTATACACCAATATCTCCTATAAGTATGGACTTCAGGCCATCAAGATCATCATCACTGATGCCAGCGTAGGGTGCCTTGCCACCAGACTGAATGACTTTCTACTCGTGGGTGAGTACTACTTCACTTTTAGCAATAACATATACCTGCAAATCAGTGGCATGGGTACTGTACACTATACATTGTATAGACGCATGGCTCCATAATATGTCAACATCTTCATGACTGACTTAGAATGATGCTTTCTCAGCTCTTTCTTTCTGAAGCCCCTTCTTTACTTGAGATTCATTTATGACATTTTTATCATCTTGAAATGAAGGTCTCATCAAATTCCATCATGACTTCAACAACTTATACCCCACCATCAAACATAGCTTTGACCTTTTCACAGAACAAGTCAATTTCCTTTATGTCACAGAAAAACAACACAATGGACACATAAATACTACAGTATACAGGAAACCTACAAATCATCATGCAGACCTACATGCTTCCATCTTCCCTCCAGAACTCACCACCAAATCTATCATCCATAGCCAGACAGTATGCTATGACTACATGTGTTCCGACCCACTTGACAGAGATGCTCAACTGGTGAAATTAAATCAGACATTCAGGAGACTGAACTACCCACCCAACAAGATCAATAGCCAAATTGATTCCCAGGGAGGATCTTTTAAAAGACAGGCCACAAAAACAGAAAACAACACCACAGACTGTCACTTATAGCTTGCAGCTCAAGCCACTCAGACTTATTATTAATATGCTACAGCCATACTGGACAATTACACCACACTTTCTCAGACATTGGATAGCAGGTCTGTACTTGTATAGAGACAATCACCCAACCTGAAGCAGATTCTCACAAGCAACAAGAAACGAAAGGACAATGCTAACATTGAAACCTGATCCTGCAACAAACCCACATTAATACTTTGTCTTTCCATTTACACCAGTGTTGTCCAAACTTGGCCACTTTAAGATGAGTGGACTTCAACTCCCTGAATTCCCCAGCCAGCCATGTAGGACAAACAGGCACAAAAGAATTAATGGATACAGGTTTGACATCAAGACTCAAAACAAGGACAGAGTAACATCAGAGCATTTTAATCTCTCAGGTTATTTTTATTGAAGATCTCAAAGTAACCGTTTTGGAAAAAAAGAAACTTTAACAGCACATTTGAGCAAGAGATTGCTGAACTCATATATACATCCAATAGTTTCAGGTTATCTCAAAATGTCTCAATAGATACAATGGGCTTTAATACATTACAGTTGTTAATTGATAAGGTACTTGTAATTTGTCTCATATGTAACCTGCATCTGCATAATGAACCTGCCTTCCCCTCCCCAATCTCATCCCAGTTTAAATCCTGCAATCCTCCATGCATCTGATGAAGTTACTTGGAGCTCATGAAAGCTTATGCCTTCTAATAACATTTGTAACTTGTAAAAGGTGCTACCAGATTCCTTCTGGTTTTGGGCTACCATAAACTAACACAGTTCTCCTCCTACTATGTCAGAGCAACCATCTCACAGATTATATTGTATTTATCTTCTAAAACATATTAGAACATGTAGGTGACTAGTAGAAATCCTGTTGCAGCATCTTCCAGCGTCACCCAACTATCCAATGCTGAAGGACAGTGTCTAAAGGACATATTGCCTCAGCAATGACTGAGTGACACTAGGACATGCTATAAGTCATTGGTGGGAAACTGCCCCTAAACTTTTTTCTCATCAGAGGTAGAAGAGGAGAGACAGAATTTAGTAGGTTTGGATAAAATACGTGGTTTGGATAAAATACATGGTTTGGATAAAATACAGTACATGGTACAGATCAGACATGCATGTAGGAAAATTGTGGAGTTATACACCATTCCACACCCATCTATTATACTGTCCTTGCATACACCTGTATCGCACTTTTTGAAGAGTGAGGTGGTAGTTCACATATTATATGGCAAATCATTCAAGAGGGAGATGAGCCAGTTTGGAATCTGCAGTGAAGATACTTGTATAATATGTCTGTTTTCTAATGCTGCTTAGCACATTATATGTGTTATTCAGCATACACTTGAATATATGAGATGTACATCTAAAAGAAGTAATGTTGTACAAAGAAGCTCATGAGGTATCTATCCTTGCCATCTGAAGAAAAAAAAATCACCCACATTTTTTTACTATGCCAAGGGTGTACTGTTTACAATCATCCACATTCTACTTAGTAACTGTTCCCCTACCTTATAGTCTATTCCTGAATGGTAGACGTACAAAATATGGATGCCTGTTCAAGTATTCCTACCACTTGAGGCATAACTTTTCTGGGCTAACTAATCCTGATTACTCATTCCCTTCATGAACTACCTGGTCCAACATTTTCTAAAGAGTCTCAACAAATAGCAAGCACTAGGAAATTTACTTGAAAACATTGGCTATAGTAGATGTGTAGCAGAGGACTGAAACATGCTCTTAGTTGGACAGAGTATCTAGCCTTCAAGGTGAAGATATTGTGAATATTGGACCTATACAGACACTTACTTTGTGTCTCAGCACATGTACCTTTACTGCCCCTTGGGTCAAACACTGACCTAAGCTTTGACTTGGTTAATATTTACTTCTCTGGTCAATCAATATTGATGTTCTCTTTGACAGATGTCAATACTTGTTTAGTGTTTGTCTATTTTCCCCTGTTGCTAATTTTCTTGAAAGGTTTTATTTATTCTTTTAAAGTTGAATTAGCAGAGGACTTCCTTCTTTTTTCATTAGGTAGATATGGGTGACCTTCTTCTGCTTCTTAATATCAAGTGGATGTGTATCATTTTATGGATGGGGTATATGTTTAAGAGTAAAGGTGAGCTCTATTCTCCTTAAATGTATTTGCTTCTATAAGGCCCCGCTGACTTTTGACAAAGCAGGATATTAGAAACATAATACAATGTAGCAAGTAAAAGAGTATTACACATATTTTTCAGAAGCTTACAGAAAATTAGCAAATGAGAAGCTTGGTGGAACTACTCTACTGGATTTTTTTTTAAAGGGCATGGCAGGGCAATCAGAACTGTATACTCTATTCTGCATCATAGATTTTTGGGGAGGCATTTTGATACTGGCAGTTTTATTTTTCTACCATAAAGATGTTTTGCCCCAATATGCATAATTTTACATCTCCATACTTTGTAGTAAATATACCATTGGATTAGCCTTTTAAAATATATACTTTTAGAAAGCTTCACAATTCCTATATATGCGTGATTTAAAACAGTCTCCTTTTAGCTGAGTTCAATTCCTAGTGAACACACAGAATCTATCTATGAAGCTTCCTTGGCAGCAAGACTGATTTGCCTTGCTTTCTTCTGGGGTCATTGGATGATATTCCAGTCTAGGTTCCCATCCAAGTCCTAACTGGGCCAACCCTGCTTGCTTAGCTTTTAAGGCCCAGCCAAGTTCATTCTATTGCTGCTACCTGTTGGGAAGCCAATGCAGTTCAGATGTCACATGTTTCCAAAGTGAAACACTCCACTAAAGCCTTCTAGACCTGTTGAAGCTTCTGGTTTTTTTCAAAGGTATCCTCATATAAAATGTATTTACTGTAATTTGTTCAGTGGGGGAAGAGACAAAACTAGCAAGATGGCAGATGGACAATATTGTACATATTTTCCAAGGAGGTGGGACTGGAATCATGTTATTCTATCTGTCATCTTGCCAATTTTGACTCCTGCCCCTCATGGATGTCACTATGAGTGGATGAAGGTGGCCAGTTCAGATCTATCTAGGAAGAGACAAAGCTAGTTAATTAAGTACAAGTGAAAGAAGCCCCCCCCCCCACCTTGTACTTATCTGAGCATTCAGGGACAGAAAGAGCCTGATCTTTCATGTGTCCCCATGCAGAGTAGCAAAGTCCAATGCAATTGGATAGAGTTTTCACTGGCTACCAGACACTTTGACTTGTCTAGATTCAGCTTAAGTCTGTTACACCTCACCCAGTCTGCCATCCAGTCTAAGAAGGGGTCTACCACAGAGGTCAACACACATGAAGAAGTTGGCAAAAATAAATAGATTTGGGTGTCATCTACATAAAATTGACAATTAGCTCCACATTCCTTGAAGATTACTCCCAGCAGCTCCAAGTAGATATTAAAGAGCACGAAGAAAAGAACAGAGCCCAAAGACTGTGGGATGGAGGGGTAATTCCCCAAAACTGCCATCTGAGGCCTGTAGTTGGTATAACAACAAAACCACAATAAAGCCAACGTTCAATTCCCTCAGGAAGGCCAGGAGAACACTGTGATCAATGTTGTTAAAAGCTGCCAAGAGAACTAGTAGCAGCTTGAGCAGAGAGACAGTTCCTCTATCACACTTCCTCAATAGACCATCCACCTGGCAACTAAAGTGTTCTCCATGATATGCCTCAGCTGAAACCAGTCGAGAAGATCTAGTTAATCACAGTCACCAAAAGGTGCCTGGCTTCTCAGCCACCACTTGCTCAACTACTTTGGCCAAGAATGGTAAAGTAGAGACCGGAGTATAATTGTCAAAGAGAAAGAGATCGATAGATTTTGTTTTTAACCAGAGCATTTGCATGACAGAGGCATTATATCTTCTCAGTAGTTTCTTCTAGCTAGTATTAGCCAAAAGGAAGCTGCCTCAAATGGATAATGGACAGCCCAGGCTTGTTCAAGCATCAACTCCACACTCTTCTCAAAGCAAAGAAGAGTAAATTGATCCATAAAAATTAGAGATACAGAAGGACTGACATTCTCCGTACTATCTTCACTTATGGTGTCTTCAACCTCCATACCTTATTCATACCTACACATGTGTACATATACTCTTTGCAGCAATTTGAGTTGGAAAAAGCTTTCCATTGATTCATACAGATTGTAGCATGCAGAGAAGGTTAATCTTCCAGATAGACTGTGATCTCATGAAGATAGCTGTCCTCTTAAGTAGCAGTTAGGCTTGAAGAAAGAAATCTTCCATTGATTCTAAGGAGAGCTTTTTTATTTTTCTTTAAAGATATACAGTAATTGCTGTTCAGAGAAGGTCAGCTGAGAATTGGAAGCTCAGAGCAGAAATCAAAACTTCCACATCAAATCCTTAACTATTTTTAAGCTAACTGGCCTGTGAGATTCCTTAAATCTTGGTATTCATTTGCTATTTTTCTCTTGTCTAATTTAGAAGTCTATATAGGGACATGGTACACATATTTGCTGGAAGACCTACAGTTTTCAACTTTTGTTTAGTCAGAATTCCCAGCTGCAAACCACGCATACATAACGATTTGTTAATTTTAGAATTGTCCATAAAGATTAGTTTCATCCATTTCTTCTTTTGCTTAGCTCTTCAAAATTCTCTCCCTGGAAATTCCAATTTGGGCACATTTATCTGCTCTGCACCCTCCACATTAAGGCTACATATAAATAAATTCTGTTTCTCCATAATCTCTTTACCCTCTCTTAGCACACTTTTGATTCCCATGCTGTTTAACTACAATATACATTTTTGCTGATCAGTGTTTTTAACCATCTATTTCTTTAAGTCTTTACCCCATCCCTTATTGCCTCCTTACAAATCTGGTACAACAATGTATTCCTTTTTGTTTTCCTAGCTGAGGGTTGGGCAGCATACAAGTTTAATAAATTATTATTACAATTATTGAAAGAAATATTCTCACTTTTGATAGCTTCCTTGGCTTTGAGCATTTTTATTAATTTGCTGAATTAATTCTGAAACCAATCTATACAGATCTATCCATTGAAGTAGACCTTCAAAATTCTATTACTGGAATTTTGAATAACCTTCACACTTGTTGGAGGAATATTTGATTTCATCTCCATCCAAAGGGAATACTCTTTCTAGATGTCCTTCACAAGGTAGAAAGGAGCCAAGGCTTCTGCCAGTATACAAGGCTTTCCACTGAAAACAGGAGCACTACTGTAGTCAAATGCAGTGCAGCTGAGTTAAACTTGGTTTGTTTGAGCTATGCAAAATTACAACTTAATTTCCTTGTTCTGTATGCATGGCCTCTGTATATTGGCAAGGAACAATCTAGAAAGTCCCCAATTCATTCCAATATGTGATTTGATTTATTGATTATGTGTCATCAAGTCAATGTCAACTCTTAGTGACCACAGAAGTAAATTTTCTCCAGGAAATCTGCCCCTAACGTGGTCCTTCAGATCTTCTAACAACGCACCCATGGCCACTATGACTGAGTCCATCCATCTTCTGCTGGTCATCTTCTGCTTCTCTTTCCTTCCACCTCTCCCAGCATTAGAGCCTTCTCTAGAAAGCTAGGGTTTTGTGTAATGTGTCCAGAGTAGGATAATTTGAGCCCGGTCATTTGTGTCTTGAGTGAGAACTCTATCCCAATCTGTGCCAAGATATAATAAAACGTATCCCAGCATATCACGTTTCCTTCCTTGCAGGAAGGATGCATAATGCTTTAAGTCAATATAGAGAGCAATTTCCAAATATGTAAACTAAATTTCCATTAATAAGTCCTAATGTATCCCTGGTCAAGCGCATATACGCACCCATGGACGCATATATCCATCCAGATATCCCACCAGCCTCTTCACCTTCTACAGCATGTTCAATTAATCTCTGTCAGGGGTTAATCAAAAGAAGAGGGACCATGGGTGAATATAGATGTGTTGGCAATTAATCTAACTCAGCTTAATGGAGAGGGGGGTGGGTGCAGTGAGAACCAGAAGGCACGCTTGGATGGTAAAAGGGGACCGCTTTTATTATGGGGAGAAAAGGGGATTACACAATACTATAAAAGAAACAACACATTAGAATCTCTGCTTAAAGCCCTCTGAAATTAGGTTATTTTGAAGGGGTGAGTATGGAGTGGGGAGAATCACATTTTGGGAAAATTACAGTGCATATATTTCTGCATGTCTGTAAATATTTGAAAATCACAAGGCATTTAGTCTTTCATTAGCTTTCATGTTTCCCTTTCACGGCTCATATAGAAATGATCCCTACAGAACTTATGCAATTATTCTTATATTTTGTGGCTTCAATCATAAGCATATTTGAAACATAAAAAGCTGTTGTGTTACAAACTAAAAAAAAGGTTTTAAACATTTTGCACTAGTTGTTGTAGTTTGCATGTTTATTTTGCCTATGTAATTTGTTTGCGTGTTGCCTAGATAATTCGCATTTATATCCGCTGAATTTAGAGAAGTTCTTGTAAGGAGCTTCTTCGCTCTGAACTAGCAATTCAGCAGCTCAGTAAAACTTTATTTTACTTTTGCTATGCCTTCACTCCTAATCGGTTTTGTGGCAGTCAAAAGCATGCAAATGGTTGCGGAAAAGATTGGTTGAGGAAATCAGACTTTAAAGGAAGTGGCAATACTGTAGGTTGATCAACCTTTGTAGGCCCTTATCTTATCACCCAAAGATGTGGAGTTGGTAGGTCTGTTTCTAGTGCAAATGCTTCTTAATGAAGCTGTTGGCTCGTTGAAACGAACATCCAATATGTATTCTGCCAACATGATCGGTAAGTTCTGGAACAAAGTAGAGGCAAGTATTTCCAAAGTGGGGTGTTGATCTGCAACTGACTGAGGCACGTCAGACAACATGAATGTGGCATTTCATCAGCTGTATGAATTTGCAAAGGCAGTTCCAGAGATTGCCCCAGTGCTGCCTATATCCAGGCCAGCTGAGCTTTTGTGCTAAGTCATGAAAAATATGGTTTCTTCTTATTTTGTTGGTTGTTGTACATGGCCCCAAGTGTGTTCTCAATGGCTGTACCAAATGGGCTTCTTGGTCAAGGACAGGGGTGTCCGCAGGACTTTAGCTGCACTATTGTTACTGCCCTCTTGACCTTTTTGACCACACCATGCAGACACCCCTGGCCGGAGAGGATTCCAAGCAGTTACAAGGGCAGGGGTGGGGTGGGGAAAAAACAGGGGCTCGCTTCAACCCTTCCTGTTGCCCTGTTTCCTTTCCAGCTTTCAATCTCAGAATATTTTGCTTAAATAAATACAGCAATATCTTTTGTACAATTTTTTATCAAATTACCTTTTTGGTGGTTGCTCCCAGGCTTTTGAATTACCTTTGGGGGGGGGGGGGCTGTCACTTTCTATCCCTCCCTGGTCCTTCTACTGGCAGGCAAAATACTTTCATTTAAAAGTCTAGCAGTGTTTTTAATTTGTTTTAATTCATTTATAAACTTTGATGCTATTATTCTTATCATGAGCGTGAGGGGTAAATCATCCATACTTATATATTGTATTGGAAATACTAGCACTTTATTGCCAGCAATAGTGTTCTGTTATTACTTTTGCCAGATCCATTATTATATTCTTTATTATTTCACATCCTGCATTTGAATCTGGGGATTATGTGGCTATTACAGTGGTACCTCAGTTCACGAACTTAATTCGTTTTACAATTCTGGTCGCGACCCGAATCAAATTTTCCCATAAGGTTCAATGTAATTACGGTTAATCCGTTCTGAACCATATGTATTTTTTTTTAAAACCGCAAAAATATGACACAAAGTACAGTACAAAGAGAGAGAACGCTAACCTTGCTCGACGCGACTTCTGGCGTGGAGGACAGGAAGGCGGGTGGGGAGGCGGTTATTGCTTGGAGGGAGAGTCCCCCTCCCTACAGGAAGCCACGATCATGTGTCACGGCAGGGAAAATGGCCGTGGATCCTGTTCGTCACCCGATCCGGCGTTCGCGGAGGTAAAATTTTGCGAACGGTGCTGTTCGTGACCTGAATTGGTCGTGAACAGATGCGTTTGTGACCCGAGGTACCACTGTGTACTTCCATTTTACAGATGCAATACTGGGTTCTGCCTAGCCGTTATGAGCAATCTAACAACAACAGCAACAACAACAACAACAACAATTTTTATTGCATTGTCCACCAAGAAAAAATTCTGGATACTGGACATTGCAGTACCTGGAAACAGCAGAAGAGAAGAGAAAGAACTGGAGAAAATCACAAAATACAAAGACCTGCAAATAGAAGTTGAATGACTGTGGCAAAAGAAAGCAAAGGTAGTACCAATAGCAATAGGCGCCTCGGTTGCAATCCCAAAACATCTGGAGCACCACTTTGAAGACCATCGGCACTGACAAAATCACCATCAGTTAATTGCAAAAGGCAGCTTTACTTGGAACAGCTTAAATCCTGCAACGATACCTTGAACACCATCAAATAACCACATCTGCCTATCCCAGGTCCTTGGGAAGGACTCGATAGGTGGATAAAAATGCCAAATCCAGTCTAACCATCTGGCTGATTGTGTGACCAATAATAATATATTAAACTTGTAGGCTGCCTGACTCCCAACGACTCTGGGCAGCTCACAACAATCAAAAAAAGAAATTAAAATAGTGTAAAACCAGTAAAACATAAAAGATAAAAGATGGCAAGCATGACAGACTATATAAAGTTAAACAAGGGGTGTCACTCTCCTTTGTCAAAGTGAAGAGCCAAAATGAAAGATTATCTGTATTCAAATACATAACATATTTCAGACTGCTGCATTCCAATTCAAAATATAATTCTTCTGCAATGTCCTACAGGTAAGTATAAAATTTGAAAATGTTAATGGTGCAGAATTCAGTTTTTTCTGCAGTAGTTACAAACTCTGCAGCAAAATGTGGGTCTTCTTTCCAGTGTTTTGACCAGTGGATTTATGCCACCACCTATGTGTACCTACTTAAAGCTAAAACCCACAGAGATCAATGGGGCTTTCACGGTTTGCTAAATTTTAAAATACACATGATTCAGATCTGCATATCCAGATGTCATCTCAACTTCTTTCATGTTTTACGGTAATCTCTTTTTGCCTTAAACACTAAAATATCATTTTGTGTTATTGTCTAATTTCAAGATATGCTGATATTTTCATCCAAGTCCAAATTTGATTTCCTGTATTTGAATATGTTTTCATTAGTATTTCAGAAAAAAATTGCTCCAGTATTTATGATATTTTTTAAAAAGTATAAAGTAATAGTAACAGTATGGCTGAATGACTAGAACAGTGTTCCAAAGGCAACTGGATAGATCAAAAGTCTCTGAAATCAGAAAGAGAGAGAGACAATTCCGACCTTGGAGAGTGAGATCTGATCTTGGATTAAGATCTAATCTTGGACTGGAGATGTTATGCTTCAGATCACGGTTTGGCAATAAAGCTTAGCTTACCAAATGTTTTACACCTTGTTCTGCAGCTGATTTAACTTAGCAGAAAACAGACACAAATTGGCTAGATAAGAATCTTTACTGCAGACAAGAATGAACCCTTAAACACAACAGTGGATTTACTACTGCATTGCAAAGAAATCTGAGCCTTTCTGTAGGTCTGTGCTTCAGAGTTTTAAACTCTAGGCTTTTTCCTTCCATTTTTCTGAATTAACAGATACCTGGCTGTTCTCTTGATAGCTTTGGAAGGCAACTGAGATATGTTCACATGATGGTTCTCTATGACCTGGCAGCCACTGGTTCCTGCCTCACCAGGCTTCACTCTTACAGGATAGGATGTTGGATCTTCTCCTGCAACAAAGCTCTTGTATCAGGAGAGGTGACAAGGAGGTGGATTGGAGGCCTGGTATGGCTTAACAGCATTTGCAGGGGATGTATGTGTCAAAACAGGGATGATGGTGGCTGTGGCATTACAATCAAGCCTGCTCCTTTGGTACCTGCATTGACACTAAATACACACACACACACACACACACACACACAAAGGGGTGGAGCTTCAATCACAGTGCTGCAACAATAATCTTCTCTGTTTTGACTTTCATAGCGGGCTCCACTGGCAGGGTTAGATGACAGGAAGCTTTGCATATTCAAGAGCTCTCTAGTCTTATTCTGCATCTTCACTCTATATTTTCACTGCTGAAAGTTCAGGCACCTTGGCTTCATGCCATCATTTCTCAGCTCATTTTCAAGCAGCCAGCCAGATTTGGCTGAAATTGCCAAGAAAACAGAGGAGTTGAGGACAGAACAAAGTGGGCTGCTGGCTGGATGCAATCTCTGCACGGCCTGTTTGTCAGTCATAGATCTCTGTGGGCAAGAACTGAAGTGGGAGGGTCCTTTCAGTTCAGAGTCTATAGATATGCATAGTTTGGTGATGTGGAGTGGTGGATGAGTGGAAGTGCCTAAATGTTTATTTTCTTATATTAAATGTTTCTCCCCCCCGCCACACAATATTTTCGGTATAGATGCTGGCAGTAGTGTGGAGGAGGAGTGATAACCTGACTGGACAGCAAAGGGAAGTTATTAGCATAATTTGGACACATTTTCAATGTGGTGGCCTGCCTATATAAAACCAGTGCTTCCAGGATCATACTGTGGCCTAACAATATCATTACATGCATACTGTGGAAGAGAAGTGAAGCAGCTGAGCAGTGGTGATAATTGTGGAGATTTTAAAACAGAGGAGCTGTGTGTGGGGAAACCTGACCATTCTCTACCCATTATTCCTTGGCTTGAAGCAGATCCTCCCACTTAAGGTGTTTTTCTGTATTCAGGGGACCAAACAAATGTTTCCCCTTGCAGGCACATTTCTGGAACCCTGTAAAAGGGGCTGGATGAGGTAATCTGGAATGCAAAAGCAGGAGGTGGGGATCAATCACCTGCCTGGAGCGAGGCAATTTATAAATCAAATCAAACCCTGCCCTCCACTTGCAGTTTCTCCATTCCAAATTCTATCTTCTGAATTTCCTCTCCCACCCAAAAAAATAAAATAAAATTGTAAAGTTTTTCTATATATGTTTGTGTAATACGCCCTTAATCTACAATTTCTTTCTTACACAACCTCTGTAATGTATACCTCCCACCTTAAACTACTATTCCAGCACCAACATTTTTCCATTTTTTAAAAAAATACTACTTTATTGTGACTTTTTAAGATAATCATCTCTTTGTTTCTGAAAATGACACTTAGAATGCTTTCATTGTGCATTCATCTTAACCGAAAGAGGATTTTATACAGGTTGAGACAGCCTTGCCTTTCATCTGGAGGTTTTCCTATTTTCCCATTTCTTCTTCTATTTTTTTTTATTTATTTATTGCAAAAATAATGGTTAAAGATGGAGTAAAAGGTATTATGCTTTACCACCAGGAGCTGTCCATCTGGAAGCATCTTCTGCCTTTTAAAAGAGAAAAAGACAATATCAGAAGATGCTCAACAGATCAAGACAGAGAAGGTCAGGCATAAGGTACAGTTCTCTTTGTCCAAGCAGTAGAGGGTCTCCTGATCTGCATAGGGCCAAGGTGGAGGGAGAGTAGGTTAATTACACCACAGACCACCTTCTCTGACCCAACCTATTGTGCTTTTAAGTATGGAGAGGGAGACTTGCAGACTTACATTTCTTGCCACAAATACAAGACTTTTAATAGATATTATCTTCTCCAACATAAATGATCTCTCCAGCAAACATTATCACTTGGCACTGATGATCACCAGTTCTGAGTTGAGCCATTAAATTAAGATTATTGGAAAATCCCACCTCCTTCCCCGCTTGCAGAAGACTTTCCCCCCTCTTTCCTTGCTGCTTTCCAGGAAGTCTCCAATAATCCTGGTCTCCCCCATCGCCCACCCCCATGCGTCCACACGCATCCCCTGTTTGCAGAAGTAGCAGGATTTAACTCCAATCTCTGGGCTTCTGCCTTGGACTTTTAATATTTTAATTGAGTGAATTGGCCCAGAATAGTCTATTGAACTCTACCTGACCCCTTAAATAACAGGTCAAGGACTTAGTTTTTGTGACTTTGACCCCTTCCCTTATCTGCTAAGGCTGCTCCTCTCTCAATTAGCTGCCTGCCCCGCACTTGGCAAAAGTTTGAACCTCTTTGCAGGCGCCTGAATGGCTTCCCATCATAGGCCACGTGGGCTGTATACAACTGTGACCCTGCAACGCCAATAATTTATGGGGCCAGAGTGGCTTGCTGCTGCTGCTTCCAGTGATGGAACCCCACATTTCAAATCTTATTCTTTTTCAAATCTTACCAACTTTCTAGCTTTGCTGCAGTAAAGAACCTTGGAAGACATTAGAGCAAGCCAAACACTTTCACTTATTCTGAGCCTATCGTGTTTGGCGTGCAAACCCATTAGGTCCCATGCTCTTATTCAACAGGTTTGTTTGGTATGACTTATTTCATTTATAGGCCGTCTACAAACCAAATAGAAGTAGATGGTTTTCCCACCCATTTTATCCTGACAACTTTTCTGCAGGGTAGATTAACATGAGAAATAATGACTGGCCCGAATGAACAAGTTCATGAAAAACTGTGCTGGGTATCCTCAGCTCCATTCTGGTCTTTTCAAGTGATTTCACCACACTGACTTTTGAGGAACGATAAGATCGATTTTTTTTTAAAAAATATACCTTTTGGTACTCTCAAGATTGAAGCACACTTAGCTGGTTATGAATTCATCAGGATTCTTTTAAAATAATTTTGCCTTGTGGCATTTTGCACAACACATCTGTCACTTGACACGCAATAAAAATTTAGCTTTGAACTGTGTGAATCAATAGAGTGCATAGCATTTTATCTAGCTCTGTTTCTGCATCTCAGTGTATAAAACTAGTGGCTTTCAGAGTAGTAGTAAAGATTTTGCTGGATAACTCATGAGAGGGGTAACATCACTATGCCTGTAAATAGTGTATGTTGCAGTTCTAGATTTGCAAGTGAAGATTCTCGTAGGGGCAGAGAAAATTTCCAAGACCATCTATCTTGAAGCCTAGCCTTTGAGTTGAACTACTTCACCACTCAAGGTTGTCAGTTGTTAATGAAGAGCAATGCCCGTCCTATGCACATGCTCCAATCCTTCCTGAATATTATTCATAGCTTCAAGCCCTCAACCCTACATTTCAAAAATATTTCAAGCAGAGGGGTCCGCAGGTATTCAGACCAGGCAGAGCTCCAATCACACTATCACAGCCACTGTCTTGACTTTTTTGACCACCCCTTCAGACACCCTGGTTTGAAATAAGATCTAGAATACTGGAGTTTGATATAGGAAATGCATTGATTTAAATTTGTTCAGTGGGTAGCCCTAACAAAGTTATCGTTTTCAGCATTGAGCATCGTAAAAGGTGGCAGAGAGCCCAAGCTGCTATTCTGATGAAACTTTATCCACAAATCCATTCTATGATGCTCTGATCTTTAATGGGAGTTCATAGATGGGAAAAAGTAGTCTTAAAGCTACTGCTGTCATTTTTGGTATTCGGGTAGTAAACAGACATCTGTCTATGGTGGGAGAATCATCCTGGTTAGGAACATAGAATAAAAATGCACATGTATGGAATGCAATACTGTATTCCCAGAAGAATCATTAGTACCTGTTTGAAGTCAGGCCATAAGCTCTTCCTCACAGCTGTGTGAATGAACATTTGTCTGGCCACTAAATTGTCAGAGCATAAACTCATATCCCAACAACTCAGCTTTCTTCTGCCTAATGATGAGAATAGCAATTGGTGCTGACCATACAGTTTTAATAATGGGATAAATTGAGGGGAGTAATAGGTGGATTCTCCTGGTTGTGTTTCCCTTCCCAACCAGTATCATCTGCTAGTGGGAAAAACAATTCTCAGTTGCAGCCCTTAATGTGTGGTAGGGCAGGCTTGGATGCCCACAGGTGGGTAACTTGAATGAAGGCTTTACCCACCTTCTAATTTGCCCAAGTGACAGGAAGCCAGCACAGAGGTTCTCTGAACTGATGCCATTTTATTCTGACTATTTCTGAACACAAGTCTAGCACTCTTCTGAAGGAGCACTAAACTCATGTTCAAAAATAGCCTGGCTGACAGGTTTGTGAAATGGAATACTTGAGAAAGTATTAGTTATATGCTGCACAAAATGTCCATTTAAATCCAAAAAAGGGCCAAGAACTATGAGCTATTGTATATATTGCTTGTTTTATGATGAGGTTTTGTGCTACTTCTGCCAACAAGGGGTCTCGTGTGGCTGTACTTTTTAGGGAGAATGCCATGTTGTGAAATTTATTCTGGATCCATGGTAATCCATGAATACTTCTGGATGCTACCAGCCATCAGGACAAAACTAAGCTTATTGGAGCATGAGTCGCAGATGAAGCTTGCTCATTATCGATCACTCCCACTTGCTTCATCCTGTGCCCTTCCTAGACATCACCAACCTGGTGCTGGGTTATTAATTGGAACTGGGCTTAGTTTTCTTAAGAGAGCTAGAGTCTTGTTCAGAAATAACTTGAATAAGAGCACACTTGTGCACTGGAAGAGTTGAGAAGAGTATTGGGAGAACTCAATGGCTGTTAGGAGAAAGCTGGCAGTGTGGTGGAGGACCTGCTGGGGAGAACAAATTGAAACTGAATAAAACAGAATATTTTGCAATTGTAAAACATACAGTTGAAGATGGGTGGGTTACCTGGGCCAAGAGGGACACAGAATTATTGGTGGCATAAGTGGAAAGAAGCTGGAAAAATTAGGGGATGAGCCAATAGGAAGATGTAACAAGATCCCAAGGGCGGGCTAGCAGAAATATTGGTGGCAGTAGTGGAAAGATACTGGGAAGAGCAGGGGGCACATCCAAGCCGGTTGTTGACTAATTTAAATAGTCTGCTATTATGTCTCCCATTTTTCAACCTATACAAACAATATGAGCACTTTTGAAACTCTTACAAAATTGCTCTCTGTGCATGTAAGTTGGTAGGGCATTTCTGGTATTGAAATGAGGACAAAGCTATATGGATTCCCACCTATCTGGCTTTTCTTAAATGTAGAAATTCACACATTTGCAAGGCAGGCTACTTAAGGATAGGAGAATATATATATAGGAGGCAAAGGTGTGTTCATACCCTGATCTGGCACACTGATATTATGTCTCTTTGCTATATGAGTTGAGATAAGCTAAGGACTGCATAGCTACAAACAGAAGGAAAGTGGAGAAGATTTCCTATAATGTAAGATACACCAAGTTTTTCTTAAGAAGCCAGAAACAAGACATACAATTATTGTGTAACCTGACCAAGTCCAAAGCTTATGCATAATCTTCCTATACTGGACAATCAAGCCTGGGCCACACTACACTTACATGCAAGAAAAATGCTCATCTCACTAAATTATGACGTCAGACTGCAAATATTATTGTTACGTTACCAGACTGATAAAGCTGACCAAGAACTACAGACTACATAAAACACGAAGACAAAGAGTGCTGCAAACGTACATCAACTGCAAACTATGTTTGGAATTGATTAGCTGTTGTTTATGGTATTACCCCCCTCCACTAGCAGTTTTGTAAAGTTGAGGATGAATTTAGAAATGGGAGAGATACCACAGTGACATCTATTCCTGATTACTTGCAAGGAAATGCAAATTCGAAAGTTAAGGATGAAACTCTTCTGCAAGGGATAAAGATACTACTAAAAGCTTTTCCTTAAATGTTTCATCTGCCTTTGAACTTCTGCATAAGGATGGCACCAGTTGCCCATCAGAGGGGGTCCTGCTGTTCCACTGGAAATGTTCACTTTGTTGTAAAAACTCATTGGAAGAACAGTTCTGGAGGAATGTCTGTGTTTCCTGGAATCATTGGGAACTGCAGCTCAGAAAATTCTCATGCCTTTCATAGTGTCCCCATTTTAGGCTTTATATCAAGGATGCTTCCCAGTCAAAGGGCTGCTACTACTGCCAATTAAAAAACATTGTGTAGTTTAGTGTGTCTTCTCTTCTGAAATGCATTTGTGTGCATGTGTAGTGCATCTGTATGTGTAAAAATAAAATGGAATTCGTAGCAGGGAAAGTGTCAAACTCTTGGTAACAGAAAATGAGATTCTCACAAAATATTTATTAATCAGATTTGCTTTTTTTATAATTTTATTAACAGTTTTAAAAACAAAGGCAAAAACTAATACAGACTAATATAGAGTAAAGAAGGAAAAAGAAAGAAATCAAAGAGAAAGCTAAAAGTGCAAGAAAGAAAAAGTAAAAGAAAAATAGAAAAGAAAGAAAAAAGATACAAAGAGGTGGCTTTCATTCTTCTTTACAGCAGTTATAGTAAGTGAAATTATATATTTACCTCTTACTCTAAGGTTACAACATGACTCTCTTCTTTCTATAATCTATTCTGCCTAATCATCAAAACCATAAATCATAAGTTAATTTTTTCTGTTCTATGCAAAAAGTCCATAAGGGGTTTCAAATCAGCAATAAACATAGATACCTATTGTCTTTTTTCTAATCAAACAAGCCAATTCAGCCATCTCAGCAAGTTCCATCATCTTCACCAACCATTCCTTCATTGTAGGTATTGCCAAATCTTTCCATCTTTGTGCATACAATAGTCTCGCTATGGTTATCATATACAAAAACAAAGTTCCATGACTTTTTTCCAACTGTTTGTCCATCAGTCCCAAGAGAAAGACTTCTGATCTCAAAACAATTATTAATCAGATTTGCTGAAAAGGAAGAGGATTAAATTAAAGAAATCTCAGCAACTGGATACTTTAATTTAGGCACCCATCTTCATTCTCTTGCAAATGTTTCAAGGTAGTAATTTTTGCAAACTTTCCCAGACTCTGACAAGCCCATAACAGAAACATGGGAGAGTTACACATAGAAGATAGCATTGTTTCTGTGAATAAGGAACAGCGGTGATTGTGTGATAAACATTTCATTTAAATTCTAAATCAGTCTGCATTTTAGAAGTATCCAAAGCTTGACAACTAATATATGCACGCCACTTTGGAATCAGAGAACGTAAGGATTAAAAGACCTCATCCAGTCCACGCACACAAGCACACACCCTGCCCAATGCAGGAATACATTACTGCATTACTGCCATTCAACCTCTGTTTCAACACTTCTTCCAGGCCCTTTTTCATCTGGTCCTCTAGACATGCTCCACTTTGTCAATGCCTTTCCTAAATGGCAGTGCCCAGAATTGGACACGTATTCTAGATGCAGTATGACTAAGGTGGAATATTTATTTATTTATCAGATTTATATGCTGCCCATCTCCCCCAGATAATGACAATGTAGATTGTTGGTTCATATTCAGCTTGTGATCCAGCAAGACAACTCATTCATTTTTGCAGGTACCTCTGTCCACTACGGTTCCCCTCACGTTCTATACTCATGCCTCTGATTTTTTTCTACTCAAATGTAGGGTTTTGCATTTGTTCCTGTTGAAATTCATCTAGCTGGTTTCTACCCTTTATTCTACCTTGTCAAGATTTTCCTGAATTTTGATACTGTCCTCTAAGGCAGTGTTTCTTAACCTCAACCATTTTAAGATGTGTGGACTTCAACTCCCCAGATTCCCCAGCCAGCATTAAAGTTGATGAGGTTGAGAAACACTGCTCTAAGGAGTTGCTATCCCCCTTATCTCTGTGCTGCCTGTAAATCTGATGGTTGTATTTTCCAACTGCCTTTGCAGTCATTTATAAATATGGTGAACAGCCTAGGGCAGGGTTTCTCAACCTTGGGAACTTTAAGATGTGTGGACTTCAACTCCCAGAATTCCCCAGCCAGCCATGAGAAACCCTGGCCTAGGGTCTAGAATGGAGCCCTGTGATTCACCACTCAACCCTTCCTTTCAGCTTGTCATGGACTCATTCACATGCATTCACGGGATATGAATGCTCTTTGGAACATTCTGCCCCCAGAGGTGCGATTGGCCCCCTCACTCCTGGCCTTCCGAAAGGCCTTGAAGACCTGGTTCTGTCACTTGGCCTGGGGTGGGGAGGGAATACCTCAAGCAGCAGGGTGGCTAGCCCCATAGTGGCCAGCTATCCTCAGCCCGATTTTCCATCTTCTTGAATTTTCCTTTTTTAGTATTGTTCTTAAAATTTAGATGTATTATGTATTTTATATATATTTATAGTTTTAATGTTTTTTGTAAGTCGCCCAGAGTCCCCCATTGGGGGGAGATGGGCGGGGGAGAAATCCAACAAACAAACAAACAAACATGATTGTTCAACCAGCATTGTATCCTTTTAAGGTAACACACTCTATCCCATATTTTGCCATTTTCTTTATTACAATCTCATTGGAGACTTTGTCAAAAGCTTTGCTGAAGCCAAAATATACTATGTCCCATGGTCAACAAAACAGGTCACTCTGTTAGAAAAAACATCCCTGTCCACATGTCAGCCCTTTGAGGTAGTCCAGACAAGAAGCAGGAACCATGAATATTAACACTACCTTTATTGTAAGGTTACAGTAACAGAATCTTGCAAGTCTGAAAGTACCTCTCCCCTGCCTTGCCTTTCCCTTCCAGGAAACTAGGGAGGGTCTAGGCCAGTGATTCTCAACCTTTTTGAAGCTGCCGCCCCCCTAAGGAGCAGAAAATTTTTCAACGCCACCCTTTGTGAAAATCCTGTAATTTAGGGTATGGGGGAGGGGGGAGTTACTGAATTATAAAAGGCAAAAATTTTAAGTAATTTTTTTCAGTAGACTTACACACCAAATTTGTTCGATTTAACTCAATACTTTTGTCTTGGAAGGTAATTGCATTCCTTTTATTAAAATTAAAATGACTAATGCAAAAAAAATGCTTAAATGCTCTTTTATGTAAATACGTTTATTTCAAAATGCTGTAAATACGTTTATTTATTTTTTTGATGCTCGTTTTTTAATTTTTTTAATTTTTAATTTTATTAATTTTATTTTTTTTGCAAATGCTTTTTTAATGTTTAAAAATTCTTTATTCTTAATTAGATAATTAAAAAAAACAGCAAAAAATATGCTAAAAGAGTAATATCAATGAAACATCCTTGATTATGTCAATGGGACGGTTGTGCTTGATGGTTCAGAGCCATTTTCTGAACGTTCAGTTCAATATTGTTAGAGAGATGAAGGCGCAAGTAAATCGAAACTGAGGGGAAAAAACAGAAATGAAGCGAACGAAAAGCAACTCAAGAAACACGGGTCAAATCAAACATTCATATTGAAAGGACGCTCAACGCACGCGCTGCGATTAATCGCGCGGGAAGAAAGCTGACGCATGTGCTGTGCTGGTTGGGATCGGAGAAGAATCGTAGTGTTGAGTTCTTCAAGGTCATCCTACCTAGAATACAAATTCGTCTCACCATTCTTAGAAGTGCGTGAGGGCAGCTGTCGCGTACGTTCGTTTTATTGCTGGTACAAATGGTGTAAACCGGATAATCGATTTAATAAATTTTGGGGGGAGTTTTAAAATTAAGTTCGAATGCCAAAACATGCTCATCGCCCCTCAGCATCCTCCCACCGCCCCCATTGAGAACCAATGGTCTAGGCTTTCTCTATCCCCACCCCTCCTTCAGACTCAGATTTCATTTATCAGACTATTTCTAGGCTGTGGCTCTTCCTCCTGTCTCCCAAGGTCATTCCCACATACCATTATACCAAAGGGCCCTTCCTGAGGAACTGGTCAGTTTCCCCCTCTCTCCTGCCACTCCCCTCCCCGCCCCACCCTTCACCACCAAGAAACTATAAGGACATGTCCTTGAAGTCGCCAGAAGTCATGTTTGACCATAAGGAAACTTCATATTTTACACTGCAGCTATGTTGTAGCCACATTCAAAATACTTTATCCATATTCCTAAGGTATCCATAGGCCCCAAATGGTTCAAGACTTCTAACTTCTAATCCATCTGATAGTGCCTGTGACAACCCTATTGGAAACATCTAAGACCTTCAGGTTTGAGGGCCTCCACCATTTCTGTAGCTGTTGTTTTGTCAGAAACAATATTGTTTTTGAAGGGTTGAAGATAGTTCAAAAGGGGGAATCTTCTGAGCATTGCCTTCTTGCCGCCGCTACATAGCTTTCATTGAATTTTTTGGTCATTTTTTAAAAAAACTGCCAATCTTTTTTGACCCGAAATGAGAATAAAAGAAGTAAACATCTCTTAACCATTTCCCTCTGCACAATCTCTCCCATGATGGATTTCTCGTTCTCTTTGGTGCATTTTACTGTATAATCCAGCCTTGTTACGTAGTCTTTATGCAATGTTTATTTAAAAATGTGACTCAGCCAGAGGCAGGAAAACTACCTTGCCTTTTTTAATATATCACACATACATTTTATAGATCTATTCTTTATTTAAAAAACAATAATAAAAGAAAGCCAAACAGGCAGTGTAATATCATTCATAAGATTTGAGGGCTATTTGACTGTAAGTGATTATTATTTGTTTTTTGGTTAACATCTGGAAAAAGTCCTACGTAAGAAAATAATAATAAAAAGTGGAGAGAGAGGGGTACATAGATGTTCTTCTTAGTTAAGGCTTCTATGACAAGCTGTAATAATAAATGCTGTGTGCTGATATCCATGACATCTGGGCACCTCTGTTCATTTAGCGAGACTTCCATCAAGGCAACAAAAGGCCTACTGTGCTGCAAAATAAGCGCACGTATGTCTGCTCCGGGAGGATGGCGTGGAGGGAGGGGGGAATCTTTCTCTCCTTTGCCTTGGGCTTTCCAGTCATGCTGCAACACTTCCAATTTTGTCTCCGTCGCATTTCTCATTAGTGGCAGCTGGCCTGTCCATTCAAGTGGTCAGTGAATTTACAGGGATTGTCAATTCAGCCTTTTACAGGGGATAGGAGGGAGAGAAGGGGACAAATGCCAGGATTTGTAAGCTCCATAAACCTCGCCTGTTCCAGTTTTATCTCTGTGTCAAGCCAGTGAGGAGAGCAGCTTTTGGTCACCCAGGGCCTATTAAATTAGCACCGGGCCCTGCATTCCATGGTATAAATATCTGCCATTGTAATGCTCAGGAATGCAAGTGTGTTGGAGTCTAAAATTAAAGAGCCAAGAATAACGCTTCTCAAGTTACCAGAAACAAGACGCCATTGTGTCCCCCTTGGGCTCTGCTGGCCTGATTCAGGAACGTTGCCTGTTAGAGTTTAGAGACCACTCCAGCTTAAAATCAGGATACGCATCTTTAATTGAAACCCTCTTGACTGCATAGTTGTGCTGTTGCAAGAATTGTGTTGCCACTTTGTGAAGCTTGCTCTCAAGTCTGCCATTTCTCATGGTACATTCATGAATGGCCGTGGAAAGGAGGGCTGGTTGGATGGATGGATGGATGGATGGATGGATGGATGGATGGATGGATAGATAGATAGATAGATAGATAGATAGATAGATAGATAGATAGATAGATAGATAGATAAAGGCAGTGTTTGTGGTTCTTTTTGATGCGTGTATCTTATGGGATTCTCAATCTTCCGTAAGAAGTAGAATCAAGAAATCTTCAAACCTTCCAAATCATGAAGGCCACGTAGTGTCTTAGGCATGCTCTGAAAGTGACGGGCTAATCTCTGTGTTGCTCTTTTTCTAGTGCATCATAACCATTCTGAGAATTATCCCTGGGAGAGTCAGGTGCCTCTCCTTCAGTGTACAAAGCCAGCTGGGCTCCATGCTAATTCTGCAAACTTCTCATGTTGAACTGGCCCTCCTTCTGTGGCAGATAGTGAGATAAAGTGATGTGGTAAGTAGTGATCAGTGGCTACTGAGTAGCAACCAAAGGAGAGCAGCTGCAAGGACGACAAAGGGGTGGGTCAGTATCAGCTCCTCCCTGGTCAGTACCATACTGTACAGGCCCTGCTGTTGTTGGTCTGTGCTAGCCAAACAGCAGCCAAATGACTGGGTCAATGGATGTGTAACTTTGTAGCTCAGCCCACCTGCTTCCTGCCTGAGCCCATCCAGTGCTTGAAGGATGACATAGAGGTCCTTAATCTATAAATTCTGTTCCTTGACTCTTCTCATTTTCAACCTGTTTGTGTAACACCCCACCCCCACCCCAATTGTAGCATTATAAGTAGTTCAGGGGACAGGGGGACTGACACAAAACGTTGCTGACTCTTCTGTTGCATTTTGCTGAAATTCATATTACCCATTCGTACACGCCATAGCAGTTGACCCTGCAAGCATCTGACTATACGTTTGTGTGTGTGTGTGTGTGTGTGTGTTATGCGTGCACATGTGTGTGTGTGTGTGTGCACTATATGGATCACTAATTGTCAAATCCCCTTACTTAATGATTGCTTAGGTTAACAAATTAGCCTAAGCAGGATGCTTTTATCGGGGTCAAGGACTGCCTCCATAATTAACACACTGTGCCCATTAGTGAAGAAGGATTCTTTGCTTGCTTCTCTATAATTCTCTTTGTTAGTTCAGTTGGGGATGTGGCAGGCAGTATGCACTCGTAACTTTGCCGCAGATGGACCATTCGGGACCCACTTAAATTCTTATTTAGATGCTCATGGATGCTAAACAGGTGAGGGGGCATGCAGGAATGTGCACAGTTAGTTCCACTTTCAGAACTATGTCCGTGAAATGAGCCACCTTCTACACATTTAAGGTTTCAAATCTGGCCAATCCAGGTTTTTGCCCTGTTAGAAGAAATTTTATGTAGAGAGAGTGGAACAAGCATTAACTGGCCAGAGAACAAGGCTGGCACACATTATGGGTTCACATACTGTAGTAAGCAATTGTTTAGCCATGGTTTAGCAAATAATCCACAATTGCCTGGGTTTGCATTACATGCTAAGCAATTATCTTTATTTTATAAATCACGGTGGTTGGCTTATGTAACCCATTCTGCCCAAACTCATAGATCACAACTTATCTTAGTACAATAGAGCCCCACAAACTCAGTCTTGTGGCTCATATCTCTTATGAGTCAATGAAAGCATCACCCATTCTTCTGAACATCCTTATCCGGGGGGTGGGGGTGGGTGGGCATATGGCCTCTCCAACAAGAAATGCTATTGAACATGGCTTGTTGGAAAGTTTGCTGCATGTTTTTGAATATGTAAATCTCTCAAAACACAAAAATATGTGCCCCCCCCCCAACAAATACTTGTTCTACCCTTTGCTTTAATGATTACATAGCTTAAGGGCTACAAAAATCTGAATGGTAGGAAAGAGTTAGAGTTTTATGTGTTTTTGCAGCCATCTAGTGGTTGTCTGGATTTTTGCTGCCCAGATCTGATAGTCCTAATTTGTTCAAATTAGTGTTCATTCTATTAGAAATCCAGAGAGTTTAGCCATAGAAGCTGTTGGGCTGCCAGAGCTCCGTCCTGAACATTTATGGCATGCATTCCCAGCACCCTGGTGCACAGTCCTAACTTGCTTCTTCACACCTCAAAACACCAAGGAGGTGGACTTAGACATTGCAGGTTTACTAACTGTGTATATCAAATGCAATTTGGCTGCAAGCCCATGGAATTCAGTGGAAATTACTTCTGACTTTATTCATGCAGGACTGTTAATAATGGACCTTAACTTAATGACAGCCATATACCCACAGATAAATGCATACACCTTATACAGATACTTCAGGGTTAGCAATATTTTACCAAGCTCTGCTTTTGTGCCTTTCATGAGTTCTTCAGCTATCAGGAAACAAATATGTAAATGAGCCATTAGTAAATGAACCATTTAAAATAAATTAACAAAATCAAGCCAACCTGCTTGCACATGTTCCTTTCCTCTGGCAATTCTATTTTAAGGTGTGCAATTGGACTTTTATTTAATTTGTCATAAACACAAGACGATCGTGTGCTGTCCAGGAGGATAACTTGCCATCTTGGGTTCTACCAACTTCCATTTTCTTAAATGAAATATGTGATTTTTCCTCCCAAGTGCTGCTACTTCTTGGGTACCCATCTGTTCCTCCAGGGCCTCTGGCTTCAGCATTCTGCTTTATCAGTGTACTGAGAGGTTCCTTCCCCTCCTCCACCCCCCCCTCACTTATCTGAAAGGCAGCGCATCCTCCCCCATAAGCTACATGCATTTTAAGCACAACCAGATGTGTGAGGTGAGTCTGATGAACCCCACCACTTTCTTACATGCTCTCTAAGGAAATTCTTATGGGAGAGTTATAGTCTCAAAATTCTCTTCTCTTACTTTTTTTTTGGGGGGGGGTGCTTAAAATCAGAATCTTTATTCATTCCAGAAGGCAATGGAGCCAGTGTATATATTGCCCTGACAGGAACAGAATTGGTTCAGGATGTTTAAAATGGCTGTGGGAAAGGTGATGGTTTTGGCAAATGCAAAGGATACATTTTTAAATGGGTTGAAATGCTCAGACTAACATGCATTTGCTATTTATATATATTAGAATTCTTCTATAGAGTAAAATTATACAAAACAAAACAAAACAAAAAAATAGAAAGTAAGAAAAAGAAAAGGAATGAAAAGAGAAGAAAACATATAGTTATGCCTTCTGCCCTTCTTTCTATTGAGTAATTATCATCTTATTCTTTTCCCCATCTTCTTCGGCTCTTTTTAATCCCCAAATCCAGAAATCATCAATTCAGATTAACATGCATTTGTAACCAGGGGGATTAATTCACAACCTTTTGCTTTGCCTCCCCTACTTCCAAACACAACAGTATGTTTTCATTAATAGGAAAGTCCTTATAGTGAAAGGACTACTGAATTATTGTTAAAAAAAAAAAAAAAGATCTCTTGGAAGCTAACATATATTAATGGATTGGACTCATGCTTACATGATCACTCAGTACAGGGTTATTTTTTATCACTATTACACATTTATCCCTTGTTTACATTATTTGCTCATTGGATTCACACAACACTGGGTTACCATACCAGAACTGCAAAAATCCAGATGGCTACTAACTGCTGCCATCTAGTGGCTACCCAGAATTTTGCCACCCAGGCATGGCAGGTCTACACATTATACTTCTTTGGTTCTGGCTAGTATATTGTATAAACTTGGCTATTGTGGTTTGTAAATCATAGTTATTAACTCAGTATCACAACTAAATCCACTGATTATGGCTTACTCAACAAATCATGGTTAGGATACAGCCTGTGTATCTGATGCCTGCTTGATTGAGTTGTCCTCAGAAACCCAAGTTAAGTAGCTCTATCTTCTGGTCTCTGGAGATTATGAACATGTTCCTTCCAAGCTTGATCAAAGAGTGACTGAAGTACTCATTAAAAAAAACTCCACACTCTCCCCCTTTCTGTTATTCTGATGCTCTGGAAATCATAATGATAACTTGGGATCTGTGTCTGTGGAAGAAACTGGAATAAGGATGTAGATTGTTTGAGTACTGATGCAGTGATGGAAAATAAGTCATTTTTTGCACTTTTATACATGAGTTCCCTTCCACCTACTGGCACTGCATTGGGACAGGTATTAAAAACATGCATATCTACTTATTCTTGCCTGAGCCTAAAATCCACAGGCAGGTTTGTCTCTATGAGAGCAGTAAGAAGAAGTAGATAGTGAGTTTGGTGTAGTGGTGAAGGCACCAGGCTAGAGACCGGAAGGCCATGAGTTCTAGTCCTGCCTTAGGTATGAAGCCAGCTGGGGGACCTTGGGCCAGTCCCTCTCCCTCAGCCCTGGGAAGCAGGCCAGGGCAAACCTCTTCTGAAAAGCCTTGCCAAGAAAACGGCAGGGACTTGTCCAGGCAGTCACCAGAAGTCAACACACTGACATGAAGGCACACGCACACACACACAAAAGAACAAGGGAGGTTAATTTCAGCCACCAACACAACTTAAAGGAACCATACCCTTAAGTGTGCTCAATGTCTTATATTGGAATAAACTAGGAAAATGTTTACTATATCTATATTATAGTAATATAATATTAATTAGTATATTACTTATATACTACTAAAGTTATATTTATTATAATTATATATCAAGTTATATGATTATATTAAGCGCAATATAATTCATTAGGGTATATCAGTACAATCCCTTTGCTTCATTTTTCCAGTTTAACCATCAGAAAAATACCTAATCCAAGGGGCACTTCACTCAAACCTTTGATGAAAGGAAGTACCCTTCAAAGATTTGCACAGTCCTATTAGTTTTCTTAATCCTTGTATTTATTTAGGCCACTTCAATGGTAGAATCTAAGCAGCCTACAACTAGTGCGATGCAACAATCATAGTAGAATAACAACCAGCAGTTATCTTCCTCTTGTTAGAACATGTTTAGTCTCTAGAGATTGTCCAAAATGTACAGGACTAGAACATTTCCAGTTCTAATTTGAGGGTTGCTTTTAAGAGTTAAAATTGCTAGAGGGATACTAGCGTTACATTAAGAATGGCCTTTTTTGCACCTCATACACAACAGTGTAATCGGTCTGCTTTTCGCTTATCAAATCCAGCTCCTTGTGCTTCATTCAATAAAATACGGTTAAACTTTGCGGTGATGTGCAAATTCAGCCCAAATGTGCTGTCCATGTCAATTCATCCTCTGCAGTCAGACCGACCAGGTATATAAGTATGGTATCCGCAGTTCACTTGTTCCTGTAGGAAACAGCATATTGCATCCTCAACATCAAAATACCATGGGTGTCTCTGCACCCCAAAGGCAAATTATTTTTGTTGCAATTGTAATGTTGCATTTTAAAGGATGCACAGCTGATGGATCTCCTTGCGTCATTTAAGTTTGGACATCGTACCAGACGTGGCCTTAATCAAGAGCAAAAGTGGAGCTGGCTGTCGATTTGCACTGGAATGACAGCTGAGTTTCATTTGATTTACAGAGAAATGTAATATGACCTTCTTTGCCTGTGAAATGTAGAAGAGTATCAAAATGTGCTTTAAAAAGGGTGAAGGGAAGAGCATGTATTTAGAACCAGTGCTTCAATTTCAAACTCTTTGAAGCAGAATCTCCCCTTCATTTTTTAAAAAATCAGGCCCATATGTTAACTATTGCTGTTCTTGCCAAAAGCAAAGAAATAAATGCATCAAATCATGTTATCTGAATGGAGACAAGATTAACTAGGCCTAACCCAACTTTCCCAACCAACTCTTCTTCCATTCTTTCCTTTTTAGAATCCCATATGCTTGCTCCCACCTCCTTGCCTCTCTAGGTGGAGATCTTTTTTCACTGCTAAATGTTGTGGAAGGTATGGGAGGGAACGTGAAGCTGAGACTGAGGAAAATGGATTTGCTTTCATAACATGTTCCTGCAGGGATAATCCTTTGGCCCTTCAGGATTTATTCCCGTGCATTAAGCCCCAAGTGGCATTCCACAGCATCGTACATACGGAGGCTGCGGTAGGGGCAGCGACAATATACTATAATCTCAGCTGGTAGAGACGCACTCCTTTTCATCTTTGCTTTTGGACAGAATTCCGGAATGAAAGACCAAGCCCTCTCTGAGATGCTTGCTGGGATATTAAAACTGGAGTTTTCCTTAAGGCCTCGTTATGCTGATTAGCATGACAAAGCAGGAATAAAACATGTAGGTTTTGATGTCCTGTTCCAATTGTTTCTAAACTGTTTTAACTCACACTTCCTTTCCAAGTCATCATTGTTTCTCCACAACACACCATCTATTGTGACTTTTGCATTAGTGCCCAAATTGATATGCACTATCTTCAGCATGTATTTGATGGTGCAGAAGGTCTGTGGCCCTCCAAATGTTGGTGACCTGTAGCTTCCAGTATCCATCACTATTGGCTATGTTGGCTGGAGCTGCTGAAGACTGTGGATCCTTAACCTCTGGACACCAAAAGTCCCCTCCCCTGCCCTCCCCTCCCCTGCCTTCCTTTTTACTGTTTAACCACCCAGGAAAATTAGGAATGAAGCATTTGCTGTGAAGCATCTACATCTTTTCCCCCTTAGGAAAAGTTTTTTTTTTTAAAGTACATATAACTATAAAGAAACTAATTCAGCCTGGACAGATCCATTGTCTTGTATGGTATTTGAGCAAGTTAGCACTTTTTCTTTGTTGAAAGCAACCATCTCCAAACTAGATGTCCGATCACTAATTTGATGTGAAAAGGTGAGGAAGTCTTGGGTAATTAACAAAAAAGCCTAAAAAGCTTGAAAAAAGGTGCTGTGGCTTTAAGGGGAATCTATTTATCAAAGATGCTGGGATTCTTAAAGCAGCAGCACTTTCAGGCTTGGGTATAAGCCTGAAAAAAAGTCAGGCTGCTTTAATGAACAGCAGAGAAGGGCTACTTTTACATGTAAATGAGATCAAAAGCATTTCTTCTGAATAATTTTTGAAGCAAGCACAGCCCTACTAACCATCTATTTAAAATACTAATATTAATACTAATACTAATTAAAATAAGATCAAGCTTTAAGAACAAATGCATATAAAGCCAGAATTGAGAAGACAGCAGCAGACAGCAAATGCCGCCTCTGCAAAGAAGCTGAAGAAGCAGTGGACCACCTCGTTAGCTGCTGCAAGATCACATAGACTGACTACAAACAATGGCATGACGAAGTAGCAACAGTGCGTTGGAATATCTGCAAGAAATACCACTTGCCTGGAAGCAAGAACTGGTGGGACCACAAATCAGACAAAGTAATAGAAAATGAAGATGCTAAAGTGCTCTGGAGACAGCAGAAGAGAAGAGAAAGAACTGGAAAAAATCACAAAATACAAAGACCTGCAAATAGAAGTAGAACGACTGTGGCAAAAGAAAGCAAAGATAGTACCAATAGCAATAGGCGCCTTGGGTGCAATCCCAAAACATCTGGAGCATCACTTGAAGACCATCTGTACTGACAAAATCACCATCAGTCAGTTGCAAAAGGCAGCTTTACTTGGAACAGCTTACATCCTGTGATGATACCTTTAACACCATCAAACATCATCTGCCTATCCCAGGTCCTTGGGAAGGACTCGATAGGGTGGATGAAAGTGCCAAATCCAGTCTAAACATCTGGCTGGAATCCAGATGTTTTGAGATTGCACCCAAGGCACCTATTGCTATTGCTGTTAGACCAACAATAATAATAATACAACAGAGAAGAGAGCTTGGGTGGACAATAGTTCTAAAACCGCAACCTTTCCTATGGGGAGAAAACAAGGAAATGGTTTTTTAAAAAGTTGGTACCTTTCTTTTTGCAAATACTTTTTATGAAAACAAATGTTTAAAATCTGCTACCCATTATCCAGAGGGACCTTTTAAGTTAATTGGGTGACTTAATCTGTTAATAGATCAAGCCGAGCATTCTTGATGTACAGAAGCGAACTTGGATTCTTCCAAAGGATCTTGACAATGGTGTCTGTTACCAATCCCAAGCCTGCCCCCTGAACTCTAATTCCCAGGATTCCATGACAAGCATATCTGAACCACTTTGAGTTTCATCTTCTCCTCCTCCCACAGCTAAATAATCACAGGTTGGATTCCCACATTGGGTTATGCTAGAAAGTAACTCTATGCACTTTTGGCTTGGGGTGACATGCAAACCCTGTCAACTGTGGCTTATGAAATAAGGATATGGTATGATGTGTGAATTCACTCGCAAAGAACCCTAATCTGGCCTCCTAAATTGCGAGGCTCTGGACAGCGGAACATCTAATCTATGAAAATAAGTAGAGCGCTTTGGACGGGGTAAGTGCTTTATACAGTGGTACCTCTAGTTACGAACTTAATCCGTTCCATGACTCTGGTTGCAACTCGAGTTGGTCTCAAGTCGAGGTAAAGTTTCCCATAAGGTTCACTGTAAATATGGTTAATTCATTCCGTCCTCCGAATTTAGTCGCACCACGAGGCAAATTTCCCCATAAGGTTCAATGTAAATACGGCTAAACAGTTCTGAAACATATGCATTTTATTTTTAAACCTCAAAAACTTTCCAAACGCCACAAAAACCTTCCAAACATCACAAAACACACCACAAGCCTCACCGAACGTCTCCTTGCTACCGCAATCTCGCCCACAGGAAGCCGCGACCGCGTGGCAGCAGGGAAAATGGCCGCGGATCCGGTTCGTAAGTAGAGGTGGAGTTCGCAAGTAGAGGTAAAATTTTGGGGCCGGAGCTGGTCGTATCTTGAAAAATTCGTAAGGAGGGGCATTCGTAACTAGGGGTACCACTGTACTTACCAAACACTACCACTGCCTGTAAACAGAGTAGCTGGGAGGTGGTGGTAGTACAACCTGTTGCATTGGGACTGGAATTGTCAAAGAGGAACCTGATTGTTATGGGGGTTCCGTGGGTATTTGTGAAGTCTGGTAGAAAAATAGTGCCCTGTGTCAGAAGTGAGTTATATTTGGATGGAAGAGATTAAGAACTATAAGGGATGATCCTAAGAGTTTCTTGGGTCCTGCACTTTTTATTTACTTTTAAACCAGAAATTAAGCTTGCTTTAGGGTTTGCAATGCAGTGTTTGTCTGTTTCCTATTTCAAAATAGTGAGAAAGCATTAATACCACTTTTCAGTAAGAATGGGTACAGAGGGGGCTCTTGGGTCAGCAAAATAAGTAGGGCTGGTTGGGGAAGCAAGCTGACTCGGATTGGGAGGCGTAGATTGGCCTGGTCTTCACTGAATCTCCATGATCAGAGAATTCCAGAGTGGAATGGGCAGACTTGAGCACATCCGGTTCTTCTAACAGAGAATTCCTGATCTATCTTAAAAGACTGGGTGATCCGCAATCTGTTTGGCAGGGTGCAGATTGTTTAAAGTCTTCTGGGGCAAATGCTTTTGGTTTTGCTGTAATGTGTCTTCCCATTCCCACTTCAGTGCACTGAGCTCAATGTTTTTGTGAACTATAAGCAGTGACTCAAGTCAAGGCTTGCTTTCTGAATAGCTGCACAGCTATAAAGCGGGTCTTAATAGGCCCATCAATTAGCAGAAATGAGTGTTAAGTGTGACCGGTCTTTGACCAACATGTTAGGAACTTCCTGAGCTAAAAGCACTAATGTTTGCAGTTTGAACAGAGGAGTCAGAGGCTGTGAGAATCAAAATGATATGTCATCCACTCTCAAGCCCTGGCTGTCACTGACTTGGTGCCCTCTAGATGGAGAAGAGGGACCTGAGATGCTGTACAAGCAAGGAAAAATGGAATTCTTGACCACTGCGGCTCATCTTGCAGGACAGGTTGGGGCTTTGTCGTTTTTTTTTTTCCTTAGGAGCAAAGTTGCTCATGCTGTGTAGAACAGCTGCTCACTGCTTGCAGAAATGTAATTTAAGCTGTTAATCGGACAATCCAGGTAAATCAACATGCGACAAAAAAATGGGCAGGGAGGGGAGAAAATTATTTGTTATCACGTGTTTTTCTTTCTTTAAAAGGAAAAAAAATGTATATTTTTTTTAAACCCTGGATTTGGGATTATCATAATTTTGCGGTTAAACCACTAACGAGCTTGGAGGAATGTCAGCTTCCCCCTGGGATCCACTGATGGGTACTCTAACAGGGAGGTGTCAGCCAGATTTCTGCTGATGGTGTCAATCCTTGATCCAGTAGAGAGTAATTAACCAGGAGAGACGTTTTGATCATTGTGTTGCTTTTGAAGCAGATCAGGGAGGGGAAGGGAAGGGAAAGCTTTTGTGAAAGCAGTCACTTCAGCCCCTGTGCTACAATGAATATTTTAAGTCAATTGGCATTAGTTTAACCTTACATTGCTATATAACTACTGAATGTTACCCCAGTTTGCAGCCTTAACAAGGAGAAGATCCCATTCACATACAATCGATGAAAATTAACAATGAAAATAGTAACTTTTGACCCAACCACCATTCTTCAATGCTGTTCTACCATCTGTATGCAATTGTCTATCCTGTTCCCCAAAGCACATCACTTTGCAGTCCTTTAGGAGTCCAGGATGGGAAATCTATGGCTCTCTTGGGATTCCTGCTGAATTCAGGATCCCAGGATCCTTCCTCCTTGGCCATATTCACTGGAGCTCCCATGCATTGTCTCTTATTTCATCAGTCTTTGGAGTGGCCTAGCTTTCCCACCCTGGGAGCTCGAATCAGTAGCTCCCAAGAGCCCCTTCAACACTTTCTTCTTGCTATCAGAAGAAGTGCAAAAGTTTTGATTCAATATGTAATAGTCAAGTAATGATTAATGTTTTGACTGTTTGGAAGAGTATTTCAACAGATCATAAAAGTGACTATGCAAACCTCTGCTTCTTTACGAGTTCTGGGATATCCTGCTTTTGTACTTTGTCCTCTTGCCAGTAATTCCCCATCTTCCACTTCCAGATTATTTTAGATATGCAGTGGGCTGTGTCTTTGTTAAACCACTAGCCAATGTTTGCTAGGATGCAGATAAAACTGGGAATATTTGGCTGTTAGGGTGAATTGCTGGGAGAGGGTGAGATGGGGGCCTGAAGATGGTGGTGTGGGCTGCATCAGAGAATGGCTGAGGTGCCAGGTTTGGGCTTGTGCTATTATTGATTTGGGTTTGATTTGGTTTTTACTGTTGTTGTGAGCCAGCCAGAGTTGTGTCGCTTAAGATGGGTGGCGATTTAAGCATGTGAAATGAAATGAAATCTTCTTCATGATGCAGCTAGAGGTCAGAAATCTGGCAAGACCCCAAATATACCACTTAGAAACAGTCCTTTGGGGGTCACTTCTGTTGCTCTTCCTTCTTTGTGCTCAGGGCTGGTAGGATATGGATTCTGTGGCTTCTTCCCGAAATGTAAGACACCTGAACTTCCTGATCATTAAAATAACAACAGAAATGCCAGCCTTAGCAATAATGTGCTCTCAAATTAGGAAGCCCCTATCTTGACTATGAGCTCAACCACCACTCTTTGCAAAGTGTTTGGAGCTGGTGTAGTAGTTTTGCAACTCCTCCTGAAACCAGCCCCTCCTCTTCCTTATCATCATCTGTGCTGCTTCATGGACTTAGTGCTACAGTCCCATCTCCCAGTTTTGCAATATTTTACTCCTTGCTGCTATTATATAGTTATTCTGGTTATTTCCCCCTCGGCATAATCCTTCCACGCTCTCTCCCCTGCCTCTCCTTCTGGGGATCCACTCCTGTTTCTATGGAGACAACCCATAAATATGAAGTCTTATCCTTCATCCATTGAGGCCAGAGGCAAAGCCGCCTCTAATTCTGACTGCAGCAGCATCTTACAATCTCTACTGGTATCTTTCCATGGATATAAAGAAGGTTTCCATAAAATACAGTCCTGATGATTTTCATGAGCATCGTGGATAATTCACAATACAGTAAGCACAGATGAAGTCAGAGCACTGTCTCAGTCTACATACCACCCTATTTTCTAATTGGCGTTTTCTAAGATAGCACCAATAATAATATTTAGTCCATTTCCTCTTAAGCCTACCTATTTTTAGCAGTCTTGATTGGTGGGCATGCTAAATGAAACCAGGTTTTTAAAAAAAACCTTGAGGAATCAGCAGATACCACTTCTTGTAATGCTGTGAAGGAGGGTTAAGAGAGGGATTTGCCGTGTTTCAGAGGTTACTTTTTCAGTCCTTATTCATTAGGCTTGTAAGCATGTGGGTTGTGTGTGCAGTGCAAGCTATAGCCAGCAAGGGGGGAGGGGAGCTGGAATCGGGGAAGAGAGAGGAAACCGCACAAGCCTAAACAGGCATCAGTCTAATATGCTTAAGCAAGACTATGTAATATGTTACATGATCATTTTAATAAAATAAAAAATATGGTGCAAATGCCATTGGGTTTTTTGCCTCCAATACTGGAAGCGGGTTTAATATTTGTTAGGGAATCATGGCACCGAATACGGACTACCATGTGCTTTTTGTAAGGTTTCTGTAAAGAAAAGATATTTTAGAAAATGAACATTTAAGACCAGGGGTTGGAACAAGGCTATCCAATCACTGGCTACACTGGGAATTAGCATAACAAAATGGAGCCAAATGCAATATTGCAATTAATTTCAACTGTGATCTATAATTTTATATTCTGATGTCCTATTCCACTGGGGATCTTTAAGAGAAGTCTTTCCATCTGCCCCAGCAGATGCTCTCCTAAATGCCATCCATCGCTAGGAATTTCGCTTGATGTAAGAAAAGGAGGGAAGAGTCCATTCCTCCATCCATCCCCCCCCCCCATTCCACTTGATCGAGGATTGTCTGTGAGGGTAGCTGGCCTGGCTCTCTTCTGGAAGCGTGACACCTGGAATATTATTGAAGGGGGTAAAGAAATCCTTTAATGCTTACTAACTAGCTAAGTAAATATGAGATCACCTTTAGCCCTGTGGCTTTGACCCCCCTTGAAGAGCTTGGTCTATCAGTAGCAAGCTGCCTTGGTCATAAGGTGCCCCAAGGAGGAGGTGATTTAAAGGTGATTTTTTTTAAAAAAAAGAGGAAGGGATGGATGAATGAATGAATGGGCACAGGGAAGAATGAAGAACAGATTGCTGAGATATATATTTTTATTAGTAGTCTATATTTCTAGGGGATCATAGTACATTTCTGAGGGGGCTACCCACATTTCACTGCCAGGCTTATGATCAATTTGTCATAATCCTCACCTCTCATTCCCTGTGCTAATTTCAGCGCATAACCATTAAAAACTACTGCAGTTTTCAATAAATAACATCGCCTAGGAGGGGGTCACAGAGGTAATGAGGCTCAGAAGGGGGCCACGAGTAAAGAAAGATCAAGTACCCTGGTCTATATGACAGAGCTACAAGGAGCAGAACTAAGGCAGTCCTGAATCTGGGACTGTTTCTGCCTTCAGAAGGGATCTATCATCCTGGCTGTGTGTCAGCTCAGCATATTTATTGGAATGGCCCTGTTTAAAACAACAGCTTTACTGTATGGAGTCCCTGGGCTTCTCTGAGCCTGGTTGTTTTCTTGCAGACGTTTTGTTACCTGGCTAGGTAACATCTTCAGCGCTAGCTGACCAGGGTTCTGGTCACGGCATGTACGTCTGTCCGCATCTCCAACCTGAAGGAACGTGGTGGGGATGTCTTATTTGCTGCTTAACTATACACTGCCCCACAAACTGGAAATGGAAGTTTAAGAACAGGGACAGCCCATTCTGTTTTGGTTCCCAAAAGGCGGTGTTGAAGGAAGGAAAGGCAGCAGGGCGCGAGAAACCGCCCTTTTCAGTGGACCACACCCCGGTCCCGGGCCAAAAGCAGCGGACAGCAACTGCCCGTTTGGGTGCTCTCTGTCCTTAAAGCCTAGGCTCGAAGTGGCCAGAAGTGGGGAAGGACTTTTTGCGTAGCTTCCGCGCCCCCCTGAACAATCGCGGCGGTGGGTTAAAAGCGCGCGTCGTTTCCCACTCTTGGGCTCCTTGGGAGGGAGAGGCATTCACCGGGCGGCGATCCTGCCTTCGCTGGGCGGGTGCGGGAGGGGTGGGAGGCCTGGCCCAGGCGCCGCGGGTTTGGAGGGGCTGACTGAACCCGCTTCTCCCGCAGATGATTTCCGGGAGGCCTCTTTTCTCCCAGGACACCTGGAACGATCTGGCGGGGACTCCAGAGCCCATCCCTTCGCGCGGAGCGGTGAGGAGATAACTCAGCGCCGCCGCCAGGGAGCGGGCCGGTGGAGAGGCTTAGCTCGTAGAAGGCGGGGGAGGCCAGCCGGCAGCGAGGAACACCGAGAGCAGAGCCGGAGCGAGGGGGAGGGACGTGGGCAGGGCGCTGGAGACAGGGGGAGGGTCCGGGGCGGAGGGAGGGGGAGGGGGAGGGGAGGCGGTGGGGGGCGGCGCGCAGCCTGGAACGGCTTGCTTGACTGGCCGAGGGAGCAGCGATCCCGGCGGCTCGGGTGCTGCGTTGTCCCAGCCGGGTGGCAAAGAGGATGCGGAGTCCCGCGGCCGCCCACAGCGCCGCAGCGCCCGGCTCCGCCGCTGCAGCGCCCCGGCCACGCGGACCAGGTGGCTGCGCCGGGTTCCGCTAGGGACAGGCAGGGATGAGTAGGTGAGTGGCAGCGGAGGCGCTGTCAGGGGGCCGCGGGTGAGAGCCGGGCTGGGTTGCGGACTGGGCGCCAGGTCGGCGGCCGTGCGATTAGGGATGCCCGCCCGATCGGACGAGGAGGCCGCTCCGTGGACGGGACCTTGGGCGTTTGGGCATTTTCCAGGGGGAAGAGGTCGCGCTGGGTGCGGGGCTGGCTTGGACTGCCGCAATCAACGAGGGGAGAGGACGGTCGCGATGCCTGGGTGTGGGTGTCCGAGGGGCTGCTCCCGCGGTGATCCAGCCCGACGGGCAGTTCGGAGGACTCACTGGAGTGGAAAGGAGCCGGTCGCGGCCGAGGATGGTGCTGGATTTTCGTTCGGGCGCCGCAGGAGAAGGTGGGGGTGCACACGCGCGAGGGGGAGGCGACGGCCCGGCTGCCAAAGGCCCACGGGGCTGATTCCTTCGGGTTGGGGAGGGGCTGAGATCAGCGTTGAGGAATGCAGGGAGGGCAGAGAAGCAGGAGTGGAGGTATTGTGTGTAGGAAGCTCGTACGTGTCCGCTGCGCAGGGCCGATGCGTGTCGAAAACGGGCTGGGCAGATCTCACCCGCTTCAAACACAACCGTTATTCGGTAGGACGGTGCGTGACGCACAGCATCCCGGCCCTCTGGAGCCCCCCGGGATCCCATTGTGCTCGGCGGAGCCTTATTTTGTTTTCGGAAGGCGATTCCTGCCCAGAGGAGGGCTCTTCCTCTGGCGCCGGCACGAGCAGGCCTGGGGGTGCGTTCCTGGAGGGAGGGGCCGGCCTGCCTGCCTGCCTGCCGCCGGGGCGTGAATCCTGCACACAAGAGCAAAGGTCGCGATTAACTTGCCTGGCTGGTGCTTCGGAGAGCAGTGTGTGTACCGGGGGCTTCGGGGGGTCCCTGCGGGTGGGTACCTGCCTGCCTTCGGGAAAGAGGTGGGCGGGAAGCAGATCCCACCCGCTGGAAAAGTTCTACTTGCGGCGAGTTGCATAGGCAGTCAGGGGCTGCCCGGACGCGAAGCGGAGCTGCCTTCGCCCTGGATGCGGGGCTTGGAAAGGAGCCGGCGAGAAAAGCTGTTGTGTGCTTGGAGAAAAGGCGGTTATATATGGGATGGGGGGGGGGGCAACCAGAAAGCAGTGGCCTTTGTTTGATGCTGTGTCTTCAGTGACCCCTGGGGCAAGGGGAGCAGCGTCTCTGGAGGAATTTTGATTCAGCATGGCAATGGCCCTTCCCTTTTCTATGCCCTGCCAGGGTCTCTATTTTGCAGGCACAGGGAAGCGAGGGGTGTTTAAAAGGGGTAGCGCCCTCCCTACACATACATTTGCTATTGATTGGCTTGCAAAAATCCCCTCCGGTTGTGGGTTTCGTGAGCTGTCATTTAGCCAAACTTGCAGGGAGCAGGCAGAGCGGCTTCCAACCTTGTCAGTTCGAGGCAGCGTCGGCCTCCTCATCCATGACGTTATTTTGCACGCTCCAGAAATGCACCTCTGGGCAAGGGAGGGGTGGAAGGACCTTGCTGGACTCTGCACAGGAATGGCTCTCCGTTGGCCATTGCCGGTCTCATGCACAACCCTTCAGAAATTGGATCAAGGTTGATCTTGAGACATTTGTAGCCTTCAAGATCGGACACAGAAGCACAGAGATGGAGCTCAAACTTTGTGTCATGGAAGAAGAATCCCCCCCCCCCAAAAAAGCTTGATTTGTTTCAGTCCCTCTGGGTTTTCAAGATACCTTGCGCTGAGCAAAGATGTCCTAACTTTGCTGTGAATTGGAGGACAGCCAGTTCCTCAAACTCTGATCCTCTTCGAACTGCAGATGAATACTACTGGCATTTCTATGCATTGCCCTGGCAGAGGCACACCTGTGCTGTTCTTGGCAATTTTCATCTGACACCCACTGGATGCACTGGACGAGTACAGCTCCCATCATCCTTTACTGACACAGCTGGAGACAGGGAGTTGTTGCAGTGCAGCTCAGTTTGGGAGGCACTATGTTGGGGAAGGCAGCTCAACAGTGTCTGCTCAGATTCCTATTTCCTTTCTTGGTGAGATGGGAAAAAGAAGCAGCGTGGAAGCCAATCTTTAGCATAAAATGTATCTTCTCAAAACGGTGAAATGATTAGGCCAGGCTGTTTAACAAGGGTGTTCTCTGCCACTTGCCTTTTCAAAGGCCATGCCTCCTGCTCCCCTCCAAAAGATCCTGTAAGTAAATGGAGCACCCAATAGTTGAGGGTTGTTTTTTTTAAGCAGATTCAGCCACCTTGTGTTGGGTCATGCAGTCTGCTCTGAAAATCAAGGAAGATTGGACAGTAAGCTCGATCAGAGATTTATCTCTTTTCTCCGTCAGCATCCTTAAAGCACATAATTCCAGAGCAGTTCTCCCTTTGTTTCCGGGAAGGATAATTATGTCCCCAGTCAACACCAATATCCAGATTTTCTTCCTGTTTACTGGACATGTGTTTCTCCAAGGCAAAGGCAAATTTACCTTTTTGGTATCTTGCTCATTCTCTTGAGGGGGCCAGAGCCCTGCCCGGAAGCGAAATGAATAAAAGTGATATAATAAAGTGATACTCAACGATAGCATCTAAAACAACAACTTGAAGCCAACCAATCAAACAAGATTCATTTTAAAGGAAGTCCAGTATTGGAGCAGTGTAAATGCCCGGGTGAATGAGACCCCACGATCTAGATCGCTCTTTGGGTTCATTTTCAAAATGGATAATGAATAAAAGTTCAGAGGACGTGTCACTACAACAGTTACTTAAGATTTAAGTTTGCGATATCTTTTCTTCTATTTGAAAATTAGCCCTTCTGTAGTTTATTTGGAGAAGTACTACCTAATATAGTTGTAACAGCTATAGCCATTTGAATGTATGTTTGATTATTAATGTTGGTAAATTATGGTACCATTCAGTTGGCAAGCACACTGATCCGATTCACGGAACCACCTTTGATTGCTTTTTATATGACTTGTAAATACCGAATGTTTAAAATTTAGGCTGCAAGCTGAAATTGGCTTAATCAGTAGGGTGATCAATGAAAGTGTTTTAGTTGATTTATTGGTGGGACCAACTGTAATCAGTGAGACTCTGGGTTAAGGTCACAGTTGCCTATTTTTTGAAGTGGTTTTGCTTCTGATGCATTACCATAGTGAAAAAATAAAAATAGTGAAGATGAATGAAAACATTTGTATGTATTAAGTTGAAATGTATTAAGTAAATCCAAGTCCTGAAGTTTAAGCAGATTGCAGTTCTATTTATAATCAATCTGTTGAAAAGAAGATAAATATTCAGCTAAAAAGTCTTCAGTTGACAGGCACTCTTTCACTGAAAACAGAAATAATTGTGTGCATTGTTACTTGGAAATACATTCCATTGATCTGAGTGGGATTTATGACTGAGTAAGCATCCTTAAAATTGTGTTATGAAGGTTTTTCCTTTTTTTTTTTTAAGGACGCCGACATAAAAGTTTTATGGAGATGGAGATGGAAGGAATTCTAAAGGACTAGTAAAAAAAAAAATCAGACTATAAGGATTTATGTTTTGGAGAACGTATATGCCCAAAGTTTCTGCACAAAGAATTTCCTGTAATCAGCCCTTTTTTTCTTCAACCCAAAGCATTTTTGTGAAAGCCTGAATGGAGCCATTCCCCCCACTTTCACATAACTCTGAATTCAGCAGCGGTCAGTACTGTGATACACAGAATGCAGGCTACTCAGTAAACTCCCTGTTTAGCTTAGATGTTTTTAATTTAGCAACAAAAAATGTTCATACTTTCTTGTGCGGCTCCTGGATTGTAACCAGTGACAAATACAGACTTCGTATCTTTTGAGAAGATGTGTAGGCACCCTCTTTCTCCTCCCGTAAACACGCACATGTGCATGTGCATGAGCACACATCCTTGAGGGCACAAGGAGGGCAAACATTTCTCTCACAGTGTGGATATTTTGGAACTGTAATCATGCAGTCAAAAATTGCTCAGCTTGTGCTTATTTTCTGCAGGGGTACCATTTCATAAAAAATCACTTCAGGATTTCCTGAAAAATCTCTTGTTTGGGAGATACTTCAATACAGGAAAAATGATTTGGGGGAGGGTTCACCCTCGGATGTTCCAGTGAGTGGGAAGGGGGGGGGGAGCTGCTGTTTGTGCAGCTTAAACTGCGAAGGAACTGAACACTGCAGCTCTCTCTCCATGACTTTTAACTCCCCTCTACAGAAGTTTTTACTAGCAGGCTTTGTCCTGGCCCCCATTCTCTACTGGGGGACCCTGACCACTGTCCTGCTCCCCCCCCTTCCCTTGCATTTTTCCCTTTCCCATTATCATTTTGGTTAAACAGAAAGGCAACTTGTGTACCATATGGATCATGTTAACAACAGCTTATCTGGGAGCCCTCGGGTTTTCTGCCCCTCCCCAGCAGTTCCTCACAGCTTGTCCTTTTAAGAAGAGCATCTTCAGTTGTTGTCTGCAGAGCCCGTTTGACCAAGCGCTTGGGAGAGACAGAAGGGGTGCACAGGCTTAACTGCTTTCTTCCTGTCTCTGTTTTCTGCTCCTTCCTTGCTGGAAAGATTTGTTTTCTGGTCCCTCTGCTTCCCTTTCCATGTGGATCTGGTTAGCAGCGAGTTAGCCTGTTAAAGCGTTAAATTCATCTGGAAAAGAACAGCGGCAACTGTAGCATTTTGTTTTCTCAGTGCTACATTTTCACCTCAGAAAACAGGGCAGAACGCTAAAAAAAAACAAAGCTTAAAAGAAAATTTAGGTTTACAAAGATTATCGTGACCTCCTGGAAAGTGATGGACTCTGCAGCTCCCAGGGGCCTTCTACAGTTAACAAGGTAGACAATATGAGAGGGCTGGCCGATGCAAGGAAGCAAAACTTGCAAAAACTGGCAAGGACTATTTAGCATGATGGTCCTTCCAGGAAGAAGATCTTGGGAAACTCCCTAAAAACACTAGCTCGTTCTGCTGTGATTGTGAAAACTCTGAGAACAATTAGAATAAGGCATGAAGACAGAGCATCAGGTGTCATAATTAGACATAACACGACTGCATTTTAGCACATGTTGTGCAATGGTGCTAATCTCACCTTGCAAAGCAAAAAAGAACCCTAGAATTAAAGGGGAAAAACATAAAAAAATACAACTAAAATATCACAACCCTAGAGCTAAAGGGGAAGAATCACAAGATACAACTAAACTATTGACTTCACCTGCTTGTTTCCTTCTTTGAGAAGGATTTGGGAGGGTTGCCAACCATCTTGCCAAAATGTGCTTTTGGCATATGACCAGTCATGTGCTTTCCTCTGCCCCACTCCATTCTTTCCAGCTTCCACACCGCCCCCCCCCCCAGTGATGACACTTGCTTCACGTGCTCAGTAGGCCAGTTCTTGCAGCCTCTTTCTAGGACCTTCCATCCATTGTGATGCTGAGCTCTCCCTCCTTCCCTCTACCATAGAACACGTGTTCTCCTCTCCTTCAGCCAATGATCCGTTGTGCAACTGGCATCTATTCTGCCCAGACTTTTGACAAAAGGTGGGAATCCTGGAGGTGGGTGAATCTTACTGCCGAGCGCAATTGGGAGGGCTGGCATACATGTGATACTTGCAACAGCAGCAACTGCCATGGAGTAGGGTCTGGTTAAGAGACGCTAAGGATCATCTGCTTGCACTGTGTAGCTAAAGAGAATGCAGAGGTTTGATGATATTTGCAGGCTGACTGAAGACAGTATTTCCTCATATTGCTGCTTGATCAGCCCCATCTTTCTTGCCAACCTTCTCTAATTGCAGTGCTACTACAGGCCTTTTTGGTTTAACTGGGATGTGGCTTCACTGATGTGAGTAGGTTAATGAACAGGCAAGCCTTGCTTGTAGCACAGATCATCTTTAAACGGACTGAGCTGTGGCTGCAGCTGCAAAGAGAGCTTTGTTCTCTCCCTTGCCACAATGTCTGCAAAGTGTCACCGTCTGAAGTTATTCTGGGTGGCAAAGGGCCTGGAAAATCCAGGCTCTTTCCCCCACAGCCAGAGATAAGTCCTGTCTCCCATGATGGATTTGCCACCTTCTTAGAAGATGAAGCTGCTCTTTGGGGATGACTCAGTTTAACTGCACAGGTCTTGCACATGATCTGTGTGTTCACTCTGCATGGGAGTGTTGGGGAATGCAGATACCCCTCCTGGGGTGATGGAGGCTTCAACTTTTCCTGGATGGTAAAGATCAGTCCAGAAGAACCAGTCTTCTATGTGTGGTGGCAGTCAGGACTTCTCAGGGGAAGGGAGGACCCATTCTCCATCATCCAGATGATGGAAGCCCTGTGGCATGACCATCCCAAAACAGAGCTGTCTTTCTTGATTTGCCGCTTTCCCCCACTGAGCTGGGCTTTTTTTTTTTCTCTAGCTATCTAAACTGACGTCTTAAAGATAGGTTGGACTTCAACTCCCATAATTCCCAGCCACTAAGGCCAAAGGCCACACTGGCTTTGTTGGGTTCCTCCTTGCTTGTCTGTGCCTTTTTCAGGCTGTATACAACTTGCTTCTTTCCTAAGAAAGCCATCCATGGTGGAGGTAGAATCCGAAGGACTTAAATAAAACCGGGAATTCAGGTTGGGAAAAGTAGGTTTACTCTTTCTTTTGGTCCTGGGTAAGTCCTCCCACCCATCTCCCAAAAGCTGCTCTTCCTCCTGTGGATGAAACACATACATACCCAGGAGGGAATGGATTACCCTTATCCAGCACCATGGCCCCAGTCAGATTCCTCTTTCCTGCTTTTAACTCCCCCCCCCCCCCCCCGGGCAGGAAATCTGTTAGTGGGTTTCCTGCCATTGGCCCTGAGTTTGTCCAGTAAAACACCTCTTGCATGCAGCTAAAAGTCTCTATCCTATGGCTGTCCTATTTTTTCTCTTCTGAGCCTGCCATCCTATGGATGATGCATTCTACATTTCTTGCATCCCCGTGACCGTATTTTCTGTTTTTAATGACGCCTGACTTACCAGGCTGGATGTTGCTTTATTTACTTCAATTGATTCATTTAGGAATATTTTTCCTGTTTTACCCAATAGCAAACATTCTCCAAGTGCATTATAAAAAGAGTAAAATTGCAATAAATTCTAAAGTAAAAGCCATAATGAATTCACCAGAGATCAAGGGGAAATGTGTGTTTGTGTGTGAACCCATTTAATCAACTAACCTACTTTGGATTCAGATCTCTTGGTCAGGAACTCCAGGACCAGTCTGAACACTCATTCATACCTGTTTCCTTCATGAGTTTTTTTTTTTTAATCAAAAGAAACAACATGTTGCAGTGATTATGATGTTGGATGATTGGGTGGAAATCAAGCCTCAGCTATGGAAGGTCACTGGGTGACTTTAGCCAGTTACTATCTCTTGTCTACCTCACAGAATTGTTGTGGAGAGGGAAAATAGCAAGGAGTGCTCACATTGTCACCAGGGGCTTCTTGAAGAAACTTATTATTTCTTCAATTAATAATAGAAGAAAATTCTATTAAGTTTACTAATAGACTAAACTTAATTATTTTGTAATATATGCAAGACTACTGGGTTCTTCCAAAATCAGAGAATTACAGGAGTCTTTTTTTCCTTAAACAAGAGTTGACTGGGTCTAGTTCCTCTTCTGAGGACTAACAAATGAACATAGGCAATCATAGTATGCTTGCCATGGGAGGAAGAGACGTGATGTTAAGGTGGGCACAGTCAGAACTACAGAGGTCCCTCCACTTCCCCAAGGTGCTTTTTTTCTGATCTGGAGGCTGCATTCCCAAACAACACCCCTGGGGCACAGCATAGACCGTGGGTGTTTTCTGAGAATGCTCCTGGGCCTAGGAAGGACTGGGTGGGAAAGAAGTCTGATGCTTGGTCATTGCTTTCAGCAGACTGGATTTATTCCTTTTTAACAGAAAGACTCTAAACCAAGGGTCCCCAAACTCTTCAGCTCATTGACCTCTTCATGAAGTTTCAGATAGTTCATCAACCCTCAAACATTTACTATATGAAAATAATTTAATGAATACTACTGTGATAGTATTACAAATAATAATAAAAATAACAACAACAGCATCAACCCCTTGGATAGTCCTATTGACCCTTGGGGTCAATATCGACACTTTGGAGATCTCTACTCTAAAAGGACACTTGAAGCCAAGAGAGATGCCAGTGGGTCTTAGCTACTGACTCTCACTGGATGGAAGGAACTGTAGGTGGGGACTCACTGCAGCTTGGAGGGCCAAAGGTGTTGGAGCTGAGGACCACCTCTCTGCTTCAGAGGTTATTGGAGGATTGGAGGCAGTAAAGCTGCTGCTTTCAAAGGAAGCTGCTTCCTGTGTTGCTGAGTGAATGCTTGCTATGGGTTTTCCTCTTTCCAGTCAGGACCTGAATAGAACCTGCCTTCATACCGAAACCCAAGGATGGGCATCATTGAAGAGGTATATCTTTGTAACCCTCAAATCTACCTCGTGTGTGTGTGTGTGTGTGTGTGTCTTTGAGTCAGTGCGACTGCCTGGACCAGTCCTTACAGTTTTCTTGGCAAGATTTTGGAAGTGGTTTGCCCTTGCCTGCTTCTAGGGCTGAGAGAGAGGGACTGGCCCAAGTTCACCCAGCTGGCTTTCACGCCTAAGGTGGGACTAGAACTGATGGTCTCCTGGTTTCTAGCCTGGTGCCTTCACCACTGCACCACACTGGCTCTCCCCTCTAATTAAGCCTGCCAAATTCCTCAGCAGTTAAAGCAGAACAAAGGTCATAGTTAGAGACCTTGCACAGCTAAAGCCTAGGATCACAGACTTTAGTGTTCCCTGTGCAAGCCAAGGGGAAGAACATTTTGGCAGATTGCTAAATCTGGGCTCCCTTAGGCAAAGAGAGAGCATACGCTTAGCCATTTGACCAAACTCACTCCCTACTTGGCCTGCGCAAGCCACGTTTCGTAGACTTTTGCTGTGTGCTCAAAGCATGTAGCTTAGTTGCTGCAAAGGAGAAGTGCAAGAATCAAGTGGACGAGGAGCAAAATAAGTAACAGGAGAAAAGTGCAGAGGTGGATAAATGAAATCCTGAGTTTTCCAGTGCAGCACAGCATGGCATTTGATCTCCAAATGAGAAGACCCTCTGAACTACCTTTCTGGATTGTTTTACTGGATGTGCTGGGCTGTGGAGGGGCAGGGCTAAGCAACATGATGTTTGGAATCACACATCAGGGTGAGCGTGCACGCTGAGTATTTCTCTCTCAGCTGAAGATGACCCAACAACGTCTTATTTTCTTGCTTGCCCTCAAGGATAAAGCACAAAGAGAATGCTCCATGCCAAGCTATTATTTCAATTTACATCCTTAGCAGGCTTTACGTTCCAATTTACATTCTCTTAGCAGGCTGAATGATGGAAGTTTTTACTAAGATGGTCATTCTGATTTTCATGTATTAGATTACTAGAAGGCTGTGCAATTTCTTTGAGAATGCTAGAAGAGCTCTGCTGGATCAGAGTCCCAGGTCCCAAGATCCAGCATTTTCTTTCTGACTGTGGCCAGCCCGATACCACTGGGAAACTGACAGTCATGATGTGAAGTCGATAACCCTCATCTGTTGTATATCCCCCAGCATTTGTAATTTAGTGGTAGACTGCTGCTGAATATGGTGATTGGATTTTGCTGTCATAGTTAATAGCTGCTAATTGTATTTATCCCCCCCAATTTAGTTTTCAACTACTGTTCTTTTTTTTATTTATTTTTTAAAAATTTTGATTACAAAAAAAGAACAAAATACATAAAAGTGCTTCAACAAAAAAGTGAAAAAAAATACAATGAAGAAAAAAGAGTGTTAATATATCATTATAACAATAAACAGTTACAATTCTATATATGCTTATCTAATACAAATATTATTCAAGTACTTATATATTTCTAATAGATTTATATGACTATCATATTTTTTTACCCTACTGTAACTTGTTTAAATGAGTCCCATATGTCATTATTCATATTCCGTACAAAGTCTATGTCTGTAGGCAATCTGCTTGTAAGTAGCAAGTGCGATCAGGTCTTCAATCTGTTGAGTGAATGGGGCCATACATTTATCTTTCCAATGTTGAAATATCAGTCTTTTAGTCATAGTAAGGGCATGGAGAATCCATTTACGTTGTCCAGTTGTCAAGTTTCATGTACTAGGTATATAGTTCAAAAGAATATTATCCTCTGAAAATTTTAGCTATTGCTGCACAATCATATTTATATAGTCCACTACTTTCTCCCAAAACTTGGTAAGTATAGGACACTGTTTTAAAGAAACATTGTCCTTATTAGATCTCCAACAAAATGCTGTTTTTGACAATGCTTTTCTATACAGACGTAGTGGAGTCCAATAAATTCTAAATATAATTTTTTGTTGTATAAGTCATAGTTTAAGGTCCATTGACACTCTTGCTACAGAAGTTAAGACACTCTCCCATTGTCTAGGCAATATGGAAATTTCTAATTCTTTATTCCACTCATCCCTTGACATCTGCATATCAAATTGATTTATTGATAACAAATACTGTATCTATAGAAACTAATAGTAGTTTTTTAAATTTAAAGGCTTTAACAATTTGTTCTAATATTTCAAGTGTCTCAGAAGCTGTAAATGCTGCTGGTCCAAACAATGTTGTTAACAAATGTTTTCACTATAAATATTGCCATTGGGTTACATCCAGTAGATGATATTTCTCTCTTAACACAGAATACATTAAAAATTTATCTTCATAATCTATCAGTTGGTCCAAAGTCAATATCCCCTCTTCCATCCAATTTTTCCATATTACCATCTTTTCCCCAATTTTTAAAGTTGGGTTTCCCCATAAAGTCAATTTGGCATGGGAAAAAGAGTCAAATCTTTTTTTTTATTAGACATTACATTCCAAAGCTTTCTAACTGACGGAATTGTTTCCAGAGATATTAGAGTTTTAGTATATTTTGATCCTAATACTGTCTGTCCGACCAAAGGTGTTTTATATATGTATATTCCAAAGTTGCCCAAATCAGAAAATTAACACCACTTGTTGGCTTCCACTATTCAATACTCGACAATAGGTAAGCATGAAGATATAGCTCTAGATTTGGAAAACTGAATCCTCCCTCACTAATTGATAATTACATTTTCTGTAAAGAGATTCTCGGAATTGAAGAACCCCATAGAAATTTTGTAAACAATTTGTTTTCTGAAAATATTTTCCAGATATAAAAACTGGAATTCCTCTCAGAATATAAATTAACCTGGGAATAATGTTCATTTTGAGAGCGTTCACCTTTTCCCAAAGGGTGAGGTTTAATGGCTCCCATCTATTGATATCTGAAGAAACCTCTCTCTATATTTTAATGATATTACACGTTGCTAACTGAGTTATATCCTTTGGTATACACATATCTAAATATTTAATAGATTTGGTACAAATACGGAACTGATATTGCTTAAATGAATGGGTAACCAAATTTTCACCTATTGGCATCAATTCTGATTTGGACCAGTTAATAGAGTATCCTGCTATTTTACTAAGGGCATCTATTCTTTGCATCAACACTGGAATAGTAGTGGGAGGTTGAGAAATAAACCAAAGAATGTCATCTGCAAATAAAACCAATTTGTGTTCAGCTGAGTTCCACACTAACTACTGTTCCGATCCTAAGTGGCTTACAAAGCACGAGACTAAACCCATAAGAGCAACATGCAATAAGCCAAACTGTTAAAAGAAAGAAATAAGTCCATAGCTGCTGTCAAACAAGTCTAAATGCTTTCTGAAAGAGGACTGTTTTTGTCACCTTCCCAAATGTCATCAGGGTTAGGGTTAGAGTTAGGGTTAGGCACACCTAAACTTGGGAGGGAGGAAGCGTTACTGCTGAAAAAGCCAATTAATATGCTGCTTCTTGCATTTGGCTATTTCTGGCTGCCACCACACTTTGTGATGATGAATTCAATCATACTTTAGTTAAGGTTTAAATACTGCTGATCAGTGGAACTGCATTAGGAGAGAGGAAGATAGGTGGGTGGGTGGATTCTCTTCCCACATTTTCAAACTGTTCCTCAACTAAAAGCCCCAAAGGCTTCATTGTCATCTTCTTGTATCTGGGCCCTTCAACCAGTAGGGTTCTCTTTTCCATCCTGTTCAGTTTCCCAACAGCCAGAACTGTAGGCAATCATCAGGGGCAGCCAGGATGAATTACATGAGACATACTTCTAGAGTGACTTCCCTCAATAGCATAAAACCTGGTTTTTCCTTATCAGGAGATGCTGATCTTTATTGTTGCACTTACCCCCCTTCCCCTCCGCATAGACATAGGCTGAATACTTTTTTCAGACCCAAAGCAGTAAATGTTGCCTTTCCTCCTCTTTAAAAATGCAGCTGTTTCCTCATGCAGACTAACCCACTCTTTATCCAGTTCGTCTTCCCCTTGCATGCTCTCCTTTACTTCGGCTTTCTGATCTCCAGGAAGCCAATCTGCCCAAATTTGTGCCAGCCCCTGGCTTTTTACTATACAGGCATTGCTTCTTTCCCTTGCTGTATTTTGACCCAGCGCCACTTAATTACACCCCATTCCTCCACATTATTTACTCCAAAGTAAGGCATGTGAGCTTCAACAGGGGCTTCCTGCTTAACACTGCAGCCCTAGTCTGCAAAAACGTCGTATGGCAAAAACATAAGGACTGGCAAGGTAAGTGTAAAGGAAGTGGGGCTTACATCTGAGTAAACATGTGGATCTCTGTCTTAACAGGACACACACTACTAGTAAGCCCTGTCCATCGTGCTGTGGGTCTAGGTCTCTGTTTCTCTCTCTCTCTCTCCTGATCTGTAAAAGGGAAACTTACTTTTGCAACTTTCCTTTGGTCCCACTGAAGGTTTTCAGTAGTGCTGTTCTTGGTGTTTGATCAGCCCCAGAACATGCCTCTGTTTCTTCTGTAAGGGCCATTTTCTTTTCTTTTTTACTGTTTATTTACATGCTTAGCAGAAGGAAAACATTAAACAGCCTTCTGGCCTGTTGGGGTAGGGTGTAAGGAACTCGTTGAGCCATAGTTTAACCGTGCTCCCCTTCCCCCTTTCTCTTTGGACAAAGGCCATTTTTCTGCAAAGATTGTTGCTCCAGTAATCTGGCTAAATCTGGAAGCCGTAAGCAATAAAAGCCTGCCCCTCCTTTGGATCAGGAAAGGAATTGATGAGACAAGATTCCCCATTGAAAAGCAGTGTGACTGCAACATTTTTCTTCTCTGCAGGTCCTTGCTCTTTCTGATAACACAGCGTAAGAAACAAGCTAAAGGACAGCCACGTTTGTTGCCTTGTTCTGGCTGAATAAATGATTTTTTTCCTCTTTAACGTGAAATGAGCCCTCCATTTCAACCCAAAGCAGGCAAAAGCTCCCTAAAGTTTTGTTTCATACATGATTTGAATCTATAGATGCTGGACTTAATATTTTGAAATAGGTACTTTCTCATCATCAGTGAGACAAACTGAAGCAGCAGCTATTGTGAATACTTTAATCACATGTAGTTGTTAAAATGTCCAGAATGATTCTGCCCAAGTGATTCCCCGCCCCCCCTTACAAATCATGAAAGTTAGGAATGGTCCTGTTTAAATTAAAAAAAAAAAAAAGTATAGGATTGTCTGGATACACTGTTCAAATATGCACTAGGAAGTATTTTTAGATCTGCAGGGTTTGTGGCTGAGTCATTTTGCCTATGCTGTACAATAAGGGTTCAATCCGTAGTCCCAGGGCCTCATTCATTTCCCCAAACCCTGGGGAAACACCCAGCAGCCCCCCCCCCCCGCCACTTTGCTGAAGGATTGTACCTGTGAAGGTGGAAGAAAAACATTTATGGAGTAATTCTGTTAATAGCATTTATCTCAAATGAGTTCATGTTAATTCCATCTAAATTAAACCAGATTTGCCCTTGGCACGCCAATCAAAAGATTGCACCCACATATACACTGTGCTCCCTGAATGCAGCAAGAAAATACAGGGCCAGCCATGTGGTTTGGAAGGCTTTCTCTCTCCTGAATTCAGTGAAAAATGAGATGGACACTCTTTGCTCCTCACTGCTGATCACAGCCACACCAGTTCTAGAGTTGCCGTCCACAAGAGGCTAAAGATGTGGAGGCTGGAGAGAGGGATGTTCATACAGACAAACCAGATTCGGTTTGAGTGTCCAAAGGCTGGGATCTGCCTTTGCACTATAAATGTTGTCCCCGGCCATCACTTGTAATGGGTTGCTTAATGGCATTTAACTACGGAGTAGCAGCGTGCTGGGAACAACCTGGGATGTGCTATTCTCATGAAAGGCTCGTCTTCTCCATTAAAGATACTGTGTAATTTAAATGCATGGGGATTGGACCATCCCTGTTTTTGTTTATCTGCATTTTCTGTCCTTTCATTCAAACAAAAACTTTTCTCAGGGTATTTATGTCCAGCTGTATTCTTTTAACACTGCCCTTAATCTTACAGGATGTTTAAAAAAAATTAGTATCTAAAATGTCAACTAAAAACAATGGCATAAAACAGATCCTGAAAACATTTTTAAAAATATACCAAGGTAATACATTTGTGGCACTCTGTTAAAAGGATAGTACTGTATTGAAATGGTGAGTAGGAAAATAATAATGGAATGAGCCAATGTTATTGTATGTCTCTGGGAGATTATAAGTACAGTTATGTTCAGTAGCAACATAGGCTGTAGATATGCCTGATGCTCTTCAATTGACAGGTAAAGGAGAGAATACTTAACTGCTTCACTGCTTACTAGCCTCCTAAAGCCTTTCTCTTTCTCTCTCTCTTTAAGGGAATGGGATAAAGCTCCAGTAATTGATGGCAGCAGGATTAATGGTTGCAAAGATGTGTAATTAAAGGGCCAGGGGTGATGCACTGCTAACCTGATCAGTGCAAAGGAGGTTAGGGAGGTTGAGTGTTTCAAGGGTGATGTGTCTTCTCTCAAGTTGTAGCTTGGATGGGACGTTTGGGGGCTCATTCCAATTGCCCGCTTCTGTTCAGAACTGGATAATGTGCTTAAATATACAACTGCAAAATAGTTGAGTTGAAAAAGTGAGATAACTGATTCTCTGTGGTCCTTTTGTAAGCGTGGGCTTTATGCCAAAGGGTTTTTTTTTTAATCATTACCTAAAAGCCAGCTCCTGTTTTTCTTGCAGAGCTAGCATATTTGGGAGAGGGAATTTAGAAGTGAGTGTCCTTGTCACAATGGTGTTGGAGGATCTTGGCATGTGTGAATTCTGCATAAGGAGCAGAATCTTCAGTCAGGGTTTAGAGGCTTCCAGATCAAAAAGAGACAGGGAAACTTGTGCAGTATTTAGAACTCAAGGCATTTTTCTAAGATAACGCTGCAGCATATGGATTCTCTCCTGGTAGCATTCATGGTTTTCTTATGTAGACTGCTCTGGATATTTTTGTTTTTGTTTTAATTATTATTTTAGTCTGCATTGCATTTATACCCTACTTTTTCTTTGGAAGGTCAAGGTGGCCTATGTGAAGAAGGGTGCTTTGCTGATTTTGTCCTCATACTTGTCAAGGAGGTTGAGCTGAAAGTGACTGGCCCAACATTTAGTGAGCTCAGTGGTTAAGTGAACTTGAGTCTCCCTGATCCAGGTCCAACACTAACTGCTATACTACACTGCCTTAAGATAGCTGTAATAAGTAGATCTAGCCTACCTCTTCTTTTGGTCTGTGCTGTTATGCTATTTTATTCATTTATTAGATTGATATCTCACTTTTCCTCCAAGAACTGAAGGCAGTACGCTCCCTCCTCCAACTTCACAACAAAGTTCAGATAGGCTAAGCAATAGTTATTGGCAAAAGTCACACAGTGAATATCTATGGCTAAGGGTGGGTATGAGCTTGTTTCTTTCTGGTCTCAGGAGTAAGCAGAGTATAGACAACTTTTTTTTTGGTTGCCATTTTCTCTGTTATCCATTCTCTGAAGCAACTGCAGAATCATAGAGTTGGAATGCATCAAAAAGCCATCTGGCCACCATCTCTTTTAGTGCTGGAACTTCTGCCATATCTCTTTATAATGCACACAGGTGAACATACACAGACCAATTTCATAAAGAAATAATACTGTTTCCAAGTAACATTTTAACCTCCTTATTGGCAGTGGAATAATTTGGCATTAATAATTCTATTTCTGCACTGAATCTGCAACAAGTGAATTCCTAACAATTGACCAGCTTCAATTTCCAGGGCAGTTCCAGCATCTAATTAGCGTGGACAAAGATCCTGATTTTTTTTTTCTTCTGCCTAGTTAATTTATTTTCTATTTGTCAGTAGCTAGGCACATACGTTACATAGAGGTAGAGGAAACCATTTGGATACAGCTATTTCTTGACAGTGGATTGCACTCAAGGGGACACTTATTTGAATGCATATTCTCATCCGCTATCAGGTAACCAACCATGCATAATTTCATGTATCCTGGACTTCAGCACATATGGAAGCAAAGTATGCTACGTAAACAAGCAAAACAGTCATTATTTTGTTTCAGCAGCTGGCCTTTTCATAATGGCCTTTGATCTTCTGTTCTCAAATTGTTCAGATGCTTGGACATCAAGGCAAGCAGCAACACTGATTTGAAATCTGGGGCAACCACCAATATTGTTGCGTAAAATCTCCATGAGCACGTGCCAGCCTGCTGTTACTATGCCTATTAGTATATGTAAAAAACTGCTTTTTTCAGGGAAAAATAATCCAGGATTCCTTATGTACAGAAGTTGTTCAGAATAAGAATCACAAAGTGCCCTGTTAACTTCTCCATGGATATCTGAGAGCACAGGAAGCAAAACAGAAAACTCAAGAGTCCAACAAAAGGATGCGATCAGAATAGAGAAGGGGGGCTTAAATTCAATCCTTAAAATACTTGCTGCATTGCACAAATCCCTGATTTGCTGATAATATAATTTGGAAACTGATTATGAAGATTTAGATATCCCAGTTCCTATCCATATAAAATGCTAACATAAGATTGTCTAACATAAGATTTCGTTAATTGGAATACCCTTTCCATTTATCTAAATATCTGATCTTTTGAAAGTTTGTTTATTCAAATTATTAGTCACTTTTATAACCTAGTCTTCCCTAAGCTGTTGTCTTCCAGATATGTTATATCACAACTCTCATCATCCTGAGCCAGCCTTGGATATTGGAAGTATAGTCTAGATCTGGAGGACAACAGGATGAGAAAGTAGTGATAGCCAAAATATGCAGGGTGATGTACGCAACAAAATAAAATAAACTATGATATAGTCAATAAAATACAATTGAATAGCATCAATAAAGTGCAGTTTGTTAATTAGTATATAAGATGACAGCTATAAAATGTTTATAAATTACCTACCTGAAGGAAGACAATTCTAAAACAAAAATTCAAAGTATAAGTAGGGTCATTTGATCTGGGCTACAAAAATCCAGATGACCCTTAGATGACAACAAAGAGATGAGGGCGACTAGTGGTCATCTGGATTTCGGCAGCCCAGATCTGGTAGTTCTAATATAAGTGGGCACTAAAACATTGAAGAAGTTAAGAGGCCTGGGTGAATAGAAAAGGTCCCAATCTGGTCCTGAAAGGTCAACAATGAAGAATCCAATTGGCCTTTACAAGGAGGGTGTATACCATTGAGAAGTCAGCGGAGAGAGTGGTAAATAATTAAAAACAAAGCCTGCAGAATCTGAAGCCTATTGACATCACAAAGGCTCTTGGCTGAAATGATACAAGTGAACCACTTTAGGCAAATTAAATCTTGCAAGGTGGCAGCTCTTTAATGAGCAGCTGCTGAAAATAGAGGGAATGCATGTAAATATAATATTAGTTCTAGAGAGTTTAAGTATTATGGAAGAAAAGAAAGAAAGAAAGAAAAAGAAAAAGGGGAGAAGGGAAGGGAAGGGAAGGGAAGGGAAGGGAAGGGAAGGAAAAGGAAGGGAAAGGAAGGAAAGGAAAGATAGATTTTTGGGAAGCTGAATTTTGCAACCAGTGCTTCTTTCTGGAAATCTTCTATGGTCCTCTAAATTTGCTATGTGTGCAGAGCCCTGCCTGTGAGGAAAGAATGACAACTTATTGACCGCAATATATATTTGATATTGGTGTCTATTGCCACAAATGATAAAACTACACGTATATGGTATTCCAGTGTTTTTGAGGCCAACAGAAGAAATAATTAATTGCTCTGTAGACTCTCTACGGCTTTCCTCTGAATGAACTGGTGTTAGTTTCAGTTGGAAATAGGATGTATTAAACAGCAAGTTCTGTGCAGTAGTTTGGATTCAGGCTCCAAAAAGTGCTTTGGAGCTTGCAGGAGCACGAATGCAGCACCTGCCTGCAATACTTTATGACGCAGCTGCTTTAAGGCAGTGCAGACAGATGTTAAATTTGTGCTCCGAAACATTGTTCAGAGATTGAATCCAAAGCACTGCATCTACCAAATGAATTTTGGCTAAGTCAGATTAAAATGCAACCCGAATAATTTAAATGATTATAAATGTTAATAAAGCATATATTATGGAAAGTTTGCCATTATTCTGGAGGGTGACTAAAAGGGCTTGTGGTGTCAGATAATGATCAGAGGACTGGATAAGTAAGCCAGGATTCAAAACCACATTGACTGGCTGGTTGATTGATTGATTGATTGATTGTGTTTACATGTCACCGCAATCAATTTGACTCTTTATTTGTAACAAAGAATATTATTCTGCCTTTCTCTGAAATGTAGACACAATGTGGCAAACACTTAACAAGATAAAACAGTGTATCAGCAAGATAATTGCAAATGCAATTAACATTTAGTCAAAGATTATATAGTGAGACAATAAAAACAGAAGCAGTACAGCTCTTTTGCTAAAAATGCCTTGACAAGAACATCCACTGAGATATCTTCTTAAACGCATATTTTAAAGCAGGAAATTAAACCAGCAGTGGTATCTCTGGGGCGGTCAGTAATCTGGATAACACAATTAAAAAAAAAAAAAAATCCCTTCTCTATTCCCACTAAGCAAATCTCTGTTAGCAGCCATGAACCATAAAGCTCAGATTTAAATTCCACTGAAGCGCTAAACTGGGATTATGGGATCTGGGCTGCAAAAATCTGGATGACCAAGAGAAGTGTCTTTGTCCTTTTGCTACCACTTAGTGGCTCTCCAGGTTTTTGCACCCCAGATGAAATTGCCTTACCTAATACCTAAAATAAAAACAAGGTAAAAGTGCATCCGGTTAGCATACTGTATATTGGTGCAAGGGAGCCAAGAGGTGCACACCCCCTGGAGGAAGGGAGATTGGAGAAAGGAGGTCCTGCCAAAGTCTTTGCAGTAGCTCAAGCCGGTTTGGAGTTGGGTCTATGGAAGGCAGCAGGCACAGACAGTGAGGAAGACGGGCCTGCGAAAGGAAGGGAGGGTGGGAGGGAGGGAGGGAAAAGGAAGGAAGGAAAAAGAAAGAAAGAAAAGAAAGAGAGAGAAAGAAAGAGAAAGAAAGAAAGAAAGAAAGAAAGAAAGAAAGAAAGAAAGAAAGAAAGAAAGAAAGAAAGAGAAAGAAAGAATGAATCAGGGCTTCTCTGGAAAAACCATCAGCAAATGGAGCAGGGCAGCGCTGAAGGCCTTTCAGCCCATAGAGGTGGCATTTAGAAAAGAGCTGTCAGTCAGGGAACAAAGGCAGCCTGGCGAGGCCTAAACAGCCCTAACATGAGCCAGATTGAACACGTTATGCTGGGAGGCACTCTGAAGGGGTGGCAGCTCTGGAGGCTGAAAGCTTCCCCCTCTTCAAGGGGAAGGCCTGGAGCTTTGGGAATATGAGATTGCTTTTGAACTCCTTCTTCTGCGGAAACACTGATCTGGGGGGTGGGTGAGGGGCATCCTCTTCGCAGGGGCTGGTCCCTGAGGCAGGCAGTATCCCAAAGCAGAGGGCTTTGTGGAGGACACAGAGCATGGATTCTTTGGGCCACCATCAGCTGCGGGTGTCTTAGGGTGGTTCTCCTTGTGCACACGATGGAACCAAGATGGCAAAGTTGATCGATCATCTTGCAACAGGAGGGAAGTCCTGCATCAGCTTTGCTCATGAATGAGAATAATCTTGAGATCAGTGCCCTTTTGCTCCAGGTGGAAGGAAGCATGCTCATACCATATTTTAGTCATACCATAACTTTTATATAGCTTTTTTATTTATTTATTTTAAGGTGCACATTTTTAATTGATTTTTTAAAATGAAGTTACAACACAGACCAAATCCCAACTCCTATGAACTTATATTTGATGTTGTTCAGTCGTTAAGTTGTGTCCGACTCTTTGTGACCCCATGAACCATATTGCGCCAGGCCTTCCTGTCCTTCACTGCCTCCCTGAGTTTGCTCAGTTTCATGCTCATTGCTTCAGTGATGCTATCTAACCATCTCATCCTCTGCCTTCCTCTTCTCCTTTTGCCTTCAATCTTTCCCAGCATCAGGGTCTTTTCCAAAGAGTCCTCTCTTCGCATTAGGTGACCAAAGTATCTGAGCTTGAGCTTCATTATCAATCCTTCCAATGAGCAGTCAGGGTTGATTTCCTTTAAGATTGACTGGTTTGACCTCCTAGCAGTCCAGGGGACTCTTAAGAGTCTTCTCCAGCACCACAGTTCAAAGGCAATGAACTTATAGGGGCCAACCAAAAAACTTATTGGCTTAATTGTAGTTACTTGGGGGAGTGGGATACTATGGAGGTGAGAAGGGCTGAGGGGACCACGTGTTCCTAAGATGAGCGATTAAAATGAGGAGTAGAGAGCCAAAACTCTGTGCGGGCCAGATCACTAGAGAAATACACTGTTTTTTCTTTATGTAAATGAATAAGGACTAGTTGAACACAACTATTCCAGGCTTTTCCCTTGCAGATCATTGTTTCAAAGCCAAGTAAGACGTACAACAAGCAAACTCGCACCACCTTTATGGAGTTTTCACACAGGCAGTCACTTAAAAGGTTATGCCCTTGCAAGGTTGCGATGCCTCTGAGATCAGCTGACTGCAGCATAAGCTTCCAAACCTCAACAATGTGCATGTTCCTCCTGATGCTGGTTTCTCCTGCCCGTCCATTCCCGTTATACCATTTGCAATGATCTCCATAGCTTTTGAATTGTAGGTGTTAGTTAAAAAAAAGAAAGAAAGAAAGCTGCTGTGGATTTCCCTTGACAAAATGTGATCCTGCCCCAAAACAATCTGGGGCAGAAGAACAATTTGTGATGTCGCCAGGTGACAAGTGGGCCATTAGGATTATGCATGTGCAACCGCTCTTCTGCTCAATCACTGTTATAGAGAGGCAAAGATGTGATGCGGAGTGCAGCACTCCTCTTGTGCGCAGGCTGCAGGCACGCTTTTATTTCAGTGAATGCCTGCCTCCTTTCTTTGCACTGCCTGTCAAGTCTCCTCACATAGATGAAGCCCTTTTTGCCTCTTAACGCCTACTAGACTCAGAAGCCCTTTCCACGTAACCACAGATGCCAAAGGGAGCAGAATCATGTTATTGCAGATGGTCACATGCCCTCTATTAGCTCCCTCTTTTACCGTCCACATGCTCAGCGTGTATTGTTCTTGTCCCTAACTTCTGTGCTGTAGGTTACTGGCCTCATTGCTGTTTCAGTTGAGTTTGTAAATTCCTTGGGGCAAAGGCCTCATTTTCTTTTTAGGTGCAACTGTTCTCAGAAGGAAGGAAGAAAGGGAAGAAGAAACCTTCAGAAGAAGGCAATGGAAAACAACTTCTGCCCTGTTGCCAAGAAAACTTCACAGATGTGTCCATGTTGTCACCATCATGGACAGCACCAAGCTCAACTCTAGAGTGTCTGTACCTTTTCCATCCCACCTCCTCCCATGCTGAATCTCAGGCAAAGTTCTGCAGTGCCCTTCTCATTCCACATTCTGCAGCAGAAGCTTTGTAGTCCTTCCCTGATGTGCCCCAGTCTCCCAAGGCCAGCAGATGAGAAGAAGCGACTCAGATAAAGATATTTTTCTAAGGTTAATCTGTGGCCCCAAGTGAAGAATTTATTCTGTTCATCTCCACACTGGGGAGAAGAGAGTAGAAAACCTTGTTACTCAGAGGAGCTGTGGTTCAAAATATGGAACCTGCTTGGAAAGATTGCTTCATAATAATGAAGCCCTTCCAACAAATTGAATTGGTGGAGTTCCTGTATCAGCCCTCCTTAATCTGGCACCCTCCAGTGTTATTGGGACCACAGCTTCTAGGATTCTCAGCCTGCCAAAAACGTGCTGGCAGTGATTTCTGGAAGTTGTAGTCCCCACACACCCGGGTGGTACCCAGTCAGGGAAGGTTATTTTATACCTTCTTGAAACAAAACAGTAAAATTACAATTTAAAGTATCTCTCTGGAGATGCCACTGCTTTAAATGGTATACTATTCTATAAACTCCCTTAAAGCGTCTCTTTAGGGGAGTTTATAGTACAGTGGCCTTGGTATCTGCTTCTGTGTGTAATGGTTTCCTCTGGCCTGGTTCACACATGACATTAAACTGGTTTGCTAAACTGTGGTTTGTTGAAGCATTAGTGGCTGAGTTCACACAATGCACTAGCCAGTATCCCATGGTGTATAAAACATAGTGGCTAAAGCCAAAACCAAATAAACCACATTATTACCTAGTTCCATTTATAAATCTAGCTACTTTCTCTCTCGCTCTTTCAAACACATGTACGTCCCACTGTCTCTGTTCCTGCAGTTGTTTGTACTGGAAGGTCCTATTGGAGAGAACATGTTTGTCAGAACATAGTTGTGCATTCAAGACTTGGAGCTTCTTCACAAGTACGTCTCCCCCCCCTTTTTGTGTGTGTGTGTGAGTGTTTTGTTAACTCCTTCAGGCTTTATTGTTTCTGGTTTGGTGCTAAAATGTAATATTTCTCTCTCTCAGGATCAACCCGATATGTGGTAAATGTCTACACTGAGCACAAAGAGTTACTTTGCTACTTGGAGAACATACCCACAGTGGGTTGTTAATTCATTTCAGTCACATCAAGAATACTTGAACACCTACAGAGGTGTTTCCTTCCTTTGATCCACATGAACATTCCTGGGTTAATTTGCCCACTATAAACTCCTATTTGGAAGTAGGTTGTTGATATTTGATGGGATTTGGTGACTTTCTGCTGGAAGTTTGCTCAGAGCCAGGGACATGGACTGTAGACAAATTTCAATATCGGTGCCCGTGTTTCATTGCTTTATGAACGGTGCTATATGCCACCATTTGTTGTGGTTTAGGTTTTTCTCCGTTTTCCCTGGTATAATTTTTGGCTTATTTCATATTGCTTTTAAATCTTGCCTTTTGTCTTGAGAACTCAGTGGCATCCATGGAGGGTGTGGTCTCCCATAATTTTATCCTTACCTTAATCCAATAAAATAGTTGTCTGAGAGAGAGGGGCACCTGGGGAGCTCTGGCATGTTTCAGGAGGACCTGGAGGCCTCCTTGGCTGGAATTCTGTTGTTCCCTCACATTGAAGCTGAAATTTGGTGTGGCAGAGGTTTTGTTTTTTCTCCTTCTAGCATGTCGGTTGTGAGAGCGCACCATGGGGTGTGAAAGAGACATCTGCTTAATGAAGAATGCCTGTTGTAGCATTAGCAATGGATGGGTGCAGTGAGGGATTAGATAAACCATAGAATTCTGATAGCTATGTTAAAGATGCCCTGTGGGGAATTTTTAGATTTGAGAGAATCCCTGGAAAGTTTGATGTTCCAATGTGATGGGATTAAAAAAATGGAATAATGTATGCCTACACTGGCTGTGAATGGTTTCTTTTTCAATGCATTGACTTGTTTAACAATATTTATAGGCCACCCCAATCTGGACAGATTCTGGGCAGCAAACAACAATATACAATACAATTGAAACAATATTAACAATAATAAGGTACCTATCATGGTACCCAAATATCACTAAGGGCTGAAAGCTTCTTGGAGCAGAACTAATTTTATTTGTTTCCAGAAAGCAAGGAGGTTGGAACTACCTGCACTTCCAGGTGTCACACTGAGTGTGGGCCACTGCCAAGAAGGCTTATCGCTACTTTGCAAGGAAAAGGGTTTCTCAACAGGTGCTCTCTAGAGATCTGACCTGGATAAACAGATTCTGCTTTGGCAAGGTGTTGCCTGATGTAACCCAGTGCTTGGTTTGATGGTCTCTGACTTATTCTGCACGAAACCATTATTTGCTTTGATCATAGCTTGTTGAATAAACACAGTTGGATGATTTCTTTTTTAAAAAAATTTTATTAAAGATTTTTTCAAGCAATAAAAGACAAATCTAAAAGAAAAATAGAAGAAAGAATAAGAAATAAACAGAAGAAAAAGTGCAGAAAACAAGAAAAAAAGAAAAGGAAACAGGAAACAGGAAAAAGAATATCTAAGAAAACAAAAGTCAGAGAAATAAGTAACTTCCAACCTTCTTTGCAACAGAAATTAACAAACTTATTATCCAACCTCCCTCCTTAATACAAAAATCCCTTGTTTAGTCCTTTTTCTATCATCAAATCCATAAAACATCACTTTCCTTTTCTCTATTTTCAGCAAAAAGTCCATAAAAGGTTTCCATTCTTTTAAGAGGGTACTTATTGTTTTATCTCTAGCTAAACAGGTCAGTTTCGCCATTTCTGACAATTCCGACATCTTCATCACCCATTCCCCCATTGGGGGGATTTCATCATTCCTCCATTGTCGTGCATACAGTAGTCTTACTGTGGTTACCGTGTATAAAATCACTCTTCCTTGGGGTTTTTCCCCCCCCCCAATTGGCTATCCATAAGTCCCAGTAAGAAAAGTTCTGGCCTTTTCTCAATATTAATCTTTAAGATTTTTTGTATCATTGTATGCATTTCTTTCCAGAATTTTCTAGTTTTTCACAAATTTACCATGCATGGTAAAATGTCCCTTCATGTTTTTCACATTTCCAACATTGATTTGAGGTACCTTTATATATCTTTGATAGTTTCTCTGGTATCATATACCAACAGTACATCATTTTATAGAAATTCTCTCTTAAATTATAACATAATGTGAATTTCATCCCATTTACCCACATTCTTTCCCATTTATCCATCTGTATGTTATAACCAAAGTTCATAGCCCATTTTATCATGCAATCCTTAATTTGTTCTTCTTCAGTTTCAAATCTTAATGAAAGCTTATACATTTTTGCAATTACATGGTCATCATTTGTACATAATTCATTTTCAGATTCTGTCTTATGTTGTTCAGTTCCAATTACCTTTTTATCTATATTAAATCTTTTTCTTAATTGTGCATATGAAAACCATTGGAAACTAAATCCCTCTGCAGTCAGTTGTTCTCTTGACTTCATCTTAAGTTCTCAATGTTCCTGTACTAACAAATTCTGATATGTTAACTGTTTCTCTTTGCCTGCTGTTTCTTTTCTATAAAATGCTTCCTGTGCTGAGACCCATAAAGGTATCTTCGGGCACAACCTGGGTTTATATTTATTCCATGTTCTTAATATGGCACTTCTCACATAATGACTTTTAAAGTCTACATACAGTTGGATGATTTCACTCAGTGTGTAATCCAGGAACCATGGGCTAGCATTCACAATATCTAGGTTCATACAACCTGCTGGTCCAAAACAAACCAATCACATTATGGATTAGTGCAATGTATAACTCTAATCATGGTGAGTTAGTATCACCTTATTTATGGAGGACCAGCTAGTGCTAAGCTGGAGATCAACAGAGGGAACATGAGCCAGATTTGTTTTATTTATTTATTTATTTATTTATTAAATTTGTATGCCGCCCATCTCCCCAGAGGGTGACGCTGGGCGGCTCATCTTGGTGACAGCTTTTAATAAAAAGAACTTTCAACTGTAACCCGTGATGAAGACATTCATTGAAATGTCTGGGGCAAATTTTTGTATTATAAACTCTTCAGTTTTGCTTGAGGCTTTTGGATTTATGGTTTGAAATCTGAGTGATACAGGGAAGAAAACACACAATACAACAATAGCTTGAGATATACAATATGTGCTAGATGACACAAGCCAGAAAAGAAATATTGCCCACTACCCAGAATGTGCCTTCTTAGTTTGGCCCAGAATGACTGACTGATCTAAGAGGAAAGAGTATTCTTTGCATGTCCATCTACATTCAGGAGAGAAAAGGTTAATTCTTACTGAAAGCTGGTGCAGCCTGCAAGTCAGGTTTTACAGGTAGGATGGGTCTGTCAAATTATCCACCCTTTCTTCAAAAGGAGTTGCCAATGCCCTGGGGTAGAGTGGCCAGATGTCCTTGTTTTTAAATGATGTCAATTATTTTAGAACACTTTTTTTTTTTTTTTACTCCAGAGTATAAAACCTTGATAGACCTTTCAGAAGCCTGTTCAGTGTATATTCCAAGTTGCTTCTCCTTGTCAATCTTTGAGCTTCCTATTGGCTGAGTTGCTGGGACGGTCACAGAACATTCCTGCATGTTCTGTTTAGAAGGGCAAAGCCCATCATAACATTCCAAGAATTGGAGCTTCTTGGAGTTTTGAAAGTTATGAAGAACTTTCAGAGGTGCTACACTGAGGCATATATTCAATCTAGGGGTCAAGAACAGAGAGTGTAATGGAGTCACAGGTAAAATTAACTGAATAAGATAATAGAAATTATGAATTAAAAAGTTTGCCTAGCTGCTTTTGTGTTCTGTTAAAAGGCACACATTGAAACTGTTTTTAAGATTCAGAGAGCTACTACATTTTAGAGGCATCCCACTCTGCTTTCTGCAAAATTCACATTTATTTATTTTCCAACGTATATGTATTTTGTCATGATTTACACAGCTGTTTTAGAAGAGAGGTGCAGGTATGAGTCAGATACTGCAAACCAGCAACCATCTACCCAGGCAAAAAGAGGATTTATTTAAAAGCCCTGAATGGCTTAGGACCTGACTATCTGATGGCCTCCCCTTGTCGGACTGAATCTGCCTGGGCATTAAGGTTGGCAGAAGAAGTCTTCCTCAGGATGCCTTTGCATTCAGAAGTCCATTGATTGGGCAAGCAGGAGAGGACCTTCTCTTGCATCCCTTCCAAGGTATGGAATTCACAGCTTTGGGAGCTGTATTTGCATGTTGTGCTCATTTAACTCCCAGAAAAAAAGCAAAGAACTTTCTTTTTAGCCAAGCCTTCTTAGGGAGGACTAAAGTTCGGTTGAAATAATCAGTCAATAAAAGAATGGAGCCCAAGACTTCAGGAGTCAGTCAGTGTGGGATAGTCTCTTGGGGATACAGTTGTAGTTTACATCCAAATGTTTCTCAGAAAGCTTCTTCATCATAGTGTCATGGTGTTACTGAGATATAAGGTGGGTAAGAATCTTTATATTATTCTGAGTTCTTTGAAGAGAGGGCAGGACTTAAAAAAAATATGCCAGAGTTTAAGTGAACTGGACTAAATTGTTAATCTAAATGCAAGCCTGTGCCAGGAGTAAGGGGTTCCTAGATGACTTGTCCATCACGCTTCTCCTGTGCCTCTCTCAGACCACCACCACTTTACCCTTTAGCAAAAAGTTGACAACACTAAACAACTCCAACTTTAATCAGTCTGTTGCTATAAAGAGGAATGCCAAATGACTTAGCTGCATTTTCCATCTTCATCAGTATCTTTGGCTCCATCCCTAATAACGCAGGTGTTCCAAGAACACTGAGGAGAATTCTCTTTATAGTGGTAGACTTTTTTAAAAATATCCAAAGTTCAGGGAGTGAAGGACAGCTTCAGTTTCAGTGGGATATCTAACTTCCTGGCATTCCCTTACCGTGGCAGCTCCTAGCTGGCTTTGGTGACTTCCCTCCCCCTCCTGCCCCCCCCCCCCAGCTAAAAAGAGTTGGAAGTGGTTAGGTCTTGGATTGGAAACCACCAAGAATCCCAGGACTGTAGGCTAGACCAGAAGATCCAAAAGCAGACTGGAATAAGGCAGTGGCGAAGCATTTCTGTTAGATATCAAGAAAATGATGAATGTATTGACATAGTCTCAAGGAGTTTTGCTCAAACAGAAAGAATTCTGACTTTTATTAAGTGCTATCTCAAAATATCCTAAAGCTAAGAAGCTGCGTCAGCACAGAAATTTTGTGTTTCTGAATTAGATGTATTAGAATACAAATAGTACCTGTGAGCAAATCATGGAGAAGCTTGTTTGTGGTTTAACTTAACTTCATAAGTTTCTTCAGCCTCACTACATTAACTTGCATGAGTAAACCAACTTTTGGCACAATAATGGAAGTAACAGACTTTATTTGTCATTAGTTGTGCAAAGGCTTGTGGGGTGTTATGTTACTCCAAGGTTTACCACTGCTCTACAGAAGTTAATGCTACCAGTTTAACCTAAAACCAGTTTTAACTGTGATTTTGTAACTGCGAGTATGAAAATGATAGTACTTTGGCTTTGATGGCAGAAAGATGTTATTGGTGGATGTGGAACGAGCAGGTAATTCCAGGAGAAGATCCAGCTTCTGTAAGAAGTTGCGAACAGGTACTCTGTTCATGGCCCCCAGCATCTTTTTGCCTTTGACTCTGAGTTGTTGGTCATCCCTAGGAAATAGCTCCTCACACTCTATAAAACCCATACTATTACCTTCTGCCAAATGTTATACAAACACCTGATTTTAAAGTAAGCCATTCTGTCCCTTTGAATAGAAAGCCATAGGCAGACAGTCTTGATGGAAAATGCATTAAATTGATAGTGGGGAGGTCTGCAGTTCTTGATAGCTGGCATTTTTCTCATTCTTTAGCATTCTTTCTGTTGCACATCAACAGGGTTAAACACACCTCTCTCCCATCTGACATTCTTCCACTCAAGGTCTGGGTTGTTCCTTCAGTTCTTTTGAAAGAAGCTCCAAATTCTTGGTTCATTGCTCTGGAAGTGCTGTACTCTTTATTCTTTCTTAAGCTGTGAGGTGCTTTTGCTTGATGACAAGTATTTTCCATTATTTCTTCATCGAAATAGGAATTCTTTTCCCTCTGCAAGTGGGGAAAGAGATTGACTTGGCTTAAGACAGACTCCATGGCTTGCTTTGCGTATTGCAGTAAGTCATAATGTGGAGTCCTTGGCTTTGGTGCAGAACACAGTATGAACCAGCCACTGGGTTTGTAAGCCAAGGCTTATTACTTAGCATATTATGTGAACCCAGGCAGTTTATTGAATCAGTTCTGTGGTTCCTCCATGTTTTTGCTCTGTTTGTCATTTTAGCTGCTGCAGACTTCTCTGAACTTGAAAGCTAATTCACATGAATCTGAGAACTCGAGTTGACCTATTAAAGATATCGCCTTAATTCAGAGTTTGGAATTTATTACAGCCAACAAAGGTAGTTTGTATTTTGATTAGAAGAGGCATTTGTGGTCCTTGTAGATAAACTGGAGTGGTTATTCACTTACCCGCTGCAGCCTGCATATGAGTCCCTTCTCCATCATTGTGTGGTTTTACTGCCAAGAGAGAACGATCAATACCAACAGGAGAATAGCCATACAAATGTTTTTCTGCAAAAACAGCCAACAACATTTCTGACCTACAGGCTTCCCGGTTTTATACTGTACCACTTGAACTGCCATGGCCTTGCTTAAAGATTTGTGGAAGCTGTAGTTTAATGAATGGAGTATTACAGATCTTTACGTCCTTACAGAAAAGTCAGGGTTCCTCTGGAAGAGGGAACTGTAATTAACCATGCCAAATATTTTATTTGAAGCAGAAGAGGATTGAAAATTTCAGCTGACACAACAAACAGGAAGATAAATTTGGGGGAAGGAAGTTCCTTGTTAGCTATTCACATGTCCCCTGTGAGCCCACTTTTGAATGAGCAGGAATCAACACGTGCCTTTCATTTTGCATTTTGGAAAGCTTTATTTTAAAACATCAGTGCTGACAAACCCACATTAGTTACTGTTTATATAAGAGGAAGATACTGTGTAGCCCTGCAGATATTGGATTGCTAGTTGCATCATTCATCCATGGCTGTACTTGCTAGGGCTGATTGTAATTGGAGTTCAAGATCTGGAGGGTCAACATTTGTCTGTCGTTGATGTAGTTATTCACATGGCTAAAAAAAGACAGAAACAACCCATGCTAATGTCCCTAAATATAGGAGCTTGTTAGCTCCTTGTACAGCATTTTTATACTAAAGGACATAACATCCTGCTACATTGCTATAAAATATGAGCAATGTTTCAGAAAAATTTAATATTTAACTGAAATATAAGGAGTTCAACAAAAGCCTGCTTACCAGATTTGGTAGAGAAGAATAATTTTATCCCTACATATTCGCTTCACTGAGATCCTCCCATCCCCCGAAATGTCATGTAAGAAAGATCACATATTTGTAATTTAGGAATAAAACTCACTGTTTGGATACATAAATGCTACCACAAGGTGGGAAACATCAGGGATCATGGAATAATGCAAGTATCTATGGGTAAAAATGGTTCATTGTGGAGAATTCTTTTTGACCCACAGTGAGACCACTCCTGATGTGATGAGGATAGATAGGGAACATGGCAAAAGAAGATTGGGGAAAGTTTTGCATCACTGCACATATCCCAAGAACAGGGGTGAGACTAGGTCACCTTGAGTTGGTGAGATTTTTTTTTTCCTCCTCTTGGAATTAATGCAAGGGAAATTTTAGGAAAATATAACCAGGTAGCCACTGTTCTTGGGAATATGGGGGTATTTGGAAGATTTTAATAAATGACAAAATACGTAACAGTGTAGCACTGATTTTTCCTCTGTTCTTTACTTTTCCTTTCTTTACTCTGGTCACTTCTTAAGTTATTTTCAGAATCAGAACTGGGAATAGTCTGGTGGTGGTGGTGGTGGTGGTGATGATGATGATGATGATGATGATGATGACGACGACGATAGGGCAGGAATGCAGAAGTTTAGCACCAATCCCGTTGAGAATGAGCATCTCTCACTCCAGTGGGCTGGAAGCCAGGAATGAAACCTGTATGAAGCAGGAAGGCTCCGTTGCTTAGACAGGACCTCAGTTCAGCCAGAAGAGCTTTGACATCCATGGACAGCTTGAGTAGTGGGGGGGGGGGCAGTCAAAGCCTGAGAGTAGAAAGCTGTTCCAAGCCACAGTTTGAACTGATCACTTGAGGTGCAGTTTTCCACATGTTTATCTCCTGGCCCTTGTTTAATATTTGAAAGAAGAGTTGGTGGGAGACATGATGGCTGGCTCTGTCATAGTATTTAGTTTCAGGCCTTTTGAGTGTCCACTTCACCCACCAGGAAACCTGCAAACGAAATGATGGGGTGGGGGGATCAGCTCTACTACTTTGTGATGCTGTGATGAGTGTGACACTTGGTTTTGCTGTATCTGGATATTAACAGCAACAGGTATTTGCTGCTTGGCCAGCAGTAGGAGCCTAAAACAAAGTAGGGGAGGACAACTGCTTCCAACCAGACATTGCTTTCCAGATGTTGGGAATAAAATCTGTCAATGGCCTGCATTTCTTATCCTGCTTTTCACTGTCCAGTATCCTCTTTACTAACTAGACCAGTGTTTCTCAACCTTGGCAGCTTGAAGATGCGTGGACTTCAACTCCCAGAGTTCCCCAGTCAGCATGGGGAACTCTGGGAGTTGAAGTCCACGCATCTTCAAGTTGCCAAGGTTGAGAAACACTGAACTAGATTAATGGAAATGCATTCAGACAGCCCATGAAATAAAATGGAGCTCCCTCCCAAGGGATTGAGATGGGGATTGATGTAGAAAGCCAGGTCCACAAATGCAGCTGGATGAGACCATAGAATGCTGGGCTACTACCATTTTAGTCTGCACTTGTGGTAGGTTGTACAAATGTTAACTGCCCTGTTTAAGAAACTAGCCCTGCAAGAACTGAATAGTTCCCTCTATTCTATACTACTGTAGCGTTCTACTTGTAGACGGTATTTTTTCAGGTAGTTCAGATCTTTCAAAGATGTTGCATTCTGAAGTATCATAATTACCGCCAAGGAGTCCCCCACTCCACTCTTTGACATTGGCCCCAAACCCTTGAACCTTGCTGTGGAGCAAAGAAAAATCCGAACTCCTTCCCCCTTCCCCTCCAGTTGTCAAGCATGGGTTGGCTCCACCTCATATAGTTTGTCTAACTAGGATAGGAGATCTTCATTTTGAAAAGCATTCTCATGTAAGTCATGTGTCCTATCAACTTGAGTTCCTCAAGTTGACGTGTATATGTGAGTGTGCTCACTGGGCAAAGCAAACAGGGAACATCTCCACATCTCACCCAACCACCCCCAAGGCATCAAGGGAAAAAATGTGGCCCTGAAATCAACCCTTGTTTCAAAGCTAAGCAAGGATCGCTTCCTTGATTTGCCCAGCCAGTCTGCTCAGTGAAGGGTATTACTGGACAAGTGGGGAATACTCGCATGCTTTGCTCAGCCAGCTTTGTCAGTGGGCTGGCTGGGGGAATGTGGGAACAATCCCCGTGTGTTTTGCAGCAGCTCTTGGCCTCCAGGCCATGTTCTTTTCCTTCTTACACTCCGATGGAAGGACTGAATGAAGTGGGCACGTGGCCTTTTTCATCCCAAACTGGACCAGGCTGCTTCAGCCTCTTTCTCCCACTGCATCCCAGCATAAATTTGTGGCTCTCCTGTAGCCGTCATTGCAGTGAAAGCACAGACAGTGACAGGTGTTTTACAGTGGTCTTCTACTTGCTTACCCGAGTGTCAGTCCCTTTATTTATTTATTTATTTATTTATTTATTTATTTATTTATTGGTTAGATTTATATTCTACCTTTTCTCCAGGAGCACAAGGCAGCTTACGTGGGGAGCTCCCTTTGTTTCATCCCCATAACAACCCTGTGAGGGAGGCTGGCTTCAGAGAGAGTGACTGCCCAAAGTCACTTACACACAGGGAAAAAAATGTACATGCAAGAATGCAAAAACTGGAGTCCAAAGGATCTTGTCCTGAAATAGATTTGTTGTTCTTCTTTTATTAGAGATCTAGGCCCTGGCCAAGCTTTTAATAAGCAGAATTTCTCTGGCTGAGGGTTGGCTTGAATGTGGATCTCCCCAGTTCTAGCTGTACACCTTAACCATTATGCCACAGTCAATAGGACTTACGTTTAAGTAGCTGTCCATAGGATTGCACTGTACATACCGTGAAACCTGGGTTACTGGACTTGGATATAATGGACCACATTTGTGCAGTTTTCTATGTCATTTGCATAATGACTTTGTTATGCAAATGATGTAAACCACTGCAATGATGTATTTTCCAATTTAACAGACAATCAGGAATCAGGGACAGCCCTCCCTCCAGTTAATTAGTTAAATCAAAGTTTCATGGTATTCATGTATAGGGGATCCCTATTCCCTGGGATACAAACAAGAGTTTTCCATTTATTTTGTTGAATTGGACCTTATTTTGTCTACAAATAGAACTTATTTCTATTCTGCATGCCCATGTTTCAACGTTTTCCCTTATTCATTTCCCCCCGGACAAATGCCTAAAATTCCCAAAATTCAGCTTCTTATTTTCAAAAGCATAGCACAATTTCCTGGCTTCCTGCAGTAACACGAGCATAGTTTGTCACATATATACCAGATGAGAATGCAGTCCTGTATCTGGTAAATCTATACCTCTTCAGAGACAAGTCAAAGGAATGTTCATGGCTGCATGGAATTAAAAAAAAAAAAAAATTACACGTAGGGAAAAAACGTATATGCAAGAATGCGAAAACGAGTCCAAAGGATGTTGTCCTGAAATAGATTTGCTGTTCGTCTGTTGTTAGAGATCTAGGCCCTGGTCAAGGTTTTTATAAGCAAGTTCTTTTCCTCAGGTCAGCTAACCAGAGATTACTGGCCCTGTTACTCATCTATACACATTGTTCCCATTACTTTTCTAAAATACTGTAAGGCCTTTCTGGCGCATTTTCACTCATTCCACGCTTTGGGGGTCTTGGAAATTTTTAATGGGATGCTTGATTTTGTTTTGTTTTAGTAGTGAATCTCACAAAAATAGATTCATGTTTGTGTTGGACTGGATTCTGCCTTTTTTCTTCTCTGCCTCAGAGATATGTTTGAGATACCTGCTATGGTCAGACAATACTTTGCAGATTTTTTTCCAGTGAACAGTTGTGGCTTAGAAATTAATTAGGATATCTGAGACCTCTTGGGAAAGGGTAGGATTCTAGTAGAAGAAATTCCCCCATAAAATGAAAAGTACTACCTATCCTAAACAAAACACTGAAGGGATGGAAAACATTAAAACCAGGAGGTTTGGACTGTGCGGGGTGGGGGTGGGGTGGGGTGGTCTTGCTTTGAGTACCACCTGAAGAGATCCAGAGGTAGCTGTAAACTCCAGGATCTCCCTGGTCGTGCCAGAATCTTTCTCACAGATTAAGGCCAGTTCTGCTCTTTATAGATCTGTGGAATCTCTCAAGTGCATCACCCAATGATAAAACAGAAGTGGGAATCTGAGCTGCACGGGGCAGCTTTTCTCTCCCCCTTCATCTGTCCCTTGCTTGACAGGGATTCCCTCCCAAAGCCTTCATTTCAGCTTTCTAAATAGCTACTTGTCATCTGAACTCTGGCAGGCGAAGCTTTAAGCCTCCATCCGAGTAACAGATTATCTGGAGATCAAGAATTACACTTGGCTACATTCTCTTCTGCAAAGAGTCAAGAATTGGTTTTAACTGTTTGCAGAGTTATGTTATGCCCTGAGAGCAGGAATGGCTGCTGCTAAGGTTGTTTCAAAGAGCTAACCGATTTGCTACTTGGGCCTTCTTCCATTGTTTATGGACGGAGCTTAAGCTTTTCCATCAGTCTTGATAAAAGACAAGTTTCTTTTGGCTCCTCCCTACCCTGAATTATTTTCAGCTACTCATTGTAAGAACTGGAGTTCAGTGTAAGAACCGATACTTGACATTTTTTCCTTCTTTCTTCCTTTTTCCATTGTAATTTATCTTTTCATTATTAATGTTCTAATAAAATGAATTCAGTAAAACATTTTTATTATTTATTAACTGCTGTCTTATTGTCATGGATGTAAACCACTCTGGGATACCTTGTAGCCCTCCAGTAACAGGTGGGTGACTGGCAGCCACAGGGTTATGTATACAGTATGGGGAAGGAGAAACTAATTAAGAACATAAGGGTTGCTCATTTTAAATACTTTTGATTAAACAAAAACATAGCTTTGTCCTGGCCCTGTTCTTCTTTGCAGTATGCATTGAGCATGCTACTGGGCAGATTGCATCCCACAACCCCCGAAATGTTGTGTACATCTCCTTTAATCTGAAGAGCAGCCTAAAGGTGCTATAAATAAATAAACATTGCCAAATGCGCCATTCCAGTGGTGTCTGCGGGCTGTGTGTCTATGTGTGTGTCAAACAAGGCAAGATAGTGAATGTGGTGTCATGACTGAAGCCCCACCCCTTTGTACATGCATGCGATGATGATGTATACACAGGAGGAGCAGAGCTTGGATCACAGCGCTGTGTCCATCGTCTTTCCTGCTTTGATTCCCCTCCATTTGTCGGTGCTGCTGTGCCACATACAGTACAGACAATTCTTAATGATGGCCATAGCTAAATTTTACTTTAGGATGCAGTGTTATGTTTATTGTATTCAGCTGTGCTGCTGCTACGGATTTCAAATTTTCTCCTTTCAGTGGTTGCTTTTCACATCCCTTCATCTGCCCTGCATTTCTTGTAGATTCCATAATTTGAATAGCTCGTGTTGATGTCTGGGTATTACCTTGTCTACACTAATACACGTTAGAATGCAGGAAGCTTTTTCCCTGTGCATCTGTTGCTAGGAGGTGGGTCAGTATTGTATGCCAGCCTCACTGCCAGTCCTGATCTTCTCGCTGAAGAGCAACTCTGATAAAGCCACCAAGGGATGTCAGAGTTTCATAAACCTCACATTAAAAATGATCTTCTGTTGCCTTATTGCAAAGGAAGAGGAAGGGTAGAGAAACACAGTGTACTTTCATAGACAACATGTAGCCTGCATGAGGCCTGTAAAACCTGTCCAGTTGGTCTGTGGGGCTCTGTCACTTCACCCCCTGCCCTCATCTGGTTATTGTTCCTATGCTTTGATATTTATGGCAGTTGCTAGAGCCCTCTGCCAGACCACGACAACCTTAGAATTATGCGTTGACCAAAAACAGAACAACAGATCTGTTGAACAAGGTGTTGAGTGCCGGGTCAAAACTGGACTGAGCCACCTTGCAGCATGTGCATCACCTATTCTGGTGCTGAAAACAAAAATCACGGGCCTCTCTTACATGTACTAGAAAGATTCTTTGGGCAATGGGAAGTAGATAGGAACATACCGTTCTGCTAAGGGAAGGTGCTGTGGCGGCGGCGGTGGTGGTGGTGGAGCTCTCTCATTTTGCAATGAAATAAAGATATTGTGTAACCTGAGAATTGGGGTGAAAATTCTTCTTTAAAGATAGCGTGCGCACGCTCTCTCTCTCTCTCTCTCATACACACTTACGTAAACATCTGGAACTGTTCTTGGCCTCTCCGTTATGGAGTTGGATCTCTTTAATTATGTATGATCATTACTGCAGTTAGACGGGGTAATGGCAGAGAAAACAGAAGTAAAGAAAAAAGATATTTGCTCCAAGGTTATTCATAAGGCTAATGGTTCATGAACCCCACATAACATAACCCTAACCATCACTGAACAATGAATGCACAAAGAATTTTGTATTAAGTGTACACATCCAAGCCCCCAGTGTGGCACCTTGAAAATTCCAGTATCACTACAGATACCATCCTGGGGTCCTGCCAGGCTCCCTGCTTCTCCCTTCTAATGTGAAAAATAAAACAAAAAAGGGAAGCTGACGTAGGGCAAAACAAAGCACCAGCCCCTTGGTTTCATCTTTTATTTTCCAGAATGCTTCTGTACCCTAAATGGGCCCAGGAATTTTCCTCAGAAAATAAAAGGTATGAATGGCTATACCCCAATGTTTTGTTTGAAAGTGGGCCCATCTGCCCAGAAAAAGGACATTGCGGGAGAAAAGGACCACTAGCAGTGTGGTAAACCAATATTACGGCCTCTGAAGCAGCCATTTTGTGAACGAGTGTGCCCCTAGCAGCCATTTTGCAAGACTTTTCACAGTGCATTTTCAAAATTTGAAGTGCACTCCCACAAAGGGACCTCTAGTTTAAGTATTGTGGTTACGTCTCTAGATTGTGTCGTAAGCTCAAAATGTGTTCTTTCTGATAGTGCATTTGTCCCTTCAGTGAAAAGAGTTCCATGACCAATTTATCAGCCCTCTCTTATATGACCTTTTTAAAAAAATTCTCTTTCCGTTCCAGCCAGTGATTCCTAGTCGGTCAGGAGAATGAAGCAATTTGCTTTTCTCTGTGAGAAAAGAAGACAGAATTTACGTGCAAGTGATGCAGCAAGGTTTTTTTTCAAGGATTGGCCCTAGAAGTGGTGGGTTACACTTGGATGGTATTTCATGCAGCAATTTGGAGAACTAAAACTGTCAGCAGGATTAATTTAATAACAGTGTGATTGTCTCCGGTTCCTTTGTTCATGCTTGTTTGAAGAGTGTGCAGTTGCCCCTTTCCCCTCCATGGGTTCCTACGTCCATGTCCATATTGTCTCTCAGGTCAGCAGCGATGGACGAACATCCCTGAATTACAGCCAACTTTCTCATCCTGTGCTGCCACCAGGACTGGGTCTGTCAAGGAGGTTCTCAGTTCATGCCGAATGCTTGCCATATGCCGGTTTGTTTATTCTTAGTTTATTATAGCCCTTGGGCTTGCAGGGGTTCAGAATCTGAGATTTCACATACCTCTGCTCCCCAAAAGCGCTGAGTCATGCCACATCTTTTCTCTGGCAATGCCGCCTTGTGCTTAGTCAAGGCTTCTTAATCTTGAATCCATGACCATCCACAAAATGTGAATCTTATCATCTACTGTCTCCCACTCCAAGCTATGTTAGAAGAAGTACATTTCAGGTAAGCCATTTTACTTTAGAATACCGATGCAGTTGGGCTACCGCAGCTGGACTGCTAAAATCCGGACGACCGCTAGATGGCAGCATTGAGAGATGGAATACTTAATTTGCAGCCATCTTGTGGTACTTGAGTACATATCCACCACGCTATTCTCTTTGAGGCAAGAAGTAGTTACATAGAGCACAGAAAGGAGTAAGACATAGTTAGCCAAAGAAGTTAAAGGCATGATACAAGGAGGAAAAAAAAAAAGGAAAGATCATTAACACTAGTTTCAGTCAAGAATAATTCACTGTAATCTCCATCCCTTTCTGTCCTTGCAAACTGTCTTTTTTTCCACCAGGTACATATACTTCTTCATTCATTGCCTTTTGTTCTTTAAATGTTCTCTTTTTCAAGGTCCCATTACCTCCAGCCAGTTATGGATTTTTTGGTCTTCCCTTTTTCTTAACCCATTTGATGATGATGATGATGATGATGATGATGATGATGATGATGACGATGACAACGACGATGGCCACATGGATAGATTATCTCCATGAAACGACCATGTAGATAGATTATCTCCATGACTTCACCCATTTACTCCTGCATATCGATTAAACAACCAAGGGAACATCACACAACCTCTTCTTACTCCCTGCTCAATGTTGAACTATTTATTATGCATTCTATTTACATGTGGTTTACATCTATTATATTCCACACTTTCCACATTCAGCAACTAACTTTCCCTATTTGTACAAAATATTTGATAATTCAAGCTACTGGGATCATCTGGAGTTTTGCAGCAAAGGAGATCCTTTTGCCTGATGGCCACCAACTGATTCCTTACTGTTAGATTATCACTTTGTGAAGCATCACTTTCTTGAGAACCTGTTCCTTCTCATCTTTGAAGTTAATATAGTCCCTCCTCAGTTTCCTTCTGTTACATGTACTGAGTCTCATTTTAAATGGATGGATGATATTTTTGTTTGTTTCACTTTCCCCAAATGGGGTCAATACATTCCTGTTTGATTCTTGTAATATCAGGGATTTTATTCTGAGGGCAACACCTATAGAATGAACTTAGTCTCCATTGGCTGTCAGAAGTTATTGCAGATGGGAAGAATGAGTCACCTAAAACCTTGAGCCCCCATTTGCCCTCAATGTCTTACATACCTCTTAAGATTTATAGATTCCCTTCAGGAAGTTTATATGGCCTGGATTAGGAATCACTGACTGGATTTCTGGATTTCACACATCATGTTGAGTTACTGTACAGTTTATTTAGTTTTAGTTTCATGCAATATGTAGACCTAGATCCTGAGGTTTGTAAACCATGCTTTATGGCTTAGTTGTACGGCCAGCCAATTTTGGTTCATTCAAGGGATAAGTCAAAGTAAGCTATTTGTTTGATGTGGAGTGTGAACTTTTTTTTAATGGGCTACATTGGGAGTGGCCAGGTTGACCCTGCAAGGCAAATATTCTGCTCAGAGTCCTCTTGTTCCTGCTCACTCTCTCTTGGTTGTGTTTGGCCAAGATTATCTGCTGTCAGGCTGACCGATGAGTAATGCTCAGCTGCTGGCCACATATAAATGGATACATATTAATTTTTTAGTTGCTGGACAGAAACAAAAACGGCACAGATGGGAAATGGCCTACTGGCCACTCAAGTGCCCAGCTGCTATGCCCTTGTTATATGAGTGGACTGAGAGTGGACATGAGAGTGCCACAGGGCTCATAGAAACAAACAGAAAAAAAGAAAGAAAGAGTTGAAACCTGATTCCAGGCAGTGGTTGCTCCAGCGGGCGGACATGGAATATGGGCTCCATTGAAGTTAGCCTCGATCTTTTTAACATATGTACATTGACCCTGCTTTGATTGCAAAACCATCCTTCCTTTTGTCAACAAGAGTCACGAGGATGGGCATTGTGCAGAGCACCAGTAGGGCAAAGCAAGCACCGTTTGTTTGTTTTTCACCTCCATCTCCCATAGTATGAGCCTTGGGAGGTTTTAATTTTAAAATATTGCCTTTCTGCCCAGCAATAATCACCATGGCCTGGGGGATGGAAGAGTTGAAGGGGTTATGTATGCATGTGCTTGTGTGTTCCTGGTTCAAGCCCGTAAGGTGGGGGGAGGAACAGTCTGGTGCTTTTAGGACATGTCTACACAACAGCTGCCTATGTTCCTGTTTGGACAACTCAGTGCACAGCTAAAAGTGGAGGAAGTTTCCTTGGAAAAGGCAAGTATTCTTTTTTCCCTCCTGGAATCTCTCCATTCTGAGAGCAGAAATGTGATTTTGTAAGATTCGGAACCATCGGTCACCCTCCTGGCCCTTCTTTCTGATATTCTGTATCTATAAGAACAGGATAGACATGCTTGAATGCAGACATATTGCATTCAAAACATCCAGTTTGTTTTGAATGCAATATACAGACGCATCTAGCTTTACAAATCAGAAATATGTTAGATGTACAGTAATATAATTCTTACCAGGGCTGGGCCAGGTGTCAAAATCACAGAGTGCAATTGTATACTGTATATGGATAACATTCTTTATGCCCAAAGGGTCTGAAAATGTTGTTTGCTGTGCTGTTCATTATTCCAAAGAAGGCTGCATGATTAAATATGTCAGAAGGGGATTGGCAGCTGAAAGCACGGCAGCTACTTAACTATCGGGAAAAATAGGAGAGGAAAGAGTGCAGTAATTTGCATATTTTTCTACAACCATCTATAGATATAGGAATGCATATTCAGATGTATAAAATAGAAAATGCAATACATCTCGCCAAAGGGAAAATTGTAACTAAGTAATCTTGGTGAATCATTGGATGGGCAGCTCTATGATCCTTTACTGCTATCTCTTCTTAAAGCACTTTGTCTTTAAGCAGCATTTATTTTGGGGAGCCCTTCAGATAGTTCTCTGAAAGCCTTTCCAGGAGAGAAGGACCAACTCTTGCTCCTGAAGGGATACCTTTGATGCCAGCTGGCTGAAATAACATATAAGAGGAGGCTGGGAGATGGTTGCTAGACACTTGGTATGTATTCCACGACTTGACTCCCCAGCTTCTCACCAGGCAAAATCAGTCATTGGTCTTGTGACTCAGTGGCTTTGCTCCTGGGATGAGTTGGAGAAAAGGATGGAACCCGTCACAAGGAATACTTTTATGGAGACTAGTACACATAAAGAGAGCAGTCTTGCACATGAAAGATGCAATTACTTGATTGAAAATTTGTTGTTGAAACTCAGCAAGGTCCGTTGTTAAATCCTACCATGCTGCTTGACATCCCTTCTCCAGTTATAATACCATCTCAGTGGACTTCCTGAAGATGCATAGTTTTAAACTCATACAGTATAATTCTTGAAATCTGACTTCAAATGTGAGGCTATGGCTTACATTTGAACTGCCTCTATTTTTTTTAAATTAAAAAGGAACACAGACCTTTAAAACGTCAAGTAGCTAACTTTGGAATAAAACAAACTGGATAGAATTTGTAACACCCCTATTTGTTATAGAAGAAGGGAGACACTTTTAAAAGATGGAAATAGACTCTATGTGGCCCTACATGGCATAGGGCTTGGCTATTTGAGGGACCCCCTACCTCCCATAGTATCAGCCTGGCTGATTCGATCTGGCAGGGTTGGCACTCTCCAGGTTTCTTCAATTAAATAATGTAATCTGTCAGGTCCCCAGAAGTGCGCCTTCTCTGTAGCAGCATCTGCCCTCTGCAGTGAGGTTTTCCCTGAGATCCGGACAGCCCCCACCCTGCTGATGTTTCAAAAGGCATACCCCAAAGGGGAAAAAGTTGACTATCTCATTCCTAAAATGACACTGATAGCTTTTACCCAGATATAGATAGTATGGAGGTAGAGGATTGGTATGTGGGATATTTTTACCTAGAACTGAAAAGCTGTAACTCAGTGCTTCAAACAGGTGGATTGTGAGGTTAGTTATTTATTTCAAATACAAGCAAATATTTTCTGTTGCCGATGCAAAATTATGTCCAGACAAGTGACCGAAGGAAATTCTGATGAGCTCATTGAAATGTATTGTAAATATTTCTCTTCATTACCAGCTTGCCTTTCCTCTGTATGATCTGAAAGGTGTACACAAGGTACACATCATTTATGGATGGCAATGTATGAGTTGCGAAGCTGGATGAAAATTGAGCATGATCTCCCATGTCTTCTCACAGATGCTTTAGGGGAAACATGCAAGAAACGAAATAAATTGTGGAGATATCTCGGACCGCTTATCTGTGGTGAGAATCTTATGAGAATAATTGTGATTAGAATATAGTAGACTTTGGAGAACCCCAACTTTTTATACAAAAGATTACAAATGCTGAATTGTATATAAGAACTAATAAGAACTAGCGGGTAGACCCAATAAATGTAAGTGTATCATTTTATGTGTTTATAAAATATTTGAATACTAAGCTTACAGTATTAGACTAAGCTGAAATTTTCTATCATCATCATCATCATCATCATCATCATCAACCTCCTCCTCCTCCTCCTTCCATATGGACTATACTATCCTTCCTTGCTATGAATTGTAGTGAACTGCTTCTGACTTTTACTTCATTTTAAACTCTACTCTTATTTGAAAGTGGGAGTGGGGAGATGTTCAACTTTGAAAAACAGTATTTTAGTGAGGCTGGCATACTTCTCAAATCAAGGAACAGGGTGCCCCTGGATTCAAACTGAAGTCCACTCCATTTTTTCCTCCAAACATTAATTATTTAAGCAGCATAATTTAGGCAATACAGTGATGGAGAAAAAAGCCTTGCTGCCAAAGTCTTGCCCATCTATTGTCGCTCATGCAGAGATCTAGTAAATCCCAATCTATTCCCCTATTGCCCCTATTCCTTAGGAATAAACACACATTGTCTTTTGGTAGAGCAGCCATCAAGAGGAAAGACTAGGCAAAACTTTCCAGGCTGGGCATTTCTGGGTGGGGTCCAGATTCAGCTTCACGCTTACATGATCTCCTGCTGTGGTCCACGTTTGGTAGCTTTGCCACTTATTTCCAACTCGGCTGGGGTCTGTCTGGAATTGCAGCAAGGGCAGCTTTTGCATTTGCAAAGCTGAAGCTCTGCAGTGTTTGTGGGGTATCCTCCCAGCTCCTGGGCTCAGGCCAGCTTCTCAACTTCCCCATAGAGGGTCAGCAAGCGCAAGAGAGGGAAAGTACCTTGGTCGCTTTTCATCTCCCCCTCCAGCAACCGCTCACGTTTGGAGAGCTGGGGGGAGGGCATTGATTGAGTGCTGTTTTATGTTGCCTCCTATTGGACAGTCGGAAGAAAGAACGGATGAGCTCACACTGTTTAGAATTTAGACCCCTTATCTTGGCATTCCGGACACTCCGTACAGGCAGACCTGCGTGTCTTCGTGCTTTGTTAATTCCTTACGAGCCTGGGCGAGTAATCCGTCTCTGGACCAGGGTCTACTGTCCGTCCCATTGCCTAGCATGGTGTCATCTTGCCTTTAGGCTTTTATGTGCCCGGTGCCAGTTTGGGGAAATAGATTGCCTTTGGCCCTTTGATTAGAACCTGCGTTAACACCATTTTTACAGGAGTGAAAAATGATGTCCTTGGAAACCCTAGCCCTAGTGGAAGAGATGTTCATATTGTATGGTGATCTAGCAATATCGCTGAGATACATTCTATTATTTTGTAGGAGCTAGCGGAGATTGGACGTTTTTAAATGTACGTAAATATATCTTACATTGGTTATTGGCTTTTATCTGCAGGTGTAATAATAATAAGTTATTAAAGTTATATGCCGCCCGACTTCCAGCAACTCTGGGCAGTTTACAATTGTTAAAACATTTAAAAACAAAGGACAGTAGGAAAAAACCACAAAAGCAGCACAAGACAAAACGACAACAACGGCAAACAAACAAACCCAGAAAGGAAGAAAGGGGGATCAGTCATTACAGTATTTGGCATATAGTTGAGTTTATTATGCCACTTAGGTTATAGCTTATGGAATAAGGTTTCTTGGGTCAAGGGATAATTAACTTTAACTATATATTTGTGTTTCAATTTCCATGTGAAATATTGTGTGGTTGATCTTCTAACAGGGAGCAAATAATAAACAAACAAGCCTGTGAAATAAATAAAGCTATTATCACTTCCAGTCTCAGTGTTTGAAGGTTGATGTCTGGAAGGACTGGGAAGAGGAAGGGGTGGCACTGTGAAAGTGCTCTGTCTTAGCCCCTCGACTCCCTATTCCACATTGAAGATAAGAGGCTCAGAGGTCTTCAGGTAGACCAAGGAGAAACCATAACTTATATGTTTTATATTCTACAGACAAAGAAGCAGATACCACTTAAGGAGAAAAAAGTACTCATTCTTAAAAAAGAAAGAAAGCAAAAAGAAAGAAGTATTGGAGGAAAGCAACATCAAGGCTATGACCCTCTTGAGGAGGAGCATTTTTAGCCCATTAACAGCAATAAAGAAAAGTACATGCTTCGTAGTGAAATAAAGGGGATGTCAGATGAGCTGGCTAGAAACATCAGGCACTTGTGTGGCTTTCCCTTTTTCCTAGTCAATGGTACTTGTCTTATTAAAAGCCTTAGCCCAAGCTTTTTAGAAAGAGAAGCCAGTCTCCTAACTGTAAGGGAGATGCTCTTATTGCTAAGCAGCCAAGCCACAGAAGAGGCTAAAGGCAGCAACGTTTTCTATCCCCACCCCCGCTGCTGGGCACATCTGACTTCTGGGGCTATCCTTCCTCATTCGTGAGCGTATTTGTTGTACATGCACATGCTGATCTTCCTGTCTCTCTGTTTCTCCAGAGCACCGAGCATGGCATTTTGTAACATTTCTGCACGCAGATTTAAGGGGAACAATGGACACATATGCCCGTGTGGTGCCTGTGAATTGCAGAATGTGGGTTGTTTGCAGAATTCAGCCACACTGGGGAGCCTCAATAATGGCTGACTGCTGACATCAGAGGATGTTAAAGGCAGCTGATGACTCCGGTTTGGAATGAGGACCAGGTTTTGTTTAATTTTGTTTTTAAAAAGGCGGCAGGGGGAATAACAGAAAAGATCTTTTTTTTACTGTGGAAGGAGAGACAACCAAGATCTGGGGAACAGCAGGGGTGTGGGCTGGGGGAGAGGGCATCTGCTTAAAACTCTGAATAGTTGGAAACCTTTTCTGCAAGTTTTGGCCAAAAGAGATCCCCCCCTCCCTGGCAGCAAACCCAGTCCAGTCCATAGTTGCTCCTGAATAGATTAACCAGATTTCCATAATTAGAGTGCAAGGGGACAATGGGATTCTCTCCTGAGTAGCCCCCCCTCCTTCCTTTTGTCTTGGGCTTTAGATAATGGGCCAGCAGAGAGGGTGGGAAACTGACAGGCTATTTGGTCACTGGACAGTAATTTTCTCACACTGCCAAGGGAGCACATTGAAACATCTGTCTTCTCTGGGAATGCTCATTCACGTTCCATTTCAAATGCCTGACAACTTCTCTCTTCTCCCTCTCTCTCTCTCCCCCCTCCCCAATTTCTTTTCTTCTTTTCCTTTTTTTTAAAATGAAAGGTAAGAGATTGGCTTGGATATGTTGCCTTTTGTCCCTGGCATTCATCTACAATAAATATAGCTAGCTGTTTTTCCTTTCTTTGAGATATGACTCCCTTTCCTAAAATTCAGTATCATCTCTTCTTACCATGGAGACCCAGATACATGTCTTCATATTCTGACCTTCTAGCAAAGGCCCCTATCAGTAAATCTAAAATCAGTTCCAAATATTTGTGTTTCATCTAAAAGTATAGCTTTTAGAAGAATAACTCTTCCTGTCTTGGACCAGTGCAAATGATTCAGAATGTACCCTGAAGGGACCTTGCTCCAATGGTTAATAACTCTCATTGTTAAACATTGATATTTGAGTTCCTGCTTTAATTATTCCCTTTGTTACTTAAGTGCTTGTCCTAAATTTACTTTTTTTTCAGAGTCCTTTTCAAATGAAGTCCTGCTCAGTCCTGTGCATGTTGATATGGCATCCAGTGGGATGCAGTCCCTGATAATGTTCATAGGATTGGATTCTGCTTTAATATTCATTGCTGGCTGGGGAATTCTAGGAATTCAAGTCCATACATCTTAAAGTTGCCGGTTGAGAAACACTGCTTTAGGCTATTAAGTAATTTCCCTATTTAAAATAACATAAGCTCTAAGGGTACGATTTGCAGTCCCCAAAGCCTTAGCCATGGCCTCCAGAGCAGGGGCATTTGCAGTGCAGGGTTACAGAAGTCAAGATGGCAGCCTTGACTGTGCAACTGAAGCCCTGCCCCGTTTTTTGTGCATCACATGATGGATGTAAAAAAGGGGCGGGGTTTCAATCCTACCATCACAGCATCCGCTTTGACTTTTTTGACCCCCACCACAGGCAGCCCTGCTGTGGAGCCCTTCCAAAACTGTCATGTAATTGAAATAGAGCAAAAGGAAAAAAAATGGTAAAATACATAGTGACATAACTAGATTCACTGAAATATTGAATTTAATTGAAATCCATTTTTGTTTTGACCACACTCACATTTTTCATCCCAAAAAAGCGGCTCAGGAGCTTTGGAATTAAGGACTTAACTGGGTGGAATGTGCACAAGCAAGATTCAGACTGTTAGATGTCGTAATTTCTTCCTTAGTATTCTTAGTTTTGTAATTCCATTTTTCAAGATCTGGCATAGATGCTCTAGAGTTTATTTAGAAAAACTGGAGAGTCAGGCCTTAATCCATTTAAATTAAATTCTCATGATTGGTTCAGGTCTTATTGAAACCACCAAAAAGTTAAATGTAAAAATTGCATTACTTTCAATGGAACTGAGCATAATTAACTTTTTCTGGTTTAAGGCCTTTGTGTTGGGAATTAGAATTTTCCTGTGGAATCTTTTGCCGCTGAGAATGGAAATGTAGCTCATTTGCATTACTGTAAAACACCAAAGACTTTAGTAGTTGGCAATATACCAAGATAAATAAATAAAAACCAAAGTCAATTATTATTTTCCAAAACATTTACGCCATATCCTTCCACTGGAGACTATGTTCCTAGTTGATTTTTTAAAACAAGTCTTTTATGTACTGCTGTCTCTTGAAGTCTGAAAATTGAACATTATACAACAGAGTAAATCCAGAAAAATATTTGTGGGGTTACTTAAAACATATTACAATAGTTGCTCTTGTGAAAGTTAGGATGTATTTATTTATTAGATTCATATCCTGCCTTTCATTTAGTTCTGTGAGTGGTCAAGAAAACTCACGCATTGAATTTCCAGCAAACTAAAATCAAAGTCAAGAAAGTTAAAAAAAAAAAAAGCATAAAAGCGGTAGGATGTAGTTGTTAAAAATGAGCTTAGAAATGTATGGCTTGAAAAGGTATATGTGCTTGTCTGGTGCTGTTTTCTGAATGTTTGGATGGACATAAATATCAGTATCTCTCAGTTTGTCTACAGACTATTTATTCCATTTCACTATTTTAGAATTGTTTAATTTGAACTTTTCTTCATAATGTCCTATGGGAAGAAAGTAGCTGTGGCTTGTTAACAAATTGTTCAGGCAATACTTGGACACTGGCAGTCACAAAAGATCTGCTTTCTTCTTGCCCCCCCCCCCCCCCCCCGCTTTCAGTTATATTTATTTTCCTTTGGTATCTCTCCTGTTTTTCTCCATGATTTCCCCTCCTCCCCACATCATTTGGTAAAGTGCTGAGCTAATTGCTCTAAGAATCATCAGTTGTTTGACAGCCTAAGAGGAATAGGAAAAATATCATCTGCATAATTTACCTTTGTGTGCTCTGTGGCCTCAAAGCTTTAGGGTAAAATTCAGCTAGAGGCAGAGGTGGAGGAAGGAGGTTACAATCTCTAGACAGATCTCTAAGTGAAGTACAGTGCAGTTGTTTAACGATGGTAAAAGCAAAATAGCTCCCCAGTTAAACAATCATGTCTATATGAAGAAAACTGAAATATGAAGGACAGTCAGAAATGGAATTTTACCTGTGTCACTGTGGAAGCATAATTCAGTTTTGCAACTCAGAAAATATTCCTGATTTTAGAGTTCGTTCACTGTAAGCTCATGTATTAAAAAAAAAAAAAAAAGATTTTGGGGCTTTAGTTTAAACACACAAAATAAATTCCAACACTTATAGTTTCTCCTCTGAACAAGCATGATGATTTCAGTAAGATGCTGTGGCTGTGCCCAAATACTAATAAGTTCACTCTGAGACTAGAAAATTCAAATAATTAAAATTTACTGAACACAACTTGAAAGTGGGTGGCCGTGTAAATTGAATAAAGAAAATAAGAATAAATAAGCTTCAGATTGATAAAAAATCAGCATCAGGCTTTTTAATGATTGAATATATGTTTTAGAGATCAAATCCCTGAAATCTTGCCTGCCTGCCTGCCTGCCTGCCTGCCTGCCTGCCTGCCTGCCTTCCTTGTGCCCCTAGCCAACCTAGATTTCTGCAGCCCTGGCATGGTTTTTGGAAAAAGGCAGAGAAGGGAGCAGTTTCTTCTTTTTAATGCCAATTGCCCCACCTCATTCTTTGAATTCAGCAAAAGAAAGCTAGTGGACGCCTTGTTTCTGCCAAATAACACCCACCATGAAAGGAAGTGCCTTATGTTGGGTTCCCTTTGCTGATTTAAAACAACAACAACACATTTTTCCTGATACTCCTGAGACGCCTGTTTCTTTAATAATTTACCGCTGCTGTTAATGCAGTACAGAAGTCTCTGCTGCCATTTCAGCCAGTGACATCATTCTTCCCCCCAACAGATACCACACCCCACGTATAGCTTCGAACCGCGCGTGTCTAAAGGGAGGGTTTCCTGGGAGGTTTCTATTCTATTGTCTTCCTATTTCCAAAGCTCTCCCTGCGGAGTGCCTTCTTTTAATTCTCTCTCACCCACTTATTTATTTATTTATTTATTTATTTATTTATTTATTTATTTGGCGGGGATACGGATGGGACCCAGCAATGGTGGTATTTGGGAGCAAGAATACCCCTCTGTGGACTTTGCCTTCTTATGCCCTTTACTATAATAGTGAGTAAATGCAGGCAGGATGCTGAAGAAAGTCCAGTTAAACCTGCCATTTAAATCCTCTTGTGCAAGTTTGATATCCAAAGTGGAAGGACAAATGCCATATAAGTCAATTAAAGCATTAGGTAATCTAATTGTGCTGTGGTCACCAAGTGGCTTAAAGGCTGAATGGAGAGCGCTCTCCCCCGCCATCCCCCCACCCCGGCCTTCCCCTGAGGCCCTTGCAAATGAGGAGAGGAGGAGAAACCCTGCCAAGGGAAGGGGGAGCAAGAATACACACGCAGCCGTGGGCCAACAATAGACATGAAAGACCCAGCGCTGGAAAGCTAGGGTTGCGACCACAAAGCCACCCTAGAGGGTTGGGGCAGGTTATAAATATTACAAAATACCTCCATAAAGGAAGAGTTGCAGGAAAGGTGGTATCTGCCTGGATAATGTGGAAAGCGTTCAGGGCCTCGGCCCCTCACCCCAGCGCTCTGTTTTTCCACCCTCTGGAGCCTGGAAGGTTTTTGGAATTTGCTTAGCCCTTCAGCGAGGCTTCTGAAATGTCTTTGCTCATTAGGGCAGGAGGATGAGAAACCCACAGGGCTGGGGTGAAGAAGAGAGGGAGAGAGAGAGGGAAAGAAAAGAACGCCCAAACCAGCCCCGTGCAATTAAAGTTACTTAAGTCAGGACGAACGATGGGCTGCCAGCATTCCTCCAGCCCTGCCCTTGATCGTTTCATTGTGTGCATTCATCTGCCGACCTGGGATGGAGCAGCTGAGCCCAGAGGAGGAGGGAAGGGCCGGGGTGGGCTTCTTGGCGTCACTCTGCCAGTTTAGAAGAGCCCTGGCTGGCCTGCCTGCAGCCTTCCCCAACCCAGCAACTTCCAGATGCATTGGACTCTATCTCCCATTATCCCCAAATGATGGTGTACTAGATGATGAAATAGGAATCCAACCCGTCTAGGGGCTGTTGGCTTAAGAAAAGGCTGTCCAGTGTAAAAGGCAGGATAAAAAGCAGCTCCTTTAGGTAGGGACAATACTGTTAAGTAGGCCAGGTCACCTCTATTTTTCTGATAATTTAGGGTAGGCATGCATGCTTCAGGAAATGCATGCATGCGTCTACATTCTTACACCCACCTCTACCCATAAAGGAGGGAAGAGAGTAAAGAGGGATGTAGGAATGGTGCTCCTTTCATGCTGATAGACCTTGATCCGTGTTTGGATTACTTCCTGATGGAATTACTGCCATGCTTTATACACGGGCTCTCCTTGGGATCAGTTCAGGAACTGCTCTGTGTGCCTGCTGCTGCCTGAGGCTAATTCTGAAACAGCCTGGCCTCTTTCATCACGTGTCTAGGCTCAGTTCAGGATGCTGAGTTTTACTTTAAAAACATATAATAATTTGACCTTTCAATATCCAAACGGCACCAGCTTCCATATCAACCCCCCATTGTTTAAATGTCCCTCCAAACTCATTTTTCTTGTTGCGTGCATGTGTTTTCTATCAGACACACAACAGTAGTTTAGAAAGAAGAGGGCTTTCTTAGCAGTGGGAAACTAGTTACAAGTGCCCTCCCCTAGCGTTTTGCCTGGGGCCAATGCTACTCTTATTTACAACATTTTAATTTACTCAAACATTTGGTAGTTGCTGTGATTTTAATAGGCAAATGAGGTGTTATCCTTTTGCTTCCCTTGCTAGCCTTGTACTGCACCATCAAGCACATTTTGGTCCTTCAGATGTTCCTGAATTATCCCTCCCAGAGCCCTGGCCGGCACTGTCAATGGCAGGGATGTTGGAAGTTGGAGTTCAGCAAAATCCAAAGGGCTTAAAGCTGCCCTCTAGATACCTGAAGTGGTGCAGCCCCCTGGATCTTGATATGGTGGAAAGGGATACAGAAAGTTTAAACTGAAATAGATACATGGTTGAGGATTTATAAATTCTGCTCTATTCTTGTTAGAAAATATTGTCTCTACATTAATGATTGTAAATCATGATTGATAAGCTATGGCTTTATGATTGTGAACCCTCTGAATTAATGACAAATCCTTGCAAGAGAAAAGGTGTCAGGTATCTTTAGATCACGCTGTCTATATATAGATCTTTAAAGCAAGAGTCCTAGCTTGCAAGCTATTAGGGGTTGGCAACATCTTCAGATACCAGGTGCCATCATCTGATCCTGTGCATGGCATAGGTACCAAAATTATTTCTTAAAATGTAAAATCTTATGAGATTTTGGCAATCTTACACACACACACCCTTATTCTTATGATATCTGGTCTTCTTGTCCTATTTATTGGATTGTTAAGTTCAAGTTGGGATTCCATTGATGTCATCTGAGGTGGCCTTAAAATACGATTTGTATCGTTAGGCTAAAAAGCAAGAATAGTTTTTTTAAAAAAGCTCTCTGAGTTCATGATTGGATGGCGTATAAATTTAATACATTATTGTTGGTCGCACAGTCAGCCAAATGTTTAGACTGGATGTGGCATTTTTATCCACCTATCGAGTCCTTCCCAAGGACCTGGGATAGGCAGATGTTGTTTGATGCCATTAAAGGTATCGTTGCAGGATATAAGCAATTCCAAGTAAAGTCGCCTTTTGCAATTGACTGGTGGTAATTTTGTCAATGCCGATGGTCTTCAAGTGGTACTCCAGATGTTTTGGGATTGCACCTGAGGCACCTATTGCTATTGGTACTATCTTTGCTTTCTTTTGCCACAGTCGTTCTACTTCTATTTGCAGGTCTTTGTATTTTGTGATTTTCTCCAGTTCTTTCTCTTCTCTTCTGCTATCTCCTCTCTTCATGGGAGAACTTCTGAGTGGGGTACCTGTTGGCAATAGGGAGAGCCAGAACCCTCTCTGAAACCCTGCCCCATGGAGTCGGTCATCAGATAATGGAGGCAAAGAGGTCATCCCTTCTTTCATTGCCAAGTAACAAGGTCAATTCTGTTGAGCACAGGGAGGCACAGAGCCACCTGGATGGTTGGAGGGAGGGAAGGTGTCTTTTCCTTTATTGCAATATCACTGACTCTGATGGATGGCATTCAAAACAGGATTTTCCCTCAGCCTTCGAGGGACCAGCCTAATGGGTCAATTCTACTCCACAGGCTGGAACTCTCCAAAAATCTGAGGTATTTGGAATAATGTGCACAGTTTGGGTTGTTGCATACCAGAGGAGACCATAGAGCTAGAAACATCAGAAAAAGACAAGCAAATTATCAATATTATATATAGATGTAAACTAAACTATAGATTGCATAGTAGATTACATACTATAGAAGGCTTTAGCCTTACTAAAGGCTGCTCCATTTAATAGTTCTGGAGGGCTGAAGGCCACACAATGGGTAGATCCAACACTGGTGGGTGAGATAAAGTCTGTGGCAGAATTTTGGAGATTTCTTAATTTTCTAATTATGAGATTTTCTGGCTTACACTACTATTTGGATGTTTCCTACTTCAAAATGTCCAAAAAAAAAAAAAATCATGCTACTGGTTTTTTAAGCAACCAGGACCTCTTAGGGCTAAAAAAGGGGAATTCTGGGCTGCATTCAGTCCAGAGGCAATAAATTGTCCACTCTTGTACTAAAATACAGAAATGACTATAGATAATACAATATAGTTTAAGAAAACTCTTAACTCTCTTGCTAAAATCTTATTAACAATATTAAGAATATCAAACTAATATGGAACAACCAGATTACATGCCCTAATCATATCTGTTAATGTGGCTTCAAATTTATTAAAGAAAGAAAGGCAGTTAAGCAACTCTTTACCTAATGGTAAAAGTAAATGATTGAAGTTGAACTCTGTTCCTGGGGATTGTAGGATTTCTGTATTTTTTCCAGGCAATTATACAGATGTGATTTGTCATTGCGTTCTTCCGGTATGCTTTTTCGACATTGTCTAGTCTCCAGCCCTAGTGTTTCCAGCAGCCACTGATCCAGGTATTATGTTCAGTTGTGTTTTGCTGTCTAAGATCAGCTAAGGTTGACCAGGTGCTGCCACACTGCGGGGCTGATCCAGCGGTAGAACTGACCTCAGGCCTTCACATAGGAAGCTCAGAGTACACTCTTGGTCAAGACACTCCCAGCTTATTCATGTTTTATTTATCCAATTTATTCTACTTTGCATGGTTGTTGTGAAAATACATACAAATGTCTCTGTATTTTGTGCAGTAATAATAGGAGGTAATTCTCAAATGAGCCCCCCAGGCCTTTTTCAGAGTGGCATTTCCTTTTAGGTCTAAAGCTAATTCGTGTCCCTTTGTTCTTTCCTTCTAGCTCTGTCAAAGATGCACTGGACACCAGAGCATGCTCAGCCCCTGAATCAGTGGCCCGAGCAGCACCTTGATGTCTCCTCCACCACCTCCTCACCTGCCCACAAATCTGATCTCTACCATAGCAGTCGGCAGCGCTTCAACTATGCCTGGGCCAATGATGACATCTCTGCTCTGACTGCTTCCAACCTGCTGAAGAGGTATGCGGAGAAGTACTCAGGAGTCCTGGACTCCCCTTATGACCGGCCATCAGCACTCAACACCTATGGGGAAGGTGCCTTTGGACCCCTCAATGGACAGAAGGGGGAGGTGGAGCCTTGGTCAATGGCCCACAGCTCCGAAGGAGTTTACCCTCTGACCCCAATGCATGATGGATTGTCCAGCTCCAAGGGGATTGTTCCTCCTCCTGTCACACCGGGTAACAGTCTTGGTACTTCCCCTGTGGTCTCCACTAACCTGTCTGACTCAATTTATTCCAGTAACACTTGTGGGGGACCCACCACATCTGGCAGCCTCGGGGCATCTCAGGAGTATCCTTCGGGCTACAGTGGAGCCTACCTGCCCTCAGGCTATTGCAGTCAGCCCACTTCAGCACTTCCCCCTCCGCACCCATCAACCCACCTGCATAGCTCTGGCCTCTTGCAGCCCAGCCATCCTTCTACCACCCTTGTCCCTGGATACACTTCTTCTGGACCCATGTACAATTACGCTTCGGGTAGCTACCCAGCCCAGCCCAGTTATGGTGCCATCCACCCTCCCCATCCTTCAGCCTCATATTTACCCTCAGGCATTGCTGCCCCCACACCCATTCCCCCTTCCTCTCGCCCCCCTGTGGTCCCTGGTTACAGCTACCAGAGTCCTCTCTCTGTAGCACCCTTGAGTGGTGAATCAGGGAGCTCTTTGAAAAGAAAGGCCTTTGATATTGCTGGTGGGGAGGACGATGGCGAAGGCAGGTATCGCAAATACAGCTATGAGCAACCAAAGTCCCCATATCAGATGTCCGACAGTGGTGAATGTAGAGGGAATGGGTTCAACCGGAGCTCAGAGGTGCCTTTCAAAGGTGGGAAAAGGCCAAGTGGAGCAGGAGTGGTGGCAACCACAGTGGCTTCTGAGGAGCCCATTGGGAAGTTCAACAACCAGGCTATGAAAGGATTGGTCTCCCCAGCTTACAGTGTTAGTGAAGCCCCACTGAGAGCTAGTGAGAGCTTTGAGAAGTTCACTCCTCCAGCTGCCAATGGGGAGCATGAGGGAGATGCCTTTGCTCTAAGGATGCAGCCCAAACCACCAGCATTCAGTAGTGACAACAGCAGCCAGCCCGTAGAAGAGCAGCTGAAAACCGTGGACCCTTTCATTCTGGAATTGGTGAACAATAAGGTAATTGACTGTGGCCCTCCAGTCCAGTGGACGGACATCGCAGGGCAAGTCTCTGTCAAAGCTGCCATTGAGGAAGAGCTTGTGTGGCCCATCCTGAGGCCTGGTGCATACACTGGTGCAAGCCAACCACCCAGAACCATCCTGCTCTTTGGGCCTCGTGGCGTAGGGAAGACCCTGCTGAGCAGGTGTATTTCTACCCAGCTGGGATCCACCCTGTTGAAGCTCAGTGGGACAGCCTTGGTCTCCAAGTGGAAGGCTGAAGCTGAGAAAATCCTGCAGACCACCTTCTTTATGTCCAACTGTCGGCAGCCTGCTGTTATTCTCCTCACCGACGTAGAATCTCTCTTGGAGGACACTGCCATCTTGAAGTCCCAGTTGCTCACCTACCTGGACAAGCTTGCTACCTCAGGTGAGCAAAATGTGGTTGTCATAGCAACCACCACCAGGCCTGGTAACCTGGATGAAGCCACCCAAAGAAGGTTTGCCAAACGATTCTACATCTCCCCACCCGACAACATCGCTAGGCGGCAGATTCTGCACCATGCTTTAGCTCAGCAAAACTACTGTCTCAGTGAGAGGGAGATGGCCTCCATTGTCCAACTTACTGAAAGCTACTCGGGCAGTGAGCTCCTGCAACTCTGTCAGCAGGCAGGGACCAACAAACTGCATAGCCTGCCAGGCCAACTTCAACCCACCTCCTACAAGGATTTTGAAAGTGTTTTCTGCAAGATCCACCCTGCTGTCTCTCAGAAGGAGTTGGACTTGTATGTGGAATGGGATAAAATGTATGGGTCTCACAATTAGTGGGGAAGGGCCTGTTCCTCTTTCCAGATAATCTTTAGTCTGTTTGAGAGGAAGCCACTGGAAGCATTGAATTCTCCCTGTTTGCTCTTAAAAGCCTTGGGGCGCTGCAGGTTCCAGTTTCCGAGAGGTCTCATACCTCTCTTCCTGTGAAAATGGGGGAAAGGGTGAGAAGTCGTTTTCATCTCTTAAAAAAAAAAAAAAAAGCCACACCAATTGGATGCAAGACCTCCCCTAGACTGACTGACATGCAACTTGTTTTTTAAAAAAATGTCTGAAAGTTTGACTGTGTGGTGGTTGTCAGGTCTCTATGTTAATGAAAAGTAGTTGCTCAATGAACTCAGGATAACCTATTTATTATTAATCTGTTTTTCTAGTCAACCCTTTCCAGGCCAGCATTGTAAAATATTCCACAAGGTATTACCCTCTTCCCAGCTCCTTTTTAATGCTGCACGTCTCAAATGCTTCTGTTTGGCTCTTCACACTTCTGTAGCAGCCTCTCGCCATCTTTTTACCCTGGAGGAACCCTTGAAATAATGTTCAGGTCTCAGGGAAACCCTGCATAAAAATAGCAAAAAGTACAAAAACTTCACAATACAATTCACTTCTAACCTACACTGCCTGGCACGCAAAGTTCAAAAGAACAGTATTTAATTTTTTTCAAGCATGGTCTCTGGCAGGACCCCAGAAAGACTGTTCTGTAGGTATCAACCTATGGATCATTTACTTGTTATATCAAAACTAGGCTCATTTTCAGAGGCATATCTTACCATATAGCAGATGGCATCAGTAGGTTTTGAGGGAAGGGGGTTGGGATTTTTTAAAATGTAGATTGTTTAATAAACTAGGCTCTTTTTTATTTTTGTAATGTATGTAGTAGTGGTTTTTTTTTCTTTTTTTAACTACTCAGGAAAAAATAATTTACCTCAAAAGAAAAGAATGTTTGCATTTTTTTTAACTCAAGGAAAATAAAAATGATTTGGAGGGATTACAAATGTGCTTTATAAGGCACATAGGAGAAAAAAGCAAGAATAAACTTGAAGTTGTTACAAAGATGAAAGTTGAATGTATTTCAGGGGCGTTTCACAATATATAATGCCATAACTTTTTGTTTAAAGAAAGCATTTTTGCCATAGCATTTAGGTGGAATAATGTGTCTTCAAAGAATAACAAGTATTAGTGTTGTAGTTTCAAAGCCATGGCTAGTACCACTTTTTAAAGGAATATTTCCATTACATTTCCAAATTCCAAATGGGCAAGTCATGCTTCCTTTTCTTATGCTTTTTGTAGGATTTCTTACAGTAAGACTTCAGTAATCAAGAAAAATATCAACTTGAGCTTCCCAAAGTATTCTGAGGCAAACTTGGACCTGTGGTCCCTGTCAAGTTATCCCAAGAACTGTTGCATCTTCCCCTGCTTGGATGTCCTCAAAATGCCTGGGTTGAAACTGCCAGAATTCCCCAGCCAACATGGCCACTTCTGAGGATTGTAGGAGCCAGATTGGGGAAAGCTGGCCTATAGTATTCAGTGAGTGTCTGCATGTGGAGAAGAAAGTTTGCAGATGAATAATGGGGCCCATCCTTTTAGGCTCTTCATTGGAGGTAGAGAAACTTGTACTGCCTTCATCTGTACTCCAGAGTCATAGGTGTAGAGGAGGACACACCAGGAGAGGCTTTGGATCCACCAAAATCCAAAAACCGTCCTATTGCTCTTATCCATCCCAGAGCAGGGGAGAAGTACATCAGCCGTGGAGCTGGAATGTTTATTTCCAACCATCCTGACACTGTTTGGTTTTTCTGCCTGTTTGCTTTCTTGTCCCCTGACCTGGGAGTCAACTGAACACAACTCACAGGTAAATCTGTGTAGGTTTGTACTGCTACTCTCTATTCTGTTACATTTGCAGATGTGTGTATGGGTGAAGGGAGGGCATGTCTGGTAGACTTTTCTGTAAATCAATGGTGTTACTCTCTGTGTAAGCATACAGCAAATCCTGCATTTATGAAAATATGGTTGAAAACAGAATCTTGTGCACTTAGGGGAGACCTGTACCCTCTCAAGCTGGAGATATGGCTAATATACATGGCAGGAGGCTCTCATCTTCCTGTTTTGCATTGTCTTTTTTATGTTATGGTATGTTGACATACTGAACAGTTCAGATAGAATGGTATGTTTCTCAGCCTCAGCACCTTTAAGATGTGTGGACTTCAACTCCCAGAATTCTCCACCCAGCATGCTGGCTAGGGAATTCTGGGAGTTGAAGTCCACACAACTTAAAGATGCTGAGGTTAAGAAACACTGAGATAGAACCTACCAGCTGAATGTGTAAATCCCAAATTGGGCATAATATAAGGCCTCAGTGTGTATACATAGAGGTTTAAGTCATCTTTTGCCTCCCTCTCCCCCAAAAAACTTTCAAACCCCAAGATTAATTTTGGAGAAAAGATTGACAATTCTTCTGTCTGAACATTCCCATTTTGTAAAGGTTTACAAAAACACTTCTCAGAATATGGACAGAGATTAATGAAAGATAAACTCCCAAATATTTAACTTGCTGTAATTGACAGGGACCATCTGACTATATGAGATAATAAATTAAATTACATCTACCATATAAAGAGCTTCATTTGTATATTGATAGTGCAGTAGGTCAAACGTAAGTTCTCAGTTCAGGAGCAGTCTGAATTTGTGTAGCTCCCAGACCCTTTCTATGACCCCCAGAATTCTGCCTCCTCCTCAAGACTGCCTCGCCAAAATGTGATGGCGAACCAGCAATTGGTTTTCCTTTTCCACAAATAAGGAGTAAAAATATGGTAAAGGTGTTAATTGGGAGAACCCAAACCCTCCAAAAGGCAGAAGGTTCACTTCTTCAGAGATATACTTGTTTTGCCAAAGTCCTGGTTTATAAACCACAATGCCTTAGAGCAGAACCAAACATTGTGGCTTAGTGCAAATTCTGATCCCAGCCAGTGTCTTGTCTGGAGTACAACAATTAATATCAAATCTACTCAAATGTAGCTAAATCTGGATCCAACCCAAATCCATGTGGACAGGACCAGAGAAATGTATTTGGAGAAGAAATGTTAGGGGGATAGATGACATCTTTAGATAGGTACTTTTGAGATATTTCCATGTTCTATAGTTACAAGAATATTTCAATAAGGTCAATGTAATTTGCATGAAAAGCACAGCAGTAAAGTATGAGACAGAACAAGCACTCACATTTGCATTCAGCACTCAGTGACACCCCCTTTGCAATGTCATACTGGTGACTTCACGCGTCTTCATTATTGCTGCAAATTAATTAGCCAAAGTAAATAATAACCCTGCGTAGTTTAGAAAGGAAGCCAGAATTTCTGTTTACATCTCCAAAGATAATCTTTTCTTTAATCAAGTGGACTTTGCAAGTCCAGTCATAAGATTAGGAATCTAGACTATATAAGGACTCTGGATTCTATTAGCTGCTTAAGGATCACAAGTGAAATGGTGCAAATGGCAACATTTTTAGCGATGCAAAGCAAAGATGTTCTACATGATTCCATTTCGGACTTTTTTTCTGTCCATTTTGAGATGAAAAGAAACTTTGTAGAGTTAAAAAGCTGGCTGAAAGTTGTAAACCCTACTTCGCTGTGGCTCAAGCAGTCAATTCTCATTTACCTTTCTGTTAAACCAAAGCACTTAATATCAGAGAAAGAGAGCTGATCCAGAAGACTCCAACACAATCCTTAGGCATGGATTTAATGGGTGCCTTTGGATGAGTCACAATTTCCCAACCTCAGTTTCCCCATTTTAAAATGGAGACTTGTCTCTCACAGGCTTTAAGAGGATTTCATTAGGCACTTTGCATACAAGAAGTACTATATTTAAAAAGATTAACCTATATTCCTCTTCACCCATTGATCACTGTATGGAACCACTTAATTAAAGACCTCTTTATGGGTTGACTTAAGAGTTGATTCATACCCTTCTATCTATGTCAGCCCTTGATACTATGTAACTGGACAGTGTAACCATCTGCTTCGAAAATATTGCATTTGGAAGAATTTGCGTAACAAGGTAGTATTCAGTCATTGCTGGCTCTTTCACAGATATAAATAATTTAATATTAGACATATTGCATAGGGAACCAATACAATTTGCTACAAGTACCCTTCCCTCAATTGCTTTACCATCTGTAGGGCAAAAACACCAAGCTTTATCAGTCTTCCTATGTGGTGAAACAGCTAGATGACTGAAGAGTTGTTTCAGGAGACCAAACAGCAGAAAAAGTCAGGGTTAAGTGTCCAGTCTTCCCATTTGCTTTTTCTTTCCAATGTTTAGCCTCTCATGACTCCTTCCTGTGAAAACCAAAAATGTGGAGAAGGAAGAGGATCACAGAAGTGATCCTTGGTCCTTTTATTAGGTGAACATCTTTCATTAGGTCTGTGTGCATTAATGGTCTACTGTATAGTCATTTAGTGTGCAAATCTAAATCTGTAAAACCCACAAAGAGAATTCCTTGTGATAAATTTAGGACAATCAAGCCATGGCACACATTCTGGTTTAATTTGATATTTTAACAAATATCTTCACTGCGTCTGTGGGTCTTGTTGGTTCATAGCCAACTTTTGCCCTACTTAACACCTTAAAGAAATCAATTACTGTCAATGTTAAAACCAGCCATAAGTTAAACAGTGATGGGAGATGGTTGAATTTCTCAGTAAGAAAATTCCATTTGATCAGTTAGCACTTTATTTTGGAATTAATGGAACATTATTGTAACTGAGTTTTTTTTTCTTATTTGTTTATATTTATATTTTCCTGCCATTATTATTTCTTTGTGAAACTATCTCTGTTTTGTATACTCTGTCTCTTTTGTTCATTCTAATGTCTGTTAATTTTTTTCCCTTCTTACTTGCTCCTACTTTTTGTTGTATTCTCAAGAACACTTAGCAATTTATAAATCATTGTAATCCTAGTGATTGATAAACACTTGTAGGGAATTTTCTGGGGTTTTTTTTCCTAACTGAAGAAGCAACCTGGAATGTTGTACAGTACTTCCCAAAATCAGAGGCCAGCTGTATATTCACTTGGCGGTCATTCTTCCTGACATCTTTTAATGCAAGGGTGGAAAGAACTCATAAGAGGAGCTGCTCTTCCTTCTGTCTGATTCTGCCCTACCCAGACTCTGCAACTACTTCCACAAGCTGAAACATATGACTGGAATGGAAAAAAACCCCTGCAAGTAAACTGGAGGAAATAGCTGGAATGGAAGGTTTTTAGGGAATAACAAACTGGAGGAAGACTAAGTACTTCTTTCCTACAGATTCCTGCTATCTCCACAGGATATTAGGTATTTGCCTCCTTGTTTTTTATTCTGTTGAAAGATCACTGACTTCTGAATTACTAGGAAGGGGCTTTCCATGCTTTGGTTGAGGGGTTGTTTTTACTATCTGCTTTTCCTAAGCTTAGATATTCCTCATCCCTCAGTACAGACTTCTCTTTTTCCTCCTGCAGAGAAATGGGGAGATATTTCAGCCTAGACCTCTCCACGTTTATCATGGCCAAATTGTTTCCTCCCCGTGTGGACCATACCAAATTCTCCTTTCTTCTCTGGCTATTTTCCTTGGTTTCTCTGTCCTCCTTTAGCCACTCATTATGTAAGCTTGTGGTTTTTCCCTGTTCCCAGTCTTTTTTGCTTCTCCTGTCTGGGATGACCACTTGTACGCGTGATATCAGCTGTTTTTCAGAAAGTTTAATAGGAGCTGAAGGGTAAGGGGAAAACTTGTCAAGATCTCAGCATTGGAAAGGGCAGGTTGAGTTTTCTCCTGCATTTCATTTTCCTGATGATGATCTTTTCCTTCCTCTTGGCTGGCCTGGGAGCAAACAACAATAAAAATGTATCATCTGAGATCAGAAATTAAACTAGCACTTTCTTGAGGCTTGAACGGAAGCTTCCAACAAAGCAGTATTCATCTCATATGCAACCATGCTTGTATTCCCCAAGACACAAATAAACAACAGGAAAGACTCACATACATACAGGTCCAGATCTAGTCTGGAGGTGAAGGTCCTCCCAATGTAACACTTTCCAAGACTTGCAGTGTTACCATGGAACATTGTGATGGAACAATACAATTCTTTGTTTCAGTTATGTCAGGAACAATTGCCAATTCATTCCATATTACAAAATTCAGTAACTTTTCTCAGCTAAAGTTTGCTACAATTTATCTTTTCTCTTTTACAACACCAAATGTAGTACATGGTATGGTACATTTTTCTGAAAATGACAACATTTTCTTCAAGGTTGTGTGTTTGGAGATGAAACAGGAAAGTCTTTTCCTGATCACATCAATAAATCAAAATTAGCCTGCTTTTAGTTGCTGATGCATACTGGGTTTCCCTTTTTTTCATGCTAGATAAATCTGTTTCAAAATAAATCATTGCAAATACAGGAACATTTAGGGAACCATGCAACTGTACATTTGAGCACTGAATTCAGATTTCTTTGCACAGAATGCAGCTTGTGTAAATAGCGTGTGGATCCATTATAGAGTGTTCTCTAGAAGTCGGTCACGTAATTTCTGCTAGAAATATAATGTGTGACAGTGATTCTGTTCTGACTCAAGGACTACTTAGGCACCAAAGATTTAAAGACCTCCTTGACCTTTGACTGTCCAGTGTGAGGATATTCATTCACAGGCATCCTCCTCTTGAAGACGTTTTGTGGTGGTATATTGTAATGTGATAGGATGCAGTAGGGAGTCTTTTCACAAGGCGCATCACACATTGTACCCTCATAAAAGTGTTGTGTTATTCTTTTTGCCAATAAATTAACTCTAAGATGAGAATTGGTATAAGGTGAGCCAGTTCATATAAGGTTCATTGGGGCTGCACCTGGTCTGGCCCTAGCTATTGGCTGGAGTGCTGCGTGTATACCTGGGGGCATGGATCAAGGAAGACTGAAGGAGGCTGGCTCATAACTGGCATGCATTGGTTAGCTCTCCAGATTATTTTCTTTAGAAATAAAACCGAATCCCAATGCTTTTCTTCTGTTTCCTTAAGAAACTTGGGAAAAAAGGCAAGGTATGGGATTAGGTTACCCAGGAGAGTAACGCTGATCTGGTCTGCTTCATTGGCATGAGCAAGGAAAAATCATTTTTGTTTTTTGCCTTTTCTGAGGTAAAGCAGGAGACCATTAATGGTAGAGGTTTTTTGGAAGGACAACTTTTGTGATTCTGAGACTAGGAAATGAATTTGTAGGAATTAACTGAAAAGAAAAGTATTTGGAGAGGTTGGTGTTGGAAGTTTAGGATTCACTTCCGATGGATATTCAGCTTTTGGTCTTGGAGATGTTACCTTTCTGTTGATCTTGCTGGTTTGCCTTCTAGGAAAATAAACACTGGGTTTCAAATGTGCAAATAAATCAAAGGCCTAGTATGGAGTTTGGAATTCAAACCCCAGGTTTGAGTTCACACCTAATTTTTAGTTTTAGGCCAATTATTCATCTATATGTAATCCTTTACTCAGTCAATGACAATAGCCAACTACACATCTTCAGGGACTTTACACAAACAGCATCCTTTCCTAATTGTTTGTTCCCAGTACACTGAGATATGAAGTTTAGTCTTTCTTTAGTTGCCCCCATTGATACAAGAGGCTTCCATGCACCAGTCTAAAATTAGAGCCAGTGGAACTGGAACAAATGTAGGTGTTGTAGTGGTGATTCATCAGATGGAGGGGGCTTACTCCCATTTGGGGGGAAACATTTGCTGTGTATTTTTGCATGTGTTCATGAGGAAGAAGAAAAATATTATGCTGCTTCCATTTTTACCCCAATATATGTGTTTGATGAAACATTTGTTTCCCCTGTGCTGCAGTTATCATTAATAACATTGGTTCTATTTATCTAAACTCCTAGTCCAGGGGGATGGAGTTGCTGAAAGCTGGAGGGCGCCTATGCAGACTCCAGTGGCAATAGCTCTTTGCTCGTTGCGGCTAAATACTTTTAATGATCCTACAATCTCTGTGTGTGTGTGTGTGTTTGCGCACACATGTACATGTACATGCGTGCATATGTGTGGCTGCAATTTACCACACATTCTAAACCTAACAGCTCCCTTAGCTTTAGACAGCTATGGCAATCTGTCAGGGCACACAGTGAAACTGATTCATGCTTGTTGATCAGTGTCTGGATTTAAAGGTTAGCCTTTGAAAACACTAATTTCAGTATCTTGAAGACGTGTGTCTTTCTCATTTTCATTTCATCCCCTTTCCTTTCTTACACCCACAGATAAAAGTTTGCCAGGTTTATCAAGCCACTTCTTTTAAAGCAGCATGAATCTGGGAAACAGTTTGCAAACTGTGGTTCAGTCATGAATGTTAAGCCTGCTATCAAAAGATGCCCCTTTGAATGTACACTTTTGTATGTCTGGTAGAGAGCACAAAACATCAAAAAGGCACAATGCAACCCATGTCCACTCTGTGGGATCAGGGTTCCTGATCTCACAGAGCATTCCCTGAGCAAATTGCAGGGGTTTCATCGGTCCACTTCCTTTGGCACATCTTATGCCTTCTGGCGAATCGCCTTCTGTGAGAGATGGTGGCAATGGGGTCTGTAGCAGGAAAGCCACTTTTTTTTCCTACCATCAGGAGCCTTTTGAATAGAATTCTGCTCAGGGGATCCAACTCAGCATATTAGGTTCATGCATGGAGACTCTATTAGTTAATTCTGCTAGATTATACTTGTCTTTAATCTTTAAGTATCTTAGCCTTTTAAGATACATCTTTTTTCTTCCAATAGACCACTGGATTTCCAAATGCTTGGGAGGAACTCCAGAGACTTTAAAACAACTGATCTTCTATTAAAATCAAAGCTCAGGCTTTGCTATAATATCAAAGATAGCTTGTCCACCCCTTTCCATGTTCCTTGGCAATGCCCAGCTACAGAGCCGCATCTTTAGATTGTGTTTTTCGTTCATGTGGGGCAGTAAGAAAGCCCAACGGGACTGGGCAGAATTCTGTGTGAATTAACCACATGGTCTTAGAACATGGATTCTCGGCAATCCAGAAGGGTCCCCCATCAGACGCATCACTAGAAAAAGAATCTGCTGTCAATAACCTATAAAAGCCATCGCAGGAGATGAGGGAAGCCCATAGTTAGTAAATCATGCTAAGTGGCCAGGCAGGCGTCAAAATGCAACTTACAATGGAATTCGTGACCTGGGATATATGAAGTTCTATAGTGTGGGTAAAGTTGGTTCAGATTTTATAAAAGGAACTGGTCATAGCAGCAGGCACAGTCTCTTCATGTCATTTTAGTGCCTTCACTGCAAACTTATCTCATAGGTAGCAATGCGATATACCTCAGGAAGATTTTTTTTTTTTTTTTTTTTGGTTTCCTCCAAAAAGTGGTACTGGAATTTTGAAGAATTTTTTTTTTAATCGTCTTTGACTTTGTACATCCTCTGTAACCATTTCTACCTCATTTTGCAACATATTGTACATGAAAGTATTTAATTCATGTCTTATTAATGTCTGAAAAGAAATGCGTTTGAACTGTAATGGTCTACCTCAGAAAATACTGTATTTTAAAAAGAAAAGTATTTCACAGTATTAAAGAGATTACAAGGAATGAAAAGGTGTTGATTATTTTTGTTTTTAATTAAAATCAATCTGTGGACCATTGTCTTCTCAATAATAGAACTGAGAAATGTAAGAGGAGATTTTGACATTTTCTTGCATGAACAAGTACATCAAAACAATCTGAATATATAACAGCAGCTGTGAGTAAACGAGTTTTGTATACTGCCCATTTATTTTGTTATAGTTTAGAATTTTCTTTAGGAACTTTTTTTCTTTCATTATATGAACATATATAAGATGCACATAGATACAGTGGTACCTCGGGATACGAGCTTAATCCGTTCTGTGACTCTGGACGTATCCCGAGTTGGTCGCAACCCGAGGCAATTTTCTCTTCAGAGCCTTACTCCCACCAAGCCTGCTCTACATTTTCTTTGGAGCCATGCTAACACACACACCAAAAACCTTCGCAAAACACTGCAAAACACACCACAAGCCTCACCGAACGTCTCCTTGCTACCGCGACCTCGCCCACAGGAAGCCGCGACCGCGTGGCAGCAGGGAAAATGGCCGCGGATCCGGTTCGTTAGTAGAGGCGTTCGTATCCTGAGGTAAATTTTCCCTGCCGAAGCTGGCCGTAACCCAAAATGTTCGTTAGTAGAGGCGTTCGTATCCCGAGGTACCACTGTACTAATGTACTCAATGGTAAAGCTTTTAAAAAGCCAATAAAACATAGAGTAGATTTGAAATACTGATGAAGCAATAGGTGATGCACATTGTCAAGGTTAACTGGTGGGGTTCATACAACATCCTAAGATATAAACCATGATTTATAAATCCCAACAGCTGGATTGGCACAACATCTAGAGCCAAATTGAACAAGCCATATTATTGGTCAATGAGATATGAACCCAACCAAGTTTGCCAAGTTCCACATAATGTAAAAGCACAATGTTCACAGATGAAAGACTTAAAGGAAGATTCATGGATCATGTGGAATCCAAGGCCCACTGCCTCAGAAGTCAGTCACACCAGGTTATAAGGGACTTCATCTCTAGTAAGAATGCTCTATTTTTCCATCTTCAACCGTACTATGGATCCCTTGCCAAAGCCTTGATGCTAAATAACAACACTTTGTAACATTGCAGGTTTTATAAAAGACCTTATCAGGGAGCAGAAAATCAACATAGAAGCTGTCTGATTGTCCAAGAATTGCTGCTACAAGGGGAACAATCAGTGGTATAAAACCTGCAACGTGAAAGAATGGGTGTTATTGATCCTACCTTTTGTGTGCCGCAGGGGCAGAGGATGGGCCTTGGGGTGCTTGGGAGACCTACTCTGTCACTGCGCTGAAAGAACAGCGTTATAAAAGCCTGGTGGTAGTTTGAGTAAGTCAGGGAGTAAATATAGGAGCCATGCCTCTTCGAGCAATTGGCTTTGGTAACAGAAAAACTGGGCAGTCGGTTCAAATTATACTGCAGCTCAATTCTGAGTAATTGTTGGGCAGATCAAGTTCTTAGCCTGAGACCAGCCAACGTCTGAGAAAGGCCGCATGAAAGGAGTTTCTGCTTAAGGGACTTCTTCCAAGTGGGCTGGAAACTATCACTTAAAATGATGTTGAACAGCCCTAGTAAGAATGTTAACCCTACTCTATGTTTTATTCTTCTAAATGGATACACATCTAAGTAGAAATTACCATTACCAGAGAAATTTGCCAAAGTTATCTGCCCTTCAGATCTAATTATTCACTATAGTTACATAGCTGTATATTGACGTAGCTCAGAGAATGGAAAAGGTATCTTAAAAGAGACGGAGGGGTCTTCAGTCCAGCCAGCTGGCAGTCAGTGCACCCTCCAGATGACCACTGGGAGAAAGCAAAAGCCTGCATGTAATGGTTTGTACTTGGAAAGAAATATGAGCATCTGCGGTGAGAGAGAGTTTTATGAAGGCACCAAGCTTAGCCTCCATGGGGAGTCGGGAGACGGTGCAAGGCCAGGTAAGGCAGGAGTTCCTGCCAGTGGGGAAAGGCCCATTCCCAAGCTCCCCATTGTCCAGTGCTTCTGTTAGAAAGCTGATCCTACTGTGATTCTTCACACATCCTAGCTAAGCTGGAAATAAATGGTCTTAGCTACCAACAGAAACACTGATCTGGGATCACCGGGCTGCAGAACTGACGGGGGACCCGTCAGTGCCGCACGTTACAATGTTTTTAACAGTAAAACTAGAGTGGAGAAGATGTCTGTGGAAGAAGCCTGCTGACCAAGCACCTAGGAGGTCACCAACTGATACCCTAGCTCTGTGTCCAGAGCAGTTTCACAACTCTTTGGATGCATTGGAAAAATTAGCTTTAAATAATTCATGAATATGTGATTGCTTCATCTGATTTGAAAAGACAAGGGGTCTGCCTGAAGTATAAGAGAGATGTGTGCATCTCTCTCATTCCAAATGGAGAGTTCAGAGAAAGCTGGGCTCCTGCCTGCTGAAAACTCACGCTGACTTCTCTTTTTATAGCCTCTTCAGATGTATTCTGGCCTATGGGGAAAAAAGGCCCTGGCACTCACTGCTCCCTGTGAATAGAGAACCAGAGGAAGAGTGGAGGTGGAATGCTGCTGCTGCTGCCCCCTGGTGGCAGATTCTGTCATGGTGGTTTAAACAAACCTGCCTGAATGCCAGCCCTGCTCGGTGAGACCAACCTGTTTGTTGGAAATGCTTGCTTTCCTTGAGAACGTTGCACAGTGTGTCTTGACCACAATCTCACAATGGAAAGGTAGCATTTGTACAAGATCAGGGAATTCGTAATTCAGAGCCCTGGGATCACGGGGTTCCTGGCCGCACTCGTCTTCCCGTGCATCTCCCGAGCAGGCCTCTGCTGTGAGCGCTTCATTTCTTCCGGTCCCTTGACAATAACCTCCAGTGGACTGGCATGAGGGCAAGAAAATGCCGCTTAGTTAAAATGCTGTGGGAGAGACTTAGCTCTTTGGAGGCAGCAGCCATAGATCTCCCCGTAACATTTCATTGTGCTTTCTCAGCTTGCGCTGAAACTGTAATGTAATTCCCTTGACTTTTATCTTAGGATTGTTTGAACCCAGCTACTATAGCTTATAAACCATGATTTCTGATTTATAGTAGCCTAACTGCACTGTCAACTGTGACTTAACAAGCCCCAGTTTAGCCAGATCCAAAAAGCTGCCTTGATGATACAAAACGAGGTGACAGGCTTCTGAACCCAACCCAATTGCTGGAGCAGGCAGAACAGGAGAGCGTTTTTGAGCCTCTGGCAGGCGTGCCACTCTTATGTGGCAAGCATTCAAAACCACGATATCCCTACCTACAATCTGAAGCAATGTAGCCCACATTTGGCTGCTGCCTTCTGTCTGCTTTCTTCCCATGGCATGTGTCTCTATGCCATCCAGCTATCTGGTCCTTGGGGCCACAAAATACGCTCCCACTTCTGAATGCAGTGTATCTGCTAGCGAGGGAATTAAGGGGATTCAAAAGGTGGATCACTTGCAAGCTTTGGATAGGTAAAAACCATCTGCCAACCTGGGAGATCTACAATGTCTGGATCCGACCACTGTTGACAAAACCTGTTGCCAATTTGCCATGCTATCTAGCCATCCTTGAGCAAAGACTGATCTCACTGTGATAGGACTGAGCTGGAACGGAAGTTTACCTGGTTTCCAAAGGTTTCTATTCACACTACCACGCGTGTGTTATTCCGTTTTCCAATATACAAATGTCTGTTTTACATCTAAGAACTGTTTTAATGGCCTCTATCAATAGGCGATGATTATGTACTTAATTGCACATCCTCATTTCATTCCCTTCTAATCCCTGCACTATTTGCCATCATCTATCCCAGCTGTTTGTGAGGGGTGGCTGGGTGGCTGGATGTATTTCTGTGCATCTGACAAGTGGACTATAGTTCACAGAAGCCTACAGTTCAATAAACGTATTTGCCTTCGAGGTGCTACACCCAATTGGCCCTCTGGAAATTATCCACGCTGCTTGCTGAGGAACATGGGAAAATCCCGGAGAGTTTGCTAAAGCCATTTCCAAAGGTGGGTGGGTCAGGAAGAAGGATCTCCTTTACTGCAGTTGAGGACAGCGCATGTTTCCTTGGTCCAAGTCAGAGAAGCAGCTTTGAAATGGTCTTTTCCACCCTTTGGAATCAATGAACGTAACGAGAACGAGGAGTGCCCTTTGTGGGCCTCCCTGCTCAGTCACCAACTGTGGAAGATTTGTTTTCATTCCACAGCTAGGCAGTAACTTCTTCTTTTTTTTAAGGGGAGTTGGGGGGGGCGAGCTAGGGGTATTCCTAACAGGGAACAATGAAACCACTGTGCCTTTCTAATGGGCCTGTGGGAGGTTTTAGGGGAAGGTGTTTCCTTCTAGTTGGTTATTCGCCAGGCAGCAGACTTTTCCAGAAACAGTGGTCCAAAGGCACAATTAGGGAAAGGAGGCCAATCTGAATTTTCAGAAACTGCAGGAGGGAAGCGCAGATCCAAGTATTCTAGGAGCAGGCTGTGTGCTTATGTACAAATGTGGGGACAGGGAATCCCCTCTCCTCTCCTAGGGAGGTTCCTTCAATCTGCAGCAATCACGTAAAGAGGGTTGCCCTCTTAGGGGCTGGTCTTTCCCAACCTGCTGCCCTGCAGCACTCGTGACTATAAGGCCCATCATCCCCAGAGAGCAAAGCCATGTTGCCTGATGGATGAGGGGAATTGTAATCCAATACATCTGGAAGGCTCCAAGTTGGAGAAGGCCACTGTATACCTATACATTGAAAGGGACCAATCGTACATGGAAGCAAAGAAGATCAGTGGGGTGGGTTATCTCACATGATTGATTACTTATTTCTGAGGCATAAATCCCTTACTCTAAATAGCCACTCATCATCCTCCTAGCACACATGTTAGCGCAACCCATCTGGAGGGCATCACCTTAGGGTGATCTAAAAATTGAAACTATTGTTAGAAGCACTGACCTGGACTTGCATACCCAGGCTGCCAGCTCACATCTCTTAAAATTAATCTCTGCTTAAAAAAATGGACTGTGACAGTTTCTCCTATATTTTACCCTTTTATTAGGCAAGAGTGAAAGGCAGTGGCTTTTAACCAACCTTTAAATACTCTGTTTAAAAAGTGTTAATAGGCAATTGACAGATTACTAATTCCCCATTTTAATAGATAGATTCAACGCATAAAAGATAACACTTAAACATATCCATAGAAAATAATAACCACTTGCCAAAATCAACTATATTTTCATTGGGAAGATGAAAATATCCATCCTTACAGACAAGAAGTCAATAATTTACCCCAAATGAAACACATAACAGATAAAAAAAGCATTGTGGGACAGTCAACACTTTATATTTTACTTTATAATGATCCCATTTCTGTGCCTTTCATAACAATCTGACATACAGCAATTCAGCAAATAAAGCTTTTGCTACCTCTCATCTTTCTGCATTTGGCTCTTAAAACAGCCTGGTTGAACAATGCTAATTTTAAAAGCTGAGAGCTTGTAATTTTAAGCTGCCCTTTGAGCTAGTATATGGAAAGCATGGAATTGCCACTTGTCACCTATTAAGGCTTGCTCTGAAGACCATCATGTTCCAGTTCTGTTTTAAGAAGGGGAAATCTCTTTAGAAAGAGCACTAATTCAGGGCCAGAAGCAAAGTTTTTTGATGTCTCTGAATGAAAGTGAAGGCTGATCAATCTCTTCGGAGTTTTAATTCTTGGGTTTGTGCTGCCATCTGCTGATCCAAACAGAACTACAAGAGGCCAGAAAAACCCAGCCCTTCCTCACTTGCCCTTAGCCACTTCGCGAACAAACTCCAGCAACCTCTTTTTTCCTGCCATGTGCTCACGAGGTTGCCTTCCACTCACCCCCAACCCATCCCTGAGGCTTCACAGAGCCTACAGCAACCCATGAACCAGGCTTTCTCCAGGGAGGGGGAATGGAAGTAGAACCCTTTGCTGGCTCTCTCTATGACGTAATATGTGCTCAAGGTTTTAAGATTCCACAGAAAATTCTCTACACTATTCCAAGAAGTGCCCCTTGTTCTGGAAGTCAAATCAGGTAACTGGCAATATTTGTCCCTACTTTTAGGGCAGCTTTTCCCAAACTGAAGCCCCCCAAATGTGCTGGATCTTAACTCCCATCACTTTCAGCCTCCAAATCAAGCAGGCTTGGATATATGACCATTTCAGTTTGTGGTATTTTTATGGTGAATGTTGCCTTTTGGAGCCTCAACTTGATCATTTCCCCTGAGCTAAACAGATTGGAAAACCTATTCGTGATTAAACTGGTGGACACCTCAGGCAGTTATGACAGGCAATTCTAGAAAATTAGGGAGACAGGGTAGTTGTGGGTCACATCCCATGGTAGCTCTGTAGTTAACTATACCATGATTTCCTCAATTAAATCTATTGTCTGGGATAGCACAATACACCAAACCATTAATTAACCCCAGACTAGGTTTGTACAACACACGGGCCCTCAAATTAGGCCCAGCACATTTTAGCCTAGTGGGTGTGTGTGTGTGTGATTGTAGCCAAGGGCATCTTAGGAGTGTTACAAGCAAAGGAGGACAATTGCAGACCAAAGTCCTATTTAGACTTTTTAGACTATTTATTTATTATTATTTATTATTATTATTTATTTAGACTATTTAGACTATTTAGTCCGTGCTTTTCCTTACAGTTAGTTTAGGGTACTTCTTTCCTCTGGCCATGAGCAAAATGCCATCCCTTTGTTACCAAGCTACCCCAAGTTATTCCACACTTGTTGTATGATCTAGTGTGCAGTTTCCAGAGAGGCTTGGGCACATTTGTGTTTTTTCCCTTGTGTTCATATATACTTTTTGAACTAGCAAGGAAAGGAAAACAGATGTTTTACATCTCTGCCGTGATCCAACACATCTCATCCAGTGAAGGAGGCTTTCTTACGCACAGGTTACACAGGTGCAACTTCCCAGCAAGTTTAACCAAGATCAGCTAGCTCAGTGTTTCTCAACCTCAGCCACTTTAAGAGGTGTGGACTTCAACTCCCAGTATTCCCCAGCCAGCCTTGCCTTCTGGGAGTTGAAGTCCACACCTCTTAAAGTGGCTGAGGTTGAGAAACACTGAGCTAGATGCTACTGCCTGCCAGTAACCTGTATTTGCATGCAAACATGCTAGAAAGAAATCTCATTAAATGTAACTGGATTTCTGAAAGATTGTGCTCGAGAGAGAGAGAGAGAGAGAGAGAGAGAGAGAGAGAGAGAGAGAGAGAGAGAGAAGCAAATTAATGATACCCTCTCCTCATTAAACACGCACACCTACCTACCCAGCTACGTATCATAGCCAATAAGGACTAATTCTGTCACTGAAGAAGAAAAGTCCGGTAAGCGGTCTACATATGTGAGAGCGCTTTCTCAACCCTCCCGCTTTTCAGAGCCTTCTGAATGCGGCCTCTGCTCGGCCTCGGCCTCGCCCTTTCCTTGCTCGCCCTGCCTGCCTTCTGCGACGACACGGTGGCCGACGACATCGGGGCCCACATGATGGCTCGCATCTCGGAGCTCCTCTCCCCGGAGGAATGCCAGGCCTTCCACCTCAAACTCCTGGGCCCCGAGGAGAACGTGGAGAAGGAGCTGGAGCGCCTCTCCGAGAAGAAGAACCCCGTCGCCCGCCCCGGCCGCCCCCGCCGCCGCCGCGACATCATCAGCACCGCCCAGTGCCAAGAGACGCTGCAGCGCTGGCTGGAGACGGAGGGCGACAGCATGTACTGGGACCGCCTGTCCCGGGCGCTCCAGCTGATCGGCCGCCCCGACGTCTCGCTGGAGCTGGGCAAGAACCTCAACCAGGACAAGAACCTGGAGATTAAGAGGAACGTGGAGGAGTACCACCAGACGGTGCAGCGCCTGACCTCCTCGCTGCTCCTGGACGAGAGCGCGGAGGGGAGCGGGCGAGGCCGGCGGCGGCGCCAGGGCCAGGGCTCCGCGGCGCGCCGCGAGCGGGGCGCGTGGGACGGCCTGGAGCTGATCGTCGAGCGGAAACCGCTGCCGCCCTACAACAGGAGCCTCTTTGAGTGGGCCGCGCCCGTAGCGACGGGGGTGCTCAGCGGCTTCCTGACGTCCTTCATCCTGGCGGCGCTGGCGCTCTACTCTTTCGTTTGGATCCTGAACGGAGGGAGCGCGGACGCCGCGCGGCCCGCCAAGGAGCCTCTGCCCGCGACGGTCTTCCGCCCGCCCCCCACCAGCCGCGGGGGCGTCTACTACACGTTTCAGCAGCTGGAAAGATATGGCGGGAAGACGGGTGACGACGCAGATGAGGACGAAGCAGCCTTGGATTAAACCGTCGCCAGCCAAAGCCGGCTTCTCTTCTGAAGAGCGGAGACAATAAAGCCGGCTCGGTTATTCTGCATAATCTGCTTTCTCTCGGCGAGGGCAGAGCGTTCCCCGGCTGAGCCACCTCGCTGGCTCTCCTTGGGCACCGGGGCCTCACCCGCCGGGCATTCCTTCCTCTGCTAGAGTGATTTCCCTCTTTTCCCTGCAGGGGGCGCTCCTCAGTTCCTCACTTCCCCCGTTCGGCAGGAGAGCCGCGGGGTGAGGTCTCCCTTGCCTTTGCCAAAGGCTTCTGTCACTCACCAGCCTCCTGCTTTTGCCTCAGGGGCAAAGATGGGCAAGGCACCAGTAGGCCCAGAAGATTCAGACTGGGGTTTTTTAGCAGATGCAGCTGTGTTCCTTTTTAGATGATAGGTGGCATCTGCTAACGTTCTCCTTGTTGCTCAGTCCATTAAGGCAAAACTGCCCTCTCATTCTTCTGTATCAGTGGTTCTCAACTTTAGCAACTTTAAAATGTGCGGACTTCAACTCCCAGAGTCCCCCAACCAGCATGGGATTTGAAGTTGAAGCTTTGGGAGTTGCAGTCCCTGCATCGCAAAGTTGCTAGGGTTGAGAAACACTGTTCTTTATAGTTACCACAACTGGCTGATACTCTGCACCGCCTCCCCCCCCCCGCAGCTTGCTATGAAAAGCAACCATTACAAATGTAGAAAGATTCCCCAGTGCATGCAATCCTGACTTTGGGCTAGTGCCACAAGTACACAGCCAAATATTCATGTAAGATCTCTGATGGTGTGTGGAAAATTTTTTTTGCCTTGGACAGATTTTTCCCAGGAAGATATTCCAAAGTACAAGCAAAGCCCCTGACACAAGTTGGATTCCACTGGATCTCATGTATCCTATTGGTCAAGAAGGGCTCCATCTCCCCTCTGACAGCTTGTTCTGCTACAGTAATTGTGTTTCTTGTGCAGTCCCCTTAAAGTCCCCAAACCATTGGCTGAGCCCCTAAGCATACAGGCATGTCATTTTGGGAGGCTTGCTCCTCCCCAAACTAACCTTTGACTCCCTCTCTTGAAGACCTTCTACTACCCTGTGGCCTTTAACAGGCAGTCGAGGAGGCTTCTTTACAGTTCCTCTGTTTTTGAGCCAACAGGTCTATTTGAAATGCTAGAAACAGGTTGTGGGCATGCTCGCAAAATGGTCAGCTGCCAGTCGCATACCAGAAGATATACGGGAGAGGTTTCTCCTCCTCCCCCCTCACACACACACTTTTAATCACTTGGCTTTTTTGTGGGCATTTGGGCTCCCTTCCAAACAAAACACTTGTGGGCTGCTCACTTCCCGTTTTGTTTTCTCAGTGTGTGCCTGCTTTTTAGGTCTAAGTGGAATGAGCAGCACTGTTGGAAACTTATCAAAGAGTGCCACTTTGCTTTGCAGGCATGCTTCCTCCCCATTTAATGTGTGTTAATTAAAATAATGTTTAAAACATTTAATCAGATGGGGCAGGGAGGTTGGCATATCCCAAAGGAAGTGTCCCCTGGTGTACTGGTGGATGGGGTCTCCATACTGGGGCCTTAGGATATCTGTCATCCCACCAGCCCTATTTTGTGGTGGGCCACCTGCACTTTCTCTCTCCTTCCATTTTCCAGCAGTGTTCTGGGCTTTTACACACTGACTGGCAGATCCTCCCTTCCAACAGGGATTCAAACAGTCCACAAATCTAATTGACTCAACGGGGAACGCTCATGCCTTCTTCCCCCAAGAAAAGTAAATAATAATAATTAGATAAAATGCCAAATCCAGTCTAAACATCTGGCTGACTCTGTGACCAACCACAATTATTTATTAAATTTACATGCCACCCGACTCCCAGCGACTCTTGGTGGTTTACAATTGTTAAAAACGTTTAAAAGCACAGAACAGTACGAAAAGCACAAAAACAGCAGAAGCAAAAAGAACAACAATGGCAAAGAAAGTAAACCCGGAAGGGAACAAAAAAGAAAGAAAGCGACATCAATCATCCTTGGCAAAGACCTGGGCGAAGAGCCAAGGCTTTAGGGTCCTTCGAAACACCAGTAGGGCGGAAGCTGTTTGAATTTTAGGGAAAATCTCATTCCAGAGGGCAGGAGCTGCTACAGAGAAGGCACGCTTCTGGGGTCCCAACAGATGGCATTGTTCAATCGATGGAACACTCCTGCGCTGCTGCATTCTGGACCAGATGAAGCTTCCAGGTTGTCTTCAAGGACGGCCCCAGGTACAGTGTGTTGCAGTAGTCAAGCCATGAGGTAACCAGGGCTTGAGTGACTGTCTGAAGGGCCCCCGATCTAGGAAAGGGCTACTGGTGCACCAGATGAAGCTGGGCAAAAGCCTTCCTGGCCACAACTCCCTCACTGAGCAATAGCTGTGAGTCCAGGAAGACCCCCAAATTATACACCATCTTTGAATGCAACCCCATCAAAGTTGGGATATCCTCAGATCTAGGTGATCCAAACACCCACAGTCACACAGTCTTGGTAGGATTGAGTCAGAGACAGTTCCTCCCCATCCAAACCTGCACAGCCTCCAGGCATCGGGACAGAACCTCGACAGCCTCACTTGGCCAGCCCGGAGTTGATATATATAATTGGGTATCATCAGTGTACTGATGATACAGAACCCCAATCCGGCTGATGACCTCACCCAGCGATTTCATGTAGATGTTGAAAAGGGGGGGGAGAGAAGAGAACCCTGTGGCACCCCACAAATGAGGGGCCTAGGAGATAATCTCTCCCTGCCAACCAACACCAAAGGGAACCAGCCCCAGAGAAAGGAGGAGAACCACCATAAAACGGTGTCCCCAATCCCCAACTCACAGAGTCAGCTCAGAAGAATACCGTGGTTAACTGAGTCGAAAGCTGCTAAGAGATCAAGCAGCACAAGGATGCATGCACCACCGCCATTCTGGCTCTGCCTCAGGTCAGCAACAAGCACAACCAGAGCTGTGTCAGCACTAAATCCTGGCCTGAAACGTGACTGAAATAGGTCTAGATAATCTGTTTCCTCCAGGGTTCTCATCAGCTGCAGGCTGACCACCTTCTCAACAACCTTCCCTCCCTGGTACTAGTTAGTAGCACATCTAAAATGGTTGGATTCTTGGTGTTCTCTGAACTTGTTTTCCTGCAGACATTTTGTTACCAGATTAGGTAACGTGTGGGAGAATGAAGTTTTGCTGGGTCAACTGTTCAACCCTGAGTTATCTATATTCCTCTAACTATTGGAACATCTAAAATCTCTCACAGATCGAAATGCCTGTCCATTTTTTAACAGGCACTTTGGCTATCCACTCAAGTCAGGGCAGTTCATAAATATACAGATTAAAATATAAATAATCAGTAAATTAAATCACAGGGCACCCATATCGATGGAGACACCTGGATGAATTTTAGTAGATTACACAAGGAGGGGTAGACTGAATATTATTTGTTTTTATGCATGCATCGTTTCACCCCTTTTCATTCCTTGGATGTGATTGTTTTCTTTCAGAGCAAAGGTAGCATACCTGGGTTTGTAAAAATAAATAAAACTGTTGATTCTTCCCCCTTTCAGCACATAATTCAGTTTGCAAAGAAGGGCGACGCAAAGCCAGCACTGACTGATTAAACAGAGTGGCTGTAATTTATTCCAGAGGTTTTATTTATTTATTTTTTCAGGCTGCAGAACTTGTTACTTAAAAAATAAAATTTATGAACTCTAGAGATGGAAAATTGGCTGTGTTCAAGTGAACATTTTCTACCTGTAATCACTCACAGAACTCTAGGGTTCTGCAAACAGTTTGCAAAACCCTGCTTTAGTCATTCCTATTACGTAAGTACTATGGCTGGGATCTTAACTGGCCAAACACAGATTTCAAGCTTCTTCCCTTTCTCTTCTTTGTTTGCGTAACCTCTCGGGAATGGATCTGCCCCAACAAAGAAGGGGGTAAAAATGTTTGTCTGTGATTTGTGTAGCGGCAAGCCAGATCCCCCCTCTTAACGTTCCCGAAAAAAACAGGGTAGGAAGGTGGGGGGGAAATTCAGACAAATTCTGTGGATTTTCTGTGCTGTACTGTCCCTCCGTTTTTCCATGATTACTCTCAGCCACCTAACCAGATACTATGGTCCCAAACTTAGATCGGGGATGGGACTGAAAGCCATAATAAAGTGAAGGGTTTTGCAACGTTTTGCATCTGGTTTCTAATGTTCTATTTCAGGGATGGGGAATCTCTGGCTCTCAACTTCTAGTAGATCCAGAACTCTCAGGATGCCTTTACCCGTCAGCTAAATGAGCTCAGGTTACTAGGAGTTGTAATTCATTAACTACCTGCTCTAAAATAAGCACGAAGAGAACACTCAGGCCAACCAGCGGGCACCCAGCAAAGTGGCCCAGCCTTTTCAGCCTCGTGGGATTGTGATTTACAAATACTGGACTTCTGGTTTTTGCTGTAGTCTTGAGATCCCTCGGCTGCCTTGTGTGACAAAGGCATTGTTCCCACAGCAGTGTTGTCCAAACTTGGCCACTTCCCCATGGCTGGCTGGGGAATTCTGGGAGTTGAAGTCCACTCATCTTCAAGTGGCCAAGTTTGGACAACACTGTCCTACAGCATCAATATGCCCAGACACCACCAACTGCTGGCCCCACAACATTGCGCTCATCTCGTCCCCAGCTGTGAACACTCATTTAGTGCACCAGTTTTAGAGTCATATCCCCTTCCTAAAGACACTATCCCACCAGAACTTCAAGGTGTGTAAAATCTGTCATGATTCATTCTTCATTACCTTGGAGGTGAGGTCAGTTAAGCTGGTGTGACTGAAGGCATGTTTAGAGAGTGCTGAGAAATGCGGACATGCACCCGGCTCTCCAGCCTCCAACAGAAGCCATTTCTCACCCAGCATTAGCCTTTTTTATTAGCCCTTTGTTTTCTGACTTCCTTTTATACTGATAGTGCATAACCCTCTATTTTGGACGTTAAGTTCTTTTCAGTTATCTGACAAGGAAGGAAAGAGAAAACCTTCTTCACTCAGAGAAAGAAACCTGTACTTTGTTGCATAACCCTATTCCTCTTTGACAGCATTTTGAAATGTCACTCTCAGAACAGATCTATCCTCACCTTTACATCAGCGATCCTGCTTTCCTCCTTGCGCTATTCAGAAAATAACAAGGGATATCAAACTAAGCCTGCTAAGAGGCCTGCCTGCTCAGCAATTACTGACGATCAGTCCTCCCGCACCACCAGAAACAAAAGGAGGGGCAAGAAGAAAATCCCAAATGTCAGAAAAGAAAATGTTAATTATCAGGAGCCGTGCAATTCAGGTGGACACCTTTTTCAAGGCCCTAAGAAAAATAAACAGACACAAACATCACAGGTTTTTAATACTTATTTTTAATACTGCTTTGAAAAAGGAATACAGATCAAAATATCACCAGCTTTCTAATTCTAGTCAGTTAAAATTCAGATCAGTTATTATCTAATAATTAACAAAACCATTCTAAAACATTCAAAGATACTGCCTATTTAATCTCTCTAATTCTAAGCAAGAAATGCAGTCTTGGAAAAAAGCTAATATTTATGCCATCAAGAATAAAAACATATTGGGTCAGTCCCTCCCTCTCAGCCCTAGGAAGGAGGCAAGGGCAAACCACTTCCAAAATCTTGCCAGGAAGATTGCAGGGACTAGTCAAAGCAGTCACCAGGAGTCAAGACTGACTCAAAGGCACCAAAAAAAAAAAGCACAAATGTAGTTTATACTAAGCCACATTCTTGCCTCAATGTTTATGTGGGGAAGTTTACAAGATCCATTAAATTATGAGCGGGGGGCATTTTGGGAATATCAAAAGTCAGAGAATAGTATCATTTAGCATGCTAGAACAAGACAGAGAAAAGAAATCAGTCACCTTGCCCATTGAGACTGGTACACTGACAACATCACCTGGCAGTAAATCAGAACACAGGCAGTAGAGACAAGATAAGGACTGGCGATGGGGGAAACAAGTGTGCGGTTAACGTTTAACTCATAGTGGCAAAGGCTCTAAGAGAAGTACTGGAGATCAGTGGTGGCAAAGTAGTTTACTCTCTGTAGAGTGAGCCCATCATGTGAGAATTCAAACAAGACTTGGGACTTTTGCTCATGAATCAGGATATGAAGTTGCAAAATGATTAGAAGAGAATGGTGAGTCATCATGACCCAAAAGGCTGATAAAGAAAGTGCTGCAGTTTTCACCAACAACTTGCTGTACATCTTAGGGCTGCACAGTACTTTGGATCTGAAGGCAAAGAAAAATATTTAGAGCACTTGGGGGCACTCATGTACTGCCTGTCTACAATTCCTTAAGCCAAGTGTGCCTTTTCAAGGGATCACCCTTCAGCTGTGGAGGCAACCACGTGATCCTGGAAAAAGATACAGCTGCTTTAAGGAATTGCAAACAGGGGCTCTGCAAGCACCCCAACATGCTCTGAAGCAATATGTAGGCCTTTGAATCCTATGTTGCACAGCCCTGGTGCATACTACATCTTCAGTGACATAATTTACTACTGCTGTTTTGGGAATACTGGAAAGAATGACATAAACCAGATACCCCTTTATCTTCTTTAAGCCAATGGGTATATTTGGGGGGAAGGTTGCACCAACTCTATCAGCTGAGCCATCGCAAGGAAGAAAGCCATGGCAAACTACTTCTGCCACTGAAAACCCATGGAAAGAAGCTCAACTGGAAAGAGTGTCATGTTGCCATGGGACCCTCAGGTCTAAAGGCTACTGGGGAAGAGCAAAGTGCTTTATCAAATAAGTCAAGGCAGTATGAGAGGACTGGATCAAAGCCTTTAGGAAGTCTAGTTGCTGATGTTGCTGATACAGCTGGAACCAGAAGAAATGCTTAGAGCTTATGGAAAACAGTTAGGATGGGAACACGGAACAACTGCAACATGAACCAAAGAAAGCTGGGTTTCTAGGTTCCAGAATTGATAAAGACAGTGGATATGCAGAAGAGATTCAGAGAAGAATAATGGGCAAAAAGGCATTAAAGTGCTTAGACAAACTCATGGAAGACTGAAACATTTCAATCAGGACAAAAGTTAGAATGGTCAGCTCAATGGTATACCTCGTTTTGATATACGGATGTAAAGGGATGGACTTTGCAGAACAGGGAGAGGAAGATTGACTCCTTTGAACTACAGTGCTGGAAAAGGCTGCTTGGACAGCTAAGATAACCAAGCATTCAGTACTAGAGGAAATCAAGCCAATATACAAGGATCATGAAAGAAAAATGATCATACCTTGGACAAACTGTGAAGGTGGATGCATTTATGGAAAAAGTTATACTGCTGGGCAAGGTGGATGGAAGGAGAAGAAGAGGCTGACAGCTCATGAGGTAGTCAGATGAAGTATTGGAAGCCACAGATATACACCTGCCAGAACTGCATAATACAGTGAGAAACAGGACAGCTTGGAGAGACAGCTTTTCTCTATAAAGGCACCAGGAAACTTGATAGAGCTTAATAACAAGAAGAAATATTGAATGATTTGTTCTTCTTGTGGTCCAAAGCATTCTCAACATTTCTTTTCTAGCACCATAATTCAGAGATTATCATTTTTTAATTTAGCCTTTCACAACTACAGTATATGTTACAACTGGGAAAACCGTGGCCTCAACAGTACACACCTTTAGTGTCAGTATGATATTTCGGCACTTTAATCTTATCTATTGGTATCTCACAGTGTTTCTCTCAAGTAGCAGATAGCTCTTTATTTACCTGTGAATTTTTGACCGTAGGAAGATAAAGTCTGTTATTACTTCAACTTCTTCTCCACCTATTTGCATTGGGTTGGTATTGCTTGTTGATATAATCTGTTTTCCCTTTATCCCTGGCCAAAACTGATACCTTCAAAATTCTGTGGCCAGCTGCTTTGAATGTTCCACAAATCTGAGAGATCAACTGAAATCCACTCTTACTATCATTACACAACAATTATGATTATTTCCTGGCTTTATGTTCAAAGGATATTCCATATAGTATCAATTATATATTTGTAATTCTGTTTATAAACAAATCTAACTTTTGCATGCCTGGGAAAGTCAGCTAAATATGTAGAATTCAGAAACTCCTTTCTGAGTAGGATATTTGGTTTCCAAACCGAGATACACAGGATTAGCCAAGATTAGTACTAGGATAAAGAACTTGGGGTCCGCAATGCAATCTGTGCTGTGTGTTCCCAGAACCTGTAGTAAGCATGCATAGGTTTAGAGTGAGGATTAAGAGTCTATAATCAAGTTCAGGGTCCAGTTCAGAAGTGGTGGTTGTGGTGCTTAGAAGAACCAAAGGAAGAAGGAAGCTTTTAAAAAAAAAAAAAATTCCCACTTTCTTAAACCTTTCCCATAATGCTATACACTATTGAGTTGAATATGGAATTGGCCTGAATGCTTTCTTGCTAAATACTAAGAGGAGGAATGTTAAAATATCCATTGTAATAGTCAAAAGTGGGGATAATATACCAATGGTAAAACATCTTATATCAATTTTCTCTGAGCATAACGTTCAGAGTAAATTTAATGTTCTTCTTCCACAGACATTCTCACTGTTGCATCTCTACTATTATTGTATTCAAGTTCTTCATTCATTTAGTCATACAGTCCTTGACCTGTTTGCTTTCTGAGTCACACTTCACCAGCAGTCTATAAATACATCCTACAAATGTTCTGAGTTACCTATAAGATTTTCAAATTCAGTGAAACCTCTCAATATTCCCCTTTGTTTCTGTAATTCTTTTGATTCAATGCCATGTATTTGAAGATACTGAAACCAATCAAGGAAACTGCACCATTGTGAAGAGTTTCAACGGATTTTATTCTAATCTTATTAATAATTGCTACACCAGTTATGAACCTGGGTATTTCCTTATTAAATAGAAAGAGAAAGAATGTTTATGGATCATGAATCACTCCACCTTGAAACCTCCCCAGACAGCATGAGAAGGAAGGTTTCTTTAATTCCATTGAATACATTTCTTGAATTTTCTCATCCATATATCAGGATATCAAGCTAATCTAATTCAATCAAGCTAATCTAGTATCTATTCCTTTCTAACAATTTCCACATACTTTAGTTTGACCAGCCCTAGCACTCCATAGCTCTTGGTATGTTCCAAATACCCTTCCTTTAATTTACAATCCCATGTGTCATGGAATTCTCTATTGTATATACTGTTATGCAGAAATCACTATCTTCTACGTTGCTTTATGCTAATACAAGTAAATAGCTTCAAGTATGAAAAAAGGGTTCCTGTTCAACTGAATAATATTGCATTTCACTTCCCACCTTATTCCAGATTATGTAAAAGACTATTTCCTAATTGTTAAAAGATTAGAAAGCAGCATTTTGTTGTTGTTGTTGTTTGACTCTTAAGTCAAAAAGCTTGCCTGAGTGGCTTATGTACAACTGGTCAGTAAAGGATAACCCCAGTCCTCAGATTTACAAGCCCTTAAAAAGAAGGAAAAGAGGAGGAGGGGGGAAGAGGAAAGAGCTCAAGGATCCATTTTTAAAGGGAAATATTACTTGTTATAATACTAAATCATGACTGGGTGAATGCAGTTTGGGGCAAGGAAGAGTCTATAAAGCTGTACTTCATTCTCCCCCTTCTGGACAAACTGATGGGGGTGGGGGTAGAAATGAAGAAGAATGCAGTTGTAATCATGCTAACAGAAGAGTTCAGTACAAACACTGATGAAAAATAGAATAAAACAAATTAAACCATTACATCTTAGATGTTGGGATGTTCTCCATTTGCTCCATTATATATGATAACATGAATCTTATTATCTGTAGGGCTATATATGGCCCACCAAATTCCAAAAGTGACTGCAAAAGTAACCGTTAAGGCAATAAAAGGAGAAATCTTAAATGTATGAGGAAGAATCATATGCAACTGCAGTAAATTCATTTAATTTTAATTATGTTTAAACATAAATCAAATTTAGTTCTTTTCCCAGCTCTATCATTTCCCACCAATGTTTTGGAGTGCAGTCTAGAACATAGAAAGAAATAATAACAAAAACTGCATAAAACAAGAACTTGTAATGGGCTCTTTGAAGGATTGCAATCCAGCGCCATTTTGTAAAAGAAATCCTAGCATATACTCAAAGAAAAAGCAAAGATACATACTCCTTTATGCAGAATTTATGATATTCTCAGTTTGCCCCATTATATTTTATAAATAATTTATAATATCAAGTTCTGCCAGTGGTTTCTAAAAAACAAGACACTGCTAGCTTAATTGGAAGTGGGCGGTGTGATAGAAGCATAAGCAGGTTTTGTCAGAGGTTTTAAGTCCTATGAGATCAATTAAATTTACACTTTTAACGCCTTGGAAGTATGGTTAGGATTGCAACTGTTATACTAGAGGGAGTATTTTTCAAGTTTGATGAGGTATATACAACTCCAGAATTAAATTTCTCCTCTTTTTAATACATTGAAAAGAAAAACAATATGAATTACGTTGCTAACAAAATATCTTAGACGTAAAATGACAACATATAACGGTTTAAAGATTAAATGAACATATGATGGTATGCTTTCATGAAATATTGATGAACTGGAAACGAAAAGTAATAAATTAAAAGTACAGTGAGAGAAGATATTAAAATCAGTTTCTCATTTTAAACATTGGAAATGTGCTTGTCAAACAGGTTAATGGATGTACTGAATATTGCATTTTTAAAAGAGAAAAATTCTGTAAGATATCTCACAGGGGTACTGCGCACCAACAAAATTGAATAAAATTTACTGATACACAAATAATTTATGCTGAGGACATTAAAAAGATATGAGTTATATTCTAGTACATAGTTAAGACAGAGCCAGTTTGATGTAGGCAAAGGCACTGGGCTAGAAACCAGGAAGCCACGAGTTCTAGTCCTGCCTCAAGCAGGAGCCTAGGAAAGAGGCAAGGGCAAACCATGGCCAAAAATGATGCCAAGAAAACTGCAGGAACAACAGGAGTCAAGATTGGCATAAAAAAAGGCATAAAAAAAGGAAGAAAGAAAAGAAAGGTTAGGATGGAACAGAAGAGAAAGACTGGAAATATCCTCACAGAATGGAAAAATAACGTTTTCCAAAACTGGAATGGGTTCAGTCCAGTGTTTCTCAACCTCAGCAACTTTTAAGATTGTGTGGACTTCAACTCCCAGAATTCCCCAGCCAGCATCCGACTGGTCCAAGCATTCAAACAAACAAGCGATTGCATATGTCTAGCAGATAAAGGTACTGTATTGTGTTGCAACTAATTTACTTTTTTTTTTTTTCCCTTCATTAGGTTATCCAGAACTGGCCTGGGAGTTTGAGATCCGCAGCAACTGAGCTACAAAAAAAGCCAGATTATTTCTCAGCAGCTGGAGCTTTTGCTGATCTTTCCTTTTCCTCTCTTCTTTATTTCATGTTAACACCTCTACAAACAGTAACATTTCACAAATTTTAATCAATAGATCTTTAACATCTTCCAAAGCAAGAACATTATTAATATTAATATATAATGTATATATTCAGTTCACAATGCTTAAAGCTTTTATAGTCTCTCATAATGTGATGTAGGTGGTTGATTACAGTTTTCATTATTAGAGTACTTTATACAATAATATATAATATATATACTGTATATTCTTTAAGTGGTTTCAATTTATATGTTAATTTTTCCATTAAGGCAATAGACCGTATTTTATCATATCAATCTTTCTTTGATGCCCAGGCTAGATGTTTCCAGTATTTTGCTATGACTAATCTAGTAGCCATTAATACAGACTTTAATAGTGACTTACTTTTCAGCTTTATATTCTTCCCAGAAAATACTGACAAAAGGCCTAGATGTTTCTGCTATTCTTTGATTAGTAATTAGTGCACATTCCTCAAATATAGGGGGACTGCTTTTGGACATGATCACTGCATAAATAAAACTGTCCCTTTGCCCTGGCAATCCAACATTTATTTGTACAGTACTTGTTTTTATCTGTATATGAAATGTTAGCTGGAGTGAGCACCCAGTTATGCAAAAACATGAAGTCTGTTTCCAGGAAAGTTGTTGAGGGGGGTGTAGGAATGGATTTTTCCATACAGTATTCTCTTTCAAATAACTTCCCTCATCTTCTTTTTAAAATAAATTTTTTTAAAGATTTTGATTACAATAATAAAAGCAAATACAAACTAAACTAAGAGAGAGAGAGAGAGAGAGAAAGAAAAAAAACTGCAAGGAAAGAAAAAGAAAATGAAAAAGAGGAAAGTAAGATAAAGAAAAAGAAAAATATTTAAAGAAGTGACTTCTGATCTTCATCACAATAAGTATAAACAAACTCTTCACATCCTTTAAGGTTACAAATAAATATCTCTTCTTCCCGTAACCCATCCCTTATCAAAACTTCCCTTATCTTCTTCAAAGATTTTATATCTCCAGTTTTTGATGTATTAATAATTTATACTTTGACGAATATCCCTTTGTACCATTATAATATATATTAAGCATATATTCCAATTTTGCCACCAGCCTATCAGCTGGAAAATCTCCTGATTTGTCAAAAGATGTCATCTGCATCCTTTGTAACGAGTGTAATTCAGTGCCTAATTTCTCTTTAATCTCAATTTTAGAGAGGGAAGTAGAATTAAAAGATTAGCAATATAAATCTTGAACTTTTTGTTTTGGTGCAAAATGACCTTGATTAAAGAAAAAAAAACCCTGCTACATTTCCATCTTAATGAGAGAGGATGGCATTCCAAATTTAAAATAATATCTTTGGGCATTTTAACTGAAATAAGTGCTGTCTTTAATAATGGAAAATCCAGAGAAATGCTGGGTAGAATTAGAAAATATTAATTTATGGGGTAAATTTTTCAAGAAAACAATCTTTTTAGGGAAAGCTTTGCAGTATCTGGTAAAATAGATATTAACAGGCTTACTGAAGCTGTGGAAGTCACATAAAGATCTATTAATGCTGAATGTAGCTCCTCCTACTATCATTTTACTATCTCCTCTATTTTTAAAAAAAAGCAGAACAAAGCAACATCTTGTCTAGAAAGAGAAAGGGCTGAGAAAACAGATTATCTAGATCCTTTTTGGTAGGATTTCAGCCTGTGGCATAGTAAGAAGACAGCATCAATCACACTTGCAGATGACCTGTGCCAGAGCCAGGATGGGGAGGTGCAACCATCCTGGTTCTCCTTGATCTCTCAGTGGCTTTCAATACCATGGGTCATTGTCTCCTTCTGGACTGACTGCAGGGAGTGAGACTGGGAGATATGGTGCTATGGCGGGTCTTCTCCTTTCTCCAGGTAGAAGGAGAGAGATCAAGGCCAAAGCCCCTGGTTTGCAGTGTACCTCAAGGCTTGATGCTCTCATTCCTCCTATTTAAAATATACATGAGGCCCCTGCATCAGGTCCTCTGCCACTTTGGATTCTGGTATCTTCAGTGCCAATAATACCCAATTATACATCTCATCCCCAAGCCAGCCAAGCAATGCTGTTGAAGTCATGCCTGAAGACCATAAGGATGTGGATGGGGAATAAAAAAACTCAGACTTAACCCTAAGGATGGAGTGCTATGGGTGTTTGGGCCCCCTGGTGTTGGGGAGCTTCCATTTTTGGCTCTGAATGGGTTGCAGTTCCCCATTTGGTTCTGGTGTGCAATCTGGGGGTTATTCTGGATTCACAGCCCCTGCTTAAAGAGCAGATGGCAAATGTGGTCAAGGGGGCCTTCGCACAGGTTCACTTTGTGCACCAGTAGCGCCCTTTCCTGAAACAGGAAGCCCTAATATGGTCATACATGGCTTGGCCGCTTTGCAGATGTGCTCTACATGGGGCTGCTTTTGAAAACCATTTGGAAACTACAGCTGATCCAGAACACATTGATAAAGTTGCGATAAGCAGGCCATGCCATGCCGTGCCCATGTAATACCCATGCTTTGTTAACTGTATTTTTTATTTAATACATTTATATGGCTGCCCGTCTCACTGAACGTGACTCTGGGTGGCATACAACCAACAATTAAAACAATTTAATTGTTAAAACAATTTAACAGCTGTTAAAAACTTAAAAATATAAATAAAAGAAAGATTGTGGGAGAAGAACATTCAGTTAAACACAATATAACCCCTGCACAGGCTCCCCAAGCTGCTGAAAAAGCCACGTTTTCAGGGCCTTCTGAAAGGCTAACAGGGATGGAGCTAACCTGGGGGCGGGGGGATGATGGTCCAGAGGGCAGGAGCCACAGCAGAAAAGGCACGCCATCTGAGTCCCATCAGATGGAACTTTTTAGCAGAGGGGACCCGCACCATACCCCCCCTGCTGGACCTGATGGGGTGGGTAGATGTAAATGGGGAGAGGTGGTCCCTCAAATAGCCAGGCCCCATGCCATGTAGGGCTTTAAAGGTCAAAAACAGCACCTTGAATTGCACCCAGAAGCAAACCGGCAGCCAGTGCAGCTCGTGGAAGAGAGATGTAACATGCACTGCCCCAGGGCACACATAACTGTCCCTGCAGCCACATTTTGCACCAGTTGAAGCTTCTGGGTACTCTTCAAGGGCAGCCCCATGTAGAGCGCATTACAGTAATCCACTCTGGAGGTGACCAGGGCATGAGTGACTGTGAGTAGAGCCTCACGATCCAGGAAAGGGTGCAACTGGGGCACAACACAAAGTTGTGCAAAGGCCCTCCTAGCCACAACTGCCACCTGCTCCTCCAGCAGGAGTCGTGAGACTAGAAGGACCCCCAGATTGCACAGCGGTCTGTCTGGGGCAGTGTAACGCCATCCAGTACCAAAGATGGTAAAGTTCCAGATCTAGAAGGCCCAAAAAACCAGAGCCACAAGGTTCAGCTGAAGCCTCTTGCTCCCTATCCAGCCTCCCCACAGCCTCCAGGCATTGAAACAAGACATCAACAGCATCGCTTAGTTCGCCAGTGGCAGAGATGTATAATTGGGTATCATCAGCATACTGATATCTCACCCCATGGCGATACCAGTGGCTTCATGTACTGTAAATGTTAAATAGGAGCAGAGAGAGTACTGAACCTGCAGCACCCCACATAGTAATGGCTGTGGGCAGGACCTCTCACTCCCAATCAACGCTGACTGGTACTGGCCCCATAGGAAGGAAAAGAACCAGCCCATTACTGAGCCGCCCATTCCCAACCCACGGAGCCAATCCAGAAGGATACCATGGTTGATGCTGTTGAAGGCTGTTGAGAGGTCAAAGAGAGCAAGGACAGATGCTTTCTGTCTCCCTATTCCGCTCCTGCCAGAGATCATCCAAAAATGTGACCAATGCCATTTCCAGTCCATGCCCAGGCCTGAATCCTGACTGAAAAGGGTACAAATAATCCGCTTCATCCAGGACCCATTGAAGCTGCTGCACAATCACCTTCTCCACAACCTTCCCTAAGAACGGGAGGTTAGATACTGGACAAAAATTGTCCAATATGGTGGGATCCAGCGATGGCTTCTTGAAGAGGGGCGAACCAAAGCCCCCTCAAGGAAAGCCGGAACAAGCCCCTCTCTCAAGGATGAATTAACCGCTGCTAGATCCCAACCACACAACACCCCCCAGGCAGCCTTAACGAGCCAGGAGGGGCCTGGGTCTAAGAAGCAGGTGGCTGAGCTCACAGTCATAAGGACCCTGACCACTTGCTCAGGTCCAACAGTTTCAAACCGTTCCCAGATAACAGGACAAGACCATACCCCAGGCATTTCCATCAGACCTGTACCAAAGCTGGGGTCTAACTGGGAACAAATTCGAGTGATTTTGTCCAACAGACGCTTTGCAAATTCTTCAGCATGGCCCAGTAGGTGAACTTCCGAGTCCTCCTTCCCCAGGAGGGCTTAAGTCACGCTAAACAAGGTCACCAGGTGGCTATCCGTGGACGCAATAAGGATGGAGAAGTATTGTTGCTTCGCCTCCCTTACTGCCACTAGGTAGGCCTTAATAGCGTCTCTCACTTGTGTTTGATGGAGTTGATTCTTCATCAACCTCCAGCAGCGCTCCAGACGTTGCTCCTCCCGTTACATCTGCCTCAGCTCCCCCTTAAACCATGGAGAGTGATGAGTTCCACAGAAGGAGAGAGGTTGCAGGGGCATGATCTGATCCAAAGCCTCAGCCGTCCTCTTGTTCCAAGCAATCATCAAAGCCTCAGCCAGAGCGTGGAGCAGGCCATCAGGAATAACCCCCAGTTCCCTCTGGAACCCATCAGGGTCCATTAGTCGCTGGGGGCAGACCGATCTAATACCTATTAGGGCCTAGTTATTTGAGGGACTGTCTTGTCTCCTGGTTTCCCAGTAAGAACTGGCAAAGTTGGCTTGCTCCTGGTCCTGTCAATTAAGCAAGGACCCAGGAGGTGGGCCTTCTCTGTCACAGCACCTGCCTTCTGGATCAGCATCCTCCCAGAGAGTTACACAACTCCCCCCCTCCCACTTTACCAGTCTTTAAAAGCGAATTAAAACATGTCTCTTCCCCCAGGCCTTGAGTTAGGGTGATTGTTTTTTATCTCCACAAGTGGGGAGAGAGTTGGTTGTTGTTCCATCTGGAGGATACTGTTTTGGGGGTGCTGGTTATTTTTGATTTTTACTATTTGTATTTGTTAAGCCACCCTGAGTCAGTGAGCAGCCTAGAAATTTCAAATATAAATAAATAAATTTATATTTATATTTTTATGATCCATGGATGTTGGTGGGAGAGGAATGCCTGAAGGAGAGAAGCTCTGATTTTCTAGAGGTGCTGATGGGCTGAGCAAGAAGCTCAAATCTGTCATTTTGACTCAATATATTTGAAGTGAATTTCAAAGAGGAAAAAACATCGGCAATTTCCATCCTGGTGCAATCTGATTTGAGGGATTTATTTTATTGGATAGAAATAGGAAAGATAATTTCATATTGCTTTCTTTCTTTTTTTTTTATAACAAGTATTTTTAAAGACATTTTGAGTTCTCATCCAGCAAGTTAAAGTAGTAAAGTGGCACTGACAGACACCTAAAAATTGGCTAAGTTCTCCCTGCCCAACCCTGAGCTAAAAGTGTGTCTCAGTCCCCTGGAAAAAAAGCACAGAATTAGACTGTGTGAGTCCACAACCAAATTATTTTCTCTGAGAATAAATCCCACTAAAATATAAACTGGACTCAGCTAGACATGATCCTTGGGCATGCTGATCTTTCCAGAACAAAAGCTTCTCGTTGACAATATCGGTTACTAGTAAAACCTGCCCCAGAATAGCTTTTTTTCAAGCTTATAACAGCTTAATGTGGCTTCTAGGGCCCTCTGTGTGACTCTTCTGTTATGATTTTTTAAAACTCAGTTCTTACATAATCCCTGATAGGATTGCCACCTTCTTACCAGTCTGGTGCCCTTTTCCTTATTAACAGATGCCTCATGCAGACACCTGCAAAGTTAAGCTTCTCTTCTGTGGCCGACAATGCACTTTGCTGGAATCTTCCGGTGTGTCAGGCTGCCGTCAAAAGCAGGGCAATTGGCCCAATTAAATCACTCTTCATTCTAGCCCTTCTATTTCTTGGTCGGAGCAACTGACTCAGAGCCTCTTCCCCACAGAAAGCCAGGCTTCTCCATCCGTAGAAATTCTTGGCCCAACTCCTTTAAACTGTCCCTGAAAGTTAAGCTCAGGTAAACATCTGGGTGCGCCACACCCCAAGCGACACAGTGCAACTGTGCGATTAAATGAGATGGCATTATGATTTTCTCCAGTGCTATTGTTGGGGTATTTCTGCTTCTGGCTTTATTGGGGGAAGAAGCAATGCTTCTAGGTGAGGATGTTATTTTGCAGTTGACTTGCCCCATTCTGGGACATATATGGAGGCAACAAATTATGCCATTTTCCACATGAAACTCTTCTGTGTTCTCCCACACACTGCTCTTTCTTCTTAACAAGAAAAAAAATGTCAAGAAAAAGGAAACAATCACGCAGTGTCCTTTGATTGGGAATGCTAGAAGCCTCCATTTGAAAATCCCTCAAAAGACAGAGAATGAAACGTTGAAAACCAGGAGAAAAGAACTCATATGAAGAACCTGTATAGGGACCAGCAAGCTTTTTAAGCCAGTGGGCACAATAGAAAATTTAAACACAGACTGTAGGTGTTTTCACAAAGTGCCACCCATAGGGAGCTTGTCTGTTACATAATGGTTGCTATGGTGGGCATAGCCAGTTGCAAAATGCCAGTTTTCAAGACGGCAAGCTATTTTGGTCCCTTTACTCCTGGGAAAATAGGAGTTGGAGGCAGGATCTCCCCTCCAAAGGCCCAGCTCAAACCACCAGAGAGTAAAACAAGCTTTTCCCTGCTGTAAAGGAAGCTATTTGCAAAGCAAACAAAACCCTCATGATTGTTGAGGGCACTGACCAATAGTTAGGACCACTTTGTGAGCAGACTGCAACCCAGCTCTGCAACACTCTACGGCAGTGCTTCTCAACCTTGGTCGCTTTCAGAGGTATGGACTTCAATTCCCAGAATTCCCTAGCCAGCAAGGCTGGCTGGGGAATTCTGGGAGTTGAAGTCCACACCTCTGCAAGCTGCCAAGGTTGAGAAACACTGCTCTATGCCATCATGCCAAATGAAAATCCTGTCCCCATATTTACTCAGGAAACAATATTGCAGGATTCAGTATTTCAGTCACCTCTCACTTTCCTGTGCAACAAATGCTATCTGCAACAGCGTCCCTCTGCATTCAAGATAAGACAAGCAGGATATTTTCCATCCCAAATTTGAAAAGGACTCAGATCTGATATTGGCAATTACTATCTTTGGAACTAATGGGAGAACATTTCAGTCTCCTTGGGGGTTCTGTTATGGATCCTGAAGGGACTATTTTGGAAGAAAAGCACTTTAAAGGGAGATTCTAGCATAAAATCACCAAATTGCAAGTTACAAAGACAATAGGAACAGCTACTGCCCAAATCAAACTCATGGATTTTTATCTCACTGCATTTATTAATTAACATAACAACACCATAATGTTTGGTATTATTATAAGAATTATAGAATGACTACTTGCTGTAATAATTTTAATTTTAAATAACTTCCATCTTTAACACACTGTAATTGACAATCTATAGTTGCTGCATTTCATTACCCTCTAACTTCACTGCTTATAATTGCTTTCCCAACTGACAGACATGTACATATTCTGGTGAGCATCTGATCAAATTGACTTTGGTTTCCCAAATCATATAATGAATATCAGTTAGTCTTTAAATACTATAAGCCTCTTTGCTTTTTTTTTTTTCCTGCCGCAATAGATGAAGCCAATCACTCCTCTGGAAAATCAGGAATTACCATGATCCTCATTTGCTGAATGGAGTTTAGTGCCTATTAACCTCCAGTTTATTTGCTGATATGGAAATTAGCAAATAAGAGAAGTTAAAAAAAAACAGTAACAAAGCAAATTATTTTCATCATGTTGGCAAGCAAGAACATGGATAAATAAGCATAGTTACAGCAGCTGAAACCTTTGGATTCTGACACCCAACAGAACAAGCCAGCACAGCCAGTGGCAAGGGATATGGGAGTTGTGGTCCCACACATCCAGGAGGTGTGGGACCACAATTACCTAGTCCTACAGCAGAAGTTTCAGGGGTAGAGCTGTAGCAAAGGTCTCAACTTTCTTACATGAACATTCCATCTTCTTTTTATAAAAGGGTGATTAAGGTAATATGGACACACGGAATTCAACTGTCTCCAACCTTGAACCTGTTAAAGATCTATACATATGGCATTTCCTACCTCTCTATAGCTAAATGGTACATCTCTTCCAAGAAGTCTTGACATAAAAGGGCTTTCTTTTTTTCCTTCTCAAATTTGCAGACCAATTTTACATCCACATAATTTACTTTTAGAATGCATCAATTCATCCTGTCAAACAAAAGTTATTCCTTGTGTTTATACATAAATAGCTGCTTTAGGCACTTTTCTACAATTGCCACTTGCTATTTAAAGGTACAGACCAACAAAGAGGAACTTTTATGTGTTTATGTACAAATTCGTACATGATTTTCTTCTGCCCAGTGGTTTTGCTTAGGCAATTACTACTCTAGCCAAATGTCTCAGACTCTTATCTTTCTTTTATGGGGTTCCAAAGTTCAGCTATAACAGCTCATAAATTATGAAATATGTTTGCCTGTATTTCCTCAGTGATAAAAGCAAAATTTATAGGGAAACAAACTGGCCAGAATGCAAAGATAAAGGTGAAGAGTTGAGTTGAGTTCAGTCCCTGGTGTTTTGATCAGCAAATGCAAGAATGGAATTTCTATTGATATTTAAGTTTTTTCTTGGTTTGTATAAAGTGTGCTTTTCTATATCTCTATCAGCACCTACAAAATGTATTGTATAATTTATTGTATAAGATATAATTTATTACACAGAGGAAAGCTGAAGTTTTAGAACAGGAAAATGAGCATTCTTTAAATCAGAGTGAAAAGATGTGGTGGAAACTCCCTTTCCTCAAGGTAGGAACAAGGAAACAAAACTTGTCTATCAACAACAAAAGTCCATTCTTTTATTTCAGTGGATTATAGGATTTTCTATAAAGCGTGAAAGCAAACTGAAACCCATTTAACTGTCCAGGGATTTATATGGAAATTCCTCCCCATAGGCTATTAGGATTAATTCCAGTACTTTCAAGCTAGCCAATAGGGCCATAGAATGAAGCAACCTCATTTTTTCCCTCTGATTAGAACAGATTTTGCATTTATATCATATGCATATGTATGCACCAGTACTATTACACTGTATCCAGGCTGAAAAATCCAGGCAACCAATAGGTGGCAGGAAAGAGCTAGTAGTATATATAGTGTAAGTATGACTCTCTGCTGCCATCTCCTGGTCATTTGGATTTCAGCAGCCCAGATATGGTAGTCCTAATATATACAGTTTCTTCAAAAAGTAAATGCTATTGTCATTTCTGTACTAGTAACAAATGTACAGTCACAACAAAAGAAGAAAAAAAGGCCTGAAGAAAGATGGTGGTAAACACCATTGGAAGAAACTCTGAGATATTATTGAAGATAATAACTAAACGTGCTATTCCATCATTAGTGCTTCACTGAACACTGAAGTGTTTTTTTTTTTTAAGAGAACATGGTGACCCTGTAACCAACATAGAACTTGCAAGAAGAAAAACCATGTTATGAAATACTCTATAAATCAGGAGTCTGGTAGTGCCTTTTCAGATGAATGAGTTTTTGTGAATGACAGCTCCCTTCATCAGATGCGTGGTGTAGCTAAACTGATAGAGGATTTAAACTGGGATGGGGGAAAGGGAAGGGAAGATAGGGTGATTATTTTGGTAAATAATTAGATTCCCACTTAGCATATTGTGTGAACCAGGTCACTAGTTTGGCTTAATACCTGATGTGGGGGAGAACCAGGTCAGCAAAGGACACATTGCAAAGTTCTGGGATGCACAGATAAGCAACTGGAGTAAACCTCAACATATTTACTCAGAAGTAAGCCTCATTTGAATGCTACAAGATTGGGCCTCAGGTAAGCCTACAAGACTGCACTCTACAGTATTACTTTTGACCCCAGGTGTCTGTGTTTTTCTGAGAGTCAAGGGGAAATCCTGGATTTTTTAAAGTGCAGTGTAGTCATTTCTCTAACTCCATCCCTAAACGAAGGCAGAAGCAAAGACGTTGAGGCTTTAATTCAGGGGTCATGTATGTGACTGTCTGCGACTTGCCTCGAGCCTATGTTTTACTTTATATATTAAACATGTCCCGTCATGCAATAAATCCATTCTGTGGCTGCGTGGAATGCCTAATAATGGATCGCTGCTCCCAGGCTGTTGGCTGGATCAAATTCCCTTTTCTCCTCAGCTGATTTTCCCCCAGAATTGGGAACATCTCTGGACTGATCCCAGCAGCAGCTGGAGGGAACAGAAGCCGGACGCAGGCTTGACCTTGGTAACCCGCTCCCGCCTTCTCTTCCCGCCCAAATAAAACACTCGGCAGGGAAGAAAACTCCCCACCCCGGAACTATTTTAGTTTTTCAGCAGTAGGGCGGAAAACTCCCTGCACATCTGGGTTTCAGTGTAAACCAATTTAGTTAAAATGCCCTCTCAAATAATTCACCTAAAGTGCACTCTCGACCCAGCAATCTTGACGGCAAAGCAGGAACGGAGCGCGCCCCTAACCTTTCCGATCTCTCGATTTGGATTTAAAAAAACAACCCGGGAAATACTTTGGCCAATCAGTGCAGTATGAGGCCCGGGAATTTCCCAATACTCCAACGGATTCATTGCAGAGCCAAAGAGAAGCAGCGCGTTGCCGCACCTGGGGGCATTAAAATGCGTTTCTCCGTGTTGTTTAAATGCGCGAGTAGAGCCATGGCGGGAAATCGGAGCTCCTGCGCCTAGTCGCGTGAATTAACTAACAGCTCCTCTCCCAACATTTAGCTGAGATGCAGCACTCAAAATCCGAGGAACTGTTTACCCGGAAGCTGCATTTCCAGCGTCTCGGGTAGGGGAGTGCTCTGAATTTTCAAGAGAGATTTCCTTTTACAGTACTGCTGACTTCTATAAATACTTCGCAGTTCACTTCTGAAGGATCGCTATAATGTCCAAGGACTTTCAGGTGTCACCGTGGAGAAGGGCTCAAAGCAGGAACAGTTCGGACTTCTCCAAGTATCCAGATCAACGCTAGAATTTAAGTCTTTATCTTTAAAAAAAATGGGAGGGAAATCTAATTAAACAATCAACCTTCCCGATCAATATCGAGGAGCAGTTTATCGTTCCTCCTTTAAAGACGCTCCATAGCTTGAAATATTTTTTTCCCCAAACTGGGACTGGGTTTAAAAAGAAGCAAAAAGAAGCAACACAGCCCTTTCAGATGTTACAGGTGCTATTACTTAACTCTCAACTCCAAAGCCATAATCTTCGACCTTGAGGTTTCAAGGCATATCCCTCATCCATAGTAATCATGGATGCGTGTTCCGTGTAAGGAACAGGACCACGGATACATTTTCCAAGACATTCCACGCTTCTTCCTGCAATAGGCATGAAACACGCTACAGTCCACTTCTCTACGGCCAGCCTAAGTGCTTTCAAGCAGATACAGCAAATTAGATGTTGCTTTGTACTACTACTATTTTTAACAGCAATTTTGCTAGGTATTTCTCCTACTCTGCCCAAGCATACCATTAAACTAAACCAACCGTGCTCATTTTTGCCTTAAATGACCACAGAGCAAAGGCTATAGCTGTATTTCTCACCCTGGGCAACTTTAAGATGTGTGGACTCCCAGAATTCCCCAGCCAGCATGGGAGTTGAAGTCCACAGAGCTTAAAGCAGCCAAGGCTGAGAAACCCTGGGCTATACAAATGAGTTTAGGCTGCCCCCTTTTCTACTCTGGCTGGATCAGTGAGTGAATGAATGTGTAGGCCGATCAACTGAAAACTGGAGCTTGGGCATACTCTAAATTCCAAAAGGCTTTCAAAAGTGTTCTGAATATTGGCTGTCTTGATTTTAACATTCTGAAAAATGTGAATTTATCCCCTTCCATTTCTTTCTTGTCCTTCAGAATGTTGGTATCCTTTTTAACTCCTGTGTCTCCTGAATTGTTGAATACTTCCTTTTAATTGAGATTGATTCTCAGAGTACTCACCACTACACCTATCATGATTTAGATAGATAGGAAGGTATTTGAAGCTCCTTAAGCATTTAAAATGGCATTGATTGCAACTCTTCTGTGCATAATGTCAGGAGCTGCAGATTTTAATCTGAGTTCAATATGCATTCAAAATTATTTTTTTCCCTTGAGTCATATTCATCTGTCAAATTTTTGCTAGATAATATCTTTCTTTAGCTGTTCCTTTGACTTTATGGACATGAATCTATATAGAAGCGGCTGAAATATTTCTGGATTGCTCTGTTTCACTGGCAAAAATGATGAGATGTTGAGCCTCTGGGATTGTGGGAGAAAAAGATAGAACTATTTATTTTTGTAATTTGGACATCACACATTGTTTTTTAGGAGTGAATTACAATTTATGGTTGATTATTCTGTTGCAAAGATACATGATATGGGGTGGTTCTTAATTTTAGGTTCAGTGTTTTATAAATTTTAAGCTGATTACAGATTTAGCTATCTTTTGAGTTATCACACAAATGGGGAGTAGGAATAAATAACCAGTTTTGTTCAGAAGATATTACTTTCCTCTCTAGTTAAAGTTTGGATGGGTCTTGGTTGAGGTCCATTTGAGGCTCTGCTGATTTAAACAAGTATATGGGGACAGGTTTTTAGTGTATACTTCTCTGTGGGAGAATCAAATTATTTTTTATCAGGCTCACTGTGGGCTCATCCCCCAGTCTTTATCTAGGCTGTACCTAGGTAGTCTGGAGTGAGGTCAAGCAGAGAAGTCTAGATCTTGATGTACAAAGAGATAGAATTAACACCTCATACCTCTGTTATAGAAAGCTCAAATATCTACCTTTTTATCACCCCCAAATATCCTTGTGCCCTTCCACAGAAGGGCATTTACACAGCATACTTAGGCACTCTGCCCTTGATGGTGCTGATGGGGAGATTTAACAATATTAAATCTCTACCAAAAGTATTTACTGTATACAGACATTTAGACATTGAAATTTAGATTGTTCTACCTGTACTCCTGAAATGTCTTATCTGGCATTCTTGGAGGGTGGAGCTGATTTTTCCTCTAATCTTAAAGTATGCAGATAGGTCCCAACAGACAATTGTGTACTTCTTATTAAATGACAAGTCTGTAAAGTCTGTAAAAACACAGAAATGTTGCCATATTCTATGCCTTGGCAACTGCTGTTAGAAACTCTTGGATCAGAATAGAACTTACGTATGCTTGGTTTCTGCTACGAACAGGTCTTTTATGGTGAATGTTTTATATTTTAACTGTGTTTGCTCTATGACTGTACACAAATTAATTTTAAAAAATGACAAATGCCACTAGTGCATGGCCAATGGTCTCTTTTCCATGGGAGAGTCAAAAATTGTCATATCCATTATTGTTATAGCTTACCATTTGCGGACAGATACAATCTCTCTTTCGGACAGAGGTTTCAAGTAGAACCCATGTAAAACTATGAGCTTCCACACCGTGGGTCCATATTTTTGCATCATGGCATCACAAAGTATTGGATTTGAAAGTGCCTATGGCTCACGGTGTGCAGGCAGACATGAACTGCACTTTGATGATAGTTTCAGGTGGATCCTGTGTATAAATCATGAGGAACAGCACAGATCTCATTTTTATCTCCTCAGCTTCACATTACATTCATAAGCTTGACCCTTTCACTATTGTTTCCCTTTGGTGCATGATACGCTAAATAAATGCCTTTCTGAAAAACCTTAATAGACAAAATTTCTAGCCTGTTTTAAGGGCTATTTTTAATAGGGCAACCAGATTGTAAAATAAGCTGCCAACTTACAAAGTTGTAGAAGGTATTTAAAACAGCATTGGGGGGGGGGGGCGGGAATGCTTTATTTTTATAACACTTCCTTTTGGCTCTCTAGATTTTTAGACAATAGCATACAGTTGTATTGCCATTGTCAAGGCTGTGATCAGGTGCCCAAGCAATTGGTTCTTTTAGTCCTTTTAGATCCAGAGACAATGAACACACCAGTAGGTGAGGAGATTTTTAAGCTTTATTGTTAACTCTAGCAAACAGATTTAAACAGGAATATAAGATAGCATTAAACAGAAATACAAGAGCATAGTATAAAAGCATAACATCCCAAGCAAGATGATAAAAATTCTACCCCTACTGTCGGGAGCTACCATAAGGCGCTAGCACAGAGACCCCAAGATGGCGCAGATAACACAGCGCCTGGTCCCAAGGCCCGTGTCCATGCCCCAAGACCCACGGGGCAATGCCAGGGTTTTTATCAAAGCCTGGCACTGCAGTCTCATGACTCTGTTTCCATGGCATCGAGGCTGTGGAACCCGACTTTGACCAGATGTTGCACCTGCTCATCGTGTGACTCAAAAGCCTGGGGACTGTACAGGTAAGCTAGTGCTTAACCTAAACAGTCCTGAGGGTTTCTCTCCCCCCACCCCCCCGGGCCACTTCTAAGTAAAAGTGAGAAACAAGCCAGCTAAACATTATTATGACTCAGAGTGAACTTTCTTAACACATGGAGGAGAAACCAAAATATGTCACCTAAACTCCTCGAAATAACAATGGTCTTCTACATTGCCACTACAAGAGTATAGCTTTATGACAGCAGCAACTAAGTATGATAAGCCCTCGTTCCCTCATAGCATGATATTTTTGCACATATTCAGAGGTTTTAAGACATATCAAGAGGATCTTCCACTGGCCCTGCAAAATGATTCTTCTGTTGTTCTTCCATATCTCCTTTCTATCCTACAAGTGACATGAGTCATGCATAGCTGCACCAGAGTTAAAATAGGTATGTGAAATCTGTGAGGCTCTGTCGCCCATTGCCTTGGAGAGAAATCAGGAGATAGCAACAGCAATAGTCCTGCATATTTTAAGGGACCAATTTCAGTAAATAGGATTGTGAGGAAGGAGCTAAATACAGGAACCTCCATTTCATTCTGATCCCCCCACCTCAAATCTCCAGCAACTGGACTCTTTTACTGATCATTCTTCCCTGCTGCTGGGCTGAATTGCTCTCCACCCATTCTGGAGTCAGCCAAAAACATAGGCATGCCATGGTCCCCAGCAAAGCATTATGTGAAAGCACCCACAAAAATCCAGAGGGCCCACTGCCCCCAAATTAACATAAACTAGGGCTACTGGATCTGGGCTGTAAAAATCCAAACCACCACAAAATGGTAGCTGAGAGCTTTGCTGCCATCTAATTCAAATGTCTGCCACCCATTAATAATATTAATAATATGCTGCCAGTGATGTGCTTTGGGGCGGCTCACAACAAAGACATTACAATAAAACTAATAAAAGAAAGAAAAAAAGATAAGCACGACAGACCAGACGGAATGAAGCGAGGGGTCTCGGTCTCCCTTGCCAAAGGCCTGGATGAAGAGCCAGGTCTTCACCGCTCTTCTAAACAATAGCAGAGTTGGGGCTGTCAGGATCTTGGGGGGGAACTTTATTCCAGAGGGCAGGGGCTGTTACACGGAAGGTGTGCTTCTGGGGCCCCGATATATGACATTCTTTAATTGAAAGAACCCAGAGCACGCTAACCCTGCAGGATCAAATCGGCCAGGCAGAGGCTATGGGAGACAAGCAGCCGCTCAAGTAATCAGGCCCTGTGCCATGTAGGGCTTGATAGGTAACAACCAGCACCTTGAATAGCACCCAGAAGCAAGCTGGCAACCAGTACAGCTTAAGAAGCAGAGGTGTTACATGGGCAATCTGAGTCATGCCCATTACTGCTTATGTCTCCGCGGTCTGGGCCAGCTGAAGCTTCTGGGTGGTCTTCAAGAGCAGCCCAATGTAGAGCATGTTGTAGTAGTCAGGCCACGAGGTAACTAGAACATGAATGACTGTCAGAAGGGCCCCCCAATCTAGGAAAGGATGCAACTGGTATACCAGATGGAGTTGTGCAAAAGCCTTCCTGGCCACAGGTGACACCTGCTCTTCAAGCAGAAGCTACAAGTCCAGGAAGACCCCCAGATTGCGTACCAACCTTGAAGGGGGAAGTGCTATAATATAATATAAACTGAATGACTTCTAGCAGAAAGGAAGAGGATTAGGAATTAAGAATTCTCTGCATTCTCATGCAACTATAATTCTCAGGATTATTTCAGAGAAGAGGCTGAATGGGAGCAAAATTTATTTGTAGAATAGATATGCCCTGGGAGATTTGAAGACATCAGAGCTGCTTGCCAGCAAGTTGGACTGAAAGTGGTCCGTGATTAATGTGTTTTTCTTTGAAAGCTTCTCCCTGTTATGATTTATCTTCTGTATGTTGTTTATAGCCCGGTAATTGCTGTGTTTTCTTCTTTAGTGGCTGATTCCAAGCCCTAACTTTGTGTAGAAAGAGCAAACAAGATGCCTGTAATGGAGCCTGAAGATGCACTTCATTGATTTCCATGGGTTTGGGCATGCCTTAATTCTGCATAATATCAAACTGTATGGAGGAGGAGGAACATGAACACTTTTAGCAAGAGCTATCAATCCTACAACTGAGCATAGTCAACACTAGTAATACTATACATTTACAGCACTCCCATATTGTCAGGTCAGAAGAAAGAGCCCTTAATCCTCTCCTCCCCTGGAGTAGCAGCAATCTTCCCCCTAACAATTCATGAACCCAAAACCAGGGAAGCAGAGTTTGGTGAAAGTTCTTGTCAAGGCTTGCCTACTAGCTTTGGGGAGAGAGGGACATTCTCTAAAAGAGTCTTCCCCAAGCTGGTGCTCTCCAGATCAGCTTCTGACTCCCTCAAATCCCTGTCCATTTACCTTGTTGCCAAGGCTGCTGGGAACTGAGGTTCAATAATGTCTGAAGAAATATCCAGGGCCCAAAGCTGCTACATGCATTTACTCAGAGGTAACTCCTACGGAGTGTAACGGAGCTGACTCGCATGAGAGGTGGAGTTGCAGCCTATTCATATATTTTTCTAACTGACATCTATGTAGTAATTACACTGTCATTTATTGCGACAGAGCGAAGATGAATTCTTTCTGCACCCAAATGTCATGTAATAATATCTTAAAATAAGCCACTGAAATCTTGTAATAATGCTGTGGCCTTGCAATATACTGTATTGGTGCATGAGATCTTGAACAATCACACTCTTATAACAAATTATTTGTTGAACAATCACACTCTTATAACAAACAAGAAATATTTGGGGAGAGTCAAGGGTGATTTGATGTCCTGATGGATGCCCTGCCCATCAGCCCCTGTCCAAATTTCTGCCCATTGGAAGGACCACAGCCTCACAACATAGCTCTCCAGAGAAGGCTGGAAAGAAGAGCTTTGTTGGAGGCCCTGAAACCTGCTATCTTGCGAGGTAGGCAGAACTGAGCTAGATCATTGGGCTCCTCAGAACAAACCAGCTTTCTCTGCTGAGAGATGCAAAAGGGAGCAGGATCCTGGCTTTTCCCTGTTGACTGAAAGGGGAACTTGGATTAATGCCATTTTTTTCTCACCATTGGGTGGGAAGCTCCACCTTCTGTACAGAGTGCTTGGATGGTTTTAAAAGAAAAACCTAATGCAAATATTTAACCAACTCTACCCCAACTCTCAAGCTTCTTTATAAAATTCTGAAAGGCCATTATTGTTCCAAGGGTTCTCCTGCCCCAAGAGATGGAGAAATTATTTATTGGGATTTGAACAAAGCTCCTCTTGGTTGTTCTCCTTAGTAGGGAGTTATTAGATAGCGCGGACAAAGCAACAGTTGTTGCTTTCTCCTAGAATAAGGGGTGTTTTACTAATGTAGAAACACTGAGGCTACTTATATCAATATTTTAAAATAGGTTGTATGTATATGAATGGATAGATTGCTTAAACCCAAGAACAAGAAACCCTTTCAAAGCATGCAGGAAAGTCTTCTCAGCTGTCATTAAAGTTGGAGAAGCCTCCTGTGAAAGGGAGTAGCAGAGTTAGCAATGTGGTTTGCTCCCAGGCTGTAAATTAGCACAGCTTTTCCCAATCTGATTCCTGTATGTGTGGATGTGTGCCTATGAGTTCCATTGTCCCCAGCTGGCCAGCATCTTGATGAAAGGTGTAGTCCAAGGTAATTGGAGGGCACCAGGTTTTGCCTAGGCAATTTCCTCCACCCTTTGGCAACAGTTAAGATATTTTCCTTCCTGGAAGCAGTCTGCTGCAATAAAAACAATGCTGGGCCTCAGTCTTTCTATAATAATTGTATCTGTGCTGTTGCTTTGAATATTGTTAAGCACCTGCTTCTGATAACATTGGACAGAGCAGGAACCAGGATGCAGTTGATGAGGGGGCTGAGAAATGCCTTATCACTCAAGGAGCAGCCTGCCCTTAATGCAGAGGGACACACCAACATTGGAGGGGAGGAATAGTGCTCCCTCCTCCGCACAGAAGCCCAGCGTTGAACTAGGGACTCTAGTGTCTCCAGCTTCTTCTGCTGTCGGTGCCAGCACTGGCTAACAAGGATGGGCTTCCATGGGCAAGGATGGGATTTTGGATGCAACAGTTTGGGAAAGAAGCTGCATAACTGACCTGCTCTGCTGTTTCTTTTCCAGGATGTGTTGCCAAAAGCCTTGACTGATGCACCTGATTCACGTGGCTGGCCCACAGCCTTCCCAGAAAGAGTATTTCCCTGTTCTAAGGAGCAGAGGCAGTGCCAAGTCAATAGCCAGGCAGGAAAAGCTACTGCAGGAGTCTCTCCTCAGTTTCCTGGCCAAGCCCAATGTTGCAATCTCACTCATTTAAATAGTGCTTCCTTGGCCCTTGCTCAGCAGGGGAGAGGCCACAAAGAGGCACACACCATTCAGCTCTTGGCTTCTTGCACAATGTGGAAGGAACTGCTTTCTATAGCCTTCTACCGGGCTGTCTTCACTGAGTTCCTGGTCACTGCCATCTATGTCTTTTTTGGCTTGGGGTCAGCGCTGGATTGGCCAGAGACGCCCTCCATCCTGCAGACTGCCATCACCTTCAACTTGGCAGCAGCCACGGCTGTCCAGATTGCCTGGCACACCAGTGGAGCCCACATCAACCCAGCTGTGACCATGGCCTTCCTGCTTGGCTCTCGTGTCTCACTGGTGAGGAGTGTCTGCTATGTGGTGGCTCAGCTGACTGGAGGCATTGTCGGGGCAGCCATCCTTTATGCAGTGACTCCTGGGAATATCCGGGGAAATTTGGGCATCAACACGGTATGTCATTGGGTTGGCATCTTTGCCATGGACATTTGCACTGGAAACAGTCCTCAAATAGCCCACCATGTGTTCCAGGAAGCATACCAAGATTGACTGGAGTCATGGATTTGGAAAGCACCAAATGGGGGTGTGATGTGGTTGTTAAGGTGTGAAATATTGTCACTGATTGTTTTAGATTACAGTGCAAAGCCAGGCAGAAGAGCTATAGTTGTACGTGAGTCAGTCGCTGATGGTACATCCTCTGAAAGAAGGCTGTGCAAAGCATATTCTTTGTTGGTTTACTTGGAAATCATTGGAAGAGAGAAGCTGATGATGGTTCAAAATTAAGAGAAAGGATTCGCTGGAATGGTGGTGTGGTGGAAGAGTCCAATGGGCAGGGCTTTAGGAGAGACCAACAATAAGTTATAACAAAACACTCAAAATGTCCTGAGGCATTTGCAGCAGGCACTGCATTATAAAGCAGCTTCATTGTGGCTACAATACCATGCAATTCCACTTTTGTAAAAATGGTTATTGTGATAGTGGAGGCACTATGTGATATCAGAATGCATGGAGGCACTGTGTAGAGCAGGAATGGGTGACTTCATGCAACCACAGCCCCCCAGTTCATCCCCCCTGCCCCCCAGCATCCCTAGATTGGATTGACAAAATTAACTGAAAAATGGCTGGGTGTTATTAGCATGGTTTTTAGCTTCAAGGAGCAGAAATTAAAGGCTGCTTCTGAAACTCTGGAAAGTCCCATAGACCTACTTAAAAGGGACTGAAGATCTTCAGACCTCTCCACTTGGTAATCTCAGAAGCCAAAATAGGAGGCTGGGAAGCAAACTGAAAAGGATTGTGCCCATTCTTGGGCAATAACAATTAGAAATTGAGATCCCTGCCTTCACGTGCATTCCCTCTAAATTCTAAGATGGGGAGGAATCAATGTGGCAGCAAATAAGGAAATAACAGCTGCATATTATAATGGGCAGAGCAGAGAGTCAGGCATACTTTGGGTTGATTCAGTTCAGATTCAGCTGCAAATGACATTGTTTCAGTTTGGTTCTACTTCAGGTCAGTGAAGGGCATATAATGTGATTTACAAAAGAGAATCAAGCTAAAGTACATGATATATGAAAATAATGATGGAATGATCTAATAGGTCTAAAACTGTTATAGCTTGATGGAGGCCTCTACAAGTATTCTAAAAGTTACTTTTGCAGTATGCAAGAAATTATTTATTTAGTTAAAGAGCTTAAATGGCCAGTTATCTCACATAGTGATCCTAGGTGGCCCACAACAACTCTGAAAAACAGAACACAGAACAGAACAGAACAACCCTCCCTAGCAGGTGCCAGACCAACCAGCTATCAACCTCCAGGCTCACCCCCTCTCCTAGCCCAGTGCTTGGGGGAAGAGCCAGGTCTTCACTGCCTTCTGGAAGGTTAAAAGGGTAGGGGCCCCTCGAATCTCAGGCAGAAGGCTATTCCTCTCTCTCTCTCTCTATATATATATATATACATATACTGTATATGTATATATATTAAGAATTTTAATTATAATAGTAAAATCTAATACAAACTAAAAGAGAAAGAAAAACTAAAAGGTGCAAGGAAAATAAATGAAAATAAATAAATAAATAAATGAAAAGAATGCTAGAAGATATATGGGGACTCCTCTCCCTGGCTACTGTGGGGTCTTACCCCACTGGATGAAGCTGGAGAAATAAGTGGGGGAGCCATAGGGTGCTACAAGAGAGGGCAAGGAGTTTGTGGTAGGTGCAGGAAGGCAGGTGCAGGAAGGCAGAGATGCAAGGGTTGACCTGATGTGAGAGATAGAAGAAGGGAATAATATTTGTGGGGAAAAGAGCGGGTAAATGGTGACAACAGAATCAAAGGTGGTTGCAAAAGTTTAGTATATATGGGGACTTGAGATTAGTATTCTGTGAATGAGTGTCTTTGTTGGGAGAAGGGGGGTAGTGGAGAGGGAGAGATCCAGCATTAAATGAGGAGAAGCAACACAATGTGGCTACAAGCTGAACGTGGTTCAAAAAGGGAAGTCAAGACTTTTGATCTGGTCCATGTGATAAGCAAGGACTGGGGAGACTCAGGGCTGATCCACATGACCAGGTTGCCTCAGCATGAGTACTGACGCTGACTGTTTCTCAATGACTGGAACACGTGTTATTGTCCTCTACTCACTACCAGCCCACCGGGAAATCTTTTCCTGCTTGATATCAAGGTGGTTTTTTCCCACGTTGTCTAGTTTGCCCACTGTGCTTCCTTTCATTGTAGGAGGACTCCTCCACTACAGCTGGCTCCTGTGCACTGTATTAGAAATGCCCTCTTCCTCCATCCAGTTATTGGATGACCTTGAGCAACTCAATATTCCTCAACCTCTTTGCTTGATGGGTGTGTAGATAAAGGAAACGTGGAATCTACCTTCAGCAAATAGAGTAGATCAGAGGTTGGAATTTTGCAGCAGGATTTTGTTGGGTTATAGTTCAGCAAGATCTAGAGAGTTATCAGGTCCTGAGTTGACCAGGTGGGATGTGCAACTATTTAACAAGCAGTAATAAAGCATGTTTTTAATGGCTGAATTCTTGTGAAATGCAGGCAGTTTTACCCTTAACACCTCACAAGGTTTTGCCTTCTTTCCCAGATCTTATGAGATTTGGGCATTCAGGCTCAAAATCCTGTGAGATTTTAGCATTTTCCAGAATGAAGTATGAAAACCATTATCTCACAAGATTTCAACTATTTTTAAAGTTTGTGTTTATGTGTAGTTTTGGGATGACATGGATGCTATACTGCCAGTCCCTGGTTTAGTGGATGTTGAAATCAACCATATAGTCTACTCATAGTTATTAGATACCTAAGCCTATATTCCCACCAACTGTTTCCTTGAACATATTTTGGGGAATGCTTATTTTTTGAAAAACACGAGAAATATATTTAGTTTAAGGAAATTTAAGTCCTGCAACCTGTAGGCTGCATAAAGATGGATGACCACTAGAATGTCTCACTAAAACTTTGGTGCTAACCTCTAGTAGTCCTCAGATTTTGCACTGGAGATTTGATAGCTCTACTTCTTGGGGTACTCACAGTAATCAGGATTTGATTTACCAATAATGGAAAACTACAAAATAAATAATTCCTGTAAATACTGAAATAAAAGATAGATGAAAATTCTAGTCAATGCAAAACAAAAATTCACAGACTTGTAGAAGGAGTTTTATATGCAAGAGGTGACTCCTAGAAAAAGGTAAAATGGAAGGTGGAAGGCAAGAGAAGCAGGGAGGGAGGAAGTTCACTCTTTTATCCTAATGTCAGCTCTTCTTTTCTAGAAGTTAACCCTCTTTTTGCCTCTGTTAAAGATCTTCTGGAAGCCTGCAGTCAAGGGGAAGCATCCAATCTCTGTTTCTTAGTTGCTTTCTCAAAGCCAAGTAGGACATCTATCTACTAATCCTTGAGCATGCATAAAGTTATACTGCATAAAACTTACTATTTCCACTGACGACCCTATCCTGCCACAGATAGGATGCTGGAAAATACTGAACCTGTTTATGGTGTACAAGGCATGTTAAGGACAAGGATTGGTGGATTCTTCCAGCTTTGCTTTTCTCCCCTGGCTCCCCAATATCACCATCTAGTGGGAAATCATCTACCAATCGCTTTTCTTAATGTGGGATGGAGATGGGGTGAGAGACCATTTTTGGCAAATGGCTAGACCAGCAGACTTAGCCCTCTGTTAAAATGCACAGTATCTTAAATAAGCTAAATAGCAGTAAACCTATTTTCTCTTCTAGACTAGCGCTAAGCTGGAATGGTTCAGCCCCTTTCATATTGGGTCGTCCTAGTCCAGAACAGCACTAAATCCATGATCAAAAGCTGACAGGTATGGGGAGTGTTGCGCCTGTGAAATAATGGAGAGATGACTCTCTCTTCCCTGCTTCACTGAATACCTCCCCCCTCCGAAATTGATTTGTCAAGGATTAACTCATTAACCTGGCAGGTACAGATGGTGATCCTGGTTTGAAAGAAAGAACAGAACAGTAAATAGCAGGAAAGGGCGGGAACTGGCACAAAGTATCCTAGCCTTAGAAGTGAGCTAACTGCACTTTCAGCCCCTAACAATGCAGAATGGGGTTCTCTCCCAGTAGAAGCAGGTGGGAGGAAAGAGGTGGGGTGGGGAAGGCCTCCCTTGGGGCTAGTTACTGGCAGCAGAAGAGTCACAGAGTTAAACCAGATGGGAGCCATTCATCCTCTTCCTTCCCTGCACTTTTCTTACCAAGCATGGCAAGAAGTTGGGGGGACAGGGGGAGAAGTAAGCAGTTTTTCAGTCACCATCCATAGAGGGAAGGGGGTCTTTGGGGTGCCATTCCCCCCAAAGGCCCAACTGCCTCCATCTCTCCCTGCTTCTCCTGCCACTCATGCAGGGTGGCCTGGGGGGTGGGGTTCAAAAAAGACAAGATCAAATCAAGTCTTTATTTAGGTCATTGACTGGAGCAGTGTTACACAATCAGCCCAACAATTGATTAGTACAGACTACAGGTAGTCCTTGCTTAACAACTGCCATGTTTAGCGACACTTCAAACTTTTGATGACACTGAAATAATAAGTTTACGACCAGTCCTTGCACTTACGACTGTCATAGCAATGCCAGCAATATCGCTCTGCAGGCCTTTAAAATCTCTTTCATTGTTGCCTCCTTTTCCATCCTAGGTGAGGGCCAATGTTTCATCTGGACAAGCTGTTGCAGTTGAGCTCATCTTGACCCTCCAGTTGGTTCTGTGCTATTTTGCATCCACAGATCCACAGCGTAGTACAGGTTCCCCAGCTGTCATCATTGGCATCTCAGATGCCCTGGGCCACTTAGTTGGGGTAAGTAAATGAAGAGACACTGGGAAAGTTAAGAGCAAGAGTAGGGTTACCAGATCTGGCTGGTGACTACTTGAGAGCAGGGAAGAGATAAAGAAAATTCTAAGCCTTTGGCCTTTTGCAGCCCAAATCTGGTAGCCCTAAGCCAAGGAGGCTTTGTTTTATTTTGTTTTGTTTAAAATGCTAGAAGCAAGCTTTTAAAATGATGGAAAGTGCTTTTGGAGGGAGTACGCATGCAAAGCAAGATGAAAATGAATGTTAGAAATAAAAGATACAATACACCCAACCCTATATTAGTCAGAGAAAGCCGAAGGCTCTTAAAAACCAAGAAGAAAGGAATAATGAAACAGATATTGTCTTAACTGCCTTGTAAATAACTTGGGCTTGGTGCAGAGACTGGATTCTTGGCTGCAAAGCTTGCCCATATATAATGTAAAAATGTCAGTGGTGTTTTGGGGAGAGCATTGAAATTAGCTAGCAGATCCTACGGTGGGCAACATTCTGCACCTTTACAGCTATGTTCCTAGATAATCCCACCACAGTGGGTGGTGGGATGCACAACTGGCATCCCAATGCTCAGAGCACACCACAGATTGGCAAATGTTTTACCCAGAGAAGAGCCTGCCTATAGCAAGAGAGGTGTTTTGGGGGGAAGGGCCCCCAACTCCAATCTTCAGTATCGGGTATAAGACTAGAAAGCCACACAGGAATTTTCCTCCAGTGTCTTGTTCTATATGGATTCCATCCTCACACGGTAGTTCTCTGGGCCTGAGAAAAAGCTTCTGATGGAATTGCTGAAGTGGGAAACCGAAACAGAGAATAGGAACCCTGCGAGAGCTGTCTGTGCTAATGCTTTCTTCTGATTTTCCATTCCTAGCATTACTATACTAGCTGCTCCATGAATCCAGCCAGATCCTTTGGTCCTGCTGTCATAACTGGGAAGTTTCTTCACCAGTGGGTAAAAAAAAATCTTCTTTCTGTATCTTCATCCCCCGTTATTCCAGGGTAGGTGGGGGAAAAAATGGAGGGTAAGTGGGGAAAAAAAGGCAGAAAAGTGTGGTAAAGAATTGTCCAATTGCCCAGACTCTGAAGGCCTTTATGTCAGTAGAATTTAATTGCATGCACTGTGAACCTGTGATGGAATCGTTTAGTGAAGGCTGCACTCGGGGAGATAAGCATTTCCTTAGCCCCCAGCAGGAGTGTGGGAAGGTTAAGAGGATGAGACTGGCACCACCCTAAGGAATTCACGGTGTTTGCTTGCTGGCTTGGGAAGTTTAGATTCAGTCTGGCGAGATTCTGTCTTGTGGGTGAAAGCTAATAAAAGCTATCGAACTAGACCTGTACTGTCTCGTGGAGTTCTTTGGGCTGAACCTGACATCAATCTCTCCAGACTCAATCTAAATTTCCCAAGCCAGCAAGCAAACACCGCGAATTCCTTAGGGTGGTGCCAGTCTCATCCTCTTAACCTTCCCACGCTCCTGCTGGGGGCTAAGGAAATGCTTATCTCCCCGAGTGCGGCCTTCACCAAATCATTCCATCACAGAACCCGAGGAACAATTGGAGTGGTCTGGAACTATTACAAAACAAAAGTAAGTATTCTCTACTACAAGTGCACAGGCTTCTTCGCACCTCCCATGGAGCGCTGGTTAGCTCTCCACAGCCACCTGCAAGGACTTGCTGGCAGGCCCTTTGGGGGAAGCCTACCGTGGGATTTTAGCTAGCAAGACTGCTATGCTTCTCCGAACTGCTTTCCCCAAAAACCTGCAGTTGATCAGGGCTTTCTTTACACGTCTTAACTGTGGCTCCGTCCGGCAGCAACTGCATTTTAAAGCTGGGAGATGATGGCCATCTTCTGCTTGCATATGGCAGCCCAGTTTGGTCCCACCCCGTTCCTAAGATTAAAGTCGGAGGAGGCAACATCCTTGCGGTTATATAAACTAGCTTCAGTTCCCGGGATGAAGGGTAGGGGTAACCAGCTCTGGGCCACAGAGTTCCAGATGATCCCTAAGTGGTAGCAGAGAGATACAAAAAAGCCCCACTGTAGTCGTTGCTGCCATCTAGTGGTGGTCTATATGGTTGCTAGCAGTCAAAAATGATGGCACATAATCACTTGAGTGGTTGTCAAGAAAAATATCCTGACTTCCTAGAGGGGCTATAAACAGGCTCTCTCCTACTCCTGGAAGCCTTGGTGGCCCTGTGGAAGGTTGGAGTCTTGTCTAGAATATTTCTATCACGAATCGCAGGCCCTGATACTTTTCTCAGGCCAGGTTTCATCTCCTTTTGAACTATGGCATTAGAGCTGCCTAAGAAATGTTGCTGCTAGAGTCAGAAGCAAGATGGTCCATGTCTCCCCCACCCTTCCCCATTCCACATGCAGAAACCAACTGGATTAGCAGTTAAATCTTTCTTCAGCATTGACAATGAAGCCCCACAGCCTTTACAGGCAGGAGGCTGGCTTCATGGAGGCCTAAAGGAGGGGCCTTCTCTCATTTTTCCCTCCTAGCCTTTTCCCCGTTAGGTGGTTGCCTCCTTTTGCCTGGCGGTAGAGCCAGCTGGGAACAACATACTCCTGCTGCCTGCCACCAGCTTGATAGGGCTGTAGTTGCAGGCGTGGACACTCACTGAAGTCTCTCACCTTGGAAGTAAGTTTCCAGCAGGGGATGAATTCAGGTGAAAAATGTAAGGACCCAACTAAGCAGAGAAAGAAGTTGCAGATCTGACTTCCTTTATCTTCTTGTCATTTACTTCCGTTGTAACCTCAGTAGTAGCCTGTGGCTTTAAAGCAAGCCTTTCCTTCTTTGCATACCCAGCTCTCCTTAAAGGAGCTTAAAGCTGAATTTGGTCAGCAGGGATTTAAATTTAGCTTCCCCCAGTTAAAGCTGGCATTCCACCTGATGCTGCACCCTGACTCTGGGAGATCATCAGGAATGGGAGTTTGAACACTGCATGACTTTGATCCTGCCAGGAAGGCAGAGACCATCTAGACCAGGGCTTTGCAACCTTGGCAACTTTAAGAGGTGTAAACTTCAACATGGCTGGCTGGGGAATTCTGGGAGTTGAAGTCCACACCTCTTAAAGTTGCCAAGGTTGAGAAATACTGATCTAACATTGAGGGGGGATTTTCCCCCCCCACTTAATAACAGGCAAGTTTCAAGCCTCAGTATTGTGTGGAAATCCTTGGCATACTTCAGTATTCTGCTGAAAGGCTCCAGTAAAATGGGACAGATTCATGCCATTTTGCTGTCAAATTTGTTCTACAGCAACGTTTAACAGAAGATGTCACAATATTTGAAGAGATGGATTGACTCATATTGCAGAACATAACAGTCCTGGTCAGGGGTGTCTGCAGGTTATAGTCAAAAAGTCAAGCCGGCAATCACAATGGTGTGATTGAAGCTCTACCCAGTTTTTTATATGTGTTGCATAGGTGATGCACATAAAAAATGGGTCAGAGCTTCAATCACACCATTGTAGCCACCATCTTGACTTTTCTGATCACACCCTGCAGGCAGTCCTGATCCTGGTTGTAGATGATAAAGGCTGTAGTGAGTTGGATTCTAACTCCAAGGCAGAGAAAAGGAATTAAACCTTGGAAAACCGTGGGAGAAAGTAATGTGGTCTAGTAGCTTAGACCCAGTTCATTTCAGGTGGAGCTTTAAAGCTGTTCAGTTTCTTTGGCCAGAACTCCTGACCTTCATTCAGTTGCCTTAATTCCTACCAAGCTTCAGGGTATTTTGTCTCGTTTTCTGCCTCTGGGTCAAATAGGGTTGTACTTTTAGGTCTAGTGATGACAGCTTGCCCTTATCCTGACCTTTCTTTACAGATTTTACAGAATTTATCTCTGACCTTTCTTTACAGATCTTCTGGGTTGGCCCCTTAATTGGTGCGGTCTTGGCATCTGTCCTTTACAACTTTGTTCTTTACTATGACCCAAAGTCCTTTTCTCAGAGACTGTCTATTCTCAAGGGCAGCTATGACGGAGAAGAGCTGAAGGAGGAGAGGGACCGCCAGAAACAATCATTGTCGCTTCCCAGTCTGGCGCATAGATTGTAGCCTCCTTGGATCTTGTGGAGAAGAGATGGGCTCAGCAAGAGCTGGGTCGGTGAGTGGTAGTCCCATAACCAGCCACTAGAGGGCACCAGGTGCCTTTTCTCTGAAGTCTGCATTGCCTTGTGGATTTCAATGTATTTGCAGCAAGAGGAGCCTCACAGGAGCTGGATCTGTGTCACCACGTGATTGTGAGCTGACCTGTGGACATCTTAAGCACTGTATGCAGGAAATGGAAACAGTTGCCTTCAGCATCAAGTGAACATGAATATGACAGCTACGAATTGCAGTGCCAGACTAGTAGCTTGCTTGAGGTTCAAACCTATCCTTTTCTAGGCAGACATTTTTCAGAGGATAAGCAAAAGTTACTTAGATAAATAGCCTGGATGGGGGCTGGATCCTTAGCTGATGAATGAACCATTTTACCAATGCAGTGTCTCACACAGCATAAATCACCATAAGGGTATGCTGCATAAAATTATGCTTCCATCCCTACATTTCTGGAAACAACAAGCAAGGAGGCGTGGGCAGGATCTTGACCTGTGAATCTTTTTGTCACTGAGAACTTTCCCTGTGCTTCTAAGAACCTCCATACTGCACTTCCAGACAAAGCTTCCCTCAATAGAGCAACTTCATCCCATCAAATGGAGTCACTGCCTAGCCTAGACCTTCAACTGCCCGAAACATACATGAAAACTGTTCAGAGCCTTTTGCTGGATCCCTAGTAGAGTTGTATCCAACCTGCAGCCCCTGAGCATTTTGAACATAGCCCTGGGTCCTACCACAAGTTGCCATCAAATTCTCATTTGGATTCTTATAGGAAGGAAATATTAACTATATGGCGAATAATCACACCAATTGTACTTTATGGATTTCATTTACATTTAATGAAATCTAAGTTTCTTTTGTGTGAGGACCCTGCATACAACCTGTGAGTGTGTACTAAACTTAGGATGAACAAAAGGTTTCACCCTTCTTCTCCCACCATACAATAAAAAGTAGCAATGTTACCTCTGAGATGAGCTTAGCTCCTGATGACTTACAATTTCCTTGGGATGTTTTTTTTTTTAACTTCCCAGCTCTGGACTTCCCAGCTGGTTCTCCATCCATGGATTAACCAGGCTCAACTGTTCAGCTCCCAAGATCAGTCACAGTCTGCTAGATGCTGCTGAGCCCTCACCTCTTTGAATTAACCCATTCAAGGGCACTTTGTGGACTATAACAATAACAGATTGTTATTGACTCTAGCAACAACAATGACAATAACAGCTGGTTTCCAGAAACTGATGATCCCAGAACTTGTGAACCTTTGATTATGTAATGGGATGGGGAGAAAAACTGTCAGTGCACTCTAAGCTCAATATTAAATGTTTCGTGCGAGTCAGGTCTATCAGCATCACACCTCAGAATGACGCGACACTCAAGGCTTTCATCAAAAAAAGGGTATTAAATTGGGGTTCTTTTGAAAGCAGGTGATTCAACTCTCAGCTGAGGACAGTAGCTGAGCGTCTTCCAAGACACAGGAACCAATGGAGTCCTGTGTTCAGCTGGTACCAAATGTATTCCAGATTTTATGTCATTAATTTATTTATTTCCAGACCATCGTTCATCCAAGAAGCTGTGGGGCAGCTGGTTTTTCCCTTCACTAAGTGTTCTTTACAATAATCCTGTGAGGTGGGCTAGTGTGAGAGAGAACTGGCATCCCAGGGCTATTGAGTGATCTGGGATTTGAACTTAGATCCCATCTGACATTCTTATTTCTTTTCTAGATCTCATTAGTTTAAGAAAAAAATCTCTTGGTTTACATTTAAAGGCAAACTTAACTAATTTTGTACTTGCAACATGAAATCCAAATATATTTTAAAATTCTCTAAAATGTATGATGCAGGTCTCCAATAAAAACGTAGACAAAAAGGAATCCTATTGAAGCTGTGATGCTCACTTTTGGCCTCTCTAGGGGTGTTAGCAGTACATAGTAGCTGAGGATTCTCAATCTACTCCATCTGGAGAGTGTCCAGCTGATGGTGACAGGATATGAAAATGCTGACATGAGTAAAATAGTTTGGACAAATTAGGCCAAAATGCTTATATTAGACAAAATCTCAGACAAATATATATATATATATATATATATATATATATATATGGGGTGGGGGGATGCATCTGAATAAGTGTACATTGCAAACTGTTTTTGTTAAAAAATTCAAACTGACGCATTAGAATAATGAGGCCTGTACAGCCGGTCCAAGTTCTCACCCTACCCAACTGCAGTTGGATAATTGCTGTAGTAGGCGAGTCCTTGTCTCCAAACTCCAACGTTTACTCAAGCTAAAAAAGAAAGAACAAGACTGTAGATCCTACAGAGCCCAAAATACAACACGTCCACCCACCATTCTGCTTCATTGGCATAAAAAAATAGGCCTGGTCTTTCAACATTTTTAGGCAATGAGTGATATTGTAACTAATCTTTCCTCATGCAGGTGGGAGATGAAATTTCTGATTCATTACTGAGTCTTGGGGGGGAGAAGGAGGAACATGTTTCCAGTAGAAAGTGACTTTTTTTCAGAACAATTTTGAAATCCAACATTTTATGATATTTTGATGAAGTTGGGGGAGCAACAGTGACCCTATCCAACACCCGACAAAAGCCAGCGTTCATGCTTTTTTAATTTAGGTCTATGTTTTTAATATATTTTCCCTGATTTTGTACATCTTTCAGAAATGTGTTGTTTCAGTATTACAGTGAATACTATTAGACGTGAAATAAATTTGTCCTTTCCCCCTCACCCCAAATCTGCTGTAGTATTTTGTGCTGCAGTTCTGAAATAGTTTGGCACTTGACTGTCTGCTCAGATCTGAGCAACTGCAATTCATGGGTAAGAGTTCAGACCAGCCAATAAATCAGAAATGGGGACCTCTAGTCTTCTGGATATCGCTGAAGTACAGCTTCCAGCAATCCTCACCTTTAACTGTGTGAACCAGGAGTGGACCTGGACTTTGGAAATATCTGGGCTTCAGATTCCTTACAACTAAGCTAGATCAAGTGTAGTCTTGGAACTAGCATCTTTCTCACACATTCATCACCACCACCACCAGCACCCCAGTCAGGAAATTTTATGTGTGTGTGTGTGCATGAAAAAGATAATGCCGGGGATAAAATCCAGCTGTTGAATAGCTGCCTGCATGGAGCTTTTCTCAAGTGGTGGTGTTACGGTAATAGATTATCAGCTTTATAATTGTTGCAAGTTGGTTTCAGTTCCAAGGTTGATCAGGGACAACATCGTTACATTCATCCAGTTTACAGGGTTCCTCTGAGTCAAAAAGGTAATGCTTCCTAAAACCCATACAGTCAAGCTCAGTAGGAAAAGTTAATTTGCATCTAAGCCTGGCCAAATGTGAGCCTTTATTCCTTCATTGGTCCCATTTAAGACACAATCTTTCACCCTGCTTTATAGATTTCTCTTCTGATGCCAGCATCTAATTGAGGAAGGTTTTGCTCAGAAGTCAAACTTAATTTTCTCCTATTGACACAGCATGAATAGTCTCAGGGACACTGGAGTGTTCTGGCTGTGTACAAATCCACTTCTGCTTAGTTCATGCTACCCAAAATGGCAAACCATATTCTTCGGGAAATGGAGGCAGGAAGAGTCCAAAATCTGGGGAGAGCTCCCAGCTGGAAGAGGTTGCTATGTAGCAGGGATGCACAACCTATTTTGGTCCAAGGATCACACCTGGTCTTGACAGGTCTATTGGAGGGAGACCCTACTCTAAAAAGTGGGCAGTGCCAGGATAAAAATTAAATTTAAAACATAAATGAAATCAGGGTGAAATAAAAGTAATTAAGTAACAATATTATTATTCCCCATGTGTTTAACGACTGTCCCCTTCTGTCTCATCAAAAATGACTGTTTCTAAGGCTACATTCTGATGGTACAACTGGGTTTCTGAATTAATTTTCTAGGTTCGTACACTACATTGAATCAAAAGCTAACCTAGTGAGTTGGATTTGTACAACGTGCTAAGATACACAAGAAGATTGCACACTGTATAAATGCAGCTGCTCTTAATTGACCTAGTTAAACGTAATGGATGAATACAACCTATGACAACTTTGGAAATGGCTCAATATGCCCCAAGTACTCACTTCTGCTTTAGGGTACATTCTATAGCCATCTATTTCCTTCTGTGTCCGTGGCTGCTCAGAAATGCCAATGGAACTTCCTTGGCTGGAGATACGCTTTAGGAACTGGAATTTCAAAACTGCTCTTCCAGGTTGTTGCAGAGACTGATGTCAACAGCAGAACTTACTCATTGCGCAAGAAGGAGATTTCAGGATAAACCTGTCCTTTGTGTCGGTGGGCAGCACCGATGGGAGAAATTCCAGACTCTGGGACTTCTGGTGATTCCCTGTAGACATTACCCAGATGGGAACTGAAGCATGCTCTACTGGTTCAAACCAAGGAGGACAGGCATTCAGATGGTGAAATGAAAGTCAACCCCCAATCCCAGAGGAGCTGGTCATCTCTGCCTGTCTGGTGACAAGACTGAGGCTGATTATTGCTTCTGTGATCTTCAATGGAACAATTCTCTGTTTTTTAAAATGAGATCAGTCTCAAAATAGATACATTAAAACTTACAATATTTTGAAGTTAGGGGAATCACCAACCCCTCTCTAGGAAAGGGTTGAAAACATCAGCTCCCACCCTCCAGTAACATCATTGCTACACCCCTTCCTGGGCTTGGAAGCCACAAATAAACAAACAGAAGTGGAGGCCCAGATTCAAAAGAAACGTTCACATTTTCGGCTGCCTTAATGACCTCTAAAGGGACTTGCACCACTGGATTATTCTCAAGTCACTGGATTTCTGTCTCCTCCTGTCCCCAGCTAAAGGCAAGGCAAGGCAAGATCCTTGATCCTTCCAAGGTCAACTCATTTTCTTTCACCTTCTTTCAACTCCTAATTCATCACTTGAGCATATAAGCAAATTAGAGGTTGAAGCAGGTTCAGGAATGATTATCCCAAGATAACAGACTGAATAAGCAGCCCTAAGGTAAGGCTAAAGCTCATATATCATGATCAACAGTTGCACTTCATAAGCCACCAACTTTAATTAAGTTTGTCTGCATCTAATTAATGCACTGGTTGTTCATCCATATGCCAGGTCCTGAAACCAACACAGCAGCTCTCTTCTCTCCCTGCCTGCATCCATTTCTAGAGCCCTGGAAAACGGCCATAATTAAAGGGGAGACTGTGTATAGGCAGGGAAAATATCTATCTAGGTTGCTTCAGTTGCAGGGTAAATTGAGACCTAAATATGACTTACCCAGCAATGCTACAGGTTCCCCATTCTGACAGTAGAGCCAAACGACCAAACAAGATTTGTGGAGCAGCCAGTGAAACAGATCTGCAAAATAATCAAGATGAGTGTCATCAGATGAAGAACATGTTTCTTCTAGCAAGTGACTAGAAAACTGAGCCTGCTACATTTTCCTTTCCTTCTGATAAGCCAGCCCGTCCCCCATCCTGACTAAAAATTACTTCTGAATCAGCACGTTGCTGGTCTACTCCGTGACTCTGCATAACTTTCGGTGGTTTGACTCTCTACTGGAAATTACCTTTGGCCATCTTTCCCGACTTGGTTGTTCTTATACATGTACTGAGACTGCACCTCCCAGAATGTGGGGTTAGGGTTAGCAGCAGACCCAATAGGTATATTTGGCAGGCCCCAGATCCTCATTGGAAAACTTGGGAAAAGCTCATCATACTATTTTTCCTGTTCCGGTTTGCTGGAAGAATTGGAAACTGTCTTCTCACTGACAACCCACGTTTTTCTGTTTTCAACGTATGTCCTTCAGAGAAGAACCATCCATAGGATGCATGTGGCCCTCAGCACTCTCCAAGAGCATGGTTTTCAGGAGATACAGTATATGCATTAAGCTTCCAAACATTTAGCACACTATCATCCCCATCCCCAAAATCAAGGAAGAAGCAACCTGAAAAAATGTCCTCTGTGCAAACAATGTTTAAGGCCTAGTGAAATCAGAGGCACAGATCACAGTGCTTAGGCTGTGTAGTAGTAAGTCTCTTTTGAGAAAGCTGTTTCTCATCCCTAGTTATGGCTTCTTTATCTGGGCTAGAAAAAAACAGATAACCACTAGATGGCAGCAAAGAGGTACAGAAAACCATCTTTTTGCTGCCTCTATTTGATGTCTAGATTTTTGGCAGCCTAGATCTGGTAGCCCTTCCCATTGTACCATCATGGAGATGGTGCTATTCTGTATTTTCACCCAATGAACCTCTCTAACAGATGCAAAATAAAATAGATATTAGTTGCTGAGCGGTGCTGCTGATTTATCCCTATTTGTCAACAGCAAAATCTGTTCCAATGTTTCATAAGGAAGTGGAAGAATTCATCTCCACAGTCATAAGATTTAGAGGAGGCAATGTAGCTCAGTGAAGGAGCACACACTTTGCATATTTGAGGCATCTGGAGGAGGGCTGGGAAAGATCTTCATGTGAAAAAGCCTACTCTAAACTGAGCATCTTCCAGATGTGTGGAATTTGGCTCCCATTTGTGAGAATTTTTGAAATTCACACACCCCCGGAGTGGCCAGGTTGGGGAAATCTGATCTAAAACCTGGGAAGTGAGCAACTCTCGCTCAAGGTTGACAATATTCCATTTAGATCTGGCTCACTATAGGTAGTCCTCATTTAGCTACCACAATTGGGACTTGCAACTCAGTCATTAAGTGAAGCAGTTGCTAAGTGAAACCGCAACTGTGCTTAAGATCTTACTTCAGGTTTCCTTTGCTTTACAGACCTGTGAAGGTTCTAAATGTGAGGATTGGTCATAAAGTTACTTTTTCATCACTGTCATAACTGTGAACAGCTGCTAAATGAGGCAGTTGCTAAATGAGGACTATAAGGTATCTCATATCTTGATCTCCCAGAGAGGACAATTTTCTTGTTCTGGAAGGTAGAAGAACCTGAAACACAGAGTTGTGGTTGGTAGAATGATACCTAAGAGGCTTGAACTACTGGCTTTGTCACGTGGAACTCTTCTGAGGCGTTACCCCTTCTAGATATTGGTTCCCTGTAGTGCCAGACCATTCTTATGATATATGCATGAAGGAACCAAATTCCTGGTTCTGCATACAGTAATATGACGGATTCAGACAAGATGCTAAGTGTATGACTGGATTCCCAGACAGGCTTCAAAACAAACCATTCGCCCCTGTTTAATCTAGCCTAGTGTGTTAGGAGGACAAACCTACCTGTTTCCTTTTATACACAGCTTGGTGGGGCAGAGGACCGAGCCTTAGTGTGCATAGGAGCTGAGACTCTTAAATTGGGAGATGAAGTAGCTGCGAAGAGCTTTTCCCCAGCAGCCACAGAAGAATACTGAAACGGGACTCATCTCCAGGCCAATCAAGAGGGTCGGTGAATCCATGCCACCCGTCCTCAGAGGCTCAGAGGACCAGCAAGAAGGTCAGCGTCAGCTCCACTGTCACCGCCTCTCCCACTGTGGCCTTGCTCTGCAGCTGACACAATGAGGAGACCCATGAGGAGGCATTGCAAAAAGGCAGCTTTGCAACCACGCGTACAGCAACTGCCCTGCCATTGGAAAGGCCTTGTGGAACAGCTTACGGTTTGCAAGGCCAGGGTGCAAATTCTATCATGCCAAAGGTAGTCCTGCCTCCCCCATACCAAGCCTCAATATCCATGTGTGATCAGTAATGGGAGCGGCAAAGAAGGTTCACAACAGAGCTAAACTTCTTGTCCCTGAAATGAGCTCATTGACCCGGTATGTGAATAGCCAATCATCACACACCAGGAGTAGAGACCGCAAAAGTTTTTTGTGCACAGAAGAAAAGTGCAAGTGAGATATCTCCCAAAAGTGAGCCTCAGTGGGATGGCTGGGTTTATATATGATTTTGCATACAGTTTCAACACTGATCCCAAGATTGCAGAAGCTACATACCATTCATAAGTCAATAGGCTTCAAGCTTCAGCACCAGATATGCTTCCCAAAGTAACATTCCTCTGCTCTCTTACAGAAACCACCAGCTGAGGACGTTCCCTTCCTGTCCGTGCACATGTTGTTTTTCAAACTGTTCTTTCTGACAGAGAGGGGAAGATCCCTGGCAGGGCAAGATGGAGTAATCTCATGCTGGTACCTCAAACTGAGCCAGCGCTTGCTATAGCTCAGTCAGTGGTCCAAGAGAAGAGACAAGAGAAATCAAATAAAACGTGTCTCCTCGGAAGCCATGCTTGGTAGTTCTGGCCCCTGCAGATGAGTTGAACGACCTCCCATAATTCCCAGCCACCACTCTGGAGGACACCAAGGTGAGGAAAGGTGCTCTAAGCTGATGAGACAAAGCGGTTTGTCCATGTAACAGTGTCTAGAGAAGTGAATGTTGAAGAGGCAGCTTCGCCCCCTTCACACACAACATCTTGTGTCAAAAGAAGACAAACAATTACTTCAAAATTGAAAAACAAATTCAGACAGAAGAGAAAAACAAAGACAACGTTCACCACAGCAAAGACACAGCTACCAGTTAATGTAGGGTTTAAGGCCGGGAATGGGGAAACAAAAAGGTATCTCTCAATTCCCTGAGCGAGGTTTGAGCAAGAGGGGAAGGAGGAGAATCAGCATGTTTATATGGTGGCCCAGATGCTGAGAATTGGAGGAAGTTGTTATGAGACTGCAAATTACACCTTCTGCTGGAGAAACCTTGCAGGAAAGCTTGTTGTGGGCTGGAGACAGGGAAGTCATTCCTAAGAGAGCAAAACCAGAGAAAAGGCATCACTTCCCAGGATGGCGAATGATTGTCTTTAGTCAACAGGTTATGGGAGTCTTTGAAGCAATACAAAACTCACAAAGCTTATTTTCTCTCACGTGCATAATCTTCATGTGGAATGAACTGATAAACAAGCGCTGAGATCAGCTTGTCACGCAAAGAACCCAATCCAGGATGTTGCTCAGATCGTCACAAAACGGCTACATGAGCTTCCTGGCTATGGAGCGGAAGTTGAAAGAACACTCTGCGCTACTGGTTTTAGGAAGAAGGTGGAATTAACAGGCATCCGTCAATACTGATCAATGCTGTTCTTGTCCTTATGACTTAAACTGGAGATGGACATGTCCAGCCCCTCTGCCCCAAATGACTGTAGCCCAGGTTGGCGGCTCTCTTCCATAATTAGCAGCAAGCCATTCGTTATGCTGGCAAATGCCATTTCTGCTCCAGAAAAAGGCCAAAACTGAGCCCTGAATTTCGCCTGTGATTGTTCTCTTTAACAGAGATGCTCAAGAGAATATAGTTAGTAACCAAGAGGGGCAGAGATCTGAGTACAGTGGATTGTAGATCCAGGGAATTAAATTGGGCGTGGATTTCTGTGGCTCAAAGTTTAGCCACATATATTTCATCCTCATTTTCATCCTGACCTTCCAGCTGATGAACTGTTCTTCTAAATCTTAAAATGACTTTGTAAACTTCTATAAGCCTATTGCTGTTATAGATTTTAGGGTTTTTTCCTCCTCTGGCAGCATGGCTCCTACAGAGGAATCTATGAAAAAGATTTTCTCCAGCAACTCTGTTGGCATTTCTGCACACCAGATGTCAGCTGTTGATTTCAGTATCCAGTTCTATGGAGAGCCAAGAGGTGCCTTCCAGCAGCAGGAAATAGCTGGCAGTGTGTTGATCAGCTCCATATTTGGTACAGTCATCAAAAACTATGGAAGGCGTATGTGATTGTTTTTTAGGCCAAATGCTGCATCTGATCTTTGAGATGCATGTTAGGGAGGGAAAGGTGTTGAACCAGAATTTGGGAGATCAAAATTCAAATCCTTGAGCTCCTGGAGAAAAGGCAGGATATAAATCCAGCAAATAAAATAAATAAAAGCCAGATGAAACCAGGACAAAACCACATTTGATTTAATTTGATTTAAAAGTGAATATGATTACTGTATTTAATCTCCATGTTTTTCCATTTATTTATTAACACCAATTTTAAAAGTACACCATTAACTATTAAGATATTAAAAATAATTAGGAACTTCAAATAATTAAATAAAAATTCATATATCATAATTCATAACTCGTTTGTGACACACTCTTTAAACTCTCCTCTTTAGAATGATCAATCATTTTCGCTGCCTAAAATCCACTTCATCAGTGAACACAAATGGCTTTTGATTCTTAATTTTTAGCAAGGTGAATAAAATCTTTCCAAATTAAATTAAAAGGGACATTATTCCTTTTTTAAATTAAATATTTGTTACGGATTCTTTCGGTGTTATAAAAAGTAACACCTTCATATAAAACGAACATCTAAAACATCACCAAAATGCAATAAAATAAAATGCACGAGCAAATAAAAAGCTGATAAGAGAAACCCCTGATACAAATTCCACCTGATAAAATACAGTAGAAGAAAAGTTATTCCTAATACCCTGCATTTTATGTTTTGGTTCCAAAGGCTTTTTCATTAAAACTATTTGTAATAATCTGGAATACCACCAAAAGTCTAAAGTTAGAATCCAAGCCTCCTTCAATGTCTAGGCTATAGATATTTTTTCTGTCATAAATCTTATTGTGTCTTTGTTTTTAATATTTTCATTTTCTCCTTCAAACACTGATAAAATACATAATTCTGGTGTGGCTAGAACTGGTGGTGTAAAGATATTATTTTCTCCACAAAAATGGTTGGATTTTTGGGCAATCCCCCTGAATATACTGATATATTCCAGTTTTGTAACGTATTCCCTTCCAACAATCTGGAGACAGAGTCCTCAATTTTTAAAAATTTTTTGCTTTAAGAACCAAGGTGTAATACCATCAATATATTAATTTCAGAGAAGTTTTTCTAATTTTTCTAGGGGCAAATCTCATCCGTTTCTGCTTCCATAAAGCATTCAATCTTTTATCTCCAATCTTTTATCAAGCTTGCATTCTCACAGATATTTTAAGGCCTGAGTTTGCATTTAATAATACATCATAAATTTTTGACACTGCTCCTCTAGTATTTACCTCTACTTCAAGAATTATTCTTTCAGAATCAGTAAGAGGGCATAAACTATTTCCTTTACAGCTTCATTTTTGAGGAAGAATAGAATTTGTACATATTGTAGCAATTCTGGTCCTAAGTATTTGATCTCTGTTGTAGCCATATTAAAATTTCTTTAATCTATATAAACTCATCAGTTTCCATCTCCCTGCCTGTAGTACTGAGATCCAGAAAAGACTGGTGTCCCATAGGGAGTATTACAGTACTGGAGAAGGTTATCTATTTAGCCATTTTCTCCTTGTAATTAAAACTTACAATTTGGTGGCAACCTGGGGAGCAACTGGGTGGCACAGTAAAGTTTTGGGGGAAGCCTGAGGTTATGAGAAAGCAGATTGCCTAGTCTGCATTATATAATGCATCATGTTATACACTGAAATCCGATTGTCTCAGAGCTTAAAATTAGCAAGGGTGGTAATGACTCAAGAGCACAAAACGGTGATCAATTGGAGTAGTTCACCAGGTAGAACATAACTCTATTCTCATGGGAGCTTTAGGTGGCTCAATTTTATGCACACTTACCCAGAAGTTAAGTCCTGCTGAATTTAGTAGGACATATATTGTATGGGTTTCTCAGTCACCCTTACGCAATTGACAGCCAATTTTGAGTGTGTGTGAGAGAAAGATTTGGTGTATCATCCCTGCTCCAGTCATTGCTTCTAGCAGCTGCATCATGACATAGGCCACAGCTTGTAGCATTGACACCTTCTGTGCAACAAGGAGGTGGCCTGCTGGGTTGGGACCTGGCCCAGCTGGGTTGACATGTGTCCCACTGATATGGCCAAGAGACTGAATCAGAATGGCAATAGCCAGACCAAGGCCAGTGAAATCTGAAGGGTTTCTGGGAGGGCAAAAAGTCAATTTAAGGCAGAGCCAGTCTCCTGTACAACAAATGCCACGGTGGCCAAAAACTCTGCAAACTGAAAAAAGCCAAGCAAGGAGCAAACTTCATTCTTCATGGAAAGAATGGCTGGGGAAGTCCATGCACAAACACCCCAAGGAGCTCTCCATGCTGTCCGTGCTTCCTGCAGAAAGGATAGGTTGAAATAGAGAGTGGGAAGGTAGGAGCGGGGAAGGAATGAAAAATGAAGCAGGCCTGGGTGCTGGGTGCTCAAGCAGAGGCTCTTTGAAAAGCACGCCTCTGATGTCTCCTCAACCCTGACCTTCCTTGTTATTAATGCTACACTCAGCCATTTTTCTGCTCTGTGATTTATGTCCCTCTTTAGCTTTCAGCTGAAGTCAAAGCAAAAAGATGTCCCTGAATATTCCCATAAATAATTCTGTGGGCTCCACCAGCACAGCTGAGCTAAGCTTCCTTCAGTTCACTTCACTCCAGATTTGCATCCATCCCCTCAGGTTTTTGCATGGTATAGGTCTGGACACCTTGTGGTCCCCAACCTAAGCCAGCTCTCAAAGGCTCAAAGAACGTTGAGGTTCACTTCGTACGATGGACTGCCTGATCAGAGGTATTCTGTCAGCTGGTGGACTGTACAGTATTTGCTTGATAGGTCACAATGCACACACATCATTTGGGGATGTCTGCTAGAAGTGACATAACTGAATATTTTGTAACCAGCTTCATTTTCTAAACTATTCTGTATAGTTTCACATTGTTCCCACTTTGAGTTATCTTGAATCCTATGCCAGCTTACTTGCACAGAGTTTTACAGATGAAGTAAAGGCCAGTGCTGGCTATTTCCTTTGAAAGGCACAAATAGGCTGATTTGAATCATCTTGCCAACAGCCAGAAGTTTCCCATTTGGACCCAGTAAAACCATGGGTAATGTTTTAAATATTTATTTCACATGTATCAAACACCCACACTGATTCATAATTTATCTGAGTGCAAATTGGTCAACTCTTTAAGCTTCAGCTGAAATGCAAAACTAAATACGTGTGAGACTAACATTGATTCATCCCTTGAACTTGGAATGCCTTGAACCTTCTCATTCCTCTTTCCCTAATGGTAAAAAGTAAGATCATAAATTCTTTGAGGCAGAGATTTAGGTATTTGAATTATGGTGCTTTGCCACATTCAAGGATAAGAATAGTAATAGTAGTAGTAATAATGGTATAATAGTAATCCCAGCAATAACAATTGATATACCAGTTATGAGTTAGAGGACTGATATTGATTAAGTATGGGTCACTTCAAAGATGTTTATTTGCTTAGTTGGTATCCACCCTTTCCCAGAAGCAAACTGATTTGGAGGAAGTGCTTCAAGCTTGTAGAAACACCACGTGTCTCTGCCACTATTGAATCAGCATGACCTCCGTCTGCCACGCTCATTCATGTGACTCATAAAGCAGCCACAAAACCCAGAAAAAAGCCAGGCTGCTTGAAGGACTAGCAGAGGGGTATGCTCCTCAGGTAAGGTCCAAAGGGTTCTTCTACACCATTTTTGAAGGGCGCACAGCTCTAACACTTACTCAGGCTGCAATCCTAGATGCAGTTTTCTGGGGATACAGCCTCTCTAATTCAGTGGAGCTTACTTTTGAAGACCATGGAGGTAGGTAGCTAATGTCCTTGAGTCAAATCTCAGGGCCCCATGGGGTGCCCACCTGGTCTACAATTTTACCCCCTCCCCATTTTTTCCTTCCATTCCCATAATTTCTTTTTAGGCACCAGGAAAACAAAGAAAGCGAAGTACCAACTACCAGAGGGATTAGAGGCCTAGGCAACACCAGAGAAAGAAAAATGTAGCCTCAACTCTTTTTAGAACTGCTTTTCCTTTGGCATATCCAGTTGCTGACCAAGATTTTAAATTTCAAAAAAGAGCATTTATTTCTCTGAGAACGTTATTTTTCAAACAGCAAGGAAAGGGCATTTTAGTTCTTTCAGAGAAGAGTTGTTCCTCCCACCAGAGCAGTGGAGAATGCCCTCTGTACTTACAGATTCAGTTTTTCAAGTGCATAAACCTGGGTCTGCTTAGCCATGGCAACAAGCTGGGGTTTTATTCTATTCATACTTGACTTCGATGCTGTGTCTGATTGGATGCTGGTGGATTTGTTATACAGTTGGAAATCACACCCACCCACTTCCCGAGCAATGGTAGCAGTTGGCTGAGATGAGACCTTGCAGCTAATTCTTGGATCATTCTCTCTGGGGGGAAAAAACAAATCAAACAAAACTGAGATGGGTGAGATCAATTTGAACGTCTCAGTCTTGGCCAGACTGGAAAGAGCTGGAAATCTTTCAGCATCATGGACAGTCTGCCTTGTGCTGTAACCCAAGACTGTCTGATGGGCCATGTAATTAAGGTCTTGCAATAACTCTCTATGAGCTCCCCCTGCTGTTTCCTTCCCCAGGTCTCTTGGGGACCTGCCAGCTTTCCCCGTTCCACCGTTTGTTTAGTGGTTACATGGCAATTATGCAGGACTTCGCCTTTACTAATTATCACTCTCACTCACAAAAGCAATTAGAGGAACAACTGGATTAAGTAATAATTATAGTGATTAATTATATTTCTCTCCCTCTAGGGCTTTCCATTCCCAGTTGCCTGCTGAAGGCACCATGCTCATTGGAGGGCGGAGGTTACACAGAGAGCAAAGGCCCAAGAGAGGGGGGTTTTGGCTGGAATCCTCACTTGCTCACCAACAAAGCAGCTGGGCAACCCCAGTGAGCTGCAGGGAGAGGGGTTCAGGGCTCCGTCCGTTTCCTTTGAAAAGTAATCCAAAGACAACAGGGAGTCTGGCTGAGGATGGACTCCCACCGCCAACTACTGTATTCCTCAATGAGCGTTGACTGTTCCAGTTGGTGGGGAACACAACGGACTGAAGTGTGGCTGCCTCTCCCATTGAGTGATGCCTGACAAATGAGTTCTTGGCGCATCCTGATAGAATCTGCCCTGATCGACAGTTGCGTGGCACACTGAGGGGCACCCTGGCATTTGGCAGAATGCCTCTAACTGCAGTTTTGGAGCAGCACATCTGGGATGAACCTGCAAGCCAGAACTTAATGATCACCAGCTTTCATACTTCCAAAATGTTCAGCTACAGGTCTCTGAGATTGCTTTTTTAAAGGAAAAAATATTAAGATTTTTTTTTTAAAAAATAAAATATCTCTGTATATGTAATGTTTGTTCGCATCTAACATAACAATATTTTGCAGTTGGTTGAGGAAACAGTGAAAACAGAGGCAGAATTCACATTTAATGCCAAGCCATAGAGTTGTTTGTTTTTGCCTTAGTAAGGTGGACAAACTCATAGTGGATGTATGGAGACAGAAAAATTGTAATTCCAGAGAATATACTTATTTTTCAGAAAGACACAAATCTGTTTCAAGAATAGATATGATTTGGACCTCAAAAAATTTGGCTGTTAAGATTTCTAAAGTTGAGATTTTACTAAAGACTTGATTTTTTAAAAGGAAACATACTTCTTTCAGATGGAGATTAAATGAAAAGTTATTACAAAAAGAGTTGATAGGGGAAGACTGCAAAAAGAAATTAATAGAATTCTTTGAAAGCAATTTAAATAAAGCTACTCATTTAAGAATGGTTTGGGACACAAGTAAAGCTTTTATTAGAGGTTATTTTAAACAACATAATACTCAATTTAAAAAGAGGACTCAAGATAAAACACAGGCTATTTTGGATGAGATAAAAAGAAAAGAGGAAGAATTTTTTAAAAATGCCAAGAAAGACAAGCATTTCACATCAAATTAAACTTTTATGGCAATTGTTATCTATGTTAACAATAAGAGAAATGGAAATAAATATGAACTATGCTAAGCAAAAGAATTTTGAATTTGCGAACAAACCAGGGAAATGGTTAGTGTATAAATTAAGAAAAGACAAAAGAAGATGATTTTGAAACTTTAGAGAGAGATACTGTATTAACGGATAACGTGGCTATACAAAAAACTTTTTAACAATATCACTATAACTTATATAAAGGACATGATATTCCCTTGGAAAAAATAGATGATTACTTAAAAAAACAAAATTTATCAAGGCTTACAGAAAACCAAAGACAGATTATGAATGGACCTATAACTATAAGGGAAGTTTCCAAAGCTATAAAAAAGATTAAACCAGAAAAAGTACCAGGACCAGACAGACTGCCAGGTTCTTATTATATATGTTTTGGGGATGAACTTTTACAACCCCTCCAAAATACGATGAATTCTATACTACAGAAAGGAAAGATGCCAGAGAGTTGGAAAGAGGCTAATGTAGCATTAATACCTAAAGAGGGGCAAGATCTAACTTTAACAATTTATTTACGAAGATCAATGCAGAATTTTACCTAAAAGACAGTTAAAAGACTGTGTCAGAATGATGCTGGATATTATAGAATACTTGGAACATCATAATGAAAAACAAGTTGCATTAATTTTCTTAGATGCAGAGAAAGCTTTTGACAATTTAAATTGGCCCTTTTTATTTAAAGTTTTGGAAGATATGAACTTTGGAGAGAACTTTATAAAATGAGTAAAATCGATTTATACTTCACAGAGAGCACAAATTATTGTTAATGGTGATCTAACAAAACCTTGTGAGACACAAAAAGGAATAAGACAAGGTTGCCTATTATCCCCTTTCTGTTTATTTTGGTTCTTGAGGTTTTGAATAGAGATATAAGGCAAGATGAGAGAAATGATAACTAAACATATATGGTTAACTTATGGTGATATATTAGAATTTTCCCAGGGAGAATTTAAATTGAAATCAAGAGATGACTTGACATTAGGAGGATATACATGTCAATGGTTTTCCTATGTACAATTATTAGAAAGATTTAAAGTAGATAAAAAGATTTTTAGTTTTGAATATTCTAAGGCTGAATTTAAAACAGAATTATGTATAAATGATGAACATGTTATTGCTAAAATGTATAAACTTTTACTGAGGTTTGAAACAGAAGAAGTGACAGAATGTATGATAAAATGGGCCAAAATTTTTGGTTATGACATACAAATGAAACAATAGGAGAATATGTGGATGACAGGAATGAAATTTACATTATGTTATAATCTTAAGGAGAATTTTTCTAAGATGATGTATCGGCATCTGTCACTGGAAAAAATGTCTAAAATGTATAAAGGTACTTTGAATATACAGTAATACCTCGGTTCATGAACACTTCTGTTCACGAACAATTCGGTTCGCGAACAGCAGCATTCGCAAATTTTTGCTTCCGTTCGCAAACTCCGCATCGGGTGACAAACACAACCCGCGGCCATCTTCCCTGCTCTGACACGTGGTCGTGGCTTCCTCTAGGCAAGATTGCAGTCGCAGACAGACACTGGCTGTGAAGCTTTTTGGTGTCGCCTCAAGCAAGGTTAGTGTTCTCTCTCTTCATACTGTACTGTACTTTGCTTCATATTTTTGTGGTTAAAAAAAAAATACATATGGTTCAAAACGGATTAACCTTATTTACATTGAACCTTACGGGGAAATTTGATTCGGTTCGCGACCAGAATCGTAGAACGAATTAAGTTCATGAACTGAGGTGTACTTCTTTTTTCTTTCTTTTCTTTCTGCACTTTTGGCTTTGTTTTTTCTTTCCTTCTGTATTTTCTTTTCTTCCTTTATCTTAAATATTAGTTCTTGTTAGTTTTTAACTTTCTTGTTTAAAAATTTAATAAAGTTATTACAAAAAGAAAAAGCCTTCCTCAATGAAGGCAGCCCACTTACAGAATGCTTTCTCCAGAAAAGTCTGCCTGGCACTTAACTTTCTTGCCCTTTTGGTGTTCCTGAAGGTCTTTTAGACTGACCGTTAGACATGCTGATCATTTTTCTCTCACTCTTAAAAAGCATGCTTCCATTCAGTCTTTGTAATTTATAATTGTCTGGTTTTTAAAAAAAATCTGTATTGTAATTGTTTATGTTTTCCTTTTAGTAAGATTCACTTAAAGGGTGGTATCAAAATTCCTGTAATAAATAATCCTAAGAAATTACCATATCTATCAACAGATTGAAGTGTGCATCAGCTCACAGCTTTCTGCAAATATTGGCTAAGCTTTTATGCGGTGTCACCCAGGGATAATTGTACATGTGAGCTACAATCCAGCTGAAGGTAGATGTGGCCAAGTCCTACTGAAAGAATTTAAATTGGTTCAAGTGGTTCTGTAAGGCGCAGTCAGGAGTCACAGCTTGTTTTAGCTGGGCCAGAACTGCTGTGCAATGTAGCCTTGCGATTTGTGTTATGTTCGTTACTTTTTATATTTACCTGTAATTTTCTTAAAAGATGGCCCTATTTCCTCCTCATTCTGTCCTATCCCTTCATGATTTGGTATCCTTCACAGAAGGGAGATGCTGTATGATTACTGGAGAGTAATTGTGTTAAATATTTAATTTTATTTGCAGCATTTCCTCTTTGGGATTCTTTTTCAAAATTGTAGTCTCTTTTTTGAGTCTTTCTTTGCATGGGGCTCAAGCTGAGGATTCAAGTCGTTTTCTTGGGTCTTAGATGAGAGAATTTGTGCCCTTTCTGAAATATAACCTGAATTTTATTCTTCCCCACATAGTAGAAATAAGATACAGCCTTCCTCAAGCTGAACTTTATTACATTCTTGTCGTTTTCTTGGCAACAGTAAAATCAGGATTGTCATTGCCTTATTTCAGGGTGCTTTTTCAACTTCCCAGTCTAGCTTAGAGCCTGGAATTGATATTGTGATTTCAAATGAGCCCAAGTCAAAAATAATTGGACTAGGCTATAAAAGTATGCTGATAACGGCTGATATTACTGTAGCATCTGATGTTTAGAAGCAAATATTTCCCAAATGATAACAAGCAAATATCAGACCAAATCAGCTACTGCCTTTAAAGGAAGGGGTGCAACCAATAAGGACACTGGAAATAGCAAGGGGGTGGGTTTAGCATTGCTCTAGTGCCTTTATTGGATTCTCACCCCCCAAACATCTGGTTTTGCTGCTTCTCTTTATTTTGCAAAATTATTTGATTAAAAACGCACACAGTATGGCTGATTGGATGGCTGCCCTCAGCTTTTATAATATACTTAGGCTGGTTGGTTTTGAGCCTGTGGGAGCAAGGAAGAAGGTCACATGACGAAGTGTCCTTGTTTCCGCTGCCAATTTCAGCAGGTCTGCAGTGGAGTGATCGGGGCTGTAGAGAAGCCCTCAGGAGAAGGGAGAGAGAAGACCCCTCCCTTTAAGCCAGGGTTACCAGATATCTGGCAAAAGGAGGACATGTCCTCCTTTTTGTCCTCATGTCGTTCATTGGGCATACATAGCCTCAAAACTAAATATTCTCCAGTTTTTAAAGGATCTCTTCCTGAGCAGCTTTTCTCCTAGCATAGGGCTTCCCTAGAAAGTGCTGCCCACAAATTGACCAGCTCTGCTCTGTGACCTTAATTAGCTGATTGGAGCAACCTCCATCCTGCTGCTGTCTGAAATTGACAAGACCTTAATCAGTTACACCGTGAAGGCTTTTGCCTCCTGGCTGACTCTCATTCCTGCCATTGAAAAACCAGTCTTTCTGATGCTGGAAAAAGTAATTTCATTTACATGTGGGCCTAAGTACTTTTTTTTTTTTTTTTGGCAGTTTTTCATTGTAATTTTTGTCAAGATGCCAAGAAAGTTAAACAGTTAGTGTGTCCTCCCTTTCCCCTCATTTGTCCTCCTTTCCAATTGTCTGTGTCCTCCTTTGCCTGTTCCAATATCTGGTAACACTACTCTAAGCCTGGGAGCACTATTAGGCAATGAGTCCTTTAGCTATTCAAAAAAATGTCTTGGACCAGCCCCATAGCAGGATCCAGATTTTGTAATATTTCTGAGTTTCTGAGGAACTAATCAGAAGCCATGATGGAACACCACAAGCAACGTTCTGCCACTGTATGGGCTTTATTTCCTCAAATTCCAACTGGCATTTCCTGTCTCTCATCTACGACAGGCCAAGAAGATTTGGCAGCAGCTGGATGGCAGTAGAGAAAGAGAAAGAGAACAGTCCATTACTTATTTGCATCAGTTGTTGGGATGTAAGTATATAATTGCAGCCTTTGCATGATCTGATGGTGTCATCACAGGTGCCACTGTTTTGACAATGCAATTTGCTGCAGATGCTGCTGGTTCATGCACTGTTGCAATTATGTCCAGTGAAGTTGTTTCACTGCTGGTTGTCCTCTTCTGACTTTGTGGCTGATGAGTCAACCAGCTAGCTGCAGAGCCAGTGAGACAAACTGAGGCAAAATGGAGGTCTTATCTCCAGTTATGTAGGCTGGAGACAATGGGAACTGGGCCCATCTCTCACACAGTTTCTCATAGCAATAGTAACCCCTTCATTCAGCCAGACCATCAGGCTGAGCCTTTTGGTAATTCTATCTATAAACATAGGATTCTTGTAGCAATGTTGCTTTAATTAGTTTGATGTTTGTTATGCAGATACCTTGCAGGAAAATGGCAAGAGACTGATGGAAATGTAGATTTCATGCAACTTAATAATTTTTCAGTGATAATAAAAGATATCACTTACATAAAAGTTGTGGCGATTAAGGAGTTCTGATGAAAAATATCATTAAAAATCCTCTCTGTCTACAGCACTCCCAAAATACAGGTAGTCCCCAGTTTAAGATTGAGTTCTGTTCCCAAAGTCTGCCCTTACGTCAAATTTGTATGTAAGCCAGAACAGTATTACTGTATAATACATTCTTAACCTGGGAACTACCTGTATAAACAACTGCTAGCAATTTGGTTCAAGAAAAGTAGTCATATACCCTATCAGATTAATATAAAACAATTTAGGGTTATATGATGTTCACATCAGAATTAAGTTTAGCTGCATCTCTGAGTGAAATGTGGGAACTTATTTAAATATCTAGTGTAACATATGCAGAATAACAAGCTGAGTTAACAACAGTCTAATATCCTATAATATACATCTGTCTTTGGTTGATACACTTTATTGCTATGTGTGTCTAAGAGAGAGAGGAAGGAAGGAAGGAAGGTCTCGTAGTGAATAACGTTCTTTATTATGAGAAGGTAGCACTGATTTTTTTTTTGTTGTATCTGTCAATCTCCTGTTAGTCAGTCCCGCCTACCTGTAACTATCCTTTCAGCTGAGTTTAATCTAGCATCATTACATCAAATTGGCTTCATGTTGTAATAACCTATGTAGCTGATGCTTCCTCCCACCACCACCTTCTAAACCCTCAAAAATTAGACTTTTCAACCATTGTTATCAGATGATTCCTGACTTATTTGCCAATTCCTTCATTCTTGGAATTTATTTATTCTTTTTAAGATTGTTTTTATATTGTATTTTAATTGATTTTATCTCTTTTGTAAACCACCCAGAGTCACTTTTCAACAAGATGGGTGACGACAAATTTGATAAATAAATACATAAATGAATAAAATTTTAAAAAGTTTCCTTGTCAAGAGTGGGGCAGAGCAGGAAGGGTGAAAAGCTTAGAGCATTGTTTCTTAACACTGACAATTTTAAGCTGTGTGGACTTCAACTCCCAGAATTCTGGGAGTTGAAGTCCACATAGCTTAATGTTGGCAAGGTTAAGAAACACTGGCTTAGGGGAAAGGGAGCTTATTTAGTCACCTCCGTGAGTGATGTTTAAGCACAACTTGAGTTGCAGACCATACAGCTCAAACCCTGAGCTCCTTCATTAATTTGCTATCTATATCTGCTATTTATTTTAATTGGGAAGAAGAAGACTTCCTCACTCTGACCTTTAGTCAAGATAGCTTTTCCTTTTCATACAACTTTTCCTTAGGGACAATTTGGAGGGCTCTTATCATGTCAGAGGTAAGGTGTAGAGAGATGATTATTGCACACATAGGTACTTATTATGTTATTCTCTTTCCAGGCAAGCAAAGTTATGGAAGCCACAGGGGAAAAAAGGAAGTAGTCAGCAAATTAAATTTAAAAATTACTTTAAAATTACTTATGGGACCATCTCTCCCCAGTGGTGTCTAGATCAAGTAAGAGAGGCATGCTTTGGGTTCTGTCTGCAAGAGAGTGTCATCTGTCGGGACCCAGGAGCAAATTCCATAATTATGAAAATATTCCATAATTTGAATCTATTTGCTTGGCCATATACTTTCTCTACGTCAAATCAACAAACTCATAATAAACTTTCTTGATCACATTCATACATTTCTCAGTGACCTGCTGAAGAGCAAAAATCTGGTTTATACACACCCAGCCCACAGTGGACCTCCCCAATCTTGCTCACTGTGACCTTTCATACCCTTTCAGTCACAATTCTGCTAGTGAGAGCAGGCAGAAGAAAATGAGGAAGAGAATAACATGTGTCCATACCATACCTGGGCTGCAAATATCTATATGGTCACAAGGTGGCAGTAAAGGGCCAGAATTTCTGAATCTCTTTGTCACCATCTAGTGGTGGATATGTGCAACCCAGATGTTGTATTCTTAATCACAGGGCCACTTTTTCCCTGCCATACAACAGCAGGCTTGATTTCCATGGGGGACTCTCCACACCTCCTCAGTCCACTGTGATATTTTGACTTCCCTGATTAAAGAAAACTAAGGTGTGGCTGATTTGGGAAAGGCAGCAAAAGTGGGGATGGGGCAGCAGCAATGGTCCTCCCTCCCCCCTCCCCCCCTCCATTGCTCCTCTGCTACAGTTCCTATTGTGGCCCTGCTGGACTCTGTGTAGTTCTTCTGAAGAAAAAGGCTGACGTTGTGCAGCAAGACAAAGGGGAGCTCATGGTTCCAGTGCCTGGAGGTCCGAAGAGGACCATCTGCCCTCCCTTCTCCATTTCTACAGCTCTGCCACCATCCGTCATGGCTTTGGTCAAACAAGGCTTTCACGTAATGCTTTTTAGTAACATAAAGAGTACCCTGCATTACCAGTGTTAGCCATACTGATGCCACATGAAACATTCTCTACTAACTGTGAAGACTCGGTGTGATCAGCTTTAGCACAACTTGGCCAGAAGGCCATAAGTGAAACCTACCCCCCATGTTATTCCCTTTTGGAGTGAGTCATACTATGCAGAGCACCAAAGTGGAGCGCACCATTTGCTATACTGCTCCATAGCTTTCTATCCTTACAAACTGTCTTTGCTTCCCCTACATTAATATTAACAAGCACAATCAAAGCTCGGTTTTCCCTGAAGCTTGCCTGTGCTTTTCTGCGCACCCAGCTTGCGAGCCAATGGACTGTGGCCTGCATCCCAACAACTAGGAGGTACATGCAGTGTCCTGACACTGAAGCAAAATAAAACCAGCTATAGCTCATGATTGTTGATGTCACAAGGCCCTTCGACATTTGTGCTACAGTGCGGCTTTCTCTCCAGAAACGGAAGGGTGGGGGAGGACGAATGTAAGAGTTTATTCAAGCTAAATACCATTTGCTTTGGAAACACTTGTAACTGACTGGTGATTGAACACTATGGGCCATTCTTTTAACCAACAGAAAGCCAAGAATGATTTTTAAGTTTGAAGATGTATAGATGAATGAGCACATGTGACTCAATAGCAGCTTTCTGTCACAGAGAGGCCCCTTTCTCCTCCAGAAATTTGGCCTCTCAAAAGCAGCCTTATACCAATTGCACAATTCATTAACCTTTGGTTCCTCTCAGTTCAGCCCAAGAGATCAATCCTGCATGTTAGCCTATCAATGTTGGTGCCATACAGGAGCAGCAGAGAAGGCAAGTGCCTGAAACCCTCTTCCTCTAATAAAGATATTGGCATTTCAATTCCATGTCCATATTGAACATGTGTGCCAGGAGAAGCCTCACAAGTCTCTGTGAGTTTCATTTTCCCTTCTACTGTGTAGTTCTTACAAATTGCCAGGCTCCCTCGGTTTTTAAACAAAAAGTGGTGTTTTTTAAAAAGGGCTTTGCAGCAATGCAATCCTGATCATGCCTCAGATCTGAATCTCTTATTAGCAGAGAGACACTCAGTGCTGCTGCAAAAGGAGATAATCTTTGTAAAGATGATTTCCCTCCTCCTTTCATCACTAGCACTGAGTGCTGCTTTTTACATTCAGGTGGTTGCCTTATAAAAAAGGATGCTAATTCTCATACAGGCTAAGATGCTTACTGTAGGTTTAAACCCCTTACGCCAGGGCTTGGCAATTTGTGACTATCAGGTGTTGCCGAATTACATCTCTCAACACTTCTCACCTGCTGGTCACACGGCTAAGGCTGATGGGGTAGAGACACAGGAGACAATCCTTAGCCAAGAATGGGAACAATAATTTTTGCAGGAGCAATTCTATATCCACATATGTAGGAGTAAGATGGTCTGGTAGAAGCCATGAAAACTCTCTGGATGGTCTCAGCTCAACTTAACTCACAAGGTTGTTTTGGGGATAAAAGGAAGGGAGATCCCCATGGAAGTCCCCCCGAACCCTTGGAAGTAAGATGGGAATAGAGTGCAACTTCTAAGTACAGATGTATAGCATCATCCTATTAATTAAATTGAACTTGAGGGATTCTTTTTCTGAAAAAAAATCCATTGAGTATTTTTCCATGGAGAACATCTTGTTCAAAAGAATTAATCTCTCTCTTTCCCCAATAACATACCTGGCGGTCTGCAGCAAGAAATAACACAAAAGGCAAGCCATGGCCTTGAGAAATTAGGCACATCCCTACTTGCGTTAAATGATGGTATGAAACCTGTCCTGACACCTCCTTTATCTGCTGCAGGGCCCTGATGTTGCCTCCATCTTGTCCCAGCCCACGAGTACTGATTATTTTCTCAAGTGACCTGTGGGGAATGGGGACAGCCCAATGTCTATTGGCCACTTCAGGCTGGTGCGAGCACTTCCTGCCCCCTGGATTTTCAGGTGCTCCCCTCACTGCCATCTTTGTTTGCTTTGTCCCAGTGGAAACATCTGGACACAGAGGCTTGCTGTGTTCCAGTGCTTCCATTGCTCAGGGGTTTTGAAAGAGTGTGGTAAAGGGGGAGAAACCCATCATCTCCCTGAAGCCCATCAAATAGGTGTTGGCTGAGCAGGGGAAGCTGCCAGGTTTTGAGAGGGCAGCTTTTGACAGGTGCATTTTCCTACTTCAGCACATGGGACAAAGCAAGAAAGGTGGGCCAGCCCCCTGTTAAAACTCGCCATCTTGTCAAGGCCTTCCTCCATCCCTCATCTCTGTCCTAATTGGCAATTGGCTTCCCACATGTGGGTGTCAGCCCTTCCAGATAGGCCAGGTCAGAAAATACCCTCCACACGTCTGACTGGAACTGTCCTTTATTGATGGAGGCTATAGGAGCAGAATCTTGAAAGACTGACTGAATTTTCCCCTTCCTCCCTCTTACACTTTTGTGAATTGGAAGGAGCCTGTCTGAGCTTCCCTCTCAGGCTTAGCACAGTTGTGCAACCATTGTCTCTTCAAGATCACCTCTGAGACTCTCTGCAGCTGGTGGCTTTCAGAAACCGGGAGGGCAGCAAAAACAGAAGGTTTAACCAATTGCTTTGTTTAACATGCCTGGGGGCAGGAAATCAGGGCACCACCGTTCAGTGTCAAGCCAAAACAAAAACAGTAGATGCAGGATAGGGTTTACCAACAGGGACAGCAAATGTTATGCCGAATAGTATACTGTTGATTCTAGGATGGGTGGACAGCACTTTAAGTGGACTGCAGGAAAAGACTATTATAGAATAAGTCCAGCAGGCGTACAGAATACAAGAGGTGAATATATTTGGGTTCTGTTTTACGTGATGTTATCAAAAGCAACAACATGAGCAAAGTTGGTTATCTGCATTTGATCCTCATTTCAGTTATGCTTGGTTTAGTACACTTTTACCCACCCCTTTTTAAAATCTCTTATTGTCCTCAGTTTCAAAAAAGTTGAAGTGTATCAACTTCTTGCAGAGTTGATAATGAAATTTAAGAAAAAGGAGAGATTTCCTCCATAAAATAAATAAACATTAGATACAGCCTTCCTCCTTCCTCACCCCCCAAACCTGTTTTTTGCTTTAGATATTACAACATTCTCCCATTTCTCTATGGTTAAGAAGAAGGTAACAGTAGGCCAGACAAGAAGAAAGATTCCTGAAACTGCTTCCTATGATTTTGGGCTTAGATGTACAATTTAGATTCCTAAAAGCTTCAGATAATGACAGTAGGAGTGTTCCAATGACACCCCTGAGCCAGAGGGTAGACTTATGCTTGCTACCCATGCACACCAAAGCTCTGATGGCCAGGGATACATTTAGCAATAGTGTGAAAAGAAGCCGAGGTCATGCCTCCTTGGACAGTAAGGTGTAGCTGGGCACATGATACACAATCATCACCCAGATAAGCAGAGATTAACACCAAGATTACCATCAGACATACAAGCAGTAAACAATACCTTAATCGAGGAACTACCAGAGGGGAAAAATAAAACAAAACCCATACCCCCACCAACACTGGCAGGGCATGCCACAGTATATAAACAGAGAGCCAACCCCATTCCCTTCTAGCACTGAAGATGTTACCTAGCCGGGTAACGAAACTTCTGCAAGAAAACAGCCAAGCTCAGAGAATCCCAAGGACTCCACATGACACACAATACCATCTCCATCTCTTCTGTGGTGGTTGAGCTGGTTGAGAGTGGACTGGCTGCATGGAACTTGCACTGTAGGGCTCACTCACTGCTGATGGAGTGCAACTTGCCCTGGGCAGCCACCTTACTTCCTTTGCAGCGGCTGCCATAACAGTGCAAGCGTGTCAGTCCTTTTCCAGCCAACAGAGAAGCTGCAACCCAAAAGCTCACTGTACCAAGCTCTCCAGCAATTCTCTCCTCCTGGCCTTTTTCTCTCATCGCAGCTTGCTATTCTCATTACATTTCTATTTTTTAATCATTGTGATTCTTTCAACGGCATAATTACCATGGAAATAATTGTTCAACACTAAAGTTAAAGTGGGCTAAACGGCCCATTATCAAGGCTGCTGGTGTTAATTGTGGGGATTTGAAACAAAGGAAGCGGCACTAACATTCTGGTTTATTGGGAGATAAGAAGGCCAGAAGTATACCCTGTCTAGGAGGATAATTGACAAAGTGGCAGGATGCTATCCCAGGGAAGCTAACTGTACGTGGCGGCATTCTTGCAGCATAGGAGCCCGCCTTTATCATAATGACCCTTGGAGACCATCTTCAAAGCACTTTGTGAACATCAAATCTTATGAAAGCAGTTGGGATCAAGCCATTGTGCAGCCTTCCTCTCCACACCCCTCGCTTAATTAATAGGAAAGCAAACCACAGAGATAACCAACAGAAGAGAAGAGGCATGACGGAGGGGTGGGGAGGGGAATTAATTTAGATTTCCCTTCACTCCCAGCTAAACTTATGGACATTCCATGGGAGGACGTTCTATCCCTTTGTTTCCCGTGGACTACTAATTCTGCAGGGTGTATGTGATGATTTGCTAGCTGATTACCCTCTGCAAAGGTCTTCCTCACTGGGCTCGAAAACCAAAAGTGGGCCCTGCTACAGAAAACAGCCTCAAAGCAATCAAGAATCTGTCTGGGCACAGAAGAGGCTACTCTAAGTCCTCAGTTACTGCTACAAGATCTGAATTTGAAACCATGAGAGGGTCCTCCCCCCCCCCGAAGTAATGTACCTAGCTGAAGGAATGGACTACAGATGATGACAGAGCACATTGCTTCAGTATGGGAGCCACCTCTCATCCATAGTCCCCATACCACTAAATCAGGAGCAAGCCACCTGGTACCTTTCAGATATTCTGGTCCAGAACTCTAAGCATTTCCTTTCCATTGGCCATGATGGCTTGGATGTTGGGGAGTTGAAGTCCAAAACATCTGGAAGGCCCTGCTCTAGAATAATCATTTATTCTATTTCTTAGATTGGTGTCCTGCCTTTTATTTTGTATGTACAGCTCAAGGTGGTGTACATAATACTCCCTCCTATTTTCCTCACAACAACAACCCTATGAGATGGGCTGGTCAGAGAGAGAGAGAGAGTCACTGGTTTAAGTCACCCAGCCAACTTTCATGCCTAAGTGAGAACTAGAACTCACTCTTTCCTGGCTTCTAATCCAACATCTGGATCATGACACCAGCCTGACTCATTTAATATGATGCAAGAAATCAGCAGTGGAGCCAGTTACACAGAAATGCAATGGGCTCCCCTTCATCGGATGTGTTCAAGCAGAGGTTAGATGGGGATGTTTTAACTGGGATTCCTGCACAGAACAGAGGGTTGGACTGATGGCCCAAATGACTCGTCCCAACTCTACGATTCTATGAAATACAAAGGCAAAGCCAGCTGTAAAAACTGTTTCTCAACCAGTTTTGGGGGACATCTGGATGACAAGAATTTACCTGACTGGCCTTTCCTCTCACAAATCCTGTGCTTTCAGATTGAGGCTACTTAAGCAGAAGTAAATGGCAGATTTCTGGATTATACCACTTCAGATTGACATTTCTCAATGATTGTAGACATAAAGACCTCGCTTTTGTATGTAACAAATTGGCACATTCAGGAGTGGGCCATGCTAGCCATCGCTCTCAGATACTTTCAGGGAGGTAACTATTTGTCTCCCATGGGCAGCATTCAACAAGGTGACCTCCCAAGCCTATTGTTTGATGTGGTGTAGTCTTGAAGCTACCTCCTTCCTGTTGCATCCCATTCTGCATCGAGTCTGCACGATGGTTCTGGATAATTGCAGCAGCATGAGGTCTCCGTGGGGGGAAAGCAGCCTTTGCTACCAGTTAAAGATGAAAAGAGATGAAGGTAAGAGTACACTGCATCTATAATGTAGGAAGAAAAATGTTCCCAGGAATTCTGTAGTCATAAAAAGAATGGGCTGTATTAGAATCCAGCAAAGCGAGGATTTTTACTCTTGATTTTTCAGATTTTGTAATATTGCTTCAGAATGATCCTTATCCCATCATTTCTATTGAAATCTTGGCAATACATGGATTTTTTGAGGCATTTAAAATCATTTCAGGTTCAAACAACATGAGATGCAGCAAGAGATTTCGACTGGGTCTCCCCACATATGATATTAAAACAGAAGCAAGACTTTAAAGCAACGTGGCTCCCATTTTGATCAGACCAGCAGCATTGGAAGGCAGTAGATGACTCTGGCCAGTTTTATTAATTACTGTTTGCTGTATGTCCCTCACACATATGTTTGCATTTAACTTGATGGCTAATAGCAGTTCCAAAGTGTTACCAATTTAGATTTTGGAAATAATAACCAGAGACAGGGTGGAACACCCACTTCCCCACTGCTGTTGCCACTGTCAATACTACAGCCTCTTGTAGATGGTTACATGTGAAAGGAAAAGATAAACACTGGAAGATCTGATTACAAAGCTGCACCCTTCTTTGCAGGTTGTCCCTACATATACACAATTTAGCAATATGACCAGAATTACCTTGGTAATACATTATATAGTCCATTCACATATATTCTTTTCTTCCTCCACTGAATTCATACTTTTTTGGTAATGATGTGATGAGAAGATAGCCAATGTGAGCTTTGTTACCGATGCTGTCTATAGACAAAACCCATATTTTTTCCAATATGGGTTTTCCTTATGGACTATGATTCCAATATACAGCACATTTTTGTTTTATTATCACTGGCTATTGTCAAGAAATATGCCATAGACTAACACTTGGTAGAGCAGCTGTGAAGGCCTTGGAAAAGATATTCAAATGCCATGATGTGTCTATACCTACAAAGATCAGAATCATGCAAGCCACAGCATTCCCTGTGGCACTCTGTAGAAGCGAAAGTTGGACTTTGAAGAAGCAGGATAGGAAGAATATTGATGCTTTTGAACTTTGGTGTTGGAGAAGACTCCTGAGAATACCGTGAGCAGCTGAGAAAACAAACTGATGGATCATCAAACAAATCAACCCAGAGTTCTCACTCAAGACACAAATGATGAGGCTCAAATTATCCTACTTCGGACACATTATGCAAAATCTTAGCTCTCTGGAGAAGCCTCTAATGCTGGGAAAGGTGAAAGGAAACAGAAGAGTTAGCACTGAAGATGTTACCTAGCCAGGTAATAAAACATCTACAAGGAAACAACCAAGCCCAGAGAACCCCAAGGACTCCATGATTCAACCCTGAGCTACATATATTCTCTTCCATTGGAAACAGAAGAAGAGAACAACCAACAGCAAGGTGGGTGGACTCAGATGCAGTAGCAATGGGTGCACCATTGGGAGCCCTGAAAGACCAAGTTAGGGACAGATTGTCATGGAGAAAATCTGTGTGGTTGTTAGTAGAAGTGCCTTGCTGGCACATATTCAGTCAATCATCAGTGTGTGTGACACAATACAGAAGAGAGGAGGACCAGTCCCTAACTCAAGAAACGTACAACCTAACATGTGACTCAGGGGAAATGATGAAGAAAAAGGAGGAAAAGACAAGGCAAAGCCCAGGATAAAGAGAGGTGGAATATTTTCTTGTTCTCATTTTGCATCCATAGCATTAGTCCCAGTCAAGGCTGAGAACTAGAGAGAAAAATACCTCTTGAAGAGGGACTCATAGTAAGGAAGTGAAGCAACAGCATGGTCATCTTCTAGGAAGTGATTTCAAGCTTCAGGAGCAGCAAGGAAAAAAGAGTGGAAGTTAGATCACTTTTCCTGTACAACATTACAGCAGAACAAGCCTACCCCTTTTGCCCATCACTCATGACTTATCATATGTGGGTTGCTACTCATACCCCTAAGGTCTTCCTCAGAGGACCTGGCGTGGGTACCTTCCCCTGCTGAGGCAGAGTGTCCCCTATCCAGGAGGGGACCTTTTCAGAGGTAGCTCCCTGATTTGGAATGTCTTCTCCAGGATGGTAGGGCTGGCTCCATATTTATTATCTTTTTGGCACCAGGCAAAGACCTTTGCAAGCATTGAGATTTTTAAAATAGGCAGCAGTATACTTTTTAAATAACAAAACAGTTGAGAAGTAGGAGATGAGAGCAATCAAAATGGACTTCCTTGCAAAAATATTTACTAAACAACTTTGGGCTATAGTTATACTAATCGTGACATAATTCTCATTGCTAACAACATTGTGTTCAGTGACTCACTGGGCACAATTTAACAAGGAGCTATTGCCCTTCAGTTCTTTAAAAGCAATAGGATTAATTGGCTGAACTTGGGCTTGGAGGATGGAGAGTTTGTGTAGTGTCGGATATTGTTCTCACCCAACCATAGCTTGGAAGGCCAGGCCATTTCAAGATGGAGACTTCTCTGGTACAGAAAGGCTTTCTCAAAAGGTGATTTCACAGACACCACTGCTTTTTCAGGTTCACAAGGAAGCCTTAGAGATGACATGAAAAATGGAGCTGAGTTTGCATTTGAATTTCTAAAGAATGCTCAGCCCTAATGTGTGTGTGTGTTTGTGTGTGTGTGTACATATCCATATATATTGCACCATATTGTACCATCTAAGAAATGCCAGTGTGATCACTGCTGGGCAGGTGGGAAATATAAAGGAGCCACGGACTGACTCAGCTTTAGTTGGAGCTGGCCTAGACACCAATTGCTCATGTGTCAACTTTAGTTCTATATGTGGGTACAGCTATGGATCATGTTGATCAGCAGTCATGCCGGGCAACTGGTCTGCACAATTTGCATGAAAGCATAAAGCCCAACTCCTGATGATGTCATGGACGCATCCACATCGTTTTCTTGGCAACATACTGAAGTGGTTTGCCCCTGCCTTCTTCCAGGACACTAAGTCCTCTTAACTGGGCCTACTCATTCAATGGGACTTCTGCCAAGATAGTGAATTTGGGCACTTAACGTGGATTAAGTCAAGTGGTCCCTTCCCATGTATTGTCCTAGCTCTAAACTTCTGATCTACTGCAGGGGTAAGTAATTACACACAAGAAATAGGTTGAAGAGATGATAAGCTGCGATTTATGTTCTTCGGAATACTGGAAACACCAGATCCTCCCCAGGATGGGATCTGGAAAGAAAGGCAAAGAGCAAAGCAACTAGATTGCTAGTAGTGGTGTGTAGTGGAATGTGAGAATAACCTTGAGGAACAGGAGGAAGAGCCACAACCAAGACAACAGTCAGATAAGAGGAATCTGAGTCTGAAACAGAAATGTAATTTGAGAAAACATCTCAAACTTGACCATCCCTAGTTCTCTTGATGATAAAGCAAGGGAGAGAGGGGGGAAGCGTATTCAGACTTGCAAGATTCTGTTACTGTAACCCTATAATAAAATAAAAGTCGTTTTAGTATTCATAACTTTGGTTTCCAAGTCTGGTCTGTCTCAAAGGGCTGACATGGTATAAGCAGAGTGAAGGCAGAGGAGGTGGCTGCCTTGGGACCTGCAAGCACAGAGGATCTTGCCTGTCCCCCTTGCACCCATGCCTTGTCCCATGCCTTGAACAAGCCAGTTGTGAAGAGTATAAGTGCCATGTCTGGCTGAAGATGTCCAGACGCTAGGTTGCAGCCTGGGAGAAGAGCCCTCAGGCCTCAGAGGCCCTGGAGGTTTCCCCAGCAGATGCTGTTGGCTGAACTCTTCCTCTTCTCACTCTCACGCTCCTCCTCCTTTGTGCAGGTGAGGGAATGAAAGAATAGGCCTACCACATCTAAGCTGCAAAATCCAGACTCCAGAGGTGGTAGGCCCCCATTGCCCAAGGGGGAGTGGTCTTCTGAGGGGACGGATGTGGCAGTGCTACATGCATTCTCAGCTGGAGGAGGAGGGGAAGAGGGGGAAGAGAGATTTGGTGACTGAGGAGCTACAGGGAGACCTTTGCAGGGCTCGGGCCTGCTGCTTTTAGCATGGAAGAAACAGACCTGTTTCCCCCTCTCTTTTCTCCTCTCCAGCCTCAATTGCCAGAGCCTGGTGGTGGTTGGACCCCTGGGAGGCCCTGCCTGAGAGATCATTCCCTGGAGCCTTTACATGCCATGAGAATCATCTGTGCCATCTTCTTCCTAGGGCACAGTCTCCTAGATCTAGGGAATCTATTGACCCCACATAGTTCATTAAATCCTCTTCTTTACTCCAGGTGATCTCCCCTCCTGCTTTGTGCCTTCAAGTCAGTGTTGACTCCTAGCAACTGCCTGGACAAGTTCCTGTAGTTTTCTTGGCAACATTTTCAGAAGTGGTTTGCCCTTGCCTGCTTCCTAGGGCTGAGAGAGAGGGACTGGCCCAAGGTCACCAGCTGGTTCGTGCCTAAGGCAGGACTAGAACTCTCTGTCTCCCAGTTTCTAGCCTGGTGCCTGAACCACCACAACAAACTGGCTCTCCCCCTCCTGCTTAACTGTCTGCAAAGAGGGCAATTTTACAACTAGAGAAGTGGGCTCAACGTTGAAGTTCTCTGCATGCTGTTCCTTTTCCCACACTTCTCCTTTTGCTCGACTGCCTTCCGGTTGGTGCATTAAACGCTGTCATGTGGGGCTTCAATCACAGAAGGGGAATGCTGTAACTTTCCTTTGTAGGGACACTCAAGCAATCTATCCTCATAACAAACCAAATGGGCCATTCGTACACACGGTAAGAAAAGATGGCAGTGTTTCTCTGAGCAAGCAAACAGATATTATGAGAATAATGATAGATGCTCCTAACAATACCATGAAAATATTTAGCATAGCTGCCACCCTTAGTGGATTCATCTCTTTTAAAGATTTGAATTGATGGGGGGAAAGTATCCCCAGTTAAGCAACTACCAGATTTTTGAAAAATGGTCAATACATTAATAAAAAGTGCTTACATTTTTGGTAGCCGCCACCATAATTTTCTTTCAGAGTAGGCATCATGTTAAGAAAAAGTACTCATCTCCCGCCCAACCAAGTATTTGCTGTTTTTGAGTTTAATTTCATTCTATCTGAATTCAAGCAGCAGATACTGCTTGGATGAGGGGTGAGGTGTGCTAGCAATAGCCAATTGCTGGCTATCTCCTGCTGTGTTGGAGGACAGAGCACTGTATGCCTTACAGTGTGTTCTGGGCAGCCTAAACTCGCCTCTGCTTTCAGTATGGCAGGAGGCCCCATTCCATTGCCTGAGCTGAAGCAAGAGTCCATTTCCAATCCAGTCCTTTTCTGTACCTGGAGCGATAAGGTGTATTATCTAATCATTTGCCTTAGACAGCAAAAAATATCTTTGGTTGATCTGATATCAGCACAACACAGTATCTTTTCTTAACATGATGCGTACTCTGAAAGAAATATTGGGTTTGCTCAGCTGACTCAGGCTAAGAGAACAGATGGGTGGAGATGAGGATAGGAATTCCAGAGGGATCTTTTGAATGGTGAGGTGGCTTCATCTTCAAACTTCTTGGGAAGGACTTTCAGAGCTGGGGCACTCTCAATGTCTGGGTTGTAATTTTCTTGCTTTGGCTATGTTCTTGAGAAGGAAGGTGAAATAAATTGGGCTCAGAGTTAGTCCACGCAGCAGGGAATCTCTAGCGGAATCCTCACTGGGCCAGGGCAACAAGACCATTTCCCAAATTTCTCAGTCAATATGGCTGTTGGCTATGCTGGCAGGTCACAACGGAAATTGTAGCTAAGAACATCTGGAAGTTCATGCCACTTGGGGATGATGGGAGCAGCAGTCCAGTATCACTCTAGAAAGCACTTGGTTGGAGAAGGCTGCATGTCTGTGCCTGCGTGCATGTCTGTGTGTCTGTTTGCCTAGGCCAGTTCTGGCATACCTGGAGACCCTCTTGTTCATTCTACTGGCAAGACCCTGGGCTGATGATACAACGTTCTGCCTTAATAACATTACTGTCCAAAGTGCTACCACTGCCCGAAATACCTTGAGAGCTGAGGGAGAAGTGTGGTAATTCAGTCTAAATTTGGAAAACAGTTATATCTTCACATAGATAAATAGGACAGTAAAAAAGGTTTGTAACTTGTAACCCGATCTCCCAAAGTTCACATATGCCTCCTGATAACCCCCCATTGCTGCTTGCCTTTCTTCACTTGCACTGATCCCCCCGCACCTTGCTACTAATTCCTACCTTAACTTTAAGACCAGTAGCTTCCTTCTTACTCCTAATGTTTTTCTTCTTCCTGCTGCAATCAAAATTCAAAGAATTCAGGCAATTAGTTTGCCAGGCAGCTAACAAAAATAAAATCGAAATATGAAAGGGGAAAAATGATATATTTAAAGATGGATGGGGAAGGCAGTTAATTTTAAAAGTAGAGCTGGCTTGTAGGAGGAAGTCAATGCATGTTAAAGATGGATGGGGGAGAACCATTCATTGTAAAGGTAGATTTTAAAAGCATGAGAGTGTATGCAACGTATGAAAAGTATGGGTATTTGGGGGCAACATATGTATGTTGCATGCATTGACTATCCCTACCACTCTGATTGTGCCCACTTTTCCTATTATTCTTGTATGAATTTCCCAAGAACCAAGTGGAACAGAAGTTTGCACAGGCTAGCTTACATTAAAGCCTTTTTTCACAGTAACTGTGAGCCGAATAGAGCTAATCAGATCTTCTGTCCTTTCAGACTTTAAAAGACCATGCGGAGTGAGGAAGTGTCAATTTTTATTGAAACTGTAGAGCGTTATTTCTCAACTTTGGCAACTTTAAGATGTGTGGACTTCTTAAATTACCAAGCCAGCATGCTGAACTAACCTAATTATCCAGGATGCTGAATTACCCAGAATTTCCCAGCCAGCATGCTGGCTGGGGAATTCTGGGAGTTGAAATCCACACTTCTTAAAGCTGTTGTAGAGGGAAGTTAACCTATTCTTTTTGCTGTCTTTTCCTATTATTTTTCCCAATGCAAAGATAACAACAATATTTAGGAAGCAATTTAAATTGTAAATACATAAATAAATACCTCTGCCACAGGGCTGGATCAAGGCCAACTGATGCCCTAAGTACAGCCTGACAGTGGTTCCCCTCAGCCCTTCCACTGCTTAACTGACAAGACATTAAGGCTCAATAAATGCTGATTTCCAGGGAAGAAGTGGAGAACTGAAGATGACTCCACTAAAAGTGGAGCTGACAACCATGGCAGAATGAAGAGCCGGTGAGTAGACCGGCTCTTCGTGATTCCTCTCTGGGCAAGGAGAGGAATTGAGATCAACCACAAGTGCTCCAGACAGGTGCTTCTTGCGAGGAGACCACACGACAGTGGTATCCAGCGGATTTAAAGCTCTGGGAGATGAAGGAACAGCTCAAATTAGTTTGGGAATAGTTTGAGCTTTTTGCTCAAACTGCAGTTGGTGCCTTCGAAAGGGCACGGGGTTCCCGTACTTCCTTTTCTAATCAGCTCTGAAATTGCTTGTTAACTGCTTTTCAGCTATTAGGAACCTTTGGATCAATGTGTTTTACAGCACCAGGTGAGTTTCCGTCAATCCTTAGCGAAAGAAGTTTTAAATACAACTTTAAGGACTTTTTTTTTTCCTGGAATAAACAGCAAAAGAGTGATTAAAACTTTGCTTTTAGAAAGTTACAAACAGACTAATGGTCCAGATGGATTTGAAATAAGATTTTGGAATTAATTATAAAGAATATTTCCTGTGGGAATATGCTTTTGCTTTGAATTCTTAAAAAAAAAAAAAGATAAAACTTTAAAAATTGGACACTACAGGGAACTAGAAGGAACAAGAGATTACAGTTAAAAGAGAAGAACACTCTAACTTGACTTACAATTACAGAATGAAGCAAAATATTTCAACACTGGAAATATTGAAGGATATTTTTGAACAATGGACCCAGAAGTTAATTTTAAGAGTGTCTGCCTCTGTAGGTAGACTGTGTTTCAAAGATGTTATGGAAGAGGAACAAGTACTACCTGACATGATTGAGACTGATCTGAAAGTGGATTTAAAAATGACAAGCTACAAGAATGGCTTGGGAAAAGATGTTACACTGGACATATAAAAGAAACTGGCTGATGTCTTAATAATTAAAAGGGATATACAAATAACAAACCAAGAGTGACCTGGATAATTTTCCTATATTGGATTTACAAAAGAGGCATGTTAAAGCTTTGAAGAATTTTGTGAGAAGGGACAAAGAAAAAATGAAAAGAAATCAAATTCTAGGACTATTCGAAGGGGCTAAAGATCAAGATTGTAAAAAGTAAAAGAAAGGAATATAAAGTTGGTTTATTTGATCAAAAAGATACGTTGTTAATTCTGGTAACCCTTAATGGACTTTTGCTGACATCAGGACTGAAATGACAAGGTTTTATGGATTTGTTTATAGATAAGAGATGGGATAGGGGAAGAAGAGATCATTTGTTGTATTTTAAGAGAAGGTGATAAGTTACTAAAATTGTTTATACTTATGATGAAGGGGGAAGTCAGTTCTTTATATATTTCTTTTCTTTTTCTTTACTACATTCTTATTTTTTCTTTCGATTTTTCCTTCTTTCTTTCCTCTTTTTTTCTTTTCTGCACCTTCTGTTTTTTCCTTTTTCCTTTTTTTTTTAGTTTGGATTAGTTTTTATTGTTGAAAATTGTAATATTTAATAAAATTACTATTAAAAAGAAAGACTCAATAAGTGAAGAAGGTGAGATAAGAGATGAAAAATTCAGTTTTGTTCCAGGCAGTCCCCCAGGCTGGACCCCCCCAACTATAATCAATATAAACTTTTAAATTTCATTTTATTTATTTAACAATAAATAGCAGTAAGCAATATAAAATTAAATTAATTGTTTACTTATAAGTAGGGCAATAGAAAAAATGCAAGTTTTCAACACTTTTAATGCATTTTTAATAAAATAAAAGCTCCCTAATAATAAAGCCAGCTAGGTGACTTTGGGCCAACCACTCTCTCTCAGCCCAACTCACCTTACATGGCTGATGTTGTGGGGAAAATAGGAGGAGGAAGGAGTATCAGGTATGTTTGCTCCTTTGAGTTATTTATAAAAATAATAAAGGTGGGAGAGAAATTTTTTTTTTTAAATATAATAAGTGAAAAAATGCAAATACAAACATTTATTGAAAATTAAAGTTGTGTGTGGCAGTGAAAGAGTTAAGGGCAGGATAACTGGGGGGGGGACTCTGTGGTGCCCCCCCTTCCCTTGGGGCCCTAAGAACACACTCATTTTGCTTAATGATTTCTCCAGGGGTGCTCTGTCCCTTAAGTTGCCAATCCACAGTCCTTGGCTGCTTTAAAGCAAGCGCGCCCACTGAAACCCGGGCAGCTGGAGAGATCTGAATTTTCCCTGTGATGCTCGTTTGGCCTTTCTGCAACTGGGTGGCCTTTGGGACAGACTGTATGGAGGTGTATTGTGTGTTTGTGCCAGCAGGAGGGGGCAAGCTTCACTGCATTGCGAAGAATATTGTGGCTTGAGGGGAAAATAGAGATGATGGAGATGGTAATAGAAAGAACGATGGTAATAAGCAATGTAATGTGAAGAGGCCCATAATATAGTAAAATAAATGCTAAGGCTTCGTAAGAATTCCCTTGTAGTAATCGGATGAGCTTTCCCCCAGACATGCTGGATTGCAAATGGGAGAGAATTAGAACTGAACACATTCGGAGGATGCTGAACTATTCTAGACAGACTTATTTCAGCTTTCCTACCTTTTTAAAGGCTTCAGGCTCCAGTTTTATTTTTCTCGGGTGTTGACAGCGTCTGTTGATGGTCTTGAGTGGCATAAGGAACTTGATCAAAGCAGGCTACCCTGTTTTTAGTTTGGACAATACAAAGACATGGTGATCGGGATGCAGAGGCTTGCAGAGCAACGCCGTGCACGTCTATTTCAGGACCAGTCCGGCTGTTAGAGTGAGGTTAACCATCGAAGGCAACAAAGATTATGGCAGATGCACCCAGCCAGTTTCTTCCTCCTGAGCTCCCCATGTGCTTTCTCTTTGTGAGCTACATTGCCTATCCTGAACTCCCAGAATTAGCCAGATGCTCACGTTTATTGGAGGTAGCCATCCCATCAATTATAAGCCTAGAAACCTGTGCAGGTGGAATGGAGAAAGGAGGTCATGGCATCCTTTGGTTTAGATGGCAAGAGGCCTTGGACTGGCTCTGGTTTGTTTCAGATCATGGCCTATTATACTCAGCGTGGTTTACCTCCATTTCACTGTGAGCAAGATTGTGGTTCAAATCCCCACTTGGTCAGACACGTACTAATGAACAGGAACAACTCATCCTAACCTATGTCATAAGATTGTTGTGAAGAAACAAATGGAACAAATCTATGTATGTTCTAGTACCCTGAAAGGACAAATGGGATACAATTTAGCATCTTTGTCTATCATCCATCCATCCATCCATCCATCCATCCATCCATCCATCCATCCATCATCTATCTATCTATCTATCTATCTATCTATCTATCTATCTATCTATCTTTCTTTCTTTCTTCCTGTCTGTCTGTCTGTCTGTCTGTCTGTCTATGCCAGCTGGGGAATTCTTGGAGCTGAAGTCCACACAACTTCAAGCTGCCAAGGGTGAGAAACACTGGAGCAAGGGTGTTCTAAAGCTGACCTTTTGATGGCTCCTCATTCAGATGCTGACAGCTAGGCTTGTATACATTTCCAAAGGATGGGGCATGCAAGCAGATGGATACAACACAGGCCCAGACAGATCTCTACCTGACCACTGCCAACAGCAGATGCAGATTAGGGTTTTCTGTATGACCTTCACAATCTCTTAGCAGTCAGTTCTGAATTGACAGCATCCTACCTGGAACAAGGGAATATATAAGGGCCTGTGGAGTCCTTTGTGCTGGCTCCAAGGGTCTGTCGGGCTGAACATCAGTTCCTACAATCAGCTGCCTTTCTTGAATTTATGAAGCATGAACTATGCTCAGGGCCTTGACCCAGGCCTTCTTGGCTGAATTCATTGGCACACACTCTTGGAGTTTTTTGGCCCAGGCTCAGCCCTGGCCTGGCCTTGGCTTTCCCCTCCTTCCAGTAGACTGCACTAGCCTTCACTTAGCCATCACCTCATGGCTCAGGCAGTGAAACCTATCAGTGCTGGCCACCTCAACCCTACTATGAATATGGCCTGCTTCCCAGGTTCCCCCATCTCCCTCTGGAGAGAAAGAGAGATATCTCTTCCACATCCTTGCCCAGCTCATGGGAGCTGTGGTGGGAGATGCTCATCACTTTGACTTCACTCCCCAGAGATCCATGGCAGCCAGGGGTTTTATTTATTTATGCATACATACAATTTATAGGCCACCCAATTCCCAATGACTCTGGATGGCTTACAGTTAAACAGTAAAAAAAAAAATTACAAAAGAAAAAGAAAACCCATGGGCAGCCCAAAGACAACATATAATCAAAACCAGCAACACCACTACCACCTCACCATCCAGCTAGGCTCAGCATTTACTCTGCCCCAAAGCTTGGGAGAATAGCCATGGGGCATTTTCAATGGGATAAATACCAACTCGGTGATAAGAAGATGAAAAGTGCAGTGGCCAGCAGGCAGGCAGAGCCTAGTGACAGCAAAATGTGTGTAAACTATGATCTTGCACAAAGGACTTTCTCAGCTCTAAATAGCTGGCCTTCAGCAACCCATGATTTTTCCCAGCCTCGATTTGCCCAGTGGAATAGAGATAATAATCAGGAGATGTTTGGGCTGATGAATTTGGAAGCTTGAAAAGTACTTTATAAATATTGGGATCATCGGTTGGGGGGGATCTTCTCAGAGATGGAGACTCATTTTTGTCATTCTCTTTCCCAACTGCTGGCCTTTGTTGTTCAGTCGTTAAGTCGTGTCCGACTCTTTGGGACCCCATGAACCATATCGCGCCAGGCCTTCCTGTCCTTCACTGCCTCCCTGAGTTTGCTCAGTTTCATGCTCATTGCTTCAGTGATGCTATCTAACCATCTCATCCTCTGCCGTCCTCTTCTCCTTTTGCCTTCAATCTTTCCCAGCATCAGGGTCTTTTCCAAAGAGTCCTCTCTTCGCATTAGGTGACCAAAGTATCTGAGCTTGAGCTTCATTATCAATCCTTCCAATGAGCAATCAGGACTGATTTCCTTTAAGATTGACTGGTTTGACCTCCTAGAAGTCCAGGGGACTCTTAAGAGTCTTCTCCAGCATCCCAGTTCAAAGGCATCAATTCTTCGGCGCTCAGCCTTCTTTATGGTCCAGCTCTCACAGCCATACATTGCTATGCTGACCTAGTGCCAGGTAAAAAATATTTTCATTTTCCTGGACTTTTTAATGTGTTTTAATTTATGATATTTTACCGATGAGTCATTATATTTAATTTTATTATTTTAACCTATGCTTTACAGCAATAACTGGCAGTTATTAAGAAAGAGAAAATAGAATTCTTTATAGATATATAGGTATACATACACATGTCATGTATCTGTTTTATTCATTTGTTTTTAAGCAAACTGTAACTTATGGCTAAAATCCTCCTATGCATAGGCCTAGGTCAAAAGAGAATCATTGGGCCAAACGCCCTTCTCTCTCTTTCTTTTGCTGCCTCCTGCATCTGTAATTTTAAAAAGTGGAAAATGATTGTTTTTGTGAGAAAGGCAATTAGGCATGGTGCCCACTTAGTGAACTAATGATACCCATTGTGGTGTAGGGGTGAAGGGGTGGGACTGGCACTGGGGAGATCCAGATTCAAACCCATCCTTGGCCACGGAAGATCCCTGAGTGAGTTTGGGTCAGGTGCTCTCTCTTAGGCCAACCTACAGCACAGAGTAGTGGTTGTGGGGAAAAATGAAAAGGAGATGCTCCCTATCCCATCTATTGCTCCTGGAGCAAGGGCCAGAGAGAAATCTAAACAATCAATAAATAATCTGGAGTCCACATGCCCTTTGTACACATTTGGCTGACTCAATAATTACTATCTGCCTTGTAAACTGGAGTTCGCCCATTTGTTCTCTGCAGCCATCTCTATGTTAGTCCAGAGTTGTAGCAAAACATAGCGAGATTCATGCCAAGAATATTGTGGCTCTTTCAAGACTAACAATTTTATCAAATGCATGGAGTATTATACGCCTTTTTTACAGATCAAACTCTGCGCATCGGATCAAGCAGACTGTTATCCACCAAATCTTATGCTGTAATAAACTGGTTCATGCTGAAGGGGCTGCATGTCTCCTGGTTACCTTGACTATGACCTTGTCCCTTGTAGTCCTTTGAATTTCAGAAATCTCTGGACAGGAAAAATTTACTGGATGTGTTGGTAGGACTGAATCTGCTCTCCCTCTCTTTCCGACACTTCTACAATTGTTATCTAAAATAAGAGAAGTGATTTTCTTCTACAGATTTTGAAGGACATTTTGTAATTTGATAGGTTAGGTATATGCAGCAGGGCTCTGGATATTGCTGAGAAGTCATGTTCACAGAGGAAAGCTGTATTTTATTTTTATGATGGCAGTTTTGCAGAGATGTTTCTCTCCATTTATAACAATAGGAAAGAGTAGCTTCATTGAATGCTACTGTCAGTCTGTAAGAGGAGAAGAAAGCATATATATTTGAATGCCTGAATTTGGGAGAGATCTGAAGTGAGGAGTACAGTAAATGACCTAAATTTCCAGTCTGAAAGGCAACCAGTCTCTTATCACTCACACACACACACACACAACCACCATTATACTTTGGGTTGTGATAACTGATTGATGAATATGAAACATTCATTGTAGTTTCAGTGATTCTAGGGCTGCACTGTTGCATTAAAAGCAGGTTTCTGTTTGGAGACAATGGCAGACATCCCTAACTGGATGTCTTCTTGATACATACAGAATAACACTTCCTAGATCTCCAATCCAATATTGGATTAGCATATTGCCTGGGATTTGCAATCCAAGACATAGATAACACACAGTGGAGGAAGACTCTCCTAGGTAAATTCCAGGTCACGTGAAAGCCTTTGGAAAAAAATCTGACCATCAATATGAAAACAACAACAACAACAACAGAAGAAGAAGAAGAAGAAGAAGAAGAAGAAGAAGAAGAAGAAGAAGAAGAAGAAGAAGAAGAAGAAGAAGAAGAAGAAGAAAGGAGGAGGAGGAGGAGGAGAAGAAGAAGAAGAAGAAGAAGAAGAAGAAGAAGAAGAAGAAGAAGAAGAAGAAGAAGAAAGGAGGAGGAGGAGGAGGAGGAGGAGGAGGAGGAGGAGAAGAAGAAGAAGAAGAAGCAAGAGGAAGAGGAAGAGGAAGAGGAAGTGATTTTTGTTTTGCTTTGTTGTTTCTCCTGTTCAGTTCAATTCAAACAAGATTATTGACAAGACATAATTCAAGTGTTGCTAGAACAGAAGATAAAGGGAAGAGAATTCCAGCAGAACTCCCTTCCTCAGTCTATGATAGTGGACATCAGATAAAGCTACATGCTACCTATTTCAAATAGGCTTCTTTCCTTCTTGAATCCTGTCCCTATTTTTCTAGAAATGAAACATAGGTCATACGAATTCAAACTCAGTCAAGATTGGCAATGCAAAATTTAACATTTGATGCTTATGAAAATGTTGGTGATAGCACATGTGTTGCATGCTGTGATGCTCTGCACTGCAGGAAATGGTTACCATGTTGTTTCTTCATGCAACTTACACTGTTTGTGTGGTACTTTGAAACTAGAGTGCTTTCAACAGGAAACTTACAGCACAGGAGATATTTCCCCTCATCAATATGCTCTTGTTTTCCAGCCCCAAAACAGCACCTCAGCAGGACAGGTTATGATCAATGAGCTGTTCTTCACTCACCAGATGGTCCTCTATGCCTTTGCAGCTCCACAAACAGCTGCAGGACTGGCACTGTGGGCTTCCTGATTCTGTCCATTGGCTGTTCAGCCACCAGAGACACTTCTTTGGACTAGGTTTAAAAGGGAGAGATGATGAACTTCCCTGAGAAATCTGATCATGGGGACTTCCGGGGAAGAAATGGCAAACTGAAGACGATTTTGCTAAAAGCGGAGCTGACAACCGCAGGAGAATGAAGAATTGGTTAGTAGACCAGCTCTTCATAATTCCTCCAGAAAAGGAGAGGGCTTCAGATCACCCACAAGTGCTCCATATAGTTGCTGCTCCTCCTTGCTGAGGAGACTGCAAGACAGTGGTCTCCAGCAGGTTTAGAGCTCTGGGGGATGAGGGTTTACTCAAACCATGGTCAGCACCTTCAAAAGGGCACTGGGTTCCCATACTTACTTTTCTAATCACTTTCTGAAATTGCTTGTTAACTGCTTTTCAGCTATTAGGAACCTTTAGATCGACAAGTTTTACAGCACCGGGCGAGTTTCCTTCAATCTGTAGAGAAAGAAATTTTAAATACAAGTTTAAGGACTTAATTTTTTTTTCTTTTGGAATAAACAACAAAAAGATGATTAGAACTTTGATTCTGGAAAGTTATAAATGGACTAATGGTCCAGATGGATTTGAAATAAGATTTCGGAATTAATTATAAGAATCCTTCCCATGGGAAAATACTTTTGTTTTGAATTCTCTTTAAAAAAAAACATGATAGGTGTAAGGATCGCTGCATTCAGCGTTGAACAAAACCCTTGTGAGACACAGGCTCAGACGAAAGTTAGTTTACTCAGACATAATGCGTAACGGTTACAGACAAAGCCAAGATTGGCTTGGCACGGTTTCTTGCAGTGTTTTATAGGGGTCCCCCCTTGACCCGTAGTACCCCTGGGTTCCGCCCTTGCCCTTGTCCCGGGTCACCCTTCTGCTTGTCATGATCTCCCTCCCCTCTCCTTAATGGCAGATTCAGTCAAGTTTCATTGCCCTCATGATCATTATCTTTTGTCCGTGTTGTCGGTGTGCTCGCGGGGCTTTTCACATGCAGATGAAATGGGGTTTCTTAAGTTGTGTTCCAACTGGTCGCTGATTGCCTCTGGATTGCTGTATTCCTGAAGCATTGTAATCGGCGTTGCCTGGGGCATCTAGGGAGCCGCCGGAGCTACATGTTGCCAGTTTCAATTTACTCTCGGAGATGTGTTAATTGCCACCACCTGCCGGCAATTAGCTTGCGGTTTGCCTTGTTTCCCTTCCCTGCCTGCCTATGCCTGAGGCGGTGAAACTGACTAGCAGTGGTGAAACTGAACAGTGGTGCTGGCTGTACTAGGCTGAATCTGACAATAGGAAGAGATTTTGAAGGTTGGATCCAGGAGGGAACTAGAAGGAACTAAAGATTACAATTAAAGGAGAATAACACTCTAACTCAACTTACTAATAAAGAATGAAGCAAAATATTTTAACACTGGACATACTGAAAGATATTTTTGGACAATGGACCCAGAAGTTAATTTTAAGGATGTCTGCCTCTATAGATAGACTGTGTTTCAAAAATGTTATGAAAGAGGAACAAGTTTTATCTGAAAAGATTGAAACTGATTTGAAAGTGGATTTCAAATGACAGGCTACAAGAATGACATGGAAAAAAATGTTACACTGGACATACAAAAGAAACTGGCTAATGTCTTAATATTTAAAAGGGATATACAAATAACAAACCAAGAGAGTGACCTGTATAATTTTCCTATATTGGATTTACAAAAGAGGCTTATTAAAGCTTTGAAGAATTTTGTGAGAAGGGACAAAGAAAAAATGTAAAGAAATCAAATTCCAGGACTATTTAAAGGAACTAAAGATCAAGACTGTTAAAAGTAAAAGGAAGTAATATAAAGTTGATTTATTTGATCACAGTTAAAATAGATATGTTGTTATCTCTGGTAACCCTTAAAGGACTTTTGTTGATCAGGACTGAACAACGAGGCTTTAAGGATTTATTTATAGCTAAGAGATGGGTTATGGGAAGAAGAGATCATTTGCTGTATTTTAAGAGAAGGTGCTAAGTCACTAAAATTGTTTATACTTGTTGTGATGAAGGGGGAAGCCATTTCTTTATATATTTCTTTTCTTTTTCTTTACTGTCTTCTTATTTTTTCCTTTCTTTTCTATTTTTACTTTTTTCATTTCTGGACTTTCTATTCTTTCTTTCTTTCTTTCTTTTCTTTTCTTTCTTTTCTTTTTTAAGTTTGTATTCGTTTTTATTGTATCTTTTTCATCGTAACTTTTAATAAAATTGCTATAAAAAGGGAAAGAACATGACAACACACTTTCCCCCCTTCATTCGATATTCCTCAGAGATACGTTGCCCTGCAAACACTTTCCAAAGGATCTTACAATACATTTTGTGCAGAATGGCACAGAGAGAGGCCACTGGGTGGAGAGATTCTATACGAGCTATACAAAGACTCAAGTGGCACTGAAGCTGGTACAAAAGGCAGGTCATGCAACATGTTTCGGTGGGCTCCAGATACTTTCCTGGCCTTATCAAAACTTCAGTCTTATCCAACACCAAAGGCCAAAAGTATCCCTACTTAGTCTAATATTAAGAGTTGTTTATTGTTACTGAAAGGAAAATCAAGTATTCTTACTCATTTCATACTCACATTAAAAAAGGGGGGAAATCTCAGCATAACCCTAAAACAAGATTATCACAATGCAGGATAGCTGTGCATGAGCAGCAAGTCAGGTATATCTATCTACATGCTACCTGAATGGGTACAATCTTGGGGATGGGGGGACTTTACTGCCAAATTCTTCTCTTTGTATTAAACATTTTCTAACACCGTAGGAGGCCTTTCCTTGCATCATACAGGACAAGATCTGTGATTTTGTATACACAAAAAAACCCTCCATTTTTAAGCACCTTTTTAATTATAAGCTCACTCAACCACCAACAATCTGCAATTCACAAGTGGCCCTCAGTTGAATTACAAATGCCTCTCAAAACCAAGCCATGAGACAAGACTGAGCTTTTCCTTTCATTACCACCCTCTGGGTGTTTCATTCAAGGGGAGAAACTGGGGGCCTTTCCCCACTTGCCTCAAACCATCTCTTTATTCTGCCATTTCCTTATGTTGTTGCCTTCAAGTTGTCTCCAGCCCATGAGTGAGACAGGCTGAAGTTGTCTTCAGCTATAAAGATGTTAAATTTGTGTTTTGCCTCTTAAGCTGGCAGTAACCTTCAGTAATGCCAAAATGAATAGTTTCTGATTTGCTTTGCTAACTATTCTATCAGCCGGTTGGGGAATTCTGGGAGTTGAAGTCCACACATCTTTAAGTTGCCAAGGTTGAGAAACACTGCTCTAGGGATTGGGTTAACCCAGTGCCTAATGGCTGCTTCAAGTTGGTGTACGTATGGTCTTGGACAATACTCCCATCATATTCTTTTTGCTTTTTTTCCAGGAGAAAGAAGCGGGACAAGAGTGCCAGCTGCCATTCTGCAAAGCCCATCAAACACTGATTAGTGGTTGGAGGAGCAAAACTTTGCATTTTTGAAAGGGTGCAAAACCCACTGTCAAATCAAGTCTTCTGGACAGCTCATTGCAGGATAGGTGACTTGTGTGATACAACAGGAAACTCTGCAGCTCTGAAAATCTGCAGCTGGCATGCTGGCAGCTGATCTGCAAATGGGAGGGTGCTGCCAGGTGAAGCACTAGAGTAATTCATCCATCCATCCATCCATCCATCCATCCATCCATCCATCCATCCATCCATCCATCCAATTTCTAGGCCAGGTTCTGATTCCAGAACAGCTCTGGATGACTTCACAATGAAATAGATTAAAATTTTCAAGTAAGAAAATAACAGCAGTCACTCAGGACCAAATCCGAAAGATCACTCAGCCCACCCCAAACTTAAAGGGCCTGACCACACAGTAACCCAAGGCCTGGGAAAACAGCCAGGTTTTTAGGCTTGTTTTAAGGCAGGTAGTGTTGGAGTCCTATGAATCTCAGAGGGGTGGGAATGCTGTCGCAAGTGCAACAACAGAGAAGGCTTCTTTCCCAGATCCTGCTAGATGACACTGCTTAATTAATGGGGCCTGAAGCAAGCTGATTCTACAGGAGACTGACAGTCCCTCAGATAACCCGGCCCTATCCCATGTTGAGTTTTAAAGATAATAGTTAACACCTTAAATTGCATCCAGAAGCTTCCTGGTAACCATTGCCACTCATGGAGCAGAGGTGTTACATGGCCTTAGCGAGGCTTGCTCATCACTGCAGTTTCTGAATGGTCTTCAAGGGCAGCCCCATGTAGAACACACTACACTAATCCATCTGTGAGGTGACCAAGGCATGAGTGATTGCAAAGAGGGCTTCTTCATTCAGGAAACTTTACTGGATAGTCCATCCATTCAGTGAATCAACTGACTGGCAAACATGGAGATGTACCAGGTTTTGCAGATGGCTAAGCCCTCAGGTCTGGCCAGCTGTCAAAACGATCTGCTACTCTGCTTGGGATTCACAGATGATTTCCCACTGGCTGGTGACACTCAAAAAAGGGGAGGGAGCAAAGCCAGAGAGCTTAACTAATTACTTTGCTTAACGTGCAAATCATGTCTTACGCATCTAATGGCAAGCCAGAGGAGATGCTTAGGATCAGAAAATGGATTGGCAGCGGAGGCAGCAAACTCTGTGCTGGCTCAAGGAGCGGTAAATAATACTTCACAGTGTGAGAAGGCCCAGAAAGAGCGAAAACAGAGATTGCAAAAAGAACCCTTGATGCAGAAGGAGGGGGAAGGTCATAATTCCTATCCTACAAAGTTTGAAAGTTCCTTCTAGTAAAATGTATCCTAGTCACCTTAAAAGAGATTGCTTGGGTCCTCTTTGAAAAAGCATCTCCAATTCCTTTTTTTTTTTTTAGATTTTTTTTCTTCCCACCTTTATTATTTTTATAAATAAGATGGTGAACATACAGTACCTGATGCTTCTTCTTCCTCCTCTTTTCCCCACAACAGCAGCCTTGTGAGGTGAGTTGGGCTGAGAGAGAAGGGCTGGCCCAAAGTCCCCCAGCTAGCTTTCGTGCCTAAGGCGGGACCAGAACTCACCATCCCCTGGTTCCTAGGCCAGCACCTTGACCGCTAGAATACACTGACTCTTTTACAAAAATAACAAAATAAACTTTGAAAAAAATAAATCAAATAAACAAAAATAACAAAATCAACTTTTCCTAAAAGTAGGTACACAGGCAGAGAAAAAAAATGTTGCGTGAAGAAAAGGGGCCATATCAATAAACATTTCTCAAAATGTTTGAGTGAAAGGGAGGAAGCCTAACTATGTAAGCCTCAGAGGAAAAACATGGAATACAGTGGGCACTACATATATTAGTGGAAAGGGATCTTTCTGTTCCTAAACTACAAGGGTTATTAGATCATGGCAGATGTATATTTCATGCTGTCATGGACAAATAGAAATATGTTCAGTACAATCCTCCTTCACAGCTGGAGCAGAATATTCTAGTGCAAAATAAAATTAATGTCATACTGTGAAAACTACCCGACTTGCCTCATTTGCCTCTTTGCATTTCCTTAGGTCTATTCCACCAGTTGTTCCATGAATCCAGCCAGATCCAGCTCAGGTCATGGGGTACCTCCCTAACCACTACAGTAGGCAAGAAAAGAAGTTGCCTTGGATCTGAACAGGGGAGAGGGTGAGGAACACAGGGGAAATTCTGTCACAAAATGAGACACTTGCAAATAAGGATGGCAGACTCAGCAGTGATGAGAAAAGTCCTTTATTAAGATTAAAGCCTTGCTCTGGCCAGCAACCCAGTCATGCCAGGACAAATAAAGATCCTTCTCCATTATCTCTAAATGGACAGGTAATGTACAAGCTAACCAAGGTACTAAATCAGTACGCATGTCAGGATATTCTAGGATGGGGAAGTGACTTGTCAATGTTTGAAAAAACCATCTAGGCAACAAAGTGCTTTTGTATGTGCAAAAAATGAAAAGCTGAACCATAGAAAGCAAAAGCAGACATTCAACTAATGAGAAATGGTCACACTGTGCCTGTGGGTTTATAGGTACTGTAGCCATCCCTGGGCTAGTATCTGCTCCTGCAGGACAGGACCAACGATCGTTGCTGGATAAACTTTTTTGTTTACCTGTTGGCTTCCTCCACTTATTGGGTGTGGACAGAACTTCAAGAACAATATCAGCTTCCTCAGGCCAACAGGCACAACCTCTTCCCAGACAAGCAAGCAAGACAGTGTCTCAGTTACCCCCATGGAACCTGAACACCTAAAGTCCAAATATGAATGATGTTATCTGACAGATGTTCCTGCAAAGGTTCCCTTGGCCCTTCCTTACCCAGAAGGGACCGAGTCACCTTAAATATCTGTGGATGTGGTAAGAATAGAATAATAAGTATGTTTTGCCACTCTTATTGCCACAAGGTAATCTTTAATAAAGATTCTTCCCTGTGCTAAGTTGGATTCTCTTCATTTTCCTCCAGCAGTGCTCTAGGCGTCTCTTGTGCCATTTCATCTCCCAGAATTCCTTTGAAAACCAGCAGACCCTCTGTGATCTGTGACCACAGAGGGTCTGCACAGGCACAATCCAATCCAGGTTTGCTGCCATCCGCTTATTTCAGGCAGGGACTAAGCCTTGGTCAAACTGTGCAACAGATTTCAGGAACAATCCCAAGTTCCATCTGAAACCCAACCAGCTCCATCAGGCACCTGGAACAAATGGATCAAATAGTTCCTTCCTCCCTGCAGCAGGAAGCAGCCGCCAAGAACTCCAAGATTAACAGGGCATTATCTGCCCATGACAAAGGTCTGATGGTAGCATCCCCAAGTCATCCTCCAACTCCAGATCACATCATCGCAACTGTGAGACAGACACCAGAAATAATGTGTGATCCCACTGTGAGTTGGACCATCAAAAACTTGAATCAAGTTTGTGGTTGCCATGATGGCCATGAAATCCTGAGCCACCTCTGATTCCAGATCCAAAGAAGATTCTGGGAACTCCACCATCAACTTGACCACAGCATCCAGCAGCTTAGGCAGGGTATGTAGCTGTGCAGCTTCCTGGGTGTAAAGCATTATTCTGACTAGGCCTTACTAAGGTGTCTTTTCTTTCTGTATCCATAGTTTTTTGGATTAGGCCACTGGCTGGTGCCACTGCAGCCACTTTGCTCTCAGGGCAGAAGCACAGCAGACCAGATTGCCATTGTCAGAGGCTATAGTAACCCTGAGAGCCGAGCAGAGCATGCGTGCCCATGGAACCTGTCCGTGAAGGTATTTTCTGATCTTACATTTTTATCCAGAATCACTGATTAAGACCTGAGAGACGGTCTTTTAAAACAGAGACAGATTTAGCTTTCCTGTCAATTGATGACCCAGGCAGGGAGTGCTCCTGGCCTAAGGATTTGCTGAATATAGCCTTGGAATGACTCATTTTGGAGTCTGGATTAAGTGTGGGAAATGATATTCCTTCACTTGATTGAGTTGGTTTGCTTTTTCACCTCCAGTTAACCCACATGATCTCAAGGCATCCCTACACTCCTGTTCCACAGCAGGAAAGTGAAACCTCTTTGGGTCAAGAAAGGGGTTTTGAACGGCGTGCTGGGGAATGTGCTTCAGAAAGTAGCAGGGTTCCAACAAAGTGGATGGGTCTGCGACAAAGTTAGATCTAATTCAACGCAGATATAATAATCAACCATTAATGATTGATCCCCATTATTAAATAATTTCTGCATACGGTCACAGTGTTTACAAATCAATGGCCATGTTTGGAGCGGCTCTGAGAGTTGCGTCCAAGGGTTACGGGATGCTGCACGTTTTGCACCCTTGCTTTATCATAAGCTCTCATTCTTTGCTTCAAGATTCATAGGGAACGATCATCTGATTATAGTGGAGGGCTTCTCCCTCAGAAATCAGTACTTTTTGTTTCAGAATTGTAATTCCCCAAATTTCCAAGGGAGGAACAAAAGCCTATTAAAGCAGCTTAATTAAAGCACGCCTTTGGTTTTGCTTCCTCCTGTTTAATAATACTTTTCCATCATGGCAGAGTGCCTGAACTGGCAAGGTCCTCCTTAGCCCAAACTGTTAATAATTCCTGGAAAACAAACATTATTGCAATGGTGTTTATCCTCCTCCTTCCTCCAAATGCTTCTCAATCACACTTCTATGTGGGTTGCATGTTTTATAAGCGGGAATTGCCACCAACTTAATCCAAGTCAGACTCTGATTAAACTTCCTGGTTATTCACAAGCAAAAATGTGGCCACTAATGCACATTTGCCTTGCCTCTCTTCATTTCATCTTTTAAATAATATTTTTTATTGAAATTTTAAATATAGAAAAGCTAATACAAAACCAAAAAGAGAAATATTAAGAGAAAGAGAGAGAGAAAAGAGAAAGACATATAAAGTGACTTCCCCTTCCCTTCATACAAAGCATTAGTACCTTAGCATTAGTACCTTCATACAAAGCACTTAGTACCTTCTCTAATATTACAGAAAAAGAATCTTTTCTTCCCATTTCTCATCCCTAAACAATTGCCAATGTATAAAAAATATTCATCAATTAATCTTGTTCAGCAAAAGCATTAAGAATACCAGTAATAGTAAACTATGTAGTTTAAGCTTAGACAAATAAATCTATTTTGCATTTTAACTTATATAGGCATAAGGAACACTAATCATAATAACATGTGTATTTTAAACTTAGATACATTCCATTTACATCTGTAAATCAATGTCTTACAGTCCTGGTCAGGAAAAAAAAAAAAGATTCCAATAATAACAACCCAAAGTCAGAACTTATACAATTTAAACCTGATCCAATAAGTCCACTTTGAATTTCTTTGTCTTCTTTGTAGGAAGCTCAATCTTCAATCGTTTCTTCAAATAAGGTCCCAGATTTATTTATTTATTAAATTTGTATGCTGCCCATCTCCCCCAGAGGGTGACTCTCTTATTATCTCTAAGATCTTATAATAATAATTATCAAATAATTATCAAATAATCTCTTATCATTTTCTCCCTGTTTTCAGAAACAACTCCAGAGATTTAGTGTTTCCCTTCTGTGGATGCAAAGTAAAATAATTCTCAAAGTCACTTTTTTATTTATGATCTGGATATCCCCCTTTAATTATTAAAACATCAGTCAGGAAAGCTTGTATATCTATTACCACTTCTTTTTCCTTGTAGTTAAGCATTTTTAAATTGATTTTCACATCCACCACAACTTTTTGCATATCTTCCATATCTCTTTTATAGTCTGGCAATTTTTTAAAGTCTATTTTAAAATCCTTATTCAAATCATCATCAGCTTCTGTTTTTTCCAGTGGAATCTTTTCTTCTTCTATAACCTCTGTTAGATCCAGTTTTAGAATAAGTCCTGAACACATTGTCCCCAGATTTAAATTCTTCTGTAGTAAGACAATATTCCTCCATTATATTAAAAATTATGTTTTCCTTTAATTGTTCTCTATTTCCCTCTAGTTAACCTTCAAAGCCCAGTCTTATCTTTTGTTTATTTTCAGAATGGAGACTTTCCCACCATAAAATTTCTTAGTTACATCCAAAATCATCAGCCATATTTTTATAAAATTCAGGACAGTCCATAGAAACTAGTCTTTTAAATCCATCTGGCCCCTTAACTATTCACAGTCAATATTCTTAGCTCACTTTCGCTGTTTTCTAAAAGTTATTCGTTTTAATCTTAAGACTTACTTAAATCTTCTTTCTTCCAGGAGAGAAGGAAATTCTTCTGGTGTGCAGCAACTTGCCTTTCAGAAGGTTTTTAATTTCCAAATAAAGCACAAATAGATAGTTTTCAATAGTAATTAAAAGAGGAAGTGAAAGCAAATCTAATGTCCTTTTGAAGGCTCCTCGCTGTTGCTTGGGTTCAGTGTTTCCCACAACTCCCAGAACAGTCAAGTCGCTGGGGATTGCAAAATTGTGATCTCTTCATAGGGAGCCTCTGTAAGAAGTACTTGTGGGTGATCCAGACGTCCCCTTTACCAGAGATGATTCTGAAGAGCCAGACCTTTCGTCAGCTCCTCTTAACTGCTGTGGCCGTCGGCTCTGCAAAAAATGGAGCTGTCCTCAATCTGCTATTTCTCCCCTAGAAGTCCCTCTTGGTTTCATTCTTGAAGGGTCAGGTTCAGACATAGTAGTGATGCAAATAACATCAGCAATGGAAAGTTCACTAAATGCCAGTTGTCTGTGAGCTGTAGCATTCATGTTTTCTCCTCTTTATTCCAACCTGTTTTGTCTTGTGTGGATGGTTTTAGTTTGTTTTCTTGCTATTATTACTATTATTAATAATTATTATTATACTTGATGATAGCTTAAAAACAGATACACACAGAGAGAGAGCAGCTTAAATGGTTTGAGCTTCCCTGAGTTCTCTTTTCTGAGTGGGAAAAATCTATTCATTTTTGTTTCCTGGGGCACCAGAAGTGCAGGGTTCTTAATAATGTCATCACATCAAAAGCATCTGGCCTTCTTCAATCCAAATGTTCTTCATCAGATATCTCTCTTTTCATCCCTTTTCCCATTTTCTGTGACCTTGTTACTTCCCACAATTAGGGCTGACTCAAGGCAAGGAGCATTAAATAAGATGTATTTCAGCAATAATGGATTCCTTGGATGTTTTTTTCTCCGTAAGGAAAAACAACAAAGAGAAGAGTGAACATTCTGCCTCATCAGTAACAGAATCCTTTCTGTTCAGAGCTTTGATAGGTAAGATTTTATGAAATGCATGATCTTGGCAACAGCTATGCGTACATGTATTTGTGCAAGTTGTAGTCTTTTTTTTTTTAATGGGCAAAAACCAAAAAGCATGGTTTTGTATATATGTCAGACCAGAATCTAAGCAGAAGCTTACTAATGGTTTTTATTTGACAGTATATATGATCATCTTATCCCCAGATCTCATTCCAGTGTTGAATGAGCTGCAGAGATTAAACAGATTCGGGGGGCAATTATCTGAACAAAAGCCGAGGTTCTGGGAACAAAGCATCCAATGTACGGGTTCCAAGATCTTGGAACTTTCTGAACCTTTTCCCGGTGCTGCCTGGGAAAAAGTGGCATGAAAATAGAAAACTGAGCACCTGCAGCGTGACTTTGACTAATCACTAAAAAAACAAAAAAACAAAAAACTCACAGCTGGCTTTATTCATCTGTGCTTTAAGATCAGGCTGCTCGGTCCCTTTGATCATCAATCATGCCTAGTCTGAGTTGTTAAAAGTATATTAGTTTTCCAACCCCAAATTTTCATCAAAACTATTACTGTTTTTACGATGATCTTTGCCTTGCATGAAAGACAGTCCTCGTCTCTTTCACTTGCTCAAGCATGAGAATGACTGAAGGCCCAAATTACCCGCCTAAAGAGCCAGAATGCTGAATCAGTCAAACATCCAGTTAAGGCTCATCATTCAGTTCCAATGCAGAGCAGCACCCCCACAAAGCAGTTTTTCTTCCACCTCCATCACGAGTCCTTGTCGAATTTTCTAGAAGAATTTTATACTTTTTTTTCTATGGGGGTCAACAAAATGAACATATGATTAATGTATGAATTATGCTGCTAGTCGCTATGCTTTACAGCAGCAACGGGAAGCTTGCCACCCTCCAGGTTGATGTCTTTGGACTCCAGCACCCATTCGCTCCAGCAGCATGTCCTGTTGGAAGGAACACTGAGCATTGTAGTTCAGCAATAATGGCAGGTTAAGAAATTTAGGGCAAAATGCATGCCCTCACCTAACATGCCAGTGATATTACATACATGAAGATTAAAGAGAGTCAGAGGCATTAGGGCACCCACTGAGTTTCAAGACAGAGCGGGAATTGATACCCAGTGTTCTCTGATTGGCATTCCTTAGCCACTGCACCAAACTAGCTTCTCTGATTTGTTCTAGTATTTAATATTTTCTTACCCCAAATGGATAGGAGAAGGAAACGAGCAGGCTTCTGAAAGTTGTTAAATGGTCAGCTTCTAACAGCCTCAGGCAAAATGGCCAACAGTGCAGGATGCTAGGGACTATAGTTTAGCAAGTTGTTAAAGGTCACAAATTCATCATTAGATTGTATGTTTTCGTTTTCGTTTTAATTTACAGTTTGCTTGTGTGGAGGTGTGTTTATAGTAGTTGGGACTTGTATTTTTGTGTACTTTAAAAAACTTTGCAGTTTAATAAACACTGGATTGATATCTGCCATTGCCAATTGGACAAAAAGAATTGGTATCTTGAAAGCCTAACACCGACTGTGGCTATAACTTTCACAGACCAGTCCACTTCAAACTGTAGATATAAAATGATTAGAAATCACAAGGACTTTGTGGGTTCATGGGACGTGATCCAACATATCGCATATAAAACACTGCTTATGAATGTTTTCTCCTTTTTTATAACACATGTACTGCTTTTTGTTCTTCAAATCTCCCTCTTTTGGAGATTATTATCAACTCTATTCAGCCATGACTTCATCTTTCTTTCAACCCATTCATTTTTTCTTCATATAGTTCATACTTCATGTAGATTTGTGATTCAATCCACATTCTCTCTATGATGAAACAACCTTGTGTACTACTGATCGCACACTTTTGTATTCAATCACCCTAATTCTGCTGTCATTCATTCTTGATCCTATTACACACTGAAGGGAAGTCCTCTTTTTGCCTATCTACTTGGCAAAGTAGATAGGCAACCACCTCAGCACACTGTACTTATCTGTTTTGCTTTTAGCCACAACCTCTAAGATCAGTAACCCCTTGACTGCTTTAAATAAGTTTCACTCCCTAAGCCCAGATATCTATGTCAGCTCAGATAACTTATGGCTAGAAATGAACTGTATTGAAAGCACTGGGAGAGTCTCTGGAAATCACACCAAAAGCGCAGGAGACTATTCCCAACTGAAGACTATTCAGAGATTACAGTCAGCAGAGCTGGGATTTTGGTTCCTTTGAGGGCTTATAGAAATGTGATCTAGTGACAACTGTATCTTAGGAAGACACTCTCACTAAAGACTTCTCCATTTTTATCAGCTGCTTTGAATTTAGAGGTGACATGTTAAAGGCTAACAATTTCATAAATGCATATTCAGTGCATACTTCTCTGCTTGATTTAGTGACATATAGGAGTAAGAAACTACAGTCTTCCATATATCTGTACTTTTATTAAATAAACACAAAGCAAGAAATAATGAAGTTAGGCAAAGCACTTTTGATAAAGTTTTGACATATTAAAGGCTAACAATTTCATAAATGCATTAGCTTTGCTTATGCATCCAAAGGATGATAAACTGAGCCTGGTCATTTGTGCTTGGTGTCAATTCTGGATTGATTTGTTCAATGTTCCATTTGTTTGTTTTCTTGCCAATCCAGTATTCTCAGGAGTCTTCTGACACCAAGTGTCAATATGTTTTCTATTCTGCTTCTTCAAAGTCCAACTTTTCCTTCCATAAAGTGTCAAAGAGAAAACCACTGTCTGCATCATTTTGATCTCTGTAGGCATAGATATGTCATATCATCTGACTATCTTATCCAAGGACTTCATTGCTACTCTACCTAGTGCTAGTCTATGGCATATTTCTAATTTGCTGTTCCTTACTGTTGAGAGTTGATCCAGAAGGCAGAAACTATCCACCACCTCAATATCTTCATTATCAGTCTGGTTGCTGAACCTGTTCTAATTAGTTTGGTCTTCTTCATATTTAATCTTAGTTCCATTTTTTTTTTCACTGTGGTCCTTCACTTTCATTACTAGAGCGCGCAGATTATTTGCATTTTTAGCTATCAGAGCAGTGTCATCAGCATAGCATAGGTTATTGATGTTTCTTTCTCTAATTTTATAATCACACACATCTTCCGATCCACTCTCCCTCAATATATACATATTCAACATATAGGTTATATAAATAAGGAGATAATATATAGACTTGTCTTACTCTTTTGCCAACTTGGAACCAGTCTATTTCACCATGCTCTTTGGTCTGTGGATTTCTGTCCTGTGTATAGGTTTCACATGAAGACAATAAGATGCTCTGGGATTCCCATTTTCCTAAGTACATTCCACAGCTTGACATGGCCTATACATCAAAGGCTTTTCTATAATTAATGATAAACATAACTTTTTTTTTAATTCTTTGCTTTCTCAGTTATCTAGGATATATCAGAAATAATTCCCTTGTCCTCAGCCAGCTTGAACATTTGGCATTTCCTTTTCCACACAGAGCCCTGATCTGTGTTGGAGGATCCTAAGTATTATTTTGCTACTATGTGAAATTAAGGATATAGTACAATAGTTTGCACACTCCATTAAGTCTCCTCATGTGGTTTCTTGCCTTCTTTGTGCAGTATGAATCGATGTCTTTGCCATTGTCATTAAAGGGATCATCTACCTCTGGCATCTTCCTACATTACTGCTGTCCAATGTAGGGGCCTGCTTGCTTTAGCTGGGCAGCTGGGATGACCTTTATGCTTGGGTGACCCTGCTGGGAATATGTACTCTTGGCATGTACTCCTGGGACTCTTTGGTCACCCCTCCAGGAACCCCCCCTTCCACCATGAGGCAGCTCAGCAGGACTTGAGAGGCCACAAATATTATATTATATTATATAATATACAGGACCTCATTCAAGGGCCACACTATGCCGATTGCACCTATTTTCAGTTCTGATGCAGCTTTCTTTCTCAGAAATGGAACATCCATCTTGCTGCTACACCTAAGTCTGATGGGGAACCTACAGCAGCCTTGGCAACAGAGCCAAACAGGCTGGTAACCATATGGGGCCTCAAATGAGTTTCCAATGACCTCATTTGTTCTTGCACAAGATATCAGTTTAGTGTAGGTTCCAAGTCAATACCATAAATAGTTTCTAAATTCTGCACAAGCTAAATTATTGGCAGGTCATCCAGGAGAATATGAGCTATTTGGGATGACAGTAAATGTTGCTCCATTTGCTAACATTAGTTCAGCGTGAATTTAAGGTATCGCCTTTGAAATGAGCTAGTACAATGAATGTTTCTCACACTTCAGCTGCTTGTAACTAACCTCTCCTCTCCAGAACAATAACTGCAGCTCCTACTACAATCACCCATGCTGTTTAATTTATGACATGATTCCAATAAAATACAGAAATAGTATGATAAGTTAGCTTCCCGTTATGTTTTGTTATTGACTGTATTCACACATCACACCTAAGTCATGATTTGTTATTGAATAAATCACACTAGTTGGGTTCATCACACAAAACCCTAAGCCAAAATGAAACACATTATATTTTGTGATACGAGTTCAGTCAGCCTCTTACGTTTGCAAAAAAGAGGTTAGCACAAAATCAGATACGCTGTTTAAGATATCCAGTGTTGGCAGGGTTTGAGTACTTTGTAAAGCTACTCTTCCCACTCACCCACAAAAGTATGTAATACAATTCTTATTATAATTAAGGTGCAGAATAAATTATGCCTAATAAGATAACTGTCCTTTATAAATAGATTGCAGTGCTCTTTAGTAGATGATGTTGATTTTAAAATGCACATAGATTTTCTCATGGCTGATCTCTATATCAAAAAATACCTTTCTTATTTGTTTGCCAGCTGTTCCTAAAAGTAATAATGGCAGCTACCAGAAGGAACCATTTGCTTCTGTAAAACAATTAAGCAGTTTGAAAAAGAATGTTCAAATTTCTCTGCTGTTCTGACTGAGTCTCTCCCTCTTCCTATGGATCATTAAGGAAGGGTATAACAAATGCTTCCATGGTGTGAGAAAAAGCCCAGGTACTTTTTTCCTTTTCTAGACAATGCAAAGTGTGGGTGTAAGAAGAAATTTGGAAACAGATCTCAGCTTGGTGAAATAGACGGGAAGTACTGAACAGGTTTATTTGGACATTGTATATATATTGCATGATTCGGACTCACATCAGAGTGCTGGATTAAGCTGGAAAGTCAATGCACAGCAGAGGATCAAGCAACCTTACTGTCCACCATGCTGTTTCTATCACAACCCCAGAATGCCCTCGCCATAAAAACCTGTCAGGGTCCTTTTCTGTTATTTCCTTCTCTTTAGAAATGAACTGACTGGACTGACATATGGTGTGAAACCCTTGTGTTGAATTAGATGTTTAAGGCCAAACCTTTGGGAATTGTGTTTATATATAACAAGTCTGTATTTACAGCTTTAAACAGCAATTAATCTAAAATGCCATATAATAGTATAACAGAGGTGTTGTCAGATATGACAACCCACTCTTTCCTGGTGTGATGTTATATTTAAGAGATGTACAAAAAAACACAGGCATCTTTTGGGTAAGATAATATAATGAATAACTCAGCAGAGGTCAAAATAACTTGAAATTGTAAGTTTGAGGACCAGTCCAGGAGAAAGATTCCTAAACTTACAATTTCAAATTATTTTGACCTCCGCCGAGCTTATTCATTATATTTTCTTACCCAAAAGATACCTGTGTTTTGTGTACAACTCTTAAATATAACATCACACCAAGATAAAAAGATCCTTGCTATCTTCCTCTAAATAAGGAGTCATCACTTCCACCCTTTTAAAGAAAGAAATATAAAGTGGACATATGTCACTGAGTATGAAATCTTTTACCACATTTTCATATGATATTTGTGGTATTCCCAAAGTTCGTTCAATATGTCTTGCATTGTTCATACCAATAATAGTATACAAATATTTGTATGAAACATAACAAAAAAAGCAAAATCACTTTGAAAATACATAGAGGTACAGATACTAATAGGACAATTTGTGATTAAGAAAACAGAAGATGAACAGAATTCAAACTTTATCTTTATATTGATAACTTTTAAGTCAAAAAGACTTTAGAAACCAACAATACTAAAACAACGAAGGTAGCTGAACATAAAAATATATCCTAATAAAAGTGGCAATTAGGAGTTTATGGCTTTTAGGGAATGGGATGAACTAGTTGCTGACTTTTAACTGTGTCCCCCCCCCCCCCCCCCCGTTGTCATTTGGCATCCACGTGTGTTCTGTGCAGAACTTCATTTGGGAACATTCTATAGCTGAGAAAGCTTAAGGCAGCAACCCTATCCTACTCCAAATGAACATGGCCATGAAGTATGGGTACTGCATCCCCACTCAGATCGACAGCCCGAAGGAGCCAAGAGGTACCAAGAGAATCAGCATCTGCGGAGAAAGTAAATTATTTGACCGCACAGCTGAATATTCAACAAACCATAGTTAGAGGTTAGCAACTTATTTTTCCTGGTCTCTATATCACAAAGATGGGTGAAATAGCTAGGTCACTTAACAGCAATGGGAAAGGTGCACCATAAAAGTAGGAAAACAATTCCATTGCATCAGCAATAAATCAAATGGATCCTAAAATATGGGCTGCCATGTTAGTTGATAAACATATAACTGCAATTTTATCCAATACAATTTAAAGAGTTTTATGGGGGAAAATAATCTTGAAAGCACACAAATATTTAGGACTGTCAGAAGTTCCAGTGTGCTGAGGTGAATACTTCCCAAACTATTGATATATACTACATAGTAAACAAACAGGAATGTTTCCAAGGGAGTAGTGGAAGAGATTAAAAGAACCAAAAAGATAAAATCTCTCCAGAAAGTTAGGATGAGTGAAAGCTGTTAACAGAAACTACCAGAATGCATATAATATGTTAAGAACAGTATTCTGCAGTCCAAGAAGCCACTTCTATGATGAACAAAAATGTCAAAAAAACTTTAAAAGAAAATAAGCCTTCTGTTATAACAAAAAAGGAATGTACATTTCCATTCAAGAAATGGGAGCAGATCAGGAATTATAAAAATGATTTGGAGGAACATTATCAGCAACACCATTACAATCTGTATACAGGCACATACATTAGAAAAGAGGGCAGTAACTGGCTAGGGAAAAGGCTGAACAATTAAATGACAAGAGAATCAAGCAGGTCCAGAAAAATGCAGAGCTGAATTACATTCCTGCATCTACGTTCACAAAAGATGCTACATGGCACATACCACCTTTTTCAAAAGAGCTAAAGCAAACAGCAGTGTCAGGGGATGAAATACTGGATACAAAACAGCTAACACTGTAAGCTGTTTGTACACAGTAGTTCAATCTAACCCAAATATACAGTGAAAATCTACAACCTGCAGCGTTAAACAGGGAAAATGGTTTGCCATGTGGAAGGAACTACAAAAGCTCCTTGAGGCATCTACTCCCTATGCATGGCTTTTCAGAGATGCTTCTGCATGCAGACTGGTTACCAGTCATCGCTACATCAGCAGGATTTTTTTCACTGCCTGAAATAGACGTACGTTTGGTATAAAACGCAAATCTGCGATTAGAAGCCTGTGCTCGTCTTTTAGCTTCAATGACATAAAGTAGCTGGGGGGGCTTTGGTCACCTTCTGGTAAGTAGGTGCTCCTTGCCTAGCTGCCTGAAATGTTAATCCCAATAATCCAGTGCATTCACAAAAGAGATCATAGCCAGTAAATTCAGCTTTTGTAGAAAGAAGCACGAATGTTCCCTGCTAGAGCAAGGTTAGTAGCAGATAACACAGTAGTTATTATGGAACAATTCTGCTTCCTCTAATTTCATCTAAAAGTCATTATTCCCTTTTGTGTAAGTCAAGCTTTTAAGTCCTTCCTTTCTCATCTTCAATAAAGCTATAGTCTTATTAATTAGAGTTGCTTCACCAACCATGACTGAGTGAACGCAGGATTACGGATTACCTGATACCCTTGAAAACGGCATTCTGACAGACACAGATTGAAACTAGTCTTGTTTATGCACCCAACTTGGATAAGATAGGTTATGATAGGTTCCTGTATAAAGTATGCTATGTACAGTACAACAATCCATGACACCAGAAGAAAATCTTCAGATATGAGAACCAAACATGCTTTCCAAAAGCAAAATAGGCATGAATTAATAGCATTGGGGGGATTTTAATTGCCCTGATTCTGAAGGGAGAAAAGTTCTGCCAAACATGATCTTGCCAGGAATTCCTGTGTTACTATTTTCACCTTCAGACAGTTGAGGAATCACAAGGGCATCAACTGACTTTATCCTAGCCAATAAGACTTAATCGATGAAGTGGAAATAGAAGGAACATTGGGGGGAAACTGACAAGGTAATAATGCTGGACTCCTTGATTTTAAGGGAAATGCAAGCAGGCTTAAGACCAACATGTATCTTTTTTTTTCTAAATAATGTTAATAAAACCAGAGCAATGACAAGTAGAATTTTATGGCAGGGAATGATGGGGGAAAGGAGCTCAAGAAAGGCAGGAATTCCCAAAAAAGGAGTTCCTAAGAAAGCAGATATTAAAGCATAATTACAAACAATTCCAGAAGGAAAAAAAAAAAGCAAGGCAGAAGAAGCCAATGTGGCTGCACAAAAACCTTAGCAATAATTTCAGAGGGAAAAAAAAGACACATACAGGAAGTGAAAAGAGGCCCAGGTCATTAAGGAAAAATACTTATAGATGTCCTGGAACCTAAAGATGGTGTCAGGAAAGCTAACCCTCAGAATGAACCAAAGTTGCCAAAGAAGCTTAAGAATAATAAAAAGGACACAAACAGAATAAGGGGTAGGATCAAAGCTTGGAATTCCATGGTCAGTGAATACTTGTTTCCTATGAGTTTCCAGGCCACAGCAATTGCATTCTAGAATGCCGAAGGAGCTTGCTGATGGTCTGGCCAAATCACAATCATTAACGCAGAGAAAGCCTAATGAACTAATCTTACCAATTTTTCAAGAACTAGCTAACCTTCTTAATGTATCCTAGGAGTGCTGTAGACATAACATATCTTAAGTTTAGTAAACACCTGACAGAGTATAATAAAATATAGCATCCCATTTAAAAAGCTAGTTAAATGTGGGGTGGATGCCAATAACAAGTAGATATATTGATGGCTCAAAAATGGTATGCATGGAGTGAGGCATTGAGTAGATGCTGTAACATTCAGCCCTGGACCCCTACTCTTCAAAATTTGTATTAATGGCTTGGATGCAAAGGTATAGAGAATGTTTATTGAATTTTGTTAACACAAAATCAGCTAAAGACAAATAAAAATTAAAATAGTATTGTTCAGTTAAAATGGGCCAAAAATTATAGAATAAAACTTAACATAGATAAATGCAAAACTCACTTAGGAAGCAGAAATCAAATTTACCAGTATAGAATGGGGGGACATTGCCTTGACAATAATATTTATGAAAAAGTTCTTAGAATAGTAGTTGATTACAAATGGAGTACCACAAAGGATATTCTTAACCCAGGGATATGACCAATATCCCTACGAAGACTTCTAAAATAGCTGACCATATCACCACTGGAAAACACATCTGGAAAACTTTTGTACTTTTATTGGTTTTATAATGTTTAGTAAAGATATGCATTGACTTCCAAATCAGAGTTTTACAAATCTCTTCTATTAAAGAATTCCTCTGGAAAGTTGCTGAAGCTGCAGCCTCTGAATGTGCTTTGATGCCCCCATGGTGGTTGCATTCCCAAAGCCACATAAACCTTCATGATACACTCTTCCAACCATGAAAATTATGTGCAAGTAAAGCTCAAAGGGGGAATCCCAAAAATGCAGTCAATATCCAATTTAGTTTCTAAGTAATGAATGGATGAGCCCTAGAACTAATCACTGCCACTCCTTTCAAAAACCGTTTGATACTTTTCTTGGTCCTGATAACCAGGACCAAGAAATCAGATCTTGTTATATCATCATCATACCCTGAAGGCAAGCAAAGTCCATTATATTCATCAGCTCTTTATCAGAATGGAAGGCACCAACCTGCAGAATCTTTTAAGTATCTGTCAAAAAAATCTTGACCTGACTGGCGTCCAGAACTATATCCAAATGCTCTAGGCATCGTAATGTTCTTAAAGTGCTCTTTTGCAGATTCACCACAAAGCTGTACTCCTTCAAGGAAACTAAAGTGGTATGTATATTGTCTAGGAACTTCTGTCCTGAACATCATATCAAAATCTCATTTAAGTATGATAATAGGCACAGGTGACCCATTAGAGCCACTAGAACTTTTTGAATATCCAAGATGCTGAGGTTAGTTTCAATGATAAAACCCTGTAGTGATAGCAATCTCTCATAATCTGCACAAATTCCAGAAAACAGCACCTGGCCATTGTTTTTCTCACCTGTCCAAAGTTGTCTAGAACCAAGTACTGGAAATTCCCATCAATCATCCCTGAATAGCTTTGGCCACAAGAGTGTTTTTCCCCCCATCCAGACGCTTGGAGAATTTTGAAACCCATGTCCACATTCCAATTGCAGAGATTCTTCACAGCAACAGCATTTACTACTATAGAAAATGCCTCAATCTGAAATATGTATAGAACGGATTCACACAGAAGGGAAGTTGTGCAAGAAATTTTCTTGAACCCATTCTTTGCCTGTTTGGGAAGATTATCCAAACTTACTAATTTCCTTGCTCAAACCTGCGTCATTCTTCCAAAGGAAGAGTTAGGAGCTGATGTATGAAAGGCTGCTGCCAAAGCAAAGCTTTATATAGATTTGGGTACTAAGCCCAACTCTTAGAGATACTAATCTAAAAATTGCTACCATTTAAATATCATTTAATACACCACAGAATAATATGTGCTATGTGAGGATGTTTTACTTTTTTGATGCTGCAAAATAAAATGCTCTTAAATAGAGAGCAGTTTTTACAGATATGATAAAAATTAATAGAAAGAGCCAAATAGACAGATTTATCCAATGCATCTAACAGACAAATAATACATTCAGCTTCTATTCAATGACAGCTCTTTTAAGAACTCACTTTATCAGAAGGCTTTACAGGAGGGATAAATTCAAGGGTAAATTCGTATTGCTATGGCTATAACCTTAAGAGCCCTTCCAATGGTAAGCACATGATTTTACCAGCAATCTAGATAATTCAAATAAATGAAACCATTTGACTGCATTTGGGAGCTGGGGGTAGAGTTAAAGTAACAATATACTATTATCTCATTTACTCAATTTGTTATCACATTTACTATGTCCCCCTTTGGTACAAAAAAAAGTAGCTTAAATATACAATGTGTACATGCACTAATGGAACACTGGGTTTCAATTTTTCACATGACCACATTTTGAGCATGTACAATTTCAACTAGAGATACCTTTTGTAGTGGATCAGCATTAATTTTCCCTAAAGCTTGTGAAATGAAGAAAATTACTCGTTTTTCAAACTACATTCTTTTCCAATGAACAGATGACGGCAGCTTCCCAGCTACAGAAATGTTTTCAAACACAAGCAAACTTGCAGATTCCCTACCTGCATGCTGAATTGGTTATGCCAGTTATACCCTACAATAAATGTGATATTACTCTAGATATTTTACACTGAATAAAATTCAAATAAAATTTAAGAAAAGCTAAAAAACAGACATATACCACTGATCCTATTACACATTGTTGTTACAAAGTGAAGGAACAACGTGAGATTTTATTGTTGGTCTTTATAAATTGCACTGCAAGTAGCTATTCAGAACACCAATGCATTTCATTTCAGCATCGGAGAAGCAAAAAAGTTTCCTTGTCGTCCAAGATTTGTTGCAGACTTGCTTTTGCTTGTAAATCTAGGAAATAAGTGGAAAGATTCATCATTAATAGTTTTCAGTGTGTCTTAACATTCACTCGGTAGAAAAATACCTTTTACTCTTGAAACATGACTTTGCATGTCTCTCATTAGTATCTGCTAAACAATGACCCACATTTCCACTTTTCTTGACCACTGAATAGCAGTGCTACATACAAAAAACATACAACTCAAATTGATTGAAGATTAAAAATTGTAACCATTTGAGCTGAAGTTCTTTTGGAAGCATTCACAACCAATATGTTGTGCCTTTGGAATATTTTTTTTCCTCTGGATATGAATCAATTATTCCTCATATTCTGTTCCATCTCAAGTTATCTCACCAATCTTCATTGCCCAGTACTCAAAGCATGTATTTAGAAACTGATTACAGCATTCCTTACCAAAAATATTTTTGCTCTATTATTACCCACCAACTGGTGATCAGCTGCTACACAAACTCAACTTATAGCTCTAGAACACTAAGTAGGATAAAAGAAAACATACTTCGCTAATTTATGCTATGACTGTAATAAATATTTGATTTGATACTTTGCTAATTAGACCAAATAAATAATTATACTTACTTGGGTGTGGTTTTGCTAAACGTAGATTTGACTTTTTGAGACAGTGAGCTGCTTGAAGGAGTTTTTACCAGTTGCTGTTCTGGAGTGGTGAGTGGTCCTAACATGCTCACTTTGTGATAAGAACAACACAGGCATCATACTACAGTTAACATTCTTAAGTCACAATATTTCAAACAGCTTCAGCATTATGCATTATAAGTAAAATGATGAAAAGTCTTAATGAATGGAGAATTATTTATTTTCTCTCTCTCAAATAATAACACAGTTAGAATGAAGTGGCATTTCTGAATCTAATTCTTACTGCCAAGTTTTCATCCTTTGCTCAAAAAATAAGCCTAAAGTGTAAATAACTTGTTCATACTATTAGAAGTGAATACGTGTAGCTCAGGGTTGAACTGTGGAGTCCTTGGGGTTCTCTAAGCTTGGCTGTTTTCTTGCAAACGTTTCATTACCCAGCTAGGTAACATCTTCAGTGCTAGAATGGGCTGGGGTTTGCTCTCTGTTTATATACAGTGGCATGCCTTGCCAGTGTTGGTGGGGTGGGGGTTTTGTTTTGTTTTATTTTTTCCCTCTGGTAGTTCCTTGATTAGGGTATCGTTTACTGCTTGTATGTCTGGTGATAATCTTGGTGTTAATCTCTGCTTATCTGGGTGATGATTGCTGGTGAGGAGATGTTCTGGTCTTTTGTTTTCCTTTTTATTGTCTCTTTTGAATAGTATGTAGATGTTGTTTATCTCTATGTGCCTGTTGATGGCTGCCTTGTCTGAATACCAAGCTTCCAGGAATTCCCTCACATTTTTGGATTTCGCTTGGTCTAAGATGCCGACAGTTTCCCAGTTGAAACTATGGTTAAGTCGGTCCATGTGTTGTGAGATTAAGGAGTTTTCATCATGTCTTCTGACTGCTAGTTGGTGTTCATGGATGTGCTCTGCTAGCCTTCTGCCTGTCTGTCCTACATAGTGGTTGTTACAGTCTTTACACTGTATGTTGTAGATGACTCCTGTTTTTTCTTCTTGGGCTACTGGGTCTTTTGGTTTGCTTAAGATGTTTTGGAGGGCTTTAGTTGGTTTGTGTGCTACGGAGATGCCAGAACACAACAAAAACAAAAGACCAGAACATTTCCTCACCAGCAATCATCACCCAGATAAGCAGAGATTAACACCAAGATTATCACCAGACATACAATCAGCAGTAAACAATACCCTAATCAAGGAACTACCAAGGGCAAAAAAATAAAACAAAACAAAACCCCCACCCCCACCAACACTGGCAAGGCATGCCAGTGTATATAAACAGAGAGCAAACCCCATTCCATTCTAGCACTGAAGATGTTACCTAGCTGGGTAACAAAACGTTTGCAAGAAAACAGCAAAGCTTAGAGAACCCCAAGGACTCCACAGTTCATACTATTGTCCTGCAATTGTTCTGCAAAGCAAAAAGATTAAAATCCCACAATACTGAAACACAATTTAGGTAGATTGAAGTAGCAGACCCAGTTTTATCAGAACAAGGGGAGGTACATACCCTACATACTGCTGTAATAGAGAATCAGACTGGATGTGAAAGAAAAGATTCAGTAGAGGTTTTTCACAAAGAATGGCAACCCTTGTCAAATGTATTTATTTCTGCAATTTATCTATCACCTCAATTCTCACAGACCTTAGGCAGTTTACAGATATTTAAATAGCCATGAAATAAAATTACATTTTGAAATTTCAGTAGCAAAATCATAACAATATCAAATAAGAAAAAAAAATACAGATCCACATACACACACTTTGTGTGTGTGCGTGTACATTTCTATCTGTGGCTCTACAATCAATCCCCAAAAGTCTTTCAGAAAAGCCAAGTTTCTACTAGTTTCCAGAAGGCCATGAGAATGAGGGGCCATTGTCATGTCAGGTGACAAGTTGTCCACAAGAGGGGAGCTGCCACTAAAAATGCCCAATATTGAGCTCCTTCCTGCCAGACCTTCTGACATATGAGAACTCTTAGTAAGTACTCTCTAGCTACTGGGCAGTAGGGATGGGCAGAGGCTACTTGGAAAGACAGTCTCTTAAATATCCAGGACTCGAGCCAAACAGGGCTTTAAAGGTAGCAACCAGCGCCTAGAATTGCCCTTGGAAATACACTGGCAGCCAGTTTAGCTCCCACAGCATTGAAATGTGGCTGTACAGAGATTGGCCTGTGAGCGGGTGGACTACTGCATTCTGGACCAGTTGAAATTTCTGGGTGGTCTTTATGGGCAGCCCCAAGTAAAACTAATTACAATAAACTAATTGGGAGATGACAAAGGTATAAGTGATCTTCCTCAGTACATCCTGTTCCATACAAGGTTGCAAATGGCATAACAGTCAAAGGCCCTCCTGGTCACAGTTTCCCCGTTACTTAAGCAGGAACTGTGAGTCTAGGAGGAACTTTGGGTTGTGAGAGTCTGTTCTCTCTGGGGGAACACAATCCCATCGAAAGTTACAGATAATACAATCCTGGAGTCAGAAGATTTCTGAATTAACAGCTTGGATTGAGTCTGTTTTTCCCCATCCAGACTGTGGCTGTCTCTGGGCACTGGGACAGGATTTCTACTATATCTCCCACTGGAGCATGATAGAGGTATACCAATGACATAACTGGGTACCATCAGCATATTGATGCCACCTCACTCTAAATCAGCAGATGATCCTCCCAATGGTTTCGTATGATGTAAAATATGATAGGGGAAAGGACTGAGCTTTAGCTAATTCCAGAACAAAGCAAGTGAGAGCCTGACTTCTCCCCATTGACTGAAGCTGTCTGCTCAAGTAGGAGTGGAACCACCGTAATACAGTGCCTCCTGCTCCCAACCCTTGCAGTCAACTCAGGATACTCTGGTCAACAGTATCAAAAGCCTCTGAGAGTTACAGAAGAGCAAAAAGGTTGCACTCCCACCCTCCAAAAGTCATCCCTGAGAATGACCAATGTAGTTTCCATCCCAAGTCTGGGTTTGAAGCCAGACTGCCATAGGTCCATAGTCAATTTCCTCCAGAGCTCTCTGTAATTGCAGACCCACCACTTTGTTAATGGCTTTCCCCAAGAAAGGCAGATTGGAGATAGGATGCTAGTTGTTCATTATCTGCTGGATCCAGGCCAAACTTCTTGAGAAATGGGCAAACCAGTGCCTCTTTCATGGCTGCTGAGACCACACCCTTTCTCAAGGATTAACTACAACCTGGATCCATCTCTGTGCCTCCTCTCTAGCTGCCTTCGCCAGTCAGATGGGGCAGGGATCCAATCCACAGGTGACAGAATATAAAATAATTACATCTTCATTGCAAAATGGCATTATGGTCTGCTCCCCATCACTGATTATTATTGGACAATGCAACAGGGGAGCAGTTACACATTTTTATTACTATCTGGCAGGGGAGAGGAGAGTGAATTGGGCAACAGGTTGTCATTTTTGGTAGCAGTCTCATTTTCTATGGCATGTATAATTGAGCTGTGCAAATTATTCTAAATAAACATTCCACAAAGTGAGGAAATAAGGGAAACTCCCTTAGTACAAGGAAGACTTCCTCCCCTAAAGCAGCTGCATCCTTTGGAAGGCACACAGTTCCTGGCTGTCTATGTATGAATGCAAGCACATGCATACACTTCATTAGTAGTTCTGGGGAAGTGCTGTGTACATACACACATGCAATCAAGCGGGGACAGCCTTCAATGCAGCTATGTGAGTCTTTCAAAAAAAGTGGCTACTTTCAAGCTTTGAGGACGGATGCTTCACTCATACAAACACATTTTGTGACATGCTTTTTGAATGCCATGCTTGGTTCAAATGTCTAGAAACAGATATTGTCATCTCAACTTCTAACACTATATAGATAGTCAATAAAGAAGTGAAGAAAAGATGACATTGATAAGAACAAAATGGATAAAAGATGATGCGTTAAGTACATTGTATTGAATTATTACATCCACTGATATTCACATTTTGATGGAAAAAGCAACACTATTGTTCACATTACCAAGTTTCAGCTAGCATATGTGTTGGATCACAGCTAACAATTCAAAGGCATAATTACCTTTAATATCAGGTGTGCAGGGTGTGGAGTAAGCATTGGAATTTTCAATGATGTGAGCTGGCTCAATATTTTCTTGTTCTACCATCATAAGCTGGCTCCAGTATCCCACAGGCAAACTGATCAACCGTTCCACAACCTACAAATTCATATTGATATATAATCCCTTCTTCTTTTTTAGTGGCACAGATCAATGCTAAGCATTTCCAAACACAAATATATTCTATGTCATTTGGAATACTGAGCATTCCCATTCTGTTATGCACCCTGGTGACCTACCTTAGGTTGCCTTTTTGTGTCCTGGAGTAGTGTCATGGGATCAGGCTCTGGTACAGCATGGCCAACAATTGTAGGTCCAAAGACTTTAGCCAGGTTGGAAATATCCATTTTGGTATCTGGACTTTGAGCCACTCTAGAGAAAAGACAGACATCTAAGAGCATTTGTGCAAAGAGGAACAATATGTTTTTGTCTTATGAACTATTCCTTGCATTGTCACCCCAATCCCACAAGAACCTGAATGAACAGAATTACAGTGTAAGAATCTTTCCTTATCACCTCTTCAAGAATTTGTAACACAACTGAACTCACCTCTGCAGATGTATCATGAGGAAAGCCAGAGTTTCCCTATTAGCCTGTGGTAGCTCTCCAACAGTTTGATACATGGCTGCTACGCTGTTGTCCTCATCCACAATTTCTTTAAATGGAAACATAAAAAAGGCACTTCTATGACCTCTTCCAACTCATCAGGGCAGTTTTTTTCTAATAAATAATGAATATTCTCCAGGTATATAAGTTATAATTGCTTAGGTTTCTAGGACTTTGGTCTCCATGTTAGGAAGGGGGAGTTAATTTAAAATGGCAATTTATTAGGCTTTTCCCAACATATAGCTGAGTTCATACATCACACTAAGCCATAGTTTGCTTAATCATTATTTACCAAATAAACTACAATTGGCTAGATTCAAACAAACATTAAATCAATCCCAAGCAAATCACTTTGTGTTGTGTGATACACAACTCAAGTCTTAGTAAAACTTTTAGAAATTAAAAGAGAGAGAAAGAGTAACGCTCTGGGGGAGATGGGTGGCACACAAATTTAATAAACAAACAAACAGTAAACTGTTAAATGAGAGTGATATAACTCTCCACATCTGGGGCAAAAAAAAAAAAATGCTAGATCAAAATGTCTTCATGGGAGACACAGGAAGTACTTGTGCCTCCAACCCAATCTGTGTTTGCAAATTGTGTTAGGGAGTCAATGAAGAATACATATTTTTGTAGGCTAGTTTGGAAGTTTACAAAGCATTTTACAGCCAAGATGTGCTCCCAAAGAGTATATATTTTCCTTTCATTAATAGATTAAGATTTGTCACTATCTATGAAAATAAACAGCACAAAAATGAAGAATTAAACCACTGAAATTTGAAAAATAAATATTATGTTGAAAGATAGAAAACAATCAGTAAGAAAGGGGTTTCTAATATATAATTATATCCTTTTAGTCTTGGGCTTCTGTCCTGCACTAACAAAAACATAAAACTGGATCCTCAAACAGAAAGCTACAAAAATAAAAGCAAAATGAAGCCAACATATAGGAATTAAAAGGAAGTTATATCAGGCCATTTTGTGTCAGCAGAGAAAAGACCAAATCACAATAGTTAGCATTTTGGGAAAAAACTATAAATCTACACTATAAGTATACTACACTATAAATCTAGTATAACATTTACATTTAGGTAAACTATTCCTGGGCTTATGTTATTAACCCTCCAGGTAATTCCAGGAGTTGTGTTGCCTAGTCTTAAATATTAAGTGGAGTCTATATATAAACACAAGAGCAGGGGATCTAATCATATATTATTTTTCTATATCATATGGATAAAAGCCATATTAAAAAGGCTAAGAGTCAGCATTTTAACTTGCCTAGTGGAGGAAAGTTTTATACTCAAAATGTTCCAGTCATTGGAAAAGTCTTATATTACTCATACCTGCTGCTTCCATAAAGGCCTTGTTGAGACGGAATGTAAGAAGAGGCTCCTTAAGATTGCGGAGAAAATCTTTAAGAAGGCTACATACAGCATGGATATCTTCCACTTTGCTAAGCAGAGGTACTGTTTTCCCTCTAAGGAATTTCTCCTTCAAATCTTTCACTGTGCGGTCACAACCAGAAATTCGGTAGAGGCCTGTCTGTTGAAACAATGATTTTTAAAACAAGATCCCAAGCTTGTTTCTCTAAATCCCTCCAGCTTCAATGTAATATGTCCTAGTGCTTGATGGTGTTCATAATCACCACATCAGCAATTCTGAAAGTAGCTGCATCTTTTTTTTTTTTTAGATTTTTTATCCCACCTTTATATTTTTATAAATAACTTAAGGCGGCAAACAAATCTAATACGCCTTCCTCCTCCTATTTTCCCCATAACAACCACCCTGTGAGGTAAGTTGGGCTGAGAGACAGAGATGGGCCGAAAGTCACCCAGCCGGTTTTTCATGCCTAAGGCGGGAGGAGAACTTACAGTCTCCTGTGTTCTAGCCTGGTGCCTTAACCACTAGATCAAACTGTCTCTCTGTATCTTGGTGGATATAGAATGTCTTGGCAGAAAGCATATTTATTTTCTGCATTCCAAACAATTCCATAAGAAGATCCACACCTTTTAAGTTCACTCTTACCTCATTCAACCCTCGTCTCTCAATCTCATTCACACAGTGAACTAAAATGGAGGGGATCATTGGAGTCGTCAGAGGTACAAAATCCACCAGGACTCCCTAAAAAAAGAGAAAGGAACAACAGTTATTTTCCATTTGTACAAGTCTCACTAAGGAGAAAACAAAGGCAGTTTTCTAATGGATAATTTGACAGCAAAACTAGTGAGAATCATTTAAGAAATATATCATGTAAGTGCATTCCAAGAAAGCAAGAAACAAAGAACCCATTTAACTTGTGTGACCAAATGCCAGATTCTAAAGCTTAGATGTTAAGATTCTACCAGCAAACTCAATTAATGTACCATAGCACTTATATGAAATGAAAACACATGGCATTAATTGTTCAGTAACTCAATACAAGAGACACTGGAATACTTAAAAATTTAATATGCTTTCTGAACACTGTAAAAGGGTACTATGTTAATAGTATAATAACAGCAGCAGCAAGTGCAAGGTTTTTTTAAACATAAATTTATTACATACTACTCCTTCCTTAACTGCTTATATTGTATAATTGGATCATAATATTCTTTCGAAAAATCTTAGACATGAATAACAAATGGTAAGATATAAGTAAACAGTTCCCTTTCCAAAATATCAAGCACTAACATCCTCTGGTTTTTTCCCCCTGTTCTTTCATTTTGTATTTCTAGATACCAATGTCCTTTAGAAACAGTTAGCAAGAAAGCTTTACGCATACACACTGCATTTATATTAATAGGAAGTCTCCAGTGTATGCTTTTCTATCAGCATCTAGAATCTAAAGAACTTCTTTAAACTCCAGCATAACAAGAGTTGGTGGCTGTGTCAACAGTAACTTTAGTCACCAGAAAATATCTTGAAATATTGCTGTGAAAAAACATTTTCACACAGGACTAACACTTTCACCTATTTAAACCTTCAAATTTTTTGGGGGGGGGGGGTCCAACAGAAACGTATACAATCATAGGCCACTGAAGGTATTTTATTTAGAAGCATACCTCTCCAATTTTGACAGGGGTTCCTGCTAAGGTAGGGGTACAGGGCAGGGGGCAGCGATCTCGACATTCTGGATGTGTGACTACCCGACAGTCCCTGCATTTCAGGGACATTTTTCCAAACTTTATCCGCTTCCCACATGGAACGCAGGACTCAGGTTTAATAACCTAGAGAAAGAACATGTGTAAACTAACTTGATCTGGAATAAGCAATGAATACACTGAATTCAAAAAACAGGCACATACAGTAGTTACAACTAACCACTAAGATACATTAATATGAAGGCGTCAATTTAAACATATTTATTTTATTTTATTTAGCTTATATGCCTGTGGCAGTGTGAAGTGCCCAGCTGGAGGAAAGTGGCTGGATCTCTGCCAAGGTCATGGATTTTTTTTTTTAAGGAAAGGCAGATGACCCAGCACAAGACCAAGAGCAAGTAGGCAGAAAAGAGGAAAATGCTAGAATGTACCTGTAAAGTTCTATGTACGTGCCTTAGATATAAAATATTTAAAAAAGAGAGAAAGGGGAAGCAGAGAAAGGGGGGTGGGGTAATACTTCAGATGCTGCAAGACATGCTGCTGGAGAGGACTTTACTTGGTTAATAGGGAGTAGAGTGGAGGAACAACCCAGCCTGCCAAGTCCAGGGATGTCAGTCCTGGGACAAGGAGGAAAACCAGGAGGAAAAGCGTGGAGCAATTTTGTGAGAGTGTGGAAAGATCAGGAAGATGGACTGTGTTGTGTGTAGAGACATTCAGATGCTGGATATGGAGCTTTGTGAGATAAAGGCTTGGTCTGGCAGCAAGGCAGCCAGAAGAAAACTCATAGACATTCCAGTATCAGTAACTGATATAAGAAGTGGGAGAAGAAGTTGTAATAAATCAGAAGCAGAAAGTGAGTGAAAGAAACATAAGAGGGAGAAAAATTAAGTAAGTTAAGACTTGATTTCCTATAATTCTTATCCTATGTACATACTGAAAAACATACTGGTTGTGTAAATAATAATTTCACTCGTACATATTATTAGATCACACTGCTTCATTAGTGTAGGTATCATAGTGTCCAGAATTTGTTTAATTACTGTCTCTATGTCTGTTGTATCAGCTCATCCTGACCCACCCTCCGACAATGCCAATTTAATCATAACTAATTCCAAGCTGTTAGAATCCTGGATAAGACTAACAAAAGCAAATTATAGCAGCAACGGTACTGCTGTTTTAACCAGCTTCCTATTCAGCAAGGTTGCTATATTACATTATCTAGGCTTTTATGGTATTTGGCAGCTAGGCACAATACACTCTATGGCAGGGTCATTATTTAAATCCTATGCAAAGTGTAAACTTGATTAAGAATTTTTTTCCTTAACTACATTTTTTATATGTAAGCTGGCTAACAAATGGCTTCAAATGAAGATAGGACATGAGTTTGCAAATGTATGGTTAAACGTCTGCAAAGTGGTTTTCCTCCAACCTTTGACATCGTGCAAAACAAAACAAACAAAAATACTGACAAATAAATGTGCAAATGTCTCCCTTAATATGCCTTCCTGGACAAGGCTTTGCAAACAAAAAAAAAAGGTTTCACCACATATTTGATATCTTATTCAAGATTCAAAGCATCAAATGATTAAACAAATTTGCAGTGTGCCAGGAACAGTATCCATTACAGCAACTGCCATGTTTCAAGTCTCTTTTTCCAAAGAACATTTAGAACACAACCTCAGCTGACAATCAAAGAGGTGTTTCTTCTACTATCTTAGTATCTTGGTCCCAAAACAATTTGGGCTTTGAATTGGGCCCAGAACTGATAGGCTTCTTCACTCACCGTTTTTGATACAAATTCATGTAGTCTCATCCCAATGCTTCCAGGAGTGCTAGATCCATCTGTTTCAGATTTGTTTTCCACCTTCCTGCTTCCCAGGCTTGAGTCACTGTTCCAAGGCTGTAGAATGGCTTGCGTGGAAAAGAGACAATTTGAAAGATCTGTTTTTGACACAGGATTAAACTGACAGACGGTAGTCCCAGTATGAACTAATACATCTATTCTAATCTGTGTTGTTAACCCAATAAAGCTATTGCTATCTCTCTTTTCTCATTTTTATTACAACAGGTAATGCTTCACTTTTTTGGGAAAAAAAAGCAAATGGTTACTTTCAGATCCTTTCCTCAGCACAGGAGCTCAGACTTGAAGGATATTTTAAACCTTCTTAAAGAACCGATGTGTGGGATGGATTTAACAGAACAGATACAGGTAGTCCTTGGTTAACGACTGTTAGTTTAACAATGGTTTGAAGTTACAACAGCCTTGGAAAAAGTGCTTTACAACCTGTACTCGCACTTACAACTATCGCAAACCATCTCACCACCCCTCGTGGTCACGATTTGTGACCTTTTTACGACAGCCGTTAAGTGAATCACCACAGTCATTAAGTGAATCACATGGTCATTAAGTGAATTCTGGCAAAAAATGTCCATTGGGGAAGCTGGATTCACTTTACAACCACATGATTCACTTAAGACAAATTCCTTGTATATATTTTATACTTGGTCATTAAAGTATTTTGTATTGTATTGTATTTGTATTATCAACCATGATTCACTTAACAACCATCGTAAAAGTGGTCATAAATCAGGTTGGTCATGTGGTGACTTGCTTAATGACTGAAATTCCAATCCATATTGTGGTGATTAAGTGAGGACTACCTGTACATTTTTCAGTGGCAGGTTTCTTTTTCTATTGTCTAAAATCTGATGGAGGAAAAGATTGAAAATTAAACACTATGTAAACTATGTAGTATTACAAATGGAAAGAAAAAGATGGTCCTAGGTGATTCATAATGAATTTCAAATGTAATTCAGATGAACATTGCCAAGAGGCTCCTTACTTTCATTTCTGTCAGCATCTAGATTGCTACTGGCAAACACAGATTAAAAACTGTGGTAACGAGGAAGTCACAATATTCTAAATTTCATACAAAGAGTCACTTACCTGCCTTTCTGTGATTTCCAACATAGTAAGGTATAGTCTCAATAGTGGCAACTGCTTCAATTGGGCCTCCATCATTAGGTACTGTGAGTGTTGTTTTTGCAACTATTGATTCATTTCCCTGAAATAAAATGGTTGCAGCAACAAAAATTAAAATCCTGATTTCAAATGAGAAATAGAAGTTGCCACATGATTCTATACTCTCCAACAGTTTTCTCCAAACTAGTATATTCCAGATGCACTGAGATTGCAGCTCCCAAAATTCTCAGTCAGCATAATCAAAACTTGAAAGCATATCTAGGAATAGCTATCATCACATCAGGAAGGTGCCACCTTGGAGAATACTACCTTATAGCTTGGGCATAAAGAGGTGGTTATATACATTAATAGTGCCCTCCTAATGGGTAATGAGCTTGTTGAACCTGCAGTGAATAATAAAAAACAATAAATACTAATAAACACCCCCTCTATACATCAACGTGTGGTATTTAAAGATCAGAACCTAATTCTGGAAGGAATCTACTATAGCGTTTATAAAAGCACATACCTGATCTACTGTAGAGCCAATGGAACGGGTTTTCTTTAAAGGACCAGGTGGACCTTCAATAAACTGCCTAGAAGAGCGCTGTAAAGGAAACATGTAATTATTTGGGTGAAAACAGCATTCTTGAGTAAAGTGAAAATTCTACAAGAGTTTTAAATTCTGTATTTATAAGGAATCTAAGCAGAATATGAAGTCAATAATTTCTCTAAATTATCCTTTCTTACCTGGAACATGCAGAGACAATACCCTTTTTATTTATTTATTTATTACATTTGTATGCTGCCCATCTCCCCCAGTGGGTGACTCTGACTTTTTGCCCACCTCATGTAGTAACCAGAGCAGATGAAAGTAAAGAGAATTAAATGGGAAGGGAGATAGATTATCTCAAGTATACTTTCTCTTTAATATACTGTATATTAAATATAACCCCAAAGTTCAACTGCATATTAACTGAAAGCAAAACTGTGACAGCAATTTCCACATCTATTCCATAAATAGATTCCATAAATCTGTTTACCAGAATTGTCTTATTTATTATAAAAGTTTAATGTAAAACATTAAACACTGAAAGAAAATAGATTTTTTGGCACAAGCAACAGATCTGGAAATTAAATGGTTCTCTACATAATGCCAGCCTGTTAGGGTATTCTGTCAGCATAAAACAAGAAAAAAATTCAGACAGAGAAATATAATTCTAATGAAAAAATAACAATTACGTATATTGATATATGACTTAAATGTACCAAAGCTCAAAACATTTGCATTGCAGGCATACCCCCAATCACTAATGCAAAGTTCAATAATAAATGAAACCCACTCTTTGCATCAGATAATACAAACAAATAAAAAGAAGAAAAAAAACCCTATACATACTCTTTTCTCTCTTTTTTTCAGCCTAACAGTCTTTACCATTGTGGAATCCCAATCCTAGATATTAGAAAAGAATCTCTTTAGTATCCCACAGATGACAAACATACATGTTCAGTCTGTTCATATTTTTATGCCTAACTTAACATATTCAATATTTAAGAACAATTCACCTATAGGATTTAAAAGGATCATTTTAAAAATATTATCGTACGACAGTACAAGAAGTGAATTCAGATAGCAGTTACGTTACCAATGATTCGTCCGTTTTGTCAAAACTGATGTCAGATAAAATTGAACCAGATTCATCTATTGTTGACAATCTAAAATAAAAATCACAAATTTTAAAATCTCATCTTATCAAATATAGTAAACCAACATTTTATAAGCAAACAGAGCCTATTACAAAGAATGTTGCAACATATACAGAACTCTGTTATTCAATCCATGCAAAATATTGAATTTGGCATCTTGATATAGAAACTTTACTGTAACAATACTAAAAGTCACAGATTCATTTTTATAGCAACAACTCAGGTTAAACATTAAATTTCAGTGGTTTCACTGGGACAACACTAAACATGTCTTTAATGCTACTGCTGAAAACAATGGGAGTCGAGTTTCTTCACAATAAACATTTACTAGAGTTACCCTTAAGTTTGGCTAAATACCACCAAAAGCCTCTTGGAGAAAAACTATAAAAAACCCAGGAAATATTATTAATATCATTTCATGTATTTATAGAATTTGGGTATATTTGTGTAACCAGTGAGTATACATACATACTTGGAGTTATGCAGTAATGGATCCATCCTGCCTATATATGAAACTACATACTTCATGGGATAGAAGTTGGAATTCTGAGAATCCTAGCTTCCAGGAAAGGCAAGATAGGGAAAGCATGTAGAGCACTGTTTCTGGAATTCTTTCCAATCCCTTAAAAATAGCTCTGATGTGAGTTACATGATGGGGAAAGAAGCAGGAGGCAACTTATAATGGGACAGCCAGCAACTATCTGAGCAACTGCCTTACTCCCTCTCCCACAGGAATGCCCTGGGGGGTATTTTTCTCTGCAGCTCCTGGCCAGATCCAGGCCATTTTCCAACTCAATCTTTGTTTTTTGCCACCCAATTTGGTCCCATTCTATTCAATTCTCAGAGACTTACCACAATGATAAATCGAATATCTTGGATTAATGTGGTAAAAGTTCAAAAGTAAAACCAGAGTTTGGTGATCACCTTTCAGCTGCCAATTATTAATATTACTAAGTTCTTTACCCCTTTTATGTAGTTGTGTATTCCATGATTTCCCTCCCATCTTATCATATTTTCCTTTTTTTTTTTTAACCTCCACTGTAATCTTTGGTTAAAAAAACAAATTAAAATCTTAGCCTCATAATTATTTTGATCAGGAAGATGTGTTTTCTTGCTGCAAAATATGGGAGGGGTAACTCAGTGCAATACTCCCACTAAAACCTTACAGATTTGTACTTTATTTAACAAATATTGATGTTAGTACTATTATAAATCAGGGTTTTCCAAAGCTACTCTTTGCAATTCCCAAGTGATAAACTCTTGATTAACAAAAACATGTGCTTGATAATACAACATAAACCCTCCTAATATCTATTAAATGTGGATTCAGACTGAATAGCTCTTTGCCAAACAAGAAAAATGATTACTCTTTGGAACTAGATCAGTTCCTGGAAAAAAATCTGAAACAGTTCTTATTTTTAGATTATTGATGTAAAATTATTAACATTCAGGTTAACAACCTACATCACAGGAAAACTTTTTCAAGATAGGCTTACAGATAAAATAATTCTACTATAACAAAAAGAGTATTTAAACAAAAATACACTGGTTTTTCACTTCAACTAACTCTAATTTATAATAATACTGAGAACTCTGCTTATCAGACATAAAGAGATCTAAACTGCAAAGTCATCCTGAAGCTTAACAATGCCACTTGCAACCCATGTGCTTCAACACTTGAAATACAAACACACACACAAAAATGTGTTAGGATTGTATCTTGCTATTTTAAGTAACTCCTGTGAACATGTTTGAATCTTTAACTTCTGACTCTAAGCAAAATTTCAACAGGTTTGGAAAATGTTCCCTAATCAAAATGAATGAAGATTACACTAGCCATTACATTTTTACAGTCTAATCCACCTAAAATAAACTGTGCACAGCCTACCTTTTGTTGCCACCCATAGAAGTCTGAGGCCTGTTTAGAAAAGCCAGTGCTGATTTCTGTTCTTCACTTAGCTGTATACTGCCTGATGAATCACACATGAGAAGCTCTTTGATCAGCTGAATCTGTTGCTCCTACAAATTGGGAAACATTAAGAGTAGCTTTATATTACATTTATAGCACAGAAAGCCCATAATATGCAAAACCTTCTGAGAAACACAACTATCCCACTAGCATATTAATCCCTACACAAGGCACATACACTGATCTCTCAAGTTATAGCATCAGATTAAAGCAGCCAAGGGATTTTGTTGGCGCCAACCGCTAACCAGTGTAAAAGCTAACGTACTTCAAATAGATTTCTTTCAGTTATAAAGCAATTTGCTGGTATCTTACTAATACTATTGACTAATCTCAAAAGAATTCACCATTTTAGTCCCACAAAGAAAGGAAAAGAAGTAGAGAAGAATGGGCAATTGTGGCTATTGTATTTGTGGAATAATCTTGTAAATCCCACTTAAAAACTACACTCCACATTAAATGGGGAGGTCTAAGAAATAAGTACACAAGAAGGATCCATTCACCACTGTTAAGCTGCCAACAGGTTCTCTACTTTGCCTTGACTTTAGCAAAATGTTCACTTTCATAAAAACAACCTTATTGTATCACAAAATGGAAATCACTCCATATGTCACCAGTGAAATTAAAATTATTACACATTATTTATCCATTGCAGGCAAGTAATCACATTACCATACAGTAAAAATTTAATTTAACAGACTGTTCTTGTAAAAGGGTTGTCCATTAAATTCAAACCCTCCACTTATTTTCTTTCCCTTCCTGGAGGTCAGCTCCAGGAACTTTTCCTACCCTCAGTCACTGCCCAGCATGCAACTTGCTGATCTTCCCAGCATTATCCCATCTGTCTCCTACCCTTGACTAAGCCACTGCTGCCCCATTGTGAACCCACCCAGCTGTCTGAGCTTCTTAGTGTATTCCTCTCTCCCCTTTTCTCAGCAAAAATTCAAATATTAAATGTGCGTATATCCCACTAGCCCACCCAATCATCCTAGTACCTTCTCTCCCTCATCTAGAATTCAAATAGAAACAAACCCATTTTTTAAGGGAAGCAGTGACCACTGCCCAGACTGCTTTTCCAAATAATCAACAAGTCCCTTATTTCAGGGTGCTGCAGGATAAAAACTTTATATCTAAAATCCACTAAATTGAGATCTATTAAACCAAGCGTTTATTGTAGCTTTATCAGCCAAATAAGAAACCCACATTCATATCATCATTACAATGTATTTATATCTTCTGAAAATAAAGGCTTGCTACTATTGTTACATAATGGAAAGATATTCAACAAAGCTCTTACATTCCTCTTCTAAATCTGATGCCATTTTTTAAAAAACAAGATAAGCAATGTTATACATACCAACTTTTCACAATCTGCTTCAGCTCGCTGTCTTCTCTTGATCTCCACATCTACTTGGTTGCGTGCATGCTTCAGTTTCACATCTAGAGCACTACGCTCAGTTTCTGTTTTCATCAGTAGATCTTTGTATCTGGCCACCTCATGATCCATTTTCTGCCATTTTCTCCTGAACTCTTCAAAATTCTTGGCCAATTGGATAAATTCTGGGAAAAGTGCAGTTTTATTCAATTTACAATTGATTAATTTTCTAATGCTTTTTTCTTATTTCCTCTTTAAATATATTCTCAATTCAACTTGATAATAATCTAAATAGATAATACCTGGGCGTTGGAAAACCTGATGATTCAGAACACAGTTTAGAAAAAGAAGTTGTACTCAGTTTACTCTGTAGAGTACTGAATGCTTACCTGGCATAAGCCCAAATGAAGTGGAACTTATTTTTGATTAAACAGGCAAAATCAATACATTTTTCCCTATAATCCAGTTCAAAGATTTCAGTTCAGCTATTCAATGTACTTCCATGTTAAGCATGATCAGTGATATCATGCAATAAAAAACAATCATCTTACTAAGGCAACTTATGTAATATGAATGGGCAACTGCCATACAAAGAATAAAACTGCAGTCATAACTAAATTGAGAACAGATTATATTAATCAAAGATTATGACATTAGGAAGACATTCAACAGAAAAGTTTAAAATATGCTTCATTTGATGTTGATTAGTACTATAGATGTTTGGACTAGCAACTTGATAGACAATTTTAAAAACATTGATCCAAAAGGGAAAAAAAACTAATTTCCCTTCGATGCTCAACACTACCCTAAAGTGGATACAAACATTCTATCCTGATAAGTGATATCCATAAAGCATTGGACAAACTTTTCATTATGGAGTCCTTGGGGTTCTCTGAACTTGGTTGTTTTCTTGCAAATGTTTCATTAGCCAGCTAGGTAGCATCTTCAGTGCTAGAATGGAGTGGGATTTGCTCTCTGTTTATATACTATTATATACTAGGTATTATATACCTAGCACTGAAGATGTTACTTAGCCGGGTAACAAAATGTTTGCAAGAAAACAACCAAGCTCAGAAAACCCCAAGGACTTCACAGTTCAACCCTGAGCTACATATACTCTCTTCTGTTGAAACTTTTCATTAGCCAGTATTTTCTCCTTAACCCCTCCAAGTCATTATTATAGATGTTGTGATTCTAACACTACATAGACTTAACTTGGGCTCTTTTGAGACCTGCAATAGTACATGGCAATGTAACCTGATTCCCTGAGACAACAGAATAACGGAACTACCAGAACCATAATATTTTAACTACCTGCTCTACACTGTTGCCTAGAAACCACATTGTACAAACCTGCTGGTTGTTATGCAGATTAGTTTTCTACACAAGACAGACAGACATCAAATTAATCGTGCTTCCTAAGTTAGGTAACAGACCTATGCTAGGTGATCTAACGAATTTGGAAAAATTCATGCCTACCTTTCAAGGAAATTACAGAGCAAGAAGGAACCTTCAAATATGATATTTATATGTGCGTCTCTTACATTTATTTTTGTGTCTCTAACATGATTCACCTGCACAATATCCATAAAAAGTGACCACTTACGGTATTCACTGCCTTCATTTAGAATTTCTGCTTGGCATATGAGTTGGTCAAAGAGATTCCGTAAATTCAGCATTGTTGTCTCCATCTTTATCAAATGAAACTGAAATAATTCAGAAATTAGTTCATTTTTGCCTTCTTTTTTTGCCAGGAACAGCAATCCTTGCTAGTGATTCACATCTTAAAGTGAAGAATAATCATGCTATGGATTTACAGTATAGCAAACTGTAATCTGAATAACACAACCATTGTATCAATATTCACTTCTCTCTATAGATAAAGTTCTGAAGACTGTAACCCCAAAACACATACCTTTGCTTTCCCCTTTAAGCTAATATCAGACATCTTGCAAAAATCATGTACAGTAGAGTTCAACAGCTGTATACAAAGAGATTTATGAAATTATATAAGTAAAACATAGATCCTTGCCAATAAAGGATTTAGTTTGAAATAGGCAACAGGAAAGATAAAAGTTAGCAAAAATTAATGTAAACTGTCCTGTACAGTAGTTGGAAATGAAGATCTAGAAGCAATCCAGTTGTCTCTGATAAGCCTTAATGACTTGTGTGAGACTGAATTTTTCCCTCCAAGGGTGGAAAGGGAGCTCAGACCTTGGAAAACCAATTACAAAACTGCTCTTTCTGATCTCTGAAAAATCATCCACAGCCATTGCATTCCTGACATAGGAGCTACCACATTCCAACCCAGGTAAAAATTTAGATGATCCTTTCAGCTGCTGTAAACTAAACATATCCCCAGAGATAAAGAAAGGGAGGAAGAAACACAACCAACAATCTGTTCTTCTTTCATCTAGCTGTCAAGCCATAGGATACTTCAGTCCTTGATATCAGAATATCTCTAGAAGATACATAGTACTTCCCCTGCAAAGTGGAAAACTAAAGACCTTAAGGAAGTAAATATTTACAAGAAAATCTTAAGTAATAAATAAATTAGGTTTTCAGTAGAAGGGATACAAAATATTTTACCAATACTACACCTTGCTTATAATGAATCTTGGTATCAACCTGTTTAAAATCTAAATTAAAATCTATAAATCAACTCATAACAATTTAAGAACCACCTTTTTATAAACATTTTAATGTAAAAGTCTTAAACCAACTTGAAGCATTATACATGCCATGCATATTTATATATTGTTATTAATATTTGTCACCACTACAATCAAGGCAAAATATTATTTTATTTTCAGGTCATGGAGAAAACACTGTCCTTGCTTCTGGAAACATCCAGGCATTAAAACCTCACTACTTCAGCTCACAAAAAAATGCTAGGCTTTTGTTTGTTTTTCACTTTTTTGAACAGGTAAGTTTTAAAAAATAAAACAAACTGCTTTTAAGACTTCCATTTGAGAAAACTGCTTGCAAAGCTTTGTGGTGGGAGATGCTGTTGTAATAGAGGAAAATAACCTATAATTTCCTCAAGTTCATGCACCAAGTTTTAAATTCATAACACTGCCTGGATTTATGGCTTTTAGTACTCACTTGTAAATTTCTATTTTGTTTCCTTCATATGTGTACTCCTAGAATTACACATGTTACACCTCTGCTCTGTAAGCTGCATTGGCTGCCAGTTTGCTTCTGGGCTCAATTTAAGGTGCTGGTTTTGACTTTTAAAGCCCTACATGGCATGGGGCCAGGTTATTTGAGGGATTGCCTCTTCCTGATTACATCTACCTGTCCCATCAGGTCCAGGAGGAAGGGCATGTTACAGACCCAGGAGCTGAGCTTTCTCTGCCGTGGCACCTGCCCTATGGAACATCCCCTACCCCCAGGTGAGATTGGCCCGAATCCTGATTAAGGCGCACTACCCTTAATCTTCCCAAGACCTTCCTTTCCCTATCTCCTCTTAGCCACTACAGTACTATATCCTTTCTTTCAAGTGCAGCATAAGGGGAGGTACACGGAGGCGTTAAATATATTGATTTTAAAAGTATATGAGAAAGCATCAGTGGAAAAAAAATCATTCCCTTAATTTACTCTTTTATTATTTTGCCCAAAAATGTATCAAATCTTTCAAAATCATTTGTATTCCACCTAAACTCAGTATGTTACATAGCGATACTTGAGAAGCAACATTATAATGTCTTACTCCAGAACACCCTAAGAATTATCAGGGCAATTGCTACTATGTTAATGCAAAGGGAAAGGGACATCTCAGAAATTCTTGAAGGGAAATGGAATACAACTACGGGAATTAGTCACATGGTCAAAAGCAAATAGCTTGGTACCAAATCTGGACATTACCAGAACAATGGAAACTGACTCTTCACCAAATTTGAAATCACTTAAAAAAAAAAATTAGGCATAATTCCAATACATATGAACAAAAAGATACCACAATTTGCTAAGATACATGTTCACAGCCACAAGAATAAACCTAATACAAGATTGGAAAAGGGATACGCTACCAACAATATTAGACTAGGAACTTAAGCTTACTTGGAGAATACGGAGCAATGGCAAAGTTAACAACATATATGAACGACAGACGTTTTACCAAATTTAAGCAAGAATGGCTTATATATATTATATATTATGCAGCAAGGCAAAGTTAAGCATTTCGAATATGGTTTTAAGGGGAAAAAGAATTGACCAAAAAACTGATATCAGAAATATATGAAAAAAATGTTTGTAAATATTGTATAACAAAGGGAAAGTTAGAAACTAAATATTTACATAATATTTTTACTAGTTTTTCTTCTTTTTTGGGGATGTATGCATGATTTATCTTTAAATAATAAAATAGTGGAGATATTGGCATTCAGCTCAGAGATTCAAAAAGATTTTTAAAATCCTTTTCCTTTTTGTTAGAAACAACTTTATTCTGTTTTTATGGTTAATTTTTCATTAATGATATACTGAGCACTAACTGTACAACTTTCACAACTTCTTTGTCACTTACTGATATATCTTTGTATCATTTTCTCTTATTTTGCTTTAAAAAAAATGATTAATTTTTAAAAAATCTGTCTCTTCTCCGAAAAGCAAATCACTTCTAATTTTATATAGAGCAGGCAGGAGAAAATGTTACAAGAATTTAACATAGATTACTGTCGAACAGAACAATCAGCAGAATACTTTTGTAATGGCTTCTCATCTTTTCTACAGTAATCAGAAATATTTATATCCTTGCGTGACTAGTTATTTGTTCCAGTTGAGCTTGCAGAGAAGTCTGACAAGAGCTAATATCTCATTATTTAAAAACAAATGTTAGCCAAAATGGCACAAGCAGTAGTGTAAGACTTGATTAGTTTGTAGATGTATACAAATATATGGATATTATTAATAAATGTAATATTTTACCTTAAATTCTGTACTGCATGAGGCTCAGAATCAAAAGCCAAGTCTTTCCAAAGAACATCTGGTTTAGCCTAATGAAAGTAAAACAGATCAAATGTTATCTGCTTCACATATTTGCCACTATCAATGAAATAGTACTTCATATACTACAACGCATGCATGCAGAATTTTTCCAAATCAAATTATATATGAGATAATGGGGTCACATAATTTCCTGTACAGATGTGTATTAGCTTATATTTTATCCACAATGCTTGCATGGATCGCTGTTGGGAACTAAAATGTTTTCATTCTGTGTATTTCTTTTAATATGACAGCAGCCATACCAAGCAGAGGATTTTAGCATAGCTGAACTCAAGTCTGAGATGCTTACAGTTATTAAACTGAAAAAAAAAAAAAAAACCCTGCTTGGTGTTACAAATTAAAAACAATCACACATAACCGATTCTGATTCAGTCTCAAGGGCTAGTCACTTCAGCAAGTTGCAGAAAGCTTCACTAATTACTTTATCAACAGACCAAATGTCTGTGCCTTAACTATGTCAAAAATGAAAGACCAATTTTCCTCTCTGTGGGAAAAGCAACTTATGAAAGACTGTTGCCCGCTATTCTACTCAAGGAAAATAGCATAACCATACAATTAAATGCTACAAAGACTTGTGGATTCTGTTTGAAGAAGGAACATAACACTTCTTGGGTTTTTGCTTTACAAGAAAGAGGGACTCCAAACAATGGAAAAGCAAAGATTTTTATAGAAATTGAGGTCTAGCAGGCAGGAAATCCTAGGGTTCTGATTTGCTGGCCAGTTTGGGGAAGCTAGGCAGGTCCTTATCCCTGCACCTGGGGTTATTTCTATCGTTAGGCAAAACAGGCCTTTCAGGAGGGCAGCAGAGCTGGACAAGTCCATTGTTAAGAAATGGAATGTTGAGGTCATTAGGTGATGGAGCAGTTTCTTGTTATTCTGTTGTAATTCCCTTGTTAAGGCTGCCCTTGGGCTATACTGTGAACTGCTGAGGAGGCATCTATTCTTTGGTTTAGATGGAATTGCAGAGAATTTTGTCTGAGGAAGGTCAATTTGGTTCTGATAGAATTAGACTAAGAGAGGAGCTGCATTTGATCTTGATCATGTGCAAAAGACAAGGGGGGGGGTACAGCCTCCATTCTGTTTAATTTTATCCACTACAGTCTCTACACACATCCCAAATATTATACAATAAAGATACAATATCTTTCAAAATCCAACTTTTGCTTCCATGGAGTGTTACAGGGAAAATCACTGCCTGTGTGATTCTGAACTTTGTAGATAATGACATATCAGAGCAACTGAATACCTTTTTCAACATCTTCGCTGCTACCCTATCAAAAGCTAGTCTGCGGCAAATTTCTTGACTGCTAGTTCCTTTGATGTTGATAGTTGATCCTAAAAGGCAGAAACTATCTACCACTTCAGTATCTTCAAGTCTGGTTGCTGAACTGTTGTCATTAGTTTGGTCTTCTTCATACAGGACATCCCTGGTTAATGACCACTCATTCGGCGACTGTTCAAATTTGTGACAGCACTGAACGGGTGGTACTTACAACTGGTCCTCAGAGGTCTGGCCATCACAGTGTCCCTGTGGTCACTATTTTGTGACCTTTTTTGCCAGCATCTGACAAGCAAGGTCAATGGGGAAGCCGGCAGGAGGTCACAAATAGCAACCGTGTGACATCCTCGCTTAATGACCCATGGTGATTCATTTAACTGATCTGTTTCACAGTCAGCCCCTGACTACAACTTTGTTGTTAAAACTGAGCCATTCCACATCCTTGTACAAATAATATAGTCAATTTGATTTCTGTGTTCTCTATTTGGTGATGTCCATTGTTTTGGCTGTCAAAGACTGTGTTAGCAATGAAGAAATCACTGGACTGGCAGAAACCAATAATCCTCTTGCTTCATTACTGTTACATAGGCTACACAGTCCAACCATGTTTTTCTTCTTACTATTTCCAACTTTGGTGTTCTAGTCTCCAATCACAAATACCACATCCTGCTTGCATGCTTGATCAATTTCAGATTGAACTTGACCATAACATTTCTCAGCCTCCTCCTCTTCTGCATTAGTGGTTGGAGCACAAACTTGGATAATTGTCATATAAAAGATTGTCCACAAAGTTTAACTGATATTATTCAGCCATCGACTGCATTATACCCAATTACTGTCTTTATATCCTTCCTGACTCTGAAAGCAACACCACTCATTCTTTGTTTTTCATGGTCTGAATAGTAAACAGCATGATATTCTGACCAAAAGCATTCAATTCCAGTCAGTTTCAGTTGGCTGATGCCTCAGAGGTTAATATGCAGTTAATTCATTTTGTCTTTCACTGTGGTAAGCTTTCCCACGTTCATGCTTCTTATGTTCCATGTACCCAATGCAATTTTGTTTTTGCCCCTTTGGATTTTCTTTTCCTGCATGGCAACATCAGCAACTAGATGTCCCAAATACTTTAATCAAGCCACATCATAAAGATCATTAGTACTCCTCAGCAGTATGTTGAATGCCATCTGATTTGAAGGGCCCATCATCTGGCATGATATCATTGATCACTTTTTATTATCTAGCCATGTAATTTTCTTGGCAAAATACAGAAGTGGGTTGCCTTCTCCTGCATAATATGAAATGATGCCTTTGTCATTGTCACTAAAGTGATAATCTGCCTCCATCATCTTCATACATCCCTGCCACCCAATATAGGTACCTTCTTGATTTAGCTGGGCAGTTGGGATGATCTTCACACCTTGGGTGACCTTGCTGAGAGTATATACTCTTGGCACACATTCCTGGTGTTCTTCACTCATCCTTCCCAGGAACACCTCCCCCTGCCCCACCACAATGAGGCAGTTAGCAGAAGTATGTTCTGCTTAATATGAATATTAAGTAATAAATACTACTATTCAGTGTGATCGATTGCTAAATTACAGTGTTACTACACCTCCTAGAGTTGCTGGGAGTACCTGTCTAGAGTAGCTGGGAGTCAGGCAACATATAAATTTAGTAATTATTACTCCAGCATTATAAGTCTGTTCAAGTGCCACACGCTATCTTGATCTATTCTTTTGTCACTTTTTTTTGTTTCAGCCTGACTTTTATTTTTTTCACCACCAAAACATTTTTTTCCTCCTCTATCACAGCTATCAGTCAGAATCACTACCATTAATGTTTTCCAAACCAGTAAATATATCCTATCCTAGTGCCCTTCAAAATTCTGGACTACAGTTCCTATAAGTATTAGTTGGCTATATTGGCTAGAAAATACGCAAGCTATAAAATAATACATTCAATGCATACCAGGCTGGGAAAGACTGCTTTATATCAAAGCAAGGAAAATCATTTAAAGAAAACCATATTTGACCTTTCCCTTCCAAGCTATTAAATTAAAAGCACATCTGCTTGCATAACTACTCTATTTACAGCCTTTTAAATGACAACATAAAAAACCTGAACAGTTCTGATTCTGTCAAATAAGAAGATATATTTGCTTCAACAGTCTGTATAACTATATAGCTAAGAAATAAATACATTCATTTAATGGGAAGAACTCATTAAAGATGCTTGTATATATATCTGATGATTACTAGGTATTGCATACCTACAGACTTTGATGCAGACTGCAGGAAAATAATGAAAGCTGGAAGATATGCAGAACTTTGAATATTTGTAGTAGTCCAAGGAGTCAAAGCTGTTACTCTGCAATGAATGGCAGCTGCTTTACTAACCAATATATTTAAGGTTGTGTGTCCATTAATATTCAATCTGAAGACAAGTAAACATTGCAAGATAAAAAAACCCACAATGAATCAAAATTCTGCTTACAAATAAACTAAATCTGCCTGGAAATTCTATCATTTGGGAAATGAGAAGCAAAGAACAATGCTATTTCTTCCTGTGCCCCAAATCATTAACAGTTTATGGAGTTTAATAGTTTTGTAACCACTGTTACTAAATTCACAGCAGAAAATATTCTTAAACTTAACCTAACTTCTAAGCATCCTCCAAATATGTTTCAAAGAATTTCCTTCAAAGCAAATTTGGGACAAAAAGTAATAGGAAGTCTCATCATATGAGTAGAAATCTGCTCATGTAAACTTAGACATTTACCAATACAGTACTGCATATTTTTAAAACCCACTGAGTTCAATAGGATTTAGAACTAAAAAAAATAAATTCACAAAATTCACAAAAAAGAGCAGCAGCTAAAACATAGTTATCTTACACAAGTCAAAGCTTGCCTCTCAAATACAAAAAATATCTCAGTGGCTCTCTTCCAAATGAGAAACACCTTTAGGAATGCCCAGATTCAGAAGTTCTGTGAGGTCACAAAACAATTCTGAGCTTAAATCAAAATCTGGTCATATAAGTACATGCAACCTATATGTTAGAGTTTAAGCTGTTTATTTTGCATCTGTATGCAACATGAACATACCATAGGTCAGCATTAGCATTCCAGTTTCCTAATACCTTTCTGCAAATTTCCAGAGCTTAAAGTTTATGCCTCATCAATGGTCATATGATGGATATGTAGAAGCATATCCACGATTCTATTTGCTTTGGGGTAAGCAAAAATATACGAAGTGCAGAAAAAGAGTAAAAAATAGTAAACAAAAGAAATTAAAAGCACGAGATAAAAGGAAATACAGCAAAATCTAATTTAAACCAACACCATCCACTGTATCTCCTCATATTTTCTACCCATGCCAAACTATCCTTGTTTCCGCCATGTCCATATGATGCCATACATTGCTTTTTATTCTTTAAACAGGTTCTGTAGACTGAAAAGGTTTTGAAAAGGACAACTCTAGGGTAGCTCCCACTGAAATCAGAAAACCACAATAAAACTATTTAAGGTACCACTACAGAATGTTTATATGCTCTGGTTTTCAGATCATAAAAATAATCATAACAAATATTTAAAATTATCTTTGTACCAATGTATTGTGGATTTTTTCCCACTGTAACAGCTTGAGAGTTACATAATTTTTTATTTTTATTTTTTGTCTGAGTCAATCATTAACTTCTGGTGACTGCCTGGACTAGTGTCTGCAGTTTTCTTGGCAAGGTTTTTTGTAAGTGGTTTGCCATTGTCTCCTTACTAGAACTGAGAGAGTGTGATTGTCCCATAGTTACCCAGCTGGCTTTGTGCCTAAGGCAGAACTAGAACTCATGGTCTCCAGGTTTCTAGTCTGCTACCTTAATCATTACACCAACTAGTTTCCCAGTTATATGAATTCAGCAGTTTAAACATCTAATAAACAGACAATAAACAAGTTGCACAAGAATTCTAATTATTCTGCCGACAGCAGCTTTTTCTAAGTATAACTCAGTTTTCATTCCAATCAAAAGAAAAATCAGACTAACAAATACACTATTAAGATGTTTCTATTCCTCCAAGTATCTTACTTATCAAGAGACAGTCATAACCCATTAGAGAAAATTAATGTAGTTAGTTGCCCTTACCCACTCATCTTTCACCAAAACAATATCCTTTAAGGTCAAAATCAGAATTATCTTAGCCTATAACAAAACACAAACAATTCTATAAATAGACAGTAGACCTGGAAGTGCCCCAATAGCCTGTAGAAAAAAGTTAAATTCTGCTGAAATAGGTGAATGGACAACCATAACACATTATGCAAATTTTAACGCCTTCATTTTTTCCTTAAAATTAATATAAGGAAACTACAACTTATTATCTAGCTTTTGAAAACAAAAATTTGTACTGGGCAGAGTCCTTGAACAGATTATCAAACAACATGTCTGTAAGCACTTGGATAGGTATACAAGATTAACAGGAACCAGCATGGATTTATCACAAACAGATTGTGTCAGGCTATCTTTATTACCTTTGGCAGAGTGATTAGCTTAATAGATCAGGGGAACATTTAGACATAGTGAATCTGGACCTTGGCTAAGCTTTCATAAAAATGTTTTCTTCTATCTTCTGAGAAATAAAGTTGTTAGCAAAAGAGGACAAGAACCGTTGTGCCTTTACCTCTTGGCAGAATTAGATTCCTAGATGTTGGGATAACTGAAATATCCCATTACCATTACTGCATGCTTATTTGGAGAAACACAAATTTAAAATTGTAATGTCCCATAGCTTCACAGTTGTAAAGAAGGAAAGGCAAAACATGATTTTCAGCTCCTAAATTCCCGCAATCCAGAACCTCAAGCACCTACTGGATAAGGACTTAAAAGAATGTATTTTCTAAAGACACAGAAAAGTAGTAGTTGTTATCAGATACTGAAAGTAATAATTGCAAGCAAGATTGCTGCCCTTAGGACAAGGGATTTGGCACAAGGGGGAAGTGAAGGAGTTATTATTGTTATTAATCAGAAAAGGAATAGGAACAAGAAACATCAAAGCTTACATTAGACAAACTCCCTTATTCCTTACCTATACTTTTATGCATTCCCTTGATTTTACCTCTCAGCTTTTATTTTACATCTATCCTACTATTACCATTCTGCACCATATAATCAGCTATCACTCTTCCAATGTATTTAATCATGCCATTATTTTATCAATAATAATAATATGGCTGTACATTTAAAGCGAGAGGCAGTTTGGTGTAGTGGTTAAGGCATCAGGCTAGAGACCCTGAGTTCTAGTCCTGCCTTAGGCACAAAGCCAGCTGGGTGACTGGGCCACTCACTCTCTCTCTCAGCTCTAGATAGGAGGCAATGGCAAGCCACTTCCAAAAAACCTTGCCAAGAAAACTGCAAGGACTAGTCCAAGTAATTGACAGGAGTCAAAACTTGACTTGAAGGCACAAAAAACAAACAAACCAATTTAAAGCACTGCCCAATTCGCCTTTTACCTTTGCCTCTAAGCTTCTCAAATGTACCACTTAGTCTTGCTTCCATAACACTTCTCTTGACCCTCCCCATTTGTGTCCTCAAAATATGATTTCTGGTTCTATGGTCCAATGAAACTGCTCTTATCCAAATGACTAATATTATCTCAAATAATATTATTTGAATAATATGTCGAAAATACAAGGACCTCAACTTCTCAATATTGTTTTCAGCACTGCTGCTTTCAGTACAGCTGACACATTCAACTGCTTGCTATAATGTTGTCCTTCTAATTATTTAATACTGGGGTGGGCAGGGAGGTTTCTGCTTTTTCCCTGTCCACTGAAGTTTCTTAAGCATGTGTTCTGTATCCTGTATATTCCCTCTCATATGCATGAATGAATTCATCACCTTTAGATAGCTTACATCAGTGCCTAGACAATTATTACCTCTAACTCCAATTACAGAACATTCCTATTCCATTCATCCCACCTCTAACTCCTGATCTGATATTTCCATTTAAATATTTCACTGCCATAAATCCAAGACCAAACTTGTCTTTCTTTAAACTCTCCTCTATTCTGATATACTGTATCAATCAAATCACACCCATATACTCAATGAACAGGAGCAATGCCCAGGTCCACTTTCTACTTTCTCATTTTCCACTGGATCAGTCAAAATTCTACTGACAAATCACCTCCCTTACTGAGCAGATCACATTAAGCTCCTCACTGGGCTTTTGTGTACCCTTTAATCCAAGAGGTCATTACCCCTACCTTCAAAGTCTTCTGTAAACTTGCTTTCATCCTACCACCTCAACTTCCAATAAATACTTACCATAACCTTTGCTCTTTCAGTTTGGTTACCTTCAGATATCTAAATAGATCCTGCTTCTTTAAATGACCCAGTCTTTCATGCCGTGGACTTCTTTCCGTTCAACCCCTCCTCCAAACCTCTTATTTTTGTAAAGCCTCCAACAAGATTTCATTCCTGAGAAAAAAACCTAATCTGAATATTAATCACATGCTTATTCCTATCCTTCCCTGCTTTTTGCTGCTTTCCACATAAATTGTTGGATTATAAACTGCATATTAGAAGGGATCATGAAAAAAACTGTTATTACAATATCTGATATTTCTGTCAATTTACAAGAAACCTATTTTCAGAAATGGATTTGAAGACTGGTCGTTTCAATTTTGGTAATACCACAGTAACCAGTTTTAATAAGGAAAGACCGTGTGAAATAAAAAGTCCGTCAAGATTCAGGCCGGCCATAAAGATAACCTCAGCCTTTTCGCCTCACAGAGCCGTCATACCGGGGAAAACTGCAAGCTCCGTAACCACGCAGCACGTTGATAAAACGAACCGTAATGCCGGCGATGCACTAGCCTCCCTCTTTTTTTCTAGCTTCTTCTTCCCAAATGGCCCCTGAAATCCCTACCAGCCTCCCGCGCCGCTTTCTTCCTACTTCCCCCATGTTACTTACCAGGCGGCGCGTGAGAGAAAAGGCCGTTGGAACCCCACCGGACTAGCGCGCGGCACCCAGTACAACCAAAACGGCTTCGAGACCCGCCCGCCGTTCAGTTTGAATCGGAACAACCAATTGTCTCTTCTAATCGTGATTGGCTAAGCAGTACCGGCGTAGCGAGGGCAAGCGTGACGTCACCACTCCTCCTTGTCTCGTTAAGGAAACATTCTCGTTCCACTTATTCACTCTGAAACGGGACGCCTCCGGCGCCTTCTTTTTCAAGGGCACGACTGCCCATACTTCAGGACACCTTTTCTCTCCTGCTCTTTGATCAGTAAGCTCATAGGCGGCGTTCCTTTGGGAACAGTTTTACTCAGGATCAGTTTGTTGCCCCTTTCCTTTTACAGGAAAAAAGGGCGGGTATTAGATGAAACAACAGGGAATTTTTAAACGCTTGGAAGACATTCTTTTTATTCTTTGCATACTAGCTAGAACATAAAAAAGGATAAAAAAAACTTTGTCGTGACTCTGATCCCTCTAATAACATAAATAAATACATAAAACTATTGAAAGAAAAACAATACAGCAACATATTTCTGGTACCAATTTTAAAAACCACAATGGGGGTTATACTTTATTAGAATAAATCAAAAGGTAATAAAATAGCAAGCAAGGTTTCTGTAGAACTCTGCCAGGCTGCCTGATAAATAAACCTGGTGGGCAGAAGAAAAAACAAAAGTTGACTTCATGTTGAGGTCAGAAAACCCACGTCTAGATAGTTTTCGGTCGGAGTGTAAGTTACAGCAGTACGGGTTGCATTCCCAGTTAGGAGCAACCAAGTAGGATATGAAAAACATTGCTTACAGAGTGCTCCTAATTATCTAGTTGCCAATCAGCCAGCCATGCTCTCCTTGGCCATACTTCCTCGGTTCCACCTTGTGTTTGATTTTTACACTTTTCCAAGGTCACTCAACTACTCCCCATGCTCCTTTTTCAATGGGCTGTTTTGAAATACCTGCCTCTGAGTCTCCTCCTCAATAATTACTTATACCTCTGCAAACCTCAAGGTTTTCTGTGTAATAATACCTGCTCTTTGTTTTATTTATTTATTTTATTAAATTTAGAGGCTGCCCGATTCCAGACAGCTTGAATGATAAGATAAAAATAATAGTGCTCAATGCCTGAACATTAAGGATTGATTGACTGATTGATTGATTGATTACGTGCCATCAAGTTGGTATTGACTCTTAGCAACCATGTAAATAGATTTTCTGCATGATGATCTGTCCTTAACCTGGTTTTTCAGGTCTTCCATCAGTGCGCCCGTCGCCACTGTATCAGCCCATCCACTTTGCTACTGGTTGTCCTCTTCTTCTCTTTCCTTCTACATTTCCCAGCATTACAGACTTCTCCAGAGTGCTAAGTCTTTGCATAATGTATCCAAAGTAGGATAATTTGTGCCTGGCTCTTTGTGCCTCAAGTGAGAACTCTGGGTTGTTTGTTCAATGAACCATTTGTTTGTTTTCTTGGCTATCCATAGTATTCTCAGGAGTCTTCTTCAACACCAGAGTTCAAAAGCATCAGTAGTCTTTAATTCTGCTTCTTCAAAGTCCAACTTTTACTTCCATAGAGTGCCACAGGGAATATTATTGCTTGCACAAATCTGATCTTGAAAATTAGGAATAATGGAAACAAAATGGGAAAAATGTGTGACTCATAGAAATTTAGGCTTCGTTTCTTTCCAAGCATCTGTCCTGTAAACACCACTCCTTTTTCTGAATCTTACAAAGAAGTGCCAGCTAGATTATTTGAAGCTGCATTGTTTGAGATGTTCTGTCTTGGTTTCTTTTCTTCTTTCTTAAAAGTCAAATAAATGGTTATACGGTAAAGTAGCTGGGGTGAGACTCTCAGGCAGTGCTCTGCATCTGATTTTTATCCCATGGATCTCAAATAGCTCCCACAGGTCTGACAGTAGGAGCTCTTGAATCTGGCTGTTGTTCCTGTCCATCTAAATATATCAGCTGATCCCCAACAATCAGTCCCTGGCCTTCTGGCCTTATCAAGTTCTAGCCTCAGACAATGCTGCTTAGACCTGTGGAAAGTAAAGCACAATAGGCAATAAACCAGTTGCAAAATTAGAAAGCATCGGGTGCAGAAGAAACACCTACAGAACTGTTTAAAAGTGAAGGAGAAAAAGTGATTAAAGTGCTGAACATTCTACATATGTCAAAAAAGTATGGAACTTTTTTGAAACCTGCCTATTCAATTGTCATTTCTCTTCATATATAGCTCTATTTTTCTTTATAAGTTCTTGTTTTGCTTGTACAATGGAATAATGCAATGATCTGAATTGGCACATTCTCTTGCTTTTTTTTTTTGGTTTAGGTACATGCACCAATCTTTTCCAATCTCTGGACCACACAATCTTGTTCAAATACAAGACCCGATTGCTCACTCCCTCCTTTTTATCCTTCCTGTCTGTGCAGGGAAGTCAAGCCAACTTTGAGTCAGTCACTTTCTTTCAGCTATAGACTAGAAAATTGGAAAACATCTGTTTACCAACCTGCTCTGGATCAGCATGGTAGATTATGGTCCATAGCCTTCAATAAAGAGGCCTTATCCTGCAGTAGATTGATTCAAGATGATTATATATATCTTGATATATATATATATATATATATATATATATATATAATATATGATTATATAATATATATATTATATATATATATATATATATAATCAATTTATATTTACAAAGTATATATATATATACCGTATTTTTCCGTATATATATATATATATATATATATAATGTATTTTTCCGTCAATAAGACACCTCCATGTATAAGACGACCCCCACTTTTCCAACCCAAAATTAAGAAATCAATATTTTAAAGATAGTGCAGAACACATTTTTATTTAGTAATTAGTTAACATTTACCTGATACACTCGGTGGGAGGAGGTCCAAACCGTCTCTCTGCAGCTCTATTTCCATGCTCTTTTGCAAAACTGATTACCTTCAATCACGAGTGAAACTACCGATAGCTTGTCTCTGCAAACAGCCTTCCTCTAATTGGTTTGTTCAGCATCAGCTGACGTCAGTTACATAAGGCTCGTGATTGGAGGAAGTCTGTTTGGGAGACAAGCTATTTCACTCGTGATTGGAGGCTAACAACAGGAGGAAGCCTGACTGCAGAGACAAAGTATGGACAGTTTTGCCACCGCGCGGTTCTCTCCTCGGCTGACTTCCTTGAATAAGACGCCCTTCAATTTTTAGTGTAAGTATTTTAGAAAAAAGTATCGTCTTATAGTCAGAAAAATACGGTATATATATATATATATATATCTCACATATACACACAGAAATATGTGTCACAGAGAAACACACAAAGTTAAATTAAATTTATATTTACAAAGTTAAAGCATCAAAGGTAGGTTTTCACCCTCAGCTTTTAAATAGACCAAATAACCTTTGGGCTATTTGAGGGCTGGGTGAAAGCCTTGTACTTCAGATGACTGGAAAATCCGTGGAAATGGGGAAAAAAAATAAAGCAAATGGAAGAGGAGGAAGCTCAAAAAAAAAAAAAGTAATTCAAAACAAAACAAGTTCCTGTTGGGTTTTGAATCAGCAACTTTTCATTTTTAAGGCAAATATTTATTGATTATTCTATTATAGTAGTAATGTTAGAAGAGAGGTCTCAAAGGTATTAGAGATAATGCTAAACATTGGCTCAGAAGAGGTGGCTCTTCCTTTGCAAAATAGCCAATGAACTGCAACAAAAATGAAAGCCCTCTATCCTAAACAGGTAGGAACATTCAGCCCCACACAGGGAAGAAAATGAACACTGATGTTACTTTCAGAGTTGAGTGGAGGATTGAAAGAAGGTGACATTGTCCATTCTCTCTTCAGAAATGGTTATAGGCTAGTTTGGACAATGGAGTAAGAGGTAAACTTGGATCCATCCTCTGTCATATGATATGGGCTTGTCCTACCATTGCCCCATTTGGGTTTACTATCAGTAAGTTAGTATGCTGTTACAAAGACTACTATGGTTTATTAATGTGAATGTATTTTTTTATTTATATACCTAATATTTTGAATTTATCATTATATGAACAATTGTATATTTACCAAACATGGGGTAGAGCAAAAACGATTATTGACAATTTCAACCCCAAAACTACCGTTTGTTCACTCTCTGTTTATGAAGTGATTTTACACTGATGTATAGGAAAGACTAGTTAAAATTAATCCACATGATCAAAGTTGAGTGATATTTGCTGAGTAATTTTTTTCCTATGTAACATAATGTGCTTTTGGTGGCCTTTCTTGCTTTTTTCCTGGTTTTTGTGTTCTTGCGTTCTTTTTTCTAGTCTTTTTAATTCTCTTTTCTGAGCTAATTTAGAAATGTCTTTTTACTTGCTGACCTCATTTTGGTTGTTCCTTTCCAAAGTATATTTAAGCCAAAGAAATTAGCTATCTGAAAAAAATTGCAAACATTTATAACTGGATCTGAATTAAACATTTATCAATGATTTTTAAAGCATAATTATCCTACAGTGTTAAAAAATTTTTCTCATGACTGTGTCCCACTGAGTTTATGGGAACACATTCCCATGCATTTATACAAAGGATTATAATCTGGGGTCTGGTTTTATTTGGATGTACTTTAACTTGTCGATTCACCGCAGACGGAGACTGCAGCCATGAAATTAAGAGACGCTTGCTCCTTGGGAGGAAAGCTATGGCAAACCTAGATAGCATATTAAAAAGCAGAGACGTCACCTTGCTGACAAAGATCCGCATAGTCAAAGCTATGGTTTTTCCAGTAGTAATGTATGGCTGTGAGAGCTGGACCATAAAGAAGGCTGAGCGCTGAAGAATTTATGCCTTTGAACTGTGGTGCTGGAGAAGACTCTTAAGAGTCCCCTGGACTGCTAGGAGGTCAAACCAGTCAATCTTAAAGGAAATCAACCCTGACTGCTCATTGGAAGGATCGATAATGAAGCTCAAGCTCAGATACTTTGGTCACCTAATTCAAAGAGAGGACTTTTTGGAAAAGACCCTGATGCTGGGAAAGATTGAAGGCAAAAGGAGAAGAGGACGGCAGAGGATGAGATGGCTAGATAGCATCACTGAAGCAGTGAGCATGAAACTGAGCAAACTCAGGGAGGCAGTGAAGGATAGGAAGACCTGGCGCAATATGGTTCATGGGGTCACGAAGAGTCGGACACGACTTAACGACTGAACAACAACTAACTTGTCGATGGAACACCCACTGAAATATGGCAAGCAACAGAAGAATAATCAGTAAAGGTTCTAACCGAGCTATGCCAGCAAATCTGGAGAATGATTACAGTGGCCAACAGATTGGAAGAGGTCAATCTACGTTCCAGTACCAAAAAAAAAAAAAAAAAAAGGAGATTTAACAGAGTGTGCAAACTATTGTACAATAGCTTTAATTTCCCATGCTAGCAAAATAATGCTTAGGGTCATGCAATGCAGATTAGACCTCTAAATGGAAAAATACATGTGAGCCAGTTCAAGCTGGCTTTAGAAAAGGCCAAGGAACATGAGACTTGATTGTTGATGCATGCTAGATACTGACAAAACCAAAGAATGCCAAAAGGGAGTCACCATGTGTTTCGCTGATTATAGAAAGGCCTTTGATTGTGTTGATCACGTCAAGCCCAGAAAAATGGGAATCTCAGGACATCTCATTCTCTTCATGAGAAACTTATATACAGGTTAGGAAGCCACAGTACAGACAGAACATAGAGAAACAGACTGGCTCTGGGTTGACAAAGGAGTGCAACAAGGCTGGATACTGGATACTCTCCACTTATTTATTCAACCTATATGCTGAATATATATGAAGGGAAGCTGAATTGGAAGTAGATGTGTGTGGTTTTAACACTGGAGGAAGAAACAGCAATAACCTGCACTGTACTTTTGACATTACCCTGATAGCCAAAATTGCAAAGGATCTGCAAGCTCCAGTACTAAAAGTCAAAGAACACAGTGAAGAAATGGGGCTAAAATTAAATATAAAGAAGACCAAACTAGCGACAATAGGTAGAACAAACAGCCTTAGAATTGACAGGGAAGATATCAAAGTGGTGGATAGCTTCTGGCTTTTAGGATAACCATCAACAAGAAGCAAGCAGTCAAGAAATATGCTGTAGACTAGCACTAGGCAGAGCAGGCATGAAAGCCTTGGAAAACATATTCAAATGCCATGAGGGTTTTGTAGTTGCAAAGATCAGAATTGTGCAAAGCATGGTATTCCCTCAAATCACTACGAAAGCAAAAGTTGGACTTTGAAGAAGCAGGATAGGAATACTACTGATTTTGAACTCTGGAGAGGACTCCTGAGAATACCATGGACAGCCAAGAAAACAAACAAATGGTTCATTGAACAAATCAACCCTGAGTTCTCATTCGAGGCACAAATGACCAGGTTCAAATAATCCTACTTTGGACACACCTACTTTGGTTATGTGAAGACCTAACTTTCTGGAGAAGACTCTAATGCTGGGAATGGTGGAAGGGAAGAGTGGAAGAGGACTAGCAGCAAGGTGGATGAACTCAATTACAGTGGCGATGGGTGCACTATTAGAAGACCTGCAAGACCAGGTAAGGGACAGATTGCCATGGAGAAAATCTACCTATGTGGTCTCCAAGAGTTGACAGTGACTCGACGGCACATAATTAATCACTTTAAACTGTGTTTTGCACCACACTTTAAAATTGGCAATTTCCTCTTTCACTGCCCAGCCAGTGTTCCTAGCTTTGTAGGTACAACTTCATATAGGCATTGGTGATTCAGCAATTTTTTAATATATCAGAGCTGCTTCTAAGCTTATTCCTTCCAGACTAGAGTGCTTCAGGGTTGCTGAGGTATTGGTTTTCCACAATCAACTGAAAGCAAAATTAAAACAGCGGATTCACCCAGCACTTGACATTATTATACAGTGATGCCCTTCCCATTGACCAAGGTTCTTCTATAAGGCTCACTCACAAGTAAGTCCCGTTCAGCAAAGGTCACTTCCAGGGTTAATTAAAATTTCCTACTTGCCAGTTCTAACCAGTGATGAACAGCCTTTTAATTGCCCCTTGAATAGACTCTGTTAATTGCTTTATTGTCTGTTTCTGTTCCTTCAGGGAAGGAATGTAATTACTGGTTTCTTCCATTTTTCCCATTTTTTAAATAGGAAGGGAAAGTTATTTCTGTATATAAAAGTTAAGGATAAATATGAAAAGAAACCAATAATTTCCTTGCCCTGTGGGAACAGAAACTGATCTTAAGGAACATGAGAGGACATCAGGAGGAACACAAGAACGTGAGTGAAAGTGGAATAAAGAAACCTAAATTTAAAGCTCCCTTATAAAACTTTTTAAACAGAAGGCCCACAGTAGCACTATGAAGCACTGTTGTTGCCAATGATTAAAGTTTGTGTTGCCATATTGCACTATTTTGATGTCACTCCACTCACATACCCATGATAATAAGGACGCAGGTTCCTTTTCTAGAGAAGAGTAGCTCTGACAGCCTATTACAATTTCCCACTGCTCACAGTAATGAACTAATCATAGTCCTACTTCTCAGTAATGCTAACGTCTGTAAAACTGCCTGCTTTAATTTACTTTTTGTTCTGCCCATCTGTTTTCATTCATTTCTTAATGCAATGAAATTGCTAAACATTCTGGGTAGTTTTAAGTACAATGCACAGCACCTTCTTGCTTTAAAAGCTCCCACCACATGTACAGTGCAAAATTATCTTGAATTGCACATTTAGCATTCAGACCAGATATGCTCGCAGATATAAGAGTGGCATTATGGTGACAATTGCAATTTATGAAAGATTGCTGGAAAGAGCATTTTGTCAATAGTAAAAATCTCTGTGTGTGTCTCTATTGTATTGTGATGATTGTTGCATTATGTTATTTAATGTTCTTCAGGGCTATCCGACCTGGGCGGTAAAAATCAGAACAATCACTAGAAGGCAAGAAAGAGCGAGATGTTTCTATCGCTCTCTGCTACTATTCAATACTTGTCTGGACTTTTCTAACCCAGATCTTGTAACTTAGTATTTTATGGATTGTAAAGAAAACTTAAAATTGTGATAGATATGTCAGTGAAAACATTGATCAAGGGTGAATCCTTGAGAAAGAATTGGAAATAAAACTGCCAATACAAAATCCTTTTCTATAAATCTACAAGCAGAATATTATATACAGTTTGGGCTACTGCCCCTCATAAAAAATACTGTAGAGTCGGAAAAGCAGAAAAGACCAATGAAAATGATACCGAGCTGGAACAGCTTTTCTGTGTGAAAGATTGTAAGATTGGGGGGTTGGCTTTTAGAAAAAAGAAGCGAGACAGGGTATGAAATTAGTTTAAATCATGCATAGCGGATAATTAGAGTGAAACAGCAGTGATTCCTAGAAAGAAAATGGACAACAAAAAATATAAAAAATATAGAAGTGGGGTTTTTTTCAGATCATGCTGAGGACATGAAATATTAGGCTCAAATACTGTGAGCAAACCTTTTAAGAATGGCCTCACTGCTCTAAAAATATTACACTTGTCTTTACTTCCACTTCATGCTAAACTGGGGGAGATAAACTGAAAGCCCAGAAGAGAGCTGAATTTTCACTCTTGTACTCAAATAATAATGACAACAACAACAAATTTTATTTATTAAATATTTTTGCCAGGGTGCAGTACAAAAGAAAACTGAGAATGACCAAATTCCATCCAATAAAATCAGTTTGCAACATCACAACCAGACCAATAAAACAGATACCTACAACTAAAACTAATCAAACATAACAACTGTGCATATTTAAGAGTCATCTTATGACACTGAAGGGTGCATATACAGGGTAGTCCTCAGCTTATGACCATTTGTTTAGCGACTGTTCAAAGTTATGACGGTGCTGAATGAATGGTGGTTACGACTGGTCCTCATGTTATGACTGCCCCAGGACCCCTGTGGTCATGGGATCATGATCTGGGTGCTTGGCAACCCATTCAGACTTACAACCGGTTGCCAAGCACCCCACAATCACGTGATCACCATTTGCAACTTTCCCTGCCGGCTTCCCAGAAAGTCAATGGGGAAGCCAGCAGGGAAGGTCACAAGTCACTGGGGTAAGTCTCCTCCGCCCATGCACCCTCCCCAGCCCCTCTGCACTCGCAGCATGCTGGCCATTCATACCCCCGCACACATCCTCCCTGACCCCCACTGCACTCCAGTGCACCCTCCCCAACCTGTACAGCGTCTCTCGCACATCACCATGCACCCTCCCCAACCAGCACGGCACTTCTCACACACCTCTACTCTCTCACACGCCCCACACACCCTCCCCAAACCATGTGGCACCTCTCATGCACCCCCTTGCACCTTCGCATCCTCACACACAAAATGCTAATAAAACATTCTAGTGCAATTGATCACACATTGTCATTAAGAGTGATAGGTCTAAGTGTCATCAACATAACGGTGAAACTGAAAATCTTGATCACATATCAGGGCACCCCAGACAATATTATAAGGGGCAAACCAAGCAGGACATAGGACTAATACGTGAGGAATACTCACTATTGCAAAGGTGAGAAAAGCTGATGAGCCCTGCCCTGAGATGTATAGTGGCCTAAAAGAACCCCTGCTTTGCCTCTTGCAGATAATAACATTAATTATCGTATGTGTCCACAGTCTGGATGAGGGAGAGGCATATGGAGGAAGCTCATTCTAATGTCTAACCAAGATTCTCTCTCTTCTCAGAGCTGCAGATGTCCATGATGAAGCAAGCTTGGCTACAGTGAACATTAGTAGCAATGTACTAATTCCAGAGTGACTTTGATGATATTAATAAATAAGTTAGCTAAGCCTCTGGAATGAAGTTCCCCCTGAGATCCGAGTGGCTTCCACCTTGATGGTGTTCTGGAGACCCTTAAAGACCTGCTGTTCAGTCAGGCCCTCGGCTAGGGCAGATGGAGCTCCTCACTAGACATTGGTTAGACAGCGGAACCTTGGGTTACGAATTTAATTCGTTCCGTGACTCTGGTCGCACCCCGAATTGGTCGCAACCCGAAGGAAATTTCCCCATAAGGTTCAATGTAATTACCGTTAATCCGTTCTGGCATGGAGGACAGGGAGGCGGCTATTGCTTGGAGGGAGAGTCCCCCTCCCTATGACCACATGTCGGGGTGGAAAATGGCCGTGGACCACGTGTCAGGGGCGGAAAAATGGCCGTGGACCACGTGTCAGGGGGGGGAAATGGCCACGGACCACGTGTCAGGGGTGGAAAATGGCCGCGGACCACGTGTCAGGGGCGGAAAAATGGCCACGGACCACGTGTCAGGGGCGGAAAATGGCTGCAGACCACGTGTCAGGGGCGGAAGAATGGCCATGGACCGTGTCACGGGAGGGAAAATGGCCGCAGATCCGGTTCGTAACCCGAGGCGGAGTTCGCAAACCGAGGTAAATTTTTGCAGCCGGAGCTGGTTGTAACCCAAAAAGTTCGTTAACAGAGGCGTTCGTAACCCGAGGTAGCACTGTATACCTTTTTTGTGTTGTCAGACGGATTCTCCATTTCATTATTTTCTTTTCTTTCCTTTGTTTTATTTCTTGTTCCTCTTTAACATGTATATTTTTATTCAGCTCCGGAGCCTGAAGAGTTCCAGATCACGTGGTGCCAATTCAAAGGAAGGAGGGAAGGAAGGGCAGTAGCAGACGCTATAGAAGAGGAAGAAGTGATAGAAATTGTCCATAGACAACACTAAGGAGAAGGTAAAACTGTAAAAGGGCAGCTGAAATTAGGTGAAACACATGAATCAGAAGGTCACGTTGTAGGGAAACAGCATACGCTGAAAGGATAGAACAAAAATTCTGTCTAGCTGGTGAAGAATCAATATGAATATTAAAACGCTCGCAAAGCCGTGAAGGGCAGCATGAGAAAAGAAATTCGCAAAACAAACTCTTCCGGAAATAGTTGTGAAATTTGCCCAGGAGGACAATAAATAGAGGCCACCATCAATCTAAATAACAATACATCACAGTGTATGGCTGCTTTCTTTCTTCATATTCTGACACCTAGAATTTCAAAGGCTGAATCCATTGTCAGCTTCTGGCCAAAGTCAACAATCTAAATAATGGTCCTAACGTTAGAAAGAGGAGAGTTAAACACAGGAACTTAGCTATTGTGGTTGAACAAAAGACAGATATGACCTAAAAAGACCAATCACTGGGAGCTAAGCAAAGCCCGTACATATTTCTTTGTGCACCTAATCGTCCAGCTCTATTTCTTTTGCCCTTCTCAAGGATTTTTCCAGAATCCCAACTATTTTCCCTAAGAATAATGCCTAGAACAGAATCTTGGCGTCTAAGGCAAAAATGCCAAATGATGCTTGCCCTCCAATAGTAAACGTGTAATACTAAACTAAATAATTGTCAATTTTCCATTTTTGTTTAGTGGAATCCTGGGGGGTGGGTGGGGGTGGGAAGGGGGCAATTTGGGCTCAGGCGAATGACAGCCGTGTCTCAGCACTGTGACACAAGCCTCCCTCCCTTTGTACGTGTGTTGCAACATCATATCCACGCTGAGCTTGTGGTGCGATGCCACAACGCTGCTTTTGTCATTCCGACAGAAGAAGCAAGAGCCTGCGGAGACCACTGTCTCTAATGGTATGACGTCACCGTTTCAGGCAGGCTGCCCTCTGCTACCCAATGGCAGCAACCAGCAATTGCAGAGCAATTCCTCATTGAAGTACAAGAGTGTGTCATCCTCCTATCCTGACGTTGCTACTTTTAAAAGGCTTGGGGTTTTTTAATGGTCTCTAAAGTATCTCTTTGCTCCGCTGATCTTTAATTGTTCAAAAAAAGGCATGCGTGGGACGGCCAAGAGCTCCACCACCTATAGAAATGTCCATAATATGTATGAACATAAGCATTCCTAGTCACTGAACAGGATGGTGTCAACAGCACATGTAACGAGTACCTGAGCAAAATGAAATTAGATTGAGTTAGACTAGAGCAAGCTATATGAGCCCCATGTTGCAGATGGGAGGCATAAGAAAGGCATTATGGATAAAGCTGCTCGCAAATCATCAATCTGCCATTTAGGTTTAATGTAATGCTCAGGCATCGCGGGCGAGAGGGAAATAGAGATTTATAGTGTAGGTGTGGCAAACTGCAAAGGGCCAGTCCTGCCATTAGGCAGAGCGAGGGACTGCCTCAGTCAGGTCATACTAAGTGCTCTGAAAAAGCAATAAGCCCAACGTGGTAAATGTGTTCACGTTATTATTATTTTACTGCCAGACATAAGTTTCTGCAAGGTTTTGTGCCTCAGCTCAGGGGCTGTAGAGGAACGCAGAGCTAAAGTTAAGGAAGGAATGTGAGAACCGTTAGCAGAACTGTGAAGAGATAATCAGGGAGAATGTAAAGAACAAAATAGTCGAAGGAAAGGGAGGAGCAGGAGAAGGAGACTCAAAATAACCCTGACTTGATTCTGTATGGTAAAAGAGGGGGAGAGGAATACTCTGCAGGTTGTCACAATTCTGTTGTTATATCCTACAACAATAAAGTACAGTAGTGTTCCAGTGGATCTTGAGGTGTCCGTTTCCTGACTGGGCCTACCTTGAAGGGCTGGCAGATGCTATAAAAAAAAACAAAAAACGAAACCCAGTTGCTTCCTGTTGGAATCTGATGGAGCTTGACTTGCAAGATTGGAGCATTTGTTGTTCTACCTCCATTAGCAGCAAGCGGTTTAGAACAGAAATAAAAAGGCAGATCTGTGCCTTCCTCTCTCCAAGAAATTTGTAAGGGGAAAAGTTTGATTCCTGTCTCAAACTTCACTGAGGGCAAATAAAATGGAAGGGACATATAGGAAGCTAACAGCTGAGCCCATGAAGCCCCAAACCTGAGGGAACTTTTGCTTTTAGAAAATGAAGGAGAGAAAATGAAGGAGAGACAGAAGGAATGAAGAATTGAATAACCTAATACATTATTTTACATCTCTAGACACTGTTATTTCATCCACTCAATAAAACTCTCCATAAGGCCTGTAGCGCACAAATTAAACAATTTATTTAAGTATCTCAGTTCAGAAGAATGATCCTCCAAGTTTTCTTTTTTTATTCCCCTCTGAAACTTGTTCGTTGGGCAGTTTTCCCATCCTGATATCCTGTATTCCCCTCACGATCGAGATTTTCAGTTTCACCATTATGTTGAAGACATTTAGACCTATCACTGTTTAGTGGTCCTTGATGACAATGTGTGATTTATTGCACTAGAATGTTTTATTAGCATTTTGTCTTGGATATCCAGATGTGTTGAGACTACAACTCCCAGAGTTCCCAGCTAGTATGCTAGCTGAGAATTATGAAGGATGTCTGAGCGGTGGAGAGCTGGATTTGGTCCATAGTTAAATCATTGATCCCATTGCCCTCCACTGTAATATTTCAAACCCAAAGTTTACTTCTCCTCTGCCTTGTGCTTCCTGGAAAACCTAAAGGAATCAAAACACTGAAATAACCAGACACAAAAAAGAAGCATTCTGTATTTTCTTATATCTAAATTGCACTACAGGTAGTTCCCAGTTTAAGAACAAGTTCTGTTCCCAAGGTCTGTCCTTAAGTTGAATTTGTATGTAAGCCGGAACAGTATTACTGTATCAATACTGTATAAGTAGTATTGTGTATTTAACACAAATCACTGTGTATTTAACTTGAATTTTGCTACAATAGGCTCCGTTCTTACTATGGGTCATCTGTAACCCAGGTGTTCTTAACCCAGGGACTCCCTGTATAGTGGCTATCATACAGTAGAGCTAATTTCATGAAAAGACTAACAGTGCCTTCTTCTGCATCTTTCTTTAGAGGTAATTTTCACTGTGATCAATTGGACTTTTTTAACATTGCAGCCTATATATACTAGGGGTGCATTGATCGGGTGGAATTGAGTTGATCTGATTCAGAAAATCAATTCACTTCAGAAAAAAGTCTTTCTGGGCACCCACAAAAGGTCACTGAACTGTCAGATTGATTTAGTAACAACCATTCAATGCAATGAGTTGATCTAAATTGACAATCTAAATTGGCAAATCAATTCAGAGATTCAATAGCTTTGAATCAAACCTCTGAACTGAATTTTCACACAGCCCTATTATATGTACACTTACCAGGAACTAAATTTCATTGAACTCCAAGGAGTTACTTCTGAGTAAATATAGAGGATTTTGCAGTTAGTTGTTTCCCCACCTAGTTGTTCCTTTAGTTCAGCCCTTCCAAATCTGGTGTCTTACAAACATTTTAGATTATCAAAATTACCTAGGGAGCACGGCTACTACATAGTGTGGGAATTATAATCCAATACATCCGAAGGGCACCAGACTGAGAAACACTGGCTTAGCAATAGAGCTGCGACACTGTATGGCAATCAATGGGAAATGATGTTAAAGTGGAGATTCTGTACTCTTGTCAGCCCTTTGAGGTAGGCTAGACCAGGAAACCAATCCACACCTTTGACTGGAATTCTATTTTATTGATTCAGTCTATAGCAGTGTTTTTCCAACTTGGCAACTTTAAGATGGGTGGACTTGCTGGCTGGGGAATTCTGGGAGTTGAAGTCCACCCATCTTAAAGTTGCCAAGTTGGAAAAACACTGGTCTATAGTAACCGAATCTTGAAAGCCAGACCATGTTTTCTCTTCCCTCCATCTCTCCCTCTTATACCTGACGGAGTTAGGGCAGAACCAGTTTGAGTTTCTCCCTAATATTTTTTTTCCTGGACTGAAAGCATGTTTTTGTAACTATCTCTGCATAGTTTCTCCAAGGTCCTCTCTGGGCTCTTTACAACCCTTAATGAAGTCCTGTAACAATTCATTCAGCCATAGCAGTCTTTCCCAAGCTGGATACTCTCCTCCTACAAAGATGAGAGAAACAAACTAAACTGCTTGGCGTGATGCTAAGTATCAGCTTTCCAGAGACTAACCCCTCCTTATTTTGGAACAGGGTACTACACAGAAGTTTCTCCTATAAAACTGAGCTAATTAGTTTTTCACTGCAGACAGAAAAGAAGCCATATACATACAGAAGATCTATCTGGTGCATTACACAGAAACCAAAGCCGGTATATCTATCTGTGTTCCAGAATTTAAATTCTAGGACTTTTCCTCCTGCTCAATACAAATTGGACCATCCTGTTTACAATTTTAAGGTTAGGATGCATCTGCTCAGAGTTGACATAATGGTTCTGTCTTGCCAGAGAAGTGCTGGTCCCTGCTTCTCCAGCTTCAATCCTTCCATCTGTCAAATCTGAGCTATAAAACTCAGGATGACCACTAGAGGGCAGAAAAGAGTTTTCCAGTTATGCAGTGAACTTCCACGGTTGAGGGTGGACCATAACCTGGGTCTTCTCAATTCTAAACCGAGACCTTAATGCCATGCTGGTTTTTCATGGTATTGTGACTCCCTAAAATGATGAATGAATTAGTCTGATTCCCTTATGAATAAAATTAATGCTTTCATGGGGGTTGTTGTTCAGTTGTTAAGTTGTGTCCGACTCTTCATGACCCCATGAACCATATCGCACCAGGCCTTCCTGTCCTTCACTGCCTCCCTGAGTTTGCTCAGTTTCATGCTAATTGCTTCAGTGATGCTATCTAACCATCTCATCCTCTGCCATCCCCTTCTTCTTTTGCCTTCAATCTTTCTTCATGGGGGTAGGGATAGGTAAACCACTTATTGTACTAAAAGAAATCTAACAACTTCCAGAGGAAGAAATGGCAGACTGATGACAGCTCTGCGAAAAGTGGAGCTGATGACCCCAAAGAATAAAGAGCCAGTGAGTAGACTGGCTCTTCGAACCTCTCTGGAGAAAGAGAGGATGGGAGATCACCCACAAGTGCTGCAGATAGTTGCTCCTCATGAGGAGACTAAAACAGCAGTCTCCAGCGGATTTTGAGCACTGGAAGATGAGGGAATAGTCATCTTGCTCAAACTACAGTTGGCGCCTTTATAAAAGGACACTGGGTTCGCATACTTCCTTTACTAATCACATTCAGACATTGCTTATTAACTACTTTTCAGCTATTAAAAACCCTTGGATCCACAAGTCTGAAAACACTGGGTGAGTCTACCTTCTATCCTTAATGAAAAAAAAAAATTAACTACAAGCTTAAGAACTTAAAAAAAGGAAATAAACAGCAAAAAGCTAATTAAGACTTTGACTTTAGAAAGTTCTTAACAGATTAAGGGTCCAACTAAATTTGAAATAAGATTTTGGAATTAATTATAAAGAATCCTTCCTGTGGGAAAGTTAACTTGTTTTGAATTTTTTTCTAAGACATAAAAGAGATAAACAATTTTAAAAATTGGACACTAGAGGGAACTGAAGATTTTAATTAAAGGAGACTACATAAACCTGATTAACAGCTACAGAATGACCCAAAATATTATAACATTGGAAATACTGAAGGATACTTTTGAAAAATGGAATTAAAAGTTAATATCAACGTCAATAGCAATGTTGGCTTCTATGGATAGACTGTGTCCAAAAGATGTTTGGGGAGAAATGGCAGAAGAAGAAGAAGTTTTATCTGACAAGACAGAGATGGCATCGAAAGTGGATCTACAAATGACCCGCTAAAAGAACGACATGGAAAAAGATGTTTCATTGGACATACAAAAGAGATTGGTTGATGCTTTAAAAATCAAAAGGGAATTACAAGTAATAAACCAAGAGAATGACCTGGATAATTATTTTATATTGGACTTTCAAAAGAGGTTTGTTAAAGCTTGGATGAATCTTGTGAGAAGAGGTAAAAAAGAAATGAAAAGAAATCAAGTTCTATAACATTACTTGAATGAACTAAAGATTAAGTTGCTAGAAGTAAAAGGAAGGAATGTAAAGTTGGCTATTTGATCAAGGTTATAATAGATATGTGGTTATTTCTGGCAACCCTTAATGGATTTTTGGTGACACCAGGACCAAAATGACGATGATTTATGGATTTGTTTATAGATAAGAGATGGGACATGGGATGAAGAGATCATTGGTTGTAAATTAAGGGGAGGTGAAAAGTTACTAAAATTGTTTATACTTGTTGTAATGAAGGTTGGAAGTCACTTCTTTATATATCTCTTTTCTTTTTCCTTACTATATTCTTACTTTTCTTTCTTTTCTTTCTATTCTCCACTTCTTTTCTTTTCCTTTGCATTAAGTGAATCACACGGTCATTAAGCAAATCCAGCTTCCTCCATTGACTTTGCTTGCTGAAAGCCCTTTGGGAAGGTCACAAATGGCAATCACATGACCCTTGGATGCTGCAACCATCATAAATACATGCAGTTGCCAAGCATCTGAATTTTGATCATATGACCATGGGGATTCTGTGATGGTTGTAAGTGCAAGAACTAGTCATAAGTAACTTTTTCAGTGCCATCATAACTTCAATTGGTCATTAAATGAATGGTCATGAGTTGAGGACTACCTGTATAGAAAAAAGGGAGAAGATCTAATAAGATTCATGAACATTAAAACATTAAATCAAGTCAAGCTTGAATCACAGAAGCATATCGTCAGCCTTATCTAAAATGTGTTTTTGCCATGTTTAAAGATCTTGGATGGGTCAATCAAAAGGACAGCCTTAATATTTTTTCCCACTATCAAGTGTATTGCCAACAATTCTTGCATTCTTCTGAACACTATATTAATGGTAGTGTGGCTCCAGCAATGCTAATATGATACTCTCTTCCTCTATATAATTAATATAGGCAGGATCTTTCTTGTGAATAGTGGAATAATCTTTTAAAAATCTCAGTCCTGAAGAAAGGGACACATATCCTTCAAAATTAATAAACACATGGATAGTAGTTAAACGTTCCAAAAATGGTAAGTAATTTCTGAGTGGGAAGAGGACAATCTTTATAGAAAAAAAGGTTTAAAAATATACTGGCAGGTAGAGGCATGCTTAGTCTCCTAAATCCAAATTATGTATAATAAAAACTTTTTAAAAGGCTATAAAATGGATGACAGATATGAGAGAGATAAATTATGTTGCAAATGAGTAAATATATATGAGACACACTACAGCCTTGCAAGTTTCATTCTCAACCGGTTAACCTCCAGCTACTTTTTTTACTAAAAAATCATACTCTCACTTAGGTTGAGTTTAACTGTGGGTACCTACAAGGATACACTTGTGCTTGCCTTCTCCAGGAATATTTTATTGATTACCAATCTAGCCTACAACCCTAGGATTTCCAGGTGGCCTTCCAACCAATGCTAAGCAGTCCTACCATGCTTAATTTTTCAAGATCAACCAAAATCAACAAGGTGCTGCTATCTGCTGAGGTTATTCTGGCCATGTCAGCCTTACCAGGTAGACCAGACAGAAAACATGACCAGCTAAGCTAATTCTACTTTATTGTAAGGCTACATTAACAGAATCTTGCAAGTCTGAAAGTACAATTTACCTGCCATCTCCTTTACAGCCCGAAAAACTAGGGAGGGTCCCTTCTGAGCCTCTTGTCCCGCCCACTATCCAGCTGCGGGCTATGCTGCCTCTTATCTGACCATTCCCTAGGCAGCATCTCTTCACTCTGTCTCCCAAGGTCTTTCCCACATACCATTACAGGCCATACCTTCCATTAACCCTTACTATTGGCTCTGTTGATTTGGGCTGGTGAGAACTGAGTCCAAGCATGTGTAGAAGACATTAGTTTGGGGAAGAAGTCTAACAACTTGATCACAATTGGCAATTTATCTCATCCTTGAGGTCAGCAGTGATTGAACTACAGCTCTCATCATCCCTGACAATTACCCACATAGCTGGGAACAATTGGAATTATAGTTCAACACCACCGTTAATTTGAGACAGACATGGGCAATGGTGAAGTTTTTCTATCAAGCAAATGGTCATTTCCAGAGATAGTGTGGGAAGGATTCATGCAACAAATGAGGCCACCTCACAGGACGTGATTCTCTTGCAGGAACTTCACTTTCAAAGGAAATTTGCATTTCATGAATGAATGCCAATCATTTTAGGTATTCATTCCATTATTTCTGAAAAGCACTTTAGCTATTACTGTAATGACATTCTGCAAAAATTTTCAAGCACTTTGGTAGCTGATAAGCAGTGTTTCACCAGTACAGTACTGAAAAAATTCTGATTTTGCTGCCATATATGGGTAAGAGAAATGCAAGGTAACTAGGAGAGGTGAATAGAAGCAGAGAACAAGCAAGTGTATATGGAGAGTCTGAAATGGTCCAAAATGTAAAATGATGCCTTTTCATTGCCAAGTGAACTTCGAGGAACACATAGAGTTAAGGTTATAGTTTAAAAGCACTTTCCAGCCACACCTGGCTGCAGAACTAAGATGCAAGTTTAAAAACAAATTTATTTTAAATAGCATCAATAGCTTTTTAACTTGCTTCTTCTCTTGATCATAATTTAACTTGTTCGTTTTATCCTTCTTGTCTTTCTTTGTCTTTTGATTATATATGCTGTAACCTCTTGTGGGAACCTTTTTTTAGCCAAAGAATTGGATAAAATTGCTTCAGACAACTAATGATCTGGAGCTAATGATAAACAGTGAGGCAGCCAGGTTGGCCAAGCACACCAGATTATATAGGTCTTAAGACAAAATAGCATAACTGATGTGCTTCAAATGATTTCTCCAAACCAAAAGACTATAAAAAGTTGTTGAACTTAAAGGTTAAAAAAGTGTAAACTGATTCACACTGATTTTTTTTAATCAAACATCATGAGTTTACTGATATCAGTTGTACTGACAATGATTAACCAGAAAATTGATGTAGGGCCAGCTACAAAACTTTGCATGACCATTAGATGGAAGGAAAATCTTAGAGTTTCTTTCTCTCTTTGGAGCCATCTAATGGCTGTCTGGATTTTTTGCAGCCCACATGTGGCATGTATAACTGCAATTAAATTGTCATCCCAGTGGCCCTGTTCTCACAGTTTGCTTAACTGGATTAGCATTGTGGATAAAATGTTTGGACAAACCAAAAAGGAGTTAATTGACACAGTGAACTAATACCCAGTTGGTTAAATTTATCTCAAACTAGACACTCATCATATACAGGGCAAAAATAAATCCACCGAGTTAATCAGCTCCTGAAACATCTAAACTAGTCAACTGATCCATTTTCCATATCCAGCCCTCCCTTCTCTTCTGGAGAGATTGATAGGTTGTACCATCAAGTTGTTTTTGGCTCCTAGCAAACATATAGATAGATTTTCTCTATGATGATCCATCCCTAACCTTTTCTTTCAAGCCTCCCAATGATGCACCCATTTCCACTCTGAGTCCATCCACCTTACTTCTGGTTGTCCTCTTCTTCTCTTTCATTCCACTTTTCCCAGCTTTAGAGCTTTTTTCAGAGAGCTGGATCTTCACCTAATGAAGTAGGATAATTTAAGCCTGGTTGTTTGTGCCTTGAGTGGGTTTGTGCCCAGAGTGGCAACTCTGGGTTGATTTGTTTGATGATCCAGTAGTTTGTTTTCTTCGCTGCTCACGGTATTCTCAGGAGTCTTCTTCAACAGCAAAGTTGAAAAGTGTCAATACTCTTCCTGTCCGGCTTCTTCAAAGTCCAACTTTCGCTTCCACAGAGTGTCACAGGGAATGCCGTGGCTTGCACGATTCTGATCTTTGTAAGTATAGACACATCATGGCATTTGAATATCTTTTCCACGGCCTTCATGGCTGCTCTACCAAGTGCTAATCTGCAGCTTATTTCTTGACTGCTTGTTCCTTTACTGTTGATGGTTGATCCTAAAAGGCAGAAGCTATCCACCACTTCAGTATCTTCATTGTCAATTCTAATCTATTGGCAGTAGTTTGGCCTTCTTTATATTTAATTTTAGTCCCACTTTTTTTCACTGTGCTCTTTGACTTGCAGATCCTTTGCATTTCCGGCTATCGGAAATCTCCCCCTTTTACAGAATTATTGCTAACATCTGACACTATATACCTCCCAAGCTACATCTTCTGCTGTCTGTCTGGTCAATACGGAGAAGGTAAGTGATTCATGAATCTTGCCAGTTCCTTCCTAATGCAGGGGCTCATGGGATAGATACTAGGTACTTCCCAGAAAAAAGGGTGTGCAGCAGTTTATTTTCCCAAAATTATGGTTTTTGATCCAGTTTGTGTGCTGCCTAAATCGTGGCTAAGAGTTAACTGGGTTAGGTGCTGATCAGGTTAAGTATGTGATGGGAAGAAACCCAGTATAGCAATATGTAACTAGGGATTATTGAATGAGGAACTAAAAATAAAATGGCCATGATGTAATGCTTTTATGATGTGAGCATCTTGTGGTATCAATTCCATAGTTCTTTCAAAGCTGCCCAAGCTGGTAGACATAATTTTTTTTCAATGTATTTATTTGACTTATGCAATTTGTTCACTGCCTCATTCCAAGTTCACTCTAGGCAATTTACAAATTGATTGATTATGTGCCATCAAGTTGTTTTTGACTCCTAGTGACAACATAGATAGATTTTCTCCATGACTATCTATCCCTAACCTGGTCTTTCAGGTCTTCCAACATTGCACCCATTCCCACTGTAACTGAGTCCATCCACCTTGCTGCTGATCGTGCTCTTCTCCTTCCTTCCCAGCATTACAGCCTTCTCTAGAGAGCTAGACCTTCACACATGGTATTCTCAGAAGATTTCTCCAACAATTTCAAAAACGTCAATACTCTTTCCATTCTGGTTCTTCAGAGTCCAACTTTCATTTCCATAGAATGTCACAGGGAAAATGATTGCCTGCATGATTCAAATCTCTGTAGGACAGACATATCACAGCTTCTGAATATCTTTTCCAGGGCTTTCATGGCTACTGTACCAAGTGCTAGTCTGGTTATGACAGCAGTACATTTTTTAACTGCTTGTTCCTTTATTGATGATGGTTGATCCTAAAAGTCAGAAGCTATCTACTACTTTGATATCTTCCTTGTCAGTCCTAGGGCTGATTGTTGTGCCTTTTGTCGCTAGTTTGGTCATCTTTATATTTAAATATAGTCCTATTTTTTCACTGTGCTCTTTGACTTTTAGTACTGGAGTTTGCAGATCCTTTGCATTTTTGGTAATCAGAGTAGTGCCATCAGCATAGCATAGGTTATTGATGTTTCTTCCTCCAGTTTTAACACTTTGTTCATCTTCTTCCAATCCAGCTTCCCTTAATACATATTCAGCATATAGGCTGAATAAATAAGGGGAGAATATACCGACTTGTCTCACTCCTTTGCTGACCTGGAGCCAGTCTGTTTTTGCCATGTTCCATTCATACTGTGGCTTCCTGAGCTTTATATTGGTTTCACATGAAGACAGTGAGATGTTCTGGGATTCCCATCTTTCTAAGCATATTCTATAGCTCGAAATGATCGACACAAGGGCCTTTTTATAATCAATGAAGCACGTATTGACTTCCTTTTGGTATTCTTTGGCTTTCTCAATTATCCAGCATGCATCAGCAATAATAGCTCGTGTTCCTTGACCTTTGCTAAAGCCAGCTTGAACATCTGGCATCTCCTTTTCCATGGAGGGCTCTAATCTGCCTCGGATGATTCAATGCATTATTTTGCTAGGATGTGAAATGATTTTTTAGACTTAATAGCATATATCACAGTATGCCTACATACTAAAAGGTGCTTTTTTTTATGTGTCCTGAATCTCCTCTCACCTTTCAGTTACATTGGCTGACCCAAGAACTGTGGAATTTGCTGCTACATTTGATGTTGTGATAGTGCCCGGCCTGAACAGCGTTCAGTGATATTTAGGCAGATTTGTGGACCATCACTAATCATGTTATCTATGCTATTAACTGTGGGGAATAGAAATAGTGATCATTTTATGTCCTGACTGCAGGCTTCTTAGAAACATCTGTTGATCCCTGTAAGAAACAAAATGCTGGACGAGATAATCCTTTGGGCTGATCCAGTAAAGCTCTTCTGTTCTAATAGCGATGAAAGGTCACCTCACAGTGGAATGGTTTAGTTTCAAGAAGAAGGGGCAACTTATTTATTGATGTGAGCCGCAGAAAATATTGTAATCCTGTTGCTAACCATATAGTAGTTTGCGTTCTTGAGGGATAAAAAAGCATGCCTTTGTAAATATGTGTTAAACCTGAGAATCTATAGTCATCTCTGGCAATATTAAGAAAAATCCTTGAAGTATATCACTCCAGAACTGCTTTCCTTCCTTTCTTGCAATACTGTAGACGTGGATCAGGGATTGTTTCCTGCATGGCGACTATCTCTGGGTAGTTGCCCCCCCCCCCCCATCCAGACTCAGTTCCCAGAAGGTTTTGTCAAGAGAGCCTCGTTTTAATGGCTGATGGCAACGCAATTGATTTCATGGGACAAGAACGGGGATCAGAAGGTCGTTTCATGCACAATATGGCTTCAAAGAATCAGGAATTAAATGGCAAGCGCGGATCACCTCCTTTTGCCATTTCTTTTATTGTAAAGCAATTATCTTTTCTTTTGTTTGCGTTGAGGCGACCAGACTCAAAAGTCTCGTCTGGGAAACTGTTAATAGAATTTATGCTAATTTGATGTTTCCAGCGATTACCAGAGGGAGTGACTGGCTCCTATTTTGCAGGCAGTAAAACAAAATTAAACAAAAAAGCCTGAATCTTCCTAGGGACTTAAAGGACCGGTTGTCAGCTTCAGCTGATGGTCATGACCAATTTAATATCTGCATTTGAATCTGATTCTGGATGTATGCCAACAAAAAAGGTAAATCTGATCTGCATGGTGGTGCATGTTACCTCCAGTGCTGGTACCATCAACTTCAGCTCTCTTCATCTTTCTACTTCGAACCTACTCTGATTCTACTGAGGCAGAATTAGAAGTCTCTTCAGATTCATTCTTCCATAGGCTCTGTCTGTTTCTACATCATTACATATTTCCCTGCTATCAGCTGCATCAAGTGAAGTGTGAAAAAGTGTGTTATGATCTCATTTACTTGCCCTGTGTGTGTGTGTATGAAGCAAGGTCTCTTCAGTTACTATACCTTACTAGGATCAACAGAGGGAAGATCTATAGCTGCCTAATTGTATCTTCATAACAGTGAATGAAACAGCAGTATTCTTTATTGATTTGCAACTGGTGAATTGTGTGTGTGTGTGTGTGTGTGTGTGTGTGTGTGTTTATAGGAAAAGGCATGGGTGAAGACTACAGACAAATTATGTTCCCTCTTCAGAAAGATAAAAGAAAACCCATGTTCCCTCCTCTGGATTCTCCAGAAGTACCAGATTACAAATCCCATCATTAAGGAGCAGCATGCCCAATATGATATGAATAGTAATTGGGGATTATGCAAGTTGTAGTCCAGCAAATGTAGAAGGCACCAGTTTAAGGAAGGCTATTCTAAACAAATGGTAGACAAATCCATCTTGGAAAAAAAGATGGTAGATATTTAATGGTCAACTGGAGGGGAACCTATGGAGCCAGAATATGGAGTTGGGATAAAAGAAGGCTATTAAAGGTTATGGAAATGAGTGGGGGGAGTGATAGGCACAGTAGGAGCTGTTTTCCAGCATAGCAGTAGATTTTTAAAAAACTTTATTCTTTAGACGATTACAAAAAAATAAACAGAATACTAGAATATACAACAATAACAAAATTAAAACTAAGCAAGTCAAGAAAGAAACAAGAAAAAAAAAGTCCCCCCAACCCCTTAAAGGCACTAAGAAATGTAACAAATAGCATAGCGGTCAGTTGAAGACGTGCTTGATTTTGCCCATAGCTGTATGTATATCCAAGCTCTTCTCCAGGTTGGAAGCAGAAGTGGGCTATGTCAGTAAATTCAAGCTTGCCTTCATTATCAGGCAGGTTTAGCTTCCAAATGAAAATATTTCAGTGGCATTTTAGTTTAAAGGCCTCAAAGGGAGATGAATATCGTATTTTTTAAAAATGTCAAAGAACATTGCAGATCTCTGGGTATTAATAAGATCTATGTACTCATTCCACGAATCAGGATGCATTTTTATATAGGCCTACAGGAAAAAGGAACCGGAAAACTGCAAATGAACCTGGTCCACTTTAAAATCAATATGCACAGCTTTCCCAGCATGAACCACATCACCCAGTGTGCCCAGCCACTGCTGTATATATTGACCAACCCCCGCCCTTAAAAAAAAAAAAGATAAAATAAGGTGAGCTGATGCTCAGCAAATTGTATTTGATATCACAGCTACGCATACAGGAGACTTCTTTTAAATTCTTATTTCTGAGCATGACAACCTGTCCCCCAGATCTGTCCCAGAGGGTCCCTTCGCCCTCTGGAGCAAAACAGGGAAGCTGCAGGTAGTGGAAGAACCCATTCCTCTTGTCGTTTCCTTTGCACTGAGGAAAACCCTCAGATACACTGGTATTATCAAAGTAATAATAATATAGAATGACAGTAATCAATTGGATAGAACTATATGATGAAACCATCAAAAAGCCTGCTAAGGATCTCTATGAAAATTATGTAAGAAAAGTTCCAGCATTTTTTATTCCCTACAGTGTCTAATCACGTGGCTTTGGGAAACTCATGAGTGTAATTTCCTTGAGCTCATACTCCCCAACAAGGGATATTCAAAAGCAGGCTGCTCCTGCTTCAGAATCTGAGAAAAATATGAGTAATGGATGCTGGTAGCTCCCTCCCCCCACCCACCCCCTTTGTATTTATAGTACTGATTGAGGTGAGTGGAATTTAAGCAGTTTAGCTCTGTGTAGGATACCAGTTCCTCATGACTGAGGCTTAAGGCAGAAGTCACCAAAGTGTCATGTCTACGCTGTAATAAGAATGGATTGTGGCCCTCTTGGACATAAACAAGAGGATGCATTGAATTAAAACTATTCTTTGTAAAGCCAGTCCAGCTTTCTAATCAAGAGCCAGAGAACTACAGCAGGGTTCAATGAGGGAAAGGCCCTTGTGCCCTTGGGAGGCCTTTTCCATACCTTGGTTATGAACTGTAGTTGCTGGGAGAATAGTTTTGTTCTTTAATTCAAGAAACGGGGCTAGCGATATGGGACAAACGGTAGCATCTGGTTGCTACTGCTACTAAGTGGCACCCAATAAATATCTTGATTGTGTTTCTGTGAGATCTTGTAAGCTGCTACTGAAAATTTGAATAGAAAGTTGGCAGACAAATATTTTAAATATACTCACAATTGATGCAGCGCGAGACAAGTCATCCTTGACGAAGTAGTTAGAGCAGAAGTGGTTGGCTGGTTGACTGTCCAGCTTTTCAAGTCCTTGCTGTCATCCAGTGCATCACACCTGCATGGTGTTGAGCCCATCTAACACCATTCCTAACATTTGATAACAAGATTGTGGTGTTTTAGCTCCACTAACTGCTACTCAGCAGCATAGCTGAGAACTTAGTATTGGCTGTTCAACCTACTGATGACTTCTTCTGTACAAAGGGCCTTCACTTCATTGTACAAATGAAGTATTTTATATTTGAAACCCAGGCAAAGAAGTGTGCAAGATATCGTTTCTAGAAGTAATAGTGCAGGAGCATGGATAGACACAACAGAATCCTACACCATATTGAAATAGTCAAGAAAGTATGTCAGTCTCTTTAAGGGAGTGGTGTCACTTCAAATGGGAGGAAATTTTAGTAATATACTAGCCTGTGGGAAAACAAAGGTCAGGGAGCCAGAATATAGTTTATTTAATAGGGATGCCAAGTGTCTAAAAGTAACTAAAGCTGAGTAATTATTCACCAGCAACAATGTACAGAAACAAAATGTAGGGCAGGTAAAAAGTAAAAGAGATTCAAGAATATATGGATGAAGGTTGCCAGCAGCGTGGAAATGTTCTTCGTTCAGTCCATGCCAGCTTGCTTTTAGTTTGGCTCTTTCTTGCAAGTCTGCTTTCTTTCCATCTTGTTCCATCGGGTGACGCTGTAGCCTTTGGGATAAATCATGGAGCCTTTCCAGGAAGAGATGCTGGCACCATCTCTCTGCCAGGACTCTACCCTGGAGCATGTTTTGTTAAGAGTCTTCACTAGCTTGGCAATAAATGACCGATCCGAGGAGATAATTTTGCAATTTGTTTTTTTGTTTTTTTCTTTTTTAAGCACCACGAAGCTCAGGATGTAGAATCATCCCTGTGGTGTTAAACTAATGTAGGTACTCTGTGAAAGCAATTGGGAGTGGGGAGAGATATGAGAAATTTGTTTTCTTTTTTCAAAAGGATTTATCAACAGGGGAAGGCAGAGCTTCTGAGCCCAAGAGAAGGAAGATTTCACAATGAAGACAATAGACGTCTTCTTGCTGATCTGAAAACAATCCTTCTGATAGACGGTTCTGTGCCATTTTCTTTCTGAAGCCCAAGGAAGATTGCCCTTTTTAAAGGTGTCACTTCAAAATAAAATCAAGGTATAAAGCAGCTGTTCCTGCTACATTTGAAACCAAAATATCCCTTTGCAAATAATTTATATAGTAACAAGCCTTTCCCCATCACCCAATCTTTGTGCCAAGTATTTAGGCACTGCTGTAAGAGGTCCTCTTATGCAAAGTGAGAAAACCCTACAGTTTGAGGGTGGAAAGAGGAATACTATCTTAAGCCAACCGCATTTTAGCTTAGGCTGTTGTGGGAACCCAGGCTATATGATTAGTTTATGATTTGGGATGTACACCCAGAAATTTGGGTGGAGTAAACCATCGTTGAAAATAACTAGGGGTACACATGTTTGTGGATTCAGTTCATAATAGAAGCCGTCTTCTATTCAAGCGGCTAAAAATCTTATGTCTACAAAAAGTGGCTAGTGGCTCAGGGAGTATACAGCAAATTATTATAATTTCTAATGCAGCAGTGGGAGCAAGTTTCCTTTTTATGCAATGGGAAACTGTTTGAGTGCTAGAGGTAAAGGATTTGAATTCCTTTAAATAATATGGAGCATGAATCAATGATATACTATTCTACAGTAGTGCTATAACTGAATATATAGGAAGGCTTTTGTGCAGGGCCATTCATTTCAGTGGGTATGTATCAGAAACAGTGTAGAATAATGGTTAGAATATCAGATTAGATTTAGGGAGACTCGGGTTCAGATCCACACAACCATAAAAGTCATCTGGTAATTAAGGCCAGTCTCTGTTTCCAGGTCTAATCCTATCTCACAAAGAGGGATGTGTTTTTCTGATGTCCAGTCAGGGAGGCAAAAATAAGCCAGAAGCACTCGTCAAACCCATTCATTTTAGAAATCAGATTTTTTTCCCCTATTGATTTGAACCTATACCATATATGGGAGTTGTTCAGCAACATCTGCATATTCCATACAGTTATCAAACTTTCTCTTTTCTTTTTCTCCCAGTCTGACTTTAAGGTGCAAAAGTGGGCATGAAAAATCTCTATGAGTACAGCATTTTTAGAGATGGATATGTGAACATGTGACCTTAAAATCTGCCCTTGGAGGGGAGCCCGCTTCCAGTTCAGTCACTGCTGACTAACTCTGGCCTAAAACAGTGCTCAGGGACCACTGTTTCACCAACCCCCCTTTGATGATTCTATGACAGAGTCACCCCAGCGTCCCGACATCCTATGGGGTAGGGAGAATAGGCTGAGTTACCCCAGTGCCCTGACATCCTTTGCAATGTTGTTCAAATACCAAATGTAAAACCAGGACCCCCCATTTCACAACCTGGGTCCTATTCTGTCTGCCGGAGAGCAGAGCTGACACCTATGCTAGCCTGGTCCCACTCCAAGGGAGAAGTTTTGCTTTCTGTAGGCCTTGGGATCCACTGTTTTACTCTCCATCTAAAGAATAGTTGTTGCATTTCAGCCTACAAGGACTTTCATTTTAGAGTTAGGGAAATGATTCTTCTCTGTAAGGTACTTTATAAATGGGAGATCATTATCTAGCTGATTAACATAGTTCTTAAGCCACATGCAAACAGTATCCATAATTTATTGAGATGTGGCATGATGAGGAGTATTAACTGAATACCAAATTCCTTCATAAGCATTTTATTTTTAATTTTTTTCCCATTCATTCTTTCTAAATATGCCAGTATTTTGAGTAGGCTACCTCCTCCAGGTTCTTGTGCATCCTTTTTATAAACTAGGCCCACAATGCTGGGATGGGATCATTGTTCCATATTATGGTCTCTATCTTCTATATACTATCCTTCCCCCCTCCCCCCATCCCAGATCAGGGTTTCTTCTTTCTTAATATTCAAGGAGGCAGCTGAAACACTCTTCCATAGAAATTTCAGAGAATAACTGTTATCTATGGAGCTATGGTTGTACTGTACAGTGATCTACAGAAGGGTGATGAATGCAATTATCCAGATGGATTATTTTGATTTCTGTTTATTTGTTATATGGTATTGTACTGTTCTATGAGCTGTGCAGAATCTAGGACTGAGGCACCATGCAAGTACCAGCAAACATACAATTAAACAGCAGACTTCAGACTAGCAGAACTGGCTCAGTTTTTCCATTCATCCCTAAGATCTTCCAACCAGTACCTGGTGGACAAGACATCTACATTAAAACCACTAAACTCTAGGATTTGTTCTGCAACAAATCCTGCAAACTGCAGACTGAATATAGTCCTTCCATTCCTGATTATCCCAAGCTTTCTTCATTTCAGCACTACAACTTAGGGAAAGGGATCTATGTTTTTTGGTTGCAAATGAGAAATCCTTGATCTACTGCAAATCATCCAGAGGTATTAGTAGACCCAACTCTATCTTTAGCCTATTCTTGGCAATAAAGCATCCACATCAAGAAAGATCCATTCTTAGTGAATACTGTTAGACTTTCTATCTGAATAAGGAAGTAAGTCATCAAGAGAAGCAACAGGCACCTTGCCAAGACACATCCAGAAATTCATCAACTGCTGACCAGCAGACCTAGGGCAATAAGGCAGGTATAATGACAATATGTACATATTAGTAATTTCCCTCCACTACCCTAAAGTAGAGCTTCCACGTACCTTTCAGATATTTGGGTTTGAACTTCCAGTTATTGCCAATAGCAGAAGTCCTTGGGAATTGAAGTCCATAACATCTGGGGTATATCAGATTGCCTACTGTTTGCTCTAAATTTTCTGAAGGCAGATTCTTTTGATGAATATTTTGATTTATCTCAAGATAATGGGCCATAAATCCCCATTGGCTAAGATATGTAGAACTGATGATGCTGTCATAAGGTTTAAATTGAAATGTTTTGTCTCTGCAGAATGACAAATAGTTGTAATATACCTAAAGCCATGAGATGACACAGTCCTGGTTTAGTTCAAACAGAAGGACTAGTGCTGGAATTCATTCTGTATTATTCTGAGATAATATTACCTAAATATCTTTAAAAAAATTTTTTTTTCATGTACATAACTGAAGGTATATTTGTGCTTCTTTCCAAGGTTTCCAATGAAAAACCTATAGTAGGTGTGCTCCAGAAGTTCCATCACCACAGTGTTTCTGCATATGTCCATCAGGCAGAAATTTAACAGATGATGCTGTTTCTTCATTTGGTGATGAAACAATAGGAAATGTACTTTATCTGTTGAATTTGTGCTGTCAGGAAGCAATTACAGTGGTACCTCGGGTCACGAACTTAATTCGTTCCACGACTCTGGTCGCGACCTAAATTGGTCGCGACCCGAATCAAATTTTCCCATAAGGTTCAATGTAAATATGGTTAATCCGTTCTGAACCATATGTATTTTTTTTTAAACCACAAAAATATGAAACAAAGTACAATACAGTACAGTACAAAGAGAGAGAAAACTAACCTTGCTCGAGGTGACTTCTGGCGTGGAAGACAGGAAGGTGGGTGGGGAGGCAGTTATTGTTTGGAGGGAGAGTCCCCCTCCCCACAGGAAGCCACGACCACGTGTCACGGGAGGGAAAATGGCCGCGGATCCTGTTCGTCACCCGATCCGGCATTCGCGAACGGAAGCAAAATTTTGCGAACGGTGCTGTTCGTGAACCGAATTGTTCATGAACAGAAGCGTTCGTGATCCGAGGTACCACTGTATGGGCATGGAAGCACTGCCAAAAAACAATTGGCCACCCAGCCAGAATGCTTCCACATGCTTATAGTTGATTAATTAAACTCAGGGTTTTGAAGTCAGTGCATGAACTAACTGGGGCTTTCTGAAAAATGGAAGAAATCATCCTTTAGAATAGGAGAGGAAGTCTGAACTGCCAAACTCATAGAAAATAGTGAAGTGTGACAGTTATCACTTTTAATGTATTGAAGTTCCAAAGTGCTCATTAGACATAGTATTTTGCCTCTCATGTGCCCTGAGAGCGATGATACGCTTTCTGTTTTTTATGATTTTTCTGTGTCTAGCATCTCGCTGCTTTCTCTCACTATCCTACTACACCATTCACTAATCTGTCCTTGGGGAGATGTATCTTCTGGCTTTTATCTGGGAATTTCCTGTCATTGGTGTTTATACCTCCCATCCCTTTGAGAACAATAGTAAAAAATATCTCTGTCTGAAGTACCCATCTGTTGTTTTTCCGAAATTTGCCTCTCTCCGTAATTAATTTTTCTGTTGTATACAAAATAGGTAAAATAGAATTAAGTTTGGCAGCACTGGCTGGGAATTATAGGTATCTAACACATTTGGAAGGCATTAGGTTAGGCAAGGCCATGTTAGAGGATCACAGCCTTCCATATTTAATGGTATTGCACCAAAAATATACTGACTGAGCTGCAATCTAGTTTTATGGTGACATAAAGTCACATCAGCCTTTCTACAGATCCAGCCCTATTGTTAGGCATGAGGTGGCAGCTTCAGGCAGTAGATGCTGGAAGCAGCAGTGAAGTATTGAATAACAAAACTGCATGTGCCTGTTGCCAACAAATGCCTTGGAAGTTACTGTCCCATTGTCTATGTTAAAATAAAATGCTTTTTTAAAAAACGAAAAAATTAATATCATCAGCATACTAGGTTTATTCAAATGGGTGTTCATCATGGAGATCACAGGTTTGAGTAATCTAGGCCTATGTGGAAATATTCATCAATTAAGCACCACAGAAAGTCTCATACAAGACTTCTACACGCGGCTGGAGAAATCAGAATGTGAGGCCACTGCCAGGAAACTTCAGGGGCATGATAATTATCAAGACCTGAGACTCCAGGGACCACTGAGTGTGGCTTGCTTGAGAAGAAGGTGATCTGGAAGCAGCGTGTGGATGAGCATGTCTCATTGCTATTTGTGATTTGTTCCCTAACTGCAGCACAGCAGGTATCAAACTAATATTTTCTGCCTGCAAGCCGCCACTGTAGTACTGTATAGGAAATAAGATGTTTGGGTCTTGTCCCCATGGTCTGTGGTCTGCAGCCCTTGGCTGTTTAGAAATGATGCCTCTTTGAATTAGTACTCTGTTCTTTTCCAGCACCTCCATATGATCCATTTGGAATCCCGCTCTTGTCAAAGACAGTGTGGGGAGAAGGTTGAGTGATAAGACTAGGGGACCTGCTGCATTTGCAGATGAAATCCTATTTGCCACATCGAATAGCAACCCTCCCCCAACAGATCCTTGCATTTGTTAGGTGGCTATTGCTCTGAAAATTGCACAATCAGAACTTTTAAGCTCAGAGTTGCTTTCTGTGATTAATCGGTTGGGTTCAGTAGAGCCAAATCAGTAGACCAGCTGATTTCCTGGTTCAGTTTTTTGTTGTTTCCTTGTTTTAAAATGTTTCTTTTTTTAAAATAATATTTTTATTAGAGTTTTGCACAGTTAAAAGCTAATACAGAATTAGAAAAGATATACAAACAAAGAAGAAGAAGAAAGAGAACAAGAGAAAGAAAAAGGAAAAGAAAGACATATAAAAAGTGACTCCCCACTCCAAACAAGTATAAGCATTTAGGGTAACTTAACATCTTCTCTAATATTATAGGAAAAAAGAACTCTTCTTCCCATTTCTCATCACTAAACAATAACCAGGTTATAGAACGATTCATCGATCAGTCTTACTCAGCAAAAGCATTAAGAGTACCAGTAGTAATAACCTATATGTTTTAAGCTTAGACAAATAAATCTATTTTGCATTTTGACTTAAAACTTTCTCTAATAAGTAAGACATAAAAGATTTATCCCTATAGGTATAAAGAATATCAATAATAGTAACATATATATTTTAAACTAGAGCCAACAGGTCCTTTTTACATTCTAACCCAAAACTTTCTCTAACAAGGAGGAGGTAAAAGATTTATCCCCATATGAAAAAATATTTACATCATCTTGCAATCCCGGTCAAAAAAAAAAATTCCAATAATAACAACCCAAAATCAAAATTTATACAATTTAACCCTGGTCAATAAAGTCCACTTTGAACTCCTTTTTCTTCTTTTTTAAGAGACTTAATCTTCAGTCACTTCTTCAAATAAAGTCCCACATAGAGATTTTTTTATCATTTCCTCCCTGTCTGTTTTCAGTAGCAACTTCAGAGATTTAGTGCTTCCCTTCTGTGGATCCAAAATAAGATAACTTTCCAAGTCATACTTCTGATTTATAATGAATATCCCCTTTAATTCTTAAAACATCAGCCAGCATAGTTTGTATATCCATTACAACTTCTTTCTCCATGTCACTCTTGTAGTCAAACATTTTAAAGTCCATTTTCAAACCCACATCTTTTTCCATATCTTCCATATCTCTTTTATAGTCTAGCAATTCTTTAAAGTCCATTTTAAAATCCCTATTCAAATCATCCTCAGCTTCTGTTTTATCCAGTAGAATCTTTTTTTCTTCTATAACCTTTGTTAGATCCAATTTTAAAAATAAGTCTTGAACACATTGTTCCGAAACAGATTTAAATTTTTCTATAGTAAAACAATATCCCTCCATTATGTTAGGAAGTATTTTTGTCTTTAATTGCTCTCTGGTTCTGTCTAGTTAACCTTCAAAGCCCAGCCTTATCTTTTGTTTATTTTCAGAGCCAAAACATTCTCGCAGTACATTTTCTTACAGTTAATTCGAAAATCATCTGTTGTATTTTTTTTAAATTTAAAACACTCCATAAACAAATTATTATTTCAAATCCATCTGGCCCCTTAACTGTCCACAGTCAACAGTCTTAACTCCCTTTTGCTGTTTTCCAAAAGTTAAAATTTTTATTTTTAATCTTTAAATTTACTTAAATCTTTTTTCTCCTAGGATAGAAGGAAATGCTCTTGGTGTACAGCAGCTTGCCGTTCAGAAGTAATTTCCGATGTTAATTAAAAGAGGAAGCAAAAGCAAATCTAGCGTCTCTTTAGAGGCTCCGAGCTGTGGCTTGTGTCGGTGTTTCCAGTGACTCCCAGACCGCTCAACCTGCTGGAGATCGCTAAATTGTGATCTCTTCACAGGAAGCCTCTGCAAGGAGTGCTTGTGGGTGATCCAGTCATCTCCTTTGTCTCGAGATGGTTCCAAAGAGTTGGGCTTTTCGGAGGCTCCTCTTAACCCCCGCAGTCATTGACTCTGCGAAAACAGAGCCATCTTCAATCCATCATTACTCCCCCAGAAGTCCATTTTAAAATGTTTCTAACAATTTATAAACCATCCAGAGTCACTGGGAGTTGGGCAGTACATTTATTATTATTGCTGTTGTTATTGTTATTCTTGGATTCTGCAAGAGAGGAATATGCAGAATCAGTACCCAAAGGGTACTATATCCTCTTTTAGCACCTAGGATGGTGTCTGTGTGTGTGTTTGTGTGAAGCAACTAGCCACCCACGCTTGGGGAAGGAGCTGCTGCCAGAGGAAGAGCAAGTGACTAATAATTCTGGGTCATATTTGCACCACCCCCCCCCCGTCTTTTCTGGGCCAGGGAAAATCATTTTGTGTGCTTGATATAGCTGACTGGCTGCCACATAGTCATTTCTGTATAAAGCCATTTAAATAAAAACAGCATCTAAAGCTGCCCGCTGGCTGGCACCGAAGTGAAATGGAAAGCTGGTGGCAGACCTACAGCCATTGCATTGGGTCGAGGGGGTGGCTGGGTTACAAAGATGATGCTAGAGAGGGAAGAAGCCTGATTCTCATCAGTGTGGAGGCAGCTGTTCCTGGGCCTTCATCTCTAGCCAAACCTGCCGCCTCCGCTTGGCTCAGCCTTCAAAGCTCAGAAGGGAGGTCAGATCCTGTAGCATATGAGCAAGATGGGAAAAGATTAGAGCCATGCATTGGCTGTCATTGGCACTAACGCCGCCTGAGGAATATTAGATTCACAGCCCCTCCCGGGGGCCCCGCAGGCTGGTTTGGTTCCAGCAAGCTGAACAGCAAGAGACTGAAATGTTAGATGCTCAATCACACCTCTGTACTCCAAGAAAACCCCTAAAAAACTCCAAACCACATGTGTGAGCAAAGCTGGGGGCAGCTTCTTTATCCCAGAGGGCTGAAAAAACCCACTTCTTCTCACTTCTGCTTTCCAAAATCCACCTCCCTCCCAGGCAGCTAATTCTTCAGGGCAGCTGAACGAGACCTCTGAATTCTGCTTAAATGGGAAGGTCAGTCTCCTGGGCAGTTCAGGCCCCTGAGAGCAATTGCCATGGCAACAGCCCATCTCCCATAAATACAGTGTTAGGAGGGAAGTGCTGGCCTCATGTTAAAAGTTGTCATGGGGGTAGAAAGTGCTGGGTTTCTCTGGAGGATAAATATCAGCCCAAAGCAGGCTCATCTGTGCGTCTATCCACGTTTGGAAATCACGCAGAAGATTTGACCGTATCCTCTGTTTCTCCAGCTCCTGCTCTTTTCTCTTCTCTTTCTAAGACCAGCCTGCCAAGGCTAGCATTTTCTGATTTGCCAGCATTTCATCAATAGATATTCATTAATGAGTTAAAAGAGGGGGAGGGGGAACAGGTAGGTAAGATGCTTCATATTGCTGAACTCAACAGCAGAGCAGAAGATTTTTCTACATGTAACCTCGCCTTCCCCAGCTTGATCCCATCCGGTATCTGGCCCATATTGGTTGGACATTATGGGACTTGGTCCAACACATCAGGATGCTTCCAAGTTGGAGAGTGCTACTATAACTTCCAAGTAAAGCTGTTTCCGAGTTATTTCCTAGAAAGGCAAAGGAACTGGGTTTATGTGGTAACTTTCTTCCAGAAACTCTAGATTGCTCCCCGCTTGATTTTATCTTCATCCCAACCCTTGCAAAGTTGATTAAGAAGAGAGAGAATAGTCTAAATGTACCCAGTGAGTTTCATGGCTGAATGTGGATTTGAACTGAATGGGGATGTCAGAGTCTGATATCCGACCGCATGGGCTCATAAAAACCTGCTAAAGCTGAAATGCTAGGGTTCTGCTAAATATATAATGTTATTCTGGCAGTTTTTCTCCAAGATATCAAATAAAAGATCCCTTCCCATTGCCCATAACTGAATCTTTTCAACTGGAGAATAAACCAGAGACTTTCTAAATGCACATTTTCTTTTCCTCTGAGCCAAGTCTCCTGTCCCCAAAATTTAATTTTAAGGCATGACTAAACGTGAATGAACTGGAATGCTTTATGCCCAGGTGTCCAGACTGTGTTGTTGTTGTTTTAATTATTATTTTGGCCTTGATCTAGCAAGTCTAGCTTAAACCTGGGGGCAATTTAGGTTAATTGGCAATAACATTGGTTAGGAAACATCAGTGAAAGCTGAGAGGAAGGATATTAGCCTTAACATTAAGTGTCTCTCTGTCAAACTGAGAGAGTTGGCAGGTCTGCATCTGATACCCATGCAGAATGCTAAATGAGCCAAATATGGACGAGTGATGCAAGAATATGTATCACATAACTTCCCTTGCATGCAAGCCCTTTCAGACAGATGGCTTGCAAATGCCTGGAAACGGAGATGCTGCCAATGTATCTCCAATGGCGGATAAGGAATAGTGCCGAATTGTGATGCACATGTGGTCCTCAAGTCCTGGATTTTGGTTACAATTTTCAATCTGAATGGTTTTTGCAATAGTTTTGTGCGGATCCCCAGCACCAATATTGAGAAAAGCAAACAGCTGTTTGTCAAAGTCCTGTACTTGTCATTTCAGATCCCATTGACAAGAATGGAAATGTAAAAGATCAGGTATGGAAATAAACTTCCTGTTACGGCGGGCTATCCTGGGACTCTGCTGGTTGGCTGTAGTATAACATTTTTTAAAATAAATCATGCCTGCTCCCCTGTCTTTTCCCCTGCTGAATGTTTCAGAATAATTGGTTTGAAAATAATAGGTCCTGGCACAATACTAAATTGTGGAGATGTAAAAGGTGGCTGCTGATGTAGAGAAATCATTAGCAATAATATCAAAACAGAGGTTTCTCCTTTAAAGCAGAGTTGCTTGGATGGCTTGTTGCAACTGCTCCTGACTCCTCATCCCCTCCCTTCACCTGATCAGGGGCCTGCCAGGAGCACATGGAGAAGAAAACTTTTCTCTCCCTTCCAGCAACAATGTTCAGGATCCAGGGATTGGGAAGGGGGTATTGATATGTGTAGGGATATCTGTGTGGGCCTAAGGACTGCACACTTCTCACTTCAACAGTGAAGCAGTCTAAGGAATTGCCCTTTTATCCTTTCCAGACCCTCCCCCAGACTAGTAAACATACTAGGTAAGTGACTAGAATTGGCCTAAATATGCCGTTGCTTAATACTGAAGACCGGGAGTGTTAGATGCTAGTGGATGATGAGAAATGCAAGGGGATAGTAAAACATGATAGCATCTGCAGCCTTCTGACATTCTTGTTTTCTAGCCAGGGACCCCTACCCTTCAACGGTTCACTTGAATCGTTTGTGTATTACTCACCTTGAACCTGGTTCTCAGTTATGCGAGTTAAATCAGTGATGTCCCATGTGCAACACAGATTGCAGCAGACAGCAACATGAGCTGCCTTGCATTACGTGCTCTTGCCAAATGGAGAACAGATGCGCTGTTGTTGCATCCAACTTATTTTTAAATGTTACTCTGTGTATGTGTTTATGAATCACCACCCGGTGGCTGAGGTTTGTATTTTCCTGTATAGCATTAAATATTATCTGTCAAGGAAAACGTTCCTCCCACCCATTACCCCCACTACCTCCATAATGTGTGATTGGCTGTCACTGGCCTCAACTTAAATCATCCATTATATTTGCTAATTAGTTATTCCCAGATGCCTTTCTGACACCCTCCCACCTCCACATACCAAAATGCGTGGTATGGTAATTTTATGGGAGCCAGAAATAAATCAGAAGCAGAAACTACTATCATCTTGGGATCCTGGGTTTCTTATACTCGTTGATAGGTTCACAAGGGCGCTGAAGTTCAGCCAGCTAGGCTGCAATAATATAGATTAGGTCCAGATCATCAGTTGTAACAAGCATCAAGCATCATATGACTCAGCAGCTAAATTTTGTCCATGGATAATAACCAAGCACATGCTGTAGTTGGGGGAAGTCCTAGGTTTCTCTAGCACAGAAATAGGAGGGAGCCTATAATCCAGCAGATATTGATGAACAGCAATTCCCAGCACTCCTCATGTTTTAAAGAGAGGGCAGGGGGCAGAAATGAGAGGCGTCTTAAGACCTTGTATTATCACTGCCTCTTAAGACAGAGGTAATACTGGGTTAGGAAGACCAAGAATCTGCTTCTCTGTAAGGCAGCTTCAGAGGATGGTCAGTTATTCCTCTCATTTGCCATGACCCCCCACCCCCACAAGTCTCTTCTTGGCATGGCGATGAAGTTTTATTAGAGCTTTAACTGGATAAGATAAAGGTTATTTTAAAGCCTGATGGCAATGCAGAGGGGGCATTTTCAAGGAGAGGGTACAGTCTTAGAAAATGAAAGCTTAGACCTTCCATCTGTAGAGCATCCTTCCCATCCTTCCAGGCAGCAGTGATGCTATAAAACAGGATTCATTTACAACAATGAGAATTAAGCCTTGCTGAGCAGGAATACATTTTAATCTCTGATTAGCTGTTGATGAGAGAAACGGGGTTGGGATGGAGATCAGGACTTGGGAAAAAGGGTTGAGGTTGGATACTTAGGAGAGTAGGTTATGCCTCTCTAAGAAACCTCTAGGGCACATCTGGAGCCGATGCGGGCTGGATTATGCCTGCAGCCTGGAGCTTTCTGTGTGCCTCATTTACCATTTCTAGGTAATAAAAGGAGTGTTTATCTCTTATCTTCACAGCAGCCTTCAGGAGTGAAGAGTTGCAACCAATATACCGCACTGGGGCTTTCAATCATTCCGAGCTCAAATACAACCCTAATAGCAGCAAATTAGTAAAATGAAAAGGAAGAAAGGAAAGAGATAATTCCATTCTTTGTCCTGAATTGCCCTGCCAACTACTCTAGATACTAATCATAAGCAGCAAAGCTAGACCAAACAGAGGAAAACTCATGATTAATGGAATTGAACATTAGATGAACCAGAGCCCACCTCAAAGCCTGACCAAGGGCAATGATGGCAGGGAAGCGAACTTCCATCTTTGCACTGTCCTTTTTCTTTAGTGTATTTCCCATCCTATGTTAAAAAATTGCTTCCCCATCCACTGGAGATGGTTAGAAACCTCAGTGGGTTACTGTGATCATTTTGCAGAGTATTTTGAGGAGTGTGGATAAAATAATTGTAATCTGCCCAACCTGTATTTCATCCATAGCAAAGATGTCTAGAGACTCCCTTCCTCAAGTTGTTTTTTGAAGTTTCAGTTGTGAACAGCTGATGACCTCGAAAGCTATCAGAAACGTCTGTGTGTTGTTGTTGTTTTTACCACCCAAATGATTTATGACTATCAGAGTTTTTAAAGGCTTGCTTTGAGCCTTTAAAGTTTATTCACTCTGTTAAATTGGATTCATCCCATTTGGGAATAATGATGAATTAATAGTAACAAAAACATTTTGGTTATTATTAGCAGATAGCTACTGCAGAACAGAATAATGCCACCTTCCTTTAACAAAACAAGTGCAAATACTTTGCTAAATATACTCTGCCTTTCCTTGTGCTTTATTTGGGAGTAGAGGCCAGTCATAAACGTATCATTTTTTTAGCCAAGGTGGGTTGAGCAGTTGGTAATACATCAATTCCCTTAGGCACTTCTCTCTGAAATGGATTATCTAGATCCATTTCATTCTGTCTTGCAGCCAGAATTCAAGATGATGACTGTTTGATCTTCACCCTGATTAATTGTCAGTACCAGAAGAAAAATAGGAACTCTGTTGATTCTCCAGGACTTCTCTAGATTTTCACTCCATTAATCATACATTTTTAGACAACCTATATGAGCCTTCCCCAATCTGCCCCCTGTGAATGACTGCCTGAGTTTAGCAATAGACTGGAGGAAAGGGGTGGAAGTTGACTGTATCCAAAACAGAAAGTGATAGGCCAAGTTGCTTGGATTGTGTGCTATGGGTTCACTGAGCATACGCTGATGGAGGCTGATGATTTTTTTTTTTTTTTGGTTCTAGTCTTTCTTTGGGGATGGAGGGATCCTCTTAAGTCATCTTCCTCTCAGATATAGTATATCGATTTACAAACATCACATTAATTGGACGCAATGACCCCTTCCAATGAAGGGAAAAACTAACTTATGTGCCATGTGGAATCTTGCCTCCACTGACAGCAGCAAAGCATTTCTGATGAAAATGAAGCCACAAACCCAACCTGTGGCTTCTGGTCCCGCTGATTTAACCCTATCACTCTACAAGGGGAGCTGATTTGCATCTTTAGAGAAAATCCAGTTTGCATCAACAGCTGGATGACTGCTACACGGTCCAGTGGGGGCTGTGGCCGCCACCTGGATTAGAAAGGCGGTCGAGGCCTTGGACAAAGATCATGCCCATGTGACCTCTCTTGATCCATAGAGCCCGATACTCCCTATGGTTTATGGAGGAGTTGAGGGGCCTGAAAAGTATTAAGAAATGTCTAGAGTGCTGCTGGAGGAAAACAAGGACTGAATCTGACTGAATACAGGCTAGAGCTGCTATTAAGGCCTAGCTTGTGGTGGTAAGAGGGGTGAAACGTCAACACTTCTCCGCTCTTATTGCACCCACAGAATACCACCCAGCAGCCCTGTTTAAGATTGCTCAATCTCTTTTGGGAAAGGTGGGCCCAGTGATCCACCTACAGGGATGCACAGAGGAGTTTTCTGGGCATCCAGAGGATAAAATCATTCAGATACATTCCCAGTTGGATACCAAGCATGTGGCATGGCCTGTGGAGATACGTGGGGTATGTACTTACCCTGTTATCTAGGAGCAGTTTGATCCTGTTGGACCCGAGGAAGTAGACAGAGTCCTCCGGGCTGTAAATGCCACCACTTTTCAATTAGATCCATGCCCCTCCTGGCTGGTTAAGGCAGCTCAGGAGATGATGTGTGGGTGGGTCCAGGCGATGATGAATTCATCCTTGAGGGAAGGAGTATTTCCAGTGCCTTTTAAGAGGCGCTAGTGCACCCTCTCCTCAAGAAACCATCACTGGATTCCGCCGTACTGGACAATTTTCATCCAGTCTCCCACCTCCCCTTTTTAGGGAAGGTGGTTGAGAAAGTGGTGGCATTGCAACTCCAGAGTATCCTGGATGAAACAGATTATCTGGACCCTTTTCAGTTGGGTTTCAGACCTGGATATGGGATGGAAACAGCATTGGTTGCACTTTTGGATGATCTCTGGTGGGAGCAGGATGAGGGTAGTGCATCCATCCTTGGTCTTCTTGATCTGTCAGCAGTTTTTGATACCATCAACCATGGTATCCTTTTGGGACAGCTCAGGGAATTGGGGGTGGGCAGCACAGTTCTGTGCTGGTTCACCTCCTTTCTCCAGGGCCAATCCCAATCAGTGGTGATAGGGAGTGAGAGGTCCCATTGCCGGCCCCTCCTTCATGGGGTGCCGCAGGGTTCGGTTCTCTCTCTGCTCCTTTTTAACATCTACATGAAACTGCTGGGCGAGATCATCTGTCATCATGGGATGAGGTATCATCAATATGCTGATGATACTCAATTATACATCTCCATCCCAGGTGAGGTAAGTGATGCTGTGACCGCCCTTTCATGGTGCTTGGAGGCTGTAAGGGTCTGGATGGGGAACAACAGGCTTCAGCTGAACCTGGGTAAGACAGAGTGGCTGTGGGTTAATGGCACCTCTGTATCAGGGACTTTGTCATCGTTGGTGCTGGATGGGGTAGCACTGCCTCAGACAGACCCAGTGCGTAATGTGGGAGTCTTCCTGGACTCACGACTCCTGCTTGAGGAGCAAGTGGGAGTTGCGGCCAGGAGGGCCTTTGCTCAACTACATGTTATGCGCCAGTTATGCCCTTTCCTGGATTGGGAGGCCCTCCAGTCAGTCACTCATGCCCTAGTCATCTCCCGTATAGCCTATTGCAATGTGCTGTACATGGGGCTACCCTTGAAAAGTGTCTGAAAGCTACAGCTGGTTAAAAATGCAGCCACGTGGGCAATTTTGGGTGCCCCAAAGATGGCACATGTTACACCTTTGCTGCAGGAGCTACATAGGGTGTCAATTTGCTTCCGGGTCCAATTCAAGGTGTTGGTTATCTACATGGCATGGGACTGGGTTACTTGAGGGACCATCTCACCCCCATTATATCAGTCAAGCAGAGAGGGTATGCTGTGGACCCCATCAATGAAAGAATGTTGGCTGGTGGGGCCCAAAAGGAGAGCCTTCTGTGCCGTGGCCCCCATCCTATGGAATACCCTCTCCCCAGAGGTGAGGCAGGCCCCTACTTTCTTGACCTTCCGGAAAGCAGTTAAGACTTGGTTCTGCCAACTTGCATGGAGCGAGAAAAGGGGCAACCAACCCTGGGGGTGGCCAGCATCTTGAAGATGCTCCTGTATGTTAATATCTTTTATACCAGCAGCACCTTGGAAGATATTATTATTTATGTATGTATTTGGTTTTCATTGTCTTTTTATACTATTTTTACTGTATTTTAATTAATATCTATTTTTTGTTTTTATTGTAAACTGCCTAGAGTCACTTCCTAGTGAGATGGGCGGTGACCAAATCTGAAACATAAATATAAATAAATATTCCAATGGTGAGGCTGGGTATAATCAGATTGTGCATCCTAACTTGGCTTGAGCATGGATCAACTGCAGAGAGTTCCTTACTGCAAGCGCAGTGTGGGGAAAGAAACTCAGCCTCCTACACTGTTGTCTGTTTGCATCCATTTTATTATCTTTTCTTTGCCTCTTGACAAATAGCCTGGGTAAAGGATGAGGTAACTTCAGAGAGATCAAAGGCTCTTTCTGGTCTGTGGGAAGTTTTAGCAATTGGGCTTATCAGAAGTATCCTGGGGCTCGGTTCCTACTGGTCTTGCTGTGCTGATTTATATACCTGTGCGGAGAGGTTGCTTAGATTTAGCTACTGTTATTTAGGCTTGGTGAGTCTGAATTTCCTGGAAGGAGGAGGAGGAGGAGGAGGTGTAATGTTAAAGCTTAGTAAAACTAAACATTATATATCAGGGGGAAAGTTACCGGGATGCAGCAGGGCTTGGCAATGCATTCATGCACGCAAACACACTCACAGATACACACAGAACTACTCAGGCCAGACTTGCATTCAGTAAAGTTCTTTAGTGATCAAGAAAGTACACCCAATTATGTTTTTCATAAATAATGAGCTTAATAAAGAGGTCTAGACATGTGTGTGTGTGTGTAAGACACTATGCAATGTACTGTTAAACGCTTAGTATCTTATTTAAGAAAAAAAATAGGGATGGACAACATGGTTTAAGGCAGCCAAATTATTGCTTCAAAATTCCTTTATAGTCAGTGGTCAGATTGTCAACCACATTCCATTATTTAGGAAATCACAGGTAAACAAGTTAGAGTGGCAACCAGAAATCTTTGAAAGTGACAGATTGCCTCCCTCTTTGCAGTGTTGTATCTTCATCTGTGGCCTGTGACAAATACCTACACCACAGAACCCAAGTGCACCAGTAAGCTTGCAGATGTTGGTGCCTACTAGGCTTCCTGCCCCCCCCCGCCCCCGATTGCTTTCCATTTAAAAAACAATATTTTCATTTTAAAAATAGGAAACTGATAAGCTGCAATGCACATTTCAAGTTGACAGCATCATCTTTATTTCCAAAAATTCTGGGAAATATAAGCACAGGGGGAGGAACATGCTTTACGTGGAACAGTGTACACTTGTCTAGAAAAAAGGCAAAGACGAACCTCTTGCAGGAGCTGGTTCTAGAGAGGATGGCAGGTAGCATTCTGAAACGTTGGTGCTTTGTCCCTGGTTGTGTCTCCCATGAAATCTGGTCTGAGACTGTGCAATCTGGACAGGGTAGCCATTTTACAAGAATGCCCACAACATGCTCTCAGAATTCCAGATGTGTCCCTAAAAAGATTGGGGTCTCCTGGGCTAACGGATCATTTAACTTTGACTTAGTGTGTCATATTCTCACCCCTGTTATATCAGCCTGTCCCACTCGGTCCGACAGAAGGGGCATGTTGCAGACACCACCAGTCAAGGAATTTCGACTGGTGGGATCTAGGAAAAGGGCCTTTTCTGCCACCTGAGGTGCAGTGTGCCCCCACTCTCATGGTCTTCAGGAAGAGCGTGAAATCCTGGCTATGCCTGGGGACCGGATGGGGGTTCACATCAGTGGAAGTGGCTTGTGGGTAATTAACCTTGCCCCCCCCCCCGTCATCTTGAACATTTTTTTTAGTATTTATGTATAGGGTTGTTTTTATAGTCTGATTTTAATTGATTAATTAATTTTAGTTTGATATGGTATCATTTTTTAATGGTTCTTGGGTCTTTGGTTTTAATTGTGAGCCTCCCAGAGTCACCCGTTGGGGGAGATGGGCGGCATACAAATTTAATAGATAGATAGATACTGTAGATAGATATGCACCCAGGCAGTTGTAGCACAACTAAGTACGCTGCTGATCTTGAAAAAAAATTACTAAGCAGAGTTAATCCTGATTAATACTTGGATAGGAGACCATAAGAAATGTATTAGGAGTTCAAGGGAGAAGCAATTGTTGGTTACAGTCATCAGGAATTACATCTGATTTGAAGGAGTTTTTATTGTTTATTATAATATGATTAAATGAGCCAAGGCTTGGTGTTATGTATGAATCCTGTCTCTCTGCATGGTGGGATGAGGGACAGACTGAAAAAAGAGGCAGAAAATGAGCTCAGGAAAACAAAAAGGATATTTGGGGGGATCTAGGCTGTTCTTTTGGAGGCTGTGATGTGGGGCAATTGATTTTCCTTTTGAGGAGGGTTCTTTATATTATTAGGGAAAGGGGAATGTTCAAAGAATAAGCCTTCATTAAGCTTTGGGGCTGAGATGAAATGAAATTTCTGGCAATCCACAGAAGCATGCGGGACTAATTATGTATGTGAATATGTACAGAAGTAAGGGAGACTTGGTGACACAAAATATTGCACATGCTGACCATGGATCTATTGAAGAGAAGAAAGCTTGATTACCTTTTGTCGCCCATGACCATGTGGAACTGGCGGGGGAAAAGACACAGAAACAACTTGACTTGTTGAAGATGAAAAGCAAGAAAAGAAAGGGGACAAAAAGGGAGAAAGTTAGATGAAAATAAGGTTAAGGCTGTGTGCCTTAACTGATTTCAAGGAGTTAAGAATAATATTGGGAGAATTAATTTTTTCTATCTTTTTTATGCCTCAGCCACCAAAAATATTCCAGCTAGGCTTTGAGTTAGGTAGGTGTGTATGGGAGTGTTGCTGTGTGAAAGAGGACACAGGGGACATTGTAAACCTGCATTTGTCTGTACTTGTCCTGAGTCTCTGGAAAAATGAGAACAATCTAACACCGGTAGTATTCGAAAGATCCCTCTCCGTGATCCTTTGTATGAGAGATTAAACTTTCCCATTCAGTTCTGTTTGTATATATTTGTTAATAAACCCAAATATTACCAAACAGGGGGGGAAAATCTATGTTTTCAGCGGTCCTTCATCCAAGGTAAACCTAGTCCAGATAAAGGCTGCCTCTGAAAATCTTACCATTCAGAGAAGTGCAGAATGTGTAACAGGGTGGGAGTTCTTCCTCCCTCCCTCCTGCACACTGACTTTGGGTCATGATCCCTCTGAACTCATCTCTGCCCTGCCCTCTTTCTGCTTGCAACAGTTAATTGCCATCTAACAGCCATCTCTGACCTCTCATCTTCTTGTCTTTCCTTACTGCTTGTCAGGATGAACCCCACAGGCCCTCTCCCCATTTGCAGCTGACAGCGGCACTGCCATGCCCCAGCACCACCAGGCTTCCTCCTCAACGGCATTACATTGATTTCTTCTTGTCCCCAGCCCAGGAATTAAACCGCCTTATGTCATCACCGTGGGTAATTAGAGTCATCTCTCTCCTATCTTGAGTCTGAAAATGTCCCGCCAGTGTTCTATAGTGGGTGAAATCTATAATGCTTTATCCTCCACTGCTGTAGAACAAGGGCTGGGGAGTTGTTGCAGGTGTGAATAGAGGGGTGCTTTGACCATTTGGGGAAGTGTGGAGAAGTCCCCTGCCCTCTTGTCACTAGCCAGCCTCCCCTGCAACCATTTCCCTCCCAGTGTTTGAACTCTCTGTTAGGGTTTTGTTTCCTGAACTCCTTTTATACCCACCCTCTCTCCTCACCCCTCTTAGTTTCGAAATCATTCTTCTTCCAGCTTCGAACCAGGTGAGGAAAAGAGAGCAGACCTTCTTGGTTTATATGGGGAAGAAGAAGGGGAGAACTTGCACAATTCCGTATAGTACAAGTCTACCTTTAAATGCAGCAGGAATGCAGAATCGGGCCTTTGTTCATTGTTTAGCAATTTCCTTCATTTCTCGGATTCAGTCTCTCCCCCAGGCAAGGGAGGTTTTTACCCAACAGCTAATCTATTTCAGTTGATCCAGCTCTATAGAGCTTAGTTAGTTGCAAAATCATGGCAGGGTCTATCTCCCTCCTCTGTCCAGCTATTTCGGCCGAATGTCTCTTTATCCATTTCTAATTTTGCTGTCCAACTCAGAATGTGCTAGTCTAGAATGCAGCAGAGCACGCAGTACTGGGTACTTCTAGGTTTGCCCATGTCACACCTCTGTTGCGTGAGCTGCACTGGCTCCCAGTTTCCTTCCAGGTGCAATTCAAGATGCTGGTTATCACCTTTAAAGACTTACATGTCATGAAGCCAGGTTACTCGCAGGATGCCTCCTCCCTGAGAGTATCTGCCCATCCTACCAGATCGGCCAGGGCAGGCACACTCCAGGTCCCTTCCCTGAAATCTTGCCATCTAGTGGGACCTCGGAAGCGTGCCTTTTTTGTGGCTGCCCCTACCTTATGGAACACCCTCCCCCCAGTGATCTGGCAGACCCCTACCCTTTTAACCTTTCGGAAGGCCATCAAGACCTGGCTTTTTACCCAGGCGCTGGGGCAGAGTGAGGATATCTGGAGATGGTTGTGGGGCATCCCAAGGGGATGATTGAGGTGCTGAGTTTTGTTTTGGTTTTACAGTTTTAAGTTTTATGGTCTTTATAGTTCTGGGTTTCATTGTTGTTGTGAGCTGCCGAGAGCTGTGTTTTAAGGTGGGCATCCGTACAAAACTTTTAAATAAATGAATGAATGCATTGCTCAGTTAATTTTTAAAAACTTCAGGTGCACATTTTGAGTTGAGAGACCATCCAGCCTAGAGAAACCCAGAGTCCCAGAGCTGTGCAAGAGGTCAGAGCCACCCCATGGTGGATGTTTTCCAGCTATCCTGCTATTAAAGGGGGACAGCAACAAAGCCGAAGCCAATCACTGGGTATCACAACCAACCAGATCACCATTATTCAGTAGGGAATTACAGCAATCACAAGAGAGGAAGGTAGGGGTTGGCAATGTAGGTAGTCAATCTTATGACGGCACTGTTTTGCCACAAAAACAAGAGCTCGTACCTGTCATGTTCTTCAGGAACAAGACTCAAAGTTTATGTTTCCTTTGAGTTGAGCTCAATGGCTGGTGACTTCACAAACATCTCTGTGTAATTTCCTTGGCATTAATCTCTGCCTTCTGCTGAGATTTTTCTGTTTTCAACTAGCCTACAGCCTTGGGAATTCCTGATAGTCTCCTATCCAACTACTAACCATGTCCAGTTCTACTTAACCAACCTTGGTTTACAATTTTGTGCTGCCACCTAGCTGGCCTCTTCTAAAGGGAACTCTTGTCTAGCTTACCTATTTTATTATGCGTTTACAGTACTAGCAAATGCCTTCCAGTCAGCCCTTTGAGATACTGTGAGTCAAGTCATGAAACACACCCTGTAAAGATTCCAGGAACGCTACTTGGTTGTTATTCTCAGCATCTTGAAAGCCTCTCCAAAACCTTCACTGTCCCTTTTAAGGGCAACACAGTCAAGGAAGGCTGTTCTGAATCTCTTATGCTTTCTACTTTCCCAGGACCGAGCACCCATTTCACTTTTCCTGCCTCCTTCTCAAGGCTGGTACTAAATTCCTCTAAAGTTCCCCTCCCCCAGTTTAGCACATTACTATTGCTCGAAATCAGAGAAGTGATTTTTGGTTCATGAAGATAATGTGATGTAAACAAGTATCTTATCAGTGGTGGTTTAGTGCACAACAGGAGAATTGTGGGAGAGAGAACAGATAAGCATGACATTTTGGGGAGGAGAGTTTCACTGGGATTTTCAGCTTTGGATACAAAACATCACTTTGGCCAACTCCAGGAAGCAGTAGCTCCTTTGGATTCAAGCATTAGAGATCCACATCTACTTTATAATGCTATCACTTGAGACTCTCTCGCACTGGCTACCATGTAAGGCTGCTTTCTACTGAAATAAAAAAACATTGAAATCACTGGGGGATGGAATTATCAGTTCATGTATATGTGTGGGGTTTTTTGATGTTTGCTCTCTTCAGCTGACATGTCATGATTTAGATTCCCAGGCACATGCCGTTTTTTTGTGGGTGCCAGCCTGCAGTTGGCACATGCCTGACATTGTTAGTACTTCCCCAGCAGACCTCTGGTGCCTGCGGCCACGTAGGCTATCCCGTGACCAAGGTGTTTTTTTGCTCCTGATGAAAAGCCAGCTCAGAAGAAAACTGTTCATAATACAAAGCCAGGAGGATTAAAAATTCACATTCAACATTGATTAGAAGCTGCATAAATTACTAATTATGACTTGGATCCTTTGATGTTGGGGATGTTTCTGAAACAGATTGGGCTCAACTGGGAAAGGTATGAGGCTGATACATAGCAAAATCATTGCTAATGAACAAGGACAGACTGTGTGTGTGTGTGTGTGTGAATGTGGGCATACATGTACATAAAGAAAATGATGTAGAAAGGAACATTTATTACAATTCTGATTGTGATGAGGATAATAATGTTCTTCCTCCAGAAAGAGAAAGAACACATCCCAGGAAGAACAATAAAAACAACTCTAAATTAAAAAATAAAAGATTGAGTATGTTAGATATTTTAAGTGTTGTTGTTCAACATATCAAAGGATGCCAGGTTGTGAAGGCTGATTTGTTTGACTGCAGTACATAAAATCTCAAGGCTAACCTAACATAATCTTTTATTAACTCACTAATCTCAGTATAGTTGTGAATGAACAGTGCAGATTTGTTCTAACAGAAGGAAGAAACTCTCATGGTTTACTGCAGACTGCAATTCCTTTAGAAGGCAGGATACCATATATCCATAATGGGTTAAGATAAAAGTCAGAGGATGGCAACAGGGGCATCCACAGGGCAAGGAAAGGGGGCCAGAAGGTGGCAAGTGACATCATGTGCAATTGAAAGATGACCTGCTAATGCCTGTAGATCAAACTGCTGCTAAAGGCACAAGGCCAGTACAAAATTGACAACCCTAACCTAAAATTAGCCTCTGTATGGGCACCCAGTACATATGGCTGGCCACGCACTGGGTAAGACGTTAATTAGCAGCAAGCAGTTGTAATGGAAAGTGGATATGTATCATACACAGGTGTATTGAAAAACACACAATTCATTTCTGCCAAATGCATACATTTATTCTTATGCATTCATTCACCCACGCAGAGTGATAGGTACCTCCGAACCATGAAATTGTCTTTGATTTTTCTCATTGACACTGTAGATTTTTTTTAGAAAAAAAAAAAATTGCTTCCCCAACTCTTTGTAGGTTCCTTCTGTAGATTAAACAGCTGGACATCTAATGTGAGTGCAGTGCACACATACACATACACATCTCCTCTTCGTCTTTGCCTTGCAAACCAAGAAAATTAATCTCCCAGCCTTCTCTGATATTTGGGCTGAATTACAAGCTGGGAGTAAAGATAAAACACAAGCGAGAGGAAGCTATGGGTGAAGCAGAAAGCCATCCGGACGGCTTTGGGCCTTTGTCCACATAGATAAAAGCTTTCTGGCACCATGCATAATTCAGTAGGCATCCCCCCGCCCCCATTTGGCCCCACACTTTGCTCTCCTGCTCTGATTCATATAGGAGCTGACACTGCTTCCCTCTTAGGAAACAGCAAAGCTACAGCTGAGGAGAGGGCAGAGACAGAGTTTGTGCAAGTGTGAGTTGTGTGTTTGCTGCAGAAGATATTCATGTGTCTGTGTGGCAACAGCCTCTACAGTTGTTCCTGGCATCTTTAGGTAATCATGTGAATCGAGGCATAATTTGGGCTTGCCTGCAGTCTCAACAACTAGTGGCAACTGTCCTTCCCTATGGTCACCATTGCTCTCGCCACCACAATATCCGTAGGACATGTCTGAAAGGGCCCACTGTGACAGTTATTTCAGCAACTGTCGTTGATAGATTGTCGTCCAGTCTTCTGCAGTGATTCAATGTGACAGAGTTGAACTGCAGAATGACTCTGTCCATCAGCAAGAGAAATGCTGCCATTATTCTGTTTTGATGCTCATTATATTAGCAGAGTCAAGATCTAGTTTTGTTATGGGTTCTACAGCTGCTTTCAGCTCACTGTACCTTCAAACTGACTCCTCAAATTGGTAAACATATTCATCTGTGTAACGTGTATAACATGTATGTGTGTGATGCACCATAGGATCTTATATGTATGTAAACCTTAACTCTTAAAAATATTCTGCGTATTCTTGTATTGTAACTGTTTCTTGGCCAGGAATAAAAGCCCCCCCACCAAAAAAAACCAAAAAACCCTCATATTCTATTTATGGCAAATAATGAGTGGTGTAACTTGCTTTAAACTGATGTAGTGAAGTCAAAAGATAATATGATCAGGTACCAATGCAGATTGAACAAACACACTGAAGTTTGAAAGGACAGATAAGATGGAAAAAGAAAGTTTTTAGACAAGACTCTCATTATCACAACATGAAAAATGAAGGAGGAAGCAAAGTAGGGTTTCCTTCCAAAAACAATATTTAAATTACCCAGCACTGAGATGTAAACTTCCCTTTTCTATGAGAAAGAAAGAAAGAAAGGAAGGAAGGAAAGAAGGAAAGAAGGAAAGAAGGAGAGAAAGACAGACAGGCAAGAATTACTGGCAACATACTTATGTACCACTTTTCCCAGCAGATAAAGAACTCTGTTAGCACACAAGACTTGATTTGTTCTACATTACAGTACTGAGACATCAAATCTTATTTTTATTTTAGGTCAGATCAACTCATTGATGATTGGGGACAGGGTTTGCTGGGTTTTTCTATAATTTGGGGACATATTTCACAGAATGTTACCACACTGACATACCCACACCCTACGTACTAGTTACTCCATTGTCACTAGCTTGATATAGTGTTGGCCAGGGCCTTTCCTAGCCATATCCTTCCCTGCTAATAAGCACAGATTGGTCCTGCTCTTCTTTCTCATTTCTCCCACATCAGTCCTATATGAATTTATACTACAGCATAGACAGCCCAAGGATCCTTGCATCAGTGCATCATTCCTTGTACTGTGGGCCAAATGGGACTGCATTCCAGAGTAGAGGACATCCTGGAATTGTTGAGGTAGAAGAATTATAACTCCAGGTAGAGCTCGTGTGTTGCAAGGCAAGGATTTCTGATTCAGTCCCTGACATCTCCAGGCAGGGCTGGGAAAGAACCCTTTCTCACAAAACTGAGAGCCTCTGCCATTCAGTACAGAAAATACATGAAATTGATGGACTGATGATAATCTGACTCAACCCAAGGGAGCCATGAACCGTTTTAGCTCAATCATTGTTGAGAAGGGAGTTGGGCGAATTTATACAAAGTTCCTAGAAGGACACGATATCAGGACTTGGAATTAACCAGTGAATTTGAGAAATGGAAGACTCTGTCAGGAGGAGGTGGTATGGAGGAGGAGCTGTACTTTATTTTACTAGCTTGAGTAGGCCTACTTGGTCTCTGCTCAGAGAAGGTTATGCAGGCAACAACTCAGTTATAGCTTTTTCCATGGTGAGAACTTGTTTTTAGAATATTCCTCTGGAATACCTGATTGGTTCCCAATAACCATAGCATTTAACCCCAAGTTCAGACTGATATATCTGACTGGCTAATACTATTGCTTCTGGATATTTAGGTGAATTTTTGACTGGGACTTTTAAAATGTAATTGATACAATTTTCTTATTTTTCTAAAGTGTATGCGTGAGTCGTAGTAAGCACAAATTTAGATTTGCTGCTATGTTAACAAGCAGAAATGCCTGTTCTAAGATGACCCCTTTCCTCATGTTTTATGTAAGGATTTGCATGAAACCTAAATTAACTAATGATTTTCTAAAACATCTGCTGGCCAAATAACTGAGGCAATCTATTTAATCAATTGAAAGGTTGTTAATTAATTAAACTAAATGGATGAATCAACTAACTGCACAGTCCTGTGTACAAGATGGGGCTGCATAGCGTGCTGGGCTAAAAGGGAGATGGCACGTTTTTGTTTAGTATGTTGCACAAACCAAACCAAACCTGGGTATTTAGTTTAGGGTTCAATATAACATGTGCTCAGGCCTGGAGGCCCCAAGTGTGTGAAGGGACCTGTCTCTTGGCTATGTGAATGATGGTTTGATTCTCTCAGCTGCTATGTATTTTAATTTTTCTATATATATATATTTATTTTATTTTTATTATTGTTTGCTGCTAGGAGTCATTGTCAAGTTGGATGGCTATATAAATTGATTGACTGACTAAATAAATAAATAAATAAATAAATAAGCAAACTCAGGCAACTGAGTAATTCAATAAACATAGTTCAGTTAACCACCATTTAGGATGCAGTGTGAACGTGGCCACCATCTACATAAAATTAAGTTCTGCTGCATTTAGCAGAGCTTTCTCCCAGATAGGTTGCTGTAGGTTTGGAGCCTAAAATAAACTTCTGTATAGCTGAACCCAAAACAACACCAAATAATGTCCCAAAGTAATAATCCCTCTTTACCACCTTCTTGTGTTATACTGCAATGACGTAGATTAACACTAGTGCAACCAGAGTAGGAAAGTGTGGACACCTGTACTGGGTCAGCCTATGGAGTGATCAGCCATAATTTATTTTGATCAATGATCAGTACAGAAAAGAAGAAAAAAGAAGACTAGTGTATAGGCATTTAAAACTAAATCTAAAAACCATCTCAAAAGGACTAGAAACACAATTTAGGAATACCATTATTTTACTTTTGCTCGGATAATATGGTATTTGTGGGTTATTAAAATAACCTAAAGGTTATATCCTATGCCACCTTATCCCACTTAACTCAGCAGCAATTACTTCCACTTACAACAGCATGAGCGTGCCTTGCAATTTCTGTGATCTTGTATACACATTGTGCTAAATAATTATGGAATGTATTTGCTTTCAGCTTAAGTTATCTTCATATGATGTACAAACCCAAGTTACATGTCTTCTGTTTAATCTGGAATAATGCAGTGTATTTTTATTTTTAACAAACATGGAGCTAGAGGGCCCAATTTCTTTGGAGCCTTTCAGAGGACTGGGCACAGTGCAATCATCACCTTTTTCGTTCACAGGGACTAGACATAACAGAGCCAGTGTAGAATAGTGGTTCAAGTATTGGACTGGGGCAGGAAGAATCAAATTCAGATCCCCCCTTGGGCATGGAGCTTATTGGCCGACTTCTCACTCAAACCAACTTACTCCACAGAGGAGTTGTGTGGGGCTAAAGCGAGGGTGAATCCCCCCTCTGTGCCACCTCAAGGAAAGGTGGGATCGACATACAATTAATAAATGCTAAGCAATAAAATGGTTTATTAACATTATGCTATGCCAAAGATATGAATCTTTTCCCCAAGAATCTACAACTGAAAACATGTGTGTGTTTTTTTTAATTTATAAACCCTGGCATGTACTGTAACTATAACATATTCCAGAATCCTGGTTCATTTGTTCAGTCCAGAGTCCTGGCAAAATAACTAGGCAAGAAACCAAGAAAACTCTAAACCAGCCATGATTACTTTTTTGATCTATAAGACTGATTTGTTTAACAAACATTGATTAAAACAAATCCTGGCTTGGCACCAAGTGTCCACAGTCTAAGAAAGAAAGTTCATTCATCCACCGATCATTGTTGGTGGGAAAGAGAAAAGGAGAGATTTGTCATTTGGCTGGCAGTTGGTTGGATGGCAGCCACCAGAAGTTCTCTTTACAATAGATGTAGAACTGATTCACTCTGGAGCAGTGGGAGTCTGTTGATATGTGCAGGGCAAAAGAGCTGGAATTAAAGGGTTACAGGTTCTTAAAGCCACTATGACAAGTGCCACACAGTACTATTCCTAATTTATCTTTTGACCACTGGACTTCTTACAAATAATTGCCCGAATGTGCATACAGGAGCTTGCTTTCAAACTGGGAATGACAAGTTAATGCACTGTAGGTCAAGGTGAGCTCACGAAAGTAAACTCTCATTATCTTGGGGCTTTTCCTCAAGCATTGCACCATTAAGAAAATGGAAATTATAATCATTCATTTAATGAGTCTGAAATGTGGGATAAGAAATAACAAATACCATATATTTTTCCTCCCCTCCACCCCCTCTATAAATTATGCAACACAGCATCTGAAAAGTTCCAGTAATCAAGACACTAGATATTTACGTGTAGCCATTCTGGTGCCAAGTTCCCAAGAAGGGGGTAGTGGGAGACAAGGTGATTTTAAATACACCCAGGAGGAGATTGGGAGAACAGAAGTTTCAGATCAGAGCAGCTCCACCTCTCCATGTGTGACAGGATTCTACCTCAAAGACTTGTAAGGCCCTGTGCAAATTAAAATGTTCCTGTTTACCTTTCTGCTCATGAGTCATGATTTAAATAATCCAGAATTAATCAAAAGACTTTTGCATTTCATTTCTACATTTCTTCGCTTCCTTCCTTTTGCAGCTAAATCTCTGTGGGCTTGCAGAGAAACCCAGCAATCATCAGAAGGCTGGCTTCGGCTCATTTCCCCTGGGAATCTTTGCCTATTTCATATCTGCTAAATTGTCCCTGTATCTGTTCCAAGAAGAGGATAAGCTTGCCTCCTCTGTTGTGGTTCTCCACAAATGTGTTGGGGCTACAATGCTAAGAATTCCTGACTAATCTAGAAATGGGAACGGTAATACATTGGAGGGCATCAGGATAAGGAAAGTGGCACTAGGCAGCAGGAATGCTTGAGAAATGTAATCACTGCAAATACTGATCTGAAATCCATCTATCTTAAATCCAGGGCACATTCTCAGAGTATTGGGCACTACAGCACACATAAATAGTTAGGCATTGTGGGAGTTGTCACCCAAAACCTCTAGTAGACACCAACCAGCTTTTCTCCTCAACTAATGTGTAGAAAAGAGATGATCCTCTGGCTTTTATCTTTTTCACATGTCCTGATGCACTTCTGAGCTCCAAAAATTGCTAAAACCCAGGTTAGAAATCTTTTGAGAGGAAGTACCTTTTGAAATATGCATTTAAATATATTCTTTAAATGTAAAATATTTATACAATAGAGTTTAACCAAGTTATAAATTAATGTGAAAGTATTAATGGTTTGAGAGGTGAATACATGCAAAGATACAGACTGGAAATTGCCTGATTTATCCACCCCTAATAAAAACCTGCTGTTGCCTCTAAACTGTTCCTGTTTCTGCTGGAATTGTGGCCTCTAGCAGTTGCCTGATTTGATAGATGAGCCAGTCTTATCTATAGTTAGACCACACTTAATGCATTAACAGGGACAAGAAGGAAATGCTTTACAGCATGCACAATTTTCTCCCAAAGTTAAGTCCACTTTGTACATCCTAGGCAAAAACTTTGTACATCCTAGGCAAAAACCACTATGTGCCCAGCTGTAGATTGTATGTTACACGTTCAATTAGTTGCAGTGATCTTTCAAGGAATGTATGCGGAGAATCCTAATTAGCTTCTACTGAAGAGTTGAAGAATCATGGCAAGGGACTCAATACCACCATTTCCCAGGCTAGTCCTCTTCAGGTATGTTGGATTGTAACTGTCATGAGCCCCAGCCATTCCAGCTGTGCTTGATATAGGTTTATGGAAAAGGGAGATGTGTCCCAGCATCAGTGACAACAGCATCAAGTTGCTCTAGAGCAGTGTTTCTCAAACTTGGCAACTTTAAGATGTGTGGACTTCAACTCCCAGAATTCCCCAGCCAGCATGCTGGCTAGGGAATTCTGGGAGTTGAAGTCCACACATCTTAAAGTTGCCAAGTTTGAGAAATACTGCTCTAGAGAAAGAAGGAGGCTTGAACTGTGGCTAATTCTCCCTGCCAAAGCCTGAGTGATCTATAAATAATTTTCAGATTTCATTTTACCTACATGCCAAATGAATGAAAATGGCTCTGGGGGGATGTAAACCTCTGTCACTCTCATGAAGCGTGAAGTCTGCAGATCAATTGAGGTTAGAGTGTTTATTATAAGAGCAGCCTAGAAGGGCTGGATTCTTTTTCTCTCCTTCCTAAATTCAAGGGTGAGGAATCCTTGGAGATGTGCACAAACAGCAAAGCTGCCTTTATCCACCTGCACAGTGACAGAGGGGGAACAGGCCTTGCTGTGGACTTAAAAACAACTCCTAACAGCAAGGCAAAAAAACTATGTCAATTCCAGAAGAGGGACTCTGGAGGTGAGAGTAGATACGCAGGTAATAAGAACACACAGCAAGGGACAGCTAGAGACTCTTCTTGGTAGATCAGCAGATTGACATTACAAGCTGGCTTCTGTCCCAGCAGAGTAAACCCTTGTGTTCTAAACTTTGTCCAATATAATCCAACTTTAGGGGGAAATGGGAATGATGTCACAAAAGGACTTAGGATAACATCTATGCTGATCACTCACATTGCAGGTGCACAAACTACAGTGGTACCTCGGGTTACAAATGCCTCTGCTTACGAACTTTTCGGGTTACGACCAGCTCTGGCCGCAAAAATTTACCTCGGTTTGCGAACTCCGCCTCGGGGTACGAACCGGATCTGCGGCCATTTTCCACCATGACACGTGGTCCACGGCCATTTTCCGCCCGTGCCACGTGGTCCGCGGCCATTTTCCGCCCGTGCCACGTGGTCCGCGGCCATTTTTCCGCCCATGCCACGTGGTCCGCGGCCATTTTCCGCCCTGCTGCGCGGTCCGCGGCCGTTTTTATGCCCTGCTGCGTGGTCCGCGGCCGTTTTTCCACCCTTGACACGTGGTCCGCGGACGCCGGAACGGATTAATGGTAATTACATTGAACCTTATGGGAAATTTTGCTTCGGGTTGCGAACAAATCGGGTTGCGACCAGAGTCATGGAACGGATTAAATTCGTAACCCGAGGTACCACTGTACAGTCTTGTTTAGCTGCATCTGGTACAGCACCAAATGGTCCCCAAGCGATTTGCACTGTTTTTAACGCTGGTGGTGAGACATGTTCTTGGCCACCAGGCGTGGAAGCAAGTCATTCTAGGGGATTTGAACAGTTCATGCAGTGTGTGCAACTCTCTCCAACAGAGTAGGATGGCTAGGACTGAGGAATAACAGCTCCTACGTCATCTTTGGTGGCCTCAGCACTGCTGAAATGTAGGCTAGATTGACATGTTGCACAAAGTTCTAATCATTTGATAGGTTTCCACTTAACATGTGGCATGAACTCAGCTATTATGATTTGTTTAAAAATTGGTTTATGGCTTAGAGTAATATGTAAACATGTTTCCTGTTGTCTCCATGAGCACCTATTACTCAATTTGCAGTAGACTACACAAAAAATAATAGTTCAATTAGTAAAACATTATTAAACGCAATTTGTAGATTCTTTTTGTTCCCATGTGAAGAGCTTGGGCGGATATCTGCTTCTCTCTCTCTAAAAACAAACAAAACACATAAGCCATCAAGTCCTTCTCTGCGTAAATTATGATGTCTCGGCACATCTTACTAAATTGGTGCATGTATACATGTATATGTCACTCTCATGTGTGCACATGTATTCTCATATGCAGACACTATCACCCAATTGGTTTCAGATACATCTGAAAATACAAAACCATGTAAACTATAGTTCTCTGTTCTGAAGAAGACATGCGATACCAGTGCCATCTGAGCCAAATGTTTTATTTATTAAATCAAAGTACTCATAGTGGATTACATATCATCCAATACATTAAAACATCCATGATATAATATTAATACAGTTTAGGTAACCCAATGAATGAATGAATGAATGAATACATACATACATACATACATACATACATACATACATACATACATGTTGAGCTGTTTACAAAAGGTTAAGGAAGTGCAGATTAATCATATGTCAGAGGGAAGGATATTCCACAAAGTTGGTACAGCAACCTGTGAGCTTCCATCACCTTCACTTTGCAAAAATGGGGATGTCAGCCCTTCAAGGTAGTCCAGACAGGAAACCAAAAACATGAATGCTAATATTACCTTAATTGTAAGGTTACAGTAACAGAATCTTGCAAGTCTGAAAGCACTTCTCCCTTCCCTTCCCTTTACTTTCCAGAGAACTAGGGAGGGTCCTTTCTGATACTTCCCACACCCCTTTTCCTTCTAGTGGGCTGAGAGACCTTTTGGGTTGTCTATGCTGAGGCTCTTTCTCCCAAGGTCATTCTCATAGACCTTCCAGGGGACCACCTTCAGGACATCTGAGAGAGCCAGTTTGGTCTAGTGGTGAAGGCACCAGGCTACAAAGCAGGAGACTGGGAGTTCTAGTCCCGCCTTGGGCACGAAAGCCGTCTGGGTGACTTTGGGCCAGTCCCTCTCTCTCAGCCCAACTCACCTCACAGGGTGGTGGTTGTGGGGAAAATAGGAGGAGGAAGGAGTATCAGGTATGTTCTTGCTGCCTTGAGTTATTTATAAAAATAATAAAGGTGCGATTATAAATACATAGAAAAATCTGTATCGGGCAGGCTGAGATTGTGGGAGCAGATGGCCCTGGAGATATCTCCAAGCCAAGTTGTGTATGGCTTTAAAGGCCAAAACCAGCACTTTGCACTGCCCTCAGAAGTCAACAGGAGGTTCATGTAGGGCCCCGAGCCCTGGCGTTACCTGTTCATGTGTGGTGGCCAACAGCTGGGCTGCTGCATTCTGGAGTAGTTGAAGCTTCTGGGTAATTTTCAAGGACAGTCCTATGTGCAGCAGTAGTCAAAGCAGTTATGAGAGCATGAGTTGTTCTTGCATGGTCCCCATGTTCCAAGTAGGGCTGCAACTGGCGAGTGGCTGAAGTGCAGCAAAGGTCATGGCCTCCACCCGCCCACCTAGCAATAGCCATGAGCCCTGGAGGAACCAAGTCACACACCTAGCTTCTCCATGGACCATGCCGCCCTATTATGTGACCACGCTGGTGACATAAGAAACCTGTAATGTATTGCAGAAACAGTAACTCTGCTTTGCTTGGATTCAGCTTCAGCCTATCCAAATGCATGTGGGGATGGAGGAGTGCTTACACAAATTAGCCAGCAAAGTTCCTTTTTAATTTTTATCGAAACAATTCAGAGTGAACTTTCTTAATACCTCTTTGAAACGGTTTGCTTTGTAGCATCTGAGCAAATTGTTATTGCCTTACTTAGGCTATTTTCCCTGTTCCAAAGATGAGATGATATTTGTAAGGAAAGGCAAGAGTGGGGAGTCAGCGATAAGGAAAAATAAATCCTGGAGCTGCACCTGCAAGGAAGGACTGGTTGTTTCAAATGGCAGGAAATAGATTGAGTGTAGCCCCATGACCTGATAACTGAGGAATTTAGAGAGACCGTTGAATCTGTCCAGGCCCCAGAGCTCAGATGCGCTGACAAGATTAGCAATGGATGATACATGTTACAACTCCTCTCAATCCCCAAGTTAAAGCAAATTAAACTAGGTCATATATTCTAATATTAGTATTCATTACATACCTACAGGTATGCTGAGAGCAATAATGTTAACATACTTCAAATTGCCATAATCATTGTTTTTTAAAAAAAGGCCTCTCTTTTTCAGGTCCTGATATCTTCCTGCATTGTGATGACATTTATAATGTTCCTCTTGCCTATGTTTAATTTAATTTAATTAACTTACCATAATTGCATTATGTTAATTAACTTACAAAACAGTTGAGGTTTTACAAAACAAATGGCTTCATCTGGAAGCTTGGCTCTGGCAAAGTGTCCTGCTTCTGAAGGCTGGATTTCCTACTGTACTTTTTGCCAAGGAGGGTTGCACGGAATGTCATGGTTCTGAATGTATGGGATGAAATACCTTGTGTGACTATCTGAATAAGTACGTGAATCAGGTGGCAGTTTTATACACACTTAACTGGAAGTGGAACTGGAAGGACACTTCCACAGGACTGCCTTTCCATTCCTCAATCTCTCTAACAAATAATTGTGAAGCGTCCTCATTACTGCAGCTTCAGAATACCTACAGGCAGTTCTCGCTTACCAACTGCCTCGTTTAATGGCTGTTCAAAGTTACGACAGTGTAAAAAAAAGCTTTGTGACTAATCCTTGCATTTACAACCATCACTGTGTCCCATGGTCACATGATCACCATCTGTGCACTTTGCAACTGGCTTGTGACAAGCAGAGTTAATAGAGAAGGCAGAAGTAAAATCATAAGTCACAGTCATGTGATATTTCGCTTAACAACTGAAGGGGAAGTGAGGTCATAAGCCTGTCACGGTCATGTGATGTTTGGCTTAGCGACCCATGGTGTTTAGCAACAGAGTTGCCGGTCCCAACTGTGGTCGCAAAGTGAGGACCATATTGAAACCAGCAAGGAACGCCTGAATTAGTGTTCTCCCTCCAGCTATCAATACAGGAGTGTAAAAAAGGTAATTAAACCAATGCCCCACCCCAAACTACTACAGGACCTGGAGCAACAGAAGTCACTTCTCTCCCATCTCCATGCAAAAAAAAAAAGGAAATTAGAATACATTGCTCCCTCCCACCCCTACCCCCACCCGCATACTTTCAGTACATGTTGTGACGTCTTTATCATTTGCGAAAAGGCCCACTGAGATTTGTAATGGGATGATCCTGCCTGGCTTTTGCCTTCTACTAAAGATTCCGCTGAGAGCTGTGGAAGTGGCATGATGTCATGCCATCCGTTTTGCAACCAGACAGATTTCCCAAAGCTTCTAACCACAGCTGTAGCTTGCAGCAGCAGCAGAGGAAGTTGGGGAGGAGGGAAGGATAACTTCCACACAACGCCTGCCTACCGAGAGGCACCAGGGACAAGGCACTGAAGGTCAGGAAGAGACATTCCTCTAGCAGTCAAAATGCCCTCCTTTCCACGCCAAAGGAAAGAAAATACATTGCTCCCCCCTCCTGCTTCCATAAGGCAGTCATTTGGGGTTCAAAAACTCAAGCAGCCTGAGGCTTTGCACTCTGCTCAGTCTCTGCTGAAGAAAGCTTGGAAACTGATGCAACCCTGATCGGTTTTACTCCTGCTCCCTTCACCTAGGTTACCATGCAGGCAGGAACTGTTGCAAGGATCTACAAGAATCACAACAGTCCAAATCAAGCTCTGCTGCATTTCAAAGTGGTACCAGCAAGATGATGTGAATTGGTTTGTTCACCTACAAACATTAACCTAAAGAAAATTACTAGGCTCAGTCGTGTTCCAGAGGAAACATCGTAAAGATAGATTTCCTGCGCTTTCTTTGGAGGTATAGGCCAAGCAGTTCCCGGGTGGCTTCATTCTACCATCTTCATTCCACCCCTGATCTCCTGAAATAAAGGCACAATGGTGCCTTGTTGCTCTTCGCCCCTTGCTTTCTAGGGAAGGTTTTTGGTTTGTTTGTTTTTAATGTCTTGGCACAATGACCATTTGGATTACTGTGATGAGGACAAGAGATTTTTAAAAAGGAAGAATAGCTAGTTCAAAGTGAGGGAAGAGAGGATGTTTGTGAAAATGCTGCTGATGGTTTAGAGCAGTGTTTCTCAACCTTGGCAACTGTCCACTCTGTGTGGACTTCAACTCCCAGAATTCCCCAGCCAGCATTGCTGGCCTGTCAAAGGAGCCAGAGAGAAATGCAACACAACGTACTTAGGAAACTGAAAGTACTGTCATGCGGTGGAGGATATCTCACTTGGCAATACTAGTTGTGAAAAAGATCTTGGAACAATAATTGATTATACAAAAAGAATATGAACCAGCATTTCCAAGAGGCTCCAAAAACCAGAATGCAGTTCCATCAACAGAAGTATAATTTGTAACAGTTCCATTTTAGTCTGCATTGGTCAGATCCAACCTCAAATAGAATGTCCACATCTGGGAACTATTGTTTAAGAAAGATTTGGAAAAAACTGGAACAAGATCTGAGAAGGGCAATAAAAATGATCATGGGACTAGATGAGAGATTAAAGGAATTGGGAACACTCAGACTTCAAAAGATTGAGGGGGAATATAAAGTCCCTAAAGGGGAAATACAGTGGTACCTCGAGTTACGAACGCCTCTGCTTACGGATTTTTCGTGTTACGACCAGCTCCGGACCCAAAAATTTACCTTGTGTTGTGAACCACCTCGAGTTACGAACCGGATCCGCAGCCATTTTCCCTCCCGTGACACATGGTCCGTGGCCATTTTCCGCCCGACACGTGGTCCGCGGCCATTTTTCCGCCCCTGACACGTGGTCTGCGGCCATTTTTCTGCCCCTGACACGTGGTCTGCGGCCATTTTTCTGCCCCTGACACGTGGTCCGCTGCCATTTTTCCGCCCCTGACACGTGGTCTGTGGCCATTTTTCTGCCCCGGCACGTGGTCCGCGGCCATTTTTCCACCCCTGACTCTCCCTCCAAGCAATAGCCGCCTCCCTGTCCTCCACGCCAGAACAGATTAACGGTAATTACATTGAACCTTATGGGAAAATTTGCAATTCGAGTTGCAACCAGAGTCACGGAATGGATTAAATTCGTAACTCGAGGTACCCCTGTATTTAGAAGAAAGCTAAGACCTTCCCTCTCATTCCAGAGGACAGGACATGGAGCAATGGACTTAAGTTGCAGAAGGCAGATTCTGAGGGAATGGGAGAAAATATGCTATACTAACAGCAAATTAACTGTGGAACCAATTATCCAGGGAAAGTGGACTCCCTTTCATTGGGCGAGTTCAGGCAGAGGATGGACAGCTTTAACTAGGATTCCTGCATAGAGCAAGAGGCTGGCCTGATGACCTAAACAGTCCCTTCCAATGCTATAATGCTATGATCTAGATAGACAGATTTTATACCCAGCCATGAAGCATATTGGAAGGTCATCTATCCCAATTTCTGTTTAATGCAGAATCTATAAGAAGAATCTAGCAATGTCATTCTTGACAGATGGCCATTCAGTTTCTGATTAAATACCTCCAATGATTTTCACTGTCAAATCATTCTAACTGTTGGGAAGTTTCTCCTAATGTTTCACTAAAATCTGCTTCCCTGCAATTTCCACTGATTGAAATCTGTTTCTTCTTCTGCATGACAGCCTTCAGATATTGGAAGACTGCTATTATGTCTCCCTTAATCTTCTGTCTTCCCAGCTAAACTTACAATGTACATAAGAAATGTTCAAAAAAATAAAAATGAGTTCCAAAACCAACAAAGTAGCCAAGGAACTCTCGGGGAAGAAATATGCGTACTTCATAAGCAGGTGTGGCTTACAGATCCTACTCTCAATAAAGTGAGTGGTGTCTATGTAGAAGAGCTGTGTATCAAACCAGGTCTCCTGCTCACATGGACCCCTGAAGGAAAACCTTGTTCTGCTTAGGATGGGGAAAGCTCCACAAAATATTTTTCTACAAAATTCAAGATCCCCTGAAGTACTGCCTCAGGGTGGATATTATATACAGTACGTTCACACTGTCCCTTTGTTGCCTGCCTTTGAACTTTGGGAGCTGAAAGTTCCCAAAGTTCTATAGGTTGGTTTAGATTCTCAGCTGGGCTCACACATTGTGTTGAGCTAAGGTTTGTTAATCATAGTTTGCTGGGCAAGAAACAATTGTCTGGTTCACAGTACTTAGTATTTAGTTCATAGTATTAAGCCATAAATTGTGGTGTAAAATCCATATGTCAAATTCACACAATACATTAAATTAAAGTCAATGCACATCATGCTTTAGCTCAATGCATGATCCAACGTAGGAATTCAAAGCTTTCAGACCACTTCTCTCCCCCATAATATTCCTTGAACTGCAAGAAGGAGGCACCTCTTGGAGATAACCCCTAAGTCCTCAGCTTTAGGACTTTTTCCTTGAATCCATAGTGGCTTTAGAAACTGAGGGTGAGGGGGAACAAATTCACATCATTTGGGCTCTAGTGCAAATTTATTGCAAGAGTTCTGTCTGCTAAGGATTTAGGAGAGAGATTTGTAAACACACATGTACAGGACAACCCATTACCCATTAAAAAGACCTGGTTCCTCACCAGTTGACAGAGAAGCCATTATGGGGGGAAAAATTCCAAAAGGTTCTGGCCAAATGTCTTAGGTGACAAATTGGTTCTAAATGGGAGATAGCTTAGTTGCTGAAATTCTTGTAACCCTATCCTTTTCACTTCAAGAAATCTCTCCCATTCAGATACTGCAACTGGGCTGACCTTACTTAGTTTCTGAGCCCATTCAAGGTTAGCTAGGTGCTGCCACCTTCTGTTAGCAAAGAATAACAAATAAAAAAAACTGCCAATATGATAGTGTTGCTAAAAACAAACTTTGGTGGGATTAGAATGGTATGTACACATCTGGCCACAGCACTCCAAAAAGGATATTACAAAGCTGACAAAGGTCTAGGAAGCTGCAAAAGGTCCAGGAAGTGACAACCAAAATAGTTTCAATGGTAAGGCTACCAAATCTGGGCTGCAAAAATCCAGATAATCACTAGAAGTCAGCAAAGAAATAGAGAAACACTAACTCTGCTGAGAATTCTCTGAGTTAATGTAATAGGCTGTGAGAATAACCTTGGGAAACAGAAGGAAGAGCCACTACCGAGGCTGAGTCCAAAGCAGGAATGGGGTGGAGAAAGCATCTCAGAATTGACCCTCCACAGTTTTCTGGAAAATAAAACTGATGGCATGGTCCCTGGAGAAGCTAGGTGTGTGACTTGTTCCTCCAAGGCTCATGGCTATTGCCAGGTGGGCAGGTGGAGGCCATGACCTTTGCTGCGCTTCAGCCACTATGCCAGTTGCAGCCCTACTTGGAATGTGGGGACCATGCAAGAACGACTCATGCTGTCATAACTGCTTTGACTACTGCTGCACAGAGGGCTGCCTTTGAAAACTACCCGGAAGCTTCAACTGCTCCAGAATGCAGCAGCCCAGCTGTTGACCACCACACATGAACAGGTAACGCCAGGGCTTGGGGCCCTTCATGAACCTCCTGTTGACTTCTGAGGGCAGTGCAAAGTGCTGGTTTTGGCCTTTAAAGCCATACACAACTTGGCTCAGAGATATCTCCAGGGCTATTTGCTCCCACAATCTCAGCCTGCCCGATACAGATTTTTCTATGTATTTATAATCGCACCTTTATTATTTTTATAAATAACTCAAGGCAGCAAGAACATACCTGATACTCCTTCCTCCTCCTATTTTCCCCACAACCACCACCCTGTGAGGTGAGTTGGGCTGAGAGAGAGGGACTGGCCCAAAGTCACCCAGCCGGCTTTCGTGTCTAAGGCGGGACTAGAACTCCCAGTCTCCTGCTTTGTAGCCTGGTGCCTTCACCACTAGACCAAACTGGCTCTCTCAGATGTCCTGAAGGTGGTCCCCTGGAAGGTCTATGAGAATGACCTTGGGAGAAAGAACCTCAGCATAGACAACCCAAAAGGTCTCTTAGCCCGCTAGAAGGAAAAGGGGTGTGGGAAGTGTCAGAAAGGACCCTCCCTAGTTCTCTGGAAAGTAAAGGGAAGGGAAGGGAGAAGTGCTTTCAGACTTGCAAGATTCTGTTACTGTAACCTTATAATTAAGGTAATATTAGCATTCATGTTTTTGGTTTCCTGTCTGGACTACCTCAAAGAGTTGACAGTTAAAAGTCTGTCCATCTTGAAGTTGCCACAGCTGGGGAACAACACTATTGGTGATTCCAGACTGGAATAGAGAAATGAATTGGAAACAAATCTCTCTTCTTTGTCAAATTCTGCTCTCTCTCTCTCTCTCTCTCTCTCTCTTTAAAAAAGCATCCTTCGCTTGTAATAAATAACATCCACATTCTAAATGGTAGAAGTCCTGGTTGGAGGTCTACTGATAAAATCCTAAAGCACAAGAAGGAGAGCAGCTGTTACGAAGAAGTGGAGGGAAGCATTTTGTTCTGTGTGGGCCATTTCTTCTGCCTCCAGGCCAATCTGGTCATTCCCAACTGTGTGAAAGACTATCCTAAGCACCTGTTTAATTATCTGTACTTTCTGAATGGCTGCTGCTTTGAGTTTAATAACCACTGCTCAGGAGTAATTGGGGTGATTATTGTATGGCCTGGAGGATGCATATCAGCTCATTATTTCCAGGGAGTAACATCAGAATACAAAAAAAGAAAAAAGAAAAAACAGATAATCAGAGGCTTATTTGTAGTGTTTTGCGTAATAGGTTTAATGAGATTTGGAATGTTTGAGAGAATAGACCTTATCTGCCCCTCTACCCTCAGCCTACCAGCAAGCTTTATGCACAATGAAGATCAAGTAGTATCCGATGTATTTTGTATTGGCAATTAGAACAGAAAACAGTATTCCTTTTGCCAGACGTTCCAAAGAGATTCTGATGCTTGTTCCTCTACCCTTTTTATAGCTCTACGAAGCTTCTACCTACCGTATTTCTTCTTTCAGCTTTCCTCTCCCACACTCTGCAGAGACTCAATTATTATTAGTCCCGATGCTCCAGGTGTGCAGCTGGCAGGGATTATGAGGCTTTGTTCTAAAGATCAGGAAGGCACCAATTGCCTATTCCTTCTTTAGAACATGGTCAAAAAGCCTATAGTGATGTAGATAACACTAAATCTTCCGGCTAAGCAAATAGATTTAATCAATTGCTATGATCCATTTATACAGTTTTAGTTAAATTGTTAGTAAGAGAACGAATGAAATATGAAACTGTATCAGAGAATAATAAAAAATAGACATTTACTAACTGGTTCTGCTACTTAAAAATTTTTAAAAAGTGAGTCATTAAAGTAAAATATTTTTCGGCTAGCCTTTTCTGGACTTTGGAAGCCAAATAGGCTTAGGCCTCGTGGGCGTCTATGGGAGAAGAACCATGAGAAATGCTGAACAAAGAAAACTTCGTGTCTTTGCGTTGTGGTGCTGAGAATGATGAAAAAAACCCATCATTCAATACTAGATGAAGTAACCAGATTGCTCACTGGAAGCACTAATGAAAAAGCCAATGCTTACTTTGGACACATAATGTAAATGTAAGAGTCATTGGAGAAGACCCCTGATGCTTGGAAAAATCAAAGGAATCAGAAAAGAAGACAAGATGAGTAGATACAATTACTGATGATACAAGAACGAACTTACAAGAACTCAACGTAGCAGTTCTGACAGACAATCCTGGTAAAATAATGTTCATCAGATGAAGAAACAACTGAAGGACTGAACAAGAAGAAGAAGACTAGGTTGGAGAGTCAAAAAGAAAGGCGGCTATGAAAACTGCTTCCTATGTTGCCAAGAAAGCAACACACACAAATTCAAAAAGTTTAAAGAAGTTGAACTCAAGGAGAGGCATCTGTTGAAGAGCTTCAAGGGAAGAAGTACTTAAAACAACAACTATGGAGATTCAGGTAAGGGGCTGGAAGAAAAGGGACCTGGTCAGTTGATGAAGAATAAACTTTCCTGTGGATACTTGAGGTTCCTCAGATAGGCAAAAGGAAAGGATTTGGTCATCAGCTATTACTAAAAAAAGAACAAAGTACAAACAAATACAATGGGCTTTCTGTCACAACAGGTTCCTTAAAAGAGAAACATCATTAAAGGACTTATGTTCCATATATCCAATCTGCTCGTTATCAACTGATATCATGGGGACTGGAATCTTTGAGTTAAACTTAAGGAATTTAGGGAAGAAGCAGGGACTGACCTTGAATTTTTGCACTTTAGTTCCATGTTACTATTTTGGAATTTGTTTTTAAACCACACTGCCACAGCAGCTACAGTTTAAAGTGCTGTAGGGAGTATTAACTATCCTGCAAGAGGCTTTATTTCCAGGCAAATGATGGTTCTAGGTCTGAGCTGCAAACAAGATCCGCTTTATTGGTCTGAAGCTTAAGCCAAGGGGCCATTAAGAAAGCTTGTGCTTAGGGCAGAATGGAAGAAAATCCTGGGTTAATGAGGCCCAAGGCTGCTTAGCCAGGCAGACCCTGACTATAGCTTATAGGCACCATACAGATACACAAGGCTGTCAGCCTCTGCTGGACCCCATAGATCTAGGAGTTTTAAAGAACAGCTTGGTTTAAAAAACAGTTTTGTGTCCATGTTTTCAGTCTCTCAAGCATCCCATGGAAGGAGGCTAATCCTTTTTTGCTAGTTTCATGCTTGACCATGTACACATGCCAGGATCTCTAAACATACAGTATTGCCAAAACATGAAAGTGGGGTGGGGAGCTGCAAAACTGTCTGCTCTGTAATGATCTTTCTCCCCTTTAAAAAGAGGAATCAACTCCCCTTTAGCGTGGACTATTCTATATTTTTGACCTGTCTGATTTACGATTGTCACAAATCTGGGTGTTGCAGGACTAGGATATTCTTGAGCTTTACTGTAAATCAGCAGATAAATGATGTTCCCTTTTTGCCAGCCAACCTGGCAATAGGATTTAGCTCAGTTGCTCAGGGACCGGGACTGCTGGTGGCCAAAGAAAAATTAATGTAACGGTGCAATTCCCAGGCATGCCTGCAAGTCTTAGTTCACAGCAACGCAAGCTCTCTTGGTGGTTTTCTCTGTTTCTTTTTCAGGTAGCTGTCTCTGTCCCCCTCCTCCCCAAGCAGATACTTTTTCTCTCTGGAAGTGATGCAAGTGATAGACCTGGTTCCATGCAAATATTGCAAGCTGTTGCCCTTTCAAAATGAATGGGGGAGTCTTCCTACAGAGGGATATCAAGGTAAAGGTAAATGCACACTTACCAAGATATAATTCTCTTTGAATTCAGTGGAATTTACTTCATGAGTAAATACGCTTAGGCATATGCTGAAAGGTTCCAGGACTGTACACATCTAAGCTGGACAACGTCCGATTGAACTCTATAGGTGTAGATCTGAACAATATTTTACTTTTTAAAAATGAAGCGAGGGACATGGGTGTGGGCATCTTTGTGCATGCCCATGGCAGTGTATAGATTCAAAGAGCTAAAAAAAAAAAAAAAAGAAGATGAAGATCAGGAAATAGGAAGGCACATTGGAAGGACAGGAAAAATTAGCCTCTGGTAATGCCTTGGAAAACTTTCTCCTAGTGACCAATTATACAATAAAATAACACGTAAATGCTCAGAGTGGTGGACATTGGGAGGGAAAGTTGCATTGCTCCCCACCTATTTTCCATGGGCAGTGTCCAAGAGATATTGGTCTCCCTCACCCAACCACATTCCCACTGAACTTGCTCGTATGATAGCTGGTGGGGATCACAAAGATCAAGCTCTCCCCTCCTTGGTGGCCTTCAGAAGGTCATTAAAACCTGAGCTTTTCTGGCATGAGTTCCAGGGATTTTCACCCAGCGAGCCTTCTTGTGCTTTTTATTTTTTACTGTTATGATGTATGTGGTTGGCAATGTATTTTTTAGTTTTAGTTTTTCTTTATATTGTTTGCATTTAATTCTTACTATAGAGGGTTTATTAAAATTTATTTATTTTCATATCTTGCACACCACCAAGAGCTGTAAGACTGTGGCGGGATATATAACAAATAAATAAATAAATAAATCCCCAGTGGTAATCTGTTGGGCTCAAGGATTGGAAAAATGTGAATTCTGTGCAGCAAAACTTTCATCTTGGGCAAAGCTATTTGGATCCCCTGGAGCAACTGAATAATAACTGTACTCATTGAGCACAATAAAATAGTTGTCTGGAAAGGGCCTAAATAAAAAGGGAACACAGAGACCTGGTATACTTGTTAATCAGTCCCAATTAATACTGGGGCTTAGGGGATGTAGCGTAATATGATTTACCAGCCTATAATGTAACCATTTCTGTCATTGCATCATATCTACTCAGGAGCTAATTTCATTGCATGCCAACTATCAAAGACAATTAAATATTATTGCATCTCAGTTATTATATTTAATATCATTACACTGGCTGTCAAATATAGATGAAAAACATTTGATGAATTTTGGCAAACATTCAGAAAATACCTAGCAAGCCTAAGACATCACACATTTCCCCCCCCCCCCCAAAGGAATATTTCAAGGAACAAATTTTCTTTAGCTCTGGTTCAAACCCTTTTCTGAGCTTTTCAGTCACTTGGTATTCCTATATACTGAACACACCTGGGCATAGGTATCATGCCCAATTGCACACATTCATTAGAACGTCTGAAGACTGTACCAACTCCAGGTTTTAAGGGGCTGGGTCAAAATGCTCTCTGATGAGACCGACTCTCTGTCAGTGACTGTAGCTAAATCTCTTGAAGCTTGTGGGAGGCAGTAATATCAGAGATCACCCCCAGCTCCTCATCAAGAAAATAAAAATGAATGTCCTTAATTCTTAAACAATTGCATTCAAGAACATCAATATCTTATGAGATTTTGGTCTACTCGTGTAAAATCTCATTAATTTCACTTATCTCCCAAGATTTCAGCTCTTCTGGAGTGGAGTACCCTATCAATTAAGGAATACACTGTGGAATATATTGGAACATGGAATACATTGGAGTGTGGTATACATGTGGAAAACTAAAATGGAAAGTAGATCTAGCTGTCTGGTGATGCTTATAGTATGGGGTCAGAAAAAGTTATCCAAAGATAACAGGTGCCCCAACCAATTCCACACTCCTTTATTAAAATCAAAATAAAATTATTTTATTGATGGTCATCCTAGGATCATGTGTGGGTGTGTTCCTAAGTTTGCTCCAAATACTGAACAACTGAATTGTAATGGAGATGGGGCTGCATTTGGCCGTAAGAGATTTTCAGTCCATTTCCCCCGGTTTTCACTATCATGGAAAGACAGCTTGCTAATTCAACTAACCATGTTCAGTATATGGGACAAACTAAAAGTGATTTCTGCATAAGGTTCTGCAAATGTTAGAAGAAACTCTGCAAGTGCAGTTTTCATTAGAGTTCTTCTTTTCTGGAATAAACAGCAAAAGGGTGATTAAAACTTTGATTTTAGAACATTACAAACAGACTAAGGGTCCAGATAAATTTGAAATAAGATTTTGGAATTAATTATAAAGAATCCGTCCTATGGGAATATGCTTTTGTTTTGAATTCTTTAAAAAAAAAACATGATAAGACTTAAAAATTGGAAACTAGAGGGAACTAAAGATTATAATTAAAGGAGAAGAACACTCAAACTCAACTTACTAATACAGAATGAAGCAAAATATTTTAACCTTAGACATACTGAAGGATATTTTGAACAATGGACCCAGAAGTTAATTTTAATAGTGTCTGCCTCTATAGATAGGCTGTGTTTAAAAGATGTTATGGAAGAGGGACAAGTTTTACCTGAAAAGATTGAGACTGATTTGGAAGTGGATTTAAAAATGACAGGCTACAAGAATGACATGGAAAAAGATGTTACATTGGACATACAAAAGAAACCAGATAATGTCTTAATAATTAATGTCTCAATAATTAAAAGGGATATACAAATAACAAACCAAGAGATAATTTTCCTATAGTATTGGATTTACAAAAGAGGCTTGTTAAAGTTTTGAAAAATTTTGTGAGAAGGGACAAAGAAAAAATGAAAAGAAGTCAAGTTCTAGGACATTATTTGAAGGGACTAAAGATCAAGATTGTCAGAAATAAAAGGAAGGGATATAAGGTTGGTTTATTTGATCAAGGTTAAAATAGATATGTTGTTATCTCTGGTAATCCTTAATGGACTTTTGCTGACATCAGGACTGAAATGATGAGGTTTTATGGATTTGTGTATAGATAAGAGATGGGATATGGGAAGAAGAGATCTGTTGTATTTTAAGAAAAGGTGGTAAGTTAATAAAATTGTTTATACTTGTGATGAAAGGGGAAGTCACTTTTTTATATATCTCTTTTCTTTTTCTCTACTATATTCTTATTTTTTTTCCTTTTCTATTTCTCTTTCTATTTTTTCTCTTTTTTGTTCCTTTTCTGCACCTTCTATTTTTTCTTTTTCTTTTTAACTTGTATTAGTTGTTACTGTTGTAATTGTAATCTTTAATACAATTACTATATAAAAAAGCATTCTCCTAATTAGATCCCATTTTGCAGCTCAGGGTTCTAAAGCATATATATATTCGACTTCATCAAAATAAGCAAGAATGATCCTCAATAAATCCCAAGAAAGGTGAAAATTCTGCAGACTCATTTGGGAATACAGAAAGAGGAAGGGTATGGTACGTGCAGGTGGGTTAAAGACCATGCAGACAAACGAAAATGAGAGGAGAAATGAGAGTTTTTGTGTGAATATATTTTGTTTTAGGGCTTGTCTGCCTTGCTGAGCATTAATCTTGATTTTATGTGAACGTAATGCGCATTTTGCTTGTGGCATCAGCAGAAGGCACAACTAGGAATTGGTATAACCTTTGAGTGATCAATGTTGAAACCATTCCAGACCAAATTATTACTCTATTTATTACATAAAACAAAAAGTCTGCGTTTTGAAATCTCACATTAAGTGCCATAAAATGTGCTTTAGGCTAGCTGGGTGTCCGCAAGACCTTACCATGTTCTTGTATCTCTTGTTGCTTTCATCTGTTGCCAGATGAGTATTTCCAAATGAGCTGATTTTGTGGCTTCAGTTTGCCCTTTCTTTATTGTCCTGCAATATGGATGTCAGATAAGAGTCCTTGTACCTTCTGATCTTTCGCCCGTGAAAACAGGGGATGCGCGTACACCCGGATCTCCTAATAAGGATCGCCACGGGAGCACCATCCTCTCCAGAGTCTCCAGTTGAAAACCCAGATTAACGTTCTCTTTACACAATATCTATTTAATCTGCTCTAGACTGTACTCTGTTAACTTAAAAGCCAAAAAAATGATGGTTCTCTTGGTTAAGGACATTAAAAAGATATCATTGCCCTTACGTTTTATATATATACACACACGCACACATGCGTGTGTGTGTGTATTAGTAAATGCAGGATATAAAATAGTATTCTGGTATTGCAAGTGGTTTAATGTTGTTGTGTTTGCATCCCCAAGGGAAGGAAGCAATTTGCGAGTGATGCAAATAAGTAATCATGACATTGGTGTAACTGTGTTGTTGCATGCCTGTTGCCATTTTGGCATCATTGCAATTTACTGCAAATACATTTGTACATAACTTTGTGATGCCAGGATGCAAATCAGGACCCTCAAGGCAGAAACCAAGGCCCCACTCAGCAAGATAAACAGGAAAGACATGGAGTCTTTTCCTATATTTTGACATAATATATTAGGAGAGGGGCAGAAGTTCATAAAGAGAATATATCACCTATTTCCACTGCAGCCCCCTTACTCTGAAGATTCCCTGAGATCGATACACATATCATTGGCTGAATTAGCAAGGTGTGTTAAAGAGCAGTGTGCATTAACCACAATGAAGAAACTACCAGGGAACGCTGTAAATGGGGGGTTGGTTCAATTCATCATCCCGGCCTAATTCCTTGTCTAATAGTATGGCAGGCCCTGTTGGGCTTACACAACCCTCTAAACAAAAACTAAACAGACCACAGGATCTCTTGCAACAGACCGCAGGATCTCAGTGAATCAGGCACTGTAAAGGAGTCCTTTTCAAGCCAGTGCCTTCCAGATGTATTGGATTTCAACCTCCAACAGTTTAATCATTATAGATTGCATCTGCTCATATAATATTCAGGGAGGGGATGCTATCAGTACTAAGTGTAATGGCATGTGGGAATATCCTTGGGAGACAGGAGGAAGAGCCTCAGTCTAGACAACAGTCTGATAACTGAAATCTGAGTCCAAAGGAGGGGTGGGGGAGAAAGCCTAGATCCTCCCTGGTTTTCAGGCAAGTAAAAGTAGAGGAGGGGAGAGGTACTTTCAGACTTGGAAGATTCCATTACTGTAACCTTACAATAAAGGTAGTGTTAGTACTCATGGTTGCTGCTTCTTGTCTGGACTACCTCAAAGGGCTGACAGTAAGCAAGTCCAAACCCACGTGAGTATTTCTTCACTTCTAATTGTGGGATATTGAGATTTTCAGAGGCATTACAGCATGAGAAAAGGGGAAATTTAACTCTTCAGTTACAGAAGTTGACCTCCCAACACCTGTCTCCTTCCATGCTATAATTAGGATCACAAAGAAGCCTCTTATTGATACTATGTTTTCTTTTCAAACAGCACAGACTATGGGATTTGCTACCACAATTTGTGATGGTGGCCACCAAATTGGAAACTCATGGAAGATAAATGCTACTGATTTCTGCTTCTCATGATACTAATTATTTATAGTTAGTTAGTCCATTTATTTGCAACCATAGGTTTTAGCATGATACTAAATATTGCCTCCTATAGTAGAGGCAGTCGGCTTAGTATTAGTTGCTAGGGAACTGAGATGATGCTGTTACCCTCCTATCGTGTTACCAGATTTCCCAAAGGCATCTGGATGGCTTCTATCAAAACCAAGAATCATAGAATCATAGAGTTGGAAGGGACCTTGGAGGTCTTCTAGTCCAACCCTCTGCCCAAGGCAGGAGTCCTCATACCATGGCGGACAGATGGTTGTCCAGTCTTTTATCGAAAACCTCCAGCGATGGAGCGCCTACAACTCTGGGAGGCCAGCTGCTCCGCTGCTTAATACTTCTCACTGTGAGGAAATTCCTCCTTATTTCCAGGCTGGATCTCCCTCTGACAAGCTTCCACCCATTGCTTCTTGTCCTTCCCTCAGGTGCTAGAAGAGACTGGGAGCTCTTCTAGCAGTTCCAGCACATGCTCTTTGATGTTTCTGATCTGAAAGTGCTGGAAGAGATCGAGTACCCCTTCCAGATAATGGGAAAAAAGGCTTTGAGACAACGCGATGTACTTTATCCTGGAGAATTGCATCATTTCTTTGCCTCACTGACGAGAATTGTGTTCCCTCTGTGATAGGAAACATCTCATCAAGGCAAAGCCATCCCACCTCACATAGAGCACAGTGCGGGACTAGATGGCCTTTGGGTCTAATGCAGCAAGACTCATGTGATGTCCTTTTTTAATTAGGAAAGTCTGTTTGACTCGATTCAACAGTTGCATCCAAAAACATTTCCTGTAGTGTGTATGAAAAAATATCTGCCTATTTGACCAGTTAGGGTATATATGTAAGTTTACAAGCTTATAAATCTTAATAATTAGAAATATAATTTAATTTGTTTTAAATTGCTTTTCATTCAATTTTGTATGTTCCTGTTAATAAACTTGTTTTTAAGAACTGCTCTGATGTCCATAAATTAGTTCATATAGTTCAGCTCCATTACTGACTTGGACTTCTCAGCCAAGCTGCTGAACCCATATATGATAATCCTGCAGGAGAGGGATTTGTGATACTATGACTCCCTAGAATGATGCCTACAAACCCAAAAAATTAAATTAACTTAAAATACATAAACAATTGAAATCTTATATCATCATAACTTCTCATACAAGTTCTCACGTTATGGTATGTTTGGAGGGTACAGCTGGTTTGATTAGTTCTCAAGTCCACTGAATGTACAAATAGAAGCGGACTACGATTCTGACAATCTAGCTGGCCTGGGAGTGATTGGTGACTTCTGGATATTAGATGGGATTGTTGGACCTGGGGGAGAGATGGCAGGGTGTAGGCCAGTGTTTCTCAATCTTGGCAACTTTAAGAGGTGTGGACTTCAACTCCCAGAAATCCCCAGCCAGCTAGGGAATTCTGGGAGTTGAAGTCCACATCTCTTAAAGTTGTCCAACATCTCTTAAAGTTGTCAAGGTTGAGAAATACTTGTCTAGGAAGAGTGGTTCAATGGAGTGGGATGAGTTAGGTAGTAATATCCCAGTTTTGATGGGTAGAAGAAAATATGGCATGAGAGGAGAACAGGCCATTCTCAGGAAAGGTATACTCAGTGTCTTGTTCCACTTCTGCCTTCCAGCCTCCTGGGCTCAACTCTAAGGCCTGGTCATCAGATCCTCAGTGGCCCTAGGTTAAGGCTGCTGCTGATTAATGCCAGTTTGGCCTGTAATAAGGCTCTCCTTATCCACCATCTCATTACGGATGAGAGGGCTGACCTGGTACACATTACTGAGACCTGGTCGGTCATGGGGGGAGGAGGGGCCCTCTTGGAAATGTGTCCACCTGAGTTTTGAGTGTGGCATCAGCCTCAGCCCCAGGGCAGGAACAGAGAGCTTTGCCATTGATATCCGGGAGTCTCTTGTGGCTTTCAGATGTCCAGCTGTTCAGATAACTAGATGAGATGCTGTTTGTAAAACATATTGTCATATTGCTGTTAGAAAACATTTAGGACTGCTGCTACTGTCCCAGCCTCCCGTGCTGCATAGTTGCTTCCCTGCTTGACACGGTCAACTCCGTGGGTGGATTGGTGATGGAGTCCACCAGGCTTATGGCACTGGGTGATTTCAACTTGCCTTCCCTGAGTGCAAAGTCTGAAGTGGCTCAGGAGTTCATGACCCCCATGACAACTGTGGGCCTGACTTAAATCATGGTGGCTCAATGCACAGTGGCTTGGCCTTTACCCAAATCCCACTTGTGTGCCCGTTGTGCCTGTTCCTGAATCAGGAAGCCCTACTCACAGTCCCTTATGCATCAGTCCCCTCTGGGCACTACAATGTGCTCTACATGGGCTGCCCTTGAAGCCACTTGGAGGCTATAGTTGGTCCAGAAAGCAGCAGCACAGATAGTTATGAGCACAACTTGATACCCCCACGTAACACTGATACTTTGCAAGGTGCATTGGTTGCCAGTGGGCTTCCAGGGGCAATTCAGAGTGCTAGTTATGACTTTTAAAGATTTCCATGGCACAAGATCTAGCTATCTGCAGAACCACCTGTTTCGAATTATCTCTGGGTCCCATTGGATAAAATCTGACAGGGTTCCTCTGGGTCCTGGGTTGCTTAAGCAGTGCCATCTCATGGGACCCAGGAGATGTGCCTCTACTGTTGCTGCACCTGCTCTAAGGAATAGTATTCACTGCAAGATCCAGATGGCTCTGCCCCTGCCTGCCTGCCTGCCCTTTGTAAGGCTCTGAAGACCCATTTCTCCCCCCCACCCAGGCAATGGGTCAGGAGGTCTTGTGAACCCATCTGGATGTATTGTTTTTGGTTTTGAATTGCCTGTGGTGAAATTTGCTTTATATTTTATTCTATTTTATGATTTGGGGTGTGGGGGGACGGGGTAAGGTTTTGTTTTTATTTTTGTTTGTCTTAACTGTACACCTCCCTGAATTGCGTGTCAAGTAGGCAACTATATAATTTGGCTTAAGTACATAAATAAATAAAATTTTATTTTCATATGAACCTCCTCAGCAAAGTAACCCCACGATTGCTTATTTCATAGGCACGCAATGGGCAGAGGTAGGGCACACTGGAAAAGAAATCATTGGGACTGCACACTTGCTCTAGGGCCTTGAATAACAAGCAATTTATTACAGATACTATTAGCTTAGCAGATGGAACTGATCTCTTAGTAAAGACATTCTTTACTAAGTACTGCCCGTCTTTGAGCACTTCTAGACACTGATTTTATCCTCCTTGTTGATCGCATGCATCCTTATCAATGTATGAAGTTGCCTGCTATCAGTAATGCAGTGGAAATATCCAAAACCGCACGACTCCACAGGACCTTTAGAAATCCTATTTCCATGTTTTCTTGTATTCCAATAAGGTTGCACAGTGCTTATGGATATACCTAGTGCTGACAGCCCCCCACCTCCCAGTTCCTAGCAAGCATTTCATTGAGCCCAACTAAGGGAAAACTCTCAACTATGATTTTGCTACATGTTATTTTCACAGGGTTTGGTGCCCTGTTATGTCAGAATTTGCTGATGTAGTACACATCACAGGTTCACCAGAATTCAGCCTTCCCGAGGTTAGTGTCCATCTGAGCACTTGCTGAACAAGAAAGCTTTTGAGGATTCTCAGTCCATTTGTTAATACTTTCAAAATTTCTCTGCAACTGCCCCCATGGCAGCCTACTGGGAGTAGTTTAGCAAACTACCAGGAATATGTCACACAAATACATGTGGCCCATGTGTTTTGGGAGGAGAGGAATGCTAGAAACTTATTTTTCTTTTTTGTGAAGGAAGATGGAGGCAGGACACCTGCCTTCTGCTATTCATGGAATAAGGCAGTGTTGTCCAAACTTGGCCACTTTAAGATGAGTGGACTTCAACTCCCAGAATTCCCCAGCCAGCCAGTTGAAGTCCACTCATCTTAAAGTGGCCAAGTTTGGACAACACTGGAATAAGGAAAACTCTGGGGGCAGGACCGTCAATGACTGACAGAGTTGTGAGTGAGTAGGTTGCAAACCCTCACATTTACAGCTCATCAGCTTATGTGCCAGCAAGCATCAGTCTGAGTACAGATCTCACAAGAAGAAATGGATTCTCTCAAATGCACAAAAGGCAGATTCCTTCATCTCCTCTCTTGAAGATAGAAAACTGGAATTCTTTTAAAAGCTGAACAACACTTGAAGCAGACACTAAGGAAGAAGCTGTGGATTAAAGCTGGAACAAAAGCGGTTTCTCATCTCCCTCATCTGCGGGACTTTTCATGGATTTGGCTTCAGAATATAGTTATCTGTAGAGATAGGTAAAAGTCTACCCAGGAATTTGTGTAACAGTCTTGATTTCTTTCTTTGAACAAGTATGGAATCTGTCTTATAGTTCCTCTCTCAAGCTATGTTCAAGGTATATCCATGTATTTATTAATTTCTTTTGGGCTGAAATATAAATTTGGAAGCAGTTTGTCTTTGGAGAGCCTACCTTAGCTCACTATTTGTAGCAGAGCAAAGCCATCTTGTAATCTGCTTGGAACCCTGTACATACTTCTGTAAATTATTTAAGTAACAAAGCATTTCCTATATCTTATCTTTTCTTTTAAAAAAATTAAATTAAATTTCATTTAGTTTATCTCCTGTGAGATTCATTCATCTCCCAAGAGTGGAAGAGGAGCTGAATCTCTTCGTCATATGTATTTAAGCCACATGGCCAAGTGGTTGCAATTATTTATCTTTCAAATGCCAGAAAAACTGCACAGGTCATGACAGCCCACCCTCTCTCATACTGGGGCTGGGGATGCCAGGTGAAGCACTCTCTGGAAGATAGATGCTAGAATCCCAACCAGGAGGTGAAGACATAGAGGGCTTCTGCGAGAGAAGGTTTGAGACCTCAGCCTTTCACACTCAGAGCTCAGCCATTCTGCTACAAGGGAAAGGACTGACTGGTTGGCACTCCCTCTGTGCCTCACTTGGCTGACTCCGACTGAGCAATAACTAGCTGAAGATGCTCACTGTGAGTTCCTGGCTAGCAAGCATATAAACAATGTCATACTAAAAGAATCTGGAGGCCCATAGAACAACATGACGAAATCTCAGGTTGGGAATTATGAGCCAGTAGGAAGGGAGGCTGCATGGTAAACCTGATGGAGGGCCAGTTTGGTCTAGTGGTTAAGGCACCAGGCTAGAAAGCAGGAGTCTCTGAGTTCTAGTCCCATCTGAGTAACTTTGGGCCAGTCACACTCTCTCAGTCCAATCACATCACAGGGTCATTGTTGTGGGGAAAATAGGAGGAGGAAGGAGGATTAGGTATGGTCACCACCTTGAGTTATTTATAAAAATAATAAAGGTGGAATTTTAAAAAATCTAAAAAACAACAACAACTCCTTGACATCATTTCTGACTGGGAGTGCCTTAGGACTTGGGCACATGTGTAATGCCTTATTTTCCCAATATAGATGGATTTTAAAGAGAGACAAGAATCAAACTATATGTTCTTTGATTTGTACATTTAAAAAAAAAGAATTTAACTGGCTAGGGTTATTCTGAAGAAAAAGTATCTAGTGATTCTCTTTTCAGAATGAGGATCAGAACCCTGCAATAGCTACTAGCTGAAAATTGCTATTCCATTTGTCATCAATTTATAGGTGCGCTGCTTATACAGCTACATATCAAGGAGAACCAACCCATGGAAAATGGGGACCTTGTAGACTGAATTTCAGAAGTCCTCTGCAAATGATCTGTTCAAAAATCCCGCAAGTGGACTTTGTTTTGCCTTCACCAAAACCCACTGGGGCAGAGAGAGAGAAAATAAATTAAAGGGGTTGCTGTTTTCTGAAATTCAATCTATAGTAGCAGGTCGCTCACACTGACTCTATTCCATTTCCTTTCCTGGAATTAAAGCCAAAAATGTGACTGTTATGGTAACAGCACAGCCATAAGGTGCTCTTCATTTTTATATCTGCTGATATACAGTACTGTGCAAAGTTCTAGGCAGGTGTGAAAAAACGCTGTAAAGTAAGAATGCTTTCAAAAATATATATTGTAATTGTTTATCAATTTACAAAATGCAAAGTGAGTGAACAGAAGAGAAATCCAAATCAAATCAATATTTGGTGTGACCACCCTTTGCCTTCAAAACAGCATCAATTCTTCTAGGTACATTTGCACACAGTTTTTGAAGGAACTTGGCAGGTAGGTTGTTCAGAACATCTTGGAGAACTAACCACAGATCTCCTGTGGATGTAGGCTGCCTCAGATCCTTCTGACTCTTCATGTAATCCCAGAGACACTCGATGATGTTGAGATCAGGGCTCTGTGGGGGCCAAACCATCACTTCCAGGACTCCTTGTTCTTCTTTACACTGAAGATAGTTCTTCATGACATTGGCTGTATGTTTGGGGTTGTTGTCCTGCTGCAGAATAAATTTGGGGCCAATCACATGCCTCCCTGATGGTATGGCATGATGGATAAGTATCTGCCTGTATTTCTCAGCATTGAGGACACCATTGATCCTGACCAAATCTCCAACTCCATTTGCAGAAATGCAAGGAACCGCCACCATGCTTCACTGTTGCCTGCAGACATTCATTATTGTACCGCTCTCCAGCCCTTTGGCAAACAAACTGCCTCCTGCTACAGCCAAATATTTCCAATTTTGACTCATCAGTCCAGAGCACCTGCTGCCATTTTTCTGCACCCCAGTTCCTATGTTTTCATGCATAGTTGAGTCACTTAGCCTTGTTTCCACATCAGAGGTATGGCTTTTTGGGCACAATTCTTCCATGAAGAGCACTTCTGGCCAGACTTCTCTGGGCAGTAGATGGGTATACCTGGGTCCCACTGGTTTCCTCTAGTTCTGTGCTGATGGCACTGCTGGACATCTTCCAATGTTGAAGGGAAGTAAGCATGATGTGTCTTCCATCTTCTGCATTAAGTTTCCTTGGCCAACCAGTGCATCTACAGTCCTCAACATTGCCCATTTCTTTGTGCTTCTTCAAAAGATCTTGAACAGCACATCTTGAAACCTCAGTCTGCTTTGAAATTTTTGCCTGGGAAAGACCTTGCTGATGCAGTCTAACAACCTTGTGTCTCATTGCTGTGCTCAGTCTTGCCATGGTGTATGACCTGTGACATGAAACTGTCTTCCACAACCTCACCTTAGTAGCAGGGTTTGGCTGTTCCTCACCCAGTTTTAAGCCTCCTACACAGCTGTTTTTGTTTCAGTTAATGGCTGTGTTTCAACCTACATATGAAATTGATGATCATTAGCACCTGCTTGGTATAATTGGTTAATCATACACCTGACTCTAATCCTACAAGATCCCTGACTTTGTGCAAGTGTACAAAGTGTGCAAGTGTAAGAATTGATGCTGGTTTGAAGCCAAAGGGTAGTCACACCAAATACTGATTTGATTTAGATTTCTCTTATGTTTGCTCACTTTGCATTTTGTAAATTGATAAACATAAACAATTACAATATATATTTTTGAAAGCATCCTTACTTTACAGCATTTTTTCACACCTGCCTAAAACTTTTGTACAGTACCCTATGGAGCCAGATTCCTATCTGCTGTTTTCCAGAATGGGCAAGAAAAGCTAGCCAAATGGCTGAGAATTAAAATAGTTCCCAACCATGAAAGACATTAGAATTCCTGTCCTGTTAGATTTAAATCTTGTCAAATTCCTATCAATATCATCTCCCAAGAAGACCATCTGTCCACCTGCATCCAACCTCCATGGAAACTGTTCCCTGACAGCTGCCCTCATTAACTACACTAAAACTAGTACTGCTAACTTGCTGCCCTGTGTCCATGTATTCATGGATGACTCTTTGGGTGTCCCTGGGAAGTTTCTAGGGAGCTGGTGAAGCCACTGTTTTGACTTTAATTCTGCAACTCAATTCAGCCCAAACGGTATAATAAGGTATTAAGGTGATCTCAGGGGCATCAATCTCTTGTTAATTGCTACCTATTAATTAAATTCTTAATTATATTTACCATTGCTGATACTGTTTGGAGACAACAATTCTGTTCTTCAGGTGTATCAATTTGTCTCATTTTTTGCAAGAGAACTTTGGAATAGAATCAGGAATCAACCTGTGCTTCTTCAGTGAAGAAGTGGGAATTTGTTGCTACAGAAGATCTAAACATCTCTTAGATCTAGAATGGGCTAGTTGCTGTTTTTTTCAGCTGTTTTGTAAAATTCCCCACATGCAGCCACATGTGTGCTACAAAATTTCAGACAGATGTGCTCTGCATAATCTCCTATTTTCTGGAGGTTGGGCCTCCTTTCCTTTGACAGTCTTTTGGCCAAATGGCTTTTCACTAAACTTAGTTGCTAGATATTGTCTGTTTACACACTGTAGTGTCCCCATAGTATTTGTGATGTTTGTTCAGAATTCAGATCAGACACAAAGTTGATCCTTGAAGCCATTTAGAGGAGGACTAAAATATGCAAAATAGAGTATCCTGAGACTTGGATGATTGCTTAGAACACAAATCAAGTTTAAATACTGATTCATCTTCTACATGCAATTTCAAGAAGGCTTATGAAAGATATAAATCACACTGTAATGTGATATTTAGTTCTGAAATGCTTAGCATCATTGAAATCTGATCCTATGTAGATTCCTGACATTTTTTTTCTTTGATGTCTGAATAGCATTTTGACACCTCCTCTGTATCCATTTTTAAACGGACACAGAAGACACAAATTCCATTCTAATTTGGTATCTGAAGCAAGGCTTTGCTTCCCAAATGTATATCAGACTTTGATCCTGCTTTAGGTAATTAAGTCACAGAAGGATTCATCAGAGAGAGGTGTGAATGCTAAAGGATGAAAAGTAGAAGCACATAAAAACCAAAATAATCCTTTGTTGCCTGCACTCTCACAGGGATTCACTCTTTGTAGCATGCTTCTTGGACTTGAATCTTACTGAAGTTACTTCCAGCTTGGCCAGATCACACACATAATTGAGATCTAAAATGGAAGTTCCCCCATGAGCAGTGAGAACTTCACACTGCCTAGTTTCACCAACATTTGGCTCTAGCCATGTCATACTGTATATTCACCTGGGAAGAGTTGTACAAGCATGTAGCACAAATTGGAGTCTTTCTGAAGCTACATAGGCAACTTAGTTCATTAACGTAACTTTGGAAATACAGAAAATGGATATAGGCAAGGTGATAGTATTCTTACTAAGATTTGTAAACCACTACAGCCTCATCCATATAGTGCACCTAATTTCCTTCATTTGCACTGTACAATCTGCCTAGAGAATCAAAAGTGGAGTCACCAAAGTACTATGTAGCCCACATTAATGGTTACACTGAGTCCTTGAAGAATTATATCCAGTTATACGCTAACATCAAAATGAATGATGGTGCTGTCTACCATGCAGAAGAAATTTCTGGGCAGATGTACCTGAAGATACTCATTATCATGTTCTACCAAATAGACACATGCCTAATCTGTATGTTTGTAAACCTTGGATAACTAGACAAATAATCTTAGTTTCTGTACTCTCTCTTGCAAAAGAGACCTTTCATACAGACTGCTAAGAACTTGTCACTACTTAGGGCATGCAGTATAATAAAAACCAGGTTCTAATTAGATGGAATAATATATAAGGTTTATTCAGACATTTTTAACCAAATGAACAAAGAGGCCAGAAGAAACATGTCAGGCTATTCCCATATCTTAATGAAAACTTCCCCCAGAGAAAATGCAGTTAGTTCAGAAGGGGATAGGAATACCTACAAAGTGCATTCACTTCCACACATAGAAATAGGTTGATCAGTTTCAGTTCCCAGGTTGTAAAGCTTTGGACTGAATGAACTTGTACACATACCTGCAACCATTCTCTGCATCAAAGCATAGTCTGCTTGTTAGGCCAGTAGGTCTCACCATGATGCAGAAACTTAGGCCCACTTGAAAAATCTCATATTATGAATCAAGACTAATGTATAAGAAGATCCAAATTAGCACTCATATCACTGCAGGAATATGGAAATTCAACTGATTAGATGTTTGATGAATTAATTTTGGTGATAGCCTAAGAAATTTTCCTTCCTAGCAATTACAGCATAATTCCTCAATGATGAAATGCTGCTTCAATTTATCAAGGCAAATCTTAACAAAACATTCAGAACAAGTAAGTCAAAGGGAAGTAACACACTGTCTCTCAAAAGACTGGTTGAGAAAATGTATCGTGTTAGAAAGGAGGGGATAACTTTAGTAAAAAAGGGAAAACTTGGACATTATAGGCTTTATGGATTTTAAATAACTTTTGTAAGATTCCTATTTCAGTCTACATACCAATACAGGCTTTTTCATAATGAAGTCTTCAGTTGCTTGTCTCCTGGAAATGAAGCCAGCTTAAGAAATCCTTTTCTGAATTTCATCTCCTTCCTTTGACCCTAGTGATGGCCAAGTGTTCTCTTTGGATCATGGTTAACACAGGCCCGATTGCTGGATTCTCTTGCTTTTTTCCCTCTCTCATTCAAGCCAAGGAAGGAAGCATCAATTGCTTTCCCTTCTGTGAGCGTTTTATGAGGATTAGTGAACAGCAACAATAACAATTTTACAGTTCTTCTAGTTGCTCGGGCTAGGAGATCCCTTGTCAATTTCACCCAGTTAAACAAAACACAGAGGACCCATTTTTCACCATTCCTCAGCTGAACCTGTTAAGAAACACAACAGAGCAAAACAAACCGCTAGCATTTCACTGCTCCACTGCTGAACCTGAAAAAGTAAACACACAAATAAAGAAAAGGTCCAGCTTTTCATGGCAGATGGACCAGCATAAAATGGCTGCTGAAGTCAAAAAGTGGAGACTGGGAGGGGCATGCCCTCCAGGGCACACACCAGCCAATTGCGACGGAGGCATTTGTGCAAGATGGAATCAACCGTGGCAGGCAGACCAGACAACCTTGCTTGCATCAGCAGAGGAGGAGAAGCTCCAATTTTATGCAATTTTTTTTTGATGGAATTCACCTTCCCAGAAGCCCAAGGTGGGCTGAGGTTATCTATTTTTGCCCTCCAGAAACAGTAGGTAGCATCCTCACCTTGGGGCAAGCAGGAAGTGTGAATTAGCCCTCAAACTAATATGAAATTGTGACAACTGACTGTGCCTCCATGCCATTTGCCTTGCCTTCTTCAGACAATTTTATTCCCAAACATGTTTTCCTTTTATGTATCCACTATTGCAGAATCTCCATCAAGCCTTTCTTAACCAACCAGAAACATTAATCTTCCCTTTTTAATTCTAGGAAAACAATTAGTCAATCACCTGCACTCCACCCTCTGACTTCTCCTTCATGTAGGATGGGGAGCAACAGGACCTGGCCCTCCTACCCCCCCCCCCCGTCCATCCTCAAAGGAGCCTTTAAGGCAGAACAGCTGATAACTAGGTCCCCAGTTTAAGTCCTGGCAGCCAGACGTTTGGGCTTCCAAAGAACAGTTCAGTCTCCTGGAGATGGTTATATGAATCTTCGTTTCTCCCATCATAACTTCACAGCCATTGTCCTCTTCCTCCCAGCAATCCCTTCTTGAAGATAAAGCAAGATTTTTCCCCTGTAAAATGACTTAGGTACATAACAATGTATAAGAAGTAAAGGCAACTACTACTCCAGGGTCTTGTAAGAAAAGTTAGTATGAATCCCCAGGAAATGACTCTATGACTCTGTTGGGAATTTTTTTTTTAATTATAAGAAAATTACAGAAGATAAATAAATGATGAAATACAGAAAACAACTAATAAAAAAACTAAACAGAACAAAAGAAAGAAGAAAAATTGGGAATTTGATCTGGGTTCATATGCTGTGCAGAAGATTGGGCTCAATTGGCCTAAATACTGTCCTCCAGTTCTAAGGGTCTGCACAGTTACTTACTCAGTTATACATTCCTGTGATTGTTCTTCAGTTCTGATTACTGTATGTTAAGATTCATAGTTTATTGGGGTTTCCTGATAGGTTTTCATATAAAGGGAAAACAAAGAAAAATCACTTAGAATCTCAAGCGTTTCTAATATTCTCAGATGACTGCTGAAAAATCTCTCTCAGATCTTACACTTAAACCTTTCTGCTCTCTTGACTAAATATTAGATTTAGATTCTTGATAGCTACCACTTCTGGCTTTTAGTTCATTTGTTTTTTAACTATGCACATGCTAGAATTATGGTTGTTACATCTTATTCTTTACTGATCCAAGTTCTGTGCTTTTAAAAGAAGTCTCCACGCTTCCAGTGGAAAACTAGTGAATCTTTGGACTAGAGATAAGCAGTGAGAAAGCTTTATCTTCAGCTCATTTGAATCTCAAAAGATCTTTTTCATTTGAATTTTTCTCCTGTTCTTTGTGGAAAATATTCCACAAAGTTTTGTAATTCAGCAAACATTAAAATCTCAGGGGATTTAAATTTATTAACATTTACTATGGCAAAAACTCTGGTAGCCTACTATCTTTTCATCAAACTGCAATACTGTCTTAAGCACACTATTTTTAGAAGATGAATGGGAAAATAGTATGCTATGTGATCAGAAGCCAATAAAATGCAGAAAATACAGACAATGTTTATTACCTTATTAATAGTGCTTAATCATGGCAAACATTGGATGCAAATCATCTGGAATATTATTCCTGATGATACTATACTAAGTGGAGTCCTTGGGATTCTCTGAGCTTGGCTGTTTTCTTGCAAACGTTTCATTACCTGGCTAGGTAACATCTTCAGTGCTGGAAGGGAGTGGGGTTTGCTCTCTGTTTATATACGGTGGCATGCCCTGCCAGGGATGGTGTGGGTGTGGGTTTTGTTTTGTTTTATTTTTTCCCTCTGGTAGTTCCTTGATTAAGATATTGTTTACTGCTTTATGTCTAGTGGTAATCTTGCTGTTAATCTCTGCTTATCTGGGTGATGATTGCTGGGGAAGAGATGTTCTGGTCTTTTGTTTTCCTTTCTATTGTCTCTTTTGAATAGTGTGTAGATGTTGTTTATCTCTATGTGCCTGTTGATGGCTGCCCTGTCTGAATACCAAGCTTCCAGGAATTCCCTCACATTTTTGGATTTAGCTTGGTCTAAGATGCTGACAGTTTAAACTATGGTTAAGCCTGTCCATGTGTTGTGAGATTAAGGAGTTTTCATCATGTCTTCTGACTGCTAGTTGGTGTTCATGGATGCGCTTTATACATACAGTGTAAAGACTGTAACAACCACTATGTAGGACAGACAGTCAGAGATTATCACCAGACATACAAGCAGTAAATAATACCTTAATCAAGGAACTACCAGAGGGAAAAAATAAAACAAAACAAAACCCACACACACCCCCAACACTAGCATGGCGTGCCACAGCACATAAACAGAGAGCAAACCCCATCCCATTTTAGCACTGAAGATGTTACCTAGCTGGGTAATGAAACGTTTGCAAGAAAACAGCCAAGCTCAGAGAACCCCAAGGACTCCGCAGTTCAACCCTGAGCTACACATATTCGCTTCTATTGGTACTAAACTAAGTCTAACCACCAAATTCAGACACTTTGTACTCATCTACAGTGACTGTATTCTTGTGGATACATCTATCTTCAAACCAGTGGCAGTGATTCACTTGGCCATAACAACATTTTCACTACTTATTTTAAATGTTTTTTTTTCCCCACCTCCTGTCCTCAGTGACTGCAGACCAAAGAAAAGTTTCCCTGAGGAACTGCATAACTGACATATAAGAATAATCTGACGTGGAACTGTTTTGTCCGTTACATGTAGCTGCATGCTTCTAAATTCCACGAACAAGACACCATAACATCCACTGTCTACAGTCAGGCTCTGCAGTTCACAGTGTCTGTTCAGATATGGGCAAAGATTTACATGTAAGGATTTAAATCCGATTTCTCAGATTAAATATCCACCTAATGAAGTGGAAAAACCAGACTGTGAAATAACATACTACAGGGCAGACCAAAAAGAGAAAAACAATTTACAGTTCAAGTTCTATCTAAAACCGCTCGGATTTATTATCAGCTATTTGCAACTCATTCTGAGAATAATCTCTTTCTCAAAGGTTTTATGAGTAATACCTGTACAACTAAAACTGCTATTCAACAGCAACAGACTACGTATCAGAGATATACCTGCTCTTCTAATCTGGTTCATGCCATCATTTGCTAGCAATATCCTCCTCTGTATTACATAGAACAGATCAACCCATCATCCCACAAAATAATTAGACACAAATCTGAAATCAGAAAAGGCATCTGTGGCAAACCTGAACATACCCTAGAACGATGTGTCTGATTTTACCTTCTTGAGCAGAGAAACTGAAAATCAAACTGCAAGGCAAGAGAACTGAACAGAGGGGGGTTGTTTTTACTTCACACTATATGTGTGAATGAGTTTGGCAATGCAAGAAGTTAGCAGCAAGCATTCTTAGCAGCAAGAGCTGTTTTTATGAATGACCATTGTTAATAAGATAATTAGCATTGTCTGTGCTTTCTGCAAATCATTCTTCTCTGACCTATTTGTTTATATTTCTTCTTCCTACTATGTGTGCAATGATCTGTGGGTGTACATGCCCATAAATCTATTAACTCGAGGTAGTATTTCATGCATATGATAAAGGGGACTGTAGTTCGATAGTAATTTATGACATAGCACATATATTTACTAGTTTTTTAAGACAGCACAAAGTCCTCTGTGGTTTTGATAGCGAAACTGACATTGAAATTTTGTGAAACAGTTGCTTCATTCGAAAGGATGGGAAGCTATTTTGCTATTTTTATTCACTGAGTCTGTCCCAAAGTACTCATAGGTTAATGGCTATGCATACTTCCTGAACCAACCATCTATGGCAGAATACTGTGGGTTAATTCATCACTGTCTTCATAGATGGTGGATTCCCGTGTTATCCTACTATAAATAGAGGAACTCTCTGATCACCTTCTATATTCTTCTTTTTAATGAAGTTATCTTCTATGGTAGCTTTGGGGACTGGCTTTATTCAAGTTTCTGTGCATTTTTAATTACATATCCAAATAGACATTTACTTAAAGAAACATGCACACATATACAACTTTAACCTTTAATGTTATCCAGGGATTATAATGATGGCTGGCTAAATAAATAAATATCAGTATCAGTATCAATCTTGTAGAAACTTGATAGTCTGCTTCTAGGGCACAGATATGGGATTACCCCTGGAAAGTATTTCCTTGCCACTGTAGGTACTTTATCTCTATTTTTAAAGAGGATTTTCTCACCCTGAAATATATATTTTTCCCTAGTGCCTGTATATATTTTTCAGCCCAAATCTAGGCTACTAGATTTGGGCTGTAAAAATCTGGACAGGCACTAGGTGGCAGTGAAGGGTTGATTCTCTCTTGCTTTGCTGCCATCCAGATTTTTGCAGCCGACATCTGGTAGTCCTCTTAAGCTCTACCCAGCCTGAATCCACGTACCAAGACAGATGTGATATGGAGTCCTTGGGGTTCCTGAGCTTGGTTGTTTTCTTGCAGATGTTTCATTACCTGGCTGGTACAGATGTGATATTGCAGATTTCCTCTAACTCTTTCTAGCTGATTCCATTACCTGGTCTCTTTGCTGAAGCTCCCTTAGTTGTTATCACTGGAACCTTTTTTTGCTCTCCCTGCTGCCTGCTTACTTTTGTGATGTCTTTAGGATGTGGTCTCTGGCCATCTTTTCCACAGCTCCAGCTGGCCTTTCTCTCCACCCCCACCCCCCCTTCTAGCAGGGTTCTTTCAGGCTAGATTGCTTGCTCCTCTGGAAGCTCAGAGATCTGCTCCTTTCAGCCCAGGTCAGCCCTCCAATCCATAATTCACTTACCAAATGAAACTTGAACTGTCAGACTGTTTCTTCTTCCTTTCTTCCTTTCTTCCTTTCTTCCTTTCTTCCTTTTCTCTTTCTCTTTCTCTTTCTCCTTCTTCTCCTCCTCCTCCTCCTTCCCCAAAACTCTTGGCCAATCATGTTCCTTACAGAATATCTAATTACCAGTCCAGGTTTGTACTGTGCACAGCGTGTCGGCTTGATGCCTCCTTCCCATGGCAACTGTAACAGAGGCAGCTACACTCCCTCATGTCCAGTAGATAACAAAACTAGGCCTTTCGTCAACTCAGTTAAACTATAACCTCACTCAGAAGTCATTCTTGGGACGTAAACATTGCACAGTGGAGCAAACCATGTTTCTTCCTTGAACATGAAGGAGCTTATTTTGAAATCCCATGCATTGGACTGCAGGGCCTTGTTGGAGCAATTCACTCTCTCTTCCTAAAAAATCTCCTGGATCCCAAGTGTTTGGTTCACCATTAACTGAGAAGTTGGAATTTTTCTAGCCCAGGAGTATTGCCACAGTGATGCAGAGCTCCTGTTGGCAGGTAAATTTCAGAACATCCAAGTTGTTTAAATCATGCAAGTGAGGAAGCACTAGCCTCCTCACCATTACACTGCCTCTCTATTACATTTGAATGTAATATGAAAAATGCCTCTCTATTACATTTTTCCTAAAGTGTTGCACAGGACACCGTCTCCTCCTTCTAAGAATCTAGAAACTCTCTGAACATCCGAGCTACTCTCTCCTTAACTGGTAGCTCTCAGACCTGCAGTAGTCCCAGTATTAATTCATTCATCAAAGACAGGTAAGCCGCACGACATCGATTTTGAAGGCTTCCTTTTCTCGGTAGAAAACTAGTTTCGTTGTCTCCTCTGTGCTTCCCGCCCCTCTTCAGCCCACTGCAAAAACCCTATTGTTCCATGATCCTCCTCACTCTCTTCCCAGTGAGATTTAAATAGATTCATAGGTAGCAAAATAGAGATAATTGTTGGAAAGTGGAAGGGGGTGGTGATGGTTATGGAATAGGAATCATTAGTGGAAATGAACTCTTGCCTCATTCTGCTACCCCTGCTGAGCAGAGAGAGACAAGTGCCTTGAACTCTAGCAGATGAAAAGCTTTCATTCTGTCACCTGCTCTTGGGACAATCGCCTCCTTTAACAAGAGGTGGGTCTGCTCTGTTCACCGTAGGTATCCATATCTGGATTGTTTGATATTACCTTAATACGGTATGAAAATTCAGCCACTGTAATTTGCAAATCATGGTTGGGGTTTAGGTCATCAGCAGGCAACTTTTTTGGGTCAGACCATTTGAAATGTTGCAAGCAAGTCTCACAAAATGGTGATGGTGATGAGGGTGGCCAGTCTCAAAAACACCTAACTACCAGAGAGTAAAGTGGCGAGGTTATTCGCTGCAGCTTTTGTTCCTTTTTTACCTGCCGCTAGTGGTAAAATCTCATGTCCAAAAAGTTTTTATCCAACAGCAGATAAACATGTCGAGCCAGGTTCTGCAAACTTTTATTAATCCAGAACTCAGTTACATGAATATGACACAGATACATCATGTAGAATGCATTCAAAGATGTCCACATCAGTGGCTGAAACTTAGTGGCCGGCAAAAACTTTTTGGTGGGCAAAAAAAGGAACAAGAGCCCTCACTGCCAACCTCTCTAGCCCCCCCCCCTTGTTTCCTAGAGCCTTGCTTAACTTTTCTTATTCATTTCAAACAAAGCACAGGGTTTCAGTCACCCATCCTTCTCCCACCCCCACCCCCACCCCCAAGAATGCATATTTGGAACCTACTAGCATTCTTGTAAATTAAAATTATTCTACAGGATGGTACTTTGCTTTGCAATATGCCAGCATCTTTTGGGGGGGGGGGGGTAAAAAAATGATAAAAAATAAAATCAAAAGGTGAGGCAGGCGAGGCAAAGACCTTGGCGAACACCAAAGTGTCCACAGACAAGATATTGCCTGCCACTGGTATAGCATTTGTGTGAATCAAATCACCCTCATTTATTCAATAAACCTTTATTAAAACAAGCTATTGCTGATCAGATACATGCAAACCTAGCCATGGGCATATTCACATTTAACATTTAAGTTGCTCCTGTGCTGTGTTCATGCTGGCTTGACTATCAGTCGGCTTAAGAAAATCCTGTCCAGATTGAGAAACTTTGGCAACAACTTGCAAGGCATTCAATCCAGACTGCAGGTTCATCATGTCCTTTCCTTGGATCATTCCCCTGCTGTTGACCCTCCCACCTTTCTGTTCCAGGAAAGCCATGGCCAATCACTTCCTTTCCCATGGGAAAGTCTTCCTTGATGAATAAAATTTACATGTGCTTTATTTATACTATATATGTAACAAATACACACCCATAAATATACATACAGAAGTAAGTATGGGTATGCAAAGTAAAGTTAACTTTATACAGTATATGTGAGGTTAAAGCATCCAAGCACACAGACGTGGAGCCCCAATTAGCAACCTAAAAAAACCCTTCCTTGCACTTCCTCCACTCTATAGCTCTAAGCTCCTTTACCCACAGCGCTAAAATAGCACTAGGGTCTCAACTCAACATAAAGAAAGTTGCCAGTTTGAAACACACCACTATTATTATTTATTACTATTATTATATCCCTGGACTTTTTGAAATGTTTTTTTTTTAAATGGTAAAGCCTGAGGAAAAACTAGCTACTCAAGAAAAGAAAAATCATCATTTTAAAAAAAAATCAGCCAGGTTTCAAACCAGCATTCTTTTTTTTTTTTTGTTTTAACTGAGTAAATATCTTAATCCCTGAGCTATTTCATCACTGCTGGTAAAAAGATGTATAGAAACTATTAGAGTACATGATAAGCATTGGCTCAATTGAAGGAGCGGTCCTCCTTCTGCAAAGTAATCAATGAACTATTGAGGTTGTATAGGTTAGCCTGCAACAAACTGAAGGGACACAACACTCAAGGTGATATAAGTTAGAAAAGTAGACTTCAGAAGTGGAGCAGAGAAATGCGCTGTAAGGTATTCTGAAGGTGAGTGATGGATTAACAGAGAGCAATGTCATCCATTTCTATCCTCCAGAAACAGTTGCCTGTTTGACAATATTTAAAAGAAGGCTACAAAAGAGTTAGAGCTCAAGATGCCACATCTTATCAGATACTTGGCGTATCAAACCCTTTGAAACAGCAAAACCAACTCCTAGGGTTAGAAAAACAGATCCTGGAAGAGTGAGGATGCTGGCTGTAGAAATAAACATTTAAAGGGGCAGTGTATAAATCAGTGTTGCGGCAAGGCAGTTAACCCAGCAACTGGCAAGACTATAAAAGACCTGAAACAAAATATTCCAGTGAAGCTTCTCTCTCAGGATAGAGGGCCCCATGCTCCTGAGCCAGAGGTTTGGCCAAATTTGATTGGGTGAATGGTTGGAGGAATGAGTGTGAGTGAAAGTGAGGGCAAAGAGTGTTCTATCTCATTAAAGCTCCGTAACCTATGGAAGATGGTGCGCTCATACCTCACCAAAAGGTTCTAACTGCTCTTCTAACTAGTCCGAAGGGAAAACAGAGAAAGGATTCCCACTGAGTGTTGCGTGCATGTTATCCCTTCACCTGCTGTGCAAAATTAGCTCCGCCAAGATGCACGGTCACCGTCACTTGTGAACAGCTGATCAAAGCTAGTGGGAGGAGCTTGAGCACATGCTCGAAGAAGAGAAAGAAAGGAGAGGACTTGACTATAAGTAGCTCATAAAACCACAAAGCTAGTCAGACTTTCAAAGGAAAATTGTATAACACCTGCCTATTTTGGCAATGGGGCAACTGCGCAACCCTATGTTGTGGCATTATGTACCCTAAAGTTAATGCAGGTGGGAGTAGTATAGATGTGCCAGGTTAACTATTCCAGGGAACACTGGAATGGCCCTGGAATGGGACAATCCAGCTGTTACATGACATGATGCAGTAGTTTTTTGGAAGTAAATATTCCAGAATGGGAAGTGGCTTGAAATGGCAAGATCAGCATCTTCCAAAAGAAAAACAGATGATTCAGGTTTGCCTAGAACATTCTGTCTCTTGAACAGTGTGTTTTGCCCACAATTACCAAGCAACGTCTGAGTTCAAAGATCATAATTTACAAAAAAGAAGTGCTTCATTAAGATGCCACTATCATATCAACATGGTGGTATCAACGTTACCTTATACTTAATGCAACCAAGTCATGTTATTTTTTCCATGTACTATGTTCTACTCTGTTCTGTGACTCTCCAGTATCTCAAGTGAAGCAAAACCCTTCCTATTAGTTGCTCCTTGGTTTTTTTTAAGCTAGAGATGCCATGAATCTTTTGACTGTGAAGTATATGTGACTCTTATCACTGAGCTACAATTTTCTCCACTGGACTCTAAAATCTGCCAAAAGTGCAGATACAGGCATGAAAGAGGCACGTTATTTGTCCACAGAAAAGGCAAGATAGCTTATCAGCCAAACAACTTAGGTAGGGTATAAAAGTAAAAAAGAAACTGATTAAAATCTGGGTATTTTTCTCTATAATAATAATAATAAACTGAATGCAAAAGGATTTGAAATTTGAGTTACAATAAAAGATTTTTAAATATTTTCCTCCAGAATCTCTAATGGCAAAAAAGGGGCCTCTGTGTGTCTGTAACTTTCCAGGAACCATTTTCCATTATCTTCTGTTATGGCAAAATGTATTTATACTGTTATTCAGTCATCCAATTCCTGGCTCCATACATTACTTAATTAATGTCTCAGTTTAATTACTCAATCACTTCCAGTGATGCTAAATTGCATTTAGTTTTTTTTATTTATTTATTTTGTGGTTCAAAATAGCTTGCCATTTATTATCCTCCTTCAGGAAAGGAGACCTACTTGTGGAAGCAGGTACAGTATATACACATCTGGGCTGGATTTACACAGCACATTATGTCCTTAATATGATGTATATGTTTATGGCTTTGTGTATTCTATGCACAAAGCCATTTTGGTTTCTAGTATTGTAACGTTTGAACCCAGACATTGTGGTCTACTCCTGAAACCACAATTAATAGACTATAGTCTGCTTATTTGTATAAACCTTCAATGAGTACTCAGGGCTGAACTCAAGTGTTCTCCAAATTTACATTCAGTTTTGGATGCCTTCACCTACAATAGCAGGACCCATTCAGACTAGCATACAATCTACAAGAGATTAGTAGAATATTCAAAATCACAGAGATATCCCCAAATCCCAAAGTCTGCACCTCTGATCTTATTCACAATTAACACCCCTTGCATAACCTCCAGAAATGCAGATATTTACACTTACTGCAATACATTCAGCTTCTGCAAATGGCAACAGCAAATTGTGTGCTTTATAAGGAAGTGAGACACAAATTGAGAGTGTTGCAGTGCAGATAGCAAAATACACCATTCTGAAGTCAAGTTTCTTGTTTGCAAGTACAGTTTAGGAATGCCACTACACTCTCTGTTAAAGTCCTTCTCTATTAAAGTCGGTGAAACTTTTTTGCTTCTGGGCAAAACTTCCTCCAATCGGTAAAAATCAGTAGTCTGTATACGAACGTGACTCTAGATGTGTGACTTTCCACGTCCTTGCCTTCTAAAGGTCAGAGCATAAATCCTTCAGCCTATTCCTTAAATAATGCTTTGCATCCACCAATAATTTGCATAGAGCGGTAGGATTCCCCCCCCCCCAACCTTTATATATTTAGGTGTGCAATTCAAAAAGCTCACAGGGTGAGATTTATTTATTTCAAATATAGATCTACTGCCCATTATGGTAAACGTTCCAGATGGTGTATAAAATCAATACATTTAAAAATCAATTTAAAATGCCATAAGGCAAAAATACAAACAATACAACAATAAGCAAAATAATGTTAATACTGCCAAAAATAGCAGGATGAAGACAGTTAAAATAATAGGTATTTTGTTATTTATTAGAATAAACTAATAGAAAAATACAGAACAGTTGCTTTATCTAATAATCTTACCCATCAGCCTTTTCCTTCTGCTCTTCCTCTGCCATCAAATGACTCTTTTGACTTTCTTATCTGTCACTGCACCAGTTTGTCTTTTCACTCACCTGCTATCTCTTATTCTTCCACTAACATGTCCCTCTCTTCAAAATACTGTCACTTTCCATAGTTCTGAATCACAAAGGCAAAAGATGCTTGCAAATTCTTGAAGCAAAGCAAGAGACAAGCACTAGGATTTATTATCAGAACTAGGTACAGTTTTTTCATATTTGGTACTGATTTTGACTTGCAATAAAAAGAAAAACAGGCTATGATATCACAAGCTTCAGCATTCTGAGGATACAATATCTCACTTGGAATGAATATGAATTCTCATGATGGAACTGAGTGGATTTGCAAGAACCCATTTTCCCCTAGTTCTAGTCATCCTTACTACAAGCCCCAATGAAGAGCTTCCAAGGATATTCCCATTGTCTCTATTTGTGGGAAGACAAAGCCTCCAATATATTTTTCCAGCTGAGTTTCATCTCCTATCTCGGCGACTTCCATCATAAAGAGTCTCTCAACCACTGCTGGTTTATCCAACCTGAACTGTTCTGGCTCCTGAGCTTTTTTTGCCAAGACTGCCTGGCTCACTCTTGGCATTCTCATTGGCTCTTGAGCACCTTCAGCTTCTCTCTCCTTCCTTCCTTCCTTCCTTCCTTCCTCCCTCCCTCCCTCCCTCCCTCCCTTTCCTCATTCTAGTCCTCATGTTCTCCATTTTATTTAAAACACATACATATGCTAACTCACACTCAGGTTGTGCTCTTCAAAATCTAGAATCAATATTCAGCTGAGTGTATTTGCTGCTGAGACTTCTGGAAGGAGAGATGGATGCTGAGCTAATAGTGGGGGGCTTCTCTCAACTGATACAAAGTTTAAATAAACAACCATATTATTGCAATTGTTCTTTGCTGACTTTCTTTAATGTGCTGATAACTAACACTGCAAATGGTTTCCGTCTTTAACAAATTAGTGTTTCTATCCCACTATTGTCTATCAACCTGTGACATTCCAGGGGTTGCCTAGAAGATCCTAGATCATGAAGGTTGCTGAATGGGATCACTCTTGTAGTGCTAAGTTTAGGTCATAAAGCATGATTTATAAACCACTGTTGTTAAGCCAAAATAAATCAAACCCTGTTATGTTTTAGTGCAATTGTGTGAAAGACTGTCTGCCAAATACAGATTTCCTCTCTAATTCCTCTGGTTGTGAGGTGTTTGTTCTGAAGGGAGGGACATGTTAGCGGAAGAATAAGAGATAGCAGGTGAGTGAAAAGACAAACTGGTGCAGTGACAGATAAGAAAGTCAAAAGAGTCATTTGATGACAGAGGAAGAGCAAAAGGAAAAGGCTGATGGGTAAGATTATTAGATAGAGCAACTGTCCAGATGATATGGAGTCTGGTTGGCAGCTAATATGTTGTTGGGAGGGAAGTTGGATGGCTGGACCATGTACAGGGACTGAGGGATGTTGGTGAGTGTTGTGCAACAGCAGTTTCCAGTGCCTCCTCTGAGGTGGATGGTGGCCTGTATGTGGACTGAAGATTGTGAATGGAGAGGCTTCAAAGCCTGGGTGTAGATGGTCTGAGGCTGGGGGAGTAGAGCAGTGACGGAGGCAACACACAGGATCATTTCAGTTGTGATGGACAGGTGGACAGATGGCAGGAGATGGGGACAGGCCCTTCTCAGGGAAGGCCGATTTGACATATTACACTTGCCAGCCTTTTAGCCCCCTGCTCTCATTCCAGGTGTAGAGGAAAGAAGGAATGGCCTTGAAGGACAGGAGGAAGAGCCACTGCTAAGACAATGGTCAGATAAGACAGGTCTGGGCCTGGGCCAAGAAAGTAAAGTGAGTAAACTCAGACAAGCTTTAGAATAAAAGTAGTGCTGACCTAGTGTCAGCTCTTCGTGGTAGTCCAGGCCAGGAAACTGAAGTTATGAATACTAATACTACTTTTATTATAAGGTTACAGTGATAGAATCTTGCAAGTCTGAATGTGCTTCTCCCCTCCCTGCACTTATGTTCAAGAGAACTAGGGCAGGTCAAATCTGAGATGCTTTCTCAAATTACATTCCTGCTTTGGATTCAATCTTATCTGACCATTGTCTTGGTTGTGGCTCTTCCTCCAGTTCCTCAAGGTTATTCTGAAATCCCATTACACCTAAATGACATTGGTTACCTAGTCTGGTCTACTTTGAAGGGCTGACACCAGGTCATAGAATCTTCAGAGGACTTGGCTTCCAACTGCTGCTACTAAATACCAGATCCGCATGTAATAAGACTTCCCTCATCCACGATCTTGTCATGCGTTACCAAGAATTGGCCAAGGGGATGGGGGTGGGGGCTGTTCCCATTGGGATTTCAGTCTGGCTTCAGCTATGACCCTAAGGCAGGAGGAATGGAGTGGTACTGGCATGCAGGAGACTTGAATGACCTTTAGAGTTGTTGTTTTGCAAGTAACCCAGGGTGAAACTCTGTTTGTGAAGATGAGCTTTAGGGAACGCCTTGAGATTGTGGCTGCTGCTGCTGGTGCTGCTATACTGACCTACCTATTATGCAGCAGCTTCCAGCCTGTTCTGCTTGAGGCTGTGGCCAGGCTGTAGTGGAGCTTCCCAAGCTATGTTGCTGGGAGATTTTGTGATGGAATGGAATTATGAAGGCCAAGCTCAGGGAGATAAGCATTTTCTTAGCTCACCGGAACCACGTGGGAGGAACAAAAGGATGAGACTGGCACCTCCCTGAGGAATTCACACTGTTGTGGCTGGAGGACTTTCAGAACTGGGGTTTGAGTCTGGGAAGATTGATGTCAGACCTAGCCCAAGGAACTCCAAGAGACCATGCAAATTCAGTCCAGCTATGTTTATTAGCTACAACCTCTAGCAAGAATCTTCCCAGACTCAAACCCCAGTTCCCAAAGTCCTCCAGCCACAACAGTGTGAATTCCTCAGGGAAGTGCCAGTCTCATCGTTTTGTTCCTTCCACGCGGTTCCGGTGAGCTAAGAAAATGCTTATCTCCCTGAGCTTGGCCTTCATAATTCCATTCCATCACAGATTTCAACCTACCTTCAGTCACTGCAAACTCTGAGGCAGATCACAAATTCAAAACCATAATGAGGACCATGAACCTGATCCAGATCATTGAGGTTCAAGATCTGGTTTTTGTCTTGGGATAGTTGCAACATGATCTGATGGATATTTACGTATGTCCTTTGTCGTGGTCAGATCACTCTCTGGTTGGCCTGGAGTTTTCCAATGCTGCTCACCCCTATAGGAGGGAGTAACTATTGGATTGGTCCACCCCAGATGTCTTATGGATCTTGTTGGTTTTCAGGGGGTGTTTGAGGAATTTCCTCAATCTCTGGTGAGTAGTTCAGCTGAGGCCTACTACCCACATGGAGTAAACAGGTGATGATGGCTCTGAGCAGCCCCTTTATGCTTACTGATCTCAGGGCACTCCTTGGTTCACTGACGAACTCTGGGAAATGAAGTGGCAGAAGGGACACCTATGTAGGGTACTATTAGAGAAAGACTAGGAACATGTCTGACTGGGCAAATGTAGGAATCTGGATTAAGGACTACACTGTGGTGATAAGAGCAGCAAAGTGTAATTATTTTCACATTTTATCATGTCCGCAGAGTGCCATACAGCAGCCCTATTTAGGGTGACCCTTACCCTTTTAGGAAGAGTGTGGCCCAATTAATATCTTAAGGGCCACTGTGAGGATTATGCTAAGGATCTGATGGATAAGGTCACTCAGATCCACTCAGAGCTGGACTTTGACTGGGCAGTTCTTAATGAGGTGACTGAAACTGGGTCTTGCTCTGTAATCTTTATATAAATGTGATGTATAAATAAATATAAATAAATAAATCTGGGAGGAGTTCAAACCTGCGAGCCTCAAGGAAGTGGACAGGTTTCTTGGAGCTATTAGTGCATCCACTTGCAGGTTAGATCCACGTCCCTTTTGATTGGTTAAGACTGCCCATGACACAATATGTGCTTGTGTCCAGGTGGTGATGAATTCTTTGATGAGTGAGGGTATTGTCCCTCCTGCCTTGAAAAATGCGGTGGTACACCCCCTTCTCAAGAAATTATCACTGGATCCAGTGTCACTGGACAATTTTCATCCAGTTTCAACGTCCCCTTTGGGGATAAAATTGTAGAGAAGATGGTTGGGCAACAGCTCTACAGGGCTCTGGAGGAAACAAATAATCTGGATCCTTTTAATTGTTGGATTTCAGGTTGATATAGCACTGAGACAACGTTGATTGTACTTGTGAATGACCTATAGTGAGACTAGGATAAGGGTGATACAGCTCTCCTGGTCTTTCTTGATCTCTTGGCAACTTTTGATACACTCCACATTGGGAAATTAGATAAAAATGGCAAATACAGTTCATAAGTACATGTAAGGTGAATATCTTTAAGGCAAAAAAATCCAGGCTTCACATATATATCAACAACAACTAAGCTAGCAAAACATGACTGGAGAAGAAATCATATGGTGAAGGTGAACATTGAATCAATATGTCAAGTAAGTGTGCAGCTGCTGTGGGAAAGGCAAGTTCTGTATTGGGGCTGAGTAAAAAAATAATTTTAAATCATATTGGCAATATCATAACACCTGAGTGATGTGACCACACTTTGAATATTGCATATAATTCTGGTCTGCATCTCAGAAAGAACACTGCAAATCTTTTAGATAGAAAAGCTGTGTGTGGCAGGAATTAAAACATGGGTGCAGGGGGAGGTTTAACCTAGAAAAAGGTGTGATAGGGAGCGAACATAATAATGATTTATAAAATTATATCAGGTGTGAGAATGAAGAGAGGGAAAATTTTTATTCCCCGGAACTTGGACTCATTCAATGGAGTTGAACGCCTGGATGTGCAGAACAGATAAAAGGAAGGAATAGTGACACGATGCACTTTTAATTTATAGAATACTCTACCAAAAGATGCATAGAGGGTTACCAACTTGGACACTTTATTGGAGGATAGAGCTTATCACTGGCACTATCAATCATGATAATTATATATTACTCTAGTATATATTACTCTTCTCAATACCACTTGCTGCAGAATATAAGCAGGAGGAAGTTATTACATTCATGTTGTTCTTGTTTTCTACTGGAACTGGCTATTGTAGGGAAAAAATGCTTGCCTATATAGGCTTTTGATCTGATCCAACACAGTTCCTCTTAAAACCTGGGAATTAACAACAGGTTCGGGAGGTAAAGGTGGAGGAAGAGAAATAGGACAGTATGCAGTACAACAGATCAGTGTTCTTTTATTTATTTAAAGTATTTCTGTATCATTCCCCATAAAATATCTCTGGGCAGCTTATAATCAAATTTAAAAACAAAACAGTAAGTTAAAATGATTAATTAAAACTATCATTTGTCAAAATATGTATTAAAATGGATAGAAGGAAAAGAAAGCTTGTCTGTACAACCCACAAAGACATGGTTGCAAAGACGTGGTTTCAAGAGTCATCTAAACTATGCCATAGTAGGTGTCTCTTGAACGTTGCAGAGAAAAAAAATGCATATCTTATGTAACATATAATGCCAAAAGATTCTTTGAGAGCCTCACTTTCCTGGTGATATCAGCTGTTTCCCTTTCTACAATTCTTTTAGAGCCCATAGGTAGTGTCCAGTGGAATGGCTGTTTTCAAAGTCCATGTTTCTATTTCCATGCTGATTGATTGATTAACTGACTGATTGATTGATTATGTGCTATCAAGTCATTTTTGACTCCTAGCAACCACATAGATAGATTTTCTCCATGAAGATCCCTCACCTGGTCTTTCAGGTCTTCTAACTGTACACTCATCACCATTGTAACTGAGTCCATCCACCTTGCTGCTGGTCATCCTCTTCTTCTCTTTCCTTCCACCTTTCCTAGCATTAGAGCTTTTTCCAGAGAGCTAGGTCTTCACATAATGTGTCTGAAGTAGGATAATTTCAGCCTGGACATTCGTGCCTTGAGTGAGAACTCCAGGTCGATTTGTTTGATGATCCATCAGCTTGTTTTCTTGGCTGTCCATGGTATTCTCAGGAGTCTTCTCCAACATCAGCATTCAAAGGCATCAATGTTCTTCCTACCCTGCTTCTTCAAAGTTCAACTTTTGCTTCCATAGAATGTCACAGAGAATACCATGGCCTGCATGATTCTGATCTTTGTAAGTATACAGTAGACACATCTATACTTACAAAGCATTTGAATATCTTTTCCAAGATCTTCATGGCTGCTCTAGTAAACCCTTTATCATCTTCAGCCATAGACATTAGATTTTGCTAAGAAGCAAAAGAAACCTCTAGACTGCAGAGGTGAGGTAGGGGCTTCAAAACGCCCCACTGAGGTCACAAGTCTTTCCTCCCCACCAAAGATGGAGCAAAAGACACTTCCACCTATTCTGCCCAAGAAATCTAACCAGGCTGTTTTCATCATCTACCCACCTCCTGCGCTCTGACAGGCCCTTGATCAGCTGGGTAGCAGCTGTTCCATTTTGGGTCTGAGAGCTGCCTTTTCTAGTCAGAATTATAGTAAGCAGCTGTTTTAGCTATTTTTTTAAATAAAAAACACAAAGTGATTATCACCTTGTCTTTCAAATAGTCTGAGTCTGTACTTTCAGTATCAGCCTGATCTGCGGTTTCATCTGTGTTGCAAAAATTCTACCTGTTGATTCTTGTATGCCTATTTGCTATTAAAATCACAAAAGCCAGTGATTTTTTTCCCCCGTTGGTCAGCTAACAAATTGTATGCCAGTAAGCAAATTAAACTCTAGGCTTGTTAGTTTCAAGTGACAAGCTCTTGCTAATTTGCCACTCATCCATTTAACTCAAATGCATGCAAATATTGCTTTTAAAAAGTCACTTGTCACCTAACAGTGATGCAGACAAACTATGAAGCAAAACAGTACTATATATTGGCCATGTTTCAAAAGAAAGGTCGAACCAATTTAACTCTGGCCAGGTAACAATCATTAACTTCAACAGAAAGAAAAATTGGCAAGGGGGGCAGGAAACATTGCAAACAACCCAACCACTTTTAGACCAACTGATTTTGCAAATGCAAAATAAAAAATAAAAGAGATATACTTCAGGCCGTAAAGAATATAGGAATCCATAAGTACAAAATGAGGTGCAATTAATCTAGAGTGGGCACGTATTATGGACAGTTCCCTCGATAAAGCAACAGAATCACATAAGTTATGTTTTCTGGTGTACATTTCCCATTTGCATAAAAGGTGCTCAACTGAGCCCCACTGAACTGGGCATATCTTTTCATACACACCAGGAATGGGGGTTCATATCTGGGATTGCCAGTTGTTATCCAGGAATATTCATATGTAGCCATACTCATATATAGCTCTAGGCCCAGAGAATAGGATAGCCATTAAAATACCACAAGGAAGACAGAGATGAGGGATCTTTTTTACAACCAAATGCACCTACAATTGAAAAGAAATTATAACAAAGAACCAAACCTATACAGACTCTTCCTCCTGCAGACGTTTGTCTCTCAAACATACAGTTTGCTTTGTCCCCATCCCTGCCCTCATTCACGTACCCACTCCTGTTGGATATGGGGCTTTTTTATTGGCAAGTCATGGCAGCATCAACTGTCCTGATAACAAACTTTTCAAACGTGCGTGGGCAGCTGCCAAAAGAAAGAAGATAGGCTTGGAAGCTCAATTCAGGCTTCCGTTGTTTGTTCTGCCTCGCCCGCTTGCTTCCTGCCCACAGTGTTCTGTCTTACCACCACCCAGGCTCTTTGGAGCCCAGCCAAGAGAATTTTGCACCTCCATATGCTCTTACTGATTCCAGGCATCACCCCATGAGACTGCAGGAGGATAAGGCTGTTAATCTGGGCTGCAAAATGCCAGGGGCATCAAAGAGATGCAGGACACACTGTTGCCACCTAACAGTTGCCTGGATTTCTGCTACTCAGTTGTATTAGTTCTCTGGGAAAACAGAAGCAGTCCAAATTTCAAATCTCTGAATTGTCTGGCATAATGCCAAATGTCTGGTCACCCCACCTGGGAAGGTGCATTATTCAGGGGAAACATATCCATCACTCTATTTCAGGAGTTGGCAACTTTTCCAGGGGCTATCATGAGTTCTTGCAAAATGGCTCAGAAATAGGATTTTGGTCATTTAGCCAGAGATCCATTGCAATGTTTTGGCTAGCTTGCAAGATTTAGGTGATTTTTTGTTTTTAAAATTTGAATTTCATTTGGGGACTATAGGGCTGTATGCCGCCTTTATTTGTCATGCAGAAAGCTGCCCCATCCCCAGTCAGACTACCTGCCCTTCTCACACAGTATGGTTTCTTGCAACCTTTCTCAGCCTGGTGCCCTCCAACTGTATTATATTAAAATTCCTGTAATGAAGGGCATCCATCACATCTGGAGACACCTGCATGAAATGGCAATGGTTTCCCAGACCTTTGGCAAAGGCCTTTCCTTTGCTTTTTAGCCTTTTAAACTCGAGATTTAGAGAACCAACCTCAGGTCCTGCTTCATGCAAGGCACAGACAGCTCTACCTGGAGCTTGCCCTTGTGCTCCAGTTCTTCTGAGCTGAGGAAAGCAAAGTGGGGGGTTATGCTTCTTTTATCCCTTCGGAGCAGATGCAAGACCTACTTTCAAAGTCTTTCTGCCTTCACCCAACAAGCTATATTTTGCCCATTCCCACGTGCCCTTTGGATTTCAGGCAGATGTGAGGCAGAAATCCTCTGTTTCTTCTTCATGCTCTGTACTTCCCTTCTTTCCTCCAAGGAATATTAGTTGATTGATTAATTAATTGCTTGCCAGCTGTGTTCTCATCAGAGGAAATGAAATTCCGGCCCTCAGTGCTGGGTGCAGTTGTCTGCTAGTGGGTCCTGCCTACTTTGGCCATTGGGGAAATCAAGCAGCCCCTTTTCCCAAGGTGTAATTGTATTTCCTTGCCTTGAATGTGGCTGAGGCACTGACATGCTGTTTAATTGGTATTGCTCCAAATTACCATCAACTACACTAATTGATGGTAGCAGTAAAAACTATGCTGACTGGAGGAGGCAGCAGCAGAAAACAACCATGAGGGGACCCCTCCCCCCCTTTCAAATCTGTAATTTCCCTTATTTCCAGGTTTTCATGGATTCTCAAAACTAGCCTGGCTAGCTCTGTAGCAGCTTTCCCCAACCAGGTACCATCCACAGTCTCGGCTTATTATGTCAGATTTGGGAAAGCGACGTTAAAGGCTGGGTATCAGACCAAAACATGATTTCTCATAGGCCTGAGGTTGTGGGAATGCCTCTGAGCAATTTATCACTCTCCCCCATTCCCTTTTTATGATTGCTTCTACATTTCTATATTTATTAAGAGGATTTTTCAAAACGTTCCACTTTTTTAAAAATTGAGTACATATCCAGTACATATCCAGGCTACCCAGACAAATGTTGTACGCAATATTTATTAGCTGACAGAGACGCTAAACCTACACATTTATCCTACATATTTAGTTGCAAAATTTTGGGAGTTTTAGCTACAAGGATTTGTTGCATTCTTACAACCCCTGTAGGATTCATTTGAATTACTTATCTGAATTTTAGAATTAAAAATTTGGAAGTTTAGGAATATAGATTTGCTTTTATTATTAGTTTTACTAATTATTTTGTACTTTCTAAGATTGTATTTTTATTTTGTATTTTGGTCTAAGATCATAATACATCTCTTTATCTGTCCTATACATAATAATTTAGCAGTAAGTCCAGTGAGAAATCTGACCATACATACATAGCATTGTTCAGGAAATTATGATTATATATCCAATAAAGAGTCTTTTTTCTAAAACACACACCCACAGAGGGTACCAAAAGCCAGGCCCCATAAACAATTTATTATATAAATTACATTAAATCTTCGAATTGGTTGCCATTTTCTTCTAAATACTTCCTTACTTGCTTGATGCATGACCTTTGAACATTCCTAAGTACAGTAACATTTTCACTGGAAAGAAATATTAATTAACAAAATTAATAAAACATATTGCAATTGGCCTATGGGGCCTGACTTTTGGTACACCCTCTGTGTGTGTGTTTGTGTGTCTCTCTCCTGCAACTATGAGACCTCGTGGTTAAAAAAGAGAGCACATTTGCATATTGATTTGCATATTAATTTGTCTAGCGTTTGTATAGTTTGCATATTAATTTGGACAATATTTTAGTCACTTGGCCCCAACAACCTCAGCCTATACCTTTGGCTAGGTTTTACAATTTCCTGCTTTCAATCATGTGTAACAGAAAGGCAAGAAGAGTGTTAGACAAAAAGAGAGCTGTGGAGTTTAAAAGTTAAAATTCTTTAAACATATGTTTTCTTAGTTAAGACTTTGATTTTATGTTTCCATCGTGTGTCAGTAGAAAACTGTAGAGAACTAAGAAATGTGTTGGGCTGCCCTTTGATACTGTAATTCAGTTTAAAGTGACCCCAAGGCAGATAATAAGGGGCAGACTTGCATTTTGGGGAGAAGTATAGATGAGGGCCACCTTGACATAAAATAGAAAGGCATGTAGATCAGGGTTGAGGACAAGACCAGCCTCAAGGTTAGGTCACTGCCAGTAGACAGGGGGGCTTTTCCTGGCCATGTAATGTAATTCATTATTCATGACTGTTAATGCACCCTTTCTATCTCCTATATAATCCTTCACCCATCTACTGTTGGGGCTTTCAGTCAGTTTGGGTGGGAGCCCAGCTGTCGCTCTTATGGGGCATTTTAATAAAAAAAACTTTAGTTTAGATCTTCATTGCTTTGTTTTATATTATACTGTAGGGATTGTGATTTTTTCAGGGTAGAGCAAAGACCAACCACTGTAACTTTTTATATAGGTGATGCACTAAAGCACTGTGTAAATGCCCCCAAATAGTCTATTTAAAAAATCCTCTTAGTGTTTTTCTTCTTCTGCTGTGTCCATATTTCTCATTAGAGTGAATCTCTTTTAACAGAGTTGGATTGTTCAGCAAATATGTGTGGAAGTCTTTACATAACTGTTTTTCTGGCTTTTCAGCTCCTCCCCTCTCCATCTTACTCTCAACCATAGACACAACATTTCACAATGAAATGACTTGAAGATGAGGCTGTTTATTTGGATAAAAAAGAGCCATTTGCTAGCATAGCTGAAGAAAGTATAGCAAGAAGGGAGGGGGAAGTTAGAAGAAAATCATCTTCAGCTTTGCATGCCTGGCATCATATCTGAGTTTCCTAGAATGTTACATTATTAATTAGAATGAATCCATGGCAAGTTAAGACTAAAATATTTTATCTATTCAGGTCTTTAGCATCACCACTTGATTTAACCGATGCGTGCCTTGATCGTTCCTTTTAAAATGGATGGTTTGTTTCAATACTTTGAATATACAGTGGTACCTCGGGTTACAAACTTAATTCGTCCCGTGACGCTGGTCGCGACCCAAATTGGTCGCAACCCGAAGCAAATTATTCTTGCCAAGCCTGCTCTGCAGTTTCTTTGGAGCCATGCTGACAAGCACACCAAAAACCTTCCAAAACGCCACGAAACACACCACAAGCCTCAGCGAACGTCTCCTTGCTACCGCGATCTCGCCCACAGGAAGCCGCGACCGCGTGGCAGCAGGGAAAATGGCCGCGGATCCGGTTCGTACCCCGAGGCGGAGTTCGCAAACCGAAGCAAAATTTTGTGGCCGGAGCTGGTCGTAACCCGAAAAGTTCGTTAACAGAAGCGTTCGTAACCTGAGGTTCCACTGTATATTGATCATTGCCCTATCTTCCATTTACTTGCCACCTATTTGGTTATTGTGGGTTCATTTAATAATAGCATGCCATCCTTGACTAGGTCTGTTATTGTGTTGTGGGATCTCAGCCATTTTTAGCCATTTTTAGCATGCTACATAAACCACGTTTATTTGTTTGGGCATATATCAATGCAGCAATTATGATTTGTAAGAGCTTGTGGAAGACTGACCCTAACTCCTCCAATGTAATTTGTTTTGCCTTAAAATGTTGTGTGAACACAGCCAATGGTAGATTATTAAATAAACCATAGATAAACAAGTCATAGCTTATTACAATGGACAGACCAAGCCATTGCATCCAATTTTAGATTGTAGGTGCGTTGGAGCAGGGATTCCTGCTGCTGTGTTCTGTAAAATGTCATGTGGGTAGAAAGTTAGGTACTTGCAGCAAAAATTACTTTCCCTGAACTGTCCTCTCCCAACACAAATCCATGGTTTCTGATATGCAACCCCGCCTGTTTTTGCTCTGGTTCAACCTAAAGCTTCTGAGAATTCAGGAAGAAAGCTTGACGCTAGCATTGTATCACTACGGCAGCAGCAGAATGACGATACAGTGTGCATTTGTAGAAGTAGACAAACGCAGCACCATTTTCTGTCTCATTCACTAGAGCTGTTGTGAATGGAAGCAGGAAATTATTTTTTAAAAAAAAGAAAACTGTAACAATTGTAAAAAGACAATTAAAAATAGGAAAAGGCTGTAGCTCAGCAGTTAGTACATACAGGCTCTACACACAAAAATATAGAGGCAGAAACAAGGCTGGAATTTTGGAGAGCTACTCCCGGTGAAAGGAGCAATCATCCAGAGCAAGATGGGCCTATGACCTTAAAGTTCTGAAGCTCCCAAGCCCTTCTCAAGCACCACAAATACTCATGACACTTCTGGCATACGTTGGCTTCTCAGTTCTTTTCCTTTCCTTTCGAAGGGAACTGGAAGTCCTTGCAGTCTGGGCCAGAATGAAGCAGGTGAGCTGTACGAGGGTGGAGAAAATTGTGGCCTCCTGGAGTGGTTCAGCCACCCAGGGTCATCCCGGAATTAAGAACACTGCAGTCATCTTTTGAAAGCAATTTTACCTGAGAGGAACAAAATGGATGGACACCTAAGAGGTAATTAATTGGAGCTGTAACAGACCAGCCACTGTGCCTCTTTAAGCAAGCTTTACTATTTGGAAGGAGGTAATAAAAGAAAAGTACTTGGAATGAAGGAAATGTGATTTGGGGGGGGGGGGGGGGGAAAGGCAGCACTTATGATTTGTTAAATGTAGTTAAAATCTGACCCTCCAATGTAACTTGTTTGTTTTGCCCTTGCTTGTTGTGTGAACACAGCCAATTGTAGTTTATTAAATAAACTGTAGATTAAATCAATCATAGATTATTTATTACATTAATTTATATAGCCACCCATCTCAAATATGACTCTGGGTTGCTCACAAACAATTTAAAACAATGCAAAAACCACAGCTTAAAAACAAATATAAAAAAACATACAACAAAATCCATCACTGAGGTACTTTCACATCCATCAGTAACACTCAATATATCCACTGCACAAGCTCTACCCCACTCCTATGTTCCCACGTGGATGGCAAAAGCATATATTCGGGGCCTTACAAAAAGCAAACAAGGTTGGGGCCAATCTGATCTCAGGAGGATGATGTTCCAAAGGGCGGGAGCCAAGACAGAAGGATAACCTATAAACCAGTGTTTCTCAACCTTAGCAACTTTAAGAGGAGTGGACTTCAACTCCCAGAATTCCCCAGCCAGCCATGCTGGCTGGGGAATTCTGGGAGTTGAAGTCCACACCTCTTAAAGTTCCCAAGGTTGAGAAACACTGCTATAAACTATAACCTATAGTTTATTGCAATACAATAAATAACCAAGTCAATGCATCCAATTTTGGATTGCAGGTACATTGGAGCAAGGACCCTTGCTGTTGTACTCTCTACAGGCCATGTCCAAATCCCTTAGAAAACCTGTCCCAGCTAGATCAGGCGAAAATGGAGAAATATAGTCTCACTCTGTACATTCCGATGTCCTCTCTACTACCGCACCCTCTACTGTGTGACATAAGAAAATAAGTGACCCCTGCATTGGTGAATGTACCAAATTTACAGTGTTTTAATAAAGAGAAGAAAGCCCAACCTACTCAAACTGAAGCCAAAATTAGCAGACATGCTTCATGCATGTCACCTTGAGCTCTCAACAAAAAGCCAGGATATTCATCCAACCAACTAGAGGGAAAGATGAGATGGTAGAGATGAACCTGGTCTGGAGGTCCACTGCATCGAGACCTGCCACAGAGAAGACACCATGCTCTGCCAAAGCGCTCTATCCAAGCTGCCTCTTTTCTCACGTTTGTCTCTCACATTTTGTTCTTTGAAAAACACAGGTGTCCATACTGAGATGCAATTGGTCTGCGCTCTCTATAGCTAACACTTTGACACCTCCAGGCACAGCAGCTATTTAATTACTGACACAATGGCCCCTTTGTGAAATCCAATCCTACTGAGAGCAAGTTGATATTTAATGATGTCTGCTGGGCTGGTCCACAGCTTGACAAGCAGGTGAGCACAGAACAAAATGGCTTGCCCTTCCCAGGGGGAGCAGAAGTGGGAAATGTGATTTATTCTAATGAATTGCACTCAGTTGAGACCTGCTTAAATGATTCACTACCCCTGTATCACCCCAAGCTCAAGGGAGAATGTTGTGTTTGGCTAGGTGGAATGCCTGACTTTTTCCGCAAATGCCTTGGCTGTTATGCCAGTCTGTTTGTCACTCAAAGTGCTCCTGAGTTCTTGCAATACCTTGAATTGAAACTAGACAACCACATTGTAGCCTTCTGTGGTTTGCAAACTCAGGTTACAGCTAGGCTTACAACATGCTAAATCATGTTTTCTTTAACTATGGCAGATTGATTCAATTGCAATTTGCTGGATTCAAATAATATTGTAAGCTATAAGCGATGATTTACACAGTAAAATGACATCTTGGCTTATAATGCTGAATGATGCAAGCCCGCAGTTTTCAAGTTTTCTTTGCTCCGTCCGGCAATGCCTGGTTTGCTTACCTGCTTGTTTCTGAAATAATGCCACATTATTGCAAAAAGCAAATCTCAGGGCAATTTAAAAGTGAACAAAAAGTAAAATACAATGTATTCTTTAAGACAGCCCAGTTTATATGTTACAGCCAAGAGATAACAGATGGCAAAATCTACTAAAAAAAAAAGGAAACTGAGGATAGAACCAGATAGGGAGTATTACAGAAGGACTGGGAAAATAAAAAGATTTTGCTTGCCACTGAAAGCATATCAAATTAGTTGGCCATAGGCCAGAAAAATCTACTTTTTACTGAGCAGTTCAGGAGATATGTACTTAAGAAGACTGCTACACTGACCACATTGGAATCACGTCTTTGCTCCAAGATGTACATGGTGGTTATGTGGGAATTTAACCTTGCACTGAACTTTATGAGATGGGTGAGATCAGGAGAGAGTAGCTGGGCTAAAGCCAAATCTTAGTAAGATTCATGGATAAGCTAGAGTGGACTATGTTCTGCTTGGTATAAAAGTGCAGGTAATCTTGGTTGATTCCTGGCTGCTTCATGGATACCCTCATGTAGGGTTTTTTTGGCAATAATACATAGGTAGCTTGCCTCTCCTTCTTTCGGCTTCCTAGCATAGCCTATGACCCTGGCATTCCCTAACGGTCTTCTGTCCAGGTACTAACCAGGTTCATGCCTCCTTAGCTTTTGAGTTCAGTTAAGATCAGCCAGATGCTGTTGCCATGTACTGAGACTGAATTTTGTGGCTGGGGAACTGTACAGCCCCACTTAAGGAACAGCTTTGACAGTATTTTAATTATCCCTATTTCTCCTCTTCCCCATTGGCTGCATCACCGTTCCTAGAACACAGATTTGGTGAGTGGAAGGTACCAGATTTGAACCCTGAAGTCCCCCACTTAACAGGTAGCAAGTGTAGGGGAAAATGTTTTGCTTGGAACTGTGATGAGTTGCTGCCAGTTACGATAGAAAATCCTGAATTAGTTGACCATATGAGGCCGATCCTCATGTCTTGCTTGCCATGGCACAAAGACACTTTACTAGCTATTTTTGAAGGATATGTCCCCATGACAACACAAACCCACAAATGTGGAATGGGGGTGGAAGAAAGAAGACACTTTTTGTCTGACCAAAAGCAATTTGCAAGGGATATTGGCGGAAGGAAGGAAGGAAGGAAGGAAGGAAGGAAGGAAGGAAGGAAGGAAGGAAGGAAGGAAGGAAGGAAGGAAGGAAGGAAGGAATCCAGAGGCACAGTAGTTGGTTTGGACTTGTCTGTTCTGTATTTCAGATCAGTTATTCTGATCACTTAGGGAGACTTTGATGAGGAGGGGGTCTTGACATAGGTATATCAATCTTCTATTTCACTGACAGGGCTCTTGATCTCATCGATAGTCCTTTGAAAGGATTTCATAGATACTGCCATCTACAGCAAAAATCAGTCTGATAGCACCTTTTCTGATGGGCAAATTTTATTAAAAATCATAAGCTTTTGTGAGCTACAGGTCACTTCATCATGAAAGCTTATGTCTTTGAATAAATGTGTTCATCAGAAAAGGTGCTACCAGACACCTGATTTTTTGACTCTTTAGACCCACTCAGCTGTCCTCCTACAATGCCCTCTAGAGCTTTCCTCCATATGATCTCAAGATCCATGAAATTGTTTCATAGGATGCTTTCCAGGAGATTGATAGTCCTGCTGAAAGTAACACAGGTAAGTAATACAAATTAGAGCTAAATAAATAATTTAAAAGGCTTGCACCTATAACCCCACCTCTGCCACATGTTGAAAAGAAGGATCGGTTGTTGGTTTTCCTGCTGATAGTTGATACCAGATGGAGAAAAAAGAATGGCAGAGGATCCATTAATCACTGCCATAAACTACCCCCATGAATTTGTGTGAAGGCAACAACACTGCCTATCCTTGATGCTGAAACCTGGTAAAAGCAGGCTGTGGGGGCAGCACAATATATACTGATACACTTTCTTTCCAACTCAAGAATGGGGGGAAGGAAGGAAGATCCCATAGACTTCCCCTTAGCGTATCCATTTCCAGGCTGAAAGCATATGCTGACTTGCTCTGGGCATGTAACAAGAGTGGTATTGTAGACTGAGTTCTCACAACACACTGGATTAAAAAGTGTTTGGCTCATTTGCATTTCTGTGTTGTATGAACTCAGCTAGTGGGGTTAGTTCATGATTCAATGTATCACATAATCTTAAGAAATTGGATTGAATAAACCATGGTTCAGTGTCATGTGAACACAATCACTGAGAATGTCAGATAGGCACCTGTGAGATTTGATATTCTAAACCTGCCTAATAGGTTATCTATTGGGGAAGCTCTTATGCTATGATATTTGGTGATTTGCTTGCAAATACAGTGTTTAAGAGGGAGAGTTAATTAAAAGAGAAAGTGAAAAAGACATTCTTCCTCCTCCTCCTCCTTCTTTCAGAGGATAATGGCATACCAGGACCAAAAGATCCTGCTAACACTACTAACTAGAAATCAGCAGGCAAGGACTGGTACGTGATCCCTAAAATACTCTCCTGCATTTTACAAGTCTATCAGCTATGATGGTATCATAGACTTTTAATTGCACCTAGACACTAATTGGCATACAGGCCAATCTGCTTTCAGTATCTTAATGTGTTAGGCAGCATCCCTCTTCCTGCCCTGCCCCCTTATAGAAATCTTGCAGACTGAGAGAGTTTAGCAGCTATATTTCATATTGTATTAATTTAGAGAAATAAACTCAATTACATAAATGCAGTTTTGGGCTGATGGCTATTCAGCAGCATGGTTAGATTTCATAAGCTGAACAAGTGGGATGAGAAGTCTGTGAAGGCCTACTCTTTGGCTCTTCTGAATGAAACCACGTTTAAGGCCAAATTGCACAGGATATGAAACAAGGGGGTTTAACCTGGCTGCTTTCAGTGTGGAGGAAGAGCCATGGCAAGGCCCAATTCAAAGGCCATTCCTCCTCCAGATCAGGGTCCTGCAGTTTTTGGTATAAACTCCTTTCCTTTCCTTTCCTTTCCTTTCCTTTCCTTTCCTTTCCTTTCCTTTCCTTTCCTTTCCTTTCCTTTCCTTTCCTTTCCTTTCCTTTCCTTTCCTTTCCTTTCCTTTTTTTGCCATTGAAAGTCTCATTGCTTATTGCAAACAGCACTTGTAGCAGCAAACAACAGCCAAGAAGACAATAATTTTCACCAGAACCACACAACTCGTTCGTTTTCTTCATAAGAAAGGGGACCAGCCAGCCAGTCCTGCGAGGGGCTGAATAAGGACTCTCTAGATGAACAAAGATGCCAGGTGTAACTCCAGCTCCATTTGCAGTGTGTCCAATTTTGCCTAAATCACGGAGAAAAAGTGCTGCTACCCCTTCCTGGAAAGAGACAGCCTGTAATATAGGAGATACATATGCAGGAGAAAGAAAAGAGCATGTGGGAATTAAGATACTACAAGGAGATATGGAGCAAAATAGAGGTAGAGTACCCAAGAAAGTGTGCATTTCAAAAATTAGTTAACTTCACAGTTCTTGTGCACAAAGGGTCGCAAAGACAGGGTTAACAGAAGCTAGGGGCCCAGCTGATGGCCACTTTTAAGTGCAATATGAGTGGCAAAAACTATACTGCCATCAGCTGTGTTACCCTAACAATTGGCTCTATTCTTCCTCAGGGATAAAGCTGGCTAGTGGGGTTGACTTTACAGTTCTAATGTTGGAACAAGTGAAGGAGACTGATCAGTGGCCTCTCCTGGGTTCATTTTCCTTCCATCAGGCATTACCTGCCGGTGGGCAAAATAATAACCCATTGCTTTTTTTAATATGTGGTGGGGCAGGATGGGGCGAGTGTAGATAAATGTTTGCGTGTCAATGTTAGCCATCTGTGAGGTTGCCCCAACTATCAATTCAGAAGTGTAGAGAAGGGGTTGTGAGAGCTTTAGGGTGTTCCTTTCTCTTTCCATAGTCAGATGAATGAATAGAAATGGAGATGGGGCCTGGGTTGAAGTGGGAGGGAGTGACATAACAAGCCAAGATGACATAACAAGCCAGGATGACCATGGAGAATAATTCTGCATGGCCACTGTAAGCTGCTTCCCTTCTGTGCTGTAAGACAGCTCTTGAAATCACTGTCCAGATTTCAAGCTTTGGCAATGATGCTGGTCATGTGTTCTGTCCAGACAGTAAACATGGCCCCTGATTAGTGGATTCCCTTGTTTCTTTATACCTTCCACCATGCTGGGATAGCAAGCGCTGATTGTGTTCCCTTTTGTAGGTAGATCCCTGGTATGTGGATTCCATTTGGGTGAGCAAACAACATTCAATGGGCCATATAATCATGTGGTTGGAAGGGACCTTAGCCATCATCCGGTCTAATCCATTGCTCAGTGCAGGAACTGCTTGCTCCCAACAAGCATTTTACCAGTCCACCCTTGGATCAGTGGGAAAACAAAAACACATCACCATTGCGGGGTTCTTGCTCTCAACTGAGGCAGAAGTGGAAACTTGCAAACCCTTGTCTCTGGAATACCTTCTCCCAGCACCAGACTTTCCAAGCCCCAACAGGAGAGCTTCAGTAAACTCAAAATGTCACTGGACTCTAGTCCAGAAGAATGGGGAGGTACATCCTTGTTGGGAAAGAAGGGGAAGATTTTTTTTCTTCCTTTTCTTTCACAGTTGTCAGGAAGAGTTTGGGGTTTGCCTGCTTCCTTGCTGTACTCACCTGCATGAGTACATTCAGACAAAGCTACATACACAGATGCACAGGATCCTCCCCTTTCTCCTTCTTGCAGCCTTCCCTTCCTCCTCCCACACGATCCCTGCTTCCTGTTCCTCAACCATTTTCCTGCTGTGGGTAATTTTGGTAGGATTGATTTAAAAGGAAAACAAAACAAAGGTCCACCAGCTTACCAGAGAACTGGATAAAAACAAAACAAAGTTCAAAGTTTCGCTGGTCTAGCAGCCAGGACAAAATGGCTATAGAGGGCAGTGACCAGTCACCAGAGGAGAGGCTGAATGACCACCACAGCATACAGTAGCTAATTGAGTGCATTGCTCACAGTGAAATGAAAGGCAACAGACAGAGTGCACAGAACCACTTGCACCAGGAGAGGTTGGAAAATACAGCCAGAAAAGATGTAGGAAGATCGTATTTGTGGCAGGCGAGGGACAGATTGAGGGCAACATGATGCATTCATGTCCCTCAGTAAGGGAAGCATGTTGTGTGGATAAGCCCAGAGAGCATCTAGCAACTGGAAGGGAAGGAAGGCTAAGTGCCCACAACAGCCTAAACTAGCCTACAGACGCTGGGCAGATCTCAGTCTCCAACTGCAACATCAATCACATTGTTGATGAAGTGTGCTACAACGTATTTATGGCAAAAATTGTGTCAGGAGGTGAGGAGACCTTAAAGTTGTCTTTGATTCTTCTAATTTTAAAGTACATCAGGTGTGGGTTACAGAGAGACAGAGAGAGACAGTGAGAGCGCACAAACAAGAGAGAGATGGATAAAATGATCGCTTGTCCTGTACTGTATAGTCACATTATATTCTTTACGGGGTGATAGAAGAAAAAGGGACATTTTTCTTCTTTTCATTCAGCCCCTAGTAGCAAATGTATGTGATCTCATAACGCCACTCTTTCAGGGACAAGAAGCTTTTGCTTTTTGAGAATATAAAGAACTAAAAAATAAATAGTTAAAAAGGAGTTGGACTACCTGGTGTAACTGTAAAGTTACTGAGAATTGCCCTACCCCACAGCTATAGAGACCATGCAAGGTGGGCACAGAAAAAATAAAATAACTCAATATGAATTGTGAAAATGTTTAAAACTTGTTGGAGCTAAGCCAAGCATATTATATAGTCAAGAATTATTAATGTGCCAGGTTCAACTTACAAAGCAACTAATTCTGGGTTTAGAAGGTGCTACTAACTTTTCAGTAATGGCAACTCTTGGACAGGTTCACATGACGTGGTTAACGAGGTCATGGGGAAGGTATTGGAGAGAGTTAAGTGTGTCATGCCAACCACTTATTGAAGAATTGATTACCCCTTTTTGTACCATATCTGATTTTTAAAAGTTTCTCTTAATATAAAGTCTTAATATTCTAGCTTGGAAAGATCTGATAAATCAGATCTTTGGTAGCTTGGATAGAATTTACTGTAACTTTGAATCTTCTTTGATGATTTATATTGTGCTGACTACTATTGATATTTATATATTGTCTGGATTTCAACAATGAGCTATAGTCTTCAAAACTATATAATCAGTCACATAAAATCAGTTAATGAAATAATGAAAAATTTAACCTAATCCTATGATGCTTGTAAATTCCCTGTTTATACAGTTCATGTTTTCTTTTTTTCTTCCATTAGTCTCTTTTTTCTGCCTACATCATTAGAAGCCTTGATAACGCCTTAACTATGGGCTTCATCTGATTTGCAGGATTCTGGCAGCTTCCTCACAAACCCACAGTTGCACAGATCCCTGCTCTGGTTTACAGGCCATGAAGCTGGGTGTTTAGTATGCCAGGGACCCAGGCAGTGAAACGGTCTCCTCCGCTTTGCAAACACACACTGAATAGGGCCCTGGGGCCTCCTGTTTGCTTGCATTCTGTGACAAGGTTTTCCCTTCCACTTAACGCCTTGAGCTCCCACGCAGACCAAGCAAAGAGTAGCTGCTTAGATCCATTCGTCTCGGGCACTGGCAAGACTCATTCAAATGGGATCATGAGGCATCACGTTTAACAACAAGAAATGATTACCTGTTGGCTCAAGTTACCAGCAGGGAAAGGGTTGATTAAATTTTCATGTTTTTAAATTAGCAATCATTAAAAAAAAAACAACACACCTCTTGGTTATCTCAAAGTGTCAAATTGTTAATAAATGGATTGATTAAATTAAACACAAAAACAATTATGCATGGATATTCCCCCTAACAATCTGTTGTTGGATACAGAGTTTGCATGAGGATCTGTGCTTTCACAGTTCCTTTTCGAACAGTTTTTCAGCCTTTAGGCTTATGGAAGGGAACAATGCATCAGCTAGGTTTTCAAAGTTCTGTAGTTGGTTAAGTTCAGCAATTGGAGACTCAAAGGTGAAAACTGGCCCTACAAGAAGGACTATCCATGATTTGGTCCCCCAATTGCCAATCTAGAGGCATAAGCATTAAGAAAAAAGCATGTATGGCTCACCGGGAAAGCTACCTTGTATGTATATATGTAGGGGTGGGTATTTAGATGGTCTCCTATTCAGAGAAACTCACTACTGAATTACTGATCAGGCCAGTGTTTCTATTCTAGCCTCCTTTTCTCCCTATGCATATTTTAGTAATCTACTCCTACTGCCCTTCACCACATCTCTTTACCACCAACCGTCTGCTTTGCCTAGCACGCCAACATTTCTGCAGAACTCGTGACAGGACTATACAAGAACTAAAGCTGCACATAACATTGATTTATGCAGTCTATGGGTTTATATTTACATGCAGCAGAATCTTTCAGGATTATTTTTGGAGTGCACTGGATCTGGGATGGGAGAAGCTGAAAGGAAGTCCATAGATTGCTGCAGGCATGGGGTGACTTTCTAGTCAAGCCAACTGCGTTCCAGGTGGTCTTCAATCCAAGTCTGTCCAGGGCTGAGTCGGCTTAATTCTAAGATAAGCAGAGAATGGCTATAGGCTGTTATCTCCTGAGGCACATCTGAAAATGCCTCTTAATATACAATGATTCCCCAGCCCTCAAAAAAAAAAAATTATCTGTTTCCCATATTCTCAGAGAATTTAAGATAACTCTTCCATTTTATTTTTTCCCAACTATTGGGGGAAAAACTGCCCTTCCTTTTAGGTACACATGGTATCTGTACTTAACTGCAGAATTAACTACAGAGGTTGCATTTTTATCAAGAAAGTCTGCAAAGAAAAATTATCAATGTAAATTACCATGAAAAAAATAATACACCCAGGATTAAAACTTCAGATAGTAGAACTGAAATTCATTTAACGTACATGTTACCATAAGATGTAGAGTGCAACACAGTGATTAGAGTCAGCTAAAATTGTCATTGCCTCTCCATTTTGTTTATCTCTCAGGCTTCTTGTGATGGTAAAATGGGTGGAGAACCTTTTACAAGATCTTTAACTCCTTGGAGGAAAAAGTCAATATATGCATAATAAATAGATACTTCAGGTACTAGCTAGCAGGCTTATTCATACTCTCTGTAGGCAGTGGAGAAATGGTGAATGCTTTGAAAATTGAGAGTTGGACTTAAGCTAAGGAGACTTGGGTTCAAATGATTTTTGAGCTGACGCTGGGCCAGTCAGTATTGCTAAGCTAACCTACCCCACAGGATTGTCCTGAGGATGAAATTGAAAAGATATTCAACCCTAAGATCCTGGGAGGTATGTTGAGATAAAAAGGGGGAAACCTAATAAAATAAATGTTTCCCATACTCTTCCTCTTTAGCAAATATGAACGTTTCCCTAGTGTGCATCCTCAAAAAATCCAGGACCTGGCTGGAGGGGCGTCTCAGCAAGACCTCCTTCCTTCCCTGTTGTGGGAGCCATAAGCAACTAAAGCCAGGGATAGACTAATCAACATCTACTGGAAGTGCTCTTTATGCTAAAATCTCAGAGCCTGGCTTCCCATTTTCTCCTCTATGCCACTTCTCATGCTACTTCTATTTACAGTAACAAGTATAAAATATTTACTCCTGCTATAAAGGGATTTCAAGCCCCTGTTGGAGTGTGGATATTAAATAATAGTGGAGTAATAAAGCAATAACAGATGTATTAACCATATGGATGGGGGCCCATTGTTAGCCCAGTTCGCCTGTGTTGGGATTCAGCACCAAGGAAAGGGAACGGAGGCTGTTGAGCACAAAAAGCAGCAAATGGATTCCTGGCTGCTTCTGGCTTTGATTCTACTTGACTGAGGGATCCGTTCCGGAGCAGGATCATTTCTGGTAAGGGTGCCATCTTGGTCCTCCAGGATTAATGTGGGGCTTTTGTCTTCCTTCCCAGGTCTGTAGATCCATGCGGCAATTAATCCAGGCCAAGGCATGCAGAAAACATCTCTTGTGCAACCACCTTTCCTATTTCAGAAATCTGCTTGAGGAGCACATGGGAAAGGGGAAAGATGCCCCAACTACTCACTCAAATCTGAGCATGGGGAGGGGAGGATATCACATACATCCCTGTAAGCAACTTGGAAAAAAGGTAGAACGAATATTTCATATAGCACTGACATTAACATATGTTTCAGTTTCTAAAGTGAATGGTCCAAGGATTCAAGTGGGCCAAAAAACCATATTGTATGACCTGGACTCTTGATTCATGAAATGTCTTGCTAGCTGGTAGCTAATACTTGGAGAAAAGCACTTTGCATGTGGTCATTGGCATTTCTTCCTTCGTGATTTCTTCGCATGCTCTACTGCTGAGCTAGGTTCCTTATGTTCTGTTGAAATTCTTTTCAAATTAAACTCCTTTTTTATCAAACATGTCTGTCAAATATTCCATATCAGTAAGCCAAGCCAAGATTAATTAAATTATACCAAAATTAGATGCTTATAGTTTTTCTAACAGTGATAGTATAATCATCTAGTTATGGTATAATTTAATTAATCTTACATACCTTTACAGAAGCAGCAACTTAATTGAAAAAAACAACTGTCTTTTTAAAGATCTAGAAATATATGACAGTTTTCCTTTATGACGTTACTTAAATATTAAAGCAAAAAATCATTTCCATCCAAATTTAGAATGTGAATCTTTATCTACTTTCCCCAATGTTGTAAAGCAGAACTGCGAACCTTTGTAGGTAAAGGAGTTTCACCCATGGCTCTCTGAAGCTGGCAGAGCCATGGTTTTATTCTGCCCATCAGCCAGCATTCATTTTAATTTTAACTTTAAGCGCAATAGCTTATTAGCAGTGGCAGAATCTAGAGACGTGCACAGCCAGCTTGTACACAGCATCATCTACAAGAATAGGGTTGAAATTGTGTGGGCAATGCCAGCTGCCAGGGCACTTAGTATGTTTTAGGGAAGGGAGAGCTCAGCTTTTGCTTCTTCCCATCAATCACCAATATAAACTATGCAGACACATTCAATGTATATATTTAAGTTTTCTTAATATGGAATTTGTGTCTGTGAGCATGCATGTATGTATGTTTGATCCAAGGGAATTTGGCCTGTTGTGCTACTTAAATACTTCATGTGATTTCATATAACCAAGAATTCATATGACAGAGATGGGATTTCAAGAAAGGTTGAAAGGGATCTTACTATGAAGGAAGGGAAGCATAATTTTACATTGCAAGAAAAAAGTACACAGACATGTAGAGCAAATCCAGCAGAATTATAGTTCTTTGCAAAAGTTACATCAAGCCAAGAAAATAAGTGATGAAATCAATGTTGGCTGTATGTGGGAGGCCATCGATTATAAACTGCCGGTAGAAATTGCAATTGTGAATCCCATTTATTGAAACAATATAGGCCTACTGGCTACCATCCTAGAATGGCTGCTCCAAGGAAAAATCAGGATTGTAGCCATAAAATTATGATAGTATTGTAACGAGTGGCACAGACCTCTATTGCATTTTCCATCAAAGCCTCCAGGGGCTATTTGAATGTTCATGGATTTTCATAATAAATTCTCCTCCAGGGCATTGCTGACCAGAGTGCTTCTCACCCATCATGTCTGTAGCCAATGGAGGTTTTTTGGCTCCCTCTCTCTCAATTGTTAAATAAATAACCAGCCTTTCCCTCTGATCACAGGGACTGCTTAGCATTTAGATGGCAAGGAAGTATCCAGACACTCAGGGCAACAAAGGGCTAGGAACAGGAGCAAGGTTTCCTATAGTTGTAAGCTCATCCAGAAGACCCTCTGTGAAAAAGCTGAGTGGGGAGGCTTACTTTTACCTCTGTTTTTCTTCTTATTTTTTAGTATTTTAAATAATTCACACAATATTTGTATACGCTACTATTTATTTATCACATTTATAAAGATGTCTGATACTAGAAAGACCCTGAATGGTGTACAACGTTAACAGCAAGGGACAATATAAACAAAGAATCCATGTCCAGAAAAGGGAAACATCCAGACTAACCTGAAAACTCTGTAACAGGCTTGCTACATACCCTAGTCCAAGGCCTGGGGAAAGAGCCAGGATTTAGAATTGGTAGCTAAATAGCACAGCAATTAAAAACAACAGCATGGATAAGGAAGAAAAAGATCAAACTGAAATTGTGGTGAAACAGAACTGACTTCACAACTCATTATTATTGAAGAAGATGCCTATTGCTTTTCCCAAAGAAGGGAACTGCAGAATTGGTATGCTGTGACTGGAAAGGCCTTGCCCCACATCGGACTTCTGATGGCAACATGGCATGATGCACAATCTCAGAGGAAGAATGCAGAGTGCAGAAGGGAGGGGTTCTTCAAACACTGTGATCTAAAATAATCTGGAGGTTTATTTAGCAGTCAGCACATCGCAGAAGTCAATGGTATTATACCACAGGATAGCGTCTGTACCTGCACAGGAATCCAAGATCATAACTGTTTCAGTAAGACTTGGTAGTGGTTGCTGAACTTATATTCCTTGATATTACAAACAAAACAGCGTGCATATCACACTACATGGCAGTTATCTGTCGTGCAATAGCCTTTTCTTAATAGTGCTATCATCCTGCCTTTATTTTTCCTGTCTTGTGTGGAACAGAAAGCCCCACAACTAACGATTTAACATGGGAATTAGCATTGCTAGCTAAATCTACTGTTTGAGCCTTTTCAAACGATTACCTTGCACCCCCTTTAGCTCAAAGCCTGTAAAGTGTCACAAGCAGCTAAAAAGTGAGAGATTATTCTTTATGGTGCTCCAAGGAATCAGCCAATTCTGGAAATCTGAATTAGGATTATTTCAGTGAAAGTGAGCAGAAAAGAGGGAACAGAGAGAAAGCAAACTACAAGATACAATTATTCAAAGTCACTTCTGTCTAATCAATCCTCCCTAATCTTCAGGATATGTTGAGATTAAACCTCCAAGAATTCCCTGCCAGCACAGCCAATTATAGGACTTGAAGAACACAACTGGACTACCTTGGGTTGGGGAAGTCTAGAGTGGGTCTAGACTCTATACTATAAAGCTGCATTCCAGCTTAATATGCTGGAATCTCTTCTATCAAGCTGAATCTATCACAACAGTTTGAACTATCTTTAATCTGATAGATAGGAGGTCAGAATCTAGCCAAGCACGCACACACAAGAATTCTGGTATCATCTTCAAATGGGCAGATGATGCCCAATTCACACATGCCACCACAGCAGGAAATTGGGTTGGGGGTGGGGGGAGGGAGAGAACTGGGAGGAAGCATGTTTGCCTTTTGAGGCTGGTTAGTTAGCATGGGAATGACCAATAGATTCAGGTAAAAAAAAAAACAATAGCAGAACGGATGAATAAGCAGATACTTACGGAAAGTATTTGACCTGAGTATTTTCAAGGCTACCGTCTCTTGTTTCTAATGTAAATGATTCACGGAGAGCGCAAGCTGCGCAGAAGTTGAATTTGCATGTGCTTAGATAATGGATATCTCAGCCTTCCCAAACCTAAGATGTATTGGGACTGCAACTTCCAGTATTTTTAGCCAACTGGCCAAACACATTGTTGGAGTTCAAATGCTAACACTTTTGGCCGAAAGCTCTTAAGGCTAAATCGAGATTGTTATCCACAATTACAGAGGGCAGGTTCTGATGGCTATTTTCTTTGTGATCGCCCATATATGAGCAGGTGAGAAAATATTCACTAATTCCAGTTAAACTCCACTAGAAAGCACAGAGGAATTTTCCCAGAACTCTTAACCAATATTAACTAGAGTCAAAGTCCACATCATGATACATTCCAAGTGAATTGCTTTTCAAAGGCCTTGGGTTAGGATGGTGGTTGAGGCTCTTTGGTTTGGTTTTCTACTGTTTGGTCTTTTTGATTCTGTCTTCTGGTCACTTGTCTTCTTTTTCTTGATATATTTTGTTTACTTTTAACTTGTTATTTGTAAGCTGCCCAGAGTCATTGTGGAGTTGCGTGGCCTCAAAATTGAAATGAAGTAAAATAAAACAACCCTCCTCTTTCTTATTTTGTGTGTGATGGCTTGGCCCTGATACTTTCTTTGAGAGCTTTTGTGTCATCTACTCCTGGCTGAATGGCCCAGAGATACTCCCAAATAAAAAGTTTCTAGCAATCCTAATCAAAAGGTACTGTGTTGCTCTTTTTTTTTTCTTTTGAACAGACATTTATGGTAAGCAGAAAAGATGAGAAGGGGGGAGGGCTAAGCATTAATAGAACAGGCATCTCAACCTGCCTTGGATGAAGCCAGGAAGCTCTGGTTAGCTTCTAGGTTCTCCATCCCATTGCTATAAAGTCTTACACATGTCTGTGCCCATATCTACCCAACTATGGCAGAAATGTGTCCTGGCAACCTCTTTTTCTGCTGTGTTGCCTTCACCTCATCCACAGCTCATGAGAGAGGCTGGCTTAAGTCACTTGAGCACAGCAGCATCCCAGTGCAGGGCAAGGAGAGTCAGACTGACACCAGCAGCATCCTACTGCAAGATCTGTCCCTTTTCTACATGCATCACAATGTCACCTGCATATCTCCAAAGGGCAGATCTTAGAGGATGCTGCTGCCTTCACCATTCTGACAAAAGTGGCAAGTGCCCTAGGACACCTTTACCTGTCCAGGTGTTAAAAGTAGGGTTTTCCATCTCTTATTCTTACTCTACATCCAAGGGGAGTCTCCAACTATGTAAAATTTGTTTAACATTGTCACCCACTACTTTGGACTGGCAGTGACTGAGAACAAAATCAACAGATCAGCACTGGGGACAGCAACATTCACGATCAGGGTAGCCCTCTCACTTGGTCGCAGGAAAAGGCCCTTAAACTGCAGAAGTGGAGAAAAAGCTGAGGAGGCAGCTTCATACTTGCCTACACAGTGACAGTGGTTTATACCATGTTGTAGGACAGATATGCATATACAGGATAAACAGATGATTAGTTGTTAATTGCTTAAGTGTAGGAATGGATGGAGAATCATGCAATATCCTGAAAGGACTCTAATGACTCTAATGTTGTCATTACACCCAAATTATAGTTTTTATATATTTGGTATTTGCCTTCTCAGAGATCCAGAGAGATCTGAGCCATTTCCAGATTTTGAGGATCCTATGTATAGTAATTTTTTAAAAAGGATAATATGTCATTTTAAAAAAAAAAGTTAAATATGTCATCCCTATAAGGTAGACCACACTAAGAAACCAATGCTGTGTAAGGTTAGTACTGTTTTTATTGTAACAGCTATAGGAACAGAATCTTGCAAGTCTGAATGTGCTTCACTCTCCCTCCCTTTATCTTTGTGTGAACTGGAGGGGGAGGGCTGGTCTGAGACATTTTCTCAAGTTACTTTCTTGGCCCAGCCTCAAGCCCCTCTTATCCGACTATTGCCTTGGTAGCAGCTCTTCCTTCTGTCCTTCAAGGCCATTCCCTCTTTCCTCTGCAAAGTCACCTTTGAGTTGAAGACGTGGACTTAAAGACCCCTGGTCCTCCATCTGATTGGCCCTATCAATATTTTAAAAAGATTGGATGAAACTAACCATTAAACATTTCCCAGTGGAACAGAAACTGACATGAAAGTGCAATTAAAAGAATTGCAAAAACAATAACATCAGTAATCCTTTTGCTGAACTCATGAGGAAACATAAACAACTCAAGAACCTATAAGCAAGAAGCTTTTCATCAATGTTGAGAAGAAACTTTGCAGCACAAACTTCTTAATATAGAAAATCTTGGTTAATAGAAAGTGTACTGTTGTTCAGTCATTCAGTCTCATCCACTTCCTCATGACCCGATGGACATTACTTCACCAGGATTGCCTGTCAGTGACTATTTCTTTGACTTCTTGTAAGCTTATGCTTGTGTCATCAGTGTTAGTATTTAGTCACCTTGTTTTCTGTCAAGCTTTTTTCTGATCCATTTTTCCAAGCACCTGGGGTTTCACCTATATGACAAAATATATAAGCTTTAGTTTCATTACTAGTTCTTTCAGTAAGCAGTCTGGGTTTACTTCATAGGTAATGAATGACTTGTTCTTCTTGCAGCCCAAGATATTCTCAGCAATTTTCTCCAGCAAAACAGTTCAGTGGGATCCATTTTTCTTTGTTCATCCTTTCAGATGACCCAGTTCTCACAGACATATGTTATAAATGAGAAAACCATGGCCATGACAATAGGTACTTTTGTTGTCAGTATGATGTCTCTGCACTTTAATATTTTGTCTAGATCTGTCATAGTCTTTCTACCAAGTCTCTTTATTTAATGGCTACAGTCACCATTCTTGTAAGTTTGTAAGCTAGGAAGATAAAGTCTATTATTATTTTAACTTTTTTTTTTGCCACTTTTCATTGAGTTGGCATTACTTGTTGACATATTCTTAGGGTCATTCATCTCTCTCTGTATTTATTCGACAGCAGACCAGCTTTTAAATCCTCTTCATTCACCTTCAGCAGGAGATTCCTTAAATCTTCTGTGCTTCTAGACATCAAAGTGGTATTGTCCACATAACTGAGGTTGTTGATGTTTCTCCCAGTAATTTAATTTCTCATTTTTACTTCTAGTCTAGGTTTCTCATGACATATTGTACATATGTTAAATAAATAAGGTGACCATATAATGGGAAGGATATTGCTAGATAAAATAGCATAAGTGTGGTCTCCAAATGTGTTGGACTCAAAATTCCCCAAACTCTCAGCCTACACACTTGCATTTAGAGCCTTTTTCTCTGGTCACAAAACATAAGGGACCCCCCCCCCGATAACAACCTTGTGAGGTAATATTTTCAACCTCAGAGGTATAGCCAGCATGTTTGCAAGTTTGATATATTTCCATATATACCCAAAGAAAATAAATAAGGATGACACTGGCTTCCACTCAACATGAATGATTTTATTAGGGCTTTCAATCACTCATGTTTTGGCAGAAGGATTTTCAAGTAAGATGCTGTGGGACTCTCCCAGTTCTTGTTCTTCTTTCTCCTGAGAGATTTGGGAGAGTATAGCACTGGCAGCCTGCTTAGGCATCCAATGCTGAAATATTTCTGCAACTTTTTGTTCCACATCCATTGTCCAGGTCAATTCTCCTGCATTTTCTGTGACTTCTGTGCCAGTTGAAATTTTTTTAAAAAACTTTAAACTATTTTTGATTCATCATAACTCCCTAGTTGTTGTATTTCTGAAATGTGGCATTTCTTGCCTAGAGACAGCTGTAAGGTATGTGCTATTTCTATTTAATTGAAAAAAAAATCCCCCAAATAATCTGTTCCCTTTCCCCAAATCTACTTCAGCTATTTTTCCACAGGTATAACTGTCACTTCTTTTAGGCTGCATCTCCATTTGAAAACAGTTGCACACCAAAGCATAACGATAAGCATGTCTTTTTTTAAATTACAAAAAAATATATCCTTAGCCTATGAGAAATGCACAAAATATTGAGCCTGTTCCACTGAGAGATGATAGGCTTGATCCCTTCAGAAGTGGAAATATGCTGGCAAATGTTATGCAATTCTGCCCAGAAATAAAAAGGTTACTAACAGTTACCTTAAAAAAAAGTCAACGGTTGAAAGACAGCAGGCTTCATATTCTCAGAAGGAGAAACTCTGTCTGCAGATGTCAACTATTTCTGTCAAAAGCAAAAAGCTATGGCAGTTGTTGATATCTTCTGTGGGAAAGCACAAAACCTCAGATTCCCCAAAGTGAAACTTTAATTCAGATCTGAGCCAAATCCAGAGTCCTCCAACATAATCTTCCAAATTGCCAGGGTAGAGTCTGAATTTAGTCTTATGATCAATGTACTTCTCTAGTTATTGCTGGGAGAGCTGGACAGTACAATAATTCAATACGGCTAAAACAGAAAAGAGGCTTTCTCTTGAATTTCAGTGTGAGCTGATGTTCCATCTTCCAAAGAGAAGGACTGCTCAAAATCAGTGACTATTATAAACCATGACAGGGGAGAATTTAAAACCTCACCGTGTGTTTGTGTGTGTGTGTGTGTGTGTGTGTGCTGCTTCTTCCAAGGGTTCCCCAGTAAAAAGTATTTACAATAAGCTCTCAGCAGTCAGGCTGACACACCCTTATTATCCAGCTGGGGAATTTTTAGCTCTTCTGCCAAAGACTTCTCCTTCCCTATCAGCCCTAGAGAAATTTAAAAGGAAGATTATTTCAATCTTCCTGCACCAAACCCAGAAATACAGAATTTAACACACCTTGTGCCAATCGTGCAACTCCAGGACGAGCTCTCTAGCCACGTAGTTGGATAGTATTTAAAGAAATCCCCATATCAGAAAGGAATCCCCCTATTAAATCAATGAAGCTAATGGGCAACGGTCTGACTGTTGCTTTGCCCAATGAAGGGAAAGGCTTCATCTAAGATGTCCCAGCTGGAGTCTAGTCAGCAAATCAGAAATTGTCTAGTGGTTAAACTCATCTCTGTAACGGTTGTTGGTGGAATTAGAAAGGTACAGTCTAGTTTTCCTCTGTAGTGCCACTATATAAATGGTATTTACAAGGGGGGCTTTTTCTGGCCTGTCAACATCGGGTCAATTTATCAGATGCTTTAGGGGATATGATACCAAAACTAGAGGTTTGCCATGGTGATTTTAAAAAAAGCCCACAAAAGAAGAGACTTTTCTAAAGTTAGGTAATCTTTTGCTTGGTGAGGAGGTGTAGAAGTACGCTTCCACATCCTATTTCAAAATAGTCTCTTGGCTTACCAAAGCTTAGGAAGTATTTCTCCAACACTCCAGAAGAGCTGCCTTCCCCCCCACAGGAATGATATCAACTTTCGTGGAGCTTGATAGAGCTGCTTCACACTGCTGGATTTCTTCAGATCCTAGCGAGACTGAAATGTGCGTGTGAGAGAAAAGAAAACTTTTGTAGACCCAAATACTTCATTCTGCAGGTGCATGATAGTGAAGATAAAGCCTCTCATGCCAAACTGGTTTACAAATCATAATCATTAGATTCACACAGCAGGTTCAGTCAAAGCCAAACGGCAGCATAGTTTGGTTCTATGTATGACCCAAACTAGGAATTGGAAACCTTCACATCAATTCTCTCTCCCCATATCTTTCACTGAACTGGGGGAGAAATGCATCCTTTGGAGCTAACTCTGATATCCTCAGCTTTTAGTCATCTTTCCCTTTCAACCAAGGGCAACATTTTCCAGCAATTTTGGAGATGGGGGATTGGGTAGTAGAGGGAAAAGATTCCCCTCATCACATCCCTTTTTGATTCCAGTGCACCCTTATTTTCTGGCTCAAGACCTGCCCCCTTAATATGCCTTCAGTACATAGCCGGTACACAGATACACATACACATAAACACATATACACACTTTGCAACCATGTTCCATGTTGAAATCCATAAGTAAGTCCTGGTGATTACAAGGTGATTATAAGTCCATGTAGTTTTCTGGCAACAGTATGACACTGGTTTGCTATTGCCGTTGCTTTCTTCAGTGAATTTTCTTACTTTCCAATGGCTCTGGGATTTCCAGTGGCCTCTCATACAAGCGCTAACCAGATCCAATGTTGCTTAGCATTTTTCTCTGTTGCTCTGATTTTTTATTTTTTTTTGGTGTTGATAGAAATGAATTGATATGCAAAAGCATTCATAAACAGAACAGCCCCACTGACAGCCTGGAAGTGCTACAGTCTGTTCTTCCATTTCGGCAGGCAGCCATTTCATTCCACTGTATGTGTGCAGCTGGCCACATGTGTTGGGGACAGGAAGGCAAACAGCAGGGGAAAGCTTTGCCTTCAGCATCCTGGCCTCCCTGCCCACCCACTCCCAAAGCACCTGTTTCACTGCTCTTGGAAAGAAGATGGTCAGTGCTATAACCCAATAATGTCCCAACCTCGGTCTGTTTCTTAGATTCTGTTAGTTTTCCACCACAAAGGCACAGTACCTGTGCTCCCTTTTTGTGTTTGTTGCTGCTGCTGCTGCTGCTAAACTGCTCTTTCAGTGTCTTTTTCTTCCTCCACCTCCTCCATCTACCCCTATCTGGCCGGAGGTCAGATGACTTACAAGGCAATTCAGAAAGAGTCTTTGACTGTTAATGTGGAAAACAGTCCCATAAAAATGAAACCTCTTCCCCTTTCCCAAGGACTGGCAGAGCCCCATGGTGCAGCATTACCCAAGCACTGACAGCAACTCCAGCATTTCATAGACCAATATGAATGAAATTGCTTCCCATGCAACAGATGGACAGAGGCTTCAGGTAAAGAAGCCATCTGCAAGCAGAGGGCTGCATAGTCAAAAGGAAGGATCAAATGGAAGTTTTGGGGGAAAGGAGGCATGTGTGATTTATGGACAGTGTAAAAGAAAATTCTGCTCCAAGGAGTGGAGGAGATGCTTCTTGGTCACTGAACACCTGCAGTCAGTTAGAGTAACCTTAGAAAGGCTACGAAGTGGCTATTTAGGAAAAGAAGAATCCTCTTCAATAGGGGGTAGGAGAAACTTCTGGGCCCTTCCAAAGGCTGCTCCTGTGGGCAAGAGGCTAAGAGGAGGAACATTTGCCCGGCCATGCTACAAAATCATGGTGTGAAGGGGGCAGCTCCTGAAAATAGGAAAACAGCCTGTAACATGTCCTTCTGAGGTGATGTTATTGGTGGCTTTGTAGACCTAACTTACTGTTAAGAAAACCGATTCCTCATGTAGGCTGGCACTGGATGGACAGTGAACAGTAGGAGTTCTGGTGAATAGCACCAGTAAATGGCAGAGGATGTAGGTTACTTTATTTTCTTAAAATAATGGTTTTTATAGCAAAGTGACATCACTTTGAAATTTCTGCCTCAGGCACCAATGTTTTTTGGCTTAGCAGTTGGTACAGTTTGAGATGAGCAGAAAAAGGAAATTAGGAGCTGGACAGGAAATGTTCTACTAAAAGATAAACATGAATTGCTGTTCTAAATCAAGGCAGTGATTCCTTTAAGGGGCAGTCCTATCACATCTACTCAGAAATAACCCCCATTTCTGAAGAATTCAGTGAAATGTACTTCTAAATATGAGGATGTAGAACTACAGTTCTAGGGCCCCTCCTTGCTTGCATCTAAGCCTGGAACAAATATGTTCCAATAATCTCTTTTTTGGCTGGTGTGGGTCTTCCGGGCTGTGTGGCCGTGTTCTGGAAGTTTTGTTTTCTAACGTTTCGCCAGCACCTGTGACCGGCATCTTCAGAGTGCAGGAGCACAGACAGGAGCAGTTCTCTCTGTGCCCAGGGTGATGTGGCCCTTTTGTGGGTACAGTGGTACCTCGGGTTACGAACGCCTCTACTAACGAGCATTTCGGGTTACGACCAACTCGGGATACATCCAGAGTCACGGAACGGATTAAGTTCGTATCCCGAGGTACCACTGTATTTATAGAGATCTGAGGGGGGATTGGGGGGTGGGGGGTAGGGGGGTTGGGTTACTGAGTGGCTGCTTGTTTTGGTGTCAGAATCTGTGTGTATCTTCCTGGGGATTAGGCAGGGTTTTTTCTTCTATTGAATTGTTAACGAGGGGTTGCTGGGGGTGATTAGCAAGTTCATTGTGTGAACTGTTCACACGTCCTGGTGGTTGAGCTGAGTTCGTTGACCTTTTGCAGGCTGTATTTTTCAGGATTGGTAGCCAGGTTTTGTTGATTTTTAGACCCTCCTCTTTTTTATTGAAACTGTGCTGGTGTTTGTGAATCTCAATGGCTTCCCGGTATAGCCTGGTATAGTGGCTGTTGGTGTTGTCCAGTATCTCTGTGTTTTCAAATAGGATTTTGTGTCCAGTGTGCTTGAGAGCATGTTCAGCTACTGCAGATTTTTCTGGTTGCTGTAGTCTGCAGTGTCTTTCGTGTTCTTTTATTCTGGTATGGATGCTGCATTGAATGAACTTGCTAATCACCCCCAGCAGCCCCTCGTTAATAATTCAATAGAAGAAAAAACCCTGCCTAATCCCCAGGAAGATACATAGATTCTGACACCAAAACAAGCAGCCACTCAGTAACCCCCCCCTCCCCAATCCCCCCTTCCCCCTCAGATCTCTATAAATATCCACAAAAGGGTCACATCACCCTGGGCACAGAGAGAACTGCTCCTGTCGGTGCTCCTGCACTCTGAAGATGCCGGTCACAGGTGCTGGCGAAACGTTAGGAAACAAAACTTCCAGAACACAGCCACACAGCCCGGAAGACCCACACCAGCCATCGTATGCCGGCCGTGAAAGCCTTCGACAATACAATCTCTTTTTTTCTACTATTCTCCCACAATATTGCCTTCATCTTGTCCCCAACCCATCCCTAAGCAGCCTCAAGTCATCTTTTGCTGTTCTGGTGTTAGTGCTTTCTTCTTAAATAATAGCAACCATTGGCAATTTCAAAGTATGCCAGATCCAACACACTTGGCTGCCCATACTGTTGGTGGTACTATCAGGTGATTCTTAAGGATTAGGGCTCTCTATGCAACTATTAGGCATTTCAGGTTGGGGGACACTCTTTCGGAGCCTTTATTTCTGAGGGTGGGTGGAAGAATCGGACTCTTCCATTGGGCCTGTCACCTCCTGGAGCCCACGGATCAACTACGTGGCAGACTACAAGAGGTGCTGTTTTTTCAGGTGACCCCCTCCCCCCGCCATCCACTAATCAATTGATGAATGAGGAGGGGAGCCCAGCTCTTTCAAAGCCTGACATCTGCTTGTGCTTAGAACTATGCATCTGCACCAGCCTGTTGTTCAGCTGTTAATAAAATTTGCATAGATGAGTGAGACAGCTTGTCCTCCCCAGCTTTGTGTATACAACTCGATCAGGGCAAACCAGCAAGGTCGAGCTGAAGTTCAAGAGATGTTGAGAAACCCTCCAAATGATCAGCATGCTTGTGCAGGAAAAGCCTGGAGCAGTACTGTTGTGTTGGGGGATGGTTTCTATTGGCTGGTACTAATGCCTCTGGAGTGAGAACAAGAGATCTTCAGCCTTATTCTTAGGCAGAAACAAGGCTCATCATTTACAATGGATAGTTGATGTCATGTCAAGAGACAAGTCAGACCATTTGCCTTAAGACTGAATTTGGCATTGTCATTTGTGTCCAGTCTGAGGACATTGACCAAGAGTAGGGGAGTATAAGCTCAGTCTGATCTGCAACTGAACAAGTCTGGACAACCTTGAGTCCTTATGAAAGCCAGTGTTAGTATGTATATGCTTACTGTCACATCCTTCACCTTCTCTAAACAAGACAAACTGAAAGAGTGTTTCCTGGAAAGTCTCAAATATTATCTTTTAGCTTAAGGTCAAATAGTTGGAACAGAGCTTGTGTTCAGTTAATTACTGAGAAACAATCTTGATTCCTTGGTTCTGAAATGTTGGAGTGCTTTTCAACATCTGTTGAACTGCAGCTTGACCTTGCTGGTTTGCCCTGATTTCAGTTACTGGTTTTCCCTACTCTGTTAATGAAATTCACTGAGTTTGATCCTGAACTGATTGCCCTGAGCATTTTCTTTCCTGACTTTGCTAACTCTGCCATTGATTTCAGACGCAGGCAAGACAGACATCCATTTGAAGAGTTATTAGAGGACAGTGGTTGACTTGAAAGTGTCTACTCTTTGAAGGGTCTCCAGTTTTAGTTCAGGTAAAGGTAAAGAATCAGAAGTGATGGACTTTGAGGTTTGCCCATTCTTGGCATCTACACTCAAGCTAATGGGAAGGCATGGCAGGGATCGAAGCACAGGTGCAATGCACCCCTCTCAGTGAGGACCTACCAACAGCTGGGCTGCTGCATTCTGGATCAACTGAAGCATCTGAGTGTTTTTCAGGCAGCCCCCATAAGGCCAGTTGCAGTAATCCAGGTGAGAGATGATGAGGCAGGAATTAGTGTCTCAAGATTCTGTCGCACCAGACACGGCTACAACTGGCACAACAGCTGAAGGCTGGCCCTCCCTGGCCCTGGCCACCTGGCCATCTAGCAATAGCTGTGAGTCCCCAGGACCCCCATGTCATGGACCTGTTTCTTCAGCGACTGTGCTACTCCATCAAGAGGCAACGCTGACGATGTTCAGAAATCTGGACAAGCAAACAGCAGCTCTGTCTTGCTTGGGTTTAGCTTCATAACGAATGGCATTTTTAGTCCTATTGCTCCATTTTTCTTTTAATTTAAACAACTTAAATCATAGAGCTGGTACTGGAGATGCTGCTTTGGGGATATAACCAGGGGATAAAAGTCCCTTGGTTGTTCAGCAGTTGAAGACCCTCTAACTTCAGTTCTGGGAGATTCCTCCAGTTTCTACATGATTGCTTGGGTCATTCTCAGATGCTTTCAGTATTTCTTTTCTGAAACCAAAGGAGTATGTATACAAAGATTGACTTCATCTTTTTCTGTATCTGTTTTTTATGGGACAGAGTAATGTTATCACTACCATTGTTGCCATTACACCCCTGAACATGGTCAGTCTTCACTAAATGGTTTTTCTCCTTTTTGTCCCACTTGATAAGGTTTTCACTTAAACATGTGTTGTATTTCTGTAAACTTCGATATTTCCCTTAAGCCTGCAGATACCAGTCTCTTAGGGCAGGGTTTCTCAAACTGTAGGTTGCAACACAGCTGGGGGATTGTAAGCAACATAAAAAGGGGAAGGGGGGCCATTTGTTTAAGTGGAACAGTCTTGTGCTGGCCAAGTAGAAACGCCGTGCAATCTTACTCCAACTGGAAAAGTGAAATGGGAAGCAAAGTTTTTTTTTTTGTTTCTACCCATCTGTCCTGTTAGCTGGTGACTTGTGGCATGCTGTGTAGTAGTATATCCACACGGGCCGGCACAGAAGCTTCCTGCTTTCATTGACACACTACAAGCTCTGCCCCTGTGGGGCTTGCGTCGTGACAGCGTGACCCTGCTTTCGTCATTCTGCCCCCCCGTCGACCTCCCCTGTGGATGCCACTGATTTATACGGTCTATGAAGTTACTGTGGAAGCGCATGTATTCGTGAAGCTCAGTATTTTTATTCTGTAATTTTACATTTCTAGCTTCTTCAAATGGATAACGTTCGCTTGGATGGTTAAAGAACAACTCATGGGTAGACTAGTAGCAGTGCTCATAATAGTCAAGTGAGTGTGATGAATATTTCATGTCCTCTAGTAAATGTTATATTTATTTCTTGCCCAACCCTAACCCCAAATAAAGCATTCGCTTTATTCACAGAGGTGGGGTCAGTCAAATTCACTAATTATTTTAGGGGGGTGTAGTATCCAAAGGTTTGAGAAACTTGACTTACAGGAAGATGATGTCCTCTTCCTCAGTGTGATACCTTGCTGGCCAAGCACTGCCCTTAACATTCTTGGAGAGCTGAGGGCTATACAGTGTTCTTGTGCTACAGTACACAAGTAAGACAGACCTGATTTGTGTGTGTGTGTGTGGGGGGGGTCCTTTGACTGTAATATGCCTATTTTAGGGCTTGCACTGTATCTTTCATCTGCTTCGCACCTGAAGATGACAGAAAACTGGGGCTTCAGTTTTCATTACTCATAGCCAGAAGGATCTGTGAAGGCTTCAAAAAAAGGGGGGGGGGACTTGCTTCAGACATACTGGAATTCAACACAAATCACACCTAGTCATCAGTTGGCGAGCACCAAGTTGGAGAAAGTAGCTTATATTGAGGGATTCATAATTAACACTCTTCCCTTGGCAGTCGCAGCATTTCACATTAGATTTTTTTCGTATCCACATAAAAAAGAGTTTTTGAAAAGGAGAGGAAGCATACAAAAAAATGGATAGTAATTCTCTCCCCCTTTCTCTTTCATTCTAAGATACATATGCCTCATCTCTCATCAAAATTTTATTCCTGGGTGGTTCACCATAAATATACAGTTAAAAAATACAGCCCTCATAAAGCCATAAAATACAGAAATAAAAGCAGCAGATAAAAGCACACACACATATATCTACTTAAAATCCCTAGAAACATATTGCCACATGTTTCCAGTACATTCCTTGCTTAGACTTGAATATGGCTGAGAAGCGAAAGCTGTAGTGTTGGGGTTGAAAGGTTTGGCTAGGGTTCAAGTCCAGCCTCTGTCCTGGAAATGTACTGGGGACTCTGGGCCAGTCACCCTCACTCAACCCAACCTACGCCACCGAGCTGTTGTGAGTAAAAGTTGGAGGAGGAAATGCTCCATGTGTTTCTCGAGATCCTGTAGGAAAGGTGGGAAGTAAATCTACTAAATGCCCTAGGAGTATATGTTGAAGAGAAAGGGGGGAGAGAAGCAACAGAGAAAGCTAAGGTGAATATGGACAGTTACACTAATGGGTTTTGCTTAGTTTTGTGTAGTTATGGCAAAATTCTTCCAAATGGATAGCTGTAGAAGCAGTAGAATGTTTGAGCAACAGTCACCACCAAGGATTGCATTCTAAATATTGATGGGGCCTTTGAGATACACACAAACCAATACCATATTTGACCAAGGATAGATGGGCATGAAGGATGAGACAAATACTGGTAATGTTGCCCCTGGACAACATCAATTTCTTTTCATATAATGGAACTATCTAAGAGGCTATCAGATCTTCTACTTGCTAGGCTGCAAGAAAATTCAGATCTTATGAGATGTGTTGGTACAATATGAATTTTACTGCTTTGAAATACTGGCGAGAGGTCACATAGTTTAAGATTCTTAATAACTTGACCATCTCATCCCATATTTACAACCTGAAGGATTAGGGTTAGTCCAGGACCTGACATAGATTTGTGTCACCTCATGCGCTTTGCGTAAGGAGCCTTCATACCTGTTTCTTCACTGTTTGCCACATTCAAACTGCAACCTATTTTCTTCAACCCCAAACAGAGTAGGGCACATAAATAGCTAGTAGCCTCCAGCCATCAGAGTCCATTAAACAAGCAATTTCAGCTACCAACATATTTGAGATAATTAAGAAAAGGTTCTTCTGTATATCCAATCAGGAGGCATGCTACATTCTGTAATGGAGAAGCAGAGAAAGCATCAGCTGCAGCAGCAGCTTGTATTTCTGCTGCAATGTGATGGGTCGTCAGTTCCAGTAGATGGAAAGGTCAGAGATTTGCTTCTGGCCAGTCCCTCTTTGCACTCAGTACCCTTTGCACCGAGTGTAAGGACTGAAGTTGACAAAATAGTAATCAGTAATTCTCAGCCAAACAAAGAATTTGTGTCTTTCTGTCAGCAGGGAATTGGTATCTCCAGCTCTCACGCCCATGAAATGAATGACCAAAAGCCCATTGATCCCTATGGGTAGGTGGAAAATGTCTAGGATTTTCTGGAGTGGAATGCATGCATACATAGGTATAGGTATAAGTGTAGGTGTAGGTGCATATATCCACTAAGTATAGGTATAGATACAGTTCTGTAATTCCTAGAATTCTTCAGTAAACAGATATTCTATGTATATATGACATCTTTCTTGTCTACAAAAGCCAAATTATCTAGCCTTGGTGAGTCTGTAAAGCTTTTACTGATGTTCAATATGAGGTTGAGTTCTTGGAGGGCAGATATCTATTCCTGTGCTTCATGAATCTGATCGCAAGATCAGTCTATTCATACTCCCTGCACCATGGGAGGAGAGACCACACTCCAGTCTCAGAATCAAACACTGGCTAGAAACCCTCTTGCAGCCCCACTGCTGTTGTTGAAGTTGCAGTGCCCTGCTCCAATGTCAGAACTGAACGGTGATCCAGATGGACCAGTTAACTCAGATGATGAATCAATTAGCCTAGCAAGTGGGGCAGAATCTGCCACACCTGGTAGCTCTCATAACTGTCTAATGCTCTAATGTCTAATGTCCAGGTCTAATGTCTCTGAAGATTAGAGATCACTACCCTCTTCCTCTCATCTCTGAACCTTTGGAATGCCTGCAGGAGGCAATCATTTTTACCAACCTTGGTTTCAGGGGAGTTAACATGAAAGAGGGGCATGAATATTTAACTACTGTTGATATTTATTATAGGAAATTTGAATATATGGTAATGCCGAGTCTGGTCCCTTAATCTTTTATGCAATTTGTAAATCCCACTTTTCAAGATCTTTTGGATTATTCTAAGGCTATTTATTTGGATGATTTGCTTATTTATTCTGTGATACTGGTCTCTACACTGAACAGATTAAGACAGTCCTTCAAAACGGTATGTGATTACAAACTCTAGACTAGGGAAGAGAAATATGTCTTTGATATTCCTGTTTTGGACTATTTGGTCCAACATATTTCCTTAAAAGGAATCCAGAATGGATCTAGCTAAAGTACAATATATCCTATTTTGGGAACACCTCCACTATCAGAGACATAGTAGCATTTTTGCTGTAAATGTGTTTCTTATTTTGTTCAGCTAACCATCCTACTGAATTCCCTTTAAGTGAGAGTCTGATGTACAACCACCCTTTTGTCTAATCAAGCAGGCATTCAGTTCTCCTCCCATCCTCTATCATCCAGATGCTACCAGTTGAATAGGTTGATGTTTCTGACTTCACCTTGGGGGCTGTATGTTTTCAATCTGTTGCAAAGAAAGGCAACCTTCTCCCCTGTACATTCCTTTTGAGGCATCCCCTTCCAATTAAAAGGAACTATGATGCTCTTAACAAGAAGATTTTAGCCATCAAAGAAGTCTTTCAGCATTGGAACATTTACAAACATCTCACAGACTCAAACAGCATCTGGTCAGGTGTACACAATTCTTTTCTTGTTTTACCTTTTTTATCTCTTACACTCTTAGCTTGTAAAGCAAGCAGACATATGCTTTGACATGTCAGCCAGATTTCTTAACTTATGACCCTCCCTGCATTTCTGTTCTGTACCTAGAAAACTTTGCCCCCACCCTTTGACACCTGGCCCACCCTGTGAGACTCTTGAAGCTGGAAGCATTCCTTATCCAACCAAATGCCAGCAAAAGCAATACCTGCATATGTAGGCTTGGATAGATTACCTTTAGGGCAGGGTTCCTCAACCTTGGCAACTTTAAGACGGGTGGACTTCAACTCCCAGAATTCCCCAGCCAGCAGGGGTTAGGGTTAGGGTTAGGGTTAGGGTTAGGGTTAGGGTTAGGGTTAGGGTTAGGGTTAGGGTTAGGGTTAGGGTTAGGGTTAGGGTTAGGGTTAGGGTTAGGGTTAGGGTAACCCTAACCCTAACCCTAACCCTAACCCTAACCCTAACCCCTGCTGGCTGGGGAATTCTGGGAGTTGAAGTCCACCCGTCTTAAAGTTGCCAAGGTTGAGGAACCCTGCTTTAGGGGAACTCCTTGTCTCTTCCTTCTCCCTTTTCTTGAGAATGAGGAGAAATGCACCACATGACTAGCTATACATTCCTCCCTCCTTAAGGGAAGAAGTCTTGCAGTTTTTCCATAGCAGCCACCCAGCTACAGATTTGGAAATAATTAAAATGACTCATTTTCTTCTCCATGACGTCAGTACCTATGCCAATTTCTTGTCATGCTTGTTGCCATGCAAAGCCTTTCATCAACAAACCAGATGGGTTGTTGCATTCCTTTTCACCTCACAAAGGACTTGGGGCACAGTTTCCTTGAACTTTACTGATCTCCCACATGTCAAGGACCTGCATGCCATTCTGAGAGTAGCTGATACCTGTTGTAAGATAACTTATTTCATTCCCTGATATGGCGTTGCCTCTGTTCCTGAGACAGCTGGTCTATTTAATCAAGAAGGTTTCTGAAATCATGTTTGCCCAAACATCTCATTTCTAATAAATGCCCACAATTCATGGCACATTTGGGGAAAACTCTACTGCAAGTATTGAATGTTAGGTTCAACAGCCCGTCACCCACAGTTAGATGGAGAAACTGAGAGAACAAATGCTAACCTAAAGCAATACCTTCATTGCTATGTAAACTATCACAAGACAATTAGCTTAATCTTTAACCTATGGCTATGTTTGCATATAATAATACAAGTTGTCTCCTCAGATGTCACCATTTCAGGCCACCATGTCTGCTGCTAAATGCTTCCCAGCCCTCCCCTGTTCCAGAGGCCTCCCAGTTTTTCTGCAAACCACCCTGCACTGCCTAGCACAGGAGGAATAGACTACACTATTTGACTCATTGGAAGTGCTACCTAGACATGGAATGATCATGGCAAACAGCAGGTGACATACATACCCCTCACCTCCTGAGCAGTTCCATTTGCAACACCATCACAAGCTCCACTCACATGACTGGTCACATCCTCTAGCTTTGACACCTGCCAGCAATTCTGATTCTGAGGGAGAATGGGAATGGTTTGGGGAAGGAGATGGAGATGGAGATATTTGTATGACTAATGAGAGGCAGAGACTGCCCCATTCAAAGCTGAGGAGAATTATGGGATTGGGGGAGCTATGTAGCAAAAAAGATAGAACACCGCCCCCCCCCTCCATCTTGTTGTCTGTCATGAGGAGGAAGGGATGGGCAGAAGGCCTGAAAGTGGGGATTCTCTCTGCCTTCAGTTGAACAAGTAGACATTTCCCCTGCTTCTGAAATCCCTAGGCAGAAAGGAGGAGAAGGGAGGTTTGAAGGTGGTTTACCTCAGGTGACTTTCAGAGGAGGTATGGCGAATTGAAGATGGCTCTATGAAAGCAGAGCTGACAACCTCAGCAAAGACCAAGGGACCAGTGAGTAGGCAGGTTCCTTGGAAGCTCTCCGGATAAGGAGAGGACAGGAGATTGCCAACATGTGCTCCGGAGAGCTGCTTCTTGTGGGGAGACCACAGGACACCATTTTCTGCAGGTTTGAGTGCCAGGAGACAATGAAATTAGCCATATTGCTTGCAACCATGGCAGAAACTTTTAAAATGTCACTTTTAAGCTATTAAAGACCTTTGGAATAAGTTGGAAAATGCCAGATGAATCTGCCTTCAATCCTGAATGAAAGAAAATTTTAATCATAAGCTTAAAGAATTTTAAAAATCTGAAATAAACAGCAAAAAGCTAAATAAGATTTTGACCTTGGAAAGTTATAAATGGACTAAGGGTCCAGATAAAATTGGAATATTGAAACTTTTACAATAAGATTTTGGAATTAATTATAAAGAACAGACAGTTTCTCATGGGAAATAGATTCTGATTTGGTTTTTACAAGACATAACAAAGATAAGCAATTTCACAATTTCAAAAACTGGACACCAGAGGGGACTAAAGTTTTTAGGTAGAGAAAAGATTTACAAGCCTGTAAAGTTTTGCAAAATATTATAACAATAAAAATACTGAATGAGATTTTTGAAGAATGGAATCAGAAAATAGTAGCCACAGTATCAACAATGTCAGTAATGATGTCTGCTTCTAAGGATAGACTATGTCCAAAAGATGTTAATGAAGGAAAGTCCAATGTAGAATAAATTTTAGCTGACAAGTTAGAGACAATATCGAAAGTGGATTTACAACTGACAAGCCAAGAGAATGATTTAGAAAAGGATGTTTCTGTTTAAAGTGGCTTTTAAAATTTAAAAGGGAAATACAAATGATAACCCAAGAGAATGACCTGGATATTTTTTTCCTATTGGATTTGTAAAAGTGGCTTGTTAAAGCCTTGAAGAACTCTGTGAAGAACTCTGTGTGATGGGACAAAGAAGAAATAAAGAGAAATCAAATCCTATGACAATATTCAAGTAAACTAAAGATTAAGACTGTTAGAAGTAAAAGGAAGGAATATAAAATTGGTTTATTTGATCAAGGCTAAAACAAGATACGTTATTACTTCTGGCAACCCTTTATGGACTTTCTGCTGACACCAGGACTGAAAAGATGATGTTTTATGGATTTGTTTATAGATAAGAAATAGGATATGGGATGAAGAGATAAATGTTTGTAATCTTAGAGGGGGTGAAGAGTTACTAAATGTGTTTATACTTGTTCTGATGAAGGTTCTAAGTCACTTGCTTATATATTTCTTTTCTCTTTCTTTATTATATTCATACTTTTTCTCTCTCTCTTTTTGTTTTTTGCACGTTTAACTCCTTTCTATTTTCTTTTCTTTAAGTTTAATTTGTATTAGATTTTACTATTATAATCAAAATTCTTAATAAAAATTATATATATAAAAAATGAAGGGGGTTGACTTCAGTTCCATATGACAAAGAAATGAAAATGGAGGGCATAATGCATCCAATCTCCCACAATGGGAAGGAAGAAGGGAGGAAAGGAAAAATATATCTGACATCTCCATGTCCAAAGAGCAAGAGGACAGAGAAAATACAGAGTAGAGGGAACTAGCAGATAGGTTGACACTGGCAAGGGGGGGAATCGGTGATTCTCAGGTCAGACAGAACCATATGTGAACTTGGAGCATGTCTCCAACTCTCAAGAATGGTTCAGAGCAAAACCCTGGGATCGAGATTTCTCTCTCTCTCTCTCTCTCTCTCTCTCTCTCTCTCTCTCTCTCTCCCAGTTCAGCAGTAGGCAGATGTTCCATACATAAATTACTTTTTTTGTCTGCAGTAGACCAATTCATCTATCCACGTTCAGTCCATGAAGCTTCTGTTTATACTGAATGCAGGGTTAAGTTTTTGGAGAGTTGATATTTATTGCTGTGCCTAATGAAGTTCTGACCTAGTGAAGTTCTGGGAAGGGGAAGGAAGGCTAGGCTAAGCTATGGGAAGACTGGGAGCTAGGAGACTGGAAGGCCATTCCATGTGAGAGTGGGGAAGAGAACCAACTTTGTCCTGCTCACCCCATAAAATCACTTTGGGATGCCTCTAGATTTTTTTGTGTAAAACCTAGAGCAACCACTGAAATGTTCCAGGTTTTGGTTTCTGCCAAACTGCAGCTGATTCTGATTGGTTTGATAGAACCTCCAGAACACACTGGTTTATTCAGATTTGAAACAAAACATGTTTTCCATTTACTGTACACCCTTAGCTGTTGTCTTCTCCTCATAAATTCTTCCAGCTCATCCCTTGGGTCTCAGAATAAAAGATGCCTAACAAGGCAGGAGGAATGTGGCCAGGATTTTACTGGCTATAACTAGGGTGAGGGGCAACCTTTGACCTCACAGCCATCCACTTTCTAGTCTCCTTTGTTTCCTTTCCTTCTCTGCTCTAGCTTGACTCTCACAGGGATAACCACAGGAAAAATCTGACTCTCATTGCTGCATATGCTCCTAATCAATGACAAGCCTTGTCAAATAAGATTAATTAAGGTGTACCATTTGTGGGAAATGTTTACACATTTATTCCTTAGAAAAAGAAGTGTCAGCATTTAAGTGAAGGGAGGAAGGATTGGAGACAAGAAATAAAGTATGAGTTTGGGCTGCATATAATGGACAGACTCCATAACCACAACAAGGAAGCAGGAGAGATATCAATTGTTGGATTTTCATTGACAATCTGGGTGCTGATTCCTATTTTATTGAATTTCCCTAAGTGGCCTTGCACAAATGGCTGAAAAGACAACATAGAGAAAACTATGTTTGCTATTTGTTAAGCACTGGTCAAATGCTTTGTCAGTTCCATGCAAGGGAAAAACTAGTCTATGTCAAGAAAAATTCAGAGATATTGTTTATTTATCAATTTATTCTATATTGATTAATCTTCCAGCAGTTGTTGGAAGGTATGGGGAAATATGATGTTTTGAAACTGGAAATATGTTAGGTAGCTGTAGTAAAAACACAGAATCTTGTAACAGAATCTTAAAGACAAACAAAGGATGCTTCTATCCTGCTACCTGTTTCACTCCCCAATCTCCAAATGTAATTTGAAGACAATCTGCTATCATCTTTATTTTTGCTGATCTTGACACGCTGAGAAGAAGAGGCAAAGAACATCATTTTATCATTGTCCTGCCCAAGTTGCCTCAAGTCCTGGAGTAATGAAATTCCTCCCACACCCCAATTCCACACTTGTACATACTCCAGGCAATGTCATGCTGTGTATCATTTAACTGGTTGTTTGTTTTAAAAATCCAAGCAAGTCCTGTGAGTGGGAACTGAAAAGCCATCAGGCTACCTTTCCCCTTGGAGACTCACTAAGAGAGCTGAGTCCAGGAGTTTGGGTAAAGCAAAACTTCACGCAGATAGGGAAATGGACTGTTCACCAGCTCCACAGAACTGTAGTGTTTCGCAACAAGGACTAGTGTTATGGGGACTTCAGTTCACTTGTAGCCATGCCAAAAGTACATCAGCCTAGATGCTGAACACAGCTGATAGGGCAAGATCACATAGGTTTGGAGCTGATTCTGTGTGAATGTACTGAAAATCTAGGTGATGCAGACAATAATCATTATCAGACAGTGGCGTTCACAATAGAGTTGTGTGGGAATTATACAGGATGCTGAATAAGTCTCCATCTACTTAGAATCCTGGTTTGCCCTTGTTCTTTGCTCTACAAATCATGCTCAATTAGCCCTTAAGATTTTCCTAGGCCTTTTCTTACATGCACCCAAGGCTATCTTGCTGGATTGGGTGTGCAATACCAGATTCTGAGCCATCCACATAATAGTGCAGTCAGGGAAACCACAAAAATACTGTAGCTATATATACTGATGACTGTGAAGTATTGGATGTAGGCAGCTTCAGACACAGAGTGGTTGGAGGCCAATCAAATGAGATCAGAATTTGACACAGGAAAATTGAGGCATATCTACAGTAACAGAAGGGACTAGACTGCATTTTTGGGAGGGAGGGAGGGAAACAATCCAATATTGGTTCCTCTGCCCTTTTTTTTTTTTGGTGCCTTTGAGTCATTGTTGACTCCTGGGGACTGCAGGCACAAGTGCCTGCAGTTTTCTTGGCAAGATTTCAGAATTGGTTAGCCCTTGCCTTCTTCTTCCTAGGGCTGAGAAAGAAGGACTGGCCCAAGGTCACCAGCTGGCTTCATGCCTAAGGCAGACCAAAACACACAGCCTCCCAGTTTAACAACTACGCCAAACTGGTTCACCATTGTTTCAAGCCTTCAACTCAGCCTTGACTCCTGGCGACTGCCTGGAGAAGTCCCTGCAGTTTTCTTCGCAAGGTTTTTTGGAAGTGGTTTGCCCTTGCCTGCTTCCTAGGGCTGAGAGGGAGGGACTGGCCCAAAGTCACCCAACTGGCTTCGTGCCTAAGGTGGGATTAGAACTCACAGCCTCCCGGTTTCTAGCCCAGTGCCTTAACCACTCTACCACACTGGTTCTCCTCCTCTGCCTTAGCATTCTCCAATTTCCATATGTTAAAGCTGTTCATAATGGCAGATTGTCTCTGGAGTGCTGAGTTGGCCACTTAGTCCCTTGGGAAGTTGTATTTGAGAGAAATGGTGTAGTCTGAGGCCATTAAGTCATGAGTGAACATGATTTGAGAGGTCAGAGCCCACAACTGTCTCCCAACATCACCAGAAAGGCTGGAGAGCCGTGTGTGTGGGTGTGGGTGTGGGTGTGTTTCTGGAGAAGTGCAAGCAAAAGCCTCTGGCAGGCAAACCACTTTCATTATTAACTTTATCTCCTATTCCCACCCCAAACCCAGAAAAAGTGAACCCAAACTTGCCCCTGATTCTTGTTACTGCAATGTGCTGTTACAATGTGGGGCCCTTTTCCAGAGTTTGGGGGGATGATAAGGGTAGGGAGGGAAGCCGATTGCCTCCCAGTAGTTTCCTGCTTCTGTGTGGACCTTAATTTTGGAGGAGGGAAAAGAAGACAAAACAGCACCACCCCACCTCGGTCATTTTGACACCGAATTTCAGCAGCACAATCTCAGTGTGCTGGGGAATAGAAGACCTGCCTTAAGTCATAAAAGAAAGGGCTGTATGGGCATAGCAGATTATAAAAGGAAATATCAGTCACCCCACGGTAAGCGATTGAGTGGAGCGTCTGGGAGACCACAAAGTAGGGAAAATCAGTGATAGATGATTCCACCTTCTTGCCCCTGAGTCCCAGAACTCTCCCTTATTCAGCAGCAGTGGAAATAGGACCTGGCTCTCATGCCACTGAATTCATCTACGAGAATTCACATAATACTTTCAGTATACCATACATAAGGAACTACAGCAGTGAGGTTTTAAATTTGTGCCGTAAACGAGGAGGTATCCCTACCCATTAAGCCAAATATAGTAATTCAGATGTCTCTGTCAGGAGACAACAATCAAAAGGCATTGTGCATATTGAAAATGCAACTGACAGGTGATGTTAACTTAATCAGATATCACCCCTCATGCAAAGTAAAGGGGGGAAAAACCAACATAATACATAAACTGATAACATGGCAGTGCTGTCTCAAGAGAGCAGGTAAACTAGAATACAGTGTTTAGAGGGGATGAGCAACATGTGGTCCTCCAGAAGTTGAACTCAAACCCAGCAGCCCTGGCCAACATCACCATTGCTGAGGAATGACTGAGGAAGTTTTGGTTCTTATCCCTGGCACAGTGGGATCCACACAGCCAATGTATCCCAGTATATATTGATAGAGGACATAAGGAATGGCCTTGAAGGGCAGGAAGAACCTCTACCAAGGCAATGGTTAGATAAGTGGGGCTTGAGCCCAGGCCAAGAAAACAACTTGAGAAAATATCTCAGACAAGCCCTCCCTAGTTCACATGAAGATAAAGTGAGGGAGGGGAAAGCTCATTCAGATTTGCAAGATGCTGTTACAATAAAAGTAGTCCTGACCTACATGGCATTGGTTTCTAAGCCTGGTCTACCTTATAGGGCTGACAATATCAGAGTTGAGAAAAACTAGCTGCAGGAAAGAAACATGAAAATTGTCATCTGTGAAAAATAAAGAACCTTCAACAATTTATTTCATAAGTGAAGGTCAGCAATGGCTCCCCTCTGCCTTGTCTTTGTTAGCATTTTTATGTACATATCCCTGATTGCTCATCTATGCATGACAAAATCACATGGAAGTTGAAAACGCATGGAAAGGACAGGAACAATACCAAAACAATATCAGAGAAGGGAAATATTATGTACAGATACTGGAAGGAGCGGCCAAAATGATATATTATGTGGTACTGGAAAAGAATGAAGCATATACTATAAGCTGCAAACTTGTATGCAGAAAAAGAATGTTGTAAAATTAAACAAGGTGGAAAAAAAGACAACCAAAATGGTCAGAAAGCTGAGAAACCTTCCCTGAGAGAATAGGCTATACTTCTCAGAACTTCTTCACTGAGAAAAGAAACAAAAACAAGGGGTGATTGTATACAGATAGTCCTCGCTATCTGACCACAATAGGGACTGGAATTTAGGTCGCTAAGCATTTGGTCATTAAGTGAATTGGAGCTGATTTTATGACCTTTTTTACAATGGTCATTAAGCAAAACAGGTGGTTATTAAGTGAATAACATGGTTGTTAAGTGAATCAGGTGGTCGTTAAGCAAATCCAGCTTCCCCAATGGATGCTTTTGCTGGAATTTGCTTAACGACCATGTGCTTTGCTTAATGACCACCTGATTCACTTTACCACCACAAAAAAGTTTACAAATCACAATCACATGACTGCGGGGGTCGCAAAGCACTTTTCCCAAGGCTGTTGTAACTCTGGACCATCATTAAACAATGGTCTTTAAGCAAGGACTACCTGTATGGCCAGGAAAGGGTGGATAAAGACTTCTTTCTCTCTCTATCTCTCAGAAGCACTGAACCAGAGGTCACCTCCAGCATAGAATACCATGGAGTTAGGAGTCCACTGCCATAAGATGTGGTGAGAGATGCTAATTTAGAGAACTTCAAATAAGAGGTAGGTAACTTTTCAGCTGCTGTAGGTTGTACTTGAGTTGTTTTTCACTGAAGACACTATGGCCACAGTAAGCAGAACAATAGCCCAACTATGTAACAGAGGTGCAGAAACTCCTCTTGGATTGGGGGAGACATCTCCAGTATGCTAACCCTATCCTACAGCACACTTCTGTTTTGTTTTGTTTTCCAAGATAAGAGAATGAGAAATGGCAATTTTGTCTATGACTTGCTACGCAATTTTAATGACACAATTTCAGGGGCTTGGGAGGCTTGGGTCAGGTTCTTCATGTGTCCCATGGGCTGCAGGTTGCCTACCCCTGCTTTAGATAAATGGAAAAGGCGCTTTTGGAGGATCATTCCTCCACTCCATTACAGTCTCCTGTACACCTGAAATCTCATCCAGAGGTTAGGAGAACCTTTCTGGAATAGCTTTGCATAGTATGCCGGGAGCTGTAGGGGCAAATTAAATCCTGTTGCACAAGCAGCAGCCCACTTGTGTAAATGTCATATATAGCATGCATTTAAGGGAAATATGTTTTTTCCAGGGTCAAAGGCACCATACCTCTACATATCAATTGCTGGGAACTTGAGTAAGAGGAGGTACTACTGCACTCAATGACAGCATGTGGACTTTGTCATCTGGGTGACCACTCGGAGAACCAAATGCTGAACTAAATGGGCCTTTGGTTTGCTCCAGAGGGCTCTTCTCATGGGGTCTTACATCTTCCCATTGGGCTTGTATAGGAAGTGTCTATTTAAACTAGGATCTCTCGGCTCCTTTTCAATTAATTAGCAATGCTTCAGTCAATCAAATGGTTTGGGGTGTGTGAAAATATGACAATTAATCAGACTTCTGACTCAGTCACAGAGGAGGATATTCTTCCATCCCAGTGATCAACTGCAGTCTATCACTTTTTTAACACGAAGTGCTTTGATTTCACTATGATGATTCTGATCAGCCGCTTAGGGCTGACAATTTCATTACACTGTTGAGCATTGAACAGCTCCTAAGCCATGCTTTTAAATATGTGTAGCAACTACCCAGAAGTGTTCTGTCCTCGTAAACCACAGAATCATACAGTACTCTTACTGAGTTAGCACCCTTACATCTACTGAGGAAGGCACCAAACCTCCATCCAGAATTTTGTGCACAGATGGTTACGATTATTCAGGCTTTTTGCCACTGATCTTTCTTTGTCACTGTTTGCCACACTTTCTTGTTTTAGTCAAGTTCCCAGTGCTGCAGGAGGACTGAGCATTTGGGGTTTCCTACTTTCTGAATTTCTTCCATAGTTTCTGCACTATGCTAAATCTCCAGTCTCAATCTGGGCAAACCTCTTCCAGAAAACAAACAGGACTTTTCTTAAAAAGAATTATAATGAAACAAACATTTACTTAAAAGTGAAGGAAGTGTCCTTATGTGCTGTGGTTATTCACAATGCATCAGGGACTAATTTTTGCTCAAATTGTAAGAGGAATGGTATTTCAGCAAAGAACACTTTCTCTGCATATGTATACATTTCTTGCACACATTACTTCCAGGTTATCCAAATCGCATAACCACTCTTTTCCCCTTGTCTTTCCCCACAGTTGAAGCTGTGCAAAGGTTCCCATTCCATGGCCCCCAGGTCACAGACCTGGTCTTTTAAGAAGAGTGTGACCCTTCTAGAATTAATCTAAAAAATGGGGGAAATATTGTTCATCTACGAACAGCACTTCCATCTTCTGTCACTCAGTTTGATTTTTTTTTTTTTTTTGCCCCATCTAGTCCCTCACAACCTTTAACCTTTAACTTTCACTCTATCTCCAGCTTTGCCTGGATATTGAAATATAATTGAATATAATCAACATTCAGATGATAACTCACCCCAAACTGATGGATTTATGTAGATGTTAAATAACATCAGGAAGAGAGCCAAACCATATGGTACCCCCACTTTGTAATAGGTACAAGCTCAACTATTCCTCCCCCACAACTACAAGTTGGAAATGCCCACTCAGGAAGGAGCAGAACCACCATAAAATGATGCCCTCAACCCTCACAAGTGGTCCAGAATACCATAGTCTATAGTATCCAATGCCACCAAGAGGTTGGTCCCATAGGACTAGAAGTGCACTCCCTTCATCTGGATCCTGATGAAGATGATAGACTGGAGTGACCATGTCCAAATCTGAACTGTGACTGTAAGGGAACTAGGTAATCCATTTCATCTAGGCTATTTGGCAGTTGAAGCCAGACTATCTTCTCCAAAAATCTCCCCCCAAAGAGAAGACTATAAAGTGGGCAAAAGTTGTCTAAAATTGCTGGCTTGAGACATAGCCTGCTAGGAGGGGTGCATCACTGCCTCCATCAAGGCAGATAGTTCTACACCCTCCACTAAAGAGGCATTTTTCCTCTCCAAGATGCAGTTGCTGGGTCCAACCCATAGTGAAGGGTCTTATGCTACCAAAACCCCTATCTGCTTCCTTAGACTCTGTGAGTTCAAAAGAATCCCAGATGACTTCTCAAGACATAACCTCACTAATCTTGCTGGACTCAAATCAAATGGTATCCAAGTTAGAGTGAATTTGGCCTAATTGGCTCCCCACCCTTGCAGAGATAGAGCATAATCCACATATTGACCAGATAATAATCTGACCTGATGATCTTGTCTTCCAACTCCTGGTCACATCTCATCTGCTGTGAGGTCAACACCTGAACTAACATATGGTTACCTATTTATGTCAGGCCCAGAAGTCATGTGGGACAAGCCCATGGTTACCATGGAGCCCCTGCCATGCTAGTCCTGTCTGAGTCTCACACTCAGGGCATAGAGACTGAATCCCCTATTACTAATAGCCTTGGGACTCCAACACCAACCTGGCAATGAGGTCTGATTGTTCAGGCAGGGTTGCTGCTGGGTAGCAGGGTGGTCAGTACACAACCAGCAGCCCTAGTCTGACCCTGTGGCCCAACTTCATATGCAGGCAATCCTGCCTGGCTATCTATTCAGCAGCAGATCTGGTCCCAGTTAAGGTGTCACCAAACATCACCTTCCTGACCTTGGCGTTGGGGCTGCTGAATCAAATGTAGGAGGGTAAATCTTGGACAGGGTTATATCCATGTCCGTGCCCAACCATGCATCATTTCAGTGATGTGTGCCAGGTCTTGCACACACATCCACCACTAGGTTGTGAATGAATGTGGTCTTACCCCACAGAAACGTGCCATTCAGCAGCAATGGCCTGAGGCCAAGGTGTCTAGCAACCCCACCTCTCAGACCCAGAAAGGAGGCAGATAGGTTAGAAGCAGGCACCTGCAGCAACATGAAAGTCTCCCTTCTCCTGGAATGGCCAGCCCACTGCCTCCAACCACCCCCCACACACCCCCATAACCCATCACTGTGAACGTTTGTTTCTTAACATCAGTATCTCCTGAGACTTCACAGATCCCTCCCATACTGTCCCCAACAGGGCTTTCATGTCCTATGCCCACCTACTCTCATACCACATAAGTCAGTGGGGCGACAATCTGGAACATCATAAATGCAGGATGGGTTCTCTGATAGCTTTTTTACCCAACTGTTTGCTCTTTAACTTTTGCTTCCAATTTCTTCCCACACTTGATAGGCACATGCAAACCCATCATGGGTTCACTGCAGGGTGTTAGCAGGACTATGCAGTATAGCCACCTTAATGGCTGAATGTCTTTCTCCCCTGTCTTATATTGATGAATGGACTCAGGGCTTCCAATCCAGTGTATTTGACATAGTGTCATATCTGCGAGCGCAGGAAACTATCTGGTCCTACAATTCGCCTTTCCACGATATGAAAAAGGCTTTCACTTTACCCAAGATCATGTTAACTGGAGATGTCAGGAACTGAACCTGGGAGCTTTAGTATGCCAAAGAGATGCCCTGTCATTTAGTTCCTTCCTGACAGGTGGGAGATTTGGAATTTAAACTTTAAGTGATGGCCAGGAAAGAAAGTAAAGGAACATGTATGCAATTGATGGCATCAGTGTTCGCCTCAAATTTGGTTACTCCTTTCAAGGTTTCAAAATCTTACTGTTATGGCAAATGTAATTCTATTAGGAAAAAAGGAAGACAGTTTAATAATAGAAGTATTTTCTTTCCACCAAATAATTTGTACATAAATAGGTTGCTAATTAATACTGAAAAGCTGACTTGTCTAAATAGGTCTTTGATTTCTTTTCCACACTGTACTCCACATTGATGACATCAGTATGTGCACTTTTTACTCCCACACGCAAAAAATGGTCTTCCAGTTTAAAATGAATTTGCACAGCTGACTTCCCCACAAAACAAAGAAAAGGCCGTTTTATTATCCAGCTATCTTTTTTCACTATGAAAAAAAAATGCACAGGAAAGAACTTGAATCCCATTCCAAGCCTGGCAATGTCTTCCAACCCGGATCAACCTCATTAAATGTATGGCACAAGATAGAAGAATAGAGAAGAGTCATACACATATTATCCAGTGAGGTATCACGGTAATCATTCTTACAGGATTGCTGTATGAATCTCACTAATTTGGCAACAAAAGTGACTTTACTGTATCATCGATTCACATTAATCATGGATACAGCTCATTAAACATCTGTAACTGGTAGTTCGTTTAAAGAAGAGTAGGGCATTTTGGAACTAGAAACCAGTCTGTCCACAAATCCCTCTAATATGGATTTTATACACTGACTAATTTCAAAGCCTTTGGTAACCGCAGAATGTGCAGACTTGTTCCAGAGGCAAAGAAGAAGAATCAAGCTGTACAAGTCCTATTTTGGATCTGTGGATACTGAGGATGACATGCATTGCAGGTGGCAAAGTTTGCCCCAAATCTGTGGATGCTAATTTACTGTACATGCTGAATGGTCCTTCCACACAGGCTGTTTATGTGGGAGCAGGAAGCCAGCACCCACAGATATGAAAGTCTGAGAGGGGCCTTAAAGCTGTTAAGCACATATGAAGCGATCTATGGGATGACTTCCAAGCCTGTTACTAGCCTCTGAGAAAAGCAAATAAGATTTAGAATTAAAGCTCACTTCTAATGTGGGGTGGAGGTGGCAAGAGAGGAGCTGTCATACATTGTTAAACATAATTTAACTGTTTTTTGTCCCTTCCCCCTTCATTTTTTCTTTACTGGCAAGGTTCATACATCATACCAGATCATGATGTGGCTTTTTAAGCTTTGCCTTAACAATTATGTGTGAATCCAGGCCCTATGGTTTGTAACTTATACTTTGTAGTTTAGCATGAACCCAAGCTACTGTGGCATGTTCAACAAACCACAGTTAAAACAAACAATGACTTAGCATCATGTGTGGATCCAGCCAATGTATATATAATTTGTAGGGTGTGGTCCATTCATATTACCAGCACTGTGGCACAAATTTTCTCAAGGTTACAACCTCATTACTGGCCTCGTGAGTTCTGATAAAAGATTGTAGGAAAAGTAACCAGTCATCTAAATTGAGCACCCACAGAGTTGGAAAGAGAATATGGGGAACATATAAATATTGTAATTCAGAGCTGTGAGGCTAGAGGTTTCTGGGGGGAACTGGACTTTTCTGTAAAGTAACTTTGTCTGCAGCCCAATCTAATCTCACAGTGGACCATCACATGCTTCTCAGCTATGTTCACCAAGGGACCCCTTAGCAACCATTCTCCCTGGTTCCCAGTTCATTTTCTTGGCTCCATTGATTATCTGCAAGGAACAGAATGAAATTCATAAAACAAAAGAGTTGAAGATTGCCTCCCCAAAAAGATTCATTATGATCTGCGTCCCCTGAGCTATGCAGCAGCCACTTTCCTCAATATGCTCTCAATTCTCAGTGACTGTCAGTCTGCGGTTGCCTGAATATGTTGAGGGGTAATCAGAAGAAACTTGGTCCAGTGCAGAAAACAACATAGTGGAGGATTGGGAAGCTGGGAATTGGGAAGCTTACTTTCTTTGGGCAGAAAGCTCAATTCAGTCTCATATTTCTTGATTCTGCTCTACTCTGCTCTGCTCTTAGTTTTGAAATGGAAAGAGGCTTAATGGTTGGAGAAAGAGAGAGGGACAGCTCCAAACTGAGGCTGAGTTGGAGGAATATGGTTCCTGGGTCGTAGTTGCAAAATTCCATCTCTTTATCTGAACTTCAAAAAGCCACAGATGAGACTTGATTACCTAAATGCTTGCTTCTTTGCGCGTATTATCTAAAAATAAAGGCGCCTTTGAGGCAAACTTGATTTGGGATGACTGCACCTATGCAGTTTCCTTCATGGTGTTACAGCAGCAGTATACCATTGCCTTCTTCTGGAACAATTTTTGGCTTCTCAGTCCTTCCAGTTTTTGGTCCTGGAATTCTAGGTGATCCAAGAACAAATCAGGGCCAATCTTGCTTTCCAGCACAGCTAAGCTTGGCTTGGTGCTGACACCTGCAGAGATATGAATATGGATCCTACTGAATCCTGGATCTTAAGACAAGATTCTTTAAATGATGCTTAAATACAACTTATTGTATTTAATAAGTTGGCTGGGTTGCTCAGAATTGTGGTTCAGCAACATCTAGAAGGCCACAAGTTCCTTATGAAAAGGGCTTTTTGAAGGAGGCACTCTGCACATGAAATGTCCTTTTCAGGGTGAAGAATTTTTTATTTGACCAGGTCTTCTCCACCCTTCATTTGAAATCCAAATCTGTGACTCATTTCTTAGTACAGCTTAGGTGGCTTTGTTTTATTTCATTCGTTTAATATTTCTGCACATTTTATGACACATTATAATCTTTCTTTCTAATAATTGCATTTTATCCTTTGGCTGTTACAAGCGATCCAGAGAAGTATTTGTTACTGGGAGGCATATAAATATTAATAGATAATAAATAAATAGATAATGAATAATAAATAAATCATGGCATTTATTTGATTCTCAAATTGCTCCAGCAGCAACAGCTGGGACAGGTCAAAAGCTAACCTTATAGATTTGGTTAGTTCTGCCAAAGCACCAAGGAGTGGGGTGAGCGTTAGATTGCCTCTTCTGGGTCATGAAAAAAAGGCAGCCAAAATTGGTGCACAGCTTTGCAAGTTACGGCACAAAGGCTGCCCAGCACAGCAGGCCCAGATGTTCTCCTCTCAATCCAGTCTGAACATATTTGTTGTCTAGTTAATGAAGACAGCTGTTTTTACCAAACAAAAGAGGGATATGCAAAATTGTAGTCCTGGTTTTCAAGTGCAAAAAGGCTGGTGCTGTTTACATTCTTTGTGGCAATACATATCTTAAGCTCTGCACCAAGAAGAAACCAAGGCCACAGCCATGTGTTCCTGCACGCATTTATGCTTTTTTCAGATGCCACTGCGCAAGGAAGCACGTGTGGCAGTAGAATGCCAAATTCTTCTTCCTACCTACCCAAATTTTTAACGGGAACTTGCCTGTATATTTCATCCACAGGCACTGTGCTCTTGATTCTAATTCTGTCTCCAGCCCCTTGTTTCTTTCAAGTTATTGATTTCACTGGACCGAGACCAGGCCTGATGGTATGTTCACATTAATGACAGCTCTGGTTGAGTGGCAGGGAAGAAGGTGCAGTTAATCAAGTGCTCTCAAGGATCTTGGGCAGTGTTTTCCTTCCACTAAACTGCTGACTCTTGCTGCATCAATCTATAGCAAAGGACACAGTCACCTCCTGAAGGGGAGCTCTCCTTCCCCAGCATTAAAACAGTCTTAGCCAGTTACCAGAAACGAAGGCCCGAAACAGAGCATTTCTCATTACTAGGCAGGGAATTCAACAGGGACTAGCTGCTCTGTTTTTAAAAGTCTGTTTGCATGTCAGAGGAGAGGAATCCTTTACAAATGCTAGCGCTACACAGAGTATCAAGAAGTGGGTTGCTGATCACGGGCTGACTTTCATGTCTGAATAAAAGGAACTTTTTGGACAGGGAAAGGGAAATGGCGTGCTTGGGCTAAGAAGTCGCTAGCACAAAAAGACTGATGCAGTCATAGAATGAAATCGCCTCTTAGGCCCAATTGACACTGCTTCTTTACTTGTGGCAAGCTGAATTCCTTCTCAGTGGACGTTTCTGTGTGTGCGTCTGTTTATTTTTGTTTTTCTGGGAAGTTCTGCTAGTAAGATGAATGGAGATCTGAGAGGCATTTTTCTGGATTTCATTTACAGCTTACTTAAAAGGTGTCACTAGCGCTAGAGTGAAGAATACTTTCTTTGACTGAGCCTGGACAAACAGCGTGCCTGGTGAAAGGAATCATGGGTGGAAACCTAAGAGTATGTCCACACACCATAGGCTTACATGATCTATGCATTAAACGTAAAGCAACACTGTACATGTAAAGTGACAAGTCGCACCTAGTGTACATTCTCGAATACTCCCTGATCAGGAAAGCCAAAATTGGCCTCAGTTCCACACCGGAACACTTGGAGCAAATCCTGTCCTTAAAAGAGCACGATCAGACCTTTAAAACATGGTAACAGTATTGTCAGTTGTTTCTTGGACGTGTATTTTGCCACTTGAAATACCACTTCGACAATACCTTCTGGACCCGCCAGTGCGGACAGCGCGAGCAAGGCTCGCGTCCTGATGGCGCGGATCCGGCCTTTGATTCTGTGGGCGAAGGGAGGGGGAAGGCGGGGGGAGGCGAGGCGGAACTTGGGCATTAATTCAGGGAAAAGCAAAATGTTGATCTCAAGGAGTAGGGGAGCCTCTGACAACACGCGCGCCGCGCGCGCACACACACACACACACATACACATCTGTATGCAGCATCGCCGTCAACCGCTCTCGACGCGCACACAGCCACCCTGCAATCTCAGACCCGCACCTCAACGGCTCCAAGCCGCTTCCTCCTCCTCCTCCTCCCGAACAGGCGTGCGCGCACACACAGGGACACACATACACACACATGCGCCGCCGTCGCCGCCGCCGCCGCCGCTACCCGGCGCTCTCTCGCCGGACTCCGGGGTAGCGCAGTTGGGCCCTGCCGCCCTCTTCCTGGACGCAGTGAATTCCCGCAGACCCGCCTGCCTCTGAGCCAGGCGCGATTGTCTCCCGCCGCCCGCTCATCCCCTCCCCTCCCCTCCCCGCCTCAGGCAACGGCCTCTCTCGCCACGCCACCGGGGAGCCTCCATGTGTTTGGGGGAGAGGCAGCCGCCGCCGCCGCTGGTCGCTGAGTCTTTTCGCTGGCTGCTTTCCGGCGACCGTCGCCTTTCTTGGATTCCCGAGCGCGAAGGCGTAGCCGGCAGCGGCAGCAGCAGCAGCAGCAGCAGCAGCAGCAGCAGCAGCAGCAGCAGCAGCAGGCGAAGGATTCCCGCCGCCATCCCCCGCCCTCCCGCGGCAGGTGCCGCCTCAGCCGGGCAGTCTTCGCGCTCGCTGCTCCAGCCGCGTCTTCGCGCCTGCCTGCCACCTTGTCTTCCCAGCAGCCCCGAACCGCTGAGCCGGCGAACTGCCGCCGCCGCCGCCGCCGAGCACTGACGGCCGGCTGCCGCCGCTGGCCTTGCTTTCAGGTTTGGCTGCTGGGCATGTTGGGGGTGGGGGAGAAGAAGGGGGAGGATCCCTCCAGCCCAGGTTAAAAGTGCCGCGGAGGATGGAGGCTCGCTGGGAGAGCGCGGGGAGGAGGACGCCCTGGAGCAAATCTCCTCCGCGCCGCCCGCTTGCAGACAATAGCTGGGGAAGGGAATGGGCGCTAGGTTTAGAGCTTCCCCAGCTGGGATAATGGCCAGGCTGGCCCGAGAAGCCTCCTGAGCGCTTGTCTCCCTTCCGTACAGCGCGGCTCCTCCTGGCCTGCCCCGGCTCTGAACATGATGGACCTGAAGGTGGACGAGGAGGAGGTGGAGAACGGTCAGCCGGTCAGCATCGAGGCGTTCGCCAGCAGTTCCACGCTGCACGGCCTGTCCCACATCTTTTCCTACGAGCGCCTCTCCGTCAAGCGCTTCTTCTGGACCCTGTGCTTCCTGGGCTCCCTGGCGGTGCTGGTCTTCGTCTGCAATGAGAGGATCCAGTATTACTTTCGCTACCCTCACGTCACCAAGCTGGACGAGGTGGCTGCCACCCACATGACCTTCCCAGCCATCACCTTCTGCAACCTGAACGAGTTCCGCTTCAGCCGAGTGACCAAGAATGATCTGTACCATGCTGGGGAGCTCCTCGCCCTGCTTAACAGCAGGTGGGTCAAAGTGTGGGGAGGGGGAGCCCTTCTCCCCATGCCCTGCAAGAGTGCAAAACCAGAGGTCCCAAAGCCTCTCTGGGTTGGCACGCAACAGTTGGTACACTTGCAGCCATCACGGGAGATACTGTGTGTGTGTGTCTGTGCGTGCGCATGCATGTGCGTGTGTTGGGAACCTATTTGGACTGTGCACTGAAGTGTGCAACATGTATATTTCCATACTGTGATCTGACACACATTTGAGAGTGTTTCTGGGTGACAGTCTGTGGGGCACCGGTAGAAGGCAATGGCAAACTATTTCCATATTGTCACCAAGAAAACTACATAGCTGCATCTATGAAGTCAGCAGGAGCAGAGGCCAAGTTGAGGGAGACTTGACTTTATATATTTGGTCACCTACATGGGCTTCATATGGCTTTGGAGGTGGTTTATGTCTGTGTTATATTGACAGCCTCCCTTTCTCCAGGATATCTGCCCCTTTGATTCCCACAGCAACAATCCTGTAAGGTAGGTAGGGCTGAAATAGTGACTGGCTCAAGTCACCCAGTGAGTTTCTGCAGCTGAATATGGCCAGATCTTCTTCATCCACCCATTGATCATTGCATTTCATCGTTTCTCCATGCTGTATACAGCCTGAAACAAGCCAGACGTGTGGCTCCATGCCCTTGGCTCCTTTCAGATGCAATACATATGACTGTAACAGCTGTCTGCCACCTGCTTCTGGCAATGGGTCCTATATGACCCCATGGTGCCTGCTTTGATCCTGTTCCCTATTTTATTCTGTTCATGCACTTTAAAAGTGATGCGCTCCCATGCTGTGGATTGAGCCACAAGTATTTCTTGTACACAAGTATTTCTTGTTCTTGTTATTTCTTGTTCTGACTGTATTCGTGACACAAGGCAGCCAGTGTTGTCTGCTGCTTGAACTCTCCTGGGTTCAGATTCTTGGAGCTGAGATCTGTAGTCAGTCGCGAATCAGCCTGGGAGGGCAAATCAGAGTTTGGGCTTCCTGGATATCAGCTGTACAGGAGCAATAGTGAGAGTCCCTTCTGGGAGGAAACTGAGCCATTGGAAGCCAAGGCTGCCCACTCCTTGTTTTCAGGGCTACAGGGAAGAACTCCGGAGTCAGGATTCCAAGAGGCCCCCCAAAAGCCCCTATTCCATCTTTCTTGTCTCAGCATTTTACTGCCCTCTACTGGGGAGAATTGCAATTCCCCAGCATCTAAAAGTAACTTCTCCTTTGAACTGGGCTTGACTCCTAGTGAATTAATGAATATATCCATGTTGTTTTCTTGGCAACAGCATAAAAACAGTTGGCCACTGTTTTCTTCCAGGATTTGTTCTGATTTCCCAGTCTAGACTATAGTCTTGGGATCTCCTGGTGGTCTCCCACCTAGGTCTAACCAGGTTCTTGGTTAATACCCAGAACCAGGTATTAGTAAATTTGATCAGGCCAGCTCAGCCAGGTGCTTCCTGGCTTGCTTCAGTTGTATTCCTAAAAACAGCAAGAGAGGGTGAGAAATCTCTGTCAATTAGCTTTTGTGGATTTTAACTCAGGATGGTGTGGAATTTAGCTATTGGGGGTGAAGGGAGGAGAAGTGTTAGTACTTTCCTCCTCCCACTGCAAGGCTTTCTTGTGTGATGTGATCTGTTCTGTGTGGTATACACAGGACTTTTTACAATTAAGAGGATCGAGCAGAATGTCCTTTTCTCAGTGCATCCTATATCAGAATGATTTTTCTTCACTCCTTTTTTTTTTCTGTTGAAGTCCATGGCACAATCAATCCTTGGAATTATATTTTAAATGATTAATTCTAGTACTTGAATGACAAATATTTCACTATAGAATCATACTTGCCTGGAGCAATTGACCCCCACTGCATGCCTTGCTACCTGCTCTCTATCCAAGACAAATATGACAAGAGTCCTGAGTCATGAAAAAAAAAAAGCTAGTGTTACAAAATGTCCCTTTCTTTTGCAAGAATTTTTTCTTTCTTTTAAGGGCTATTCTTTAGTCAAAATGCCACTATTTCATAGAGCATAACAAACTGTCCTTTATATCAGAACATCAAAAACCAAAGAAGAACCATTTGGATTAGACAAAAGGTCCAAACCTATTTCTAGTAGCTACCAGCGAGATGGTGGTGGAAGACTTAAAAACTTAAGAATAGGACATAAAAGCAATGGGCCTCTCTTCCTGCCCTGCCCTTCCTAATGATGTACAAAGGTATACTGCCACTCACCAAGGAGGCTTTGTTTAGCTGTCAGGGCTCAGAGCTTAGGATAGATATCACCTCCATGCGTTTGCTTCTACCTCTTTTTAAAGTTGCCTAAACTAATGGTCAACCCTACATTTTGAAATGGTTAGTTTTATAAGTTAAAATTTGTCATTTTAATGAAAAAGCTGCTGCCCTGAGTGAAGCTGGCGGTCCATCTAATCAATTGGGTCTCATAGAAGTAGCCAGATCAGGGAAGCATCAGCTGAGCACATTCCTGGCAGTTTATTCTGAGTTTCTCTTGTGGGGGTGGAATCCAAAATTTAGGGTAGACTGGGTAGTCCATCTTTGCTCCTTGTAGGTAGTAAGGCTTGGGTGTCTTGCTACCTGCTTCCCAAAGATAAAAAAGGTGTGCTCTTTTCTGCAACTGCAATCTGGGAAAAAGAGAAGAAAGAGGAGCGGCATAGACAGCTTGTATGTAAGTATTTGTAGCAATTCGACCTATGGCGCTGATCTAATGTGGTTCTCCATGTGCAAAATATGCCATCTGCTGATCCATCGGGGTTTTCAGAATCATAGTAGAATATACTGTGTATGTGTCAGTTGTGGGTGGTGGAAAAAAGTCTTACAATTTCCTATTCTTGGTTCTCATGACAGAGGGAGCCTTGTACAAAGCCAAGAATGGGATATTTGGGGGGTCTTCAGAATTGATACTCCTGCACTCCCACCCTGCAAGACTAGTTTAACTACAGAAGAAAAAGATTTTGGGATCTGGATTGTTGCATACAGTTTTGCATGTTTATGGAAAATAAGCAGCTATGCATAAACCCTGTGCATTTACTTATTCCAAGAATCAAATTTATGGTTTCCTGATGGAGAATATGTTTTTGATTTATCCTTTCATTTTGCCAGCTGAGAAACACATTTGTGGTTGGCTGCAGGTTTCTCTGAAAATTATGGAATTTTTCACATCTGAAAAATGTGCCAGCCAGATACTAATTCCTTGAAGTGCCAGGAAGCTAACTGCCTACAGTTTGACATTAGTCCCATAGCACTGGCCAAGCTTTCTCAGTCTGGGGCCTTCCAAATAGAGTGGGATGGTAACTTCCAGAATTCATCAGTTGGTTAGAGTTTTAATACTTCTCGAGGTCATTAGATTGAGGAAGACTCTGAATTGTCAATCAGGTAATATCAGTGAGCCCATCTGGTACGATTGAATGATACAGAGCATCCGAGGATGGCTGCATTCTGCCCATCTCTGGACAGCTGGGGGAAGTCTCCAGACTCCTCCCCGTGCCCAGCAACCTGCCTCTTTCCTTCTTGCTCCACAAATCTGCTTGAATGCCTGATCCTTTATTTATAACCCTTATTGATTCCTTTTGCAAAAATAGAAAGCAGTTTAGACATGTCAGAAATCAACATATCAGAAGACACGGTCAAAAGAGTTCCAGGGATCATGCTATTCTAAGTCATCCTAAGGTGACTGAAATGTTGTATTTGCAGATGTTACTGGCCAGTGTTTCTGGCCCACTAAATAACCGTACCATCCCAATCCACCCTTCCTTCCTTATACAAACATGACTTGTATGCTGCCTCACGTCACAAAGGGGCCATCGAAAATGTTCTGCCAGTTCTGTGTGATCAGAAAGGATCCAATAGAAGAGAGTATCTGTAGCTCAGGGTTGTACTGTGGAGTCCTTGGTGCTCTCTGAGCTTGGTCGTTTGCTTGCAGACGTTTCATTCCCTGACTAGTCACTGTAACATCATCAGTGCTAGTGAGTGTGGGGTTTGCTCCCTGTTTATGTACAGTAGCTTGTCCTTCCAGTGTTGGTGGGGGCGTGGTTTTCTCAGAAAGAAACATAAGCTCCAGGTCATACTAGGCGCACCTATTGTCAGGAAATCACCATTACACTTGTGTATATGTTGGAGATCTCAGGGACTGATGTTATGCCAGGTTTCAACAGCATACTTTGCAATCGCAACTGATTCTAATAACCTGCTTTCTCCAACAGGTGCAGGCAAACTGGGCAACATCCAACTTTCGCAACTTACATTGATTCAGCATATGTTCATACCTTGGGTGGCTTGCGCATGAAAACTGCTATGCAGTGGTGTACGGCACTGAACCATGTTCTTGACCACGAGAAAGCTTGTTCAGGTCCTTCACTGGACTCCTGCTATTTCTTAAAGCATTGCCCACAGACTTCTTTTCTAGTCTTTAAGGGCAAGAAACTTTGTTTTAAAGCAAAGTGAGATTCCAGGAGTTAAAGGTGTCTCCCAAAGTACTTTTCATGTGGCAGGCTTTCACTTTCCCTGTTTAGCACTTTGATAGTTGTCCTAGTAGGAGGACTAGGAACATTCCTCTAAGGCAGGGAAGCAAAAAGTCAGCCTGGGACCTTGGTACCTGACCTCAGAGTGCAAAATGTGTGTGGGTGGGTGGGTGGGTGTGTTGAGTTTGGAGTGTTAAGAAAGGAAGTAGGTGCCTTGAGCCTTGCAGAAGAAACCCATTAAACCGTCTGATGCATCCCTGTATGCCCCACCACTACCATATCTCAACTTGACTGCTCCCACATTTGGAACATGGCTTTTGACATTGTGTATAAAGCCTGGTGCAGGCTTCAAGCCAGCTGAAATTCCACATCTCTGCTCTAATAAAACATGTTGTTAGGTTTTTGTCCTGCGATACTCACACTTTCCTTCTCAGGCCTCATTCCGCGCTCACGCTATCCTTGCAGAGGATGATCCTCATCCACCAAGCAGACTAATGAAGGAGCAGCCTGGGTTGAAACATTAAAGCTGGCACATCCTGTGCCCTGGGGAAGTAGGAAGTATTGAAACCACTTCTTCGATTCCCCAAAGAGACATGACTTGACTGCTGTTAATGAAGCGGACACAATTGCGTACTGGTATTAAACATCCACAGGCTGTGAAGGGTAAATGCATGCAAGTGTGTGCAAGGCTATGCATAAACATTTTGACGGTCTCTTTCCAGAATATAAACTCAGTACATGTACACCCTCACTGTTTCACATGCACTCACTTCTTTATGACGAGTTGTCATAAAATGAAGGGAACAGCCGATATCTGCCTTTTTTTTTTTTTTAGTGTGTAGCTGTCATGCAGGAGAACAAAATCTTGGTTGCTAATGTAAAATGTGTTATGCCTTTGGAGGGTGGAAAAGCTCCATCAGTGGCAAGTGGCTGTTTCTTTCCCTTTTTTAAGGGTAATTATGTAATCTGAAAATGCCTGGTTAATCTTGCAAGGAGTGAAGAACAGTTGCTTATCTTCACAGAAGAGTCTCAATATTAGGTTTTAATTACACGATGCTTTCATTGCTGGAACTGAGATGTCCCAGGGGTACCTCCTGCATCTATCTGACCATCTGACCATATTACAGATGCTTTGCACAGGGGCACTGGCGGTTCAGGCGCTTTTCTGTCAACTGAGACCAGACAGAACCACTGTGACTACGCTCTGGTTTTCTTCTCAGGTATGAGATTCCGGACACCCAAATGGCTGATGAGAAACAGCTGGAGATCCTGCAGGAGAAGGCAAATTTCCGCAACTTCAAGCCCAAACCTTTTAACATGCGGGAGTTCTCGGACCGGGCTGGCCATGATATCCAGGAGATGCTGCTCTCCTGCTTGTTCCGTGGGGAGCCATGTAGCCCCGCTGACTTTAAAGTGGTGAGTGTCTGGCTTCATCTCTGAAAACTGTGGGGTAGGGAGTAAATGTTATATTTGGGTCAAGTTGGGTATCCATAGAGAGGAGAACCTATGTTGTGCACAATGTTGGCATCACTGTGGAGAAAAGAGGAGGCAGCCTGCTGTATTGACTTGTTCTGATAATGCAGATAGGCTTATTTCTTTATTATTGATTACATGTACTTATATACTACCACAGCACACTGACTTGAAGTGGTTTACAAGAACAAATAGAATAAAATACACAGCAATATTTAAAACAAACAAACAAACCTCAGCCACTTTCCAGCCCTGATTTTATAAAAACCGTGATCAGAATAAAATTAAAAAACAAAACAGAAAATAGAAAACAGAAATTCAGCTTGACAAATTCAGCTACCACCAATAGTGCCCAAATACCTCTTGAAAAAAGGGCTGTCTTAATAGTCTCCTTAAAAAAAAAAAAAAACAATTTGGGGATGAACTGGACCTCAAGGGGTAAGCTGTTTCACAATTTGGGGCTACTTCCAAGAAAGACTATCTCGAGGCCCCATACCCCTTGCTCACCTGTGGGGTAGAGATCCTATGCATCCACTTTTGAGAACCCTTACAAGATGGGCCTCCTCTTACAGAGGAGATGGGCCTCAAGGTAAGCAGGAGCTGAGCCATTTAGAGCTTTATAGATTAACACTAGCTATTTGAATTTGACCCAGAAACCTACTGGCAACCAGTGCAGTAACAACTGCACAGATGTTATGGTGCGGTGCAGAAGTAACATACCTCCATCAGCAGCAGGAATGTCACAATCTGAATCATCTTCAAAGGCAGCCTCATGCGGAGTGCATTACAGTAGTTTAATTGCAAGGCAACAGGAGCATGCGTCATCATCATAAGGACTTCTTCATCAAAAAAGGACTGCAACTGGCAGATCAGTTGAAGCTGTGCAAAGGTTCCCATAGCCATGGCCTCCATCTACTGTTCAAGCAGGAACCATGAGAACCCTGAGTCACAGACCTGATCTTTTAGGGAGAGTGTGACCCTTTTAGAATTAATCTAAGAAATTGAGAAAAGATTGTTTATCTACAAACAGCATGTCCATCTTCTGTGATTCAGTTTGATGTTTTTTTCCCCCATCTAGTCCCTCACAACCTTTAACCTTTAACTTTCACTCTATCTCCAGCTTTGCTTGGATATTGAAATATAATTGAATATAATCAGCATACAGATGATAACTCACCCCAAACTGATGGATTTATGTAGATGTTAAATAACATCAGGAAGAGAGCCGAGCCATATGGTACCCCCACTTTGTAATAGGTACAAGCTCAACTATTCCTCCCCCACAACTACAAGTTGGAAATGCCCACTCAGGAAGGAGCAGAACCACCATAAAATGATGCCCTCAACCCTCACAAGTGGTCCAGAATACCATAGTCTATAGTATCCAATGCCACCAAGAGGTCGGTCCCATAGGACTAGAAGTGCACTCCCTTCATCTGGATCCTGATGAAGATCATAGACTGGAGTGACCATGTCCAAATCTGAACCGTGACTCTAAGGGAACTAGGTAATCCATTTCATCTAGGCTATTTGGCAGTTGAAGCCAGACTATCTTCTCCAAAAATCTTCCCCCAAAGAGAAGACTATAAAGTGGGCAAAAGTTGTCTAAAATTGCTGGCTTGAGACATAGCCTGCTAGGAGGGGTGCATCACTGCCTCCATCAAGGCAGATAGTTCTACACCCCCCACTAAAGAGGCATTTTTCCTCTCCAAGATGCAGTTGCTGGGTCCAACCCATAGTGAAGGGTCTTATGCTACCAAAACCCCTATCTGCTTCCTTAGACTCTGTGAGTTCAAAAGAATCCCAGATGACTTCTCAAGACATAACCTCACTAATCTTGCTGGACTCAAATCAAATGGTATCCAAGATAGAGTGAATGTGAGCAATGTTATCCACAAAGAATCTTACAAGCATATCACAGCAGCCTACAAGAAAAAAACCTTCCCACCTGCTCCTCCCCAGAAGGGTATGGATAACCTTGAATGAGGCACTGGACAAGAATCTGTTCTTAACACCGCCATGTTCAGTTGCATTCACTCTTCATTTTCCATATGTTGGTCTAGGCATCTCTTTGGTCACTTCAGCTTCTGGAGATCCTTGATTACTCAAGAAGCACCCTAGGATCGGTGACTAGAGAGACGCCACATGGGAGCAGTCTTGTCCAACACCTTTCTTGTCTCTGAGTTCCAGAGTTCAAAATGTTCCATGTGACAGAGCGTCCTTCCTGATGCCTGCGAAAATCTCCAAGCAGCTTCAGAAAATACATAGGGTCCATCAGGCCATCCTAATTGGCTCCCCACCCTTGCAGAGATAGAGCATAATCCACATATTGACCAGATAATAATCTGACCTGATGATCTTGTCTTCCAACTCCTGGTCACATCTCATCTGCTGTGAGGTCAACACCTGAACTAACATATGGTTACCTATTTATGTCAGGCCCAGAAGTCATGTGGGACAAGCCCATGGTTACCATGGAGCCCCTGCCATGCTAGTCCTGTTTGAGTCCCACACTCAGGGCATAGAGACTGAAATCCCCTATTACTAATAACCTTGGGACTCCAACACCAACCTGGCAATGAGGTCTGATTGTTCAGGCAGGTTGCTTCTGGGTAGCAGGGTGGTCAGTACACAACCAGCAGCCCTAGTCTGACCCTGTGGCCCAACTTCATATGCAGACACTCCTGCCTGGCTATCTATTCAGCAGCAGATCTGGTCCCAGTTAAGGTGTCACCAAACATCACCTTCCTGACCTTGGCGTTGGGGCTGCTGAATCAAATGTAGGAGGGTAAATCTTGGACAGGGTTATATCCATGTCCGTGCCCAACCATGCATCATTTCAGTGATGTGTGCCAGGTCTTGCACACACATCCACCACTAGGTTGTGAATGAATGTGGTCTTACCCCACAGAAACGTGCCATTCAGCAGCAATGGCCTGAGACCAAGGTGTCTAGCAACCCCACCTCTCAGACCCAGAAAGGAGGCAGATAGGTTAGAAGCAGGCACCTGCAGCAACATGAAAGTCTCCCTTCTCCTGGAATGGCCAGCCCACTGCCTCCAACCACCCCACCCTACACCCCCCCCCCCCATAACCCATCACTGTGAACGTTTGTTTCTTAACATCAGTATCTCCTGAGACTTCACAGATCCCTCCCATACTGTCCCCAACAGGGCTTTCATGTCCTATGCCCACCTACTCTCATACCACATAAGTCAGTGGGGCAACAATCTGGAACATTATAAATGCAGGATGGGTTCTCTGATAGCTTTTTTACCCAATTGTTTGCTCTTTAACTTTTGCTTCCAATTTCTTCCCACACCTGACAGGCACATGCAAAGCCATCAAGGGTGGGAGCAGAACCATGCAGGATAGCCAACTTAATCCAGTGCCATCTGTCCAAGTTGGTGACAGCTAGTTTAGGCTCAGTTTAACATCATTTGACATACATAGTTAAATGACTAATTCATTGCCCACAAATTTAAAATATTTGTAAAAAAAAAAAACCTCTGGAAAAATATATACAGGAATCAAAGAGAACTCATTTAAATAACTTAATATACCTCCAGAATCAAAGGTAACATGCCCTAAATATGAGTTCCTATGAAGCAACAGCTGAAGACAGCTACCATTCTCATACCCTGCTGATGAATTTCCTAAAGACATCTGTTTGAGTGCTGTGTGATAAAGAATGCTGGATGAGATAAACCTTTTGCCTCATCTAGCAGGAGTCATGTTAGGCAAAAGGTACTTTAGCATTTCCAGTGTGGTTCTGCATCCCAGTATAGAGTGTGCCTATGGTATATGCTGATGCTTCTATATCCCTGGAAAATGGGATTAATTCAAAGTCCAAATGCACTGAGACTTATTGATCAGAAGACTATGTAAATACAAGATGTGATTATCTCTGATGGGTAGAGATTGCAATTTCATGTTGTTGTTGCTCCTCCTCCTCCTCCTCCTCTTCGTCGTCTTCCTCTTCTTCCTCCTCCTCCTCCTCCTCTTCTTCTCATTTGTCCCATATGGTTGCAGAGTGTGCTTGGTTTTGCACTGCACTCGCCTAGTTCTTCCAGCAAAGCTATCAGTGTATGTGGCAACAAGAGGCTTTGTTTATCAGCTGGCATGTTGCAGAGCCAGAGGTTGAGAGGGAGTGACTGGCCTGAGGCTGCCCAGCTGGCTTCTGTGCCTAAGGGAGGACTAGACTCTGAGTCTCTCTGCTCCTAGTCCAGCATCTTAACCGCCATACCACGATGTCTCCATTGCATAAAGAACCATAAAGATGTGTGGATGATCCAGGGCAGAGTTAACAAATGGCTACTGCGGAAATACTTTGTATCCTCAAAGGCAGAGATTTTAAAAACAGTTGGAAACCTGGATTTCCATATGTGCATGGCGATGAATACTATGGCAGCTGTGTGGACATGGTGAGGCACTGTGATCCAAACTGAAGCATACACGGCTGTGGCTTTGGAAAGGTGCTCTGTTTTGGGGGGGATCTGCAGCAAGTTATTGCAAGGCCATGACATCTAATAAAGAAAAGGCAGGAAAAGTGCAATGGGGAAAACTGGCTATTTTTCAGCTTCCAGAATTTGTTGTCCCTTTGGAAAGAAGTCTCTTGGAGTAATAGATAGGTACAGCTGTTGATATGGGATGGAGGATGTAAGGTATGTTTATCAGCACCACTAAATTGTTTTGATGTCTACTGTTGGTTATGATGATTCCTGTGAGCATAAGTAGATGAATTTACTTGCTTGAAGTCAGAGCTTCAAGGCTGCTGTAGAGCAGAGAATTCCACCTTGCTAAGATTGGCTCTGGATATCGTGGGGAAAAAATAAGTCAGTTTGATATGTGATTGGTTTTTTGCATTGGGCTATTATTGCTGGCTTGTGTCATCCAAAGGAAAACTATGCAGACTACAAAGGCTTCAGTTGCCATCGCTGAAGTAGTCCAGCTGATTAAGCCTCCCACCCATAAAGCAAAAAAAAAAAAAAAAGTGAGGATTTCCAATAATGACTCAAGTTCTCTGGTGAGGGAGCAGGAAGAATGAAAAGGAAATAAAGAATGGCAGGGTAAGAAGCAGGACTGCAGGGATCCAAGGGTATTGCCATCCACAGTTTGTGTGCAAATGAGAAACGCAATTCCCTGGTGTGATCAGTCAGTTAACAAAGGAGCAAATGATCCATACGAGTTCAGGTATTTGATCTAAACAAATTGGTGGAAAGGAAGGCTTCCATGAGGGACATGGAAATGTGGCATTTAATGGAACAAACAGTATATTCTCTATACTGCATTAATTACACAGATTGAATAGATTTATCTATTTTTGTTTGATTTACCAGAATAGTCTGTATCACTGGATCACTTGCAAGCTAGTCTGTCTCAGCCATTTTTTGCCTCCTTAAAGTGGAAACCCTAAATAGCCATTATTGGTCAGTGCTGTCCCACAAATGTTACATGGGGTAAAGTGTGGGGGAATTGACTCTCAAAAGCCTGTGTTCCTAAGGAGCAATTTTACAGAGCCAAACTGACCTTGGGAAGACAAAAGAGAGAAAAAGGAGAGGCAAGGCTAACATGGGAAGAATGTCGCCAGACATCATTGCATACACGTAAAGCTTGATTGTACGGTTGGGAATAAGGACAAAGGACCAAACGCTTGTCAACAAATTTTCTGGTGTGTAATTTATTTTCATTTCACAGATTGTTGGTTGAAGGTGTGTAATAGCTCAGGAGCATGGCATATGGGGAGGAGCAAGGCAGGTGGGGAGGTGGGCATTAATCCACTGCCTCAGCCCCCTTCAGCCATTCTATGTTTAATATTTGCAATATTGTAAGAAAGGCTTCCTGTTGTTGTAAGTAACCTGTATAAGGCATGGATGTGGGTATCCTTTCAGGACTATGAAAATTCTTCACCCCACACATCATGACCTCATTGTATGGTCCCAGATTATTTTGCCCCCCATGTACTGACACACACATGCACACCACACACATGTAAAGTGAAAAAGACCCCTCTACACAGGGGCAAACTATATCACAAATACTATATTTAAGTTGGCTCTAAGAGTATAGCCAAAGCCCATAAGGAAATTGTGGAGTTTGAGGAGGAAGGCCATGGTGTGTATAAGGAGCAAGAAGCAAAGTTGGGTGGAGCTTTTTAAAGGAATGCTAGAACCTGAGTCAGCCAAGGTTGGCATAAATGAGAGGCCTCAAGCTGGACAGTGGCCTAAGCAAAAGAAGTAATAAATAATTTTGATAGCCGAGTTTTAAAGAGAGCTGAGAGGACTGAAGGGCAACTGAGAAAGACCAGAGGGGGAAAGGTTACAATGGTGGAAGTGAGAGATAATCAAGAATATAAGTTTTAGGGCAAGGGTTAATAGAAAGATGTCAGATACAGTGCTATCTTACCTTATGACCGGTGGGCATCCTGCTTTGCTTGCTTTATAGCTTCTGAGATTTTGATCAGGAGTTGCACACAAAGCAACCACCTTATCTTTGCTTCCTTAAAGGCTACAAACTTGCTTGTTCAAAAAAAAAAGAAGAAGAAGAAGGACGGTCATCCTCCAGATGCTTAATGTGCCCAGTGCTAATTTTTTAACAGTGTGGTGCCACTGAAGGACTGTATTTGTCTGTATGAACCTCTTCAGAGGCAATTTACAGCCATTCTCAGAGTCCCTGTAATATGTTCTGCCACACAGAAAGGTAAGGTTTCTGTGAATTTGAGGCAAGGGGACCTCAGTTGTAGAAATCCCTTTGGAGGAAGGTGAGACTGGCTCCTTTGTTATGTATGGCTGGGGTAAAGAGTGGTTAAATCTGTTGTGTTTTATGCTTGTGTAATATATTGTTATTTCATCGTAATAGTAGAGATCTTTCACATTTTATTGTGTGATACGGTTTTTGCTCCTATATTACTGGTTTTTATTATGTTTCTACGCTGTTTATATTGTGCATCGCCCTGAGAATTTGGTTAGAGAAGAGTACAGTTTATAAATTTAAGAGAGATATAAAGTAATAAATAAAATTACGGGAATATGGGCACACAAAAAGTCTTGTCATATGTCTCCCTAGATACTGCCGTCCTTGAAAATTTAGAAGCCTGGATTTAGAGAGAATAATCTGAATGGAATAGAGATTTTCAGCACTGGGGAAGTGACACGAACTTCTCAAGAGCAAAGGTTAATGAGACACCCCATACTTCCAAGATCTTATTCTTTAGATCACTCTTGCAGTATAGCAGCTGACACCGCCTTCTCTAGTTGAATTTGTATTTTGAAATATGCATGTGGAAAGCAGCAAGGAACCTGCGATCCTCCTAGTTTGTTAAAATATCCTTATGCTTGGCAGTGCTGGCCACAACTGATGGAAATTGGAGCCCTGTAACAACTGGATAGTCACAGGTTGCCTAGTGTAGTCTGACTATAAGCTAGCCTTCTTTTGAAACCTCTGAAACATACCCCATGTCTAATTCAGAGTCAGTGATTCTCAGCTGAAAGAAAAGACTTGTGCTCAGAGGTATGGATACATGCATTAAAAGAAGATTTACTTTTCTCACATGCTGGTGTATCCCTAGTGCATTCAGCATTGAAGAGTCTTTGCCCTCTTGGAGACACAGCTGGTCATGAAGTAATCCAGGGTCTGTTCTGTTGGAGGCCCAGGGTTACAGACTCCCTCCTTAGGGAAGTTTGATTGAGTGCTCTCTTTTTAAGTTTATTGCAAGTTTTTTTAAAAAATGAGCTTTTAAGTGTATTAATTATGGCTCCTATCTTATTCTGACTGTAGTCAGTTGTGTTTTATTTTAATCATGATGCCTTTTTTGGCCCCAAAGTGGCCTAAACATATTTCCATAAGTGAAATTAAAAAAAAAAAATACTAGGAAATCTTAGTAGTGACAAAGAGGCAACTGCAGATCAGATGGGTAGGAATGTCTAAAACATCTTCCTTTATATGTATTTCAAATCTTTTGGGAGGGTGCTAATCCTGTTTGTTAATCTGTGCAAGTATTTCAGAGCAGGAATAGCCCACAGAATAGATTCTCAAAATTCTTAATCCCCAAGTGATGTGTCTGCAGGGTAGGAAATATTATAGCAGGATGGATTTGGATTCATTCATTCATTCATTCATTCATTCATTCATTCATTCATTCATTCATTCATTCACATTCATTCTTAGTATGGCTCACACCTATACCCAGCCAAGCACAGTTCCAATGTTGCTTGTTAATGAGACAACTCATGAGAAATTAAGGTTTTTAGGCCATATTTGTATGTCTGCTTTCATGTGAGTAAATCCCGTTGAATGTAACAGAGTTTATAACTGAGTAGACATGTCCAAGGCTGCATTGTTAGAAGAGCAGAAATTACTTTGTTTTGTGGGGACCTTCCAGTCCTCTTCCCAAAGAACAGAAATAAGGCTCCATCCAAAGCAGAGTAAAAGGGAAATATAAGAGAATGCAGCCTTGTGATTTTTTCAAGAGCTGGAATAATGATGTCATTTGATGCAGTGGGATAATTGATCAATCCTAATTATGGCATGTGAATGAAGTGATGATGAGGCTTTCAAATATTGTCTGTGACAGATGCATTTGTAACAAGAATCTGATGTGAAGAAAATAATTACACAGGGTCTGAGTATTTCTCACCTTCTGATGGGCTCCTGGCTTCATGCTAGCTATTTAAAATACTTCTTTGCATGACTGTTTGCATTATGAATTAAAAGTGTACAGTAGTCTTCAACTGGGTGAAGATCTTCCATTAAACCTTAACGGGTTTTACAAGTTGAACCTCTGCAGTCATGAGTAAGCCTATCAAACTTCGCTGGAATTGACTCCCAGGGGTCATGCATTGGATTGCAGATATACCCCACTAGCTTTCTTATGAAATTTCACTACTGACTTCTGGGTTTGTGTCTGAGATGGAATTTTTAACCAGAGTGTTAGAACTACTCATTTCTAGCTGTATCATTACAGTAGCTATATGCATATAGACCCAGTAGCTGGACTAGGGGGAGAATCTGCATGGGTTGCATACCTTTGACGTGAACAGCCCTTCATCCAGCGTGGCATAGTCCATGGTCCTCCTTAGCTTAGTTATTACTCTACTGTTGTCTAGACTCACTCATTGTAGAAAACTTAGGAGAACATGCCAGGGAAGGAACTAAACAAAAACTGTGGAGTCCTTGGGGTTCTCTGAGCTTGGTTCTTTTCTTGCAAACGTTTCATTACCCGACTAGGTAACATCTTCCAATGGCGCTGAAGATGCTACCTAGCCAGGTAATGAAACATTTCCAAGAAAAGAACCAAGCTCAGAGAACCCCAAGGACTCCACAGTTCAACCCTGAGCTACACATATTCACCTCTATTGGTAAACAAAAATTGTATTGCCTCTCTTTAAAAAGAACAGCAAAAAGAAAAGTCCTGCCTCCACTCAGATACAACACATCCAGAGCCTCCAATGAGCCAAGTACATCATAGCATTATCCATCCATCCTTGTAGGTAGATGAAGAATCCTCATTATGTACATTAAAGTTTGAATATCATACTTTAGAACTTGTTGTAAGGGTTCCCTTTGATATTGAGAGCTGAGTCAAAACAGGCAATATAGTATAGTTGTGTCTTACAGGCTACGCAAATATAGCAGGCCCAATATAATCTTTGGAGAATAGCAGGAGTTCCGACATAAAGTGAAAGATGGGCTGCTGAGCAGAAAAATCTAATTGTGAGCTTTCCAGAGTGAAAGAGATTGTGTGTTGGCAAAAATATCAAGACCGGAGATGCTAGGTGAAATTTCCAGTGAAGTTTTTTTTTTTAAGAATATCTTAGCAAAGCGCACATGTTGACTAAAAGTTTAGAAAAGCAGATTATTGCCTTAAAATCATTTTCAAAGTGGAAAAAAGAAATGGAACTGAGATTTTTAAAGTCAGTTCTCCCATGCAGATTTACAGTATAAAACCTGAATAATTGTGGGGGAGACAGTGGTAGGTCTCAGGACTAAAAAGAGACCATAAAGGTATCTTTTTCAAGTTATCTATCAGAAGATATTCTGTAGATTCTCAGGGGTGCTCCTGAGTCTCTTCTGGGTCTCCATCTAGGCTTTCAAAATAAATTTTAGAAAAAGAGATTATCTCCAGAAATTAAGGAGCAACACAGCCAAGCTTGGCATCAACATCTAGAGTCCCAACATCTAGCAACTGTCCAGAGTCACTGGGAGTTGGGTGGCATATAAATTTAATAAATTGTTATTAAATAATTGTTATTCATACCCTAACTGGGTGCCTAGTACCAAATGCTGCCTAGGGCCACTGTGCCAGCTAGGGGGATGAGAAAAACCTGCTTTCTTTTTTTCTTTTTTTTTACATTTCCCTACCGCGCTCCAGAGCACTGATTGGCTTGGATTCTTCAGAGCATTGTGGGAAATAACTCCAACCAATGGTTGATTTAACAAAGCAATAAATAAGCAAACATCCTAAATGGTGGTTTCACAGCCATCTTACCACTACTAGCCAGAGTGAGCATTGGAAGAGGATGAGAGAGAAGTCCCAGACAGTATTTTCCTGAGGACACTTTCAATCTTGAATGCAAGTCTCACTGCTACTAAACCTTTCAGCATCTCCCAAGTTAAGCAAGGGGCTTGGCTGCAGAGGGGTGACAGGATGATCATTCCACAGTGGAGCAGAATGGAAACAGGTCTGGGCAGCAGGCTCAGAGCTTCATCTGCGACTGCAAAGGCTGAGTGCTGAGGACCACTCAGTTGCTTGGCTGCTTCTGGCATGGAGGGGAATAAAACCTGCCAGCAAATCCTGCTTCTTCCTTGAGCAATCTAATCTCCTTCCATCTCTCTGAGTCCTTCTCTCTGTCTAGCCTGCCCAGTGCTCCATTGTCTCTGTTTTCAGTAGGTCCAGTCCATTTTTCCACATCTTGCCATCTTCAATCTCTAACCTCATGTCTGCTTGCATATTAGTACCTTCCCTCTTGTATTTCTTTGCCTCCCTCCTTCTCCAGAAATGTGTGTTGCTGATAGCCAAGGCCCATTCCAGGAGGGGGGCTCAGGGGCAGAGGGGGCTCTTCCCCCTTCTGCTGTCTCTTTCTCCTAGAGCAGAGCTGTGATGAGATGTCAGGCACAGAAAATCCAGCCGGAGTGAGAGAAACAAATGGCAGAGAAACATAAATAGACATCAAAATGCTTGATGTATCAGTGGAATATAATTTCCAGTTGCTCACGTCAGCTTTGTAATCTCTCTCTCTCTTCCTCCTCATCACCTCACCCCGCTCTGTATGGTGCAGCGTTTGTTTCGTGCCGTGGCAACATGCAAGATCTGTTGCACAATACAGTAGATGCTGCTCCCTCTCTTGCTCAGTTCAGCAGGAGATTATATGGTAACTACTCCTTTGCAAGAGATGTTGGCTGGTCAATGCCACAGAGGGAGATGGTTTTGCTTGCAAGCATTCAGTCTCTGCTATGGCTTGAGTTAGGAAGCAGAACATCACCTCATGTCTTCAGTTTCATGAGGATCCTGATGGAGACACAATCTCAACCCCATATGCAAGAGAATGCTGTCCCAGCCCCATCTATGATCAGTTCTTGGGAACCAACATACCACTAATCAAGTAACAGGGAAAGGTCAGCCCTGGAGCATTTATAATTTGTGCTAGAGACACAAGATTTTCTTAACCTCTGTTTGTTCATTGGGTATTGGGCTGGGTGCTCAGTGGATCAGAGGCAGATACAGATCTTTAGTTAGATGAATTTTATTGATCTCCCAATTAAGGCTATCAACCAATAAATCCTAGTTGATTACTCATATGAGTTTACATCAGTCAATTAACAAAATCTGTTAATGGTGGAACTCCAGGCATGTTTTCTTAGAACTAAATTCTACTGAGTCTATCAGACTGAGGAGGCTTCCCAGTGGAGATTTTTCTGCACAACGAATTGACTTTCATTGTTGATCCTTTTTTCCTTCCCTAATTAATTTTTGTCTTTGTACTTGTCAAGTGCATGAAAAGGAAAAGACAGCATAAATGGTGGGAAACATGAGAGGATTATCTGTAGAAGATGCACCTAATTGGGATTTACTAACAACTCCATCTTGTCTAGATTCAGCTACATTTTGTTCTCCTATATCCATCCCTTTACAACTTGAAGGCACACTGAGGCTTTTGAGCTTGCAGGCAGAGATGGGTATCATGAACTTCTAATAGCAATTAACTCCTCTAACTCATTCAGGATCTTTCTCAGAAGCTTCATGTCAATGTTAAATATGGGAGACCCTTGTGCGACTTCCTAGGACAAATGTGATAGCTAAAATCCCCAAGAGGTCAAATAGAATTCTCTCAGTGCCATTCCATAGGTAATGGAAGAGAAAGCACAGCAAATTGGCCCATCCAAACCGAAGTTGCTTGAGGCTTCAAAAGGATACCCTGATCAGTAACATCAAAAACTAAGGAGAGGGACAGGTCATCCAGAGTCCTTTTGGAACTCCCCCCATCCCAAACTTAATTGCCAAGTAAAATGCAAAAAAAAATGGTGATGTGTTTTTGGGCCTTTTTTAATCCTTAAGACATGATTGATAAATATGTTATGCTTCTCCTGAATTTAATATGCTTATTTTCCTTCAAACAGCCCCAAGGGGGAAAAACAGACCAGAACTTCAGCTTTGTATACACTGGTGATATTATCACATTATCATCCTCCCCTTGTGACCTCAAAGGAGGTTGTTTGTTTGATGAAAGTATAGCCCCTGGCCAAAAAAAAAAAAAAAAAGTCAGCCCAGACACTGAGAAAAATCAATCCTTCTAAAGAAAAAAAAATACTGTTTTCCAGATCAAGATGAGGGAACTGGCTTGTGGTCAAGATACAGTTTGAGACATCCACACTCAGACCCCCGCCCAAAAATCTTGACAAGCCAGAGGATTCGCATGCCTTAACTGCTCCCCAGTTCATTTGGTAGGAAGTGGCTTTTTCAGCACTGGAGATAACAGCATGATAGATTATTTCAGACTTGCAAGATTCTGTTAATATAGCCTTACAAAAAAGTAGAATTAGCTCATCAGGTTGTGATTTGGGTCTGGTCTACCTGGGAAGGCTGACATCAGTCTTGCAAGTCTGAAAGTACAAATCTCCCGCTGTCTCTTTTACAGCCTGATGCATTAGGGAGGTTCCTTTCTCTGCCCATTATGTAGCCGCAGGTTATGCCCCCTCTTATTTGATCATTCCCTAGGCAGCCTCTCTTCCCCCCATCTCCCAAGGTCATTCCCACATATTATTACAATGAAGGATTTCCATTTCTTTCTCTTTGACCAATGTGGAAAGCCTCTGCTGAAATGGCACTTGTTAGCTCTTTTTAAAAAATCAATATAATGATTTGCATTAAAAATCATTTTAACAATTACATCTTCTGCTTTAATTGATCAGAGGCATTTTTTCTTGGCTATCAATGTTCCTAACTGATTGATGTTTTAGTTAGCCAATTACATATTGTAGCTCCAGAATCTTGGCTTTATCGTAGTCTAATTTGTTACTCATTTGCTATAACTACCCTTTAGTCCAGAAGTAGGTTCTTTAATTGAGCCTACGCCATTGCTTTACAAATTGTGCAAGATTTTGGTACTATAATCATCTAAGGTTGGCTATGGTATAAAACATAGTTTGAAGGGATTATTCATATTACTAAACTTGTAAGAACCAGAGCAATTGTGTTCTGTTGGTTTTTTTTATCTAGCGTTCTATTTAGTTTCAGTGGCCAGTCCAAAGCTTGTAAGAAAGGGGGGGCGGGGGGGGTTGTATTGGGATTTTTATTCTTGTAAGCTGCCCGGAGTCACCATGAGTGAGTTGCGTGGCCATATAAATGGCATGCAGAAAGGAAGGAAGGAAGAAAGGAAGGAAGAAAGGAAGGAAGAAAGGAAGGAGGAAAGGAGGAAAGAGCGGACATCAAGATCACAGCTTTCCTATGTTTTCTGTCCCTGTGCCTAATCTGACATTCGGAGGTATATTGCTTTTGATCACAGAGATGCTATTTCCAATAAGACAGTTTATTATAGCAAAAAGAAAACTTGGGGTGGTGGAAAGATTTTCAGAATGTTTGAGGGACCGATTAGCAACAGTTGGAAAAAATGATGTGTTTAGTATTTTATACAGTGTCCCATAAATTAGCATGTGACAACTGCCCCTGGGGACCTTCTGGGCTGTGATGTCCTGGGCTCCACCTGCTTGTCCAACCCTAATGTACCACTGAGGAAAGATTTCCCTTCCTCTCAGAATGGTAACAAAATGGTGCTGATACTTATCACCAAATTTTCACTAATCCAGCAGGTGAGATAATTTAATGAACTCTGCCCTGTTTGCTGTGGAAAGAAGTTGGAGAGGCATCTCAGATTAAGTATATTTATTGATGATAACATCAAAGCTCTGGATCAGTGAGGTCTTAGTCTCTTACTGGGCAGCTGAAACACAACCCAAACATTATGCACTGAGCAACTTGTAAAACCATTAACAGTATATTCTAGTTCTTTAACAGAAGCCTGATGCTCTACCAGAGCAACTCCTCTTCATTTAGAGAGTTTATCAGAAGCAACATAATAGGATGGATGTAGGGAGGAAGGACAGCAGGCACAATGCAGGTTGGCTACCAAACCACCATAAGTTTCAAAGATGCACCAAGGCAATAGATGTAGCGGATACTTAACTGGTGGCCCCTGTTACTGAGTCACAATAGTTGGCAAGAGCTTGCAGGAGGACAGAAGCAGCAGTGTCTATGTCTTAAAGCCAAAGTGTGCAAATGATGAAGTACAAACAGAGTAAACATTAAAGATACCCTGAGGTCAAGCTTGATTCCCGATGACTGCGTCCACTAAATTCTCTTGGCAGCATTATGCCGTTGCTTTCTTCTAGAATGGTCTTTTGATTTCCCAGACAAACCAAGAGCCCCCATTCCCAAGCAGTCCCCCATCTCAGTGCTAACCAAGGCTGGCCCTGCTTCATTTCTGAGATCAGCCAAGGTCAGCTTCTGCTAGCTGCTGAAGCAAACGTAGGGCAGGGAAGGGCATTTAAAGATAGGGAAACACTTTTCTGCTATTTGAAGGATAGATAATATGTTCTCAATCCCATCCAAAGGCCAGTTTCTTCATCTAGAAAAAAAATACATTGCTAGGAATAAAGTATGGAGAATGTCACAGGTACCCTGGAGGTATAAATGCCCAAAGAAAACTTGTGCAAGCAATATAAATTCCAATTAGATAATTGAGATCATCATGTTAGCAGTTTGCAAAAGTAAAAAAGACCACTTGCAAGATCTAAATAGTATTTAAAGTAGAGAGCTTCTGCCCGCCCTTTGCAAGGGAAGTTGAGGCATACACGAGAGATTTGCATTGTTCCTAAACTTTGGCAGAGGGGTTGATTATAGGTGTTATTACACAATCATATGTGCAGAACAAATCTCATGCCCCAGAAAACTGATGTTTTTGTCAGTTCACTTGTGCTCCATCAGCCTGCAGTATTAAGCACACTTACTTAGGAGTAAATCCACCAAAAATAACATTACTTACTCCATAATAAGCATATATAGGATTGTTCTGCAAGAGCGCCATTTCCTCTTACCTCCACCACTTCAGCTTCCAAAGCACCGCCTTGAAGCTAGGTGTGGATAAGAATTAAATTTCTGGCACTAGAAAGCTGTGCTAATTTATTTCCATGCAGATTAGTCCCAGGAATGTTTAGGTAGAAGTCCCTCTGAGCTCTTCCAGTGGGATATATTTCTTAGTAAATAGGCTCAGGATTACTGTATGGCTCTTCAGTCCCAGCATCATGCATGTTTACTCAAAAGTCAACCCTGCTGAGTTCGAGAGCGCTTACTCCCAAAGAGGCCTGCATGGGGATTGTAACTTCCATATGAATAATTCATTCTGATTGCAGTATTTAAGATTTTAACAGAATCTGAAATACTGGCTGAAGAGCAGAAATATGCGAAACCGGAGCATTGGGGAATGCTCATATGGTATTTAGGATCATTCTCCTAAAGTGCTTTTAAGCAACGGTCGGAGAACAGTTTTCAGTCCGACGGTAATGTTCTAGTGGGAGGAATGCAAGAAAGGGAAGGGAAGGGAAGGGAAAAAGGAATAGGGAAGGGAAGGGAAGGGAAGGGAAGGGAAGGGAAGGGAAGGGAAGGGAAGGGAAGGGAAGGGAAGGGAAGGAAGGGAAAAAGGAATAGGAAAGGGAAGGGAAGGGAAGGGAAGGGAAGGGAAGGGAAGGGAAGGGAAGGGAAGGGAAGGGAAAAAGGAATAGGGAAGGGAAGGGAAGGGAAGGGAAGGGAAGGGAAGGAAAGGAAAGGAAAGGAAAGGAAAGGAAAGGAAAGGAAAGGAAAGGAAAGGAAAGGAAAGGAAAGGAAAGGAAAGGAAAGGAAAGGAAAGGAAAGGAAAGAGGTGGTGGTGGTGATGGGATCACCTCTTTCTACTCTTCTCATCTCCCTTTCTCATTTACACATCCATCCTCTTCCCACTGCCTACATATCCAGACAGAAAGTGGCAGTTCTCCTTTGTGGTTTAACATCTGAACTTTGGCCAGAAATTCTGAATATACAGCTCATCTGTGTCCATGGGCTGAGAATCACGTTGATTCCTGTTTGATTCTCTTAGTGAAATGTAATAATTTTCCCAATGGGTAGGTTGGCTTATTCCAGTTGCAGCTTAAGCTATAATCATGTTTTACTGGAGCAAAGAAGAGAGAGAAGAAAATATGTGCCTGCTTATTCATTAAACAATCAGCAGCAGCCCTTTGAAAGCCCCACTAACATCTAAACTATATTTGATTAGACCGCCTAAACTTTGGGGGCTCTTTTCTGACAGAAGCCCCCCTTTCTCGGTTTCACCACGTGGCAAAAAACATTCCTTTTTTAAATTATTGGGCTTGCTATATATTTTCTTTGTATTATAGGGTTTAATAGATTATATTTGTACTGGCTGCTGTTATTTTGAGATTGCTTTTCCATTGATTTTATTTTCTATTCTGCAAGAAGCTTTTTTATTATATTTTTTGATATGGGTGTTGTTTTTCTTTATGAATGAGCTTCATTAAACTTTAGTGAAATACAAAAGGAAAGAAAGAAAATCTTTTTATCAACGAAATGGTCAAAGTTTCATACCCAAATCAACTTCTAAATACTTCTGTTAGGGCTAGTAAACCTTAAATGTGCCTGTCTGACTGTCCCTACAATTAGAATAGTTGGGTTACCAGACCTGGGCTGCAAAAATTGGGACTGTTACTGGATGGTAGCAAACAGGCAGATAATCTCTTAATCTCTTTCCAAACATCTAATAGTCATCCAAAGTTTTGGATCTTCGTACTAGTAGCCCTATTACTATATTTGTAGGGACAGCCAGATGAATTTAAATGCAATCTACCAATTCTTGAACTAGCAGAAAAGTTTGCTCTCCAACGGTGGGGTCATATCCTGCCTCAGTAACAAAGCAATTTTAATGTGGGACATTAAAGTAAGTAAAGTGATGGATTCCACTGGCTTTGTCTCCCCTCCCACCAAATGTCATCTGCTAGGGAAAAAACTCTCCTTAAAGTGTTGTGGGGCAGAGCTGGGTAAATGTAGACAGGTGCTTCAGATGGCAGCCTATCTAACTGCCCGAGGTGGCAAGCTGTATTGCCAGTTGTCAAGGCTGTGATCAGGTGCCCAGGCAGTTGGTTCTTTTAGCCCTTTTAGATCCAGAGGCAGCGAACACACCAGTAGGTGAGGAGATTTTTAAGCTTTATTGTTAACTCTAGCAAACAGATTTAAACAGGAATATAAGATAGCATTAAACAGAAATACAAGAGCATAGTATAAAAGCATAACATCCCAAGCAAGATGATAAAAATTCTACCCCTACTGTCGGGAGCTACCATAAGGTGCTAGCACAGAGACCCCAAGATGGCGCAGATAACACAGCGCCTGGTCCCAAGGCCCGTGTCCATGCCCCAAGACCCACGGGGCAATGCCAGGGTTTTTATCAAAGCCTGGCACTGCAGTCTCATGACTCTGTTTCCATGGCATCGAGGCTGTGGAACCCGACTTTGACCAGATGTTGCACCTGCTCATCGTGTGACTCAAAAGCCTGGGGACTGTACAGGTAAGCTAGTGCTTAACCTAAACAGTCCTGAGGGTTTCTCTCCCCCCACCCCCCGGGCCACTTCTAAGTAAAAGTGAGAAACAAGCCAGCTAAACATTATTATGACTCAGAGTGAACTTTCTTAACACGTGGAGGAGAAACCAAAATATGTCACCTAACTCCTCGAAATAAGAATGGTCTTCCACATTGCCGCCACACAGGCATGGAGGTGCTTTGTACCCATTGGATTATTTTTGAACACAAGCTTAGCCCTCTTTTGGAAGAGCACTAAACCTCTGGCCAAAAATAGCTGGGCTAATGGGTCCCGGGCACAGAGAAAGGGCCCAGGGCAGAGCAAGAGAGAGATCCCCCATGCTACTCCATCGCCCAGGAATGAAAACAGGAATAAGTACAGCCATGCACAATCCCTGGTCAGCAAAAGCATCGAAAACCCTGCAAAGCCCTCATGGAGGACCAAATCAGCGACACATCCCTGGCTCTCTTTTCTGGTTTAAACTGACCTTCTCTGCAGCACACTGTACTATTGAATCAGAAGTCTAGCACTTTTTCAAAAGAGCATTAAACCTGTTTATATAAGGAGCCTGAATAAAAGTTGACAAGTACCTTGGAAAGCGGTTCTCAGGTGTTATGGAGCTGCTGCATCTCTGGAATCCAGGGCTCTGTTTTCTCTTGTCGCCCAAGGCAAAATGGCCATGGAAAGCAATGCCCAACAATGTAAACTCTTCAGTAGGAACTGGGCAGAACCCAGCCCCAAACTATTTAATCAACCACAGTGTTGATAAAGCCTGCTAGATTGGGTCTGCAGCAAAAATTGTGTTGGGCAAGAGAAAGAAAAACTTTAAAATTGGTGTATTTGATCACTGTAGTTTGCCTGTGCTGTGGGGTGGAAATGAGACCAAGGTAACATTGTGAGGGTGTGTCATGTGAAAATGATCGCTGGGCTATCTTCATGCTGTTATTCAAGGGACCTGAGGATGAGCCTGTAGTTAGATGAGGCTAAAACTGGAAATCATCAGTTCACAGTGGTACACTACTGAACTGCATGGAAGTAGGAATAAAAATGCATTTTTACAGACCTGCTCACACAATACAGGATCGAGGGACAGTTCTCAATAAATGAAAACACACTCACATCCTGACAAGTACACATGGAAAATGGCCCTTCTGTCTTTCAAACAAGCCCACTAACAACAGGAGACAAACTCTAGCAGGTGAAATTGTACATGTGAAAACTGCCTTGGGTATTGATATGCCCCAAATATCAGGGCCTGGCAGTTGCTTTGCAGAAACAATTTTTGAAAGTTCCATGCCGGCTTTGTTAAAATTTGTGGTGCGGTGCAAGGATTAGCAGGTCCGGACGCCTCTTGTACTTGCGTGGCTCTTCGTTCTTGCCGCTTGGCTTAGTCTCACCCACAGGTTGGGATGATTTAATGGGCTTGATTAGAAAAAGCTGGCGTTCTGCGTTCTGTATTTATGCTTCTCTTTGGATCCCCTTGCAGCCTCATGCAGGCACCTGATTTTGTGTGCTCACAATGTGCTACAGAAAAATCCCCCCCCCTCCCCAGGTTGCATATAAATACATCTCCTTCCCTGGATTTCGTGATGGTTCCCTGTGGAAATATGTGCCTGTGGTGCCTTGCACATGGGCTTCTGGGGGCACTGTGCATGGCTAATGTGGAGCTGCTTTGCATTTGGGGAGGGGGGGGAAGATTCCTCAAATCTGTCTCTCTAGGGCAGAACCTCTCCTTTGGTGCCCTGCTTCCGACCCAGAGGGTCTTCTCCAGCCACCTTGCTGCCTGAGCCAGTTCTTGGAATCAGGGAGAGCTCACCCACAATGCTACTAGGGAAACCGGAGCTGGAAGGAAGAGCCATCCACCCTTAGAGTAGGCGCTCTACTGTCACTTAGAGCTCTTTGGCTGTAATTCATAATGTTTATTATTTTAGAAGGAGCCCCAGGGCCAGCATTTCTGGGAGCAGGAAATCAACTTTGCCTTGACTAAGAAACAATGCTGGGAGGTTGTGCAGGGGGATGGGGGCGTATCCGGCCTTCTGTCGTATGCTTAGCCTGTTCTCCTCCACAACCTGAAATGCAAAACAACTGGTGTTACTGGGGGGGGGGGGGGTTGGTTTTTTTTTTAATTAAGGGAAAGATGGTAAAAGCAGTGGAAGGCTTTTTAGATGGTTGAGGGTGTTTTTTAAATTTCTTTGGCCTCTGCCCCTCTTGGATGGCTTCCACTGTGCTGTGCCAAGCCAGGGTCTAATGCCACAGGCATTGTGGGTCATTTGGGAAGGTGCTGTAGCCACCACCACACTTGTGAAGGGAAGCAGAGCTGGGGGAGAGGGCTGTTGCCTTACATGAGGGACATTTGAGGGAAGCATTCTGCTATCCCAGTGACTTTCAGCAGCCATAGATCTCCCTTGAAATTGAGGGTAAAATATGTGGTCCCTGTCAAACTCAGAGGTGAAATACTGTGCTCCTTTCCACGGACATGCCACAAGCCGCAGATATATCTCCACAAATGCCATTTTACACCTAGCAATGCTCCCCTTCCTTTACCTCAGACCGACTTACAGAAAAATTAGATATGGACGTTTTCATGTCATTTACCTCTCCACCAGGTGCCTCCTGGATTTGTGTCCATCCAGATAAAGGCACCAGAGAGGAAGAATGATCCTTGCCATACTCTTTAACACTTCCTTAGCCTTGCTGAATCTGGATCACGCGCATACATTGCCCTCCCACACCTAGCGTAGCATTTGAGCCTCTGGCCTAGAGTAGATTTTAAACTTAGGAATTTTAGATAAGATTTCTGTCATAATCTCTCCTGATGGCCCAAGAGTCACATCTGAAAGTGAAACAGGTATTTTGGTTTTGCACTTCAGGATGTTGAAGCTGGTGGTCATTAGAAGGACAGATGCTCCATACAGCCAATTGCCCTTCCTGACATGAGAAAGATTGCCACTTTTTAAACAAGTGGGCCTGCTCTCATCCGTTGCTGTTGAGCAAGTAAAACTTCCTCAAGTTTAGCAGACAAAGAAAAAAAAAATAGTTGGGAGGAAGGAACATCACCTGCTGCATTTTTCACTCATTGCTATTACAGGCATAAGAGCATAGCCAAGCTAGCTGGCAACCTTGCTCTTTCCCCAGGGATGAGAAGCGATCCCAAGAACGCTTGTCTGCCCTCTCTGCCTGCCTGCTGTCTGCGAAAGAGAAGCTGCTGTGATCTGCCAGAACAAAAACAATATTTAAAAGAAGAGCTACATACGGGCAGTCTATCTGTTACTGAGACCTAATACAGCACAACCACTCTTCTTTCTTGGTCCTGCTCAAGACAAAACGCCCTTAATTGACTGAATCAGAAGGTAGTGAGCCAAGCAAATAGAGCAAAGGACTCAGCCAGTAATAAGGGGGAGAGATGGATGCAAGGTAAGATATGGTTCTCAACGCATTTCTGCATTTGGCTCTTCAAAAGAGAATGTCTAAAAAAAGGGATGATAAAAGAGTGCTATTTAAAAAATAAAATTGGATTACAAAAGTGTTATTAATGGTAATAAACTACATACACTGGAAACAATGATATACAAAGCAGGGATAGAATTGAATACATCAATCTCCACAGCTAAGATAATAACCCAGAATGCTAAACAAAGAGCTGAAGCTACCTCATCTTTAAAACTTCCAGAATGGTTCTGTAAATGTCTATGTAAGGAGGGCAATTCTATACACAACTGCTGCTACATAACCCTAATTTTGCTCAATGGGGCTTACATCCAAGTAAGCAAGTATTTAATTGGAATCCAAATATAATTTTTCATTCTTTATGTTATAAAAGCCTGGTTTTTGTTTTCTTGTGTTATTTTGCAAAGCACCATTTAGTATGACCTGTTAGAAATGATATATTTCTGTTTATTTTGCTCAACAACTCCTCTCTAGCTCTATTTGGCAAATAAAATAATTGTTGTCAATAGATAATCATTGCAGACAAAACATTTAACCAAACATACTTCTATGAATGTATATATTGTAATCTTATGCATTTTTTCCTGACAAATTTCCCTTATTTTAACCCATTACACCTTACTCTTGTTTGAATCCTGGAAAATTGCAGAGCATACATTGGAGACATAGCTTTGCCAAAGCTTGCACTTGGTACTTGTCCACTGAAGTAAAACAGTGCATGCTGGGTCAGGCCAAAAGCTCTTTATTCCAACAATGGTTATGCTCACATGATACACAAGGATTCACTGAACCATGATTTACTCAACTAACCCAATTCCCTATTTTTATAGGATACATTGATCATAAAGTAACCCCTTGGTTTCAATTTACACAATAGACTACAGTAAAATGTAGTTGACTAGTTCATGCCTCAGTATGTCTTATGAACACAGCCATCCTGTTTCCCAGTCAGATACTTGCAGTAAGCTTACCCATAGGATAAAAACATAACAGCACCATCCCCACTCCATTCTGCCATCTAGCAATAGGTTATCAAGAGGCTTCCTCCCTCTGATACAAGAGGAAATATATATATGTAGCCACCCTAGCTTGTAACTGTTAATAGCCTTTCCTTCCATGATTTGGTTGATCTCCTTTCAAAATCCTCCAGATAGAGGAGCATCATTCAGTGACATCCACAAGGGGGGAGCAAATGATGAAGGCAGCTTTGCGTCAACACAACACGAGCCCCATCCTTTCTGTGCCATGACCTCGCATGCAATTTATGTATTTATTATTCCAACGTATATAGCCATCCATCTCATATATATGACTCTGGGCAGCTTAAAGTTAAAACAAATACAAAACAGCAAAAAGCCATACAACAATTTAAAAACAAGAGTAAACAATATAAAAGCATATAAAAAACCATAACATACATAAAACTCACAGCAAGGTAATCACATCCCTCCAAACATGTAGTAGCCATTGTGCCAGTTCTGCCATACTCCCAGGTCCCCGTGCCTGTTGGCAAAACCATGTTTTCAGGGCCTTGCAAAAGGCCAGGAAGGCCAGGGCCAATCAGATCTCCAGGGGGATGATGTTTCACAGGGCGGGGGGGCGTCACCGAAAAGGTTCTTTTCTTGGGCCCTGCCAGACAACATTCCCTGGCTGATGGGACTCACAACGTGCCCCTCCTGCCTGAAGGGGTGGGTAGGTATAGCTGAGGAAGGGGAGTCCCACAAGTAACTTATGAAAGGGGCACAGCTTATGGTGTTAGGATGTATTTGCCATTTTGATGAAGCCACTGGATCCGACCAATCCCTCTGCCATCAGTGTATCTCGTGCCAAGTTGTGTCTTCACATACTGCTTCCTGCCGCTGGCCTCATCCAGGATTTCAGACCCAGAAGTTTTGATATTTCTCTTTGAGCCAAGTAAGACATAATGATAGAAGACCCATCTCTAAATGTGGCTCTGCCCTACTCAGGTGTAAAGGGAAACTGAGGATGAAGATTAAGGAGGAGGTCTCCTCGTGCCATAAACAGTTTCTTAACATCATCTTTTTTTTTTTTTTTAGTGAATGTAAATAAGGGAGTGGATGAATGTTCACTGTCCCTGTTCTTTGCCCTAAAACTTACTTCCATTCTTTTTCTCCCACCACTCATCACCACCATTTTAAAAAATGATTAGGAGGTATCTACAGGTGAAACTCGAAAAATTAGAATATCGTGCAAATGTTCATTTATGTCAGTATGGCAACTCAAAAGGTGAAACCAATATATGAGATAGACGCATTACATGCAAAGCGAGATATGTCAAGCCTTACTTTGGTATAATTGTGATGATTATGGCGTACAGCTTATGAAAACCCCAAATTCACAATCTCAGAAAATTAGAATAGTGTGAAAAGGTTCAATATTCTAGGCTCAAAGTGTCCCACTCTAATCAGCTAATGAATCCATAACACCTGCAAAGGGTTCCTGAGCCTTTAAATGGTCTCTCAGGCTGGTTCAGTAGGAATCACAAGCATGGGAAAGACTGCTGACCTGACAGTTGTGCAGAAAACCATCATTGACACCCTCCATAAGGAGGGAAAGCCCCAAAAAATAATTGCAAAAGAAGTTGGATGTTCCCAAAGTGCTGTATCAAAGCACATCAATAGAAGGTTATATGGAAGGGAAAAGTGTGGTAGAAAAAGGTGCACAAGCAGCAGGGATGACCGCAGCCTGGAGAGGATTGTCAGGAAAAGGCCATTCAAAAGTGTTGGGGACTTTCACAAGGAGTGGACTGAGGCTGGAGTTAGTGCATCAAGAGCCACCACACACAGACGGATCCTGGACATGGGCTTCAAATGTCGTATTCCTCTTGTCAAGCCGCTCCTGAACAACAAACAACGTCAGAAGCGTCTTACCTGGGCTACAGAAAAAAAGAACTGGTCTGTTGCCCAGTGGTCCAAAGTCCTCTTTTCTGATGAGAGCAACTTTTGCATCTCATTTGGGAACCAAGGACCCAGAGTCTGGAGGAAGAATGGAGAGGCACACAATGCACGATGCTTGAAGTCCAGTGTGAAGTTTCCACAGTCTGTGTTGATTTGGGGAGCCATGTCATCTGCTGGTGTTGGTCCACTGTGCATCATTAAGTCCAGGGCAACGCAGCCGTCTACCAGGAGATTTTGGAGCACTTCATGCTTCCTTCCGCAGACAAGCTTTATGGGGATGCTAACTTCATTTTCCAGCAGGACTTGGCACCTGCCCACACTGCCAAAAGTACCAAAACCTGGTTCAATGACCATGGGATTACTGTGCTTGATTGGCCAGCAAACTCGCCTGACCTGAACCCCATAGAAAATCTGGGGCATTGCCAAGAGAAAGATGAGGGACATGAGACCGAACAATGCAGTGGAGCTGAAGGCCGCTATTGAAGCATCCTGGTCTTCCATAACACCTCAGCAGTGCCACAGGCTGATAGCATCCATGCCACGCTGCATTGCAGCAGTCATTGCTGCAAAAGGGGCCCAAACCAAGTACCGAGTACATACGCATGCTTATACTTTGCAGAGGTCCGATATTGTTCTATTTCCAATCCTTGTGTTATTGATGTCTGTAATATTCTAATTTTCTGAGATTGTGAATTTGGGGTTTTCATAAGCTGTATGCCATAATCATCCCAATTATACCAAAGTAAGACTTGACATATCTTGCTTTGCATGTAATGCGTCTATCTCATATATTGGTTTCACCTTTTGAGTTGCCATACTGACATAAATGAACATTTGCACAATATTCTAATTTTTTGAGTTTCACCTGTATAGTTAAACAGAGAGACAGCTCTGATGCCATATCTAATTTGGACTTTGAAAGGCCTTTAAAAGTTATAATGCAACAGAGCCAATGTTGTAGAGTCCAGACGCTTTCTCTCATGTAAGTTCTGTTTAGAGCAGTGTTGTCCAAACTTGGCCACTTTAAGATGAGTGGACTTCAACTCATGCTGGCTGGGGAATTCTGGGAGTTGAAGTCCACTCATCTTAAAGTGGCCAAGTTTGGACAACACTGGTTTAGAGATACTGTACATTGTTCCTCAGCTCAAAAAGAGTTGTGCCACCCCAGTATCCATCCTCCTGAAAAAGGTAGTTAGTGCTATATCCGACCAAGGAGTCAGCAACCTGCCACCTTAGGGCTATAATATAAGCTATAAGCCTTCAGAGTTTTAATGTGATCCTTGGCCTAACTTTAAAAGTGGGGGAAGCCAGCAGTCTTGACCTGATGAGTAGAGAAGGAGGCAGAAAGAAAGAAAGAGGAAAGAAGGTACCAGAATGATAGGAGTGGGGCAAAGGATGTCAGAAAGAGATTGAATGGATGGTTTCCGCTCTTGTTGGCTCTAGCACCACCCACTGCTTGGTCAAAACCAACCTGCTGTTGACCTGTCCCTCTCCCCTATTATCCCAAGGGAATGCTGTCCAGAAGACAAAAAAGGTTGCCCAGTCTACCTTGTGTGCAAATTGGATGCAGTATTGATCTTTTCTTTCGAATTGAGTCTTGTAGAGCCCTATCTCATTTGGCTAAAACACAATGAAATTAGCCATCCTGTTAGATAAAGTAAGGTGGCTGGTCTTGGATGTGCAGTCAGGAAATGGTTAGCTGTTTAATTTATTATTCCTGTCTTTTGTCTTTCAGGGAGAGGTGTTTGTGGGATTTTCTGCTCAATGTGAGCATAACATGGCCAGCCTTAGAGGTTAGGCACCTCAGTTTGAGGAGGCACCATTTGCAGTTCTGCCTGAGGCAACCGAAAACCTTGGATTGGGCTTGCAAGATGGGCAATGCTAGGCTGTGAATATTTCCATAATCATTGGAGGAAAAAAAATTGGGAAAACATGGCTTATCTATCTCCCATCCGACACTTCTAATTCTTTTCCTAGTGCCTGAAAAAAAACTCAGGAGTCCTGAGCCTCAACTCTTTCGAATGTGTGCTTTGTCACTGTGGCACCTCTCACACTCCCTTTTTTAAAACATGCACTCACTCACACACACACACACACACACACTTCATTTAGTTTTTCTCTTATTCTTCTGTCCAGATACTTTGATGAGTTTTTCCCCTGAGCTCTTTCTGCTGACTCAGGCCCTCAGAATTAACAGGCAAGCAACCTCAGCAACTGCAATGGCCCCAGGTTGGGGGTGGGGTGGGGGTGAGGAAGGACGGAAAAGCAGGAGGAGGCAGGAGAAAATGTTCCTGAGTCGGATGCTTTGCACAGGAAAGGGAAGTGGGGAGCTTAGGGCAGATTGCATTAGAAATACAGTTGTATAAAAGATGATGTGGGCTGCAAAACAATAGCAGCAAAGGGGAATCTCACCATCCCAGGATGACAATTTGCCATCAATTCATGTTTGATTACCCCACCTACTCAGGATGCCATCAGGGTGAGAGGACGGGGACTGAGTGGAGACAAATCCCAAATGAGCATTCCAAGGTCAGAAGGTGACCTTCTTTCGATGATATTAGCTAGTGCAGATGCAGGGAAGGACTTTGTCTTATTCCTTTCGCTCAGACACTTGGAATGAGAGCTGAACACTGGGGTGCACCCGCTGTTGTGCAGCTTCCACACCCTCGCTTACTGGTGCATTAGCACAGGGCAGAGTGTTCTTCTTGCCCCACTCGGCATTCAACTGCATTTACCTATAACCTCCAGCAGCAGGGTCTGTGTATATATGTATGTATGTGTAGGGGGGGAGAGGAATGAGATAGTGTTGATATATTAAAATAGCACTGGGAGAGAAAAACGAATAGTACTAGGAGAGAGAAGTTGAAATTTCAAATGATGCTGCAGCACTAATAATGGTCTTAGGGCTCACATCACAATGCACAAAGAATCTTCTGGCACCTTAAAACCCAACATATTCCTTATGGTATCAGCTTTCATAGATAGGCCAGGGATCCTCCATATCTATGGATATGCATTCATGGATTGTATTCATGGATTATATTCATGGATTGTACATTTATGGATTGTGCTAATTTGAGAGTTCCTTTAACCGGTTTAATCAGCCATAATTTGCTGGGTTCTGCTAACTTGCTAAGCCATAAATAACCGCTGTTTGGTTTAGCATGATGTGTGGACTCATTCAGTGTTATATATTTTCCCCAATATCATTTTATAGTCCTATTTTGCCTTGAGGCCTTGTTCATACAACATGCTAAATTATAACGTGTTTCGTTTAGTCTTAGCATAACAATCTGGGCTGCAAAACTCCAGACAATGGCTAGATGGCATCAGAAATACAGAAGTTGACAACTAGTAGTCATCCAGATTGTTGTAGCTCAGATTTTGAACCACTGTTTTAACACTCTATGCAAATCTAGCCATTATTGTTTGCAAACCATGGTTTGTGAGTTATCATGTTGTGATAAATTCAGCAAACTGAGATTTATTCAACACAATGTATGACAAGCAAGAGGCTGCATCTGGCCCAAAATAAAAAAATGAAGAATAAAGGGTCTCAGAGGGAGTGTCCCAAACAGATCCCAGGAAGCATGTGATATGTTCTGATCAGCAGCATCTAACTGAGAGTCAAAAAGTCAAGATGGCGGTATTGACCACACAATCAAAATGACAGCATTGATGCACATACAAAAGGGCAGAACTTTGATCTCATGGCCAAGACTGCTATCTTGACCTTTTTGACCCTCCCCCAACAGATTCCCCTGGATTCCAATACCACTGAGTCCTTATTCATGGGCCCAACCTCCATGGTCCCTTAATGCTATGATTCTGTGTTGCTATTGCTTAAGGTCTCTGCTTTACAACCAAGGCCCTGAACCTTCACAACCATTAGATCCTGCAGGGAAGGTATGCTACACATTCCAATGGCCAGGGACTTGCAGTTGATGGGTCCCAGGAGGCAGGCCTTCTCTGCTGTGGCTCCCTCCTTGTGGAACATTCTCCCCCCGAAGTAAGGCTCACCCCTTCCCTGCTGTCCTTTAGGAAGTCCCTCAAGATCTGCTTATGCCATCAGGTCTGGGGGTCTTTGGGAACAGAGACATTTTTAGATGCTCCACTGGAATTGATATTCTCTCTCTCTGTGGGGTTTGTATATTTTAACATTTAAAATTTTTAAACTTTTTGACGATGCTGTTTTTAATAATCACTTTTTAATCTTTTATAATGATTATTTTTATCTATTTGTTATTTTGTTTTAATTGTTGTATGCCGCCCAGCGTCGCTTTGCGTGAGATGGGCAGCTATGTAAGTGTGATTTATTTTATTTATTTATACATCACATTTATATAGCCACCCATCTCACGCAAAGCGACTCTGGGCAGTGTAGAACAATTAAAATAAAATAACAAGTGAATAAAAACAAGCATTATAAAAAGATAAAAAGTTATTATTAGAATAAAAACATTATCACAGATTTTAAAAAATAGATTTTAAAATATACAAACCCCATAGAGAGAGCAGAATATCAATTACAGTGGAGCCATCCGAGTGTACATTTCATTCTGATTAGTGGAATCCCTGGTCAGCTCTCGGTGGTGGCAAAGCCCTTGTAGATCTAGCCAGGAATTCCAAACATGGTTGCTGTGGTAACAAGCCTCTGGTTTCAATAACAACATCAACTCCAAATGGTACCCTGGGCGATCATTTTATGCTGTACCAAGGATGGGCCCAAGCAGTTGCAGAAGGGGGCTCAGCTGGAAAATAGAGCAGATCGCCTCTCTGTAACTCCCCATCACAAGAAGGGGAACTGAGCTCTGAAGCGCTTCCATTTTGGCCCTCGTGCAAGTGCCTCACATGTGCTGCTGTATCATCTGCCAGTTCAGAAGAAACAAAAACAGGACAACAGAAGGGCTGGCACATAAGGGGGCAGATCTCAACTTTATATTAGGCCAACCAAAGGACACAAGGTGTGGGTGAAACGTTCAGGTTTTCTGGAACTCAGCCTGGATCCCAAGCCTGGGGAAGACCAGAAGAAAGTTGGCTTCTTCTTAAAACCAGAAAACTTGCCTTCAGTACCATCTTATGATAAGCATGAAAGAGATGGCATAGTTGGATTAGGTTTTTCCAGGTCTTAGGCAGATATCAAGTTACACATACAGGTTTGGCTGCTGGGACAAAGAAACACAGAATGGTTAATACTGTGGCACAAATAGTTCTCAGTGGTTTAAAAGATCTGACCAATTAATACAAAACTGATCTGTCTGCAGCTGTGTTAACCATGATAGCTAAAGGAATTTCCCTGTAAAGAAACCATCAGATGCCTAGAGGAAAGCTGTTAATTCCATTCCCGGGCCAGGTGCCTCTGACTGGCATTGAAAATGAAGAGTTTATTAACTCTTAGGAGATCTGTTCAAACCTAGCAGATCCCTCTTATTTTCGTAGCATAGTTTGCACAGCCCTGAGATCAGGCATCATGCCTTGATTTGGAAGTATGTAACTGGCAGTCCGTGAGCCACATATGGTCCCCAAACCCATTTTTGGGGTCCCCACAAAAGCCTTCTTTTAATGCTAACACATAACGTTCTCCCCTCCACATCCTCTCAATTTCTCCGCCGTGGCCACCTGTCTGACTTCACTGCACCACTGTCCTATTCACTGCTGCCTTTAAGCTACCTGTTTTAAAAAGGTGAGCTCCCCAGCCTCTGAAACATTGCCTGGGGGTCTCTGCCTCACCTGAAACGTAGAATCTGTCAAGAGAGGGGGAAGTGGATTACACGGTATTTGATTAATTCTCTTCGTGCTGCAGCCGCTACTCTGTGCCAGTCAGGCAGATACAGGACCATCTGTACCATAATAACCACAAGCCCTGATACAGCAGCATTCACTCTACAGTCTCACCATTGCAATGATCTGTACCAAAGTACCAGTAGCCAGACAGCTGCATCTGTATGGGGTATTCACAGAATACAGCAGCAGCAGTATAATCACTGGCACGAATACTGCAGTGTCTCTGCTCAGTGCCGATCATATTATTCTAGAGCAGTGTTTCTCAGCCTTAGTAACTTTAAGATATGTGGACTTCAACTCCCAGAATTCCCCAGCCAGCTTGCTGGCTGGGGAATTCTGGGAGTTGAAGTCCACATATCTTAAACTTGCCAAGGTTGAGAAACACTGTTCTAGAGGCCTAGATTTCAGAGCTTCCTTGGAATCAAACACCACAGGCAAACTCCCATGTATCAATCCCAGTCTTTCTGCCTGCGGGAAAAAATAATTGTAACCTCTGCTTTTGCAGTTTTTAAGAAGCACTGATGCCTAGTGCATCATTTTTAGCGGTTACACAAGGCTGTTCTGTCATAATGCTCTCTTTCTAGGATAAAGGTGTTTATTTCCATAACCAGTCTAAAAGCGAAGGTGTAGCTCTGGCTGCCTTATGAAGAGCATCCTTTATTTTATATCTAACTTGTTGTAATCTTTAACCCAAACCAAAAGTTCTATCTGTGTTACAGATTTATACAGTACAGTAATTAAACTGTACTCTTAGCAGACGTATCTTTCCTTCCAAGGAATCTTGTTAATTGTAGATTGGAAAGATGTTAAAAATGCATGTTGGCAATTCCCCGGGTAGTTTCATGGAACTGTAGTTCCCAGAGCTCCATGGGCAAAAGCTTGACAGGTAAGACGCTTTAGCAGTGCAATCCTGGGCATGTCTGTTCAGAGATTGGTTTCATTGATCTGTGTGCAATTTCCTCCTTAGGCTATGTTTTGGGACTGTGGCCTAGGACTGCAATCTTAGACTCACCTACCTGAGTGTAAGTTACACTGAAATCAGTGAGACATTATTCCAAGTAAACAGTATAGATGTGTGGCAGCTAGATAGTCTGAATATGACCAAATCTTAAAATACATTAGTTTCATCATTGTCATCATCATCTTCTATCATTTATTCCTTAATATATTCCAGAGCAGACCTTTGAAACTAGCTGGAATGTCATTCCCTCCCACTGAAATATCTTTATGCTAGACTGAAACCTTAAAAAAATGCCACCCATGTGAAGATGGGAAAAGTAAATCTTCCCTTTCAACTAATTTCTCAGTCCTAGATGGGCATCTTGGCAATGGAGGTCAGGCTAGGAAATCCTAGAACTCCAGTCTCGAAAGTGGAGCGAGGCCACATGTAACTTTTTCATTTTCCACAAAACGCAAGCTGAAGCAGAACATGTTATATAGAATTAATTATTACACAGGTATTTATTTATATCAACTGCAGGATTTAGCTTTTGGGGAATACCTAACTTGCTTTGGTGGATAATGTTCATCAACAGCTCTGGATGGTTTATTTATCCACTTTTACTTCTGAATCCCAGGGCTTTTTTCCTCCTTTCTACTTGTCTTCACAACTACTCTTGGGAAGGAAGGTTTCACTTTCTTATTCAGTTCCAGCACCTTGATGAGCCCTGAGGCTCAATCAATATTAAATAATAGTCCATATAATGGGACCATGCAACAAAAGGCTGAATGAGATCTTCAGTAGATACCAGTCCTTTTCTGTCTTGCTGAGATCATTGTTATCATTAGCCTCCTTTTCTCTGTCTCCAGAAGCTGAGACCCCTTTCTGAGCGCTGAAGCTGCTTGAGAGGAGCCATTGGTATGCTAATCTAGATTCAGAAGAAGAAACTGAAGTTGCGGAAGGCTCTCAGATCTTCCTTTTGACCTAGTCATCTTTGGGGCAACCTGTCAGGAATCCTAGCCAGGGACTGGGTATACCTCAGTTTAGTGTATACATTGTCTGGGGTGATTGTGCCTCTGACTCAGGGAATAAAAGTGTTTTCTTCTCCTAGAGTGGGAGGCTCAACTCTACATGATGATCCACATTTTCCCCATTGCATATATCTCCCATGAGTTATATGGGAGTTAAATGGAATTAGCATTCTATTGCTCCCTATTTAACCACTCAAGAAATAATTCATATTTCCCCAGAAACTCAAGGAAAACTAAGTGTGCAACGCCAAGTCCACCTTGGGGCTTGGGCACTGTTATATGCCCCTGGAACTCCATGGGGAGAGATTCCTGGCTCCCTCTTTCTGAACTGCGTACGCTTGCTAAATATATGTCTCTTGAAACCCCTTTACTGATTTTTGGCCATGCAATTTCTAGCTTCAGCAGACTTATGTCATCTTACCATGTTGTAAGGAACATGCCTGCTACTGCCTTTTCCATACCCCAAAGAGACATGGCAGAGCTTTGTTTATCTTTGCCCAAGCTACATTTCACCTTAGATCTTGGATTGGTAATCTGCAACCCCCTCTTTCTATCTTTTTTTCAGTCTTCCAAATACCCCCAAATAGTGTTGAGGAAACCTGGTAGCAAACAGCAGCAAACCAGAGGCGTGACTTTTTCAATCCAGATTTTGAACAAATAACAGGGAGATTATTGCCTCATTAGTCTCAAGTCCCCCCAACAAAAAAGCTTTTTTTAAAAAAAAAATTCAATCCTGTCCCTATGGATAATGAGTCAGCATCAGTGCCATGACTCCTATGGTCTTTGAAGACCAAAAAAAAATAAAAAGTATACCCTTCCCCCTACCAGAAAATATTCCCCCCCGTGCCTTGGATGGCTTGATTCATGTATTCCAGGGCCATTAGTCAGAATGGTTCAATTAATTTAGTATCACAGAACACAAACTTTGAAGGAATGTAAGCAAGGGATGCATACCAGCCAAAGCATTTTAACTTCTCATAAATGCTTATGTCTTAGGTAGCAGGGACTGAGAACACAAAGGACTGAAGAGGAAAAGGGCCAGAGCTCAGGGAAAAAGTTGACTTAATATGTGGCTGTGGCAGAGCAAGTGGGTTCTGTTCTGGAGATCATTAAGGAAAAAATTAAAAGTAAAACTGCCAGCATTACACTGATCACTGCTCCACAACAATAAAATAGAAGTATACATGGTGTGGAAAAAGTGGATGATGGTTCTTCCTTTCCTTTTTCTTTTTATGATAAGTTTATTAAATGTTAGAAACAGAAAGATAAAAACTAACAAGAACCAATAATCAAGAAAAAGAATAAAAGAAAAGAAAAGAAAGAATAAAGAGAAAGAAGAACAAATGCAGAAAGATAAAGAAACAGAAATACAAAAACTTCTGACTTCTTTTAGAGTAGATATAAGTAAAACACACATTAAACTCTTACTCTAAGATTACAACTTAACATCCATTTTTCTATAATCTATTAATTTTCCTAATCATCAAATCCATGAAACAACATACAATTCATATTTGTCAAATTAACACCCAAGTATTTTACTTTTTTCCTGATCTTGAAACCTGTTTTGTTCAATTCCATTTGATCTTGTATCTTCATATTTTTGTTAACATCTTTGTCTTCTGTTTATTAATCTTAAAACCAGCTAGTACACCAAACTCTTTTAATTTTCTCATTAATAGTTCTATCCCTTTCAACGGCTCTTCCAACACCAACACCAGATCATCTGCAAAAGCTCTCAATTTGTATGTCATTTTTAATTTTTACACCCATTATCGCCTCGTCTTATGTCTCTATTCAAAACTTCCAAAACCAATATAAACAAAAGTGGGGATAATGGACATCCTTGTCTTGTTCCTTTTTGAATCTTGCATGATTTTGTTAAATCTCGATTAATAATAATTTGTGCTTTCTGTAATGTATATATTGATTTAACCCATTTTATAAAGTTCTCTCCAAAATCCATATCTTCTAGAACTTTAAACAAAGAGGGCCAATTAAAGTTGTCAAAAGCTTTCTCTGCATTCAGAAAAAGCAATGCAGCTTGTTTTTCATTATGCTATTCCAAATAGTCTATAATACCCAATACTGTTGTAACATTATCTTTTAGTTGTCTTTTAGGTAAAAAACCACATTAGTCTTCATGAATAAAGTCTTCCAAAACTATTTTCAGTCTATTACTATCATTTCTAGTCTGCTACTGTCACTTTTCGGTAATGATATTGGCCTATAATTTTCATTAAGTTTAAATCTTGTCCCTCTTTAGGTATTAGAGCAATATTAGCTTCTTTCCAAGACTGTGGCATCCCATGTGGTTCTTCCTTTCCCGTTACAGAGAAGCTCTGGACACCCACTGAAACTCAAATAGGTTCAGGAAAAGCAAAAGGAAATACTTTTTCATGCTTGCATAGTCAAACAGTGGTATTTGCTACTACAAGAGGTAGTAACAGCCACAACCTTGGGTAACTGTAAAGCTCAATTACACAGATTAAAGCTGCCAATGACAGAGTCATAATGGCTATACATTATCACCAAAATCAAAATCAGTGTGTCTCTGAATACAGTTATTGGGAAATGCAAGCAGATGGGACCAGCTGAATTCATGTCTTACTGTTTGTGGGATTTCCAGAAGTATTGGTTTTCTTCTGCGAGGACAGAATGCTAAACAAGATATGTCTATCTGATCCAGCAGGGTTCTTCTTCCATTCTTAAAAATTCTTGTATTATGTAGAATAGCTGGATGACCATGCTGGTCAATAATGGTGAGTACATATAGAGTTTTTGCTATCGTTACTGCCATAGAGTAGGTTCTAAGACCCAGATGTAGAATGTGCAGCCTTCCAGAAATTGCTGACCTATGTCTTCCAGCATCCTTCACAATTGGCCCAGCAAGCTGGGGCTGCTGGGAGTTATCTGGAGTTGTGGTAATGTAGGTAAATTTAGACCAAGCTGTCCTCCAATTTCTCTCTATACTTGTCTCTGCCATTTAATTGACATTAGATCCTTAGTAAACCATGGATCAGATCAGGCTCTAGCTAGTAAGAAAAAGCATCAAGAAAAAATCATCTCAGCACTTTGAGTCATTTTCCCATTCTGGAATCAGCCAAGATTTTGATGAAAGCATTGACCATGAGAGCAGGAGAGGGAAAAAATTTTTTCTCAGAACCATCAGGAATGAGTCCATAAACCTTAAGATTGGGCCAACTTAATTGTCCTGCCACATTAGGTAGCGATGACAAAAGATTCACTATCAGTTCCTCCTCAACCCAGACCAAGGCCTATCCATATGTAACTAAATGCCAGATTAGGAGAACAGAGTAATTTGCAATTGGAGGGGCTTATAAACCCGGTGAAAGAAATTTAAAAAAAGGAAGATCAAATTGAAACAGCTTTATGGTTGCTGTGAGCCATCCCAGAATATATGGGATGAAAGTCCATACTGTCTAGTCTTTCTCAGACACAAGGCAAGAGCTACCCCTAAAGTGCCTTAGCTAGACAGGTTGGATGAAGGAGGAATTAAGATCAAAGCATATGTATAATGATATAAGGAGCATCATTTCGTTCTTAGTAATAGCGAGCCAGTATCTGGCTTGGCCTGGCCTGTCTTGTAAAGCTGACCTGGGAGATCTGGGATCTGATTGTCCCCACCTTCTGGGATCTGGGATCCAATTCTCCCCACTTCCATCCTATTCCAGTCCAGTTAGAGACTTGGGCAGGTGTCAAGGCAGCTGAAGGGGGGTTCTAGGGACAGAGAAAGAATGGTAGGGGGAAAGTGCTGTGTGCTGCTACCTCTGGCAGGTGAGCAAAACTGGCCGCCCGGTTTTGCTCACTGTGACTGGTGTGTGGAGGTTCTGCTGCTCCCCTCTCCCTTGCTGGACAGTCGTTACTCTTCATAGATCTTTGTGACTGGGTGGCAAAAGATGAAGCTTTTTGCTGATGGTATCTGACATTTCAGCCGCTTGCACTTGGAGATTAATGGCTCTCCAAACACAAGTGGAGAGGGAAAGATCCCCTTGAGAATAGACAGGGAGTGAACACCAGGCTGCTGCTCTCGCAAGATGCTAATTCCACCTTTTCCTGTTTTGGTCAAAGAAGGCATCCAGGATGGCTAAGGGAACTAGGAAGATATGGCAGCACTGGAGAGAAAGGAAGTTGTGATGGCATTAAAAACACTGTTTCTTTAGAAGAACTTTAACACAGAGAGGCAGAGCTAATGCACATGTGCTGCTTTAAAAAAAAATCACTAATTTTTAGGGGTTTGATTATTAAAGCTGCAATAGTTTTGCCAATGGATGAGGGATGACTACATTATATTGTGACAATAACCAGCATAAATTGTTTCTAACAAGGATTAAGCCTATAGCAAGAGTTGCTGAAATATAATTCCCAATGCCCCTGGGCAGAATGGCCCACGATGAGTGGTCTTGGGAGGTGTAGTTCAGCAACATCTGCAGGGACATAGGGAGGGACATCCACAGGATTTGGCTGCTTTCATTGTTTGTGGTATGACCCATTTTGGGTGTATGCGCAATGTTGTGAAGCATGTACAAAGGGATGAGGTTTGCGTGGCAACATCACAACATTTTTTTTTTGAAATAGATTCCCCTTGCCCCATCCCAACCCCAGTGACTGCAATTACTAGCCTTGAGACAGTGCATTCTTGCTAAAAATTTCAGCTCTGTACCAGCTCTATTCTTATGCTTTCGCATGTCGTCTGTCATAGGCTGTGTTTCTGTGAAATGTTAAGCCATAAAGTTGCCAACCACATTTTAGTTTAGTGTACTGTGCAAACTGGAGGTTTGTGGTTATGTTATGATTCATTATGTGGAATAAACTTAGAAAGTTGGGTTAATTGAGTCAATCACACTTGAAGTATTCATTGGTAACTCTGTCATGCTAACGCAGCCCTAAACAATATATTACATGAAACTCAGAGAAACTCTTCTCTGAGAAGAGAAGCATCACCTGCTTGATTTCCACATGTTTGTATGTGGTCAAAGGCAAAGGAACAGAAGCAGTAAAAACAACAACTTAGTAATCTTAATGGTCACTAACCCCAGTCAGGGCTATGTTTAATGTTTGCCCATGCAGTATTCAGACCAAGACTGCCCCTGAAATTTCTATCTCTCCCATGTAATCTTATTTTTAAACTCACATTTAGCTAGTTTTGTGCCATTGTATCCCCATCTCTATCGTTGCTTTGGTTATGGCTTTGTTCAGACATAGAGTATTTTCAGCCAATCAAGGATCAAATAGCAAATGTAATGACATTGTAGCACAACATAGCCAATGGGATTTGACAATGGCTGAATTTACACATCACATTAAGCCATCATTTGCTTAGTCATGCTTTACCGAATAAACCACAACTGATAGATTTTCATAGTGCCTTATGAAAAGCTGTAATGAGAGGGATGGTCCCTCATCTATCATCCTCTCTTTGATTTTTTTGCAAGGTAGGCCGAAGGACAGGGGATTAAAAAATATGGATATGCTATCATCATCTACATTCCTCTGATCCTAGAATGAAGATGACACCAAGATTATGAGATATTAAACTGCCCGAGAAATAATCCAGATGACTTTCACTCATCTCCCCTTTGACACAGCTAGCTAAACAGTAAGCATTTCTGAACAGGCCATGGGAGGGATGATCCCGTATAGGTGTCAAGGAATCCACCTCATTCCAATTAGAAGTAAGGATTTATCAAAATAAAGATAAAAAGTGGACGTAGGAGAATGGTAGAGAAGTGCACAGATTTAAAAAATAAATAAATTCCTCTACCAGGAAGTTAGCCTTGCTAGATTTATATACTGAGATAAGCTACTCTGGCCCTGTAAACTTACCATTTCTGATTCAACACCATCTAGCAGACTGATCTTATTTGAGTCCTTGCTTCAAAAACAAGGAGATACCATGGGAACATCAAGGATATTCAAGGACAAGGGGAAATTACTAAGAGTAAGAACAAAGCACCATTGGCCAGATTTTAGGGTGTTCAAGTGGGAAAACTTGACAGCTGTTTCTTCTGGCCAGTGAGCAACAAGGCACAGTGAAGAAAAAGAAACATTATTGGGGCAGTTGTGATCCTGAAAAAATTAAGTAGAGTCAGATGTAGAGACCATCAGAATATTCCAGGTCTATAAACTATACAGTCAAGTCAAAAAAAAATCCAGGAAGAAGGGAATGATGAATCTTTTCCATATTGTTGCCAACCCATACACACACTGACTCCCACTGTGGACATGCCCATGAAATCTCTAGGTGTTGACCTTAGCCAAAGGAGGAGCAGAAATGATGACTGGGAAGTAGGAGGCAGAATATAGACCAGCTATCTCAGCCAACTAGGGCAGATTTGTGTGTTTATAACTCACAGTAAGGGGGTTGACACAGCAAATGTAATAAAAAATAAACTAAACACATTTTGGCCTATGTGTCATGTGAACCCGGCCATTGTCACTGAAGGCAAATACAGCCAAGTTCAGATAAGGATATTTCCTGCGATGATTACCTGTTGTCCTCAACTTGCACTGGTGAATTCTTTTGCTCCTTTAATGTAATCCCTGAAAAAACCAAACAAAAATTGATGCTACTGAAAACATTATGAAAGGTGCCGGACTCCCAATTCCAGAAGGGCAATTTGAGATTACAATTGTTTGAGTACCAAAAACCAGAGATAAGTAAAAATGGATGGATATTGCTCGTTGCTCTGTTTATGAACCTTCCCAAGATTAATCTCAGTTGTGGAACTGGAGGACCACAGGATTGAGCAGCTCTGTGTATCTGCAGGCAAGCTCATGAGCGTTTGAATAACACCTAATATTGACTTGTGTGTATGCACAAGGATGAAGTATAAGCACAGAGGTTTATGATTCACTCAGAGAGGGTGAACTGAGTAAAATGAAAATATACATTGCAAGATCAAGGCAGCTTTTTATATCTACTTGTCTGCCATAGTCTTCTTTTGGTAAATAAGAAGATCTGTTCTCATAGATATGAAGGAGGCACAAGTCCAAGATATCAACCTTTGACAAACGGAACACCTTTTCTTAATAGTAGAATTCAGAGATGAAAACTTTTTTTTTCTAGCATGAAGCTAACAGGATAGAAAAAGCTTAAAGTTTATATAGCAGTGAAATATATGGAAAAACAAGAACATATATCCCTAAGCATCCATATGAGGCACAGCGTGCTAGGACACAGTAAGGTCAACCCCCGGTTGAATTCTCTAAGGCAGCCTTTCTCAACTGGGATTCTGCACAACTCCAGGGTTCCACAAGAGATCGTGCTTGAAAAAAAATACTGGTTTTTTTTAACTTCATGCGCCATACAATGCTAGCACTCGCAGCAGTGGGAATTTTTACATGCCGCAACTCGGCTGTCAGCATGTAAACATTGTAAAACGTGGATGGTGTAGGGTAGAAGTGAATTGTATTGTGAAGTCTTTGTATTTTTTGCCATTTTTATGCAGACCTGAACATTATTTCAAGGGTTCCTCCAGTGCACCAAGGGTGAGACAGGCTGCACTAAGGTGGCAATCTACAGCATGCCTGTAGGCAGCTCACATCTTAAAAATGAGCCTGGCTCTCAGGAAGTATAGAAGTCAAGGAGCTTTCATTCTTGTGCCTGGAAAGGTAGATTACTTGCCACCTTTACTGAGGCCTGCCCTGTAGAGTTTGCCTAAGAGCTCATGTTATCCTGCTCCTTTCCTTACCCTTTCCCCTCACCCCTATTCACCCTTGGTAGTCATTGCCCTCCTGCTCTTCCTCATGCTGGTACTTTCATTAACTGGGCTGATCAATGCCTCTCTCTTTCAAGCTCCTTGATTATTCATGAGATGGGTTCCTGATTAGGTGTCTGAAGTAACCTAAGACAGAGCTCTGAGATGCTGCAGCCCACTCTGGGGATGGGTTGATAAAGCATCTTGGTAGAGGAAGGGAGGGAGGGAGGGAGGGAGGGAGGGAGGGAGAGGGGAGGGGAGGGGAGGGGAGCTGTTAGATTGGGGGAGGGAGGGTAGATTCTCCCTAGCTGCTCACCAGGGAAATTAGCACTCAGAATGAAAAACCATGAAGTCCAGATGTCTAACCAAAAAGAAATAGATAGATAGATAGATAGATAGATAGATAGATAGATAGATAGATAGATAGATAGATAGATTTTAAGAAAGAAGATAAAAACTGATAGAAACTAATATAGAGTAAGAAAAAGAAAAAAAGAAATCAAAGAAAGAGCTAAAAGTGCAAAAGCAAAGAAAGAAGAAAGATTGGATAGCTTCTGATCTTCTTTACAACAGTTATAAGTACAACTATAAATTTACCTCTTGCTCTGTGGTTACAACATAACTCTTATTTTTTCTATAATCTATTTTTTCTAATCATCAAAACCATAAATCATAAGTTCATTTTTTCTGTTTCACGCAAGAAGTCTATAAGGGGTTTCCAGCCAGCAATAAATGTAGATATTTTCTTTTCTCTGATCAAAGAACTCTGTTTGGTCATTTCAGCAACTTCCATCATCTTCAACCTCTAAAAAGAATTGATGGCCTAGAGATGGATGGGCACCCTGCATTCATCCAGAAGCTGTTGTGACTCCTATATACTCCCTGCTGATTAAGCCTCATGGGAGTTGGAGTTTAAGCAACATGTAGAGGGATCCATGTTGACCATCCATGGCCTAGCACCAGACATTTACTTGCATACTCCTAATTCTTCTCACTTGCTTCTTACTAGGCAAAAGAATATTAGATGTGCTTTTTATTATTTCCAACCCAATAGAATGTTGGAAAAGTTTTATGTAAAGGGGCTGTCTGTTTTCAGCAGGATAAATCTCTGAAAATTGAACAGAACAGGTCTAATTAGGTATGATGGCAGAAGGCAGCAAAAAAAAAATAAAAATTGAATTTAAAAATGGGCCAGATTGGACTCAGGGCTGTAGAGATAAATATATTCAGAAAAATTTACCACCAATACATCCTTATGGGAGAGGCAAGTGGGCAACAGCTTGGAAGGTTCCCAATTGCTCCATGTTAAGCCCCTCTCCCTTCTCTCTCTTAATCTTTTGACCCAGAGCAAAGCATAGATAGCTTGCGCTGTGTTTCATAGTGTACACACAGATACACATAACACAAGGAGAAAGCATAAATCCATGCATGTACATAGAACCCATTATTGTATTACTCAGTAAAAAATACAGATGTTTCCTAAGGGCACTGCTGTTGAAAAGAATTCAAGACACCATTCTCTGCATACTTTCTCTAACTTTCCTGATTCCAAGGAAGAGAGCTCCCACTGGTTGACTGTTCACACATTTTAAGTTAAGCATGTTGAATGAACACAGTCTCTGTGTATGAGGCTTTGGTTGTGTTTCTTTATTTTGTAAGTACCTTTTCAGATATAAAACTTACAAAACAGCTTACAAGAACAATACAACATTAATGCTGCTATCTAATTATGCACATGAATGAGTCAACCTTTTTTCCATCACTATAACTTGGGCAGGCCATGATCATTTGAATGGAAAAGTACTCAGGCTCAGAGTTCTGACACAGAGAAAGACCTCAAAATAGGTCTGTGGACAAATCCATATAGTCTTCTTGCCTACACATGAGGACAGCCTACTAACTCTTTCCTGAACATGTGTCCATCTGCCTCCACCTGTAACTTAATGTCCTCTGACAGCCGAGACAACCAGTGGATGGCTTAATGTGCTGTGCTCCAGAAATGTCAAGGTAGGGCATGTTGATGTGCATCTGAGAGGTGGCATCGAATGACGTGCTCCATGCCGGTAATCTTGTGGCTCCAATTGTTTCTGCTGATTTCCTATGCGATCACCCCCCTCTGTCTTGTCTTTGCCCTCTTCACTCATCCTTTAGTCCTATTTTGACTCCAAGGACACTGCCGCTCTAGCTTCTACAGTCACATTTAAATGGATTGGTACAAGAGAGTACAAAGTCTCAAAATTGACCAGGCCAGGCCTTGCTTAACCCATATAACTTAAAGTGGACTTATACTCTTCTAAAAGTGCGTTCTTCTACTTCTATAGCCTACCTGGCAGACAGTCCCTTCCCAGTGGCCACTGCTCCCATGGAAGCCCTGGCTCCTCACTTTTGCTCCTCACATTATGTCCTTAGGATAGTTTATATCTCCACATCAGTTCCCATGGCTAACCTCCTTTCTCAGCAGCACTTATCCACTGGCTGCATCTTAGATGTACAAATCCAGATGACCATTGTATGGCAGTCAAGTCATATAGCCTCCGTCCAGTTCTTTGCTGCCACCTACTGGCTGAAATGTAAATAGTCAACTGGCCAACTCATAGGGTCAAAGAATATTAAAGAATTCAATTGGTCAGTGGTTCAGTGGGAAAGAAAAAAATGGCAATGCCAGGAATGGTGGAAAACTAGAATGCCTAGCTGAGGCAAATTTAAGAATTGTGTCTTACCCTTCAGCATTCAACATCTGAGTTAGGACACTACATTATTGCAGAACCTCAACTTTGAAAACAATGCAGTCTAAGGAAGGGGAAGAATATCACAACCTTCCCAAAGCAACTTGATGCTCAATTTGGAAATCCAACTGGATTCTCCCATTCACTGATAAATGTGTGGATCAATCTAAAGCCCTTGACTATGACAATTGTTTCTAGCCTGATGCTCTCCAGCTATTTTAGAACTAAAGCATCACGAAATTATAATCTGAACACATATGGTGGGCACCAAGTTAAGGAAAGCTGGTTTATGAGTTGGGCTTGTCACCCACTAAATCAATAGAGACTTGTGCTACTTAAAAACTAACCTAGGTATTATGGCAGACGTTTAGTAAGCTTGGGGGGTGGGGTTCAGTTGCATCAAGTTATACTACAATGAACACCTTTGAAGTGCCACAAAGCTCTTTGTTGTTTTTGATACACAGCTACTTCTCTGGAAATTACCCAGTAAAAGTATTAATGAGCCTGACCCGATTGAGCTAATTGGGCTGATTTGACAGAGATTGCTTGATTAGTGATTCATAGAATGGATGATGAAAGGTTGGGTTAACAAACACTTGCCTTGTTGATTGATTATTAGTAACTCTGTCTGCCTGGTGCCTTTTCTCCAGTGTGCTCCTGAGTCCTGTCTGGGCCAACAGCTTGATGTGCAGCTACCAAATTAGGGGGCCCTAGACTAAAATTAAAAATAAATCCCAGCCAAAGATTTAAGCTGTATTAGTAACAGGATGGGACTCTCACAACAGGGGAGCTAATGGGTTTACCATATGAGCTTTGAATAGCTGAGAGATCTCTATTCAGAGGAGATATCTCCTTATTCTACTGATTTTTTAGGTGTGGCACTTCACAGTGATTGAGCAGTCTCTTTCCCACAAGTGGTTTTTCAGTAGGATACTGAAATGGAAGGACTCTGAGGCTCGGCAGGATTGGATCTAGCTAGTACTTGGATGAGAGCTAACCAAGGAACACAGGATCATAGGCAAAACTAAAAACTTGTGGAGAATATCATGGAAGATGGCAATCCACTTCCATATTACTGCCAAGAAAGCTGCATGGTTGTGCCTGTGTTTCAAGGTTCCAACTTCAACTCGAAGCCTTCTTTACCTTTTCCTTAGAAGACAAATATGTTCATGCAAACTAAAGCATAAAAGAACTGCCATTGAAATATATATTATAGTACCCCTTTAAGTGTCAAAAAGTGGTTGTGAAGAAGTTAACGAGTTCAGAAGAAGCCAGGCACCTTCCCAAGATACAGGAGGACTGTATCTCCTTTTGCAATCTGCCCAGCCTGATCCTCAAGCTTCATTTCTTTAGAAAAACCTTTTCCCAAAATGTGGAGCACTGTTTTTCTTGCATTTCCACTGTCACATAGAATTGTACTTTTCCATTTAGATATGCAACTTCCTTTTGCTCTTGCAAAAGATTCCTGCATCTTTAACATTATCATTGCTCGATAGTATTCAAACGGGGAAAAGATGTGTCTGCTGTCCTAGTTGGGGCTCCAATTATTATCACCATCACTGTCATTAAAGGCAACAGAGGATACCAGATTGGGGGGTGGGGGGTGGACTTAATGGATTTTTTTTATTTGATTTCTCAGTAGAAAACCAAAACTTACTGCCAAATGTTAGTAGGGTGTTTCTTCTTGAGGGGCTCTGTAGGATGCAGAATAGAAGGTTGGGTGCAGGCTGGAGGTTGCTCGCCATGACTTCCCCAAAATGCATAGTATAATTGCACTTGAGGGGAGCCATTCTCAAGTAAGGCCAATTTTTATCAGGCTAATGCAGAACTGCCTTTCAACCACTACTGGGTATCTGAAGATCATCAGATAATCATGTGAGTCTCTTTCAATATGAAGAAAATCTTCCATTAGTATAACTGCGAGTCACGTTTGCTCAGCTTTTAATATTTATTGCAAACAAGAATATTGGGAAATTTCATGGTATCCCTGTACATACCATGCTCATTGACTTAGTAAGCCCTCATAGTTTCCCTCCTCAGAGATTTCACATCCAGATTTTGTGCAATACAGAATGATTTAAGGACACACTTGATCTTTAGAATACACCATGGTAAAGTATGTTCTCTTAAAGAAGGTTTATTCAGGAAAATAATTGTATCTTCTCCCTTTTTTTTCAAGCCCAGAAATAGCATATTAGCTTAACTAGAGATGGTAATTACTTTTGTCAGGGCAAGATACTCCAGACAGAGCATTTTTAAGTGTCAGAACACCGACTCCTACATTGCTGAATTTTTATGGCAGGGCTATTATGCTTTAATAGCTGGCTGATGATGGGAAACGCAGCAAATAAAGTTATACCTGGCAGGCAGTGACATGATGAGAAACATTTTACCTCCAATCACGCAACTGTTAAAGGAAGAGAAGCTTTGCCACAAAAATTATTAGTAACCCTCTGATGAATCAGTTTGCCAGATACCCCATGATACATGGAGAACCAGCTGAACCTCACAGTGCTGCTAATGCAAGACCCTTCTCAGGGCATCTCTTTTCAGAGATGTTGTATCACACTCTTGCTGTTCCTTGCAGTCTACTCATTTTCACATAGTTGGACATGGCTCTTCTTCCCAAATTGGGAAAAGGGCCATGAGAGAATGAGAGAGAGGAAAACAGAGCTACAGTTTTCCTGCAAGGGCACCAAGGCAAAGGAATTGAACATCTCAGCAGAGCGTGAGGCCTCTGAGAGGTTTTGGCTTAGGAGCCAATAATATAAATAGCTCTCATTATTTGGGTTTTTGATTAGGGCTTAGGGGAGAAATGTTCCCTTTGTGGTACTTAGTGCTTTAGCCCCAGCTAACTCTCACTCACCAGTTTACAATTACAGTAATGCTGTCAGCAAAATAATAGAATGAGGTAAACATATGTACTGTATATCCTTCTCAGGAAAAAAGGGCTTTTTGCTTCTATCTCAGTGGCATCCTGATTATTAAAGTAATACAGTAATGAGACTTAAGATGTGAAAGCTTGGGAATCATGGGGTTAGATTGGATCTTACATAATGGCTGACTGGGGATGATGAGAGTTGGAATCCAACAGCCTTGGCCACACTAAGCTGGGGAAGGCTTCCTCGGAGGGAGAGCACGGTAAAATGGACCTTAAAAAAAAAAAAAAAGAATTGCAGCAAGTCTGGGCTTTTGCTTGGATATGAGTGGTTAGGTGCATCTGTAGCTATGTAGAATGCTTATGTCCTGAGATTCTTTTAATTCCTCATCCATTTAATTACTGCCCTTCTCATCCGAAGCCAGCAAATTCATTACAGTTTATGGCCACAAAGGGACTTGCATTTTTGCAGCAATCAAATGATTGCAATTAACAGTATAGAGTTAAGGGGAAGGGGGAGAGAGGGATCATTGGTCCTGTTATTATTATCCCTGCACTTTCCTTATGCACACACTCCACTGGACACACAATGTATTCTTGGTCTGCCCATTCAGCATGGAACACTCAGCCTGAAGTCCCTTTGAGTCAACTAACCAACACTCTGTTATTGGGGTCTCCCTACCAGTTGAACCTCACTTTGCAAATTACAGTCCAATTCCCGTCTGAGCTTTCTGTTGGGCCTTTCACCCCAGGGGCTAGCTCAATTTCACCTCTTCAAATGGAGATGCGTGCTGGCAAGCCATTGGCAGGACTGCCATCCCTTTTGGTCATGCGCATGTGTTTTTCACTGTAACTTTCTTTTGAAACATTTAAGAGATAAGCTTTTTCCTGGCATGGGGATAAGCGTTGGAAGAAGCGTTGTCTGCAAAATCTTGTCAGGTTGCTGTTAAGACACTGGTTCAGAGCTTTATGATGAAAAAAATTAAACTGGATGGCATAACAAGCCTAGAGCTTCTATGTTACAATAGCAAAGTGTCATTTTGATTACATTGTGTGTATAGTTATGCCACAAATCAGGTGAGCCTTTTTTTTTTTAAGGATTTAGATGTCATGGTCTAATGGGTGTTGTTGTGATAGGGATTCCCTAAAATGAAAAATAAGAACATAAAATGGAGAACACAACAATTCCCTTCTTCAAAGTAGAATCTGTCAGACATTAACCAAATGTGGCTGCATAATCTTAATTAGAGCATGCCATGGTTGAAGTTGAAAGCAAAAGCAAAGCAGTAAGATGGCTGCAGATAAAATAAGTTGAGGCAGTTCAAAAAAAATTAGCTGTCCTCATATCACACACACACATATACACACATAGATGCACACTCACAACTCATAATCCTCAAAAGATCACTCGTAAATATGCTCGGAGGCAAATTATTTCTGAGGCATAAGTAATAAAGCAACAACTGTGAGATTCTGGGTTTGGCCATTTGATGGTGTCAAGTCAGTGATGCAGGATGAGGCTTACTTGATAATAGAAGAAAGGCAGATATGTTTCAACTTAATATTTAATTTGCATCAGCAGTGTGGTAACTGTAGTCCAGAACAAGGGTCAACCTTAAACATTCTTGAAATCAATAGTGAAATGACTCCCCTCCCTTATTGGCAAATGACTCCCCTCCGTTATTGACATTTCTAATTACAAATAGAAAACAGTGAAAGTTGGAAGTCAAATGACACCTCTTCTTTCAGCCCAAGCTTGAATTTCCAATTTCTTCCTAACTTTGCTCAGATTCGGTTATAGTATCTGCCTCAGTCATTTAAGTTGCAAATTATATAAGGGAATAGAGGGAGTTATGCATTTATGGAGATATTTCTCTACAGATGCAGAAGGATGTTTATATGGAACAGGCATTCAGGTCTAGCTGTTGCTTGCTTTGGGTCCAAGTAAATAAAGATCCTTTTTCTTCCTGGGTTTTACCCCGTTCCCTAGTGTAGCAAAATAAGAGAGTGTGCTTTGCAAGGCAGAGACTGTTTTGCTTCTGAGTGCAAAGTAGGATTATTTTTGCAATGGAAGGATATTCTCACACATACCCAGTGAATCTGTTTTGCAACTCAGGGAAGTTGAGAGTCTATTCATGCTTCAGTCCTACTCCAGTTCTCCTGTTGCCCTTTCTTATCCTATTGGAGAGGCAATAATGGTCATATTTTGAATAAGCAATCACACTTTCCAACTCTCTAAAATCCAATTCTTGCTATATCACTGATGGGATTTAGGGCCTGTAACTGATTTTAAAGCTCACAGGCTTTATTCTGATTTTATTCTAGCAATTTCATATTCTATTTCATTTCCAAACAATCCGTGTTCATTGTCTTATCTTTTCTTAGTATGAACTCAAAGCTCCTATAAAGTCTGTTTTTCTTTGTTCAAAATAAACCATGATTGGAGTTCACAGTTTTATTTTATTTATTTTATTTATTTAGTAGACTTGTCCCCACCCATCTCTCCACAATGGGGGACTCTGGGCGGTTTACATCAAATTAAAACCATAAATACATAATTAAAAGTTATAAAAAGAACCACACTTACACAGATAGAAAAAAGATAAAAAATCCAAGAGGCCGATGGAGGCCACACCAGGCCACTAAGGGGCTAGCCAACCCCATTCCCTCCCCGCCCTAGGCCAGACGGCAAAGCCAGGTCTTCAAGTCCCTCCGAAAGGCCGGGAGTGAGGGGGCCTGTCTAACCTCCGGGGGCAAGATGTTCCAAAGGGCGGGGGCTACAGCAAAGAAGGCCCGCCTTCTGGACCCCGCTAATCGGAGTTCTTTTGCCGAGGGGGTCTGGAGCATGCCCTCTCTGTGAGATCGGGTGGGACGGGTTGACATTGTGGGGGCGAGGCGGTCCCTCAGTTTTAAGCATAATGGTTGTGGCATGTTGCTACAATGGAGAAAATGGATACTAGATGGCAGTTGAATAAATTCACACCAGGCATGTGTGCATTCCGTGTGTAGCCTGTGATGTGTGCTTGGTAAGCTTGGATCCATCAAGGACACACGTTGGGACCAAGCAACGTGTGTCCCTGATGTTCATCACATATGTTCACACCTTGGTAGGTGAAAGAAGCATCAGAAGCCTCTCCACATATTGTGGGACATGAATGAATCTGGAAGCAAGGTTGTACAGAGAAAGTGCTCTTGCGTATGACGTTCTAGTCTGAATACTATGGTCTGATATCAAAGATGTTGCAGGTGACTTTGAAATACGATCATATTTCTACATCTTCAAGCAATCTTTAAAAACCTGTCATCCCCCCACCCGCCCTCACCTTGGGTTAGTCCCAAAAGCAGCTCCTTTGAGTTAAAGGTGATGGGGTAGGATGTTATATTGTCCCTTGGATGATGGTGGTTTTTATATAATACTGATTTTTTTTCATTGTGAAGCCATCCAGAGTCATTTGGGAGTTGGGTGGCCTAGAAATTTAATTAACAGTAAATAAATACATTTTCAAATTTTTGTGACTATCCCTTCAGGAAATTAAGAAAGGCTGGAGAGAAATGTATTGTTTTCATGGCGATTCTAGATTCAGGAGTTGCTTTCAAGACTTTTCACCCCAGTGGATGCTATTCCATGTTTGAAGTATTAGCTCCTTTTGAAATTGCTGGCTGTTTGTCCTATTTATCCATTTTTCACTTCAGGGCAATTATCAGAGCTAATTCAGACAGTCATTTTTAAAGGCGTGAATTCCTCAGATGGTAGCTGTACTAACGTAGTTTCACCTAAGGAACCATTTGTCTCCAATCACCTCCAGGTGAAGGTGTTTGAAGTGGTTACATCAAGGAGGACAAAAAATTGAGGCAATGAAAGTCTCCTCTTGAGGATTTCACCACCTCACAAACCACTGGCTATAAATCAGCAAGACTATACCAAGTTTGCCACAACAAATGGGATGACAAAATCTGGCCCAGTGGATTCCCTATTAGTCTGATGGCTCCAAAGAGTCCCGAGAGGCTCTCTCGTTGATTTTGTGACATGTTTGTGCCATTGCAAACACAATTCCTAGGTGAGGCAAATAATATGCTGAGTGACAAGGAAAGCAACTGAAGAAAGCAAAACTGCTATTTATTGTGGCGGGCTAGGGAATACCCCAACATCACGATACAGAAAGGTCTAACTTTCTGTTGACCTCTAGTGGTCATTTGAATTTTTGCAGCCCAGTCTTGGTTGGGCTATTGAAAGTCAAGGGGCCGAAGTACAGTGATACAGCAGAACCAGCTTCTGTCCCCCATTTCTCCAATAAGGTTAGGTAAAATCTGAGAGTCATTACTAGTCAATGTAATTACCGTATTTTTCCGTGTATAAGACGATACTTTTTTCTAAAATCGTTACACTAAAAATTGAAGGTCATCTTATGCAAGGAAGTAAGCCGAGGAGAGAACCGCGCGGTTGCGAAACTGCCCATACTTTGTCTCTGCAAACAGGCTTCCTCCAATCATAAGCCTTATGTACTGATGTCAGTTGATGCTGAACAAACCAATTGGAACACATCCCATTGGAGGTGGAGAGGGTGTAGGCAGTGCGCAGATGCGACAGGGACCGGTAATGTCAGAGCATTCTGAGCCCATAAAGATGTCGGAAAATAAAAAAATAAATAAGCGAATGTCTTACTCTGCAAAATTCAAACTGAATGTAATCAGTTATGCAAAAGAGCCTGGAAACAGAGCTACAGAGAGACAGTTTGGACCTCCTCCCACTGAGTGTATCATGTAAATGTTACCTAATTACTAAATAAAAATGTGTTCTGCACTATCTTTAAAATATTGATTTCTTAATTCTGGGTCGGAAAAGTAGGGGGCGTCTTATACATGGGGGCGTCTTATTAACGGAAAAATACGGTAATACAGAGCTACAAGGGCTGATCATATAGGGTGGATTCTGCTGCTCATTGCTTGAATATGGCCCCTACTATGGGAAGATAGGAATGAAAAAGGCTGTGCAAAGGCCCTCCTGGCCACAGCTTTCACCGACTCCTTGAGAAGAAACTAAGAGTTCTGGAGGACCCCCAAGTTATACATTAGTCTTGAATGGGGAAGTGCAACCCCATCCAAGACTGTCGCCCCCCACTAGGTAGAGCAGACCAGGAAATCAATTCCACAGGAAGGCTAAAACTACTTTTATTGAAATTGGCTATAATGACAGAACCTTGTAAGTCTGATTATGTTGTGCCTCCTCCTCCTCCTCCTCCTCCGAATTCAGTGATTTAGGGAGGCATCTGCCTGAGCCACCTTTGAATGGTATCTCCTTGTTCTGGACTTAAAAATGCTTCAACCCCTTTTGCCTAGGCAATGGTTCCTGCATATCTCTATCAAGGTCATCTTTCTTATTCTCTACCATATCCTCCAGCACCAGATGGTTGCAACTGCCCCAAAACAACGAACAGATCTAATGTGCAATCCCCTGTATGTGTCAGGCACTCTATTAGTTTGGGCAGGTCCATGGTTGCCATGGAGGCCACAAACTCCTGAGCTGCCTGGGACTCAACATCCCCAAGAGGCAGGTTAAAGTCTCTGAGCGCTACCAGCCTTAGGGGCTCCACTGCCAACCCAGCAGCTCAAGCAGAGATAATGCTGTGCAGCAGAGAGGGCAGTACAACAGTAGCAATCCCTACTGAAGGTCCAACTTCAACCAGAGGGTCTCCCATCCAATTATCTGCAGAACAGAACCCCTGAGAGCCCTCAATGACTCACAGATAACAAGAGTCATCTCACCCCTGCCTTCTCTAGAGTCTCAGCTGATGCAAAACCTGAAATCCAGATGGGCATATTTCTGAGGGGAACACCCCCCTCTGGGCCCACCCAGGTTTCGGTGATACACATCAGATACCTGACATTCACAAAGGCAACAACTGGAACCAGGGTGTTGGCTTCTTTATTTATTGTGATTTCTATATTAGAAGGTTACAGTGTGTCTAGGCTTTGTTTAAAAGTAGGGTTAATTAATGTCATTAGAGCTTCCCCTTATATATTCACAGTACACTGATTCCTGGAACCAGGTTTCAGGGCCAAATCTACTCTTAGAAGTAGGGAAGAGCACTGTGTTAGCAGAAACTGTCTCTGGAAGTACCAGTATCACAGCCTCAAATGTTCCCCCAGCCAAGAACAGCATTTTAGACTGTGCAAGAGTTGAAGCTTGTTTATGAGCGAGCTGCCCCTATGATAAAGGAGGAAGGCACCAAAGAAGACATATCTTTCCAGTTGCATTTGGAATGTACTTATGGATGGAGTGATAGAGAACAGTCATTTGCTTATCTCCTTCCATCTTTCTGAAGTCTTGGAGAAGCATTTGGAGTGAACAGGGAGGTGTAAATCCCACAGTCAGAAAGCCTGCTCCACAGGCATCTGTCTCCCTCTGCTCAGATCCAATTGGCCACAATTCTTGTGACTGGATATGTGAAATATGCATGTGTCACATAGCTAGACCCTACATTGCCTCTTCCCGTTAAGTCAGCACCGTTGGGTTAGAAGCAAGTACAAAAGTGAGCAAACAGCAATACACTTCAAGTCTCATATCTCTATCTCTTTATCTGCATCTTTCTAAACTTCTACCATTGAACTTGAAAGCAGTTCAGTCCCTGTTGTACAGCGTGGGCTAAATCCTTAATATCCGTTGTGAAGCACACAGTACACATGTTGTCCGCAGCTGCTGCAACTGAGCCCTAATGTCTGATCTGGCCTCAAAGTCACGTTGGGACAGAAGGGGCTCTCCTGCATTTCAGCTTTCAGTAAGAAGCCTAGGAGAAGGGCTCATAGATCAGCTACTCAATGAGGCTGTCTTGGGAGAAGACAACATTGCGGGAGGGCCAGTTTTCTCCTAAGTGTTTTGCAAAATCACGTCTATTTCTCCTCACCAAATTAAGCTTCTACTTAATTTGTTTATTTCTGTAGTGGCTGTGTAGGGAGGCATTAATACATTCTAGTTGCCTGTTGTCTGGACACCGAATCACCATTTCCCTCTCCTAATGGAAAGAAGGTAATTAGAAGCAGAATCTGCTGAATGGCTTAATTCTCCCATTGTAGACAGATCAAGGGTCCACCTGTAAATAGTTATTTAGGACCATACCAGGTTAAGGAAGATTGGTCTTGGTATTCTTTGCAGTAGACTTCTTCTATTGTTTTTGGCAGGTCTGGGATAAGACTCTGAGGTTGTTTTTTGAACAGTGAATGTCATTGCAGGTTTAGCAGTTTGAGAAGAAGCTGATTATCTTTTAAGGAGGAATATCAGCTGTAAATCAAGTGACATCCAAGCAGAGGAGCAGTTTTAGCATATTACTTCTACTTTTGATACTTGTGAATACTTTTTAAAAACAATATAGCCCATTTCATGGCTTTTAAGTTTAATGGTCAGTTTGTATTCTCCTCAGTCATATAAAATAATACATGAGAGAGTCGCCCACACAACGTTTGTTGAATGAATACTTATGGAAATTTAAATAAAAAAGATAGAGGAGATGGGGGAGTTGCTGCTTTAGAAGTGGCCACAACAATGTGGGGCAATCACGGAAGGGCAAAGTAGATGATGCAGTTTGCATGTGCGAGCTGCTGTGCACAGGCTGTAGTGCTAGACAAATGCAGTGAGACTTATGTCTATGCAAAGGTCCTTAGAATTAAGCTGATAGTGGCTTGCAAATAAATGCGTGAGCTGCCACCATGAAAAAAGATTGTGAGTTAAATGAGGTGAGATGAAAACTCTTACTTGCAATGCTTAAATTTAGGATGGCTATTTCACACCACCTAGTCACTGAGTAATAATAAGCAAGTACAGGCAACATTGTGTTCATCAGAAAATATGCTTCATGTGAGGGGATCTGATTTTTTGGGGACAAAATAAGTATCAGAATTTACTAATCTCTTCTGATTCTATAATGCCACAAAAATGGAATAGATCTTTATACCACTGCCCAATTCATCACATTATCTATCTGGTACAATCATGATGGTGATCAGTATTGACCACACACAGTTCTATACAAATACAGATTGTATTACTTCCCTGCCTTTCTAAAAATAAAATCAGATAGATAACATACTACATACTACAAGTAGGATTTCTCCAAGTTATGTACCTAGCGTTCCATTCTGCTTCTTTATTGTTTTTCTCCCTCAATCTCTTCTTAGGCCTCACTTCAATGCTTGCTCATAAGCTTGTGAATCTCTTCTAGCTTTGTGCTCTTTCTTCCTGAAATGGGAGATTCATATCCTCTGGAAAGTTGAATCAGCATCCAGTTTAAAAAGTAAAATGCTTCTGGCTAATGCCAATTTCTGCCAAGCTCCCATAGATTCTTGACAGTCAAATGCCCTAAGAAGCTGTGGTAATGGCTTCGTGGATATCACTGAACAGCAGTAGAGAATTAATTCTTATATGGCAGGAAGAGAGCAGGCAAGGAATCCCCTGAGCTCCAAAGAGTTAGGGGGAGTGTACATGTATGAACACATGTATGTACACAATAGGACTGCAGTTGCAACAACTCTGGAATATTGTGCTAATACTTATGAACTAAGCTCCTATGCTGATGGCTTGGTGGTTCTATATGCTAAAAATAAAAATAGAATTGTAGCAAACTTAGCCAGAATTTAATTTTAAAATAGATGATCATCAAATAAGGAGAGGACAGTCTAGCTGATAATTGCCAGTGGCAAAACCTTTGCTTTTGCCTAACAGAACTTGGGAGAATTCCAGATCAAGCTGGTTATTTCAGCAGGGAACCTCAATTCAGCTGAGCACTTTAATAGCAAAATAGACTTGCTAAATGCCTAACAAGCTCTGATCCTAAACTGAAAGACAACAAGAATTGGGAACCCTAGCTTGTAGCTTTGTACTCCAGCTTTGCCTTGTTACTTCCCCATGTGCACTCTCAGTCTCTTCTATTGAGATGATTGCTAAAACAGTGCTAATATGAGGCCTGAATCTATATCTATAAGAGCAGATTTGGGTTCAAGGTATTTTTCCTTTGTACAGATTACAGTTGGCCCAAATATTGAGCTGTGGTTCTCTAGAGAGGATTTCTGTTAACTCACTTCTGTAACCCCATTTTTCTGGATTCACTGAGCTATCGAAGGTTTGCGTGATATAACACAGTAACTGGATTCACATAAGAACATGATTAAAATTAATGACATTCAATTACTGTGCTCATATAGCATACTATGTCCAAACCAAAAAAACATATTACAGTGATGGCCTGGTCCATACAATATAATAAGATAATGGCTGGGTTTCCCACAATGCATTGAACTACAAACAATCCAGCCCCATTTTACCCAACACTAATATGTTCTATGAACTTAGTCACTATGACAGAAGACAACCCCCAGGTGATTTTGATTAAGAAGATCCAACTTCATTTTTTTGCAGGAAAAAGGCATTTTTTCATCATCAGTGACTGAGGCCATTTAGGCAAAGAGCCCACAGTTACTTCTTTGCTACCAATAGAATCATGCACCTCCTTAAAAATCCCAATCTGTGGCAACCTAAGGCATTCCTGGAAGTGATTTAGAGGAGCCCTATTCTTTTAAGAGCCTTCCTGATCCGAATGGAAATATATAGTATAAAACAACTTAGCAGACTTTGGCTGATCTTGAAAAAGCTAAGCTGGATCTGATCTGATTAGTACTTGCATGGAAGACCACCAGGAAGCCCCATGCCTTTAGTAAAAAAAAAGTAAAGTAAAAAGTACTTTAAGTAAAAAAAAAAATCTTAGAAGATCATAGCAATCCATTTCTATAAGCCTATCCAAAAATTACCAGGAATTGAGCTTGACTCAAAAGAGACAACTGTTTTAAACATCAGGCTCATTTCAATATTTAAGGTTCATTTGGTTCTCACTTCTCCTGCAACACTGATTGTGCTTCCTCTGAAATCTCCAAGGAAGGGTGTCAACATCTGCTTATGATTAATTTATTTCTGGCATGGGATACATCTTATCTACTTAAATTTCCTTCTTCCAGGTTCTACCTACTACCAGAATACCAGAATTTTCTCTACAACAACATAATCAAGGGTGGATTAAAGAGGTATTGCAGATACTGAAATAATATTCACAAAAATAGTTCAGCCATTTAAATATGTTATTGTCATCCCAGGCAGAGTGCTGAAAGTGTTCAAACTAAAGTCCATGGTTCAGATGATAAAACAGAACCCAGCTATAGATACTTCAGCAGAATAGTTCCTTCTAGTCCAGTGTTTCTCAATCTTGGGACCTTTAAGAGGTGTGGACTTAAACTCCCAGAATTCCCCAGCCAGCATGTCTAGTCGTTAAAAGGATCTTTTCTCATAGTGTTGCTTTACTGTTGCTTTAAGCAGTCTTTCCAAGCAGGAGCCCTGCTGGCCTGTTATAGGAAAACTAATAATCTTATTGCATCTTAATATATTTATGTATAGAATCCACTATATCAAACGCTTAAAATGTTGTCTTCAGTTGGCAAGCTTGAATGTGTGTGTGTGTGCGCATCAGTATGTATGCCTGTAAGTAAGTGAGTAACTAGAAACAGGCAACAAGAGCCCCACTGAGCTTACACAGCCTGTTTCAGGGCAGAATACATGTCAGGGGAAGTCTGGCAAAACCTGAAAAGGACAATGCCAAAGTCAGATGGGGAAATGAACTCATTGCACATGTACATACATGCATTCACACACACACACACACACAGTGTTATGTGATGCACTGAACCACAAATTGCAATCACATTTTAGCTTAGCATGACATACTTAGACAGGCTGGTTGGTTCACTAAGTGTGTTGAATTACCCCAATAATCAAATTTATTTCATAAACTGTAGTTATGTTAACCATGATGAAATGTGTTATGCAAACACTCCGACATAGACACATTAAGGCTATCCCACCATCTCTCCCCTAGTGGTTGGGATTGCTGGGGGAAGCAAGGGGAAGCTTTCTCCTCCCATTGGTCTTGCCTGCCTGTGATGGAATGGAATTATGAAGGCCAGGCTCAGGGAGACAAACATTTTCTTAGCTCGTCAGAGGAGCGTAGGAGATACAAGAGGATGAGACTGGCACCTTCCTGAGAAATTCACACTGTTGTGGCTGGCTAGCTTGGGAGCTGGGGTTTCAGTCTGGGAAGATTCTTGCTAGAGGTTATAGCTAATAAACAAAGCTGAACTGGATTTGCATTGTCTCTTGGAGTTCCTTGGGCTAGGCCTGACACTGCCTTGCCTCATGATCCCTGGTAAGTGAAGTTGAGCTGTCCTTTCCCTTAGCAATCCTGCTCAAACCACCAAGCTCAGATATAAATTTGATAAATAAAATAAATTTTTCAGGCCATGCACTCTCCACCAGGACTGTAAACAGTGGGGACAAATGGCACTAAAAGGGCCAAACTACAGCCAGTGACAATGTCTTTAAAGCATAAATGTACAAAAATAAGCAGAGTGACCATTCGCAACAGTATGAATTGGCCATTACATACTGAGTTTTGCTATATCAATAAACACTTGTAATGGGATGGGAGACCTTAGTCTGTTTTCATTCCTATATTTTCAGTTTTGCTATCTCAGCATTCAAAAAATAAAAGCCCAGGGTCACTAATATAGCTAGACTTTAGGAAAGATATTGTGGTTACTTCTTAAACCACTCACCCTCCGTTTCATCTCTATTTTTCCATTTCCTTAATGAGTAACAACAATTACCAAATATCCTAAAGACCTTTACCATCCTACCTTTCTCAGTTACTTACCTATAGCAGGCAGTTGTTTATATATGGATTACTTTTATATTCTGCTCTTTCCCTCAAGGATCTCAAGACAAAATTTGTGATCATCTTCTGCTGCACTGTTTGAAGTAGATTGATATGATAGAGAGTGACTGGTCCAATTCGCCCATCAGCATCAGTTCAGGTCTGAGAAGGGAACTGATGCTCAGGTCCATTTGAAATACTGCCTCTCTTATACAAAGTGGAAAGGGGGGAACATGCTAGAACATAGGAGAGCTCAACATGGGTTACCATCCAGCTCTTTCCTAGAGTATATATATATTCACTTCTGCCTTGAGAGAACTCAACTGCTTTTCCCAGCTCAAGACTGATTTTCCTGGCTACTTTGGGCTTTCTGGACCATATCTATTCCATTCATCTTTCAGAAGCCATTATTATAGCATTTGATGCCCCAATGCTGCTTTCTACATATTATCTCTTCCCCCTTTCCCTAATAAAATGTCTCAAGAAAAGTAGTTACTTTCCTGCATTTGAGGGAATTGAAACACCAGCCCTCAAGGGCAGCTAACATGAGAGCAAATGAAATGGTGGATTACCTTGTTCATACATTATGATTCGTTCCAAGTAAGCAGAGAAGCCGCTGCCAAATTACAGATCATGTTGTACTTTAAAAAAGACAAGAAAAGGGATCCTGTCTAGAACCAAGGGCACTTTTGATCAGAAGATCCTCAGTTGGGAGAATGAAGCCTGCTGATCGGCTTGTGGTAACTAGGGAAAGAAGCTATATATTCTCCAGTCCTATTTAATGCTGTAACCACTGGAACATTTCAAGTCTACCTGTGACAAGGATTAGGTGTTTTTTTTTTCCTTTAGTGAAGAGAAAGGCTGCTTAAATTGGTGGATTTTACAATAGATCCATTTTCAGATCTCATCTGTAGGAATGTTTCCATAGCTTCCAAGCAATGTAGAAGGCCCTGCTTGATACATGAGTATAATTTACTGGGGCATTGCTGCCTGGGGGATTCTTCTACATCTAGGGGAGTTGTTAATTCTGTACACGTAATCTTGGCAAGCCACAGGGCATCCATATTTGTTCCCCAAATCCCCATCACACATTATACCTGTTTTCTCTTGCATCCCCTGTTTTGTGCTAATGTGCAAAATGGGAATATAAAAAGTTCCTGTGCTAATATAGTCTTATGATCTCAACACGCTCTTTCTGTGCCATTGGGCCAACCAGAAGTATTCTCCATACGGACCCAGCCTGGGTGTTGAGAAAGAGACTCAAGCCGACTGCTGTTCTCCTCTGTGGGCATGTTCGTTAGCAAGGGAGGAGCAACAGTGGAGAAAGGAGAAGACACCTTAAAGCTGATGTACTAATTAATGACACTCTTGCTCTCAGGTTTTTGATTAATTGGGTTTATTTCCCAGGATGCATCAGTTGTTACTTGAACATTCACCTCTCCTTGTCCTTATACAATCATGCTAATCGGTAAAGTGTCTGCACTACCGTCACGTCATTGTCTGGCAAGTCCTAGATGACAGGCACAGTGTGCACACACACACACGCACACACACAGAATCTATCTTTCTTTTTCTCTCATGGAGACCATCCTTTCCTTTGCTTTCTGTGGTCTACTTGATTATGACTCTTCCATTTCCCAGGACAAAAGCATTGCTATGCAGTGACCTTCTTGGATTCACCAAGTGGATATCAGAGTGCCTATAGTAGACACTTCCCTTGCTGCCTGTTAGGTTAACTGTTCCATATCATTTTTTTTTTTTATTTAAAAAAATGAATGGAGAACAAGCATGCTGCAAAGCCACGTGCTAGCTTCTGATGTTTTGGTCTCCACTGACACTCTTAGAAAATAAATGTGGAAAGTAACCATGTCCTGGCTTTGTCTGAAAGGATGTTCCTACCTGCCCATAAAAAAGAAGAAAGTAAAATCTTGGAGGAGGAGGGAGCATCACGAAGCACTCATACCAGTTTCCTTTCTGTTCCATCAGTGTTTTATGGCAGGCCGCACTTGCTAGGGCAGCCCTTTAGAGCAGTGTTTCTCAACCTTGGCAATTTGAAGATATATAGACTTCAATTCCCAGAATTCCCCAGCCAGCATAGGAATTCTGGGAGTTGAAGTTCATACGTCTTCAAACTGCCAAGGTTGAGAAACGCTGCTTTAGAGAATAGGCATGCCTCATCTTGGCAATCTTTTTGCAAAAATGTCCATGACATGCTCTCCTAATTCTGAATATTCCATCCAGTTCCAAAATATTGGGGATCCTTGCTGTTTTTTGACGAGTAATGGAGACGTTATTTGAATAAAGGTCTTTCCCCTCAAAGGAAGCATCCAACAATGTTTAATTTAAATCCAGTAGGACAAAGAACCATTAATCCTCAGCCCCCGGGTTCCCAGTTCCCTTAATTTTCTGTTTTGCAGTGCAGATATTTAGCCACGGTTCCTGCCTCTGCCTGATTGCCACTTCATGAATGAATTACATCCCTTGTGTTTATAAGGGGATCAAATCACCGTACCACACTGGGAGCCACCTCCTACCAGGCCAATGTGCCCAGCCAGGTTAATATGATTTATATTTCAAGGCAGTGGCTTCTCTGCATATTGGGCAAATAAAATATTGTTCATCCCCGATGTCCTGATCCTTTTGTCTGGACTTTCCAGGTTGCTGCTTGCAAACCACAGACTTTGTTACTAGGCAATGGCCCTTCCATCAATCCTCCTGTCTTCCCTTTGCTTCAGTCTTACACAAAACTGTTGGCTATTCTGTAGTATTTTGCATGGAGCAAAATATGCCTTTCAAAGGGGCACTCTGCCTGTCTAGGTCTGCTGTCAGTTTCAAGCATCTGGATGGGTTTTTCATCATGTCCTGTTTAATTAGTTAACCATGGCAAGAGGACATTCAGAATGGTTTCAGTGGGGAGCGGCAAATGCAAATTCACCTACACTGACATACCCTCCTATCCATCCAGGCATCATCGTCACTATAGCAACAGACAGACCTCCCCAGCAGGCTGAGAAACTCACAGCAAGCGCCCCATCTCTACTACAACCACCGCCAGCAGGAATGGCTTGCCACGCCCAAAAGTCATGTTGTCCCAGGTCTTGAATTCCTAAAAGCCCACCTTTTCTGAGTAGTCAAACTTGCAACCCTTTGGAGGAAGGATTAGGGTTTCTTTCATGATAGGGACTCTGGGATGAATGTCCTGCTGCTTAAAAGTGAGCTACATCGATTCTCCTTTCTTTTGATCATGCTGACATCACTCAGCTAATGCTTCTAGGTGAGAAATGGAGTGGAGGAAGGAAGCTTTCCAATAAGTAAGAGAATAAATGAGCCAATATTTTCTCACTAACTCCTAGGAAGGAAGATGCAAATACCAAGATAAGCATGGGTTATAATATTATAAGCAAGGCATGGGAATAGTACAATTATGCAGTTATTATTCATTGTTTCCAGGTAGGCAGATTTATTCTCCTACTATGTAATTGTAGATAATTTTTTCAAAAGAACTGTAAGAGGGCAAATTAGTGATGTCTTGCAACTGAGGGGGGATTTAAAATAGTACCGAGGTAAGCAAAATAGGACCAGATCTTCTGTGTCTGATCTTTTACATGGAAAGTGAACTAATGCAGGCAACCTATTTCCCACAAACTCTATCTATAAGAGCACATTTTTGCACACAGAAAGTACCATGTTCAATTCCTGGCACCACCAGCTAAAGGAATTTTGAGTAGAAGGACTCTATGATGTCTTCTGGATAAAGCTCTGGAGAGCTACCAAAGAACTGTAAATACTGCTGAACCTAGCTGGACCAGTGCAGTTTCATACGTTCTACTTGTTCGCATTCATGTACCGTCACCTCAGATTCACGCTTGACACGATCGTCTCCCACTCACGTTAGAACATGTTGTTAGTTCAAATGAAGGAGTTTGGATTCTGCCTTAGAGCTACTCATCATAAATGTATGAGTAGCATCATGTCTTGTTCGCCTCAGAAAGAAAGAATGTGGAGCCGCTGGACTGGCCATTCTGCAGGATTCTGAGATTTCAGATTGGGTGATTTCCCTCCCAAATCCAAAGCTAGCAAAGCAGCCGTATCCTCCAGGATCACCCAACCCAACAGCATTGGAAGAGAACTGGAGAGAATTTCCAGGCACGGTTGGATATTCTCAGCCTCTCACTGAACTTTGTTATCTGAAATGAGCTGCTAATTACCAAAGATTTAATAGCAACTCTTGGCGCATCAGTTGGGTTTTCCATCTGATAGTATTTCATTCACAGCTGGAGACTAGCTTTGCCCCCAAAACATGTCACCACTGGGAGCTACAGCAGGGTCATGTTCCCTCGTAAAGGTACAATCAGAAATACAGCCATGATTCATAGCCCCGAATCTCTACCAACAGGACACAGCTTATTTGGTTTCCTAGAATTATAACTCCCAAATGGCGTGCTGATTGGGCAGCCACACTGTGCCACCAGAAAAAAGACACTGTGAGCCTGAGAGGAAGCTGCTCATTTTATCTCTGTATGATGTACTGGACTGAATTTACTTTTTCCTATCAGTTTCCACTCTAGGGGAGAACATGTTAATTCTGTTATTTCTTTGTATTGATTGGATTATTCAGTCATTCCTGAGATATTAATGCAGCCAGAAGACCTGGGCTTAGAAGAACCCTGTCCTGTTACTGTAATTTGTACAGAGACATCCAAGATTGAGTTCTCAGAAGGCAGGTAACTCAATTCTTTTGGGGTATAAGAGTAAAGTATGCTTCGGACTTAATCCAGAGAATAATGCACTCCAGTTGTCAGCATTTTGAAGGGGATAGCATCTTTGGACTGAACCCCTTCTTAATTCTCTGTGTCCACAAGTTGGTATCTGAAATAGTTCAGATCTTTCAAGCAGTGATTCTTCTTGAAATACCACCAAATTTCTCACCTAAATGCTTTATCACCTACTGTACAAATCCAAGTCCTTACATCCCCCTTCTACCTTCACTACATAATAATATATGCAGACATATTTGCTCTTGTGCAACCACCCACAAACCTCTTTCATAATAGTGCAAAGGAGCTGGTGGAGATGAGTGGGGTGGATGAACAGCACTTTATTCACAATATATGTTGTTGTTCTTTTAACTTTGTGAAGCCTCCCAAAATCATTTGGAGTTGGGCAGCCTAGACATTTAATAAATTAAATGATTTTACATTTCCGGATCAGACCATAGAACAATAAGGTCACAGCCATGGTCCAGGGCCCAAAGTACTCTGAGCAGGGTTGGGCCTGCTAAGTGAATCCTCTCAACACAAAACCTGAAGTAATTTTTCTTTGTGTGACCCTTTTCCCCGCATTGTTGCTACCACTATAAATTGTGACGTAAGTGGAACTTCTGTCTGCAGCTGCCATTTCTCCAGTAATGTTGCAGTGATCCCCTCCACCAGTCAATACAGACTGCCCTTTCTAGCACAGTATGCTCCAGCATTGGACTACATCTTCCACCATCCCCAGCCATCATGCAATTGGGTATATGACCTCTGTCCCTCCCAAAATTGCTACTGTACCAAAGTGTAATCTTTAATGTGATTGAAGAGGAGAATTGGAAATGATCATATAAGCTGTACTTAATGAAATGTAGCTTCTCTCCTGGCCCCACCAACCAGAGCAATCCAGGCCTTGAGAGGAGCTCAGCTCAAGCTTTTGGGGCTGGATGTACACACCTGGCACCCGGATCAGGCCCATTAGTCAGCAGTTTTCCAACTTGCTATTATGGGACTCACATCCTGAAGGAAGCTGAGCAATCAGTCTCTTCTTTATTGAAAACAGTTCCATATACTACACAGGCTGCCCCCATTGAGCAAAGGCAGAGCCGAGATTTATCTTTCAATAGAAAAATTAACTTCACCTCTCCTCCTCCCCCCCACCTCTTATTCCCCCTCCTCTTTTTTCTTCTCTGCCCCTCCACCTCCCAGTGATGGGGAGCTCCATCCCATGAGCTGATAAGGCCCCAAATAAAATGACTCAATTGGTTTCCTCTTAATCTTCTTGCACATGTGTTATCTCCCCTCCAAGCTGTAGCTGTGGACCAAGTAGGAATACATAGAAAAAGGTGTTTTTCCCCTCCTCTAAGAATCCATCCACGAAATAGATTTTGTTATTCCACCCCCACCCACTTTCTCATTCTCTTGAGATCGCACTGGGAACAAACAGCTAGATGAGGGCTGTGGGTTGGGAGGGGTTGCTCAGAAGAGAAGCAGGGAAATTAATAGTTGGGAGGCCTTTTGCTTCAAGTTTAATTTGCCCAGCTTTTAATAGACTCACGTCTCTGCTTTATTGCTTTTAGAGCGGGCGGCCAGCAAGAAAGCCTTTGAAATGCCAATGTCATCACAATTTCTGGAACAATCACATATCCAGATGCTGCTTTGGGGCAGTGCTGAGCAATGGGGGAGAGGATCTCTGTTTACATTTAGCCCCTACACTCAGCAGTTCCAGCCACATTTTCTTCATAGCTGATGTTATGCTTGGCCTGGCCTTTGCTCCGTGTTTGGCTTGTCGCTAATGGGAAGTGATTGGTTCTAGCATTTCTCTGTTCCCTGAACAAAGGCTGCACCATTCACTCAAAAAGCAGAATACTTTAAGTAAATCAAAGGAAATGCTGTTCAGGCATCTGCAACCTCCTGTGATAGGAACTGACTCAAACTGAGAATGTTGAAAAGACACCGAGATGCATAATGGAATGTGTTTCTGCTTTCAAGAAGGAAAGAGGGAATCTCAAGAGAGCTCCCCAAACCTCAACACTCTTTCTCAGCATTATTTGTGATTGTCCTCAGTGGCCTCATCCTGGAAATGCTAAAAGCTCCAGATGAGCCAACAAGTACCCAGTCCACCTGCTTGTTTGTAGGAGAATGCAAAAATGAGCGCCAGCCAGAGCCCCCACCCAATCTTTGCCCTCAGTTCATGCTATGCTTTTTCCCACTGCAATTCCAAAACAATCTAATGGGTTGCTCTGGTTCTGCCTGATTTAAAAAGGCGACTGGAAGCAGGGCATGATGGTACAGTGGCTTAGCAGCTGCAGAAAGAAACCAAGAGGCCATGGGAATTCTCATTAGTGGGAAACTGTCTACCCCAAGCTTCAGCTTCCGTCCTGCATTCACAGCTGTTCCTTTTGTGCAAAAGCAGAAAACTATCTCTGCGGTCCAACAGAGACAATATTGGATACCTGATCAGGGAGAACCACTAATGCTATGCATACAAGTGCCCTGAGAATGATGAGAAGTCTAGCAGGCAATTTAAAAGACCTGCATGTGCTTTAACACAGGAGAAAGGAGAAAAAAGGAGAACCGGTTGGCAGTCTTTGAATGGTTAAAGCACGTCATAGAGACTGGAAACAGTTTCACTATTTCCAGTAAGAAGAGAGTGAGGACACTTCCACATGCACGGTTTCAAAAGCAGCCTCACATCTGCATGATCTCACACCACTACTTGGTTGCTTATCAGATTCATTTGTAGCCCGGCTGCTGAGCGTCCAAAATCACTCAGAGAATCACCTCGCTCTCTGAAGAGCTAAGGCTCTGAAGGGCGTAGGGGCAGCCATTCTCCCACTGATTGGAGTTCTTGCTTCGAGCTACTCAGCTCTGGGGCTCATGCTGACAAACATTAGTATCTTCTTCCCACTGCAACTGCTTCATTTTCATTGGGGTGGGAGCTATTTGGGTTTTCCCTTGACAAATAGACATGGCTTGAACAAAACAATGTGGAGGTGTGTAATTACCTCATCCCCTTTTGTATAGTATGTAGTTGAGGGGATTTTATCTCCTGGACTGGCAATAATTCAGGATGAGGACACTGATTTGAGTGTCATTTTTTTGTGTCTGCTGTAGTTCAGTTGGATGGAACACTGGTCTTCTCAGCATTTGGAGGACAGCAGACATAAAGATGATCATGGGCCAGCTTCTAAATGGTATAGAGAGGTTGAGGAGAGGGATTCTGATGGTGTGAAATTGCCCTGGAAAAGTCCATGTAAGAATTTCATTGCCCACTGAGCAGGAATCTGCCTAAAAGACTTTTATTTAAGAAGTTATTGGGAAGTGGTCTGATTCCCCTACATATACAGTGCATACATTGTTGGGTCTGCCCTTCCTTATCTTAGGTGACAGATTGTATACATCATTATATCTGATAATATGTTCATCACCATGGAGACATCTGTTGAGCTTTCCATTTTAGGAACCAAAGTGTTTTGTGCCCTCCTGGAGAAGATACCGTTGATATGTTAGGAAAGCAATACCCAAGTAAATCTAGCATACAGTATTGTATATGGGTTCTCTACTAGAACTGTCATTTCCTAGTGAGAAAGGAATGCAATTCTATTAAAGTTGACTTCTAATTCCCGGTGTAGGATGGGGTTACATACCAGTTGGCATTGTTGGTCAAACAGCTTTCTCTTTTCCTTTCCTTCTCAATTCACTGGCTAGTTTCAAATGTCATGCTGAGCCATAATGTGATTTCTTTGGTTTCAGTTTAGCATGAGGTATAATCCCAACCCTTTGTAAACCATGTTTCTTGACATAGCATTATTCATTCATTCATTCATTCATTCATTCATTCATTCATTCATTCATTCATTCGTTCAATTTGTATAGCTACCCTTCTCAACAAATGACTCTGGGTGGCGATTATTTGTGGGGTTGGTCACTTTGGCTTGTTCAACAAACCATGTCTTATGCAATTTCAACTATTGAGTTGTCTTTCATATTGCAGTGGGATATTGCAAGCTTCTTTTTACTTGCATCAGTTGCTATGTCTTTTCTCCATGTTCTTCATCATGTCATATTCTTCATGTTCTGTTACAAAGTCAGGTCCAGTGGAGCCATTTCAACCCACCACCATGAGCTCCATCTCTGCTTTTCACAAACCTTCTGATATTGATGGAGGCAGTGTGTTAAGATTGCATTCCACTCTGATTCTAGTCATTGGAGTAATATACAGGGCAGCATATAAAAAGACCTAAGAAGGGGGGAACCAGATTTTCCCAAGGAATCCATATTGTAGGCCACCCCATTCCCCCATCTTGGTGAGTTGGGAAAAAGGAGGCAGAGATGGAAAGGGCGGTGTGCAGGGTGCTGCAACAAATTCCCAGCAAGAGTTGGGCCCTGAAACACAGTAACAATAGTCACTGGTTGATGGTTTATGTGTCTGATCCACTCCACTTTCAATCCAAAGATTAGGCTATTTGGGCTGTTACTGTGTGAACACAAAAACACAATCTGTTTTGTTTGCATGATTTCTGGATTGGATTGACAAATCCATTGGTTTCATCAGTCTGTAATAGCTAGCTAGTATTCATGTAAAATTAAAAGTAGCATGTTAAGGTTAAAAGCTGCACGGTTATGGTTAAAACTGTAGCTAAGGGTTAAAATCTTAGAATCACTCAGACAAAACAACAGTTACTGGATCACAGTGAATTTAGTAAGAAACAGAGTAACAGGCAGAAAATTGGCCATACAAAAGAAAACAAAATAACAACAATAAAAAAAACACCGGTGCATGTTAGCTGAATGCTAAAAGTTGACCTATACCTCAGGGGGAAAAAAAGATGCTGAACTAAGGCACAACATTTAGCTGGCATTTAGAAGGATTATATGTTTAAGGGATATAAACTCCCAGTCAGAAATAGAGATTGCTGGACATGGTCTCCGAAGGAAAGCATGGATAGTCGTTGGTAAAAGAAAAAAGAAAAAAAGCACACACATCTTCAAAATACTCCTTTTAAAACAGTCTCTGTAGCTACCCTGAGAACTTTTAAAAATGTATGGGTTATTTATTTGTTTGTTTGTTTGTCATTCATTCATTCATTCATTCATTCATTCATTCATTCATTCATTCATTCTTCTGTCAGTCAGTCATATTTATAACCTGCAGCCTCCAGTCAGACTGGTCTTTTAGAAAGGAAGAGAGAAATATTTGTGACCTCATCGTCCCAATCCTCATCATTTTCAGATGGGTTTCCTGGGGGTCAAATTGAGCACATAAATTCACAGTTCTATAGGATGCAATCTATTGTCTATGGTATGAATCTCATCCTGGGAACAAATAATCATTTGTCTAGAGCAGGCTGCATTCATCAGGCAAATAGACAGTTCACGAAGCCATTCGTTTTGGGAGGGGACACTTTGCCATTGCTTAACAAAAACACTGAAAGGGAGAAACTCATAAAGGAAGACCATCCCATCCATGAAGTTGCCAATCAGTGGCCCTGGGATTTGAGTGTGCCTGTTCTGGTGGAAGCAGGACTTTGTGGTTGGGGCTTTTTAAACTGAACTTTGGCAGCTCAAAGACTGGTAAAAGCTCACTCAGCCTAAGTATCCAGAACATATACACACATACACAAACACACACACTGGACTATAATATACATACTAGACTATATAGGTCCTTCATCTAATACCTCCTAAATCCAAACAGGTTTTCTTGCTCCTGGGTAGCATTGCTTTATTACTGGGCAGGGTTTCTCTTGTTCACCATATAAGTAAGCTTTTTCTAGTTTCTATACTCTTCTGCTCCCTATAGAAAGTTGGGGTTCTCCTATAGAATGGCTAAGACATCAATCTGTTTTGAAGATACTGGTGGCCCACTTGCTTGTATAAAGTTCATGTTGCTTCAGTATCAACTTTATCATCATCTGTTATTATTTCCCCCTTTCATTTGAAATCCTTTTGGATGGACTTTGTTAATATCCTTCTTTGAAAATCCAAGCATATTCTTAGCTACTTGACAGCAAGAAGGGGACACAAAACTCAGTAACAAGTTTAGTGACATGCTTTCAGTCTGTGAAAGACCTTTGCCTGAAACTCTGGACAATGTGAGTTAAATGGAGCTAATGACCCAACTCAGTATAAGGCACCAATGGTTAGTGGTCTGGTTTGCACGTCATACACTGCTGAGCCATACCATGAATTATTTAATCAGATTTTTTAATAAACTATCATTTCTTGGAATCACACAAAATGTTAAGTTACAAACCATAATTCACAAGCCACACATTAAACCAGTATCAAACAAACCATATTGTGGCTTAAGGTGATGTGTAAACTCAGCCCCTGTTTATTGGCATCCCCAAATAATGCAAAGATGTCCTTTTGCTAAAGCCTTTTAGATTCTTCTTCAGCAAGACTTGTTCTTCAGTATTTTAGTTATTCTAACCTGCTTTTCATTCATTTATAGAGGAAAGAAGTTAGACCAGCTGTTCTGTGTTTCCCAAATGTCCTGTTTGCATGTTTCAGTAACAGGAGCGATGAGATATGAAACAGATATTAATGATAAAGTCAATAATTCATCTTCAGAGACTATACATTGGTATTTTTAAGTGATTTGTTTTTAAAATGTCAGTCTCTTCTATAATAATCCATTGATACAGTTCTTTACAAACACTGCTTTAAAAATCTGGTTCAAATGTGGATATTAATATTGTCATCATAACAAATTGATACTGAAAGATCTGCAATGGTTGCCAGTTGTTTTCAGACTCACTTGATGGTGTTAGACTTAACCTTTAAAGCTTTAAACAGATTATCTCAGGGATTGCTCTTCTCATTGTAAACCTAGTGGGTTATTAAAATCTACAGAAAAGGTCCTGTTACAGGCATCACTCTTGTTCATAGAGGCCTGCCTGCTGGGCATTTAGGAAAAGATCTTCTCCTATATTAGGAGTTGCAAATTATAAAATTCTCTTCCTTAAGAACTCAGATGGGTTCTCACTCTCAGTATTTGGGGAGAGATTTTAGACAGGCCTCTTCAATCTGGCCTTTCCCAATAGCTAATAACAGGTGTCTTTATTGTTGTCGTTGTCGTCGTCGTTGTTGTATAGCACATCAACTTGTTGACCTTTGCCAAAAATGTCTGTATGCTTATGTGTATACACACACATAACATATTAGTAGTAAATAATGAGTAATAAATATCTCACAGCTCCCATTGTGAGAATCTTCTCTAAGTTCTCTCATGTTTGCCCCAATTACATTAGAAGGTGTCTCCGTCTCACAGTTTGGTTCTCAGGTAGCAACTCCAATTCTTTCAGACTCCAGCTCTTCTCTCTTGGAGAAAGGGAGAGCCCGGTGTGACACTGTTACCATGACAGCAAGAAATCAGGATGCCCAAAAGAGGTGGTTTTATAACAGGAGGCTGAGAGAGGAACACGGCTTAAGTAATAGCAAGTTTAGGTAAGGGAGGAGAATGGTATTAGTATCTTTGACATCAGTCTTGTGAGGGACAGGGCTAGGGAGTTGCCTCTGGTACTACATGAGCAGACCTCTGTTCACACACCTTTCCCTCCTTTCCTACATAGCTTCTGCCCGTTTCCCAGGTCCACTGTGATGTAGATTTGAGGAAGACCTGGGTAGAACTAAAATAAATTGGAAATAATGCCTGCCCTGTTGGCAGAAGGAAGGATCTTCCTAAGTACATTGCACAGCAATGTCTGAAGCTAACAGGAGTCAAGGGAGGTTGTGGAGGAGCAGATGTGTTTCTGATGGGATGATTCTGAGATGGAACAGCAGATGCCGTGGCTGAGATGATGCTGGTTAAGAAGAGGAAGTGCACGACACTGATTAACTGGCGATTCCAGAGAGGAGGCTGTGTGGCATGTCTTCCACAGAGCTCCTGGTTTTTGACAGTGCTCAGATGGTCAAGTGCCAGGATAGTTTTGACTGTGAATGTATCTACATGTGAGGAATAGGCCAGGCTTTGCTGGCTCGGAGCTTCCTTTCGGCTAAGAAAACACCTTGTAAATAAAGAGCTGCAGCTGAGCCGTCTTAGCATTGCCAATGCCATCATAGTGATGGATGGCTTTTAATCACAGCAGCCCCAGCTTCTGCTGCTGCTGCTCAAATACCAAATGTTGGCTCCCCTATTTTAGAGCTGGAAACAAGACCTATCAAAAATCCGGGCAACCCCTAGTTCAGTTGTTCAGTCACTTCTGATTTTTCATGATCTGATGCATGGCATTTTCCCAGGAGTGTCTGAGAGGTAACTGCTTCTTTGCATTCTTGTATGGAAATGCTTGTGCCACTGGTAATAGTATCTAGCCACCTTGTCTTCTGTCACCCTCTTTTTCGATTGCCTTTGATTTTTCCAAGCATCAGGGTCTTCTCCAGTAACTCTTGCTATCTCGTTATGTGTCCAACATATCTTCATAAACCTTAGCTTCATTATTAGTGCTTCCATTGAGCAGTCTGTTTTTTTTTTCATCTAGTAAGTGTAACAGGGTGACTTGTGCTGTGTAGGTTGGCAGATGGAGTAGGATTTGGCACACGCAGTCAGAAGTGAGAATGGCCAGTTTGGTGTTAATTCACACTAAGGAAAGCAAAAGAAAAGAAGGGGTGTAGCCATCCTCCATATAACCTAGGAGTATAACCTGGGGCATTCTGTGGCTGGAGCAGAGTATGTGGAGCTGAGCAGTTCAGCCTGGAAGATAAAACCTGCCAGCTGGCTGTATCTGATAATAGCATCAGGATTATGGGAGTTGGCCTGTTAGGAGAAGGTTTAGGGGAGCAAAGAGGAAAAGATCTTGCTTCAGGCAGGGCATGGTAACAGGGGCTGTTCTCCACTTGAATGCAGGCAAGACACGTGCAGCCTTTGCTCTATAGGCTGTGCATTTGTTTCCCTCTTTTCTTCCTCCTCTCTGTTTCACACTGGGGCGAGGCAGAATGGGAAAGTGATGCTTGCATGCATCTCTTAGGAGTTCCCAGTAAACATCCCTAAAAACTGCCTGATAAATTGCAGAGGTGCCAGGCAGTGCGTTTGGGACTTTGGAAGATGGTGAGCATTTTCCTTTCTCAGCACCTGCTGTGTGCAAGAATGCATTCAAATGCATGGTTCTATTGCTTGGGACCAAGAGGTAAAGGCAAGATAGGAAGTCTGAAGATACAAGGAGGCAAGAGAGTGCCCAAGAAATGAGCAAAGGGCACCCCTGTGTAGAAGAATTTTGATGGGAAATTGGGGTTAAAATGAGTAAATTCCAACCAGGAAAGAAGACAGTGGCTGCCCAGCACAGCTGTTCTGAAAGGAGGGAGGAGACAACCCAACAGCCAGAAATATCACTGTGGTTGTAGTGCTGGCTGCTACTGTTTTACCAGAACTCAGAATCTTGCTACAGTGAGTAAGTCATTCAGTTTTCAAGACGCAGAGAAGGCACTGTTGTGGGGAAGCTGTTAGTGAGAGGTGCTAGTGCTGCTGTATCTAAATGGTCATGTACAATGTGCTGTGCACAAAAACTCACCCAAGTGTTTGCAGGGCACTGTTCCAAACCTGCTGATGTTGTTGCTGTAATGGATTTAGCATTAGTCTGAAAATTGCTCTCCCTACCCATCCTGTTTTATTTTACTAATAGTCATTTCCTGATGATGATATCCAAATATATCAAACGTTGGAAAAGGTTGCAAAGCTTGGGGGGAAAGGGTAGTTCAAGGGGTTGATTTTGGAAGGACTGGCTGCAGAGAATAACAGTAAGTGAAGCAAGTGGATAAATGCTTGTAGATGCTTCACAAAACACTAAATCTATAAGCCTTCAGAACCAGAATAACCACATTGTTCCGTTAATATTTGGCAATGCAATCAAATCCATTGGTCCAGAGAGAAAATATAGGTGGCTCAGCAAATCCTTCTCATAAAATAACACATAGCTGGGTGCACACAGCATATACCAAACAAATACATCCCATTATGGCTCCAGGTACTGGCCAAGTTTATACAACACGCTGTGGCAATGGCTGGGTTTCTGCAATCCAGTGGATTGCAACCTATCTAAATCCTTTTTTGCCTAAGATAGCATGTTGTGTGAATGCACCCCATTGTTCTGCATATGCTGACGAAACAAAATGGCGAGGCTGCTCGCTTTTACCTTCTAAGGAAGAAACTGTAATGTCGCCTCACTTTCCCCCATTTCTAGGAAAAGATGCCTTTCCTTTGGGAGATCAGTCCATTTCGGTCAGAGTTCTTGGGGATGCTTAGCAAGCTGCCATCTTTCAGAGCTTTGGACTAACAAAGAAACAAAATAGGGCAAGCTGTTAGCTGGTTTATCTTCTGCTCCGTAGTGCATTTGATATGATTATTTGACAGGCATTACTGTTACTACTATTGTTGGAGCTAAGATCCCTTCATTCTTCCATGATGGAATTCAAGGGGGTGTACACGAAGCTCCCAGCCCCCTAATGTGGTTCTCACTCCCATCCTTGCAGTGATCAGAATTACGCTTGCTTAGCTTCGGCATGATTGTGCCATGATTGTGTCTTTGTTCATCTTCTCCCAGGAATACAAGCACTTTGAAAGGAGGGCCATATGGCTGTTTCCTACATTACACAGAGGAAGATCTAGTTTTGCAATTAAGTTCACATTTAATGAGGCGCTGCACTTAGCTTTGTCTCCCTAATGAGTATATCACTTTGCAAGAAAAGCAGGCTTACATATGTGCTGCATACACACATCCATCATAGCTATATCCTTGCAAAAAAAAATTGTAGTTTATACCCAGTCGAGAGGGGAACCATCTAACATGTACTTCAGATTATACAGACTCCTGCAAGCTCCTACCAAGTCATTAGTTGAATCCCTCACTGGCGGTGCAAAATATCACACCCTTAGATAGTGTTCCCTATTAAGTAGCAGCTGATCCCAAACTGTGATCCCACAGCTGATCCCAAACTGTGTTATGGCTCGCAAATCAAAATGTTTTGAACTAGATTCTATATCCTCCTAGAGACTGTAGAAAAAGGCCCCTGAGTCCTGGTATATTTTAAATACTATGAGATGAGATAGAAAAGACAGGAGTGCGCTGAACAAGCTGCACTGAGTTCAGCAAAGAAAAAAAAAGTTGTGAATGTTTCTGCCAATCAAACCACTGACTTGCATCTTGTTTGCAGACTAACCATGAGAGCAGTTGCAAATAGCAGTGGTGAAGACGCAGCTATCACAGCTCTTCTGAGGGCCGTTCACAGGAAAGGGTTTATTTAAAAGAGAGAGGGGTATTTGGAATCACACCAGCTCAGTCATTATCAGTTCTAAACTTGCTGGAGCTCCCAGTCCCAGCCCTGATTCCTGTATGGGGATGGTTCTGCCTCTGACACAGCCTGAGCTGAGCATCTCTCCACCACACGCATCACCAACAACAAACTTCCCATTTGCCTTGTGAATGAATCCCTCCCTGTCTCCTGAAAGCTTTCTGCGTTACAAACGGTTTCAATTACAGCAGCGTAAATAGGTTCATGGCAAGAAGGATAATGTAGTTATCGAAACTGTCACATCAAACACGTCGTGCAAGAACAGAATTAGGCTGCAGCGCCCAACACTCCAAACCTTAGTGTGCCTCCTTGCAGTGAGATGTTTTAGCTAGACAAAAGTCCATCAGCAGGAATTATATGGGGGGGGGGCATTGGTGAGAAAAGAGGTTAAAGCTGAGTGCCCGTGGGGAAGGGTAATGCAAGGACTTCCTATGATATTGTAGTAGTTGCTGGTTGAAAAAAAGCTCCCCACACACATACACACTCACATTTCCGTCAGTTTACACTGAACTAAATATCACATTGTGTTGTTGTTTTACTCCACCAATTGCAACCAGTTGCAATCCCCAGTCCACCTTCCCTTTAAGAAAATCACTTTATTCCTGATCTTGATCAAGTATTCTTTCTGACACACAAGTCTATTTGCATGTATTTGACTTAGGTGAGGATAACACTCAATAAATAGACTCCTTTTTGAATTAAAAAAAGCCACCCTTCTTTGCTATAGTACCAATCTTACATACAAAAGGTGTTTGGTTCAAACCACAAGTTTGTTTGCTTGTTTGTTTGTTTAAGTGACCTCAGTCACAGATTATTTAACTCTTGATCCTGGTCAGCCTCTCCCTGAATTATTTTCCACTTGGCCCTTCTCCTATGGTCCAAATAGCGTTGAATTTTCTTAGGACTTCCATGGAATAAGTAAGCATGGCCCATTTGCAAACTTAAGTTGGGGCTCTTTACAAAAGCCTGCTTCAAGTCTTTCCCTGCAGATCCTCTTTGCTGTCAGAGATAAGTGCCTTCTTCTTCTATCCCCCTCTCTCTCTCCAGCATGATTGAAGTTCTGCCTTGCAACAGCTGCTCCCTTCCTAAAGGATCTTCATCATTATCACTCCTTTACTGCACCAATTGTTGTGGCCAGTCCCCGACAACATCTCCCATCCAGCTCTAGCCCCTTAAAGGACAGATCCTATACTTGCTTATAGGGGGGTAGTCCTTGTTAAAGAGATCTGAATGTGTGCTGTCAAAGAGAAGGAGGAAGAGAGGATCCTAGGGCATAGAAATTCAGCTTGTTTCTTTGAAAGGCAACACTTTCATTCTCACGTGAGTTATCTAGCATGCACTCTTTTCGAGCCTCAAGTCCAGAGGCTCAAGTCAAGTTGCGACACCCAAAGTACTTTGGGATTTATGCTGGTTTTCGGCAAAATCCCTCCCTAGCTTTGTTTCCTGTGGTATCCTTGTCTATAAAAGACAGGACTGCAAAGACATCTGCAATGAACTGGTGACATTCAGCAGATTTGACAGGGCTTGGGGAGAAGACACAAATGCCTCCTTCTCCTTCCCTGCCTTGACTGAACATACAGTACAGCCTTTTTATGTTGTCCATCAGTAAGAGGGAGCCTTTTTCTTTGATGACAGTAGTCCATTTTTTGGCTACTTCACTTCATGCTGGCGCTGAAATTCTGCCGTACACATTCAGAAGAAGGAGGGCTTAACTGCATCTTCATTCAAATCATTTAAATTCATTCTATGATATATTGTGTCAGCATTCCACCCTTCATCCTTTGGATACCATAAAGATTCCATATTATTTTCCGGTAATTCTGTGAGTGAATTTTGCAGATGAACGTAATATGGGAGGACTCCATATCCCTTAGCCCCAGGATATGTGTGGTTCTCTTAGTCTCTGCTGCTGGACTATAGGCAATGTGTGTCTTGCTACTTCCCCACAATATTCCAGATGGGCAGGATCTTTTTAAGTGGAGGTACACTTTCATTGTCTTGTTAATTAAACACCACATTCCTGAAAACACTCAAAGGACAGGAGGAGATTTCTTGATAACATCGTTAGGCACCAGCCAATCACCGTTTCTGAAAATTAGTGCCAAAGAATATCAATTTCTACAATTTTCTGGAGCCCTGTGTTAGGATGAGTAGGTCCCATCTTGCCCCAAGGGCACCCACATTCTAACCTTACACTGAATTCCCACATTTAGAGATGTGTTGTCCAGAAGAGCAGGCTGAACAATCTAAGGCTCCAGACCCCTGTATTTCACTTTTGCATTAGATTACCCCATTCTGCAACACTGAATGCACTGAAAAAGTATTAAAGACATGTAAAAAGTGGTAGGTGATGGGAGTGTTAACAATGTGCAAACCATACAAGAAGGACCCAGACAGGGTGGGTTAATTTCCAGTAAAGATAAGAAAATTGTATTTTGATAGCAACCCTATAGAAGTCTTAAAACTAAAATCTGATTTTCATTTTGTCAGTTTTGCAGTCTTACCTTTCATTCAGTGTTCTCATTTGTTTTTTATTTATTTCTAAGGCTGGTACACACAAAGCACTAAGCTAAGAATCTAGCTGGTTAATTCAGGACCGAGGATGTTAACCAGTGTCTCTACCTTAGGGTTCAATGTGCTGTGTAAATTCTGGGAATTGAATGAATGCAGTAAATTATTGTTCAGTTAACTCTGAAATAGTGTACTGTAATAATACTGCCTAACTTCTGTATCCCATCCTTCAGTTGCCACTCTGTGTTCCTAAAGTGGTTCACGGCAGTACACTTGGGGATTGTCCAGTTTTATCCATGCAACCAATATTAAAAAGAGAGGCTACCTAAATATCCTTCCTACTGAACTACATAGGTGAAGAGGAGTTTAAACTTCATACTTTTTGCTAATGCAGATATAATGGCCTTCTGTCAATTATTGGATCTGCCCCACCCAACCAAGACTGCCCAGAGTTATTGCCTTCAGCTGGCATTTGCTGCCACACACAGACACCCTCCTTGTTCTCCCCACGATCAGGATTATAGGAGCAGGGCTGAAAGAAGAAAATGAACACACGCCCAGTACCTGCCAGTCAACCTGGAGATGCCTAAGCCCTTTGAAACACAAATTGGCACCAAATAACTCTGTTTAAAACATTTACAGTGCATTAAGAACACACAACAAAAAAAAAGATGTCTGTTAGGCTTTTCTTCTTCATATTCCCAGAGAAATTCAAAAGAAGAAAAGCCTCCAGAGAACTCTTCTCTCGTTATTTAATCTCAGTCTTGCTCAGGGATTTAGTCTACGGGCTCTCACAGACGTATCTTACCAGAGGTAGGGCTCATTCACACGTCCATCTAGTTGCACCTCAGAGACGTCTTGCTAAGATTCTTTAAGGACATGTCCTCAGGACACAACCTTCATCCCACCCCATCCCCTTCTGGTGCTTTAGCAGCAACCATGGCAACGATACAGCAGGAGCTGGGATTTACCTGGTTCCTATTCCCCTTCAGCTGCGGTAGCTTCTCTCCATGGCTGTTTTGGCTTGGGCAGCAGGAGAGGTGAATCACCGGGCATCTGACATGAAGTGCCAGTCAGGCATTATGTGGGTTCCTTATCTCCATGGTGAGATAAATGCCCCAACTGAGAAGTGGCAGAGCAGCGCTGGCTGAAGTGGGAGAGTCCACCTGCCATTTCCTGTCAACAGTCACTCCCTGTAGCTATTTTTTGACACAGGAAGAGAGATCAAGCAAGGGAAAGATGAGGGAGTGCACGAAAGACAGGTGAGAGGAAGCAGGTGGTAGAACCAGCGGATGGTGGAGCAAGATAAAGAGCAAGCGTGCACAGGACAAGGGAGCGTGAGAGGCAGATTGTGAGCATGAGAGATAAGCCAGCAGACAATAATGGGTTAGAAAGAATGAAACAGAGAAAGAACAAGGGGGTGAGTGAATGAGAGAATGCAAGAGAAAGATGGGTGAGCAAAAAGACCAAGCAAAGAGAGCATAAGAGAGCAAGGAGGGAGGGATCTGCCACACTTGATCTGCAGAGCGAATGGGGGCTTCCTAATGAACAAGGAGAGGCATGAGGGCCCTACCTATCCCACAGATCAGGTTTTGACAGGTGCTGCTCTGTCAAAACTCCCCTCTTCCACTAGCCCACAATTGGCAAATATTTTCCCCATCTGCAGGAAATCCACCAAGTGCTTTCCTGAATTTGACCGGCTTTAAAGCTGTCAGGGCAGCACCCATCACCCGTCTCTTTCCTGAGGCAGGATAGAGATTGGCTGTCAGGTTACAGCAAATGATGCAGGCGGACTTCTGGACCGCTTCCCAGACTGAACAAAAGGTGTTAAATCAGCTGCCTGGTGTCCCTGTAAAAGGGAGTCGTCTGCAAGTCAATTGGTGCATTTTGACCTTCCTCGTGAGAGTCTCTAGGAGCTTGGGTAGCTAGAGATGATCGTTACACCAAGTCTGACATGCTGACCACTATATCACACTGACTCTCTCTTCAGGTCACGCCTGTTACAAGTCTGTTCTAGGGAGAAGGCGTATCTAGGCAGGACTCTATGTACCATTTCCAAGAGTCTAGGTTCACCCTGAAATTGCTTTCAGTCGAGATCGTTTGCTAGATCCAGGATTGAGATGTCCCCAGGCCACTTAGCAGAACCTGCACTGCCTCTAGTTTCTTTGCCTGTTCGTTATTTCCTGTCACCAGCAGGATTCCCATTGAACTTTGCAGGGAATTTGCCCCGGGGAGTTTAACAAAGGCCTGGAGCAGCAAGCAATTTTTAGCCTGGGAAGCTGCAGAGGACTGATAACATGCCATTCATGTTGCAATGCCAATTTGCCTTCAGTTGGCTCTCGTCCTCATTAAGATCCTTGGCTCTGGCTCTGCCTTTCTTGCACCACATATGGGACTCTCATGACTTACAGTCCTCGGTTCATTTTGGGGAGTAATCATAGAGTAACAGTCCCTGTGGCAGAGAACGTGCAGTGTAGATTTCCCATTCTGAGCATGGAATCTTGTGTTTCTCTGTCAGAAGCTTGAATTTCATCTTTGGCTTGGAAGAAAAAAAATAGCCATCTTAGGGTCAGAGCAAAATTGGAAGAGTGCTAAAGTACACTTTAAAGTACATACAGGTAGACTTTATTATGACCAGGGACCAGAACTTAGTTTCCTCTATAGCAACAGTCTCCAGAGAGGTTAGCCTGTAGTTCCCAACATCTTCAGCCAAAGCTGAGGATGATGGGAATTGCAGTCCAATCTATCTGCAGGGCATCAATTTAGAAAAGGCTACTCTATGTGCTCTGTGTTTTTTCCCCAGGCTGCAATGGGCTGTGATCTGTTTGTTTTTGCTTTATTGCTTCCAGACTGATGCGTGCATATCATTCTTTTCCTTCCAGCAGGCACCCATTTTGGCAAAGAAGAAGTCCAATTTCTGATAAATGCAGACAGAAGGGGTTAGACAAATATGTTTGTTTCATTTGTACATTCTTTTCAGATAGCCAAATTGAGATCATGTTGGTCATGGAACAGGAGAGGTTGAATATTATTTATATTCCATTTTATGTAACGAGATTCTGACAGTGTTTGTCCCCCCAGTTTCACAGATGGGAAACTGAAATTGAGAGATGGAGGCAAGGCCTGTGACTGAGCTGATTGGTAGTTTGAACCCAGGCCTGCAGTATAGAAAAACCGAGACACTTGGCCGTGGTAGCAGTATGACATTTCAGACTTTCTGGCGTGGTGGACTGCAGCTGCTCATGGCTTCTCTGTGGACTGGATCAGGCCAGCCTCACTTGGTTCTAATGGATCCTTTTCTGGCAACCTTAGTTCACACTCTCGTCTATCTTTGCTTGCAGCTTCGTAGAGAACACTAGCACTAGATGATGATATTGGCAGCCCATATTACCTACATCCCCCATCCAGAGAGAAATTTCTCCTCTACAACTCTTTGTACAACTCTTGGTTTTTACCATTTTGTACAATATAGCAGTAGATTAGATTTCCCCTTCCCCCCATACTGACCCGATGCATGTGTGTTTGAAGTAATGCAGTATGTCCTCAAACTTGGAGCCCCTTCTAAACTTTCCCTACTTTCTATAACTGTTTCCCACCTCAGTCCACAGGCATGCAGAGATGTAAACAGATGCATGTAACACCTGGGAATCCCTATATGAACCCCAGTGGGATTCCATATTTTGCGTTAAAACGGGGAAAAAAGTTTCCTCCTTAAACCACAGGCACAGATAGTTGTCAGAAGGAGAAGCTATTAGCACTTGCCAACCTTTCTTATTCTTTGGATAAGGAGGAAGAGACAGCAGGAGGACAGTTATCCTGGCAAAACAGAGGTTGATCAGTGAGAGTCCTCTGCCAGAACGGAATCATTCAGGAGGAGGAGGAGGAGTATAGCTCAGTGGCAGAACACACACAGAAGGTTCCCCATTCCTCTGGAAATATTTTTAACTGGAAAACCACTGTGAAAAGTGCCGGGCTAGATCAAGTGTGATCAATGGTGGTTGGAAAGGGTCACTTTTTGGGAGTGTCTAACAGCCAGAGTGGGTCAGTATGGAAGAGGGATGAGATCGTGCCACACACATGAAGGCACTTGAGGAGATCTTTCTGTTCTGTTTTTTAACTGTGTCAAGGCTATGGTAGGGTTTACTTGAAGTTTTTGTGACTTTTACCTGTCCCTTTTGTGATCCGAGTGGGTTCCAGGGAAAGCAGAAAAGGGCAGTGGAGGCTGCAGACTGCACCCAAACAGATGGACAACTGGAAGACCCCTGGAGGGGGAAGCTTGAGCCAGAAGGATATCAGCAGTCTGAGTGAAAAGTTCCAGGTCCTTAATAGAAGTCATAGAATGAATCTGACCTTGGGGGTGGCCATTCTTTTCACTCCCTTTCTTTGCAGATGTTTTTTCCTATCATTCAGGCCCAGAGCTTTGCTTATGCATCTCACAGTCAGACAGACCAGAACTTCAAAAACTCTCCCAGGAGACAATGGGATGAAGGGCAGACCCCCGGGGATGTTTCTGAAGATCTCACCTGAGGTGCCAAAACGCCTACAGCTGTTTAAACTGTTTAGGAAGCTTTGGGGAGCTCAGTGGAGCGTCCTTGTTCTTCTCTGCTTGCGAGAAAGATAGCAATTCTTTGCCTGGAGTCAGGGAAAGCAGGAATCCTTGAAGGCCACCCTATCGCACCCCCATCCCCTGCCCCCATTGTGTTGCTGTGATGAGGAATCACAAGCTTTTTCTTTGTGTGCGCTGCAGCACAAAAAAACAGAAACATGAAAGAAAGCAGGGTAGGAGAGGGCAATGAGTCTGAGAGAGACAAGGGAGCAGGGAAGAATTTGAAAGATGAATGGGGCTTAAATGGAAGCATTTTGAGGGAAGATAAGGCTGCTCTGATATGAAATAATCGAGAACAATAGGCAAGCAGGCATCCCATAATGAAGTCCACTTAGTGCATTACTCACTTTAATGGGCATTTCATTGAAGTGAGGAAGAATAGATAGAAGACTCTGGGCTGATAAACCAGAGGGAGCTAATGCTGAGATGGTTTATCTTTCAAGCATGGGCTGAATTTGTGCCCCACCCAAACATCATTCTCTGGTATCTCCCTGGTCCTTCAAATGAGATCTCAGACTGAGCAGGAAGCCACTTGCTGCTGCTGTACCTTTAGAACAGGGTATGCTTCCAGGGCCACATCAGGATTATGCTAAGGCAACTTTCCCCACCCTTATGCCTTTCAAGTTGGCTTGAACTACAGTTCCCCAAATTCACAATCAGTACCATGCTGACCTGATATTCTGGAGTTGTAGTCCAACTAAAGGGTACCAGGTTGGGAAAAGCTATGCTAGGTACAATGAAAACACTCTGCGTTTGCTATGCTATTTTTTTTTAATTAAAAAATATGCCATTGGCTCCAATTGTCTTATTCTGATATATACATACATACATACATACATACATACATACATACATACATACACATACACACACACACACACACACACACACACACTTATTTCTGATTTTGCCAGGCATAGGGATGGCCAAACCCTGTTTCCAACACATGGGGAATTTGATTCAGCCTCCTTTGGCTTCTAAAGTTTTATCTGCATCTTAATGGCTGAGGACCAGGTTATCTGAAGGGGCACCTTCTTCTGTGCGTAGCTACCTGGTCCTTAAGAACGTCTAATGAGACCCTTTTCCAGGTCTTTCCACCAAAGGAGGTGAGGTGGGTCTCTACAAGGGAGACAGACTTTTCTGTGTTTGCACTCTGTTTATGGAAGTCCTCCCCAGAGAGGCTCAATTGGATCCGCATTAGCATCTTTTTGGCATCAGGCCAAAAGTTAAATACCTTTAATTTTCCCAAGCTTTTTGTACTTTAATCAATATTGTACTAGATGCTGACAACTACCTTGCTGCTGCCTAGATTATATACTGCCTTATATGGTGTTTTATTTGATTTTATTGTATATGTTTTAACTCAAATTGTATTTTTATTATAAACTACCAAAGAGCTTTGGCTATTGGGTGGTTTAACATTTAAAATAAACAAACAAACAAACAAACAAACTTCAGAGACATAAATTCTAAAAACTTTTTTTTAAACTTAACACATGAAAAATGAGTTTTTCAGAATGCTCTGCTCTGCATTTTGTATTTTGTGCATGGGTTCATACAACAAGCTTACATATCAACGTAAGGAACTCTACCCAGTTTTCTGGGTTCCCATGACACATGGAACACAAACTAACCCACATCGGCTGGGTTTGCATAATACCCAAATATGGTTAACTAGTTTGTGACATGGTGTGTCACGTGTGAATACAATCTTTCTTTGCTGTTGAACAATAGTGGATTGCACAGGTTTATTCAGGGCCAGATTGGAGGGATGAGAATGTCAGGCTTGAGAGGGTGCCTTCACAGAAATGATAGATTTAGGTTATAGAATCCAGGGGGAGAAGGAGAGAATGAAAGAGAGTGGAAATGTCAAATGTTTGAAGAGGGATTCCAGTCATATGGGCCACAAGAGAGGCAGAACATAAGCCTTTAAGGGAGAAGACTTTTGAGGAGCTACAAATACTAAACTACCAAGAGTGGAAGTTGTACCAGGAAGTAAAGAGAGAAAGACAGCTATGGAGAGCGTTAAAAGTAAGAACTGTGGACAATCTGCCCAAATATTCCTTTTTCTCTTCATTATCCTTCCTTCCAACAATTTATAAGGCCACTCATCTTGCTGCTATGACCGGGCAGCTAACAGCAAAACAACTCAATTAATTAAAACAGAAATTACAACCCCAAACAATCAAGATATTATGTACCAGAGATCCAAAGAGATCATTCCATCTTACAATCAATAATAAACAACAACCATAAACCAACCAACCAACAGGGTTTACCTAACATCGTGGTCCAAATGCCTGAGAGAGTGATCCGGTCTTTAGTGCTTTATAAAAGGCCAACAGGGTCCGGGCCATCTAGATCTCTGGGAGGATGCTGTTCTACAGGGCAGGTGCCATGACTGAGAAGGCATTTCTTCTGGATCCCACAAGATGGCATTATTTGATGTAAGAGACCTGGACAATCCCCACCCTAACTCTGATGGGGTAAGTAGAAACTATTTGAGCCTTCAAATAATGTGGCCCTGTGCTATGTAGGGCTTTATAACCAGCATCTTGAATTGCACCTAGAAGCTTTCTGGAAGCCAGTGTAGCTCATGGAACAGTGGTATTATATGGTCATATCGTGAAACATCCAGAACTGCCCATCCGACTATATTCTGAATCAGTTGCACCTTTTGAATGCTGTTCAAAGGCAGCACCATGTACAGTGCATTACAGTAATCCAAGCAGAAGATGACTAAAGCATGATTTACCATGACTAGGGTCTCCGAATCCAGAAATGAGCACAATTGCTGCAAAAGAGGAATCTGTGCAAAGGCCCTCCTAGCCACAACTGCCACTTGCTCCTCAAGCAGGAGTTGTAAGTCCAAGAGGACCCCCAAACTGTACACCAAATCTGTCTGGGGAGTGCAATTCCATTCAAAGTTAAGAATGGGAAATCTCCCAACCTGGGAGGTCTCAAAATCCACAGCCACTCAGTCTTGCCAGGGCTGAGCTGAAACCTCTTCTTCCTCTAGACCCCCCACAGTCTTCAGACACTGAGAAGGAAAATTGATAGTATCTCTTGGTTGACCTGGGCAGAGATAAATAGTTGGGTATCACTGGTGTATTGATGACACCTTACCCCATGTTGACAGATTATCTCACCCAACAGCTTCATGTAGATGTAAAATAGGTGTGAGGAGAGGGTAGAGCCCTGAGGCATCCTGCAGATCAGAGGCCATGGGCTTAATCTCTCCCTGAAACCAGCCCTTAAGAAAGAAGAACCATCATATCATCATGCCTCCTATTCCTAATTCCTGAGCCAGTCCAGAAGGATACTATGATTGATAGTATCAGAATCTGCTGAGAGATCAAGTAGGGCCAGGATAGGTGCATTGCCCTCATCCCAGTCCCACCATAGGTCATCAGTAAGCATGATCAATGTTTTCTCAGTTATAACCATGTCTGAAACCCAACTGGAAAAGGTTCAGATAATTTGCTTCCCCCATAGCCTTCTGGAATTGCAAGCTAACTATCTTTCCTAAAAAGGGAAGGTTGGAGACTGGGCAAAAATTGTTCAGTTCTGTTTGATCCAGTGTGATCCAGTGATTGCTTCTTGGGGAGAACGCGGACAACTGTCTTTTTCAAAACAGGCAGAAATACCCTCTCCCACAAACAAGAATTAACCATCAAACCAATGACACCTCCCAGGAGGTCTTGACCAACCAGGAGGGATTTGGATCTAAAACACAGGTGGCTGAACTCACAGATCCAAGGATCCTGACTACTTTATCAAGACTAACAGGTTCAAACTCTTTCCAGATAACCAAGCAAAACAATGCCCCAGACAACTCTGTAGAACCTGTACAACTGGAGTCCGGCAATGGGTTGAATGAATGAATGAATGAATGAATGAATGAATGAATGAATGAATGAATCCCAACTCCAAATGAATGCAAGCAACTTTATCAGACAGATACCTAGAATAGTCTTCACAGCAGCCCTGCAAATGTTTTCCTGGGGCCTCATTTCCCAGGAGAAACCAGGTCATCTTAAACAGGATTGTCCACCAGCTCTCTGCAGACACAATAAGAGCAGAAAAATAGCTGTTTTGCCACCCTTATCACTACAAAGTAATCCTGAAGAAAGGCTCTTACTTATGTCTGGCCTTCACAACGGCTCTATGAAGTAGGCTGAGAATGCTGATTGGCCCACAGGCCAGCCCCTAGACATTATGTCTGAGAAAGACATAATGAAATTAAGTCTTCCTCATCTTCCTAAGTTCTCCCCATCCACCTCGAAATGAGCCATATGAGACCTCATGGTCTCAGATATTTTTCCTCTGTTTCAAGTTAATTGTTAGTTAGTTTGTGGAAAGTAGACTTGCTTAGAGACTATCAGATGAGAAACCATTTGTAAACTTAAAGAGGGTTTCTTCTCTTTCTTTCTTAATTTGCTAGATAATATATATTCAGGCACCAGGAATCCTTGGATCACTGCCTACATCAGCCTTCCCAAATCCAATACTGCTAGATGCATTGGATCGCAATTCCAACCATCCCTGCCAGTTGGATATGATGGGAGTAGTCAGATCAAATATGGAAAGCCAGGACCTCATAAAGCAGAGTCAGAAACTTAATCAGGATGCAAAAGAGCACTGACACCTTTAGAAAGCATTCACAGTGATCCTCATATATAGACTACCTCTTCTCCAGCCATTAGGTGAGATCATGAGCTAGCCTGAAAATTCTCGGGCCCCATTTCCCTTTTCCCATGCAATAATCTCCTTCACAAGAGAACTGTCCTAGAGCAAATGTAGTATCTCATTTGCCAAATGACTGTACAGTAATCAAATCAGGTAACTATGCAGGTTTTATCTCTGGAATGGAAGCACTCACCTTGCATTCCCTTCTCTCTGCTGATCTCCCCTCACTCATGTTGGATTTTTCCACAATTCATAGACTTTAAGAGTCACTTGTGTATGGCAAAATTGACCTGTCTGATCAGGGACAAAACAACAAGTACTTTTATTAAAGACTGGAAACCTTTCATGGACTTTTTGTTGAAAATGGAAAAAAATGATCTGGTGATTTATGGGTTTGCTGATTTAAAAGGGTTGAATATGGGGAGAAGGGAAATATGATTATAAAAATATATAATTTTAAAGAGGTGTAAAGATTTGTTTGCTTGTAACTGCTGTAAAGAAGATTGGGAGTTGTTTTTTTATATATTTTTCTTTTCTTGTTTCTATTTGCACTTTCTCTCTTATACTTTTCTCACTTTCTCACTTCACTTTTTTTCTTTTCTTTAATTTCACTTTATATTACTTTATGTTTATCTTTTATGTCTGAGTAAATTTTAAATAAAAATAATTATTTTTAAAAAGTCACTTGTGCATAGTGACTGGGACAGAAGGGTCACTGTTTTTTATTTCTATAGGTTTCATTTCTAGGAAGTCTCAAATGAAAAAAATGTCATTCCAAACACACACACACACACACACACAGAGTGAGGAAGGCTGGCAATAGCTGTGATACTTGTATATATCTCTTTGTGCAGTTCTCATTATCAGCTCTCTTTGAATTCTTTGACTTCTTAAATTTGATGTTGAGTGGGATCCCAGCAGTGCTCAGGTTTCATGAGATATGGGCTATGGAGTGCTGTCTTAGGATTTTAGAAAACAGTCTTCCCCAACCCTCAGGGAGAAAATCTATCTGTGTGGTCACTAGGAGTCAAAAACGACTTGATGGTGCATAATCAAAAATCATAGAATCACGGAAGGGACCTTGGAGTTCTTCTAGTGCAACCCTCTGCCCAAGGCAGGAGATAGAATCATAGAAAAATAATAAAATGTATTAATAATAATAAATAATAATAATTTAAAAATAAATGAATAAAATAATCTTCTCCAACTTGGTGTAGAAGAGTGGAATAGCTGAAGTCCAAGATATCTGGAGGGTGGCAGGTTGGCGGAAGATTGATACAAAATATTAGTGCAAATATTTGTATAAAGGACCTTGTTTGTTGTTGTTCAGTCGTTAAGTCATGTCCGACTCTTCGTGATCCCATGAACCATATTGCGCCAGGCCTTCCTGTCCTTCACTGCCTCCTGGAGTTTGCTCAATTTCATGTTCATAAGAACCTTGTTAGGTCTGACCAAACTGCCTCTGAATTTCCAGATCCCATGTTTTTGTCTCTTCCTCTTTTAAAGCCATCTAAACTAAGGGTGATCACTACTTCCTTATGAGAGGCTTCCACAGGAGAATTATCAACTGTTTGAAGTACTTTTTTGTGTGTTTGTCAGGAGATTTGGTCAGCTTCCCTGGAACACCTAGGGTTCAGGTGCTCTGATGGGGAGAAAAAAATTGCTGTGATATTTGGGATCCATGGTGTTGTTCACTTTGCTTGCTTCTGGCTAGTTCCATTCAGTGTGGTGTAAAACCAATGAAATTATATACCTAGGCCCACATTACTCTTCCTGGTACCCACTAGACATATGGTGCTACCATGTCAATCATCTCCAGCCATGCTGGCTGGGGAGGCTGGATGTTGTAGATCCATCCATATGAAGGGCCCCAGAGTGGGGAAGGCTGACAGCACAGAGGCACAGGGGACTGGCTTTAGGGCTCAGCATACCCAACATTAAGTATTTCTGCTGCAATTTCCAGTCTGGACAAAGATCTTCATGCAGTTTTAGTCCCAGTCCTCTGTTCTCTTCCTTCAGAATACAAAAGCACGGAGTTTATGATGATGAAGGCTGTCAAAAAAAATTTTTTCTTTCCATATTTTCATTTGAAACCTGTGCTTTGTCCCACCTTGACAGGTTCCTGTCTTTGTCCCTAAGATCCCTTGCCTTTTTCTCAACCACCAATACCTCCTGTTTGTCACCAGAATTTTTCCCGGCTGCTTTGTTATTAATTCCATTCCCCAGAGGCCCTTTTTTTCCTCAAAGGAACCCTCCCTGGCCTGGCTAGAAAGAAGACAACAAATGCAGTGGATTCACCCTTCTTTTTTAATCATCTGTCGGTTTGCATTAGAATGAAAAAGAGCTAATCCTGCAGCGAGCAGCTAATCTAGGGGATAAAAGGCTGGTTTACATTAGGCAGAGGCTACAGCAGGAAAGACTCAAGAAGGAGCCACCATGTGACAGCATCTGATAAAGGGGTGCTAGAGGATTAGTGTTTAAGCTGTGGGGAGAGACAGGAGTTATGGGGTCAGCATCTGCTCCTGGGAGAGGAAATGCAAGAACGGGGAGGAGGAGGATGGTGATGGTGATGATAGAGTTGGACTGTTCAGGTAGCCTTGCGGTCTCACAGCTGCTCTGCATGAGTCTTGCTCTCTGTCACCCAACTGATCAGATGTGTGGGAACTACTGTTCCTATCCAGCACAGCCAGCACAGACAAGGTCTTGCTGGTTGGGGAATGTGGGAGTTGGTCCAGCACAGGTGGAGAACACTGGTTGGGGATGGCGGATCTGACCTATCCATTTGACCAGTTCTTACACTGGGAAAGCCTTTCCTACAAACGTGCCTGACACCGTGCTGTCTTCAGCTTTCTGGATAGAAGCGGTTGGCTTTTCTGAGGCTTCCTGGCAATTGCAGCACCCTACTGTACTGCCAGCCGAGCCAATCTATTTCTGGCCAACTCCCATGCCTTTGTTATCCTCTCTAACCGACATAACAGCAAAATCAAATTAATAATGCATCATTGTTGCATCCACATAACATACCATACCCTGATAAACCACATTATTATGGCTTAACTCAATGGCTAGTTTTCCCACAGGTAAAACCATAAATCCCCAACCCCATTTTAACCTTCATCCAGCATGGTTGTAGAGGTTAGCAGGAAGCAGGCACTCCTATTTTCACCTGACCATTGCGGTGTGTGCGTGTGCATGTGTGTGCATAGCTATTTGAAAAGAAATCTTTTACACTTACAACTTCTCTTAGGAGTTCTGGCGAATGCTCCATGATTCCCATATAAAGACTGCAAATATCTGGTTGTGAGACACTCACTAATTCAATTTTGAGGGAGGCCTTTCAGCAAGATATTTGCAAATGTCCCTGCACCCCTCTCCCTTTACAGTGCCTGGAGTGGTTTGGGGAAGGCTCTCTTTTGGGATAAGTTGAGGCAGCCACCTCAGGTACCTTTTCCCATGGCAGTCCCAAGCTAGATTTACATGCTGTGTAAGCCATGTTTAACCAGTTTTGTTTTTTATCATCCTCTAATGAGTAACTTTACATGACATGCTGAGCATAAACCATGGTTTACAGATCAGAGTGGATGGATTCATGCAACCTGAGATAACAAAAGCAAACCCCAGGACAGCCTAGTGCAAATGTGTAAACCAACCGCAGAGACACCTTAACCTTTGAGAGGGACACAGGTTAAAATAAATGGGAGCAATGTAAGAACACAGGAGCAGCTCCAGTGTCTTTTTGTGACACTTTGGGCTAGAGAATTGTACAGTATTGTATTTATTTATTGAGAACATTTATACAGCCCCCCATCTTAACTACCTAACTCTGGGTGGTGAACAATACACGCAAAGACAATATCAAATCCCATAATCCACTGAAAATAACACTTTCCGAGGAATTTCCCAGGTGATTGTGCCTCCTTAAGTCAGTCAGTGGGAAGGCGAAAGCTCCATTTGATTTTTCACAACAGGCACCAAAATGTCTCAAAGCAGGAGCGCCGTTTATAGTTGCCTTCTCTCCTCCTCACCCTCCCGTGCCAAATTTCATTTCCTCTTGCCTTTAGTCAAACTATCTGCTAAAGATTGCCCATCAAATTAAATGGTGTGCTTATGTGGATAGCTCTTTATGTTAACTGGAAGTGGACTTGCATGTTAAAAATGCTTTTTCCCCCAACAGCTACAACATGTGGCTGTTGGGGAAAAAGAAAAGAATTTTCTTCACGCTTGTTGCTTCTCACAGCAAGTAGAAAGAGGAAACAAGCAGTGCCACGCAGGACGAAGGGTTGAGGGAGACCAAGAGGGGCGAGGCCAGACGCCAGGCAAAAACCCCAGGCTGCCTTGGTTTGTGGCTTCCTTTACTTTTGTATTTATTAGTATTGGGAGAAAATGTTGCTTTTATCTTAGATAGATAGATAGATAGATAGATAGATAGATAGATAGATAGATAGATAGACAGACAGACAGACAGACAGACAGACAGACAGGAAATATAGATTAGAATATTAGAAATATATATATTAGAATATTAGAAATACACACACATATATACATACATACATATATTGTTTTATGTCACTGGCTTCTGTGTTGGCCTTTTTTTTTTTTTCAATTTCAATTTGCAGCTGTTAAAATAATGATGGTGATACAATTAAACACAATTATACTGCAAGTTATACTGACAATGTTCTATTGATTTTGTAAAAAATACTATTGTTGGAATATTTTTCTTACGTATTTAGAGTATGCTTAAATTAAGTAATGCTATTGTATAAAAGCTGGCTTCTCCATTAGAAACAAAAGAGACATCAAGTAACATACCTGTGTAAAGGAAGACATATATCTTATGCATAGAAAAACATATCTGTCTTAGCTCTAGATGAAGAGACATTTTTTAACTATAAATAAGGAGGCAACTGCTTTCACCTCTAAGATAAGGAAACATTTGTTTGTAATAAGCTAGCACATTCTATTCCATTGATAATGATTGGCTAATTCTCTAAACTATAAAACCTTATAAAAAGGGAGACCAGGGGCAATGCCCATCCCAAGCAACTTGGCAACTTTGGGTGAATAAATATAATATCTTTGACCTCCACTGATCATCTGGTGAGTTTTATTAAAATTCCCAGCTTGGAAACAAAGAAAGGGGGATGGGAGGGAAAGAAGGAATTTGATCCTTCTGACACTACGCTTTTAATTAAAAGCTTCCTGATCCAGATTCTATTCTTTGCATTGCTTCCTGTTAAGAAAGAATGATGAAACATAAGCTTTTCCCCCCTATTCTTTTCCTTTTTAGTAATGAAGAAGTACTATTATATTATAAATTTTGAGTCTAATTATTTAAAGCCAGCCACCTCTACTCCTCAGGAAACAGGCACTGACACATTTTACTTTAACATTCATCCATTAGGAGCAGTGAATAACAAGCAATAAAAGCAAGAGAACCTTTCAGGAGAAAGCTATCAATTCACATTGTAGATGACCTTTATTAAACAAGATAACTTTGGAATAAGTCTAGTTACCTTGGGCATGGGATAGAATACACAAAATATTCAGTGTCATGATCAAATTATTTACATTCTGCTTCCAGCAATGGATTAGCAGTACTTACAGGGTGGTACAGTGGAAACAGCATTGGTTACATGCGTTGTGACTGAGTAGACATACAGTAACGTATTTGCCCTGCAGAAATCTGGACAACAACCAGATTGGCTGTAAAGAGCGAGAATTTTCTGTATCATTTTGTTGCCTGAATTTTGTAGCCCTGATACAGTCTGCTTGCTGTTAGCAAATATAGTCAATAAAATTATACCTTCTCTCTGAGTAGAAAGAAAGAAAACTTCCATGGTACAAAAAATATCTTTTTGAGATTACATATGATGTTATTTATCATCACATTTTTTAAAAAAATCTTAAGATAAAAAAGAGGAAGTATTTGTAAATGTAGTGCATCATATCCTGGGACTTTTACCTGCACGAGCCACAGGGAAATAAATTGGAAGGGGTGGAGGAAAATAAAAGATAGGAATTATTTTATAGTGCTGAGCAGGAAACTTTATTAAACTGAGTCAGTTTATTTGTCTGTTCACTCCAATCTATTTGGAGATTCTGGACAGGCTTAGTATGGCTGAGCATTCAAGGGCTACCTTAGGGTTAGGAAGAGTAGAGATTAGCTCAAACAGTATTATGGATTCATTCTGCAGCATTAGATCACCTTTTTCTTTCTATGTCTCACTTCCTCACCTATGATATAGGAACAATGATTAAGATTAATTTGCAGGGAAGCACAAGAAGTCTTTTAGATTCCTATACATGGATACCAAATACAAGGACATTATAAATAACTGGCAATAGTGTGCAGCAAAAGACTGTTTCCCAGCCACAGCAAAAGATCTCAAACGAGGCCCTTGTCCTGAAACATTCATTTCTTCAGGACTTCCCCCTCAGTCAAAATCCAAACTATTTACAAGGATCCTGTAGGGTCGTAAAACTAGAAGAGGCCTCAAGGGTCATCAAGACCAGCCCCCTTGTCTATCCAAAATCTTCGAGACAGGATGCCGCCACCGTATCCCTGACAGATGGTTCTCTAGTCTTTGTTTATAAATACCTAAACTGAGAGAGAGCCTCCTCCCACTGAGGCAGCCTGTTCCACTTTTGAACAGCTCTTACCATTAGGAAGTTTGAACAGGTTGTGAATTCCCACCCAGCTGGTTATTTAGGAATCCAATGGGCCTTGCCAGCATTGCAAAGGAAGTGGCTGGGTTAATACATCACAACTGTTTGTTTAACCCTGGTTTTCTGAATCGGCCACAGTTGGCTAGGCTCCCCAGGTAGGCTAAACTATAAATCATGGTTTCATAGTGGGTAGGTTCATACACCCAGCTAGGTGGTAGTATCTAGCTGGCCTTGGCTGACCTGAAAGCAGGGTCAGTCCGATAGCAGACCACCAGGGGATTCCAGGACTGGAAGCTAGACCAGGAAGTGGAAAAACCACTGAAAAGACACCAGCAAACCACTTTAGCCATGAAAACTACGGGGACACATCCATGAAGTCAGTTTGACTCAACCAAAAGTTTACATCTTTGCATGAGGACTTCGATCTGAATATACAAATTTACATAGATTTGCCTATGCCTAAGCCAGAACCAATCAGATCACATTATGGTGTAACACAGTATGTGAACCAGGTCTTACCCCTGGACACTTCCGGATGTTTATACCCTAGCAAAAATAGCGACAGTCTTTTGCTGTTGATCTTGTCCCTTTTTTCCTCCATGTTTCATTAGTATTCAAAACCGAATACAGCCCTAATTTATTTCCTTTTTAAACAGAATATTTGCATGCACGTGTGCCCACCTGTGTTTAAGGGTGAGGAGGAAGAAACTGAGACTGAAGTAGAAGCGTCTTTGTATGTAAGATACAGGCACACTGATTTGCCTTTGGACACGTATTTGTGCAAGCGCCTGGATGCTTGGCATGTGTGTGCCTGGGCTGTCCTTGCGCACAAAAGTGGGGAAAGTAGCCACAGCGCTGGAGCCCGGTGCCGGGCTGGGGACAGGGAGACAATGCCACCTAGTGGGTGCTCCAGGAAAGAAATTCAAAGCAGGAAGTTTGTAACCCTGAAAATCGTGCTCATGCTTACTTTGTGGTCCTGCAGAATGGGTTTTCATTCCCAGAGAGTGAGAGAGAAGATTGGTGAGTGCTTCTGCACCTCCTGCTCCTTCCTGAATGAATATGAATTCCTGGCATGCATGTCTTGTTGCTTTTTCCTTTCCCATCAGGGCTGTCAGTCAGAGCTGGCGGAGAATGCCTTTATTTATTATTCTGCTGGGGCTTTTCCATTTGTTCGATTCCTGTGTTTTGTCACTGCTACTCCTCTTTTGTAATTTGTCGCTCAGGATTTTGTAGTTCAGTGTTTAGACCCTGAATGCCTTTGGTGTCTGTCACTTGGATTTCACATGATGCTGAACCAGGATAAAGGATGTACGTATTAATATATAAAAGATAAAATCTTCAGGGCAGCCTTCCCCATGCTAGTGCCTTCTAGATGGGTGGGGACTACTATAGCTATCCTAACTGTAGTCCCCACACATCTGGAGATCACTAGATTGGGGAAGACTGGGTTATAGTCTTTTTTTTTTTAATCAAAGAGAAATTGGGTCTTGGAACAATACTTATCCAGACTCAAGCTCAGGTCTTAATTTTTATTTTTGGCTCATGTGCAGCTATAAACATAAGAAGATGACTCCTCTCGTTCAGAATGCTCTCTTGCCAATATGCCAGCACAACTGCGAGGGACCCAGGGCCTTCCAATTCATTCAGGACAACTCCCAGCATTCTTCACTGTTGGCCATTCTGGCTGAAGCTATTGGGAATTGCAACTTGGCAGCACTTGGAGGATAGACGTTCCTCACCCAGCACTAAAGCAAAAGAGTGTCTTCCAACCATGGTTGAACCCCATCAATAACTACTTCAACATTACCCCCACATATCTGTCCATTTGCCAGTCCTGAAACTACCCAGGTGGTTTGGTGACCTTTTCGGGGCCAGAATTCAAACTGTAGGCATCAGAACTGACTGATAACTTTGCCTTGTTAGGTATCCGTTACAGAATCGGACTTCTAATGTCTTCAGCTAGCTGTTTGCTCACATTCAAATCAATAGAGGCTCTTGAGAAGCAGCAAGAGGGAAACCAGCTGCCCTTATTACAGAGCTGAGCTTGAAGAAAGTCAGAAATGCATCCTTTATCTGAGTTCAGCCTTCCCAGGAAAATGCCTTGCATTATCCTATTCTGCACCCTTAGCAGTTGGGGATAGAGGTGAGGCAGGGGAACAAGGCTGGGACTTGCCTTTGTGAAGAAGGTGAGAAGACAAATATAATCAAATGTCATCTGATGGGACCTAGGAGACCTGACCTCTGGAATAGGATCCCCCTGGAGGTTCAGATTGCCCAAACTGCTGTGCTTTCATTGAGCCTTGAAGATCTGGCTTTTTTCCCAGGCGCTAGATTAGGAAGTGTGTGCTACTGCAGGAATTTTATTAATGTGTTTGGTATATCAATCTCCATGATATCTCCTTTTTTGGATTGGATTGGATTGGACTGGACTGTTCTATCTACCAACCTACCTACCTGACTATCAGAGTTAGTATAACTTGGGTGGCTTATAGATTTGATACATACATACATACTTGCATAACAGATAAATAACAAATTTTCCATCTCTCCATCACCCAAGCCAGGGCAAACTTGTCTCTTGAATTCCTTTTTTTTGCATTTGTTAATGAAATCAGAGCCACAGCAGCTAGAAAGATTAAAAGGGATTCCCCCATCTTTTCCTACTTTTAGGCTCTTGACTGGCATTTGGACCAGCTTGCAACTCTGAGCATACCTGCAGAGTTGCTGAATCAGGCATTTCATTGCATATTTTGGCTCCTTCTACAGCTGACTTCAAAATGTTGGCTCATTCCTCTGCATTTATTTTTAACTTTCCCCTCTTTTCCCCAAAATAATGGCTCTGCTTTACCTGAATGAGGATAAAAATAACCATCTTAGAGGAAAAGCTGATGGAAGGGCACTCGGCAACCAGCAAACTGCATTCTTAATGTCTGCCATTGAAACCAAAAGAACATGAAATTTACTCTGAAGCTTTACGCAAGAACCCAAACCCTTTATTATTCATTTAGTTCCACCCTGTGCAGTGAAGTACATTGGAATTAACATTGTCTGTCTGGCCGAAGATGAGCTGAGGAAAAATTGGAAATTGAAGTTATGAGCGGGAGTCCTTAGTCCCTGCACACTAACTCAATTAAATGGGCTAAAATCATGTATATAAAGGGTCATGTAGAAATAGTGTGACATTCTTACATTTGCCTACTGTTGGCTTTTCAATTAGCACCATAACTCTAAAGCTAGGTGTCATCCCAGGCTTTCTTGTCTTCATGCACAAAAGAAGAGGAGAGAACCCTAACTATTCTATGAAATAGATATTTTACTATGAAGCTCAACACGTTTTGGACAACAACCTTCTTCAGGAATTCTTATTTTTAAAAACTGCTCCAGTTGGGGGAAAAACCTATCTGAACAAATTAAACCCCTAAAGAAGGATTAAATCCAAAACATGTTGGGCTCCAAAATACATAATTTTCATGGAATATTCACCTTTCACTTTGGTTCTTGCTAGTGCTCCGTCCTCCCCAACAGTCTTTGTCTTCATGGTCACACAAAACTCACCGGGTGTTAGATCATATTTTATTCCTGACCTTCTGGACTGGATGACTTGGAGTTTTTATATTTGCGTCGAGTACCTCACAGGCTGCATTTATACTCTCCCGGTGGGCATTAGGTGCTAGGTTGTATTTACAAGTTCAGCACTGGTATACCATTTACACTGCTTGACTTAGAGAATGGTAGTTTAGAGCTTAAATTATTGTGTTCAGTTTCTCCATCTCTTTCCCAATATAAGTGAGATGTTTTTCCTGAGATAAGTTTCTCACTCAGTGCAGAACATCTCAGTGCAGTGGTGGAGAGGAACAGAACGTGCTTAATAAATAATTGTGCAAACAAAACTGAAGTGGATTTACCGCTGAAACTATCACATGAATCAAGTACTACTCTTCTGAAAAGGTCAATGCAAATGCATCCAATATTCAGGAAAGAAGTAATGATCCAAGCTGTTGATCACAGTCTTCTCTACCCCTTACTTAAAATAGCTCTCTTGAGATGGGTGATCCCTGATATGTAGCATCCAGTGCATAAAGAATGATTGCTAATCAAAACTACCATCTTGTGCTGGCCCAGAAATTAAAAGAAAGTAGAGCAGGTTGCAAAGGCCTAGATAGACGTCTTCCTGCCTCACACAGGCAAAATAATATATTAACTGATCTTTTTAGTATTTTTTCGTTTTCAAGGGCAGGGACTTAAAGAGCTAAATATGTTGACAGAACATGCTCGTGTGATGTTTGGATATAAGCAAGAGGTGAACATTTGGAATCCCCAAGGCAGCTTCAGCTCAGATCAGAATCCAGGTCCAGGAAGAGCCCCTTCCTTTCTCTATCTTATCCACTCAATCTCCTGTTCTCTTTTCCCTTCCCTTTAAATCCCATTCCCTGAGCCATTGCAGCAAAAGCAGTTCTCTGGCCACAGAGATATTGCTACTGCACTTCCCAGAGGCCACTGGAGTCTTTTAAGTGGGGGTGCTGGAGACATGCCTGACATTGAACACCAGAGACGGGAAGGAGAGACCTCCCTGTCCCTTTGTCCACGTAGCCAGAATATCACTTCTGCTGGAGTGCTTGCTGCTGAAGCCGGCAATCAGAGTGACCAGCAAGATTGAAAGAAGGGGAAAGAAGAGGGATTGGGGAGTAAAGAAGCTAGAGAGATGAGGGCTTTGGGCTTCATACATGAGAAAGTTTAGATTCTAATTAGCTCAGAAATGAGACAAACAACTCCCCCCCAACACACAGTAACACACACACAGTTTAAATTATAAGGGAAAAGGCTCAACTCTTTTGCAAGTCAGTCCAACACCAGCTGAAGTGGGTGGGGAACGAGCTCACCTATCACTGCTTGAGGAGCATGCAGGATTTGTTGATGTTTTCAGGAGTCTTCCCCAGCTGAATCCTAACCCCAGCCAGATCCCTCTACTGTGCATGTGCGTCTGCACTCACCCGCAACTTATTAAAATATTTGTCAGCGTAAAGATTGTATAAATAGTACTGAATGTCGTCACTGAGCATGAACTTCTACAGAGTAATCTAAGCAAGAAAATGAGTTCTCTGCCACAGGGAGTTAGCAGTCCCATTTAGAAGACGGCTTAAGAGCAGCAGCAGGAGGAGCAACGAGCTAAGAAGTTTGGTTTGCTTTTCTTGGCCCTTGGTCTGCTGAAGGGAGCACCAATTAGTTGGGAGAGGTGTCCCAAAGAAAGCTGACCGCCTCCGTGGTCCTGCCTTTGCTCGTTAAAACAAGCAGATGCTACTGGCCAAATACCTCTGGCAAGACTAAGCCCAGCTCTGCAGTGTCCCTTAAGCCTAGCTCTTGTAGAAGGGACAGCTGCAGTGTCAGGCTCCCTCCGAACAGTTAGAGCTACAGTCTCAGCAAGAGGGATGATAAAGCTCAGGAAGATCCAAGAAATAGAAGTCCGGGCAGGGTAGGAGTGCAGGTGGATTCCTGGTCAGCTATTTACTCCAAAAGAGCATCATAAATAAGGATTTAAGGATAGAATGATCCTGTCAAAGGTTCTGATGGGTGGAACTAGAGGTATCAGGAAAGGATCCAAAAAGAATCCTTGTTCTGTGTGGGCTAGATCTGGACAAGAGAAGGCTCAGGGCAGAGTGTAGGGCACATCACGTGTGACGGCTTGATGTCAAGGGACCTGCAGGCATATGAAGTTGGTATATAGCAAAGCTAAATCAAGTGTTTTATCATCAGATTCTGGTTCTCCCTCCAGCCACTAGATCCTAGCAGGCTCCAGATTAGGGTGCCACAGAGGTATCAAAAAGCTGTCTTCTGGAATTGCATCAAAAGGAACAGTTCTTCTTAGCCCTGAGGAGGATGAGCTAAGGATTGACAGGCTCAATAACAGGCTTAACTTGAATCCTCAAGAGGGTGCACGTACGCAGAGACACACACGCGCACACACAGATAGTAACTGGGAAAGTAATCTCAGAGCAGTGGTAAGCCAGGGGAGAGTGGGATGGAATGTGAGGGTGGCCTTGGAAGACGGGGGGAAGAGATACCGCCTAGGGAACAATCAGATAAAAGAAAAGGGAGTCCACAACAGAGTAACGGCCAGAGAAAGAAACTTAGGAAGGACCCGCCCTAACTACTCAGGCCTTACAATAAAGTAAAATTAGCCCATCTAGTCGTGTTTCCTGTCTGGTTTACCTGGGAGAGCTGACAGAGAGGGATGCTGAATCCGAATCAGTGCTCTCTTCCTCGCCTCTCTCATAAGCCTGCCTCCTCACCCAGCTGCTGGAAGCGAGCAGAAGCAGTAATTCTCTGCAGCTGCCAGGAGCCGAACTCTGTGTCAGGCTGCTGGCCTGCCTGTGATGGAGTGTTCTCATTACAGCAGTGCCCTCCCTAGCCTCTGAAGACTTTCCCCAACTTCAATTACTTAAAGGTTCCAGACAGCGCTTCCTCCGCCTCCTGAAGCGCATTTGTCTTAATGCAATCCTTGCTATGAAAAGCACCATTAAGGTGCCCCGGAGGTGCTCCCCTTAATGCGTCAGCAGGGCCTGGTGCATTGCAAGTGGCAGCAGCGGAGATCAGAACAAAGGCCTTTCAGGAAGGAGCAGAGCTGCGGGCAGACGGCTTCTTGCTCTAAGAATAGCAGCGTCTCTAGGACGGCCGAAGGGGTGGTTCTTATTCTGGATCAAGGAGAAGGGAACAGGGAGCTTGCCCATTAGTACTTCCTTACCCTGGGTTGGGGAGGAGGAAGGAGATGGTACGAGCACACCTGATACTACATGGTACATATAACAGTAGATGTTCTGATTGCCAAAGCAGGGTCAGAAGAAAGACTCCCGAGAAGTGGGAAACCTGTGGCCCTCCACGTTGCTAAACTATATTCCCAGATGTGCTGGGAGCTGTAGTTCAACAATAGTTGGAGGGTCACAGTTTCCCCATCTCTGCCTCTCCTTTTGGCACTTCTAGGAAGCTGCTGAAGATGGTTGGGCATTGCCGGAGTGGCACATTGAAAAAGGCAGCCCTATATCCCTCTTGCCAATGAATAAATAAATTCAGTGAATCAATGCATTCAGGACAAACATCATCATGTACAGCTGTTGTGGGGAAAGCAATGGAGATGGTGAGGTACAGACAAAATGTTGTCTAATATAAAGTCAGAACTCAGGTTATGACTTTAGTGCAATTAACACCTCGCACTAAACTGTGGTTTGCCTAACCATGGCTTGTAGGTTAAGCCACAACTGGCTGGGATCATACAGCATGCTAAAGCTATAAGTCGTAGCATGCAAACCAAAATGTTTGTAAGCTGCTTGTTAGCCTCTGGGACTGAGGCTTCATCCACACAGCTGCACTGTTATGTTCCCATCCTGGAGCCAGCAGGAAATCACACTGCCCTGAACCTTTTTGCTCATGCTAACCCATGCTGTACTTCTAGAACAGATTTGGGTTGCCCTGCTATCCAGACAGCTTTAACTTACATTCCCTTAGCTAAAATTTCAGGCCCATCCAACATCATCCACCACATGAAAAGCCTCCTCTAATGAGCAGGCACAATAATGGAATGAACTGCATTTTTCCCTTCCCTTCCCTTAAACATCTTTTTTGCTCCTCAGAACTATGAATCAAGCAATTGACTGTTTGACCACTAGATGGCAGCAAAGAATTAAAGGTGCTTGTAACTATTGGCTGCCATCTCAGGATCCTTCAGATTTGTGCAATCTCGGGGTAACTGCTGAAGAGTCGAAGGAGAGGAAAGGAAGAGCCAGTGGAAGTGGAGAAGCAGTGCTCATGCACGGCAGACTAAAAACATGCATGAGATAAGTGTTTTCAGTTTTCCAATTAAGCCAGAGAGGCTGGTCAATTTCAGGACTTCATCCTCTCCAGGTCAGGGTTTCTCAACCTTGGCAACTTTAAGATGGGTGAATTTCAACTCCCAGAATTCCCCAGCCAGCATCTGGGGAATGGAAAAAGGAGGAAAAAGGGGAAAAAAAGAGGGGGGCTGTGGAAGGAGGAAAAAGGAGAAAAAGGGGGGGGCACTCTGGAAACTGGGATTCCAGTCTCCCTCACAGTATCACAAAAGATAATATTGAGAGGAATGAGAGAACAAGTGAGAGACCAGATGGAAGGGGTGGTCCCGCAGGAAACTAGCCGAACCAATTGCAGCATGTTATTTTAGACCTATGTGCCTCAATGCACCTGTACATCTGGAGGCAGGATAAGGAAGGAAACATGATTTCCAGAGCAGAGCACTCAAGCTATCCTTGAGCTGCATGTGGATGATGAGTTACAGGAGGTGGCATGCGAGACATGTCCTCTGGAACCAGCTGGTGGCTCATCCTCCTGCCAGGGCAAGGAGGCTGCATAGATTTGCTCTAATTCATGAGTCAAGAAAAGACACTTTGAAGATGCTGGGAGTTGTAGCTGTAAGTTGTTCAGCCAAGTCCTAGAGGATCCCATGAATAAAAACATCTATAATCCTGGTGGCAGAAATTGTGTTTTGCAAGAGAAGTGTAACCAGCTCTGCTGTTTGAGAAAGCAAAACCCAAACCCAGCCAATGGAAGCGGAGAAATAGGAAGAGGAAACAAGGTGCTGGGCGATTCCCTGGGTGTTCCAAGTCCTGCTCCTTTCCCCCAGGTCGGCCTATTGCCTTCAGCTATGCTAAAATACCCCTTCATGGATCACTGCCTTGTCGTGGCGAAGGGGCTTGCGTAACTCAGTGAAGCCATGAGCTATACCGTGCTGGGCCACCCAAGATGGACAGGTCATGACAGAGAGTTCTGACAAAATGTGGTCCACTGGAGAAGGAAATGGCAACCCACTCCAGTATCCTTGCCAAGAAAACCCCATGGACAATGTTAAAAGGCTAAAAGATGTGACGCCGGAAGATGAGCTCCTCAGGTCGGAAGGTGTCCAATATGCTACTGGGGAAGAGTGGAGGGCAATTCCAAGTAGCTCCAGAAAGAGTGAAGCGGCTGGGCCAAAGCCAAAAGGATGTTCAGCTGTGGATGTATCTGGAAGCGAAAAGAAGGTCCGATGCTGTAAAGAACAATATTGTATAGGTACCTGGAATGTAAGATCTATGAACCAAGGCAAGCTGGATGTGGTCAAACATGAGATGACAAGACTGAACATTGACATCTTGGGAATCAGTGAACTGAAATGGACGGGAATGGGTGAATTTAATTCGGGTGACCATTATATCTACTACTGTGGGCAAGAAACCCTTAGAAGAAATGGAGTTGCACTCATAGTCAATAAGAGAGTCGGAAAGGCAGTAATGGGGTACAACCTCAAAAACGACAGAATGATCTCAGTGCGTATCCAAGGCAAACCATTCAATATCACAGTCATCCAAGTCTATGCCCCAACCACTGATGCTGAAGAAGTTGAGGTTGACCGCTTCTATGAAGACCTACAACATCTTCTAGAACTAGCACCAAAAAGATATCCTTTTCATCATAGGGGATTGGAATGCTAAAGTAGGAAGTCAAGGAGTAATCGGAATAACAGGCAAGTTTGGCCTTGGAGTACAAAATGAAGCAGGGCAAAGGCTAATAGAGTTCTGTCAAGAGAACAAGCTAGTCATAGCAAACACTCTTTTCCAACAACACAAGAGACGACTCTACACATGGACATCACCAGATGGTCAATACCGAAACCAGATTGATTATATACTTTGCAGCCAAAGATGGAGAAGCTCTATACAGACAGCAAAAACAAGACCAGGAGCTGACTGTGGCTCAGATCATGAGCTTCTTACTGCAAAATTTAGGCTTAAATTGAAGAATGTAGGGAAAACCACTAGACCACTCAGGTATGACTTAGATCATATTCCTTGTGAGTACACAGTGAAGGTGATGAATAGATTTAGAGGATTAGATTTGGTAGACAGAGTGCCTGAAGAACTATGGACGGAGGTCCGTAACATTGTACAGGAGGCAGCAACTAAAACCATCCCAAAGAAAAAGAAATGCAAGAAAGCAAAATGGCTGTCTGATGAGGCTTTACAAATAGCTGTGGAAAGAAGGAATGCGAAAAGCAAGGGTGAAAGGGAAAGATATAAGCAACTGAATGCAGATTTCCAGAGAATAGCAAGGAGAGATAAGAAGGCCTTCTTAAATGAACAATGCAAAGAAATCGAGGAAAACAATAGAATGGGGAAGACTAGAGATCTCTTCAAGAAAATTGGAGATATGAAAGGAACGTTTAGTGCAAAGATGGGCATGATAAAGGACAAAAAAGGCAGGGACCTAACAGAAGCAGAAGAGATTAAGAAGAGGTGGCAAGAATACACAGAAGAACTATACAAGAAATATCTTAATGTCCCTGATGTCCACGCTGGTGTGATCACTGACCTTGAGCCAGACATCCTAGAGAGTGAAGTCAAGTGGGCCTTAGGAAGCATTGCTAACAACAAAGCTAGTGGAGATGACAGTATTCCAGCTGAGTTATTTAAAATACTAAAAGACGATGGTGTTAAAGTGCTGCACTCAATATGCCAGCAAGTTTGGAAAACGCAACAGTGGCCACGGGATTGGAAAAGGTCAGTTTACGTTCCAATTCCAAAGAAGGGCAATGCCAAAGAATACTCAAACTATCGCACAATTGCACTCATTTCACATGCTAGCAAGGTTATGCTCAAAATCCTACAAGCTAGGCTTCAGCAATACATGAACCGAGAACTACCGGATGTACAAGCTGGGTTTCGAAGAGGCAGAGGAACTAGAGATCAAATCGCCAACATTCGCTGGATCATGGAGAAAGCACGAGAGTTCCAGAAAAATATCTACTTCTGCTTCATTGACTATGCAAAAGCCTTTGATTGTGTGGATCACAACAAACTGTGGCAGATTCTTAAAGAGATGGGAGTACCAGACCACCTTACCTGTCTCCTGAGAAATCTGTATGCGGGCCAAGAAGCAACAGTTAGAACCGGTCACGGAACAACTGATTGGTTCAAAATAGGGAAAGGTGTACGACAAGGCTGTATACTGTCACCCTGCTTATTTAACCTATATGCAGAGTACATCATGAGAAATGCCAGGCTGGAAGAATCACAAGCCGGAATTAAGATTGCAGGGAGAATCATCAACAACCTCAGATATGCAGACGATACCACCCTAATGGCAGAAAGTGAAGAAGAACTAAAGAGCCTCTTGATGAGGGTGAAAGAGGAGAGTGCAAAAGCTGGCTTGAAACTCAACATTAAAAAAACTAAGATCATGGCATCTGGACCCATCAATTCCTGGCAAATAGAAGGGGTAGAAATGGAAGCAGTAACAGACTTCATTTATTTGGGCTCCAAGATCACCGCAGACGGAGACTGCAGCCATGAAATTAAAAGACGCTTGCTCCTTGGGAGGAAAGCCATGGCAAGCCTAGATAGCATATTAAAAAGCAGAGACGTCACCTTGCCAACAAAGATCCGCATAGTCAAAGCTATGGTTTTTCCAGTAGTAATGTATGGCTGTGAGAGCTGGACCATAAAGAAGGCTGAGCGCCGAAGAATTGATGCCTTTGAACTGTGGTGCTGGAGAAGACTCTTGAGAGTCCCCTGGACTGCTAGGAGGTCAAACCAGTCAATCTTAAAGGAAATCAACCCTGATTGCTCATTGGAAGGATCGATAATGAAGCTCAAGCTCAGATACTTTGGTCACCTAATGCGAAGAGAGATCTCTTTGGAGAAGACCCTGATGCTGGGAAAGATTGAAGGCGAAAGGAGAAGAGGACGGCAGAGGATGAGATGGTTAGATAGCATCACTGAAGCAATGGCCATGAAACTGAGCAAACTCAGGGAGGCAGTGAAGGACAGGAAGGCCTGGCGCAATATGGTTCATGGGGTCACGAAGAGTCGGACACGACTTAACGACTAAACAACAACAACAAATGCTAAAATAGGATGCCTTATTGCCAGAGCTGAACAAGATTCTGTCACTGATCTGGCAAACTTCTGTGCACAAAATGTATGGTCCTTTGTTTCAGCAGCAGAACATCTTCTAAGTTATTTATTGGAGTTTTATCCTCCCTGCCCACAAAGGAATGGCACTCAGAGCTTTAAGAGGAGCTGAGGTCTGGTTGACCTTTCAAGGAACCATGCTTTTAAAGAGAACACGGGATCATCCTAAACTCATCCTCAGCTGTTTGGCTTAGGGGGGAGGTTTTGCAGGCAGAGTGCAGAGCTGGCTGGGTTTTTCCTTTGTTAATGCCTGGATTCTGCAGAAGTGACCTTACCAATACTGTTTCAACACCGAGCAGATAGCTCAAATTCTTTGGGCAGTGGTTGGAATTGCAGGCCCTCGTCTTTGAAACCATTCACAGCAACTTGTTTTGAAGGTAATAACTGTTAATCACATTCGCTTCTCTATTCATTCACTGATTTCTGCATATTGAGCTGCAGTTAAAGACAGAAGAACAGGCCAGGCTCCTTCGTCTTCTGTTCAACTGGCCACTCTAGCTGGAGCGCTGATCACCAGCAGACTGCCTCCTTGCCTTTCCTTCGGTTTCTCTCCTCCTCTCTTCCCAAAGCCCAGCATAACCTTCTAGAGCCATAACAATGGATCCATAGGTTCATTCCTTCATCCAACATACAGTATAAGTATCTCTTGTTAGAAAAATATTCAAGTTTCCTTTGCATACATTTCAGATAACTAGGGTACAATCCAGCAAGGCATTTTTAAAAAGATATATTTAAAATCACATACATCAGAAAAAATGCACAGCAAAGATTAAAACATATTAAACACATATAAACCAGTAGCTATAAGCAGTGGTGCTGGATCATCAAGAAATATCAGATACAAAGTCCAATAAAAATATTTTCAGCCCACCCCTTCAACAAGAGTTTTTTTCCCCCCAACTGCACTGCTGTTCTATCCAGCTATGAATCTTTCACTGGCATTCCTGAAGATGAGAGCAGTGCTGTGTTTGCAGTGCTTAAGATCACCCCATTAAGCAACACTCCTTAATCTCTGCTCTGCTGAGCCAAGTACTTTGTGGAAAATATTTGTAGCTACTTTATTACTGGGTTAGACCATTGGTTCACCTAGGACTGTCTTTGCTGCTGCAACAGGCTAGGATCTTCTCAGAGTATTAAGACTTCTTCAAACAGGAGGTCTCAAGATTTGAGCTGGACGCGTCTGTGAAAGGCCTGTATGGTATAATTGAACCCTGAATGAAAAGAAGCACTGTGTGTTTGCAAAGGTGCAGGTAATCGAGCATTTTTGCATGCCCAAGGCTTCTAGTATAATCCTTAACTTCTCTAAGTAAAGGGAAGAATCTTACTCAAAACTCTCCACCAACCAGTGTGATCTAGCAGCACCAGGAAGCATCAATTGTAGAATCCTGGTTTCTTTTTCCTGTGCCTACTAATTTAGCTGATTAGGGAAGCTAAGCAGGATCAGCTGGTATTAGTACTTGGATGGGAGACCACTTAGGAATTTCCAAGTTGTTGGTAAGACTAGAAAGTAAAAAAATTAAAAATTAAAAAAAAATCCAAGAAGAACCCAGTGGTAAATTGCCTTTATAACTGCTAAGAAAACTGTGTGAATGTAATCACCAGGATTAAAGCTTGACTTAAGGGTATCTTTATACCCGATAACCAGCAGGTGGCAAACAAGAGTCTCTAGTGGAAAGGGCCAGGGGGCAGTTCACAAACAGTTAAGCCAACAGGAGACATTCAGATTATGCTGAGCTAGCACTGGCCAAAAGAGAAAGTCAATTTCCCAGCCACTCCTCTCTGGCCCCAAAGGGCGGTCCAGCTTGCATGTTCTCATCTCTCCTTTTAGGTGGATCAGCAGTGACCAAGCTGCTGGAAATTACTCTGTGGCTGCTGCTAATGGTCTCCCAAGTGCAGGGCAAAGAAACCACAAAGTAGAGAGGAAGAGAAAATTGCAAACACAGGAGAGGAACCCCTTCATTAGCAAGGCTGTCTGCTACCTATAGCTTCGTTCTGCCTGGTTGTCCCAAATCCCAAATCTGCAACAGCAGTTTTCTGTGAGAGAACCCTCACCCCAGGTACCCTGTCTTTAAAGGGTTGTTCTATATTTTCAAATATTTCTCCTTATTCTACAGGAGCTCCATTGCCTCTAGGGAATGCTCCCTATTTTTCAGTCCAAAAGATCATTGAACATTAAAAACATTTTTAAAAAATAAGCAGCTGTATTTGGTGCACTGTCCTACTGTTTTCAGAAGGTGCAGCCAACAATTCATCACTTTAGCTCTTCCAAATATATCCTTCTGTTTCTAGGAACAGCTCCCCCAGTCTCTGGTTGTTAAGTTTGCCACATTTTTCTCAAGTCGCTGCTCCTGTGTGCAGGCAGTAATCCACTTTCATGCTTATTGCTGTGTTATGAAAAGCTTCTCTTGCTGATTTCCACAGATCAGATTATTACTACAAGACCAAGAGCGGGATGAGTCATTCTGGTTTTTAGTCTTTTCATTAGCTGAACTCAAGCCTTTGATATTCCATTGAGCAGTTTCTTCTTGTTACTAAGCCAATGAATGATGTCAGCAACTTTCTTTTCCCCCTTAAAAACAGCTCCTATATTCTTAGCCGCTGGAAGATTGTTTTCTGGTCATTGTTAAGTCCATAACTAGCCACTGGCTACCGAAGTTCAAAACACAGAGTCTCAGCTAGGAAATAACCGGTGGTCTTACAAGAGACCCACCGACAACAGAAGCTACTAATTCATCCAAAATTCAAAGAATTCGTTATTTTTGTTAGCCAGTGCTGGCGAGAGCAGAGCACCCATCAGTAGCCAGAGGACATTAGGGTAGGTCCTGGCAGAATATGTCAGAAATGGTCACCCAACACAACATAAGCCCATTGAACAGGAAAGAAAGATTGTAGCTCCTAGCTCCGCCCCAGCCACGCTCATAAAAGTCATGTGTTTTGACCTTTCCTATGTATATCTGTGGTTTTTTCACACAAGTCAAAAGCATGTGTATGTATCCAGGTTCTTAGTGGAGTTTTAGTTCTCATCATGGAGTATCTTCCTGTGTACATCTATACCTATTTAAGGGCTCTTTCAGGCTAAAGGTGCTGGAAGAGGCAGCCAGTGAATGCAGTCCTGTTCCCTGCTCTCCTGTTCGGTGAATGGACATGGGGAGTCACTGAATCTCCTCTATGTCCCAGACTTGTTGGGGCACTCACTTCTACGTCTGCAGCAAACAGGACTGCCACACAAAGCAAGAAGGATGGTCACTCTCGCCCAAAACCTTTGTTGGCCTACTCTCAGTGCAGAGCCTGGCGTATAATGGGATTTGTTGGCTTTAACGTAGTGTGGTATGTAAGCAAGCTCAGCGAAGGAATCCCTGTTTGTTTCAGGGCAGCAAACCACCATTCAAGGCTTGTTGCTGGTATAGTAGAACTTCGGTTTAGCCTGATATGCAGATAGCATATATGTCTGGTTGGTTTGTAGTTTCCTGGCTTATTCTAGGTTTATTGTGTGTCCCCGATATGATGAGTGGGAGCACGGGTGTCCATGGTGGAGTCAAGAATTGCAAAATGGCGGGCTCAGCACAAGGGGCAGGGCTTCAGCTGAGATCTTGCAGATTTTGGCACGCATCTCTGAAGATGCCACTGAGTGGGAATAAACTTGAATTCAGTCCACATGCCATGGTAAATAAACTGCTTATCCTTTCTTCACAAAGTAGTAGAGTTGCAGCAGCCAACATTAGTGCATTCACAAGCACAGACTTTGGATGTTTCATCATGGAGTATATAAATGAACATATAATGCAGGTGTCCCCAGCATGTTGTTGTTGTTGTTGTTCAGTCGTTAAGTCGTGTCCGACTCTTCGTGACCCCATGAACCATATTGCGCCAGGCCTTCCTGTCCTTCACTGCCTCCCTGAGTTTGCTCAGTTTCATGCTCATTGCTTCATTGATGCTGTCTAACCATCTCATCCTCTGCCGTCCTCTTCTCCTTTTGCCTTCAATCTTTCCCAGCATCAGGGTCTTTTCCAAAGAGTCCTCTCTTCACATTAGGTGACCAAAGTATCTGAGCTTGAGCTTCATTATCAATCCTTCCAATGAGCAATCAGGGTTGATTTCCTTTAGGATTGGTCCCCAGCATGGAGCCCTCCAAATGTGAGGAGACTACAGTTCCCAGAATGCCCAGTCAGCAAGGCCAGTTGTGAGAGTTGCTGTGCTGTGCTGATAGTTCTGGAACGTGTCCTGCTGGGGAATTCTGGCATCACCACTTTTGCTTTGAATTATGAACATAATAAAATTCCTAAGATCACCGTTCAAGCCTACTTTGTATTTGTGAATTGCTGTCTGAAGAGATTCAACCACTTCTGAGCTTCACTACATCTTTGTCCAGAAAACAGCCATTTAGAATTTCAAGGATCAAAACACAGACTTTGAAGATCCTGGTGATAATACATGGTTTAAACCTGAAGAGCAGTTTTATTTAGAGGTTCCTGTATCCTTTCAGTCCAGCTACACTCGAGCAGCTGCAAGTGGCTGGAATTTGCAGCAACATGCTGGGTTCAGGAAATAGTTCAGCAGGGGGCTGGCTTCAGCAGGCACTGGATTGTGGGGGAGGAGGAGGTGATGAGAAGGAGAGATGCTTGTCCTTCCCTCAGCATCTCCCCTCCCAGCCCAACACAGAAACCAAGGAAGCCGATGAATTATTAAGCAGGCCCTATCTGAGGCGCCTGGGTCAGACTTCTGTGCTGCTGTGCACTAATACCTATGCCTGTCTTCTAGCATTGACTGGGAACAGCTACTCAGCCCAGCACAGCCACATCCTCCCAACTTTGGAGCAGGTCAGAGAACTGAAGCTTTGGGAGATCTTTGCTTCCAAGGAGGGGTTTGGGAAGAGTTTGAGAGTCCTAAGAGCTACCTTGGAGCAGATGGGCATCAGTTCCTCCTGTCACTTTTTCCAGCTGCCCATCTACCAAATTCTCTCTCTTCTGGATCCATCTTATTTCCTTGGTTGGACACCTCAGTTCCAGCCTCATTTCTCCTTTTTTATTCCTTTCTCCTGCTCCTTCTCTCCCCGTTCCCCCTTTCCAGTCCCAGCCCTTTTCTCCCCCTCCTTCTGGCAGACTCACTTCAGCTATTTTCTGTCCCTTTCCATTTCCCTAATAATTCACCTCTGACCTCCAGCACTAAGAAATCCTGGTGGAACCCTGCGAACAGCCAGCCAGGGAGGGGGCTACTTGAAGAAGCCCTGCAAAGGACAGAATGCCCATCCAGATATTCTGCACCATCTCCTTCTCCTCAAGCAAAGAGAAACACACTATCAAGAGTCCTCCTGAAAGTAATCATGATAAATCTCTCTATGACCAGCACAATCCAGAAGACTCAGAGAAGGACTATAAAGAGGAAGAAGAACTAGAGGAGAAAGATGAAGGAACAGCCCCAAATCTGGTTGCCTTTGCCAACAGCTGCACCTTGCATGGGGCCAACCATATCTTCATAGGGAATGGATTTGGGGTGCGCCAGATCCTGTGGGCAGGTGTGTTTCTGATCTCACTGTCCATTTTCTTATCCCAGGTAGCTGGGCGGATTTTCTACTACCTGGAGTATCATCATATCACACAGCTGGATGAGCAGGAGAGTCTACAGATGACTTTCCCTGCTGTCACTTTCTGCAATATCAATCGTATCCGAGTGTCTCAGCTCACCTACAATTACTTGTCTTATATTTCACCGCTTTTGGGCTATGATGTGGGTACCTATCTGGAAGCAGGCTTTCCACTGGCTACACCTAACCTTGAAGTGCCTGAGGAGCCCCTCAATCTGCTTAACTTTTATGACCGCAGCAGCCATCAGCTTGAGGACATGATGCTGACCTGCAGATATCGTGGGGAAATTTGCAGGCCTGAAGATTTTACTACGGTGAGTGATGATTGCCTAGCTTCTAGTATCAGTGATAGAAATCTCACTTTTGCTGAGAGCTGACTTGCTGGCTAGTTGGTAGAATATTCCCTTTCTCAGGATTAACTTTAAAAGTTACAAAAAATGGCCAAGCTTTTGACCTTCTCATAACTTTTCTACAAGCTGGATGTCAAGTAAAACTATATGGGAGGGACAGGACAGAAAACTGGTCATTATGGAAAAGTACCCTTGCCAAATACAGATTGTATTAACGTTAAGACTTATTTTGCTGTGGTTCTTGCAGAGAGATGGGGTTGGGAAATATATTGCATTCAAAACATCTCCATCAGGGACGGAAATATCTTGCATTCAAATATCTGGCTGCAATCCCATTCATTTCTGCTCAAATCTAAGATGAACTAGATTAAATTAAACAGTACATATGTATACAATGGCACCATACTGCTCACAGTTTCTGGTTAGCAACAGGAGCTTGAGCAATTAAATGAGTAGGCAGTATTGAGGCCTCCAAGTTTTGGATCTAAACTTCCATCCGCCCCAACCAACATGGTCAGTAATAGAGAGTTATGGGAGTTATAATCCAAAACATTTAGAGGACACCAAGTCATCTACCCTGGATTAGGACATACATTTAAAGGGTTTGGAATCCAGACCTAACCTCAGTTTTGCATTGGAGGGTGGGAAAAACAGTTGTAAATAATGGATTAGGATTAACTGTATCTCAGTTGCATCTGAGTGTCTCAACTCACGTAGGATGACTATTTTACCACATTGGGGCTATGATTAGTATTACAATAATGGATAAATAGTGGGGGGCTGCCTTTTCATGATATCTGCAAAATCTGCTGAGTGGATTGTTTTCTTCTGCTTAAAATTAAAGTATTGTTTGGTAGAGATGTTAGCATCAGATATCAGTACTAAAAATCTTTCTTTCCTGATTTTTAAAATTCTTTCTTTTTACTTGTGTGCAGGGAATGTCCATCTCTTAACCCCCACCTAATCTATTAATTTATGTCTCAATATTTACCTTGTAGTTATAGGTAATTCTAAAGGCCCACCTCTACCTAGTTCTCCACAGGCTGCCCTGATCTGATCCTGAAAATATCAGCCAGCATATTTGATCAATGTATTTGTTGCCCATAATAGTTAAAAAAGCACATTTCCTGGTTCTGTCCACTTATCAAAAGTGACTCAGCCCTTTAGATATGTTTGTGTGAAATACTTGTGCACCTCTCCAGATTCCAATTTAAGCAATATGCTGGAGAGGATTTTCCCAACAATAAATTATTTGTGTTGAATTGTTCAGAGATGCAACTGTCTTGATTGAAAAGCACCGTACCATCATCTGTGCTGGAGAAAATGTAATATGTATGATAATCAGTTAAAAGGAAAAGAGTTAATAGACTAAAAAAATAAATATTGTAATCTGGCTGACAGGTCAAGTTGTTTCTCTTGAGGGTTGCAAAGGAGTGTTTTGTGTTAAAAGCAGAAGGAGAAAGTAGCAGCACGATCTATGAATTTTACAGCATTTCTGCATGGTGCACAGCTTTTAATGCACAGGAGCCCTGCTCAAAGGAAGAGCTGGCAACCCTACCTCTAGGCCACATTAGGGACATGTGAAGAATGGCTGATCCCAGTCCTTGAGAGATGGCCCATTTTTCCTACCATGCCATGCTGGACTCCTGCTTTGGATCTTGCATGAGTGTGACCTATCTCTTGGTGTTCATTAAAGCAGCCCAACTTCTTTCAGGCTTCTGGAGAAGCCTAAAGAAAATGTGCTGCTGCCTTATAGAATCCACTCATTTGTGTAACTCTGAACCCTGAAAAGAGTTGGACTGTTCTAACAAATAGTAGGGATGTGCTGTGTGTGCACTTGGGCAAGGGGTAAAGTGCACACTTCTCAATCACTTTTGAAGCATGCACAGGGCCCTCTTGAATGGAAATGATTCATGGATTTGTGTTTTATGATCGCCTACCAGCCGAAGCAACCTGAGTAGCATTGAGATTAAGGGCAATAATTGGTGGGAGGATAAGCCTCTATTTCTGATGACAAATGGTTTGGTGAAGACTTTGGCTTCACCTTAGTGAGCACCAATGGCATTTACCTGAAATGCACATAGCCATTTCTCAATATTAAAACTCACATGCATACCCTGCACCTGCTATTTATTTCACAAGTGTAGAGTTGCAATTAAGCTTGCTATTTACTTTGACCCTGAGCCATTGGCTCTGAGAAATTGATCAAGCTTAATCAATTGATCTCTGATCTCACTGGCAGAAAACCTCACCCACTTGACTGAACAGTCAGAAGTTTAATGCAGTTTCTTCCATGACAAAGAAACACAGGCCATTAAGTCATTATAATTTTTCTTTTTAAAAAACAGTGTAAATTGCAAACTATCATGGAATCCAGCACCTTTCTAATCTCAGATTCCAGTTCTGAATAGTTGAATGCACAGATACTGGTGCTAACTACTCAACAGCACAAAAAGTCCTCTCTCTGCATGCACAGAAATATTCTTGTTTATGGTAGTTCTTGACACTTTTCAGGAGTATGTGTTTGAAAATAAGTCCTTTGGCAAAGCAAAGGGGAGAATGAAATATTCTAGCTGCAATAGGTAACCTGATGTCCTCCAGCTGTATTTAGACAAAGATCCTATCAGCTCCAGCCAAGATGGCTCTCCGTCTGAGACAGTAAGAACTGTATCCAAAGAATCTGAGAGACTTACTTTTTATCCCATGTCATTCCAAGGTATTTCTTGACAGTTCTTTGCTCCTGGCACAGTCTAACAGCTATTCAATTCACAGTCATCTGAAAGCAGCAAATGACCACAAGGAAGAGAGAAGAATAAATACAGAGAAGTGCTATCTGTTATCATAGAAAGAAAAGAAGGGGTGGGAAATTCATGTTAGGAAGTCCTAACAGGCTTACTTGTTCTAAACAAGACTTTGAATTTGAGAGGCAATTAGGGCCCCTTTGTGAATCACGTGCCCTTGCAGAGGTAAAGTAGACATTTGAGCTTGTTGATCAATATCACACAAGTCCTCTTTTCCTGAGCAAGGACATCAAAGCTGACTTCTCTAATTCATCCGTTAGGAAACAAGAGAAGGTTCCAGGCTGAAGCACTGTTTCTGCTCTGCTCCTTATCACCTCTACATTATGACATTTCCCTGCAATGGGCTTTCATCAGCCTGGTAACTTCTAAGGAGATGTGCCAGATTTTGGCTCTCCTACTCCCACCAGCTATGGGATTACAAGGGGGATTAATTCTTTGGACAAGTTATTATAGTTTCAGGCCAAAGCTAGTAAGAGTCTAATAGAGCAGGCCTGAGCAAATACAATTCCCAAATACTTTGGGGGGATCCTTAGGGCTTGCTGAAATCATGTTGTTAAAATGCTGAAACTAATTCAGCATTTCTTGCTGGTTTATGGCAGAAAACAAAAGAAAACAAAATGGATATGTAAAATAGGATTGTGTTGTGCTTGGCACTGAAAAGGGAAAAGAGGCTTTGGGATGCCCAAGGACATACACTTTAACTGCTCCCTAAACCAAATGTGTATTTTCTCAGAATTGCACTGCAGCTGCTGGGGCAGCCACGTTATCCTGGAGAAAGGTGCAGCTGCTTTAAGGGACTGTTGACAGGTGTGAGGTGAGAGCCTCCACTCACTTTTTCTCTTTCAGTCCAAAACACTGCACATCCTTCATGAGAAAGCTGGAGAAGCTCAGAAAAAAAATTATCCCCAACTGCAACCCTACCATCAAAATCTGGAAATTCCACACCCACCCAGAAATTGCCATAATTTTATTGCCTACTCACTCCAGTCTTCAACAACAAAATAATTTTACAAAGTGCAACCTGTAGCCACTAAAAGGTTGTTCAACTTCGCTATAGCATCATACCAGGACTGAGAAGGTTCAAGTTTCCCACACTTAGCCCTGAGACCTGTAACAGGTAGGCTCCATCCATCCACGCACTCACTAGCTGGGTTCTTTGTTCTCTTGCCATCATTCTTCTTGTCATCGAGGTAGAATTTTGCAGTTTTTAATTATAAATTCTTGTTGTATCAGAGAAGGAGACAATCAAACAATGAGCAGGATCTTAAATGTTGTTTGAGATCATGTTTAAATAGCTGTTCAAGATCATGTTTTTTTCTGATTCCAGTAACCATAATTTACTGGCTCAAATGCAGTTTGTCCAGGTTATGGCTAATCAAAGGGATGTCTACCAGCTCCAAGAATCAGTTCAGACTTACTGGCTCAAAGAACAGCACAATTTGACTAATTTGACAAGTTCCCTGATTTGACTTGGAGCATGAATTCAAAGCCGGAAAAGGAAATTTAAATTTCTGTGCCACCCATTGTCTATATTGGAGTTTTTAAAATAGCTATATTTTTCCTCTGTAGGCAACATCGGATTCTGTTGTGCTGATATGCAGCGTCTCTGTGTCCCTCTGAATTGCAGAATCATTAGCAAAACTTTAGGAAGGTTCAGATTTGGGCCATTTGGGAGAAGCCCATCTACATTTTTCCAAAATTTGATTTGGAATCCATCCAAATCCAGCATGTACCTATATTAATCAATTCAGGAGCTGTTGAATTTCAATGAACAAGGAAGGATATGCAGAGTGCAAAGACACAGATTTATATAATGGTTTAATAGCTATGATATGTATGTCCAAAATGGACCACACTCTTTCTGTGTAACTTATCTCACAGAACAGTTGTGAGGATAAAAGGGCACAAGGAGGGGGAATGAAAACCATGAGTACCCAACCATTCTGATTCTCAAGGCTGGGCTTGCATGCATGCATAGCTTGCTGATCCATGGAGGAACACCTCATTCCCCTCCCTCCCAGCTCTCGTACTCCAGATAGCTGCTGCTTTATTGCCAGCTGTTTCCAAGAGCTCAACTGCAGGCTCATCAACTGGGTGGTAGGAAATGTGAGTGGGTCTCATGGAGATTCAGAAAACAACAGACAAAGTAGACAAGGGCCATTTATGGCTCGTAGGCTCCAAGCTGTCCACCTGTGAGGTACAGTATTCAGAGTTCCTTAGAGAAAAGGAAAGGTATGATGTAATAAAATAAAATACATGTGTACATGATTCTTACAGAAGACGAGTAGTAGCTTGCTCTGTAGGGAAGGCTACCTTTAAATCATACATTATAAAAACAATGTTTTGTTGTTGAACACAGATGCCCAAACTCTAGGTTTTTATGAAGTTGTTAAGATCCATAAAGGGATTTTGTCTCCTCCAGCAGCAATTTCCCATCAGAACCATTGTTCAAGTATGTTGGGGAGGGAGTTATCTGAAGCCATTCATTCCTTCAGTTATTCCCTTTGAGGGACTCCATAGATTGCTCATGTACATCACATTGAAGAAGAATGAATTTTTGTTATACTAGCAACTTCTTTATTGTCATCAGTCCCGTATTAGATATCATTGAAAACCCTTCAAGTATAAAGGAAAGGTACCAGGAAAACTCCAGTCCATTTATTTACTATAGCTCTGTCAAAAATCACTCTTCTTAAGAATTGTTTGGAGGCTCTTGAATATTTTTGTGGTTCAATCAATCTGAATGCCTTCAGCAGATGCCTTGCTGATCCATATTGTCACCCTTTTTTGTGGGTTTAAATATAAAATCCAAACATGTTTGCTAAGAAGCTTCTTAAGTTTTTTCAAGGACAAAATTATCTCAGATCCCTAAAACCTTGAATACAATTCTGATGCCATGGACTGGAGTGTAGGCCTTCAATTGATATCCTATGAACCTATGCTTTGTATTTCATAGAATTGTAAAGTTGGGAGTGTCTGAAGTGGTCATCAAGTCCAGCCCCCTGCACACTGCAGGATTCACTACACCATCCCCAATAGATAAGTATCCAGCCTCTGTTTGGAAACCTCCAGTGAAGGCAAAGAAACCACTCTATACAGTAACCTATTCCATTGATTGACAACTCTTACTGTCAAGAAGTTCTTCTTAATGTCTAACCTGTATCTATATCCTTGAAGTTTCATCCCATTAATTCTAGCCTTATCCTTTGGAGCAAATGAGAATAACTCCAAACCCTCTACAATGTGACAACCCTTCAGATGTTTGAGGACCACTATCATATCCCCTTTCAGCCTTCTCTTCTACAAATTAAACATACCTAGGTCTTTTAACTGTTCCCCATAGAACTTGGTTTCCAGTCCTCTCATCATCTTGGTAGCCCTTCTCTGGACTTGCTCCAGTTTATCGATTTCTTTGTCCTGGGGTCAGTCTAGCTGGGACAAGGTTTCTTGTCTTTAAATGCAGAACACACAGAAAATAGTGGTGGTGCCAGTAGAGCAAATTCAGGACCCTGAAAATGGAAAGTTCCCACATTTGGTACCATAGAGATCTTTACCACCATTACCACAAAACTCTCCAGGAGATTCCTGTCCTATTTCCTTTCTTTCCTCCTTTTGTTCCCTCCCTAGAAGTACCTCTGGAGAAGCAAAGATGCTAGCCATGTCTGCAGGTTTACTCACGATGCTCTCTGAAGCCTAAGAGAAAGACGGAGACAAAGGTGCCAATGCTGTTGCTTGGGAAAGGGGAGGGAATGGGGAGAGTGCAATGGGGAAGGGAAAAAGTGTCAGCAGGGGGACTAAGGTTTTTCTGTACTGCAACCTTAAGCTGCTTCTGCCTTGTGGAAACCAGTTGGAAATGAAGCCAGCTTGAGAAACTTCTTTCTGGATTTCAACCTCTTCCTCTGCTTTGGCCACAGAGATGACCTGGCATTCTACCAGACCATGTTTTCCACAGCCCCCAATTGGTGGATTCCCCTGCTTTTTTACTCCTCCCACCCATGCTGAGGAAGCAAGCACCAATTGCTTTCCTTTCCATAGGCAGGCCTTTGAGGACATGTGGTTTCCATTAATAGACCTTCTGTATGAGCTCCACCTCTGTTCCCCCACCCCACCCCACCCCCATTTGACCCTCTCCCATCCAATGTATCCACCAGAAGAGGAGGAGGAGGAAGAGGAGATACCACAATTTTACCATTCTTCCTATCATTTAGGCTGTAAGGAGAAACTGGAAGAACTCTGTATCCCTTTCATCTGGTTCAAAAAACAAAGGACCATTGACCCAGTTTAAAAAAGAAGTGCAGCATTTCATTGGTCCAGCAGTCCAGGATAGGACAACTATGGAGGGCAGTGACCAGTAACCACAGTGAGAGGGTGTTCCTGCCCCAGTGCACAGTGGCCAATTGGTGGAGTTTACCTCTGGGGAAAGGAAATGCAGGAGGCCACAAGTTGGAAAACATGACTTTCAGTGTCCAGCAGGAAAAGACAGGGAGAGGTAGCCTTCCTGATGGACTAGAGTAGGTAGAGAGCAAAGCGCTTTCAGAAAATGGTTAGAAGCCCATACTTATGCTGGGGCAACCTGGTTGGGCAGATTCCATTACTATGCATTACATATATATGTGTGTGTGTGTGTGTATTTAAATCTTCTGGTTACAATACACAGCAGGTGGGGGAGAGAAACTGGAGGGTAGATCACTCAGGAATATGTGTGGGGGCTCTCAAGAGAGCCTCATGCTCTGGACCCCTCAGATTTAGCAACATCATGAGATGAGGAACCTGTTTTTAACAACAAAAGGACACATAAGTAATGGAGAATCCTCCCCCCTCCCCCCTGCTTTTACTTCATTATAGACCTTTTCTCTATTTTTTTTCCTACAGAACAAGCATACTTTCAGTAATAGAGCTCAGCTGAGAAGAAAAGTGCCCAGATAGGACAATCAGGGGAAAAGGATTCTGCTCTACTCACCTAAAATCTCTTCTTTTATGAATTTATAAAAATGAATCCTTGCTCTCATCCTATCCTTACATTAGCCTTACATCATAAATCAGGATTGGCAGTACAACACTTGTAGGTACTAAGACAACTGTGGTACTCCTAGAGACCACTTGCAGATCCCAAAATAAATTTTTAATTAATTAAACATTAAAAATGCCCAAATTTAGTGAGATTTCTGTGTTCTCTTGAGCAGTTTTATTTATTTATTTATTTATTCAAATTTGTTATAGCTGCCCAACTCCAACGGACTCTGGGTGACATACAAAACCAAACAATCCATAAAAACAGATAAAACATAAAACCACAAAGACACCCTGGAATAAAATTATCTTAAAAGCAACACAAATCAAACAAAACAGCCCCCCCCCAAAATACAGTAATACATTAACCTGAGGCCTGGGACCAATTCTACAATGTTACGAAAAGCCAGTATGGCAGTATTTTCTCACAAAAGCGTGTAAGATCATGGATATAAAATTGATGAAATCTTGCAGGATTTCATAGTCTTTCCAGATGCTAGGAATTTCTTTTTACTCTTTCAGGTTGCAGAAGCACATAATGGTGCTGGCACCTGGAAAGGCTTATAATACCTGCTGTGTATTGTAACCAGAAGATTGATTGATTGATTGATTGATTGATATAGATAGATAGATAGATAGATAGATAGATAGATAGATAGATAGATAGATAGATAGATAGATAGATATAGCGTAGTAATGGAAGACGTTGTAATGTAAATTAACAATAGTATGCTATCTTAATAAACTTCCAGAATCCCCAGCCTTACAGAAAAAAGGAATCATCCCCAGACCTGTAGATATACAGAACATGTTCATCCACATCAGACTATTAGTAATTCTTATTTCTTTTTTCTAGTAGAGTGTGGTTTTCTGAGGAACAAATACAACAGTATTCTTACATTCCACAGCGTTCTTGATGAGAAGTCAAGTCAATTAAAAGTGCATAAAGTACAAACCAATAAATATGTCAATAGGCTCACAAACTGACCTCTCTCTTTATCACAATTATCACAAAGACCAGCTATCCCACACTGAGGGTAGAGTTTATATCCAAATCATCCTTCCCCTTCTGCATGTGTACAATTTATTTACAGTCGGGGCTCCCCACAGGCCTAGGAGATTGATGTGTAGGGCTCCCCCAACTGTTCTATGCAACTCATATATCTTTGTACTGTAGCAGATAGCAGATGACCACAGATAGTTGTCAACCAATTACATCTGCTGCCTTTTTTTCCCTGCGCAAGTCCTCTGTTACAATCCACAGCATTTGCCTTTTCAGAGGACCTGAACTCCTGGGATGGTAATGGGAAGGGGCTCCAGAACTGCAGTAAACTTCAGTTTCTTAATTGTCTAGTTCAGTGTAAAGAATACAGAATAGCTCCGTATTCTTCAGCTATGTACACGCAGAAGTGATTATACATGCATAATATGATCCTACCAAAGAATCAAAATCAACCTGCGCCCAGCCAGTTAGAACGACACGTTAGTCTGAGCCCTCCCTGAAATGTCAGTCTTAAAGTCACAGTACTTATAACCACCACCATACATTGTTCAGTTAAGGTGCTCCCTTACAATTTTGCTGCCATATGCAAAGTATTTATTTTTTGCTTGCAACGCAATAAAACCATCAATGGCATTATTATAATTTATTTGTTTTGAAAGCTTGTTCAAAGCGAGAGGAGGATCAAATCGTTCATCCTATTCTCCCCAGTTGCTGACCACAAGCAGTTCCTAATAAGCTTAAGCTTACTAAATTTGTGTTCCTCAGAAGGAATACCAATTGGCAAGGCAGTGAACATTCTCAAGCAACTGTGTACGGGAGGGAGTACCGCGTCGAGGCTCTTGGCATAAATGTGATTAAGAAGCTAAAGTGCATTGCCAACGGCTCCCTGAGAGGTGCAGATTTTAGTCATTCCTAGTTTTGTAAAACAAACCAGGTTTTTGCAACTCCTCCTTGTTTGGATGCTTTAGGTATACGGCGGACAGAAATTTCGCTGGTGAATCAAGCTGGAGAGTTTCTCCATAGTTCCAGCTAGAGTTCACAGAACCAAGAGAAGCCTGTTTATGGCTATGATGAAAACTTTAGTTCTGAACTTACCTTCAAGGGAATAAAATGTACATTCTGTAGTGCCTTCCCTCTTTAGATTCTTCTGCATGTTTTCTTGAATTCAGTGGTCAGGCTAGACCTTCAGCAATGGCCTTGGCTTCTCTGAGAAGATTTGGGCAGGAATGATTCAGCTGTTGGTTTCTTCTAAGAGGCTCTTCATAATTTGTGTCAATCCCAATTCTTCCTCAGTTTTGAAAAGGAGAATCTAGCACCCCTTTATAATTTTTCACAAGAGGGCAAGCAGTGGCATTTCTAGAGCTGTGCTGAGTTGTTGAAAAGAGAGGAAAGAGATTTGCGGTTTCTTGAGGAATTTTCCATCTTGCAGGACTACACAAAAACATTGTACAGTTTCTGTCTATTTTACATCTGGACTTTAGGACTCTTTCCCATGGCATGGATATAACATAGTTTCAGAGACTGTACTGTCTAAGGGGAAAACAGTGCTTGCAGGTTTTCAGCTCATTCTTTCTATGCCAGAATATGTGGTGTGTTTGTATTCATCCATTTGATGCTCCATAACAGATTCAAGGTGACACATGAGAATGTAGTTATATTAACTGAACAACTTTATAGTGGAAAGGAACAGCCCATAATTATCATACTGTAGAGTAGAATGTGACCCCCAGAAGGCCAAATTTTGCTCTACCAGAAACAGGGTATTGTCAGTTAAGCCATCCAACACTACACTATTTTTGCTTCTCTAATGTACACTCTTTTCAAGAGTGTTATCAGTGGCTCCTTTTCCAGAAAAAGTGTTTGCAATATCTTTCCATTTTAAGCAATGTTGAAAGTGAGTAGAATTGCCCTCATGAGACTTTACTTTTTCATAGAGTTTCTCTGGTTAACATTCAGACACTATGGCAGAATCCGGAATTATAAAGGGATTGATTTTTGGTCACACCTTGAAGGAGACGAGTGGACAGCAGAACAGGTCAAATGCCTTGTAGCTCCAAGTGAGCCTTCCTGTGTTCACACACTCATCATTGGGCAGGCTCTTGCAGAAGAGAAATGTAGGGAATGAACCTTTGAAGAAATCATGCGGATACTTGCAGATGCTGGGTGGAGATCACCTGGAAACAATTAGATCCCTTTGCAATTTATCTGTATCTGTCATCTACATCTATATACCTATACAGGCCCCAAGCTAACTGAGTCATCAGAGACCATTATCTGATTATCCATAGGAGAAGCAGATCCACAAACCACAAGCTTTTCCTTACTTGATATTCTATGCTTTTCAGTTTGCACCACCAAGCCTGACTCATGTTTACAATTTTCAGTGGGATTCTGACTACAGGCTTCCTCTATGATGTTGTCACAAAGCCTTTTGTTGCTGCTTCCTGCACCTTTACCAGCTGCTTTACTTGTTCCACCTTTGCTCTTAGTACTCCTTGCTACCCCCCAATTGCACTGATCCAGAGTCAGCTTTCCTTTTCCCCTCCAAGCTCTTTATTTATTTCCTTTCTTTCTTTTTTTTTGCCCCAGAAAAACTGATAGGCCTGCTTCATTTTTATTTTCCACAACATAGACAAGGACCACACAATTATTACTGTAGGACTTTGAAATAGCTGGGCTGGTGTCACAAACGCCATTAAGAGACAGAGCCATACATCTTGGTGATATCTTCCTTTGGAGCATGATTGGAAAATACATGAATCAGTATATGTCAGGTCTGTTTCACTTTCACGTGTATTTAGCCATAAATCTGTTCCATCCAGTTTCCATAATACTGTCCTTTTTCTTTCTGAGTTTCTCCTGAATTTTTGTCTCATACTTCTCAGGTTTTGTCTTGATGCCCTCTGGTGGCCAAAATAGGCCATTTTGTGTTTATCGCTGTCCTGAACTCACTTATTTTATAGCATTTGCTCCAGAGATTAGGATGGTGAACTTAGAACATTGTTCAAATATTTAAGAGCTGCTATCATCCACAAAGCAACCTAGTTAAATAATTGGTTGGAAAAAAGCCCATAATTGCTGTTCTCCTGATAGGAGGTGGTGTTAATATTTCAGCAAGTAAAGGCTGTAAAGTATGACCTTACAAATGAGAACTTGCAGCAACTGCCAATTGTCTGGAAGGGCAGAGAGATGGATGGACCTACTGCAAGTATAGTAACTGCAAATAATGTTTTTGCATGCATGCACATATAAACATATTTATATACACATATAAAAGTGCCATATTTATGCAGGCATATTATACCATATGCTTGGTTGGTCAAGTTTGTCTTGTCCATTAACACTCTTTCAGACATGCATGTATACAAATAGAAGGACTGAGCACTAAGAGAGAAACCCAGACTTTTAGCATCCCATCAGAACACAAGGACAACCCTTCCCACTGGCCACATACATATTCTCCACTTCTCTTTTCCTCTCCTTACCTCTCCCTGTTCTAGCAGATTAGGTGGTGGTAGGGAAGATAAGCCAGGCTGGCAGGTGGCCCAAGTCACAGCTTTCAGCAATCACCTCAGGAGTTGGAAATTAACTAAACATGCTCAATGCTAAATCAGTCCACATAACACTTCAGGAAAAGGAAAGTTAATGCATCATACGTGGAATCAATTTCCATTAACACTGTGTTTCTGCAGGGATAAAGTTCCTTGCCCTAACTTGAATTTTCTAACTGTGTTCCTGGCCTTGAGATTCAGCCCTTGCCATCATCAGCCTTGCTGGTGGAATGTGGAAAAGTCTACTTGTAAATTTAGAAGATTCAGAGGGCTTCATGAGCAAGCATCTCCTGAGCACAATAATCTTGTATAAGGAAGCTGCGGTTGGCTTTCATCCCCAAATAAAGCCTGTCACTGATCAGTTCTAGAGAGCTAGCAAATTAGGCGAGTTGGCCTCAAGCCCTAGGAGGTCTCCAGATGCTGCAATGGCTTCCTTGTTCTTTATGTACTTATGCTACTACAGCTTTTTTTAAATGTCTTGAATCCTGACAACTGCCTGGACAAGTTCCTGCAGTTTCCTTGGCAACGTTTTCAGAAATGATTTGCCCTCACCATCTTCCTAGGGCTAAGAGAGAGAGATGGGCCAAAGTCACCCAGCTGGCTTTGTGTCTAAAGCAGGACTAGAACTCATGGTCTCCTGGCTTCTAGCCAGGTGCCTGTAACCATTTCAACAAACTGGCTCTCATCCCAGGTCTAGTAGCTATACGTTGCTCTCTCCTGAAAGTGGCATTCCTCATTAGCACAAGAGAAGCTACCTTGACTCCAGCTCCAGCATTCTTATCTGAGGGAGAGACTGTGAAGATGGGTTTGCCTTGCTGCCTTCCTTCCAGTTCAGAAGATACCAATCCAAAAGCTCAAAAGAAATATAATCTTGCACACATCATCATGGGCAATGGAAATAGTCAAGATCTCTTTCATTGGAGGAGCAAGGCTAACCAGGCAGAGCTGCAAGTGACTGAGGCACACAGTTTACTCTGGTGAAAAATTGGATGCAGAAAGTGGCAGTCAGAATCTGAAATGGCTTAGTAGGAAGACATTCACAAGCCCAAAGGAGACATTTGCAGAAAACCTACTAAACTCCCATTTCACGATCTATCAAGTAAGCAGAGAACTGTTGCTCAAATGCCACTTAAATACTATTGGTACCTGCAACAAAATGTGGCAGTTACTCCCTTTCATAGAATAACTGGTACGGGGTTCCAGCCACCCATTTCCTCCAAGGACTGTGCTTCCATCCTATTCAGTTTCCCTTTCCAAAGACCGCTTGTATTCCAATACTATAGAGTACACTCAATGCTCATTAAGCCAAATTTTTAATGTGGGGGAAAGAGGGTTTTCCTCCCTCCCTCCCTCCCTCTCCTCAAATCTTGGATTCTGATTCCTGTATTTAATTTCTCACTGGCCCCATTTTTGGCTGTAATCTTTTTAAATTTGCTATTAGCAGAAGTGATAATACATAATGTAATACAGTGAATGCATTACACTCTGATATGATATAGGTAAGCCTTAGAGTACAAGTTGAATGTTTGAAAATTGGAGTACAACTGATAGTTTCTAACCACAGTGGAGCCTTCCCACTCTCTCCAGAAAAGAGGAAACGCCCTTCTTCCTCCCCCAGCCGTACCCTAATGAAGTCTTATTGGGACCTCTTCTGATAGACTGCAGGATCTGGCTGATGCTGAGAGCTCATGGCTAAGTTTTCCATTTCTGAGTCAGGCAAAGCGAGGCATTCAGCGGCAGGGAGATGGGCGGGGATAAGTCTATGTATAAATAAAATAAATAAATAAATAAATCCAGCAGTGCTTCAGCATGTAGATGGATACTGCCCTAGACCATGCTATGAGAAACAGATTCTCGCTTAAGTGTGATCCCACGTGATATCAAGCTTAGATCTTCCTTCACTAAGCAAAGCAAAACCAAAAATGGAGTTAAGTAAATCAGTTTTCTGCTAGTGAGCATTGAAACAAATATTCTCTTCACAAAGTTGCCTTTTGGCATACAATTCTGGGTGGAAGGCAGCATAAGGTCTCAGCTCATCGCTCTCTGGTTGCACAGCGGCTGCTGGATGAGCAGTGCATCAAGCTTTTTGGCTGCAATAAGGGCTTATTCACCTTGGCTTCCCCATTCTCATTGTTTTCTCAGGTTTTCCATTCTCCCACAAAATTGCCTGACCAAAAACTCCTCAGAAATGTCTCGGTAGTTCCATGGGGCCTAGAGGTGGGGTGAGTGGTGTTCTTAGTTTCCTGCAGGGTGCAGTAGATCCTGAGTGCATAAACTGATGTGTGTTTATCAATTCACACAACTGTATATCCATTTATTCAGCCAAAACATGGCCATATATATTAACAGTATGCTGAATTAAATAGGTTTTAGTGTTTGTGCAGACATCCCTCCTCCTTCAGTCCAGCTGTGTGGACTGTGTGGTGGAGGGTTGTTTCCTGGGAGGGATGAGTGAAGAATGTTAGGAGTGTGTGCCAAGAGTATATATTCCCAGCAGGGTCACCTAAGGCGTAACGGTCATCTCAGCTGCCCAACTAGAGCAAGCAGGCCCCTCTATTGGGCAGCAGCAATGTAGGAAGATGCCAGAGCCAGATGATCCCTTTAGTGACAGTGGCAAAGACATCAGTTCATACTGCACAGAGAAGGCAATGGTAAACCTTTCCTGTGTTTTTACAAGGAAACCACATGGATAGAAAATATAGCATGATTGATGATACAGTGCTGAATGATGGGCCCCCTCAGATCAGATGGCACTCAACATGCTACTGAGGAAGAGCTGAGGATCTTTTGGAGTACTAATGGCATTTATGACGTGCCTTGATTAAAGCCTTCAGGACATCTAGTTGCTGATGTTGCCATACAGGAAAAGAAAATCTGAAGCTGCAAAGACAGAATTACGGTGGGAACCTGGAACGTAAGAGGCATGAACATGGGAAGGCTCAGCACAGTGAAAGATGAAATGAAACGACTACAAATTTACATCTTAGGCATGAGCAAATTGAGATGGACCAGGATTAGACACTTTCAGTCAGAAGATCACACTGCTTATTACTCAGGACATAATAAAAAAAAGTGTTGCTTTTTTAGTTAGCAATAACAGTACTTGGCTACAATGCAATCAATGACCAAATAATATCAATTAGACTTTGCGGATAACCCTTTAATATGATGATCATCCAAATTTATGCTCCAGCCACTGATGCAGAAGAAGAGGAGATTGATAAGTTTTATGATCAAGTTCAATTTGAAATAGACAGAACATGCAAGCAAAATATGCTGCTTTTGATTGGAGATTGGAATGCAAAAATTGGAAATATTAAGGAGGAAAATGTATGGCTTAGGAAACTAAAATGAAGCAGGAGAGCGACTTACTAATTTCTGTCACTCCAATGATTTTTTCATAACTAACACTGTCTTCATACAACCAAAACAATGCTTGTATACATGGACATCACCAGATGGGGTGCATAGAAATCAAATTGACTACATTATTGCTAAAAGAAAGTGAAGGAACTCAATTATAGCATCAGACATGGCCAGGTGCTGACTATGGAACAGATCACAAACTGCTCATGTGCAAGTTCTAAATTAAGCTAAGGAAAGAAGAAGAAAGCCAACCAGTTGCCACAATATGACCTTGAGCATATACCCACCTTTTTCAAGGAGAGCATCAGGAATCACTTTGAAATCCTGGATCTCATTGATAGAGAACCAGAGGAATTGGGAATAAACCTAGTTATTAAGGTTGAGTGTGAAAACAGGCTGCCAAAGATGAAGAAACAGAAGAAAGCAAACTGGATGTTAGAACAAACTGTGGAAATTGCCAAGAAGAGAAGGCAAACCCAAGAAAGATAAAAATCTCAGAAAGGAACTTAACAAATCATTTCAGAGAAGAGATGAGCAGCAGTATTACAACAGTATTACAACAGCATTTGTAAAGACTCTGAAGATGGAAACAGATATGAAAAAAACAAGTCTTCCTCAAGATATCTGAACTCAGAAGGAGGTTCCAACATTGAGCTGGTGTGCTAAAGGATGCCAAGGAACAAATAGTAGCTGACTCAAAGAAGATCAAAGAAAGATGCAAGGAGTATACTTTACTAAAATACTGTACAGTAGAGATGTCAACATCCAAGAAGATATTAGAAGATATTCCCTATTTACAAGAATTTATAGTACTAAAACATGAAGTCCTTACCAAGTCAGAAGGCTACAGGAATTGATGGACTATCTACAGAAGTATGGCAAGCAACAGAAGAAGAATTAGTAAAGGTTCTAATCAAGCTATGCCAGCAAATCTGGAAAACGCACAGTGGCCAACAGATTGGAAGAGATCAATCTGCATTCCAATACCAAAAAAAAAAGGAGACTTAACAGAGTGTGCAAACTATTGTACAATTTCTTTAATATCACATGCTAGCAAAATAATGCTTAGGATCATCCAACACAGATTAGAGCTCTACATGGAAAAGGATATGCCAGATGTTCAAACTGGCTTTAGAAAACACCAAGGAACAGGATACATTATTGCTGATATACACTAGATAATTGAGAAACCAAAGAATACCAAAAAGAAGTCTCTGTGTGCTTTATTGATTATAGAAAGATCTTTGATTGTATGGATCGTGTCAAGTTGTGGAATGTGCTTAGAAAAGTGGGAATCCCAGAACATCTCGTTGTCCTCATGCAAAATCTATGCACAAGTCAGGAAGCCACAGTATGAACAGAACATGGCAAAACAGGCTGGCTCCAGGTTGACAAAGGAGTGCAACAAAGCTGTATCCTCTCCCCTTATTTATTTAGCCTATATGCTGAATACATATTAAGGAAAGTTGGATGGGAAGAAAATGAGCATGGTTTTAAAACTGGAAGAAGTAATATCAATAACCTGTGCTATGCTGATGATACTACACTGATAGCCAAAAATGCAAAGGATCTGCAAGCTACTGTATAGTAATAAAAGTCAAGGAGCACAGTGAAAAAAATGGGACTAAAATTAAATATAAAGAAGCCCAATCTAATCACAACAGGAACATGAGAGGGGTGTAAGGATCAGTTCTGATTTGAATAATCAGTTTAATTCACAAAATTGGTCTGATAATTACACAGTGAAAGTCAGGAGCTGCACATTTACTGTACACCTTGGCTACATCATGATGAAAATAAGCGTAAGACATACAAACACACACACACACACACACACACACACCCAAGACACTGCCTATGCCTGCCAAGAGAGGTCCAAACCTGGAATCAAAACTAAAAAAGGGACTTTTTCAAACAAGACATAGTTAGACTATGGACCTGTGGAAGAATAATTCAGAAGAGGTGGTTTGGAACATGAATAGTCCTATCAAACTCTGGAATTTAATAGGAATGTAACTGTGGAACTGTGACATAATAGACTGAGATGGCAGCTAGATGGATTTAAGGGAATTAGATACCCATAAAGGATAAATTGTCAACCACTAAGGTTTTATTAAACCATCATGTTCAAAGATAGCTTTGGGAAATAGCTGCAATCAAACAAAAGCCTTGCTCAATCAGATGACTTAATCTAACATCCTGACTCCTACAGTGACCAACAAAATGTTCCTGAGATGTTTTAAATGTAAAATATAGAACATCTCAGGAATATTTAGTCACTGTAGAAGTCAGGATGTTAGATTAAGTCATCTGATCGAGCAAGAATTTTGCTGTTTGCGTAATGCCAGAGGCAGCTGCTATCCACATATTCACGCAGATGTATGCACAAACACAGGCCAGTTTTATTCAACTGGTATTCTTGTTGATTACTGAGACTGTAATTCTCAGGATTACCAGACTGAACATGATTCATAAGCGTTGTTAGTATATTTTCAGTCCAAAATGTAAAATGTCATCTTGCCAAATTAAGTACTCTTACACCTTGTTTTCTCTAAAATAGCAGCATCCAGAATGGGAAAAATCAAATTAAATTCTTTAGAGGTCTATTTAGTTAATTAGGATCATTTGCTTGTTTGATTTCCCCAATTTATTTCAATTCTTATTATATAAGTAACAAAAATAATAAATGTCTTCATTCAGTTTTTCATACACTGATCCTGCCACCTGAATTAAGCCTTGGGTGTCAGATATGTCCCTGAAAGGATTTTCCCAAGTAAAAATAAAATTTTATGTAAAAGATCACTTATTGCCCCCACTACATTCTTGTACCCTGCAGTCCATTTTCTTTTTTCATCCAGAATTTGCAGAATAAATAATATGAACTGTCTGATCAGTAGGTGGCAGCAACATCTAACAAACCCAGCACTACAGTAGTAGAAAAATGGTAAGGAAGGGTGCATGTTTGTGGGTGAATAGTAAATAGAAATCCCGATTGAGTGGTAGGGTGGCCCTGTGACCTGCTTTAGACAGAATAAGGTTCTGCATCTTCAGCCATTTTTCAAAGAAGAGCTTGCAGATTTCCACAAGCACTCTCAACTGTTCATTATAGCACCCACTTTTTTTTCAAGCCTCCACATGAACCTGAGCAAATGCATGGTCAACTTACTAAAGCAGCCGTGTTGTTACTGTGACTGTTAAAGCAGCCCCCTTTTTTTCAGACTCATGCAGATGCCTGAAAAAAAAAAAGCCATGATTACTTTTAGAAGAGAGATGTTGTGCCAAGCACTTTTTCCTAATCACTTGTTAAGCATACAGAGCCATAATACAGAGCAATGACCTCTTTGCAGAGCTATCACAGGACAGTGTTCTATTTGGAGATGCTCTTTAAAGGGCTGCTCAGTCCAGGTTTAGCAGGAAAAAATCAAAAGAAGAGAGAGCAGGGAGGATATTTGAGGCTGTTGATCTGCAGAAAGTGCCTGGACCATAGCGTAATCAGCCACACATCTCACCCGGCTTCTCTGTGTGAAGTATCTTCTATTTTTATTTACATTAATGTAATCATTTCTGAATGTACCCCATTACACGTAAATCAGTGCATGCATGTTTTGGGTAAACCTTTCTTTGCTAGTATGTAAGTGGGTAACCTGTTTGGAGTCCCTACATTTTTGGTGGCCTTGGGCCAGTCCCTCTGTCTCTGCCCTAGGAAGCAGGCAATGGCAAACCACTTCTGAAATCTGCCAAGAAAACTGCAGGGGCTTGTCCAGGCAGTCACCAGGAGTCAAGACTGACTCGAAAGCACCCAAACTCCACCCCCTTTCCTGGACATCTGGCATTTTAACAGCTGGTCCGGACTACTCAAAGAAAATGCAAGCCAGAGTCTTTCCACAGTGAGAGTGACCAGTCATCAAAGTACTAGTTTACTGTACTAGAAGTCAAGCTGGTAAGGCTGCTTCGTATCACTTTCTCTGTCCTGCCTTTGAGGATTGCGTTGCCAAACTTCAGCTTTTCTTTGTCTTGTTCTGAGCAGGTGGGCACATTGACGAGTAAAGCAATCACTTCGGTTGCAATCACTCTCTGTGTTTATTTTCTAAAAACATCACTGGGGTTTAGTGAAGATGTAGGATATTTGTGGAAATAAAATTACTCTGGCAGCAAGCATTTCATTTTGTAGCATGTTCCTTCTTTTTAAATGTTGTTTATAATTAAAATGATCTTTTAATATTTAAAAAGTAGAATGGAGAGTGGGTCTGGTGGGGTCCCAGGAAAATTCCCACTGGCATCACATGGAGAATCCCAGACATTGGGCTATATATGAACCCAGTCTGTTAAAGTTTAGTCATGGTTCATAAATCATGGTAAAACAAACCTGGTTTATTACAGTACCCACTCATAAAACCAGTAAAAGTGAATTGTACTGAATTTATAACAAGTCAGCTTCAGCTGCTTCTAAACACACTTCTGAGGTTAGCTGCTGGTAAGAATTGCCTCTCCCAGTGATCATAAAACTCAGGCATTTGTGGGTTGGGTTTTTTTCCCCCCCAGATGTCCAAATGGAGGTTATGTAGATTTCATAGACTATAGTGAGCATTTTGAATTGGGCCTGGAAATGGTAATTTGTTAATTTTTGAAGCTGTTACCTGAGCTAAGCCATAAGACATGCTTAGCAACCATAATGGTTTAGCTTGTACATCATGCTAAGTCCAAATCCAACAAACCACATGATGGCTTTATATATTATAGGTATTTCAGGTCAGTGAAAAACATAACACTGGGCAGGGGTGTGCTGGAGGGGGCTTGCAAGTGTGCCTTGTTAAATTGGGGAGTATTATTGTGAAAAACTTAGTTTGACACAACTGAACTTGGCTACTATGGAGGGTGACAAGATGATACAGAGCAGAGTGCCAGGGAAGGATCTGCTCAGAGAAGCCTGGTCATGTTCACTAAGGTGGCCCTCATAAGAACCGCAGCTTGACCCCATGGAAGAGATGCTGAGAGTGGCTAGTGGTGGGGAGAGCATGCAGGGAAGACCGGAGGGAGAGTGACCTCACCACACTGTGCAGCATTAATCACTCTCTTCTCTCACAACAAACATGATTCTAGTCACCCAACAGGAAATATGTCCTTCCCTGCTTTTGAGATTACCAAGTAAAGAATTTTCATGCCTTCTTCCACTTCCATCTGTGCTTAGACAGCCCATTGCTAATCATTTGACATGACACCCTTGATGCCAAGGGAAGAAAAAGCCGCATCTACCAAAGTTTGAGAATTTCAAAAACTGTTGGATCTTGAGCCTGTGGACTTCTTCATCTATCATCGTAGTTTTGCCTTCCCGATTGGCAGTAGCATCCCAGGGATTCAGGCAGAGAAGTGTCTTGTCTCTTCCCTGCTCCGATCCCTTCCCTTTCTAAGTGAATATGCCAAGCACTGGGCTTGAGGCCTTCCTCATCCAAAACATGAACTCTCTGTTGTTGTTCAGTCGTTAAGTCGTGTCTGACTCTTCATGACCCCATGAACCATATTGCGCCAGGCCTTCCTGTCTTTCACTGCCTCCCTGAGTTTGCTCAGTTTCATGCTCAAAAACATGAACTCTACTGGTGCTTCAATTACAGAGGATGAGAGTACAGTAGAGGAAGCCAAAGGCACCCATTCCTAACAATGCCAAAATAATGAAAAATTCATTGTGTTGTCACTAGGCAAACTCTATACTTTCATACTTGCATTATGATGTTGCACACAAGTATGTAAGAAGCAGAGTTTGCATTGTGACGTAAGTTTCATGACTGTGCCCCCTGCTCCCCCAGACACCTATAAAGGGAGCCCAACCTTAGTGTCTGTGCTTGCCCCTTGGACCATATTTTTTAAAAACGCTGTCAAACATGATTTGACTGAACTTACCCCAAGGTAGTCAGAGGACAAAGCTCGTACATTTCATTAAAGTTCTACCTGCCCCCCTCCCCATAATTTTGCACTGTGATCGGCCATGTCTCACAAAGAGCTCTTCCCTTTCTTAAATATTTCCCCCCCATATTAACACATACAGACTAGACTGGGAAGTTGAAAAAATGCAGTGGCAAACTGTAACATGACCAAGAAAAGTGCCTGCGTGCCTTCACTGGGAGCCAAGCTTGATTCAAGGGTATGTTGACCTTTAACATTGTTTCATTTTGTCGAGCTCAGCACTGTTATGTTGTGTCCTTGACAAGTTGCTAAGTCTGCAAAATCAGCAGACAATGCTTGTTCTGGCAGGAAGTAAGCCACCATCATCTGCTCCTGGCTGCAGATCAGACCAGTATTAAAAGGGGTGGTGGGCTGCCAACCTAAATATTAGAATTTAGGAAGTTTTGGCTAGGTCAGACATGTTGTTTTTCTGCATAGCATCTGGCTAGGAGACCCTTTTACTTACTCTACCAAGAACCCTGGGACAGCTATGGACTTTCAGCTGGTTCTTACAATGCTGAACAGTGGCTCAATCCAGGATGACCACAACTCAGTGTGCAAATTGTGCACCGCATGGGGTGGCACATGAGGGAGGGAGCACCAGTTGCAAGTAAAAAGAGAGAAAGAAAAGAAATACAGTATCAACAATTCAGGCATGCTGACTTTGCATATGCACACTTGGCCAAGACCTATACCTGTGACTCAGCAGGCCCTTGCATAGCTTTTGTTATGTAATTATATTTAATAAATTGTGAATCTTAAAAAAAAAACTTTTGAAGGTGGGAAGTAAGCGGGATTCTGCACAAGGGCACTTTGTATGCCAACAGTGGTCATGGCTCAATCAAGAGTAGTTCCGAAAAAACAAGATTGCTCCCACCACTATGACATGCCAATCATTGCCAATCAAGAAAGATTTCCGGCTTATAGAACGTTGCAGTCAGGATTGTGTGGCCTTAAATACTGTAGGATGGGAGGCAGTTAGTCTGTGTGCACATAAGTGGGTAATCTGGTGTCTTCCAGATATTTTCTGGAATAACTTTGCTACTATGATGTTTTAGATCATATTTTGTATCGCACTGTGTTAAACAGGTAACATTTGTAATGATTTATAGTAAATGTTACATATGCTTACTGAGAAATTCTCTAGAGTAAGTTTGAAAGTGGAAGAAAAGTAAAGAGGAACATAGAAGTGTTCCGGATGAAAAAGCTTGCTAGAAGGACAACTTGAAAACTCACTGCTTCTGCAAGAGATCATTTCTTACTGTAAAAACAAATGATTGCTTTTATAATATTTTTTTTTAAGTATTGGCTGCATCTTTTCCATTCACAGACCCCATCCTGGGCTTCAGACTGCATGTCCTTGAACCCCAGGAGTGCCCTAGATTTATGGTAGCAATTCTCAGAGTGAAGGCCGGATGGTATTTTTCTGTAACAAAAGCAGTAATAGAGTCCCGAGATGCCTTAAAAGTCTTAACTGATTTATTATAGTATAAGCTTTTGTAAACAGCTCTGTTTCCTCAAAGGCCTTAAGCATTATTCTCTTTTGGCGTATTTGTCCAACACACTTAACTTAATTACTGAACTGACTCATTTTCTGGGTTTGCACAATATATTGAACCACAAAGTAATCAAACAGACTGGATTCTTTACAAAATACTAAGCCATAGAAAAACTAACCAAGGTTAAACCTAAATGAGCTTAATACGCTGTGTGAATGCTGTGGCTAGGACTTAACTAATGTGTTTAAGTATGCGCAAAAGCAGCCATTTGATGTGCATGGTCATACACATTTGAAGTATATAGAAAGAGAATTGGGGGTAAGATCAAAGAGTATTGTAATGCAAAAAGTGCAAAAATAAAGCTTCGGCCTCTTCTGTGTTGTTACAGATCTGTCTGGAGGGAGGGAGCTTTTTTTCTGAGTTCAGAAACCTGTGATTATAAACCTGTGATTTCTCAGGACTGGAATATCAAGGCTTATGCTTGCTGTTCATTGTCCTCTCCCTTGAAAATACTTGGAGAAGCAAGTCATCCAGATAAGCAGAAATATGGACACCCTAAGTGTTCAGGTGTTCTATCAGACTTGCAATCTTTTGGGTAAACACTTAAGAGTGCTGAAAACCTACACCAAAGGGGAGAGCTCCAAACTGCTGCTGCTCTTGTCCATACTTGACTCTGAGGAGACTCTGGTGTGTTTGTCTGGCAGAGATGTGCATGTAAGCATCTGATAGATCTATAGAAGTTATCTGGATGCCTGGTATGATGGGCCTCACGGTCTCCATCCTGAATGATGAATGATGAATTCTGATGAACTTGTTTAAAGGCCTGAAGGTTCTGTGTAGGGTTCTAAGACCCATTCTCCTTTGGTACCATGAAAAAAATAGACCATGGGCCATATTTTCTTTCCTGAGTTGGCTCCTTTCTGTCATTACTAATTTCCTCTACATGGTCTATTGTTTCCTTCATCCTTTGTTGTTTCTCCCTGCTCCTTAAGATGGGAAATGGTAAGAATTTGTCCCCTGGTCTTGCTTTGAATTTCAATGCATAGCTCATTCAGACTGTCTCCAGCACCCATCTGTCTTTACCAATAAGCTCTCAGATGTGCAAAAAAAAAAACCCAAACAAACCCTGCAAGCATCCATTTTCCTGGGAGGCAATGGCATCAATTTAAGGAGTATTTCTGTTGAAACTTTCCCCCATCTGCTCCAACTGCTAGTGTCTTTGATATATGTCCTAAGAACCCAAAGTTTAACTCCTTGCCTGCTTCTCACTCAAAAGGAACTAGAAGTTTAATTCCTGAAGATAAAGATGTTTATCTCCTGCTGCTCTCCTTCTTTTGTGCTGATGCCAGGGACTACTTCTTGTCTAGGATGGGATCAGTGGACCTCCCAAACAGCTTCTTCCTTCCACAAGTCTTGCCCACAGTGCTGGCTCTAGAGTACTGTTCCACCTCCCAGTACACAAGGCACAGTTTACATCAATCCTGATAGCTAGTAATGTTGTCTTATTCACCCACCTTAGTGAAAGCTTTATGCTCCATCAAAGTGCTGTGAGACCACCTGCCCTTGGAATGACTGATTTAGAGAGTCATGACAGAGCCATCAGCACTGGTTGCAGCTGTCCATTCCACATATTCCAGGATAGAAGATAAAACAGAGAGGGCAAGCTTTGGTTCTTTCTTGGTTCTAACTATCGCTTACTGATATTTTAGCAAAAAAATCAGATAGAGGCAATCTCAAACCCAGCGTAGATGTGGTGGGGATGATACTTGGTGCCCCCTCCCCTCGCACCTTTTAGTGCTATTGGTAGTAGCTCTCTTTGTACCAAAGTCCAGGGCTTAGATTCTTAGAACGTGCCATAGTAACTTCCAGTCCTCATTTATTAGAGAGCTCATTAAGACAAAGTATCTTTGAACAATTTGAATCTCCTTCCCAGGCTTTTTGCAGTTGCTGTTTATAAGATGAAATACTCCTCTCTTACAGCTAACCTTCCTCTCATTACTTTCCCAGCATCCCAAAAATATCTCACACCCACACTGTAGGAGTCTGAGTTGGCTCAAGGCTGTCTGCTGCAGGAGGTGGGTGGGGTGGAGGCACCCCAGTTGGAGCTACCCATCCCTTAACCTGCCCAGGCCTCCTCTTCAGCCTCGTCCCTGAGCTCCTCAGTGCAGGGCTGAACTGTGGCTGGACATCACTCTACTGCTTCTGAGGGGGAACGGATAGGGCATTCACACTCATCCCAACTGGTCTTCCTAGGCTCTGTGTAGCTGGTGCTGCTCAGCGAGTCTGCTGGGGAGAAAAAGGGGATGGACAGAAAAGGAGCTGTCAGTTTGCTGCACTTGCTTGTTCTGGGAAGAGAACCTAGATAGAGCCTCCTTGTCCAGCTGTCTTCTCCTCTGCTGCTTCCCCACCACTCCATGCTTCCACGTGGCCATATGCTGTGAACAAAGGAGCCAGTCTCTTTGTCCCTGTTCACCATCCTGACATGAGCATTTATGTCATCTCTCTTTGGTTTCTACATTTTGTCTTGCTAAACGTTTCTCTTTCTCTCTCCCTCTGTCTTCTAATCCCTCAGCCTAAAATGGAGCTGATGGGAAGCCTTCCTCTGCTGCTGAAGGTGAAGCTAAGGCAGTGGAGCAGAGATTAGATACAGCTGGAAGGCAAAACATTTGAGCCCTGCCTTCTAGTCAGAAGAGGATAAATCAACACTTTCCTGTCCAGGTGACCAAGAACAGCTTTGTCTCTGGATCAAAAGCTCCTTCTCGCTCATATTTTTAAAATTGTAAAATAGTTTTGATATACTTTACATTCAGGCTCTGATGTTGCTGAGACTCTTAAGAGTGGAGAACTTCTGTGATTTTAAGTATTTGCTGAAGGTGTAACACCAGTCAGTAGCCCCCATTGGACAAAATAGGACTTACTTCTGAATAAAGACACCTAGCCTTCCATTGGGAGAATCTTTCTGGTGTTTTCCTGATGCCCAGATGTCTAAAATCAATCTTGGGTTATGCAAGTTTATGGTCCAATCCTCTTATCATTCCCACCTCCTCCTTATCTACACATTTTAAGACAAAAGAGGTTGTAGGGGTATGTGCATGCACAGAAAGAAGGAAAGCAAAATAAAATATTTACACCCATCCAAGGCATGCTGTAGAGGCTAACTAGTGCAAGGCAACAGCATGAGGGAGAACTGAGTAGATATTGCTCATAGATGTTGGATAAAGAACATTCATTGGTGGCTTAACATATGTTTTTCAATCAACGGAACTGGCAGCATGAGGGCAGAACTTCACTTGAGTTTATTTTGCTGCCAGTCAGGCACCATTTCCTTCCAAATAACTACGTGCTGTCTCTCTTGCTCTGTACTGTCTTTCTGTCTTTCTCCTTCTCTCTCTCTCCCTTGTGGCCTTCACCACTTTAATTTCTGTGCTTTTCCCCATTATTCTGTTACGTTTTCCTCCTCTTAATCAAGCTGATTAAGATGATGCCTCTAGATCAGCTCTGTACACCCCCATTTCTCCTCTCCCTCTCTCTCTCTCTCCCCCCCCTCCCCTTTTCTTTTCCCTGCATCTCCTTTTATTGCCTGCTTTCCTCCTGCCTGGCTTGGCTCTGGCATGTTCTAGGTGGCTCTCTGGGTGACTGAGGCAGACAGTTCCCTAGACACACAGTCTCCTTGTAACCAGGAGAGGCTGCTGATTCTTGAAGCTGCTGCCCAAGGAAACTTCAGCCAACTCTCACAGCATCCCCACCTCTTTGCAGTACCAGCCAAAGCCACTGAGATGCAAGCTGAGACAGAGATGAGGAAGCAGCAGAATCTGACCTCAGATGATGAGGAGAATACAGCTTGTTAAACGGATACATCCTCCAACCCAGGCTGGCTTCTCCAACTCTCCAATTGCTAGCATGGAAAGCAGCAGGAGTGGCTGTGTTGTAGACCCATCTCGCTTTTCCCTGGAGCAAACCAAGTTCCACGGAGTCTGCCAGGTCTTCTCAGTGCACCTATCCTGCCCGCACCGTGCCTTTTGGCTGATGGCTATCCTGACTTCCATGGCCTTGCTGTTGACCTGGTCATTCAACCACATCTGCTATTTGCTTTCCCGGCCTGTTCACACCCCTGCATATCCTCTATTCCCCCCACCTAACCTTCCCTGCTGTCACCCTCTGCAACAACCACCCAGTGCTGCTGCATTGTATGAGTCAAGCGGATCTCCATCTTGATGGCTACTGGCTTGGTCTCCTCAACAAAAACTTGCAACCAGTGCCTGCTGTGCAGACCCTTCTGTGGAACCCTGTGGCTCTGGTTGGGGAACCTGCTGGACTTCTCCCATTATCTGCCCCCCTTGCCATCACAGGAGCAATCCACACAGTGTTTGCTGGACAGGTTGGGCCACCAGCTTGAGGAAATGCTGCTCTCCTGCCACTTTCAGGGTGAGCGCTGTGGCCCCCACAACTTCACCACTGTAAGTCAGGATGGGGAAAGGGGACTCTTGGTGAGGACAGTAGAGAATTGTTGGGTCCTGCAATTGTGAAGTTACTATTTCAGCAGACTGCTTAAGTGTTGGTATAAGGCAATCATTGGTCTCCAGGGGTCATTTTTAATTTTGGGGAAGAGGTAAGGGCTGTAGTGGCAATGATGCAGGTATGTGGGGTCATGCATGTAATGGATGGAGTCAGATTTTAGGGAAAGTCTGAGCAGATGGCAGCCTCCCACTGACCTTATCTAGACTAATAATTAAGCAGGTTCAGGCCAATAGTTTGGAATGCCAACTATCAGGGAATAACAAGGCTGTAGGCTAGGCTGGGAAGTCACAACCAGATCCTGGAAATAGGCAGATGGCCAACCACTTGCATTCTGTTGCCAAAAAAATTGCATAGTTGTATCCATGTGGTCACCAGAAATCAAGCTCAACTCAAAGGCAAAAAGTTTGGGAATTAAAAAAAAACACCTATGTTAAATTTATTTCTAGGGTTTCCAGTTGTGTGTTTTCTGCCTCAAAATGACAGAAAATAATGCCTTTAATTCTCAGTAATGGTGTTCTGAGTGGGACTTACAAAAGCAGCAGCTTGGGACTGTATGCAGTCCTGGGTCTACAATTGGGTGACCTTAGATGTAAAAGAAAAAGAATTTAGCCTGTTCGCTTGAGGATACAGCAAGAAAGAGAAGTGGTATCAGAAACTTAGGGATATAATAATAATTTTGCTTCTTTTTTGAGCCATGGTTCTTTCTCATTTTGATTAATCCAGTGGGAAGGAAAGGGTCAGAGCTGTAAGCGTTTTAAGTCCTTTTTGTGTCTGCTGTTTCATTCTGCTATCATAGAAGTTGGAATGTGGTATATATAGAACTGGAAAGATTTTTTGAACTCTTTGTGGGAAACAGAAAAAAATGAAATTATGTTGTATGGATTTGATTAGAAATAATATGGCTTAATAGAAATAATGGAAGTTATGTTATTAATTTAGAGCAAGAGTTTAATGTAAATTGTTACTTATATCTGTTGCAAAGAGGGTGGGAAGTTAATCCTTTTTTTTTCTTTTGTCTTTTCTTTTTTTCCTGCATCCTTGATCTTTACTATTCTCTTTTTTCCCAATTTCTTTTTTCTCCTTCTTCTTCTTTTTCTTAATATTAGCTCTTATTAGTTTTTACTGGTCTTTTTAAAAAAAATTAATAAAGTTATTTTAAAAAAGGAATGTGGTATAGAAATTGGTACCTTAGGAATTTCAACAAATGTGTATTTCATTCAGATGTGAACAAAAGTCTTGAGAACTTGCAGCCAGTGGCTGGTAAATTATGGCTCAACATGCCTTTCAAGCAACAGACATCTGGAGCTTATATATAATATCTTGGGCCTCTGCCACCTTAGCTATACACTGGCTAGCTGCCTTTGCTATTCTTCTATCACACTTCAGTGTCGTTACTTTCTCTACTTCTAAGCAAGAACTAGAATCCCAATTCCTTTCTAATCCTGAAATTTGGAAGCAGAATGCAATAGGCAAAATGAATAGAAATCTACAAAGTTATTTATGTTTCAGAATGTATTTTGCTTGCATCCTTCAAGAACATTCAACCTTCGACTGAAGAGGTGGATGACAATTTAATGGAGCAACAGAGAGAAAGGGATTGTAGTATACTGATAAGATTGAATGGTGAACTTATAGTAGGCTTCCTGATGTAGACTTCATACACATTGTAGAAACCTGGAATATTACTGTTCTAAATTGTACATGGATCCTAGACAAATATAGCAGTTTCCTGCTGCAGATGTTCACTCTCCAAATTCTGGAGGGCTATGGGGGAGATTGATTGACAAAACAGACAAAGATTATAATTACATAGAAGACTGGAAGACTTGAATAGAGCTACAGCTAAAACAAACCATAGCTCCCCAAGCCCCAAGGTCACAGGCAATTCTGGCTTGTTCTAAAGCAAAGCTAGATGACCACAAGGGAAGGAGAACCTGGTGAGACCTGTCACTGCTTCATACACCAGTCCCTTTAGCAGGCCTGAATCTCTGATTGTGGTACAACAGCCACAGAATAGAGAGATGCCCAACATTCCCCATCTAAACAGAGTTTCATAATTTGCCAATGAAAAATTAGTCATTTGAAATTGTGATGCATTAAATATTGTATCTGAGTATTTTTGCTGTCTGGTTTAAAAATGTATTTCACTGTATTTATTTAGACTGTGTTTTTGTATTTAGGCCATGAGTGAACTATGGCCTAAATATATCATACTGTTTCCCATTCCTGTTCTTTTCTTTCAGCATAGGAAATGTCATTAGCTTCTCCTGTCCTGTCTCTCACTAAAAACTTTTCATCCTCTTTGTGGTCTTTACAGGCTGCCTTGAATCATCTTGTCTATGCTTTCTAACAGAGTTATTTTAACTTGCCCTTGCTGTAGTTCATGCAAATCTCAGGCAGGAAAACAAATATGCTATGCCCTCTGCATAGTTTCTTAGAACATCTTCATAGTGTTTGTCTATCATGTTTAGTCTCCAGATGCCACTGCCATGTTACTTAATTCCTTTCTCACCCTTCTTCTTCCACATCATCCTGTTTCTTCTCCCCAGGAAACAGAGAATGATTCCTATGGAGTTCACCTCCTCTGGTCACCCCAAGCTGTTGGCTCTGGCCCTACTCTCAGACTTTTGTAGCAGGAAGCTGTTGGCTGTCCGACAGAGAGAGAGAGAGAGGAACTCCCCCAAATGAGTAAAGCAAATCTTGGACTCCATCAAGAGACCAAATCGGGTGAAGCAGCAGCTTCAGTGAATAAAGAAAATGAAAATAAAGCCTCAAAACAGAAAGGAAAACATAACCCTAACCACTGCAGTGATCTGAGCAGGTGACCAAACAACCTAAGCAAACAAAATGACAGTGAGAAGGCTGAACAAGAGAAAGGTGAGAAAAAAAGCTTTAAACAAACCACAGCTCTGCTCAGTCCTCACCGATCTTGGCCCTTACAGTCCCCCCGCTCCGCCCCCAGCATTTCTCCTTTGCTCTGTCCCAGGACATAGAGACCCTTCCTGCACAAGGAGCTTCTGCTATCACACTACCTACCTACTCCCAAGCCACAATCTTGTACAGCAACAGGCAAAGGGCAAGCCAGAGTTCTTCCCCAAGTTAAAATATAAAACAATATGGAGGCAAACCCCTCCCCCCAAGTAGCATATGGAACTGTAACTTCTTTTCACAGCCTTCCATTTTTCAGCAAATATAATAGCTGAAGGAAAAGCAACAACCCCTTTTGAAATAAACTGCCTTTTCATTATAATTGAGGCTGCAGTCCTAAATGCCCTTACTAGAGAGCAATGCCGATTGAGCATGACGTGACATATATATTCAGAGCCAAAGCAAACGTCTCTTTGAGATGCTGTCTGCCTGGGAAATCTCATTTTTCATAACGTTAACTTTTACAGAAGTTATACTTGACCCTCGTTAAGAAAGAAAACCTTTATCTATACTGGTTATCCTAAAAACATAATGAAAAAATAATAGCAAAATACTTTTCAAAAATGCAGCAATCACTAGCTAGCAGTTAATTCAATGATTATTAATAATTAAATGATTAATTTAAATATTTGCTATCATTCATAAATAATTCATAACTGCACCATAATTTACAATTCCAATGTACAATGCATGTTTTCCTAAATAGCTGAAAATACACCGTGGCTTTTTATTATTTACTGCTCTGCATGATATATGCTAATTTGGGATTAACAAATCAAGAAGCTCCAATGTATACTTGGTATGCAAATGTAATATATATTTTATCAATGCCAGCTGACCTGTGCAGGGCACAGGGTCTCTGAGGGGATGAAAAGATACTAGATTTTATTTGCTGGAAATCCAGGGGTTAGCATTTGTGTGGAGAAAGATCCTACTACCAAAATTGCAGCTTTCTAAATGGGCATTAATAAGAGGACAGAGTGAGTATAAATCACCTGAGTCTTTATGTCATTTTCAGGAATCTTAGTAACTATCAATACTTGCTTTCTATCCTCAGCCCAAGAACAAGGAAGTGGGGTTTAATGGTTAATGCCAAGGATAAGGAAAGTAGGAGTGCTGGAATTGTTGGATTCTAAAATCAAACACAACCTGACACATGCACACACATGCATGCACACACAAAATAGTGCAACTCACTATTTCCTAAGACCTCAGTATATTTAAAGCATTAGCCAACTCTGCAGGGAGGTAACCTGAAAAGTACAAAAAAGAGGATTTAGTTAGTTGAATTAATTCTCTTTGTCTGTCATGCCGCACAGCCAGCAAACTGTACCTTAAAGTCAGATATTGCATAAAATCAAATGCCCACATCATGGTCTGCTTAATAGTAATAATATAAATAAATGTCCCTTCATTTTTAGAAAACTCTGTTGTCCTCCCCTGAGTTCGCAATGCATTTATCTATCCAAAGTTAACTGTGTTCATTATAGGAAGAACTGTTGTACAACTTAACTTTTTATCATTCAGACTTACTGATATTAAAGTATAGGCAATAACTCCATCATGATATAGCACTGGCTATAGAAAGCATGAAGATGAACGTTTGATGTACAGAATTGTACATCAGGAATTCTCACTGCAAATCTCATTGTGAATCTCCTTAAATCGAGCAAATAAAATTTGTGACTTTGTAAATGGAGCAGGCAAAACAAAGATCAGTTGGCTGATAGTGGACATTTATAGGCATAAGCAAAAGGGGAGTTTAGGGCCTGCACAACGTCTGGTCGACTATAAACGCACCATTCCACAAATGGTTACTTGAATCATAGTTGGATCATCAGCAAGAGCTCAGAGGAATAAACCCAACCACCATAATGGAAGAACAAGAACTTGTAGTTACCAAGATCTTACCAATCTGAGGGCAGTGATTGCACATACCAACTGTGAGAACATGAAAGGCAGCCCCAAACTGGAAGACACCTGGAGGCATTCCATCTTCTTTAGATGACATACTTCATACCTACGAGGGAGTGTAGAACTGGACAGAAGGAAAAAGTAAATGATGACAGACATATACAGATAAATAGACAGACTGTGCATGTACAGGAGGGGGTGAGTGGTGAGGAAAGAGACCTTGCATAGTTCCTTAGTCACTTTATGCAGGATGGTCTGTCCCAGTCTGTGTCTTAATTTTATTCATTTAAGAATTTGGCTCAAATATGCCAACAGTGCAGAGACAGAAGTACTTGGATGTGTCTAAAAACATTTTGAGCATTCCTTGGGTAGCAGTTGCCAAATGTTATTCCTTAGGCTATTTGTTATATGAATTGCCTGGCAGGGACCATTATTTGGGCACCTGTAAAAGATGAATTACTGTTCAGATGGAATTATGAAGGCCAGGCTCAGGGAGATAAGCATTTTCTTAGCTCACCGCAGGAGCATGGGAACCACAAGAGGATGAGACTGGCACCTCCCTGAGGAATTCACACTGTTGTGGCTGGCTGACTTGGGACCTGGGGTTTCAGTCTGGGAAGATTCTTGCTAGAGGTTGTAGCTAATAAACATAGCTGAATTGATTTTGCATTGTCTCTTGGAGTTCCTTGGGCTAGGCCTGACAATTACCCAGCAACAGATGAGTGTAAATGCCAGCATGGCAGAGGCTGTCCTTTAGTGGAGGGGACAACTAGTGAATACGCCCATCGGAGCTTGTACGTGCTCACTTTCACTGTGCTTTATTGTTGTTGTTCTTGTTGTGGTTCATACTGAAGAATCTACCACCACCACTGGGGCTACATTTCCTTAGGAGAATTCATGATCAGATAGTTGGCCTCCAGAGTTTTAAAACAAATCAGTGCCGTCTGCTCCTTCTATACATGCCACTTTTTCTCTTCCAATCCAGCACATTCCCTACGCCTAACAAGCAAATGGATATCAGTTTTCAGCAACCTGTGGCTTTGATTCTCAAATGTTTCCCACTGGCCATTATTCATAGTGGAGCTGACTGGCTACAAGGGATGAAGAACTGGGAGAGGGAGGAGGGAGAATCCCCAGGGTGCCAATGTGCTCCCAGGCATCTCCTCCTTTGCTCCCTGCTTCAGCTGATTCGACATTTTAAAAAAATTATAGTTTTTTAAATGGGAAGCTGGCAACGGCATACTGCGAAGGAAAGAAGTGGGCCCCAACATTATCTTTATTTCCAGGCATGCCTACAGTGACCATATTTTCTTGGAAAAAATTACAGGACAAACCTGAAAAAGGGGCAAATCTGAAAGAGGTTTGTAAGGATAAAAAAATTAATTGTTTATGTCTCCAACTTTGCTTTACAAAGGAAAATTCAAGACCAGAACCAAGAAAAACTTTACAAAAATGTATATTCTAATATAAATATCTAAAATCAAACAGTATATATAAATTTATTTCAAAAAGGCAATTCAATTTCCATATTTTTCACATGAATGTGAAAGACTGGTACCATCTGAACAGTAAAAGTTAAATGACCAAAATAAAGGACAAAAGTGAATTTTTGAAAAATAAATAAATCTAAAGGACAGTTTTCTGAAATAAAGGACTGTCCTTTATAATAAAGAACATATGGTCACCATAGGCATGTCCGAAATGGGCCTCAGAAGCTTTCTAATGTTTCCTGAAGAAATAGGGGTTGAAAGGAGTGGCTGATAACATTCTGGTAAACTGCTGCTTTGTGGCAACTACTTTGGGACTGGGCAAGCCTCTCCCCCAGCAGCCATTTTGCAAGAGTGCCACAACGCATTCCCAAATTCCAGACATGTCCACCAGGCCCAAAGAGGGGAGACCCTTTATTACACTCGCTGAGAGGCACGATGTGACAGTGCTGTGGTTGTGCCCTGCTCTTCTGGCTTGCTCTCGGCTGTCATGGCTAGGAGGGCTGTCTGGCCTCAGAGGAAGCGTCAGGCTCCTACCCTAACCCTGCCTTTTCTCCTCCGCAGGTTTTCACACGCTATGGAAAGTGCTACACCTTCAATTCTGGCCAGTCTGACAGGCCACCCCTACTCACCATGAAGGGGGGGACCGGCAATGGCTTGGAGATCATGCTGGACATTCAACAGGATGAATACCTTCCAGTCTGGGGAGAGACAGGTAAAAGCTCTTCCTGCTTTCCTATCCCTGCATCAGTTTCTCCATGGCAGAATCCCTTGTGCGTGGCTCTGCACTGCTCAGGCCTAGTCAGCCTCAATCTGCTGAACCCCCCTCCCATCTTCCAGGTCTCCCTCCGTTCCTTCATTTTCTAGACCTGCGCAACTCCCTGGCACCCACACCTTACTCAGCCTCCCCCTCTTCAGTCCTGGCCTACTCACCATAGCAACCAGCTTAGCAATGCCAAGCAGGGAGCTGCCTCTTATCTAGAAATAGCATATTGTTCTGTTCAGGGACAAATATGTTGTCCAAACTGAAGGCGGGGATGAAGCCTGAGTCCCTAATCAAAGGTCATCAAGAGGCCATGTGGAAAGGGTGTTTGCATTCCTAGCTGGCTTTCAGTTTCTGGGGTAATGTCCAGAGGTGTATGAGTTCTGCCTGGGCTTAACAAAAAAATGCTATTAGTATCCCTGGATGTGTATCTGGGTTGCAGTTAACAGGGAGGGAGACTGGTTTTTGTGAGTCTTGGGGAGTTTTGACTCTGGTCAGGTCAATCACAGCCCTAAAACTGCTGCATAATAGATCAAGGAGTGGGAGGGGAGAACAACGTGCTGCCAAGAACATCTCTCTTGGTATATACCAGCCTCCCCATTCTGCTTGAACTAAATATTTTAAAGTGTATGGCACCTTTTATTTCCCAAGTTTCAATAAAGCCAAATAAGAAGACTTGAGATGAGACTTTTAATTAACAGAGGTTTTATTGGCCAAGGAAACCTTCTGGATGGCTCAAGGAGTGTTGCCCAGAACCACACCTTGCAAAGTGAGCAACAAAGATTTTATAGGCATATTCAGAGTACATCCCCTCATATCCATACAAGGGAATTTTGGGATGACCCAGGGAAAAGTAAAGGTGGGCCTAAAGAGGTGAATCTAAGTTTAACTTTTTTTCTTCTTCTTATCTCTTCTTTGGAATTTCAAACTTCTTTCTCCGGACACCAGCCTAACACCAGCCTGGTACGGAATTAATTTATGGCTACAGGCATTTGGCTAATTGCTTCTAAAGGAAATGGGGTGGGGGAATGCTGTGCTCTCTTAGAAGGCAATCAGGCATTCAACAAAGAGATAAGGTGGGGGAAAGAAATGCTGTGCTCTTTACAAAGCAAGTTAATCCTTTGTAAATAAGATAGAGTGCACTATCACATGCATGCCCACACATTATGAGAGAGTGTAAAATTGTGTATCAAAACAATGCCCTTCAAAAGTATTTTTTAATTTAAAAAAATACATGGAAAACTGGCATGCTCCAAAGGAAAACCTCAATTTCTAGCATCATCTTTATTGATCAGAATGCCTCTGGGCTTCCTCAGACAATGAAAACAGGGAGGGGGATTGGAGCCCAGTGTTTTGTTTGGAAGCATGCCCAGCTGCCCAGAAAAATGATAAAAGGTAAGTCTAGAGGAAAATTCAGTCTGCACACTCATCTGTTTGCTGATAAATAAATGTCTGTAACTGATTTCACCAATTCTGCAGTCATTTTGTGAAAACACCCAAAACACTCTCCCAAAAGTCTAATTGCACCCACTGGCCCAGAAAGATTGTTAATCCCTAACATAGGGGAAATTATGGCAGGTGTGTTGTGAGAGGACCTGCCCTACATGCCCCTGTGACTTCAGCATTATGCTCCTCCTTGTCTGCCAGGTTACATCTCTTGGTTTCCCTGAGGATTGAAGGGTGTCGCAATAAGAGAAAGGGCCCACCTCAGTTGCTCTTACCATGATTTCTATTTCTCTGTGCCACAGATGAGACCTCCTTTGAAGCTGGAATTAAAGTGCAGATCCACAGCCAGGATGAGCCACCCTTCATTGACCAGCTGGGATTTGGGGTGGCACCTGGCTTCCAAACATTTGTGTCCTGCCAAGAGCAGCGGGTAAGATGAAGACACATTTACTCCATTTAAGATATCTTCTGGTATCCATACTAGAGAGACAGAATGGTTTTAAGGCACTGGGCTAGGACCAGGAGCACCCAGGTTCAAATCCACTCCCAGCCATGGAAGCCCACTGAATGACTCAGTATTTCTCAGCACAACCTACCTCACAAGGCTATTACTATGAATAAAAATTGGAGGAGGTGTTATGTATGCTGCCTTGAGATCCTAGAAGAAAAGCAGGATAATTAGTGAATGTAAATTGGAGCAAGGAAAAAACAGAAGTGTCCAGGCAATGCTTTTTCTTCCATTCTCCTTTGAGAGGAATGCTTTAGATTGAAACATCCCTGGAGATCTAATCAAGGGATCCAGGCTGAGGTCAAATGGTTAGTTAGCTATTGGTGTATCATTTACCTCTTTGTGTATTTATTGCTGCCCTATTTCATTTGTAAACTCTACTGAGTCTATACGTGTGATATAATCATTATGGGCCAAATGGAGCTCTTCTTTTTGTCCTAGAAAAGAGTAGGGAGATACTGACTTTCTCATTCTATCCCCTTTTGTTCAGCTTATCTACCTTCCCCCACCCTGGGGTGACTGCAAGTCAATGACAGTGGAGTCTGAATTCTATGATACCTACAGCATCACCGCTTGCCGCATAGACTGTGAAACCCGCTACTTGGTGGAGAACTGCAACTGTCGTATGGTGCATATGCCTGGTAAGAAGGAAGGACAAATCAGGAGGGAAGTTAAGGACCAGAGTCCATAGCAGGTGCAAAAAGGAAAACATTTAAAAATTTAAAAACCATTCACCGTCTTAGAAGGGATTATTGAGACCTTTGGAAGATGAGAGCACACTCCTAATGTCCACACTATTTTGGTATGTAAATGGTGGGCTGGCCTGCCATATCTACTTGTGTAACAACAGGCAGCCTATGTTAATACCTGCAGAACCCAACTGGATTAGATATCTTCTTTAGGGCGGTCTCCAGAGTGAATCTGGAATATAGAGGACAACTGAAAGACTTTAATAGATGCAAGGGAACTGCAGAATCAAAAAGCTAATATTCCTCAGTTGGACTCATCTCCCAATTTTGCATTCTCCAGGATCACTGCTTTGTATTCAAAGTAGTAACGGAAATATTCCTGAAATAAGGTTCATCCCCCTGAACTTAAGATTCAGTCTGAAGCAAGAAGGGGCGGGGGGGAATGACTATTGACAGTAAGTATAGACACATTAGGACATACTAGTACATCAATAAAGGGGGTCAACCAGATGCTGTACTGAAACTCTGGATAGCCTAATAATCCTCTGCTCAGCTTCCGTCCTACTCTACGCGTGGTCAGCTGACTGCTAATAGTGTTGGACAGCTCCTTTTGCAGTCTCTAAGGTGGAGAGAGCTATTGCCAACTCATGAACATGTATTCTCACAGCAAACACCAAGGTCCAGAATTTTAACCAGGTCAACTGTTTCTGTTTAATAAGTAAGCAGGAAACAAGAGTCAGACTGAGTCATAAAGCACAAGATTTACATGCAGAAGATCCCAGTTCAGCAGCTGGGCCTCCAGTTCTAAAAATCTCTGGTAGCAGCATTAGGATTATTGTTGCAATCAAAGCCAATATTGCACTAGGTGAATCAATATGAGAATACTCCATATGTTAATCAGCATAATATATTCAGCTGTGGAATTAACTTGTAGGTTTTCAATTCTTTAGATGATGAGGATGAGGATGAGGATGAGGATGAGGATGAGGAGGAATATCCACACATATGCACATATATACCACCTTTCCTCTCATAGGAACTCAGAGCAATGTACAAAAGAATATGAAGCAATCTTCATTAAAAGCTATTTGATAAAACAATAAAATAAACTCTCATAAAAATCAATACAATAATTAAAACTATTCTAAATGTAGAATGGATATCATGCCAGCTGGTATCTTATTTGTTACCTTTTGATATACATAATTCTTTAAATAAATTCAAATTGCGATTACATAGCACTTTAAATCAGACACCACCAAATGTTCCTTCTTTTTAATGTTCAGGCTGAAAGCAATGCTTTTGGGCAAGGACATTCATTCCCCTGTTTTTCAAAACAACCCAATCCTTTAACCTAGTATTTTGCTACTGTTTCTGTTGCTGTTTCTACACCATTTTGCTGTATTACCTTCTTCATGTGAGTAAACCTGGCAAAACTGGTATCATATACTTGACTTCATGGCAGCTAATAAACAGCCCAAGTTGGTGACATGATGACATAACTAAGCTCCAATTGAACCACCTGTAAGTGAAAGAAATGCTGAAATCATATGAACGTTCCTTAAAAAACTGAAGCGAATCATATCATTACATGTTAGCTTTTTCCAAATTGTTGGCTTCCACTTGTTTTATTATAATTTCCACCATGCCCTCCCAGAATAATAATGGTAATTCATATGGTAATATGTACTCCATCTGGTCTGTGCTATGTAGCTAAACAACTCTAGCTCCTTGGAAGTATCATTGAAGCATAATAAACTACATTCAGAATGAAGGCGCTACTTCCTCAGTACATTAATATTTTCATACATTTTCAAAGTAATTACCAACATTGTCCCAAAACAATAAAAGTAAGGCCTTTTAGGGTTGCTGAAAATATTCTTTAAAAGTGCTCCTTATTATGGTTCATCTCTAATTATGACTTTCTCTAATTGCAGCCACTCCCACTCTTTAGTACTAAGGCATGATTTAACAGATCCCAGGGCCCTTTCAACCAACCCACCTTGGTCTGTACAGGGACTTTCTTATTAATCAGAAAACCTTTTCCAGATATGTAATTAGCATAATCAAAACTAGGAAGTGAATTAATTATTCTAGTCAGCTGCATCTCCTGGAGAGGAGTAGGCAGAAGAATAGTGCAAACGTAAGATTTTTTAATTATTATTTTTAATTACAAAAAGAAGAAAAAAATACATAAAAGTGGTTTAACAAAAAAGTGAAAAAAAATACAACAAAGAGAAAAAAAGTTTTAATATGTCATTATAACAATAAACAATTTCAATTCTATATATACTTCTCTAATACAAATATTATTCAAGTACATATATATTTCTAATAGATTTATATGACTATCATGGTTTTTTTTAGCCTACTGTATTTTATATAAATGAGACCCATATTTCATTGTACTTGTCCATACAAAGTCTACGTCTATAGGCAATCCACTAATAAGTGGCAAGTGCAATCAGATCTTCAATCCATTAATAAATGGAACCATACATTTATCTTTCAAATGTTGCAGTATCAGTCTTTTGGCCATAGTAAGGGCACAGAGAATCCATTTACATTGTCCAGATGTCAAATTCCATGTACTAGTTATATAGTTCAAAAGAATATTATCCTCTGAAAATTTTAGCTTTTGTCACACAACCGTATTTATATAGTCCACTACTTTCTCTAAAACTTTAGAAACATATGCTTTAAAGAGGCATTGTCCTTATTACATCTCCAACAAAATGCTGTTTTTGACAATCCTTTTCCATACAGATGTAATGGAGTCCAATAAATTCTAAATATTTTTTGCTGTATAAGTCGTAGTTTAAGGCCCACTGACATTTTCGGTATAGAAATTAAGACACTCTCCCATTGTCTAGGCAATACAGAAACCTCTAATTCTTTATTCCACTCATCTCTTAACATCTACATATCAAATTGATTTATTGATAACAAATATCTATAAAAACTAATCGTATTTTTTTAAAAAGGATTTAACAAGTTGTTCTAATATCTCAGGTGTCTCAGAAACTGAAAATGCTGCTGGTCCAAACAATGTTGTTAACAAATGTTGTAGTTGTAAATATTCCCATTGGGTTACATCTGAATGATGATATTAATCTCTTAAGACAGAGTACATTAAAAATTCATCTTCATCATCTATCAGTTGGTTTGAAGTCAGTATCCTCATTTCCATCCAATTTTTCCAGATCACCATCTTTTCCCCAATTTTTAAAGTTGGGTTTCCCCATAAAGTCAATTTGGCATGGGGAAAAAGGGTCAAATCTTTTTTTTATTAGACATTACGTTCTATAGCTTTCTAACTGACAAAATTGTTTCCAGAGATATTAGAGTTTTAGTATATTTAGATTCTAATACTGTCCATCTGACCAAAGGTGTTATATATGTATATTCCAAAGTTGCCCAAAACAGAAAATTAACAGCACTTGTTGGCTTCCAGTATTTAATACTTGAACTTAGGTAAGCATGATGATATAGCTCCAGATTTGGAAGACCGAATCCTCCCTCGCTAACTGATAATTGCATTTTCTGTAAAGAGATTCTCAGAACTGAAGAACCCCATAGAAATTTTCTAAACAAAGAATTTATTTTCTGGAAATATTTTCCAGATATAAAAACTGGAATTCCTCTCAGAATATAAATTAGTCTGGGAATAATATTCATTTTGAGAGTGTTCACCTTTCCTCAAAGGGTGAGATTTAATGACTCCTATCTATCGATATCTGAAGAAACTTCTCTCTATATTTTATTTATAGATGTTGCTGAGTTATATCCTACCTAACATACCTAAATATTTAATAGATTTGGTACAAATATGGAATTGCTATTCCTTAAATGAATGGGTAACCAAATTTTCACCTATTGGCATCAATTCTGATTTGGACCAGTTAATAGAGTTACCTGCTATTTTACTAAGGGCATCTATTCTTTGCATCAACACTGGAATAGTAGTGTGAGGTTTAGAAATAAACCAAAGAATGTCATCTGCAAATAAAACCAATTTGTGTTCAGCTGAGTTGTGTACTACTCCGTAGATCTCCCTGTGTTGTCTAATAGCACAAGCCAAGGGTTCCACACAAATGTTAAGAAGCAAGGATAAAAGTGGACATCCTTATCTAGCTCCTCTAAATAGTGGAAAAGTAGGAGAAAACATACCATTAACCTTCACTTTAGATGTGGGCAACTCATATAATATCTGAACCCATTTTATAAATTCCAAAGGAAATCCAAATCTATTTAGTACGGCAAAAATATACTGTTTATGTATTTTGTCAAAGGCTTTTTCAGCATCAAATGACAAAATTACAGATTGATCTTTGTTTTTATTTAAGTCTATTAAATCTACAACTAACCTAATGTTGTCTGCTGCTTGCCTAGTTTTTATTAACCATGCTCGATCATTCTTAATAACATACTATATCACTTGCTGTAATGTATTTGCTAACACTGGTGTTAAAATCTTTGTGTTGACATTAATCAATGAGATTGGACAATAATTAGCACACTGAGTATGATCTTGACCTGCTTTTGGTATAACTGCAATATAAGCCTGATTAAATGCCGGTGATAAAATTCCCTTATCAAATATCTCTTCATATACTTGACAAAGTTTTGGCACCAAAAATCTATAAATGTTTTATACCACTAAAAAGGGAATCCATCTAATCCTGATGTTTTACCACTTGCCATTTTTAAAATTATTTGTTTAATCTAGCTCTCATAGTGGAGCAAATAAGGGTTTTTTTGTGTATCATCTAAATGTGGTAGGTTAATTTTATTTTTAAAAGCCTCTATATCTTCATTCAATTCATCCTCTAGTTTACTATATAATTCTGAATAAAATTTTAAAAATTGACAATATCCATTGAAGTTTTATACATTTCATCTCTTTCACCTCCAATGATTGGAATCATTGCCCTATCTTTCTTTTTTTTTTTTTTTGCTTTAAACAATTAGCCAAGATCTTACTAGGTCTTTCACCATTCTCCCAGTATCTCTGTTATAAGCATGTTAGCATAAATTCTATATGTTGTGATATTATAGTAGTTAATTCATATTTCTTTTTCTGTATTTCTCTGTACAAAACTGTAGATGAGCATCTAACCATCTGTGCCCATAAACGTTTCAGTTCATCTTTCAAATGATTTTCCCTTTTATTTTTAATCTTATTTTTGTTTGATCCATAAGCAATAATTCTATCTAGAATGTATACTTCATATGCTTCCCATTCAAAAATTTGGGCACTTGATGTTTCTGAATTCAAATCAAAATATTGTAAGGTCTCTACCCGCATTTGTTCTACAAATTCTTTATCATTCAATAGGGAAACATTAAGATACCAATTTCTTGATACCTTGACCGGTTTCTGAAACATACATTTCAAGGTGGTTGCACTATGATCAGATACATAACAAACATCAATGGTACATTCTTGAATTTGATGAAATAAAGTCGACAATATTAAGAAATAATCAAGCCTAAAAAAAATTCTGATGCACATTTGAATAAAATGTGTATTCTCTTTTAGTTGGATATATCAAATGCCAGGGGTCTACTAAATTCAATTCTTCCATAATTGTTTCCCTCACTAATTATTGTTTTTTTCCATGCCAGTGTATTTCTATCAAGCTCAGGATCCAATAGTTCATTAAAATCTCCTCCTATTATCAATTTATCATAAATACACTCATTCAAGTGTTGAAAACATTCATAAAACGTAGTAGAAGAATCTAAATTTGGTTCATAAACATTAACCATAGCTATTGCAGTCTCTGCTATTTTGGCCCACAAAATTAAATAATGCCCATTTGCACCAGTTATAACTTGTTGTACATCAATCGGGAATCCTTTTCAAACCAGAATGGCCACACCTTTAGCTTTAGCTGAAGTCTCTGTGAGGTAAACCTGTCCCACCCAATCTTTCATTAATAGAGATTTATCCTGTTCCATTAGGCAAGTCTCTTGTAGATAAGCAATATCTGCCCTTAACGATTTTAAATATGCTAAGATTACATTTTGTTTCTTGCATTCTTGTAACTCTTTACATTTAAACTGACTAACCTCATCCATAAATTTTATTTTGGCCCAATTATCAATATTCTCCCAATGCCAATTCATTTTATGACCTGTACTGTTTAGCAAATATCTAATAATAAACTTCTATATTTAAATATTTAACATATTTAACATATTTTCTAGTATTGCTCACAGATGTAGAACCTCCATAAAGACTCAACTTAACGTTCAAATACCATTCTTTTATATCTATATAGAATATGTACTTAAAGAAGAAAAAGAAAAACATGATTATGTGCATAAAAATTAAAAAACAAGGAAGTGACATTATAAAAAGATTAAAAGGAATCTTTAAAAAGAAAAAAATATATATGCAAAGGAGGAAGGAAAAGAAAAAGAAAAATCAAAGAAGTTGACAACTTCCCAAAAGGGATGGCGTAATAAAAATAAGCAATAGAGTTGGTGGTATGCCTAGGCCCACTATCTTGAAATAAGCAAAACAAACACAAATAGGAGTCCAGAAAAAAAAAAAATACTGACATATAGACTTTTAAACTGAGGCTTTTACCACAGGCAATTTCTGACTTCTTCTGGGCAGATTCCGTAAAATGAAACACAATCAAGCTTGTCTATCTGCAGATTTTAAAGATACAGTAGCATTCAAGGGATTATCAAATTTGTGAATCTGAATTTGATGATTAATGCAGAACGTATCTGGAATATGCATGAAATATTGAAGTTGTATTGATCTGGCAAGACTTTGAGCCTTTATAAACATCTTTCTTTTTTCTGAAACTTCTTCAGTAAAATCAGGATAAATTGATATCTTGCTTTCACTAGAGCCCTACTTCAAAGGAGACTTTACTGATTCCTGGCAAAAATATATACATAAAATCTCATATTTTGTGGTAACATGAATTGTACAATAATAATATTTGAACTAGTTCCAGTCTTCCTTCTCATTAAAGGAATTTTAATCACATGTTCAATTTCAACTGAAAAATCTGTTCCCAAAGAAAGGAGCTTTCTGAAAAAATCTTCCATAAATTCAGCCAGGTTTGATTGACTTGGAGGGTTTTCAATACCAATCACACATAGGTTTTTTTCTACGCAATTGTGACTCCAGATAAATAATTCATTTATCCAAAATATTATGACTGGCTTGAGTTATAGTCTCATGGGCATTTAAACAATCCTCATAGTGAGCCATTTTTTCTTGCATTGATTTGAAATCACATTTAAGCTCTGCCAGATCTTGTTGGATCAGCTTCAAGAGTTGTATATGAGCCAGGATCTCTTTTAGTAAAGTAGCAGAAGAATCCTCCTCCGCCATCTTGCCTAGCTCAGCAGATAGTGGCATAGTTGAAATTGAGCCAGCTGTTGAACGCTTAGGTCTAGTTGCCATTCCAATAGCTTGTTAAAATACTATGTAATGAAAAGTTTTATTTACCAAATGATGAAAGTCCTTATCCACACAGTCTGATAATACAGAAGTTTGAAAGCCTTTTAATCAGGAAAGAGACGAGAGATATGCCCTCACCCCGGCATCCCTAACAGGAAGTCATAGCACAGATGTATGATGAGAAAATGGGTGATGAGTATTTTTCAGATATAGGCTGAACCTGACTAGAGAGTGATATAGTATCATTATTTAGCATAGTTAACTGACAAGCAAGGGCATGGATCAGCGCAGAGATTTGAATTCAACTTTGCTTGTATAATGCAACATTGCATTCAGATTCAACGTCTAACAAGATTGCTTTGAGATACAAAGAAAATATAACCAATGGCAATATCTTCATTAACTCTATCATTTTTAGTTGGATACATTGTTGGACAATGTAGAAAGATAACAACCCATTTGCTCTCTGTTGAAGATTTAGGACCAGTTTCTATAACCAGAGCAGTTAAGCCCTAAAGCTTTTCCTGGATTATTTCAGGTGGGATACCTAGTATTTGAAAGGAAAATGTTTTCCCTTTTCAAAATGTGAGGATGGAAAGCACTAAGATCAGCTTTACTTCTTCTTGTTCTTTTTCTATGTCTAGGAAAAACATAGAAATATAGAATAATATCACTACAGGTAGTCCTTGCTTAATGACTGCCCTGTTTAGTGACTGTTCAAAGTTTCGACAGTGCTGAAAAAGTAACTTTATGATCAGTCCTTGCACTTATGACCATCGCAATGCCCCCACAGTCATGTGATCAAGATTCAGGCACTTCGCAACTGAATCTTGATCACATTACGACCATTGCAGCATCCTACTGTCGCATGATCAGTATTTGCGTGCTTCACAGCTGGCTTCTGACAAGCAAAGTCAATGGAGAAGCCAGCAGAAAATCACAAGATGTGGTCACATGATGTCTCGCTTAAGGACTGCATCACTTAGCGACAGAGTTGCCAGTCCCAGTTGTGGTAGGTATCCAAGGACTACCTGTATAGGGTTTTCTCTCATTTCTAGCTATACAATAGAATCTGGAACACAGGAGAGTCCTGGAGAAGGAATCTGGCAAACAGTTTCTGCATTGTGTGAATATTCCAAATATGAAAGCAACATCAGAGAGTGTAAGGCTGCTCACCTCAAAGGAGGGTTCATAGCCCAGTAATAGAGGACCTGCTTTGCACCCAGAAGGTTCCAGGTTCAATCAGTGGGTCTGAAAAAATGGTACATGAAAAAAATGGTGGAGAGCACTGCCAGTGAATGGCACTTCCCTCACTTCCTACTATATATTCCTAAAACAGGGTTAATTTCAACTAAATATATTTCAGCTTTAACTATGTATCACAAAGAAGGATAGAGAGGCAGCATTTCTTTTAACAACTTCTTTATCACAAAATCAAGATGGCCTCAAGTATACCTTGTCCTCCTTTCCATTCAAATATTTATATTTATTAGACTTCTTATAAAATCAATTTTTGTAAATACCATACGGGCACTTTAACATATGCCACTGACCTAAAAAAAATACATATTTACAACATTAACAATAATATCCAGAATTACAAAATTCTACATTGAAAACCTCCAACAGCATAATATAATACAAAGGCAAACATTAAAGCCTAAATATTACCTTATTAGCCCAAAAGGGGGAAAAACTGACTTAATTTGATTCCCCACCAAAGGAAGAGAAGACAGAAATATAAATAAATAAGTAAGTAAGTAAGTAAATATTTCTGTCTTCTCTTCCTTTGGTGGGGAATCAAATTAAGTCAGTTAATATATACCCCCACAAAAATCCTAGGTTCAATGTTTAGGTTTTGCACATTGCCAATTTTAGATGAAGCCAATCCTGGACTTTTCCCTCACCCAATAAATCTGTCCATATGACACACTTGTATGTAGATGTGCATATATTTATGAATGTATACATACTTGCCAGACACCATATTCCAAAAATAGAATGCCAAGATAAACAATAACATTCAACACCTTGAGCTCCTTAACAAAAGTTACTTAAAACTAACAAGTAAAGAACAGATGAAATAATTTAAATTGTTTGATTTTAAAATAAGACACCCTGTTTGTAAACTTTGGTCCCTCATTTGCACCCCTCAGTCTTTCTCATGAACAGAAATACACAGGTATGCCTATAAAAATTTCCCACTTCCAACAGAAGCAGTAACGCAGAATGGAGATGGGGTAAGGGAAGGAACTTGCTGCACTGGGAAAAAAAGGAACAAAAACGTGGGGAACAATACTGGAGATAAGTGAGGAACAGAGAGAGAGAGAGAGAGAGAGAGAGAGAGAGAGAAACTCTGTTTAGATCTTAAGGGTTGAAATTTGGCAGGAATGAGCCCTGCCCATCTCAAATCAAGTATTCAGCAGCTGCAATATCTAGATGCCTGAGGTAACCAAAAAAAAAAACATCCTCAAGGCTCAAAAGATAGCAATGTGGATACCAGCTGCATTTTCTGCAGGAGAGCCTTTCAGAGCCTGGATCCATCACACTCATTAGTTGTGCTTTCTGAACTATCTTCAAACACTGTTTCCAATGGGAAGTATTACGATAATTCAGACCAACACAGACTGCTGTAGTCTGTAGACAGAGCTTGTGATTTCTGCAGATAGATTCTGTACTTCTACATGGGTTCATACTGTAGTTACAATCCTTTTTGCATCTTCCTGGGATGTACACTCTCTATTAATTTGAATACCAGTTGAGTGTATGAGGTGGGAAGGGAAAAGGGACCATTGATCTCCCAGGTCCCTGCCCCACGAACATGCATCCTGTTCTTTCAGTTTCAAACTTTGCTGCACTGAGCAAAGCTCTTGATAGGAATTTTTACTTGTGTTCAGATGAATGGAAGTCAATGTCCTCTCATGGACTGTGGACATGAAAAGACAAAATCAAAGACCACCCCTATAAGCTTCATATATGGAGTGAGAAATCAAGCCTGTACAGTATTTGGGAAAGTACACCTAAACCTAAACCATAGAGCAGTAGTTTTTTGTTTTTGTAATAATCTCACATATATCTGTGAAGAGGAAAGGGCATAATAGCAGCTCACATCAAAGCATGATGACATTATTTTATGTTCTTTTGCAGGTGATGCCCCCTATTGCACCCCTGAACAGTACAAAGAATGTGCAGATCCAGCCCTTGGTAAGGACCTATTGACATCACCTCTCAAGTCTCTTAAAATGAGATATTATAAGCTGGTTTGGTATTGTACTATTTGAAATTATTGTGACTTCTCCCTTCCTTTGGGGCCTCCAGACTTCTTGGTGGAGCGAGACAATGACTATTGTGTATGTGAGATGCCTTGCAACGTCACACGCTATGGTAAAGAGCTGTCCATGGTGAAGATCCCCAGCAAGGCCTCAGCCAAGTATTTGGCCAAGAAATATAACAAGAGTGAACAGTACATTGGGTGAGTCTCTTTTCCTGACTGAGCTTTGTCCCCCTCATCCAACCCATCTACTACCACTTTTTCTGCACTTCCTCTTCCTGTCCCTCACTAACTGGCCAAAACAGAAACAATTAAGACAACAGCAACCACCATCAGGACAGAGCTGCAAGTATTGTCAGAGGCAACCCAGAGACTTAGGACTGAGAAACAGCACCAGAGAGAGGAAGATGAGGAAAGAACAGAAACACAGCCATGCAATGAAGAAGACACTGCTTGTCCCTTCCTTCATTTAAAAAAAAAAAAAAAAGGTCTTGTCTCTTATTAAGTGGGAGCTGTCCAGGACCTGAGAACATTTCTTCCTTTCCCAGCTGGTGAACGCAGGTGTTTGAGTACTTATGTGGTGCAGTCTCACATATAGATGAGGCCTCCCATCTCCTCTTCTGGGGCCACTCCTGTTCTTCTGGGGAAATGTCCTATGTATCCTGCGATGATTCCACAAACAGCTGCAGCCATCATTTCTGTGTGTCTGTGTGGGCCTGTGAGTGTGTATACGTGTTCTCAGTTCTGCAGCAACGCATGCAGGTTTTTCTGGGCTGATATTAGCTAGAACCCCAAACCTGAGCACAGGGCTAGTCACAAGATTCTTCGTGGGCAGATTTCAGACTTTGGCTTCCTTTCACTTCCCTTCCTCTTATGCAGGGAGAACATCCTGGTACTGGACATTTTCTTTGAGGCTTTGAACTATGAAACTATTGAGCAGAAGAAAGCATATGAAGTAGCTGGACTGCTGGGTGAGATCACTTTTTTTCCGACTGCCAGCTGGAGCAGATCCTGTAGACGCCAGACTGCCAGGGCAGGGGTGACCTTTGGGGCTGACTTCAATGTAATGCAAAACCGCCATGTTCCCCTTTTCTCTCCCCCTCAACATGGGTTGGCATAACTGGGGGTTACCCAGACATGGAAATTACTCTGCTTAAGGAACATGCCAAGATTAGGGATTGGGAAGCATCTAAAGACCTGATATATGTTTTCCTCTCTCTTCCCTACAGGTGACATTGGGGGACAGATGGGGCTGTTCATTGGGGCCAGTTTATTGACTGTCCTTGAGCTTTTTGATTATGCCTATGAGGTGAGTTTGGGTCACTGTTAACATGAGGGAAAAGAACACAGCTTATGGCCTATAAGGAAGTATCCAGAAAACATATCCTGTAGTTCAATTCTGAAGCAAACTTTAGATTCTCTGAAGGAAGAAAAACGTTTTAAGTTTTAGCAATAAACTGAGCCAATAGGAGAGTGATTCTTCATTACACCTTACTGAATGCACCTTTTTCAGAATTTCACTTCTATTCATGGGTCACCTAAAGCTCATTCCAATGTAGTTATTAGTGTTACAGTTCAATCATATGGAATTTTATTCACTGGCGTATCTGTACATGGAAATTCTAAGTAACCCAAATTAACGATTCCCAGTGATGAACATTTCCTCTTATTCAATCTCTAGGTTATTAAGTTCCACCTGTGTCGCCGTGACAAGTGCCAGAAGAAACACAAAGGGAACAACAGTGACAAGGGTGTTGCCCTGAGCCTGGATGATGTGAAGCGCCATGTAAGTGCCTAAGCCTCATAATGTAGTACATTCCCTTGTCACCTGCCACTTGGATGGCCTGGCTACACTCTCTAGGATCACTGAGTTTGTCTCATTTTAATTGGGCCAACTTCTCCCAACCAATAATGGACGTACAGTTGAGTGAAGCAGTTGAGATTTCCCCATTAGGAGTCCTGACCATCACTACTACCCTCTGGCAGAATTACGTTTCCCATAATAATAGGGAATCCAATTCTAGTTATTTATATCTACAGTATTAATTGAATATTACGTTAACTCTGTTATACCCCTAAATTCCAGGGTAAATAACCTTACAAATAAATTCAGGAAATGACCAGAAGCTATTTAAAAGTTCAATTGATCTGTTCAGCTACTTCACTCCTGTCCATACTGCCTTGCAGTAACGTACCATGACTAAGGATTCCTCCCCATCTTTACCTACTCAGCCCCTCAATTTTTTATCCTGACCACTTTGAAACCTAGCAACAGCCATTTTCTTCATTTCATCTAGCATGCATTTATTTTTGGCAGGGCAAATCAGTCTTTAAGAGCTGTATAACATGCCAGAAATACAGTCATTTGGGGGGCTGTATTCTGGCTGTATTGCTACCCCAGGGCTTGTCAGAAGAGCCAGATTTTTACACCTTTACAAAGGCCCAAGAGGGTTGGGGCCATGTGGACCTCAGGGAGAATGCTGTCCTACAGGGCAGATGCAGCTACCAAGAAAGCACATTTCCTAGGTCCTACAAGATGACACTGCTTTATAGCTGAGACCTGGAGCACGCCAACTTGCCAGATCTTAGTGGTCAGCAGCAACATGTGAAAGATAGTCCCATAAGTAACCAGGCTATAAACCATGAAGTCCTTTATAGGTAATAATCAACACCTTGAATTGCATCTGGAAGTCTACAAGTAACCAATGCAACTCATGGAACAATGGTATTATGTGGGTGAAATAAGAATAACTACTTCTGGACCAGTTGTAGCTTTCAAGTAGCTTTCAATGGTAGCCCCATGTAAAGCACATTTTAATAGTCCAAATGGGAAGTGATAAGTGACTGTGGGAAGGGCCTCTTCATCCAGGAAGGGATGCAGTTGGTACACAAGATAGATTTGTGCAAAGGCCTTCCTGGCCATGACTGCTACCTGCTCATTCAGCAGGAGCCAAGCGTCCAGGAGGACCCCCCAAATTGCATGTCATTTCTACCAAGGACAGTGCCATCCCATCAATAATTAAAGATGGTAAACCATTGTGATTGGCAAGTTCTTGAAATCCAAGCACCTCAGTCTTGCTAGGGCTGAACCTGAGCCTGTTCCTCCCCATCCAGATCATTCCAGCAGGCACCAGAACAGGACTTCCAGGGATTGCTTGTCTGGCCACGGGTATTCTTGGGCATCACTGAGGTACTGATAATACCTGGCCCCATGTTGATGGATAACCTTACCCAGCAGCCTCATATAGATTTTGAATAAGAAACCTGGCTTCTCCTAAAATATAGAATAAGAAGGAACAAGCATTACAGAAGTGCTATATTTCTACACACTACCTGGTGTTTTCCATATGTATTGGATTTCAACTCTGTGCTGGCTAGGGATTATGGGAGTTGAAGACCCATCGATCAATACATCTGGGAGACACCAGTTTGGGGAAGACTGCTATACAAGTATCCAAAGGCTTTATTCCCTTTATAAAATTTGAGGCAGACCACTATGGTTCTATGGTAGTTTACATCAGCCTCCTCCAGCACGGATTACCACAACTTCTCCTATAATGTGCAGCTGGCACTGCAAGAGTTGAAGCCTTCTAGCAATATCAGACTTCTATCCATATGGTGTACAAACCCCATCATCCTTCCATCCTGTCATCATGACTACCACCAGCATCCAACAAATTGTGCCAAGTGGCCCAAAAAGGTTCCAGTTAGGGGAAAGCGACATGATTCCTAGTTCATATAGAAACACTGGTGAGATAGGAAGCTATCTATAACAATGTGTCTTATCTTCTTGGGCTATTTTAATGAAACAAGACCATGTCTCCCAAAGTCTTCTGCGACGGATGACGAGGAATGCCTAGAAAGAGACGAAACGGGCCTTTATTCCAAGCCAGATTACTTCCTATACCATCTCCCACTCCATGCCACTGAGTCTCTCTTGAGCCCACAAATCCTGGAACTGGGGTCCCATTTATCAATGTCTCTTGTTTATCATGCTACTTTCATGTCCGTTCTGTTTATGTGCCTTTCTGCTTTTCCTCTCCACCTTTCCAGAATCCATGTGAGAATATCCGAGGCCATCCAGCAGGCATGACATACGCAGCCAACATCCTACCTCACCACCCAGCCCGAGGAACTTTTGAGGACTTTACCTGTTAACTGACAGCTGGATGTACAACTAACACTACCAAAGGGAAGGGCCCAGGCTGAGCAGCTTTGGCCCAGCCCAGCCCACGGACCTGCCAACCTTTTGCAGGGCCTCTATCTCAGACTTCTGGAGAGGCAGCAGAATCCAGCCTCTCCTCATCCACCCGCCCCAGGCCAATGCAGCGATACGCACATGGAGCCAGCTGGACAGAGGTGAGGCTTAACTGCCAGATCCACACCAGCTTCTGCTCTTGTTCCAATGATGCCCTTGGACTTTTAACATAACAGAAGTGCTGCCGGGAGAACCCCTTGCAGTATCAAGTGGAGGTGAGGGCACAGCCTTCTCCAGTCCACAAACACTGAAGTCTTAACTGTGTGTCCCTCCTTCTGTATCTGTCATGCTCCCTAACCACAGCAAGCCTTGTGTGGCAGTGGCCATTGTGTGCAAAGTCCTCTCTCTCTTTTAATCCGAATGCCAAGAAGAACCTACAGGAACAGATAGAGCCAGACTGTTTCTGTGGCATTCTGTTTGTAGAGGCTACTTACCCATCCAAGGAAGTGCTGCTTCAGTTCTCTTCCCCTCCCCACCATCTGGCTGTGCACTATGGGATGCCAGTGGTCACAGCTTTCCCTGGAGCAAGACTGTGATTGAACTGTGAGAGCCACTTCCATAGGATGTGTCATCATTTGCTCATCTCATCCAACTGGCAGCTTCTCATTTGACCTGGCCTGGACTCTGCTCTTCTGTGAGCCCTTGCCTATTCCATCCATCATCCCAGTCCACCATGAGAAAGGCAGGTAGCAAAGCTGTTCCAAAGGTTAAAACATTCGCATGATGAGCTGCCTGGGCCCCTTCTGTGCATGTTATTAGGAAAGATGTGACAATTCTTAAGTAGTGAGGTTCAGAGACAAGTCTGCCATTTCACAGAATTCTCAGTAATGTACAAGAGATTGTTTTCAAAGAAGTCATGCTTCAGGGTCCATAGCTGCTAATAGGAGAAGAAAGCAATGCACCTGACCTTTGATCTGGGCTTTCCTCTTTATTTCCCATGGTGACATGGCAACATTTAGGGTATTCCTGCAGAAATAATGCACTGACATTACTTTGGCTAGCAGAAGCTTATCACTCGCTTTGGCTAGAAAGAACAGAAGGGACTTTTAAGGTAATGACAAGGGTAGTTTGCTTTAGTACAGTGTGGAAAAGATATTGCCCCTTAGTTTTCAAGGGCAAAAATACTTTCTTACCACTTTCATCCAAGATTCTGGGGGCAAGGATTAAGATACCACTCTGAAACATACCTAGAGGGTCTCCAGGCAAAATGCATACTAATGATGCAATGCATTTCTTTAATTATGCATCATCGGCATACAGCAAAATGGCAGTTATGGGAAGATGTTTCTCTGGAACAACTTGGCAGGTCAGACTACCTGTTTTCTCCTGAAGAAATTTCAAGTCCTGTTTTGCAACAGTCACATTACAGCCTAACTTTGAAGTCAGAGTCAGCTAGTTAATTTTGCAGCCACTTAGCCATGATACTGATAGTCAAGCCAAGGTGGTTTGCACTGGGAAATGGTTTGCAAAGGAGCATTTGCAGGATGGGAATGACGGTGGGCATTCTAGTGAAGCCATGGATTGGGGAGGGTGGCATGGGCTTCCTTTTTGTAGCAATTGCTTTTGTCTTGTCTTAGTCTCCTATACAACCTGTCCATAGTGCCTGACATTTCTCCACCTGAGAAAAGCAGAGACATCAGAATGGAGGTCTGACCTCTCCCCTAATTCCTGAATAGACACCATTTCAATCCATATTAAGAGCCCAGACTTGTGGTCCTGAGATGGTTGACCGGACAACCTAATCAAGAGACTGACGTCACCATCAGTGAAGGCTGGTCTAACGTTTCCTTCTGCAAAAATGAACTGACATGAGCTTGTCTTGTAAGTGTTGTACTTACTGCATTCCAAGCCATCTCAATGAAAAGCCCTTCAGAATTTTGTATTAGCCCACAATTTGATAAGATTGGGAATCAGAAACAGCAGTGTCTTCCTCACCCTAACCTTTAAAGTCTGCTTCTGGTAGTGATGTGGTTAATATACTTTCTTCTCCATTGTTGTTAATTCAGCCACCCTCCAAGGAGCCCAAATCAACAGAGCTGTCCAAGCTGTGATACTTACCCAATGGAATCTGGACAGGCTGAGTTTGGGTAGAAATCTTAAAAGTCAGAAAAGTGAGCCTGGATTACCTGGGATCATCTATGGTGTACTGATGCATGTTAAGTCCTGCTGAGTAGCAGGAGATAAGATCTACACTTTCTCTATGCGTTATGAGCTTACAAATATAAAGAGAAATGGGAAACAAATGACCTTCTGATTACACTAAGGGAATTAACTTCAAGGACTGAAGAAGAAATAAGCTCTGTGAATTCCAGGTGTCCATTCACAACACCAAAGGATCTTGATGGTACCTGGACTTCCCACCCCCTCTGCCACATAAACAAACTGTATTAAAACTGCCTCTAAGACTCAAAGCTGCCAAATGGGGAGAAGCCCATGGTTACTCTTTTTTCACTTTTAGAGGAAATCATTCCCCTTTCAGCCTGGGTCACACACATAGCATCTAGTGCCTGCCCCAGTCTCTGGCACATCCAGCCTCTTTTTCTTAACATTATTAACTTAGACCTGCTTCATGTGCAGCACCCAGGGCCAAAGTTCTCCTTATCTTTAAGAGCTTTTGCAATAAAATTGCTCTCTTTTTTTAAGCTTTATTTTACTTGGATCCTGATCATTCCAGAGTTGAATGTATTTGTTCATTGGGTGGGCTGTTGTGTAACAGATTTCCCAAAGATATTACAAATCTGCCACGGCCAATTTTTTTCCCCACAGACCTTTCTAAAGTGTTCTTTGCCCAAAAGGTTTTTGTTTTTCTGCAGTTTTTGTTGGCTTCATTGTACTTTTCCTGCTTGAAAACTTTTGAAGATAGGGCTTATATTTTGACCTTCTGTCTCCCATTTGTTTGTCCATTTTTACTATTTCATGCTCATTTTATATTTCTTATATATAAAATATGATTATATATACACACACACACACACACACACATCCATGTCTCATTATATGTCATGTCTGTGTATATATATCCATTCAGTAGCATCAAAAGCCTTGATATTGTGCCATTATAACTTTTTTTCCAAACTACCAATCTCTGAATGCCTTCAAGTGTATAAAATGTTGAATTCTCTCTGGTATATGTACTATGTACACATTTTCATAGGAAGCACAAGAAGAAGAAAAACGCATTGTATATCAAAACTTGCTCCTCTAACAATGATATAAAGGACAAAACCAACCCCTGGAGACTCAGCCTTTTCCTCTTTCACTTTCCTGCAATCAATCTTTTTCTTTCTTTCTTTCTTTCTTTCTTTCTTTCTTTCTTTCTTTCTTTCTTTCTTTCTTTCTTTCTTTCTTTCTTTTCTTTTCTTTTCTTTTCTCTTTTCTTTTCTTTCTAGTGTTTTGATATCCTCCAACATAGGAGCATCTAGACAAGGGGTGAAAAAGTTGTTGGCCCCAGCAACCACGCAACCCTGCCCCTTTTTTTGTGCATCACATATAACATGCATAAAAGGGCTCTGATTGTGCAGTTGTGGCTGTCATTTTGACTTCTCCCCACCCCCACCCTAGCAGATACCACTGCTGTGACAGCACCATACTAATATAGGGTTGGAGAGACCAACAAGCATCAACAAGCAAAGCCAAAATAATGGACAGCAATTTTTTAAAGGCAGCAATTTTGGTCAAAATATGTAATGCTGAAACTCCCTCAGCAGCAAAGGAGAATAGCCTTGATTCAAATAGCACTAGGTAAGTTTTGTCAAAAAATCTTTGATCATGTTTACATACTATGTTCATGTAATCTGAGTTCATGCGACATAGGCATTAACCATATTTTACAAACCAGAAAACATAATGGCTGTTTTCACAAAATGTGAACCACAATATTGCTTAGCATAAAGTAGGAACATTGTCCCTCACTCTATGTATTTGTGTGTGTGGATGTGCGGATAGATTTGAGTGTATAGTATGTGGAATTAATATGTTGCCAGTCAAAACAGAAGAGTTATTTGAGAATGCTTGGCCGCCCATTACTGCACAGTCATTGCCCGCAGAATTACAAAAACATAGATTTTTATGTATCTCCAAAGCTGCATCAGAGATGCATTGAACTAGTTTCCTCTTTATAAGCATCATCATCCTAGGGAAGATGGCAGAGTATAAAAAAATGAACCAGATATATTTAGGAAAACATCCCTCACTTTTTAAGAACACATGTACAAGCCATCAGCAGAACCTTTGAAACACAGACTAACCATCACATTTTAGCTTAATGTGTTGGGCAAATCCAACCTAAGTCATTAGTTTATGATTCGGGATATCATGTTATTCAGAAAACTGCATTAAGTAAATCATGATGATTTTATGTATGTCCTGTGCACACATCCACAGGGGCTGCATATTAGCTCCACTATCAGGGTAGTAAGCTTCTCAGTACCAATTTATGGGAACATGAGTGGAAGGAGATCATTTCACCCACATCTTGAGCACTTCATGGTGTCATCCATCATTGTGGAAAACAAAATGCTGTCCTGAATTAATCTGATTCAACACAGCTCTTGTTATATACCCTGTCGTTTTAGAAGTTGATGTTAATGTCATTATCCTTTTAGGAGGCAGTTGTACTTTTTATGCCTAAATGTCACTACAGTACCGTAAGTGGAAATGCTCTATATTTTGTATGCTGCTGGCATACCACACATTCCCATAAAAATACATTTAGACTGCCCAGCAGTGGCAATCACCATCTATATATCATCTAATATCATTAGTGACTTTACTTTGTCCTCTGAATCTTCACTGCAATTTGCCACTCGGAATTAATTGTCCCCCTTGTGCTAATAGCATAGAAATGAGATGGATAATTACAGCTATAGAACACACATTGGATAATATAAGCAGGATCAGAACAGGGGCAGCCTTCCTTAACCTAACACCATCCGCAGGCTGAGAATTGTAAAATTTGTTGTCTCAACACCTGATTGGAATAGGTGAAATGGATATCATAAACGGCACCCCACCAGGTTCTTAACGTTCCAGTTCCTAGTGGCTTGCCTGGAACAGCTGAAACTGGATGATCTTGAGTCACCTGCCAATCTAGACCGTTTGATGATGAGCAGCGTTTAGCTCAGGGCATCCCACTGGTGTTTCCTGTGCTCTTCTTGACAAAGAAGTTTCAGAACCATGAATCAGATTTGGCCTGATGCCCAAAACAGACTGAATTCTTACTGTCCTTAGAGGTTGATGATGTAAACTATTAGGCCTTTCAAGGATCTATATTGGAAGTGGATCTTTTTTACTTGTTCTCAGATGACCTAGAGTCACAAATGGGCAGTGAGATGGCACATTTGTTAACACTAAAATTTTGATAAAGTATGTCTTCAATACCTAGTGATTCTAGGCCATCCTTTTGCCTTCTTCACGCATAAGCTGTTCATTCAAGTTACACCTATTTCTCTTTGTCAGTTATTAAGATGCTTTCTCATTTGCTTAAAAGTTTTGCTTTTCCTGTTCCTCCACTAAGAAGACATAAGTCTGGGATTCTTCCCTTTTAATATTCACAAAGCTATTCAGTTGCAACTTTGCTGATTTGCTTTTTCTATCCTGCTTATGGCCTTTATCTTATATGTCTATGCTGTTACACTTCAGGCCATCATTTTCAAAGCACTGGTTTCTACTTTTCATTAGCTGCATTTTGGGCAAAATAAAATAACCTAGCAGTGCTGTCCACCAGCACACAGTTGAATGGAGAAAATATTTTGCCAATAAAACAATCTGAAGGTACTGAAAATATCTGATCTCTAGATACTGTTGTTTGCCTACAACTCACCCCTGGCATTGCCCAGGTTAGCTGAGGTTGATGGGAACTAAACTCCAATAACATCTGGAATGCCAGATATTTTCCACTTCTGCTGCACAGATAAAGACTGTGGAAGTCACAATCAAGTGTGGTATTAAGAAAAGCCATTGCTCTCCTTATAGTCTAATAGGCATTAAGCGAGGCCACTGTTCTTTTCATTCAGTCTGTGAGACTGAAAGGCATTTTCAACACTTCTCTCTAAGTCTCCATATGTAATTACTTTTGCAACATAAATATGGTATAAGATAAAAAACTAAACCTGCAATCCTATGAATGCTTGCTTGGCTTAAACCGTAGCCCCTCAATGAACAATGGACTTTCATCTGAATGCAGAGACTCTTATTTTCACATGTACTAAAAATGGTAATTTCCAGGCATAATTATGCTATCCAGAGTTTAAATCAGTATTAATGCTGGACCTCGGAAGAACTATATAAACAATGGCTTACTAAAAAGAACTCAAGAGCTAAATCTAATAATCCCATATGATCCTACTCTGGATTCAAAACCTTCTATAATCCTGGATTAGCTTAAGTGTGGGTTAAATCAGAGTGGACTAAAAGTCATTTTTGGATGCCCAGGGCATTCCCTTGCTGAATCTTAGCTTTATAGATTTGGGAAAATATATGAGTCCTGAGTCAACAAAAGATTTTAACAAAATATAGTACTTTTGCATGATGGCTGTCCACATGACAGCTACCAGGCTACTCAAGAAACTTACAGAATGGGAAGCGTAAGGCAAATGGTTAGTATCAGTGCATTCTTTTTAATGTGTTTAGCCAGTCAGTCATTGTAATTATTGCAAAGGAGCTTACATTAAAGCACAATATGCACAATCATAAAATAACAATCCCTACATTATGCCACTACAAATCAGCACATGTATTTGATACAGCATCTGAAGCAGCATCACCATAAAACTTTTGGGAAAAAGCAACATTAAATAATGTTCTAAAGCCCATGAAAGTTTTAGACTGATGGGCCCATATACACATTTGATGTGAAGTAGTTCTGAGGGCCAGGCCTCTAGGTAGTAAAAGTTGGAAATTAGCCTTCAAGTAATAAGTTCATCTTTGACACAGAAGATGGGCTAGTGTTGGGCTAGGCCAACAGTTCCACAAGGCAGATATGTAATGAAGAGCCCATTTCTCATGCTCCAACTTGATTTCACCCCCACTAGCACACCTGCCAGCAGGGCCTCAAAAGTTGTCCTGAAAACATTGGCAAATTCATATAACAAAGATGGATGCACATATATTGTCCCTCCCAAAGAGCCAGATGCCTTCCTAGAGATGTGGGCTGGAAAGGAAACGCTGCGGGCAAGTTTAGCAGTTTCAAAGTTGTATATTTGCCTTTCAGTTTGTTCCAAAAAACTGAAAAACAGCCATTTCATGGCTTTCCTTACTGGTTTCAACAGCTAGGAGAGAGAAGAGGAAGCAGCTAACTATAGAAAAATGACACAAGTATTTTTTCTATAGCCCCTGCCTGCCAAGAATGAATGATATTGTCACAGAGAGGACTTGAAGCCAGAGGTGGTTTTTCAAGCATGTTAGGCATGTGCACTGTCTTAACCCTGGCCTCTCCATGGTCATCCTCGATTGTCTGCTGAAAGCAATTTGATCTGCTAGTTGCCATTTCAGCCCAAGTCATAATGCCTAAGTTAAAGATGCCCGACACATATGTAGCATCTTTATGAAGAAGTCACTGAAGGTAAGAAGAAAACTGCCAAGCACAAATACTGTAGCCAAAAGAATGCCAACAGTGCTATGAAGATGAAGCTCAAATACTTATAAACACTACGGAAATTAAGACAAATATGCTAACTCAATTCATACTTATTTGCACAAAAAAATGTTCCAATTCAAAATATTCCAGAAAATTCACATCTCTAGCTGCACAGTATGTCTCTTTCACATGGCCTCTATTTACATATGTTACCAACCTGACATGGGGGCAGGCCACTCAAATTAGGAATTGCACCCTACACGTTTTACAAAATATGAGAAGAGAGAGGAAGGAAAGGGGAAAAGAAGCAGGAATAAGCAGGAAAAAAAATCTATCTTACTGTGTCAGTTATGCATACCTTGACTTAATTGTAGTAGCAGGCTAGAAGCTAATGTGATTGGGGCAGAAAACCTCAGAGGAAATGGTTAAATCACCACACAAACAAGAATAACAAACAAGTAACTTCTTTGACCTAACCACAAATTCTGCTGCTCCAGAACTCAACATTCTAGTCTATAGCTCAACATTCCCTAACTGAGTGCCCTCCAAATATGTTGGAGTACTATTCCCATCATCCTCAATCAGCAAAGCACTGTTTAGAGAAAGTTGCTACAACTTATGTGAATAGGAAAGATGCAAGCATATGCACCCAAATAGTAACGTTGGTCTCCCCAAACTGCCTTTGGCAGATGACAAGAAAAAGCAGTCTTTAACATAAGAAACGCTAAGCTAGAATGCAGTGAGACAGGCATATGACAAGGGAGAGATGGAAATAAAACTGAACAATCACAAAAGAACTACAGCAAGACCCAATTGCATGTAATTTCTGTGGACAAGGCAGGCAACAATCACAGGATGCAGGGATCCTGACTTTGTTGTTTATGGACATTTTCTTTTCATACCTTTTAGGTTCACAGAAGGTAAGTCACAAAGCAAAGCAACATCTGTACACACTTCAATAAAAATGAATAGATGCATCCCAGTGTCTGCCTTGTGTATGTGGTGTGTCACAAAAGGTAGTATCTTGGGGGTTGAGAATATTTTGGCAGAGCAGGCCACAAGGAGAGAGAGGATGGCACAGAGCCTTCTGGTAAGTGTGTGTGTGGGGGGGGGGGGGCTGATTGCACCACGGTATGTTTTTTATTTGACTACTCTCGGTACGTCAAATATGTTCAATGCTCCAAAAAGGTTGGGGATTCCTGGAATTTATTTTCTGAAAATATTTTCCACATATAAAGACTGGAACTTCTCTCAGAATATAAAGTAATCTGGGAATAATGTTCATTTTGAGAGTGTTCACCTTTCCCCAAAGGATGAAGTTTAAAGACTCCCATCTATTGTTATCTGAAGAAACCTCTCTCTGTATTTTATTTATATTACATGTTGCTGAGTTATATCCTTTGGTATACACATACCTAAATATTTAATAGATTCAGTACAAATACGGTTTGGGTTGGGGATTCCTGATGGGATTTATTTATCTGGATTACTGGGATTTGGTAAAGCAATCCAAATTAAAGAAAACAAATACCCATATCAACTGCTATCCAAATTCAGAGTTGGATAGTATTTTTATTGAGACCAAACTGTCCAAAAAGCACACAAGCTTTCAAGTTTTCCAAAGCTCTTCATCGGGCTAAGAACCAAAAATTGGAGATTGTAGAGATGCCTTAAATTTAGGCCATGGAACCTATATTTGAGAATTCAGATTGAAAGAATAGCATAAATAAGAATGTCTGGCAGCTGTGCACACAGCTTGGGCCTGAGAGGTAAAGGTTAATTTTATGAAGCATGTATTATACTGTTGCATTCTTACTTGTAAACTCTAAATATCACTCATGGATTTGGATTTGGAAAGAAAATGAGTGGTTATATTTGTCCCAACAAACACACCTTTTAGCAGGAAAGAAACCCCATTAAAAGTGAGGGCCTATATTAGTTTCAAAACACCTATTGCCTCTGCAATCCTAAGAATATAGTTTCATCGACTCTGGCTTCAGTTACTGAATCACTGTTGTAATACATGACAAAAACTTTTTAAAAACACTTTCGACAATTGCAGTATTCAGACTTTCCAAAACTGATTGTGTTAGTAGCAGGAGATTACTAGAGTTTTAGCACAAACTGAGAATAATCCCTGTACAAGGACCCTGGCAGCTCATGGATCCATCACGTGGAGATCGGCTTGTTCATCTGCCTCAACGGCAGAATAATGTTCCTTCGCTGGATTTAATTTAGCTGAGTTAAACCCCTTCCAAAAGTCCGTAGTTTTAGCTACGCACTTCAAGCAGTGGAACTGAGGGTCTTTACCCCGGTGGAAATGAGAGACTTCAGGACTGGGAGTCAAGCCAAATTCACCACCTGAAATTTTACGACTTAACGACTGAACAACAGTCGTTGGAAAGAGAAGTCCACGGAAGAGATCCATCCATGGCAGGCGAATGCCTCTAAGAGACTTGTCTCAGCCCTTTCTACGACAAGCGAGGTATCCCACGCTCGAGCTGCAGCTGCAGCCTCTGCAACAAAAGGCAGGAAATCCAGCGCGGCTCTTCTGCGCTTCCCTCCTTCCACGCGAACCCGAATCCGGCGACGCTCTATCTCCCGCAGACTGCGCGTCTATGGTAAAGCCCTACTAAATCATCCAAACCCCCACATCCGCCTTCCCCCTCCCCTCCCCGCCTGCTTTGTACGGCTGAGGGAGGGAAGATGGCGGCGCGGGCGGGCTTCCAGGCTGTAGCTCCGAGCGGTGGCGGCGGTGGAGCCGGCCCTGGGGCGGGACCGCTGGGACCAGGGACGGCCGGGCCTCCCGTGCGGATGGGCCCGGCTCCCGGACAAGGAATGTACCGCTCCCCTCTGCCCGGCGCTGCATACCCGGTACCGGTCCGGCCCGGCTGAAAAAGGGGCGGTCCTTGGTTTGGGGCGGAGCTCTAAGGCCAGGCGTGAGCGCGAGATGCTGCTGCCGCCGCCGCTGCTGCTGCTGAGGAGGCTGGTGGTGGTCGGGGGGGGGGAGGGAGGCGGCTCAGCTGCAGTGGGCGGGGCTCGGAGGGGAAGAGGAGGATGAGAGTCATTCCTGAAAGATGGAGGCGAAGAGGCGGCTGCTGAATGGGGGATCCGCGGCATAGAAATTACTGACAAATAGAGGGACTATGGGGGTGAGGCTGCAAGGGCAGTGTGCGAGGAGAGAGCCAAAGGGACTGTGGGTGTCGGGAGGAAAAGTCTAGCTTTACTGGGAGGCGGGAGAAACGAGGGGAACGTGAGAATGGACCCAGAAGGGTGGGGGCGGGGAAGACATTGTATGGCCCTGGTTTAATGGTGGATCCACACTTAGGATGTGTAGAAGCAGTTAAGAATTTCTCTGTAAAATATATACTCTTTCCTTGGTTGTATTACTGGGTATTTATTATTACTTCCCATTCAAAGATCAGAAATGATTTATTGAGAAACAGGCATAAAATAGAATATCAATCAAAATCAGCAACATTATGACTATCCAAGATTCTAGAAAAAATCAGAAGGTGGTGGTCAGTTTGTGAAATTGGCAAATTGAACAATAACACTTTTTCTGAATTAAATACTCCTGTAGGTAGAAGTTGCATGACTACATGCTTCCCAAATCAGAAATGGGAGTATATATTTTTTTCCCATCAAAGATTTATTGGGGGAGGGGTAATACTGAATCTTCTATAAGATTTATTTGTTTATACATCACATATAGCCACTCATCTTACACAAAGCGACTCTGGGCGTTTTTCAAAAGAAAATTATTTTAGGATTCTTTTCAAAGATGCAGACAGTGTCTTTTGACTGAACTGGTACACTCTAAAAACAGTGATGCTACTTGATTCTGTCGCAGCTGAGAACAAGCAGCAGTGGTTGGATCCTTAGGCATGCCAACAATCAGTTTGTTTCTTTTCCTAGCGCCCTGGAATGTTGCCTGGCAGCCGCATGACTCCGCAAGGACCTGCAATGGGACCTCCAGGCTATGGTGGGAGCCCTTCCGTCCGACCTGGGTTGGCTCAGTCAGGAATGGACCAGTCTCGCAAAAGGCCAGCTCCTCAGCAGATCCAGCAAGTTCAGCAACAGTCAGTACAAAACCGAAATCACAAGTAAGAGATTCCTCTTTTCTCCCATAAGCATCCTAGCATTCAGGAGTGAAGTTCTCTGTTATTTTAAGCCAGAAAGTTTTATCTCCTTTGGGATATTATCTTCAATCTGTTAATTTCTGCAAATAGCTCATTAGAAAATTAGAAAGAGGATCCATCTCATAAAGACAACTTAAATGAGAAATGCAGTGTATAAAAAGAGGGGTTTCAACTGTAGCCACACTGGGATACATCTTCATGCAGTCTCCTGGCAACTCTGGTTCACACCCCTTTCATCAGACTGAAAAAACTGGAAACAAAAAGTTTAATGCAATCTAACTATCAACATATTGATATCATTCCTTTTCCTGTTTGTCCTGAATACCCCACCCGCTCATATTGAAATTCCTCAAATTTGGCGTATAATTAGGTATTTGCACAGAGCACTCTCTGGGTGTCATGTGGTTTGTACAGATGGATTGCATTGTGTTATTTAATTGAGATCCAAAATAACAGAGAGTAATCTTTCAGTGTTTTCTGTCACTCACAGATCTTGGTGTGCTGAGGATGTATGTTAAGCCTCTCCACCATACAGACGTAGAATGATTTCTTCTATTGACGTACTATCCAAATTCTGTAGTTCTACACATATTTCTTAAGGAGCATGTCCCAGTGAAATCAGTGGAGCTTTCTTCTGGGTTGATATGCTAAGGATTATACTCTGGTTCCTAATAAATTATTGGCTTTCTTCTTCAAGGAAGTTGCATAGCTTTTCCCAGTATGACCAAAAAAAATATAATCCCAGATACATCTCTGATTTCCTAGGTGCCTAAAGAATACCTTAGATGTAGCAGAATTTTTCTTTGATACAAAATCAACAAGGACCTTACTTACACCTGTATCAGGAATTGAAATTTATCATCTTTTTTTTTTGTTTTTTTTGGTCTTTATGCAGTGCCAAGAAAAAGAAGATGGCAGACAAAATTCTACCTCAGAGAGTGAGTGAAATGTTGGGTCTTTGGTCTGGTAGTTACAGGTAGCAATGGTACCTGTAACTACAGGTAGCTGATTGACTGTGGCTGCATTGCATTCTAGATCCGGGAATTAGTACCAGAGTCTCAGGCATACATGGATTTGTTGGCATTTGAGAGGAAGCTGGACCAGACAATTATGCGGAAACGGTTGGATATTCAGGAGGCTTTGAAAAGGCCAATCAAGGTAAGAAGGAAGGGTGCATAAGCTTGAAATTCATCTATCTGTAGCTTTTCTAAAGAATTAAATAAATCTTCTGGCTACATTCACACATCATCCTAGCACCATTGGCTAGGTTTTAACTGATTTATTGAATAAGCCACAATACCTGGATTCACATCAGGATGTCTAGAATATTTCATTATGAAATGTTCTGAATCTGAAAAGGCCACTTTGAGGATTCTGAATGTGGTGCAACATACTGGACCATTTCCAGAATATTCCAAACAGTCCCATTTTAATGGTCCAGTTAGGGGTTGGCATGTTTCATGAGAGAATGTTTTGCATATCCCTAGTTCACACAACACACTTAAGGACATAATCTGTGGTTTGCAAGTCACAAATGATGAGTGGGTTCACTACACCAAGACCAACAAATCACATTATGATTTGTGTGGTATGTGAATCGGGCATATGCATAGTGAAGGCAGGATGGTGGTAAGGATGGGGCCCTGGACTCCCTTTGTCTCAGGCCTTCAGTCTTTAAAAAAAATGTACGTAGTCATGTGAAGCTCCAATAGCCGTAGCAGGAGAGTGATGCAAGAGGAAAGTGGGAGTGAGGAGCTACAGTGGCTACTATGCCATCTCCTCCTCTGCTGCTACTTCTGAGTCAGCCACTGCCTCAGTCAGCACCACTGTCACCACCACCTTCTCTCCTCAGTTGGGGAAGGGATACTTCACAGTGACAGGAGTGAGAGAGGACCCTTGCACCTCTCAGGCTCTGGGCTGTGATGACAGAAGAAACAGCTGTGAGTGTCTTCTTCCTTTTCTCCCACCCACCCTCCACTGCTGCCGCCTGGAGGAAGGGGTCAGCTCCTGTAGGACTCCACTCGAATGTTTGTCTTGTGGCCCAGAGAGCGTTATTACACTACCAATATGAAGCTCACTGCTCTGTAGGCCCAGTGATAGGTGCGATAAGGTTCTTCACTATTATCCAGCATAATCCATGTCTGCTAAAATAGCAAGCCTTCTGCATATTTTCAGCTGCTGACAGCAGAAAACAGTGAAACTTTGTAAAGCAGACAGAAAAATGTATGGCTTCTATAGGTTGTAGCTGCTACAAACAGGAGTTGCATAGCTCTCTGATACTGTAATTCTGCTGAACTGTTATTTTCTGATGCATTTCATAGCTATCCTTTTCTGGTTGCTTCTTCGTCCGGTCAGCTAGTTTTCTGAATTACTTCCTCTCTTAGCCTTTTATTATCTAGTATCCTTTTCCCTTAACCCAGTACAACTTCCTTCTTGCATCTGGGCAATTAGCAGCCTTAAGATCATCCACAGCCCCTGGTTTTACTTCAAAAGACCTTTGGAAACAATCACTTCAGATCTCCGACAAGAGTGATCTGTCCTCCTTCAGTCTGCCTTCCGGGTGGGTGGGTGGGTATGTGGGTAGGAAGCAAAACAAAGAGAAGGAATGACACCCCCCCATCCCTCTGTGGTTTTCAGCCCATCTGCTATTAGCATACAGGCCCTGACTAATGGCCTGCGAAAGCCTTCTTACTTTTGATCTGCAGAGTGGTGTCTTTAACTTCTTGAGCCAAGGTTATTGGTTTTTGTTACGACATGAGCATTGCTTCCCTGTGGCTTCTTCTGGGACGTTTACTTCACTGACACAGATGAAAGGGCAGCATAGTTGGTATGCTTTATGGATCTGTGCTGGGTGTCTTCACCTTTAATGGCTTCTCTCTTCCTGTTACTACTCTTGGGAAAGGCCACAGGGAATCACTGCTGTACCACTGTGTTAATGTAGGAATTGCACCTTGCTATTAGCCTTGCTTTAATCAGAAATGTTGACAAAAAACTCAGATTTCACACAGGATTTTTTTCTCTCTCTCTTTCTACATTTCTGTATAGATTTTTAATTTATAAGGATAGCTGTTTCTTCCAAACAAGTATATATTTTTTAATACAGGAATTCAAGAAAACATTTAAATGCTGTGCACCTGCATGTTGTAGAAATGCCTTAGAAAGATATGTATCTTACTCAGATGCAGAGATTTGTGAGGACGGAAATACTCCTGTTTGGGAGGGTGAGGGAATAATAGTAGCAATCTGAAATGTTGGTTCTAATTTTCACATCTATGGGATGCTGTTCCTTTTTAGCAAAAAAGAAAACTGCGCATTTTTATCTCCAACACCTTCAATCCAGCCAAGTCAGATGCAGAAGATGGAGAAGGCACTGTAGCCTCATGGGAACTTCGAGTGGAAGGACGGCTGTTGGAAGATGTGAGTGAGGAATGGAATTGGCATCAGCGCTTATTCCTCTAGAGAGTTTAGAAATGTAGCATGGCTGATTATTCACTCCTGATGGTCTTGGAACTAGATAAGATGGAGACAGAACAGTGCAGGCTTTAGCTTAGGCGAGTGTAAGAGCACGGCCAAAACAATGTTTTTGCACTAATTGTCATATAAGTTTCTGAAACAAGCAATTCCACATATTAGATCTCAGCAGTAAGGGTGCTCTTCATTTTGTACACTTAAATACTGTGTTCTTCTGTGATTGGAGTTTCATTGTAGAAGAAATATTAGTCTTATTTAGGAACTTCCCCAGGCTTTACTTTTAAACACTGTTGGTTAGTGTACTTTTGGATGGCCTAATTGTTCTTCACTTCAGAAAGCTCCCGCATTATTCTGAAGTTTGCAGGTGGTTGGAGTGCAATTGATAAAAAAATGAATGATCTCTAACTTTTTTGAAATAAGATGTAATAAATCTTACTTGGCCCTACATTATTGTAGAAAGGGACAGTGGCAGTGGAAAGTTGGGCATATAAAATGTTAGAAATAAATGGAAAATGATGATGATCAGTGTTAATGTTATATATTCCCTTCCCAGTGGAAAAAAATCACTGATGGTTCACAGTTTTAATTTCTGAGGTTTCAGTGCTGTTTGTGACTATGTCTGTGTTGGGTGTTGGCATTGTTATCTATAAAAGGACTTTTCTTTCTTTCTTTCCTCCTGCAGTCTGCTCTCTCCAAGTATGATGCTACCAAGCAGAAGAGAAAATTCTCGTCCTTCTTTAAATCTCTTGTGATTGAGCTGGACAAAGACCTCTATGGCCCAGATAATCACTTGGTGGAGGTGAGAAGTTTCATATATAGCAGAGTTGTGCAACTTTTCTTGGTCCCAGATGTTCTGACAGAAAAATGTCAGGACAAAGATATTTTTTTATGTTTAAGCTTAATTAATATTAAATTGTGAGTAAGATTGTTTTCCAGTTATATATTTAATAATTTTCTAACACATTTAAAATTAGAGTTTGGTGGCATCCTTTGGAGGTCTTGTGGGGAGGGGCAAAACTTAGGGAGCTGCATGCTGGATTTGGCCTCAGGTTGTACATCTTTCATACAGAGCAGAGAAGATAATGTTTAAAAAGAACCGAGCTGTTAGTGTTTATGCAAATCTTGCCACGTCCTTCTTTGTCTTGTTCTCCCTTTGAAGGGGCTCAAGGCAGTGTACGTGATGTCAGCTTTTTCTTCTTCCCCAGTGCTTTTCATCATAGGCTTCCATGTTTATGTTTACCTATTCCAAGTTCATCCACTGAGTTTTATTTCAGGGATTGGAATCCATCTCCCACACAATATTGGTTCTCTCACACTAATGTTTTGTTTTGTCGTGGAATGCCTTCTCCTTTTTCTACTCCCCCTTCCTGTATTCTTTCCCTCCTAGTGGCATAGGACTGCTACAACCCAAGAGACTGATGGTTTCCAGGTGAAAAGGCCTGGTGATGTGAATGTGCGCTGCACTGTCCTCCTGATGTTAGACTACCAGGTAGGTGGCATTCATTGTGAGGGCCAAAAAGGAGGAATTTTTCTCTGTGCTGCTGGATTCAGATTGCTACCTTCCCCCCCCCCCCAAATTTAAATGGTTATTCTTGCCCTTTTGAGTTTTTACCATCTCTTTGCAGCCTCCACAGTTCAAACTAGACCCACGTTTGGCTCGTCTTTTGGGAATCCATACCCAGACACGCCCAGTGATCATCCAAGCTCTGTGGCAATACATCAAGACTCACAAGTTGCAGGACCCCCATGAACGGGAGTATGTCATCTGTGACAAGTACCTCCAGCAGGTAAAAGGAAGGGTACAGACCTTAGTCGTTTCTGGAATGCTGAAGCCTGATTCTTTCTAAGTTCCTTTGAATTCCTCTTTGAACATCTAGATATTTGAGTCTCAGCGAATGAAGTTCTCAGAGATCCCACAGCGGCTTCATGCATTGCTTATGCCTCCAGAGCCAATTATTATTAACCATGTCATCAGGTAAGATGGGGGCATTTATGTGAGGACTTAGGGCTGAACCATAAACTCATGAAATATTCTTTCAGCTGTGCTGAATACTGTGTTGTGCAGACACAAGTGTTCCAGCACACGCTTTCTATTTTCAGTACTATTTCCTTCTGTGAGTTATATCACAGGCTAGAACTTTAAGGTGTGTTTCATTATAGTGTTTCCAAAATAGTCAAGTAGCAGCAGAATTGAAAAATATTCAAATGTTGCCAGAAATGGAAACATTCTGGATCACTTTAAGAAAAGGAAGGGAGGAAAGTAAGGCAAAATTAGCTGGCCAGACATCTGGCCATGGATAGAGCTTTTGAAAGCAGTGAAGGGCTGTCAAAAATTGAAAACCCTAAATTGAGAAAAATGACACTATTGTTCCATATGCTCTGCGTTGGAGATTTGGGGGTGCTTTGTTAAACCAAGCTCTGATTCTGGCATTTTTTCTCTTGCTTCCCCAGTGTTGATCCAAATGATCAGAAGAAAACCGCTTGCTATGACATTGATGTAGAAGTAGATGATACTTTGAAAACCCAAATGAATTCTTTCCTGCTTTCCACAGCCAGCCAGCAGGAGATAGCTGCCCTGGATAACAAGGTGTGAGTCCCTGGAAGTGGGTTTTCGCTAATCCCTCTGCAGGAGGTCTGAGCAATAACAGTTCCTGTTCCCTACCCAGCCTTCACTGTGTGGTCAGATGTTTCTGTCAATCCTTTAAGTCATTACAATCCATTAAAATAGCAAAAATTACCAAGATTTGGTTAAAATGTGCAGTAATTTATCAAAAGAATCCAGAATAGGCTTTTGTGAATTCTGGTTTGGTTTGGTTTGGTTTGTCTGGTTTTTCTTTCCCTTCCTATAATATGAAGCTTAGCCCTACATAGGTCTATTCAGAGTATATCCTTGCCTTCAGTGGACTTTGCCTCCAAGTGAGATATATAGCAGAGATTGGCATCTTTTTTTCAGACAGCATATTGTGTGATTTCATATAAATATTTCATTTGGATTTTAAAAAATACTGAGCATATCACAGATACCACATTGCCCACCCCTAGTGCAGAGGATTGCAACCTTAGTCTTCAGTTGTCAGCTGCTTCCCGTTGCCTTCATTTCTAAATGTTCCATATTATCTCACCTATTATCCTTACTTCACCGCTATCTGGAGATACTTCCTGAACAAAAGGAAGCGTAGGCTATTCTGTCATGGGTTCTTTTCTATTATGTTCTCAGTGTACTCTGTGGAAGTTACATCATTAACTTTTAGGTATATATATTGTAAATGTTAATATAAAAAACTGATGGATGTGTGACTGCCAGAAGGTTCAAAGGCTACCTGGAAGATGTCTTTTTTCAGTCCTTTAGTGGCCCTGCAGATTAACCTCGATTTCTCTGGTTCCTGGCCTACAGTGAGCCTTTCATTGCCTCTGGGAAGATTGCCCAGTGACAGGCGTTGAAAGATGAAATGAAGCAGATTCCTAGTTGTAGGATTCTGACTCCAGGCAACAGTTGAAATATCCACTCCTTTATTCAGAACAGGGAGAGCTTGTAAGGAAGGGAAAATGTGACACATTTAGGTTGGCTGTAAAGTATTCTAGTCATAAAGCACTTTTTTCTTAACCTGAATACCCCCTGGATTAGAAATTCTGTTGTATAAACTGTGAATTTGTGAGCAAGTCCCACTGTTAATATAGGACAATTGCCTTGTAAAGATGCATGAAATCATAGCTTTCATGTCATTCCACTTCTGGGGTAATATTTTAAATAGTCAAGCTCCCTCTGCTGTGAAACTGAAATGATATGTTTTTGATAATGTGTATTCATTTGCTGACCAAGAAAAGATTACCATGAGAGGAACTTTGGGATTAGAGTTATTTTGCTCTTGAAGCCATTAAACTAACAACAGTATAGCGTTGATACAAGGGTTGTAACTGAAGAGATTGGATGACTCAGAGTGAGGATCAGTTACAATCTATAACATAGAAGCTTGTATCTCTAAAGTAGATGTATTTTGATTTGTAAAAAGTACAAGAGGATAAATAACCGAAGGGGAAGGGCCTGGGATGTGTTGCAGATTGCAGTCTCACTCCATGTGCATTTCCAGGACCAGCTCCATGAAAACCAGCCCATGTACCTGCACCCAGCAACTCATTTCAGTAGAGTATAACCCCATTCTTTTTCCAATGTATCTGTGTGGCATTTTTTCATCTCAGATCCATGAGACCATAGAAACCATTAACCAGTTAAAGACCCAGCGTGAATTTATGCTGAGCTTTGCCAGAGATCCCCAGGGTTTCATCAATGACTGGCTGCAGTCCCAGTGTCGAGATCTGAAGGTGAGAAGCCTTTGAGGAGAATCCAGACATGGGGGTGCGGGGGACGGGCATCCCTGGCTGTGTCTTCCGTTTAAAAAAAAGAAAACAAACTGCCACCTGCCAGAGGGATAGAGCCGAGAGCCGAGACAGGTATTTCAGGGAGAGCAAGATGTGTAACTGGAGACTTCTGCTCACCTTCAGGCTATGACTGATGTTGTTGGGAACCCAGAAGAAGAGCGCCGAGCTGAATTTTACTTCCAGCCGTGGGCACAAGAGGCCGTATGCAGATATTTCTACTCTAAGGTAAAATGGATCCATCCATTGGGATCTCTCCTGTAACGCTTGGAATGGGACCCAACAGCTCTGTCAGGATCCTTCAATCCTGCTGACTGGTGGGCAGATTTCTAGTCCCTTTTTCTGGTTCTGCAAACTGAATAGCAAATGGAGTCAAAGAGTTGAAAAGTACCTCTTCCTGCTGCTGATCCATGCTAAGACCAAAGCAGGCTTCCCAAATGTGTTGTACTGCAGTGCCCATTATTGGCTGTGTAGGCTGTGAACAGTGGGGGTGATCATCATAAATATGGAAAGTTCTGGGTTGCAAATTGGGAAAGGCTGGACTCGAGCTCCTGGTTTGGAGCCTAATGCTTGTTCCTGATACCTGGAAGTACTAGAGGCAGTTCTGTTCCTTTTTTACCTGTGCATAAAGACTGTTGGTCTGTCTTCTTTCACAGGTTCAGCAGAGACGGCAGGAACTTGAACAAGCCCTGGGAATCCGCAATACATAAACGGGCAGGCCTCCCAACAGGCAGCATCTCTAATGGCTAGAAACACTGCAGGGATTCACTGCTCAGGCCTGTACAATTCCTACTCCAGCACAGAACCTCCCGCTAATCTCCAACCAACATCTTTTCTTTCCGCTGATCCAGTCCTCTCATCATTGGGGATGATGTTGGTACCCAGGCCAAGGTCTTGCATTTCAGCCTGGCTCTCCTTTGTTTTGAGGCCCACCCTCCCCAGGTCCAGCTCTGCCTGAAGTTCTTCCACACCTGAGACAGCTTCCATTCAGAGCATAGCATGGTGGCCCAGCCACCCTCCTCTCTCCCCCAGAATAGTGGGCTGGGCAGTGTTGGTGCATGGTAGGGCCCAAGTTAAAGGCTCTGAAAAGAGGGCAGGTTTCTAATATTTTCTGGCCTTTCCTGGGGGTGGGCAGGAGGCCTAATACAGATTCATCTGTTGGGAAGGAATGGACTCTCCCTGTGTGTGGCCTTCAGGTAGCTGCAATCCAGGATCACAATCTTTGTTTCCGTGTGGGTGTCTGTTTTTGTTTTCTAAAGGGGAGGGGATGACTGGCAGAGGTGCCAGGTAAAGTCATCGGCCACCTTCTTGGGCACAATGAAAATCACAAGTCACTGCCTTCTGGGGAAGAAAGCTTTTCTAACTCAACTCCTTATCTCTTCTTCTGCCCTCCACCCCCCTCCTCCCAATCCCCAGCACTAATTCTTTGTATCTACAGTGCTTGGTAGAAGATTGTTTCCTTCAGACTAGAGTTACTTTCCTTTTGACTTCCTCACCTGACTGCACAGAGCAGGTTTCTGGGGCGAATTAAGAGGTGGGGAATGGAGTTGTGCAAGCAGGTGTCGCTGAGGCACAGCAGAGTAGACGTCAGTGGGCAAAACTGACATTTCACTTTTAGGTTGTGTTTTCTTAGTCTTGGGCACCTATTGGTAGGATTGGGTGGGGATGCTGTTGCATCTTTCTGCTGGCTGATTTTGGGAACTGTAATACAGCTGGACAGGTCCCGGCTGCTTCTCTTCTGATACTAGCTGCAAGAATCAAGTTACTGACAAGCCCCCATCCTCTTCCATGTCCAGAATGAGGCTAGGGACTGCTCTGAATTCAGAACCCTGATCCATGTGTGTGCACCCGTATGTCCATCTTCAGTATGGGAGACTCTAATCTTTCAATCTTGTATTTGCCATATGAAAGACCACCTTGCCCTTCTGCCACTCCTTGCTTTGTGGTCCTGGGGAAGAGAACCCTGGTTCCTTAGGTGGCTGTCACTGGCTCTCGGGACAAGCATAGGTGAAGAAAACTCTGAGGTTGGCTGTCTTTGCAGACGGTTTTTAAATTGCTCCGTATTATGCTTTGCATTTTGTGGTTTTCTCTTCTTCCCCATCCTTTCCCCTTGGACCAATTTTTTTTGTACTGTATCCTTTTAGATGTCACCCCATTTTAATAAAAGCTGCCTCTGAATGAAGGTGCTCTCTGTCTTTCTGTAATTTAGTGCTGTCTTTTCTTTATACGTTCAAGTGGGAAACTGTATACCATGAAAAATAACCTCTTTTTTTAGTCCTTCAAATTTTATACTGATGGCCAGAAAGACTATTTAGATAAAGAAAAGCCCTTTCATTGGCCTGAAGGGGGAAAAAAAGTGTTTGGCACCCTAAGAACATTCTTCTTTGTGTGCCTGCTTGAGCAGTCATCAGAATATTTGGACAGTAGGTGCATTGGTGAAAGATAACTAGTAGTGTAGGGATGAGCGACTTTTTGCTGCCTGGGATCACACTTAATATTGAGAGTAAATCAGCCAGAGCTACTTCACATGCAACAGGGTTGGACTTTTTTTCTGGGGTTTGGAGGGGTGGCCTTTCTATTTAAAACTACTTTGTGCTATTTTAGGGCTTCTGCTTCTGTTTTTGCATGGTGCCTACTTCACCAGTGTGGGAAATTTGCTGGTTTTTGTTTGTTTGTTTGTTTGTTTAATAACACTGCCCCTAAAATTTGGTTGTGTGGTCAAAAGGGGCTCCTGGATTTACAAGGAAGGGGATTTCAGAGCCAAACTTCAAAGCTTTTCCTTATATCAACATAGTCAGAAAATTGCTTTAATCCTAATGTACTATGCCTGCCTTTTCACAAGAGTAAAAAGAAAACAGATCCTTATTTCAGGGAGCTTATGAGCTAAATTTCAGGAGAGGGCAGACAAGGTGCAGAGGAAGAAGAACGTGCATTCTTTTTATAGTCATTCGGAGTAAGTTACAGTAAACAGACCAAGTGCATAGAACTGCTGCCAATAGGAGCTAAAACTGAAGACCACTGGGAATGTGAGAAAAGACCACAAAGAAACAGCAGGAAGAGCAGAGAAAGAAAATGAGAGGAGCTATTGGCAACTTTTGAGCAATAAGAGAATCTGGGTTGGAGCCAGGAGCAGACAAGCCAGTACTGGTTAAAAGAGGGACTATTAAATACAGTCCTCAATGATTTCTGACATTTTTATAGTAACATCGGATCTTTTTAGATACACTGATACTATATAAAATATTGACACTGGATCTATATATGCACCAGAACCAAGGAGGAGAGGTTATGGAATGGCATGGAATTTCCCACTTCAGACAATAACTTGGAAACTTGCATTTTTAAACGATCTCTGTTTAAAATAGAGATTAGATAAACCATTACCACCATTAACCATATTTCTCTTGAAGTGCGTGTTTTGTGGCTCCAGGGCTTTGCAGTAATCCAGTTGGTTTTCCTAACTCATTCTGTTGTGTGCTGTATACAGTTAAGCCTAGGTGTGCCACAGAAACGAGAGATGGGAAAGGAGAACGGAATAAGCAAGTTGCATCCTGACAAAGCCTTGGAGCAACAAAAACAAACATAATATGCTAATTTTGTAAATAAAAATTCCAGTGTGTTGCATGGTGTGGTATCTGTCAGTGAATAAACAGATGGTTTTAAGATTGCCCAGAGTTCGAAATCATGTTGCAGATAGGAATGCATGGTTTGTAATTCCTTGTCTTGTTTGTGTTTTGGTGCCAGTCAAACCATAGAGATGCAGAACAAGAGTAGTGAAACTAGGAACCAGCTGAACAACTTTGCTCTCTTGTGAGACTGTTCAACAAACCATGGCTTAGTGTGATGTATGAATGTAATTTCTGTAGCCACTAATCCTATGGCTACCCTGCAAAAATCTAGATGGCAGCAAAGAATTTGACTTTCCCATTTCTCAATGCTGCCATCTAGTCGTAGCCTGCATTTTTGAAACTTGAATCTGATAGCCATAACTAATCCACTTCATTCACTCACTCTATTTTCTGATGAAGTCATTTTTACAGGCCTAGTTTTGGCATGCTTTGCTTTAGTTTTGGTGTGTGCTTTGGTGTAGTGATTAAAGCATCAGGCTAGAAAGCGGGAGACCATGAGTTTCAGTCCTGCCTTAGGCACAAAGCCAACTGGGTGACTGTGGGCCAGTCCCTGTCTCTCAGCCCCAGGGAGAAGGCAATGGCAAACCACTTCCAAGATCTTGCCAAGAAAACTGCAGGGATTTGTCCAGGCAGTCACCAGGAGTCGAGACTGACTCAAAGGCGCACACACACACACACACACACACAAAGTGTATGTTATTAGGATCAGATTGTATCTACGGAAGGTTGTTGCCCCAGATGAGAGAACGTGACACTCAGACGCGTGCACCCCATAGTAGTGGTAGTGCTGCTACTCACTGACCTGCCAGGAGAACAATTATCTTGCAGCCCTGTAAGCATCACCCTGAAGGTGGGCTCAGGATGATGCACTGTCGGGTGACCATGGGAACTGCCTGTGCAGCCAAGGCACTGTAGCCATGTCATAGCACATCACCTGTGGGATCCTTCAGAATGGTAGCTCTGTGTTAGCCAGCCAAGGGAGGACTTGTCTCTGAGAGCCACACATCTTCAGTGAAGCAATTGCAGAGCCGCAGCTTGTCTCTTTCCTCCCAGTCTGTTGCGTCAATAGTAAGAGCTAATCCCACCCCCAAGTTAGGGGTGTTTGCAGTGGACGTTTTTCCCCCCTAAGGGATCCTTCCATAATATTTCCAACTTATGTCCTCATTAACTGAGTAGGATCATCTCTCTTGTCTGCCTGAAAGATGGTTTCTAGGCACCAGGTCATCCATGTAGCTCCCACCCACTTTTGTGGCTCCAGGGCTTTGCAGTAATCCAGTTAGTTTTCCTAACTCATTCTGTTGTGTGCTGTATACAATTAAGCCTAGGTGTGCCACAGAAACAGGAGATGGGAAAGGAGAACGGAATAAGCAAGTTGCTTTCTCTGCTAAACTCTGGCTGGTGCTCCTTTTCCTTCTGCAAAGCAGGTGGCCACCTGGCAGTGCTGGCCTTTGTTGGCTTATTTAGGAGTATGCTCCATTGAGTCCTTAGCAGGTATACGTAAGATTGCAGCTTTTGGACTTTTGTGCTCAGTAGAGGATACAGATTTACTGGCTGCACAGCATGTGAATGATTTTTTTTGTTTAATCCATTAAACTAGCTGGCAAGAAAGGCAGAGTCCAGAATGCAATTTTGTAGCTGGCAGGCTGCCAAAACCATGGGCCTGTAAGCTAATTTCAAATGCCATTTCAGACAGGAATTTATGGTTATGGTGCTGGGAAGGAGTCTCTTCCTCACCTGGAAAATAATATTAATCTGTGCCATTGAACTGAATTGTTTCAGTGTATTTTGTTCAACACAGTTACAGAGGGTAGAGCCTCTCCATCTCTTTACCTGGGTTACTGAGGCATAGGATTTCAATAACATCCAAATGCAGAATGAAAGAGGGTTGACTTCTGAACTGTTACAGTACGTTATTCTGAACCCTCACATCCCTAGGGTTTGCTGAAATATGAACATAATGTTAGAAGGACTCCCTTTTGCTTCAGTTGCTCCATTGCTGTAATACTTAATTGAAGGATGAGAGGGGCTGGCAGTTCTGAAAAGCAATTCACCAAGTCTCTCCTAATAGAATACAGTATGCCACTTTAAAAGAGAAATGAGAGATGAACATAAATATTTGCTTAAAAGTCATGCCAGAGGTACTGCAATCTTGTCCTGTAATCCTGTCCTGTTAATATGATTCAACAACAGTGACAACAAAGAACTCCGCCCATGCTCAAAAACTCCACTTAATCCTGAGTCTTGTCATTTGGTATGGAATACCGGGGGGGGGGGGGGGCAGCATTTAAGCCGCAAGACCTTTTCCTCACGTACCCCCTTGCTTGTGCCTGCAATGTATTTCTGGCAAATGTCATACGGCAGCCATACAGCGGCTCTGATTAAGCCCCCACCCCATCCCCAGCAAGGAACATGGAAGAAACGACGGAGAGTTTCGTCAAGCGGAGGAATTAGGGTTGGAGATGTAGAGCCACAGGACCGTTTCATTAGCAGGGAGGAGAGAGATTCCAAAAACCTGCCGGGACTGCACAAAAAGTGAGTGGGGCCAGGAGAATTTTTTTTTTAAATTTTAAAGTAATTAGCATTTACTATACAGTAGTCAGTAGAATGCCTTCCTGAGTAATTAATCAGTTTCCTCTTCTTGAATGTGTTTAGCGCCGCAGTTTAGGAAGGTTATTTGGAGAAGCTTATTTTTCCTTCTCTGCATGGGATTTTCCGAAACCCTAAACAAAGGCGGGCCTCTTTGCACCCTGCCTTGAGAGCTGCGCTGGTCGGGGGCGTGGGGGAGGGGGGCAACAGACGCGGAATGAACCTGCAAGAGTGAAGGGCTCCCCGTTCCGAAGCCCCAGCTGCGCTCGACACAATTCCCACCCGGCTCTGCGGAAAGTCACAGCCGAAGTCCCACCTGTGAGACTGACTTGGAGGCAGGGAAAACTCCTTCGAAAACGCGTCGCTCGGTCTCCCAGCCGTTCTGTCCGAACTCGCGAAAAACGGGGATCGAACCTCACCGTAGACCTTGGCAAGAGCAGGCGGCCTCCCGCAGAGACTCCCCACGCCCCCCTCGCGGCTTCTGGCTCCCGGCAGCTCCGTAGCCCGATCGCCTTCCCCGCCCGAGAGCCGTTTGGGCGAATTGCCGGGGGGCGGGGGCGGGGCCCGGCCAGCCGACGGGTTATAATGCCTCCCGAGGCAGGAGCGCGGCTGCCGCGGCTCGCTGTTCGGTCCTCACAGCCATGGGCGGAAAGAAAGTTTGCATCGTGGGCTCCGGCAACTGGTGCGTTGAGGCGGGCCGGGGCGCCTGGGCCTGGCGGCGAGCGAGGGGAGGGGGCCGGGGAGAGGCCCGCGGGTTCGGAAAAGGAAGGTGGGGGAAGGCGAGGAAAGGCTGGGATTGCTGGGCGTCGTCGTAAAATAGGGAACGGATGGCACGAGCGACGAAGAGCTCTGTGGCATCTTGAGGATCCCCGTTTGTTCGCGGATTAAACGTCATCGGAGGCACGGGGTGTTATCCTCCGTTAGAAAGGTATTGCGCTTCATGCAGCCGATGAAGCGGACGCTCGCGACGCTCGTCCCGCATGTGCCACGAAGGAGTTCTGGCTTGTTTTGCTGCAACAGACCGAAAGGGCGACCGCCCGGCCTTCAGAGCGGTGGCGCCCCTGCGGCGCGCTCTCGCCGGCTGCCCTCGCCCGCTCTTCTGGAGAGAGGGCGGGCAGGGGAGCGGGTAGCTCCGGAATCATGACCGAGAGACCACCGCCTTGAGCGATGCAGGCCGACAGGTGTTGCGGGGAACACCGCGCAAGGGCTGCTCCCTGAACCCATGTTTGTGGGAACACAAGCACAGGACACGAGGGAGCTTTTTTCTGCCAGGGCACATGCGATCAAAGGTGCCCTGGGTTTTATGCATTTTGCTGCGAGATGCTTCCTGGGTGAGTATCAGGGGATAAAATCCTCCTCCTCTTTAACTTAAACTCTGAAAAGAAGCGATAGGTACAGCTACGTGGCAGCACAGCTCCCATTTGCACTTTTAATGCATTCAAGTCCTAGACGTGCAGCTTTATCCCACAGAATCGGTTCTCCCCAACCCGGTACCTTCCAGATACTCAGGGGTCTTCTGGGCTACAACTGCCCTCGTCCTGGGTCAGCAGACCCTTTGGCTTTGCGACCTGTACTCAGTATAGGGCAGTACTGCACCTTATTGAGCAGGTTCTTTTGCCACCGAGTAACCCCAATGAATCATTCCGTTTGGTTATAAAACAAAATTCTTGAGAGTTTGATCTCCAGTCCCTCAAAGTCAGCTCAAGTCCTGCAGGATAATACCTCTATCTAGGTGCATTAAGTGTCCCATCTGAGTGGCTTTGACTTTGCTTTCAACTTGTGTCCTCTCTGCCAGTTGCTTGGTGGTGGCAGTCTAGCTGGATCAGCCTCTTCCCTGCACGGTCTATCTTTGGTTGCCCTTCAGCTCGGCTACATTTCAGGTCCTGTGCTCTTTAGTGGAAGACAAGTACTTAAATCCAACTTGTCTCTTGAGCACCAGACCATCAGCAGCATTCTTCATTCTTCTCTGCCATTGACACAAAGATATGTATGCCTATAGCTGTAGGGTTGTGGAGAGAACTGTTTGTGTGAAGTTGTACATAAAAATGTGTGTCTGCTTCTGCTTGAAAATTCTTTCTCTCCATGGTAGAAGAATGTGTACGTTTCCGGAGTCTTCTATGTAGTTTCTTGGTAATGAATGATCTGACGGGATCGGTGCGTCTGTTTTTAATTAATTTTTGAGCTCTTGGAGTTTTCTCCCTGTACAGCTCTGCTGGTGTGTTGCAGCAAAAAGAACGGAGAGTTTTATGGCACCTGAAAAGCAAATGCACTTATTTTAACATTAAAATCCACTCCATCAGGGATATGACCAACCAACCCAGGGTCACTGTTCATGGCCAAAGCAAGTTGTCATTAATTCATGAAATAATTGCTTTTTGTTAGTCTTGTTATTTCAATTTGGACCTGCCTTTCCATCTATGGGCCACTCAAGCTGGCTGCTACATGATTCCCAGCTGTTTTTGAGCATATTGTTGCACCATGACCTCCCAGGCTCTGCTGAACTTGCAACTCCCAGCAGCCACAACCAAAGTGGATAGCAGGGAGGGATGCTAGATGGAACGGTACATCCAGCTGAGAAAGCTGTTGGGGGTGAACTCTGAAAATAATCCCAGGTGGTTCTGTCCTTACGTTATGGTCCTCTCCAAGCTGAGACTCTTGCTAGAATTCTGGTCTTGCAGTAGAAGAATGTGGGGGGAAATGTAGCCCAGCAAAGAAGGAGGGTTGCATCTCTGTCTCTCTTCCTGCTGCAGGGGTTCAGCTATTGCCAAGATTGTGGGCAGTAATGCAGCCAAACTGGATAAGTTTGACACCACTGTGAACATGTGGGTGTTTGAAGAGGTGGTGGCTGGCCAGAAGCTCACCGAGATCATCAATACACAGCATGAGAACTCCAAGTATTTGCCCGGCCATAAACTTCCGCCCAATGTGGTGCGTTTGGCAGGCTGGAGGGGCAGGGGGAGTCTTGGGGGGAACTGTACCCAAAGCTAAGGCAACACCTGCATTTTCTCTTGAGGCCTGCTTTTCAAATTAGAGCATTGCTGGACAGCTTTTTGGCCGCTTTTCAATTTACTTTTATTTCACCAAAGGCATGGCAGTAGCTTCATGGGGTCACCAAAGAGAGCAGGGTGGAATTTGGGGCTCATTTCTTTTCTGTTTTAAACAACTGCATGCACCTTGTTCCCCCACCCTACCTGGTTTTCTAAGTGCATTAACGATATCTGAAAACTCAACACAAAGATTTTCTTTTGTTTCCCTACTAAAAATTGGTAGGAAACGGTGTTTCTGTTGCTTGGGAGATGCTGCATACAAAGGGCTTGGAGGCAGGGGTTATCACAAAAACAAAAAGTATCCTGGGGGTTGGGTGCCCAAGACCAATAATATAAATAACCCTTTTTTAAAAATTAAATTTGTACCCTACCCTTCTGTCCACACTGCTCAAGGTGGCTTACAATAATGAAAAATGCAGTACATAAAATATAAAAATGAAAACAATACAGTTTTTAATAATGAAGATCAATTAAAAGTCATTAATTTTGCTGAAAGTCGTGTGCATGTATGCATGACATCAAATAATGAACTTTCTGCCATGCATTATTGACATTTCATTATTGGTTGGGGCATCTCATCTTCACAGTTGAGAAGCCTGGAAGCAACGTGCTGTGAAATTGTCCACTTGATCCATCTTTAATCACCTGTACATTGTATTGCAGCTTACAAAATGCTTTTTCACTCTTGTTATTGTGTTTATTATTATTTTACTTGTACTATTGTGTTGCTCAGGACCTTAGGAAGTGGGCTTTTACTGCAGACCATTGAACCATGAGGCTCATCCAGCCGATATGGTCCACTCTGACCATCAGCAGTGCTTCAGGATTTCAAGCAGAGAGAGTAAAATCTTCCACCAACTCTCTGAGGAGATGCTGGGGCTGAACATTGAGCTTTGAGATTTAAAAGACATGTCCTCTTAATTAGCCATGGCTTCACTCTAGTAGACTTCAGATTAGCAGCTGGACATCCATGACCATAGGCCTTCCTTCCTCCCTAGCAGTGATTTAACCATGTCTGAAATTGCTCCTGACTCTTGTTTAATTACCTGTCATTAACTACAGTCATTTCCTTAATGGCAAAACATGCCTTATAGCCATTGCTGAGAAGTACTATCCTCAGCTCCTGTCCTAAACAGTAATTGCACTGTACAAAGAAAAGTCTGATCTCTTTTTAAATATCGTCTATCCTTATAATGGCTAATGGAACAATTTGAGATATTCCCATCATCTTTAAAATGGACAACACCCTGCTAAAGCTGAGGAGCATTTAAACTCCACTTATTTTGAGAGAAGAATCAAAGTAGATGCTTAACTATCTCTTAGTTAATTGAAATTGGGGGGGGGGGATTTTAAAGTGCTGAGATTTAGCTGAGGTTTGCCTAAAGTTGTGAATCTATTCTCCAATTTAAATGTGAACAAGGAAATTTTTGCCAAAGCATTTCAACACCTGGTGACTTTTTGAAATCTTTAGTCATTATTATGCAAAAATATATAGTAAATGATAAATAGAAAAGGAAGGATAAAAGAGAGGGATTGATTGCAGGAGATCTCAGATGATACAGGATCTGGTGAGATTTTTGACCCTTTTATTTTTAGATTATTTTAAATTCCTTAAAAAAAAACACACTTTTGCACCCACAATATAAAGTTTTCTGTTGCTGCTGATCCTTGTTCTAAACAGAGCTGCGTTTTACTTTTATCTGAATTTTACTTTTTTATTTTGCTGGTACTTGTGCATGTTTTAATATTGTAACATGCCACAGCCTTTAAGCTTTGGGAAGCTTCCACTGACCAATAATAGAAAGTTGTTTAAGAAGGGAAAAACGAAGTTAAATTACTTAGGAATGCTAAACTATTTAATTCATCCTAGCTACTCCCTCTTCTGTGCCTTCTTACTGCATTGGACTGTAGGTTCCATTAGTAGCTGTACTAGCTGGAAGTTGGGGGTGGGTTTTGTTTTTTGTTTCGTTCCTTTGGGTCAGTCTTGACTGCTGGGGACTGCCTGGGCAAGTCCCTGCCGTTTTCTTGGCAAGGTTTCTCAGAAGTGGTTTGCCCTGGCCTCCTTCCTGGGGCTGAGAGAGAGTGACTGGCCCACGGTCACCCAGCCGGCTTCGTGCCTACGTGGGACTAGAATTCACCATCTCCTGGTCTCTAGCCCAGTGCCTGAACCACTACACTGAACTGGCTCTTAAGGGAGTTGTGCTTGATCATCTCTATAAGACATCAAGTTGGGGAAGGATATATTAGTCAAAGAAGCCACCACTGATTTTAGGGATGCCTGGCTGATCTCTAAATTCACCGACTGTTGGGACACTTGAAAGGCACCCAGCTGAAGGTGGGTCAGGTGAACGAGAGGCCCTTCCCTTTGCTTCAAGGCCTCTCTGCTCCCTTCTTCCCTGCCATTACAAGGCTTCTGGGGAAATGCAGCCCATGGCTCATCTTCTGCAGAGAGGTGGCTGGCCTTGGCTTTGCCAGGAGCGTGGCCTTAGACAGGTAGCCCCATTGTGGTGGCCGCCTTTTCTGAAAGCAGCACGTGTTGGGTCCTCCCTTTTGTTTTTGCAAGAGTGTGCAGAAAAAGGACTCTTTTGGATTCCCTTTCATGCTGTTGCTTTTATTCACTTTCTTTAGGATGCCCTGCAGGTCTATATTCTGCTTGATTTTTAATACGGGCTGTTTTTTGCTGTTTTAATATTTTTGCTTTTATTGTGGTGCGCTGTGATTTTCAAAAAAAACCCCAGTGGTTTACAAATAACGTTAAACTAAAAATATTGTATGTTACTAGTTACTAATAACACTATTTAGGTTGCAGGGATGGCATGGCTCACTGGAGCAGACTGCTTCCCCCCCCCATCCCCCCCCCCCCCGCAATCCTTTTGTCAGGCCCTGGCAATAGCAGAGCAGGCTTGTGCCTCTTCTAGCTGAAGGAAGATCTGGGAAAACGTTGCCTTGGTAACAAAAGTAATAAATAAACCTGTCTCTGCTTGCCAATTAATTTGGTTCCCTCATGCTTAGCAGAGTGCCAGGAAGCCCACTTGCTAGATGAAGGCATTATAGCCATCTGGGCTTTTGCAGCGAAAGGCCGTTGGGCACCTGAATTTCTGAGTGTTCAAGTCAATGTTCTATCACTGATACTGATATTTTGCGGTAGAACCTGTGCATTGCATTCAACCCTCAGCATCTCCAAGGAAGACTAGAAACATTCCTGCCTGCCTGAAATGTTGGAGAGCCAGCATGGGTAATACTAAGCTAATAGTTTGGACCTGTGCATGGTAATAAATGTTACCACTGAGCTAGATGGATCAGCGGAGGACATCAAATTAGGGAAGGCTAACACAGGAAAGAGATGTTCCGTTCTTCCTGTTTCTAAAGTGTTGCATCCTAGGCCTCCTTTTAGCATCCTAGTAACATTCCTCTGAAAGCTCTCCAGCCTATCAATATTCTTTCCTGGCTTGGGGGACAGAACTGGATGGAACAGACATCCTGCAAGCTTGCCCTAGAACTCTGGAATGCCATCGTTTCTAGCAATCTGGATAAAATGGTCTGGCAAGTGATTGGAACTAAGCCCTAAAAGGGGTTGCAGCTGGTGTTGCCTCCAACACTGGCTGTGCTCTTCTATGGGCCCAGCTCCCTTTGGGACTCTGACTCTTTGTGCCGCCCCACACGGAGCTCAAAACTCTCTTCGGGATGCCACGACCAGAATGCTGTGCCTTTCAGGGAGAAGCAGAGCTAAGAAGCAAGTGCCTAGCTCTTATGGCTCTTCAAACGTGTGAGCAACAGCTAATGAAATCTTCAAGCATAACCCAGTGGAGATGCTTTCTGGCTTGGGGCTTCCAATTTTGCAGAGCTCCCTGCTATTCATTACTATGACAAGTAGATATATAGTAACTGCTGGCAAGCTGTGTAAATATATGGTTTGCATCATTTGTGCAGGCCAGCGTTCAAAAGCAATGTTACTACAGTAATGGGATTCTTGAGTGTATCCAAGTGTTCACCAGAAAGTCCATTTTTAGCTCCCTCCTCATACATGTGAATGAAATCACAGCTCCTTCCTGGGCCTACAAGCTGACTTCTTTCTCCTGGCTCCTTGATTGCTGTAGGTGGCTGTGCCCGATCTGTTAAAAGCTTCCGCTGATGCAGACATCCTCATTTTTGTGGTGCCTCACCAATTCATTGGGAAACTCTGTGAGCAAATGAAGGAACATATCAAGAAAGAAGCAATAGGCATCTCGCTCATCAAGGTGTGAGTGTGGCTGGGGGTGGGGGTGGGGGTGGGGGTGGGGGACTAGCTGGCATCATGACCTTTTAAACGAGTAACTGGAAGATTTGGCCTGGCTTTGCTGGGAGGGCATTTCACCACCACCATGAAAGGGTAAAAAGGGGGAGATGTCTGCGGTAAGAATGCTCTTTTACTGAGAGAGCTTGACTTGACTTGGCCACATGATTCTGCCATGGGCTCTGACCTCCAGTGGTCTTCCCCACTGGTGAACCATGGAGTTCCTTCACCTCTCTGAGCACCAGGCAAATACACAGTCCTCTCAATGAAATGTCTATTATTTTAATTCCTTCACAAGGAAAGGAAGAATGGCTAGATCTAGAGCCATTTCTACACAATTACATTGGAAATAATCATATGGTTAAAGGGGGGAGGGGCTAATTTGTTTCCAGTGATTTTATTTATTTAAAATATTTCTATTGTGTTATGCTGCTGAGTCTCTCCTGCTGGTTAAATTAATTAAATTGTATTTAAATACAATAATATAAAGGCACTACTCCATAAATCATTCAGCTAGGCCATCATGAGCTCTGAAATGCCAAGGTAGATGAAAACATTTTCTGCATGCAGAGTTGGTGCAACCTTTAGTTTGGTTTTAGAAATGAATAGTAGAGGTAACTTAAAAACTGGGAATTAGAAGGAACCATCCCTTTGCAATTAATCAGAAGAGCTTTTTAATAAAAACATAAAGGTTCTCAAGAATCACCTATCCATACCAATTATAAAGCTTCATGCCACTCTGGATGGATCAAACCTCCTCTCCTCTCCTCATTATAGTATATGTTGTTATGGATTATAAACTATTTCATCAGAAACAAAGTACTATTCTTGATTGGCAGTCAGTACAAACATAGTTATGGAGTGGAAAAGTTGTGAACAGTGAGGCCAAGTGGCCACAGATGTGAAAGGGGCAGTCTGTTCTAAGTAGTGTGACTATTTGTTTGTGATATTCAATGGCATCCTAATAAACTTAGCTAATCAGATGAGGTCAAGAAATGGTTGTGAAAGTGAAGTACCTTTAGAGTCCTACATTAACTGAATGCCTATTTAAGTCCTGAACCTCTTTGGCTGGAGCAGCACTGAGTTCAGTCAAGCAGGGCTATTGCAGAGTCCTTAGTCAGGTTGTCCCATTGACCTGACATCACTTGCGTGTTTGGATTGCAGGGTGTGGACGAAGGCCCTGATGGGCTGAAGCTCATCTCAGACATCATCCGTGAGCAGCTAGGCATTGAAATGAGTGTGCTGATGGGAGCCAACATTGCCAATGAGGTGGCAGAGGAGAAGTTCTGTGAGACCACCATTGGTAATGAACTTGAGCTTATGATTAATATGGAAAGCTGGAGGCAAGCTGGAGGTCAGCTCTCTGGATAGGTGCTTTAAGTGTTATGCTACATTCACAGGAAGTTCCTCCACCCTTCCTTACTGACTTTGTTTGGACACTGTTGCAACAAGAAGCAGTTCCACCCAGACATATTACTGGCTACTGCTGGGAAAGTAGGATGGCCACATACTATCCTATACATTAGAGATGTACTTTTAAATCTCCCATTGCGGTGGCACTGATTCCATCACTCCCCTGTGTCCTCTGGTAAGGAGAAAAACTTTCATGCGAAACAAAGGAACCCATTGCTCCCTATCTCATCTTGCACTGAGTTTTTTAAAGCACCTGTCTTCTCCTAATAGAGAAGATGCGCACCAGCTGAACCAACGGATAGGTGAACAAGGAACACATAGAATGCTCCCATGTGATCCAGTGCTTTGCTTTGCTTTCTTAAAGGGAAAGGACTAGGCATAGTTGAAATAAAGAGACATGGTCAGGATGGTGGGCAGGGAAAAGGTCCTCTCTCAAGACCCATTACAGGCCCAATGGGCTCACCTAGCAGGTTAGATTAGGCCTGCAGTCTAGAGACTCCCCATCCTTGCTAAGGCATTGTTGGGGGCTGTGGGGAGATTCACTTCTCCTCTGTCATTCATCTTCCTCCTCAACTCCTGTGGTATGCAGACATCCAGACATGCCACAAAGCAGCTAGAACACAAATGACAGCAACAGGTTGGGAACGGGACAGCCCAGGCCACCTTCTCCCTTACTACATATCTGATATCAAGGGAAAGTAGTAGTAACATTAGACACGAGCCTGAGACCTTACGCTGCTGCATACGCTTTTTCCAGAATCAGTTTGATTACACTGGAGATCCTCTTGCATGATTGTAGCAGGAAATCATGAGACACCACAGTGCAATGCAAAACCACTCTAGTGATTGTCCTAGTTGAGCTGGGCTAAGTGGAATTACTGTGGCCCAATTTCACCTGTTAAGTCCAGTGTAGTGTGTTGAATAGGAAAAAAAAATTAAAGATGCAGCAAAAGAAAACTGTTGACCAACATCTAGCAGCTGCTTTCCAGAGTCTTAGACATATTGTCCTTTTCATATTCTTTTACCTGAAATTTATCTGAAACTTTCTGCGTGCAAGCCCAATATTCCTCTTATGGAAGGGGGAGGAAATAATGGTAAATTCTAGGGTTTCATCGGGCAACAGGAATCTCCTCTCAACTATCATGTACCCCCAGGAAGCTTAGTTCATCTTAAGGTGCTTTTAGTACGTGCTCCAGAAACCCCTGATTTTGCTAGATACCCATTTTTACAACAATTTCCAGAGTCATATTTATGCTTGTTGCAAAAAAACCCAGCAGAGTTTTGTGGCACCTTCAGGATTAACAAAGTCAAAATTCATTGTTGACACAAATGCTCTTCTGCTGAACTATTGCACCATTATAAAGCAAATATTCATGTTTGTTTGGATTTACTCCTATTCCTCTTCTTGGGAGGTTGTTTTCCTATAGTACCTCTCAGTCTGACAGTTCCATTTATTTGGAGTATGGGAGAAACCAATACAGAAATCAGTGGTTAACATCATCTTGATTGCATATTTCATTAGCCAATCAGTTGGCTTTGAATGGTGCAAACCCTACTGAGTAAGTGATTGCTGCATTTCAGAGTCTATTATTGATAAATGCCAGTATTTCATCTCTGGAATAAAGTAGCCCTAATCATCCAAGATGTCTAAATTTGTGTATACATCTATTCTGCCCCCACCCTTCCTTGGATCTCAGGGATTCAATAGCACTTCTCTCTCCATTTCTGATTGCTGACAGTTTCCAAGGGAGAAGCTGAGGCCTAGTGATAGAACAAGAGCTTTGGATGGGCAAAGTACCAGCTTTAACACACAATATTTAAACTTTAAATACTTTCTTAATTATTTATGGTATCACTGGAATGACATCAACTCAGTCCCCATGACTCTGGCTTGTTTTGCTCTTTCTGTACTACCAAATAAACCATACGTCTTGCTTAAGCTGCCGTGATCCTGACATAATGCCATAATCCGTGAAATTCATTCTGCTTGTTTTGGGGAAGTATCTACATGTGACCAGACCAGCCTTGACTGTCATTGGTAAATTCCGTCACACAGGAATTCCAGCTTGTATAGTAACCTAAAAGGGAAGATGGCATGGACATGCCATTGGCCATTTGTCTACCAATCATCACTCTCAAAATATAAAACTGCTTCCTTTTGTGGAGAATATAGTTTGATAACCAGCCGCAAAACACCTAGGATAGCAATGAGAACCAGCACAATACATGGTATTGCTACAGGATGTTACCTAGCCACAAGGGCTGGATTCTGTCCACTACAGTTTTCAGTTCAGTTCAATCTTTATTACAGTCATAGACCAGTACAAAGACATGAGTTTATAAAACAAACATAGTCATACTTAAAATATTGACAACTTGTAGTAGCAGGCATATATATTAAAATACACTTGTTACCTATTCAACTCAACAAATGAAGTCTAGGATGTAGCCTATATTATCTATCCTAACTATGTACGGATTAAAAGTATATTAAATGTGAAGTATAAAACTTAAAAATCTGCAGTGTGACTATGCTATATGTAAAAGTATATATAGGCAAAATTATAAAAAATTTACTGTAATATACAGGCCATTACAGTGATTGGCTGTCAAGTAGCAGGTCTGGGAACTGGGAAAAATCTTGGTCTGAGACACCAACTATCACTCAAATTAAATCTGGGCTAAATGGACAAACAGACTTTAATTTAAATTCATATGTTGAAATATGGATAATCATTTTGATATCTGTGCCAGTAACCTCTGGCTTCTTTCAGGCTGCAAGAACCTAGAGCATGGACAGATTCTGAAGGAACTGATGCAGACACCCAACTTCCGAATCACAGTGGTGCAGGAAGCAGACACAGTAGAGCTCTGTGGTGCCCTCAAGGTATAGGAATTAATTTCCCCCTTCTGGGGACAGAGAAATGACCTGAAGCAATCCCAAGATGATACAGCTATCGTTCAGAAGGGATTTGGTTAAGTTCCCTATTTACTCTACCACACCTGGAGATGGTGGGGGCTGGGGGCCACACTGTATTGCCAGGAAGCTGGTGCAAATACAACATTAACTAGAATGTGGGCTTCTCTAGCACAATGTCATCACAGTGGGCTCATTGGTAACCTTGCTTAGGTCACCAAAGGCTCCTCTGTTTAATTGATCTGCTAAGCTAGCTAAGTCCCAAACCCTGCTGATTATCAACCCTTGGTGTCCCTCCTTTCCCTCAGAACGTAGTGGCTGTTGGAGCTGGGTTCTGTGATGGGTTGGGCTTTGGAGACAACACCAAGGCAGCTGTCATCCGGCTGGGCCTGATGGAGATGATTGCCTTTGCCAAACTCTTCTGCAAGGGCCCTGTCACTTCTTCCACCTTCCTAGAGAGCTGTGGGATTGCTGATCTGATTACCACCTGCTATGGAGGCCGTAACCGTAAAGTAGCTGAGGCTTTTGCCAAGACTGGCAAGGTAAGCAAGCCATCAAGGTCATTTTATGACTCAGTGGTAAGATATGACTACATAAGTCACAGTGTCTAGAATAAACCACTGTTGGCTGAGTCCACCACAAAAGCTAATCAATCAGTCTTTAAACCACAAAAGCCGGTTCACACATCACACTTAGCCAAAACACAAGAAACTGCATTGTGGCTTTGTGTGATGTGTGAATCAGCAGAGAACAAGTTGCTTGCTTAAGCCTGAGGCAGCAATCATATCAGGGAGTGAGCTCTGCTGAACGTTGCAGGATTTACTTGGACATTTGACACAGTTCCATAACACACCTCAGTTCACTGCTATGATACTGCTGGCTTTCCAGAGGTCCTCACATCCTGATTGCTGCTATTTCAGTCTGGTGTCAGAGGGAGCCAATCCATTCCTCCTACAACCTTTCCCCCTCTCTTTGGAATGATTGTACTAGTGTGACACCAGCTTGTGAGGACAGATGCATTAACCTAATTTCAGCAAGTGCAGCAACATCTCAGAGGGCTAGTCGGTGACTAGGAACAGGCCTATTTATAAATGGGGCCTTTGAGGGATGAGCTTACTCAGGAGCCAGAGCAGCAAACTATAGCCTGGAGCCAGAATGAGATACCTGGATAGAACAGCAATGCTGAAAGAATGTTTGAGACTTCAGGGCTTTCCCTAACTATAGGGAGAGGCATGGTGACAGGCCACGGCGTAACGGTTCAGCTCACTTAAAAATGAAATACTACACATGAGGAATAACTGGAATTATTGGGCGGTAGAAACATACAATGGGAAACAAAAGGAACTTGAAAAAGACATCTGGAATCAAAGGGCTCTGGATTCAAGGACAGGGAAGATATACTATAGCAGCTGAGAACAGCAGCTTAACAGATTCCAGTTATATACTGTATATGGATGAAGCTCAGTGGCTGCCAGAGAGTAACCACGGCTGAAGATTCTCTCCCTTGCAGTTTGCAAGTATCTACTGAGAATAATTCAGAAAGAGATTTATTCTGCAGCGCTGGCTGTGCAAAGATACCCATATCTTTTGTCAAGGGCATTGAGAATATATAGTTAAATGTTGCAATGTTGTTCCAATTGCAACACTGAGGATTTCACAAAACCTGGAATTTCTGTCAAATATGAATGCAAAGGTCAAGGTCTGGAACTGGACTGCAAGGTCAGTAAATGTGGCTGAAAGAAGCCTGACATCAGGAATGGCCAAAAACCACAGAAACAGTACATGTCTTGGTTTTGGGCAGCAAGGTTTTTAGTGAAGCAACGTGCTGTGGCATCTCATAGGCTCCTTTGCGGTGTTGCAGAAGTTGGAAAGCATCTGCAGTATTGACAGAAGGGAATCCTGTACCCTGTCTCCTCAAACTACAACTTGGCTTGAGTTCATCCTCTTTGATCCAGTCCAATATGAGAAGTATTTCTAAAGCCTGACCTTGGAAGAGCATTTACTAATTTCATGAGCACTATTTTAAACTCCAAAATAGAAATGCTGATGTGCTGTAAAGCAACAATGTGCAATCTCTGGGTGGCTGGAGGCCACATTTATGAATTTTTGAGGGGAAAGAGAATTGCACTGGGGAGATGATGATGGGGGGGGCTACATTATGCACCTAGGTGGGAGTGGGATTGTTTGACCATGCTTGTATATTAAATTATATTAAGACTATTCTAGGATGATGTTGAAATTTTCATATGTTTCCTGGTTACTAGGCAGGGACTGGGGCAGGGGGGTGCACATGCACTAACTGGTATTTATGGTCCATGCAACCCTGACTTGTAGATTGACCACTCTAGCAAGAAAGTGTTATCCATTAATGTTTGTCTTATGTTGTCCTACTGCTATGACCTTTCACAAGCAATCCTGGGAATCGTGGTTGCTAAGGATCACAATACTTGTGCTCTAGTGCCCTCTCGATCACACATGCAAGCATACTCTTTGATCACTAAACTACAGGTTGCAGGATGCCCTATGGAGAAGGAAAGGCATATGGAGTTTAGGTCTGTCCAAAGCAAGAGAAGCCACAGTAAAAATTTCCTTTGGGGAATCACCAAGAAAGGCTCAATAGAAGCTACCTGGAATATCCAGGCTGTCACTCACACATGGAGCTTTGTCTTGTATTTCACAGTCTATTGAGCAACTGGAGAATGAGATGCTGAATGGACAGAAACTGCAGGGCCCTCAGACATCAGCAGAGCTGCACCACATTCTGAAGCACAGGAATCTGACGGACAAGTGAGTTCAGTAACCTTCCCTCCCATTTTGCTTTGACACCTCCCAAATTTGGATGATGGTTGGTAAGAGTGGTCAGCCAGTTTGCAGAACAGTCAGCCAGTTAAATAATTTGTGACCAGTTCTTTAGCTGATTAGTCAAATCATTCAGCACATTAGCATCAGTTTACAGAAGCCCAGATTATCTTGATTAATAAACAAAAGTTACTATTTTTGTGTAGAAGGAAATGCCATCCTGGTTTGTTTGCTATAACTTATTTGCTTGAAAGAAAGTCTAGCTTTTTTCCCCAAAATAATTTCCGTAATTAAAGCAGATGTGTTCTTTCTGTCCATCCTTTCTTGTGGGATGGAAGTTTCTAAGGAAGGATCTCTTTTACCCTGTCTAATAACTTCGTTACCTGTGTCTCTTCCCTTCAGATTCCCACTCTTCACTGCTGTCTATGAGATCTGCTACAAAAACAAACCTGTTTCTGAGTTTATTACATGTCTTCAGGACCACCCTGAACACTTGTGACTGCCTTTAACTTCAAGATCTCTCCCTGCCAGCTTCACTACTGCCACCCCAGCAAGGGAAAGGAACCAACGTAGACCATGGCAGCCCAAAGCAAAGCGTGCTTGTGAGGCCCCCAGCGCTCACCAGCCATAGAACTGTTGGAACAAAGGAGGAGATTCCTGCCCTTTACCAGGCCTGCCTTTGGTATCTGCTAAATTGTCTAGGCTGACAATCCTGCCCGTCCCATTAGGTCTCCGTTCTTGTTAGAGTAGAACCCCTCCTTCTTCCTGTAATATCCACAGCAGCCAAAGCGTTGGCTTTCATCTTCTCTCTTAAAGAGACATTTCCTTGCCCTGCCTCATCTCTGCTCCATTTTACTGATTTGAGTTTAACTTATCTGGCTGAGGGTTCAAATTAGATTCTTGATAGTTTTACTTGGCTAAAGAGCTTGTTAAAACCATGGAGTAAATTCTTATCTTCCCTCTCAGATCAGAAGTACCAGCCACATTTGACACTAGAAGCTAATTCCAGGGTAAGAGGCAAGATCTCAGCGTTCTTGATATCTATGGGTATGGGAATGCTAATCATGAATGTGAATATTGTTATTTTGAAGAATAAATCTTAAAATGAGAAATGTTTGATTCCTGGTCTCTGGACTATACGCAGGCTAAGACTGAGGAGATGATATTGAAATCTCAACAGCACAGATTTTGAAAGGAAAAGAGGAAGAATCAATACAGAAGGAAAATTTCAGCACTAGAATTGTAGTTCATTTTATTTTTTTAATCCGTTCAATCATGTCTGATTCTCAGAGACTGCCTGCAGTTTTCTTGGCGAGATTTTTCAGAAGTGGTTTGCCCTTGCCTCCTTCCCAGGGCTGAGAGAGAGGGACTGGCCCAAGGCGGGACCAAAACTCACAGTCTCTCAGTTTCTAGCCTGATGCCTTAACCACCACACCAAACTGGCTCTTTATACAGGAGCTTAAAGTGTCTTTTACATGAGAAGTGAGAAAGTGAAGGAGAGGCATTTGTAATGCAGATGAGGATTCTGGCAAGCAAATTGCTGTCCTCTTCAGTCATCATGTGAAAATAGCCTTAAAAGGCATGTCTGGAGGCTGAGATTACATATACACATACACACACCCCATTAAATATGGCAGGACTTGGGCATTTATTGTATTTATACTTATTGCACTTCAGTAGCTTTCAGTATCAGGGATCCTCTGAAATAATCCAAAGGATAATGCTCTCCCTTCAGAGAGCTCCATACACTTTCCTCCTTCCTCTACTTTCTATAAAATTGAGATTTTCATGATTGTAGGATCAGAACAAAAGAGAATATGAACTCCTTGGATATTTCCTGTTGTGGTAGCTTTGTGCCGGAACAGTTTTCAGAGCAGGAGTTTTTAGGCTCCAGATTTGACACATGGAAAGTAGAAGGTGGATTTGCTAATGGCAGAAGGTTTTCCCACCATTTTTGCTAGATGTCTTTCCTCTTTCTGAAGTGACCTTTCCAGTCCTGCCTGTCTCCCTATAGCAATTTAATCTGCTGATGGGGCAGAAGTCATGCCTTTTATTTGATACTCAAGACACTCTGTGACCTTTCTAATCGGCCAGTTAAATGAATTAAATTAAAGGGGAGGAGGAAAAATATGTGTGGCCTCATAATTTCTGCTATAGTGGATGAGGGCATGACATAATATAACATCAGTATCTCTCTGCTATGAGAGTTTAAGGGAAGTTGGATTGTATGTGCCATTCTTACAGCACCTCTAAAGAGCTCCTGAGAGCCATAACCATGCTGGAGAAACTTCCTCCAACTTATCCTATCAGTATTATCTCAAAAATTACTCCTTTTTCCCCAAGAAAAAGACCATAGACAGTTATAATCAAGGTAATTAATTCAAGGAGGACAAATGAAGAATTATTTCAGTCATGCTTCCACAGCAAGATGACCCATAGAGGATTAGCCCTAAGGCAATCTTACTTTTGGCTTGTTTTCTTCTAAATGGTTTAGCAAATAGGTAAACTGCACTTCTGTATAGTGAATTTGTATAGCAAACCACTAAGTGACCGCCACATCAAGAACAAAGAGAGCCTTGATGGACCATTTTTTCACATGGCATTGAAAAGCAGGTCTTGGTAATGTATTTGTTATGCAGCTCAGAAAATGTACATGGGGTTTTCACTGGGCCATAAAAAAGTCCTTGCCCAAAGAGTTTTCGATCAATATTTCAAAAGTACCAAATGGAAAACCTGTGCTTCTACTGCCACTCTTAACAAGATAGACATTTTTAAGTGTCAAATTCCTCTCTGTTTGCCAACTGTTTTTATGTTTTCAGATATATTATGTACTGAAGAATACTGGATCCAATCAGCTTATGAAATCTATCAATGAAATGCCCATTTTGTTTGTATGAAACTTGAACAACTTGGTCATTATATGAAAGTAAAGTATCTCAAGTGAAGATACCATTTCTACACTGGCTTCAGTGCAGAAGTCAACAAGATTTGTATTTTTAACTTTAGCTACATATCATCCAGAATTTGACCATTCTGAACATTATAGAATACACAAAACAATGAGTATGGCACATTTTTTGTGTACACACACAATTTTTTTTCAAATAAAATCATTTAGTTTGGTATCTCAAGCTTTAGACAATATGGAAGTATGTGGCTGGCTATTAATGCCTATACTATTTCCAGCCATGCTCACAACTGACTTATCCAACTGATGTTTGTTATTACATCTGTCTTGAACAAGACACCACAGATAATGTGCAAGCATTTAGGGCAGTCAGCTGGAAAGGGATATAACCAGCTATGTAGAACAGGGATTTTTATAAGTACAAGTTTTTGAACTTCTGAATGTTAAACTGCCAAATTCCCTTGAGTTTACTGCTATTAAATGTATAGGAGACCTGCCTTTTAATCAGACAATGCTAACTGGCTCCCAACTGTAACAGCAGTTGGGGGAAAAATTATCTTAATGCTGACCACAGCTGAGAAATAGCATGCACTTAAGAGAAATGATGAACGGCCAAAACTGAGAAAGCTGTGCTCTGAAACCCTCCTAGGTCTAGATGGCAATTTTCCTGCCCTTTGCTGTTGCTATAAAAAGTCTTCCCTTTGCCATTTGGAGTTATGTTCTGCCAGCACAGCAGTCTGTTAAGGGCTGTTCTCAGCCCTGAGAAGAAACAGACAGTGTAAGCTAGACAATCTAGTATTTGTTGGACTTAGGAGGATAAAGGCAGCAGGGTCAGATCTCTTCCTTCTCAGAGAAGCAGATAGTTCTCAGAATCTGCAAATGATCATTTAGTCAAGTAAAAATTGCATCACAAGGCTACATATTTTTGGAAGGTGTGGATCTATCTAATGAAAGACAGCATTGAGAAGACAAAATTACCCTTTCACTGTTTCCAACATGAAGAATAAGTAGAATAATTTTCTTTAAAAAAATAAGCATCGTGCTGGAACAGATCCAGAGAAGCACGCATAAACAAGCACAAGTAGATCTTGTTCTCTGTTAACAGCTGACATAACTAAGAAATCCTTAGATTTCCAGAACAATTCCTTGATGATGGAAATGAGGTAATTAATACAAGGCACATGAGCAAGACTACGCACTCCTAATTATGAATGTAGACTTCAGGCTTTTGAGCCATAGTAAGTATCCCTCAGTCCTATGCCCATAACTTCAAGCCTTCTCCCAAGTAAGCATGGAGGGTATCTAGAAAGTGAGGGGGTCCAGAGACGGGTGGTTTCCGCAAAGTATGTAGCAATCTTCTTTCCAACACAAAGCCTAATCCCAAACCAAAGCCCTTTCGTCTGTGCCACCAAGCTGAAGGGTTATGCCTCTCAGCTGCCAGAGCAGTCTTTACATCTTGAGATGTATTGAATGGCAGGAAACCAACTTTTTAGGGTAACCACAGGTAGTCCTCACTTAATGATGGCAACTGGGACTGGAATTTCGATCGCTAAGCAATGTGGTTGTAACGTGCAATGTCATGTGACTGCATCGCTTAGCAGTGGCAATCCTGGCACTCCCTGTCGCCATCATTAAGCGGGATCATGGGTCATTAAGTGAGCACCTCCTCACAACTTCCCGCCAGCTTCCAACAAACAAAGTCAGTGGGGAAGACAGCAGGAAGTCGCAAGTCCCAGGTGGCTTGCAAGCAGGCAGGCAGGCAGGTAAGTGGCTGCTGCTGGGTGGGGGAGGGTGCGCAGGTGGACAGCGAGGCATGGTGGGGCTGGGGGTGGTGGCTGCTGGGTGAGCGAGGGCGTGCAAGGGAAAGATTAAAAGATTCAATATAGATAAAAAAGTATCAGGAATAGAATACTGTAAAACGGAATTTGAAAATGGATTATGTACAAATGATGAACATGTGATTGCAGAAATGTATAAACTTTTGCTAAGACTTGAAACGGAAGAAGAGCAAGTTAAAGAATGTATGATAGTGAGCTAAGAACTTTGGTTATAATATTCACATGGATCAATTCCACCTCTTATGGCCAATTTACTCTGGACCTTTAAGAGAAAACTTTCTCCCCATCCCAGTATCACCTTAGCATTTCTGAAGTTCAGTTCGCACTGTGGGGACTGATTTTCCTATTTTCTCTTTCTCACCCAAAAGCTGCCCTTAATAACTGCTGAACATATACAGGTAGTCCTCACCGACTGCAATTGGGACTGGCAACTTCTTTGCTAAGTGATGCAGTCATAAAGTGAAATGTCACATGACTGGGGTGACACAATGTCAGTTCTGGCTGCAGTTGTTAAGCAAATCACCCATGGTCATTAAGCACAATGTCACGTGATCCCAACTTGTGACTTCCTGCTGGCTTCCCCATTGACTTTGCTTGTCAGAACCTGGCTGTGAAGGTTGCAAATGGTGATCATGTAACTGCAGGGACACTGCTACAGATGCAACTTCAAGGGCCGGTCATAAATCTCCTTTTTCAGCACCATCATAACTTTGAATTGTTGCTGAACAAGTGGTCTGTAAGTGAGGACTACTTGTATTGACTTTGCAAGTATAATGAGTTTGACTAATTATACATTTTTGGAATAGAAGATGGTGCTAAGCCCATTTTACAAAGCTATTTCAACTCTTATTTTATAGTGCAGCACATGCCTACTCAGAAGTAAGTCATGATGGTCACAGTGGGGCTGGTTACTAGATGAAGGGAAACAAGGTGCCAGACTTGGCATACTCTATCACCGTTAGTTGCTGTCAACTCATGGTGAGCCTATGGATAATTATTGCTAGAATGGCATCCATCAGCTTGCTGGTCTTCCTTTTTTGCATTTTCTAAGCATGGTATCTTTCTCTAACAACCTTTCTTTTTGTATGATGTGTCCAAAACAGGAAAGCTATAGTATTGTCATAAGACAAGTTTAGGCTTGATTTCCTCCAATAATGATTGATTTGTTCACCAACAGACAATGGTACCTACCGCATCCTTTACCAGCACAGTAATTCTGAAGGATCTCTTTTATTCCTGACTTATTTCTTCACTGTCCAGCTTGGACAGTGGCACATTATTGTGTCTTAGTTTTGCCCTTATCAAGACTTCCTAAGTATTTTAACAGTTTTTAGAGACCTGACAATATTAGACTGTTACCACAAAAAATATATTCTTGGAATATTCAGCTTTCACTTAAAAGATTCTTGTTTCTTTTCCACTTTTGCATTATTCCTAGTGCTTTAAAAGATTTTTCTTTATCATAGTGAAGGTAGTAGTGATGTAAATAATATCAAAATTCTCCCAATCCCATTAAAGAGGTGTGACAATATTAATAACATCTGACAAAGTAGTACACATTTTCCATGTATCTTACCACACTTGAAAAGCTACCCTATGAGATAACTCCAAGGAATGGTCTGAACTCTTAAGGCATGGCTTAAATGATGTAGTTTTGCTCACTGGAGGTTTGGAGCTGGACCAGTGTGCATGCTAGTTTCAAGTCGATATTAATGTGAAATACCTGAATATTAAAATTCAAGTCAGTCTCCCTCTCAGGGCCCAGCTGAAAGTGGCTTGGAAGAAATAGGGCTATCATATTTTGACCAAAAAATTCAGATCCACCACATGGTGGCAATAAAGAGAATCTGTGTCATTGCAGCGCCTGGAGTTTTGCAGCCCCACCACAGTAGCCATAGTCCTATTACAGACGAGAGACGCCAGGAAAATCCACAGGTAACGGTAAAAATACTGTACACACATCCCTTTTGTTATAATATATGTGTAAAGCTACTCTTCACACCTCAGCCACAGCGGCGATGAGTGCACCGTTGGGAGACCTGGAAGAAACGGGTTAGGAATAGATCGATCGTCATGGAGAAAAATCTATCTATGTGGTCGCTAGGAGTGGAAAACGGCTCTTCACTCACCGGGATAAAACAGCCTATGCAATACTTTCAGAAGGACACAAGGTCTTCCTTTTTCTTTTTGAACTTCCGAATTTGTGGTCCCGAAAAGATAGCTCCCCTCCCCTCCGTTGCCTCCATTTGTATTCACATGTAACCCTCGCTCATCCCAGGAATATTGCTGCCCTTAACTAAAACTACTATGTTGCGTAAAACCGGACGACCGCGAGATAACAATAAAAATAAACAAAAAATTCTGTGACCAACTCGTGGCCGTCTATATTTTACATCTCAGGCACAGTAACCCTACTTTAACGCATTTAATGGAATCAAAGACCCAGAGGGCGGGCAAGCTCATTAAAAACTACAAGCCCCAATATGCACCGCGGCACCAATAAATCTGGCGACCTAGGCTTTAAAGTTTCGTGAAAAGATATCAGCACACATAGAGTTATAGAATGTAGACTCACACATGGAATCCAATATATTATGGCCTTTGGATGCCGTTGCTTTGGATACCTGGGAAAGGGGAAAGCTGACTATTAAAAAAGTCAAGAAATAATGCAGTGAGTAGCATCGTGTCTTGACTAACCGCTGAAAATTAAAATCCTGTTTAAATAAGCTGCTGCTTTAATGTTGTAATCATGGAGAAAATCTCTGTGGTCGCTAGGAGTCGAAAATGACTGGCACATAATCAATCAACCAACTAATTAATGTTGTAAAGCATTTAAACGTCTTATGAGTGTCTATGCAACTTCGCGGAAGGCTGGATTTCCACGTTCTGGAGCGGCGGGCGTGGAACACGGGGTTGGGCTGAGGAAGTCAAAATGCCACTTTCAATCTACAGCCTTTCAAATTGTAGCCGCTTCGGCGTCTAATCTGAGAAACGTTTTAAGAATTTAACACGCTTTTCTCACCAAAAAAACTAAGCTGAAAATATCAGGAATTCCCGTCTTGGGCGCTATCGTTCAGCTTGCACGGGAGGCTGAAACCCAACGACGTTGCTTGGGGGAATCGTCTCGCTCCTGCACCGGGGGAAGGAGGAGGAAGAAGAGCGCGATTAGGGTCTCGGAACAGTTCCTTTTCTAGACATTGGTAATGAGTCTTGACTTTACTACGTCTATGCAAACGTTGAGGTCCTCCTGACAGGAAATTCCCTTTCCTGCGGGGAGCGGGGTTAACCCGCGGCCGCGCCCAGCCGGAAGGAACCCGGAAGTGGAAGAAGTCAGCGTTGCGCACCGCGAAGCCGAGCAGCGGAGGAGAGGTTTACGGGTATGTTTGTTACGGGGTGGTATAATGACGGCTGGAGTTAAATTGTGTACGTACTGCTCAGAGCCTCGGTGGGGAGGCCGCAGCTGCCCGCATTCGCTGCTTGGGCGTCACGAGACGGCGGAACGGCTGTCCGGGCTCGCGACCCTGCGGAGATGGGGGAGGAAGAGGCGCTTCTGATCCGTCCGTGGGATGGCTGGAAAGCTCTGTCGGGCTTTTGTGGCTGTGCCTTTGAGTCGGTCTTGACTCTTGGCGACCATGCAGAAAAGTCCCTGAAGATTTCTTGGAGACATTTTTGGAAGTGGCTGCTATTGCCTGCTTCCCGGGACTGAGAAAGTGACTGGCCCAAGGTCACCCAGCTGGCTTCGCGCCTAAGGCGGGACTAGAACTCCCGGTCTCTAGCCTGGTGCCTTAACCCCTACGCCAGACTGACTCTCTCTTAGTAATAGTAGCTGTTGCTTTATCTGAACTCATTATTACGATCCGTCAAGCCACCCCTGACCGGTGACTGCAGGAACAAATATTTTTGGAAGTGGCTTGCCCTTGCCTGCTTCCCAGGGTTGAGAGAGAGGGACTGGCCCAAGGTCACCCAGCTGGCTTCGTGCCAAAGGCAGGACTAGAACTCGGTCTCCTGCTTTCTGGCCTAGTGCCTTAAAGGTCCATAATTCTGAGACAGGAAAGAGAAGGCGTGTGTTAATGGTGTCTGAAGATGATGGACACTCTATTCTAATGTATTCCCTCAACCAAGTTGAGGGAAGATGAATTACTGTGCCAATATGGGGACACCTAGACTGAGATTTCCTTCCCCCATCACGAAGTTCAGAATGGTTTCAAGCCAATCAAAAGCAGGTTTAAAGGTAATGTACATATATTTAGAGAGGTGGGTGAGGTCATGTCCCATTTGTATTAATTTCCTTCTGAGGGGGGGTATTCAAAAATTACACCTCGACAGCCTTTTATAGCTACATTAATTCCTAAGACAAGGCCATACCAGTACTACTCCTGTTCTCAGCCTTCACATTGATCTGTTATCAGCTGTGGTGGAAAAATCTGGGCCAAGCTGTACTGGTCTGCTTCTGAGTGGCAACAGTAGTAATATCTGTATTTCTGGATAAAAGGTTGCCTGCACAAGGAAAAGTACCAAGTTCAAATGTTAAAATAAAAGCACATTCTGACATGGTCCTCCTCTCTGTAGACTGAAGTACAGTAGCACATTTTTATCCACCAAATTTGCCCCTGATGAAGCTGAAACTGGCTATGGTAATGGAAGCCTGATAGTTTTGCTTATCATTAGAGCATTCTGTATTTGGGAATACTGTGAAAGTTTGCTTTCACCCATGGCTCCCTGCTGGTTGATCATTATTGGAGACATCCAAATAAACACTTTGTGCTAGCTAGCAAGAGAAGCTTTGATTGGGAGTTAGTAATATTCTCATAGTAGGACAAAGGACTATTGAGCTGGCATCAGAAGTGAAGTTGTAAGAAACAATAGAGAGGACTCTGGGAAGAACTGCTGGGGAGAGAACTTGAATGGAGGTGTCATAGCTAGAAAATATAGATGTCACACTGTTGAAGGTTTTTTGCTGGTATTAGTAAAGCGCAATAGTGGCTGGCATAGAGTAACTAAAATGGACTGGGCAGGGTTACACAGCTGAAGCTTTATTTTGTCCCTGAGATAGCAGAAGATAGCTGAAGTGGGAAAGGGCACAATCCAGAGAAGTGTACCCAAAACAAAGAGGAGGTGGCACCATGACACTTTATCTATTCAATGTAGACTGCAGGGTTTGAAGATGATAGAAAATAGAACAGCCAGAGCAAGAGGAGGAAGTTTATACCTGTCTGCCAAAGGCTAGTTACTATATTTTTAACCTTTTGCTTGTGTCTAACAAAGTAAGATGTGATTAGAGTAATAAGAAATAGCCACATGTACATATATATTAGTTCAGTATTATTCCTTGGAAAACAAAGGCAGTATATAAAAAACCCTTTCATGTTTTTCTACTTTCACATTGTTATGTGGGCAGGTAAAGGAGGGGAGTGTATATGACCTTGTTTTGACTAGCAGTAAATAATCCTTGCTAAGAAATGAGAAAAAGAGTTTGCTTGCTTTGATGTATTTTCTTAACCCAAAAAATGTTGATTTTGCACTGTACCTTTCATCAAACCTTAAGAATCCAAAGGAAGACCCTTAGCAGACTCTGAAAACTGCAGGTTGTCTACAGTGCAGCAGTGAGGTAGTTGGAGGATGCTCACAGGCAGGACTACATTGCAACACTGCTATGAAAGCTGCCAGTTACTAGCTTGTTTAGGTCTGTCTTCTCCCATGTCAGCCTGCCTGCACAATTTAAATTTATATAAAAATATACTTAACTGAAAATCTCCAAAACAGTATCAGAACATTTTTTATTACTCCCATCACTTAATACCCCACTTATTACTGCCATCACAGCCCTAAAGGAGAGACTGGCTTATATATTAATGGTTCCTGGAGTTATTTGCCTTTGTAAGAAGGACTTTTCAAGAAATCAGCTTCTTACTGCAAAACCCAGGGACCATAGCATCCTTTCAGAACAAAAGGAATCTGATCCTCTGGCTTCTATCTTGAGAGGGCTCTGGTTGGTTGCTGGAACTTCCAAAAAATCAGGTTGCTGCGACATTGGTAGGTCACAAGGGGATGGCTTTAATTTTTTTTCTCTAACCACCAGCTGATTGAGATCATTGAAGTGGAGGCTGTGTGTGCATCTATTAGGTGTAGGCAGACCTGTTGCCCATTGACCTACCAGCCAGTACCACATGTGGCTTTAAAGACAAAAATGTTAGCTATCTTTTCTTAACTGTCCTTTCATGAGGAGGAACCTTTTGCCCTAGCACCACCGTGATCCATTGGGAGGCTTATTGGGTATCTTCTGTCCTGAAGTAACCTGCACTTAAGAGACAGGAGCTGCAGGAGACGTGAAAAAAAGTTTTGATGTAAACAGGGATTACTAATGTGCTGTCATTTTGATAAAGTATCATTTAAACAGCAAGATGACTCTAAAGGGTGGATTTCATTGCTCTCCATGAAAAGAGAAGTAATCCGAGACCTTCTGGAATTTCTTCATCTAGACAAGCCTGTGGCTTCCAAGTGCTGTTTCACCATTGTATAACTTACCCCTTTTGGGTGTATTCATGCACAAACATTTAAATTGCTGCACGTTCATCTCTTTTTAGCACAACACGCTATAAATGCGACTTCTGTCTTTAAAAAGCTATTCTGAACCAGTTACCCATGTTCTGAATGGGATGCTATACTCAATCGAAGGAAGGACAGCAGCATTTTTTTCTCTGAATGCTTTTCAAAACTTCATGTGCCAACTATGCTGCTGTAAGACGTGCTATTTTAAGTACCTTTTTTTTTTTTATCGAGTGGAGAAGATCCAGTTATTAAAGATCATGATAACAGTAGAGAACTGCTGCCTTTTCTGATCAAGGTGGTGATCCTGTTCAATCTTTTTATGAGATTAATTTGGTTTCCTCTATTCAGGTATCAATCCACAAAACATCCATTACTACTAGTCTTCTTTAACAAGTTCTGTACAGTGTATATATTTAAAAGCCTCTCCCCCCATCATGTCCTAATTATGACTCAAGCTCTTTGCTTTCTCCACAGCAAAAATGGTTTCTGCAAAGCAGCTGGCTGACTTTGGCTACAAGACATTTTCGGGCTCTATGATGCTCCTTACTCTATATGGTGGCTTCCTCCTTAGTGTTGGTGTGTATCAGGCATTTCAGAGAAATAAGCAACTGAAGGCGCAAGGGACAAATGCTGATGATACTAAGCACTGAACACTTTCTCAACACCTCATAGGATGTGTAACGAATGAAAGACTGGTGTGGTTCTATCAGAAACTTCTGTTCCGGGATCTTCTGCCATACAGAATGGGAATTTTGAATTGTGTTGAAAAAGTAGAAATATCTGTAATGATATAGTCATCAGATTCTCACATGCAGTTTTTCTCCTTGTTCCTACAATAGAAACTGGTGAAGCAACTATTAAAAGATTTATGTACAGATAATTTATTATATGTTGTCATTTCTTTCTGGCCTTTAAAACAATGTCTGTATCTCATCTCAAACATGTTATTCAGTGCAAATAACTTGTTTCTTCTGACATAGGAAACAGTCTAAGTGGCTCTTGGAAGATTTCTTTCAAAAATAAAATGTGTATTTCTTGGATGTGATGATTCATTCCCTGAACATTCTTCAGTTGATGATGGCTAGGCCCCTCTGTTCCATCATTCCTTTAAATCTACATACTACCTAGCATGCAGCTATTTTTACTATCCATTTCCACTGGACCAGAATAAAAACAAACAAAAAAGTAATAATTTCTCTTTCAAAAGTCCAAGAGCCAGCATAGGGATCATCGTCAACACCAGCAGAAGACCATGCTTAGGGTTAGCTCAGCAACAATACCTACTGAGCCACAACCAGGGGCTATTTGTTTTGTAGTGTCAAAATGACAGTTCTTTTTCATCACTAAAGTTTGACAACAGCAAGCAAGTTAGTAAAATATAACTCAAGCCCACCATGAAAATCACCTTTCTCAATAAAACAAAATTCATAGATCCTATTCATCAAGCATTTTTTAATCACAGAGTAAACAATGATATAAAATGTTAATAATCCAGGGGATTTCCAAAGCCCAAGTCCTAACAACACTTCCCCATCTTCCATCTCCTTTGAAGTACCATTAAATAAAAGGCAAGTGGAGGGAGGAGACCCATTCAGTCCCTGTGTGGCAGCCACTGCAGTGTCACACAAGATTGAGGTTGGTCCAGGACATCACTTTTCTTCTGAAAACATGGGTAGGTTCACAACTTCCCTGTACGAGCGATCAGCAACAAACACTGGTCATCCCTACCTATAATCCTAGCACTGAAAGCTATCATCTTGTTTGGTAATTCTTACATGACCTCAAATCCAGAGTTTGTAAGAAAAGCAGGACATTATAGGAAATTACAAGACTTTGGAGATGCTGCACCAATCAAGAAAAGTAATAAATGACAGCTTAATCTTCCTTAACACCCAGTAAGATGACATAAGAAAAAACAACATTATTTGCCATTGGTATGCCATGCACTAATAAGCAAACCATTCACTCTATCTCTACCACAATCCCCAGGTTGTTTATGTTCAGTTGTAGCTCACTTTAGCCTCCTTAGGACACAGGTAGGTGCTGCAAGAAATATGAAGTGACTAGATTATTGTCCAAAATCCTGGAATGCAGTAAAGCAGACAGAACCTATTGGAGACCAAGCTTAACCTCCCCCCAAAAATGTTCTGAAGCCTGCTCCTTTCCCTCCTTCCATCTCTTACACATTTCAACAAACATTAAATACAAAATGGCTTATTTTCTTTAAAAAGATAAAGTAGAAAGAGGTTTTGCACTAGTAATCAGCTTCCTCCATTCTGTGCAAAACTGCTGTGCTGTGCCTGTTTCAGATTTGCTGGAGGATTTGGGAATGTGGCAGTTGATTAAAGATTTCTTGGAACTGTGGACATTTCTAGACATCTGAACTCAAATCTTTGGGGTGGGGGCAGCTGTCCTGTTCTTACTCTTCTACCCACTGATCACTAATTACATGGCCATTTATCCGACTGCGATCGTTGCTTGAAGTATTAAGAATTCCTTTTCTGTTGTTTGAAGTCACATCATCATCTTCAGAGCTGCTCTCCACATCACTGCGCTCATCTTTTAATACCTGATAGAAAGGAGTATACCAAAAATAAGGACTTTAAAAATAATTAAGAACAAGCTCATATAGATGCTTGTTCTTTAAATGGTATAGTTTAGACATTAAAGTATGAAACTGAAGAACTTAAGAAAAAGACCAAATTTAGATCATCCTATTATAGTGAAAAGAGGAGATAGGATTAATTATATATTAAATTCTCTACAGGAGTCTTTATTAATAAGAAATTGTTTTCTACCTTTTCTCTTTTAAAGACACCCAAGCTAACAATCAAAATGTCAATATAAAAATAATAAAAAACAGCCTTAAGCAACACAGTAAAAAACCTAAACAGATTTAATGTTCTTAAGAATATTTAAAGTATCTTTAAAATAGCTTGTTATTAGTTAAACTAGAGAAGCCAGACTGATCTCCCTAAAATGCGGTATTCCATAATCTGGCTGAAAAACACATCTCAGATGAAAGAATTACAGAGAGGATCCTCCATAATCTATCTTGAAAAAAAGCAATATCATAAGAGAAGATAGGTAATCCCCAACCATTATACTGAATTCTTCTCATCCCCTTCACCCTAAGGTATTCAAGGAAAGTAACAGAAAACAAATACCTAATAATAAAGTTTTATGTTTATGCTTAATATATAGATATATGTTTAATGGTACAGGTCATAAAATGTATTGGGAGAATATTGATAAGTGGGCCAAAATAAAATTTATGGATGAAGTTAGTTAGCCTTAATGTAAAAGGGTTGCAAGAACCTAAGAAACAAAATGTAATTTTAGCATATTTAAAATTATTAAGGGTGGATATTGCTTATCTACAGGAGATTCATTTAATGGAACAGGATAAATCTTTACTAACGAAGGATTGGGCAGGACAGGTTTACCTCACAGATACTTCAACAAAAGCTAAAGATGTGGCCATTTTGGTTTGAAAAGGATTCCCAACTGATGTACAAGATATAACTGATGTAAACGGGTGTTATTTAATTTTGTGTGCCAAAATAGCAGAGACGGCAATAGTTATGCTTAATATTTATGGACCAAATTTAGATTCTCCTATTATGTTTTATGAATGTTTTCAATACTTGAATGAGTATATTTATGATAAATTGATAATAGGAGGAGATTTCAATGAAATATTGGATTCTGAGCTTGATAGAAATACACTGGCGTGGAAAAAAGAATCATTATTAAGGGAAACAGTTAAGACTTATATAGAAGAATTGAATTAGTAGACCCCTGGTGTTTGATGTATCCAACTAAAAGAGAATATACATTTCATTCAAATGTGCATCAGAATTTTTTTAGGCTTAATTATTTTTTTAATATCCTCGACCTTATATCATCAAATTCAATAATGTAACACTGATGTTTGTTATGTATGTGATCATAGTGCAATCGCCTTGAAATGTGTTTCAGAAGCCGGTTAAGGTATTGAGAAATTGGTATTTCAATGTTACCGTATTAAAAGATAAAGAATTTCCACAACAAATGCAGGTAAACACCTCACAATATTTTGATTTGAATTCAAAAACACTGAATGCCCAAATTTTTGAATGGGAAGCATATAAAACATACATTCAAATAGAATTATCGCTTATGCATCATACAAAAATAAGATTAAAAATAAAAGGGAAAAGAAGATTTTAACACCAGTGTTAGCAAACAGATTACAGCAAGTGATGTAGTTTGTTATTAAGAATGATCAAGCAGGGTTTATAAAAACTAGGCAAGTAGCAGATAACATCAGGTTAGCTGTAGATTTAATAGACTTGAATAAAAATAAAGGTCAATTTGTAATTTTGTCATTAGATGCTGAAAAAGCCTTTGATAAAATACATAGTATATGTTTGCTGTACTAAATAGATCTGGATTTCCTTTGGAATTTATAAAATGGATTAAGATACTATAATGAGTCACCCACATCTAAAGTGAAGGTTAATGGTATGTTTTCTCCTACTTTTCCACTATTTAGAGGAGCTAGATAAGGATGTCCACTTTTATCCTTGCTTCTTAACATCTGTGTGGAACCCTTGGCTTGTGCTATTAGACAACACAGGGAGATCTACAGAGTAGTACACAACTCAGCTGAACACAAATTGGTTTTGTTTGCAGACGACATTCTTTGGTTTATTTCTAAACCTCACACTACTATTCCAGTGTTGATGCAAAGAATAGATGCCCTTAGTAAAATAGCAGGTAACTCTATTAACTGGTCCAAATCAGAATTGATGCCAATAGGTGAAAATTTGGTTACCCATTTATTTAAGGAATATCAGTTCCATATCTGTAAGGAATCCATTAAATATCTAGGTATACATATACCAAAGGATATAAACTCAGTAACATGTAATGTAAATAATATATAAAGGTTTCTTCAGATATCGATAGATGGGAGTCATTAAATCTCACCCTTTGGGGAAAGATGAATGTTCTCAAAACAACTTTATTCTCAGATTAATTTATATTCTGTGAGGAATTCCAGTTTTTATATCTGGAAAATATTTCTAAAAAATAAATTCTTTGTTTAGGAAATTTCTATGGGGTTTTTCAATTCCAAGAATATCTTTACAGAAAATGCAATTACCAATTAATGAGGGAGGATTCGGTTTTAATCATGCTTGTTAAAAGTATTAAATACTGGAAGCCAACAAGTGGTGTTAATTTTCTGATTTGGGCAACTTTGAAATATACATATACAGCACCTTTGGTTGGATGGACAGCATTAGGATCTAAATATACTAAAACTCTAATCTCTGAAAACAATTTCGTCAGTTAGAAAGCTATGGAATGTAATGCTAATGAAAAAAATATTTGACTCTTTCCCATGCCAAACTGACTTTATGGGGAAACCCAACATTAAAAATTGGGAAAAAGATGGTGATATGGAAAAATTGGTTGGAAGCTGGGATACTGACTTTGGACCAACTGATAGATGATGAAGATGAATTTTTAACATATTCTGTGTTAAGAAATAAATATCATGGCATTATTAACAGCTACAACATTTGTTAACAACATTGTTTGGACCAGCAGCATCTGAGATACCTGAGATATTAGAACAACTTATTAAATCCTTTAAAACTAAAAAAAACTATTAGTTTTTATAGATACTTGGTATCAGGAAATCAATTTGATATGCAGATGTTAAGAAATGAATGGAATAAAGAACTAGAGGTTCCTATGTTGTCTAGACAATGGGAGAGCGTTTTAACTTCTACAGCAAGAATGTCAATGGACCTCAAATTATTACTTATACAGCAAAAATATATATATATTTTTAGAATTTACTGGACTCCATTACATTTGCATAGAAAACGATTTTCAAAAACAGCGTTTTGTTGAAGATGTAATAAAGACTGTGCCTCTTTAAAGCATATGTTTTTACAATGTCCTATACTTATCAAGTTTTGGGAAAAAGTAGAGGACTATATAAATATGATTGTAGCAAAAGCTAAAATTTTCAAAGGATAATATTCTTTTGAACTATATACCCAGTACATGGAACTTGATAACCGGATAACATAAATGGATTCTCCATGCCCTTACTATAACCAAAAGATTAATATTGCAGCATTGGAAAGATAAATGTATGGCCCATTTATTCAATGGACTGAAGACCTGATTGCCCTTGCTACGTACGAGTGGATATAGGGACAAGTATAATGAAATATGGGACTCATTTATACAAAATACAATAGGTTAAAAAAATAGTAATATAAATGTATTAGAAATAAATAGTACTAGTATAATGTTTGCATTAAGTATATATAGAATTGTAATTGTTTACTGTTATAATGATATAGTAACATATCTTTTTCTTTGTTGTATTTCACTTTTTTGTTAAAGCACTGTTTTTTTTCTTTTAATAATAAAAAATAAATATATAAAAAAAGAAAAGTAATGGAAAAAATAGCCTATCTTCTGACATTTTTATATTAAGCAACAGTCACTGAAGTAACTTCGGGGGCTGTAGAGCAATGTTGCTGCAAAATGACATATAACACCTCTGTTACACAAGCTGCATTGGTTGCTGGTTTGCTTCTGGGTCCAATTCAAGGTGTTGGTTATAACCTTTAAAACCCTTCATGGCACAGAACTAGGTTATCTGAGGAGACGTCTTGCCCCCTGCCCCACTTGGTTCTGCAGAAGGGGCATGTTGCAGACCCCACCAGTCAAGTAATTTCGGCTGGCAGGGTCTAGGAAGAGGGCCTTTTCTGCCGTGGCCCCCGCCCTGTGGAACAGCTTGCCACTTGAGGTGTGGGCCGCCCCCACTCTCCTGGCCTTCTGAAAAAGTGTGAAAACACAGCTATGCCAGATGGCCTGATGGGGGCTCGCATTGTTGGAATTGGCTGGTGGGATGATCGATACTGCTCACTCCATCATCTTGAATTGTATATAGGCTTTTATATAGAATTGTTATTAGTTATTTTAATATGGATATGGATATGGATATTTATATTTTTATTGTTTTTAATGTTTTGGATTTTAATTGTAAGCCGCCCAGAGTCACCCTCTGGGGGAGATGGGCAGCATATAAATTTAATAAGTAAATAAATAAAATGACCAGATACAAAACAAATGGGAAAAGACTGGCCTGAAACAGAGAATACATCTCAACTTGCAATAAAAAAGAAGCAAGTAGCTTTAGAATAATCTGATGAATACCAGAATTGAAGAATTTGTTAAAGATAGCCTAGGACTACAGGAAAATATCTGATGATATTTCTATATTTATGTTTTTATTATCAGAATCCCCTGGAGTGCATTTTTGTGTTAGAAATACATGATCAGCTCAGAATCAACGTGTATTAAATTGGGGAAGAAAGAAGAACTGAACATATCCACCAAATTTAATTTAAAGCTGAACAGAAATATTCTGTAATCAATTCACAGTTCTCAAACTCACATATCACCTGCTGACAACTACAGATCTGAAAACATTTCACCTGACAGGAAATATTTAGCATGACCAGCTCCTCGCTGACCCATACTGGTGATGAAGAAGTCGGTTCTTCCTCCAGTTTAGATAAACCATAACTATAACACAAAAGAAACTGTGCACTGGTCATAGCCCAGCAGCTTCAAATAGAGAGGTATATTATCACACTGTCCACATTGGCTTGATTTAGTTTGGTGTGATATAAAAGAGAAAGGCATTAATTACAGACCTACTGAATCACTACTTTAGTTTACAGAGGTGCAATTAAAATTATTATGTAGTAAAAATAGATTTCCATGTAGATTAACAACATGAAATAAATGTAGGACTGTTTTCCCTCCAGATATTTTCTCACTCGTGGCAGTATTTTCAGTTGTGTGGAGTTAAACTCCTAGCATCGTCAGGAATGACCATGCTGGCTGGAGCATTCTGGGAGTGAGGTCCAGACATTTTTATTACTTGCTAAGGTTGGGAAACAGTGCTCCATATGACAAATTTGATAATTTTATATTACAGGAAAGAGGCAAGATTAGATTGCTGTTAATATTTTATTCCATATGTGTAATGGTATGTAGGAATGACCTTGGGAGACAGGAGGAAGACCCATACAGTCAGATAAAGAGACAGCTGAGCCCACAGAAGGAATGGGGTTGTGGCAAACATTTCAATTTCTTGGACTGTAAAGGTGAGGGGGAGAGATGTACTTTCAGATTTGCAAGATTCTGTTAATGTAACCTTACAATAAAGATAGACCTAGTATTCCTGGGTGTGCTTCTTGTCTGGAGTACCTCACAAGGCTGACAATATGCCCAACATTAAGAGAAATTTAACTAAATGTCTTCTTTTTCATCACTATCTTCTAACTAGCATTTCTGTAAGAAAAACAGATCATTTCATAGTTTTTAGATCCATTGTTTTAGTGGGACTTGTTCTCAGGAAAGTCACTAAGAAAAATATTTTGATATAATGAAGACATTTGAAAATCACAATAAAGAGATCAAGGGAGACATCTGAAATGAAATGGAAACATTCTGAATAGAACACATATACAGAGGAACATTATGCATGTCATTTATTTTCATGAATGTCATCTTTTATGTGCTCCATGAATTGGACAGTCAGGCAATTATGTCACTATTAGAATGGTACCATATTACATAAAACATGTAGCTTACTAACAGAACTTATAATGCCAACCATATCAGATATTGGAGAAAACAGGCTTTAAATTCCAAATCTGATTCAAACTGATCCAAATATAGCAATGTCTCCTAGTATAGTAATTCAGAAGTGATCTTGCTGCACTGTTGTGATTATGTCATTTTAGTAAACAAGATGTTAACTGAAAATGTTTTATCAGCAGTTACAGTAAATAATAGCAAAAGATACTACTGCCAAATTTGTAATCTCTAGTGCATGAATGGATGAGGAAGGTCTTGATGATAGCAGAAATGGACAAGTTGACTGACTTATACTGGAATGCCTGACAATTTAATTTAAACTGTATGAAAGAGGGAAAGAAAGCAGAAGAAGTCCATAAAACCGAAAGGTTCAGTAGTTTGGCTTGCCACAAGGTGGTAATATATTACTGCTGACAGAAGAGTAAAAACATCAATTGACATTAATAAGCAAGGCTGAACTGCTAAGATCCTAAACAGCCATCTTAATGATTTTATATTATCATTTGAGCACTTGCCAAGGGCAGGTACAGCTTTGATTTAACAAGGCTAACAAGGGCAGGATGTACTCAGACTAGCCTCACCCCTGATTACTCTTAGCTGGGTGTTTGCACTTTGAACAGCCCAAGCAAGGCACATAATAATCAGAAAAAGGCCAATACCAATGGCAAGTTAATGATTGCTTAGGCCAACTTCTGAGAGTTGCAAATATCCTGCTCTTGCCTGACATTTCTTGCATAAGGGACAGCAGAAAGAAAAGGTGGACTGTGATCTGTTTTTAATTTGTGACCACTGTTTTCCTGAAGCAGCTGTAAGAAAGCTACATGGAAGTGATTTAAAGGATTTATATTTTGGATTCCAATGCATTTCCAATTATAAGTCATCTTGATTTTAACTTTTAAATACCCTGATGGCTTGGTCCTATATTCTTAGAGAATTATGACATATTCCCCCACCTTCTTATATCATCAGGAAGAGACCTGGCATTATGGACCCTATACAATACCTGTTCAGTAAGATCTCACCCTAAGGTTCCCAAGATAAGCAAAAGTATTATTTTGGCAAGCAATGAGATGACCAGGACTTTATATTTTGCACATTGTCTTTTTTCATCATAAAGCTTATATGATCTAAAATAAAATGTTTAACATTTTATGTGTGTCTGGCATTCCTAATTCTGAGCAATTACTTTTTTACTTCAAAAGAAAAGATTTATTAAATAAAAATAACCTTAAAACAGATTACATGACAGCAGTTGCAGAGATGAATAATACTGAAGATTATAGCCACCTACTCTGAGCTTTGATTTTCCTGCAAGCATCTTTCAGACCAATAACAATTTAAAAGAGGTGTGTGAAGCAGTTTCAACTTGACATTAAGTAGCTCTGAGATTTAATTTGTGATGAGAGCATACAAAGCCAGGAAAAGCGGGGGGGGGGAAGCAGGCAGCCCTCCCCCTTTCCCTTACAGCTATAGTGAAGATGGCACTTACATAGAAAAGAAGAGATCCAACTTCAGTCTGGTACAGAGAAAAGGAATGAGAGAGAATGGAGACTACAGAGAAGACTCCTCTCCTGACTAGGAACCTGATCAGGAGAGAAAAGCAACGAGACGAGACCCCCAACTTGGAAATTATTTGTAGCCATTCAGCAGAAATACACACATACACTTTTAAATCAGTAACCATGAAATAAAATTAGAGAAAGGAAAATATGCAAATACACAAACAGAAAATGAGGATAATTTGAATACAGTGGTACCTCTAGTTACGAACGCCCCTACTTACAAATTTTTTGAGATACGACCAGCTCCAGCCCCAAAAATTTACCTCGACTTGCGAACTCACCTCGACTTACGAACCGGATCCGCGGCCATTTTCTGCCCGTTCCACGTGGTCCGCGGCCGTTTTTCCGCCCTGCCGCGTGGTCCACGGCCATTTTCCGCCCGACACGTGGTCTGCGGCCATTTTTCTGCCCTGCCGCGTGGTCCGCGGCCGTTTTTCCATCCCTGACGCATGGTCCGCGGATGCCGGAACAGATTAATGGTAATTACATTGAACCTTATGGGAAAATTTGCCTCGTGTTGCGACCAATTCGAGTTGCAACCAGAGTCACGGAACGGATTAAATTCGTAACTCGAAGTTCCACTGTATACAGAAAACTCACCCAAACATAAAAAATGCTCTTTTGAAAAATAAATGCATAATATTGGAATAAAATTGCTTATATTTGTAAATATGTTTATTATACTGTTCACACGTGTGTGAGTGTGTCTGTCTTCTAAAAGGTCTGCAGATGGGGTTCTTCTCTCTTCACCCCCACAATAAACTTGTTAAGATTGGTTGGGCTGAGAAATACTGACTGCCCTAAAGTCACAATTGAACTGCATGATTGAATGAAGTCTTGAATGTTGGTCTCTGGGACTCCAGTTCAATACTTTAATCATTATAATCATTTAGATTAATCTAATGATGAATCCAATGATTGTAAATTGTACTAACCCTTTACTACATTACATTATGTTAGATCCTAAAGACCCTTTCTTTACAAGGGTACAGCACATATGGCTAAACCTCCTCTCTCCTGTATCAGGAGACTTGATCTACAAAAACCCATTGCCTCTGCTCTCTCACTCACTGATCTCAGGAAAAAAAGGTAACAGTTACATTCTCTCAATGAGCAACTTTACAGGTTACAGGAGATTTCAAGAATTTCAGTTTCATCAACTTGACAGGAACACTGCAGACCTAGGCCTGAAATAGTTACTATGCAAAAACAGTTCAATAGTGAGGTATTTTGGTTTGTTTATCAGAAACTTTCTTTTGTGTTCAGACATAAACTGAGTTTGATTTGGATCTGCTCACAGCCCAAATTCCTGAGAGCCTTACAGAATATCTTGAACTTTTTTTTTTTACATAATGCTGCAATAGACTCCACTGTGATATTTCATTCATACATATACATACATACACACACATATACCATATTTTTCCAACTATAAGACGATACTTTTTTCTAAAATCCTTATGCTAAAAGTTGAAGGGCGTCTTATTCAAGGAAGTAAGCTGAGGAGAGAACCGCGCGGTTGCAAAACTGCCCATACTTTGTCTCTGCAAACAGGCTTCCTATTGCTAGCCTCCAATCACGAGTGAAATAGCTTGACTCTGCAAACAGGCTTCCTCCAATCACGAGCCTCCAGTCACGAGTGAAACTGCCCATACTGTCTCTGCAAACAGACTTCCTCCAATCACAAGCCTTATGTAACTGATGTCAGCTGATGGTGAACAAACCAATTGGAGGAAGTCTGTTTGCAGAGACAAGCTATCGGCAATTTCACTTGTGACTGAATGTAATCAGTTATGCAAAAAAGCATGGAAATAGAGCTGCAGAGAGATGGTTTGGACCTCCTCCCACCGAATGTATCAGGTAAATATTACCTAATTACTAAATAAAAGTGTGTTCTGCACTATCTTTAAAATATTGGGTTGGAAAAGTGGGGGTCGTCTTACATGGGGGCGTCTTGTTGATGGAAAATACAGTGTGTGTGTGTGTATATGTGTGTGTGTGTGTGTGTATATATATATATATATAAATAAAAATACTGAAATAATATTTCTCCTCACGAAGACTTTAGAAAAACCTTTTTTTCTCCTTGAAGACTGGCAGTTATGGTCCCAATCCTGTCTCATCAGCAAGAAGATGAAATTTTCAGATTACAGATAGTTTAAAACAAATTCTGTTCCCAAGGTCTGTCCTTAAGTCAAATTTGTACGTAAGCCGGAACATTATTGTATAGTGCTGTATAAGTAGTATTATGTAATTAACTTGAACCACTGTGTATTTAACTTGAATTGTGTATTTAACTTGAATTTTGCTATAACAGGCTCTGTTCTTAACCATGGGTCATCCTTAAACTGGATGTTCTTAACCTGGGGACCACCTGTAACTCTAAATCTTTTCATTTTTTAATAATTAGAAGCATGAAAGAGAATAAATTAAGCTGGAAGAACTGTTTCATATGAGAGCAGAAGCTTCATAAAAGATATTGTGTATTGTGTATTATGACTTCTCTGTGAGATTCCCCTTCCCTCCCCCAATATTATCAAACCTGAATTCAGGATTCATTTTGCCATACAATCTCCATTTTTTAAATAATTAGAACATGGCAGCTATTTGGCACAATGTCCCATGTATGATCTATGATTTCACACTATTTGACAGCTTGAGTCTCAGTTTTTAACATTTCTTTCTTTAAAAGGTAAGTTTGAAAGTATGTAGGAATCCAAAGGGGGAGAGGGATCACCAGTATTTTTTCCAACCAAAGGACACAGCTTCAGTTACTTGCATTACTCAGCAGAGATTTATAACCATATTAGCACAACATGCTGTATCTAGATTACTGGTGCCCAGGAATATCATACAGATGCTCCACTTACATAAGCTTGCCTCACATTAGTTCAATTTTACACAAGCCTTTGAACACACCCAAGCAATGGTGGCAGCGTTCCCTGTCCCGGGAGTGACATTAGGATTGCGTGCCCAAAAGTGGAGCACAGGGAATGTAGCAAGGAGATCAGGGACAGCCAAAGGGGCATCACCCCTCCTTTATTGCCTGCCTGGCTTTGCTGTGCACACTGCTTCCAGCAAGCTGGCCATAGCCTGCACCAGGTGGGCTTGGCCCAGAACAGGAATGAAAATATCATCACTTACCATGTTTTTACACAGGGTTTGGGGGACAGCTGATTCAGTTCCAGGTTATGGGAAAAAAGGGTTACTCAAGACTTTCAGAGTGGACTGGTTACGTAAGTAAGTGCCTACATATTTTCTCTGTTACCTATGTTTCATAATACATTAATTCATGAGGGATGATTCCCCACTGTCACACCCTTAACCGTCATTTATTTCCACATTTCCTGCCCTCCTCATTTCCTTTCCCTGTCCAATAAAAAACTGAAAAACCAGGGTGTTTTTTTATAATCTCAATTTTAGTCCTACATACATTATTAAAGGGCATGGAAAAACTGATCTGATTTGCACAAAGTAGTCTGGGTGAGCAACAGGTGACAGAACCTAGCTGACCTTGGTTATCTCAAAACAAAAACAAAAACTTTAGCAGGGTTGGGCCTTGTTTACACTTGAATGAAAGACTATCAGGAAATCTCAATGCTGAAGGCTAGCCTGGGAAGTGGGAAAAAATTATGCAAGAAAGCAGTTGTACACCACTTCTGTTCTCTTGTCAAGAAAACAACACGAATGAGTCTAGGTGTTTACTAAGAGTCAAGTTTGCTTTAACCTTTGCTTTGTATAATGCACAATACAGAATGTAACTGGTTTATGTGGTACATAGCATTACAGTATAATTTATGATGGAAGCCTTCAGTAAGGTGGCAACCCTCTTCCTTCAGAGTCATAGACACTTCTGACATTATGCAGAAAATGAAAACCACACCCATGTTTTTGGTAATGAAACCAGCCATGCATACCTTTCCTCGTGCCACAGCTTTGTAGGCAATGCGAATGATGAAACAGGACCAGATGATATGTAATACTTGCACAACTAAGAGAAGGCCATTAAATAGCCACCAGGATGGGTAGGGGCCAACTATTTCCCAGCTTTCAAACAGGGTAGTATTCAGTATCCTGCAAGTCAAACAAGGGAAATGGTTGCATTCATTGTTTTATTCTGATCTATAACAAGACCCAAAATTCTAGACTGGAAACAGGGTAACTAAATCACAGAAAACTTCTCCCCCATTACATTTTTTCCTACAAAGAATGAAAATGTCTCAAATCTCTGAAATCTGAGCAGGTGTCCGTGAAGATTTCCTTTCCACTCGGTTTTTCCTCACAATGATTTGACTGACCAAACAGCTGAAATGCTTACCAATTCCTTAGCTGTCAACAGTGAAAATGATCTGTTTTGTTTCTTTTAAATGATTTTCTGGCTTCGGGAAGACATATGTCTCACAGAATTGGAAAATATGTGATTGACCTATAGTAGTTTTGCACAGCAGAAAAAATATCTGCTGCCTGGACAGACTTCAGAAAGAGAAAGTTGACAAGAAAGCTAACAAAGTCAGATTACTTTTGTCGATGGAGCTCGTGAGACCTGGCAGCTCCTCTCCCACTGGTCTTCATTAACTATGTTTGCCTTGTGATTCTCAGAGGAGGGACCTCCCTGCCAGGAGAGGGAAAAATTAGCCCACTGTTTGCAATCTAACAAATGCCATACGGCATTGCAAAGTAGATACCAAAGGAACAGCAGAGCCACTTCTCAGTGTAATTTGAGAGAAATGGACTCCACCAGGAAACCAGGCGATTAAAATAAGGGCAGTGGAAACTGCATTAAAAATTCACTGCTTTCCTACCATGCAGTAATGGTTTGCTAAGCGATATAGCAAATAATATGGCCTAATCATAAAGACTGGGGCCCAAAGTAAAAAGATGCGCTTATCTGCAAATACCAGAGTTCCAAGAAAATTATCAAAGCAACAGTATCTCAATGCACTCCTTCCTAGACTGAGGGAGAAACTTATCCTCGTAAATGAATATTCAAGACATATTTCTCCTCAAACTGGAATGTAACTATCTTGGGCACGGAGCAGCTCTCCAAGGATTCAGTGCATGTTTCTTGCCTGAGGAGTTCTCCTCTATCCTGACCTAAATAGGTGGCAGGAATATTCGTATGTTTGCCGCCTTGAGGATAAAAATCTAATAATAATGATATAACAACAGTAACAGCAGCAGCAGCAGCAACAGCAACTGCATGAAATTTGATAACTTCCTATATCAGCACTACTGTTGAGTAGAAAATATTATGATGCAATTAAGACTATTACTAAGACCAAGGACAAAAGCACAAATTCACTTTATAAAATCTGGTGAAAACATGTGCACTTTGGCTAACATTCTAGCTATAATCCACAGTATAAAGTCCACCAGATCAATAACTGACACATTAAGGAAATTGTCAGATCTGCCTCATGGGGTCTTCTAAGAACCTATGGATTCTATACCCATTGATAAATCATTAAGGATTTAATTACAGTGGAACCTCAGGTTATGAACTTAATTCATTCTGTGACTCTGGTCGCACCCCGAATTGGTCGCAACCCGAAGCAAATTTCCCCATAAGGTTCAATGTAATTACTGTTAATCCGTTCTGGCGTGGAGGACAGGGAGGCGGCTATTGCTTGGAGGGAGAGTCCCCCTCCCTACGACCACGTGTCAGGGGCGGAAAATGGCCACGAACCAAGTGTCAGGGGCGGAAAATGGCCGCGGACCACGTGTCTGGGGAGGAAAAATGGCCGCGGACCACGTGTCGGGGCGGAAAATGGCCGTGGACGTGTCGGGGGGGGAAATGGCCGCGGACCATGTCACAGGAGGGAAAATGGCCGCGTATCCTATTCGTACCCCGAGGCTGAGTTCGCAAACCGAAGCAAAATTTTGCGGCCGGAGCTGGTCGTAACCCGAAAAGTTCGTTAACAGAAACGTTCGTAACCCGAGGTTCCACTGTATTTGCTAAATCCAGAGGCACTGATTCTCTTTTTATCAGAGAATGCATTTAGAGCTACTTAAGCACATGGCACATACCAAGTTCCACAACTTACTTCCTTATGGCCAAGTTCCTGACACTTTTTGCTCAAAATGGCTGCTGGTATTTGCAACATAAGCATCACTGAATCTTAAGATAGGCATGGAAACTAGAAAACTGTACAAAACCGATGATGGTGGACAAGCAATAAAAGGGGAAAGGTCTCGTCAAGCCTTCTGCAGTCACTCTGCAAGCCTGAGATGACCCACAGCATGCCTCATTAAGAAAATGTGTATTTTTACCTTTGAGCCACAAATTATAGGAATTCCTCAGTAAGAATTAATCAAGGCCAAGTGCAATCCTTGAAACAATACAGTAAACCAATCAGGAAGAAATCAACAAACCACATTCAACTAATTCAGGAATTAGTAATCCTTCCAGGTCCTGCATGCCACTGTGCAATAGCCTAAAGCTACCACAATTTTCTTTATATGATGAAAAGTTAATATTAGTAATATTTATGATATGTGGAATAAGGAATTGGAATATCCGGTCCCAAAATCAATGGGTGCAAGTTTGAAACAAATGTAAAATAGGACTTCGTATGACTTAGACTTGAAGTTAATTCCTTAGAAAACTTTGTTCTGTGTTTATTGGACTCCTCAAATAATATTTAAAAAAAGACCAAGTTTCTGTTTTGGCACTGTAAGAAGTTTGAGGGCTCTTGACCCACATGATTTGGTCATTCTCTTCTGATCCTAAATAAATATATGTATGTCTAATAAACCTGAGGAAAAACATAGTAGTTAAAGATAGATAGATAGATAGATAGATAGATAGATAGATAGATAGATAGATAGATAATGAATGAATGAATGAATGAATGAATGAATGAATGAATGAATGAATGAAGCTGAATTATATTCCAAAAATATGGAATTCATCATTTTACAAAGAACTCTGGATTTATCAAGCCTAGGGTTCAGCAAAGAGAACGCAGAAATTATTTTACACTCATGATGTTACATTCAAAAGATGTATTCATTACTGTTTGAAATGCCTTTTTATTCTAAAACTGAGAAGTCAGATTTCTATACAGCTTTAATAATGTTGAGCCAATTTTATATAAATATTTTATGGATTTTTATATATTTTCCCTTAAAATTTAGTTTTATTTTCATCACCTTAGTTTATTTTCATCACCATTAAGTATAATTTTTAATTATACCATTATTCTCATGTTATTCTTCTGTTTGTTATCTTTCACCAATAAAAATTATACAATTAAATTACCTGCATAGTATCTCTACCCCTGAGAACACTGTGCTATTAAGTCTCCACCAAAACTCTTCCTTGGTCCTTCCAGCATATATAATTTACAGCTGGGAGTCTACTTCATCATACTTACCAGATAGGATAAATCCCCAAACGGGTAATAATAAACATAACACCAAATAATATGAAGGCGGTATCACAGAGTCGCTGATATTTCGCATAGTTGGACAATTTTGCAATCTAGGAAAAACAGAAAGTATTAAAACTACTCTAGCTGCCCATGTAGCAAAATTATCACTTAAGAAACAGATTCTTCCAATTGGTTATCATTCTTTTCTTTTCTTTTTTAAGAAAAAGTAACTGCGAATCTGATTCTGGTGCAGTTGAAAATGAAGAAAAAATACAAAATAGCCCAATATTCTTTATTTTCAGAATACAAGTTCAGAAAGAACTGATACAAAATGAAAGGACTATGATAACTTCCAGGGTCCTCATGGCAAAGATCAAGAACACTCAAATAACAGTCTTTCAAATTAAGAAGCTTCAGAGCCAATGTTTGCATCAGTTACAACTACAGGCAGTCCTCATTTAGTGACAACTGGGACCAGCAACTTTGTTATTGTGATGGAATGGAATTATGAAGGCCAGGCTCAGGGAGAAAAACATTTTCTTACATCTCCTCAGGAGTGTGAGAGATACAAGAGGATGAGACTGGCACCTCCCTGAGGAATTCACAATGTTGTGGCTGGCATTACTTGGGAGCTGGGGTTTCAGTCTGGGAAGACTGATGTCAGGCCTAGCCCAAGGAACTCCAAGAGACCATGTAAATTCAGTCCAGCTATGTTTATTAGCTACAACCTCTAGCAAGAATCTTCCCAGACTGAAACCCCAGCTCCCAAGTAATGCCAGCCACAACATTGTGAATTCCTCAGGGAGGTGCCAGTCTCATCCTCTTGTATCTCCCACGCTCCTGAGGAGATGTAAGAAAATGTTTTTCTCCCTGAGCCTGGCCTTCATAATTCCATTCCATCACAGTTATTAAGTGAAACCACGACTGTGCTTATAATCTTACTTCAGCTTTCCTTTGCTTTATAGACCTGCAAAGGTCATAAATGTGAGGATCGGTTGTAAGGTTACTTTTTCATCACTGTCATAACTGCAAATGTTTGCTAAATAAGGCAGTGACTAAACGAGGACTACCTGTAGTGACAATATACTTTCCATACAAAAGCTCCTTACATGTTGTAGTATTTGCTGTTAACAGTGATTGACGTGAAGGGTCATTCAATTGGGTTTAGATGATTCTACAATTCACAAGCAATTTCCAAAGAGCACTGGTTTTAAGAAAGTTGTTGCCTTAAATGTGATTACTTAGAATCACCATGCTATTTATACACAATATAACAGATTGTTTAAATCATCATTTTTCCTTTTGTGGGGAAAAAAATCCCACAAAAATTAACGTTAAGGAAATCAGTATCGTAGACTGAATAGAAGTTAAATTATTAAATAATAAACCCTAGAATGGAAGCAGAGGTACTCACTTCTAATAATGCATCTGATGAATCATGGATACAGAGGACCAAAGTTCCTACTCGCACCATGTGGTTTATGTAGGAGAAGGTAATGAGTGCAGTGGTAGCCACATGATGGACAAACATGATGAGGAAATCCTGAATTGAGAGGAAACAGGGTGGAAATAGCTATAAAGATCAAGGAATTAATGTACTCTGTTAAAAAGCAGGATTCAGAAAAATCCAAGTTCAGAAAAAGTTTTATGTCACGCTAACTCCTTGATGACACAGAAACGTATACTTTAAAGCTAAGAGTGTTTAATTATAGGTAACCAGGTGTGAGATTCTTTAGCTGAAGTTGGGTTCTAGTGAACAGTTGGGCTTGCTGTTGGTATACCGCGCCCCCCCCCCGCCCCCCAGCATAGTCCCTAAGTTTCTGGATTCTATCACAGGGCTGGGAATAGAGTTTGGATTCTGTCACAGGGACTTCAGCTGGTGTTGAGCCCAGGGCAGCTCAAGAGTTTATGGCTGTCTCTAGTCAATGGATCAGTGCTTACTGGTGACCACAATGGATGAGTTTTGTTTTGTTTTTGTCTTGGGACCGTTGTGATATCATCTGATAGTGGAGGACTTTAATATCAGTCAGCTGCCATAGACAGATCACACTCCGATTGCCTTCTAGCTCACTGGAGTCACCCATCCCCCACTGGCAGGAAGACAGGACCCATTTGAATGGCCCTCCCCAAAGGATTGATGGACCCAATAGAATTTCAGAGGGAATTTAGGGTTTTCCCTCATATCTAATAGGTAGCTCGGCCAAGGCCTTAACTGCTGCCTGGAATAGGCAGGTGGCTGGGGCCTAGGACTGTATCATATCTGAGTGGCCTATCCCTGTGTGCTGATCTTGGGATGCACCTTGGTTTAGTGAGAGATGAAGCATCAGAAGAGACACCTGAAGTGCCACTGGAGGAAGACCCAAAATGAGTCTGATGTGGGTAAGAGCCCATATTCAAGATTACTTGTGGCAAAACATCAATATTTCTCTGCCCTTATTGCGTCCACTGATAGCCATCTAGCAGCCCTTTTTAGGGTGATCTGGTCCTTGCTGGAGAGAGACGGGCCACCAGATCATCTGCAAGGCTGCTTTGAAAATTATTCTGAGTATTTGGCAGATAAAGTTGCTCAGATTCACTCTAAGCTGGACTCCAAATGGGCGGGTCCAGGCAAAGAGCTTGGGGGTCAGTCTGGAGGTATGATCTGGGATGAGCTTGAATCATGACTCCTGAGGAAGTAGACAGAATTCTGTGCACTCTTAGTCTACCACAAGTTTAGTGAACCCAGGTTCCTCCTGAGTTGTTAAGGAGGCCAAGGAAGTAACCTGTGCTTAGGTTCATACTGTGGTGTTGGCCTTGTTGAGAGAGAGAGGGTGATGCCTTGTGCCTTCAGCTGTGAAGGAGGTGGTTGTGGCCCCTTAAGAGAGCTGCCTTGGACTCAGTGATTCTAGAGAACTACCATCCTGTCTCCAGTCTTCCCTTTTTAGGGAAGATTGTTCAGGTGGTCAATCTGCAGTTGCAGAGAACCCTGAAGGAAGCAGAATATCTAGACCCATTTCAGTCGGGTTTCAGGTTGGAATTCAGTAGAGACAGCTTTGGTTGTGCTTATTAGTGACCTGTGCCGAGCCAGAATGGGGGTGGTACATCCATCCTCATACTCCTTGATCTCTCAGCAACCTTTAATACTGTTGATCACCGTATCCTTCTGGACATTTTACAGTGGTTCTTCTCCTTCGTGACCAGCTCCAGTCAATCTTGACAAGAGGGGTGGAGAAGTTATCTCTTAGGCCTCTCTTATGAGGGGTGCTACAGGATTCAATGCCCCCTCCCCTATTAACATATACATGAACTAGTGAGGTCATCCACCAGTTTGGGGCTCAGTATCATATATCAATATACCCAATTTTATCTTTTAAACCAGGCCGGCCAAGTGAGGCTGTCAAGATCCTGTCCCACTGTCTAGAGGCTGTGCATGCCTGAATGGGGAGAAACTGACTCTGACTCAATCATACCAAGACTAAGTGACTGTAGATCTTAGGGCCCCCTGGATCTGGGGATTTTCCACTTATACTCTTGGATGAGGTACCACTTCCCCATTCAAGAGTACTTTGCAATCTGGGGGTCCTCTTGGACTCAAAGCTCCTACTTGAAGAGCAAGTGACATCTCTGGCCAAGAGGGTTTTGAACTGGATCAGGATGCATTTCAGGCAGTCACTCTGACTTAGTAACCTCAAGGCTTGACTACTGCAATAAACACCACTTGAAAGCTTCTACTGGTCCAGAATGCAGCTTCAGTCTGCCCAGGCTTGAGACGCTCTTTCTGTACTGGCTGCCAGTATGCTTCCAGATGCAATTCAAGGTGCTGATCATCACCTATAAAGCCCTACTTAGCATAGGGCCAGGTTATTTGAGGGACCACTTATCTTCCATGGTTTCTGCCCAGCTGGTAAGTGCCAGCACAGTTGGTTCACTCTGGGTTCCTTCAATTAATTAGTGCCATCTGTCGCGACCCAGAAGGTACACCTTCTCTGCCACAGTAACTGCACTCTGGAACAAGTTCACCCCTGAAATTTGTGTGGCTCCCACCCCTGATAGTGTTCTATTAGACCCTGAAGATCTGGTTTTTCTCCCAGTCCTTGGGTTATGGTGAATGGAGCCTCGTTGGGTGTGTTTTTGTCTATGTTTTTGTATCAAGCAACCAAATTCCCTTTTTGAGTTTTTATTGCTTATTATATTGTGAGCCATCCAGACTGAATGCAGGAAGACAGACAACTTCATCACCAATCAACTGACATCTATGTCCACACAGAAGCATATTTTATGCACAAAATCCAAATGAAATTTAAGGCTGCTGAGAAACACTATCCAAGCTATCTTTGCATCTCACAGAAAAAAAAAGTTTCTCTGCTGCACGGTGTCAGAAAATATCCTAATCCCAGGATATAATTATTTATTTTCTCTTTTTCAGGGCAGCTAGCTTGAACAGGATTGCATTTTGTTTTATGGAGAACACCTCTGGTGGAAGAGCAGGACCACTGCTCCTCCTTTAGCAGCCTTCCAAACTTACGTACGGAGTGTGTATGCACACTGGAGAGCCTCCTATTTATCTCGTCCCAAAATAAGCAGCCAACATTAGATGCTCCTCCCGAAGGCGGCAAGCTGCTCAATTGCCCGTGCAATTTTAGCAATGCTAAAGGATAAGAAAAGCCAATACTGCAACATTCATCTTACATCAGCCTCTCAGATTCGGGCTTATTGAGTATAATTTTTTTAAAAAACTTAAAACAACTAGCAGACATTTTTCTGAAAAAGAAGTAAGTAATTTAGTTAATATTGCAGCCAAATACTCCAGATACAATTTTTAGAATTACAAAAGATGACTGCCTTAGCCAAATTAAAGTATTTTTAGCCTTCTGAATTGTTGTATAATCTGCTACAGGATTTAATCAAGGACACAAACTGGTATTTCTATTATTATGGGAAGATTAACCCTTTTTTAATATAAATGAATAAATAAGATACCTATAGGCTCCTGGAGAAAAGCTTTTTTCTTACCTTTCGCTTAATATCAATAAACTGTGAAAACATAAGAGACGAGTAATAGGCCAGTTCGATGATATAATAATAGTAAATGCCAGAAGTTATGGGCTGAAAAACAGAAAATAAATCTTGTTTATGTGGCTCATTCAATATCTCCATTAAGAGAAATTTATGAACCTAAATTTTATTTATTGTATTTTCAAATTAGAAAGGTATTTTCTCTCTCTTATTCCCATCTCTGTAAAGAATTGCTATCAGTTTCTTAAACGGTGGGAGATCTGATCACAACCATAATATTCTTCTAAAATTCATTAACATGATTTCAAAATGCAAATGACTGCTAAGATGTAAAAAAAAAGATCAACTAGCTTGACCACAAATAAAGAGGAAAAGCAGGAAAGCAATGCCACATCTTTTTTCCTGTTAATAGCTCTTAGCAATGTTTCCAATGCCTTCCCCACAAAAAATCAGGATACAGGAAGACGGTGGATGGCAATACAGAGCATTTTCCCCTGTCAGAATTAACCGAAATGGAGGGAGACACTATGCAGCCCTTATTTACCCCCAATCCCTGGGACATGCATTTCACTGCTGAATAGGAGGCAAATGGATGTTTGGAAAAACAAGCTCAACCATCTCTAAGGCAATAACCTCAATAATGGAGGTGAGAATAAATGGAAGAAAGATAGGAGAAGGGTTGGAGGAAAGAATGCACTTGCAGATCTTCCTTACCTTGTTAAACATGACAGGCCTGGCTAGTAATTAATAAATGCTTGTTTCATTTAACTGAAGCCCATGAAAAAAGGGATATTAATATATAGTGTGTGCTTCTGACAGGAAGTTATTCCTTTTCAAAAGGTATTTTTAAAAGAAAAGATCAAAGAAGCTTCAACATCAATGTCTTGATGTTGTTTTGAAATTCTTCTGCACAAACTATTTTCAAGTGAGTTGACTGGTATGAACTTGAAAACAGTCTTCCAAAGTATGTGCTATTGTTCCTCCATCCATTCTTACAGGTAGTCCTCAACTTATGACAGCAATTAGGACCAGAATTTCCATCACTAAGCAACGCAGTCATAAAGTGTGACCACATTGCTTAGCAACGGCAATCCCTGCAGTCCTGGTTGCCAATGTTAACTGAATCCCATGGTTGTTACGCAAGGCAACTTCCTGCTGGCTTCCCACAACCAAACTCAGGTTGCAAGACCCAGGTACACAGGCAAGAAAGTGGTTGCTGCCAGGTGAGAGAGGGAGCAAGCGGGTGGGTGGGGGTGTGTGGGAGGTCTGGGTGTGGATGTATGAGAGGTGTCACATGGGTGAGGGGGGTGCACGGGGGTGCACAACAGGCATCACACAGGTTGGGTGCATGAAAGGCACCATGCAGGTTGGGAAGGGTGCATAGGGACGTGGCGTGGGTGCGTGAAATTTCAGTGCCATAATTTCAAACGGCTGCTGAACGAATGGTCGTAAGTCAAGAACTACCCATACTGTGATGGAAGGTCAAAGCAAGCCTATGCTACATTAGGGAAAGGGTATTCTACAGCTTTTCTCACTGGATTATCTCTGCTACTTAATAATACAACACCAAATCCATTGATCTGGAAGTGGACATTTATGCCATGAAATTCAGTACTCTGCAAGAACTCAGATGGCTGTCTGCTTCCATTTAGATACATCCAGTGGAGGGGAGCCCAAAATCTTCCTGAACAACTGATTCTACAGCTAGTCCTTGCTTAATGATGGTAACTGGGACTGGAATTTCCGTTGCTAAGCATCAGTCATAAAGTGCAGCATCATGTAACTGTGCTGCTTAGCAACAGCACTTCCGGTTGCCATCGAGAATCATGCAATGTCACATGATTGTGATTTGCAACCTCCTACCAGCTTCCCCATCGACTTTGCTTGTCGGAAGCTGGCAGTGAAGGTCACAAATGGCAATCACATGACTGGGACGCTGCAACAGCTGTATCTATGAGGACCGGTGGTAAATACCAATCATTCAGTGCCATCATAACTTTGAATGGTCGCTGAATGAGTGGTCATTAAACAAGGTTTGTACTGTTGAACTGTTCAGTCAGGAATTTGTCATAATGTATAATAAAGGTATGCCTTCCTGTTACATAAATCTTTTTATGTTTAAAGGTGATTTTTCTCCTTTTCTGATTTTACTTGGATAATGTTTTACAATTTTACAGTTCTGATGTTCTGATGATGCTTTTATTATTGCAAGCTGCCCTGAATCTCACAAAGTGGGCCGCATACTACTACTAATAAAAAATAAAATAAAAATATAGTTATTATTCTGTCCTCTGCCTTCTGAAATGACAGACAATAGATCCCGGCTTTATTTTCTGTGACATCTTTCAGGCACTTGAAAAGTGCAGGCATATCTCCTCTGAGTTTTCTTTTCTCAAGGCTAAACCTTCCTCTTAAATTTAGTCTCTTCTAGTCCCCTGATAATCTCAGTGCCCTTCTCTAAATCTGTTCAAAATCCTTCTTAAAATAAACCTTTTAAATTCTAATGCAGGGCAAAAAACCTACCAGTTAAATGCATAATACAAACAAAGCCTCAATTTATTTTAAATGTATTAGACTTATATCCCACCTTTCATTCACAGGCTCAAGGCAGTGTACATAGCCCTCTTTCCTCTTATTTAATGAACCATTCAGGGAGAGGAGGGAGGTTCATTAAATCAAAATTTATATCATTTGTGTTAATTTACATTATTTGTGCAATGATCAAATTGATAAAACAAAGCTATTTGCAGTAAAACCTCAATTTAACAGACCCTTAACTCAATGGAAAACCCTTCATTTGATGAACAAGTCTGTTAAATGGATATGCAGTCTGGATGAAAAATATGTCCCTTGTATTAGAGGTCTGCTAAGCCAAGATATATTAAACCAGATATCCAGTCCTTAATATCAGGAGAGCAAGTTTCTTTCCACTTACATAAAACTATTCTCTTTGCTGAGCTCCAAGCTCGATAAAGTCTAAACTCTTCATAAAATGTCAAACTCCATATTTTACGAATATAATTCAACATCACATTTACATCTTTAACTACTGTATTTTTTCCAGGAATGCGTTAACATATACTATAACTTGAAACCAAAGGGAGGCTATGGCTGGACCACACCAAATCATATGAGTTAAAGAGTTTTCAAATGTCTTACAATGACAACAAATCTGTATTGGTTAATATGCACTAATGTGTGTACTGCTTCATGGTATACTGCTAACTACTTCATGATGTCCTATTTAGTGGAGAAGCAGCAACAGCAGCTTTTTCAAAGGAATCTAGGTGATTTGTTAAACCTTTCAAATCAGGAAGCTCTGTATCTGCACCAATGCTGCAGTGGTGCAGTGCTAACTCCAAATTTTATTAGGAAAAAAAATACAACAACACAAACCCCAAAGCACCTACACCAAATTATCTTATAATAACATTGCTACAAATATTATTAAAGAAAATGGATACCTGATAAGGATAGTTATGCCAGCATTGTCGTGTATCCCAAAACCAGGGCGACTACAATGAAGAGAAAAATAGAGTAATACAGAGTACTCTTATCTGCAGGATTTTAATGTCTGAATGGGCACAGGGAAAAGAATACATTCTATTTTCCTTTCCTTCAGAAAGATATCATTTTGAATTCTTAGTTTAACTCAGTATGGGAAGTTTCTTTTCTTCTTATATGGCTTATTTTTAAAAAACAAAAAATATATAAATAATATTGCTCTACAAATTCTCTTGCAGTAAAAAAAAAACGACGACGACAAAACCTTTCTTGCATGGAAACTGTCTATTACTCTTTGTGGAATATTTCAGGTATTTGTCTGTCTGTCTGTCTGTCTATCAATCATATTTAGATTACCCATTCAAGTGCATATTTTCACCAAAGTTTGCCAAGCATATTTTCCACACAAAGAAAAATAAAATCTGCCAACTAACAACTAATGCATCCATCCTTGCTCTTCTTGACCTCTCAGCAGCTTTCAATACGATTGACCATGGTATCCTTTTGGGTTGACTTAGGGAGTTGGGAGTGGGCAGCACAGTTTTGCGCTGCTTCTCCTCCTTCCTCCAAGGTCTATCCCAATCGGTGCTGATTGGGAGCGAGAGGTCAGCCCATGGCCCCTCCAGTGTGGGGTACCGCAGGGTTCGGTACTCTCTCTGCTCCTTTTTAACATCTACATGAAACCACTGGGTGAGATCATCTGCCACCACGGGATGAGGTATCATCAATACGCAGATGATACCCAGTTATACATCTCTATCTTGGTGACTTGAGTGATGCCGTGACCACCCTTTCGCGGTGCCTGGAAGCTGTGGGGGTCTGGATGGGGTGCAACAGGCTTCAGCTGAACCTTGGTAAGACAGAGTGGCTGTGGATTGGAGGCCCCTCTATATTCGAGGATTTACCATCTTTGGTTTTAGACAGGGTTGCACTGCCCCAGACAGACCCGGTGTGTAATCTGGGGGTCCTCTTGGACTCACAACTCCTGCGCACGTTTGTGGTGGTGCACCAGTTCGTCCTTTCCTGGATCAGGAGGCTCTCCAGTCGGTCATCTCTCAGTTAGACTACTGTAATGCTCTCTACATGGGGCTACCCTTGAAGAGTATCTGGAAGCTACAGCTAGTTCAAAATGCAGCTCTCTACATGGGGCTACCCTTGAAGAGTATCTGGAAGGTACAGCTAGTTCAAAATGCAGCTCTCTACATGGGGCTACCCTTGAAGAGTATCTGGAAGCTACAGCTAGTTCAAAATGCAGCCATGCAGACAATCTTGAGTGCCCCAAGAATGGCACATATAACACTTTTACTGTGGGAGCTGCATTGGGTGCCAGTTTGCTTCCAGGTACAATTCAAGGTGTTGGTTATCACCTCAGATAACCTTTAAATCCACACCTACATGGCATGGATCCAGGTTATCTGAGGGACTGTCTCACCCCCATCACATCATCCCATCCCACCCAGTCAGGCAGAAACTGGAGCAAGAGAATGTCAGCTGGCGGGGCCCAGGAGGAGAGCCTTCTCTGCCGTTGCCCCCACCCTTTGGAATATTCTCCTCCCAGAGGTGCAGTGGGCCCCTACCCTCCCAGCTTTCTGGAAATGACTAAAGACCTGGCCCTGCCAGCTTGCATGGGACAACAAGAATCTTAATCCTGGGGGTGGCTGGTGCCCTGATGATGCTCCCTGAGCTACTTGCGAATTAACATAAATTCTTAGACTATATTTATTTCTTATTTAATCAGGACTATTTTACATTGTATTTTTAACTGATTTTAGCTTCTCTGCAAACCACCCAGAGCTGTTTTTTTAACGAGATGGGCAGTGACAAATCTGATATATAAATAAAATAAATATTTTGAAATATCACTAAAATTGTGTATTAAATAATAAGTTACTTAATTATATTTTACAGGAAGGAAAGATGCCTGAGATTGGAAAGATACAAATATAGCATTAATACCTAAAGATGGACAAGATTTGACTTTGACAAGAAATTATAGACTAATATTTATAATGATTATTAATTGTTCACAATGATTCTAGCTGATAGACTGAAAATAATTTTACAATAATTTATTCATGAAGATCAATGTGGGTTTTTACCTAAAAGACAATTAATAGACAATATTAGAACTGCGCTGGATATTCTAAAATATTTTGAACAGCATAATGAAAAACACGTTGCATTAAACTTTTTAGATGCAAAGAAAGCTTTTGACAGTTTGAATTAGACTTTTTAATATAACATTTTGGAAGATATGAATTTTGGAGAGAATTTTATAAAATGGATTAAATTGATATATACTTCACAGAAGGCACATATAATTGTTAATGGAGATTTAACTAAACCATATGAGATACAAAAAAGAAACAAGAGAGAGTTCTTCACCCTCTCCTCTTTTCTTTATTTTAATCCTAGAAATACTAAATAGAGATATAAGACAAGATGATAGGATTAAGGGGATACAGATTAAAAAAGAGACATAAATTAAGAGCTTTTGCAGATGACCTGGTTCTGGTTTTAGTAGTTATTTTAAAGGAAACTGAAATATTAATGAGAAAATTAAAAGAATTTGGTGTATTAGCACGTTTTAAAATCAACAAACAGAAGATAAAGATGTTGACAAAAAATATGAAGATACAAGATCAAATGGAACTGATGAATAAAACAGGTTTTAAGGTTGAGAAGAAGATAAAATACTTGGGTATTAATATTACAAATATTAATTGTATGTTATTTCAAAATAATTATGTAAAGACTTGGAATGAAGTTAAAACAGATATGTTAAGATGGGAGAAAACACAATTATCACTGTTGGGGAGAATTTCTGTGATTAAAATGAATGCTTTACCTAAAATGTTATTTTTATTTCAGACAATACCTGTTTTGACATCTGATGTACCAATTAAACAATGGCAGAAAGATATATCTAAATTTGTGTGGCAGGGGGAAAAAAACCAATAGTTAAATATAAGATGTTACAACATGCAAAAGAGGAGGATTGGGTTTACCTGATTTGAAATTATACTTTGCAGCTTGTTTAGTTTGGATGAAAGAATGGATGTTGCTGAGAAACAGAAGGCTTTTGGAGTTAGAAGAACACGACTTGAGATTTGGGTGGCATGGATATTTACAGTATGACAAAGCTAAGGTTAATGTATATTTTAAAAATAATTTTGTTAGACATGCCATACTGGGAATATGAAATAGATATAACCCTAGGTTGTGCCCGAAAATACCTCTGTGGCTTGCAGCACAGGAAGCATTCTATAGAAGAGAAATGATAACTAAACATAAATGGTTAACTTACTCTGATATACTAGAATTTTGTCAAGGAGAATGTAAAATAAAATCAAAAGAGCTGGCGGTTTTCTTATGTACAATTACTAGAAAGATTTAAAGTAGATAAAAGAAGTTTAAGTTCTGAACATTGTACAGGTAGTCCTCGACTTACGACAACAATTGGGACTGGATTTTCTGTTGCTAAGCAATGCTGTTGTAAAGCGCAATCACATTGCTTAGCGACAGCGATCCTACACTCCTTGTTGCCGTTGTTAACTGAATTCCACACTCATTAGGCAAGGAAACTTCCTGTTGGCTTCCCACACCCAAAGTCAGTGAGCAAGCTGGCAGGAAGTTGAAGGTCCCAGGCCAGCAGGCAGGTAAGTCGCTGCTGCCAGGTTGGGGTGCAGGGCAGGGTTAGGGAGGGTGTGTGGAGGTGTGCGAGAGGTGCAGCATGAGTTGGTGAGTTGTGCAGGGGTGCGCAAGCGACGCCACACAGGATGGGGAGGGTGAGTGGGGTTACAGCGCGGGTCAGGGAGGGTGCGCGAGTGGTGCGGCACAAGCACAGAGGAGCTGAGGGAGGGTGTGTGGGTGGGGGATGGGGGTGCTGGGACGGCTGTATCTCCAAGGACCAGTTGTAACCGCCATTCATTCAGCACCATCGTAACTGAACAGTCGCTGAACAAATGGTCATAAGTCGAGGACTACCTGTAAGACTGAATTAAAACAAAATTCTATACAAGTGATGAACATGCTATTGCTAAAATGTATAAACTATTACTGAAATTTGAAACAGAAGAAGAACAAGTGAAAAAACGTATGATAAAAACTTTGGTTATAATATACACATGAAACAGTGGAAGAATATGTGGTTGAAAGGGCTGAAATTTACATTCTGTTATAGTCTTAAAGAGAATTTTCATAAAATGATGTATTATTGGTACATGTCACTGGAAAAATTGTCTAGAATGTAGAAAGGTACTTCAAATTTATGCTGGAAATGTAATCAACAAGAAGGGACATTTTATCATGCTTGGTGGACATGTAAAAAAGCTACTAAATTTTGAACTCACCTACATATAATAATCCAGAAGATTTTAAAGACTAATATACAATTGAAACCAGAGACTTTGGGGGGGGGGGTGGCACTGATGGATAAACAGTTGGAAAAAAATCATGGAACTTTGTTTACGTATAAAGATTTGACTTTACCCATAATGGAGGAATGGATGGTAAAGATGATGGAACTTGGTGAGATGGCCAAATTGACAGCTTTAATTAGAGATAAGACATTGTCTAAGTTTAATGCTGACTGGAATCCCCTTATTGGCCTTTTGCATGAAACAGAAAAAATGAAATTATGATGTATGGATTTCACAATTAGAAAAAAAATAGATTTACATTTATACTTATAACTGCTGTAAAAGAAAGCTGAAAGTCTTTATATTTTTCTCTCTCTTTTTATCTTCTATACTTTTAGCTCTGTTCTTTTCTTATTTCCCTCTTTTTCTCTCTTCATTCTAAATATTAGTTCTTGTTAGTTTTTATCTTTTTAAAATTTTAATGAAGTTATATTAAAAAATGTATCTAAACTCAGTATTTTCTTTAAGTCACCAAAAAGCAATATATAAATATATTTTAATAACTGAATTACATAGAGATACATTCACACGAGCCACTACAAAATGTGTATGACAGAATGATATAGACCTGTAAGGTTTTCCGGGAATAACATATTGAAAATCACAAACAAGTCCTTCTCGTCCTATAATCAAAAATGTAAATGCAACATTTCTATGACAGAGCATAATTTGAAGACTACCTTTCTAGTTATGTTAAGATAATTAAATAGGAACTGAACAGCCAAATAAGAACACTAGGGAAAAGCACCAAGCATCAACTCCTGTAATTAAATTACTGTAATTTTATTTAGCATAATTTGAATATTGCCCGACATACTCACCGACCAAAGAAATCTGAGTCCATATATAAAAATACCTAAATGAAATATAAGCCTCCACCTAGAAATAAAAAACAAGAATATATGGCATACAAATATTGATGATCTAGTAAGAGCCAAAAACACCTTATAAAAAAGTAAATCTATCTTCATGCTAAGAGAAAACAACATATATATGCCCAATCAAAATTTCAGATTCAAAATGTCTTCCATTTTGAAAACCCTATTATTTATCAAACAGCTTCTCATTTAGTATATAAACAGATGGAGGTGAAATAAGAGTCCCACTCACCTACGGTAAATATCCTGGGGAAGCAGTCACTGAGGAAGAGAGGTAGAAGCCATAGAGGTAGCAGGCAGAAAGGCAAAATGCTCAGATACTATAGTGATACAAGCCATGCATTAAAAAAGTGAGAAAATAAATTTAAGTAGGACAGAAAAGAGACAAGAGTCTATAAAAAAAGTTAAATGAATGCTCTGGAAAATAATCTCAGACAGTAAAAGGCAACTTGACAAAAGATACAAACCCTGCAAAGAAATGGATAGATGCTTTAATAATTGCTAATTCTACTGAATAACTCAGAGGAAATGGCATTAACAGACTGGGATATACACAGCTGGATAATGTGAAAGAGATCTAGATATAGGATTGTGTGTTCAACAGCTACTCCTGGGGTCTTTACCACTTTATGTATCCCTACTGGTATAAATTTTATAAAAAATGGTCTTTTCAGATTATGCATTACTAATGCTAAGGCCTGAAGTTCAAAGACCATTTGATGTTTACTCTTAAAACAAATAAAAACTGAAACTATAAGATTTGAATTCTACATGAACCTACATGCTCTCACAGAACTTTGTAAGGGTGCTTGGTTTATCCTGGTTCCTCCGGTGACGAAACCAGCGCTGGATTTTTCGGACATCCCAATCTAGCTGTTTTGACAAACCTTCTAACCGTCTTGCATCTGGACACTAGGAGATGATCAAACAGATATAAAAAGAGCTTTTTTGCTTCTCATCAAATTTCTAAAACAGATTCTTCTCATTCCTGCCCAATTGTCCTTCAATCCACAACCTGCTGGATATTATCTGGAACTGTACGTTTTGCTAGGAAAGGCAAAACAGGTGAAATATTCAGTTTGAGAAACAAAGTCCTTACACAAATCTACTGGGAAAAGTTTCAATTATTTTCAACTATAGATACTTCAGTACTGCTGAAATATCTTTTCTCCACAATTACAGACATTTCTCAAGGTAAGTCATTCCGATTATCTGCAATTTTGTCAGCAAAATTTGGATGTCAAGCTCAGGCAGAGCTGTTTTGCTAGGAAAGGCAAAACAGATGAAATATTCAGTTTGAGAAACAAAGCTCTTACACAAGTCTACTGGAAAAAGTTTCAATTATTTTCAACTATAGATACTTCAGTACTGCTGAAATTTACCTTTTCTCCACCAATTACAGACATTTCTCAAGGTAAGTCATTCTGACTATCTGCAATTTTGTCAGCAAAATTTGGATGTCAAGCTCAGGCAGAGCTGTGGGGTTTTTGTATTTTGCATGTTTTGTGTGTGTTTTTGTGTCTCTGAAAGTGGTTTCAAATCTCTTGCTGCACTTGGCAAACAAATCTTAGTTATTTCTCTACTAAGCAAGATCAATATGGAACAGCACTGGCTTTGATATATACCATAAGCAGCACTAGAGACTACAGATGTGCAAAAGATACACTGACTGTATTTGCATGTGCCACTAAACTTTAGCCCTAGATGCATAAGTAGGATGAATCCTACACAAAACACCTCCTCTCTTTTATCCCCGCATCCCCACCCAATGCAGCTAGAGATCCTTGCTTCAAAAACAATGATTAGTTTTTAGACTCTGGCAATATTTCTTGGCCTCTTACAACATACCGATACAATATGAATTTGAGGGTGAGGGAAGGCAGGGAATAGGCAATAACAAAAACAAAACAAAGGAGATAATTAAAAGATGAAAATATTATTTATACCCATTTCATTACAGTAATTGAAAGCTTACATTCTTCCTCCATACTACAACAATTCAACAATAAGAATAGTAAACCACTTTCCCACCACAGCTTTGCCCCAAGGGACTAAAGTAGTATACAAAATACTTAATACTGCAAAGCAAACTGACTTGTCACTTACTTTAGTGATGGATGTAAACACTTTTTCTAAAATTGCATTGGGTTGAGCTCTGCGAGGTCCACTGTCTTGAATGTCAAAACGTACAGCACAGGGTTTGGCAATAAATCTGGAAAACCAATTCCAGAGAAATAATGCATACACAAAATATCAACATTATGAAAAGTTAACATGAACATTTAAATATTCTCAGTTACATACTGGACACTGCAACAATAGCTACATGGTTAACAGTTCATCCGCATGAAATTTAAATTTAAGTATAAATGTTTTACTTCTAAACATTCAAAAAATGAAACAAAACTTTTCTAAAGCCTAAACTATTTGGCTGAGATTTTATGAACCACCCCCCTACACGTAATCATTTCATTAACAAGCCTTCAATTCATTATACCTTTTACTTGATGCCTATGGTGATATATAGTATAAAGACCACAAAGCTTTTTAATTCCTGTCTAAAACAAGAGTTTTAAAGACCATCTACTTCATCCTCATGTGCAGGGGAGGGGAAAAGTTCCATAAACAGCCTCTCCAAGTGATGGGCTTTTTAACAGTGCCACTGATAGTAGTGGGCAGATCCACGGGAAGCAGTTCTTCCCAAAACTATGTAGTGCTTTTAGATCAAAACCAGCATCATAAATTGTGTTTGGAATATAAGCAGACCCAGGACTAATATAATAGTCTGCAGAGGGCCTAAGTCTAGTGCTAGCATTTTACTCTAGCTGCAGTTCCCAAACACTTTCCGGAGGGCCTTTCCCTAAGATACACCCAGTGCCATCTTGCTTTCTGCTTTTAATTTCTGCTTGTTTCCGCTGATTTCATGCGGGGGCTGATATGATTATTCTTATTACTGTTGTTCTTATTAAGTTTTGGATTGGCTTTAATCTAATTTTAGATCTTTAATTTTTGATCATATAAATTATAAGCCACCGAGAGTTGTTTTGATTGCAGTTAATACATGTGTACTCTTCCTTCATATATCTTTTTTAATGACATTTTTATTAAAGTTTATATAAATAAAAACTAATACACAACTAAGAAACCTACAAACAAAAAGAAAAAAAGAGAAAGAAAAAGAGAAAGAAATATAAAAGGTGACTTCCTCTCCCTTCAAACAAGTATATACATTAACAATAACTTAACATCTTCTCTAATATTACTAAAAAAAGCCCTCTTCATCCCCAAACAATAACCAAATTATAAAAAATATTCAACAACCTAATCGGCAAAAGCATTAAGAGTGCCAGTGATAATAAACTATATATTTTAAGCTTAAACAAATAGGTCTATTTTGCATTTTAACTTCTAATTTTTTTCTAAAAAGTAAAACCTAAAAGGTCTCTCCCCTTAAGCATACAAAAGCCCAATAATAATATGAATTTTAAACTAAACCAAATAAATCAGTTTTACAGGTATAAACCATCATCTTACAGTCCTGGTTAGAAAAAGAAAATTCAATATTAACAATCCAAGGTCAAAACAGATAATTTAACCCTGATCTGACAGATCCACTTTGAATTCCTTTCTCTTCTTTTTGGAAGGCTTAGTCTTCAGTCTCTTCTCAAAATAAAACCCAAATAGTAATCTCTTGTCATTCTCTCCCTGTCTATTTTCAGAAAAGGTTTCGGAGATTTGATGTTTCCCTACTGTGGGTCCAGATAACCCTGAAAGTCACTCTTCGGATCCATTATAGCTTTGTTCTCCATATCATTCTCATAATCAAGCAACTTTGATTCCATCTTCAGATCCACAACATTTTTTCCCATATTTTCTCTTATAATCTAGCATTTCTTTAAAGTCCATTTTAAGGCCTTTATTCAACCCTTCCTCGATTTCTATTTTATCCAATAAAAACTTTTCTTCTTCTACAACCTCTCTGTTAGTCCCAATTTTAAAAATAGTTCCTGGACACACTGATTCCAAATAGCTAACAATTCTTCTCTGAAAGAAATATACTCCTCCATTGTGTTAAAAGGTATCTTTTCCTTTAATTGCACTCTGGTTCTCTAGTTAACTTTCAAAGCTCAGTCTTATCTGGTATTTATTTTCAGAAGCAAAACTTTCCCAGGACAGATTTTCTTACAGTTAAATCCAAAACCACTTACTATATTTTCTTAGACATTTAAAACAATCCTTTAAAAAGCTGTTTCAAATCCATCTAGCCTCTTAACTGTCCCCAATCAGCATTCTTAATTCCCTTTTGTTGTTTCCAAAAGTTAAAATATTTCTTTTTAATCTTTAAACTTAATCTTCTTTCTCCCAGGATAGAAGGAAATTCAGTGTTCAGCCACTTGCCTTTCAGGAGGTTTTTAACTGCCAAGTAAATAATTAATAGACAGTTTGCAATGTTAATTAAAAGAGGAAGCAAAAGCAAATCTAGTGTCCTTTTGAAGGCTCTGCACTATGGCTTGGACTTGATGTTTTTCCCTCCTTCCACCTGCTGGAGATTGCTAGATTGCAATCTCTTCACAGGGAGCCTCTGTAAGGAATGCCTGTGGGTGATCCTGTCATCTCCTTTATCTGGAGGTGATTCCGAAGAGCTGAACCAATTGCCAGCTCCTCTAATTGCCGTGGACTTCGGCTCCCCATAAAAAGGGAGCCATACTCAATCCACCATCTTCCCCGGAAGTCCTTGTCCTTCATATATCATGCTGCTACTACTCCTTTTTTTGGTCTGGTCTATTCTTCTTGAATAAAATATACTCTAAATCCTTAGAGTCTACTCATGAAATTCACCCCACCAGCTTTCAGTAATGTCTGTTAAATCATGTTTGTCTCCCTGCACTAAGACTTCTAGAGCTTGCTTGTTTCCCATGCCCTGTGCATGTGTGTGGTGACAATGGAATCTTTGGATCATGTAACTTGACTATTCCTTCCTCTGCTTACATGCTCTTTTTTTCCAGTGGACTGAATAAAAAGTGACCAGTATGAAGAAGTATGTCAATGAAATAGAGAGAACAGATTGAACTGCAAAATACATATATGCAGGAAGGGTGGATGGGGGAAGGGAAAGACCAAGAAAGTTGTGGTTGGATGGGGTTGATGAGATCCTCAAAAAGAAAGAGATCAAAAGCGCCTTCTGGGGAAGAAATGGCGAACTGTACGGAGCTGACAACAATGGTGGAATGAAGAGCTGGCGAGCAGACCGGCTTTTTGTAATTCCTCTCTGGACAAGGAAAGGAGATTGCCCACAAGTGCTCCATACAGTTGCTCCTCGCAAGGAGACCCCAAGACAGCAGTCTCCAGCAGGTTTAGAGCTTTGGGAGAGGAGGGAATAAACAACTTTGTTCAGACTGCAGTCAGTGCCTTTCCAAATGACACTGAGTTCACATACTTCCTTTTCTAATCACTTTCTGAAATTGCTTAATTGCTTTTCAGCTATTAGGAACCTCTGGATCAACAAGTTTTACAGCACCAGGTGAGTTTCAATCCTTAGCGAAAGAAGTTTTAACTACAAGTTGAGGGACTTAATTTTTTTTCTTTTGGAATAAACAGCAAAAGGGTGATTAGAATCTTGATTTTGGAAAGTTACAAAAGGACCAGATGGATTTGAAATAAGATTTTGGAATTAATTATAAGAATCCTTCCCATGGGAAAATGTTTTTGTTTTCAATGGAACAAAAATATTTTAACATTCGACATATTGAAGGATATTTTTGAACAATGGACCAAAAAGTTAATTTTAAGAATGTCTGCCTCTGTAGATAGACTGTGTTTCAAAGATATTATGGAAAAGGAACAAGTTTTCTTGGAGAAGACAGACTGATTTGAAAGTGGACTTAAAGTGAAAGACTACAAGAATGATATGGAAAAAGATACACTGGACATACAAATGAAACTGGCTGATTTCTTAATAATTAAAAGAGATATACAAATAACAAACCAAAACAGTGACTTGGATAATTTTTCTATATTGGATTTACAAAAGAGTCTTGTTAAAGCTTTGAAGAATTTTATGAGAAGGGATAAAGAAAAAATGAAAAGAAATCAAGTTCTAGGACATTATTGGAAGGGACTAAAGATTAAGACTGTTAAAAGTAAAAGGAATATAAAGTTGGTTTATTTGATCAAGGTTAAAACAGATATGTTGTTATCTCTGGTAACCCTTAATGGACTTCTGCTGATCAGGAATGAATGATGAGGCTTTAAGGATTTGTTTATAGATAAGAGATGGGATATGGAGAGAAGAGATCATTTGTTGTAAAGAGAAGTTTGTTTCTTGGGAGAAAGCCTATGACAGATTTAGGAAAATATTAAAGTAAAGATACATCATCAAGGCCATGGTTATCCCAGATGGAATATCTGACTCTGAAATGTATACCACCAGAAAGGCTGAATGGAGAAAAGTGTATTCTTTTGTATTGTGGTGCTGGAGAAATACAAAGCCAAAACTTATATATTTTGGAAATATAATATGAAGGCAAGAGTCATGAAAGTCTTAAGTGTGTTTGGAAAAAAGTAAAGTATTCAGAAAAGACAGGAGACAAGGTGGTTAGATACTACCGCTTACAACATAATCATAACGGTACAAGAACTCAAAGAAATAGTTACTGAGACAATCTTTGTAAATAGCATCCACTCAGGTCACAAAGCATCAGAAGCAATTAAGTACAGTGGAACCTCAGGTTACGAATTTAATTCGTTCTGTGACTCTGGTCGCACCCCGAATTGGTCGCACCCCGAAGGAAATTTCCCCATAAGGTTCAATGTAATTACCATTAATCCATTCTGGCGTGGAGGACAGGGAGGCGGCTATTGCTTGGAGGGAGAGTCCCCCTCCCTACGACCACGTGTCAGGGGCAGAAAATGGCCACGGACGTGTCAGGGGCGGAAAAATGGCCACGGACCACGTGTCAGGGGTGGAAAAATGGCCGCGGACCACGTGTAAGGGCAGAAAAATGGCCGTGGACCGTGTCACGGGAGGGAAAATGGCCGCGTATCCTGTTCGTACCCCGAGGCGGAGTTCGCAAACCGAGGTAAATTTTTGCAGCCGGAGCTGGTCGTAACCCAAAAAGTTCGTTAACAGAGGCGTTCGTAACCCGAGGTATCACTGTAAAACTATATGAATCTGATCCTTATCCATGTAAAGACAGCATACGTATCATGTCACTCAATGCATCTGTCACTGACATTGTTCCATTTACAGGTAGACCAGTATTCCACTATGGTTGGACAGATATCAGGTTTAGTAAATCTCCTTTATCAGAGTGAAAAATGTAAGAAAATGCATACTCATTTTTAGTATCACAACTGAGCTTGTTGTCCTTCTGCAAATACACTCCTTAGTTTTCTTATCTGTAAGCCCACTTTTTGTTGTTATACCACAGGAAATCAGAAATCTTTACTCATTTATAACAAATCATACAAAGTTCTACCAGTAGACCTAGACTTATTTTTTATTACCTCTGTATTGAACTGCAAATGAATGGACTGCAGCATGTTTTATAAGGCTCACGTGGCCACTTCAAAAGCTGTTTCAAGCTGTAACTGCTGAAGTATCTGTACGTGTGCGTATCTATTTTCCATAACCAAAATGTAGCCAATGTATATAACGCCTACAAGTAGAATCTCCTATTTGAAAACACATTATATGCTTTAATATAACAATATATTGTCAAGGGGAGAAACACTTTACCAAAAAAAAAAAAAACCCTATAACTTCATAGCTATTGATGATATTCACTTCAGTATGGAGACAAACTGTATTTAGGGATATGCTCACACATTATTTTTAAGGATAAGCAAGCTTCTTCAGAAAAGCTACATACATTAAAAAAAAAAAAGTTATACAAAATAGTGCATATTTTTCTACAGACCCAAAAGACAGAAATGTTAATAGAAGTACCTGGGAAATAAAATACAGTAGATACATATTTTGGATTACAGTAGTATAACTATTGACTAGTAGGAGGCACTAGATGACCAGTTTCATTCTTGTCCGAACTTGTGAGGCACAGCCAGCCCCCCACAGGTTAGGTCTTATATATAGTGTACAGTATGTACAACACTTTTTTTGTTTTTAAATGGGGGCTTCCTATGCCTCACAAGTTCCAAAAAGAACAAAACCAGTTGTTTAGTGCCTCCTAGTGGTCAGTAGTGATAACCACTGTAAATTTAAATAGAAAATTATACAACCCTTACTCTGGGGAGAGTTCAAGTTTCTAGTACGAGGCCCAGACAAATTACCACCTATAGCTCACTTCTGAGAATAGAAACAAATAAGTTATACCATTCATAGCCTATAAATCAAATTTTACACACACGGTATACCTGGCTTCATTAGTCTAAAGTAGCCTTCTACAATCAGTCAAAAGAAAATTGTAACTGTTATTCTTCAGAATCCTCAGTGAGAAGGAATAACTTTCACAGGCTGAGTTTAATAATATCAGTTACTGTTAACTACAATAACACATGCAGTAGGAATAATTTACATAAACCACTGCCCTCGGCTTGTTTATAAGTCCCCTATTGTGGGGGAGATGGGCGGGTGAGAAATCCAATAAATAAAATAAAATAAAATAAATATAAGGCTGTCTTTGAAGATCATCTAGCAACTGTGTGCTGCACTGAATATGTAATACAATTTCAAACGGCCATATCACGGTATTCAAAACAGTGAATTTTGTTACCTGTAGTAACAGGTATTCTGTTACTACAGAAACTACTGTAAGTATGTTTCTGAGATTCATTCATTCATTCATTCATTCATTCTACGTGTATACCTCCAAATCAACAGACTTTAAAATGCTGGTTCTGATATGTAAAGGCCTAAGAATGTGTCTTAAAGATGAGACTGCACTCTGAGGAATGCTTCAAAATGCATCTTATTCTGAGGTGGTATGTTACCAAGAAAACTAAATGAATATTCAGTGTCATTTCCAGGACTGGGCTTGTCTCAAGCGCATCTTTCCCTTTGCATGTGCGTAGGAGGAGGGAATAAGAGAGAGAAAAAGGGAGACCAATCACAGAAGGGAACCAGGGCCTTTTTAATAGTGTTCTGTTTTCAGAATTTCTTCCTTAAGGAGGTTTGCATAGCATTTGCTTTATTTTCTTTCTAACACAGGGCAAAAGTCTTGCCATATCTTGGACTTTTAGTTTTTTTTTAATGTAGGGACACATGTGTGTGTGTGCGTGTGTGTGTGTGTGTGTGTCTGCCTGTTGTTTTGAACTTTGCAGGATGAACTGAACTTTGATCAAACAATGCTGATCAAGCACTGAATAACCTAACTGAATATTTTTAAAAAGCCCATACTATAATACCAATACCAATAATACTCCATGGTACCAATAGTGAATCACAATCAGAACAGTTGCTTATGAAAATGCCTATCTGTATTAACTTCCTTGTTAATTAGGAAAATGGAGGTTTCCTAATTTCCTAAGGAAGCTAAGGTTAATATACAGATGTAGTATTTTTTGCTCTCAGCGGGCAATGCATTATAGGAGTACCTCCCTGTTCTGTAATAAGAACAATTATTGTACCACAGTTTTCCTTAGTGGACAAGATCTAACTTAATAAAGAATAAGGCAGCATGTAAATATCTGCCAACTTTTCTTCTGTTTAAACAAAACAGAAGAAAAGCAATTTTAAGAGTTTCAACCAGACAGATTTTAATAATGATATCTCTATAACAACTATTCTATTTCAGTGGAAAACTTCCAGTTAGCTCTGGATTAAAATGAGAGCCAGTTTGATGTGTTGACTAAAGTGGTGGCCTAGAAACCAGGAGACTGTGAGTTCTAAGCCTGCCTTAGACATGAAAGCTGTCTGGGTTATTTTGGGCCAGTTATTCTCTCTCAGCCCAACCCACCTCACAGGGTTGTTGTTGTTGTGGGGAAAATAGGAGGCACAAGTATTAGATATGTTTACTACCTGAGTTATATATAAAAAGGCAGGATAAAAATCTAATAATAATTTATTAATAATAAATCATAATAATTTAAAAAACCCAACAAGATATAAATGAAAAAATGTAACTAAATCAGAGATACTCTTTTGCAAGCAGGAAAGAAAAACTAAGGGAAAATAATTCCAGGTAGCCTAGAGGAGGTCATGGGACACACAAAAAAATAAGAATTACAACTTTTGTAGCATACCCCTACATTTATAAGTATGTTTGTGCATAACAGATCTTTCTGAAGCTTTAAAAATATGTTGGTGAGGCTTTTTTCTACATCAAAATAATGAGTATGTATCATAATAATGATCCTCCCCATCCCAAGAGAAAAAAAACAAAGATCCTTTGTCACTCTCTGAGTTTCACTTACCACCAGATAGGTAAAACTACCAAAAAAATGGAAAATTTCATACAAACAAAACATCTTCCCAACACAGAGAATGTAACTGCCTTTCTAAAAACTATGAAACAAATTGCTACTATAAGCCTAAATATGGCAGGAATGTGGGAAACTATTATTTTGCTATAACAAGCCAAAAGTGAGGATATAATTCATATAAAGCAAAGCATTAGATCAACACAATTATAGATGGGAAGGAAGAGCAATAATGGCTGTAGAATTCAGCTCAAACTGTGAATTATCAATCCCACAAGCCCATTCTAATTTCTGGCATATGATTCATGCAGCACTGATTCCCAAAACTGGTGAAAAAGAATAATGAAATATAATGAATCAGTATAAATACAGAGGGGTGTAGATGCATGGGAGAGGAACCAAAAGGGAATTAATAAGGTTTTATATTTTCTAGTGAGTATGGAGAACGGCATACATACCTATCTGTTATTCCCTTCCAAGGTAAGCAACATTATGTAAAATACAGAAAAGGTATATGAAATGGTGAGAAAAAGAAATTCAGATCATGAGATAACAATGAAAAGAAAATACTACTAAATCTAGAGTACACCAACATCATTCACTACATGTTTCTACACCCTTCTATCACAACCAAAGTGCTGAAGAATCTTCCCTAAGATTCCAGTTTGATGACTGAAAAGAAAGGAAGGAAACAATATAGCTCAGCAGAGTTGTAGGGTACTAGTTGATTTAAGTATCTCAGTTTTATGTTGTTTCAGGATAAATAGAAATACTTATTTGAAAAATTCAGCTGGAGGCAAGTAGCTCCACCAAATTTGAATAATAAAGTTTGTACTTTTCAAAAGAAAACCAGCTTCAAAATGGTTCAGTACTCCTCACAGAGTGTATGTCAGAGGGAGGAAGCCCTAGCCCTTCGGATGTTGCTAAACTATGACTCCCAAGAGTCCTTTCTATTTATGATGTGGCCAGGATTGCTGGGAGTTGCAGTCGCATTTATGTAATGATACAATTTGAAGTATGCCCATTCATGTGAGTGATTATTTCCCCATATTAAAAAGTATCCTTGCAAACAGAAAGCTACAAAAGAAGTAAAATTCTAAACTTTCTCCTGACATGCTAGTTTTCTATATATACATATTAAATTTGATATGGAGAAAAATGCAGCCATAAATATCTCTACCTGTAATCTGCCATAAAACCAGAAACATCTGTATTATGAAGCTGATATTACTTATACTTTATTTCTAAAAGTACAACTTGATATACACTAATAAAAATAACATACAACAATTCAAATACTTTACATGAGAAAAATGCATGCTCAGTCTCAGACTAGAAAATAAAGTGATTCTCAATCTAATTTAAACTACAATTAACAGTCCACTTACAGCAGATCCTTATGAATCACTATACCAGATCATTATTTGCCAAGAAATGTTCCCTGATGCTTCACATGTTCTCCAAAACATGTAAAACACCATATCAAGTAGTCATGCAAACATTTATTTTGTTCCAGGCATATTTCAGGAAGAGGACAATTTTCAACACAAATATTAATTCCTATATCAGAAAAGCTAACACAGAGAAGAACCTTGAGGTAAGACAGTGTCTCAGTTCTCACAACCACAATATTCAGACAGAGGAGACGAAAAGAGAAGGAATTCAATTGTGAACTCTGCATTGCTTGCTAATAGACATATTACAAAGTGGGTCATCAAGGCCCTTGGCTGTCCTGGCCCACAACAGTATGTACAGTGTTGTGAGACTCTCAGCCAATAGACATGCACTGCCCTCCCCTGAGGAATTAATTACGAGAATGCTTAACCAAAATCAGTGTACTGATGCTGTCATGAAAATATGTTTATCTACGGCCTGTAAAATGCTAGTTAATAAAGATGGGCTTTAACAAATTATTTGATAAATTACCAGGAACTCTCCTCCCCACCCCCTTTATATTAGTGCTTTCTGTATCTATCTGGTTCAATCCATTCTACCACTTCCTTTCCGCTCTGATTTTCAGCACGTATAACCTAATCTTAAAAGAGCAAGTCAATGAAGGAAGAAAAAACACCAAGGACACTTCATCTTTTGGTCTGCAAACTATCTAAAACTGTTTCAAAAAACTGACTTCACCTTCATAAATAATGAATGCTGAGACAAACAGCAGAAGCCTGCAGGCAGATTCAGTTGCTAAGTAGGATTAGGGACACTTGAGTTCAAATTCCCACTCACCCATGAAGCTCTTGGGTCGGCTGCAAGGCCTCTCTCAGCCCATCTTACCCTCCAGGACTGGCGTAGTACAAGATAAAGAGGAGAGCAAGGCATACCTCCCTGCCTTCTTTGGAATATCGAAACCAAATAAACGAACAAACGAAGCAGAGGCTAGGTTTGCAGGGCGGGCTGATCCGCGCCTCACTCGATCCACGCATCAGAAGGAATCTGGCAGCGCGTTTCCAACGAACGCGCTTTGGGAAACCGGACATGTATCAAATATTAGTGAAACTTCTTATTCGGAGGAGAGACTTCCAGGCTCCTCCTGATTCTTCGCCACCACAGACCAACGCGCCTCTCCTACAACGTCGAGCCACCCAGGCTGCGTTCCCACCAAACGCCAGGCTGCACCGTGGCCGACTCGCGCGGACCCGCTGACAGGCCAGGAGGAGGAACCGCTCCGCAGCCCCGGGAGGAAGAAAAACCCAGCCTCGCCCCGGACCTCCGGCGCTTGGAGGAGGAAGTCGGGGCCACCCCTACGCGGAGCCGGGGGCGCCGGGCGGGAGGGAGGGCGGAAGTGCGCCCCTGACCCAAACCGTCATCCCGCGGGGCGGGGTCCGTCGGCGAGGGGCACCGCAGCCTCCACCCGCTTCCCATCCCACACCCCGGGCCTGCCAGCCGCCTCCCGCGATCGCTACCTCTCGAAGAAGTGCCTCAAGATCCAAATGCCGGCCGCCAGCGGGAGCGCCGCCAGAACGTGGCCGCTGCGGTATCCGGCCTCGGGGGTCTCTCGCTCCAAATCGGCCCAGGTCACGTTGACCGGAAGCCAGAAGCGCTCATTCCACAGCCAGGCTGCCAGGACCTCCATTTTCCCCCGCTGGCCGGCCGGCCGCCCGAGCTCCCGCTCCCGCTCCCTCCCCCTCCAGCAGCGGCCGCCGCGACCAGAATGCCGCGACTGCCGCCGGCGCGAGAAAAGAGACGATGCGAACGAGGGGGCGGCGCCTCTGCAGTCCCCACCCATCTATTCTCGGAGAGGAAGTCAAGCCACCGCCCCTTTCCTCACCCTTTCGGTACCGTTAGGAGGAGCGGAGCGCATGCGCCTCGCCGACGATGGACGAGCCGGGGCGAGAAACGACAAGGCGGCGGGAGCGGCGAGGGAGCCGGGCTGCGTGGCGAAGGAAGGGGCTCCCCTGACCGGCCGAGGCGGGGATTGGCGGGGTAACCGGCGCCGGAGAGCGGCAGGCGGTGGGGTTGGCCGACCTCGCCTGGGTTCAGAAGTTGCAAGGCTGCAACTCGAACACACACCCCGGAAGAAGACAGCGGGAAAACTTCTGCTTTTTAACGGTTGCAGCTGTTCCACCCAAGTTGATAAGCATGCCCTTCACTTCATCTGAATTATTAATGACGTCATTGGAGAGTGGAGGACCCAGGGCTGAGTCATGTGGCACACCACTTCATCCTCTCGAGTTTGATGACCCCTGGCTTTGGGCAGGCTACTTCAAGGTATCATCCAATCCACGCCGACTTAACTCGCCCATAGGCTGTGGGGTTCTTTGTCAATACTTGAAGTTAGATTATTTCTCCATGGGCATACAAAAATCTTTTTTTTGATATTTAGCTTCCAATTCCCTATCAAACAGAAGTGTGCAGATGAGATACTCACTTATTTCAGGTGATGTGTGAGTCCTCTTATTTTACTTCACCCCTGCTCTTACAATATGTGATTTAATGCAAACTTTAGGAAAAATATGTGCAAGTTGAAGGAAATTTGTTTCTGTCTTTCAGTAGGATGGCCCTGTCTTCACTCACAATTCGCACTGTTGCCTTTAAAACTTGGGCACCCAAGTTTGGGATGGAGTTGATAAAAGCTCAGTTCCTGAGTTTGGGAGAGAACTAACTTTGCAAAGGGGTTTTTTGCCTCTCCCAACAGCACAAATCACAAATACTTCAAGCAAAGCAAAAAGCATTTACTAAGCGGGGTTCAAGTCTTTTTATAGGGTTCAGAAACAAATACATGTATTCAGTATGTGATGCATCAGAAAGCAACTAATCAAACAATAAAAGACATGAATTAGACGTGAGAATTAAACAATAGAAAACATTGATCCTAGATAACATTCCACAAGTTGCAATTTTATGGAGTTTGTACAGTATGTCTTTTAAAACTTGCAAGTGTATTCAAGGACTTCCAGAATACACTCCCTGTTGCTTAGCTGCTGAAATGGCTAGTTCTCGTATATGAAAATAAGAAATGGCTTTGGCTAAAACAAAAAAAAAATGGTTTCCTGAACTTCAGAAGGAAGCATGGCATCCATGCTAAAATGCTAATATTGCCTTTATTAAAAAGTTAATAGTGAAGCCTAAAATTCCAGGTTAACAATTCCCCCATTTGGTTCTCAAACTATTAATAGTTTGCAGAACCGCTTTTATATTTAGTAAGCAAGTGAGCAGTTAACATCTGAAATTGCATGGGATCTTCAGAGGATGTTGTGGAGCATATTTAAAAGAGTAGTGGCAGCACTGGGTGGCAGGCCAACATAAAGGAGTACACTGCAGAATAAATGTTTCACCCAGCCCCAATCCAGCAGCCAAGAAGTGAGGCAATCCCACATGGACTGGCTGACCTGCTGCTGTTTTTGGAAATGTTCCCTGTCCCTAGTGATGGAGGCAACTATTCTAGCTAACTTCTGTTGTTGTGTAATTGTCTTCATGAAACACACAACAGCTCTGATTAATGTACATACAGACCATCCCCATATTCTCTTAATAACTGATCTAAGGCCAGCCTGTTTTCCTAAAATGGAAGTGCTGGTTTGGGTAGCTATTTGCAGAATCCTGTCTACCAAATAAAGGGGGCTTGTCAAGTGCAATAATGTATGTTACCCACCAATCAGTACTTAGGGGCACAGGAAAAGAGGATATCCCTTACCTCCATGGGAGAAATCAGCAAGGAGCAAATCCAACAAGTTTATTTTGCAGGCTAGCATTTTCAATCACATGAAGCTTGAACTGAACAAAAATATTGCTCTCCCAGCCTATTCCACTATCCCCCATTTGCTGCATAAAAAGACTACAAAAAAGCAAAAGTCCAACAGAAATCATGGTTGCTTAATAGTAATAAGTCCACAAAGATTTTTTTTTAAAAGTTAATCAACTAAATTTCCAACAGTCCCAACAGAGTGAGTTATCAGCAGTCCATTCTCTGCCTGTGAAAGTCAGTGGTTTATATAGTCAACAAAATCTGGAATGGAGCCTCCCAGGTTGGATCAAGAGTCTTGCAATGAAATCTCCCAGCTGAAATGGATGGATCTGGTCACTCAGAGGAACTGTGGCCCCCATCGGCTTCTTCCAGAGCGCTCTCTGTTGCTTCTTGTAAGGATAGAAAGTGTTCAGCAGTTCATTCTCCCCCCCCCCAACCATGGATGCAGTGAGATGGCAGGGAGGCCCCCCTTTTGTGAGTCCTTGGCCTAGAAGAAGCTCCTGGAACTTTCCGCATAGGCTCCAGGAGCAAGCCAGTCTACAACAGGTTGGGTGGCACAATGTCCTTTCACACATAGTTGCTGAGCCAGAAGATGAAAAACGTGGGGCAATCAGTTGCCTATTAGGAACCATCTGGAAGGAACTGTTTCAAGGAGCATCATAGAGACATTCCAAATAGCAGTCCCAGCATCTGAAATAAACTTCTTATAAGCAATAGCAGAGGGAACTTGAAACACAAGACTGAAAGACGCAAGGTTGTTGAGCAGCCAGTTTAGCAGCCTCATCAGCAAAATGATTACCTTTAGTAATAAAAGGAGAAGTGCGTCCAAAAGTGAAACACCCAGCTCTGCATGACCAATTTAGCAGCCAAAGGTAATAAAGAATCCTCTCAGCTTCCATAAGGTACCTGCAGCAGGGCAAATACCCAAAGCTTAGAGTCAGTGAAGATATTAACAGTTTTGTCTCTGGCAATACAACAAGCTTGAATTAAGGCAGTTAGTAAGTTCAGCTGCTTGGGCCTCCAAGGAAGGTGGCAAGGGTTCCACCTAGCAGATCAAAAAAAAATTGCAGCCCCTGTTAAGTGGACTTCATCAACCACAAAGGAAGACCAATCCAAAAAGAGTTAAAAGTCAGGATTTTGTAAGGACACATTAGTAAGGTCGGAATGAGGTTTCTCCACCAGGTTTATAGCCTGCAAACAGTCATGGTAACTTCCTTCATCTGTAGCCTCAGAAAGCAGACTTGCAGGATTCAAAGTTGTACACCACTTCAAAGTCAGGTTTGGAGCAGCAGAAAAGTCTGCTTCATAAGTGGCTAAACAGTGATGTGTAAAGGCTTGAGTATGAAACTGGAAGAGAATGGCAGCAACCTCATGAGGAACAAAAATAGTCAATGGAAAACCCATAACCAAGTCTTTTGAGAATGGAACGAGGAGGACAGTAGCAGCCAACGCTCTCAGGCATCCTCCTACACCACAAGCAATGGGGTCCACCTGTACAGAACAGTGGGCTACAGGTTGCTCTTTAGTAGTCAGAGTCACAAAAAGTTTACAGTAGTTAGCTTTGCAAATGCTGGCATCTAAGGCTTACAAAGGCATCGAGTTCCAAGGAAGGCTCTCACCTGGCACTTGATAGAAGGCAGTGGCAACTGAAGAATAGCATGCCCTCTGGCAGGGAAAAGTCCTCTCGTGCCTGGGTGTATAATATAGCTTAGGAAAGTGATTTTAGGCAAACAAAACTGTAGCTTGGCTGGTGAAGCTTTGTGACCTCATTCTGCGAAACTAAACAGTCAAGTCTTTGGATCTCTGTGGTAGGCTTCAGCGGGTTTTAAAAATGTAACCTAGGACCAGCCCCGGAGTGATTCAGGAACATCCGCCAGCTGAGGAGGTAATGGAGAAGGCTCTCCTGGCTATGTAAACCTCATGGTAAGGAAAAGTTTGGGCCATCTGGAGTACATGGATGGTAGCTCTCTGTTTACAAATTTGTCAGGTAAAAGAAAGGCCTGCTTTAGAAACAATGGACCAATATTGTTGTTAATGCACAGATTTCCTCAACCTCGAATCCATTTTCCCCCATTTCAGTTATCCTTCCCAATCCCTGCAGTTCAAAATCGGCTTTCCCAGGGCACACAGCCGACAAAGCGGCGGCGGCTCTGCATCAAGCAAACACCTGCAATCTTTTCCCTCAATCTGTAACATAACGTAAGGCTCACCTCTATCAGAATGTTCAACAGGCAAAATTGCAGCTTCATTAACCATTTCATTCCCTTCCCATATATTCATCTGGTACAGCATTAACAAGAAATTGCTGCATTAGAGGAGCTGGGGGTGGAAGAATGAAGTTCCGGTAGTCTTTTTTTTTTTTTAAAAAAAGTGGCCTGGAAAAAACTACGGCCACTGGAAACAAAGTTGTAATTCAACACAAATCCATTTTTCAGTCTCAAAAATGCAAGGGTAAGGCAATCTCAATCTTACATGGTGTGCACTCTGCACATGTAAAGACACTCAGTGAAATCTTGGTGCAGACTCAAAGGATTGTACTGTGTTTGATGTGTGTGGAAGTATTGCAAAAATCCTGAAAAAGTGGGGGGGGGAGGGTTTTTCTGTGGTTGCATTGTATTCCTCCCTCTTTCCTCCTCCTTTTGACCTTCAGTCAATGTAACAAGCAGGTGAGAGGCAAGCTGAAGGAGAGGGTTTGACCTGGGTGAGTTTAAGGCAAATAGGAAAAAAAAATTCTCACGCATTTCAAATAACGAAGAATGGTAGCAATAAACAACAGAAACCTCTTACTTTTTTCTAATATGCACTCACAGTGCACAATACATACACAAGACTTACACACACACCAGAATGAATGGTGGATGCAGGTGTGGCCAGAGCCTGCATCCACTCCCCATTTTTACTGCCTTAGAGAGGCTCAGCTTTTAAAGGGACAGACACATCATTTTTAAACTTTCTCTCTGCAACTCAACAGTTTCTCAGTCTGACATTTTGTTTTATACACATGCACATACAAATCTACACAGACGAATGCTTACAGACAGAAAATGCAGGCACCATCTCTCTCTCCCCCCCCAAAAAATGTGGAATTCAAGCAACCATTCAACAGAGACAGGTAAACAAAAACAAATATATTGTTCTATTACGTATTCTTAAACAAAACAAAGGCTGATTATTCTGACTGTAATGGCATGGTAGTAGTATTTGTCTGGGTACCAAATCTTCTATTAGTTTTAATGGTTTCAAAATACAATCTTGCAATAATTGCCTTAATCTTTCCAGTTGGCTTATTACTCTTACCTTGAGCAAGATTCATAAGGAAAAAAACTGCATGTCAGTGGCAAATTAATTCACAAAAAGAAAACTGCTATAGCTTTAAAATCTTTTTCAATTTTAGCATTAAGCTGAGTATGCCTAAACACTCTTTCAGTGTTTGGTGTAAAATGCATCATGAGTTTCATCACAGCTCTGAACAATTTGTTTTCTGGTATTTCTTGAAGTACTTTTAATTCATTTTGAAGTTAATGTTGCTTCTTGGTCAAATTATAAGGAGACAGTGTTACAATTAGCTTCTGGATTGCAGGGACAAATTTCATCCATGGGGTCCTTGGGGTCCTCTGAGCTTGGTTGTTTTCTTTGTTCTTCTTGGTTTCATTACCAGGCTAGGTAATGTCTTCAGTGCTAGAAAGGAGTAGGGTTTGTTTATATACAGTACAGTGGGATGCCCTGCTAGTGTTGGTGGGGGTGTTGTTTTCTCCTTGGTAGTTTCTGGATTAGGGTATTGTTTACTGCTTGATTTCATCTGAAAGTTGTGCCCAGCAATAGCAGTACCCTATTTTTTCTTCTTTTCACAAAAAAAAAAAAATCAAAAGTTTTAAAAGTTTCAGTTGACAACAATTAAAAGTTCCCCATTCTGGCCAGTTTTATTTACCATAGTTATCCAAAAATCTCTGCCATTTTCTGTTTAGAAAAATAGCTTGTTTCTTACCCATTGCAAGTTGAATTGAGAGCTTTCTGGCATCCCAAAGCTGCAGGAACTTTTCAGTAAGCTTGTTGTATGATTCTGAGAGGCAACAGTGCAGCTGCTCCTGTGGTGGTGTTGGCCATTTCCTGTTGTGCTAGCTTTTCATGTTGTTTTTGTGATTCCGTTGTCTACAGTCTAGTTGATTTTATCACAATGTGGGGAGTTCCTGAGGCTTCCCCCCCATGCCCATACACTCCCTTTCGAATACCTGATCTCCTCCATCACAGCTGATTACAGCTCCTTCTCCAACAGGCAATTGTTTTACAAGTGGAAGTGTCTGCGTGATTGTGGGTCCTGCACTCCCACTCTGCTCCACCATGGCTCCTCCCTGGAGAACACAAGACTGGAATCAGGTCAGCCTCATCCCTTTGGGAGTAGGACAGGAGTGGCAGGTCAAGGGAAGGGGTGGAGGGTCTAGTCTTTTGAACCATCATCTGGGCGAGTCATTGCTCAGCCACATCAACCCACAGGACCCAAAAGTCCATTTGGTGGGGATGGTGCTGCCCAATTTGCGCTCAGACTGCACCCAGCACTCTCGAGTCAAAAGGAGCCCCACTTTGGTCACCTCTCCTCCAGTGAAAGGTGTCCAGTGTATCTTGTTCACTTCCCTGTGCACAGTATGACCGTATTCTTGTTTTGGTCATCCCCTGTTGGATGTCCTGCAACTGGACAATGAGCCCCAACTGGCTCCTCAGGGGTGCACTCTTCCCCTGTATCATTTCCTTACCTTGTGTTCTCTCCCAAGGGACTACCAGCTAGCACTTACCTCCTCCTGGTTCCTTTGTTGTCCACCTCCTCCAAAGACACCTTCTGTGACTGAGGCAGGCCAATGTGATCCCTGAGGGGTGCCACGCTGCAATCTCAGATGAGCCCCCAAATTGTTGCCTTTAAAACTCAGGCACCCGAGTTTGGTGTGGAGCTGATAAAATCTTGATCCCTGAGTTTGGGAGAGAACTTACTTTGCAACGGGGCTTTTTCACCTCTCCCAACAGCACGAATCACGAGTACTTCAAGCAAAGTGAAAAGTGTTTACTAAGGGGGGTTCAAGTCTTTTTATACGGTTCAGAAACAAATGATACATGCATTTGGTATATGTGATGCATCAGAAAGCAACTAATCAAACCATAAAAGACATGAATTAGACGTGAGAATTAAACAATAGAAAACATTGATCCTAGATAACATTCAACAAGTCGCAAATTTATGGAGTTTGTACAGTATGTCTTTTAAAACTTGCAAGTGTATTCAAGGACTTCCAGAATACACTCCCTGTTGCTTAGCTGCTGAAAAGGCTAGTTCTAGCGTATGAAAATGGTTTCCTGAACTTCAGAAGGAAGCATGGATGCCATGCTAAAATGCTAATATTGCCTTTATTAAAAAGCTAATGGTGAAGCCTAAAATTCCAGGTTAACAATTCCCCCATTTGGTTCTCAAACTATTAATAGTTTGCAGAACCGCTTTTATATTTAGTAAGCAAGTGAGCAGTTAACATCTGAAATTGCATGAGATCTTCGGAGGGTGTTGTAGAGCAGATTTAAAAGAGTAGTGGCAGCACTGAGTGGCAGGCCAAAATAAAGAAGGAGTACACTGCAGAATAAATGTTTCACCCAGCCCCAATCCAGCAGCCAAGAAGTGAGCCAATCCCACATGGACTGGTTGACCAGCTGCTGTTTTTGGAAATGTTCCCTGTCCCTAGTGATGGAGGGAACATTTCTAGCTAACTTCTGTTGTGCAGTTAACTCTTCCTGGGTATAACTGACATGTTTTCCAAATGGATGGAAGCTGTTCCTTGTAACGTCCATGCAGTAACCATTATAACTAAACAATTATACATGGAGGTCTCTAAGAGAATGGCTTGTTTTCTGTAAGCTGAAGAATTAGCTGAAAGTCACAAAAGAGCTGGGATAAAAAGAGCAGCTGGATGAATCCCGAGACAGCTAACCTGAGTAACACCACAAGACTGAGGCCACAGATGTACTGCCAAAACACCTGCTTATGAAGAAACCCATCATGCTCTAAGAAGACTTCCTCTACTGTAGGAGAGATCAAGTGTGAGTATTAATAGAAGCTACTACTACTAAGTAATAATCTCTTTGGACTATTGTAAAGCCCTCTACATGTGACACCTTTGCAGTGGCTGCCAGTAGACTTCCAGGTGCAATTCATGGTGGTGGTTATCACCTAGAAAGCCCTTCCTGGCATAGGGCCTGGTTGTCTGAGGCACCACCTATCCCACAAATCCTGCCTCACACGTTCTGACAGATGTTCTGTGTCCCATTGATTAAACAATGCCTGTAACTTAAGGTTGTTCACAATCAGCACTCTCAAAAGCGTTTCTTGCTATCAATGCAGACAATACATTTTGTTGTCATTCAGGATAGCAAGGAATCAGGTAAGCATCTGAAAAGATGTTGGTATCAGTATGACAAAGGATGAAATATGCTAAGATCACTAATGAGGATATGCTATAATGAAGAGTATGGTTTTAATCTTAGACCTCACCATGCTCAGCATTCCTTAAATTTAGTTAGACTTCACTTGGTGGTCTGCTGACTTTGCAGTAATAATTTAAAATAAAAAAAAATACCTTCATTTATTAGCAGGTTTTGCAGGTTCCTGTTTGAGACGAGTAAACTTAAAAATCTATTCAGTGTAATTGTGACAGAAAAAATAGAGGAGGCATGTTTCAGCAGCAGTTTCCAAGTTGAAATGAAATGTGAAAATGTTTATGCAGACAGAATCAAAAGACTTGATTTGACACTTAAAGATAAAAATGGCTTTCCCTTTTGCAGCACCATCAATGTATATTTTAAAGGCTATAATATAATTTAAGCCACACTTCTTTTTTTTATAAATTTGATTAAAAGTTTTAAAAAGAAGATAAAAACTAATACAAAGTAAAGTAAGAAAAGAAAAGAAAAAAAGAAAGGAAAGGAAAGGACAAAGGTACAAAAAGAAAAGATAAAAAGAAAGAAGAAGCTTCCGATTTCCTTTGCAGCAAATACAAGTATAATTACAAAATTATCTCTTACTCTATGGTTAAAAAAAAAGCTCTTTTTTCTATTATCTAATATTTTCTAATCATCAAAACCACAAATAAAAAGTTTCTTCTATTTCATGCAAAAAGTCTATAAGGGGTTTCCAGTCAGTAATAAATGTAAATGTTGTCTTTTCTCTGATCAAAGAGGTCAATTTAGCCATCTCTGCAAATTCCATCATCTTCACCAACCGTTCCTCCATTGTGGGTAATGCTGAACCTTTCCACTTTTGAGCATATAATAATCTCACAGCAGTTATCATATATAAGAAGAAAGTTCCGAAACTTTTTTCCAGCTGTTTATCCATCAGTCCCAAAAGAAAGGTCTCTGGTTTTAATTGTACATTAGTCTTTAAAATCTTCTGGATTAGTACATGTATTTGAGTCCACAATTTTCTGGCATTTTTACACATCCACCAAACATGATAGAATGTCCCTTCATGCTGTTCACATTTCCAGCACAAATTCAAAGTATCTTTATACATTCTAGATAGTTTCTCTGGTGTCATATACCAACAGTACATCATTTTATAAAAAAATTCTTTTAATGTATAATTAAGAGTGAACTTTAACCCTTTATTCCACATATTTTCCCACTGGACCAGCATTATGTTATATCCGATGTTTTTTGCCCATTTAACCATACAATCTTTAACATATTCATCTTCCAAATTCATCTTTAACAAAAGTTTATACATTTTAGCAATAAGATGTTCATCATTAATACACAAGGCATATTCAAACTCTGTTTTCTCAGTGGTAAATTCATAACTTTTCTTATCTAATTTAAATCTTTCTAGCAACTGTGCATATGTGAACCATTGGCAAACACAACCTCCAGTTCTAATTCTTCTCTCTTCTTCAGGTTAGGTTCTCCTTCAGAAAACAATAACAAAGTTGCATATGTCTACCATGATTGCTTAAGCATCATTTCTCTTCTGTAAAAGGCTTCTCGGGGTGACAACCACAGAGGAATTTTTGGAGACAATCTTACCTTGTATCTACTTCAGACTCTCAATATAGTACTGTATGTCTGATGAAGTAATTCTTAAAATCAATATTAACTTTCACTTTGTCATACCATAAATATCCATGCCATCCAAATCTTAACTCATGTCCTTCTAATTCCAGTAACCTCTTGTTTTGTAAAGTCACCTATTCTTTCATCCATACCAAACAGCAAGCATCAAGATATAACTTTAAATCTGGAAGACCTAACCCACCTCTTTCTTTGGCATCCTATAAAAGTTTATATTTTATTATTGGTTTTTTACCTTCCCATACAAATTTAGAAATATCTTTCTGCCATTGTTTAAATGGTACATCATTTGTCAATCAGTATTGTCTGAAAGAGAAAAAGCTCTTGCATGTAAATAATGTCTTGTTTTAATCTTTTCAGATAATTAATTTTTTTTCTTTTGAGGATCATTTGCTCTATTTATATTCCATGTTAAACATTTGTAATCCATAATCAGGCCAAACATTTAGAAAAGTCAATACCTGTAGCACCTAGTTCAGTATCATCTTTTTCTAATTCCTGTTGCATCTGTTGTGATTTTTGTGTAGTTTCCTCTGAGAGCTCCATTTGCATCTCCTCCAGTTCTCCTTTATATCTTTCTAAAAATTCTCTTGCCTTCTGAACAGAATTCAGTCTAAATCACTGTTATTTAAAAGTAAAAATGACACCTTCCAATCTATCCCATTAAAATGGGATCTTTTTCTGTTTTAGTTCTTCAGCCAAGAAGATGTATACTTTTCTCTTACATAAAATTCTGATAGGAATCTCTTTCAAAACAATTATATCTGTATTATCCATTTTCAATCTTGTATTAAAATGCTACTGCAGGACTTGATCCCTTGTCTTCTTTCGAACAAAATGTGCCAAAATATCCCTTGGGACATTTCTTGTTCTGGCATATCTGGAATTTATTCTATAGCCTTTATCCATTTCTGTCACCATATCTTCCTCCTCCCAATCCAGAAAATTTACCAAGGGTTTAATAATCCATTCTCTAACATCTTCATATGAAACCTCTGGAACAGCTCTGAATCTCAAACAAAATTCTTTCTCTTTCATTTCCAATAAAGCCAGATAATCTAATTCTCTTTCCAACTCTCTACTATCTTGCTGTCTAAAATTTCTACTTTTTCATTGATTTGTTTTACCTCTCCAGATACTTGCTTTACAGAACTTTAGAAGAGAATATGTGTAGCTCAGGGTTGAACTATGGAATCCTTGGGGTTCTCTGAGCTTGGTTGTTTTCTTGCAAAAGTTTCATTACCTGGCTAGATAACAAGCACTGAAGATGTTATCCAGTCGAGTAATGAAATGTTTGCAAGAAAACAACCAAGCTTATAGAACTTTCCATCTTTTTAATATCTTCTTTCATCTCCTCTCTTAACTTTATAAATCTTTCATCCATTCTTTTTTCAAAAGCTTCCTATTTATTTCCCATCTGTTCAAATAATTTCTGAAGCCTCTCTGGTATAACTATTTTTTCTGCAATGAGCCCCTCCTGCTCTCTCTTGTTATTTTTCTAGTAGCTGCCATTATATATTATGATCCAAAAGTGAAAGTGTCTCAAGCAAACAAAAATAAAAGATGAGCCTCTCCTTTTTTCCCCCCTGCAGCTTTAGCACTTCTGTTTTAGTAGTTCTCTGTGATTTCAAGCTGTGGAATCAAACATAGGGCCGAAAAACAAAATAACCAAGGCTTCACTGCGGTGTTTATTAAACAGTACGTACTGGGGGGGACCCCACCAAAGGATAGTGAGAGACACCCCTGCAGACAAAGATGCACTGATATTTAAACATTTCAGGAAAGGAGAAAGGAAAAGGATGCATACATACATATTCATATGATGATGCAGGCATACATAAGTAAATAATAGATCTCAAGTTACTTTCTGCCCATCTATTTATCTACTATCTACAAGGAAACCAATAGCCTTACTGAGAAGAAGAAACAAATTCATTCAAGATGCCAAATGCCAGGAAGAACACATCCTCCTTCAAGGCAGATGCCTTGGTTGCTATGGGAGTGCTGTGATAAGGTCTTTACAACCAGCCTAGTTCACACCAGCTTCAAGGTTGCTGCACATTCTTTTATGTTTCAATTTAATTTAGGCACTCCCATTCATCTGAAGACTCTAAAAACTTACTTTCTTCACTTAAAAATGTGTTTTTCTCACAGATTTCCCCGTTTTGCCATCTTGAAGGGCAAAATTCAGGTCAGACAGAACTGGATTTTCAGCCTTACACATTTCTGGAAACAATTGCCATAAAGATCTATTAAACATTGTCCAATGCATAATAAAATAAGAACAGCCAGAAGAGCGAGGATCCTAAAGCCACATTTCACAACCAACCCGTCCCAGGCAACTAAGAGGTAAGCCAGTTCCAGAAAGTGCTGGGGCCTTGTTCGGTAACCCACTTTGCCAGATCTCTTAAATTTTGCACAGTGGCTTTACTCATAAGGAATTGCCAGTCAGGTTAAAGCAGCACATACCTGGAAATTCCTCACACGCCCGTGGGCTATTTTGAATAACATAAAGTCAATGGCCAATCTATTTTGCAAGATTGCTGTTCTTAGCTGTTCCTGCTCTTTGTTCAGGAGAGCTATAGCATTTGAAGACTTGTTTATGCTCTTTATAAGTAAACAAGCCAATTTTCTGAGATGAAGATAGCATGGGTTGCTAAAGCTGGTGTGCCAAGTATGGAGATAGCAAGCCCATAAACATCTCTGGTATTTAACAGCCCTATTGGTCATCACAGACACAATGATGCATCACACTCATCTGGGTTTGTGATGAGTGTAATTTTGGACAAGTAGTACTGCATGAAATGAAGTTAAACACCCAATTGCACAGGGCCCTCCCAAGGAATGTGCTTGGTATGAAAAGTGATAATTTCCACACAACAGATACCGGTCCTTTGGTAAGTAGCAGTGAATTTTTACAGAGCCAAGCTCTATTACCTTTGAGTGCTTTTCAAGTGGTGGTAGGAAAAGGCATGTCTTTTTGCCATCACAGCCAAACACTCGCACACAGTTGCACCCTGGCAAATTGCCCTTCGTTTCTACTCTGTATAATGCTTGGTTGGTCCACTGGTGTTTGGTGGAGGTAGACTCAATGTATAGAAGGGTTTGCCCAAGGTAATCAAGGCTGAGTGGGTGGTGTGTTGGAATCAGCTTAATAATAGTATGGAGTTCTTCCAAAAACTGCTCAGGTACTCCTATAAAGCATGTTTTGAACACAGAATCCCAATTTATTCCCTCAAGCGCATGGAAAAGTTCACCAGGCAGGATTATGGAATGGACCAAAGTCAAATAAGAGTTATTTGTAGGCAACCAGTTCAATGGGTGTTGCATCTTACATCCTGGCAATTGCAGATAAACCAAGCTGACCATCATAAACACAAGTGTTAGCAGAGCCATTGCTTTGCTGTGAGGCAGAAAGTAAGGAAAAAGAAACAGAACAGTACAATAAAGCAATCTAAATAACTGCAGGAGCCTAAATGTCAACGTTAAACTAGCAAGAGCCTATTAAAACTTATCTTCAGAGCACTTCAGAATTTTGTAGTCAAAACTTCACCTTTCTTTTTTCTTCTGCTCATTTCCTGGGAGCCTGGAACAATGTCTTTGGGAGTGCTTGCTTCTGAGGCTGGAGTGTGCCTGAGATGACATAGGTGAACCCATGAGGTCAGACTTCAAGCTTTGCATTGCTGTGAGCTACCAATAACACTTGGTATAGGCCTTTCCACCTTGGGAAGAGACAGTCTTTCCTCTGATGCACTTTTCGATATAGCCAATCTCCTGCTTGCAATTGGTCAAATGGTTTGGTTTCATATAGCCTGTTCCAGTTATGATGTCTGACTCGCTCTTGGGTTTGGCGCTGCTCCTGTTGAAAAGATTGTATAGCACGTAAGTAATTTGACCATGAGTCAGGATGAACACCTTCTAGAAGAAAGAAGAAAACCTTTATTCTTTATTTCCAAAGAATAAAGATTCTGCAGACTTTTTTAGATCATTAGAGAAACCCACCAGCACATGGGTCAACTCAAGACCTCTACTGACAGAATGCACCAAAAGTTGTAACCGGAGGATTCAGTATCTTATATGTTTATACAGACATCGTAAACCCACAGATAGTGGGTGACTTCTTTGTACCACTACTGCATTGTGTGCCTATGCGGGGGCAAGACAACAGTTTTATTATGGTGACCTACGATCAATCACATTACGTTTCAGTCAGTAAGCGTTACATTGACACCATTACTGTAGAAATCAAAACCAATCAAAACAAAAACGTCCGCTTTTATCACAGGAAGGTGGTTGTGAAGCTTCATTTTAGGCCTCAGAAAAGCGAAGGATGGTTGTGATCAAGGAGCACAGGAGCCCCCAAGACTATGTGGCCTACTACATGATGCAAGCCGGTCACGGCCTTGCAGGCTTCCGAGGAACCCATCATGTATGGGACAGGTTTAGGGAGGGTGTCTGTGGACTTTTTCAAAAAGCAATGCCATTTCTGAGGAAAGGATTAGAAATCATTAAACCACACGTGAAATCTGCAGCCGAGAACATTGTCAGAGATGTGGTGGAGCAGCTTGTATCCTGTGTTGTTGAGGGTGGACAGGGGGGTTCAGGTATGGTTGTGGCCAGGAAGAATTACGCAATGGGGCTACTTAATTCCATTTAAAAAGAACGATTATGGGGGAAAAAACAGCATACAAAGAAGAGATATGCACGGAAGAGGAAGCGCTGTGACAAACAAGACATATTCTAATACAAAATGGCATTTATCCATGAGGCTTCAGAGGAATGTATGAAATCAGAACTGGATCTTTTTCAACTGGCATCTACACAAACCAGTACTGAAAATGGCACGTACTGTATGTCAAGATCCCACCTTTATCCGCGCTGTCGCCTAACACCTCCTGGATTTTTTTTTATCACGGGTCATGGAGAACATTACACAGATTTAAACAACACCCTGCTGTATGTGAGTTGCAAGATTGTAAAGGCTGATGGTATAGATATCAGTAATGGCACAGTGGTGGCCCTGACCAACTACCCTATAGCATCACTGTTTAACCAGCTAGATGTAACCTTGGGAGATCGTCTCATTACACAGAACCATCATTGTTATTCTTACTGCGTCATCATTGAACTGATTCTGAACTTTGGTGGTGATGCCCTGGGAACCCAATTTACAGCTGGGGAGGTTTACAAAGATGACTCAACCCTCATGGAGAGCACCCTGCTGACATCTCCAGGCAACTCGGGCTTCAGAGCGAGAGCGAGAGCGAGATGCACAGCTGGAAGTCGTAAATGGGACCTGCTTGGACCTTTACATAGCGACCTCTTTTTTCAAGACAAGCTGCTGATTAACGGGGTTAATGTGAAAGTCAGACTCACAAGAAGCAGAAATGAATTTTGTCTGATGAAGAACAGCAATGAGAATTACAAAGTGCAACTCCTATCAGCCACTTTCTTTGTAAAACATGTAAAAGTAGCACCAGGAGAGCGCTTGGGTCATGCAGAAGCTTTGCTGTCCTCCAGTGCCAAATACCCTACTGATTGAGTGGGAATGAAGGTTTACAGCATTCCAGCAGGCAGCCTTGTGTGATCAGGAAAATCTATTTCTGGGGCAGTTACCTAAACAATTAGGGATTGGTTTTGTGGACAATGCATCCTTTAGCTGGGATTATGAAAGAAAGCCATTCAATTTTCAACACTGCAATGTCAATTTTTGTGCCCTATATTGTGATGGCGAACAGATCCCTGCAAAGCCTCTTCAGCCTGGTTATGAGCATGACATTTATGAAGAGAGTACATGCAGATGGTGCAAGCATCAGGCAAAGGTATGAAAGATAGGCCTCAGTTAATTAGCCGGGAAGAGTTTAGCCATGGTTATACTTTGTACTGCTTTGACTTGAGTCCTGATCAGGGATGACTGAGGCACTGAACTCTAGTCTTTGATCAGGAATGGTAACCTCAGAGCAGAAATTAGATTTGCACAATCCCTCCCCAAAACCATCAACATGATTCCCTATGCAATCTTTGCAAACCTTATTGAAATAAATCACACAAGGAACTGCTTTTTGATTATATGTGAGAATGGACACCCTGCAGCTCCTCCGTTTATTCTCTGGAAATATGTGCTTTCTAGGGGTCTACCCTTGTGTCCTGCTACCCAAGAGACAAATCTCCAAAAGACCTTTTGGATTAATTGTAAACACCCATCCTCAAACTCTACCTGGTGAACACTGACTAGCCATCTCCCGGATATGGTGAATGTTTTGATTCTTGTGGAAGACCGTCAGATAGCCCTGACTTTCCTGGATCCATAGTGGAGTTTTTAGAGCTGCAAGCTGAGAAGTACACATTTCACCAACTTCAACTGCAACAGCCCCACGCGGTGACCTGCGGGCAACACTGTGTGTTTTTTCTAATGAATTGGTCTAAAGGTGTGGATTATGAAAAATTTTTAAAGTGGTACTCTGAGGACAATATTAAACATGATCAAATGGTAAAGCTGTTTGTAAAAAGAATAAAGTTGGGGATGAGGCATGGCGCCTGTACCCATTACCATTGTATGCAGATGTGCCTGCCCTACTGTAAAATAAAGACAAAGATTTAAACTTGTTTGGCTTGTTTCACCGTGTTTTTATTCATTTTACAAACTGAGCCAGTCACCAAACCTGAGCATGCTTCTAGGATTTAGCATCCAAGGTCTAGAGGGGGTGCTGATAAACAGAGGCATTCGTGGCCAAAATGGGTGGTCAGAACAGAGTCTGGGATAGTTGCGGTTTCCTCCTTAGGAGCTGTAGAGTCTTTCAGTTTTTCTAACTGATCTTTAGCAGCTGTAGACCCCAGCACAGATGTAGGTACATTCAACTCCGCCATAGCTTTCATAAATTCATCCCATCCTTTGGGTTTCTGCTTCTCGGTAAGCGATCGGTGTTGTGAGGCCCCTTTCACCAAGTCTAAACTATTAGTACCAGGAACAGGCATGCCCTTGTATAAAAAGGTGCCATGATCATTCCAGGATGAGATGTTCTGATGCTGTTTCATTTTGTTCAGAAAAGCTCTGCATTTTTTCTGTAACATGTGCTCACACTGCCTAGGACCTTGTGCATTGTCACGTCCTGTGGAAATGGTTGTTCCAGCAATGTCAGAGGTGACCGAGGCTCTCCTGGGGGGTAAATGAGATTCGGCCTGTCCTTTTCAGACTCATTTTGCCTGGTCAGTCTTAGAAACCTCTGCAGCACAGAACTGTAGAGCTTAATCTTGTCATCCTCACTCAAATCAGATCTCTGAAGAATGGCGCACATCTCATCATACAGCCGGTTAGGGCCATAGCCCCCATAATAGGCATCTGCCCTGTAGTTGCTCCATCTGATGACACCAGATACGTTTTCTCAGCATGGCCCATGGTTTATCCGGTTAATAGGCTGGTCAGCAAGGGAATAGCGGCCCCTAGTAAGGGCCCAATAAGTCCTCCTGACTGGCAAATGATCTGTTTCTTCTTTTTAAGCGAGACCTTTATATCACTCAACTTTTTAATGACACCTTTCTTTCTCTTTAATGTGTGGAATTGTGAAGGTTTCAGAGGAAGGTTTCCTTTTAAAGTGTTCAGGGCTATTTCTGCCATCGCGCCAACCAGATCGTTATTAGCGCTGCATAAGATGTCCTTTCTCTGTTTTGGACTGGCCTTTACTAAGATTTTTAACCCCCCACAATTTCTGCACACCCTCTCTGACTTCCTGGGTGAATTAACGCTATGATGCCCAAGCTGTTGCTTTTTTACTTTTCTTTTTCTCAGTAAAACACAACAGGTCAGTCAGGTGGAAAGAGGCCTGTTCTCAACCTGTAAGTTTCTGGAGTAGTGGCTGCCAAATATACCAAAAGGTAGCTGTGGGGGTTGCGAGTGACATCTTGGAATACCTCTAAAAAGTACTGTGTGTTAGTGGGGTACATCTGGCAAGCCAGTGTGACAATTTGCATCTGATCACGGGGACAGAGGAATAAAACCAAATATTTGGAATTCAGAGCTATTGTTCTCATTTTCTTGCCTCGGAAAAACAGGTTTTGAAGTATGAGAATAACGCTCAGGTTTCTGTGGTGAACATACTGAATAAATGCCTTCTCTATTTGATCGCTGTCACCGGCAGAGGCCATTAAATCGTCTACCATGCCTAAACTGATTTGGTTTGATGGAAACAAATCACCATCATCAAAAGAAGGCGGTAGACCCTCCATAAACTTAATATATGGGGATTTATTAACTAGTTCTTTGTACAGAGGTTGCCAACAACTATAAAACCATACAGTATTTTGAGGCATTTGAGACAACACAGCATCTCCATGTTCTAACATTTGTTTGATAAAAAAGGATTTGCCAGAATTGGAGGCCCGCTTATAATACAAGAGAAAGGGTGTACAAACTGTACAATGTTTCCATCACGCCTAATAGCCGTAAGGTAGTGTACAGTAATCCTCAGTCCGGAGTGCCCTTTTATTACATACTACTTCTAGAGGTTTTCTGAGTACCCGCATCTCTAGTGCCCACTGTTTCTTAACCCTAACAATCCCCGGTTGCTCTGCCTTGATCTCTTTCTTTCCCTCCTCCCCAGACAGACAGTAATCATCTACCAAGTCTTTCAAGCTGTCAGAATTAACCTTGTCACAATTAGCACTGCTTAGCGTAAGCCCCTTCGCCTTTAGTACCATCTCCCCATTTGACAAAGCATATCCACATGTTTTGGGACCTGCTGCCACAAACTCAGTGATCGTGGTGTTTGGAGGGATCTCACTCATCAGCTGGCCTAAATAATCACCTAATGATGGTGTCCACGCCTGCTCTCTACTGATAAAAATGACAGACTCGGTGTCATGATACTGACACCACTCACCCAAGCCCTCCAGTAGCCTGTATAATTCCAGCCGTGCGTAAGTTGTTGTAAAACTGGCACTGAATGTGTTTGTACATGTGGATTTGGTTGGATGGTGTTTGGCTGTTTTCCATGTCATAACTGCTGTCTCTGTGACCACAAACTCACATGAGGAAATTTCGTAATAGGGCACAAAAAGATATTTGAATAATTCCTCAGGGTTTGTCACCACAGATGTCGTCGTGTGATTGGTGCTCTGCCCCAACTTAGCCCACAGTGAGTTTAAAAAGAGCTCGGCTACCTGCCTTTTAGCAGGGTTTACTTCAATATGCTCACTTTGTAAGCAGACACCTTCCATCTTTTCCTAATCCCGAATATACTGATCTTTATCCGGTTCTGTTTTGCACCAGTCAGGGTAACCACTGGCCTCCTGCTTTTGTCTGAGATGCGTATTAATGTAACCTGAAAATAACATGTCTGTCTTTCTTTCAAAATGCCAGATCTCAGATTTCTGCAATTCTGTAACCTTTTCCTGAAGTCGCATTCAGTTCAACTGTATACCATGCCCTAGTCAGGGCTCTTCCTTCAGTACTGTGTTTACAAAGAGCAACCTGCTGCTTTTCTGTGCAGGTTGCATACCGACTAAACATTAATTTACCCCCAGATTTATGGAGTAGGCCTGGGAAATAGAGGTTCCTTGGTGGGCACGCTTTAACTTTAGCAAGTCCAAAATACTGTTTTATGTCCCCAAAGCTTTGATAGATGATTTGTGGATGGCCAATCGGGTACTCCTTGTTCTTGTTCACGAAGGGGTACAAACTGGTGAAATCCTAATATAAGATTTGTTCCCCAGATTTTGGTTAGTAGTACAGGCATGTAGCATTTGTTCTACCACCAAAAAATGCATCTCGTGGATTCAAAGGAGTTGGGAACTTATTCTCAACTAGAAACTGCTTCAAAGATGTGTTAGTCTCCCACAAGGCAACCCATTCGTGTTCCCAGATGTTGCGCACAGCATAACCCAGATCCCTGAGATGCTCTTCTTTAACCCGAGTGAGGTAGTGCAGAGCCCCGTAGGTCGAATCGAGCAAGCTGTTGAAGGCATTTGCTGCGTGGCAGACGGGGCAGCCGTGAAAGAAACAACCATTAAATTCAAAGGCCGTGGGGGTCCCATTTATGATAGCAAACCCATCCAAAAAATAGTTACAGTCAGCTCCAGAAATATTGGGACATCGACACAATTCTAACATCTTTGGCTCTATACACCACCACAATGGATTTGGAATGAAACAAACACAATGTGCCTTAACTGCAGACTGTCAGCTTTAATTTGAGGGTATGTACATCCAACTCAGGTGAACGGTGTAGGAATTACAAGAGTTTGCATATGTGCCCCCCACTTGTTAAGGGACCAAAAGTAATGGGACAGAATAATAATCATAACTCAAACTTTCCCTTTTTAATACTTGGTTGCAAATCCGTTGCAGTCAATCACAGCCTGAAGCCTGGAACGCATAGACATCACCAGACGCTGGGTTTCATCCCTGGTGATGCTCTGCCAGGCCTCTACTGCAACTGTCTTCAGTTCCTGCTTGTTCTTGGGGCATTTTCCCTTCAGTTTTGTCTTCAGCAAGTGAAATGCATGCTCAATGGGATTCAGGTCAGGTGATTGACTTGGCCATTGCATAACATTCCACTTCTGTCCCTTCAAAAACTCTTTGGTTGCTTTTGCAGTATGCTTTGGGTCATTGTCCATCTGTACTGTGAAGCGCCGTCTAATGGGTTCTGCAGCATTTGGCTGAATGTGAGCAGATAATATTGCCCGAAACACTGCAGAATTCATCCTGCTGCTTTTGTCAGCAGTCACATCATCAATAAATACAAGAGAACCAGTTCCATTGGCAGCCATACATGCCCACGCCATGACACTACCACCACCATGCTTCACTGATGAGGTGGTATGCTTAGGATCATGAGCAGTTCCTTTCCTTCTCCATACTCTTCTCTTCCCATCACTCTGGTACAAGTTGATCTTGGTCTCATCTGCCAATAGGATGTTGTTCCAGAACTGTGAAGGCTTTTTTAGATGTCGTTTGGCAAACTCTAATCTGGCCTTCCTGTTTTTGAGGCTCACCAATGGTTTACATCTTGTGGTGAACCCTCTGTATTCACTCTGGTGAAGTCTTCTTTTGATTGTTGACTTTGACACACATACACCTACCTCCTGGAGAGTGTTCTTGATCTGGCCAACTGTTGTGAAGGGTGTTTTCTTCACCAGGGAAAGGATTCTTTGGTCATCCACCACAGTTGTTTTCCGTTGTCTCCCGGGTCTTTTGGTGTTGCTGAGCTCACCGGTGCGTTCCTTCTTTTTGAGAATGTTCCAAACAGTTGTTTTGGCCACGCCTAATGTTCTTGCTATCCCTCTGATGGGTTTGTTTTGTTTCTTCAGCCTAATGATGGCTTGCTTCACTGATAGTGACAGCTCTTTGGATCTTATCTTGAGAGTTGACAGCAACAGATTCCAAATGCAAATAGCACACTTGAAATGAACTCTGGGCCTTTCATCTGCACATTGTAATTGGGGTACTGAGGGAATATCACACAACTGGCCATGGAACAGCTGAGAAGCCAATTGTCCCATTACTTTTGGTCCCTTAACAAGTGGGGGGCACATATGCAAACTGTTGTAATTCCTATACCGTTCACCTGAGTTGGATGTACATACCCTCAAATTAAAGCTGACAGTCTGCAGTTAAGGCACATTGTGTTTGTTTCATTCCAAATCCATTGTGGTGGTGTATAGAGCCAAAGATGTTAGAATTGTGTCGATGTCCCAATATTTCTGGACCTGACTGTACCTACCCGCTTTTCACCTCCTTGCAGAGCATGCTGCCCAGTCTGCTGTGGAGATCCTTGGCTCTAGTAATGATTTCTTGCTTTGTAAACGACCCGGTGTCTAACAAATACAGCAAACAGCCAGCAAAACACAGAATCCCCCCTCCATGTTGAAATCAATCAGATGGCATATTTTTTTCTCCAGGACCCTGGTGAATAGTACGGTGCTTAACTTCCTAAGCCTGCTCCCCTCTCGGTCCTTCATGATGGTGACCACTAGTTGTAAATCGCCACCCCACAACACTTCAACATTGCCCTGTAGCATGCCTTCAACATGGCTCAGGAACACAGCAGCATTTAAATGTCTCCTAACAGAAAAGGGAGGTTGATTTAGACCCTCTGCATCCAGCTGGAGCTGAACAAAATCATTGGGTCTTATCACCCTAGAAATATTATTCAAAAGAATCTGTATCTCGTTATGAATAACATCTATAGCCTGTGTGAATGAACAAATATGATCAAGCTTTACAAATCTAGAATGTACATAATGTTCCACGGCATTGAAATTATTGATAAATCTTTCCCACTTCTGAATACTCTCCAGGTACATGTTGTCCAAATTCTGTGTATTTGGCCCCACTGACTGTTGCATCTCCTCTGCTGGCAGGGATTCTGGTATAGACTATTCTGTGCTGATACTATCTGGAGAATCTGTAGGAAATCCACCACTATGCATTTTTGCTTTTTTGCAGGATGGCTCTGGATAAAACAACAGAAGCAACAGTAACCAAATAAATAAATAAATAATCTATAGAGCCCATTGTGAATCTGTGGGCACTGGAAAATTGGCAAAGATCTGATCTTCCTCCCATTCTGAAGGAAAAGAATAGAGAAAAGCAGAGATCAGTTTTGCTGTAGAAACCTTACATGCGTCTACTGAAATTTATTTGTGTGAAAGGAAAAATAATACCTTTGTAGGCTTTCAGGCATTGTGAGTCTGAGACTTCATTCTAATGCAAGAACCCACCACCAACAAAAAGTTATAAATATGGTATTGCATCTAACAGGCCCTACATCTTAAAATTAGCCATAAATTACTTATGTTAGTTGCATCCATTCTGAAACAGGTCTGCTTTGCTGGCAAATGGTACAAGATGGACAGATGGGTCACTCAGACTCCTGCGTTCCTGACTGTTTCAGTATGGGCCTCCTACAGTACTTTATACATGTTGTTGACGTCACAAACTAATTGCACCAGAGATGCTGAATTCTTAACACCTTTTGCAAAACCAGTCAGGCCCCCCTAAATAATATCACACATGTTGTGAATAAATTGTATCTGTGTTTACCATCTGACATAGTTAAACAAGGGTTAACAAAAAGAAATAAAGCAGTTTTCAAATGGCCTGTAAATATAGTTTGTTAGAAAATTCACTGGGTGATTGTTAACAGTTTCTTGTAATTAAGTTCTCTTACATTGTGACATATGACCCTCTTCAGAAATACAGGTAAATCAGCCTCAACGTTTGACATTACTGAAAGTGGATTAGGGTTCATACATTGTATGAATGCCCAGAGTTCACACTCTGTCTTTTGTGAAATATAATTTATCCAGTTTGTTGGAAATGGTTGTGATAATCCACAGGACCTCAGGCTTGGGAAGTCTATTGCATAAGCTTTGAATAAACTGTGTTTCGTTGGCTCTGTCGACTCGGTTTTCATTTTCTTGTACGTGTCCCATTAAACAATGATGTACCATCCTGATAACAGAACATTTCAGAATCTGTGTCAATGCTGCATCTTGAGGCAGTTTCATTTCTAAACAGGAAATAAGATAGAATTAAGCTGCCAGTTCAACTAATAAAATACTATTTTTCTTAACATTTATTTTTACTTACCATTGGTTGATTTACAGAACCTGCAATAACAAGAATGTATAAGTTCATCCTGAGCATTCTCATCAAAGAAGCAACATGGATCAAGTTTTCTTCTGATTCTACATCCACGTTTTGGAGGTTTGGGGTCAATTTTACATCAAACAAATCACCATCAAGGTCCGCCATATCATTTTCAAATGCAAGCCAGAGCTTAAACCATTGAACTTCACAGCGGCCTGTAGCTGACACGTCAACAACTCAGTGGGCACACAAAATCATGGGCCCTAACAAGCCTGGACATGCATACGTTCCCTCCCATCCGTTCCAAACATGCATGCGCATGCCCAGAATTGTGGCTCTGACATGTCTAGGCATATCAATAATAAATATCACTGTTGAATACTTGCTGCTTGGTTGGTTACTGCTTGTGTATTTGATTCCCTGGTTAAATTTTCCTGGATTTGCTGGAGGGAGGGGGGTGGAAATAAAATTTTATTAAGATCATGCTTCAAAATGTTTGTGTGTATGTGTGTATTTGTGTTATCTGTGAAATTTGCAAACGTGTATGTGTGTGCGTGCACATGTGTATTTCAGGTTAAAATTTGCAAACAGTCTAACTTTTACAAAAGGTAGAGCTGTCTGTGGTTTTCACTTCACTTAAGTCTTATTTGAATCCATATAGAATCAGTGTTGGGGCTGGGTATGTGTGTGTATTTTTAGATTAAAATTTTGCAAGCAATGTTTTTACAAAAGGTAAAGCTGTCAGTGGATTTTTGCTTCACTTAGGTCTTGTTTGAATTCATATAGAATTGGGGTCAAGATCAGGGTCTGTAAATTACTCTGTGTTTGATGTGGTTTAAAAAGTTCTTTTTTCCTACATTCAAGGGAATGATTTTAAAAGCAGCATGGAAATAAAACCTTTTAGAAAAAAAAGGGGGGGGCAAATGCAGGCTGTAGCTACATTTTATAATGTTTACGTGTATTTGCAAACCTGTGGGTGTGGATGTTCATGTGTATTTTTAGATTAAAATTTGCAAGCAATATTTCTTTAACTTTTACAAAAGGTAAAGCTGTCTGTGGATTTTGCTTCATTTAGGACTTGTTTGAATCCATATAGGGTTCTGTTAAATATTCGCTTTACTTAGTTTTTATTTGAATGCCCACAGAATTAGGTTTGGGGTTAAGCTAATCACACTCCTAGGGTTGACTGTCACACCTTTCTTGATGATGGGGTTAGGTTCAACACCTCATGTCCAGTTAGGGTTATGACCTTGTGAGTGTTGCATCATGTGGAGAGGAGGGTTATGCAGGTCATATCCGGCACAGCCTGATGACATCACTTCTGGTGCATCCTGATTACATCACTGATTAAACAAACAGATAATCCGCCGTTGAATTTAGTATACACTATTACTACTACTGGCTTAGTGCAAATTTAAATCAGAGCACTTTCATCAAAAGTAAAAATGATTAAAAATAAAAAATAAAAAAAGGACTGTCCCCTTATCTATTTTAAAACATTCTTAAATCTTCTCTTTGTTTAGCTTTTTGCAAAAAATTCTTGAATCTTTAAATCAAAGTCTGTGTTTCTTGTTTTTTTGCAATCCTGAAAGAAGGTTTAACTCATTGCAAGGAGTCTTGTGTTTGTCACAAAGGAAATCCCTTTATGTTTCCAAATTAATTACTTCCCAAAGTGGTTAAGAAACGTGAAAGGCTGGCAGGATTGATGTCAGGTTCATCCCAAAGAACTCCACAAGACAGTACAGGTCTAGTTCGATAGCCTTTATTAGCTTTCACCCACAAGACAGAATCCTGCCAGACTGAATCTAAACTTCTCAAGCCAGCAAGCAAACACCACGAATTCCTTAGGGTGGTGCCAGTCTCATCCTCTTAACCTTCCCACACTCCTGCTGGGGGCTAAGGAAATGCTTATCTCTCCAAGCGTGGCCTTCACCAAACCATTCCATCACAAAGGCAGGGCTTAATGTCCGTACAGGCTCCACCGCAGTTATGAGTGTAGCTGGAACCCTGGGACTCCCAGCAGCTCAACTCCCAAGCTGACTCCAAAAACTTCAATTTCTGCAGTTCACTTGTAAAATAAGTACAAGTGGTTAATCTCAAAATCTCCCTTTGATCCAGGGAGATTATGCTAGCCAGGATCTGCCTTCTAGCCAACGTTCTCAGATACGATATCTCTCCACTCCTTCAGAGAAAGTCAGCCCACCATAATTCTCCCCCAGAAGCCCAATTTAAGCCATACTTCAGTTCTCTCTTACTGGTTTCTTCTGCCATCTTTAGCTTCTTTATCATGGCCAGGCTGCTGTACACTTATTATATCCATCATTTTACCACTTAGTACATAAGCAAATATAAAAATTGAAATTATTAAGAATGAAAACATAAAAAGCCATGTAAAAAATCTGAAATGGCCAAACAGGTGAAAAGCAGAAGTCAAGGAAGAGAGAAAAATAGTTTAATACACCAACTATAGGAAGTTGAATGGTTTAACTCCAAAATATGGAGTTAGCCAAATCTCATACCGTACCCTTTATGTATCTGCATTTCTTACTAATGACCTGAGGATTTATGTGGAAACTGAAAGTCAAACAGTGCATCCTGGAGGTGTTACTGAAAATTGCAGATAGCAACTTTAAAGTCAATATGAAAACAAGAAGTTCAGCAAAGCAAACAGTTAAATATTTAGAAGTAAAAGGTGGGTGGTAAATACTGCACTAAGAAAAATACTGTCTAAGATGGCATTACACAAGAACCAAAACAAATTAGGCACAATTCTAGGGGACAATTTCAATCGTAACAACATCTCATATTTTGTCCCACTGTCTTGACATCTGAGGAGAATATGGGCGGCGGGGGAGAGTAGAATATAAATGGTGTCCAAAGCAAGAGTCAGCTATTGTGATTTGCAAAAATCTGCTCTCTGAGCACCAACCTTATTCTACTAAACTATTTTGCATCTGAAAGGCTACAGGGACTCAGACTGTTTCTGCAGTTTTGCTGCAGAATACGTCCTAAAGACAAGATATTCCTGCAGCTTATGGTTCTAGAGTGTTGCAGAGTGAAGCCTCACCCTTTGGCCACCAGTATTAGAAAAAGAGATCAAATCTATCATAAAAGGCTTGAAGAGCAATAAAGCCCCTGGGGAAGACTTTCTACCAGCTGAGCTATTCAAAAAATATCCCAACTGGTGGGGCCCTCTATTGGCAGATTTATGTACACATATAAATAATACTTGCCATATCCCAGCTGGGTAGAGGATGGTAATAGTAGTTCCTATATACAAAAAAGGGAATAAAAAGGATCCTAGCAATTACAGGCCCATTAATCTAATAGATATTGTGGCTAAAATATATGCTAGGTTCCTCTTGAGCAGAGTCGAGAGTTGGGTAGATGAAAAATGTATTCTCATGGAAGAACAAGCCAGCTTTAAACAGAGTCGATCCACTATTGATAACTTCTTTGTCTTGAACCATCCAATTACAAAATATTTCAGTAAGGGGAAACAACTGTTTCCTGCCTTTATAGATCTTAGTGCAGCATTTGACACAGTAAATAGAGAAATATTATGGAGGAAATTGCCCTCAAAATGGAACCCAGAATGCTGGCATTGATCAAAGCCCTTTATACAAGCATTAGTTTGAGAGTGCAGTTTGAGATTAATGGAGCCATGAGAAGAAGGATTGATACTTACAAAGGGATAAGACAAGGGTGCATATTTGCACCATTGTTATTTAGCCTATACATTAACAACTTACCAGGACTAATGAAGGATCCTGAAGTACATACGCCCAAGGCGTTAAACACATATTGTACATCTTGCTGTACAGCAACAATATGATTTTACTATCATATTTGCAAGTCGGGTTGTGTAGGCTGTTAAGAAGACTTGGCTCCTACTGTCATAATAATTTTCTAATCATTAATAAATCAAAGTAAAAAATTATGGTCTTTGGAAAATGACATCATAACCATAGATGCTATTAGATGGTGAGACAATAGAGCAAGTTAATACCTTTTCTTATCTGGGGTAGGCTTCTCTGAGACCGGATCTTGGCTTCCTCATCATCAAAGGAGCTCACTGAGAGCTAGGGCACATATGAACTGACTGCTCAAATTAATAAATCATAGCTATCCAGGCTCCTTAGCCTCAATTATCAAAGTATACAAGGCCAAGGTTACTCCTATGCTCTTATGTGGCACTGAAGTCTGGGGCTTAAAACACATATTACTATTAGAACAAATGCAGTCATAGCATCTGAGAAGTATCTTGCGTGTGGATAAAAGAACTGCTGCTGCTGCAATTAGAGCCGAATTGGGAATTCATACAATTTGTTCTTTGGAGTCCTTGGGGTTCTCTGAGCTTGGTTCTTTTCTTGCAAACGTTTCGTTACCCGGCTAGGAAACATCTTCAGTGCTAAAATGGGATGGGGTTTGCTCTCTATTTATGTGCTGTGGCCTGCCTTGCCAATGCTGGTGAGGGTGGGGTTTTTTTCGTTTTTTTTGTTTTGCTCCTCTGGTAGCTCTTTGATTGGCATGTTTGCTGCTTGATTGTGTGCCTGGTGGTAACCTTTGCTTATCTGGGTGATAGAAGACATAACACATATATTTTGTGAATGTGAATTGTATAAAAAAGAGAGGGATCAATATCTTGGACCGCACATTAGGCGAATGACTCATTGGGACCCTTATATTAAAACAACATATTTCATGTGTGGTCAGAATTCAAAAATTACATATAATATAGCCCTTTATTTGCATCTTTTTTTTCTTTTTTAATTTTAAGTTGTTTCTCTTATCCTATTTTTAATATATGGTCTTCTTAATGTCTTGTTTTATATTCTGTGTTCTGATCTAGCCTAGTGGCTAATCAATAATAAACTGCACATTGCACACAGAGCTCTGCAGAGACCAGAGAAAAATTAGTTTTAGAGTCTTATACTTTCAAAATTTATATAAGGGGATGCTCCAATAATTTTAGAAACTCCACATATACCATTAAAGTATATTTTCTTGGGAACAAAAATGACACAACAATGTTAGATGAGCACAGCGGATACTACTGCTGTTTGCTCAGAGGAAAGTTACTACTAAAGGGTTGCCAGAGCCAGAGTTACAATCCGCAGCTGTGGTGGAGCAAGAGAGCAATCACTGCAATCTATTTTGTAGTAAGCAAATAGACTTCTTGGAAGACACAACAAAAGAATAGGACCCAGGGTAGATGAAATGGGGTCAGAACATCTCTTTCATGGATGCAGGAATTTATCAGAAAGGTCAAAAGATCACCAAAAGGGCTGTCCCAAAAACCCATCAGGAGGAGCTGTAGGATTTGATAGCAACAGAATCAGTACAGGATGCTTATGACTGCTTAGTAGGGAAGGGGAATGCAATAGAGACTTGGTCTGGTATATATAATTACTGAGTCTATATGAAGAAATAAGATGGCACATACTTAATTCAACTAAGGATGGGTAGACTACAGCAGATCGGAAGTCCTTGGAATGTAAGGTGAAATTAAGAGTTTAGGCAATGAAATAGATTCTCATTTATTTCCTAGGTTAAAGCCCATGCCAAAAAAAAAAAAAAATGGAGACTGGATTGCTAAGACTGCTTAGACTGCTTAAGTTTTGACACCATGCATTGTCTTTAAGTCAACAGAATTAACGTTACAAATGTATTAATGGGCACATCAAAATGAAAAAAGAACAGTAAGTAGGTAAAATGCTATAAAGGGTAAGAGGGGAAGTAAAGCAAGTTCTAGGGCTAGTGCTACCATGGAAAGAAAAATACAAGCTTTCCTTTTATGGACCAATAGTGCTCATGGCCCCTGAAGAACCCTGCAAATGGATTTAACTTTATTTATTAAGATTATTGTATATTGAAATTTTAATTGATTTTAGCTGTTTTGGAAACTGCCCAGAGTCATTTCAACGAGATGGGCGGTAACAAATTTGATATATAAATAAACAAACAAACACACTTTAAAAGCTGTTCCTTTTAAAGTCAATACAGCAGCCACTGTGACTAAACAATTATACCAAAACATATTTTGCAGAGGTAGAGAATTCCAAACATTTTCTTTAACATTGTTTCAATGGAGCCATACTATCTTGAGGAGCATATGGTGATCCCATTATGGCATCCATCTATTGGGGGCTTCATGGCCAAACTGCTCATTTTCCATCCTAATTTTCTCCAGATATATTCATGTATATGAATCAAGATATGGGCCACAACAATGTCAAATGATGACGACTGGCCATGGTGTCATGAAGCTTTGAAAGATTAGGCTTGCAATATCGGAGGAAAACTCTGGAGTTTTTCCTCACCCGAATGTTCTATGTTATCTAGTATCTTCTGTTGTTTCTTTGCGAGACTTGTATTACTAAATTATCTTAAATAACAAAACCCTCATACCTGTATGATCCCTAAACTTAACTACCATGAATTGAATGGAAGATCAATCCCCAAATGGACAAAAAAAAGTCACCCAACATGTACTGTGTGTTATATTTTGCAACATGCAACACATGCACACACACACCTATTAGCAATAACTGGATGACAGTAAACTTCAAACTTGCGGCATGGGTTGTGCAGTGCTTGGATCTGAAGGCATTCATGTCTGCAATTCCTTAAAGCAGCTGCATGTTTTGCTGGAATCGTACAGCTGGCCTCTGCAGCTGCCACGTATCCCAGGAAAAGATAACATTGGGTTTAAGGGGTTGCAGACAGACACTTCATCTGTATGCCCGTGTGTTCCCAGACTACATTTTTGCCTTCAGATCCAAAACATTCTGCAGCCCTAAAGGTCAGTCTGGCTGTGACATCTAAGGGGAATTGAAACTGTTCTGTAACTCTTTCTGAGCTTCAGTGTAAACACCAGTCATGCACTGTTTCCAGACTGAAACACTGGTTCACATTTTATCATGTTTGAGTTGTGTTACATTGGCTATTGTGGGATAGTCTTGCTCATATAGAAGTTATGAGGATGGGTTAAATGTCACACACACACTCCTAACAACATAACATAACATTAGCATTAACATTACATAACATAACATTACATGACATAAACATGACACTGGTTAAATTATTCCATGATATCCAAGTGGTGCTGTTGTCTGTGAAGTAAGATTGTAAATTGACAAGGGCAAACATATAGGATATGATTAGAATTGTGGGATAAAATGGCTCTTAAATTTCATACCCCAAACCACTTACTGTTTTGAATGTTTTGTCCTGCCTACATATCTAATTGAACTAAACTAGAACTGTTACTAACATTACATCCAAAAATTACAAACGTGTAACTACTGGTCCTACCCTTGAAGGCACACACTCCTCTCCCAAGCAGTTTTGAGGTATAGATTCCACTCCCATTTTCTTCAAGTCAGTTATGGGAATGAAGCATTCAATAGAATTTTTCCCCTTTAATGATATTAATTAATGATCAAAGAAAGAGTAATAAATGATCCAAAGACTGTTTATTCTGACTGACAGGTCAGGTTTATTCTGACTGACAGGTTTTCACTCTTTCTACCAGAACACAAATGATACAGGTCACCTTAGCTTGGCCAGGGCTCTGAGTGAGAAGGGCAGCAGTTGAACTGCGCACTCTATACATGTGGACAGGGCACTTAGTGATACATGTCACATCGTCACTGGATGTCTGCACCCCACTCCACTTGATAAACTGTATATCTTGGCAGGAACAGCCCCACCAGGTGTTAGAAGGAGTGTGGCACAAAACGTGGAATATGGAAAGGTGTTACATGATCCAGCACACCCATTATATGGCCAAGTACCGCCTACATAAAGATTGAAATCAAGGAGGAATTTTTTAGACTGCGCCGAGGAGATTGTTACCACACCTCAAACAGAGCGATTAAAAAGATGGAAATCTCAAACAAAACATCTTTATGATTGAATAGAACCGCTTGAGGAGTTGCCTGGAGGTTCAAAGGAGGAGTGGACGGTTTGGAGATGTTTAAACAGACTGCGCACTGGTTTGGCTAGAACTAAAGATCATATGGAAAAATGGGGGTTTCTCCCTGAGGACATTTACTGCGAATGTGGCGCTATTCAAACAACTGTCCATCTTTTACAGTGTCCCTTGGGACTGACATGCACAAAGAATGACTTGCTGGTTGTAAATATTTTTGCCATCAGTGTGGCCCGGCATTGGGCAAGAATGATATACGTCTATACTTTTATTAAAGTTTTCAATTTTTAAAATTTAGATTAATAATTTCCCCTTTTCTGGTTCCTGCATTTCTGACACGAGATGAGGCCTACACTGTATTTCTTCTTGTAGCTTCTCTTAATCAACTTGTCTACTCCCAGAGAACAGGCCCTGATGAGTTGCCTCTTCACTTTTCTTGTCAGCAATTATAGCAATGAACACCTTAGCCAGAGTCTCTGAGTGGGGCAGCATACAAATATTATCACATAAATAAATATTAGCACAATGAGCATTTGTGAGATGGGATTAATATGGATTTCTACTTGGAACTTATATCAAGAAAAAACATGAATCAAGACTGGGATACCTTGAAAAAAGTATTAATTATACAACTGATTTACCGAACATTAAAATTTCAGCCACAATGGCATATGAGGTAGATCAATTACTAGGAGCCACACATACTTTTTAAACATGCCTGTCATCCACCATCATAGATACTCTAGCTAATTTCACATGAAACCAAGCTAATGCTGAAGTTTTAGGGGGTTCCTGTTGGACCAAGCTTGTGCTATCAGATTCTATACTGGATGGAGCACGGCCAGCAGAGCTGAATATACCTTCCATGAGACCCCTCATGGCAGACCCTTTTTAGTACTGTAAAAAGTTGGTGTTGGAAAAATGGATATAAAACTTAGATGCAAAGCAGAACAATGCAGGAAGAGAAAATATAAGTCCTGTATGAAAAGCATTAAAAGATAAAACTGGTAACAGAATGAACGAACCTTGGCTGGCTGGGGAATTCTGGGAGTCCAAGTCCACCCATCTTAAAGTGGCCAAGGTTGAGAAACACTGAGTTATACTAATGGGAAGGATAAAGGAAAGCATGCTGAGCATTGCTTCTGGAATTCCTTCCAACCCCTTTAGCAGCAGTGGCCATACGAGGTGCATTTTCTTCTGCGTACCCAGATAACATGTTATGTCTATGCTGATGTGCTTCTGCTCTCCTCTCACGCTGCGTCTCTGTGGGTTTGTGTGGATCTGTGCACTGGGAAGTATAGAATGGACTGTATATGCTCCACTCTGGGCCACCTGGCCTGGAGGGAGGGAGGGAGCTTAGAATGGAGGAATTGGCAACATTCTGCATTATTACCCACCTCTCCATTGAGATGCACTGGAGAAATATTTTTCTCCAGAGACCCCAGCTTCATCTAGCTTAATTTGAAAATTCATCTTTCTTTTGTTGGCTTCTTCCCCACATCAAACTCGATCCCATTCTGTTCAGTTTTCTGATCATTATTATACTGACCGACATCATCTTAACTCCCTTTACGAAAATTCTTTTCAACACTCTGTTGAAAGTGGTGGAGACCCTGATCTCCTATCAATGAACCAAAGACCCCCTCAGAGGTTCCAGCTGCTTCTGCTGCTGGGCGTCTGGAGGCCCATGGCGATCAAGGAGCCTAAAGGGAACAGAATAGCTGAGGCAACCAGAATCAAGAGGGCTACTGTGAATCTGAAATTACCCAGGCCTCCAGCAGTGGAGGGCAAATATTAACTCGGGGAAGAAGAGACCTAATTAAGAGATCAACACCAGATTTCTAGTTTTGACAAATAGCTTACATCAACAAGCTGCAATTAGAACCATATAGATGGGAAGAACTGTAACAGAAGGGAAAGGAAAGATAACAAGGCAGCAGATACACAACTTTACCTTTCAAACATTCTTAAGGTAGCTGCTCTGGACTTGGTAGAATCCTCCTCCCTCCCACAACCCCCCATTCTTCTAGCACAGCCACCAGCAGACAGCTTCAGTTTTAAAAAAGCGTTTGGCCAGCCTCGTTTTCCCCCCAATACAAGGGTCAGTGTCCTTTGCATTGGCTGTCCCAACTACCTCCAGGGTCTCTTGTCAGTACTGACACTTGGGAACGTCAACTGTCAGAAATTGCAGATCAGTATAATCATACTGCACTGTAGTTATTTTTTTAAACATGCCTGGGGTTCATTTAAGAAAAGAGCCTTTAGGGAAAAATAAGAATGTGGCTTGAAATCAGCACTGGTTTAAACTAACATTGGAACACCCTAATTACTTCACGAGCTAGGGCCATATAATGCTCAAGACTGAACTGTACGTGAAGGGTCTAATTGAAATCTACACTCAGACCAAGTGGCTTTAGGTAAGGGGCTGAGCACTTTGACGACATTACCATCTTCATCCCCAACTGCCTTGCAAAGCTGGTGGGAGCCCAATTGCAGTCATTCTCACTTTTATCAATTTTGCTAGCATACCCCCCCTCCCCTTTTTTCTGTTCATGTTGATATATTTCTGTCTCTGAGCAACACCTATGACAGCAAAGTTGTCAAAGTTTCCTGGCTGCAAAGTTGTTCTCCTGTATTTCCAAATGGGCAGTTTCCCCCAGTAATTCTGATTATGGTTGTGTGTTGTTATGATGGCTGTTTTGCACGAGAGCAAAGTTCCTGACAATGCTCCAATAGCAAGACACTGAACTTCTACGAATAAAATAACGGCTGGCTTGAGCCCAGAAATTCAGCTCCGCTGGCGCTCCTGTCAATGTGAAAAATGGACCAGCATCAACTCTACAATGTTGGAAAATGAAAAGCCAATTTGGCTCTGGTTTCAAGTGAACTGTGCCATCTCTCTTCATAAGTCAGGAGAAGTTTCCTTGATTGGTGCAAAACTCTTCTGTGGAGATGCCAAAAGTCTTCTGTGGAGGAGATGCTGCCCTCCATTCTGCTAATGAATACATTATTGCCTATCTCATAAAACTGAAGGATTGTGGAGATCAAGTATCTGAAGCATTCTGAAAGAGCCTTACAAATGCTAAGTAGCTTTAACAGGATTTTTTTAAAGTGGTGTGACAGCAGGCTTAGGAATTTACATTCCCAAAGTAGTTTGGCAAGACTAGGAAGAAATCCTCCTGTAAGAGGTCAGAGACTGAATTCTGACCCAGTATGGTCACTATATGTACTGTATTGTACTCAGTTGGAACGATAAAAAGAAACCGTTTCAGAGCTTGCTAGCTCAACCCAAGGCCTAGATAAGGGTAACCAAGAGTGCCTGTGACTAATGGTATATTAAATGTCAGGGCTGAGCTGTTTCCTATTATAATCCCCAAACTTTAGCGTTAGCCAGTTATGTTTATCATAAATATCAAAATCATAAGCTTTCTCAAAAAACTCAAGGAATTCATGAAATATATTACAGATATATGTATTGTCGAAGGCTTTCACGGCTGGAATACGATGGCTGGTGTGGGTCTTCCGGGCTGTGTGGCCCTGTTCTGGAAGTTTTGTTACCTAACGTTTCGCCAGCATCTGTGACCAGCATCTTCAGAGAGCAGGAGCACAGACAGGAGCAGTTCTCTCTGTGCCCCAGACTGCTCCTGTCTGTGCTCCTGCTCTCTGAAGATGCCGGTCACAGATGCTGGCGAAACGTTGGGAAACAAAACTTCCAGAATACGGCCACACAGCCCGGAAGACCCACACCAGCCATTATATTACAGATAATCAGCTAATCTTTGTTCTTGTTCAGTCGGTGTGTCCGACTCTTTGGGACCCCATGAACCATATTGCGCCAGGCCTTCCTGTCCTTCACTGCCTCCCTGAGTTTGCTCAGTTTCATGCTCACTGCTTCAGTGATGCTATCTAACTATCTCATCCTCTGCCGTCCCCTTCTCCTTTTGCCTTCAATCTTTCCCAGCATCAGGGTCTTTTCCAAAGAGTCCTCTCTTCGCATTAGGTGACCAAAGTATCTGAGCTTGAGCTTGATGATGAAACTCAAGCTCAGATTCAGCTAATCTAGCACACTTTCAACAAAGTGTGTTCTGGGCTTTCAAGTATACCTCAACTGATCTTTCACCATTTTCTATTTGTCATACATGATGGAAGCTAATTCTTAAAAGAATTAAATCACTAAATATCTACTAACTTTCCCATAGGTGTATTACTTCAAGTGATACAGGTAGCCTTTGCTTAATGATAATTGGGACTGGAATCTTGATCGCTGAGCAAAGCAATCGTTAAGCAAAATGCCCACGTGACTGCTTCGCTCAACAACCGCAATTCAGACACTCCCGGTTGCAGCCATTAAGCAATCTCCTGGGTCATTAAGCAGACAGAGCAAAAGAGCTGAAATCCTCCTGGCAGGCAGCCTTTTCACTCTGAAATGGTCCTGCAGCCCACCAAAGGTTTCCCCTCCCCTCCACTTGCAACCTTCCCTGCCAGCTTCCCCATTGACTTTCTGGGAAAGCCAGCAGAGAAGATTGCAAACGGTGATCACACGATCATGGGGTAGTTGCCAACCAGTCGTAAATGCAAGTGGGTTGCCAAGCACCCAAAATGTGGCCATGTGACTGCGGAGGGGGCGACGCAACATTTTATGACAGCTGTCGTAACTTTGAACTGTCGTTAAATGAGGACTGCTTGTATTTAGAATAAAAGTTTAGGAAAATAATTACCACACAAGCCCAATAGTGCCACCTCCTGGTGAAAAATAAGATACTACCAAAAAAGAGTCTGGATTAAAAGCTTCCCACAAATAAAAATGACAGAGTGTTTATTAAGTAAAAATGTTTCAGACTTCATAAGATTGTAAGAAAAGTAGGATATTTTACAATTCTAAAATATAGTTAGAATTTAAGTAAATACATAAAATGGATTAAAATAAGGGCTATGCAATGCTTTGGAGTCAGTTCCCAAAAGGTGCTTCAGAACACAGGGGTGTGTGAATTAAGCATTGGTCTGCAACTTTTTAAAGCAGACACATCTTTTCCCAGGATTGCTCATCTGTCCTCTGCAGCTGCCATCTGATCTGGAAAAAGATGAGGATGCTTTAAAAACCTGCATGCAGGTAGTATGCTTCATGCTCCCACATACTTTCAAGTGCCATTTTGGAATTGAATCCAAAGCGCTGCATGACCCTATTGAAATTATCGCAAGACAACTTTTAACCAATTCAAAACACTATGATTTATAAAACACATGCAGCCAAGTCGAAAAGCTCTAAAAGCATAATGCTATCAGTCTCAAAAAAGGTTTATCATCGTATAGATTTTTTTTTCTTGCAACATTTTTCATACTGAGTCAAATCTGGCAGTTTGGTTCATAGAAAATTTTGATTGCTTGTCCAATGAGAGAATCAAAGTTTCAAGAGGGAAATGTTATTCAGGACAACATATATAGAAAGTAAATAGTGATATCTGAAAGACAGAAGCTTTGCCGCCGTGCAGTTGATTCTTGGGACTAAAGATGCTCCTAAGCCCAGCTTGGAGAAAGCCAACTGACTCACAGGCACCAAATTGGGTTCCAATTTACAACTAGAGCTGTATGGGCCAAAAAAAAAAAAGAAGAGCAAAGTGCAAAGATTCTCTCCTGATCCTGATCAAGCAAAGTCAGCATTCCTCTTCTATCAAGTTGCAGGCTGCATATCAGACTGTGGGTACTGAAGAACACCTCTCTTGAAAACAGTGTTACCACCATTTTAAAAAAAGTATTACTGTGCCTTTATATATACATTAAAGTGCAGTCTCATTTAAAGTAGTCCCCATCCCTTGGGAATTGGCCTGGAAGCTTTGCAGTAGTATTGTTAGTAGTGATTATGTTGTCATAATATATATCGAAGCCTTATCTCTTTCGCTTCAACGGTGAAATGACTGAAATTGCATAAGCAGAAGAGAGTAAGATGCCTTTTAAGTGACCAAGTTACAGAATGGAATCTGAAATGCAGTTTTGCTCAACTGAGGCAGCAGCTATCTCCACAATTTTAAGCATTTAGGCTTTTTCACAATAACATTCTTGCAGGTTTCCAAAGTATTTTCCTATAAAATGCAGATCTGACGAGTTATGTGATTTTCATGCTAACTCGCCACACAACGTCACTTTCATAAAGACCCCTGCTTTAGGAAAGAACAAAAAATTAAACTCCAACTTAAGGCCCAGCACCCTTCAGTAAGTTCTCTATTTAAAGAAAAAAAAAGAGTAAAATCTATTCTTCTTCATTATCTTCTTCTTCACCATAATATCTATTCCTCTTGATCTGTTCTTCCACTGTCAAATCTTCTTGGTCTTCCCCCTCAAAAAGCCCTAAATCTTCGGATCTATGATTTGGACTAGTGGAGAATTCTTTTTCAATTGTCAGACTCATGGTGGAATATTCCGGAGAGATGCAAATCATTGGTTCTTTCTCAAAGGATGCTGGCTGTCCTGCACCACCTTCCTTCTCAAGCTCAGCATCTCTCTGCCCATTCTTAATTAGGCTGTCTTCATCTTGTGCTTCTTCCTTTTCCTGATCTAGTTCTTTATCCTTCCCAGCAGTATTTGGGGTACCAACATACTCAGCTGTAATGCTTTCTTCCATTGGCTTGTTCTTGACTGCCATTTCCTTCACCAGGTCATCACTTTGCCGTGCCATACTTCTTTCATGCTTGGAAGGAGATGTTTTTCCCATTTGATAGTTCTTCACAGATACTGTTCTAAATGAGGCAGCTACTGTAAATGGCCGACTTCTTTCTTTTAGTGATGATGTTCTGCGTAGCTTCTTAAGATCTTGGTCTACTTCTTCCTGGTGATCTGGTTTATGGACCTCATCTTCTGGAGGCCACTTTGGTTTGAACACTTTAATCCCTTCTTCCAAGACATTCCCTAGACTGCCTTGTTCAGAAGGAGGTGGCCAAGCAATCTTCAACTTTTTTGTCTCTGTTGTTTTTTCTTCCTTCTCAGGCACCCCAGCAGCTTTTGCTTCCATGCTGGCAGCTAAAATCCCAACTTTTGCAATTGGAGCATCTTCTACTCCTGGACTTCGAGGGGCTTCCACAGCATTTCCAATACAGGTATGTTTTTCCTGAGAGTCATCATTCTCAGTTTTGCTTGCCCATAGCTCTTTGTGAGGCTTCTGTCCAAAACCTTCATCATAATTACCTTTGGATTTAAAGAGCTGGTTAAAGTGAGGTTTGCAGTAAATATGTCCATGAAGAGATGCGTATGTTCCAAGACTGTACAAGAAGATAAAACAAAAATGGCTATTAGTAACTCACATAATTGAAAAAGCTTACTATGCCTTCAAAAAAAAAGTCAGATGTTTTATAACTGACTCCATAAGACATTCTAAGCTAATGTACCACATAGGGCAGTTGCATCCATATACTGTTAAATATTATATCAATCCAATTACACTAGTCATGCTCTGTTTAAAATTACTTCCCTTATATAGAACTTTAAAAGGGAAAACTTTCTCAGACATAGAAAATAGTCATAGTTCTAAAAAATCATGGTTATTAAAAGGAACGCCTGCTGTTCTATTACAAAGGACTATATATAAAGAGAAAATTGGTGTACCCAATCTGCAGATGGAAATTGTAACACTGAATAAAACAATTCATTTCAGGACAGTAATCTAGAAAGAAATGCAACTTCCATATTACTAACTGTACTAAGACAGTAATTATTCTCTGTGTCAGACCCTTTCCCCTCTGAATGGAAGTCTTGGGTATCCTTCTTCTGGACTTTGCTTGAACAGATCTGATCATCATTGTTGCATCATCGCAACAGCACTCCTACTAGATCAGAATAATGCTGGGTCCCCAATCCAATAGCTGGCCAGATGCCTTTGTGAAGCCCTCAAATAGGACACAAAGAAAGAGGATACTACAATGGGATTGCAACTTTCAAAATTTGTTCCATTCTACAGTACAGTGGATCATTTTTCTATATTGTTAGGCCTGCAACCTAAGACATTTTTATTAAATTTTACTAAACCATATATTCCTTCAAAATATACTGAATTGGCATTGTATGTCAATGGCTGCAAGGATCGTATATGCCTTTTATTGGGGAAAAAATCTTTGATTCCTTTTAATTAAAATGGCTAACTAAATTGAAGGAGTATGCTTTGATATTGTGATGGAATGGAATTATGAAGGCCAAGCTCAGGGAGATAAGCATTTTCTTAGCTCACTGGAACCACATGGGAGGAACAAAAGGATGAGACTGACACCTCCCTGAGGAATTCACACTGTTGTGGCTGGAGGACTTTGGGAACTGGGGTTTTAGTTTGGGAAGATTCTTGCTAGAGGTTGTAGCTAATAAACATAGCTGGACTGAATTTGCATGGTCTCTTGATGTTCCTTGGGCTAGGCCTGACAGATATCCAGCATAACTTTATATTTAAAAAGTAAGTCTAACATAGAATTTAAGTTTAATTGGAAACCATTCTTGGACCACAATCTTATACATGGAATTACATCACATCCAACATTTGGGTTTAAGCGTCTATATTTTAACTCAGTGTATAATTTATAGTATTGGTGCAACACATTATTTACTACTTTTTTTTTTTTTTTTTTTAACAATTTCAGTAATGTTAACTAAGCATTTTTTAGCTTAAAGCTTAACAGGGACGTGTGGATTTTGAGTAGAAAATGGATTTGAAATACAGGTAGTCCTCACTTAATAATGGTAATTGGGACCAGAATTTCCATCCTTAAGCAATGTGGTCATAACGCGTGATATCACGTGACCACATCACTTAGCAACGGCAATCCTAGCAGTCCCCACTACCATCACTAAGCAAGGACCTCTTCGCAATCCCTGCCGGCTTCCAACAAGCAAAGTCAATGGGGAAGCCGGCAGGAAATCGCAAGTCTTGGGTGGCTTGCAAGCAGGCAGGCAGGTAAGTGGCTGCTGTGGCACCGCATGAATGCAGGTGGGGGGGCGCTGTGGGTGTGCACGTGCTACGGAGTATGAGATCTCTGGGATCTCATACTCTGTAGCCAGGCTTCTTGAGAGAAAAAGCGGTAGGAGTGGGAGCGAGTTACAGGAGTGACTTGCAACCTTCCCTATTGACTTTACTTGTGGGAAGCTGGCAGGGAAGGTCGTAAATAGCAACCACATGACTGCGGGATGCTGCAACCATCATAAGTGCAAGACAGTTGCCAGGTGCCCAGATCGTGATCATGTGACTGCAGGGATGGTGGGACGTCCAGAACTTTGAGAATCAAACATTCAGCGCTGTCGTAACTCCGAACAGTCACTGAATGAGCAGGCGTTAACCAAGGACTACCTGTATCTCCTTGTACTATAAGTTTTTAATGATATATTAGAATACATTAATTTTATGTTACTTCAGATTTGTGGCTTATCTGGCCATATTTATCTGTACCTGATGTTCTTATTTGTACTACCTATTCTTATATTCTTTCAAAAATATATATATATCTATACAGTGATACCTCGGGATACGAACTTAATGCATTCCATGACTCTGGGCGTATCCCGAGTTGGTCGTAACCCGACGCAAATTTCCCCATAGGGTTCAATGTAAATCCGGTTAATCTGTTCTGCCCTCCGAATTTGGTTGCACCCCGAAGCAAATTTTCCCATAAGGTTCAATGTAATTACTGTTAATCCGTTCTGGCATCCGCGGACCACGCGTCAGGGGTGGGAGAACGGCCGGGTGCCACGCGGCACAGTGGGAAAAAGGCCGGGTGCGGCGCAGTGCGGCGGGAGAACGGCCGGGCGCAGCGCAGCGTGGCGGGAGAACGGCCGGGCGCGGCGGGAGAACGGCCGGGCGCGGCGCAGCGTGGCGCAGCGGGAGAACGGCCGGGCATGGTTAGGGTTAGGGCGCGGCGCGAGAACGGCCGGGCGCGGCGCGGCAGGAGAACGGCTGCGGACCACATGTCAGGGCAGAAAAATGACCGTACCCCGAGGCGGAGTTCGCACATCGAGGTACATTTTTGCAGCCGGAACTGGTCGTAACCCGAAAAGTTTGTTAGTAGAGGCGTTCGTATCCCGAGGTACCACTGTATCTATATAAATTTATTTATTTATTTAAAGGAGAATGATGTTACTTGTCCCAAGCATCTTATATTCAGTTGCAAATTGCTTTTAGGCTTGGAATTTGCATTTCAGTCTATCAAGAGTATTAGCCATGATAGTTATCTGATCTTATTTTTGGAAAAAAAATCTAGTTTAGTAGCCTTCCCATCTCTAAGGCAATGAATTTTCTAAGCTTAGATGATTATGTAAATTATAATCTTCTTTTTGCCACCTTGTTAGAAATCCCACAGTAGCTTTATTATCTATGATTGCTTTATTGTGAGCATGTATAACTGTACCCAAATAATTACAGCTTTTGAACTTCTCCTGACTATCCAAAGACTATGCTCAGTTCACATTTTGGTGTAGGTCTACTACACCAAAAACACTTCTCTCCCCTAAAGCACATTAGAGCATTAAATGTATAGCAAACTACTTTTATTTTGTCTGAGACTTACGTGAGTTTGCTGTTGCAGTAAGAACAGCGGAAACAGATGATGTGGTAGACTTGCTGGTTGGCAAAGAGACGCTCCATTGGATATACAATCTTCTTGCAAGTAACACATATTTCCTTTGCTGGCAACTGAAACTTCTGTTGAAAGAAAAGTGGATGAATGGTGTAGATATTAACAAGCTTTTGGTGTTTTTCATTCAAGAGTCTTAATGTTTAGCTTCAATAGAACCTTCCTCTAAAGCTAATACAGATTAAGTTGTTTAACTTAAAGGGAACATTCTCTATGTGTACCTAGGCCTAGATCTTGTCACATTAGAAGGGTTAGCATTCTTGATAAATTTTACAAAATCCCATAATAATTTAGCAGATTATCTTTTGTTGCCATTTCTAATGGACTCCAGAATTGATCAAACAACCAGATGGAACAGACAAAATTCTAGATTTCTGTCCAATATAATATTACAATTGTATCATCTTCTTCAGCATCTCTAGAGGGACAACAGATTCAAAGGATAGGTAAATGTAAGAGGGAGACCAAGAGCAAAAGCAGCAAAAGCACTCAGAAGTCTAAAACAATGAAGACAGATTTAAAGGCTCAAACCAAATTCTTAAGAGGTTATGACAGATCAGTTTCCCTATCAAAAACACCATCATCCTGAGCGTTATCAAGACTACTCCCTTTTTAAATATCACACCAAAACTCCTATGTTTCGTTAAAAAAAAAGTGAGAAATGAATGCTAAAGCATGCTAGAGCTAGTCAGTCAGCACCACTTAGAGCTGGCTTATGGTTCAAGCCTGTAATTGTTCCTCCTTTCTCTTTTCCAGGGCTCAAGCCTGGAGCTCTGTCTTCGCCCAAGCAGAAAATGCATGAGAAAGTATACACAAAGTTAATGAAGCGCAAGGAGTTAGGGAAACTCAAGGGTATCTGCAGGGTATGGTCAAAAAGTCAAGATGGCAGTCACAATAGCGTGATCAAAGCTCTGCTTCATTTTTATGTGTATCACACCTGCAGTATATACCCTCATCAATCATGGCTACCATTCTGACTTCGTTGACCATACTGCAGACAGCCTTGGGGAGACTGATCGTAATCTGAGTGAATCTGCCTGAGCAATTAGGTGAACCTTTTATCACATGTTCTGCCTTCAGAATCAATAGTCAAATAACTGATTCTTACAATAACTATATCTACTGAAATAATTTCATAATTCTGGAATTAATGCTTCAAAAGGCAGAAGTTATGGATGTAATCCAATGTATCAAATCCCTTTATGTACGTTATGATTGGCTACAAGGATGTGCTGTCTAAATAAAAGTAAGAACAGACTGGATGGCACAAATTAAACAAATAGGACACAGCTGGAGGAAAGAGATATGCTGTTAGACAGATTATTTGAGCAACACTGACAATTTAAATGTAATGGTGTGGCTAAAACATATTAAGTTTATTTCAGTTAGTTTAAATTGCTTGACATTGCTTTATACATGGATGTAGCTGCCCAGAGCTTTTGGAAATAGGTGGCAGACAAAGTAAACAAATAAGAAGCACAAGGCTGGTTTTGTGTTCTATAGAAAAAGTTGTCTTTTACATTTAAAAATAAAGAGAAACGTTCCACACAAATGACATGTTTTTATGATAAAGATTAGGGAAGCTACAGTGTCATGGAATTCCCCTAACAGTATAGAAAATAGATCCTTCTAAAGAATCCAGGAAATAAATTTGACTATTAAAACTCTGATTTTCCCAGTTTCCTCTTGGAATAGGTACTTGCAATGAATGACATCAGCTGGACCAATACGTATTCCTCTTCCAACTTACATGGGAGAAAGTTTTGGGGTGTGCAGGAGTACATTCCTTTTCGAGCATGTTATGAAGAAGAACAACTACAGCAGAAGGATGAAGTCCAGTTAATAAAAAGAGAAGAGGCAGGAAAACAGAGTTGAGCTCACATTAAAAGGGAAGCAGAATACAGGAGTAGAGGTTAGAAACCAGGAGCAGGAAACAGAAGCTGAAAAAGACAAATGACTATTTATAAACTTATATGGACTGATAGGAAAGTATACTAAGTAGTTCCTCCGGTGAAAAACATTTTATTGTCAAGCTACTAGATTAAAGCAGGCTCAGCTGCCAAGAAATTCCTTTATGAACAGGCAATCAATCAATCGAGCGTACAAATATTCCACAACATATTTCACATAGAACTGTTCAGGAAAAACTACATGGACATATCCATGAAATCATCATCAGTACACCACAATTTGGAGGAAACTTTACCTTTTCTATTTAAATAAAAAAAACTGATCACCATATATAGAGATATAGATACATACACACACAGCCAAATTAGCGGTAGAACAGAAATCAAATATCGAAAGTTCTAGTTGCGATAAACATTTCTGTGATTCAAAAACCAAACCATGTAACTTTCTTTCTACCCCCAGTGCCTTAACAGACCAACTTAATAGAATTTGGTCTACTGTAATATAAAATGTAGAGGAAAATATAGACACTTGTCTTCATTATTTCACAAATGTCACCAATACACACAGAAGATCTTATGATATTTCAGCAACTGGGCTTCCTCACGGCTAGAGAAAGCTGCAATGTATTAAAAAAGAGGAAACTTTTTTTTCAAGAGTTAGCATTTGAAGCACCTTGTAAAAACTTATATTCCATGCAGGTTTGTTAAATGCAGAAACAGAACAAGCTTAATCATGAGGGACTCCAAAGCAGAATTACAGAGATATGCCAATCCTGAAATGAGTTTCTAAATAACTAGATCTTTCTTCATTTTCTTAGGCATACATATGTTTTTTTAATTGTTTTTCATTTGTGTGTGTGCATGTATATGCAAGCATGTCATTGTTAATTTGTATATCAACATATTTGTGTTGCCTATTTTTGAATGCATTCTGTATATTGAATAAAAAGTTAAATCATGTTATATAGAAGCCACTGTACCACAGATATAATTTTTCAAAATAATTTTTATTGAAATGCCCTGAGAACCAGCGTGAAATCATAGTTAAGGTGCTGGAATAGGGTTAAAGCATCCACGTTCGCTCTTAGCCAAGGAAGCACACTTGGTGATTTGAGGTCACTCACCATCTCTCAACATAATGTACTTCCCAGAACCGTTGGAGGAAAAATTGGGTTCATGGGAAAAAGGCAAGATATAAATCTAACAAAGAAATAAGTAAATATATTTTTAAAAATTAATAAACTATAATGTACAGGTAGTCCTTGCTTAATGACTGTTTAATGACAGTTCAAAGTCACGCCAGCCTCGGAAAAGTGCTTTACAACCTGTATTCGCACAAATGACCATCCCAAACTGCTGCACCACCATGGTCACATGATCACAATTTGCGACTTTTTTATGACAGTCATTAAGTGAATCACTGCAGTTGTTAAGCAAATTTCGGCAAAGAACGTCCATTGGGAAAGTTGGATTTGCTTAATGACCATGTTTATTTATTTATTCAATTTATATAGCATTATAAATGTTATTCATTTAATGACCATGTGATTTGCCTAATGACTACGGTGATTTGCTTAACAACCATCATAAAAATGGTTGTAAAATTGGGTCCAGTTGCATGCTGACTTGCTTAACAACCACCCTACTTAACAACCAATTTTCTGGTCCCTATTGTGGTTGTTAAGTGAGGACTATCTGTAATATACTTTTATAGCCTAAAATGTGCAGAAAGTTCAGAGGATAACTTATCAAAATTTGGGAGCTGAAAAAGTGCTTGACTACAAAAGGAAATTCAGGCAATAATATACAATTCTCATCAACTAATTTATATTTCAGAGTTTTTTTTTCTGTATTGCCCATTGCTAACAATGAAAAAAAATGTCCATTGTACCTTCACTCCTTTGGGAGGAGAGCTGTCAGACTGGCTAGATGCTCTAGAATTAGGACTTTGCTGTTTGGCACAGACAGATCTTGCAATTTCAGTCTCTTTCTGGAAGTTCAATCCAGCTAAAACAAAAGGAGTCATATTAGTTTTTTTCCCTTAAAACTCATAAATACAAGGTTCTTCCATGTAGTGCCATTTCCACTCCCCAGTTCCACCAAATCATTTTGAAGCCAGCCAAGCAATCAACACTGCTGCAGTAGAAGAGTGCTGGACATCTGTCTGATCATATGGCCCCTACCCCCCATGCAAAAAAATCTGAATGGTTGCTGTGAAGGGAGACCTATGAAGCTGTTAGGCCACAATCCACTTTAAGGACTTATGAACAGAAAGCTACATAACACCTGCGATCCAGTGAGGCAAGAATTTCTGCCAACAGGAAAAATGACTACCCATAATTTCTGCAAAGCAAACAGAAATAATGCTTCCATGTGATTCTGGATACACTGCAACTAAGTTAGAAATTAATCAACTCCACAGCTGAACACAGATGATGGTCTCAGAACAGAAATATCTGGTTCTGCAGTGGTGCAAAAAGCCTATGTTGAAGTGCCCATAGACAAACCCTAGTTTAAGAAAAGTTAATTTATTAAATACAGTGCACAAAAACATTAAGTTTCGCAAGATACATAAAGTTTTTGTTCACACATGAAGCCTATTTAGGTAATCCAGAGCTTAGGTTTTAAATGACTAGTCAGTTATCAGTTTGACCCAACAATATTTTCCTACTTCATAAAAAACTGCTAAGTACTTTTCTGAAGGGAGGGACTTGAAAAGCAGCAAAACAAAAACAACATAGTATGATACAAATCTGAAAATCAACAAAAGATGTTATCTAGATATGGAAGAGATATTAAATAAAGGGCTATAGATCAATTAGTACCATTTCAGAAGAACCATCTTTCAAGGATTCTTAGCTGTTGGCACTTGACTTCCCTAGGGCTACAACTGATATTCAGAAAAACTAGAAACAATATATTGGAAATAATTCAGAAGAGATGCTTTTATGCTTTGGAGCATAAAAAGGCAGCCTACATATCACCTGTCTAAGTCTTTAAAGCTGCCACATCCTTTCCTAGGATTGGGCAAAATTCTTTAACAGATAATTCCAATAAATTATATACCCTAAATTGGAATAAGTTAAAACTTACTTACCTTTAGCCTCTGAGATCAACTATTTATTTTGAAGCTGTTACCATATTCTATTATTTTCTAGTTCAATGTTTCAATGGGAAACAATATGTAAAAGCATTTCTGTACACCATTTGTTCAGATTCAGTCAAATAAGTTCTGATGGCTAAAGCTATTTGCCATTGACTGGCCAAGATTTCCTTCATTAAACTGTATAAATTTTAGTCAATGAAAGCATTGCATTGGTGCGTATAATGCTACAAAGTGTTCAATTTTAGGTGAAGGGATTTTTTGGGGGGGAGATAGTTTAAAGTAAAATAATAATTAACAAGACAGATCTGTTTTAAATACTAGGTTTTAATCCTTGGCCTTCCACTCTGATTAAGACAGAAAGAATGGGAGCTTATTTTCTGCTAACTGAAGCACAGAGGAATAATACATAAAAAACTAAGCCTTCTCTCTCCCTGTGCTACAGTCCTAAAATAGCTCCCCTCTCCCATCCCTAGTATTAAAACAGTTTCACCCACATGTAGGCAACATGCATAATTAATATCTGCAGTTGGCCTTAAATTAGCACCTCTACTTACATTTAAGCTCATTTAATTTTGATTTCATCTAGTTGCCATCAGGACCACTCAAGTGAAAACTATGGTTTAGAATTTAGGTAATATAGTAAACCCATAGTTAACTGAAAGCAGAAGCAACAGCTGTGCTAAAGGGGGCTGTGTGTGACCAAGAAAAGTTAGCCTCATGTCTCTATAAGCTATTTTTGCCTTGATAATTCCCCCAAACACGCTATTTCTAACTTATCTTCAAGTTCCACTTATGTTCCATTTAAGAGATAACAAAAAAAGTACATTATTTCTGCTACACACTAACTTGAAAGAATAAACAAAGATGACAAGCAGACTCATGTTCCAAATCTATTATTCTGCAGTAATTCAAATTCAGAGATGTAACTAGCATAGAATTGTATCAATATTTTTCTTTTGTCTTTTTCGCTTATAGCAGCCTCTTCTCCCTGTTTCTATGGCAAAATCCATTTAGTTGTATTTTTAAGTCACAAATGCCTTGAAATTACCAACTCGTATTGAAGCAAAGAGAACACAACCTATTCTGTTTTAAGCATATGCAAAATTCTTAAGAGCTTCAGACTATAGGATAAACAATTAGGTTGCAGGGCTGATTTAGGCAGCTTATTTCTGATTAAATAGAGGGCTGGCAATGTTTCCAGAATTGAGTTTCAGAAGGCAGAGTAGGTATTTTTCTAAACTAAGTAACTGGTAAAAACTGACAGACAGGAACATCTGTTAATTCCTTATTTTGTAGGTTTGGGGATAAAAGGGAGATTAAGAACTCACCGGTGCCATCTTCACAGAGACTGGAATTCAGACCATCCCTTACTGAAACCTATAGAAGAGATATGTATATTAACCATCTTTCCTCATGGAGATATCCAGAGAATTGGAATTTACCTCACGTGTAAGCATGGAAGCAGCAAAGCAGGCAAAGTTGTTGGGGAAGCACAAAGCAAATTGTGATTAAATGCCAAAAACACAGCATTACTGCCACATCAAATCTTAAGTTGCCATAAATCAGCAGTTCCTACTACCTTGGTTTACACAGACCATTATACCATGACTGAAAGTTTCTGAGGACCACTACAAGCTAGCAACTGGCAATGTGAAAAACAGAACTCTCCCAGATGGTGTCCACAGAACCCAAACATTAAGTAATGTGTTAAGCTACACTTTAAAGTAACATTTAATTTTTAAAATTTAAATTTTTTTGAAATCCATGGGATCACCAAATCATAACCTGAAATCTTGAAGATTTTAGGTGACAAAGCCAAACCTTCCCAAAGGTTTCACTATTTCCCCTCCCCCCAATTTTGGCACCAGTACTAGAGATTATAAGCAATATCCTTGAGGCCTTGGATTGCAGACTGGGAACAACTGAGGCAGAGTTTTAGACTGCATTTGCAGCTACTTGCCTTTCCCTAACAAGTCCAGTCCTCCAGCTCCAAAATCTAGCCTCCAATACTATGATTTCACAACTCAAGTGCTTTTCCATTGCAAATTGTTTCATTACTGAGACCAAGTCAGATTCTATATAATTAATTAACATTTAAAAATGAACCATATTCAGCACAGGTACTACATTGATAAGATCTTCTTTGAGTAAAATTCAACTTCATTTTTACAGATGCATCCATGTAGCTTTTTCCCCAACAGTGTGGAAATGATTTGCCACTGGTACCTTCTAAGATTCTCCCCCCCCCACTTCCCAGTCTAGCCTATTGCCTTAATATTGCTCAGACATCTCCCCTTCAAGTACCAGCAGGCTCAACTCCGCTTAGCTTCAAAGCCCAGACAAAATGCAGCCAGCTGTTAATCAAATGCCTCCATGAGTGCTGTTAAATAAGAGATCACTCCCAGCTGAAATAAATCTAAGATGTTCACTATACATATTCCAAAGTTAGCAGTCTTATTGACCAGCTCCATGAAGGAGGCTTGGGCTTGAAATGAAGCCTTGAATAAAGACCAAGGTGTCATGTACTATGTCAGGCTGTCTCTTTAGTAGCCTACTTGGCTCTTAAGCCATTAAATATCAGTGAAGGGTATTCACTTTTTTTCTTAAACATTTCTCACAGTTTGTTTGAAAAAGCTGACACCAACACAATTTTAACTACTGACTCTCAACTGCTGCTATGTTTGCCTTGGAATACCAGGTCCACAGAGAACAGGAGATCTGCACAATATATAGATATCTGAGACATATACAACTCTTCACTTGGTTAACTAGGCTCTATTCTAGAGAAACTGATACACAATGGCCTCAATTATCCTCATATGTTAAATCAAGTTAGCTAATTTATCAGAAATCTTGCTAACAAACCTCTCCCAGGGTTTCAGTGCAGCAAGGCTTCCCTGTTACATTGAAAGTGTTCTTTGTCTTAAGCATCACCCATTAAAAAAATGTAACTTACCATAGCTTTATCTAATCAGGCAAGGCACCTAGCCCATTTAGCCTTTGAGCATGCAGTATCGCCACAGTCTTCAGAAATCCAGAGAAGCATCTGGGGTAATACTGTCTTTCTACACACAGACCTTTGCTTCTCCATGTAAGCAGCACAAAATTTCCCCAACTGTTGTTTTCCTCAACACTGACATCTTAATTATTATTATTACAGTTTTTAAATTGCACTTGAATGCTTATTCTTTCCAAATATTAAAATATTGTATGGTATCAAGAGGAAATGCCAGGTCCTCTTCACGTAACAAAAGCAGAACCCAGCATTTTTTCTACTGAGAGGGAGTTCTATCTGGAGTTTCAGAGAAGTGAGCAATATATATATATATATATATATATATATATATATATATATATATATATATACACAGTATATGTACATGTGTATACACACATACACATGCATTCTTGAGTACAGGGCAATCATAAAAGACGTTGTGCCACATTCTCAGTAAAAGAGTGCCCTCCCCAGGGTATTCCCTCTGTTAAATCAAATACACCTCAAGAGTGCTCAACTAAGGAATCAATACACCATAATAAGCTTAACTGCAGCTTCCTTCTAATTTACAGTGAAAGCCCCATTTTGAGCAATTAAGCTGTGCAAATTAACAAGAAGCCAAGTAAGCTGGGCTAACATTCTGTGCTTGTGGTTCTTATTTGGAGAAACAGATGATTCCAAGCATTTCATAGTACATTCAACAGCACTCACGGTGAAAGACACTCATCTTCTAAGCCCTCATGTGATATGAAGCAGTGCTTTTGGCATGCAAATTAAATAATTAACATACTGTAGGTTTATTAAATGTTCTTGCCCACATTCTGCCTATGCCTAGGAAAGCTGCAAAAACTCTTCATAGGGATACTTAAAAAACATTCCCCACCCCTCATTTCCACATTTCCTACATGAGGTCCTCATGCGTGTCAAGCAAGTGTTTAATCAGAGCAGAAGGGAAAGCCACAAAAAGGCCTATAAACTCATGCGTTATTCACTCTTTCAAATCAGCAGGAAGAGGCCTTTTACTGAAACCATCCATTCAGCTGTAGGAAAAGAACAAAGAAGGAAATTACTTCTTTAATTCATGGTGTTTGCTTTAAAATGAGCTAACCTTCTGCTGGGAAAGAAACTTCCAACACACCAAGAGGTTACTAGGATAGGATTAAGCTCAGTTACCTGAGAATGTACGGAATAAGTTCTGCATAAGAAATAGGAATGTGTTGATAGCTTTCAAGAAATAAGGCTAACAAGCAGAACCACTTGAAAAATGTACACACAACCCATTTCCCCTCAGCGTTTCTCTAGTTTAATCACTGAAGATCCAAATAACAATGATTTCTGTTTCAGGGTAGCCGCAAAGTTTGTTCAGTCTGCATTCTAGATTTTAGGTGGGAAGAGCCAAAGCACCTTCTTTTCCATTTTTTTGGAGCTGGGCTAGGAACTCCCTGGGTAACAGTCCAGCAGGTATCAGGAGGTTCAGCCTGAGTAACGACAGGTTATTGTAATTATCTTTTACTGGGGAACCCTTGAGAGAAGAACTCATTTTGTAACAGGAGAATATCCAATCCTGCCAAAAGCAAAAGAGAGAGCTCAACTTCCAAAGTAACAAATGGAAAGAAACTGGAAAGCGAGGTTTTAGTGACTTGCTCAAAATTATTGAAGGGCAGAATCCAGTCTAGTATCTCCTACACAAAAAAGCCCCATGAAGATACGCCAACCACCACTTCATTCTCCTATGAGTTCTGCACAATGAAGTTTTTTGTGGGCATCTCAAGCTACGCTACACATTGCTTCATATTAATCTATCCTTGGAAACAAAAAGCTACTAAGAGGTATCTTAGCTATAATACATATTAAAGATCCACTCTATTCAGTCTATGCTAATAAAGCAAGATAAAATATATACATTTTGATAATCGTATATGCTATAAATTTTAGACTGAAATGTTTTCCATGATCTTATAGCTGGAATATTAATTCACCAATTTTCATCAGTTCATACAATCCCATTTCCAGATGCTATGGTTTCACAGCAATTCCACATCTGGGTTGTTTTAATTTTCAGCACCATGGCTGTCTCTTACCTTTTCTTCATTCTGCTGAGGAAAGAAACTGTCAGAGCGTGGTGGCAAATTCTCCTTCTGTTCACAATTGTAGTCTTTGTCTTCATTTTCATTCATTTGAATCTCATTCTACAGAATAATAAAATATTTGAGTTTGGATAAATATTAGTCTTTAGAGTAATTGAATATGGGCTGAATATCAAATTGGTGCCCCTGCCAGTACCAAAATAATAATTATTTTCTTTTGCTGGAAAGCTAGCTGTATTTTGAGAAAAAGAAATTACAGCAAGTATCGTTTATGATTTCACTCCTGGGGTAGGAGTGATGACTTGTGCACTGGAAAAAGCTACCACTTTCTACAAATGCTTAATTTGCAGACAGACTTACTACTTCTCCCTCAGCAACACAAGCATACACACAACCACTAAATCATGCAAAATAACAGGAGGAGAGAAATATTCCTTGCCAATTCCTGCTTGCCTTGTCAACTGCAAAGAATCTGGGGAAGAGAAAGACATTTCCTTTAAAAATCATTTTAGGCTTTTGCAAAGGCTTAGGGAGAAAATACACTTTGCTCATTGCCTAATGAATCAGTTCTCTGCTGATTGCTAAGCTGAAGAACAAAACTTGAACCCTGATGATATATGATAGGATTGTTTATTAGAAGGGCAGATGGCCTTTAGTCTACTCTCTCACTTATGGAACTCTGAAATTTCTATACAGCCTTCTACGTGGTACCCTTGAGATATCTATATACTACTAAAACTCTCATGTCTGTAACCTTCAACTGTGCAAAATAGTGTGCCATAGGGCAACAATTTTTGAACTAAGGTACCTCAAATGGACGGATGGATGGAAGGGGAAGGGGAAGGGAAGGAAGATTGCTGACACTCCCTGCCAGCTTTGCACAAGCAAAGTCAACGGGGAAGCCGGAGGAAGGGAAGGAAGATTGCTTGTACAATACTGGCAGGGAGCAATAGCAAAGTCAGCAGGGAAGTCGGAGGGAGGGAGGGAGGGAGGGAAGATTGCTGATGCTCCCTGACAGCTTCACACAAGCAAAGTCAGTGGGGAAGCTGGAGGGAGAGAAGGAAGACTGCTGATGCTCCCTGCCAGTTTTGCACAAGCAAAGTCAATGGGGAAGCCAGCAGCAAGTCGTAAGTTGCTCACACTGCCACTGCTTTTTTGCCCTTGGTCATTCTGTTTCTCTGTTTAGGTAAGGAAATATCTCTGAAACAATGACTCAATGAGTCACAGGTTGTCTAGTTTTAGACTAGAATTCCCAGTGGCCAAGCCTGCTGTCTTTGATGGAAGTTGTAGTCTAACATGCCTTGAGGGGATCACACTTGAATAAATTAATCTAGAACTTTGTAAACAGAAGGAAAACTCTGTATATAATCCCATCCCATCCCCCCAAAAAACTCATTTGCAGTTACAGTATTCCTATGCAGATACAGAAAATATCTGGGTTTTGCACACTGAAATTCTTTCTCCTTATCAAGCTTCTAAGTAAAATGCTATTCTTTATAATCTGAAGCTTTTAGTAAGCCATCAGCTCTCTAAAATATTATGTAGCAACTGTTACTAATGGGCTTCATGGAACAGACATTGAAGTCTAACCTCAACCAGCTGTTCAGGCTTTATCACAACTTAGCATTGTACTCACTAAATGAGCATGCATTCCTCTCCTTCCTTTTTATATGAACCTCTGACAAAATGAGTGGGCAGATCCACACTTGGGGAACTACTACTTTTTCCTAGAACTTCAAACATGAGCTAGAATCAGAGGCAAAACAATGACTGGAATCAGGGAGGGGGGCATCTAAACATTTAGAACCAACTTTTAAGACCAAAAATGTTTTCAATTTCAGAACTGGATTGTATGCTTTCCTATATAAAAATCTACTTTTTTTCAAGCTTCCTTAATTTCAGTGGCCTAATTTAAGAAGAAATGGAGGGAGATCTTCTTTGGCAAAACAGGTGGGTTAGGGTTAGCCTGAAACACTTGCTATTCTATTGCAAAGCCTCCAGAAATTGTTCAGTAGATATTGATCTACCTTAGGTTCACACTAATTTGAGAACAGCGTCCAAGTATACAGGACATACTTCAAGTTCAGTAAGCAGGATAGGATATGGTATATTTTATTACTTTAAATGTTATGGTCTCATTAAAAATACAGCATATACTCATTTTAACCAGTTGTTCCTTGCCATTCCTTATTTCAGTAGCACAAAAAGGCATTCTGTAAGCACCTCCCCTCCATACAAAAGTAGAATTTGGTATGTTCTAGTTGCTCCTTGAGGTTATCTATGGTGTGCTGGTATTTGTTTAGTCTGAGGTGAGCATCCATGATCATACTGATGTTACCTAGTTGGGTAATGAAACATCTGCAAGCAAACAACCAAGCTCAGAGAGCACCAAGGACTCCATAGCTACTTCAAATGGTTGTTAACTGACTGGTCATAAGTTGAAGACTAGCTGTAATTTTCACCCCTTTCAGTGCAGAACGTGGAATCTCTGATATTTGTTTCATTGCAAAACTAAGTATTCTGGTGTAAGCATAGCAGTCTGTAAAATTTCAGGAGTTACAGGTAGTCCTTGATTTACGACCATTCATTTAATGACCAAACTTATGATGGCACTGAAAAAAGTGACTTACGACCAGTCTTTGCACTTTCAACTGTTGCAGCATCCCCAGAGTCATGTGATCAAAATTCGGACGCTTGGCAACTGGCATGTATTTACAATGCTTGCAGCATCCCAGGGTCACGTGATCAACTTTTGTGACCTTCCCGGGGGGTTCTGACAAGCAAAGTCAATGGGGGAAGCCAGATTTGCTTAACAACCGTGTGATTTGCTTAATGACTGCAGCAAAAAGTCGTAAAATCGGGTACAACTCACTTAATGACCACATTGCTTACTGATGGAAGTTCCAGTCGCAATTGTGGTCATAAGTTGAGGACTACCTGTATTGGATTTCAATTCCTCATAACTCAATATTGTCCAGGGTGGCTGAGCTGGTAGCATTTGGAGGGGTGCAATTTCCTGGTCCCTGCCTAACAACACCTCTTCCTCGTATCCCAATTAAATTTTATCTAGCAGTTCAGATTAGCCACAGAAATGCAGTACGAATCAACATTACAAGGTTGAGGTTACAAGAGGAAAAATGAAGCTAATTACTTGGGGATCAAAGCAACAAATCAGAGATGGCAAGATCTGTGGCTAGTCACTTAATCTTGTCTGCAACTTTGTTTTCTCTCACGATGATAACATTTTTAAAAAGCCGCCTGATTCACAAACAGGTAAGCAAAGCTTATCTTCTATGCCACTGCAGAGGCAAAACACTGGTTACTCGCAAAACGACAGAGAAACATTCCACACACATAAAAAAAGAGCCTGAAAAAGGTTCCAGTGGCTTTAATAGGAAACAAGACTTTAAAAGGAGGAAATTCATGACCCTCAAGAACGTTGAACATTCAAGGCAAAGCCATCAGTAGCATCTCAGATGGAATCCTCTGCTGCAGAACAGCAACAGCCACCCATCTCTAAGAAGTAAAACTTACCGCATGACTGCAAGAGCCACCCTGCTTGGACACAGCTGCTTGATACTTAGCAAGCCTATCCTTGATGGACGTTTCTGAAAAGCGAGGTATTTCTAGGTTTCTCCTGCCCTCTGTTTTCTCCGGGCTTGATACTGCAGAGGAACAGAGCAAATGATCTAGAACAGTTATGCTGTTCTTTGGCCATAATAAAGATTTGATTTGATCTAGATCAGTGCTTTCCAAACTTGGCAACTTTAAGATGTGTGGACTTCAACTCCCAGAATCACCCAGCCAGCTGGGTGATTCTGGGAGTTGAAGTCCACACATCTTAAAGTTGCCAAGTTTGGAAAGCACTGATCTAGAATAACATACACAACTGCTGTTACTGGACACATCATAAGAGATCAAAAATTCACTCTGTTTAATGGGACAGCTACTTAAATGACCCAGGTGGCAAAAGAGCATGATGAGTTAATTCCAGCTTCATAACCAAGGCAAAAAGAGTCTACCTGAAAGAATGAACACTGTCTAGTTTAAAGATTCCATTGTTTTCTTTACTAATTTAAAGCTAAATTATATGCAATAGCATCAGACCTGGATGTGAGGAGTCGTTCAAGAGCTACCCTTCAAAACAGGAAGATAATGACAAAAGTGCAGGATGGGAAGCCATATAATTTAGATGCTTATGCTTTTGGCTTCCCCCCCCCCCCCGAAAGTACCTCTGCACTCCCACACCCATTTGAGCAACTGATGAGGTTATTTCTGAACTTACATACCATTCAGAACTACAGCTAAAATGGTTGTTTGGTGGCATACAGTTCAGGTCCATACAAACACAAACTGCACTTTATGTCACCCAATTTAAAATACTGTAAAACACATTCTGATTATAAACTGGCAAACTCATCCAGTTTGCTGAGATAAGAAAAATAACAAAGAGCTGCTGCCATTGTGGCACGGCCAAATTTTATGTGATTATTGTATTACCACAGATCTGTCTCCGCACCAGAGAAGAATGTATGATTGCGTTATCTCCTTTGGTTTGCACACAAGGATACAGCAGTTGTTAGTGACTGCAATCCAAGAGACATTTCCATTTTATAAAGGGACGCCTTAGTATCTCCCTTTGAAGTAAATAAAGGTCATCACCAGAAACCTGAGATTAGTGTAGTAGCTACGAATCTGAAGAAATATCAACAATGAGGGCTACTTATTTTAAAAAAAAATGTACACATTGCCTCAATCCAATAGGACTAGGCAGTTATCAGCCCTGGAATGATTTTTCTTACTTCTGAATACAGAACTGAAAAAAATATTTCATCCACCACTATTACTTTATAAATTTCATCCCAAACCAAATTGGGTTATAGCATTGCCGGACTCACATTTGGCTGCAGCACTATTTCAAACTCTTAACAGTTCACACAAATTTTCTGTATTAACAATTTTTCCATCCCTTTTGTTACAACAATTTCAGGTAAAAACAGTAATCAGAATTAAAAATAGGTATTATTTACTTTTCAGCTAGATATATTTTATATGCTAACTCTCCAGTCATGAATCTAGTAACATTTTCTCCTTCCTTTATGTTAAGAATTCTACTTTGGTAACAATATTTGGAAGTCTCTGGGAGCCATTATTTTGGTCACCTAATGCGAAGAGAGATCTCTTTGGAGAAGACCCTGATGCTGGGAAAGATTGAAGGCAAAAGGAGAAGAGGACGGCAGAGGATGAGATGGTTAGATAGCATCACTGAAGCAATGAGCATGAAACTGAGCAAACTCAGGGAGGCAGTGAAGGACAGGAAGGCCTGGCGCAATATGGTTCATGGGGTCACGAAGAGTCGGACACGACTTAACGACTAAACAACAACAACAACAACGGGAGCCATACCAAACATTTCTGCATCTCTGAATTAGATGATTTAGGGATGTTGCTGTCACTCTCAACTTCAGTTCCCCTATCTACAGTATGGAGGACTAACTTCTGTGGCCTAGACCACTGTTTCTCAACCTCAGCAACTTTAAGATGTATGGACTTCAACTCCCAGAATTCCCCAGCCAGCATGCTGGCTGGATAATTCTACGAGTTGAAGTCCACACATATTGGCTAGGGAATTCTGACAGTTGAAATCCACACATGCTACCTGGGGAATTCTGGGAGTTGAAGCCCAAATATCTTAAAGTTGCTGAGGCTGAGAAACACTAGCCTAGGCTACAGTGTTACTGTAAGGATTCCTATCATTAATTGATTGTACAAACTGAAACCATTGCACCACCACCAATCTTATGTATATGTGGGGGGGATGGGCGGCATACAAATTAAATGAACATGGAGAAAATGCCATAAAATTAGTATTTCATACCAGCTGGAGTGCTTCATACTTATTTTATATATACAATCAATATTCTGGCCCTTTTGTCTCGTGTACAATCCCTGAGTGGATCAACTACAACTTTCTTCAGCATACACAATGCATGGTCATTTTTTAAAAGGTGCATACATAATTCTTGCATATTACAATGATCAGGCACACAGTTGCAGTATATAAGCAATATATAAGCATTTATCTCACACTTCTCTTTTAGCTACTTCGTATAAAATAATTAGGTATATTTGTATTTTAGGTTGTTAGTATTTTTAATTTTGAAGTGTCCCTTTTCTTTGTTAAAGGGATAAATACCGTGCATGCCAGAGTACACATGGAAGCCATCCCAACTATATTGAATATTGCTCACATGAAGAATTGTGGATTCTTTCTGCAGGAGGGAAGTCAAGGTCCTCTGAAAAGCTGCTGCTCTCTGAGATTCTCCTACCCTCAGCAGCTCGGCCATGGTCATGAACAACCTGTTTTAAGAAGGATAGATTTTCTGTTTATTATTTGATTAGTGCTCAAATAAAGAGAAAAAAAAAAGCAAGCAGCAGCAAGGATGATCAGTCTAATGACATCCAAGCAGCAAGCCAAGATGTTCTCTTTCAGTGAACTCTGAATATATGGTGAAAGCTAAGAATTTATTCAAGCTGGTAAAGATTAAATTTACCTAGGTTGACTGTACTAATTTTACGTCAAATTCCAGGTGCCTGAAATTATTGCCTTCCTGTGGTTAAACTCCTTTTTGTATCTAGAGATTTAGGTTCCTTAGTTTAATAAATAAATTTATTAAAAATTTCCCATTATGCAAGGTTACATAGCCACCCTTTGTGTTTCAGGACCGACACAAGATTTGTTGGGTTCTGCGAGCAGGAAGATCCACAGCGCCCTTCAATCTATTTTCCTAGAGCTGGGCTGAAGGAGGAAGTCTTTGGTAAAAGGGCTAAGAACTCCTGAGCTAGACAGACTAAGGCACGTCAGGAGGTTTGGCCTGAGGGTGGCACTCTGTCACAATGGGCTTTTACTAGGGAACCCTTAGAAGAAGCAGTGTGTACATCAGGTTTTAATTTTCATCCTTCCCAGTTTATAACAGGAGGTGATTACATTTTAGGCATTGTTGTGTCCACTGGCAGATATTTGGCACAGTGTATCGGCAAAGATTTCTATCTCTCAAATGTGACACCATATCATTATTATTTAGAATTTAGAATTCTAAATTCTATCTCAGATCTTTTATAAAATTCTATCTCAGATCTTTTAAATATAAGAGTACCAGGAACACATTTGCAGTGTGAAAGTTCTATTTTAAGAATTAGAACTGAATATACTCTGACTCAAAATTCTTTACTTATAAGTAACGTTGGTTGTTAAGAAATAAATAGTTCCACAACATGTCCATCTATCCAAAGTTCAAAGATTCTGGATATATGCTCCCAAAGGATCCCCTGGTTAGCATCCACAGTATTTTTAAAAAATTCCTATTTCGATCCTTTCGCAGAAAATATAGCAATTTCATCTGGCATTTGGTAATCCTAAAAAAGTTGAATAATTTGGCTGTAGTAAAAGAGAAGGCCCAAATAGACACATATATACACACACTTCCCAACACTATCTTCTTTACACACAGCACACATCTAGTGAAAATAATCACATCACAATAAATAGAAGAATGATCTCAAATCTAACCAAAAAACCAAGTGAATCAATGGCTAGATGCCCAAAAATAATCATTATCATTTAAGTCACCAGAATAATCAACAAAGTCTTTGAGCAAATTCAACAGTGAGAAATGTTTTATTTCAGAAGCAATTTTGGTTTTGAAATAATCTTTTAATAGGAGTGTGAAAAAAATAAGAAACAATTTCCTTCCAAACTGACAGATGGTTCTTGTTAAACTTCATACTGTTACACTTAATCAAAAAACAAATTTTAGTGATATAGGCAGATTTTTTAAAAGTGCACATAGAAGTCAAATAGATTATTTCATTAAAAACGAAAGCTACGGGTTGCTCCAGTTTCTTAGGAGCCTTGTCCTTTCCTCACTAAGTTGCTGTCAGCAGACAGGAATTCATCTGGGCCTGCATTTTTCTATACTCTTAAGAGGGGAAGAATTAGGCAATAGAATTTTAGGTCAGCATACAAGTTCCAGAAGTCTCAGCACTGCAGAGAATCAGAAAGTATGTGAAAGAAAGCATGTTACACACCCTACATGCAGATATCACATACAAGTAATTTCTAGGTAGCGAACAGCTTTTACAGAAAGTTTAGAACCAATAAGAAAAAGCATTTCATTCAGAGGAAAGAATGTGTGCATGTCGGCATTTGTGTGTGCGTGCGTGCTTATGAAAGTCAATACATCTGTAGATGATTAGAGCAGAAAAATCATAATTAATATACTGAACCTATTATTGTCACAAAGAGCAGAAAGGATACGGGGACTGGAATGCTGACTTCAAACTAATTTGACCCAAAGAAACACTCATGGATTAAAGTAAAGATGTTCATGGGATTCCAGTTTTTCTTGTCACCCACAGTTTAAGAAAAAGCAAGTCTAGAAATCTACAACAGGAAAAAGAAAAAATATTGGACAGGCAATATAATATATTTCCATAAATGTATTGTGGAAAGATTAAGATGGCCATCACTTTCCATAGCTCTTCCACTTTCACCACAGCTTTTCTAAAGCTGTTATTTATCCTCCAATAATTTCTTTCTTCAATAGTCACAGCAAGCTACTGTCACATCTAGAACGCTAAAACACAGGTCCAGCGTTGCTGGCCCATATAATTGAAAGGACATGGCATCATATTATTAAAGTAAAGCAGATTTCTGCTTGGTTATTGCTTAGGTAGAAGTCTGCCTAGATGTTTAAAGCAGTTTAAAGCTTTCTGAAAAGAGTGGCTATAGGTACAATAAATAAGTTATTTGATTACCTGGAACAATCCAATGAAGTCAGTCAGACTACATGGAACCCACCTAGCCCTTAATAAAAATTTTGGGGAAAGGAAAAACAAAGCTATACATGTTTAAGAATTGCCTGTCCTTAGCAAAACTATACTAGAAGGAGTGGCAGAACTTTTGTGTCAGCTGTTAAAGACATGTGCACCGCTAAACCTGCACATCCTCTATTTTGTAGAATGTCTAAACTACAAAGGAGTCCCTGGGTTAAGAACGTCCGGTTTAAGGATGAGTTAAGATAGTTAAGAACGGAGCCTATTGTTGCAAAATTCGAGTTAAACACACAATGATTCGAGTTACACAATGGTTCAAGTTCATTACACACTACTACTTATACATTATTAATACTGTAATACAATAATACTGTTCCGGCTTACATACAAATTTGACTTAAGGACAGACCTTGGGAACAGAACTCGTTCTTAAACTGGGGACGACCTATATCGTAACTCTCCTCCCCTCTAGAGAAGACCTCCCAGATTGCATGATCCAATTTAATTCATAAGGCTAAAAAAGATTACCATGCAGCCACCTCTTCAGAATGATTAAATACATAAGCCAACACCAATTGACTTTGAGGCACAAACTGTTTTAAATTCCAAAAAATAACAATCAGTTCTCAGCTCAAATAGAAACCCAGAATTTTTTAAGGTACTCCAGAAGATGTTATGTTTTTCTTTCAACCACATGTAGAAGATTATTTTGTTGGTACTTCAGGGCCATATTTTGCAAACACTGATTGCATTAAAAGGTCATGGGGTATCAGACAGTACTGAGGGTATATATGTTAATGGAATTTTATTACAAAACAACTTAGTTATATAGAACTAAATACTTTTTTAAGGAGAGTTTGATGTATGGACTAACGTATAGAGTGATAAGATTTGGCTTAATCAAGCAAAAGAAGCCTTCCTAAATACTTTGCACTAGCTGTCCTGGTCGATTTTGCAGAAAACACAGATTGGGGCATGACATTCCACAGCATTATCTTCAGAGTTCCAATATTTTGATTAAAAAAACTACTTCACAGATATGTTATTTACACATGCCAGATGTAGCACTGACAATAGTATCCTTTCTATCCCAACTGCAAGTTGAATGCAGCTTGCCGCAGATCTGCTAAATGAGATTGGAAGTTGAATTAATGGAGACCTGCATTCCACTATCCAGCTCTCTTCGGTGCGCTAAGACTACAGTTTGTACAGTCTCCAAGCAGTGTGACTTTGCAAATATATCTGGGGGGCATCCTCAGCCGGAGGAAGGCCATTTAAGCAATTACAGTGGGGCAAAAAAGTATTTAGTCAGCCACCAATTGTGCAAGTTCTCCCACTTAAAAAGATGAGAGAGGCCTGTAATTTTCATCATAGGTATACCTCAACTATGAGAGACAAAATGGGGGAAAAAATCCAGAAAATCACATTGTCTGATTTTTAAAGAATTTATTTGCAAATCATGGTGGAAAATAAGTATTTGGTCAATATCAAAAGTTCATCTCAATATTTTGTTATATATCCTTTGTTGGCCTGACAGAGGTCAAACGTTTTCTGTAAGTCTTCACAAGGTTTTCACACACTGTTGCTGGTATTTTGGCCCATTCCTCCATGCAGATCTCCTCTAGAGCAGTGATGTTTTGGGGCTGTCGCTGGGCAACATGGACTTTCAACTCCCTCCAAAGGTTTTCCATGGGGTTGAGATCTGGAGACTGGCTAGGCCACTCCAGGACCTTGAAATGCTTCTTACGAAGCCACTCCTTCGCTGCCCGGACGGTGTGTTTGGGATCTTTGTCATGCTGAAAGACCCAGCCACGTTTCATCTTCAATGCCCTTGCTGATGGAAGGAGGTGTTCACTCAAAATCTCACGATACATGGCCCCATTCATTCTTTCCTTTACACGGATCAGTCGTCCTGGTCCCTTTGCAGAAAAACAGCCCCAAAGCATGATGTTTCCACCCCCATACTTCACAGTAGGTATGGTGTTCTTTGGATGCAACTCAGCATTCTCTCTCCTCCAAACACGACGAGTTGAGTTTAGACCAAAACGTTCTACTTTGGTTTCATCTGACCATATGACATTCTCCCAATCCTCTTCTGGATCATCCAAATGCTCTCTAGCAAACTTCAGACGGGCCCGGACATGTACTGGCTTAAGCAGGGGGACACGTCTAGCACTGCAGGATTTGAGTCCCTGGTGGCGTAGTGTGTTACTGATGGTAGCCTTTGTTACTTTGGTCCCAGCTCTCTGCAGGTCATTCACTAGGTCCCCCCGTGTGGTTCTGGGATTTTTGCTCACCATTCTTGTGATCATTTTGACCCCACGGGGTGAGATCTTGCGTGGAGCCCCAGATCGAGGGAGATTATCAGTGGTCTTGTATGTCTTCCATTTTCTAATTATTGCTCCCACAGTTGATTTCTTCACACCAAGCTGCTTGCCTATTGCAGATTCAGTCTTCCCAGCCTGGTGCAGGTCTACAATTTTGTTTCTGGTGTCCTTCAACAGCTCTTTGGTCTTGGCCATAGTGGAGTTTGGAGTGTGACTGTTTGAGGTTGTGGACAGGTGTCTTTTATACTGATAACAAGGTCAAACAGGTGCCATTACTACAGGTAACGAGTGGAGGACAGAGGAGCCTCCTAAAGAAGTAGTTACAGGTCTGGGAGAGCCAGACATCTCGCTTGTTTGTAGGTGACCAAATACTTATTTTCCACCATGATTTGGAAATAAATTCTTTAAAAATCAGACAATGTGATTTTCTGGATTTTTTCCCCCATTTTGTCTTTCATAGTTGAGGTATACCTATGATGAAAATTACAGGCCTCTCTCATCTTTTTAAGTGGGAGAACTTGCACAATTGGTGGCTGACTAAATACTTTTTTGCCCCACTGTACCTGTATTCTGAATCCAGGATTTTTTTTAAAAATCCCAATATTCAGCACTGAATTGGTTCCAGTTTATGAAATCCTTGGAAGCCCCCCCACACACACACTTCCAGATCACTGCTGAAAGTCTTCAGCAACTTATTTTATACTCCAGATAATTATCTTGCTACTGGCGAAGTCCTCAGAAAGTCAGTGCCTGAAAAGAAATACTATAGCTGGCAGCCTTGTCAGCATCTCTTCCTTCGTCACTCTCAAAGACTAGGCCATTTCATGGCTGAAATGAATTAAAATGGGTTTCTGACAATTTCCAAAGCAATGAGGCATTCACTACCAATCACAAGAATCATCTTTGTGCCATATTTCTATCGAAATGAACTATATATATTCCTTAAGCTAAGCACTTTCCAGCAGAGCTTTCCCCAACTTAATGCCCTTCAAATTTGTTGGCTTTCTGTTCTCATAATTAATCCAACTCATTTGAAGGGGACTGCACTGGGGATAATTTTGATAATACATTCTAAAGTTAAAACCTTCTGGATGCATTTAGGCTCTTGTGTATATTTAGTAACTATCTCTGATTCTATGATTTAAGAACAATCCTTAGCATAAGATATGTGACCGCATATAAACATTGTTATTGCAAACTTAGAAAAGCTGGTGCTAATCTAGCAAAATATAGTTTAAAAGTAGGAATACAGTAATTGGTTGATTGTACCAGAAAGGTAAACCTTGTCCAGATCTTTGAGGTTGAATTACAATCAGGGTATTTTAGGAATAGCAACGTGCCAGGGAAGCAAAAAAAAAAAGGAGCATCAATGGGTAAGATTTGTGAATATGCCAGGGTCAGCAATGTGAGTCCTGCAAAGGCTTAAGTAGGGTCCGTCCATCAGGCTCAATGCTCCACAAGACTTTAAAAAAAAATTATTTTAATAAATAGAAAGCTAGCATGCTCTAATGCAGTGATGACGAACCTTTTGGGCTCAGTGTGTCAAAAATTCAGAGTCATAACTTGACTCTGCTGGTATGTCACCCCCCAGAACAAAAGAGAAATAATTTTTTGTATATTCATCTATTTAAAAAAAACACAGTCCAATCACGTGTGGTGCTATGGATTATATAAAGAAACATCAAATAATTACAAAAATGAAATACGAGTAAAACAAATTCAGTTGCTTTGGTAACTCTAACGGGGAGAATAGTTGTTGTCAGGTGTTGGTGAATCCTGGCATGTCACCCAAAACGTTGTAGCGTGTCACCTTTGATACTCATGTCATAGGTTCACCATCACTGCTCTGAAGTTAGCCTTCAGCATAACATTTAAAGAAATGCCTTTGGGCTCCACAAAGGTCTAAATGGGCTGGCAGAAAGCATCCTGCAAAGGATATTTGCCTTCTGGTAAACTGTATTTTGTGACTGGCTAGTTTTACCATGACAGTTATTTTGCAAATCAGCAGGTTCTTCATGGTAGTCATTTTCTGAATACGAGTACAGCTTGGTCTCAAAATTTCCATACTGTATACTCTCAACCATAAAGAATGCCTACCCCTGCTATACATATATACTGTGCCAATGGCATAAAAATAGTCCTTGCATAAAAATCTCACTAATGATCATTACTCTATGGCACACAGCATGTTCTAAAGCAAGGTGTGACCCCTGCCCGTCAGAACTTGCTTTATTCTATAAGAGTCTTTGCAGCAGCTGAGCTGATTCTTTGTTTATTAGACACATATATTGCCTTGACTCCAGGACCTAAAGCACCTTGGGATCTAGATTGGGCCTGAAAGATCCAAAATCATCCAGTGGGTTTTCCATAATCAGGGCTGGATCTCTCCAATTCTATTCAAACCTTGACTACAATACACTGGGTCTCACTGCAATGACCCTCCAATAATAATCTTTTGAAGGAAGACTACATTGTTTATTCAGGCTTCAAAAATTATTTGAAAGTGGTGCTTTAGACTTTATATGAGTGCAGAATATTTGTTATTTATTAAAGCATCTCAACTTTTTTCGGGCTTCCACATAACTGCACAAGACCACCACATAACTGTACAAGACCGAGAGAGAGAGAGAGATGTCACCGCTTTAAGGAATATACTCATTAAAATTACTGCAACTAGAAGCCTGCTTTAAGAAATAGCACAAAGGGACTTGGCCTTGGGCAAGGTCCAAAGTAATTCTTTTGAATCATTTTCAAAAGCTGCATGCACAGCCATATTGTTTGTGTCCTCAAATAAGTGTTAGACAAAGGAAAGAATGAAGTTATCATAAAGTACATAGGACATTATTCTACTCCACTTTCCTTCACTATTTAATAGTCAATGAAAATGATATGAGTATTTAAAATGCAACAATACTAGTTTGGATCCAGTGATATCTAGAGTGAGCTGACAGGCATTTCTATTTGCAGAAGGCAGCCCCACAAGTTCTTTCAACTCCTACTACTGTCTGCCATTCTTCATTATGCAATTTCAGAGAAGCTCCTGAACTTCAAGAACTACTTGAGGAACAGGAGCACATGGGAAAGAAAGCCTCACTGTGTAGCAAACCTCTGTTCATCTCTATATCCAAGCCACTATGTTTTGGCAGTTTATATACCCTCCTGCATTTATCAACTAAATGTTTTGTTAAAAAAATCCTTAAATAGAAGAATATGAAGGAAAAAAACTTTCCTTGTCTCCAAAACATTTAAATCAGATTTTGTGTTTGCAGTTTTCAACAAGGTGAAGATAAAGATGTTTACTTATTGTTGTGCATTAATATTATAATTATTAGTCAATCCAAGCAATACACTATACTTATTTTCCTTTTGAGCAATCACCATGCTACTTTCTTCTCCCTCTTTGGCCCCAATCTTTCCTTAGTGATTTCTGCTACAATGCCCAACCAATTCTTACTCCTGGAAATTCATTCTAAACTATCTCCTGAATCCACCATTTCAGTTTACTTGAAACAGAATAATCGTAACTCAATAGCATGCATATCCTAGTTACAAGATCAAGTAAGATTTATCACAGCCTAAAATATTGGTGATTTTTATTGTGTACTGGACTAAACAAAACTTGTCATAATATGAGTCACTTCCTGTCCTTTTTCTTATGGCTGCCATTTTGATTCTCCTCTATCCCCATCCTCAATACTTCAGTCTCTCAGTCCATGTCCTTCCCTTCTATTTGCTTTGTCTCATGTTCTGCAGATTGCATGAGTAGTCAACTGCACGAGATAAGAGAACATGCTGAAAGGACAATGGGCTTAGCTGTAGAAGAATCAGACAGACACATCAGTATTTCTGTAATGCTGTCACCTGCTCCCAGATATTGGATAACATAATGCATAACATACATGTATTCTAGTGGATTTTGAGTATGTCAGGTTGAATACCACCTACACTTGGAATATGCCACAAAACAGGTATATAAATCAATGAAAACTGCATTATATACCTTATTCCAATCTTGATCTGAAGTTTCTAGAGCCTTTTGAAAAAATAATTCTTTCCATTACAAAGATGTAAGGGAAGATAGTGTTTTATATAAAATTGGTTAAAGTATAGCAATAAGGAGAAGAAGAAAAGATGCCTAAAGTATTTAGCTTATCAAAATAACTTTTGTGCATCTATGAAATCCAGACTTGGGCTTACTGCTGCTGTAACATATTTTCTGTACTACTAGATTGTCAGTGATGCAAAACTACATAATGTTCATTTTTACTAGAGTATATCATTTACAACACAGAGATTTTTATGACAGTTATTTAAAATGTAGACAACCATAAATATGCATCTAAAGATAATGCCTTCAGGCTGAGACATTCTCTCTGCAAGACCATTTCTACACAGCTAAGAGTAACTTTCCAATTGTAAGGAGTATGAAATGCTTTCTCTATGGGCCAGTTTCTGTTATAACTCAAAGATTTTGTACAACTGAAAAACTTGCATATACTTAGCATGTTTAAATGACTTCCAATTTGCCTAGAACCAATACAGGCAATGTCTGCACTAAGTTTTGAAAATAAACATTTTTGTCATGCTCAAGGTGAGTCATCCTATGTCTATAGATCAGGTGTCCACATTTCTTGGGATAGCTGTACACACCCAGCTATTTCATCCATATTATGTTCAGATCTAATTGAACAACTCAATCAACATAGTAGGATGTATCCAGTTAAGGTAAGATAAACTGCTCCGGTGACAACCTACTCTGAAGACCTAATTTACAAAATTTAGCTTGACTCAAAAATAATTCACTTCTTCAAAGCCCTCAGGCATTTTAGATCACAGCCATATCTGTTTATATTCTAGCATATACTTGGAACATGTACAGGAACTAAGCTGAAGGAAACTATGAAGAAACTGGAAAAAGTCAACCAAACTGTGTTTTAAGTCACTACCATATGCAATTCATTTTCTTGTTACGCAATTTGCAATTTTCCCCAGGGACACAGTCTGTAGTCCACATGCTGGATCAGATTTCATGAGCAGTTGTAGGAAAATGCAAGGCCCATGAATTTGCAAGTCAAAACTGGTGAAGACAAGCATTCCCAGACTATCATCACACACTTTCTTCCTGTGAGAAGATTTAGCAGCAGACAGAAACATTTGCCAGGATGCAGACAGAGAAGAGTGCAAAAAATTGTAGCTTCATACATTAGTTTCTACAACTCTAAAAGCAAATTCAACAAAGTGTTGTACTGCAGTCACAAGACACACATACACATTCCCCAGGTTCTTTTCACAATTCTTTCATGCGTGCACAATTCACAATTTATTTGGGGGGGGCCAACGCCCCAATTAGGCTAACTTTAGTTAATTAGGTTTCTTTTTCCAAGTTAATGGCATTCTAAAAACGTGCATTCTGCCACACAAACTCTTCTCCTTTGAGCAAGAGTTATTGTGCTATCTGCACAGGAGATTTTTGACAACAGGAAAAATAAGATACCCGCTTGCACAGCAGACTGATTTTACTTACCCCTTTGCAAGTTTTTTTTTCCCAAGAGCCAGGGAGAACTGAAGCAATTCATTCCTTACCTTTGCTTGAACTGCATCCCCCCTCTCAAACATCATCTTTAGTTTGCTCAGAGGAACATTAAACTTCTCTATTTTCCCTGATGAATCGGAGTTTTCACTGGTCTCCAGCTTTCCTATGTCTTGTCTGGATTCTCTAAGACAATTTTCCATTTCCCCACTGTCAGGTGAATGTGTTTTATCCTCTTCACTGTCAACACTGGGATATTTGAACCGGCCAAACACTCTGGAAGAGGAGTGAAGTCTTGGACTAATCCCTGAGGTTTTTCTAATTTCTGCTAGGGAAGCAGAGCCGCTTTCAGTTCCACCACCAGGGCTGACAGCCTTCTGCCTAACCTCAGCACGGCAGCTTTCCAGAGCCTCCTTCCGAACCTCCGTCCCCAAGCTTGGATTTTCCCACTTCTTCTTCAAGATGCTGAGGCTCCCCCTTTTAAAATGAGGGGGAAGCGTTTCAAAGCTCTAAAAAATGAACAAAAAAGTAAGACCAGTTATAAAAGCTGTCCCAAGGTCATGAAGTTCTTTTTCCAGTAAAGAAAGGAAATTAAATGCTCAGCAACAGTCTTCGGTACGCTGCAGTTTCAGACAGCTGTGAATAGTTAGAACCGTGCCACATGGAGAAAGCCTGGATCCAGGGCAAGTTAAGGAAGAGGGGAGGGAAAACGAAAAAGGAGCTGAAGCAGGAAGTGAGAAAACAGGATGGCCTTATATGGAAGAAAGGGAGTCCACTGAATGAGAGAGCTAGAACCAAGCCTTTGTGTCTCAACATTCTGCACAAAGGAATGGGGAACAAAAGCCACCCTTCTAGCAAGCTGCTTCAAGAATGGGTGGGAAGCCATACGAGATGGCTACTGTCAAAAGCAGCCGTGCTCCCCATCTGCTCCGCAGGATGACAAAGAGGACCCAACAGCAAGCTGTTTAAAAAATTGAGGTTTATCTTTCAAGGAACTCGTCACTGACTGCTCTTTATAAGGATTTGCTGATAACATTTCAGTAACTTTCTTCCTAACCATGCCAGCCAGCAATTTTATTTCTTTTTGCCTATTTATTAGATGTTGATCACAGACTTACGGGGATTGTGATTTGGACCACTGATTAAATGATTTAAAATAAATGGGTTCTAAAGGATTTATGCTAGTACTGGAAAACATTGTTCCATCCCTGTTTAACACGAGCATTTTACTTATGTAACAGGCAACTCCGCTGCACAACTTTTTCTAAGCAAGCCATCCACATACTCAAATTCAATACCTGCCGGCCTGTATCTTCCTAGTTTGTTGTTGCTGTATTCTGTCACGTATAAGACCAACTGAAAAATGGAACAGGTCTGCAAAGCTTTAGGTTATTAAAGAGGATAAGCAGCTACACTGGGATTAGCGCTCTTTGTTATTCTTCTGGCCACATTGTGAGTTCCACCTTGCAAATCAGTGAGAATGAAAAATAACCTTCAGAAATAATCAGTTTTTTGCTCCATTTCAAGCAGGCTCAAATCTGCAGAGAGAAGTAATAGTGCAAGATCGGGCAAGTCAGAAGTACAAACATGGGGCGGGGGATAGAAAGAGAGGAGAATTACATAAACAGTAATAAATATCAGTGCTTTTATAGCAAAATCAGGTTCCAGCACGAAGTATTCCATTGCATCTGGAAGTCTGGCATATACAGTACACTGTGACTCATCTTGTACAGTATTTGAATTCCAATTTGTTCCAATGCCCCTATGCAAAGCTCATATCTAGCAATCCCAGTTCTGTGGCCTCTGCTGACCTGTCTCAGAGTTTACTATTCAATCCTGTATGTCAAAGAATCATCAGCCAGAGTGCTAGCAGACACAGGTCCAAGAGTCAGCTCTTTAATTCAGTGAGTCATACCTAAGACAAGGAATGCTAAAAAAAAAAAAAAAAAGCCAAGTCTGATAACAATCAAAAGCAGGACAGAGAGTTCCCAAGCTTACCTGAACAAAACTTTATCTAACACAGGATAATCAGTTCCAGTACAAATACTCTTAGTAAATTTGGAAGGTTATGCTGAGTAGACAGAACAGAATCAGAAGCATAGATAAGGACAAACATTAGCAAAAGCTGTATCCACATTCAGTACCCTAGGTTAGATAATTTGAAGTAAAGGTATTACAGGCCATAATCAGTATCTTTAATCAGCAATCTGTTTAAACTTAGAGCTATTTAAATGAAGTCACTTCAGGGAACATAGTACTGGGGATGTTACAGAGGCAATTCTAATTTCACTGGCGCAATAGAGAGAAACTCCCAGGATTGCAGATACTACCAGAAGGATCTATGATTGTCTAATCTCCCTTCTTCATTCACGTAATTTTCACCAGTGCTGCAGATATCCTCATCTTCCATTTGTAGCCTTTTCATGTTTTCCTCTGTGCTTCCATCTTTTTTTCTTTACCACCGCAAAGATGGAATACCTGTAAAAATTTTTTGAATGATGTGATGGTAGCTTCCTATCTGGGTTCCATCCCTTACAGTCAACTCTAACTATATCTTAAGTCTCAACCCAAGGAAAGACAATTGTTTCCTCCATTTCCCACTGGCTGTACAGGCCAGAAGTTTTAGCCAGAAACAGCTCCTCTCACTGCCTTTTCTAGGTGATTCTCAAACCAAGAGAACTGATTGAGTGGGAAAGCTCACTGCCTGCACAGCAGGGCTGCTCTTTGCTCTGCTGCTTCCTCCTCTCCTTTCCCTTCCAACCATTAATCCAGAATTTTGCATCTGAAGGCTTTGGTGAGATGGGCCCTCACATTCAGTCCAGAAATGTGATTGCTTCTACCTGTTTCTAAAATGTTTAGTCCAGCTTAGAGGCCTTCCCTAAGTGGATGCAGTCCCGGTTCTCAAATATCAGCCCCACACTGATCACATGACATCAAAATCTGGGGTTTCAGTTGCAAGCCTATGGCCCTACATCTGTGGACAGGGAAATACCATTTGAAGGCAGTGAATGCTGGTCCAGAAATGGCAATATATTGTTGCCTTGTGCTTGAAAAGTTGATCTGGAGAAGATTCTTGACTCACCCTGATTCCCAACTCCTGGGAATACACACTGCAACAGCAGGAATTTGGAAAGCACAAATGTTTGCCACAGGGAACACAGGAAAATGCTAACAATTCTCTTATATTTGTGAAGAGGGGAAGAAGACTGTATTTATAATGGACCCAAAAAACAGGACAAGGCAGTTATTAACCAGTATGTTAATACTGATTGGCTGACAATTCTTTATGCTCAGTTGTTAGCTAGAAAGGACAGGATCTAATCAGAGTTTGTAGTTTATAGTTCTCTGTGAGCACCAGACTTGCAAACATAAATGTGCCTATAGTGTTTTGGAGTTTAATTAAATCTGAAAATAGTCAAAACAGCCCAGATCAATCTCAGGTGCCCTTAAAACTGGATTCAGAAGGGTTGGGAGATGGAAAGTCTGATTAACTGGAAAGCAAGCCTCATTTGGGCCATGTAGGAAAGTGTTTATCAGAAGGGGAAAAGAGGCAAAAACAGAAGTTTGTCAGTTTAGCTTAAAGGGGGGAGCTGGAACAACGTTAAGCTCCTTTAACCCAGTCCATCTAGTTTCAACAGCCAATGAGAATGTAGTGGTGATCCAAATGCTGATTTAGCAATGTAATTCAAAGCAAACTTCTTAAAGAAAAAAGTCACCATCAGTACACTGGATATCAGTCATTTACAGAAAGGGTTCTCATACCACATATATGAAACAATTTAACAGCCTGATCAGTTACCTGGGCTATCAATGAACATGGATATTTTGAAATGCAAGTTACAGGATGGTTGGGGTTCAGGATTTCTCTCTTAAAAGGACGTCTACAGAAGATTTTTGATCAGTGGTTCATTTTAATTATCAGAGAAAGGGAAGAAATATTCTCCAATGCTCTTTCCATTTGTAGCCTTCTATGCTACTTGAACATTTGTTCCAAAGGTTGGAGGATCCTCCAGAACAGTGTAGGAGGTGGCTTTACAGGCTTCACAGAAGGTAAATTCATAAAAATTGCCCCCTAAACTGTAACTAGTCAGAGTGGTATTCTGAATACAACTAGCAGTGAAGTTTCTGCTCACAGAAACAAACTTTGGAACCAAAATATAATACACATTAGAAAATGAACCTAAAATCCTCCTGGCATGCTTTATTCCCAGAAATAGAACATGCATAGAGGCATGCACCTGCATTACAGGAATTACGAAGACCATCTGTCACCGAGGACATTTTTCCATTGCCAATTAAAGGGTTACCCATCAGTTCTTAACCTGGCTGAACATTTGCTACTTCTAGTGCTGTTCCTTCTCTTACCTCTGTAGCCAATGTACTGAGTTGCCATTAAATGGTCATTTATGGTGCACAGGGCAAGTTGAGGAAAAGGAATGGATAATTCCTTTGCTTTTGTTTCCCTCCCTTCCCACCAAACATTACTACCCAGAGGGAAAATATCCCCCAATCCTCTCCTTAATGTGCGGTGGGAGTAGGGCTGGGGAGGAGGCAAGCTCTGACAGATGGGTAGTCAGTCCAGCAGGTTTGCCTTTGGTCAGACATCCTTCCAGCTTGGGGCAAAGCACTTATGCGGGTGGGTTCAAAGGGAGCCGGGCTAACAGCTGACTGGTGCAGAACAGGAGTTGGGTGGTGAAGCCAGAGAGAAAGCTGGCTCTCCCCTCTGCACCACACTGCCTCCCACTACCGGCCAGCTGTTAGTTAGGCTTCCTTTGAACATGGGTTTAGGTGAGTGTGGGTGAGGATGGAGAGAAAGTGGAGAGAATGAACAGGCTGTCTTCTCTTGCACTGTACAGACCTCCTAGTGCCAGTCAGGTGTCAGCTGGACTGATCCCTCTTTTAAGCCAGATCTACAAGCAGGCAGCCTGGCTTTGGGAAGAGCCATGCTTGCACCAGCCTAATGTAGCCAACAGGTGCCAGGCTAATTCCACCCTCTAGGGGTCACCACCAGAATGGTTAGTGAACAGCATCAGAGTGTACCCATGGTAAAGGTGCCATGAGTTACTGACTACTTAAGGGGCAAAACACTAGTTTAACACAGGAACCATCAAGGACAACTTTAATCATGCTGCTTCAAGGATGTGTTGGGAACAAGATGATGGTAACGCTGTAATGACATGGCAAAAAAAAAGTCTACTGGTTCATGTCATGTGGAAATTAGGAAACATTCTAATCTGAATGACTTCACACCTACATATATGAAAAGAATGAACTTTACCTCCCAGAATAAAACTTGGGCTATCCTCTGCCACTGGAAGGCTGTTCTAAAGCTTCCTTTTTGTGCATGCTGCTGTGAGTTTTGTTATGTCAAATGACCTATTCCAAAATTCGGGGCTAATGATTAGAGAAATGAACAGCATGACAACTCAGAAACAGCTTCAAACATTCTTAAGACCAGATTGTTTTTCCAACTTTCTTCATGCTGGAGCAGGAGGCAAAGGAAAGTGTTACTGGTCTCATTCTCCAACACAGCATACATTTCTGGGTGTCTTTCGTTGATGAACATGTATTCAATGCAACATCTACAAAGGGATGTGGCACTCAGCAGTATAAGCCTAGGCTGAGCACATTGGATAAACCCAGTCATTCATGGCTTATTCAGTTAAAAATGTCTAAACAAGCCATGGCTTGGCACAATGTGAATTCAGCCACTGTGTCTTTATATTATTCTTGCTGGGCTTCACTAGAGGGGTATGTGTATAAAAGGCTTAAGAATTATTATTTGCTTTGTATAGGACAAAAATATATAGACTGTAGTCAATTAATATAGCAATGAAGGATTTCAATATTTTGATCATATTAATTTGTAATTCTAGTCCTGGGATTTCCAAGATGTGGGGGAAGGGGGAGCTTAGGTAGGATTATGGAGTTCCTATTTCAGAAATGAAGCTTTGAGTCAGAAACAGTATCTGATAACAAAAAGTCTCTGAACAGCTGGAAAGTATTACTTGGCATAGCAGAGATGTTATTTTGGAAAGCAATGGTATGTTAGCTTTAGTTTCTTCTTCAGACTGCTACTTTGTTGAATAATCAAGAACTAAGATCAACCTCATTTTCCAAGACATGTTTTAGAATTTACATAAATATAAGAAATCAGCTTAAAAATGAAGGCAAGCAGAGAGGCAGAACTATGCAGACGGCATGCATCTAAATATGAAAGTTAACATTAAAACGGCATAAAAGCTGAACACAGAAGACTAGTGTGCTCTGAATTTAGGATAAATAACTTAGCTTCTCAGAATCAAAGTTTTGGGTGTCTGACACTAGTCAGTGCATAATCTCAGGAAAGTCACTTGATTTTCTCATTAGTCAACCCTCGTGGAGATAAGAAACTGGGTCACAGCAAGGCCTAAGCTGAGCAGGCTAAGAACATTTCTCAGAGTCAGCACTGGAAGAGGAGACAGAGAAACCTTTTAAGGAAATTCAAGAGTAGCTGCTAGAGGGGATCAAGAAACTGAGTTGCCAATGAGTTTTCATGCCACTATTGTATTCATACCAATTTTAAAATACTTACGCTTCTTTTTTTCTCTGCAGCCGCTTCCTCAGCTGCCTTCTGATACCTTTACGGGAAGGGATAGCAAAAGACAGAAAATAACATTTTTATTCTGACCCTAAACTTTTCGAATGATATACATACAAAATTTCAAGAAACAACCATTTTTTTTTAAAAAAAAAGCAAATGGTAAGTAATTATATGATAGTTTGAAGAAAAGAAGGAAATCTGAAGAAAAAAATGACAAAATATGATCCTATTAGGCAAAAAACAAAACAGAAAAATCCCATCCAAAACTAAACAAAATGAATAAGTATTCTAAAGTGCCACGTGTGACAGACCTATCGTAATAAGAACTTTTGTCAGCTACAGATCATTTTGGAAGTGCAAAAAATGCTAATTTCATGCATCCAGATAAATCCATGTGCAAATACACCCACAGAAACAAAGGAATTGTAATCCAACGGTACTAACGCTTCATGCCTCAATCTGATAAGGCACAACAAATTCCAGTAAAAGCTTATGTCACAATAAATGTGATCCTTTAAAGATAAATAAAAATGTTATAACATTTTGAGGTAAAAGAGTAACAAGGATATCCATCTCCCAATTTACACCATAGCATTAGCTACCTATAATTATTTAAAACTATTTAAACAGATTAAGTTTTGAAGCCAATGATGCTCTTGGAGGCCTCTGATGAGGAAGCTGGGTTTTTTCCATGTTTACATACCAAAAAGCTAGCACAGAGCAAGTTAAAACCAGCAGGTGAGATAATAGTAAACCTGAGGAGAGTCACTGTTCTTGTAAAGGCCTGATTGCCACACCCATGACTAAGGCTGATTTGAGAGCCTACACTTCATAATTGCTTCAACTCTTTAGCAGCCTCCAGATACAAATTCTATTACTAATTGTTCATATAAACCTTTCTGCTCCCCAATAAAAAATAATAAAGGGAAAAGTCAGTAGAATACAACAGAATTCAAATTCCTTTCCTGGCAAAACAGAGTAGGTCAAAAGGGTGCAACAGAAGAGTCACTTGATACACCAGTGAAACATGGATAAATGGAGGTTCTCTAATGTGCAGAAGCATTATGCCAACCTTATGTTTCGGCTGAGGTAAGGAATTGTTTTTTGAACTGCCTCAGGATCTACACCTCGCAGAACTCAACTTTACTCTACCACCACCAGGCTTCTCACGCATATCAGCAATGTGGGCTCCTGAAATTCATCAAGATGGGATAATGGCAGCTGGCTCAGACTGCTTTAAGGGGTCATACATACAACTGATTGTAAATTTTCTCAATAGCTATTACCCAGCATGCTTCCATGATCAGAGGGAATATGCTTCCCAGAAATGTATTTACTTTGTATAATCGTTCTATTTCAAGGGCCCCAGCAGTGAAATAATCAATGTATAAAAATATGCATCACTTTCCCCACCTGGTGCTCTTCAAATGTGCTGGGTCTGCAACTCCAAGAATATTCCAGCTAGCGTGCTCTTCAGGGGCTGCAGAACTCTGGAAATTGCAGACCCTGTAGGCCTGATGCACCCTGTAGAGCCCTGTTTCTCGAGGTTGGCAACTTTAAGCTGTGTGGACTTTAATCCCCAGAATTACCCAGCCAGCATTAAGTCCACACAGCTTAAAGTTGCCAAGCTTGAGAGACACTCCTCTAGAGAACACTAAGAGAAGGACAGCTGAAACAGCATCTGTGGAATAGGAAAACTTACTGTTACCCCATCAGTTAAAAGCAGCACTCCAAGAACAAGCACAAAACTGAAGTATCTGGCTACTGTGAGAAACAGGACATTGAGCTAGATAGCCTTCAGTCTGCTTCAGCTGAACTACTGTTATTCATTAAACTATTTCATTTATACACCATTGTTCCTCCAAGGAGCACAACGCTGCATAAGTGGTCCCCACTTCCAGATTTCTATAATCAAAACAACCCCATGAGAGAATTAGTTGGGGAATTCTGATAAGAACATTCCATGATGCCTCACTGATGACACTACCTATGATCTGCCATTGGACATTTTTGGTGCTATAGGCATGCCCCTCTACCACAGTGGCTGGGCACCACCTTCCATGGCCTATTTATTTATCAATTTTACATACTGCTTAAACATGACAGACAAGTGTTGATTTTGGCTTGGCCCGTTCAAGTTCAGGTACAAACTTGGATTATCTCGATGAATAAATAGGTACACTTGCTTTATTGGTTTCCTGGCTTATATTTGGTTTGTTCTCATATATTGCTCAAATTTCTACCAACCCATAAACCTGCAAAACAAAAGCAGCTAGAAAAGAGGAAAACACTCCAGAAATTTGCCAAAGACAGATTCCAGGTTGTTCAACAAAACACTGATGGTTGCATATACTAGCACTGCTTCAAGTTTTCCAGCTGCTAGACAGCAGTTAACCACATACAGCAGTGCCTACCTAGAATACCAAAATCCATCACAGTACAGTATTCCTTGTTTTCTTTCCCCACCTACCCCTCTCTCTCAGGATAATATGAAGTGGCATAGAAGGGTGGTTAATTGGAATGTCCTTCCAAAAGCAATACAGGATCATTTTCACCATAAAAATCTCTCAGTTCTGGTATTATTTGGCACTGCTTGACAAATTAATGTAGGTTTTATTTAATGGGACAAGAGGGAGCAGAGTTTGGGAAGTCAAATAAGTTCGGTTATGCAGAGGTGGCTAAGGGAAGGTGAGTTTGGCTGCTTTTTAAAAAATTTACTTTATCACCAATTTTGCATGCCCTTCTTGCTTCAAGGAGCAAAAACTCCACTACAGGCAGAAATGCAAGAACTAAGTCTGTTCTCAAGCAAGACGGATCAAGGGGAATTGATGCATCAAACTAAGCCATCACGGGGATTGTTTTTATTTTTTCAAATGTATATGCCATGTTCTGACTTAGCGTAGTGTGCGGACCTAGCCTCTCTGCTTTGTAAACTATGGTTTATGGCTCATTTTGTACAAACCCAATTAATCGTGATTCACTGAACTAATCAGAATTAAGCAATGACTCTGTGAGCTGAGTCAATCTTTAAGTCTAGAATTTGGATTTAAAACATTCCTTTTTAGTGAGAAGAGCTCCCAGACCAGCCTATAATTAAAAAAAAATATACAATCTGTCTTCAAGTTTATAGTTAAAAAGAATTTTAAATCCTACGTCAGTCCAGTCACTCTTTGCATCTGATGAACCGAGCTGCAGCTCATGAAAGCTTATGCCTTTTGCTACCACAGACTAGCACAGCTTTCCTTCCGCAAAGTTAAAAAGTAAACTCTCCTTCAGATTACATTTAATTCCTGATGTCTTCACAAATACATTCATGTAAGTCACAGTAAATAAGTATTTTGCTCTACCTTCTGGGATTTTTTGTTTTTATTTCCTAGTTTAGCCTATAGCACTGGCATCCAAGGATTAACCAAGTCTGACGCTGACTGGGTTTTAAAGGTCAGCCAAGGTGCTGCTAGCAGTATTTACAGTGGGAAGGGAAGGGAAGGAAGAGAGGGAGGGAAAAAGCAACACAAGTATAAGCTGTTCTCTCTATGATGTGGCTGCTGTTAGAGTGATCAAATGAGGAACAAATGATCCATCCCTACCCCTGAATGCTCTCACACTGTCTCATAGGGTACAGGTAGTCCCCATTTAGTGTCTGCCTCATTTAGTGACCATTTACAGTTACAACAGTGATGAAAAAGTAACTTTAGAACCAGTCCTCGCATTTACGACCTTCGCCAGTCTGTAAAGCAAAGGAAAGCTGAAGTATGATCATAAGCACCGTCATGGTTTCACTTAGTGACCACTTTGCTTAATGACCAAGTTCCAATCCCAGTTGTGGCTGCTAAACAAGGACTACCTGTACAAGTTCTGGAGCCCTCATATAGAGCCTCCACAGCCAATAATAGAAACAGCCAGGAGAAAGACCTACTCACTGTCTCCTGCTTTAGGAATAAGTAAAGGTAAGGCTGTCTTCCTTACTGCAAGCTTCATTTATTATTTATTCCAGAGAAAGAGACTTGTAGGATTTTCTGCCCTCAATGCCAAAATAATCTGGCCAGTTCTGGTACTACAGTCCTCAATTTTAATTTTTTAAGGGGTAGTTCTACTGCAGGCAGCATATCATTTTGGACTGGCCTGGTTTGTAGCCTAACCAAAGCAAATGCAGAAGTTATTTAAGGATTTATACCCCATTCCTGTAGGCACACACTATTGAGGGTAGCTTTAAATAATTAAAACCAATTAGAAAATACAGTAACATTCTGTTAAAGTAACAATACATTGAACAGGAAGACATTTAGCAGGCAAGTAAAGGTATCAGATATGATTTTTTTTAACTGATTCAGTAGTTTCCTGTTGGAATAACAGTTTTATAATATTGTAGAATAGAGAAAAAATGGGGGGGCAGCAACTGAATCACAGAGAAGAAAATGATGAAGCGAATGCCAATATGACTTTTTCCCCATCCTCAAAACATTACAAGCTGAACAAAATATTCTCACATTTCATCTTCTTAAAGTTTCTGATATTCTGAAAATATCTGGGATTAACCTTCTCTCAGCCTTCATACTAATCTGTAATTAAATTTTTAATAGAGAAATTCAAAGCTAAAAAGCTTACAGGCAAAAGTGGCTTATTACACTAGTATTCTGGGTTTGTTGTTGCATTCTGGGTTTGTCATTAATACCAACACAACCCAAGTTATACATTTCTGACAATTCAGAATTGGGATTCCACTGTATGGCCTAAAAGGAGGCAAATTTAATACTAATCAGAAGTATTGCATATCGTTAACAAAGATCAGCATATGAAATTGAAAAATACAAGTGTGCTTAACTACAATGGGGAACAGCCTGTTGAGTCTACTTAGAATTTTAAGAATGGTTGCGGGTGCCCTTGCGAAACAGCCTCTGCCAAACCACACACATCACGAAGCATCTGAATCTAGCCCCCCTCCTGTGCTTAGATGCTTCTTACCATCCCTCCACATTACTTCTAAACAAGGCACTCTCTTGCAGCTATCCATCAAGCTGATGGGGCCTGGAAGTATCCTGGGAAATAAAAGTGATGCTGGAAGCTGTCAGCTGACTTTGCAGCATGCCAATTTCATTTTTTTAAAAATTAAAATAAATTCATTTTAAAAATCTGTTGGGACAGGAAGCCTAGGAGGCACTACCTAAAGAAGTATCTGGACGCACACTGGCTCCCCTGATGCTGTCCTGGGAGGATCCTTTTGTCAAGGGCTAAGAAATCATTCAAACAGTTACAGCAGCACCTCCACATGAATGGGCCTCCCTGCTGAAGCTGTTGGGTGTTTGCAATATCCAAAGAAGTGAGCCTCCGCTGGTCCATCCTGAACAGCTCCATGGATAGTTAGTTCTAATTACAGCCAGTGGAAAAGGTGCTGCCATGCTAGCGGCAGGTAAGATTGCTGAAAGATTGGATTACAACAACCAAGGCCTTTTCAATTCTGTCTTTCTCCTTTGGACATTTCAAACTGCACTGCACTCACTTGTGCTCTCTTTCTCTCTCTCAGGAATTCAGGGAAGCATTTCCTGAAAACACTTAAGGCAGAATACGCTGCCAGCTCTGGCTCCTTCTTTCCTTGGTTACCCTGAAGTTTATTTTCCTAGGAACAAAAATACGGTTTCTCAGTTCTCTGCCTTTTCCTCTCTGCAAAGAAATATAATTCTCCAATACACAGAAACATGGTTCAAAAATCTCACATAACTCAAGTTTAGCGTCATGTGTAAACCAACAATCCATAATTACAGATGTTGTGCCACCTGCGGAGAACAACGCACCATAGAAATTGGAGCACAGATCAGCCAGAAAGCAACAAAATAACTCTGGCTAAACTATAGTTATATACTTTGATAGTTAAAATATACGTAAAGTGCGGCAAACTATGGTTTGATGGGGCATCTGAACTGAGCAGCAAAAATCTCCAAATTGCCACCACCATATTCGACACCCCAGGCTCTCAAAGACTGAGGCAAGCAGCTCAGAGACTGCATAATTCCAAAAAAAGATCCTTCAATCAACGCCCATCATTCCCATTTGCTCCTTGCCAGCTCAAGAGTTAGAAACTTTGCTCTGTTTTCTTGAATCCCAGCATCTGCTCATCTCCTCCTTACCACGTACCTAATAACAACATTTTTTAAAGGAAGGAAGCAAATCCCTGAAAAGCATATAGCAAAATACTCCCCATTTTAAATGTTCATCCCTGTCCCAGGCTAAAGATGATTCCATCAGCTAAGCCAGGGAGTATGCAATGCAGTGCCAACAGACCCCAACATGTCAGACATTTCCCTTGCTGGTTGCTGGCTACCAGACATTAATGGAATCTAAACAAACAATTAATAACAAAAACTATAAATGCTACAAAGTAAAGTGCCAGATTATAGCATCCTTATAGAAAAAGTCTTTTAGGGTCCTTGTTTGCTTTTTAAGCAATCTTAGGAAATAAAAAGTGTGAGTAGCTTCAGTTTAATATTTTGTTTAAAAATGTGCCACTTGGCCAGAAAAAAGAAAAGAAAAAAATAGTGTTGGTTAAGGAGCATTCAGGATAGGAGGGAGCACTTGCTTGCTCTGAGCTGAGGTAGGAAAGGATTCAATTCTTCCCCTCACACATAGGACAGACACACTTTACTCTCTCAATCCCCTTTCCTCCCAAAAAGGTTGAAAATTCCCATTAAGAAGCTCTGATATTTACCTGGTTGCATCTAACATGGACATGCCTAGCTATAGCACAGTTTTGGAGTATTATGTATAAAGAAATTACCAAAATTCTGTGTGTGAAAGTACCACCTAGGCCTCCTCTATGTTTACTGAATATCTTTAGAGAAACTGATATTGGGCACATAGTTTTACTGCAGCTCAGCTCACTACTGCTGCCAGCTGAAAAAAACTTGATCCATTGTCCTAAAACATGGTATTCTAAATTATGGGACATAGAAATATCTGAAAAATATAACTTTTTATTCTATAAATAAAATCCCAACCTGAAAATCCCAACAGAACTTACTTGGAGAACCTCTGTAGGAGAGCTGATGATGTGTTCACATTGAGAGACAATTCTTTAGCAGTTACCCTCAGTGAATGGGAAGCCCAATGCCTTCTGTTAAATGGAGATGGTTCCATTCTGAAATGCAGTAATATCTAACAGAGAATGAAAAAGAAAGACTAATTTTTACATAGAAATGCTCTCCATCCCATTGTCTTCGAGTGACAGTAACTCCTCACTCCCATGTACTGACTAAAAAAAAAAAAAAAAACTAAACTGTTTCATGCTAGACCCCAAGCAGATTAGAATATTTAACTTTCAGTTTAAATTTAAAGGAATCATTCTCTCAGAAATATTTGTTTCAGGTCCTCTAGATATGATAGATTGGAATACCCATAATTTCCAGACAGTATTGCCCTGAAAGTTATCAAATTGAGAAAAATTAATCTAGATCAGTCAAGCTCTTCCATGCATCTGATGAAGTAAGCTGCAGTTTGTGAAAGCTTCTGCCTTAAATAAAATTATTAGTCTCAAAAGATACTACCAGACTCTTTCTGAATCCTAGATCAGTTTGTAAAACAATACTTTTTACAATAAAATGTTAATACAGTAGGTATAAATACTTTAATGACCCACACATCACTACATGAATGTGACTATACTATCACTAATATACCAATAAGTATATTACCAATAATATGTCATTAAGATTACAATGCCATGGTACAGTGATCATGTGTGGCTTTATGCTATGCATTTGGATGACTGGAGTATGTGGCACCAACTCAAAGCTAGCAATAGAAGCAGAAAAGATTTGTTCAGGAAATTGTCAGCTTGCACATCATGTGGACAATGGCAACTCTAACACAAAAAGATACAGAATATACCATTCTCAGAACAAAAGATGGTCTTCAGAACAACACTTTCCATATTAAGGCAATGGCACTCCACTGGAAAGTACCAGGAAGTGTGAGAAGGCGGCTAAGATGGGGCTTGTCAAACTTTAGAAGGCTTTAAAATGTATGTGTACTTTGGAGCCATCTCAAACTACCATACGCTGTTGGCATCCTGCCTTGATTCTTCTGGAACATGAACGTAGCCTATCCAGACAGACTTTGAGCTGGGTAGGTATGCATGAATGAGAGAATTCATGTGAAGAACCTGTACAGCAGATCTGTATTTGTGTCAGTCCCTCTGGATTTTTTTTAAGAAGGAACAAATAGCACTGACGGTGCTTCCCATCTTCGAAAGGTCTCAACAAACACAATGGGTTTTTAACACACATTGTGTTAAGATACTTGTGATCTGTGTCACATGTAATCTGCGTAACCTGTCTTTTGCCCTCTTCCCCTCCCCCTAATTTAAATCCTACATCAGTCTAGCCACTCTATGATAGGGTGAACTGCAGCTCACAAAAGCTTTTTAATAACATTTGTTAGTTGGAAAAAGTGCTACCAGAGTCCTGATTCTTTTCCAGCCTCAGTATAACATTCTTGGGTATAATTTTTGGAATAAAACCTCTTCTCTGGTATCACACTGTCATCCATAGAAGTGAGCGAACACATTAAAATACACTTTTCTGCACACCTTTAAAAACCAGTCAAGATACATGAAAAAGACTACAGTTAAGAAACTTAGGAAAACCCATTCCCAAATCTGTATAAAATCTACACAGAAGATCTGTTATAGCTAACATTTTAGTTTGCAAAAGAAAAAAAGTTCAGGGCAAAAAGTATACAGTAATGCAACACTTAAAAGTAGAACAACAGTGTATTCAGTTCAACCATTCTGCACCACTCTTCTGGAGCAATCTGTTAGTGTCATGCCCTCATTCTTTGTTTTGTCTTTCTTTCTACAACTCTCACCTTTTCAGGCTGACATATAGGATATGCTAGCTTCACAACAACCTTGCAAGGTAGTGGCAATGCCAAAAACAGCAACTTATACACTCCCCCAAGTCCATGTCATTATTAAGCAGATATTTGAATAGTAGTCATTCCATGACCAAAGCATGCATTGCACCATATTGGCTAAATGTTATGTGATGACACTCCTGGAAGCAAGAATTTAGGTAACAGATGAAACAAAAACATCCTTGTCCAAGCAGGCGGTGAGCAGTTTCACCCATGTACAATTATTACATTGTCACGTAGCATTACCACTTTAGCAAGCTAGAAGCCATGACACATACTGCATGAAGTAATACTGTACTTTACCTTTCAGAGAATCTTGTTTCCCCTTAATAATAACTTATCATTTTATCAACATGTGGAAAAAACAAGTAGGGCTTAACTTCCAAGTGATGCTAAAGTACCAAAACTACCACAACCTATATTAGATGTCTACTGAGTTACAGATTTTTTTTTTTTTACAAAAGCCCTTAAAGCCACCAAGAACAATACTATTATTCGATATGATCAAAGGGCACTTTATGAAACAAGGCAACCACTGGAGTGCCCTGTTTACAGGTGGGTTCAGAGCTCCAGATTCAGATCCTTTCTTCATTGGGAAGCTCACTGAGAACTCTGAGCTATCCACCAAACAAACTTATAGAAATACCTGTTCAATGCTCTACTAAACTGTAAAATATGTACAGGTTTACTATGCTGTTTCAACCAAGCTAAGCACATTTATTTATTTATTTAGTGTATGGCATCTCATACATGGACTTACATTAAATACTAACATTTAGCCTAAGTTAAAAGCACTTTAAAATATGAACATTAAAAAGATCTAAATTCAAATACCAATGTCTAGGCCATCTAACCATTGAAGTGCAGCATCATTTATATTTTAAAAAATCAGATATTTCTAATATTCATAATAATAAATTGAATTAATATACCATAACTTGTTGGCTGGATTTATACATGCTACCAAATTGTATATGCTTGTTTATGGCTTACCATGTTTTCTGAAACCAGCTCTTGTGTTCAGTAAACAATGTTTCACTTCAACGCGTGGTATTAACCCAGTCAACTATATTTATTAAAACTTGGTTAAGCAAACCATGGCTCAATGTTACCATAATCCATGACTTGACACAAAATAATGGTTTTGCTCAATAAACATGTTAAACCCAAACAAACCACAATGTGAAAGCTTGATTCATACAAGAAAGATATAACATGCTTTTAATTTAGTCTTGTAGTTTTTCAACCATATTTATGCTTTAAAATGTTGTTATAAGATAGCTATAGAGCTGCTACAAGGATTAAAAAAGGGCAAGAAAACTGTAAATATACTTGGAATAACCTGGAATAAAAGTGAGGTACAATAAATGCAAGCTTTGTCTTCAGGCAATTGATGAGAGGGCTGTTGTTTTCCTGTTCTTACCCTACTCAGGGATTCAAAGAAAAAAATTACAGAGAGGGAGAAGGGTGGGGCGGGGGGGATGACTTTTGACTTCTTGCTTTAGGCATTCCTATTCTAGGAAGTTCTTGTAATCAACCAGCATTTATGTAGCAAATGAGTCTCAGGACTTAACTCCAGATTCAGGGAGAGATGGTGAAGTCCAACAAGAGCAAAACACTGCACACAGGAAGTATAGAAACAAGTTCTTCCACTCTAAGTGAAGAAAATGACCCAACTGTAGAAACCCTGGAAGAAGTTATATCCCCTTCCAAGGAAATAGACTGACTGGAGACTAGCAGGAGGAATAGACTGTCTATTCTCCTACGTAATAAGAACCGGAAAATGTGCCAATTATAGAGCATGTGCATTTGCAAGTATAGGAAACCTGGTGAAGTATACTGACAAAATGAGCTATCCAGGCCCTTTTCAAGAAACTGAAGCTGTTGCTTCTACCAAGAATTCACTGAATGGCTTTAAGGCAAAAGCTAGGCTGGAGAATGGAAGAACTTTCTCTCACCCCACTCAAGCAGCTATCATGAGAAAGGTAGCCTATTCGTGTAAGAAGTCTGAAATGTGCACACGCACACAGGCTTTTGATATAAAATTTAGAACAGGAGTTCTAATTTGTCACTTAAACCCTTTGTGCCACATTATGTAACAGCATTTGGCATCAGCACTCCTCAAAAAAAAAAAAAAAAAAGCGCATTTTTTGGTTAACTTTGAAGTGTGTTTTAATTTCATCAGTCCTTTACATTTTGGTGGCATTACTTCCTTTGCTGTTTCCTAACCTATTGAAATACATCTCACATCATTATTAGTTATTTCCATTTGTACACTACCCTTAATCATAAATCATACAACAACATTCATATTAAAATTGCTCAGCAAATTTAATGGTGGGCATGCATGCAGAGTGTAAGTGGAACGCGGTCCTCCTAATGCAGAGAACTGGGATGATCCCTGCAACTGTGAATCTAACTGTGTAAGGTGACATGGAGTGCACCTCTGACTCCGGAAGATTCAATTTCTATTTTAAAGTAAGCTCTGTCACATCATAACCCATTCAATTTGCAAGCCATTCCTAATGGACTGGAAACCTGATCCACTTTTCCTTTATTTTGTCCTCCCGAATGACAGACTGCAGATTGCTTTCAGGAGCTCACGACAAGCAAGCGTGAAATGTGAGCTATGAGGCAGGGTGCGTGGCACACATTTAGTCTTTCCAATGAAACAGAAAAAGAGAAGAGAAGCACGCTGGAATGCAAGTTCCACTCCATAAGGAGTAGCAAGAGAAGAAGTAAAGCTGGCATCCTGAAGTTGCGGAGGAGGAGAAATTTTGAGGTGTCTGCAATGTCCCAGTGCTGATTTGTAGTTAATGCTATGTGATTGATGGGTGCATTTGCAAAACAGATCAGGAAAAATCTCCATGTGGTAGGACTACTACTTCGCAAGATGTAATGTATCCCTCATTTAGAAATGAGGCAGAACTTTGGAAGGTGTGCGGTACAGCAATTCAGATCTGAGGCAGGAAAGGTCCTTCAGAAAGGGTATGAGTGTACCCTGAGTGCCTCCATAAAACCACATTTTATCTTAGGTTTGGATGGTAGCTGTGCAGTCCCAGAACAATATGTGTTTTGAGTTAAGGAAGCACAGATAGCATGCAAGAAATTGTCACACACACTCATTTCCTCCTTAACTCAACTCAAATATACATTCTCCTGGAACCATGGGGCTACCATGTAAGCCTAGGAAAAGGGGTGGCTTCTTTAAGGCAGTGACAACATCTATAAGCATGCCCACAATCCCTCCAAAGCAGTTTTTGCTTCAGATCCAAATAGCTACAAATGTTTTTAGAGGACAGGACAGGAGTCTGCAGTGGCTGGATCATGAACTCCTATTACTCAAGAATTATGTGAACTGAGTTCTCCTTTACCAGGTACCTTCACTTACAACATTGGATTTAGCAGGTAGGGCAACTGTAAGTTTGTCTATTCATCCAAAAGTGATTTGAGAAGGAAATCTGGGAACAACCTATTGGTTCTCTTTTTTCCCTGTGCTTGGCTTTAGGGGCAATCAAGCGTTATGGATTCTGATCCTCTAATGCCAATTTGCACTCTAATCTGCAGGTCTAGGCACCCAGTACCAAATTGCACACGTGACTGAACACGAAAATCTCTACTCAACCACTTGTGTAAATAAACTGTTGCAATTCAGAATGTTTGTGAAACATTTTGTGAACTTTTCTAAAATGAAGCTGAGTAGGTCCCAGGAAAGTGTTCACCAGCACTCCCTTGGTCCCTCTTGCATTACCTGCTGTTAAGAGTGCTATTTAATAGGCACTTTATAAAGGTGAAGTGTCATGGTCACACATTAACTCAAGATTAAAAGTACAAATGTTTTCCTTGCAATGCTAATTTATAGGGCTGAGCATGCTTCAAAATGATTCACAAGAAATACTTCAGTCCTTATGCAAGCACAGCATCTCTCTGCTATTAATTAAAGCAGCCTGACCTTTTTCAAGCTTCCACATGAATCTGAAAGAAAACTGCCATTGCTTTAGGAAATCAACTCATTCAATTGTATGGGTTAATATTGCAGCACCTTTCTTCAAGGTCACAAGGAAGCCTGAAAAAAATCAGGCTACTTTACAACTAGTAGAGAGGTACTATAATTCACACAATGGCTGAAGCATTTCTTCCAAATAATTTCTGAACCTTGCATAGCTCTGATTTATGCATCCTTCTGATTTTAAGCATCTCTAGCTACAGAATACCACCTTCAATGCAAAACTTTAATAGCTAAGAGCACTGTATATGCCAAGATGAGAACTGATTGTTTTTAAATATGGATTTCTGTGGAACAGATTTCAACTGCTGTCTTCCAGCTTTAGGTTGTATTTTTTACACTAAGCTCTGCACATACCACATAGGATTTCATATCAAATTCTATAGTGGCCAGCAAGGCCAAAAACTATCTACTGAGATATTACCCAGGAATACCCACTCCCCTTTCCCTAGCTAACATAAGCCCAAAAACAAAAGCAATAGTAGTCATGTTGGTTATGGGGGGAAAAGAGTTATCTACAAGGGCAATACCTTTAATAAAGGTATAGAAATTTTGTAACATTTCAATAGTACCAAGGTTCTTGTACCTTTTCATCAAACAAGATGCTGAAAGGCAAGAAAGGAGGAGGGTATAGTAGTGACTGATCTTTGACTTACAATGTGTACTTTCATAGATGTTGAAAAGCTGTTCCCCATAGCCACCATTTTCATTCCACTAAGCCTAAAAATAGTTTTCTGGACAGCATGTGACTATCTTCACTACCAAAATATGGCAGTACTCTCTTCAGCTGACTAATAGGGGATCAGATCATAAAAATGAGTGTCTAGTGGGAGCCCTCTTCAACTCATTCCATCTTTCCTTTATTTCTTCCATGGTGATTTGAAAAGAAGAAGTTTGGTAATTGTGAGGGCAGCATAAGCTGCTCCTCTGTTCAATTTTAGAAGACCAGTGGGTGGAAATGTAACACTAAAACAGTTTACCAGGTAGAGGGAGGACAGAAAGCCAAGGAGCCAGGGTTTCTGCCAATGTGAAACTGCCCATCCCAAAGATCCAGTGTTGATCCTGCAAATTGGGTTCACAGCAATTCCATTTCCACCATAGCAGAACAAGAACTTAATCTATAAATGTAGGTTTTCACGGCCAGTGTCAAACTGATATCCCAACGTTTCGCCAACAGCTGTGGCTGGTATCTTCAGAGGTAAAAATGATCTGCTCTGTAGCACACTTCTTGGCAGCTCACTTTCACCTCTGAAGATGCCAGCTGCAGTTGCTGGCATAACATCATGGTACCAGATAATTAAACCCCAGACAATTAGCCTGGAAGCTCATCACCATTGGAAGAATGTAAGGTGTTCTGCTGTTAGCAAAGATGAAAGTGTGATGTCACAAGGGGTTCACAGCCAATCCAAAAGTATGCAAGCACTGCATGCGGACCAGCTATAAGGATAAGGCATGATCTCCTCACTGCATCTTTGGCCTGGCACTAGCACACCTTTCCATAGAGATAGAGCTGATAAAGCTTCAGAGTCATAACCGTTCCTACAGAATAGTATTTGCAAAGGCCAACTAAATGAGTGGCTTTCAATCTCAAACTCTTTATCAAGGCACTCCCAGGATTGCTTCAGGACATTAAGTTTTTTTTTTAGTTAATGTTTACATGGGCACATTCATCTGTAAAGCAAACATTATCTAACTAGGTTGGTTGTGCCTCTCACCATTTAAACTGAAGCTTCAGAATGGGTAGGTTTTATGATCCCAATGTAGTTTTCATAAATCCTGATGCAAAATGGGTAAGAAGCCATTTTCTTGAAGACAGTGATTCAAAATTGTTTTGCCCCTTGAAATCAAGCACAGAAAGATTTAAGAAACAGATTACCAGTGTCCTCAGACCTAAACACAAAAGGGAATAGCATGTTTTGCTGAAGCACAGTCATCAAATTTTGCCACTTCACTGAATCTAGGCTGTTTCAGCTACCATCTATGGCAAAATTCACTCTTACTTAAAATGGTTAAGAAAAACAAGGTAATAAAGAAGCAGCTTTGCATGAAATCTGGCAAGTTAAGTAACCAGTCCTCCCTCCCTCTGAGCCAAGTCCAGTTCTTTGCTATTTACTTTAACAAGATTTCCTCTACAGCTTCTAACCCTAAAGAACCAAGTGCAGTGCACTTTTCACGCATGCTCGTACTTTTGTCAAGAATATGAAGATTTTAATCTACATGACAAGAATCATTAATTATTATATATTGATATGTATTAATAGATATTATACCAGATCTGTCCTTTTCAGAGATTGGTAAGAATCCAACAATTTGTTAAATTTAATAATATACGTTATATACCTATAATTCCAAAACAGTTATGAAAGCATGAGGCTGGAGCCACCAAAGAGTATACAGATGTAGCAATAGGCACATCCATTGCATAGAATATCATTAAACATAAGACAGCTATGCTGGATCAAATCAAAAGCCCATCAAGTTCCACAACCTTTTTCTATAACATCCAATCCAACCAGGGATTAGCCTATTGCTAACCCCTCAGCATACTAAGAGGACAATAGCATCACATCCATGCAATGCCTATAATAGTTTTGAACGTATGAATGCTACTTGTTTTTATAAAACCATCCCCAACACTGTGCCCCTAGATGTGTTGACCCAACTCCCATAATCTTAGTCAACGTGACCTTGGTTACAGCTGGGAGCTATGGAAGTTAAAGTGTACCATAGCAAAATGCAACCAGGTTAGGAAGGCTATGATATAATGAATACATCAAAGGATCTTTCTCATATTCTGCTAACTCTTGTTTCAAAGATTAAAAAGATATTTACCTATTCTTGACATTTCTCTTTAAATGCAAGTCTACAGCTTGTTGCTCCTGTAGATTTTGCTAATATGCAGACTGAGAGTTCCAAAATGCAATTATTCTTCCTTAGAAACCCTGTTACGTTTATGGAAAACCCTGTTAACTGCTGAAAGAGATAATGAAAGCTCTTCACTTAATATGAAACTGTCATGTTACCCTTCTTCAAAGTTATTCATTCCTGGATAAGGAAGGACTTGTATAGAACATTGCAAGGCTACTCCAAAATGAAGAGAGAAATTAATTAGGGCAAAGGTACCATTTTAGACACAAATCTGTAGAATCCTGCCACCCTACCACATCAATCACAATCCACTTAGCTAGAACATACATCTAATTCTTCCTAGATAGTATTTAGCCAATTTTTCCAAATGGATATTTTTAAATGTTCAATATATACCACTATTTCCATGAACCATATTGCCATTGCTTTTACCAGTTTTAGCTTTGTGGGAGCTGTATCTGACTGTTCTGTAATTCTCTTTTTGATTTTCCTAGCAATTGTGTACAATTGCAAATATGCAAATTCAAATGCATATGCAAATATGCAAATATCTAAAATTCAATATTTTAGAAGGATAGCTTTTAAAAAAAAACAATCTGGCACTGCAATAAAGTAGAAACATGAATATTAATGGCATGATAAAAGAATTATAGTAGTGTTTACAGAATACTAAATTTGTAGAAAGTAGGAATGTGGAGTCCTCGGGGTTCTCCGAGCTTGGCTATTTTCTTGCAGACGTTTCATTACCCATCTAGGTAACAACTTCAGTGCTAGAAGGGAGTGGGGTTTTGACTACCCATTGTAACCACAGACTACCCAAAGTAGGAATGAAAACAAAAAAAGGCAAATATATTATTTCATCTTATTGAGCTCTAGAATGAAGACAAATTTAACCTACAACAAACTGAAGAGACACTTTGGAACTTAACAAGAAAAAAATGAGCAATTGTTATGCAGCAATTAAATAAAATAGCTTTGGGAGTTAAGAGTCACAATCATAAAACACAGAAGAATTCTATAGCTCTAGGTCCCACTCTTTATCAAGACCACATAAACAAAAACAATTAAAACTTTTCAACAACATTACTCTTATTTTATTAAGATAAAATATTGAGCCTAGGTATGCCAATTATGTAGGCCATAGTTAATTTAATCATAAAATACTGAATAAATCATGGATGAGTCCATGTACAATCAACAGTCTATGCTTTATGAACCACTGTTTAACAACCATAATAGTAGGGTTCATAGAAAACATTAAGCCAAAACCAATAAGTTTTTGCAATAAAACAGAACATGCATTACTATAATAATGGCTTCAGAATAATGTTTAATTGATTACCTTTTTCTTTCTGAGCTACTTTTTTCTCAACATCCACTTTTCTTACCTCTTATAGAACTGTTTTCAGGAATAATTTACTGAAATGCATATAAGTGACAGAAAATACAAAGCTAATCATAAGACTGGCAGCTTACAAAGCTATATTTCTATAAATATATTTCCCTCAGAAATTCACTCAAGGTGCCAAGTAAAGGTGTTTTCCTCAACACTTTCTTTACCATGAGAGGACTTCCTTTTCAAAATCTCTATACAAGTTCAGGCTTCTGTGAGATAGTTAAAACTGAAAATGTACTAATTCTTTACTTTCCCAAATGAAGCCAAAGCCTTCCCATAATTTTAAGGGCCATTCATTCACTAATATGTCCAAGTCAAACATAACATTCTATCATCATATATCAACATTCCAAGAGATCTCAATGAACTGTCAACAGTATTCAGTCATGAATTATGGAGTGATGACCACAAATCTCTGTATCAACATCACTTCTTAAAAAGAATAAAATTGCTCTTTTTAGCGAAAAGACTAAAAGTATGACAGCTTAAAGGCCAGTTCAATAGCTGTGAAAAATACTTATATCTTTAAGGTACTAAAGAGAGAGAAAAATCACCCATAAATATCTATCTGGTATATTGGAATGGTCAATCAAGAGTGCCACAGGCAAATGGCCTAACACTATAACCATGACTTGCTAACTGCCTGCAGCAATTCATGTATGATTACTCCCTTGCAATCATTCCAAAAGGAAATGGAGAAAACCAACATCAGACTTGCCCCTTACAAAAACAATTCTCAACTAGTATATACTTGGCATGACATGATGTTTGTTTTTTAAAACCTAGACTTTTAAAAACTATACCACCAGATTACTCCAGTGGTGCATCTAACAAAGCGAGGGTGTTGCATATAGTAGTTTAAACAACCTTCTTGAATCTAGCGCCCTGTAGATTTATTAGGGTTGTACTTTCCAGCATTCCACATAAGCACGGGAATGCTGGCTGCTAATTCTGGGAGTGTATTCCCAACAAATCCAGAAAGTCCCAGGTTTAGGAAACTTAACTATAGGTGATGCAGCACTCTTTAAGCGTCCTTTCTTCCAGAGGCTGTTCCTAGCGGCTGTGCAGTGCACAATGATAATACTGTATATCAATTTATCCAAAATACCCTATTCCAGATAATAGAACATTTAATTCAAGTAAATCAAAAGAGTAAAAAGACATTTGCTATTCGGATTTGGCAAAATAGCTGATAACAGATCACTACTGAATCTGAAGATTCATGTTTGGATACAAGGAGGTCATTTAACACTCTTAATAAAAGGGCTTCTTGTTTCCAGCAGCAATATTTATGGCACAAATTAGAGACATCTGCAATAGTACAATTACCTGCTTCTGCTCCTAATAGGCTTAAATCCTTTGCTAACTAGAGACAATTTCAGCACTTGGTCCATATGAGGATTGAGTCTCTCATTAAACTTCATTTTTTTCTGGACAGGTTGCTTTCACAACAACAATTTTAAAGTGATTATGATATAGAGCTTGAGTTGACATTTTTTTGCTAAGCAAAGACAGTTTTGTGTGTGGCTCACCATTTTGTGTGAATTCAGACTTATAAAACCATGGTTTATGGCTTACTGTATGCTGTTGTACAATCAATTTATAGTTACTAAAAACATGGTAACTAACCATGGTTTAAGGTAATATGTGAACAAAGTGACATACTTGTCCAACTAAGCCACAGTGCAGTTTCTTTGGATTTTGCTTAGTATATTGTATAAAGCCACCTTTTGTACTTTGCAGACCATGCTTTATAACTAGCACAATATGTGACCCACACTATGGTATGTTTACAAACAATGGTTAACACAAACCATAAATAAGCCCTGGTTATATCCAGATATCATCAACAAAACATCAATTTCAAGCTAACAAAAAAACAGCTTATGTAACAATTTTGAAATTTGGGATAAGACTCAGATTTGGAACATTAAGCAAAGACAACTGACCAAGGGGTGGGTGGGGAGGGATTATCCCCAGTGTGTTGAAGAACCCAGGTAGCCTGATTTAAACATAATCATTGGGTTCACCCATCATGATAAATCAAAGCAAAGCATATTATGGCTTAATGTGATGTGTGAATGACACCGCTACTGAAGTATACTGTAACTTTGTACTACAGCCAGTAACTATACTATGTCACAATGTTTACATACACACACACATACCAATATTAATTAGGATATATTGAAGATTTCAGGTCAGAGGTAGCCCTTTGTATTTTGAGCCACTATCAATTAACAAACATTACTCTGAAGATTTTCTCTTTATGGACCAAAAAAAAAAAAATCCACTTTGGATATTAGCAACCACTCCCTCATTTGCACTATGCAGCCTAAAGAGAATTCATGTTCAAGGAGAGAGGTGAGTCAAGGGCATAAATTGGTCAGAAGAAATTTTTAAATTTTAAAGGCACACCCTGAATTTAACAAGCCATAGAATAGCCTCCAGACAGGTGTTGTAGACAAATGTATAAGTCAGTCCTTTTTCTACCTTTTCTCAGCCCCCTTTGGTTAAGAATCCAGTTTATGCTGGAACAAGCAACACATTTACAGCATCAAGCAATTCTACTCTTTTTCAGACATCATGGCAATTCTCAAATAGATTTTATTTTACAATCTTCTTGTATTTGGGCTGCCTTAACAAATCCAATAAATAAAAATAAATATTGGTTTATCAAGAAAGACTTTTGCTAACTTGCTTCCTTGTAAGTATTCCACCAATTAGTACTATATTGATGGAATAAGAAAGCAGAACACTTATTTGATTACTATTAGCCAAAGAGAGACGTGATCACCACTTCACTAAGAGGGCGGCACTAGAAGCAATAGGCCAACAACCCTGTACTATACTAAGCCTACATAAAAGATACCACAAAAATTTCTAGGGCAATCTTTCCTAGTAGAATATCTTCATACAATATCCTTGCAGTTATGTTGGGGCAACTCCTCCCAAGGATCACAGCCAGCATGCTCAGTAATCTAGGAACTACAGTGCCAATGCATCTGGAAGGCAATACATTGGGGAAAGTTAGCCTAATGTCAGGATAATTTGAGATAGTAAGCTCTGGAAAAATGCTGAAAGACAACTAGGTAGGTTGTCTTTTATAAAACTCAATGACTGCTTGTCCCAACAGATTCAAGATCTTAAAAACTTAAAACTCTATGTAGACCTCTGCAGCATATTGAGCACAAAATAGTTTAATATTGAGAAAATGAAGTCCATAAGAACTATATCTGGCATTCTCAAACTGCTAACCACAAGGCAAGATCAAAGTCTACATAATGAATGGCAATATGGAAGACTGACAAGCCCATTATTACTTCCTCTTCCTAAAGATTTACATAACAAAAACGTGTAGAAACTTACAAAAATCCTTTTTAAACCAAAAGTTGATGACCAAGGAATGGACAGGAAAATAGGCTTCACATATCCAATAAGAATCCCTTAAAAGCATTAATATGATGAATGATCTCTAATCATCCCTTTAGCATCAAGGAGTACAGCAGTGGTATCACTAAAGGTACCATTATTTAACAGTCTAGTTATTTATACACAACTGCACCACACCGTTGATATTTTTACCATTCTCAATGAGAAATTATAACAAAGAACTATACAGACTAATAATATCCTAAAGGCTGAAAAAAGAATCCCCTTCTGAGAAAAACCAAAAGAACAGTGTTCTAAGCCAGAAACACAATACACACACACACAATAAGACACACGTGCCTACAAACTGAGCCTCCAGACCCCTTGCTGTTTAACCTGCTAAATTCCTGTTACTACCTATTTGTTTATTTAAAGCATCTGAGCAGTCAGAGAACACCCACGGCCAGTTCTCTACAGACAACTAGGTCCACTCAATAAATTACATTCTTTTAACAGTATCATACAAAGCCCCCCCCCCGCCCCCGAATTAAAACATTCAAGGCTTTCTTTGGTAGTACTCAGCTCTTTCTTCTCCCATCCAAAGGAAGGAAGGGATTAAAGGAAGGAGAGAGGATGGTATTTCACTATTTAACCTATAACTTTATTTCAGGAACAGGAAGCAACTACGGGAGAGCAGCTACCCATTCCCTAGAACGGATCTATTATACACACCACACTACAGATTCCTTAATCCTAGGGGGATACGAATTACTTTTTTTTCAAAAGCAAGATTACAGCATCCCAGCCAAAAGAAAAATGCGGGTCGCGCATGCCAACAAGATAAGCAAAACGTAATTCCTTTCCATCTACCTCGACCTCTCAACAACGGCGGCCGCTCTACAGACCTCTCAGCTACGCGCACCTGTTGCCTGTGCTGCAGCAGCAGGCGCTTCCAACGCCAAGTAAAGAGCCACGCCCCCCACTTGGAATCTGAGCCGCCTATGCCCGCCCTTTGGCCCCGCCCCGTCATTTTCTCTTCCAATTCTTTGGCGCATGCTCGCCCTGTTTTCCTCTCTCTCTTTTTTTTTTTGTTGGAAGGGCGCCTGTGGGGTTATTTCAGAAAAGGAAGCAACTAAAACGTGTTGTTTTTGCATGGGGAACTGCGTAATTTAGTAGCGAACGCAAATTTATCCTCAGAAATAAATGGTTGAGGGAGGTTCTTCTTCAAAGGAGCTATACTGGTTTTTTTTTTTATCGTTAATCAGGCTTTTAAAACATGGGCTACAATCTCTTTATTTTTCTCTCGTTGTGATGCACACGGAATCAAACTAGCCAACCACACGTTAGTCTAGAAAACCCAACCAGTGTAGTTAGTTGATGGTTTAGTAGATGAGTGAATAAACCATGGATAAGTTAACTATAATTGAGCATGTGATAACAAGCACAACCAATAGATACTCTGAGATGATCTCAAATCTGCACTAAAAATGCAAGCTATGATGCGAACACCTCAATCCTTTGCATTTTCATAAGCCCTGTTTTTCATGCAATGTATTGTCCATAAGCTGCAGACCAAAAGGAAATATATTTTACAGGAAAATAAAAAGCACTGTTTTTCATCAGAGTGCAATGTAAAGGATTACTTACTGTCTATTAAATAATTATAGTAGTGCAGCAATTATAGGAACTATCACTGCTATAATCAAGTCCTTCCAATTCACTGGTCATCTTCTTTTTATCTTTCCTTCCACCCATGAAATGTCCATAAGCTGCAGACTAAAAGGAAATATATTTTACAGGAAAATAAAAAAGAATACATATTAAAAGGGAGATTTTGAGTACTGAGTTTTGTTACATGTGACTACTGCTTTTCAGTATTGGGAAGTCTAAAAAAAACAAATTTCATTTGCCTTTCAGCAACCATATTTCATCAGAGTGCAATGTAAAGGATTACTTACTGTCTATTAAATAATTATAGTAGTGCAGCAATTATAGGAACCATCACTGCTATAATCAAGTCCTTCCAATTCACTGGTCGTCTTCTTTTTATCTTTCCTTCCACCCATCCTGGTAATATAGATATTTTAAGAGATCTAGGTCTTCACATCATGTTTCCAAAATATTATAGTCTGAGCTTGGTCATTTGTGCCTCCAGTGAGAATTGTGGATTGATTTGTTCTGATCCATTTTTTAATTCTGTTGGCTATTTAGGATATTTTCAGAAGTCTTCTCCAAGAGCAAAGTTTAAAAAAATCTATAGTCTATCTGTCCTGCTTCTTCAGAGAATTTTTGTTTCCATAGAGTGTTACAGGAAAGCCATTGCCTATATAATTCTGATTTTTGTAGGTACCTGTATAGACAATCGTGGCAACTGAATACTGTATCTTTTCCAAGCCCTTCATTGCTGCTTTTCCAAATGCTTATCTATGGTGTATTTCTTGACTGCTAGTTTCTTTACTGTTGATAGTGAATCCTAAAAGCAAAAAGCTACCCACCACTTCAATATTTTCATTGTCGGCTCTAAGGGTAGTTGTTGTGCATGTTGTTATTAATTTGGTCTTATATTTACACTGTTGTCTTTCATCACTAGAGTTTTTAGTACTGTACTTCTAGAAGGATCTCTAGACTTTCATTTGATTTCATTCCAAATCATTTGCATTTTCAACTATCAGAATAGTGTCATCAGCATAGCACAGGTTATTGATTTCCTTCCTGCAATTTTAAAATCACACTCATCTTCTTCCAATCCAGGTCCTTGTAATATATATTCAGCATATAGGTTGAATAAATAAGGAAGAGTAGAAAGCCTTGTCTCATTCATTTGCCAACTTGGAGCCAGTCTGTTTTGCTGTTTTGTCTGGACTATGACTTCCTGACCTGTGTACAGGTTTTGCATTAAGATAATGAGATGTTGTGGGATTCTCATTTTCCTAAGTACATTCTACAGTTTAACACGACTGACACAATCGAAGGCCCTTCTGTAATCAATGAAGCACATAATGACTTCCTTTGGTATTCTTTGGCTTTGTCAATTATCCAGCATGCATCAGCAATAATGTGTCTTGTTCCCCAGCTTCTTCTAAAGCCACCTTGAACATCTGGCATCTCCCTTTCCATGTAGGGTTCTAATCTTTATGGAATGATCCTATGCATTATTATGATGGCATGTAAAATTAAGGATATTATATGACAGTTTATATAGTCTGTCAAGTGTCTTTCTTTGGTATTGGTATATAGACAATCATATTCCAGTCTTTTGGCTGCTATGTTTTTTTCCAGATTTGCTGGCATATCTTGGTCAGAACCTTTACTGATTTTTCTTCTATTGCTTGCCATATTTCTATAGATATTCCATCAATTCCTCTAGTCTTCCAACTTATTTATAACCAGAGTGCTGATCTAACTTCATATTCTAGTACTAGAGGTTCTTGTGAGCATAGTACATTTTCTAAGGTATTTCTAGAGGTTCTTATGAGTGTAGAATATCTTCTAAGGTATTTTGGATGTTGACATCCCTTCCATACAGAATTTCAGTACTTCCATATTTTTTTTATTTTCTTTGAATCAGTTACTATCTTATACCAGATATACCAATGCAAGGTTAGTTTAGAATCCAGCGATCTTTTGGAAGAAAATTTCCTTGTATATCTGTTTCCGTCTTCAGTATCTTTACAGATATCATTGTAATGCTGCTTCTTATCTCTTCTAACAGCTCTTTAAAATTCTTTGTTAATTCTTGAGATCTTTGTCTTTTTTTGCTTTGGCTTCTTTTTTCTTGGCAAAATTCATCAATTTTTCTTTAGCAATTAAAGTTTGCTTTCTTCTGTTTCTTGATCAGTGGCAGCCTCTTTTCACATTCAACCTTAACAACTTCTTTAATTTCATTCCACACTTCCTCTTGTCCCTATCAATGAGGTTCAGGACTTCAAGGTGATCCCTGATCTTATCCTTGAAAAAGGTGAGTATATGTTCAAGATGAAATCATGAAAACTGGCTGGCTTTCTTCTTCTGCTTTAGCTTGATTTGGAAATTGTTGATTTTGCATATGAGACTATGTGATCTGTTCCACAGTCAGCCCTTGGCCAGATCTGTGATAACTGAGCTCTTCTATCTCCTTGTACCAATAATATTGTCAATTTGATTTCTGTGTATTCTGATTTATATTATTTGATCATTAACTGCACTGTACCCAAGTACTGTCTTCACCATATTCTTCCTGACTATGAAAACAACACAATTCCTTTGTTTTTTTGTATTCTGAATCGTGAACAGTATGATCTTCTCACTGAAAGGGTCCAATTCCAGTCCATTTATGTTCACTGATTCCTAAGATGTCAATGTGTCATTTATTCAACTCATCTTTCAGTGTGTTGAGCTTTCCCACAATTCATGCTTATATTCCATGTTCCATTGTAATTCTGTCTTTGCAGCTTCAGATTTTCTTTTCCTGCATGGCAGTATCAGCAGCTAGATGTATAAAAGGCTTTAATCTCGACATGTCATAAACACCATTAGTACTCCAAAAGATCCTCAGCTATTCCTCAATAGTATGTTGATTGCCATCTGACCTGAAGTGGCATCTTCTGGCACTATAACTTGAAACACTTTATATTGTATATCTAGGTTATTTTATTGGTGAAATACAGGAGTGGCTTATCATTGCCTTCTCCCATGCAGTACGAAATGATGCCTTTGCCATTGTCACTAAAATAAAAATCTGCCTCAAGCATCTTTCCATATTGCTGCTGCCTGATGTAGGTGCCTGCTTGCTTTAGCTAGGCAGCTGGGTTGATCTTCACACCTGGGGTGACCCTGCTGGGAATATATACTCTTGGCATACAGTCCCAACATTCTTCACATCCCTCCCAGGGACATCTTCCTACCCCTTTGCCACTGGCCACAATGAGCAGCACAGCAGGACTTGAGGGGGTAATGTGATCTAAAATAATAATAATATTAATGTAAAAGACCCACCTGTGACATTATTTTGAACAGGTGGGTTGTAGGCTACTGCCAAATGTTATGATTGGCTGGTGGAACTGCCGATCAAAGCATAGCAATGGAGGACATTTCCTCCATTTTATATTCCAGAAGGAGGGACCTGTTTATAAACTGTTTAAAATTATCCAGTAAATGGCTACTAGTTCCATTGTTTAAATGTTAATCAAGTGACTGTGCTGCCTATATCATCATCCATGTTCCACCTAGTTATATTGCCTTCAAAAACATTATCTTAATAAAATAAAGGAGAAAAAGAAAAGAATTTCACAACCAGGAAAGGATGGTGGTAGTAAAACAAATAGAGATCCCACACAGAACTCCCATTGTTAATAGGATTTTAAAGAACAAAATTTTAAAGAACAAAAGTATAATAAGAAAAGTACACCCACGAGAGAGACGTTTGCAACATTTGGCAACAGTGCTGGGATCTGAGTAGCTACTGTACTCTAGATGTTGGTGATCAGGAAGCGTACCTCAGTGGAGAGACAAAATAAAAACCATTTGTGAGGTAAAACTTACCAGTAAGTATATAACTGGAAACATGAAGTTAAAAAAAAGGGACACAGAAGAGGTTCTTAACATAAGAGCTAACAAATGGCTGTCCTACTTGGTCAGTGAACAAGGTGTCTTTACTAAAAAGATGTGAGAAAGGTTTCCTTCAGGAAGGAAGTAGCAGAGAAACAGAGGAAATCAAAAAAGGAAAGGAAAGGAAATGGAGAGAGCATTCCCTCATGAGGTGTGTTTGTAGAAGAGATGAGGCTTCTTCTCACAAAACAAACTATATTGCAGGAAAATTTAGAGAAAGAGGTGAGAAAATAGGTGCAGCCAGACAGAGAATACTTGGAATATCTGAAGGAGAAACTAAATAGTGATGGACAACTAGAAACTGAAAAACTCAGAGAACAAGATGTACAACATCCTGTTAAATCACTCCCAAGGATTTTACCATACGCACGCTTACACTTTTCTGAGCAATATTGAAAGAGCTGTTAAGAAATGGGAAGGCTAAGAAGGGTTTATGAAATTTATTCTTAACCTTATACAAGGAGAACAAGCAGAAATCTGTGATGACATTCTGTAGGAATAACCAGACTGTTATGAGCTATTCAAACAAGCAATTTATAAGAAATATTAAATGGGTCCTGGTTTGTTTAGAAAGTATAACACCTGTTACAACTGAAAGCATGGACATCTTTTATTGAATTTGCCTCACAACCAATCAGTTGCTGAGGAAATGGAGAGCAGGGGCTAAGGTGAATTTGTTAGAGAAGCTGATAGAAATAGTAGGGCCATGCCAGTTTTATTCCCAGTGACCTCATTAGCTGAAGGTGAAAGTTAAGGACCTGGCTCCTTACACTACTTTAAAAAGTATCAGAGATGGCAACTCACTTAGTTCTGAATGAAGAAGAATCTCCATGCCAGGTTAACCAATTAGAAATTAGAAAAAGATTGAACTATGTAGGATAAAGAAAACAGTACAACTTAACATAGCATGTTTTAAAAATCAGGGAAGACTTAAAGTTAGCGATGAAATTTGTGAAGCAAAATCTAGCCAGATCACACAATTCCCAGATGCATTGGTACAATAAGAAAGCTAGGCTTAGAAAGTTCCAAATAGGGAATGAAATGATGGTCTTTCTTCCCCTTAAAACCAATAATATAAAGGTTGGATGGGAAAATTCTTCTTTCATGAAAGAAAGGCTGGAAGAACTTTTATATGTGATCCACCTCAAAAACTCAAACTGAACAGCTAAAACAATACATGTCAGATGCACAAACTGTACTGCCAGAACTGCATCTGTGGCAGTTGTATCCAAAAATTCTATAAAACTGATTTCAACAGTCCAGATTTATTGGATGCAACAATAGAGAAGAATGATGTGGACCAGATCCAGTGGGACAAATATCTTGCAGAAGAGGACCAAAAGTGACTGTGAGCAGAGCAGTAGTGCAAAGTTTAAAGACATCTTCAGTCAGCCAGGAAAGACAAGTCTCTTGAAACATTGGATCCATACATAGTAAATGGTAAGAACATGCTCAGACTAAAGATAATTAGACTCTCTACCAATCCATGGGTTTCACCAGTGATGTTGGCTAAAAAGCCTGGTGACTTTATATAAAGATTATAGAAAATAGACTTTTATTATTGTACTTTATATGTATTCTGTGCAGTTTAGTTGAATTACTGGGATATGCCACTATTATTTCTCCTCTAAACTTGTATAAAGTGGGCTGGCAGATGGGGATGGACCCAGATTCAGTGGAGAAAGTTTTCCCTTTTAGATTAGCCTCTGAAGGGAAGCTAGTAAATTGTATAATCAGTAATCTGTTGTTTGTCTTGTATTGATGATACTATTTTCAGTAGTGGTACTACTGAACATTTAAAACATTCAGGAATATTGTTCCAATGTATAAGAGAAGTAGGACTTACAATGAATGCATAAAAGCTGCATCACTAGGTTATAATGTGCAGGGAGGAAACATCATTCCTACTATAGTTAAGGCAGTGGAATTAGAGAGTAGAAAATGTCTGTTACCAAAATGGAGGTCCAATTTTTCTTGGCTAGAGCCAATAATTACTGAAGGTTTGTTTTAGTGCTTTAGCCTCTAGTCTGCCTGACTTAAAAAAAATATGCAGAGTTCTCTAAACTGTGGAAGAAAAAAAGGAACATTTATAGGAAATGAAAGGAGGGGAACATAATCAAAGAAAATTTTACAAGGTAATTTCCAGAAACTGTAGGAATGCTGTTCGGGGGAGGGGGGGGAGGAAAGCCAAAGGGAGTACTGTATTTGCAAGAAGAAAGTAGCAAATTGATAATGGTTGATAATGAGAAGGCAGAACTTCTTAACTTCTGTTTTTTATTAGTCTTATCTCAGATGGCAAATGGAACAGTAGCTGAACATGGTTATGTCACTGGGAGGAGAATGGGGGTTAAGGTAGACAAGGATATTGTAGGAGACAACTTAGCTAATTTAAATGAATTCAGATCTCCAAGGCCAGATGAATTACATCTCACAGTACTGAATTTCATGGTCTAGCTGCAGGAACCAAAGGAAAGGGGTGCAGAATACCCAGCAAGTATTGACTTGCTATAGCTATGCTGCAGAATCAAGTGAACCTCTTTATAAACCATTTTAAATTATTTAGTAAAAGTCAATTAATTACAATATTTTGTTTAAATGTTAACCAAGTAATTGTGTTGTCCTGCATCTTTCCCAGATTCTTCACAGTTGCACTACCCCAAACACATAATGAAATAAAGGAGAAAATTAAAGTAATTTCTAAAGCAGAAAAAGTAGACGTAGGAGAAAAAACATGTTAGTCTACGGTAGCCAAAAATCAGAAAAGAGTCTTGTAGTACCTTTTCAGACTAACAAATTTTATTAAAAGGCATAAGCTTTCATGAGCTGCAGCTCATTTCATCAGAGGCATGACGTGGGTAAACTGACATTGACAGGGCGGTTATGGAGATACATCTCACATGCAACTGACATGTGAGACAGGTTACAAGTACCTTATCAATTAACAATTGAAATGTGTTAAAAACTAATTGTGAGGGTTGAGACCTAAGGTAACCTGAAAACTTTTGATAACATGTGAGTGCAGCATTTGATTACAGTATGCTGTTAAAGTTTCTTTTTTTCTAAAATGGGTACTTTTCGATCAGTAATGGACTGGCCTGTGAGACTGAAATGGTCTGATATGACTTTGTCGTTGTTTTGATTCCTGATGTCAAATGTGTGTCCAATAGTGTACAGTGTCACAGTGTCATTGTGTGTTAGCATAATTGTCTTGCAGTTGCTTGCAAGAATTTACTTCAGGTTGGGTGATTGTCTGTATGCAAGTATGGGGCTGCTATCCAAGCCTGAGAAAGTAGTGTCATTGTCCAGTGGGGCTGTAGTTTATTAATGATGCATTTGAGTGGTTTGAGCTGTGAGATGTAGGTGACAACCAGTGGAATTCTGTTGTTTTGTTTTTGTGATAGGTCCTCCTTGGGAATAGGTCCTCCTTGGGAATAAATCTGGCTCTAATGATTTGTCTCTTGATCTTATTGGGTGGGTAGTTTAATTCTGTAAATTGAGCATCTCAGCCAAGTGCGTCACAACAAATGTGGTGGTTGTGTAGAGCCTGGATATAGATGATAGATTTGTGGTGTGTTCTGGATGGAAGCTGGAAGCAGGTAGGTATGCATGGCAATCTGTAGGTTTCCTATATAACATGGTGTTTATTTCTCCATTGTGCATTTTATAATTCCAGCTCTAGCCAAAGGGAATAATTATTTGTTTATTTGAAGCTGAAGGTTGGGAGAAAGTTGTTGAGATCATGATGGAATTTAATGAGAGATTCATTTTCATGAGTCTAGATAATGCGAATGTCATCAATGAATCTCAGCTAAGGACAATTTCAGGGATAGAGTTGAGAAAACATTGTTCTAGATCATCCATGAAGATGTTGGCATATTGTGGAGCCATATGTGTGGCAGTACCACAGATTTGCAGATACAGTGGAACCTTGGTTTACAAACTTAATTTGTTCCGTGACTCTGGTTGCGACCCAAAGCAAATTTTCCCATAAGGTTCAATGTAATTACCGTTAATCCGTTCTGGCGTGGAGGACAGGGAGGCGGCTATTGCTTGGAGGGAGAGTCCCCCTCCCTACGACCACATGTCAGGGGTGGAAAATGGCCGCGGACCACATGTCAGGGGCGGAAAATGGCTGCGGACCACGTGTCAGGGGCGGAAAATGGCCACGGACCACGTGTCACAGGTGGGAAAATGGCCGCGGACCAGGTCACAGGAGGGAAAATGGCCGCGGATCCTGTTCGTAACCCGAGGCGGAGTTCGCGAACCGAAGCAAAATTTTGCGGCCAGAGCTGGTCGTCACCCGAAAAGTTCGTGAACAGAAGCGTTCGTAACCCAAGGTTCCACTGTATATGTCATTGCAAAAGATAAAGTAGTTATGGGTGAGTACCATATCACACAGTGTGATGATGTTTTTGATGGCTTGAAGTCCCTGTTGTGGGGGGAGAAGTGATGCTGCTTTAATATCCATGGTGGCTAAAATTACATTGTCAGAGTAATTACCAATGGATTGTAGTGTTCGTAGAAAGTCTGTGTTGTCTTGGTGCTGAAAGGGAAATAATAGCCTGTTTCACATTAAATTTCCCATCATAGCCATATTTTCCTAGAATGGAAGTCTTCTTGGTTTTTACTTATTGAAAAGTACTAAAGTTTTATTTGTATGTAGCATCTATTAACCACCCAGTTTCAAACTGCAATAAGAAACATTTTGTTTTGATTCCTGATGTCAAATGTGTGTCCAATAATTCTTTTGCCCAAAATTTGCCCTGCTTATCCTAAGTAAAATCCAGAGGAGCATTGCTGGCCGGTAATGGTGTATATTACATTAGAGGAACAGCATGTGAAGGTTCTCTAATCTTGTGTGAAATTGTTGGGGCCTGTGATGGTGTTGTTGATCTAAATATGGGGGCAAAAAAGCCTTGCAGAACAATTTCTGAACTTGTACAGACAGAGCCTGGAATGCAGGCAACTGTCAATGAAAGTAAACTGAGACCAGTTCCTAGGCTCTGTCAACAGAGGAGTGGAACCTGTGGCCTTCCAGATGATACTGAATATTTTTTCCAGCAGCTGCAATAAGCATGGTCACCATACTGGGAGTTGTAATTCAGCAACATTTGGAAAGCAACAGGTTCCTCATCTTTGTATAGAAGTAGGAGATTCCAAGGCATGTTGTAAAATACTTAGATTCACTATTGCTTTACAATGCCTCATTCTCATTCAATACTAATTCAGTTGACTCCCATTTGGATATTTCGGAATCTAACTGTGAAGGGCAAAGTCTAACTGTCCAGAGCTGTCACATATATCCCTCCTTGCCAAATAAACAGGCAAATTTCAGAAAAAAACAAAGGGACATAAGATGAAAGATAACCTAAGATGAATATTGGAGAAAAAATAATAATACAAGAAGTTGTTTTACCTTTGCTTAATTGACTACAGCAACCTTTGACTATGCAGATTTTGCCAGTGTGTGGAATATATTAACAGAATTAGGTGTGCCAGATTATTCTTCTGTCTTTATAATGAACAAGAAGCTAATGTATCTGGAGAAACAGTGATTAAAGTAGGGGAGGGAGTAAGACAAAGATGCCCATTGTCCCCATATATGTTTAAACTTACCTAGTATATATACTGTAAGAATGGCAGCTAAATTAAAACTGCAGTATAACAATTTTATATACAGAGATACCACTTTGTTAGCAAAAGGTAAGGAAGAGCTCATAATGGAAACAAAATGGAAATTGAAAAATCCAGTTTTAATATTACAATTTAATAAGTTAAAGATAAGACCACTTATATACTTAGTAAGCTTACAGTTGATGGTAAGAAAGTGAAAATGGTAGAGAGTTTGCTGTCCTGGGCTCAAAATAGATAAAATAGTACAGTGGAACCTTGGGTTACGAACACTTATTCCCTTTGGCTAGAGTTATAAAGGAGAACAAAACTTAAATGACCACAACTCCTTTCCTTCTGAACAAGGCCTAAGGGAATTGAAACTAGTCCCACCCATTTCCTGACAACTTAAAAGACTTTGTAAACAAACCTTGAGGGATGTTGTCAGTTCTACTTACTCAGGACAGTTGTAAATAGCATTGCAAAGTTGCAACTCAGAAATTCCTTCCATTATCTTTGCATTTAGCACAGAACCAGGAGACAAGATAACCATATCGTATCTTCACTTGGCTTTCCCACATCCATCCTTTTTTCTATTTTCCTCCTGTCCCTGAGTTCATCCACATTCTCACCTAATGCAGCAGGTGTAGTAGGTACATAAAATGACTGAACATATTATACCATAGTGCAAGATATTATGTCTGAAAAAGTATGGCAAGCTTGGCTTCAATTTTTACCTATGTTGGGTTCTGTCTAAAATACAGGTGTACTGGGCATGGGTTCGGAACAATATTAAAAAAACAAACACCTAAATATTCTGTTTTTGGAGCCTATGCTAGTATTTTTAGAATACCTTGCTACTGGAATTCTTTTTCAGTAGGAAGGAAGTTCATTGTTCTTTTGCTTACAGTTACTAAACTCCAGTAACAGTGTATTCAGGGTATACTAAAATCTGAGAAACCTTAACAGTAAAGATAAAGTGGTCCTGATTCAAAGTTCCCTTAACTTGTATATATTGTTTTACAGCTGGTGTTCTTTTTCCCTATTACACTCTGCCTAAAATTTTCCAAGACCTCATTACCCTTAAGTCTATATTTATTAATATAAGAAGTTTGAATATTTGTTTCTATTGAAACAAATGAGACTGTTACTGTCTCATTTTTCCATTCTCTGGTGAATTTAATGATAATTTCTAAGTTAAACCCTAACAATCTAACCTGAAAGGTACTATCATGCTGTATAATTAATTGGACATTTTCTCATTAGTAATTACGTTTCTGAAATATTTAAATGTGATATTTTTATATATGGACTTCCACAAGAACACTTGAATTTTCAACTTTTCTGATTTGACAGAGAACATCTGTGAGAGGGGAAGTAGGTGAGAGGAGAATACCTAGATTTAGAGAATAATCTAAATATAGATAAAAACTAAATAAAACACATACTGTACAAATATAAAAAAACAGCAGCCAGAATCATAAAAAAATTGTTAACATGGCCAGGAAATGGGCTCTAACATACACCTGGGGCCCCAGGCTTGGGCACAAAACCAAGTTTTCAAGGCCTTGTAAAAGGTCAACAGGGTTGGGGCCAGTCTGATATGTCATTTAATTTGTCCCTGCTGACTATGGCAAATCTGTATTTGCATAAAACTGAATGTGTATAATTTATATGTTCTTTCTAGAATACAGGTAGTCCCCAGTTTAAGAACAAGTTCTGTTCCCAAGGTTTGTCCTTAAGTCGAATTTGTATGTAACCCAGAACAATATTATTGTATAATACTATATAAGTAGTATTGTGTAATTAACTCAAACCATTGTGTATTTAATTCAAATAATTGTGTATTTAACTTGAATTTTGCTACAGTAGGCTCTGTTCTTAACTATGGGTCATCCATAAACCAGGTATTCTTAACCCTGGGACTACCTGTATTGTAAAGACTTAGATATGTATTTTTTTCTATTATAGAATTGGATGTAATTAGAGTCAGAGGAGAAAAAAGGAAGAGTTTGACTAAAGGGGTGTCTTTTAAATACCATAAAGAGATATTTAATTGAATAATAATGCTGTGTAAATTATTATACACTGGCTGTTTTCCACACCATACACTAAGCCAAAAAGACAGCTCATACCCTATGCTGTGATCTTACCGTTATTATGCATAGTAATGACTCTTAAGTTTAGGTTATCTGAATGGTGAGGCCACCATTTTGGGTATATGGAAAACAAAGTCTTTTGACTAAATATGTAATGTGAATACAGCTGTAAGTAGATATTAAAACTCTGACTGCATTTTTAAAACCATCATACTGAAGTTATAAACAAGGAAAAATAATTTACAATATTGGATGATTAGGACTGGAGAATTTAGATAGGTTATAATCATTGTGGTGATCAAGTACAGTTGTTATTTGTGATTTTTGGCTATGAAACCAGTTTATGTTTACCCTTAATCAGTCTTTCCCAATCTGCTGGGCTCCAGATAACTGGCAGTTGTGCCAAATGAGAAGCATAGAAATTTTAGCTTAACTCATCTGGAGGGCTCCAAGTAGGAGAAATTCTGTAGTATAAGTGAGATTGAACAGTGCAGAGGACTTTTGTCACCTTATCAGTCCTCTTAACTAGCCCTTCAATCCTATATCCTGCAACATCAAATAAAACCAGTTTCTTTTCTTTTCTTGTTTCCTGACAAGTACTTAATAGAAAAACAGCTTTAGTTAGGAGTCCTGGTTTAATCAATGATTACATAGGAATTCACCTAACTTCCAAAGAACTATCTTTTGTTGGAGAAGGAAGAAACAAGAAAAACAACAACAAAAAAACAGGTAGAGCAAGGTCTGGATGTTATTTGCTTTTGATTCAGTGCCTAAGACATTACATTTTTGGAGGAAATGAAATATACTTTCCCCCCCAAAAGCCAATATTTGTAATAATCATTGTAGATGCTGTTTAATACTTATGCTGACCCAGAAGATAACTGAATAAACTAAAAGGCGTGATTATATTATCCACAATGATTTAATTCTGTTGGCTTGTCCCTATGGAGCACCATGACATCAAAACACTCCATAAATAATAGGGCTGATCATACAAGGGCCAAGCTAGCATTATGTTCTAGCAAGTTCCATCATTATCCACTTTTTTCTATTTAAAAACATACCAGTCTTAATGAAATAAAGATTCTAGGTCAATGTAATTGCAGGCATTCCATACTACCTGCCAAAGGCAATATTGTAATTAAACACAAACCATGATGTTTAGGTACAGGCATTTAACATTGTCAGGTGCTTTCTCTGTTCTTAATCATTGTACTGTAGTGATGGGGATTTATTCATTTTGCTCATTTCAGCATTGATCTCTTCCCATTATACATGCTTATTAAAGTTTCTTACATAAATTTTATTAAATTGATGTTAGCCAACTGGATCTGCAATCCAGAATAATTTAATCAATGACCACCAGATTGAAATAAGATAGATATAGGTCAGCTTTCTCCACACTAGAGTCTGCTGCCATTCAGATTTGTTGTGCCATAATTCACAGTGAGCAGGTGTTGAACATGTTGCCTGAGAATTATGGAAGCCCTAGTACCTCATGCCTACAAAGCACCATTATTGGTGCTGCCTTAGCATCATATACACTCCAGTGACTGCAATGCAGTCATTGAACTCCTGGATTGGATGTGGATAATTAGTTTAAAATGACAGTATGATGCCTAACTATTGTCTATGTTTGGTTATTGTGAATGTTTTTATTCTAGTAGAGACTTGTCACTTCAAATGCTTACCTATACAGAATCCTTTTGCTCCAATGATATAACTCCTTATGTGTTTACACTCCTATTCCAAAGTAATTCTGTACACCATGATTCTAGAGACATTATACACAATTTTCTGAGGAGACCTCTCTCAGTGAAGGAGATGGGCACAGCTAAGCCAGTTACAAATGGCCTCAAGCATGACACTTCTGTTTTTCTCTGCATAATTGCATAAAGGCCTGCATTTCCATTTGTTTCCATTTCTGTGGGTGAAAATATATGGCAGTGTCCTGGGACACATTTGTGAGTGAAGCTATTCCTGTTCAATTCTTAATTTTTACTGGAGGAAGATTGCAGTGATTATTTTGCTGAAAATGTCATCCTCTGAAAGTTGTTTATAAAATGCCTAATGCTGGGAAAAACTATTCTCCCAGCACAGAGGAAAACATGATTAAAATGCTCAGAGACATTCTACATATATTCCATTGAATTATATACTGCCCCTGGTAGCGAAAGGCACTCTGAACTGTGCCTTGACTATGTCACACATCTATAGAATTCAGTAGAAGCTATAACAAATAAGCCACCCTTCACCTGGATAACTCCATCTCTGTACAGTAACGGATTTTGTGTCTTGGTACCATGTTAGTATTCAGTATGATTTTATAACATAAATTGAGTTTTTTAAGAGCACCCACTTATTTCCCAGAAAGAATTATTTTAGCTAATTTCAGTGTCACTATGAAGAACTGCATGTGTGGGAAAGAGAAGGAGATGGAAGACAGGAGATTTCTTGGCTTTTTCTTGTTCACATCTTCTCCACCTAATCATACCTGCATTTTTCCTCTGTTTGAGGAGGATTATAGAAATGATACCAGGGAAGAAGTTAAGCACATACTGTTCTAGTAATATCTCCAAATAGTATCTGAAAAGTGAATAAAAAGTATAAATATATATATGTGCACTTACGTATATACAGACCTGGGTCATATAGCAAACTAAGCCATACTTTCCATAATCACGATAGCTCAATTTATATACATTACTGAGCCATAAACTGTGTTTACAAAATTTAATGGCTAAGGTCACCCAGTATCCAATATCACAAACCAAAAACAAACAAGCCATATTATGGGTCAGTTCTCCTTCTATTATCTGTTTCATGCTTGAAAGTATAAATAATTGTCCTAAGTAGTTGACTGAGGCTGTATTAAAAGGAATTAAACTTATAATTCAGCAGATCTGGCTCTTCTGAAGCCTATAGACCCAAGCCAACCCTACAGCTGTTAATTAATATCCTGGTATTGCTCTACACTTGCTATTTCTGTCTAACAAGGGGGCTACCAAGTTCCTGGCAATCCCCTGAATTTATGAGAGGCCTTTTTAAAAAAAAAAAAAGTGACACTGTTTCTCTTCTCTTCTCTTCTCTTCTCGTCTCTTCTCTTCTCTTCTCTTCTCTTCTCTTCTCTTCTCTTCTCTTTTCTTCTCTTCTCTTCTCTTCTCTTTTTATCTTCCTTTCTTCCTCTTCCTCTTCCTCTTTCTCTTTTGCCATCAACTATAACCACTCTTCTCTTCCAGTTGGCAAAAACATTGGGTTCAACAGAGCTTGAGTCTCAGTCAAGATTCAAGGCCCAAGAGAGTGACAGTGAGTCATTATTTGGCTGATGTTTAAATTGGCCAGATGTCAATTTTTGAAGAGGCTTGTCCTGGTTATTTTCCTATCAGGAAATTCTATAGGATCAGGTCTAGAGCTCTGATACAGACTTTCTCATATCAGTGTTTTTGTTCATACTGATGCTTTCCCCAACCAAAAATGAAATGTTCATGGTCCAGACCTGTAGGTTCCTGATGTGATTTCATCTCTGGGTCTACGCTGTCAAACCATGCACAGGATACAAACACAGTTACATCCTCCTGCTCCTGCAACTGGTCATATTTCCATGAACACATAACTGTAGTTTGCATTTCTCCTGTAAGTAAGGGTGAAATAGAAAAACAACTGAGAGCTACTTTATGTGCATTTCTGTCAGGCCTAGCCCAAGGAACTCCTGGAGACCGTGTAGGTTCAATCAGCAAGGTTTATTAGCTAGCGCTTATTTACAGAATCTTTTCAGACTGACCAGTAGTTCCCAGGCACAACTCTCTACTATCTTCTGGAATGTTTAGGGATGCGCCAGCCTTCTCCGCTTATCTCCAGAGCGTTGCTCTGGAGACGAGAGCACCGTTTTCACCCCCCTTCCTCCATTCCAATCCATCACAATTTCTTCCGAATGTTATGCTAGAAGATGAAGACATCTGCAATATATGTACTGTAGATGAAAATCTATGTGAATAAACAGGTCATGGAGCCAAGAAAGTTGTTCATAGCCTGGGCATGATAGGATATCCATGAAGCAGAGATTGTTGAGTTTGCATGATACTGCTATCCATGGTTAATTGAATTCAACCCAGTTTTAATGGTTTTGCACAACATGGTACAGTAAAATATGGTTGGCTAAATTTGCAGTTCATTGTGTCCTGTGAATATACTATTGTCATGTACAAGTTCCAAAATATAGGCTAATTGCATTATCAGACAAAACATGAAGACCCATGTTAAACATGTTGGATATATATGTATGTCATATATAGTCACATAATCTAAATTACCAGCTTCAGTAACTGGTTCTATAACAAGATAATTACATGTTTTTCAATAACTGTCTTTTTTATTTATTGTCTGTACTTTTAACAACTTTGAAATCTTCTCAGAGAAAGATGGTCATTGGGTAGGTTAAATTTGTTATAAAAATAAAAATATATAATACAAAACCCATTTTATCAGAAAACAAAAACTCACTGTGAACTCAATATCTTTTACCACTGCCAATAATAAAAGAAAAAAACTTGGAATTGTGACATCTCTTGCATTTTTAGCTTTAAATGTGATGTGTCTTTACAAGATTCGTAGAGGTTCCAGATCTTAAGAAGTTCAGCTGCACTAATCTTCATAATGCTATCATCATTTACCTTCTTCAACCAGCCTTCCCAAGTTATTGGGTGTGCCTAAATAAGGATGCAGGGGGAACAACATTGTGGTTTGGTGAAATCCTAGTGAAACAAATTTTCCATATGCATTCATGTCATTTTAATTAGAATTAGCTACATAACTTTATCATTATGTAACCTATGTAACATCACTTTGGCTAACTCATGAAGTTTGACAGTCCATTAAAGCAAAATGAAGTCTGACAGTCCACTAAAGCAAAATGGAGAAACAATTTCCCAAAGTAAGATACAGATCAGAAATTTGTACCATTGAACAGGACACATTTATTTTATTTTAAAGACCATGAGAGAATATAGAATTTCAGCATTAGAAAGAAAAAACAACACATATATGCTTGACTATTTTGCTTCTCTTGAACTGGTAAGTTACAGCCACACTTAGATGAGTGGTACTTGATTATACTAGGAATAGGTAACCTATAGCAGTTCCAGTTTTGCTGAATATAATTCCCATAATCCCAAGGAAGTATGGCCAATGGCGAAAAGGAGCTGTGTTCAGCAGCCTATTTGGGGTACCGTAGATTGCCCATCTATATTTCAATATTGTTTAGGCAGCTAAAACTGATAATAAGCAGATGATAATGCCAAAAACCAATATTAAATGCAAAACCTGAATGTGTCTAAGTGGTGGTATACATCCAGAATATCATCATAATAAGGCTGTAACTAAATAGAATTACAGTCCAACTGCATGATGTTTTCCATGTAAACTATGTTGGCAGGGAAGTGAAAAATACTGAAAAGTTAGATACTTTCTATTTGCAACATCTTGCCTGTAACCAAGGTTTTCTCCAGAAAAATTAACCATTCCTAACATACATCTCCCTGAGGCACACATTTCAGAAACACAATCATCATGACATCATCCCAGGAGAACTTCCTTCTACCTAAGGAGCAAAACTGCAGATGCACATACACTAGTCGAATCACTCTAAAAAGAGCTTGTGGCTCAATGAGACAACACCTGATTAAAAATAAACTCTGATTCCTGAAATAATTCTAGATACCTTGGGGGAAGTTGTGATTGCTCGTCAGATGCTCAAAAGCACTTTGCACATTCCAGGACTAACTGGTACTGGAAAATAGTTCTGAAGGTAAGCCCTGGCTAAGGAGAACTCTTGTTCAATTGACTTCAAACCTAGGAATGTCCCTCTTGTGATTATGTCACAAACTTCACTCTTAACTCATTTGTTTAATTAAGATCAGTCCTTTCCAATTACCATTCACCATCTGTTGAGCTTCCAGAGAGATTAAAGCATATGTGTTTGTTTCAAAATGACTTTCTAACCTTATATCCAGAGCTGACTAAGCCATATATTTCCAACTGACTCATAAATACTCTTTTTTGGCCAGAGATAGAACACTTTGGACCAGGGCTGCTACTCATTGTGTACCATTTCATCAGTTCAGATGCATATATAGGTTCTCCAGAGTTTAGTTATGCAGAGACCTTTGTATCCTACAGAACAATAGTGCTGAACAATAGCAAGTGAACATCACTTCTTTTAAAATGTTTAATTATACAAGGCCATCAAGACCTGCTTTCTTTGCCTCATTGTACTGATTGGGAGGGCGTATTTTTGGAAGGGATGAGCAAAGAATGCTGGGAGAATATATATTTCTAGCAGGGTCACCCAAGGCATGAAGATCATGCCAGCTGCCCAGTTAAAGCAAGAAGGCACATATATTGAACAGCAATGATGTAGAAAGGTGCTGGAGATGATGATTATTTTGCCATTACTTATCACTAATGGGAAAGGTATCATTTCATGCAGGAGAAGGTAATGATAAACCACTCCTGTATTTCACCAAGAAAAAAACATAGATAGACAATATAGAGTGTTTGATGTTATGGTGCCAGAAAATGCTCTCTCAGATTAGTTAGCACTCAGCATGCTACTGAGGAAGAGTTTGAGGGTCTTTCAGAGTACTAATGGTATTTATGAAGTGGTCAGATTAAAGCCTTTGGTACATCTAGTTGCTGATACTGCCATGCAGAAAAAGAAAATCCAAAGCTGCAAAGACAGAATTACAATGGAACATAAGTATGAATTGTGGGAAAGCTCAACACACTGAAAGATGAAATGAATAAACTACACCCTGACATTTTAGGAATCAGTGAACTGAAATGGACTGGAATTGGACACTTTCATACTGTTTACAACTCAGGATCCAAAAAATAAAGAAGGAGTGGCATTGCTTTCATAATCAGAAAGGATATGGCAAAGACAGTACTTGGGTATAATGCAATCAATGACAGTTATCTAAATTTATACTCCAACTGCTGCAGCTGAAGAAGAGGAAGCTGACCCAAATTGACAGAATATGGAAGCAAGGTGTGCTGCTTGTGGTTGGAGACTGAAATGCTAAAGTTGGAAACAGTAAGGAAGAAAATGTATTTTGACTGTATGGACTAGGAAACAGAAATGAAGCAGGAAAACGACTTATCAGTTTCTGCCAGTTCAACGTTTTTTTCATTGTTAACACACTTTTCAAATGACCAAAATGATACCTATATACATAGACATCATCAGATGGAGTATGCAGAAATCAAATTGACTTCATTATCAGTCCAAGGAGGTGAAACAGACCAATTATAAGACCAAAGATGTGGCTAGGGGCTGACTGTGGAAGAGATCACAAACTGGTCATGTGCAAATTCCAAGTCAAGCTAAAGCATAAAACAAAGCCAGACAGTTTCCATGATATGATCTTGAGGATATACCCACCACATTCAAGGAGAACATCAGGAGAACATTTTGAAATCCTGAATCTCATTGACAGGGAGCCAGAGGAACTGTAGAATGAAATCAAGGAACTTGTTAAGGATGAATGTGAAAAAAGACCAAGAAACAGAAAAAAACAAACTGGATGTCAGTAAATGGTGGAAGTTGCCAAGAACAGGAGAAGCAAAAGCAAAGAAAGACAAAGATCTCAGGAAGGAACTTAACAAAGAATTTCAGAGACCTGTTAGGAGAGACAAAAAGCAATATTACAACATTTGTAAAGACACTGAAGGTAGAAACAGACATGAGAAAACAAGGAAAGTCTTTTAAAAGATCTCTGTACTCAGAAGGAGGTTCCAACTTTTAATTGGTATTTAGACACCATACATATGCCTACAAAGTTCAGTGTCATTCAGGCAATCGTTTTCCCTGTGATACTGTATGGAAGTGAAAGTTGGATTCTGAAGAAGCAGGACTAAAAGACTGTTGATGGTTTGAACTTAGGTGTTGGAGAAGACTCCTGAGAATCATAGATAGCCAAGAATATAAATTGTTCATAGAACAAATCAATCCAGAGTTCTGATTTGAGGCACAGATGACCAGGCCCAAATTATTATTTTTTGGACACATTATATGAAAACCCAGGTCTCCTGAAAAGTTTATAATGCTTGGAAAGGTGGAAGGAAGGAGAAGAAGAGAGTGACTGGTCAATTAATTCAATTACAGAAGCGATGGGCAAATTGGAAGGCCTGAAGGGTGAGGTTGAGGCAGATCATCCTGGAGAAGGTTGCTATGTGATTGCTAAGAATTGACACAAACTTGATAGCACATAATCAATCAAAAAATCAATAACTACACAAGCTCAGAGCTGTGTGAGGCATAACAATTTTTCAGATCTGAAGCACAACCCCACCTCTCAGTGTACTACTTGAGATATCACATATTATAGGCAAGGATGCATTGGCTCTTTTTGCACACTTGGCTAACTGGGGGATGAGGTGGTGTGGAGGCTAAGCATGTCATGCAAACGTTAACACTTAATTTAGCTCTAAATAGACCTAAATTTATTTCACCCCCCAACACTGTATCATGCAAACTTGTATCTATAGGTCAGCTGTCACATCTGATGCTCGTGACTGAAATGAAGTCCTAGAATAGGGCTGTCCTATCTGGACTGCAAAAATCTGAATCAAATCTTCTGTCTTCTAATGGTTGTCCAGATTTTTGCAGTCCAGATGTGATAGCCTTAGAGAGGCACCATAAAAATAGGGCCTAAGAAGTACATTTCTGTGGGCATTTTGGAGGAGTTAAAACTGCACACATGAATGCACACATCCCTCCAACCCTATCTATAGAGGCACCAGCTCGGATTGTGCCACTGCTGGTTTTCTTTTCACTCCTGCAGGGAAAGCAATACAAAAAAAGAAAAGGAAAGGAAATGACAGTCTCATCTGCAGCAGTGGGAGGCCTAAAAATATAGCTGCCTTGACCACTGTCTGAGATACAACCTATCATGTGCTAGCAGTATATTGAGTAATTAACCAAAGGAGGGATAACTTGAGCAGGCATGTGTGTTGTATATGTCCAACTTAGCCCTTTGTCTTGCAGCCTTATGTTGAATTTGGCCTCCTTTAAAAAAGAATAACAAAATTTCTTTAAGTATTTTGCTAGTTCCTAAAAACATATAATATAAAAATATAATAACCCATCCCTTGTGCTGAAATTCCTACTATTCTCTGTCATTGAAAAGTATACGGTATTGAATTTATGAAGTGTTTTTATTTAGTAGCTATGGTGACACATGTTCTACAACAGAAAAAGCATGAACATTTTCTGCAACATCAGTGTTTTTTAAATGCTTGACTGTTTAACTGATTGTAGCGACTAGGGATAAAACAAAAAGGTTTAGAAAATTAAGCACTGGAAGAAATGTGTAGAATTCGGTTCTGATGAGTCCATGCATAAAATGTAGCTTTTCCAGTCTGTAGGATACTTGGCTTTGACTAGACTAAGATTCTTGGTTAGGCCAATCCTTGCAGCAGACTCATGGCAAGCATCAAGGATTAGGAAACCCTCCTGTTTCAAACAGTGTGAAAAGTAAGGCACTACCAAACAATAGACTGGATGCCAATTCCTCAAATGGACCATTTTTTTCTTCAACTCAGAACTGGCATTAGCACCTGGCAGCTGTGGGGCCATGGCTATAGCAGGATTCAGTATCAAAATTGACCCTGAGCTAGCCTTTTGTCAAGCCTAGGGCTCTGAACAATGTCAGATGTTAGTTTGTTTTTGTGAAATGGATGTTGTTGAGAACTGTAGAAACAAATATGTGATTTGGAATTTGTGTCCCTAGCCCCATCTCTGCCTTTTGTTCAGCTACTTGACCAAGTTACTTGACTCTGAGCCCCATTTATTTATCTTCTCTAAAATGAGCATTGGAGCAGAAAACTGTGGGTTCAAAGAAAGACTTACGTGTTTAAAACTCAGAATCTGTCACCTTCTTTAGACTTAGGTTTGTGGGCATATTATTGTGATGGAATGTTGGTATGACTCAGAGAAGGGGAAGGAGAATGCCAAACCACTACACATTTTGAGTCCTGGAAAGTAGAAAGTGTGAAAAAGGAGCTCAAAAGAACTTTCTCTTGATTATGTTAGGTATAAGTTGACACGGGGAGGGGCTTCAACAGGCTTTCAAGATTCTGTTACAAAATCCTTACCACATTAAAGTACTGTATAGTCCAAAACTCCTAGTGACTCCTGTTTCCTGACCACGCCTACCTTGAAGGGCTGGCAATTATCTTCCTTTTGACCTCAAACTGTGTTCTGGGAAATGGGTATTATTTATGACTAACCATACTTATGACTAACCTTCTTTTTGCAGATGGATTATCTTTCTCATCTGCAACACATATTCAGTTTTAAATGTGCTTACTTACCCCAAATGATAGGGAAATGCAAATGGTGGCTGAGTCTAGCATCATTTTAATTGTCCACAGTGTTATCAACTAATGGTGCATTACTTTACTTAAGGAAGGAAAAGAAGGAGCTACTGATGCAGCAGCACTCTTTTGAAATAGCAGTATTATGTTAAAATAGTGGGCCTACCAAGTAAAAAAAGTTGATAGATATTAAAATAACTATGAGAAAGAATAGAATAAAAAAAAATACTAGGCTGGTGAGTTGCTCAGCATTTGACCTACAAAACTGTCAGTACAGCAACTTTTAATTTGCCTACAGCAGCAGAAAATAAAAGCCACCAACAGGCCTTGACTCAAGACTGACAAATACTGAGGGAGGGGGCACATGATTGAATTATTGAACTATTTGAATTAACTGAACTATTGCCCTTGGAAAGCTGGGCATTTCCGTTTTGTACTGAAAGCAGCTCAGTCCTGAGTGTGACTTGGGCCTGTGGTTTCTCCTCCCCACCAGGCTCTGCTGAAGGCTTCCAGCACAATAGGGCTTAGTCATACCATTTGTCAGCCTGCCTTGGCAGACAGGATCTTTAACTTTTGGCCTCTTTAGGAAGCGAATTCCTGATATGCTGCCTCTGAGGTGGAGTTTCCTGTAGGTGGGGAAACAAGGCTCTTGCGAAATGAAGAGAGCTGAAGTGTGACTTGCTGGAGGCAATGAGCCCTAACACGTAGGTGAAGTCATATTGGCAGTAGACACTGAGAAAACCAGCTGAGAGTGGTCTTGATGAGCTAGTTGCAGTTACAGTACAATTCAACTCTAAACTGTGTTTATTTTAAAATATGCTTACTAAGGTCTAAGTTCCACTGATTGAATAAGACTTATTACCAGGCAACTGTGCATAGGATTGCTATTTATGGATTTTTCAGAAGGGATTCCCCATCAATAGGAACAATGCTTCTTTTATCAGTGCTTGTAGCTGGATACAATAAACAAATAGTGATCAATCCTGGGAAAACTCTAGTATAAACTGACTACAATATTTCATTTGACCTTCCTTGAATTCTCTACCCAGAGGCAAAAGAAACTGATTAAAAGAAGTCTGATTAACTATAGCATAAGGACTTTCTGATGTGTAACAAGAGCCTTTCTGGGCCAGCTCCACTACACTTTGAGCATATGTATGTTACAATGTCATGGCTTCATCATTTGTTTGTAAATTGGCCAGCATTAGTTTCCATCTGTTGTTATTTTTCATGCCACAGAAAGGTGTTTTTCTGAAAAGCATCCCACATTCTCACTACCATCCTTGCACAATTTTTGAAGCCAATCTTCTTACTGGTGGATGAGGAAGAATACTGTATCTCTATGCTTGGACCTGGAAAAAAAACCTCTTTTTCAGTCTGTGAGTAGGAAAGGGAGGTAGTTCCATAAATTCCAAGACCCAGACAGGCTCAGATGCAAATGGCAAAAGAACTGTAGAAAGAAGAGACAAATCACTCTGGATTGATCCTCTTTGTCTGTTTTTTTACCAGCCCTTCTCCTAGCACTGTCTGCCCACTGATCTAAATGGGATGAAGCAGCATACAGCCAGACCAGAAGCAGCAGCAGGAACAGCAGCCACCTAGACAGGCCAGCACAAACCCAAATGCATTTTGGGCTACTATGGAAGGGACAGATAGCACTAGGAGTCATTCAGCTGGAAGGCATCTCTAGAGAGAAGTGATCAACTATCTGGTTCCTCAGATGTTTGACTACAATCTCTGATTATTCACCCTACTGGATGGGGATTATATGGCTATAATCCTAAACTATCAGGAAGCTGCCTATTCCTGCTAAAGGGGGTCAGGGGGTGAGGAGAGACATTCCTTAGTTCTACAAAAATCCAGTACTCTTTCTTGTAAAACCAGTTGTTGTCAAGAGTTCTGTGTGACAAACCTTTCATCAGGACTTCTGGGTTCTTTTAATTCATAGACTACTGCCAAACACATGTTTTACTATGGTTTTTATTTATCTGTTGTTTTATAATATGAAGCTGATTTATGTAAACTTTTTTGAGTATCTTGGAATCTCTGTTGAAGAGTGAAATATCAGTTAAGTAAATTAATAACAGTACCAGAAAAATATAAATGGGTCAGGTCTACAATAAATATATTGCTATTCAACTCCCAACATAACATATTGCATTAACATACTGAAACTAATTATGATTACTATCTAATTTACAAATGCATAAAATTATATCCAGATATTTTCCATCTGGGAATTTTCTGAATCCTGCAAAAAAAGAAAAAGCATGAGTTTATATATAACACAAAACAATAATTTCATAAATATATGTTGCATATTATTAAAGCAGTAAGTATATGATTTTGCTTTCAAAATTCTGACCATTTTAAAGCTATTTTCAATGCACAGGTATAAACATACAAAATAGGTAATAACAGTACAATTAATTTTTCATATTTTTAAAGTTAATTTTAGTGCAGAACTATATTTTGCAAAGATTCAAAATAGCAGCAATTTAAATCTGCTACTCCCACGCTGTAGGTTGTAAAATATTTTTTCTTTCTCCTATTCCCATTGCAATCTGTCCCGTGCATATATTTCAAATGCAGCAGATACTACAGTTACGCAATGTGTTAAGAAGAGGTGCATTGTGAAGTGCGAGTGACGCATCCCTGCTCAAAGCATTAAGACAGTTGTATCCTTTGGAAATCCTTTGGAAATAGTTGCTCCAAAGGCTGTCCCCAGCTATTTGTGTGCATGTGTACAAACAGCACTGTGCTTCTCTAAGAGTCCCAGCAGAAGTAATGTCTGTGGATGAGCATTCAGACAGGATAGTCTTGGAAGCAAAGGTACTTGCAGGATCCAGTGCCTTTGTCAAAAAATGAAAACAGTGTTGCACCATTGTGACACCAATTCTGCCTCCATCATATGTATGTGTGATGTCACATACACTTACATCATGATGGTACAGCGTTGCTTTCATCACTGCACCCTCACACACACACCAGATGCCTCTAGATAATGTAACTAAAATAGACACTAAGATTCAATTGAAATAACCAAAATATGATGAACTTTTTAAAAGCTGATGTTTCTCCTGTTCAATAGTGACATCTGCAGGCTACTTTGAAGCCTGAAGGCTACTCTGAAGATGTTACCTAGCCAGGTAATGAAACGTTTGCAAGAAAAGAACCAAGCTCAGAGAACCCCAAGGACTCCACAGTTCAACTCTGAGCTACACATATTCACCTCTATTGGCAGGCTACTCTGCACAGAACTACAGCTAACTCAGATTTTCATATTGTTACCAATTGTTCCTTATTAGGGCCATCCCTATCCAAAAGCATGTATACCCAACCTCTAACACATACTGACTATGAAAAGTGCATTATATCTTTACACCTATGAGTTGTTTTGACCACCTGGGCAAATTGCAAGAAGTAGATGAGGGGTAGAGTCTTACAAGCTGTCCCTGTTTCTCACCTAGCCTATTGTTAGTTAAATGAGTCTCTGTGTTTAAGAGACAAGGGGAATCTATCTATCTATCTATCTATCTATCTATCTATCTATCTATCTATCTATCTATCTATCTATCTATCTTTTGAAGATGTAGTTTAAAGAGAACTGGGACTTTTCTATCCTCATGTCTTTATTTCCTTTTTACTTAAATACAATGAATATCTGTTAGCATTAATAGCTAGGCTGTGCCCCATACAACTAATCTGAGTCTACTATATTATGGAATGCTCTGCTGCTTAATTACTCAGTATTCTTTCAGCACTCTGCTGAATTTCTGAATTTCAGCACAATTTCTACCAACCATTCCTGCTGAATTAAAATCTCCAACATGGACACACCTCAAGAATTGCTACCACCTTTAATTTAATGTTTTCTTCCCTTGGCTATTAGATTTCAGTATCTGTGCTGTTTGAGGATTATGGGAATTGGCCCCTATATTTGGAGGGCACCATACTGGGGAAAACTGTTTACTGAATCAGGATTTGTGCTTTTCCCATCTTAGTATGTTCCATTGGGGATTATTTAAACTGAGCTGATTAAGAAGGTTAATGAAGAAACAATTATTTTATTGATTCACTCCTTATATTTTATTATTCATATTAGTTTTTCACTAATACCAACACACTTTCATATCTTCACTTTTGAGCAAGCATGTGAAGTGGCTTACAACTACAATATTATTGATCTCTGAGGAGAAAGTTGACGTTAAAAAAAAAAGCAAGCAAGCAAGCAGACAAAACTTCAGAAGGGAGCTGGCATGCAGATCAACAACTCCCTCCTGCTTCATCTTGCTCTCCTTATATGCCCCACCAACCAAAAGAACTGTAAGTCAGGGTTGGAGCTCACATGGAGACAGAGTTATCAGTCAGGACAGAACTCTCTTAATACTAGGGTAAACTAGCAAACAAAAAAGTTCCTAGCTGACAGGTCTATTCTGCATGAGCTAAATATCTCTTTCTTGAAGCCCAGGCCACCAAGAAGGTAGTACCTGGCAAGAGGACAGGAGATCAATATTCCTATAAATAATAATAATGATGATAATAATGATAATAATGATAATATTAAAAAACACAATTTCAGTCTTTTTGGTGATTGATAGTAGGAATGTTAGACAATTCACAACTCTCAGAGGTGGAAGGGACAACCCAAAGGGGGCCCAACAGGCAGAAATCTGTGGAAATGTTCAGGGCTGCTTCAGGCTACTCTTGCTCTTATTTGCAGCTGGTATATCCCCAGTTACTGTAAGAATAACCTTGAGGAGTAGGAAGAAGAACCGCAATCAAGACAATAGTCAGATAAAAGAATTTTGAGTCCAAAGCAGAAATGTAATTTGAGAAAACGTCTCAGACTCGACCCTCCCTAGTTCTCACAAAGAAAAAGAGAGAGGAGGAGGAAGTATAGGAGCAAAATATTGCAAGATTCTGCTATTGTAACAATATAATAATAATAGTATTAGCATTCATAATTTTGCTTCCTAGTCTGGTCTACCTCAAAGGGCTAACAGTGCCATCCTCCCCCCATCAACCTGTCAGCAAGGATTCTTTTTTTAAAAATAATTTTATTGAAGTTTTTCATGAGCATAGTAAAAACTAATACAGACTAAAAGAAAAAGAAAACTGCAGAAAAAAGAAAAGAAAAAAAAGAAAAAAGTAGAAGAAAAAAGAAAAAGACAAAAAAGACAATAATGAAGAAGTGGCTTCCAACCTTCCTCACAAGCATAAGTTAATATACTAACTTTTTACCCTCTTTTAAAGTTACAAGTAAAAAAACTCTTCTTCCCATAGCCTAACTTTTATCTATACACAATCCAGAAATCATCATCTTTTTAAGCCTGGTTCAGCAAAAAGTCCATTAGGAGTTACCAGAAATATCAAACAAATAGTTATCCCTGGTCAAATAGTCCAACTTTATATTCCTTCCTTTTGCTCTGCACAATCTTGGCCTTTAAATTCTTCCTGTGGCATCACAGGATGTGATCTTTCACCACTCTTTGGTATTTAAAATATGTCTTCAAAACTTTCACCAGTCTACTCTGAAAATCCCATAAAGAGGCGTCGTCCAGAATTTCTTTTCAGAACTGTTTCATGTCCAAATCCTTTTCTTGATTTGTCTTTTGTATTCCCATTTTGGTAATCTCAATTTTGTTGTTTTCCATGCCTTCAAACTCTATAATGCCTATGTTAGGTGAAAGTTTTTTAAAACCTTTTTCATCATCTTCTAAAAGTTTATCCATTGAAATCTGTATCATTTCTGAGATATTAATTATTAATATTTCAGCCCATGTAAAAAAAACTCTTTAAAATAAAAAAAAAGTGATAGCTGGCTTAGCTATTTTAACTCTTTTCTGCCTGGTCCTTTGGTTCCCTCTAGTGACCATTTACAATCTTCATCAAGCCTCAATTCCTAATATGGATTTGGTTCTGTTTTAGTCGTTTCCCACAAGTATATTATTTAATTATATACTGTTTTTCAATTCTTACAGCAAAAATAACCCATATGCCACATCTCTCCCAATCTGTTTAAAACTTTCTTAAATCAAAATCCTTTTTCCCCTGCTTTTTGCCAATTATATATTATTTCAAATTTTGAAAATTTAAAAAATACAGTAGATTGTATGACAAAACTTGCATTAGGAAGAGAGAGAAAACACCACATTAACATCAGCTCCCTCTGTAATGGTCTGGGGATGAAATTTGTGTATTTATTCATTTTAGATATAAATCTCATCTTTTGCTTGGGAGCTCAAAGCAGCATTCATAGTATTTGCTCCTGGTTTTTTCCACAATAGTAATCCTGTGAGGTAGGTTAGGCTAAGAGAGAGAGATGGAAGACATGTCATGAGACTGTGATTTTTAAAAATTGTTAAAAGTTGCCTTCATGCGCTAAGTAGGATGTGAGGATGAACCAGTGACATGCAGACGCCATAAAATTCCATGAATGGAGCAGGAAGAGCTACTTCATCCCTTTATCTCAAAGCAACTGGGATCTTTGACAGAAAGGAGGCAGTATTTGACCAAACTAAGGACATGAGGAGAGCAGCAAGCAGTCAGAGTGATCCTGATTTGGGGCCTTAGATCTGGATAGAGAGCCTGGGTAAACAGAACACCTAAGGGCTGGTTTGGCCTTCTCAGCCACGGAGATAATCATAGACAGAAGTAAGCAATTTTTTGATGGCCATGGGCCATACCCCTAACATTTGAGAGGGTGCAGTGGGGATGGCAACAGGACAAAGTTGCTTAAGACACATCACACTTATGGAAATGCTGCTCTTCCTCCCTTCCACATGCAGATTTAATTGGAGGCTTGTTTTTCACTTTGCTGATATTCATTTGTATGTGCTGCTTGCTTCAAAATGTCAGGAAACCATTTCACTAATTTGTTGCCTACATTTGGTGCTGGGCACACACAGGCTGAAAATGTGTAGGGCCGGTGGTTGCCTACCCATGACATACAGAAACCCTGGATAAATCTATGAAAAGAGTTAGGTGAGGGGGGGTCATCCTCCCATCTTTAAAACCAGTTGTTACAAAAGTAGAGGCAGGAGGGAAAAGCATTGTGTAATTCAAGAACTGGCTGCTAGAAAAAGTGACATCCAGAGGTATCTATGGAAGCAAAAAATGTTCTGATAATGATAATGGCAGAAGCATCACATCAGAGAAATTATTGAGGCTGCTCTGGATTGCGGTTCTTTAATCAATATGAAAAAAAATCACAGCACATTGTGTTAACATCTTTATCGCTTATACCAGCTGGCATCACAGAGATTCATTAATGGAAGGCTACTTACCGAGTCTCTATATGTTGAAGGGGCTTCCTTCTAACGGAGGAAATGTCTAATTCCAAAAATCTAGGGATATCTGGAAAGCCACAGGCCTCAGACCACAACAAAGGCACAGGTGCTTTGGGTCCAAGGGGAATACTCAGTTCTGTGATATCTGTCTTCCACAGTGATTCTGTTTGCTCACTGCTCGGCTTTCCTCTGTAAAAAAAATACAGTTATAATCCAAATGGGAAAACACTGGAGCAGTCCACTATTTTATTAAATACATTTAATAAAAAGATGTACCAATTCTTATATATCTAACATGAGGCAACAGCCCTGCAGAGAGGAAAAACCATTATAAGGAGATTATTGGCAGGGTTTGTTTAGGTATGGTGTGTTGAATAAGATACAGTATACTAAGCTATAAACCATATTTCTCAAAACACAATGGCTGGGTTCACACAACATCATTAGCCAGAATCAAACCAACCAGTTTCTGTCTTAGCATAAGAAGTGAACTGGGTCATTCTTCCTCTGCTCTCAACTGTCCACCCCCAGCACCCCCACCCCCACCCCTGGACTATTAGAGCCAGTTTGGTCTAGTGGCTAAGGCTCCAGGCTAGAAAGCAGGAGACCGGGAGTTCTACTCATGCCTTAGGCATGAAAGCCAGCTGAGTGACTTTGGGCAATCACTCTCTCTCAGCCCAGCTCACCTCACAGGGTTGTTATTGTGGGGAAAAAAGGAGAAGGAAGGAGTATTAGGTATACTCGCCACCTTGCGTTATTTATAAAAATGATAAAGGCAGGATAAAAAATCTAAAAAATAATAAAATAATAAATTAGTATTGTATAGACATTTCTATATAAGGTGTACTTTGGGCATGAATTATTTCAAACAATCCAATGAGTAAGAAAAGTAAACTATATTCTTAAAAAGAAGGCTGGTTTTGAGATCTGAGAATAATAATGGAACAGCCTCTTCAAGTTAGTCTTGTCAGAAAAATTCTCTATTAACTTTCCAAAGACTATGAAAAAAGTTAAAACTTCCCTTTTCTAGAAAGCTTCAGAAAATAGCTGTGCAATGCTTTAGATTCAAAGGTATTTTAGAGTTGAAGAGCACAAATGTAACATTTGTCTATATCACAACAGCTGTGATTTTTCCCAGGTTTGCACACAATCCTCAGAAATATATCTATGCTTTAAAGTACTGTACACAAGTGCTACATTCATGCTTCAAGGCATCTTTGGGAGATCAAATCCTAATTCTGTTGTTGCTTCAACTATATTTTATATATTTTAATGATTTATGAGTTGGATGAAAATGGTATTGATGTTATTGCTGTGTACAATCTGATGATTGCATTTTATATTTGGCTAGAATATAAATTTAAGAATATATTTCTACAGGAATTTAAGTTACCTGAAACCAAGAATATAACTTAATGGTTTGCCCCATTATAGCACTTTGTATGTTCTTTTTCAACCATACCTGACTATAGATGATAATGTGAAATCTTGAGATTTCTTCACCCTGATCAGGGAGCTTTTGCAAACCCTGGACTTCAAGAAGACAGATCCAGTGTGAGGCATGTGGAAGGCCCCCTTCTGTGTGCTATCTCCTGCTTTAACCATCAATAGGCATGGATTGCTGAGGTGAAGTTTGTTGTTTGAGTGGAGCTATGAGAAGAGAAGAGAGAAATACTAATTTATTGCATCTCACTATGGATTATTAATTGTTATTGTTTGGATTCACCATATCACCATTTTGGAAAAATGAATCAGAATCAGATTGTTGGTTTGGACTCATAACTAGCTAAATCAAACATGAATCAAGAAAGTATACTTTTCTTTGTAAGAATACAGATCTACAAATTAATTCCAGCATGGGGATTGATATCCCCATCATGAGCTTCTGATTCCCATCTTCACTTATATTGCAAAACATAATTTACTGACTGGATTCATACATCATGCTAAGTCATTATCTATTCTTTAACCATTGTTTTAATCAGCTGCAATTAACTAGGGTCACACACAATACATAATACTACATTAGGGCTTAGTGAGCTGTATGAACGCCATGTGAGTTTAAGCTACTACACAGCAAGTTTCTTTATTCCCTGAACTTTCCCCCATGTAGGAGGACTGTGAATGGTGAATTCATGACATCAAAGTTCTCCAACTTGGCAACCTCCAAATGTGTTGGACTACTATTATGGTACTCATAATAATAGTAGCTCTAAAAGACATTAGAAAGAAATATACAGTAGTAAAGGATTTTTTTTAAAAAACGGTTGTTTGTGCCTGCGTATACGTGCATTTTGATCCTTTAACTTTGTGTACATAAATTCTGTCCGTGTACGTATAAAATATGTGTATATGCATACATACATATCCACTTATAAAAATATAGTTGTCAAAGAAGACCCATCTGCAAGAAGGAAAGTGATTGGCCATGGCTTTTCTGGAGGAGAAAGGTGGGAGGGCACAGCAGGAAGGGAATTGTCCAATGGGATGATGTGGTAGCCTGCAGTCCAGACTGAATACCTTGCAAGCTGCTGCTGAAGTATCTCAGTCCTTGTGAGAGTTTTCATAAGCTATTTTGAGCCAAGCCACAGTGAGCATAGGGCAGGAACAGTGTAAGCACTAAGTGCAGATACGCCAAGTGTCTCTAAATACCAGCGGGTGGGGAATGTGATGAGTGCTGAAGAGTTCCCAAAGCTGTGGGAAAGCTGTGGGATTACAAGCCTAGATAACATTTCTGAGGTTTTACGCTGTCAGTTCATACTTGTAGGCTTACCTGGTTAAACAAGTCAACCATTTTCTCAAGGCAATGCTGGCGGTGCTTCTCCACAGCATTCTGCTTAACTTTCCAGTTGTTCAGAACCTTTTTCTGATAAGCATCCACCTTGTCCACCATTTTGTACAAATTCTGAATTTTAGCACCATCTTTTGCTTCTCTGGCAGTATCTAACTGAAGAATTAAGCTTTGTCTGTAAATGAGAAGTAGTGAGAATAAATTAGATACATGCTTCCTTTATCACAAGTCGTTTAGAACCTAAACTAACCCTAACCCTAACCCTTAATGACTTGAACCAAATCTAACAAAATAAGCAAAGAATTATTTCTCAAAACCTCATAATTATATCTCAACTGCAGTATATTAGAATAGTAAGGATAATATGTCTCCTCCTAATAACAACATCTAACTTTTGTAATTGCTTACAGTTTACTGGTGAAGCTCCATCCACTGGCATATGGGGGTGTAGGGCCCAAGGGGGGGACCAGACGGATCAAAGCAGTGCTACAGCACAAACCCTGCCCCTTTCTTACATGTATCATGATGTTGCTCACATTCCCCAAAGTGGCTGAGTTTGTGGTGCAGTGCTGCTCAAAGCAGCAGAATCCTACAGATGCCACTGGGCTAGCCTGCTAAAATAGTATATAAAACCTCTAACTCACATAATACATTTTAAAATAACACAAACAATAAATTGTTTGTTGTTTAGTCGTTAAGTCGTGTCCGACTCTTCGTGATCCCATGAACCATATTGCGCCAGGCCTTCCTGTCCTTCACTGCCTCCCTGAGTTTGCTCAGTTTCATGCTCATTGCTTCAGTGATGCTATCTAACCATCTCATCCTCTGCCGTCCTCTTCTCCTTTTGCCTTCAATCTTTCCCAGCATCAGGGTCTTCTCCAAAGAGATCTCTCTTCGCATTAGGTGGCCAAAATATCTGAGCTTGAGCTTCATTATCGATCCTTCCAATGAGCAATCAGGGTTGATTTCCTTTAAGATTGACTGGTTTGACCTCCTAGCAGTCCAGGGGACTCTCAAGAGTCTTCTCCAGCACCACAGTTCAAAGGCATCAATTCTTCGGCGCTCAGCCTTCTTTATGGTCCAGCTCTCACAGCCATACATTACTACTGGAAAAACCATAGCTTTGACTATGCGGATCTTTGTCGGCAAGGTGACGTCTCTGCTTTTTAATATGCTATCTAGGCTTGCCATAGCTTTCCTCCCAAGGAGCAAGCGTCTTTTAATTTCATGGCTGCAGTCTCCGTCTGCGGTGATCTTGGAGCCCAAATAAATGAAGTCTGTTACTGCTTCCATTTCTACCCCTTCTATTTGCCAGGAATTGATGGGTCCAGATGCCATGATCTTAGTTTTTTTAATGTTGAGTTTCAAGCCAGCTTTTGCACTCTCCTCTTTCACCCTCATCAAGAGCCTCTTTAGTTCTTCTTCACTTTCTGCCATTAGGGTGGTATCATCCGCATATCTGAGGTTGTTGATGATTCTCCCTGCAATCTTAATTCCGGCTTGTGATTCTTCCAGCCTGGCATTTCTCATGATGTACTCTGCATATAGGTTAAATAAGCAGGGTGACAGTATACAGCCTTGTCGTACACCTTTCCCTATTTTGAACCAATTGGTTGTTCCATGACCGGTTCTAACTGTTGCTTCTTGTCCCGCATACAGATTTCTCAGGAGACAGGTAAGGTGGTCTGGTACTCCCATCTCTTTAAGAATTTGCCACAGTTTGTTGTGATCCACACAATCAAAGGCTTTTGCATAGTCAATGAAGCAGAAGTAGATATTTTTCTGGAACTCTCGTGCTTTCTCCATGATCCAGCGAATGTTGGCGATTTGATCTCTAGTTCCTCTGCCTCTTCGAAACCCAGCTTGTACATCCGGTAGTTCTCGGTTCATGTATTGCTGAAGCCTAGCTTGTAGGATTTTGAGCATAACCTTGCTAGCATGTGAAATGAGTGCAATTGTGCGATAGTTTGAGCATTCTTTGGCATTGCCCTTCTTTGGAATTGGAACATAAACTGACCTTTTCCAATCCCGTGGCCACTGTTGCATTTTCCAAACTTGCTGGCATATTGAGTGCAGCACTTTAACACCATCATCTTTTAGTATTTTAAATAACTCAGCTGGAATACTGTCATCTCCACTAGCTTTGTTGTTAGCAATGCTTCCTAAGGCCCACTTGACTTCACTCTCTAGAATGTCTGGCTCAAGGTCAGTGACCACACCAGTATGGACATCGGGGACACTAAGATCTTTCTTGTATAGTTCTTCTGTGTATTCTTGCCACCTCTTCTTAATCTCTTCTGCTTCTGTTAGGTCCCTGCCTTTTTTGTCCTTTATCATGCCCATCTTTGCACTAAACGTTCCTTTCATATCTCCAATTTTCTTGTAGAGATCTCTAGTCTTCCCCATTCTATTGTTTTCCTCAATTTCTTTGCATTGTTCATTTAAGAAGGCCTTCTTATCTCTCCTTGCTATTCTCTGGAAATCTGCATTCAGTTGCTTATATCTTTCCCTTTCACCCTTGCTTTTCGCATTCCTTCTTTCCACAGCTATTTGTAAAGCCTCATCAGACAGCCATTTTGCTTTCTTGCATTTCTTTTTCTTTGGGATGGTTTTAGTTGCTGCCTCCTGTACAATGTTACGGACCTCCGTCCATAGTTCTTCAGGCACTCTGTCTACCAAATCTAATCCTCTAAATCTATTCATCACCTTCACTGTGTACTCACAAGGAATATGATCTAAGTCATACCTGAGTGGTCTAGTGGTTTTCCCTACATTCTTCAATTTAAGCCTAAATTTTGCAGTAAGAAGCTCATGATCTGAGCCACAGTCAGCTCCTGGTCTTGTTTTTGCTGTCTGTATAGAGCTTCTCCATCTTTGGCTGCAAAGTATATAATCAATCTGGTTTCGGTATTGACCATCTGGTGATGTCCATGTGTAGAGTCGTCTCTTGTGTTGTTGGAAAAGAGTGTTTGCTATGACTAGCTTGTTCTCTTGACAGAACTCTATTAGCCTTTGCCCTGCTTCATTTTGTATTCCAAGGCCAAACTTGCCTGTTATTCCGATTACTCCTTGACTTCCTACTTTAGCATTCCAATCCCCTATGATGAAAAGGACATCTTTTTGGTGCTAGTTCTAGAAGATGTTGTAGGTCTTCATAGAAGCGGTCAACCTCAGCTTCTTCAGCATCAGTGGTTGGGGCATAGACTTGGATGACTGTGATATTGAATGGTTTGCCTTGGATACGCACTGAGATCATTCTGTCGTTTTTGAGGTTGTACCCCATTACTGCCTTTCCCACTCTCTTATTCACTATGAGTGCAACTCCATTTCTTCTAAGGGTTTCTTGCCCACAGTAGTAGATATAATGGTCACCCGAATTAAATTCACCCATTCCCGTCCATTTCAGTTCGCTGATTCCCAAGATGTCGATGTTCAGTCTTGTCATCTCATGTTTGACCACATCCAGCTTGCCTTGGTTCATAGATCTTACATTCCAGGTACCTATACAATATTGTTCTTTACAGCATCGGACCTTCTTTTCGCTTCCAGATACATCCACAGCTGAACGTCCTTTCGGCTTTGGCCCAGCCGCTTCACTCTTTCTGGAGCTACTTGGAATTGCCCTCCGCTCTTCCCCAGTAGCATATTGGACACCTTCCGACCTGAGGGGCTCATCTTCCGGCGTCATATCTTTTAGCCTTTTAACATTGTCCATGGGGTTTTCTTGGCAAGGATACTGGAGTGGGTTGCCATTTCCTTCTCCAGTGGACCACATTTTGTCAGAACTCTCTGTCATGACCTGTCCGTCTTGGGTGGCCCTGCACGGTATAGCTCATGGCTTCACTGAGTTACGCAAGCCCCTTCGCCACGACAAGGCAGTGATCCATGAAGGGGAAACAATAAATACATTACTTTATAACAAACTGCTGCAAGCTTTCCTTTTTTATTATTTTCTGGAAAGTAGGAAGCAAGAAAAAAATGGGTATTTCTTTACTGTGTATACATATTATGGTACTTAAATGGTAAAAGAAACTTTAGACCTTTGCAATTCCAGCCAGGAAGTTAACATATAAGGTTTGTATATACATAATTGTAATATTTCCCATTTCCCCCTGTAAAAACTACGCTTTCTTCAGGTCTAGGTCTTTCACTATGCTAACTTGAAAAATGAATGGTGAACTTCTTTCTGCTTATGAGTTTATAAGTTACAATTTCTGCAAAGTTTATGGAGACAATAGGAATTCTAGGCAAGTATTAACAGAAATGCCACTGAGATCAATGGGACAGATTTCTGAATAAATATGCCTGGAGTCAGAATGTGATGCTGGCTCTTTTCTCCACTGAGAAATAGTTCTTTTGTTCTTATAATTTCAAACACACAATCTAAAATTTCAGTATCACACCTGTAGTAAAAAAAAGTTACTTTTTAAAACTGAAAGTAAAACTTAATCTCAGAGTAAGCAATGCCCAATGGTAGTTTTTCATTAATATATTTGCATTTGAAAACAGATTGTAGAGGCAAGCATTTGTTGTGGTGGTTGGAAAGGAGGGCTTAAAAGTCAGTCATGATGATCATGGAAAAATTAATTTTCAGCAAAAAAAATGGGGGAAGAATAGCTTTCCCTAAGAAAAGAAAAATGGGGTATTGGTTTATGCATAGTCATATGTAAATTTTAAAAAATCCTCTTATGAAGTCATAGGGGGCAAGCAGAATGAAAAAGGGCAATATTTACTTCTTAAAAGATTTAAATTTATTTTTACTGCTAAACAATATACAATGCATCATTCATAACTTAGTTACCAAACCAATCATATAAATATTTATTCAACAGACCCTTTTTGTTTAATAGAGTATATTCCCAGGGAAGTATACACTGCACTGCAATCTTGAAAGTATAAATATCTTGCAGAACTCTTTGAAACAGAGTTGATGAGGAGTAAAGCACTGGATAATCGCCATGACTTTCAAAGGTGAAGAAGACATAGCTTTTCAAACCATAGATTGTTTTTGTTCCCCCATTTAAAGTAATTAAGAGGTCGCCCTCTGGGGAAGATGGCGGCTTATAAATTTAACAAATAAATGAATAAATAAAATCATGACAAATCCAACTAATGTAACTGAGGCACTTGATCTGGGGAAACAGAGGGTTTGGACCCACTTTGCCCTGTTCCCAGAACATTTGATTTTAATTGAAAACAGTTTAAGCTTATCAGCAGTTGAAGCCTGTCAAGGCTTTTGCAAACTCTGGATAGGGCTCTCCACTATACAAATACAAATTATAAATGTATGCACTACTTCACAGTGAGAGAAAATCGCTAATAGTTACGCCCTATACTATTTCAACTTTTAGATCTTGCTCTCTAATGAATAGTAAACAAAACTTTGAAACTAGAAACCACACCTTTTATAATAAAAACCCAACAATAGCGTCATATAGTCATAACTGGAATCTAGTAAGTGCAATGTATGTTTACAATATACATAGGAAACATTATTCTCCGCTATTTATGGCATACATACAAATCCTTCTATTATACATTCATTGATGCTGAATGAATAATATCTTCTTCCAAAATAGCGTTCTGCAAATATTCTTACTGGGGTTCTCCAAAGTTTCAATTTGTTCTATTGTCCTCAGGAATAATAGCAAAAACAAAACTTGTAATGTTCTCCCAAAGTCTGTGATGGATTTATAAAATGGACTTTTCTATTCTTTGTAGTTTGAACCATACTTTCTGCTTGCCTAATAATTTGTAAATAATGTAGGCTGCTTGTAATATGAGTAAAATGATGAATTGTGTTTATGAATTCCTCAGGACATTTCCATCTAGTTATTATGTTTTGAAGTAACTAATGGCAGTAAATCATATAAGATTGAGGTTTGTAAACACCAAATATCTGGGAAAATAGTGTAAAACAGCTAAGTACTTATGATCTTCAAGTTTGCAAATATCAGCTTTTCTAGAGTTTATATGGCATGGATGTAACTATTAAAGGTTTTTTTCATTGAGAAGATTTATTCTGGCAAAACTCCCAGCCTATTACAAATGCTAGAAGATCATTGCCATCAAATAGATAATCTTGCATGTCCTCTGCATTTTGTGATGTCTAAATGGCTGTAGATGGAACAAGGATTAATTAATTCCTATAATATGATAAGTTTTCCTTTTTTAAAACAAAGAACAAAAAATGGGTTAAATGCAGTAGAAACTTGCATGTAACAGCCAGGTATTTTGTATTCATGTTTTGAGACAAGCAATACTGATTCATTAATTTGAATGGCATCTAAATCAATTATAGGTATTTTACCTGGACAATATTCTGTACATGGGTTTTAACTCCTCATCTGGAGAAGAATTCTGGCATCTCATAGGTACCCAGTTCAGGTATTTGCAATTTATCTGGAAATGAATGTCTTATGTCTTGTATTTAGGTTGGAAGGATTCCTGTTCAAAAATATACTTTTCAAATCATATGTACGTCCATACTCTTGTGAAACACTCTTTAATTTAGGCATATTATATGTTTGGATCTATGAAGGTTCTGGAACAACAGGCTACTGGCTTCAGTAATCCATCATGACCTTGAAACAATGTTCCACCTGTTGCATGACTGCTAGCATCAGCATTCACATCACTATGTCTTCAGTTCAGCTATGGCTACTGGAAGGTTTATTCCTAAAATCACTTCCATCTTCTATGGATTTACTCCATGTGTAGTCAGTTAATGGTCCTTATAGTACCTACAGTATTTGTTCAGTTTTAGAACTGCAGCTTTATAGTTGCCAGCATTTTAGTTAGTTTCTGCTCATATTCATCCATGGGTAAGGTATGCCTAGGGGATTGTCCACGGATACGAAAATGCTTTCCACGTGTGGAACAAACAAAGATATTTCCCTTTTGAATGACTTGGAAACACCAGAAATCACAAAAAGATAGTCTCTTGAAGAAAAATAGCCAAGCAATGTAATAATTCTAATAAAGAGTTTGGCCCAATTTGGATCTAACTAGATTTGAAAACCATTGGTGGGAAAATAAGGTATTTATAAGCTGCAGAAGAATGATATCTATAATAAAGAGAATTATCTCTTTTTGCAGCTTTGTTTAGCTTTGTTTCAGGTCTACACATATGTGAACAATTCCAGCTGGAGTATAGCAGCACAGAAATGTTAGAAATTAATTAATGAACAAACAAACATACATTTCTTGAATACTGGTATCATCGGTATCAAGTCTACTGCTTCAGAGATTGTCTCAATTCACAAGCCTTCTAATTACATTTTGGGAAGTAATGGGACATGATGGATGGATGGATGGATGGATGGATGGATGGATGGATGGATGGATGGATGGATGATGTACAATGTACTCAATGTACATTGAGTCAGTGTCGACTCTTAGCAACTACATAGATAGATTCTATCTTTTTTATCTCTTCATTTACAAACTGATAGGTGAATTACTGGTTTTATCCTTCCATCTATCATGCTTTAATCTGATGAACATGTGCCTCATAGTTGCAATTCCCAGTGTCTAGCTTCATATTTGATGTTTAATCTTACCTGACTTTGTGGAGATCGTAAAAAGACTTGTATTTATGGAAGAGCAAAGCTAGCCTCACTGCACTGCTGTGTAATGCTTGCTTGATCATTACTTTAGTATTATTGTACAGATCTGATGAAATGCCAGCCTTCTGAAAAGCTTCCCGTAACAGCTTCAGGTTTTTCCTCTGTGCTTCCACGTTTATCCAGTAACGCTTCTCTGTGATGTCATGTGTAGGAAGCTCTTCTGTTTTGGTGAACAATTTAGAGAACTCCACAGTTTCTAGCTCAGAGGAATCTTCCTTTATTTCAGTACTAGAAGAGGCAGACAGCTGGGGGGTGGTAGAAATTATTTTCTCCTTAGACATGGATGAAATTTTATATTGCTTAACAAACATATCCAAAACAGAGCTTTCCACTATTTTCAACGTGGGACTGAAGGGCTTGAATTCCTTCTGTATCTGTGTCTGCTTTTCCAGCACCTTGCTCTTCTGCTCCTGATACCTGCGCTCCTGGGCTCGCTGTTGTTGCATCTGCTGATGCCAGCTTTGCAGCTGCTGCTGCCAGCGCTTCTCCCAAACGTGTTCTAGCTCTTGCTGCTTTTCTTGCCACTTCTTAGTCTGCTCCTCTTGCTCCAGCTGTGCTTGCCTCAGGGTCTCCATCTGTTCCTCATGCTCTGCCTGCTGTTGCTGCCACTGACTTCTCTTCCTCTCATGCACCTTATCCTCTTTTTGCCAGATCTCCTGCTGCTTTCTCTGCTCTTCCTTCAACTGGTTCCAGTGCCACTGCTCCTTTGCCTGCTCCCCTCGGAGTATAATGTACTCTTTGTATTGTTGTTGCAGATGTCTGACCTCCTCCTGCAACATGCACTGCTGCTCCTTCTGCTTCTCTCGCTGCTCAGTCCAATACTGCTGCTGATTTTCATGCTCCTGCTGCAGGCACTGCCAGTGCTCCAGCTGCAGCTGCCAGAGATGCTCCTGCTCCTTGTGCTGCTCCTGCTCCTGCTTCCACTGCTCCTGCTGCTTCTGAAACAACCCCTGCCATTGTTCCAGATTCTTTTTTGCCTCCTCTATTCGCTGACATTCCCCCTGTAGCCGTATCTGCTCTTCTTGCATCCGCTTCTTCTCTGTCAGCAGCTGCTCTTGAAGTTGCTGGTACCAAAGCTCCTTCTCTACATTTAACTCCTGTAAGCTTTTCAATTTCAAGTCACTCACTTTTTGGGGTGGCTCTTTTCCTCTGTCAACAGTCTTTGGTTGCTCCTCAGAAAATGGTTTAACCTCTTGGTCTGCATCTTTCTGCTTCAGTTCCTTGACCTGCTGATCACCTGCATCAGGCACGTGCTCCAGAGATTGCTCTTCTTCTATGGGAGGTAAAGCCTTGGCCAGGTCTCCTTCCTTCTCTTGCAATTTAGGTAGGAGTTCATCCTGCCGTGAGAACTCTGTAATTGGTTGTTCTGGCTGCATTTCAGGAAGCATCAAAGGGCCACTTAATGACTTTTCAAACATTACATGTGTTTGAAAAGTTGTGACCTGGGTAGGTGTGTCCTGTGTAGGTATGGCCTGGGAAGGTGTGACCTGTGTAGGTGTGACCTGCGTAGGTGTGTCCTGGGTAGGTATGGCCTGGGAAGGTGTGACCTGTGTAGGTGTGACCTGCGTAGGTGTGACCTGGGTAGGTATGGCCTGGGAAGCTGTGACCTGGGTAGGTGTGACCTGAGTAGGTGTGTCCTGGGTAGGTATGGCCTGGGAAGGTGTGACCTGGGTAGGTATGACCTGCGTAGGTGTGGCCTGGGTAGGTGTGGCCTGGGTAGGTGTGACCTGCGTGGGTGTGACCTGGGTAGGTATGGTCTGGGAAGGTGTGACCTGGGTAGGTGTGACCTGCGTGGGTGTGACCTGGGTAGGTATGGCCTGGGAAGCTGTGACCTGGGTAGGTGTGACCTGCGTGGGTGTGACCTGGGTAGGTATGGCCTGGGAAGCTGTGACCTGGGTAGGTGTGACCTGCGTAGGTGTGACCTGGGTAGGTATGGCCTGGGAAGCTGTGACCTGGGTAGGTGTGACCTGCGTAGATGTGACCTGGGCAGGTGTGTCCTGGGTAGGAATGATCTGCGTAGATATGTCCTGGGTAGGTGCACCCTGGGTAGGTGCATCGTGGGTAGGTATGCCCTGGGTAGGTGCATCCTGGGTAGGTGCGCCCTGGGTAGGTGCATCCTGGGTAGGTGCGCCCTGGGTAGGTGCATCCTGGGTAGGTGCGACCTGGGTAGGTGCATCCTGGGTAGGTGCGCCCTGGGTAGGTGCATCCTGGGTAGGTGCGCCCTGGGTAGGTGCATCCTGGGTAGGTGCGCCCTGGGTAGGTGCATCCTGGGTAGGTGTGACCTGGGTAGGTGCATCCTGGGTAGGTGCACCCTGGGTAGGTGCATCCTGGGTAGATATGCCCTGGGTAGGTGATTCCTGGGTAGGTATGCCCTGGGCAGGTGCATTGTGGGTAGGTGCGCCCTGGGTAGGTGTGTCCAGGGTAGGTATGGCCTCGGGAGGTGTGACCTGGGTAGGTGTGACCTGGGTAGGTGTGCCCTGGGTAGGTGTGTCCTGGATAGGTATGGCCTGGGAAGGTGTGACCTGGGTAGGTGTGACCTGGGTAGGTGTGTCCTGGGTAGGTATGGCCTCGGGAGGTGTGACCTGGGTAGGTGTGACCTGGGTAGGTGTGCCCTGGGTAGGTGTGTCCTGGATAGGTATGGCCTGGGAAGCTGTGACCTGGGTAGGTGTAACCTGCATAGGTGTGTCCTGGGTAGGTGTGACCTGCATAGGTGTGCCCTTAGGTGTGCCCTGGGTAGGTGTGCCCTGCATAGGTGTGTCCTGGGTAGGTATGGCCTGGGAAGGTATAGCCTGGGAACGTGTGACCTGTGTAGGTGTGACCTGGGTAGGTGTGCCTTGGGTAGGTGTGCCCTGGGTAGGCATGGCCTGGGAAGGTATGGCCTGGGAACGTGTGACCTGGGTAGGTGTGCCCTGGGTAGGTGTGACCTGGGTAGGTATGGCCTGGGAAGCTGTCACCTGAGTAGCTGTCACCTGCGTAGGTGTGCCCTCGGTAGGTGTGACCTGGGTAGGTGTGTCCTCGGTAGGTATGGCCTGGGAAGGTGTGACCTGGGTAGGTGTGACCTGGGTAGGTATGTCCTGGGTAGGTGTGCCCTGGGTAGGGATGGCCTGGGAAGGTGTGACCTGGGTAGGTGTGTCCTGGGTAGGTGTGTCCTGGGTGGGTGTGTCCTGGGTAGGTGTGCCCTGGGTAGGTGTGTCCTGAGTAGGTGTGTCCTGGGTAGGTGTATCCTCTGTAGGTGTGTCCTGGGTAGATGTATCCTGGGTAGGTATGTCCTCTGTAGGTGTGTCCTGGATAGGTGTGTCCTGGGTAGGTATGTCCTGGATAGGTGTGTCCTGGGTAGGTATGTCCTGGGTAGGTGTGTCCTGGATAGGTATGTCCTGGATAGGTGTGTCCTGAGTAGGTATGTCCTGGATAGGTGTGTCCTGGGTAGGTATGTCCTGGGTAGGTGTGTCCTGGGTAGGTGGAAGCATTTTGGTTATTGCCTTTCCACTTTCACCTACCAACTCTCCCATGCTTTGAGAACTCCTTAGCAGCCTGTCTTCCTCCAGGCTAATAAAGGATTTCTGCTTTATCAAGAAGCATTCTTCCACTTTACTCTCTATTGCCTTAAGGAGTTCTTGAACTTCTGGATTTGTGGGCTGAAATTGTACTGACAATTTCCCACTGCTGGAAGGACCTTTCTTTAACTTTTCTAGCTTGTCTTCTAAACAAGCAAGGGTGGCTTCTTGAAATTCATGGAGTGCAGTGCTTATATCCTGCCCAGGGGCTGTTTCTTTAACTCCTGTGATTTCCTGCTTTTCCTTTATAGTAGATGCTTGCTCAGCTGTATCAGGAGGCAATGGGGACTTCTTTACACTGGATATTTTGGCAGGCCTATCTGCAGGGTATCTTCCAGTCACTGGTCCTGGTGCAGTGTCTTTATATGATGGGTCCAGTTCTTCAAAAACATCTTGGATAGTCTGTATATCTATCATACCTTCCCTCTCCCTGGCAATCTCTTGCAACTTTACCCTTAAACCATGGATCACTCTTTCAGACTTCTCTGTCTGCTTTGGAAGTGATAATAATTTACTCCAGCGCTTTGTTTCTTTCTTTTCTTGGATTTCTTTTGGTTGGTCTGCTAAGTGTTTCGGGGCTTCCTCAGTTTGTTCTGCTGTAGCTGTTTGTGTCAGGTCTTTATCTAGGGACTCTGGCTCCTCCTTGACATCTGGAGCTGTGGTAGGCCTTTGAGTCAATTCACTTCCAAGGAATTTGACCACCTTTTTTGTTTTCATGGTCTGTACAAGATTATCTGCAGTACCTTTCAGTGATAACCTGCGCCTGGTTCCTTTTTTATCCTTTTGGATGCTTTGACCCGAAATGCCTTCTGTAGCTGGCCCAGTTAATGGTGAACGTCCCGCTGCAGGTAAACTGCTCTTAATAGGCTTTTCATCACTGGATTTGGGAGCAACTTCTTCAGAAGCCTTTAGAGATACCTCCCTATCAAATACTGTGTCATGTAAGTGGACCACAGCACTTTCTTCAGAAGATTGTATTGGGGTTCCTCTGGATGTTAGGAAACTTTTTAACGTAACAGCTTGCAATTTTTTATTTTTATTTAACTTAGACTTTTGGTCAAGTAGCTCCTCTGATGTTTCATATAATGTTTCATCCTCTGGGGGACGTTTTTCATCTGAAGCCTTCTGTTGTTGCTTTGGTTTCCATTTGTCAAAGCTTATTTGGGCTATTACTTTCTCTGGCAATTTGTCTTCCTCTTGGGCTGTTTTGTCTTTTTTAGGTCTCCTACTTTGGGTCTGTTTAGTTCCTGTATTTTGGGTACTTTCAGCTGGAGATTGTTCTTTCCCAGAAATTGTTGCTTGAAATGTTTCCATTTTATCACCTGGAGACTCCCATTTTTCATCTGAGATTTCTCCTTCACCTTTCCTACCTAGCTTCTTTTTAAGTTCTGTATGGAGTTTTGGTTTCTCCTCTTGTTTGCTTTTCACATCTTTTTCAGTCAATCTTTCAGAAGATTTACTTTGAGCTTTACCTGAAGTAGCCTTGGAAAAGGTGACGTCACCTGCTAATAATGCTTTCTCATTTGCATCATGCAACTGCTTTTGAATCATTTCATTTGTGATAAGGAGTGCCATGCACCTTTCTTCAGCAGTTTGGACTTGCTTTTCCAATGCTGTCTTTTTCTCCAGGGCCATTCGCAGTTCTCTCTGTAGGGCTGCAACCTGAGGATCTTGCTTCCTGCCTTCCACACCAGTTAGATTGTCACACTTGAGTTTTAGGTTGCGGCATTGCTTAACTAGAAGGCCGAAAGCCTTTATAAGGTTTGCTACCATGGCTGCAATATACTTGAGGGCAACTATTTCTGCTTTGTTGAAAAGTGAAGATTCCTCTAGTTCGTGTAGCATGTTGTTAACATCATGACAACGAGTAAAAGTAAGAGGTTCCTCTTCCAACATCTGCTCGGGTGTCAAAGGCTCACTTTCTTGAGGCATATCTGCCACTTTATCTCGCCATGCTTTAAACAGAACTGTAGATCTTTGACCTGAGGTAGAAAGGTAATAATAATAGTAACAATGACAAAAACAACAACAGTAGTAGTGTTGGTAATAATGTAAAATTGAATTAACTGAGAGATAAAGGATCATTGGACCACAATTTTAAAAATATTTATTACTGTAAGATTACCTTAATGACCAACCTCATATGTCAGAAGGATATTACAATTGATTGGGCTTATGTCAATGCAACGTAAATTGGACAAGAACACAGTCAGGGAATCCATATTAGATATGTTGAGAAAGCAAAAGCTCTTCAGAAATCAGCTTCCAAATACTGTCAGACAATAAGCAGAGGACACAGCTGGCAGAACTGCATAAACCATGAAGACTGGAAACAGGTGACTGGGATTTTTTAAGTGGTTAAAAGGACGTCAGCCACACAAAACTAAATTAAATTTGCATCTCCCCTAGCAATATGCAAATTCTGACAGTGGCTTAGAGGTTGATTCTGGTTCTAACATTGGGTCTTTTGTGGCTGATCTTTGCCAGGTTATTGATCTGAGTTACAATATCTTCTGTAATTAAGCCAAAAATAAGCTCCAGATGAACCCCCATACTTTTTTTTTTTAAGTACCTGATTTCCGTCGTGTCTTAATTTTCTCTGTAAGGAGTGGCTGGAATAGCCTGATTAAACGCCGAACATTTGCCTCAATTGCTTCAATAGAGTTCATGAGATCCTCCTCCATTTTATCAATCATCTCTTCATCGGGACTTATTTTTTCTTGTAACTCAACTTTTTTCAGCATTCCATCTAAAGAGAAATTTTAAATCCAAATGGGATGGCAGGAAATACTTCTTAAGTAAAATTAAAATCTTTCCTTTTGAAAATATTGTACTGAGCAGTCCAACAATATGAAAATTATGTGGAGAATTGTTTTTTCCAAGGCCTCAGTTCCTTGATATATTCAAGGGACTCCATGTTGCTAGAGTCACAGTTCAGATGTATAGCTTTCCACGTAAAAAAGCCAGACCTAGTTAAAAGCAGCAGGCAGCAGATTATAAGAAGGATGGGGCTGGTCCCTAGACATTTTGCTGGCTGATATAAAGGACAACATTTTGTTCTATTATACTGGAAAGATAGGACAATTGAAATTTACTTGACTCTTCCATGAAACTGTGTCTTCTAGCACAAGCTGGAGAGGTTCAGCACTGGTCAAGTAGTATACATAATTCTTATCCTCCTACACAGAGGGACCAGCTAAAATTCAAAAGAGGTTTCCAGGAGTCTGCCAGCACTACAGTATTCCTTGCTATCTCTGCCTCCAAGGTAATTTCCTCACTCTGTCTTATAACAGCCCTAGCCCTGAGAAAGGAGCTGAATTACTGTATTGGAAAGCCTATTTAGGGGCTCAGAGTAGACAGTGCTGAGCTAGCTAAATAGTAGGACTTAGTATGGGATGGATCCTGGTACCTGTCATTTTTAAAGATTAATAAGATGTGAATGGACAAGAATTAAAACTGTATTTAACTGATCACTTTGCTTCAAACATTTCTGTGTGTGCATGTGCATGTGCATGTTGGGGAATGGAGAGAGAGAGCCTTCAGTATCTATTAAAATGATTAACATTAGGATTATTCATTGCTATCACATAATTAATGTGAGAGAAAAACCAAAGGGCCTTATTGTTGTTTGTTAAATTTATATCCTGGCAATCTAAGAATTTAAGACTCTTTTCCAATTTTTCCTCACAGTAACAACTATATGAGGTAGCCTTCAGAATCACCCAGTTAGTTTTCACGGGTGAGAGTACCAAACCCAAACCTGAATCCTAGTCCACCATCTTTAACCACTATACCACATTGGTTCTCACGGTGGGTGAACAATTCTCCTGAAGTTTAAGTCACTGAGCTTGCAGTTATTTGCTAGCAGGCATTCCCACTGATGGAGCCTACGCTCTAGAATGCTTTCCCTTGCGAAATTTAATAGCGACGACATCATTTATATCCTATTGAAGACATATCTCTTCAACCAAGTCTTCCCTGTATGAAAGCTAGATGAATTATTCAATTACATGTTTGTTTTTCACTATCCTTTTACATTTTAAAAAAATATATTGATTTAATATATTGTTTTATTATAATATTTTAATTGTTCTGCTTTGAGATGTAGATGTATGGGACGTAGTATATAAACTAAATTTTTAAATGAAATGAGGCAGACCCCCTCCTTGGATAGTTGTGCATGTCAGTTCCAGGCCTTGAAAAAAAAAGGTATTGTAGACATACCAATACATTGGCATTACTCAGGATGACCCTTAGATGAAAAATTACCAAGAGAGGTATATTTGACTTAAGTGCTCATAGTAATGGACAGCTTCAATCCCTTCTACAAGGACAGGGGAAATATTTTTTAGATACTCAAATTAAGGATGGGCAACTTTCTGGTAGCTTTTCATCATCAACATATATAGTGTGAAATGGATAATTTAAGCCTTGAAAAAAATTATAGTACCCATTTTGTTCTTGAAACTTCAGCAAAGTAGGGCAAATTAGTCCAAGTTTAGGGGGGGGATGTTTTTTAAGCAGAATTTTTAAGCCCTTGCAATTTTGTCCCTCTCTCTGAAAAATGCAAAAAAACCCCACAAATAAATGCTGAAAATGTTGATATGACTAACTGGAGAAAGTAGATATGCAAGTTCACACATACTGAAGCTTTCTCGTGGGAAAAGGGTTGGGAGAAGTGAAAATGGGCTGATGAACTGGCAGAAAATGAGTTGCTGAAGTTGAAGTTTTAGAAGGGTAGAAGAAGATAGCTAACAAACCAAGATGAGTTTAGATAGATTTGCTATTGAAAATTTGTTGGTTCCAGGGAAGGCCACTGAAGATTTGGCTGTTCCAAAGTGGACCAAATGTCACTGAAGATGATTTCTGGAGAAAATCCTTTCACCCTAGCTAGAATGGATGCATTGCCCTCAGCAGTCCTTTTTGGATGTTTTAAGGGCATTCCCATGCACCCTCGATTATGTCCATGCGGAGATGGCTCAATAGAAACATTAAGCCATATGCTATTATATTGCTCCCTATATAAGGATTCTAGACATATATATATATATATATATATATATATATATATATACCCAATATTGAAGAGATTTCCTGGCAGGGAGTGTGACTTCCATCTAATGCTACTCCTTTCGGACAAAGACCCGAAAATATCCTCCCAAGCTGCCCAGTTTTGTGCTACCATCTGTACAATACGTTCCACATTATTTAGAGTTAAAATTCCACAACATAGTATCTTACTTTGATATATTTTAGCACTGTTATTTTAATTACTAGATTAAATAATATTAATTGTTTTGTTTTATAGATACATATAAATGTAAGATGGTTGTATCGTATACTTTGATTGTATCTGGCCTTAGGGCTGTAATAATCGTGTGTGTGTGTGCGTGGAGAAAAAGAAGATCACCAAAGATGGAGGAAGACACCATAAGGGATCACATCTACTCTGTACTGACTTCCAGAGGAAGAAAGAAGAACCTGCATCTGACAAGTTGAGAGGTTGCCAATTAATCATAAATAAAGCCCTTAATTAACTGTAAGGAGATGTCAGGTTCAGCTCAAGAAACTTAGGAGGACAATTCAGGAACAGTTCAGTTACTTTATTAGCTTACGCCTACTAGACAGAATCTCGCCAGACTAACTCTAACCCTCAACGACTGGAACTAAACACTCTGAATTCCTTAGGGTGGTGCCAGTCTCATCCTCTTAGTTTTCACACACCCAGGCTGCAAGCTGAGGAGATGCTTGAAATTCCTCTCTGACTCCAAATGACCTTGGACCTCCTCACTCAAATCTTCCATCACATCAGAGGTGGATTTAGATAGCTACATATACAGGTAGTCCTCGCTTAACAACAGTAATTGGGACTGGCAACTTGGTCGCTAAGCAACACAGTCATAAAGTGCAATGTCAGGTGACTGTGCTGACTTACGATGGCAGTTCCAGTTGTGGTTGTTAAGCAAATCCTGTGTGATAGTTAAGTGCGACATCATATGATTGCCATTTGTGACCTCCTGCTGCCTTCCCCACTGACTTTGCTTATCAGAAGCTGGCAGTGAAGGCCGCAAATGGTGATCATGTGACTGCCGGATGCTGCTATTGCCATAATTACGAGCTAGTTGCCAAGCATCTGAATCATGATTGTGTGACTGTGAGGATGGTGCAATAGCCACACCTTCAAGGACCGGTTGTAAGTCTTATCATCCAGTACCACCGTAACTTTGAACAGTTGCTGAACAAATGGACATTAACCAAGGACTACCTGTATAGCTATAGGCTTAGGTTAGACGTTACCCCATGGAAGAAACATTACATGGGAGGCAGGGAAGTAGTCAACCTATGAATGCAAATTAAGCAATAAACCAGTTCACTGCTTTTTAATGCATATCAGATTGCTTTATATGAAACCAAGACTTTTTTTTACCTATGTTACAAATAAAGCAGAAAAACAGTTCATAAAAAAGTTTTGCATGTTGGAATTTGGTTGATTGTGAGAACTGACCTTCCCCCAAGTCTTGTCACAATTGACCTTGTTCTACTTCAGGGTGCTATATATGACACAAAAGAGGGCCATGCATTGCCCACTCCTAACCTAAAGGACTATAAACTGTCAAGGAGAGACCAACAGGAAAATGACGCTTGATTTAGAACTTAAGTAGACCCCAGAATCTTGTCCAAGAAATAAGTAGCTATTGGAACTATTAAAAACAGTGATCAAAATTTTATTACATTGAGCTTATTATGTAAAAGTGGCCAATTAGTTTTTTAAAAGAAGTCTATCCCGATTACAGGTAGTTCTTGGGTTATGACCACTTGTTTAGCAGCTGTTCAAAGTTCCGGCAGTGCTGAATGAGGGGGACTTATGACCAGTCCTCAAAGTTGTGGTAATCACAGTGTTCCCATGATCATGGGATTGTGATTTGGGTGCTTGGCAACCAAATTGCAATTATGACAATCACAGCATCTTGCAGTCATGTGATCACCATTTGTGACCTTCCCTGCTGGCTTCCCACAAGCAAAGTCAATGGGGAAGCTGGCAGGAAGTTGCAAGTTGCTCCTGCTCCCAATGCTTTTTCACCCACCAGCACTTTGTAACACCTGCCTGTGGCACCTGCCCACCTGCCTGCAATTCCTAGCATCCACCAGTGGCACTTCACCCACCCACCCCCCACACTCCATAGGACCCGCCTGCAGCATCTGTGCACCCACCCGGACTCCATACCGCTTACCTGCAGTGCCTGTGTCACCTGCCCACCTGCACTCTGTAGCACCCACCTGTGGCACCAGCCCACCTGCACCCCATAGTACCTGCCTGTGGGCCCCTTGCCCATACTCCATAGTGCCTACCCGTGGCACCCTCCCTCACTTCGTAGTGGATGCCTGCGACACCTGCCCACACTCTGTAGTGCCCACCCATGGCATCCACCCATCCACACTCTGTAGTGCCCACCCATGGTACCCACCCATCCACATGCAGCTCTCACCACCTGTAGCTCATACCCGCCGACCTGCTCGCCTGGATTCCTACTTCTTCCCACCAGACCTCGCTTAACAACCCACATAGTCCTCATTTAATGATAGCAACAGGGACTGCCAGGATTGCTGTCACTAAGCAATACGGTCCCATGACACTGCGCTTTACGACCACATTGTTTAACAATGCAAATTCTGATCCCAATTGCCATCATAACCCGAGGACTACCTGTATTTGATTTCAAAAGCGCAAATGTGATAAAAATGAGAGGATTGTGGGGGGGAATTGAAAGGGACCATCAAGAGAGCCAGATTTTTCTATAATGCTTAGAGATATTCAAAACTACATTAAGAGAAGCACAGTTGGAATTTATGGAGCAGGATACCACCATGATCCCCTTCATGGATCACTGCCTTGTCGTGGCGAAGGGGCTTGCGTAACTCAGTGAAGCCATGAGCTATACCGTGCAGGGCCACCCAAGACGGACAGGTCATGACAGAGAGTTCTGACAAAATGTGGTCCACTGGAGAAGGAAATGGCAACCCACTCCAGTATCCTTGCCAAGAAAACCCCATGGACAATGTTAAAAGGCTAAAAGATATGATGCCGGAAGATGAGCCCCTCAGGTTGGAAGGTGTCCAATATGCTACTGGGGAAGAGCGGAGGGCATTTCCAAGTAGCTCCAGAAAGAGTGAAGCGGCTGGGCCAAAGCCGAAAGGACGTTCAGCTGTGGATGTATCTGGAAGCGAAAAGAAGGTCCGATGCTGTAAAGAACAATATTGTATAGGTACCTGGAATGTAAGATCTATGAACCAAGGCAAGCTGGATGTAGTCAAACATGAGATGACAAGATTGAACGTCGACATCTTGGGAATCAGCGAACTGAAATGGACGGGAATGGGTGAATTTAATTCGGGTGACCATTATATCTACTACTGTGGGCAAGAAACCCTTAGAAGAAATGGAGTTGCACTCATAGTGAATAAGAGAGTGGGAAAGGCAGTAATGGGGTACAACCTCAAAAACGACAGAATGATCTCAGTGCGTATCCAAGGCAAACCATTCAATATCACAGTCATCCAAGTCTATGCCCCAACCACTGATGCTGAAGAAGCTGAAGTTGACCGCTTCTATGAAGACCTACAACACCTTCTAGAACTAGCACCAAAAAAAGATGTCCTTTTCATCATAGGGGATTGGAATGCTAAAGTAGGAAGTCAAGGAGTAATCGGAATAACAGGCAAATTTGGCCTTGGAGTACAAAATGAAGCAGGGCAAAGGCTAATAGAGTTCTGTCAAGAGAACAAGCTAGTCATAGCAAACACTCTTTTCCAACAACACAAGAGACGACTCTACACATGGACATCACCAGATGGTCAATACCGAAACCAGATTGATTATATACTTTGCAGCCAAAGATGGAGAAGCTCTATACAGACAGCAAAAACAAGACCAGGAGCTTACTGTGGCTCAGATCATGAGCTTCTTACTGCAAAATTTAGGCTTAAATTGAAGAATGTAGGGAAAACCACTAGACCACTCAGGTATGACTTAGATCATATTCCTTGTGAGTACACAGTGAAGGTGATGAATAGATTTAGAGGATTAGATTTGGTAGACAGAGTGCCTGAAGAACTATGGACGGAGGTCCGTAACATTGTACAGGAGGCAGCAACTAAAACCATCCCAAAGAAAAAGAAATGCAAGAAAGCAAAATGGCTGTCTGATGAGGCTTTACAAATAGCTGTGGAAAGAAGGAATGCGAAAAGCAAGGGTGAAAGGGAAAGATATAAGCAACTGAATGCAGATTTCCAGAGAATAGCAAGGAGAGATAAGAAGGCCTTCTTAAATGAACAATGCAAAGAAATTGAGGAAAACAATAGAATGGGGAAGACTAGAGATCTCTACAAGAAAATTGGAGATATGAAAGGAACGTTTAGTGCAAAGATGGGCATGATAAAGGACAAAAAAGGCAGGGACCTAACAGAAGCAGAAGAGATTAAGAAGAGGTGGCAAGAATACACAGAAGAACTATACAAGAAAGATCTTAATGTCCCTGATGTCCACGCTGGTGTGATCACTGACCTTGAGCCAGACATCCTAGAGAGTGAAGTCAAGTGGGCCTTAGGAAGCATTGCTAACAACAAAGCTAGTGGAGATGACAGTATTCCAGCTGAGTTATTTAAAATACTAAAAGATGATGGTGTTAAAGTGCTGCACTCAATATGCCAGCAAGTTTGGAAAACGCAACAGTGGCCACGGGATTGGAAAAGGTCAGTTTACGTTCCAATTCCAAAGAAGGGCAACGCCAAAGAATGCTCAAACTATCGCACAATTGCACTCATTTCACATGCTAGCAAGGTTATGCTCAAAATCCTACAAGCTAGGCTTCAGCAATATATGAACCGAGAACTACCGGATGTACAAGCTGGGTTTCGAAGAGGCAGAGGAACTAGAGATCAAATCGCCAACATTCGCTGGATCATGGAGAAAGCACGAGAGTTCCAGAAAAATATCTACTTCTGCTTCATTGACTATGCAAAAGCCTTTGATTGTGTGGATCACAACAAACTGTGGCAAATTCTTAAAGAGATGGGAATACCAGACCACCTTACCTGTCTCCTGAGAAATCTGTATGCAGGCCAAGAAGCAACAGTTAGAACCGGTCACGGAACAACCGATTGGTTCAAAATAGGGAAAGGTGTACGACAAGGCTGTATACTGTCACCCTGCTTATTTAACCTATATGCAGAGTACATCATGAGAAATGCCAGGCTGGAAGAATCACAAGCCGGAATTAAGATTGCAGGGAGAATCATCAACAACCTCAGATATGTGGACGATACCACCCTAATGGCAGAAAGTGAAGAAGAACTAAAGAGGCTCTTGATGAGGGTGAAAGAGGAGAGTGCAAAAGCTGGCTTGAAACTCAACATTAAAAAAACTAAGATCATGGCATCTGGACCCATCAATTCCTGGCAAATAGAAGGGGTAGAAATGGAAGCAGTAACAGACTTCATTTATTTGGGCTCCAAGATCACCGCAGACGGAGACTGCAGCCATGAAATTAAAAGACGCTTGCTCCTTGGGAGGAAAGCTATGGCAAGCCTAGATAGCATATTAAAAAGCAGAGACGTCACCTTGCCGACAAAGATCCGCATAGTCAAAGCTATGGTTTTTCCAGTAGTAATGTATGGCTGTGAGAGCTGGACCATAAAAAAGGCCGAGCGCCGAAGAATTGATGCCTTTGAACTGTGGTGCTGGAGAAGACTCTTGAGAGTTCCCTGGACTGCTAGGAGGTCAAACCAGTCAATCTTAAAGGAAATCAACCCTGATTGCTCATTGGAAGGATCGATAATGAAGCTCAAGCTCAGATATTTTGGCCACCTAATGCGAAGAGAGATCTCTTTGGAGAAGACCCTGATGCTGGGAAAGATTGAAGGCAAAAGGAGAAGAGGACGGCAGAGGATGAGATGGTTAGATAGCATCACTGAAGCAATGAGCATGAAACTGAGCAAACTCAGGGAGGCAGTGAAGGACAGGAAGGCCTGGCGCAATATGGTTCATGGGGTCACGAAGAGTCGGACACGACTTAACGACTAAACAACAACAACCACCATGATCTAGATTATGCCAATGGGGATAATGAGCAAGGCCAGAGAAGCTATTTGTATTAGAGGTGTACTAAAGAAAAATAAGGGGAACACAGAGAAGCTCAGCTGATTCCTTGCATCTGTCTTCACTGCTGAGAGAAAACATGAGTGTGATTAAATTGGCTTTTTCACAGAATGGGGAACTGAAATACAGAGGTAAATAGAGGCAATACAGCTAGCTGACAAATTAAAAATAAGTCACTGAAAGTTTAATGAAATTATTAAAACTTAGTATAACTGATAAATTAATAGCAGAATGCCTGTAAACATATGCATATCCTTTTAAGAAAAAATAGACTTTTTGTTTCAATCATTGTGAGACCCAGGTTCTTTGATAGAGTGATTGATGGGATGTAAGAGATAAAAGGATGAGACCAATATGTTAGAATTTAGATTCCTATTAAATGCTATCTAAATCTATGCTTCACATAGATTATCTAAGTCTATATCAACAGTGATAGATTCTCCTTTTCTACAGTGTAGGATAGCAGTGATGACAATTGCTTTCAATCAGCTTCTCAAAACTCCGTTTTTCCTTTTTTAAAAACATTTCTATGAGATAGAATTTTGTCAGATTATCCCTTCCCACTTCTGGTGTTATGGAACTTACTCCATTCTTTTAATGATTCTAACACTAAGCGCAAGTCCTGTAGTCTGTCCATGTTGTCATTTAGCACATCATCAATTTCATCTAGGAAGCAAGATCGGCGGCTTTTCTCCTCCCATGTGTGTGTGATGCTGTATTCCTTTTCTATGGCAGGATCAATCCCATCATCCTTTTTGTAGCGCTCATAAGTCCGATTCACATTCTCCAGAATGCAAAAGAGTTTTTTAGAAACCTCCTATAAGGACAGAACACATATGCAGGGAAAAGGAGCATGTTGAATTGTTACAGGAATTCACAACTTTTGGAGCTTTTTCAGTCTCCTCTTAAAATTCTGGGATATTTCTAGATGTGTCAATGTGATCTTACTATAATACTTTAGCTACCTACTCAGAGTCCTATGAAGAATGGGGATAGAAATGTATGTGAATTATTTTTTAAAAAATTGTGTTAAATAACAGGGAAAGCCACTAGCCTAGATTTTAGATTGGCCAAATTCATAAAAGATAGGGCCGTCCATGTCTGCAGGTATTAGTCAAATCATCTATGTAAAATCTTCAGATTCAGAAGTGCTTACTTGGAAAAGAAACAACATAACTATAACCTTACAGCTCTGTTTCAAGATTTCCTTGAAGCATCTGCCTCCCTATTGTAAAAAACAGGACCTGTACTAGCAAGAAGAAGTTACTGCACCTTCTTTTTCATTTCGGAAGGTTTTAAAAAGGTTTTATAGCGTTTTTCATAATGAAAGGGCTTAATTTGGGTTTTTAACCATTTATTTGTGAAATACATCATTTTCCCCCTTCTCCCTACCTTTCAGAGATGGTTGGACATGCTCAACAAGGCTGAACCAAAACACTCGGATACCTGAGTGGGAACAGCAAATGCTACCCTACTCAAATTGCAATTCATAGTATTCAAGGCAAATCAGATGTTCACACCTGAGATAGTAAATCCCAAAGACACCTCTCCCTTTATCTGGGAGATGTAGATGTACATTTCCCCCTTTTTTTCCCAAGAGTATAATGGTGATGATGATAGTGGTTTAAAATCAAATTACAATAATAATAAAATTGAAGAGCTGACCATTTCTTCCCCTTCAGTGACAACCACAATCAGATATATTTTGCCTAATGGTAAGGGACTTCCTGATTTATGCTACGAGAAGAATGGCGCTTTATATACTATTGATCTTTCATGAGTCTATGAGGCAAACCTAGATGCTGTTGTGAAGAGTTATGCAAACTTAGTCTGCTCTTTCCAGGTCAAACTACTATATTTTTGGTACATACCTTCTTTGCTCGTTCCAGCTGTGCCATGTCAATTTTATCCAAAACATGCTTTATAGGAGGAGGAATTTCAACTGAGGGGATAGGCTTGGCTTCTATTTTGGTGACTGTAACTTTGGGCACAGCATAACCTTCTGATTCATATTCACTTGTACTTGCTGATTTCGTTGATGATGAAAATTCAAGGGCATCAGATTTTGAAGTCAAGGATGGTAGATTTTCCCATGCAATGAACTTTTGGAAATCCATGATTACTGCACAGGATGAGCCAGATAAACCTCCTTGTACTGTATCACATAATTTGTGTTGGTATGTGAGTGGATGGGTGACAACAAAGGAGATTTAAGTTTCAAAAGATTTTGTTTTATTACTGTTAAGCAGAAAATCACCCAGAGAGGAGTAGATTCTGTTTGTACAATCGATGCCACCGTTGCCATTCCATGGCTTCTAATCCATGATGTCACTAAGCAGGCAACAAACATTTGCATATAAAGAAGCTCCAAGGAAAAGAAAGCCATAGTTTTACATGTTGAATAGGAAGTTTCATTGACAACATGTCCCAGAATATATCAGCCCCTTGGAAGGAAAGCAGCACTGCATTGCTTCAGTAATATACAGTAATAGTTGAGCATTTTATTCCTCAGTTTATCTAAAGATAATTTGAAAATGCCTCATTTAGCAACTGTTTGCAGTTACAACAGTGATAAAAAAGTAACTTTAAGTCCAATCCTCACATTTATGACCTTTGCATGTCTGTAAAGCAAAGGAAAGCTGAAGTAAGATCATAAGTGCAGTTGTGGTTTCGCTTAATGACCGCTTCGCTTAAGAACTTAAGAAGTTGCCAGGCTCAGCTGTGGTCACTAAACAAGGACTACCTGTTTGTTGTATAACTATATTATTTGGAAGTGAACAGTAGTTTTACAAAGGAGAAACATTTGAAGAACAGCACAAAATTGAAAGTTATAGTTAACATTAATGCAATTCTTCACTTTATTATTATTCATTATATAGTAAGTTGACTCAGTACAAGCTGTGAAACTGTGGTCATGTATTTGAGACTTTACATCTTATGTCATGCTTTTGTTGCAGTTGGTTTCAAAATCTGGATTTTGTGATTGCAGAAAAACTTGCTTCACATAAATAGGTTAAGAAAGGAAGTCATACTTTCAGAACCTCATTTCCCTGGGCTGATTTTTCCTTTATCGCTTTGACCCAAAATGCACTTAGTGATTCTGTTAGTTATGGGCAACCATAGTACAGTGTGTTGTTCTGGATCTCAATAAATTGCTCTTGAAGTATCATTAGCCAAATGTGTAACTCAATGCCAAATGGGTTATACATTGAGGTGTATTTACTCATATTCTCCAGAATATAACATCCAAAGTCAAAATGTAATTTGTCCAAATGTCTGATAATAGCATGTTCTATGTTAAATGATTCAACATTTTAAACTACTATAGGAGAAACATCCCCACTAGAGTTCATTAGTAATGGAGACCAGCAACACACATCCTCTTGAAACACAAATTGCATTTATTTTGATACTGAAAGCCACAGTAGCAAGACCTAAAAGGGCAAGGATGAAAACTCCTTATATAGGTTTATGCAAATCAAAGTTATACATGTTCCCTGTGATGTCAGAAATATTGAGATATTGAAGGTGGAACTACAAGAACAAGGGTTTATTGAGAAAACAAAGGGTGTGTGTTTTTGGAAGAAAGGGTACTGTTTAGTGTGTTATTCTTCCCTAAGTGTTATCTCCCTTGGCCTTGCTTCTCATAGCTTGTTTCATTTTCAAGTATCCTTCCTCAATGTTATCAACATTCCTTTGCTTTCTAAGCTTTTTGGCTTTTTGTTGCTTCTCTAAGAGGGCCCAGGAAAGGTGACTGGGGAGGAGGGAGAATTTGCCTGATCTATCCAGATTATTGCCATTTTTCTCTTTTATTTCTAGAAACAAGTTTCATATTAGGAAAAAAGCAATCTTGTTTTCTTCAATTTTCTTCTTCCATAATTTCAGCTTTCCTTTGAAAGTTGTCTACTCTTCTGATAGTCCAGCCACTGTCTCACTATGACTTGCTTTTAAATTAGTGAATTCTGGAAATATATCTAAATATTCACTTCAAATTTAAGAATTATGAGGCCACGGGATGATTTATTTTAGCCAAGAATGTTTCAAAAACATTATACAGTGACACAGCTTGTTGAAGAACACTTCTTCAAGGTGACCATCTGACCACAGAATGATAAAAAATATGTGGGTACTTGGAGCTAATGTCTGACCACATATGGTTAAAAATCCTATTACTGAGTGACCTCATTTTTATAAAATTCATAATCTGAATGACTCTTTAATCAAAATATGCAACCTTTCTAACAGCCCTTTAGAAGCCTAATTCTTTCTACGGATAAGGCAATGAAAACCATTTACTAGCAGATTAATTTCCTTTACTTTGCCACAAACATCTTGGCTTACTCTAAATGTTGCTGGTGTAGTCAGTACACACTCTGAGACATTGATTCTAGGTAAGATGTATTATACTGAAAAACAAGTCTACTTTGTTAAACTACGTTTTCCCTTGTTACGGTGGTAATCACTGCCTGACAAAAGATAAATTCTTCTTTCTTATTAGTGTACATATGCTTTATAGGTTGTTTTCAAGTTATGTCCATTCGTTCAGTGGCCATTAAAGTTATGTCACTGAACAAATGGTAGTTACAACCGGTCCTCAAAGTTCTGGCTGTTGCAGCACCCCCGGGGTCATGTGACCAAAATTGTGGTACTTGGCGACCAGCCCGCATTTATGACCATTGCAGCATCCCACAAGGGTTCCTGGAGGTGCAGTACGCACTCTGCAGCTCATGTTGGAAGCTGCTGGCCCTTTTTGAGGCCTTGGAGGAAGGCTGGGCCAAGCAAGCAGAGGGCCTTTGGGTAGGCTCTGTTGGTGCTGGCCTCGCCTCCACCCCTCACTGAAGCTCCCAGGCCAGTTCTCCAGGAGCGCTTTTAGCAAGAGTTGCAGAGCACATGTTGTGCCTCTGAGAAGCCTTCATCCCTCTGCTTCCTCCAGTTCCGCTGCCACCCCAAACAATGTCTCCTGCACAGTTACCACCTTTGCCCAGTAACCACCACCTCTCCTGCCTCGCCCAGTGACAAAGAGTCCTGCGCCTCACAGGCCCATCCTACTGTACTCTCCATGGTCTGCGGGCTATTGCTCCTCGTGCCAGTGACAGAAAATAGGGCTCCTCTGCCCTCACCGCCATCCTACCTCCTCTGCCAGCTCCATCTCGCTGCCTCCTCCCTGGCTGGACCCGACAAGCTCCCTTTGGCAGATGAGGTTCTACTGCTCTGCCACACATGTCCCAGGGCTGCACCCTTGCCCGGCACCTAGATCCTGGGCCACCAGTGGGAGGAAGAAGATGATGAACGTCAGCTGGGAGGCAGTGGGGGGCGGCAGGGGTAGGTGGTGGAGTGCAGGGTGGCCAAAAGGGCAGAGATAGAGGGGAGATAGGCAGGTGGGCGGAGATGAAGCAGAAGCAGTTCGCCCAGGGCAGGAGAAGCATGAGGTCTTTGCCTAACAACTGCACAGTCCTCACCTAATGACCGCAACTGGGACTGCTGGGACTGCTGTCGTTAAGTGGCAAGTTCACATGATGTTTTGCTTAACAACCACTTTGCCTAGTGATGGAAATTCCAGTCCCAATTAGGGCTGTAACTCAAGGACTACTTGTATTTCTTTCTTTATGGTGCCTACTCTTCTAATTCTAGGCAGTTTATATCATATGATATAAAAACATTAATACAATAATAAAAACATCTATAAAACTAATAAATAATAATAAAAACAATTAAAAACAAAACTGTAAGCAGTGCATCCTCACTCACATCACTTGTTTTTTCCATGTGATGATTAAGCTGCCCACTTCTTTTTATGGTTGCAATAACTTGTTTGTTGATAATATTCACTGTATCATAAATACATATATGAATAGTGTTATTTGACAGTAGTACTGTATTTGTTCAGTTTTCTTGGCAAATTCATTTCAACAGGTCATACACCGTGTCTGTAGCTGCCAATTTCATCAGGTTCTTGAATGCAGTGTGTGGCTTCATTTGCTTTGCAATCCCCTCAGGCAAATGATAAGAAGCACAGAATATACAACTATTAGCCGGAGTGTTGAGTTGCTGTTATTTCAGTTGTTGTTCTTGCCTTTCAAAGAAGCTCCATTCCCTGCAACAAAAGTACTGTTTAGCTTTAAGATGTCTACTTAGCTTGTTCTTCTTTAGTGCTTTGTTACTCAAAAGTTTGTTACTGATCACACTCTGTGGCTTATCTACTCCATGGTCAGTGAGAAATGTGAAATCTATGTCTTAAAAAACCTTCCTTTACATTGATTTTTTGCTATACTTTGAGATTATACAAGTCCAAATTTGTACAAAAAAAGGTAACAGTAAGTTTACAAATTATACGACTCACCTTTTTTGCACCTTTTTCACATATTGCACTCAGACTTTCCACACAACACTGTCACAACATATAATAGACTGAGCACACAGGAAAATTAGTCTGATTATATTTGTGATGCAGAATTTTCTAGGCAAGGCTACTATGAGTCTGCAGGAAGGGGAGGAGGAGATGTTGAGAACTGGAAGTGGATAGGAGGAGGTGGTTCACTCCTGAACATAGTAGAAAACTCACCTATTCTCTTAAAGGCAAATTTACCAGCACAATTCAGTTCATTATACACTCAGTGTTCTAAAATGATTGTGCACAAGGAAATGACAATTTTTCAAAAGCATGGCAAAACTACCGTAAAAGACATAGTAACCCATTTTGAGGCCATGACCAACAAGTTAAGAATTGTTGGGCTAGAGAAAGATGCAGTAAACAGAATCTGTTTGTTTCTTAAGAGTTCTTCACTAGCAGTCAGTGCTGTTCAATTGCCTAAATTGGTTGCTAATCTATTTGCCATAAAGTTTAGTCTGGAGCCATGCCTATAATTCCTTAAGAAAACTGCTACAACTGAATTCCTGGCATGGAGAGCTTAATAGTCTCTATCCGTGGCTGAACTGTAGCTGAGAGGGCCAAGCTGGAATGTATTACCAAAGCTTGACTGGACAGGCTTAGCAGAGTTGATCCCATTCAACTCTGTCCACCTAAATACTTTCTCCAATATCAACTTGAGATGGGAGATCGTTTTCCCATCACCTACGAATTCCATTGCCCTCACCAGAAAGCTCTTCTACCCTAGCACTAGCTTTGAGGACATGCATCTGATGTTTGGCCAAAGAGATTGGATAGGGATGTCAGGGTATTGTTCAGAGTGTGGTTGAGTTAGTCTCACAGGCAACACTGGAGAACCCCAAACTGGTGATCCTGGAAGACTTTAACGTCCAGACTGAACCCTCACACTGATGGAACTAGCATGGGACTTCATAGTCATCAGACATGTTCTCTCAGTTCTTCACTGATCTAATACAAACCTTGGACATGGTTTTTGTGATTAGGTAGGAAAAAGGAAAAAGGTGGTTTGGGAAGTTGATTTCTGTGATCACTTTCTCATAGATAACTACTTCTTTGTTAAGTTTGGGTTGGTGTAGCAGATCCTCCCTATGGGATGAAGGTCCCTGTGACAGAATGAAGAAAATAGAAACCCTGTTTGCCATCCTGTTGCTTGATCATCCAGGAACTCTGTTCTTGTACTCTAATAAGAGCAGGCTGGAAAACTGGCCTGAGAATAAACTTTGAGCTAAGCAGATAAGCCATGATATGCATTCAGGAATTTTCTCAGACGAGAGAGGGTTAGGGCTAGGACAGTGTTGGTGGGTGTGTGGTTTTCTCCTTGGTAGTTCCTTGATTAGGATATTGTTTTCTGCTTGATAGTCTAATCAATACCCTAATCAAGGAACTACCAAAGACAAAAACATACCCCCACCAACACAGGGAGGGCAAGTACTGTGTATAAGCAGGGAGCAGATACCACACTCATGAACACTGATGATGTTACCTAGTTGGGTAATGAAATGTCTTTAAACAAACAACCAAGCTCAGAGAGCACCAAGGACTCTACATTAGGTATACAGTCAGATTGCTTCTGTTTTTTCTAAACTATTTTACTTCTTGTATAGGGCTGGTAAAGAGGATAAAAGATAGAGGCGTGTCCCTTCATATGTATCAGCATTCTATATGGCCAAATGTGTGAGAACCTCAGACCATACTTACAAATAACAAACTAGGAATTTTCCAACTGCAAAATGAGCTTTGCACCATTATGCAATGCCAAGAATTCCATGTTGCCCAATGTTTTGTTTTTCTGAAGCAATAGGTAAACTGCCCAATCCCAGTAATTGCCAATGTATCTACAAATGTAAGAAGCTTTGATTCTAGGGAAAATCTATTTATGTAGTCACTAAGAATTGACACTGATGCGATGGTACATAAGGGACTGTCTCACCCCCATTACATCAACCCGTCCCACCCAGTCAGGCAGAGAAGGTATGTTGCAGACCCTGCTGGTGAGAGAATGTTGACTGGCAGGGCCCAGGAGGAGAGCCTTCTTTGCTGTTGCCCACGCCCTATGGAATACTCTCCCCCCAGCAGTGAGGTGGGCCCCCATCCTCCTGGCTTTCCAGAAAGAACTGAAGACCTGGCTGTGCCATCTCACGTGGGAGAGAAGGGCCATAACCGATCCTGGGGGTGGCTGGCACCATGAGGATGCTCTCTGAGCCTAATAATTTTACCATCAATCTTGCAAGGTATTTATTATTTGTAGGTCTACTGTTTTATTGTATTTTAATTTATATTTATTCCTTTACTGTAAATCACCCAGAGTCACTTCTAGGGAGATGGGTGATGACAAATGTGAAATATAAATAAATAAATAAATAAATAAATAAATAAATAAAATCTCATATAATTCATTGATGCAAAAAGAACACTGTGATCAGAATAATTCTATTTTGCTGAATCCAAAAAAATTTTTTTTGTATAAGATACAACGAAGGAAGGTTGCTTTACAACACTTTCTGCCAGCAAACATACAGATGAATGAAAAAAAATGGGAGATATACTCTCCTAGATAATATTGGGGAAGTCCCTAGTTCCTTGTTCATAAGCATGGCTCTGCTCTGCATTATCTCATATTAAAACAGAAAACCCGTTGGGCAGGAAAAATACAATGAAAAGATAATGGAGATGTTGTGTGACAAACTTAATCAAAAGTTTAATTTGATACATGCCTGCATCAACTAGATTTTTTGCATTTACATCGCTCGTGCCTCTATCTAATGAGGACTAGTACTATGGAATTGGTTTCAGTTTTGTCTTCTTGAACTCAGGACATGTTATTTCCGTAACTTCAGTCCAATTAAGCTTACAAAAAGGGGTACCTTCACGAAATAATTATGAAATGAATGTGATCAAGAACAAACAGCACTTCCGCCCCCCCGCCAAGTAACAGTTACACGCAGCAGTTAAAATAATAGCTTCCTCAGTCTTCAAGCTGCTACAAAACTTTGCTTTTATAGTACCGGAGTGAACTGAAGGAAGCAAGCATTTTGCAAAGTCGTCCTACAATCTCTATCAAAAACCCACGCCTGCGAATATTTAGCTGGATTAAAAAGTGCAGAGTTGTTGATCCCTAAAGTACCCAGGCGTGAGCTTAGCCAAATGAAGTAACGCGGAGGCCGTACAGGGTAAACTTTCAGGGGCCGGCTGAATACAATAAGGCTGTACGCAGATCTTGAGGGTGCTTTTCACATTCCTGCAATACCGGCGCTCCCCACGGGCAAAGAATGGTTCCTGCGAAGAGCAGGCTGAAGGAAGGAACCCCCTTCACCCTTTCAAGCTAATGGTACGCTCTGTCGCTACCGCGCTCGCGCAACTGCTAACGCAGCCGCCTGTCACCATTACTGCCCGGAGGGTCATCTCTCTGAGGCTCGTCAGAGTGCAGCTCGTGGTCCGGAAGCGCTTGTAGAAATTGCCCCGGAAGGGGAGGGGAAGGGTTGCGTGTGGCGGCGGCGGCGGCGGCGGCTGCTGCTGGGGCTTGGCCCTGGTGGTGAATGGAGCAATAGCGGCGGCAGGAGGGAGAAGGAGGCCGGAGGAGGCGGAGCTCGTGTCTCTTTGCGCGGAGTCAGGCTTTCGTTGCCGGCAGTGGGGGAAGAAGACGACTTCGGGGGCCCGCCGGGCTTCGGTCGGGGTCGGGAGGGTCAAAGACTGGCGGGGGGGGAGGCTGGAGGAAGAAGATGCTGCTCTTCATGGAGGTGAGTGGGGGTTGAGCCACGTGACTTGCCGGGCGGCGCGCACTCGCCCGCTCGCCGCCCGGCTGGGGGATGGGGCTGACACAGCAAATAGCCCCCTGCTGCGCGTGGGCGCCGATGGGGAGCGGTCCTTTGGGGTCTCCGGGCAGAGGGAAGGGGGACTGGGGAGGACGAGGGGACGCGCCAGGCGCACTTGCACGCCATGGTGCGCCATGGGGGGAGGAGGAGAAGGATCACGCGGCCGCCGGCGGGTAATGGGGCGAAGCGGGTTTCGGGATCAAAGCGCCAATCGGACACGCTGGGGCAGTGGGTGGGCCTCCAAGGTCAAGCTTCGTGAGCGGCACAGGAAGGCCTGTGGCGGGGCCGGGATTCGCGCGTGTGGACGATGGGACTCGATGTGGAAGCGTGGCTTGCACCGTAAAGGTGAAGTAGGCCTAAGGGAGCGTGTTCAGGGCACTGCATTGAGAAGGTTTGTGCGTGCGAGGACGATGTGTGTTAGCTTCTGTGTATTCCTCGGGGGCGGAAAGAAAGTCCGGGCGAGAGGAGGAGGCCTTGAAAGGCGTCGCAGTGACCTTTGGTAAAAGTTCTCCTGGTGGCTGCTGCTTGGAACATGGCCGGGCACGTGTGAAGGTTACACACTGTCTGAGGCCCGCGCCGGGGAGGAAGAAACGTTTTGAAACCTTTTTTCTGCCACCCTATTTCCTATCTTGCCTCTTATTAAAAAAATACGTGGGAGGTCATCCACTTCCATCTCTTTCTCTTTCAAAAACTGCAGGCACATGGCATGAGTACAATATAGTCAGCTGACTGCCTGGCTTTCTTTTTCTCTTGCTTGGCTATTGCTTTGAGTAGATTCCAGATTGTATTGTTCTTATTGTAGAAATGTCAGACTAGTAAAGCTGTAACTTAGCAACGTGGCACTGGTTTAACTGTGCCCATAAACAGAGCTTTTAAGAAGAAAGGGGTGTAATTTCTTAACCTTAACCTGGCTTGTAAGACTGAATGTTCAAACTTTTTTTTTCTAATTTGGAAAAATTGCTGAAGGAGGATCTTCATAATATTTGTTTTAACTGAACAATACAGTTTCACCTTTTTAATTTCATATATATGCCTTTTGAAGATGATGACTGGAAATGAAGTTGTAACATATGGAAAAGTTTTCATACTATGTGAAGTTCAAATAGAGACAAGTTTAAGATAGCTATGTAGTCAGTTAAAAATCAATTTTCTTTATAAAATGCTTGTTTGAAGTTGTCTATTTTATAGATAAGGCTTACAGATGTGAAGTTTTATTCATAGATGTGCATAAGGTTATGCTTCTGGGAAATAGCATATAGAAAAGGGCAAGTGGTTTAACAGCTTGTTCAGCAAACTAGTTGATTTCTGCCAAAATATGTAGTTATGCTGCAGCTTTTTCCCCTTAATATCAAACCTTTAACTAACATTTATTCTTGATGGATAGACTAATTTGGCTGTGAGAAATAGACATATGCAGGCTTTACATGAAATTATGTTTGCCATCTTACTATACTCAGTGTATGCAAAATGTCAACTGCACCCAAATATGCCTGCTGTGAAGCAAGGCACATTGAATTCATTTGGGCTTATGTGCAGGTAAGTGAATATAGGATTCTACCTTAACTCAATGAGTACTCCAAGAAATAGGACTTGTGTGTATAAAAAAGAATTATAAAATGAAAGTCTAATCTAGAAAGTATAATCTGCAATAAATCAGCAGATAGGGTAGCAGCTATTAGCAATAAAATACTTTTATGTTATTGTAGTGAGTTAGTGTAGTCAATTAAATGTGTGCAATCATTTAATGTGGGAATGGGGATAACTGGAGGGGTAACTGGTTCCTGCTGTTGCAGTTCTTATAGGAAAATTGTATCTTGATGTATCATGACTCATCATTTATTACTGTTAAAATGATTTTCAAAGTCTACAACTTAATGCTTTTTTAAAGTGATTGAAAATAAATATTCCTAGGGCAGGAAAAGGTTAAAATACAAACTTAGGCAGATAGCTCTCCTGATATTTTGGCTAGAGGTGTTAGAAATGTTGCTATTCCAAATTTTTATTATCAGCCTCAGGTGCCATAGCTTTTTGTAAGGTGTAAAATAAAATATTTTTAGTGTTTATAGATTCATTAAAGTTCTGGGAAACTTAACTACAATTATAAACATGCTTGTTTGCAAGTAAGGCTTTTTTTTCCAGCAGAACTTTTAGAAGTGCAAGCTTGGAATCAAAGTATTGAAATCTACTACATGATGTTGATGTTTGTGAGTTGTAATTATTCAGTTACAGTTATGTTTGGTGAAGTTGTGCAGAATTGTGTTGCCTCTTTCACATAGCATTTTACTATAACACAGATTGAACTAAAACATTGGGCATAACAATATGCCAGAATTATTGAGAATTCTGGTTTATATGTTATAGATAATGGACTTGTGCCAACAGGAATATTAAACAAACTGAATATTAAAGAGGAGGTAAATGCTTCCAGTTAGATTGAACCTGGGCTCTGGATTGTTAAGGAAGAGACAAAATATAAATCCAGAAAATCTTTTACTTTTGTATTATTTCATGGCTGGTTTAGTGGCTTTTGCAACTGAAGGAGTCATACAGAGGTAATTCATAGCAATTCTGGATTAGTTTTACTTTGAATGTGGCCACCTTAGTGTTGAATCCTGAAGTCCATGGTTGTCTTTCCTCTGCTGTGACTAGCAGCTACCTAATTGAAATGGAGGAGGCAAAGATATAGCTTGTGGCCTTTTGTGAACTATACATGTATCTCTTATAACTTCATCTTAAACCAAAAGCTTTCTTTGGTCAACACATACTTAGTTGCCTAGTAACTATTTGAGCATTTCCCCTTCTTTTCTTTCTAGCACAATATTTACTAGCCCAACTAGTCTAAAACTGGTGCGAAAATAACCATCCCTTGTTGATTTAAATAACAAAGACTTGAAAAATATAATCCTTGGCATCTCCACTAACATAAGGTAGGTTACTAGGGATGTGGGTGTGTTTGGTAGAAAAGGTGGTTTGGATCTGGTGTAGCTGTGATTGATATATATGTGGCACCTTAAAGAAACCACACCTTTTCCTGGCCTTGTATGGTAGCCTTGTGGCCCCAGGAAAATATGTAATCATGCTCAAGAGGCATTATAGAGGTGGTGAAAGGGTGATGGTACCTCATTATTACTTCTTTAACTCAAATTTGAGAGGGTTTGATGATTCCCCCAAAGCAGATTTTGGGGTGGTACAAGAACAGCTTACCAGAGCTGTTAAGTCAAGAACATTTCATGTTGCTGAATGTTTAAATTCTTTGTGCAGATTGATTAAAATACACCTATAGATTTTGAAGAGTAGGTTATTATAATTAAATTTTGTCATTGTACTTGGCAATTATAGTAGAAGAAACATATAGCATGCACTCTTGCCTTTAGTCCTTTGAAGGTGATTTTAAATCTTGCATTTTAAATATTAACTGATTGCAGAGTTAAAAGTCAACCCTTCACTGGCACTGATGCAACTAGTTTGTTTAACTGAGTAATTTAATACTCTGTGTGTGTTATTAAAGTTAGATATTTAAATCTAGTAGTGTCAAAAAAAAAAGCTGAACATTTGGATTTGAATTTTGTCAATACAACCTTAGAAGTGCCACTGAACCTTCTAAATAAAATGTTTTATTTCATTTGTTAGTTCTGCCCTTCTCTAGGAAGGTTGACTGTTCAAATGGTTCTTGCTTCATGTGAAGTCAGAGCCCATTAGGTTTCAGCAGTTGAACATTATGTACCATAACTAACCTGATAGTGAATAGAGTTGATTCTCATGAGCAAACATTGAGTTAACTAATTTCAAAACCCATGAATATTTGTCACTTATCTTTCCTCATTTTCTTCCAATTTATCCATGAAATAGGTGTGATTATTGTTACAGCGATCCTGAAAGATCAGTGAATACAATTTAGTTTGTATCCAACCATTAACTCTTGCTGATAAAACCTTCCAGAAAATATTTGAGCTTTAACTTGCTGAAGTCCAGCAGTGATATATTACAGTATTAATATTCCTGTTTTACAGAGTATAGAGTTTATCTAAGATGCTGCTTTTGATTGTATGATAATTTAAGGACTGGCATTGCCTGAACCATATTGGGAAATACTGATGAATGCTTTTAGGTTGTGGCTTAAGTATGAAGGAGAACGACAATTTTTCCAGGCAACATTTATTAAGTTTTGGTGTACTAATATTGTGTTAAACATCTTGAATTTCCTTGATTATTTGGGCTGGTAATGATCAGTTAAGGGATGTGTCAAGTCCGTTATGGGTTGTGGATGTCAGATAAACTATTACTTAAATTTGCCTAGAACTAAAGCAAAAAAAGTCTTTTTTTTTTTTTGAAAGAAATGAAATATAGAAAAATGGGAATACTTTAATTTTAGATCTGTAAATATGCTAAATAATCTGTTAATATTTGGTTTGTTCATATGATTATCATGCTTCATCTGTTTAAAAGTATGGTTGGGTGATTGATTTTGGTATAAAATACCAGATTGTGAAAATTTTAATTTATGTAGGATATGGAAATATATTAAAGTATTTAACCTAGAGTTTAATTTACCGAACTCTTACTTTGTGATAAAGAAGCATAACATTAGTTACAATTCCTCCTGTTGTCTTCTTTCGTGGACCTCAAGGACAGACTCAGAGCCAGGAAGAATTCATTCTAGTTCTAAAAATTTTACATGTACAGTGGTACTTCTACTTACGAACGCCCCTACTTACGAATTTTTTGAGATACAACCAGCTCCGGCCCCAAAAATTTATCTCTACTTACGAACTCGCCTCTATTTACGAACCGGATCTGCGGCCATTTTCCCTGCTGCCACGCGGTCGCGGCTTCCTGTGGGCAAGATCGTGGTAGCAAAGAGACGTTCGGTGAGGCTTGTGGTGTGTTTTGTGGCGTTTGGAAGGTTTTTGTGGCGTTTGGAGGGTTTTTGAGGTTTAAAAATAAAATGCATATGTTTCAGAACTGTTTAGCCGTATTTACATTGAACCTTATGGGGGAAATTTACCTCGGGGTGTGACCAAATTTGGAGGGCGGATTAGCCGGATTTACATTGAACCTTATGGGGAAATTTGCCTCGTGGTGCGACCAAATTTGGAGGGCGGAATGGATTAACCGGATTTACATTGAACCTTATGGGAAAGGTTCAGAGTCACGGAACGGATTAAGTTCGTAACTAGAGGTACCACTGTATTCTGTTCTCCAGATCAACCCAGGCAAACTTTTATAATCAGTATAAGAATACTGACCATTCCACTCCCAAACCTTTGTGGCTTAATCAAGCTGGTAAGAAAGTCCAACAAACTACAAGATGAACAAGAGAGCACAACCTAAGAAGTCATCAGCCTGGTTCACACATGCTTGTCTAGCCATTTATCAACCATTCAGTAGTGATTTTCTTGAGAAGATAGCTATGCTTTTAAAGTACTATTTATAGCAGCAACATAGGTATTGTAATGTTCTTAGGTAGAAAAGTGTTCCTGTTCCTTTATTTTAAGGAATCATTTGACGGGAGTGATAAGTTTCAGTATTAATTATATAATGTTAAATTAATGTTACATTATTAACATTAAACTTATTTTTTAAAAATCATGTTTTTCCCAACTAACTTGGACTTCCATCCCCTGAACAAGGACTCAGAGTGGAGATAATAGAGATAAGATTTTATCTGAGTTTTTTCTAAGTGTTCAGATCATGTCTGAAAGCATCTTCTAGCTTTAAATATCTGTAATTGTTCCACTGAATAATAGCTGATAAAGGTGCCTGCAAGTAATTTAACTTTAGATTCAGTTCCACTTTAGAGGCTGAATTCTAAGTTGAATCAAAACAAGTCACGTTATGTCTTAGCTGTTGTGATTTACAAATATGTTTTATGTCTTGCAATGTTATAAAATCCCAGTCAGCTGGTTTCTTAAATAAAATATGGATAAGTAAAATTATGGTGCTTATCAAATACAACCGGCAAGACTTATGGTGGTACTAGAACAGTGTAATAATTTGCATATTTATTCAGAATCAGTTACATTGTGTCCAAAGGGGTTACTTTTCTGAATTATAGCCTGAATCAGATGTAAAAATTTTTAAAACATGTTAAGATGCATTCTTATTAGTAAGTAAGGCATAATTTCAGCAGGCCATTTCTGATTCAGGGTGGTATTTTAGGATTATTATAACAGGTCATACTCTTGCGTATTCCTTTTATGAAAGTTGTAGCTTTGGTAGTCTTATTAATAAACAGTCTCAAGACCAGATCTGCTTGATTTGCTGAGCGGGGATATTTCTGTTCATGTTCTACTACTGTAAAAGCTGTATGAGTCTTACTAATTTCACTTGTATTCATTCTTTATTTTTGTAATAATGAAATGGGGAAAGTATTAAAGTCTGATACAAGTTGTATAAAATTAGAACTATTATTATGAAATGTTTTCACTGAATGATAGCCTTGTGTAACAGGTTTGTTACTTAATCCAAACTATTGAACATTTGGACATATGAGACTTTGTTGCTTGTTTTTAAGGTTGCTCAGTCATGGTTTGTCAACACATTGTAAAAGTAAGCACTAGGGGGCTTTAGATTTCAGCTGAATTTTATACATGGAAATTTGGAGTTGCTAAAAGAAGCAGGAAATTGGGATATAGGAACTTAGTTCATACTTTTACCTGTGGTTTGAATTTATTCTCTAAAGATTAATGCTGTTAGTTGATTTAATTTACAATGAAACACTTTATTTATTCTTATAAATTGTTTCAGACCCTCAAAAAGTAGAATTATAAGGCAGTCTTGCCAACTATGAAAAAGCTACTAGGTCATTTTAAAATATGTAGTCACCTTCACAGCATTATCATTTACCCACTTGTAAGCTTGTAGGCTAGGCTTGTCCATTTTAAAAATGAGTGTATTTATTTAGGAATGATAAATTGCAGTGCTATTGATAGGCTTTCACTGAATTGTTCATTGAATTGTTCAGAGTCATGGCATTTTTTGCTAGGAGAAGAAGGTGTACGTGTGAGTGTGAGCTCATGTTGTTATTGTCTTTTTCCTGGGCATATAGGGTCGGTTTTAAATAAAGCACTGGGCAATACCTCCCATTTTATTTTCTAAGAATGCCTGTTGGTCTGTATATAACCAAAAACATTAATATACTTGAGACTGGTGCTTTACTTTTTTAGCATATCTGCTTCCGATTTCTATAATTACAGTGGTACCTCGGGATACGAACTTAATCCGTTCCGTGACTCTGGGCGTATCCCGAGTTGGTCATAACCCGAAGGAAATTTCCCTAGAGGGTTCAATGTAAATCCGGTTAATCTGTTCCGCCCTCCAAATTTGGTCGCACCCCGAGGCAAATTTCCCCATAAGGTTCAATGTAAATACGGTTAATCCGTTCCGCCCTCTGCCCGAATTTGGTCACACCCCAAAGCAAATTTTCCCATAAGGTTCAATGTAATTACCGTTAATCCGTTCTGGCGTCCGCGGACCACATGTCGGGCGGGAAAACGGCCGGGCGCAGCGGGAAAACGGCCGGGCGCGGCGTGGCGGGAAAACGGCCGGGTGCGGTGCGAAAACGGGCGCAGCGCGGCGCGAAAATGGCCGGGTGCGGCGCGGCGGAAAAATGGCCGCGGACCACATGTCAGGGGCGCAAAAATGGCCGCGGACCACGTGTCAGGGGCAGAAAAATGGCCGCGGACCACGTGTCAGGGCGGAAAAATGACCGTACCCCGAGGCGGAGTTCGCACATCGAGGTAAATTTTTGTGGCCGGAGCTGGTCGTAACCCGAAAAGTTTGTTAGTAGAGGCATTCGTATCCTGAGGTACCACTGTACATTAAAACTTACTTTTTCTGATATTGAATGATTCATGGGTAATGTCTGTGTCTTGTTGCAGAATCCAGAATTAAATGAATTCTGCAAAAAAAAAAAATCCTTGGTTCTCTGCCTGAGAAATCACCAACAATTTATTTTACTACTGTTTTTAGGAGTATTGGAATTCTTGAGCACTTGTTATAGTTTGCACTTAACAATGCTATAGTCATTAAATTTTATCAGTGCTAATAATTTTTATGTAAATTTCTGCCTTTGGAATGCACTTCTTTGTACATTGGCCAATTAAGTCGTGCTTTACAGTAGTCACTCAGTATGCAGAATCCACTGTTTGATCAGAAATGAGGTACTTCTGAAAACTAATGATGTTATGAAACAAGGATGCACTCCTTAAGTGGCGTTCTGCCTTACTTTTTTGCTATCCTAGGTACTTAATTCTTGTGGAATTAATGTGGAGAACAGTTCTTTTAAGGTTTTATGCATTTTATTTTTTAAGAATGCTTTTGGGACACATTTTAAGGGGAAATTTGGTTGAAACTCAATTTCTGTATCAAGTTTTAAATTAATAAAATCTAAGCATGCCTTTCTTTTTCAAAATAACTCCTTCATATATCATGATGGAGAGATTTTATATTTTAGGACAAATTGTGCAGGTAGTTTACTAGTTGCAAAACTATATAGCTGTTACAGTTTTTGAACTTGTATGGGAGCAAAAGTATATGCATGGCCATCCAAACGGTCTCCTTATTTCCTATTCTTTCTGTTCTGTGGACAGGGGATGGTACTAAAACTACTCCTTGATGCTAGAGAGACTCCAGAAGGCTAGACTCTGGGAATTCAACTTCCTTATTCTCTGGCTTGTGCTTCTCTGTGGCAAGATGGTCAGTGCTTGTTCAGTATCATTATGCTGTCTTAATAAAGAGGCTTTTCTTGTGTTTTATTTCAAGATGTAATTCTGTTCAGGAAAGTATTATTCCAGTGAACAGGATTTTGGTTCTCGCAGGAGGGACTGAAAAGGCTGTAAGCAAGATTAGAAAAATCTTCTAAGAGCCAGGTTTTACCACGTGCCAACAGCAAAACTTTAGATGTGCAGATGATTGAATGGCTAGAAGAACTTCACAATATTTCTATACTCCTAAACTGAGCGCTTTGGGATTGAGGAATAACAGAGACTCTAAATTTACTCGATTGCATGCAATGATAAATCACAAGTATATTCATTAAACACATCTGTAGATTGTCTGAGTAGAATGATTGTACATCAATAATATTAACATGGAATAGTAAAGAACAATAAAAAGATCCAAAATGAGTTTCTGAAGTCTTTATTATTTTCTAATTCATATTTTCTGTTTTCTCAGCAGGTAACCTCGAAAGGTGCCAGCTTAAATCCTAATGCAAAGGTATGGCAAGAAAGCATGCAGGGAAACTCAGAAGCTGTACCGGTAACTAACGGCACTGAGCAATCGTGGCAAGAGGCAGCAGCTGTGCAGGGAAATTGTACAGAAGGTAAGATGTCAGGTTGATATATCTAGATGTTACTTAATTCCTTTCTTAGTTTGGATTCTAGATGTAACATGAGTGTCAGAATTCAGTAGTAAGAAACAATTCTTGTTCTTGAATAGAGTATTATACCTTCTAACATGATGGCATTAATCAGCTTCAGAGAAGTTAGTTAAGATGCTTGAATAGTAAGGGTAATTCTCTTAAGGCTGTAAGTACTTAACAGTGGCCCAGTGATGACCAAGTATCGCGCTAAGAGGGAAGCAAGTTGCTAAACGTACAGAAATGAACCCTTTACACATTCTTTCTCTTTCCTTTCCATTTTCTTTGTCTCATTTTTGTCTTTATCTTTTTCTCATTTCTGCACCTTAGTGGACACTTGACCCTATGAACAAAAAGATTATGAGATCTGAGGGCCGTATACAACCCTTCCTACTTTCTTAGGATAATGATCGACTTACTAAATTATCTAGTGGGTGGATGATACTGACCGAAAGGCAAAGGAACTTTAAGAATTGTAAAAATCCAGGTTTTTTTTATTATAGAGTCAGGGGCCATTGACTCCATAATCATTTATTTGCACTATGAATAAACTTCACTTTGATATATAGTAGCTACTAAGTAGGAGGTTACTGATTCTTATTTATGTTGCAGTATTGGTGTGAAATAGTGTGACTAATTGTTACTGTGTGAAGGGGGGCTAAGGAAAGAATATAGAAATGTGTATACTCTTACCTTATATTTCCTGAACAATGGTTCAGATGCCAAATACATTTTCACTATTTCATTTGTATAACTTAGTCTTGCATCTTTTCATTTCATTATGTTTTAAATTATTTCTTTAAAAAAAAACTTTGTGAGGGAGCGGGTCGCACTGAGCAGACTCAGAGCAAATCTAGCCTGATTTATTGAATTTGAAATTAATTAAAATTTAATTAAGTGAATACCTCTATTGGATCTCAGTGCAATAGACTTTGTATGCAATAAACTAAATTTAAATTTACACAGCAATTTATGTCATTTGTATAATGACACCATCATGAAAATTATGTAAATTGATGCAGATGATGTCATTTGCACAATGTCATCACACAAATGATGTATAGGTAGTCTTCGACTCAAAACCACAATTGGGACTGGAATTTCTGCTGCTAAGTGATGTGGTCGTAAATCCTGGCAGTCCTGGTTGCCATTGTTAACCAAGAATTGCAGGTTGTTACCCACCCCAATCCAAGCCATTCTGGGCTTGGTCCTTCCCAGCCCTGACCCTCAGTAGGTAAAGGCTGCCTCCAACTCCCCCACCTATTTCCCCCCGTCTCTGCCCTTTTGGCCACCCTGCACCCTGCCTTGTGCGGCAGCAAGCAGCCCCAGAACCGCACAGCTTTGGGGCTGTTTATCATGCCCCAGGAACCCACAGCTGCCCCAGCCCAGTCCTAGCCACAGTTGCCCTCACCACCCTGCACTCTGAGACCCCTGTGCCCTGCGTTCTACCGCCCCAGCTGACCTTTGCTGTCTTCTTGCTCCTGCTGCTGACAAAGTGTGCCTGGCCTGGCTGTTGGGGCTGGCTTCATGCTACAAAAAAACCGCAAAAAGCAGCCCCAGAACTGTGGTGTGCCAAAACCCCTCTCTGTGGCACCCTCCTGGACTGGGCTGGGGCTGGCTTTGCGCTGAGGAAAAAAAAGTAAAAAGCAGTCCCAGGAGGTGCGTGGCAGCTTTGGGGCTGCTTTTTGCTTTTTTTTTTAACAGCACAATGCCAGCCCCAGCCCGGCCCAGCAGCCAGGCCAGGCATCTTCATCAGCAGCGGGAGCAAGAAGACAGCGAAGGTCAGCTGGGGCGGCAGAGCACAGGATGGCAGGGGGCCAAAAGGGCATAGATGGAGGGGAGATAGGCAGGTGGTGGGAGTTGAAGTGCCCCTGCAGTTGTAAGTGCAGGCAGGCTGCCAAGTGCTCAAATTTTGATCGTGTGACTTTGGGGGTGCTGCAATGGCTGTAACTTTGGGCACCGGTCATAAGTTCCTTTGAGGACTACCTGTAAACCACTACTATGATGTTGTTTCTTATTTAGCAGCATTCATGAGTAACAAGCACTTCCCCCCCCTACTTAGTCCATTAAACTAAAGTTTCCATGTAGTGTGATTACTTCCTGTGTATTTAATATTTTTCCTATCACAGTAAAAAAATTAATATAGTAGCTAATGTTCAAGGGGCTGTGGAGCTCACTTTGTTGTTTTGGGGTTCTCATTGGTGACTTGGGCACTTTGGTTGTCATTTTGTCTTGGTTGTCTCAAAATATCTGGAAAAGCTGATCTAAATACAGTGGGGCAAAAAAGTATTTAGTCAGCCACCAATTGTGCAAGTTCTCCCACTTAAAAAGATGAGAGAGGCCTGTAATTTTCATCATAGGTATATCTCAACTATGAGAGACAAAATGAGAAAAAAAATCCAGAAAATCACATTGTCTGATTTTTAAAGAATTTATTTGCAAATCATGGTGGAAAATAAGTATTTGGTCACCTACAAACAAGCAAGATGTCTGGCTCTCACAGACCTGTAACTACTTCTTTAAGAGGCTCCTCTGTCCTCCACTCGTTACCTGTAGAAATGGCACCTGTTTGACCTTGTTATCAGTATAAAAGACACCTGTCCACAACCTCAAACAGTCACACTCCAAACTCCACTATGACCAAGACCAAAGAGCTGTTGAAGGACACCAGAAACAAAACTGTAGACCTGCACCAGGCTGGGAAGACTGAATCTGCAATAGGCAAGCAGCTTGGTGTGAAGAAATCAACTGTGGGAGCAATAATTAGAAAATGGAAGACATACAAGACCACTGATAATCTCCCTTGATCTGGGGCTCCATGCAGGATCTCATCCCATGGGGTCAAAATGATCACAAGAACGGTGAGCAAAAATCCCAGAACCACACGGGGGGACCTAGTGAATGACCTGCAGAGAGCTGGGACCAAAGTAACAAAGGCTACCATTAGTAACACACTACGCCGCCAGGGACTCAAATCCTGCAGTGCCAGACGTGTCCCCCTGCTTAAGCCAGTACATGTCTGGGCCCGTCTGAAGTTTGATAGAGAGCATTTGGATGATCCAGAAGAGGATTGGGAGAATGTCATATGGTCAGATGAAACCAAAGTAGAATGTTTTGGTCTAAACTCAACTCGTCGTGTTTGGAGGAGAGAGAATACTGAGTTGCATCCAGAGAACACCATACCTACTGTGAAGCACGGGGGTGGAAACATCATGCTTTGGGCTGTTTTTCTGCAAAGGGACCAGGACAACTGATCTGTGTAAAGGAAAGAATGAATGGGGCCATGTATCGTGAGATTTTGAGTGAACACCTCCTTCCATCAGCAAGGGCATTGAAGATGAAACGTGGCTGGGTCTTTCAGCATGACAATGATCCCAAAGACACCGCCCGGGCAATGAAGGAGTGGCTTCGTAAGAAGCATTTCAAGGTCCTGAAGTGGCCTAGTCAGTCTCCAGATCTCAAACCCATGGAAAACCTTTAGAGGGAGTTGAAAGTCCGTGTTGCCCAGCGACAGCCCCAAAACATCACTGCTCTAGAGGAGATCTGCATGGAGGAATGGGCCAAAATACCAGCAACAGTGTGTGAAAACCTTGTGAAGACTTACAGAAAACGTTTGACCTCTGTCATTGCCAACAAAGGATATATAACAAAGTATTGAGATGAACTTTTGATATTGACCAAATACTTATTTTCCACCATGATTTGCAAATAAATTCTTTAAAAATCAGACAATGTGATTTTCTGGATTTTTTCCCCCATTTTGTCTCTCATAGTTGAGGTATCCCTATGATGAAAATTACAGGCCTCTCTCATCTTTTTAAGTGGGAGAACTTGCACAATTGGTGGCTGACTAAATACTTTTTTGCCCCACTGTACATCACACCGAATCATGGTTTGCTTTTTTTGCTGTCTTCTGAAACAAGCTTTTGAAGTTCTTTCAACAGCTTTGGTCTGAAGAATAAAGGATATGTAGAAGAAGGTGGTGGTTGTTAACTGTCTGATATATTTGCCTTGATAGTCCTTTAAGCTGTCCTTTATGTGAAAATAATGTTCAGTAACATACCGTATTTTTCCGACTATAAGATGATACTTTTTTCTAAAATCCTTACCCTAAAAACTGAAGGGCGTCTTATTCAAGGAAGTCAGCTGAGAATTGCGGTTGCAAAACTGCCAAACTTTGTTTCTGCAGAGAGGCTTCTTCCTATTGCTAGCCTCCAATCCCGAGTGAAATAGCTTGTCTCCCAAACAGACTTCCTCCAATCACGAGCCTGATGTAACTGATGTCAGCTGATGCTGAACAAACCAATTAGAGGAAGGCTGTTTGCAGAGACAAGCTATCGGCAGTTTCACTCATGCTTGAATGTAATCAGTTATGCAAAAGAGCCTGGAAATAGAGCTGCAGAGAGACGGTTTGGACCTCCTCCCACCGAGTGTATCAGGTAAATGTTAACTAATTACTAAATAAAAGTGTGTTCTGCACTATCTTTAAAATACTGATTTTTTAATTTTGGGCTGGAAAAGTGGGGGGCGTCTTGTACATGGGGGCGTCTTATTGTTGGAAAAATACGGTACATTCAGTGAAGAAAAAAGAGCCAAAATTTGTGGATGCGTCCAAGTTAAGTTAGCCTACTAGGAATAGAAGATTTTTTTTTTTTTAATCCTCTCTCACCTATGGCTGATACGTGTCTTCCTCGGTCTTGGGTCCTCTACCAGAGGCCTGGGAATTTGAGGGTTCTGCGCAGTATCTTAGCTGTTCCTAGCACTGCACTTTTCTGGACAGAGAGCTCTGATGTGTTCCTGAGATCAGTTGGAGCCACTCTCCCAGCTTAGGAGTCACAGCCCCAAGTACTCCTACCACCACTGGGGCCACTTTGACCTTTACTTTCCACATCCTCTCTGGTTACTCCTTCAAGCCCTGGTACTTCTCCAGCTTCTTACACTCCTTCTTCCTGATGTTGCTGTCACTTGGCACTGCTACATCTATCACCACCACTGTCTTCTGGTTCTTGTCTACTACCACAATGTCTGGTTGATTGGCCAGTACCTGCCTGTCCATCTGGATCTGGAAGTCCCACAGGAACTTAGCCCTGTTGTTTTCCACAACCTTCTGTGGAATCTCCCATCTGGACTTAGGAGAGTCTAGCCCATACACTGTGCAGATATTCCTGTACACAATGCCAGCTATTTGGTCGTGCTGTTCGGTGTATGCTGTTCCTTTCTTGTGGTTCATCTTACATCCTGCCACTATGTGTTGGACTGTCTCTGAGACCTCTCTGCACAGTCTGTACCTTGGGTCCTGTCTAGTGTGGTATACCCCTGCTTCTATGGATCTGGTGCTTAGTGCCTGTTCTTGTGCTACTATGATCAGTTTCTCAGTGCTGTCTTTTAGTCCAGCCCGGTCCAGCCACTGGTAGGATTTCCCAATGTCAGTCACCTCAGCTATCTGTTGACAGTACATCCCATGCAGGGTTTAGTCTTGCCATGGCTTTTCCTCTTCTTCAACTTCCTCCCATGTCGGCTACTGCCTCAGGCATTCTCTCAACAGTTCATCTTTGGATGCTATCTTAGTGATGTACTCTTGGATGCTCAGGGTTTCATCCAGGACAGTGGCTTTGACACTCACCTGACCCCTGCCGATCATGAAGACCCCCACAAGGGAACAGCACCGTCCAACTACCAGCCAATAACCTGCCTTACCACAACATGGAAAGTTCTATCAGGCATCATAGCCACCAAGCTACAGGACCATATGGGCCAGTACATGAGCAAAGTTCAGAAGGGCACTGGGAACAACACCAGAGGCTCAAAACACCAGTTGCTCATAGAGAGAGCAGTCACATGAGACTCAAGGTCTAGACAAACCAATCTGAGCACAGCCTGGACTGACTACAGGAAAGCCTATGACTCAATGTGGCATTGTGGTGAGGCAGGTTATTGGCTGGTAGTTGGATGGTGCTGTTCCCTTGTGGGGGTCTTCATGATCAGCACTGTGCTTCCTTGTGTTAGCCAGTCTGGGTGGGAGCCTGCTGCTAGCAGCTGGTTCATCCGTGCTGCTAGACATTCATGCACTGCTGTTAGTTTCTTTAGCCAGTAGGTGTAGATCATGTCCAGGCCAGGTGCTGTCCAGCTCTTCAAGTTCTTGAGCCACTGTTGGATGTCTGCTACTGTGATGCTGATGGTTCCTGTTCTGAGAGATTGCTGTGGTCTGCTCTGAGGTCCTGTAGCCACTTTGCACTGGTGTTATGTGTCTTCTCTTTCTCCCATATGTTCTTCCAGTACTGTTCTGTTTCTGCTGTTGGTGGCTCTGCTGTTAGTGTGTTGTTGCACTGCAGGTGGGAGTACACCTTGGATGGTTCTTTGGAGAACAGGGCATTTCTTGGCCTCTGCTTCTCTAGTATATCTCCTTAGCCTGGTATCCAGTGGTGTGAGCCTTTGTTTAGCAGTCTCTGGGGCTTCAGATGGAGTCAGGCCCTTGTATTCTTTAAGTAGCCAAGTCTTATCCTTAATCTCCACACCCTTCTGTAGTTTCACCAGCTGATTAACTTCTCTCCAAGTTGCCTTGATGTATTCACCGAAGAAAAAAGAGCCAAAATTTGTGGATGCATCAAGTTAGTCTACTAGGAATAGAAGAAAAATTATATATCTATACATCTAAATCTTTATATATATAAAATGAGACTTCGGTATTTAAGTGTAGCTTTTTAAAACCTTGTATCTTTAGAAATTCTCAAACATTAGCTTTGTTCATAAGAATGGGATGCCACCTGACTTTATTTTCCATTAATTGCTCTTGTACTCTTTCAGGCAATGCTGAGGCTGCAGAGGATTGTACTAAACAGTATGAAGCAATGTATTCATCTTGTGAATTGTCAAGAAATAGTTCGTGTGCTGAGGAATCAGCTGCTAATGGCATGGTCTTAGCACATGAGGAACTTGGATATCCACTTTATGATGTTTCAGGTAAACAACCTATGTTGTGAAAACCTGTCCTTAAAACTAGAGGTAGCTACGAAATGTTTGTTAGCTATTCAGATTGCATAGGTTAAATATGCAATATCTGTTACATAGGTTCTGAATAATATATACGCCCCATGTATACCCTCAGTACCAGTTATGTGTACAGGTAGTCTTCGACTTACGATGGCAATTGGGACTAGAATTTCCATCACTAGGTGGAGTGGTTGTAAAGCATGACCATATTGCTTAGTGACGGCAATCCCTGCAGTCCTGGTTGCTGTCGTTAACTGAAACCCATGGTTGTTATGTGAGGCAACTTCCTGCTAGCTTCCCACCATCAAAGTCAGTGGGGAAGCCGGCAGGAAGTTGCAAGTCCCAGACCCACAGGCAAGTAAGTGGGTGCTGCTGGGTGGGGGAGTTTCAGGGAGGCAACATGGGGGTGTGCAACAGGTGCCGCATGGGTTGGGGAGGGTGTGTGGGGGAGTGTGAGGTGCCACCGGGTTGCTATCGGGTTGGGGAGAGTGTAGGGGGTGTGGGTCAGGAAGGGTGCACGGGAGTGCATGAGTTGCCGGCGTGAGTGCAGAGGGGCTGGGAGAGGGTGCATGGGTGGGGGAGACTTACCCCAGCAACGTGATCTTTGCTGTCGGCTTCCCCTTTGACTTTCTAGGGAAGCTGACATGGAAGGTTGCAAATGGTTATCATGTCATCGTGGGATGCTTGGCAACCGGTTATAACTGCAAATGGGTTGCCAAGCACCCATATCATGTTCATGTGACTGTGGGGGTGCTGGGACAGCTGCAACTTTGAGGACTGGTCATAAGTCTCCTTTTTCAGCACCTTCGTAACTTTGAATGGTCAGTGAATGAATGGTTGTAGTTTGTAATTTGAGGACTACCAATAGTGCATGAGATTGTCAGTGTCTCAGAGCTTGGATAGTGGTGATACGTTTTTGTTTTGTTTTGTTACATTCACATGGTATGGTTGTCTTTTAAAATGATAATGCTATGATTGATTCTTGATTCTGCAGGCCTTAATATTTTGGTAGAACCTGGAAGAAAGATAGCACAGAAGGGCATAATATATTACATTTAGTAGTTATTCAGAGGACAATTAGCAGTGGGACTTCAAAAAATTTTTCTGAGACTCCAGAAAGAACTACACATTTTCATGAAAAATATCCATATGAACATCAGTGTTGTTATTTTAACCAGGTCATGCAATATTATATGTACTTGAAGGTAGCCATGGTAGAAGTACTTTTATTTATTTGGTTATTTCTGTCAAGACTGTTTGGCAATGTTCGTGTCATCACAGATAGTATTTAGAATGAAACTTAAGACAGATGCTGACTTCTTCTCTTAAGAAACAAAACTATAGTATATGATAAGAAATACTTGGATTCATAATAATAGTTGTGAAAAAAGACCTTGGAATAGTTGTTGGTTGGAAACTGAGTATGAGTAGTGCAGTGTGGCTGCAAAAAGAATGCAGTTTGAGAAGCATAGTTTCCAGATAACACTGTAGCATAAATACTACAAAACAGTGTTATATAATTAATAAAGTTAAAAAAGAAGCAACAACAGTTTCTAGATGCAGTTACAAAGAACTTAATATAGCCAAGGCATTGGGAGATGCTGTAGTAGCTTATCATTTGTGAAGTATGGCACTCTTGATAAATCTGCCCTACTGCTGTCCCACCTGCCTTCCGTGAAGAAAATGACTTTTTTGGCTATTGATATCTTTTGATCCAACACTGATGAAAGGGGAAAGGAAGTAATATCCAATTATTCCAAAGGTCCTAATTTCTAAGAATTCCCTAATCTTTCACACCATGTTCCCAGAAGGGTGTTAGGAGCTGGGGAGGAAAATGGGTTTAAAAAGTTGCCTTGCTTTCTGTCAGTGGGAGTAAAAACTGAATCTAAGTTCCTGGGTAACATATTCTTTGAATTTCTTTCTCAGGTGAAGGCAACCCTGTCATTTCTACAGAAGATTTAAAAGAATGCTTGAAGAAACAATTAGAGTTCTGTTTCTCACGGTATTGTACCTTTTGCTTATAGTATTATATAAATAAGGTTAGTTTGAGCTAAATAAAACCATCTGGCATGCTTTGTGGACATTTTATAAGGAATTAATTTGAAAATCTAATGATAGATGTCTCTGGATAAGATCTGGATATGGTTGCAAAGTCAAACTGAAATAAAATGGAGAATTAGTTTATTTTTCTAATAACTGTTCAGGCTTCCTTAGGGGCAATTATGTAAACACTTTTGTTCTAAAAGTTGTAAGAGATGTTCCAAGTACAGTAAAACCTCAATTTGCTGGACTGTGATGCAGTGGGGTTCACATGGAACAGTCCAAATTCCATTGCAATGTACATAATTGGTGTAATGATGACATAACACAAATGATGCAAATTATGTCATTTGCATAATTTCACAATCATTATTGACCTAAAATGCATCATGTTTGTTGCTGCAGTGATGTACTCTTTAATATACTTGATTCAGGGAAACAATGGACACCCTCTCCATCCAGTTATTTTGCTAAAATGAGGTTTTGCTGTAAGCCAGTCAGCAGTGATACTGGCTGATAAATAAATGCTTACCAAAACAATCTGGATGATATGAAGTGGTAGTAAAGAAATACATAAACTGTAAATCTTTACTGCTATCTACTTTTACATCCTAGATCTGAAACTATTTTTCAATAATAATAATATCAGACAGTATTGCTACAGTAATCCTTTAATTTGGGAATATGATTAGGATTTTGTGTAGAAATAGCATATCCTTTAAAGGTAGCTGGGTTGTATTATTAACTATTTAACTGTTTCTGGGGTTAGTAGCTTTAATTTCTTTTGAAAAGAAAATAGTACTTATTTTTTAAAAAGTTCCCTAAAATGCTTATTGACTTTATTTCTAGTGAGAATCTATCCAAGGATCTTTACTTGATGTCTCAGATGGACAGTGATCAATTTATTCCAATATGGACTATTGCCAATATGGAAGGAATTAAGAAACTGACAACCAATATGGATCTTATTGTGGAAGTACTAAGATGTATGTGAAAAATACTGAATTTGTTTTACTGTTACTTTTACCTGTATATGGCTTATATCTCATTTCTGTATGAATTATATATCTATATGAATTATATAGAATTATTCTGTATGAATCTGTTGTCTTGACCTTGTTATCACATAGAAATGGGTATACAGGTAGTCCTTGTTTAACAATCATTTGTTCAGTGACCGTTCAAAATTATGATGCTGAAAAAATGGACTTACGGTCCATGCCTGAAGTTATGGCTGTTGCAGCAGTCACGTGATCAAAATTCAGGTGCTTGGCAGCCTACCCAACTTAAAACCACAGGGGTGCTTCAAATCCCCCCACCTGCCTATCTCCCTCCCATCTGTGCTCTCTTGGCCCCCTGCCACCCTGCGCTCCATCGCCCCAGCTGACCTTTCTCTTCTTGCTCCAAAAACCTCCTGGGCTGGGCTTTTGCTTCGTGCTGTTTAAAAAAAAAAACAAAAAACCAAAGCAGCAGCGTGCCAAAAGGCCCCTTTGCAAAAAGTTCTTGGGCTGGGCTGGGCTGGGCTGGGCTTTTGCTTTCTACTGCAAAAAAAAAAAAAAAAAAAAAGACAGCTCCTTGTTCGGCACTAATCAGACTCCAGAAGATTTACTGAACTTTGGGAATGAGTGTGCAGACTCTGACACACACCCTTATTCCCTCCCTCTCCTCTTTTTTTTTTCTCCCCCTGCAGGTAGACCGGGTGGCTCCCAGGACCCTTTGGTCCTCTGGCCATGATAGGCAGGTAGACCAGGTCCTCATGGCCCCCCTTGACCTTCTCCTTTACATTTTCTATGGGTAGACCTGCCTTTGGCCACTGGGTAGACCAGGAAAGCATTAGCCCTCTGGAGCTAAAGCTTTTTAGCATGCTGCACTCCAGAAGCTTTTTGGAAAGCCACTTCAGAGGGCTAAGGATAAATAGCTTTAGGTCCAGAGAGTTAAGGCTGGCCCAGTCTATGTAGCGGCTGAAGATGGGACCAGTCTATTTGCCTTCCTGAGAAGGAAGGCTGGTCTACCCACAGAAAGCGGAAAGGAGAGGGTCGAAGGGGGCTACGAGAGCCCAGTCTACCTGCAAGGGAAGAAGAAAAGAGGAGAGGGAGGGAAGAATGTGGTCCTTTTTTTTTCTTTCTGCAGCACGAAGTAAAGCCCAGCACAGCCCTGCCCAGGAGCTTTTTGCAAAGGGGTTTTTTGGAGCAAGAAGATGGTGAAAGTCAGCTGGGTCAGTGGAGAGCAGGGCAGCAGGGATCTTGTAGTGTAGGATGCTGTGGATGGCTGGGACTGGGCTGGGGCAACTGCAGCTTCCCGGGGTGTGGCAAGCAGCCCCAGAGCCGTACAGGGCAGCCAGAAGGGCGGGGGGGGGAGATGGGTGGGGGGAGTAGGAGGCATACCTTACTGAGGCTTAGGGCTGGGAGGGACCCAACCTGTAATGGCTTGGATTGGGTACTCGCTTAACAACCTGCGATTCTCAGTTAACAATGGCAACAGGACTACTGGGATTATGGTCACTAAGTGATGCAGTCATGTGATGTCTCGCTTTGCAACTGCATTGCTTACCGATGGAAATTCCAGTCCCAATTGTGGTTGTTAAGCAAGAATTACCTTTACAGGTAGTCTTCGTTTAGCAACTGCAGTTAGGACCGGCATCTCAGTCATTAAGTGAAGAGGTCACTAGGTGGGAAATCACATGACCACAACTGTGCTTTCCTTTTTGCCACTCCCCCACCCTTTGGAATGCTCACCCTGGTGCTGGGATAACTAGCAAGAAGGGAATTAATGTTTGTATTTACATTTATTGGAGAGAAAGGGATTACCAAAAAACAGGTCGGGCACAAGAGAGATTGCCTAGAGATCACTTGTTCCTCCCCCCCCACTTTGCTTGTTTAAGCAGTCTCTCTGCTCTGCGGGAGGGGGGGACAAGTGATCTCTAGGCAATCTCTCTTATGCCGGACCCATTTTTTCTGTCCCCCCCCCACAGCATGCCTTAGTGATGTGATTGCCATTATAGTCAGTACATGTTCTCCTGCGCCTGACCTGTTTTTATTTCCCCCCTCCCCCTTGCAGACGCACAATGGGGAATACACTGGGCTGTTTGCATAGCATGCTCCCTGCCAGTGCTAGGGCATTCCTTTTGATGTACATTCCTCGTTGTGTGCCTGCCTACTCTCTTGTAATCCCTTCCTCACCAATCTCTCTGCTCTGCAAGGAGGAAAAATAAAAACAGGTCAGTTACAGGACAGTGTGTACTGACTATAATGGCAATCATGTGACTGAGGCATGCTACAAAGGTCATAAATGTGGGCATTGGTTGTAAAGTTATTTTTTTCACCGCTATCATAACTTTGAACAGTTGCTGAACAAGGCAATCATTAAGTGAGGTCTACCTGTCTAGTTCACTAAAGATGTATTTTCTAAAACACACCTGAAATTTTCATCAGTATTGAGTATCATCTTGATAAATATGGAATAGTATTTTAGCTGGCATACATTAAAACTGTTGTGCCAGATAATGACACACTAACAGAAGAATGAGCAGAGTTGTGTGCATTGAGTACTGAGCAGTGACCAAGTAACCATATCATTTTAGGCTAAGCTGAAATTTGAAGAAAGATTTTCAGTATGCTTTTTCAGTGTGTTTTCAATAAACAGAGTTCTGTTTAATTTAGCTTCTCCTATAGTCCAAGTGGATGACCAAGGAGAGAAAGTTAGACCAAATCATAAGCGTTGCATTATTATTCTTCGTGAGATCTCTGAAACCACACCAGTAGAGGTAAGAAATATCTTTTGAGATTTATTACAAATATGACAATATGAAAATAAGTTCATTTGCAGGATAATAACTGCTGGGCTAAAGTAGCGTTTATGTTTGATGCAAGTTTGCTACTGAGAAATGATAATGCGGTTGAACATTACTCTTCGTTTTGAGCTAGATGTGAGGGAATAGGAATATTTGGCAATGATTATGCTTTTAAATACCTGTATCATTTACATTCTTATAGCAAGAGTCCTCACACAGTGGCTTTAAAAAAAAAAAAAAGTTAGTATTGCTAGTTGTAAAAAAGAATGACTTTTTCTTAGCTATGAATATAATGTTTTTTAGGAAAAAAATTGCTTAATTTGCCAGGCAATTTGAGTTGGAAAATCAGAGAATGATTTTACATGCTTAATATTAGCCATTGTTTGGAAGCTAAAATAAAAACAATAATTTTCAAACTGTTGTTGCAGAAATTAAAATCCCCTCCAGCATGGATAGGATTCTTTTTTTTTATTAACATAATGGTTTTATTTCACTGAAATAGTCTTTATATAATTTAATCCAGGAGGTAAAAGCACTGTTTAAGAACGAAAGCTGCCCCAAAGTTATAAGTTGTGAATTTGCTCACAATAACAACTGGTACGTTACATTCCAGTCAGATACTGACGCGCAGCAGGTAAGAATGTCTTGTGTTCTAAATTTCATTGTATTAATGAATTATACCTTTTTCCAGTGACTCAGATAAGTCAAAGCAGTTTGGAATTCCTGATTTTAAATACATCAATCTAATAAATGTAGATTATGTTTATAAATCCAGAAACTTAGGCAAAGGGAAGTTATATCACCAGGAAGTTAATAAAGTATATGGAAAAATTGCTTTCAAGTATGAGTGTGTGGAATAGCATGATCTACTCTTATCTAATAGCACGTAAGCAAACATGTTCTTGCTGCCTTCTCCTTCAAGCATGTTCTCATGTAGGTGATCTGAAAGAAACTGGAAATGATGTTTTGGTGTTCAGTCTCTTCAGTGGCAAGAAGTCCTTTTGTTGTCCAAAGACTGCAGTTGGAAGACACAAACTTAATAGCTTGTTCTTCTGCTCTTGATAGAAGTCCTTCTGTTAAACAGGCACATCTAATTTTAGAACTTTTCCCAAGTTCAGATGTATTGCCTGAACATAAATTCAGCATTGTGTAGAAAGCTGGTCTTCAAAGTACCTTCATAAGATTCCTGCAACTCTGCAGATGTGCTGATATTTGCAGTTTTGAAAATGAAATTGTTTAGAACTTGAAGTGTTGGCCAAATCGAGACTTTTGTTAAACCGAAAGGTTAGGACTCAGATTTCTAGGAAATTTCTTTGCTATATCAAAATCTTATTTGATGTGACCAGTTGTTTTTTGTACTTTCTTTGAATCTTACTAATGGGTTTAGGCCTGTATGGAATCTCATTCTGGAATTTTCTCTAGTTTAGTTGAAAAGTTGTGTGTGTGTATATGTATGTATGCACACACACGTTCACCAAAATTCTGTTTTTTGTTGTTCTAGGGACTTTGGATGAATTTTTTTTTTTTTTTTACATTTTGGTCTGAGCTTTCTTTTTCTTCCGTTCTCTAAAAGCAAGCAGAATAACCTTTGTCAGCATCTGTAGTTTAAACTGATTCTCGGTTATCTCTCCCCCCCCTCCACAGACAGCTAGTTTTGCTTTGGAGAAATCATGCTCATTATCAGCATTGCATATTACAAGTGTGTAGGAATCAATTATTTTGACTCTGTCCCTAGTTTGCAGAGTTCCAACCTCCATGGATTCATACCTACTCCCAGTTTCACCAAAATCGTGTAAAATGGCAACGCATTTGAAGTCTTAAGTTGTCTGCCCTCCATTTGGGCCATCCTACCCAAGCCTAGCAAGGAGTGCCTGTGCTGGCTGCAGCCCTTTAATCGCTGCTTAATCCTGCCTGAAAGTCCGTGACACCAGCCATCCCAGGAAAAAATCTCTTGCCTCTACTTTCAGTATTCAAAAAGCTAAAAGCTAAGCAGCTTAGTGATTGTAAGCAGCTTGGTGATTGTAAGGAGGTCAATAAATGGCAGAAGATGTGCCACTGCACACATTTTCAGAAAGTCCAAATGAAATTCTTCCTGTCCCAGGATGACTGCTATGGTTGCCTCAGTTCTACTGATCCATTTGATACCACTTTCTCTAGCCCTAGCCTCCACCAACAAGAACAACTTGTGTTTATCTGAAAGGTATAGTCAAGACAGAGACCTCCCCAGCAGGTTTGTGTTGAGAGCGACTTCATTCAGAGGACTGTTACAGGAAATGTCACTCTACTTTACCATGCCTAAATGTCAGACCATTTATAGAATTTATCTGTAGTATGTAGCGTGGTGTCTCCTATTCACTTGCATGAGACATTGTGTGCTCAGTCTCAGAGCCAGTGCTGGTTCTTCCTTTGGCAGAGTTGTGCTTTGCTTTGCCCCTCCTTTGCCATGGGGTAAGCTTGCTAATAATCTCCCATGGCTCAGCTAGAGAAAATTCCAGAACTTTTCGATCCATTAATTTGAATACACCGATAACATTGAATCACAGTTATAGGTAAGCTAGCTGATGTTTTATAGTTTATCTGTATATTGTTCTAGAGAGGTCTATATCTCTGGGGGTGTCATTCATAGCTTTAAATAAAAGGAATTCCTTAACTTTTTAAAAATCCACACATGGTTTTTGAGAAAAGATGGTTTCAAAAATATGGGAAAGCAAGAGGGTGGTGTATATTTCCTTAATACTTTAACAAATATGACAAAGTTTGAAATGTTGCAAAAGTAACAAGAGTGTGGTAGAGTTGCTTATATTTTAGTACAGCTTGAAATTGATGCTGGAAGTTCTTTAATGTTTTTGAAAATTCTGTTATACTGATCTGTCGGTGAATATTTTTATATCTGTACAGGCTTTTAAATATTTACGGGAAGAAGTTAAAACCTTTCAGGGCAAGCCAATAATGGTAAGCTTCATTCTCATGTGTACACTTCAAGTTATAGTTTAATACTTAAGCAGTGAGTTGTACTTACAGCTTCTTATAGTCACTATTACATTTTCATTACTGTGGTCATAATCTTTACGATTGTCTTTCTAGAGGGTGTTGTAGATATAGTATTCCTGAAGCACCAACTTTAGTTTAGTTCTGGTTTAATTTACAATTAACTGTGTTAGGTTAACTGTGAATAAGACTACACAGGATTGTTTCCCATATAATTTTGTGGCAGTTTTAATTTTAACTGCAGGAGTAGTCTTGTCACGATAGAATCGTATAAAAGCTAAATATGGGGAGAGACTAAAAAAGAAGGAATCTTTCTGTTCTAGACAATGATTGAAAAGTGTATCTATTAAACTGAACTACAGTTGTTCCCAAGAGCATTCTGCCAAATGATTCAGCAAAGAATCTAAATTTGGTTGCAAAAATATTCAAGAGTTAGTTTGAATTGCCATTTTTAATTGCAGATCCCCACATTTTAACAAAAGAAAATATATAGAGTGGCTTGTTAGGAAATAGCTGAAATTCAAATAATGAATTTTGTGTCCTGTAATGTTCTTTCTACCTGGTATGATAAATATAAATTTCTTATACAGGCCAGGATAAAAGCCATTAACACATTTTTTGCGAAGAATGGTTACCGGGTAGTGGATTCCAGTGTTTATGTTCAGCCGGTTCAAACACAAGCACAGTTTGCCTCACCATTGTTCATGCAGCCTATATACAGTCCTCAGCAGTACTCCATCTATAGTATTGTGCCTCAGACATGGTCTCCAAACCCTGCACCTTATTTTGAAACACCACTGGTAAGTAGTTACAGTTTTTTGTAGAGTATTTGCTTTACTTCAAAGCGTAAAGAAATCTGTCTCTTAAATATTACAAAGTCCCCTGTCCTGTAATGAATGTCATTTGACCCTCATATTACATTTAATTGATGCGTTGAATTGCATATTCTACTCTTTGTAGCTTGGGAAGTAGAACACTGATAATTCCAGGAAATTACACATGGTCATTTTAATTCCAAATTATTTATGCTTGTCAAAGTATTTATGCTTATAGCAAAGCGGGGTTTCAAGAAGTGTTGAACCATGCTAGATAGGCAGTGCAGACTATCTGGAAGACAAAAGTCTTCTTCACAAATTCAGGTTGCTACTCTGAAGTTAATATATAGTGGCATAAATTAATGCTTGTCAAATATATAAAGCAACTATTTTTCATTATTGGTAGAACTCTATTAGAGATTCTGTATTATTATAATGAAGTGAAATGCAGTTCGCATTGTCCTACTTTAAATATTTGAACTCCCAATGTTGTTGACTCCAAAACAAAAGTTTGTTTTTCAAAGACTATTTGATGAGCAGGTATTTATTTTAAATGATAATCTGGTTTGCATTTATCTTTTGACTGCATTGCTATATTGATATTATTTTTAAAATACTTCAAAAAAATACTAAACTGGAGAACATCCCCAACTAGTGTATAGAAATCCAATGTTATATTGTAATAAAAATTATTGTGGAAATTGAGGCAGGAAAGCATACTTCCTTGGTTTTAGGTGTACAGGTGTTAAAATTGCAGTTCTGAGAATTTGTATTCAGTTATTTGTTTGCAGCAAACCTCTTGATATATTTTGTGCTTACTTTAGGCTCCATTTCCGAATGGTGGATTTCTGAATGGCTTCAGTTCACCAGGTTCATACAAGACAAATACTGCTGCATTGAGTATAGGTCGCCCGTTCCATAGAAATCGGTAAGAAAGTTGGTGTCAGCATTTTTGGAATGTAGACTGCTTCTGTTTTGATGTTTTACCTTCTGACAGTGTAGCTGTTAATAAAACGTTACGAGATTAGGTGATAATAAATTCTCATCAGGAACTAATTTTTGTGGTTCTTAAGACTATCTGAGAAACTGTTTTGCAATTTTGGATTTGTTATACAGGTAGTCCTTGCTTAACCATTCGTTCAGTGACTGTTTGAAGTTATGACTGTGCTGAACAAAGGGACTTACGACCTGTATCCGAAGTTATGGTGATCTGGGCCCTTGGCAATGGGTTCGCCCTTACGACCAGTTGCCAAACACCCAGCGATCACGTGATTGCTGATTGTAATCATGCCGGCTTCCCCAGAAAGTCACTGGGGAAGCTGACAGGGAAGGTTGCAAGCCACTGCTGCCTGCCAAGAGGACTCTCTGGGAGCTGGCTGAAAAAGCTCTGCTGAAATTCAAGCAGGATTTTGGCTTGGGGCATTTTCAGTCAATCCCCAAAGCTCTGTACGCTAAACGTCCTGTGCCGAAATCCTGCTTGGATTTTGACGTGAAGCTTCTTCAAGTAGCCCCTAAAGTTCCATGGGCTAAGCGCTCCCTGAGCTTTGGGGGCTGCCTGAAAAAGTTTTGTGCCAAAATCCAAGCAGGATTTCCAGCCATGGAGGATTTTCAGTCCCAGAGTGGAGAGGCTTCAGAAGGCTGAAAATATTCTGTGGCTTGGGGCTGAAAATCCTCCATGGCTGAAAATCCTGCTTGGATTTTGGATGGGGTGTTTAGCACTCGGAGCTTTGGGGACTGCCTGAAAAAGCTTCGTGCCGAAATCCAAGCAGGATTTCAGAAGCCTCTCTTCTCTGGAGCTGAAAATCCAAGCGGTTCTGAGGCCCTTGCACACTCAACCCCCCCATGCACCCCCTCACTCCCTCTCCCACCCACCAGCTTCTGGGGCTTGCAACTTCCTGTCAGCTTCTCCACTGACTTGATTGTGGGAAACCGGCAGGAAGTTGCCTTGCCTAACAACCAGAGCATTCAGTTAATGACGGCAACCGGGACTGCCGGAATCGCTTTTACTAAGTGATGCAGTCACATGATGTTTCGCCTAATGACTGCATCACTTAGCGACGGAAGCTCTGGTCCCAATTGTGGTCGTTAGGCGAGGACTATCTGTAATTCAACAGTCCATTAAAATGTAATTGAAGTTTTTTTGTGATGTATATTGGCTTTATACTTCTGACATTTATTTATTTGGTAATTTATATCATGTATTTTGTACAGGAGTTCAAGGCAGTGTATATAGTACTCCCTTCTGATCTCCAACCACCCCCCCCAAACAATCCTGTGAGGTAGTTTGAACTGAGAAAGGATGATTGGCTCAAAGTCATCCAATGAGCCTCCACTACTAAGGGTGAAACAGAACTTGGGCAATCACCAAACTGTTTCAATGAAAGATTGTACTTATTTTATGCATGCTTATAAGGGAATTCCTGTCAACTCCTGCTTCAATTTTACATGTGTATTATATTTTCTTCAGTTTTATGTTTTCTTCATATCTAAGATAGTTTTGCTAAAATCTACAGGAAGTTTAATTGGGTTTTGGGGCTGCCAGCTGCGGGGAAAAAAAACCCTTTGTTTTTAGGGAGGTTTGAAATAGGGGAGATTACTGGCTGAGTTTAGTTGATATTTGTTAATTTTGATAGCTTACATGGGTGTGATGTGGAGCATGCTACATTTAAAATGAGTTTTTCTCCAAAGCCAGGCATATGATGGGGGCAATCAGAGTTTCAAATACAACAGCAGAAAGAAGTAACTAGAGCTACTAGCCCATGCAGCGCCCACCTCTGTAATATAGTCTGCAAATAGGTTTCTGCCATGATACAGTTATAAAGATTTGAATATAGATGAATTCCCTCATAAAATATGTCTATGAGTGATTTCTACTTACTAAAACTTACTTTGCTGAAGTAATAGAATCACAATAGAATAGCATTGTGCAGAACTGCCTCTGCACAAACCTGGTGAGGCTAAAGTTCATGGCCGCTAGTGAGAACATAAACTATAGAACTTTATCCTTCTTAATTAAAAAAAAAAAATCAGTTTTTAGTTTTAGGTGAATCTAAAAGGAAAGATTTGTTTTGTGAGGATATGGGATTTAACAGTGTCAAAGAAGGCTAATTGGAAGCTGTGATGACTAAGTTCAAGTGCTTAGAGTATATGGTATCAAAAGGGAAGGAATTAGCTAGATGCAAAGCCACTTGTTCCGGGAACAAAACTCTTTAGAGAATTTTAGAACTAAATGTTCTTACTCTGGGCTTCAATGATCTTGCCTGTCCAGTGGTGGTCCAACAGTTTTCTGAAAGTTAATCTGAACTGAAAGCTGTTTCTGGCTTGGGTGATTAACTTTCAGGAACAACTCTGACATGATTGGTGTGTGTCTAGAGGAGAAACTGAGTATTCCTGAGATGTGTATAACGTTCCATTTCTAGAATGGTAGGGTTTGCACATATCTAGTTTTTATGATTCATTTTTAGGATAGTTAAATATTTTGGTCTGGTTTATAATGTTAAAAAAGACAATATTGAGCAATATATTTGAAAAATCAAATGGAGGTGAATAACCTTGAATTTCATATTATTACTATAAAAAATGAAAAACAAATTTTGAATATTGGTCTTGGAAAATATGGACAATAAACACACAGCAGAATTTATTATAATAGATTGTTGTGTTATTTTTCCCCCCATTTCTTTAACAATTTTCAGCCAAAAGGACTTTCTAATCAGGCACTGTAATTGGTGTATTTAAGAAGCCCATAGATAGATAGATAGATAGATAGATAGATAGATAGATAGATAGATAGATAGATAGATAGATAGATAGATAGATAGATAGATAGATAGATTTTGCAAGACCTCTCTAGGATTCTATTTTGGAAATATAGTTAATGTGCTATCTGTTTTTTTACTCTGCTTGCCCAATATGTTTGAGGAGAATCATTTTGAACTCAAACATTCATGGCAATATTTTGATCTAAACTTGTTTTAGTCTAAAACTAACTTCTGTGCTTCTTTTTGGTTAGTTAATTTCCTTATGGTAGTCACATGATACCCAAATCACCATCTCCCTTTTAAGCATGTTGTGCAAACAGATCATTTTAAGAAAATCTTTTTGAAATCATTGTTTTCTTGAACTGAAACATTGTTCATTTGGTCATTGCTTATATAATTTGTTTTCCCATGAGGGGTCATTTTTCAAAGCTATGGTAATTTTTTATTTTATTTTATTTTATTTTATTTTATTTTTATTTTTATTTTATTTTATTTTTTATTTTTTTTATTTTTTTATTATTAATTTGTATGCTGCCCATTTCCCTCCAGCGGGTGACTCTGGGCGGCTCACAGTTAAAATCAAAAACCCCATCAACAATTAAAAATACCCTATAAATAGTTAAAATAAATTAATCCATTAAAAATCCAGTATAAAAAACAAACCCTGTACATAAATACTAAAAACATTCAAGATGATGGGGGGGCAAGGTCAATAACCCCACAAGCCACCTCCACCGGTGCGAACCCCCATCCGGCCCCCAGGCCTTCTGGCACAGCCAGGATTTCACCCCTTTCCTGAAGGCCATGAGAGTGGGGGCACACCGGACCTTGGGAGGCAGATTGTTCCATAGGGCGGGGACCATGGCAGAAAAGGCCCTCTGCCTAGACCCCACCAGTCGAAATTCCTTGACCGGTGGGGTCTGCAACATGCGCCTTCTGCTGGACTGAGTGGGGCGGGCTGAAGTAACCGTCCCCACTCATGTGTACCATTGAAATTTGACCACAAATATTCCTATGACACTCAAGAGGGCAAAAACAAATATTTCCCCTCCAAAATTGTCTGCCCTTGACTTAAAGGCAGAGGGGTCCTTTTTAGGGCAGTCTTGGGTTATTTCAGAATTACTTAAGAATCCTTGGTAAAGGAGGAGTTTCTGCATTGGAACTTCTTAAGAAGAAGGAAATAGATGTTAAATAAAAAACTTAGAGGATTGTTATATCCTCTTTACTTATCAATCAACTGTAAGTTTCATACTATTATATCACTGAATAGGAATAGTGGGGAGGGGAATAGACATCCTTGGTTGTCTAAAATTTAGATGGCTCCTCAACCCCAAATGAAAAAAGAAGCATTTGATTGTAATTCCTTAAATTCAGCTCTGAATAGGAGAGGAAAAGAGGATGAAAGTGGAATAACTATCAGAATATTTTATCTGAATTTAGGAAAGGGATGGACGGGATTATAAACAGAAATTGAAAGTGATTATGTAACATGAAAATGTGATACTGTATACCTGTATGGTCCTATCTTTCTGCTCCTAAATATATGTTCAGTGTAATCTCTTTAACATCCATAGCAATGCACTTGCCATCTATATACAGTCTTGTTTTATGTGGTTGAAGTTGTAATTTAAAGTGAAATATTGAGGTGCACAGAAACATAGTTTTTTTGATGGCAAGCATTTTAGAAAACTATGTTAGATTTACTGAATATTGTTCTGCTGCTGTTTTTGGTGAAATCCTATCTGTATTTTATTATTTGTTTCTATTTATATGGTACTGGCTTTATTGAGATATATAGATATCAGTACTATGTTAGTAATACATTTATAAACTGCCTAGGGAACAGTTGTGGTTGGATAGTACTCTATAGGAATTGATTTGAAGAAATGTGTTTGCCAGTTCTTAATTGTAGTTTGGCTAACAAACAGATCTATATAGTTATGATCAGGAAAAAATGTTTCCTTGCTTCTTAAGACATTAACTTCCTCTGAGGTCACAGTCGCTTTGGGGTAATATAATTGTGTAGTAGCAGGAATTCATATATTCGTTTGTTTTTATATGTCAATCCAGTGTGAAGACTCACTTCCGGTTGTCAGGTAGCTCAGAACACTCATCAGAAGCACCCTCCACACTCAGTGCTGTTTCAGTAGGTGATGGACACTTGCATAGAACCACTTTACGGAACTTTCAGTCAGAACGGCAAGCAAATTCACTGTCCGGACATCAAGGGCCCAGCTATTCACAGAAGGAGTCTCAGATTACTCATGTAGAACAAAATGGTGATTATGGCATGGGCAGAGGCAGGTAAGATCTTTGTATTGTTATGGCATTTATGTCATTAATGCATATCAGTCAGTAAACATAATATTCATGGAGGCTTTTCTTTGCTAATTTGTAGAAGAAACATTTTCAGAGGTCGGAGGAGACGGGAAGATGACAGGCTATCAGTAAGTGTTTCTTTGCTTTTATTACAATCGTGTAGTCATCTGATATTGAAAATGTTATTAGCCTCTTCTGGAGCATCATAGAATTGTATGTGAATTAAAAAAAATACCTTATTTTGTAAAAGGTTTTGCATTATAAATTGAACTACAAGAAATATTCGGGCAATCAAAATTAATCTTCAGAAGTATCAAATAACTTACCTGATTACTTTTTCTGTTTGTTAAGTGTTCATTTTATATGGCTGCAGAAGTATCACCAGATAAACAAAGAAATCCTTTTTATCTGTCCTCTTATACTACTTTGTCTTAGAATCTCTCTCGCCAAAAGGACAGCTGAGGTGAGGGACTGAGGAAATGTGTTTGGTTCATAATAAGCCTAATAAGAGCGAAACGTATGTTGACAAATACATCCAGTTTCAAATTGCTTAAGCTTTCTAATGTTTCTCAGGTAGAGCAGTATTCCATACCCAAACTTAAGCATTAAACAGTGATAGTCCAGAATCAGATTCTAAGCAGCAGCAATTTCTGTCTAAGCTGCCATCAAGAGAACTGAGCCTTTATGAAATTGAAAGAAGAATTACAGCCAGGCAAAATAAAAGTTGCTTTGGGATGTCAGAAAACCTGGGAGTTTGAACTTACTGCCAAAATACATATTTCTGGATACATGAGCTACATGCATGTGAGTGTTCCTGTACCTCTAAAGCCTCTCCAACATATGTTTCAAACCGAGGGATTAATATGTCAACTTTATAGGCAGGGATAAGCAGAAATAGTTCAGGTAGGTTGTGAGTTCCACAGAAATGTCCATTGTGAATCAGAAAGCATTACAGTAAGGTCTGTTTTCCATTAGATGCATTTAAAACTCACTTTTTGGAGACATGATGTTCCAGTGTTCCAAAAATGTTTAGTTTTTTTCCTTGAATGCACTAATGCAGTGATTCTGGGGATGATTTGGTAGTTTCCTAGAACAAAATATTCTGCAACAGGAAATGATTTGCACCATTCTGAACCAGTTTTCAGATCAGAGCACCTGGATTGGCACATTCCAGGAGAAAAAAAGAATTTGCCAAGGAACAGGAGAATGTGTGTCACTGGAATGGTGAATTTTGCACATTATTCTTTCTCATGTTACTTTAGAGCCAACCCATTTTCTAAATAAAGTATTACTCAGCCAATTATTTAGAAAAATTAAACCTTTAACTAAACACTTTGAAAGATCGCGTAGTTGTTCCCCCCCTTCCCCAACATTAACTTTACTTCTTCCTTAAACTAAATTAAATACATTTGAGAAGCCTGAATCTGAATTTTTTGAAATAAGGAACCAATGGAGTGTAACTTGTTATGTTGACGATAAAGAAACTAGAGAAAATGTAAAATGGGAAGGCACAGGGGAATTTCCATTGGAACTCAAGTTGCTGTAATTGATTTCAAGTAATACACAAGAAGTTCCTTAGGGTCCTTATTTCTAATTTTGAAGTAACAAGTAATCAGGTATACTTTAAAATTAGATGGGGACAAATCTTTAATCCTTCCAAATTTAACTGGCTTTAGAAATCTGGACTTTTTCTCTGGCTGAATAAAATATTCCGTAACTAATTGGGTCATTAATTTACAAATGCTTCTATGCCACTTCAATCATACTACTCTAAGTGGCTTACAGCATAACATACAATTCATATTGAGGTTGGCTCCGTCCCTGTTAATTTTCCGTAAGTCCCTCAAAACTTGGTTACGTCATCAGGCCTGGGGGTCCCAAGGAAATGTGAGTTGCTGTGGTAGCTCCATTGTTGTTAATATCTGTTGCCTCTCCCTGCCTTTTAATTCTAATATTTTTTTTTTTTTGCTTGTTAACTCTTTTTATATTACTATTTTATAGTTTTTTATTGTAAGCCGCCCAAAGTCATGTCTTTCACCCTTGCCTCAGTCCTCAAATGCACATTAAAAATGCCATGTTTTTAAAACCTTCTGGAATACTAGGGGTGCAGTTCTTATATTTGGTGGGAGGACATTCCACAGGGAAGGATCTCATGCAGAGAATGCTTGTCTTTCAGTCCCTTCCTATTGCATCTCTCATGGGGTGAGGACTGTTAGTAGCACTCTCCATAAGCACGCTGGGTGAGCAGATTTGATTTGGAGCAGGAGGCCTCAAAGATAGCCAGGCCTCAAGCCATGTAGGGCTTCAGAGGTGATCACCAGCATCTTGAATTACACATGGCTGGAACAAACTGGTAAACAATGCAGTTGGAGTATTAGTGTTATATGACAATATCGGGTTGTCTTGGTTAATATGAAAGGGATTGCATTTTGTACTAATTGTAGGTTCTAGGTGGTCTTTAAGGGCAGCCCCATGTAGAGTGCATTATAGTAGTCCACTCTTGAGGTTACAAGAGCTTGAGTCACTGTAGTCAGCATTGTCTATTCTAAGGTTGCAATTGGTGTATCACCAAAGCTGGGCAAGGGCCTTCCTAGCTACAGCTTTCACTTATTGTTCCATTAGTTGCTAAGTGCATGCCCAGGAGCATCTCCAAATTTTATAGCAGCTCTTTCTGGGGAAGCACAACCCCATCTAGAGGTATAGTTGGTATTGTCCCAGAGTCAGTCAGCTTTTGAATCCTCAGCCACTCCATCTTAACACAAAAAGGAAAAAAGTATATGGTTCTATTGTAAAGGATGCAACAGTTCCTATGAATCAACTAATTAAAATCTGTTGAAATATTCAATCATATAAAATTGTAAATAAGATTGTATATGTATATATTAATCTAGGGTAATCAGCAGGAACATTCTCTTAACTGAATTAAGAAAATTTAAACTAAATACAGAATTGACAGATTGAATCCTTCACACAATCATGAGTAGCTTTAGAGTTGTTTCATAACTGATAAAGCTACATCTCTGGTTTTTGAAGAATGTTAGGATTGGATAACCAATTTCTCATGGCGTACTCTGTTTTTTGCAAATAAGATTAACAAGAGAATAATACACTATTCTTTACAGCATATTAACATGCTACTTGTCTTTTTTAGCGACCTCAATCTTCAGTTGAAACCAAGACTTTGACGCCAAAGTTTGACTTGCTAGCCTCAAATTTCCCTCCCTTGCCAGGCAGCATGATAAAAACACAAGGAGATCCTGTTCTGGAGAATAGGATGTCAGATATAGTTAAAGGAATAAGCAAAGAAAAGGTACTTACTTCTAATATTCATTGTTTTCATATTCTCTCTTTCAGAATAAATTTTAATCTTGCATGGCATTTTTTATCTGTATATTGCTTGACAGTGTTACACTTAATTCATTCCCACTACAGTTCCTTGAACCCAAAAAATGAAATGTTATTTTATTTCTATTCTTGGATATACTGATATGGGGATATGATGAATAAAAACACCTTATAAATGAGCAAGAGCAAAACTGATAGCTATTGCAAAAGTTGGTTTTGCTGTATTTCATATATATGTATTGTAAAATTCAAGCCTTAGTACATTTTGGGCTTTCACCAGTACAGTGTAGGAAAATGAAATTTTATTCTAAGGTGCTATTTTCACATCCAGCCGTAAGCAAAAATTGTTGAAAAACTTGGCTTATAGTTCTTCAGTAGCATATTAGTGCCCAATTACAGGGAGTCCTCACTTAATGACTGCAGTTGGGACCAGCAGCTCCTTCACTAAGCGATGCAGTTAAGTGAAACATCACATGACCATGCCTGACTTATATCAGTTCCACAGCAGTTGTTGTGAATCACCTGCGATCATTAAGTGCGACATCACATGACCATGACTTGTGACTGCTAGTTTCCCCATTGACTTTGCTTATTGGAAGCTAGATATGAAGCTTGCAAATGGTGATCATGTGACCGTGGGATGCTGCAATGGTCATAAATGCGCACCGGTTGCAAAGTGCCCGAATCATGATCATGTGACCACGGGGATGCTGTGATGGTCATAAGTTTGAGGGCCAGCCATAAAGCTACTTTTTCAGTGCTGTTGTAAGTTCGAACGATTGCTAAACCGGGACTACCTGTAGTCTAGCTCTTGTCACCATCAGGAATGATTGTTAAGCTAACCAGGAATTCTCCAGGCAGCAAAGATGTAGCATTGTATTAGAACTGGTTATCCAGTTTGATTGCTCTCTTTATAAGTCAGAATAGCAAAAGGAGGATTAGACTTGATTTACAGTTCCTGGTTTGTTTGGAAGCAACAAACCAAGAGTTCTAGTTTGGATATGAAATTAAGATTTTCCTAGCTAGAGTTCTGCTTAGTTTAATTAACCTCACTGATAAAAGCAGCCAATTTGTCATCTGGTGGTGATGCAACTCAGGAGTTTATGGCTTCCTTGGCAACCACGGACTTGTCCCAAGTAATTGATGGCCTGACGTATACCAGTGGCCGCATATTAGATCTGTTTTTTGTCTCGGCAGTTGCAACTGTATCTGGTAGTGAAGAATATTAACATCTTGTCCGTTGCCATGGATAGATCACTCTCTAGTTGCCTCCTCTGGGGGGGGATAGAGCCCATTCGATCAGGTGGCCACAGTCAACTGATGGAGCCAGTGGGTTTCCAGAGGAAGCTTGGGGTTTCCCCTGAGGAAGCTTGGGGTTTTATCTGGTGGGTGATTCAGCTGAGGCCTTAGGCCTTAGTCCCTGCCTGGGACTTTGGCCTATATTACCCCTAAGCAGCCCCTCTCTATGCACAAATCCCGGGGTACACCTTGGTTTACCAAGGAGGTCTGGGATATTAAGTATCAAAAGAGATACCTAGACTGTCATTGGAGGAAGACTGGGAGCGAATGTTATCAAACACAGGTAAGAGCCTGTATTTGGGATAGCCTTATGACAATAAGAGTGGTGAAGCGTCAGTATTTCTCTACTCTTATTGTGTCCAGTGATAGTCAAACAATGGCCTGTTTAGGGTGACCCAGTCCCTGCTAGGGAGGGACAGGCAACCACATCATCTGCAGGGCCATTGGGAGGAATATTCTTACTGTTTGCCAATTAAAGTCACTTAGAACTGCTTAGGGTTGATCTTTGGGCAGGTCTGGTTGAGCTGCCTGGGACTTGGTCTTGTGGCGTGATCCGGGATGAGTTTGAGTCAATGACTCTTGAAGAAGTGGGCAGAGTTTCTGCACTGTCAGATCAGCCATCTGCTTGTTAGATCCAAGTCCCTCTTGGATTCTTAAGGTGGCACAGGAAGTGACCTGTAATTGGCTCCATGCTGTGGTGGTGTTCTCCTTGAGAGAGGGGTTGGTGCCTTCAGCTTTGAAGGAGACAGTAGTATGCCCTCTCCTTAACAAGTGATACTTAGATCCAACAGTCTTGGACAATTATCCTGTCTCCAACCATACTTTTTTTTAGGGATGGTTGTTAAGAAGGTGGTTAGTCTACAGTTGCAGAGAGCTCAGAGGAAGCAGATTCTCTAGACCTATTTCAGTCAGGCTTCAGCTGGGATTTAGTACGAAGATAGCATTGGCCAAGCTTGTTGATGACCTTCGGTGGAGTGAGGATGGGGGTGGTACATCTATCCTTGTGCTCCTCAATCTCTCAGCAGCTTTTGATACTGTTGACCATGATATTTTTTCTGGACTGGCTAGTTCCTTCATGGCCAGTTCCACTCAGGGTTGGCAGGGGGGGAATTGGTCACTTCCTAGGCCACAAGGTTCAATGGTGTCTCCCCTACTGTTTAACATCTATGTGGAACCACTGGGTATGGTGATCTGTCAGTTTGGAGTTCACTATCATCAGTATGCTGATGATACCCAATTATATCTTTTGACCTCGGGCCAGCCAAGTCATGGTCCTCTCCCAGTACCTGGAGGCTGTGTGGGTCTGGATGGGGAGAAGCCAACTCTGACTTAATCCTACCAAGACTGAGTGTCTGTAGATATAAGAGCCCTCCCCCCTCCCCCCAAATCCAGGGCTTTTATCTTTAATTTTGGATGGGGCTGCACTAGGCATTGGGATAGGGTTGATGGAGCCCCTTGTTCTGTGTGTTTTTTACAAGTTTTTGGATTGAGCCTTGCTCATATTTGTGATGTGTTCCTCCCCATTTTTTTGTCATTCCACTGCCCACTTCGATCCTTACTACTCTGGCAATCAACAGGTTGTCCGTTCTTGATCTCCATGCTCTGTGAGGTAGCCTTTACCCTATATGATATCTAATTGTTCTTCTCACCTGTAATAGTAATTCACATAGATTTAGGTTTTAACCTGTACTTTTGCAAACATTCTTTTTTCTTTCTTTCTTTTTGCTCCATTTAGGAAAACAAAGATTTAACAGTTAGTTGTCTAACATCCACTCAGGAAGAACAGGGCCAAAGTATTGTTCAGCCTGTCATGAATGCCAGTTCTCCCTATGGGATTGATCTTCCTGGATTAAGGTATGGAGATTGATTTTCCAATTGCAGGTATCACCAATAATTATTTTGTATGGTGAGAGAAGCACAAATACTTTTTTTTTTTAGTTCCAATACCAGTAAAATTGACTGGTAGCAGTTGTTTTCCTCCTAACATAAGCCTCGGACAGAAAATACTGCACAAGTTGATTCCTTTTGAAAACATTGATTAGGGTAGCTGTCTTAATCAACCAACACTGAAAGCATGAAACAAAGAAAAAGTCATGGCTGCCTTTATTTCCAAAACTGACGGTTAATCCCTTTGAAAATGCCCCAGTTCTTCAATTAGGTTTAATTTTTTAAAAAATTCATCTAGTCTACAAGATTGCACACCATTGTCTTAATGCATTTTCTAGTGCCACTCAGCAAGATAAGAAACTAGAAGAGGTTCATGTGCATAAGGAGGCTGCAAGTCAGACTTCCCCACCTTCATCTGTATGCCCTCCCAGTACTGTAAAATCACCCAGGACAAACACCACTTCATCCACAACCAATGCAAACACAATGCCTGCTGTAATTATACAGGTAAGTGTACTACTTTCTGTCATTTTGGATAGTTTTAATAAACCACCTTCCAGTTTGTATAGTAGAGGTACTGGTGAGTACAGAATTTAACCTTAAAAAAAAACTGGAATAAAAATGTAAGACTTGTTTGGATGAAAAGGGTAGAAGAGCAAATATATACAATTGCTAAATAAGGCTTTAATTTTAAATTGTCACTAGCATGTGCACCTTGATGATACCCCTTGACAGAGGTATATTACTTTTTCTTTTGGTAAGGAACCCCGGAAGCTCAGTTATGCTGAAGTTTGTCAGAAACCTCCAAAAGAAGTACCTTCTGTTCCTGCTCAGCCACTTAGGGAGCTGCGTTCTAATGTAACCTCCCCTGCCAAAACAGAAGAAAATGGCACCCATGAGAAAGCTGGAGAGAAGGCACATGAAAAGTCTGAAGGACGGATGAAAGACTTTGCTGTTTTCAGAGGCAATGGTCCTCCCAAAGGAGCTGCAGGAAAAATCAGGGAACAGAGGCGCCAATGTGGACGTAGGTCTTCTCCTCAGGGAGCGCCTCGGCGAGTTGGCAAGGAACAGTGTGTGCCACTGCGATCACCAAAGGAAAATTGATCAAACTTTTTATTTAATCAGAACTATGAACTAAAGAGCAGTAGAGGAGAAACTGGCCAGCTCAGAGAAATATAAATATAGGAAAAGTGGACAGTAAATTCAAGAGCACAGGGTTTGCAATGTGAGAGAGCTTAAAGGGATCCCAATATTCATCTCGAAGTGATACAAAATGCTGGAGAAATAGAATCAATATAAATATGATAAAGATTATAATTTTTGTAACTTTCTGTTTTTAATTTCTTGTTTGAATTAGATTTTTGCATTATGAATTAGCTTATTAAAGATGAGGAACAAATATACATATTAGCATGTTTCTTACTTGAAGAGGGGGCAAATATTTTTTTTTTTGGAAAAAACTGTAAAAGATATAAATTACTTTTAAAAATCTATTCAAGGTATGGCTTGTAAGATGACATGTATGCCATTAATGGCCTTGCATTACAATTCAGCCCCAAAACTGACATGCTTGGTCAGTATGAATGAGTGTAGCCATATACCTGTTATGTCATGATTTAGTCACTGATGATAACTGATTGTACTACTGTAGGCTTTTGTGTTTTGGAAATATAGTCTTTGACTTTACTAATTTTGGTCAGCTTTTAAAACTGTATGATTTTATTCTGGAGTATGCAAACAGCAAGATTAGTAAACAAGGAATAGTGGGTAAGATTTTAATTTGTTCCAGCATTTTCTCTAATTAGGGATAGCATTGTTTTATTTTTTCACTGCTTTGATGTTTTCTCTGATCCTTTATTACAGAATTAAGCACATCTAGCTGGAATGTAGTTATTCTGGTACTAATGCAGAACTAAAAATAGGAAAAGTGAAAACTGTACAGTAAACATTACTTTGCTGCATTGAATTGAGTTTTTCAGCTCTTTAATATGCTGAATTCTCTAGAATGAGGCAAGATAATTTTGGAGGTCTGACTTCACTTTAATAAATAGTCTGGCCACTCTAGGGCCATACTTTGATATACTGAAAACACTTTTTCTAATTGAAGGAGCTTCAATCTATACCAGAAATCAGGTTTTATTTAATGGGGAGACTAAATACAAAGATTAAGTTTCCCTGTTTGATAGAGCTGATAACTGAAAACTTACTTTGGAGAATATTGGCAAGAACATTAGCATAGCCTTATGTTAATTAGAATAACAATGTTGTGCAACAAGCAGTGTGGTTTACAACCTGATGATCGTAGTACTTAAGAAAAGAAATAGGACAATTACAACATGTTTATCTTCCAGAATCAGCATGCTAGAGTTCAAGGTTCTGTATTAAAGTGTTAGGGGAAAATATATCGGATTCTTTAGTTAGTAGCAAGTATACAAATCTAAAGTCATTAGTTGTGAACACTGGAAAACTCAATTGTGAGACACCACCATGCATTTTTAGTTTGTGTACGTTAGTGATAACTTTAAAATGTCAGTGGCAGATAAATAATTAACTGTGAAAATGTTAATCTTCTGAATTTTCTTAGCCAGAAATGTTTTGGCAGTTTCTTATTCAGTAGACATTCTCTATCAATGGCTTTGAGAACACTCATATCTATTTTTATAAGTATGTGTGTGTGTGTGTGTATATATATATATATATACACACACACACACACACACACACATATATATATATATATATATATATATACACACAAATATATATATAAAGTCAGATTTGTCATTTCTCTAACTTATTCAGCTTGGCAATCACTTTTTTTATTTGGTTGAGAAGTGTAAATGTACTTAAGCAGTAGATATTCTTTTTCTATGCATGTTATTAATCATTTCTCATTTTAAAGTAACTGCTAGCCTTGGCAGTCTTTACATTAAAACAAATAATTGATCACGTCTCTTAAGTACAAACCCACTTTGGTTTACTCATAATGCTATTTTTGATGGACATAACACAAAAGGTGAAATGCTTGAAAGTGTTAAAGAGTTCTGAAAAATGTATAAAACTACTTCATTTTAACAGACCCATAAATCTGATTATTGCACTTGGAATGGAAGAAGTTGAACTGCTATACTATAGTTATTCTTAGGATAGATCAGGCAGTGTCTCATTGCAAACTAAAGATGTATTTGAAGTAACAGTTGTTGGGAGTTATTAAAAAAAATTGCTGTTCAAGAAGAATACAATTTTGTGCAAAGATGCTACTTAAAATAAGTTACCTGGCAATGCAAGCATGTGAAATCTAACTCTGTTTATATGTCCATGCTTGAGTGGAATCTTGTATTCAAAGACGGATCAACAAAATGTAACTCTTTTCTTTACTGGATATTGAAGCAAATATAGCTCACAGGCATTTTCTTGTGAGGGAAAAAAATTGATTGTGGGAAAGGATGTGTTGTACATCCTGAAGTTTATGTCTGCGCATGTGTGCTTTTCCCACACAAGTGGCTCTTGTGCAATGTATGTGTAAAGTGTGTAAAAGCAGCTTTTCTAATGTCAGATTAATACCTTGGAGGGATTTATTAAAACTGAAGTGTTTGATAACTGTTTCCTCAGTTAACATGTTCTCTCCATTCTCTTCCACTATCCCTTCCTATTTTGTTACCATAAATACCTAAACCTGTAAATTTTAGATAGAAGGAATGACGAAGTAAAAAAAGATAGAACCATATGCTATATGCTGTTAACTTTTCTTGCAGTTACTTTTGAGTGACAAAGATATTCGGGCTAATTATTATTCTTCATTCTCAAAGAGTGTCTTGGATTTTCATCAGTCTTCCCATTTTATTTTAGACATGAGACACAGTAACTTTTTAGGTTCGCTGTCAGGGCAATTTTACTATCTTGCTGTAAGGATGTGCAATATCGGTAGTGCTTGTTTTCTGCATAGCTGTGCATTAAATGTAAATGAGCAAATCAGAATGGTTAAAACTGAAAGTTGATGCATTGATCAACTTGTAAATCATTATGTCTCAGCAATGGTTGAATGTAAAAGATATGCCCAGTATAGTTTATACTGGTAAATGTAATAAAACAGGCATTTTCATTGTAAATACTGGAACAGCAGAGATAAAGCTGATGTTTGCATTTCACAGAGCATCAGTGCCAAAACTGTCAACTAAGAGACAATTGTATTTCCCTTTCAATAGGTCATCATTGGATGTACATGCCTTTTACCCTTAAAGTTTTAGTGAAATTTAATAATATGCAAGATGATAAAGATCACAATTACCTTTGTTTCCTGAACTTGTATTGATGGTTACCTTGTGAAGGGAGCTCTTTGTTAGCAGGAAATTTTGAGTTTTCTACACATTTCTATATTTTTAGTATTGGTCAGTAACTCTGAGCCATGGTATTGTACTTCTGCTCTAGAAGGGAAAAGGGGGAGATTCTTCATACATGAAACTTGCATTTCTATTTGCTTTCTCTTTTTTTTCCCAAGGTAGCTTGGAAAGTTGTGATGCTGTTTTAACAGATTAAAATCAAACCCTTCTTATTGACCTGAAGATATGGGCAGATCAGTAGCAATTAAGTGACTTAAGCAATGCTTTACTATAATTTAAATAGCTATGGCCTTATTACTTCGTCAGTATCAGCTAAATGTCTGAATATATCCACTATTTTTATTGTCATCCAGTGAACATTCACTTGGGTAAAAGTTCCTGCTACATGTGTACAGATTATTTTAAATTTATAAAATGCAACATTGTATACTGATAAAATGCAACAGAAATGCACTTCGGGGTGGGGGTTGCTTAAACTTTTGTAAACTGTTGATTACAAGAAATATGCAATAGGTTTTTCTTTTAACTTTTGATATTTTCTTCTGAAACATAAGATCACCATCAGTCTGTAATGGTCTATCATGCTCTTGTGTGTATGTGAGAGAGAATCTATTATATAGTGTTGGCTTCCTTTAGGATGGTACCTCTGATTCACCCCCCCCTTTTTTTCTTTGGATGAAGGTTAGTTGCGTCTTCAGCCCTGGACTCTTGAAGAGATGAGAATGAGTGTATTAATGTAGACTTAAGATTTAGTATAGAGCTAACCTGTTAACAACTTCTACAATTTTATTTAATGACTTTAAAAAAATCAGTTATGGATAAAATTTCCCTCGCAAAGAAATTTCTAATGTAAGTGTTGGTGTGCAAATGGCTTCTGTTTTAATAAACCAAACTACTCAGCTGTATCTTTCCCAAAAAAGTTTGACTTCTGTGACACATCTAGTCTCACTTATCAGAGTGATGGCTTCAGTTAAATAATATATATCTCAATTACCTGGCTTATCTATTTTTATCAGTTTGGTTTATTCCTGTTGTCAAAGCTGTCTAATCCAAGAAATTGTGTAAAGTAGGTTCATGCTTAATTGTTAAGATTATACATGTATTTGTATTTGTTTTTGACATTGCCAAGGTGCTATGGGAAATTGAAATAACAGTTAGAAGGAAATAATAAAAGCCACCTTAAAAAAACAAACTTTGTTCAGATGTTAAATGATTTGTTGTATTAAAGGAATAGCAAGGGAAAATCTGTTTAAATCCAACAGAGGATTAAAACTGGGAGGTGAGAAAACACATTGATAAGTAGTGAAAATAATCCATGAAACTGAAATGGGCCATTTCCTTCATTTGCATATTGGTTCCTTTATGTAAGTTAAATAAGTGAAAGTCTTTTGAGAAGTCAACCTGTAGATTTGAGTCATACTCGATTTAAAAGGTGTTTGGGCTCTTCATTAATTAATAGTGATATAGAGCCAGTTGGATGATTTTTCTATGTAAATGTGTGTTCTAAATGCCTCCTTTATCTTTCCTTGCATTGTTTTTCCCAGTCAAGCCTCTGCCATCCTAACTGGTGGTAAATATCTATTTTTGCCATTTCCCCCCCCCCCCCAATACCTTGTCCCTAGATTCCATTTGGGGCCAGAAGTAATAATGGGATCCTACTTTCTCTGGGAGGAAATAATTTTTAAAAAGGGAATGCATATTGGGAAAAGATGGCCTAGGGCACATCTGTTCTCAGAGGAACTGTGATGCTGTCCCATTTATTCTGCTACTCTGTTATACGGAGAGAATGAATGTAAGTTTCCATTCATGATAAAGATCCAGATCCATTAATTCACAGTGAGATCTGTGTTATCGCAGACTTTTTACCCTTTGTTTTTATTTTATTTTTCTTCAGAAGGGATACAATTCCCAGAAGTCAGCTTTCCCAGATTTATTACTTAGAACAAAGTTAGAGGTGATCAGCCAAGGGCAGAATAAAAGTAAATATGCCCTGTCACTAGAGTTTTCTTTGCAACAGTACAGCAGTGGCTTCCTATTGCCTTCTTCCTGGTTGTCTTAATTTTTCAGTCCAGGCCTGGAATTCCCAGGTGGTTTCTCATCCAAGGGCTAATGAGGCCTGACCTTCAGCTTCTAAATCCAGATAAGGTTGGCTAGATGCTGCTGAGAATAAGGCCCAAAAGACCAAGAACCTGGTTTAGGAGGTAGGGGTGCATCTAGATAGAATCCTTATCTTCTTTAATCTTCCCCAGAATGATAGTCATATGGATGAATAAAATGCTGAGAGATTGTAGGGGTCTGAGAGTGAAGGAGAGAGTTGTTTGCAGGAAATACTCTATAGCTTATGGATAAATTGGAACAAGGCGCAAAAGAGCAGGAAAGGACTAAAGACAGATTTTCTTGAACTTCCTCCTATCCAACCTCTAGTTTAACACCCTTTATTTTCCTCAGTAATGAAGAAGCCATTTAGCAGAGAGCAGACATACTCTGGTTTGGATATTGTACAACTCTGGCTTGTTGAGCAAGGTGTAGTGGCCTGATTTGCATAGTGGCTGGGCTTTCATCATAAATTATTCTAAAATATAGTTGGCTAGTTTGTAGCTGTGCATTATATGAACTCAAGAAATTGGATTAATTCAATAAATAGGGGTTCAATGAACCACAAAATAGTGCTTGGTGCAAATCAGTCACTCTGGCCCTGAACATTTTAGAAAAGGCATAGGACTATTTTATTACCTATAGTTTATTGTTGATTATTTCCATTTTAACTGTGTTTGCATATGGAAGAAACATAAGCTGCTCAGAGTTGATGACCAAGCCAGTAGTTAAATAAATAAAAGAACAAAGTCGGGGAAGCTGAGAATCTGACTTATATTTTATAGTATTATTCACTCTGTCAAGGTACTCATGCCACTTGTATCATTCTTTGTATTTAACTAAAATACTAGATAGATCTGCTCTATTTTATATTTTTATACTAGATAGATCTGCTCTATTTTATATTTATTTCCTTTAGGCAGATTTAGATTCCACTATTATATTTTTTTGGTCAAACTGGTGCAGCTTATATAATCCATCAAATGATCCTTCAGAACTGCTTTAGTGATGTGCTTATCAGGCCCAGAGCTTTATTTGACTCACCCCCCTATATTTTTTGTGATGATGCATGCTTTGTTATGTTCTTATTTTGGACTAGTCAATGACCATAATAAAGATGCTGATGAAGATGGTCACGATTAAGACAACAAACTCTTGTGCTAGCCTAATTCTGCTGACTTATTCTTGTGCTCCATCACCAAAGGGACCAAGTCAAGGGCTTGCCTGAAATAATTGGAAGCAGTCATCTTGGATTATATCCCAGCCATCTTTGCTACTGACTGCTTATATTTTTTTAGCGATGTATAGATTCTTTAAAACAGGTGGTGGCCCTACTGTATGCGGAATCACTAGGGATGGTTGGGAGGAGGTTCTTGACTCCTTGTACTTCTTCCTTCTTTTCATTTCACATTAAAAAATGTACTTTGGATAAAGCTGCCCATTTTGTTGGTCATCTTTAGCGTCTTATCTCTGTTTAACCTCTTCTAGGTTTAGATAACAAGGAGGTCATGGATTGAGTTACCCAAAAATTTATCTTGACTACTATGGAAGGTTTTTACCTTGGCCCTAATCTAGAAAGGATCAAGTTACTAGATTTGGAGAACATACTGGCCTTTATCATTCGGCACAAACAACTAAATCAATTTAAGATCAGCATGTTATATGAATTCAATAGCCTGAAGAGGCAAGATTAATTATTGAATACTTCATCCTAGTCTAGGGCCATGCTTAGAGATCATAGAACACACTCCAAATCTGGGGATGGGGTCTTTTTAAAATTTTTTAATGAAATTTATATGGCAGCCCATCTCTCACAAGGTAACTCAGCAGCATGCAACAAAAACAACTATTAAAACAATATTAAAACCAGTTAAAACAAATAGTTAACATAAGTAAAAACAAGATTGCAAGAGGGTTAATTAAGATGTTATACGTGGTGCAACCAACGCACGGGCTCTCTGCTGCCAGAGGAATTCAAACAAAATTGTTCAAAGGCAGCACAGAAAAGTTGGAAACTTCTCAACATACAGTATATTTATTTATTGAATGTGTATGTCATCAAATCCTTCAAGATTCCTGTCAGTCTACAAGGATAGAAAATGAACAAGAAAAATTAAAACATCCATTGCAAATCCAAAGGAATCCACCCCATTTCACAAAACACCCAGCTAGCTCTGTGCCTAAGGCAGGACTACAGTTGATAGTTTTCCAATTTTTACCTGGTGCCTTGAAACTGGCTCTCAATGATACCAAATAAATAAATAACCACAGTTAATGCAATCACTCTTCAAGGCCCTCCAAATAGCTTGCTTTTCACCAGTTTCCAAAACTGAGGGGGCCTATCTCAATTCTAGGGGGATGCTGTACCACAATTTTGATATGACTGAAAAGCAATATTTTCTGGCCTCAGCCCTCCCTCACCTCACAACATAGGGTGTCTTCAGCAGTTTCTCCCAGGATGTTCATCTCAGAAGGCTGACTGGTCAGAGCAGATGGCCCTGAAGACACCTTGCCATTAAGCCATATATGGTTTTATAAGCCCAAATTTGCATATTGCATTGCACGTAGAAATCTATTGGTAACCAATGCAGGGACTACAAAGTAAGTGTAATATGGTCAAAGTGGCAAAGGTTGGCTAGTAAGTAAGCCACTGCATTCTACTCCAGAACACAAAGTACAATTGCACACTGTTCCAAGAGTTCTGTATAGAACTCTTGACCAAGCTAAGAATTATATTGGAAATAGAACATGGGTGTAATTACTGAGGACCTGTACCATCAGGTAGCTGATATCTGCCGAAAGAAAGTTAGAAAAGAATGGAGGCTTGCAAGGGAGGCTAAAAGCATCAAAAAGGGTTGGGGCAGGGAGGTAGATCAGTAGAAAAAGGAAGGAATGAGTCCACTGCTAGGAAATGGTAAGACAGTAACAGATGATATGGAGAGGGCGGAGCTAAATCCCTACTTTGTTTCAGTTTTCTCCTGCCAAAATGAAACTCTGTCCACATTATTTAAGCAGAGCAACTGATACACAAAAGGACTGGCAACCCAAGGTAAGTAAAGAGACTGTGAAGGTGCTCCTGGTTACCATGTCTGCAGGACCAGACCGATTACATTTGAGAGCCTTGAAGGAACTTCTGGAAGTCACTTTGGAGTCCCTTTCTTTGAACAATGCTAAGAAGATAGAAATAGTGCCCAAGGACTGGAGGACAGCAAATGGTGTTGCTATCTTCAAAAAGGGAGAAAAAGAGAACCTAGGTAACTATAGACTCCATGCAAATACCATGCAAAACTCTGGAGCAAATGATTAAGCATGGATCTGTGAGCATTTAGAAATGAATGCATTACTTGGCTGGAGCGGCCATGAGTTTATCAAGAATAAGTCATTCTGACAGAGTGACCAGCTTAGTTAACCAAGGGAATGCAGGGGGCATAGTGTATTACAGCTTTAGCAACAGTCAACATCTCCCATGAGATTCTAGTATACACAATGACAACATGGACGCTGGATTATATTACCATTGGTTGGATACAGAGTTGGGTGAACAATCATACCCAATGAATATATGCTAATAAATCCACGTCAGGCTGGAAAGTGTTGAGGAGCATATTGCAGGGTTCTACTCTACATCCTGTACTATTCAACATATTTATAAATGACTTTGGTGAGAGATTAGAAAATATATTACAGGCAGGTCTTGATTAGTGTGATAAATGAATCCCATGAAATGGTTGCATTATTTGAATTTGCATTATTCAAAGTGATATTTCTATGGAAAATGTGACAATTGGTTCCAGGCAATGAAACATTTTAAACATAATTTTTTATATGTATATTAATGAAATATTAATATAGTAAAGGATAAAAGGATAAAAAGAATATACTTATAATTTAAATTTATGGTTAACGAAGTCAGTTTCCAGAAAGCAAAATAAAAGCAAAAAATGTCTACCATAGATTCAGGCATTCCAACATCTTGTCCTGTTTTAGCATTGCTATGACCACATCCATGTGATTCAATTACATCAAATGTTTGCTCTAATGTAATAATGAGCCTCTTCTTTTTGAAACTTGCACTGTTTTCCTCTGATGAAATGTTCCATTTCTCCATTTTGCACACACAAAATTAGCAGTGCATAAAACCTTAACTGCAACTGGACATGCGCTAGCCTCAATTGTGTATGCAGTAGCCTCATATTAACTGAGTTTTAGGTCACAATAAACGTGATCTGGTATCAATTTACAATTCACACTAAATTGAATATTGCGGGTTGGTGGCAGGAAGCTGCAAGTCCCAGGCCCCCAGGCAGCTAAGTGCTGCCTCTAGGTGAGGGAGGTTCAGGGAAGGTGCATGGGGGTGTGCAAGATGCACTGAATGGGTTGGGGAGGGTGTGCGGGGGTGCAGTGTTGCTCAGGGAGGCTAAATGGCTGCTGCTGGGGGAGGGAACAAGGGGGGTGGGCAGGGGTGTGAAGGAGGGTTGGGGAGGGTGTGCAGGAGTAGACGAGGTGCTGCGGAGGTCGTGTGTGCATGAAAGTGGGGTACAGGTCAGGGAGGGTGTGCAGGGGTATGCAAGTGGCTGGCATGGTGTGAGCGCAGAGGGGCTGGGGCAGGGTGTGCATGTGGGGGAGACTTATCCCTGCAATTTGTGATCTTCCCTGCCGGCTTCCCCTTTGACCTTTTGAGGAAGCCGGCGTGGAAAGTTGCAAATGGTGATCATGTGATCGCAGGGCGCTTGGCAACCAGTCGTAAGTGCAAACGGGTTGTTAAGCATTCATATTGTGAGCACATGGCCATGGGGGTGCTGGGACAGCGAGAACTCCGAGGACTGGTTGTAACCACTATTCAGTACCATTGTAACTTTGAACGGTCACTGAATGAATGGTTCTAAGTCGAGGACTAGCTGTTTAAAATTGCAGTGGTAGGAGTAATCCTACTGGGAAGTGGGACATGTGAAAAGGATCTTGGTTTCTTGAACCAACACAATCCAACAGTGTCATGCAGCTGGAAAAAAACAAACACCAAATGCATCAACCAAAACCTAGTGTAACAATCAAGAGAATTTTGCATTTGTCCAGTCCAAAAATATTGACCAGTCCAAAAATATTGCATCCATTTCTGAGCACTGCATTTTGGGAAGGACATTGACAAACTGGCATGTTCCAGAAAAAAGCAACCAAAATGATAGTGGCCTGGAAGAAAAAAAACAGAATGGTTGGAGGTATTGGGAATAGAATAGAGACTAGAATAGAATAAAATCTTTATTGTGGTCAATGACCAGAGGCATTGGGTATTTTTAGCTTGGAAAAGAGAAGACTGCTAAGAAATGCCATGGTTTTCCTCAAACTAGCTGGAGAGATGTCATGTAGAAGAAGGGACAGAATTGAGAACAAATTCGTTTAAATTACGAGGAAGGAGATTTCAGTTGGACAGCAAGAAAAAGTTCCAAGGGTTAGGAGCTGTTTAGTAATGTAAGAGCAGCTTGTGGAGCTGGTGTTTAAACCGAAGCTAGGTGGGAAATGGCATCTGTTGGGGAAGCCATCACTGTGGTTTCCTGTGCTGGGCAGATGGGTTGGACTAGACCAGTGTTTCTCAACCTTGGCAGCTTGAAGATGTGTGGACTTCAACTCCCAGAATTCCCCAGCCAGCCTTGCATTCTATCATTTTATGAAGACAGCATCGCACATATATGTGTAACTGGCTGGATTAAATCTTGTGCCAATCCACGTGTTTTTACCCCATGATCTGTTGACTGAACCACAGTGGCTGAGTTTAAAGAAGTTCTTGGGAACCGAGAGAGCACATTAAGTGCATTACAAACACGTATTCCCTTAAACGGCAAAAAAAGTACTAAATAACCTTTCTGAACTGTTGGAAAGCACCCGCCATCTGTTCACACCACACACTAACCCATAACAGAGTTTCTCTAATTTTGGCTTAGACACTCCACCTTGTTAAGATTACTGTTAAAATAAACCATTGCCTTGCTGCAGTGTTATGGATTCAGCCTTTTTCTTAGGTTGTGTGTGTTTGCATGAAACACTGCACCAGTATCTAAGCTGCTCCCATTTTTGGCCGACCGTGTTCCGCGAGTCCAGAAATCTGGGTAATTCACGAAAAATTCCATCGTGGAGAAGTGTCGCGGGCTCATCGAACTTACTTGCGGAGAGTTTCGAACGCTCGAGCGAAACGCAGCTGTGCCCGGGGGGAACCAGGAGCTGCTCCGCGCTGCTGCCGCCTCGCCCGGCCAGCGGCGAGTCCGAGACGGCACCCAGCTTGCGGGAGGAGGCCGGTAGAGGACGCCCGCGGCCCAGGCCCGGCCTTTCTCAAGGCTGGCCCAGCCCTGCCCGAGGCGGCGCTTCGCCCGTTCGCGGGGGGGAAGGAGGAAGGCTGGCGCTTGGGTTGGGCCTGCCCGCCTCCCTCATGTGACCGAGCCGGGCTCCTTCAACGCGGCGAGGAGGAGGAGGAGGAGGAGGGTGGCGGCAGCGGCGGCGAGGCTCAAGGAGAGCGTCGGATTATGGCCACGGCGGTGGGGCTCGTTGCCGCCTCTGTTTGGCGCGGCAGGACCCGGAACCCCCGGCGCTGAGAAGGGGAAGGAGGAGAAGTCGCCACCGCCGTCGCCGGAGTCGGGCACTTTCGTTTCCTATCATGGCTGAGCCGCCGGGCGGTAACGGCGCTGTTTCTCCTCCGGTCGGTTTGCCCCGAGAGGTCCGCGAGCAGCTTGCGGAGCTGGAGCTGGAGCTCTCGGAAGGTGAGCCCCCCTTTTCTCTTTTCTAGGGCGGAAACCAGATTATTGGCAGCCTTCCATTTCTCTGGCTGTGGAGAACAGGGAACATGTTTCTCCCCGGGGCTTCCCGGTTGAATTGATTTTATATGCTGGGGGGGGGGGGGCAGATGGGGGAATATGAAGAAAAGGCCCATGCCTCTCGTCCCCAAACGTGCACTCTGTAATCTCCTGTTCCCTGGTGGTGGCATTTACATTTTCCTTTAGGGTTAGAATGGATCGTTCTCTGAGTGTGTTCATGGAAGCTGAATAAAACAGATTAGGTCATTTTTTTTTTTAAGGTTGACTAAAATAAATACAGCCGCCTGTGCATACGCACACTCCTGCACACACCCACACAAATGTTTCAGTTTATTTTTTCCTTCTCTTCCACAGAGACGTAATTTCCTCTTTATTCTTTCTGTGGCTGCATAGATGAGATTTCCTTTTCTACGTTTCCCGCTTCCCTCAGCCTGTGACTTAATTGTGAGTTTCAGTCTGCATTGTAACACAACTCCCACAGTCCACAGACACAGATAGAATGTTACTGAAGAGACACTTTGCTCTTGTTGCAATGGGTTTGGGAGGCCGTTTGGTGAAATTTAGGTCCATGTAAATCCTTATGAATTCTTATGAATTTTTATATAGGATGCGCTGGTTAAATCACAAGTTTACTTCTGTCTCCACCAACTGTCATGGATCTGATGTTTTTTGATGTTACTGTGGCACAACAAGGTGGAATAAAGGTGTATATACTCCTGATTCTTACACAAAAACTTCTGTCAAAATAGAGGTCACAGTTAATCTGTTCAGTATAATGTTTACTACAATAACATTGCTGCCATATATAAAATGGGCAAGAAACATGGATCTGAAGCACAGATTCCTGTGAATTCCCAAGATTTTACTTAAAATCCACCTGGAGCAATAATCAGAACACTAGTCTCATTCTGTGCATAGAAATATGCCATTGCAATCATGTATCTGTCAGTTTTTGTCACTGTCATGTTGCAAAAAAAGATCCAATGCACTGATCCTCATAGAGCATCACCATTTTATATGGAACATATCTGAAATCACCATCAGATCATAGATTAATTTTTTTCTGCACAGATTGAACCATTATAATCACAAATCTCACAATTTTAGGTGCTTAGTATCTCTCTCTGTGGAAATGGCTTCAGTCCAGTTTGGAGGTTAGGTTTCAGAAGCACAGTACCGATAAAGGATGTTTTTTCCATCATTTGGTTGAATGGATCCCTCAAGATTTACGTTTTTTTTCTTCTGTTTTTAATAGTTTTTAACCCTGTCAGACAGTCTTCTGGAGGTATTACTTGACTAATTAAGCTTTCTTCTGACTCTGTCCTTTAAAGAAGACTGAAGCTCTTGACCCATCACTTTCTACATCATAATTTAGAGAGATGCTTAGGCAGGATATGATAGTTGAGGATGTAACAGCCACTGAGAGAACCAGATCACATTCTTTCCATTCTCCCCATTCATTCCACTTGCATACATCTGACCAAACCAGTGATGGATATGATCTGTAAGTTCATATGGATTCAGCATAAAAACCATAAGAATCCACATTTTTGCATAATAGGTATGAACATAATTTTGCACAGATGGATGCAATCTGTGATTTGAAAATGGTACCCAGTAGATCCCATGTAAAAAATATGAGGATCCATATTAATCTTGCTTAGATCCAGGGGTTAATTAATCCAGGGGTTAATTTTCATTTGGGAGGTTGGATGGACCTTTTAAAAAAAAAATCTTTGTGGGAAGTTCTGCTGTTGAATGAGAACTGCAAATATGCTTTATGCACTTAAACTTTTATGGGCTTATAGCATGGTAGGCCTTTTGTCTGCCTGGATCGTTGCTGCAGTTTCTGGGTTTTTTTCCTGCATATATTAATTCTATTATGTATCTTACACTTGGTGCAGTGATACCACAATATGTGTTAGGGGTATATAGGGAATTCCCTTAGCCACATCAACAATGTTGCCTGTCAGTGAGCATCATAGTGGGTAGATTTGATAATCAGAGCTTGGTAGATAAGGGAAAATGTGGATAGTATAGCTAGTTTTACCATTTTAAAGATAGTCCAAAAACTGCCTTTGAAGTGATGATCAACCTTATTGTTCAAATGTCCAAAGTGGTTTGTTTAAAGGAAACCAGGAAGCCTTTCATGCACATTCTGAGGAAAGAGAATGACGATGCACCGTTTGTTCAAATTTATATATGCTTAAATGTACATATAACCAAGTGACTCCAACACTAGAGTCTGAAATTAGGAAAGTTGGTGGGGCTAAACAAGAGTTTATTTTTGTGAGAAATAACTAGGAATTTTATTTGCTTTTAAAAAACATTTTAAAAATTGTGGGCTGAGAATTCTTTAATTTTGAGTGTATGTTAATTGCTTCTGGGTCATAATAAAATAGAACTCACATGACTAAAGCTTATCCATTACTATTAGGAATGATTTATCTTGCATATACTGTTGGTTTGCAGGACAGTATCTCTTTGAAAAGAAAAATCAGTTGTTTTTAAAAGGTTATATATTGCTGAGGAGTTTAGATAACAATGAAGGGGCTTTATTGGGCTTTCTATGTGATCTGCAGGCTGTTCAATGCGGCTGTAAGCACTTTACACAAAGTTCCTGTTTATGCTAAAAACAAAACCTGAAATTGTATTTGAGACATAAATGGCACATTTCCTCTTCTTTTTTCCCCCTGTAGTTGTTTTCTTAACTCTCCATGTTGTTTTCTGCTCACCGGCTCTTGAACTATTGTTTTCTGTCCTCATGAAATGACAATCATAAGTGAATTTTATAAAACAAAAGAACCTGTTGAAGTTAAAAAAGAATTAATAAAACATACAGAATTCATTGCTACCGTGCCTGAATTTCCTCATGGGACACACATATGAATCATTTCTCAAAATATCGGTTTAATTTCTACAAAGCTGTAATTTTCTGATGAGAATACAAAGTTAATTATTTCAGAAGGGACATTTTGTGAATTATCTTACCATGATAATATATTTGTCCTGACAGGCTGGATTCCAAGCAGTTACTTAATTAGTTCAAGGGCTTGAACTAATGGATTTTTTTTTTTTTTTGGCTTGGTGGAGAGGGAACCCCCTCCCTATTTCTATCATAACTCTTTATATAGCTCTTTTTATGCTTTTTTGTCATCTAGTTTGCGTTAACATTAGATCTGCCATTCAAATGCCATGAGCCAAAGGTGCAGTTGGCTAAAGTTGAATTAATTTTTGGGTCTTGAATGAAGAAACTTAAAGAGATGAATGTTTTAAGTGTCATATATTATGTGGTGATTTTGTACTATAAAATGTGTACTGTACATAATAATTGGGCAAAGATCACATGTACTGCTTGTATAATGCATTACATTTTAGTAATACTAGGCTATAGAAAAGCACTGAAAATAAGTGCCTGTTGATATTCAAGCAGTATTAGTATGCAAGTAAGATTACAGGTAATTCTATACAAATCATTCAGAAATGTTACTCTATTTCTATACTGTGGTCTTTGAGGAGAATAGCAATCAGTGCGCTGCTGCTGCTGCTGCTGCTGCTGCTGCTGCTGCTGCTGCTGCTGCTGCAGAAACTATTCAAGTCTGTCCCACTGTTTTCTTCTGCACAATTTTTGGGAGGAAGCAATGCAGTAATGTTATGTTATATAGGAACATTACCTTTGAAAAAAAAATAATGAAAACCTAAGTGAACAACTTTAAAGAAGGAATTTTGTTGCTTATTTAATAGCAAATGTATACAGTTGTCTTGATTTAGCAACTTATATATCAAGATAGCTCTTGCACTTGCCCTTCATATTTCTGCTCATCCTATTAGTTGTTTATTTATTTTATAGTCTTTACATGTTATCCCAATCATCGGCTCTCAGGGCTTTTCTTGTTATATTCTTGTTATATTGATATATAACTCTGCAATATATAATTGTAAGTTTTCAATATCAGATTTGATTGACCCCGTTTCATTCATGGGAATTTCATTTAAGCAATTACTGTAGTTTAAATCATATTAACATTTGGAGAATAATGAAAAATACTACTTTTTATATCATTTTCAATAAACCATCAATTGCAAATTTGCTGGCACATTTGGCTGCTGAAAAAACATCGTTTTTGTAATGTTATAATGCACCTTACCCAATTTAATCTTTTAAAGTATACTGATTTACACTTATTCTGCATTGTTTGCGTAGCATCTGATCTTGATATTCCTGAGGCTGCAATTCAAAGTACTGCAGTGCTTTTTCAGCGTAGCCCAGTGAGAATGCTAATTTAATATGGAAACATGTTTGCATAGGGATATGTGTGTATATAGCATGCTGCTTGCCTTGCATATAGGTACTTCTTTGTTGTGTTGTGATTATTATTGAGTGAGAGTTATATATACAGAGAATGTAAACCGATGTAAACCAGTAATTTTTCCTCCCTGGGGAGTTCTGGTGCTTTGGAGAGTAGAGATTTTTACATAATTTCAGCACCCTTGATTCAACTAAAATTTCCAGAAAGCTAAAAACATCAGATTTGAGGTAGACATTTCTATTAAGAGGGACCTTTGTCTACATTGATTAGTTGTTTACTATTACTGATGCCTTTTTGAGATTGTTCTATGCCAAGGAAGTGTTACTTTTCACTGGGAATCAGTATAAGCAGAAGCTCTATAAAACTATACAGGCTTGAAGGGGAATAAATTGACCACTTGCATCGTGCTATAAAAAAGGGTGCCAATCAAAAGCCTTGACTGTGATATAGTTTTTGTCTGGCATCCTATTCAGCTAAGTTTGTGTGATGGTGGGTTCTTTGTTACATTTTAATTTGGTAAACCAGTGCGTAGATTCCAAGCCACCATACTTCCATTCTATTGCTGTAAGTTAAGGCAATTCAGAAATTTGGGGGTGCTGGTGGTGATTTCCAGTTATCAGTAGATACCTGGTGCTTAGCTTTCTCCAATCATACTGGCATGCATTGTGTCATATACGAGATGTAAATGTTGGATTGTATTCTTACTTCTTTATTCTGTTTAGTCAGATTAAAAGTGATCTGGTTCTTTTCATCATCTTGCTTTAGCACCAGACATCTTGCTTATTTTCACTGGGAAGGTATTGTTTACTGTGCATGTTTTCAGTGAGGTCCTTGTAATAGTAACCATGTATTTCCATTTTGTTTCTGTTGGTGTCTCATCAGTAAAGGTGTCTACAAAAGAGTACTATATGGGCACCATGTGAAGGTAACTGAAACAGTGATATTGGTGTGCAAGTCAAATTTTATGGGTCTCTCAGGAAGTCATCACATGGTACAATGATTTGTCAGGATCCTCAGTTTCTGTTTTTGACAGCCGAACAAAATGTCTAGTTGTCAAGCCGTAACTGTGTGCAAAGGTTTGACCGTGTGCAGACAGTGTATGCTAAGCAAGGAGCCAAGGATGTTTAAAGATAATAATTTGCGGCTATAACCTTGAAGATTTTTATGTTATCAGAAGCACACATAGGACCTGGTGCTTTTGTCAAAATAATGAAAGTAGTTTTGTGATGCAAACTCTGCCCCCTTTGAATGTGCGTGCAACAGGACAATAAGTGTACAAAGGGACAGAGCTTATGGCATAACACTGCTTTTGTCATTTTCCCCCCTCCCCATGGATGCCTCTGTATCCCATTGTCTCTTTCCTTTTTCCTGAGAACTTCATTCCTTCTGTGTGTCTTCTCTTTGAAGCTTTGTAAAATCTTTCAGGAGGTTCCTATAATAATTTATTCCTGTAATTTGCTTATATTATTTGTGCACAATTTGGTTTTGCTAATTACAGAATTTGGTAGAGGTGATTTTTCCTATACTGTTATGAATGTTTTTATAGTGGGGTAAGTTTGTGTATTTTTAAATCATTGAAAACATTAACAGGCAATTAGCCAATTTAATACCTCATTCCATGTGAAGAGGGCATTTATTATTCTTTGGCAGCTTATTAAAGCTATTGATTTCGTAGAGGTTTGGAACATAAAAAATTGCTGCCTTTAATTTCTGCCTTGCCTTTTGCTTGTAAATAATGTACTGCTGGTTTTGATTGAAGCTACTTAGCATTAATGCACCATTACTCCTTACTGGGGGGCGGGTGGGGAGGTAGGAAAGAATCTCATTAGCCAAAGAAGAAAGGTGAAAAAAGAAACTAATCTATGCCAGAAAGATGCTGCTTCTACTTGTGAGTTGCTGCAGAAGTAAACAGAAGATTAATAATAATAATAATGTTAGATTGTTATTGTAATTAATTATTATTTTAGGTATTGAGTCTGTTTTTGAACATTTGTGAAAGCTAAAACTGCAATATGAAGTATGCTGTTAGATACAATTTTACAAATGCTTTAGTGAAGAATGAAAATGACAGAAGTCCTTGTTTGGAATACAGTATTCCTCAGAGAAAGAACATTCTACTAATCTGTTTTCTAACAACAGCTACCTTCATTGTTGCAGTTGGGATATGTTGTATCTAAAAATACAGATTGCTTACTAGAGTTCACCTTTCCCAAATATATTGTTTTAAATCTATTACAGGAAGTTGTTCTCCTTATCTCTGGTGAAGGAATACCATGCTAGTTGTAAATGTCCTGGTTTTGTTTCAGATTGCACACAATTTCCAGACATGAGTAGGCCTGAGATCAACATTAGAAAAAATTGAGGTTGTTTGATATGCAGATAAGCTACTGTTTATATTTGGGGAAGATGAAAGCTCCATTATAGATTCATAGTGGCTAGAAAGAGAAAATAGGAATTACTAATATTATAATCTCTTTAGACAAATTTATGCCATAACCCAGACTTGAAATATTGTGTAGTTATGGACCCTGCCCTTAGAAGATGTACAAAATAGCAACCAAAGTGATCAGGGGGCTGCAGCGACTCACTTATGAGTTAGAATAGAATAGAATAGAACTGGATGGTGAGAAATTCAAGACCGAAAAGGAAATACTTAGTGCATAGTTAAATTCTGGTACAGTGGTACCTCGGGATATGAACTTAATCCGTTCCGTGACTCTGGACGTATCCCGAGTTGGTCGTAACCCGAAGCAAAATTTCCCATAGGGTTCAATGTAAATCCGGTTAATCCGTTCCGCCCTCCGCCCGAATTTGGTCGCAACCCGAGGCGAATTTCCCCATAGGGTTCAGTGTAAATCCGGTTAATCCGTTCCGCCCTCCGCCCGAATTTGGTCGCAACCCGAGGCAATTTTCTCTTCAGAGCCTTACTCCTGCCAAGCCTGCTCTGCATTTTCTTTGGAGCCATGCTAACACGCACACCAAAAACCTTCGCAAAACACCGCAAAACACACCACAAGCCTCACCGAACGTCTCTTTGCTACCGCGACCTTGCCCACAGGAAGCCACGACCGCGTGGCAGCAGGGAAAATGGCCGCGGATCCGGTTCGTAAGTAGAGGCGAGTTCGTAACCCGAGGTAATTTTTTCCTGCCGAAGCTGGTCGTAACCCAAAATGTTCGTTAGTAGAGGCGTTCGTATCCCGAGGTACCACTGTATTTGATTCCTAAAGATGCAATTATAGCTGCTTACTTGACCACCTTTAATAAGTGGACAGATCTAGGGAAAGTAATTCTATTAGTGGCTGCTCTTCACAACAGACCTAAACATCTTTAACATAAGACATAATATGCCTCTGAAATTAAGTTATTTCAGAAGAAAAGCAAAACAGAACAGTTTTATACTCATGTTCTTTTGTGTACTTTCTAGGTGTTTTGGCTTTGGGAAGAAAATGCTGGATTAGGCCTTTGATTGGATCCAGCATGCTTCTTCTATGGAGTCCTTGGGGTTCTCTGAGCTTAGTTGTTTTCTTGCAAACGTTTCGTTACCTGGCTAGGTAACTCTTCACTCTAGCACTGAAGATGTTACCTAGCCGGGTAATGAAACATTTGCAAGAAAACAACCAAGCTCAGAAAACCCCAAGGACTCCACAGTTCAACCCTGAACTACACATATTCTCTTCTATTGATACTTCTTCTAATCAGTATATTTTAAGATATTTCTCCCCAGCTTTCTTTGTCTTGGTGAGACTTTGTAACCTGAATTAACACTTCCTGTGATAGTTAAATAGATGAGAAAAGGGTTGGGAAAGGATAGCATCTGAAGATAAAAGAATTGGCAAGGGAAAAGTAAAAAATCTCCCTTCTCATACTGGGATTTTATTCATCCTCTCATCTCTGTCAGCTTCATTAGGAATTGACAGTTTGCTTGAGCTCAGATGCTATTGAGTCTAGTTGTTTTGACAATGACGAGGAATAAGGTATCTGTTGTAAATCCCAGAAATAATAACTGCTGCCACCTGTATAAATAATAATAGGCTTTGTCTAGATAATCAAGAATTTAAAATTATGGTGGATACTTATGGGAAGAGTCAGCTTCCTTAATCTCTGTGAAATTATGTGATATTATGTAGTGTGTTGACTAGGTTAGTAAATTCAATCTTGATTCACAGCACTGAGCACATGAGATAGGCAAGTAAACTATTGAGCAGAAAACAGTTAAGTAATGGGTGGCCATATTTAAAATAAACCATAACATAGAATTTGATTGATTGATTGGTGCTTTTGAGTCAGTGACTGGCCCAAGGTTACCCAGCCGGCTTTGTGCCTAAGGCGGGACTAGAACTCACAGCCTCCCGGTTTCTAGCCTGGTGCCTTCACCACTAACATAGAATACTTTACACTTAACAGTTAAGAATAATTTAATAGGTTGCAGTGGGAGGGCACATAGGACTCAACAGCATGGCAAGATTTTCGGTCTCCACTGCTTACCAGCTGCTCAGGATCCACAGAAAATGTCACAAAATGAATGTATTTCTAGGGAGGCCAGTAACTTTTTGATAAGGATACTCAATTGACCAATGAATACTTGGAAAAACTTAATTATATTTTCTTCCAGTGGATTCCTGCTCCTATCTGTTTAACAAAAAGCTGAGTCATAGGTGGAATCAACTTTGGATGTGTCTGGGCATGTTATTTGCTCAGATACATTCTGGCAGTGGAGAGGAAAGGCTGAATTATATGACAGCTATTTTCCAAACAAACTCATTAACAAGAATAGGACAATTTTTGATATCGTCAATGAATATGTAAAAAAAAATCAAAATGTTCATTAAAGTGTGTTTATTTATTTATTTGAAGACTTATGTGGCCATACATCTTAGAATACAACTCTGGGCAGCTATATACAGTATATTTACAGTGATGCTTAAAAGTTTGTGAACCCTTTTAAATTTTCAATATTTCTGCATAAATGTGTCCTAAAACATGATCTGTTTTCCACACAAGTCCTAAAACTAGATAAAGAGAACCCAATTAAACAAATGAGTCAAAAAGTTATACTTGTTCATTGATTTATTCAGGAAAATGATCCAAAGCTATATATTTGTATGTGGCAAAAGTATGTGACCCTTTGCTTTCAGTAACTGGTGTGCCCCTCTTGGGCAGCAATACAGATAGTTCCCAGGTTACAAACTTCCAGCTTATGAACAGCCCATAGTTATGAATGGGCTGCCTTAAAATGGCGCTTGGCTGGCTGGCAATGAGATCGGGCTCAAAATTGCAGATGGTGCTCTCCCTCCCCACAATCTTATGAGCCACCGAAGCTGTGCAATGCCTCCCTGAGCATCACAAAGTAGCATGTGTGTTTTTAATATACCGTACAGCCTGTTTTCAGTGGTTTTCAGTGGTTCATGAAAACATTGGGTAGCTTCAGCGGTTCGTCAGCTCAGGGAAGGAGAATGCTGTCTGCAATTTTTCTCATGAATGCCCCTTCCGATATGCAAGAAGGGGCACGAATACCCCTTCCAGCCTGCAAGACATACCCCTTCCGGTATGCAGGACAAGATGGAACAAAAGTGTTAATCTTTAATCATGATCTACAAAGCATACCTACAGACGTACACACACACAGATTCTCCCCCCCCTCCAGTCTAACTGATGCTAAATACCTGTTCCAATTTACATACAAATACGATTTAAGGACAGACCTTGGGAATGGAACTCGTTCTTAACCTGGGGACTGCCTGTAACTGCAACTAATCATTTCCGATAACTGTTGATCAGTCCCGCACATTGGATTGGAGAAATTTTAGCCCATTTCTCCTTACAGAACAGTTTCAACTGCCCACTTCAGGTCCTTCCACAACATTTCTATAAGATTAAAGACTTTGACTTGGTCAAGTAATAATGTATTCAAATGTAAATTAAGTTTATTAAAACTTATTTGGTTGGTGTTAACAGTATTAACTTTTCTACCTTTTCCTTTCCGGAAAAAAGACAAGTTTCATGTTTCTGTTACAAATGGGAAATCTTACATTCCTCTCAGCCACTAACTGGATGATCAATGGCCACTGTGAAATATCTTTCTCTCTAAATGGATAATTCTTATTTTAAAATCCAGTGATCTTTGGATTTAATTAAATCAAATACAGTACAATTCTCTGTGAATTAGAACTGCAGTTATAAAATTCAGTACTGTAATCTGAATTTATTCTTTATTTCAGTTATTAGAAATGTACTTTTTGCATAGTTTCGTTTTTAAATTATCAAGGATTTATTTATTTATTTATTCCTCATTCATTCATTCTATTTCTATCCCAGATTTAATTCAGGAAGTCAGGTTGGCGTATACAGTGCTCCCTCTTTATATTTTCCCTCACAACAAGCCTAGAAAGTAGGTTGGGTAAAGAGAAAGTAACTGACTCAAAGTCACCCAGCAAACTTTTGTGACTGAAGGTGGACTAGAATCTCAGTCTCCTCACTCTTGTTTCAACACAGCTGCTTTACTACAGTTATACTGCCGGAACTCTTCAGATCTGCTTTCAAACACTGGGAAATTTTACAGAATACCTTACTCATTTTAATTTTGAAGGAAGTCCGATTGTGCTCAGTAGTGTTTACTCCTATTTAAGTGTGTCTAGGGTGGTGACTTAAGTTAGACACTTCTTTACTTCTGTTATATTAGCAGGCATAAATATGTTTTCAAGTATATCAATACAAGTAAAAAACTGGGAGTTGAGATTCTCAGGAAGCTGAATGTACAGTCAAGGCAGGATGTCAGAAAATATATCATCTTTGGTGAATAGTTGGAAAGAATTTGATGCAAGTCCAAGCACAGCCCGGTTTTTCTATAATCGTGTAATGACAGATTGGGCCATCAGTAGTGTTCAGTCAATTCTGCCAGGATCCTCACAATTGCATTCAAACAGCTACTAGATATACCTCCTGGAGACAGTAGGAATTATGAGTATACCATGACACATGTGCCCCAGAAACAGTGGAGGTTTAACTAGCAGCCTAGGTCTTAAATGATTTCAAAGTCAAAGTCTTTTTATAATGCCTGTAAATCTTCCATCAGGAGGGAAGGGAGAAACTGTTATTAATCCCACATATTTCAGAGGTTTGGGGAGCTGAAGCGAGAAGGCGCTGCTTTTTTGCGGCTATACCAACACTGTGGAAGAGCCTCCCGGTAGAGATCAGGCTAGCCCCCATCAGGTTAATGTTTCAAAAGCCACTAAATTTGCAGTTGTTTCGGAGCTCCTTCCTCTGATTTTATATGTCAACTTTAACTTCTATTTTTAGTGTTTTTATTCTAATGCTTGGTGGGTGTTACTTTTATTACTTTTATTCTGAAGTTTGCAACATGGGTGTTTTAATTGGTTTTTATATTTTATGTAAGCTACTGAGTCTTTTTGATTGTGGTGGGATAGAAATGTGATAGACAAACAAACAAACAAACAAACAAACAGGGATGTCTTGTTGCTACAAAGGAATTGGCTCAATCCCTTTGTTGTGTACTGTGGAGCAGTTTGTTTTATATCATAATATTTAGAGAATTCTGTTTCCTGGTGTGGCAATTTTGATGAGTAAGATGAGAAGTACAAAACCTCATCCCCTGTATAAATCTCTGCTGGCAGCTCTACAAGATCAGCTCCTTGGTGATAGTATCGCTGTAATTATAATGCAGTTACGTAGAATTCAGAGTATAAGGTAGTTATTCCTGACATCGGTGAGGAATACAGCTCGTGACAAGTAATGAGACATGATCTAGCAAGTTCTTTTCCCAGATACTTTGTTTTACACATGCAGGCCTGGAATTCTGCACTGGTGATGTATAAGAAGGGGTGCTTTTGCAGGCCTTCTATACTTTGGATTTTAAACACCTAGTGTAGTCAGTCTTTACTTTCTTCCAATTGGTTTGCATGTCAGTTGTCAGCTTGGCTGTGTAATTATAAAAGTAAGCACTGTGTGTCTGCTGTTCTGTCTGAGTTCTGTGCCCAAAGTAAATTATGCAGATTTCATAAACTGTCTCCAATGTTCAAAGAAATTGTATTTAAAAAAAAAAAAAAAAAGATTGCTGCAACAAAAAAGTAAGAGGTAAAATGAATGTGAGTAGAAGCAAGCAAGCAGTAGTTGATGGGGTCAGTTCATAGTAATTTGGGGATAAAAGAAAACAACATTATAGTTATTGGATAATTCTTTTTAAACTGTCCCTTGCAGTTATTGGTAAGACTTTAAAGTTCCCTCTATATGTTGGACTACTGTAATGTGGTCTCCATGGGGCTGCCTTTGGAGATGTCTCAGAAGCTACAGCTAGTGCAAAATGCAGCAGCTAGATTACTGGTGGGAGTATCTGTGGGAGTATCTGTCAACATAGAATAATGCCAATCCTAAAGTAAATACATTGGTTTATGATATGACCTTTTAATTCCATATGGCGCAGTATTGGGACATATCAGGCAACGCTTTGTCAGAACAGAATCTGCCCATCTGGTCTGGACATGAGAATGCCCCCCCTTGCAAGGTTCATGATCAGGCGATAGGCCTTCTCGGTGATGGTCCCTATAATTTGGAACACTAGCCCCTGGAGATATATTTGGCCCTAGTCTTGTTTACCTTCCACAAACAAGGTAGCTATTCTGTTTGATCGTACTTTTGACCCCTAGTTGTCCTTAGGCATCTTGTTTATGTGTCTTAACTTATTTATTGAGCCTTTTATTGCTTCCTATCCAGAGTCTGTCTGAATTGGGGAGGGATATAAATACAATGATAAATAAGTAAAATGGTTTGAAAGAAATCAATGATTCCAAAAGTGGTTGTTAGTTTTTTAAAAGTAGGACAATCCAAAACACAGAATTTAAAGAGATTAATTTACTATTTGTTCAGTTCCAGATCATGCTATTTCAGCTTTTGAATCTTTTGTGAAACAATTTGAAACTGACCTGCAATCATCCTTACTTCTGCATTTTTGTAACACAAAGAATGTGCAGGGAACACCATGAGGCAATCAGTCATCCTCCAGCTATTGATAGCAGAGTGCAAACCCATAATCTAATTAGTGTCCCTCCAATCTGCACCCCAAGCTGCTGTAGATCCTGGAGTAACAAAATTCCTCATCTGCCATTCAGGCAAAAGGTTAATAAAATAAATTGTTAGTGCATCCATGTTTTAATACCTATTTTGTGCATTTGGTCATTTGTAAACAAACAAATCCAAACCCCACCAGACCAAGCATGCATGCATGCATGCATGCATGCATGAATACATAAATAAATAAATAAATACCTGAGTTGTTGCTGTTAAGGTTAACTTTGCTCAGTTTTCAAATAACCAGCTCCAAACTAAAAATAAGTTGAAGCAAGGGAAGCAAGATAGAGTATTGACACTTTTGAATTTTGGTGTTGGAGAAGACTTCTGAGAATACCATGGATAGCCAAGAAAACAAACAAATGGATCATTGAACAAGTCAACCCAGAGTTCTCACTTGAGGCACAAATGACTAGGCTCAAATTATCCTACTTTGGACACATTATGCGAAGATCTAACTTTCTGGAGAAGACTCTAATGCTGGGAAGGGTGGAAGGAAAGAGTGGAAGAGGATAACCAGCAGCAATTATATAGGAAGTTTGTTGTAGTGTTTTTAATTAATTATTTTTTATTTATTTTAATTAATATTTATTCTATTTTTACTGTAAACCGCCCAGAGTGACTCTGTAGTGAGATGGGCAGAGACAAATTTGAAATATAAATAAATAAAAAATAAAGGTGGATGGACTCAGTTACAGTGGCGATGAGTGTACCATTGGAAGAGCTGAAGGACCAGGTTGGGGTCAGATCATCATGGAGAAGATCCATGTGGTCACTAAGAGTTAATGACTTGGTGTCACATAATCATCATCATCAATCTCATGAGATCAGACAGCTCTTCAATTGCTTCTGAATTGCTGCAAAGCAGTTTTGTAGAGGTAACAATTACCAAATATATTGAAGGTCTTTGGGTATTCTTAGAAACAACTTTTACCTTCCAAGTGTTAAATGCCTTATGGTTAACACAGAATGATCTCCCATATGCAAACCCGTGCCAATTAATGGATTCCTGATGGTAGTCTATCCCAATATAGTCCATAACTATTATTTAAGGATTCTTTTTGTTGATAAGTATTTCACACTTGATTTTATGTAGTTTTCATTTTTGTTTTCTTTTATGCATTTATGAAATAGCATCTCTCCCACCCCTCCAAATCTTCAGTCTTCAAAAGATAGCAGGATGTGGCTTTCTACATTGCAGAAAAGTTTGAAGATACTATCAAGCAAAGTGATTTCTTTTCATAAACATCTTCTAGATTTAGAATTAAACTTATGAAGGTCGCCATTTAAATTTGTATTTTTGTTATTATATTAAAATAAGATACCTGTAAATTGTACATAGGGTAACCCTGAAAGTGTTTTTCATACACAGCCTGGTGCGGTTTGGGCTACTTTTGGGGAAACTTGCAGTTTTGAAAGCAGTTAACTGATTCAGACCTACAATACCTAAAAATGAGGATAAAAGAACTGTGTCCTGCTGTATATCAACTGCTTCACTGACTATCTGTTCCAGTATCTGGGGTGACTCACATGTGACTTTGCCTCCTGAAATGCTGGTTTAAATTGTTATATTTCCAGTAATAACCTTAGTCCTGCAGGACAATTTTGTGTCCTCTTGGAAGATTGATATCCACACAGATTTATAGTACTATGCACTATCAGCCCGCTCCCTGACTTAGCTCAGTCCTGAGAGAGCTAAAACAAAAGGTCCTTGATACTGATGTTCAGAGCAGTTTAAGCAAAGCCCTATCCATGTATGGAGAAGGCCTGCTGGGGAGGTCATTCTTCCACCCTAAGTATTTAGCAAATGTGTATTTTTTGCCCATCTTATACAGAGCATTTCTTCTTGCCTGCTATAGAGTATTGTTGCTGTCCATGCTAGAAAATAGATTTAACAACATCCCTGCACGGAAGAAATACTGTCCCTGTACGTTGGAAGAAATAAAAGCATTTCCCTATATGCTTTTGTGCTACCCCTTCTACATGGTGTGGCAAGTTTACTTAATAACATTTTCACTTCAGTTCAGAGGAAGAGGGTAGTCTCCTATTCTTAGCTAGTAAGTCTCCAGACGTTTTTAGAAGAGTCACTCGATTCATTGCAATTACTATTGATATTAGATGCTCAACTATATAACAGTTTTGGTAACCTCAGTACTTTTATGCAGATTCTTGTGCAAATTTCTTGATATTTATAACTGGTTTCTCTGTTTTCTGGTATACTTGTTTGGTCTTTGACTGTAAATTCAAATAAATAAATAAATAAAGATAACAAGTAGTGCTGTAAAACATACAGGGGGAAGCCTATCTCTGCAGAGTAAATTCTATATCAACTTACCTGTCAAAAGCATCTGAAACTAGGACAACAAAAGTTATCATGTGTCTTACAGTAGGCTAGCATATGAAAAATGCTGATTTGGAGGAGCGGTGGTCAGAAAGAAATATTTATAAATCTAATGTTTTCATATCTTCATTTTGATATATTGTATGTCCAAATCAGTTCATATTAATTTGAAAATTATTTTAAAAAATCATGCCAAGAAGTTACAGATAGCCTTGAAAATGACATTGAAAGTAATTTTTCACAGTAACGTTTGTCAGTATCTCCACCATTCTGTGTACAATTGATTTGGCATGGGAGGTTGCTTTCAAGATGCCAAGGCCATGTATTTGTTTCATAAATGACTTTCTGGATATTGGCTGGTTTACTGAAGCAGCAGAGGTTTAGTTTGAATTGGCACTTCTGACAAGAGACAAAAGAATCCTCCTACTTTAATGTATATAAGCTTTGAGGTGAGATTATAAATCCATAGGGGTAGCATCTCTGAGGGAAGAATTTACAGAAGGCCAACAAAAGAAGGAACTTAATACGAGTATATATTGTGATAGGATGTTGTTCTCATTCACAATATTGCTTTTTAAAAATAAAATTATCATGGCTTCTCTGGAAGAACCTAAAGACACAAAACTTGCTAGAATCTCTGTTGTAAACTGCCCAGTCATTTCAATGAGATGGGCGGTGACAAATTAGATAGATAGATAGATAGATAGATAGATAGATAGATAGATAGATAGATAGATAGATAGATAGATAGATAGATGTTGGACAATAGTTTCTTCTTTCATTGCTGGCCTGGCTGCAAATCTCCAGACTTGCAGTTAGCCCTGGTGTTTGAGAGTAAAGTATATGTAATTTTACTGCAACCATAGCAGGAGATAAGGGGTAAGCTGCAGTCCCATTAAAATTAGACATCCTTGTGCCTGATTAATTGTGCTTAATTTAATATAATAGCCAATTTAGTGTATCTTTGATGTTGAATTGGCCATTTCTAGACATGCTGGAAGTTTTGGAACTTGGAGACTTTCCTGCAGGTACTGATATTTGGAGCAAAAAATAAGACAGTAAAATGCAGTTTGGGAGTGGGGTGTTGATTATGTAAAATTTTCTGAAGAGAAAAGGGGATGTTTGTTTTGTTGGAGTAATTAAAAATATGATTGAGTCCTACCAAGGAAAAAAATAGCTAATCCTTAGGTTGTCTGATTTTGGAATATGCTTTTAAAAGTATATAAGAATACAGGTAGTCCTTGACTTACGGCCATTTGTTTAATGACTGTTCAAAGTTATGATGATGCTGAAAAAGTGACTTACGACTGCTCCTCACACTTACGACTGTCACAGCATTCCCATGGTTACATGATCAAATTTTGGGCTCCTGGCAACTGGTATGTATTTACAACAGTTGCAGCGTCCCAGGGGTCACATGATTGCCATTTGTGACCTTCCCAGGGGGCTTCCAACAAACAAAGTCAACGGAAGAAGCTGGTTCACTTAATGACTGCAGTGATTCATTTAATGATTGTGGCAAAAGGTCGTAAAATCGAGCGTGACTCACTGAACAACTGCATTGCTTAGTGACAGAAGTTTCAGTCTCAATTGTGGTCGTAAGTTGAGGACTACCTCTATTTTTAATAGGATTGGATTTTATTCCAATCAGGGGAGATAAGGGGTTAGATTTCTTAACTGCAGTAAGATTTATTTTTGCTTGGTAATTAGATTTTCAGTTGTGCCTTCTGAGCATCCCTGTTCCTTAGGATAAACTGCAACAGTCAAGTGACAGCAACCATCACTTTTGGATTTTTTTTCCCCAGCCTCTTAATAATAGCTCTGTTCTGGGTCACATGACTGGGAGGGTGACATAGAATGGAGGAGTCATCAAGATTTTGAGGTGCTCTGTACTGCCTTTTGGGAATATATTTGGGAAAATTAGGAATTTTTTTCCCCTCCATAGTGCCTGGCCAGATTTGGTTCATTTTTTAACTCTTTTGCCCACTTTTCCCCTCACACCAATTTTGGTTCTGTTCTGATCAGTCTTCAGAGAGCTACTATATTGATTGACAGACTGTGTGCTGAACCCCTTACATAAATTTTCATGAGTATGGTTGGAGAGAAGAAAAGGGCTTCTTTCTTGAAATTTAATCTGTAGATTAATGTATTTTTCTATACCTATTGACTTTTTCTTCATTTCACAACTGCGTGATGTATTCTGGCTTATATTATATATTCATTTAGATGTCTAAGAAAAAGGCTGGGCATCAGAAACACCAAGAAAGATGCTATTGTATTTCTTACTCATATAATAAATTTGTGGAATGTGCTAGAATAGTATAAATGCAGTATTATCTATATTGTCCAATGTTTGAAGGTTGGGGGAAAAATCAATATGATGTTGAGCCCTCATATCCATAATTAGTAAAAGAGTAATGTGATTTGGAGGCAGAAAAATGATTATTTCTGGATGTAAGTCATGAACTCCTTCCACCCTTCAGTGTAAGTTACTCAGTGTGCAGTAGAATTCTTACTCTTGTTGGGAGTGGCTATCTTAGAAAAGCAGCTGGTTTATGAGCGGCACTTACTTATTCTGTCAGTGCCATTCTGATTGGAAGTTGAAACACAACTTCTTCTTTTAAAGCTTTGCAGTGAAGTTTTGTGCATACAGCGTTGAGAATCCTAAATGCTTCAAGGTAAGCTGCTTCCTTTCCTTCTTACACTTCTGATTTCTGATGCTTTGAAACTTCACCAGTTTTCACCAAGCTTGCTTGTGCAGTCATCTGATTACTTAATCTTAATAAAAATGAAAGAAATATGCACTGAGAATGAAGGCAATCCTTGATGGATGTGATAAAATTATGAATCTATACCTTGTTCATGTGTTAGAATGCTGACTGGAGAAACAGATGTGAAGGTGTTGATTTTTGCTTGCCTAATAGTAAATAGGGATTTTTACTCACAATTTTCATTATTCCATTGACCTTTTTACTTACAATAATTCTCTGGAGTATGTTAGATTGAAAGATAATGATTTGCCCAGGATTATCCAATCTGAACCTGGGGTTCAGATGTCCAGACACAGTCATTGCTATTCTCATATATGCTCTTACTGCTGGCAGGCCTTTTCTAAGCTTAATGCTCCAGGTCATGGTTTCTTCATGCTTGCTTCATCATGCTGTTGTAGGAGTTAAGGTTCCTGTTTATTTTTCAACTAAACATGAGCCTGCCTGTCTAGGTGGTGGTGCTGAATATGATTCAGTGAATGACTTAATGGCTTCTAGTTCTTCCATATGTCTGAAGAACTATATGTCTGAATTGTTTTTGCTTGCCTATTAATTTTTTGTCTTGTGAGTCTTTGGAGAAATAAGGGATAACGATAGAATTCATGTGTTGGCAGATTTCTGAAGGATAAATTACCAGTTTTTTTAAATACAATCAAGGAGTACTGGGGAAACTCAGAGGACTTATGTTTTGCTAGAATTGTATGGTAGTTCTATTTAGCAATACTAGTCATTTTGCTAAGTATGGAGATATACCAATCATCTGGATGTCTTATTATGCCAGTATAACAAGAATGCATAGAAAAATGTTTTTGATGGAATGATTGCCGCAGTTGAATAACATTTTAGTTCCACATCACTATCTTTGAGAAACTCCAGTGGCATTATAGTGTTATAGTTAAAAGTGTGAACTGTGACACATGAACTTCCAGTTGAAATTTCATTTCAGATACCTCAATGTGCAAAAGCCTCAGAAGGTTAATTGATACTTTATGGATTGGAATAAACATTATTCAAATCTTTAATCCTTGTAACATGTCCTTTAGCTGATGGATTTAAAGCTATAAGTGAGTCCTCCTATGAGTTGAGGTGAACAGGAATATCAGTATTTTTTGGGGGGGAGTGCATATTTAATCAAAAATTGGGTCACAGATCTGAAAACGATATAATATTGATATAACAAATTGTTGTAGGATCAACATGTATATTATTTCTTAAGGAAGCAGCCATTGCTATCCCTTCTGGCAGCAAAATGCAAAAATTAATTGGGGAGGTGAGTAAGGCAGAGAGATCATGGAGAAGATCTGCTGACAATCTTCTGTTCCTGCCATTTAAATACTTCCTCTTTTGCTTTCTCCTAAAAGTTTCCTGCTAGAGGAAATTCCTCTTGAAATAATTGTGGAATCTCCTGCTGCGCTATTTACCTTCTGCTATTGAGGGGAGGGAACTAGGGAATGTAAGAGCCCAAGGATATGAAAGACCCTCTCCTGACCTCTGTTTGGGATGAAAATACATTTTGAGCAGGTTCACTGAGCAATGTTGTCCCAGCTGGCAGAGAGACTGGCTTTTTCACTAGTGAGAGAGGAATTCCTGTCTTCTAAGCCTGCTACTTGTAACAGTGGGAAATATGGAGGTGGAAACTGTTATCTAAGGACATCAAATATCCTATGACAAATTGAGTTTTCATAGTGAATGTTCACCCACAATTCCTTTATGTAATATTTAGTAATTGTTGAAATGTATTTTGGAAGGTTATTGGAATGATTTCTCATCTGCAAAAGACTGATATGTCTACCCCACTGAAAACTGAGTCATGACTTTTCAAAGGTCATTCTGTGAGTCAGTGGCAAGTCCTAACTTCTTATGAGTCTGTTGCTTAATAATTGATGCTCTAAAAAGCAGTACCACTGAGTCACGTAAACATATCTGCCCTTTCTTTTGGTTCTGTTTTTTCTTGACTGCCAACATGAAGTACACAGTACATTACAATCAAACCTAATGACCAATACTAACAAGATACCCCAAAGGCCTGAAACTGCCTTGTCATATGAAATCCAATGGGAGGAGTTTTCTCTATTTTCTAAGCGTAAATTTACAAGCCAGCACTTTCCTACCTTCTACTTCTGAATCTGCCTAGTTATATTACTGTTTTGTTCCCAATATCAAGGAGTAAATAGTACTCTGAAACAAATAGGCATCGTAGAAATCAAATTAAATCAGAATCTCATGTAACCCTCACTTTCTGAATTAAATTGAAAGTTTCCATTTGCCCTAACTTTCTCTAGATACTGTATTATGAACGACAGCATACAAGTTATAAAAATGAAAAATAGAGGCACAACTCGCTCTTGCTCTGCATGCATATAGATAAATTATTTGGCTTAATAATTATAGCAGCAACTAGTTCAGTTTATGCCAGAAATACAAATAATAGCTATAATGGGATCACGTACTGTATAAAACTTCCCTTGGAAGAGTCAAAATTGCTGCTTTTGTTACAAAATAACTAACCTTCCAACCCTTTAAGTATTTCTCAAGATGGAACATTTGTTTTCATTGCCCATGCCCCTTTTCTGTCTCTTCAGTTTTTCTTTTATTTTCTCCTTTTTAATGTTTTACTTTGTTGGTAATGCTGTTCAGAAGCCGTATTCAGCTTGAAAATGTTTCTGCAATATCGAATTTGCAATGTGTTTGCAAAAGGGAAATGTAAAAGATCAAAAGTAGGATACCCACCCCTATTTTGCATACTTACTGTTCTTATGCTTGCAGATCTATCTTGGGATCTCAAACTGTTGGGCTTGAATATGTGAGACTAGCAAGATGGCAGACTTTTGATTCACCTCTGCAGCTGAACTCTTTTGCACTGTTTCCCCTTTTGTGCTGACCTATATAAACCTGGGCCTGAAGTCAGTGATGATAAAACCTGGCTTACTGAAACTTGACAATTTGAGAATAATGGTACTATGACTCATAATACCTTGTTTCTCTTTATTCACTTACATCTTTACTGAAGTCTAGTAAGATTGCCTCCTGGACATAGGCTTGTATTTCCATCAGTGGTATCATGATCTAATTGTTACCCTTGCTTTTAAAGCAGACACACAAAACTTCTAGAGATGAAAGCTTTGAATGAAGCCATTATAAAAACTTGCCAAGAGATTCTGTGGCTGTAATCTGGAACTCAGTGGATTTACTTCTATGTAAATGTATATAGGATATCATGGTAAATAACTTTTGGCAGTGCAGTTTTTGTATGAATAAAAATGGAAAATGATTTAGGTTTTCCAGTACTCTTCACCTTGGGCTGTAAATCACTGTATTTTCCAAAAGCAAAGAATGCCTGACCCTTTTGTATTGTATTTGAATCTGCATATTTTATATAAATCATGGATCCTCTCCATGGTACCAAAGTGCCTACTGAAACTTCCTTGACACCTTCCAGGCTTCATGCCTCATCTGGTTTTTAATTTAAAAAATGGGAAGCACTTGCCTCAGGCATAACCTGAGGCATTTTGGCAATGCCTTTGGGCCTCACATAAATGCCAGACAAAATAATAAATTCGTGAGTGTGAAACCTAATGCTTTGTTTGAGCAAGATGCACACCGTCTAGGAAAATTGAAAGAAAAAAAGGTGAGCGGAGGTGGTAGAGATCATCTAGCTGAGCTAGAGGGATGATAGAGAGCAACCCCACCAGTCTGAGTTTTGGGAGAATAGCCATGACTTTTACTCTGAATGCTGAATGTGATATCCAGCCTCCAAACATTGGAGACTCCTGCCTTATTGCATGTGGATTGTGCTGAACTGAAGATTTTAAACCTTTAGGTATTAACATTGGTTTTACAAAGTTGGGTGAAAAAAAAAATGCTGAAGCATTATTGATGTATAAGAAATAGCTGGTAGCATTTTGCTGGTGCTCCAGTTTTATGTTTAGCAGAATACTCTTGCTAATCTTATTTATGAATTCTTGATTATCTGGAGTAATTTGGGAAAACTAAAAAGTTATAATTAAGGGATAAATACTTGTTTCTAAGGAGGTGTTATAAGTAATATTCAAACATACCAATTTTATTTTCAGTGAGGGAAAATGCACTGCTCTGCTTGTAACACTGAAATAATGTTGCTGTTGCTGATCTAAGGCTCTTTTTCTAGAAAGGGATAGTAGTTATTGCTGTAGAAGAAGTTCTTACCCTCAATTCTTCTTGCAACATCTGTGTGTTTAAACTTGATGGCTTCTTTGTTCACTGCTCAGTACAGTTTGCTCTGGAAAGAGTATGCATTGTTTACAAATCCTTGCCATTATCTACTTTCAAGCAAAAGAACTCTCCTTATGTGGCCAATGCCTGTCCCTTTATTGTGAGTCATCTGTTAATATTGCAGTCACCTTCTTACGATGGTGAACTGATTGTCATACTGACCTTGGATGACTGTGTGGACTAGCACATTATTTTGTTTCAGTTTTTTTTAAACAGTTTCAACATTTTAAAAAAATAGATTGCAGAATTATAGCCAGAATTTTTATGTGGAGTCCTTGGGGTTCTCTGAGCTTGGCTGTTTTCCTGAAAACGTTTCATTATCCAGCTAGGTAACATCTTCAGTGCTAGAAGGGAGTGGGGTTTGCTTTCTTTTTGCTCCCTTCTAGCACTGAAGATGTTATCTAGCCGGGTAACTAAATGTTTTCAGGAAAACAACCAAGCTCAGAGAACCCCAAGGACTCCACAGTTCAACCCTGAGCTACACATATTCGCTTCTATCAGAATTTTTATGCTTGGGATTTTCAGAAGAACCTGGAGGGAAGGAATTCTAAGCCATATTGAAGGTGATTTCTTTAAACAAAGTTTAAAAAATAAATGCTTGTCAACTATTCCAGTACCTCTGCTGGGAACAGGTGTAAGTCTTAATGAGCATCTGGGTGGAATTTATTTATATAGCTGCAAATAATCTTTAAAAAGCTGCAGTATATTTTCCAAACATTTGATATTCAGAGCATAGTCTTCTTGGTCAAAATTGGAGCTGTATTTCAGCTTTATCCTTAAAAAGATACATATCTTTTTAAGGATAAAGCTGAAATACAGCTCTAATTTTGTTTAATTCCTTTAATTGGTAGTCGGGTATTTTCCTTACTGCAAAAGTGTAGTTATTAATGTCTTTTGGAATCCTGGCTTCCTTTTTTCACAATGAGGCAGAGTTTGGGATTGCAACTGTACATTGTAAAGCTGTAGGTTTTGCTTATCATGGCCGTGTCAGAGAGTCTGGGTATGTCTCTTTTCATTCATTGGTGCAATTTTTCATTCATTGATGTAGTGACGTACAGTGGGGCTTTTTTTGAACTGGAGGGCATGGTGGGGAAGCAGCTCCCCCCCCCTTTTTTCCTCAAGGTTATACTTAAGACATTCCTCCCAAAGTGACTTTTTCCTGATGTTTTTGGTTTACAGTTCCTGTCACGTCCAGCCAGTATAGCCAATAGTAAGGGATGGTTGAGGTTGTAGGTCATAATCGATGGAAGGACTCTGATTGGGGATAGTTGCCTTACTTTATTACAGCAAACCAGAGACTGTTGCTAAATTGGAAATCAATGAACTAGGATTTTTTTCTGGCAACCCCTCTCTCTAATGACAGGTGAATGACCAAGGAATATTCCAGATGGGATTCCTATGATTATGGCCCTACACAATTTGTAATCCTAAATTACCACTCTGTTAGAAGAAAAATATACAAGCTGTGAAGATGAATAGCATTCACACTATTGAATATGTATTACAAATATATCATGTGCTTATTTGCTCCAGCAATTGATCTAAAGAAATTCATTTTGGTTACTGAATTTTTAATGAGTTCTGACTAGGATGCAAAGTTTAGAGAAGAATGACCTGGAATAACCCATTCAGATCCCCATATATTTATGGGAGGCTTTTTGACAGCTGTTTTCACTTTTAAAATTGTAAAGGATGTTGTTTACATCAAAGCATTAGTTGGGTGAAATATTAACATTTAAGGCAGAAATAAACATTTAAAACATTTCTGTGATAGATCATTTATTTTTATTTGAGGCTGTAGTCCCTGATGATAGAGATCAGGTTATGAACTTTTAAAAGGGGCTCATAAAAGAAACCTGACATAATGGAAATACAAGGGAATTTCCTGCCTCATTGACTATAATGAATTTTTTTGCCTATAAACTTCCATTGCATTCAGGCAACCTGCTTTCCTCAGCTTGTATCTCCAGGGGATAGAAACAACATAAGAAGCTGTACTGCATCTTGTAGGCACTCTATAGTCTTACTGTTGAAACAGCTGGATGGTTAGCTGCCTTGAAAAAAGATGTATTTTATTGCAGGAATAATGTCTGCTGCTTTTAACCACTAGAGCTGTGGGAATTGGGTGATTCTATGAATAAAAGCTCTTCTTTAACGTCTCATGGAGGGTCAGATGTTAAGTGCTAAGGATAGATATAGGGGACAAAAGGTATTTTCTGTTTGCTAGTTTAAAGCTTTGTGCGAGTGGGTCTGTTGTTTTATCCAAGCTGAAGCAGTTCACTGTAGGCTCTCTATGGAAGGTTTACCAGATTTTATAGAATTAGGGTGTCAGCCCTACCTTGGAATATAATGTATTTCATTATGAAACTGCTTGGATATTAAGAGCTACAAAAGAAGCTCTTCTAAAGACTGCGGATACCAGTTTATTAGGCATGTGAAAAGGGCATTTGTGTGGCTCTCAAACTGTGATTTGGACTTCTTTAAATACAGGTTTTGTTTTTAACTGTTTCTAATTGAGTACCTTTATATTTTATTATTTTTAAATAATAATGTTATTTAAAGCACAATTTCTCTTTTATGGAAGGACAAAATGTAAACTGAAAACATCCCTAAATAAACATAGTTACTTGCCTCTGTTTTATTGTGAGTACATTTTCCAGCCTTCTGATCTGCCTGCATGAAGATAGTGACGATGACTGAGGGAGAAAAACAACAACAGTACATTCTTTTTTGTGCTGTTTTCATTTGTCATTCATCTGTCTTCTCAATCCAATATTGTCAAACTGCTGTCAGCTGTGCTTGTTGGAGATTATGAGAGTTGCAGTTCAGAACATTGGGGGAAGACCGCTGTTCTTTGTGGTTATTAAATGCAATTTGAATTTAGTCACAAAAGTAACAAGAGAGATTTTTTAAAGGAATAATTCTGCAAATAGTATTGTTTGGTCCAAAGATCTAGGAAAATTCTGTATGTTGCTAGTTTCTTCTAAGAAAATAATGCAAGATAAGCATCCTATACCATATCAAAATATCTCCTCATCAAACCAGTATTGTCTGGCTGGCAGCTATTCTTCAGTACCATGTGTTTCCTCATTGATTGTACTGGGAGTGCCAGGGACTGAATAAGAACCTTGTGTATTCAAGCCTTGTACTTTAAAAAGAAAAACAGCTTAAATTGTTAGAGATTTACTTAATACTATCCAATGTTAAATATTTCTAATTATTCTAAAATGTCTGAATGTTCCTTTTTCTGTCTCATTTTCCCTGTAAATGCCTGGATATAGCTTGTACTGCTGCTATGATGTCTGCAGTGGGGGAAATGACATCACAGGATTTGCCTTTTTATCCGTGGGTACAGAAGACAATATAGCATTTCAGAAGAAAAATATCAAATAATATGCCTTGGTTTAATCTCCCTCTCCCTCTCCCTCTCCCTCTCCCTCTCCCTCTCCCTCTCCCTCTCCCTCTCCCTCCCTCTCCCTCTCCCTCTCCGGCAAATGGTAGGGCGGCTGCTTGATTCTAATTTTGAAGGCCTCAAGAAAGCATCCTTGGTGAATTGAGGGACTGTAGATCCTGCCTTTATGAGAGGTTTTGACCTAAATGTTTGACATAAAAATAAGCATGAGGACTGAAAGTTTTGTTTAGCCTTGAGAAAAGACAGCTGGGATGGGGAAAGGATGTCACATTCTTTTAGAATTACAAAATAACTTGATATAAGTTAGGCAGATAAATGGTGAAATCCATTACCCAGAGAAAGGGTGGGCTCCCCTTCATTGGTATGTTGAAGGAGACGTAGAACAGCCACCTGTTTGACATGATAGACTCCTGCATTGAGAGATAGATTACAGTGGTCTAAATAGACTTTTCTAACTTTGTGATAACGTGATGCTATTTTTTGAGGCACTATCACTTCAGGATTTATATTGATTACTTCCGTCTGTCCTCTCTTGCAGAAGGGTATGTGGCTCATATCTTTAGACTTGCAGAACGCATACTTTAGCATAGTTGTAGTATGCTACCATTGCTCTTTCGTTATTTTATAATAGTTGGATCCATTTACCAGTGTTACCTTTTACCATTTGGATTTCCCATGGTCAGGAGAGATTTTTTTTTTCCTAAATACATTACATCTGTTATCATATGACTCTGCCTCCAAAGTATTTTGTTCCCTTATTTAGATGACTGCTTCCTAGTTGCATATAGACCTGGCTGTTTATCCAGGCCTTGGGGTAACCTGGATGGGATTCCCCAGTTTGTGACCTTTTATGTTTGTTTGTTGCTGGATTGCCATCTTATGATCACTTTGTAGATATTTTTGTGCTTGTTTTGGTTAATTTTCTATATTTTGCTGTTTTTATGTTATGTTATTGTTGTAAGCTGCCCAGAGTTGGTTGGAGTTGGGCAGCATTCAAATTGAAGTAAATAAATAGCTTGCCACATGAAACATTTTATCAAAAGACTAGGATGTCTCTGCCCTTTGGTGTCTTTGTCACTACCAACAGGAGTCTCTCCTTTGTTCTCTGAATGATAAATGTTGAAACTCTTTGAGCCATTGGTACCACTCTGATTCACCTCCTGTCATGGAAAGTAGGCTTTCTGGTAGCTGTGATGACTTGCTGAGGTGAAGAACTTATTTTGCATAAAGGAACAAAGGAGTCTACCTGGTATTCCCTTCCTTCCAAAGTCAGTCTTGGCCTTCCAGTTGGATCAAAACCTCAGACTGTTGATCTTTTTTCCCTGCTCCTCACCACCATTGGAAGAATTTCTTCATTCTTTCAGTGTTTGTCATGCTCCTTCTTTGGGTCTTTATCTTGTCTTGTCCTGGGCTGTATGATAACATTTCACCAGAATCAGTGTTTATTTATGGCCATCGAGTGCACATCTAAAGGACATGTTTTTTTTCTTCCCAGGTTCTCCAAATAGATGGTCACAACTTTAAAACTCTTTGAGGTGATGAAATAGCCATGCCTTTTTGGCTAGCAGTGGCAACATTGATAGCCTTTTTCTGGGATATATCCAAGAACCTTTCCAACTTCTTTCAGCACTATAGACTGGACTTTATTCTCAGAGAGATAAAACCTTGGGAAAAGCCATTCTCTCTTTGATGATATTATGGTAATAAGACCACGGAAGAAGCTTCTATTCACTCATGGGTGCGAATCAGAGACCACAGTGAAGAACTGTTACTTATCTATAATAGTAATTTTTCTGGTGGTCATCTGTAAATTCATACAACCTGCCCTCATAACCTGCTTGGGGTCAAATTCCTTCAAATTTTTATTTTTTTGAAGGTAGTATTTTTATCTGAATGTTTAAACCAATACAGTTAATGACACAAGTATCACAAGGAATAAAATTTAAGAAGAAAACTAATAATTTAATTTCATTTAAATTATTAAGTACTTAAAAAAATAAAACAGTATAAACACCTCCATATCATGAAAAAAACCAGTACTTTTCTGTAATACCAATGTAATAGCGATTTTATAATTTTAATTATTTTTAAAAATATATTAAAAAAATAACTTTAAATACATTGCAAATCAAGTTTTAAACAATTAATTAAACCTGGATCACACAGAATATTATCCAGTCTTGCCTCTTCACTGGCATAAGTCCAGCTCAAAGGCTGAGAACTGAGAGATTTTGTTGAGCCAACATTTAGAATCTGATACACAGAATCATTTTATCTGCAATGTTCCAAGCTTGATGTACCTAAAGCTTTTAATAAATAGACAAATTCCAAACTTTCATCATATTAATAATATCTTGCCAGAAATAACAAATGCACCCAAAACATATGTACTAATGTTCCTTCTGTATTTTTACATCTCCAGCTTAATGTTCCTTCGGATTTTATGTATCAGTCATAGGAACTGAAGGGGCTTTGCAGGAAATGTGCATAGCTGCAAGGTATGCATGGGGGTGGGGCTCCTGCCACACAATTCTGTACGCAAAGGTACCAAATGAGGCTCTACACATCACCTGTGTATCATAGATGTCCACTCAAAGAACTGCAGCTACAGATAAATAACCACTTCATTTTCTTGAAGGCACTCAGTTGGACAATGTAAAATTTGGGGTTATGAAAATAAATTTGAAAAACTAGGTTTTTGAAAATAAATTTTTGTTTTGAAATTCTGTACTAATTTCTGTAATAGCAACTTGCTTCTGATTAGGCATTATAAGATTCTTTTGCTATTAACTGTGTGATAATATCTGCTCCTTATTGGGCTTCAAAAATGTATTGCATTTTATATAGAGTATTAACATCTCTGTCTTAATTTACCTGATCTTTTTCTAGCCAAAGAAAAATAGTACTAGTGGACAAGTATTTTTTCTTCTCTTGGTGTCTTTTTGAGTAGAAGGTGTTCTTTTTGAAGTGGAATTTTCAGCTCGAGGGGCAAGATCAAATAGCTTTATCTTTATTGGACCAAATGCATTGACTATTTTATTTTGTATACTAAGTATGTACTCTTCTTTTTATCCCCTAATTTAAAAATAACTGGAGGTCATGGAACACTACAGAGGTGACATAGAGGCTTCCATTCTTTATCTGCATGAACCATTTCAATATCCAGTAAAAAGTGAAAGTCCCTGCCAGCCTTCTTGACATTTCTGTTCATAATATGCTTATGTCAGCAGTGTAAGTTGGTCATGCTGGGTGTAATAGAAGTCCATCTAATTCCTCAGTGTACATTTTTCTACTGCATGCATGGTTATTGGAGCTGCAAAGAATTAAGAAGAAGCAAATATATGGAGGGTGGTAGAGAAGACAACGGAAATATAAACTTTAAGCTTCTGCTTAAGTAAATATGCTGAGTCTGTTTGAATTGTATAACACAATAGAGTTGCGTTGTTGGAGTAAAACTAGAATTGCTATATGAGATAATAGTAACACCATTCCCTGATTGTACCATTGTAAAAGGTTAATCTTAAACTGGTAGGATAATCTAAAAATGTAAAAAAATGCTTTGATATTTCAGAACAAAGGTGTCTTCCACTACTCTTTTTATAGAATGATCAGCCATAAATTTCTGGGAATTCATAAACAAGACATAATATGATGTCCTTGTTGTTTGTACTCAGTATTTATTAATGAAAATACAGTGGGGCAAAAAAGTATTTAGTCAGCCACCAATTGTGCAAGTTCTCCCACTTAAAAAGATGAGAGAGGCCTGTAATTTTCATCATAGGTATACCTCAACTATGAGAGACAAAATGAGAAAAAAAATCCAGAAAATCACATTGTCTGATTTTTAAAGAATGTATTTGCAAATCATGGTGGAAAATAAGTATTGGGTCACCTACAAACAAGCAAGATGTCTGGCTTTCACAGACCTGTAACTACTTCTTTAAGAGGCTCCTCTATCCTCCACTCGTTACCTGCAGTAATGGCACCTGTTTGACCTTGTTATCAGTATAAAAGACACCCGTCCACAACCTCAAACAGTCACACTCCAAACTCCACTATGGCCAAGATCAAAGAGCTGTCAAAGGACACCAGAAACAAAATTGTAGACCTGCACCAGGCTGGGAAGACTGAATCTGCAATAGGCAAGCAGCTTGGTGTGAAGAAATCAACTGTGGGAGCAATAATTAGAAAATGGAAGACATACAAGACCACTGATAATCTCCCTCGATCTGGGGCTCCATGCAAGATCTCACCCCATGGGGTCAAAATGATCACAAGAACGGTGAGCAAAAATCCCAGAACCACACGGGGGGACCTAGTGAATGACCTGCAGAGAGCTGGGACCAAAGTAACAAAGGCTACCATCAGTAACACACTATGCCGCAAGGGACTCAAATCCTGCAGTGCCAGATGTGTTCCCCTGCTTAAGCCAGTACATGTCTGGGCCCGTCTGAAGTTTGCTAGAGAGCATTTGGATGACCCAGAAGAGGATTAGGAGAATGTCATATGGTCAGATGAAACCAAAGTAGAACGTTTTGGTCTAAACTCAACTCGTCGTGTTTGGAGGAGAGAGAATGCTGAGTTGCATCCAAAGAACACCATACCTACTGTGAAGCATGGGGGTGGAAACATCATGCTTTGGGGCTGTTTTTCTGCAAAGGGACCAGGACGACTGATCCGTGTAAAGGAAAGAATGAATGGGGCCATGTAGCGTGAGATTTTGAGTGAACACCTCCTTCCATCAGCAAGGGCATTGAAGATGAAACGTGGCTGGGTCTTTCAGCATGACAATGATCCCAAACACACCGCCCGGGCAACAAAGGAGTGGCTTTGTAAGAAGCATTTCAAGGTCCTGGAGTGGCCTAGCCAGTCTCCAGATCTCAACCCCATGGAAAACCTTTGGAGGGAGTTGAAAGTCCATGTTGCCCAGCGACAGCCCCAAAACATCACTGCTCTAGAGGAGATCTGCATGGAGGAATGGGCCAAAATACCAGCAACAGTGTGTGAAAACCTTGTGAAGACTTACAGAAAACGTTTGACCTCTGTCATTGCCAACAAAGGATATATAACAAAGTATTGAGATGAACTTTTGATATTGACCAAATACTTATTTTCCACCATGATTTGCAAATACATTCTTTAAAAATCAGACAATGTGATTTTCTGGATTTTTTTCCTCATTTTGTCTCTCATAGTTGAGGTATCCCTATGATGAAAATTACAGGCCTCTCTCATCTTTTTAAGTGGGAGAACTTGCACAATTGGTGGCTGACTAAATACTTTTTTGCCCCACTGTATATACAGTTGTAGAGCTGACTTTTAATTTAGCTTATTTTCTCTGGAAATAGCCTTTACTATTTAACTGTTATTATTTGATTGTGATCTTGAAATCATGGAAGAATATAGTTTGCTTTTTGTGTGGCCCCGGTGGCCTGTGAACATTGGTGTTATTTTTTATTGTTGTAGGTTTCTGAAACTGCCCTCTCAATTTTTTTTCCCATCTCACAGTGATCTGATATGTTCTGCTGTGATCTGCAGGTCTTTCCTGGGGACTTACTAGTTAATTTAGATCATGTCACAAGATGTGTGAAATGAGTGGATTTTGTTGCCAGAATGTAATTCTTTTGAAGTTGCACTGAGTATTTGAATTTATCAGTCACCATACTACTGTCCTGATATAGTTTGGAGGTAACATTTTAGAACTTTTTATCTTATCCTGAGTAATTTAACAATATTTTCTCTCTAATTAGTTACCATTCCCATCCCTGTTTTATGTTTAAATAAGTGTGAATGTTATGTTACATGATTTAGATCTTTGAAGAAGCCACTGCTTCTCTCCTTCCACAATTGCCTGGTTTCCAGTGTGGAATCTGGGATTACTGGGAACAGTTTGAGAGGAAAACTCTGAGGTGGGTAATAGAAAACAAGGTACTGTATTGTCAGGTATTGGCAAGAGAGTTGGGATTTGAGTTCATATGACCTTTTTACCTTTAATAAAGTCATACTACTCTGTATGGGGGGCTCCCCAAGTCTCTTCATTGTAACTACTGTTTTCCCCTCTGCCTTTTGTTCCATATTAACTCTCAGTTTGGATATTGAGTTCTGTTTCCACAGCTTTTGGTTCTTTCTCTTTGAGCTCAACTAGCACCAGTCTGGGCATTTTGATGCTATTTAGGTTAATTCCCTAATGTGATGCCTGTTTTTGAGCTTCTATATCTTTGGATTTGGGGTAGGGGTTTTGGAATCATTCTTCCTTGCTTCTTCCCTCATCTTCCTGTATTTTGTCTTCATACATATATAATGTATCCAATTATTCATTAATTGCATTTTTACTCTTATAGTAAACTCTTTCATAGCCCCTTTGCTTCTGTTTGACAGCATTCATTGTGGACCAGTATCTTTTCCCTCTGCAGTTTGTCTTTAGTCTTCTTCTGCCTTGTCATGGGTTCAGGAATGGTGATACACACACACACACATACACACACACACACACCCCTTGATTCTTTTTGGAAAAGTTTATTACAAATATGTAATATTTGCTTTATTTACAGTAGGTTTCTTTGATCTGTTTCTGCTATTTCTATAGACTGTCTTAATCTTCTAAATTCTATTTTCCATATTTTAAAAATGGTTATTATTTATTAGATTTGTATGTTGCCGACTCTGTCTAGGCTTGTTTACAACAATTCAGCTTTATTTCAGCTTATATTTCTATCCTGTTTTTCTGTTCTCCTACCTTATGCTTATGTCTCTTATCCTATTGTTCTAACACCTTATTCTTATCCACATACTGTTTATCTATATAAACAGTACAGCATTCTATTTCAGCTCTATCTGTCCTGCCCCCAGTCTCACATACCACTAACTACACCTCCCCTGGCTGTCTTTGCTGTCTGCTGTCAACTGGCTTGACAGGGCTTGTCCATCACAGTTCTGGGACTGCAGCTGGGGTCACCCTGGACTGTGTCTTCCAGGCCATGTGAGACAACTTAGGCCACTTGGTACAAGTGTTAGGGTTCGGTTTGCCTACTACCTGGGCTGCTCCTTCTGGCTCACTGCTTGACCCTGTCTGTTCAGTGCCTTCAACCTAGAACCCTTCCCTGTTGGATTGCTTTTACCAGTGCCCATCTGCATTGACTCCCTTCTGATTGCCCTGAAGCCCTTTCTTGTGGAGTGCCGTTCACAGGCAATGACCCACCTGTCTTCTGGCTTTGGTGCCAGTCTTGGGCATGCCACCACTTGCATCCAGCTTCTCATTTGGGCGCTGCTCTACTTCTTGGCCAGAACAGTCACTTACATCCCAGCCCTGTTCCAGTTATCAGCACTGAGCTTCTCTACTTCCTTAAGTAGCCTGCTTGCCAGTGCCTGAGTTGTAACTGTACTTAGCATAGAGGACCACAGAGATGGCCTTGAAGAAAATAGGCAGTGACCATTAGTAAAACATGAAGTTGGCCTGGGAAAAAAAGATGATGTGAGAAAGAAACACAAGTTTGCCCTGCTCTGATGGTCTTTGGTATAGAGAAAACAGTCTTTCAAGATTGTTGTTATAGCCTATATCAATAAAATAGAGTTTTAATATTTTTGTGGTTTCTGCTGCTTGCCATCATTTCCCTGTCTTCACCTCTGCATCTCCCTCTTAACCCTCTCTAGATGGTGGCTTCTTGTTTCTTCCTTTCTTCTTCCTTTCTTCCCTTCTGACTGACTCTACAACTCTTTCTCTTCTCTTCTTTATGGCACTGGTTCATGAAGCCAAGCTGCTGCTAATGTTTTTCTCCTCCAGATTCCAAGGATGACATGTAATTTTTTAATGAGGCAGCCAACCCTTTTTAAAGGGACAACTCCTCATTTCCCACTTAATATGGTCCAGGTGAGAGGAAGGATGGAGGCGCTTTCACTGTGTGGTATCCCTTCTTTCACATGCTTCTGGGCCCCTTCCTCTGTGCCTCTGCACCAATTTTTTCCTCTTTTGTTTTTTAAAGCTATTATTTTTTTAGTCCAGTCTTTTATCTTCTAGTTGCTTTGCTTCGAAAATCAGTCTACAACATTTGTGGAACATTGCCTTATTTACAGGGTTGTTGATATTCTTACAATAATTTAAAAACATTCTTGAGGCAGGGCTTGTCAAAGCCATATTATTTTCTCCTGAAAGTTCCTTCTTCAGATATCGAGAAGTATTGCTAATTTTCTTATCTGTATCCAATTACAATTCTGTAGGGAACTATGGAAATAGGAGTTTTTAAATTCTCTCTGAATCCAGAAAGTTTGACTTACCTACAAAATTCCCCAGATAGCTAGAAATCATTTTCTTTCTTTTGTATGACTCTTTTTCACTTCAAAACTGATAGATGAAAGATACTAGAATGGGTATTGACATTTTAATTGCATTATTTTAATTCCACTCATTAAAGAGTTATTTGAGTGACGTTTCTAAACTTGTGCAGGTAGTCCTTGACGTATGACCACAACTGGGACCGGAACCTCCATCACTAAGCAATGTGGTTGTTAAGTGAGTTGCACCCAATTTTACAACCTTTTTGACGCAGTTGTTAAGCAAATCATGTGGTCATTAAGCAGATCTGGCTTCCCCCATTGACTTTGCTTGTCAGAAACCCCTTGGGAAGGTTGCAAATGGTGATCACATGACCCCAAGATGCTGCATCCATCGTAAATACATTCTGGTTGCCAAGCACCTGAATTTTGATCATGTGACTGCAGGGACACTGCGATGGTTGTAATTGCGAGGACTGGTTGTAAGTCACTTTTTTCAGTGCCGTCATAACTTCAAACAGTCATTAAACAAATGGTTGTAAGTCAAAGGCTAACAGTATCTTATCTTTCTTTGGTATAATTCTTCATGTTCTCTGCCCCAGAGCAATAGTTTATGCTTATATTTTTTCCAGTGTGGTCTACAGGGGTATGGGTTCCTATATTCAGATGAACTTTAAAAAATGTACATAATCATGATGGTGGTTGAACTTTTGTGGCTTTTTTTTTGGCCCCTATCTGTTTTTTGTTTTTAAATTTCAGGATCCCAACAAGAGGAGGTTGCCTTCATGTTTTTAATATTATATTGGTTTTGGGGGAGGCCTTCTGCTTTTAACTATGCAACTAACTGCTACCTTTAAGTTGTAACCTGTATACAAATGCTATTTCATGTTTTTTACCATGGTTTATTTTGTAAACAATGGTGGTTATAGCCCTATGGCTTGGAGAGCTGGTGTGCACACCCTGTTCAAACATTTGAAGCTATGGGTATTAATTGAGAAAGAGCATGCTGTTTGCTTTCCCAAATTGTATTTTGCTTTATTTGTGTAGAACTCATTGTATGTATTTGGATGGAGTACAGCCAACTGGTTCACCTGTTGATTTCCAGGGTCTCCTTCCCTATTTATGGCATGACTACATAACACTTCATCTGATATATAATCTCTTATTTTATTTTATTAAATTATTTTTTCTGGCTGCCCATGGACACAAGCAGGAACTTATTGCAGCTAAAACAATCTTAGGGCAGATTCCTTGGTTTGTTTCGTGGTTTCTTCTCTAAAACCAAGTCGCAGCATCTATGCTTCTTTGTGGCTGGGGCTGGGGGTAGGCCATGTTATCCAAATGCCTGTGTTATTCAACCGTGCAATATGGCCTATACAGATCACGTACCTGGGCTTTACATGTATAGGTCCCTATTATAAATTATTCTAAATATTTTTATAATTAAATGTTTTATGGAAAGGTGAGTTGTTTAATTCCCAGAAGATGTTGTTTGGTTAAATGAGATTTAATCTAATTAGGAACAAGTCTGGCAAAAGTTTGTTTTTTTTAAAATATTTTTTTAAAAATTAAAAAATACATTTTTATATAAAATATATATTTTTGAAAAACATTGTAAATATTTGAAATAATATAGGAAATATGTAGCTATATGTTTTTCACTGGTACTTTATATTTGGAAAATTATATTTTAAAAAACAATAGGCTTAATTTCTTGGGATAAAGATTGGACTGTTATGAATTTTTATGAAAATGGTGCATTACAAAAAGGAAACATTCCATTGATGATGATGATGACGACGTCCATTATCAGCTCAAATCAATCCACTGCAGGATGAAGTGCCCTTCATCTTCATTTAATGTTATGAATTGTAATCTGCTGCTTGGTCCAGATTGAGTTGGTAGATAGTTATTTTTCATTTTCCCTATCTAAGGCTGAGAGAGGCTGGTGCAAAATAATCTAGCTGATTTCCACACCAAAAGGAAGACTAGAACCTGGGTCTCTCCATGCCTAGTCCAGCACCTTAACCACAATACTATGTTGGCTCTCTGATTAATTAACCATTCATACTGGTTTAATAGAATAGGATATACATCATTGATCCAGTAAAGTTGTTTAACAGACTTGCTGATAGTTTAAAGGAGCTGCAAAATTTCAAAATAGGATTGAAGTTCAGTTGAATTCTAAAGCATAAATGGATAGAATACATTTTTGTATATTTTGATAATTTTGTTAATGTATTCGTGTTCAGAAAATTGCATTCCTGTATATATTACTTTAAAAAATCATTGTCCTTGAAATCACATACTTTCAGGCAAAGCCTTCATGCTAAAGGAGTTTTCCACAATTAATTGCATCAGTTCTAATTAAGTGTTGTATGAAATGGATTATTGCTTCTATTTTTATCAGGTAGCAGAACATGATGCAAAACGACCCTGACTTCCTTAAAGGGTATGGTTTATTATTATAGTTTGAATAGAATATTTTGAGGAGTTATGTCTGGAGCTATTGTAAAGGCTAGGATTAATAAAATTAAAAATTGAATCTGGAATATTTATTTACTTTATAGGGCTTATATACCTCTCCAGTCCAGCAGGACCCTGGTTTACATATCTGTAATGGCCTGGGAGAATAACCTTGAGGAAGAGCTGCAGCCAAGGCAATGGTCAGATAAGAGAAAACTCAATCCAGAGCAGGAATGGAATTTGAGAAAGCGTCTCAGACTGGACCCTCCTTAGTTCTCTTTAGGATAAAGGCAGGGAGGGGAGAGTTGCAAGATTCTGTTACTATAACTCTGTAATAAAAGTAGTTTTAGTATTCATTACTTTGGTGTTTGTTTCATCTACCTCGAAGGGCTGACAATATCCCTTTTACAGTATGAAGGTTAAAAACACCCCCAGAGAATTAAATTATAATTAATAATTGCAGTTTAAGAGAAACAACCAAACCATCATACTAAATTTAATATTATTTTGTTGTACATATGATCTTCTAAAGTAGAGCTCATAATTGGTGATATTATTGCATAGAAAGTTATTATGAGACATGGAAAATCAAAGCTCGTTATCTCTTCTTAAATATCTATGTTCACTTCAACTTTATTTGATAAGAACTCTCAGACATTAAAATGTATGAAATATATAGCTTTCTTGGATACACATGGGAAAAACAGAAATATACAAAAAGGCTTAAAACCCTAAAATAGTAGAGTTTTGGTTCCACAGGATGGAATTAAATCTTCCCCAATCAGAAGTCTATCTGTGCAGTGCAATTTACTATTTTTCTCCTCTTTTCTGCAGTCTTCTGTATGCCCCCCAAATGGGTTCCAATGGATAATAACACTGATGCTGGATGATGGGAGTTGTTATTAAAACATGTGGCAGCTACCAGGTTGGGGAAATTTGGTCTGAGACCCAGCCTATGGCTGCAGTGGTATCTGTGAAACTCCTAAGCATTATCCTTAATGTAATTTAATTGACTGAAATCAGCTACGCCTGAAAATTATGTATTCCCGTTGATTCCTTTATTAAATACAAACAGTTCTGTTGCAGTTCAGTTCTCACAATTATCTGCCACAGTTATAGAATTAGAAGGATCCATTTAGATGTCATGCTCATCAGTGGAATCATATTCTTTAACCCTCTGTTGGAATGTTTGCCTGTCAGGTATCTAGTGCAGATTTGAAACTTCATTCAGCAAATAGTTAAACTGAGTGCTTTTAACATTCTGCATGATATTGCTGTTCAACATTTCAGGAAAATAAAGTTCTAGGTAAAGGTAAAAAGTGCCAGTGATCCTTGCTTAGGGCATCTTAGCATGTGAGTGTTATACTGAAGACTGGGTAACAAACTTTTAAAAAGAAAACTAGAAGGAGATTGCAATCTATAACTTTAAGCAAACTATTGTTTCCTTTAGATATAGAGAATTTACAAAGTGATATTTGCATATTTGTAATAATAACTGGTTTTTGATGGATCAGCTAGGATTTGTCTGGAATTTTTTATAGGACTAAGATGCAGAATTATTTATTAACAGGGATAGTGATTTGGGAAAAATGTATTATATTTTGCAGAAGGCACTATTCTTATAATTTGAGGAAATATTCTATTTAGAATTATGGCTTTGTTTTGTCTCTTGGCATGCTTTCAAACCTGTATTTGCCCAGATCTCTTGTATATGTTATCTTGCACATATTGAAATATAGAAAGGTGTTTGCCAAGTTGGAAATTACATGTCTGTGCTTGTATACACTAATTTATGATTACCAGTAGAACTGGCTGGCATTTGATTTTGAAAGAATTGTGATGTTGGAACAAGATTAAAAGAGGTTCTGAGACTACTCGGAGATACCATGTTTCACCATGGAATCAGGATTATATATAGGATGGTTAATTTTATCCCAAGCTTTATGTATAAATCTAGCTCCTTGCTGAAAGAGAGTAGTGGAGGCAGGGAGGAATAAAAATGATAAAGAGAAGGATAGTCAGAGAAAAGGTAGAACTATGAGACAGGTTGAAAGATGGAGAGACAAAAAGAGTAATAAAGATGGAAGAAGGACAAAGTGAGAAAATACAATTAAAAAGTTGCATAACTAAAGTGTTATTAAAAGAAAGACCCAAACCATTGTATTGCTGTTAGCTGAAAGTCTATGGAACATCTTTCTCAGTCTGATATCTGATAGAAGTATTGGCCAACAATTCTAGTAATTCCCAGCTGGTATAACAAATGTAGAAAATTACGGCAATTACAGTTTAAAAATATCTGGAGGTCAGAAGGTTGGGAAAGGCTGTAATAAACTAATGTAGATGCAGACCTGTATTCACCTCATGGGATGCATGCATGCATTCATTCATGGTGCTTTTATGCTGCTTCAGTCATTCCAATTCTAAGCAGCTAATAATGTAAACTCAAGATATCAAACAACATATAATCAAAACAATAAGCATATGAACTTCTCTTAATAGTATAAAACCAAATTACTGCTCTTTAGTATATTTTCTAGTTAGAATTAACTTTTCTTTATTTCTTCAAAGGACTGCAGGATTTGTCTCCGACCTAGATTTAATGTAAGTTGAATGCCAGCAAAATTGAATAAATATGATGGCATTGTGCCAACCCAACCTCAGTCATTAGGGTTAACTTTTCCCAGAATTTCAGCTAAATTACAGGCTTTCCAGGTTTGCTTCTTTCTTGGCAGGATATTTTCTTTTTAAATACTGCTGTCAACTCCATATTTTAAAGATCTCCTTAAATTTCCTATAGTTGTCTCCAGTATTTCAAACTGCCATAAAGAACAGTCATCAGTGAAAAATGTATAGATGAAAGCAAAGCTTGTAGTGGTAGTTTTCTTATAAGGAAGTCTATATGAATCTTTATCACTATAGTCTGGTGTTAAGCTTTGGACAAATTTTTGCTTAGACAGGAGGAAGAGGAGGTGCAGGATGAAGAGCCTGAGAAATGCTGCTGAACTCCCAGATAAAGCAGAGCCAGGGCCCAGCATGGAAGTAAAGTCAGAGCTGAGTCCCACAGCTGCTGAACATGTGGCCTCAATAGATGTTGACACATCTGACCAGTCATCCAGCCCTTAGGAGCAGTACTGATTTCAGGTGAAATCAGCCCTACGGTATTAAAACTAGAGGATGGAAAGGCAAAAAAGTGTTATGTTTCAGGGGAAGTGCCTTGAGATAAGGTTCTACTTCAGAGTTGACAGTGTATCTGTTTAGGACCATCTGGAAGATTGGACCTTCAAGTATAAAACCCTGTTTGAGAACAGGTGCTACAACAGTATTTGTTGAAGTTGACTTGTGTGATCATGAACATTGAACTAGAAGTAATTGCTTGCTTTCTAGATATTTTTCCCTTGTCCCGAACACTATATTCTCTGCTTCCCTTGTTCGGTTGTTTGCTTCCCATTATCTTATGTGGGTGGGATTCTGTTGCTAGATGCATATCAGAGACAGTTGAAAGCATGTCTGAGGAGAACAATTCTTCATTTTGTGAAAGTGATTTTGTAAATGAAGGGTTGTGAATGTATATTATTCATGGGATTCCCCTGACAAAAAGATAATTTTATGCAGCTTTTATTTTATACATATTCCATATCCTTGGAGGCTGGATTATTTCTGTGTTAAATGTCTCAGGAGTGGTTATATATTCTCCTGAACTCTGAAGTTGTGGTATAGTTAAGGAAACTATAACTAGATTCAAAACAAATAACTATTCATTGTTGTAGAGAAAAAACATTTTCCAGAATGTTGAAAAGATTCAAGATAATGCACACAAGTTTAATATTTACTGGAAGAGAATGATAAGACAGTTCTTTTTGAATTGTTGTCTTTTTCATCTTGATTTAATTAAAAGCTTTCTGGTTCCATTCACAGGAAATGGCTTTTGGTGGAATGCTTAGGATCCTCAGAGCAACTTGGACAGTCATCAGGTGTTACAATATCCTTTCCACCATGTGAGAGAAAATAGGGTTTTTTTTATGCCTGCCAAATCATGCCTTGGCTCCAAAGTTTTTCTTTTGCTTAATATTCAGCTGTGTCTGTCATCACATATATTTCATCAATGGCAAGGATGCTTTTAGCTATTTTCATAATTGTGTTAAAAGCAGTAATTCATATTCTGATAAATGTTCACGGTATTGAGGATCTAGTGGGTTTTGCTGCCAGAACAACAAGGTGAGAGTAAAATTCTGATCTCTTTCTTAAGCAAGATTTGTTTTATTATTGTTGTTTCTTCCGTGGGTAGAGATAAAGAAGGCAAGAGCTCAGGTTTTTATTTGATTTTCTGAACATTTCTGGAATGTTTGAAAGAACTGTGGAATCTTTTTCAAGTTTCTTGATTGCCTCTGAAATTGGTAGTAACAAATACATACAGCGCTCCTTGCACTTGAACCTAAAACTCTTCACTGTCAAGCTGTTTCTGAAGGTACACAGGAATGATCTGGGAAACAGCGTCTTCTACTGAAACACAATGTAAATTATTTTTATATGTAGCAAAATCTCTAAACATTTTTAGTAGACCTCCATTTAGTTTCTGATGGGAATAGAAGTTCATTTATCTTAGTCTCCTTCTCTTTCAGTAATTTTGTCAGTGGCTGATTAGCAACTGGATGATTTTTGAATAATTTTAGAATTGCTTTGCAGTCTTCATATATAGCTTTCATTGTACTCAAATGTACTTTGTCTTTTGCCAGGAGATTCAGCTCCTGAACAAAACAGCCAAACACCATTAAATGGGGATACTTTGCCTTTAATATTTGCCATACAGTTTTCATCTTATTCACATTGTCATTTACAAGGGCCTGTACTCTTTTTGGATCTGCACATTCAATCGCTTTACTCAGTAAGTTGGCTACATATTCACCTGAGTGATTCATTAGTAATTGTTCTGAGGAATGTTGGCTCAAGTGTTGCTAATGTAATGCTCAGCAAAGAATTTCCTTGTACATCAGTCCACCAATTTAACATTAGTAGTGTCAGTGATAGTGCTTGATTGATCTTTGCATCAATGATTGTTTGAATTCTGTCACATTCTCTAGTTAAAAGAGAATGTGATAAGTGATAATGTGAAGGCAACTTACACGTGGGACAAATTATTTTGTAATGCTCCTTCCAGTATTGTTTTTTGGTTATAGACAGAGGAATTCTGCTTGCAAATTTAGCTTGAGTGAAAATTTCATCTGCCCTTTTTTCAACTTCTTTTGATATTTTGTTCACAAAAAACTTGACCACGTTGAAGAGCTACTCACAGATTGCCTATCTTGTGGCACTACTCTGAAAAAAGTTGGCTCTGCTTCTCCTTTGCCCTTCCCCACAGCTGGCAGCTCACCACTTTGCCTTGCCATGCTTGGCACACTTGCTGCTTCACCTGGGTTACCAAGTTCCTGCAACAGAAGGAGGGAAAAGGATTTTTGCCTAATCTACTCTGGAGTTCAGTTATCAACTTTTAAAGTATAGAGATCTTTATAACTGGAAACCAATATCGTAAACTTTCAAGGCATTGAGTTATTAAACATATTAGTTGGTTTACTTACAATTAATTCTTGAAGTAGACTTTTCTCAGATGTTCCAGCTTTTAGTTGCAGTAGCTTCTTGTATAAGAACTGTATTCTTTCCGGACACTTGTCATGTCTTGTCAAATGTCCTTTCATTCTTGTTGCATTATTTACATAGGTTTCTCCAGAGTATTTACGCTGACCAACTATCTTTTTTCCTTCTGTAGTTTCAGTATAAAATCACCAATTTTTGGGTGAGCATTATGATTGTTTGAAAATAAACGAAAGTATTCTCTCAACAGCTAAGCAGATGTTGATACAAAGTCTTCCAGCCTTCATAGTTAACAAAAGAAATGAGACAGTGTCCTGTATGTATAGCACTGATATAGAATGGAACATTTTCTGTAATGGAAATTTTTCTGGTACTATTTTTTCCCCCACAGAAGATTTTCCATTCCTAGACCTTGGTGGAAATAAATTTTGGAGTAAATCAATGGATTACGGTATCAATACACAGCTTCCCTGCTATTAATATGTTAATGAGTTTGTAGGCCCATTTTTTTTTAATATTATGAAGTAAGGATACATTATTGAATTGTCCTGTCTAAACATTTATCAATTTTCTGATAAAAGTAATTTCCAAGTAGAAGTTTAGATTTTTAAAAACATTTTAATAATACTACGAATTACCGCTTCCACCAACAAATGCTTCAGAAAGCAGGATATAAATCTGGTAAATAAAGTATAGATTGGTGGAAAAATAACTCTGTGTATGTATTATATTTAATTTTAATAATATAAGATAAAGAAGTTGTACTATATTTAGAACAATGAAAACTTTGTTTCTCGAAAACCCTCATCATTACTGAGAATGTTTGTTCTTATTTTTGGTACTACAGATGCTAATTGAACTTTTATGGTCTTAAACCCCCAATTTTAACATAGTGCTAATTCTGCTCTGCATTCTGTTTATTCAGCTGTCATTCTTATTGGGATTTTAGGGAACCTAGCTGTTTCTTAGATTATATGGGTTACATAGATGTCCTGGCTGGCTCCCTCTCTCCCTCCCTTTCCATCTCTCTCTCTCTCTCCCCCTCTCTTTGTCTCTCTCTCTCTCTGCTAGTCATATTAGCTATGGATTTTAAAAGCTCATGATGGAGCCTGTTGTACTTAAAACTCTGAGGAGCCAATTTGGATATTGTAGATTCCATTGAGGGCCTTCTTGACTCTCCTAATTAAACACAATTAACTCTCTTGAAATTAAACTGAAGTTACTTTAATGAGTGGTTGATCCTAATCTCATTATCAGTCAGACTTGTTTTGACCTTTGGTAGATATGTATCAAAGTTCTTGAATGATTTATTCAAGGCAAGGAAAACATTTAATTATATATTTGGTTGAGTTTTATAAAGTGTATACTTGTTTCTCTAATCAAAGAGAAAGTTACTTCTGCAATAAAAACTAGTGATAGAACCCCACTGCAATTTCCCACAAAGCTGTAGATTTCAGTATTTGAGTAATGTTCTTGTAGAGCCAGTTTGATCTAGTGGTTAAGGTTCTGGACTGTAAACTGGGAGACTGTGAGTTCTAGTCCTCCCTTAGATATGGAAGCTGGCTGGGTGACTTTGGGCCAATCACCCTTTCTCAGCCCAGCCCTCCTCACAGAGTTGATGCTGTGGGGAAAATAGGAGGTGGAGGCATTATATACATCACCTGGAGTTGCAGAAAAATTAATACCTATTTTTCTACAATAGACCTCAAGGCAGTACACAGTTGAATAATATAACTGAAAATGGATATGACATTTGAACGTAGTGCAGTGTATTTTTGCCCACACAAATAAATATAATTGCTGCCCTGGTGTTTGGGTTTCAAACATCCAACTGTGTTTTGAACGTGCATATTAATTCCATGTGGATATTTCAGTGCAGATAAATATCAAGGAGGTGACTTAATTCAAAAGTGTTTATTTGGCAGGTGATTGCTTTATATAGGATAGGAAGCCATTAGGCCTAGTTTTCTATTTTGGAGGAAGACTTATCCATCTGCTGCCCCCCTCCCCCCAGTACTGAATGCTCTTCTTGTCTAGGCCATTCAGTATGTTACACAGGGAGCATAATTAGCGCTCACGACTTCAGCCTTATCTTTTGACCTTTTCATCTAGAGGTGCTGTCTGTAGTTTACCTTAAGGAAATAGTGTGTTTGAAGATAGTAGGGAGATTAAATGCTTTAGAGATAATGGAACATACATTTCTTTTTTATCTGTCCTTCTAAGAGATCAGCATTGTGTAACTGTCTCATGTATTCTCAAAGCAGTTCTCCAGGATAGGTTATGCTGAAACACAATGATGGTTTTTGCCAGTGAATCTTACCATTTCTTTGAAATAAGAGTTGTACAATTTTTAGACTTTTTGGAAGTGTTTTTTTTTTTAAAAAAAAACCTTTGTTGTTTTTTCTTAAATAGGAATTTTGAGGAAAATTAATATCTTTTTAAGCATTCTTTACATCTATAGATAAATAAATGGGTGCTTTTTCCAATATCTATTCACAATTTTTTCAGACATAGTGGACAATAGCAACATTTCCACTAACCTCTGAATCAAAACAGGAGGAGGAGGAGGAGGAGGAGGAGGAGGAGGAACAATGATCAGAGAAGAACTAAATCCTTCTTTCAGTTACGAAAATAAATGTCAGTGACTCCTGGTGAAAAAGAGGCATTTGATATATATGCTGTATATGTTGACTTTTGAGTAACCCTGTAGATAGTTTTACATAAAAGTCTTCCTACTAAATTTTTTTTTAGAAATAATTTTGAGGAATAAAGCTGGGTAGCAATACTTCTTAAAACTCTTTTTTAATTTCATTTAAAAAGAAAACTTTGTCATAGGTGGGAAAAATAAGGGGGGACAGGCTGGAGGGAAACAAATAATATTTTTTCATTTCATTTCTGTTCCCAAATGTTTCCACTTTTTTCACCATGCTGCTACATATCTTGAACTTGAAGTTTCAAATATCATTATCTGGGTCCTGGTCAAAAATTAAGCAGCTTTAAAGACAGAAAAAGACATGGGCCTAGTTTTTTGTTTTAATCTCCAAATGCCAATGTGTATGTTCTGTTTTGTAGCTGTCATTTTGATTTGGTATTCCCTAGCTAACGTTAACACAATTAAGTATTGTTAATTTGCTAGGAAGAAATGATTCAGAATAGCATCTGTTATATGAAAAAAAATCTGGAAAAAAGTAATTTTGCCTAGGAGCTGCTTGTTCTTCAGGCCTATGCATAGTTCAACTTAAATAAGGTTCCATTGTTCATTTAGAGTTGGTATACTATAATAGGCATACTGTTGTTCAAGTTCCTTAGGGCCTAAATCTCAATTCAGTCATTAAACTCATTGGATGGCAATGGGCTAGTTACTATCTTTCAGCATGATCGCCTAAATAAAAGGCATAATCTGTATGAATATTGTCTTGAGTACTTTCAGTGAAAATGGAGGTGAAAGGATGAATTGGTACCCAGAGAAACCCAATTATTTACACTGGGGGTGAAGAGTATCAGTTCCTTATGTCTCCACTGATGCAACTCCTTGAATGGTAGGGGGTTTCAGGGAAGAGGAAGAGTCTTGCATTTGTATTTGGAAGATTCAATGGAGCTTTAGAGCCTGTCTATGATAATACTTATTGTTAGAGCCTTTTCTTTTCTTAACAGAAATACACATTGTGTTTAACTAGCTCTTCCTTCATTAGGGTAAGTCATTTTAGATTTGATTAAACAAGTCCTTTAGAAAATTCTTAGTTTTCTGAATTTTTTGCAACTGTCCTCCATACTTGGATTCCAGAATCATCAATCTGTTTTTACTGATGAGTGGTTAACCAGTTTCTTGGTAATGTGCGTATTGAACTGAACATGTCCAAAACCGAGTTACTGAATATGTGTATATACCTGAATATGTGCAAAAACTGCTGCCTTTTTCTCATTAGCGAATGGATCCAGTGAGCCTGTGATCTTCAGCACAAGTCCCAAGAAGCACTCAGTACTCAGCAATGGGTAGGCATTTTGCACATATTCAGAAACCCTCATATTACTGTTGCTTCACATATTTTTCTGTCATGTATACTTAAAACATCAGAAGCAGATGAGCTGGTATTAACCCTACTGGTCACTACACTCTCAGAGAATTACTTTTTTAAAGAACTCAGTTGAAGATAAACACCTTCTAGGGTTATATCTGTGGGTCAGACCAAGTCCATATTTGGTGAAGCTCCATACTGTGGTGAAAATGTACCAATTACTTGAGAGAAAAAATCATATTCAAAAGGCAAAACTGTGCTTAATGCAAGAATGGGCATTTTGTGACATTAGAGTCAACCAGTGCTCTCTGTCTAGGTTTAAAAGCTTCTATAAACAGATATGGCAGAAGGAAAAAAATGTTGGAAATGGAAGTAACACCAAGAGAGGTAGAACTTAGTGGCCCAAAGTAATACTGTATCAAAAGAAAATTACATATGATTTGATTCATACAACGTAACATAGACAGTATTGGAATATATGCTCAGATGTGAATCAAACTTCTAGCTATGTTTTCAGTTCATTTTTAACTTAGAAGAAGACTGTTAAAGAGAGCAAAGAAAGGTTTGGTTTCAACAATATTAATGTTTAGAGTATGAATATACATGACATTATTGTGAGACAAAAGTATGCTCATTTATCTTTGTTAGTGCAGGTTTCATTAACTTGCCAAAGCAATAATACAAGTTTGTCAGGATTACATAATTGAGTACTGCATTTAGTGAAACTACTGGAACTATCCCAGAACTATTTGAGTTTGTTAAGTTAGGTTGGAAGGAGAGAGAAAGATAATTAAAATCCAATAATATAGTCATATGACTGGATTCATAAATCAGGTTGCAGTACTTTTGCATGTAACAGTTCCAGATCTGATCCATTCATACAATATTTTCAGGGAATATTTAGAATCGTATTTTTTCCATTTTAGTCTTTGACTCTTTTGCATTATTATACATCTTGTTACCATGGGATAAGGTATTACTTGCTTTCCACAGTTAATGAAGGAATCAAGAAATAAAATTATTAATAGGATTGTAACTAAGACATGTATTTCAGACCTGGTAATAGGATTATTTGTGGAAGTGAAAGGGGGAGAAAAAGACATTACTTTCTTGGAATTTTGCAGCAATTTTAAGCCATTTCATAAATGTTTTCCTGTTGCATCTTTTATAGTTGTTTCACATTGAACACTTCTTCACAGGTTAAAAAACTGGAAGCAAAATCCTCCTATACAAAGCTATACTTCTACAGGTAGTCCTCAATTTATGTCCATTTGTTCAGCAGCCATTCAGACTGAAATGGATTTACAATTGTTCCACAAAGTTCTGGCTGTTGCAGTGTCCTCGCAGTCACATGATCATGATCTGGGCGGTTGGGTCCCTGGCTCATGATTACGATGTCACAGTGAGCCATGTCACTTGATCACCATTTGTGACCTTCCCTGCTGGCTTCCCACAAGCAAAGTCAATGGGGAAGCCAGCAGGGAGGGTTACAGGTCACCCCAGTAAATCACTCCCACCACTTTTTCTCTCGAGGATCTCATATCCCACCTGTACTCTGTAGCACCCCCTACTTGCCTGTAGTCTGTAGTGTATGCCTGCCCATGGCCTCCACTGACCCACCTGAGGCCTCCACCGACCCTCATGTGGCACTTACACACCTCCCTGCTCCTTACCTGGGACTCCTGTCTCTTAGAACCTGTGCATCCTGGGGTTACACTGGCAACTGGGACTGTTGGGATTGCCGTTGTTAAGCGATGTGGTCTTCTGATGTCACACTTTATGACTGCATCACCTAGCAACGGCAGTCCCAGTCCCAATTGCTGTCGTAACCCAAGGACTACCTGTATTGCCACCATATAATGGGATATGTTTGCATGCAGAGAAGATATGTAAAGGCTTTTTTTTAAAATGTTGGGATCTTGTAAGTATTGTTTTGCAAAATATACAGTATATTTATGAGACTTCTTTTCCTTAAAGAAATCTGAAATTTCTATTGAGATAGATTTTGTAATAAATTTTAAAAGATTTCTTTCTCCTAAATCATTTATTGCATAGAATTTACAATCAAGGAAAGTTCTGTTCTTAAATTCAAGCAAATCTTTGGTTGCCTCTGTCATCTTCTTTGTTAATGGCATATTACATGACAAGGGATAAATCATTAAAACGGGGCATGATGCACCTTAGCTGATGGTTGTATAAATCAGGGGCCTAACTATGATTGTGCAAAGAATATGCCTTCTGTTGCTGTTCACAGCTTTTTGACGGCATAGATATGTTAATGAAGGAGAATGAAAATACATTCCCAAATGCACTTTTTCGGAGATGTAATGGGGCAGAGGACAGCTGTTGTGATGAAGAATACTGCCATGTTCAGCCTGCAGTTTGTAGTGAATCCAGATGGCCCTATCTTTAGCATATTAAAAGGGCATGTTGATTCTGTTTGTGAAGCAGCAATATATTTAGAGCAATCTATTAAAGTCTCTTTCAGACAGCAGTTAAAAATTATAATTGCAGCAGATAAAGGATTACTCTTCTTTTTTTTATTTTCTGTATATCTTGCTTATCAAAGTTCTGGGTAATATGCTTGCTGTAAGCAGACATAACAGAAATCAGTGACAAAATGTATGGGCAGAAGTGATTTAATATCAGTTGTTTCCAAATGGCATAATTTTGCACATTGTTCTAGTGAAATGGCACATGCAAAACTATAGTTGATGGCTATTCAGTTTTATTATTAATTGCTATTGTTCCTCTAAAGATACAAGTCCTTCTCAGGCACTTTACAAGTGATTTCAAAATATTATAAGGCCACAATAAAATAATACTGATGACCTAAAATTTCAGCAGGTTCCTTCCCATAAAGTAGATGATGGTTGGGGAAATAAACTCTGACATTGTCTTCACCTATTTTCCTTGTACTCCTGTTAATTCTCTGACACAGTAGTTGTAGCATGGTTGAGGATATTGTATTAATAATAGTAGTGTTAGGACCGTATCCCAGATGTGAAAAGAATGAATTAACTCATTAAGTACCTTTAAAATTCTAGTTATAAACATGAAGAATCAGTCAGTCTACTTCAAAAATGTGTTTTTCCACGCATTTAGATCTTTCCTGTTGCAAGCGTGCAAATTCACAGAAGAGCTTGTATCCATGGGCAGAATTCACTAGCATATGCATAAAGGAACAATTCATTTTGATTTCATATAGTCTAAGGAAAAATGTTCTAGGTCAACTCTTAGTCTTTTTAAGTGGAAGTGTTGGTCACAAAAAAGAAAAAAAAAGTAGCTGAGAGGACTAAGAACTAGAGTATAATGAACTAATGAAAGTAAGCCCATAATGTCATTCCTTGCCTCTATACAGAGGGAGATAGAACAAAGAAGAGTTCTTATTTATAACGCTGAAGCAAATACCTGGAGTGAATTTCAGGCCTTTATGTTTCTTTTTGGCTGCTGTGCACTCTGGCAGAGGGCAATCGGCCTGGCATTTACAGCAATAAAGTTATTGCACAAATCTTTTCAAAATTAATTTTCTCAGCATGTGCTCTTATTGCCAATAGAGATCACTGGATTTTACATTAAACTGAGGCTGTGCTTTGTAGCATTTATCATATTCAGTGTACTTTGAAATCATAACATGTGCATGATCTCGATCTAAGATGTTGTTTTAAACGTTTTTCAAGAAATGCAGTGCTTGCCACATCCTGCGCTATTCCATTTAAATAGGACATTTTTGAAACTTTGAAAAGCTAATGTAAAAAAAGTTTTGGGGTGAGGAAAAGAAAAAGAAAAGCCTTTTCTGCCTTGATCCTTTTTAAAATGAACATTATAGTTGAAAGAATAATGGATTTGGCATTTTAGCCATGTTGATTATGTGCCAGTATGGTTTCCTTAGCAATGAAATTCCTCAAGCAATGGTTGCTGATGTAAACATAATTGAATGCTTAGTGTTGTGTGTCTTGCATACAGGCTGTGAATCTGTGCTTTTTAAAATGTGTGTGCTATGTTTGTGGTTTTAATTCCAAGGCAGGTTGGAACAGGTTGTTACTTTTTTCTCTTGTGAAGCAAGGGGACAAGTCAGAGCCATATATACTATTGAGAGATTTGCAGTTAATTTCATTATGATATTTATTTCATTCCACAATTAGCCTCTCAGTCTACAGATTAAATTGCAGGATTCTTAATTCTAGAAACTAGGAATACTAGATAGATATTATTCTTTGCAGATTAGATTGTGAGCCCAACCATCACAAAGCAACCACCTGTAAGGGCTAATGAGCTAATGAGACAGGAATCAGCTGTGCTTATACCAGATGGTATGGTTATATAAGCATGGAACTTTAACTTTTCAGGCTGGAAAGAGAACAACCAAATATCTGTTGACTCAAAAGGGTGGGAGAAAAGACCTAGGATTTAAATTCTGGGGCTGACTATATATAAGACTTGATTCTTATATTTTTGCACTGGAGAGATCTTTTGCAGATCTATGATTTTTTTCCCCCTGTAATAAAATAGTTAATCTACCCTTGTTGAGTCTGTGAAGCTTCTGCTGTTAGCTAGTTACTGAATGCAGGGTTGTTTCTGGAAGGTAAAGATATATTGCCATTGTTAATATGAAACCTGCCATCACCCAAAACTGGAAGGGGAAAGGAAGAGAATGACTTTTAGCAGTTAAAAAACCTACTAGTTTATTTGGTTAATCAATTAGTACTTGGGACCATTGGGGTTTAGGTGGTGGTGAGAGGATTGAAATAATGGACAGAGGGATCTATGATGGGTGGCAGTGGGCAGGCCATTACTGGAAGGGGATTGGACATGTGGCGCCAATCTTCTCTTCACAAGGTTCTGAATGTCATATTGTTGAGAGTCTTGACTTGTAACTATTGTTATTAGGACCTTACCCAAGTGATTTGCAACCTTCCCTGCTGGCTTCCCCATTGCTTTGTTTGTGGGAAGCTGGTAGGGTAGGTTGCAAATCGCGATCACGTGACCATGGGGATGCTGGGACAGCCTGAATTTTGAGGACTGGTTGTAACTATCATTCATTCAGCACTGTTGTAACTGCAAACAGTCACTGGATGAGTTGTTAATCGAGGACTATCTGTATAAGACTTTTGAAGAAATTTTGGTTAAACCACTAACCCAGATAATGAACGAGATCCAATAATCTCAAGAACTTCCTTTATCATTGAAAGAAACTTTAATCTTTTTAATGTAGAAAGAAGAAAACAACCTGAACTAGCTTTGTACTTGATAACTACTACAAGGAGATTTTATCCTCCTTATTGGAAACCAGTTACAGCTCCTTCTGCAGAAGAATAGCTAATTAAGTTTGCCTCAGTATCCAAAATAACTTTTTTTTTTAAAGTAAATTTGAAATAATCTAATTTAACTTGAAATCATTTTAAATCATAGTTCTGTGTATGAATTTGTATCACATCTGAAATTTAGGCTTCTCTTGGCATAGTCTTAGTATTCTAACTTTCAAGGGTCTGTTAACTAAAGATAAATCTTTCACTATTCGGACAGAAATCACTATTTTTATGATTTATATCATGCTCATTATTGCTGATCATAATTATATAACTGGATTTTAACAATGACCCGCAGTTTTTGAAAAGATGTAAAATATTCAGTTATGTAAAACCAATTAGTCATATACTAAAAATTGTTATTTAACAAATTTGGTTCTATTTAATTCTATAATGTTATGTAAATTCCCTCTTTATGCACTTCGTGTTTTCTTTGTCCTTTTTTTGTTTTTTGGTGCCTCTTTTTTCCTTTTTCTTATTTGTCTTTTGTTTTCTTTTTTCCTTTCTTATTAGTGTTTAATGAAAATACATTTTAAAAACAGACAATCAAGTAAGAGGATCACAGAATTCCAGCCCCATCAAGCTTATTGGTAAATGAAGTGCTAAATTACACATATCTAGTTTCTAAGATTTTGTAACCTAATCTCTTTTCTCCTTTCAATAAATCTGGTTAATAAGTCTTGTGAGAATCTAGGGCAGCTGCTAGGGGCTTAATCTTGGAAACTAGATATGTGCAATTAGTATGAGAGTATATTATGGAATATTAATACCAAAATGATTTGATAGGAATCCCTTTTCTTCACTGACTACAAATTTCATACGTTTGTAAAATATATGTATGTATGTAAAATATATTTATGAAGATTCATAAAGGTGTATTTATATTTACATACATTTGTGTATATTTATCAACAATTTTCTTTAATATTGAAGCATGGTGTCTTTTTGTGAGTATATATTCAGAAAATTAAAAATCATTTAAAAACATCTGTTTTTAATGATATGAGAAATATTAACATGACATGTTAATATTTATGTTAATATTATGTAAAAGAGTGCAGAGGAAAGATTGTAATTAGCATATTACTGTATTTCCCCATCGTAATGTTGATTTAACATATAAGCATGATGGTATATTCCTATTAATTCCAGGTATTCAGTGGGATTCTTTGAGTAATAATGTGCAGTCATTAATTGTAGGGAGCATTTTGGAGAAGGGAACTGCTCATGGAACAACACTGTGATAGTTGTTTGTATTGAAGCAATTTCCTCTTAAATGAAAAATAATTTGTAGAGCAAATTTAAGACATTTGTAATATTTTTTTTCTGGGATTATTAGAAGCATCTGTAAGAGAAAGGAGATGGTGAGAAGAATCTTGTTGACCAATTCTCCCTCTACCTAGACAAATTTTCTTGGCATCTCCAGCATAGGGGCATAATGAAGTCTTGCACCTGAGCATTTTCATCATCTTAAACTTCCAAGGATATTTGCATTGTATACAATGTATAATCATCATTTTATATAATGTGATATAGAGAGAGTAAGATTATGTATATTTCTTTTCTTAATTTTGAGCCTTCTGACATTTGGGTTGGGGGGGGCATAAAAGGTTTTCATAGGTCCTGTGCCCAACAGATAATCCAGCTCTTTTCCACATCATTCAGAAATATTCCCTAGTTCTCTGGAGCTACTTTTTAGGAAGCTGCGGGAGGAAAAGGATTTGGACAAAATTGCTGTCCCTGCTTTCCCCAGTAGGAAATCACATGGCATTTTCCCTACCTGGTATATTCTTACAGCAAAGTTTTTCAGACTGTCTTCAGTGGAACCTTAGGGTTCTGTGAGACACTAAGGTGTTGTTTTTTTAAAAGCACACTTGAAAACAGTCAGTTTTTTATCTCTAGTGCTTTGCCTCTTGATCAGGGGTTTCAGGATTTTTTTTAAAAAGCCAGCAGGTTCCATGGGCTGAAAAAGTTTGTCGCACCCTGTATTACAGAACAGTGGACACCAGAAGCCCTATAAAAGGGCAGTGTAAAAGAACATGGCTTGCTGTTTTGAATTTGATTCGTAGGAAGTTCTTCAGAAACATGCAGGAGTGTGAATGCAGCACCTGTCTACAATTTATTATAGCAGACTTGTGTTTTTTAGGGTTCTGTAGCCGCTGTGTGGGAGGCTTATGTGGTAGCCATGCTATCCTGGAAAAGAAGCTGCTTTATTTATCTATTTATTAAATTTATATTCCACCCAACTCTCAGCAACTCTGGGCTGTTTACAAATTGGTTAAACCATTTAAAAACAAACAACAAAACAAAACAATAAAGATGGTAGAAATGAAAAAACTGGATGAGAACAGAGAAAAAAGGGGCAAGTGCTGCTATAGAGAAGACACACTTCTGGGGTCCCCATGCATCAGATCAGCTGGGCAATTACTATGGGAGACAAGCTGTCCCTCAAATAACCAGGCTTTATTAGTAGTTAACAGGTGTTGCATTCACTTTTCAATGTACCTCTTCCAAAATTGAATAAAAACATTTCATGGTCTTAGTCCACCTCTTCTTATTTGCAAAGACAAACATATTGTAAACGAGGAATATTTTGATAGATGCTCCATGGCAGTGCCAAAAGCAAAATATTGAACTGGGCCAACATAAGAGTCTGGCAGTGCTTCATCACTGTAATAACAGAGAGATGAGAGACCAGGATAAAGTTACTCTCAAATCCCCTACATAAAGGGTAAATGCATCTCTCTTTAGAGGCTTGGGTTATAATTTCATACTTAATAACTGTTACAGTATGTTCAAAATCTAGTGAAACTGCAAGAGCTGGGGAGGGGGGAAATGAGCTTATCTATTAGGTTTTTCATCCAGCTGGACTTAATGTTGTCTTAGCTTAGATTTAGCAAGGCCCAGTTGATTGAAACATATACAAGCTAAAAGAACATATTCAAACCTAGGCTTCAAATGTCTCTAACCCTGTCACTAAATCTAATGCTGGTGCTAATAATGCTAATAGACATTTAGAGGATGTTGCCATGTTGCAGAGCATATATTGTTATCAAAGGTAAAATAGTTCTGGTAAGTACAAAATCAAAGTCTGGTGGCAAGGGGTAAATGGAGTAGAGATCTTCTGAATATAGGTTAGACTATTTTTTTTTTTCCTAGCATAAAGACTGGATCTTGAGAAAAAAGTGAAAGAAACAAAAGGGAATAAGTACAGAAAGAGGAAGTAGAGGTCCTGTTTGAACAGTATTTGTAGATAGAGGACTCTCCCAACAGAAAGAATGGAAAAAGGTTCCACAGAGTGTAAAGAATTATGTTATGGAGTACTATAGAGGTGTATAGAGTTACACTAATAGGAAGTATGACAAAAATTATTTGATGGAATGATTACGTGGAAGAAACTGTGGAGGATAAAAATGTATATAGCAGGTGCAAATATTTAGACATAGTTGCAGCCAGTACTTTGTAACACCTCCTTTGGCAGAAATAACATTTCCTGTAACCAGTTAAAGATCTTTTTATTCTTGTTTCAGGATTTCTGCCCCCCCCCCATTTTTCCTTGCAGAAGTCTTCTAGCTCAGAAATATTTTTGGATCTCCAAACATGCACTGTATGTTTGAGATCTCATCACAGATTTTCAGTTTTCAATAATATTCAACTCTGTGGACTGTCAAGGTCATTCTGAAATAGTAGCTTTGGAGATATGTTTTAGATTGCTGTGTTGGATGCATGAGAATGGGATATTTAAGAAGTGTGTTTGGTAATACAAGAAGAAATATGGGCAAGTATGAGTAGGTTCCGAATGAATGTGGCCTGAATACAAATATGAGTGATGATAAAAAGAAGTACACTGAGGTGTTTGGCCATGTAGAGAGAATGAATGAAAATCACATTGCAAAATATAGAATTAAGAGAGTTAGAAGGGAGATCAGAGATCACCTAGTCCAATTCCTTGCTCAGTGCAAGATCTCATAAAGCAGGAAAAACTTAATAGGTTGAGAAGAAGAGAGAGGCCAAGAAAGTTGGATTTGGGTAGACCCAAACCTTGGGTCTTGATGAGATCCTCAAGAAGATATAAGTGAGAATTCTTTTTAAAAAATCAACATATGAAACAGTGCATGAATGTGATGGAATCAGGTTTACAAGGAGAATAGTGAATGGTGTCAGTATAAATTGAATTCAACTATATTTCCTTGTCCTTACCTCAAGTTTTGATTTCTTTGGCTTATTATTTCTTATTCATTTTCTGTACTTTGCATAATATTGCTTACCCAGAAGGAAGTAGTGTGATGGGTATGTACTTATGCATGTGTGTATGCTTTTAGGTAGTGTTTAGAATATATGAGACTAATGTAGTGTTTTTCAAGCTGCTATCTGCCAGATAGACTGAATCATATTGTGACTAAAATCTTTTTTTAAAAAAGGCTCTTTTGCACACTTAGATTTTTTTGCACCTGTAGGTTGGTATCTTATTGGATAAAATGAAGCTAGATATGAAGCAGTCACATTCCAACTGTTTATTACAAAAATGATTAATCTATTGCTTTCTTTGAGGCAAGATTTTGAATATACATAATGAAGTAATGTATATATGTCAATCTTCACATTTCTTTATTTATAAGTTGCAAAATATTGGCTTTCCCTATTTGCCTATTTAGCTCTATTGGAGCTATATAGCTGGGACTTGCTTTCAAGTTAGGTGAGGCTAATGGCTGTTGTTTTATAGTGTTGTAATATTGGAAAAGATGCCCTTAGGGTAAAAACAGTCCCTCCTTCAGAGGTACTTCAGTTCTGAGGTAACCTGTGCCTAAGGATGAACAGCGACTGGAAAATTGGTTTCCTTTGCTGCCGCCACCCATTCATTGTAAACCAGTTTCTCCCTTCCCCACCAGCCCTCTGGGCAAACAGGAGACAGTTGAAGGAGAAATCCTCACCCCATCCTGGTCTGGCTAAATACAAAAAGAAAAACCAAACAAAAAGCCAAGCTGAGGTGGGTGCTGGAAGGCAACTGGTCAATTCCAGGATTTAAACAAAAATCAACTTTATCAAAGGTGCCAAAAGAAGGTAAGGTTCAAGACACAACACAGTTAAAGAGAAAATAGAGAAACTGCTAACACAGTTCTAACTCTAGCTGAACAACTCAATTTTCAACCATGTCTGAGGTCACCCCATCATCCAGGACTCCAGCCAACTCTCTCACAAAAGATACCCAACCTCTTCCTACTCAATAGCTGACAAACCCCCCCCTTCTTTTCCTTTATTGGCTCTCAGGGGTCAGGTGACTACCTCTGGCCATGTATGACTGGCTTGTGATTTAAAGGGCCAGCTGATCCTCACTACAGATATAGAATTGATCAGTTTGAGAAAGTAGATATTATATATGCAGATAAGTTTGTATTTCGTGAGTATTAGAGAGGCAGTTAACTTTTTCTAGGTTTGAGACTCTTTTTCCTAGTAGTTGCTTTATGAATCTATAAGAAGTTTCTAAGATTCTGAATGATGCAGCAAAATTGCTTCATTGCCCAGCTAATTAAAAATCACAACTAATTTATGGTGAGTTATAAATGTATACAGTCCATATGGAAAGTATTCAGACCCCCTTCACTTTTTTCAATTTTGTTGTTGCAGCCTGATACTACAGTCGTTCAAATTCACATTGGCATATCACATTGGCATAAGTATTCAGACCCTTTGCAACAACACTTGAAATTTAGCTCAGGTGCCTTCCATTTCTCTTGATTGTTGCTGAGCTGTTTCTACACCTTGATTGGAGTCCACCTGTGGAAAATTAAATTGATTGGACATGATTTAGAAAGGCACACACCTCTCTATAGAAGGCCTAACAGCTGACAATGCATACTGTACCACAGCAAAAGCCATGAGGTCAAAGGAATTGCCTGCAGAGCTCAGAGACAGGATTATTGCAAGGCAGAGATCTGGGGAAGGCTACAAAAAAAATTCTGCTGCACTGAAGCTTCCCAAGAGCACAGTGGCCTCCATAATTCTCAGATGGAAGAAGTTTGGCACAACCAGGACTCTTCCAAGAGCTGGTTGCCCGGCCAAACTGAGCAATTGGGGAAGAAGAGCCTCTTCTAAGAGAGGTGACCAAGAACCCGATGATCACTCTGACTGAGCTCCAGAGATCCTGTGTGGAGATAGGACAAAGTTCCAGGAGGACAACCATCACTGCAGCCCTCCACCGATCTGGGCTTTCTGGCAGAGTGGCTAGATGGAAGCCTCTCCTCAGTGCAAAACACATGAAAGCCCATGGCTGGTGTGGGTCTTCCGGGCTGTGTGGCCGTGTTCTGGAAGTTTTGTTTCCTAACATTTCGCCAGCACCTGTGACTGGCATCTTCAGAGAGCAGGAGCACAGACAGGAGCAGTTCTCTCTGTCCCCAGGGTGATGAGAGAGAACTGCTCCTGTCTGTGCTCCTGCACTCTGAAGATGCCGGTCACAGGTGCTGGCGAAACGTTAGGAAACAAAACTTCCAGAACACAGCCACACAGCCCGGAAGACCCACACCAGCCATCGTATGCCGGCCGTGAAAGCCTTCAACAATACACATGAAAGCCCACTTGGAGTTTGCAAAAAAGCACCTGAAGGACTCTCAGACTGTGAGGAATAAGATTCTCTGGTCTGATGAAACCAAGATTGAACTGTTTGGCCTCAATTCTAAATGTTATGTCTGGAGGAAACCAGGCACCTCTCATCACCTGCCCAATACCATCCTAACAGTGAAGCATGGTGGTGGCAGCATCATGCTGTGGGGGTGTTTTTCAGCAGCAGGGACTGGGAGACTGGTCAGGGTTGAGGGAAAGCTGAATGGAGCAAAGTACAGAGATATCCTCAATGAAAACCTGTTCCACAGCGCTCAGGACCTCAGACTGGGCCGAAGGTTCACTTTCCAACATGACAACGATCCTAAGCACACAGCCAAGACAACACAGGAATGGCTTAGGGACAACTCTGTGAATGTTCTAGAGTGGCCCAGCCAGAGCCCTGACTTGAACCCTATTGAACATCTCTGGAGAGACCTGGAAATGGCTGTCCACCGACGGTCCCCATCCAACCTGATTGAACTTGAGAGGATTTGTAAAGAAGAATGGCAGAAAATCCCCCAATCCAGGTGTGCAAAGCTTGTCGCATCATACCGAAAAAGACTCGAGACTGTAATTGCTGCCAAAGGTGCTTCTACAAAGTACTGAGTAAAGGGTCTGAATATTTAAGTGCATGTGATATTTCAGGTTTTTTTTTTTAATAAATTTACAGACATTTCTAAACTTCTGTTTTCAGTTTGTCATTATGGGGTACTGAGTGTAGATTAATGAGGGGAAAAAAATGAATTTGAACAATTGTAGTATCAGCTGCAACATAACAAAATTGAAAAAAGTGAAGGGGGTCTGAATACTTTCCGAATGCACTGTATGTATATATTTCTTTGGAAGCTGATACACATAATACTGTTACATCTTCTGGCTGTATTTTGGGGAAGTGGGGGCCTATTTAAAGAACCAGAATTGATCAATTTGCACTTTATTATAATCCAATATAATACAATTGTTTAATACAGGTATTCCTCACTTAACGACCATAATTGGGACCAGAATCTCAATCGTTGAATGAAGTGGTTGTTAAGCAAGACACCCATGTGACTGCTTCATTCAGTGACCACAATCTGGGCATTCCTGGTTGCGGTTATTAAATGATCTCCTGGATTGTTAAGTGGACAGAGCGAAAGAGCTGCCTGCTAAAGGATGTCAGCTCCACTTGGAGCTGAAATCCTCCTGGCAGGCAGCTCTTTGAGAGCGAAAGGGCTGCTTGCTGGACGGTTTCAGCTCCACACAGAGCTGAAATCCTACTGACAGACAGCTCTTTTGGTCTAAAACATTCTTGCAGCCCACCAAAGAGTTTCCTCTCCCCTCCGTGCACAGAGGGAAAATCCTTCATGGGGTTGCAGGAATGGAGCTGAAATCTTCAGGATTTGAGATCCGTTCCTGCAGCCTGCCAAAGGGTTTTCCCTACCCTCTGTGCATGGCCTGTTTCTGGGCAACACACACATGCACACGAAGTGGTGGTTGCAATGCTTGACTAGAAATGGCTTGGTAAAGTAAATACAAGTGCAAACACACACAGGCAATAAAGCAACAAGTCCCAGTGCTTAGCAAGCTTGCCTTAGCGAGTACTGTACAGTCCAAAGCAGCAGGCAGAGAGAGAGAGTAGTCAGGCGAGGTCCAAAGGTCAAAACTGGGTACAAGGTTCATCAGCCAGTCTGGGTCTAGAATTGAGTTCTTGAGGTTCACAGGTCCAAAATCAAGGTGCACAGAGCAGAGGTTAACAGACAGTAGTTGTCAACAGAGAAGGTGAACTTGCTGCTTCATTTTAATAGAAGCATCCCTGATATAGCTCATTAGCAGGGCAAGACTCCTTCCTCACGAGTAATCTCGCAGAATGCCTTAACTCTATACTCTTTACAGCCCACTGAGCTCTTGCGTTGGGAAGTCGTGGTAATCCCTCTCCTTCAACTTTGGAGAGCGGGGACAGCTGTGTCTGTTGATCCCTGCCCAACCCCATCTCCTCTGCCTGTTCAGACAGCAGTCCATCCAGTACCTCTGCAGTTGATGGCTCATTGTCTGTGGGCACTTCTGATGTTAACTGCTCGTCAGTCTCCTCTGAATCTGAGCTCACCATGATATTGGCGGGCTGCAGGAATGGGCCTCAAATCCTGATGATTTCAGCTTTGTTCTTGCAGCCCGCAAAAGGATTTCAGCTTCCCTCCATCCCTTCCACTTGCAACCTTCCCTGCTGGCTTCCCCATTGACTTTCTGGGGAAGCCGGCAGAGAAAATTGCAAATGGTGATCACATGATCGTGGGGCGCTTGGCAACCAGTCATAAATGCGAGCCAGTGGCCAAGCACCTGAAATGCAGTCATGTGACCGTGGGGGGAGTGCTGCGACATTTTACAATGGCCAGAAGTGCTTTATAGGCCATAAATCACCCTTTCCGAGGCCATCGTAACTTTGGTCATTAAGCGACTGGTTGTAAGTTGAGGACTTACCTGAATTATGTGGGAATGAAGGTATGTTGCTCATATTTTAGTGGTGTTCTCTTTTGAAAAGTGCTTACATTTATTTTAATGTAGTCTGGCCTTCAATTATTGAATTCTGGTTAACATTTTAAGATTTTAAGGTTATTCAATGTCAGTGGGAAAAAATTTGGCTCCTGGAGAAGGTCTAATCCAGGTGTGATTCTACTTACCTGTAAAAGCTATGATACACAATATATGATTAAATGCTCTGAATGTTATAATGTGATCCTTTTTATTGATTTGCATTATTTCTAGCAGAACAACTTTTGCCTAATGTCTGTTTTTAAATAAAAATATTTCTATAGACAATTCCTCCACCCATCCAATCTTGCTATCCTGCATCATCATGGCAGGGGGATGAGTGAAGAACACCAGGATTGTATGCTAACGGTATATATTCCCAGTAGGAAACTCAAAGCAAGAAGGTCATCCCAGCTGCCCAGCTAAAGCAAGAAGTCACCTTTATTGGGCAGCAGAAATACAGGAAGATGCTGGAGATGAATGATCACTTTCGTGACATGGCAAAGGCATCAATTCATTCTGTGTGGGAGAAGGCAATGGTAAATCACTTTGATATTTCTAGCAAGAAAACCACGTGGATAGAAAATATAAAATGATTGGCAATATAGTGCCGGATGAAAGCCCCTTAGATCAGATGGTACTCAATGTGCTACTGAGGAAGAGCCAGGGAAAGCTCAACACAATGAAAGATGAAATGAAACAACTACAAATTGACATCTTAGGTGTCAGTAAATTGAGATGGACTGGGACTGGACAATTTCAGCCAGAATATCACACTGTTTATTACTCAGGACATGAAAAATGAAGGAATCAACAGAACATGCAAGCAAAATGTGCTGCTTGTGATTGGAGATCACTTTGGAATGCCAAAGTTGGAAACATTAAAGAGGAAAATGTGGTTGGATTGTTTGGCTTAGGAAACCAGAATTAAGCAGGAGCATTTCTGCTACTCTAGTAATTTTTTCATAGCTCACATTGTCTTCAAACAACCAAAATGATGCCTTTATACATGGACATCACTAGATGGAGTACATAGAAATCAAACTGACTGTTTTATTGCTAAAAGGAGTTGGAGGAGCTCAGTTATAGCCTTGAAGACATGGCTAGGTGCTGACTTGGAACAGATGATGAATTGCTCATGTGCAATTTCCAAGTTAAGCTAAAAAAGAAGAAACCAACGAGTTTCCACAATATGACCTTGAGTGTATACCCACTATTTTCAAGGAGAACATCAGGAATCATTTTGAGGTCCTGACCTCATTGATGGGGAACCAGAGGAACTATGGAATGAACTTAAAGAAGTTGTTAAGGATGAATGTGTAATGGTATGTGGGAATGACCTTGAGAGATGGGGGGAAGAGATGCTGCCTAGATAATGATCAGATAAGGGGGGAGAGCCCGCAGCTGCATAACAGGCAGAGAAAGAAACTCAGAAAGGATTCTCTCTAAGTTATCAGGCTGTAAAAAGAGACAGTGGGAGATTTGTACTTTCAGACTTGTAAGATTCTGTTAATGTAGCCTTACATTAAAGTAGAATTAGCTCATCTGATCGTGTTTCCTGTCTGGTCTACCTGGGAAGGCTAACAGAATGTGAAAAGAGACTCCCAAAGATGAAGAAACAGAAGAAAGCAAACAGTGGAAATTGCCAAGAAGAGAAGGGAAGCCAAAGTCAAGGGAGACTACCCCTCCCCTCCCCTCCCCTCCCCTACACACAAATGTTCCTTTGCCAACCTGGAACCAGTCTGCTTTACCATGTACTATCCTACTTCAGACACATTAGATGAAGACCTAGCTCTCTGAGAAGGATCTGATGCTGCGAAAGGTGGAAGGAAAGAGAAAAAGAGGATGACCTCTTTGGTGGATAAATTCAGTTACATTGGTGATGGGTGCACCATTGGAAGACTTAAAGAACAAGGTTAGGGATGGATTGTCATGGAGAAAATGTATCTATGTGATTGCTAAGAGTCGACACTGACTTGATGGCATGTTATCAATTAATTACTCTAGATCCTAATTTGGAAATATTAAATTAGATAAATAAGATGTGGAAATAAGTAGAATTGGGGTCACAATTACAATAAGTTCCATTTTCCCATTGATTTATTTTTTCTTAAGTCTACTCCATGTTTCCTAGTAGCTCACCTGAAACCAAAATTGAGGAAACATACCCAACTGAAATTGGAACATTGTCTTTAGTATCAATCACTTAACTGATGCAGTTAAGTGATTGATACTCAATAGTCTTTGAGATTACTATTGCATAATGCCAGAGCACTATGGGGTGAATGAAAGACAGATTGTTGGCTGAAATGATTTGGCCAGATTAAGCTGTTATGGTAGTTATTCATAGTTTTAATTGAAACCTGTGTAACTTACTAACTTAGTAAATTTGCTTAAAGAGTGTTCTGTGCTCCATTAGATAATTTATATTTACATAAATTAAATGTGTTTCTTAACCTAATTTTACTATCTTTAGATAATGCTTTTAATGCTGTAATTTGAAATGTTTAAACTGGTTTGTATTATAATTTATTTATTTATCTTCTACCCTATCATTAATGAGGTTCTCTTATTATATAGGCACTTAAATAAATGCTTTCATAAGGTGAGCCTAAGGACACATAGCAGTGGCTTTGATTTTAAAAAAAAAACACATTTGTTTAATACTATTTTCAATGCAATGTTCAATCAGAGAAACCTGGGGAAAACTGGCTCCTGTTGTCATTGTAGAGTGGATAAAGAAGATGAAACTCTTAAAGAGAACTTATAGAAAGAAATTTTGCTTGTGTCTATATCTCTGGAATACATAAAATAGATTGCCTGTTTATTGATTTTGAAAATACCCAGCCTTTCTTTTTTCATGGGCAACTCTGTGTTAACCAGCAGTTCCTAAATTCATTTAGAAATGCGATTTGGTACGTAGATGTTAGTGCTGTTTATTTTGCCCTGATTCTAAAAAGTAAAATAAAATAGTGAACTGAGCCACATTATTGAATTTCCTGCACTTTACATTTAGCCTTGTGTTCATTTTGCAGGTTGAAGTGTACCGGTACACATACCTCCTTCACTTGTTAATGAGAAGTGCTGTAATTGATTTTCCCTGTTCATTTTATCTTGATTCTGAGGAAACCAGGCAGTTTATTTTCTAGTATATTGAGGCTTTTCTTACCCTCTACTGGAATAGTTGTCAACTTTTCATCTGTCAGAAAATCCCAGTTTCCAGCAAAATATGTTGCCTGGAGTTTATGGAACATGCCTTACCACCATAGACTGATTTTACACTTACTTTTATTTGTATGTCAGAGCAGATGATAATATGTAACTGATCTTGCCTGATATCAAAAAAAAAAAAAAAAGCTAAGGGTTGAACCTGGTTAGTCCTGGAGTGGGAAGCCTCCAGGAAATACTAGTGCTGTAAATTAGATGGAAAACTAAAACAAAAACCAAAGCCATTTTCATACTGCTGCCAAGAAAACCACATGGATGTATCTGTATAGCTCAAGTTGAAGAAGTCACTGTCATTTTTTAAAAAAATTCCTTAGTTACTCTAGCCACCTTAACATCTTGATTTTTTGTCCTCCGTGCAAGATAATGGGCACTACTAGGTTATCAGTCATGAATGTCGTAGAGTGGCATACTGGGCTTAATGCAGGTGTTTCCTGTGGTGCTGAGAGCACACCTTCATGGTGTGTGGGGTTATTCTGCTCATTTGGCTGGTGTCTTCAGTAATTCTCAGCTTAAAATATGGTGAATGCTCCTTGCATTGTAGAATTGTGAGAGCTTATAAAGTGAGCAATCTTACATTTTCATAAAAAATCTAAAGAAATAATTAGTCCCAAGTGCTCAGAAAGAGTAAAGAAGGATTTATAAACTCTGCTCTGGGGGGGAGGGGGAAGGGTTTTAAAGAGAGGCATATCTTTTCCTGATTTTCCAAGCTTGGTCTGTTGCAATAGTATTTGGTTACAACCAGAAAAGTTACATATCCATTACATAATGTTCTTGTAAAGTATACAAGAAACTTTTTACTTCATATTTCTGATGTGATAATATTACTGCTTTTCTTGCTTTACATAATGTTCTGGTTCAGAATATAGAGAGAAGTGCAACTTCTGCATGAAAAGAAAATTGCATTATTGTCCAAGAAAATAAAGTTCCGTGTTGGAGTCAATTGTGCAAACTTGCTTATATTACTTAAATTGAAAATGTATTTGGAACCTGCTATTCAAGTTCATAATTATACATATAGCTTTGTGTAGATGCCAGTCCTTTTTACTTTTTTTGTGCATCCTTTTCAAAAGCAGCCCTAATAGCTAACAAACAAAGGCTTTTAAAAAAACTTCAGATCTCTCTAGATGCTTTGTTTTCTGAGAGTGTGCCTTCATGGAAGTTGATTAGTTCTGCTTAGTTTATGAATTAGTCTGGCTATACCACTCTTACCAGAAGTTTTTCACATTTAAAGCAACAGCACAAGATCTCTAAAATGTGAACTTCTAAATTTTTGAAATGCGGCTGTTACAGGTATCTTGTCCACCACATGGATATATTTGAAGCCTTTTGTTCTGGAAACTGCTTTAGCCTGTATGTGATCCTTTTTTGGTGATGGTGGGGGAATTGTTTATTGTTGCAGTTATGCATTTCTTAGATTGTAAATGATTCAGTGTTCTAATTCCATAGGGATAAGAGAGAGGGGGGAGTTGAAAAGCTCTCACTGTGAAAGTGCAGCAACATTAATTGTTGTTACCACCTTAAAAGGATTGAACAGCACTATTTAAAAGGGATTTTTGGCTCCAGTTGTGGAAAAGCAACTCTTTAAGTTGCAGAGCATTTGGTGTTCACATATAGGCACATGTTGGGCCTGGACATGTAGGTTCCTTTGACTGCAGGGGTTTGGCTCTAATACAATGTTTAATAACTTATAATTCATCAGTTGGTATGCAGTGTTTACCCTGAGGAAAAATGGAAAGGTGTAGGTATTTAAGTGGTGTCCATTGTAGGGTAGTGTGCTTTTTTCCAGTTACACAGTATTGAGTTTTGCTGGCTGGTGACTATCCAGTCTTATAACTTTTTAAATGAATAAAGTCCTTGGCAATATATTTTTATTCACACAGTCTCTTCTAGGGCTGATTGGTATTCCCATTTTACAGATGAGGAACTGAGTCTGAGAGATTATGAATTGTTTAAAGTCAATGAGATTATGACTCTTAGAGATCCCAAATGCAGGACTAATATGCTACACAAAGGAACACACTGATTATGTTGAAGCCTGTATTTCAGAAATAATGCTGCTTTGACTATAGAAATTCCATTGAACCTTTCATAAGAATCTTGCCGAAGTTCACATTTTTAATTCTTCAGAATTAAGGCCAGGTAAAATGGCATTTCCTCAAATTGTATAGTTCCACTTGAGTTTTAGTGCCTGACCTGGCCAATTCATTTGCTGCTTTTAGTTTCTCTGACAGTAATCAACAATTGTCCTGAATTTTTGAAATGTTTGTACCTGAACACTCTTACTCTGAGCAACATGGTTGAATACTCCTTTAGTTTACATCAGAGCTTTGAGACTGGAAAGTGCAAGGATAATTTCCTGAATGCAAATGGAAAATAAGCCTGGATCGATCCTACTAAACAGTTATGCTGTGGAACTAAAGAAACAGTTGTGGGTAGTTGTGGGATCAACACAGGAGACTCAGTTTGGTTTAGTGGGTAAGGATGCTGGATTAAGAAGCCAGGAGATGGTGAGTTCTAGTCCTGCCTTAGACATGAAAGCCAACCAGGTAACCTTTGGCCAATCCCTCTCTCTCAGCCCTAGGAAGGAGACAAGGGCAAATCACATCCAGAAATGTTGCCAAGAAAACTGCAGGGACTTGTTCCTGTAATCACTAGGAGTCAGGGTTGACTTGGTGGATCATAGCAAGTTCAACCAATAGAGGTTTATAAAAAGGCTGTTCCAGATGGAGAGATTACAGTCTGAACTGTTTTGGGTGCCTGGTAGATGAGGATTAACTGACATTGCCTTGCAGTGAATTCTGCTCAGCCAAGGGTATATGTGTTTTTCATACCTGGATGTTTTGAGAAAAAAAAAAAATTAGGTATTTAGAGAAAAAAATGTTTTACTTTCTGAATAATTTTCTCTGAAAGAATAGAAGTGGAGGAAATTGATAATAAAATATTCCCTACTATATTTTATCTAAAAACTACATGACACATACATACATAGGAGGGATGTGCAGCTCTTGACTTCCAAAGCAGAAAAAGTGCTTCAGAGTGATTGAGGGAACCTCTCCTCTACCTGTCAACACCTCCTTGAAGAAGATGCGTAATTTCCTCTGCTCACGTAGTAGCTGCACAAACCCAGAAAATAGGTGTTTGAGGTAAGGAAGCGTTGGCAGGGTGCAAAAAGGTACTTTGTGGGTGCAGGCTTGCTCTTAAACATGTATTTTCTTTTAATTCTGTGGCAATTGTGCAAGTCCAGGAAAAGATGCAGCTTCTTCAAGGAGGTACCAACCAGTGGAGATGCATGCCTACGCTGGCTTCGAAGCACTGCATGTCCCTAATGTATACCCATAAAAACATACATAGGTACCAATTACCCTATTCCCTGGCAGCATATGCAACATCATGAAGGGTAGAGAAAAGGAGTAAAATTAGTGTGACATATACATTGAAGGCATGAGGTGGGGAAAAAAGAAAAGAGTTAAATCTGGTTTATAACAATACTGTACCACTTACAGTATTTCTCCATTTCTTTCTATCCTAGCAAACCATGTCCACACACTGATTCATACATTTTGTTCTTTAAACATCTCACCTGTCTCTTCTGGAGGGTCTTATCAACTCAGACATGCCTTTCTTGATCTTCCCTTTACCCTTGACCCGGTCAGTCTTCCATTATATATTGGTTTTGCAATCTGATTTCCATTTATTCCCTATACATTACTGAACCACCTTAATGCACTTTTTTCATAATGGTCACTCACTTTGTCTTCAGTCCACATTATTCAGCACCCATTCATTTTGGATCCTGCCTTGTCTTTTACCACACAGATGTCTTAAGTATCTCATTTTATTGCATTTAACTTACTGCTACGTTTCTCCTGACATATCCTATCCTCACTTCCATATAATGAAGTGGGCAGAAACACACTCTTATACACAGGTATTTTCACTTTCAGAAACTCTGTGGCATTCTCATATAATTCTTACTTTGCTTTGAGTAGCTTCCACATCCTCTTTCCTTATGTCTACTTTCCATTCAGTCTACTGGGAGATTCACCTGTTTTCTGATACTTTTTTCATTTTTTTTCCTTCCTGCACTTCTATTTTCATTTCTTTCCTTTTCTATGTCCATTTTATTTATCGATTTATTTACAGGGACTTCAATAATTTCCCCAAGATCAACTCTACACTACTAAAAAATGTTTTTTCTCACATTCAGCACCTCTCATCAGCCTTGTATCATTCACTAACTCTCTCAGTTTTTCATGATAATCAAATCAGTCAGGCTTTTAGATTTATATTTGGTATTTTCAATGAGTACGTATGGATACACTAATGCTTAAGTTATGCATTTAAAATACAGGTAGTCCTCACTTAACAATGGTATTGAGACTGGAATTTCCATTGCTAAGTGATGCGGTCGTGAAGCTCAATGTCATGTGACCGCATCGCTTTGCAACGGCAATCCCAGCACTCCCCATTGCCACTAAGTGAGGATTGCAGGTCATTAAGCCAGTCTCAGGCAGCTGGCAAGCAGGTGGTTGGCAGGTAAGTGGCTGCTTCTGGGCAACGGAAAGTGTGCGGGTGGCACCTCCCCCCCAGCATGCTCTTGCTATTCTATGCAAGCTATGAACTCTGTGCAAATTAGGAACTCTAATCTGCAGACTACCTTGCTAGTCAGTATGCTTGCATCATTTCAAATAGGAGGTATGTGCAGTGTACCAACATATACTCAGGACAACTTCATTTCTTCTTTGCTTTTTTTCTTCTCCCTTTTTTTTCTTGGAAAAAAAATGGTTTTTGTATCCCTATGGTACAGTGGAGGATAAAAGCAAGAGTAAAACTATTTTGGTTTCCTTTAGTATATTTGTTCCTGCCTGTTTCTCATAAATGGCCAAAATGAAGGGATTTACACTCCTAAAATATATTTTTAATTTACATTTTTAGACTTCACTAACATGTACTGATTGCCAGTTTGGTATAGTGGTTAAGGTGCTGGCTTAGAAACCAGGAGACTGTGAGTTCTAGGCTTCTTTTACTCATGAAAGCCGGCTGGGTGACTTTGGGCCAGTCACTGCCTCTCAGACCAACCCACCTCACCGGGTTGTTGTTGTGGATAAAATAGGAGGTAGGAGTAATAGGTATGTTTGCCACTTTGAGTTGATCAAATATAAAAAAGGGTGGGATAAAAATATGATTATTTTTATCCCACTCTTTTATCCCCTGTAATAAAAAATAATTTTAATTTTATTTTCAGTTTTATACAAAAAAAACATGTGTAATATATCTTACAAGATAAGAAGATGATTGTATGTCTATAAAGGGTGCTAAAAACGTGTATTTTCTACATATCATATTTTCCCCAAATGTATGTCCCTGTACCTCCCAAACCAAAATCCCTGAGGTTTCTTTCTTCAAAATTTCTGGAACAGTTGTAGCAGTTTCTGGACAATTAAAACCATTGTAATTGTCTGGAGAAGGGGCTGAAAGTTGGAGGCTATTCTTTGATTGGATAGATTTGATTAATTGCAAGCTGGTTTGGAATGTAGGAGGGTTTTTTTGGAGGAAAGGTGCTTAAATTGATTTGAGGGTACAGTTTAAAAGTCTAAATGCATTGGTTGTTTTCATGGTTAACTTGTATCTAGAGGGTCTTCTGATGAACTGTTTCTGGATAGCCTGGCACAGATAGGAAGATCTTGTTCCTACCTGAATGGTCACTGCTATTCTACCATCTGAACTTTGACCTGAGGAACCATACAACACTCTTTGTTCTGCATGCTTTTAAACATATATATGCAGCTGCTAAATAGATTATGTCAGTCTGGAATGCAGTATCACCAGTCTGCTCAAGAGGTTCTTACATTTGGAGTGGTACCACCAATTTTATCTGTCTTATATGGTTACATTAAAAAAATGCTGTGCAATTAGTAAATAAATCTGTCTATCTTATGTGCTTGCAGGTAATGCGAGAGTGTTGTATCTTTAGATTAGAAAGATTTTATGTTTACAATAAGGTTTCAACACTATTTAAAAAAAAAAAAACAAGCTTAAAGGAGTGTCCAAGACAGAAACCTAGTGGTTGCTTATCCTTACACATTATACTGTACAATCTGTTGTATCTATGCATGTGTGGCTGCTTAAGTGTTGTTACAGTGACATGTTTGAAAGCCCCTGCAAAACTAAACATAACTTCTAGTCATTCAGTGCAAGGAGCAAGCAACCAACCCTATATAGAACTATTTTCTTAGTATAAAAAAGGGAAAAGTTAGGCTAAAGCCTCCTGCCTCATGAAGACACATACAGGTAGTCCTTGTTTAACATCCACTCATTCAGCAACTGTTCAAAGTTATGAAGGTGCTGAATTAGGGGGACTTATGACCAGTCCTTGTAATTGTAGCTGTCACGGCATACCCATGGTCACGTGATTGCAATTTGAGTGCTTGGCGGCCAGCTCACAATTACAATGATTGCAGTGTCCCACAGTCACATGATTGCCATTTGTGACCTTCACTGCCAGCTTCCGACAAGCAAAGCTGAAGCTGGAAGGAGGTTGCAAATGGCACTCACATGACCACAGGATGCTGCGACTGCATGGGATTCGCCTAATGACTGCAACTGGAACTGCCATCATAAGTTGGCGCAGTCACATGATGGCATGCTTTATGACCATTTAACTTAGCAACGAAGTTTTGTATACAAAGCTTGTACTGAAAAAGTTTGGTATTAGCTTGCTTTCCCCTTCATTTGGAAACTGTAGCTCAGGAGCTTCCCGGTATGGCAAACTGAAGACGGTTCTGTGAAAGCTCTCAGGATCCTCTCTGGATAAAGAGAGAACAGGAGATTGCCCACATATGCTCCAAACACCTGCTTCCCACAAGGAGACCACAGGACAGTGGCTTTATGCGGGTTTGAGTACCAGGAGATGACAGGATTAGCTATCTTGCTCGCAACTACAGCAGAGACTTTTAAAGGACACTAAGTTTGCAAACCTCACTTTCTAATCACTTTTGGAAATTGCTCATTAAGTACTATTATGCAATTAGAGATCTTTGGAATGACAGGTTTGAAAACGCAGGGTGAGTCTGCCTTTAATCCTGAACAAAAGAAAATTTTAATCATAAGCTTAAGAATTTAAAGAATCTGAAATAATCAGCAAAAAGCTAAATAAGATTTTGATCTTAGAAAGTTATAAACAGACTAAGGGTCCAGATCAAATTGGAATATTGAAACCTTTACAATAAGATTTTGGAATTAATTATAAAATACAAATAGCTTCTCATGGGAAATAGATCCTGTTTTGGTTTTTACAAGACATAACATTGATAAATAATTTCATGATTTCAAAAACTGGACACTAGAGAGGACTAAAGATTTTAGGTAGAGGAAAGATATACAGACCTGCAAGATGGTGCAACACATTATGACAGTAAAAATACTGAAGGAGACTTTTGAAGAATGGAATCAGAAAATAGCCACAGTATCAACAATGTCAGTAACTATGTTTGCTTCTATGGATAGACTATGTCTAAAAGATATTATTGAAGAAATGTCAGATGTAGAACAAATTTTATCTGACAAGATAGAGATGGTATCAGAAATGGATTTACAGCTGACAGGCCAAGAGAATGATTTAGAAAAGGATATTTCACTGGATGTATAAAAGAAACTGGCTGAGGTTTTAAAATTTAAAAGGGAAATACACACCAAGAGAGTGGCCTGGATAATTTTTTCCGACTGGATTTACAAAGGAGGCTTGTTAAAGTCTTGAAGAACTCTGTGCAATTGGACAAAGAAGAAATGAAAAGAAATCAAATCCTACAACAATATTTGAATGAACTAAAGATTAATACTGTTAGAAGTAAAAGGAAGGAATATAAAGTTGGTTTATTTGTTCAAGGTTAAAATAAGATATGTTGTTACTTCTGGCTACCCTTTTATGGACATTCTGCTGACCCCAAGACTGAAAAGATAATTTGGGATTTGTGTATAGGTAAGAGATGGAATATGGCATGAAAAGATAAATGTTTGTAACTTTAGAGGGGGTGAAGAGTTACTAAATTCATTTATACTTGTGAATGAAGGTTGGAAGTCACTTTTTTATATATTTCTTTTCTCTTTATTCTTTTCTCTTTTTCTTTTCTTTTTTCTTGCACTTTTTACTCCTCTTTATTCTCTTTTCTTTCATTAAGTTTAGTTTGTATTAGATTTTACTATTATAATAAAAATTCTTAATAAAAATTATACATTAAAAAAAGGGAAACTTTAGCTCAGGGGCAGGGAAAATTGGTATTCAGACTTTTGATATGATTTAGAAAATTTTCTAACAGTACTTAATAAGAGCCATCTGCAACAAAATTGTCACAGCAAAAATTTACAGCAGTCTGCAGAAATAGCTGTCTTTCCAAGGAAGGAAAGAAGCTTAATCACAGTGGGATGGTCAACTGATTATTAATATTAATAATAATAATAATAAATATAGCCATCCACTCCAGTGGACTCTGGGCAACTTAAAAAACATAATACTAAATTAAAACAAGTAAAAACATAAACAGCCAGATTAAAAACAGCCACTAAAACTAAGCACAACAGCCCACCCCCCAAACACATTAACTCTAGGCCTGGGACCAAAGCCAGGTTTAAAGGCTTTTTGGAATCCCAGGAGAGAGAATGCCATCTGTATCTCTGGCGGGTGGGGATGCTGTTGGAGAGAGTGGGGACTGTGACAGAGAAGGTGTGCTTCCTAGGTCCTATAAGATGACAATCTGTAATAGAAGGGGCCTGGACTGTATCTACATTGCCCAAATATACCAGGCGGTCAGAAGCAATGGGAGAAAGGCAGTCCCTCAGGAAACCAGGTTCTATATAACGAAAGGCTTTAATTTAACAACCAGCATTTTGAATTGCACCCAGAAGCTTGCATAGTAGAGGTGACACAGGGGCGCAATGAGAACTGCCCACCACTGCTCACACCACTGCATTTTGAACCAACTGTAGCTTCCAGATGGTATTCAAGGACAACCTCACGTAAAGCATATTGTAATAGTCCAGTCATGAGATGACCAGGGTGTGAATGTATGCCTGCAAGGCCTCCCTACTAATAAGTAAAACAGGTACTGATGCTGTCCTTGATGCTCCATCTGACCCAAAAGAACAAAAATGGAGTGCCCAGGATGAGCAAACTATCTCTCCCCGCTCCCTTTCCCCGAAACATGCCCACTTGCTTCCCTAAGTAAGAGGTCAGTGAAAATGAATCTGCCCTGATTTTTTTTTTTTTGGTCTAATCTGTGTCAAAGATGGTGGTGGGAAAACAAATGCTTTCATGCACATGTTAGTTCTGTTTACCTGCCCTCATACTAGTTTTCAAATACTGCTGATGAACTTATTTTTTATATTGCAAGCTTATTTCAGTTCTGTGGTTATTGGATACTTAAGAGTTTCCCTTTCTTATGACAATATTGTTTCACCTCTTTCTTCCCTCCTCTATACTTCTAGAAATTCACCACTATGTGCATTGTGGTTCTTGAATTTAATCAAGTGCAGTATCTTGGTAATGTTATTGACAAAGCACATCTGATAACCTTTCATTTAGAGCAGTGTTTCTCAACCTTAGCGACTTTTAAGATATGTGGACTTCAACTCCCAGAATTCCCCAGCCAGCATACCTTAAAGTTGCTAAGGTTGAGAAACACTGATTTAGAGCAAGGGTACACAACCTGTTTATTCTCAGAGTCCACATCATGTGCATCAGGTGCCACATGTTTGCAAACTTACCACCTTCTCTGTCACGCTTACCATGAGAGGCTTTGTTCTCAAGCCCTGGAACCCTGTACAGACCTCTACTTTTCTGCCACTGGAAAAAATAGTATTCATCAACTGTTTGGAAGGAGAAAGAGGTGTTGTCTAGTTGTTGGTTCTGGGTTCCCATTATAGTAAAAAGTAATGACATTCAGCAAGATCACTGGGAAGAGAAGGATGACCTTTCCTTCTTCTCTTGTAGCAGTCCTTTGTCAGAGTGGGAAAACGCTTCACAGAAGCTCACTAGAAGTTTGTTTGGTGGGCTGCTCTGGAATATTATTCCCTAAGGCCCTCTCATTCGTGGACATCTTGGCAGCCAGCTGAATGGATGGATTGTTAAAGAATGCTTGCAGACTATTTCACAGAAGAAGGGAACAATCCTACTACCCACTCTTGTGCTTACCAGGAGTACATCAACCAGCTGACTAGGAGCCTGATGGAGACAGCAGGAAGATGTATGGAAGCCAGTGCTTGGCTGCAGAGAAGGCTGCCAGGAGCTGTATGGAGATTGTGATCTGTGGGTTGCCAAACCCTGCTCCAAAGGACTGAAAACAAAAGATTCTTTTTAATTTATACCAGTATTGAGCAAGGTTCCTATTCCCTTATGTCACTCACCACACATTCTTCAAGCTTAAACAATACAGTATGGTTATATTTGCAATATCAATTTTGATATTTCTATTTTTGTTCTTTTTTATCTTAAAAATGAAAGGAGGTTAACAATTCAAGGGAAAAAAGTATTGCGCACTCAGCAGAATTAGTATCATTATACTGAATTCCATCTCCACGAGCAAACAGCCAGTCAAAAACCCAGATGAATAATTGCCTCCTACTGCTTTCACTTACATCTTCCTTGAAGAAAATAAACTTACCAGCTGGGGCTCAACTAATGCCAAAGCATTTCACAGCAGCTCTTATTTTCAAAGTTGCTTCTGGTCCTTCCAAAAATGTCTTGAGTGCACAATAAGATTCTTACTATGGAAATAGATGAACAACCCCAAAGCACTTTTCTCTAACAGGAATCCAAAACTTAAAATAATTAAGACAAGCAAGCTCATATTTCTTCTGGCTACTTTGACAGTCCTTAGTGATATATGTAATTCATTTTATATAGTTTTAAATAAAAAAATTAAATGCCTATTAGGACTAAAGTTAAAAACAGAGAAATGCAGGTAGAATGAAAATCCATAGAGGGCTGGGAAATGAAAACTAGTGGGGTATAATGACAGAGGTGTTGAATTAAGGCAGTACAGGGCCAGGTTCAAATTTACCCTTAGCCATCAAAGATCACTAGAATATCTCTCAATCCAACCTACCTCATGGGGTTGCTGTTGAACAGAAAAATCGCAGGAGAGAATGTCATCACCATATGTTCCTAGAGGAAATGTGGAATATAAATGTAATGAATAAACAAACAAGGAAATAAATCCTTATTGGTATTGAAAAAAGGCTATGCACAAACCATAACCTATTAAAATCTGAATTAGAGATCAAACAGACATTTTAAATTAGAGTCTTCATTGTCATTAAATTAAAGCTAGAAATACACTGGGTCTGCCAGCAAAAAAATTCATTGGCCTATTACTCGTTGTGTTGTTAACATTCTGTTCACATTGTCAAACCTTTAGACACTTAAGCGGTATTAGAAAATTCAGTTAAACCTTAGAGTGGAAAGTCAAACCATGAAGGAATCTGCAGTGCAACTTGAAAACTGAGAATAGCATCAAGAGAAGAAAATTTGAAATTGCATCAAGAGAAGGAAACGCAATTAAGAGATTTTTTTTAAAAAAAAAGCCAAATGAGAGGAAAAAAAGAATATAGAGGAGTTATTGTAAAATGTCACCCTTATTAAAACAAAAGTTTGGTTGGATGTATCCATACTGATTTATCATTAGTTAGAATGAACATTTATTTATGTGTATGTAAAATTCTAGCCAGCATAGTTGTTGAAAACAATTCCAAAACAGTATAGAATGTCCAGTGGTTCTTGAAAGAAATTTTACTTACCCTAGATAAAAAAAATAATTAAAAAGAAAAGCTGTATTAATCAACAAGCCTACATTTTGCGCTTCAACGAAACAGTGATGCATGAGGCAGTACATCAGTCATTCTTAACCTGCTGCTCTCTAGAGGGCTAGCTGAACCCGGGAAAGCAAACTCCATGCAGCTACTCTGTCTGAGTAACGTGAGAGGGCAGATTGGTCTCCTCCTTCCCATGATTGTCTTCCTTTGAAGCAGGGAAGGCAGCTTTCCATTGGCCCTTGGAGGACAGTCACCAAAATGTGCTGTCCTTCAGTTCTCCATCCTTTAAGCCAGTCAGTTGTGTCTGTAAAGACCAAGGTCACTTCTTTATCAATATGTCATCCAATAATGTGATACTTTCATGAGATGTCAGTACCCTTTGGCGATTTATCAAGTTCGATCAGTAATACATGACTATGGAGCCGGTAAATGCATGAATTAAGAACCAGTTAGAAACGCAGAGAGAGGGAAGTAATAGAACAGAAGTTCTTCAATACAAATACAGCTATTTTGCTACTGTATACAGAATGTCAGATTACATGAAACATTGTATTGAAAATTCCCCCTCCCCAAATTCTGATTCTCTCTAAGGGAACTGAAATCTTTGTTAACGTGTTTATTAGACTTCTATTTTGTGAGCAAAATAAAGAATTTTGCAATTTTAGTTTTAAGTGTTGTATAGTTGTCATGTATAGTATATGTTATTCCAAAATATTTAAGCTAAAATATTTGGTAATAAAACACAATGTAATTTAGACAAATTCAAAATTTTATCTGTAAAATAGTTTTAAAATATTACAATTCAAAAAATATATTTTGCTTGCAATAGACTATGCTTTAAAGATTAAAAATAAGATAATATAAACTGTTAAATTCTGGGTGTGTTTCCATGCAACAATAAGCCAGGATTCTGGAAAATTCTTTGTAATAATCCTGTATTCATAACATGATTTGCAAATAGTGATTTGTGAGTGGTGTGTATGGCATGTTGTCTGCATTGTTCTGCCATTGAATTATATATTGAAAATCTGAAATTAATATATGAAGAATTTTGGATTTATTGAATATGGGATGGAACAAGGAAGTTTATTATTTATTTATTTATTTATTTATTTATTATTTTAAAGACAGTGAGACCATGGATTGATTATATGTTTTTGCTCTCTCCTGATGAATTGCCTTACTGATGTAACAACAAGATTGATCATCTTTACTTCGTGAGGTCAAGGTTAATGCTATGTTTAAAAATCAGGCTGCTTTCTATGTGTTTGGTAATATTTTTTTGTTTTTATCTTTTTTCCTGCTTCTGTTTTTATTGATTTGTATTTTTTCCTCTATTTCTTATATTACAACGAATAAGAAATATAGAAAAGCAGATCAGCTGCATATGCATTATTAATTTGAAAATAATCATATTTGTATAAATTTAGTAAAATTGGGAAAATGTAGTATACCAGCTGATAATTTCTGTTGTGATTGTTTTAAAGTGATCTTGATTCTAAATTTTCTGTCATTACCTGTGAAAATTTGGTCAGATTCTGAAAAATCCTTGGATAAATAATAATAGAAAAAAAATGTGGACTTAGGCATTCATAGCTTGTTTCCAGAGCAGGAAAAGGCTTCAGTTATACAGTGGTACCTCGGGTCACGAACTTAATTCGTTCCGCAACTCTGGTCGTGACCTGAATTGGTCACGACCCGAATCAAATTTTCCCATAAGGTTCAATGTAAATACGGTTAATCCGTTCTGACCCCTACGAATTTGGTCGCCAACCGATTTTGGTCGCGACCCGAATCAAATTTTCCCATAAGGTTCAATGTAATTACGGTTAATCCATTCTGTCCCCTATGAATTTGGTTGCCAACCGATTTTGGTCACGAGTCGAATCAAATTTTCCCATAAAGTTCAATGTAATTACGGTTAATCCGTTCTGAACCATATGTATTTTTTTTTTTAAACCACAAAAATATGACACAAAGTACAGTACAGTACACTATGAAGAGAGAGAACGCTAACCTTGCTTGAGGCGTGGAAGACAGGAAGGCGGGTAGGGAGGCAGTTATTGTTTGGAGGGAGAGTCCCCCTCCCTACAGGAAGCCACGACCACGTGTCACAGCAGGGAAAATGGCCGCGGGTCATGTTCATCACCCGATGCGGAGTTCGCGAATGGAAGCAAAATTTTGCGAACGGTGCTGTTCGTGACCCGAATTGGTCATGAACAGAAGCGTTCATGACCCGAGGTACCACTGTATCTCTAATCTAATTTAGATTCTTTATCTCTAATCTAAATGACAATCACACATGCATTGAAAAACGACATCTCAGTTTCTCAGATTTTAATACTAGTCCATTTATGTTGCACAGACCCTTTTTAGAATACTCTGTAAAAAAATACTTTGTTAAAGACATTGGAAATGAAGAGGGCTATTTTTGAGAATTTTTTAAAATAAATTTTATTCTGTAAATACATTTGTATGATTGCTAATGACTTCATAACAGGTGTTTTCATGCAGTTCCAGTATTACTTAAATGTTATTTTTCTTGAACATACCCACAGCAACCTCAATTGACATTCCAGCCAGAATGAAACCAATAGGCTGGCTTTAAATGGCCAGAACAATCTATTGTCTTCCAGTTTGTGTATGTACTTTTTTCCACAGAGATATTTAGTTTTTTTATACATGATCCTGCACATTCAAATGTGACTTTGATTTTTAAAAGGGATAAAAGGCCATCTAACTGTGTTTATCCCCTCCTTTACTAAATCCTTCCCATATACTCTTGGGACTTCACAACCTTTATTCTTTGCGGGTCAGTGATTGTCTTATAAATGAAGAAAAAATTTAGACTTCATGTAGAATAGTGTCTGTAGAAATATTGTTGATAAATATTTCATTTGAATTCTTACATGTTGCCTATTTTGTGAGGATTGAGGAGGGTTTAAAATAAGCGATAGTTCTGATGTTTTCATTTAGGATTTGAGAGCTGATTTACAAAATACTGTGGGATGTTCCAGACTCTTTGTAGGATATATATAAATCAAGTGTAGGTAAAGAAATGAATGGAAGCTGAGACACTGTAGAAATGTGATGTAGATTATAGAAAATATTCTGTTGGTAACTGCTTTGAGCCAAACAACACAGAAATTACACAAAACAGTTATAAGAAGTATTATTTTGAAATGCCCTTTTAAAAAAAAAAAAAAGAATAATCCTATGGAAAGAGTTCAAGAAGTATGGCCCAGTAAGATGTTGGTATAACTCTTAAGGTTCCCTGCCTCTGTACCTTCTTGTAAAGGCATTTAGTGACAACCAAATGAATTGCTGTTATTCTTTTCTTAATTTAAAAATGAATAAAGTTATAAGGATGGTTGGATGGACAGACAGAAGGACATAGCAGTGTTTTATAATACAGTGGAACCTCGGGTTACGAACGCTTCTGTTAACGAACTTTTTGGGTTACGACCAGCTCTGGCCACAAAATTTTGCTTCGCTTTGCAAACTCTGCCTCGTGGTACGAACAGGATATGTGGCCATTTTCCCTCCCGTGACACGATCTGTGGCCATTTTCCCGCCCGTGACACGTGGTCCGCGGCCATTTTCCGCCCGTGACACGTGGTCCGCGGCCATCTTCCCGCTCCTGATACATGGTCTGCGGCCATTTTTCCGCCCCTGACACGTCCGCGGCCATTTTTCCGCCCCTGACACGTGGTCCGTGGCCATTTTCCGCCCCTGACACGTGGTCCGTGGCCATTTTCCGCCCGTGACACGTGGTCCGCGGCCATCTTCCCGCTCCTGATACATGGTCTGCGGCCATTTTTCCGCCCCTGACACGTCCGCGGCCATTTTTCCGCCCCTGACACGTGGTCCGTGGCCATTTTCCGCCCCTGAAACGTGGTCCGTGGCCATTTTTCCGCCCTGACACGTGGTCCGTGGTCATTTTTCCGCCCCTGACACGTGGTCCGCGGCCATTTTCCGCCCAACACGTGGTCGTAGGGAGGGGGACTCTCCCTCCAAGCAATAGCCGCCTCCCTGTCCTCCACGCCAGAACGGATTAACGGTAATTACATTGAACCTTATGGGAAAATTTGCTTCGGGTTGCGACCAATTTGGGTCGCGACCAGAGTCGCGGAACGAATTAAGTTCGTAAACTGAGGTTCCACTGTACTTTAAATTCTAGGGGAGAAAGTAAAATTTAAAATAAAAATTAACAAAAGGAATACAATTAGAAGTGGTTCACCTGGTTTTTGGACACAGTCTTCAACGTAATGTAATGGCTGGGGTGGTCCTCAAGCTCTAAAATCATAATAATCAGACTGTAAATTCTGAAAATCATACTTCAGCAGATCTGGAGGGAGACCGAACTGGGGGTGGCTAAGTTAGAAAAGGATTGTAAAATAAAGCTCTGTTCCCTACTATCCCAACTGTGTGTGGTTAAAGTTAATAGACTTTCCTGTGTCCTGCTTCCTCAATATACTTTATGCCAGTAGGCTTCCACAATGATACTGATGTGGCTTCAAGACCCTGAAGATGACTTCAAGCCAGTACTAAATGTTGTCTTGAGGTTGCTATCTAGAATATGTAACACTAATTCTAGAGGAATTGCAGTGACTGCAGTTGCCAAGTATAGATTAAGATTTTAGAATTACAGGAGGTAATGATTGGAAGGGTCTTTGGAAGTTAATTCCTGTACCGTAATTCATTACTTTTGCCATTTAAGGTCTTAAACTGTTTAAGTCTCCAATACTTTTGAAGCAGCATCTCTATCAGCAATGTATTTGCCTGGGGAGAGGAGCTCTCTTCAATGCCCCTCAGCTTGGAAAAGTGTATTATGTAGTTATATGGGAACAGGGTCCCCCCTGTTGAGGTGTTTAACATCAGAATGCCCTTATCCTGGAGACCCAGCTGTTTGCTGTTTAGCCCCAGATGAAGCCCTCTTTTTATTAATTCAGTCAGGTCTCAACAACCACATTTTGTTTTTTCTCTGTCGTCCCTTGAGAAAATCAGTGCATCTCTATTTATTATGGTAATTGTTTTAATCTTTTAAAGTATTGTTTTAATTGTGTGTCATTGTTTTATTATATTTTATGGATTGTAATGTTCCCTGAGATCTGAGTATGTAGATTTTAAATACTTTAATAAATAGAAAATATGTCATCTGTAAAAGGTAGTATAAGCTCAGGAAATAACTATTATGTAGGGTTTACACAATAGAAGGAAGACCTGCTGTGGTGTTTTGGGCATAGCATGATGCAGACCCATCCCAAAGTTGATTTTTTGCTACAAACCACAATTCGAAGACAAAGTTCATTAATTTATGAATTATGCTGTGTTATGTCTCCGTCTAGAATCCTAATTTATTACTGGTTTGGTTTGTACTCTCTTTCTTCTGAGCATTGGAAAAAACTTGAAAAAGAAAACCAGGGATTTTCCAGTTTTTCTTGATTGCTTTTCTTGTCTGTAATATTTGAGATGAAAAGATGTGGACAACATTCTGATCGCAGATGCTGTGTTGGAAAACTTTTGAGACTTGGGTTTTGTACTCATTGAAAAAGGTGTGTAAGCATTATACTGAAAAGACTACAGTACAGAAGCAATATCTTTGCCACAAATCTAGGTATCTAGATTCAGTTTCCATTAGAATGGTGGCCATGCCCAAGTTTTTCCTTTACAGTAGATGGCTTACAAATAATCCTTTTGTGGTACAGTAAAAAAATAATGACGACAGCTGCAGAGACAATTCAGTTATTTCTGGACTTCCTGCTTTTTCTCTTCTGTCTTAATCCTTTCATGTTTTAACATTTTCCCTACCATTCTGTAGAGCAAGACAGAGATGGCCTTGAAGAAGGTATCCAACAGCCATTAAGTAAATATCAGCTTGACTCTGAAAGGGAGGAGGGGGTGAGGAAGAAGCTCAAGATTTCTCTGCCTTGTTTTTTTTTTGGTGTAAGAGGTGGGAGAGAGAATCTCTGTCAGGCTGTTTGTATACCTTGCAACAATAAAGTAGAGTTATAGCAGTCCTTGTGGAGTCTGACTTGGCCTTCCTTAAGAGACCGACACATTCAGATACAATATAAGAATTTAGAATGAAAAAGGAACATCCATATGGCTCTTTCTGCATATCAAACAGATCAGTGTCACAGACCTTTATTTAATAAATTAATGATCATGTAACCTATTTTCTATATTGCTTTGTCTTCAGTGTATGTTGTATGAAATCTTCCAATGCTTGTAACTGCCATCTAGCTTGCTTTGAATAAATTAATAGTTATGAGAGATGTTAAAAATATATAATGTCAAAACAGATGAAAAATCTGTAATGTTTATGATAGTTTAAATTGTGTGGAATAGCAGTGAGTGGTTTTTAGAATAGCTTGTAATCATTCCACTTTTATATAATAATTTGAATTATACTGTTTGGTGCTAGATCATAAAACTGGTTCAGCTGACCATAGCTGCATATGTGCATGTATTGACTTTAAATCTCCTATCCTCTATTTATGATACCTTACATCTGATATTTTGCTATCTTATTTTTTTTAGGAGATATTACCCAGAAGGGATATGAGAAGAAAAGAGCAAAATTGTTGGCTCCGTACTTTCCACAGACTCAAGGTAGGCCTTTTGTGATGCTAGAGATGCTCTTGTCATAAATAACATTATTAGTTAGGGATTAAAACCATAGGCATCCATTATAAGGCATAATACCAAAATGCAGTATGATGACATCATTGCATACATGATTTATTATGTATTTACTTTATTAAATTTATATGGCTACCGAACTCTATAATAACTCTGGGTGGAGTACAATGAAAACAATAATAAAATACAGATTAAAAAACCCAAAATGTCCAGAAGAAAACCATTCTAAAGAGTAAAATACACTGAACCCATCACTCACTCCAACACAAGGACTAGGGGAAGACTTGGTTTTCAGGGCTCTGTTAAATACAGTCAGGGTGTTGTTGTTGTTCAGTCGTTAAGTTGTGTCCGACTCTTTGTGACCCCATGAACCATATTGCGCCAGGCCTTCCTGTCCTTCACTGCCTCCCTGAGTTTGCTCAGTTTCATGCTCATTGCTTCAGTGATGCTATCTAGCCATCTCATCCTCTGCCGTCCCCTTCTCCCTTCAATCTTTCCCAGCATCAGGGTCTTTTCCAAAGACTCCTCTCTTCGCATTAGGTGACCAAAGTATCTGAGCTTGAGCTTCATTATCAGTCCTTCCAATGAGCAATCAGGGTTGATTTCCTTTAAGATTGACTGGTTTGACCTCCTAGCAGTCCAGGGGACTCTTAAGAGTCTTCTCCAGCACCACAGTTCAAAGGCATCAATTCTTCGGTGCTCAGCCTTCTTTATGGTCCAGCTCTCACAGCCATACATTACTACTGGAAAAACCATAGCTTTGACTATGCGGATCTTTGTCGGCAAGGTGGTGTCTCTGCTTTTTAATATGCTGTCTAGGTTTGCCATAGCTTTCCTCCCAAGGAGCAAGCGTCTTTTAATTTCATGGCTGCAGTCTCCGTCTGCAGTGATCTTGGAGCCCAAATAAATGAAGTCTGTGACTGCTTCCATTTCTGCCCCTTCTATTTGCCAGGAATTGATGGGTCCAGATGCCATGATCTTAGTTTTTTTAATGTTGAGTTTCAAGCCAGCTTTCGCACTCTCCTCTTTCACCCTCATCAACAGGCTCTTTAGTTCTTCACTTTCTGCCATTAGGGTGGTATCATCTGCATATCTGAGGTTGTTGATGTCAGGGTGGGGCCAGACAAATCTCAGGGGTTGCTGTTCCATAGGGCAGATTCTGCAAAGAGAAGTCACACTTCCTCGGTCCCATCAGATGGCACTGTTTAATGAATGACCACTTTGGAGCATTCCCACTCTGCCCAATCATACTGGCTGGGAAGATACTACAGAAAACGGGCAATCCTTCAGATAATCATATCCTATGTATTATGGACAATAACCAGTACTGTACCATGAATTGCATCTAGAAACCTACTGGTAACCAGTGCAGCTCTCAGAGCAAAGGTGGTACATGGATATTATGTGACATACTCATAATTAATTATATAGCTGCATTCTGGACTAGTTGCAGCTTCTGAGTGGTTTTCAAGGGCAGCCTCATGTAGAAGGCATTGCAAAAGTCCATGCGTGAGGTGACCAAAGCATGAGTGAGTGAAGGGCCTGAAGATAGGGGTGAAATTGGTGCACAAGATGGAGCTGTGTGAAGACCTTGTTAGCCACAGCTGCCATCTGCTCCTCAAATCTGTGAATCCAAAAAGACCCTCAAATTGTGCACCAATCCTAAAGGAGGAAATGCAACCCTTTTCAGGAGAAAAGATGAAATATCCCTGGACTCAGGGGGTCTAAAACTCCACAACCACTCAGTCTTGTCAAGGTTGAGCTTGATCCTGTTTCTCCCCCTCTAGGCCCCCATAGCCTCCAGATACTCAAACAAGACCTTGCTAGCATTGCCTGGATAGTTTGGGTTGAGCTGTACAACAGTCTGGGTATTATCTGCATGTTGATAATGCCTAATCCCAAACTGACGGATAATCCACTGGCCTCAAATAGGTATTAAACAAGAGTGAGAGCATAGAGTCCCGAGGCACCTCACACACTAGGGGCTTCAGATTTAATCTCTTCCCTCCTGTCAATACTAACTGACCCAACCATAGAGAAAGGAGAACCACCACAACACCTTACTGCCTACTCTTAATCCCCAGAGGCAGGCCAGAAGGATTCCTATCTAAGTCTCAATTCCTCCAGAGGTCATCAACAAGTGCAGTCATTGCTGTCTCAGTACTGTGTTCAGGCCTGAACCCTGACTGAAAGGGGTCCAGGGCCCTCTGTCTAATGAGATTAACCCCCTCATCAGCAACCTTTCCTAAAAAGAAAAGACTGGAGACTGGACAAAAATTGTCCAGCACATTGGGTCTAGCAAAGGCCTCTTACGGAGGGATGCATCACTCTTTCCTTCAAAGCTGCAGGGACCACTCCCTTCCTCAGCAAAGCAGATAATATGGCATGGGCCCAGTCACATGTCACATCCTGGGTAGCCTTCTCCAACCAGGATGGATTTAATAAACAGGTGGTCAGGTTAGCAGGCCCAAAGATCCAGTACTTCCTCAGGAGTTACAGGCTTATACTCATCCTAGCTAACCACATTAGACCTTGCTTCCATCATCTCCCTAGTACATGTGCAGTTGGAGTCCTACTCCAAGCAAATTCAAGTGACATTATCTGCCAGATGCCTAGAATATTCCTCAAAGTGGCCCCTGCAGGAGGCCCTATAACTCATCTATCTCCAGCAGAGCTACTGGAGAGCTACTGGAGAACATCTGTGAGTGTGATAAAAGTGGAAAAAATTTTGTTTTGACAAAAATTTATTTTGTCAGTCTCTGTCACCAGACTGTAATCCCTAATATGGGCTTTTACCTGTACTTGGTCAGATTCACTCTTCATCTTCCTTCACTGTTGCTCTAGGCGTTTATTCTGGTATTTTATCTCCCTAAATTGCTCAGAAAACTAAGGAACACCTTGGGATTAATATACAGTGAGAAGCCACATAGGAGCAATCTGGTTTAAGGCCTGTCATATCCTGATTCCAAGCAGTGACCAAGGCCACAGCTGAACCACTGATCAGATCCTTGGGAAAACCCAAGCTCCCTCTGGAATCCATCAGTGTCCATTAGTTATCTGGGATGGATTGATCTAATAGGTCTTGCCTCCTAGTCTGTGACCTCCAACATGTGTTGGGTTCTCAATTACTTGGATAAGGTCCATGATTGCCGTGGTGGGTATGAACTTCTGAGCTGTCCCAGACTCATTGCCATCCAAGCGAAGATTGAACTATCCAAAGACTTCGTGACTTCTGACGCAAATATATAAATTACATTATTTTTGTCATGATGTCATAAGACAAGTTATCCTTTTCCCTCTTATAGATACTCATGTTTAAGGCCCAATAGTCTCAGAATTTCTCATAGAGATGGACACATTCCAAAGATATTGTGCTAATGAAAATGCAAAGGGAAGGAATCAGGGAAATTACATTGAAGAGCAGCTACACAGCATTGCCCTGTTTATACTGATTTAACACAAGTAGTCAAATATGACTACTGTCAAAGCTCAATAGGCAGCATGGATGTATGTATGGATAGACACATAGATTCAGGTTCTCTCTGTTGTCACTGTCTTTCAGCCGAATCTACTAGTATGAGCTAAGATGATAAAATAATGGATGAACAATGTATGCTAAAATACAGTGTTAGAAAAACTTGTATAGAAATGTATACATATCGTAGTTTTTAAAAAGCAAATATGTAAATAAGATATGAAAGAAGTAGAGCAGTGGGAAATAAGAAAGGAAGGTTAGATTAGTATTTGCTTGCTATGTTATTTGTAGTTTTTATATACAGTACTGTGCAAAAGTTTTAGGCAGGTGGGAAAAAATGCTGTAAAGAATGCTTTCAAAAATATATATTGTAATTGTTTATGTTTATCAATTTACAAAATGCAAAGTGAACAAACAGAAGAAAAGCCCAAATCAAATCAATATTTGGTGTGACCACCCTTTGCCTTCAAAACAGCATCAATTCTTCTAGGTACGCTTGCACACAGTTTTTGAAGGAACTTGGCAGGTAGGTTGTTCCAAACATCTTGGAGAACTAACTACAGATCTCCTGTGGATGTAGGCTGCCTCAAATCCTTCTGGCTCTTCATGTAATCCCAGAGAGACTCGATGATGTTGAGATCAGGGCTCTGTGGGGGCCAAACCATCACTTCCAGGACTCCTTGTTCTTCTTTATGCTGAAGATAGTTCTTCACGACATTGGCTGTATGTTTGGGGTTGTTGTGCTGCTGCATAATAAATTTGGGGCCAATCACACACCTCCCTGATGGTATGGCATGATGGATAAGTATCTACGTGTATTTCTCAGCATTAAGGACACCATTGATCCTGACCAAATCTCCAACTCCATTTGCAGAAATGCAGCCCCAAACTTGCAAGGAACCTCCACCATGCTTCACTGTTGCCAGCAGATACTCATTATTGTACTGCTCTCCAGCCCTTCGGTGAACAAATTGCCTCCTGCTACAGCCAAATCTTTCAAATTTGGACTCAGTCCAGAGCACCTGCTGCCATTTTTCTGCACCCCATTTCATATGTTTTTGTGCATAGTTGAGTTGCTTAGCCTTGTTTCCATGTTGGAGTTATGGCTTTTTGGCCGTGATTCTTCCATGAAGAGCACTTCTGGCCAGACTTCTCCAGGCAGTAGATGGGTGTACCTGGGTCCCACTGGTTTCCACCAGTTCTGTGCTGATGGCACTGCTGGACATCTTCCGATGTCGAAGGGAAGTAAGCTTGATGTGTCTTCCATCTGCTGCATTAAGTTTCCTTGGTCGACTACTGCGTCTCCGGTCCTCAGTGTTGCCCGTTTCTTTGTGCTTCTTCAGAAGAGCTTGAACAGCACATCTTGAAACCCCAGTCTGCTTTGAAATTGTTGCCTGGGAGAGACCTTGCTGATGCAGTCTAACTACCTCGTGTCTGGTTGCTGTGCTCAGTCTTGCCATGGTGTATGACCTGTGACATGAAACTGTCTTCCACAACCTCACCTTGGTAGCAGAGTTTGGCTGTTCCTCACCCAGTTTTAAGCCTCCTACACAGCTGTTTCTGTTTCATTTAATGACTGTGTTTCAACCGACATATGAAATTGATGATCATTAGCACCTGCTTGGTATAATTGGTTAATCATACACCCGACTCTAATCCTACAAGTTCCCTGACTTTGTGCAAGTGTACAAAGCATGCAAGTGTAAGAATTGATGCTGTTTTGAAGGCAAAGGATGGTCACACCAAATATTGATTTGATTTAGATTTCTCTTCTGTTTGCTCACTTTGCATTTTGTAAATTGATAAACATAAACAATTACAGTATATATTTTTGAAAGCATTCTTAATTTACAGCATTTTTTCACACCTGCCTAAAACTTTTGCACAGTGCTGTACATCTCAGTCTTGTTCTGTTCATCTGATAAGTCAGTAGTCATGTGCTTACTTTATTCGCAATTTAAATGGAAGTATAATTTACTTCAGAGTATTCTAGAAGCAGTGGAAGATCATTGGTTCAGTTATCATAACAATAACTGTTATGGCTATTGCACACCAGAAGGAATTAGTGAAAGACTTCTTAATAAAAATAATTGCAGTATTAATACAGGTAGTCCTCATTTAGCTACTGCCTTTTTTAATGATCGTTCGCAGTCACGACAGTGATGAAAAAGTAACTTTACGACAAATCCTCATCTTTCTGACCTTTGCAGGAAAGGAAAGATCATAAGCACAGTTGCAGTTTCACTTAAGTGACCACTTTGCTTAATGACCAAGTTGCAGGTCTCAATTGTGGTTGCTAAATGAGGACTGCCTGTACTTAATTTTTTGAAAAAGTGAAATAGTCATAATAATGTACTTAGGCCATTTGATGTGGGAGGGAATTGGATATACCAAATATCCAGTGACATGCTGCAGTTAGCTGTTAGAGAAATTTATGTGAAGGAGAGTAACAGTTGAAAGGACATTGAGTGTCACTACGTCAGAAGAATTAATTTTGCTTTGTTGGCATGCATTTGAGGCAGCAGGGATCATCATTACTTTCATCAACAGAAGAAAGAACATTGCAGTTTTCATGTTATTTTATGACACAAGGACATATTTTCAAAATACCTTAAAATATGTATTTCAGGTTTTAACAAGTAAAAAAACCAAACAATACCCCAACTTCTGGTGTTCTGTGTGACATTGACAATCTCGGAAATAGCATGAAACTGGACTTTAGCTTGAAAATAGTCCTTTTCACTGATTCTAAATAATAACAAAGCTCTTTAAAAAGGAAACTTAAGGTTTAGCCTTTCTGATGCTGAGTCAATTTGCTTCTGAAACTTGTAAAAGGAAAAAAAAAACTGAGGTTATATTGAAGCATTGTTAGAATAACTAGGGCAGATGCAATGAAATCAGAAATCTTAGGGATGTATTGTATGTATAGAGGTAAGCAGTTCTGTCTGTTGTTTTCTGTGGGAATTGGGTGTGTCTAAATTACTCCCGTTAGTGCCTGAAGGTACTGAGAATGAATTTATTTCATTGCAGCCAGGCTAAAAAAAAACCTGTGGGGCAAATAAATATAGTGATATGGGAATATTATACTGCTATGAGTGATATAAATGGCTTTACATTTTTCCTTGTGAAATAAGTAACCTCTTTGCTAGAAGATGTGTACCTGACACATAGAATCTCCTATACAGGAGGATTGCTCTCTTTACTAAGGTGGAGTTTACTGTTACCTTTCTTGCTCAGATGTACCTTTTGAGGAATATTTGATGGCAGACTCTCTGTTTATTTCAGTTGGAACAGATTGTACATGAGAAATGCAGGATGAGATATTTTTCATTTAGCTTTCAAACCTGAGGTATTGCCACTGACATCCATTGCTTAAAAAAAACAAAACATCCAGTGTGTTTTTTAATATGGCTGATTCTTGGTTTACTTTATTAGAAAGGAAGGGTTTACATTTTTCAGATAATGCCCAGAAAATGTGTCTTGAGTGATGATTATAACTCTTTTTTTAAATAATATTTTTATTAAAATTTTTAACTACAATAATAAAAGATAATACAAACTAAAAAGAAAAATAGAGAGAATAAAAGGTGCAAGAAAGTAAAAAAGAAAGAAAAAATAGAGAAAAGAAAAAAACTAAGAAAGCAACTTCTCACCCTCATCATGATAAGTATAAATAATTTCATTATCTCTTCACCTCCTCTTAGTTAACAGATATAAAACTCTTCATCCCCTAATTCAACTCTTAACTATAGGCAAATCCAATAAACAAGGTCTTTTTTAATCCAGCTGTCAGCAAAAAGTCCAAACAGAGCTGTAAAATAATCACATTAATTAGCAAATATAAAACTCATCATTCCATATTTCAACTCTTAAATGTAAGCAAATTCAATAAACAGCATCTTTTCTAGTCCAAATGTCAGCAAGTCCAGAAAGAACTCCCCAAAATAACAACATATCCCATTTTAATCCTGATCAAATAAGCCAACTTTCTATTCCTTCCTTTTACATAAAACAGTCTTGCTCTTTAATCCATTCAAATGATTATTATCCCTTGTCTTGAATTTCTTCAAAACTTTACAAGCTTCTTTTGTAAGTCCAGCAGGAAGAAATTATTTCAATTACTCTCTTGAATTGACATTTTTGTTTCCTTCTTAATTTTTAGAGCCTCATCTGATTTTTTTTTTTTTTTTGGTACATCCAGTGATAAATTCTTGTTCACATTGTTGGCCATAATCAAGTCAGATAAGTTTTGTTCCAAATCTTTTTCTGTAACAGCTTCTCCTGTTGTAACAGCTTTTTCTGGGAACAAGGTATTTATAAAAATAAACAACATAGCTGACATTATTGATTCAAAGTCCTGTTGCCATTCCTCAACAATATCTCTGAGCGCCATTATAAGTTGCTTATCTTGTTATATCTCCAATATCAAAAATAATTTTTCTTTCCCATGAACATTCACTTATTCTTTAAAGTTAATTTCAAAGTCTTAATATTCGAAGTAAAATATTCCATTTTCTGAGCCCTTAATCTGTTTAAAACTTTCTGTAGCCAAAACTTTGTCTTGCTTTTTGCTGTTTATTTTGAATTCTTCAAGCATAGAAAGATACAGTTTCATTTTCTTATATTAAGGATTGAAGGCACTCACTTGGTGTTCTAGCCTTGTCATTTTGAGGGTGTCTAACTTCTTTAAAGCAGTTGATAGGCAATTTCCAAACGTGGTTAGCAAAGGAAGTGCAAACTTAGTGTCCTTTGAAGGCTCTGACTGCAGTCGAGCAAGAATGGTGAATTCTCTTGTCTCCTGGTTCTTCCACTCTCCAGAGACTGCTGCCTTGCAGTCTCCTTATGAGGACCAATCATGGAGCACAACATGGGCAATCTCATGTCCTCTCTTTCTCCAGAGAGGGTAGAAGGAGCTGATCTACTCATCAGCTCCTTGTTCTTAGGTGTAATCGTCAGCTCCGCTTTTTGCAGAGCCATCTTCAGTCTGCCATTCTTCCCCACAAGTCCAATGATGATTATAACTCTTGATGTGATGGAAGGCATGAGCGAGGAGGATCGTGGCACAGAGGTCCAGGGTCATAGGGAGGGGGAGAAGAATTCCAAGCATCTTGTCAGCCCTCAGCCGGAGCGTGTGAAAGTGAAGAGAAGGGGACTGGCACCACCCTAAGGAATTCAGAGTGTTTAGTTGCTGTCATTGGGGGTTAGAGTTAGTCTGGCGAGATTCTGTCTAGTAGGTGTAAGCTAATAAAGTAACTGAACTGTTCCTGAATTGTCCCACTTAGTTTCTTGGGCTGAATTTGACACTTGATTATTTCTGCATTCTGTCCTCAAAAGTGGGCCAGTAAAAAATAATATCCAGTTTGAGTCCTTTAAGTGATAGCACTAAATGTTTGCAGCTGGAGTCCACAAAATGTATTGGTTTCCTTGAGAATTATATTTATATGGAGTGTTCTGTAAATAATAGTTGTATTATTAAACTGTACATTAAAAATAATGAATTTTCAGTTATTAGCCTATATAGAAAAAATGTCTATTGTAATGTGATATTATATGTTTTTTGATTTGATAATTTTAGCTATAAACATTTAACAAGCTTGGTGGATTTTATTTACATCTGATAAATTTAAATTGTAATGTATTCACTAGACAGGTAGATTGTATAATCATTTCTAGTAAAAGTGCATTCGTTATTTAAGAAGGTATATACTATATAATGAGTGAGACTTTTTTCAGACTATTCTTAATTTAAAAAATAGAATAATGATACTGTACTAGACATACTGTACATACAAATAAATAAATAAATAGATGGGTGGATGAAATCATTAGGACTTGCAGTTCCAGTTCAGTTAGTTGTTTATGTTTGAAAGATATTTCTGCTATAAGAAGCATAACATTTTAGATTATCTTAAACTTATTTAATCAGAGTTTACTTTCTTCAACAAATAATAATTTTAAAAATTAACTAAAATGAAGTATGCATGTTTTAAAATTATTTTATATATAAACAATATTCTGCAGATAAAAGAAGGCAATTTCAGCCAAATCAGCAGAATAAATTTAAAATATTGCTGGGTATTGAATTTAGTCCATCTGTGTTTTTCTCTTTATTCAGAATCTGGAAAAGAAAGACAAGATTTTTCTTTTCAGTTCTGAATTTTTTTCTCAATTTTGAATAAACTTCTCTAAGACTAGAAAGCACTATTTATACACCAACAGAGGAAGCTATTGCTGTTAAAAGCTAAATTGCTATTTCAGTAATTTAAGTGCCTTCTACCAGCTTACTGGTGGAACTTTCTTTAAAAAGTCACCATCAGATATTTCTTGAATAGATCACCTTTTGCTTTGAAATTTATTATAGTTAGTATTAAGGAAAATGATGATTATTGACTGTGTCATAGTCAATTCCCTTTCTTTAGTAGTTAAGGATTAACCCTTTCATTGAGAATATTGACAAGAAAATAAGTTGGAGATAATGTGCATTCCATTTACGTTTTTAATGCCTGTGGTCAACTCTGTCATTCTTGTTTTTCTATCCAAGGTTACAACCTCCTCCTTCCAAAATTATTCAGGCCACAGAAATATGGTTTAGGATAATTAACAAATGTTTAGTGTTTCTCTTTTTTAGCTCTATATTGCAAACTTTGGTCTTGGCAGTTCCACCTAGTTTTTCACAATTTGTTCATAAATTGCCATCAGTATAGGCCAATTCTTGATGCAGCACTCCTAACAGTCAATTGATGTGCTCAGTTTCACCCCTTTTTTCCATAGAGTTCCTACTGCAGAGTGATCATTATGAAAATTCATTGCAGTATTTACTGTATTCACCTTTGTTTCTGGAGCACTGAAATAATTTTGGTTGGAGTTGCATTAAATGACCACTGTAACCATAAAGTATTTGGAGACTTTTCTCTGTTTCTTCAAAATTCCTTCACATCTTGAGTATCTATAATATCATCTATGATAAAGCTGTATATTAACATTTAAATGTTTTGACAATTTGTTATAGTTTTTACTGCTGCATACCTGACGTATCCGGAATATGCTTCTTTCTTCTGTTGGTATACAGGCATATATGAATACTTGTTAATATTATTTTGCCTGTCAAAACCCAGGGTAGCTATTTTCCCCTTATATACTATTTGCACAGTTCTCAGTTCTTTATGTACCATATCCAACAATTATGTACCATATCCAGCAGTTTCCCTGCAATATAAACTCTCTTGAGTGGAGTGTATGCTGGTTGAAATGACTGAACCATATCAGTGAAGTATGTGTTCTTAACCTTATGCAGAGATTTTTTTCCATAAACAACCTGAGCATGTTCTTCATCAATTGCTTCTTGCTGTAATCTAGTAGTTTTATTAAACACTTTTTCATGCCTATTTCTGCAACTTTGGAGTTTCCTTTATCTTGTTTCAAACTATGGGTGATATATACTAAGCCTTATGTACATGAAGTGGCTGGAACATTACTGTCTGATAACTCTGAAATGGTACATGTTAGGAAATTATGACATTGAAGGTGGTGCATGTGGATCCACTTAAAGAAAGGTGTTGGTGGAATTTACTGTGTCTACCACCTGTTCAGTATTACTTAAATAAACAGGGACATTACATGAAATACCATCCTGTTTCATTTGATTGCATTCAGCTACCATAATGTAGTCATAACTATATTTGTTTAAAATGTGATCATTCAAGTAAAAGGTAAGAGATGCTTAGCCAAAAGCAAACTGATAGTCCAGAAGAAGAAAGCATGACACCAATATTTACTATAATGGAAATCCTGTATGTTAAGACATGCTTCAGCATTTTCAAAGCAGAAGCAATTCTCATAATAAAGTTTCATTCTGGCAACCAAAACTTGAATTTCTGTGTATGTTTACCTGTTTTACCCACAGGCGTGGGAATCATATTATAGATGGGATTTTTAAAGTATAGTGCTGCATAATTAGCTTTTAGTGAAGAAAAGATACAGTTCTGGTAAGTACACCAGAAACGTATTCGTGTAATTCTTGCAATTTTGCAAGCCAGCAGAATCTGTTCTGCTAGTTTTCTGTTCCTTAATTTTTCTTCTATTTTGTTTTTTCTGTTCTGATTGCTTTGTGTTCCTCTCTTCTACCTCTCACATTTCTATCCATACTCTTCTTCTTGCTCACATCTATTCCATGACTTCAGATTTTCTATTTATTTGCCTCCTTTGTCTTTGCACTTTTAGAAAAAGTTCAGTTACTAGATCAATTAACTTAGCTCTCTTCTCTACTATCTGTAAAACAGAATATCATTAGAAATTGTTCATGATTATATGTTTGATGCATGTTCATTTTTAATAAAACATTTTAAGAAAAATATTTAAAAGATGAAACATTCATTGATGAGATTCTTCATATCATGTATAGCCTCTTTTCAAACCTTTTTCTGCAATGTGCAGGATAATTTGTTTTCTTTTATTCTCATAAAAACAACCAATTTCCTTTGATTGTTACATAGATCTCTGTTCCCATCTCTGCAGTAAACAATAATCTAAGTATTCTTTTCCCACTGAAATGAAATCAGTGCAGTTTAAGCATATACAGCTACATACTAGATTGCTGTTGTATTCTTTTCTCCAATTCTTAGCATCTGTATTAATTTCTGCTTTTACTTGCTTCCCTTTTTGTAAATACTATGTAATTTCAGATGTTTTTCTTCTTCCCTCTTTGCTTGTAATACCTTCCTTATTTTGGGCGGGGGGGTACTTTTACTTTATGCTGTAGATTAGCTTCCCTTTCCACTTCCTTTCTTTAAAGTATTTTTTCAAAGCCCAATTCTTTTGAGGAAGTGTTTCCAGTTTCCCTGTAATTTTTCCTTTCCTCTAGGAGTTAATGCCACTGACGTTTACCATTCCTTTGGTTAATAGCAGATGTCCTAAATTCAGATTTATGCTCACCACAGCTTCTTTGCCTTCTTCCTTATTTGTGAATATGAGAATATTAATAGTTTAGTTATGATTTATTAATATAAAAAATCTTAATAAGTGTTATGCCAGGAATCAATTTTATTTTTAAAATAATGATCAGTGATCAGCACAGTTAAAAAAAAAAAATCTCAGAAGCAATTAACAAATACAACAAAGTACAACAGTCATGTAAAAGCTAAAAAATTAAAAATTAAAAACCAAAAAAGGGGGGAAATTGAATAAAATACAGTAAAACAGTATAAAACATATAAAACAGAAATGCAATGGAAATGCAATAAAATAAAAGAGAAAATCACTCCAAGATTAGGGCATCCTGTGCCATCTTAGGGAAATTGCTGCAGAGAGAAACCAAGCAAGTTGGAAACGAACAGCTCTCCCTTATACAAGATTGGGAGTTTGTTAGGAGGTGCTAAAGGCATGCCTGCCTGTAAATTGGCGTAGAAGGGGCAGTGGAAGAATGCACGCGATGAGGTCTCGGGTTCATGCTGACCAGTGGACGGCCTCTCTCATCGAATGGGATCCTGCTGTACCTCCCATCTCGTGCTGCTGAGGGTAAGGCATTCAAACAAGCCAAAGAAATGGCTCTAGTGCGCTGGACAAACAAGGTTGAATAAGTAGCTTGTGGCTGTAAAAGGTTTCCAGTTTGGAACCCCCCTGAAAGTTGGTTATAGCATCCAAATTTGTCTGTGGTGTGATGTTCAAAGACACTTAGAAAGATTTCAGCATCTCTCTAAACCTAGGAGCAGCAAAGAGTAGGTAGAAAGGCCCCAATAATGCAGGTTAGCAGAGATTTTTCTCTCTCATTTGATGAGAAACTGTCAAGGAGAATTAATGGGACCAATGAGCATTTGGAAAACAGAAGTTTAAGCCATTAGCAAATGCAGATTCCTCCAGTTTCCATGTTGATTAAAGTATTTGAAACACAGCATGGGAAGCAGAAGAATACTCAGAAAAACCTAGACTGAACAACATCTAAGGGTTTTGAATCGTCGGCACGTACTGTGCACCATACAGCATTTGGGATGCAGCTTTAGCTTTGAAAAGCTTGATGGTGGCAGGCATGCATCTACCCTCTTTGGAATGAAAAAGGGCCCAAATTGCCTTTGCTCTATTGTTGGCTTTGGCAAGCTCCAGTGACTTGAAAAATTATGCCAAGTTTTTTTAAAGTATCAGTTTTATTTTTCCAATTTGTTATTGGTGTTTGTGGTGACTTGGTCTTCCTCCCAAAAGCATAATTCTGGTCTTAGATTGATTGATTGTAGGCCCTTCCTCCTTACAGAATTCTTCTAAAGCCCATAGACTGCTCCTGAGGTGCACCTGTGTGAGCAGAAGAATTGCTGCATCGTTGGCATACAACAGTAGTGCCAAATGCCTGTCGCTCTGTTTAGGAGGGTGGAATGTTTTGGCTAAGCCAGCTACAACTGAATTCACATAGATATTAAACAGTAAGGAAATTAAAATGCAACCCTTTTTCACTCCTTAACAGATTGGAATGTCTGTAGTAAGGTGGCCAGCTCTTTCACATCTAACTTGGGCGACTCTATCTTGATTTTGTTTTAATTTATTATGTGCCATCAAGTTGGGCTCAATTCTCAGCAACTGCACACAGATAGACTTCCTTCAGGATACCCTGTCCCCAGCCTAGTTGTTCAGGTCTTCCAAAGGTATAGTATCTAATTAGAAAGAGTAGCCCCCAATCAGTAAAAGTGAGGGACAGTTTCCACTGGAGACAGTCCCTTGGAATTGAATTGATGGCTTAACTCAATGAAGACAACCAATAAGAGCAGTATTGCACATGTGTGTATTTCTTTATTAGAAATTGTAAAATGGCACATTGATCCATTGTAGATCTGCCCTCCCTAAATCTTGCTTGTTCATCAGCTAGTACATTCTGCTGATCCACAGGTCCAATAACAATACAAGAAGCAGGCATTTGCTATTTTTAAATATTGTTAGCTGCCCAGAGTCATGAATTTGAAATGCTATTTATTTATTATACATTGAAATAGTAAATAAATAATAAATAAATAAAATATGGAACTAAGAGCTTTATGTATGTAAGAGTTGCATTCAGTTGCAGATCCTTGAATTTTTATTGGTGGAATATTATTCTGATTGTGTATTTTTATTTATAGTGATTTGATGTTAAGATGAAACGGAATCACTTTAAACTAGGAAAAAAAGTTAAAATGCAGATGGAGTAGGAAAAACACATGGTTATGCAGACTTGCAGCAAACAAAACAAACAAGGGGCATTCACTAAGCTTTACAGCTGGTTTGAGAAATGTTTGCTCTAAACAAAGGACATTGTCATCCTTCAAATGCTGCATTAAAAATCATGTAAATCTCTTTACTAGCACTGTTGCTCGGTAGATGTTTTTGTGATTGGGAACAATCAACTATAGCAAATATATATGCAGTCTTTGAATTGGGGGTATCCCTTGCAAGATTTCATTTTTCACTATAATTCCTATAGTTATCAAGTTGGCAAATCAATTGGTGGTTCAGTGACTTTACTTTAATAAAAGAGCAGCAGTGCTAAGATTGAGTATAACTAACATCAGATTGATAACTTGTCTGATTTTCTGCAGAACATTGCCTTGGTAGGTATTATTCACAAGATGGTGAGGCAACACTAATATAATTTCTGGTTATAAAACTTAGCCACCTAGGCTGCTTATTCCTCTACCCATATTTCTGCTTAATTCCTGCCTCCTCTTGTGGTGCCTTCATTTTTTTTTAAATAGCATAACTTTATTAATAATAAACCTGTGTCAAACAGCTTTCTAGTTTATATTTATCTGTCTCACATTTCTGTAGCAGATAAGGATGTCTTCAAGTGTGAGCAGGAACCATGGCTGTTGTGGCTTCTTCTAGGAAGCTACTTTCTGGTTGCAAGTTGGAAAGATGCTGTTCAGAATCTTTTTAGTTGGATTTGCTGGTGCAAGTCTACACCTTGGTTTGCAACTGTGCCCCTTAGTGGTAGAATGTAGAAATAGTGCTTTATTGTTTTGTAATAGTGTGTGTGTGTGTGTGTGTGTGTGTGTATTATTAGTAGTAGTAGTATTAATGTATACATACTATTAAAGATGTTTCTTAGCTATTTTTATAATATGATATTCACAATTCTCAAAATGTTCCAAGTAGAAATTACCTACTGTGGCAAAAGAATGGGATGTGTACAAAGAAGTAGAAAGAGGTATAAAGACTTTATTATTGGGGGAATTTAAAATTTTGTATGATTTTTGCCTGGTGTACACAATTAACTGTATTCACATAAGTTTATTGTGATATATAAAACATAGAAAATACAGTTCTCTGGATAGCATCTTATTCTGTTCAAAGTAACTTTATTGGTGGGAGTAGCTTTTGATAATTGCTCATGGGATAACTGGGCTATAATTTAGAATAGTTGGCCTTTAATATAATGAAACTTTGCATTTGTCTTCTTTTTTTTTTCCTTCTCACCACTTCCACACTAGGGGAGTCCACTTTAAGCTCACTATATTATTCTCCTTTTTCAAATGCAGGTGAATCAACCTGCAAATTAATATCACTGAATTGTGTGTGTATTTTACTTTCTGAAGTTATAGCAGCCTCAAAAGAAGCCAGCATGCATGACACAGCAATAATTCCAAAATAAAGTGATCTCATGCACAAGAAGACAACAAGAATTTGCTTTTGGTGATCCTAATTATCAAGTGAATGCCTTTTAGATATATACTACATGTATGTTAGTCGATTAATTCCTTTTATATATATATTATACATGCTTGTAAAAGAGAGCTGGTGAATTTTGGACACAAAGCATCATACATGCTGAAGATGAAGGATGCTGCTTACACAGTTCATGTTTTTATACTACATTATATTTTTTATGAGTAAGTTTGGAATAAGTACCTTGTTAGAGGACTCAGATGTCTAAATCTGTGGTGTACAGATTTTGATGATGCTACATTGCTATCTTTGAATCATTGCTTTTTTGTGTGTGAAATAAAGACTATAGCATTCAACGGCCTGCGTACACTTGGGCTTGGGCATTGTTGTACCTGCTTCTAGAAAATTAATACCAATGTTCATAACTTACAGTATAGTAAGGAGAGGGTAGCTTCTTACACTCCAGATGTTCCTGAACTTCATCTCCCACCTGCTCCAGTTTGCTTAGCCAATGATGAGCTAAGAGCTGTAGTTCAGCAGAGTGTAAATGTCACAGGTTGTCTACCTGTGTTATAAAGGAACCTTTTTTTATTGAACAAGTAGTAATTACGGAACATCGTTATTGCATTTTTATGCATACTCTTTGAGTATCTTATTTTAGACATGCCTTTCTGAATGTGTTTCTTTGTGAACACACATTGTTTTGTATCTCCCTCTTCCCCCATCAGCCATTTTATTTATGAAGCAGCAGACTTCTTCAAAACCTAATGGCAGTTAAACTTCCAGTAGGCTGATGAATTCCTTGCTAAAAATCTCACCACTGTCTTGCCCAAGCATCTCTAAAGTTTCCTGCTGGTAGAAACTGCAGATCAAGTCAGATTATTATAAAGAGAGTAATAAATAATAAACACAGTCACCTAACATCTGCTACGTTTAATTGATTCCAATTTGCTTTATCAGAGAACAGTGCAGTAGCATGTGATTTACTGTAAATACAAGGCCACCTCTCTCTCCACCTCAAATCTCAGAATCTTGCTTAGCTCTTTTATGTTATTAAAGGTGCAAACAATATTTAAACAAAGAGCCAGGTTATGAGTCACTGTCCTGTTCAGGTGTATTAGCTGCCAGCAAAAATAAATGACCTTACTTGAGGCTGTGAAAAAAAGGGAGGCAATGCTGCCAGTTGAATAAACTGTTGGGAAAACAACTGAATATACTGCTTGCTGTCAGCATATTAAGGAAAATACCTGGCACCTTCTGGAGGATGAAGCAAAATATCTTCTTCCCTCAGCTCTATATATGGTAATAACACAAGTCAAATTGGGCTAGATCTGAACATGAGTGAATTTTGCAATTATTACTCTGCACATTTTGCAAATTAGCAGTATCATACGTCCCCAGTGTGATTGGCCTGGTGGACTCCCATAAAATGGCTACCACATGAAATCTTCTAGATTCTTGTTTTTTTATATATACTTTCTGTTTTATGTCTTTTAGCTTTCAAAACTTTTTTTATATAAACTCCAGTGTATCTTTTATGCTTTTTAACTGACTGTACCCCACCCTCCTTATGCTGCCCTATGACCGTAATAACAATTTGATTTAGCTACCACATGAAGGAGGGGCAGACTACTTATAAAATGTTTGCTAAGATGTCCATGTTACATTGACCTTAAAAAAATGAAAACAACTTTCATATGAATTTAAGTACAAGACTGTGGTATAATCTCTGTTCCAAAATTCAAATTATTATTTCAAACCTGAGACTCACATACGTAAAAGAAGTTTTAGGCAAAATGTGCACCAGTGATTCAGCCACACTAAAATAATATCAGGCAAAACGCACAACATTCTGCAAGCAAAAAAGGCTTATTGCTTCCTATTTAGCCCTTGGAGTGTTCCCTATAACTACATCTAATCTCCCAGGATATTCTGCACCATTGCTAATTTACCTTTTTCTTGAGTGGCTTGGCTCAAAACGTAATAATGTTTAATTGCCAGCCATTAAAGGAACTCAAGACTCTACCTAACCATCCACAGGATAATTGTCTAAAACCAAAATAGAATGGGACTAAATTTGGTGTTTGTGGCAAGTTAGAACCGGCAAAAGATCAAGTCTGAAAATGGGCCAGAATTAGCTCAGGACTATGGAGGGAAAAAATCCTCAAAAAATTATCTGGTGCATCCCTGTGGGATGTCTGTGTCCCCTCCCTTCTGGTCAGTGGTCTAGAGTGAAGAGTGCGCCCCCTGCCCTGTACTTTCCAGGGCATACATAAGCACAAGTACAGAAACAATATGAGGGGGAAGCAAAGATATACATAATTGCAACATATATGCACCTGCCCTGATTAGAACGTCATGTACACATGCGTGCATACACAGAGGGAACATATGACTTCATCCTGATTAGTCCCTGGGGAGAAAGTACAAACATATACAGAGATGTATTTTGTTATTTAATTATGTAGAAGAAAATACCAACGCCTTTTATGGGTACTGCTGGTACAGGAGTTGGAAATAATTCCAAAAACCATGCTCTGCATGCTTTCCCTGCTTTGTTTGTTTTCTGCCTTTTTTTAGGATGGTACTGAGGACTGCAATTTTATGCCATCTCTGAATTTAAGCAAAATTAATTTTACAAAAAATTAATTTTGTAGGAAATAGTAAGTGTGGTGAGATTACCCCAGCTATGGCCAGATAATTGGTGCACCTAGCCTTAAAGTGCTGCTGATAAATATCAGGTCTGCCTGATATTACCTTGTCCATACATGATCTTGTGGTAGACAAGCAGGTAGACCTGGCATTTGTTACCAAGATCTGGCTGGTTGAGGGTGGCACTGTTGCTCTTTCTGAAATCTGAGGTTTCATCTCTTCTGAGGTTCATCTCCTGCATTGGTCTCAAGGCCAGGACTAGGGGGTGTGTGTCTGTGTGCTGAGCTATCAGGAGATCTTACCTCTGGTCAGGGTCACTGTTCCTGCAATGGCAGAGTGTGACTGTGTATGTGTTTACTTGGGCTATAGACACAAGCTAGGGGTCCTGTTGGTATGCTAGGTGTCCTGCTGCCCATCAGGATACTATGGGCTTCTGGACTGGAGAGCCTCTGTTGGTGTTGGAGATCTCCGCGTGACTGGTGCTGGTTCCAGTTGGGCCCAGGCAATCATGGGTTCATCTCAGGTGACTTGGGCCCAACATACATAGACACACATGTTAGAACTTTACTTCAGAATATGAGATCTGAATATGGAGAGTATTACCATCACACTTTTGTCATGGCTCAATCACTTCTTGGTCCAGATGTGATTGATAGTTAACTGTGATTTCTGTAGGGCCAGACCTATTTGAATGGTCCACCCCAGGTACCACATGGATCTGGATGGCTTCTGGCATGTGCTTGGGGATTTTTCTCAGTCTGATGGGTGAATCTGTTGAGGATCTGATTCTCTGTTGTCAGTGTGAAGTGACCTGGGTCCTTGATGAAGTCATCCCTAATCAACCTCTTAGTTTACTGAAGGCCTCTGGGAGATGAAGCAACAGAAGTTATGCACAGAGTGCCACTGGAGAAAAAGTGAATCTGAACAAGCTCAGGTACATGCCCACATTTGGACCTACTCTGTGTTGGTAAGAGACATGAAATATCTTTACTTCTTCTCCCTTATTTTATTAGCAGGTTTTGTCCAATGGGCATGTTTTGGATGGCTAATTCCCTTTTGGGAAGAATCAGTATCAAGAGCTCCCACCTGGTTGCTGTGCTCAATTATTGCAACATTTCACAGAAGGAGTTGCTCAGGTTTGCTCACTTCTTGACTCCACATGGTTAGGGACCTGGGTAATGACTGCAGCCTCGTGTTACCCAATTATCTGGGATTATTTTTGACCTCTGACCTCTGATGAGGTTGATCAAGTATCTCTAGAATGTCCTCTGCCACTTGTGGGCTGGATCCTTGCGCCTCCTGGCTTTGTCCAGCTGGAAGGGGAATAGTTTCATTGCTATTCATTGAAGGAAGGCTTTGGTGCATCCTTTCCTTATGAAGCCTTCATGGATCCAAAGGTGTTAAGAAAACTACAGCTTATTCCTGAACTTCCCTTTTTGGGGGAATATTGTTGGGGATGGAGTTGGCATTGGTTGCACTAGTGAACTGTCCTTTTTGGGACCTGGATGGGGGAAGTGCTCCCATCTTGGTCCTTTAAGAACTCTCAGCATCTTTCAGTACCATCAACAGTGATATCCTTCTGGACTGCTGGAAGGGATTGGGGATTGGGGGCACAGTACCCCTGATCCTTCCTCACTGATTGGTTTCATGCATGGGAGGGGAGAAGGTTGACCCAGTGGATTGTCCCTTGTGGGGTGTCTCATGGGCCAGTCCACTTCCCCTCCTACTTAATTCTACATGAAGCCACTGGTGGAGGTTATCTGGCAGTTTGGGGTCTGGTATTATCAATATGCTGATGATACCAAGCTTTGTGTCATTACTCCAGGTCAGGCTGGTGATGCTATTGAAGTCCTGCCATGATGCCTGGAGGCTGGGAGGATTTGGATAGGAGAGAACAGGCTTAAATTGAATTAACAAGACAGAGTTACTGTTTGTCCATTGTGGTTCTCTGTCTGTTCCAGTAGTGTCTCTAGATAGGGTGCAGGACTACTTGGGAATCATCCTGGACTTGTGGCTCCTCTAGAAGAGGAGATGGAGGACATGGCCAGAGGGCCTGTTGAGGCAGCAAATTTTTCCAGTTTCTCATTTTAAATGGAATTTTAATTCTTTGCTTTTTGTTAATTAATCTACTAGCATTTGAGGGTTATTTGCTTTATATATTTAGTTTACTGTATAGTCAAATGAGCCTGCCTATGCCATGCAGGTGTTCAGAAAGAAAATTTCTATTAAGACACAGTTTTGCATGCTGCCTAGGTCTTTATGAAGATAGTTCTGCTACTGTGGTGTGTGCCATCATTGTAATTGACAGATATCTGTGCAGAGAGAAACAATAGTTTATTCACATGGCTTTATTACCCTACAACTTTTTAAATAGAGTAATCATTGCACTGGCTATTGGCTGCACTGGGGGCAAGATATGCACATGCTTTGCTCTAGATTGGGTGTGATAAATCTCATGGAAAATTCCTTTTAAAAGTGTATTGACTCATCTATAGCAAGTCCAGACACAGTTATGATCCTAGGGTTCAGGGTGGAGAGAGGAGGTGGCAGACAAATAAATAGCCAACCTGTTAACACAGCCAAATTTTGAATTAGGTGTTGGCTGTTTTTATTTTAGTCAGCATAAAAGTCATAGTACAGACTTTCAACTCTCTGAATTATCTCATTCATTATTTGCTACCCTACATAGAGATTGATATTTGCCGTAGTTCTTTTAATCATAAGTAGAGGTATCTTTGTATTCAGTAGTCATGTAGCAGGCTGTTTAATCCAAGGAATCATTTAATGTAGCCTGTTTCTTACCCAAATGTATTTGTTTATGTTTCCGTCAAGAGACTTTTATTGGGTATTGCCAATACAATTTGGCTGTTTGTTTTCCTAACTCATTGTTATCATTTTCTGGTCTTTACAGGTTGATTTGTTCCTCCATAAATGCAGTTTTTGCCTGTGGTGGAGCTTAAATGCCTCTCCCAGAGATTATTTTCCAATAAAAAAGCTGCAGTGTTTTAATAACTTCCACCTTTATTAATTTATTTAACTTATTAAATATATATATTCCATTTTTCATCATGAAAATTATGTCAAAGAAAGGGCACAAAGCAAGATAAAAAGATATACTCCAGTAAACAAACAAACAGAAAAGGATATTAGAACAGTAGAAATTCAATCTGTGGCTTGAGCATACAATTGAATATTCGGCTGGTACAAGAAGTCCACGGTCACAATACCATTAACAAGAAGTTCCTATCTCAAGCCACCTGTGAGCCATGCCTACAGCTGGGGCAGTAAGAAAGTCTCCCCAGCTATTTCAACTCGTGGGCTGACTAGTACTGGATGTTAGGGCAACCAACACTTTGAATTGAGCCTGAGAGTTCATGGGCAGCCAGTAGGCTACTTTGAGAATAGCATGTTATCCCACTTAGAGCTCATACTCATGTTCCGCTAACCATGGTACAAAGGTAACATAGTAACTGTTCTTAGAGACCATGTCCTCATGACACAGCCTTTGACTTATCCCCCACCGACTATGCAGGTTGTCTAAATTTTTCCTTAGCTGTTTCAGTTTTAAACCTGTTCCTTAGCTGTTTTGTCTTCTCCTGACAGAAGTCTTGGTGCATGAATTATGAGGTCTCATTCATGTTCTTAGTGATAATGTGGTCAGGGTTTGCATCTGCTGAGCAACTTTTGGTCAGTTGAAGCTGCTCAGACCTTCCCTCTCCCCTTAGGTCATTCTTCATTGCCTTCCATGACCATTTTGACTTGGGCTGTAGAAAAAAATCAGATATCTGGTTTTGATGGAGGGTTCTGCTCACATAATGCTGTTCAGACATTATCTGGGCTCATTATATATACATGTAACAGCATTCTGGTATACCATTACACCTGTTATTAAAGACATATTCAGTGATTTTTCAAAGAAACAATAGACCTGTATGTTTAAAAAAAGGGGGAGGGAGCTATTCATCGACTTAAACCAGAAATGTATAGCTAGTTCTGCCCCAAATGAGTGCATTAAAGGTTTTCTGCTGCTTCACCCATGGGTGCCTCTTGAGAGGGCAGCAGTGCCATTTTCTTTATTATTTAGACATTCTCAGGTGCTCCCAGCTATGGCCATTTGCTGGATTGAGGCAGATTAGATCTTGGTCATCAGGGCAGCAAAAATCATACCAGCATATTTTCTGCCAATTTAAAGACTGGAGGAGTGCAAGGTAACAGAGGCATGAAGAACTCTTATTTGCCTCACCTACAATCAGGTAGCTGCATTCTGTAGGAGCTGCTGTTTTTGGAACATCTTCCAGGATAACCCATGTAGAACACATTGTAGTAATTCACTCATGAGGATTACTGAAGACTAGCTATCCCAGTTCAGGAAACTGGCACATCTTCTGAAATTGGGCACTTAACGTTGTGGTCAGTGTAATGCTTCTGCAGAACTGTGCCTTTAGCTCCTAGCCCCAGGCCACTCCTTCAGTGGTGCCAAAGCTGCCTTGACTTCCAGGTGGACTGTAAATGCTATCTTTTGATAGCCGAGACTATTGGTGCTGATATAAAGCCAAGCTAAAATGTGATTTGGCAGATTTCCTCTTCTTGTGCAGCTATAGCTGGCTGGCTGTCATCCTATTATTTTGCCCAAGAAAGGAATATTTGTGTCTGGAATTTCAGGGTCCAAAGAGGATTTTTCAAGAATGCATTAATGAGTTACATAACATTATTTTACACAGCACTCAGAAATGCAGGTACAAGTACCAAATGGCTACTGCCTGTGAAATAATTCATGGCATCCTATCTGCTGTGTCTACACATTTATTTATTTTAATGTAAGGCCCTTGAACTGTCCTTGGTGCCCATTCCTCCAAAAGAATAGAACAGCTCATGTTTTCTTTATGAAATAATCATGTACATCATGGTTACTCCCCTCTCAAAGTGGACCACCACTGAAAAAAACTAATGTTTTCCATTTGCCGTTAGCTGTCTCTAAAACTAGAGTGCAAATCTCTATAATTTTAAAAGCTGCCTGCCTGCTCAGTAAAAATACCCTCTTTCCTTCCCTCATTTGCATGAAAACAAGACATGTTGTTATTAATGCTGCCAGCTAGATCAGGGCTGGTACTTACAAAATCACTTTTTTAAAGTTTTGTTTTCCTGGAAATCCTGTAAGTTTCCCTGATTCTAGGTACTTTGATTGTAGCAGGCTAAGAAGGGAGGCATCAGTCTTGAGTAGTGATTCTAGAAAGCCTTTAAGAAGTACCTGGATCCTAAATTCAGCCTTCTCCAACTTGGGGCTTTCAAGTGTTGAGGCTGAGATAACTCCCACAGTCCCCAGCCATCGTATCAGTGGGTTATGCTGATTTGGAAATGTTTGCTGTTGTGGTTCCAGTACATCTAGAAAGCAAGTAGGCTTGGTGCCAGTTTTAAAATCCCGGTGGATTTGATTGCCTTTGTTTTTCTAAATAAGATAAAAAAACATTTAGCTATTAAAATGCTCAAGAGTATTGCTAAATCTATGGATAATTAATATTGGTTAAAATGTTTTAGTTGTTTCTTAATGCTTAGAAAGATGAATATGTTGGCATTCTTACAACAGATAAAGCAGTTAGAGGAAAGACAATGCCAATGGATGATATGAAATGGATCTTAAATGTGTTTGGAAATTAGTTTGATTTAGGGGGAAGAGTCTTTCAATTGTATTTATTTGTGTCAGCTTCAACTGCATGCCTAATGCTGTTTTGGATACGAAAATAAAGAAACGGAGTTTCTCTCTTGCTATTTTCTATTTAGTTATATTATGCTTGTGAATTGTAGATTAGACAAGACTCAGAAGACTAGAGGGATCCAAGTTCTGTTGATTTTGTTGATTTGTTTAAACAAATTATATTTAGAATTAAGGTCCAACAGTGACAAAGATATAATCTAGGCAACAAGGGCAAAGTGGGATAACTATTTCTGGATACTTTTTAAAAGTCTGGATGCTTGACAGTCATAATTGCATTTTACTCGTTTTTAATCATATAGAATATTAATTCTTCATTTTTACCTAATATGTATTAGGTAGATTGGCTAAGTTTTTTTTAAAATGTTCAGTTAGAAAAAAAAAGAGATTTAATAATCTCTTCCTTCTGTTTGCTGTTACTTTAAAGAAGAGACAGATTTATTGATACTCCAGTCAAAATCCAAGTTCCTTGGCTTTAACCATGCAAATTCCCGTAAGGTAATTATTATTTGATAGAAGAAGCTGCTAATACAGATTTAGTTTGATATTGCTGACAGCAGTCAAGATATTCCTGCAGTTTTGCAGACAATATGCATACAAGATGCCCTTGAGGTGACCATAGTTAATTTCTAAACAGTTTCAGTATTGTATTTCTGCCATGATATTGACCTTACCGTTATAAAAGTAGGGTATATAAATATTACTGGCATGTTAGCTATCGGTTCTGTCTACAATATTGAAATACTTGTTTCAGCAGAAATTGTCAAATAATTTAAAGAGATTTCTGACAAGAGCACAAAAATACTTTGAGCTGGCTCAACAGTGTTCTTTTCATTTTCAAAAGTTTGTATAAGATAGTATATCCACTATGTTAAACAGGTTTTTATACGATAATTAGTAAAATAATTAAAGATGCAAGGTAAGAATTTTATTCTCATATGCTGAAAGATTTGAGTGAGAGAGGAATTGACTAATCCTGTTTATTTCTTAAATTTCTCTTAATTTTTTAAAATACCACTGATCATACTATTCCCCTGGATAGGGAACCAGAAGCACTGTACTTTAGTGGTTTCATTCTTATTGCCTGGCTAAACTCAAAAAGTACATCCTGTCCAATAGATCACACAGTGGAGCAGAAGGCATACTCTAAAGTAAAACAAAAAACAAAAAACCCAACAGACAGTAAAATCCAGCTCAGAGTTCAAATCAGTAAGGTTTGATATCAGCAAGGAACTGTCAGGTCCTAACAAATGTCAAGGTTCCTTATTACTCCTGAGTATTTGGTACTTACTAATTATTCATCTCAAGAAGGTCATTGCTTTTAAGGTGCTCTACTAAGCAGCCTGGCAGTTATTTAACTCTCTTCCTTTTAGATCTCAGTGTGGTAGTTGTTTGAGAGCTGTACTGGAATCACAGTCCAGAGTTAGAGAATTGGAAGCAGGGGAGGATAATTTTGCCAAGATCTTAGAACTAGGTGCTGTCCCATGGACCAGATTTCCAATCTCTTTCTACCTCTTCTTCAGAAGAAAACTCATCCAAGGTAGTCATGTTTAGGTAATGCTGGAATACTGCTACTCTGTTCCTTGTAGTAAGAAGTCCCACAGGGTTCTGTCATCCATGCTTTTTAATATCTACCTGAAAGAATGAGAGAGATCATCTGGAATATTGAGTTGGGATATCATCCATGATGCTGATTCATACACTGTTTTTTTTCCACTGTTTTCTTCTATTTTTACTGAAATAGTTTTAAACTGAAACTATGAGCTGTTTTGTAACTGAAGCAGGGTCAGCGTACACTGATTATAAAATTCTAAAATATGTGTTCTCACATATTATGCATAACATAATAGCAACAACAACAACACCCCAGACTTAACAATTGTTGATGAGAAAGACAAAAAAGTCTGGATAGTGGACACTGCAATACCTGGAGACAGCAGAATAGAAGAGAAAGAACTGAAGAAAATCACAAAATACTAAGACCTGCAAATAGAGATAGAACGACTGTGGCAAAAGAAAGCAAAGATAGTACCAGTAGTAATAGGTGCCTTGGGTGCACTCCAAAAACATCTGGAGCACCACTTGAAGACCATCGGCATTGACAAAACCACCATCAGTCAATTGCAAAAGGCAGCTTTATTTGGAACAGCTTACATCTTGCGATGATACCTTTAACACCATCAAACAACATCTGCCTACCCCAGGTCCTTGGGAAGGACTTGATCGGTGATAAAAATCCCAAATCCAGTCTAAACAACTGGCTGACTGGCAACAACAATAGAAACAACAACAATATTACAGTATTACCTAAAGTAGATAATGTTGTACCTTTTCTGTTGATCAAACAAAAGTCATTAAAGTCAGGAATAGGTTTGTGTACTGTTTTGGCTACTGAGGCTTCTACAAGAATTAACTCTAGTGAATAAGAATTAAAGCATAAAAACAGCCCACAGTAATTGGGTGGCAATACAAGATCACAGGCGTGCTTAATCAATCAATGATAATAATAATCCAGTGCGCTAAAGATAAATGTCTTTCTGTGGATTCAGGTAAAGCAATTTGTACGTCTTGCTTATTGCTGTCAAGATAATCTGTTGCTCATATTTTCTTTAGAGTATACTTAATAGAATCTGTTTCATTGGAGTTACTTCAGAGATAATACTAGAGTGGAGTTAAAACTGGTTATAAAAGTAGATATTATGCATGTAACAATCTTCGTGCCTATATATATAAAACACACTTGGAAAGCCTCTATGGCAATCTATTTTTCCATATTTTTCCTAAACCTCTCTGACATTTAATTTGGTTTAATTGGAATTATTTTAATACTCTGGACTGTCCCCATATCTTAACTAAAAAAAGTGATTGGAAATGAAATTGTGCATATAGGTAAAGCAATGCAAATTATGTTCTCATTTTCTCTATCATTCTGGAAGACCCTTGAAAAAATTGTAGAGAATGCTATATACTTATTTTTATAATAGGAAATGTTCAACATTTTGAGTGAAACTGGTCCTTTTTTCTTCTAAAACAGTTGTATGTGGGTTCATAATGTTTATATTATTTTAGCCATCATTTGATCAGATTAAAGATGTGGCTTTTTAGAACATTTTTCCTATAGGAAGTAAATCTGACAATTTAAGAAGAATCCGTTTATTCACACATTGACAGATTGAGAAGGAATGAGCAGGAAACATAATTATTATGAACAGAACCTTTTTTGGACTAAAATCCATGCAGATTTACAAAGAATAGTTTCAGAAACACAACAAAATTGCTTCCCTGTGAGCAGTTTAAGTAAATAAGACATATTTTAAGGTTAGGTGAATCAATGTAAATGTAACCCATCTCCTTTTATTTTTTTCTTTTAAGCAAATACTTGTTTTAAAGAAACAAAAATTCCAACTACTGACAAGCAGAATTTACATGTAATTTACTCAGTATACACAGTTTATATGCATTTGTTCACAACTCTTACCCACTGTCATCCTCCTGGAAGGACAAGGTGGTTCTAGCAAATGTCACAAAAGACATTCAAGAGTCAAGTCCAAGCAATGGGATGAGACTATCTAATCAAGTCAGAATTGGAACCAAAATCTAGAAGCAATCCAAAGACTGATATAAGGGTTGTAAGATGCACAGCTAGAATTGTTCAGAGCTTTGTGCATGAATTAGGGCTAGTTCTCAGGCCTGTTATTCATGACTTTGGAGTGATGCTTCTGGCATATCAATCAGGACAAAAAATAGGTAGGTTAGGAAATAACCTAAATTTGATTTAATTTAAAATAATGCAGGGGTATTTAATACTTTTTTTCTTACGCTGAAAATTTCTATTTGGTGGTAACCTTTGGACAGATGTTGAGGTTACACCATAGATTTTGTGTCAGTTGCTGTTAATCCTAGTGTTTTGGGCTGTGTATTTCTATTGTAGAGCCCACCTCAAACTCAATTGGCTAACTTTCACACAGTGCTTCTTCTGATTATTTATTCTTGAGCAGCCCTTTGAATCCTGGCATAATTTTCTGATTACATACCAGGTGCAATTCCTGAACTTCATTGGAGCCTCGGCTCGTTACACTGCAGTAGAGACATTTTGTAGGCATTTTCCCCTAATATAGCTTCATTTAAATATAACTAGCTTCAGCATACAATTTTCTGAAATACTCTACATGTTGATTTTTGGTATGGAATATTTATACAGTAGATCTATGTTATATTGTCCTCACTTTTCTAGCCAGTAAGTTATGATTGCTAATTGTTGTTTGTTGTGCAGTGAGTTTATTAAGAAGTCAAGACAAGCATTTCACAATTACTGTTACTGTTAGCACCATAGTAATCAGGGTTTTTTAAAAGGTTTAAATTAAAACCAAAATCTCATTCCATATGAGAATATAAGATTTGACTACTTTACAAATTTTGAATACTTTTAATAAGATTTTTAAAAAATATTTCAAAGACCATTGGGTTTGCTGTAGGAGCACCTTTGGGGGTCCCATTTTGCTGACCCCCAAATTTTATGGGTCAGGGTATTTTGTGTGAAAAGAGATCTATGAGAGATTTAATTTTTTACCCTGCCATATCTGTGATCCCCTTCTTTATTTCTAGCAAATCTTGAATGTCCCATTTGGCTAACCAACAGAGGTTTAACATCTTTTAAATATTTTGTGTAAAAAAAAACGTGTTTATCTTAATCATGTTGCTCCATTTGTAATGAATGTAAAACTATACTATATAAAAAGTGAACAATTCAAGCTTAAATGAATACGTCTGCTCTCCTAGGCTTTGATAGTCCCCTATAATTTCCTCATTCTAGCTCCCCATCACAAGCAATATAATTGGTATACTACAAATAAAATGTTTTATACTTTGGGGATTTCCAGCCAATTTTAGAACCATATTATTTACCTACATAAAGCAGTTTGATCTCTCTTTAAAATTTCTTTTCTGTTCAAGCAATGCTTAACTGTTACCAATGCAACTGCTAATTAGCAACTGTAATGACAGGAGAAAAAAACTATAATTAACAGTGCTAAGTTCATTGACTGATAGGCCTTAAGTAATTATATGGGGATACAGAAGAAGATTTAAAAAATGCATACCAGTAAAACCTGAATATGTATGTAGGACAGTCTGTGTATCACCGTTACATGAAAGAACAGGCAAAGAACATAGTACTGTTTGGTATGGGGTGTAGAATTCAGCTTCCAAGCTTTCAGCTTTATTAGAAAAAGAAAATGCTGAGGCCTTAAAATCATGAGGATGGGCCTGAAATTATTTAGGCAATGCCTCATAAAATAGCTCCTTTATTCAAGAGAATTTTCTAGGGCTGGAGGTTAGGATTTCAAGCCCTTGCTTAGCTTCTTGTACTTCCTGGTGACTGCTAGAAAAACAAATTATGCAAGTTCATAAATTGTGCAATTATTTATGCAAAAAGAAAGAAAGTTAATGTCCAAGGGCATTGTCTAAAAGTGAATAATGCAGTAACATTGGCTGAAGCTAACCAAATCTCAGATTGGTGATGATCTTCATAGAGAATAGACAGGTCTTGATAGAAGAAAAGTGGGATCCAAGTGAAATTGATAGCAATGCAGCTTATGAGAAAGAAAAATTAAGAGAAGCTTATAAGCGTATAATTTTATTTTGAAAATTTAAAAACGAAGATATAAACTTTTTTGTTGTTGTTCTTGTTCAGTCGTTAAGTCGTGTCCGACTCTTCATGACCCCATGAACCATATTGCGCCAGGCCTTCCTGTCCTTCACTGCCTCCCTGAGTTTGCTCAGTTTCATGGTCATTGCTTCAGTGATGCTATCTAACCATCTCATCCTCTGCCGTCCTCTTCTCCTTTTGCCTTCAATCTTTCCCAGCATCAGGGTCTTTTCCAAAGACTCCTCTCTTCGCATTAGGTGACCAAAGTATCTGAGCTTGAGCTTCATTATCAGTCCTTCCAATGAGCAATCAGGGTTGATTTCCTTTAAGATTGACTGGTTTGACCTCCTAGCAGTCCAGGGGACTCTTAAGAGTCTTCTCCAGCACCACAGTTCAAAGGCATCAATTCTTCGGTGCTCAGCCTTCTTTATGGTCCAGCTCTCACAGCCATACATTACTACTGGAAAAACCATAGCTTTGACTATGCGGATCTTTGTCGGCAAGGTGGTGTCTCTGCTTTTTAATATGCTGTCTAGGTTTGCCATAGCTTTCCTCCCAAGGAGCAAGCGCCTTTTAATTTCATGGCTGCAGTCTCCGTCTGCGGTGATCTTGGAGCCCAAATAAATGAAGTCTGTTACTGCTTCCATTTCTACCCCTTCTATTTGCCAGGAATTGATGGGTCCAGATGCCATGATCTTAGTTTTTTTAATGTTGAGTTTCAAGCCAGCTTTCGCACTCTCCTCTTTCACCCTCATCAAGAGGCTCTTTAGTTCTTCTTCACTTTCTGCCATTAGGGTGGTATCGTCTGCATATCTGAGGTTATTGATGATTCTCCCTGCAATCTTAATTCCGGCTTGTGATTCTTCCAGCCTGGCATTTCTCATGATGTACTCTGCATATAGGTTAAATAAGCAGGGTGACAGTATACAGCCTTGTCGTACTCCTTTCCCTATTTTGAACCAATTGGTTGTTCCGTGACCGATTCTAACTGTTGCTTCTTGGCCCGCATACAGATTTCTCAGGAGACAGGTAAGATGGTCTGGTACCCCCATCTCTTTAAGAATTTGCCACAGTTTGTTGTGATCCACACATTCGAAGGGTTTTGCATAGTCAATGAAGCAGAAGTAGATGTTTTTCTGGAACTCTCGTGCTTTCTCCATGATCCAGCGAATGTTGGCGATTTGATCTCTAGTTCCTCTGCCTCTTCGAAACCCAGCTTGTACATCCGGTAGTTCTCGGTTCACGTACTGCTGAAGCCTAGCTTGTAGGATTTTGAGCATAACCTTGCTAGCATGTGAAATGAGTGCAATTGGGCGATAGTTTGAGCATTCTTTGGCATTGCCCTTCTTTGGAATTGGAACGTAAACTGACCTTTTCCAATCCCGTGGCCACTGTTGCGTTTTCCAAACTTGCTGGCATATTGAGTGCAGCACTTTAACAGCATCATCTTTTAGTATTTTAAATAACTCAGCTGGAATCCTGTCATCTCCACTAGCTTTGTTGTTAGCAATGCTTCCTAAGGCCCACTTGACTTCACTCTCTAGGATGTCTGGCTCAAGGTCAGTGACCACACCAGCATGGACATCAGGGACATTAAGATCTTTCTTGTATAATTCTTCTATGTATTCTTGCCACCTCTTCTTAATCTCTTCTGCTTCTGTTAGGTCCCTGCCTTTTTTGTCCTTTATCTGCCCATCTTTGCAGTAAACGTTCCTTTGATATCTCCAATTTTCTTGAAGAGATCTCTAGTCTTCCCCATTCTATTGTTTTCCTCAATTTCTTTGCACTGTTCATTTAAGAAGGCCTTCTTATCTCTCCTTGCTATTCTCTGGAAATCTGCATTCAGTTGCTTATATCTTTCCCTTTCACCCTTGCTTTTCACATTCCTTCTTTCCACAGCTATTTGTAATGCCTCATCAGACAGCCATTTTGCTTTCTTGCATTTCTTTTTCCTTGGGATGGTTTTAGTTGCTGCCTCCTGTACAATGTTACAGACCTCCGTCCATAGTTCTTCAGGCACTCTGTCTACCAAATCTAATCCTCTAAATCTATTCATCACCTTCACTGTGTACTCACAAGGAATATGATCTAAGTCATACCTGAGTGGTCTAGTGGTTTTCCTTACATTCTTCAATTTAAGCCTAAATTTTGCAGTAAGAAGCTCATGATCTGAGCCACAGTCAGCTCCTGGTCTTGTTTTTGCTGTCTGTATAGAGCTTCTCCATCTTTGACTGCAAAGAATGTAATCAATCTGGTTTCGGTATTGACCATCTGGTGATGTCCATGTGTAGAGTCGTCTCTTGTGTTGTTGGAAAAGAGTGTTTGCTATGACTAGCTTGTTCTCTTGACAGAACTCTATTAGCCTTTGCCCTGCTTCATTTTGTACTCCAAGGCCAAATTTGCCTGTTATTCCGATTACTCCTTGACTTCCTACTTTAGCATTCCAATCCCCTATGATGAAAAGGACATCTTTTTTTGGTGCTAGTTCTAGAAGGTGTTGTAGGTCTTCATAGAAGCGATCAACCTCAGCTTCTTCAGCATCAGTGGTTGGGGCATAGACTTGGATTACTGTGATGTTGAATGGTTTGCCTTGGATACGCACTGAGATCATTCTGTCGTTTTTGAGGTTGTACCCCATTACTGCCTTTCCCACTCTCTCTGACTATGAGTGCAACTCCATTTCTTCTAAGGGTTTCTTGCCCACAGTAGTAGATATAATGGTCACCCGAATTAAATTCACCCATTCCCGTCCATTTCAATTCGCTGATTCCCAAGATGTCGACGTTCAATCTTGTCATCTCATGTTTGACCACATCCAGCTTGCCTTGGTTCATAGATCTTACATTCCAGGTACCTATACAATATTGTTCTTTACAGCATCGGACCTTCTTTTCGCTTCCAGATACATCCACAGCTGAACGTCCTTTCGGCTTTGGCCCAGCCGCTTCACTCTTTCTGGAGCTACTTGGAAATGCCCTCCGCTCTTCCCCAGTAGCATATTGGACACCTTCCAACCTGAGGGGCTCATCTTCCGGCATCATATCTTTTAGCCTTTTAACATTGTCCATGGGGTTTTCTTGGCAAGGATACTGGAGTGGGTTGCCATTTCCTTCTCCAGTGGACCACATTTTGTCAGAACTCTCTGTCATGACCTGTCCGTCTTGGGTGGCCCTGCACGGTATAGCTCATGGTTTCACTGAGTTACGCAAGCCCCTTCGCCACGACAAGGCAGTGATCCATGAAGGGGAGATATAAACTAATACAAACTAATATAAAGTAAGAAAAAAAAAGAAAAAGCAATCAAAGAGAAAGCTAAAAGTGCAAGAAAGGAAAGAAAGTAAAATAGAAAAGAAAGAAAAAAGATACAAAGAAATAGCTTCCAATCTTTACAGCAGTTGTAAGTACAATTATAAATTTACCTCTTACTCTATGGTTACAACATAATTCTCTTTTTTCTATAATCTATCCTGTCTAATTATCAAAACCATAAATCATAAGTTCATTTTTTTCTGTTCTGCGCAAAAGGTCCATAAGGGGTTTCCAGTCAGCATTAAAAGTAGATATTGTATTTTCTCTGTTCTGAGAAGTCAATTTAGCCATCTCTGCAAATTCCATCATCTTCACCAACCACTCCTCCATTGTGGATAGTGCCGAATCCTTCCATCTTCGTGCATACAATCATCTTGCTGCTGTTATCATTTACAAAAACAAAATTACATGACTTTTTTCCAACTGTTTGTCCAACAATCCCAAAAGAAAATCCTCTAGTCTCAACTGTATATTAATCTTTAAAATCTTCTGAATCAGTGTGTGTATTTGAATCCAAGATTTTCTAGCTTTTTTACATGTCCACCAAACATGATAAAATGTCCCTTCATGTAGTTCACATTTCCAACGTAAATTTGAAGTGTCTTTATACATAGTAGACAATTTCTCTGGTGATATATTCCAACGGTACATCATTTTATTAAAATTCTCTTTAAGATTATAACATAGTGTAAATTTACCTGGTATAAGTATACCACTACTTGGTATATCGCTCAAAAACTGTACACGCCCTTAAAAGTAGCCCCAAATATCCCCCAAAAAGTTGAAGATGAAATCCATGTGTGCTTATCTCAAGTTCAGCCTGGAATTTAGTATCTGTGCAGCAAAAAACAAGCACAGATTTCACATTAAAGAGGTAAGTTTCATTCTTTATTTTTAGTTTAAGAACACTGTTAATGCATATATACAGGCCTACACATGAAATGAATATAATAGTTTTGTAACTTCTGGCCTATATTTGAGCCTGAATGTGCAGGGGTTCAATGCCTGAAAAATATTTCAAGGGTTCCTCCAGGGTCAAAAGATTGAGAAGGCTGATCCAAACCAAACAGCAAGCTGCAAAATACAATTTCAGATCAGGTAAACCCAATCCTCCTCTTTCCTTTGCATCTTGTAATACCTTATATTTAACTCGTGGTTTTTTCCCCTGCCACACAAATTTAGATATATTCTTCTGCCACTGTTTAAATGGTGCATCAATTGTCAAAACTGCTATTGTCTGAAAAAAAAAATCATTCTAGGCAAGACATTAATTTTTATCACAGAAATTCTCCCCAGCCATGACAACTGTAGTTTCTCCCATCTTAACATGTCTTTTTTAAACTTCATTCTATGTCTTAACATAGTCATTTTGAAATAACATACACTTCATATTTGTCATAGTGATATCCAGATATTTTACCATCTTCCCAATCTTACAACCTGTTTTATTCATCAATTCTGTTTGGTCTTCTATTTTCATATTTTTGTTAGCATTTTTGTCTTCTGTTTATTAATTTTGAAACCTGCCAATGCACCAAATTATTTTAATTTGCCCATTAATATTTCAGTTCCCTTTAAAGGATCTTCCAAAGCCAACACCAAATCATCTGCAAAAGCCCTTCACTTATATTTTTAATAGAAGCTGTGGAATTCTACCCTTCTGGATATTTTCTTAATGTGTAGAAAGTAGGCTTTGTGTGTAGAAAGTACAGATTCATCAGTTTCACTACAGACCACACACAGTACTCCTATATAATGTAGATGCGGGGGGGGGGGATCTTCCTTTCTTTTTTTGTTTTTCTTGTGTTTCTCCTTAAAGGTTAATTATGAAAAATTTCTTTATTATTGAATAATTTGGAAAAAGGACTTTAAAAGAGCTTGTTGTTGTGAAGGTTTACACAGTCAATGCAAGGAAGTTGTAATAAAAGGCAGTTCATTAGAGATGAGTTGGAAACTGCAGTCATTTCTGTAATATGTATGTAAAATTATCAGTCTATTTAGATTTTTTTTAAAGTCATATTTTACAGTCATATTTGAATTTCATATATTTGCATATTTAAGTTACTAAGTTATTGTATTTTCAAAATGGGAGTGGAAAAATGATAAGCAGTAGAATTATCCTTGTGTAATTTATGATAAATCATCAAGGTTTCTTATTCTATTACTTAACAGTAACAGTAGTGATCCCCCCATATACCTTAATTAAGCTTCTAAAATGCAGGAAGTTTGAATTTATCAAGGACTGTAAACCTAGTTCACTTCTAATACTGAAACCAATTTGTAGGCTTAGTATTTGCTCAAAGTCCATTGATCCCATGTATGGCTTTTTGCAGATTGCTGTGGTGCTTTGATCTTGGGGTTCTAATAAAAAAGAAACTAGGTTTGAAAAATTATCCCCAATCCTTGTAAAAGATGTTTACCTTATTGTCAGTCCTTAAAATGGTTGTATTGTATAGCAGGTTTCCAAGATAGGCAGTCTTTTGTGAAATAATATATTCCTCCTCCTCCTCCTCCTCCTCCTCCAACATGTAGCTGCTTTGCAAAAATAGCAGGTTGCAAGTGTTTACTCAAAAAGGTCTCCAGTTGTGAATGACCTTGTTTCCCTTCCTGCATTGAAACAAAGCCATTGTCCTGTGTTTAACAACATTGTGTCATATGCCTCTTGGTACTAGAATGCTATTATTCTTGTGAAGCTTGCTGGGCTTATTTTAAAGAATATTAGGAATTATATTTAATGTACTCTGATCAAATTTATATTTGGTTCAAATTGGTTATTTTCCTCTGATGAAAGAATGCATCACTGAATATACTATAAATAGCAAAATAGCAAAGGTCTGTGCATACTTGTATACCATTTCTGCTGTATTGCTCTTAATTGCTCTTCATGATAGCCATATAAATATGACTGATTTATCAAATGCATTATACAATTACAGAATAATTGAAGTAAAAATTAAGAGCATAACTGTCATGGACTTTGTGCCTCAATATTAAAAAATGAAAAGTGGGGAAACCCTCATTGTATACATGCATGGATGTAATATATAATTGCGAATGAGCTAGCAGTGTGATGAAAATATTTCTTGAGCTGGATTGCTGTCTCATTAAGCGATTTGAAGTATCTTGTCTCAGCCACCTTTTCTGCCACCATTTCAACTCCATCTCTCTTCTAAGCATTGTGGCTATACATGCCCAAGAGAGATCTCTCAAAGTACTGTTTCAGGGACCAAATAAAATGATGTAGTCTGGATACTGCTCCTATTGTACGTTCCTCAAGGTAGTGAAATAATTAATGTTACAGATAGTCCTCACTTATCAACAGTAATTGGGGCCAGGAACTTCGTTGCTAAACAACGTGGCTGTAAGGTGTGACATCACGTGACCATGCCGACTTACCACAGCAGTTATGACTATCCCAGTTGCTGTCATTAGGTGAATTCTGCATAGTCTCAGCATCCTGCGGTCACGTGATCACCATTTGCCACCTCCTGCTGGCTTCCCCATTGACTTTGCTTGTTAGAAGCTGGCAGTGAAGGTCACAAGTGGCAATCATGTGACTGTGGGATGCTACAGCATCATAATTGCAAACCAGTTGCGGAGTGCCTGAATTATGATCATGTGACTGCGGGGGGACTGTAGCAGCTGCAACTACAAGGACCTGTCATAAGTACCCCTTGTTCAGCTTCAAACAGTCACTGATCAAGTGGATGTTAAGCAAGGACTACCTGTATTTAACAGCATTGCCACACAAATAGAATTTAGAATGTAAACTGCTGGGATTTTTTTCCTTCTCCCTGCCATACCTTTAAGCATATCTTTTTTACCCCCCCTTTTTTATTATGTTTTTATAAATCTTGATATATTGTATTGTTTCAATACAGTGAAGTTTATACAATACTAATTGAAGATTATTGACATTCTATTATTTAGATAACTTAGAGTGTTGAAAATAGAGAAGAGAAAAAAAGCATTCTATCAATATTAATTACAATTTAGGATATCAATATTACAAGCATAAAATTATTTTACTTTTTCATCCAAAGTCGAGTATAACATTACAAAAAGAACTGCTGTAAATTGTATCAAAGTATTTGTTGTATGATAAAGGTTTCAGTCATGAGCTGATTACTTTGTATTAAAGTCTCCATTATATTGTTCATACACATACACGTTAATAAAAGGAAAAGATAGATAAACGAAGCAAATTTAACAAGAATTAAAATACCAAAAAGTAGAGGAGAGAAAAAAAGAAGAAAAAAAAGAACTATTGGGTTTCTGACTTCCCCCTTTTTATACATCTACTAATTTACAATATTTGTAAACATTTAGACCTCCTTACAAGCCAGACTGTAAATGATTATGTTTGCCGTGCTGCATGATGTGTTGTATGTATGGAAACCATTCTTACTTAAATTTGGTTAAATTTCTATTGTTTATATATATTGTTAGTTTTGCCATTGCTGCACATTCTCCAGGTTTAAGTTCCCAATCAGATATTGTCGGAATTACAGTGGTACCTCGGGTCACGAACGCTTCTGTTCACGAACAATTTGGTTCACGAACAGCACTGTTCGCAAAATTTTGCTTCCGTTCGTGAACTCCGCATCGGGTGACGAACAGGATCCGCGGCCATTTTCCCTGCTGTGACACGTGGTTGTGGCTTCCTGTAGGGAGGGGGATTCTCCCTCCAAACAATAACCGCCTCCCCACCCGCCTTCCTGTCCTCCACGCCAGAAGTCGCCTCAAGCAAGGTTAGCATTCTCTCTTCATACTGTACTGTACTTTCCTATGTTTCATATTTTTGTGGTTTAAAAAAAAATACATATGGTTCAGAACGGATTAACCGTATTTACATTGAACCTTATGGGAAAATTTGATTCGGTTGGTGACCAAAATCGGTTGGCGACCAAATTCGTAGGGGTCAGAACGGATTAACCGTATTTACATTGAACCTTATGGGAAAATTTGATTCGGGTTGCGACCAATTTGGGTCGTGACTAGAGTCGCGGAACAAATTAAGTTCATGACCCGAGGTACCACTGTATATCTTTCTTCCAGTGTTGAGCAAAATTTATTCTCGCTGCTGTAAACATATATCTCATTATATTATGATGTTTCTTGTTGATTTTTTCTGGGATTATATGTAGTAAGAAAAGTTGTGGTTTCATTTCAAATGTAAAGTCCAAGATTTTTTGCATTGTACTATGCATGTCTTTCCAGTACCTTTGTTTTTTGTTCATGACCATCCTGTGTGATAAAATATTTCTTCTGTTTCATGGCATTTCCAACATTTATTACTGTATGATTTGTCTATCTTAGGTGTTATTGATGGAGTTGTATAACATTTATAGAACATTTTGAACCAATTTCCCTTTAAATTATAATTTGGTGTACATTTTATAGTTTTAGTCCATAAGAGTTTATATATGTGTCCTGGTTTTGTACAAGTGTTTCAAATTCTGTCTTTTTTCTTAATATCCCTCCTTCCTTCTTGAGTTCTGATTTTATCCTTCCAGCAATTTGTAAATAAATCAACCATGGTATATTCTAGCCTTCACTAAGTAGTTATTGCTGTGTTTTTAATCTATTTGTAGAGTCTGAGTGAACCATATTTGCATATCTAATTGCATTTTTCTTGCTGTAATTATCTCCAATATGAAAAGCATTTGGGAGAGAAACTAGAGGTGAAATTGTTGGGCTTATTATTCCCTTCGTAGAATTCCATACTTTTATCAAACTTTGTCTAATAATATGTCCTTTTAAATTTTTTATCCTCCTTTGTATCTTTATACCGTAAATATCTATGATGTCCATTGGCTAAGCTGGTCCCTTCCAAAATTGCCATTCTCCTATTCAGTGAGTTTATCCACTCTGTTATCCATGACAGGCAGTTTGCTTTATGACACAGTTTAACTCTTGGAAGGGCGAGACTACCTCTCTCTGGAATCTCGCAGAATTTTTTGTTTGACTCTGGGTCTTTCCCACTTCATATAAATTTATTGACAGTTTCTTGCCATTCTTGTAAAGTTCTCTCTGGAATTCTGAGTGATGCCATTTGAAATAAATAGTTTATTTGTTATGACGTTGTCATCGTTGGTCCTGGATGGGGTAGCACTGCCCCAGACAGACCCAGTGCGTAATTTGGGGGTCCTCCTGGACTCACGGCTCCTGCTTGAAGAGCAGGTGGCAGCCGTGGCCAGGAGGGCTTTTGCACAGCTTCGGGTTGTGCACCAGTTACGCCCTTTCCTGGATCAGGATGCCCTGCGAACAGTCACTCATGCCCTTGTTATCTCCCAGATAGACTACTGCAATGCGCTTTACATGGGGCTACCCTTGAAGAATATCCGGAAGCTTCAGCTGGTCCAGAATGCGGCCGCACGAGCAATTTTTGGGGCCCGAAGAAGGACCCATATAACACCTTTGCTCTGTGAGCTGCATTGGGTACCGGTTTGCTTCTGGGTCCAATTCAAGGTGTTGGTTATCACCTTTAAAGCCCTACATGGCATGGGGCCAGGTTACCTGAAGGACTGCCTCACCCCCACGATTTCAACCCATCCCACCTGATCTCACAGATAGGGCATGCTCCGGATCCCCACGGTAAAAGAACTTCGATTAGCGGGGTCCAGAAGGCGGGCCTTCTCTGCTGTAGCCCCCGCCCTTTGGAACATCTTGCCCCCGGAGGTTAGACAGGCCCCCTCACTCCTGGCCTTTTGGAGGGATTTGAAGACCTGGCTCTGCCATCTGGCCTGGGGCGGGGAGGGAGGATATCAGAAATGGGGTTGGCTGGCCCCTTAGCGGCCTGGTATGGCCCCTATCAGCCTCTTGGATTTTTTAGCCTTTTTATCTTTGTAATGTCTGGTTTTTATAACTTTTAATTGTATTTCTGATTTTAGTTTGTTATAAGCCGCCCAGAGTCCCCCGTTGTGGGGAGATGGGCGGGGACAAGTCTATTAAATAAATAAATAAATAAAAATAAAATCTTGGGTAATACATTCATTTTGATAATTGCAGTTGATCCTAACCAAGATAACTTTAGGTTCCTCCAGCTTTCAAAGCCTCTTTTAGTCTTTTGAAGCATATTTTTTGAAGCATTACATGTGGATGGTATTTCAATAAAAGAATGTCATATACTAGTATATGGTTTTGCTTGAAGAATTCATTTGACTGTCAATTTTAAATTTAATGGAAAGACTCCACATTGTTACATAGTGAAACCAATAGAGTTTGTTAATACTGTCTTAAATTTAAAGACTCTTAAGTTTCCTTAAGAAAAGTATTTTTTAAAATATTCCCACAGGGGTTGAGCCAGGTTTGCAAAAAGAATCCCGCAATCAGACACCAGTTCCGTCTGCAGCTCCAGCACCATCTTCATCTAAATATCATCGAGGACGCTCTGGAGGAGCCAGAGACGAACGCTACCGGTCTGGTAAGGAGACTACAAATTCATCTGATGAACTTTGAACCAAATGGAACTTGACTAAACAATAAACAGAAAAAATATTTATGACATTCTGATGGTGCTACAGGTGAGAGAAAGGGAAGGCCAACTGGGATCTTTAGATCTTGTGGTATGTTATGAATGCTAGTGAATTTATTTTGTAAGTGTATAATAGTATTTAGAATTATTCAAATTAACGTGTGTGTCAGCAGCAGAGATTAGAAGGAGAGCTAAAAGCATCTGTCAGCCCTCCAAGGTAGGCGAGGTCAGGAAACAGAGTCTGCAAGTTTGACTGGAGCAATATTGATATAGGCTATGGAAACAAAATATTGAAAGCCTGACTGAGTTTTCCCCTCCCTCCCGCTTATACCCCAGTGAATTAGGGTGAAAGCAGTCTGGACTTCTTTCTAACGCTTTCTCTGTTTCCTGGGCTTAAAGCTTGCTTTTGTTTTTGTAACAGTGTGTGCAGTTTCTCCAAGGTCATCTTTGTGGCTCTCTGCAGTATCCTAATCCAAAGTCTATTGCATTTAACAGAGTATAGCTGAATGCAACACTTTCAGGATTATGAGATGTTTCATTTAGTAGTAATAATTTACTACGCATATCTTTCCTTAGTCTTAATTTTAAAAATACCCAACAGTAGCTGCAGCAACCGCAATGATATCAAACTGACATATGAATGTTGAAGCCTTCCAACAGCTGCACTGCATATTTACATCCCAGTGTACAATTGCAGCATTTGTGTGATGACACCATCATATGCATGTCATGTGTATCTGCACCACATGCAGATGTACATGACTATATTTACATAAGAGCAGCATGCCAAATCCTCCTTGAATAAATTGCTACATTTTACTTACAACAGGGATCTCAGCTTTGTCATAGTTCCAGATCTCCAAGCTGACTTCTCTATAGTTTCATATTGTAGGTGAGAAAAGGCCTGTTATGCCCTTCGTCAATCTTTTGAGATACTTTTTTGAAAAACAAACTCTTCAAAAATGTATTATTAGGAGTCAGTTGTTTAGTAGGAAGCACACATTCAGGCCCTTTGAAATCATGAAATTCACTTGATGGCTGTGGACCAGTTTTCTACTCTAAACTGTCCCATATGGTCATAAGAATAATAACATCTCTTGCTCTTTTTAATACGTTTTTACATCTCCACCTTTGTTTCATTTGAACAAGACTCCATCCTCTGATTACACAATGTAAGTATGTTTTTCTCACACTAATGATGAACCTTCATTTCCCATGAGAGAAATTAGCATGGCGACATTCAGCTCACACTGTTGAGACATTTCTTTTCACTGGTTCTGAATATTATGTTTGGAGATTACACTGGATTCTCCCTTAGAGTGACTCTGGAACTCTCACACCTTCTAAAATACTGTTTCCAGCTGTTGTGAAGGAGAATTGAGGTGGATGTTTCACTTTGTACAGACAGAATTTGCACCTTGCCATGGGAGAAGATCCCTCCTCCCCCTTAATACCTACAGACATATTTTGCAGAAAACGTAGTAATGAAAGAAGCACTTCTTTTCTGCTATTCTGAGTTTTTGTAGTCATTACATGTGGCTGAGAAGTTCTAATCTTCTTGAAATGAGCTTCTTGCTTTACCTATATTTGAACTTTTGTAGGAATAGAAGGAGTCTCAAAAAGAAACATATTTTCTGCAATATGGTAGTTACTCGTACTTTTAAAAACTATTCATAGTCTGCATTTTAAAGGTGCGGTGATAGTGGATTTAGTAGGGGCAGAGGAACCTCAGTTTTTTCTGCAACAGCTCTGTTCTTGCTGCAGATATGCGATTCCCAGACTGGGAATCTGGATGTAGCACATTCAACACAGTAGTTCTTACACAAAAAGCAAAAGTTTAAATTCAAGCCAATCTAAGTATTTCAGCAGGGTACAAAATGTTTGATATTGTTAAACAATGTCCAGATTTTGCTGAAGTGGATTTGAGTAAGTTCTGTTCATGCTTGGGACCTAACTAGTGGACGCCTGAAATGGTGGGAATGATTTCTTAGCTTCATTGTCACATGAGTGATCTGCAATTTGTGTCACAGTGATATTCTTGCTTTAGGTACTTTACATAATATATCCCAATAGCCAGTCTACTACTGTAATTTTTATCTGTAAAAATTTTTACTGTAATTTGAATTTGTTTCACAAAGTTGCCAGTCAGTATAAATTACATGAAAATTCACCTTCAGCTACAGACCTTGAGCACCCAAGTATTTTTTTAATCCTTCTGGATAAGGTAAACTTCTGCTTCCATATATTTCTTCTTTTTGTGCTCCGGAGTGAATTCTGAAAGGTATGAATCATGTTGTGTTGGTTTCATCTTAGCACTGTGTTACTGTGCTTGTCCAAATGAGTCATATTCAGTAAATGGCACATTCAGCATGAACTCTGTTATTTTTGCATAACCTCCTGCAGACTTTATGCCCTTGGTCCCTGTCATCTTGCTGAAGTGGTTCTTCTGGAGCATAGTGTTCAAATTTCTACAGATTATTATCTAACTTAAAAGCTGTATTAGGCCTTTGAAACCAGACAGTCAGTTGTGTTAAACATAGTTGTAGATTTTTAAAAGAGATTCTGGGAGGAAATCTGCTAGACATTGATGGAGATTTCAAAAGGAAAACAAAGTGAGGATTAAACCTGGGAATACAGCAGATTGTGGCATCAGCTGTATTTTATCTAACTTTAAGAGACATGAAGGGCTGTTAGCATGCTTTTTTTCATGAATCAGGCAACTTTATTGAGTTTTCTGCTTCTATTGATGTTATGTGCATCTAGACATTTACATTTCTGTCAGTTGAAACATCTCAGAATGATTCATTTTGTAAAATGGAACTCTTCTAAATATTAACATTGATGGAGAATATTGATGTTAATTTTGTGTGAAATGTTGAATTAGAAATCAAATTGTGTATTTTTAGTTTTAATTTACAGCTGATACTACATTTCTAGTTAAAAAAAAAAAGTTCTTGAGAATTTTCACTTGAAGTAAGTTAATTACACTTTTCAAAAAGATCGCTTGGAGTGGTTAATTATACTATTAGTGAGACAGAGCCAGAGCATCCATTCATCAAACTATAGAACTCCATTCATGATCCATCAGAAATTCCTGCTTGAAGAAATGAGAAGAAAAACTATATTTACCATTTACCCAGCAACTCCTAGTATTAGCCCATGCTATTGGAGAAGATTTCCAATTCTCTGGATCAGCTGTTTAGAAGCATAGGAGCTGCAGAAAAGAGGAGGAAAGGGGAAAAAAAATCTCTGGACTCTGGCAGTAACTACATTCTTATCCATTAAATATATTTAATAATTCATTTACGTCATATAAAATTTCCTGCAGAAAAGCATACAAGTATAATTTTTTTCTCTTCTTAAAATATTCTATCACATTGGTCCCTATAAGTTCATACTCTTATGAAATCAGCTAAGGTTTCAAAGCCACTGTGTAAATTTGTGTAGGATATGCCTGAAAAAAAATCAGGTATTAAATGATACAGCTTCGGTCAATTTCTGTTATTAGCAAGTATAACTGTTACATTTAACCTTGATAAATGGCTTCATGATCAGCATTCATTAAATAGCTACAAAAGGATATCTCTGCTTTAGAGATGTGATTATAGGCTCTGCTCTTACCATGCAAAGTCCTTGGGCACTTACTGATTTTCTTCTATTTTTCAGACATCCATACAGAGGCGGTGCAAGCTGCACTGGCAAAACATAAGGAACAGAAGATGGCCCTACCCATGCCAACAAAAAGGCGGTCTACCTTTGTACAGTCTCCAGCTGATGCCTGCACACCTCCAGGTTAGAAATCAACTGGGAACCAATTGCTTTCCTTACTCTTACTGAGAACTTAAAACTGTAATGACTTCTTGCTTGGCGCCTCAGTTAGACAAATATTTCTTTACATATGAAATATGTACTTTCTTTTCCCTTTAAAGGAAACTTTAAACTCCCACTTTCTTTTCCCTTTAAAGTATCTTTGAACCTTTTGAAGATTGCTGTCTCCCCAGATGTACTTTGTTTGCTTTAACAAGTCTCTCAAGAAAAATAAAATGTACATACTTTTATCATATTGATCCATCAGTTTACCTCCAGAAAAATTGCAAATTAGAATATGTGTGAACTACAAATATCAATACATTTCCCAGACTTCTTTTTAATGTTGGGATTGAGAACTAGTACTTTTAAAACAATAGTAAAAAGCAAAAATGTTCCTGACAATGTGCATAATAGACATATCTACTGTTACTCTCATCAGAACATATTTCATTAATTTGCAGGGATTCTGCATTGCAGAATTGAGATTCCATGCACACTGCACTGGATAATATATCTAATATTATCTTTTTGAAGTGATCTAGTAGCTGGTATGAGAAATAGAAATATGGAGATTACTCTTCATAGGGAATGTCCAATGGCATTCCCTATATGTTGAGATTTCCAATCAATGCAGCCAATGAAATAGCTTCAGATTCTGTTGGTGTTGCTGTAAGACTGATAGCACCTTCCTCTTGTCAGGTTGCAACATGAATGAAGAGAACTGTGTTAAATGTGTTTCTCTTCATGCCATTTCCTTATTCCTAGGCTTTGTGTTTTTCTCCTTTAAATAAAAGCAAAGACAAAGTGGGCTTGATTTCTGCATCAAATTGATTTATCCTGTTATGTCACTGGGAGTGCTGTAGAAATTTAATAAATAACTGGTGTGTATTAACATTACAAAGAAAATGTCCTGTCTTTTTAGTTCACCATACAGCTAGGCAGGATGAAGTAGCTGCTTTCTCAAATGGCATGTTGAGAAAGACAGTGGATTAGCTTTGCCCAGGCATTGGGCTAAGATGGAAGTAAGCTCAGCAATTTCAAGTGTAAACATTTATGGGGTGTTGCAGTGCTGTTGTTGGGATATATGGTGTTATCATTGGTTAGTTTTATTTACTTTGTTTTCAGTGAATATTATTGTGAACCACCTAGGATTATTATGTATAAAGTAGGCAGCAGTATGTTTCTAAATAAATACAGGTCCGGTGATTGTCTTTTCTACAGTAAATGATGAATAGGTAAGAAGTTTCCATTACATTTGCCTGAGTAACCTGATTGTACTAGTTTCCAGGTACATATATACTAATGTTGAAAAATGATACTGATTTTTCTGAAAAAGAGGGAAGGTCAACAAACTGCCGTGCTGTGGGTATTCTCCAGGGGTGTTGTTGACTCTGGGTTATGAGAACTCAAATGTGTGAACCAGGTTTTTTCTGCAACTTTTTCATAATACCTGGGAACAAATAAGAATAGAAAAGAGGTCACATACAGAGCAGACAGCAGCATTATGGATCTTCCCTTGGGTTGAGAAGAAAGTGCAGCTTCACACCAGGCTGACGGTTGGCTGCACTTCTAGCTCTGCTTTGGGGTACCATCATATCCAGACTGGGGCCTGTCAGTTCACCTCTGGTCACAAGGAACTGTGGTGGTAGAGGTGGGAGCAGGCAAATTATACAGTTATCAAAACTGAATACATTTAAAAATGCAAAACCTCTGAGGAGATGAAGGAGTGGTATATCACCTATGGAATTTCTGGTTTTCACATTACTACAACAGCAACCATATTTGAACATTGTCAAAAAACCTGTGAGGGCTTTTTCCACTTTGAAAATGCTGATCTGTTGCAAGCTGGGACTTGCAAAGTAGGTACTGTAATACTCCCTAGTTCAATAGACTACTTGCTTGCCAGGAGTTGTAATCCTTGGCTTCTTAGAAAGCATGTTTCTCAGTCTTAGTTGATTGTTTGCAAAAACGGAACAGAGTGATTCTTGTTCAAAAAGACACTTTAAAATGCATTTGGGGAGTAAGTCTTTGCCAGGAGAGTTTCCATGGATTTGCTTGGGTGTATTCATCTGAGTGCGCAATGGAGCTTAGTGCACAGTTCAAACAGAACCACATTTTTTTAAAAAAACTGAATTTGTTACTTGTTATGCAAGCAGAAAGGGGTTCAAGCTCCATCCCAAACATGGTTCGGTTTCATACTCCATGGAAGCTGAGGATAATAGGAGTTGTAGCCCAACACAGAGAAAGCTGGAGTAGATTAGCTCTCATACATGCTTAAAGCAGCCTTCCTTAACTGATGCTCTCCAGATGTCTTAGACTTCAATTCCCAGGCTTCTCATCTAGCATGATTTTTAGAGTTCAGAATTCTAGGAGCTGAAGTCCCAAGCAATTGAATGAGAGCAGGTAGAGGAAGGCAATTTAAGAGGAAATGTGGGGTTATAGTTCATTTAATGGTGAGGAGATAGAATTAGGGGATGTCAAAGACAAACTGTCATCCTATGAATGTTGACTTAGAAGGAAGCCCCATTAAGCTCAACAGTGTTTGCTCTCAAGGAATTGGCCATAGTTGTCTATTTAGGATTAAATAATAGTGACACACTGAAGGGCAGTGCTCCTGTGCACATGAAACTGGGAGTAAGTGTCACTGACTATGTACATTCCTTTATAATTCAGATGTGAATTGACAGTATTACAGAGGAGCTTCAGATTTTAAATGAGAGGTATAATAATGTTAGAATTTTGCTTTTCTACTTTTTTTTTTTTTTTTGCAAGAATGATTTCTCAAGTTTCTGCTTCTACAAACATACTAGCAATGTTTGGATGTATATGTTTATATGAACAGTTTTTCTCACCTATGAAAATCAACAAATCTATATTGAAGTTAAGAGTAGCTAATTAATATTTGCAAGCAATATTCAGGCTGGCTTCATTTCAGGATATAAAACCAAATATTGGTGTCCCATTAATGGGAAAACATAATCTACCAAATTAGTGACCCAAGTGAAATGGCAAACAGCAGTTCTGTTTTGCAGCAAAGTTATTTATTTATTTAACAAATGTGTTTTAATGGCATGCCACGATGTTCAAAATAAGGAAGAGTTTGAAACTCTTACTTCATAGTATTCTTACAGCAATTTATATACAACTGAGAGCTGCCCTAACTTTATAGAAGACTTGCTTTGTTTATTGCTGCTCAGTATTCTTGATCTTACTAGGGGTATGTAAAATGTTTCACATTTAAACCATCCCAAATTCAAAACACCCTGTTTCAAGATTGAACAATGATTTATATTTGATGCAGGCTGTCTCCCTCATTTTGGAAGTTCTTTGAATTTAAGACAGTTGTTTCAAATTGGAAATGATACAAATTTCCAATTTTTGCACATCACTAGTTTTTTTTACTTATGATGTTATGCTTCTCTTCCTTGTGAATGCAGATTGTGTAAATTTTCTTATATGATTTTGAAGAAATAATATCCTTTATTCAACATCTTAGTGATGTAGCTTATATATAAACCTGTACATATTATTATTACATACAAGCCATACTGAGTCTGTAATAAATTCTAACAATTTATCCGGTTTGGATCAAGTGTAGAATATTGCATATGTTGGGGGTGGGAGATTTACAGCATTTAGATTAGTTTGAAGGTTCCCAAATTATTCATGTGTGACCTAATTGTACAGATATTCAGATTATTTCAGAAGGCTTGAATTACAGCCTTCTCATTTCTCTTTGTGAGCCTGAATTCATTCCCTAATGTCATGAGGTTATATTACTTCAGCCTCTCCATTTGTAGGAGTCTTTTGTGTGCCTTACATATTATTCAGACATGTCAAGCAACACATGAGCAAACAACTTCATACATAACAAAGATTCATGTTCACAGCACATTTCATTCCCCCACCCCGAATCTTTGTATCTATCTAGCCCATCTTGCATTGTGCTTTATATTAAAGTAGGGTGCAGTGTATGCATTAAATAATCAGGACATTAGCTATTTCCATAAGCCAGCCTGGTACAGCTAGATTTAGCAGTAGATTGGGGATTTCATATCTTGTTCAAGTGGGGTGAAAGGTTTTATCAAAGAATGTATTATAGCCTGTACCAGGAATAACCACAATAGTTGACCTTGGGTCAATTCAGATATAACAAAAACTTTGATTTCCCAGTCAAGAAATACCAGTGAACTTCAGGCTTAGATATACTTTCTTCCACATCTCACGTCCTTCTCTCTCATGGGGAAGAGAAGCTTTGGATTTTAAAGAAATGTCTGTTTTTTGGAACTGTGTAAATCTGAAACCTTAAGGCTGCATGTGGTTTTAGAGACCTAGCTATGGTCTAAAAGTTCATCCAACATTAGCCTAATGGTAATATTTAATATGACTAAAAGGGGAATAATTACATATTGCCTATATTTGATTAACCATATTGTTATCATTTTGGGGAGGGGTTGCATTGTGCTTTGACTCCTTTATTTATCTTGATTCAGTATAAAAATTCTCAGGTACCTTTCTCAGCTGAACTTGTTGATTATGTGCCGTCAAGTTGGCGTTGACTCATTTCTGCAGGATGATCTGTTCTTCAGGTTTTCCAACTGTGCACCTTCAGGTCTTTCTGACCCTTCAGGTCTTCCAGTGGTGTACCTATCCGACAGTGATTAAGTCCATCCACCTTGCTGCTGGTCGTTTCTCTTTCCTTCCACCTTTCCAGCATTGTAGACTTCTCAAGAGAGCTAGTATTCACATGTATCCAAAGTATGTTAATTTGAGCCTGGTCATTTGTGTGAGAACTATGTACTATGATCCATTTGTTTGTTTTCTTGGCTATTCATAGTATTCATAGGTGTCTTTTGTACCACCAAAATTCAAAAAGGGTAAATTGCCTGCACAATTTTGATCTTCGGTGGTATAGGTACATTATGCCATCTGAATATCTTTTTCAAGGTGTTCACTGCTACTCTTCCAAGTGCTAGTCTGTGACATATTTCCTAACTGCTGGTTTCTTTACTGCTGATAGTTGATCCTAAAAGGGAGAAGCTATCTACCACTTCAGTATCTTCATTGACATTTCTAAGGCTAGTTGTCATTAGTTGGTCTTCTTAGTCCTATTTATTCACTGTGCTCCTTGACTTGCATTACTAGAGCTTGCAGATCATTTGTATTTTCAGCCATCAATAGTGTCATCAGCATAGTGCAGCTTATTGATGTTTCTTCCTCCAATTTTGAAATCACACTTAACTTCTTCCAGTCTAGCTTCCCTCAATACATATTCAGCATATAAAATTTGAGTTTATTTCCTGTTCTGCTGCCAAAAAAAAGAAGAAAGAAAGCAGGAGGCAGGTGGTCTACAGTTCATTTTTATGTATATGGAGTAAGATAAATGTGATTAAGATGAATTCAAATGCAAAGTTGATTAACATTTTGTGAGACTTTCTTACATTTATTCTATCATATTATTTTAAGCACCGTTACAGGCAACAGCATTCTGTGAGATTTTCGTGTGACAAATTAGAGTTACTTGTTGGAATAGATGGGTTTTACTTTCTCTACTTTAGGGGTTATCATTTGGTCATCTACTGAAATGAAGAACTTGAGAATTTAGCTCCTCTTGAGAGTTATTATTTGACCCTATTAAAATCCTGGCAAATATTCGGATTCCTGTTTATGAAGGGATCAGTTTCAGTAGTTGCATGCAATGCTGCAAGTTTATATGGAAAATGTTGGATCACAGATAATAATTTTCATCCTTATATAATGAAAAAAATACATTTTTACATAAAAATAGTCATTTTTATCCTCTGAAATAGTGGTTTTGAATGTCTTATCCTGGTAAACGAGTGCAGGGTAGCTTTAAATAATATGAAATTAATTTTCAGTGAGGTTTACAGTATACAGAAAGAAAATTATTCTGTGTATATTGTACACCTCAGAGAATGTTTAATAAAAGTTGGTTCCAGTTTCCTTTCTGTTGAATATGGAACTCTGTGTTAAAGATTAATATGTTCTTCTTTGCTATATCCCATATATTTCATATTTTAAATCTATCAAGAGATCAATAATTGTGGATTTTTCAAGTAGTGGGGTAGAGTTTGACTAAAAGAATTATAATACAACACTTTGGATGGAGAAATGTACACAATAATATAATGGATTGTTGATTTGTAGTGTTTAATCGACAGTTGAACGAGGGATTTTTTGATAAAGGAGCAAGAAAGAATTTCAGGCAATGTGACCACATTTCGGGAGTGGGAGGGTTTCTGTCTATATCATAATTTTCCAAGACCTCTTTTTTCCTCCATTTCCTTTTTTATTACTATGATGATGATTAAATTTGAAGTTTGTTTGTTTGTTTATTTAATAGGCGTATCCCTGCCCATCTCCCCACAATGGGGGACTCTGGGTAGTTTACATCAACTTAAAACAATAAATACATAATTAAAATTTATAGAAAGAAAACACATTTACACAAATAGAAGGAAGAGAAAAAATCCAAGAGGCCGATGGAAGCCACACCAGGCCTCTAGGGGGCTAGCCAACCCCATTTCTGACAACCTCCCTGCCCCAGGCCAGATGGCAGAGCCAGGTCTTCAAATCCCTCCATTGATGTGAAAAACTGTGATTGGTTTAAAATCAAAAGCTTTCATTCCCAGGAACACAAAAGAGGGAGCAACATACATGTTTAAAGTTGGCTGCAGGTCTTTTTTAACTTTTAAAATGATGCTTTTATTAGATTTAACAAGATTACATTTACTAATTTAGTCTTGCCTAGCTTAGCAAAAAGTTTTTTTTGAGGAGAAGATAATTGTACTTTTATATTCAGCAATACATTGTCTTTGCCAGCTCTAGTTTTCTTCCACAGCATTGATTGTTTTAATGTTTAATTATTTATGTGGCCTCTTTTTTTTTTTAGTAGCTCAGTTATATAATCCTGCAAGAGATGCATATGCAATTAACTTTGCAAAAGTGTTTGCCAGTCTTGACATTTAACATCTAATGTTTTTGTTTTGCTCTGCAACAATAACCATAATTTTCTTTAATGTCTATATTCAAAACGTGTGGAACCTGCCATTTTTGGAAAGGAACATTCCAGAGAACTTTAGAGGGTTCTGTTCCTCCTCCAGACCACACTATTGTAGCTGTTCTGGGAGTGGAATCAGTCCTTCAAACTAGACATGGGCTGCCATGTTCTACATGTGGTCCAGCCCCATTTCTACACCATACCCGGAACACGACAAACCACTTCTGGTTGTGAGGTTAGGTTCTGAAAAACACCAGACCATCTTCAGAATGGGATTTACATGGGCTGGAAGAGGAATGGAATGTTCTGAAGTTATTTGGTACTTGAGCCCGTATTAATTTTGGATTCTATCCCTTATCAAATGAAAGCACCAGCCAGCTGCTTGATTTCATATCCAGAGGATATTTTTGAACGTACTGGAAAAACAATGCATTCTTCAGGATCAAATTAAATTAATTTTTTTCCAGTATGCTGTTTTAAATTCTGTTGATTGGGGAGGTTGATTGATCAGTTTTCATGCAGTGTTGACTTGGAATCTTGTGCCACCCAGGAGAACCTTATATTGTTTGTTACAGATCAGATGCAGATACTTGGTATAGATGGGGCTCATTTTTGCTTCTGGCCAAGGTATAGGCATCAAATTAGATTTTCCTTCACATACATTCCCACTGAATCAGGTTTGAATGTGTTTTCTAATAGGAGCATCTGTATAAAATTAGTTATTTGATGATCTGTGCCTAAGGCTTCATTGACATTCTTTGCCTTGGTTATTCATTATTTAAGAGAGAGTACATCAGATGAGCTGAAGAGCTGTAAGCGTTGCTATTTGAACACTCCTAGAAGGAGCAAACTGGTCCTTAATTTTTCATTTTGTCTCTCAAACTCATTAACGAAAGAGGAAAACCCAGTGATGGGTAATGATCCCTATCAGGTTGGGAGGCAATCCAATAATCTGGAATTGGGGGAACTCTCTCTGACACCTTGTCATAGTCAGATCATGCCATGGTAGCCATGAGATTCTCTGGTATTGGCCCCCACTGCAGGGAGACAGGACTTATTACATCAGTCTGCCCGCCCCGGGACTGATGGACCCGGAAGGGTTCCAGAGGGAGCTGGGGGTTGTTCCTGATGGTCTGCTGCATGGTCCAACTGAGGCCTTAATCACTGCTTGGAATGAGAGGGTGGCTGCAGCCTTGGAGCCCATGCGTTTGCTGTACCACATATAACATTCTGATTTTAACCCTTTTGTGATCTTGTTCTTATTCATGTTTAATTATTTAAGTATTTTAAGGGGTTTTATAATGTGTTTTAATTGTTGGTTTTATTGTACGCCTCCCGTGTGGCTATATATATATATATATATATATATATATATATATATAAATAAATAAGTGAAAAGATTAGCAATGAGTATTTGGTATTAAAATATAGTCAATTGTACTGACATCTGTTGGGTCCCAGAAGTTAATTATCTCAATGAGTCATTCAGCACCAAGCCATTTAGTGTCATTAATGTTAGGCTTAGATGTAAGACACCTTTGTAGTAGTAGTACATTCTCATTTATTACTTGAAAGAGGAGATCATTCCATTATGCATAGTTGTTTGGGCCTTGGCGAACAAAATATATGGTGTTCAGAAAACACTCCACTATGTTAAGGGAGATTTCAGCTACCCCAATATTGAACTCTGAAGTAAGTGGGAAATCCAACAGGTTGGACAATCTTGATATGTCTTGTAGACTATTGTTCAAAAGGTGGAGGAGAGAACTAGAAAATCAGGTATACTGGGCTTAATACTTATCAATAAAGAAAAAATGGTTGAGGAAGTTGAAGTTGTAGGCATTCTGCAGGCAGAGAGAACTAAAAAAAGTCAGATTAGTGTTATGAATTTCAAGGGAGCTGATTTCAATAAGCTAAGGAAAGAACTAAAAAAGATTCCATGGATGGAAATCCTGAAGGGGAAACATTTCAGGAAGGTTGGGAAAATCTGAAAAATAAGATAATTGTCCCAAATACAAACAATACCAAAGAGAAAGAAAATGGGAGGGAGATGATGAAACTGTTATGGTTGCGTAAAGAACTGTCTGAAAAACTGAGAAACAAAAAGGACAGGTTTAAAAAATGGAAAGAGCAGTATATAACAAAAGCGGGACTATCAGGAAATAGCCCAAATCTGTAAGGATATGGGAATTCCTGGAGCACAGGGGAGGTACCAGGAGATCAAAGAAGAGCCAGTGTTATTCCAATCTTTAAAAAAGAGAAAATGTGGTGCCAGGAAACCACAGAACAATCAGTGTGACATCAATACTTGGGAAAATCCTAGAGAAGATAAACAGTAGGTTTGCAAGCACTTAGAAAGGAACAAGATGATTACCAGAAGCCACATAAAAATAGGTCATACCAGATTAATCTTACTCCCTTTTTTTTTTTTGACAAAGTGACTAGATTAGTAGACCAAGGGAATGCTATGGATGCAGTATATCTAGACTTCATTAAGGCATTTGATAAAGTTGATCATAAACTCCTTGATAAAATAGAACAATGTGCAATGGAGGATCCAACTAGCAGATAGATTCACAATTGGTTGAACAATCATATCCAACAAATGGTCCTTAATGGAACTATGTCTACATGGAGAGAAATATGCAGTGAGGTATTTCAGGGTTTTGTCCTGGGCCCAGTACTTTTCAACATTTTAATAAATGACTTAGATGTGATGATAGAAAGGATGTTAATCAGATTTGCAGATAACACAATGAGCATGAAACTGAGCAAACTCAGGGAGGCAGTGAAGGACAGGAAGGCCTGGCGCAATATGGTTCATGGGGTCACGGAGAGTCGGACACGACTTAACGACTAAACAACAACAGATAACACAAAGCTTGAGGGGTGTATTGAAAGCACCTCAGAAGACAGACTCAGGTTTCAAAAGGATCTTGATAGATTTGAACTTTGGTTCTTTTCCAACAAAATGCAATGATGAGAAATGTAGAATTCTCCTGTTAGGTAGGTAAAGTTAGATATATAGGTACAAGATAGGTGGTTTCTGGTTCAGCAATAGTACCTGGGTACTACAATTGCCAAAAGAGCTAATGCAGTTATGGGCAGCATCAACAGAGGTATAATGTCAGATCATGGGTAGTGGTAGCTCTGCTCTACACTGTACTGGTCAGACTGTACCTGAAATAATGTGCCCAGATTTGGATGCTACAATATAAGAACAATGCTAAGGAACTGGAAAGAAAGCAGAGAAGAGTAACAAAGATGCTGAAGGGCCTGGAGGCTAAATCTTATCAATTAAAAGAACTGGGTATGCTTAGCCTAAAGAAGAGAATGCTAAGAGGACAGGGTAGGGATGTATTGTCCATAGTGTCTGAGGATAGGAAAAGAACCAGTGGATGGAAGCTTTACAGAAAGATCCAAACTTGAAATAAGGAGTAATTTCCTGACCATGAGAGATATTAAACAGTGGAGTAGCCTGCCTCCTGGAGTTGTGGATGTTCCGTCACTGGAGGTTTTCAAACAAAGTTTGGGCAGCCATTTATCTGGGATGGTCTGAGGATTCCTGCCCTGGAGTAGAAAACCTCCAAGGTCCTTCCATCCCTATGATTCTATTATTTCTCCCCTACTAATTTGTTTGCTCCACAGTCACATTTGAGATTAAAATGGAGTTAGTTTTATATGCATCTTATCTGAGAAATCAGGGCCACTTCTGATGCCAGTATATGTCACCAATTTCTTGTCTTCCTGAAACCTTTATTATCTTAGTAGTATCTTAATAGTGGCATCCTCTTAGTAGTATCTTAATAGTGGCATCCTCTTTTTGTCAAATGAGGCTTGACTGGTTTGCTGGTCGTATGAAAAGACATTGGATTCCTGCTAATGAAGACTTTGTACTAATAGTGGATTTTGTTGTTGTTGTTTTTGCAAAAGCTTGTTTCAACTACCACATGACACAGAGAATATGTTGCTTCCTTTAGTACTTTCCAGATATGATTTGACATACTCTTGGTTTGAGATTCAGTTGGTCATTTTATGTGGGTCCTTTCTGGATTATCTTATCAAAGCAATTGCTTGAGAGAAATTACTGTATAAAATTAGCTGAACGTGAATACTCACATGAAAATAACAACAATTTCATATTGGTAACCATAGGCAATCAACAGTTTTTGTTTTGAATGTTTTTAGAGTCTCAACTTTTTCTGAGTTTGTTAGTATTTATATGGGCAAGTTCATATTTTAAGAAAAGCTGCACATTTACATTCATTTTTTTCAAAGGAGAGGGCTGTACTTTAGTGGCAGAACACTTGGTTTTTCATGCACAAAATCCCCTCTTTAGTTCCTGACATTTATACATAAAAGGTTCAAGTACCTGAAAAACTGAGTTTCTACCATTCAGAAGAGAGATATGGATGGATCAGTGAGGTGACTCATTATAAGGCAGCTTAATATAGTCATACATTCCAGTTCTATTGAGCAAGCAGGATACTCACCATTACTTCATCTCTGTTCTAGGTGAAGGTGATGGGAAGATTTGTTTTAAATTTAGATGTGAACAGATAATTGCCTTCTTCTTTAAGCTCCTGATTACATTACTCTTCCTTCTCTAGTTTTTAAATGTTTATAATGGCTGTTTGATGGTGAAATCAGAAAAAAATTTCTAGGCCTGGAGTAGGGGCAAGGTAGCAAGTAAACAGATGAGAAAAATCATAAATGTCTTTCAGCAATTGCCTTCAATATCACTGTGAGAGAGTTGAGATGAAAAGAGATGTGGCTTCTCATCTGTGTCAAGAGTGCATCGGGATCAAAGTAATAACTCCCACTAGAAAAAAAAAAGTCATTTTTGATTCAATGTGGGGCAGTAAAAAGATGTCTGGTTTTCCTTTCTTTGGGTCAAATGACTGCCACTTTAAAGTTCTGTGTTTGTATGAGTCAATGAGATAATTGATGTATTGAAGAGCCAATGGTGACATATTTACATGCAGACATACATGCACACTTATGTGTGATAGATTATACAGGTAAACAGATGATCAGATTGAATATTCCTAGGTATTAATGGTACTGCATAGATAGTTGAATATTACAGCAGTTCTTTGTTGCAATATTTGTGACCCTATAATATAGCCTGCATTCTATAATACAGTACTGATGTTGATTTTTTTGGGTATGAAAAAGTGGGGTGGATGGTAGGAATTCTTGAACATATGCAGCCTCAGTATTTAAAGAAGTTTTACTTCCTCTGTGTCCTTCTGCAAATCAATAATTATAAACCATAAGAATTTTCCCAGAATGCCTATTCCCAAACAAGTGTTCAGATATGGGTTGATTCTGATGTTTTCCATTTCAGAATTGTTAGTGGTTGGGGAAAACTGCAGCCAGGTTCCATAGCATGCAATTTGCAGGGTGATGACCTGCAGGGCTATTTTACTTGTGAGGGTTGGGTGTATGGATAATTTTCTGATGGGTTTTAAACAATTTTACTTGCTTTTCCTTTGCAGTAAGGAACAAGCTGGCCCAAGTTGGGAGGCTTGCTAACAGCTTCCTTTCACCTTGATCCATGCTTAATGCACTCTGCATTGGGTGGTACGGAGCCTTTGCCAGTGTTTCCTCAGTTGCAAAAAGAGCATGTTAAGTGCAGTGTGCTTCCCTTTTCTGATCCCACACAGACACGTCTTCTGCCTCCGAAGATGAAGGTTCGCTCAGGCGCCAGGCTGCCCTATCTGCTGCATTGCATCAGAGCTTACAGAATGCTGAGTCATGGATCAACCGATCTATTCAGGGGTCATCCACATCTTCATCAGCATCTTCTACACTATCCCATGGAGAAGGCAAAGGGACCAGTGGGTCACTAGCTGATGTATTTGCCAATACTCGAATAGGTAGGAGCTGGGGGGTGTGGACAGCATAACTAAACATTTCAAATATTTATTTTTCTGTAAAACTTTAGAACTCTCCCCAGCATCAAAACCCAAATTATTTCCAAACTTTTTTTAGAAGTCTGGCAATGTTGAATATGATTTATGGGGAAAAGACTCCATTGGCAGAGAAAGAAAGAGAGAGGAAGAAGTCCTTTGTCATAATTACCATGAAACATTTGCACAGCAGCCTGGCTATTTTCTTTATGCCACTGGTGTTTCTGATGCTTTGAGCTGCTCTTTATAGTCAGTCATTTCACTTCTAAGTCAGCGGAAGAAAATGGAATAATCCGTATGTCCTGTGTTGTAGATATCTGCCCCTTAACCAGCCAGAGGCACTGCCTTTTTATCTATCAGGCAAACACCATAATGAGATTTGCCATTATCCAAATGGTTGCCTAATAGTGGGATCTTGGAGAGAAAAGAACCATCTTTGTCACTCTATTATCAGGAAGAGATTTTACACCTCTTCAATGACTGAGTGGTTACATACAAATCAGATTTCTTTTGTTGACCTCAGCCCTTTCCAAAAAGCAAAGTAGAAAATGGCCCACCTATCTAGAGTAAAGTATTATATTGCTTTTGGGGGCCCTGAACCATTTCCCCCAGCTCAGTAGTACATATTTGTTGGGGCATGTATAGATTTGGATACCCCAGGCTCAGTTTTTTGATGCTCTGAGGTGCTCCCTGCCGCTGGTGCTGCTGTGTGAAATTTTGTAGGGTTTGTTTGGCTCCATCATATGTGTTTCTGTTTTAATGTGTTCCAAAAAATATTGCTGCACTCAGGGAGTGACTGTCTTTGTGTGCTGTCTGCTTTGGCTTAATTGGTTTCAGACAAGCATTGTGTAGATACTTGGTGTCTCTTAATTGCTGCTTTTTATTTCTTTCAACCTATATGTTGCTGCTGCCTTTCTTACTGGGATGTGACTCATTTTCTAAAATGGAAAACTTGGGGGGTTTACCTATTTAAAAGTCCATCACCATAAATAATGCTTTCTCCAAATAAAGAGATTCTCATTAAAGTGATGGTAAAATGTGCCTTCAAATTGGAACTGCTGGCTATCCAGTTGTTGAATAACTAATGTCAAATTGATGTTATAAAATGCACCTTTTTCTTTTGTGAGTAACATGTTAGGAATATTAAGAACAGCTAATGAAAAACAAGGTTTCTAGTAATGCCATTGCATTTCAATGTAGAGATACCAATAGAAGAGAATATCTATAGCTCAGGGTGAAACTCTGGAGTTCTTGGTGCTCTTTGAGCTTGGTTTTTGCTTGTACACATTTCATTACCCAACTAGGTACTGTAACATCATATATACTGCATATAAACAGCAGAAAACCCCACATTCACTTGCACTGATTGTTACCTAGCTAGGTAATGAAACATCTGCAAGCAAACAACCAAGCTCAGAGAGCACCAAGAACTCCACAATATAGAGACAGACACATTAGTCATCAGCTGTAAACATAAGGCCATTCTAAAATGTTAGGGTATTTTCACATTTATAAAACATAGCCATGGATAGACTCACCACAGCAGAACTTAATTTGATTTGTGTGTTTATTTTTTTAATAAACACAACTCGCAAAGACCAGTGGATAGGAGAACAGAAACTGATTTGCTCGCTATTTTGAAAATGTTTCAAGCAATAAAATTCCCACTTTAGGTTTGATATGTTTCTAGGTCTGAAGTATAATGAAACTTGAAGTATCAGTTTCAAGTTCTGAAGCATGGGCCTTTTTGAAGCTCATTTTCATACTGTTTTGGTGGCCATGTGTCAAATCCAGTATGGATTGACCGAAACTGAATTCAGTGGGTGTTAGCAGCAGCAGCAAATATGTGCCTGTCTCCCCACAGACTGACATAATCTGACTAAACACTGAGTTTCTTTCTTCTAACCACTGCACACTGAGTGAGAATGGACTCTTGGACAAAACTGAAGTAGATTCTATTACTGATCAGAAGAGCTTTGAAAGGTGGGCTGAAAAGACTGTCTGGCACTAGCTGAACAAGTACAACAGTGAAAATCTTACCCTGCTAGAAAGCAGGATGATACTTCTATCTTATATTTATGACTCAGCATATATATTAGAGAGCAACTCACTGCCTTCAATTCCTTATCCAAGTGAAAATACATTTCTACATTTAGAAGTTCAAAATACATTTCTACATTAAAAATGCAGAAATAGCTCAGCAAGGCACATATAATCAATATTCTGTCCATCTCAATAGTTGTACATTTAGTCACTAATAATATGAGCATTACACTCATTAACAAGGTGATCTGTGTGTGAGCTTTTGATTTGTGTGGCTTATGATATGTGTGTGAATATAAGTGAACTTGTATTCTTTGTATACATCAGTGCTATAACCAGAATATGCTGCCTACAGAAATTGAATATTTGACTATTAATGCTTATATAATCCATTGTAACACTATATACATCCTCTGCTGTGAAGGGTTTTCCCAGTAGCTATAGCTCTTAAAAGTAATTTTCTTTAGAAATACATCTTTGTCATAGAGAAATGTAACTTGTATAATTATCAAGTACCTAGTAGTGCATTAGGAGCAGTTACATTGCAATTCAGTAGAAGACAAGAGAATGATGTAAAAGTGTAGAGAGGCTTTGCAGTAACCCAGTCTAGAATTATTTTAGCCCATAATGTCAGCATCATTGTTTTGTTGTGATTTAGAAACTTAGTGAAAATCTATGTTTGTAAAAGGATTCAATTTAAGCTTTTCCTATTATACACTGTCAGCTAGATGAATTATAGAGGTTATAGGAACTTTCCCCATCACACTTTTGCTGAGTTATATACTGAACAGACAATCTGGAAGAATCCTACAGTTCATAGTAGTAGTTGCATGGGCAAAAGTTCTCTTCTTGCCCTTAGATACAATTCTTACTTAGGCAAGAGAGATGCAGTTGATATGATGGTGCAGAGTACTATTTTTTCCTGCTTCTTGAACATTGCAGTAGACATCTTAAATTCAGATAGTCTCTTTAACCTTGGGAAACAAACAATGGTTACAAAACAGAAGTGTGAATTGGCATAAATAACAGAAAGGAAAGTAAAAACCAAACTTAATATGCATCATATTCTCTCCTTTGTGTTAATGGTTTTTGTCAAGATAATTGAACAAAAAGCGTATGCCCTTGCATCAGAGAAGGGAAGAGTTATGGATGTAACCAATCTCCTCTTGGGTCACCTTGCAACAAGAAGTAACCTGAATCTGACTTTCTTCCCTTAATCCTCTTTTCAGAAAATTTTTCAGTTCCCCCGGATGTTACTGCAACTACCTCCACACCTGCCTCTTCCGCACGCCCATCTGCTATTGACCTTCCTCCATCGGGAATAGTGAAGGGCATGCACAAAGCATCCAACCGGTCCAGCCTTATGGACACAGCTGATGGTATATCTGCAGAACGACAATGCTGTATTGCCCCCAAAAATAAAATTAAAAAGGAATCCGCCATTTAATGTCACAGAATTCTGAAAGGGAGTTTGAGACTGAGATGGGGCAATAGGGGTACTTTAACATGGAATCCTTAGGTCTAGCGCCCAGTTGTTACTGTGTAAAGGTAACTGTGTGTATTTAAGTAAAAAGACTTCTGTTATTTAGTTTAAGTTTCCTCAGCATGAGGCCTCCCAGACTTCGCAGCCACCATGGTCAATGAGTAGGTTAACTTCCTGGAGTTGCACCACAGGATGGTTTGATGTGTCTTACAATGGAAGATGGCATGTCTGCAGAGAAAATACTTTCAGCTTTCAAAACAATCAACCCCAACTAAACTTGTGAGCAAAACAGCTTGCCCTGTATGACTACCAATATTTACATTTGTGTTGCTAGGATAGGCAGAAGCGATTGAGATAAGCCTCAGTAGGTTTTTCTCTTCTAAGGGGAAGGGAAAAAAAATCAAGTAGGTAATTTTGTGAAAAACAAAAGGGGTTTGCCTTGGTTCCTGAAGGTGTGCAAAGATTACATCATTCACTTTTGAGCAACACAGAAAAGAAGGAGATTATTTTGGAATAGGCAACATCAACAAAGTTACAATTCTTATTTAAATTTCTGACACATTAGGCTGATGTTCATTAGGAGAATTTTGCTTAACATACAGAACCCTATTAAATCCCTTGGTAAGAAGTATACTGAGGGGTTATATTTTGCAGTCATTTCTGGAGACATACTACTTCAGTAGATCGTTTATAGAATTAAATGTAACGATTCTCTTTATAAGCTAAACAAAATTCTTCTGATGAAAATCAGACAAATGCATTGCCAATTATTTATTAAATAAGATTTGGATTTTATTGGCTTTTCTTGCTGCATTTCTTTGAATTTTGTTGCATACTCGTCTTCTTTGATTATGTGACAAGCTGAGGCATCTACATCTCCAACCCTGTGTTGGAGAACAAGCTGCCAGACCCTTTATTATGTATTTCAGAGAGAGATATATGATCACGGCTTATTGACTTAGAATAATTAACAAGCCTAAGCCTGAACGCATGAAAATCCAGGCCTAAGAGTTGGAACTCTAGAGAAGGACAGGTTCCTTCTCCAGAGTTTTCCCTCCTTAAGAATCAGGTAGGCATGTACATACTCTGCAGTTTGGCACATGGGAAAAGGACCCTCCACCAGCTGGGCAAAAACATTAAAGCAACTCCATTTGCCAGTTCAGTACATCTATTAAAGAATCCAACAGAGGAATCAGAAAAAGTAAGTTGCTATTTAAAATAAAACATAGAGAAGTTGCTAACTAAAACTATCAAGTGCCTTATTCTTTGAGGATATTTTCAAGGTGATTCATTGACCCTCCACAGCAGGATCTGGCCCTGATTCTTCACCAGCTGCTTGAAGTCAAAACAAGTTCACCAACAGCAGGTTTTCCTTTGGGGGCGGGGGTGAGGAGTGGATAGGCAGATATGGAATAACTTCCATAGAGGGTATTTCAAAATGACATATTTTCAGATGTTTGATTCCTGTGGAACCTGTGTAGCATAAGGCTGAATCCTAGGAAAAACAACCTGAGATACAGTTTTATGTGAGTTTTGGTCTGGATATCCCCAGGCATGTGCTTTGTTTAGAATAATGGCTTAGCAAGAGGGGAAGAAAAACCTGATTTGTCACACTAGAAGGTTTTTGTGCTTTTTAAAGAACATGCATGCCCTAATGCAGTTTTTCAATCTGTGATTTAGCAATCTGAATTTGAGACATTGCACTGCTCATCTTTCCCAGAAATTGCAAGTATCTTCACTGCCACAACTGGGTTAGCCTTTCAGTTTTTATGTGTGGGCAGAAGATATTTGTTCTTTAAGTCCCATCTGGTTAACCTAGACACTTCTTGCAGTTGCCAGAAATATAATTTACTTCCAGAGATTTTCCCCTTCCCATTCTTTCATGCTGCACTATTGGTGCTGCTTTGATTTTGTATCCCTGGGACAAGTGCAAATTTTGAAGGGCCAAAACCTGCTGCCTGATTTGTCATGTGTTCATACTGGATGGAATTCCTGTTGCTATTTTAAGTCGGTATTTCTGGGAATTGGAATTGGGCAAAATACACTTCCTCAGTATGGTTGGGAATGAATGGTTGGGGTAATCACAGGGATATTGTCATTTTTATTGTTGTGTTTTCTAAAGAATAATAGTAAAATGAGCAGTGTTATGGCTCTCTTTCCATTGTTAATTGCCAAATAATGGCTATAGGAGCAATAGATTAAGAAAACAGAGTCTGGCATATAGGTAACAGAATTGTGTTTTAAATAAAATCAGTAAAGTTTTTTTGCTTTCTTTTAAAGAATTAGTACATCTAATTACTAGAGTATTAGATGTCAGAATTAAAGTGGATTTGTTGAACACTATCTTGGATGGATTCTGAACATCAGAGCTTCATCTTTTTCATATTGGATAGCCCCATATTGTGTTTTCTCTACAGTCATTAATTACAGAGTTTCAGTTTGCATTAACTTTTATGTAAAACAAGTGTATTACTTGTACAATGTCAGGTGCTACCACTGAAAGCAAAAGTAGAAATTTTTCCCCCACTTCTTATCTCTGCACCCAAACGCCCTCAGGGCTTCTTGTTTTGCTCTGTGAGACCTATGCTTGTCATAGCATTCTCTTTTTGGCCTTGCTCAATTCCTATTTTTAGAAAGTGTGACTTCAGAAACTCAAATTTTGCAGCCAAAAAAAAAAAAAAAAGCAGATTTTGCATGTGTGGATTACACATTTTTATTAGAAAATTTGGATTGTTCATTTTGCTGTTGAATGTACAAAGACAAAGCAACCTATACATTTTACTCCTAAAGCCATGTTTGGTAGTAAAAAAAAGGGCTTTTGATAGTGCTCATTTATTGAGCTATTTCCATCTCTAGAGCAGTGTTTTTTGTCCCACTTTTCAGTGGAACTGCTTTTCATGTTAAAAAACATGTAATTGATAAGTGTCCTAGTTTATAAGTTGTTTATAAAATGCCTGTTGTGATGGAATTTGCCTATATAAAGATTGGAAAGAACTAAACTCTGGTAGCTGTAAGACTTTGCTACAGGTAGTCCTCGGTTAACAACGGTAATTGGGGCCAGAATTTCTGTAATGAATCGATGCAGTCGTAAAGCGCGGCATCACATGACCGCATCGCTTAGTAACAGAAATCCCAGCAGTCTCCATTGCCATATCAACTGAATCCCACCAGTCATTAGGTGAGGATTCACCCTGATCTAAGCCATTCCCAGCTTGGTCCCTCCCAGTCCTGGGCCTCAGTAAGGTAAGGGAGTGCTTCCTCTTGAACTCCCCCCTCCTGCCTATGCCCCCCCCCCCGCCAATCTCTGCCGTTTGGCTGCCCTACACAGCAGCACTCTGTACCAGCAGTGGTGGCTGAAGTAGAAGCCTGAGGCCTTCAGCAGCCTCAGCTGGCTGCCTCCACCCCCAGGCCTCTACTGCAGACCCAGTGCTGCCACCGCCACTGAGGAGTGCTACCTCAAGCCCCACGTCACAGCCAGCCCCCCAGTACCACAGCGCAAATCCCCAGCCACCTCCGCCACCCTGTGCTCCGCTGGCCCTGTGTGCCCAGCTGACCTTCGCCGTCATCTTCCTCCTGCTGCTGATGAAGGGTGCCCAGCCTGACCCTATGTGAGGCAGCTGCTGGCCACACCAGGCCTTCCTCCCAAGGCTTTGTATGCCCTTCTCCAAATTGCATGCACCCTTCTCATAATACTTCAGAAGGATTCTGAGGCCTTCCAAAGCATTGTGAGAAAAACACGTGTGATTTGGAGTAAGGCATGTGCAGCCTTGTGAAGAAGACCTGGGGCAGCCAGCAGCTGCCTCGCATAAGGTCAGGTCAGGTGCAGCTGGCTGAGACTGCTGAAGGCCCCAGGCCTCCACTTCAGCCCCAGCGCTGCTGTTGCTGCCACTGCTGCCAAGAAGTGCTGCTGTGCAGGGCAGCCAAAAGGCCAGAGATTGGGGGCGGGGGATAGGCAGGTGGGGGGAGTTGAAGCGCCCCTACAGTGGTAAGTCTGGACGGGCTGCCAAGTATCTGGATTTTGATCACATGACCGTGGGAGTGCTGCAACAGCCATAGCATTGGGGATCGGGTGTAATTACCATTCGTTCAGTGCTGCTGTAACTTTGAATGGTCACTGAATGAATGGCTGTTAAGGAAGGACTACCTGTATTTGCATAATAGGCTGTTCATGCTTTGGAAATAATTCAGAAGAAATGCTTCAAACCTCGCATGAGCACATCTCTCTGCCATTCATTGAAGTAACCTCATTTTCTTCAAGCTTCCATTGAAGCCTGAAAAAGGATGCTACTGCTTTAAGGAACCTGCTTATTAATGTGACAGTTAAAGCAGTGGCACCTTTTTCTCACATTTATGCAGAATCCTGAAAAGGAACAAGGCTTTTTTAATGAATAGCAGAGTTGTGCTGTGCTTGTGCTCCTATGCAGGCCTGATGTATGTCTTTGAATAATTTTTGAAGTATGTACAGTCTTTGAAGATAATTGTCTAGCTTTTGATAAGTCTTCAATTGTCCTTGCACCCTCTGGTGGTCATGTCCTAAGGCAGTACTAGCAAAATAGCCTTGAATGCAACTCTACTCATTAAGCCAAACATTGCTCATCAGCCAGGAATTGAGGCCTAAAAAATATTGATAAATGCCATGTTTTTGTAACCCTAGCAGAAACAGAAAGTTAACCCATGCCTTGGTAGGCTTTAAGATAACATCCAGCCTGGAAGACAATAAACCTATATATCCTGTGTCATGCCAATATTAATGGTAGATTTGAAAAGTGGAAAATAATCAAATATTAGCAAAACATCTTCTGAAATATTTAATTTAGTATTCTACATTTGGGCTTGATCTCAACTGTAAGACATCTTGATATATCAGAAAGACTATGAGTTCTAATTTGTATAAAATAGCAGTTACCCACATTTTCCAAGGGTCCCCATTTCTGAGCTTGCAAAAATCTGGATGGCAGCAACATTGGAGTCCTTGGTCAAGTGGTCAGCCAGATTTTTGCAGCCCAGATATTATAGGTCTACATTTGTTCATATTTGATGTATATCTGGTAAACTGAACTAATTTCCTATACTGTAGGTGTCCCTGTAAGTAGCAGAGTCTCCACAAAAATTCAGCAGCTGCTCAATACTCTGAAGCGACCTAAACGGCCACCTCTGAAGGAGTTCTTTGTGGATGATTTTGAAGAAATTGTGGAAGGTATATGGATTGGGTGTTTTGCCATTAAATATATTGCGACTATTATCAAATATCAATGCATCCTAAACTGCTTTTGCTCGCTTTTGCATTTTTACTTTCAATCTTAAACTCCAATAATTAATTAAAAGTCTTTTCCTTGCCCTATATGTTGAGAAAAAGTTATGAAATTTCCATCTCAGATCAACAGAAGAACCCCAGTTAACCTCTTCACTAAGAATTCTATTCTGTTGTTTCTAGTTGCTTGACTGTTCTATGACTAGGTGTACATGGAATATAAAGCTGTTGATTCCAATGCCAAGTTTATTTAAAAGGATGTTTAGTAGAGGATACACCTTTCTTCATTGGATATAATACTGTTTTATCACATGATCTGAGCATGAAAGAGAAACATCTTATAAAGACATTTCATATAGAATAAATAATCTTTGAAGGGCAAATTCCTTAAATTGAAATCATCTGGTATGTTTCTTTTTCTTAATAAAACACATTTTGTCTCCTGTTGCTTTTCTATTAATATAAATAGTTAATAGTTCTTTGTTCCTTGTTCCATCATCCACTCCCACTTCAGAATTTTCTGCCCTATTGCTCTATGTCAGAAATAGCTTCTCTTTATTTCTCAAAATTGCAGTCTTGTTTATTTCTCTAAATACCATCCACTTTGTCTCCCTGTTTTTGTTTTTTTTCCCTCTCTTCTGTCTTTGGTGTGTGTGTGTTTAAATCAAGTTTGATCTTCTGATCTGTCTGGTTGATTGAGATTTAAAATTTTCTGGATATGAATTTTCACCTTGGTATTGTATATGGCATCTACTACATGGTTCACGCTATGTAATTATGTAGCGGTAGCAACAATAATAAGTAGGTTTCTACCAAATGCAGTTGGATTAACAATATAGTTTTCTGTGTTTGAAAGCACACACGTTTCCTATTTTCTATTGTGAGACATTTTTCCTTAGCAACAAATATATTCAAATTGCTTTGACCTTTAACAATGGTTTTGAAAAAAACCCTAATTATTAGAAACATTGGAGGGGGAGAGTGGGGAATCCTTTGCATCAGCAACATAGGAAGATGTAGAGTTTATTAGCATTTTTAGAATACAGTTCCATTTTGTGAATGGTTTTAACATTTGATTGGGTGATGTTTTCTTTGTAGTTCCACAGCCAGATCCAAACCAGCCCAGGCCAGAGGGACGTCAGATGACACCTGTGAAGGGAGAACCCTTGGGTGTAGTTTGCAATTGGCCCCCTGCTTTAGAGGCAGCTCTGCAGCGCTGGGGGACAACACAGGCCAAATGCCCTTGTTTGACAGCCCTAGATGTCTCTGGGAAACCTGTCTACACTTTGACATACGGTAAGTTTCATAAGCTTGATGGTCTTCATGTTTTACCATTGTTGGATTTTTGGATACATACTCTTTATCTGCTTTTCTTGATGCATTAGCAGTTAGTTTATAAAGTAGTGCTTTGCCAATCTGCATTTATTCTGCCTGCATGGACATTAGGCTTTTGTCTAATGCATATAGCATATATACATTATATATAGTTATAGTATATAGTTATATACTATAACCATAGCGCAAAGTGGGCATTAAGTTTCACCAAGTAGTAAGCAAAGCAATACAGATTGGATACATAAAAAACAAGCAAGGTAATTCAAGGAATTGAGAACACCATTACTATTCTGTTCTAAAAATGTAAATTGTGACATGTTTGGATTTTGTTTTGGACAGAGCAAAAGCAGGACAAGTAACATTGGGTAATACGATGGATAATATTGATATATTCCATATCAGTAGTGGAGCTGGTAATGCAACTACAGCATTTCTATTTACTGCTTTCTGCTCCATAGCAAGTAAAACCTCATTTAGGGTTGATTAACAGCTATTATTCTCCTGGAGGCATTACAGTGAAGAACACTGTGCTAAGAAAAGAAGCGCCATACATATTTTTGATTGCTCAGAGTTACTACCATTGTACGGTATATATTCCTGCCTCTCTAGGCTGTGAATATTATTCACAGGACAACTTGATTTATTTCATTGAGATTTTCATCTGAGGCACTCATTTTGGGCCAAGATAGATGGCAATTAAGAACATGGTATTTTCAGTGGTCCCATCCTGAACCATTCTGTGAGTGCCCCTTTTTATGGTGCTCATCATATGAAGATGTTGTTTTCCCATGCATTTACCAGGATTTAGTGTTTTTTCTTAGCTGCTGAATTTAAATTTTTGAGACTTTTTCCCCTTCATACTGCAAACCATGTCAGAAATCATGGTTGAAATATAAATGTTCCTCTTGAATAAATAATAAATATTATGTGTGTATATGATGCTGATGCTGTGTTTGATGCTAATGTGTTGATTGCTTTTTCTCTTTATTCCAGGCAAGCTGTGGAGCAGAAGCCTTAAGTTGGCATATACACTATTAAATAAGCTGGGCACTAAAAATGAGCCTGTATTGAAACCTGGAGACAGGGTAAGATGCTTTATCTACTAATTGGCACTCCTTATGATAAACAGGAGTGATGATTTGTGTGTATAGGTAGTCTTCACTTAACAACAGTAATTGGGACTGGAATTTCCATTGCTAAGTGATACAGTCATAAAGTGCAACATCACGTGACCACATTGCTTAGCAATGGCAATCCTGGCAGTCCCCATTGCTGTCACCAGGGGTGGCTGCTGCTGGTTGGGGAAGGGTGCATGGGTGGCCAGTGAGGTGCCGTGCAAGCAGGTCGGGGGTGGCTGCTGCTGGGTGGGGGAGACTTACTGGAGTGACTTACAACCTTCCCTGCCGGCTTCCATATTGACTTTGCTTGTGGGAAGCCGGCAGGGAAGGTTGCAAATGGCAATCACATGACTGCGGGATGCTGCAGCCGTTATAAGTGTGAGCCGGTTGCCAAGTGCCCAGATCACAATCATGTGACTGTGGGGGTGCTGGGACAGCCAGAATTCAAGGACTGGTTGTAAGTAGCATTCATTCAGTACTGTCATAACTTTGTACGGTTGCTGAACAAGTGGTTGTTAACCGAGGACTACCTGTAAACCCAATCTCTTATAATTGGTAGAGCTTTTTATTTTTTTGTGAATAACCTTGTGAAAGCTAATCATGTTCTTCGTTGAATTAAACCATCTGCTTTCACCGTTTAGGTGTAATGGTCAAAACATTAATGCTGTTTTCCCTTCTTTCTCTAACAAAGTATTTTTGTGAATCACAGGTAGCCCTTGTTTATCCCAACAATGACCCTGTCATGTTCATGGTGGCATTCTATGGCTGTTTGCTGGCTGAAGTCATCCCAGTGCCAATAGAGGTACCTCTAACCCGAAAGGTAATGTTGATTTATCACAGAGGAGTGATAAGCTATGAATGTGAAATAAGAAACAAATCAAGCCGTTGCTCTTAGATGCACTTACATTCTTTCAGTTTCCACCTACATTCTTGCAGTTTGCTGCTTTGCTAAATTCCCAGGCTTGCAAAGAGATGTCCAGGTGGTCCTCCATTTCATAGCTATTATACAGACAAATTAAAATCACAAAACTGTGCTATCTTTCTCTGTATGCTCATCCTGCATGCAGATATAGTGTGAAACAGGAGAAGAATCTCATGGCTTCATTCTCATCAGAATTAAGCGCTTCATTTAAAAAAAACAGTGGGGAGATTGCTGTCTATTGAGTTTTATAGCACTGTAGTCACATAAAGGGAGAGTAGATCCCTTGGTCACTGAAAACGTCAAATAAATCTTGTGCTTGAAACATTATTGTGATTCTTTAAAGTCTGACATTTTTACACATTTCAGTTTTAATAAAATTAAGATTGAATCTTGAAAAAAGGAGACTATTCAATAGCTACTATTAACTATTATGCCAAAAGAACAAATTTACTTAATTTGACCAATAGTCTGAAAATCAGCCTTTCTTCAGACTTTTTTGTCTTATTACAGAGATTGCAATTCAGATTACAAGCTGTGTTTATTAGAGTGTCAAATTTTAGGCAATGTTTATGGTTTTCTGTGACTGATATTATTTGAGTTTCAAACCACTGATGGATACCTCTGAATAAGCACATTTGCTCGGTATTGTCATAATGTTACTATCCAGTTACCAATACTTTACTAATGTATGAGTTTTGTGTGGTTAAAACTGGCATTGGTTACCAGTCTGCAAATCACAGTTGTTCCCTTCATTTTGTTCAGGATGCTGGCGGCCAGCAGATTGGCTTTCTACTGGGTAGCTGTGGCATTGCTTTGGCCCTCACCACTGAAGTTTGCCTGAAAGGGCTTCCCAAAACACAGAATGGAGAAATTGTGCAATTCAAGGGTTTGTTATATTGCACTTATTATGCTTTATAGAAGAAGGCCGAAACAAACAAAAGGTTGATTTCTTTCTCAAGAAATGTACAATTAAACTTCAAAAATGGGGAAGGGAAAGACTGGGACAGTGGAAAAGTGATAAGAAATGAATGAAAGCAAACTTAGAATACTATATTGCATATTAATTTATGAGACCAATTTTCTCATAGATTAAAATCATGTGACCATGAATGAGACTTTTAGGCAGGGATGGGCATCTTGTGACCCCCCCCCCCCATTTTTGTTCCCCTGAACTAACTCAAATCTGGCAGTTTTTGCTGACTTTCAGATGCGAATTTTGCTGGAGTTTCTTTAAAATAACAAAGAATATAGATGGGCTAAACCTTTGCTAGCCTTAAGATATTTGTTTTTTGTTGAAAATTTGCAACCTCTCCCCAAGTGACTAGAAATTTCAGCAGTTACATCAATACCTTGGTGACCTCAATGCGCTGTATATACCATCTCCCCTGAAATTCTTGGAGGCTGAATATTAAAAAACAATAATGAAAGTGCAATCCCCATGGTTACCTATCTCTGCTTCTCTGCCAGTTGTACAGTAAGTAATGTAGTAAACCTTAATCTAGTTCATTGTAAGTCTACCTGGCATAAGCAGGTCATGAATCCAACTCTCACAAAAATATATAGCATCTGTCTCTCTTCTAGCATGGCCACTGGAAATCATTAGATTGTTAGGTATCAGAAATTAGAACTCTCTACTCCTGCTGTTGAGCCCACCAACCGCAGTATCTTTCATAATGGGAATGAACTGCTGGGAACACATCGTCTTCCTGCTCCATGGCTTTGAACACAAAACAGTGAAGCTCTAAATAGCCTTCTACATTAAAGTATCACTTCATGTTATGAAAATAATATATGCTGCTTATTTTATCTGTTTCACATATTTGTAAACAGTTGGTGCATAGCAACTTCATCCAATACAATTATGGCAAAATAGAAAAAAAAAGATTTTCAGTATAGAAGTTATTTCTATGCAAAAAGAGATTCTGAGAAATCTGCAGGTCTTCTGAGGCAGCCCTAACGTGATCATTCCTTCTGTGGTCCACAGTAATCTGTACTCAGCCTATTTATTGTGATAGTCTATTTCCTTTAAATTAACTCTTCATGAGCAGTAGACATCTGACACTAAAAAAGGGGGTGGAACTGAATTTGGGGTACCAAGGTGCTTTGAATGAGCCAAATTCCATGATTTGCAGTGTAAGAGCATCCATAAAAGCTTGTGACCTAAAGTTTCAGTTTCTTTTTTGGTTCTAGGTTGGCCAAGGCTCAAGTGGGTTGTTACAGATTCCAAATACCTCTCCAAAACACCAAAGGATTGGCAGCCCAACATTTCAAATGCAGGGAGTGAACCAGCTTATATTGAGGTATATGGGAAAATGAAATTGGACAAAATAAAATATGTTATGATTGTTAATACTTTTAGGCCATTGCAAATATTTTATGCAGCAGGTATGTCTGCATAATGTTCCCTTCTTCTTGAAAATGTATGCTTTAAGATTAATTTAGATTTTGTTCATAATCTCAGCCCATGCCTCATAAGGAATTACAAACATGACACACAGGTTAAAAATTGAAAACATGATTCATTAGAACAACAAGTCAAAATTATTGAACACCCTCAGTATTTATCTTGTTTAATATCAAGAATTGTATAACTTTCCTTTTTTTTCCAGTAATTTTATTAAGATTTGAAAAAGAACAGTAAAGAAAATACAAAGTAAAAGAAAAAAAATACAAAAAAAACCCCTTTTAAGAAAGCAAGTTCCCATTCTCATCACAAGTAATAAACAATTTCATAATTTTACCCCTCTTAATTAAGAAATATAAAACTCTTCATCCCATAACTCATCTCTTAGTAATAAAGAAATCAAATAAGTAACATCTTCTCCTTATCCAATTGTCAGCAAAAAGTCCAAACAGAGCTCTAAAATATTAAAATTAATTAACAAATATAAAACTCAACTTTCCATGCCTCGACTCATAACTGTAAGCAAAACTCCATTTAAAAGGCATAAAAAAAATATGAAGAAACCAAACCTAAAGTTTAACATAACAAAAAAAGACCATTTCTCCTATTCTATAACATCTTGTTCTGAAGATGGATTGTCCCCCAAAAGACACAATAAGGCTGTCATAATTGATTCAAAGATTTGGTGCAGAGTTCCTATCTCTGAACACCATGACAATTTATTTCCCACAAACATTTATTTATTCTTTAAAAATAATTTCAAAGTTTTTAATTCAAAGTTCAACCAACATTTTCAGAGCTCTTAATGTTTATAAAACTTTCTGTAGCCAAAATCTTGTCTTACCTTTTCCTGTTCATTTTAAATTCTTAAAAGTTATAAAAATTAAATCTTCATTTTCTTGTGTTAAGGCTTGAAGATACTCATTTACCAGGTGATTTCAACCTTGTCCCTTTGAAGGTGTCCAGGTGTCTTCATTAAAGCCATTGATAAGCAGTTTCCAAAGGTAGTTAGCAAGGGAAGTGCATGAACTTAATGTCCCTTGAAAGGCTCTGTTTGCAGCTAGAGCAAATATGGCTAATTCCCCCATCTCCAGGTCCCCCCCCCCGCCCCACCGCAGATCGCTGTCTTGTCTCTTTCTAAGGAAGAGGAGCAACCATAAGAAGAAACACCTTGAGTAATCTCAGGTCTCTCTCTTTTAACTGATTTGTTGACTGTTTCCTTAAAAAGTCCACAAACATCAGGCTCTGCATTTTCACAGAGCTGTCTTCAGTTGGCCATTTTCCCCAGAAGCCTCAAGATTGCATAACTTTCCAATATATCAACATTTTGGTGTACCTTATCTGGTTTTGGTTTCATGGGAGATTTATCTTTCGCTGAACTAGTAGCTAACTTTACAGTGTAAGTGAACAGTCTACTTTTATAGTAGATTCCCTCTGCCTGTTTTTTATCTGGTAGATTTTTTCTGTGTTAAGAATTGTAGAACCTTATGTCACAAATTTTCCACATTTATTTAGAATGGGGATGGTGTAGAGGAAGAAATCCAGGCTTACATTTTTTGCATTGTGGCCAACACTGAGTGCTTGTGCAGGTGGACTCTTTATTACACTAGCACACATGCATGGTCATGGAAAGAGAGAAAGACCCACTATTTGCATCTTTATGAATAATGATGTAAAATCTAACCATATTGATTCCTGATACAGGAAGCCTAATTGCTGATGCTGCTGTCCTTTTTTTCAGTATAAGACCAGCAAGGAGGGGAGTGTGATGGGTGTAACTGTCTCCCGAATTGCTCTCTTGTCTCATTGCCAGGCTCTGTCTCAGGCATGCAACTACTCTGAAGGTGAGCCCTGCGGTACTTCTCATACTATGTACAAGGATAAATAGTTTTTCTTAGAAGAGGAAGACAAATTGCTCTGGGAGCATATGGCCATATAAAGTGAATGGACGAATGACTAAATATACAGTGGTACCTCGGGCCACGAACTTAATTTGTTCCGCGACTCTGGTCACGACCCGAATTGGTCGCAACCCGAATCAAATTTTCCCATAAGGTTCAATGTAAATACAGTTAATCTGTTTGAACCATATGTATTTTTTTTTAAAACCACAAAAATATGAAACAAAGTACAGTACAGTACGAAAAGAGAGAACACTAACCTTGCTCGAGGTGACTTCTGGCATGGAGGACAGGAAGGCGGGTGGGGAGGTGGTTATTGTTTGGAGGGAGAGTCCCCCTCCCTACAGGAAGCCACGACCACGTGTCACAGCAGGGAAAATGGCCACGGATCCTGTTCGTCACCCGATGCGGAGTTCGCGAACAGAAGCAAAATTTTGCAAATGGTGCTGTTCGTGAACCGAATTGTTCGTGAACAGAAGCGTTCGTGACCCGAGGTACCACTATATATACATTGTGTTAAACCAAGCCTGATGCAAAGTGCTAACTCCTAGAAATTCCATGCTTCATGCATTAAGAATCACTTGCAAATTATGAACCATTCACATTGCCAAATAGGTACACCACAACGTGGAGGGATGCTTGTGTGATCCAGGCTGTGTGTATGAAAGAAGCGGTCTCTTGAACATGTGGCATCAGCATAGTTCTTGTCTGCATACTCAGATATCCACATAAATTATTCTGGGAAACAGTTTTGAGCAGGTAGTAGTTGCCACATTTATTTTGATAGAAATAATTTGAGAGAAAAAGATATTTTCTCTCACTAGACATATTGCCTTCCCACCTCTCTCATTTCTAGGATGCTAAATTAAAATATATAAAAAAGAATCCCCTCTCACCACTATGGGTGATATGTGTCTTCCTCAATCTCGAGTCCTCTGCCAGAGGCCTGGGAGTTTGAGGGTTCTGCGCAGTATCTTAGCTGTTCCCAGCCCTGCACTCTTCTGGTCAGAGAGCTCTGAGGTTGTTCCTGGGATCTGCTGGAGCCCCTCTCCCAGCTTAGGAGTCACAGCCCCGAGTGTTCCTACCACCACCAGGATATATATATTAGAGTACTATCTCTGCAAAATTCAAAGAAACTAAAATAGAAGTTTGGTTATTTATAAATAAAATACTGTTTAACCTTTCCTGTTGGGATCTCAGAGCTGCTTATTGCTAATGCCAGTACAGTTGAATGCTTTTTCTTTTCCCCCATATCTGCCCAGATGAGCCCATAAAAGTTTTTCTGGTCCCTGATTGTCATTTTCACTGCAAGTGATGCTAATTTTCCATTGAAATGTTCATTGAAGCTGTATAATTTTTCATGAGAAAAGGCTGTATAGGTATCCACGCCTAGCCACAGTGATGCCAAAATAATGACACATGCATTGTGGTGCCATAATGCAAGCTCCATCCCCTGTGTACTTGCATGGAACTTTGTGATATAAGTGTAAAAAGGGTGGTGTTTGCATCACCTGCCCAACCTTTGTCCCCTTTCTGTGAACACTGATGAGCAGCCAATATAGGATCATTATCCAAGCTTCTTATAGACATTGAAACTAAGAACAACTATAGGCTTTCTCATTTTTCTTCTGAATAGGAAGAGCCCAATCTTTGCAGCAGAGTTGTATATTTTGAATTTTGAAATTAAGTATTACTATATTTGTTGTAGGTGAAACCATTGTGAATGTCCTGGATTTCAAGAAAGATGCAGGCTTGTGGCACAGCATGCTAACAGTGAGTCAGCCTTTTGAGGGGATAAACTGTGGCATCTTTTCCTGTGATTGTTTTCACAGATTCCACTAAAACTAGGCCTAGGGTTAAAAATGATGGACCCTTTCAAAATGACATGACAGTGGTCTCATGAAAAGTTGAAATGTGGATCTTGTAATTAATGTTTTCACTCAGAATAGAGATGGACAACCTTTTGATGGCCAGAGCACTATTGAACTTTTTTTTTTTTTTTTGAGATGGCGGTAGCCCCAGAGGGTCCAAGAGTAGACAGAGCTACATCATTGTGGAAAGGGGCTGAGATGTCCATTTTTACAGGTTTTAATGGGGCTAGTTTGTTTCAATGTTATTAAACCTGTTTTGGTGATCCCATTGCGTTATTCATGTGTTTTCCTGTTCAAAATGTCAGAAATCATTTTGATTGCTGACAGATAGAATCAACAAATCAACATTTGGTTGATCCAGAAAAAAAAAAGAAAGCAGACCCTGCACATGTGGGAAAAATGCTAGGATGAAAAAAAAAGATAGTTTCCTCACCAAAAGGTGGTGGTATGGCTGGGGGAGCCTCTGAGGACCATAGCAAACTGGTTTGGGGGCTGGAAGTGGCAATGGGCACTGGATTTTGCCCACTTGTAACTTAGAGTAAGAAGTTTCTATTACTTGAGGGTATATTTCTTTCATTCTTTGTTATATTTGTATCACGATTTTCTGTGAAACAAGGCTCAAGGAAGTTAGTATCAATAATACAGTGAGCTATAATAAAATATGAAATAGCTACATCCCTAAAAGCCAATCTTGGCAAAGGCATTGCCTAAATAATAAAGTCTCCCTCTGTACAGGAAGGCTGATGGAGATTAGGCTAGCCAAATCCTTTCTTAAGAGTTTGGGAGCAATATGAGAAGGCAGACAATCTCTCTGATTTTCACTAAAAGTCTGAAAAGCCTCTCTCAAGGCCCTGGTGCAGGTAGAGCATGTGGGCTTTCACATAACCTGATCCTATGGCGTTTGTGCCTGGGAACATGCCTGTAACAAGTCAATCTGTTGTAACAGGGGAGTCATTTTTTATATGTGGTTGGTGCCAGTCTAGAGTCTGGCTGCAAACTCTGAACTAAGAAATGTCATACTACAGCATGCCTTACTGTGGCCAAACCTGACATTTCTACAAATCAGCAGCATACAGAATAAAATTGTTCGGGGACCCAGCCTTTGAAATAATGAACCAAATCTAAATAGAACATTTCAATGATCAGGAAACATTGCTTTAGATGAACCAATTGCACAAAAACTTTCAGGGCTTGGCCTTTTGTTTCTTTGTTTTTGCCTTCCTGGGTGAACTTTTTTTCAGTTGGTAGGAAGAGAATGAGAAATAATTTGTTTGAAAATGTGTAGAAATCCCAGATTCCACTATTTTTGATCTGTATCTTTTTTGTTGTTTTGGTAAAAAAAAAAAAATTATTCTTTTTCTGTTTTTCAGAGTGTAATGAACAAGCTTCACACCATCAGCGTGCCCTATGCAGTGATGAAAACCTGCCCTCTTTCTTGGGCACAGAGAGTTCACACTCACAAAGGTATTGTGGGCATTGAATTGCAAGATTGATTATCGGTAGTATTCTTAGCACCTGCAAAAATGAATGGGGCAGGTGATATTTAAGAACTCCCAAGAGAACTCTAATCCTGCTCCAATTCCCTTATAGCCAGTTGTCATGGGGGGGAAAAAACTGACAATAGGATATAGAGGTGTTGAGCTATGATGTTAAAAGCATATCACCAGGACACATGATGTTTCTATACCACTGGTTTGGTTATCTCAGGTTGCTGGCTATAGTCTTTCACGCTGTAGTCTTAGATCCTTTTGAAAAGCAGATGTTCTCTTCCCAAGTCTGCCTTGAACTTTGTTCTAAATAGTATCCATATATTAAATCCTTTCATTTGTTTTTCAGATTTGGAGAACACCCTTGTGGGTAGTTCTCATAAATATGCCTGTGTTTCTCTGTATTGATTTCTACTTTCTCTGCTCTCTGGATTTGCAGCTAAAGTAGCTTTGGTGAAATGTCGAGATTTGCACTGGGCCATGATGGCTCACCGGGACCAAAGAGATGTCAGCTTAAGTTCCCTACGGATGCTGATCGTAACTGATGGTGCTAACCCCTGTGAGTAGGCCTTGATTTTTATAGTATTGCCTGCTTGTTAAACAGATTTTCTCCCTGAATTTCTCAGAACTCTGCACATATGAGTGAGAGGAGAAGGATTGGGTATTCACCAACGAACAGACTGTATCATCCTTGAAAATGTGTATTCATTCTCCATTCCTTTCAAACTATAAAAACAGAAAGGCAAATGTGTGTTAAATAATTGCTTACTTTTTTCACAATTCTGATGTCCAAGCTAATATTTGTCATACTTTTTCTTAAGCAGTTTTAAATAATGTGTACTTGCATAGAATACTGAAATGCTGAATCTAATCTGATAGTCCTTAGGTCTTTGATGAAGTGTGCAAGGGTTTGGACTCATTTGCCTAAATGTCCCCTTTAGTACTAAGGCTCTCTGATTCTATATCTGAGTTTTTATTTTGTGAAGGATTTCTAACCTGCCTTTCCTGAGTATTCAGGGCAGATGGTATCACTAAAGCCAACATTCAGAGCATTAATATATTTTAAGGAACTTGTGGGTAATAAATAGGTGAAGTTCCTGTGTATACAAAGTTCACTTTTGCTAGAAATAGGAATGTGAAATGGTAATCATCACTATCCCTGAAGCAAGCTTTACCTTTCTTTGTTTTAAGAAGAGTTAAATGGTATCATGCTGAATGGTATCAGGAAAGTTGTAAAATAAATGATGGAGAGATAAAAGCACTTTTCAGCTTCAGATTGTGGATATCTTGCATTCTACTTCCAATCCTCAGTGGAATAACCAAAGTTTGTGCAGGATTCATATGAAAATTGTATCATAAAAGGAGAAGAGTGGAAATATTCCTCTAAAAGGAATTTAAAAAACCAAGTAGCATTAATGGGCCACCTAAGGGAAGGAGGACCTAACTGTGTTTGAATTGCTCATGAGAAATAATCCAAAGGTCTTTGAAAGAAATGAGCAACGGATTTTCATGGGATTCCTGCTGCTCAAGGGGCTTAATGGATTGTCTGGCCAGATGGTGCTAGGAAGAAGTAAGATTTGAATGCAGTTATGATTTCTGGATCAAGTGGAGGCAGGGAGACTGCAACAGGGAAATGTGTGTCGGTCTTCTGAGGCAGGATGCAATCTTTATTTGAAATAGTATTTTATGATTCATAAAGAACCTGCAAAAGCTTCTAACTGTGCAAGCCATTATTCAGAATTACATTATACACTTAGAATTAAAATTAGTTCTGGTAATTTTCTTTTTGGATGCTGAGAAAAAAGTATCCAAACAGGTGGGAGGTTATTTTGATCTTGCATTGCATAATCCAGCATTGCAATTTTATTTCTGCAGGTTTTTATTAAGCTTTGTGCGTAGTTGATCTATGGACAAGCCCTCTGCAAATGATGATGTAAGATGCTTCAGGTTCAAGTCTACATTACAGCATTGTAATTAAATGAAGCAGTTTAATTTTAGAAAGAGGCACTCTATTATAGCACTTACACGTATATGCAGTGCATTAAATCTTTTAGAAAACAAATTGCATTTAGAGGTCTTATAAACAGCAGTTATTATGGCTTTCAAAGTAGCCTTTGTGTTTCTGTTATCAAGCCCTAATTCACTATTTCAAATAAGAATAATTGCTTTCCAGGGTCTGTGTCTTCGTGTGATGCTTTCTTGAGTCTATTCCAGAACCATGGGCTTAAACCAGAGGCAATATGTCCTTGTGCTACATCTCCTGAAGCAATGACTGTGGCAATTCGGAGGTAAAATTGTATCTAGTGTTTCCAAACTGTTTCCATTACATGCTAAAGAGATACTATTAATTTACAAATGTTTTTTCATATCATTTCTTACCTGGCATTTCAGAAGCTAAAATTAGGTTCATTTCTTGAACAGACACTTCACTATTAAATAACTGTGATCCTCTGTTCATATGACAAATAGTTCTAACATGTTTATGATTTATCCATCCATATTGAACATTGATTGGAGAGACAAATAAAAACATTCTGATGGGGAACAAAATGTATTGAATGAAAAATATTCTTGGTTTTTGTAATGGATATATGGTGTTGCACAACTAAAAAAAATTATCTAATGCTTTCTCTGTTTTCTTTGCTAATTTTTATTTTATGCTGGCAACACATCACACGTGCTGGCTTATATTGTCCAGAATGTATAAGTATTTTTTTGTTGTTGTTGGAGAGGGGAATCCAGTTATCCATATCCTGTGATAATCTATTGCATGGTGTAATTTAATTTAAAGATGATAACAAATATTTATCATCTTACATTCTGCTCATATAATTAATTTTCTCACAATCCAGCAAGAGATTACAATTTTTCCTACCATTACCTAATAGCAAACATTTAATAGAACTGGGTTTCCTAAATGAATTTATACACAGGAGGCTATGGAGTTTATTGTTTATTGTGTCAGTCCCCTTTTCAAAAACTTGGTTCTGGTGGATATCGTAACACTCAGATGACTACAAAAGCCTGGCTATCTGAAAATAGCTTCAAAATGATGGAATCCAGCAGTGTCCTCCTGCACATCACATTGTAGTATAGGGATAACAATAAGTGAGAGAAAGTTCAATTTTTTTCCTGGAAGTTCTCAAGCTCCAGCAAGAGAATTCAGATACAAATAGTAGCTTAAAACATGGAACCAGGTGCAAAATTAGTTCCTTTGTTGCAGCTTCTATAAATAATTTAGAGTTGGAAACCCAACCCAATCTATGGCAAAACATCCAGTGATTTAGTAATACATTCTGATTCATCTTTTGTCCAGTTTTATTGTCATAGCAGCATCTGCCTTTCTTTTCAGACCTGGTGTTCCTGGGGCACCTTTGCCTGGAAGAGCTATCTTATCAATGAATGGTCTGAGCTATGGTGTCATTCGTGTAAATACAGAAGATAAGAATTCTGCTCTCACCATACAGGATGTTGGTCATGTTATGCCAGGTGGTAAGTGTCCTTGGGGTGGAAAGGTATGTTACATGGCTCTCAGATTGTTTCTTTCAGGGTTTTACTGAGAGAGAAGCTCCATTTGGATCTTCTTGCCTCTGAACTGTTTGCACTCTAGAGGCTCCTTTTAAGAACCACAATTTAACTTAAAAAATCAGTATTTAAACTTTCCTTATTTTCTTTTCCCTTCCCTTCTTTTTGTGTGTGTGCATTTGTGCGCACATACATTTAGAATGTAAAATTTAGATTAGAGATTTGAGCAAACACTACCTTCTTTCTGTCAATATTGTGTGAGCCATTTTAAGAGCCTTTTTGGTTAAAGAACAAAGGAAATGTGTGCTTAGATAAATGAATAATAGGAGTAAAGCATCCATAATGTCTACCACATACCTTACTTTGCTTCTGCTGGAGTCCCAGCTGCTATATGTAATCCTTTGCTGTTACACACTTGAGCCTCTGCATACTGACAACAGATCTCTTCATCTACTTGGGTATTCAAGTCATTTGAGGCTTATTTAATTCACTGTGTAAGAAAATGGGACATTGTGTTTGCCTAATCTTTCTTCTGCTTAGGGTTCGCATTACCTTGCTTTTAGGGCCCTTTTGGGCCTTCCCGCATGCTTGCAACTAATTCTCCATCTCCCCCCTTCCTATTCTGTGCTTGCAGAAGGCTGGAAGCCAAAAAATATGCAGAGTAAGTGAAATAGTTTTTGTTTGAACAGAATTCTGGAAGCAGACTTTTTCAGGAGGAAAAAAAGAATGTCCAAATGTTTTGTTTGACTCAGATGTTTTGAATAGCAAATACCACTGTGGACACTGACACTCTGATCTAAATATGCTGTTTGCTTTTTAATATAATAGGCAACCATATTGTGCATTGAATACTTGGAAGGCATTCAGCTGCCACTGTATTTCATTTCCTGTCTTCTAAGTATCTTCTGTATTTTCAGCTAAAGTCTTGTCCTTGTATCAGGTTAGGACTTCCAACAATAGCATGTGATTTGTTGTAGGAATGATGTGTATCGTGAAGCCGGATGGCTCCCCTCAGCTTTGCAAGACAGATGAGATTGGTGAAATCTGTGTTAGCTCCAGAACAGGAGGGATGATGTATTATGGGCTGACTGGAGTAACCAAGAACACATTTGAGGTAATTAAATTGCATATTCTGTTTTGACTTGGATTATGTCTGGTTTTGTTCAGTTAGCTCTTTGGAATAGGTCAGTTATATTGCTAATTTGCAGTACTGAAAGATAATGTTTTCCTGAAGCTGTCTCCGAGCTGAGATTTCAAATGGAGACAACCTATGCTTTCAACAGCTAAGTTATACCAGCTTAATTTTCACTATTTAAGTAATAATTGGGGAGACGAAGAGCTTTCAGGTTTCATACTTAGCAATACGGGTGAGACTTTTATAAAAAGTCTGTCCACAGATTTGTCTACACTTAAAGTTAAAAATATTTTTATGGTATGATAGAAAACCGTTAATACCAAACTAGAAGCACTACTTAAAATGAGAAAATTAATTATTCACCTGAATTGTGAGTTTTAAATGTTAAGTTAATCACTTTGAAGCCAAATATTTAGGTTTTTTTCCAATTAATTTGAAGCCAAAGATTTAGAATGGGCTTACTGTTGGTGTTTTAACATGCTGGAAGGGGAGTTTATTGAGCATAATATATTTTTACATAAGAATCTCCTTGATGTAAGTCAGTTCCTGCATTTTTACATTGGATGCCTATCCTGTGAAATACTAATTAATTGCACAGTTGGACACCAAAAGAATATTAAGCATTTCTTAACAGCAGGAAGTTTCTCATTCTCCTGGTTCTTAAGAAACAAAGTTAGAAGTATAATAGGAATAAATACTGGAGCTCCCTAGTCTATCAACTTAGTCCTCTGTTTACCTTGCTAACACATCTCCTTTTCGGTTGGCAAGCCATTCCTTGTTAATTTCCTCTGAAAATGAAGGTCTTGCAAATTTAGGGTTCTGTTCAGGATAATTGGAGATACCCAAGGAGAGACTTCTGCAAGGAAGAAGCTCACCTTTTCTGAGATCCTTCTCTGGTTTCCAGTCTTATTAATAAATGATCTTGTGCCTACCTGTAGAGTAGTTTTTGTTTACTTGCTTGTTTTCCAGGTTTTTAGCCAGTTCTGGAAAACATCAGCACTCTGATTAAGCCAGTAAAGGTGCTCCAGCAAAAAGAATTGATTTTTCAGCTGTTTGTCTTTTTCTGGGCAGAAACGCTTTGGCCCTTTGATCACCAGCAGCCTTTCTCTTCTTCTTCTTCCAGGTCCTCCCTGTGAATTCAGCTGGCTCTCCTGTGGGCGATGTGCCCTTTGTGCGCTCTGGCTTGCTGGGATTTGTTGGGCCTGTACGTTCAACTGCCTTTATTATTTTGCATCAGCCTCTGGGTTGGCCCTGTGTTTTCTCTTGCCCTCCTTTCTTTAGAGACCAGAGATATACTTCACAACCTTTGTCATCAACAAAGGTTGTCATCAACATTCACGCAGAGTTACTCACTGCCCTGCACATCAGTGGTCAGTGACATTTCAAAGGTTAAGCATATGAACCTGGAGTGCATAAACTGAATCCAGTGAATCTAAGGTTAATTATTGACTGTGCACATACATTACAAAAATACATTATTGTTAACCAAGCAGAATGGCTGATACATACTATGTATATATTGGGTGGGTGGGTGTGACCTCCCAGAATAAACCACAATCAGGCATTATTTTTGCAGCTCTAAAATAGGTCATTTAGTATTGCTTCTTGACATCCTACCCTCTGCCCTGCCTAGTGCTTTTGGATGAAATTTCACTTGTCTGGGTACTAGCATACATGTGGATAAAAGTGCTTCTAGGATTCCCCCAAGCTATCAGACATCACAGGTTATAGCTGGGAGTTTTGGTACATGCTTATTCCTTCATTGTCTGTGTATTAGCAACCAGAAGGAAGAAAAGTACTATGTGATCTCGTCTTCCACTGTATGTAGAATATAGAAGCATATCATATTTTGACTTAATATGTGTTCTGTGCTTTTAAATTGGAATATCCTGGTACTTTATTTGGAAATTAGTGCAGTTTTGCAATTCCTGCTCTTTGTGGTGTAACTCACCACCTCTCAAGCCTTCATAAAAGGTCTACATTTTTTTGTCTGAATTTATTTTCTTGTATCTATCATAAAAAGTAAATGCTGGCACTTTTTAATTTTTTTTTTTTTAATCTAGTTTACAGACACTTTATGGGTGTGGGAGCATGGGAGGCAGTCAGGAATTTACATTCCAGAAAAGTTGGATGGTGGCTGAAATAAAGAAAAAGGCTTTTTTAAAAAGGCAAGGGAAGCAATTGGCATTTGTGATAGGCATTTTTTTCTTTTTTTCTTTATAGGGTAGTCTGGTATTTGTTGTTGGAAAAATAGATGGGATGCTCATTGTTAGTGGACGCAGGCATAATGCTGATGACATTGTGGCCACTGGATTGGCAGTTGAATCTTTAAAGACAGTTTACAGAGGAAGGTTAGTCTACATCTCTCTAAATAATAATATTATGATAACATTATCTTTCTGATAGGTATTTGTTGGAATCATGCTGCTCAGTTATTATTCATTTCTCCTATGCAACCAAAGTAGTCTCTTGGTCACTTAAATGGCAGATTCTGGTGTTCTTCTGGGGGTAGGTTGGGCTTTCCTGAGATAGTCCATCTAAGTGACTTCTTGATTCAATGTCTCCCATCCTGGAAAACAAAAAGAAAAGAAGAAGATCTGCCATTCCAGCTTTCACTAAGAATGGTCTGCAGGTCAGGCAAGCCCTCAAAAGACAAGGAGGAATCCCTTTTTAAATCTCCTGCTAGACTTATAGAATGACTAATAAGTAAAGAACTGTAATCTCCTAGTAAAACAATCCTTCTCCTCCAAAGATTTTACAGAAATTATTTTATTCTTTCCCCCCCCCCCAAAAAAAAGCATTAGAAAAAGACACGCCTTTTTCATAGAGATTAGTAAACAGAAGCCAGGATTCAGCCCCAGCATTGGTGGAGGCATGGTTGTCACCTATAAGCTCCCCATTCTTTTTCCCCAAATTGGCAGCATTAATAATTCTAGTACAGATAACAGATGTATGAAATCTCTTGAATTTTATTTCATTATAACATCAATCCAAAGAATGGGGTAATTAGTATTGCAAGCTGCCATCTGCTTGATTAAAACAAAAAACAAAAACAAAGAAAATCCTGCCAAGGATTTGTACAGCAGAGGATGTAGTGAGGACATCATCCTGACTCCAATCATTTAAAAAATACCGAAACATCATAATGCCATCATGTTTCATGAGAATTCATGTTCTTACTCTGACATCCCTTAAGATTTGGCAATCTCATGATATTTTGGGTATCTCTATATCTGACAGACACCATTTGGGGGTAGGGCTGGTGACACAATACTGTAGGCAACAGAGCCCAACCGTGCAACATCTCTTCTGTTTTTTTTTTTAGGATTGCTGTGTTCTCTGTGACTGTGTTTTATGATGAAAGGATTGTGGTGGTAGCTGAACAACGGCCTGATGCTTCTGAAGAAGATAGTTTTCAGTGGATGAGTCGTGTGCTGCAGGTCAGAATAGCCTGTGATAACTTGGTTTCTTTCTCTTGATAGATTGGCAACAGTCACCATTAACTTATATGCTTTCATATACAACAGAGTCATTGCAGTGATGGGAGTGGAATTTCTAGATCCTTATGAGACAGTGTCTCAAAATGGAATGCACTTAATCCTAACCATGACCCCCCATGTTCCTTAATTTCTCATTTATGCTTCATGTGCTTTCACATTTGTATTAAATCATAAGTTGGGCATGTGGAAAGTTTCTTCTGTAAATATCCACTAATATGTCTTAGTCCAATTGCAGATTAACTACAGTTATAGTAGTTATAGTATTTTTTTTTACAACTTAGTTTTCAGTACTTGGCTAATTTGTCCACTTCTTTCTAGAGTTATCTAGGTAAAAATACAAATAGCTCTTCGTAGTTCTAGAATGTCAACCTTTGTTTTCTTGTTCTTAGGCAATTGACAGCATTCACCAAGTTGGAGTATATTGCCTCGCTCTTGTTCCAGCAAATACTTTGCCAAAAACTCCTCTGGGAGGGATTCATATATCTCAAACCAAACAGCACTTCCTAGAAGGGTCATTGCATCCATGTAACATTCTCATGTGCCCACACACATGTGTAACCAATCTGCCGAAACCCAGGCAAAAACAACCAGGTAACTAGGCAAGACTTCCTCTAAGTTGATTAAAAGTTCTTGGAGTTGGTGGAAATTTTTCTTGTCGTAATAGAAGAAGAGTGGGGCCCTGTTTTCTATCCAAGATAAGCAGCTGGGGGCACATCTTCACAGGGGCAGGTCAGTGGACTGGCCCTGAAGTTGTGCATCAGACGTGGCCCTATTTTTTTCCAACAATTTTCTGATGCAATCTCATTTGGAATTAAAAGTAGATATATGATTGAACCAAGAAAAAAGTTCATGAAATTTATGTTGTAATTATTATTGATGCATAATACTGTGAATTACCTTTCTTTCCTAAGTGTTTGTACCTTGGTATGTGCTAATAGGTGTTGGTCCTGCCTCTGTGATGGTGGGAAACCTGGTTGCAGGGAAGCGTATTGCACAGGCCTCTGGGAGGGATCTGGGACAGATAGAAGAGAATGACCTGGTGAGAAAGGTGAGTGACTGTGCCACATTTTCCAGACTTCCTCTTGGCCCTTTCCCAAATGAGGAAGGATGGGGGTTACCTTATATGTTGAGAAATGCATCTTCTCAGAAACAGATAGCTGAGGATCAAAAGTTGCGGGGAGGAGGGGAAGCTAATGATGGGCAGGACCAGAGTCAATGTGAGACTCCTAGCCTGTGGGTCTAATGGTTTCTCTTCACTTCCCACCAAGAGCAAATGGCATAGTAACAGATTGCTCTAACCTGAATCTGAACTGATCACTTCCACGGGCCTTTTAAAGTTGAGCCAAGAGTAGCCTGCTCCTGGAATAAAAATGCTATAATGTTCCTGGACTAGAGGCAAGTGTTGCAAACATCAACATGGATATGTATCTATGTGTGCTTGTCTTCTGCTCCTTAAATTCTAACATTGGTTGATTGTCATTCTCCTGTTTACACAAGGACACCTGCTTCTTTGCTTAGGCAAGTGGCGAATGGCTTAATGAATGTAGGGCAGTATTATGCCTTACATGTCCTTTCACTGAGTGTGAGTGAAAGAGATCTGTATCATCCTGAAAATCAGGTTGTGGCCCTGGACAGGTGCAGCCAAGTCTTGCTCTTAAGCCCCCTTCCCTTGCCATTTGTTTCACATGCTACGCTGGATAGTTAATAAATAAAAGGCAGAGGCACAATCTCTCAGGCATCCTTAAATTGGTTAAGGTAGGGTTCCACTTGATACTTGCCAGATAGCTATTAAATGCTGCTGTCAGGTAGTTCTACCTAGCCTGGCCCCAGAATTTTTGCTCATGTGGCTAGGTAGGTTTTTCACACTGCCCAAACCTTTGCTATGCTTCCCCACTTGCATTTCATAGATATCATCATTCAACACCCCCACCCCAGTTTCAATAACATCTCTCTCTGCTTTGGAATTATTTGTAATGAACAGTGAGCTAAAAGTAAATGCTACTCCATCAAACCTAAGACTGCCTCTACAACTTACTGCTTTTTCTTTTTGCAGCATCAGTTTCTGTCTGAGGTGCTTCAGTGGAGAGCACAGGCAACTCCTGAGCACATGCTTTTCCTCCTGCTCAATGCCAAGGTAGAGATGGGGTTTTGCATTTTCAGAACATTTGTGTGTTTTGAACTCCCTGTACAACAGAGCTGTGTCTTCTCACCCTGATGATATCCCAGAAGTCTTTAAAAACTTCACTGTTATTCAGGCCATGGAATAGATGTTTGTGGAGCTCTGTTGGTTATGTTTTCTCTTTGAGGGAATGTGTCTGTTTAGAAACTTGGGATTTCCTCTCTATTTTTTTCTTTTTATTAATTCCTAAGCCACCTAAAGTCCAGTCCACTCCAGTCAATCAGTCAGTCAATTGGACTGTGTTTAGTGCTTGTTTTTTCCACATGTACAGAATAGTTGTTTTACTGTGTCTTAGTAATTATTCTGAATTACATAAATTGGAGTCCCAGTTGGATTAGTTGCAGTATATTTTAGATTGGTCATCATTGTACTGTTTTAGTTGGTTTTAATGCATTGTGTTGTTTTTCTTATGTTGGGTTTATTGTGGGTGTTTTATTTTATTTTATTTTTGTATGCTGCTCTGAGTTTGAGTTTGTTTGAGTTGGGCAGCCCTATAAATGTTATTAATAAATAAATGCTTCCCCTTGACTCATATAATAAACTAAGTAATGGAAGGTTGTTAAAATTGTAGAAGATGCAGAGGGATACATTTCAAAAGACAGCAGTACAATATAAATTAAGACATGTTTGCTGATGCACTTGTAAGTATATAGAAATAGCTTTAGTGAACCATACCAGGAACAAAACCAACATAGACTGTACTGTCACAGCGGAGCAATCATGCTAGATGATGATGATGAAAATATTGTGCCATCAAGTCAGTTGCAATTCTTAGTAACCACCTAGATAGATTTTCTTCAGGATAATCTCTCCCCAACCTGATCTTTCAGGTCTTCCAGTCATACACTATTGTTGCTATAATTGAGTCCATCCACCTTGTTGCTTGTCCTCTTCTCTTTCCTTCCACCTTTCCCAGCATTATAGACTTCTCTAGACAGCTAGGTCTTTGCATAATGTGTCCAAAATATGATAATTTAGGCCTAGTCATTTGTGCTTTGAGTGAGAATTCTGGATTGATTTGTACTATGATCCATTTGTTTTTTTTCTTGGCTATCCATGATATTCTCAGGAGTCTTCTCCAACACCAAAGTTCAAAAACGTCAATACTCTTTCTCTCCAGTTTCTTCAAAGTCTGGCTTTCACTTTGATAGAGTATCACAGGGAAAACCATTGCCTGCACAATTCATGCAATTATGAGGATATATTTTACACATATTTTAGGCATTACCAGAAGCTCTCCAGCAGCTAAATGTTCAGAGAACCTTAAGAAAATTAGGACCTTAGAAAATTTAAAAATATGATTGTTGTTCTCCTTTTTGCCATCATCCTCGCTTCATAACAAAAAGCCTTCCATGAGTTAAGACAGGAAATAGTGTAGCTTGGACAATTAAGTTATAGTAAAGGCTGTTTTAGTGGATGTGGTTGCTATAACTTTCCAAATTTATTGGCTGAACTCCATTTTATTATGGTCCTGTTTTTAAATCATTTTTAAACATACAAAATTTTACCATCATTTTCATTCACATCCATCCAGCTTGGTAGGTCAGTATTACTTCCATTTGAAAATGGCAGAAGGCTAAGAGACAGTAACTTGTTCATGCAGATACTTGAGTAGGTATTTGAATCCATGTTGCAAGTCTAACACTTTCCCTTAATACCCATGGGATTACTTTCATTTTAACTCTGAAGTTTTGCAATATACTCTGTTAAGAATATAAGATCACAACATACCTTGCAAAGTCACGGCCCTAATATATGAAAATAGCATTCCTGGAAAATCACTTTTTGCCCTTGATTACTCAAGGGAACTGCAAGAGTGGGCAAGGGGTGCTCAGGAAAGTAGCTTCTCTTTGAGTTGTTTCCAAAGCAATTCCTTCGAGCTCCACAGACTTTTAGAGTTTTGTTTGTATGTTTTTTTGGTTTCTGCAAGGGGGCCCCTGTTTGTACAGCAACTTGTCTGCAGCTGCACAAGCGAGCGGAGCGAATTGCATCGATTCTGTATGAAAAGGGACACCTCAATGCTGGTGATAATGTGGTGCTGCTCTATCCTCCTGGTAAGAAAATCTAGAGTTGGTGTGTGTGTGTGTGTGTGGGGGGGGGTTCATGGAATTCATTGTATTTTGCCATGTCTAAGCTGTAAATTTTCATGAAGCACTGAACTGCAGGAAATGTATTGTGGCTATTAGAAGTGAAGAATTTGACATGTCAGATTCAAATTCAAGAACAAATATAACTGTATAACAAATTAGAACAGGAAATCATTTAGATTATGAAGAAGTGGCTAAAGGGATCTGTTTGTGCTCTTATCAAGGTACGTTGGTGCTTTGTCATCACATTTCAAACCCCTTGTTCTACCTTATTTTCTAACTGAAGCATTAAGACACAGATCTTCCTACCAATAGATGTGTGGTCCTGATGCATTCATATGTAGTCCCAAGAATTCACATACACTTTCAGCTTCTTGCATTTTTGGCTAAAAAATATTTTATTCTTTATATTGGAAAAGTTCAGTGCTTGCTTGGACAAATAGCAGTTAATGATTATGAATTTCCAACATAAAATTATTTCTCTTGGGTTTTCTGGAATGTCCATTTCCACTAAGCTTCTAGGTTTCTGTTTTGATTCACTGAAGCAATTTGCACCAGAGTCTCCTTGGAGTAAATTCCCTTTTGAATGGTTCCTTTTTCCCTTCCTCTTTCACATTCCCCAGTCTTCGTGGTGGCTTATTTCTCTTCTCTTAATTTCTCTTTTGTTTTCTGTAGCCAAATGCCTTCAGCCGTCCTCCTTGGCTCCTCCTTGGCTTACATGTCCTATTTGAGAACTTTGCCTTAACTGTGACTCTTTAAGATGCTTTCAGCAAAAGCAAAAATAAATGGAGAAGGATGTGACAGTGTTTCTTGATCCTCTAGGCATTGAACTCATTGCAGCATTTTATGGCTGCCTGTATGCTGGCTGTATCCCAGTGACTGTCCGACCTCCACATGCTCAGAACCTCACTGCCACTTTGCCCACTGTGCGGATGATAGTAGATGTGAGTATGAGAGCTGAGTGCAAGCTGTTGCATCTAAATCAGTAGTTCTTGCCCTTTGTCTTAGAGCAATAAAGTTGTTGCTTATTGTGCATCAGTTGAAATTGAGAAGGTGTCAATTCTGTGGGATTTAATTTGTTTTCTGTAGTGTTACAGGTAGTCCTCAGGTTATGACAGCCATTGGGACTGGAATTGTCATTACTAAGCAACGTGGTTTTAAAGCACAATATCGCATGATCACTTTGCTTAGCAATGACAGTCCTGGTAGCTGTCATTAAGTGAGGATCACACAGGTCATTAAGCGAGGACCTCATGTGACTGCAACTTTTGACTTCTTGCCAGCTTCCCCATTGACTTTGCTTGTGGGAAGTCAGCAGGGAATGTCAGAAATCAGGGGCTGCTGTGATGGCCAGAACTCTGAGGACTGGTCGTAAGTTCCCTTGTTCAGCACCACTGCAAGTTTGGACAATTGCTGAAGAAGTGGTTGTAACCTGAGGTCCACCTGTATTCTAATGGTCACTGAAACACTAGAAATATTAATGTTGCTGTCCTGTAATTCATGGGTCATTGAATTGAGAGCAGTTAGGTTTCTTGTAATCCAATTTGAAGCCTTTTGCCTTCCTGATCCTCTTGCGGGTTCTTTAGCCTTTAAAGCCACAAATTGAGGGGAAAAGAGTTATATTTTAGTACAGAATGATAACATTTTGTGCCTAAAAGTGATTTGATTTTCTTCCCTGTAACACAAAGTTACAAAATGTATAAATGGTACTCAGGTAAAAGTCAAAATTGGACATTAAGATTTTCACTGAGTTCAAGATCTTTACTGAATTCAAAATCTTTAATGGAGAGAAATGATAAATTGGTTAGAAAATCAAAAGAAGTTCTTAAAATGTAAAATAATAGATAGGATACTAAAATGTGAAGTGCTGGCTGTAGAGTTCCAGTTATTTCACTTTCTTTGTGAATTGCCTTAGTGTAACTAGGCAAGTCTCAGCATGGCTCCTGTGCCTGCAGAGTGGGGCTAATACTGACCTATTGTACAAGCTTTCTGTATGAAGAAGGGAAGATTGCGTGGAATATTTTAAATGCTAAAAGTGTACTATATAAATGATTGATGGCGCTGCAGTCAAGAATGATAATCAGATAACCAACCATACTTGTTGAATGTATTTTAGGTGAGCAAAGCTGCCTGTATTCTCACAAGTCAGATTCTGATGAGGCTACTGAGGTCCAGAGAGGCGGCGACTGCTGTTGATGTAAAAACCTGGCCAACCATCATTGATACAGGTGACAGGCCCTGCTTGGCCATCAAACTCATTCCCAGGATTTCCAAGCAGTTACAAAGCACATGCTGGCCAGGAGCCAGCTCGGTTTTATTTAGAACTGTGTTGCTGTTGCACTTTGGCATCTCATTCTCATGTTATTCCCCAGACTAAATACAACAATAATTACTTTCTTCTTTATGTGCTCCAGATGACTTGCCCAGGAAGCGGCTACCTCAGGTCTACAAGCCACCAACTCCAGAAATGTTGGCATACCTGGATTTTAGTGTTTCCACAACGGGGATGCTTACAGGAGTAAAGGTATAATAGTGCTTGATGTGATGGGTGCCTGTGTTATAGCTAGAGCCCTAAATTATTTCTACTTCTGTTTGTTTATATATAAAGAGGACATCATATTTTCATCTGGGCATAAAAATTGCTGAATGGGTAAAATCAGATATTAGAAGCTGTAATGCATGAGGGAGGGCAAAATAATCTTGCTAGGGTTTGGGATTTAAAAGGCACCTTAGAGTTTCCCAGGGCTTTGGCTACAAGGTATCAAGGACAGCAGAGTGGCATATGATAAAACACCATTTCTCAGTGAATGATGCCCGTGATGTTCTAATAACTTGTCTGGAATCAGAAACCGCTTGGACCCCCAAAGGAGGTATGGCAGACAGCGAGGGGCAGGCCAAGTTCCCTTCTATGCTTAGCCTGCACTGTTACCAGTCCCTTGTTTACAATGGGAACAAAAGCATCATCGTGTACTGGGCCTGCCATCTGAATAGTATTGGCTCATTCTGTGGACTGTTCCCATGGCCCAACTGTCATTTTTATTTATTTATTTACCTCAGCTTTGGCGCCACCCAATTCCAGGCAGCTTACAATGTAAAAACAACACAAATACAACAAAAGAAACAGAAATATAGTAAGGGAAATAAGCAAGATGGCAAATCCAGACAACTACATCAGAACATATCTGATATATGACAAACATATCTCACAAGAGTTCCATCCACCCTACTTCAGGGCTGGGAGAATAGCCAGGTCTTTGAGGAATGCCAACAAGGTAGAGCCATCTGAATTGGGAGGTGTCAGGGGAGAGCTCATTGCAGAGGCCAGGCACTGTGACAAAGAAGATGCACTTCTTGGGTCCCCCAAAATGATACTGTTTGATCAAGGGGACCCGGAGTGCACTCACTCTGTTAGCTCTACCAGCCAGGCAGAACCCACAAGGGATGGGCATCCCTCAAATAACTGGGCCCTGTGCCATGTAGGGCTTTATAGGTGATGACCAGCACCTTGAATCATACCCAGAACATACTGGCAATCAGTGCAGCTCAGGAAGCAGGGGTGCCGCATGGGCTTGCCAAGGCAGGTCCACCGCTGCTTACGCTGCTGCATTCTGGACCAGTTGACGCTTCTCAGTAGTTTTCAAGTGGAACCTGTTGCAGCAGCCAAGGGGTGAGGTGACAAGGGCACGAGTGACTGTCTGGAGGGCCACCCAATCCAGTGAGAGACACAACTGGCACACCAGAGACCCTCTTGCCCCCAGCTGCCATCTGCTCTTCAGGCAGGAGCTGTGAGTCCAGGAGGACCCCCAAGTTGCACACCACTCCTGAATGAGGAAGTGCAACCTCATCCAGGAGTGAGGATGGAAAGACCCTGGAGGCTCCCATCAGCATAAACTAAGTGTTTGGGAACTGATGGGCAACAGTAGTAATTAATACTTTGATAACTAAGGTGCAGCATGAAATATTCTGGTTTAATTGGTCGCTTAGCTCTGAATTTCATTTGACAGCATGGCTTCTGGTACAGTATGGAAATATTTTTCCCATTTTTAAAACAAAAGGTTATATAAATAAATATGACGAAAGCAGAATGAATAATTTAAAAGAATTGATTCTGGGTTTTCCTGATGCAATGAAGTAGCTAAACTACTGTTTTCAATATTGGCATCTGTGTATGTATGTATGTGTGTGTGTGTTTGTTTGTTTGTTTATTAAATTTATGTGCTGCCCATCTCCCCCAGAGGGTGACTCTGGGCGGCTTACAATTAAAATCCGAAACAATAAAAACAATAAAAGTATAAATATCCATATTAAAATAACTAGTAACAATTCTATATAAAAAGCCTATATACAATTCAAGATGATGGGGGGAGCAATATCAATCATCCCACTGGCCAATTCTAACAGTGCGAGCCCCCATCAGGCCCCCAGGCCATCTGGCATAGCCATGTTTTCACACTTTTCTGGGAGGCCAGGAGAATGGGGGCAGCCTGCACCTCAGGTGGCAAGCTGTTCCATAGGGCAGGGGCCATGGTAGAAAAGACCCTCTTCCTAGACCCTGCCAGCCGAAATTCCTTGGCTGGTGGGATCCGCAACATGCCCCTTCTGCTGGACCGAGCGGGGCAGGCAGATACAATGGGGGCAAGACGGCTCCTCAGATAACCTGGTCCTGTGCCATGAAGGGCTTTAAAGGTAATAACCAACACCATCACGTATGACCAGAGGCTGTGATAGGGCTTCTCATATGTTTGCATATAGTGATACGTTATCATATTCATATACATGTTACCATATTCTTCTATTGTGCAACTGGGATTCAGTCTCCCCCCCCTTTTTTTTTCTTCCCACAGATGTCCCATGCATCAGTTAGTGCCCTCTGTAGAGCCATAAAGCTCCAGTGTGAGCTATACTCCTCACGGCAAATTGCCATCTGTCTTGATCCCTATTGTGGGCTCGGCTTTGCACTTTGGTGTCTTTGCAGGTAAGAGTCAGGATATAATTAGAATTGGTGGGTTTGCAGAAGATAAATCTTTGCCTAATATAAATTAGAACAGTTATCTTAATCCAGTGAAGTGCCTGGTTGCAAGAGCCAGAGAACTGGATACCAAACGAAATAAATCCAATTCACATGGCAGAACTCTCAAGCACCAAACAGTTTCATTAGCTAGATGTCCAGTATTTTCCTGATGGTTATAAAAATCACAAGAGACTCTGCACTTATTTTACATGATTAACCTATATCCTACTGTATATATTGACATTTTTCCCATGGGAAAGTTATGCCCTCAGAGAGTCATTGTTTTATGAATGGTAAGTCTAAATCCAGTCCATGTCAGTATCATGTAAATTCAATTTTTAGTCTGTTCTGTCAGAAGTTCCACTTCATTCTGCAAATTTAAACAAACAGGTGTGCACACACATAAGAAAACTTCCATCTCTCCCAAATGCGGATGCAATTTTGTATACACATTTCTCAAATATGTAAGCATTTTATGCTTGTTTTTGAAGTGATGAAATGTTTTAAAATGGAGACTAGTGAACATCAGAAATCACAAGTCGCTTTTTGCTGGTATATATTCCAAATTGGCAGATCCCATTTTCTTGGGGGGAAAAAATCCTCCCTGGTAGATTTCACTGATATATCTAATTAGCTGTGATTTAATAACAAAATGTTGAATTCACAGTGAATTAATTATTGTATAACTAATTATCAAAATCATTCTCTTGTAAGCCTGGGACATACAGTTGGGGAAACTATCTACAAATCAGAAATAACTTGTCTCTTGCAGCAGGGCAAATAACTAGCTCAGAAATAATACTGAGATCAGCATGATCAAAGGCTTCTTTGGGAGCATGTAATGATACAAATTTCAAACGTCCCATATTTGTCAAGCAACTGCCTTTAAAAATAGTCAGTCCCTGGTTTAAGCAGTCATAATTATAACAATGAATGAGAATGGATTACCAGTCTGTCTTGGATTTGGGGTAGACTGGAGGTATGTTTGGGCAGAGGAGGGTCATCAGTCTGAGACTGGAGGATCATAATTTTTAGGCTCTCAAGTTAATAAGATCCACCCAGCTCCATTTATATCTGATCAGTGATCTTCCCTTGCAGTGTGTATTCTGGTCATCAGTCAATTTTAATTCCTCCTATGGAGTTAGAATCCAATCTTTTCCTGTGGCTCTCCACTGTAAGCCAGTATAAAATACGGGATACTTTCTGCTCCTATTCTGTCATGGATATGTGTACCAAGGGGCTTGGGAATCAGGTGGAAGTATTAAAGGTAAGAATCTCCCTCCCTGCTGTCTTTTTAAACATTTTTATTAGAAGATTTATGTTGGTATTCAGATGATTATAATAGAACATTAGGGTCATACTGGTTTTGTAAGTACAGGTAGTCCTTGGTTAATGACCATTCATTCAGTGACCATTCAAAGTTGGTGCTGAATGAGACTTATGGCTGGTCCTTGAAGTTGCAGCCGTTGCAGCATCCCCACAGTCATGTCATTGCGATTTGAGTGCTTGGCAACTGGCTCACACTTAAAACGGTTGCAGTGTCCCACAGTCATGTGATTGCCATTTGCGACCTTCACTGTTGGCTTTCAACAAGCAAAGTCAATGGAGAAGCCAGCAGGAGGTTGCAAATGGCGATCACATGATGTCACACCTAAGGACCACGTGGGATTTGCCCAACAACCGCTGCTGGAACTGCCGTCGCAAATTGGCACAGTCACATGGCAGTCCCAATTACCATCCTTAACCAAAGACTATCTATAATTTTCTTTTTTAAAAAGACAGGGGGAAAAAGAGCCATTTTGGTGTAGTGGTGAAGGTGCTGGCCTAGAAACCAGGAAATAGTGAGTTCTAGGCCTCCCTCAGGCATGAAAGCCAGCTGGGGGACTTTGGGCCAGTAACCCTCTCTCAGCACAACCCACCTCACAGGGTTGTTGTTGTTGTGGGGCAAATAGGAGGCAGGTATGTTTGCCGCCTTGAGTTGTATATCAAAAAGGTGGGATTAAAATATAATAATAATGATAATGATAATGATAATGTTTGCCTCACTACCTTAAAAAACACAGCTTTAAAATTCAGTTTTTTAAAAAGTGTACAGCTTACTCCACTAAAAACTTTCTGCATGCATCTTGTGTTGAGCAGTCATTCCTGTCTCCTCTGTCTCTGAGGTTGCAGTTTAGATTAAATCACTGAAAGTAGCAAGTGTTCTGCTGTAGTCACATAAATACATTTCATATATCATATACCATACTTGACAGTAGAGGAATCTGGCTTTTATAATTATATGAGAAGACCATAAGCTTGCTGTTGAAAAAACAAATATTTTTTATTTATTAAGCTTGTTATATAGCTTTAGTGATTCTTTTTCTTTCTCTTTTTCCTTTCCTTTTCTTTTTCTTTTTTGATATTTTAATTCTTGTTAAATTTGTTTTGCTTATCTATGTTTTCCTTTTATTAACATGAATATATGTAATGATACAATGGAAATCTTAACACTGAGTAATCAGCTCAAGACTGAAATCATCATTCAACAAATACCTTGATACGATCTGTAATGTTGTTGTTGTTTTTTTAATGTTATACTGAACTCTGGATGAAAAAGTCAAATAATTTTATGCTTGTAATATTGACATCCTAATTGTAATTAATATTGATAGAATACTCTTTTCTCCTTTCTCTATTTTCAACATTCTAAGTTATCTAAATAATAGAATGTCAATACTTTTCAATAAATACTGTATAAATCTCATTGCATCAAAAGAATACAGTGTATTAAGATTTATAGCAACATAATAAAAAGAAAAAAATGGAAATATTTGTTTAAATTAAATATGGCAATTCTGCTTTTTCAATTGGCTTTATCAGATATGACAAATTATGGTTTGTTGTTAAATGCACAAGCCATGATAAGCCATAGATTTACGTGTATCTCCACCTCATTCTGTGCCCCATAGCCAAGAGATAGTTATTTTAAATCTGATCATGATTTTGAACAATCTGCATTTTTTTATTTCACTTGATATGAGAAATTGTGCTTTGTTAAAAAAAAAAAAAAATCAAGCCAGAATTTGATATCTTGCTTTATCAGCTGAAAGCTGTATGACCCAGTTTCTTATATTGACATGAAAAAGGAAACTGCAGGTTGATCCAAACTGTCATCAGAAATGTTCAAGCTCCATCTTCTTTGCATATAAGGGAGGAAGAAGAAAGACAAACATGGAATCCCAGGGCTCTGCCAATGGCAGTGTTGCATGGCACAATATGCTGTTAGATTTGGTTGGTGCTAAATTACCTGCTGATTCTTCCACCCTTCTCTCAGCAACAGGGCTGTTGAAACCCCTGTCCAGCTATTTGTTTATAGTTAAACATGCGATGAAATTCAAGACTCAGGCTATTTCCACTTAAATTAACAATTTAAGGAATGCTACTTTCTGCTCTGGGCTCCAGTCAGAACTAGCACATGTCCTGTACTTGAACAAAATGTTACCTGTAAACAAACATGCTGTAATTGTTCTCTAGCTGTTAATGCTCATGGGAGGAGCTGGAAGCAGCATTCATATTAACCAAGCTTAAGCATAGTTTAGTACTGTAGGTGAATTAGATCTGTGTGTTCTGTTTTAGGGGTATGATTTTTTTTTCCTCCCACAGAATTTTGCAAATTAATTGTATCTAACCGAGTACAGATTATTAGAATAAATTGTTAAATAGAAAGTATAAGTAAATTCCTACAGTGAAACCTAGTGCATGGCATATTATGCTCTTAAAAGCTATGCTGGACAGCAGCTGCTGCTTTGGTTTTTACGGTTCGAAAAACGAGTGCTAAATTGAGGGTTGACTTAAATACTTGGATGTCAGATGGAGCTTTGCCAGTGGTGAGTTGAGAGGGGCAAGTCACTAAGTCCCATTGTTAGAACTTTTTTCCTACTACTTTAGATCCGTATCTTGTTATTGACACACACACACATACATAGTTTAATTATCCAACAGCCCTTGATGGTACATGCTGATCTGATTTTTTAAATACAGTTCATGTCTTTTGATCCTTCACTTTTTTTTCCTTTTCTTTGGACCTTCACGTAGCATTTTCATACGGGTCTAGATGATATGGGAAGAGTACTGTAGCTACATTTTGCTTGGTGGTACATTTTGAAAGAACTAGATAAATCAAAAAGATGTGCATATGATTTCCTAGTGGCTGGAGAACAGTGTTAGCAAACCAAGAGCCTGATTATGTTTTCTAGATGATTATTAGAGCAAATGAACCCTGGGTACTTGGATATTAACCAGAGTATTAATTAATGTTATCCCTGCCTGTTTGATCTATTGTAAAGTAATGATTTTTTCAGTAATTTTAACCTGTCTGTATAAACAGGCAAGAGGCATCAACTTATCAGGGGTCCGGACTTGTGTTGTGGTGGCAGAAGAACGCCCACGTGTTGCTCTTACTCAGTCTTTCTCCAAGCTCTTCAAGGACATTGGTCTATCATCTCGTGCAGTCAGCACCACCTTTGGGTCAAGAGTCAATGTAGCTATCTGTTTACAGGTAACAAGGAAGGTTTGGTGGACTTATTTTTAGAAAGCAGGGGTTCTGCACATTAGGAGAATGCCCAACCTATTCTAAACCTGCTTGTGCCGTTTTTTATGAGCCTGAAGAACTGTGAGTGCTGATTTACAGGCTTTTTTTTATTTTTTATTTGCATGGACTCATTCATACTTTATATTGCTTATTTTTTTAATCTAACAACCCTTTTTATGTCGTGGGAATAAACGTGGCCTTTTATACAGTAGGACTATCCAGGAGACTACCTTTGCAGGTTCCTCTGATTAAACACAAATATGTTAGATTAATAAAGCATAAACGTTTCAGTGCTTCTTTTTAAAATGCCACTAATATTTTCCAGTCTGAAAAAATAGAGTGGGACTGTGGTGTTAGCTAAAAGTTGTGGAGATTCTCTCAAGAAAGCATACGTGCAAGAACCTGCAAAGGTATTTTTGGATTTGCAACAGAAACTTTTCCCATCATATAGTATATCCCTCATTTGATAGCATTGGACATTTAACTGTCTGGTTTGCATTGCTCTCAAGGCATCGAAAGTGCTTTAATAACTTCTTTTATTAGCAGCAGGAAATATGACACATTTAAAAATAATCTCTATTAATATTATAGGGAACCTCAGGGCCTGATCCAACCACAGTTTACGTGGATCTGAAATCATTACGGCATGACAGGTACTATTATTTTTATTAAGTTTTTGTCTGAATTCTGTGAGAACAGATCATGCAAGTGCAAGATATTTCAGTTCCTATCAGCAATAACCAGCAGGCACGAGGTTATGAGTTGTAATCCAGAACTTCTGGAGGACAGTGGTTGCTTATGCCAGATGTACACACAAGTTTCTTGATTTCCCCAAATATGATTGTATTTGAACAAATCAGTATTTATCATTTATATTGTGCTAGGTATATGGTGGTGCCAGTCCATTTGTAAAGTAGAAGACTGCAATTTCTAACATTCTGTCAGTTATGGATTACATTCCTTTCTTTCTCACCAAGAATTAAATTGGCCCAATATTTAACATTCCAGAAAATTACCTTACCCTGCGAAGAGAATAGCCATTCCTTCTGAATTTGCAGAATTCAGAAGATTTCTGCTGTCAGTGAGCCAGTTATACTATTTGACTAACCTTTTTTCTTCTCTGATAAGTATTATGAACTGGGGCTGCCTACCATTAAATTCTGTTGGGATCCTAAGCATGATAGGGTATTACACAGGCATATGCATTCTGGGACTCCTTAAAAAACCTATAACCCTATGACTAGTCAATACAGTTTGTTAAACAGGCATTTAGTAGTTAAAATTAGCAATTTACATAGAAATCTTAGAGGTAACACTGTGGGGATTTTGATACCTTAAATTCAGTTTTAAAAAGGAGAAGCAAGTATTTAAGGAAGTGATTCATTTTAATGCACAGAGTTCACCTAGAGATGGGGAATGAAGAAAAATAAAACGTAAAGATTAATGCTAAATCTTGTTAATAGGAAGGAACGGAGGGCATTTACAAACTGTAGCATGCACACACACATATGCTAAAGGGAAGCATTTTCTACAGAGTTACCACTTCACTTTGGAATGGAGAATAAAATAGAGAGAACATTACAGTAGTTCTTGGTGAATTTATGAAGTTAAAAGAAATCAAAATCTAATTCTTGTGTCAGAAGAATTTTCTACTCACTCACTTTCCTGGGGTGGGGAGGGAAAAGTGGTAGTGGGGCTGGGGGATACTTTAGCGTAATAGTTGGTGTTAGACAGGATATTGCCAGTGATCACCCTAATCAAAAGGCCTTGCTGAACAATAGCAGGATGCTACTCCGGAATTTTCAATTGTTTAGACAGTTTCTTCCTTTACATTCAGCACTAGAAAACCATAATAGGAGATCTCTGTGTGTATATCCTATTTTCCCCATTTGGCTTAAAGAGGAGGATTGAAATTTGCCTACAAGGTTCTTGCCTTTGTGTTACTCAGAGGATAGGAAGCACTAGGGCAGTTTACAAGGGAGTGGGGGAATGCTAGCTGAAGCTAACATATGCTTTGGGAGTATCTTGCCTGAATTTTAATAATTCTCCATTGGTTTTGCCTTCTCCATTGGTTTTGCCAATCTCCTTCGAAATGTAGAACCTTTCCTTTGAAATGCAGGGTATCATTCCCAACGTGTGAGAGCTTTCTCACATTTCTTTTTGTTGGCATCATATAATAATACGCAACAGACCAAACCTCTCCCCCATCTCCTCCTATAATCACATTTATTTCTTAAGATTAGTACAGGGCAGTACATTTCAGCAGAGTTGAAGCTAAGAAATACTTATACCAACAAGGATCAGAAGCTGTCTGTAATTGGGGTAAAATATTATCGACTCTAATACTGTCTCAGTTCTTAATTATTGTGAGAGAATTAAAAGGCAGAGAAAGACATATGCTGAGACATAAAGAAAAAGACTGTATTTATAGAGATCCTAGTATGACACAGCAATTAATGAAGAAAAACATAAATTTAACAAGGTTATAAAACATGCAAGGATATGATTTGGATAATGGCACTTTCTCTGCGCATAAACAAAGGACATTGCCAGAGAGTTTGCTTGCTTACTTATCCAAAGGACTTGCCAGATATGCCTAGTGGAAGTATGTATGTATGTATGTATGTATGTATGTAGTCCTTCTGGTTTGAAGAAGACAAGCTGTTGTGCAGTTCATTGGTGGGCAGGGAGGTGCAGTCCCAGTCTGGAAGCGCAGAGTCTAGCACAATGGGGGCACTGGAAGTCCATTGTTGTAATAACTGTGGGTGTTATTCTGTGATGCCACTCATGGTTTTCTGTCAGTTTTTAGCGGCGCTTGTCTTCAAAGCTGGTGAAGGCTTCATAGCACAGGGCTTGCCAGTGGGTTCTGTCAGTAGCCACAGCTTCTGTTTCCTTTGGCTGGATGCCACAGTGGCATAGAGTTTCCTTCACAGCATCTTTGTAGCACTTGTGTGGATGACCTCGAGGTCTCTTCCCAGTCTCCATTACACCATAGAGCAGCTGCTGAGGCATACGATGGTCATCCATTCTGATGGCATGTCCCACCCACCTCATCTGGGCTCTGATAATCAGGGACTCAATGCTGGTGGACTTTGCACAATCCAAGACCTCCAGGTTGGAGACATGGTCTTGCTAACAAATGCCAAGGATGGAGTGGAGAGCCTATATGTGAAATTTCTCCAGTTGTTTGATGTGCCATAAGCACAGGGTCCAGGACTCACATCCATATAGGAGAGAAGGGATAACCACAGCTCTGTAGACTTCGATTGAGCACACTAGTATGCAGCTGTCCCATAGCCTGGCTGGCTTTGCTGATCCTGGAGTCAGTTTCTTTTGTCCAAAGACCAATTGCTTGTGATGATGCTTCCCAAGTATTTGAAGCTGTTTACATTGGTCAGCTGGGTGTCATCAACACTGATTTTTGGTTGTGACAGTATGTGACAATATGCAAGTGAAGAACAGATTGAACAGGACTGGGGCTAGCACACAACCCTGCATCACCCCATTGGAAATGGCAAATGCAGCTGATGTATCACCATTGTAAAGGACCTGTCCTGTCATTCTGTTGTGGAGTAGCTGAATCAACTTCACAAATTTTCTTGAGTATCCGTAATGTCTCAGGATGGTCCAGAAAGCCTCCCTGTTTACAGTGTCAAATGCCTTTGTCAGGTCAATGAAGACAGAGTAAAGAGGTTTGTTCTGCTTGATGCACTTTTCCTGGACTTGCCTCACAGCAAATATGTCTATTATACTCCATTCTGGCCAAAAGCCAAACTGTGCCTCTGGGAGGTTCCTTTCTGAGACAGTGACAAGTCTGTTCAGGAGAATGCAGGCAAAAATCTTGCCTGTGATGGACAGCAGTGAGATACCCCTGTAGTTTCCTCAATCTAATTTGCTTCCCTTATTTTTATAGAGAGCCACAATGAGGGCATCATGGAAGTCATCAGGCATCTCCTCTGTGAACCAGATGTCTTCCAATATGTCTTGAAATGCCTGTAAGGCATTTGGGTCTAGTGCTTTGTAGATCTCAGCAGGAATGCCATCCTGCCCTGTTGCTTTATTTGAGTTCATCTGTGAGATTGCATTCTTGATCTCAACAGTAGAGGGAGGCAGATCTAGGACATCCAAGACTGCCAGCTGAGGAATCTGCTGTAAGACCATCAGGATCAACTGTGGACAGCCTGTTGAGTAGGTTGGAAAAGTGTTCAGCCCAGCAGCTTTTCAGTACTTCCTGGTCTTTGATCAGGCTTGACCCATAGATGACAGCAAGGGGGGTATCCTGATTTAGAAAGGCCATAAACTGACTTTATGGCACTGAAGAACTCTCTGGTGGTACAGTGGGGCAAAAAAGTATTTAGTCAGCCACCAATTGTGCAAGTTCTCCCACTTAAAAAGATGAGAGAGGCCTGTAATTTTTATCATAGGTATACCTCAACTATGAGAGACAAAATGGGGGAAAAAATCCAGAAAATCACATTGTCTGATTTTTAAAGAATTTATTTGCAAATCATGGTGGAAAATAAGTATTTGGTCAATATCAAAAGTTCATCTCAATACTTTGTTATATATCCTTTGTTGGCAATGACAGAGGTCAAACGTTTTCTGTAAGTCTTCACAAGGTTTTCACACACTGTTGCTGGTATTTTGGCCCATTCCTCCATGCAGATCTCCTCTAGAGCAGTGATGTTTTGGGGCTGTCGCCGGGCAACACGGACTTTCAACTCCCTCCAAAGGTTTTCCATGGGGTTGAGATCTGGAGACTGGCTAGGCCACTCCAGGACCTTGAAATGCTTCTTACGAAGCCACTCCTTTGTTGCCCGGGCAGTGTGTTTGGGATCACTGTCATGCTGAAAGACCCAGCCACGTTTCATCTTCATTGCCCTTGCTGATGGAAGGAGGTGTTCACTCAAAATCTCACGATACATGGCCCCATTCATTCTTTCCTTTACACAGATCGGTCGTCCTGGTCCCTTTGCAGAAAAACAGCCCCAAAGCATGATGTTTCCACCCCCATGCTTCACAGTAGGTATGGTGTTCTTTGGATGCAACTCAGCATTCTCTCTCCTCCAAACACGACGAGTTGAGTTTAGACCAAAACATTCTACTTTGGTTTCATCTGACCATATGACATTCTCCCAATCCTCTTCTGGATCATCCAAATGCTCTCTAGCAAACAGACAGGCCCGGACATGTACTGGCTTAAGCAGGGGGACACGTCTGGCACTGCAGGATTTGAGTCCCTGGCGGCGTAGTGTGTTACTGATGGTAGCCTTTGTTACTTTGGTCCCAGCTCTCTGCAGGTCATTCACTAGGTCCCCTCGTGTGGTTCTGGGATTTTTGCTCACCGTTCTTGTGATTATTTTGACCCCACGGGGTGAGATCTTGCATGGAGCCCCAGATCGAGGGAGATTATCAGTGGTCTTGTATGTCTTCCATTTTCTAATTATTGCTCCCACAGTTGATTTCTTCACACCAAGCTGCTTGCCTATTGCAGATTCAGTCTTCCCAGCCTGGTGCAGGTCTACAGTTTTGTTTCTGGTGTCCTTCAACAGCTCTTTGATCTTGGCCATAGTGGAGTTTGGAGTGTGACTGTTTGAGGTTGTGGACAGGTGTCTTTTATACTGATAACAAGCTCAAACAGGTGCCATTACTACAGGTAACGAGTGGAGGACAGAGGAGCCTCTTAAAGAAGTAGTTGCAGGTCTGTGAGAGCCAGACATCTTGCTTGTTTGTAGGTGACCAAATACTTATTTTCCACCATGATTTGCAAATAAATTCTTTAAAAATCAGACAATGTGATTTTCTGGATTTTTTTTCTCATTTTGTCTCTCATAGTTGAGGTATACCTATGATGGAAATTACAGGCCTCTCTCATCTTTTTAAGTGGGAGAACTTGCACAATTGGTGGCTGACTAAATACTTTTTTGCCCCACTGTATGCATGTCTGCATAGCATTCCACCTACTCAGCCTTTCTCTGCCACCACTCCTCCTGCATTTCTTGCAGTTCTGCTTGTACTTTGGACTGCAGGTGTTTAAACTTGTCTTTCTTTGAGACAGATGATGGATCGTTCTACATGCATAGGCCTTGTTACCAATAGAGGTGAATATGTGTAGCTCAGGGTTGAACTGTGGAGTCCTTGGGGTTCTCTGAGCTTGGTTCTTTTCTTGCAAATGTTTCATTACCCGGCTAGGTAACATCTTCAGTGCTAAAATGGGATGGGGTTTGCTCTCTCTTTATATACTGTGGCCTGCCTTGCCAGTGCTGGTGGGGGTGGGGGTTTTGTTTTGCTCCTCTGGTAGTTCCTTGATTAGCATATGTGTACTGCTTGATTGTGTGCCTGGTGGTAACCTTTGCTTATCTGGGTGATGATTGCTGGTGAGGTGATCTTCTGATCTTTTCTCTCTTTTGAATAGTATGTAGATGCTGGTTTTGGTGCATCCACAAGCACCAACTAGCAGTCAGAAGACATGATGAAAATTCCTTAATCTCATAACACATGGACAGACTTAACCATAGTTTTAACTGGGAAACTGTCAGCATTTTCGACCAAGCTAAATCTAAAAATGCAAGAGAATTCTTGGAAGCTTGGTATTCAGACAAGGCAGCCATCAACAGGCACATAGAGATAAACAGCATCTACATACTATTCAAAAGAGACAAAAGGGCAGAAGATCGCCTCAACTGTGGTGCTGGAGAAGACTCTTAAGAGTCCCCTGGACTGCTAGGAGGTTAAACCAGTCAATCTTAAAGGAAATCAACCCTGACTGCTCATTGGATGGATTGATAATGAAGCTCAAGCTCAGATACTTTGGTCATCTAACGCGAAGAGAGGACTCTTTGGAAAAGACCCTGATGCTGGGAAAGATTGTAGGCAAAAGAAGAAGGGGACGGCGGAGGATGAGATGGTTAGATAGCATCACTGAAGCAATGAGCATGAAACTGAGCAAACTCAGGGAGGCAGTGAAGGACAGGAAGACGTGGCGCGATATGGTTCATGGGGTTCCAAAGAGTCGGACACGACTTAATGACTGAACAACAATAAAACAACAGTTCCAGTCTGCGTGATGTCTTCTTTAAATTGTGTCCACTTTTCAGAACAGGTTCCTACAAGTGATAAATTGCCGGAGAGTTTTTCATTAAGTACATCTTGAAAATGTTGGTCTTGGCCTGGGTCTTGCAGTCTGCCGATGCTGAATGACATTCTGACAGTCCTTGGTTGCTTATGATGTAAAGGGGCTATGTGCAGGTTGAGGACCAACTGGACCAGCCTGTGATTTGTCCAGCACTCAGTACCTTGCATGGCCTGGGTGATGGTGTGTCTTTAAGATCACACTGACGTGCTATGACATAATCAAGTAGGTGCCAGTGTTTGGACCTGGGATGCATCCAGTTTGTTTTGTATTTGTTTGCAAGTCTGAACTTTGTGTTAGTGATGCAAAGATTGTGCTCAGCACATTTGCTTAGAAGTAGCAGGCCGTTACTCTTTAGTTATCTTGGTAATTTCCAACTATCTTACCTTGCTAATACCCAACTATCAGCCAAGCAAATGGGGAGATTGAGGGGATGTTTGTCAATGCTACTTGGAATGAACATCCTAGGGTCTTTTTAATTTCTTGAGCCTCATGACTGAACATTATTAAGAATTGTGCAAAGTTGAATGAATTTGGATGCAAATTGGGTGTGGGTGGGTTGAGCAAATCAGGTAACAAAAATAATGTATACTATATGAGGTAAGAGCAGTTGTTCAGAAATAGTGGTTGATTTGAATTGGACTATAATTGATTATTCTGAAGTGACATGAATTCATGAATTTAAACAAAATAGAAGAAAAATCCCTTCTGTTTAGCATTGTGTGCATTTTAAAGTTGTTCAGAATACTAAAGAGTAATTTAAGTATCTTGTAATTAAAGTTCTTAAATCACAAGTATGTGAATGTTAATTTTTTAAATCTATCTCCAGAGTGCGGCTAGTTGAAAGAGGTGCTCCCCAGAGCCTCTTGCTCTCCGAGTCAGGCAAGGTAATAATACATCTGTTTGAGAATCATTTTAATGCAAACCAAAGTACCTGGCTCCTTGAGAAATGTTTTCTGGACACTTCTAAAGGAGGCAATAGAATTCATTCAGCTTTTGTGATACGGGGTGGGTAATTGCTAAACGAAGTCTTGAGTAGGACAAAAAAAATTGTTCTACAGATTTCTTATATGAAAGAAGTTCTTCCCTGAGGGCCATTTAATATACCGCTTTTTACTTTTGTTAATGAGTTTAAAGTACTGTTTCTGAATTAGTGTTTATTTTGTCCCTGGCCTTGTTGAGATGATAAGTGGAACTGGAGATGGGCAATAATGCTAAAATAATTAAGAATATAACTCGGATTGGATCTAGGTTGCTCTGTTGGAAATGGAGAAATTGGAAGAATTGTCTGAGCTAAACTGAATCCTATCAACAGAGATTTCAAAGTTGAAAATATTTCTATGCTATAAAATACACAATTGTTTGTATTGCATTTACATAAGTCATGAGTCATATCCCCAAGAAGTTGAAAAGACAGGCTTGTTTAAAAAGTGTTTACTTAGTATAAACAGATGCCAATTTTCACCCCACCCCATCTCTTAGATATTGCCTGGAGTCAAAGTGATAATTGTTAATCCTGAGACCAAAGGACCTGTTGGTGATTCTCACCTTGGAGAGGTATGTGCTGCCATTGCTGCTTTACATAAGTGTTTTTAACCCAACTATTTTCTACTGCTCCCAGTATATGTCCAATATGCATATTAGTGTGATTTTTTTCATTTTTTTTAGCTTCCAATAACTTTTGAATCTTAAAGAAAAATGCATTCTTCCTGAATGAAGACTGCTTCTTAGGCCTGTTATATGCTAGTTAGAATATTTAAAAAACAGATAATTTACATGATAATCAACAATATATTTTAATGATACCTATCTGAATATCCATCTACATTCTGTGTTTGAATTACAAAAGTTATAAAAGAGACAAAATAAAATAGTAAGAAATGAACATTTGTGTTTTATTATGTTCATAGATCTGGGTGAATAGTCCTCACACTGCTAGTGGATACTATACCATCTATGATAATGAAACCCTTCAAGCAGATCATTTCAACACCCGCCTGAGCTTTGGTGATGCTGCTCAAACTCTTTGGGCACGAACAGGATACCTTGGCTTTGTACGACGGACTGAACTCACAGCCGCCAGTGGAGGTAGGACAAACTACCCTTCCTTTCTGTGGATGAGATCCATTTCTACTGATGACAAGAATGTAAAGTTAATGTTAGAAGAAAAGCTGTTACAACAGGTTTCCCACAAGTCAGCATGAATATATATTTTAGTGCATGTATCTTGAATACTCTTAGATTCAGCAGTGTCTTGTAGAAATATTTCTACCAGCATGAAAGTTGCTTTCATATCTGTTGGAATGGATAGGAAAATTGCTATCGTTTGAGAATTAATCTCCCATACGTTTTTTAAACAATTAGGACAATTTATTATTTATTCTCTTTTGAAGAATCTGTATAAATCTATATATGTAATGTATTATATGCTCCTTAGAACGCCATGATGCATTGTATGTTGTTGGTGCACTGGACGAAACTCTCGAATTACGTGGATTGCGTTATCATCCAATTGATATAGAAACTTCAATTTCTCGGATGCACAGGAGCATTGCGGAATGGTAAAGCTTTATGTAACATATTCCTTTTTGGGAAATACAACATTGCTTAGCAAAGATGTAGCAATAGGAAAACAAAGTTACTGATTGTAGTTGCAAGTTCATAGCAATCTGGATCTCTAGCAGTCCCATCTGTGTTTTGAGAAAATATTAAATTGAGCATATTTGTTCAGAGCCTTGGATGATAGCCCCAGCTTTCATTTCATTACTGATACGAGAACAGTAACAAAATATTCAGTATCATTTTATAGGTTATATAACCATAGCTAAAATTTGCATTTTTACAATTAATACCTTATTAGATTCCTGTGTGTAACGTTCAATTTATTTATTAGTGATATACTTAAAACACTTAAGCGTTTATGGTAAACTGAAACTAGAATGCATGAAGTGATCCTTACATTTTAAAGTGAATGCATAACTGTGCTAGAGCTGTTCCAAGTGGTCATCTCGGGATGCATACAATTTGGACATAAATGGTTTTTTGAGCGGAGGATCTTTCATTCAGTTTAAAGTTGAGGAATCTTACATGTATTGGCAATGTCTTATAAAATAGTATCTGTAGACTTCGTTTCTGTAAATGTGTGTAATAAACTCTGGATTTCTTATTTTTCTTTCAGTGCTGTATTCACATGGACCAATTTACTTGTAGTGGTTGTGGAGTTGTGTGGCTGTGAGCAGGAGGCTCTTGATTTAGTCCCTCTGGTTACCAATGTGGTTCTGGAAGAACATTATCTGATTGTAGGAGTTGTGGTGGTGGTTGATCCTGGGGTGATACCAATCAATTCCAGAGGAGAGAAGCAGCGGATGCATCTCCGTGATAGTTTCTTGGCTGACCAACTGGATCCCATATATGTAGCATATAACATGTAATTTTGCAAGTGCGGGTCTGAGAATATTCTGCAAACTGAGCAAGGACCAACAATGACTGGAAACAGAAGAAGCTGATAGAAAAATTAGTGATGATAGTTGTGAAGCTGGACAATGCTGTTTGACTCCTTTTCTCTCCATATTACCGGACTGACAGCAAGCTGATCAAAATACAGCAACCAGTGAACTACATTTGCATTGCACGATGATAGCTTTACAGGCAATGAAAAATAGGCCCTCATGAAAAACAACCACCAATTATTAAGGCCTTTATTGTAGTGTTAACATTTTCATCTGTTGTATATATTTGTACTTTTTCTAACACTGATTTAGAATTCTATGAGGGGTGATTTATTTAGTTAAGATACCAATCTGTAAGAACTTGGTTATGTAAGTCCTACGTATACCCTCTGTAAACAGTGTATTTTAAAACTGTTAGCTTAATTCTGTAGTACTGTGTTGATAGGGATCACATTTACCTAAAATTGTGCCATGACCACATTCAATATTCAACAGAAGAATCACTTATTCATATAGCTATCTCATGAATTTAAAAAGAATTTGCCTATATTTTAAATATGTAAATATTAGTATGCATAATTCATTTATTTAGAAAATTGACTCAAAGAATTAAGAATTTAACAAAGTCCTTAAATAAATTATGGTTAGGCAATTAATGTGAGGAATGCAGTTAGACTATTAAGTTTTTCTTATTTTTGTTGCTGGCCAGGTATGACATAGCATGTAGGAACAAATGTTTAAGTGCACATGTCTATAAAGAGGCTGAAATCCATCAGCTTTAAAAGCATTTTAAAAAGCCAGAAGCAATTCTGTGACTTTGGAATGTTGAATAGAATTTGTACAGCCTACTAAAATGGTTTTTATAAGCAGACACTAGTTAACCAGAACCATTCAGTTCATGATCTTAGACATGTCTTCTTCCTTGATTGTGCACAATAACAATTCATTTACATTGAAAAGAAAATTCCTGCCATTACTTTGATGTACTACTTTCTGGGTGGGATTCATTACTGCAAATCAAGAGTTTTGGCAGGATGTCTTTGAATAAGGAACAGCGCAATTCTTCTGAAAGATTGGCAAGTTGTGATTATCCCATTCAAAATAGCTGATCAGTTTCAGCCTTCAAAGAATTGATGACAATAGATGCCTTAAAATGTGCTGGAACAGCCATTGTTTGAAAATGGTCTGTAACCCCATCTCTTCAATAAGCTGGTAGGAAAAACAATATTTCTATTTAGACCATTTTTTTTTCTGATTACAACTTTAGAATCTTCTCCCTGTTTCTCCTGAAGAAGTCTGTTAAAATAATACAGAAAGCAGATACTAGAAATGGTGACAACCCTCCTTGGGCCATTTGTGGCCTATTGTGTAAATACTTAGAATATTTTAATAATGTTTGTTTACCCTCCCTATAACAGAGTTAGTGTTTTTAGACATTTTTAAAAGAAATATAAATATAAACCTGGATTAAATCCTCAGCTACAGCAGCTATATTAAGTGTAGCTCTGGCAACTTATTCCTTAAGACAAATTCCAAATGTATACTTGAAAAACTTTCTGTACAAACTTTCAAAAGCTTGTTTTTTTTAATGGCTTGACGTATAGATATTTAGACAGAAAACTTTTAAATATATTAACAAAATATTCACAATTACCTTCTTATACATATGTTGTTGGATATATATTGAAACGAAGAATTATGGCAAAAGTAGAACAGGGTGGAGGGAGGTTCATTGCTTCAAATCGTTGAAATATTAACTACTGGTTCTTAATGGAGACGGTTTGAATATTTTGCATTATCAGTATTTCCACAGTGTGGTGCTGCTATGTAAATTAAAATGCCCTCCATGCTGAAGTTGTTTTAACATGTAGTTTGCAATAGTTTGGAAAACAAACACACACAAAGCAGTTGCTGGCACTCAACATGAGAACAGATGGCCTTCAGCATATAAATGTTCTGTGTACTCCAGCCTTTATTTATTCACTGCAATGTGGCTCTTAAGTGGTCTCAATTTTTATAACGAATACACTTTTAATGTCCTACTGAATGGAACCACAGCACATTTCTCTATCCACAGTTGTGGTAGTATTTTCTATACTTACATTTAGATTCTGCCTACGTGTAGTATGGTAGACTTACTATGTGTAGTATAGAAAAACCTCTGAAAATAGCATTATAGATCTTAAAAAATCTGAAGTTGTTTTAAATATTAACTCCAAATACATTTTTCTCCTTGATTTAATTGATAAATATTTGATTTCTTCCCTGTTAATGTGAGATCTTAATGTACTTTCTGCAAAGATTTATAATTAATACACCAAGGATTTCAATGTTACTCTTTAGCCCTGAGACCTCTTCAGTGCCACTCCTATTTGCCTTCCAATAATTTATACAAATGGCTGAGATTCCAAAGGAATGATTGTAGAATCAGTGCCCTCTTTATCTGGGTTCTGACACTGATTTGCTCAGTGTGGCTTTGGGTATGCTATTCTGTGTTCTCCATCAGACATTACAGGTTCCACATGGAACTCAATAAGGGTGTAGTCTCTGTAAGTTCTGGAATTAGCTTGTCCCTTTTTCTCTGTTCCACATAATCACTGTATTGAAGTACTTTTTCATATATCCAAAGAGGTAGAGTCAATATTTTCAACCTAGGCTTTTTGGATTTCCTTATTAGCTCAGGTAATGTTTAATTTAAATATAATGGCTTGGATCAAAGTATTTCTGCAAGTGGAAGGATTGCTATTTCCATAAGACCAAGATTCAGTTATGTTAACAACAATGGAAGTGGGGGAGATCTGTGAATACCCTGCAATCCTCATAACATGCTTCTTTCACATTTTGCTTTTCAGAGGTTTATGGGGTGTTGGTAATAACAGAATTGCCTTCCCTTGATTCTCCTAGCAGGAACATCCCATGACTGCAGTTTCATTCACAAAAAAACTCCACATTATTCAATTACTAATATGTATTGATATGAAGCAGTTGGAACAGCTGTTATTCCTGAGAATGAACTTACTACCATGAAAAGAAAACTACAAAACCATTTTTTACTTTTTTTCAAAGATAGGCTCTTTTAGTTAAATATGTTTGCTTTTCAATTTTTTATTGTGCAGTTTAGCAACGATGGGCCAAGCTTAACTGTGATGGAGATATGATTGTAAAAACAACAATAGATCATTGTCTTTAATCATGTTTTGCTTTTGTTGATGTCAGTACGTTTACCATTGTCAGATTCAAATCACAACTGTGTAATTATGTAAAAAGTCTTTTTTATTTATTTGAAATTAGGTTTTAGATATACTTTTTAAAAGATTTTAACATCTGGCTGGACAGTGTTCCATTAACGCATTGATTGTGTCTCTCGTCTTGTGTTAATAAATAATTATGCCTGTCTGTTTTTATTATATCATTAACATTTTATCCCACATTTTCTTCAAAGACTGTTGGATGATATTATTTTGTTCCTTAGATGTACATCCAACATTAATTCCAGTTGCTCAAAGCTGTACATATAGTATTCCCTCATCCAAGAAATTCCCACACCCCTATAAAGTAAGTTATATGGTGAGCTAATTGGCCCAAATAATCCAGTGAGTTTCTATGACTGCATCTCAGTGATCTTACTCTAACCATTACAGAACTTATTTGCAACTTTAAACTGATTTTCAGCAAAGTCCCCAAAGTGAAATACTATGATAAAATTATTTTTAAAAAATCAAAGAGCAGCAGAACAAACCCAATTTTTTTTAAAAAAAATAGATAAGGAATGCTAACTCAGAAAGGAACTACGGTTTGCACCAAACTTAAAGGTATTCTGTGGAGTCCTTGGGGTTCTCTGAGCTTGGTTCTTTTCTTGCAAATGTTTCATTACCTGGCTAGGTAACATCTTCAGTGCTAAAATGGGATGGGGTTTGCTCTCTTTATATACTGTGGCCTGCCTTGCCAGTGCTGGTGGGGGTGGGGGTTTTGTTTTGCTCCTCTGGTAGTTCCTTGATTAGCATATGTGTACTGCTTGATTGTGTGCCTGGTGGTAACCTTTGCTTATCTGGGTGATGATTGCTGGTGAGGTGATCTTCTGATCTTTTCTCTCTTGAATAGTATGTAGATGCTGGTTTTGGTGCATCCACGAGCACCAACTAGCAGTCAGAAGACATAATGAAAATTCCTTAATCTCACAACACATGGACAGACTTAACCATAGTTTTAACTGGGAAACTGTCAGCATTTTCAACCAAGTAAATCCAAAAATGCAAGAGAATTCTTGGAAGCTTGGTATTCAGACAAGGCAGCCATCAACAGGCACATAGAGATAAACAGGATCTACATTAGGACAACATCTAGATTAAATTTTTCCTTAAATGTATTCCTGTATTGTAAATTTCAGCAAAGGCATACCCGTAAAAGAGCCACAGAAAGACTTGCTTTTGCCAAATGCCAGTCTTTTAAGTAAGAAAACCTTTGGATGATCTGTTCTACAAACATTCAAGTATTTAACTGTGTCCTAAAGGTAACCAGGTTTGTGTTCTGAGTCTTTTAGAGACTTACTACAGACAAGGGTCTATTAATATTTGTTCTCATTTGTGCTCACTTAGTTCTTCCACACTCCTGCAGAGCAAGTCCTCTGGCATATGCAAAGGGCTCCGAAGAAAATCAGAAATTTCTATCACTCAGCCTAGACCTCAGACAATCATAGGAATTGTTCAAGAATTTGTGACCATCTAGTGGCCTGCTGGAATTTTGCAGACCAGATCCCATATCCCAACAAAAGCATTCATGACCACAAAGTGCATTGAGATTTCTATCACAGCTGGCAATAGACAAAATCACTACCCTAGAATGTGGGGAATAGCATCACTACTGAAACTGTACTTTGGGGGCAATGTGCTTCAGAGATACTCTGTTGTAAAGTAATATGGTATTCTTGAAACATCTGGCAAGGGGGATACAGTACATGCAAGATCTTGAATTTGAATTGCTTCATACTGTATACCATCTTATGGAAACTAATTAAGGCTATGATTCTTTCCTTTACCTCTAATAAGGCAAAGTAGGTATTTTAGTTGGTAAAAATTCTATAGTTAATAGGCATTTTGTAAAACAATTATACCAGCCTCTAGTATATTTACAAAAATGCAGCTAAAGCCCACATAAATACCACAGAGTATAGAAATAGTGACTTGAAGAGAAGAAATGCCAAGATAACTTTGGTTAATAAGAGGTGGTGGTAAGCAACCTCACCAGTTTGTTATTCAATTCCTTCCAATTCTTCCTGATCTAAAGGACATTTCACCGCAATGATCAGGAACTGTTTCAGTTCTTGTAAGCTGAGGTTTTGTCACTCGATTGCCTTCTGGCAAATCAGGTTTTTTACTAGCCACACTCACCATAGAGGTTAATTGGTGAACAGGTAGGTGTTTTATGAGAGCATGCACAAGATGTTACCAAAATTTCAAATTTATATCCAGCCCAAAAAACCCCTCCCTTCAGTAATTTCTGGTGAAAATATAAAATCTCTGAATTCAAGACGAAAGGAGGAACAGATTTTGAGGTCCAAACTTTTCTTCCTTTCACCCCTTCCCTTTGCATGAGGGGAGGATGTGCATTATCAGCTCTCAACTTTAAATTCGCAACCCGAATTCAGAACTCTGGATGTTGAGTCAGCCAAGCTGTTTTTAAACACACCTGTAGTTGAACTGTTTTATTCTTCGCTTGGCCATTGTGTTTGTAAATATGAATAGAAACAAAGTTATTTTACCTAATGCTCTGCTCTTGTGCGACACAAACCAAGATTGCAATCCTAAAGTTGCTTATTTGAAGCCGCTTCTGAGTACACTTAGGTAGCATTGGGACGCGATCCTATGTGCGTTCCCCTGCTAAAATTAGTGGGAGTTTGCCAACAATAAACAGGCGCAGACCAGAAACGTAAGCTACGAAAGTATGTTAAACGGCTTGCGTTCTTAACTCGAAAGGCCCCAAGAACATCCATTGCTTTGCCACTCTAGCATCCACAGGCGTGCAACTCTCTGGTTCCCCGCTGTGGCTACTGTAGACTAAGTGAAAGGAGAAACTCTATTGTCACAGGCGGTAGCACACTCTAGCACTGGCCTCCGGCGCACTCTATAGTCACAACCCGCCCACCAAGAGCAACCGCAGGGTAGCGTCCCCCTGGCGGGGACTAGTTTGGTAAATGCTGACAAGTACCGGTGGCTCCGGTTTCTTGAGGCGTTAGGGCGATTCCCTCTGGGCAACGCGAAGCCGAGGCGAAGCCCGGGAAGCCTCTGAGGTAAAAGCGGGCGCGACGGCCAAGCAACTCAATCAGAGCGCGAAGCAGATCGGACGCGACTGAACCAGCGAGCGGGAAGAGGAAGGAAGGGAGAGCGGGCGAGGGGGGGGAGAAGCGGCTGAGCAAAGTCCGGGGACGGCTAGGCGTTGGGCGACCCCTTCCAGGGCACGCGCGTTTGAAAAGGCGCGAGACGCTGGTGGGCTTAGGAGGCGGTTGGAATTTGGCGGGAGGGAAGCCAGCGATGCGCCGTGTTCACACCGACGAGCGCTTAGACCTTCGTCCCCAGCTGTTGCACAAGCACCAGGACTCGCCCACTGACATCCTCCTTTCTTGCCGTGGCTTATCAGTCCGAAAGATTATGGTGCCTAGAAAACCACACAGAACTTGCCTAAGCTCTCGCTCCTCGCTGGGCTCTGTCGGCCGCTTATTCCCCTTACCCTCCTCTAATCGTTGGCTTCAGGCGCCGCCAACCTTAACATGTGCCGACGCCAGGAGATAGGAGTACTTTTTAGGGCCAACGAATGTCATAGAAGTCGTCGGCAAGCTTCTCCGAGACTCCGTGACGCTGGCTTTATTCCCCACTTCCAGCAGATCGTCAAGTGCCAGAATCTACAATGTTGCATACCTTAAAATCCTGTAGGAAGAGAGCTGTGTTAGTCTGTGGTAGCCAAAAATTCAGGGTCACGTAGGAGCTTTTTCTATTAAAAGGTATATACTTTTGTGAACTACAACTCACTTCATCAGATGCATAGAGTGCCTAGACTCGTAGAATTTAAATTAGGATGGGGGAGAGTGAAGAGGAGGGAGACATGGTGGTTATGCAGATGACATGTAGGACAGATTACACATGCCTATCAATAACAATGATAATGTGGTACGTTATGTTTGTTGGGACCTTTGAGATAGCCTGAAACCTTTTGATGTATGTGAGTTCAGCAGAGTCTCACTCAGTTGTGCTGTGAATTTTCTTTGTTTCGGAAAGAGTTACTCTGAAATTTGTAATGGAGATTAAAATCTGGCCTCTCGGATTGAAATGTTGATATTTGTTCTTTTGAGTCCTAATGTCAAACCTGTGACCATTAATTCTTTTGTGGAAAGTTTGGCTGTTTGTCCTCCGTAGGATTCAAAGGGGCATTGCTGATAGATGGAGGAAGAGTGTGTGAAGGCACCTCTAATCTTATGTGTGAATTTGTTGGGACCTGTGATGGTGCTGTTGATATAAATGAGGGAGCAAAATAGACATCTAGGTTTGCTCCAGGGTCTGGTTACCACATTAGTATCATTTCCCTGTTTCTGATTACCTGTGAAAATCAGCTACAAGTTGGATGGTTGTCTGTATGCAAGTACAGGCCTGCCACCCAGTGCCTGAGAAAGTGCAGTGTCATTGTCCAGTATTGGTTATAGCTTATGAATAATATTCAATAATAATTGAATGACTTGAGCTATAGGTGACAACCAATAGTGTTGTTTTTGTAGTCTATCTTGTAATAGGTCCTCCCTGGAATTGACCTGGCTCTATTGATTTCTCTGTTACACTCCTCTTGTATTAAAAAAAAAAAAAAAAAAACTTTGCTACACATTTCACATGGGGAAGGAAGGATTGCAGAATCTTTTCCCCCAGAAGTTCTTCCCAAGGAGACTTGCCTTGATACCAACTGATATGCTTTTGATGCCAGGTGGAGGCTTATTTTTTCAGGCTTTTGTTTAATGTTTACATAAATTATTGCAATTTTTTATTTTAAATCTTTATATCATAACTGTATAATGAATTCTTCAGTATAACTTGCAGGGTTTGTTAAAAAATACAACCACTGCTTTAATTGTGATGTTTATTTTTAGTCTCAGGTTTTTTTCAGTGTGGGTGTGTGTTTTGTGAGTAGCACAGGATTTTTTTAATACTGAAAAGTGGGATCCAAAGTCATAAAATAAATAAAATAAATGAGTGTGCTTAAAACATGAATGTAAAGAAATAGTGTTTGTCAATGTATGCAAATGGTTAAAACACTTAGGGAAAAATAGTATATTTCTGTATTAGCTCCTTTTTTTGATTCTGAGCATAGATGTCTCCTGAAGTTCTATCCCTTTCTTGAGTTGCTAGTTTTTTGCACCTAGCTCCTGTTGATGGGATCCGGAGTTCTTGTGCAAAATAAAGTAGATATTTTAAAGGCAAGTTCTTACATTATTTCTATCAAATGTAAACTAAGATATTGGCATACAGTGTTTTAAAGAGGCAATGTTCTAAAATAAAAGGGTGTTTTTTCCCAGCAGTCTCTATTACATCTTTTAGAAGATTAATCATGCCTTATTTAAAATTAATCTTATGTTTAGTATGCTGTAATATTATCTATAAGCTTACTAAATAGATTTCAACAAATAAAATAGATTCTGAACAGAATAGCGTACAGACTTCAAAAAGCATCGAAAGAAAAAATGGGAAAGTGAGAAGTTATTCAAGCTTGAAGTGATCACTTAATATTACATTGTTACAGAATAACAATTTTAATTTAATTTTAATTTAATTAAATAAATTAATGAAGTATAAAGCAAAAAGATATAGAAGGGAAATATAGAAATTTTAAAAAAAGAAGCATGCTACATAGAGTGTTCTGGATACAGAATTAAGAGCATCAGCAGAAGGTGCTGAATTGGAATAAGAAGTCTTGGGCTATGCAAGATTTTAATCTGAAACTTGAATTGAAAATGGCCCATTAGTGTTTTAACAGCTACAGTTTTGTATCACTTGCTAGTATATTATGGCAGACAATGTTATTAGCAGTTTATCTCAGCTATAACATGGGAATGTTTTACCATTTTTTTTGGCTTCCTGAATTTCTGAGTTTAGGCCTATAATAAAATTATAACTGATACTTGGCGAGATTTGCAGTTTACCAAGCAAGGTACATGTATCCTATGTGAAGCTGACTCACAATACTGCTGATTCTTCATGGTTTGATGGGGATGGATATTTAGAAACTGCAAGCATACTGAATTTAGAGCTGAATGGTAATATGACTCAGCCTCACTAGAGGGAAAGAACAAGATGTACAGGACAGGTATAATCACTTGGATAGGCATCCAGATGGAGTTCTTGCTCATTGTAGCTTTAAGATGAGAAAGAGGAATGCTAAAAAGCAAATCGGTATTTATTAATTATTGATATGCTTTTTACTATTTAATTTTTAGTTAAACTAATAAATAACAGTAATCAAGAGCAGGTAGCAGCTGTAGTGAGGAGTGCTTTTGCACAGCTCCACCTTGTGTGTCAGTTATGACCTTTCCTGGATGGGATGCTCTGTTCAGGGTCACTTGTACCTTGATCACGTCTCACTTAGACTATTGCAGTGTATTTTATGTGGGGCTGCCCCTGAAGACCACCTGGAAACTTTAGCTGGGCCAGAATGCAGTGATTCTAGCAGTTATGGGTGCTAGTCAGTTTACCCAAATAACACTGATACCAGTATGTTTTTGAGTACAATTCAAGATTCTCATTGTCACCTTTAAAGATCGACATGGCTTAGGACCTGGGTATCTTCTGGACCACTTACTCTCATTAGTTTTTGCTTGTTTGTTAGAATCTAGAAAATAAGAATTTATCTGGGTCTCTACCCCTAGGGAGTGTAACCTGTACGGATTTCAGCATAGGCCCTTCTCAGTATCTGCCTCCCTTCACTGGAATAGCATTCCCCCAGAGATCAGATCCGCCCTAATGCTCTTGTGTTTCTGAAAAACAATTAACACCTTGCAGTTTTTTGGAGGGGTCGGGTCTGATGTGTTTGATATTGATCCCTCCTGCAGGGGGAGTGCTTATAGAGTTTAATTGTTCACTGGTGCATAGGGTATTTTGATTAGTATTTTTGTGTATTTTTAAAATCTTATTACTGTATTAGCATTTACACTACTCAGTCATGAGTGGAGCAGCATATAGCTCTGTTAAAATAAATAATACATGATCAAAGATTAAACCAATTTTTAAATTGAAAAATGAAGAAAAAGACATTTTTGCCATTGTTAAATAGGAAACTAATAGGAAAACTAAAAAGATTATCAACATAATTAGATGCAGAATTTTGGAAAAGATGGAAGGAAAGAAAAGAGGACATCCTGCAACAAAATGGATGGACTTGACTACAGTGGTGATGGGTGCACTAGTGAGAGACTAAAAGATCAAGCTGGGGACAAAGGATCCTGGAGACAGTCTATCTATGTGGCCATTAAATATCAACAACAACTTGATGGCGCATAATCAGTCAATCAATCAATCAATTAATCTTCTTATGCAACAAAATAGTACTTAGGCACAATTACTCAAATGCAGTAAAAACACATATGTGATGTGAAATCTATTGTGATATGTACATAAAAGTTAGCATAAATTACTCCTTTTAAAGAAGTGTTCTTTAAGGTGCTACAACTACTGAAGAACTCTAATTCATTTTTACCTTTCTAAAATAGCATTTGCATTGCCAGCTAATACTGGATTAACAGTATTTTAGATTTCTTAAATATGTAAGTAGACTAAGGATAACAGATTTTATTATTCAAATTATTCATTATATCAAAGTGCTATAAAAAGAGGAAGCTATTTTCTGAATGCTTACTAGCCCTTTGGCTAATAAGAGTTATGAAACTGCACTGAATGATTATTTCTTTCCATTTTAACAGCAATGGCCAGAAGTTGGTGTATATTTTTCCAATTCATTATATAATTCTTTAATATCTAAAGTTTTTAGTTTTAATCATTCATCTCCCCCATGCTATTTTTCTACCAGAACACCAAAGAATTAGCAACCCTGAATAAGTTTAATAGTGATGCCCCCACATACAAAAGAATAATAAAAATAGCTGTTTTTTAGCTGTTTCTGACAATAATTTTCTGACAGTGGTATTTTTTGCCACCTTTCTAGAATAACCAAGTAGATAAGGTACAAAGCAGAAAGTCCAGTCTTCAAATTCTCATCCTCTGATAAATTCACTACATGGTCTTGGATCAAGCCATGCTATATCAAACTTCTTCTCTCCTATCATCTGTATGTTGAGGATGAGAATAATTTTGCATTTAATAATATTAATAGTTGACTTAGAACAAATTAAATTATTCCCCAGTGTTATTGAAAAAATTGTTTCAATATAAATTTATTGCTTTGAAAGACATATTCTGAAGGATAGTGCTGAAATAAAATATCTGAAATAACATATTAGACTAGAGTAAGAAACTAGGATTTTATTATTGCATTATATCTCCATTTAATTAAGAAGTGGAGATAATCATGTCAATGGAGACATATGTTATTGTCTAAATTTTATTTAGCAGATGATAATGAAATATTTAAAATGCAGATACTGTAATTTAAGCACACATGTTCTGTTCCTATACATCATATACGTACATCTTATAGAATATAAGACTATATATAATAATATAGAAGAGAAAAATATTAGATAAAAAGCTCCATAGGAATGCTTTTGTTATTTATTGTTATTGAAAAATAGCAGTAGCAATGATCTGGAGTTTCTGAAAATATTCTTAGAATGTTTAGAAAACTTTTTCATTAGTCTAAACTCGTCTGAGATTTGATTTAGATGCTTCTTTTACTTATTTAATCATACCATACTTTTAATACTTTTATTTATGTAACAGATATTCCAGATGTTTTTTCTAATGACCCAAAATAGCTGTACAGATTTTTTTATTAGGAAAAACAAGTAATTAAAGCATATTCACAGTGCAATCTAATGTACATTTATTCTAAAATAAGTCCATTATGCTCAGCACTGGCTGACCTATGTGTTTTTATGAGTATAACCTATAAAGTTTTTTAAAGCTATGAACCTCTATAATAGTTATTCCTATTCTCTATCTGCCCATTCATCTTCTGCGATCATCACTCCAGGCCTTTCTTCAATTATTCCCTCTGAAACTCACCACTAGGGCCTTTTTTAGTCATGGTTCCCTTATTACAGACTATTCTCTCAGAAAGAATTAAGATTGCATAGTGCCAACATCATTTTTTGAATGCTGAGTTAAGACTTTTTACAGTTAATATGACTTTAACAATAAAGACGGAAGTAATCAATGCTTGCTAAACGCAAACACTGTTAATTATTAATTAGATTTATTTTAAGAGATTGATAGTGAGAAATATTACCAATTTGTTTGGTTGTACCAAAATATACATGAAGGAAATGTATGGTGTCAATCAAAAAAAAAAAAGAGTAAACTATTGTTAATTAGATTGTCATGACAATAATTGCAAGAATATTTACAGGTTAAGTGATACATCTTACACCCCTGTGTTTGGATGGTAAAAGATGTTACATTTTATAGTTACAAATAATACTTATTTAGCTATTTAATTTATTAATATCTACTTCTGAAGCTGTTTACAAATAACACCTCTGTCTGTGCCACACTAAATTTCATGTACAGTAATACTAATGTTGATGTCAGGTGATTTTTTTTTAATGTTTGGTGGAAAAACAGAGTATGCTGGGGCTTTCCTTTTCTTACTAGTTAAGGAAGGAAATTTGTTTCTTGCACTATGTGGCTCCAATTAAAAGCTTTGACTCTTTTTAAATTATTCATAAGGAAGGGCCTATATAAATATAAATAAAAATCATAATACATTTCTTTATAACTGCCATTCTATTTTACTTTGATGGCTATGTCTAAAGTTGAGTCCCAGTAAAAATGTTGTGGCACTATTTTTCTTATTCTTTTTTTCTTGGCTCCTCTTACATTTCTTTCCTTGGACAAAAATATTTATTGAAAAGACAGAACGTAAGACATATATGGTAATTACATTACTGTACATGCAAGGTAATATATTGGCTGGAGTCTGCTCTGACCTAGTCTATGGTTTATCCTTTTATCGGTAGTAAAGCAATACAAGGAGTTAACAATGAGATCATATAGCTGTCTTCTAAAAAATGAGACAAAAGTGTCATGGAAAACTAACATCATTATAGCGTACTGCAAAGAAGATAGCTGGATTTGTATTTTAGAAGGTTAAAACACAATCTTCTTTGTAGTACGCTATAATGATGTTAGTTTTCCTTGACACTTATGTCTCATTTTAGAGAAGACTATAAGTTCTTTGAGATGGGTGATATAGTTTCAAGCCGTTAAACTATACTAGTTTTTTAAATCCTTTTAGTAAATAATGGTGGGAACAATAATTTAAAATTTGAATTTGCTCTTTACAGTAAGGGCACATATGTTGCTTTCAAACTGTTTAGGAAACCCATCATGTGTTTTTTTTTCTGTGATGGAATCTTCTCCTATTGCAAAGAACTTTGTACCTTGGAATAAATTCACTATAAGTTCTTACTGAGTACTGGCCAGGCATGTTGTGTCTCATTGTGTGGGCAGAGAATGGACTCTATGGAACATTATCAGTATTCTTTAGCAGCAACACATTGAAATTGGGATGATGGGCCAGCTGATTTTCAGAAAAGCAAGTCCAACTTGACTGAACCTCTTGTTTAGGATCACTAGACTGGAAAACTACAGAATTAGAAAAGTACAAGTAATGCTGGCAGCAAAATACTGTAATACAAAGTGATCCTGCTTAGTGTACCTGTTGTACCTTCTTTCAGGATACTCCAATCCATTCCCCAAAGTCATCCTCTTTCAGCACAGCCTTCTAACTTGCACATGGAATATAAGAGCTACACCACAAGCTTACTGTAGAGTTTCCCAGCCTCACCTAGGGAAAAAAGGAGTAATGCAGGGTTTTATACTTTTGTCTACCTTCACTGAGAGCTGAAGTTCATAAAGCTTTGATTAATTACTGCAAGTACATCAAGAATACATGGAAATCAACTCCTGATGGTCTATTCCAAACATGCATCTTGCACGGATATACAGTAATTGTGCTGAATCACACTGGGAAGCTGAGAGAGTGGCTTTTTTTTTTTTTTTTTTTTGCAGTCTTAGGGCTGACAGGCAAACCACTAGTCTCTAGGTTTGTTCAATATTAAAGAAGACTGAAAACAGACTGGGAGCTAGTTATTTTCTGATATAACTTCACATGAATTATGCTAAAATTTCAAATTACCCCAGCTGCATTGATCTGTAGGAAATACCACCAAATCTGACTGGAACAAAAGCTCTGTATACTGCCAATCTCAGGTTGAAGACTTCCTTGTTATAATCCCTTATATTCTCTGGGAACACTTTTAAATAGCAGCTCAGCTCCAGTCAGGAAATATTCACCTGGATCCTTTTTATGTCTTTTATGAATGCACTACATTCATTTCCTGTTTCAGCTTAAGTTATTTTTTTTTTCTGTATGTCTATCTTATATTATCCCTTACAGGAATATTAGAGGTCTTTCCCCTAGGGTTGGTTGGTTTGTTTTTGCAGAGGAGGGGATAATTATTTCTTTTGTGTGCTGTTATAGCCTTGCAAATTTTCAAAGTATAAAATTTGGAAATAATATCCATGGAATGATTCTATTATTGGAATTTAAAATGTTGTTCTGAAAATAGGGTAGTGGTATATAGTTAGCTGTGACTTTATGTCCACTATCTGATATCAATTGCAGAATTTCGTTGTTGTTGTTGAGAATGGAAGATTCTGAGTGTTGACTTATACTCAGCATACTTTCAATACTAAGCTCCTGTGGTTGAATTCAACAGGGAAAAATCAGTGAGTCATATTTCCATTGAAAGAAATATATTTTTCAGTTTGTCAGGCACAGCTCCTGCAACTAGTTGAAATATTTTGTAGCAGCATGCTCAGAGCTGGTAGATCAACTTTGAATGCTTGGGAGGTATTTTTATTTAAATTCTTTGTATACAGTAGTGCAGTTGACTAGGCAATAATACTTAACTGTGCTGCAGGTGTAAGAATGCATGACAGTTGCATACAGCAGATACAAAGATAGGAGCTAACTTCTTTACCTCATTCCTCTTCTCTTGAGGAAAAAGACAAAACTTGGCAGGCACGGGAGAAGATAATCTCAGTTTGCTGAAACCCTCAGAGAAGCAGTGAAGAAATAGGATGGTATTTGCATGAAATAGGAATCTCATAGTTCTCTGATTTAAAATACTGTTTAATATTTATTTAATATAAGAAAATTAATATAAAATATATTGCACATGTGTGAATATAAAAACACAATTCATTTCATTCTTCTTTCATTATCATCATGGTGACATAACTGTCCCCAACAACTGCACCCTTTTTGCAATGCTATCTGCCCATATATCTGCCATGATTTTTCTCACAGTCTGTTCCTGTTTTACAGGATTTAATATACAGGTGGTCCTTGTTTAATGACCACCCATTCAGCGACTCATTCAGCGACTGTTCAAACTTGAACAGAATGAGTGGTAGTTACAACTGGACCTTGTACTTACGGCTGGTGCAGCGTCCCCATGGTCACATGATGATTCAGACATTTGGCGCCTGGACTGCGATTATGACAACGCAGTATCCCTCAGTGATCACAATTTACAACCTTCCCTGCTGGCTTCCCACAAGCAAAGTCAGTGGGGAAGCCAGCAGGAAGTCGAAAGTCGTGGTTACGTGAGGTCCTCACTTAATAACCCCCACGGTTCTCATTTAGCAACAGCAACTGGAACTGCCATCACTAAGCAGCGCAGTCACGTGGTTTTTCAAATTATGATCACTTTGCTTAACAATGAAGTTTCCAGTCCCAATTAGCATCATTAAACAAGGACTACCTGTAATATCAAGTGGTGGGGATACTCTATATATTTTAGAACATACTTTTGTAATATAAATGGTTAAAATAAAAATTACTTCAGATTCTGGAAACTGGTCCACCTGGCTCAGTGGAAATGCATTATATATTTTGAAAATTTAGACAGTTACAGCAGCAATGGAAGTAAAAGTTAAAAGTACCTAATCCTTTTTACTTAGACTTCAACCCTACTGAGTGCAGTGGATTTTATTCCCATATAAATGAGTATAAGTTTATAGCTTTAAAGTACTTGTATTTCTATAAGTTCCATTGGTTTCAGTGTGTGCAATTCAGCCATGTTTATATCCCTGGATTGCCTATATTGATATTCCTGACACCATATCCTATTTATAATTCACAAGTAAATATAGATGAATCATGTATGTATAAAGATATCCTTTAAAAAGGTATCAATTTCTTTTTACTAATTATGCATATTGTGTATTTTTGGTATATTGTAGGTTGATTATGGACGAGGTGCCCAAAAGCAGTAATAACAATTCATCAACATCTCCACAAATAGCATCTTTACAAGGTACCACTCTACAGGAAGCTCAACTTTCTCATGTTTCTCAACAGGTAAAATTAGCTACCTATGACCAGACCCAAAAAGGAGTTTTAAGTAGACTTAAATATAATACTTATAGAGTTTTCCTTTGTGCTTTCTAAATAACTTCAGTAAGTATGTATAGGATTTCAAGGGATCTTAGTTAATCATGTACTTCCTGAACAAAACTGAACTTGTATCCAAATACATTATTATACATTTACATGCCCCATAATATCTCAACACTCATTCTCTGTAATTTTAGAGGGTCCATCTAGGCTGACTAGTTCAATAGTGAAATGGAGAGTTGATTTTCTTTGAAATACTGTTGAGTATACCCAATGCTTTTATACTTAGAAAAGATGACTTCAAACATCAGAATCATCATACCTTTGCTAAACCTCAAAAGGGTGAATTTTAATTACTGTGATACTTTTTTAGAAATATTTGCTCCCAAGAGGTTGTCTGGTTCAAGCACATTATAGAGTAAAAGTCCTTTTGAGTCAGGTTTGACCTTTGGTGATTACATGGTCACATTCATGTAGTTTTCTTGGCAACAGTATGGGTTTACCCTTATCCTCCTCTGGGATATCCCTTCAACTTTCTAATATGGCCCCTAGCACGTCATCCAAGCATTAACTAGGCCAACCCTACTTAATTTTCTGAGATCAGCCAGGATTGGCTAGGTGCTGCCATCTGTTGAGGCCTTTAGCAAAAATGTCAGGAGGAAGATAATGATGCATCACAAATAATACAACACCAAGCACTGATGTTACATTGTTTCCACTCCTTTTTATGGAGCTTATTCATGTGCTCAAGCTATATTGAATAGAATAGAGGTGCACTACTTATATTTGCTTGTTTTAAAATTAGTGTTTTACTTCCTGCTGCAAATCCCTTAAAATTCAGAGATCCAGTAAAAGTTAAGTAGCAGCTCAACAATAGTGTCTGTGAAATTTAAGCAAATAGTTGTATTTTTAAAAAAAATAATTACATAAAATACAGTACTGTGTGCAGAAGTTTTAGGCAGGTGTGAAAAAATGCTGTAAAGTAAGATTGCTTTCAAAAATATATATTGTAATTGTTTATGTTTATCAATTTACAAAATGTAAAGTGAGCAAACAGAAGAGAAATCCAAATCAAATCAATATTTGGTTTGCCTTTGCCTTCAAAACAGCATCAGTTCTTCTAGGTACACTTGCACACAGTTTTGGAAGGAACTTGGCAGGTAGGTTGTTCCAAACATCTTGGAGAACTAACCACAGATCTCCTGTGGATGTAGGCTGCCTCAAATCCTTCTGACTCTTCATGTAATCCCAGAGAGACACCATGATGTTGAGATCAGGGCTCTGTGGGGGCCAAACCATCACTTCCAGTACTACTTGTTCTTCTTTATGCTGAAGATAGTTCTTCATGACACTAACTGTATGTTTGGGGTCGTTGTGCTGCTGCATAATAAATTTGGGACCAATCACATGCCTCCCTGATGGTATGGCATGATGGATAAGTATCTACGTGTATTTCTCAGCATTAAGGACACCACTGATCCTGACCAAATCTCCAACTCCATTTGCAGAAATGCAGCTCCAAACTTGCAAGGAACCTCCACCATGCTTCACTGTTGCCTGCAGATACTCATTATTGTACCGCTCTCCAGCCCTTCGGCGAACAAACTGCCTCCTGCTACAGCCAAATCTTTCAAATTTTGATTCATCAGTCCAGCGAACCTGCTGCCATTTTTCTGCACCCCATTTCATATGTTTTTGTGCATAGTTGAGTTGCATAGCCTTGTTTTCACATCGGAGGTATGGCTTTTTGGCCGCAATTCTTCCATGAAGAGCACTTCTGGCCAGACTTCTCCGGACAGTAGATGGGTGTACCTGGGTCCCACTGGTTTCCTCCAGTTCTATGCTGATGGCACTGCTGGACATCTTCCGATGTCTAAGGGAAGTAAGCATGATGTGTCTTCCATCTGCTGCATTAAATTTCCTTGGCTGACCACTGCGTCTATGGTCCTCAACATTGCTCATTTCTTTGTGCTTCTTCAAAAGAGCTTGAACAGCACATCTTGAAACCCCAGTCTGCTTTGAAATTGTTGCCTGGGAGAGACCTTGCTGATGCAGTCTAACTACCTTGTGTCTTGTTGCTGTGCTCAGTCTTGCCATGGTGTATGACCTGTGACATGAAACTGTCTTCCACAACCTCACCTTAGTAGCAGAGTTTGGCTGTTCCTCACCCAGTTTTAAGCCTCCTACATAGCTGTTTTTGTTTCAGTTAATGACTGTGTTTCAACCTACATATGAAATTGATGATCATTAGCACCTGCTTGGTATAATTGGTTAATCGTACACCCGACTCTAATCCTACAAGATCCCTGACTTTGTGCAAGTGTACAAAGTGTGCAAGTGTAAGAATTGATGCTGGTTTGAAGCCAAAGGGTAGTCACACCAAATATTGATTTGATTTAGATTTTTCTTCTGTTCGCTCACTTTGCATTTTGTAAACTGATAAATATAAACAATTACAATATATACTTTTGAAAGCATTCTTACTTTACAGCATTTTTTCACACCTGCCTACAACTTTTGCACAGTACTTTATGTATTTATTATTTTACTAGGCTTATATGTTACTCCAATTTATTGATGGACTAGAGTGGGACTGTTTACTGATGGACTTGGCTGTTATCCCTACCATGCGGTAACAGGATTAAAAGAACAAAAAAAATAGAGCCAGATTAAAAACAAACATGAACATCCATGAATTTAATACAGTAATAACAAAATATTCCTATGCCAAGGAACCATAAAAACCCAGAAAGTTGTATACTCATATCCCGCTCAAAGTCCTGTTGATTTTGATTGCTTTCCTAAATCTCCGGAATGTTGGAGCAAGTTGAATTTTTTGGTTTTCCTGTATGTAATGCTTTGCATTAAGAGTTTCTCTGTGGCTATGGATAAACTTTTGTTTGCCTTTCGAAACATGGAGTATAACTAAACTATTATGTTTAGTAAATGAAATTAGCAAATGCTGAAAGCTGGCAAAGATGACAACTGAAGACATCTGATGTTTCCTCATATAAAGTACACATACTACTTAGAATACTTTCTCAGAATGATATTTGTTAAAACATTTTTTTTCAATGTTTCAATCTGGACAGCGTGACTTAATGAACATTAAGCTCTGCTGTGTCTCAGCCGAAATGTTATTTACATATAAGAGTTTATTTATTAACTATACTTTGCACTTCAAGATTTGGGTATATATAAGTAAACTCCTTATTTCTCTTAGATGTCTCTTAGAGGTCCAGCTCCACTAACAGTGGTACATCTGTCTGGAGATCAGGTCCAGGGAGTCATTCATACAGCTCAGACCTCCTCCGTGATTCACTCACCACAAGGGCAATCAATACAGGTACATTGTTCACATCCATATGTAGCTTATTTTCACATTTTTCTAAATGTTTGCATTTATACACTTTAGCCTATCATTTAAAAAAGTAAAGTCTCCCTCAAATCAAGCTTGACTTCTGGTGAGTTCATGGACAAATTCATGTAATTCGTGGACAAATTCATGTAATTGCAGCAGTATAGAAATGAAACTTAAATAGCAGAAGTTATTGGTGATTAACTGTGTTATTTATAAAAGTGAACATTTATTTATAACAATATTTCTATGAACCCTACTTAAGTAACTCAAAGCAGTTTATGTAAAAGAAGAAAATAAAACCATAAGAAGAACTGAACATAATACAGTAATAATTACAAATATGGCCCAGGTCCATCAGAACAAGATGGTTTTGACTGCTTTATGAAATATAAGCACAGCAGGGGCTCCTCAGGGTACATGTATTCCATAATTCGGGGGGAGGGGGGGCTGTCACTAAGAAAGTTTACCTCCAGGCTCCTACTCCTTTTATCACACACTGGGAGGGGACTCAGAACAGCCCCTCTTGGGGTGCTGGCATACAAAGTGCTAATTCTGGTTGGAAGACACAATCCTGCAAGTACAAGGTACCAAGTCATGAAGAGGTTTAAGGTTTAAACCCATCAGCTTGATTTGGGCCCAGGAACATGTTGGTAACCATTACAGCAGCCTCAGTGTACGTGTTAACAGTGCTTAACCTACTTCCTCCAATCAGTAGTCGGGGCACTGCATTTTGCAGCTACTGCCACTTTTGAGTTGCCTCCAAGGCAACTAGGTGCTAAATAAACTTAAGAAACAAAAACTAATTCATCCTTGTTCTTGGGCTACAACTGTATACCTTTTTAACTAAATAAAATAAAAAAGGGAAAGGAAAGAAATTTATTGATTAAAACAGGATACACACACATAAACACACACATTTCATATAATGTTTGGAAGATACAGAATAACTATCAGGTCCAGTTCACATTGTTCAGGACAAATACAAATAATTTGCATTTATAAAGCATCTGGGAGTGGTCATTCCCAAGTAGGTCAATTAATTAATAATTAAAATGCAAGTAAAGTCATCTAGCTCTTGGCAGACTACACTCATAAAATGTAACACAACAAAGTTTAAAAAAAGACAATGCAAATTCATTATAAAAATTAAAATAAACAATACATTTTGATAATGAACAATCACTTTGAATTGTACCAGACACTTATTAGAAGCCAGCACAGTGTTCACAGTATAGATGTCACATGGTTCTAATGGCTCTCACCTGCCAACACATAGACAGCTGCATTGTGCATCAATTGCAGTTTCCAGGTAGCCTCATGTATAGCACATTAGAGTTGTCTACCCTTCTAGCAGTAGTTGTGAGCCCAAGAAAACACCCAAGTCACGGGCCTGATCCTTCAAGGAAAGTGCCACCTTATCCAAAGTAACTACAGGATCAGACAGAGCCAGATAGTTTCTTAGCATATAGCAATCTGTTTTGTTTGGATTCAACCTCAACTTGTTTTATTCCATCCAGACCTTCACAGCCTTCATGCATTGAGGCAAGAATTCCATGGCATTTCTGGGCTGGCCTGGGGTGCTGCTGTATAACTGGATATATGTTCACATACTTATGATCTTCACCTCAGTCCAACAGACGACCTCTCCCACTTGCCATATGTAAATGTTAAACCATAGTGATGAGAAAACTAATCCCTTGGAATACCACACGGGAGTGCCCAAGGGGCTGACTTTGCTTTTCCCCTTTCTGTTCACTGGAATAGCCTGCTAAGGAAGAAGTGGAATCTCTGTAAAACATTGTCTTGGATTCCCAATCCTTGCAGGCAATCCTGAAAGATACCATGATTGATGATACTAACTGCCACCAAGAGGTTGAGTAGGATCAGGAGGGTGTACCCCCCCCAGTACAAATTCCAACAAAGGTCATCCCAACTGGAAAGAACAAAGCTGTTCCAGTCCCATACTAGGGCCTGAACCCTAGCTGAAGATGGTCCAGATAATCTGCTTACTCTTGGGCATTCTGCAGCTAAAGCCATACCATCTGAGAAGATTGGAGATGGGACAATAGTTATCCAATCTAGCCAGATCCAGAGGAGGCATCTTCAGAAGCACTTCCTGAAGGGCATCCAGAATAATCCCCTTCCCCAAAGAGGCATTGACAACCTCCCAAGCCCAGCTATTCGCAGGAACCAGGAACAGCATGGATCAGAGCTAAAGATGGTGGAGCTCATGCCAGAGAACACTCTGTCCATCAGAGTCTACAAATTGAAATGAATCCCAAATAGCAATACAAGACAGTGTTCTAGTCAACAATTCACACCCTGTGGAGTCCTTGGGGTTCTCTGAGCTCAACTGTGAACTGAACTCCACAGTTCAACCCTGAGCTACACATATTCGCCTCCAATTCACACCCTGCCCTATCACAGGGCTACTACTAGATGATAACCCACTGATACAGTAATGATGGAGAAGTGTGAATGCTTCACCACCATTATTGTCATAGTGTAGACTTGAACGTAAGCTGTTACCCATGTTGGTCAAATTCACTTTTAACCATCCTCCTAAGCACTCTGTGCATTACTTCTGCCTCTTCCAAAACACCACAGTAAGCTACTAAGCACTTCAAGATCTGCCAACAGATAGGCTGCATAGAAGCAATGGCTTCAAGCATTCTGGCCACCTCCTGACCCCATCATTCAAGCAAGCACTCAACAGAATTGCCTGTCAGATTGCTCAGAAAATACCCAAATCTCCCTCACCCCCCAAAATCTTCTAACTCCAGAAGGTGACTAGATCATCCTAGAAGTTCCTTGCAGAAGCCCCAGATGAAATCCTGAGCTCTGCAAACTCCATCCCTAGAATATGGATGTTGAAATCCCCCAGTATTAACTAGAGCAACTCCAGTGCCAGTCCTATGACAATATTTAGCAGCTCAGAAAGGAATCCTGCTGGACAGCAGGGTGATTGGTGCATGAGCAGGATTCTCAACCTATCTTTGCAGCCCAACTAATGCATGAACATTCATGCTCCGTCAGCTCCAGAACAGGAGCAAAATATCCTCCATTGCTAAAGGAGATTCTTGGGCAGTGTGAGCTCTCTGCTATATTTAGGCATTTTAATGTCACACTTTGAGTAAGTGTCAGTAACTTCCAATCTGTTTAGCTACAGTTAAAGCAAAGGAGAGCCGGTCTGGTGTAGTGGTTAAGACAGCAGGTTAGAAACCGGAAGACTGTGAGTTCTGGTCCTGCCTTCGGCATGAAGTCATCTGTGTGACCTTGGGCCAGTCCCTCTCTCTCAGCCCTAGGAAGCAGACAATGGCAAACTGCTTCTGAAATCTTGCCAAGAAAACTGCAGGGACTTTCCAGGCAGTCGCCAGGAGTCAACACTGGCTCGAAGGCTCAAGGGCACCAAAAAAGGGGGGGGGCAGATGAGGCTTTAAGAACATAAGAAGTCAGACAATTGGTCCATTTGGCTCAGTATTGCCTGCATTGTCTGTTGCTCTTCAAATGTTCAGAGTAGAGCCTTCCATAACCATGGATCTTCTGTTACTGAGTTGTAGTTTTTAATGGCCACTTGTTTATAAGATGGTAACTGCATCTGTCTCAGCTGTAGCATGTTTGGACTAGTACTCGTGTTCCTTGGTAAAAGACAGCATGAAATCCCCACACAAAATTCATTTCTAATAGTTGTCCTACAGTTAGACCATATACCTACCCATAAATGTCAAGGAACAAAAACTAAGAAATTTTGTTTCTACGTGAAAGCTATTGTATGTCATTTAGTAGTATCCTGTTAGAGGCTCTTCATGTCTAATATGAAAGTATACATCAAATTAGTATTTCCTTAAACATTCCTCAAATTATTCACTGACATTCATGTACTGAAGATTCCTTGTTCTATGTTTCCTTATATATCTGAACATCTAATTTCTAATATTCTAACAACATTAACTATTATGGGCTTATTTTGTGAGGCACTTGTTAAGTGTCCCATTACTAAAGGGGATTCTTGGACAGTGTGTAGTGTCTGCCATATTTAGGCATTTTAATGTAACAGAACCAGGATGGGATATTTGCTGGCTCCTGGTTGAACAGCAGGTGACAAGGTTCAGAGTTACCAGTTCTTAAGGAAACTGCAGTTCAGCAGAGATTTTTGTAGGAAGGAAGGGTAGGATATAATTTTTGCTGCTGGTGCTGCTTCTTCCTTGATGCTTTCCATATTTAAAAGAGTTCTCCAACTCCCCCAAATATGTGAGGGAGGAAGGGAGGGAGGAGGGAGGAAGGAAGGAGACAAAAATTGTCTTCCCTAACCAAATGTGTTATGCCTAGATCCCAGTATTTCAGCAAAACTGTTTCTTCCATCCTTTAAGCTTTCCTCCCCTCCTCTTTAGGGCTGAGAACTGATCAGTGTCAGTGATCAGGAACCTCAGAGTTCTGCAAGATTATGTGCTTTCACTTCAGCTGTTTATAGGGGCAACTGTGAGAATATGCCATCTTCACTTGTTGAATGCCACTGACACTTCACATTTATTAATTTAGGGCCTGATCTCTTGCCTGGACTACTGCAATAGTCTCTTCCTTTGTCCTACCTCTGATTACTAACTTTGGTCCAGAACTTGCTGGTATTTGCATGAACACCTTCTCCAAGTAGAACCAACTTTCTAGTATATTCATCCTGGATGGGAATGTTGGGAATATTCACTCCATCACCAGGGTGTAGGGAGGGTGTTTCCCAGTTGTTTCCAGCCCTTCCTCCCATGGAATAGTATTCCCCCAGAAATTAGGTCAGCAATAATTGAAGTCATTTCAAAACATTGTCAAGACAGTATTATTCTGCAGGGTTTTTGAAAGCTGAAGTTGCCTTAGACTGATGGGCACCATTTGATAGTTGCACTCATGTTTTAAATTATTTGACTTTTTATTGAATTATTATGCTTTTATCTATATATATTTTTTTGTTTTTATAAGTGTAAACCACCAGGGATCTGGATTCTGGCAATATAGAAATGAATTAAATAAGCAAACAAGCAAACAAACAAATAAAATCACTGCCAGATAATTGCTTAGTTCTCCTGAATGGCCCAGGGCAGGGGCACTGCTTTCAGGCCATCCTCAAGTATGCTATTTCCTCAGGGGTGCACTCCTCTCACCCCAGTGATTCCGTTTCATGTCAGAGGACTTGTCCTTAGTATGTAGGGCCAAAACAGCCATTCCTTCTGAACCATTAGACAGATTCCTACTAATGTACAGTACTTGGCAGGTATGAAAGCTGCATCATATTGTCTCATATAATGTTCAACAAAATGACAGTTTATTTATTTCAGGTGTCATTATCAGAGAATGAGGATTCACAAGACTCTTCAGATAGCATAGACTCTTCCCAGAAAGCAAGAGGTCTCTTAGCACGCCGACCATCTTACAGGTCAGTACTTTATACTAAAATATAATTTCTTCTCAGATCTGTACTAGAGTTATTATGGAAAATAATATTTTGTGGTAAATTGGGATTCTTTGGAAAAAATGGAAGAATGCCAATACCTTTGGCCTCATCTATATTAGCCAAATGGGAAAAAAATTGGTCAAGGGCATACTTTTAAAACCATCTTTGGAAAACAATACAATAAATTCCCATAGGAAACAATAGACACAGCTTTTTCACTAACTGAAAAGGTCTGATTAGGTAGTGTCTATTTATTTTTTTACTTTCTCAACAGAAAGAACCAGTAGTGGACTTTTCAGTTTGTCGGTGATTCTTAAAGTGTGGTCCAAGGACCCCTGGGGGTCCCCCCCCTCAGGGGTCCACAAAATCAAAATTATTTGCCAGATATTGAAGATACTTGCTAAAATTTAAAACAATGTCACTCTTCTCGTGATTATTTTTTATTTGTTAAAACAATATAGTTTTGTTTTATGGAAAATATTTATGTTAATATCTAATGGGTTTATTATTGTTATTTTTACATGATTCAATATTAATCATGTAAATTAATGTGGTAAATATTGGTAAATTATAATCCACACAAACAAAACTCTTTTGGGGTCCTCCATAATTTTTAAAAGTGGGAAGGGGTCCTGGGAGCAAAAAAATTAAGAAATACTGCTTTAAACAAACCCTTATTTAATAAGGTCACTTATTTCTGACAGTTCCTTCCCCATTAAGTTTTCTTAATGTTTTGATTTAAAAAAATCTTGGCCAATGTTCTGTAGGCACTTTTTTTTTTTTGGCAGTATGACTACCAGCTGTAAATGTAATGAAAGCTCTGGGTTATGGTTCTTTCCTGATGTTTTTGCAGAGAGGAGTAACTGCTGGCAACAAAATAAATAAAAAGTTTTTAAAGGACTTCTAGCATTTCTTAATTGCATGCATATTAGCATTATAAGACAACATAGGAGCACACAGAGTTCATCAAATCAACTAAACCACCATTGTAGTAGTAGTTGCTACATTTATACAGCCTCAGCAGCATTAGTAACACTTGTTGCTCCCTGCTTCTAGAAAGGATGATAAGAGTTTTAAAAAAAGAGCCCAGCCACAGCGTGCAAGATTAGCCCAACTGCAGTGTTGAGAATAGTCAGAAAACTCAAAAGAACATTTTTCTTTCACATTCTGAACAAAACTCTCAAAACACATGAGTTTTGTTTTATGTATAGAACATTCAACTGTTATGAAGTCGGAACATTTTGAGGTCACAGTATTGTGCACAAGCCTAGATTGTAGTACTTCCTGATGAAAAATCCCTGAAGATGATAGGAGTTGAATTATAACTTTTAAACAAAAAGGTTTTTAAAACAATAACTTTTGCTGTGCAGTAGGTAAATGCAAAAGGTACCATTCTGATTATTGAATATTCCAGATTTCTCTAGAGCTTTCCCAAAACAGTAAGTTTATGAATAGTGTACTATGGAGTTAGATTTTGTCTCCGTGCCTTCAGCATCTACACTAAAACCTCTAAGAAAGTCATATGAGATTCTGGCTTAGATATTATAAAAAGGAAAAAAAAAAAAGACCACTCTTAACTCTTGTTCCATTTTCTAAATCTTGTTTTGAATATGTATTTGTGATTGAAAAGAAACAAACAGATAATCAAGAGGAGGGTGGGATTCTGTTCTGGATTTCTTCCCACTCGTAGTTATTCCTGGATCTTTTCCTCCAGCTGGCCGTATAACTGCAGTGACTGGGAATGATAGTTATCAGTGTTATCTTATGTGCCTATTATGCCCTTTCTTGTAAAAAACAAACCCAGACCTGTCTTAGTCATTTTTGATGTAATCACCTCCCGCTTAGACTACAGTAATGTGCTGTGTATGATACTGCCCTTGCAGACTTTTCAGCAGCTTCTGTTGGTTCAAAATATCAAAAATCATGTTTGGAGCCAGACACTAATTCCAAATGTTAGATTTTCTTCTATGAAGATCTAAATCATGTGAGGGGAATATTTTCAGGTTTGAGAGCCACATAGATTGCTAGCTGATCTTCTGGTTAAATGGTGAAGGATCCTGTACTTTCTGGAGCCAACAGCCACAGATTGCCCATTTCTTTTGTGTCTGTAATCTGAATCTCAGGGAGCCAGTATAGTATAGTAAATTGTTGAACGTGTATCAGGGAGACCCAGCTTCCTGTGCCCATTCTATAGTGCAGCCCACTGGGTGAGTTTTGGCAAGCCCTTCTCTCTTTGAGCTTTACCTGGCTCAGGACTATTGTGGGGATAAACTTAAGGGAGCCATGCCCTCCCCCATGGTTGCTCTTTGAGCTCTCTGAGAGAAGATGGGGTGTATGCAACAACAGCAACGTACAGCAGTATCTCACAAATTCCAACTCAGCCTATGAGCTTGTGCAAGAATTTCAATCTGCTTTTGAGGCTGTTTGGACTTTCGTACTACCAACAAATGACTATCTGATAGGATATTTTCAGGCATGGCACCTAAATTTTAGCACAGCTTCCCAAACAAATGCTAACCATCTTTTACAGAATATCCACCTACAATCTTCTATCTACTCTTCTTTTAGCTTATTTTTGTTGTTAAAAACATGATTATTTTTTATTATTTGTATGTATTTTTAAAATGTGAATGTGTTTATTGTACCTTTCTATAAAATATTCAAGGCAAAAGAATTCAAAAATATGCATCAATAGCAGACAATTATTTTAATGAAGGGTTTTTGGTTTTCTAAGGCCACAAAATATTGGACTCTGTTTCTCTTGAATTTGAAAAAAAAGCCAAACTGTGCCTAGAATTATGCATATTGAAATAATCAATGTAATAATAACGTACCCACTTTTTCAACATGATCTTTCCCCCCAGCAGTATACATCTGATACACTGTGTTGCTTTTTTATAGAAAAATCTTGAACGATCTTTCTTCTGAAGACACAAGGGAAAGGAAAGGAGATGAGTCAAATCCTGCTGTCACTTCAGTGCCTGTCACTACACCTGTTTATCAGACCAGCACTGGTCAATATAGTATGTATTATCAATAAACTCCTGCACTGGGTAGGTTGCTAACACCCAGGATTATAATTCAGAATTACGATCCCTTCCAGAATTATTAATTATCAGGAAAACAGAATAATAATTTTTGAATTTTTAAAAATTCAGTAATTATTTAGCATGAGATAAAAATTATATTTATCTCATGCTAAATATTTATTCATTCAAAGTATGTAGTCCAGCAAGCCAGCGTTGAGAAAATGGAGGAATGTTATCAAATGTGCTTGTCAAGATTTTTATTATTTATTTAGAGGCAAGAGACTGTATTTAGTAGAATATTCCTGTGGGACAGCCCAAAGGAGAAGAAACATTGCCTGCTGTGTATCTTGTACTGTGCAGTGCTCAGCATCTTTTCTGTTTCATTCTTTCTTGTTCCAAAGTTGCCATTGCCCCAAATGGACCTTTACAGTTGAGTAGTCCAGGTGCGGAGAGTGTGCAGGGCTTGCCGACATTTACAAATGCTGCTGGGACTCCACTATTACAGTATGTGCAGACATCTGACGGCCAGCAAATACTTGTACCAAGTAACCAGGTAGTAGTGCAAAGTAGGTATCCACTTTTAATAATTCAAAATGTTAATCTCTTTTCCTACCTAATACTGTTATTTTACATTAGTACCAATTCATTACACTCCCATCTGTGGCAAGATTGGGGAAGTTCCAGTACACTTAAGGCTTTTAGTGCAACTCCCAAATTCCCTCCATAATTTATTGGTTGAAATTGATCATAATGTTTAGTATTGGCAACTAAGCTGTTTTCCTACAGTGAAACAAGGGCAACCTGTAGTGGATATTTCCCTCCCAGTAGCTCTGGGAAAGGGCTTAGAATTGTTCTGATGCTACTTTGTCGTAGGGGATCCAGCACTTTCCCCAATTTTGGCCCTGCTTTGTTCTAGTGAAGGCATGAGCCTGCTGGCTCTGCCAGCCATCCTCATGGCCAGGACTACCCAGGCTAGCTTTTTCTTTTCTTTTCCTTTTCTTAGGACACCTGAAGGTAGAGTTGACAGGAAAGGGTTAAATCCTCCCTCTGATGAAGGAAAACCCTCCCTTCAAACCTAGCCCTGCCTTCTGAAGAAGAGGCAGGGATTTTCTTCTCTTGGCTTCTTCTAGGCTGGGGGGAAAAAGCAGCAGCAATAATAATAGAAGAGAAAGTCAGAGAAGTTAAATGAAACAGACCTCACAGTGATAAGCACTGTGATTGTGTGCTGGGACTCTTTCCTTCCAAGAAGAGCTCCAGCAATGTGGAACTCAAGGATGGCCAGGAGCCACCCTGAGGCAGCAGAGAGACTGCCAAAAATAACTTACAGCCTCCCAAGTGTTCTACTAGTTGCAGCATTTTAAGAGAAGCTGATTTAAGGCAAGGGCCAGTGCTCTGTCTGGTGCCCATAGCAGCCCAGATGAAGGAAATATCATTTTATACTTTTCCCTGACTGTAGTGAATGAAATTTATTGCAGAAAGGGTGTGCAAAAATAAAATCACTCAGACTTCCATATCCTATTCCAAATCCCATTGAAAAATCAATATAGGAGTCCATCATTGTCTGTATTTGCCTTTATTCTCAAAAACTACTACTAAAAAAAGCAAGTGGTATATTTATTTCTTGCCCAACCCTGATCCCATTGGGATCATTAGGGGGTTTTTTTTTGGAGGGTGGGAGTTGCAGTATTGCAGAGTTTAAGAATTCCTGCTTTACAGTATCCTCTACTCTGGTTTCTTAACAGCTGCATCTGGGGATATGCAGACCTACCAGTTACGCAGGACACCAACCACCACTTCCCTTCCACAAACAGTTGTGATGACAACGCCTGTGTCCTTGACATCTCAGTCAACCAAAACAGACGATCCCCAACTGAAACGAGAAATAAGGTTGATGAAAAATAGGTAATTAATTTCCAAATTTGTGTTCTGAAAAGAGATCTTGTGTACAGAGGTTAGCAATAGGTTTCACTATTTTATTTTGCCTGAGAAACATTTTTATTTTTCCCTTCTAAATATATGTTTTTTTATATTGTCTGCTCTTTTCTGATTTCACTTTATTTTGGAGTGGGGAATGCCTTCTTTTAAAAATGCCTTATTTCAAAAAATAAAATATAAAAGAGGAACAGTGTTGTTTTTAATAAATAAATAAGAAAACAAGATTCTTGAAAAACAAATTGAATGCATCCTAATACCATTAGTATTTCACCTGTGCTTCATAATGAAATATGATTATGAAATTTTTCATCACATATGCTGATGAACCACTGTTGAACTTCTACCCTCTGTGTTTTTTTTATGTGTGGAACCTGTCAGGCAACCCTGTATCCAAATTCAAATTCTTTATTACCATCTTTGACAGCCTTTACAGTAGGAAAAGAGAAATAGTTTGGTACAGCAATTCATTATCGGGGGAAAAACCCATTAAGACAATAAAACAACATAGCTAATTAAAAGTTTTGTGCAGTTGTATGACTTGATGAAGATATTTGGCCACCTGGTATATGAGTGTAGAGTTAGCATCCCTTAAAAAGCAATAAACATAAAATTTATCAGTATGACCCTCAAATTTAGACATCATTGGGGAGATTAGAGTATATCTTGGGACATCATAAAAAGAACACCGTATGAGGACATGGGCAAGAGTTTCTACCTCCCTGGATCCACAAGGGCAAAGTCTCTGCAAATAAGGAGTCCCATGGAATCTTCCTGCCAGCAGAAAGGCGTTAAAGTGGGCTCTAGAAAAGGCCCATCTATATTTGCTTAGGGTTAGATTGTGCAGATACCCTGCAGTAGAGGTCTTGCAGCTATCTAACATTTAGCAATGGAATTCAGGAGCACTGGAGATACCATTTTGGCAGTCAATATCCCTAATTCTTTTACTATTGATTTGGCCTTCTCAAGGGCTAACTGGCCTAAATATTCAGGAGAGGGGCCAAGACTGCAAAGTTCTTCTATACAGGTACAGTGCCAATGAGATCGGTAACTGTCTGACAGTAGCAGAGGCAACAGGCCTGTAGGGTCAAACGTGATTCTGAGCCCTGAGATTAGAATCCTGGGCTAGGCCTGGGCCTTAATGCTTGGCATGTTGGCTTCAAGCCTCAAGACTGCATTAGGGGTGCATTTTGGAGTACCAAACAAAATCCTAAGGAAATTTGATTGAATGTTTGTATATGGGCCAGGTTGTATCCCATATAATAGTTGGGCAACTGTTTTAGACATAAACAATTTGATTGCCGCTGGAATGTAATTTGCCCCATGTTGCTAGTGTGCTCTTTTGGGCAGTAGAAGTGGCATAATTTACCTGGGCTGTTGATTTCCTAGAAGCCCGAAATACTATACCCAAGTATTTAAAACATATGACTTGCTCTAATTCATGGGAATCAATTGTCCGCTAGTGCCTTTGTCTTTTGTTGGAAAAAACTAAAACTTATCATAGTTGATAACTAATTGTTCCTCATTATAGTAGGATGCCAGGATTCTTAGTACCCACTTCATACCTACAGAAGACAGGGAGAGAGGAACTGCATTATCAGTGTAGAGTATGATTGGGAGATGTCTATCAGTTAATTTAGGCACATGAATATCAACTCTCTGGAGGGTTTTAATAAGAGAGTTGATATATATGTTAAAAAGCAATGGTGCTAAAAATAATCCTTGTTTCACCCCCTTGACAGTTTGGATAAAGTCAGAAAGATCCCCTCCTGGTTACATCTCACTCTAAGGCCAGTTTTATTGTATAATTTGTGAATTAGGAGGAAGAGTCTTTTGTCTATAGAAGATCTGCTCAGAATGTCCCAGAGTCTAACCCGTGAGATATTATCAAATGCTGCCTTGAAATCAATAAAGGCTGCATATAGGTTTAAATCAGAGTGGTTTGTATATTTGTCTGCCAGATGCAGTGGCTATAGTGGATTGTCCCAGTTGAAACTCTGCTTGTTCAGGGTCAATTATTCCCTCATTTATTACCCAGGTTTGGAGTTTGGTGAATAAATACCTGGCATCAGTTTGCTAATGATATTCAATAAACAAATTGGCCTATAATTAGCCAGGTCATTCCTATCGCCCTTTTTATATCAGGGTACAATTATAGTTACCCTCCAGTCCTCTGGAATCTTAGCTGTTTGGTTAATGTATGAAAAGAGAGAGGCCAGTACAAGGGCCTACCGATCCAAATTGGATTTAATTAGCTCAGAGGGGATACAATCACTCCTGGAAGCTTTGCCACACTTACTCTGGTTAATGAGATTTTTTAACTTCCTTGCATGTGACTGGGAGCCACTGCGGTAGTGAGGATAAAGGTACAGGTAGCGACTATACAGGACTATACTGTATTGATACAGGTAGTCCTCGCTTAATGACTGTTTAGCAACCGTTCGAAGTTACGATGGCGCTAAAAAGTGACTTACAACCAGTGCCTGAAGTTCCAACCGTCTCAGCCCCCGCCCCCCACAGTCATGTGATTGCAATCCGGGCAGTTGCAGCAACCATGTGCAACCTTCCCAGTCAGTTTCTGGTAAGCAAAATCAATGGGGAACTGCATGATTCACTTAATGAACATGGTGATTCGCTTAACGACTGCTGCAAAAAAAGTCATAAAATTGGGTCTGGTCATGTGATGATTTGCTTAACAACCGCATCACTTAATGACCTAAATTCTGGTCCCAATTGTGGTTGTTAAGCAAAGACTACCTGTAAAGGACTTAGAAGTAATGTACCCAGGTATTTGAGGGGATGCTACGGTGCAATTGTATAGTGCTATTATGGGAATAATTTGTTATATGTGCCAGAATAGGGAAGGGTGTTTGGACTTTGTAGCTTCGATTAGCTGTGACCATTTTTTCTTCTGATCTTGGGTTTTTTTCTTTCTGAGCAAAGCCTTAGCTTGTCTTTTCTGCTCCTTTAAAATTTGAGTGAAATCTGGTGGGTTGGCAAGATTTGTCAAACTAGCTCTTAGAATGGCATCCCCTCCTGATCAAGTTGGTATTTGCCTTTGTTACAAAAGGTTGGAGCTTAGCTATGAGATCATAATATACATAAAATATTCTGTTGTCTTGTGGGACAGTTGGGTCTGAGTGTGCCCTAAACTTAGGGAGGGTTGAAAAGTATGCACTTCCTTCCTCTGAGTGAAACCATTGGGCTTTCCTATCTTCAAGGAAGCCATTCCATCTGACCCTATAAAAGCCACCTCCCTTCAGGCATTTTAAATGGTCCTTACCTTAATTCCTGTTCGGGCCTTGTCTAAATTTGCAAATGAAAGTTAGGGGAAGGTCACTTTCAGACCTAGGGACTATGCCAAAGTGCTTAAAGCAAGGGGCCAAGTCTCTAGAAATTATTAAATAATCTATGATGGATAACTTGTGGGCTGACCAAAATGAATATTGCCCAGGGAAATCATTTTAAACAGAACCATTTAATATTTGTAGGTTAAGCCTATTTATGAGATGTAGCAACCTTAAGCCAGCTAGGTTATATTTTGTATCTTTGAAAGATCTGGGCATAAATGGTGGTTCAATTCTTCGGGAAGACAGGCATTGAAATGTGCATAGAGAGCTTCATCATTACAAACAGCTCTTGCGCTGAAATCCCCAGCTATTAGGATATACAGTATGTACTGGTGGAACTTATTCAGGCAAAGAGTGAGGAAAGAATCAACCTGGTTCCAGGTTTGGGTGACCTGTGAATGGAGCTGCTGAGGAGGAAGATAGAAATCAATATACAGTAAGGAAAATTGGTCAAAGACTAGCAGAGCTGATACAGCATTCTCAAACTGGGGTAGATGTTTACAATTTGAACACATAATTTGGAAGCTATAAATAGATCAAGACCCCCTGAGGCTAGACTGCACAGGGTCTAGCAGAGAAAAGTAGTTGGGGATTGAAAATTCCCCCAACATCCATGTCTCCTGCAAAAAAATTATATCAAATTGGGACAGAAAACCAAGGAAATAAGGGTCTGCTTGCTTTGGGGCCCATCCAGCTATGTTCCAAAAGAGGACAGAGAGATTGTTAACAGAATGTAGTTGTCAATTTGCTGGTTCCCTTGGAGTGCTGTCTCTGGATAGTTGTTCAGAAGGAGCAACACTTGGGTTGGACAAATTGGTGACTGGGAGAGAAAATAGAGAGCAGACCTCCTGTTACCAATTAGGGTGGATGGTGCCCTGAATTTGGGGTAGTTCCATAGGAAATGTTTCATGAGCAGAGCAAATAAGGCCAGACTGAGTGTCAGAGTCAAAGGGTTGATCACGTTCAGGGCTCCTGTGGAGAGAATTCACTTTCAAGGAAGAATAGCAAGTTGTAGATGGAGCAGCCATTGGATGAGGAATCAGGATCCATACAGGGGAGAGCCACTGGTGATGGGGTTGTAGTTTGACTAGGCTGTTCTTTAGAGTCCAGTTGTAAGGGATTATCACGTGTGGGCTGATCATCTGGGAGGTTGCAGAAGGATTGTGATATGCTGAACGACCCTCTATCCTCTTTTCCAATATCCAAGGAGAGATCAAGTTCTCTTAAACCCTTTTTTCAGCCTTTCTAAGCCCACACATTTTGGTTGGTGGTGTGACCAACCTCTTCCCAGGTTTATGCAGGGCATAGAGGATGGTCTTGGAAGAAAGAATATAAGTCTTAACCAATTCTCAGCAAAGGGGGGGTGAGTCAAGTGGCATCTCTTCCATAGGTGCAATCTAGTGAAGGGTTTCACTAAGCAGTGACTGAAAGTAGCATACCTTTCTCTCCTTTGGAACGGAGGAGGGAGGCACAGGCAGCTGGGGAGAGTTTCACTTGTGGAAATTGCATGCATGAAGTACCTCTTAAATTACAGCATCCAGCAATATGTCAATGATACCCTACACAGTTTGCTAGAAGGGATTCCATGCTTGGCATAATGAGATATTTGTTGAAACTGTCTTTCACTGATTTCTAAACTTTATGTCAATTATTTAATATCTTTTAGCTAAATTGCAGTTTGCAATCTTTCATATGTCAGATCTCGTTATTCTATTCAGAATGTCTCTGCTAAATCTTTTTCTTACTGCCAGGTTCCATGCCAGGCTTGAGTATTTTGCTATTTAAATTCTCCTCTTTTGACTAGTACCTTTATAACCTCTTTTTGTTCTGCTTAAATATATTTTAAACATTCTCCTTCCAGTAACTTTGGAATGTGGGGGCTGATTCAGCCCAGAACTCTCTCATGCTGTTAGGTACTATGAAATAGTACTGCCTTGAAAACATCTGGGTCAGTTAATAAAAATACTTCAATCTTCTCATCATAAGTGGAGTTTGTCAAACTAAAGAGTGGGTGTATTAGTGAAGTAGGGCTGATATTGACACTCTAGAAATAAGATGTACCAGTGAGATTCCCCAAGTGATTTGTTTCTCCCAAAACCTTAGAAAACATGGTCTTGCTCAGGCCTCAAATGAGATGCAATCTCGTTCTAATCTTGTGATGGCATTAGAAGTTGAGTATGGAATGTGCATTATTGTTCTTAAGAACTGTTTGATCCCTTCTGTGTAATGTTAACTTTATAGTATTTCTCCCTTTTTATATACATACTGTACATCCATACATATCTGGGGAAATAAGTTCAAAAGCATGGGGGCAGCTGCAGAAAAGTCCTGCTGCCTGGCCACACCCTACACACTCCTTGCATTACTTTTGTGTTCGTAATGTCTGGGTACATCACTGGTGCTAAATAAACAAACATTTATTTATTTATTTAGGGATGGTTTTAAGTATGTCTCTGTGTTACTTAATTCTTTTACATTTCTATTTAAAAGAATTTTAAGAATAATTCTGTGCCTCTGTTTATCTCTTAAATTCTTAAATTCCTTGCTGCTTTTTCATTTTTATTGTGTTATTTTAATAGATAAGTGGCCTATAAGTAATTCTAAGTAAATGAAATCATGATGGATACCATAAGCCTCTCCTCTTCTGAATTCTCCAGTGTAATAAGAGTTAGGAGGAGGAGCAAACCAATATTTTACCATAGGCCATTCATGGAGAAATTCAAAATTTTCAGAAATCATCAAAGCCCAGTGAGAAGGGCTTCTTCTGTGTTATTTTAATTTCCAAAGGACTTGTGGGGAAGGAACTTCCCCCTCATCTCAGTGACCCCCCCCCCCAGTTTTCTGCAATGTAAGAAGTTTGATGTGTCACTATACTTAAAAGGCAGTTTATGGAAGCCATGAAATTATTGGGACGTCAGATTGAAACTGTTGACAATACACAACACGGAGAAATGAGAAAAACACTCGCCTAATTCAAGTGTTCACTCAGAAATATGGAGATCTTAAAGCGGGAAGAAAATGCAGCTATGCAAGCAGCCCAACCACCCTCTTCACATATTCAGGCAGTTGTGCTGAGTTACAGCTATACTTGTGTTTGCTTGAATTCAAATTCAGGCCTCTGCGTGATCCAGGGCTAGAGTAAAAAAGGGTTCTGGATCATGTTGATGACTTCCCTCCATACTTCCCACCTGGATGCATCATGGGAACGAGGGGTGAATGCACTCTCCAGTTTTCTATGTGCTTTATGTTTTCTGTGCTTTCAGGCAAATCCTGAATAGGGCTTCTGACTATATTACATCCTTCTGTGGGTATGGGGCCATATTCAGTGGATATGTTCCTTAGGGTTATAGCACATTCATACAGGGTTGCAGGGCCTTGCTTTTTCTTGGACTCATTTAACTGTAGACAATCTTGGCTGTTTCTTTCTTTCCATATTTTATACCAAATAAAACCAGGATGTTTTTAAAGATTTAATTTTAAAAAATGATAAGGAAATCATTTTTTAAAAACTATAATGACTACCATCTTCTCTAGGCAAAAATGCAGTGTTAATGATTGGAAAGTATTTTGACTTCTGTAAGGTAATTAACATATTTTTGCATTTGGATTTCAGAGAAGCAGCTCGAGAATGCCGGAGAAAGAAGAAAGAATATGTTAAATGTCTTGAAAATCGAGTTGCTGTCCTCGAAAACCAGAACAAAACTCTAATTGAAGAACTAAAAACTTTAAAAGATCTTTATTGCCATAAAAGTGTGTAAGAAAAGAAGGGAGAGGCTTTTTTGTGAAATTCAAGGGAATTTGATTTTTAAAACATTAAAATGAAAGGTCAAAAATCTCTGTTCAAATTCTACAATTTAAAGACTCTTAAAATATTATTTAGAAATTGTTGCATGGCAGAGTACCGAAAGAAAGCATGAAATTATGTGAAGCATTCCTCTGGCACAACTGGAATCTTCATTAAATCAGGATATATGGACATGTACCTTCTGTCAATCAAATGATTGAATTTCATGAGCTGTATTTTAATTTTAAACGCTTGTTAACTTTTAATTGCAGTTAAATTACAGAGAAGCTAAAACTGCCATCAGTTGTAAATGTCCATTAACATATTTAATCAGGATATATTCACATTTATTCCTTAGCCCATTGTATTAGACCTCTTGACTGCATGTAAATTGACAAGCAATGAACTCCACATCTGCAATGAGCATTCACATGTTTTGGTTTATACAGAGTCCATGAGCTCCAAATCCATGCATTCAGAGTTCCCAGTTGTGTGATTTCTGTTTACTTTTGTCATGTCAGGGCACAAGGCCACCTCTGTATTTTTTGTATATCTGGAAGAAGGCTTTTCAGTTTCATATACATATTTTTCCTTCAAACTGTAAATTCTAACCTGCACTACTTCGTTGAGACCATATATTTGGTTTCAAAGGTAGGCAATTTAATTTTTTTTAATGTGCTGTTTATCATTATTGATAAAAGCAATGGGTTCCTTTAGTTGGAGGCACATGAAGACATGAAGTATATAACGTATCATAGTTATTCCAGTTTCTTGATGTTTTATACAACTGAACAAATGCTACTGGAGAATACCTTAACTTTTTGCATGTGTATTTAGTCAGCAGGTAGGAAAAGATCTTTGAAAGATTAGTTCAAGTGAACATACATCATGTATGTTCTTTGAAGATCCTGTTGCCTGCATACAGAGACTGAACAAATGCAAAGACCCTTAGTTCTGCCCATTTTATACCACAATGAAACTAAAATTACAAACCAAAGATAATACACAGAGACATTAACGTACCTAATTTCAAGACTCTATCTGTAAACCTGGTAGTAATTTGTTAAAATAATTCTGATTTTTATAAAGAAGTAATCCAGCTGAAATTGATCTCAGATATATTTTTATAGTTAAAATATTACCTTTTATATGGGTATTTTAGATATGTATACAATTTCAGAAAGCAGATATTTTTCTCTCTCAGATTGTCAACTTTATATTTGTAGAAATATTTAGGAAACTAAAGCCTATTTCTATGTACTTTCATCTGGTACAGGTTAACAAAAATATTAAAGAATATTTTTTGGGGAAAAGGTTCCTATTGTTCATAGAAAAATGCATGGATCTTTTCAGTATAAAGATGCTGTCAGGGATAATTATGTTTCATTGCTTTCTTATTTTCAAGAAATTTTTAAAGACTTATTTTGACATTTGAATACCTAGTGAATGTTAAGCCAACAAAAGTTGCCACAATACTTAATCATTCCAATGGTACCCTATAAAATTATGTTATTAAATGCTTTTCAGTAAGTTGTTGAGGCCAAGAATACGCTATTATGCTGGTGCACGTGTTTGAAATTCTGGGCAATTTTGAGATTATCATGATACATCATTCCATAGGAAATGCCATGAAATCATTCCTTCTGCTACAAGTAGCCCCATGCATTAGAGAACAGAACAGCAGAATAATTTCCACACAGCCATGGATTTATGCAGAAAATTGTTAATAAACTTTAAAATGAAAACGTTGATGCCTCTCTCTCCCAAAACTGTTGCCTTCCAAGAGCTAAAGAAGAAAAGTGGTTGTATGGCTTCCTGCTGTTTGTGGGTAAACAAAACAAAAAATGTGTAACCTGTACGATAGGCTTAACACATCTGATGTAACCTCCTCCACAAAAGAAACAATAACTGGAAAGGTGTAGCCCTTAAAAAAAGGTGCCTATCCCTGAAAATAAGCCACAAGCTTCTCTTGGTTCTGTTGTCGTTTAAAGACTGAAAGGGTGGTGGGGCTAATTACCACTTTTTATTGCTTAAAGTCGGTATAGGCAATTTAATGCCTATCAGGTATACTGGACTACAGTTTACATTAGGACAATCTAATATGGTGGACAAAAAGGATTGTGGGATGCTGCGATCCTAGGAATCTGGAGGACATCAAGTTGCCTGTTCCTGTACTTTAAAATATTCTGAAAAGTGAGAAATCAGATTCTGGGAATGGGTATCTTTGGGAGCACCTCTTTGGGGTTCCATTTTCCCCATGCACAAGAGGAGACAGGTAAGTCTCAGCAGCCAGCACTATGCTGGTGATGCAGTGTAGATGGCTGCTGTTCAGGGTTAAGTGTAGCTGAAGCTATTCGTTTTACACCAGAGCTCCATAGTTACGCACTGTGGAGAGAAGGGTATATGTGTGCATGTGAACTTTTCCAATTATCCTCACCTGAATGTTGAACTCTTAAAAAATGCCTTATTTTATTTATTTTTATATATATATATATATATATATATATATATATATATATAAACTTAATAAATAAAGCTTATAAAAATGCCTAGTGTTCGTGTCTTTAAAAATAAATTCTGTGAATCTGGCACAGACACCCCCCCCCTTTTAGTGTCAGACTGAAACTCCCATCAACCCAAATCAGCACACACAAATCTGGTTTGCCATATCATTCACACACACACAAGGTAGCAAATAGCTGCTGTTCATAAAAGCCAAGTGCTGTGTTGCATTCTAGTCTAGTCGTTCTTATGTCCTGCAACTCCCAAGAAGCCTGTAAAGTGTGCAGCTCCTGTGGCTGAGTCTCATAATCATTTGTGTGCTTTTGTTAATTTCATTATGTTCCGAGGAGAACTAAAGTTTTCAGATTTAACACCAATTAAAGTCTGATAGCTAGGCTATATTTTGTTAATCTTAGCTCAATTTTGTTATATGTATGTCTCAAAATATATTTAATATTGCAAAAGATACTTTGGTGTTTAGAAACTATTAAAAATAATTATTGTTATTCAGAACAAGAAGAGGTTTAAAAAAAAAAAAAAACATTCTGTCTTTATGTAGCCTGTTGATGAATGGTAACTATTTTGCAAAACTAAACATGTTTTTCATTACAGAAGTATTCAGCATCATCACTGTCATTTCATGCACTATTTAACAAGAGGAACATTCATACTAATTGCTAGTAGCTAGTATCAGCAAATTCAATTATGTCCAGTGGATTATTGGTGAAAGATACCTCCTTAATCCCCAGTATTTTTTTTAAACAATTAATATACAGTACATTTAGTTGAACACCTTCCTCTCAGAAATGAAAATAATCAAAATTTAATGTTTTCCAATTTGCTCAGCCTGTCAGAAGATCTGATACTTCTTTTTCCCATATGAAATGAAACAGCTTTAGAATTTGTTCATTAGGCTCAAAAGCAGTGTCAGCTCTAGTTAATTAGTACATGGATGGGGGAACCATCGGGAATGACCAGAGCTGTAAGCTAGACCAGGAAGCTGGAAAAAAAAAACATCTTGGAAGGTAGCAATGGCCAACCACCATTTTGCTGCCAAGGAAATTGCATGTAGTCACTAGGAATTGAGCCTGGCTCATGAGCATGGTTGCATTTTTTTTAACTAGTTGGGGAATACATAATAGGATAGCCTTGTTAGGTAAGGATGGCTTTTATTTTTCATTAATTTGTTTATCCCTCCCTCAACACTGACTGGAACTGGCCACAGAGGTAGTTCCCAAGTGTAGGGTTACTAGATATCTGAACAGGCAAAGGAGGATACAGACAATTGGAAAGGACCACACACTGTTTAACTTTCTTGGCATCTGTGACAAAAATTACAGTGAAAACTTGCAAAAAAATGTACTTAAGCCTACATGTATATGAAATTACTTTTTCTAGCGTCAGAAAGACCGATTTCCAACAAATCTTTATTTTCAAGAATATATGCTAGCGATAATATAAAATCAGCAATGCACTTTCCAAATTTCACCACAGAAACATGAGTCATGTGATCTACAAACTATAGTGATCATAGATTTGAAGGAGTTGGATTGAAGCTGATAGCTACAATCAGGAAATAAATAATGTAAATCTAGGCTGTCGAGTCTGTCAATGGATGAGGGAAAGAAAGAAGCAGACAATTTACAAGATCACAATATGCAAAAGTTTGAATGACTACTGCTGTGCAAACAGTCCAAAATAATTTTTTAAAAAACCAAGAATCTAAAAAAACTGACTATTTGATTTAAGGCTTTGCCTGCTGGGTGGAGGACATGAGGACAAAAAGGAGGAAATACCAGGTAACTACCAAAACGTGACCAATGTCATGTCAGTAGTGTAACTTGGCCTGAACCCTGACTGAAAATTATCCAGAGTGGGCCTAATACCTTCTCAACAAACATTCCTAAAAAAAAGAAGGTTGGAGACCAGATGAAACCCATACCACCACCTCTTTCAAGGCAAGCAAGACCACCCCCTCCTTCAATGAATCACCACTGCTTGGACCCAACTCCATGCCACCTCCTAGGAGGCCTTGGCTAACCAGGAGAGACATGGGTCCACAACACAAGTGGCAGAGCTCACAGCAGCAAGGACTCTGTCAACTTCCTTAGGATCAACCAGTTCAAACTCTTCCCAGATAACTGAGCTCATTTCAAGCTGTGACCAGAGCCTCAGCTGAACCATGCACCAGAACCACAGGAAAATACTCAAATTTCCTCTGAAACAGCATTGGGCTCCATCAGTTGCCTGGGGTGGGCCAGTTGAATAGGCCCCAACTGTCTGAGGCAGTCACAGAGAACTCCAGGGCCAAAGGGGCATGATTTAACCATGGCAAGGGACTGGTATTAATATCTCCCAGCTCAAGATCATTCTGCAACTGCCCTGATCTTATGTGTGACCACCCCTATGAGTTGGGCCTGAATAAGTTGGACCAGGCCCACATTGGCCATGAATTCCTGGGTCACCTCTGACGCTGGGCCCAAAGAAGGCAGGCTGAAATCCCCCAGGACATAAGCCTGGGGAACTCCACCACCAACCTGGCCATGGATTCAAGTAGCTCAGGCAGAGACGCTGCTACACTGCAGGGAGGAAAGGTAAACAAATAGTTTTTTAAAAATTCTGTATCTCTAGATAGATTAAAAATATAATGTGTTTACTTTACCATAAGGGAACCAGTAGAGGGAGCAATTGTTAAGGTCATGTTTTATAATATTAAGTCCAATGTTATGTATGAGAAAAAAACAATACCTGAAAAATTAACATTTCTCAAAACTACAGTTGTCAATGAAGAAATATCAAATCTAAAGTTCAAACACAGTAAACTGTATTGCATGGGCAATATTTTAATGCATATATTAACTGTTAAAAGTAATAAATATTGCTAAACATGGAAACAAAAGTTAAAAAACCTGAGATATCCCAATCCAATAGAGGGAGACTTTTTTTCATAAAACATTACAAAAAACTACCCACACTGCAATCAAAAGGAGTACATAAGGAATCTTCATTGTCATGGCTTTGTCAAATAAAATAGCTTGAGAATTTATCCACCTTCTATAAGAAGCTGTTTGTACATAGACTCCTGGCAACCTTGGTCGGCCACAACCCAAGCCAAAAGTGCCGATCCCTACCAGATAGTACCTGGTGGCATCTGGTAAATAGCATGCAAGAGGGCCACCGCTGTCTCCCTGGAACATGAAACACCAAGAAGAAAATATCAGTGGAGGGTATTCTCAGCTATTAGATGGAAAGGTACTATTATCCAACACATTTACTTAATCCATGAGGTGTACTTTACTTAATCACAGACTTTAAATCATAAATGGCTGATTTAATACAATCCATGTATGTATAAATAAATACATTATTTATAAACCTTAATAGCTGGATTCACATGTTAAATTGAGCCAAGCATTGTGACTTACTGTGTGTTCTCAGCAAAGAAATTGTGAACTACACCATTCATGATTTGTCAAAAGAAAAACAAGTTTTCTGTAAGACACACCCTCTCCTGGAAACAAGGTGGTCTTGCCTTGGTTATATTGCAAATTGTACAAGTATTGTCAGTCTCTCAACAGTCTTCCAGCTGCAGACGTCTGAAAGTCAGGTCCTCCAATGTTAGCTGCCAAGAAGGCATTATGTGAACAGCTACTAAGAGAGGCAGCCTTTAACCTTCTCAGTTCCAATCTCGGGTAGAAGTCTAAATATTCTGAATGTAAAAAATTAACATCATTTTACAGTACCTACGTTATGGCATGTTTGATCATGCTCTATGATGAAATTCTATTTTACCTGACAAGCATCAACTCCTCCGTTTTCAGACCCAGCGCAAAGCATATTTGTTTTCACCATCCCTGCATACCAGTCGTGTTTATTACAGATTGATTCTGGAATAATATCTACTTGTACTTCTTGTAATACATCTCTCTCTCTACCTAAAATGAAAATTCAAAACATACTGGAAGTACTCCTATTTTTGTTTCAGGCCAAAATGAAAAACAAAATGTTGGTTCAGACTATTCTTGGTGTTTCATAGAGTCTTAAACCTAACAGGAACCCACCTTACTTGGAACTGATGACCCAGTTACTTGCTAGAAGAAACATTAAGGGATTCTTTCAGCATTTGAAGATGAGATGAATTTTATTTGGCACTTAATGCAGCCACTAGGCGTATAGGGAGGTTACAGTGTAATGCTATCTTTCCGCCAATCTTCCTTTTCATTTTTTCCAATCAGCAAACATTGAAAAACAGTTATGACTGGAACCAATGTTAAACAACCTGCCCTTCATGGTATCTATGATTATACATATGGGCTGAGTGATCATTTAACTTCTTGAAGTGAGAAAGATGTTCCTGACAGGATCAAAGAAAAACAACATAATAGGTGGAAACTAGTTGCAGAAAAGTATAAGAATACAGACATTCCCTTATTTCAATATTCATAACGGAAACATGATTCTGGCAGGAGCAGCAGTTTTCTGAATATAAAACTAATGGTTGAAAAGTTTGGAAAAAAGCAGATGAAAGATACTAGTTCATATGAAAAGACAAAACCATCTTAGGCAGGAATGTTTTGTTTCCACACAGACCTGGGCCATGTGTGTTTTATCCAGACATGTGTGTTCTAGGTAGGATTAAGAGAACAGGGAAAGAAGCAAGGTCATCAGTGATGGAGGCTAAAGGGAGGTATAGGAGAAGGCAAGGGAAGATGGAGAGAAGGGTGAGCGGGCCATTTGGATATTGTAGCAGCAAAGTGACCATGATGCATGGCTCAGGAAAGTGTGAGATCTGGAGGAAAGGCAGAAATAGGTCTGGCATGCTGTGCTTGGATTAAAGCACGGTGGGGCAGCAGCACGTAGATAAAGAAAAGTCATGGGAAGGAGGTGTAAAGGAGAGTAGAGTTGATCCTGGGCATAGAGAAGGAAGGAATGAGCCATCAAGGAGAATTTGCAAAAAACAATTGCAGAGTCCCAAGAAAGAGGGAGCATGAGGAGAAAACTATAAAACTCCACCTTGCCATTGTTCAATTTAACATGGGGCAGAGAGAAACTTGGACAGGTTTTCAAGATTCTGCTGTTCTATTTTACTGCAATAAAAAGTATTCCTGGAATCCCTGCTGGGCCTGTTTCTTGACTTTACCTACCTCAAAGAGCTGACTGAAAGATGATGGAAGAAGTGGGCCCGCGGCAATGCAGAGAAGGGGATGGGGGCAAAGTGCACCAGTCTTACCCTACATAACCTACATGAGCCCTCTGGATTTCTCACAGTCACCAAGATAGTCTGGGTCTCAGTTCAGTGGGAATATGACCCACCTGGAACAGTTCAGCCACACATCTGAGCAGAGTGTGTTTGCTCCCTGCAAGGAATAAGACACATTTTCCATTTTGTGCACCCCCCTAAATATCACCCACCAATTAATAGTTTCAGCTGCACTGCTCCTCTTACTGAAGGGGACCACTCATCTGAATAGATTTGTCTTTAAATCAAATGGGAGAGATAACTCGCTCTTGGATAATTTCCACCCACTGCCAAAAAGGAACATTCAGGTTTAAATCCAACCTTAGTTTCTCATTTTTAACAGACTAACGGAAAGGGGAAAGTAAAGATTTACCTTTTTCTGTTGTGTATCCCCATCCACTTATAAAACATGGTGTCTCATCACTTAGAGCAAGAGGAGCATCAGGTAAACAGATGGGCTGGATATACTCATTGAATCTGATCGACTCCATCAGTTTGAACAAGGCAATGTCATTCTCAAAGGTAACCTTGTTAAATGTGGAATGGATAATGATAGCTCTGACCCGGCTCTTTATGGTATGGACGTGCTGTCTAGAGACGTGGTGCATTCCAACCACAGCTCTCCAAAACGAAGCAACCCTAGAACAGAATAAAGCCCTCTGTAGAAATTAATGAGAGCTAACTGTAGAACAGTAGCTTCCTAGACTATGAAACTTGTACACATTGTCTTGCATTTTAAAAATTCATTTTTATTAATCACTTTTAGATGAAAAAGAGAGAAAACAAGCAAAGGAAAAAAAAGGGAAAAGAAACTGATGCAGAGATATAGTATCAGTAAGTGGACAAAGTTGTTACTGAGGTTGTACAGTTCGTGCTCTGTATTTCATTGATGGAAAATTACCCATAATGAAACAGAATACATTAAATTATTTTTACAATTAAAAAAAAAGAATTTTAGAGATCTTTTTGAATCTCTGAGCCGAGTGCCAAAGTGTCCAATATTTTGTCATTTAAGGATACCCCCCCCCCAAAAAAAAAGGGTACAAACCAGAAAAAGAACTAAAAGGATTATAGGTAAATAGTTTCTAGCCTCCTCTTAGCTGAACTCTAACTGATATACAATATTTATAAACATTTAAAATTTTCATGTATTTTTGATTTTGGTTCTTTGGTCAAATTATTTTTTCTTTTAAAAAACTATACTCTAGATGCCTAAATTGCCTTGCTGTGTAACATGTAATATATATGGAAGCCATTTTTGCTTAAATTTGCTTAAATTTCTGTTGTGAATATATGTTGTTAATTTTGCCATTACTGCATATTCTCCAAGTTTTCAGTTCCCAGCCTGGTTGTGCTAGACTTATCTTTGGAGCCATGAACACGTATCTTAGCAGATTGTGATTTTTTTTTTATAATAAGTTTTGGAATTATGCCTAGTTATTTAAAAAAAACAACAATTGTGGTTCATAGTACTGTGTATTTCTTTCCAGTACTTTGGAATTGTTTTTTTACCTGTCTACCACATATGGTAAAATGTTCCTTCTGTCTCATGGCATTTTCAGCATTTATTATTAAATTATTTGTCTGTTTTTACAATTATTGTTGTATTTGTCTATTTTGACAATTTTAAACCATCTATTAAAATTTTTTATACCAGTTTTCTCTTAAGTTGTAATTCGGGGTAAATTTTATAGAACTGTTCTGTAATTCTTCCCATAATTGTGTTGTTTCCTTAAAGTTTTGCATCCATTTTATCATAGTTTTTTTTATTTGTTCTGTCTCTGTGTCATATCTAAATAACAGTCTATATATACACCCTAATAGGTGGTCGTGATTCAGTGTGAGCATTTCAAATTCTGTCATTTTTCTTGGAAACCCTCCTTCATTTCTGAGGTCAGATTTTATTCTTCCAACAGTTTGTAGGTACATCAGCTATGGTATGTTCTGGCCTTCGCCAAGTAGTTCTTGCTGTGTCTTTAGTCTATTCATGGGACCATATCTATGTATGTACATGCACTTTCATTTTTGGGAGCTCTTTCTTACTTCATAACCTGTATCAAATAGATAGCATGAGACTAAACTCTGATCAAAGACGAGATAACAGTTCGTGGGCTTGCTTTTACAGTAGAGACAGGGCATTTCCACTGTGGGGTATCTCCCTCCCACCCATGCCAGAGGCAGGGCTAGAAGATTCTGACACTGCTTTCTACAAGAGGAGGTAACTCCATTCCCAGTTTTGAAAATACAAACTGGAAAGGGAGACCAAAGAAAAATTACTTGAGAAAAATAGGAATAAAGGATAAATGTATGAAAACTGGTTGCTGAAGCTGATGAGGCTCTCGATGGTGCACTCTCTCTCTCTCTTTTTATGTGGGATGTTCTATCTCTGCTTTAGAAAATAAGACGTCCTTTCCATTTTCCTACAGCAGAGACATGGTATTCCATTGTGGGACAAATCACAGCTATCCCCAAAGTGGGGAGATGATATTTAAAGGGCTCCTAGTCCTTGCTAGGAAAATAGTCTGCAGCTCTGTCCTGTTGAAGGATGCTTCAGTCAAAGCATCAGACATACGTTTGTAGCGTTTGAAACTGAAATTTCTTTATTGCGGTCTTTGACCAGCATTACAAATAAGAAAAAGAAAATAGATTGCTACAGAAAACCCATTACCCAAAAAATTATCATAAAACAATAGAACACCATATCTAAGTCAAAGTTTTGTGCAGCTGTATGGCTGAGTAAAGGTATTTGGCAACCCAGAATGTGAGTGAAAAGTTAACATCCATTAAAAAATAATGAACATAAAATTTATTTGTACAACCCTTAAATTTGGAAATAATTGGGAAGAGCAAGTTTGTAGTGTTTAATAAAGGAGGTCATGGAGGACAACATGCTGACCCTACAGATCCCTTCCAGAAGGTCACTAGTGTCAAAGGTGGCAGATGTGGCTGCATTTCTACCTGAGCCTCATTTTGCTGTGGGATGGCAAGTGCTATTAACTCATTTGGTCAGAGACATGGCTCTGTGATCCAGAAGGGGAAGGGCAGCAGCATCTCTGAAGACTCGGAAATAAGGATCACTCTCTCACATTCACTGTGGTATACATGACACTGCAGATGTTGGGAGAGTGAATGACTGATGGCTCCTTTGTTATTCCATCTGCTGCAGTTTATATTATCAATAATCAACAGAGCAATTCTGTTTGGATGGAAAAGAGTTATTATCTTTAGCTATTTGAGTCCCTAACTTATAGGGGTGAGGTGCCACTTTTATTGGTGAATACAGTTTGTCTCAAAACCTTTCACCAGTAGTTCTCCCCCAGAGGATGGATTTACAGACTGTATTGCAGAGGCAAATATGTGCTTCTTTCTTAGGAGTTTCTCCCTGTGATTTTGTTACATACCACTCCAGGAGGTGTCTTAGCTCATCTACTTAATTGTTAATTTCCATTAGCTGGCCATAAATGGAGATCACTGTATGTGCAGTTAGTAAAATGTTTTTATCCACTAGCTCCATATCAGAGTCAGGGCAGGGGGGTTCAGACTTCTGTTCCTCCTCAATGTGTAACTACTCTCTCCTCTTCACTTTCCCAGTCAAGCACTGCATATTTATTATGAGAGCTATAAGAATGTGATTCACTTGAACAATTGGAATGCTGTACATAATCTTCTACAGTGGATCACTTAAGATATTTAGCACTTTGCTGTATCTCAGAGCTGTTCTGCATTGTTTCTTAGATATATTGTTTTTTCTCTTACTCTTCCTTGACTTAGTTTGAGTATCCTTTTTCTTGCTGTTATGCCCCTCTGGCAATAGCAGATGGGTAGCTGATACAGAGACAGAAACCATTCTCCTACTTGCTCTGCATGGTGGCTAAAAATATCTGCAATTAAAAATACAATCTATGCAGCTTATCCATTATGCTTCTTGAGCTATCAGCCCAGACTCCCCAGCAGGGGAGAAGTAGAATAAAATGAGGAAAAAGAATAAAAATAAAAGACTGACAAATTGATAATGGGGCAGGAGTGAAAGTAGGCATAAGAATAAGGTAAAAGTGATAAATAAAATTGTGTAAGAAGTAAAAGAAACTGATAAACATTGGCTTTTAGAGGGAGCTTTTGACAGTAGATGCTACATTGACACCATCTTAGCCCCTCCCTCCTTGCTGGGAAGAGAAATATGAGGTAAGATTGGTAGCTCCTGGGAACACCTCTGCTGCTAAGATTAGGATCCATGGGGGGACGGTTTGTTTCTGATTCTTTCAGGCCTCCTGAATAGCTGTGGGAAGTCTGCTTTTTGGAAAAGCCTGGAAAATTCAGGGACTATTTGCCATCTTCCTACTAGGACCACTCCCTCACCTCCCTATCTAGTGATTCTGAAGTGAAGCATCTAAGTCATATGCTATAAAAAGTGGGGACTGGATGTTCCTCCTCCATTTGGTGATCTGGCTCTTCTCCTTATAACAATCAGTGCCTCAGCCCCATGGGGTGGGGATCCAAAAAGATAGCATCTGAAGAGCAGGGCACCATCTCCTTTCCTTTCTCCTTCTTGCTTCCCCGGTACATCCATCCCAGGTGGGAAGCACCAAAATGTAATTTCTCATTCTTTTTTATCTAGATGGATTATCACTGGGACTAATAGTGACTACAGCAAGCTATAAGGAAGAGAAAAAGAAACGGAAAAGATGAAGAACAAAAAAGAAAGGAAGTTTAGCTAGACTTGGGCACATGGGAGGTAGGCAGAGCTCAGAGAGGTGCATGCTCTCTTGACTACTGAGGGTCTGGAACTATATCCTCCCACAGGCACAATTTCAGAATCTTCTAGCCATGCTAGAATGAGAAGAAAACACCCAACAGGAATGTACTTGCTCTGCTAAAGGAGAATGTCTAAGATTACTCTAATTAGCAAAACATTATTATGATCAGATCAAATCAAGCTCAAGCTGCCAGCAAGTATTTTAAAATGTCATTTTAAGAATGCAACTCGAGTCTGAAATCTCTTAATCACCTACTTGTCAATAAATATAGCAACATCAACACCATCCATTAGAACACTGATTGCCAGTTATTGCCTAAGCTCTATTCATTATTAAATGAAGATAGGAGTAAATTAAAATAGGAAAAAATTGTGAAAGATCTTCCACTGAATCATAGCTGAAACTATTAAGGCCAACATTCAAAGAATAGACAATTTAAATCTATGATCCCATTTTGTAACTGATAACATAAGGAGTTGAATGTTCACTACATTCAGCATTTTTTTTTTATTTTTTATTATTGAGAAGGAAAAAAACACATAGAAAGTGCTTTAACAAAAAAGTGAAAAAATACAACAAAGAACGTTAATATGTCATAACAGTAAACAACTACAATTCTATATATACTTATCTAATGCAAATATTACTCAAGTACATATTTATTTATAATACATTTATATGACTATCATTTTTTTAACCTACTGTATTTTGTATAAATGAGTCCCATATTTCATTATACTTGTCCACACAAGTCTACATCTATAGGCAATCAGTCACTACATTCAGTGTTAAAAAACCCAAGGGTACAACTGAAGTTTTTGGCATCCCAGTCAAAGCTTCATCTCATATATCCCCGATCTTCAGGATCCACAAAAATCATATTTGGAAATAATAATTCTGAGTGGAGTAAATACGTTTACTGTTAGAAAAGGAACTTAGTACTCAAGTAGAAAGGCTACAATCTCTAACTATTAGCCATGAATGAAGAGATTATTTCTCCATTCTGGCAAATATCATAGGATTTTTATACACATTTATTTGTAAAAAATCTGATATATAACTCACAAATTCATGAAAATATAACTTTATTTAAGGTTCATCTGAAGCTTCAAAATAGAATGTCTGCTGAATGTAACGAAGGAAGTAGCATACGCCAACCTTAACCTTGCTCTTAAACAGCTACCTAGATTTGACCAATTTTCCTTTTTCTTGGGTCGAGTTTGTTCCAATCCTCCCCTCTCAGGCACTTTGCTCCTGAGACCACCTTAGTTTTTGTTCTGGATACTCCCTAACCTCCTTTTTCCCTTCAAGCTACCTTCTTTCTTGTCCTTAATTTCAGTTTGCAGCTCATCCAGCTTCAACTTCCTTCCCTTAGCCTATATTTCTTCCAATAATATTTTTTGTTCACTGTTTTATCTTTCTCCCATCCATTTTGATTTTACTCAGCTGTAGCCTCACTATCATGCACCAATATTTTTGTTCATACTTATTTGTACTATAGTAGAATTAACTGAAAATCACATAAACAAAAGCTGCCTGCTTAGATGGGCTTTTAATGTTGTGCTTTGCAGAGCTATTCCTCACTTAATCTCATCATTCTGAACTGGTTTGGGATAATAAAAGATAATGTCAGCAACAGATATTTTTCTAACACTAATATTCTAGTTACCCTGACAAACAAGTTCGGGAGGTCAAGATCGATTCACAAACAATTAGTGGTAAGAGATTAACCTTTTTTTAATTTGTACTTATATCTGTATTGGAGATAGTCGGAAGTCACTTTCCGTTTCATTTTTCATTTTGTTCTATTTTAGTTTTTGTCTTTTTCTTTTAGTTCTGTCTTTCTTTTCCATACTCTCTGATTTGTATTTTAACTGTGCTTTTTATATATCTTAATAAAATGTTTTTTTTAAAGATTGATTCACAAACATATTTCTAAATTCAGGCCAATATAGGCTAACAAAGCTTTTCTTTCTTCTATATTATAAGAACAGTTTCAAAACAGAAGAGGATACCTACGTCCATTCTTTAATGCAGTGTGCTGCTGTCAACACCGAGTTGTGATTGATTAACGATCCACCACATACATGAACAAATCCTTGGCCAAAGCGATAAAGCTGAAGACTAACTTGCCACGGCCACGCACCAAGCTGGGCGTCATGTCCACCAATAATCCGCGTCGCTGTTGCTATTTCATCCACGACCGGCCTCGTTCCGCAGTCTATGAGGCAAGAGAGACTTCCGACGGCGAGTTTCAAGGATTCCCCAAAACACACCCCTCGCTCAGCAGCAACTCGCGTGAAAGGAGGTGGTAAGAGCAGCGAAGCGGATCATGGGCAAAGCCAGCCTTTATTTTAAAGCAGAGGCACCCGTGGCTTGTGCCAAACGCAGGCAGCGTGAAATACACCCCCACCCTCCTATCCATATTCACGCAAACACCCCTTCCTCCCACGCAGCATCCACTTCTCTCTGCCCTATTCCCTCATCGGGATTTCCGAGCAAATCGCGAGGGCACCCGCTGCCACCCTGCCCGGGGAGCCGCTGGGGAAGTCTGCAGCAACCAGCCGCCTTCGAGGGCGAGCAGCCCCCGGCTCCGGGGCCAACGCATTTAAAACCTCCCATCAGCCGCGACGGGCGGGACTTCCACCCGAACACGTCACCCACCACCTATTACCCCCCTCGCGGAGCGGCAGCTAGAGAGGTTTGCGCACCAAACGCGGAGCGCTCTCGTGAGGAGAGGTTGTCGGGAGTTGTAGTTTCGGTGAGCCCTCGCGAAGACTGCAGGCGGCGCACGTGCCCTCCGCCGCTTGCTGGCGAGAGCGGTTGGACCGCGCTCCTTCGACGGCTTCCGCTTGTATGGCGCGTTCAGCCCTCCGCTGGAGAGGCGGGCTTACCGGTTGTAGGAATCACAGAGGACAAGGCTTTGGGTGGGGCTTCACTCAACAGAAAAAGCAGCGGAAATAAGGAAGAGACCAGCGCGCAAAACCGCCCCTGCATTGTCGGCCCGGTCCAGAAAGGAAAATGGCGACCGCCGCGCGCCCCGCCTCGCGCCCCTCAACGCCACGTGACGCTGGGAGGCGCCCACGGGCGCCGCGCGGCGTGGCCTTTGCGACGCGGCAACGGGAGGCCAGGCGGATGGAACTGGGGGGGGGGCGCATCTGGGATCGCGAGCGCCGCCCCTTCTGTCGGGTGGAGCGAAGGAAATAAACGGTTCGCAATTTCTGAAAAAAATAGGAAGGCTGGATGAGAGGGCTTCTGTCTGCATTATCTGAAAGCAGTTGCAGCCTCCTGGGAAGGGCTTTATGAGTAGGAAGATACTAACTGCAAGCTTTCCATGGCTGCCAGACAGAGCCAGTGTACAGAGAACATAGAGAAATCTGCTCTTTATATCCCACTTCAACACAGAGATGATAAACCAGCTTTCCCCAGCTTGAGTTGGTCTTTAATCAGACCTGTCCTGTGGGAATGATGGGAATTGTAAACCAAGTGTCGAGAGGACAGAAAGACTGATATGATGAACTGTTCAAGAGGTTCCTTAATCTTCTGGAAAGACTTCAGGAGATGCTAGTAGGTAAAAAAAACAAGAGAGAGCTGGTTGGTCTAGTGATTAAGGCTCCAGGCTAGAAACCAGGAGACCCTGAGTTCTAGTCTCGCCTTACGCACGAAAGCCAGCTGGGTGACTTGGGCCAGTCACTGTTTCTCAGCCCACAACAGCAGGCTTGTGCGACCAGCCTGTCAGTCAATTCCTGTTGCAACCATTAGGTTGATCTGAAAAAAAGCTGACCTTGCACTTGCAGGAAAGACACTAGGAAGAAAAAAAACCTAGGAGGTAAAAACCAAAGCATGAAGAAAAAGATCCATTGTACAAGCTGCCTTCCATTCCCTCAATCTGGAAATAACACACTTTTCTCTCCAATTTCTTGTTCCTTTTATTTTCCTACTACTGTAGTAGGAACTGTTTCTGTATTTGTACAGGCCCTAGGGCAGTGTTTTTCAAACTTGGCTAGGGAATTCTGAGAGTTGAAGTCCACACATCTTGAAGTTGCCAAGTTTGAAAAAAACAGCCCTAGGATATATATTTTCATAAACAACAAGAAACATGAAAATATATTTAGTGCTTGATTTTACATTGCTGTTCCTAAAATTGGGTTCTGATAAAGAATAATTAATTTTTGTTTCCTAGTATATTACGTACCTTAGTATAATTTAAATATATGTGGTTAGCAGCCACATAACTTGTTTTGGCAACATTTTGTTATATGCTCCCCTGGGCACTTTCCTTCGTGCCAGGGCGGAAACTCCTCCTGAGACAAACCTTTTGGACGCAAGGTGAGGGTTTTTTTATATCATTTATTGCAATAAGCGGGGAGAATCTGCACAATCGGATTTGATCTCCGAGGAGCCAGGTCCCGCCCCCCTCCCTTTTATACCCGGCTAGCGCGCCCGCCATTCCCTCCTCATTTCCCCATTGGCTGAGGTACTCGGAGGTGACATTCTTCGCGACCGCCTCTGTGATGTTTCCTAGCTCCTCCTATTACATACATCGCATGTTCATTATAATTAGCTCGTTACTTAAACGGGGTGTGTCAGTTAACTATTCATTGGTCTGTTACTCATGAGTTCATCCATTTGCGATTACATCAAAAAAAATTTTTAAAAACCCACTCCAGCCTTGTCCTTGCCTCCAGTTAGTTTGGATACCTCATCCCACTCACTTCTCTCAATTTTAAACTGGAATTATTTCATTTTTACCTGGCAGATGTCAATACTTCCACCACCACAAAGCATTTTTTAAACATTTGATTAGCGACCATGTCCAAGACGATTTGTCCCCAACCTGCCCCTTCAGGTCTTCCAATGGTGTACCAATCACCAGTGTATTGGTGTGTATCCATCCATCTTGCTGCTGGTCAACCTCTTCTATTTTTTCCTTCCACCTTTCCTTCCTACTTTCCTCACCTCTGTAAATAGTTCAAGACAGCTATGTTTTTGCATCTGTCTAAATATAACTTGAGCTTAGTCATTTGTGCCTCAAGTGAGAACTTTAGATTAATTTATTCTATGATTTGTTTGTTTTCTGGGCTGTTCATAATAGTTTCAGGAGCTTTCTTCAACATTAGAATGTAAAAGAATCAATACTGTTTCTATCCTGTTTCTTCAAAGTCCAACTTTTGCTTTCATAAGAGCATAACAGGGAAAACTTTCCTGTGCCATTCTGATTTCATTCCATTGGTTCCCTTTCATTGAGGTTCAGGACTTTAAACGATCCCTGGTGTTCTCCTTGAAAATGGCAGGTATATGCTCAATCAAGACCATATTGTGGAAACTGGCTAGCTCTCTTCTTCCACTTTAGCTGAACTTGGAACTTGAACATGAACAGTTTGTGATCTGTTCAATAGCCAGCCCCCAACCACATCTTTGCTGTTAAAGAACTCTTTCTTTGTACTCCATGTGGTGAAGTTCAGATATACAGGCATTGTTTTGGTTGTTTGAAGACTGTTAGCAATGAAGAAGTAATTGGATTCACAGAAACTAATACGTTTTTCTCCTGCTTTATTTACTTCCTAGGCCATACAGTCCAAGTATGTTTTCCTCCTTACTATTTTCAACTTTGGCGTTCCAGTTTGCAGCCACAAGCAGCTCATCTTACTTGTATGTTCAGCTCATCTTACTTGTATGATCTGTCGACTTCAGATTGAAGCCAACCATAAAACTCGTCAACCTCCTCTTCTGCATCAATGGTTGGAGCATAAACTTGGGTAACTATCACATTAAAGGGCTGTCCATGGACATTATTTGGTCATTGACTACATTGTACCCAAGTACTGTCTTTGCTATAGCTAGCTAGCTAGCTATTAAGAAGGAAATTTTTTAAAAAAATTGGGGCTCTATTAATACACTAAGTGCCTGGAATGCATTTAAGGCATCCATCTGGGGATCTATTATTGCTTTTCCTTAGAAAAAAGTCTCAGAAATTCTGATCTTATATAGTTGGAAAAGATGGATTCATTTAGAAATGAAAAAGATTTTATTCAGATGGGCCTAATATTATAAAAGAAGAACTGATGGAACCACTACTGAGGACAGTGAATGAAATCAAGTGACAACAGTACCAAGGACATGGGAAAAAGCAAAAGTTGGTTTACAAAGAAGAAAGTGATCTGAAGAAACCTCAATCATATAGATCTATTTCTTTATTGAACATTGATTATATTTACCACAGTATTAGCTAAACACACGAGGAAATGCATTTCTGAAAATATACTTACATGTCAGTCAGGTTACGTTCCAAAGAGGAAGATGAAAGACGACAGCAGGTTCTTAATAAATCCATTAGAATACATTAATAACAAGAAAAAGAAGGCAGCAGTAATATTTGTGGGGCAAATACATTTTTTGGGTGAAGAAAGTAAATTTCTAGAGGCTTCAGATGAATGGGAGCGCCTCAGTAAAATTGAAACATAAAAGAACGTGCAGCACCCTTGAAGCTGGTGTGAACTACCAAGGCATCTGTCTTGAAGGATGATGTGTTCTTCCTGGCATTTGGCACCTTGAACTGATTTGTTTCTTCTCAGTGGGGCTATTGTTTTCCTTGTAGATAGTGTCAGATTCAGCCTAGGAAGCACACACTGCTAGTGCAGAGCTGTTGGTCAGTTTCACCGCCTCAGGAAATAGGTGATTGAGGAAAGGAAACAAGGCAACCGCAGGTAAACCAGCGACTGGACGGGCAGTTAACTCGCAGCAGGGAGTCATCTAGAAGCGGCAAACTGGAGCGCAGCTGGCTCCCCAGGTGCCCAGGGCAACTCCGGCTTACAGTACACCAGGAGCGCAGCAATCCAGAGGCAATCAGTGGGCAATTAGAAACCAAATTAAAGCAGCCACTCCAACTCACCATAAGAAAAGCTCCAGAAATGCAAGGGCAAGGCATACAAAGGAAGAAGATTACAACATAACAGAAACCGATTGAATCTGCCATCAAGGCGAGGGGAAGGAAGATTGCAACGGACAGATGGCTAGCCCAGGGCAAGGGCAAGGGGCAGAACAGAGGGGTACTGTTGGTAAGGGGGGAACCCTATAAAACTATTGTAAGAAACCGTGCCAGGCCAATCCTGGCTTTGTAACCGCTACGCATTACGCCTGAATAAACTAGCTTTCGTCCGAGCCTGTGCCTCACGAGGTTTCTGTTCAGCAGCGAATGCAGTGAACCTTACAGATAATGGATAAATAGAGTGGCAGAAAGTAACTTGAGATCTATTACTTACAGTTGTAAGAAACAGTATGTGAACCTTTTGGAATTTCATGGTGTTCTGCATTAATTTGTCATAAAATATGATCTGTCATCTAAGTCAAGAATATTGACAAATATAATGTGCCTAAAATAATAACACAAAAACAATTCTAATCCTTCACGTCTTTATTGAACACACTCATTCAACATTCAAAATGCTAGTGGAAAAAGTAAGTTAACCCTTCGAATCAATAACTGGTTGACCCCCCCTTGGCAGCAATAATCTCAACCAGGTGCTTCCTGTAGCTGTGGATCAGACCTGCACATCGTTCAGGAGGGATTTTAGCCCATTCTTCCTGGCAGAACTGCTTTAGCTCTGTCATATTCTTTGGACGTCTCATGTGTATGGCTCTCTTCAAGTCATTCCATAGCATCTCTATTGGGTTGAGGTGTGGGCTCTGACTTGGCCACTCCAAAAGGCGGATTTTGTTTTTCTGAAGCCATTCTGTTGTGGACTTGCTCCGGTGTTTTGGGTCATTGTCCTGTTGCATTACCTAACTTCTACAGAGCTTCAGCTGACGTACAGACATTCTCACATTATCCTGAAGAATTTTTTGATACACTTGGGAATTCATCTTCCCCTCAATGACTGCAAGCTGGCCAGGCCCCGATGCAGCAAAGCAGGCCCAAATCATGTTTCCTCCACCATACTTTACAGTTGGGATGTTTTCATGATGATATGCAGTGCCCTTTTTACACCAGATGTAGTGCTGCGTGTTCTTTCCAAATAGTTCAAACTTTGTTTCATCAGTCCACAAAACATTTTGCCAATACCGCTGTGGAGAGTCAATGTGCTCTTTCGCAAACTTCCGGCATGCTGCAATGTTCTTTGTAGTAAGCAGCGGCTTCCTTCGTGGTGTCCTGCCATAGACACCCTGCTTGTTCAATGTTTTACATATTGTAGACTCATGAACACATATGTTAGCCAGTTCCAATGATGCCTTCAAATCTTTGGTTGTCACCCAGGGTTGTTTCTTTACCTCATTGATGAGTCTTCGTTGTGTTCTTGGGGTCATTTTGACTGGGTGCCCACTTCTTGGTAGAGTAGCCACAGTCCCAAAGTGTCTCCATTTGTAGATCATTTGCCTAACTGTAGACTGGTGAATTTCTAAGGTCTTTGAAATCACTTTGTAACTCTTTCCAGCTTTATGTAAATCAACAATTCTTGATCGTAGATCCTTTGAAAGCTCTTTTTGGCAAGGCATGGCTCACATAAGCATATTCTTCTTGTGCGGAACAAACTCAAAAAGTTTGAGTGGTTTTTATCAGTCAATGTAGCTCTAGTCCACACCTCCAAACTCATTTTCTTAACAAGACTCCAGGTATGCTAACAGCTGACTCCAATTAGCTTTTTTGAGGTCAACTCAAGGGTTCACATACTTTTTCCACTAGCACTATGAGGTTTTTATGGTTGGTCTCAATAGAGACATGAAGGATCAGAATTGTTTTTGTGTTATTATTTTAGGCACATTGTATTTGTCAATACTCTTGACTTAGATGATGGTCAGATCACATTTTATGACAAATTAATGCAGAACACCATGAAATTCCAAAAGGTTCACATACTTTTTCTTGCAACTGTATGTATGTCTGCATCATCATATGAATATGTATGTATGCATCCTTTTCCTTTCCCCTTTCCTGAAATGTGTAAGTATCACAGCATCTCTTTTGTCTGCAAGGGAGTGTTTCCAACTGTCCCTTGGTGGAGTCCTCCTCCAGTACATACTGTCTAATAAACACTGCAGTGAAGCCTTGATTATTTTGCAATTGGGTCCTGCGTTTTGATTCCATGTATTCTTAGATGTGTTCAAAGCCTTTGACAATTTGGTTTGGACTTTCCTACTCAAGGCTCTTGACAAAACCCAGGAGAAAAATCCAAAAGTTGGGTGGAGAGCATATACTGTATTACTGGCAAATAGCAAAAATCACAGCGAATAGAACACTGCAAGCTTTTCAGTATGGCATAAGGCAAGGGTATGTACTCCTTCCTTTATTATTTGTAATCATGCTAGAAGGCCTGATGGACAAAATCCAAAAAGATTAAACAACTGGGATTAAAATTCAAGGAGAGGAATAAAAAATGAAACGCTATGCAGATGATGTAATAACAAATATGCAATCACTAAGCTCTGTAAGAGAGTTGATGGAAACAAACATTTTGGCTGCTTTTCTGAGTACAGGTTGACACATCTGTTGTGATAATAGAAGACTAGCAGGTGTGTCAAAATTGTGCCATGCAACTTCGCTGAGCACGCCTGCATACCTGGTAACTAGGATAACAGTGGGCATGGCTTTCATGTGTATCTACAGATATTCTGGTTATCTGATACATTCCAAACCAAAGAAGTAATCCCTTGCAACCACTGAGACTCCCAGTACTGAGTCCCAAACTGCTCAGAGGTACTCATGGATGTGTTCAGCATCTGAAATAAATTCAGGGATGACTTTATTACTTTCAGATTAGATTTCCTGCAGAAAGATCTAGCACACAGTACGAGGGTTGAGTGAAAAGTAGCAAGTCACCAACAGATGGCGATTCTGATGTGCTAGAAGCTCAGACATGTTCTTTAACATCTGTTCTTTCACTTTGGTTGAGTTGTTGTGAGAAAAGATTGTGAAAAGGAAGCCTGTGATGAGCGCACACGAATATGCTTAATCAACGTACTGTGATTAAATTTTTGCTTGCCAAAGGAATCCCTGCAGTTGAAATTCACTGCTGAATGCAGGCTGTTTATGGTGTTGACTGTGTTAATATGAGTACTATGCATTGCTGGGCAAAAAAAAAAAAAAGTAATTCAGGAAGAGTTGATTTGTGTGAACAAGAATGAAGTGAACAATCTGTGACAGCAACCGATGAGTTTCACATGAAAGTTTTAGGAACTGATTAAGGACAACTGGCAGATCATGCAAAGGGAAACTGCTGTCAAGTTTGGTGTAACACAGGAACATGTGGGTTAGATTATTGATATTCTTCAGTTTTGAAAGGTTTGTGCAATATGTGCACTTTGCATGCTGTCAGCAGAAATGAAAGCTTCAAGAGTTGATATTTGCCAGCAATTTTCCACCTACAAGAATAAAGGAGAGGAATTTCTTCATAGCACTGTGACAGTCAACAAAGCATGAGCTCATCATTATGATCCAGAAATGAAGCGTCAGTCCGTAGAATATCTTCACAAAGCTTCACCTACAGGGGAAAGAAAAAATATACCCAGGCTTCAGTAGGAAAATTCATAGTTACAGTTTTGGGGGATTTAGGCAGTGTTATTCACATGAATTTCCTTGAACCTGGCATTACTATCAGCTCAGAACACTGCTTTATAACATTCAACAGTTTGAAAGAATGATTAAGCAGAGTTTGGAAGCACACAAAGGAAATTTTGCTGCACCATGATAGCGCTAGTCCTCACATCTCGCAAGCCACCCAAGAGACAACTGCAAGTTTGATCTCACTGTTTCACCTCATTCACTATACAGCTCATATTTGGCACCATGCAACTTCCGCCTTTTCCCATAATTGAAGGAATACCTTCATTGGCAACTGTTTGACTTGAGATAGAAAGGACTTCAGACCTGGTTGAAGAAGCAAACTTTGGAGTTCTTTTCTGATGGCTTTAAGAAGCTTGTCCATAGTTGGCCAAAGCACGTAGCAAATGGTGGTGATTATATGCAGACATAATTACAGGTAACAAAGAATTATTTTCCTATTTTATTTACTAAAATATCCATATATAAACGAAAGGTATGGGGATGGAGGCATTCAACACTCATATTGATCAATATGACAGATCTTGCAATTTAGACAAAAATGATTTTTTAAATAATTTTTTATTGCTTTTTAATAACAAAAAGGAAAAAACACAAAAATAATAATACAAGAGAAGGAAGAAAATATTAAAAGGTGGTATAACAAAAAAGTGACAAAAATACAAGAACTTAGTGTAGTATACCATTATACAGTAAATAGTTGCACATTTATATATATTTATCTAATGCAAATATTCAAATGCATGTATATTTCCAATACATTTATATAACTGTCTTTTTTTTTAACCTAGTACTGTATTTTGTATAAATGAGTCCCATATTTCATTATACTTGTCCATACAAAGACTACATCTATAGGCAATCCGCTCATAAGTGGCAAGTGCAATCAGGTCTTCAATCCATTGAGTGAATGGGGCCATACATTTGTCTTTCCCATGCTACAATATTAATCTTTTGGCCATAGTAAGGGCACAGAGAATCCATTTATGTTGTCCAGATGTCAAATTCCATGTACTAGGTATATAGTTCAAAAGAATATTATCCTCTGAAAAATTTAGCTTTTGTTGCAGAATCATGTTTAAATATAGTCCACTACTTTCTCCCAAAACTTAGTAAGTATAGGACATTGTAGAAAGATTTGCTTTAAAGAGGCTTTGTCCTTATTACACCTCCAACAAAATACTATTTTTAACAATCCTTTTCTATACAAATGTAATGGAGTCCAGTAAATTCTAAATATTACTTTTTGTTGTTGTATAAGTCGTAGTTTAAGGTCCATTAACACTTCTGTTATAGAAGTTAAGACACTCTCCCACTGTCTAGGCAATATAGAAACTTCTAGTTCTTCATTCCACTCATCTCTTAACATCTGCATATCAAATTGATTTATTGATAACAAATATCTATAAAAGCTAATAGTAGGTTTTTTAGTTCTAAAGGATTTAACAAGTTATTCTAGTACCTCAGGTGTCTCGGAAGCTGAAAATGCTGCTGGTCCAAACAACGTTGTTAATAAATGTTGTAGCTGTAAATATTGCCACTGGTAACATCTGATAGATGATATTTATCTCTTAACACATCATACGTTAAAAAATCATCTTCATCATCTATCAGTTGGTCCAATGCCAATATCCCCGCTTCCATTCAACTTTTCCATATCATCATCTTTTTCCCAATTTTTAAAGTTGGGTTTCCCCATAAAGTCAATTTGGCATGGGAAAAAGGGTCAAGTATTTTTTTATTAGGCAGCACATTTCTAATTGACGAAGCTTTCTAATTGACGAAGTTGTTTCCAGAGATATTAGAGTTGTGTTGTATTTAGATCCTAATACCATTGATTCAACCAAAGGTGTTATATATGTATGTTCCAAAGTTGCCCAAATTGGAAAATTAACACCACTTGTTGGCTTCCAGTATTTAATACTTGACAATAGGTAAGTCTGATGATATAGCTCCAGATTCAGAAAACCAAATCCTCCTTCATTGATTAGTAATTGCATTTTCTGTAAAGATATTCTCGGAATCGAAGAACCCCATAAAATTTTTCTAAACAAAGAATTTATTTTCTGAAAATATTTTCCAGATATTTGAATAGGAAGTCCTCTCAGAATATACATTAATCTGGAAATAATATTCATTTTGAGAGCATTCACCTTTTCCCAAAGGATGAGGTTTAATGACTTCCATCTATCCATGTCTAAAGAAACCTCTTTGCATATTTTATTTATATTAGATGTTACTGAGTTATATCCTTTGGTATGCACATACCTAAATATTTAATAAATTTGATACAAATACAAAATTGATATTTCTTAAATGGATGAGTAACTAAATTTTTACCTATTAGCATCAATTCCGATTTGGACCAATTAATAGAATATCCTGCTATTTTACTAAAGGTATCTATCATTTGCATCAATAGGTTTAGTAATAAACAAAAGAATATCATCTGCAAATAAAACCAATTTGTGTTCAACTGAATTAGGTACTACTTCATAAATTTCCCGATGTTGTCTAACAGCACAAGCCAAGGGTTCCACGCAGATATTGAAAAGCAAGGGTGAAAGTGGACATCCTTGTCTAGTGCCTCTAAATAATGGGAAAGTAGCAGAAAGAATACTATTAACCTTTACTTTAGATCTGGATTTAAGAGATTTGAATAAAAATGAAGATCAATTTGTCATTCCATCTTTAGATGCAGAAAAAGCTTTTGATAAAATATATAGACAGTATATATTTGCTGTATTAAATAGGTTTGGAATTTTGTTGAAATTTATAAAATGGATTAAGATATTATATGCAGTTTAGACAAAAATGCTTAAGGGAGCCAGAATACCTCACAACATGGGACCATTGGTTGTCCTTGAGTTAATTTCTCTATCCTTCTGCAGACAGTTCTACAGACTTTTAAAAAACTTTTTATATTGTATTGTTCTATGCTGGGAGGAAATTATCTGTGCAATATCCTATGATTCCTTCTTTCAAATCCTTTGCCGCAACAAGGTGGCAGTATCTGGAGTTAGAAAGTAAGGGGGAAAAAGACTTTCCCCAATTTCTATGACAAAAGCATTCTGAACCTTTTTTAGAGGCTACTCCTACTAGAGGAATTTGAAGATAGACCAAGCTATTATATTATGGTAGCCTTGTTATAATCTTGCACCAAAAATTCATGTATCGTACCAAGTTTCAGTTTAGTGTTTGGTTTCCCCTTTCCATGTGCTAAAAGAAAACATCAGCTAATTTATACCACACAACAGGCATTTGATACAATGAGAAATGATATGGAAATATTTAATAATATGACCTGATAGTTAAAATTACAGATGAAATATATTTTTAAGTGCAGTTGGGGTAGTAAAGCCATAGATTACAAAATCTATTAGTGGATATTGTTTAAATAACCTAACAGAAATGTTATATAATCCATCTAAGAACACTTCTATTTATAGAAGGTGAAAGGTTACCCATTCCATCATTAAAAGAACTAGGATACTTTGGATGTTCACTGTTGCAGTTTCATCATGAAGATGTAAATCTATCCATTTTCTATAGCTAATTGTACGAATATAGAGTCCTGGATAATTATGTTGATTACAGCCACTGGCAAAACTGGTGATGCCTATCAAATAGTATTTGGATACACTTGGGAAATAGCACATCAAAGGTCCACCGCTGTCTGCCTGGAATATGAAAAATATTGAAAAAATCAAATATTCATGGTATTCTGAAATTCTGAAGTATAGGACTTTTCTGCTTGGCTCAGATAAAGTGCTATTCACCAGGCCTTTAGCTAACAAAATATGTTTTTAAAGAATTCAATTATTTATTTAATTTTAGAAACATCAATACAATTTTCTTGATATATTACATATTCATAGCAGACCATAAAACTGTTATAAAAGCTTAAAAACAGTATAGAGCTGTTATAAAATAACAAAGTTCACCAACCTCACTTTCTAATCACTTTTGGAAATTGCTAATTAACTACTACTAAGCTATTAGAGACTTTTGGAACGACAAGGTTGAAAACACCATTTGAGTTTACCTTCAGTCTGAACGAAAGAAATTTTTAATCATAAGTTTAAGAATTTGAAATAAATTTGAAAGCTAAATAAGACTTTGATCTTAGAAAGTTATAATCAGATTAAAGGTCCAGTTAAATTTAGAATATTGGAACTTTTACTATAAGATTTTGGAATTAAGTATAAAGAATAAACAGTTCCTATGGGAAACAGATTTGTTTTGGTTACTGCAAGGCATAACAAAGATAAGAAATTTTACGATTTTAGAAACTGGACACTAGTGAGGACTAAAGTTCCTAAGTAGAGGGGAAAAAAAATACAAGTCTGCTTTTATTTACTGGGTCTTAAAAAATTATGCAAAACTTTGTAACACTGAAAATATTAAAGGATGCTTTTGAAGAATGGAGCCAGAAATTAGCTGCCACAATATCATCAGTGTCATGATATAGATAATGTTCAAAAGATATTTTTGAAGAAATGACAGATGTGGATCAAATTTTGTCATCAAGATAGAGATGATACTGAAAGTGGATTTATAAATGAAAGACCAAAAGAATAACTTGGAAAAGGATAATTTCCTGGATATACAAAAGAAACTGGCTGATGTTTTAAAGATCAAAAGGGAAATACAAATGACAAACCAAGAGAGTGACCTGGATGATTTTTTCTTACTGGATTTACAAAAGAGGCTTGTTAAAGCCTTGAAGAAATTTGTGTGATGGGACAAAGAAGAATTGGAGAGCAATCAAATCCTACAGTATTTGAATGAACTAAAGATTAAAACTGTTAGAAGTAAAAGGAAGGAATATAAAGTTGTTTTATTGGATAAAGGTTAAAATAAGATATATTGTTACAAAGCTGGCAATCCTTTATGGCCTTTTTGCTGATGTCTGGACTGTAAAGTTGATGCTTTATGGATTTGTCTATAGATAAGGGATGAAATATGGGACGAAGAAATATTTGTTTGTAACCTTATAGGAGGCAGAGAGCCACTAAATTTGTTTGTAGTTGTTATGAAAGTTGGAAGTAACTTCTTTATATATTTCTTTTCTCTTTATTATATTCTCACTTTTCTTTTTCTTCTTTTTTTTCTTGCACTTTTTATTCTTTCTTTAAGCTTAGTTTGTATTAGTTTTTACTATTATAATCAAGTTTTTCAATAAAAATTAGATTAAAAAAAAAGAAATGTGGATATATCTGCAAAGTCTGAATTAGGTAATCTTGCATTAGTTGTATTACAGTGTACCTGCAGTATAATACTTAAAAATTTGATGTTCTGGGAATATTAGTTACTGACTCAATAAGTTTATCTCCAAAATCAATCTAAAAGTTCCTACGCAGGTTTTATATCACCTTGATTGCTTTGGATGAAAACTGAGTGGCCCAAACAATCTGAATGGAAATAAATCAGCATATTGTTCTGTAAAGTTCTGTTAATTTTATGGTGTATCCCCGCTTCTGAACTAATGCTAGATTTAATGATGTGAATATTTAAAAATAACAGCCTTAATTTCAGTAATCATGGTTTAATGTTATTTACGTTATTTTCAGATCTGCATTAGAAATAAAATTTTCACTATTCCTTCAACTTACTCCCCATTTCTTGAGATTGTAAACCTAAAAACATAATCCTATATTTTCTATTGTTTTGTTTTAATAAATATTGCACATGATAATTTGGAAAAAAGCTAATTACTTTGAGATACTCATTAAAAAAGTTCAGCATGACGTATGGATTTGCAAATTAAGTTAATTTATTTACTTATTACTTATTCAATTTAAGCACCACTCAACTCCCAAACAACTCTATATATTATACACTTATAATTTATAAAAATAAATTATTTTTACCTCACAGCTATTATTTAGAGAGACAGCACAAATCATATTAATTGATAATCTTTCTTCATACAATTCATATTTATTACAGATATGTAGTGGAATAGTATTTACTTGAGCTTCTTGTAATTCAGTTTTGCCTGTAAAAAAAATACAAAATATGTGGAAGTATGCTGTGTGCAGTATTCTTCATTGAGTTACCAAAAGAGTAGCCATCAAAACAAATGGAATTTTGTGGAACCTTTAAGACTAACAAATGTATTAAAGAATAAGTGTTCAGAGACTACAGTTTACTTCACTGAATGCACATGCATTGTAAAAAGTGAGATCAAAGACCACTACCCAGTGGGTAATCATCACTATTTAGATTTCTTGTACTTCATTTTTCTTAATCTTGTTTACTATCCCACAAACAACACACACAGACACCAACTCTTTGCTAAGGATAAAACTTGGAATATCAGATAAAGTGAAGTTCATAAAAACTAGCGCCATCACAAAATTGTTAATCTTTAAATGCTACAATGTCTCTGTTGTTTATCTTGTAGTAAGATAAGCCCTGTGGAAATGTATAGTATTGGTAGTTTTAGATCCAGTACTGTTTTCTAAGTCCATTGTGACAAGCACATGCCTGTTCACTTAAAATCGAAAGTGTACAGAATAATGGTTTGCCCAGTAGCACTGTATGGTGCTAAACAGTGGCCAACCACCAAAAGTGCTGAACACCCCCTACATGCCATGGAGATACATATGCACCATTGATCATTAGGCATCTTCCTTCTCGACCACATCAGCAACAATACAGTCCGGCAGCAGATGGGTATTGCACCAATAACAGAAAATGCGGGAAAAATGCCTATAGTGATATGGCCACATCCTACGAGCAGCATCCCACACCATCACTTGCACTGCCTACCACTTTAACACTGATGGCAAATGCCCATGTGGAAGACCAAACCAAAGGTGGCAGGACACAATTGACACAGACATGAAATTCACCCAGTTGCATATGATTGCTGTGTTCAATTGCATGAAATGGCTTTTATTCATCTGAAAAGCGGACCCTGCACCTGTGGGAAACGCTAGGAAGAAGACGACTGCTTTTTAAGCATGATGCCCTAGGCTTTCACCTCATTAGATAATGGATAAAAAAGGCCTTTGACCACACTTTTTTTTTAAACTACTTCTGAATGCCCAAGAGGTACACACCTCTTCTTTCTCCCTCCCTCCCTCCCTCCCTCCCTCCCTCCCTCCTTCTTCAATCCTTAAATTGAGCATTATAATCCAGATCTTATAAAAACATATGATCTTCTCATTTTTAGAAAAAGTCATTTAAAAAATTGGTTTCCAGGGGAGGAATGGTAGACTGAAGATGTCTCCGCGAAAGCAGAGCCAGTGACCGTGGTGAAGAATGTTGAACCAGTGAGTAGACTGGCTCTTCAGAACCTCTCTAGACAAGAAGATGGGAGACCAGCCATGTGTGTTCCTGATGGCTGCTCCTCACAAGGAGACAGCGGTCTTCCATGGGTGTGAGCACTGGGAGGTGATGGGAATAGCCATCTTGCTCACAACCATGGTTGGTGCCTTTTAAAGGACACTAAGGTCGCTAACCTCACTTTCTAATCACTTTCAGAAATTGCTTATTAACTAATTTTAAGCTATTAGAGACCTTTGGAACAAGAAGTTTGAAAACGCCAGGTGAGTTTTCCTTCAATCCTGAATGAAATAAAATTTTAATCATAAGCTTAAAAATTTACAGAATTTGGACAGCAAAAAGCTAAATAAGACTTTGATCTTAGAAAGTTATAAATGGACTAAGGGTCTACATAAATTTGGAATATGGAAACTTTTACAATAAGATTTTGGAATTGATTATAAAGAATAAACAGCTTCTTGTGGGAAATAAATCTGTTCTGGTTTTTGCAAGACATAAAGATAAGTAATTTTATGATTTTAAAAACTGGACACTAGATTGTACTAAAGATTCTATGCAGAAGAAAAAAAACACAAGCCTACCTCTTGTGTTAATTAACTGGGATCGAAATGCAAAACTTTATAGCACTGAAAATATTAAAGGAGACTTGAAGAAGGGAGCCAGAAATTAGTAGCCCCAATATCAACAGTGTCAGTCATGATGTCTGCCTCTATGGATAGACTATGTCCAAAAGATGTTATTGAGGAAATGACAGATGTGGAACAAATTTTATCTGACAAGATAGAGATGGTACCAAAAGTGGATTTACAAATGGCAGGCAAAAAGAATATATTGGAAAAGGATGTCTCACTGGATATACAAAAGAAACTGGCTGATATTTTAAAAATCAAAAGAGAAATACAAATGATAAAACAAGAAAGTGACCTGGATAATTTTTTCTTACTGGATTTACAAAACAGGCTTGTAAAAGACCTAAAGGACTCTGTGTGATAGGATAAAGAAGAAATGAAGAGAAACCAAATCCCACAACAATATTTGAATGAACCAAAGATTAAAACTGTTAGAAGTAAAAGGAAGGAATATAAAGTTGGTTTATTTGATCAAGGTAAACACAAGATATGTTGTTACTTTTGGCAACCTTTTATGGACTTTCTGCTGACACCAGGACTGGAAAGATAATGCTTTATGGATTTGCTTATAGATAAGGGATTGGGTATGGGATGAAGAGATAATTGTTTCTAACCTTAGAGGGGGTGAAGAGTCACTAAATTTGTTTATACTTGTGATGAAGGTTGGAAGTCACTTCTTTACATATTTCTTTTTAAATATATTCTTACTTTTCTCTTTTTTTCCTTTTTCTTTGCACTTTTTACTCTTTCTTTCTCTTTCTTTAAGTTTAGTTTGTATTAGGTTTTACTATTATAATCAAAATTCTTAATAAAAATTTTAAAATTATATATATACAGACACACACACGCATACATATATGAAGAAAAAATCATTTAAAAAATCAGCACATATCTTTATTTATTTAAACAATTTATATGGCCACCCAACTCACTCACAGTGACTCTGGGCGGCTTACAAGAATAAAAATCCCAACACAAAACCACTCCACACACCCCCACCCCCTGGCAACAACAATACATTCAAACAAACCACTTGATGGGCTCTATATCAACCTGGGAACCCCAGGCCCACTGGCACAACCACGTCTTCAGGGCCTTGCGGAAGAGCATCAAGGTGGCATCTTGATACTGTTCCTTAACATCAAGGGAGTTAGTTTCATTCCATCTAAATAAAATTATTTTCTTTCCCGAATCCCAGGCTTGATAAAGCCAAAACTCTTCATAATATTGAATTCTATATCTTAGGAGTGCAATTCAATATCACATTTACATCTATAACTACTATATTTTTCCTCCTGGACTATGTTAACATATGCTATAACTTGAAACCAAAAGGGAACTATGGCCGACAAAACCAAATAATTTGAGTCAAAGAGGTCTCAAATTTCTTTCAATGCCAACACAAAAAATTCTAATATCTAACCTTTTTTACATATTCTCTGAGGAGTTCAGTAAACATGAAACAGTATTTTCTGATGGATTACCTCATTAATCATAAGAAATATATTTTATGTTTCTTAAAACCTGGACCTACTGATTTTCCAAATTTGGATATTCCAATTCCTATATTTAAAAATAAAAGGACAACACTAATGCCACCCAAATCCATGATGTGCCACTACGTTTCAGCAGTGCAAACTTATAAACATCTGAAGAGAGGCTTTAAAATACTGATGGGGAGACTATAGGTGGCCCATCCCAATCTAGACAATGTGGCCCCTTGGCAAAATAAAAGTGCAACCAACTACAGGCTACTCTCACTCTTTACCCACGAAGCAGCAGGTTGGTCTGTTCAGCTGCCCAGTATGGGACAGGAGCTAATTTCTTGCTGTTGACTGTATCAGGATACCAGAACAAGACAGTGAGGCTCAGGATCCCTGGAGCATCTTATTTAAAACAGGTGTGCCTGACAAGGCACAGAGAGGTATGCAATATGCAGTCACAAGAGCATCTTGAAAAATTGCCACTAAATATTTAATATGATGGAAAGGAACATGGGATTTCTTTTCTAGCCTATAATTTTATATGCTGTACTCCATAAGAACATTGCTTGGCCCTAATATGAAAGCACTCTTACATCAATTTGCTTCAATCATTTGCCGAAAGAAAACTTGCTTCACATCTATAACGTAAAGTAATTTAGCAGATAGTGATACTTAATTTAGCTTGATGCATAGGTTAAGAGCAGCTATGTTTGCAAAAGATTTTCGGGCAGCAAAATCACTATACAGGTAGTCCTCGAGTTACGACCATTTATTCAGTGACCATTCAAAGTTATGATGGTGTTGCATGAAGTTCTGGCCACTGCAGCGTCCCCGCAGTCACGTGAACAAAATTCAGGAGCCTGACACTTATGATCAGTGCACTTATGACCAGTTGCAGCGTCCCGTAGTCACAGGATCACTATTTGTTCCCTTCCCTGGCAGCTTCCCCAAGCAGAGTCAATAGGAAGACAGCAAGGAAGGTTGCAAATCGCTGAGATAAGTCTCCTCCGCCCGGCCTTTGTTCCCTTGCATGCACCACACTCTCCTTCCTCCCTTTGCTTGCACACACCCTGCACCCTCTTTCCCTGGCCTCCCTGCACTTGCACACACATATGCACGCACTCCTACGCCCTCTTTCCATGGCCTCCCTGTGATCATACACATGCACCCCCATGCCCTTTCCCTGGCCTCCCTGTGATCACACACACACATGTGCAAACCCTTTGCCCTCTTTCCTTGGCCTTCCTGCGATCGCGCACATATACACACCCCTCGCCCGCTTTACTTGGCTTCTCTGCGATCACACAGGCACCCCCATCCTGTCTTTCCTCGGCCTCCCACAATCACACACATGGACGCACATACCCTGCACCCTCTTTCCACAGCCTCCCTACAATTGCGCATACCCACACCCACACATAACCCATGCCCTCTTTCCACAGCCTCCCTGTGATCACACACAAACTGCTCCCTCTTTCCTCAGCATCCCTGCGATTGCATGCACCCCACAACCTCATTCCCTGGCCTTCCTGAGCTTGTACTGCACCAAGCACCCCTTCCCCCAACTTGCACGCAGCCTGCACAAGGCTTCCCAGGGCTTCCCCTGCCCCCCTGAAGCACCCCCGTGCTCCTTACCTTGGACTCCCTCCGCTTCCACTTAATGATCTGTGCATCTTGGGTTACGATGACAACCAGGACCATTAAGTGATACGGTCACATGACATCACACTTTACAACTGCATTGGTTAGCAATGGCAATCCCAGTCCCAATTACAGCCATAACTCAAGGACTACCTGTGGAAAATTTCTGAATATTTATATTGCTTAAAAAAAATTGCCAAAATCAAAAACAAACATTTACAGATCCAACAGTATTCACAATAAAAATTTAAAATATATTTTATATATTACTAAGATGAAGTCAAAATATCAAATTTATACTTTAAATCTGTGCATGTGACCTAGATAGATACTGAATAGGTTTACAGTTTGCACTGATTGTTCCACATTTTTCAGAGATAAAATTAGTTAAGACCTATTAGTACTATATGAACAGAAGTTAGAAGAACATAGAAGGGCAATTGGACTTATTGTGAGTTGTGATTCAGGTCACCAGAAGATGGATCCAACAGAAGGATTAACTCCACTTCTGCTAGTCAGAAGGCAGGGCTAAACCTGCAGAAAACCCCTCCCAACTCAGCTGCCTCACTGACTTCAGCTACCAGAAAAAACAAGTTGGAAAGTCTTTATAGACAAAATACCCAACAGCAATAAAAAGGGATAGCTGCTTCCCTCATGAAAAACAAGATCCCATATGTAATTGATAAAAATGTGGGTGAGACACAGTGGTCCCCTCATGGTTAAGTCCAACAGCTAGTCTTGGTCACCAGAGATGGGTGGATGAGAAAGAGCTACACCCATGTCAATGGCGAGGTGGGGAGGGGAGAGACAGGGCAGGAGAGTATCCTCTGCAACACTGTCCAAAGGTAGCTGTCTGGTGCAAATTTATCAGTTTTGTACTGTTTGATGACAGTAATTGCTTCAGACCATGTCACTGTTCTACATATTTCTTCTAGAGGAACTCCTGCTATCAATGCCATAGAAGCAAGGATTCCTCTAATAGAGTGAACCTGATGATATATGCTAGGATATATTCTCTGACCCACCTACAAATGGAGGATCTAGAACAGTGCTTTTCAACCTTGGCAGCTTTCAGATATGTGGATTTCAACTCCCAGAATTCCCCAGCCAGCAAGGGCTGCCCACACATCTGAAAGCTGCCAAGGTTGAGAAACACTGATCTAGAAACTCATCTGCAAGCACTCTCTGTTTTGTAAAAGACAAAAAAGCTCCCTGCCTTGTGTTCTCTAAGACTACATTTCAGATGACTGTGTAAACATCTTTACACATTCCAGACCCTATCCCTGGGATGACTAGGATTTGAGCAAAAATTAGGAAAAACACCTATAAATGCAGAATTAACCTGGAAGAAAACAAGTATCAGTTTTTTTAAACACCATCCTATCCAAGTAGAAAACACACTGGAGTACCCCCAGTTCACCTTCTCTTCTGGCTGATGTGATCACCACCAAAAATGCTGTTTTCCAAGTTAATACATTAATAGAAATTCTTCTAATGTACTTGAAGGTGCTTCTATTAATGCCCTCAGAACTAAAGTCAAATCCCAAGAAGAGAAATGCTGAATAATATATTAGTCCTGTCCTTCTGAGGAAGTTTCACAAAACCACTTTCTTCCAAAACTCAGTTTCCCTACTCATCTTGAAGTATGGAACCCAGAGCAGCTGCCTGGCTATGAGACTAATGACTTCAGTCTGCTATCCAAGCCATCTTGGAGAAAAGCTAGGAACTGAGGAACCACTCCTCCTGTCGGTGATCACTTATTTCCCCTCCATCAACACACAAAGGCTTTCCAAGTCAACTGATATATGTGAATGGTGCTTGTACATATAGAAGCCAGACTGGTCTCAATTTCAGAAGGCCAGCCTTTAGGAGCATTCAAGTTCCAGGTACAGAGAGGAAGTCACTCTGGCTTACAATGTCCAGTCACCCTGGAAGGTGCCACAGATCCTTTACATTCATCTCAACCAATGTCAAGAACCAAGGCCTCCTGGGCTAAAAGTGGGCAATTAGGATCAATCAAGTGCTGAGCATCCTCACTTTATGAGGCACCTTTGATAAAATTGGAACCAGCAGAAGCACATATAATAAGCCTTGTGGTCCTCATGTCACAGAACTGAGCATTGGCTCACTTTTATTTTCTCTGCTGTTGCAAAAAGATTGACATGAGAAACTCCCCACCTTTCCATGACTGTCTGAAAAACCCTTAGATCCAAGGACCATTCTTCCTGCAACAGGTTCTATTGAATTAGCTAGTCTTCAGAAATATTCTGCATTCCTCTTGTATATTCTGACAGGTTAGATTCTTTACCCACAGAAATAAGCAATATACCTCTTTTGCATCCCTTTAACAGACTGATTAGCACCAACCATCACTGCAGAGAAGTGATCACTGTGTCTGGGATATCCAGAATTAAACATGATTTTAATGCAAACTGGCCTTGCCATGGTAGCAAAAACCACTGCAGTTGTCTGGTATGTAATACTGTGCAAGGCAGTCTCCTAAGCCACAAACAATATATCCTATGATTTTGCCAGGACCAAGAAGGATTGCTTCCTGGCTAATATAACCTGCCGAATTAGACTGCATTTATAGTCTGCATTCTTGCAATTTTCTATTGGGTGGCTATAATGACTTCCAAGGTGTAACAAGTCTTGAGGGAGACAAATACATTTCCTGATTTACCATGAACCTGTTTGTGTAAGCTGGTCAAATTGATGTTCCTGATTGTTCCAAGGGCGAAGTTCTTATTAACAGATTGTCCAGGTGTGCGTATATATGCATTTGCTGGGTTCTCAAGTGTCAACCAGAACTGCCGTTATCTTTGTGAAGACTCTTAGAGTAGAGGCAATGCCAAAATGGAAGGGCCGTGAATTGAAACTGCTTTCCCATAAGCAAGTCTGGGGAACCTGCAGTGCTCTGATCTGACAGGGATAGGAAGATATGCTTCAGATAGGTCTATCAATGCCAGTAAATTGTTCGAGGGCACTGCCTCTGCCATGGAGCCCAAAGTTCAAGACAGCTTTCCAAGTTTTTTCTCTGGAACCATGAATACCACCAAGAACAAGCCAGTGAACCTCTCTTGATATGGCACTTGTTTTATTGCTCAAATGTTCAGCAGATGATGAGCAGCCTCTAATTGTGAGATATTTCTCCGATTGCTGGGTGTGACAGGAGGAACCTATCTCAGAAGGGCTTTGAGCTCCAGAGCATATCATCATCTAACCAAGCTTAGCACCTATTTGTCCCTTAAGGTCCATGCCCAGGTGGTCCAAAACTCCTAAAGCTAACTGCCCCATGGTGAGGTCTGGTATCAGTTTGATGCCCTTTTCTATTGGAAACTGATCCCTTTGCCTCAACAACTGAAATCCTTGCATTGATAATCCTGCTGAGCCAAACAAACATCACTCTGGACATTTCTGGAGCAAAAAAGGTTGTTCCCTAATTTGAAAGGAAGATGCTGTTTTTTTGCAATACATAGAAGATTCTAATTAGTTGAAAGTAGGTATTCTTAGTCCTACTCCCCACCAACACATCAGTAAACTCCCTGAACTTCCTGCCCACAAATGGTTTGACTCCTAAATTAGCTCTTAACTTGACTTGCCAATGCCTAAGCCACCCTTGATGCCATCGAACAGGCTGCAAATAGAAGACTGTTTAAGGTAGCATCTGTAATCAACTCTGCTGTTTTATCAACTTCATTAAAAAGTCTCTTAAACTGCCTGTTTCCTGAAGGCATATAAAGATTTCAAGCCCAAATGATCAAAGCTGTGGAGGTAATATAGATGATCACTGAAGCTCTCTCTCTGAAGGCTGCAGCCTCATGAGCTCTTTTCAAGAGTCTCTCCTCTTACTGTACTGCAGTGGGATGCTGGATCAACCCTTCCACCAAATGCCATAGATATAAACAAAGGGAAGTAACAATCCTTCCTGTCCGTATCCCTTCCGGAGAGTTTCCTTCTCTTCTGCATTTAGATAATGCTGCATTCTCTAGTCTTGATACCTTTCCTCTTTCACTTGATCCCATGTGAATCTAGAGAAATCCAAACAGAAATCAGAATGCAAAAAAGGTCCAAGTTCTCTGAACTCTGAATTCCTTGATCTTTTCCATACTGTACTTTTGTATATGGCGACATAAAATTCATTTCTAGATATTGCTCCATCCTTTGACTCAGAACCAGGAAACCTTTTTTGAGGAGCAAACACTTGTTGCTCCAAGCCTCCTAGGCACATTTATGTTAGTTTGGTTTTCCCCTCTTCCAAAGAGGTACGCTTTTCCTTCACTGGATGTGTACAAATTGCTCCTCCTGGTGTAATTCTGAAACAAGGGTAAGAAAGAATTCCTTTGCAGGTTTTTTTTTTTACATAGACAACTAGCAAGAGAGAATGAGAGATCAGTCTAGAATCCTTTATTGAGAAAGGTAGGGAATTTAGCAAAAGACCACTGTGGTTGGTATTGTTTGGATCTCAGCCTATACCTGCTCTTCCAAGCTGCTATACTGCTGTTCACTGCAACATGAGAGGTGCACAATTCTCAGATGATTATAAGAACAGTCTTTTACTCCACTACCAGGGCCTGCACATCATTAGGCCATTATAACTGATGAAAAAAGCCTCCTCACTGTTTTCCCACTACATTCCAAACCTCTCACCCTCAGCTTCTTTGCAGGCTTATAAAATCTGCTAACATGGTCTCCTATAGAAAAATGTCTGACTGCTCAGGGCAAAATGGAAGGAAGAGCCAAGCCAGACAAGGGAAATATCATTCCCTCTGCTCAGCCCCTTCTATATCATGCTATTATGCTGTTGCTTCTCTCCGGCCTCCTCTTCTCCTTTTAAAACTAATGCAGAATCTTTCCTGTTGCCCTATGTAGAAAAAAGGAAAGAAACAATACTTCTTCTTTACCAAAAGGCACAGCTAGGACTGAACTGGGAGCCTCCACTGGTTGCCAAGTTTAGCCCTGCTTTCTGACTGGAAGAGGTAGAGTTAATTTATTCTTGTCAGCGCCATCTTCAGCAACCATGATGGAATCTCACTAGTCCTCTCACTGATGAAATGGGAAACATGGTAATTTTTCCTCCATTCTGCAAATCATCAAATGTTATTTCAAAGGATTCAGGGACCATCTGGAACAGATTGGGAAGGATAGTTTCATAGGTCTGCAGGGGTTTGACTACATTATAGCCCCCAAAAGCTAAAAGTTAATAAGAATGAAGACATTTTTTTTTAAAGTATACTTCTAATCTCTTAATACATTGTTCATCATTTCTCATGATTCATACATAAAATGTAAATGCTTTATTATAACCATTAGATGGATACAACTCAATGGCATCAAGCTAAAGCTCTAAATCTTAGCTGAGTACAGTGGTACCTCGAGTTACGAACGCCCCTCCTTACGAATTTTTCGAGATACGACCAGCTCCGGCCCCCAAAATTTACCTTGACTTGCGAACTCCGCCTCGAGTTACGAACCGGATCCGCGGCCATATTCCCTGCTGCCATGCGGTCGCGGCTTCCTGTGGGCAAGATCGCGGTATCAAGGAGACATTCGGTAAGGCTTGTGGTGTGTTTTGTGGCGTTTGGAAGGTGTTTGGTGTGCTTGTCAGCATGGCTCCACAGAAAATGCAGAGCAGGCTTGGCAAGAATAAGGCTTTGAAGAAAAAAGTGATGATCGAACTTAAGAAGGACATTATAGAAAAGCACGATCATGGTATTCGTGTGACTGATCTGGCCTTGGAGTACAAGATGGCGAAGTTGACCATCTCGACTATTTTCATGTTTTTGTGGTTTAAAAATAAAATGCATATGTTTCAGAACTGTTTAACCGTATGTATTTACATTGAACCTTATGGGGGAAATTTGCCTCGTGGTGCGACCAAATTCGGAGGGCGGAACGGATTAACCGTATTTACATTGAACCTTATGGGAAAATTTACCTCGAGTTGCAACCAACTCGAGTTGCAACCAGAGTCACGGAACGGATTAAGTTCGTAACTAAAGGTACCACTGTATTGGATTGGCTGGAATCAGAATACTGCTGTTATCATTATTAACAAAAAATATCCGTAGGTCTGGTGTAGGACCCATGAAATCTCTTTAACAACTTTTTTCATTAACAAGATTTTAATTGCGTCATACATATTAAATAATCCACCAACCCAATGTAAATAGTTTCTTTCATTATTTCAGTTGATGAGTTTAAAACAACACTTCGATTTTTAGAACAAAATGCTTTCTATGAAGACAGAAATATTTCTATGAAGACTTGTGTATAATATATTGATCCCAGGATAAGGCTTAAATTTATATTACTACTGAAGACAGACAAAAGAGAGTTTACATCACAAAAAAGTTGCTCCCCTGCCCTCCCAATGTAAAGAATGGAGATTTTGAACCACTGTCAGGGATTTTAATAGTAGGGGTGGGAATGATTTGTTTCCTACAGGCCTCCTGTCCCATATGCACCCATGAAATGCCCCAAAGGACTAAAAATCAGCCCCATTCCTCCCAGTGATGGCATCACATCACCAGATGGCTTGCTGTGCCTCTCCTGAGGGCTGGAAGGCAGAAGTTTACCTCCCAACACCTTAAATATTGCCCATCCCTGTCCTCCATAATAAGTGAAATTACTTAAATTACAACATGAAAGCTTTCTGAGTTCATGAAATTAATATGTTTAATTAAATTAAATAATTACCTTTTTTCTTTCTTTTTCCCCATCCACTTATGTAACATGGGTTCTTATCAGTCACTGCATGAGAAATGTGAGGTAAGCAGATAGGCTGAATATATTTATTGTACTTAACAAGCTTCAGAAGTTTAAACATTGCAATGTCATTTTCATAGCTGTCCCACTTGAAACCAGAATGGACAATGATATTTTTCACCCGACGACTTATGGTGTGAGGATGAGGTTTATAAAGATGATGTAAACCAATCACAGCTCTCCAGTATTCTGGGTTCCTAGGAAATAAAATCCTTTGTAGAGTTAATAAGGCTCAGTGGCTGCTTCACATAATTTTAGACTTGTGCAATCTTAAAATCTGCAGTACTGTAATTCTAATTCAGTTCAAGAATTCTATCAAGCGAGAAAATTGCAATTTTATCATGGGGATCCCTTAAATAAAAATAGCAATGTAAGTACTGTTCTGGGCCATTAGGAGTTTGTTTTATTATGGCAATTATTCTTGGAAATTCTTAACTGTTCAATTTGGAAATTGGAATTCAGAAATGGGAGATACAAATATCACACAATATCGTTTTGTTATGAAAGGCAAATCTGCATATATGTGCATTAGGACATGAATACAGGAGATAAGAACTCTGAAGGATCGGGTGAATGACCCACTGAATGCAGTACCAGTCTCCAACCAGGTACATTTAGGAATCTTAAAAGCATGGAATTGAGGGCAATAATTCTCTTCCATTGGTGTTTCCTGGCAGCTGATATTTAAGGCATGATACTTGTGATTCACAAGGTAGCATACAGCTAGCAAGACTAATAACTACGAACAGTTCTGTCCTCCATGAATTTGTTTATTCACCCGCATTTTAAAATCATCTGAATTAATTATTACCACATCTGATGGCAGTGAATTCTATACTTTAATTATACATTGAATGAAATACTTCTTTTGGTACTGAATCCCCCTGCATTTAATTTCAATGAATGAACCCACATTCTAACACTGTGTGAGAGAAAAACACTTGTTACCCATTTTCCATATCATACATGATTTTATAATAAACCTCTACCATATCTCCTTTTACCTAAAATTGCTCTAAGACAAGAACCTCAATCTCTAGTTTTTCCTCCAAAGGAGCTACCATGGCCCATTAATCATTCTAGTTACCATGTTTGCATTTTTACCATTCTACAGTATGCTTTTTGAAGTGTGGTGAATAGAGCTACAGTGGGGCAAAAAAGTATTTAGTCAGCCACCAATTGTGCAAGTTCTCCCACTTAAAAAGATGAGAGAGGCCTGTAATTTTCATCATAGGTATACCTCAACTATGAGAGACAAAATGGGGGGGAAAATCCAGAAAATCACATTGTCTGATTTTTAAAGAATTTATTTGCAAATCATGGTGGAAAATAAGTATTTGGTCAATATCAAAAGTTCATCTCAATACTTTGTTATATATCCTTTGTTGGCAATGACAGAGGTCAAACGTTTTCTGTAAGTCTTCACAAGGTTTTCACACACTGTTGCTGGTATTTTGGCCCCATTCCTCCATGCAGATCTCTTCTAGAGCAGTGACGTTTTGGGGCTGTCGCTGGGCAACACGGACTTTCAACTCCCTCCAAAGGTTTTCCATGGGGTTGAGATCTGGAGACTGGCTGGGCCACTCCAGGACCTTGAAATGCTTCTTACGAAGCCACTCCTTCGTTGCCCGGGCAGTGTGTTTGGGATCATTGTCATGCTGAAAGACCCAGCCACGTTTCATCTTCAATGCCCTTGCTGATGGAAGGAGGTGTTCACTCAAAATCTCACGATACATGGCCCCATTCATTCTTTCCTTTACACAGATCAGTCGTCCTGGTCGCTTTGCAGAAAAACAGCCCCAAAGCATGATGTTTCCACCCCCATGCTTCACAGTAGGTATGGTGTTCTTTGGATGCAACTCAGCATTCTCTCTCCTCCAAACATGAAGAGTTTAGACCAAAACATTCTACTTTGGTTTCATCTGACCATATGACATTCTCCCAATCCTCTTCTGGATCATCCAAATGCTCTCTAGCAAACTTCAGACAGGCCCAGACATGTACTGGCTTAAGCAGGGGGACACATCTGGCACTGCAGGATTTGAGTCCCTGGCGGCATAGTGTGTTACTGATGGTAGCCTTTGTTACTTTGGTCCCAGCTCTCTGCAGGTCATTCACTAGGTCCCCCCATGTGGTTCTGGGATTTTTGCTCACCATTCTTGTGATCATTTTGACCCCACAGGGTGAGATCTTGCGTGGAGCCCCAGATCGAGGGATATTATCAGTGGTCTTGTATGTCTTCCATTTTCTAATTATTGTTCCCACAGTTGATTTCTTCACACCAAGCTGCTTACCTATTGCAGATTCAGTCTTCCCAGCCTGGTGCAGGTCTACAATTTTGTTTCTGGTGTCCTTCAACAGCTCTTTGGTCTTGGCCATAGTGGAGTTTGGAGTGTGACTGTTTGAGGTTGTGGACAGGTGTCTTTTATACTGATAACAAGGTCAAACAGGTGCCATTACTACAGGTAACGAGTGGAGGACAGAGGAGCCTCTTAAAGAAGTAGTTACAGGTCTGTGAGAGCCAGACATCTTGCTTGTTTGTAGGTGACCAAATACTTATTTTCCACCATGATTTGCAAATAAATTCTTTAAAAATCAGACAATGTGATTTTCTGGATTTTTCCCCCCATTTTGTCTCTCATAGTTGGGGTATACCTATGATGAAAATTATAGGCCTCTCTCATCTTTTTAAGTGGGAGAACTTGCACAATTGGTGGCTGACTAAATACTTTTTTGCCCCACTTTATATACAGTATTCAAAGTACAGACTCACTCTAGATTTATATAAGGGCAATATTATATTGGTATTTTAACTGACAATAGACCTCAAACAATCACCAAGATTTATTTTATAATTTACAGACATAACCACATATTATATAAAAAGAAAGATGCCAGTTCGTGTACTCACTTCTACCTAGAATCTGGACCAGTATATTTTAAAAGTCCAAATGGAAGTGATTGACATTTGCCAAATAAGACATTGCTATGAAAGGGTAGGTGAAGGAGTGCTGTATAGCAGGAAAGCCAGTGTGCTAGAGAGATGTTTTAGAGAAGGGAAGAGAAAAACCTGAAACAAAACATATTCCATTTTAAGCTATCCAAAATAAAGGGAATATAAAACACATCACTTCAGAATTGGTCACTGAGAACCAATGAGGAGCAAAATCTGGAGTTTTGCGGCTTTCAATTAAGAAATGAGGCAGAGAACTAAATTGTTTGGAAGAGTTTCTGAATGACTTATTCAAGTACATTCTGGCATAATAGATTCTTGTAGAAATGATAGGGGGGGATAGAAATTTAGTGCTATTAAGAAATACAGTAACAGATTGGTATAAAAATAAAATTAAGCACTGGTTAAATGAGTTTGGCAGCAGTTCTTGAATTCTCTAAACTTGATGTTCACTACTATAACTAATGGGCTTTGCGGTAAAACATAAATCTAAGTAGGGAGTTCACAAATTAGGCTGTGACTATGTGTGAAAACTAACTGCACATTAGTGAAGCAAAAAGATGGTTCAAGAATAGAAATTGGAAATTCTGGCCCTGAAAGTAGAACTGCATACCAGGGTAGAGTGAAACTAGTGGAAAAAACAACACAGAATGCCAGCTAAATCAGCATCATAAATCCAAGGAATGTGGCACATGTGTTTATTGAGCAACAAGTCTTTTGAAGCTGATTGGAACTGCATTTAAGCAATTTACAATATGGCAGATGCATTTGCTGTTCTATTTTAAGAATTCAACCAAGGAACAATGTTAGCATGTGGCTAGGGGACATTTACCTTCTGTTACTGGCTTCACTAAACATACATACACCAAATACCACTTCTCTTGCTTCTGCACTTGAAAGAATGCTTATCACAATATGCAACTGTAACTAAATCTAATAGCAATTATTAGATAGTATTTATTTATTTATTTATTTATTTAAATCTATATACCTGCCCAATTTGACTGACTCTGGGTAGCTTACAATAAAAAATGTAATTTAACTATGTTTCCATTTTACTCTTTCTTCTCAGTTGCCTTCTATATGTCAACTATCAGATATCTCTCATATTTTTCCCATAGAAAAATGCTAGACTGTTATGTGAAATTCAGGTCATTTTAGCATCATGTTTCCTGCTCTTTTTCCCAAAGAACTATAGTGTTGGAAATCTATTATTAGTAATTTTATTTATATTCTATTTCCAACTCCCAGAAGTCCACTCCTTTTGTAGACATATGTGTTGAGTCAAAACAGAAAATAATTCACTTTGTAGAAGAACAAAAAGCTCTTATTTCAATGAACAAAATTCTCTACCAAATCTTCTTTAAGCTTTGATCTCCAGGTATTATTGACTATGGCTGTCATCAACATCAGCCAGCATAAACTAACATCAAGGATAATTAGAACTGTAATCTAACAACACATGGGGATCCCTAAGTTTGGAACCACTGTACATCAACTGAATTCTCTGAACCTCTTCCTTTGCTGCCAGAAACCAACTTATTAGACATATTGTTGCAAATGTTTAGCTGAAAAAATATCCATGCTTCGAATTTCACAGTAATTCTATAAATAGTGATAGCAGTTCAGAATTCTGCACTGAATATAATTTCCTTTAACAGCATATGTGGGCATTCAATTGAGTACCACAATTCTGGAAAGGAAAATAAAAAATGATTTCTACATACTTGTACAAGTGCCTAGAAACATAGATTTCTTTTTAGTAAATTTAAGAAATGTGTATTTAAGTACCTTTTTGTGTACACTAGAGTGACAGCATTGAAGTAATACCCCTACAATATTTAAACTCCAAAACACTCCTGGAATAATGTTAACATAACACCTTTAGCACTTATTTCAAAGTAATTCTCAGGGAAAATTTTGCTACAGTTTTAGCTATTTAAAAAAATCAGTCTATTGTAGCATACAGCATTTCATAAATATTAGTACAAAAGGCAGGAAAAAAAAGAAGCTAGCATGCAAGTGTTCTTTTTTCTGAAAGCAAAATATTTCAGAAAATGCTTAGAAAATGAAATAGCCCCCCTTATGTACAGTTGTCCATTTTTTGTTAGAGAAAGGGTATGTCAGACAAAAAATGGATGTCCCAAAGCATAACCTCAATGTAAGGTAGGATGTTATTCTCTACAAGATCTATTAGATGTTCCTTTATCTGAAAAACTTCTCAGCTTGTATATATTAAATTATTTTTAAAGTATGAATTAAAAGGAGGGTGACTTAAATGGCAACTCTGTACCGATGCCATTTTATTGGCTTAAACTTTAAAATCCTCTTTTCAATGGTTTGTCAATAATTATGAAATCAATGCAGCAGCTGAGTCACTTGATAGAGAACTTTAAAACTTTTCATAAACTTTCAACCATCACATGATAGTTTATTTCTAAGCAGTATTTAACCAATAAATTGATACATTTTAAAGTAGCAGGACTAATGTTGTCCTGGGAAATGTCTTCTTGGTTCCTCAGATCTTGTAACAGGGAAGCAGCTTACTTAACAAAAAATTAATTTACATCTTTTATTCAAGTGAGAAGGAAGGACTCACACAGGGTGCTCCTGTTCCTAAGTGGAATTGTGTACAATATACTTCATAGGAGAAATACTCTGATTTTTCTTCTCCTTCTATAAAGCTCACTATTGCTATTTGTGTGGGAAAAGATGTATGATATTCTTCACAGAAGAAAATTCTGAAATAAATGAAACCCTTAAAAGATTCTTCTTCTGCTCTTGTGAAGGGTGGTGTCTAATATAGCTCTTGAGTCTTAAGAGGAGGGGTGTTGGACAACTTAGATTACCTTTAGACTGATGCACAATGGCAGGACGCATGCTACCTATCTTTTCAAGAAAGACAGTTTCGCGGTAGCCAGAAATAAAGACGTATGATACTAACTTTAATTATATTGATTTTATGGCTATATTTTACATTTTGATTGTTTAAAAATTTTTGTAGGCCACCTTGAATGTTTATACAAACAGAAAGCAGGATGTAGACTTAATAATAAATAAAAATATATACAGTACTAAGTTCACTTTCTGAAGCACTGATCAGAAACAAGGTTCCTTCCTCTTGAGTGACTCATTTGCCTCTGTGAGATTGTCACTACTATTGGTCACTAGGTTGGAGATTGCATTATAGGTAGTCCTCACTTAATGAGGGTAATTGGGACTAAAATTTCCATCACTAAGCAACGCAGTTGTAAAGTATGTCATGTTACTGCACTGCTTAGCAATGGCAGTTCTGGCACTTCCGGTTGCCATTATTAAGCCAATCCCATGATATTGTTAAGCACAACGTCACGTGGCCACCATTTGTGACCTCCTGCTGGCTTCCCCGTAGACTTGCTTGTCAGAAACCGGCAATGAAGGTTGCAAATGGTGATCATGACTGTGGGACGCTGCAACACTGTAACTGCAAGCCGATCACCAAGCGCCTGGATCACAATCACGTGACCACGAAGACACTGTGACCGCTGTAAATTTGAGGACCAGTCATTAAGTATCACTCGTTCAGACTGTAAGTTTGAACAGTTGCTGAATAAATGGTCATTAAATGAGGACCACCTGTAGTACCGAAGCAGGATGATATTTTGGTAGTGTGAGTCACAGCTAATAAAGTTGATTAATTTCTGATTGATCACATTATTCCTAAAAGAGTAAGTGGAGAACTGCACATGATGGTGCTTGGAAAAACCTTGCTTCTCCAGATAGGTTAGGAAAAAAAGTGCTGCTCAGGGCATCATTGTTACCCCAGGCGTTCAATAATTATGAGAAGATGTGGAATTAATTATCATGGCCCTAATGCCAAATATTCCAGAAGCAAGTTTTCTTCTTTTTACACTTCCTTTTAAGTTGCTGCTGAAAAATATGGCACCAGAAAGAAAGCAAAACGATTTCCTAAAGAATTTAAGACCACAGATTACTTCAATAGTTCAGAAACAGCAAGGTATTCCTATTCTTCTACTGAAGCTAGAAACAAATATCAAAGTATTCCATATTTCTGGGTGTAACATAAAATGTGTTCTACTTGTCCCTCTCTTAAAGGAGGAGAAATAATTTTTGCAGTCTGCTATGCTCCCTCTGACTTGCGCTTAATCACAGAATGAACATTACACAGCAACTTTTCTGCCATGCCCTTATGATTTTGCGTTCATCTCATCCCCAACTCAAATCTGAGGCAGACTCAAATCATCCTGAGTTATGGTTTTAAAACAGTTTTTCCCTTAAACAGGAAACAAGCCATGGCAGTTTTACTGTGGGAACCTGATTCTGAAAGAGGGATCAGCCCAGCTAAGAGGTGGCACACACTGTGAGTGATACATATGGTTATCATATGGGTGGGGACTCCCATGCCCACCCCACAACCTCTTTCCCTGATTTATTTATCAGGCTACTTTTAAACACAGGTTTAGGGCTCTTTCAGAAGAAAGCTAAACCCATATTTAAATAGACTGATTAACAGCCAGCAAATGTGGGGGAAAGGCTGTGCAGTGAAGGGGAGGAAACTCTCTTGCTGCACTGTGTAACCCCTCCCTACCCGTCCTTATAAGCTGTGCTCCACTAAAAGTCAGATCTCCCTTTCCACAATCTCACCAAGCACTGTGGATCAGCTGCTGAAAGCCTGTGAAAAGCTTTGAGTGATCCTGAAAGATGGTGGTCTAGCCATCTAGAGCCCCAGCCCAGCCTCCCAAGACTCAGCACAGTTAAGGAAAGTAGATGCTTTTCCACAAGCCTCTGACATTTGGTGGGAAGGGAGAGAAACAGTGCTATAGGAATATACCAATCCCATTCTTTAACTTGCCCTCTTCACCCTACCTTTGGCAGGATAGCGATTAACAGCGGGGACAGCAAATTTCATCCTAGCATACTTTTCTGTCAAGTGATAAACTGGTGAACAGTATTTTAATTAACCCATGAAGAAGAACCCAAGAATTGGCCTGCTGAAACCCTTCACATAGCAAATAGTTTTCAAGCATTAAAGAACTGCACTTACTGTACTGAACATGAATGCACAAAAAGGGAAGAAGGAAAAGGATATGTTCCCTTAATTCTCAATAATTCCTCTTAGTAATTAGTGTAATTATTTAATAGTTGTATAAATGTAGGGTATTATTTCTATGCAACACATAACAGAAGGTTATCAGGGAAAAGGAATAAAGGAATCCTATATCTGCTGCCCTCTCCTAAAATATTTTCTCCATGTTTTAAAAGCCTCTGGATATAGGTTGATAAAAGATTTGAACAAGAACAATATTGTTAGGGCTAGAGATATATTAAAATATGGAAGAGACTTCTTCCAAATTTCTCCTTTTACATATACAGTCAGGTCCAGAAATATTGGGACATCGACACAATTCTAACATCTTTGGCTCTATACACCACCACAATGGATTTGGAATGAAACAAACACAATGTGCTTTAACTGCAGACTGTCAGCTTTAATTTGAGGGTATGTACATCCAACTCAGGTGAACGGTGTAGGAATTACAACAGTTTGCATATGTGCCTCCCACTTGTTAAGGGACCAAAAGTAATGGGACAGAATAATAATCATAAATCAAACTTTCCCTTTTTAATACTTGGTTGCAAATCCGTTGCAGTCAATCACAGCCTGAAGCCTGGAATGCATAGACATCACCAGACGCTGGGTTTCATCCCTGGTGATGCTCTGCCAGGCCTCTACTGCAACTGTCTTCAGTTCCTGCTTGTCCTTGGGGCATTTTCCCTTCAGTTTTGTCTTCAGCAAGTGAAATGCATGCTCAATGGGATTCAGGTCAGGTGATTGACTTGGCCATTGCATAACATTCCACTTCTGTCCCTTCAAAAACTCTTTGGTTGCTTTTGCAGTATGCTTTGGGTCATTGTCCATCTGTACTGTGAAGCGCCGTCCAATGAGTTCTGCAGCATTTGGCTGAACGTGAGCAGATAATATTGCCTGAAACACTGCAGAATTCATCCTGCTGCTTTTGTCAGCAGTCACATCATCAATAAATACAAGAGAACCAGTTCCATTGGCAGCCATACATGCCCACGCCATGACACTACCACCACACTTCACTGATGAGGTGGTATGCTTAGGATCATGAGCATTCCTTTCCTTCTCCACACTCTTCTCTTCCCATCACTCTGGTACAAGTTGATCTTGGTCTCATCTGTCCATAGGATGTTGTTCCAGAACTGTGAAGGCTTTTTTAGATGTCGTTTGGCAAACTCTAATCTGGCCTTCCTGTTTTTGAGGCTCACCAATGGTTTACATCTTGTGGTGTACCCTCTGTATTCACTCTGGTGAAGTCTTCTTTTGATTGTTGACTTTGACACACATTCACCTACCTCCTGGAGAGTGTTCTTGATCTGGCCAACTGTTGTGAAGGGTGTTTTCTTCACCAGGGAAAGGATTCTTCGGTCATCCACCACAGTTGTTTTCCGTTGTCTCCCGGGTCTTTTGGTGTTGCTGAGCTCACCGGTGCGTTCCTTCTTTTTGAGAATGTTCCAAACAGTTGTTTTGGCCACGCCTAATGTTCTTGCTATCTCTATGATGGGTTTGTTTTGTTTCTTCGGCCTAATGATGGCTTGCTTCACTGATAGTGACAGCTCTTTGGATCTCATCTTGAGAGTTGACAGCAACAGATTCCAAATGCAAATAGCACACTTGAAATAAACTCTGGGCCTTTTATCTGCACATTGTATTTGGGGTACTGAGGGAATATCACACACCTGGCCATGGAACAGCTGAGAAGCCAATTGTCCCATTACTTTTGGTCCCTTAACAAGTGGGAGGCACATATGCAAACTGTTGTAATTCCTACACCGTTCACCTGAGTTGGATGTACATACCCTCAAATTAAAGCTGACAGTCTGCAGTTAAGGCACATTGTGTTTGTTTCATTCCAAATCCATTGTGGTGGTGTATAGAGCCAAAGATGTTAGAATTGTGTCGATGTCCCAATATTTCTGGACCTGACTGTAGATTCCAAAATTCAATCATTTCTTCAAAATCTCCAAACTGAACAGAAAAAAAGATTTAGAAATTAAAGATACGTACATCCATTTCTTAATGCAGTGTGCTACTGTCAGCACTGAGTTCTTATTAATTAAAGATCCACCACATATATGGCGATATCGACCTGATGCAACATGATAAATCTGAAGACTAACTTGCCACGGCCATGCTCCAAGCTGAGCAACATGTCCACCTGCAATCTGAGCCTCTGCTGGTACGTTAACCACTGCAGGCCTTGCTCCACATCCTAGAAATCAAAATGTAAGTTATATTGTTAATTTTCAGTGAGTCTAAAATAGCTCAAAAAGCAAACACCAACATCCAACAACATACATAAATAGCCTAAGAGCCCTTTTAAAACTGATCTGGGTGGGAAATATTTGTTCTGTTACTGGACCACATAACTGTTAGGAGATTAATGATTCAGAAATACCACCAGGTTTCATTATGAGAAGTTGTTGTCCAATTATGTCTTTGAATTGAAGCAGTAATAAGCCCAGCAGACAATTTTGACTAGTACTCCAGCCAGTGGGATCAGTAGAGATTTGGAGTTGTAATCCAAAACATCTGCAGGGTGCTTGAACACCTGTTTCTAAATTCACAGGCAGTTCACAAAAGATGCCCGAATAAAGCAGACCGCATTAGTAATTGAGCTTAATCTCATGCTACAATTCCTACAAGATCTTCAGGATAGCTGATATGCGTTCCCCCTTCCCCTGTAATACCTTCACAAAAATTTTGTTAGGCTAAGAAATTTGCACAAAGGTATCCAGTGAAATTGGTAAATCAGTGAAGATTTGATCCCACATCTCCCTAGTTCAAGTAAAAAACTTACACTATACTGGTTTACATATCTTTATTTTGTCTGCAAAATAGTATCTAATGGAATAGTTTGATATTTATGATGACTGGATCCTATTGATTATTTTTTTTCGCGCCTATTGATGCAATCGTGATGGGTGTTTCGCGAGCCACCAGAGTCGCACAAACTGCAGGAGCCCCGCGGACGCCTCCTTTCCGGGAGCGCCCGCCTCAACTCACGACTGGGCGCGCTCGCAGCCTCCCTCTCCGCGGAGACGTTTCCGCCGACGCCTTTGGCACTTGCGCGCCCTCGACGCGTCTCGCTTGTTCGGCAGGTTCGAAGAATTTCCCCGCGCTCCGGCGACGGGTTTTTCTCGAGGCCGGTCTGTTACGCTACCCCGTCCTAGGCGGCACGCCCCGCGAGGACGGAGTGAGGCCGGGCTCACCGTCAGAAAGATTCACAGAGGATTTGGGGGCGGCTTCCCTGAACAGCACAAGCAGAGCCCAAGAGGAAAAGGCGGCGAGGCAAAATCCCCGCTTCATCGTCCGTCCAGGAAGCAAAATGGCGACCGACTCGCGCGCGCGTCCCCTTCAGGCGAGGGCCGCTAAGGGTCAGGTGTCAGGGTGCGCGAGCGCCGGTGCACATTGTAAGCCTCGCGGGGAGCCCCTCGGTAAGGCTCGTGCAAACCAAGGCGGACGACCAGCGGGGGAAGGCGAGGGATTGCCTTCACCGGTCACCGAACCACCCAGTTAAAATAACCGCTGAACCGGGAAGTTGAGCGCCCTCCTCACCACCGTAATTCCCATCTTTGAGTCGTCGGAAAAACACACGGCCTGGGATTTGCTGTCCCCGTTGCCGATCACGGTGACGGGAGACACAGCCTAACTGACCTTAAACCCTCTTTAAGTCTGCCCCTGGATGTTGTCCGAATGACGGGAATATGCCACTTCACGGTACAGCAATGAATGACTTAAATCTGTCTCAGCCATCATAGGGAAGGGGCAGAAAAAATGTTGCCAGTGTATTGTCAGGAGGAAATGTATAAGAGGCAGCTAAACTCATTCCGTTCCAGGATTTTCTTACAGTTCAAAGTATGTTTCATAGCAAGGAGAAGCTGAAAGGATTGACTCCTATGCAAATTACAATCCTTTGGGTTCAAAACAGATGCTTGTTGCTTGAAACAATATGATGGACAAAAATTGTACAGCATGGAAGATTAAGATTTGTGAGTTGAAGCTGCTTTGATAGGCTATTGATGAGGAGTAATCCTCTCCTAATGGAAGATTCCCTGACATCAGGTCCTTGGAGGGACTCTGGGTTTTTTTTGGATCATGTTGAGCCAGGCTCAGATAAAGGCCAGAAAGTTTTCATATTTAACTGACTGACATAGTCAATTATATGAATGAGCAATTGATGCTAGGCATGGATAGATTAAAGGGACTGGACTATGCACAGAATTACACAGGCACTTGAGGCAGACCGCAGGTCATATTTGTGCTGTACTGAGATGCATTTGGAAAAAGGCCTGAGGAAATACATTTATTAAGCCAACCCACTGTCACTTGGGGCACTTTTCAAGGGCTTTCATTCACTTTTGAGTTAAAATGCTATCCACCTGTCCTTCCACGAGTGAAAGCTATATAATAAAATTTCCCAATCCCTATTCTATCTGCATTGCTTCTGATCTCATATTGCTACCAAGTGGGAGTGCCCTGGTTTGTGCATATTTTCTGCAGAGTAGGGAAGATGGCCTGGATGGAAATACATAAGATCTGGTGCCAAGGCAACAAGGGGTAAAACATGTTTTAAGTCCAGAACATGCAGATAATGTTTGAAGTGGTTCAGATGCCTCCCTAATTTACTAAACTATAAAGAGAAAGAATCATAACACAATCTTGCAAGATTGTATTATAGCCAATCTCAATAAAAGTAGTTTTAGCCTTCTTGGAGAGTTGGTTTCTTGGTCTGGTCTGTCTAGTGGGGCTGACATTTTTGTAACTATTTCTCTCTAGTTCCAAACATAAGTTGTGAGAAAAACATCCAACAATCAGCCAATAATGTGGTAATGGGTAGGATCTAATGACTAACTGCCCCATCTCTATTCTCCTTTATGCTGATGATGCAACCGTACTGTGTCTTACCCAGGTAGGCCTCAGAAGATGCCTTAAAGCTCTATCACTTTACTGCTCTAGAGAACACTTTGAAATATATTACTCAAAAACAAAAGAAGTGGTATTCTCTAGGAAATGCTCTAAGGCCCCAATTAGGTGGACAATTAATAACAAACTCATTGAGCAGGTAAAATCTTTTAAATATCTAGGTCTCTATTTTCAGTCTTCTACCTCCTGGTCTACTCAAACAAGATAGCTTCTAGTAAAAGTCCCCAAAGCATCCCTTGCAATACTAAATTTGCAAGTCAATTTGGTAACAAATATGTCCCAGTAGCTATTATACTATTTAAAACCAAAGTTCTGGGTTTGGTGCTATTTGATGATTTGGCATATTGCAGTCTTACCTTATCAGCACTACCTGCTTTGGGACTTGGTAAAACCCTGACTGAACTAAAGCAGAGGATTTGGGATCTAGATTTCTAAAATGACAGAGCCAAAGTCTCCCATCCCTTTTATAACCCAATTGCTCCTCCTCCCTGGTCTGTCCCTAGATATTTCTATAACATCTTATATACTCCGCATAGGAGATTATTTACGTTGGCCTGAATTGGGGAACTGTCTGTTAGGGCAACAACTGGTAGACATACAGGTAGTTCTCGTTTAGCAACCATAATATGTTCTGGCAAAATGGTTGCTAAGCGACATGGTCGCTAAGTGAACCATGTGTCAGGAAGGGAGGGAGAGAGAGACACTGTGAAGATCACTGGTTGCTGCTGCCTCATTCAGATAAAATTCTCTCATGCAGTAATGCCATAGTTACTTTCACTCCTACATTGTCAGGCACAGAATTTTGTGCATAAGTGCACACATTGGTTGGAAAATGCTTTACTACTGCTTACTACTGTTTATTACTGTCATATTTGCGAACGTTCACTATCCAAGATAGTTGCTAAACGAGGACTACCTGTACAGTATAAGCCTCCCATATGAAAGCCAAACTTTTCTGTTCAGACTGGGAGGTAGAATCTGTCTCATGTGCTATTAAAATATTCATTGTACACTCAATGGTGATCCAGTTTAATACTTTCAATTGTTAATACTGTAACTCTAATTGCTATAGTGACCAGGAGGCTGTTACCCTTCTCTTGGGTTACTGTCTTCAGAAAGTTCTAAGGTTGCAAAATTCTTATCAATAGCTATAGCTGTTAGAAATTGTATGGTTCCTCCCTCATGTTATTAGCTGCTAATTGCTTTAGGACTTTCTCACAATTTTAAGATTTTCTTTTTATAGTTTTTGTATGCTGGTCTTTTATTGTGCTTGGTCTTGGACCATAAATAATTTTTTATTGATCATACTGCAGCTGTATCCTCTGGATGTATTGACACTTTGAATATGCTTGCTAGGAATTCTCTGAGTTTTGCTTTACCTTTCCAAGTGGGTTGAATCATGTTTTCACGAGGAAGTGAGTTGCATTTACTCACATCTTTCATCTCCCTGAATGATGAAGATTCTGCTGCTTAACATCATGGATTTTCCTAATCTCTAATAGATTTACAGTCTCTCCCCTCCCTTTTGTCTCTCTCTCTCCAAAATGCCTATCTACATTAATTAGCATTTGTGTTCTAAATCACAGACTATAACCTTCATGGACTACAAGCTTTATGTGCCTCCCCACCTATCATTTTGTGGCTTTCCTCTGCCAGCCCCAGCTGGAGGGAGGGGGTAGTAGGGCAATCCCAGTGTGGCTGGCATAGCTGAGGACCCCCTTCATATGTTATATTTCTTTTGTAACTGCATCCACATTCATTTTTTATAACCAAGTCACCTCAATAAACTTTTCGACTGGTCAGTTACTACTGTATTCCATGTTCATTCAGCATCAATTGACTTTTATTACCTCTTGTTTTACCACACACTTCTGAAATGCCTCATTCCCATTGCATTCAATTTATTTTTCTGTTTCTCCTGATATATCCAATTCATAATCTCATATAACAAAGTGAGCAGAAGCTTCCTGTTAAACACAGCTGCTTACAACTATGTTTTGGATTACCTACAAGGGTTAGAAAGAGAGACAGTGTTTTGCTATTTCCCCTCTTTCCTTAGTAGGTGTTTCCAGCTGATAATGGGGAAGGAATGCTTGGGTCCATGGTCACTCCAGTTTTACCCCAGGCACACTCACATTATTCTTTGCAAGCTAGGATTTGTAATCCAAAACCTACCCTGCAAGCCAAGATACTGTTGCCCATACCCACCAACTACAGTAGAAGGCACCTAACATACAGTGAATGTGATAGCAAATTGTGACTGAAGTGTTTTCATGATCTGTGAAAGTCTGGATCATTCATTCTTTACTTTCTCCTCTCCTTTACTCAATTTTGTAATTAGTTCAGCCTCTTGTACACTCATTTGTTTCCTATGTGTGACTTTGAGAGCAAAATCCCATGTTTGGAGCTGAAGCTATCGTAAGTGTTGTATCATGTTAAGATTACAAGCCTGCATCCGTTTACCTGGAAGATATTTTAGATAGTTGTCTTCTGGTTCCTTGCCATAATAATCATTTCTCTGGAACTTGGCAGTTTCATAGAAAATCAAAATTTGACTTGGGTAAAATACTTTATTGGATATACAAGTAACCACAGTAAGATGAAAAGCAGCTTCTGACATATTAGAAGTCTGGTTGCACATATATGCATGGCTCAGGGTTTAAATCCTGAACTGCTTTCTCTCTCATTTTTGTAATAGACTGGTCACAACCCACTTTTCATGCTGGCTGATATGTTGCTGTCCTTCATCCTTTGTTCCTGGGTATTTACTATTCTCAGGTATCTCACTGCTTGTCTTGTCAGTTCCAATCCTTAACAATACATATAAAGTTTCAATTTTAAATATACCAAATTTCTGTATGTTTTTTCTTCTTGCACACTGTTATGTTTTAGCCTTTAACTGTAAAAGTAAACATGGAAGTTTTTACACTTTTATATAGCCTTTTATTCTAATAAAAATGAATGACAGCAGTAATGATAAAAGCCTAGCATTTGACCTGCTCCAGTACTGGAGTTTAAGTTAAGGCAGGTTTGAAGACTTTGACCATGAACAACAATACAAATTCTGGGTCCAATTCAAGGTGCTGGTTTTGACCTTTAAAGCTCTTCATGGCATGGGGCTAGATTATCTGAGGGACCACCTCTCCCAGATTGCATCTGCCTGCCCCATCAGGTCTGGAAGAGAAGGCATGCTGTGGGTCCTGTCTGCCAGGGTATTACATTTGGCGGGTCCCAGGAGGCAGGCCTTCTCTGCCATGGCGTCCACCTTGTGGAATCTTCTCCCCCCAGAAGTGAGATTAGCTCCATCCCTCTTGACATTCCACAAGTCCCTCAAGACCTGGCTATGTGATCAGGCCTGGGGGTCCCAGGGGACCAGGGAGATTTTGCGATGGCTTCCTTACTATCATCCCCTCTTGTTTTGTGCACTTTTATAGTTATTTTTTTAATTGTGACTGTTTTTATATATTTGTTTTTCATTGTTGTACACCGCCCAGAGTCACTTTTATGTGAGATGGGCAGCTACACAAATACAATAAATAAATAAATAAATAAATAAATAAATAAATTTAATCCGCACTCAATCATGACCGATTCTGCGGCGACTGCCTGGATGAGTCCCTGCAGTTTTCATGGCAAGGTGTTTCAGAAGTGGTTTGCCATTGCCTCCTTCCTAGAGCGAAGCTCAGCTGGTGGACACAGGAAGACGGGGTTTCCATTGCTTTGCATCTTTTTTGTATGTGACTTCCGCGTTACCGGCAGCTGGTCCCGTCTCCCATGCAAGGTGCCGCCAGCATTTTTCCTCCCACCAGGGTAAGAGTACCCATTTATCTACTTGTGGATGCTTTCGAGCTGCTGGGTTGGCAGAAGCTAGGGATGAGACAGGAGCTCACTTTGCCACACGGAGCTGGGCTCGAACCGCTGAAGTGTCGACCACTTCTGGCCGGCAACTTCCAGCGTCATTAAGCCACTGCGCCACCGCGTCCCTAAATAATAAATTTGTTGTTGTTCAGTCGTTAAGTCATGTCCGACTCTTCGTGACCCCATGAACCATATCACGCCAGGCCTTCCTGTCCTTCACTGCCTCCCTCAGTTTCATGCTCATTGCTTCAGTGATGCTATCTAACCATCTCATCCTCTGCCATCCCCTTTTCGTTTTGCCTTCAATCTTTCCCAGCATCAGGGTCTTTTCCAAAGAGTCCTCTCTTCGCATTAGGTGACCAAAATATCTGAACTTGAGCTTCATTATCAATCCTTCAAATAATAAATACTATTTTCTTTAAAAAAAAAAAAAAAGCAAATCAGCTTTATTTTGAAATAACGTGTTGCATTATAACACCCCATCACATGCTAGGCATTTCTGTTAGTGCAGACTAGTAAAATCAGTTGTACGCTAACAAGGAAGCTAGCATGGAAAAGTACCAGCAACAACATGGGGTAAAGCCTCAAATTTCAGGAGGCAAGCCCCCGCAGCTTGTCACGTGCTCAATCGGAGCACATGATCCCTTGCGCTTCATGTATTGCCATATATAGTCATGAGCTTGTATTAGGTAGTGTGACGTATATATGCTTAACCCAGCCCTCTGATGTACTAACCCAGCCCTCTGATGTACTCAATAAAAGAGGTTTCCAGACTCCGGTCTGGGCGCTCTCATCCCCCTCAAAGGAGAATCAGTTTGGTGTCTTCTTTCCCCTCACTCGTGAGAAGCCCGCGGTAACCGTGAATGTTACAACTGGTGACCCCGACGTGATCCCCAATAACTGGGTAATCGTCCGTCGCCCTCTGCCTGAGACCTCCGATACTCACGCCCAGGAAAGGGCTCGATGCGTCCCAGCCGCCTGCCGGCTCTCTCGTAGGTATCGGAGGCGGGTTGTCCAAGCCCCAGGTTGCATACCTCTACGAACTTGGAAACCTTCTCAAGGCCCCTTCTCCCCCCGCCTGAGACCTCCGGTGCTTACGCCCGAGAACGGGCTCAACGCATCCCGGCCGCCTGCCGGCCCCCTCGTAAGTATGGGAGGTGGGTTGTCCAAGTCTCAGATTGCGCATCTCCACGAACTTGGAAACCTTCTCAAGGCCTCTAACATTATTCTTTCTAATCGAGGCACCCCATTGCCTCCAATTAAGAAAAAAAGGCTAGCTGGACTGCTAAAATATGTCTGGCTCAAATGTCCGGTCTATCCTGAGACCGGGTCAACAAAAGCCACATTGTGGAGAAAGATTTTGAAGTATTTAAATGAGCCACCAAAAGCTCCACAGCAAATTATTGTCTCCTGCCGTATTCTTTTAGAAGCTCTGGAAGTTTACGATGAGGAGCCGAGGATGGCTGCTACTGCAATTATGGCGCCGCCTCTTTACGAGGGCCATTTGCCATCGGCCCCCCCTCTCCCTCTAACAACAAAGGGAAGGGATGAGGGACTTTTCCCTCCTCCGGTAACTTCAACTGCCGGACCCCTGGTATGCGCCATGATAGAGGCTCGTGTTAGAGGGGAATTAGATTTGGAGGATATGCAATCTTGTGCTGCCTTCCCTGTCTCATATATTCCCGATCCCAACAACCCCAATAACCCTCCTACCCAAGTGTTTGCTCCTTTGTCTTATAAAGTTGTAAAGGATATTAAAACTGCTGTAACTACTTATGGCTTACAATCTCGCTATTCTATGGGCTTGTTTCTAACACTTGCAAATTCTTCTGACATGATGATTTCTGATTGGCAAATGCTGTGTAATATGATTTTAACTCCTGCTCAGTATGTTGTGTGGTGGTCAGAATATCAAAAACAAATTGCCCTTATTGTGCAGGGTGGTCTCCCTGCAAATGTAACCATTGATCACTTGCTGGGACAAGGAATTTTTACAACTGCTGCCGCTCAGATCAACTCTCCAAGGGCTTCATTTCCCTTGGTTTCACAAGCAGCTATATCTGCATTGCGGAAAGTTGATGATTCCTCAGCCACCCCCACACAATCCTTTTCAAAAATCATGCAGGGATCTACTGAAAATTATTCCGAATTCCTTAGCCGTCTCCAATTAGCCATTGAGCGTCAGATTGACAATGAGGACGCTCGTAATGAATTGTTATTAAAACTAGCCTATGAAAATGCAAATGCTGATTGTCAGAAGGTTTTGCAGACCATTTTTGCTCGCCCTGGAGCTATTCTTGCTGACTTTTTGCGTGCTTGCCGTATCGTTGGCACAACGAGCCACAAAATGGAGGCTCTTGCTGCTGCGATGCACCAAAATCAGCCACTTCCTGCTGCTTCTTCGCATCCCACCGGAAATTGCTTCAATTGTGGAAAGCCCGGCCATTTTAGAAATCAGTGCCGCGCCCCGGGAGGGGGAGGAGCCCCAAGGGGGCGTAAACCCTCTGGGTCCTCCCGCCCCAACACCGTTTGCCCACGCTGCAAAAAGGGTTTTCATTGGGCAAGCCAGTGTCGCACTAACCCATCCTCTGCTAATCAGCCGGAAAACTAATTGCGGGGCGACCAGCCAGCCCCGCCCCAAAGGCTGAACCTAGCAACGCTGTATCTTCTCAATCTTTTGAAATGGTAGCAAATGACACAGTCACATACACATTGCCTGGTCATGTCTATCTTCTTTTTATTTCTCCAAAGCTCACGCTTACCTTGCCTCCTACTTTGCCTGTTTTAATTTTCCCAAACTTAGATCTTACCTCTCGAGGCGTTCTTGCTGTTCCCTTCATGCAAAGCTCTGATAGTTTTTCAGACCTTGCCCTTGCCATGACAATTAACTCCCCACTTACAATTAATGCTGGGGAAATAGTTGCCACTATGATTTTGCTCCCAGAAAACACACCGGATGATTTATTGGCTTTAGAACATCCGCAACGCAACTCACGCCCCACGGCCGATTTTTATATCAGTGGTCGCCTTTTTTCTGGTATTCTAGATACCGGCGCTGACGTGTCCGTCATACGATCAGCAGAATGGCCTCCCAATTGGAGAACTGACGAGGCCCCATCCGTGAGAGGTGTGGGTGGCGTACAAGCAGCAAGGGTCAGTTCTGATTGGCTTCCAGTAACCTCTGCCGCAACAACGCACGTTGCCCACATAAAACCTGTGGTGTTGCCTTTACATATTAATCTCTGGGGACGTGATCTCATGTCCCAATTTCAAGCTAAACTTACTCTGCAGTGATGTCCTCTCCTTTTGTTCTTCGCTTAACTTTAAAATCTCAAACCCCTGTGTGGGTTGATCAATGGCCATTAACTTTGGAAAAATTAAATGCATTAAAACAATTGGTATTAGAACAATTAGAAAAAGGGCATATTGAAGATTCTCTAAGCCCTTATAATACACCAGTATTTGTAATAAAAAAGAAATCTGGCAACTGGCGTTTTCTTCACGATCTGCGCGTAATTAATGCCATTTTGCAACCAGTGGGGGCGCTACAATGCGGACTCCCCAATCCCAATTTGATTCCTCAAAATTATGACATGATGATCATTGATCTTAAAGACTGTTTTTTCTTTATCCCCTTGCACCCAAAGGATAGGCATTTGTTTGCTTTTACTGTTCCTGAACTCAACAACTCTCAACCCACTTCTCGCTATCAATGGAAAGTTTTACCGCAAGGAATGCTCAATAGCCCCACCATGTGTCAATTTTTTGTAGCACATGTTTTACACCCATATCGTGTGAAATACCCATCTTTTCTGGTATACCACTATATGGATGATATTTTAGTTGCAGCCCCTGGCCCAAGGGGCACAGTTTTGAAAACTTTACCTCACCTCCAAAATTTTTACAACAAGGAGGTCTTTATATTGCTTCTGACAAAGTCCAGACCTCTCCTCCTTTTCAATACCTAGGGCACAAATTGCTTTCCTCTCACGCTGCTCCACTGTGCCCGCAGGTACAATTACCCCAAAAGCCAACCTTGCTTCAATTACAACAATATTTGGGATCAATTAATTGGATACGCCCTTATTTAGGCCTCACTACTGTCCAACTTTCACCTCTTTTTTCTGCCTTGACCAAAGGAAAACAACCGGCAGACATAATCCCATTGCAAAAGGAACAATTGGAAACAATTCAATTAGTGAACCAAGCCTTAAAAACAAAATGGGTGGATCGGTTGTTGGATGATTTTCCTCTTGCACTTTTGTTAATCTATACTTTGAACCTACCCACAGGTGCGATTGTACAAGTCACACCCTCGCTGTTAGTCCTTGAATGGGTCCACCTTTCGCATACACCTCGTTCTACCTTAACCACAAAACCAGCTCAAATGGCACTCCTCATTATTAAGGGTCGCCATCATGCAAAAGCACTTGCTGGACAAGAACCAACGACACTTTATGTTCCCTGCTCTCTTGCAACTTGGGAAACCCTTCTGGCCTCCAGTGAGCAACTGCAATTTGCCCTTGCTGACTGGCCTGGTTCTGTCTCCTGTCATCACCCTCCTGACCCCAGACTACAACTTTTGAAAACCACACCCTTTGCATGGAACTCTCCTTTTGCTTCATTCCCTATCCCAGACGCCATCACAGTTTTTGCAGATGGAAGCAAAAAATATGGTGCCTGTGCCTGGCAATCTAAAGGCCAATGGCACACAAAAATCACTCCACCACAATCCTCTGCCCAACGGGCAGAACTGTATGCTTCAATTCTGGCTTTTCAAGAGTTTCCTGACCAACCCTTTAACTTGATATTGGACAGTCTGTATGTCTCACAGATTATTTCTTCTATCTATCAGGCCTATCTTTCGCCTTCTATTGAACCTTCGCTCTTGTCTCTCTTCCTCACTCTTCAACACCTCATCTCTCAAAGAACGAACCCTTTTCACGTTTCTCACATAAGAAGCCACCAACCATTTCCAGGCATCATCCAAGAAGGAAATGATGTTGCCGATGCTGCAGCCACTGCTGCACTCTCACCTGATGCTTTCTCTCTTTCTTCACTTACCCGGTGGGAGAGTCACTCCTATTTTCATCAAAACAAGAAGGCACTGATTAAACAATTTGGCATAACAACAGCAGAAGCAACAGCTATTTTACAACAGTGCCCTACTTGCAGTAAACAAGCACACTCCATCCCTATGGGGGTAAATCCCTGAGGGACTGAAAGTTGTCAAATTTGGCAAATGGATGTTACCCAGTATCCTTCTTTCGCTCCATGGAAGTACATCCATGTGTCCATTGACACATATTCGGGTTTCATCATGGCTACCCCACAAAGAGGAGAAGCCACAAAACATGTAATTAATCATTGCATTTGCACATTGCATTCGCACATTTGCATCGTTGGGACGCCCAAAGGAACTCAAAACTGACAATGGGCCTTCTTACACAAGCACAGCATTTGCTGCCTTTTGTCAAAAATGGAGCATAACTCATAAATTTGGCATTCCATATAATAGTCAAGGACAAGCCATGGTTGAAAGAGCTCATCAAACCTTAAAACATGCTCTTGACCGCTACATCGGCTCAAGGAGGAAAAATGCCCCTGGTCTCCCAGCAGTGCAAGACACTCTTAACCTGTGCCTTTACACCCTTAACTTCCTTAACCTGACTGGCCAACCTGCAATGTCAGCTGCTTGTCGTCATTTTTCTTCTTCTCCCTCTGCTGAACATCATCGACCGCTTGTCTATTATCGTTGCCTACCAGACCTGACGTGGCGAGGACCTGCAGAGCTCATCACCTGGGGTCGGGGATACGCCGCAGTCGCCCTCCCTGAAAAAACCTTGTGGATTCCTGGTCGGCACATCCGTCCCTGTCATCTTCCACAAAAGCTAAAAGATGAAGATACCCCTTCTTCTGATCCTGTCATTCCTCCAGCTCCACCTATTCTTTGTGACGACCGCCGCGATCAGTAAAGGATCTCAGACCGCACCGTCTTCTGAAAGGTCAAAAATGAGGCTTTTTTGGCTTATGCTGCTTCCACTTGTGCTGATATGCAAGGCCTCCGATAACCCCCATGTTCCCCTCAACCAGACGTGGGTAATCCTTGACTCACATTCTGAGGTGGTGAACTCCTCCTCAGCCAACCGATCTGGACCTTGGTTTCCTGACCTCTACTTTGACATCGCAAAAATTCTCCGACTCACTGAAGGCGATGACTTCATTAAAAAGCACCATTTTTATGTATGTCCAGGATATAGAAAGGAGTCTTCATACAAGAAACTTTGTGGAGGGGCTGATACGTACTTTTGTGCAAATTGGGACTGTGTTTCCACCGGACATATTTGGTGGGATGCCCCGATAAAAACTGATTATGTTTCTATTAAAAGAACCACCCAAAGCTTAAAATGTCAACAAAAAGAAGAAGATGGGACTATACAAGGCTATTGTAACCCGGTTCGCATTACCTTCACTGAGCAGGGGAAGAAATATGAGGGTTGGCAAGCGGGACTCACTTGGGGGGTTCGCCTCTATGATAAGGTTCGGACAGGCCATCGTGATAAGGGAAACATCTTTACCATCAGATTGATATCTACCCCTATTATTCCCCCTGTGCCAGTTGGCCCTAACCAGGCAATCATCCCTTTCCTTCCAACTACTCATTCCCCGGGTAACTCTACCATCATAGAAGGAGTTATTTCCTCTCCACGCATTAGTAACCCATTGTGGGACATTGCCCAGGCCACTTATCAGCTTTTGAATGCTAGCCACCCCAATCTTACTTTTTCTTGTTGGCTTTGTTATAATGTTTTGCCTCCGTATTATGAGGCTGTAGCTTTTGAGACAGCCTTTAACACGTCTACTTCTGACAAGGGCTGCCGATGGAGACATGGCTCTCAGACCATCCAGGCCATAACGGGTAAGGGCACCTGTATAGGCAAGATACCTTCCCCATACAAATCATACTGCAATGTTACTGTCAGCAACATTGACACCACCCTTTTCTACATTCCTCCGGAAAATGGGTGGTGGGCGTGCTCCACGGGACTTACAGCCTGTGCACATGGCAATGTGTTAAACACCATGGGCTTTTGTATCCTTGTACATATCATCCCACGCATGTACATCCACGCTGAGGATGAAATCCTTAATGCCTATTCTACCACAGAGTTGTCTCGAAGCAAACGAGAACCGGTTTCCACCCTCACCATTTCCTTGCTGGTAGGTTTAGGTCTCACAGGTGCTGGCACTGGGATCGCGTCCTTTGCCCACCAATATACACAATATCAAAATTTGAGAGCTGCAATTGATCTTGACTTAGAACGCATTGAAACATCTATTTCCCACTTGCAGACATCACTAACCTCCCTTTCGGAGGTAGTATTACAAAATAGACGAGGCTTAGACCTCCTCTTTCTACAAGAAGGTGGCCTGTGTGTGGCCTTGAAGGAAGAGTGCTGCTTCTATGCTGACCATTCTGGAATTGTTCGAGAATCCATGACCAAACTGAGAGAGGGCCTGAATGCCCGCAGGCGAGAGCGTGAAGACTGACAAGGATGGTTTGAGGGATGGTTTAATCTCTCCCCGTGGCTCACAACCTTGGTTAGTGCTCTCGCTGGACCGTTATTATTGTTGATTATAGCATGTACAGTTGGTCCTTGTGTCCTTAATAGGCTTATAAGGTTTTTTCAGGATAGACTGGGTACCATAGAAGCACAGGTCAACATGGTCTGCACTCATAAATACCTGCCTCTCCCAACCACGGAACCAGTGGCACCTGAACAGCTTTTTTGCAAACCTCAACTCACCTTTATCAGTGATGAGGAGGAAGCTGCCCTTTAAAACAATAAAAACAGAGGAGATGTTGCATTATAACACCCCATCACATGCTAGGCATTTCTGTTAGTGCAGACTAGTAAAATCAGTTGTACGCTAACAAGGAAGCTAGCATGGAAAAGTACCAGCAACAACATGGGGTAAAGCCTCAAATTTCAGGAGGCAAGCCCCCGCAGCTTGTCACGTGCTCAATCGGAGCACATGATCCCTTGCGCTTCATGTATTGCCATATATAGTCATGAGCTTGTATTAGGTAGTGTGACGTATATATGCTTAACCCAGCCCTCTGATGTACTCAATAAAAGAGGTTTCCAGACTCCGGTCTGGGCGCTCTCATCCCCCTCAAAGGAGAATCAGTTTGGTGTCTTCTTTCCCCTCACTCGTGAGAGGCAAGCGGTAACTGCGTGAATGTTACAATAACGTACTAAAACCAAACAAACAAAAGTCCCAAAAATAAAAAGAGCAGAACATGTTTCATTAACATCTTGTAGAAGTATCCGTGTTTTGAAGATGATACAGTCTGGTATCATCATAGATACATGATCTCCAAGTACCATCTCAAGTATTTGGAGAACTGTGATGATTCCACCAATCAGCAAGATTGTTGTTTTTTATTATTTTGCATATTTACCAAAAATTAAACTGCTGTGCTCAAGAAGACTATGTTTAAGACTTTAGGTTGTATCCATTTTATACATGTATGTATATAAAACATTCATATTTTAATGCATATGTATAGATCATTTATACTGTTGCTAGAAGGAAACACAAAAGGTTTATCCTGGGGAATAAGCAGACACAGCAGTTGTTACTGATCAAACTTTCATATTTAAAATCCAAAGCTAAAATTATTGTATGCATGTTTCTGAAAGAATGATGTCTAAAAATTTCTACATCTTCACATTTTTTTCCCCAAGAAATACTCAACAGAGAGTATCAAAAGAAATAAATGTTACAATGGAGTATATAAACAACTTCAAAATGCTTTATTTGAAATTTAATTATCTAGTATCTTTTAATAAACATAATTTCTTAATCCTTAAAATGTAGAAATATAAATTTAGGGTAGACTTGTTTGAAATTCACTAATGTATTGGAAAGAAAATCATTGCTATAATGTTCATGACATACATAAATACATACATGCATTTATTTAGGAACTGATTTCATTTTCATATTTTAGTGCACTTTGAAATATATGATTATCATGACATTTATAGACCATAAAATATGTATATAGTATTGAATTTTGTTTAAATTACTGGCATAAAATATATCTGAATGTAAATATGATGGAAATCAGATTTAAATTACATGGATATTTTAAAAAAGCAAATTTTGATAATGATACTGTTCCCAAGAAGAACCAAATAAGTTTAAAGAGCAATACAAATTCACTGCATACAATGAAAAGAAACTTACATTTTACAGAATATGGAAGACTATCCACCACACAGTTAATAAGATCAAAAGGTAATGAAGTTCCAGTGTTACAATTTTACTCCGTAAATGGTTATCTATCCAACTTAAATAATTAATTGTCCTAACATAAACTCCTGGATATCTTGGGCGACCACAACCAAAGCCAAAGCTCGTGACTCCTATCAGATAAAACTTTGTAGTGGTTGGAAGGTAGCACATCAGAGGACCACCGCTGTCTCCCTGGAACAAGAAAAGCACATATTATGTTTTAATATATCTTTGATTTTTAGGAAGCAACAGAACTCAATTGTCAAAAGAAAATACTGTTTCCTAGGAAAAATGGATAAATCTAGAAAACCTGAGCAGCTTTACTATGGTTTGGTTATAGCACTTACAAATTAGGCCAATTAGAGATATCACTTCTTAGAAGGTCAGCTACCTGTTTAGTAGGCTTGCCCAAAAATCAAACTATGTACTCCAAGCGTACATCATCTATCATCCAATTTTAGCTATCATAAGAAAGTATGTTATACTTAGATAATGAAGACAAATCACCTTACCCTTCATTTTCAAGTTGTCTATTTTGGAGACAACTACATACAAATAATCCAAATACACAGAATAGAAACAAAATAAATTCTAATTTTCCTGTAAAGCCTGCTACCCTTCTATAAAAGCAGCAACTATTAAGGAATTAATTAAATCAAACCATAACTATGGTTGTACATACTGCAAAGTCAGGGCTAAGTCAAAGTTTGATAGATTGGTTTTGAATAAGCAAAATATATCCTGGCAGGTGAGCAAGATATCTTAAGGTGTTAAGTCAATTTCTAGGTTCATTTTTCAATCTCATCAATTGATAATGAGAAAAATGAAGTTATAGCAATATAGTAGACTCAGGGCATTCATGATTTTTCAGGATTTCTGAATAGCATTTTGACTTTACTGATCTTTCAGGATAGTTCTCATATCAACTCACTTTTAATTCATCAATTCCTGATGACTTACATGGACATATCAATGTAGTTTTCTTGGCATAATGACAAGTGGCTTGTCATTGCCTTCATCATTTTTTTTTTTTGGCATGTCAGTTGGCTGAGCTAATTGTCTTTTAAATTTTCACTGAGGGGAGGATTATCCTCGTTCTTCAGTTCTGTACTGTAAAAACTGCAGAACATAGTATAAGTGGAAGAAAAATTACCATAATAGTAATATAATTCCTGAATTATTAAAAAAAAATCAAGGCTTAGTCTGTACTGTGCCTTTGTGAATACTGTATCTGTTTGATATGGTTAAATGATTCATCAATAAATTATACAAAGAATACTGTATCTGCAGAAAAATATTTGTCCTCTTATGTCTAATGGCCCTCCCAGGGTCGAGCACAGTACTCCACCGACTCTGCTGGGAGTACGAATTACTGGGAGACTTACCCTTGCTGATAAGGTAGAAAAGAGAGTGGGAAAACTAAGAATATGTTTCAATCGGTGTGAGGGTTGGATGGGATTCTGCAGGTGTGAGGGAAGCCATCCCATCTAAAAAGGACTTTTAATATCAACCGCAGAGGAAAGCAATGGCAAACCACTCCTGTATTGTTATTCTGCAAACACAATAATGCAGGAGATAGATTACAGGTAGTTCTCGCTATCCAACCACAATAGGGACTAGAATCTAGGTTGCTAAGTGATTTGGTCGTTAAGCAAATTGGAGCTGATTGCATGACCTTTTTTAAGCGAATCACTGGTTGTTAAGCAAACCATGTGGTCATTAAGCAAATCCCCATGGTCATTAAGCGAATCCAGCTTCCCCAATGGGCTTTTTTGCTGGAATTCACTTAATGTGATTCGCTTAATGACCTTTGTAAAAAAAATTGCAAATTGCAATCACGTGACTGTGGAGGTCATAAAACACTTTTCCCAGGCCATCGTAACTCCAGACCATCGTTAAACAAACAGTCATTAAGTGAGGGCTACCTATAGTAGAGTTTTGAAAGTCAATACTTTATTAATTACCAAACCATGCTTCAGGCAATATAAATGCAAATTCTGCACCTGAACCTCACAGGATAAACAACTTCAGAAGTGGTTAATGTGCTGGCATAGAAAACTGGAGACTGTGAGTTCTAGGCCTTCCTTAGGCATGAAAGCTGGCTGGGTGAGACTTCCAGAGGAAGTAAAGCAAACTGAAGACAGCTCTGTGAAAACGGAGCTGATGACCGCAGCAAAGATGAAGGAACCGGTGAATAGACAGGATCCTTGGAACCTCTTGGGATAAGGAGAGGACAGGAGATTGCCTACATGTGCTCAGGATGGCTGCTCCTCACAAGGAGACTGCAGGACAGAGGTTTTCTGTGGGTTTGAGTGCAGAGAGATGACAGGATCAGCCATCTTGCTTGCAACCATGGTGGACCCTTTTAAAAGACACTAAGTTGGTAAACCTCACTTTCTGATCACTTTCGGAAATTGCTGATTAACCATTTTAAAGCTATTAGAGACCTTCAGAACCACAAGTTTGAAAAGTCTTCATAGAGTGAGTTTATCTTCAACTCTGAACAAAAGAAAAATTAATTATAAGCTTAAGAAAGAATCTGAAAACAGCAAAAAGCTAAATAAAATTTTGATCTTAGAAAGTTATAAGCAGACTAAGGGTCCAGATAAATTTGGAATATTGAAACTTTTACAGTAAGACTTTGGATTTAATTATAAAGAACAGCTTCTCTTGGTTTTTGGAAGACATAACAGAGAAGTAATTTCATGATTTAAAGACGGGACTAAAGATTTTAAGTAGGGGGGAAAATGCAAGCCTCTAAAATGTAAAATGTTATAACAGTGAAAATACTGAAGGAGACCTTTGAAGAATGGAGTCAGAAATCAGTACCCACAGTGTCAATAATGATGTCTGCTTCTATGGATAGACTATGTCTAAAAGATGTTATTGAAGAAATGACAGATGTAGAACAAATTTTACCTGAAAGGATAGAGATAGTATCGAAGGTGGATTTACAACTGACAGGCCAAGAGAATGACTTGGAAAAGGTGTTTCTGTCAGGCCCAGCCCAAGAACAATGGTGAAACAGTCCAGTTGAGTTCAGTTCCTTTATTTGCTTACCTTCAAGGTATGTGGAACCATCCCCTCACTCAAGAATGAATTCACCACTGCTTTGACACAACCACACATCATGTCCTGGGTTGCCATGACCAGTTAGAGGAGATGTAGTTGTGTTAACACCCCCAAGAGCCCTGTCTATTTCCTTGAGACTTACAGGACAAGACCTGACTCAGCAAACTCAGAATAGCCTGCCCATCCTGAGTAACTCAAAGCAGATTTGAGCGATTTTATCCATCAGATGCCTAGAATAATCCTCATGGTTGTCTTTCAGACATTCTTCTGCCCATTCCCTCCCTAACAGACTGAATCATCCTAAACAGGGCTGACTGATAGCAATGCAACAATATAGAAAAATAATTAAGTTTTGCCATTTTTACCACCATGATGATCACCATGATTTTTATCACCATTTCTTCAATGGTACTGTAGGCACCTCTTTTGTATTTCATCAGCTGGAGCTCCTCATAAACCAAGGAGCCCCCTGAGATCGAAGTACAATGAGAGGCCACTTTGGAATAATCTGTTTCAAGGTCACTGTCATTATTACACCTGACAACTTTGACAACTTGTCCCTTTGACAACCTGCCCATCAGATCTAAGGCAGCTCCCTGAGCACTCTCTGAATGCAACTGGGTTCATCAGATGCTTGGGGCAAACAGATCAAATAAGTCTCTTCTCCTTGAAAGTGGGAGTAGCACCAGAAAGCTCAGAGGCAATCAGAGAGAGATCCAACCATGAGACTGACAGTTGTTAATGTCTGCCCCAAGCATCTGATCATACTGTAATTGTCTCAAGACAAAAGCCAAAGTATGACCATTTATGTGCAATGGAGCCATCTCCTTCCTTCCTTCCTTCCTTCCTTCCTTCCTTCCTTCCTTCCTTCCTTCCTTCCTTCCTTCCTTCCTTCCTTCCTTCCTCCCTCCCTCCCTCCTTCTTTCTTTCTTTCTTTCTTTCTTTCTTTCTTTCTTTCTTTCTTTCTTTCTTTCTTTCTTTCTTATTCATTCATTCATTCATTCATTCATTCATTCATTCATTCATTCATTCATTCATTCATGGCATCACTCCATTCCAGATTGACTCTGGGTAACCAGTTGCTACAGAGGCCATGAACTCCTGAGTTGTTTCAGATGCTGCATCAAGCAAAGGAAGATTGGAATTTCTTAGCACCACAGTTATAGGAAACTCCACTGCAAACTCAGCAACAGCACTGAATAGGCAGAGAAGCTCTCCTGTGTAGCAAGGAGGCCAGTATAGCAGCAGTAATCCCAACTCTTCCCTAGAGCCCAACTTTACAAACAGGTTCTCACATCTGGTTATCTACAGAGTAGTGCCTCTAAAAGCCATCAGAGCCTCCTGAATGATAACTGCTTCACACATACACTTGCACACCTTTGGCTTGCAACTGATGCCATACTCAAAACCTGGGTGAGTATAGCACCAAGAGGGACACACACACACCCCTCTGCATCCATCCTGGTCTCAATTATACACGCCAGGTCTGCACTCTCATCCACAATAAGATCAGGGATCTACAATAAGATCAGGGATGAAGGAGATCTTATTATAGCTGTCCTAGCATTTAGCAGCAGCAGCAGCTGGCAGAGACTAAAGTCACTAAGGATTTGAAGATTTGGGATGAGTTCAGTGGACTAGAACATAAGAAACTGAATAAGAAAGCCCAGAAGTGTCCTACCCGGTGCCTTCTGCTATATCTCCCTCTTCCCATCAGCACTATTCTAATCCCCTCCAATCCCTGGAATTGCTCTCCTGGGCCCTCCTGTGAACTCCATCATTCACAGACATACCCAACCACTCCAACTCATCAAGTTTCTAGTCAACAGTATTTGGAGGAGCTGCTTCTGATCAGAAGTCAGCAACACCTCAGTCTCCACAAAACTTCTTAGATACCCAGCCTACCTTATACACATACAACCATCTGTTAACTTCCACTGTCACCAGGAGAAATCAGTGGCACAAAAGTAAATACAATCGCATACCACAATCCAGTGCAGTCTACAAGAAGAGCCACCACCACCTTTCACCAAAGAATAGCTAGCTGCTTTCCCTCAACTGCTCCCAATCTGAATATCTTAACAACCTCTCATGTCTGTGGTCTTATAATATTCTTTCCTTTGATTCCAATCTGCTCTGCCACCGTAACTGTGGATGTAAAAGTCCCTGAATATTCCAGACAATCTATCTGCCATATCACATGACAAGCAACTGTTTTCTCCTTGCTTTGATGAACTATAGAGGAGGCAATATGGCTGGAAACTCATGACTAGCATCCAGGCAGCCACAGGATTCAGGCTGGTACTCAACTCAAATGCCAAAAGAATAGGTAGGTTTCAGAAAAAGGAGAGGAACATGAGTACAGATGGATAACATCAGAAGGATAATCAAGAGAGCAAGAAAGGAGGTTAACTTTGTTCATTGATTACGGAAATGTTTATGACTATACATTAAACTTGTGTAGGGAACATATTGAGAGAAATTAAGTCCCAGAACACCTGATTATTTTTCTAAGGAAGTTTTACAGTGAACAAGAGGCTACTGTAAGAAACAAATTTGGAGAAACAGAGTGGTTCAAAATAGAGGAGTGAGAGAGACAAGGATTCATTTTGTCCCCATATCTGTTTAACATATCCAATGAATATATTTTAAGAATGGCTAGAATGGAAGATAAGACAGTTGAAATCAAAATGGAAGGCTGAAACTAAAAATATCTGATATGAAGATGACACCATTTTATGTATTTATTTAACTCCATTTTGAGGCTGCTCAACTCCTTAATGATTCTGGCATCTTACAATTAAAAATAACACACACACACATAGAGCCAATGGGAAAACTAAACACAAAAAATTAAACCATAGGGACCCCATAACCACCCTATCCCAAGGCCCGGGAGAACAACTAAGTTTATAATAATTTTCTGCTTAGTCCAACAGATTTCATAAGAGTGGAGCTTAATTCTAATGCTGCTAAAGTGGCTTTCTACAAAATGGGTAATCACACACTTAGAATATGGTTTCCCCAGCTCTCATGGATTAAGAAGACACAGTCCTTTGCCTATTTGGAGAGCACTGGCCCCAAATCTTTTTTTGTCCAATCCTTTTGTGTCAATTTTGTTGACAGAAAGGATTCAGGTCTCCCTTTTATTTATTCTCAGCTGCCATTAGGTCCTCCAACCTGTTGCCCAGTCCAGGTTACTCTTGACTCTACTAGCCTAGGTGGTTGGGGGGTAAGGAGGCGAAATCCTGGTGACATCTTTCCCATTTAATCTAAGCACTGTTTTTTAAACTGTGGTCCAAGGACCCCTGAGGGTTCCCCAAGACCCTCTCAGGGGTCTGCAAAATCAAAATTATTTGCCAGATAATGAAGATATTTGCAAAAATTTAAAACAATGTCACTCATTTTTTATTTGTTAAAAATTGTAAGTTTTTTAATGAAAAATATTTATGTTAGTATCTAATAAGATTAATATTGTTATTTCTACAGGATTCAATAAATAAATATTCTACAAATGCGCCAATTATATTAATATCATAAACACTGATAAATATAATCCATACAAACAAAAGCTCTTTTGGGGTTCTCCATAATTTTTAAAGAGACCCAGTTTGGTGTAGTGGTTAAGGCACCAGACTAGAAACCAGGAGACGGTAAATTCTAATCCTGCTTTAGGCCCAAAGTCAGCTGGGTGACTTTGGGCCAGTCACTCTCTCTTAGTCCTAGGAAACAGGCAATGGCAACCCAGTTTGAAAAATCTTGCCAAGAAAACTGCAGGGACTAGTCCAGGCAGTTGCCAGGAGTCAAAAAATGACTCGAAGACAGAGAGCCAGTTTGGTGTGGTGGATAAGGCATTAGGCTAGAAACTGGGAGACTTTGAGTTCTAATCCTGCCTTAGGCACAAAGCCAGCTGAGTGACCTTGGGCCAGTGCAAACCACTTCTGAAAAACTAAGAAAACAGACTTCCAGTGAGGAATGGCAAACTGACACCCTGCGGTCCTTGGGAGACATTGCAGCTGAAAGGCAGCTTAATGCAGGATCCAGACTGCCAATAATTCTCTCTGGATAAGAGAGATCTTGAGATTACCCTCACGCATTCCGGACAACTGTTTTTTGTGAGTCAACAGCAGAAACTGACATTTTTGCGGACATCTGTGATCAGCTGGGAGTTGCGGTTTCATTATGCTCTGAGCCATTAATGTAGCCTTTTCATGGACTCAAAGTTCATCCAAACCTGTTTTTTAATTTCCTTGGAGTTTAATTTTTTTCTTACTGTTTCTTTAAGACTGAAAGACCTTCGGAACCACAAGCTGGGTATTCGCTGGGTGAGTCTCTCTTCAATCCGTTTAAAAAGGAAGAAAACTACATGTTTCCAGCTTTGTAAGATCTTTATTTTTTGCAATACATAACTAAAGAAGGACTATAGTGTTTTTTGGAAAGTTTTTAAATTCTAAGGATTTGGATAAAATTGATTTAAAGAAAGACTTTGAAATTAATTAAAAAGATCCTCTTGTATGCAAAAAAAAGTACATGTTTATATTTCGACCTGATAACAAAGCCTTGAAGGTTAATCACTATATAGTACCAGATAGCTACTTTAAAGGAAATGTTTATAAGTTGGCTCAGTAAATTTTTGGACTATTTAACCCTATACTAGAATCAAAAGTTGTCACTGAAGAGAAAGAAAACCCTTGGAAGATAACCAAAATCGTTTTTAAGGTGGACTTAAAAACTACAACCCATAAGAAAGAGATGAAAATATTGGATTAGAAATGGAATTGGATGATCATTTAAATTTTTTTAAAAAATACAAATAATGTATCAAAAGTGGGATGTAGATTACCCGTTTAAATTGGAATATAAGAGACTTACTTGAGTGGCTGCATTGAAATTATATATGGACTTATGACAAGGATTTCAAGAGAAGAGAGAAGGATAGGAGAAGAAAGCAGATGTTAGAACTTTATCTATAGGATTCAGGGATTGATGGAAGGAAGAAGAAAAATACAAAACTGGTTTATATGATTATGCTTAAGTAAGGGGTTGCTATCTTTGGTGATATTAATGGTTACTTTGACTGGATAGTTCTTTCTTGGAAATGTTCATTTGGGTGTAATAGATTAGTTTGTAATATCTATGTTATTATTTTTGGTATATAAAAAAAGGGATTATTATTTCTGGTAATGTTGAACAGTTTTTATTTTTCTGTAATGTTTAATTGTTAATTGAGATTAATAATGAGTTGCTATCTCTGGTGATGATTAATGTTTTTTATCTTTTTGTAATGTTTAATTGTTTATTGGGATTAGATTTTGATTATTTGGATAGGGATTAGGGGGATTATGTTTAAATGGAAAGGGGAACTAAATGCTTATGTTGTTAGTCATGTCTGTTAATCTTTGTATTTTTTGTTGTTTAATAAGGAGATCTGGGGATTTAGAGATGGATCTGTAGAAAATGGGGTGAAGAATGGAATGAAGATGTATTTGGTAGTATTTTAAGGGACAGTGATAAGTTGTTAATGCTGAATATACTTGCTGGGGATGAAGGGGGAAGTTTTTTCTTTTTATCCTTTTTTGGGGGGGAATTTTTTTCTCTGCACTTTCTTAATATTATTTTTTTTCTCTTAATATATTTTTGTATTACTTTTATCTATTTTATATAATCTTTAATAATAAAAATTATTGGAAAAAAATGAAAAACCAAGAAAACAGTTGTCCAGGCAGTTGCCAGGAGTCAAAAACGGATTTGAAGGCACTAGAATGAATGAATGAATGAATGAATGAATGAATGAATGAATGAATGAATGAAAAGGGGGAAGGGGTCCTGAGAGCAAAAAGTTTAAGAAACACTGATCTAGAGTCTCCAAACTAATCCAAGAAGGCTTTTTGAAATAAAACATGCTATTTTTTAAAAATTTACGATTCTGTTCTGTCAGTAGACAGATGAGGTCTGAGTAGTAAGGATACCACTTTCCTTGGAAATGACAACAGACATCTGGCTATGTCTACTGATGTGAAGTGGAGTTATCCCAAAGGATCAATTAATCAAGATATCATTGGGAAATGTATGATTGCTTGAAATGGTAACATTTTGATTTCTAAATTTACGAACTAATTGGTTGCTACTCTGCTACTCTAATATACATCCAGGTAATTCTGGTCATATAACTCCATTATAGTTGGAGGAACCCCAACTTAGATATTTACTTCAAATAGGAAAGGAGTGACAACTGGGAACTTGCTCAGCCATTCTCTGCCATAAAGAACTCAATGGTCCTGTTAACAGTAAAGGTAGTCCTCGACTTACAACCATTCGTTCAGTGACTGTTTGAAGTTACAAATGCACTGAAAAAAGTGACTTATGGCTCATGCCCAAAGTTATGGCCATTGTAGTGCCCTTGCAGTCACATGATCAAAATTTGGGCACTTGGCAGCCTGCTTGTATGTATGACTGCAGGGGCACTTCAACTCCCCCCACCCATCTCTGCCCTCTTGGCCCCTGGCCACCCTGCACTCTACCACCCCAGCTGATCTTCACCATCTGTGAAGCCCAAGGCAGCATCTGAGCAGCAGGGTGCCAAAAGGCCCCTTTGCAAAAAGATCCTGGGCTGGGCTGGGCTTTTGCTTCCCACTGCGGGGCGGGTGGGGGGGAAGCAGCACCCCCTTCTTCCCTCTCTCTTTTTTTTTTTCTTCCCCCGCAGGTAGACCAGCCCACTCCCAGGAACCCACGATAGGTGGGTAGACTGGGACCTTGTGGCCCCCCTTCAGTCCTCTCTTTTCTGTCTTCCACAGTTAGACTGGTCCCGCCTTTGGCCACTGGGTAGACTGGGCCAGCTTTAGCCTCCAGAGATAGCTTTTGGCACACTGCACTCCAAGGGCTTTTTGCAGAGCTTTAGCTCCAGAGGGCTAAGGCTAAAAAGCTTTAGCTAAAAAGCTTCCCCCCCACCAGGAGCTTTTTGGAGCAAGAAGATGGTGAACGTCAGCTGGGGTGGCGCAGCGCAGGGCAGCAGGGTGCAGGGCAGCCAGAAGGGCAGAGATGGGGGGTAGACAGGCAGGTGGGGGGAGTTCAAGTCAGTCCCTTACCTTACTGAGGCTCAGGGCTAGGAGGGACCAAGCCTGGAATGGTTTGAATTGGGGTGGGTACTCACTTAATGACCTACAAATACTTGGTTAATGACAGCAACTGGGACTGCTGGGATTGTGGTTGCTAACTGATGTGGTCACATGATGTCTTGCTTTATGACCTCATCGCTTAGATGAAAATTCCAGTCCCAATTGTGGCCATAAGTCAAAGACTACCTGTAGTCCTGGGACTGGAAAACAGAAGGGCAGTTTATTTTGATCCCATTCATCAACAAAAGTTATTTTGGCCCCATCCATCAGCCAAAGGAACAAGAGTCACAAACTGCTATTCAAACAAGAACTCAGGACAGAAAGATTAGTCTTCCTGAGCTATATATAAACACCAGCATATTCTTTCCACTTTGAATAAATTATCTTTCTCCTCTTTCCTTCATTTGCATATCTTTTTAGATTATGAGCATGAGGGCAAGACCTGTTTCTCTTCTGAAACTGATCTGAGCTCTTTGAGAGAACGATTGTCTGAAAATCTGCTGTTAAACCAGGTGCCTGGATAGTAAAGAAATATGCAGTAAGGAAATAAGAGTAAAATGTAATAAATATGTAATAAATAGTAATAAAATGTCGCTTGTTCAAGCACTTGCATGACAAGAAGTTTTGCCAACATAGTCTAAACTAAAATTATCTTCTTTTTACCTGGCAGCTGTCAACACCTCCACTCGGAAAGCCAGCACAAACCATATTCAATGTAACTGTTCCAGCATACCAGTCGGGTTGATTACATACTTTCTGTGGAATAATATCTACTTGAGCTTCTTGTAATATCAATTTGCCTTCACCTGTAACGAAATATAACATCACTGCAAGTATGCTAGTATTTGACACTGTGAAACAAACTGGTCATTTCTTAAGCCAATTAAGCCTTTTTGATATATTCTACCAAGCTTACATTACTCTAACACTCTAGAAAACACACTGCTAGTCAAAATAACCTTCAACATTCATTCTGATGTTTTGGAGTTGTGTCTAATTTTGTTTGGCATCCAACACAGAACCCAAGTTTATATGGAATGGTACTATTAACTTTTTTGTTCCTTTTATCATTTTATTTCTATTCTGATTTTAAAGGGTTCGTTGTTCTTCTGCTGTTTGCTCTTAATGGTATAGGGTTTATTTTTATTAATCAATTCATCTTTGTGCTCAATCTTACTTGTGCAATCAGCATGGTTGAGTTCAACAAGGATAAAATAAGAATCAACAAAGTCAGGGATAAGTTGCTCCGTGGTGCTTTAAGCTAGGATTTTAAAAAGACTTATTTTATGTTTGCAGTTATTATGCTATTAAATGTGTTTAAAACACAATGGTACATGCTAAAATGTTTCTATATTTTAATTGGGCTTGGCAAACAATTTTAGTAGTGTCCTTCAATTCTGAAGTAGTAGGCACAGTTGTCTAAAGGGAGGCTGTATAAGATAATTAAGACAATTAAATTAAGGGTTACGTATTAACTAGCTATTAATAATATGCAAAGAAGTTTAAACTATACTGAGATTTATTTCATGTAAAATTCTAATCCCGATTAGGAAAATACCACTTTAATTTTAAGAAGCTTTCAGAGTAAATAAATGCAGAAAAAAGGGCCAATATTTTGAAAACTGTAAAGTAAAACTGTATCCAAATCTTTGAAATTGAACTAAGACTGGCTATCTGTATTCCTCTGAACGGATTGCCCTTTGAAGTCTAAAAGCACACTGGAATCTGCCCACATGATAGAACTCCCACTATTTTGGTATTTTCTACCAAATTATATTTCTTAAATTTCAGAGGCAGTTCTATGTGTATGTTGTTGTTAGATTTTTATCCCGAGTTACAGTTTTAATTTTATTTGCCCTCCCAAAGTTGAGAATCAGCTTTCAGCATATGGGACAATAAACAGACAAATTATGCAAAATAGAAAAGGACTGTAACACAAATGATCCAATCTTTATAAACTCTACCCCATATATATATAAATGGTAACTGTACACTGAGAAGACCTGAAAAATCACAGAACCACAAAAGCAAATATGGGAGGAGAAAAATTGAGTTGGGGAAAGAGGGTTAACAAAAGCAGACCAATCATAACCAAGCATGTTTCTTGGTTTCAGAATTAATGCCTGATGGGGTGGAGAGAACGTGTGAAATGGAAAACTAAGGGGAAAAGGTATAATGAGACAGAATGTTTAGAATCTTTAATTTAGCTACTCCATACATTTTGCTTCATGTCCATATAACAGAAATGTTGCAAATTACAAGATGACAAAGTGCTGCTGTTCTTGGTGCTGAACATACTTTGCTTGGGTAAAGGTTCTTACATTTCATCTTTAGTAGGCTACACTCTAGTGAAATTTTTTGGTTTTTTTTTAATTCAAGTTTCAAATGCTACAAGGTAGAAGTACCCAAATGTTAACTCATCAACATTCTAAATAGGCAGTCTGCTTAGTCTGTAAGATTAAAAGTGCAAATGCTTTGTGGATAAGAAATCTGTTCAGGTTGCTTGTATAGTCTTGTTGAAGACAGCTAAAGGTGGCCTTATCTAATGGTAAAAGTGCTGCTACTGATTGCTATAATGATAGGAATGGCTATCTTTCAAAGTTCAGTGCCTAGAAAACTTAAGATGTGAGAACTGTTTCATATTTTATTTTAAGGCTACAATTAAGATATCAGTTTGGATTCAATGTAGATGCATGCAACTAACCTCACTGTCTCTAGGTAGTCTTCTTCAAGTTGAGCTTGACTCCTGATGTCCATGCAGTGTTCTTGGCAACAGTGCGGAAGTGGTTTCCTACTTCCTTCTTCTTGGACATCGTTTGATTTCCTAGTCTAGCCTACAGCACTGGTTGTCCTTGAAAATCTCCCATTCAAGTATCCTGCTTAGTTTCTGAGCTCAGACAAGGTGATCCACATGCTGTCATTTGTGAAGTCCTCACCATGTTTTCTACTCAAAAATGCTGTATGAGGGAGGCCACTGAATTAGGTAAGCTGCCATTCACAGAGAACCTCAGTAGATGGCAGCACGAGTTAACCTAATGAGAGCCAGTTTGCTATACTGATACAGGTAGTCCTCACTTAAGGATCACAATTGAGACCAGAATTTAAGTCGCTAAGCAATGCAGTCATTATGCAAATTATCACATGACCACTTTGCTTAGTGATTGCAATCCCGGCACTCCCAGCTACTGCCATGAAACGAAAATCGTGATTCATTAAGCAGACGGAGTCCCAAATAAGGAGCACAGGGGTGCCTCAGGGGTGTGGGGGAGGCCCTGGGAGGCCCAGCGCAGGCCATGCATGAGTTGGGGGGCTGCTGCAATGCAGGGCAAAGCCACAGCTACCCCTAGAAGCCTCAGCTGCCCCAGCATCACTCAAGACTGCAGGGGCACTGTAACTCCCCCCACCCATCTCCCCCCCATGCCCTTTTGGCTGCCCTGCACAGAGACACTCGTCAGTGGCAGTGCCAGGGCTGAAGTACAGGCCCAAGGCCTTCAGCAGCCTCAGCCACTGCCCCCAGGCTCCACACTGCTGGCCTTCGTCGCCTCGCGCCATTCCCCAAGCCACACCTTTTGTTCCTTTTCCAAGCCACGCATCCCATATCTTCTGCAAGTCGGCATCCCATTCCCTCCCCAAACCATGCCTCTTGTTCCTTTTGCAAGCCACGTGTCACATACCTTCTGTAAGCTGGTGTCCCATTCTCATGATCCTTCAGAAACTTTGTAGTCTTCCCCAGGGCTCATGAGGGGCCTGAAGCAGATTTCTCAGTGGCAGCAGCGGTGCTGGGCTGAAGTCGTCCTGGGGGCAGTGACAGCCGGCTGAGACTGCTGAAGGTCCCAGGCCTCTACTTCAGCCCCAGCCCTGTCACCAACAAGTGCCACTGTGCAGGGTGGCCAAAAGGGCATAGATGGGAGGAGGAGATAGGCAGGTGGGGGGAGTTGCAGCACCCCTGTGGTTGTAGATGCGGGTGGGCTGCCAAGCACCTGAATTTTGATCATGTGACAGCAGGGTATTTTCAGGCACAGGTTGTAAGTCAATTTTTTCAGCACTGTGTAAATTTGGGTTGCTGAATGGTCATTAAGCAAGGACTACCTGTAGTCAAGTTACGAGGGCAATTGGAACTGGAATTTCCATCGCTAAGCAATGCAGTTGTAAAGCGTAATGTTAATCCCTGTAATCCCCATTGTCGTCATTAAGTTAAAATCATGGGTCATTAAGTGAGCACCTCCTCACTACTTCCTGCTGGCTTCCAACAATCAAAGTCAGTGGGGAAGCCAGCAGGAAGTTGCAAGTCCCAGGCAGCTTACAAGCAGGCCAGCAGGCTGATAAGTGGTGCTGCCGGGTGGGAGAGGGAGCAAGGGAGTGTGCAGGTGTCATGATCACATGACCATGGGACACTGCAACCATTGTAAGTGCAAGCTGGTTGCCAAGCACCCAGATTGCGATCACATGACCATGGGGGTGCTGGGATGGCTGGAACTTTGAGGACTAGTCGTAACCACCACTCAATCAGCACCATCGTAACTTTGAACAGTTGCCAAATGAGTGGTTGTTAACAGAGGACTACCTGTATTAGTTAAGGTGCTGGCCTACAAAGCAGGAGATTGTGAGTTCTAGGCCTCACTTAAGCATGAAAGCTGGCTGGGTGACTTTGGGCCAGTCACTCTCTCTTAGCCCAACCACAGGGGGGTTGTTGTGGAGAAAACAGAAAGTAGGAGGTATGTTCAATGTCTTAAGGGAGGGGAAGAAATGAAAAAAGCAGGAGAGGACAGCAAAAGTTGCTTCTACATGTTTAGCTACAAACATGTAAATCTAGATCCAGGACCTCTCAGATGCAGAGAGGCCCAGTGCCAAAATAAAAATAGCCCTCCAATGCTCTATATTTGTAAAAAAAAAAAAAAATAATTATCCAAGATTTTCAGCATCTTCTTAAGTGTAAATCAATGACAAAACCTAGTTTTCGTTATAAACGTGTGAAGTGCCATGAATGGAGTACGCTAACGGCAAAAACATTTGCTAGGAATTTAATACTCTTACCAAGAAAAACTAAAGAACTATTATGATGAATATAGTGGTGTGTGTCTAGTTTTATTTTATGGTTGTTAGTTTCAACTGATTATTTTTGTTGCATTGCAATTTTTATCTGAACTTTGTACATTGTTTAATATAAATATCTCACAGAAATAATAAAAATACCTTTTTCTTTTGTTTTACCCCATCCAGTTATGTAACATGGATACTGTCCATTTGTCAAAAGAGTACTGGCAGGTAAGCAGATTGGCCGAGCATAGTCACTGAATTTGATAGATCTGATTAGTATTAACACGGCAATATCATTTTCATATGTTTCTGAAATATAATCAGGATGGATTTTGATAGCTTTAATCCGTCGCTTTATTGTATGAGAGTTATCTTCATTAAGATGATGCAAGCCAATTACAACCCTCCAAATGGCTGGGTCCCTAGGATAGAATAAAATTCCTGTAGGGATTATTATTATTATTATTATTATTATTATTATTATTATTATTTTGCTATTTTATAACATTTGTAACATGGGACCTTTTTTTAAATTTCATTCTAAGTAAACAAACCATTAAGCACAGATTCTGATTAAAACTGGATTCTGAGGCTAAAACAAGGATCACTGCAGAAAATAACAGCACACCATTAAAAAAGTGCTCTGTCTCTCTCCCCCCACACACACACACACATTCACTCCACCTGCTTCCCACAGTAACTGCTCAGTTGCTTGTAGGAAATCTATATACGTCTCTCTTGTGGTAGCATATACTCAGCATTATTTATAGCCATTTATAGCATCATCTTCCAATCTAAGCCCTTTTTATAGTCTCCAAGCAAGTGCATCACTCTTACAAATCTTAAAACTTTAATAAAACAACTCTGTTCCCCATTTTACCACAGTACAGTTTCAATTCATTTTATTCAGTTTCTATACCAAAACAAATGAAATGTTTATAAGGGCTACAGACTAGCATAAATCAGTTTCTGTGTCACATGTGTTTACATGAAATGCTAGTCCCCAGAATAGTGTCTCTTCTGGTATTTTAAATAAGTTCAATTTAATTATAGGCTGATACATTGCAAAGTGAAGGGCCAACCTGTACTACATCTTTATTTTCAAAAGTGTCCCTGAATCCTATTTTAAAAAATTTGGCTGCACCAAAGTGCATTGTTTTGAAACATGCCCAGCTACCCAGAAGAGAGATTATGCTGAGGCTGGCAAGGAGCATCCTGTGGCAGAAGTAACTGTGATAAGAATGTTGAGATTGTAAAGGTGGGGATGGAGAGTGAGATGTGTCTTTTACTTCACCTCACCATCTTGTTATACATTGTGCTTTTATTCTGGTGTGCTGGCATATATGGTTTGCCTGTGGATAGAATAGGCAGGTATTTTACTTCTGTCTTTCTCTGGGCATCACCTGTTTGCTTTCTGTGAAATACATATTTCACTGTGTAGCCATATAATTCTAAAAAATAAATAAATAGTACACATAAAAGCAATTTGTGTGTCCTTATGGACCACAAGTTAAACATAAGCCAACAGTGTGGTGCAGCTCCTAAAAAGGCAAATGATACCTTGGGTACATTAAGAGGAGCATAGAGTTTAGATCATTAACAATATTTGCTTCACTCTACTCTGCCTTGCTCAGACCCCATTTGGAATACTGGGGCACTACTGTTCAAAAAGGCCACAGACAAACTGCAGCAAGTTTAGAGGAGGGCCACCAATATGACGAAAGGTCTGGAAACCAAGTCCTATGATGAATGGCTATGGGATCTGAATTTGTTTAGCCTACAGAAAAAAATGACTGAGCTTTGATAGTAGTCTTCAAATATCTGAAGGCTTGTGACACAGATGTGGGAGTGGAGTTATTCTCTATTGCCCTAGTGGGGAAGAACTACAAGGAAGGAGGTTCAGCCTAAACTTCAGGAGGAACTTCTTGACTCTATGAGCCATCAGCTACTAGAACAGGCTTCCACATGACATTGTAAGTTTTCCTTGTCTAGAGGTCTTCAAACAGGCCAGATGGTTATCCACCAAAGATGCTCTAGTGGATTTTGCACTGAGCAGGGGGTTGGTCTAGATGGCCTCAAAAATCCTTCCAACTCTGTGATTCTCCAGTGCTGAACTAAAGTGTTATCCATCAGTCCTTCAGTTAGCTGAAAAATATGTATATATCTATGTATGTATGTATCCATCCATCAATTGTCAGATTCGGGAAACAATGGGGGGGAGTGACTGAAGAAGACTGCATGCTGAGCCTATTGTTTTTCTTCCATCCAGCTTTCTTTTTGATTTTTGTCATTAATATCTAACTAATTGGCCTTATTTATTTATTTTTCAAATTTATATAGCTGCCCATCTCATAAAACAAGTGACTCTGGGTAGCGTACAACAAAGCTAAAAACAATAATTAATAAATAACAATTATTATTATGATTATTATTATTATTAAAGAGCGTTAAAAACTATAAAACAGTTAAAAAGAAATAATGGGGGAAGGGTTGTTAATAATAACACAGCCACCTCACTAGTTCTCTAGTTCCCTAGGGTCCCCAGGCCTGATGGCACAACCAGGTCTTGAGGGACCTTTGGAAAGTCAAACAATGGCACCAGCCTCATCTCAGGGGGGAGGAGATTCCACAACATGAGCAGCACAGCCGAAAAGGCCCACTGCCTAGGGCCCACCAAATGTAGCTTCCTAAATGATGGAACCTGTAGCATGCCCTTTACTAGATCTGGTGGGACGGGCAGATGTGATTGGGGAGAGGTAGTCCCTCAAATAACCCAGTCTCATGCCATGTAGGGCTTTAAAGGACAAAACCAGGACCTTGAATTGGATCCAGAAACAGACTAGTAACCAATGCAGCTTGTGGAGCAGAGCTGTAATGTATGTTCTATGAGAAATGCACCTAACTGCCCGCGCTGCTGCATTTTGTAGCAGCTGAAGTTTCCAGATACTCTTCAACGGTAGCCCCATGTAGAGCGCATTACAAGAGTCCAACCAGGTGGTGACTAGGGCATGAGTGACTGTGAGTAGGGCCCCTTGATCTAAGATCTGACACAACTGGCGCACAATATGAAGTTGTGCAAAGGGCCTCCTAGCCATGACTGCCACCTGCTCATCAAGCAAGAGTCATGAGTCCAAGAGGACCCCCAGATTGTGCATGGAGTCTGTTTGGGGCAGTATAACCACATCCAGCAGTAAAGATGGCATAGTCCCAGAACAAGAGGGCCCCAAAACCCAAAGCCACTCAGTCTTGCCAGAGTTCAGTTGAAGCCTGTTGTTCCCCGTCCAGACTTTCACAGCCTCCAGACATCAGGATAAAACATCCACAGCATTGCTTAATTTGCCAGGGGCAGAGATGTATAATTGGATATCATCAGCATATTGATGATACCTCACCCTTACCTAACATTAAAAATATGTGTAAGAAAGGTAATCCCTGAAATGGCAAGGAATTAAGGCTTACATGGATGGTCAAGGTGGCTCAGATGGCATCCCACTTTGGCAGTGAAGAAGAGATGACAGAGGAGGAAAAACCCCTGTCAGTGGCTTGAATGCTGAGTGCTGCTCAAGAAGCCTTGAGGTTGATTTAATTGGAAATACAATTAAGCAACTTAAACAAAAACTAAACAAGAAATGGGATAAATCAGACACTTGGATTTGAAAGGATTTGGCATGTATGTTTGAACAAATTAATAAACAACTAAAAAATTTGTCTTCTCAAGTTTTGGAGGTCACCCAAACAACTAGCAAAGTATATGCTGTCATTATGGAAAATGAGCTTAATATTGGAAAAGTTCAAGATGTTACTGACACTAGATTGGATTTGGCTGATATACAGAATTAGAGCAGATGATATATTTTGAGAATTAGAGGAATTAAGGAAAATACAGAAAGGACTAATTTAGTTGGATATCTAAAATAACAAGCGTCTAGATTAAGATATTTTTCTCTTAAGTTCAATCAAATGCAGAAGCCAAAAGATGTACTAATTTTACTAATACATTTGTAAAATATCAGGTGAAAAAGAAAATTCTGCAAAAAGCTCATGGACTAATAGAAATAAACTGGAGTGGAAATAAAGTGTTATATTTTAAAGTACTAGTCCTGCCATTATTAAAAAGAGGAGTAAGATGTAAATGGCGGGTTTCCTTTCAAGCAAATTGTATTTCAACCACAAGGAAGAGAAATTATTTCTAGGCTCCCAGAGATAAAACAAAGAACAAATTATTTAATAAGCATAAATAATATTTCATGAAGAATTAATAAAGAACAACCTGTAATGTTTAAAGAACTGATACTACTGTATGAGAAGAAGGTAATACAATGAGATCCCTTAATATTTGGGACTCATAAGATGGTAGCTGATTGTAACATAAATGTTTAATGCTGTTTGATATTAGTTGGGAAATAAGTAAGACAAAACACAGAGAACAGCAAAGTATTACTTAGACATTAATATAGGGAGAAGGCAAGCAGCAAGAGGAGGAGCTGGAACTCAATGTAGCACTCCCCTAGACTAGACTTATTGGAAGGTGTAATTAATCCTCTGTAAAATCAGTTCACATGTAGTCTAAACACGTTGGAAGGGTAAGGCTGGTGAGAGTAAATGGAGAAGAAAACTGGGGGAGGTCTGGGGAAAGGGGTATAGGAGGCACAGAAGGACAGCTAGTCAGAAAACAATACTTTCATGAATATAATCACAAATGTGTTTGTTAGTAGGACAGCTGAGATTTCACTGTTGATAAGTTTGTTTTGTAGGAATGGTAAGCAAGACAAGAACAAGAGAAGTGAGTTACAACGGCAATTTGGGACCAGAATTTCCATTGCTAAGCAATGCGGTCATAAAGTGCAATGTCATGTGACTGCATCGCTTAGCGACAGCCATCCCTGTAGTCCCCATTGCCGTGGTTAAGTGAAAATCACAGATTGTTAAGCAAGCCTTCCTCACAACTTCCTGATGACTTCCAACAACCAAAGTCAGTGGGGAAGTGAGCAGAAAGTTGCAAGTCCCAAGCAGCTCACCAGCAGGCTGGTAGGCAGATAAATGGCTGCTACCCGGTGGGAAAGGGAGCAAGGGAGTGCGTGGGTGGCTAGGGAGGTGTGAGGATGGTGGCGCTTGGGGAAGGTGCCCAAGGAGTGGGGGAGGTATAGCACAAGCGCAGCGGGGCTTGTTATAGCTTCTGCTGGGTGGGGGAGGGTGCGCTAGGGTGTGCAAGTGGCCAGGTTGCATGAGTGGCTGGGGAGACATGGTGTGAGCCGGTGAGGCTCAGGGAGGTTGTGCGGGTGGCCAGCAAGCCACAGCACGAGTACAAAAGGACTGGGGGAGGGTGTGTGGGTGGGGGAGACTTACCCGAGCAACTTGTGACCTTCCCTGCTGGCTTCCCCATTAACTTTGCTTGTGGGAAGTCAGCAGGAAAGGTCACAAATTGTGATTACATGACTCCAGGACGCTGCAACCATCGTAAGTGCAAGCCGGTTGCCAAGCGCTCAGATTGCAATCACTTTGTCAGAATCCTCGCAAGATTTTATAATAGATTATTAGATGGCTAGAAAAAAAAAAAGGCTTTTTATATGCTGCAGTTCTGCCATTGTAAGGGGGGGGGGGAAGTAGGAATGAGAAACCGTTTAAAGCAGATGGCTATTTATCAGAAGCTCTGGCATGCCAAGGTCATACCAGCAAGGGAATCAGAGGACCAAGAACTAAGGGCGATGTGGGGGGGGGGAAAGTAAGAAAAACAGCTTTTGGCGCGCTTTTGCTCAGTTTTAGCAATGCTTTGGATCTGTACACTTATTCTCAATAAATGAACTTTCTTTTGAATCAATATTGGTTGCAAGGAAAGTTACTGGATTTGGAATCAACAGGTGGCAGCTCGTTACACACTTGACCATGGAGGTGCTGGGACAGCTGGAACTTTGAGGACTAGTTATAATCACCACTCGTTCAGCGCCATCGTAACTTTGAACAGTCACTGAACTGAGGACTACCATTAGGGCAACAGATGAACAATATTAGATAGTTTCTTCAAATGTTAAGGGTTAGGTGATCCAATTCTAAAAAAAGATTTAGATTCAGTAAATACTGAAAATCCTTTAATTCATCAGTGGTTATATTACAGGAAACATAAATAAAAAATATTTAAGATTAAATATTTGTAGAGGTCAGAGGGAATGGCCTTGAAAGACAGGACGAACAGCTGCTACTAAGGTAACAGATAAAAGTTATAAAAAATTATATATGATAACTGCAGCTAGACTTTTATATGCTTTATATATAACTGCAGCTAGACTTTTATATGCTCAAAAGTGGAAAGACTCAACATTACCTGCAATGGAAGAATGGATAGTGAAGATGATGGGAGTAAGCGGAGATGACAAAATTGACAGCTTTGCTTAGAGAAAAAACATTAACTTTAATGCCAATTGGAAGCTCCTTTTGGACTTTTTGCAGGAGACAGAGAAAAATGAAATTACGATATATGGATTTGATGATTAGTTAAATAGATTATACAAAATATGTTGGTTAAGATGTAGTTTTAGAGTAAGAGGTTATAATATGATTTATCTATATCTGCTGTATAAGAAATCAGAAGTTATTCTTTTTGTACTTTTTTTGTCTCCCTTTTACTTTCCATCACTTTTGTATTCTTTATCTCTAATTCTCTTGTTCTCTATTTTTCTCCTCAATTATTAGTTCTTGTTTGCTTTTATCTTTATGCTTTTTATAACTTAATAAAGTTCTTATTAAAAAAAAAGATAAAAGGAACTTGTGCCTGGGCCAAGAAAGTAATATGAACGTCTTTGACCAGCCCTCGCCTAGTTCACACAAAGACAAAGGAGGTGGGGAGAAGCACATTCAGACTTGCAAGATTCTGTTATTGTAGCTTTATTAAAAAAAAAAAAAAGCAGTACTGACCTACTTGTCATAGGTTTCCTAGTCTGGTCTACCTGGAAGGGCTCATTATTTTGGAATCCAATTTTTGCAGAAGGGATTAATAAGTTAAGAGGATTAGCCACCTTATTTAAAGCCTATACAGACTTTACAGTAAAAAAGATTTGAGAGAGAAGATTTATTTTTATTAAAGGGAAGTCTGATAATAAAACTATACTATGGCCTTTATATATGCACCAAATCAGAATCAATCAGTGTTTATATAAAAAGTAAAGAAAGTCTTGAATAGATTTGGCTGGGAGAAATTAGTCCGGGGGGGGGTGTCACTTAAATATTGATGCAGATACATCAGATGATGGAACAAGTCATCAGAAAAATAGAAGACTGGCATTTTTGATGCAAATGCATGAGCTTATTGATATTTAGGGCATTATGCATCCACTGACAAACAGTTTTACATATTACTGAAGTAGGCATCAATCTCATTCAAGAATAGATTATATTTGGACTTCAAAATAATTTTTGTATCAATTAACTCAAATAGGGATTGCACTAATATATATTTCAGACAATGCTCCTGTGATTTTTGGATTTAACTTCGATGACAAAACCCCATTCACTCATTTTGGCATTTTAATTTCAGATTACAGTTTAATTTACAAGCGAAAAAACATTTCAGAATTTGATTTTTTTCCCCAAGAAAAATGTAGAGAACAAATGTTAAGCACAAGATGGGATAATATGAAGGCAGTAATAAGAGGTGAAAGCATAAATCAAAAATCAAAAATAAATCTACACAAATGGTGAATTATCTTCAGAATTAAGATTGCCTTATTGGGAGACAATATTCAAAGAAGTTAGAAAAATTGTTTTACAGAATTTTAATAAAATAGTAATGTGTATATTTATAATATTAAGTTTCCAAAAATGAGGAATTGTTAAAATAAAAGTTCAAAGTGAGAAAACAATTTTTTTTTAATCAAATATATTCAAAACAGAAAACCAATTCAGGAAATTATTGAGCTATTAACCTGGTGATAATTTTGGAAGATCCTCTGGAAGGAATAGAAATATTAATAAACAATTAAAAGATTTTGGGCTGTTAGCTGGTTTTAAAATTAACAAACAAAAGATGAAGATGTTAACAACTAATATGAAAATGGAAAAATCAATGGGATTGATGGAAAAAACTGGTTTTGAGAAAAAAGTAAAATACTTGGGTATCATTATGACAAACATGAATTGTACGTTATACCAGAATAATTATGTTAAGACACAGAATGAAATCAAGAAGGCCATATTAAGATGGGAGAAATTATAATTGTCATTGTTGGAGAGAATTTCTGTGATAAAATGAATGTTTTGCGAAGAATGATGTTTTTTGTTTCAAACAATACCTATTGTGACAACTGATGTACCGTTTAAACAATGGCAGAAAGATTATATCTAAGTTTGTATGGCAAGGGAAAAAACCAAGTGTTAAATATAAAATACTTGATTATCATCCCATTGATTGAAATACCTCATAATTTCCCCTTCAAATGAACTGACAATCCTAGCAGTTCACATACTTTTGCCACACCCAAATTGTAGCTTTAGATCATTTTCCTCAATAAATAAATGAACAAGTATATTTTTGATTCATTTGTTTAATTGGGTTCTCTTTATCTAATTTTAGGACCTGTGTAGGGAACAGATCACATTTTAAGTCATATTTATGCAGAAATACTGAAAATTCAAAAGTTCACAAACTTTTAAACACCACTATACATAAATTAAAAATACATCAAAATAATTTTGAGAATACAAATAAATCAAGAAATTTTTTGGCGTATCAAATTATAAAAGAGAAGGAAAGAAGGACAATACAGCAATGAAGAGAGGGAATAAATTGTTATACACAAGATTGAAAATCACAGAAGAACTTGCAGAACTCTTAAAAAAATCATATTTTAAGCACAATATTGACAAAGAAGGTTTGAAAACATATTGGAGACTCAGAGTTTAAGGAATTTACAGAATAACATAGACAAATATTAAGCAGACCCACAGAAATTCAAGAGATCAAAGAAGCAATAAAAAACTAAAATTGAGAAAGCACCAGGCCCAGATGAGCTGACAGCCTAATACTAAAAAAGGTTTGAGGAAGAACTGTTGGAATGATTGCTCAGGAGAATGAATGAAATCAAACAGACAAAAACAATACAAAAGACATGGAAAGAAACATATATAACTTTGATTTACAAAGAAAGCAATGATCCAAAGGAAATTCAATCAAATATACCAATTTCTCTACTGAATGTTGATAAGATATTCACTACATTATCTGAATGTCTGAGGAAGTGTATTTCTGAAAATACATACAAATCAAATAGGTTACATTCCTAAGAGGAAGATGGACAACAGTACATTTATAATAAATGTATTAGAAACACATCAATAATAAGAAAAAGGTGGGAGTAGTATTCCTAGATGCAGAAAAAGTTTTTGATAATTTGGAGTGTCTTTCTTATTAACAGTTTTAAACAAAATCAATCCAGGAGAATTTAAAATTTGGGTGGAGAAAATATATCAATGGCAAACAGCAAAGATTACAGCAAATATAGCATTCTCCACAAGTTTTTCAATAAGCAACGGTACAAGGCAAGGGTGTCCATTCTCTCCTTTATTATTTGTAATTATTTTAGAAGTTTTGGTAGACAAGATTGAGAAAAACAAATAAGTATTTGGGATCAAAAGTCAGGGAGAGGAATACAAGATGAAATGCTATACAGATGTATACACAGGGCTGTGTAGAAAGTTGATGAAAACAATTAAAGACTTTGGGGGATTCTCTGGATATAGAATCAATGAAAAAAAAAACCAAAGATAATAATAAGATATTTAACTCCAGAAGAGTTAAATGGTTGTGAGATTATAAAAAACCCAGTAAAATATCTGGGACTCTATCTGACCAGATGTAACAAAGACATATTTCAGAACAACTGTAATAAATTACTGAAGAAATAAAATAAGTTTGTCATAGATGGAAAAACCTAAAACTTTCCTCGCTAGGGCTTATTGTGACAGTAAAAATAAAATACTACTCAAGATGAACTTCCTGTTCCAAATGGTACCAATTCCAATCTCAGACAAAAGGCTGAAGGATTGGCAAAAAACAATCATCAGATCTATATGGAGCAGGAAAAAAAAAAAAAAACAAGAGTAAGATTCAAAATCTTGCAAGACTCAAAATAAAGAAGACAACTTGCATTTCCTAAACTTAAATTATATTATTGTGCAAGCTGTCTATCATGGATAACAGAATGGGTAAAATACCCAAATAGCAGACTGTCAATCACAGAAGGAACCAGCTTAGCCAATGGACTTCAGAAGTATTTATGGTATAAAGAAACAAAAGAAGAAAATAATCTGAAAATATATATTGTAAGACAATTGTTGTTAAAAATATGGAATGTTCTAAAAACCAGAATAAGTCCGTCAACCTCTCCATTAACTTCACCATCAAATGCCTTCTATTTCAGATGAAAGATTTAATCACATATGCCAATATGGTACATCCAGATTCAGAAAACAGACTAAAGATACAGCAAGAACTACTTAATGAAAGTAGGAATTTACCATGTTTGATGTATTTACAAATTGCTGGAAGAATACAGGTAGTCCTGCTGCCACCCCCCCCCCAGCTGATCATCTTCTTCACATCGCCTCCCCTCCACTGGGCTTGCTGACACTGGCCGGCCTCATGCCCCACGCTGTGGGGGCTTTGTTGGCCATGCTGTTGGGGCACCTTGCCACTGCCTCCCCATCACCCAGACTCCTGGCGGTCCTACCCCACTTCAGCAGTCTCAGCCGCTGTGGAAACATCCTCAGCTCACTACCCGCCAGGAGGATCACCCTGGCCAGCAGTGGTGCACGGCATGGAGGACTTGCTGCCCTGGCACCTTCCTTTCCCAGTGGGGTGGAGCTCTCCAGATGGCTCCCTCCTTTGTGCGGGGCAGTGGTGGAGGAGGAACTTTGTGTGGGGCAGGAATGTGCAGAGCATGCAGAGCCCTCCCAGTTGGTGGCGGACTGAGACTGCTGAAGCAGGGTGGTCCTCCCAGAAGCCCAGTAGCCAGGAAGGCAATGGTGAGGCAGCAGTGGAGGTAAGCCCAATGATGACAGCGCCCTTGCACTGTGGGGATTCAGGCTGGCCAGTGTCAGCAAGCCCAGAGGAGGGGAAGCAACATGAAGACAACAACAAAGGTCAGCTGGGGGGGTGGCAGCAGGTAGGTGGCAGAATATAGCAGCCTCTTCATTCAGTCATGCTGTGCAGGCAGCCAAAGGGGCAGAGATGGGGGGAGACAGGTGGGTGGGGGACTTGAAGCAGAGGCAGTTCGCCTAGGGCAGGAGAAGCATGAGGTCCTTGCCTAAGGACCACAACTGGGACTGCTGTCGCTAAGTAGCAGAGTCATGTGATGTTTTCCTTAATGACTGAAATGCCAGTCCCAATTAGGGTTGTAACCCGAGGACTACTTGAAAAAAGTGATTTCAAGAATGCAAAAGGACCTTGAGAAAGATGACAGAATCTGAAACATTTATACAAAACCAAGATCAGCTATTAGGACATACAGGTAGTCCCCAGGTTAAGAACGCCTGATTTACAGATGATCTATAGTTAAGAATGGAGTCTACTGTAGCAAAATTTGAGTTAAATACACAATCGTTCAAGTTAATTACACGATACTACTTGTACAGTATTACACAATAATACTATTCTGGCTTACATTCAAATTCGACTTCAGGACAGACCTTGGGAACAGAACTCATTCTTAAATTGGGGACTACCTATATACATAAATTGTTATTGAAATACAACACAGAGATGGAACAAATAAAAAATAAATGCTTTACACAATGTATAGTTAAACTGTGGAATTTGCTGTTATCAGGTATGGTGATGGTCACTGATTTAGATTATTTTAAAAAGAGAATGTACAAATTCAAGAAGAATCAAACTAGCAATGACTACTGATCTCAGTACATATTTACTGTCTCCAAAGTCATGGGATTTTCTCAACAATAAAGAAGGAATATTAGTGATTCAGCTTCCCAAAGGCATGTTCAGTCACTGTGTAATAAAAATGTTTGCTAGATGAGCTTGTGGCCTGATCAAGCAGATTTCTCCCTTTCACTGCTGTCCAAAAGGGTTGCTTTGGAAATGAAAACCAGACCTTTTGAAGCAAGAAATTGGATGGGCCATCTATAACTGATCAGCTAAATCATGGGATAGTGAAGGAGTCAATTGGGGGAAAGAGTGTTTTTTTTTTAAATGAATCTCTAATAATATGTGGTATACCAGAGATAAGTTCTAAAATAAGGGGAAATGGCTCATGTTTAAAACAATCTTTTCCTCTTGCATTATTCTTCCACATAACTATTTATCATTAAAGCAATTAGGTTTAATACTGGCAGCTCTGAATATGAGTCTTTTATTACTGTAGGATTGGATGTGAAAAACTTTCAGGAAGATAATTAAAGAAAACTGTTGAAAATACCAAGAATTCCTCCATAACTCTCTACCTTCTTGTGATCCTTGACAAGCAGTATGAATCTAAACCTGCTTCAAAGCTCTAAGGACAAACAATTCTGTAATAGGCTAGGGAAGGTATACTTTAAATCCCCATTTTTCATATACAATTATATAATATTTAGTCTGTGCTTCTTTGATCAATCGTTTTATCATACCTAAATTGAAGAAAAAGTATTAGAATGGAAAGGTACATACTCTGATGGTTTAACGCAGTGTGCTGCTGTCAACACTGTTTTTTTATTAATTAAAGATCCACCACATACATGGACATATCCTAGACCAATTGTATAAACTTGAAGACTAATTTGCCAAGGCCATGCCCCTACTGTAGCATCATGTCCACCTACAATTCGAGTTCCTGTTGCTCTATTATTCATAAGAGGCCTTGTTCCGCAGACTAGAAATCAAAGCAGAGTTAAGTGGGTAAGCTGCATAAGAAACAGCATGCATTCAGCAACAATATATTTGAAGTAGTTCTTTTACAAAATCATATTCTACCAGAAAGATGAAAAAAGAGTGAAAGATTTGATGAACTGAATTACTCCCATTTAGGTTGTATGACCTGGCCACATACTTACTACCAATTTTACCTTAGTCTAGCATGCTGTACAAAGTCAGCTTCTGTGGTTAATTTATGATTCAGTGTGTTGTGTAACAAAAAATATACCAGAATTAACAGGGTGAATGTGAGATCTACCCTAAAACAAACTAATTACAGTATACAGATATTGGAACTTACTTCCATCGTGTATAGGATCTTTACCTGTGTGTTCCAATATTGTATCTGAAGAATGAGACATAAAATTTAAATAATAATCCCAAAATGCCTTCACTTATGACCAACAATTTAAAGAGTCATTATTTTAAGCTCACAGAACTGATAATACATAGCAGGCACCTTATAGAGTTACACTGTGTAAATTATAAACAAACTTTGCCTGAGCATTCTTTCCTCTAATACTTCCCATTGGTCCCTAAACTTTCATTCCTTTACATCCTAAAATCTGAGCTACCCCATTCGTTGCGATGGCCTGATTATAGGGGCTGGGAACAGGTAAACCATAACGATTTATTTGTGAGTAATCCCAGCAGAGAAATTTAAGGGGTACCAACAGCTGAGGAAACCGCAGCGGCCACGCCCGGGTAGCTATATTTCTACTTCTCATTTCAAAAGGAAAGAGGGAGAGATTTACACGCCCGTAACTTAATCGCTGTATAGCGACAATATCGTAAGGGATGAAATTCCCCGTATTGTTAGAACACAATTTTGCACAGACATCCTCGGGAATAACGACCACTTATTATTTCTCGTCCTGAGAGCAAACGCCAGCAGCACCACCGCTTTCGCGCCTATTGATGCAATCGTGATGGGCGTTTCGCGAGCCACCAGAGTCGCACAAACTGCAGGAGCCCCGCGGACGCCTCCTTTCCGGGAGCGCCCGCCTCAACTCACGACTGGGCGCGCTCGCAGCCTCCCTCTCCGCGGAGACGTTTCCGCCGACGCCTTTGGCACTTGCGCGCCCTCGACGCGTCTCGCTTGTTCGGCAGGTTCGAAGAATTTCCCCGCGCTCCGGCGACGGGTTTTTCTCGAGGCCGGTCTGTTACGCTACCCCGTCCTAGGCGGCACGCCCCGCGAGGACGGAGTGAGGCCGGGCTCACCGTCAGAAAGATTCACAGAGGATTTGGGGGCGGCTTCCCTGAACAGCACAAGCAGAGCCCAAGAGGAAAAGGCGGCGAGGCAAAATCCCCGCTTCATCGTCCGTCCAGGAAGCAAAATGGCGACCGACTCGCGCGCGCGTCCCCTTCAGGCGAGGGCCGCTAAGGGTCAGGTGTCAGGGTGCGCGAGCGCCGGTGCACATTGTAAGCCTCGCGGGGAGCCCCTCGGTAAGGCTCGTGCAAACCAAGGCGGACGACCAGCGGGGGAAGGCGAGGGATTGCCTTCACCGGTCACCGAACCACCCAGTTAAAATAACCGCTGAACCGGGAAGTTGAGCGCCCTCCTCACCACCGTAATTCCCATCTTTGAGTCGTCGGAAAAACACACGGCCTGGGATTTGCTGTCCCCGTTGCCGATCACGGACCCTTTGGCTATTCTGATCTGACTGCCAGACTCCACCTGGTTACCTTGCAAGGTGACGGGGGACACAGCCTAACCGACCTTAAACCCTCTTTAAGTCTGCCCGTGATATCCTTTAGGGTTTGGGGTGGGAAAGTTGTGAGCAGCTTCTTCATGTAATCTGGAGTTTACTGCCTATAGAAACCTATTTCTTTAGTGCTGTGTTGTTATATTATGTGTACGTTTTAACTTAAGTTACCTAACAGTTTAGGTAAACAGAAATATTTCTCAAAGTAGTTCTACTTTACATGAGTGGCACATAAACCCTGTGAATAATAAATAAGCAGCTTTATTAGGTCAACCCAAGATCCCAAAATAGTGTGCAAGCTTTCAGCTTTTCATGAAATTTTCTCTAGAGTTGGGGGGAAAGGGAGCAGGAAATTACTTTGCAATTCAAAGTATTCAAGGTATGCCTGCATTAAGATATTAAAAAAAGAGGAGCAGATGCTGGCTGCATCTATTCTGTTCTCTCTTGCCTGCCACCTTTACCAATATATAATTTTATCCCATGACTCTTTCAAACCCAAAAGCTGGTACACTATCTGATATGCTTGATTTTCCTCAGTATGAAGCTTGGGCTCATTCTCATATTCAGTAATCAATGGCATCAGCATAAAAGAAGTAATTGTTATACTAATGTGCACTCATTCACTTTCTGTGTGTCCTCTGGAGACCAACATTCTCTCTTTGGGACAACCTATCAAGAGAGTTGTATCACTTTAAGATAGTAATTATGCATCAACTTACCTGGAAGATAAGGCAGAAAGCATCCCCTGGATCCTTGCAATAATTATTTCTCTGGTATTCAGTATACTTTCTCTAGTACCTAAGATTCAAGTAACTTTATTACAGAACTAAGCAACTGTACTAAGATGAACAACAGTCTTTGACACACTAGTAATCTAGTTGTGGAGGGCTCAAAGTTCAAATCCTGAGCTGTTTTCTTTTATAATGGACTGCCAGCAACCTCTCTCTCATATGGGATGTTTGTTGTACTTCTCCTTTACTCAGAGGCTCTGACCATTCCCAGGCTCCTGATTTCTTGCCTTGCCAGCTCCAACCCTCAATCTCCAAGAGCTTATTAAAACAGCCAGGTTTTAACAAGCTTTCTTAAAATGAGTGTACAGACTATATGGAACTGGGGGAGGGGGCTTATTTCATAGGGCTAGGATATCTACCGAGCATCCACTACCTCCCTTTCATCTTCTGGGCTGAAAGAAACGGCAGCATCCCCTCCTAAACAAGCAAATAGCTTGGTCAAAATCTCTTTGGAAACAATGGTCTCTCAAAGATATCCAGGGACCAAGCCCTGTAGGGCTTTATAATACCAGTGCTTTGAATTGTACCTCTGTTGGAAGCCACTGCAGTGCCCACAATATAGGGGTTACACTGTTGAACTGGCTTTTGCCTACTCATATATGAGATACTGTACTATGTACCAACTGCAGTTTCTGGACAGACTTCAAGGGCAATTCTAAGTAGAGTACATTGCAGTAATTAAATCTAGAGGTAATAAGGCCATGGAGTTATTGTTGCCAAAGTTTCATGCTCAAAAACTGCACTAGGTATAGGAAGACAAAGGCATTCCGCACCTAATTTCCACCTGCTGATTTGGGAACATTCCCAAGTTACAGATGCCTTCCAAGGCTAGTACAGAGGCAATCAACTTCTATATTATTGCTACATAAACCGCACTTGGTTTTTTGGGATTCTATTTTAACTTGTTTGTCATATCCAATCTTTTATAGCCTCCAAGCATTGCTAAGAACCTCCATGGCATCTATTCAGCTCTGGGTGTTTATATATAATTTGGTGTCATTAATGTACTTGTCATTACCCTGAACCAATGGATGACCTCCATCAGTGACTTCATGTAGATATTGAAAAACAAAGTATTGAACTCTGAGGCATTCCATATAGAAGCAGCCACAGGCTACTTTGCTCATCCCTTATAATCCACTGCTACTGCCCAGTCAGAAAGGAATGAAACTAGTACAATACAGTGTCCTCAATTCCCACCCCTTGTATGTGTTCCAAAAAGATATAATAAAAAGCTGCTGATAAACATAAAAGGATAAGGAGAACAGTATTCCCACCATCCACTCCAAAGTCTTCCTTAAAAGGAAAAAAATGGAAATGGGGTAAAAGTAACCCAACAATAATAGTGAGATCAAGCATCACTTCAAGGCAGTAAGTACAATTTTGTCCCTGAAAGAGGAACTGACCACCTCCCAAACCTACTCCCTCATCCCTCATGCTGCTAAGGATCTGGTCTATATCCTCAGAGTCAGCAAGACTAAAAGAATCCTAGGTAAAATTAATGATGTATGATAATTTGAAGAAGAACCACAAACTGGTATCATCACAAAAGATGTAGAATTACTCTCATAATGATTTCAGGTATCAGGGTGTTTCTTGTTATCATTTGGGATATATATCAAAAATAAAATTGTGCTCAAAGAGACTATGAGCATTGATGATTTTAAGGTGTGACTTTTATATATTCTTTGTATAAAAACATTTTGTTCTAATGCAGGTATTATACATATTTATACTGCTAAGAAGAACGCTCAACAAGCTAAGCAATTATTAAGGTCAAACTTTTGCATATTTAAAATTCTAGTTCAAACACTGGAATTACTTTAGGCAGGTCTGAAACTCAACTTTTATTTAACTTTAGAGGGTATAATTTACATAACTTTATAGCTTGTAATGGATATATAGCAACTGAACAGTGCCTGGAGAGGTTTGATTTTTAAATTATTGAAAAATAGTTTTTAATATAAACTTGTGGCAAGGTTAAATGCTATTTATTTAAAACAAATTTTGCTAATGTTACTTGTTTCCAAACTGACATATGAAGTAGTAATCCAAGATTATTCCAATGTAGTAGAACAAATATTTTCCTGTTCATATGATCATCCATCCCACAGTGAAAAGGATAAGGAAAAACTGAAATTTCAGATTTGTGGTTTTAGCTAATAAATGTGCATCTATCCAACTTCTATAATTAACTGTTTTTACATAAACACCTGGATATTTTGGCCGACCACAACCATATCCAAAGCTGGTGATTCCAATCAGATAAAACCTGGTGTCATTTTGGGAATAGCACATCAAAGGCCCACCGCTGTCTCCCTGAAACATGAAAATATTATATAGCATTGTTTTATTTGTGACACCTTTGAATTTTACAATAGAAAGACTGTTCTTAAACTTATGAATTACTCTCAAATTGTCAAAAAATAGTGATAACTGTTTTGTAGAAAAAAATAAGGTAGGTTATTTACAAATACTATGTAATCACTGTTCTGAGAACATCAGCTACCTGTTCTGCAGGCTTATTGTAAAAATCAAGCTATGTATATATATGTACATGGTGACTCATCTAATTTTAGCTATTATATCAAACTATGCTGTAGGCTCTGAGATTAGCCACCATACTCTTTATTTCAAAATGACTATATTGGATTGAAGCAAAGTATTTTTAATAGAATGGGAAAATAAATAATACTTTCCAGAAATCTCCTTTGGCTTTTCCTTACAAATTCAGACCTGTCTATTGCTAAAATCTTAACTGAAATAGTAAATCTAACAGATAACGGCTTTTTCTGCATATAATTACAAATTATGTTGGCGCTAACTTGACAGTTAACACAGTGTTTTCAAGCAACTGTATGAAAAATAGTTTTGGCAACAGGTTTTAAAATGTTACAATTTCCATTTTACCTGGCAGCTATCAACTCTTCCACTTTTAGAGCCAGCACAAAGCATATTCCATGTTAATATTCCACCATACCAATCATATTGATTACATGTAATCAATGGAATAATATCTACTTGAGCTTCTTGTAATATAAGTTTTCTTTTACCTGTAAGGAAACCAAAAAATAATGCTGTTACTAAAGTAGCATTAAGATCTTGAAACAATGAGTCAATTGTAGGCTACTGGCAACTTTTAACTCCTCCATGTATACTACAGAACACATATTATTTATCATCCAAAAATTCAAGAATCCTTCCAATGTTTCAGAGTTCTGGTTTCATTCAATACAGAATCCAGCATTAATGCTATATGCTGCTGAGATGTTTTTGTTTTTATTCTAATTTTGCTTTCATTCTAATCACTGTTGTATATATTTACTGCTGCCTCAAAATTTAGTGTTTTAATACTGGCAATATTTATTAACTACACTGTATGTAAGTGTATTTAATGAATCTCTTCATATTTCCACTAATGCAAAGTTTACAAATACAATCAGCTTTTCTAAAAAGGTACAATTAGTTCAGACAACACTACAAATACAATTGTGCCACCAATGTATTATTTCCAGCCTTCAAAATATATTACACTACAGCTCCCAGAATTCCCTGCCAATATAGTGGCTAAAAATTCTGGTACTTGAAATCCAGTCAGTTTCGAGTCAGGCAGCACCATCTATACTAAGCTTAAAACACACATAACAGTTAAATATATTCACCTTCCATTCTTTATATTTCAACCATTAGCCAAAATTGCAACATTTATATTTTATATATATATATAACAAATTAAAATGTAGTTTCCACTCATGTACAGTCTAAAATATAACAAGTTCACAGAATCTTTTAAAAACTCAAGGCCAAACTACTGGATATATATAGTTCATATTTGTCTTTGGATTATTTAAATCTGATTTTTTGAATTAAACTGATGTCTATGGTTATTACTAGAAGTGTGCTTTATATACTGATGAAAAAGGATAATTATGTGAAGGGTACTTTCACATTTGTAAACAGTGATAAATATACTTTCAGCTTTTATTATGTGTACTGCACTAGGCTCAAACTCAGGCTACAAGACCCATTACTGCAAGTTATATGCAAAGACGTTCGATTATATACTGACTTTTCCCAAATAAAATTTTGACTCAAAGGTGGCAAATAATACACTTATCAACGTTTCTCATGATGCATGCAAAAAATAGGATAAATATGTTGGCCTAAACAATAGAACTACACCCTTGAAATAAACCTCAAACTACATACAGTGGGGCAAAAAAGTATTTAGTCAGCCACCAATTGTGCAAGTTCTCCCACTTAAAAAGATGAGAGAGGCCTGTAATTTTCATCATAGGTATACCTCAACTATGAGAGACAAAATGAGAAAAAAAATCCAGAAAATCACATTGTCTGATTTTTAAAGAATTTATTTGCAAATCATGGTGGAAAATAAGTATTTGGTCACCTACAAACAAGCAAGATGTCTGGCTCTCACAGACCTGTAACTACTTCTTTAAGAGGCTCCTCTGTCCTCCACTCGTTACCTGTAGTAATGGCACCTGTTTGAGCTTGTTATCAGTATAAAAGACACCTGTCCACAACCTCAAACAGTCACACTCCAAACTCCACTATGGCCAAGACCAAAGAGCTGTTGAAGGACACCAGAAACAAAATTGTAGACCTGCACCAGGCTGGGAAGACTGAATCTGCAATAGGCAAGCAGCTTGGTGTGAAGAAATCAACTGTGGGAACAATAATTAGAAAATGGAAGACATACAAGACCACTGATAATATCCCTCGATCTGGGGCTCCACGCAAGATCTCACCCTGTGGGGTCAAAATGATCACAAGAATGGTGAGCAAAAATCCCAGAACCACACGGGGGGACCTAGTGAATGACCTGCAGAGAGCTGGGACCAAAGTAACAAAGGCTACCATCAGTAACACACTATGCTGCCAGGGACTCAAATCCTGCAGTGCCAGATGTGTCCCCCTGCTTAAGCCAGTACATGTCTGGGCCTGTCTGAAGTTTGCTAGAGAGCATTTGGATGATCCAGAAGAGGATTGGGAGAATGTCATATGGTCAGAGGAAACCAAAGTAGAATGTTTTGGTCTAAACTCAACTTCTTGTGTTTGGAGGAGAGAGAATGCTGAGTTGCATCCAAAGAACACCATACCTACTGTGAAGCATGGGGGTGGAAACATCATGCTTTGGGGCTGTTTTTCTGCAAAGGGACCAGGACGACTGATCCGTGTAAAGGAAAGAATGAATGGGGCCATGTATCATGAGATTTTGAGTGAACACCTCCTTCCATCAGCAAGGGCATTGAAGATGAAACGTGGCTGGGTCTTTCAGCATGACAATGATCCCAAACACACTGCCCGGGCAACGAAGGAGTGGCTTCGTAAGAAGCATTTCAAGGTCCTGGAGTAGCCTAGCCAGTCTCCAGATCTCAACCCCATGGAAAACCTTTGGAGGGAGTTGAAAGTCCGTGTTGCCCAGCGACAGCCCCAAAACATCACTGCTCTAGAGGAGATCTGCATGGAGGAATGGGCCAAAATAAATACCAGCAACAGTGTGTGAAAACCTTGTGAAGACTTACAGAAAACGTTTGACCTCTGTCACTGCCAACAAAGGATATATAACAAAGTATTGAGATAAACTTTTGATATTGACCAAATACTTATTTTCCACCATGATTTGCAAATAAATTCTTTAAGAATCAGACAATGTGATTTTCTGGATTTTTCCCCCCACTTTGTCTCTCATAGTTGAGGTATACCTATGATGAAAATTACAGGCCTCTCTCATCTTTTTAAGTGGGAGAACTTCCACAATTGGTGGCTGACTAAATACTTCTTTGCCCCACTGTACCTATACTACTACTCTTCCTAATTTAGTACCTGAATAGATTGTTCCTTTAAGGATAGCTAGCCTTGAAGAGTGGAGTGTCTATCAGTTGAAAACAACTCTTGGTAGTATCTACTTACAAAATGAAGCTTTCACTGAGGTTTATCATATGTCTAACAGCAGAGAAGAGATCACAGTTTCACATACTGTATGTCAGTTAATTGCATTATAACTAAATGCAGAAATGCCTGTGCTCCTTCAATAAGCAATAAATCCCCTGAAACGAGTGCATAATGCTTTGGATCTTCCTACAAATGTTCACTGATACTGTCCTATTGTACCTAGCTGAAAAAAACACGAAGTATGACATGGTATGTTTTCAGTACAAGATAAATATATCTGAAGTTATCAAAGGAATCCAGGGAGAGTGTTAAAAAAGTCAAGATGGCATACAGCTGAAGCCCTGCTCCTTTTTACATGTGTGCAATGCATCTTAAAAATGGTCAAGGCTTCAATCACGATTGTGCTTGCCATCTTGACTTTATTGACCCCCCTGCAAATGCCCACTGATCACCCTATGTGCATCCGTTCTATTCCATTTCTTTGAAGTTATAAGATCTAGGTCAATTAAGAAAAAAAGCGTGTTCTTGAATGGTGGAATGAGCAATTAGCCTTAAACACGATTAGCTTCTATGTGGAACACGTATAGTCCACTATCAAATGCAGTATTCTTTTCTAATCAAGAAAACTGCAAGCTGAAAGATCTTATAGACTACAACATAAAGGGCTTTCCATGAAAATAATTTGAGATTTTCTGTATTCATAGGATTTTGAGTAAAGTTAGCAGTCATAGGATAAAAGGACCTGTCTTTTTATGGATTGCTAACTGGACAAAAAGCAGAGAGAAAAAATCAGGAATCAAGGGCAATTTTCTCAGTGGAAAAGTCAAACAGATAATATCAAACTGTTCAGAATGGTAAAAACTATGCTGCCCAACTCCAAATGACTCTGGATCTCTTTACATTGGGTGCATGATCAACCAAATGGAAATATAATTCAGTTTAAGGAAATCTAAAGTGATGCACGTAGGGCAAAACCCCAAATTCGCTTATACATGAGGTCTCTGTAATAGTCAGGAAAAAGATCTTGTGATCACAATGGATTGTTCAGTGTTAATTTAGCATGACACAATTATGAAAAAGGTAAATTTCATGCTAAGAATGATTAGAAAAGGATTTAAAATAAAACTGCCAGCACTGTAATGCCCCTACATTACAGTTTGCCACATTTGAGAAATATATAATAGAGCTGGTAAGAGGGCAACCAAAATTATCAGGGGTTCAAACATATTCTGTATGAGAAAAGGATAAAACAATTGGGAATCTACATTCAAAAAAAGGTGATGGAAGTGGGAAATCAATGAGGTATATAAAATTATGCATTGTGTGGAGAAATTGACAGGCTCAGAGACTTCTCTAATCTGATTTATTAAAAGGAGAAAGGAAAAGGTTACAGAAATATCAACAACTTAATGTTTCACTTTTAGGACCCAATTAATCTCAGAGCTTTCTTTATTCTCTTAACAATACCGATGAACCAGAGAGCTAGCTATCCATTTCCCCAATAACTAGCAATGTTTTCCAAACCACCCTCCAATTTCCCAGGCACTGAGATGACCATAACGATGGGCTTTCATTCCCAGAATTCCCCAACCAATCTGACTTTTGCTAAGAATTATGAAAATCTTAGCCCCCCCCCACACCCTTCCTGACCCACGCCACACCCCACACATGCCATTTGTCTGAGCAATAGCTAGTTTTAACCCATCCTACCTGATACAATACCAATTTACCAAAGCGATTTTCCCTTCATCTTGTCCCCCCAAGAACAATACATGGGAAAATGTGCTTTTATTCCTTTACTGCTTCCTGTGCCATTTTAAGTTATTTAGCATACCATGCAAGCCTATACTGTTGTAATTTTCCAGGTGACCCCTTCATGTTAGTTCTTAGTTTAACACAAGTTAATAGTTTGCTCATTTTCTTCTTTTTTGTATGCCAATCTGTATTCTCTTTTGGCCTCTCCACATATTCCTGTAATACTGTAAATATCTCCATACAGGTAGTCCTTGACTTATGACCATTTGTTCAGCAACCGTCCCTGAAGTTATGGTCACTGTAGCACCCCACGGTCATGTGAACCTAATCTGGGTGCTTGGCAATACGTTCACACTTACAACCAATTGTCAAGCACCCTGTGATCACATGATCACCATTTACAACCTTCCATGCCAGCTTCCTCAATGGGGAAGCCAGTAGAGAAGGTTGCAAGTCGCTGGGGTAAGTCTTCCCCAGCCCCTCTGAGCTTGTGCCAGCCACTCGTGCACCCCCTCCCTCCCCAACCTGTGCAATGCCTCCTGCACCCCACACACCCTTCCTGACCCACCCCACACCCCACCCCACACACCCTCCTCGACCAGTGCAGCACCTCTCACGCACCTTTCCTGACTTGAGCAGCACCTCTTGCACATCCTTCCTGACCTGTGCTGCACCCCCATGCATCCTCCCTGACCTACACAGTGCCTCTTGTGCACCCTTTCCGACCCGTGCAGTGCCCCTCACACACCCGTGCACCCTCCCACACCCAACAGCAGCCACTTACCTGTTTGCCAACCTGGGACTTGCAACTTCCTGCCGGCTTCCCCACTGACTTTGGTTGTGGGAAGCTAGCAGGAAGTTGCAAGGAGGACCTCGCCTAATGACCGCAGTGATTCAGTTAACAATAGCAATCGGGACTTCAGGGATTGCCATCGCTAAGTTGGTGGGGTGTTCTTTTAAAGGAAGGAATACTCATAACTAAGTTAGCAATTTTTCCTAAATGACTTAAGGTAATTATAATGCTGCAAGGTTGAAAGAATGACAATCAGCACAAGAAGATAGTTCATCTGTTTCTCTCATGTTGTCTAGCTAAGAGAGCAAATTCTCTGAACTCAGAAATACTGTTCAGCCTGTTGATTAAGAGCAAGACTGAACTAAAGGTAATATATGTTAAACTTCCAGAGAATCCAATGAATAAAAATAATTTTGTATATTTAAGTATACATCTGAACATGTAAAATGGGACAGCAGAAACAAATGTATAATTCAAGACGTCCAGCAACAATTTGTTGAGTGTAATTTAGTGGCAACTGCAGATTTTCCTCCATATATGCAAAATAGCTTTGCTTTGAAGAAACTGCTGAACCAGTTTTCACTCTCAACAATCATCTACTTTAAAGAGAAAAAAAAAAGCATTACCTTTCTCTTTTGTGTCTCCCCATCCACTTACGTAACATGAGTATTGCGATTTATTCCACAGAGGAGATTCAGGTAAGCAGATGGGCTGAATATAATCACTGTATTTGATAGATTTCACTAGCTTAAACAAGGCAACATCATTTTCATTGCTGTCCGAGCTATAATTAGAATGAACCCAAATAGCTTTGACTCGGCACTTTACAGTATGATAGCTGTATTTATGAAGATGGTGCAAGCCAATCACAACCCTCCAAAAGGCTGGCTCCCTAGAACAGAATAAAATCCCCTATATAGAATCAATCACTTTACAACTCCTACCTCAAACTGAGACTTAAGAGTTAAGACTTAAATCAAGATTAAAGACTTAATGTCTCCTCCTTCATGCTCTGTATTAAAACTAATATCAAATCAAATAGAAGGGAAAAACAAAATTTGCTGGAAAAAATAATAGCCATACAATGAGTAAAACCACTATGCATAAAATATAAGTCTTGTTTATTGAGATGAGAAAATCCATTTAGCTGACTATTCTGTTTCCAATAGTAATTGAACCAATATTAGAGAACTTCAGAAGAATTAGTTCCACTTGTATAGAAGTCTTGTTTAGTTTAGGTTTGAACAAAAGATTTTTCTTTTAAAACTAATTCTTGTCAGTCAAAAATGGGGGGCATTTTCAGTTTTCTTCTACAACTGAAATTTTCAGCCAGCTTTAAAGAAATGCTGAATTAAATCTGTAAAAGCCAGAACAATGATTCATCTTTTTACTGAAAGGAATGTTGACATCAGAAAAGTAGGACAAACCTGTAGTTGTCTGATTGTACTTTTAACAGTTTACAGTATTTTGAAAGTGAGTATTAATTTGGACATGCAGGATGATGTAAACTATAAGTTTATAAACACAAAATCCCTGCTACACAGAGATCAGAGCTGGTATCGACATTCACCAACTATTATTCCCTAATATTGTAGAAAAGTGTTTCAGAATGGTAAAAAAAATAATAATTGCAAGTTCCAAATACTGATAGAAAGCTCCAAGGTGGCTAAAGAGAACTCATTTTAGAAGATGGAGAAAAGCACCAAAGTTTTGTCACAAGACCCCATTTTAATCTAAATAGATTGGAAGTTAAATTAAAAAGTCATTTCTTAGTACCTGGGGAGCAGATGGAATTCTATCTGTGCTGCCCAAGGAACTGAGAGATAGCCAAGGAGAAACCTATGCCATGGAGAGCTGAAGGGAGTCAGCATGAGAGGAGGAGGAAGGGAAAGCAACAGGAGAAAGGAACAGGAAATATCTGAACTGAGCATACTAAATAGACTGTAAGGTTAAAAAAACCTCCACTCCTCACTACTTATACTTCCAGCCAATTACACAAAATTAAAAAAAAACAGACTCAGGGCTGGCAGCATGCTCTTTATCTAGACTGTTACTATTATATGCTGTGCCAGAAATATTTGAACAGATAAGAAGTTTTCTGGAAGCTTGAAGGAGTTCACATATACTCCCTGAAACATTATGCCTTTTTATGATCCTAGACTAACACTACAAAACTCCTCCAAGCTCATTTAAATCCCAGAGGATATGGATAGAGAGATATATAGATACAGATATAGATCTCAGTCAATTGTTTTAACCAATATACTTTCTTTATAGTAAAAGTTAATTTTAAAAGATAACGCAAGACCTGGAGCAGAAGATACATACATGCATGATTTAATGCAGTGAGCTGCTGTCAATATGGAGTTGTTATTGATTAAAGATCCACCACATACATGGCTGTATCCTGCAGGAAATTCATAGAGCTGAAGACTAACTTGCCATGGCCATGCCCCAGGTGGCGCATCATGTCCATCTATAATCTGAGACTCAGTCACTATCTTAGGTCCAAGAGGTCTTTTTCCACATCCTAGAAATAAAAAAGTGATACTGGTAAAATGCATGCCCCATAAAACATATCCTATATTCAACAGCATTATTTGAAGTAAGTACTAACAACCATTATTTTAAATATTCCATTTCTTGTAACACTTCTATTATAGGACTAATTTCCATCTTAGGTATCAGAAGTTGATCAATATTTATGTATTGGGTTGTCAGGCTTAGTATAAATATAATGTCTACTAACCTCTTTCTCCAATCCATCTTAAAGAATTACTCTGTAAATCAGCTTTCCCAAACCTAGATACCCTCCAGATGTCTGGCCCAATGACCCAAATTTTCAGCCATGGCCATGCTGGCTGAGTATTTCTAAGGATCTATGTCAACACACTTGTAAGGTATCAAGATTTGGGAAAGCTGCTGCACATGTTTTAGCCATGATAATAATGTATCTCTACAAATGGATATAGGTAGCCCTCGAGAAATGATGGCAAATGGGACCAGAATTTCCGTTGCTAAACAATGCAGTTGTAAAGCACATCACATGTCCATATTGCTTAGCGACAGCAATCCCTGCAGTCCCCATTGTCATCGTTAAGCAAGGATTGTGGGTCATTAAGCGAGCACCTCCTCACAACTCCCTTCCAACTTCCAACAACCAAAGTCAGTGGGGAAGCCGGCAGGAAGCTGCAAGTCTCAGGTGGTTTGCAAGCAGGCCAGCAGGCAACTGCTGCTGGGTCGGGGATGGTGTGCAAGTGACTGGAGAGGTGTGGCCTGAGCTCAGCAAGGCTTGAGGCAGGTGTGTGAGGGTGTACAGTTGGCCGGGGAAGTGTGGTATAAGTGCAGAGGGGCTAGGGGAGGGTGCATAGGTGGGGGAGATTTACCTAAGCAACTTGCGACCTTCCCTGCTGGCTTCTCCGTTGACTTTGCTTGTGGGAAGCCGGCAGGGAAGGTTGCAGATTGCTTGGGTAACCAAAGGACATTGCAATTGACTTAAGTGAGAGCCGGCTGCCAAGCACCCAGATCGCGATCATGTGACTGCAGAGGTGAGGGGATGGCCAGAACTTTGAGGACCAGTCTTAACTACCATTCATGTAATGGTATATGGGAATGACCTTGGGAGATGGGAGGAAGAGATGCTGCCTAGGGAACAATAAGATAAGAGGGGGATAACCTGCAGCTGTGTAATGGGCAGAGAAAGAAACTCAAAGGAACCTCCTTAATTTATCAGGCTGAAAAAGAGACCGTGGGAGATTTGTACTTTCAGACTTGCAAAGTTCTCTTTTAATACAGCCTTACAATAAAGTAGAATTAGCTCATCTGGTTGTGTTTCCTGACTGGTCTACCTGGGAAGGCTGACATCAATCTTGCAAAGTCTCCTTTAATGTTATATTTTTCCTGTTCAGATCTAATAATCATATTCAGAACTACAGTACTTATCAACTCACATTATATTCATTCATTTCTGTATGTTCAAATATTTCTCATATCATTTCATAAGTTTTCACATTTATGCTCCCGGGAACTATTTATGTCACATACCCTAAAATAACTGTTCAAATAGACCTAATTCACTGCAAAATATTGTTTCTGGTCTAATAATGGTATTCAAATATAAAAAGACTGTACTATTTGCTATATAGCAAATGATTCCTTTACCATGTGTTTTGAAAAGTTGAAAAAAAATTGCTTTCAATGGTTGGATTTTCTTTTGCAATATTTATATTCTGTGTTCATACAACTTTTCACTAAAGTAGAATCTGCTGGTAGAATTGTTCAGTTAAGTATATTTATTGATGAGTCTGCTTTTGCCAACCTTTACTATTAGTTCCTTAGTAGTTTTTTGTTTTATAAAGAAGAGCTGGTTTATCATAACATTTAATGTTGTTTTTCAACTTTTTGGAAGTTGAGGTAGCATTTCTTTTTTAAAAAAATCTAAACTGAATTTGAACTATGCATCTGTGTCCTTCCCTTCCTGCCTTTTGTTCTGTAGGAGATTTTGTGGGGCCAAGTTAAAGCCCCTAACCCAAAGACATCTTACAGAAAATGAAGTGCAGGCTCAGCTATCTAATGTCAAATTGAGCAACTACTCCATTACAAAACACCTTCCCCAGAAAATGAAACTGTCAGAAAAGCCATAGAACCTTCAGAAGGCCAAAGAATTCTGATAAGTAGGGAAAAGATGCTGGGAAGCAAGCAGAGCTCTGAGAAACCAAAAGAAAGTACAGGTAGTCCCTAGGTTAAGAACTCCTGGTTTAAGGATGACCCATAGTTAAGAACGGAGGCTCCTGTAGCAAAATTTGAGTTAAATACACAATAATTCAAGTTAAATATACAAGGATTTGAGTTAATTACACACTACTACTTATACTGTAGTGGGATGCGGTGGCGCAGCAGCTTAATGACGCTGAAAGTTGCCAGCCAGAAATGGTCAACACTTCAGTGGTTTGAGCCCCACTTTCGCGTAGCAGAATGAGCTCCTGCTTCCTCCCCCAGCTCCTGTCAACTCAGCAGATTGAAAACTTACGTGAGTAGATAAATGGGTACTCTCACTCTGGTGAGAGGAAAAATGCTGGCGGCGCCTTGCAAAAGGAGTCGGGAGCAGTTGCCGGTAGCGCGGAAGCCACGCATGCCCAAAAAAGGCGCGAAGCAACGGAAACCCCGCCTCCTGCGCTCGCCAGCTGGGCTCTGCTCTAGGAAGGAGGCACTGGCAAATCACTTCCGAAACACCTTGCCTTGAAAACTGCAAGGACTCGTCCAGGCAGTCACCACAGAGTCGGTAACGACTGAGTGCGGATAAAAAAAAAAAAAAACTTATACTGTATTATACAATAATACTATACTGTCTTACATACAAATTCGACTTAAGGACAGACCTTGGGAACAGAACTTGTTCTTAAACTGGGGACTAACTATAACTCCCTAGAAAGAAACTATGTTCATGGAATAACTGCCTCTTCATTCTTTCAAAATGCCATTGTCTCTGTAATCCTGTCACATTACCCCACAGTTATATCCTAATGGCCTCACTGACTTCACTAGGCACAAGATGTGTAATATCCAAAGAAACACCTGATTGCTCTTTCCAATTACATTTGTATTCTAATTTGCATACATCTGTAAAGACTAATTGTAACCCCACCCCTCTTTAGGCTTATCTGCCTCCAGCACTGTCAATAAACCAATTTGTGCTTCAATGCAATGTGTCCTGGTCCCTGGTTCAAACATACCCCTAAAATATTCTACTACGGTTCCAATTCCATCCTGCTGATGTTTAAGAAATTAAGATAATTCAAGAAGCTGCAGTCTTGGCCTCCAGTAAGGTTTTGTCCAGTTTAGATAACTAGGTATATAAAAGGGCATGTAGCAAGGTCAGAAAATGTTTTTAAAAGGAATCATCACTTATTAAACATGTAGATTCTGTATATAATTGTATCTTTATTTTTTATTTGAAAAAAGGGGAAATGTAAGTACTTTTAGAATTTATCACAGGTGGCTGCAGGAGGATAAGGGGAGGGAGTGACAAAATGCATCACAATACAGTACAAACTCTACCCCTTAGTGTGTAACATTTTGTCACTTAGTATCCAAGTAGAATCCCCTTCATGGATCACTGCCTTGTTGTGGCGAAGGGGCCTGCGTAACTCAATGAAGCCATGAGGTGCAGGGCCACCCAAGATGGACAGGTCATGATAATACTGACTGAGCAGCTTGCATACCCAATTTTTGTAAATAAGGTTGAAAATAAGAATACATAATAAACAATACAATGCAGTTTAGCATTAGAGATACATAAATTAAAAGAGCAAGCAGCTCACAGTATTTCCACTCCCAAGGCCTCTGGAAAAAAAATAATGTTGGCTTTTCTAAAATTGGCAGAGTAGGGTCCATCCAGCTCAAAAAGGCCTTCCTCCAAGATCCCTGATAATAGCAATCCCTGAGTGAAGGAAACTTAGGAGAGCCCCTTCTACATGACCTTACTTTTCTCCTTTTCCTAGACCTGTGCCCAACTTCTCCCTTTGTTATATATATTAAAAAAAAAAATCAAACAATTTTGTATCTAGCTGCACAGGAACGGTTTGAGGATAATCTTCCCACCTACCTGATCCCATGCATACCTCACTTGGGAAGATTCTGCTTCAGACGCAATGTGCATTCCGTATCTGGGAAGCAAGCTGCCATTTCTAGTGAATGAACAATTCACTAAATGATGCCACTTTCACTTATTTTTCATGTGTTACCATTTAACACTTTTGGTGGACATTTCAGCCTTTCCAGTCAACAACATGGCAAAATCACAGGTTAATCACAAACTAATTTTATCATTACATATTTACTAAAAGTCTTCTGAGTATTATTCACATAAAACATTTTCCCACAGCAAACTTGCAATTTTTTTTTCACAAACTGCATAATTCATAGCCGTGACTGGATGAGAATGACCATTCATAGAGGCTCAAGCTTTCAAGAGCTTCCAGCCTTGATATTTTGTTCTCTTCTCCTGAATCACAGACAATATATCTTCAGTACAGTATCAGCTTCCAAGAAGCAACAGTGGACAGGGCCATTTCCCTTCTATCCCTATATGAGAGCTTCCTGAACGCACCTAATTGAACACTGTGCGACACTTACTGCTCAATCAGACAGTTCTTTGATTTGATCCAACGTCCCTACGGAAAACATGCTTGGGGCGCTGAGAGGATGGAGTGCGGTAACAAATATCCTAAGGAGCCTCGTGAGTTTTGCTTCGGGACCAAAACCCCACCACGTGCTGCGGTCAGTGCCCCTTGCCCGGCAGTAAGTAAGACGCTCCCGCCTAAGCAGATTCTCGAGACAGATCCACTTACTCGCTCTCCGGGGAAACAGCCGCTGTTCACTCACCCAAAGTAGATCCCAGTAATCTTAAAGGGACTCTGTAAAACCATACCAAGCCCCTTCGCTTGGTCGCGCTTGCAACGTCTCCCCAACGGAAAACTCCCCAACTAAGAAAATGCTGTAAACCCTCGCCGCCCGCCACCCAACCCGCGAGACGCTTCAGAGAAGGCTCCCCGGGAAAGTCTCCTTCACGCTAACCGTCCCGGGCGGCGTCGTGGCGCTTAACCTGCTTGGGAACTTACCTAGAAAAGGTTTCGGGGGCTTCCAGTGGTAAGAAACACCCAACGGCCGGTGAACTGAAGGGGCAAAGCCAAGTTGGCGATCGTCAAGATTCAAACAGAACCCAGCTTTGGGCGGGGCTTTAATAAATAGCGAGAGGAACCCCCAAAAAGAAAAAGCCGCGACTAGGTCGCCGCGCGGCATAGCCTGCCGAGGAGACAAGATGGTGGCTGACTTTTCCGCCCTCGCGCTCTTTTCTCTTCGGCCGGAATGAGATTAGACGTCACATGACGGCGAGGGAACAGGTGACGGGGGCGTCCTCTACGGCTCCGGCGATGGGTCGTCGATCGTCTGCCTCGTGCTCCCCGCGCCCCCGTGGACTGTGCGAAGTGGTGGCCGGGTGATCTCGGGCGAGGAACTTCACCAAGGATTACAGGGAAGTTGGACAAAGACATCGAACTGGAGATTTTCTTCCTCATTTTGATGCCACTTAGTAGGCAAGAGGAAACGTTTATAGATGTCAAGAATGGGATACTTCTGTGCCTTTACTTTCATTAGCGCTGATAATTTTGCTTTGCGCACACTGATGGGGCTACTAATCTGGGCTGCAAAAATCCGGACGACTAGACCGCAGCAAAGCGTTAGAAGTTTCCGACTTTTATGTGCTGTCGTCTAGTCGTCCCGAATTTTGCGGCCCAGATGTAACGGACTTTACTCATTATACTGTAACCATTTTTTCCACTTTTTTTTTTTTTCCTCCTAATGCTCATGAACCTAATCCCCTTGCATACATGAAAGCATAATCACAACAGGTAGGGTACCCAATTTTAAAGGAGAATTTGATCTGAGGTTTGATTTTAAGTAAAACCCACATTACTGTTAATGCCTTTATACATATACATACTATAATGAATTTTCAACAGAATGATAGACGTTTCTTAGGGTTCTTGATTTCAAGTGCCGAAGAACTGGTTCCTCAGGAACAACTGAATCTCTTTTATTAACTGGTGCTGTGCCATCAGTACATAAAATTATCACTTTGCAGCGTTACAGTCCTGCACTTCAATATGTATTAATGTCTCTGAATTATTTTCAAAAGACAAATCCCAACTTCAAGATGTTTTCGGGAGCATGGCATTTGGACTGGGTTCACACTTTCTATCAAACCCTATGATCTTATTTCATGTAGAAAGTTCTGAGAACCCATGTTTATAACTTGGTGCAATGTTACCTCGTCAATTGTTTTTGACAAACCATGGCTAAACAGACCATGGCTTACTGTAATACATGAACCCAGCTGTGACATTTGCAATAACATACTTAGTCATGTTAGGCACACTATTACATCCAAAGTTGGATCATGTATTAAATTGCTGAGTACCTTCAGTACAATTTATAACTATGATCTGCTGTCAATTTAGTCACCTAAATGAAATGCTGGTGCTAAATCAATTTAACTTCCATTTCTAACTTAAAGATACAGAAGGCTGGAGCTGCAGTTTGTAACAGTCTCTTCTTTCCTCTTCCTCTACACAATGAGCATCTTGGAGGGAGTGCCATAGGGACAATCAAGGAAGGCAGGGTGGTCTTTCTCCACCCTGATCATTGTTCCAGTTTAATTGTTTTTTATAAAAAATATTTAAAGTGTCAGCTAACCAACCACCACAAAAGTAGTGGTGATTCCAGCCAAAATAAAAGGCATCCAGCAAATTATGGCTGGCTGTACTGATGTGTAACTGGCTTACCTGTGGTAAATGCCAGACTTGGCTTATAGCATGATACAGGGCCATGTTCTTTGAGCATACCAAGTAGCCATATATTGTATTTTAATTCAATCACCTTTGTTCTGTAACATCTGATAATATTATAATAAACACTATAATAAAGGTTATTAAAAGATATAGTTGGTTGTTTTTATTTCAGAACAATAGTAACATCTTTAAAAAGTAGGGGAGAATCAAGTCAATTGATATGCTGTTTTGAAAATAATTTTAGTTTTATTTTTGTGTATTGCTATAGTATTTGGCAAGAGTCAGATTGGTCTAGTGGTTGAAGTGCTGAACTAGGAGCAGGGAAACCTAAGTTCCAGTGGTGCCTTAGGTATGAAGCCAGCTGGGTGACCTTGGGCCAGTCACTCTCCACCCCAAGAAGTTGGTCCTGGCAAAGCAATTCCGAATATGTTGCCAAGAAAACTGCTTGGGCTTATCCACTTAGTCACCGGGAGTCAAGGCTGAAGGCAGACATACATACAGTATATATATTTAGCTATCAACCTTATATCCTGTCACTACCATTCCTGTGTCGTTATAACTTTTATCTAGAATAAATGAAACTCCCATTAGCTGCAGTATAGCAGTCTTCCACTGTTCTCATTCCTTTCTGTAGCCAATTACTTTCAGAATGTCTGTTTTCTCTTTGCTGAACTTCCCTGTTCTTAATTATCAGAATTATGGAACCAATAGTATGGAGCTCTTAGGTGAGATGGTATGAACAGAAATCACTTCCTCTTTCTTTGGGAAGAAAATTCCCTTTAGTTTAGTCTCTGCCTTCTTGAGAAGATCATATATCCTTTTAGCTCCTCTCTCCTGAGTTGTGCTTAGAAAGAGGACTCCCTCCCTACACCGTGGCTAACTAGCCAAAAAATAGGGCCTAGGCCCAGGAAAGCAGAAGGGGAGTTCCTAAAGTGGCTACCAGGTGGGTCTAGTTCCAGTACTACTCTGGTGGTGCTAAATTCAGCGGTGATAGGCCTAGCATGCAGGAAAGGTGATGCCCTTCCAGTGAATTAAATGTCACCAACAGCACAGCAGGTCTGGAGACCCATGGAAAGCAGCCTGAGTGACCATTTTGCAATGGAATGGTTCAACAAGCAGTGTCCCATCCTGGCAGCAAGGAGCAGCTAGAAAGGTACCACCTATACCAGGCAGAATATTCTAAGCATGACACCTACATGGTAGCTGACCCTCCCACCACCACTGGATATAGTCATATGTCAAAAGTGGGGACGAATGTGGTAGTCTGGAGAGCATGCTCTGCCTTATATGCGCTACATTTTGGCTTGGGGAAAAGTTCCGTAAGACCCAGGAAGCTTGGTTACACCATTAAGAGGATAAAGGGCCGTTGAGGAGAGTACTGTGACCCATTGCACGGCCAGGAAGTAAGTGCAGAGGGGAATGTTGCCCTGCTAGTCTAATTCCTAGTAGAGAAATTGGACAACAGATTGCATTCATGACTGTGATTAACCTAAAAGAAATAAAAAAGGTGAAGGAGGCTCCTGTCAGAACAGAGAAGTACCCCAATTTGTAGTTCAGGATACGCCACCACTGACTCCACCTTGTTTTCCTACAGTTTTCCTCCTCCCCCATCCCCATTACAGGAAGAAGTGGAGCGACAGACATAGAGAAAAGCAAGTTCAAATAACAGCAAATTCTGGGTGAGGGCTTTTGTGGGTGAAGTTGGATTAAGCAGCAGCTTCAGACTTGCTCCACTCATTCAGCGATCAGGAGGGCCTTGATCCCCCCCAGAGTTCACAAAGTATAGAATCAAGGTCTGCATCAGCTATTCAGTCCCTAGGGGCCTGGGAGAGATGTGGGGGAGGTACCTGGAGGGAACATATCTCCAGTAGTATGGACTGTTTAAAGCAAAAATGTATCCAATACTATGGGGCAAAGTGACTAGAGTTCTCAAATTGGAGCAGTCAGTCAGATGATAAGTGCTAGTGCAGAACATAACCCAAGGAATTTTGGAAGTATCTCCAGAGGAAGCGTTCTCCAAGCCAAGTTTCCCATTCCCAACATTTACCTCCAGTTGGCCAGCAAAGGGTGCCTTGCCTACTCTGGTGAGCAAATTGTATCCCTTCCCAAAAGAGATTAATGTAAATTAGGATTACAGACATTGTAAAAATTATTTGAAAGACATGCTGCCACTATTCATTAAATGAGCCCCAGTTTTTCAGGCTTCTATACAATCCTGAAAAAATGTGCAGTCGCATTAAGATTAATAAGTAGACTCCTTAAAACAGCCACTGGGAATCTCAAGACAAGATGGAGCTGTTTTAAGATACTGCAGACAAACTCTACTTGCTTGTTCTCTCCAAAGCACCCTTTGGAGATTGAATCAGAAGCACTGCACAGCCCTTAAACAAACAAACAAACAGTACTGTGCAAAAGTTTTAGGCAGGTGTGAAAAAATGCTGTAAAGTAAGAATGCTTTCAAAAGTATATATTGTAATTGTTTATGTTTATCAATTTACAAAATGCAAAGTGAGCGAACAGAAGAAAAATCTCAATCAAATCAATATTTGGTGTGACTACCCTTTGGCTTCAAACCAGCATCAATTCTTACACTTGCACACTTTGTACACTTGCACAAAGTCAGGGATCTTGTAGGATTAGAGTCGGGTGTATGATTAACCAATTATACCAAGCAGGTGCTAATGATCATCAATTTCATATATCAGTTGAAACACAGTCATTAACTGAAACAAAAACAGCTATGTAGGAGGCTTAAAGCTGGATGAGGAACAGCCAAACTCTGCTACTAAGGTGAGGCTGTGGAAGACAGTTTCATGTCACAGGTCATACACCATGGCAAGACTGAGCACAGCAACAAGACACAAGGTAGTTAGACTGCATCAGCAAGGTCTCTCCCAGGCAACAATTTCAAAGCAGACCGGGCTTTCAAGATGCGCTGTTCAAGCTCTTTTGAAGAAGCACAAAGAAACAGGGACCGCTGAGGACCGTAGATGCACTGGTTGGCCAAGAAAACAATGCAGCAGATGAAAGACACGTCATGCTTACTTCCCTTTGACATCGGAAGATGTCCAGCAGTGCCATCAGCACAGAACTGGTGGAAACCAGTGGGACCCATGTACACCCATCTACTGTCCGGAGAAGTCTGGCCAGAAGTGGTCTTCGTGGAAGAATTGCAGCTAAAAAGCCACACCTCCGACGTGGAAACAAGGCTAAGTGACTCAACTATGTATGAAAACATAGGAGCTGGGGTGCAGAAAAATGGCAGCAGGTGCTTTGGACTGATGAATCAAAATTTGAAATATTTGGCTGTAGCAGGAGGCAGTTTGTTCGCCGAAGGGCTGGAGAGCGGTACAATAATGAGTGTCTGCAGGCAACAGTGAAGCATGGTGGAGGTTCCTTGCAAGTTTGGGGGTGCATTTCTGCAAATGGAGTTGGAGATTTGGTCAGGATCAGTGGTGTCCTCAAAGCTGAGAAATACAGGCAGATACTTATCCATCATGCCTTACCATCAGGGAGGTGTGTGATTGGCCCCAAATTTATTCTGCAGCAAGACAATGACCCCAAGCATACAGCCAATGTCATGAAGAACTATCTTCAGCGTAAAGAAGAACAAGGAGTCCTGGAAGTGATGGTTTGGCTCCCACAGAGCCCTGATCTCAACATCATCAAGTCTGTCTGGGATTACATGAAGAGACAGAAGGATTTGAGGCAGCCTACATCCACAGGAGAACTGTGGTTAGTTCTCCAAGATGTTTGGAACAATCTACCTGCCGAGTTCCTTCAAAAACTGTGTGCAAGTGTACCTAGAAGAATTGATGCGGTTTTGAAGGCAAAGGGTGGTCACACCAAATATTGATTTGATTTGGGTTTTTCTTCTGTTCTCTCACTTTGCATTTTGTAAATTGATAAACATAAACAATTACAATATATATTTTTGAAAGCATTCTTACTTTACAGCATTTTTTCACACCTGCCTAAAACTTTGCACCATACTGTATAAGTCTATTTAGACAATCTTGTTTATCAATGATGCATATATATATCCATGTAGGCTGCTTTAATGAAGAGTGGCAGCACATCTTCCAAATAATTGTTACAATGTCTGTAATCCTAATTTATATTAATCTCTTTTGGGAAGACATAACATTTGCTTACCAGATAGTGAGCATCATACAGATGATACAAAGCCTTCATGGTGAATCTGGTGAAGAGCTCAGTTATCTTCCAAGCAGATTTTGTATTCTGATAGAAACAGCGCAGTAAAATCTTTTCCTGTCACAAAAGCAGACAAACAAGATATAATGCTTATCCTCTTGATGCCTTTCTCCATCCTCTGAAAGAGAAAGCTATTGGCAAGACAAGTCAAAAATGTCATGTAAGGATGATGCTTGGCAGAGTTCATCTCACAAGAGATGCTGAAGAAATTAAAATCTCCCATTTGTAGTTTGCCCTTGGAAGACATCATCCACATCTAAAGTTCAATTCATGCTAAGAGTTCAACTCATCTTGTTTATTTCTGATGCGCTGAGCAATACAGGGAGTCTCTGGGTTAAGAACACCCAGTTTACAGATGACCCATATTAACAATGGAGCCTATTGTAGCAAAATTCAATACACAATGATTTGAATTAAATTCACAATAGTTCAAATTAATTACACAATACTACTTACACAGTATTATACAATAATACTGTTCCAGCTTACATACACTTAAGGATAGACCTTGGGAACAGAACTCTTTCTTAAACTGGGGACTACCTGTAATGTATAGACCACGAAGTCATAAACTTTATGAGCTGATGTTCTTTCTCATGTTTCATTCACTGGCTTTAGTGGATGGAGTATTCATTCATTCATTCACTCATTCATTCATTCACATTTCTAAAGCCTCCAACTTCTTGAGAAATCTGGGTGGCATACGTATTTCAAACCAACAGAAAAGCAGCAGACAGCAAAAACGGAAAATGGTCATCCTGGTGGAACAGACAGGGAGCTCCCATTTCATCTATTCAAAAGTCTGGGGGAAGAGTCAGATCGTAAAGGCTCATTTAAAGGAGAGCAGGGTTAGGTTGTTCAAATCTCTAGGATAATGCTGTTCCAGAGGGTAGGCACTGTGACACAGAAGGCGTGCTTCCTGGGTCCCATCCAATGGCATGGTTTAATGGATGGGTCATGGAGCATGCTGACTCTGTTACAGAAACATAGATTTGGAAGAGATCTCAGAGGTCATCAAGTCCAACCCCCAGCACACTACAGGATTCACTACACCATCCCTGATAGATGACAATCCACCCTGTTTGAAAACCTCCAGTAAAGGGAAAGAACCCACTCCATACAGTAATCTATTCCACTGATTGACAGCTCTGTAAAAATGTTCTTCCTAATGTCTAATCTGTATAAATAGCACCTTGAATTGTAACTGGAAGTCTATTGGTAACCAGTATAATTTGCAAAGCAGAGATGTTACGTAGGCATATCATGGCATGCCCATAACTTTTTTACAATTAAAAAAAATTAAATGGTGAAATTTAAAAAATCAAAACAAACAAAAGCCTATATCCCTATCCAGACTCTCACATCCTCTAGTTACTGAGACAAGACTTTGACAGCATCATTCTGTTAGCCACACAACTGAGTGCCATCAGCTGTGTTGACAGATGACTTCATTGCAGCCCTCCTATCTCAGCTCCATCAGAGGTCGTTAACAAATGCGATCAATGCCATCCAGTGCTATGCTGCAGCTGAAACCTGACTCAAAAAAGTCCAGATAATCTGTTATCATCAGGGCCCTTTGAAGCTGCAGACTGATCATATTCTCAATAATCTTCCCCAGAAAGGGGAGGGTGGAGAATGAACAAAAACTGTCCAAGATTTAGTTAGTCCAGTGATAGTCTCTTGAAGAAGGGATGCATCAGTGCTTCCTTCAAGGCATGCAGAATGACCCACTCCCTCACAGAAGTCACCACTGTATGGAGCTGACAGCTGTTCAAGGTAGGGAAGGTAAAAGAACCACACAGATGCCAGAAGTGTTCTTTACTGTTGTAGGGTACAATAACAGAATCTTGAAAGCCTATCAGAGTTTTTCTCTGCCTCATCTTATATCAAACAAAATCAAGGCAGGATTATTTTGAATTATTACTCAGGGCTGAGTAATGTTTTCTGAAGCTCCCCCTTAATGGTTCATTATTCCACCCCCATTCCCAAAGCCAGGTCTATATTCCTTCACAGAACCCAACCATGTCACCTCCCAGGAGGCCTTCACCAATCATGAGGGATATGGATCTAACAATCAGGTTGCTGTATTGTCCCAAGGATCCTGTCTACTTCTTCAGGAATTTCCAGATCACACTGAGACTGTGCCTCAGTCACCTTGATTGGATCTGCCTGAAGTCCAACTCTGAGTGGATCCAAGCAATTTTACCAGTCAGATGACTAGAATATTCTTCAGAGTGGCCCTGTAGATTTTCCTGGGGCCCATCCCTCCCTGGTAGGGAATGGATCACCTTAAAAAGGGCTGTTGGCCAGCTATCTGCAGATGTGGTAAGAGTGGAAAAATAGATATGTTTTTTGTTGCTGTTATTGCCACCGTATAATCTCTAATTTGGGCTTTTACATGATCAGTCAGATCACTCTGTCTTCAACAGTGTCCTGATGTCTCTTCCATCATTTTATTCCCTGAGCTCCACAGAAGACCAGGGAGCCCACCATGATCAATCAACAGAGAGGGGCTGCATAGAAGCAATCCATTCCAAGGTCCTCATCGCAGCCACACTGTTCAGGGTTAGGGTAGTATAGCAGGAATAAACCCTACTGTTCCCTACAGCCCAACCTCAACCATAGGATATCATATCTGTGATGCAGAGCCTCCGTAAGCCATTAGGGCTTCCTAGAGGAATTCTTCTTAATTCTCTTTGCCATGCGTGACTGCGGACTGGCTTCACACATTGATTTAAGCCAGTGGCTCTGAAACTTTGCGTCACAACCTCCTGGGGGGTTATGAGCCATGGGGGGGAGGGCATTTCTTTTGAATGTATATGAAATAAGATAATGTAATTTTATAAATTATTAGTCCCATTCTGGGAGGAAAAATATTTTCACTATGTACCACTAATACTGAAATATTAAAATAGTCTTACATTTTAATCCATTTTACAGTCACAATGAAATTCACAGCCTATATATGTACAGATGTAATTGAATCAAACTGTTTCCTTTTTAAAATTAGTTTAAATAATGCTTTTCAACCTATTTAGGCTACATAACTGAAAGATTACAAAATGTATGCTAAACATAATGCATTCATATTAAAATATTTTGTTTTATACATGTTCATAAGAGAAAGCAATGTTTAAAAGACAATCTGAGATCATGCCAATTTTTCATAGAGAAATATGGAATGTTATCCATCTTATTATCAACAAGATTAGAACATTATGAATGTTCACAGTAGTAGTTCTGCTACTTAGAGAAAGAGTTTGTGCCCAATTTCTGTAATTAATTAGACGTACATAGATTCCTGGAAGTTTTGGTCGGCCACAGCCAACACCAAAGCTGGTTATTCCTACCAGATAATACTTTGTGAACTCTTGGAAATAGCACATCAATGGTCCACCACTGTCACCCTAAAAAACGAAGGAGTCAGTTTGAATCTTGCTCAGAACATACTTCCATTTTAAGATGCTGAGAGCCTATTTTTACATGAAATGTTAAAATAAAATATTGTTTCTAAGAAAATATGAAAAACTTGAATTAATAAAAAGAATGAATTAATCTTGTGAATCATTAAAAGTGCAATACTACAAAATTCAATGGGGCTTCCTCTTGGGTAAGTGGTGCAGGTTTGCACATTACAAAATTTCTTTATGGATATTTTGGGGATTCCAGTTCCAGTATAAATATGCTTTCTCTGAAAGTCAAGCTACAGATCTAGAAATGCATAAGAATATTCATCCACTGTTAAGTTTTATGATTATTATATATGCAGATGGTGAAAAGAACCATTTTCAATCTCTCTTTCAGAAGTGTTTGTTTTGTATGGAAACAAGGTAGTTGAAATATTCTAAGCAAAGTGAGAAATATTAGTTGAACTATATTATGACACTCCTAGGGCCTCTTTTACTACAGGAAGCGTCAACTAATTTTATCACCTAGATTTGCAACTTCTTTCCTTGACATGTCAAATGGGGCCAATCAGATGTTAGGCAAGGAATTTAAAAATGGAATTATCTCAGTTTTACCTGACAACTATCCACATCTCCACTTTCAGAGCCAGCACAAAGCATATTCCATGTTATTGCTCCAGCATACCAATCGTATCTGTTACAGATATATTGTGGAATAACAACAACCTGTGCTTCTTGTAATATATATTTGCTGTGACCTGTAATGAAAACATAAAATAATGCTACAAGTATGCTTTATGCTTCTGTTTTTTAAATTATAACTCAATAAGCAAAATTGCTGTCTACTGACAGCTATTTACTTTCTGAATAGCAGCCATATTTGGAGAGACAAGAATGAGTTTTGTTTTAAAGATTTATCCATTGTCCACAATGATTTATATATATGAGGGAGGAAAGGCATACATTTTTATACAATGTGTTATCACTAGAGATGTTAAGAGTTTTTCACTGTGCTGAATCCTGCATGTCTGGTGTGAAGTGAATACAGCATACAGTACTTTACTAATGTACATTATGATGACCTGTGGTCACAACAATAAACCTATTTATTTACTTACTTACTTTACTAACCCTACGCAAGGGAGTTGTTAGGATTTTTCCTGAATGAATTTCTGAAGCAAAATTCTACTTCACTCATACTCAACTTAGTGTGGAATCATATATGTACCTTTTACAAAACAGAGGCTGGAGTTTCAGGTTCAGAATACTTCCAGTGTGATTGGTAGAATGTCAGTAAATGTCTGGAACAGCCCATGGAACAGGATGTTTGGGGAGCAGGATGTTTTGATGGAAAACAAGTGATAGTAAGAAGACTGTTGGTGTATGTGGTACATGAACACACTATATGCAGTTTTTTCTCTGATAAGGTTTACATAACAACATCAAATAATTTACATAACAACATCAAACAATTATTTAAGCACTAAATGAATGTAACTGTATCAACGCATAGTTCCTGCTCTTGATCTCTGAACTGACTCTCCCCCCGCCCATTAATGATTTTTTTCTTATGTTCCTATTTGGTACATGAAGATACCCAAGTAGAACTCCTCAGTCAAAACAATTTGCTTAAGAGCAAGTATTTATGTAAAAACTGTAATTCACAAAAATTACCCACTTTCATTTTTCAAAAAGAAACAGCATTTTTTATTACTTATAGTCATGAAAATCTATGAGCAGGGCTTACTGAAATTCTAGAAACTGAAGAGATAGCTGCTCAGAGATAATGCTCAGCAATTGATGGAACAAAAGCAATATAAGCACAAAATTTGAATGCAAACACACACACACACACACACACACACACACATTGCCTGTGTACCACAAAAGTCAACATAGGCTTTTCTCCACTTAATGGACTAAACGGAACTAACATAGAAAGTCTTTATGAAGTCATTCAAATTGTGACTGCGCTCAGCAATAAATTTACAGGGAAATTAAAACATTTACCTTCCTCTTTTGTACTTCCCCATCCTGTTATATAACATGGAGTATCATTACTTAGAAAAAGAAGACTGTGAGGTAAGCAGACGGGCTGGATATAATCATTATATGTGACAGGATTTTGTAATTTAAACAATGCAACATCATTTTCATAAGTATCACTCCTGAAACGAGCATGGATTATAATTGCTTTGATATCACTCTTTATAGTGTAATACCCATGATGATAGAGATGATGCAAGCCAAATACAGCTCTCCAAAAATATGGATTCCTAGGAGAGGGGAAAAAACGATATAGACAATGTTTACTATAGAATTGCAACTTCAGTACTGCTTGAGAATTGTCATGGCATCTGTTCTGGGCAAAACTATTAAGCTTGTTACTAGACCAAAATCAGAATTAGTCATCCTTTATAGAATCAGAAATTTGATTACTGATAGGAAATCTCTGCTGAATATATCTTGTAGAAGATTTAGTCATAAGGTCCAACCTGGTTTTAAACAAGACAAGTGCAATCAGATCTGAACTTCAGCTGGCAGGGCTAAACTACCAGATCTGGGCTGTACAAATCCAATTAGAGTATTTCTAGAAAAACTCTTTATTTTGCTGTCATTTAATGGTTGTCTGCAGCCTTGATCTGGTAGCCCCAATACAAAATAATTACATTAAAACAACTGGCTCTTCTGAAAATGTTTAAAAATTATGAGAAGACGTCTTGGAATTGGAACTCAGTGGGTCAACTCAGAACACTTGACAGTACAAAATTTTCTTTAAATCTATTTTGGCAATTCATCAAAAACTAATTATAATAATAATAAATAATGCTACATTCTTAAATTTGCATTATATTAATTCTCTCTAGAGTGCATATGAGATATAATCAGATTGTTATATAGTAATATCTCTACTAGTAATGATAATTAATAAAACATTTTGGTTGAATTTTTTGATTGAGTTGGAAAAATTATACCACCAGCTTTGATAATAATAAATTCTGTGATTTTATTGCTCACTTCCCCCAAACTTCATTAAATTGTACAAGATAGAAATGTATTTTAGCTATTAGCTCCCAGATTTAGTGTACCAAAACATTGGAAAACTACATTATATCTTTCAGTTCACAATAGTTAAAAATGTGGAAAATAGTATTAGCTAAAAAAGCAACACAACAGTAAAGGAGTATTGTTTAATTAAGGTTTTATTCACATTTGGTGTCTATTTTTTTAGTTATATCAACAAAGTAATTTCTAACACATTGCATGATAAAGATATTCAATGTATATATTTAACATGTTGCATTTCTATGTAAGATTATAACTATTCAGTCACTCAGTTGCTTCTGACTCTTCATGTTCTTTTTTTTATTAAGAATTTTATTAAGTTTCAAACAAGAATAAAATACACAAAGACATCAAAAGAAAAGTAGAAAAATGAAATAGATAAAGAAGTGTGAGGAAGAAAAGAAAAAAGGGGGGGGAGAAAAAGAAAAGAAAACTTCCGACTTTCTTCAGTACAGTTATAAGTAAAATAATACATTAACTTCTTACTCTAGTAATATCAATAAAACACAATATTTCTATAGCAAAAACAATTCTAAATTCTAAATTCCAGTTCCAGTTGGATACCAAGCATGAGGCATGGTCTATAAAGATGTCCAGGGTACATTCTTACCCTGTTATCTGGGAACAGTTTGATCCTGTTGAACCTGAGGAAGTGGCCAGGGCCCTCTGGATGGTCAATGCCACCACCTGTCAACTAGATCCATGTCCCTCCTGGTTAGTTAAAGCTTCCCAGGAGGTGACATGTACAGTAGGTGGGTCCAGGCAATGGTGAATTCATCCTTGAGGGAGGGAGTGTTTCCAACTGCCCTTAAAGAGGTGCTGGTGCACCCCCTCCTCAAGAAGCCATCACTGGATCCCACCATACTGGACAATTTTCGATCGGTCTCCCACCTCCCCTTTTTAGAGAAGGTGGTAGCATTGCAGCTCCAGAGGATCCTGGAGGAAACGAATTATCTGGACCCTTTCCAGTCAGGTTTCAGGCCCAGATACGGGATGGAAACAGCATTGGCCACATTCATGGATGATCTCTGGCAGGAGTGGGATGGGAGTAGTGCATCCATCCTTGCTCTTCTTGACCTTTCAGCAGCTTTCAATACCATCGACCATGGTATCCTTTTGGGTCAACTTGGGGAGTTGGGAGTGGGCGGTTTTGTGCTGGTTTTCTTCCTTCCTCTAAGGTCAATCCCAATCAGTGTTGATTGGGGGCAAGAGGTCCAGCTCACAGTCCCTCCTTTGTTGGGTACCCCAGAGTTTGGTACTCTCCCCACTTCTTTTTAACATCTACATGAAACCACTAGGTGGGATCAACTGTCACCATGGGATGAGGTATCATCAATATGCTGATGATACCCAGCTATACATCTCCATCCCTGGTGAAGTAAGTGATGCCGTGACCACCCTTTCGCGGTGCCTGGAGGCTGTGGGGATCTGGATGGGGTGCAACAGGCTTCAGCTGAACCCTAGTAAGACAGAGTGGCTATGGATTGGAGGCCCCTCTGTATCCAAGGATTTACCATCTTTTGGTTTTGGATGGGGTTGCACTGCCCCAGACGGACCTGGTGTGTAATCTGGGGGTCCTCCTGGACTCATGACTCCTGCCTGAGGAACAGGTGGCAGTTGTGGCCAGGAGAGCCTTTCCCTACCTTCATGTGGTACGCCAGTTATGCCCCTTCCTGGATCAGGAGGCTCTCTGGTCAGTCATTCACACCCTAGTCATCTCTCGGCTAGACTATTGCAATGCTCTCTACATGAGGCTACCTTTGAAGAGTATCTGGAAGCTACAGCTGGTCCAAAATGTGGCCACGTGGATAATTTTGAGTGCCCCAAGAATGGCACATACTACGCGAGCTGCATTGGGTCCGAGTCTGCTTCCAGGTCCAATTCAAAGTGTTGGTTATCACCTTTAAAACCCTACATGGAATGGATCCAGGTTACCTGAGGGACTGTCTTACCCCCGTCAGATCAACCCATCCCATCCGGTCAGGCAGAGATGGCATGTTGCAGGTCCCGTCAGGGAGAGAATGCTGACTGGCAGGGCCCAGATGGACAGTCTTCTCTGCCATTGCCCCACCCTTTGGAACATTCTCCCCCAGAGATGCGGCAGGCCCCTACCTTCCTGGCCTTCTGGAAAGAATTAAAGACCTGGCTCTGCCAGCTTGCGTGGGGGGATAACAACGTTACCCAATCCTGGGGTTGGCTAGCGCCTCAATGACACTCCCTGAGTGACTGCCAATTATTTTGGATCTTTTTATTTTCTATTTATTATTGTAATTTTAATTGATTTTAATTGTTTTGTAAACTGCCAGACTCATTCAACCAGATGGGTGGTGACAAACTGGATAAATAAATAAATATCAAATCTCAAGGTCATAATTTAATTTTTTTCAGTTAAAAGCAAAAATCCCCAGAGTAATTTCTAAATAGAAACAAAGTTAAAGAAATTTATACAGACATGTTATCCCAAGGTCCTTACCAACATTTGAAGTATCAGTTAATCTATCATTGGTAAACACCTAAGTCACCTAAGTTTTCTATAACAGTAAAATCCATAAACATTATCATACAATCCCAGTCCAAAAATAAATTCCAGTACTACCAATCCAAAATCATAACTTGTATATTTTAACCTTGGTCCCATAAGTCCACTTTAAATTCCTTTTTATTCTTTTCAAGGAGCTTGGCATTGAATCTTTTCTTCTAGTGAAATCTCAAGTAGTAATTTCTTGTCACTTCATCCATTTTTATTATCAAAGCTGTCTTCAAAGGTTTAATAAGTCCTTCCTGCACATCCAAAAAAAGAAAAATCTCCAAAATACTCTTCTGCTTTATGGTTTGGATATTGAAGAAAAAAAATTGTTGTAAATTTGGGCTTTATAAAAAGCTCATTATCTCCAGGCTCAAGACAAACTAAATCATCTAGCCCTCCATCCAAATCCAGATCTCTTATTCCAGTTTCCTGTTCTGAAAATTGCCTTACTTCACACCATACAACATCATCAATATTATTTCCAATATCCAATTTTGTTTGCAAATCAATATCACTATCAAATCTGTCTAATTTTTTCTCAAAGTCTTCAAATTTAGTTTCTAAATTCTATCACTTGTAGAATTCTAGTAGTGAAACCTTCCATTAAATGTGTAGGTGTCTCTTTAAATTCCCTTTGCTGAACTCCAGCTATAACAAGCCATACACACAGAAAAAAAAAAATGGGTAAAAAGCAAGGTCTTAGGGTACTTTTGTTTATAAAGCTCCTCCAATCAGCATTATAGTAAAAAAAAAAAAAAAAAAAGCAGCTTTCCCACAAAAATCTTTAACCAGCAATCTCAAGTTCCAATCGCACAAGTACAGATTCAACAAAATTAACTTTTTAAAGTCCATAAAAAAAAAATCACCTGTTTCATAAAAACACCCAATAATTCAGCCCTTCAACTCTTTGCTCAATACATAAATCCCAAAGTCCAAATCAATTTTTTTTTTTAAAGTAAGCATTGAAAATATAAAAAACACCAAGGAAATACACTTATCTGTTGCTGAAAAAAAGCCTCTCTTCATCTAAAAGAGCAATAAACCATTTAAAATGTGTTTTAGAAATGGGGAGGTCAGTTTTAGTGTCCTAAATTTCGGTTATGCCACAGCCTCCAACAGGATGGAAAAGCCCCATCTCCCAGTTGCTCACCACAAGTCGATTACAAAGTCTTCTGCTTCAGGATCTCCTTGCAAGAAATGGCTGTCCAGTGAGCATCTGGGTTGATTTCATGGATTCTCCTTTACATATGGAGAATTATTTGGGCTACAGGGATCCTGCCCTAGCCCACAGCGCTGGTGGCATCAATTCCCAAAGAAAGGAATCAGTCAAGAGACCATTAGTCCCTCACTGGAAGTCCCTGACTCTTCATGCTCTAATGAGCATCTTTTCACCAGGATTGTCTGTTAGTAACTGCTTCAAGTTCTTGTAATCTCATGCTCATGTCATGAGTCACCTTTGCATTTGTTGGCAGTTTTTTGAAACCTTCTCCAGTTGCAGGTGATCTTCTGGACAGTAGAATGATTGATCCCCAATTGTCTGGCAATCTTTTTCAATCCCTTCCCAGACTCATAGGCATCTATAAACTTCTTTCTGAAAGCCTCAGAGAGCTCTTTTGATCTAGGCTTTATTACACCACACACTTCAACCACAAAGAGCAAGTCAAACTAAAGGTCTGAGGTTTAAATAAGTCAGGTTCCTTCCAGATCCTCTCTAATCATGTTCTAATCATTTGCCCCTGATCTGGTGCACCTGATTCTAATTTTAGGTATTGGAGGCAGTGATAAGATGGAGGGAGTGTACTTACTTTTTCCACATGGAAATTTGCCTTTATTTTTATTTAAATTACACAATGGGCTACAAAATGTAAATGGTGTATGATATTTGTTATATTATATCCCCTTTATCTATCAATATTGTTGAAATGAAGATCAAATATTTGTATGTTGAAATATGTTGAAAAAGTCAAACATTTCAATGGGGTGTACTTACTTTTTCACATGACTGTATACTATTTATTTGCAAATTCAAAAAAGGAAACAGTGAATATGGCAGGTGCAAAGATTTTTTCAGCTTTTTTTGTTCAGCTTTTTTCTCTTCCCAGCTTCAGTTTCTTCACTGACTGTGGGATAGAAGCATCTCGGATCAGCTGATGTTTTCTTGAATCCATTCTTAATTCCACCAGCACACTATTTCCTTTGCCACTTGTTGCCACAGAATTCCAAAGTGTAATAGAGCCACTTCTATTTTTCCTGATTAGCAAGGTGCTTTTTTCTTCAAATGCTTCACCCTTTTTTCTCCAAATATATCTTGAATGATTGTGGTTGAACAGTTCAAACCATTTTGTTTCATCAACCCAAAACTTTTTATTCCAAAACATTATAGGCTTGTCAACATTTTTTTTTTGCATACTTTAGACAATAACTTTTATGATGAAGTTAGAAAATGCGACCTTCTGACAACTCTTCCATGCATATTACCTTTGTATAAACAACATGTACTGTGCACCTGTGGGAAATCTTTCCAGTGTCAGCTAAACTTTTCATCAGGTCACTTACAGGGACCTCTAGGTTTTCTTTTGCAGATCTGACTTTCTTGGGGGAGCAGTTCTAGCAGAGTTTTTCCTTGGTCTTTCAGGTAATGTCCCACTCAGTGAAAAACTGAAGCTGAAAAGAGGCTGGATAATTCAGCAACAGAATTATCTGAAACAGTATCTTTAAATCAAGCGCAAAGTACTTACAGGAAAGAAAAAAGACTTTCAAACGGACTTTAAAGTCCCCAACGTGAATATGACTGAAAATCTGTGGCTAGATATCTAACATTCAGTGCATGTAAGGACACCTGCAAATATTTCTGAATTAGAAGGTGTTCTGAAAGAAAAAGTGGGAAAAAATTCCAAAAGCGAGAACCGGTATTTACAAGTAACATTTCAAAGCTGCTGTTTCTGCCAAAGGAGGTATTACACCGTACTCCCAGAAAGGTTATCCAAACTTTTGCACCTGCCATATTCACAGTTGTTTTTTATTTTGAATAACAATTACACACAAAATTGTAGAAAGATGTCATGTTTAACTTTGTAACATCCAAAGACTGTGTCAGCTTATGTTGAATTAGGAATTCATAGAAACAATCTGACCAAAAAGATCCCTAAACTTTTTCATGCAACTGTACCTTGTGATTCCACTTTCCTTTCCTGTGATTTCAATATCTTCCAGTGCTCTCCCTGAGGTATTATGTTCCTCACTCCCTCTTTTAGTGTCAGGTGTTTATATACATCATTGTTATGAACTAGTGCAGGGATGGACAGCCTTGAATTCCCTGTTTGTGGCCCTCATACCATGATTGTCAGCACAATTTCCTGCCATTTCAAAGTGAGAAGTATATGAGAATTTTAATGTGGATCCTAAACTAGGCACATCAGAGTTGTTAAAAAAAAAAAAAAAAAAGACACCTCCCCCCCACCAATCCCCAGTCTTACCCACACATATGATTTGTACCCATCCAGCTTGTGGCTCTCAGTCTTCCAAAAATGCTAAGAGTATCTCTTGGCTACAAGAGGTTACTCATCCCTGGGCTTAGGGAGACATAGGCATAATTTTGTCCAGACAAAATATTCCTTTCCCTTAGCTGCTAATTTCTGGAATATTTTGACTGGCTGATTTCTCCTTTGAAGTCAAGCTAGCCTTGACTGATCACAAAAAGGTAAGCAATCTAGGACCTGGGTGGTATTTCAGTGGGAATCCACCAGGAAATCCCAAGGCTGTAGGCCACACTGAGAAGCCGCAAAAAAAATCCCACAAGAAGGCAATGGCAAAACACTTCCATATAGTTACCAAGAAAATTATACGGACCTGTCTATGTAATCATAAAGGGTCATGCTCAACCTGACGGAATCTTTACCATTTTTTTCTTTCCAATATCCATTTTGTCTTTTAATATCAGAAGTTGGTTGCCAAATTTCCTTTTCCAAGGTTCTATGCATGCAGCTAATTCCAGATTGAAAATCTGCCTCATTATCTGTTTTACTGTTTATTATATTCACCTGTGTGAGAAAAATCCTTAGCAAAGTGCTAGGCTCCTAATACCTAGAGCAGGGGTCGGGAACCTATGGCTCGCGAGCCAGATGTGGCTCTTTTGATGGCTGCATCTGGCTCGCTGCCAAATCTTTAATAAAAAAAATAACGGGATAAGGCTTAGAACACGTCTTCTATCCGCCGAGCGCAGGCCACGCCCTCCTCCGCATCACATCCGGCATCCTTGGGACTCACCCTACCTTGCCCCGCAGCATCCGCAGCCAAATGGGCCTGGAGCCACATCGTCCTCCACAGGCAGCCGCAAATCGAGGCCCCGGCTTCGGCCTAGCTCCCGTCGGCGGCCCACGCGAATGCGATCCGGGTGCACCGCTTTGCATCCTGCTTCCGCTGCCCCTGGGTGAGTCCTCATCTTGGGCTGGCCCCCTGTCTGTGGCCCCAACGAGGTACGAGACATATTTCAGGCACGGTGCCACTTTCCACCAGTGGCCGAAAATCGAGCCCCCGGCTTGGGCCTAACCTCCTTGACGGCCTGTAAGAGTCCATCCCACCAGCTACACCCGCAATTGGCTACCCTGCCTTCATTACCTCTGCCCTGCCCCACGGACCACTACCTGGGGTGGTATCCTCCTCACCTCAGTCAGCTAGCTAATTGCAGAAACCCTTTTACTGAAGAAGATGCCTAAAAGAAAAAAAGATGAGGAGTATCGTACTTTTCAGCAGGAATGGACAGAGGAATTCGCCTTTGTGGAGACAGCAGGTTCTGCAGTGTGTCTAATATGCAATGATAAAATTGCATCAATGAAACGGTCAAATATAAAGCGGCACTTCGACAGACGCCATACTACATTTGCATCGAAATATCCTGCGGGGGACAGCAGGAAGAAAGCATGTCAAGAGCTACTATGCATAGTGCAAGCTAGTCAGCAGCAACTCCGTGTTTGGACCCAACAAGGTGACTGGAATTCGGATAGCTTTGCTGGTGCTTTAGCAATTGTGAGAAACGGAAAGCCATTCACAGATGGGGAGTATGCCAAAACATTCATGCTTGATGTTGCCAATGAACCTTTTGACGACTTTTTGGATAAAGACAAGATAATCAAACGAATAAAAGACATGCCTCTGTCGACAAGAACTGTTCACGATCATACCATCATGATGGCAAATCAAATTGAGGCAACACAAGTGAAGGACATAAATGCAGCACCATTCTTTTCTCTCACTCTGGATGAGTCAACAGACTTAAGCCATTTATCCCAGTTCAGCGTGATTGCAAGGTATGCTGTCGGTGACACACTACATGAGGAAAGTCTTGCTGTTTTCCCTATGAAAGGGACAACAAGAGGGGAGGATTTATTCAAATCTTTCACTGAGTTCGCTAAAGAACAAAATCTACCCATGGATAAACTTATTTCGGTGTGTACTGATGGTGCTCCGTGCATGGTGGGGAAAAACAGAGGATTCGTAGCGCTTCTTTGTGAACATGAAAAGAGACCCATCCTAAGTTTTCACTGCATCCTACATCAGGAGGTGCTTTGTGCTCAGATGTGTGGCGAGTAGCTTGGTGAGGTGATGTCGCTGGTCATTCAGGTGGTCAACTTTATTGTTGCCCAAGCTTTAAATGATCGCCAGTTTAAAACACTGCTGGATGAAGTTGGGAATAATTATCCTGGTCTGCTTCTGCACAGCAATGTGCGTTGGTTGTCAAGAGGGAAGGTGCTCAGCCGTTTCGCGGCTTGTCTGAGCGAAATCCGGACTTTTCTTGAAATGAAAAACGTCGAGCATCCTGAGTTAGCTAACACTGAGTGGCTCCTGAAGTTCTACTATCTCGTGGACATGACTGAACATCTGAACCAGCTCAATGTGAAAATGCAAGGCGTTGGAAATACAGTCTTATCCCTTCAACAAGCAGTGTTTGCATTTGAAAACAAGCTAGAAGTCTTCATCGCCGACATTGAAACAGGTCGTTTACTACACTTTGAAAAACTGGGAGAGTTTAAGGATGCATGCACAGCAAGTGACCCTGCTCAACATCTTGATCTTCAGCAGCTAGCGGGCTTCACATCTAATCTCCTGCAGTCATTCAAAGCGCGCTTTGGAGAATTTTGTGAGCGCACTCGTCTTTTTAAGTTCATCACCCATCCACACGAGTGTGCAGTGGACAGCGCCGACCTGAGTTACATCCCTGGTGTCTCCGTCAGAGATTTTGAGCTACAAGCTGCTGACCTGAAGGCCTCAGACATGTGGGTGAATAAGTTCAAGTCACTGAATGAAGATTTGGAAAGACTTGCACGACAGCAAGCAGAGTTGGCGAGCAAACACAAGTGGGGAGAAATGAAAAAACTTCAACCCGCGGACCAGCTGATTGTCAAAACTTGGAACGCGCTTCCCGTCACATACCACACACTGCATCGTGTGAGTATTGGTGTACTGACAATGTTTGGCTCTACGTAGAGTATGCATGTGAGCAGTCTTTCTCGCATCTAAAGAACATTAAGACCAACCTACGATCATGTTTAACGGATGGAAGTCTCAACGCCTGCATGAAGCTTAACCTCACCACGTATCAACCAGACTACAAAGCCATCAGCAAAACCATGCAGCACCAGAAGTCGCATTAATGGTAAGAAGTACTTTATTCATCATTGGTTAGCAACAGCATAACAACGTTATTAAAAAGAATTCAGAGACTTATTGTACTTTAAAAGTGTTGGTCTTACATAAAATGCACACATTTACTTGTATTTAGTTTTAAACATATTGTATGGCTCTCACGGAATTACATTTTAAAATATGTGGCGTTCATGGCTCTCTCAGACAAAAAGGTTCCCGACCCCTGACCTAGAGTCTAATGAGCACTTGGTAGCATTTTTGCTATTAGATTGCTAGATCTCTAGTGTGGGGTTTCTTTTGCTATGACAAACTTAATATTATGGTTCAATGAAAGCCACAGGAACTGAATGTTAGGATTTGATCATTTTATGGGACTTCCAGGGAAGAAATGGTGGACTGAAGGCAGCTCTGCAAAAAGTGGAGCTGACAACCACAGCAGAATATAGAGCCAGCGAGTAGACCGGCTCTTCAATAATTTCTTTCCAGACAAAGAGAGGACTTGAGATTGCCCACAAGTGCTTCAGACAGCTGCTACTCATGAGGAGACCACAAGACAGCCGTCTCCAGTGGGTTTAGAGCTCTGGGAGACAGGGGATAGCCATCTTGCTCAAATGGTGGTCAGCACCTTTGAAAGAACACTAAGTTCGCATACTTCCTTTTCTAATCACTTTCGGAAATTGCTTATTAACTGCTTTTCAGCTATTAGGAACCTTTGGATCAACAGGTTTTACAGCACCAGGTGAGTTTCCTTCAAACCTTAGCTAAAGAAGTTTTAATTATAAATTTAAGAACTTAAAAAAAAATTTTTTTTTGGAATAAACAGAAAAAAGGTGATTAAAACTTTCATTTTAGAAAGTTTCAAACAGACTAAGGGTGCAGATAAATTTGAAATAAAATTTTGGAATTAATTATAAAGAATCCTTCCCATGGGAAAATGCATTTGTTTTAATTTTAAAAAAAAGATGCAATTTTAAAAATTGGACACTAGAGGGATTTAGAGGAAGTAAAGATTACAATTAAAGGAGAAGAACACTCATACTCAACTTATAATTACAGAATGAAGCAAAATATTTTAACATTGGACACACTGAAGGATATTTTTGAACAATGGAACCTGAAGTTAATCTTAATAGTGTCTGCCTCTATAGATAGACTGTCTAAAAGATGTTATGGAACAGTAGCAAGTTCTATCTGACAAGATTGAGACTGAGTTGAAAGTGGATTTAAAAATGACAGGCTACAAAAATGACGTGGGAAAATATGTTACACTGGACGTACAAAAAAAACTGGCTGATGTCTTAATAATTAAAAGGGAAATACAAACAACAAACCAAGAGAGTGACCTGGATAATTTTCCTATATGAGATTTACAAAAAAGGCTTGTTAAAGTTTAAAGAATTTTGTGAGAAGGGACAAAGAAAAAATGAAATCAAGTTCTATGACATTATTTGAAAGGACTAAACTTTAAGATTGTTAAAAGTAAAAGGAAGGAATATAAAGTTGGTTTATTTGATCAAGGTTAAAATAGATATGCTGTTAAGTCTGGTAATCCTTAATGGACTTTTGCTGATCAGGACTGAATGATGAAGTTTTAAGGCAGGGGTCCTCAAACTTTTTAAACAGGGGGCCAGTTCCCAGTCCCTCAGAATGTTGGGGGGCCGGACTATAGTTTGAGGAGAGGAGGAGAGCCGCCAGACCCGGCATACCTGTCATGTAGAATAGTCCGGCTCTGGGATCTCCCTCCTCGTGCATCACCTGCAGCTCCCGACACAGCCCCGACACTTCCACTTCTGACAGACAGCAGCGGCGGCCAATCAGGCGGGCAGGCTGGATAAATGACCCTGGCAGGCCGTATCCAGCCCGTGGGCCATATTTTGAGAACCCCTGCTTTAAGGATTTGTTTATAGATAAGAGATGGGATATGAGAAGAAGAGATCATTTGTTGTATTCTAAAAGAAGGTGATGTTACTAAAATTGTTTATACTTGTGATGAAGGTTGGAAGTCACTTCTTTATATATTTCTTTTCTTTTTCTTTACTATATTATTTTTTATTTCTTTTCTATTTCTCTATTTCTCTATTTTTCCCTTTTTTCTTTCTTTTCTGCACCTTCTACTCTTTTTGTTCTATTTTTTCAGTTGTATTAGTTTTTACTGTTGTAATTATAATCTTCAATAAAATTACTATTAAAAAAGGATTTAATCATTTTATACGATGGATATTTTCTGTTAACTTGTGAAGCTTAATTTGGTTTTGGTTTTGAGTCTTGCTTTGTATAAATCTTGTATACTGCCCTATGGGGCACACCTAAAAATCTAATTTGACTGACATGGAATTCATTCTTTTCAATACATATTTCCATGATCTTAAATAAATAAATAAAGTTTCATGAGAAAACAAACTACATTTTTAAGTTATAAAGTCACAGGTTGCCTACATATGCAGGTTCTTCATTGTTTTCTGTATAACCAATCCTGTTCAGTTCTTAATTTGGTATATTTTACTAGGTGGAAAATTTTGCCTTGCCCCAAATAAAACTGGACATTTCTAATAGTACTTTTCATGCTTGATAAATCAATTCAGGAGGACAAAATAGATTCACAAAAATATACAAATATTTTCAAATCAGACAATTTTTATCAAACTTTTCTTTTATCTAAAATTAACTGAAAATGGTTTAAAATTAAAGGATACATACTTCCATTTTTTAATGCAGTGTGCTGCTGTCAGCACTGAGTTGTTAGTAATTAATGATCCGCCACAAACATGCTGGTATCCTACCCCAAAGTGGTAAACCTGAAGACTAACTTGCCATGGCCATGCCCCGGGTGAAGCATCATGTCCACCTACAATCCGAATCCATGATGCTACCTCATCCATAAGAGGCCTTGTTCCACATTCTAGAAATCAAAACACAAATACTAATTAAGTGTAATATTTGGGGTCCATAAAACAACCTGCAATGAGCATAAAAATAGATCCTGGATGCAATTTCAAATTAGAACCTAATTTGAATGCCTTTAGTCTCCTTCCACATAAACACTGAACACAAAGAATTCATTAATGTAGTGTTTTTTCAGACTCCTTCCTTCCTTCCTTCCTTCCTTCCTTCCTTCCTTCCTTCCTTCCTTCCTTCCTTCCTTCCTTCCTTCCTCCCTCCCTCCCTATCTTCATCCTCATCCTCATCCTCTGCTTTTTCAAGTATTTTGCCTGATGAAGATAATTGCTTGTACTCTTTTGTGATACTTTATGTTGCTGATCTAATTTATCTACTGTTAATATGAATGGCTTTGATTTTGTCCAGAATGGCCATCTTTATTTTTGTCTGAAATCGATCATTCTTTTAAGCAGGAACTATTTCTCTTTGTGAGATTTGCAATAATTGTGAATATATGAACCTCTGATTTTCTTAGAGCAGAATTTAGGGTATTCTATAGTGGGTATCTCTCTCATCTGCTCTGGAAGCAGGACTGGAAAAAATTCTACACTTGGTTTGTATGGGAAGAAATACCTCCTATTTCTATTCTGGCTTTGTCTTGTTCTAGAGAGCTTGCTGGTTCCACCAGAAACTTCCTCAATTTTGGCAGATCCTTTTCTTTTCTTTTCTTTTCTTTTCTTTTCTTTCTACCTTATCTCCCACAGGCTCAGTAGAACTTCCTATATAGCTATGAAGTTAATGGACACCAATTTGCTATCCATGGTTATATCAGAGACATTCTCCAACAGTTGGAGATGAGCCAGGAGTCCAACCTCTAGTAATTCACCAATGTGCCTCCTTATTTCCCTGGATACTCACCAAGGGAAACTGACCAGTGCTGCAGCTGCTGAGTTGCAAACTACTACCTACGCAAACCTCACAGCCACAAAAGGGAAAGCCCAACAACCTAGATGCTAAAGAGGACAGAAACTGGTGGCATCAGGCACCCAATCCCTTCACCCCAATCCCCCTCACTGCCTTTCACCAAGAAGACAACAACCTCCAGTCTCAATGGCTCCATTAGGTAATTCCTTCCCAAAGGGCATAGGATTCCAAGTTGAGCTGTAGCCTCTATGGTCAGGCCAGCATTAATAACCATGAGGACCAGAACAGTGGGAAACAATATTTTGGGGCTCCTCAACTGGATCAAACTATAGTGGGGGCAATGAAGGGGAGGGAGAAAATAGTGCTGCTTCCCATCTACCTTCTCAGAGAGCTCCTTCCTGATATTCAGTGCAGAGGTTGAGACCCAGATTCAGGCAATGAAAAGAAGGAAGGGCACCCAGTCTCTCCCCTGCCCCCTTCCCCATCAGCTCCACAAGGTACAGCAGGCTACGAAACCAATGCCATATAGATCAGGACTACTTTTATTGTAACAGTTATAATAACAGAATCTTGCAAGTCTGAATGAGCTTCCCCCTCCCTAAATTTATCTTTGTGTGAACTAGGGAAGGTCTTGTCTAAGATGTTTTCTGAAGTTATTTTCTTGGCCTGGGCTCAAGTCCCTCTTATCTGACCAATGCCATGGTAGCAGCTCTTCCTTCTGACCTTCAAGGCCATTCTCAATTCCCTCTACACCCTCCTCCCCCACATTTTAGTGTATGCAACTCAGATACCTCCCTTCAGGACTAGTCATACTGGGAAGAGGGCAGGTTAGTCTTGGAAGAAGATGACCAACAGCTAGTCCCTAAATCCACTAGGCTTTTCCAAAAAGTAGCTTTCCCATAGCTTCTTAGTAAAATTTGCAAAGCCTTAGGGCTAATGGATCCATGGATGGGAAAGATATTCTGTCTGGCTAGCAACCCTGCTTTATCATAGGTTCTTCAAACTCCCTCACAATTTCCCCATCGTAGGATTGGTTTCTGGGACAATAATAAGTAAGAATGGCAAAGGCAACCCTAAATATTGAGAGGAAAGGAAAATGGACATCCTGCAGCACAGAGCACATGTGGGTACAGACCTAGCCACAAGGGTCTCCCTGGCTACCTCAGGCAAAGTATAAATAAACTAGCTAAGACTTTCACTGTGAGTGCTACTCTGGGCAGTGCCCAGTAACATGCTAAACCATGTGTCCAAGATAACTTTGGCTAATGAACTGGAAAACAGACTTTAAACCCAAGCTGATCCTAATACTGGGCCCATTCAAGGGGGACAAGGTTGAAATATGAAATCCATTAAATCTGAGAACATGGTCTGCTGAATCAGAAAGGAATCACCACTATGATTTCCACTCAGAATAGCAAGTAAGGAGAGGAATGAGAATTTTATATGTAAAGATGATCACAGGACTGTAGTATGGTTCCACTTGGATCGTATAAGCATTACTAGTTTGTTTCCAAAAAAGATGGCTACAATCTTTCAACGCTTGATACACAATTCTTTTGACTGCTAAAGTAATTTAAAACATGAAATAGCTGATCTTCTAACATAGTTATATAGCACATTCCTAAGATTACTTCCTATTCCAAAGGACTGGAAAACAAGTAGTGTACCCATCTGAGATCTAGAAAGGATATAGGAAAGTTCAGGCCAATTTCTTTAGTGTCTGATTAAGTCGGTAGAATGCATTCTTCAAGTCAAAATTAACAACTCTATAGACAATCTTGCTGAAAGAGAAACACCATAATTTGGCACATTAAATTCTGTATGTCTTTATTATGTTTTTAAATTTTCTGAAACTATTAACAAATATGTGGATGGGGTGATCCAGGAAAAATTCTTTTTTGACCTTTCAACAACATTTGGCAGTAATCTAGAATTAAAGGAATGAGAAGCAACATATCAAGTTTTTTGGCCACAACACCTGGGTTAAGAATTCTAAAATTATTCCCCACCCTATGGTGATCAGAATTAAAATGGAAAATGTGTTTAGTGTAAGTAATGCAAACATATACAGACTAGGACAAAAAATTCTAACTTGCCTAGAGTATTAATATAAAAATCAAAAAGCAGGGGAGAAAACTCTCTGAACAAGTATAGAATCAGAGAGCATTCCAAGTGGGTTGTATCTGTCTCTCAAGCTAATGTTAGGATATAGCTTGTTAATAAGCAGCAGCAGTTAGTCTCTGCTTTTCCCAGAATTTATCTCTGGAGATGAAATAAAAGGAGATTTTGAAATCTACAGAAGTTTCTTATAAGGAGGAAATGATCCATTTTGGACTGTCTTGCTCTAAACTCAGTTCTTATTCAGTATCCATCCAATTATTAAGCTTAATTATAACAATTAATAAGCTAATTGGTCTGCAATCATTATCAAGATAATACGTCTCATTTTTTAAATAAGGGAATTATGATGGCCATTCATCAGGCCTTAAGGGTCAGTCTGCATAGGTAAAAAATGCAAAATAGGTGGCTACTAGGTCCTATTGTTCTAATCAGTTAGATATAATGCGATCATTATCTGGCACCAGAAGCTGAGATTGGAGGTCTTCAGAAAATGGCACAATTTGGAACTTCAATTTAAAAAAAAATCTTCCTAATTTGAGGGATAAAAACATTTTTAAAAGTTATCAATAGCTTTTTGTTGCCATTTCAGCTTTGCATCCATATTATATAAATGTTTAGTTCATCCATTTTAGTAGCTGCTGTTTTCTGTTCTTCAAATATAGACAACACTGTGTGGGTATTACGGTGTTTGGTCACTTCTTTTAAATCGGAGGGACAGCATCCTCTTGTAAATAGGCAAAACTGGAATATACTTTAATTCTTATCATCCTCTGAAAATCTGTCATTCTGTTCACTGTATGACACAGAAACTAAGTCCTTGGTTAAGTATCTTAAATTTGTTAGGTATGAAATAAGAGTCCACAATATTTACCTGATTTGTTGGTTCTCTATGTGTACATACAGTACATGTATCTTCTATCTTCTGCTGTTTGACATTCTTGAGCGGCTGTAACATGGAGCTCTCTCTGCACCTTTGCAGTTGATTCCTTATTTTCTTAGTTGTCTCCATAGAGGTTTTTTAAATGTTTTTGTTTTGGATGCTTTAAATACTTTAGCCTTTGTTTAGAATAATCTGATAGATCTGTTAAGCATCTTCAGGGTCTTAATGCTGATTCTTCTAAATACAAATTCCAAAACTGGTATGCAAATGTATCTTTTATACAGATGAAATATCAAGTAGATGAAGTTTTAGCAGACCGAGTGGTAGGATGCACACACCAGGAATTCAGAAAATGTAACAGCCTTTCTAAGCATTAGCTGTCATAAACAAGTCTACACAAATCACTCTCAGCAAGTAGATCCCAACTACTTTAGAGTAGTAAAAATAGAGATCAAAAATCCAAGGAAAATAGTTTAGAAAAGTCTAAACTTGCTTTAGCAGCTCACATTTTTTTTACAAAGCTAGTTCTTCTTTACCATCTTAGCTCTTTCCCCAGAATAGCATTGTTTGGAGTGTTGGAGCTCTCTCTTCTTCCCATTAAACCTGACTCAGCTGAGACAGTGGAAGTGCTAAATCAATAATGGAAGGGATAAATACTAATAAATTTAAGGTCTATTTTTGTCAGTGATTAGGAAACACAGCTAATTATCTATGTTATTCATAAACATTTTATGCATTTAATATAAAATAAGAATTAAGCTAGGAAAAAAATAGAAAATATTTCTTTTATGGGTGGGCACCATAGGAGAAGAGCCATGTTAGTCTACGGTAGCAAAAAATCAGAAAAAGTCTGGTAGCAAGCACTTTTTCCAACTAAAATTTTATTAAAAGCCATAAGCTTTCATAAGCTTCAACAGATGGCTAGACTGAAGTAGGATTTAAACTGGGATGAGATGGGAGGAAAAGGAAAGACAGGTTGGTTATACAGATGCAGGTTACATGTGAGATAGGTTCCATGTACCTATCAATAATTGCAATGTGTTAAAAACCCATTGTGTTTCATGGAGTGTAAGCACGAACATGGGAATGCTCAACACAGTGAAAGATGAAATGAAACAACTACAGAATGACATCTTAGGCATCAGCGAATTGAGATGGACAAATTAAGCCTGTATACATGGACATCACCAGATGGAATACATAGAAATCAAATTGACTATATTATTGCTAAAAGGAGGTAGAAGAGCTCAGTTATAATATCAAAGACATGGCCAGGTGCTGACTATATAACAGATCACAAACTGCTCATGAGCGAGGTCCAACTTAAGCTAAAGAAGAAGAAAGCTAGCCATTTTCCACAATATGCTCCTGAATGTATACCCACTGTTTTCAATGAGAACACCAGGAATCCTGAACTGCATTGAAAGGGAACCAGAGGAGCTGAGGAATAAACTTAAGGAAGTATTAAGGATGAATGTGAAAAGAGACAGCCAAAGATGAAGAAACCATCATTTGTGAGAACTAGTATGTTCAGATTTAAGCTATCTATGCCAAATTGCAACATTTAATTCCATAGCCATCCATTATTTAGGGAATCCATTATTTAGAGAATAAAAATACTAAAGCTGCTGTAATCAATGTATAAAACCCTTACAGTTCCAAAGGGCATGCTTGATCAGTCAACGAGCCTAAGGTAACTAAGTGTTTGAGAGCATCAGTTAAGATGCTGGTGCCTGCACTGAGCTAGAATATGAACTACAAGAGCATTAGAAAAGAAGAACATTATATACATGTACAAAAACAAAAGCATTTATGCAAGAGGTGCTGAAGCCCAAGCAACTAAAGGCCTAAAGTATACAGTATCAGGGAAGAAACAAAAGGCAGGGATTAGCAAATAGAAACTCAGGAAAGCAACAGCTATAATGGATCCACAATCCTAAAATCTGACAACTAAGAGCTGTTTCAATGGAATCATATTTAGAAAGACTAATCTCAGAGCACTTATGCCATTTCATAAAAATAATGTTCTTGAAGCCAGATAACAGCCCCTGAACCAAAATAAGAGAATTAAGCAACAGATTCATCAAATCAGTAAGGGTCTCCAAATACACAATCTATGATTTATTCTATAATTTCAAGAGTAGAATCAGTAGAATTTTAAAGGGACTTCTGGTCCAGAAGGGGTGACTTAGCCTAACAGCAAAACTGCTACATTTGTTGGCATCAAGGAAAAAGCACCTTCCAGTTTGATCCCAAAGAGCTTTTCTGAAGCTACAATATCCACACAGCACATATAAAACAATTTAGTGCACTGATCCATAGTGTTGCAGGAACTCAAGAAAACGTATGCAAAGCTGTCTGGTTGAAGCAGTTTCCACCTCAGAGGGCGTAGCTTTCGGGCTGGTTTTGAACAATACTCTAACTGCCCGACGCGTTAGGGAGTTTCTCGCCAGGAGAACAAGCAGAAAAGAGGCTTCAGACTAAGGATATTCTTAGGACCGATCTGTATCTCAGTAGCTAGAGGAACGGTAGATCTGCTATGCTGTTAACTGAAAGTAGATCCCGATAACCTCGGTAAAACAACTTTCACGAAAAAAGCACTGTGCGTTCCCATGGATGTCTGTTTCTCCGTGTTTGGGACCATCACATTCTAGGGAGAAAAACAAACCTTGGCATCAAATGCCCTGTGGCCTTTTGGACGGTCCCAGCGAAAGTCCTGCGCGACTGTATTTTTTGAGATAATACTTGAAATGAACCAGCCAGCCATCTCTGCCTGCGAGTCAGAGGTGCCGCACATCTTCTCAAACGAACGTTACGGCCCGCGGGATGGTACTGCGGCGCACTCACGGACCACGCCCCGGGACCGGCCCGAAGCCCCACGAGGGGGACCCTGCCTAGGCTAAACGCCCGCCCAACCCACTGCCGAGGGCGGGGGAAGGTCGGCTCACCATCTCCCCTTTTCGCACCTGAGGTCCCATTGAACAGCGCCAGAGAAAAAAGAGAAAAGACCGCGAGTGGAGAACTCCGGTTCATCGTCCTTGTAAGGGAGAAAACGGTGGGCTGAGTTTTCCCGCTCGCCGTCCGCGGCCGCAGGAGGCTGGAAGGGGCGAGCGAAGCGGTTGAGGCGGGCCGAGAAAAGAGGCTCGGTGCCTTTCGCGCGCCCTCCCGCAACAGCCTCTTGGAAGGCTGGAGAGGCTCCGCCGGCTCGTGAGGTGTCCCGGTCTTGGACGAGGGGAAGGGGAACGGAGAGAGATTTTAATCCGCTTCCCACGCGGCTATTCACCAATTGTCGGAATGCGATTCTAACCCGCGGGATGTAACCGATTTGTAAACCGTTTATATTCCTATCTTTTTAATAAGCATGACATTGGCGGAATAAGATTTGTTGCGTGGACGGGACAAAGATAATCCGAATGATCAGATAACCAAGAAAACCGAGTTATATGGAGCCATGGAAATGGTAGTCTTCGTCGGAGCCTGAATAATTTCCCACCTGAAGGCCATTTCCTGCCACTAAACTGCTTTGCCACTAAACTTTGCCCTTACTCTGAACTGGGAGGCCTTAGATATTTATGTCAGGTGGAGGGCACTCTTGGTCTTTTTTCTTTTTACCCATGACTTCTACTATATCTCTGTAAATTAAGAACAACTATAAATTACAGCTTTAGACATACCTTGTACAGACAACTCTGAATCAGATGGATTAATGGTCTGGTTCATATAAGGCAGATTTCTGTATTATGGAGGAAAAGGAAGCTTGACAGATACTTTTATGTATATATGAGAAGGGGTAAACAAATACATGTATTTATATCCTAGGTTTATATTTGGCCTTTAATCAGGAACTCAAGGCAATGTACATAGTGCTCCCTCCTCCCATTTTCTCCACAACAACCCTGCACAGCAACCTTTGGCTGGGCTGAGGGAAAGTGGTTGCCCCAAAGTCACCCACTGAGCTTCTGTGGCCCAGGGTGGACTAGAACCCGGGTCTCCAGATACCAATCTAACACTTTAACCACTCCATCACATTGGCTCTCATTCGCTCTTCTGTGCAACTGAATACACACATTAAAGACTTAATTCTGAATAAATCTGCATATTATTTGACTGAAGGATATGTTTGAGTCAAAAAGGGAAATGTAAAGATGCTCTTAAACCAAGATCAATTCCTGGTTGTCACCACATGAAGAGGCTGACACAGCTTTCTTGGTGACAGTACAGAAGTGGCCTGCCATTACTTTCTTCCAGATGTTTTTCCCAGAATGTAGATCTGGCCTTGGGAAGAGAACAGTGAACCATTAAGGGAGGAGAAGCAGCAACTCAGTCCTGCGATAGAGGGAAGCATCAGAAAGGAACTCAAAATAACCCAGCCTTAATTTTGGTTGATATTCGATGGGGCAGAAAGAACCTCTGACAAGCTTTCAAGATTCTGTTATTCTACGCTACAACAATAAAGAGCATTCATGGAGTCTATTGGGAATGAAAATACATGTTTTAATATACCAACAGGGGCAAATTAAAGTCATAAACTCTATTTATTGTTAAAACAATGCGTTTTTCAAAAATGATGAAATTGCAAGAGGATGCAACATATTTAAAAAGCAATCTGAGATATTTATAGTACATCAAAAAGCAAGTTTGCCTCTTCATACAACTAGGTGGAAAATGGTCCACACCACAGTCAAAAAAAGAATGTGTTGAATGCTCACAGTGTTGGTTTCACTAAGTTGTTTCTCCACCCAGTGTCTGTACTTAGGCAAACTAGTGTAAATTCCTGGAAATCTTGGTCGGCCACAGCCAACACCATAGCTGGTGATTCCTATAAGGTAGTATTTAGAATCTGATAAATAGCATACTAGAGGTCCACCACTATCTCCCTGAAAAATGAAAAATAAAAAGAACAATAATGAGTAGTGACTAATTCAAAAGCGTATGTGCATAAAGGCTATCTTCCTGTCAGCCTTCTAGTGATCATACAGGGGCCAAATATCTTCAGTGACATTTAGGGCTTAAGAGCTCTAATCTTTCACCCCACAGGCTCGTCCTGATGCTATAAGCCCAGCTATGGCAATGTGAGAGTAAAGAATTAGGTCTTCCTCATGGCCACATTAATGCATTCCTCCTGTCCTTGAGTTAGTATGAAAGTGCTGTCCCCACAACAGAGCTCAACTGAGGATGAACAGTTTGTTGTTCTGACAGATTTAATCTAGTTTCAATAGAAGCAGTCCAGTGAAGACATTAGGTTGTATTCATTACTTACTTGTGCTTTATTTGCATTGAAATCAATAGGATAAATTAGTCATTACTAACTTAAATCCTACTGATTAGATTAGAATGAAAGCATTATTTAGTCTAGCTCTAAAATGGTAAAAGCAGCAGTAATTGATCTTTTGTCTCAATCCACAAATATCCCACATATAAAATTATGAAATTGCATCAATTTTAATTTTACTTTCTGAAATTTCCTACCTGCTTCAGTGCACCTGTAATTTGTTAATCTAATAAACCTAACTGGATATTAAGGGAATGTGTCTGAGACAGATTTTACCTGACAGCTATCAACAGCTCCAGTTTCAGAGCCGGCACAAAAAGTAGTACTTGATACGGTTCCTGCATACCAGGTGTATTGATTGCAAATGTTTAGTGGAAAAAGTTTTAGCTGAGCTTCTTGTAATGTGTAGCTGGCTTTACCTGTAAAGAAAACAATAGCTTTTAACTTGTTTACTCTGCAACAAGAATATAAAAATGCTGAATATTGGCAGTTCTTTATCTAGTACAACTCTTCTAATGCTAAGTCCAGTCCATATTTCCTATGCAATCCTGAGGACCTATATTAACTGCCATAAATTTAGAGGGACGCCAAATTCTAGTTAGCAGCTAATGTTGACTACAGATTAATACGGTGACACTGAGAGAGTATCATTTCATCTTGAATATGCCTCATTATCTCATCTTTCTAATGTCTAGCTTTTAATTCAGAAGTCCATGTTGAACAATACTCCATAACACAGGTTTTCCTGCACACACACATGTTGATCATGCGCAAGATCTAAGATATGAGAATAATAATAATAATATCAGGGGTTAAGGCTAAAGCAAAAAATTGAGGAACTACTTGTTATCTAGAGATCTACCAAATAAAAGTGCAAATCTGATATTCATGCAAATTCATAGAATCTGCATCTGTTGATTCTATGATGCAAGTGGGAACTTGCAACTGTGAACAATTTTGACATATCCTTGTGTTAGTGGCACTGTATTTGTGGATGGGGAAAAAGTGGTTTCAATACACCGAATGCCACTTCAGAAACAGCAGCAAATCACTGCCTTGTGCTTAAAGATATGGCCTGTGTACTCATTGGAGAACATTTTTAGCTTGCTCTGCTTCCCAGTTTCTGAGAATCCAATTATTGGCATGGCTGAGTAATCCAAGTGAAGAACATATTAGTTAATGTTAGGACTTTCAAAAGCAATAGATTTGTGTATACTGTACATTTATTATTCCTTTTATTTTTGTGAGGAAAGGGAAGAGACCTGTGTTTAGGTATAGACTGAGGGGTGGGATGAGGTGCTCAGTTAATGGTTGACAAGAAAGCACTGTCTGACTGACAGTTATCTACTTTTTTTTACCAGAAAGTACAAGTACTGATTAGCTGGTGGGTCTCTGCAAGCTCTATAGACTCACAAGCATGTAAACATATCTGTGTTCATAGCTTGCTGATATCAACTTAGCAATTCTTCCATGGAGGGAATCAAACATCCTTTCCAATAAGAGGCATAAAGTATCCACACAGCAGTTAGCCTGTACAAAGCCAGTTCAATATATTTTGTGAGAATATAAGCCTGAGTTAGCAAACAAGACTGCGGTAATACAGTATATAAATGATAAAACTACCACTTTTCTCTAAGTATAATATTTGGTGTAAATGTAATAGTCTTCAAATGAAATTTTCATTGCATATCTATTACTACAGGTAGTCCTCGTTTAGCAACTGTCTCAGACAGCGATCGCTCACAGTTACAACGGTGATGGAAAAGTATCTTTGCAATCAATGCTAGGGGCCAGACTCTTTTAAAAAATGGGTAGGGTTAGGACAAAGAAGCTGATAGCTAGAGCAAAAATGTCAGTGAATTAATTTTATTTAATTACATTTAATATGATGACTCCCCATGTATCTAATAATTTCAATATTAAAAATTACAATTCAATGGCACCTTTTTAAGGGCCCCTGGATGTCCCATCCAAGATTTGGAGCAGAAATGCACGTGCACCCTTGCTAAATAAGTCCAAACTTATTCAGTATCAGCTTTTTCCTTTCCTATTTTGGACAGTAGCTTATGCTTTTACTCTGCATTAAGAAAATGGGACATATCAGGAAAAAAGATGGCTTTACAGCTTTATAGCCTCTTCAAGCAAGTATGTTTAAACTCTTAAAAGTTTTTTTATTTCATTATTTAAGTTTAATTTCTATTCCATTTTCTGTTAAAGTGAATGTTCAAGATCACTAATATTAAAAAAATACAAAACACATAAAATAACAAAAATGCTAATATTGAGTGACCGAGCTAAAAAGATGTGTGTTAACTTCCCTTCTAAAGTTAGATAGAATGGGGGCCAAATGTGAGTCTAGACTACCTACATTTCATGGCCTGAGTATGATACACAAAAAAGCTTTTTCTCATTGTCATTCAATGTCATAGTAGCAGTGGCAAACTTCTATTACCCAAAGAGTAACTTTCCTTCACCTCTGGAGGAAAAGATCTGAAAAATATGTACTGTATCAAGAATCATAGGACTGAAGTCTGAATCTTTGTTATTTGGGATGAAAACTGAAAATAGTCTAACTAGAGACTATTCATAATTTGTTCATGGTCTGTTACTAGTAGGACCAGAATGGCCTTTTGCAAAGAGAAGAGAATACCAGAGAGAAGGAAATGGGCTGCAAACAAGTCTCTTTTAAAGATTGGTATCCAGGAAAGGAAAGAAAGTGAGTGAAAATTATCTCATACATTGTATTGTTTATATCAGACTTCCCCTTCCTATTCTCCTCCAGAACTAGTACATACAACTCCCATTATGCCCAATCAGGATGACTATACTGGGAAGGATGTTTTAGATCTTAAATATATACATATATCTAAAAATTTAAAAATACTGAAGTGCAAATCTGTGAATATCAAGTATGTCCAACTGAGAATTGTTTCCAGAAGCAGCTCCCTCCCGATTGTACTTTGTTTTCTCTGTGTGTAATATGAGAAAGAGAAACAGTTCGGTGTAGTGGTTAAAAGCACCAGGCTAGAAACTGGGAAACTGAGTTCTAGATCTGCCTTAGGTACAAAGCCAGCTGGGTGACTCTGAGTCAGTCATTCTCTCTCAACCCTAGAAATAAGACCACTCATTTCAAGCCACTTCTGAAAAATGTTGCCACGAAAACTGCATGGACTTGTCCAGGCAGTCACTAGGAGTCAAGATGGATTTGAAGGTACCCCCCACAAAAAAAAGTGAGAAAAACTATAAAATATATTAATTGCAAATAAACTTTCTGAGATCACTGAACTCATTCTCACTTTTAACAATAGGTTACTTTAAAGCAAAAGACTTACCTTTTTCCTTTTTCATTCCCCATCCAGTTATATAACATGTCATATCAGAGGTCAAGACAAGAGTTGAGTTAGGCAAGCAGATGGGCTGAATATAGTCACTGTATGTGATAGACTTGCTTAGTTGAAACAAAGCAATATCATTTCTATACTCTTCTGTGTCATAGTAATAATGCACCTTGATGGCTTTTACACGGCTTTTTATAGTGTAAATTCTGTGTTTGAAAAGATGATGCAAGCCAATCACAGCCCTCCACATCTCTGGAGCCCTAGGAGAAAATAAAATATCTTTAAAAATTAGTAATTATTATGGAATTATTGTTTCAGAGATATGAAACCACAGTGACTCTAGGCAGCAAACAAAAGATTATAAACCAAAAGACAATATAACACAAGCAAAGACTATCAATATAATACATGCCCAAGATCTCAGAACATACATATTCAAAATTAAACAACCAACAACCAAATCAACAGCAAAGATTGCTTAGCATTCTGGTCCAAATGCCTGAGGGAACAACCAGGTTTAAATGCCTTGTGAAAGACTAACAGAGTTGGGGCCATCTGAATCTAAAAGGCACCCAAAAAACTGCATTCAGCTTATCTGCGGATAGGCTTATCTGCGAGTATATATGGAAAAACTACTAAGTACTAAAGATGCTTGCCATGAAGGGGCTGAATAATTCTGAGACTAATTATAAGTTGCATTTTCAGTTGAAAACCACTTGAAGCATTTGTTGTGTTGAGCTGTTTCAATTGCTTTTGTTTGATTTGTTCATTGCAAACAGCTGAAAGTCTGTACATTTTGACAATAAACCTGATTTGCAATGGGGGTTGAATAATTTTGATTGCAACTCTTGGTGGCCTTCAGTACCATCAATCATGGTATCTTTCTGGACTGCCTTTAAGAACTAGCAGTTGTGGGCACCTTCAGTGGTGGCTCCATTCTTACCTAAGTTAGTAGTTCTAGTTAATGGTCACAGGGGGGCAGTGTTTGAGCCCTTGGGCACCATGTTATTTAACATCTACATTAAACTTTTGAGGGAGGTCAACCTCATCAGTTGAAGATGAGATGTCATCAATAAGACGATGACAACCCAGCTGTTACCCTGGGCCAATGTGGAGATGCCATGACCGTGCTAAGGGTCTAGATGGAGGGGAAAAAACTCAGACTCAATCCTACCAAGATGGAATTGCTATTCATATGTAAACATCAATAAACATCAAAGTAGTTAGTCTGGGCAGGATTGTACTTCTCCTGAAAGAATTGTTTTATGACTCAGGGTTCCTTCTAGATTCATGACTGGGCCTTTGGCCATCTTTGGCTGGGGCATCAGTTAAAATCCTATCTTGACCAGAATTACCTGAAAATATCAATTAAATGCCAGTGTTAAACTGTTGTGTATGTTTGGATTTTATTGTTCACTGCCCAGAGTCTATATGGATTGGGGTGAGTAATAAACATTGTTAATAAATAAAATAATAGTAGCATGAGTTAGTTTGGAAAAGTTTTGTGGTTACACAGAAATCTAAAAAAAACAACATAAATACATATTCTTAGTATTTGTATACTCCTAAAGTACAAATTCCTATCTTAAATGAAGCTTATCTTCATGTACATTTTTAGAAATAGTGCTTTATTATTACTGTATATACACGCAGATAAGCCGAGAATTTTAAGTGCTAAAAGGCACCCAAAAAACTGCATTCAGCTTATCCGCGGATGGGCTTATCTGCGAGTATATATGGAAATACTTTTAAAAAGTAACCATATATCCTGTAATATACTTGTGGATAAGCCCATCTGTGGATAAGTAGATCCTTGAATTTTTAATCAAAAATACTATGAAAAATGTGGGTTGGCTTATTGGTGGGTGGTGCATTTTTCATGGTATTTTGGTTAAAAATTCAAGGGTCAGCTTATCTGCAGATGGGGTTATACACAAATATATATGGTATTATTGTGATAACAACTTTAAAAAACTCAAAAAGAAGCCCTGATCATGAAGGTAAAAACAGACTACAACTGAATAAGCATATGAGTATCAGCAAAAACTTTCCTTCCTAGTAGTTATTTTTATCTATCTTTGCCTGCTTTTGGTTTCTATTTCTTACAGGTTCCTCTCTCAGTGCAATAATCTTTTCTACCTCATTAATGCAGCATACTTTCATTGCCCTTCTTGCCAAGCCCTGTTGTGTCTCGGAACAAGATCTGCAGCTGGTACTGTCCTCACAGATTTAATGTAGACCAGATTAAGGATTCCCAGATAGCTGATCGATTGGGGGAAGGAGGCTGCCTGATAAAGCAGGAGAGAATGTTTTGCACCTACCCTGCAGATCAAGTGCAGCATCTGACCCACAGGGTAGGACAGCTCAGAAGTGCATTCCCCTCCCATGGATCAGATACTGCAGTTCACCCACAGGGCAGTGAATACTGTCCAATAAAGCAGGAGAGGAGAGGCTTTCCTGCTTTAATGGGAAATATCCACCCATTCTGTGATCACCCTGAAGACTACAAAATCTGTGTTTAAAAATAGCTCTCCCTATTTTTTCTATGTGACAGGCAGGGGGGCATATGTTAAAGTGGAATCTGCTGCTTCTCCACACTATTCCTCCAACCTGATAGGTATCTGATAGCTTGGGAGATCTCAGATAGGTCATGCATTGAAGTGGAATTTGTTCTTTGGACTAGTTGTTAAGTGCTGTCGGTCATGAGCCATCTTTGCCACTCTGAGATTGCAGACCTGGTGGAGAAAGGGTCTTCCATCACCATTTCTCTTGTGATCCCTGTAAGCCCTAACAGCCTGGCTCTATCATGGGTGGCAGGAGAAGTGGGGAGGGATTGCTCTTGGCTTTAGAGAGAGCATTCAGTTTGAAAGAACCAGACTCTCCCACTGCCAGAAGTAGAATGCCTCTGAAAAATAATACTCAGGTAGCAGAGGGAATGGGGTGCATCTACATTAACCAAAGTGACCAACAGGAGCTTAGCAGATCCTAGCCCTGACCATCATTACCAGCATTGTTGAAGAGGCGTTCTAGATTGTAGAGCAAGACTTGTGTCCAAGGAAGAGGGAAAACACTACTTTTAAATTAGAATAGCTAATGTAAGCTGCCCCTGCAGTGGGTTGAAAGTGAGATGAAGGCAACATCATGAGGTTACATTCTCTGAAAAAGTTAGCTGGGCATATTGATGCCATAGTTAGTAGGATCTGATATGATCTTTACTTAGGAGTTTATGGTGATAATTTACAATTATGGAAACTGGTATTGATGGGAGGACTTGTCTGTTGGCTTCTGAGGTCACAAAAATACATAGAATGTCTTTCTATCATTCTTCCTGTTCCAAAAGTTAATTGTTACTCTGAGAATTTGGGGGTCCTCAGATGGAAATACCAGATACTTCTCCCAATCTGGAAAACAGTTCAGGGGAAGAAGATGAATTCAAAAATAGGTATTTAAAAATATAAATTTCCAAACTTAGCACCTATTTTTTTTTATCCATGTAGTTTTCTCACACTAAAATCTATAAAAAGATATAGAGATAGACAATACATACTGGTTTTTTGTACTGCAGTGTGCAGCTGTCAGTACTGTGTGGTTATTAATTAAAGATCCACCACATAAATGGAGAAATCCTGCACCACGCTGATATATTTGAAGGCTAACTTGCCACGGCCATGCCCCCTGGACAGATTCACGTCCACCTACAATCCGACTCCCTAATTGTAGCAGTTCTATAGCAGGTCTTGTTCCACATTCTAGAAATCAAATCACAGTTGTTAGATACAATGTGAGGTTATAAATGCAAACTTCAGGGTTTCTCTGAGCAGGCAGATTTCTTAGTTGCCATTTTTTCTCACAAGTTTCATAAAAACATACATACACCTACAGGTACAAGAACACATAGTCAAAGAGAAATGTTTCAGTAAATAATAGTTTTAGTCTATTTCTTCAAATCATTGTATATAATTTCTTGATTTGTTGCTTTCTGATGCATCACAATATATCAAATGTGTATGAACCATTTGTTTCTATGTTCTTTATAAAGACTTGACCCTCCCTTAATAAAATGCCTCTTGCTTTGCCTGAAGTACTTGTGATTCATATTGTCGGGGGAGGGGTGGCAAAAAAGCCACTCTGCAAAGGTATTGGGAGTTTCTCTCAAATTCAGGGACTAAGTTTTTCTAGCTCCACACCAACTCAGGTGCCTGAGTTTTATGGGTGACAACATGATAACGGAAAAATGACAGCACACATTCATTTTATAATTTTGTTGTATCATTTTATAATACTGTTGTAACTTTGAACGGTTGCTGAACGAGTGAGGATTACCTGTAAACTAAGTTTAGACCCCAGACTTTTAGAAAAACAGTGGACTTTATAATTTAGTACTTGGGAATAATTACTAAATATTTTGTTTTAGAAAATTAAAACTTAAAATAAAAAGTATAAAGTATTTGCCCATCCAATTTAAAATCAGAACAATGCTAGTGTAAGCAGCATGAACCCACCTGGGCCTGTTTAGCATCCTCAGCTTGGATATTGATGCAAAGTGTGTTTGTTTATTATCCCACCTTTCTGGATATAACTATCAGAAAGTGGCTTTCAAATAACAATCAGCAATCATAAAACACAACAAATAAATAAATCCTCCCTCCCTCCAGATCTTTCCTCCAGAGCACTCAGTAGTAATGAGGCAAGGGGAAAGATTACATTTCTGTGGTGCTTTTCACTGATCATTTTCATTTTCTTGATCACTACCCATCAGCTGCTGAATCTCCTATGACATGGGTCCTTTAATTAGGCTCTGAAGTCCAAATCTAACCACACAACTGTTCTCTAGCTAAACACAGTTTCAGGGAAACAATAAGTGGGCACAAATCCAAACCCCACTTCCTTTGTAGAAAGCCCAGTAACTTAAATATAGACCTCTGTGAAAATCCAACCACATACCTCTGCCTGGATGTATCTGAAACTATTTCAGCACCTGGCTGACTCTTACTGGGCTTGAATATTAAGTAGGATTGGGCCTGGCTAGTATGGAGATGGGAACCTCCAAGGAATGCCAGGTCTATAAATTACACTATGAAGTAAAAAAAAAAAAAATCCTGAAAGAAGGCAGCTCCAAGCCACTTCCACACTGTTGCCAGGGTAAGTGTGTGAAGTCACCAGAAGTTGAACTCCATTTAAAAATGTTACCTTTTTGTTTGTGAAGAACTCTAGAAGGACCATATGTACCATATGGATGTTCATGTCCATATATAGCCCAACCTTATTACACACACCCACACGGAATATTACACTCTGCATTAAAAGAAGGCAGATCTGCACTGCACTGGACGTGACTTACAATTTACCACTGAAATATTGCTCATTAGGGTAGACCTCCGAACACTCTCTCAGCCCAACTCACCTCACAGGGTTGTTGTTGCGGAGAAATAGGAGGAGCAAGGAATAATCGGTATGCTCACCACCTTGAGTTATTGATGAAAGCAATAAAGGCGGGATGACACGTGAGCAGGCAACTTTTAGGATAACTAGGTTTAGGATAACTTCCCCATTTACGCAATCTGCATCGCGCAGATAAGGTTTGCAACCCTGACGATCCTTCCCCGGGAACTCTCGTTCCGCGGTACAGCAGCCAGATATCTGGGCAGCTCCCTCCCGGGAGCGGTGCTAAAGCCGCTGTCCAGAAGAGCGCCACGCTAACCCCGCTCGCAACCTCGCTTCGGGGAGGCGTTTCAGCGGGCAGCTGCGCCTCGCGCACTTGCGCTCTCTCGACTAATCCGCTTCCAACGGAGACTCCCGGGAAGGGCAGGGTTTTTTTTTTCCTTTTTTTGGCGGGAAGGGGGAACTACCTAGTGCGCAGGCGGACTTTATCCCTCGACTTTGGCAGCGTCCGCGCGCTTAACGAAAGAGGAAACCGACGTTGGACCTCTTTCTGTAAAGCGCGGTCAGGTTTAGGACCCAACAGCACCGCGGGGGGGGGCGAGGACCGGGCTCACCGTTTGTACCTGCGCCAGCGGACCGGTTTTCGGACGAGGTTTGACTCAGCAGCACAAGCAGCGTCAGAAAGAAGAAGGCTGCAGGGCGCAAAGGCATCATCCTCCCGGAAGCCAAAATGGCACCCGCTTCCCTCTTCCTCACGCTCACTTTTCGCTGGAATGCAGGTGACGTTGGGAAAACCGCGACTCCCTAGGAGCACGCGAAGGGCTTTGTGGATCGCGCGCAGATCTGGGCTACAAAAACCGGAACCCTCCGTGAGATGGCAGCAACGCACTGATTTTGTTTTGCTTTTGTAGTCCAGAAACTGTAGCCCCAGTTTAAAAAAAGAGAGAGAAGGTAGAAGACTTCTTAGGGTTGTGTTAGGACAAAGCTTTCCTCTTCCAAGCATCTTAATCTGGGCAGCCCGGTGCTGACACTGGAAGAAGGCCGTGGCAAACCACTTCCCAAAAATCTTGCCCGCAAAACTGCAGGGACTAATCCAGCAGTTGCCAGGAGTCAACACTGACCTGAAGGCACAAAAATATAAAAATGCTGACACCTTGACCTGCTGAAGAAGAAAAAGTATGGTCCACCTTCCCAACATAAAGCATCGCTGTATGGACCACATTTTGCTCCTTGTCAGGCCTTCTACCTTTCAATCAGAATCCTGCCACTTTGGCAAATACCAGGCCCACTTAACCACCTAATTTACTTGTAATTTCTGCATCCCCTTTTAATAGTAATAACAACAGAGAAGCAGCATTCTTCCAATTGTCAGGCACAAATGCACCCTTTGTACAGTATATACAAGTTGCACAGCCACTATGTAAACAAGCCATATTCTTATTTTAACCTACAGCCTTGTGATTTTTAATATTTTCACAGCCTATATTTTTTTTCTTAGATATATTTTTTTCTTCTTCAACATATTACCGGCATTACCATAGAGTCTTTAAAATACTCTGTCCACTGCTGCCTTACTTCAGTTTGATTCCAGATCATGTTGCACTGTTATTTTTAATTCAATTCATTCTGGTAGAGGCTCTCATTGCCCCATCCCGGAACAACTTTTTGTTTCCATCACAATTGCTCTGTATTTTCTTCACCTCTTGATTTTCACAATTCCTTCCTCTCTTTGACTATATTCTCTGCAACTATCTCTTTCTCTATTCATACATTATGCAACATATCTTGCTGATAATTTTTCACAACAATCATTAGCTTTTTATTTTTTTTCCCCTCATCCATACCCACTTTCACTTCATTATTCCACTAAGCCTCCTCACTCATACTTTCACTTAGCATAACTCTGTGGCTCTCGGTAACATATTTTTTTTACTCTGTTACAAGCAGCTTCCACATCCTCTTTCCTTATGTTTGCCTTGCTGGGAGATTAAATCTGTTTGCTAACGCTTTTTCATAAAGGACTAGTACTTTTTTCTTTCTGGATTATAATATGCAACTAACCCCAACCTATGCATTTCTATTTCCAAACTCATGTAGATGCCATAAATTCATATTTTCTAATATACATTTCAGCCCTTTCATTACACCTATACCTTTGTCTATGTGCATGTTTTTATCAGCTCCACTCCACAAGATCAAACCACATGCATTCAGATCTATCACATCCTTCCCCTTTTTCTTAGGTTTTTTCCTTTGATTTCGTTAATTAATTTAAACTGTTTACCCTTTACTTTTTATACATTCAGATCCCAATCTTCCATACACCATGATCATCACCTGATGGACCCATAGATACTGAGCTCTGCCACTCATCAGGCTTTGGTCAGTCAAAGTTCACATAATGCTTTTTAATAATCTAGAGGAAGCATAGGCTAGGTTACACTTTACTCATATCCATACTACATGTAGCATTCCTTACTAACAGTAAGGACAGTACAGACCAATTTGGGCACATTTTGACTTTATGCCAGAAGTGCAACCAAAGCCCACTTTTATGAAAAGCATATTCATGCAATTCTACGCAAGCTAAGATCTATAATCTAGAGCAGTGGTTCTCAACCTTTTTACCCTGGAGGAATCCTTGAAATAATGTTCAGGTCTCAAGAAATGCCTGAATAAAAATTGCAAAAAGTATGAAAACTTCACAATACAATTCACTTTTAACCCACACCATCCATGTTGTATGTTTACAGCAGCAGCAAAAGGGCAGGCCAGCAGCTGAATCACAGCACATAAAAATTACCACCACCATGAGCACTAGCACTGCACAATGCATGAAGTTAAAAATATATTCATTTTTTTTCAGTCACAATCTCTTGCAGAACCCTTCAGTTCAGGAGAACCTCAACTGAGAAAGTCTGGTCTAGAGACTACCTTGCAAGCCAAAATGCTTTTGTCCTTATCCCTCCAATTTGAAGGCATTTTTATGTATTGGCAGAGCTCAGGATGCAAACAAGTTATCTTTGTAGACAGCAATTACATTTAGTAATTGAATTTACTTTAAAATGTTTTTAAAACTTTTTTTTATGGGGGTGGTTCTTAGTTTTTAATTGTTTTGCTTTTAATAAAACAGAACAAAGGAAAAAAAGCCATTAGTGAAAGAAAAAAAGAAAAGGAAGGAAAAAAAGTTACACAATAAAAATGTGTATATTTAAGGGCTTCTCATACATTCTCAAAAGTATATAAAATTTACACAACAGTTTCAATAAGGGATAACTGTATTTCATACATAACTATCATCCATACACAGTCTACAGTATGTCTATAAGCAACTTGTTTGTAAGTTGCTAGTAACATGAGGACTTCAATCCACTGATCAAAACATTGGAAAGATAAATGGCTCCAATTACTCAGTACTTACAGTAACTAATTGTTGGCTTTTTTGATTTATAGGATTTAATGTGCACTCCTAATACATTAAGCAAGGACGTGTGCATCAGAACGGCCTTCTTTACCAGCAGTGGAGGACATACTGCATCATGTATATTAATTATTAATATACTGCTGTTTACAAGAATTGAAATATGGAGAGTGTTTCGAAGACACTATATCCTTAAACTTAACCAAAGCCAACAGACTTATTCACAATGACCATGGCCAGTTGTGCTTTGAAAATGGTCCTTTTCTTGTGTTCTTACCCTTCATTCCCTTACATTGACAAGACTACTTTGCCTACCAGTAGCCAAAACAGCACTCAGGTCCCACCCATTATATTTAGTTCTATCCAGCCAACACATACTGGTTAGTGGCTATTTCCTTTTGTTCATATTTAAAAAACAATAAATGCAGGGTGGCATGATCAAGGTTGGGCTCAGAGGATGCAGGGTGGGAGAAATTAATTTGTTTTTCAGCCTTTCTTTTTCAGCCCTTCTCTCTTCACTCCTAATAGGTGGGAAGGGATGTAAAATGACACTGGGGCAGCAGAAATGTTGCAGGAGTAATTCTTCTTTGTGGTTCCAGCATCCCATATCCTTTCCCTGAAGGAATAATCAGTGCTTTAATGGAACAGTTTGACCCGAGATTGTATTATACTGTAGAGAGAGCCAAGGCCATTGGATTTACATTGATTTGTACATAATAGTAAAGAATATAGTTTCCCCATTTGCACCTGAATATAGGACAGATGGGTCCCTGAGGCCTCTCTTTCTGCTATGTTCTCATGCCGTTACCTGGGATAGGGATTGGCAGTGAGGACAGCAAAATTTTATGGCATTATAGTTTTCTGCTGGCTCAAGGGTAGGTGAATAGCACTTAACTGTCTGAAGAGAAAGGCCCTTAGTGTACAGGTAGTCCTTGTTTAGCTACCACCACTGGTACTGGCAACTTGATCTTTAAGCAAAGTGGTCGTTAAATGAAATTGCAACTGTGCTTATGATCTTACTTCAGCTTTTCTTTGTTTTATCGACCTGCAAAGGTTGTAAATGCAATGTATGGTCACAAAGTTAGGGTTAGTTACTTTTTCTTCACCATTGTAACTGTGAACAGTTGCTAAACGAGGTAGTCGCTAAATGAGAACTACCTATACTTATGTATAACAAGTCATAGTGTACTTACTTTACCGTAGAAGAGTCAGTGCAGCAAGCAGTACTTATGATCTAATTTTCTGAAAGCCCGGTCTTTTAAACATTATGGAAGTGGCTCAGATTCAGTGCATTTTCTGATAAGACATATAACTAGAAAAACCGATAGGCATTAAGATTACTAGTGCAATTTTAATGCCAATTACATGAAGGCCCACTCGGTTTTTTACATCCAGGCAAGAGTTAAGTTATATATTTTTATATACAAGTGTCCCTGTTTTTCCCTCAAAGATGTAATCAACTGAAAGTGAGTGGCTGTTTTGCATTCTGTTCTGCAATTTCACACATATGTATTTGTAAAATAAGTTTTATTTTTAAAATGCTGTGAAAAGTATGGAAATATTTGAAATATCTTTATGATAGGACTCTCTGAATTCAGTAAACTCTTGAGTCTTTTAATCAGTAAGTATTTTAATCCACTTTGAAAAGTGTGATAGCTTTTATGTTTTTTATATCTTATAAGCAATACATAACAATGGTGCTTACATTTAAAAGTACAGATTAAATAAATGTTAAATTCTATTTAGGTATGTGTGTGTAAGTAGCAGATTAGAATGTCTGTTGGACTAAGTTTATTATATTTAATTTCTACAGAAATCAATTAGTTCCATTCCTGAGAAATTTCCTAAAAATATATGTTTGCAAAAGAAAGAAAAAAGCTTAAAACATAATCGGCAGTCACCCTATTTTGTTAAAAGGAACCTTTGTATTTTATAGAATATGGAAAGTTATCCACCCAGCAGCCCCCCAAATTAGGACAAGCTGAATGCTTACAGTATTTGTTTTGTTAGATATATAAGAATATATCCAATTTCTGTAACTTGCTGTACGTACATAGAGTCCTGGAAATTTTGGTCTGCCACAGCCAAAGCCAGAGCTGGTGATTCCTATTAAATAATATTTGTTGGCATCTGGGAAATAGCACACCAGAGGACCACCACTGTCTCCCTGGAACATGAAAAATAAAGATGACAAGTTAAGTGTTGCTTCATTGCTATTCTGAAGATTTAGCACAGGGTCCAATTAGTCTGAGTTGTACTTGTCATAATTTGTCAAATGAAAATATCGATCAATTAGAAATATAGATGAATTTGGATATCCTGAAGGGGAACTATTTGCTTTTGTTGGACCACAAGATTTAAAACTAAGGTACTTTAAATATAGGCATATTGATATCTTGATTGGGTCAGTTGCAGATTTATTTGTACAATATATGGTTTGCCTTTCTTTTAGGAGCTCAAGGCAGCCTACATAGCACTCTCCTATTTTTCCCACAACAACCTTCTGAGGTAGATTGGACAAGTACTGAGTAGAATAAAGTTGCCCAGTGAGCTTCCATGGCTGAGGGCAATCTGAAACCTGGGTCTCCCTAGAGTTAGTCCAACACCTTAGCGACTATGCTACACTGAAATTACACTACAAATTCAACACATTAGGGCTTATCTACCATCAAGCATTTTGTACACAAGTATTGAGAATCACTTTATTTCCAAGTGATCTAGTCTGAATAGAAGTTAAGTGATCTGAATCAGAAAAAAAAAAATCCTTATCTGCTTTTACATCCTATTGCTTTCCCACAACTACTGCTAAGGTCTTTACTGAGGTAACCTTTGAAACAGTAATGATTAGTTTTTCTTTATATTCATGTTTATATGCATAAACCTCTATTAAAAATATATCCCTCAAATTTCTATAAGAGATTTTGTTTTCCTATAACATCGTTCTGCTTTCAGGATTTTTTTTTAATTCATTTAATTATGAGTGATTGGTGTTTTCTATTTTTGTAGTGTGCCTAGTGAATTTGAGAAAAAACAAGATATCCTTTGAATGTTACTATAAAAATCCAAATAACCATTTTATTACATGAACTGTCATCAACTATTTTTTCCTTCCCAAACTGGTTGCATTCATGTTATTTGGACATATTATTGTGTTTCTACTAATTAACAATTTTACTAAGCAACAACTATATAAGATAGTTTTATAATAATTTTATAATGGAATTATCACCATTTTACCTGGCAACTATCAACATGTCCACTTTCAGAACCAGCACAAATCATATTCAAGGATACTGTGCCTGCATACCAATCATAGCTATTACAGATTTGTAGTGGAATAATGTCAACCTGAGCTTCTTGTAGTATATGTTTACCTTTACCTGTAATGAAAGCACAAGATAAAGCTGAAAGTACATTTGTTCGTTTTTGTGTAATGTTCTGTACATGCAGTCCAGTAGGGAAAACTGATGCAATTTGGACTATGTCAAATTTCCTGCCCCATATACTTCATACTATCTACATTTGTTGACAATCTTTGCTAATGTTATATAACAAATCCATATGATCTGTTTGACTGCTATATTGTCAATCTATTCCTTTTTCATCTTTTCAGTACTGCAACTTTGAGTGAGAACATTAAGTTCAAATATCACTATGGAGAAATTTAAAATTCATGCCAGGGGTGCAATAAAGTATTGTTTTACAAAGCATTATACCATCATGCTGAGCCATAAAATTCACCTATTTTGAATAAATTATCTGGTTTAGATCACAATATTGCAGTTTGAAATCATAGCTTGTTTTCAATTTTCATTGATTTTTAGTGGTAATCGTATTTCCATCAGTCTACCGGCTAGGTAATGTCTAATAGCAAGGGATTAGCATTGCTAATGGCAGTATATCAACAGCATAGGATGCATGGTAAGCATGCCAGTAGCATGGCTAAGAGTAACATTGCGCTGATGAAAAAATGCTGGGAGTCATAGTGCAACAACATTTGGAGGGCTTATAGTCTGGAAGGCCTTCAGATGTTGCTGTACTGATTCCCAGCGTCTCTCACCATTGCAGCATCATTTAGCGACATGTACAGGCCTACAGGTTTTGCACCCTCAAAATCTAGATTGCCCATTTGTTAAAGTAAAATACCATTTGAACCAATTATACGTATTCTGCCCCGTTCAGGCTTTGTCAGTAATGAACGCAAGAACGAGAAGGAAAATTACACTATTGTTACATTCAGACAAAATTAGACTTCTTATTTAGAATAACGTTACTTCTAAAATGTTTCTGGAAAGAATTATTTTTAAAAGTTCAATTTCCAGGAAAAAAAGAAAATTAAAAAAAAACCCAATATATTACTTTGTTTAGGGATATATATTTAAGATGTTTGATGAAAAGGTGAATGCAAAAGAAAATGTACTGTCATTATGACTGATAATTTTTTATTGAGTGCACTTACTAGCAGCCCTGGGTTTTCCCATTCATAACACGTGAATATCCTCAAAAGTACCCTCAAGAAAGCAGCTTTCCTATAGCCCAGTTCTTTATGCTTGCTTAGATTGCACTGATTTAATTTCATTTGTGAATAAGACTGCAGCCTAAAATCACTCAAATCTTGATCTTAATATTACTTTATAGTAATAATAAAAGATTTACCTTTCTCCTTTGTGCTTCCCCACCCGCTTATATAACATGGATTCTTATGTTTATTAATCTGGAAGTGAGCAGCGTCAGGTAAGCAGATGGGCTGGACATAGCCATTGTATTTGACAAGCTGAGTTAATCTGAACAAGGCAACATCATTTTCAAAAGTTCCAAATTCAAAATCAGAGTGGATTATAATATATTTGACATGGTATACAGTAGTATAAGGCAGATGTTTATAGAGATGATGCAAACCAACTACAGCCTTCCACATGTTTGGGTTCCTAGGAAAAAACAAAGTCCCACACAGAGTCAATAGATACTATAAAATTGTTACATTGGAGATACTGAGGTTAACAGCAAAGAGACTCAAAATAATGCAGTAATTTCACTTCAGTTCAAGAATTTTCAGATTGGAATTCTCTGATCTCAAAGCCAATCTTTGCTATAAGCAATTTTCTTATCTATGTCATTAAGTAAGATGAAGGCAGTTGTCTTGGAAATTCTGTTCAAAATCAAGAAAGAGATTCCTGTTAGAAACTGGAAACGTGCATACAATGTGGACTGATTCAAAGAACTACAGAAATAATTTTGCCTGCTAGTAAGAGTTTTGGGTTTGTTTTCCTTCCAGCTAAACAAAATGGTTGTGCATGCACCCATAAGTGGAAACAGCTGACAGTAGTTTCTGAAGCAGCTGCATGAGCCTTGCAAACAGTGGGACTCATGTACTGTAGATGCAAAAAGAGTACTTCATATATGTTCCTGTGTGTTGTAAAGCATGTCTTTTGAAGGCTTTGCACAGTTAGAAACAGCTATGTAAGACATATCAATAAATTATTTTTGGGACTTCCGGGGAAGAATTGGCGAACTGAAGACAGCTCCGCGAAAAGTGGAGCCAATGACTGCAGCAGAATGAAGAGCCAGCAAGTGGACCGGCTCTCTGTAATTCCTCTCTGGACAAGGAGAGGACTTGAGATCGCCCACAAGTGCTCCAGACAGTTGCTGCTTGTGAGGAGACCACAAGACAGCAGTCTCTGGTGGGTTTAGAGCTCTGCGAGACAAAGGAATAGCCATCTTGCTCAAACCATGGTTGGCACCTTTAAAAGAACACTAGTTTGTATACTTCCTTTTCTAATCACAATTGCTTTTAACTGCTTTTCATCTATTAGGAACTTTGGGTGGACAAGTCTGAAAATACCAGGTGAGCTTCCTTCAGTCCTTAGCAAAAAAAGTTTTAAATACAAGTTTAAGGACTTAAACAAAAAAAAATTTTTTTTGGAATAAACAGCAAAAGCGTGATTAAAACTTTGATTTTGGAAAGTTACAAACGGACTAAGGGTCCAGATGGATTTGAAATAAGATTTTGAAATTAATTATAAGAATCCTTCCTGTGGGAAAATGCTTTTATTTTGAATTCTTAAAAAAAAAAAAACATGATAGCATGGGACTTTGAAGGTTGAATACTAGAAGGAACTAAAGATTGCAATTAAAGGAAAAGAACAGTTAAATTCGACTTACAAATACAGAATGAAGCAAAATATTATTTGAACAATGGACCAAGAAGTTAATTTTAAGAGTGTCTGCCTCTATAGATATGTTTAAAAGATGTTATGGAAGAGGAACAAGTTTTACCTGACAAGATTGAGACTGATCTGAAAGTGGATTTAAAAATGACAGGCTACAAGAATGATATGGAAAAAAAATGCTGGACATACAAAAGAAACTGGCTAAAGTCTTAATAATTAAAAGGGATATACAAATAACAAACCAAAAGAGTGACCTGGATAATTTTCCTATATTGGATTTACAAAGAGGCATATTAAAGCTTTGAAGAATTTTGTGAGAAGGGACAAAAAATGAAAAGAAATCAAGTTCTAGGACATTATTGGAAGGGACTAAAGATCAAGACTGTTAAAAGTAAAAGGAATATAAAATTGGTTTATTTGATTAAGGTTAAAATAGATATGTTGTTATCTCTGGTAACCCTTAATGGACTTTTGCTGATCAGGACTGAACGACAATACTTTAAGGATTTGTTTATAGATAAGAGATGGAATATGAGAAGAAGAGATCATTTGTTGTATTTTAAGAGAAAGTGATAAGTTATTAAAATTGTTTATACTTGTGATGAAGGGGGAAATCATTTCTTTATATATTTCTTTTCTTTTTCTTTACTATACTCTTTTTCTTCCTTTTCTTCCTTTTTCTTCCTTTTCTCTTTTCTGCACTTTCTATTTTTCTTTTTTTTAGTTTGTATTTTTATCATTGCAATTGTAATTTTTAATAAATGTACTATAAAAATTATTTTTGAAACTAAAAGTAATTTCAGAAATGATATATAATTTAGCAACACCACCTGCAGTTCAAAATAATTTACCTAGTTTTTGATACGTTATGGAAATCTTACAGGAACCACGGAAGTCATAATTTGAAAGTGAAGGGAAATCAATGTAATTTGTATTTGCATATTTTAAAATCTGTCAACCCTTGCCTTTCTTATTAGGAATGGCAAGAGTCAAGTAGAGATGGTTCAATGGGGGTTTGCTGTTTTAGTGTGCTGGGAATGTTTTGAGGCAGCAATTCCACTGAATGAGGAATATAATACAGTGAACTTTCAATTTTCTCTATGCGCACTGCTCAGTATGTGTAATGTGTGCAGAAGCTTTTAATGTATATAGCATGAAAGAAAAAGCAGAAGGTTATGGCTCTTTTCACTACTGGAATGTGGCTCCCAATCTTTCTTTGAAAAAATGCAAATATGAAGCCAAAATTGTTTCCTTATCCTTACAGTGTTCTCACAAAGATCAAATAAGCAAATTCCTCAGTATCATCTCATTCACTCCCCAAGGAAAGAAAGCTCGCAAATGAATTCTGGTAGTCTGGCAGGTATTTCCCTACTCCTCTGAAAAGTCTTCTGTTCTGTGCTCCCTGTATCTTCTAGTGGGCCAGTGGCGCTTTACTATAATGAGAACTATGCTCTTTGAGAGAGAATTTTAGTAATTGCAAATTGATACATGGTAAAAATAGATCTTATTTGCAGTGCTCCTAAAAGCCTGGAGCATAAAATGTTAAGCATATTTCACGTCTAGGTTTCAGAATTAATACTCATAGAAGTATGTTATTGGCATTACGTAAGCTCGTGGGAGCCCAGGAAAGGTATTTCTACAGAATTTGAATACAAATATGGACCAAGAAGCACAAAGTACCAACTCCAACTTCTTTTTCCAGAAGCTAGATGGCTTTACCCTACCTTCTTTTTCCCTTGCCTTTATTTCTTCCATTCTTCAGTCAAACTGTCTATACCTTGGCTCTCTTGTTGCCAGTCCTTGATCCTATAGTTCTCTTAGTTACTTTGATTATTCTGCCACCACTGTTTTTCTTGCCCCCATCTGCTTTGGTCTTCCTAAGTTCCTAGATGTTTCTTCCCACCTTCCCATCCCTTGGCTCTTCTTTCCTCCATACCTGCTTTACCACTGCCCTTCAATCTTCCTCATCTGGACTCTGACTTAGAGAAGTACAAAGGCCCCTGAGGATGCAAAACTGTACACAAATAATCTATATTTCCTCCATAGCCATTCCTGAAGACAGCTGATTTTGTGATCTGTAGGACTTGCTCTGAACTGAAAATGGCAGATGAATACAACCTGCATAATCTCACAGGATAATTAATAGTACTTTTCCCTATCCTGATCTGACAGTTCAAGAGACAATGGACTGACAAAACAGTTGAAAATCATGGTAATTCCTCCTCACTTCAAACCTAGACGTTGAGTGCTCTCAGGCTTGGAAAAGACATACCACTCAACAATAAAATGGGTATCTAGCTGTGACAAGAAATCCTGGACAATGCCTCTTTATGGGATTTACAAAGTAGGCTGGTGAAAGCTTTGAAGACTCCTCTTGAATGCCAACAACCCCTTTGAGAACAGATGCCATGGCATTCCTTTCTCACCACTACTCACACGGCAGCAGATGTGGGGGTGTCTCTCCAAAGCAGTAAGTAGCTGGATTTTATGAATAAACTTATATTAATTGTAATCATCCTAGTGTTTTGTTATATATATTCCTTTTTTGGTATCTGACCTACAAACTCCAAAGCCAATAATAAATGTTTTTGAGATTTTGTAAATTTAATATCTTGTTACTAGGTACGTGGATTAAGGGATCAGGATAAAAGTGGGGCCTCTATAAGCAGGAGATATGTGGAAGAAGGAAATAGTACAGGAAGGAGATTAATAAATAAATAACTGGCACATCAATGTTACTTATAATGAAGGCACCTTCAGGGTTAAATCAGCCCTTCCCTCTTAGGTACTTCCCATGAGCAAAACTCCACATATTTCTATGACACTCTGGAATGTAATTATATATGTCACACATCTTGAGCGCTTTCTGTAATATGTAAGCAGGTTTCTCCCCCTTTCCTTCTCTTTTCAGTTATCTCTTCCTCTCCCCTCATTTCCATCCAGTTTGGCTATTCCTTCCCCTTACAGATACTAGATTTGGGATGCAAAAATCCAGACAAGTACAATATGGCAGCTTCCGCTTAGTGGTTGTCATGTCTTGCAGCCTAGAGATGGTAGCCCTACCTACCCTTGTCCAATGAAACATCTCATTTTTTTGCCATTTTTTTCTGGAAGGACAGAGGGGAATGTTTGTGCATGTTTCTGTGGGAGAGAATGGTTGGTATATGTAGATAGACATTCGATGAATTTTGTAAGTGGAAATTTTACAAGAATGACTTATTTTACAGGAATTAAAGTAAGTCATTTTGTTGTCCTGGTTCCTGTTTTTTTTCCTCTTTGGAATGTGACAGGTATATATACACAGGTAAATGCACACGTGTGTCACATTTAATGGGAAGAGGGAATCTCCTTTTTCTGTTTCCTTTTCCTGAAACATTCCCTCTTTCTTTGGAGGATGAACTACACTATCAGGCTTTTGCTGCATAAACTTGTAAATCCAGATTCCAAAGTGTGTGTGTGTGTATGTGTACACAGGTAGTTCTCACTTAATAACCACTTGTTTAGTGACTGAAATTACAACGGTGCTGAACAAAGAGACTTACAACCAGTCCTTGCACTTACAACCGCTGCAGCACCCCTGTGATCACATGATCGCGATCCAGGCATTTGGCAACCAGGCATTTGCACTGATGATGGTTCCAGCGTCCTGGGGTCATATGATTGCCATTTGTGATCTTTCCAGCTGGCTTCTGGCAAGCAAAATCAATGGGGAACTGAGTGATTTGCTTATTGGCCATGGTGATTTGCTTAATGACTGCTGCAACAGTTGTAAAATCAGGCGTGACTCGCTTAACAACACACTTTCCGGTCCCTATTGTGGTCATTAAGCGAGGACTACCTGTATATACACACATTCACCTACACATTCACCTAAAATGGATGGAAAAGCATTTAAGAACTGAAAGATACGTACACATAATTTTTGATGCAGTGTGCTGCAGTGAGCACTGAGTTGTTATTAATTAAAGCTCCTGCACATATATGACGATATGCTCCATCACTGTAGTGAATCTGAAGGCTAACTTGCCATGGCCATGCCCCAAGTTCAGCATCATGTCCACCTATAATCCGGGACCCCACTGTGGACTCATCCATAAGAGGCCTTGTTCCACATTCTGGAAATGAAACACATTTATTATGGTGAGAGGTAATGTTTCTCTGAAAGATTAAAATAAAGCCAACATTCAACAATATATTAAAAATAGATCCTAAGAACTATATCTTACTAGAAATTGATGCAAAAAAATTTACCAGTTTTCTTGGTTCAGAGGATAGCAATATAAATTTTTAAAATGTTCTTAAACAGCCTGAAATAAGGTGTCTGGTAGTACCTTTTCTGACTAACCAATTCTATTAAAAGGCTTGTGAGCTGCAACTCACAAAAGCTTATGCCTTTTAATAAAATTGGTTAGTCAGAAAAGGTACTACCAGGCTCCTCCTGAGTTTTTGCTACCACAAGCTAGCACAGCACTCCTCCTACAGTTTAAAAGGCATCCGTTATTAATACAATTTACACACTTCATTTTTGCTAGATGCTTGAAAATGTGGAATAAATGCATGATCTCAATGAAACTTAGTACCATATACTTAAGGTCTTGTTAAGTCGGGTATGATTAACAATATGTGCATATCTTAATTCAAAATCCATGATTTATTGCCCATTTTCAAAGCTAATACAGGCATAATGACAAGTCTTTCCCCACTTGCACCTAACCATGACATGAATATGTCTTTGCAGCTTTTTTTTTGTTTTGGGGGGTGCACCTTGTCCTCATGATGTTACAAGGTATGCTAGTAAAGACTTACCTGCTTTGTACTGGAAAGAAGGAAGGCTAGTCCTACACCATGTGATATTCCATTGCAGAGCTTCTTTGGTATCTTCTGCATTTGATAATTCTTTAAAAATTGCATTGTTAATGCTTCATTTTTCAAATAATTCCATGACTGTAACGCATGATGGGCCTATATGCAACATTATGCAAGCTAAGAGTCGTCTTCTGAACTTTGAAGCTCCCAAACACCCCAGTTCCAAGTAACAAATGAGAGAGGAGAGAAGGTCTGAAGTATGCTCCCGAAGAGTTTCCTGCAGTCGCTGCTCAACGCAATCTCACTTCTGTGACAAAACAGTGGGGAATGATAGGATTCTTCTGCCATTGGGCCCTAGCCCCTTCTGGGGATGTTGGCTTTAGTGGAATACATCCTAGTGTTTTTCATAGGAATGAGAAATTGGGAAATACAAAGTGAATATGTTTGCCTCCATCCAGCTGATTGGGGGGGGGGAATTGCAATTTCTGGCACAGCTTGAAAGCCATGCCAAAAACTGTAAGTGAACATTTTTATACAACTTCACCATCACTGCCCCAGGCATCTACATAATTATATTGTCACTTCCAGAATTTGAAAAACCCAGCAACCCAGGCTGTAGTGATTGGCAGAGGATGGCATTTGAAAGATTATTATCATGATGTGAGGAAGTTCTCCAGGGCATTTAGGAATCTATCAGTTCCTGAGGCCAGGCTATCTTAACAGGCCCCACAGCTGCAGAGATTAGTTGTTCTTCCACACTGCTACTATTTCCATTCCCAAATGTGGCAAAATTTATTTCAATAATAATTAAAAAAATTTTTTTAGATTATTTATACTGTCTGTGTTTTCCACTTTGTATGTGAGAGGCCTAGCATGGTCTTACTTTTTTAATTGTCTCTTGTAATAGGTCATTTCTTACTTGTCTTGTATCAGTTGAACAAGGCAGGATCAGTAAGGCAAGGAAACCCCCACTTTCCTCCATGTTTTTAATTTATGTTACTTACATTCACCCAGTGACAATGGTTGTTGTTTTTGATTGGAAGATGCAAACCCCTGTTGTTATGAAGGGATGATGATTTCAGTCCAGGAGCCACAATGAGGCAAGCCACAGTCCTAACATGTACATTGGGAATCAAGCTCGACCTGAAAGAATCTTTTCTACCTCAAGTTATGATAGACTCCTGATAACTACGTGGGTACATTCATGTATGTTTTTCTTTTCTTTTTTTCTTTTGAAACATATGGAAACAGTTTGCCACAGCTGTATTCCAGGATGCTCTTTTGACTTTGATTTCACAGTCCAGTCTACAAGCCTGATGGTCTCCCATTCAAAAACTAGTCAATTCTGACCCTGCTTAATTTTTTTGAGATTAAGAATTTAACAAAAACTCATCATTTACAGACAACTATACTTGATCAGGCTACATACTAAGTCATAATGTGCATCTAGAAAATATCTGAAACTAGAACAAATCCATAGTCAAAATCCCATTGCAGACAAGGAAAATGTTGAAATCACCCAACGTCACCTGGAAAAAGAAAACCATCTCTGCCAGGTAAAGCAGCAGACTATTGGGCAGCAAGAATATCTCAATCTTTTAATTCCCCCTTTATTTTAGATAGCTTTTACATGAATGCCCTGACAAGTCTGAAAATATTTATTTCACATAAACAAACTTCAAATATGGCATTTTTAGAACTGAAGCTCAGCTTGACCTTAAGGGTTCTTTTCTTTTTTAAACAATAAAGGGTGAAATGTTCTTGACAGATTTTGAAATTAACCACAATGGTTATATTATAAAGAAGATTTATGCACTTTCATTGAAAGTTCTTTTTACAAGGCATTTTGACCCACATTTACACACTGCAGAAAAGTTGAGTGGATCTGTAGATAAGATAGGGAAGAAGGGAATTTTGATCATAAATGCAAGGCAGAGAGGAAAGACTTCATAGCCTCCTATTTAACACTACTTCACAGCCTAGTCAATGTATTTTTCTAAAAATAAATGCTTGGAGGATCAGCAATGGTACTTTCTCATAGACCATTCCCACCCTTCTATACTAAACTATATCACAGAGCTGTAAATCACACACAACCTGTATCTGTAAGATTAACTAGAGTGGGGCAAAAAAGTATTTAGTCAGCCACCAATTGTGCAAGTTCTCCCACTTAAAAAGATGAGAAAGGCCTGTAATTGTCATCATAGGTATACCTCAACTATGAGAGACAAAATGGGGGAAAAAATCCAGAAAATCACATTGTCTGATTTTTAAAGAATTTATTTGCAAATCATGGTGGAAAATAAGTATTTGGTCAATATCAAAAGTTCATCTCAATACTTTGTTATATATCCTTTGTTTTTTTTTTTTTTTATAATGTTTTTTTTTATTTTTACAACAAACACAAAACAAACATGAACAAACAAAAACATAAAAAGGCATAAAAAAGCATCTTCCATTTTATACCGTGTGTCAACCAGTTAAACTCGTTGGTGCCCCTTTCATAATCTTAAATTCTCATATCATCTATTCAAAATATACTTGTATACTTATCAATTAACAATTATTAATCATTCATAGCTAATCTATAAAATCATATATTGCAAAAAATTTTAACTTTCAATAGGATTAGTAATACATCTCCATCTATCTATTATATGTGTATATATATGATAATTAATATCAAATTTCTATTATAAAATTTCCTAATCTATTACATTACTATATTTTCTCATCTAATCATTAATAAAAACAAATCCCGTGTCATATAAAATTGCTTATCTTCTTACTCTAATTTCAAATCTCAATTTAACTCATCTCTGCACATTCCATAATTTTGAATAACTTCCTCCTGCATAAGTACTTTTTAATTTTTCCAATTCTTAAGAATTACAATTCTAACCAATATCAGTTACAGTATCAATTACAATTCTAACCAAGTTACAGTTCTAACCAGATTTCACTACATGTTATACAATTTTTAACTATATATCTCAGATTTATACTTTATTCCAGCGCTTGCATAATTTTGAGTTCACCCTTTTCATTCAATATCCCAAAATATCTGGCTGTTCATTCCTTTTTTCTATATTATTGGATAAGAGAAAGCAATAATAAGTGTCCTTTTGAACATTCTGCTTTTGGAAGCTTCTGTCAGTTCCGTCATTGTTGTATTCCCCTGATTTTCTCTTTAAACATCTGCAATAGTTTCTTTCAATATTGTTTTACTTCTTCTTTTTGTACATTCTCTTAGTACGATTTTCCATTATAATCTTGTATAATCTTTTTCTCACCCTCAGTGCCAAGAACAGATCTGTCTCTCTTCATTTATCAGTTGATTAACCCTTTTAATTCTCAGTTTATAGGCCTCACAATAATTCCGTTTAATGTTTCTGATTTCTTGTACTATTTCTTCCTTTTCCAATGATCCCGTTTTATGTTTAATTAAGTCCATTTTAGCTTTAATATCTTTTTTCTTTTTCTTTTTTTTTTTTTTTTTGAGAATTTCTGCAGCTCTTCTTCCAATTTTTTATAGTCATCCTCAATAGTTTAAAGATCTTTTTCTGCATTGTGTTTCTCGTATAGTCTATTATCTTGATAAACCTTCATTGAATCAAAGGATTCTTTATCTTTTTTCTTGCCAAAAATAAGAGAAAAAAATAAGCTAAAGGAGAGAAAAAAAGAAGGAAAAATAAAAAGAAAAGGAAAAGAAGGAAAAGGCTAAGCCTCTTTAAAAAAAAATCCATCTTGGGGGGGAATAAAGAGCAAAGCAGAGCTTCTAGCAGAAAAAAGAGCTACTGCCACTAATCAAGGCTCTTGTGACTGGCTCAAACTTTCCATCTTAATATTTTCAAAGTCGCTTTCAACTCCACTTTCTTGTTTATAGTTACGGATGGCACCTGTATAAACATGCACATCCCACTATCTTTTTAGAAAGCACAGGGTCTTTGAGCGTGCGTCACAATGAAAAAAAAAAAAAGCACTAAGTCGCGCCTCTAAATGGCAGTGCAACTTTCTTTCATTTACTTTCTCTTAACTCCACTTTCCCCATTTCAAAGTCAAAAAGATATAAATTTCTTATAACAATAAAGAAATCTTAGTAAAAAAAGGCTTAATATAAAGAGTTATTGAGTATTAAAAAGAGAAAGCCAATCCAGTTAAAAATATATTTTTTTAAAAGAAAAACATCTTGTCAATTCCACTAAAAAGGGAAAGTTGAAAAGAAAAATTTTCTCCCCCTTCTTTTTTTTAATAGGGTTCAATCTCGCCGCTTAATCCACTTTTCTTCACTTTTAAAAATCTCTTTAAGTTACTTAAGGTGTTCTCTAAGAATAGTTGAATAGTAAAAGTCCATCTCACCCAGTTGACACCCTTCTCTTCCATCTTCCTTTGGAGCTGTCCCGGCTTTCGCAGCCATATTTGGCTGCCTCTCCTCCGCCGGCTTCAAGAGCTTCTCCCCGGATCGATCTGGGACTTGCGGCGTCCCTGAGATCCGCGGGACGCGCCCTTTGCGTTCGCCATCTCTACGGGACGGCTTAGGTCCATCGGGACCGTCTGGGAGAGGAGATATCGGCTGCCATCCTGGGAGCCCAGGATCGCCCGCCGTATCGCCGCGACGCCAGCTCCGCCCTCCGTTATATATCCTTTGTTGGCCATGACAGAGGTCAAACATTTTCTGTAAGTCTTCACAAGATTTTCACACACTGTTGCTGGTATTTTGGCCCCATTCCTCCATGCAGATCTCCTCTAGAGCAGTGACGTTTTGGGGCTGTCGCTGGGCAACACGGACTTTCAACTCCCTCCAAAGGTTTTCCATGGGGTTGAGATCTGGAGACTGGCTAGGCCACTCCAGGACCTTGAAATGCTTCTTACGAAGCCACTCCTTCGTTGCCCGGGTGGTGTGTTTGGGATCATTGTCATGCTGAAAGACCCAGCCACATTTCATCTTCAATGCCCTTGCTGATGGAAGGAGGTGTTCACTCAAAATCTCACAATACATGGCCCCATTCATTCTTTCCTTTACACAGATCAGTCGTCCTGGTCGCTTTGCAGAAAAACAGCCCCAAAGCATGATGTTTCCACCCCCATGCTTCACAGTAGGTATGGTGTTCTTTGGATGCAACTCAGCATTCTCTCTCCTCCAAACACAACAAATTGAGTTTAGACCAAAACATTCATGGTTTCATCTGACCATACGACATTCTCCCAATCCTCTTCTGGATCATCCAAATGCTCTTTAGCAAACTTCAGACAGGCCCAGACATGTACTGGCTTAAGCAGGGGGACACATCTGGCACTGCAGGATTTGAATCCCTGGCGGCATAGTGTGTTACTGATGGTAGCCTTTGTTACTTTGGTCCCAGCTCTCTGCAGGTCATTCACTAGGTCCCCCCGTGTGGTTCTGGGATTTTTGCTCACCATTCTTGTGATCATTTTGACCCCACAGGGTGAGATCTTGCGTGGAGCCCCAGATCGAGGGAGATTATCAGTGGTCTTGTATGTCTTCCATTTTCTAATTATTGCTCCCACAGTTGATTTCTTCACACCAAGCTGCTTGCCTATTGCAGATCCAGTCTTCCCAGCCTGGTGCAGGTCTACAATTTTGTTTCTGGTGTCCTTCGACAGCTCTTTAGTCTTAGCCATAGTGGAGTTTGGAGTGTGACTGTTTGAGGTTGTGGACAGGTGTCTTTTATACTGATAACTAGGTCAAACAGGTGCCATTACTACAGGTAACGAGTGGAGGACAGAGGAGCCTCTTAAAGAAGTAGTTACAGGTCTGTGAGAGCCAGACATCTTGCTTGTTTGTAGGTGACCAAATACTTATTTTCCACCATGATTTGCAAATAAATTCTTTAAAAATCAGACAATGTGATTTTCTGGATTTTTTTTCTCATTTTGTCTCTCATAGTTGAGGTATACCTATGATGAAAATTACAGGCCTCTCTCATCTTTTTAAGTGGGAGAACTTGCACAATTGGTGGCTGACTAAATACTTTTTTGCCCCACTGTATGTACTCTTTTATAAGGCTTCAATAAGCCTCATTTTCTCAGACTAGTAATCCAACCCAGAACAATAACAATATAATTTGTATTTTATAGTTCAATATTCATATTTCCTGATTTTTAAACAAAAACATGAATTCTTAGCTTCTTATGGATTACTTTCATGGACAGTGGGCCCTCCCACCAGCAAAGCTGACAAAAAATATGTTAAAGTCACTGTGTCCTGTACTGTATTAGAAGTGGATAAGTAACAGTGGCTTATGCATTGGGAAAAAATATTGCTTACCATGACTGATTTACATTTTTAATAACTAAACCCACACACAAATATGTGATTTAAAGTTTTGCTGTATCCTGGTTCTGTGTACCTGCTACTGTGTTACCAAAAAGTATAGGCTCTTCTATGCTGAGGCTACCTAGAAAAGAAAATAGCTTAAGAACTCCATAAACGTTGGCAACAATGCTGGCTAGGTGTTGGACAGTGCTTACTATGATCCCTGACTGCTCGATTCCTGCTTCTTAACCCCATCCATCTATGCTGGGAAAGCAAGTACCAATCAATTTCCTTTCTGTGGGTATTACTTTGAGGACATGTGGTTTCTACTGATTGACCTTTCGTATGAGACTCCTCCACTGAGTCCCCCTTGTCCTTGGCAACTTCCCATTTGGCATGTCCGCTGGCTGACTGGTAAACAAAGCAGAACCTCATAGTTTTACCTTCCAGTCACTTGGCCTAGAAGGGTAAATTGCCAGAACTCTTGTTATTTTCACCCACTTTTAAAAAAATAGAAAGCCACCATTTCACCATCTTGGGGCAGTGGTTCACCAATCCTTGCTGAGCAGCTATTGTGTGCCCTAACCATCGATACACTGGTTGCACGTGTGGTTAGGAGTCAGTGAACCAGTGTTTCTGCTTGTTGAAAATATAGAAATTGCCAAACAATGGAGGCCTGCTTCACAAAAGTTCGTGGGTTCACACAATCACATTCTACTTTTTGGATGGAGATACCCTGAAAATGGCAGCAGAGGACAGAAATTGATGCCCAGAGAGGGAGGGGATGTGATGGCAGTTCCTTACAGCCCCCAACAGGAGTGTAATCATCGCCTGGGTCAGATGAAAACACAGCAGCACAACTGCAGAGTTGGGCTCATGTCAACACAAGTCGGAAACGTCTTCAAAGTGGAGCAGGAAAACCCAGTTCCAGGCTACTGTCTCCTTGAACTCCAACTTCAGCTTAGGCAGTTAGCACCTTAGTGACCCTTCTCTTCCCTTCTGGGCAAGATGAAAGAATGGCTAAAAAATGACCTAAGATAACTGTGTGTGTATGTATGAATCTATTATCCTAGTTCTAGTTTTTAATTTGTTTCTACTTGCCAACAGAGAAATAGCCAGAGATTCCAGGCTCTGTGCCCAGATGGATGTGCGCAGAAAAGGGAGTAAGAGATGGGAGGAAACCAGAAGTTTCTTGACAGCAGATTCCGGAAGTCTCAGCAAGACGAGCGAGGCTCTCTCCCTGCAGACGTTTCAAGCTAGGCGCGGGACCGGGGGTCAGAGCTGCCCTGAGCGCACTTGCACCCCCATAACGTAATCAGGGGCTGTCGGGAATAGCTTTACTAGTACTGTCGCGGTGGTGCTTCCTGCCACTCGGTTTTTTGAGAGCAGGCGCAAGCACCGCTGAGAGCAAGCTCATTCAAAGGTTATTAGCAACCGAAAGGCTGCGGAGGGGAGTCAGGCTCACCGTTTTTAAGGGAGGCAGAGGACAGGGGCACCAGCTGCAGGAACAGCAGCAACAAGGAAAGGATGGACGGGCGAAGTTTCCGAATCATCTTTGATCCAGGGAGCAAATGGCGCCTGGCCCTCTCCTCGGTTTCTTTTACGGTTGTCCGTCTCGTGAGCAACGCGGCTCTCAGGGCACGTTTCAATTGGCGCGGGCGCTCCGCGTTTCGGTACGCAGGAGCGCGCGTCTTTTTCTTTTGTGTCTCTTGTAATTGTCGATTTTTGCTCACTTTGCATCCATTGGATGCGCCCAGATTAGTAATGATGTACATGAAGTTACGAAGAGCAAAGGTGGGTAGGTGTGAAGGTTTGGGTTACAGTGCTCAGTCTTGGAACATGCGGGTAGGGGCTGACGGGAAGTTGAAGTCCAAAACTTCTGGAGGATAGCAAGTTCTCTATCCCAGGATAAGAAGTTCCCTATTCCTGCAACTAAATATTATTTTCTTCCAAGTTCTGCTAGAGAGAACCCCATTTTATTTTACTCCTCGTTGTGGGCAGCTGGCTATCATCACTGGGACCTGCAGCAATGATGGGTACTAAAGGTTATGTTTATTTTAATCTGAGTCTAGCCAGATGAAGACAGATTTCTAAATGTAATTCAGAATTTGTTCTGCAGAAGTAAACATAACTCTTAGGAACTGAGTGTACATGGAATTTAAACAGAATCTGACCCTTTTTCATCCATGTTTAAACAGGGAAAAAAATAAAAGATTCTTGAAACCAAACACAGATTACCTTGATATCATATGATTTTTACACAAAATCATCCTAAACCCATCATCAAATAATAGATAATCAGTCACAGATATGATTACTTTTGGCTCCACCATGGAGCAAAACATGGTTCCTTGGTACAGATTCTATTCATTTCACATAATATTTATTGACCATCCATATGAAATCACAAATCATGTTTGTCTGCAGGCAGTGATTCATCACAAAAAAAAAAAAAAAATCCAAAAGTTGTTGGCTCCATTATGGTGCAAAAACATGGATCCGGCTAAACATTGCTAAAATACAGATCCCAACCTTATGCAAGAACCAACCATTGGAATGATAGGTCTGAGGATTTTTGGCATCATTAAAGTAAGTAAGTAAGTAAGTAAGTAGTTTACTGAATAAATCTCCAGACCATTTTAAGTATACAATGGGTAAGAACAATACATACGTATATTAAAATGAGACATTATTTAAAAAAAATCTAAAATTAACAAATTACTGACATTAAAATTTAAATCTAAAATCTAAACAATAATCATATTACAATATTTTAACATTTATAACATAATACTTTAAGTTATATTGGAGTAAGGACTTGAATACAACTTGTCAGACTCTTAGGAAATATAGGCATTACAGGTAGTCCTCACTTAATGACCATTCATTTAACGATGGTTCAAAGTTCCAATGGCCTTGGAAAGGGTGCTTTGTGGCCCATAAAGCATTTCCAGCCATTGTAAAATGTTGCCCCCACCCCCCGTGGTCACATGGCCACATTTCAGGCGCTTGGCAACTGGCTTGCATTTATGACCGGTTGCCAAATACCCTGCAATCATGTGATTGCCATTGGCAATCTTCTCTGCCAACTAACCCAGAAAGGAAATGGGAAAGACGGCAGGGAAGGTTGCAAGGGGAGGGGATGGAGGGGAGGGGAAACCCTTTGGTGGGCTGCAGGAACGGAGCTCAAATCCTGAAGATATCAGCTCCATTCCTGCAGCCTCACGAAGGATTTCCCCTCCATGCACGGAAGGGAGGAGAAACCCTTCAGTGGGATGCAGGAATGTTTGAGAGTGAAAGCATGCATGGAGAGGAGGGGAAATCCTTCAGCAGGCAGCCCTTTCACTCTGTCCACTTAACAACCCAGGAGATTGCTTAACGACTGCAACCAGGAGTGCCCGGATTGCACTCGTTGAGCAAAGCCGTCATGTGGGTGTCTCACTTAATGACAGCTTTGCTCAACGCTCGAGATTTCCATCCCAACTGTGGTCGTTAAATGAAGACTACCTGTACATAATTTGTCATGCCAAGCAGAATCTACTATTCCTTTCCCTCTTAGCCTTGCTGCCTTAACTGCAAATTTAGCAACTCGCTGTGTCACAAACTGATTGGTACCTTGTAGGAGGAAATTCAATTTATTTTCAGCACTCCAGTTCTTCATGTCAACAAGGAATAGAAAAAAATAACTATCCCAATATTTAACACCCAACCGGCATTCCAATATATAATGTGACAGATCCTCTATTTCACCTGCCCACACAGAGTCTATCTTGCACGGGGATACCAACGAATCTGCCTTATTGTATCATTGTATCCATTTGATCAAGGCTACAGGTAATCTCTTTTCAGTGGAAAGTACAGATACTTTTTTTCTTGAAATTGGGATTTAACTCTTGCTAGACATTTTGTTGACTTGTAATCAGCAGAGCTGCTATGTCCATCTATCCTCTATCCTCTAATATTCTTTGTATGAGGACATTTCTTATATTGGTGCCAGGTACACTTAAAGCCTCCACACTAAATCTATACTGAAGTGCCAGCTTTGAAAAATTGCACAACTAGGATTTGTCAAGGATTTTAACCATCTACTCACTTAGACAAATCCTAGGAGGCCCATCTTCACTCATTTGGGTTAATTTGACCCAGTAATTAAACAGCCTAAAATGGATTATGTTATTCAGCTGTAATGGTATGTGCTGGGGAAGCTCTTGACACTCCCGAGATGAAACATAGAAAATGGTTCTGGACACTTTCAGTTCTCTTAGTTATAGCAAACCTCCATATTTTGGCACCAAAGGTCAGCACTGGCAACTCCTTGGTTTATAAATTTTTGTTTAATAAGCATCCCTGGCGTGCTTCTTTCACAGTAGAAATTTTGTTTGTCAAGGCATGATTGACACCTCTTCTCCCCATTAAACTTGTGTCTGTGTAAAGGGCCTTTATAAGGTAGAGAAGACTTTGATCAACATTAGCTTTTGATTGTGGGATTAGTTTTCCCACAAAGTTTTCTGTCTATGGAATCAAATGCAGCACTTAAATTAATAAATGTGGCATAAAGACACCCACCCTTGGCTGTATATTTTGTTATTAAGTGGGACAGGATAAAACAATTATCGATAACCAATTGTCCTTGCCTGAAACCAGCCTGCTCCTCTGCAAAGATGGAATTTTGCTCTTTTCAATCCTCCAGTTTCTGGAGGAAAAACTTTGCATAATTTTTTGCTGAGACATCAATTAAACAAATTGGCCTATAATTTCAAGATCTGCTTGATTACCTTTCTTAAACAATGGAACTATTATACTAAGCTTTCATCCCTTGGGAATACACCTTATTTATGTGTGTAAACAAACCAGCCAATATGGTAGTCTACCAGTCCATATTATCTTTAAAAAGCTCAGGTGGCATAAAATATTTTATTAATTTTTAGTATTAAGGATTTTGTTTCTCATAAAGTAACTGGTGGCCATTTGGATAGATCAGCAATACAAAGTTTTTTTCTGACAAGAAGAACTGTCATATTGGGTTCTGGCCCTGAACAACTCACCATAAAAACCTTCCCAAACAGCAGCTGATATAGGTACTTCAAGATTATTTCTTGAATCCTTAGGCTGCAACTAACTGCCAAAAGTATGTTGGATTTTTATTTTTACACTCCTGCTCCAGTTTTGCCCAGCTTTCTGCATTATAGATAGCTTTTTTTTATTAGAACTAATTTGTATATTCTCATCTAAGATCAAGCATTAGTTTAAAGGCTTTATCATTAAAGAATTATGTGCTTTTCTCATTTGTTTTCTCACATGGCTTCTCAAATCTCTGCATTCAGTATCAAATCATGTAGATTTTGAATTCCTTATACATTTAAATCTGATTTGCGTAACTAATAAAGGTCTACTTTGAGAACAAATAGACTGGTAGGCACATACTACACTATCAATATTTGATTCTCTAGAACCAAATTGCCCAGGGTTCTTCTTATCTTTAAGGTCAACAAAGATTTAAAATTTAACCTGTCCGCTTACTGCCATCTTAGTCTTTTCTCATATACCAGATCCAGATTCTGTAACACCTGTCTGTCAGCCAAAGACGCTGGTCTTAGGTCAGAGTCAAGGAATAGTTCTGTGAATATTGGTTGGTGGCCACTCTGCACTCTAATATTGTTGGAAAATATGGGGTTTCAACCAAACCTGTCTCACACGAGCACAAAGGGAGGGGCTGCTCCGCTGCGGTCTAGCTTTGCTGCCTTGCGTGGGAGGGGCTTGGAGCCTGCCTTTTTTCCTGTTTCCCTCATTTTCCTTCTCTTTTCCTCACGGATCTCCACGAGGTAGGAATGAATTCTGTCTCCTCCTCGTGGTTTTTGAACTAACATTTCACAACCCCAACAAATATGGACTGAGATGACAGAAAACAGATGCAAATTTTGCTTAGACACGCATATATAATCAACTGTGCTTCCTGCATTTAGAGAAAAATACATATAAGGATATAATAAGTTAGGGTCACTGAGACCGAAGTCTGCAGCCCAAATATATACGATAGTGTCAGTAAATTACACCCCACACCATTTGCTTTTTTATCACTGGGAACCACTAATATATTTTTTGAAATTCCCATTGCTCCACTAATTGTGAGGGCCATGGTCCTATTCTGGCATTAAAGTCCCCCAACACAATGATTATCATATCTGGATATACCGTATTTATTTCCTTCCGCAATTTTCCCAGGAAGACCAGATATCTACTGAATGGTATAGGGAGTTTACTGGAGGTATGTGTATATTCATCAGGATTACAAATACAATTGGGGTTTTTAATTTGACACAATACAGTTTTGGGGCATGTGAGTATTTGACAACAGCTCACTTGACCATCTTAAGTCTTCTTTAACAAATATTGGCATACCACCTATTACTCTACCCTTAACTTTGATTTTCAAGGCAGGTTCAACCTCTTCAAGGTTTCTTAAAGAGCAATCACACAAAAATTAGAGAAAAAAACCAGTCAATTCCTTACTACAAGTACAAGCCGTCCAACCTGCTGTATACCAAGAGACAATTATAACTGGCACAATTATGGTTTGGGAATTCTGACTATTAAGAGGCAATTGGGTATTCTTGCTATACATTACTTGACGGAAGGGAGAAAAGTTAACCCCTGATCCTGTGACTGGTAGCAATGTAACTGTCAGGCCTAGCCCAAGGAACTCCAAGAGACAATGCAAATCCAATTCAGCTTTGTTTATTAGCTACAACCTCTAGCAAGAACCTTCCCAGACTGAAACTCTAGCTTCCAAGTCATCCAGCCACAACAGTGTGAATTCCTCAGGGAGGTGCCAGTCTCATCCTCTTGTATCTCCCACGCTCTGGCAAGCTAAGAAAATGTTTATATCTCTGAGCCTGGCCTTCATAATTCCATTCCATCACAGTAACCCACAGTGTCATCCAGAATTAGACACTTGGATTGGACACATGGTTGCTCAACTCCAGAATCAAAGGACGCAAGTTCATCTCTGGACTCAAAATGCTAACATTGGACCTCACTGGGTAAACAGTGTCTTCTTGGTAAAATTTTAACTGTTTTTTTCTTATAGTAGATCATTTCTCAAATCTTCCTCATCCAGATACCTCATTTCAAGCCAGTTTGCAACAGCTATCAAATCCCCTTTTTTGTTCTTTTTTGTACTTTTGTACTTTGACTCATACTGCTCTCACTGAACTGTGGATTTATAACCTCCCCCATCACTAATTAGGGTCCCATACCTAGATTTATCTTTCTGATAGAATTTCTCCAGTCCTTCAATTATTTCTTCTGTGAATTGTTTACATTCCCTCAGTTTCTCAGTTGCATCTACTTGAAAATCCCTGAGAGGCATCTATTCTTGGATTAAACAGTTCCTCAACTGATCTAACTTTTCCAGTATCTCAGGACCAGAATGTGTTCCATAAAGCTTTCTCTTCCAGGGTGAAAGATTTCATCCTTTCAACAGGCATTTGTTGGAAATCCTGAGTAAGAAATGAAACTTCCCAATTGGATTCCTTAAGAATTAGCTATATATTAGGTGTGTTGGGATTTGGGGACCAATCTAAATCAATAAGATTTGGGGGATATCTCTCTTCCTTGTAATTTTCCTTAGAGGCTACAACTGAGACCTCCAAAGGAAACTGATTAAAAAAAAATCTAACAACAGTTCAGCCATGCTCTAAGAATGTTCCCTTAACTTTTAAAATATATCTAGCAATGTCCCAATCACTAAACATTATCACAACCTGAACTCCATCAAAATATAAATATTCTACAAAAACAATATCCTCATAGGTTAAAACACCACATATCAGATAATTTAAAATAAGAGATTAATTATGCATTCAGACTGAGCTAAAAAACCTCTAGGTTTAGGAAAATTAGCTATGGCAAGTTTATATGGAATCACTACTAAATTCCAACCAGTTCTTTGATAACTCTCTGGCTGTGACTGTTTCTGATGGACTATATGATCCAATCTAATCATGCTGGCATCTACTTCTCTCCTTGCCTGAGTAGTATCCAAAACGTTTTCCCACAGATCCTATATCATTTCACCATTGGCAGCCCAGTGATAGAAGATTTTATATAATTACATACACATACAGTATATTTCATAATTAGTATTGAGGCATTTAGGCTTTCATTAAGGATTTCTGCATCCTGTTCCCTTCTTCAAATTTGTAAGCTTAGAGGCCTTTTTCACTAACCTTGATAGATAAGAAGCTGCACCCATAGAGACAAGTTAAGGTGTGCATTCCAAGGATAGTTTTTCCTAGGGAAAAGGTGTTTAGTTAATGGTCAAGGGGCCTGGAAAGGAAGGAAGAAAGTTCCTAATATGGTATGATACTGAGGTGGGAAATGGGTGGAGTAAGGGGTGGTATTCTAAAGGAGGAGCTGAATGAAATGTATATATTGTGCCAAAAGGAGGGGGTCAAGTGTGGCTGCCCACCTAACAGCTTGCTGTCATCACTTTTGCTCTTGGGTGAAGAATAAAGAACTTCATTTCAGGCAACTGCCTGTTGTCTCTTTGATCCCAGCTCAGAAACGAACTGGTAGGAAATAATTCTAACATCAGTCTGTTTTATTCCCCTGGTGGGAGTTCTTCATTTATTTGCTACAGGTTCACACCTTTGTTTAATTTTGTTTTCTAATTTTTCTTAAAAATTTTAGATTTTAACTTATTAGTCTCAACAACTGGTCTTTTATCCAATATGCTGAACAGGCTCTTTGAAACCCTTTTCTGACAGTGCTGGGCTTTTTTACTCCTCTTCCTTATATTTTTGCTTTTCTTCTGTCTTTTGCATGTGATTTTGAATCTGCTTCATTAGCATCTTTAGCCAGGCTTACTGGTGAAATCTGAGTTGTCCCTTTTACACAAGATATATATTATCAACTGATCCTTTTCTTCCAGGGTCTCTCTCATGAGTAATAAAATTCTCTATCAATGTTATTAATAGTTCATTACTTTCTGAAAGAAAAATTTTAATGAGAGATAATTCATTACATATTATTATTAGTGACATTTCTAATGGGGAGTTTTTGACTTTAGTATCATATGACTGGGTTTGCGAAGAATTAGATTTGTATGTTAAACAACAAGTGTTAAACAACAAGTCTCAAATGTTGTTTGAGACAAGTTCACAAAGTTGGGACTGCACAGGATCCCCCAACAACATAGAGTTAATTATATTATTTATCAACTCTACCTCATCCTTCTGCCACTGCTCCTGGTACAATCTCTTTGTAGAGGACATGGCTTCAGCCAGGGGCTACCACAGAGGCCAAGTCAATTGTGTCCCCTAGAGACTTGGGCTCTTCCAAGGTCCCTTGAAGGTCCACTGACCAATCCAGCACAGACTGTGTCAAAGGTAAAGCATCCTGAGCTGGCTTGAATGACCCAATTTTAGTAATGCTCTCCTTCTTTTCACTTGATCTCAGATACTAAGTAATTTTAATTTGTATTTTCCATGTTGTTCAAAAACTATCCTCTGAATTAGGAATAATCCCAAATTCTTTATAAATTTTTCTAGCAAACACCATAATCTCAGCCACTGCTTTTCTTCCTATCTTCTCAGCTGCCTTACTTACAACTACTTTTAATGCAATTTAACTTTAAAAGAGGATGAACATTTACACTTACTAAGTGAGCATGCTGCTAAAACAAAGCAGCTAAAACTCTGGTCTCAGCAGAGTAGATTCACAAAAAGAGATGAGATCTGTAAAATCCATTTGGAAAGAAAAAGGGGTAGAAACAGTACAAGAAGTCTCTTCAAAGTCTCAGTGGCAGTGGTAAACTCAAAACTGTTGTAGTCCCAGATCCATATAATGGGATAAGTAAAAGATAGTAAGGAAAAGACTGAAATGTCTACTATCCCATGGTCATGTTCCTTCTTATGAAGATGTGGGTGTGTGTATGTAACAATTTCCTTGATTAGTCTCCTCCTCCTCCTCCTCCTCCTCCTCCTCCTCCTCCTCCTCCAGTTTTAAGTGTTTAAACAAAATGATTTATTTCATTATAGTATAAAAAACATAGTTTTGGATCAATTTGCATCAATAAGCCATAGCTCACATATTTCTCAATATGCTAAGAGAGAAAAATCTCTCTTACAGATCTAATAATTTTTGGTATTAACTTTTTAAAAATCAAAATAACTTTTTTAAAAACTTCACTTGATATTATATCAGTATCCACCAGAAATCATGGATTTCGGTTACTCCTAAGCACCTAGCCATAATGGTCATAAATTTGGCAACTTTTGGCATTTTCCATGTCAAAAGACAAGCAGCTGAGGCACAGATCTTTGAAGAACTTTTTGATTTCTATAAGATACTAATCTGAAAGTCCCATAAGATCAGAGATAATAATTGATCTGATGAACAAATTCTTATGGATCATATGAGGTTTTATAAAGTATTCCTGTCAAAATGACCTTAAAAAAACTCATAACTTGGAAGATCACTAATTCAGTGTTTTACTGTGCTGTCATAACACAGGCATTGATCCTCACAGATCCACATGACTTTTATGCAGAATCCACCTGAACATCTACGTCCATGATTACAGATGAAAGAGTAAAAATAATGGGAGTCTTGCTCACCAGCCCAGCAACACACATTTTTCTATGCTCCTGCCCTTTTAATTTTATACTATTTTTAAATAGTGTGTTTCAGCTATTTTTTCTTTTAGATAACTCTAGTTAAAATAAGTATATTAGGTTATTGTAGATTTTAGATTAGATTCTTATTATTAGATTATTATAAATATATTCACAATTTTTTATGATGAGATGATTGTGGAGAAAAAGTGTCCGAGTCGTTTTGACCAATATGGGAAAAAGAAAGAAGCGACATGGAATTAGTCCGGGCTCTCTCTCCTCTTCAAAATCTGCTAAACAACCGATGATAGAAGAACTTCTTAAACAAAATGAAACTGTAAGTAAAGCAAATTTTCCTTCCACTTCCAATAAATTTTCAGCCCTTGAATAATTTGAATGGGACTTACAAACAGAACTGGAAAAACAACGGCTGTTAGAATTCTCATTATCTGTTAGGGAAGAGCTAATGAAAATTTGGACTCCCTTTCGGTCTCTCACTGTATGTCTCCAGTACAATTTGCTAGTTCACCTCATAACTTCAAGGGAAACAAAAATAAGTTTAAAAATAAGATACAAAATCAGAATTTGGAGAGGCTCCCAGGGAAAATACAACGGAGTGGATGGCACAGCAATGTCTTCTTACAGCCCAAACAGTTATTTCACTATTTGAGCAAGTGTCAGCTATAAAATATTATCTAGATCTGCTGAAAAAAGACTTTGAGGCTTTTGCTTATAAGTATGCAGCCGGACCTGCCACATCCATTAAAACTAATGCAGAAACTCCGACAAAGCAAGACATTTCTGGCATGTGCTCTGATAAAGGGCAAGGCAATAAAATTTAAAAATCTGACAAAAGTGTGCAACGATTAAATGACACTGCTAATAAATCCTTACTCTCTGATAAGTTAAAGAGTGGTAGTCTTATACAGACCAATGCCTCCATACAAAGGAGGAAATCCCTTGCAAGCAAAACCGTTTCCTTCAGAAACAGCAGGTTGTTCTCTGTATCTCCCTAAATAGTCTCAATATTGGACACTGGGATTCTAGGAGAGCAATTCAAACTTCTTTAGGGCATCTTCTGCACTGTCACTACAGCCAGATAGACCTACGTACCATCGAATAGCTCCCTACTGTACAAAACCGAAAACAGATTTTGCTATCATTTAACCAGACTACTATTGCACTAATGCTATTTAAGATGAGGCCATACTTAGCATCATTCCAAATTTTTCCTACCAGCCAAGGTTAGATGCTTCAATCTTGGCACCATTGGATTTACAATCATTGGGGAGGTGGGAAAAACAGCAAAAAAGGAACTTCAAAGGGTTTAGAGACATCACTAACTTGTGCACAATATATATTTCTCATAGGGGAAAAATAACAATAATAATTATAATTGGAACTTAAGCGTGGCTTGTAATAATTTATTTCTCAAATACAGTACACCAGACCATTGCATAATTGGTGCATAAGTTATAGAAGACACAAAAGAGAGCCCTAAACAATATTATACTTGCCAGATCTGTAATTTTGCAAAATGATTTTTTTAAATACATGAGGAGGAAAGCCTGTGATTCCTCTGTAAATGTATAAGTAGAAGAATGTAACTTGTATGGAGAGCATTTTTTCATCCTTTACAGATAGGAAAGATAAAAGAATGTCTTGTGAACAAGGGAAGAAAGATGAGGATTCAAAACAAATCAGAAGAATCTAGGGAATCTAAAGAGTCAGAATTTGACAGAATCAGTCAGATGTTTGAAACATTATCCACTCAGATGAGCAGTTTCAGCAACTGCAAGATAAAGTATTTTACAAATTAGAGAAATCAAATGCACAGATGAAGACTGAAATATCAGTGGAACCTCGGGTTACGAATTTAATTCGTTCTGTGACTCTGGTCGCACCCCGAATTGGTCGCAACCCGAAGGAAATTTCCCCATAAGGTTCAATGTAATTACCGTTAATCCATTCTGGCGTGGAGGACAGGGAGGCGGCTATTGCTTGGAGGGAGAGTCCCCCTCCCTATGACCACGTGTCAGGGGTGGAAAATGGCCGTGGACCACGTGTCAGGGGCAGAAAAATGGCCGCGGACCGTGTCACGGGAGGGAAAATGGCCGCGTATCCTGCTCGTACCCCGAGGCGGAGTTCGCAAATCGAGGTAAATTTTTGCGGCCAGAGCTGGTCGTAACCCGAAAAGTTGTTAGCAGAGGCGTTCGTAACCCGAGGTACCACTGTAAGAGGATTTACAAAACATGTGCAAGCCTACACACAAGACATATCAAAGCTGAAACATATGAAAGTTTGAAGAAAGGCCAAGAAGCTCAACAATTTAAAAATCAACAAATAGAGGACATTTTGGAGATTTTAGATTCCCAGCAGAGAGAATTACATTTAAGATTAAGAGGCATTCCTGAAGATCTTGGCAAAGAAGATGCAGAAGCCAAAATTCAAGATCTAATGGAAAAATTTCTAAAAATTCAAGGGGATTTCCCAACTATCCAATGTGCCCATAGAATGAACTCAAGAAATGCACAAAGAAGACAACTACTATGAGATTTATTAGTAAGTTTAGAACATAAAAAAACGAGATGCATACTGAAACAGGAAATAGAAACTGCTGACTGTAGAAGGGAAGCAAATTTAAAGATTTCAAAACATTTTCCCCAAAACGCTAAAAAAACAACAACAACCCAGTTTGCATCATTGACATCTATGTTAAGGACAAAGCAAGTCTAATATAGATGGAAGTTTTTCTGGATACGAACATGCTCTTAATTAAAATGTCCTCACAAGCTCTTTCACTGGAAAGAGAACTGATGGCTTGAGGTAGCTCGGCCCAGGCATGTATGACTATGGAATTGGATACAGGTGGGTAGGAAAAAGAGAAATTCGATATGCTTTTTGCTGTGTCTTTGTGATTATTTGTTGTACTGTTCTTTTTAACTTTGTTCGCCACCCAGAGTCACCTACATGAGATGGATGGCTATATAAAATTACCTAAATTAATAAATTGTGTGAATTGGCTGCCTTGGGTTATCTCCACTGTCATTCCACTGTGGCTCCAGACAGCTGAAGGGAGATTGGGTGTCATCTTGCTTGGTATGCTATGCTTTTATGTGTTATATGCTTTTATGTTTCTGTTTGCTTAAATTGTGTTTCTGTTTAAATCTGTCTGCTATGGTTAACAATAAAGCTTAAAATCTCCTATGTTCATTGCCTCTAGATCCCAAAAGAAGCAATTGTCTAGCACATGGCCAGTGCTCGGCAGAACAGTCGGTAACTCCCCAAGATCACACGCGGCATCCTGTAAATCAGCTGCACGTGTAGAGGTGATAGCTGCTCCTCCATCGGAAATATGTTAGTCTCCCCCTCGCCATGTCCTGTATGCCTGATGGAGAAAGAGCTGGGTCATTTCCCATGCTCCCTACTTGGTCTCTTGCTATCCCTGAGGTGCCCTCCACCCCATAGAAGAATTCCTCCTGCTCATCTTGGTCAGCACCTAACTCCTGCAAGGTTGGTAGTTGTTGAGGATGGGGTTTGGGTTGTGAAAATGGTGCACCAATTGCAGCACAAGCACGTCTGTTGCTGCCTCCCATGACCTCTCCGACTCTGGGTAGCCTTTCCAGTGTATCAAGTATTCAACCCACTTCCCTGCATCTAGAGTCTAGCACCACTTCTACCTCATACTTGTCCTCAAATACATCTGCAAAGTCTGCATATTTTTCTGGCAGTGCCGATCCTCCCTTGTTCTACATTACGGGGGTGGGAGGTGGGTAAGCTTGCACTGCTGCTGGCATTCTGCAAATTGGTTATCTGTGCATCCACTTGCTGCTGGTGTTGCAACAATGCTGCTGCCAGATGCTCAGTGGATACCACAGTTCTTGAGGATTGGAGGCCATTCCTGAAATTCATCTCTTTGGAAGAGAGTAGGAGACTTGCAAGATTGATGTCAGCCTTACTAGGTAGACCAGACAGGAAACATGACCAGATGAGCTAATTCTATTTTATTGTAAAGCTATGTTAATAGAATCTTTCAACTCTGAAAGTACAGTTATTCCCCCCACCCCATGTCTCCTTTACATCCTGAGAAATTAGGGTCTGTTCTGAGCCTCTTGCCCCACCCACTATCCAGCTGTGGGCTATGCTATCTCTTATCTGACTGTTCTCTAGGCAGCATCTCTTCCAGTCTCCCAAGGTCTTTCCCACATACCATTACATAATTAGGTGGTTTGATTTTGTTGCAAGAATTAAAGAAGCTTGGGATTTCATTTGTTTTGTATTTTGGAAAAAAATGCTTGGAATTCACAAATGAGAAGCAAGACTGATTTTATGCATCTCAGCTAAAGTCAAAATAAGTTTTTCCTAGTGTTCTTAATGCCACTGATGAAGTTTTCACTTCAGGTGATAAAGTAGCTATAGTACTATAGATTGGAATTGAGAAAAAAATGGAGCTTTAGGAAAGTGAGAGAGGATCTTGATTGGAAAAATTGTCTCAAACAGAAAGATAAATCCTCTTTTTGTGAAGGAATAGTTGGATGAAGGCTGCGCTCGAGGAGATAAGCATTCCCTTAGCCCTCAACAGGAGTGTGGGAAGTTTAAGAAGATGAGATTGGCACCACCCTAAGGAATTCACAGTGTTTTGGCTTGCTGGCTTGGGAAGTTAGGTTGAGTCTGGAGAGACTGATGCCAGGTTCAGTCCAAAGAACTCCCCGAGACAGTGCAGATACAGTTCTGTTGTGTTTATTAGCTTCCACCTCAAGACAGAAATCTCTTCATCAGGAGTTCATCAGAAAATCGTTATCTTACCATTGTTACCAAGGAAGAGTCTATTTTAGCAGCTAGTGGTATTAATGTGTAGGTTGTGTACTCATTTGCCCCAGAGCATAGAGTCCTGTAGGGGACGCAGTGGCACAGCAGCTTAATGACGCTGAAAGTTGCCAGCCAGAAATGGTCGACACTTCAGCGGTTTGAGCCCAGCCTTCACGCAGCAGGGTGAGCTCCTGCTTCCTCCCCCAGTTCCTGTCAACCCAACAGTTCGAAAACTTACGTGAGTAGATAAATGGGTACTCTCACTCCGGTGGGAGGAAAATGCTGGCGGCGCCTTGCAAAAGGAGTTGGGAGTAGTTGTTGGTAGCGCGGAAGCCACGCTCGCCCGAAAAAGGCGCGAAGCAACGGAAATCCCCTCTCCTGCGCTCGCCAGCTGGGCTCTGCTCTAGGAAGGAGGCACTGGCAAACCACTTCCGAAACACCTTGCCTTGAAAACTGCAAAAGGACTTGTCCAAAGCAGTCACTGCAGAGTTGGTAACGACTGAGTGCAGATTAAAAAAAAAAAAAATAGAGTCCTGTGACTCACTGCATTCAACAAAATGATCATTCGGATCCTCTCCAGTTGTTTTCATAAGTTCTGCCTGACTGGACTGAGGGTGAAGGTACTAGAGTGAGGGCAGGTAAAGCTATAATTTTGGAAACCTGAAATCTCCAGCGGCCATCAAGATTTCCCCAAGTCATTCTGATACTTTCTACATACATACACTGCTTTCCGATCAAAGAGACTCTACCTCCCTGGATGTTGCACATTCTGTTATGCTGCCAGCAAGAAAAGATCCAAGCTAAACAATCCCCAACCCTTAATATAGAATAACTGTGGGTAAGTTTTGAACAACACTGAATAAGGATGGATGGATGGATGGATGGATGGATGGATGGATGGATGGATGGATGGATGGATGGATATATGGATGGATATATGGATGGATATATGGATGGATATATGGATGGATGGATGGATGTTAGGTTATTTTAACCTACTTTTATGTTATTATTTTAGCTTTATGTCTTAGTTTTAGATAAATAACACAGGTTACACTGGTAATAATAGTGATAATATTCTGTATTGCCACATGCATATACTCCTCTAGCCTGTTAATGAAGATAGTTTGGAAATCACTATCAGAGAGGAAACAAAGCTGTCTTTCCATAATCGCACAGACTAGTATTCCTGTCAGCAGGCCACCTTGTTATAAGAAGTATATGAATGAATGAATCATAGAACAAATCAATCTAGAGTTTTCACTTGAGGCACAATTGACCAAACTCAAATTATCATATTCCTGATACATTATGCAAAGACCTAGCTATCTAAAGAAATATATAATCCCGTGAAAGGTAGAAGAAAAGTTCTAGTCAAATTTAGAATTAGCTGGATCTGCTGTAAAAATTTTTTTTTAAAAAAAGGGTATTTCAATCTGTACATGCCTACCTTAATCCTAAATATCATTAGATTATTATCTAAGGTATAATTTGGTATCTGTGAAGTTAAAGACAATTAAGGAGACATAAATAGAAATACAGAGTGATTATAATTCAGTATCTGTTGCTTCGGGTCTGCATATGTGGCTATTTTGAATCAACTGTTTGGTGAATAGTCAGCACTCCCTAAATGGTCCCTCAGATATGGTGATTAATTGCCATAGGCACTGCTTGGGAACTGGTATCATATAACGCAGAGATATATCTTATGTTGTTTCTTCCTTGCAGGCATCATGCTGAAGTTAGCAACTTATAATTTTTGCATGCTGAGGGGAAAGGTACTACGGTGAGGGCATGTAAAGCTGTAATTTTGGAAACCTGAAATCTCCAGCGGCCATCAAGATTTCCCTGAGGCATTCTGATAACTTTCTACATACATACTCTGCTTTCCGATCAAAGAGGCTCTACCTCCCTGGATGTTGCACATTCTGTTATGCTGCCAGCAAGCTAAACACTCCCCAACCCTCAATATAGAATAACTGTGGCTAGGTTTTGAACAACACTGAATAAGGATGGATGGATGGATGTTAGGTTATTTTAACCTACTTCTATGTTAGTGTTTTAGCTGTATGTCTTAGCTTTAGTTAAATAACATTGTTTCTCATCACAGTTTACACTGGAAATAATAGTGATAATAATATTCTCTACTATTTTTTTTTAGCTTGTGTTTTATATTCATCCTTCCTCTTTTAGTTCTAAACAGTTTGTTAATTCTTTTGTTCTATATCCCTCTGGGCGAAAATACATTTTGAATCTGAAAAAGCACTGGGGTGAGGACATAGAAAGCTGTGATTGTGGAAACCTGGAATCTCCCAGTGGCCATCAGGACTTCCCCCAGTGGCCAGCAACAGGGTGGTGTGGTACTGAAGGAATGTGCCAGATTATTCCCCCCAAATGTTTGTAGAGATGTGGTAGCATCGGGTTAAGGTCTAACAACACACCTCTTCTCAGTGCCCACTTCAAGTGATTATAGGGTATTCCACGGGTAAGTCACATGGTCCACAATCTGCTTCAGAATAGAAGCTTACTGTGGGACCTGGTGTTTGCATTTGCTTCAGTGTATGGAAAAAATCATGAGACAAGGTTCACTGGAGAGCAAAAAGACCCTTTACCTTTTTAGCGAAAATGAAAAGAATCGTAAGGAAATAATCATAAGGAAAGCAAGGTACTAATGCATAATACAGCGGTCAGCAAGCTTTGATACAATATACAGTTTCTAAATTCCAAGCCTTAGGTTTCAATGCAATCCCATGCCAGGATGTGCATAGTTTGACTCACTCTAGAGTAAAACCGCAGGGGGTAGGCAGCGGATGAGAAGCCAAGAAAGATGTTCCGTTCCTTCTGCGTTGGCTTCTCCCAAAGGCCAACGAGGATTCTGCCTGAGGCATTATCCACGGAAAATTCCCTGCTGTGCTTGTGTCTAAGTTAGGGCTCTGCCCATTATCAGTTTGTGATCAGACAACTCCACACGGGTAGTAATCCCCAAAGACAGGCACCCCTAGCTTTCCTTCCTGGGAGGCTCACGTGCAGGACAGGGTAATGCCACAAAAAGTGGCTGATTAGGCTTTTTTTTGTTGTTGAGATGGCCTCTGACAGTAGGATGGACTTTTTCTTTTATATTAATTGTTAAACTTATTATTTGCCCTCCCTCCAAACCTAATCTAAGATATCATTTAGGTTTATTGTGGCCTGAACTTTTAGGAGCCTTTCTCTATTTTGAATAATCATATAGAATAGAGGAAGCATTTTTCTTATTGCAACATATGCATTGTTACTATTAATTCCTTGAACTCAGTCATCTGACTTTAAGAGAAAGGTGCTCTCCCCTTACGGGACAATTACTTCATGGCATATCCATAAATATGGGGACATACTACAGGAACGACCAACGGGGCTGCCATGTGTTGCAAGTTCAGTTTAGAAAACTCTGCATTCTCCAAGTCCTTCCAGGTCTCTCTTAACACGGAGCACCCCTCTCCCAGATATCCCCAAGCGGGGTCACAGATTTGCTGCCAGAAGTAGGTCCAGGTGGATCGGTCAGCCGCTACATGTTCAATGAAATAGTATGCACCACCCTGGAAAAAGTAAAATAACACAAAAAGAAATCATATGGACATGAAGCAATAATTAAGTACACAGACACAAAACAAAGCTGGAATGTAATTTTGCCATTAACAATTTGCAGGAGATTCCAGTTCTAGGAAGACTGCAAAATTGGTGTTTTTTGTTTAAGGATGTTGACGAAGCAGCTGAACCAGTTAAATACATTTCCATACATCAAAATTAAAGTTTGAGTAGATACTATGAAACAGAGATTGTACAAGTATAATGTTTTTGACTCATTTGTTTAACTGGGTTCTCTTTCTCTAGTTTTAGGACTTGTGTGGTGAAGAGATCACGTTTTAACTCATATTTATGCAGAAATACTGAACGCCCACTGTCAAATGCAAGAAAAAAGAAGATTCCATCCACAACCGTGGACCAGCTCATACCTTTGCATTCTGCTCATGCGAATTTTGAATTTGCGACCCAAAAGGGGATGATGGAAGTATAAGTAATGAATATTGGGAAGAAGGCTTCAATAATGCATTGGGATTTTTATCAACCTTGCATCAAGAAGAGTAAAAGAAAGAAGTTGTGTGATACGGTAGCATCATCATACCATAGAAAGGCCATAAAGATCCCCGCCAGTAGCATCTTGCAACTGATTTGCTGACCTGCTTTGAATCTGAGCAGCCAGCTCCCACCATAGATTTCCGATCACTCTGATGAAGACACAATTCTGCAACCGCTAAGCCCACTGACTCAAAAATAGGAGAGCACAGAAGTGCCAAACTTCAGGAACGGCACACTGAGACTAAGAGGTTACTTAGGAGTTGGGGCTCTCGTATAGCGATACGCCTTGACCCTGACTGGGTTCAGAGGAAACCTGGAACTTCTGGCCTTGTACCTTTTCCTGAAGACAGAAAACAGAGCACTGGAATACTGTGAGCCCTGCGACCCAGACCTCATTCTTGCTCTCCCAGATTGACATGGTTGTGGCTATACTTGGTAATCTCTTATCACTACTCCTCTGGACTCTGACCACTGATTTTCGGTTTCTTGGCTTGATTTTGGGTGACTCTTGACCATGTTTGCCTGATTTCTAAATAGTAAGTGGACTTCGAAAAGGAGGCCCTGGACTATACTTTTATCACACTCCCATGAGAAACTTCTGTGAGCAAATCACGAGACAGGCGTGAGACTTCTGTATCTTCTTCAGATGATCCTGAAGACACTAGAAGGGCCCTTTTTAAACCAACGGCTGCTCTGATAGTGATAAATTTCCATGCAGACTTTAATAACACACAGCAGCGTATATTAAAATGAGGCTGAGGACGTGCTAGAGAAGCAGCAACAAAGCTGAACAAACAATATGTTTCTTTAGAGGTAAACTAGGGAGTTGGAGGAATACCCTCCTAGGAACAATATCTGACTTTTAGTCATATTGCAGGGTTTGGAACAACTCCACTATTCCTCTAGGGAAGATAAGGTTGCCTTTCCCACTTGATTATTGTTTGATTACAGAAGGCAGCCAGAGAATACCTACTTCTCCATCTGTGGAGATGACTGCTACTTTTCTCTGTAGAGCAGAACATGTAGGGTCTGGATGCTTTCTTTTTCAAACTGCGTAATGTAGAGCACCCCAAAGCTGGCCAAGACCACATACTATCCCCAGCCTCCCTATTGTGCCCCTCAGCACCAGAAGAACACAATTTTGGAATTCTGCAGGGAAATGCTTTTCATTTCTTGGAGATTATTTTAATTTTTCAGTCTGGCTTACAGCACTAGTATTTTCTGGAGATTAGCTCCAAGGACCAACCGGGATCTTATTTCAGCCCAGTCTAGGCCAGAAGGTTGCTGCCATTTACTAACATGAACGCTGTGCACGTAGTCATTAAGGTGGTTGTACACGCTCTGAAAATGATTCAGAAACGCATGGGGGTGTGAGCCTAAAAAGGCTGTGGCTGCTTTAAGGAGGAATCTCATTAAGTTTATGCCTGAAATGGGGAAGAGCAGAGAGGTGCTGTTTTTGTGAGAGCTAAAGCCCTTTCTCAGAGCAGGTCCAGCCCTCAAACCCCTTATTCAGTGGTCTGGTCAGACCAGACTTCATTCCCCCTCTCGCCCTCCGACTTACTGGTCTGAGCACTCTCAGAACTTCCTTTAAGGCAGCCTTGACGTTGGCCACAGAGCAAAGCAGCAGCGTGCCAACTACCACATCTACAGAGCTGTCAGGCACAGAAGAGAGGTCCTCGGCGGAGGCCACCACAAAGTTCTCAAACTCGAGGTGCGTGTCCTTCGCCATGCTCTCCAGCAGGAATTTTTCAAAGTTGGGATTGTAGTCCACGCAGGTTACCTGAGAGCCTGAGGGGTAAAACTTGAAGTTGGTTCCTGTGCCTACGCCAATCTCTAGCAGGTGGAGCTTTCCTGAGGGATCGGCAAAGTCCTTCATGTTCCTGAACAACGTCTCCTTTTCCTTGTGCATTCTTCCATTGTACAGTTTACTAAACCTCTTCATGAGATGTGGAAAAGATTTTTTACAAATAGGATCCCATAGGTCCAGGTAGGAAAGCACAGAGATGAGCAGCACAAGAAGTTGCAGGCATCGCTGCAAGAGAAAAATCAGCATCGTCAGTGGACTTGGAAGAGAAAACTTCTCGAACATCGTTGCATCAACTTTTTGCCTCGAACGCAGTACTGTAGTCCCTGTTCCACTCACGGCGTTTCATAAGCAAACTCGCTACATCCAGTTAGCATCATTTCTAGGTCTTTCTTAAAGCCACAGCGACTTTTTTAGTCACTTGTTAAAAAAAAGGGCTAGTGGGAGTTGCGAAAGGCAATTTCCAACATTTGAATCTGGCTTATAATTAAACTTGTTCAGGTAACGCAGTGGCCCCAAATAGTGTGTAGTGTTGCCAGGTGTTGAGGCAAATCTACAAGAGACGTTTTTCATATATTTTTTTTAATGTTTCCGTTTCTGAGGAAATGTCAGGAACCAAACGTTTATGAAAAGAAACTAGGCATCTTCAACATCAATAGCCTCCCCAAATTGTTACTGCAGGATTTTTTTGAGAAACTCCTGAAAGTGGAAATAGCATGAAAGTCATTTCAGGATTAATGAAGCTGGAGCTGTGCCCAAACGTACAGTGACCGTACTTTCTTAGAAAAAAATGAAAGACAGACCTGAAAGAGGTTTATAAGGATAAAAAAAAATTGTTTGTAACTTTCCTTTACAAACAAAAATTCAAGAGCAATCAAGAAAAAAAAAATCTAAAGAACATCTTTCTTAATGAAGGAATGTCCTTTATAATAAAGGATGTATGGTCACTGTAAAAGTCGTCTTGCAAATATTTATTTCTTTTTATTTATATTTCAAATTTATACACCGCCCATCTCACTCTATTTTTGGGTAGAGAAACTGGGAAGAGGCAGATGCAGTGGGGTGCAAAGGAGGGTTATAGGACAGATTAAAAAAAAAAGAAATTGGACTGATGCATTTCTCTCAATGTTTTCTGGAGTGCTAGGCATTCCATTAATTATTTTATTTTGAAAGTATTTTGTCTAGAACAATTGTGTAGAACAGTTTAAGGAAAATCAGAAGTGGCAAAGTACATTACACTACCAGGATATTTCTCTCTCTCTCTCTCTCTCTCTCTCTCTCTCTCTCTCTCTATATATATATATATATTGTTCTTTAAATACTTGTTAATGTCTACTGTCTATGTGACAGCCCTTCAGACACTCGACGACAGGTGTCATGTCTCTGCACAGACTCCTCCAAGTGAAACATGCCCAATGCCTCCGACTATTCCTCATAAGTTTTTTGGGGGAGGGGCTGCTCTTGTCTGGATACATTCCAGTTTGTCAATAATCCTCCCTAAAACATGATGCGCAGAACTGGACACAGTATTCAAGATGCCATTTGACCAATGCAGAAAAGAAAGGAACAATGACTTTTCTTGGTAGCATATTCTGTTGATGCAGCCTAGGATTGCACTTGCTTTTTTTGCAGCTGCATCACACAGTTGGCTCTTACATACACAGGAAAAGTATCATCTTGGGGATATGGACAAATCTGTGCATAATGATGTTTGTATTTTGGGCAAGAAATTAAAGGTTATGGGAGGGCTGGCACAGTGCAGAGGCATCACTTCATGGAGTAGGAAGGGAAACCCAGGCTTAGATCTCGACTAAACCACAGAGTCTATCAGATACTGTAGGCAGAGAGCCGTACTAATCTATGGTTGCAAAAAATCAGGAATCCGGTAGCACCGTTTCCAAATGACATGTTTTATTAAAAGATATAAGTGTTCATCAGCTGGAGCTCACTTCATCAGATGCATGGAGAGGCTACACTGATGCAGGATTAAAATTGGGCGGGGAGGGGAGGGGAGGGGGAGAGAAGTTGGATATGCAGATATGTGAGTCAGACTACAAGTACTTCCTCAATTAACAATTGTAATGTATTGAAAACCCATTGTGTGTGTTGAGGGCTTTGGAGACTGGCTGAAACTTTTCTGGGTATGTCAATTGTTGGTCAAAAAAAGTGCTACCACCCTCTTGATATGAAATTCCATTAGGTGACTTTGGATGAATTTGGTCTTGCTCAGCCAGATCTAGCTCATAAGGTTGTTGTGAAAAGAAAATGGAGAGAAAGGGGAGAGAGACCTACAGGAGAAGCACATAAAACAGTATTTGTATTTTTGTAATTGAGGATGTAAAGTCTAGATACTTCAGTGAGGAATGATGTCAGACATGACCCAAGAAAAGCGACACCAGAGCAGTTCCAAACGCTGTTTGACGCCCTACCAGATGTCTTTTAATAGTAGACTGGAAGGTCGCATCTGATTTCGATTGCCCCATCTTGTGTATTGTAGGACAGCCATGACATAGTTGTATTTGTTTCCCTATATTTTCTGAATGACCTATGGATGGTTCACAGGCCACAGCATCCAGAACGATTTAATAGCTGGACATTATTTTCCTGGATTAAAATTCACACATAGATAAGTAGACAGATGATAGATGGATGGATGGATGAATATGTCTGTGCATGTTATGAGAGCGATTAAGGTGCTGGACCAGGAACAGGGAGACTAGTCCTCCTTTAGGCACAGAAGCCGGGTGGGTGACTTTGCGCCAGTCACACTCTCTCAGCCCAAGACTGGAAAGTTGAGGAATATCTACCAAGCTATGCTGGATCAACATAGTAGATTATGGTCCATAATCTTCGATGAAGAAGTGTTCATCCTGAAGTGGATTTACTTACAGCATTTCCTTCTGGTTGTTGCTGCCGCCTCTACGTGCATATACTCTTCTAGTCTGTTAATGAAGATAGTTTGGAAATTGCTATCAGAGAGGAAAGGAAGCTTCCTTTCCATAATCGCACAGTCTAGTATTCCTGTCAGCAGGCCACCTTGTTACAAGTAGTACGTTTAGTTTAGTTTTTTATTAATAAGCATCAGTAGCCTTAAAATAACCAACTTTGGGGTGAATTAAAATGGAGTTAGTTGATTAAAACAAGCATGAACAATTTCATTTCGTTTGATGTGGCTTATAAATCACCTGGAGAACCAGAATAGGCAGTCTGGAAGAATAACAAATAAATATAGGGAAGGGAAGTGAGAATTCACAGTGCAACTACTGCTATGTCCAATGAGCAGGGCAAGAATATAATTCCTTATTTTTTTAATGAACTCTTTTCCTTTAAAATTTCTCTTCTCACTGAAATCAATAGGAAGAAAATTGATAAGGCAGAATTTATTTAATTTACTGTATGCGTTATCTTTTATGTTCAGATTTTCAAAGTATGCGTTTAACATGCACGCAGAAACCCAATCTCCTGGCAGGTGGATTGAGGCCAGAGAAAAGTAAGTGGCTAGAGCTGGATCTGTTGAGAGAACAAGGTTCTTCACATTTGTGATCATTGACTTCACTCCCATTGAAACCAGTGACACGGAAGAGGCACCACTGTAATGTGAAGCTGGAACCAGCCTTGTTTGCCTTTCAGCCGTAGAGTGAAGCACAAAATAACATATTTGCTCTGATATCTGTTGGGGGGGGGGAGCTTTTGTGGCGATTTTAACCGCATTAACTGCTAAACCACGTGACCTGTTCGGTCATCGTTTCAGAGATATTTCCTTATCTAAACAGAGACAAAAGGACGAAACAGAAGTGGGAGTGTGAGCAACTTACGACTTGCTGCTGGCTTTCCCGTTGACTTTGCTTTTGGGAAGATGGCAGGGAGCATCAGAAATCTTCCTCCCTCCCTTCCTTTCCACATATAGTATAGGCTTGCGCCATTTGCCCTCCCCTCATGACCCTCAGGTGGGCCCCATGAAGCCTCCTCCTCGACTGACCTGCGGAACTGCCCGCCACTTTGCTGGAGGGAGGTGGAACAAAGGGAGCTGTGGGCTGTCGGAAAAACTGCACACTCACTCACACCCACTCCCCATTCTGCTGTGTCCCCAAGGGACCCCTCCCTCGAGGGAGGAAGAGGCTCACCCACTGACCACCGGAGCCACCCGGCCAGCCCTACCTCACCAGCAGGCATCCAAGTCGCTCCCTCAACGCCCACAGCCGTTAAGAGATTTCACATTTTGGCCTCATTTCCAAAGCAGCCAATCGTCACTCATCCGTTGGGCCTTCTGCCAGCCGATTGGGCACAGGGGACAGAGGGAGGTGGGAAAGAGGTCAGGGATACACCCATGATGATCATGTGACCTGGGCTGACCACAGTTGTGCAGCAGCACAGCAGTGCTGAAGCAGCCACAAATTTCCTAAATTTCTTTATAAAACTTTATTTAATTTCCACAAAGAATTAAATGTATAAAAACAAAAAACAAAAGAAGGGAATAAAGAAGAAGAGGGTCAGAAAAGAGAAAGAAAATTAAGGTGCAGAAAATAAAAAGTAAAGGAAAAAAACTCCTGGTGACCCTGAGTTTCTCCTATACCACCCCCCTCTGCAGGGAGGCCAGACTCATGTGATTGGTCTGCCCCCGGCGCCTGATGGACCCGTCAGGGTTTCAGAGGGAGCTGGGGGATATTCCCATGGATCTGCTGTACGGTCCAGCGGAGGCCTTGGCTGCTGCCTGGAATAGGGAGGTGGCCGGGGCCTTGGACAGGATCGCACCTATGCGACCTCTTGCCACATCAGCCCCGACACTCCCCGTGGTTTATGGAGGAGTTGAGGGTGCTGAAGAGGGTTAAGAGACGTCTAGAGCGCCGCTGGAGGAAAACAAAGACCAAATCTGACCGAACACAGATTAGAGCCACTATCAAGGCCTACCTTGTGGCAATAAGAGCGGCGAAGCGCTACTACTTCTCTGCCCTTATCGCATCCGCAGAATGCCACCTGGCGGCCCTGTTTAGGATCACTAGGTCCCTCCTTGGTAAGGGGGATGTGGGGGTTCATTTGCAAGGCCGTGTGGAGGAATTTTCAGAGCATCTGCAGGAGAAAGTCACTCAGATTCGTTCCAAGTTAGACTCTGAAGGTGGGGCAGGGTCTGGGAAGATACCGGGGGACTCTTCTTACCCAGTTATCTGGGAACGGTTTGAGCCTGTTGCTCCCGAGGAAGTGGACAGGATCCTGGGGACTGTGAAGGCCACCACTTGCCATCTTGAGCCATGCCCCTCCTGGCTGGTGAAAGCAGCTCGGGAGGTGACGTGGTTGGATCCAGGCAATGTTTACTACATCCTTGCAGGAGGGAGTGTTTCCAGCTGCTTTGGTGCCTCCTCAAGAAACCCTCCCTGGATCCTACTGTGGTGGACAATTTTCGTCCAGTCTCCCACCTCCCCTTTTTGGGGAAGGTGGTTGAGAAAGTGGTGGCATCACAGCTCCAAAGGGTTCTGGAGGAAATGGATTATCTGGATCCCTTCCAGTCAGGGTTCAGGCCCGGATATGGAACGGAAACGGCATTGGTCGCACTTATGGATGACCTCTGGCGGGAGCGGGATGGTGGAAGTGCGACCATCCTTGCTCTCCTTGATCTCTCAGCAGCTTTTGATACCGTGGACCATGGTATCCTGTTGGGATGGCTCAGGGAATTGGGGGTGGGCAGCACGGTCTTGTGCTGGTTCACCTCCTTTCTTCGGGGCCGGTCCCAGTCGGTGGTGATAGGGAGCAAGAGGTCCCATCCTCGGCCCCTCTTTTGTGGGGTGCCGCAGGGTTCGGTTCTCTCTCCGCTCTTTTTCAACATCTACATGAAACCGCTGGGCGAGATCATCCGTCATCATGGGATGAGCTATCATCAGTATGCTGATGATACGCAGCTATACATCTCCATCCCTGGTGAAGTAAGTGATGCTGTGGCCGCCCTTTCGCAGTGCCTGGAGGCTGTAAGGGTCTGGATGGGGAACAACAGGCTGAACCCTGGTAAGACAGAGTGGCTGCGGGTTAATGGCTCCTCTGTATCCGGGACTTTGTCATCTTTGGTGCTGGATGGGGTGGCACTGCCCCAGACAGACCCAGTGTGTAATCTGGGGGTCCTCCTAGACTCACGGCTCCTGCTTGAAGAGCAGGTGGCAGCCGTGGCAAGGAGGGCCTTTGCACAACTTCGGGTTGTGCATTAGTTACGCCCTTTCCTGGATCGGGATGCCCTTCGAACAGTCACTCATGCCCTTGTTATCTCCCAGATAGACTACTGCAATGCGCTCTACATGGGGCTACCCTTGAAGAGTATCCGGAAGCTACAGCTGGTCCAGAATGCAGCTGCGTGGGCTATTGTTGGAGCCCCAAGGAGGGCCCATGTAACACCTCTGCTCCACAAGCTGCATTGGGTGCCAGTTTGCTTCCGGGTCCAATTCAAGGTGTTGGTTATCACCTTTAGAGCCTTACATGGCATGGGACCAGGTTACCTAAGGGACCGCCTATCCCCTATGACTTCAACCCATCCCACCCGATCACACAGAGACAGCATGCTTCCGACCCCCTCAGTAAAAGAACTCCGTCTAGCGGGGTCCAGAAGGCGGGCCTTCTCTGCGGTAGCCCCCGGTCTTTGGAACATTCTGCCCCTGGAGGTGCAATTGGCCCCCTCACTCCTGGCTTTCCGAAGGGCCTTGAAGACCTGGTTCTGCCACTTGGCCTAGGGTGGGGAGGGAATACCTCAAGCGTGGGGATGGATTCAGCCTCAGATTTTTCATCTTCTTGGACTCTCCTTCCCCTTCTTAGTAATGCTTTTAACTGATGTTTTATGTATTTATATATATTTATGTTTTTAATGTTTGTTGTGAGTCGCCCAGAGTTCCCCCATTGGGGGGAGATGGGCGGTTGAGAAATTTAATAAATAAAATAAATAAAATTTTAAAAAAGGATAACTTCTGACTTTCTTTGTTGCAGGCACAAATATATAATACATTCAACTTTTAACTCTAATGCATGAACTAATACAAAGTATTTCTACAGTCATAAAAAATATCAGTCTTCAAATCCCAAAGTTAAATTTGCATTTCTTTCAGTTTCAAGCAAAATGTCCAAAAGCAGTTTCCAAACAGAAACAAAGCCAGTGAAAGTCTTTTCTTTAATCAAAGTAGTCAGTTTGTCCCTCTCTGCCAGCTCCATTAACTTCACTGTCCATTCTCCAGTTGTAAGTGTTCGTGGGACCTTCCATTTCTGCACGTATAAAAATCTCACTGTTGTAAAGAAATAAAATCCCATGTTTCCTTTCAATCTGTTAATCCAACCTACCCGAAAGAAAAACCTCTGGTTTCAATTGTACATCCATTTTTAAAATTCTCTGAATCAAAATACGTATCATATCCCAATATTTCTTAGCCCTCTTCAAGTCTACCAAAGGTGGCTAAAAGTAACTTCATGTTGATTGTGTTTACAACATAATTTGACATTCCCTTATGCGTCTTAGATAGCTTGTCCGGTGTAAAATATCAACAATACATCATTTTATAAAAATTCTCTTTAAGATTGTAGTTAAGTGTAAATTTCAATCCTTTACGCCACATATTCTCTCACTGATCAAGCATTATATTGCATCCATTTTTTTTTTTTTGCCCACTTAAGCATAGAGTCTTTAACATATTCATCTTCCATATTCATTTTCAACAAAAGTTATACATGTTGGCAATAACATGTTAATCTTTGGTACAAAAAGCTAACTCAAAGTCAGTTTTCTGATAGGTAAAATCATAATTCTCATTCAATTTGAATCTTTCTAACAACTGGGCATAGATAAACCATTGGCAGGTATGATCTTCCAATTCCAGTTCTTCCCTCATCTTCAGTTTAGGCTCTTCTTCAGAAAAAGTCAGTAAATCTGCATATGTCAACCATGTTTAACTATCATTTCTCTTCTATAAAAAGCTTCTTGAGGTAACAACCATAAAAGCATTTTGGGAGACAATCTTGCTTTATATCTATTCCAAAGTCTCAGTATGGCACATCTTTTATTAGATGATTTTTAAAAGCAATATTAACCACTTTATTGTACCATAAATAACCATGCCACTGAAATCTTAAACCATGTCCTTCTAACTCCAATAACCTCCTGTTTCTCAAAGTCACCCATTCTTTCATCCACACCAAACAACAAGCATCCAAATACAATTTTAAACCAGGAAGACCTCACCTCTTCCCACCTCTTTCTTTAGCATCTTGTAACAATTTATATTTTATTCTTGGTGTTTTACCTTGCCATACAAACTTAGAAATATCTTTTTGCCATTGCAGTCTCCCAGCAAACACCAATTTTCATAGGAAAAAGATATCAGTTGGTCTATAAGAGGTTTAAAAAATTCCCTTTATCCTCATTTGCTACATACAGCCCAAGAATTATAGACTGGATTCCTTGCATCTCACCTTCCAGTGCAAGATAACTACCATATCCATCAGATAATAAAAGCTGTGGTTTTAAATGTGGGTTAATATATAAAATAACTCCATTGGTCTTTTTCAAATTTGCTGATATGAATTCTTCGCCCAAGACTATATATAGTCTTATATATCAAATATTTTCCATCTTTTTTTCTGATTTGTGTTTCTTGTAAACACATCACATCCTGATTTAATTTTCTCAAATCACAAAAGATCTTTTCCTTTTGGGGGGGGCGTTTGCCCCATTAATATTCCATGTTAGGTATCTGTCATCCATAATTAAGGAAATAGTCCTTCAAATTCTTTGGCTGTGTCTCCCATCTCCACAACCTGTGTTCTAACGTCTTCTTCTGACTGTTGCTGTTTTGTGTATCCTTCTCCACCATGTCAGTTGGTTCCTGGTCCAATCAGATCGATATAAATGGAACTGAATGAAGGAATGAACTGATTCAAAGAAGAGCAACCAAAGATGGAAGGAGTATACTGAGATTCTGTACAGTAGAGGTTTCAACTTCCAGGATACCTTACAAGATATTCTCTACTTCCAAAAAACCTCTAGTATTAGAAGATGACGTTAGATCGGTACTCCAATCATTACCAAGTTGGGAAGTTACAGGAATTGAGATAATAAGGCAAGGAACAGAAGAAGAATCAATAATGGTTCCAACCACACCATGTCAATACATCTGGAGAATTGCATAGAGGCCAGCAGATTGCACAAGGTCAGTCCAGATATCAATACCCAAGAAGGAGACTTAACACAGTCTGCAAAAATGGGACTAGGACGAAATAGAAAGAATATCAAATCAATGGCAAGCAGTACAGCAACCAGCCTTACAACTGTCAATGAAGATAGTGAGGTGGTGGGTAACATCTGCCATTGGTTACCCACAGTAAAGGAACCATCAAGAAACATGCCACAGACTAGCACAGGGTAGAAAAGCAATTAAGACTTTGAAAAAGAGATTCAAGTGCTTTGATGTGTCTACACCTACAAAAGTCAGAATGGTTCAGGCAGTGGCTTTCCCTGTGGCATCTATGGAAGTGCATGTTAGAAGCAGGATAGAACTAATTTTGACATTATTGAATGTTGATGTTGGAACAGACTCCTGATAATAGCATATGCAGCCAAGAAAACAAGCAAATGAATCATAGAACAAATCAATCTAGAGTTTTCACTTGAGGCACAATTGACCAAACTCAAATTATCATATTCCTGATACATTATGCAAAGACCTAGCTATCTTAAGAAATATATAATCCTGTGAAAGGTAGAAGAAAAGTTCTAGTCAAATTCAGAATTAGCTGGATCTGCTGTGAAAATGTAAAAAAAAAAAGTATTTCAATCTGTACATGCCTACCTTAATCCTAAATATCATTAGATTATTATCTAAGGTATAATTTGGTATCTGTGAAATTAAAGACAATTAAGTAGACATCAATAGAAATAGAGAGTGATTATAATTCAGTATCTATTGCTTTGGGTCTGCATATGTGGCTATTTTGAATCAACTATTTGGTGAATAGTCAGCACTCCCTAAATGGTCCCTCAGATATGGTGATTAATTGTCCATAGGCACTGCTTGGGAACTGGTATCATATAACGCAGAGATATATCTTATGTTGTTTCTTCCTTGCAGGCATCATGCTGTAGTTAGCAACTTGTAATTTTTTCATGCTGAGGGGAAAGGTACTACGGTGAGGGCATGTAAAGGTGTAATTTTGGAAACCTGAAATCTCCAGCGGCCATCAAGATTTGCCTGAGGCATTCTGATAACTTTCTACATACATACTCTGCTTTCCGATCAAAGAGGCTCTACCTCCCTGGATGTTGCACATTCTGTTATGCTGCCAGCAAGCTAAACAATCCCCAACCCTTAATATAGAATATTAATATAGAAGAAAAGTTCTAGTCAAATTCAGAATTAGCTGGACCTGCTGTAATATATATATATAGTATTTCAATCTGTACATGCCTACCTTAATCCTAAATATCATTAGATTATTATCTAAGGTATAATTTGGTATCTGTGAAATTAGACAATTAAGTAGACATAAATAGAAATAGAGAGTGATTATAATTCAGTATCTGTTGCTTCGGGTCTGCATATGTGGCTATTTTGAATCAACTATTTGGTGAATAGTCAGCACTCTCTAAATGGTCCCTCAGATATGGTGATTAATTGTCCATAGGCACTGCTTGGGAACTGGTATCATATAACGCAGAGATATATCTTGTATTGTTTCTTCCTTGCAGGCAGCATGCTATAGTTAGCAACTTGTAATTTTTGGATGCTCTTAGAGAAATAAATTCTAAATGAGCAGTTAGTTAACGTCATACCTAGGGAAAAGGGTAGGAACTAAACTGAAAGTAATTTGTCAGCCTTACTAGGTAGACCAGATAGGAAACACAACCAGATGAGCTAATTCTACTTTATTGTAAGGCTACATTAACAGAATCGTGCAAGTCTGATAGTAAAAGTTAAATACACAATGGTTCGAGTTCACTACACAATACTACTTATATGATATTATACAATAATACTGTTATGGCTTACATACAAATTAGACTTATGGACAGGCCTTGGGAACTGAACTCGTTCTTAAACTGGGGAATACCTGTATTGCTTAAGCATGCCATTCCCACTTGAAATGTTTTCTTTAGAAACAGAATACCATACAGTTTAAGCAAATGCATTTAGATGCTATACGCTTGTCCTGTGATTGACCTGCACTTTTCAGTTAACACTTGGAAGAGAGGCTGCTTAAACAAGCTAGTTCTTCCTATTTCCTCTTGCAAGTTGAGAGGTAACAAACTTTTTGCTCTAACCCCAGTGAGATCATTATTTCCCTCTTTTGTCCTAGCAGGCAACAAAAGGGGGAGAGAGAGGTTGCAGGGCTATAACAGCTGCTCAACGAAAGCAACCCCTTTGTGAATCAAATTCCAGAGACCGTCTCTGCCATTTGGGCTCCTCATGGCAATTGGGGAAGGACCGCTGGTGCTCTAAGGTAACGGGGACCATTTACATAAACATGATGCTGTTTGTTTCAGTCCGGGCATCTCCTTTAATGTCCTCCTCCTTTGGTATCCATCCTACAAGTTAGCCCGCAACACAAGAATTTCAGAAAGCAACACTATATATCCAATAGATATATTCATTCATTTATATAATTCTCCGGTATTAAAACAGTAGTTCAGCTTTCTAATGTCAGGGCCCAATAGTATCCTAATATAAGTATGCATGACTGAGAGTTCCAAGGCCTCATTCCTTGATCTGTGAGAAAGACGGGACACCTCAAGGACAATGAGTTTATTCTCCCTCATTGTCAGGTATAAACAGTCTATCATAAAGCACCCTTTGTAGGGTCTTCACACTCAGGATTTAGGAGTTCCTCAGAAAATCGTTATCTTACCATTGTTACCAAGGAAGAGTCTATTTTAGCAGCTAGTGGTATTAGTGTGTGTGTTGTGTACACTACATCTATGTAATCTATATTTTATTTTATTTTATTTTATTTTATTTTATTTTCTTATTTTTTGATTCATCCGTCACATTTATATAGCTGCCCATGTCACATAAAGTGACTCTGGGTGGCATACAACAATTAAATAAAATAACAAGTGAATAAAAGCAAGCATTCTAAAAAGATTAAAAAGTTTTTAAAATAAAAACATTATCACAAATTTTTAAAAAATTAGATTTTAAAATATGCAAGCCCCACGGGGAGAGCAGAATATCAATTACAGTGGAGCTATCTAAGAATGTCTCCGGTTCCCAAAGGCCCCCATGCCTGATGACACAACTTATAATCTATATACTGTATACTCATTTGCCCCAGAGCAGAGAGTCCTGTGACTAACTGCATTCAACAAAATGATCGTTTGGATCCTCTCCAGTTGTTTTTGCAAGTTCTGCCTGACTGGACTGAGGGTGAAGGTACTAGCGTGAGGGCATGTAAAGCTGTAATTTTGGAAACCTGAAATCTCCAGCGGCCATCAAGATTTCCCTGAGGCATTCTGATAACTTTCTACATACATACTCTGCTTTCCGATCAAAGAGGCTCTACCTCCCTGGATGTTGCACATTCTGTTATGCTGCCAGCAAGCTAAACAATCCCCAACCCTTAATATAGAATAACTGTGGCTAGGTTTTGAACAACACTGAATACGGTTGGATGGATGGATGTTAGGTTATTTTAACCTACTTTTATGTTAGTGTTTTAGCTGTATGTCTTAGCTTTAGTTAAATAACATTGTTTCTCAGCACAGTTTACCCTGGAAATAATAGTGATAATCATATTCTCTACTATTTTTTTTAGCTTGTGTTTTATATTCATCCTTCCTCTTTTAGTTCTAAACAGTTTGTTAATTCTTTTGTTCTATATCCCTCTGGGCCAAAATATATTTTGAATCTGAAAAAGCACTGGGGTGAGGACATAGAAAGCTGTGATTGTGGAAACCTGGAATCTCCCAGTGGCCATCAGGACTTCCCCCAGTGGGCAGCAACAGGGTGGGGTGGTACTGAAGGAATCTGCCAGATTATTCCCCCCAAAAGTTTCTAGAGACGTGGTAGCGCCGGGTTAAGGTCTAACAACACGCCTCTTCTCAGTGCCCACTTCAAGTGATTACTGAGGATCAGGGTCTTCCACGGGTAAGTCACATGGTCTACAATCTGCTTCCGAATAGAAGCTTACTGTGGGACCTGGTGTTTGCATTTGGTTCAGTGTATGGAAAAAGTCATGAGTCAAGGTTCACTGGAGAGCAAAAAAACCCTTTACTTTTTTAGCGAAAATGAAAAGAATCGTAAGGAAATAATCATAAGGAAAGCAAGGTACTAATGCTAACACAGAGGGAGGCTCACGTGCAGGACAGGGTAATGCCATGGAAAAGTGGCCAATTAGACTTTTTTTTTTTTGAGATGGCCTCTGAGAGTAGGATGGACTTTTTCTTTTATATTAATTGTTAAACTTATTATTTGCCCTCCCTCCAAACCTAATCCAAGATATCATTTAGTTTTATTGTGGCCTGAACGTTTAGGAGCCTTTCTCTAGCTTGAATAATCATATAGAATAGAGGAAGCGTTTTTCTTATTGCAACATCGGCATTGTTACTGTTAATTCCTTGAACTCAGTCATCTGATTTTAAGAGAAAGATGCTCTCTCCTTATGGAACAATTACTTCACGGCATATCCATAAATATGGGGACGAACTATACTAATGTTCAATGGGCCCACGATGTGTTGCAAGTTCAGTCTAGAAAACTCTGCATTCTCCAAATCCTTCCAAGTCTCTTTTACCAAGGAGCACCCATCTCCCAGATATCTCCAAGTGGGGTCACAGATTTGTTGCCAGAAGTAGGTCCAGGTGGATCGGTCAGCCGCTACATGTTCAATGAAATAGAATGCACCGCCCTAGAAAAAGTAAAACAACACAAAAAGAAATCATATGGACATGAAGCAATAATTAAGTACACAGACACAAAACAAAGCTGGAATGTAATTTTGCCATTAAGCATTTGTAGGAGATTCCAGTTCTAGGAAGACTGCAAAACTGGTGTTTTTTGTTTAAGGATGCTGAAGCAGTTGAACCAGTTAAATAGATTTCTATACATCAAAATTACAGTTTGAGTAGACACTATGAAGCAGAGATGGTATATTGAGTAAATACTATGAAGAAAGCCATTCTATCCATTGCTGATGCTAGAAAGAGACAGATATTCGACTACATTTAAAGGACAAACAAGATGTAACATATCTAACAAATTATATTTGGATAGCCCAACCCTACTCCTTTGTTCTCTTAACTCTTTCCCTCCTAAAAGTACCTCTTTTTTATCCTGAATATCCAGTTAGGCTTCGGGGAATTACTCTAGATACCATTATGATGGGAGAAGAAAAATGCTTTTCTATTAACTACTTGTACAGGTGCACAATTTTAATTGTTCCCCTGCTTTCCTTTTATTCTATATTAAAAAGTATCAAATATTGGAGCTTCTCCTTTTAAGGGCGTGGTTGATATTATTATTATTTTTAAGGGTGTTTTTTCCCCTTTTTCTTTTTTAAACAATATAATGGAGATTTTGGCAGTAAGCTAAAAAAAATTATACTTTTTATATGATAAAATGTCAGCCCTGCAAGGTAGTCCAGCCAAGAAGCACTCCCAGCAGTACTAACTCTAACTTTATGGTAAGATTACATTAACAAAATCTTGCTAGTCTGAAAGTACATGAAAAGCATTTACAGTCTAAGAAACTAGGGGTCCTTTCTGAGACATTTGCCACGTCCCCATTGCTTCTGCAGACTCAGCTGCCTCTTGTCTGACTGTTGTCTACTCTGTGGCTCTTCCTCCTGCCTCCCAAGGTCATTCCCACATACCATTACATAAAAATAATACACTCTGCTTTATATTGTATTTTACTAATGTTATTTTGAGCAATAATTGTATAACCTTATTAACTGTTTATTCACAGAAAATATTTTTGGAAAATACACCTTTGTTTTAAATAAAAGGATTATAGTAAGACTAAAAAAATAAAACAAGCACAGAGAACTGTCAGTGTACTTTTTAAAAGAGGGAAATGAATATATATCTTTATTTGTATATGCTCTCTTCTTGTTAAATAAAGTTTTAACTGTTTAAAAAAAAATCTGGAGCTGGCAAATGCAAGAAAAAAACATGCACAACCATGGAGCAGGTCATACCTTTGCATTCTGCTCATGCGAATTTTGAATTTGCGACCCAGAAGGGGACGATGGGAGTATAAATAATGAATACTGAGAAGAAGGCTTCAATAATGCATAGGGATTTTTATCAACCTTGCATCAAGAAGAGTAAAAGAAAGAAGTTGTGTGATACCATAGCATCATCATACTATAGAGAGGCCAAAAAAGCCCCGCTTATAGCATCTTGCAACTAATTTGCTGACCTGCTTTGAATCTGAGCAGCCAGCTCCCACCATAGATTTCAGATCACTCTGATGAGGACACAACTCTGCAACAGCTAAGCCCACTGACTCAAAAACAGGAGAGCACAGAAGTGCCAAACTTCAGGAACGGCACACTGAGAGTAAGAGGTTACTTAGGAGTTGGGGCTCTCGTATAGCGATACGCCCTGATCCTGACTGGGTTCAGAGGAAACCTGGAACTTCTGGCCTTGTACCTTTTCCTGAAGACAGAAAACAGAGCACTGGAATACTGTGAGCCCTGCGACCAGACCTCATTCTTGCTCTCCCAGATTGACATGGTTGTGGCTATACTTGGTAATCTCTTATCACTACTCCTCTGGACTCTGACCACTGATTTTCGGTTTCTTGGCTTGATTTTGGGTGACTCTTGACCATGTTTGCCTGATTTCTAAATAGTAAGTGGACTTCGAAAAGGAGGCCCTGGACTATACTTTTATCACACTCCCATGAGAAACTTCTGTGAGCAAATCATGAGACAGGCGTGAGACTTCTGTATCTTCTTCAGATGATCCTGAAGACACTAGAAGGGCCCTTTTTAAACCAACGGCTGCTCTGATAGTGATAAATTTCCATGCAGACTTTAATAACACACAGCAGCGTATATTAAAATGAGGCTGAGGACGTGCTAGAGAAGCAGCAACAAAGCTGAACAAACAATATGTTTCTTTAGAGGTAAACTAGGGAGTTGGAGGAATACCCTCCTAGGAACAATATCTGACTTTTAGTCATATTGCAGGGTTTGGAACAACTCCACTATTCCTCTAGGGAAGATAAGGTTGCCTTTCCCGCTTGATTATTGTTTGATTGCAGAAGGCAGCCAGAGAATACCTACTTCTCCATCTGTGGAGATGACTGCTACTTTTCTCTGTAGAGCAGAACATGTAGGGTCTGGATACTTTCTTTCTCAAACTGCGTAATGTAGAGCACCCCAAAGCTGGCCAAGACCACATACTATCCCCAGCCTCCCTATTGTGCCCCTCAGCACCAGAAGAACACAATTTTGGAATTCTGCAGGGAAATGCTTTTCATTGCTTGGAGATTATTTTAACTTTTCAGTCTGGCTTACAGCACTAGTATTTTCTGGAGATTAGCTCCAAGGACCAACCGGGATCTTATTTCAGCCCAGTCTAGGCCAGAAGGTTGCTGCCATTTACTAACATGAACGCTGTGCACGTAGTCATTAAGGTGGTTGTACACGCTCTGAAAATGATTCAGAAACGCATGGGGGTGTGAGCCTAAAAAGGCTGTGGCTGCTTTAAGGAGGAATCTCATTAAGTTTACGCCTGAAATGGGGAAGAGCAGAGAGGTGCTGTTTTTGTGAGAGCTAAAGCCCTTTCTCAGAGCAGGCCCAGCCCTTGAACCCCTTATTCAGTGGTCTGGTCAGACCAGACTTCATTCCCCCTCTCGCCCTCCGACTTACTGGTCTGAGCACTCTCAGAACTTCCTTTAAGGCAGCCTTGACGTTGGCCACAGAGCAAAGCAGCAGCGTGCCAACTACCACATCTACAGAGCTGTCAGGCACAGAAGAGAGGTCCTCGGCGGAGGCCACCACAAAGTTCTCAAACTCGAGGTGCGTGTCCTTCGCCATGCTCTCCAGCAGGAATTTTTCAAAGTTGGGATTGTAGTCCACGCAGGTTACCCGAGAGCCTGAGGGGTAAAACTCGAAGTTGGCTCCTGTGCCTACGCCAATCTCTAGGAGGCGGAGCTTTCCTGAGGAATCCGCAAAGTCCTTCATGTTCCTGAACAACGTCTCCTTTTCCTTGTGCAGTTTTTCATTGTAGGATTTAGTTAAACTCTTCATGAGATGTGGGAAAAATTTTTTACAAATAGGATCCCATAAGCCCAGGTAGGAAAGCAGAGAGACGGGCAGCACAAGAAGTTGCAGGCATCGCTGCAAGAGAAAAATCAGCATCGTCAACGGACTTGGAAGAGAAAACTTCTCGAACGTCGTTGCAGCCAACCTGCGCGGGCCCTCAGCTTTTTGCCTCGAACGCAGTACTGTAATCCCCGTTCCGCTCGCGGCGTTTCATAAGCTAACTCGCTACATCCGGTTAGCGTCGAGTCTAGCTGTGTCTTAAAGCCACAGCGACTTTTTTAGTCACTTGTTGAAAAAAAGGGCTAGTGGGAGTTGCGAAAGGCAATTTCCAACATTGAATCTGGTTATATTTAAACTTGTTCAGGTAACACACTGGCCCCAAATAGTGTGTAGTGTTGCCAGGTGTTGAGGCAAATCCACAAGAGACTTTTTTGATACATTTTTTTAATGTTTCCATTTCTGAGGAAATGTCAGGAAGCAAACGTTTATGAAAAGAAACTAGGCATCTTCAACATCAATAGCCTCCCCAAATTGTTACTGCAGGATTTTTTGAGAAACTCCTGAAAGTGGAAATAGCATGAAAGTCATTTCAGGATTAATGAAGCTGGAGCTGTGCCCAAACATACAGTGACCGAACTTTCTTAGAAAAAAATGACAGACCTGAAAAAGGGGCAAATCTGAAATTGTTTATGTTTATAACTTTGCTTTACAAACGAAAATTCAAGAGCAAATAAAGAAAATAAATAATTAGATAAATCTAAAGGACATCTTTCTTAATGAAGGAGTCTCCTTTATAATAAAGGATGTGTGGTCACTGTAAAAGTCGTCTTGCAAATATTTATTTATTTATTATTTATATTTCATATTTAGACACCGCCCATCTCACTCTATTTTTGGATAGAGAAACTGGGAAAAGGGGGGTGCAGAGGACGGTTGCAGGAAAGATTAGAAAAAAAAGAAATTGGACTGATATTCTGTGAATGTTTTCTGGAGTGCTAGGCATTCCATTATTATTTTATTATGAAAATATTTTGTCTAGAACAATTGTGTAGAACAATTAGTTTAAGGAAAATCAGAAGTGGCAAAGTACAATACACTACCAGGATCTCTCTCTCTCTCTCTCTCTCTCTCTCTCTCTCTCTCTCTAGGTTGTTCATTAAATACTTGTAAATGTAAGATAATTAACGAGTTGAGTTTGGAATGAACCTGTTGTGAGAAGAAGCAAATTTATTTGAATGTACTCACTGACCATTTTCAGTCACACTAAAATAATTTTTTTTAAGGCACAACCCAGTTGGAAATAACATCCAAAAATGCAATGTTTGGACAATGAACTGCTGGACTTCATCAAGCAAATATCAAGTAATCCACAAGAATCAGTTCTGATTGAAGCAGGATATAAATGTCATAGATAGATAGATAGATAGATAGATAGATAGATAGATAGATAGAAGGCAGTTAAAGGTAGGCACGTGATGTGATCCATCCTTGTGGAGACACCTTGTGGTTGTTTTGTAATTGTCTAAAGCATTCTGCATTCCACGTCTTTCCAAGTTTAATGCTCTTGTCTCCAAAAAGGTGGGTTTTGCTGACACACTCCCTCTTTATCCTGCCACCGCATCCAGTCCTGGCATCTGGGGGAGAAGGGTGGCAGAAAGGGGGGGAGACACATCATATCTCCCTAATTCTAAGAGCCCTTCTAGCTTCTAATGTATTAAGAACCCATTATGCGTGTTGAGGCCTTCGGAGACTGGCTGAAACCTTTCTGGGTATGTCAACTGTTGGTCAAAAAAAGTGCTACCACCCTCTTGATATGAAATTCCATTAGGTGACTTTGGATGAATTTGGTCTTGCTCAGCCAGATCTAGCTCATAAGGATGTTGTGAAAAGAAAATGGAGAGAAAGGGGAGAGAGACCTACAGGAGAAGCACATAAAACAGTATTTGTATTTTTGTAATTGAGGATGTAAAGTCTAGATACTTCAGTGAGGAATGACATCAGACATGATCCAAGAAAAGCGACACCAGAGCAGTTCCAAACGGTGTTTGACGCCCTACCAGATGTCTTTTAATAGTAGACTGGAAGGTGGCATCTGATTTCGATTGCCTCATCTTGTGTTTTGTAGGACAGCCATGACACAGTTGCATTTGTTTGCCTATATTTTGGGAATGACCTATGGATGGTTCACAGGCCACAGCATCCAGAACGATTTAATAGCTGGACATTATTTTCCTGGATTAAAATTCACACATAGATAGATAGATAGATAGATAGATAGATAGATAGATAGATAGATAGATAGATAGATAGATGATATAGGGATGGACGGATGGATGGACGGACAGACAGATAGATAGATAGATAGATAGATAGATAGATAGATAGATAGATAGATAGATAGATCTGTGTATGTTATGAGAGCGATTAAAGTGCTGGACCAGGAGCAGGGAGACTAGTCCTCCTTTAGGCACAGAAACCGGGTGGGTGACTTTGCGCCAGTCACACTCTCTCAGCCCAAGACTGGAAAGTTGAGGAATATCTACCAAGCTATGCTGGATCAACATAGTAGATTATGGTCCATAATCTTCGATGAAGAAGTGTTCATCCTGAAGTGGATTTACTTACAGCATTTCCTTCTGGTTGTTGCTGCCGCCTCTACGTGCATATACTCTTCTAGTCTGTCAATGAAGATAGTTTGGAAATCGCTATCAGAGAGGAAAGGAAGCTTCCTTTCCATAATCGCACAGTCTAGTATTCCTGTCAGCAGGCCACCTTGTTATAAGAAGTATGTTTAGTTTTTTATTAATAAGCATCAGTAGCCTTAAAATAACCAACTTTGGGGTGAATTAAAATGGAGTTAGTTGATTAAAACAAGCATGAACAATTTCATTTCGTTTGATGTGGCTTATAAATCACCTGGAGAACCAGAATAGGCAGCCTGGAAGAATAACAAATAAATATAGGGAAGGGAAGTGAGAATTCACAGTGCAACTACTGCTATGTCCAATGAGCAGGGCAAGAATATAATTCCTTATTTTTTTAATGAACTCTTTTCCTTTAAAATTTCTCTTCTCACTGAAGTCAATAGGGAGAAAATTGATAAGGCAGAATTTATTTAATTTACTGTATGCGTTATCTTTTATGTTCAGATTTTCAAAGTATGCGTTTAACATGCACGCAGAAACCCAATCTCCTGGCAGGTGGATTGAGGCCAGAGAAAAGTAAGTGGCTAGAGCTGGATCTGTTGAGAGAACAAGGTTCTTCACATCACTTTGTTTTGTGACCATTGACTTCACTCCCATGGAAACCAATGGCACGGAAGAGGCACCACTGTAATGTGAACCTGGAACCAGCCTTGTCTGCCTTTCAGCCGTAGAGTGAATCATGATTAACAGGAATAGTGTTGGCTGCTAATGAGAAGGAACGAATAACATTTAATCCAAGAGAAGAGGGTAAAACAAGATGGATGTACCTTTTTATTGCAAATTCCAAAGTAAAAAGATGTACAGTACAAAGGAAATCGAATAAATCAGATGCTGTTCTTTCAACCTATGTTGTTACTTTTAAAATTTATGTTATCTTTTCCCCTGCTCCTCCCTTCCCCCAAATACCATTCTCCCATTTGCTGTTGTTATCTTAAACCAAGCAAACCTATAGGCTGGGGTTTAAAGATGTGGGCAATAAATACATTAGTGAGATGGGGTAAGAATCAGAATGCAGCAAAAAATAATGTATTTGCTCTGATATCTGTTGGGGGGGGGGAAAAGCTTTTGTGGAGATTTTAGCAGCATTAATGATACCATCTCATATTTTCCCCTTAATCCATGGTTCTGTCAATACACATCTAGAACAGACTTTCAATGTGAACCTCAGAAAAGCATTTGAACAGATGTGAATTAAATTGAGCCTCACAACACCCCTGTGAGGTAGGTAATTACCCGTTTTACAGATGGGTAAAACTGAGGCACGCAGAGAGGTTAGGTAATTTGTCCAAGATCAATCTATCATTCAGTCATTCATTCACACAAAGCTGAAAACAGAAATCACTAGAGTTCAGTTAGGGAATATCAAACTCTAATACCTGAAAAAGACGTTTTCACATTCTTTTACAAAATCACTCTCTCAACATGCCCTCTAGCTCTCTCATTTTCTCTTCCCCACACACCTCCACATCTCAAATACACACACATATACCTCCCTATATAAATGCAACATGCAAGATATGAGAAATTTTTGGATAGATGCATATTTAATGTGACACAGTTTAATGTGACACAATTCTAGTAGACGTGGAAATCTCCCATCCACTTCATCCCGAATTTCTCTCCATCAAAATTTTCCAATCTAGTTTAACACCAATGTTAAATAGAAATAGTCTCTTCTTCATTGGTAAATAGAAACTCTTTAAAAATAATACTTTGTATTCTGGAGAGTGGCTGAGTGGACTCTTCATATTGATTAACTGCCCTTTTAAAACGGTTCCATGTGTGCTATTTTTCCTAAATGGGGATCATGATAGTTCTGGTGAACTTTGAACCAGTGAACACTTATTTTGCTATTAGCGCACCTTCTGCAATGTCCAGTGCATACTGATTCCTTGTAAAGAGTGTTAACAAAACATTTATTCAGTGCTCCTTTCACAGACACAGTACAGTACTTGCATTCTGTGTCGGTGAAGTTCTTATTGTAGGTATAATGGTGAACTTTGGAAAGAAGAATAGGACAAAAGAAATAGAACAAATCATAGTACGGACGGGAAAAAGAGACCTGCAGGCATGTGTGCTACACATTCATAGAAAACAGGCCTGTTTCAAAGCAAATGTCAGTTCTCAGCAATTTTACAGAGATACACCCAAAAGTAATTATATGCAAAAAAGTTGTTGCATGGTTATATTCCTCTTAGAGGGACAACGTACATAAGCCTCACGCAATTCTTCCCATAGTTTGATTCCCAACTAAAGTACTGATGACGAAACAGGCACTGCAGCAACGCAGCATATAGAGTTGTTTGTTGACAGAGATGATCTCCACATAGGAGAAGTAGCACAGAAGAAATTTTCTTTTCTGCCCACGTAATACAAGTGTTCAAAGAGAGCAAGTGGTCCAGGAACAGCCTCCCTTGGGAGGCTTATTAAAAACATAATACCTAGTTTTCCTTTGCTCTTAATTCCTAGCAAAGCGAGTGCATAAAGCCAGGGTGTCTCATCTCAGCCCTTCAAATGGAAAGCTTTGAAGAAAAAGCTGATTGGAACAAAGAATTTAAGTGTAAGACATAGGCACACTGCTGCCATTCACTGGATGGATTCAGAACTGCGCAAGTCGAAGCCTGGGTGTCCACTGACACACACACACAGCTAACGCCCTAGCACATACTGTTTCTGGAGAGTGGGTTACTAGCGCACAAAAGTCAGTGAGAGGAGAAAAGGCATGAAACAAAGAGAGTACTGCAGAACTACCCATTTCCTGTGCCAGGGTACGTGCAGTATCAACCTGAGAACCTTCTGTATGGGAAAGAGTGATTGTTATGTTGCGAAACAACAGGGCTTTCTTGTGGGGACGCGATTGAAAGAGCGGACCTGTCTTAGCAGATAAGGGCGTTTACACGCTAGTGCACGAAACTGAGGTTCTTAATGTCATTAGAGAGCAGATAGTCTTTCAAGCTAATTTTATTATGATCTTCATCAACATAGTATTTAAACCCTTCCTGTTAATAACCTTTTCCTAAACAAAAACCAGCTTGGTACTATTCTCTTCATTCCCACCCATCCCAGGAGGTGATTGTGGACTTTCAGACATTTTAACAATTTTTTTCATGACTAACCACGGGACATGCTTCAAAGCCACATCAACACCAAAGCATTTGAAGGGAAAATATACGCAAACCCAGGAACCATGTATATCGCTTTTTCAAACAGAGGTATGTACACACTGAAAACACTTTGTACCATGAAATATAGTGTGGACACCCCACCCCCCAGCTGCCTATGGGAGGCTGCATTTTCTTAATATATATATCTAATTACTCTGTTGCCAAATACTGGTTGCCAGGAGACAGTAAAAGAGACATCAAAAACTCAGCCCAAGAAAATATTCGCACTGGGTCAAATCTGGCCCAGTTCATTATACCTGAATGTACCCTGTATGACAGGAAATGTTGTAGCTGAGTAACAAAGTTCAGTCCTTTGTTTTCCAGTCTGCCCCAGTCTTTCTAGTCCTTCCCTTTCCTCTCCTGGATTTTTAAGCATCAAGACCATTAAGGTTTGTAGGATAACAATAACAGCAATGGTTTCCATCAGTTTTTCATCAAAGCATTATAGTCAAAAACTATAGTCAATCCAATCTGGCCACTTCTAAATGCTTAATAATTGCCCATAATATCCACTGGAAAAAAGAGTACTCATTATACTGTAAATTCTTGGTCTTACTGGCTTATTCCTAACATCTGCTCCTACATTTTTTTTTTTTTACAGTTAGCGTCAAAGAAACTTTTTTAAGTTCACAAAGTGAACTATCACAAAGATCAAACCAATATCTTGGTAAAATAAGACTGGGGATACTTATTTTGTTTTTTGTTTTAGATTTTTATCCCACTTTTTTTTCATATACAGTTCAAGGTGGCAAACGTACCTAATACTCCTTCCTCCTCCTATTTTCCCCACAACAACCACCCTGTGAGGTGAGTTGGGCTGAGAGAGAGCGACTGGCCCAAAGTCACCAGCTGGTTTTTCATGCCTAAGGCGTTCTTTGGTGTATGGGGCTACGTAGCTTTTCAAATATGTGATGTTTTATTGGTTAACAATTGGAATAACTTTCTAAACCAAGTAATAATTAGGAAGATCCTTGTTTGTCCATCTAAGCTAGTATTGTCCAGTTTGGTTGGCAGTACCTTTCCCAAGGTCTCAGGCAGAAAAGGGTCCTTCCCATAATTTCCTATATGTCTTCTTCAATTGAACCAAGAATTGAACCAGGACCTTCTGCATACATACATAGCAATGTGCATTGCTATTGAATCATGGACCTTTCCCAAGGACAATAATATTCAGATTTTCTCCCCTGGTTGGTTGCCTGCTCTTGCAGTAATGCTGAAAACAAATTAAAAACCCAGACAGATTTGTGGAAACCTCAATAACTGTCTCAGGATTAATTCAGTGTACGATTCCTACGCGTTTGCCCTTTATCAGAAAATTCAAACAGGAAGACCAAATGCAAGATGATATCGGCTACATTATTTTATGTCTTTACAAAACAAAAGATAAAAAAGAGCAGTACTGTAAATTAAAAACGTTTCGGTTTAATTTCCCATAGGTAGGAGAATACCCCCCACTTTAGCTATCTAAGCTATGGAAAACTGATTCATCAGGAAACTGCTAATCTGACGAGTGGTATAATTATTTGCATTGGAGTAAGATTTCTTTTACTGATGCCTACTAACCAGAGAACTTAGCTATGGCTCTTCTGGCTGTTTGTGTTCTGTGTTTTAACAATGCGCCGAATTCTTAGCTACCAAAGATAGGTGGTTTGCCAGCTGTGCCACTTACCAAAGAAGCCTGCAAGTGTGAATAGGCACATTTCTCATTTAAGTGCCAACCTAGGCAAGTGTGATTTAGTCTATTATTGCATCCTCTCCTTTGATACCCAAGTATCAAAAGTCTGTTTATTCTTGAACAAAATCCACTGATAAAGATGGGAACATATTAGACCCTCACCCATCAGACATTTTATATTCTAGAGTTCTCTCCCCTTTATACAAAATCTTGTTTTGCTTTTGCTTTGCTTGGTTTCATTAATAATTTATACATACCAAAGTTAGCTGCAGATAATTCAGTGTGACTGAATTATGGGTGTCGTCACATAAAGAATCGAAACATTCACAGCTCTTAAACCACCATGAACCCATTAAATAATTATTTTTAAAAATATTTTAGACATAGGATTCTTTATTTGAAAGAACTTTATCAGAATTATAGAGGTGAAAATATGTTTTCTGCCTAGGTTTATGGTAAGTGTGAAGCGTATTGTATTGTATTAGCCATATTTTTTCCTGTTCTGGGGTGGGGGTTGAAGAAGCAGGAGTTGGGAAAAAGTGTAAGCCTGGTCAAAAAATGTATGGCAAATGATAGTCTGTTTCCTGCTAACAGATTGGAACCCTGCCACCACCACCAGTAGAGATGCTAAGTTTCTATCCACAGTGATTTCCATAAGAAGACATAACATATCCTAATCTTGGAGTCATGACATTAAGGTTTTTTCCCCTCTTTTATCCTACGATATTCCAGTTTTATTCAATTTCTATGTTATCTTATATTTTATACTGTTTTACTGTATTTTACTCAAATTTCTCCTTTCCCTAGTTTTGGCATTATAACTGTCGTATTTGGCCTCTTTTATTCGAGATATGTCAGTTATTTAATTATGAATGCTTATTTCATGATGAACACTCATTCACTTCAGTTTTCATTCACTATCACCCATATCTGTTGTTTTAAGTTCCTTTCCATACATCGTTCATTCGCTAGGAAGATAGCCCAGAAAAGAGATTATTCTTATTATTTCAATTCAAAAAAAAAAAAAAAGGAAATGAATTTATAAACAAGTGAACTAAATGTAATATTTTTTATTAAAGTTAATTTTTAGCAAAACTGTTTTGACCATTTCTGGCCATGGGGCAGGTAGGTGGAGTGAAACAGTGGGATCTGAAAACAAATGGTATCAAAATTAAATTTACATTTTCAAATGTTTCTCAATAAGTTTGAGATTTCTTTGACTGATTCCTAGTTTGGACCAGGTTTTTTAAAAAGCACTGGCTATTTTTGCTGGAATAATCAGTTCCTTTCTCTTTTGCCATTTTAAAAAATTGTTCAGGTATATCTTTATATAATGTTTATATATCTCAACAGACCATTATATGATGATTCATTTTTAAACAAGATTTCCAAAATGTTCTTACGTAATGCTGATAGATAAAAATACCAGGGTGAGACTCTTAGTATCAATGAAGTCTGGTTAATTGGGACAACTGGTTAAAGAAATATAAAACAAAAGAAACATTGTGCAGAAACTAGAAAAAGTTATTAATTTTTATAGGACATAGTTCACAGTTTTGAAGCTTTTTCTGAACAGCTTTTTTCTTAAGCAAAGCTAGAATAATATAAGAAAATTCAAGTATTGTTAAATAATGAGCAAATATAAATATAGATTACAGGGCATTTTTACTAAAATTTGCTTAATAAAATTTGATAGCACACACACTACATGTGCCAAGCTTTCCATATGGAACAGTAGTCCAGCTGAAGGATAAGTATGACATTTATCCAAATCTTGCATAGAAGTGGTCAAAAGATATTGCACCTCAGAACCAAAGTACAGTCTAAATCGTTTTGTGGTTGTAAATACAGTTTTGAATACAGCTTTGCTCTACATCTTTTGAGAGGATATTTTTCCTCTGTAGGGATGTACTTAAATTGACATCATCTGAAAAGTGGTCAAAGAAAAAAAAAAGTATTTTTAGAGAGATAGAAAATTAAATATGGACAGTGGCATAAGCCAGAAGCCATTCTACTTAATTTTTTGTAGTCCTTTGTCATGTACAAAAAGGCATGCCAATAAAATAAAATGATATATTACAGTATTTATATTACTGTCTTAAAAAGTTCAGTCATACTTTTCAGCTCTTGTTGTTGTGCTGTTTATAATGTTGCCTGTACAAATGCATGTAATTTTATCATACATATTTTATGAGTAGGTGGGATAAAATCTAACAAGGAAGAAATGCTTTGCTCCTTGTGGTATCTGGTACAGCAGAATTATTCCACTGATGTCATGGTAGCTAGATTACACATTTTAAAAAGCCCAACTTGGCACAGATATCTATCAAATGGCTTACTTTCTGATTAACCTTGTAATAGGCATCTAAGTTGCAAAATCTTAAATGTCAAGCATCTGACACTTAAACTAAAAGGCGTTGCTAACCTTCTTCATTTTCTTTTGATTTTGGAATATTTTAAACCTTTTTTTTAAAATACTTTTTGCCCTTTTATAGATAAAACGGTTTTGGTCCGCATTCAAACAGTGTCTTTCCTTCACTACGCCCCAGAAATTCAACATATTTCTTTACAGCCTCCTGCAAGCTTTCTTTTAAGCTTTATGGCTGAACGATCTTGGCCGTAGTGCAATGCCAACATTGACCCAAGAACGGTTCCATAAATCTGTGCCCTTAAAAGATGAATTATTGTGAGGATTGATTTAACGAAGGGGGACATAATGGACACTTAAGAAAAATGAAAGATGCTAAAGTAGTACTTAGAAGCGTAAATGTTACTTCCCCTCCCTTTAGAATCCTCATCAATTTAGAGTTAAGACTAGCTGAGAGGTAGCTCTTGATCCCTCCCTGAATCTGCCGGACCATTAAAATCACCACCATACAACAATATGGGATGAAATGTGAAACTGGTGAAGGCACATGTCAGATATGACACTTTTCCTCTCAGTGCTGCACCCATGTCACACTGCTACTTTGCTCATCAGAAGTAGGATGTTGTATTCATAGATGTTTAAACTATTTTCATAGCTATTTCAAATATTTTTGGTTTGCTTTCCTTAGGGAAAAATGCAGCTCAGAGAATCGGATAAAACCATCAAGTAGCCGCAGGAAATCTGTCAGTGGAAGAACACATCGGCTTGTGCCCGGTACATTTCTCACATCAAAGCACCCCAAAAGAGTGCCACGGTTTGCCGTATTTGTGTAAATATGGCACACAATGCTGTAAACTCCCCTATCATAAGCCTACCTGCAGTAAGATGGCTTTATGTAGCTGCTCAAACGTGTATCTTGGAGAGATAATTGTTCTTTTCCATAGTGCTTATTTCTAACAGAAAGAAGTGTATACAGCAGAATGGATGCTGAACTGTAAATATTGCAGGATACAGAACTACTCGGTGAGTTTTCTCGAAGCCCTAATGTTCCAGATAGTGAGATCGTACTACAACCTCTTCCTGAATTGGAAGGGTTTTAGAGCAGCATTTTGGGGTTGATTTGGGCAGTTACTTTTAAAAAGTGCAAAATAAGTTGGCTGCATGAAGCTTATTAAACATACCCATAAACTCCTCGATTGGTTTCCCTTTGTTCCTCTAATGGGAGGGTACATGGAAAGATTCACGCTTGGTAACTAGGTGAAGAGCATAGTTATAGCTAAGAGTAACTCTCCAAATACAGTGTGCTGTAGTCAGTGGAGTGCCTCAAACATATGGCTTAACACACAGCCTGGACAGCATATCGAGTGTCTTGCGGTTTTAGGGTTCCTCATGCATGATTCCTGATCACAGCATGCCATCATGCAAATCATTTCTATGCATTGAAACGAGCACAATTTTATTTAATTTATTTTTGGAATCAGTCTGAGCGAGTTTGGCAAACTGAAAATACCTGATTACCCCCAACTCTCACAAACCATGGTGAAGCCCACAGAATAAAAAGTATGCAGATAATAAGTACTAAAGAAACTATGATGATTAAGTGATATGGGATAAATACGTGTCATTTCATTTCAGCTTTTTGTTGTTGCTCTACTTGTTTTCCCCCCCCTTCTTTTTTGCTTTTTTGCGGCTTAAACTAAATGTCAGGTATGAAACTCTAGTTTTGCATGAACAAATCAACCCTTGCAAGTGATATTTTTTCAGGTTTCCTTTCAATAAAATGAAAAAAAATAAAATCAATTTTTGCTGCTTTGGAAAAAAATATGAATCCTCAAGCAGCAGATTTTTTTTTCTTGTTTGTGTGTGTCTTTTATTTTGCTTTTTTGTCCTAAGTTGCATTGACTGATGTGGAACATGCAGTATCCACCTGCCCAAACTGTATACAATTCTTTTTCTCCTTTGCATTGTTTCCTGGTTTCCCCAGGGGTTCACTAAGCCCTTCCTGTCCCGGCAGAGTGGTGGTACAAAATCAAGACCAAAGTTGGTTTTCACTGGAAAAAGACCCCAGAGTGGAATTGCTCATGCTTATTTTCATACACTTAAGAAGATGATACTGGGAATGGGACTGAAACAGCCCCCCACCCACCCACCCACCCATAGATGGGCCTGTTGCTCTTGGAGTAAAAATGCTGAATAAAACACCAATATGTGTTCAGCAACATGATCCTCATGGACCTAAGAAACGAGTGAAAGTGGGGAGAATTGATGTGAATGTTTGTTCTATAGTGGTTTTGATGGTTTGTAATCATACCCTCACGATGATGGAAGCTATGTATGTACCTACAAAACAGATCAAAGACGTGTATTTAACTAGAGGATCCAGAGTAACTATTGTGCAAGGAAAAGTGAGAGAGAACTGGTGTCTGGATAAACCTGCCTACGCCCAGTTCAACCGCCCACCCCCCGGCTCTTAAAGAGCAAGAAGGAAAAAAATTGTTTTCCCTATTCCCCAAAGGTCCCAAGAGGGACAAATATGGGAAGACTCCTCATATTTTGTGGACCCTTCACTGCCAGGAGTGGTAGTAAACAAATCAATGGAAGCCCCTGTGAGCCCACAAGAAAGGGTGCAACCATGGGTTGGGATGTATTTGACTGAGACTTTCACTGGGAGATTTAGTGAAAGCTCACAGGAAAAGGTTTATGGATGTAAAGGGAAAGAGAGCGAGTGAGCAAGCAGATGCGGACAACCGGATGTGTGATGAGCAATGGCTGTGGACTGCTAACTGCCATAGAGTGTGTATGTGTGTAAGAAGGAGAAAGTGGAAGAGAGATAAAAGGAAAGGAAAGGAAGAAGATGTATGTGGCAAATTTAATCTTATGTATTGTTGTCTCCAAAGAGATGAGAAAATTACAGACCAGATGTATAAAATTGCCCATGTTCCAGTTCAGACCTGGACAGGAGGGCTAAATCTTGGATGGTTTGGTGATCGCTTTTTTTTGACTGGAAACGCATAGAGTTAATGACTTTATTGGCTTTTGCTGAACTCCTGTTTTTACCTTGTTTAATTCCCCTTATACGAAATGTTGTTGCTTCCACGACTGATGGTTTACATTAAACTACCAGGATCTCTCTCAGTATATATACTGTCTATGTGACAGCCCTTCAGACACTCGAGGACAGGAGTCATGTCTCTGCACAGACTCCTCTTCTCCAAGTGAAACATGCCCAATGCCTCCAACTATTCCTCATAGGTTTTTTTGGGGGGGGGGCTGCTCTTGTCTGGATACATTCCAGTTTGTCAATAATCCTCCCTAAAACATGATGCGCAGAACTGGACACAATATTCAAGATGCCATTTGACCAATGCAGAAAAGAAAGGAACAATGACTTCTCTTGGTAGCATATTCTGTTGATGCAGCCTAGAGTTGCACTTGCTTTTTTTGCAGCTGCATCACACAGTTGTCTCTTACACACACAGGAAAAGTATCATCTTGGGGTTATGGACAAATCTGTGCATAATGATGTTTGTATTTGGGGCAAGAAATTAAAGGTTATGGGAGGGCTGGCACAGTGCAGAGGCATCACTTCATGGAGTAGGAAGGGAAACCCAGGCTTAAATCTCGACTAAACCACAGAGTCCATCAGATACTGTAGGCAGAGAGCCGTACTACTCTATGGTTGCAAAAACTCAGGAATCCGGTAGCACCGTTTCGAAATGACATGTTTTATTAAAAGATATAAGTGTTCATCAGCTGCAGCTCACTTCATCAGATGCATGGAGAGGCTAGACTGATGCAGGATTAAAATTGGGCTGGGGGGAGGGGAGGGGGAGAGAAGTTGGATATGCAGATATGTGAGTCAGATTACAAGTACTTGTAATCTGATTTCGATTGCCTCATCTTGTGTTTTGTAGGACAGCCATGACATAGTTGCATTTGTTTGCCTATATTTTGGGAATGACCTATGGATGGTTCACAGGCCACAGTGTCCAGAACGATTTAATAGCTGGACATTATTTTCCTGGATTAAAATTCACACATAGACAGACAGACAGACAGACAGACAGACAGACAGACAGACAGACAGATCTGTGTATGTTATGAGAGCGATTAAGGTGCTGGACCAGGAGCAGGGAGACTAGTCCTCCTTTAGGCACAGAAACCGGGTGGGTGACTTTGCGCCAGTCACACTCTCTCAGCCCAAGACTGGAAAGTTGAGGAATATCTACCAAGCTATGCTGGATCAACATAGTAGATTATGGTCCATAATCTTCAATGAAGAAGTGTTCATCCTGAAGTGGATTTACTTACAGCATTTCATTCTGGTTGTTGCTGCCGCCGCCACAGGGTATACTCTTCTAGTCTGTTAATGAAGATAGTTTGGAAATCGCTATCAGAGAGGAAAGGAAGCTGTCTTTCCATAATCACACAATCTAGTATTCCTGTCAGCAGGCCACCTTGTTATAAGCAGTACGTTTAGTTTAGTTTTTTATTAATAAGCATCAGTAGCCTTAAAATAACCAACTTTGGGGTGAATTAAAATGGAGTTAGTTGATTAAAACAAGCATGAACAATTTCATTTCGTTTGATGTGGCTTATAAATCACCTAGAGAACCGGAATAGGCAGCCTGGAAGAATAGCAAATAAATATAGGGAAGCGAAGTGAGAATTCACAGTGCAACTACTGCTATGTCCAATGAGCAGGGCAAGAATATAATTCCTTATTTTTTTAATGAACTCTTTTCCTTTAAAATTTCTCTTCTCACTGAAATCAATAGGAAGAAAATTGATAAGGCCGAATTTATTTAATTTACTGTATGCGTTATCTTTTATGTTCAGATTTTCAAAGTATGCGTTTAACATGCACGCAGAAACCCAATCTCCTGGCAGGTGGATTGAGGCCAGAGAAAAGTAAATGGCTAGAGCTGGATCTGTTGAGAGAACAAGGTTCTTCACATCACTTTGTTTTGTGACCATTGACTTCACTCCCATTGAAACCAATGACACGGAAGAGGCACCACTGTAATGTGAACCTGGAACCAGCCTTGTTTGACTTTCAGCCGTAGAGTGAAGCAGAAAATAATGTATTTGCTCTGATATCTGTTGGGGGGGGGGAGCTTTTGTGGAGATTTTAACAGCATTAACTGCTAAACCACGTGACCTGTTCGGTCATCGTTTCAGAGATATTTCCTTATCTAAACAGAGACAAAAGGACGAAACAGAAGTGGGAGTGTGAGCAACTTACGACTTGCTGCTGGCTTTCCCGTTGACTTTGCTTTTGGGAAGATGGCAGGGAGCATCAGAAATCTTCCTCCCTCCCTTCCTTTCCACATATAGTATAGGCTTGCACCATTTGCCCTCCCCTCATGACCCTCAGGTGGGCCCCATGAAGCCTCCTCCTCGACTGACCTGCGGAACTGCCCGCCACTTTGCTGGAGGGAGGTGGAACAAAGGGAGCTGTGGGCTGTCGGAAAAACTGCACACTCACTCACACCCACTCCCCATTCTGCTGTGTCCCCAAGGGACCCCTCCCTCGAGGGAGGAAGAGGCTCACCCACTGACCACCGGAGCCACCCGGCCAGCCCTACCTCACCAGCAGGCATCCAAGTCGCTCCCTCAACGCCCACAGCCGTTAAGAGATTTCACATTTTGGCCTCATTTCCAAAGCAGCCAATCGTCACTCATCCGTTGGGCCTTCTGCCAGCTGATTGGGCACAGGGGACAGAGGGAGGTGGGAAAGAGGTCAGGGATACACCCATGATGATCATGTGACCTGGGCTGACCACAGTTGTGCAGCAGCACAGCAGTGCTGAAGCAGCCACAAATTTCCTAAATTTCTTTATAAAACTTTATTTAATTTCCGCAAAGAATTAAATGTATAAAGACAAAAAACAAAAGAAGAAGGGAATAAAGAAGAAGAGGGTCAGAAAAGAGAAAGAAAATTAGGGTGCAGAAAATAAAAAGTAAAGGAAAAAAACTCCTGGTGACCCTGAGTTTCTCATTTTCAACAAAAGTTATACATCTTGGCAATAACATGTTAATCTTTGGTACACAAAGCTAACCCAAAGTCAGTTTTCTGATAGGTAAAATCATAATTCTTATTCAATTTTAATCTTTCTAACAACTGGGCATAGATAAACCATTAGCAGGTATGACCTTCCAATTCCAGTTCTTCCCTCATCTTCAGTTTAGGCTCTCCTTCAAAAAAAGTCAGTAAATTTGCATATGTCAACCATGTTTAACTATCATTTCTCTTCTATAAAAAGCTTCTTGAGGTAACAACCATAAAAGCATTTTGGGAGACAATCTTGCTTTATATCTATTCCAAAGTCTCAGTATGGCACATCTTTTATTAGATGATTTTTAAAAGCAATATTAACCACTTTATTGTACCATAAATAACCATGCCACTGAAATCTTAAACCATGTCCTTCTAACTCCAATAACCTCCTGTTTCTCAAAGTCACCCATTCTTTCATCCACACCAAACAACAAGCATCCAAATACAATTTTAAACCAGGAAGACCTCACCTCTTCCCACCTCTTTCTTTAGCATCTTGTAACAATTTATATTTTATTCTTGGTGTTTTACCTTGCCATACAAACTTAGAAATATCTTTTTGCCATTGCAGTCTCCCAGCAAACACCAATTTTCATAGGAAAAAGATATCAGTTGGTCTATAAGAGGTTTAAAAAATTCCCTTTATCCTCATTTGCTACATACAGCCCAAGAATTATAGACTGGATTCCTTGCATCTCACCTTCCAGTGCAAGATAACTACCATATCCATCAGATAATAAAAGCTGTGGTTTTAAATGTGGGTTAATATATAAAATAACTCCATTGGTCTTTTTCAAATTTGCTGATATGAATTCTTCGCCCAAGACTATATATAGTCTTATATATCAAATATTTTCCATCTTTTTTTCTGATTTGTGTTTCTTGTAAACACATCACATCCTGATTTAATTTTCTCAAATCACAAAAGATCTTTTCCTTTTGGGGGGGGGGCGTTTGCCCCATTAATATTCCATGTTAGGTATCTGTCATCCATAATTAAGGAAATAGTCCTTCAAATTCTTTGGCTGTGTCTCCCATCTCCACAACCTGTGTTCTAACGTCTTCTTCTGACTGTTGCTGTTTTGTGTATCCTTCTCCACCATGTCAGTTGGTTCCTGGTCCAATCAGATCGATATAAATGGAACTGAATGAAGGAATGAACTGATTCAAAGAAGAGCAACCAAAGATGGAAGGAGTATACTGAGATTCTGTACAGTAGAGGTTTCAACTTCCAGGATACCTTACAAGATATTCTCTACTTCCAAAAAACCTCTAGTATTAGAAGATGACGTTAGATCGGTACTCCAATCATTACCAAGTTGGGAAGTTACAGGAATTGAGATAATAAGGCAAGGAACAGAAGAAGAATCAATAATGGTTCCAACCACACCATGTCAATACATCTGGAGAATTGCATAGAGGCCAGCAGATTGCACAAGGTCAGTCCAGATATCAATACCCAAGAAGGAGACTTAACACAGTCTGCAAAAATGGGACTAGGACGAAATAGAAAGAATATCAAATCAATGGCAAGCAGTACAGCAACCAGCCTTACAACTGTCAATGAAGATAGTGAGGTGGTGGGTAACATCTGCCATTGGTTACCCACAGTAAAGGAACCATCAAGAAACATGCCACAGACTAGCACAGGGTAGAAAAGCAATTAAGACTTTGAAAAAGAGATTCAAGTGCTTTGATGTGTCTACACCTACAAAAGTCAGAATGGTTCAGGCAGTGGCTTTCCCTGTGGCATCTATGGAAGTGCATGTTAGAAGCAGGATAGAACTAATTTTGACATTATTGAATGTTGATGTTGGAACAGACTCCTGATAATAGCATATGCAGCCAAGAAAACAAGCAAATGAATCATAGAACAAATCAATCTAGAGTTTTCACTTGAGGCACAATTGACCAAACTCAAATTATCATATTCCTGATACATTATGCAAAGACCTAGCTATCTTAAGAAATATATAATCCTGTGAAAGGTAGAAGAAAAGTTCTAGTCAAATTCAGAATTAGCTGGATCTGCTGTGAAAATGTAAAAAAAAAAAAGTATTTCAATCTGTACATGCCTACCTTAATCCTAAATATCATTAGATTATTATCTAAGGTATAATTTGGTATCTGTGAAATTAAAGACAATTAAGTAGACATCAATAGAAATAGAGAGTGATTATAATTCAGTATCTATTGCTTTGGGTCTGCATATGTGGCTATTTTGAATCAACTATTTGGTGAATAGTCAGCACTCCCTAAATGGTCCCTCAGATATGGTGATTAATTGTCCATAGGCACTGCTTGGGAACTGGTATCATATAACGCAGAGATATATCTTATGTTGTTTCTTCCTTGCAGGCATCATGCTGTAGTTAGCAACTTGTAATTTTTTCATGCTGAGGGGAAAGGTACTACGGTGAGGGCATGTAAAGGTGTAATTTTGGAAACCTGAAATCTCCAGCGGCCATCAAGATTTGCCTGAGGCATTCTGATAACTTTCTACATACATACTCTGCTTTCCGATCAAAGAGGCTCTACCTCCCTGGATGTTGCACATTCTGTTATGCTGCCAGCAAGCTAAACAATCCCCAACCCTTAATATAGAATATTAATATAGAAGAAAAGTTCTAGTCAAATTCAGAATTAGCTGGACCTGCTGTAATATATATATATAGTATTTCAATCTGTACATGCCTACCTTAATCCTAAATATCATTAGATTATTATCTAAGGTATAATTTGGTATCTGTGAAATTAGACAATTAAGTAGACATAAATAGAAATAGAGAGTGATTATAATTCAGTATCTGTTGCTTCGGGTCTGCATATGTGGCTATTTTGAATCAACTATTTGGTGAATAGTCAGCACTCTCTAAATGGTCCCTCAGATATGGTGATTAATTGTCCATAGGCACTGCTTGGGAACTGGTATCATATAACGCAGAGATATATCTTGTATTGTTTCTTCCTTGCAGGCAGCATGCTATAGTTAGCAACTTGTAATTTTTGGATGCTCTTAGAGAAATAAATTCTAAATGAGCAGTTAGTTAACGTCATACCTAGGGAAAAGGGTAGGAACTAAACTGAAAGTAATTTGTCAGCCTTACTAGGTAGACCAGATAGGAAACACAACCAGATGAGCTAATTCTACTTTATTGTAAGGCTACATTAACAGAATCGTGCAAGTCTGATAGTAAAAGTTAAATACACAATGGTTCGAGTTCACTACACAATACTACTTATATGATATTATACAATAATACTGTTATGGCTTACATACAAATTAGACTTATGGACAGGCCTTGGGAACTGAACTCGTTCTTAAACTGGGGAATACCTGTATTGCTTAAGCATGCCATTCCCCACTTGAAATGTTTTCTTTAGAAACAGAATACCATACAGTTTAAGCAAATGCATTTAGATGCTATACGCTTGTCCTGTGATTGACCTGCACTTTTCAGTTAACACTTGGAAGAGAGGCTGCTTAAACAAGCTAGTTCTTCCTATTTCCTCTTGCAAGTTGAGAGGTAACAAACTTTTTGCTCTAACCCCAGTGAGATCATTATTTCCCTCTTTTGTCCTAGCAGGCAACAAAAGGGGGAGAGAGAGGTTGCAGGGCTATAACAGCTGCTCAACGAAAGCAACCCCTTTGTGAATCAAATTCCAGAGACCGTCTCTGCCATTTGGGCTCCTCATGGCAATTGGGGAAGGACCGCTGGTGCTCTAAGGTAACGGGGACCATTTACATAAACATGATGCTGTTTGTTTCAGTCCGGGCATCTCCTTTAATGTCCTCCTCCTTTGGTATCCATCCTACAAGTTAGCCCGCAACACAAGAATTTCAGAAAGCATCTTTTCAATTAATTTAGATGCTGTTTCCAATGGGTCCTCTAGTATAAATACTAGGTCATCTGCGAAGGCTTGCAATTTGTACTCTTCCTTTTTGATCTTCATTCCTTTTATTTCTTTCTCTTCTCTTATATTCCTATTCAACACTTCTAATGTTAAGACAAACAACCAGGGCGATAGTGGACAGCCTTGTCTCGTCCCTTTTGTTATGTCTATCTGTTCTGTTAAATCTCCGTTTATCATGATTTTTGCAGTCTGCTTATAATATATTGTTTCAATGGCTTGGGTAAATTTTTTACCAAAGCCCATTTGTTCCAATTGCAGTAGCATAAAACGGCAATTCACGTTGTCAAAGGCTTTTTGTGCGTCTAAGAATATCAAGGCCATTTGCTTTTCAGGGTGTGCCTCATAGTATTCCAGTGTGTCCAGAATTACTCTCATGTTGTCTTTAATTTGTCTCTTTGGCAAAAATCCGTTTTGATCGGCATGGATAAAATTATTTAAATATCTTTTTAGTCTTTCTGCCAATATTGAAGCAAAAATTTTATAATCTGAATTTAGTAGAGATATAGGTCTATAATTTTTAACCTGTTGTGGGTCAGTGTCCTCCTTTGGTATAAGTGTAATATATGCTTCAGTCCATGTTTTGGGTATTCTCTTCTTTGTCATAACCTCATTCATAACTTCCAATAGTTGGAGGCTCAATATGTCCTGGAAGGTTTTGTAAAATTCCACTGGCAGCCCATCTGGACCTGGGGCTTTCCCAACATTCTGCTTTTTTAGAGCTTCTGTTAGTTCCATCATAGTTATATTCCCCTCTAACATTATTTCAATGTCTTTAGGTATCTGAGGTAATTTCACTTTCTGTAAATATTGTCTTACTTCTTCTTCTTGTACATTCTCTTGATAATACAATTTTCCATAGTAATCTTGTATAATTTTTTTCTTGTCCTCATTACCAAAGCAGATCTGTCCTTCTTCATTTATCAATTGATTAATCCTTTTTGATTCTCTCTCCTTTCTCAGTTTATAAGCTAGCCATCTACCTGGTTTATTTACATCTTCAAAGTAATTCTGTTTAGCACTTCTGATTTTTTGTGCTAGTTCCTCCTTTTCCATTAATCCCATTTTATGTTTAATTAGATCCATTTTAGCTTTAATGTCTTTTTTTTGCGGGGATTTCTGTAACTCTTCTTCCAGTTTTTTATGATCATCCTCCAGTAGTTTAAAAGTCTTTTTCTGCATTATGTTTCTTTTCCTTGTATAATCTATTATTAAACCTCTTGTATAAGCCTTCATTGTATCCCAGAGATTCTGTAATGATGTATCCTCTTTTTTATTTTCATTAAAAAAGAAGGTAAGTTCTTTCTCTATTTTTTGTTTGAAATCTTTTTCTTTTAGTATCCTATTATTTAAAGTCCATCTAGAACTCTTCCGTTGTCCTTTCCAGATAACTACCATTGGGTTGTGGTCGGCCCAAATACTTGTTTGTATTTCAATTTCTCGAATGTTAGCAAATAAGTCCGCTGACATCCATATCATATCAATTCTAGACCAAGATGCATGTCTGTCTGAATAAAAAGTATATTGTTTGTTTGCCGGATTTCTTTCTCTCCATGCATCTTTCAAGTCTATTTCTTCTATCATTCGAAGGAAGGATTTTGGCAATGTCTTCCTAGTTCTCTTTGTCAATTTCTGTGTTTTATAGTCCAATTGATCATTAATTATTCCATTAAAATCTCCCATCATACAGATATTAACATAGTTCAATTCAGCTATTTTCATATGTAATTTCCTATAAAATTCTTCTTGATTGTCATTAGGAGCATAAATTGCAATTAAAAGAGTTTTAACATTATTATCTATTATTTCAACCATCAGAATCCTTCCATCATCATCCGCATAGATTTGTTCTGCTAGCATTGTATCTCTAATATATAGGACCACACCTCTTTTTTTACATTGTGTCAAAGAGGTAAATAATTTACCCAATTTTTTTTGCTGCAACAAATATTCATGTTGTTTTTTGATGTGTACTTCTTGCAGACAAATTATATCAAACTTTAACTTCTCTAATTTATGAAATACTTTCCTTCTCTTAGTAGCCAGATTAAGTCCATTTATATTGATCGTAATCAATTTTCTTTCCTCCATGTTAGGCTTTATACGAGGGTTTAATTGCTCTAGTAGATCTTACTTCTCGTTGCTCTCTGGGAACACCATCTCCCCCACTTTCTTCTTTTTCTTTTTCAGTTACTGCCGCACTTTCTTCTTGAAACTCAATTAACGATTCTTCCTTTTGTGTGCCTTCTTCTTTTCCTCTAAAGAATTCTGAATAAAATAGCTCTGCTTTTTGGACTGTATCAACTCTTTGTCTTTGTTCCTGCCAAGTAAACTGGAGACCTTCTGGAATCAACCATCTGTAATTTACTCCTCTTTTGAGTAGCTCTTTAGTCAGGAATGAATATTGCCTTCTTATGTCTCTTACTCTTCTTGGCACCTGCTTCAGGACTACAATTTCTTTGTCTTTGTACTTTAATGTTTTCTCTCTTGCTACCTGGAGTATCTGTGCCTTAATAGTTTTTTTAGTGAATCTTATGTGTACTTCTCTTGGTAGTTTATTTCTCATTGCATATCTCGTATAAACACGAAAGATTTCATCCATCCCATCTGTCATCTTCTAAATTAATTGAAAAGATAGAAGAATATGGAAAAGTAGCAGGTTTAAAAATAAATAAAGATAAAATAAAGATATTAACAAAGAATATGCTAGCAAGGCGAAAGAAAGAATTGGAAGAAGTCTTAGAAATACAGGTCACAAACAGGGTTAAATACCTAGGGATATATATTACACCAAGATGTAGTACATTGAAGGAGGATAATTATGTTAAACTTAAACGACAGATTGCAATAGATCTGACAAAATGGGAGAATTTACAATTATCAATGATTGGGAGAATATCCACTATTAAGATGAATATATTGCCTAGGATATTATATCTATTCCAGACAATTCCAATTCGTCTAGGGAAAGAGTTCTTTGATGATCTAAATAAAATTGTATTGAAATACATCTGGCAGGGTAAAAAAGCAAGAATAAAGCTTAAATTACTACAAGATGCAAGAGTAAGAGGTGGGTTTGCTTTGCCTAACTGAGAATTATACTACCAGGCGACAAATCTGATGTGGGTAAAGGACTGGATAACTTTAAGAAATAATAGATTATTGACCTTAGAGGGACATGACCTGCTGTTGGGCTGGCATGCTTTCTTATGGTATAAGGGAACGAAAACACAGGGCTATTTTAGAAGGCACTATATTCGAGAGGCATTGTTTTTAAACTGGGAGAAGACAAGAAGACAATATTATTTAAAAGTTCCACGATGGATATCCACTATTGAAGCCTTTTCTTATCCAATAACATATAAAAAGGAACAAACAGTTAGATATACTGAGATATTGAATGAAAAGGGTGAACTTAAAACTATGCAAGCGTTGGAAGAACAAGGTATAAAAATGAATTGGTTCTCATATTTGCAAATACAATCTAGATTCGATAAAGATTTTAAAGCAGAAGGTATCTATGATGAGCTGACTGTTTTAGATAAAATTTTGATGGGTGCTGATGAAAAGGTGATCAAAAAACTTTATGGACATTTACTAGAATTTAAGATGGAGGAAGAACAGGTTAAAGATACAATGATTGCATGGGGGAAAAATTTTGGATATGGAATTGATTTAGAGAAGTGGCAAAAACTATGGTCTCAAAACTATAAAATGACAATGTCAACTGCATATAAAGAAAACTTGTATAAGATGTTTTACAGGTGGCATTTACCCCCAGCAAGGATTGCGAGAATGTACAAGAACAAGTCTGACAAATGTTGGAAGTGTCATCAGAAGCCCGGCACATATTACCATATGTGGTGGACATGCTCAGAAGCTAAAAGATATTGGATTAAAATCCACACATGTCTGGAAAAAATGACAAAACAACATATAGACTTTAAACCAGAGACATTTTTATTAGGAATTATGCCTGAAACATATAGTAAAGAACTGAAATATTTGATTGTAAATGTTTTGATAGCGGCTAGAATTGTATTTGCTAAAAATTGGAAAAATGAAAAAGTACCTATGCAGGAGGAAGTTATTAAGAAAATTATGGAATGTGCAGAGATGAGTAAATTAACATTTGAAATTAGAGAGCAAGAAGACAAACAATTTTATATGATATGGGATTTGTTTTATCAATGGTTGGATGAAAAGATATAGTCATGTAATAGATCAGCAAATTATATAATAGAAACTTGACAAACTGATATAAATTACATATATATATATATATATATATATATATATATATATATAATCAATGGATAAAAATGATATAAATCTTATTATGAAAGCTGGTGTAATAGACTAGTAACAAATGAATAATAATTGATAACTGATAAATATATAAATATGTGTTGGATAGATGACATGAGACTCTATATAAATGATGAGTGAAGACTATGAAAGGATGGCACAAATGATTGGTAACTGGCTGACACACGGTTTAAAATGGAAGATGGTTTTTTATGCTTTTTATGCTATTGTTTGTTTGTGTTTGTTGTAAAAAATAAAAAATTTACTATAAAAAAAAAAAGAATTTCAGAAAGCAACACTATATATCCAATAGATATATTTATTCATTTATACAATTCTCCGGTATTAAAACAGTAGTTCAGCTTTCTAATGTCAGGGCCCAATAGTATCCTAATATAAGTACGCATGACTGAGAGTTCCAAGGCCTCATTCCTTGATCTGTGAGAAAGACGGGACACCTCAAGGACAATGAGTTTATTCTCCCTCATTGTCAGGTATAAACAGTCTATCATAAAGCACCCTTTGTAGGGTCTTCACACTCAGGATTTAGGAGTTCCTCAGAAAATCGTTATCTTACCATTGTTACCAAGGAAGAGTCTATTTTAGCAGCTAGTGGTATTAGTGTGTGTGTTGTGTACACTACATCTATGTAATCTATATTTTATTTTATTTTATTTTATTTTATTTTATTTTCTTATTTTTTGATTCATCCGTCACATTTATATAGCTGCCCATGTCACATAAAGTGACTCTGGGTGGCATACAACAATTAAATAAAATAACAAGTGAATAAAAGCAAGCATTCTAAAAGATTAAAAAGTTTTTAAAATAAAAACATTATCACAAATTTTTAAAAAATTAGATTTTAAAATATGCAAGCCCCACGGGGAGAGCAGAATATCAATTACAGTGGAGCTATCTAAGAATGTCTCCGGTTCCCAAAGGCCCCCATGCCTGATGACACAACTTATAATCTATATACTGTATACTCATTTGCCCCAGAGCAGAGAGTCCTGTGACTAACTGCATTCAACAAAATGATCGTTTGGATCCTCTCCAGTTGTTTTTGCAAGTTCTGCCTGACTGGACTGAGGGTGAAGGTACTAGCGTGAGGGCATGTAAAGCTGTAATTTTGGAAACCTGAAATCTCCAGCGGCCATCAAGATTTCCCTGAGGCATTCTGATAACTTTCTACATACATACTCTGCTTTCCGATCAAAGAGGCTCTACCTCCCTGGATGTTGCACATTCTGTTATGCTGCCAGCAAGCTAAACAATCCCCAACCCTTAATATAGAATAACTGTGGCTAGGTTTTGAACAACACTGAATAAGGATGGATGGATGGATGGATGGATGGATGGATGGATGGATGGATGGATGTTAGGTTATTTTAACCTACTTCTATGTTAGTGTTTTAGCTGTATGTCTTAGCTTTAGATAAATAACATTGTTTCTCAGCACAGTTTACACTAGAAATAATAGTGATAATAATATTCTCTATTTTTTTTTAGCTTGTGTTTTATATTCATCCTTCCTCTTTTAGTTCTAAACAGTTTGTTAATTCTTTTGTTCTATATCCCTCTGGGCCAAAATACATTTTGAATCTGAAAAAGCACTGGGGTGAGGACATAGAAAGCTGTGATTTTGGAAACCTGGAATCTCCCAGTGGCCATCAGGACTTCCCCCAGTGGCCAGCAACAGGGTGGGGTGTTACTGAAGGAATCTGCCAGATTATTCCCCCCCAAATTTCTAGAGACGTGGTAGCGTCGGGTTAAGGTCTAACAACGCACCTCTTCTCAGTGCCCACTTCAAGTGATTACTGAGGACCAGGGTCTTCCACGGGTAAGTCACACGGTCCACAATCTGCTTCAGAATAGAAGCTTACTGTGGGACCTGGTGTTTGCATTTGCTTCAGTGTATGGGATAGTTGATGCCCAAAAACAGAAAAAGTCATGAGACAAGGTTCACTGGAGAGCAAATAAACCCTTTACTTTTTTAGTGAAAATGAAAAGAATCGTAAGGAAATAATCATAAGGAAAGCAAGGTACTAATGCATAACACAGAGGGAGGCTCACGTGCAGGACAGGGTAATGCCACCGAAAAGTGGCCGATTAGGCTTTTTTGTTTTTTGACATGGCCTCTGACAGTAGAATGGACTTTTTCTTTTATATTAATTGTTAAACTTATTATTTGCCCTCCCTCCAAACCTAATCCAAGATATCATTTAGTTTTATTGTGGCCTGAACGTTTAGGAGCCTTTCTCTAGTTTGAATAATCATATAGAATAGAGGAAGCATTTTTCTTATTGCAAGATAAGCATTGTTACTGTTAATTCCTTGAACTCCGTCATCTGACTTTAAGAGAAAGGTGCTCTCCCCTTACGGAACAATTACTTCACGGCATATCCATAAATATGGGGACATACTACAGGAACGACCAACGGGGCTGCCATGTGTTGCAAGTTCAGTTTAGAAAACTCTGCATTCTCCACATCCTTCCAGGTCTCTCTTAACACGGAGCACCCCTCTCCCAGATATTTCCAAGTGGGGTTACAGATTTGCTGCCAGAAGTAGGTCCAGGTGGATCGGTCAGCCGCTACATGTTCAATGAAATAGTATGCACCACCCTGGAAAAAGTAAAACAACACAAAAAGAAATCATATGGACATGAAGCAATAATTAAGTACACAGACACAAAACAAAGCTGGAATGTAATTTTGCCATTAACGATTTGCACGCGATTCCAGTTCTAGGAAGACTGCAAAATTGGTGTTTTTTCTTTAAGGATGCTGACGAAGCAGCTGAATGTTCAGTATTTCTGCATAAATATGACTTAAAACGTGACAGTTAAATACATTTCCATACATGAAAGTCAAAGTTTGAGTAGATAACTATGAAACAGAGATTGTACAAGTATAATGTTTTTGACTCATTTGTTTAACTGGGTTCTCTTTATCTAGGTTTAGGACTTGTGTGGCAAAGAGATCACGTTTTAAGTCATATTTATGCAGAAATACTGGACATTCAAAAGGGTTCACGACCTTTTAAGCACCACTATACATTATTTTTCTGGTGTTTCCCCCCTTTTTTTCCTTTTTCTTTTTTAAACAATGGAGATTTTGGCACTAAGTTAAAAAAAATATACTTTTTATACCATAAAATGTCAGCCTTGTAAGGTAGTCCAGACAAGAAGCACACACAGAAGTACTAGCTCTAACTTTATTGTAAGGTTACATTTGTTTTAAACAAAAGCATTACAGTAAGGCTAAAAAAATAAAACAAGCACAGAGAACTGTCGATGTACGTTTTAAAAGAGGGAAATGAATATATATCTGTATTTGTATATGCTCTCTTCTTGTTAAATAAAGTTTTAACTGTTTTAAAAAAAATCTGGAGCTGGCAAATGCAAGAAAAAAGGAGATTCCATCCAGAACCATGGACCAGCTCATATCTTTATATTCTGCTCATGCTTTTCTATTAAGTACTTTTACAGAATACTGTGAGCCCTGCGACTCAGACCTCATTCTTGATCTCCCAGATTGACAAGGTTGTCACTATGCTTGATAATCTCTTGTCACTACTCCTCTGGACTCTGCCCACTGATTTTCGGTTTCTTGGCTTGATTTTGGGTGGCTCTTGACCATGTTTGTGTTATGCAGAGTGCAGCTATAACAACCAGCATTAGAGAGATTTAACGAATGCAATGTCCTTATCTTGTTCTCCAAAGAAATCCAGCCAGAAGTTATAAAACATATCTGGTTCTTTATTGAGAAAAAATAAAAACTACGTAAAATAAAAAATCCTACTAAGAGTGAGGCATACAATCACCCACAATTTATTGACACTATGCACCTACCCTTAGGTAACTAGCATACAGACGCCAATAGGTGGCAGTAAATAGCAGTATACGTGCAAACTAGAAAAATAAAGGCAGATGGCCTGCTTTTGCACTCAAAACAATTGTTTGGAGTTAAGCGAGTTGCTTTTCTTCCCATGAGAATATCCTAACAGTTTGCCTGATTTCTAAATAGTAAGTGGACCTCCAAAATGAGGCCCTCTACTATACTTTTATCACACTCCCATTAGAAATTTCTGTGAGCAAATCATGAGACAGGCGTGAGACTTCTGTATCTCCTTCAGATGATCCTGAAGACACTAGAAGGGCCCTTTTTAAACCAACGGCTGCTCTGATAGTGATAAATTTCCATGCGGACTTTAATAACACACAGCAGCGTATATTAAAATGAGGCTGAGGACGTGCTAGAGAAGCAGCAACAAAGCTGAACAAACAATATGTTTCTTTAGAGGTAAACTAGGGAGTTGGAGGAATACCCTCCTAGGAACAATATCTGACTTTTAGTCATATTACAGGGTTTGGAACAATTCCACTGTTCCTCTAGGGAAGATAAGGTTGGCTTTCCTGTCTGATTATTGTTTGATTGCAGAAGGCAGCCAGAGAATACCTACTTCTCCATCTGTGGAGATGATTGCTACTTTTCTCTGTAAAGCAGAACATGTAGGGTCTGGATACTTTCTTTCTCAAACTGCGTAATGTAGAGCACCCCAAAGCTGGCCAAGACCACATACTGTCCCCAGCCTCCCTTTTGTGCCCCTCAGCACCAGAAGAACACAATTTTGGAATTCTGCAGGGAAATGGTTTTCATTTCTTGGAGATTATTTTAACTTTTCAGTCTGGCTTACAGCCCTAGTATTTTCTGGAGATTAGCTCCAAGGACCAACCGGGATCTTATTTCAGCCCAGTCTAGGCCAGAAGGTTGCTGCCATTTACTAACATGAACGCTGTGCACGTAGTCATTAAGGTGGTTGTACACGCTCTGAAAATGATTCAGAAACGCATGGGGGTGTGAGCCTAAAAAGGCTGTGGCTGCTTTAAGGAGGAATCTCATTAAGTTTACGCCTGAAATGGGGAAGAGCAGAGAGGTGCTGTTTTTGTGAGAACTAAAGCCCTTTCTGAGAGCAGGCCCAGCCCTCGAACCCCTTATTCAGTGGTCTGGTCAGACCAGACCTCACTCCCCCTCTCGCCCTCCGACTTACTGGTCTGAGCACTCTCAGAACTTCCTTTAAGGCAGCCTTGACGTTGCCCACAGAGCAAAGCACCAGGGTGCCAACTACCACATCTATAGAGCTGTCAGGCACAGAAGAGAGGTCCTCGGCAGAGGCCACCACAAAGTTCTCGAACTCGAGATGCGGGTTCTTCGCCATTCTCTCCAGCAGGAATTTTTCAAAGTTGGGATTGTAGTCCACGCAGGTTACCCGAGAGCCTGAGGGGTAAAACTCAAAGTTGGCTCCCGTGCCTACGCCAATCTCTAGCAGGCGGAGCTTTCCTGAGGAATTGGCAAAGTCCTTCATGTTCCTGAACAACGTCTCCTTTTCCTTGTGCATTCTTCCATTGTACAGTTTACTAAACCTCTTCAAGAGATGTGGGAAAGATTTTTTACAAATAGGATCCCATAAGCCCAGGTAGGAAAGCAGAGAGACGGGCAGCACAAGAAGTTGCAGGCATCGCTGCAAGAGAAAAATCAGCATCGTCAGCGGACTTGGAAGAGAAAACTTCTCGAACGTCGTTGCAGCAAACCCGTGCGGGCTCTCAACTTTTTGCCTCGAATGCAGTACTGTAATCCCCGTTCCGTTCGCGGCATTTTATAAGCTAACTCGCTACATCCGGTTAGCGTGGAGTCTGGCTGTGTCTTAAAGCAACAGTGACTTTTTTAGTCACTTGTTGAAAAAAAGGGCTAGTGGGAGTTGCGAAAGGCAATTTCCAACATTTGAATCTGGCTTATAATTAAACTTGTTCAGGTAACACACTGGCCCCAAATAGTGTGTAGTGTTGCCAGGTGTTGAGGCAAATCTACAAGAGACGTTTTTCATATATTTTTTTTAATGTTTCCGTTTCTGAGGAAATGTCAGGAACCAAACGTTTATGAAAAGAAACTAGGCATCTTCAACATCAATAGCCTCCCCAAATTGTTACTGCAGGATTTTTTTGAGAAACTCCTGAAAGTAGAAATAGCATGAAAGTCATTTCAGGATTAATGAAGCTGGAGCTGTGCCCAAACGTACAGTGACCGTACTTTCTTAGAAAAAAATGAAAGACAGACCTGAAAGAGGTGTATAAGGATAAAAAAAAATTGTTTGTAACTTTCCTTTACAAACAAAAATTCAAGAGCAATCAAGAAAATAAATAAACAAATAAATAAACAAATAAATAAATTTAAAGAACATCTTTCTTAATGAAGGAATGTCCTTTATCATAAAGGATGTATGGTCACTGTAAAAGTCGTCTTGCAAATATTTATTTCTTTTTATTTATATTTCAAATTTAGACACTGCCCATCTCACTATTTTTGGATAGAGAAACTGAGAAAAGGCAGGTGCAATGGGGTGCAAAAGGGGTTTACAGGACATATTTAAAAAAAAAGAAATTGGACTGATGCATTTCTCTGAATGTTTTCTGGAGTGCTAGGCATTCCATTAATTATTTTCTTTTGAAGGGCATTACTTTAATATATGATTTTATATTCTATATATGTATATTTCACGTAGTGTGTGGGCATGCATGTGACAGTGCACTCTATCTTATTTATAAAGGGTTAAATTGCTTTTGCCTTCCAAGAGAGCACACCATTCCCCCACCCCATTTCCTTTAGAAGCAGTTAGCCAGATGCCTGACTGAACAAGTAAGCTATATATTAGATTTGTACCGGGTAGACAGAGACACTGAATTCCAAAGAAGTTACAAAGAAAGCCAGAGAGAGATAAGGATGTAGGCATTTCTTTGGTAATAGGAGAAGAAAGTTGAGCTAATTTTCTTTCTGAGATCCACCTTTACTCCTCCCTAGACCATCCCAAAAATCCCTTATATAGACATGAGGGGATGTACGATCTGATTATATTTGTAAATGCCTATAAAATCTTTGTTGTTTGCTTTGCAAGGTGTGGTTCTCCTCAACACCTTGCCACGGTGTTGACTGAGCCATTCAGAATGTTTCTTGGCCAATAAAACTTCTGTTAGCTAAAAAGCCTCGTCTCAAGTTTATTTGGTTCTCTGAACTTGGGTAAACAAATAAACAAAGGCTTGTGCCTAACATTTTCTGGTGAGTCAGCCAGGAGTCCCGAAGGCAGGGATTCCTTGGGGAGGCTGCCTTTAGCCCCCCTCTGCATTGCCTTCACTGCAGCGGACGGAGGAAATCGACAGGGACCATTGATCAACGTCAAGCACGAGCCTAGAAAGTTTTCCAGTGACCTTGTGCTGGCCACCGTCGGCAGACTCCGCTCCAGCTGAGCCTGAACACTCAAAATCAAGGCTTTTCTTATATCTGTTGTATAAAGATGGATTTGGGGACATCGGAAAAGGGTGAGTATGTTTTCATTAGGTGGGGAGAGCCACCTTGTGAGTGCGTGAGTGAGAGGTGGGAAATTCTGTTAGGGGCTTGCCCATGAAGTGAGTGTGGTATGTGTGCTTGTTGGAATATATTGTTCTAGAGGAGGATTTTACATTAGGGGAGCGCACCGTTTCATGGAGAAGGATTTCAGATTGGGGAGGGTGATTGGCCAGACCCCGAGCCGATAAAAGAGAAAAACCGGCCTGAGAAATCCCTAGAAATCCCGAGCTGAACCCTGCGTCGAGGGAAAGACTGACAGGGAGTTAAATAAAGAGCCCGATAAATTCTCCAGGTGCAGTTCGCAGAGATCCCGAGTTGAAGAAAAAACCCGAGAAATCCTCTAGGTCACGCCAAAAACCCAAGCCGACGGAAAGGCTTAGGAGAAAAAGAAAAAAGAAAAAGAAATAGAAGAAAAAGAAAAAGAAAAAGAAAATAAAAAAGTGGCAAGACTTTGTACTCTTTTATTTTGATGTCAGCCTTCTTATCACCAGAAGAAAAATGCCAAGTGCTTGAAGCAGCTATTGACGCTTACACAGCTGCAAAAGAAATTTGGATGCACAGGCTGGCCACCCACTGGGTGCCTGACCAGCCGCCCAGGATGTCCTGGTGCCCAGTTATGAGGCTAGCCCCAACACCCCAGATGGAGCACTTGTTTTGGAAAGGGTTAGAACTGCTTTCCTTCAGGGACTGCGATTGGGTGTGCCAAAGACAGTGAATTTTCATCGTGTCCATCAAATTGTCCAGGAACCTAAAGAATCCCCTATGGAATTCCTGACACGCCTTAAAGATGGCTACAGCTGCTTCACTGATCTTGACCCAGAGGCCCCTGCCAATGAAGTTATGATCAAAGCTGCTTTTGTTGGCCAAAGTGCTCCAGATATTAGGAAAAAATCTCCAGAAGTTACCTGCCCCATCAACTCAAAATTTTGAAACTCTTATCCAGATGGCTTTCACTGTTTATTCTCAGAGACAGCTCGAAGAAAAAAAAAAGAAGATAAGAGAATCCATAAACAAGCATCTCTTCTTGCATTGGCCATTTGCCCACAAAGCAAAGGGAGGCAGGAATTCCCCCTCTCAGAGACTCATACAGAAAGATAAATGTGCAAAATGTGAGCAAACTGGCCACTGGAGAAATGAATGTTTGTGGAATGCCAAGCCTGATGCCCAACCTTCAAGGGCCAACAGAGGCCGAAAAGGATCAACACTGCAAGGCCAAGAACCACAGAGAGGCAGACCTCAAAACTCCCAGCAGAGGTCTGGACCCCCCTTCTCTTTTTTAAGTGCTCAAGCCTTTAGATTTTACCCTGAGAACAGTTCATACTGAAGGGACTCCAGAGGACTTTTGTTTTCCCCGATCCTCTGGTTGAGTTAAATGCCAACCCATCATTTTCTCATTGATACAGGTGCAACTTATAGTGTTTTAAATGACAAAAATATTCCTTGTCTGACTATTTCCTCTGCTCCTGTAATTGGTGCAACAGGAGTTATAGAAATGGCACCAATCAGTCACCCATTTTCAGTTGTTGCTCCCAGGGACCTCAATTGGATCATTCTTTTTTGCTCGTGGCCAACCCTTACACCTTATTGACCATACTTGTCTAGTGACCAAGTATGGTATACAGTTATTGATCTCAAGGATGCCTTTTTCTGCATTCCTTTAGCTAAGGAGTGCCAGCAATATTTTGCTTTTGAGTGGGAGGATCCCACTACAGGACAGAAATGTCAGCTTCCTGGACAAGGCTCCCCCAGGGGTACAGAAACAGCCCTACAACGTTTGCTGCTGCTTTGTCCCAGGATTTAAAGGACTTTTCCCCCAATGGGAATTCTCTGCTTCTTTATGTTGATGATCTCCTTTTGGCTGGAAAGACTACAGAAGCCATAGAAACCACCTCTGTATTTTTCCTCAATCACCTTGCTGTTAAAGGATATTTCTGGGTATTCCCTCCTTGCCAAGCCTCTTTACTAACTCACTCAGAAGGATATGGCTTGGGAATGGACTGGAGAACATCAATCTGCTTGGTAGGACCTAAAAGACTCTCTTGCTAGAGCTGTGGCCCTTGCCCTTCCTGATCAGCCTAAAGGCTTTGATTTGTTTGTTACTGAAAAACAAGGATGCACACTAGGAGTCTTTACCCAGAAATTAAGACCTAAAAAGGATTCCTATTGCTTATCTATCCAACATCATGGGTGCTGTGGTAAAAGGCTGGCCTTTCTGCCTTCGTTCAATTGCAGCTACAGCGCCTTTAATTCAAGAGACAGAAAAGATGTCTACACCCCCCACTCTGTTCAAACATTGCTGGAACAAAAACTTCCTGCATGGGCTACTTCAGCCTGATTGACTAAATATGCCAGCTTATGATTCAGTTAAACTGTTTCGCTGTGAACGGCTCAACCCAGCCACTCTTCTGCCTCGACCATCAGAGGGGGCTGGCCCATCAGAAGGCCCCCATGACTGCCATCAGGTTTTAGAGACTATTGTTGGAATTCGCCCTGACCTCCAAGTTGAACCCTTTAACTTGGCAGAATGTCAGTTTTGGACTGATGGTTCTTCTTTTGTTGAAAATGGGGTCCGCCAGACAGGTTTGGCTGTGGTCACCACTGATGGACCTATTTTACTACCTAAACTGCCCTCCCACTGGTCAGCCCAAGCAGCTGAACTGTTAGCCCTCATAGAAGCTTACTACCTTGCCAAAGGGCAAACAGCCAACATTTTTACTGACAGCCCTACGATATGTGGGGGCAGATGGCAAAGCTCTAAAGATGAAACCTCTTTTTGAAAAACTAGCTATTGCTGTCCGTTTACCTACCCAATTAGCCATAGTTCACTGCAGAGGCCACCAGACTAATCGAGGTGAAATCTCCCAAGGCAATCATGCTGCCGATTATTGGGCAAAACAAGCTGCTCGTGGGGGTGATGTCATGCCTGCAGAAACGCACCGACTTTTGCCCCTCATTCCTGTAAAGCCTGATCACCCACTTCCCCCTCTCTATGATTAGAGAGATCATCTTGATCCACAAGGAAAGTGGAAGGATGGTGGTGGATTGTTGACAACCGTGTTCAACTGCCTCTTCAAATCCTGTGGGTGGTTGTCAGAAGAAGTCATGCCATGGCCCATTGTGGCCCCAACCTCTTTTTAAGTGGCTTTCTCAAAGATACAGTAACAAGAAGCTGAGGCACCTTTGCCAATCAGCTGTGGCTCAATGTACTATCTGCCACAGAAATAACCCAAAGAGTGGTAAACCTACCCCTCCAGGCCACCTCTGTACTGCTCAATACTTAGGGGAAGCCTGGCAAGTGAACTTTATTGAACTTCTCAAAAAAGGGGACCCAAAAATCATCTTTTGGTCTTTGTGGATTTGTTCTCCGGATGGCCTGAAGCCTTCCCTGCTTCATCTCAGCGTGCAGGAAAAGTGGTTAGGCCCTAGTGGAGTACATCATTCCAAGATTCTCGGTCCCTAAAGGGTTAAATCAGATAACGGCCAGCACTTCACCTCTGAAGTCACTCAACAAGTCAGTAAATTCCTGGACATTCCTTGGTATTCACATTCTAATTATAGGCTTCAGCTGGGGCTGAAGACATGGATCTGAAGACATGGATTGTACTTTAAAGGCTCAGCTTGCAAAGCTTTGTTAAGAGACTCAGCCCAAAATATTTCCCCTTGCTTTAACACGTATCAGGGCTATGCCCAGAGGGCCACTATTACTGTCCCCCTTTGAAATGCTTTATGGGAGACCGTTTGGATCTCATGAAGTGCAAACTGCACGGACTGGTAAAAAAAAGAACATTTCTCAATACTTGCAGAAGCTGGCGCACGTTCTATCCTCTATTTCCCTGCAGGTCCGAGACGCCTTGCCAGTCGCTCCTGACGTACCACCCATCGCCCATCCAGGCCCGTGGGTCAGAGTGAAGGAGCTGTTCCCATCCTGCACTGATCCGAAGTGGTCCGAGCCGAAGCAAGCCCTACATCAAAGCTTGGGTGCACAGATCCAGGATCAAGCAGGTGAAGGAACCGCCAGACATTTGGCAAGTTTCCTTGGTCGATGGACTCAAATTAAAATTGCAGCGTTTTCTAGCTTCACCAGCAGATCTTCTCAAGGACTAATTAGGTCCACCGGTAGTGACCTAATTCAGGAACAACCAGAAGATTTGGAACTATAGACTTCACTAGCCACATGATTTTTAGATGTGCTGGCTTGGTTATGAACTAAGTTGTGAAACTGATATTGTTTTCATTGTGTTGATTCTTTGTTTTGGAATACTTTTCATTTGTTGTAGGTTTCCCCGCACCTTTTGGGGAAGAGATAACGATGGGGTTAATTACTATTTATTGGAGGGGAGATGTCTTAATGCCCTGGATGCCCAGGGACAGATCAAAGAGTGTTTGTCTGAAGAATTTGATCATAAGCCTATTGATAATTGAAGTGTTTCTTTTGGTTGACAATATTGATGCTCATATCCAAAGGTATGGAGTTTGGAAACCACCCTCCTGCACCAACTTACAAGGTAATACGTAAAAAGAATATAGAGAAGTTTGTGTCCCGTTTATAGCCTAATAAGACATATATGCATGATACATACTGTAGTTTTGTCCCAAATTCTGCTGCAGGAAGGCAACCCCCAAAATAGAAAAGGATTGTTGGATATGTTTACCTATAGCCCCAGGGGTTCACTAAGCCCTTCCTGTCCCGGCAGAGTGGTGGTACAAAATCAAGACCAAAGTTGGTTTTCACTGGAAAAAGACCCCAGAGTGGAATTGCTCATGCTTATTTTCATACACTTAAGAAGATGATACTGGGAATGGGACTGAAACAGCCCCCCCCCCCACAGATGGGCCTGTTGCTCTTAGAGTAAAAATGCTGAATAAAACACCAATATGTGTTCAGCAACATGATCCTCATGAACCTAAGAAACGAGTGAAAGTGGGGAGAATTGATGTGAATGTTTGTTCTATAGTGGTTTTGATGGTTTGTAATCATACCCTCACGATGATGGAAGCTATGTATGTACCTACAAAACAGATCAAAGACGTGTATTTAACTAGAGGATCCAGAGTAACTATTGTGCAAGGAAAAGTGAGAGAGAACTGGTGTCTGGATAAACCTGCCTACGCCCAGTTCAATCCCCCCCCGCTTGGCTCTTAAAGAGCAAGAAGGAAAAAAATTGTTTTCCCTATTCCCCAAAGGTCCCAAGAGGGACAATGGGAAGACTCCTCATATTTTGTGGACCCTTCACTGCCAGGAGTGATAGTAAACAAATCAATGGAAGCCCCTGTGAGCCCACAAGAAAGGGTGCAACCATGGGTTGGGATGTATTTGACTGAGACTTTCACTGGGAGGTTTAGTGAAAACTCACAGGAAAAGCCCCTTCATGGATCACTGCCTTGTCGTGGCGAAGGGGCTTGCGTAACTCAGTGAAGCCATGAGCTATACCGTGCAGGGCCACCCAAGACGGACAGGTCATGACAGAGAGTTCTGACAAAATGTGGTCCACTGGAGAAGGAAATGGCAACCCACTCCAGTATCCTTGCCAAGAAAACCCCATGGACAATGTTAAAAGGCTAAAAGATATGACGCCGGAAGATGAGCCCCTCAGGTCGGAAGGTGTCCAATATGCTACTGGGGAAGAGCGGAGGGCAATTCCAAGTAGCTCCAGAAAGAGTGAAGCGGCTGGGCCAAAGCCGAAAGGACGTTCAGCTGTGGATGTATCTGGAAGCGAAAAGAAGGTCCGATGCTGTAAAGAACAATATTGTATAGGTACCTGGAATGTAAGATCTATGAACCAAGGCAAGCTGGATGTGGTCAAACATGAGATGACAAGATTGAACATCGACATCTTGGGAATCAGCGAATTGAAATGGACGGGAATGGGTGAATTTAATTCAGGTGACCATTGTATCTACCACTGTGGGCAAGAAACCCTTAGAAGAAATGGAGTTGCACTCATAGTCAATAAGAGAGTGGGAAAGGCAGTAATGGGGTACAACCTCAAAAACGACAGAATGATCTCAGTGCATATCCAAGGGAAACCATTCGGTATCACAGTAATCCAAGTCTATGCCCCAACCACTGATGCCGAAGAAGCTGAAGTTGACCACTTCTATGAAGACCTACAACACCTTCTAGAACCAAAAAAGATGTCCTTTTCATCATAGGGGATTGGAATGCTAAAGTAGGAAGTCAAGGAGTAATCGGAATAACAGGCAAGTTTGGCCTTGGAGTACAAATTGAAGCAGGGCAAAGGCTAATAGAGTTCTGTCAAGAGAACAAGCTAGTCATAGCAAACACTCTTTTCCAACAACACAAGAGACGACTCTACACATGGACATCACCAGATGGTCAATACCGAAACCAGATTGATTATATACTTTGCAGCCAAAGATGGAGAAGCTCTATACAGACAGCAAAAACAGGAGCTGACTGTGGCTCAGATCATGAGCTTCTTACTGCAAAATTTAGGCTTAAATTGAAGAATGTAGGGAAAACCACTAGACCACTCAGGTATGACTTAGATCATATTCCTTGTGAGTACACAGTGAAGGTGATGAATAGATTTAGAGGATTAGATTTGATAGACAGAGTGCCTGAAGAACTATGGACGGAGGTCTGTAACATTGTACAGGAGGCAGCAACTAAAACCATCCCAAAGAAAAAGAAATGCAAGAAAGCAAAATGGCTATCTGATGAGACTTTGCAAATAGCTGTGGAAAGAAGGAATGTGAAAAGCAAGGGTGAAAGGGAAAGATATAAGCAATTGAATGCAGATTTCCAGAGAATAGCAAGGAGAGATAAGAAGGCCTTTTTAAATGAATAATGCAAAGAAATCGAGGAAAACAATAGAATGGGGAAGACTAGAGATCTCTACAAGAAAATTGGAGTTATCAAAGGAACGTTTAGTGCAAAGATGGGCATGATAAAGGACAAAAAAGGCAGGGACCTAATAGAAGCAGAAGAGATTAAGAAGAGGTGGCAAGAATACACAGAAGAACTATACAAGAAATATCTTAATGTCCCTGATGTCCACGCTGGTGTGATCACTGACCTTGAGCCAGACATCCTAGAGAGTGAAGTCAAGTGGGCCTTAGGAAGCATTGCTAACAACAAAGCTAGTGGAGATGACAGTATTCCAGCTGAGTTATTTAAAATACTAAAAGACGATGGTGTTAAAGTGCTGCACTCAATATGCCAGCAAGTTTGGAAAATGCAACAGTGGCCACGGGATTGGAAAAGGTCAGTTTATGTTCCAATTCCAAAGAAGGGCAATGCCAAAGAATGCTCAAACTATCGCACAATTGCACTCATTTCACATGCTAGCAAGGTTATGCTCAAAATCCTACAAGCTAGGCTTCAGCAATACATGAACCGAGAACTACCGGATGTACAAGCTGGGTTTCGAAGAGGCAGAGGAACTAGAGATCAAATCGCCAACATTCGCTGGATCATGGAGAAAGCACGAGAGTTCCAGAAAAATATCTACTTCTGTTTCATTGACTATGCAAAAGCCTTTGATTGTGTGGATCACAACAAACTGTGGCAAATTCTTAAAGAGATGGGAGTACCAGACCACCTTACATGTCTCCTGAGAAATCTGTATGCGGGCCAAGAAGCAACAGTTAGAACCGGTCATGGAACAACCAATTGGTTCAAAATAGGGAAAGGTGTACGACAAGGCTGTATACTGTCACCCTGCTTATTTAACCTATATGCAGAGTACATCATGAGAAATGCCAGGCTGGAAGAATCACAAGCCGGAATTAAGATTGCAGGGAGAAACATCAACAACCTCAGATATGCAGATGATACCACCCTAATGGCAGAAAGTGAAGAAGAACTAAAGAGCCTCTTGATGAGAGTGAAAGAGGAGAGTGCGAAAGCTGGCTTGAAACTCAACATTAAAAAAACTAAGATCATGGCATCTGGACCCATCAATTCCTGGCAAATAGAAGGGGTAGAAATGGAAGCAGTAACAGACTTCATTTATTTGGGCTCCAAGATCACCGCAGACGGAGACTGCAGCCATGAAATTAAAAGACGCTTGCTCCTTAGGAGGAAAGCTATGGCAAGCCTAGATAGCATATTAAAAAGCAGAGACGTCACCTTGCCGACAAAGATCCGCATAGTCAAAGCTATGGTTTTTCCAGTAGTAATGTATGGCTGTGAGAGCTGGACCGTAAAGAAGGCTGAGCACCGAAGAATTGATGCCTTTGAACTGTGGTGCTGGAGAAGACTCTTGAGAGTCCCCTGGACTGCTAGGAGGTCAAACCAGTCAATCTTAAAGGAAATCAACCCTGATTGCTCATTGGAAGGATTGATAATGAAGCTCAAGCTCAGATACTTTGGTCACCTAATGCGAAGAGAGATCTCTTTAGAGAAGACCCTGACGCTGGGAAAGATTGAAGGCAAAAGGAGAAGAGGACGGCAGAGGATGAGATGGTTAGATAGCATCACTGAAGCAATGAACATGAAACTGAGCAAACTCAGGGAGGCAGTGAAGGACAGGAAGGCCTGGCGCAATATGGTTCATGGGGTCACGAAGAGTCGGGCAGGACTTAACGACTAAACAACACAGGAAAAGGTTTATGGATGTAAAGGGAAAGAGAGCGAGTGAGCAAGCAGATGCAGGCAACAGGATGTGTGATGAGCAATGGCTGTGGACTGCTAACTGCCATAGAGTGTGTATGTGTGTAAGAAGGAGAAAGTGGAAGAGAGATAAAAGGAAAGGAAAGGAAGAAGATGTATGTGGTAAATTTAATCTTATGTATTGTTGTCTCCAAATAGATGAGAAAATTACAGACCAGATGTATAAAATTGCCCATGTTCCAGTTCAGACCTGGACAGGAGGGCTAAATCTTGGATGGTTTGGTGATCGCTTTTTTTTGACTGGAAACGCATAGAGTTAATGATTTTATTGGCTTTTGCTGAGCTCCTGTTTTTACCTTGTTTAATTCCCCTTATACGAAATGTTGTTGCTTCCACAATTGATGGTTTAACTGTAATTACAGCCCCCAGAAATCAAGAACAAGCATCTGCCAAACTTACAGTATGTTCCTTTGCTTTCTTCCGAAAACGTATAAGTAAAATCACATACATAAGAAGCATCTTATGTTCAAAAGCAAAGGGAGGAAATGAAGGGCATTATTTTAATATATGATTTTATGTTCTATATATGTATATTTCACGTAGTGTGTGGGCATGCATGTGACAGTGCACTCTATCTTGTTTATAAAGGGTTAACTTGCTTTTGCCTTCCAAGAGAGCACACCATTCCCCCACCCCATTTCCTTTAGAAGCAATTAGCCAGATGCCTGACTGAATAAGTAAGCTATAAATTAGATTTGTACCGGGTAGACAGAGACACCGACTTCTAAAGAAGTTACAAAGAAAGCCAGAGAGAGACAAGGATGTAGGCATTTCTTTGGTAATAGGAGAAGAAAGTTGAGCTAATTTTCTTTCTGAGATCCTTTACTCCTCCCTAGACCATCCCAAAAATCCCTTATATAGACATGAGGGGATGTACGATCTGATTACATTTGTAAATGCCTATAAAATCTTTGTTGTTTGCTTTGCAAGGTGTGGTTCTCCTCAACACCTTGCCACGGTGTTGACTGAGCCATCCAGAATGTTTCTTGGCCAATAAAACTTCTGTTAGCTAAAAAGCCTTGTCTCAAGTTTATTTGGTTCTCTGAACTTGGGTAAACAAATAAACAAAGGCTTGTGCCTAACATTTTTGAAAGTATTTTGTCTAGAACAATTGTGTAGAACAATTAGTTTAAGGAAAATCAGAAGTGGCAAAGTACATTAAACTACCAGGATCTCTCTCTCTCTCTCTTTCTCTCTCTCTCTCTCTCTCTGTATATATACTGTCTATGTGACAGCCCTTCAGACACTCGAGGACAGGAGTCATGTCTCTGCACAGACTCCTCTTCTCCAAGTGAAACATGCCCAATTCCTCCAACTATTCCTCATAGGTTTTTTGGGGGGGGGGCTGCTCTTGTCTGGACACATTCCAGTTTGTCAATAATTCTCTCTCAAACATGATGCGCAGAACTGGACACAATATTCAAGATGCCATTTGACCAATGCAGAAAAGAAAGGAACAATGACTTCTCTTGGTAGCATATTCTGTTGATGCAGCCTAGAGTTGCATTTGCTTTTTTTGCAGCTGCATCACACAGTTGTCTCTTACACACACAGGAAAAGTATCATCTTGGGGTTATGGACAAATCTGTGCATAATGATGTTTGTATTTGGGGCAAGAAATTAAAGGTTATGGGAGGGCTGGCACAGTGCAGAGGCATCACTTCATGGAGTAGGAAGGGAAACCCAGGCTTAAATCTCGACTAAACCACAGAGTCCATCAGATACTGTAGGCAGAGAGCCGTACTACTCTATGGTTGCGAAAACTCAGGAATCCGGTAGCACCGTTTCCAAATGACATGTTTTATTAAAAGATATAAGTGTTCATCAGCTGCAGCTCACTTCATCAGATGCATGGAGAGGCTAGACTGATGCAGGATTAAAATTGGGCTGGGGGGAGGGGAGGGGGAGAGAAGTTGGATATGCAGATATGTGAGTCAGATTACAAGTACTTCCTCAGTTAATGATTGTAATGTATTAAAAACCCATTGTGTGTGCTGACACGGTCCCCCTTTCTCCTGCCACCGCATCCAGTCCTGGCATCTGGGGGAGAAGGGTGGCAGAAAGCGGGAGACACATCATATCTTCCAGATAGATAGATAGATAGATAGATAGATAGATAGATAGATAGATAGATAGATAGATAGATAGATAGATATGTCTGTGCATGTTATGAGAGCGATTAAGGTGCTGGACCAGGAGCAGGGGGACTAGTCCTCCTTTAGGCACAGAAGCCGGGTGGGTGACTTTGCGCCAGTCACACTCTCTCAGCCCAAGACTGGAAAGTTGAGGAATATCTACCAAGCTATGCTGGATCAACATAGTAGATTATGGTCCATAATCTTCAATGAAGAAGTGTTCATCCTGAAGTGGATTTACTTACAGCATTTCATTCTAGTTGTTGCTGCCGCCGCCACGTGCATATACTCTTCTAGCCTGTTAATGAAGATAGTTTGGAAATCGCTATCAGAGAGGAAAGGAAGCTGTCTTTCCATAATCACACAATCTAGTATTCCTGTCAGCAGGCCACCTTGTTATAAGCAGTACGTTTAGTTTAGTTTTTTATTAATAAGCATCAGTAGCCTTAAAATAACCAACTATGGAGTGAATTAAAATGGAGTTAGTTGATTAAAACAACCATGAACAATTCCATTTCGTTTGATGTGGCTTATAAATCACCTGGAGAACCGGAATAGGCAGTCTGGAAGAATAACAAATAAATATAGGGAAGGGAAGTGAGAATTCACAGTGCAACTACTGCTATGTCCAATGAGCAGGGCAAGAATATAATTCCTTATTTTTTTAATGAACTCTTTTCCTTTAAATTTTCTCTTCTCACTGAAATCAATAGGAAGAAAATTGATAAGGCAGAATTTATTTAATTTACTCTATGCGTTATCTTTTATGTTCAGATTTTCAAAGTATGCGTTTAACATGCACGCAGAAACCCAATCTCCTGGCAGGTGGATTGAGGCCAGAGAAAAGTAAGTGGCTAGAGCTGGATCTGTTGAGAGAACAAGGTTCTTCACATCAGTTTGTTTTGTGACCATTGACTTCACTCCCATGGAAACCAATGACACGGAAGAGGCACCACTGTAATGTGAACCTGGAATCAGCCTTGTTTGACTTTCAGCCGTAGAGTGAAGCACAAAATAATGTATTTGCTCTGATATCTGTTGGGGGGGAGCTTTTGTGGAGATTTTAACAGCATTAACTGCTAAACCACGTGACCTGTTCGGTCATCGTTTCAGAGATATTTCCTTATCTATACAGAGACAAAAGGACAAAACAGAAGTGGGAGTGTGAGCAACTTACGACTTGCTGCTGGCTTTCCCGTTGACTTTGCTTTTGGGAAGATGGCAGGGAGCATCAGAAATCTTAACCACTTTATTGTACCATAAATAACCATGCCACTGAAATCTTATACCATGTCCTTCTAACTCCAATAACCTCCTGTTTCTCAAAGTCACCCATTCTTTCATCCACACCAAACAACAAGCATCCAAATACAATTTTAAACCAGGAAGACCTCACCTCTTCCCACCTCTTTCTTTAGCATCTTGTAACAATTTATATTTTATTCTTGGTGTTTTACCTTGCCATACAAATTTAGAAATATCTTTTTGCCATTGCAGTCTCCCAGCAAACACCAATTTTCATAGGAAAAAGATATCAGTTGGTCTATAAGAGGTTTAAAAAATTCCCTTTGTCCTCATTTGCTACATACAGCCCAAGAATTATAGACTGGATTCCTTGCATCTCACCTTCCAGTGCAAGATAACTATCATATCCATCAGATAATAAAAGCTGTGGTTTTAAATGTGGGTTAATATATAAAATAACTGCATTGGTCTTTTTCAAATTTGCTGATATGAATTCTTCGCCCAAGACTATATATAGTCTTATATATCAAATATTTTCCATCTTTTTTTCTGATTTGTGTTTCTTGTAAACACATCACATCCTGATTTAATTTTCTCAAATCACAAAAGGTCTTTTCCTTTTGGGGGGGCGTTTGCCCCATTAATATTCCATGTTAGGTATCTGTCATCCATAATTAAGGAAATAGTCCTTCAAATTCTTTGGCTGTGTCTCCCATCTCCACAACCTGTGTTCTAACGTCTTCTTCTGACTGTTGCTGTTTTGTGTATCCTTCTCCACCATGTCAGTTGGTTCCTGGTCCAATCAGATCGATATAAATGGAACTGAATGAAGGAATGAACTGATTCAAAGAAGAGCAACCAAAGATGGAAGGAGTATACTGAGATTCTGTACAGTAGAGGTTTCAACTTCCAGGATACCTTACAAGATATTCTCTACTTCCAAAAAACCTCTAGTATTAGAAGATGACGTTAGATCGGTACTCCAATCATTACCAAGTTGGGAAGTTACAGGAATTGAGATAATAAGGCAAGGAACAGAAGAAGAATCAATAATGGTTCCAACCATACCATGTCAATACATCTGGAGAATTGCATAGAGGCCAGCAGATTGCACAAGGTCAGTCCAGATATCAATACCCAAGAAGGAGACTTAACACAGTCTGCAAAAATGGGACTAGGACGAAATAGGAAGAATATCAAATCAATGGCAAGCAGTACAGCAACCAGCCTTACAACTGTCAATGAAGATAGTGAGGTGGTGGGTAACATCTGCCATTGGTTACCCACAGTAAAGGAACCATCAAGAAACATGCCACAGACTAGCACAGGGTAGAAAAGCAATTAAGACTTTGAAAAAGAGATTCAAGTGCTTTGATGTGTCTACACCTACAAAAGTCAGAATGGTTCAGGCAGTGGCTTTCCCTGTGGCATCTATGGAAGTGCATGTTAGAAGCAGGATAGAACTAATTTTGACATTATTGAATGTTGATGTTGGAGAAGACTCCTGATAATAGCATGTGCAGCCAAGAAAACAAGCAAATGAATCATAGAACAAATCAATCTAGAGTTTTCACTTGAGGCACAACTGACCAAACTCAAATTATCATATTCCTGATACATTATGCAAAGACCTAGCTATCTTAAGAAATATATAATCCCGTGAAAGGTAGAAGAAAAGTTCTAGTCAAATTCAGAATTAGCTGGACCCTCTACTATATATATATATATATATATATATATATATATATATATATATATATATATATGTATAGTATTTCAATCTGTACATGGCTACCTAAATCCTAAATATCATTAGATTATTATCTAAGGTATAATTTGGTATCTGTGAAATTAAAGACAATTAAGTAGACATAAATAGAAATAGAGAATGATTATAATTCAGTATCGGTTGCTTCGGGTCTGCATATGTGGCTATTTTGAATCAACTATTTGGTGAATAGTCAGCACTCCCTAAATGGTCCCTCAGATATGGTGATTAATTGTCCATAGGCACTGCTTGGGAACTGGTATCATATAACGCAGAGATACTGTATATCTTATGTTGTTTCTTCCTTGCAGGCATCATGCTGTAGTTAGCAACCTGTAATTTTTGCATGCTGTTAGAGAAATAAATTCTAAATGAGCAGTTATACTAACGTCATAACTAGGGAAAAGGATAGGAACTAAACTGAAAGTAATTTGTCAGCCTTACTAGGTAGACCAGATAGGAAACACAACCAGATGAGCTAATTGTACTTTCTTGTAAGGCTACATTAACAGAATCGTGCAAGTCTGATAGTAAAAGTTAAATACACAATGGTTCGAGTTCACTACACAATACTACTTATACAATAGTATACAATAATAAGGTTATGGCTTACATACAAATTAGACTTATGGACAGGCCTTGGGAACTGAACTCGTTCTTAAACTGGGGAATACCTGTATTGCTTAAGCATGCCATTCCCCACTTGAAATGTTTTCTTTAGAAACAGAATACCATACAGTTTAAGCAAATGCATTTAGATGCTATACGCTTGTCCTGTGATTGACCTGCACTTTTCAGTTAACACTTGGAAGAGAGGCTGCTTAAACAAGCTACTTCTTCCTATTTCCTCTTGCAAGTTGAGAGGTAACAAACTTTTTGCTCTAACCCCAGTGAGATCATTATTTCCCTCTTTTGTCCTCGCAGGGAACAAAAGGGGGAGAGAGAGGTTGCAGGGCTATAACACCTGCTCAACGAAAGCAACCCCTTTGTGAATCAAATTCCAGAGACCGTCTCTGCCATTTGGGCTCCTCATGGCAATTGGGGAAGGACCGCTGGTGCTCTAAGGTAACGGGGACCATTTACATAAACATGATGCTGTTTGTTTCAGTCCGGGCATCTCCTTTAATGTCCTCCTCCTTTGGTATCCATCCTACAAGTTAGCCCGCAACACAAGAATTTCAGAAAGCAACACTATATATCCAATAGATATATTCATTCATTTATATAATTCTCCGGTATTAAAACAGTAGTTCAGCTTTCTAATGTCAGGGCCCAATAGTATCCTAATATAAGTACGCATGACTGAGAGTTCCAAGGCCTCATTCCTTGATCTGTGAGAAAGACGGGACACCTCAAGGACAATGAGTTTATTCTCCCTCATTGTCAGGTATAAACAGTCTATCATAAAGCACCCTTTGTAGGGTCTTCACACTCAGGATTTAGGAGTTCCTCAGAAAATCGTTATCTTACCATTGTTACCAAGGAAGAGTCTATTTTAGCAGCTAGTGGTATTAGTGTGTGTGTTGTGTACACTACATCTATGTAATCTATATTTTATTTTATTTTATTTTATTTTATTTTATTTTATTTTATTTTATTTTATTTTCTTATTTTTTGATTCATCCGTCACATTTATATAGCTGCCCATGTCACATAAAGTGACTCTGGGTGGCATACAACAATTAAATAAAATAACAAGTGAATAAAAGCAAGCATTCTAAAAAGATTAAAAAGTTTTTAAAATAAAAACATTATCACAAATTTTTTAAAAATTAGATTTTAAAATATGCAAGCCCCACGGGGAGAGCAGAATATCAATTACAGTGGAGCTATCTAAGAATGTCTCCGGTTCCCAAAGGCCCCCATGCCTGATGACACAACTTATAATCTATATACTGTATACTCATTTGCCCCAGAGCAGAGAGTCCTGTGACTAACTGCATTCAACAAAATGATCGTTTGGATCCTCTCCAGTTGTTTTTGCAAGTTCTGCCTGACTGGACTGAGGGTGAAGGTACTAGCGTGAGGGCATGTAAAGCTGTAATTTTGGAAACCTGAAATCTCCAGCGGCCATCAAGATTTCCCTGAGGCATTCTGATAACTTTCTACATACATACTCTGCTTTCCGATCAAAGAGGCTCTACCTCCCTGGATGTTGCACATTCTGTTATGCTGCCAGCAAGCTAAACAATCCCCAACCCTTAATATAGAATAACTGTGGCTAGGTTTTGAACAACACTGAATAAGGATGGATGGATGGATGGATGGATGGATGGATGGATGGATGGATGGATGTTAGGTTATTTTAACCTACTTCTATGTTAGTGTTTTAGCTGTATATCTTAGCTTTAGATAAATAACATTGTTTCTCAGCACAGTTTACACTAGAAATAATAGTGATAATAATATTCTCTATTTTTTTTTAGCTTGTGTTTTATATTCATCCTTCCTCTTTTAGTTCTAAACAGTTTGTTAATTCTTTTGTTCTATATCCCTCTGGGCCAAAATACATTTTGAATCTGAAAAAGCACTGGGGCGAGGACATAGAAAGCTGTGATTTTGGAAACCTGGAATCTCCCAGTGGCCATCAGGACTTCCCCCAGTGGCCAGCAACAGGGTGGGGTGTTACTGAAGGAATCTGCCAGATTATTCCCCCCCAAATTTCTAGAGACGTGGTAGTGTCGGGTTAAGGTTTAACAACGCACCTCTTCTCAGTGCCCACTTCAAGTGATTACTGAGGACCAGGGTCTTCCACGGGTAAGTTATTTGCCTTCCCTCCAAACCTAATCCAAGATATCATTTAGTTTTATTGTGGCCTGAACGTTTAGGAGCCTTTCTCTAGCTTGAATAATCATATAGAATAGAGGAAGCGTTTTTCTTATTGCAACATCGGCATTGTTACTGTTAATTCCTTGAACTCAGTCATCTGATTTTAAGAGAAAGATGCTCTCCCCTTATGGAACAATTACTTCACGGCATATCCATAAATATGGGGACGAACTATACTAATGTTCAGTGGGCCCACGATGTGTTGCAAGTTCAGTCTAGAAAACTCTGCATTCTCCAAATCCTTCCAAGTCTCTTTTACCAAGGAGCACCCATCTCCCAGATATCTCCAAGTGGGGTCACAGATTTGTTGCCAGAAGTAGGTCCAGGTGGATCGGTCAGCCGCTACATGTTCAATGAAATAGAATGCACCGCCCTGGAAAAAGTAAAACAACACAAAAAGAAATCATATGGACATGAAGCAATAATTAAGTACACAGACACAAAACAAAGCTGGAATGTAATTTTGCCCTTAAGCATTTGTAGGAGATTCCAGTTCTAGGAAGACTGCAAAACTGGTGTTTTTTGTTTAAGGATGCTGCCGAAGCAGCTGAACCAGTTAAGTAGATTTCTATACATCAAAATTACAGTTTGAGTAGACACTATGAAGCAGAGATGGTATATTGAGTAAATACTATGATGAAAGCCATTCTATCCATTGCTGATGCTAGAAAGAGACAGATATTCAACTACATTTAAAGGACAAACAAGCTGTAACATATCTAACAAATTATATTTGGATAGCCCCACCCTACTCCTTTGTTCTCTTAACTCTTTCCCTCCTAAAAGTACCTCTTTTTTATCCTGAATATCCAGTTAGGCTTCGGGGAATTACTCTAGATACCATTATGATGGGAGAAGAAAAATGCTTTTCTATTAACTACTTGTACAGGTGTACAATTTTAATTGTTCACCTGCTTTCCTTTTATTCTATATTAAAAAGTATCAAATATTGGAGCTTCTCCTTTTAAGGGTGTGGTTGATATTATTATTATTTTTAAGGGTGTTTTTTTTCCCTTTTTCTTTTTTAAACAATATAATGGAGATTTTGGCAGTAAGCTAAAAAAAATATACTTTTTATATGATAAAATGTCAGCCCTGCAAGGTAGTCCAGCCAAGAAGCACTCCCAGCAGTACTAACTCTAATTTTATGGTAAGATTACATTAACAAAATCTTGCTAGTCTGAAAGTACATGAAAAGCATTTACAGTCTAAGAAACTAGGGGTCCTTTCTGAGACGTTTGCCACATCCCCATTGCTTCTGCAGACTCAGCTGCCTCTTGTCTGACTGTTGTCTACTCTGTGGCTCTTCCTCCTGCCTCCCAAGGTCATTCCCACATACCATTACATAAAAATAATACACTCTGCTTTATATTGTATTTTACTAATGTTATTTTGAGCAATAATTGTATAACCTCATTATCTGTTTATTCACAGAAAATATTTTTTGGAAAATACACCTTTGTTTTAAATAAAAGGATTATAGTAAGACTAAAAAAATAAAACAAGCACAGAGAACTGTCAATGTACTTTTTAAAAGAGGGAAATGAATATATATCTTTATTTGTATATGCTCTCTTCTTGTTAAATAAAGTTTTAACTGTTTAAAAAAAAATCTGGAGCTGGCAAATGCAAGAAAAAAACATGCACAACCATGGAGCAGGTCATACCTTTGCATTCTGCTCATGCGAATTTTGAATTTGCGACCCAGAAGGGGATGATGGGAGTATAAATAATGAATACTGAGGAGAAGGCTTCAATAATGCATAGGGATTTTTATCAACCTTGCATCAAGAAGAGTAAAAGAAAGAAGTTGTGTGATACCGTAGCATCATCATACCATAGAGAGGCCAAAAAAGCCCCGCCTATAGCATCTTGCAACTGATTTGCTGACCTGCTTTGAATCTGAGCAGCCAGCTCCCACCATAGATTTCAGATCACTCTGATGAGGACACAACTCTGCAACCGCTAAGCCCACTGACTCAAAAACAGGAGAGCACAGAAGTGCCAAACTTCAGGAACGGCACACTGAGACTAAGAGGTTACTTAGGAGTTGGGGCTCTCGTATAGCGATACGCCTTGACCCTGACTGGGTTCAGAGGAAACCTGGAACTTCTGGCCTTGTACCTTTTCCTGAAGACAGAAAACAGAGCACTGGAATACTGTGAGCCCTGCGACCAGACCTCATTCTTGCTCTCCCAGATTGACAGGGTTGTGGCTATGCTTGGTAATCTCTTACCACTACTCCTCTGGACTCTGACCACTGATTTTCGGTTTCTTGGCTTGATTTTGGGTGACTCTTGACCATGTTTGCCTAATTTCTAAATAGTAAGTGCACTTTGAAAAGGAGGCCCTGGACTATACTTTTATCACACTCCCATGAGAAACTTCTGTGAGCAAATCACGAGACAGGCGTGAGACTTCTGTATCTTCTTCAGATGATCCTGAAGACACTAGAAGGGCCCTTTTTAAACCAACGGCTGCTCTGATAGTGATAAATTTCCATGCGGACTTTAATAACACACAGCAGCGTATATTAAAATGAGGCCGAGGACGTGCTAGAGAAGCAGCAACAAAGCTGAACAAACCATATGTTTCTTTAGAGGTAAACTAGGGAGTTGGAGGAATACCCTCCTAGGAACAATATCTGACTTTTAGTCATATTGCAGGGTTTGGAACAACTCCACTATTCCTCTAGGGAAGATAAGGTTGGCTTTCCCGCTTGATTATTGTTTGATTACAGAAGGCAGCCAGAGAATACCTACTTCTCCATCTGTGGAGATGACTGCTACTTTTCTCTGTAGAGCAGAACATGTAGGGTCTGGATACTTTCTTTCTCAAACTGCGTAATGTAGAGCACCCCAAAGCTGGCCAAGACCACATACTGTCCCCAGCCTCCCTTTTGTGCCCCTCAGCACCAGAAGAACACAATTTTGGAATTCTGCAGGGAAATGGTTTTCATTTCTTGGAGATTATTTTAACTTTTCAGTCTGGCTTACAGCCCTAGTATTTTCTGGAGATTAGCTCCCAGGACCAACCAGGACCTTATTTCAGCCCAGTCTAGGCCAGAAGGTTGCTGCCATTTACTAACGTGAACGCTGCGCATGTAGTCATTAAGGTTGTTGTACACGCTCTGAAAATGATTCAGAAACGCACGGGGGTGTGAGCCTAAAAAGGCTGTGGCTGCTTTAAGGAGGAATCTTATTAAGGTTACGCCTGAAAAGAGGACGCATGAGGAAGAGCAGAGAGGTGCTGTTTTTGTGAGAGCTAAAGCCCTTTCTCAGAGCAGGCCCAGCCCTCGAACCCCTTCTTCAGTGGTCTGGTCAGACCAGACCTCACTCCCCCTCTCGCCCTCCGACTTACTGGTCTGAGCACTCTCAGAACTTCCTTTAAGGCAGCCTTGACGTTGGCCACAGAGCAAAGCAGCAGCGTGCCAACTACCACATCTACAGAGCTGTCAGGCACAGAAGAGAGGTCCTCGGCGGAGGTCACCACAAAGTTCTCAAACTCGAGGTGCGTGTTCTTCGCCATGCTCTCCAGCAGGAATTTTTCAAAGTTGGGATTGTAGTCCACGCCGGTTACCCGAGAGCCTGAGGGGTAAAACTCGAAGTTGGCTCCTGTGCCTACGCCAATCTCTAGCAGGCGGAGCTTTCCTGAGGAATTGGCAAAGTCCTTCATGTTCCTGAACAACGTCTCCTTTTCCTTGTGCATTCTTCCATTGTACAGTTTACTAAACCTCTTCATGAGATGTGGGAAAGATTTTTTACAAATAGGATCCCATAAGCCCAGGTAGGAAAGCAGAGAGACGGGCAGCACATGAAGTTGCAGGCATCGCTGCAAGAGAAAAATCAGCATCGTCAGCGGACTTGGAAGAGAAAACTTCTCGAACGTCGTTGCAGCCAACCTGCGCGGGCCCTCAGCTTTTTGCCTCGAACGCAGTACTGTAGTCCCCGTTCCGCTTGCGGCGTTTCATAAGCTAACTCGCTACATCCAGTTAGCATCCTTTCTAGGTCTTTCTTAAAGCAACAGCGACTTTTTTAGTCACTTGTTGAAAAAAACGGCTAGTGAGAGTTGCGAAAGGCAATTTCCAGCATTTGAATCTGGCTTATAATTAAACTTGTTCAGGTAACACACTGGCCCCAAATAGTGTGTAGTGTTGCCAGGTGTTGAGGCAAATCCACAAGAGACGTTTTTGATACATTTTTTTAATGTTTCCATTTCTGAGGAAATGTCAGGAAGCAAACGTTTATGAAAAGAAACTAGGCATCTTCAAAATCAATAGCCTCCCCAAATTGTTACTGCAGGATTTTTTGAGAAACTCCTGAAAGTGGAAATAGCATGAAAGTCATTTCAGGATTAATGAAGCTGGAGCTGTGCCCAAACATACAGTGACCGAACTTTCTTAGAAAAAAATGACAGACCTGAAAAAGGGGCAAATCTGAAATTGTTTATGTTTATAACTTTGCTTTACAAACGAAAATTCAAGAGTAAATAAAGAAAATAAATAATTAGATAAATCTAAAGGACATCTTTCTTAATGAAGGAGTCTCCTTTATAATAAAGGATGTGTGGTCACTGTAAAAGTCGTCTTGCAAATATTTATTTATTTATTATTTATATTTCATATTTAGACACCGCCCATCTCACTCTATTTTTGGATAGAGAAACTGGGAAAAGGGGGGTGCAGAGGACGGTTGCAGGAAAGATTAGAAAAAAAAAGAAATTGGACTGATATTCTGTGAATGTTTTCTGGAGTGCTAGGCATTCCATTATTATTTTATTATGAAAATATTTTGTCTAGAACAATTGTGTAGAACAATTAGTTTAAGGAAAATCAGAAGTGGCAAAGTACATTACACTACCAGGATCTCTCTCTCTCTCTCTCTCTCTATATATATATATATAGGCTGTTCATTAAATACTTGTAAATGTAAGATAATTAACAAGTTGAGTTTGGAATGAACCTGTTGTGAGAGGAAGCAAATTTATTTGAATGTACTCACTGACCATTTTCAGTCACACTAAAATAATTTTTTTTAAGGCACAACCCAGTTGGAAATAACATCCAAAAATGCAATGTTTGGACAATGAACTGCTGGACTTCATCAAGCAAATATCAAGTAATCCACAAGAATCAGTTCTGATTGAAGCAGGATATAAATGTCATAGATAGATAGATAGATAGATAGATAGATAGATAGATAGATAGATAGATAGATGGCAGTTAAAGGTAGGCACGTGATGTGATCCATCCTTGTGGAGACACCTTGTGGTTGTTTTGTAATCGTCTAAAGCATTCTGCATTCCACGTCTTTCCAAGTTTAATGCTCTTGTCTCCAAAAAGGTGGGTTTTGCGGACACACTCCCCCTTTATCCTGCCACCGCACCCAGTCCTGGCATCTGGGGGAGAAGGGTGGCAGAAAGGGGGGGAGACACATCATATCTCCCTAATTCTAAGAGCCCTTCTAGCTTGTAATGTATTAAGAACCCATTATGCATGTTGAGGCCTTCGGAGACTGGCTGAAACCTTTCTGGGTATGTCAACTGTTGGTCAAAAAAAGTGCTACCACCCTCTTGATATGAAATTCCATTAGGTGACTTTGGATGAATTTGGTCTTGCTCAGCCAGATCTAGCTCATAAGGATGTTGTGAAAAGAAAATGGAGAGAAAGGGGAGAGAGACCTACAGGAGAAGCACATAAAACAGTATTTGTATTTTTGTAATTGAGGATGTAAAGTCTAGATACTTCAGTGAGGAATGACATCAGACATGATCCAAGAAAAGCGACACCAGAGCAGTTCCAAACGGTGTTTGACGCCCTACCAGATGTCTTTTAATAGTAGACTGGAAGGTGGCATCTGATTTCGATTGCCTCATCTTGTGTTTTGTAGGACAGCCATGACATAGTTGCATTTGTTTGCCTATATTTTGGGAATGACCTATGGATGGTTCACAGGCCACAGCATCCAGAACGATTTAATAGCTGGACATTATTTTCCTGGATTAAAATTCACACATAGATAGATAGATAGATAGATAGATAGATAGATAGATAGATAGATAGATAGACAGACAGACAGACAGACAGACAGACAGACAGACAGACAGACAGACAGATAGATAGATAGATAGATAGATAGATAGATAGATAGATAGATAGATAGATAGATATGTCTGTGTATGTTATGAGAGCGATTAAGGTGCTGGACCAGGAGCAGGGAGACTAGTCCTCCGTTAGGCACAGAAGCCGGGTGGGTGACTTTGCGCCAGTCACACTCTCTCAGCCCAAGACTGGAAAGTTGAGGAATATCTACCAAGCTATGCTGGATCAACATAGTAGACTATGGTCCATAATCTTCGATGAAGTGTTCATCCTGAAGTGGATTTACTTACAGCATTTCCTTCTGGTTGTTGCTGCCGCCTCTACGTGCATATACTCTTCTAGTCTGTCAATGAAGATAGTTTGGAAATCGCTATCAGAGAGGAAAGGAAGCTTCCTTTCCATAATCGCACAGTCTAGTATTCCTGTCAGCAGGCCACCTTGTTATAAGCAGTACGTTTAGTTTAGTTTTTTATTAATAAGCATCAGTAGCCTTAAAATAACCAACTTTGGGGTGAATTAAAATGGAGTTAGTTGATTAAAACAAGCATGAACAATTTCATTTCGTTTGATGTGGCTTATAAATCACCTAGAGAACCGGAATAGGCAGCCTGGAAGAATAGCAAATAAATATAGGGAAGGGAAGTGAGAATTCACAGTGCAACTACTGCTATGTCCAATGAGCAGGGCAAGAATATAATTCCTTATTTTTTTAATGAACTCTTTTCCTTTAAAATTTCTCTTCTCACTGAAGTCAATAGGGAGAAAATTGATAAGGCAGAATTTATTTAATTTACTGTATGCGTTATCTTTTATGTTCAGATTTTCAAAGTATGCGTTTAACATGCACGCAGAAACCCAATCTCCTGGCAGGTGGATTGAGGCCAGAGAAAAGTAAGTGGCTAGAGCTGGATCTGTTGAGAGAACAAGGTTCTTCACATCACTTTGTTTTGTGACCATTGACTTCACTCCCATGGAAACCAATGGCACAGAAGAGGCACCACTGTAATGTGAACCTGGAACCAGCCTTGTCTGCCTTTCAGCCGTAGAGTGAATCATGATTAACAGGAATAGTGTTGGCTGCTAATGAGAAGGAACGAATAACATTTAATCCAAGAGAAGAGGGTAAAACAAGATGGATGTACCTTTTTATTGCAAATTCCAAAGTAAAAAGATGTACAGTACAAAGGAAATCGAATAAATCAGATGCTGTTCTTTCAACCTATGTTGTTACTTTTAAAATTTATGTTATCTTTTCCCCTGCTCCTCCCTTCCCCCAAATACCATTCTCCCATTTGCTGTTGTTATCTTAAACCAAGCAAACCTATAGGCTGGGGTTTAAAGATGTGGGCAATAAATACATTAGTGAGATGGGGTAAGAATCAGAATGCAGCAAAAAATAATGTATTTGCTCTGATATCTGTTGGGGGGGGGGAAAGCTTTTGTGGAGATTTTAGCAGCATTAATGATACCATCTCATATTTTCCCCTTAGTCCATGGTTCTGTCAATACACATCTAGAACAGACTTTCAATGTGAACCTCAGAAAAGCATTTGAACAGATGTGAATTAAATTGAGCCTCACAACACCCCTGTGAGGTAGGTAATTACCCGTTTTACAGATGGGTAAAACTGAGGCACGCAGAGAGGTTAGGTAATTTGTCCAAGATCAATCTATCATTCAGTCATTCATTCACACAAAGCTGAAAACAGAAATCACTAGAGTTCAGTTAGGGAATATCAAACTCTAATACCTGAAAAAGACGTTTTCACATTCTTTTACAAAATCACTCTCTCAACATGCCCTCTAGCTCTCTCATTTTCTCTTCCCCACACCCCCCCACATCTCAAATACACACACATATACCTCCCTATATAAATGCAACATGCAAGATATGAGAAATTTTTGGATAGATGCATATTTAATGTGACACAGTTTAATGTGACACAATTCTAGTAGACGTGGAAATCTCCCATCCACTTCATCCCGAATTTCTCTCCATCAAAATTTTCCAATCTAGTTTAACACCAATGTTAAATTGAAAAAGTCTCTTCTTCATTGGTAAATAGAAACTCTTTAAAAATAATACTTTGTATTCTGGAGAGTGGCTGAGTGGACTCTTCATATTGATTAACTGCCCTTTTAAAACGGTTCCATGTGTGCTATTTTTCCTAAATGGGGATCATGATAGTTCTGGTGAACTTTGAACCAGTGAACACTTATTTTGCTATTAGCGCACCTTCTGCAATGTCCAGTGCATACTGATTCCTTGTAAAGAGTGTTAACAAAACATTTATTCAGTGCTCCTTTCACAGACACAGTACAGTACTTGCATTCTGTGTCGGTGAAGTTCTTATTGTAGGTATAATGGTGAACTTTGGAAAGAAGAATAGGACAAAAGAAATAGAACAAATCATAGTACGGACGGGAAAAAGAGACCTGCAGGCATGTGTGCTACACATTCATAGAAAACAGGCCTGTTTCAAAGCAAATGTCAGTTCTCAGCAATTTTACAGAGATACACCCAAAAGTAATTATATGCAAAAAAGTTGTTGCATGGTTATATTCCTCTTAGAGGGACAACGTACATAAGCCTCACGCAATTCTTCCCATAGTTTGATTCCCAACTAAAGTACTGATGACGAAACAGGCACTGCAGCAACGCAGCATATAGAGTTGTTTGTTGACAGAGATGATCTCCACATAGGAGAAGTAGCACAGAAGAAATTTTCTTTTCTGCCCACGTAATACAAGTGTTCAAAGAGAGCAAGTGGTCCAGGAACAGCCTCCCTTGGGAGGCTTATTAAAAACATAATACCTAGTTTTCCTTTGCTCTTAATTCCTAGCAAAGCGAGTGCATAAAGCCAGGGTGTCTCATCTCAGCCCTTCAAATGGAAAGCTTTGAAGAAAAAGCTGATTGGAACAAAGAATTTAAGTGTAAGACATAGGCACACTGCTGCCATTCACTGGATGGATTCAGAACTGCGCAAGTCGAAGCCTGGGTGTCCACTGACACACACACACAGCTAACGCCCTAGCACATACTGTTTCTGGAGAGTGGGTTACTAGCGCACAAAAGTCAGTGAGAGGAGAAAAAGGCATGAAACAAAGAGAGTACTGCAGAACTACCCATTTCCTGTGCCAGGGTACGTGCAGTATCAACCTGAGAACCTTCTGTATGGGAAAGAGTGATTGTTATGTTGCGAAACAACAGGGCTTTCTTGTGGGGACGCGATTGAAAGAGCGGACCTGTCTTAGCAGATAAGGGCGTTTACACGCTAGTGCACGAAACTGAGGTTCTTAATGTCATTAGAGAGCAGATAGTCTTTCAAGCTAATTTTATTATGATCTTCATCAACATAGTATTTAAACCCTTCCTGTTAATAACCTTTTCCTAAACAAAAACCAGCTTGGTACTATTCTCTTCATTCCCACCCATCCCAGGAGGTGATTGTGGACTTTCAGACATTTTAACAATTTTTTTCATGACTAACCACGGGACATGCTTCAAAGCCACATCAACACCAAAGCATTTGAAGGGAAAATATACGCAAACCCAGGAACCATGTATATCGCTTTTTCAAACAGAGGTATGTACACACTGAAAACACTTTGTACCATGAAATATAGTGTGGACACCCCACCCCCCAGCTGCCTATGGGAGGCTGCATTTTCTTAATATATATATCTAATTACTCTGTTGCCAAATACTGGTTGCCAGGAGACAGTAAAAGAGACATCAAAAACTCAGCCCAAGAAAATATTCGCACTGGGTCAAATCTGGCCCAGTTCATTATACCTGAATGTACCCTGTATGACAGGAAATGTTGTAGCTGAGTAACAAAGTTCAGTCCTTTGTTTTCCAGTCTGCCCCAGTCTTTCTAGTCCTTCCCTTTCCTCTCCTGGATTTTTAAGCATCAAGACCATTAAGGTTTGTAGGATAACAATAACAGCAATGGTTTCCATCAGTTTTTCATCAAAGCATTATAGTCAAAAACTATAGTCAATCCAATCTGGCCACTTCTAAATGCTTAATAATTGCCCATAATATCCACTGGAAAAAAAGAGAACTCAGTATACTGTAAATTCTTGGTCTTACTGGCTTATTCCTAACATCTGCTCCTACATTTTTTTTTTTTTACAGTTAGCGTCAAAGAAACTTTTTTAAGTTCACAAAGTGAACTATCACAAAGATCAAACCAATATCTTGGTAAAATAAGACTGGGGATACTTATTTTGTTTTTTGTTTTAGATTTTTATCCCACTTTTTTTTCATATACAGTTCAAGGTGGCAAACGTACCTAATACTCCTTCCTCCTCCTATTTTCCCCACAACAACCACCCTGTGAGGTGAGTTGGGCTGAGAGAGAGCGACTGGCCCAAAGTCACCAGCTGGTTTTTCATGCCTAAGGCGTTCTTTGGTGTATGGGGCTACGTAGCTTTTCAAATATGTGATGTTTTATTGGTTAACAATTGGAATAACTTTCTAAACCAAGTAATAATTAGGAAGATCCTTGTTTGTCCATCTAAGCTAGTATTGTCCAGTTTGGTTGGCAGTACCTTTCCCAAGGTCTCAGGCAGAAAAGGGTCCTTCCCATAATTTCCTATATGTCTTCTTTAATTGAACCAAGAATTGAACCAGGACCTTCTGCATACATACATAGCAATGTGCATTGCTATTGAATCATGGACCTTTCCCAAGGACAATAATATTCAGATTTTCTCCCCTGGTTGGTTGCCTGCTCTTGCAGTAATGCTGAAAACAAATTAAAAACCCAGACAGATTTGTGGAAACCTCAATAACTGTCTCAGGATTAATTCAGTGTACGATTCCTACGCGTTTGCCCTTTATCAGAAAATTCAAACAGGAAGACCAAATGCAAGATGATATCGGCTACATTATTTTATGTCTTTACAAAACAAAAGATAAAAAAAGAGCAGTACTGTAAATTAAAAACGTTTCGGTTTAATTTCCCATAGGTAGGAGAATACCCCCCCCCCCACTTTAGCTATCTAAGCTATGGAAAACTGATTCATCAGGAAACTGCTAATCTGACGAGTGGTATAATTATTTGCATTGGAGTAAGATTTCTTTTACTGATGCCTACTAACCAGAGAACTTAGCTATGGCTCTTCTGGCTGTTTGTGTTCTGTGTTTTAACAATGCGCCGAATTCTTAGCTACCAAAGATAGGTGGTTTGCCAGCTGTGCCACTTACCAAAGAAGCCTGCAAGTGTGAATAGGCACATTTCTCATTTAAGTGCCAACCTAGGCAAGTGTGATTTAGTCTATTATTGCATCCTCTCCTTTGATACCCAAGTATCAAAAGTCTGTTTATTCTTGAACAAAATCCACTGATAAAGATGGGAACATATTAGACCCTCACCCATCAGACATTTTATATTCTAGAGTTCTCTCCCCTTTATACAAAATCTTGTTTTGCTTTTGCTTTGCTTGGTTTCATTAATAATTTATACATACCAAAGTTAGCTGCAGATAATTCAGTGTGACTGAATTATGGGTGTCGTCACATAAAGAATCGAAACATTCACAGCTCTTAAACCACCATGAACCCATTAAATAATTATTTTTAAAAATATTTTAGACATAGGATTCTTTATTTGAAAGAACTTTATCAGAATTATAGAGGTGAAAATATGTTTTCTGCCTAGGTTTATGGTAAGTGTGAAGCGTATTGTATTGTATTAGCCATATTTTTTCCTGTTCTGGGGTGGGGGTTGAAGAAGCAGGAGTTGGGAAAAAGTGTAAGCCTGGTCAAAAAATGTATGGCAAATGATAGTCTGTTTCCTGCTAACAGATTGGAACCCTGCCACCACCACCAGTAGAGATGCTAAGTTTCTATCCACAGTGATTTCCATAAGAAGACATAACATATCCTAATCTTGGAGTCATGACATTAAGGTTTTTTCCCCTCTTATATCCTACGATATTCCAGTTTTATTCAATTTCTATGTTATCTTATATTTTATACTGTTTTACTGTATTTTACTCAAATTTCTCCTTTCCCTAGTTTTGGCATTATAACTGTCGTATTTGGCCTCTTTTATTCGAGATATGTCAGTTATTTAATTATGAATGCTTATTTCATGATGAACACTCATTCACTTCAGTTTTCATTCACTATCACCCATATCTGTTGTTTTAAGTTCCTTTCCATACATCGTTCATTCGCTAGGAAGATAGCCCAGAAAAGAGATTATTCTTATTATTTCAATTCAAAAAAAAAAAAAAAGGAAATGAATTTATAAACAAGTGAACTAAATGTAATATTTTTTATTAAAGTTAATTTTTAGCAAAACTGTTTTGACCATTTCTGGCCATGGGGCAGGTAGGTGGAGTGAAACAGTGGGATCTGAAAACAAATGGTATCAAAATTAAATTTACATTTTCAAATGTTTCTCAATAAGTTTGAGATTTCTTTGACTGATTCCTAGTTTGGACCAGGTTTTTTAAAAAAGCACTGGCTATTTTTGCTGGAATAATCAGTTCCTTTCTCTTTTGCCATTTTAAAAAATTGTTCAGGTATATCTTTATATAATGTTTATATATCTCAACAGACCATTATATGATGATTCATTTTTAAACAAGATTTCCAAAATGTTCTTACGTAATGCTGATAGATAAAAATACCAGGGTGAGACTCTTAGTATCAATGAAGTCTGGTTAATTGGGACAACTGGTTAAAGAAATATAAAACAAAAGAAACATTGTGCAGAAACTAGAAAAAGTTATTAATTTTTATAGGACATAGTTCACAGTTTTGAAGCTTTTTCTGAACAGCTTTTTTCTTAAGCAAAGCTAGAATAATATAAGAAAATTCAAGTATTGTTAAATAATGAGCAAATATAAATATAGATTACAGGGCATTTTTACTAAAATTTGCTTAATAAAATTTGATAGCACACACACTACATGTGCCAAGCTTTCCATATGGAACAGTAGTCCAGCTGAAGGATAAGTATGACATTTATCCAAATCTTGCATAGAAGTGGTCAAAAGATATTGCACCTCAGAACCAAAGTACAGTCTAAATCGTTTTGTGGTTGTAAATACAGTTTTGAATACAGCTTTGCTCTACATCTTTTGAGAGGATATTTTTCCTCTGTAGGGATGTACTTAAATTGACATCATCTGAAAAGTGGTCAAAGAAAAAAAAAAGTATTTTTAGAGAGATAGAAAATTAAATATGGACAGTGGCATAAGCCAGAAGCCATTCTACTTAATTTTTTGTAGTCCTTTGTCATGTACAAAAAGGCATGCCAATAAAATAAAATGATATATTACAGTATTTATATTACTGTCTTAAAAAGTTCAGTCATACTTTTCAGCTCTTGTTGTTGTGCTGTTTATAATGTTGCCTGTACAAATGCATGTAATTTTATCATACATATTTTATGAGTAGGTGGGATAAAATCTAACAAGGAAGAAATGCTTTGCTCCTTGTGGTATCTGGTACAGCAGAATTATTCCACTGATGTCATGGTAGCTAGATTACACATTTTAAAAAGCCCAACTTGGCACAGATATCTATCAAATGGCTTACTTTCTGATTAACCTTGTAATAGGCATCTAAGTTGCAAAATCTTAAATGTCAAGCATCTGACACTTAAACTAAAAGGCGTTGCTAACCTTCTTCATTTTCTTTTGATTTTGGAATATTTTAAACCTTTTTTTTAAAATACTTTTTGCCCTTTTATAGATAAAACGGTTTTGGTCCGCATTCAAACAGTGTCTTTCCTTCACTACGCCCCAGAAATTCAACATATTTCTTTACAGCCTCCTGCAAGCTTTCTTTTAAGCTTTATGGCTGAACGATCTTGGCCGTAGTGCAATGCCAACATTGACCCAAGAACGGTTCCATAAATCTGTGCCCTTAAAAGATGAATTATTGTGAGGATTGATTTAACGAAGGGGGACATAATGGACACTTAAGAAAAATGAAAGATGCTAAAGTAGTACTTAGAAGCGTAAATGTTACTTCCCCTCCCTTTAGAATCCTCATCAATTTAGAGTTAAGACTAGCTGAGAGGTAGCTCTTGATCCCTCCCTGAATCTGCCGGACCATTAAAATCACCACCATACAACAATATGGGATGAAATGTGAAACTGGTGAAGGCACATGTCAGATATGACACTTTTCCTCTCAGTGCTGCACCCATGTCACACTGCTACTTTGCTCATCAGAAGTAGGATGTTGTATTCATAGATGTTTAAACTATTTTCATAGCTATTTCAAATATTTTTGGTTTGCTTTCCTTAGGGAAAAAATGCAGCTCAGAGAATCGGATAAAACCATCAAGTAGCCGCAGGAAATCTGTCAGTGGAAGAACACATCGGCTTGTGCCCGGTACATTTCTCACATCAAAGCACCCCAAAAGAGTGCCACGGTTTGCCGTATTTGTGTAAATATGGCACACAATGCTGTAAACTCCCCTATCATAAGCCTACCTGCAGTAAGATGGCTTTATGTAGCTGCTCAAACGTGTATCTTGGAGAGATAATTGTTCTTTTCCATAGTGCTTATTTCTAACAGAAAGAAGTGTATACAGCAGAATGGATGCTGAACTGTAAATATTGCAGGATACAGAACTACTCGGTGAGTTTTCTCGAAGCCCTAATGTTCCAGATAGTGAGATCGTACTACAACCTCTTCCTGAATTGGAAGGGTTTTAGAGCAGCATTTTGGGGTTGATTTGGGCAGTTACTTTTAAAAAGTGCAAAATAAGTTGGCTGCATGAAGCTTATTAAACATACCCATAAACTCCTCGATTGGTTTCCCTTTGTTCCTCTAATGGGAGGGTACATGGAAAGATTCACGCTTGGTAACTAGGTGAAGAGCATAGTTATAGCTAAGAGTAACTCTCCAAATACAGTGTGCTGTAGTCAGTGGAGTGCCTCAAACATATGGCTTAACACACAGCCTGGACAGCATATCGAGTGTCTTGCGGTTTTAGGGTTCCTCATGCATGATTCCTGATCACAGCATGCCATCATGCAAATCATTTCTATGCATTGAAACGAGCACAATTTTATTTAATTTATTTTTGGAATCAGCCTGAGCGAGTTTGGCAAACTGAAAATACCTGATTACCCCCAACTCTCACAAACCATGGTGAAGCCCACAGAATAAAAAGTATGCAGATAATAAGTACTAAAGAAACTATGATGATTAAATGATATGGGATAAATACGTGTCATTTCATTTCAGCTTTTTGTTGTTGCTCTACTTGTTTTCCCCCCCCTTCTTTTTGCTTTTTGCGGCTTAAACTAAATGTCAGGTATGAAACTCTAGTTTTGCATGAACAAATCAACCCTTGCAAGTGATATTTTTTCAGGTTTCCTTTCAATAAAATGAAAAAAAATAAAATCAATTTTTGCTGCTTTGGAAAAAAATATGAATCCTCAAGCAGCAGATTTTTTTTTCTTGTTTGTGTGTGTCTTTTATTTTGCTTTTTGTCCTAAGTTGCATTGACTGATGTGGAACATGCAGTATCCACCTGCCCAAACTGTATACAATTCTTTTTCTCCTTTGCATTGTTTCCTGGTTTCCCCAGGGGTTCACTAAGCCCTTCCTGTCCCGGCAGAGTGGTGGTACAAAATCAAGACCAAAGTTGGTTTTCACTGGAAAAAGACCCCAGAGTGGAATTGCTCATGCTTATTTTCATACACTTAAGAAGATGATACTGGGAATGGGACTGAAACAGCCCCCCACCCACCCACCCACCCATAGATGGGCCTGTTGCTCTTGGAGTAAAAATGCTGAATAAAACACCAATAAGTGTTCAGCAACATGATCCTCATGGACCTAAGAAACGAGTGAAAGTGGGGAGAATTGATGTGAATGTTTGTTCTATAGTGGTTTTGATGGTTTGTAATCATACCCTCACGATGATGGAAGCTATGTATGTACCTACAAAACAGATCAAAGACGTGTATTTAACTAGAGGATCCAGAGTAACTATTGTGCAAGGAAAAGTGAGAGAGAACTGGTGTCTGGATAAACCTGCCTACGCCCAGTTCAACCGCCCACCCCCCGGCTCTTAAAGAGCAAGAAGGAAAAAAATTGTTTTCCCTATTCCCCAAAGGTCCCAAGAGGGACAAATATGGGAAGACTCCTCATATTTTGTGGACCCTTCACTGCCAGGAGTGGTAGTAAACAAATCAATGGAAGCCCCTGTGAGCCCACAAGAAAGGGTGCAACCATGGGTTGGGATGTATTTGACTGAGACTTTCACTGGGAGGTTTAGTGAAAGCTCACAGGAAAAGGTTTATGGATGTAAAGGGAAAGAGAGCGAGTGAGCAAGCAGATGCGGACAACCGGATGTGTGATGAGCAATGGCTGTGGACTGCTAACTGCCATAGAGTGTGTATGTGTGTAAGAAGGAGAAAGTGGAAGAGAGATAAAAGGAAAGGAAAGGAAGAAGATGTATGTGGTAAATTTAATCTTATGTATTGTTGTCTCCAAAGAGATGAGAAAATTACAGACCAGATGTATAAAATTGCCCATGTTCCAGTTCAGACCTGGACAGGAGGGCTAAATATTGGATGGTTTGGTGATCGCTTTTTTTTGACTGGAAACGCATAGAGTTAATGACTTTATTGGCTTTTGCTGAACTCCTGTTTTTACCTTGTTTAATTCCCCTTATACGAAATGTTGTTGCTTCCACGACTGATGGTTTACATTAAACTACCAGGATCTCTCTCAGTATATATACTGTCTATGTGACAGCCCTTCAGACACTCGAGGACAGGAGTCATGTCTCTGCACAGACTCCTCTTCTCCAAGTGAAACATGCCCAATGCCTCCAACTATTCCTCATAGGTTTTTTTTTGGGGGGGGGGCTGCTCTTGTCTGGATACATTCCAGTTTGTCAATAATCCTCCCTAAAACATGATGCGCAGAACTGGACACAATATTCAAGATGCCATTTGACCAATGCAGAAAAGAAAGGAACAATGACTTCTCTTGGTAGCATATTCTGTTGATGCAGCCTAGAGTTGCACTTGCTTTTTTTGCAGCTGCATCACACAGTTGTCTCTTACACACACAGGAAAAGTATCATCTTGGGGTTATGGACAAATCTGTGCATAATGATGTTTGTATTTGGGGCAAGAAATTAAAGGTTATGGGAGGGCTGGCACAGTGCAGAGGCATCACTTCATGGAGTAGGAAGGGAAACCCAGGCTTAAATCTCGACTAAACCACAGAGTCCATCAGATACTGTAGGCAGAGAGCCGTACTACTCTATGGTTGCGAAAACTCAGGAATCCGGTAGCACCGTTTCCAAATGACATGTTTTATTAAAAGATATAAGTGTTCATCAGCTGCAGCTCACTTCATCAGATGCATGGAGAGGCTAGACTGATGCAGGATTAAAATTGGGCTGGGGGGAGGGGAGGGGGAGAGAAGTTGGATATGCAGATATGTGAGTCAGATCACAAGTACTTCCTCAGTTAATGATTGTAATGTATTAAAAACCCATTGTGTGTGCTGACACGGTCCCCCTTTCTCCTGCCACCGCATCCAGTCCTGGCATCTGGGGGAGAAGGGTGGCAGAAAGCGGGAGACACATCATATCTTCCAGATAGATAGATAGATAGATAGATAGATAGATAGATAGATAGATAGATAGATAGATAGATAGATAGATAGATAGATATGTCTGTGCATGTTATGAGAGCGATTAAGGTGCTGGACCAGGAGCAGGGAGACTAGTCCTCCGTTAGGCACAGAAGCCGGGTGGGTGACTTTGCGCCAGTCACACTCTCTCAGCCCAAGACTGGAAAGTTGAGGAATATCTACCAAGCTATGCTGGATCAACATAGTAGATTATGGTCCATAATCTTCAATGAAGAAGTGTTCATCCTGAAGTGGATTTACTTACAGCATTTCATTCTGGTTGTTGCTGCCGCCGCCACAGGGTATACTCTTCTAGTCTGTTAATGAAGATAGTTTGGAAATCGCTATCAGAGAGGAAAGGAAACTGTCTTTCCATAATCACACAATCTAGTATTCCTGTCAGCAGGCCACCTTGTTATAAGCATTACGTTTAGTTTAGTTTTTTATTAATAAGCATCAGTAGCCTTAAAATAACCAACTTTGGAGTGAATTAAAATGGAGTTAGTTGATTAAAACAACCACGAACAATTCCATTTCGTTTGATGTGGCTTATAAATCACCTGGAGAACTGGAATAGGCAGTCTGGAAGGATAACAAATAAATATAGGGAAGGGAAGTGAGAATTCACAGTGCAACTACTGCTATGTCCAATGAGCAGGGTAAGAATATAATTCCTTATTTTTTTAATGAACTCTTTTCCTTTAAAATTTCTCTTCTCACTGAAATCAATAGGAAGAAAATTGATAAGGCAGAATTTATTTAATTTACTGTATGCGTTATCTTTTATGTTCATATTTTCGAAGTATGCGTTTAACATGCACGCAGAAACCCAATCTCCTGGCAGGTGGATTGAGGCCAGAGAAAAGTAAATGGCTAGAGCTGGATCTGTTGAGAGAACAAGGTTCTTCACATCAGTTTGTTTTGTGACCACTGACTTCACTCCCATGGAAACCAATGACACGGAAGAGGCACCACTGTAATGTGAACCTGGAACCAGCCTTGTTTGATTTTCAGCCGTAGAGTGAAGCAGAAAATAATGTATTTGCTCTCATATCTGTTGGGGGGGGGGAGCTTTTGTGGAGATTTTAACAGCATTAACTGCTAAACCACGTGACCTGTTCGGTCATCGTTTCAGAGATATTTCCTTATCTAAACAGAGACAAAAGGACGAAACAGAAGTGGGAGTGTGAGCAACTTACGACTTGCTGCTGGCTTTCCCGTTGACTTTGCTTTTGGGAAGATGGCAGGGAGCATCAGAAATCTTCCTCCCTCCCTTCCTTTCCACATATAGTATAGGCTTGCGCCATTTGCCCTCCCCTCATGACCCTCAGGTGGGCCCCATGAAGCCTCCTCCTCGACTGACCTGCGGAACTGCCCGCCACTTTGCTGGAGGGAGGTGGAACAAAGGGAGCTGTGGGCTGTCGGAAAAACTGCACACTCACTCACACCCACTCCCCATTCTGCTGTGTCCCCAAGGGACCCCTCCCTCGAGGGAGGAAGAGGCTCACCCACTGACCACCGGAGCCACCCGGCCAGCCCTACCTCACCAGCAGGCATCCAAGTCGCTCCCTCAACGCCCACAGCCGTTAAGAGATTTCACATTTTGGCCTCATTTCCAAAGCAGCCAATCGTCACTCATCCGTTGGGCCTTCTGCCAGCCGATTGGGCACAGGGGACAGAGGGAGGTGGGAAAGAGGTCAGGGATACACCCATGATGATCATGTGACCTGGGCTGACCACAGTTGTGCAGCAGCACAGCAGTGCTGAAGCAGCCACAAATTTCCTAAATTTCTTTATAAAACTTTATTTAATTTCCACAAAGAATTAAATGTATAAAGACAAAAAACAAAAGAAGAAGGGAATAAAGAAGAAGAGGGTCAGAAAAGAGAAAGAAAATTAGGGTGCAGAAAATAAAAAGTAAAGGAAAAAAACTCCTGGTGACCCTGAGTTTCTCATTTTCAACAAAAGTTATACTACTTGGCAATAACATGTTAATCTTTGGTACACAAAACTAACCCAAAGTCAGCTTTCTGATAGGTAAAATCATAATTCTTATTCAATTTTAATCTTTCTAACAACTGGGCATAGATAAACCATTAGCAGGTATGACCTTCCAATTCCAGTTCTTCCCTCATCTTCAGTTTAGGCTCTCCTTCAAAAAAAGTCAGTAAATCTGCATATGTCAACCATGTTTAACTATCATTTCTCTTCTATAAAAAGCTTCTTGAGGTAACAACCATAAAAGCATTTTGGGAGACAATCTTGCTTTATATCTATTCCAAAGTCTCAGTATGGCACATCTTTTATTAGATGATTTTTAAAAGCAATATTAACCACTTTATTGTACCATAAATAACCATGCCACTCAAATCTTAAACCATGTCCTTCTTACTCCAATAACCTCCTGTTTCTCAAAGTCACCCATTCTTTCATCCACACCAAACAACAAGCATCCAAATACAATTTTAAACCAGGAAGACCTCACCTCTTCCCACCTCTTTCTTTAGCATCTTGTAACAATTTATATTTTATTCTTGGTGTTTTACCTTGCCATACAAACTTAGAAATATCTTTTTGCCATTGCAGTCTCCCAGCAAACACCAATTTTCATAGGAAAAAGATATCAGTTGGTCTATAAGAGGTTTAAAAAATTCCCTTTATCCTCATTTGCTACATACAGCCCAAGAATTATAGACTGGATTCCTTGCATCTCACCTTCCAGTGCAAGATAACTACCATATCCATCAGATAATAAAAGCTGTGGTTTTAAATGTGGGTTAATATATAAAATAACTCCATTGGTCTTTTTCAAATTTGCTGATATGAATTCTTCGCCCAAGACTATATATAGTCTTATATATCAAATATTTTCCATCTTTTTTTCTGATTTGTGTTTCTTGTAAACACATCACATCCTGATTTAATTTTCTCAAATCACAAAAGATCTTTTCCTTTTGGGGGGCGTTTGCCCCATTAATATTCCATGTTAGGTATCTGTCATCCATAATTAAGGAAATAGTCCTTCAAATTCTTTGGCTGTGTCTCCCATCTCCACAACCTGTGTTCTAACGTCTTCTTCTGACTGTTGCTGTTTTGTGTATCCTTCTCCACCATGTCAGTTGGTTCCTGGTCCAATCAGATCGATATAAATGGAACTGAATGAAGGAATGAACTGATTCAAAGAAGAGCAACCAAAGATGGAAGGAGTATACTGAGATTCTGTACAGTAGAGGTTTCAACTTCCAGGATACCTTACAAGATATTCTCTACTTCCAAAAAACCTCTAGTATTAGAAGATGACGTTAGATCGGTACTCCAATCATTACCAAGTTGGGAAGTTACAGGAATTGAGATAATAAGGCAAGGAACAGAAGAAGAATCAATAATGGTTCCAACCACACCATGTCAATACATCTGGAGAATTGCATAGAGGCCAGCAGATTGCACAAGGTCAGTCCAGATATCAATACCCAAGAAGGAGACTTAACACAGTCTGCAAAAATGGGACTAGGACGAAATAGGAAGAATATCAAATCAATGGCAAGCAGTACAGCAACCAGCCTTACAACTGTCAATGAAGATAGTGAGGTGGTGGGTAACATCTGCCATTGGTTACCCACAGTAAAGGAACCATCAAGAAACATGCCACAGACTAGCACAGGGTAGAAAAGCAATTAAGACTTTGAAAAAGAGATTCAAGTGCTTTGATGTGTCTACACCTACAAAAGTCAGAATGGTTCAGGCAGTGGCTTTCCCTGTGGCATCTATGGAAGTGCATGTTAGAAGCAGGATAGAACTAATTTTGACATTATTGAACGTTGATGTTGGAGAAGACTCCTGATAATAGCATGTGCAGCCAAGAAAACAAGCAAATGAATCATAGAACAAATCAATCTAGAGTTTTCACTTGAGGCACAACTGACCAAACTCAAATTATCGTATTCCTGATACATTATGCAAAGACCTAGCTATCTTAAGAAATATATAATCCCGTGAAAGGTAGAAGAAAAGTTCTAGTCAAATTCAGAATTAGCTGGACCCTCTACTATATATATATATATATATATATATATATATATATATATATATATAGTATTTCAATCTGTACATGGCTACCTAAATCCTAAATATCATTAGATTATTATCTAAGGTATAATTTGGTATCTGTGAAATTAAAGACAATTAAGTAGACATAAATAGAAATAGAGAGTGATTATAATTCAGTATCGGTTGCTTCGGGTCTGCATATGTGGCTATTTTGAATCAACTATTTGGTGAATAGTCAGCACTCCCTAAATGGTCCCTCAGATATGGTGATTAATTGTCCATAGGCACTGCTTGGGAACTGGTATCATATAACGCAGAGATACTGTATATCTTATGTTGTTTCTTCCTTGCAGGCATCATGCTGTAGTTAGCAACCTGTAATTTTTGCATGCTGTTAGAGAAATAAATTCTAAATGAGCAGTTATACTAACGTCATAACTAGGGAAAAGGATAGGAACTAAACTGAAAGTAATTTGTCAGCCTTACTAGGTAGACCAGATAGGAAACACAACCAGATGAGCTAATTGTACTTTCTTGTAAGGCTACATTAACAGAATCGTGCAAGTCTGATAGTAAAAGTTAAATACACAATGGTTCGAGTTCACTACACAATACTACTTATACAATAGTATACAATAATAAGGTTATGGCTTACATACAAATTAGACTTATGGACAGGCCTTGGGAACTGAACTCGTTCTTAAACTGGGGAATACCTGTATTGCTTAAGCATGCCATTCCCCACTTGAAATGTTTTCTTTAGAAACAGAATACCATACAGTTTAAGCAAATGCATTTAGATGCTATACGCTTGTCCTGTGATTGACCTGCACTTTTCAGTTAACACTTGGAAGAGAGGCTGCTTAAACAAGCTACTTCTTCCTATTTCCTCTTGCAAGTTGAGAGGTAACAAACTTTTTGCTCTAACCCCAGTGAGATCATTATTTCCCTCTTTTGTCCTCGCAGGGAACAAAAGGGGGAGAGAGAGGTTGCAGGGCTATAACACCTGCTCAACGAAAGCAACCCCTTTGTGAATCAAATTCCAGAGACCGTCTCTGCCATTTGGGCTCCTCATGGCAATTGGGGAAGGACCGCTGGTGCTCTAAGGTAACGGGGACCATTTACATAAACATGATGCTGTTTGTTTCAGTCCGGGCATCTCCTTTAATGTCCTCCTCCTTTGGTATCCATCCTACAAGTTAGCCCGCAACACAAGAATTTCAGAAAGCATCTTTTCAATTAATTTAGATGCTGTTTCCAATGGGTCCTCTAGTATAAATACTAGGTCATCTGCGAAGGCTTGCAATTTGTACTCTTCCTTTTTGATCTTCATTCCTTTTATTTCTTTCTCTTCTCTTATATTCCTATTCAACACTTCTAATGTTAAGACAAACAACCAGGGCGATAGTGGACAGCCTTGTCTCGTCCCTTTTGTTATGTCTATCTGTTCTGTTAAATCTCCGTTTATCATGATTTTTGCAGTCTGCTTATAATATATTGTTTCAATGGCTTGGGTAAATTTTTTACCAAAGCCCATTTGTTCCAATTGCAGTAGCATAAAACGGCAATTCACGTTGTCAAAGGCTTTTTGTGCGTCTAAGAATATCAAGGCCATTTGCTTTTCAGGGTGTGCCTCATAGTATTCCAGTGTGTCCAGAATTACTCTCATGTTGTCTTTAATTTGTCTCTTTGGCAAAAATCCGTTTTGATCGGCATGGATAAAATTATTTAAATATCTTTTTAGTCTTTCTGCCAATATTGAAGCAAAAATTTTATAATCTGAATTTAGTAGAGATATAGGTCTATAATTTTTAACCTGTTGTGGGTCAGTGTCCTCCTTTGGTATAAGTGTAATATATGCTTCAGTCCATGTTTTGGGTATTCTCTTCTTTGTCATAACCTCATTCATAACTTCCAATAGTTGGAGGCTCAATATGTCCTGGAAGGTTTTGTAAAATTCCACTGGCAGCCCATCTGGACCTGGGGCTTTCCCAACATTCTGCTTTTTAGAGCTTCTGTTAGTTCCATCATAGTTATATTCCCCTCTAACATTATTTCAATGTCTTTAGGTATCTGAGGTAATTTCACTTTCTGTAAATATTGTCTTACTTCTTCTTCTTGTACATTCTCTTGATAATACAATTTTCCATAGTAATCTTGTATAATTTTTTCTTGTCCTCATTACCAAAGCAGATCTGTCCTTCTTCATTTATCAATTGATTAATCCTTTTTGATTCTCTCTCCTTTCTCAGTTTATAAGCTAGCCATCTACCTGGTTTATTTGCATCTTCAAAGTAATTCTGTTTAGCACTTCTGATTTTTTGTGCTAGTTCCTCCTTTTCCATTAATCCCATTTTATGTTTAATTAGATCCATTTTAGCTTTAATGTCTTTTTTTTGCGGGGATTTCTGTAACTCTTCTTCCAGTTTTTTATGATCATCCTCCAGTAGTTTAAAAGTCTTTTTCTGCATTATGTTTCTTTTCCTTGTATAATCTATTATTAAACCTCTTGTATAAGCCTTCATTGTATCCCAGAGATTCTGTAATGATGTATCCTCTTTTTATTTTCATTAAAAAAGAAGGTAAGTTCTTTCTCTATTTTTTGTTTGAAATCTTTTTCTTTTAGTATCCTATTATTTAAAGTCCATCTAGAACTCTTCCGTTGTCCTTTCCAGATAACTACCATTGGGTTGTGGTCGGCCCAAATACTTGTTTGTATTTCAATTTCTCGAATGTTAGCAAATAAGTCCGCTGACATCCATATCATATCAATTCTAGACCAAGATGCATGTCTGTCTGAATAAAAAGTATATTGTTTGTTTGCCGGATTTCTTTCTCTCCATGCATCTTTCAAGTCTATTTCTTCTATCATTCGAAGGAAGGATTTTGGCAATGTCTTCCTAGTTCTCTTTGTCAATTTCTGTGTTTTATAGTCCAATTGATCATTAATTATTCCATTAAAATCTCCCATCATACAGATATTAACATAGTTCAATTCAGCTATTTTCATATGTAATTTCCTATAAAATTCTTCTTGATTGTCATTAGGAGCATAAATTGCAATTAAAAGAGTTTTAACATTATTATCTATTATTTCAACCATCAGAATCCTTCCATCATCATCCGCATAGATTTGTTCTGCTAGCATTGTATCTCTAATATATAGGGCCACACCTCTTTTTTTACATTGTGTCAAAGAGGTAAATAATTTACCCAATTTTTTTTGCTGCAACAAATATTCATGTTGTTTTTTGATGTGTACTTCTTGCAGACAAATTATATCAAACTTTAACTTCTCTAATTTATGAAATACTTTCCTTCTCTTAGTAGCCAGATTAAGTCCATTTATATTGATCGTAATCAATTTTCTTTCCTCCATGTTAGGCTTTATACGAGGGTTTAATTGCTCTAGTAGATCTTACTTCTCGTTGCTCTCTGGGAACACCATCTCCCCCACTTTCTTCTTTTTCTTTTTCAGTTACTGCCGCACTTTCTTCTTGAAACTCAATTAACGATTCTTCCTTTTGTGTGCCTTCTTCTTTTCCTCTAAAGAATTCTGAATAAAATAGCTCTGCTTTTTGGACTGTATCAACTCTTTGTCTTTGTTCCTGCCAAGTAAACTGGAGACCTTCTGGAATCAACCATCTGTAATTTACTCCTCTTTTGAGTAGCTCTTTAGTCAGGAATGAATATTGCCTTCTTATGTCTCTTACTCTTCTTGGCACCTGCTTCAGGACTACAATTTCTTTGTCTTTGTACTTTAATGTTTTCTCTCTTGCTACCTGGAGTATCTGTGCCTTAATAGTTTTTTTAGTGAATCTTATGTGTACTTCTCTTGGTAGTTTATTTCTCATTGCATATCTCGTATAAACACGAAAGATTTCATCCATCCCATCTGTCATCTTCTAAATTAATTGAAAAGATAGAAGAATATGGAAAAGTAGCAGGTTTAAAAATAAATAAAGATAAAATAAAGATATTAACAAAGAATATGCTAGCAAGGCGAAAGAAAGAATTGGAAGAAGTCTTAGAAATACAGGTCACAAACAGGGTTAAATACCTAGGGATATATATTACACCAAGATGTAGTACATTGAAGGAGGATAATTATGTTAAACTTAAACGACAGATTGCAATAGATCTGACAAAATGGGAGAATTTACAATTATCAATGATTGGGAGAATATCCACTATTAAGATGAATATATTGCCTAGGATATTATATCTATTCCAGACAATTCCAATTCGTCTAGGGAAAGAGTTCTTTGATGATCTAAATAAAATTGTATTGAAATACATCTGGCAGGGTAAAAAAGCAAGAATAAAGCTTAAATTACTACAAGATGCAAGAGTAAGAGGTGGGTTTGCTTTGCCTAACTGAGAATTATACTACCAGGCGACAAATCTGATGTGGGTAAAGGACTGGATAACTTTAAGAAATAATAGATTATTGACCTTAGAGGGACATGACCTGTTGTTGGGCTGGCATGCTTTCTTATGGTATAAGGGAACGAAAACACAGGGCTATTTTAGAAGGCACTATATTCGAGAGGCATTGTTTTTAAACTGGGAGAAGACAAGAAGACAATATTATTTAAAAGTTCCACGATGGATATCCACTATTGAAGCCTTTTCTTATCCAATAACATATAAAAAGGAACAAACAGTTAGATATACTGAGATATTGAATGAAAAGGGTGAACTTAAAACTATGCAAGCGTTGGAAGAACAAGGTATAAAAATGAATTGGTTCTCATATTTGCAAATACAATCTAGATTCGATAAAGATTTTAAAGCAGAAGGTATCTATGATGAGCTGACTGTTTTAGATAAAATTTTGATGGGTGCTGATGAAAAGGTGATCAAAAACTTTATGGACATTTACTAGAATTTAAGATGGAGGAAGAACAGGTTAAAGATACAATGATTGCATGGGGGAAAAATTTTGGATATGGAATTGATTTAGAGAAGTGGCAAAAACTATGGTCTCAAAACTATAAAATGACAATGTCAACTGCATATAAAGAAAACTTGTATAAGATGTTTTACAGGTGGCATTTACCCCCAGCAAGGATTGCGAGAATGTACAAGAACAAGTCTGACAAATGTTGGAAGTGTCATCAGAAGCCCGGCACATATTACCATATGTGGTGGACATGCTCAGAAGCTAAAAGATATTGGATTAAAATCCACACATGTCTGGAAAAAATGACAAAACAACATATAGACTTTAAACCAGAGACATTTTTATTAGGAATTATGCCTGAAACATATAGTAAAGAACTGAAATATTTGATTGTAAATGTTTTGACAGCGGCTAGAATTGTATTTGCTAAAAATTGGAAAAATGAAAAAGTACCTATGCAGGAGGAAGTTATTAAGAAAATTATGGAATGTGCAGAGATGAGTAAATTAACATTTGAAATTAGAGAGCAAGAAGACAAACAATTTTATATGATATGGGATTTGTTTTATCAATGGTTGGATGAAAAGATATAGTCATGTAATAGATCAGCAAATTATATAATAGAAACTTGACAAACTGATATAAATTACTATATATATATATATATATATATATATATATATATATATATAATCAATGGATAAAAATGATATAAATCTTATTATGAAAGCTGGTGTAATAGACTAGTAACAAATGAATAATAATTGATAACTGATAAATATATAAATATGTGTTGGATAGATGACATGAGACTCTATATAAATGATGAGTGAAGACTATGAAAGGATGGCACAAATGATTGGTAACTGGCTGACACACGGTTTAAAATGGAAGATGGTTTTTTATGCTTTTTATGCTATTGTTTGTTTGTGTTTGTTGTAAAAAATAAAAATTTACTATAAAAAAAAAGAATTTCAGAAAGCAACACTATATATCCAATAGATATATTTATTCATTTATACAATTCTCCGGTATTAAAACAGTAGTTCAGCTTTCTAATGTCAGGGCCCAATAGTATCCTAATATAAGTACGCATGACTGAGAGTTCCAAGGCCTCATTCCTTGATCTGTGAGAAAGACGGGACACCTCAAGGACAATGAGTTTATTCTCCCTCATTGTCAGGTATAAACAGTCTATCATAAAGCACCCTTTGTAGGGTCTTCACACTCAGGATTTAGGAGTTCCTCAGAAAATCGTTATCTTACCATTGTTACCAAGGAAGAGTCTATTTTAGCAGCTAGTGGTATTAGTGTGTGTGTTGTGTACACTACATCTATGTAATCTATATTTTATTTTATTTTATTTTATTTTATTTTATTTTCTTATTTTTTGATTCATCCGTCACATTTATATAGCTGCCCATGTCACATAAAGTGACTCTGGGTGGCATACAACAATTAAATAAAATAACAAGTGAATAAAAGCAAGCATTCTAAAAGATTAAAAAGTTTTTAAAATAAAAACATTATCACAAATTTTTAAAAAATTAGATTTTAAAATATGCAAGCCCCACGGGGAGAGCAGAATATCAATTACAGTGGAGCTATCTAAGAATGTCTCCGGTTCCCAAAGGCCCCCATGCCTGATGACACAACTTATAATCTATATACTGTATACTCATTTGCCCCAGAGCAGAGAGTCCTGTGACTAACTGCATTCAACAAAATGATCGTTTGGATCCTCTCCAGTTGTTTTTGCAAGTTCTGCCTGACTGGACTGAGGGTGAAGGTACTAGCGTGAGGGCATGTAAAGCTGTAATTTTGGAAACCTGAAATCTCCAGCGGCCATCAAGATTTCCCTGAGGCATTCTGATAACTTTCTACATACATACTCTGCTTTCCGATCAAAGAGGCTCTACCTCCCTGGATGTTGCACATTCTGTTATGCTGCCAGCAAGCTAAACAATCCCCAACCCTTAATATAGAATAACTGTGGCTAGGTTTTGAACAACACTGAATAAGGATGGATGGATGGATGGATGGATGGATGGATGGATGGATGGATGTTAGGTTATTTTGACCTACTTCTATGTTAGTGTTTTAGCTGTATGTCTTAGCTTTAGATAAATAACATTGTTTCTCAGCACAGTTTACACTAGAAATAATAGTGATAATAATATTCTCTATTTTTTTTTAGCTTGTGTTTTATATTCATCCTTCCTCTTTTAGTTCTAAACAGTTTGTTAATTCTTTTGTTCTATATCCCTCTGGGCCAAAATACATTTTGAATCTGAAAAAGCACTAGGGCGAGGACATAGAAAGTTGTGATTTTGGAAACCTGGAATCTCCCAGTGGCCATCAGGACTTCCCCCAGTGGCCAGCAACAGGGTGGAGTGTTACTGAAGGAATCTGCCAGATTATTCCCCCCCAAATTTCTAGAGACGTGGTAGCGTCGGGTTAAGGTCTAACAACGCACCTCTTCTCAGTGCCCACTTCAAGTGATTACTGAGGACCAGGGTCTTCCACGGGTAAGTCACACGGTCCACAATCTGCTTCAGAATAGAAGCTTACTGTGGGACCTGGTGTTTGCATTTGCTTCAGTGTATGGGATAGTTGATGCCCAAAAACAGAAAAAGTCATGAGACAAGGTTCACTGGAGAGCAAAAAAACCCTTTACTTTTTTAGTGAAAATGAAAAGAATCGTAAGGAAATAATCATAAGGAAAGCAAGGTACTAATGCATAACACAGAGGGAGGCTCACGTGCAGGACAGGGTAATGCCACGGAAAAGTGGCCGATTAGGCTTTTTTGTTTTTTGACATGGCCTCTGACAGTAGAATGGACTTTTTCTTTTATATTAATTGTTAAACTTATTATTTGCCCTCCCTCCAAACCTAATCCAAGATATCATTTAGTTTTATTGTGGCCTGAACGTTTAGGAGCCTTTCTCTAGTTTGAATAATCATATAGAATAGAGGAAGCATTTTTCTTATTGCAAGATAAGCATTGTTACTGTTAATTCCTTGAACTCCGTCATCTGACTTTAAGAGAAAGGTGCTCTCCCCTTACGGAACAATTACTTCACGGCATATCCATAAATATGGGGACATACTACAGGAACGACCAACGGGGCTGCCATGTGTTGCAAGTTCAGTTTAGAAAATTCTGCATTCTCCACATCCTTCCAGGTCTCTCTTAACACGGAGCACCCCTCTCCCAGATATTTCCAAGTGGGGTTACAGATTTGCTGCCAGAAGTAGGTCCAGGTGGATCGGTCAGCCGCTACATGTTCAATGAAATAGTATGCACCACCCTGGAAAAAGTAAAACAACACAAAAAGAAATCATATGGACATGAAGCAATAATTAAGTACACAGACACAAAACAAAGCTGGAATGTAATTTTGCCATTAACGATTTGCACGCGATTCCAGTTCTAGGAAGACTGCAAAATTGGTGTTTTTCTTTAAGGATGCTGACGAAGCAGCTGAATGTTCAGTATTTCTGCATAAATATGACTTAAAACGTGACAGTTAAATACATTTCCATACATGAAAGCCAAAGTTTGAGTAGATAACTATGAAACAGAGATTGTACAAGTATAATGTTTTTGACTCATTTGTTTAACTGGGTTCTCTTTATCTAGGTTTAGGACTTGTGTGGCAAAGAGATCACGTTTTAAGTCATATTTATGCAGAAATACTGGACATTCAAAAGGGTTCACGACCTTTTAAGCACCACTATACATTATTTTTCTGGTGTTTCCCCCCTTTTTTTCCTTTTTCTTTTTTAAACAATGGAGATTTTGGCACTAAGTTAAAAAAAATATACTTTTTATACCATAAAATGTCAGCCTTGTAAGGTAGTCCAGACAAGAAGCACACACAGAAGTACTAGCTCTAACTTTATTGTAAGGTTACATTTGTTTTAAATAAAAGCATTACAGTAAGGCTAAAAAAATAAAACAAGCACAGAGAACTGTCGATGTACGTTTCAAAAGAGGGAAATGAATATATATCTGTATTTGTATATGCTCTCTTCTTGTTAAATAAAGTTTTAACTGTTTAAAAAAAAAATCTGGAGCTGGCAAATGCAAGAAAAAAGGAGATCCCATCCAGAACCATGGACCAGCTCATACCTTTATATTCTGCTCATGCTTTTCTATTAAGTACTTTTACAGAATACTGTGAGCCCTGCGACTCAGACCTCATTCTTGATCTCCCAGATTGACAAGGTTGTCACTATGCTTGATAATCTCTTGTCACTACTCCTCTGGAGTCTGCCCACTGATTTTCGGTTTCTTGGCTTGATTTTGGGTGGCTCTTGACCATGTTTGTGTTATGCAGAGTGCAGCTATAACAACCAGCATTAGAGAGATTTAACGAATGCAATGTCCTTATCTTGTTCTCCAAAGAAATCCAGCCAGAAGTTATAAAACATATCTGATTCTTTATTGAGAAAAAATAAAAACTACGTAAAATAAAAAATCCTGCTAAGAGTGAGGCATACAATCACCCACAATTTATTGACACTATGCACCTACCCTTAGGTAACTAGCATACAGACGCCAATAGGTGGCAGTAAATAGCAGTATACGTGCAAACTAGAAAAATAAATGCAGATGGCCTGCTTTTGCACTCAAAACAATTGTTTGGAGTTAAGCGAGTTGCTTTTCTTCCCATGAGAATATCCTAACAGTTTGCCTGATTTCTAAATAGTAAGTGGACCTCCAAAACGAGGCCCTCTACTATACTTTTATCACACTCCCATGAGAAATTTCTGTGAGCAAATCACGAGACAGGCGTGAGACTTCTGTATCTCCTTCAGATGATCCTGAAGACACTAGAAGGGCCCTTTTTAAACCAACGGCTGCTCTGATAGTGATAAATTTCCATGCGGACTTTAATAACACACAGCAGCGTATATTAAAATGAGGCCGAGGACGTGCTAGAGAAGCAGCAACAAAGCTGAACAAACCATATGTTTCTTTAGAGGTAAACTAGGGAGTTGGAGGAATACCCTCCTAGGAACAATATCTGACTTTTAGTCATATTGCAGGGTTTGGAACAATCCCACTGTTCCTCTAGGGAAGATAAGGTTGGCTTTCCTGCTTGATTATTGTTTGATTACAGAAGGCAGCCAGAGAATACCTACTTCTCCATCTGTGGAGATGATTGCTACTTTTCTCTGTAAAGCAGAACATGTAGGGTCTGGATACTTTCTTTCTCAAACTGCGTAATGTAGAGCACCCCAAAGCTGGCCAAGACCACATACTATCCCCAGCCTCCCTATTGTGCCCCTCAGCACCAGAAGAACACAATTTTGGAATTCTGCAGGGAAATAGTTTTCATTTCTTGGAGATTATTTTAACTTTTCAGTCTGGTTTACAGCCCTAGTATTTTCTGGAGATTAGCTCCAAGGACCAACCGGGATCTTATTTCATCCCAGTCTAGGCCAGAAGTTTGCTGCCATTTACTAACATGAACGCTGTGCATGTAGTCATTAAGGTTGTTGTACGCACTCTGAAAATGATTCAGAAACGCATGGGGGTGTGAGCCTAAAAAGGCTGTGGCTGCTTTAAGGAGGAATCTCATTAAGTTTACGCCTGAAATGGGGAAGAGCAGAGAGGTGCTGTTTTTGTGAGAACTAAAGCCCTTTCTGAGAGCAGGCCCAGCCCTCGAACCCCTTATTCAGTGGTCTGGTCAGACCAGACCTCACTCCCCCTCTCGCCCTCCGACTTACTGGTCTGAGCACTCTCAGAACTTCCTTTAAGGCAGCCTTGACGTTGCCCACAGAGCAAAGCACCAGGGTGCCAACTACCACATCTATAGAGCTGTCAGGCACAGAAGAGAGGTCCTCGGCAGAGGCCACCACAAAGTTCTCAAACTCGAGATGCGGGTTCTTCGCCATTCTCTCCAGCAGGAATTTTTCAAAGTTGGGATTGTAGTCCACGCAGGTTACCCGAGAGCCTGAGGGGTAAAACTCAAAGTTGGCTCCCGTGCCTACGCCAATCTCTAGCAGGCGGAGCTTTCCTGAGGAATTGGCAAAGTCCTTCATGTTCCTGAACAACGTCTCCTTTTCCTTGTGCATTCTTCCATTGTACAGTTTACTAAACCTCTTCAAGAGATGTGGGAAAGATTTTTTACAAATAGGATCCCATAAGCCCAGGTAGGAAAGCAGAGAGACGGGCAGCACAAGAAGTTGCAGGCATCGCTGCAAGAGAAAAATCAGCATCGTCAGCAGACTTGGAAGAGAAAACTTCTCAAACGTCGTTGCAGCAAACCCGTGCGGGCTCTCAACTTTTTGCCTCGAACGCAGTACTGTAATCCCCGTTCCGTTCGCGGCATTTTATAAGCTAACTCGCTACATCCGGTTAGCGTGGAGTCTGGCTGTGTCTTAAAGCAACAGCGACTTTTTTAGTCACTTGTTGAAAAAAAGGGCTAGTGGGAGTTGCGAAAGGCAATTTCCAACATTTGAATCTGGCTTATAATTAAACTTGTTCAGGTAACACACTGGCCCCAAATAGTGTGTAGTGTTGCCAGGTGTTGAGGCAAATCCACAAGAGACGTTTTTCATATAATTTTTTTTAAGCTTCCGTTTCTGAGGAAATGTCAGGAAGCAAACGTTTATGAAAAGAAACTAGGCATCTTCAACATCAATAGCCTCCCCAAATTGTTACTGCAGGATTTTTTTGAGAAACTCCTGAAAGTAGAAATAGCATGAAAGTCATTTCAGGATTAATGAAGCTGGAGCTGTGCCCAAACGTACAGTGACCGTACTTTCTTAGAAAAAAATGAAAGACAGACCTGAAAGAGGTTTATAAGGATAAAAAAAAATTGTTTGTAACTTTCCTTTACAAACAAAAATTCAAGAGCAATCAAGAAAATAAATAAACAAACAAACAAATAAATAAATAAATAAATCTAAAGAACATCTTTCTTAATGAAGGAATGTCCTTTATAATAAAGGATGTATGGTCACTGTAAAAGTCGTCTTGCAAATATTTATTTCTTTTTATTTATATTTCAAATTTAGACACCGCCCATCTCACTATTTTTGGATAGAGAAACTGAGAAAAGGCAGGTGCAATGGGGTGCAAAAGGGGTTTACAGGACAGATTTTAAAAAAAAGAAATTGGACTGATGCATTTCTCTGAATGTTTTCTGGAGTGCTAGGCTTTCCATTAATTATTTTATTTTGAAGGGCATTACTTTAATATATGATTTTATATTCTATATATGTATATTTCACGTAGTGTGTGGGCATGCATGTGACAGTGCACTCTATCTTATTTATAAAGGGTTAAATTGCTTTTGCCTTCCAAGAGAGCACACCATTCCCCCACCCCATTTCCTTTAGAAACAGTTAGCCAGATGCCTGACTGAACAAGTAAGCTATATATTAGATTTGTACCGGGTAGACAGAGACACTGAATTCCAAAGAAGTTACAAAGAAAGCCAGAGAGAGATAAGGATGTAGGCATTTCTTTGGTAATAGGAGAAGAAAGTTGAGCTAATTTTCTTTCTGAGATCCACCTTTACTCCTCCCTAGACCATCCCAAAAATCCCTTATATAGACATGAGGGGATGTACGATCTGATTATATTTGTAAATGCCTATAAAATCTTTGTTGTTTGCTTTGCAAGGTGTGGTTCTCCTCAACACCTTGCCACGGTGTTGACTGAGCCATTCAGAATGTTTCTTGGCCAATAAAACTTCTGTTAGCTAAAAAGCCTCGTCTCAAGTTTATTTGGTTCTCTGAACTTGGGTAAACAAATAAACAAAGGCTTGTGCCTAACATTTTCTGGTGAGTCAGCCAGGAGTCCCGAAGGCAGGGATTCCTTGGGGAGGCTGCTTTTAGCCCCCCTCTGCATTGCCTTCACTGCAGCGGACAGAGGAAATCGACGGGGACCATTGATCAACGTCAAGCACGAGCCTAGAAAATTTTCCAGTGACCTTGTGCTGGCCACCGTCGGCAGACTCCGCTCCAGCTGAGACTGAACACTCAAGATCAAGGCTTTTCTTATATCTGTTGTATAAAGATGGATTTGGGGACATCGGAAAAGGGTGAGTATGTTTTCATTAGGTGGGGAGAGCCGCCTTGTGAGTGCGTGAGTGAGACGTGGGAAATTCCGTTAGGGGCTTGCCCACGAAGTGAGTGTGGTATGTGTGCTTGTTGGAATATATTGTTCTAGAGGAGGATTTTACATTAGGGGAGCGCACCGTTTCATGGAGAAGGATTTCAGATTGGGGAGGGTGATTGGCCAGACCCCGAGCCGATAAAAGAGAAAAACCGGCCTGAGAAATCCCTAGAAATCCCGAGCTGAACCCTGCGTCGAGGGAAAGACTGACAGGGAGTTAAATAAAGAGCCCGATAAATTCTCCAGGTGCAGTTCGCAGAGATCCCGAGTTGAAGAAAAAACCCGAGAAATCCCCTAGGTCACGCCAAAAACCCAAGCCGACGGAAAGGCTTAGGAGAAAAAGAAAAAAGAAAAAAAAATAGAAGAAAAAGAAAAAGAAAAAGAAAAAGAAAATAAAAAAGTGGCAAGACTTTGTACTCTTTTATTTTGATGTCAGCCTTCTTATCACCAGAAGAAAAATGCCAAGTGCTTGAAGCAGCTATTGACGCTTACACAGCTGCAAAAGAAATTTGGATGCACAGGCTGGCCACCCACTGGGTGCCTGACCAGCCGCCCAGGATGTCCTGGTGCCCAGTTATGAGGCTAGCCCCAACACCCCAGATGGAGCACTTGTTTTGGAAAGGGTTAGAACTGCTTTCCTTCAGGGACTGCGATTGGGTGTGCCAAAGACAGTGAATTTTCATCGTGTCCATCAAATTGTCCAGGAACCTAAAGAATCCCCTATGGAATTCCTGACACGCCTTAAAGATGGCTACAGCTGCTTCACTGATCTTGACCCAGAGGCCCCTGCCAATGAAGTTATGATCAAAGCTGCTTTTGTTGGCCAAAGTGCTCCAGATATTAGGAAAAAATCTCCAGAAGTTACCTGCCCCATCAACTCAAAATTTTGAAACTCTTATCCAGATGGCTTTCACTGTTTATTCTCAGAGAGAGCTCGAAGAAAAAAAAAAGAAGATAAGAGAATCCATAAACAAGCATCTCTTCTTGCATTGGCCATTTGCCCACAAAGCAAAGGGAGGCAGGAATTCCCCCTCTCAGAGACTCATACAGAAAGATAAATGTGCAAAATGTGAGCAAACTGGCCACTGGAGAAATGAATGTTTGTGGAATGCCAAGCCTGATGCCCAACCTTCAAGGGCCAACAGAGGCCGAAAAGGATCAACACTGCAAGGCCAAGAACCACAGAGAGGCAGACCTCAAAACTCCCAGCAGAGGTCTGGACCCCCCTTCTCTTTTTTAAGTGCTCAAGCCTTTAAATTTTACCCTGAGAACAGTTCATACTGAAGGGACTCCAGAGGACTTTTGTTTTCCCCGATCCTCTGGTTGAGTTAAATGCCAACCCATCATTTTCTCATTGATACAGGTGCAACTTATAGTGTTTTAAATGACAAAAATATTCCTTGTCTGACCATTTCCTCTGCTCCTGTAATTGGTGCAACAGGAGTTATAGAAATGGCACCAATCAGTCACCCATTTTCAGTTGTTGCTCCCAGGGACCTCAATTGGATCATTCTTTTTTGCTCGTGGCCAACCCTTACACCTTATTGACCATACTTGTCTAGTGACCAAGTATGGTATACAGTTATTGATCTCAAGGATGCCTTTTTCTGCATTCCTTTAGCTAAGGAGTGCCAGCAATATTTTGCTTTTGAGTGGGAGGATCCCACTACAGGACAGAAATGTCAGCTTCCTGGACAAGGCTCCCCCAGGGGTACAGAAACAGCCCTACAACGTTTGCTGCTGCTTTGTCCCAGGATTTAAAGGACTTTTCCCCCAATGGGAATTCTCTGCTTCTTTATGTTGATGATCTCCTTTTGGCTGGAAAGACTACAGAAGCCATAGAAACCACCTCTGTATTTTTCCTCAATCACCTTGCTGTTAAAGGATATTTCTGGGTATTCCCTCCTTGCCAAGCCTCTTTACTAACTCACTCAGAAGGATATGGCTTGGGAATGGACTGGAGAACATCAATCTGCTTGGTAGGACCTAAAAGACTCTCTTGCTAGAGCTGTGGCCCTTGCCCTTCCTGATCAGCCTAAAGGCTTTGATTTGTTTGTTACTGAAAAACAAGGATGCACACTAGGAGTCTTTACCCAGAAATTAAGACCTAAAAAGGATTCCTATTGCTTATCTATCCAACATCATGGGTGCTGTGGTAAAAGGCTGGCCTTTCTGCCTTCGTTCAATTGCAGCTACAGCGCCTTTAATTCAAGAGACAGAAAAGATGTCTACACCCCCCACTCTGTTCAAACATTGCTGGAACAAAAACTTCCTGCATGGGCTACTTCAGCCTGATTGACTAAATATGCCAGCTTATGATTCAGTTAAACTGTTTCGCTGTGAACGGCTCAACCCAGCCACTCTTCTGCCTCGACCATCAGAGGGGGCTGGCCCATCAGAAGGCCCCCATGACTGCCATCAGGTTTTAGAGACTATTGTTGGAATTCGCCCTGACCTCCAAGTTGAACCCTTTAACTTGGCAGAATGTCAGTTTTGGACTGATGGTTCTTCTTTTGTTGAAAATGGGGTCCGCCAGACAGGTTTGGCTGTGGTCACCACTGATGGACCTATTTTACTACCTAAACTGCCCTCCCACTGGTCAGCCCAAGCAGCTGAACTGTTAGCCCTCATAGAAGCTTACTACCTTGCCAAAGGGCAAACAGCCAACATTTTTACTGACAGCCCTACGATATGTGGGGGCAGATGGCAAAGCTCTAAAGATGAAACCTCTTTTTGAAAAACTAGCTATTGCTGTCCGTTTACCTACCCAATTAGCCATAGTTCACTGCAGAGGCCACCAGACTAATCGAGGTGAAATCTCCCAAGGCAATCATGCTGCCGATTATTGGGCAAAACAAGCTGCTCGTGGGGGTGATGTCATGCCTGCAGAAACGCACCGACTTTTGCCCCTCATTCCTGTAAAGCCTGATCACCCACTTCCCCCTCTCTATGATTAGAGAGATCATCTTGATCCACAAGGAAAGTGGAAGGATGGTGGTGGATTGTTGACAACCGTGTTCAACTGCCTCTTCAAATCCTGTGGGTGGTTGTCAGAAGAAGTCATGCCATGGCCCATTGTGGCCCCAACCTCTTTTTAAGTGGCTTTCTCAAAGATACAGTAACAAGAAGCTGAGGCACCTTTGCCAATCAGCTGTGGCTCAATGTACTATCTGCCACAGAAATAACCCAAAGAGTGGTAAACCTACCCCTCCAGGCCACCTCTGTACTGCTCAATACTTAGGGGAAGCCTGGCAAGTGAACTTTATTGAACTTCTCAAAAAAGGGGACCCAAAAATCATCTTTTGGTCTTTGTGGATTTGTTCTCCGGATGGCCTGAAGCCTTCCCTGCTTCATCTCAGCGTGCAGGAAAAGTGGTTAGGCCCTAGTGGAGTACATCATTCCAAGATTCTCGGTCCCTAAAGGGTTAAATCAGATAACGGCCAGCACTTCACCTCTGAAGTCACTCAACAAGTCAGTAAATTCCTGGACATTCCTTGGTATTCACATTCTAATTATAGGCTTCAGCTGGGGCTGAAGACATGGATCTGAAGACATGGATTGTACTTTAAAGGCTCAGCTTGCAAAGCTTTGTTAAGAGACTCAGCCCAAAATATTTCCCCTTGCTTTAACACGTATCAGGGCTATGCCCAGAGGGCCACTATTACTGTCCCCCTTTGAAATGCTTTATGGGAGACCGTTTGGATCTCATGAAGTGCAAACTGCACGGACTGGTAAAAAGAACATTTCTCAATACTTGCAGAAGCTGGCGCACGTTCTATCCTCTATTTCCCTGCAGGTCCGAGACGCCTTGCCAGTCGCTCCTGACGTACCACCCATCGCCCATCCAGGCCCGTGGGTCAGAGTGAAGGAGCTGTTCCCATCCTGCACTGATCCGAAGTGGTCCGAGCCGAAGCAAGCCCTACATCAAAGCTTGGGTGCACAGATCCAGGATCAAGCAGGTGAAGGAACCGCCAGACATTTGGCAAGTTTCCTTGGTCGATGGACTCAAATTAAAATTGCAGCGTTTTCTAGCTTCACCAGCAGATCTTCTCAAGGACTAATTAGGTCCACCGGTAGTGACCTAATTCAGGAACAACCAGAAGATTTGGAACTATAGACTTCACTAGCCACATGATTTTTAGATGTGCTGGCTTGGTTATGAACTAAGTTGTGAAACTGATATTGTTTTCATTGTGTGAAAGCAAAATGGCTGTCTGATGAGACTTTGCAAATAGCTGTGGAAAGAAGGAATGCGAAAAGCAAGGGTGAAAGGGAAAGATATAAGCAATTGAATGCAGATTTCCAGAGAATAGCAAGGAGAGATAAGAAGGCCTTTTTAAATGAATAATGCAAAGAAATCGAGGAAAACAATAGAATGGGGAAGACTAGAGATCTCTACAAGAAAATTGGAGTTATCAAAGGAACGTTTAGTGCAAAGATGGGCATGATAAAGGACAAAAAAGGCAGGGACCTAATAGAAGCAGAAGAGATTAAGAAGAGGTGGCAAGAATACACAGAAGAACTATACAAGAAATATCTTAATGTCCCTGATGTCCACGCTGGTGTGATCACTGACCTTGAGCCAGACATCCTAGAGAGTGAAGTCAAGTGGGCCTTAGGAAGCATTGCTAACAACAAAGCTAGTGGAGATGACAGTATTCCAGCTGAGTTATTTAAAATACTAAAAGACGATGGTGTTAAAGTGCTGCACTCAATATGCCAGCAAGTTTGGAAAATGCAACAGTGGCCACGGGATTGGAAAAGGTCAGTTTATGTTCCAATTCCAAAGAAGGGCAATGCCAAAGAATGCTCAAACTATCGCACAATTGCACTCATTTCACATGCTAGCAAGGTTATGCTCAAAATCCTACAAGCTAGGCTTCAGCAATACATGAACCGAGAACTACCGGATGTACAAGCTGGGTTTCGAAGAGGCAGAGGAACTAGAGATCAAATCGCCAACATTCGCTGGATCATGGAGAAAGCACAAGAGTTCCAGAAAAATATCTACTTCTGTTTCATTGACTATGCAAAAGCCTTTGATTGTGTGGATCACAACAAACTGTGGCAAATTCTTAAAGAGATGGGAGTACCAGACCACCTTACATGTCTCCTGAGAAATCTGTATGCGGGCCAAGAAGCAACAGTTAGAACCGGTCATGGAACAACCAATTGGTTCAAAATAGGGAAAGGTGTACGACAAGGCTGTATACTGTCACCCTGCTTATTTAACCTATATGCAGAGTACATCATGAGAAATGCCAGGCTGGAAGAATCACAAGCCGGAATTAAGATTGCAGAGAGAAACATCAACAACCTCAGATATGCAGATGATACCACCCTAATGGCAGAAAGTGAAGAAGAACTAAAGAGCCTCTTGATGAGAGTGAAAGAGGAGAGTGCGAAAGCTGGCTTGAAACTCAACATTAAAAAAACTAAGATCATGGCATCTGGACCCATCAATTCCTGGCAAATAGAAGGGGTAGAAATGGAAGCAGTAACAGACTTCATTTATTTGGGCTCCAAGATCACCGCAGACGGAGACTGCAGCCATGAAATTAAAAGACGCTTGCTCCTTAGGAGGAAAGCTATGGCAAGCCTAGATAGCATATTAAAAAGCAGAGACGTCACCTTGCCGACAAAGATCCGCATAGTCAAAGCTATGGTTTTTCCAGTAGTAATGTATGGCTGTGAGAGCTGGACCGTAAAGAAGGCTGAGCACCGAAGAATTGATGCCTTTGAACTGTGGTGCTGGAGAAGACTCTTGAGAGTCCCCTGGACTGCTAGGAGGTCAAACCAGTCAATCTTAAAGGAAATCAACCCTGATTGCTCATTGGAAGGATTGATAATGAAGCTCAAGCTCAGATACTTTGGTCACCTAATGCGAAGAGAGATCTCTTTAGAGAAGACCCTGACGCTGGGAAAGATTGAAGGCAAAAGGAGAAGAGGACGGCAGAGGATGAGATGGTTAGATAGCATCACTGAAGCAATGAACATGAAACTGAGCAAACTCAGGGAGGCAGTGAAGGACAGGAAGGCCTGGCGCAATATGGTTCATGGGGTCACGAAGAGTCGGGCAGGACTTAACGACTAAACAACACAGGAAAAGGTTTATGGATGTAAAGGGAAAGAGAGCGAGTGAGCAAGCAGATGCAGGCAACAGGATGTGTGATGAGCAATGGCTGTGGACTGCTAACTGCCATAGAGTGTGTATGTGTGTAAGAAGGAGAAAGTGGAAGAGAGATAAAAGGAAAGGAAAGGAAGAAGATGTATGTGGTAAATTTAATCTTATGTATTGTTGTCTCCAAATAGATGAGAAAATTACAGACCAGATGTATAAAATTGCCCATGTTCCAGTTCAGACCTGGACAGGAGGGCTAAATCTTGGATGGTTTGGTGATCGCTTTTTTTTGACTGGAAACGCATAGAGTTAATGATTTTATTGGCTTTTGCTGAGCTCCTGTTTTTACCTTGTTTAATTCCCCTTATACGAAATGTTGTTGCTTCCACAATTGATGGTTTAACTGTAATTACAGCCCCAGAAATCAAGAACAAGCATCTGCCAAACTTACAGTATGTTCCTTTGCTTTCTTCCGAAAACGTATAAGTAAAATCACATACATAAGAAGCATCTTATGTTCAAAAGCAAAGGGAGGAAATGAAGGGCATTATTTTAATATATGATTTTATGTTCTATATATGTATATTTCACGTAGTGTGTGGGCATGCATGTGACAGTGCACTCTATCTTGTTTATAAAGGGTTAACTTGCTTTTGCCTTCCAAGAGAGCACACCATTCCCCCACCCCATTTCCTTTAGAAGCAATTAGCCAGATGCCTGACTGAATAAGTAAGCTATAAATTAGATTTGTACCGGGTAGACAGAGACACCGACTTCTAAAGAAGTTACAAAGAAAGCCAGAGAGAGACAAGGATGTAGGCATTTCTTTGGTAATAGGAGAAGAAAGTTGAGCTAATTTTCTTTCTGAGATCCTTTACTCCTCCCTAGACCATCCCAAAAATCCCTTATATAGACATGAGGGGATGTACGATCTGATTACATTTGTAAATGCCTATAAAATCTTTGTTGTTTGCTTTGCAAGGTGTGGTTCTCCTCAACACCTTGCCACGGTGTTGACTGAGCCATCCAGAATGTTTCTTGGCCAATAAAACTTCTGTTAGCTAAAAAGCCTCGTCTCAAGTTTATTTGGTTCTCTGAACTTGGGTAAACAAATAAACAAAGGCTTGTGCCTAACATTTTTGAAAGTATTTTGTCTAGAACAATTGTGTAGAACAATTAGTTTAAGGAAAATCAGAAGTGGCAAAGTACATTAAACTACCAGGATCTCTCTCTCTCTCTCTTTCTCTCTCTCTCTCTCTCTCTGTATATATACTGTCTATGTGACAGCCCTTCAGACACTCGAGGACAGGAGTCATGTCTCTGCACAGACTCCTCTTCTCCAAGTGAAACATGCCCAATGCCTCCAACTATTCCTCATAGGTTTTTTGGGGGGGGGGCTGCTCTTGTCTGGACACATTCCAGTTTGTCAATAATTCTCTCTCAAACATGATGCGCAGAACTGGACACAATATTCAAGATGCCATTTGACCAATGCAGAATAGAAAGGAACAATGACTTCTCTTGGTAGCATATTCTGTTGATGCAGCCTAGAGTTGCACTTGCTTTTTTTGCAGCTGCATCACACAGTTGTCTCTTACACACACAGGAAAAGTATCATCTTGGGGTTATGGACAAATCTGTGCATAATGATGTTTGTATTTGGGGCAAGAAATTAAAGGTTATGGGAGGGCTGGCACAGTGCAGAGGCATCACTTCATGGAGTAGGAAGGGAAACCCAGGCTTAAATCTCGACTAAACCACAGAGTCCATCAGATACTGTAGGCAGAGAGCCGTACTACTCTATGGTTGCGAAAACTCAGGAATCCGGTAGCACCGTTTCCAAATGACATGTTTTATTAAAAGATATAAGTGTTCATCAGCTGCAGCTCACTTCATCAGATGCATGGAGAGGCTAGACTGATGCAGGATTAAAATTGGGCTGGGGGGAGGGGAGGGGGAGAGAAGTTGGATATGCAGATATGTGAGTCAGATTACAAGTACTTCCTCAGTTAATGATTGTAATGTATTAAAAACCCATTGTGTGTGCTGACACGGTCCCCCTTTCTCCTGCCACCGCATCCAGTCCTGGCATCTGGGGGAGAAGGGTGGCAGAAAGCGGGAGACACATCATATCTTCCAGATAGATAGATAGATAGATAGATAGATAGATAGATAGATAGATAGATAGATAGATAGATAGATAGATATGTCTGTGCATGTTATGAGAGCGATTAAGGTGCTGGACCAGGAGCAGGGGGACTAGTCCTCCTTTAGGCACAGAAACCGGGTGGGTGACTTTGCGCCAGTCACACTCTCTCAGCCCAAGACTGGAAAGTTGAGGAATATCTACCAAGCTATGCTGGATCAACATAGTAGATTATGGTCCATAATCTTCAATGAAGAAGTGTTCATCCTGAAGTGGATTTACTTACAGCATTTCATTCTAGTTGTTGCTGCCGCCGCCACATGGTATACTCTTCTAGTCTGTTAATGAAGATAGTTTGGAAATCGCTATCAGAGAGGAAAGGAAGCTGTCTTTCCATAATCACACAATCTAGTATTCCTGTCAGCAGGCCACCTTGTTATAAGCAGTACGTTTAGTTTAGTTTTTTATTAATAAGCATCAGTAGCCTTAAAATAACCAACTATGGAGTGAATTAAAATGGAGTTAGTTGATTAAAACAACCATGAACAATTCCATTTCGTTTGATGTGGCTTATAAATCACCTGGAGAACCGGAATAGGCAGTCTGGAAGGATAACAAATAAATATAGGGAAGGGAAGTGAGAATTCACAGTGCAACTACTGCTATGTCCAATGAGCAGGGCAAGAATATAATTCCTTATTTTTTTAATGAACTCTTTTCCTTTAAATTTTCTCTTCTCACTGAAATCAATAGGAAGAAAATTGATAAGGCAGAATTTATTTAATTTACTCTATGCGTTATCTTTTATGTTCAGATTTTCAAAGTATGCGTTTAACATGCACGCAGAAACCCAATCTCCTGGCAGGTGGATTGAGGCCAGAGAAAAGTAAGTGGCTAGAGCTGGATCTGTTGAGAGAACAAGGTTCTTCACATCAGTTTGTTTTGTGACCATTGACTTCACTCCCATGGAAACCAATGACACGGAAGAGGCACCACTGTAATGTGAACCTGGAACCAGCCTTGTTTGACTTTCAGCCGTAGAGTGAAGCACAAAATAATGTATTTGCTCTGATATCTGTTGGGGGGGAGCTTTTGTGGAGATTTTAACAGCATTAACTGCTAAACCACGTGACCTGTTCGGTCATCGTTTCAGAGATATTTCCTTATCTACACAGAGACAAAAGGACAAAACAGAAGTGGGAGTGTGAGCAACTTACGACTTGCTGCTGGCTTTCCCGTTGACTTTGCTTTTGGGAAGATGGCAGGGAGCATCAGAAATCTTAACCACTTTATTGTACCATAAATAACCATGCCACTGAAATCTTATACCATGTCCTTCTAACTCCAATAACCTCCTGTTTCTCAAAGTCACCCATTCTTTCATCCACACCAAACAACAAGCATCCAAATACAATTTTAAACCAGGAAGACCTCACCTCTTCCCACCTCTTTCTTTAGCATCTTGTAACAATTTATATTTTATTCTTGGTGTTTTACCTTGCCATACAAATTTAGAAATATCTTTTTGCCATTGCAGTCTCCCAGCAAACACCAATTTTCATAGGAAAAAGATATCAGTTGGTCTATAAGAGGTTTAAAAAATTCCCTTTGTCCTCATTTGCTACATACAGCCCAAGAATTATAGACTGGATTCCTTACATCTCACCTTCCAGTGCAAGATAACTATCATATCCATCAGATAATAAAAGCTGTGGTTTTAAATGTGGGTTAATATATAAAATAACTGCATTGGTCTTTTTCAAATTTGCTGATATGAATTCTTCGCCCAAGACTATATATAGTCTTATATATCAAATATTTTCCATCTTTTTTTCTGATTTGTGTTTCTTGTAAACACATCACATCCTGATTTAATTTTCTCAAATCACAAAAGGTCTTTTCCTTTTGGGGGGGGGGCGTTTGCCCCATTAATATTCCATGTTAGGTATCTGTCATCCATAATTAAGGAAATAGTCCTTCAAATTCTTTGGCTGTGTCTCCCATCTCCACAACCTGTGTTGTAACGTCTTCTTCTGACTGTTGCTGTTTTGTGTATCCTTCTCCACCATGTCAGTTGGTTCCTGGTCCAAATCAGATCCATATAAATGGAACTGAATGAAGGAATGAACTGATTCAAAGAAGAGCAACCAAAGATGGAAGGAGAATACTGAGATTCTGTACAGTAGAGGTTTCAACTTCCAGGATACCTTACAAGATATTCTCTACTTCCAAAAAACCTCTAGTATTAGAAGATGACGTTAGATCGGTACTCCAATCATTACCAAGTTGGGAAGTTACAGGAATTGAGATAATAAGGCAAGGAACAGAAGAAGAATCAATAATGGTTCCAACCACACCATGTCAATACATCTGGAGAATTGCATAGAGGCCAGCAGATTGCACAAGGTCAGTCCAGATATCAATACCCAAGAAGGAGACTTAACACAGTCTGCAAAAATGGGACTAGGACGAAATAGGAAGAATATCAAATCAATGGCAAGCAGTACAGCAACCAGCCTTACAACTGTCAATGAAGATAGTGAGGTGGTGGGTAACATCTGCCATTGGTTACCCACAGTAAAGGAACCATCAAGAAACATGCCACAGACTAGCACAGGGTAGAAAAGCAATTAAGACTTTGAAAAAGAGATTCAAGTGCTTTGATGTGTCTACACCTACAAAAGTCAGAATGGTTCAGGCAGTGGCTTTCCCTGTGGCATCTATGGAAGTGCATGTTAGAAGCAGGATAGAACTAATTTTGACATTATTGAATGTTGATGTTGGAGAAGACTCCTGATAATAGCATGTGCAGCCAAGAAAACAGGCAAATGAATCATAGAACAAATCAATCTAGAGTTTTCACTTGAGGCACAACTGACCAAACTCAAATTATCATATTCCTGATACATTATGCAAAGACCTAGCTATCTTAAGAAATATATAATCCCGTGAAAGGTAGAAGAAAAGTTCTAGTCAAATTCAGAATTAGCTGGACCCTCTACTATATATATATATATATATATATATATATATATATATATATATAGTATTTCAATCTGTACATGGCTACCTAAATCCTAAATATCATTAGATTATTATCTAAGGTATAATTTGGTATCTGTGAAATTAAAGACAATTAAGTAGACATAAATAGAAATAGAGAGTGATTATAATTCAGTATCTGTTGCTTCGGGTCTGCATATGTGGCTATTTTGAATCAACTATTTGGTGAATAGTCAGCACTCCCTAAATGGTCCCTCAGATATGGTGATTAATTGTCCATAGGCACTGCTTGGGAACTGGTATCATATAACGCAGAGATACTGTATATCTTATGTTGTTTCTTCCTTGCAGGCATCATGCTGTAGTTAGCAACCTGTAATTTTTGCATGCTGTTAGAGAAATAAATTCTAAATGAGCAGTTATACTAACGTCATAACTAGGGAAAAGGATAGGAACTAAACTGAAAGTAATTTGTCAGCCTTACTAGGTAGACCAGATAGGAAACACAACCAGATGAGCTAATTGTACTTTCTTGTAAGGCTACATTAACAGAATCGTGCAAGTCTGATAGTAAAAGTTAAATACACAATGGTTCGAGTTCACTACACAATACTACTTATACAATAGTATACAATAATAAGGTTATGGCTTACATACAAATTAGACTTATGGACAGGCCTTGGGAACTGAACTCGTTCTTAAACTGGGGAATACCTGTATTGCTTAAGCATGCCATTCCCCACTTGAAATGTTTTCTTTAGAAACAGAATACCATACAGTTTAAGCAAATGCATTTAGACGCTATACGCTTGTCCTGTGATTGACCTGCACTTTTCAGTTAACACTTGGAAGAGAGGCTGCTTAAACAAGCTACTTCTTCCTATTTCCTCTTGCAAGTTGAGAGGTAACAAACTTTTTGCTCTAACCCCAGTGACATCATTATTTCCCTCTTTCGTCCTCGCAGGGAACAAAAGGGGGAGAGAGAGGTTGCAGGGCTATAACACCTGCTCAACGAAAGCAACCCCTTTGTGAATCAAATTCCAGAGACCGTCTCTGCCATTTGGGCTCCTCATGGCAATTGGGGAAGGACCGCTGGTGCTCTAAGGTAACGGGGACCATTTACATAAACATGATGCTGTTTGTTTCAGTCCGGGCATCTCCTTTAATGTCCTCCTCCTTTGGTATCCATCCTACAAGTTAGCCCGCAACACAAGAATTTCAGAAAGCAACACTATATATCCAATAGATATATTCATTCATTTATATAATTCTCCGGTATTAAAACAGTAGTTCAGCTTTCTAATGTCAGGGCCCAATAGTATCCTAATATAAGTACGCATGACTGAGAGTTCCAAGGCCTCATTCCTTGATCTGTGAGAAAGACGGGACACCTCAAGGACAATGAGTTTATTCTCCCTCATTGTCAGGTATAAACAGTCTATCATAAAGCACCCTTTGTAGGGTCTTCACACTCAGGATTTAGGAGTTCCTCAGAAAATCGTTATCTTACCATTGTTACCAAGGAAGAGTCTATTTTAGCAGCTAGTGGTATTAGTGTGTGTGTTGTGTACACTACATCTATGTAATCTATATTTTATTTTATTTTATTTTATTTTATTTTATTTTATTTTATTTTATTTTATTTTCTTATTTTTTGATTCATCCGTCACATTTATATAGCTGCCCATGTCACATAAAGTGACTCTGGGTGGCATACAACAATTAAATAAAATAACAAGTGAATAAAAGCAAGCATTCTAAAAGATTAAAAAGTTTTTAAAATAAAAACATTATCACAAATTTTTAAAAAATTAGATTTTAAAATATGCAAGCCCCACGGGGAGAGCAGAATATCAATTACAGTGGAGCTATCTAAGAATGTCTCCGGTTCCCAAAGGCCCCCATGCCTGATGACACAACTTATAATCTATATACTGTATACTCATTTGCCCCAGAGCAGAGAGTCCTGTGACTAACTGCATTCAACAAAATGATCGTTTGGATCCTCTCCAGTTGTTTTTGCAAGTTCTGCCTGACTGGACTGAGGGTGAAGGTACTAGCGTGAGGGCATGTAAAGCTGTAATTTTGGAAACCTGAAATCTCCAGCGGCCATCAAGATTTCCCTGAGGCATTCTGATAACTTTCTACATACATACTCTGCTTTCCGATCAAAGAGGCTCTACCTCCCTGGATGTTGCACATTCTGTTATGCTGCCAGCAAGCTAAACAATCCCCAACCCTTAATATAGAATAACTGTGGCTAGGTTTTGAACAACACTGAATAAGGATGGATGGATGGATGGATGGATGGATGGATGGATGGATGGATGTTAGGTTATTTTGACCTACTTCTATGTTAGTGTTTTAGCTGTATGTCTTAGCTTTAGATAAATAACATTGTTTCTCAGCACAGTTTACACTAGAAATAATAGTGATAATAATATTCTCTATTTTTTTAGCTTGTGTTTTATATTCATCCTTCCTCTTTTAGTTCTAAACAGTTTGTTAATTCTTTTGTTCTATATCCCTCTGGGCCAAAATACATTTTGAATCTGAAAAAGCACTGGGGCGAGGACATAGAAAGCTGTGATTTTGGAAACCTGGAATCTCCCAGTGGCCATCAGGACTTCCCCCAGTGGCCAGCAACAGGGTGGGGTGTTACTGAAGGAATCTGCCAGATTATTCCCCCCCAAATTTCTAGAGACGTGGTAGCGTCGGGTTAAGGTTTAACAACGCACCTCTTCTCAGTGCCCACTTCAAGTGATTACTGAGGACCAGGGTCTTCCACGGGTAAGTTATTTGCCTTCCCTCCAAACCTAATCCAAGATATCATTTAGTTTTATTGTGGCCTGAACGTTTAGGAGCCTTTCTCTAGCTTGAATAATCATATAGAATAGAGGAAGCGTTTTTCTTATTGCAACATCGGCATTGTTACTGTTAATTCCTTGAACTCAGTCATCTGATTTTAAGAGAAAGATGCTCTCCCCTTATGGAACAATTACTTCACGGCATATCCATAAATATGGGGACGAACTATACTAATGTTCAATGGGCCCACGATGTGTTGCAAGTTCAGTCTAGAAAACTCTGCATTCTCCAAATCCTTCCAAGTCTCTTTTACCAAGGAGCACCCATCTCCCAGATATCTCCAAGTGGGGTCACAGATTTGTTGCCAGAAGTAGGTCCAGGTGGATCGGTCAGCCGCTACATGTTCAATGAAATAGAATGCACCGCCCTGGAAAAAGTAAAACAACACAAAAAGAAATCATATGGACATGAAGCAATAATTAAGTACACAGACACAAAACAAAGCTGGAATGTAATTTTGCCCTTAAGCATTTGTAGGAGATTCCAGTTCTAGGAAGACTGCAAAACTGGTGTTTTTTGTTTAAGGATGCTGCCGAAGCAGCTGAACCAGTTAAGTAGATTTCTATACATCAAAATTACAGTTTGAGTAGACACTATGAAGCAGAGATGGTATATTGAGTAAATACTATGATGAAAGCCATTCTATCCATTGCTGATGCTAGAAAGAGACAGATATTCGACTACATTTAAAGGACAAACAAGCTGTAACATATCTAACAAATTATATTTGGATAGCCCCACCCTACTCCTTTGTTCTCTTAACTCTTTCCCTCCTAAAAGTACCTCTTTTTTATCCTGAATATCCAGTTAGGCTTCGGGGAATTACTCTAGATACCATTATGATGGGAGAAGAAAAATGCTTTTCTATTAACTACTTGTACAGGTGCACAATTTTAATTGTTCCCCTGCTTTCCTTTTATTCTATATTAAAAAGTATCAAATATTGGAGCTTCTCCTTTTAAGGGCGTGGTTGATATTATTATTATTTTTAAGGGTGTTTTTTTTCCCTTTTTCTTTTTTAAACAATATAATGGAGATTTTGGCAGTAAGCTAAAAAAAATTATACTTTTTATATGATAAAATGTCAGCCCTGCAAGGTAGTCCAGCCAAGAAGCACTCCCAGCAGTACTAACTCTAACTTTATGGTAAGATTACATTAACAAAATCTTGCTAGTCTGAAAGTACATGAAAAGCATTTACAGTCTAAGAAACTAGGGGTCCTTTCTGAGACGTTTGCCACGTCCCCATTGCTTCTGCAGACTCAGCTGCCTCTTGTCTGACTGTTGTCTACTCTGTGGCTCTTCCTCCTGCCTCCCAAGGTCATTCCCACATACCATTACATAAAAATAATACACTCTGCTTTATATTGTATTTTACTAATGTTATTTTGAGCAATAATTGTATAACCTCATTATCTGTTTATTCACAGAAAATATTTTTGGAAAATACACCTTTGTTTTAAATAAAAGGATTATAGTAAGACTAAAAAAATAAAACAAGCACAGAGAACTGTCAATGTACTTTTTAAAAGAGGGAAATGAATATATATCTTTATTTGTATATGCTCTCTTCTTGTTAAATAAAGTTTTAACTGTTTAAAAAAATCTGGAGCTGGCAAATGCAAGAAAAAAACATGCACAACCATGGAGCAGGTCATACCTTTGCATTCTGCTCATGCGAATTTTGAATTTGCGACCCAGAAGGGGACGATGGGAGTATAAATAATGAATACTGAGAAGAAGGCTTCAATAATGCATAGGGATTTTTATCAACCTTGCATCAAGAAGAGTAAAAGAAAGAAGTTGTGTGATACCGTAGCATCATCATACCATAGAGAGGCCAAAAAAGCCCCGCCTATAGCATCTTGCAACTGATTTGCTGACCTGCTTTGAATCTGAGCAGCCAGCTCCCACCATAGATTTCAGATCACTCTGATGAGGACACAACTCTGCAACCGCTAAGCCCACTGACTCAAAAACAGGAGAGCACAGAAGTGCCAAACTTCAGGAACGGCACACTGAGACTAAGAGGTTACTTAGGAGTTGGGGCTCTCGTATAGCGATACGCCTTGACCCTGACTGGGTTCAGAGGAAACCTGGAACTTCTGGCCTTGTACCTTTTCCTGAAGACAGAAAACAGAGCACTGGAATACTGTGAGCCCTGCGACCAGACCTCATTCTTGCTCTCCCAGATTGACAGGGTTGTGGCTATGCTTGGCAATCTCTTACCACTACTCCTCTGGACTCTGACCACTGATTTTCGGTTTCTTGGCTTGATTTTGGGTGACTCTTGACCATGTTTGCCTAATTTCTAAATAGTAAGTGGACTTTGAAAAGGAGGCCCTGGACTATACTTTTATCACACTCCCATGAGAAACTTCTGTGAGCAAATCACGAGACAGGCGTGAGACTTCTGTATCTTCTTCAGATGATCCTGAAGACACTAGAAGGGCCCTTTTAAACCAACGGCTGCTCTGATAGTGATAAATTTCCATGCGGACTTTAATAACACACAGCAGCGTATATTAAAATGAGGCCGAGGACGTGCTAGAGAAGCAGCAACAAAGCTGAACAAACCATATGTTTCTTTAGAGGTAAACTAGGGAGTTGGAGGAATACCCTCCTAGGAACAATATCTGACTTTTAGTCATATTGCAGGGTTTGGAACAACTCCACTATTCCTCTAGGGAAGATAAGGTTGGCTTTCCCGCTTGATTATTGTTTGATTACAGAAGGCAGCCAGAGAATACCTACTTCTCCATCTGTGGAGATGACTGCTACTTTTCTCTGTAGAGCAGAACATGTAGGGTCTGGATACTTTCTTTCTCAAACTGCGTAATGTAGAGCACCCCAAAGCTGGCCAAGACCACATACTGTCCCCAGCCTCCCTTTTGTGCCCCTCAGCACCAGAAGAACACAATTTTGGAATTCTGCAGGGAAATGGTTTTCATTTCTTGGAGATTATTTTAACTTTTCAGTCTGGCTTACAGCCCTAGTATTTTCTGGAGATTAGCTCCAAGGACCAACCAGGACCTTATTTCAGCCCAGTCTAGGCCAGAAGGTTGCTGCCATTTACTAACGTGAACGCTGCGCATGTAGTCATTAAGGTTGTTGTACACGCTCTGAAAATGATTCAGAAACGCACGGGGGTGTGAGCCTAAAAAGGCTGTGGCTGCTTTAAGGAGGAATCTTATTAAGGTTACGCCTGAAAAGAGGACGCATGAGGAAGAGCAGAGAGGTGCTGTTTTTGTGAGAGCTAAAGCCCTTTCTCAGAGCAGGCCCAGCCCTCGAACCCCTTCTTCAGTGGTCTGGTCAGACCAGACCTCACTCCCCTCTCGCCCTCCGACTTACTGGTCTGAGCACTCTCAGAACTTCCTTTAAGGCAGCCTTGACGTTGGCCACAGAGCAAAGCAGCAGCGTGCCAACTACCACATCTACAGAGCTGTCAGGCACAGAAGAGAGGTCCTCGGCGGAGGTCACCACAAAGTTCTCAAACTCGAGGTGCGTGTTCTTCGCCATGCTCTCCAGCAGGAATTTTTCAAAGTTGGGATTGTAGTCCACGCCGGTTACCCGAGAGCCTGAGGGGTAAAACTCGAAGTTGGCTCCTGTGCCTACGCCAATCTCTAGCAGGCGGAGCTTTCCTGAGGAATTGGCAAAGTCCTTCATGTTCCTGAACAACGTCTCCTTTTCCTTGTGCATTCTTCCATTGTACAGTTTACTAAACCTCTTCATGAAATGTGGGAAAGATTTTTTACAAATAGGATCCCATAAGCCCAGGTAGGAAAGCAGAGAGACGGGCAGCACATGAAGTTGCAGGCATCGCTGCAAGAGAAAAATCAGCATCGTCAGCGGACTTGGAAGAGAAAACTTCTCGAACGTCGTTGCAGCCAACCTGCGCGGGCCCTCAGCTTTTTGCCTCGAACGCAGTACTGTAGTCCCCGTTCCGCTCGCGGCGTTTCATAAGCTAACTCGCTACATCCAGTTAGCATCCTTTCTAGGTCTTTCTTAAAGCAACAGCGACTTTTTTAGTCACTTGTTGAAAAAAACGGCTAGTGAGAGTTGCGAAAGGCAATTTCCAGCATTTGAATCTGGCTTATAATTAAACTTGTTCAGGTAACACACTGGCCCCAAATAGTGTGTAGTGTTGCCAGGTGTTGAGGCAAATCCACAAGAGACTTTTTTGATACATTTTTTTAATGTTTCCATTTCTGAGGAAATGTCAGGAAGCAAACGTTTATGAAAAGAAACTAGGCATCTTCAACATCAATAGCCTCCCCAAATTGTTACTGCAGGATTTTTTGAGAAACTCCTGAAAGTGGAAATAGCATGAAAGTCATTTCAGGATTAATGAAGCTGGAGCTGTGCCCAAACATACAGTGACCGAACTTTCTTAGAAAAAAATGACAGACCTGAAAAAGGGGCAAATCTGAAATTGTTTATGTTTATAACTTTGCTTTACAAACGAAAATTCAAGAGCAAATAAAGAAAATAAATAATTAGATAAATCTAAAGGACATCTTTCTTAATGAAGGAGTCTCCTTTATAATAAAGGATGTGTGGTCACTGTAAAAGTCGTCTTGCAAATATTTATTTATTTATTATTTATATTTCATATTTAGACACCGCCCATCTCACTCTATTTTTGGATAGAGAAACTGGGAAAAGGGGGGTGCAGAGGACGGTTGCAGGAAAGATTAGAAAAAAAGAAATTGGACTGATATTCTGTGAATGTTTTCTGGAGTGCTAGGCATTCCATTATTATTTTATTATGAAAATATTTTGTCTAGAACAATTGTGTAGAACAATTAGTTTAAGGAAAATCAGAAGTGGCAAAGTACATTACACTACCAGGATCTCTCTCTCTCTCTCTCTCTCTCTATATATATAGGCTGTTCATTAAATACTTGTAAATGTAAGATAATTAACAAGTTGAGTTTGGAATGAACCTGTTGTGAGAGGAAGCAAATTTATTTGAATGTACTCACTGACCATTTTCAGTCACACTAAAATAATTTTTTTTAAGGCACAACCCAGTTGGAAATAACATCCAAAAATGCAATGTTTGGACAATGAACTGCTGGACTTCATCAAGCAAATATCAAGTAATCCACAAGAATCAGTTCTGATTGAAGCAGGATATAAATGTCATAGATAGATAGATAGATAGATAGATAGATAGATAGATAGATAGATAGATAGATAGATGGCAGTTAAAGGTAGGCACGTGATGTGATCCATCCTTGTGGAGACACCTTGTGGTTGTTTTGTAATCGTCTAAAGCATTCTGCATTCCACGTCTTTCCAAGTTTAATGCTCTTGTCTCCAAAAAGGTGGGTTTTGCGGACACACTCCCCCTTTATCCTGCCACCGCATCCAGTCCTGGCATCTGGGGGAGAAGGGTGGCAGAAAGGGGGGGAGACACATCATATCTCCCTAATTCTAAGAGCCCTTCTAGCTTGTAATGTATTAAGAACCCATTATGCGTGTTGAGGCCTTCGGAGACTGGCTGAAACCTTTCTGGGTATGTCAACTGTTGGTCAAAAAAAGTGCTACCACCCTCTTGATATGAAATTCCATTAGGTGACTTTGGATGAATTTGGTCTTGCTCAGCCAGATCTAGCTCATAAGGATGTTGTGAAAAGAAAATGGAGAGAAAGGGGAGAGAGACCTACAGGAGAAGCACATAAAACAGTATTTGTATTTTTGTAATTGAGGATGTAAAGTCTAGATACTTCAGTGAGGAATGACATCAGACATGATCCAAGAAAAGCGACACCAGAGCAGTTCCAAACGGTGTTTGACGCCCTACCAGATGTCTTTTAATAGTAGACTGGAAGGTGGCATCTGATTTCGATTGCCTCATCTTGTGTATTGTAGGACAGCCATGACACAGTTGCATTTGTTTGCCTATATTTTGGGAATGACCTATGGATGGTTCACAGGCCACAGCATCCAGAACGATTTAATAGCTGGACATTATTTTCCTGGATTAAAATTCACAGACAGACAGACAGACAGACAGACAGACAGACAGACAGACAGATCGATAGATAGATAGATAGATAGATAGATAGATATGTCTGTGTATGTTATGAGAGCGATTAAGGTGCTGGACCAGGAGCAGGGAGACTAGTCCTCCGTTAGGCACAGAAGCCGGGTGGGTGACTTTGCGCCAGTCACACTCTCTCAGCCCAAGACTGGAAAGTTGAGGAATATCTACCAAGCTATGCTGGATCAACATAGTAGATTATGGTCCATAATCTTCGATGAAGAAGTGTTCATCCTGAAGTGGATTTACTTACAGCATTTCCTTCTGGTTGTTGCTGCCGCCTCTACGTGCATATACTCTTCTAGTCTGTCAATGAAGATAGTTTGGAAATCGCTATCAGAGAGGAAAGGAAGCTTCCTTTCCATAATCGCACAGTCTAGTATTCCTGTCAGCAGGCCACCTTGTTATAAGAAGTATGTTTAGTTTTTTATTAATAAGCATCAGTAGCCTTAAAATAACCAACTTTGGGGTGAATTAAAATGGAGTTAGTTGATTAAAACAAGCATGAACAATTTCATTTCGTTTGATGTGGCTTATAAATCACCTAGAGAACCGGAATAGGCAGCCTGGAAGAATAGCAAATAAATATAGGGAAGGGAAGTGAGAATTCACAGTGCAACTACTGCTATGTCCAATGAGCAGGGCAAGAATATAATTCCTTATTTTTTTAATGAACTCTTTTCCTTTAAAATTTCTCTTCTCACTGAAGTCAATAGGGAGAAAATTGATAAGGCAGAATTTATTTAATTTACTGTATGCGTTATCTTTTATGTTCAGATTTTCAAAGTATGCGTTTAACATGCACGCAGAAACCCAATCTCCTGGCAGGTGGATTGAGGCCAGAGAAAAGTAAGTGGCTAGAGCTGGATCTGTTGAGAGAACAAGGTTCTTCACATCACTTTGTTTTGTGACCATTGACTTCACTCCCATGGAAACCAATGGCACGGAAGAGGCACCACTGTAATGTGAACCTGGAACCAGCCTTGTCTGCCTTTCAGCCGTAGAGTGAATCATGATTAACAGGAATAGTGTTGGCTGCTAATGAGAAGGAACGAATAACATTTAATCCAAGAGAAGAGGGTAAAACAAGATGGATGTACCTTTTTATTGCAAATTCCAAAGTAAAAAGATGTACAGTACAAAGGAAATCGAATAAATCAGATGCTGTTCTTTCAACCTATGTTGTTACTTTTAAAATTTATGTTATCTTTTCCCCTGCTCCTCCCTTCCCCCAAATACCATTCTCCCATTTGCTGTTGTTATCTTAAACCAAGCAAACCTATAGGCTGGGGTTTAAAGATGTGGGCAATAAATACATTAGTGAGATGGGGTAAGAATCAGAATGCAGCAAAAAATAATGTATTTGCTCTGATATCTGTTGGGGGGGGGGAAAGCTTTTGTGGAGATTTTAGCAGCATTAATGATACCATCTCATATTTTCCCCTTAATCCATGGTTCTGTCAATACACATCTAGAACAGACTTTCAATGTGAACCTCAGAAAAGCATTTGAACAGATGTGAATTAAATTGAGCCTCACAACACCCCTGTGAGGTAGGTAATTACCCGTTTTACAGATGGGTAAAACTGAGGCACGCAGAGAGGTTAGGTAATTTGTCCAAGATCAATCTATCATTCAGTCATTCATTCACACAAAGCTGAAAACAGAAATCACTAGAGTTCAGTTAGGGAATATCAAACTCTAATACCTGAAAAAGACGTTTTCACATTCTTTTACAAAATCACTCTCTCAACATGCCCTCTAGCTCTCTCATTTTCTCTTCCCCACACCCCCCCACATCTCAAATACACACACATATACCTCCCTATATAAATGCAACATGCAAGATATGAGAAATTTTTGGATAGATGCATATTTAATGTGACACAGTTTAATGTGACACAATTCTAGTAGACGTGGAAATCTCCCATCCACTTCATCCCGAATTTCTCTCCATCAAAATTTTCCAATCTAGTTTAACACCAATGTTAAATTGAAAAAGTCTCTTCGTCACTGGTAAATAGAAACTCTTTAAAAATAATACTTTGTATTCTGGAGAGTGGCTGAGTGGACTCTTCATATTGATTAACTGCCCTTTTAAAACGGTTCCATGTGTGCTATTTTTCCTAAATGGGGATCATGATAGTTCTGGTGAACTTTGAACCAGTGAACACTTATTTTGCTATTAGCGCACCTTCTGCAATGTCCAGTGCATACTGATTCCTTGTAAAGAGTGTTAACAAAACATTTATTCAGTGCTCCTTTCACAGACACAGTACAGTACTTGCATTCTGTGTCGGTGAAGTTCTTATTGTAGGTATAATGGTGAACTTTGGAAAGAAGAATAGGACAAAAGAAATAGAACAAATCATAGTACGGACGGGAAAAAGAGACCTGCAGGCATGTGTGCTACACATTCATAGAAAACAGGCCTGTTTCAAAGCAAATGTCAGTTCTCAGCAATTTTACAGAGATACACCCAAAAGTAATTATATGCAAAAAAAGTTGTTGCATGGTTATATTCCTCTTAGAGGGACAACGTACATAAGCCTCACGCAATTCTTCCCATAGTTTGATTCCCAACTAAAGTACTGATGACGAAACAGGCACTGCAGCAACGCAGCATATAGAGTTGTTTGTTGACAGAGATGATCTCCACATAGGAGAAGTAGCACAGAAGAAATTTTCTTTTCTGCCCACGTAATACAAGTGTTCAAAGAGAGCAAGTGGTCCAGGAACAGCCTCCCTTGGGAGGCTTATTAAAAACATAATACCTAGTTTTCCTTTGCTCTTAATTCCTAGCAAAGCGAGTGCATAAAGCCAGGGTGTCTCATCTCAGCCCTTCAAATGGAAAGCTTTGAAGAAAAAGCTGATTGGAACAAAGAATTTAAGTGTAAGACATAGGCACACTGCTGCCATTCACTGGATGGATTCAGAACTGCGCAAGTCGAAGCCTGGGTGTCCACTGACACACACACACAGCTAACGCCCTAGCACATACTGTTTCTGGAGAGTGGGTTACTAGCGCACAAAAGTCAGTGAGAGGAGAAAAAGGCATGAAACAAAGAGAGTACTGCAGAACTACCCATTTCCTGTGCCAGGGTACGTGCAGTATCAACCTGAGAACCTTCTGTATGGGAAAGAGTGATTGTTATGTTGCGAAACAACAGGGCTTTCTTGTGGGGACGCGATTGAAAGAGCGGACCTGTCTTAGCAGATAAGGGCGTTTACACGCTAGTGCACGAAACTGAGGTTCTTAATGTCATTAGAGAGCAGATAGTCTTTCAAGCTAATTTTATTATGATCTTCATCAACATAGTATTTAAACCCTTCCTGTTAATAACCTTTTCCTAAACAAAAACCAGCTTGGTACTATTCTCTTCATTCCCACCCATCCCAGGAGGTGATTGTGGACTTTCAGACATTTTAACAATTTTTTTCATGACTAACCACGGGACATGCTTCAAAGCCACATCAACACCAAAGCATTTGAAGGGAAAATATACGCAAACCCAGGAACCATGTATATCGCTTTTTCAAACAGAGGTATGTACACACTGAAAACACTTTGTACCATGAAATATAGTGTGGACACCCCACCCACCCAGCTGCCTATGGGAGGCTGCATTTTCTTAATATATATATCTAATTACTCTGTTGCCAAATACTGGTTGCCAGGAGACAGTAAAAGAGACATCAAAAACTCAGCCCAAGAAAATATTCGCACTGGGTCAAATCTGGCCCAGTTCATTATACCTGAATGTACCCTGTATGACAGGAAATGTTGTAGCTGAGTAACAAAGTTCAGTCCTTTGTTTTCCAGTCTGCCCCAGTCTTTCTAGTCCTTCCCTTTCCTCTCCTGGATTTTTAAGCATCAAGACCATTAAGGTTTGTAGGATAACAATAACAGCAATGGTTTCCATCAGTTTTTCATCAAAGCATTATAGTCAAAAACTATAGTCAATCCAATCTGGCCACTTCTAAATGCTTAATAATTGCCCATAATATCCACTGGAAAAAAAGAGAACTCAGTATACTGTAAATTCTTGGTCTTACTGGCTTATTCCTAACATCTGCTCCTACATTTTTTTTTTTACAGTTAGCGTCAAAGAAACTTTTTTAAGTTCACAAAGTGAACTATCACAAAGATCAAACCAATATCTTGGTAAAATAAGACTGGGGATACTTATTTTGTTTTTTGTTTTTTGTTTTAGATTTTTATCCCACTTTTTTTTCATATACAGTTCAAGGTGGCAAACGTACCTAATACTCCTTCCTCCTCCTATTTTCCCCACAACAACCACCCTGTGAGGTGAGTTGGGCTGAGAGAGAGCGACTGGCCCAAAGTCACCAGCTGGTTTTTCATGCCTAAGGCGTTCTTTGGTGTATGGGGCTACGTAGCTTTTCAAATATGTGATGTTTTATTGGTTAACAATTGGAATAACTTTCTAAACCAAGTAATAATTAGGAAGATCCTTGTTTGTCCATCTAAGCTAGTATTGTCCAGTTTGGTTGGCAGTACCTTTCCCAAGGTCTCAGGCAGAAAAGGGTCCTTCCCATAATTTCCTATATGTCTTCTTCAATTGAACCAAGAATTGAACCAGGACCTTCTGCATACATACATAGCAATGTGCATTGCTATTGAATCATGGACCTTTCCCAAGGACAATAATATTCAGATTTTCTCCCCTGGTTGGTTGCCTGCTCTTGCAGTAATGCTGAAAACAAATTAAAAACCCAGACAGATTTGTGGAAACCTCAATAACTGTCTCAGGATTAATTCAGTGTACGATTCCTACGCGTTTGCCCTTTATCAGAAAATTCAAACAGGAAGACCAAATGCAAGATGATATCGGCTACATTATTTTATGTCTTTACAAAACAAAAGATAAAAAAAGAGCAGTACTGTAAATTAAAAACGTTTCGGTTTAATTTCCCATAGGTAGGAGAATACCCCCACTTTAGCTATCTAAGCTATGGAAAACTGATTCATCAGGAAACTGCTAATCTGACGAGTGGTATAATTATTTGCATTGGAGTAAGATTTCTTTTACTGATGCCTACTAACCAGAGAACTTAGCTATGGCTCTTCTGGCTGTTTGTGTTCTGTGTTTTAACAATGCGCCGAATTCTTAGCTACCAAAGATAGGTGGTTTGCCAGCTGTGCCACTTACCAAAGAAGCCTGCAAGTGTGAATAGGCACATTTCTCATTTAAGTGCCAACCTAGGCAAGTGTGATTTAGTCTATTATTGCATCCTCTCCTTTGATACCCAAGTATCAAAAGTCTGTTTATTCTTGAACAAAATCCACTGATAAAGATGGGAACATATTAGACCCTCACCCATCAGACATTTTATATTCTAGAGTTCTCTCCCCTTTATACAAAATCTTGTTTTGCTTTTGCTTTGCTTGGTTTCATTAATAATTTATACATACCAAAGTTAGCTGCAGATAATTCAGTGTGACTGAATTATGGGTGTCGTCACATAAAGAATCGAAACATTCACAGCTCTTAAACCACCATGAACCCATTAAATAATTATTTTTAAAAATATTTTAGACATAGGATTCTTTATTTGAAAGAACTTTATCAGAATTATAGAGGTGAAAATATGTTTTCTGCCTAGGTTTATGGTAAGTGTGAAGCGTATTGTATTGTATTAGCCATATTTTTTCCTGTTCTGGGGTGGGGGTTGAAGAAGCAGGAGTTGGGAAAAAGTGTAAGCCTGGTCAAAAAATGTATGGCAAATGATAGTCTGTTTCCTGCTAACAGATTGGAACCCTGCCACCACCACCAGTAGAGATGCTAAGTTTCTATCCACAGTGATTTCCATAAGAAGACATAACATATCCTAATCTTGGAGTCATGACATTAAGGTTTTTTCCCCTCTTTTATCCTACGATATTCCAGTTTTATTCAATTTCTATGTTATCTTATATTTTATACTGTTTTACTGTATTTTACTCAAATTTCTCCTTTCCCTAGTTTTGGCATTATAACTGTCGTATTTGGCCTCTTTTATTCGAGATATGTCAGTTATTTAATTATGAATGCTTATTTCATGATGAACACTCATTCACTTCAGTTTTCATTCACTATCACCCATATCTGTTGTTTTAAGTTCCTTTCCATACATCGTTCATTCGCTAGGAAGATAGCCCAGAAAAGAGATTATTCTTATTATTTCAATTCAAAAAAAAAAAAAGGAAATGAATTTATAAACAAGTGAACTAAATGTAATATTTTTTATTAAAGTTAATTTTTAGCAAAACTGTTTTGACCATTTCTGGCCATGGGGCAGGTAGGTGGAGTGAAACAGTGGGATCTGAAAACAAATGGTATCAAAATTAAATTTACATTTTCAAATGTTTCTCAATAAGTTTGAGATTTCTTTGACTGATTCCTAGTTTGGACCAGGTTTTTAAAAAGCACTGGCTATTTTTGCTGGAATAATCAGTTCCTTTCTCTTTTGCCATTTTAAAAAATTGTTCAGGTATATCTTTATATAATGTTTATATATCTCAACAGACCATTATATGATGATTCATTTTTAAACAAGATTTCCAAAATGTTCTTACGTAATGCTGATAGATAAAAATACCAGGGTGAGACTCTTAGTATCAATGAAGTCTGGTTAATTGGGACAACTGGTTAAAGAAATATAAAACAAAAGAAACATTGTGCAGAAACTAGAAAAAGTTATTAATTTTTATAGGACATAGTTCACAGTTTTGAAGCTTTTTCTGAACAGCTTTTTTCTTAAGCAAAGCTAGAATAATATAAGAAAATTCAAGTATTGTTAAATAATGAGCAAATATAAATATAGATTACAGGGCATTTTTACTAAAATTTGCTTAATAAAATTTGATAGCACACACACTACATGTGCCAAGCTTTCCATATGGAACAGTAGTCCAGCTGAAGGATAAGTATGACATTTATCCAAATCTTGCATAGAAGTGGTCAAAAGATATTGCACCTCAGAACCAAAGTACAGTCTAAATCGTTTTGTGGTTGTAAATACAGTTTTGAATACAGCTTTGCTCTACATCTTTTGAGAGGATATTTTTCCTCTGTAGGGATGTACTTAAATTGACATCATCTGAAAAGTGGTCAAAGAAAAAAAAAAGTATTTTTAGAGAGATAGAAAATTAAATATGGACAGTGGCATAAGCCAGAAGCCATTCTACTTAATTTTTGTAGTCCTTTGTCATGTACAAAAAGGCATGCCAATAAAATAAAATGATATATTACAGTATTTATATTACTGTCTTAAAAAGTTCAGTCATACTTTTCAGCTCTTGTTGTTGTGCTGTTTATAATGTTGCCTGTACAAATGCATGTAATTTTATCATACATATTTTATGAGTAGGTGGGATAAAATCTAACAAGGAAGAAATGCTTTGCTCCTTGTGGTATCTGGTACAGCAGAATTATTCCACTGATGTCATGGTAGCTAGATTACACATTTTAAAAAGCCCAACTTGGCACAGATATCTATCAAATGGCTTACTTTCTGATTAACCTTGTAATAGGCATCTAAGTTGCAAAATCTTAAATGTCAAGCATCTGACACTTAAACTAAAAGGCGTTGCTAACCTTCTTCATTTTCTTTTGATTTTGGAATATTTTAAACCTTTTTTTTAAAATACTTTTTGCCCTTTTATAGATAAAACGGTTTTGGTCCGCATTCAAACAGTGTCTTTCCTTCACTACGCCCCAGAAATTCAACATATTTCTTTACAGCCTCCTGCAAGCTTTCTTTTAAGCTTTATGGCTGAACGATCTTGGCCGTAGTGCAATGCCAACATTGACCCAAGAACGGTTCCATAAATCTGTGCCCTTAAAAGATGAATTATTGTGAGGATTGATTTAACGAAGGGGGACATAATGGACACTTAAGAAAAATGAAAGATGCTAAAGTAGTACTTAGAAGCGTAAATGTTACTTCCCTCCCTTTAGAATCCTCATCAATTTAGAGTTAAGACTAGCTGAGAGGTAGCTCTTGATCCCTCCCTGAATCTGCCGGACCATTAAAATCACCACCATACAACAATATGGGATGAAATGTGAAACTGGTGAAGGCACATGTCAGATATGACACTTTTCCTCTCAGTGCTGCACCCATGTCACACTGCTACTTTGCTCATCAGAAGTAGGATGTTGTATTCATAGATGTTTAAACTATTTTCATAGCTATTTCAAATATTTTTGGTTTGCTTTCCTTAGGGAAAAAATGCAGCTCAGAGAATCGGATAAAACCATCAAGTAGCCGCAGGAAATCTGTCAGTGGAAGAACACATCGGCTTGTGCCCGGTACATTTCTCACATCAAAGCACCCCAAAAGAGTGCCACGGTTTGCCGTATTTGTGTAAATATGGCACACAATGCTGTAAACTCCCCTATCATAAGCCTACCTGCAGTAAGATGGCTTTATGTAGCTGCTCAAACGTGTATCTTGGAGAGATAATTGTTCTTTTCCATAGTGCTTATTTCTAACAGAAAGAAGTGTATACAGCAGAATGGATGCTGAACTGTAAATATTGCAGGATACAGAACTACTCGGTGAGTTTTCTCGAAGCCCTAATGTTCCAGATAGTGAGATCGTACTACAACCTCTTCCTGAATTGGAAGGGTTTTAGAGCAGCATTTTGGGGTTGATTTGGGCAGTTACTTTTAAAAAGTGCAAAATAAGTTGGCTGCATGAAGCTTATTAAACATACCCATAAACTCCTCGATTGGTTTCCCTTTGTTCCTCTAATGGGAGGGTACATGGAAAGATTCACGCTTGGTAACTAGGTGAAGAGCATAGTTATAGCTAAGAGTAACTCTCCAAATACAGTGTGCTGTAGTCAGTGGAGTGCCTCAAACATATGGCTTAACACACAGCCTGGACAGCATATCGAGTGTCTTGCGGTTTTAGGGTTCCTCATGCATGATTCCTGATCACAGCATGCCATCATGCAAATCATTTCTATGCATTGAAACGAGCACAATTTTATTTAATTTATTTTTGGAATCAGCCTGAGCGAGTTTGGCAAACTGAAAATACCTGATTACCCCCAACTCTCACAAACCATGGTGAAGCCCACAGAATAAAAAGTATGCAGATAATAAGTACTAAAGAAACTATGATGATTAAATGATATGGGATAAATACGTGTCATTTCATTTCAGCTTTTTGTTGTTGCTCTACTTGTTTTCCCCCCCCTTCTTTTTTGCTTTTTTGCGGCTTAAACTAAATGTCAGGTATGAAACTCTAGTTTTGCATGAACAAATCAACCCTTGCAAGTGATATTTTTTCAGGTTTCCTTTCAATAAAATGAAAAAAAATAAAATCAATTTTTGCTGCTTTGGAAAAAAATATGAATCCTCAAGCAGCAGATTTTTTTTTCTTGTTTGTGTGTGTCTTTTATTTTGCTTTTTTGTCCTAAGTTGCATTGACTGATGTGGAACATGCAGTATCCACCTGCCCAAACTGTATAAAATTCTTTTTCTCCTTTGCATTGTTTCCTGTTTTTTTTTTTAAATATATTGGTCTAGATGGGTCCATTAAACAGGTGGTAGATCACTGCTTTGAGATGCAACATGGTCACACAGTAAGCAGACTATGTTTGGTATAAGATCTTTAAAGTTTCTCCACAGCTGTTCTCTATTGATATATATTTTATCAGGAAGTTTGTAAACAATCTTTTCTGCTCACAAGTTTTCTACAGTTATTATTATTATTATAGATCATCTCAGCATTTGGATTCCCTGACGTCTTTTTGCCTTTTTGCTCTTTCTCGTCTCCCTTCTTCGGCCCGCTGTTTCTCCTTTTCAGGTTTAGTTACGCTGTCATAAGATGGGAGGGATGCCGTGGAAGGAGTACCTTCTTTTTTCTCCCTATTTGTCCCTCCGTTTTCTATTTTATTGGAGACATTTTTCCGGTAGATAAATCCCCTCCTTGCTAAACGGGCCCTGTAAGCCCTCTGGATGACCACTGCAGAGACCTCCTCCTGCTTACGCCGTAACGTGGTTGTGATGGGCTCATAAGACACTTTGGAAGGGTTAGAAGCCACAAATCTCTCTTCCATCTGCTGCCTCAGGATGTCTAGTTCACCACTGTCACCCAATACACGTTTGGTAAAGGCAAAGAGGATGTCCAGACAATGGATTCTGTCCCCGCTGACCATTGGCAAATCCATGGCAATGAGTTCAATGGTGTTGGGCTTAGGAACACGAAGTGGATGCTCCAAAGCATCTGCAAAATCCGCCAGCTTGCAATATTCAATGAACTGTGTAGCATCAGGGTCAAACTTCTCCCAGATCTCATAGAAAGTTTCAAAGTCATCTTCACTCAGTGGATCAGCACTTTCTTCTGTAGCCACACTGAAGTTCTCTAGAATGATGGCAATGTACATATTTACCACAATCAGAAAAGAGATGATGATATAGCTAACAAAGAAAAAGATTCCTACGGAAGGATTCCCACAGTCACCTTTGAAGCCACTCCCAGGATGTTCCTTTTCCAAATCACAGTCTGGAGGACGGTTGAGGATGGGTAAGAGCAACCCATCCCATCCCGCTGAGGTAGTGATCTGGAATAAGCATATCATGCTGTTGCCAAAAGTCTCAAAGTTGAACATGTCATCAATACCGGCCTCATGTTTGACATAAGCGAAATTTGACATTCCAAAGATGGAAAAGATGAACATAACTAGAAAGAGCAGGAGGCCAATGTTGAACAAGGCAGGCAAAGACATCATTAAGGCAAAAAGCAAGGTGCGGATCCCCTTAGCTCCTTTGATCAGGCGCAGGATTCGACCAATACGGGCCAGGCGGATGACTCTGAAGAGAGTTGGTGACACAAAATATTTCTCTATGATTTCTGCCAAAAACATACCTTTAAAAGGATTGAGGGGAGAAAAGAGAGTTACAATTGTTTCAAGTCATCTCATATTCTTTCTTCAGAAGCATGTAAATTATGGGCATACTCAGACACAATACGCCAGACTAAGAAAATCACAGCTTTCTTCAAAACTGGCCATCTCCTGATCTTTAGGTCCTTTTAGCAATAACTAAAGCCCAATACCAAATATTCAAAACAATACAGCTCATACAGCATAGTAAAAATTTACATCAACATCTCATATTTGGTAGATACCACAAGCAAGCAGAAATCCATAAAAATGCTCAGTGATCAGTTAAACTCTTAAATGGCAAAAAAGGGAGGAATCTGGACTACTTTGGTAACCACTGCTGAAATACCCTCTCTGCATGACCACTTGCACACAGAAAGCACGCACAGGGGACTACCAAGGAAAATCCCAATGTATCAAGCTAGTTCATATGAAAAGTTAGAATTTTGCTTTGAATTATGCTGGGCTTAGCCCATTTGAGCCTTTAAAGGTCAGTATCAGTACCTTGAATTGATTAGAGTCAATGGAATTTAATATACTCCAAGCATTTCTCCATCACTCCTTGATTAATACATTTAGTCATTCTGTGTAAGTAGCAATTTTAAGAGGCAATCTCAAATTACATTGTAAAGTAATATAATCCAAAACAGATTAGTGAGAAAGTGAGAGAGATGACTATAAAAGAATTGATTAATGCTATGAGGATCCAAAATTCCAACTCTTAATGAGCTTCTGTTTCAGTTTACAAGTTCATCTTTTCATCCTGATGTTTGCAATTTTACATTAGAATTTTCAGTTCCCACAGGCACATTGATTATTGTGCTAGATACGTATCATGAATATATTTATATATACTCACCCACAATAGAGAGTATCACAACCACAAAATCAAAAATATTCCATCCAATAGTGAAATAGTAGTGACGTAAGGCAAACATTTTCAGTACACACTCGCAAGTGAAAAAGATAACAAAGACAAAATTGATCCAGTACAGGATCTCCTCCATCTGCTTGCTTTGTGTGTCAGTTTCAACCATCATAGTCACCATGTTGAGACAGATGAGTAGCATTATTATTATATCAAACGCTTGCTGGGTGACAAGATCGAAGACAGCGCCTTGGATTTTGTTCTATTATACACAGCAAGAAAACACACATATCAACATTGCTACATGGCTAGTGTATCTTTGGTAGTACCCAATTAAAGAAGACTTTTATAGGACAGTAATAGAGATTTCTTTATCCCATTCTGCAGAAATGCTTAAAGGCAGCTGGAAAAATGTAATTTATGTAAGAAAAAAATGAATGCTGAATTAGCATGGTATTCAATGAAGCTTAGTTGCATGTAAGTACATATAGGACTATAGTTTGATTAACTTTGCATTCAGCTTTATTTCCTCCTTTAAATTGTCATAATTTTGCCTTTGTTCAGCTTTATTTGCTGCAGAGCAAATATCAGGTAGGATCACTTAAGGGGATTCTAGGGAAATCCGGTTGTATTTTTTCAATAGTCAAAGTAAATAAGTAAACTAGCAGTAAACAGTAAGGTAGTTCCTTTATTCTGCTTCAAAATAATATTTATCCCAGAAGAGGCTATTCGATTTATCTGAAACATTTGTATACTGCTTCCCATCTTAAAAAGCCTCATAGCAATTTGCAGTTAGAACAGTACGTTTAAACAATTGATAAAAATATAATATCCAGCTTTTAAGACAAGGGGCAGCATTCAGATCTTCAGGCACCTACTATTGTCTAAATCAGGAGGGATTACCTTATAGCCCAATGTCACACAATACCCTTGAACCCTCTTTTCTTTAGCTGGTGCAACTTCCTCTGTCCACTTTGCAAAACATTGGCAGTACAGTGATCCAAAACTAGCAACATGTTTCCTGTCTTTTTGAAGAGGGAAGCCCATGAAACCTGTAGTGCAAGCCTTCCACCCCCATTCCCCAAGTCAAAAGAAAGGACAGAAGTACTAGCCCTGCTTAGGTATATTAGGGCAGCCCCACTCACTGTGTGACACAGCCCTACTCACAAAGGTCTCCAAAACAGAGCATGGTTCTCACCCCCGGAATAAGAGGCCTGGCAGAGCCAACTATTTTTGTGACTTGGTCCTCCCGTTTGATCCTTTGGGTAGGGCTTAAGGTAAGCATGAATGGGAGATGAGGCTTCATTTTGATTTTCTCACACTGCCCTGAATGGTCCACACTTGAGTGCTACAGGAAAGTAAAAATTCCTGCTGTTGCCAGCTAAGGTCATAGCTGGCTGAGTGGGTGGAGGTGGGGCCCTGATTTAGGGAAAAGGATCCTGCCATGGCACTTTGCCAGAGGGGCCTTCTCATTTGTTATTAGGCCTTTCAGGACTGTAGACTGCTTTCAAGTGTTCAGAGTTTTTTCTTGCGCATATATCTTGCAACAACTCTGGAAGACGGTTCAGTTGTCCCAGTAGTGGGGTGATGAAGTGGAGGCTAAAGGTTTGCAAGTTTCTCAAGGCTGTCTAATGTGGAAATCTGAAACAGAATTCTCCCAGTTTATATTTTCACCCATTAGCAATTATAACGGCTCTCCTTTCCATTCCTAAATATTCTCAATATACTTGGGGGTAGGGGAGGGAGGGAAGAATCCACTTGAGAATATAAGGAATAACATGCTGGAAAAAAAAAATGAAAAACTTACCAGAGGCCTGGGAATTGGTTTCTGAGGTTTTTTGGAGCCTAATTTTTTCATGGCATTGTAGTATTTCTTCTGTTCTTCTGTCATAAAGATATCCTGACCTCCAAAGTAAAGGGGGAGGGGGGAAGAAAAGGAAGCTGGTTACAATCCATTCAACTTTGTTTGAAGATTATGGTGCATCTGAAATGGGCAGGCTTTTCTCATTACTTTGTGTGGCAAAGAAACTGCACCATCTCTAAAAATAATTGTCTGACAGGTTCTATTTAGTTCTGTTGTAGGAAGGTCTAAGTCAGTCTCGTGCCTACCAGATCACAGACTACAGTTCTTATCAGTCACAGGCCTCATGGCTATGGTGCCTGAGAATGTGAGGAGTTATAATCTAATGCATCAGTTTAGGGAAGCCTGTTGCAGAGCAAAGGTTCAGTTCAGAAATATAAATTGTAATGCAGTTGCTGTTTGAAATGGAAAGGCATGAGAGACTTGTCAAACAGGAACTCATTTGTGTGAAGTATATCTGTTGTGTATGTACTGGTTAACTTTCTTTGGGGCATGGCTGAAGAAGTCAAAATGAAAACAGCTGTATGAAGGGATACTAAGCTTTTCCTTTTATATTTAATCTATAATGCCTCTTTCATTCATTAATATCATCTCATGATAACTGCAGTTCCAATGGCTGACTTGCATGTGTGAATCTGCCTTTAATCATTTAAATTTTGGATTAGCAGCAAGATTTGGGAGAGTCCGGAGGTTATTAGTTGATAATTCAGTAGGCACCCTAGATAGGGTGTATCTTCTCATTCTTCCCCCTATGTGTGCTAGAAAATATGAAAAGTTGACCTATCTTTTTCTTTTGCTGATTGAAGTTGTCAATAATAACACCAATGAAGAGATTCAAGGTGAAGAAGGATCCAAAGATGATGAAGATTACAAAGTAGATATACATGTAGATGTTGTCCTCATACTTGGGCTGCTCTTCTTGCTATGAGCAGAGACAAAATAATTACACACACACACACACACACACACACACACACACAGAAACCTACCTACATGTACATGGGAAGATTTAATCTAACAAATCACAATGTATTCTGTTCTGAAGCATTGTGAAGAAAAATAATGAGAAATAATGCACAAAAGACATTATAGTCAGAGATAAGAGAAAAAGAAAAGGGAATCTGACTAAATCTAATTTACATCAGCACCATTCACTATACCACTGCATACCCTTCTATTCTTGCAAACCACCCTCACTGCTACAATACCCATGCACCACTTTAAACATTGACTTTTGTTCTTTAAACACTTCACGTCTTCTGAGGATCTCATTAACTCCACTCACCTACAACTTTCTCAGTCTCCCTTTCTCTTCACCCATTCATTTTTTCTTCCTGTATTTCTTCCGAGTTTTGATCCTTATTCATTCTCTCTCTATAATCCACATACCTCACATACTTATTTTGTACTGTTCACTTACTTTTGTATTGCATTTATATTCATTCGGCACCCATTCATTCTTGACTGTATCTCTTGTTCTACCACGCATACTTTTTCAGTAACCATTTTCACTGTATTCAAATTATTTTTCCATTTCTCATATTTTAACCCAAACTCACTTGCATCTAACAAATAGAGCAGTTTAAATATTTTTGCTTCTGATTAAATTCACACATTTAATAAAGGATTAAATGATTAAATGATTTCCTCTTCTGTGAAATCATTTTAATTTATGCATTATGCAAAACCTAATAATTAGAAAAGTTGCCCTTTGATTCAAAGCCTTATAGGGATCCATAAGATACATAAATCCCCTTTAGGAGGGGATTTCCCTGTTCCCTCTGAAATTAATACTGAGGCCATTGCTGAATATTCTGTGCACAAATAGATCAGGTCCTGTACACAGAAGGTGCAGCTAATTTTTTTACTTTCCCTTGAGATGATTAGCAGTCTTTCCTTCTCATATAAAATAATAGAGTCACTCTTGCTTCTAAGTCCCTGCAGATGGTAGCATCTGGCTTGTGTTGTCTGGGCTTAGAAGCTGAATCAAACTTGGTTAGTCCCTGAATGAAAGACCATCAGGGAAATCAGAGTTGTGGGTTAGACCAGGAAGTTGAAAAACATCCCAGAATAAGGCAATAGCAAATCACTTCTGTACTGTTGCCAAGCAAACTACAGGGTTTGTGTCTGTTCAATGATAAGGATTGATCTCAATTTGAGGGTGTCTACTCCTTGTTTAGAAGCAGTGATAGGATAACAGCAACATTACCCTTCTAGAATCTACTGCTGCATACATTATGTCCATCCAGCCTTTGAAGGTAGCCTATGGAAAAAGCACACCTTTTTTAAAGAGGAGGAAAAAGCAAAGCAGGGTAACAGTAGCACAAAGCAACATGGATAGTCAACATTTATTTTTATTTTTTGCTTACGTGCAAACAAGATCTTAAACACTGAATTCACTTTTAATTAGGCCTATACACACCTTTTAATTAGATTTTTATCTTGTTCTAAATGCCCAAGAGGTATATAGCTACCTTTCTACAAGTTATTCATACAGATCTACTTGTCTACAGATAACTTGGCTGCTGTCTAGTGATGATAGAAAGTGCTGGCCAAGCCATGTGGACAATTATGCTGCTGATGAGGGATTTTGTCTATCAGTTATGTATCGGTATCCATGGAGGGGGCCAAAGAGGCAGATGTGGATTTTATTGCAATATCTGGGTAGCTGCGGAATTGTGGAGTTCTTGGTGCTCTCTGAGCCTGGTGGTTTGCTTGCAGACATTTCATTACCCAACTAGGTCACATCATCAATGCGCACTGATTGTTACCTAGTTGGATAATGAAACATCTGCAAGCAAACCACCAGGCTCAGAGAGCACCAAGAACTCCACAGTTCAACCCTGAGTACAGATATTCTCTTCTATTGGAATTATGTAATTGTGTGGTTTGTTATAGACACTGCTGCAGCTATGGAGAATAGGAGGTTAGAGAAGATTAAGCCTGTTTCCCCTTAACATTCTTTGTTTCATTTTATATACTTGTTACTAACTGATCTTAGGGGCAATGGTGTTTCAGTCACTACAAAATGCATCTAAAGTATTAACAATAAATAATTGATCTCTACAGTATCTGTTTTTTACTACTATAAATCTGAGACCTATGCATATTTTAAATTGGTACTTGGAATTTCCCTGTACACAAATGAACAATAGCAAGAGTTTTTTCTTAAAATGGTAAGTTCAGACAGTAGTGTTTTAAAAATTATTTTAAAAATTATTTTAGAAAAATCAGTTTTGGCCCAGAGGATGTTGGATGTTAGATAGCACACACAGAAATCAAAGAGAACTGAAAGACAAGGCTAATTTTATTCTATGTCTATGACAACTCTGTAATATTAATTACAGCAGACCTAATTTGAAATACCCAATATTGTCCTTAAATTACTGTTTAATAATTAATTGAGAATGGTGACATGTACTGGTGGAGCTCTTGGTACAGTAATTAATCCTTCAGAATGATGTGTCCATCAGCTCTTGGATAGTTCTTAAAATGTCTTTTTTAGATTATTGTGATTAAGTGTTTTAAAGCCAATAATGTATGTGGAATATAACCAATCACTAACCTACCATATATACTGTATTTTACCAATCCACTCAAAATATAAAGATCTTGTTACTTGGCAGCTGCCCTTCTAACAGATTGCAGTACAGAATGAAAGGGAAGCAGGGCTTTTCCATCACCTTTGCTGAAGGTCCTTGATTCCCCACAACTATTACCTAAAGGCTGCTAATTCATTAGGCTTCCTACATTGTTTGACTTTGTGATTTAACATCAGATGCCTGAGTTTGTTCCCACTCACCCTTTTTCCTGTCTCTGTCACGTCTTTTAGATTGTAATCCCCAGGATTATGAAATCTTATAGTTTCCTACCTTTGTAAACTGCTTGGAAGCTTTTTAAAGGAGAGTCCAATTATTTTGCATACATGAATATAATAGGATGCGCAACATATCTACTACTAGCATACTAACATCTGCAAATATGGGTCCTTATGTAGCCAAAATGATACAATCCCTCTGTAAGAGGGAGGTGTCAGCTGGCTTGCGCGAATCTGAAGGTTTGCAGAAGTAAACAAACCAATAAACCGTTTCTTCCCCTGCCATTTTGAAAACATTTATTTTTATTCTGGAAATAGTTTAAAATATTGTGCTTACTGATTTGGTTAACTTGATGGCTGTGCTGTTTCATGTGCTCTTAATTGCTTTTATTGAATTATTTTCAAGGAAAAGAACTGCCTTGTTGGAATTTCTCACCCTAAGTAATCATTGAAATCCTAAACACACAAGGGATATACTGTAAATGTATTTATTTTGGTAAATGGTACATCCATTTGTCCTCTGGTTTGTGTATGGAATGCACACTAGGATAATCTGTAAATCCTTAACAGAAAAATCCCATTTTGTTATTGTGACTGGGGGGCAAATTGCAAGATAATTTAATTTAATCCTAATCATATACTGTTTAGTTGAAAAGTATATCATGAAAAAAATACATTATTGATAATAATATTGCTTTTTGTAATTAAAATAACAGAAATAGCATTTATTTATTTATTTATTTATTTATTTATTTATTTTTCAAATTTGGGCACCGCCCATCTCATAAGGAAGTGACTCTCGGCTTTTTTAAGCTTTCTGATTCATGGATTTTTTTAGAATACAGTCAACTTTTTTTTTCATTGCACCACAGATCCTGAAATCTTTCAATACATTTCCAGGAAAACTTGGAACTATAAAATGATAGATGTACAGGCTACCATACCCTTTTGAACCTTAAAAAAATCCTCAGTAAAGTTGCTCCATGATTCATTTCCAAGTGATTTCTTTTCCTACTCCACCTCTGCTTCTTGTGAATATATAAAGACTAATTCTAGAATGTCATCCAGGTTCCAAATGACTTCTAGACAATGCAGTTGATTGCTTTTGGAAGAACAGATGGACTGTATGCATGAAATAAGCTCACTTGGATCACAGCCTATCTTCAAGATGTCCACTATTAAATTTCAGTTGTTAAAACCCAAAAAATAAAGTGAAGAGGGACTGTATTTCTTAGAAACATGGAATTAAGAATGCTTAAGAAAGCATAATGCCACTCCTCCCCTCAAAGCTAAAATTACCAGTTATTTAGCTCAGACTTCTCCTTACAGGAACTCATCATCACTGATGTCCTTACTACTTCCATCTCCTTCAGTGCTTAAAAGAATAAACTGCTCTTAAACCCTGACTAATAAAGCGGATGCAAGTAAAAATAACTAGATTATTCCCCATCCTTTGATGTTAATTATTTTAAAATTATAATTAGCTCTTGATTGGCCCCTTATAATCACCGTACAGTAAAAAAGAGAGAATGTTTGGCTGATCCACTTGAATAATGGAAAGGATACATGGGATTCACACAAGGAAAACATTTTAGGGTTTCAACATTTTTGCAATTATCTTATGCAATACCAGTCAAGCAATAAAAATAGAACTTACAATTTGTAGAAGGGCCAGGTACCCTGCACCAACATTGTCAAAATTAATCTTTACATTCTTCCATCGAATCTCTGTTCCATTGGGATCCATCAGCTTCTCACACTCTGTCTTGTTGTTGACCTCTTCTATCTCAAATCGATACTCAGACGTCTCATTAAAGCAGTAATGATACTTCCCAGCAAAAAGATTAACCCCCATAATGCTGAAAATCAGCCAGAAAATAAGGCAGACCAACAGCACATTCATAATGGATGGTATAGCACCCACCAAGGCATTCACAACCACCTGTATTGGAAGGGAGAGGAAGGGAGAGAGAGTTTCAGTACAGAAAACATGACTTAGGTTTTACAAGAGAAACATCCATATGTCTAGTTTTAGTAAGGGGAACAGAAAGCAAGGCTAGACCCGTAACTCTCATCATAATTCAAAAAGAAGCATGTGTCCAATATCTCCAATAATTTTGTTTATAAAAACTTTTTATTAAATGATTTATCCAAACAAGTATTGGCAATTAATTTTATTTCTTTTGTCATTCAATAACTAGTTGATAAAGAAAGAAAAATTAAGATTGTGAAAAGGAGGAGGCACCTGTCTTGATAATGGCATGAGTCCAGCTGAGTCTAATATCTAAGTCAGAATCATATTTGTAGAGTCAGACACATGTAATTTATCTCAGCCAACAACCATTCCCCATTTTAAAACCAGACTCATACATTTACAAGCCCTGATTCTCCTACTCCCATGAAGATAAATGATGAAATTTAGCCACAGATTTCAAATGGGAGTAGGAAAGGGTACCAAACTCATTCTAAGACTTAGTGGTAGCTTAGTATAAAAATAATCAAGACTATATATTCTTTAATAAGCAAGGCCAGAAGTGACCCAAGAGCTGAGCATGCATATTTGCAAGCTCAAAAAGAAAAGCCATATTCCCTTCTCTGCTCCACAGCAAATGAAACTCATGTTTTACAGAGTTTCTCTTTTCTTTCTTTCTTTCTTTCTTTCTTTCTTTCTTTCTTTCTTTCTTTCTTTCTTTCTTTCTTTCTTTCTTTCTTTCTTTCTTTCTTTCCTTCCTTCCTTCCTTCCTTCCTTCCTTCCTTCCTTCCTTCCTTCCTTCCTTCCTTCCTTCCTTCCTTCCTTCCTTCCTTCCTTCCTTCCTCTCTCTTATAATTTTTGGATTCAGGGAATGTACTCTAGCTTATAACTATTTCTATCTTCTTTCAAAAGTGAGACCCTGAATCTTAAGTAGATATTTTAGACTCAGATTGTCTTTTCCCTATCCCCATATTTAAACAGAAGTGAAGACACATCTCATCTATAATTGTTGGTCTAATGTATATATGGCAATCATTAAATTTCTCTTTTGGCTCCAAAAGTGAAAATTAAATGTATCCTTCTTAATTTATAATTCTACAGATCAGGAAGCTGCTCCAGTAATATACCTACTGCAGCATTCGTCCTTAAAGAGAGAGGGGTATACGGTAGGGCTTTGCAACTCCCCTCAGAGAGGCACTTGGAAACACACAGAAACAAATATGAAGCACTTATTCTGAAGACATTAAGAAGACATCAAGGCATTTTTCAGGCTCACACAGGGACTTTGAAAACTGTCCTTCACATTTCTCTACTTGAGTGTGAATCCAGAGCCACTTGTTTCATTATTTTGCCAGCAATGATCACTCTTTAGAATGATTTGCAAAAGTCTAGTAGTTGGCCTCCTTTGTTTCCTTCAGCATTAATTTCTATCACGACACCTATTTTTTGACAATAATATTTCTTTTCAAAGAAATGCTCCACTAAACGTTTTTATGACAAACTCCTGAAAAAAATGGGACAGCTAGGCGTAGCTCCCTACTGACAGATTATCCAGGCTTCTAGCTCCCAGAGTGAAAATGAACCTCTCTCTCCTAATCTGGATGTTACGAGAAAAATGATGTTTCTGTGTTGAGTACCTTCCTGCAAGAGAAGGCTCAACAGGGCCCGCTCTTCCATGGAAGAATTCTGCATAGAGCCTTTCCCAATGAGAAGACATCAGGGAAGTGTTTCTAATGCAAGGTCAAGATGCATGTCAACAGCAGGAATGAGCTCTCCTGGCACTGTAATCTCCCTGTCCTCTTTTCTCATCTCTTACCCCTGGGGTGGAGGCAAGTGTCACATGAACTTCCTCCAGTGAAAAAGCCTCATCTACTTTCTGCTGAGTACTTCTTTAAATGTCAACAGATGGTGCTATTATTTTACATAAGTATTACAGTGGTGACATGCAGCATATTTTGTGTTTAGATGCATTATTCTCTCCAAAAGTTAGGCATGTATGAAGCAGAACTTATAAAAATCACTGCAGACTTCTAAATAGAGGCCTGTCAAAATTTATATAAACCATTAAACTTCAGATTTTCAGCCTATATTTCAGATACTGATTCAAAACCTCAAAAATCTAACTATTCCTGAGAGAGAATAATGAGGGAAAATGAAAACCAAGTAAAGTTGTTGGCCAAACTACTGTGACTTGACACTATGTTGCATTTTGATTTGCACTGTATAACAGGACCAAATCTATTTTTTATTTTACTCCTCTTTCACTTACAATGTAACCAGGATGCACCTTATTTAAACAAATTATCAAAACCATTGCAAACTATTATGAGAAAGGGAACATGGCTTTTGTGTGACAACTGTATATTAGAAATAGTAAAATAGGGCATGCATGTTTCATAGCAATATGTTAACTCCTCCCCCCAAATATAAAAAGTTGAAGGTATTTTTAAAAATATAAGTTGTTAGGCCATAGAGAAAAGCAAAGACCTATATTTAATGCTCTTTAGGAAAATTATTTTGGCTATTTTTTTTCATTTTCACTGAAGTCAGTTTGTACTGATGGCAAAAGGAACATAAAACCTGAATAATCAGGAGCAATATGAATGGGAAAATGTTGCGAAGTAGCCCATTTAGATAAATGCTTTTCATAGAGTTTGTTTTGCTAAACTAAATATATTTATCAAACCCCAAAACACAAATAATAACAGAAAACTCTTTTAACTCTATATGGGTTTAAAGAACTTATTTACTGGCTTAAAAATTCCTACTAGAAAAGAGCCATTCTCTGTTAGAAAGAAGCTGGGAAACAAGCTGTTCAAGTTAGGTTAGCTAAAATTTCTGGTAATTTATGTTACATTACTTTCATTAGAAACCTCTAGTTTCACTTTGAAACATTTTTGCTTTAGGTTTAGAGGGAAGATCTATAATAAAAGTAGCTCTCTATTGAGTTTTTTTTTTTTTAAAGTAACATCTGTACAGGTCAGAGCAAATGTCAATCCACATTCATATCTGAAGTAAATTCCACTGAATTTGTTCAAGGTCTAACACTATACTGCAGTCCTGAACATATTTACCATTATACGGTAAGCCCACCGATAGCAGTGGGACTTATTTTGAACTCAAAACTGAACTGATGACTGGACATCATTTAAAGCATCTTGAAATCTTATTGAAATGAATGGTTGTTCTACAACCATCCCTTTTTAAGGATTGGCCACAATTTATTACACAGTTATACATCCGGGTCTCAAAATATTGCATGTTGTTTCCCCATGTGAACAACTCCCCCCACTGCATATTTGTCCTTAGCCTGGGGAGAATGTTCAATAAGGATTCTCTTTCTGCCCCAGTTCTACACACACAGGAAGATATTGATGTAAGAGATAACATCCAATCTCCATGTAAAATCAAACTGATGGAACTTTAGCAATGTAATTTAGTAAGCATAATTATATATCGCACCCACTTCAACGTGTTTTTGGAGTACGTAAGTGTAATACGTAATTTCAGGACAACATCAAATTTGAATTGAAACTTTCAACTAAACAAAGATCTCTGTGCAGCTTGAGTGAATGACTAATCGTCCCTGACGTTATTTTTCCTTAGGATCTGTTTTGAGCACAGATGTTTTCTGATCTTTGAATGAGGGTTGAAGCTCTTCTCTGCAACCTCTCCTCTTTTTCATTCTATCAGTGTTGTTCTGATTCAAAGACTGTATTAGAATACACCACACATACAGCCCAATCCTATGCATTCAGAAGGGCTCATTCCTTAATAAATACAGGATCCCAGCTTTAAAACTTGCATCTTTTTTATATGCTGAGCATTATAAAAAATTAAATTGGCAATCGCCTTTAAAACATGGATAATTTCAGTCTCTGCAGTAATGGCATATTGTCATAATTTCTAGAAAGCTCAGGTTCTATGCTTTGCTTGTGATTTGTTGCTAACATCACAGTGACAGGAGAGGGTGGAGTGGGGGCATAAAGCATGTAAACGGGGGAAACGGAAAAGAGGGAGAGAAGCTGAGCTATCAGTCAAGGTTGCCAGTCACGACTAGACTGGACTGAGAACAACGAGGTGCAAATGAGAGGAATTAAACCAGAAATCTTTTCTTTGGGGGAGCACTAAATTCCTCCCATATCCAGCCCTTTTCTACAATCCTGAATACTCCCCCAAATGAGGCAGTAGCAACTTGAAAAACAACCACTGTATTTTGATCTCTTTCGATTCATCTTTGGTCATAACTTTTGGAGATGGGAGAAGAAAAACTTGAGGTGGTTCAAATTCTGATTCTTTGCACCTGGTGATTCTCCCTATCCCAGATTTACAGCCAGAAATGCCCCCTTGAATGCTACAGGTATTAAAAGCCAGGCCAAAAAAGAACAGCCAAGTGCCAACAGAGAATCTACAATGACATGTGGTTTGGGCCAATAATGAGGCAGCTTAATATCTCTCCCTTTTTTTCTATTAGTACATTATTGTTGTTATTATTACTGTAATTGTCATCGAATAAAAAAAGGGAGAACTGTGCAGCAGGGTGATGGTGAATCAGAAACAGAGGGAGGTGATCACGTCAGCAGCTGCATCATGATTCTGTTGGTTACGTCTTTCTACCAGTTTGATCAGTTCTAGCATGCTTTTAAAAAAAAAAACCCATAATCCACAGGCATGCAGAAGGATCAGCTCGCTAATGGCGTCTTACCCTCATCCCCTCAAATCGGGACAACGCTCTTAAAGGCCTCAAGGCTCTGAGTGTCCTAAGGGACTTAATGGCACCTAGTTCCGAGTAGCCCAGGGCATTAGCTATAAGGCTGACTAAAGAGACCTACACAGAGAACAGGGAAAGAAAGGAAAAAAGAAAAGAAAAAAGAAGAGGTTCCAGACTGTTAGCATAAATCCCCTAGTCCTGGCAGTATATTCACCCCGCAAATTGGACTGCAGGCCCAATCCACCCCCAGTTACAGTAACACCGAAGAAGGCAGGGCCATCAGCTGCCTACAGCACTTCGCTGAAAGGACCTGGAAGGAAATAGTGCGGTTGAGAGAGGCATCGATACCAAACAAAAGGGGAGAAATAAGTGAGAGAGAGAAAGAGAGGCACAGACACACAGACAGACGGAAACAGGGTCTGTTGGCGATTAGGAGCCCAAACGGATGACAAGAACCTTACCCTCGCCCTCTTAACAGTCTGCAGGATCCCAGCAGCTCCCATTAAATTAAGCCAGACAAATTTTTAAAGGACCTATGAGAAAGAATACAGATAAATACACACACTGCACAAGCCACCTTAGTTCTCTCATTCGGGTGGGAATGGGGAAGTGGGGATGACCCACAGATATGGCATCACAGAATTGAGAGAAAAACAAATATCTAGCTTCCCATGTTTCTCCCTTGAAAAAGCAGTCTGTCTCTTAAGAGCCTGCAACCTTCATGTCACAGCAAAGCTGCATTATAATTTGGCTACTGTATTACACGGAAGGTTTCCTATCAGCTGTCTGTTTCCTGGTGCAGGGAGCAAGTGGCCTAGAAGAGCAGTTGCAATCCAAAGAATCTGGAGGCCATCTAGTGGGGACGGCTGCTGCTTTTTCGTATTCGAAGTAATCACAGTACGGTATTGTACTACTGGTAAGGACTAAGATCCTTTCCTCATGTTAGGACAGCTTTTCTCAACCTTGGTCATTTTAAGATGGGTAGACTTTGACTCCCAGAATTCCCCAGCCAGCATCCTGGTTGGGGAATTCTGGGAGTTGAAGCCCACACATCTTAAAATTGCCAAGGTTAAGAAACACTGTATTAGGAGATTAATTAGATATAGCGCATACATCACATATGAATTCTCTATCTCAGGCTTCCAAATTCTGGTAATGTCCATATGTGTTCAGCTAGAAGCCTGTTACCTGTGGCCAGGATGATAGGTGGTTAGGCCCAGGTGGAGGATGCTGTGCTCTTTAATGCATGGTGTGCCTCACGTTGGAATGCAATATGTTAGCTTCTTGCCATTGTTCATGCTTGCTAGCACTGATGAGAATTGGGGTTCAGCAACATCTAAAGTTGGAGTTCAGCATATGATGCCCATTCCTGTTCTAATGTCTGAGAATGTGCATTCTGGGGGCCAATTCACAAATTACCATTTAAGATATGCCTGCTGCTTCCAGGAGTTGGCTCCCATTTTGCACTGGTAGCTCTGGAATACACATAAATGACGTGATCAGGCCCAAGATGCGGCTGCTTCCCACTTTAGACTATCAAAATTCTGTGGCCTCTTTTTAAATAAAGGATCCATAAACAAATGTGTGTACATGTGTGTGTATACACACACACACTCTACACTATACATGGTATAGTGATTAAGGTGCTGGACTAGTAACAGGGATGGCCAGATTCTAGACCTTCCTTAGACACAGAAACTGGCTGGGTGACTTTGAGTCAGTCACTCTCTCTCAGCTCTAGATTGGGGAGTAGAAAACCTTCTCTCTGCTAGCCTGCACTAGAGCAGCATAGATTACAGGTCCATAACGTTCAATGAAGGGCCCTTCAATCTCCAATGAACTGATTTGGAATAATAATAATAATGATGATGATGATGATGATGATGATGATGATGATGATGATAATATAATACTGTGGTGTCCTGGACAGTGCCTAAGCTTTTACAGTAACATAAAGTGGAAGTATGGATAAACTAGGACTAATTTTTACTTCTCTCTCTCTCTCTTTTGGCACATGTACATGTGAGGGTACACAGGAATTTCTGTTCTACCTTTGAGAGAAATATTTTTGCTTATGCCTCCTTAAAACATCTTGTCTAACATTTTGAACCTTAACATTCTATAGTTAAGGCATGCTTTACTGGAGAGTGTTAAAAACATTAATTTTAATTAGCACTTCTGTAAAATCAAATGGAATAGTACTGCCTGGAATACTCCAAAAGACAGGACAATACTTTTAAGCAACTGCCAAAGAACTAAAGTTAAGGACACTATTTTTTAAGGAGCCGACAACCAGATTGGGGAATAGTATGTGGAAGTTGAAATATACAGTAATATATTTTGTTCTGGTTGGGAGAAACAACTGGTTGTCCCCCATTTTCGGAAGGTCAGGCCCAGAGACAGTGTTTGTCCATTGTAGGGTTGGCCCTCTGGAATGACTCCCACGAGGTGCATTTGGCCTCAACCTTGGTCCCCTTCCAGAACTTCTTAAAACAGGGCTGTTCCAGAAAGCATTTGGGGACTGATACCAGATGTCCTTCAGAGTTTAGGTTTGTCTGTTTTGACTTCTGGTTTTATTTTATAACATTTTCATTGTTATTGCTATTTTTTTGTTATGCTGTGAGCCCCAGAGAGTCTGTGTAGGATTGCAGCAGGGCATAAGTGTGATAAATAAATATGAGGTATGCAACATGGGTCTGTCCCCAGATTTCTCCATTGTTGTTCACCCTACTCGTGTCCAAATGGACTTCCAACTGCTACGTCCAACATGGAAGCCATTTTTTGAATAAGCGAGTCTCCTATGACAACTGTTTTGTGAGTATATCCAATGCATGTTTTCAAAATGCCAAATGTTTCCCGGGCCCAAAAGGTTATCTATTTCTGTATTGATTAAGGAAATGATGGATGGACTCTGTAAATTGTTGATCAAAGAGCACTAGAATACCTGAACTAAAGAGAGGGTGAATAAAATGTTAATGTTATGAGGTTTTGAGGACCTAATGATTGAAAAGTGCAATAAGTCAATAAACAAAAGCCAGTGATTGTAAACTTATAGACACAAGCTTACAATAAACAAAATCAGAAATGTATCTGAAAAGGTATCAGTGTTGGGAAAAAAAGTCTGTAAAATACCTAATTTTAAAAAGTAGTCCTAAATGCCAGATAATCCATAATTGTATTTCAACAATATTTTGCCCCATCCGTGCAAAAGCACTGAAAGGTAAAATATCTTAATAGACTAGTATGGTAAAATGTTCCTTTAATATTACATAATTTACCCCCCAAATAAGAACCAGTGAACACAATGCAACTTACTTCTAAGTAGACATGAATATGATTGTACTTTAAGATTCATTGATTTCAATGAAAGAATAACACATATGCCTAATAACTTCCTTTTCCACTTCCATCTGTCAGATGGAACTGACTTCAGACTTTGACTGACATGACTGAAAACTTGTCTTTTAGCCAATCTTGAATGAACCTGGGGGTGTGGGGCAGAATTACTGCAGCTGCAGCATATTCAGTTGTTGCATGTCCCTTCCTCCATTGCTCTCTTAAGCAAGGAGAAACTGACGAAGAAATGTTATTTTCTAGTGTATCCTCTTCTGCAGGTTCCCATAAATGAGAATGTTTCCTGCCTCAGCAATTACAGATCTCAGCAGGAAGAAGCGTCCTGTTTCTTGACAGAAGCTAACAGGGCAATGCACGTTTTAAAAATGTTTTTTTGGAAGAAGTTATTTCAGTCTCAGTTCCTCTCTGCTACTCATGAAAGCAACTGGACTTTTTCCAGACATCTCCAACACACTGAAAAAAATGGTATGGATGTCTTATGAGTTGCAGGAACTTGAGTAAGTGAGGTAATGATATTTTTTTTCAGGATGATGGTCATGATTGCATGATCAAAGCCCCAGTCCTTTGTTTGCGTGTGTAAGAGACATTGACATGTGCAAGAGGGGTGAGGTTTTGATCACACAGTCATGACCACCATCTTGACTTTTTCGCCTCCCCTCCAGATGCCCCTGAAGGTATATAGAAGGCCCTCTGAATACTAGCAGCTATAGGTAAAGAATCAATAACAGGTATTGAGTGAATGTAGATGGGTTGTATTTTGAGAAACACTACTCATTCAAAATTAGGGGTAAACGCAATATCAAAATCTTGTCTGACAGAACAAGCCCATGTATGTTTACTCAGCAGTAAGTCCCACTGTGTTCAACAAGCCTTACTCTCTAGCAAGCATGCTTAGGAGCTTAGGATCACAACCTTTAGAATCATATTGGTGGATATTGGCTTTGTCTTTCCAGAAAGGCAGGAATTAGCATGGTCTTGCACTGCACTTATGGTTTGCATTTATAGGTAGGAAAAGTAATACAGGAGTCAAAAGCAAAATTTTATAAAAATCTGGTTTTTGGAGCTTAAAGGTCCCTCTTGGAGAAAAAATACAACAGGGAAAGTACAGTTTTACTAAATAGATGATTCTTTCTCAACACAAACAGACATTCAACATTGATTTTTTTAAAAAAGACCTAGGATATATTTCCCTGAACCTTGAAATTTAACACTAGACTAACTAGAAAAATATTGATTATTTACACAGGGATATAATGTTAGTTTTCAGAATATAAATTCAAATACATATTTGATATTTTGATATTGGACTAATGGTAATCACATTTTTCCCCTAAAGAATGAAACAAAAACTAGAACAGTACAGTGCAGTACAGTAGTAACAGACTATACTGAAGGAGATGTAGGTGGGGGAACAAACGCAGAAAGATACTCAACGTCTTTGGAAATCTGAAGAGAACAAGAAAAGAAAATTGCCCCCAAATCTCAGAAATATTATTGTTCATAGTGTTTCCCATCAATAACCCAGCTTCAAATCATACAGACTTTTAAAAGATTCTTAAAGCCTTTTTATCTAAGAGGAGGATGGACTTTTGTTTTAAAAAATCCAGCTCGACTTCATTTTGCTTCTGCCCAAAATTTAAAAACATTTAATGCACTCTTTGGTAAATTTCATGTCATTTAAACAACAACAACAACAACAACAACAACAACAGCACTGTATACCAGTAGGACCCAGAAAATAAGGGTGCTATCAAAAATATTACATCACTTTCTGGTCTTCTATTCCACAAAAAGAGCATGTCAATAAATAACATAGGTGGTCAGTGGAAATTCCCATTACTTCAAAAAAAAAAAAATACTTTGAGAGCCAAAGTACATTAAATTAGAATGTAAGAATTAGGAATATAAATGGAGGGTGCATGCCTGAGTGCAAGTATATGTTTAGTTTGCCATTTGGATCCCAGTCTCTTCAAGGGTAAATTGTGAGCAAAAAAAGACAACAGTACTGTAAAGTGGCTTTGGGAACATTACCTATGTCTAATATTTGTAACTATTCATAATTTGACTCCCTCTCTTGCATGGTACGTAGATATTAAGAGATCAGTTAGATACAGCCTAACATAGAGACTGTTTTCTCTATGCTGGCTGGGGAATTCTGGGAGTTGAAGTCCACACATCTTAAAGTTGCCAAGTTGAAAAACACTGATCTAATGAATGTCCAGCTCTCCCTTTAATTCTTGGCCGTGAATGGAGCAAAGCTTCTGTATTGGGAAGGAAAGGAAAGCAAACCCCCCTCCAGCCAGCACAATGAAATATATGTAGTGACATAGTTGAGCATCTTACAAAGTCAGAGTCAAACTTTATTATAGGTCACTGACCCAGATTTCATTTTTAAAAAATCCTTATCTTACAGTACCTATGAGTGGAGAAGAGTTTGAGGGAAAGGCCACACTGTTCAAGAAATGCTAAAAAACCTGTGAGGGGGCAAAGCACTGAATAGGCAGTCACTTATCCCTTCTCTAGTGGCATTGAAAGAAACTGCTTTACTCACCAAGGACTTTATCTCTTGAGGAGAAGCAAACATTATATACTTGCAGTAGTGCAAACCTGTCCCTTCACTCTTGACCAATATTGATCAAGATTAATTTTGAATGCTGAGCCTTTCAATTTTCCCAGTTCAATTTTTCTATATTTTGTGAGTAAGATAGCCCTATTAAGTTCTCAATATTTCCATCCACTGTACCAATCATTGATTCTTAGTTTCTTTGTTTGAAATTTTTGATGGAGGAAGAATTCATGCACCTCTTGAGAGTAATAGAAATAAGATTGCTTTGCACTTCTGTTTGTTTCTATGTTTCTTTACTATCTCTGTGGCATTTTATCAAGTTCATTTACCATTCAAATCTCAGTGAAAAAGTAGACCTGAAAGTGAAATATGGGAAACCTCCTCAACCAATTAACATTTTGGGTTGTGAAGCGCTAGAATGGAAACAGCAGAATGTTTTCCTTAGAAAAGATTTAGAAAGAAACAAGAGCAACATTGCTAGGACTTATTTATTTAGGCAGAGGTACAACCTCAGATCTTCAGGAAAGCAGTGCACTGATTCAAAAAGCAAAAAGATACCTACTGCTACAATGAGGAAATCCAGCCAACACCAAGCATTCGTGAAGAATTTCACAAATCCATAGGCACACCACTTCAACAACATTTCAAGGATAAAGATGTAGGTGAAGACTTTGTCAGCATACTCCAAGACGGTCCGTATAGTCTTTCTCTGTTCTATGTAAATATCCTCAAAGGCCTAAGGAACAACAGAACAATAATTCTCATCATATCTTAGTTTTGGCATTGGAATGAGCTACAAAGGCATTTTGTTCTGACACAGGTACTTCTGCAGTAGCTGAACTCAGTTTACACATACACACTTATTTGTGATCTCTCAGCATTTAACTATTAGCTCAAAGCACACGTGGGGAGACAAAGGAGATAGGTTCACATGTTTGGAGCCCAATTAACTACCTTTTTCCTTGCTAAAATCAAACATTAAAACACTAGTCCAATTTGACCTATGTGAGCAGATTTTCTTCTCCTTGTATCCACGCTGCCCCGTCTTGAGGGGAGACCAATATGGCAGAGGAAAGAATACTGCATTGTTTTCAGATAGGGATTTAGAGTGTGTAATTCTCATGCTTCTCTGGCCATGCTTAAATGGCCATTTAGTATTCATTGCACTTACAGAATGCATCTGAGACAAAATTAAGCACCCCAGGCCTCACCATGAATATGAGATACTGCTGCAAGGGGAGAGCAAGACAATCTTTCACTAAGGGCCCTCTCAACCTCAGTGCAAGCTCCTAGTGACTTTAACAGGAATATCCTAAAAACCAGTCAAATGTATTAGTACAAAATCCCTCCCAGAGTCAGTATTGTAGTAGCTTTAGGGAGGAGTGATTTTCATTGTGAATGTGCCAAGGAGGAATAATTCCCTATGATCCAAACTGTGGCACCACCCTCAGCTGCTTCCTAACTTTTTCTCCAAAAAAAAAGGGCATTTGTGTCCAATTCATGAATTTCATACATTGCTCAGTTTGATGAGCAAAATAAAATGTTGCTCACCAAAGCTCCACTGCTTAGCAAAATCATGAAGATAATGAAGGTTTCAAACCAGTTATGTTCCACAATGAGAAAACACGTCTTTCTTAAGTTCCACCAAGACTTGCCCAGTCCATCTTCAATGCTAACTTGGCAGCACTTGAACCGTTGCACACAGCCTGAAAAGGTAAAATTAACTTTGTTACTAGTTTTGTTACAGAAAACAATCCCAAGGGTCAGATGTTATCCTACAGTAAGGTATTATCCCATTATTAATTCATTCCAAAATGTGGTCAGTTTAAATTAACATTGGGTTACAAGTATTTTGCAGCTGAACAAACCTCTGGAGTTGAGCAAGTCTTATAGCTAAATCTCAAATCTCTGATACCATTCCATCAAAAGCAAGCAAGTTAGTGATTCAGTAAAATAATATAGTAAAATGTTACTATAAACATAAGAAGCATCATGAGTTTCAGATCAGGTGGTTAAACAGTATCCTTGCACCTTCTTAATAATGGTATTTTAGAGATTGGCTGAATATTTTATATTAGTATAATTTCAGGTTCTGTTTGATTTATTACATTCTCCCTTCCCCTGAAATGGGATTAATCAGGCCTCCAGCCATTGAGCAACTGAGGGTAGAAGGAATATATACACAAAATGGAAAGGCTAAGAACAGAAATGTAAACTTAATTCTTTGTTGTGGTCTCTGTGCATCACCCATATGAGTGATGCATCTATGCAAAACCCTTGTCCTGATCATTCAGAGCTGAAGCAGATTGTACATAAGCAGCACACTGGCAAGTGTGCATGATCCTAGTCCCAGAAGGACTCCCAGCTCATTCCTCTTGTGCAGTTCCTCTTTTACTATTATTATCAAAACTTCCAATTTCTGAAGTTCTCCAAGCCTGCTGCATGGCCCTAGCCTTCAACCTTTATTCACCACTATTGTGGTGATACGATATTCAGTCCTGAGCAAATGAATCTTTCAGTCAGGCATTTTGGGAAACCATTCTTCACCAGGTCTTTCATAGAGGGTGTACCTGCCCACCATCATATGATAAGCTTGCCACTTAGCCTAATGTGAAACATATAGAAACCATAGTGAAGAAAATGTTCCTTTCCCATAACTATTATCCTTTGAACAGTTATTTGTACATTCCCACAACCCAACCACCTCCCCTTGTTCAGTTGCTTGTCTCAGTAAGTTTATCCTGTGCTGCTACAGCAGTCTTAAGGAAATTAAGGCAAAAAGCAGGAACTGCACTGAATAACCTGGGCAAAAGAGAGTTGTTGTATGAGCTGCCGTTTAAATTTCCACCAATGCCCTCAAACTGTATTATGATATTAGGTTGGGGACATTGAAAGAAATGAAACATGATGGATGAGTGCTTCCTACTGTTCTGAGGGACTTTCACACACACCCCATATTCAGTATCACCTTCAGTGAAGCACGCATCAGGATCCAAGTACTCTTCCGGTGCTTCCACAGGAACCTCTTCTGCCTCTGGCTTTATATCTATGGTGCTTCCCTCTGATGAGCTGGTATCATCCAGCTTCTGGAATAAAAATGATAGCAAAGTACAAGCCACGTTCTATGTCAGGTGAAATTCTTCACAGAAACAAAAAGGACAAAGGGAAAGCTGATAACATTTCACCTTTTGAAAAAGACAGACTAACAGATTATAGCACTGAACTAAATATAAAGTAATGAGTTGTTCCTGGCAGATTCCACATGCCTTAGTATATTTTCCACTGTTTTCAGCCACTGCTGGTCATGGTGGTGCAGTTATAGCCCAATGCACCTGGAATGCTTCGAACTGGGAAAGGCTAGATCTCACCTTATCATTCTTGCAAACCCTGTTAGGATACCATGCCAGGCAAGTATAGCTAAACGGTTAAAGGGGGTTAGAATTGAGTGGACAAGGATACATCACTTGGTAAGTCTGACATCAACGTTTAGGAAGATTGTTCAGCAAATCATAAAACAACAAATGTGTCAACACCTTAGAAAATGCAGTGATTACTAGAAGTCAGCATAATTTGTCAAAAATAAGTCTTATTAGACTCAATCTATTTCACTTTTTTGGCTGGGTAACTTCCTTAGTGGACATAATCTATCTTGCCTGTAGGATAGGATCTGATGAAGTATTCCATGATATTCTGATTAGATGCATGTTTGTTTGGTGGATCCTCAGCTGGCATGAAAATTGAATTCAAACAGTGCTCGTTAATAATTCCTCATGAAACTGGACTGAGGGTTTGGTTCTGGGCCTAGTATTCTTCACAATTTTATTAATGTCTTAGATGGAGGGACAGATGGGACCCTTATCAAATCTATAGATGACACAAAACAGAGCTGGATAGTTAACAGTCCAGAAGTCAATAATAAGGTTATTTTACTAAGTTGAACAAGTGGATGGAAAATATGAGAATAAAATTTAGCAAAAATAAATGCACAGTTCATCTCTTAAGAAAAAGGAAATCAAATTCCTAGCTATAGGATGAGTATTACCTGCCTTGGTAAGAGTACATGTGAAGAAGACAATGGAATTATAGTTATTCCAAGCTGAATAAGGCTTAGCAGTGCAACATGGCTGCTAAAAAGGCAAATACAATAGAAGTATGGTTTCCAAATCTCGGGAACAGTTTCAGTATAATTTGCATTGAACAGACTCCACCTTTAGTACTATGCTCAATTCTGGGCACCACATTAAAAAAAATTCAGGGAAACTATGGAGCAGGTGAAAAGAAAGAAAACAAGGATGATCAGGGGACTTGAAATGAAGTCTTATGAGAAGAGACTGAGGAAATTGGGAATTAATTCCTGTTTCCTGAATCTGTTCAAGCAGAGGCTGAACAGCTGCCTATCAGGAATACTTCAATTTGGATTCAGGGAGCAGAGAGTTGGACCCAGTAGCCTAAATGTTTCCTTCCACAATTATGATTCTTTCATTTTTTAAAATAGAGCCTCAAGTGGCAGTGGACCCATAAGAGAGGAAATTAATGGGAAATGATGCTACCCCAACTCCTTAGACAAACTCTGGCTCAACCTGGATTAGACACATTAATAAAGGAGTCTTCCATTTTTCTGAAGCAGTTTGCTACTTAGTATTAACTGCTGTTAAGCAACAATGCCTTCTTGCCCTACTTCCTCAAAACACCTGGTCTGCAGATATTTGAGGAAATTGATTCTGACCTGAACAGCATCTCCAGGAAAAGATGCAAATAGGAACTTTCTTATCTACCAGCTTCTGCATTTCCTAAATGTACCTTTGATTTGCTCCAACAGGTCTTTCCTTTTATCCTTATGAGTGACTTATTAATACTATATGAAACATTTGATTCTTTTAAGATGGCATTTTTCCAAATATGGCTAACAGCACCAAATTTATGGGCATCTGCTGATTCCAGGCCCCTATGCTTTGCCCATCAGCCCCCATATGCTTCACAACAACCTAGTGTTCTGATCAAAACATCAATCTGCTTCGATGTGAAGCTTAGTGCTCCATACTCAAGTCCTAATTTGTTACCCCCGTGATAGAAATGGCTATCCCAAATGAAGGCACAATCATGTGGTTTGACTGAACATAGGTTCATACCTCTTTGCTGCCATCAGTGTCACTGCTGAAATCTTCTGTGTTGAGGTTCTCAAAGTCAGACTCACCCACAGCAATGGGAACACGGACAGTGAGGTTAGGGTTGTTGATGAATGACATATGGTCTTCATCAATGATGTACTTCTCCACACTGCTGCCAATGCCACTGGTGGTGCCATTCCCATTCTTCTGATAATCAATCTCCCGGTTGATATCTGCCCCTGTATGGTTGGCAATGCAGTTCATCTTCTTATCATACAGCTCATCCAGTGGCTTAACTTCATCTGCCTCCCTTTGCTTGAAATGCTTCTGCACAAATTCATGCACTTTAATCTTTGTCCAAGCAATGCCCTTCTTGATCCGGATAACAGAGATCTGCAAGTTGTTCATCTCACCGTCATCATCACCTGCTGCAAGGTTGTCTGCGCTAAAAGAGCTCAGCAACAAGGCCAAGAACAGATTCAGCACCTGAATGAGCAGAAAAGGCAGATCAGGGCAATACTTCTTGACAAGTTTTCTTTGAACAATTGATGCATTTCTTCCAAAATGGCACCCTTCCACCTAGCAGTAGCAGAGAGAGAAGTGAGATGGGAAAGATTTTCTCCACTGGCTTTGCTGGGACCGAATTACCAGTAGGCTCCTCCAGTAAAAACAGTAATTCCTTGAAAACAACTATGTAAGAATGAATTCGCTTGTTAATTCTTTTCTCCTCTTTTCTTTTTGGAACTGTGTGCCAGTCTGGGCCTAGCACTACAGTTTAAAGTATTATGTGATTACATTGCATATGTGTGTGTGTGTGTGTGTGTGTGTGTGTGTGTATATCTATATCTATATCTATATCTATATCTATATCTATATATATCTGACAGCTACTCCTATAGTACAATTCAATTTTAATTATATATTTTCACTCATACACATACACACACTATACATACATACATACATTCACATATAGTATGTCTGTGTGTGTGTGTGTGTGTGTATTTCATTCATTCATATACTCATTCATGTATTTATTCAGTCATTCTTATAACAAGAAAGCAGTAGTTTTAAAAAAAAACCTGGGAGGTTAATAGAAGATATTGTCTGGCTGCATAGAATCTTATGAATTAGGCACAGCAGCTGCATCATAAACCCCTCATTTGTAAGTATATATTATCTCTGTTCTTTTGTGTCCCCCTTGAAAGACTGACATACTGAATTCCCATTTTGGTTACAGTAGGAATGTGACCAAATTTTTAATTAATTTGCTCTCCCCCCCCCATTTGCATGCTCATAGAGTTGGTTGTGAAGCATTTTGGATTCAGGGGCAAAAAGGTTCTTCTGACTGTGCAGGGAACAAACATGGCATCTGTCTGCAACTCCCTGAACTGCCTCTTTTCTTAGGATGGTGAGATCTTCCGTTTGAATCTGAAGCACGGCACAGCTGTAATTCATACATACATCTTTCTTCTATTTCAACTCTGGAAGATAATGATGCTAGTAAAAGCATCTCAAGAAACAATACAGAAAGAAAGCAAATCTTGGACTCATGACTGAAGAGAGGGCCATTTTCACAGATACCCAAATGCAGTTTGCAGAAGGATCCCCAAATTGATTCTACTCAGCATTTGGAGAGCTGAGTGATGCTGAACTGCACTATAGCAAAAGTGATGTGCACCTTGTTTCCCCTAATAACACTGGAAAATTAGCACCAGAACTATTTGTAAATGTGACATATTTAATAGGGAATTAAGCAGGCTCTTTGACTCCCCTTTTTAAAGTACAATACATAATCATATCTCAAGTCCTTCTGTGCTGCTTCATCATGGGGGGGGGGGCGGGTTCCTAGGAAGGATGAGTGAAGAACACTGGGGTTGTATTCCAAAAGTATATAATCCCAGCAAGGTCACCCAAGGTTGAATATCATCTTAGCTGCCAGCTAAAGCAAGCAGGACTCTATATTGGATAGCAGTGATATAGGACGATGTGAGGCAGATGATCAATTTTGTGACAATGGCAAAGGCATCAATTCATAGAGCATGGAAGAAGGCAACGGTAAACCACTCTTGTATTTTCACCGTAAGAAAACACATGGACAGACAATATAAAATGAATGACAATATAGTTCCAGGGCTTGGGCCCTTCAGTTTGGGTGGCACTCAACATGCTACTGAGGAAAAAAAATTGAGGATCTTTCAGAGGCTAATCATGTTTATAATGGGGCTAGATTAAAGCCTTTGAATGTTTAGTTGCTAATGTTGCCTTGCAGGAAAAGGAAAGCTGAAGCTGCAAAGACAGAATTACAGTGGGAACATGGAATGTAAGCCTGAACATGGGTTCAGCTCGACACAGTGAAAGATGAAATGAAATGACTACACATTGATATCATAGGCATCAGCCAATTGAAGTGGACTGGAACTGGATCCTTCAGTCAGAAAATAATATGGTTTATTACTTGGGACACAAAAAACTTAGAAGGAACAGCGTTGATTTCATACTCAGGAAGGATGTGGCAAAAACAGTACTTGGGTATAATGCAGTCAATAACTGAGTAATACCAATTAGGCTTTATAAACAACCCTTTAATATTATGATTATCCAGATTCATGCTCCAACCACTGAAGCATAAGATGGTTAATGTGTTTTATAATCAAATTCAATCTGAAATCAACAGAACAGGCAAACAAATGTATGCTGTTTGTGTTTGGAGACTGGAATACCAAAGTTGGAAATATTAAGGAAGAAAATGGAATTGGATTGTAAGGAAACAGAAATGAAGCAGGGGAATGACATCATTCACATAACCAAAATGATTCTTATAAACATGGTCATTACCAGATATCACACAAAAAATAAATTTATATTATTGTTGCAAGGAGGTGGGAAAGCTCAGTTATAACAACAAAAACATGGCCAGGGTGTGACTGTGGAACAGGTCATGAACTCATGTGCAAATTCCAAGTCAAGCTAAAGTGACAGAAGAAAGTTAAGCAATATTCACAAAATGATCTTGAACATCTACCCACAATTTTCAAGGAGAACATCAGCAATCACATTGGAATCCTGAACCTCATTGATAAGGAATAAGAGGAACTGTGGAATGAAAGACAGGCTGTTAAGGATGAATGTGGAAAGAGGCTGCCAAAGATGAACAAACAGAAGAAAGGAAACTGGATGCTGGAAGAAACCATGGAAATTGTCAAGAAGAGAAGCCAAAGTAAAAAATACAGAGATCTCAAGGAAGAAATTAACAGACATGGAAAAACAAGGAAAGTCTTCCAAAAGATATCCAAATTCAGAAGGAGGTTCCAAATTTGAATTGGTATGCTACAGGATGCCAGTGGACAAACAGTAACTGATTCAGTGAAGACCAAACAAAGATGGAAAGAGAAAACTGAAATTCTGAAATTCTGTACAGTAGAGATGTCAACTTCCAAGATTCCTTACAACAGGGGTCCCCAACCCCTGGGCTGTGGACCAGTACCAGTCTGTGGCCTATTAGGAACCAGGCTGTATAGCAGGAGGTGAGTGGCGGGCGAGTGAGCAAAAACAGCCGCTCTCTATAGCTCACATTACTGCCTGAGCTCCGCCTCCTGTCAGATCAGCAGCAACATTAGATTCTCATAGGAGCGCGAACCCTACTGTGAACTGCTCATGCAAGGGATCTAGGTTGCGCGGTCAGAATCTGACACTTATTTTACTCTGTGCGTGGCCCGCCCATTATTTTATTTACCACTTCCATCCGCGCCTCTTTCTGCACTGTGCACTTGCCTCAGTCACAGTTTTGGTAAGCCCACAAGCTTTTTTTTTTTAATCCATTCAATCATGTCCGATTCTTCGGAGACTGCCTGGACAAGTCCCTGTAGTTTTCCTGGCAAGGTTTTTTTCAGAAGTGGTTTGCCATTGCCTTCTTCCTAGGGCTGAGTGCAGCTGGCAGGGGAGTCGGATCTTCTGTTGTGTTGCATCTTTCTGACATTCGCATCTAGGCGGGACCAGCAACCGATTCCTATCCCCGCACAAAGCACCGCCAGCGTTTCTTCCCACCAAAATAATAATAATAATAATAGAAATAATAATAATAATAATAGAAATAAAGTGCACAATAAATGTAATGCGCTTGAATCATCCCGAAACCATCCCCCCCCCCCACCTGGTCCGTTGAAAAATTGTCTTCCATGAAACTGGTCCCTGGTGCCAAAAAGGTTGGGGACCGCTGCCTTACAAGATATTCCCTACTTACAAGAACCTCTAATACTAGATGAAGTTAGATCAGTATTTCAATCATACCAAGTCAGAAGATTACAGGAATTGATATACTATCCATAAAAGTATGGCAACCAACAGAAAAACAATCAATAAAGGTTCTAACCACGCTATACCAGCAAATCTGGAGAATGTCACAATGGCCAACAGATTGGAAGAGGTTAGTCTAGATACCAATACCCGAAAAAGGAGTCTTAACAAAGTGTGCAAAAATGGGACTGAGACTAAATGCAAAGAAGATTGAATGTCAAGAGGTACAGCAACCAGCCTTAGACTTGACAGTGAAGATACTGAGGTGATGAATAGCTTCTGCTGTTTACTAAAGGAGTAAAGGAACCATCAGTTAAGAAATATGCCACATGGTAGAATAGCAATGAAGGCCTTGAAAAAGATATTCAGATGCTCTGATGTGTCTATACCTACAAAAAATCAGACTTGTGCATGCAATAGCTTTCAATGTGACACTCTATGGAAGTTTGAAATTAGAAGCAGGATAGAACTAATTTTGACATTATGGAACTTCACTGTTGGATAAGACTCTTGGATAGCCAAGAAAATAAACAAATGAATCATAGAACAAATAAATCCAGAATTCACACTAAGGCACAAATGACAAGGCTTGAAATATATTTTGGACATATTATGCAAAGACCTAGCTGTCTTGAGAAATCTATAATGCTGAGAAAGGTGGAAGGAAAGAGAAAAAGAGGACAACCAGCAGCAAGATAAATGGGCTTGATTACAGTGGCAATGGATGCACCATCAGAAGATCTGAAGGACCAGGTTGGGGACAAAATGCCCTGGAGAAAATCTATTTATGTGGTTGCTAAGAGTCAACATCCACTTGATGGAACATAATCAATCAATCAGTCAATCAATCTAATCTTGTTAGTTTATTCTCAATGGCAGGCATTCCTATCATTTTTAGGTACAGCTGATCTTAAAGGGGCATTATAGGCTTTTGTAAAAAAAAAAAAAAAAAGGCAAACATGAATTCAAAGGAAAAGATGAAACAAGTTAACTGAGTTAGCCAGATAAAATGACTTTTTATGTGAAGGTTAGATCTCAAATCCCCAATACTTTATTTATCATCTTTCCTGATAAATAGTTCTGGAGAATGTGAAAGCTTGCACATTTTTTTCTGAATGAACTGGCTTAATTAAAGTATTTAATACAGGAATACATTTGCACAGCTTGGAGGGGAAGAATACAGCATGAAAGTAGTAAAATGCTCATTTTTTAAAAAAAGACATGAACATTTAAAAAGTTGTATGTAGTTTGAAAAGATCGGACTCTTTTCAATATGTTCCTACATTCATGATCTTAAAAATATGAATCACACTAGGGGGCCAATGTTATGGCAGAAGCACTCTGCCTGGCATAAATAATACGAGTCTTTTCTGATCTATGTCCTCCAGTTCCATAATACCATTTCACTAAGTGATATCACATACTGTATGTATTTTTGGGCAACATTGCTAAGTCTGTTATTGCCAAAAGCATCTTGCTAGTTCAGATCAGCACTGGATTTGGCATCCACAGGCAGTAAGGACTGCAGCATCTTGATAGGGCTCTCTTCTGATGCCTTCTTTAGAACTTTTTTTTTTTAAGTGGTTTGATCTGGGAGCTGTAATTTAAATTTCTCACAATGTCCCAGAATAATGCTACTTGTGAGAAATGAATACCTACATGAGTAGCTCAGTTCAATTGTATATAACCCCTAGTCTTTTATCTGAATGAGAAACTGGATTATTACAAGATAGCCATTTGTTTCCCACTTAAAAAGAAGCATAGATATTTACTGACCACCAGATTTCCAATGACCATCACCATCATGAAGACAATAAGGCACATTGCCTGTCCTGCCACCTCCATACAGTCCCACATAGTTTCAATCCATTCTCCACACAGTACACGGAAGACGATAAGAAAAGAGTGGAAGAAGTCATGCATATGCCATCGTGGAAGATCACAGTCAGGGTTGATTTTGCAGACACATTCCTTGTAGTTCTTGCCAAAAAGTTGCATCCCCACTACAGCAAATATGAAAACAATGATGGCCAGCACCAAGGTCAGGTTCCCCAAGGCACCCACTGAATTACCAATGATTTTTATCAGCATGTTCAGAGTTGGCCAGGATTTTGCCAGCTTGAAGACTCTCAGCTGGAAGGTGAAGGAGAGAACAGACATATTTAATTAAAGGAGGGAAAAGCACAAGGGGAAACCAATAAAGTGATACTTATAGAAATTGAGGATCAGATTTCAAGAGAGTTTAACTGATCACCATTCATCAAATACTGAACAGGACATCTCTAGAGACAGAGAATTATAAGTATGAACTTTCAGCTGGAAAGTCCTGTAGCTCATCCCTAAACCTTTCAATCAATCACTATCACTGTACATCATGCCAAACATGAAACTGTAGTATGTAGCTTGGGAATATTCTTTAATCCAGTCTTGAGATCCATTTGGCTTTAGGGACTGGGAATATTATGACTCTTCCAGGAATAATAGTATATATTACTATGTAACACTATGAGGCAAAGGCAATTTTAACAGGCCATATTTTTGAGTCAATTAATTCAGTTCATTTTGATAAACAATGTGATTCTTTTTAACTATCCTTCTGAAATGTACATAATGCTCAGAAAAACAACAATAACACTCCAGAGATATTCAATTTTTTCACCACATCGTTTCTTCTCCACTTCATTTTGCTTTTCTGCTCCTACTCTCTGCACAACAGATAGAATTTGCTCAGACTGACACTTCTTTTCTATTAGTTTCAACTGCATACATATTTACTGTGGCCCTCAGATCATTCTCAGAGGCTCTTCTTGAGAAAGATCAGTTACACAAAGGTTGGGAATCTTCAGTATTGTAGGTGTAGTGCCTAAAAGGCCTGTAGTGGTTAGGGAGAATCATAACAATTATGTGTTTCTCCATTATTCCACTGGATCAAAAAGACTTATATCAGTTGGAAGAGGGCACCACTGAAAGCAACCATCTGTTTGTTCTACTCAACTATAGAAGATTTGAAATGGAGCAATATAGCCATAGAAACCATACACAAAATCAGAAACACCAAGGAACTTTTTCTTCTTGTTGGATAAAAGCAGTTAACAAATTACAAACTCTCAAGCATCTGGTTTAAAAAACTAGTTTTCAAAGTCTGATTGATCTGCTTCCTTTCCAGTCTCCATCATTTTGTGTAGAACTATTTCAAAATGATGGAGACTGGAAAGGTATAAGGAAGCAAATCTTGGCCACTAAACAATTAGCTCTTCATTTTAATTTAGGCCAATTGGCACATGGTGCAGTAATACCTCGGTTCACGAACGCTTCTGTTCATAAACAATTTGGTTCACGGACAGCACCGTTCGCAAAATTTTGCTTCCGTTCGCGAATGCCAGATCGGGTGATGAACAGGATCCGTGGCCATTTTCCGTCCCATGACACGTGGTCGTGGCTTCCTGTAGGGAGGGGGACTCTCCCTCCAAACAATAACCGCCTCCCCATCCGCCTTCCTGTCCTCCACGCCAGAAGTCGCCTCGAGCAAGGTTAGGGTTCTCTCTCTTCATACTGTACTGTACTGTACTTTGTTTCATATTTTTGTGGTTTAAAAAAAAAAATGGTTCAGAATGGATTAACCGTATTTACATTGAACCTTATGGGAAAATTTGATTCGGTTGGCGACCAAAATCGGCTGGCGACCACATTCATAGGGGTCAGAACGGATTAACCGTATTTACATTGAACGTTATGGGAAAATTTGATTCGGTTCACTACCGATTTGGTTCGCGACCAGAGTCGTGGAACGAATTAAGTTCATGAACTGAGGTACCACTGTAATTTGCTTGAGTTGCACTTAACAGCAGTTTCTTATATATATCCAGATATGTATATTATAGCCAATGTACAATGTGTAAAATAAATAAGGAATACCAATCGGAAAGATCGCAGCACTGAAAGCCCTTCCACATCTGCTAGCATCAGTTCTAGTAAACTGAGCGATACAATAAATCCATCAAAAATGTTCCATCCTTCTTGAAAATAGTAGTAGGGATCCATGGCTATCAGCTTCAGGAACATTTCAGCCGTAAAAATTCCAGTAAAAACCTAAAAAGAAAAGCAAACATTGGAACTGATTTAACATAGATTTGTCAACTTCAAAGGGAAGAAAAAGCTCATAGCAGCAGTTTGATGATAAGACAATTATTTTTTCTAGAATTTGAATGTTGGTTTCACTGAAAGAAATGTAGAAGAAATCTGCCAAGAATTACTCTGGGAGCTGACTTGAGGTTCTAGCCTTCCAGAGAAATCCCACTGTGGGATAAAGGAGAAGAGAAGCACGGCTAATATTCACCCATCTCTCAAAAGTAAAATAAAATAAAATAAAATAAAGCAAAATACAATACAATAAATAAAATAAAGTAAACAGCAAAGCTGGGGACATTGTTTTTTTAAAAGATCATGTAGTCACATGGTTATTCCAGAGGCAGAAGGAACCCTCTCCATCAAAAAGCCAGTATTGCTATAAGTGTGCTGGTCTTTTTAAAGGCAAAACAAACTGGAAGAGATCCCTTGGTCTTCTCATATATTAAAAAAATAAGTACAATCCCAGTCTACCTCTATCTGATCTGATGAGTATTTCACTGGGTTCTTTAAAAAGCAAACAATTGTCTCATTTAAAAACAGTGCTGGTCTCAAAATTGCGCTGCTAAAGTGGGCAATAATTTGAAATGGATATTTGAGGAACCAGACACACCTTCAGAGAACCCCACTTCCATACTTATCTGAAATTGTCTAACAAAATTCAAAAGTCCTGTTTAGTCTTCTGAAGAGGTTGTGGATAATTCAATCACTAATAGTAATCTGGAACCCTGGATATTATTAATATATTGTTCTTAATCATTCCCACCTGAACCTGGGAAACTTTTTATGCAAAAATTGCTTACCAGATTTCCTACAGCCAAGACATGCTCAAACTGTGGGGTCATGGGATGATGTTCCATTGCCATGAAAAGAGTATTTAGAACAATACAGATAGTAATGGCTAAATCCACAAAAGGATCCATGACAATCAGGTTGACAATCTCTTTTAACTTCACCCAGTATGGGTGGCATTCCCAAATGAGGAAGGTGTTAGCAAATTTGTACCAGCAAGGGGGACATTTTCTTTGGGATTCTTCCAGTTCTACATCATCACAACAAAATGAGAAAGAAGTTAACATTAATGGATGCATAGTTTATTCAAAAATTCAGAACTACTCAAAGAAACTTAATGCCAGAACTGAGTCATTCTTAATTTGCTGGTTATGGCATCCCTAGGTCAGAATTATAGACAACTTTTTGGAGATAAAAAGAATCAAAACATGTACAACAATGAGTGTGTTAAAAATAGGGAACAAGATACATATGCCTGATAAATCTAAGAATGCATATAAACTGAGACTTGGATGTAGGTTGGACTTCATAAGACTTGTACACTTTTAACCATGTTCATGTGATAGATACATACATATACTATATATATGTGCATGCAAACACACATATGTATGCAAATGAACATAAGTACACACACACTTTTATTTGGCTCTTCCTCCAGAGATGATGAAGAGGCTAAGAATGATTGAACTATGTAATCTTAAGGGCTAGAACACTAGGGTGATGTGTCACTCTGGTTGATTAAGAAATGGAAAAGGGAATATGCTTTAGAGATATAGTGACCTTATGAACTGGTTGAAATGGATATATTCCTAACATTGCACTTACCTTCTACAAGAGTATTTGTTATGACTGTCATTATACTATTGGTTCGATCCTTTCTTCCATATGAAGCATTCAGTTGGTCCATTGACACCAGAAGTGACCCAGTGGCTTTCTTTTTAATCTCTACCTCCGTGGTTGCCTGCAAAATCCATTAATGTCCTTTAAGATGTTACCTTTTAAATAGCTTTCAACTGAAAAACAGAATTTGTTTTCTACACCTCTATCAAATCTGGATTACATAGCAGATGTTGCTTCCACATTCAAAATTATCCTCCTAATTTCTTTTCTCACTGCAGTGGAATCTTTCCCCTGTAAGAATAAAAGCAGCTAAGAGGAAAAACTGGATGGGAAAAATTATCCACTAGGACAGATTAAATGCTCTTCCTCTTTATGGCAGTTCTAGTCAAATTCAGAATCAGCTGGATCTGCAGTAACAAAAAATATTAGAAGAATTTTTCAATCTGTGCAGGCCTAGCTTAATAATATTCAGGATTAATAGTGATATTAATCCTAAATATCACTAGTTCATCATTCAGGGTGCAGTTTTGCATCCATGAAATTAAAGAACATTAAGTAGGCATGAATACAAACACAGAGTGATTATATTGTCAGTGTTTGCCTGTTGTCGATTCTAGTAGCAACTTAATTTGGACTGGTTCCTTCCATGCTTCTCTGTAATCAGAGGCAAACACAACTATATGGAATTGCAAATAATTTGATTTGCTATTGCTTTAAGTAAAACGAATTCAGTAACTGTTGCTTTGGATCTGCTTATGTTGCTGTTTGGAGTCCACTACGTATTTGGTGAACAGTCAGTATTCCCTAAACGGTTCCTCATATGTGGTGATTAGTTGAACGTTGGCACTGCTTGGAAAGTCCCTGTGCAAGAAAAATATCAGGAAACGGGTATGTAACACAGCAATATATCTTACAATGTTTTTCCATGCAGGCATCATGCTGTAGTTAGCAACTTGTAATTCTTGCATGCTGTTAGAGAAATAAATTCTAAAAGAGCACAGTATACTAACATGCTAACTAGGGAAAAGGGTAGGAACTAAACTGAAAGTAATTCGGAAAGGCTTCAAACATTCTCAGGGCGGAGCGGTTTGATTTTGCTTGCAAGAATTGAAGAAGTTTGGGATTTTATTTGTTTTGTGTTTTGGAAAAAAAAAGCTTGGAGTTCACAGATGAGAAGCAAGACCGACTTTATGCACCTCAGCTAAAGACAAAAGAAGTTTTTCTTACTGTTTCTTTTGTCACTGATGAAGATTTTACTTCAGGTAGTAAAGTAGCCATTCTACTTTAGACAGGAGGTGAGAAAAAAATTAAGCTTTAGGGAGAGGATCTTGATTGGAAAAATTGTTTTAGAAAGATAAATCCCCTTGTTTCACTTTTCTAGTCCAAGTTGGGACCCCCCCCCATCTGCCTCTCTTTCAGCTTTAAATTGCATCTGGATATTAAAGAATACCTCCCATATCAGTTATATAAACATTTAATATAAATAAAATAATATTAATATATATAAGTAAGGTTTCCTGTTTGAAGGTTATGGACGAATGTGATCTTTTCTCTCTCCTTTCCCCTTATTTTTTTATTTTTTAACGTATATGTCAATGTGTTGTAATTTCATGGCTGTATTTTGATTTTTTATATTTTGTTATACAGATGGGAAGTAGCAGAAAAATACATTAAATAAATAAACCTCCTAAAATTCTCCCCATTCCACCTTTGCTAATATAAATTCTGAATTCTTACTATTTTCCATCCACCAAGGAACCTGTGACTTTTGATTAAGAATGAGAGACAATTCTAAATAACAGCTAAATGTTACTTTTTTAAAAAATGGAGAATTTCGCATTGTTTTTCTTTTTAATCCAGCTATCTTAGGGGAAGCTCTTTTGTTTTTAATAGCCAACATAATTACTTTTTTTTGTCCACTAGAAGAAACTATGTCAACCATCTTTTAAAGGAGATTTTACAGTGTTCTAAATACAAAGAGCTACTATTATGAGTGAAGAGCAACCTGTAGTCTCTTTATTTTCACTGTGAGAAAATCATCTCTTTTCTCAGTGCCCTGGAAATTCTGAAATAATTTATTTATTTATTTATTTATTTATTTATTAAACTTGTCCCTGCCCATCTCCCCTCAATGGGGGACTCTGGGTGGCTTACAACATATTAAAACAATAAATAAATATAGAGTTAAAATTTTATAAAAGGACACAATTACAAAGAATAAAAAAGAAGAAATTTATAGATTACAGAGCAGCGAAGGGGAGTCTGTGCCCCCCTCCCCCCACAAGTCTTATGACCCAACTCAGGACATCTGCAGTCTGCATAGCTAACAATTAATTATGATGTGAGTTTTAATCAGCAACATATATAGGGTCCTGCACTACATTTTATCTCAGTCATCTTGCTTTTTAAACTATGGACTAAAGCTTCTTAAAAAAAGAAAAGAATACTTTGTCAGGGAAAAATTATGCAGAATTAATTCCATTTATACCAGTGGAAATAAATGTCTCCTCTATCTCATTCACACCCAGATGTTCTTCGAAGTATTTTTTAGATAATTTCAAATTTTTGATTTAACAAATAACACCTTTATCAGTATGATATTCCTTTAAAAAATCTTCCAAGCCATTATTTTCTTAGAAGCCAGAAGGAAGAAGTAGAAGAAAATGGGAATAGGCAGAAGGAAAAATAATGATTAAAAGCAGAATAGTTTGGGAGGAGGGTTCAGATGATCATATGTCAAACCAACTTGTAGTCATTCCATCAGGGATCCATTTGGCGGCATACAGGAAAGCGGAAAGAAGGGCCGACCGCCATGCCTAGACTATCTACTCACTGACTTCCTTACACTGTCATCAGTAGCTGCCTTATCTATTTTCACCTCAGGCAGAAGACGCCCGCTGGGGATGTTGGAGGTTGGGCCACCAATCAGGGAGACCACACCATTACAGTCCACAGTGCTATTCCGCTTCACGTTCCGACGGATGCTGGGAAAAATGCGCGATGACCGGCTTCCTTGGCTATAGCCACTGTAACCACTGTAGCTGCTTTTTCTCTCATAGCCTCGGATTGGGAGGAAGAGAGAATCCCTCCTGCCCTCGCTCTCTTCCACTGTGCTGTGCTCATCATCGGCAAATTCATTCTCTGACCCGGGATCCCGGAACCCTCTCTTGAAGCTGAAAATGCTGCTTTTGCTGTTGTGTCGGGAGAGATATGGGGACCCTGGAATGCTAAGCAGTGACTGAAAGAGAATGCAAACAAGAAGATAGAATTGGAATTGTGCAACAAAAACAAGAATCCATAAAGTCCTATCACTGAAGGAAATGATGTCCTGGACCAAAAAAAAAAAAAGTTGGGGAGGAAATAAATTCTTCATGAAAATATCTCACAAATATACTGGAGGTCTGTAGTCAAGCAAATGGGCAATTATTTCAAATCAAACAGATAATTTACATTCCACCCCTCTCGTCACAGCTTCTTGTTCTTATTTACTCCTTGGAGTTGCCAGTTCAGTACCTGCTAGACTTAAGCAATAGGCAAGCTGGGGAAGGAGCAGAAGCAAGGCCTTCATTGTGTCAAAGACTGTTGCATGCAGAGAGTCAAATTTGCAGACAAACAGATTATAAAAGGGTAACATGTTAAACTGCTATCTGAAGAGGTGGATGAAGAATCCAGTCTATCCTTCTTTCACACAGCCTCAGCACAATATAGAGTTTAGATGTGCAAATTTTGCTTATGGGGCTGAGACTTTACCTGGTTCATGATGGAAAGTTTCCGGCCTAGCCTGTTGTCTGGCAAGCGGAAGACCTTCCTCCTCATTCCATCTTCTGATTCCGACTTAAATACTTTCTCAAGATCTCCCTTCTCTTCTCCTTCTGAGAGCTCCTTTTGCTTCCGCTTTTTCCTTCTGTTTCGTCTCTCTTTGGCACTCTTAGAGCTGAGCTTGGAGATCTCAGAAGAGGTTTGGGACATCCTTCCCCCACCATCTTCTTCTACAGCATCTTCAGACACAGTCCCTGCTGAAGTAGCCATGGCTGCAGCCTTTGGTAAAAGAAAAATGTGGAGATGTTAATATATGAAGCTTCTGAAAGACAAGAAAGTGATAGACTAACAAAGTATCAAGCAAGGAGTAGGCATTCAGGAGAGTGACTCTGCTGGTAGATACATGGAATATATTCAATAGATCAGCAAAAATTATGTCTGTTTCCAATTTTCTAATTGTAATAATACAACCACCAAATATATTCCTTTCACCAAAAATTATAATTCTGAAATTAAAACAATGGGGTCACCACGCTTGGATTATGTGTGAAAAGGAATTTCTGTAGAAGAAAAAATTTTTTTTCCTGCAAGACAGAACCAGCCCTCCATGTTCTATCTCAGGGATTGGCCCACCCAATTTAGGCCACAAATTATTTGCGATAATTTCACAGCAGACAGAGTTCACAGTGATTTACCTAATGCAAATGGGCTTTGGGCCTATCTGAACTTGGAGAAAACATTTTCCGATCTTCAAACCTTGAGTGTCTTCACACATAATATTAACTTCTATATAGGACACATCACAGATTACTTAGTTGACAGCAGTATAGTTATAATAATATAATGTAATGTAACGCTAACAGAATACTCTCCAACTTCCAGTTTTGCATTGGTAAAGATCAGTGTTTCTCAACCTCAGTAACTTTAAGAGGTGTGGACTTCGACTCCCAGAATTCCCCAGCCAGTATGGCTGGCTGGGAAACTCTGGGAGTTAAGTTCACACCTCTTAAAGTTACTGAGGTTGAGAAACACTGCTAAAGATAATGCTTCAGCATCAACTTCTTTCTGAATTATTAGGATTATAGGCAAGAAAGAACAAGTAACACCACTATTTAAGTAACAGTGGAATTAAATGGCTCAAAATGTTTGCTAAGTTTTATGTGGAAACACAATTTGGGGATTCATAATTAATGCCATTTGTTTAAATAATGGGGTAGAAGAAAGAAATAAACCTGGGCTTCCTCCTGTTGTTTTTTCAGTTGTTCCAACATGGCCTTGAATTCTGCTTCCTTCTGCTCTGCCTCTTCTAATGTGGCCTGGTTTTGTTCTTCATAGGCCATGGCCACTACAGCCAAAATCAAGTTCACCAAATAGAATGACCCAACAAAAATAACGAGGACAAAAAAAATCATGTAGGTTTTTCCTGCTGCTCGCAGTGTCTGTAAAGCAGGAGAGACAATTGTAAGACTTTCTTATGCCACTAGGTAAAAGAAGCATTTATGGTGCACAACCTCTTCCTCATTGCATATCTATCATAGATATATCCCTGGTGTTCATGAGACTGGGAATTCACTGAGTCTTGTATTCTGACAAAAGATTTGTTCTTGGAGCTTTGTGATGTAGGATTCTTACAGTTAACTTCCCAGAGTCAGCCATAGTGTGAAGCAGGGTGAGAAGGCCCAGTTGATATTGATGGAAGGCTTTTAGAGAAACAGCCTGCTCTGGTCTAGCTTGTTGCCCTCAGGTGCTTCAGTATATACAATGGGGGTTATCCTTTGCCTCAAGCAGCTTCATATCTCGAACTGACCTTTACCAGTCCTCTCTATATTATTTCTTCTCCCCAAATGGATTATGTTCTTGAGTGATTTGCAATCTGCTAGCATTATAATGTCCTCAGAATTAAATCCTGCTCCACTGTGGGTTCATCAGTGTCAGCGGATGAGGCTTAATGGAGCAATGTCAGCTTAAGCTCTACCTTCCAGTGTCATGCTCTGTGCATCCAACAGAGAGTGGTCTGCCTAATACATGGAGAAAAGTATTTTTGCACCTCTCCTCTTTCCCTTAGGGAAAAGTGGGGTGTTTGACTTAGAGCTACACTTCCTGATTCTTTAGAGAGTAGTGATCGGTGCTGCCTGGAAGGGTGAGGGACCAAGGAGAAGGAGCCTTGCCCAATATTTTGCAAGCAGATAGGCTCTCTCGACTGGATATACTTGTGGGCCAGAGACTCCACCCCTATTCTACAAAACGGGCTAATGGGAACAGTGCTATCCTGCATTAGTCCCAGGGGCTTTGCAGAGAAAAAGGGAAAGCGTTTATCTTACTATTTAGAGGAAAGGATATTTAATTTCCACCCCTCTTTGAATAATGGTAGGTCTCCTGCAACTCTGAGAATGAACGTGTTTCCCTCTGTGAAACACTGAAAATAGCTCCACAAAGTTGAGTGTAGGTGTGCATTTTGGCTAAGGTCTAAGCTTACACTTACAGTATAAGCCAACCAACCTAACAATGAAGCAATGTGTAGCAGTCAACAGTCAAAAAGGGGCATCAATTCCTTGCCCTCAGCCTGAATGTCAAGAACAAGAAAATATAACTTTAACTTTTTTGCTTTGTCTGCAGTGACTTCTAAAAGTCTTTCAGTTCTACATATGTGCTGTTCCTTCCCTAATGCACCCTACTCTACCTGGGTAGAAGGGGGAGGCAATCCTCTATCTCAGAAGACCTTTCTCTTCTGCTGGGAAAGCCATATACAGTGTCTACTCACCAGCACTGATAATCTCTTCAAGAGTGAGGCAGCCCATAATGTATGTTTGTATATCTCTCTCAAGGCTGAAATTTTGCAGCAGCTAATTCAAGTGACCATCATCACATGGGTCTAATATGAACATTATTTTGTACCTAATAACAGCAAGTGTCCTCTTTACCAACACTTGGCTAATACCAAGTGCTAGCTATCATTTTAATGTTAACATTTCTAGCATTAGAAGATGTTTCGCTCAAGCATTCATACACAACTTACACACAACTGCCTTAAGTTCTTGAAGTTGTAAGTAGTGCTTAGGACAGGGCAGGGTGGTACAAAGTGAGTTCACAGGGGTGCAAACTGCTCCTGAACCCCTTTTTGTGACCCCAGGAGCTCCCTCTGCTGGAAAAACAGCATGGCTTCTTGCCATTTTGTGAGAAGAACCTCTAAAACTATAGTGTAAGCCTTAGATTTATTTCTAGCCCCAAAACAGAACCAAGAAAATTCTTAAGCTTTCTTCCTTGCAATGGAGAAAAACCAGACAGTTCTGGCTCCCACCCAATTAACCACTGCAGGCTCTGAATACCCAGCTCCGGCCATTAAAACATGGCCCATCCCTGGTTTAGGGCAAGGGAGACGATCATGGACAGGCGCGGTAATACTTACTAACTGATACAAGTTTTCCCAAAAATCCTGAGTCATGAGGCGAAATAAGGCCAGGAAGGCCCAACTAAAGGTATCAAAACTGGTGTAGCCATAGTTTGGATTCCTCCCTGCTTTCATGCATGTGTACCCCTCCGGGCATTGGCTGCAGACAAGATGGAAGGAGATGTTTCAGATTTGGCACAGTAGGAAATATCCAACCCCAAAGGGAAAGATTGACCACAATCACTTTCACAGTTCCTCTTTTGGCTATTTGCTTTGTGCAAAACTGATTGATGTTACTACAGGAGCGAGGCAAAGGCTTGCCATCAGTATAGCTATTGGATTTTTTACTGATTGAGTAATCTACATTATCTGAATGATTCTTTCATCTAGGACAGCCTTCCCCACTTGGTTGTTTCATAAATCCCAGATGTTATGGCTGCTGATGTTCAACCCTGCTGCAGCCAAACAAATAAGGAAAGGTTGTATTCTCTATGGGCAAGTATACAAGGGCCTATTGTAAGGAGCCACAGAGATAACCTTGGAGAAACTATTCAGAGAAGGTTACAACAACCTGTTCAAAAATGGAAACAGGGAAAGTATTAGGAAGAGACTTAGACTAACTTCTCCTGACTCCCTGGGGTATAAGAGCAAGTGAGAGGAAAATGCAGTCAGGCTTGCAACAGCCTAACTCAATAAACTATAGTTCTAGTCATCTCGTGGACCCTGATTCCTGATCTGGTCAACCTCAAAGGGCTGACACATATATACTAATGGGCCATAGCAATCTTAATTCCTTCTATACCAAGCCAATATACCACCTTAGAAAAAGAACCGAATACAACTCTAGAGCAAAAACAAAATAAAAAAACAAGTTGGACTGTGCTTGTCTCTGCATCAATATTTCACAAATATTCAAGAAAGAGTTAATTTGCAAAGGACCCCATTTAAGCAATGTCTCTTGTACATAGGCTTGTCATTTGAAAGACTGCTACATAAGATGATTTAGGGCAGATACCAACAATTACTCCATTTCTTTTGATTTGGGCAATAAGAGTAATTTAGACTGAGTGTGCATCCTATTCATATATGAGGTCACAAATGAATATGGGTGAAAAGAACATGTGCGATTCCAATCCTGTACTTTATCAAGGCACAGTTCATGCTTATACAGACCTAATGTTGACAAACAGTTTATTATTAATAATTTTCCCAGTGGGGAAAAAAAAAAAGAAACAGGTTAACTTTTCAAATAGCCTAAAGTGACTCAGCACTGGTTAGATGGATTGCTTTGCAAATGAATTCATTTAGGTGTACGTGGGTCCATGTACGCATACCAATTTTTATTTTCCCATTAGTGGAGAATGACTGAGCGTGGGGGAGAGAGAAGAAAGCGCAACTGAACTGAGAACTTACCCTGCATCACTACTATTACCACATAACAATGCATCAAGAGACCCAGGTAATACGTAAAAATTTGCTGGAAGAGATAAAGAAGAGCAAGTAAGGCAACCACACTGAAGAAGAACACAGACATTTAGACTGAAGATACTTTTGATCTAAAGCTTCTTAAACTGGGATATTAGGAGGGCTACCACCTGATGCCTGTACTGGTATCTTTTAGCATCTGGCAAATAAATTCTTTTTTCTCTTGTACATTTTAGGAATTAAACCCTAGAGATTAGATACAGTCTGCAAATTTTAATGTGTGGAATTGGAAAATGGAGGAATGATGTCCTAGGATTATTGCGTGGAGTTTGCTGCATATTTTATCCTTGATTTTCATTAGCTTTACATTTGCTGTTAGAAGCATTTAAAACACACCAAATAAACCAAGAATTGTTAGCTTTTCAGTCATGAATACTGAAAGTCTTGATACAGATTCTCAGTATCAAGAATCATGTGGGGGCTTTACCAATTCATAAGGCAAGTATGATTGGGGACGGTAGATGCCCACGATCATCTGTGGCTGAATTGTCCCCTGCTACCAGCCTGCAAATATCAGGACATTATTCTGACAGGAGATTTGTAACTTCATTTCCTAATGCCAGTTAAAATGTGCTCTGGCACTTACCTTTTAATACCAGTCTAGAAATCCCAAGTATAAAGACCCTCCAGCGATCATTTATAAAGCCATTATTTGACTTTAAATCATTTTTAATAAATACATACTGTATACTTTGCCAACCCAAGGGAACAATGACTAAAAAAACAACATTATGCTCATAGTGAACATTTTTAAAGGGATTGTAAACTTAAGACCAATGGAACATCAAAAGAATATTAGCAATGGAAATAGAACAATATGTAAATATCCAGTAGTTTGTTAATGAAAAGATAAGAAAGTAGAGGTCAAGGTCTGTACTTGCCATTCAGAGGATAGCAATTGTTGGCCTTAATAAAATTATTCATGGGGTATTCCAGTAAATCTTACAGTTAGTACAGACAGAGAAAATGATGTCAGCAAAAGGTAACACCTACACATATTGTTGCTGTATTCTTCCCAATCAAACCCCTTGGTGCCATTTTCTAGGTAGGTCTCATTGAGATCGATGGGCCAGATGACACATTTGTTCCTTAGATTCCCCATGAACAGCTGTAGCCCAATTAAAGCAAATACACTGAGGCAAAACACGGTCAAAATCATCACATCGGAGAGTTTCTTCACAGACTGGATCAGGGCTCCCACAATGGTCTTCAGGCCTGAAAAGAGGAAAGCAAACCAGTCTTGACATTTCTGTGGAAACACAGACCTAAGCAAAAACCAGCCTTTTGGGGTGACCTCCTGATTACAACTGAAGACAAACAGAATGATCTATGAGCTTCATCACAGAGAGAATTTTCCTTGATGGCTGCAGTCTCAGCCCACATCTTCTGTGAGAAGCCTGGTGTGCACGTGTCATCTGGTGTATCTTGCCTCCACATGGAACTGGAAATTAATCTGACTATTAAATCATGGATTTATTCAAGACTTGACAATGAATGAAGCATGGTTTGGCTTTAAAGAGCGGCTCTTCAGGGAGCAGCGCATTGTTAATTCACAGCTCGTGAATGTAACAAAACCAGCCAGAGTGGAACATATGTGGTTTAAGTGTTTCATTTGGCATGCTAATATGAAAGAGGAAGCCATTTTAAGAAAATCTAGGTTTGGGAAAAATCAGTCCATACTTGGGTGACCTAATGTAATATAAGATAACAAAATTATCATTAACATCTGCCTTTCCTTCATCTCTGAGAGTGGTTACATAAACTATTTAAAGCTTTTCAATTTTTCCCCAAGGAAACAGTTTGGTTGCTTCTGTATCTACTTTAAAAAGGGTAGAATTGAGGTGTGGGTGTGTATGTATATATCTTTGTTAGAAGTTCTAGCTCAGGTCTCACCCAGCCCCAAATATCCCCAGGGAAGTCTGTTTTGTTTTTCTAGCTCTCCTGCCTCAGAGGATTGCTATTGAGGGTCAAAGGGGCCTGATAGGAGAACAGTATGCTGCTCTGAATTGGAGTGAGGACTGGCAAAATAAAAAGTAATCAATCAAAATCAAAAGAAAAGAATGGCATGAAAAAGAAAACGTAAGTTCACCTAACTTTCAGTGAGAGGTGATGGGTATACATTATCAGCACAACTGAATAATACACCAAAATGTCTAAGATGACTCCACCGGGGTTGATATTTTACTTTCTCCATGTGGTTTTTATATATTTTATTTTTTTATAATTTTTTTTAATAACAATTTTTTATATTTTTATAATAATTGTTTTTATGTACAGTATCTGTGGTTTTATTTGATTGTTGTATGCCACTCAGAGTCACTTTTAGTGAGATGGGCAGCTGTATAAATGTGATAAATAAATAAATAAATAAATAAATAATCCCTGACTCCTTAAAATGTTGTTTTATTGTCCAAAGAAATCTATATTAATGGGAGGGAGAGGATGGAAAACAAGGAAGACTGATTGATTTATTAGAAGCTGCCTACAATTGCTACAAGATAAAAGATTCTCATCTTAATACAATTGGTCAGATCAATGGACAGAAAGGAAGCTATGAAAGGAAGTTTTCCCACCAAGATGGATTTCTCTGGGCAGCATTGCAAGGAGTCAGAACTTTCTTACACAGTATTCAGTTGTACTGGTATGTACTTCCACAGCCATTCACAAAAAATTATATGTAAATCACCTTCACCTGCTTTTCCAAGGAATCAGTCTTGTGAACACTGAGCATAGGGCTAATTGGTTTAAATAATGGAAAAGAGGGGTGAAAGAAGGTAACAGGGCATTCAGAGCAATCCAGAGCTCCAGAGTTCTGGATTGCTACATGCCCTCAATCGATTTCCAGATGTCAAAGTCTTTTGGACGTAAGCATATATTCAGGATTCCAAATGAGACAAATCTTATTTTGTACAGAGAACTGAGAGACACTGTGCAATGGCTCAGAGAGCAAGTCTTGGCCAGATAGGAGAGAACTGAAAGGATCCTTTCACATTTATGTTTCTTGAACTATACGCAGAAGTCTAAGTCTCTGCACTTCAACACAAGCTAGTTACGATACTTAAGAGAGCTTGCCTTTTATATTAACAGCTGTGGAGGGGTTTTTATTAGAACTACAATGAAGAAGGAAAGATTTCAGAAAAAGCCTTTGAAATCATTTAATCACAGCAGATCAATTAACCAAAAGACTCCTGCTTCAGCTGATGCTTTCTTGGAAATCATGTTAAGAAGTTGAGGCGGGGGTTGGAAAAGGGTTTTAATGATTTAAGCATCTACAGTATAAGGCTTCAGGCATACATTCTCCTCCTCATCCACCCACCCCAACTGCACAAAAATAATCTAAAAAAGGCCCCAGTGTTTTGGTTCTAGGGTTGCCCTATGAATGCATATCCCAAAAATGATGGTATGCTGCACTGTTTGCATGCCCAAAGTAAGGGATGAAACATTTGATTTTAATTGAATAAACAGCATCATCTTGCAGAATGACAAAATTAATGGATGAGAACTTAAACAGAAATTTTTTTCAAGATGCTCCCAGCTACTGCTCCACTTTCTGAAAGTTTAAGCAAGGTTTGCCAGATACAGGAAAGTATACTAAACACATCAGGACAAATAAATCTTCAGTTTTAACTCCTCAGATGCATGGAATAGCTAAAGTGATGCAAAATTTAAATAGGGAGGAAGCAGAGGGGGAGGAAAAGGAAGGGAAAGACAGGGCAGTTATGCAGATACCTATGAGACAGAGCATATAACTCCCAGTTTTTAACACATTACAATTGTTAATTGATTAGGCACTTATGATCTATCAGCACTCCTACACCACTGTATTTTTGGATCAATCAACTGCTGTATTGCAATCTTCTGCCCTCTAAACCTGTTGGGATATAACTCCTATTGGAGGGCACCAGGTTGGAGAAACCTGCCATATACATTAATATGATTATAGCCATGTGTCTTCCACAAGTGCATATTGCAGACATGAAGGCATCCTTGGGCTGTGAAGCTTACTGTGCCCTTAAGAATGACTATAGCAAACTATAGATCACAAAATCTCTACCTGTAAATACATTCAGGAGAAATAGTGTCCTGATGATCTCACAGTGACAAACACACATCAAAGCACTGCTCGGTATCCTCCAGAACTGCATATGTGGACCAGGACACAGCTATGTACTTTCTAGATGATTTGGTAATAGTTTAGGTGAATTTAATTTTAAAGCCTGCACTGATTTTTGCACTTCCATATTTAATAAAGGATAATTTATTTGACTGAATAAATCAGGCATATTACCATTAAATTCACTGTCCAGACTGTACTTTAAGAAGTTTTTTTATATTTATATTTTTATATTTGGCAAGCATAGGATGTAAAAGCAAAGCATCCATCTTGAGAGTTTGTTAAGCTTCTTTGACAATTCTGAGGATTCCGGGATGCCTTCAGACTATCTGTCTGTGTGTGTGTGTGCATGTGTATGTGTGTATGTATAGAGAAAGACAGAGTCAGAAAGAAGCATTTTGGACACAATAGTATCATTTTTTTTTCATTTTCCAGCTCATTGTGATGAACTATCCCTCAACTTTTGATCCAAATGCTATCCAATTCTTGATTCAGCTAGCAGATTTCTCATCAAATCCACCAAAATATTTATATTCAATTGATATATACTACGGGCCATGATTTTAGTTTGTTTTAATTTATGTACATTTCTTTTAATTTATGCACATTAACATTTAGGTGTAATATAATTTATAATTTACTGTGCATACGTTATGCACAGTAATGAGCCACTAAATGGTCCAATTTATTAATTTCTCACTTTCTTCCAAGCATTTTTGAGTATGTTTTATTATTCCCAGTTCTTCATTTCATTTATTTCCTGATTTGAAGTCCTCAGCTTCTTTTCACAATTTCCCTCAGCTGTAATTGATATGTTTTCCAGACTGTTGCTTTCAAGCATTCCCAAAGGTCTCCAATTTAGAAAGATTTGGGAGGGTGCTGCTCATTCCTGTTTCTTCTGTTTCAAGCTTTTGATTACCTTTTCATAAGTGTTCCTTTCATAAGTGACAATGAACTTTATCACACCGCTAAGGGCTAAGCAGTTCCCAATGGAGAGCAGAACAGATGTAATGGAAGGCATGTGTGGGGAGGATACTGGAATGGAGGATCAAGGTTATCAGGAGGGAGGGGGAGCATTCCTGGAGAGGTTACAGAGCAAGCGCTTCCTCAGCCCACAGCAAGACCGTGAGAAGATGAAGAAACTGAGACTGGTCCCTCCCTAGAGTCTCACGGGGTATAGCCACTAGTTGCTTTAGCATAGGTTTAGTCTGGCGGGATTCTGTCTATTAGTTGCAAGCTAATGAAGGAACTATACTGGACTGGACTGCCTCGTTGTCGTTCTTGGGCAGGGCCTGACAACAGGTCTGCTTATCCTCTGGGAAGATCTCACTCTTGAAAATTGTGTTTTGCAGCTGCCCAGGAGACAGGGGACATGGTGGACAGCCATCCCTCCAATCAACAAAGGTCAAGAGCAAGGCACAAACAGATGTGGGGATTCCGTTCTGTCTTGAGAAGCACATGATTCACCAAGGAAGCTCTTTACAAGCTGTGATGCATTAATGTTGTTTTGTGGATGCCGCTTGAGAGTCTTTGCCTATGTGATAGTGCCCACTAAAAGGACCTTTGCAACTCTCTGTCATCATAAATAAACATGGAGCTATAACTTTTTGCTTTACCGGAAAGGTGCTTATTTTGGCCCTAATTCTAAGACGACTGTACATTCATGTTAAGTGACATAGTGTAACATTTGCCTTGTTTCTCCTTGAAATAAGTGACAGAACAATGCAGTTCCTATTGGCTTTCATTCAGCAGCCCACCCACTCATTTACTGTATTTTTAAGCTGCTTTTTCAGGCCATGCTTTCACAAAGCAATATGCAAAAAGAAAAGAGGGACATGGTCATTCAAAGGTACAATAATCAGACAGGAAAGATTAGGGCTGTGCAAAGCCCTTGAAGGGATGCTCCACCAAGTGAAGCTGCTGTTGCAAGTGAAGGATCTTGACTCAAAGGGTGAAAGAAAGCAGCTGCATCCTCTGGAAAAGCTGCTTCCAAGGGTTTCCCTGCAGTTGGTGCATATGTGTGCATGCATAGCTGTTTTGCTTTACTGGTGAGCTCAGCAGAAGGGTTGTCGATACATGTAACTGCATGGGTAGGCAGCTGGTGAAGGCTTTAAAGCAACCAACCTGACCTTTCCAGAGGACACAGCTGCTTTGATTTATTATTTATTTATTTATTTATTTATTTATTTAATCAATTTATATAGCCACCCATCTCACCACAGGCGACTCTGGGTGGCGTACAACAAAGGTAAAATCAGTAAAATACATTAAAAATACATAAAACAAAATAAAACAGAGAATAAAAGGAAGTTAAAAATAAAAATAAGGGAGCCACCTCACTAATTTGCCCATCCCCTGGAGTCCCCAGGCCTGCTGGCATAACCAAGTCTTAAGGGACCTCCGGAAGCTCAACAATGATGAGGCCAGTCTCATCTCATGGAGGAGAGGATTCCACAGCGCAGACACCACAGCAGAAAAGGCCCGCCGCCTGAGGCCTGCCAAATGTATTTCCCTAGGCCAGTGTTGTCCAAACTTGGCCACTTTAAGATGAGTGGACTTCAACTCCCAGAACTCCCCAGCCAGCTATGCCAACACTGCCCTAGGCGATGGGACCCGTAATGTGCCCTCTCTGTCGACATTAGGAATCTGTATGCATTCCTTTCGTAACTTTTGTCTTGTTCAGAAGAGGCAACTGAACCAGTTTCCCATGTTTTGTTGTATGTAATAATTAATTAATTGATTAAACAAATTTATATGGCCACTCACAGTGACTCCAGGTGGCTTACAGAATTAAGAATTAAGAATTAATACAAACTCTGGTGCTCTGATCTAACAACATCCTTATTAGTTCTTTGGGTAGGCTGGCTGTATAAAAAAAGTACAGTTTTTTTTTTTTTACTAGCAGATTTGTCTATATGAATAAGAAGGAGGGTTGCTATATTCTCCTCAGTAATAATTGTCTTAAGGGCGATATAGAATATTATGATTGTATATAGAAGAATGGCATATACCTTCTTGTGAAAACTAGTTTACCCATGGTAGTTTCTGGTTAACTCACTTAAACAAGGTAAGTTATTAACTTTGAGTGCATTTAATGTATTCTTCTAAACTGCATTGTAGCATATGGGAGGTTTGGATCATTCTTTTAAATGGTGAATTGATAACACTCTTCAGTCTGAGGGCAGCATTTGAGCTAACAGGACAGCAGAACAGCAGCAGCATTTTTCATAGGAAAACAAAGTCAGTTTCTCTTTTGGCTGCCTATTTTACCTTTCAACCTCCATCATTTGTGAACAGATCTAGGCAATTACATAATTGCAGAAGGTGCTTCATCTATTAAGAATAAAGGTAAGGTAGGATAAGATGCAGTAGAGCCAATCTGGTGTAGTGGTTAAGGCATCAGGCTAGAAACCCAGAGACCCTGAGTTCTAGTCCCGCCTTAAGTGCAAAGCCAGCTGCAGGACCTTGGGCCAGTCACTCTCTGTCAGCCCTGGGAAGCAGGCAAGGGCAAACCACTTCTGAAATCTTGCCAAGAAAACTGCAGGGACTGATCCAGGCAGTCTCCAGGAGTCAAAAAGCTGGCTTGAAGGCACGAAAAGAAAAGAAACGAAAAGATGCAGTAAGGGAGAAGTCTCCCTTGTGCTTCATTCTTAGGGATGTTTCTCCAGATAGCAGCTTCTCCAACTGCTGTGGTAACATTATCTTTCCTGCTATCTGCTGCAAGTTGATCAGCTTCATAATGGGGAAAAGTGGGTGGGGTGAAGTAATCTTAGCAGCTAGGCAATGTTTCAGTTATTCTGTTAACTGTCAGATCATTTAAAAAGATGTGCAGGCAGAATGGAACATGTGACTCAATTTTAAGTGACAAGTGCAAGGGTCTATCTATCTATCTATCTATCTATCTATCTATCTATCTATCTATCTATCTATCTATCTATCTATCTATCTATGCTTATATTTCACTCCAATCATTTATGACTTTGAGCAGCAACATACAATCTCCACAGTAGATCTAAGAACTGAAATTAGAAATCTCATTCAAATTGACAATCTAGCCATTGTATTACCTGCCTTCCTCAAGGATTGCTTCACCCATTAGAGATAAATGCAATCTAAGAAAATGTTGTGACATGATGGGTTTTAATTATATCATGGAAATTCTAATTGGAAAGCCTACTGATGTATTTATGGAGTAATAAATACTCGTGACATGTATATATGGGTTTCCTTCTAGATGCAGGATATTACAGACTTAATTGATTTTAATGACAATCCAAATATCAAATTCAGATTGGATAAAATAACTTAATTCTTACATCTAATTTCTCCCAAACCCAGGCAATTCTCAATCAAGCTATCAAATGAGGCACCAAACATACATAAAAATATTAACCTGAGAACAAAAATTATTTCTCCTTAGTCCATAGCTGGCAATTCAGACAACTGATCTTTACCTTTACCTTTATCAAAATTGAGCTTCCCTTCTATAAAAAACTCTAAACATGCATGTGAGGTGGGAAAAGATATTTTCACGGAATGGCTATACAATTCCTTGGGTTTAATTGAAGCTGAGTCAGATTTCTTAAGGAGGTGAATTTTTATTTAAAAAGCATTATTTGAGGGACCATGTCTTCCTGATCACATCTACCTGTCCTATCAGGTCCGGCAGGAGGGGTATGTTGCAGATCCCATCTGCTAAAGAGTTCCATTTGTGCCTTTTCTGCTGTGGCTCCTGCGTTCTGGAACACTGTCCCCCCCCCCGGTGAGGTTAGCCCCATCCCTGTTAGCCTTTTGGAAGGCCCTGAAAACGTGGTTCTTCCAGCAACCTTGGGGATCCCTTGGGGAGCCCACGCAATGGCTGTACTGTCTTTAGATGGATGTTCTCCTGCAGTCTTGTTTTTATTCATTTTTTAAAAGTGTTTTAATAGTTGTGACATTATTTTAATTGTTGGTTGAATGCCGCCCAGAGTCAGATTCAGTGAGATAGGCAGCCATATAAACGTGTTTAATAAATAAATAATAATAAATTATTTGCTTCTAACCTAACACGCTACATTGTCATTGCATTTTATTTTTCTTATCTTGAAACTGTAATGAAAAAATTTAGTAGGAAAGTATAACTGTCAAGATGGATGTGTCCAAGTTACCGAACATTTGAAACTATAAAGCAATTCTATTAGTCGAACTGTAATTCCTTGTTTTGGAGCAAATAGAGTGCTTTAAGTTGATTGGTTGAGGATCAGTCACACTATATTTATTTTTTGCTCATGCAAATCACAAGGCCTATTAGAAATGTGCCAGAGTCGTTTTTGAAATGTGACAAGGAAGGCAAAGGGAAGAGACGGGAAATGCAAAACGCGGTCATTCTTAGAGCATTTCTCACCTGGAATGACAGAGATAGTTTTCAAAGCTCGGAGAACTCTGAAAGTTCTCAAGGCTGACACATTCCCAAGGTCCACAAACTCTGTGACATATCTGCAATGAGGGAGGTCACACACAAAAAAGACACAATGACAATAACACACACCAAAAGGGGAACGAGGAATAAAACAACAACTACAGACAGCAATACATCACTCACAGGGAGCTGCAACCCAACACCTAACACCAAACTGCCTTACCTGGAATTACAGAAATAGTTTTCAAAGCTCTCAGTACCCTGAAGGTGCGCAGAGCTGAAACATTGCCTAGGTTTACAAACTCTGTTATATACCTGCAGAATTAAACCAGAGTTAATAGCACCATTGGGGTCACCTGCCTTGAAAAGAAGAACGTAACGTTCAGTTGCAGAGAAACAACTTTCAAATGTAAAATGCTTTGAAATGTTTAAAAAAGGAGAGAAGAAACAAAGATGCAAATAAGACAATTTTAAGTGTTTCAATTACCATAGGACAGCTCATTTAATAAGGATAATTTGGCAAGGACTTCTCCAAGACATTGGCCCCAGATATGAGCAACTGACTATCTTTATCAGCTGGAAAAATAGCGGGGGGAGGGTAGAGGATAAAAAAAGAGGTGATCTAGTATCACAAGAAGAATGAGGGAAACTAACCAAGATAATAGCAATTAGAGCATGGTTTGAATTAAAAAAAAAATCACCTATTTTCAATGTGTGGTGTGGAAAAATCATAGTTCTAGACATTCATAAATAGAATTGGGGAGTTATCAGGGCCTCTTGGAGAGCATAAAGTAATGAATATTGCCTCCAATTCTACAGGTGGAGAAAACTGAGGTGAGGTAAGAATCAATTACCTAGGAATACGTGGACCCAAAAAGCAGCCATAGTCATCTGTTGTAGAAAAAAATGGCAAAGAATCTATTTCTTTTTGTGGGATAAAAGAAATGGCATAATACATGTGCTAGTCTTTCAGATGATACAAGATTGTTTTTTGCCTGGAGTCATATGGTTGTCCTTTATTTTCTGGAAGAGAACTGTAATGGGATAGATCGGCTTTATTAACAGTCTGTTCCTATAAGAACACTTGTTCCGGACATCAGCATACAGTATGTGCCATACAGAAACTGAAGTAAAATATAATAGTCTGCAAAGTTCTTGTTTGGCTCTGCTGGCCCTCTCATTATAGAGGGTGAGGGACCTTGGACAGAGGCAAAGTCTGGAACACCTTAAATGACCAAGGGCTATCAGCTGCAGAGATGACATTTCTCTGATTCCAGCTGTTTTTAGGCCATCTCACTTTGCTGGGAAAGTCCCCCTATGGTATTCCATAGGAATTATGATTTACGTTCTCTGACTGCTTTCTCTTTCCTCACCTACGAGCATCATATCAGCTCCATAGGAAAAAGGCAACAAGATTGGATCATGTTTTAAAGTCAAAATTACTTAAAAAGTATATGGCCAGAATTGCTAGGTTGACATTTGCTATCTCAGATTCCTCCCGCCACCCCAAGAATCACTAGACAATTTAAAAGATGCCTGATTTTGAGTACTAGAATAGTTGGCTGTACAGGTAGTCCTTGTTTAGTGACAGCCTCATTTAGCAACTGTTCATAGTTACAGCAGTGATGAAAAACTCTGTGACCAATCCTCGCATTTACAACCTTCTCAGGTCTGTAAAACAAGGGGATGCTGAAGTAAGATCATAAGCACCATTGTGGTTCCACTTAGTGACCACTTTGCTTGACGACCGAGTTGCTGGTCCCAACTGTGGTCCTTAAATGAGGACTACCTGTACACATCTGAGAAAATATTGGACTTTAAAGGGACATCACAAATCCCTGTACTTGGGGGGAAGTGCCACTGAACCAAGGAGACCTACTGATTAGACCTACTGTAGAAGCTAAAATTGAGGTGTCTATTCCTAAACATGATGTAAAATGTAAACTTTAGAAAAACAACAAACCAGTGGATTTTTTAAAAAATGTTTTCACTACTTGCTAAGTGCTGGGCTTGGCTAACATCAGAAAAGAGTTTTACTTAAAAAGATCCTGAAAGTATGAATTTTCTCTCTGTGAATGCTGATATCTATATATTTCACTTAGACTTAGTTCACCTAAACCAGAAGTAGGCAATCTGGTGGCCTCCATATATTCTGGACTATAATTCCCACAAACCCCAACAAGCATGCCTAAGAGTCAAAGGTTATTGGAGTCGCTGGCCAAAATATCTGGAAGACATAGTTTTCTATTCCTCATTTCTTTAAAAGATACCCATATAAGTTGATCAAAATGGATCAACTAAACTAAATTATGTTTATACATTAGATAGCATTTTAGCTATAACAGAATTTTTCCTTTTTGCTTACTTGTTATATATTACAAAAGTAAAATTTTTTAAAAAGCCAAAAAAAAAAAAAAAAAAAAACCCCTGAGGCAAATCCAGGAGTCAAATTCATAATTTTCCAACTCATCTGAAACATCTAGGTCAAGAATAATTAAGAATGGTTGCAAAATAAATTGTCAACTAAAACTACTGCAAAATACATATTGCCACAGTAATGTTGTGGAAGGTTCTCAGTCCTGTACCCTAATATCAAAATACCGTATCTTAAATGTGAAGATCTTCTTATCTTAGATGGGAAGTCATCTTAGATGAATTACCAGTCATTAGTCTGGAATGATCAGAGTTGACTGATTGGTGGCTTTTCGACTTTTCTGGACTACTTCAGAAGTATATTTCTCTTTTCACTTACAGTTATATATGGATTCTCCTGACAAGAATAACGCTGAATTCAGAACTTACGCCATCATGATGACACTGAAGTCTAGCCAGTTCCATGGGTCACGAAGAAAAGTGAAACTATCTATGCAGAAGCCTCTTGCAATAATTTTCACAAGGGATTCAAATGTATATATACCAGTGAATGTGTACCTGTTGAAAATAAAGAATAATGGTGAATAGTATTTATAATGAAAGGGTGAACTATATTTTACATTTTAAAAGGCAAGATTCTGAATATTTATTGACCACAGTGACTACATAACCCTTTTTCAGGCTTCTGGATGACACTGCAAAATCCAGTTGTTCAAAGTGCAAATGTAAGGAACATTTTAAAGGAATAGGCTTGTGCTAAACTGCTGCATAGCTATCATGTGTTGCACAAGCAGTGAAGGGGATGGGAGAGTGTTCTGCTGACTCAGTAAGAGTACACAGATCCTGGCTGGTGTAGTGTTAGGACTGCAATCTTGGTTGCCACATTCAGGAAGTGATGCTACTTATAACCTAATTAAGAGTATTAAAATCTGTATCAAGGCATGCAAAGTTGCATATATGTGTACATATATGTATGTAGATGTGCATATACACACACACACAAATATCACACACTGGAGTAGCATTAGTTTGCATTTGTACCAATAATAGACTACATTTTTTTTAGAATTCTGATCTTTCAGGTATCTTGCGGAAAACATTTCTTTGTGCTTTCTGGCAACAGAAATGGATAAAAAACCTGGATTGCTCCATCAGTGTCTTCTTTAGCATTACAGTGTGACCCAGGATCCTGTTTTTTCCCCCGCGCCCCCACCCCCAAAGTTATAAGTCAACATTTAATTTTGCCTTAAGATTGTGGTCTATTAAGACAGAAATACATAACGTGTCCTGCTCATATGTAAGGCTAAACAAAACACAGATGGAACCATTCAAGTTGTTTTTTTAGCTGTTCCCACTGTCAGGAAGAATCAAGACGGAGTGATCACACTGCATAATGAACATGGTTGCTCATTCATAATAAATAGAAATTTAAAGAATTTTACCTTGTTGATGCATGCAAATGCAAGTCATTAATTATTTTGTTTAAAAATATATAGGCTACCAACTAACAAGGGTAAAACATGCAAATAATACCATTCAACTTATTGTAGTTCCTATTTTAAAATCCTTGAAAACATGCTTTTCAGTTTTTAAAGGATGAAAATAATCCTTGTGCAGTATTTCAAAAGTCAGTGCATTCCAGTGCTTCCAGAGCTCAGGAGAATCAATGGAGAAGGCCACTGTCAGGTAGATATCATCTAGAAGATGGCATTCCCTTAGGTAATCCAGGCCTAAGACATTTAGAATACAGTCTCATTTTCAATTTATTATCTCTCCTTCAACCAATGAATGCCTGAAGGTAGGGAATTGGGGAGATTTTGCTATTTCCCAATCAGGTGGTAAGAAAAGAAAATTGCATATCAACACTATATTGATAGCATCATGGACCAGCTTTCCTGGTGATCTTCTCCAGTGGTTTTATGTAAATTGGAAAAGCTTTGCCGAGTGGATGGAATTGTAGGAAGTCCATATAATAATTCCCCTTTGGAGGAGCAGCAGACTCCAAGCACCATAATTTAAGATTCAAATAGCAGTGCCTGTTATTCCCAAATAATCCAGTTGGCACCACTGTTGTTACAGAAAGCCATTTCTGACCCAAGAAAATAAATGGCCACATTCCTTTATCAGATTCTAGACAAAGATCCATCAGGCCTATTAATGCCATCTCAACCTATAAATCCTGTTTGAAATGAGATCTAGTTAATATGCCTGTACAAGAACTACCTGAATCTGAGAAGTCAAAACCCTCTCAATTATGTTGCCTACCCAAGCAACATTAAAGACTTTCTAAAACTCTCCAACCTGGAGAGATTCAATACGGAAGGAAGGAAGGAAGGAAGGAAGGAAGGAAGGAAGGAAGGAAGGAAGGAAGGAAGGAAGGAAGGAAGGAAGGAAAGAAGGATTCTGTCTTTCTTCTGAGAGACATTTATGACAAGAATAAGAACATATTCAATTAACTCCCAGCTTGATATTATAAACCATATTGGGCAGGGAGTTTATATATGACACACTTTTCCTTCAAAATTGGCAACTACTGCTTTAAAGAATTGTTAGACATCATAAACAATCAAAATGAAACAAACAAAAATATTATTACTTACTCCACCTGTTTCGACCATTCTGGTGGGTTACTAAAAGTCATGAACACACAGTTCGTCAAAATAGTGCACATAATGATCATGCTAAATACTGTAAAACAAAGTCAAGGAAGCACAAAAGATAAGAAATTCCTTATTGACATTAACAAAAGAAAATTAAGCTGATGGTGTATCTCACTTATTTAAATTTGGGAACAAAATCATCAAACATTTTTTTCCTAGTAATAGTTAGTGACAGTAAAGTGCAGCTTTGAAGCTTTTTTGATAACAAATATTGATGATATACCTAGTTTTGACCTTGGTTTGGCAAGGACTTCACACCTATTTGCAGTTCAGATTATAGTTAAGGAAACCCGGAGAATTACTGAACCCAGCCATGTGAAATGAGAAGAACAAAGGGGTGTTTTTGGAACCTTAACTGGAATTGAACTCACTTGTACTGCAACTGAATTGTGAATTATGCTTCAATTTACTGAAGAAACACAGATTTCCCATAATTAGATACAGGCTATGGACATCCAGAAAAGTCCAATCATAAAGTCTTTCAGTTCTTGCAGGGCTATAATGTTAATTCATATGAAGAACTTCCAACTTTTTTGAAAGGATCCAGTGCAAGTCTTTAGAAAAAACATGCGGGCAATTCATGGCAGTCCTGAAATTGCTTAACTACAACTCCCACCATCCCTAGAAACTGCAGCCAGTGAGGCCAATATTTCAGTAACATCAGGAATGCAACTGTTGCCTACCCTGGTTGTAAAAATATACATTTAGGGCATTTCCTTGCTTAAGGAATAAATAAGAAAGAATCCCTTTCAAATATGAATGTGCAGTGGTTCAGAAAGAACATTAAAAAAAGAAGCATATCTGACTTGGGGTACTGTATATGCTGCCCAGTGGTAGTTTCACATTCATATTTCAAACTGATACCTCCTCAAATGAGAAAATGTCCTGGGCTTCTGGTGAGGATTTATGGTGGACTAGACAGCCCTGAAGGAGCGAGGACAGCATTGTGGTCGAGATTGGTGGCCAGATGGTGAATTCTGGCCAGCACAGTCTTTCTGGATAAAGGAGAGATTGTGAAATCGCCCACTTGCACTCCGGACAGTTGCTCCTCATGAGTAGACTGCAGGAACTGAGGTTTTTACAGTTAGGCTTGTGAGTTGAGTGGCTGGGAGTCGAGAGATTTCAACCAAGCTCTCAGCCATCATGCAGCCTATACGGACACAAGGTTTGCACAAGCCTCCTTCTTAAACACTTTTGGATGTAATTAATTTATGGCTAAAGAGAGATTTTCTGAGCAGCAGGATAAGAGAATTCTACTTGGTGAATCATCATTCTTTCTGGATTAAAAAGAAAAAAAAAGAGTTTCAAAGATTTAAAAACTTTTGGCAAAAAGCTTAACAAGTTTAAAACAGATAAAGGGGATAGAAAATATCCTGGGGGGGAGGGGAAACCTTTTCAACACTTTATTTAGCATTTAATGTTAAAATGCTCGAACTATGACATGTAAAGAGAGAAATCTGGATCCATAAGTAAGAGTGGTTCCAAACAAACCACTAATAATTTTGCAAACAAGCAAAATAATCCTGATGGCTGGTGTGGGTCTTCCGGGCTGTGTGGCCGTGTTCTTGAAGTTTTGTTTCCTAACGTTTCGCCAGCACCTGTGACCGGCATCTTCAGAGTGCAGGAGCACAGACAGGAGCAGTTCTCTCTGTGCCCAGGGTGATGTGACCCTTTTGTGCATATTTATAGAGATCTGGGGGGGGGGGGAAGGGGGGATTGGGTGTGTGTGTGTGGGGGGTTGAGTTACTGAGTGGCTGCTTGTTTTGGTGTCAGAATCTGTGTGTATCTTCCTGGGGATTAGGCAGGCTTTTTTCTTCTATTGAATTGTTAATGAGGGGCTGCTGGGGGTGATTAGCAAGTTCATTGTGTGAATTGTTCACATGTCCTGGTGGTTGAGCTGAGTTCCTTGACCTTTTGCAGGCTGTATTTTTCTTCAGGATTGGTAGCCAGGTTTTGTTGATTTTTAGACTCTCCTCTTTTTTATTGAAACTGTGCTGGTGTTTGTGAATCTCAATGGCTTCCCGGTATAGCCTGGTATAGTGGCTGTTGGTGTTGTCCAGTATCTCTGTGTTTTCAAATAGGATTTTGTGTCCAGTGTGCTTGAGAGCATGTTCAGCTACTGCAGATTTTTCTGGTTGCTGTAGTCTGCAGTGCCTTTCGTGTTCTTTTATCCTGGTATGGATGCTGCGTTTTGTGGTCCCGATGTATACTTGCCCGCAACTGCATGGTATGTGGTATACTCCTGCGGCGGTGAGGGGATCCCTTTTGTCTTTTGCTGATTTTAATCCCCTCACCGCCGCAGTATACCGCATACCATGCAGTTGCGGGCAAGTATACATCGGGACCACAAAACGCAGCATCCATACCAGGATAAAAGAACACGAAAGGCACTGCAGACTACAGCAACCAGAAAAATCTGCAGTAGCTGAACATGCTCTCAAGCACACTGGACACAAAATCCTATTTGAAAACACAGAGATACTGGACAACACCAACAGCCACTATACCAGGCTATACCGGGAAGCCATTGAGATTCACAAACACCAGCACAGTTTCAATAAAAAAGAGGAGAGTCTAAAAATCAACAAAACCTGGCTACCAATCCTGAAGAAAAATACAGCCTGCAAAAGGTCAAGGAACTCAGCTCAACCACCAGGACATGTGAACAATTCACACAATGAACTTGCTAATCACCCCCAGCAGCCCCTCATTAACAATTCAATAGAAGAAAAAAGCCTGCCTAATCCCCAGGAAGATACACACAGATTCTGACACCAAAACAAGCAGCCACTCAGTAACTCAACCCCCCCCACACACACCCAATCCCCCTCCCCCCAGATCTCTATAAATATGCACAAAAGGGTCACATCACCCTGGGCACAGAGAGAATTGCTCCTGTCTGTGCTCCTGCACTCTGAAGATGCCGGTCACAGGTGCTGGTGAAACGTTAGGAAACAAAACTTCAAGAACACGGCCACACAGCCCGGAAGACCCACACCAGCCATCGTATGCCGGCCGTGAAAGCCTTCGACAATACAAAATAATCCTGGCTTATTTGGCCAATTGCTGCTTTGCTTTCCCTCATTTTTTTTTTTTAACTGCTTTTGCTTTGCACCTCTATGGATTGGACAGAGGCTTGGCTGGAGCACAAAACAAACCAGGAAACTCCAAATGATGTGGCCTGATAGGTTATGGAACCACGGTTTATTTATTGGCCCCATTCATGCCTCATGCTGAGTCAGAAACAAACCATCCACATCCTGATTTAGTATACAGGGTGAATCTATTCCATTTAAAGTGAGTTGATCTGGGGAGTTTCATATATGGTTGCAAAAGCAAAAATAAGGACGAGCGAGCATCCAATTATTGCTGTCCAGGGCAACTGTACGTCCCTATGTATCATTTCTCAGGCAGTTGCTGCAGGCAGATGAGAATAACTAAAAAGAGGCCTGCCAGTTCATTGGGAAGGAAAAAGGGAGTTCTGAGAACTGAAGTAGGCCCAGAAAAACTGTCACAACTAAGGCACAGTCAATAAAATAGGCAAAATATGAGATACCTTTGAATGAATTGATGTCATATAATCAGACAATAACACAAGTCTTGTGGGTGTGTTTCTCTACATACACACAAACAGCGCAGTTGGAAAAGGTGAACTCTATTCAGCTTTTAGATTTGAGAATTATACCTTAATCACAAGATTGTTGTAGGGATTGTTTATAGACTCATACAGAAAAGAAATACCACTAATTTAGAATTAAAATCTAACTTTTTGAAATTAATAATGTCATTCATTTTATAATATTTAGTCTCCATGTTCCTCATCTGCCAGGGGGTGTGTGTGTGTGTGTGTGTGTGTGTGTGTGTGTAAAACTCAAGATGGCAGCCCCACATAACAATGGGCAGGGTTTCCCAGCCTCCCTCTCCCCTCTCTGGTTTCTGTGGAATCTGAATATGGAGGTATTTGGAACGCAAGCCCGTTGTGATGTATTTAATCCATGCAGTGAGTAGAGGCATTGGCTGAGATGGAGAATAGGAGAATAGCATTTTCAAGTTTCCTCTAGTGTGGGTTCTGCTTGATATTTAGCACTTCTTGCAGAATATCAGTTATTCAAATCTACAGACATATCTATGTACATACATTCCCTAATTCTGAAACATCGTCCCTCATCAAATGCATTTTCATTTACCTGCTCTTACAGTTACTTAGGGCGTTTGAATCTCCCCAAGCCAGGTTATTTCTATAAAATATGTTTTTAAACCCAATTGATGCTTTTTTTTAGGCAGCATATCAAACCAGCAAAATAGGAAATAGTGATTTCAGAATAAGTGACACATATTACTATGAAAAGGATATGAGTGTATCAAAATTTTAATAGCTATTCTCCTAAACAGATTAAAAGGACTTAAAATGTACAAGGCAGGCGTGGCACTAAATCGGAAGAGTGTTTTGCCTCTGTTTAGTACTACAAAGGTCTGCAGAGAAAGAGAGAAAGAAGGAAAAGTTATAGGTGCATATGCCTAAGCAGAAAACATACATATTCAATCCAAACACCATGAACGTATAATTTTTATATAGAATCTTGCTAACTGGACAATTCTCTGCTGAAATCATCTGGAAGATATTCCACAATATAATTTTACTTTAATTGATCTGACAGTCCTTTTAGAATGGATATATAGCACATAAAAACAACAACAATAATATTAACAACAACAGTAGTAACAGTAGCTAACATTCTTAAGGCAAATTTATACATTAAGGCTTCATTTACCTGAGAACAGGTCCTACTGTGAAATGCATATAACTGTATTATAAGATGTTTCACAGCCTTTATGCCACAAAAGGAGGAATGAAGTAGCACACTGAGAGTAAAAGGATAGCCTAGATGTAATGGGTTGGGAGAATAACCTTGAGGAAGAGGAGGAAGAGCCGCAGATAAGAGAAATCTTAGTCCAAAGCAGGAATGGAATTGGAGAAAGCATCTCAGACTGGACCCTCCCTAATTCTCTTTAGGATAAAGGCAGGGAGGGGAGAGTTGCAAGATTCTGTTAGTGTAACCCTGTAATAAAAGGAGTTTTAGTATTCATGACTTTGATGTTCAAGTCTGGTTTCCCTCAAAGGGCTGACACTATAGCATTTCAGACTGCAGGTCAAGCTGTCATCTTGTTTTGGGAGTTACTCCCTGCACATAAAAATCTACACTTGTACACTATGAAGCATTTTTCTTCTATATGGAGGGAAGATTCCAAGATTGGTCCGATGCTTTCCCTTGGAACAGACCAGAATTCTGCACCTATTGCCCCTGTTTCTTTCTGTACTGGGTATAGAATGGCTTTCAAAAGCAGGATCACATATGTTATTTAACCTTTGAAAACATTTCAATACGTATCTCAGTGAAAGAGATATCACAGCAACAACAGTGAAGCCCTAGAAAGACAATCCATTAAGAAACATGGTTTTCCTTAATAAATATAGACAGAACGTTTTAGTGTCTTCTCCATCCAGTGAGTCATATTGCTGACAAAAATATGCATTTTACTGAGTTCTTACTCCTCTTCTAGTACTTCTGTAGCATATGGTCTTGTATTTGGTGCCATTTTATAAGTTATAATAAAGAATGTACAGTACCTACCTAGCCACATGGGTTTTACAGAGGAGAAGCAACCTTGATTCTCTGCCAAGCTTTTTCTGCTTTGCTTTGCAAAAAACGCAGATACAGGAGATGACCAATAAGAAACCTATACAATTTTCACCCCTAAACCCTCACCCCCCCACACACACCCACACACATCATACTTCCCTACGGATGGCCCCTAGTATTACCAATCTCCTTTCTTTACTGTAGTAAAGAAAAAGAAAGAAAAAAAGGAGGAAGAAATAGGAAAACATTGGAAGGTTACAAATGGAAAAAACTGCATTTGGGGCCACTACATAAAAGTCTGTGAATGACTCATGGCAACTGCACAACCAAACCCTAGTATGGAAGCACCCATAGACACACTTGAGATCTTCCCTCAACATACCACCGGCTGTGCTCCAGAGAACTGCCCTGCTTTGCTGCTCACACAGGACTATTGTAATGTAAGCAGCAAATGTACCACTATTTCTGAAGTTAACAATGGATGCGTCATGTGCATTCACAAGGCTTATCTCCATACAGGAAGAAAAAACAACTGAAAGACATAGAACCACCACTGCTTTTGTGAAGCTCTGGAAGAACATTGCAGCCAATGGATTAGAAAATACTTATCCAATGTGTAAGCAAGCAACAAGCAAGCAAGCAACTAAAGAGAGTCACTTGTATAGTGAGATGGGCGGCATATATAAATTTGAAAAGTAAAATACACACATACATACATATTTAAAAATTACCCCAGTTCATCCAAGAGAAAAGTAAATGGTGCAATGGGTATGATAAGTTTGGATTGAATGAGGATGGACTATGTTTTCACTCTCCAAAATCTTAGAAATTGTTTCAAACTGACCTGTGGTCATCTTCACCACCGTCTTCAAAATGCTAAGAAAACCACATGAACTGATCAGTTCGCTCTTCAGCTGGCCAATAAGAGAGTGCAAAAAATGACCCAACCAATACCTTTATGTGTACAGTTTGTACGATGGGGAAAAGTCTGAGCATCTGCAACAAGGGAGAGCTGTAAGCTATCAGAGACCTCTCTCTTTGATCAGTTAAAAACTGTGGTATGGCTTTGCTTCTACAGGGAGGGGAGGGGGGAAGGTCACCATCCAGGAGCCAAGCTGAGGAGCTTTTCTTGCCAACAGGAAAACAGTCTCCCTCCCTCTGCAAAGCTTTAGCACTTCAGCTGAGAAACTGGATTTCCTCTCCTCCTGTCTAGTTTTCCTATGATAATAATGAGAAGAACAATATGCCTGCTAGTCATCTGTTGCTCAAAAACATACTGTTGTTTTAACATTTATACACATATTTGAGTGGCCCGCAGTTGATTATTCTATAGGAATAAAAGTGCTCCTGCTTATGATGAGCAAGTTATGCATGCTTACAGAATGTGCCTATCGCAGACAACCATGAAGGTCAATGTACTGTAAGTTTCACAGGTACTAGTGATGTTATGGGCCACCATCAAGAGTTGGCAGGCAAATGCAATTTCTTTCAATCCACTTTCCTTAAATAAAGAGTGGTTGTTCAGGCATATAAAAGCATTTAGGTTGTTCCTGGTGATCCCAGTTCTAAATTACAAAGCAGATTTTGTCAGTATTTGGATTTGTTGCAAGTTATTGTCGACTGTGCCACAGAAACAGAGACAGCTCAGCAGGTACAGCCAAACCTTTACTTCCTTTGTTGGTCATGCAAGAGTATGAGCAAGTTTTATCATGGGTGTCTGTATTGTTTCTGAAATGAGCAAATATAAAATGAAAGCATCAGTTGCCATGGAAATTTACAATCCTATATACTCCAGATGCCACAAATATACATGGCACTCTTTTCTTTTTCTTATTGCTCCTTTTATATAATTTGTGCATCATATTTCAAGAGTCTTCCAGTTGGCAGCCATTTCTTATTATATTACCTTACGCTGCACATGGATTATTTTCTCAAGAAACAGTTTCTTTTTTACATATGGGGATCAAAAGGCCACTTAGCACATTCTGCTGAAGAAATCTTGGTTTGCTTCAGGAAAGTGAAACACTGCATCTTCCTGATGAATTTTATATGCATTTTACTTGATTTTGCAAATAAAGGTAGTCCTTGACTTACGACCATTTAATGACAGTTCAAAGTTATGACAACACTAAAAAAAGTTACTTACAGCCGGTCCTTGCACTTATAACCACCGCTCACATGATCAAAATTTAGGCGCTTGGCAACTGGCATGTATTTATGATGGTTGTAGATGGTGATCCTGGGGTCACGTGATCACCATCTGTGACCTTCCCAGGGGGCTTCCAACAAACAAAGTCAAGGGGGGAAGCTGGATTTGTTTAACAACCATGGCAAAAAAGGTCGTAAAATCAGGCACGACTCACTTAACAACTGCATCGCTTAGCAATGGACATTCCAGTCCCAGTTGTAATAAGTTGAGGACTACCTGTACCTTCCTTGTTTGGATGGATGGATGAAAAAATCCAAATAATTATAGCAGCAAAGAGTCTGTGGTCTTCAAAATCATGATTAAGAGCATGGAAAAAGAGTAATTAATAATAACATTTCAGCCATGCTATGTCCATTCCATAATGTTTCTGCATTAATGTGATGCAAAAAGTATGAAATGGAGATTATGGTTCAGCTAAACATTGGGATCATTTTTCTAAAAAGGCCCTATATAGAAACAAAAAAATATTTCTCATATCAGTCAAAACACTTTACAGAGAATAAACAAATGGTATGACAGTCAAATCCAACATCTTCAAAGGGATGGCACAGTGACATTGTAATTTACATGTAATTTACAGCATTCTCTTCATAAGAAGGATCTACATTGGAGGCACATGAATTAAGTCTCGCTGACGTATACAATAGGAAAATCAGGGCACCTAATAATATCAGGATAGAACAGAAAGGCAAATGATTAAAAGAACGTATAGGTCTCCTACATGGAAATGGACAATATTAGATACTTATGGTTGGGGTGGGCATGTGGCTTTCAAGTCCCATTGTGGCAATCCTTGGAGTCTCTCTGAAGTCTCTCTATTGAAAACTGATGGCAGTTTCCTGCTCTTTTGAAATGGGGAATAGCATATTACAATGTACAAATCAAGAACCCTCCTAAAACTTCACCACCACCACATCCTGCAGCCCTTCGCCCTTCAAAAATGACAAATTCTGTCCTTTTGTTCACCAATGTTTGCCCATGCATGGTGTGGTATCTACCACATGCCCATCTCCAGAAGTCTGTCCTACTACACGCATTATACCGTAACACTGCAATCTGATTCATGTCTACATTGAAGCAAGCGACACTGAATTCTGTGGGACTCATTCCCAAGCAAATTCATGTAAAAGTGCAACTTAAGCATGCAGACCTAAACACAGTTGCTTGGTTCAAATACTTCAGTGGGAATTCCTTGAACATAAACATGTTTATGATCACATTCAGGCAAGCAGACTTTGAAGATAAATTTTGCCTTTGCTTTGCTGGCCTTCTGCCACAGCGTTTAAAATGTTTGTATTTAGAAAGCCTTCTAATTTTTGGAGTCTGAAGTTTATTGCTTGGCAGTTATATTGTTCTAAGAGGGTGCAAGGGATCGGAAGTGGCAGATCATATGCCAGACCTGAAGACTTGCTGGTTTATGCGGTCCATGATTGATATACAGTATATTTTTTAGAACTGGGTGGTAGGGGGGAAGAATGCTTGTATTTGTTGTTTCCTACTAGCATTTTTCTTCCTGTTTGAAGATCCAAATCTTGCAGCCTCACTGGGGAAAGAAAGAGTCATAATCCAAAGGATCCAAGATTGTCTATCTCCACACCATTCTTGAAATATCCTGGGCTTCCTGCTGCCAGTAGACTTATACCTGTAGAACTTACTGCTAGTGTATTGGGGATTCCATAAGAAATCTGTTCCTCTGCTGGTAGAGTTCTTCTCCACTGGTGCAGCTGTCCCATGTTCATCTCTTTTGCATGATTCTCTGGGGACTGAGTTCTTTTTTTAGATTTTTGTTTCGGATGTCTATTACTGTTTGTTAAATGATGTCTTTGTTGGTCCTGCTTTTAAACTCATAAATGCCATCAGCACATAAAGCAGGTAAAACCAACAAAGCATGTCCATAAGCCACCGCAGAATGCAAGTGCCTCCCCCTGCTGTTCCAATCATCTTCTGAAACATCTCTTGAAATAATATGTCTTAAGCTTCTGAGAGAATAAGGCTAAAACACTTCTCTACAGAACAGAAGTCACGAAGAGGGCACCAGGATCCAAAGCCCCCAGGTAGACAACTGTATTACGGGCTGCTTCAAGTTTTCAAACAATTCTGACCAGCCTTGGTTTCCAAATGTTCCCCTAGTTCAAATAAGCATACATGGCACCAAGAAAAGATACAACTGGCGCAACAATCAAAGGTGGTGCCTTTCTTAGCTATAAACGTGACTTGGACATTTGCAGTTGCATATGCAATGTCCACCTAATCCACATTCACTTTTTAATGTGGTTGACCGGGTAAATGGAACCAAGGCATATAGAGATGTATATGGGTAATAATACGCAAACTGTGGTCCATGGTTCCATTGACTACTGGGATTGGAATATAAATTTAGGGGGCAAACTACTTGGAAGTGGTTTCTAACTCTCTGAAAAGACTAAGCGTGTGGTTAGAAAATTAAAAAAAAAAAAGACAAATGAAAGAAGTTCTGGAATAGGATGTCTTTACAACTTCAGAGTGACCAGTTATGGTGAAAGCTGAGAAATGTTTTCAGATTGACCCTGTCACCTTTAAAATGTCACTTTTCTTCCATTCTAGCCTCTTACTTGATGACAGGTGGGCTGTATGTGTGTGCAGCTGCACACACGTTGCAGTTCGTCTTCGGTTTTCATAAAAGCAGTTGGGCAGTGTTAATTGGCTAAAGGCTTTCATAACCTTGCTTTGAACCTCTTGGAAACATTTGCCCAGAGACTGCTTTTTTATTTACTGATGTCTTTTATTTATTCAACACTTATACCATGTTTACTTTTTGCTCTAGTCTCTCCCCTTCCTTTTTATCTCACCAATTTTAGAGTGCAGCTTTCACCATGCTCTAGATAACCGCCAGTGGCTCTTAGCCCAGAAGAAGTTGCTCAGTCCTAACCCAGGACACTCTATACTCAGCACGGAATATGCATTATGTATGCATTTTATAAGAAGACTTTGGGGCCAAACCTTCTCAAGACGTTTTCACTGTCAGCTCCCTTGCAGGGGAGTCTTGCAGAGATGGGTGCAATCAGCCAGGCAGTGCTTGGATATAATCCAGCCAGGTCAGTTCTGTCTCTGCAGAACATTGTCCCTGGGTGGTATTAAAAGCAAAGAGCCTTCATACAAATCTGATTTTCATATACTAGGATAAAGCATTAAAAAGGGGCAAAACTCCAGTGGTCCAAGTAGGCCTGCTATTTCAGATGACTCAGAGTGGAGTTTTGGTTTGCTTTTTTAAAAGTGATTTTTAAAAACAAAATATTTGTGGGAAAACCTCAAACTATTGGTAACTTGGAGAGCTAAAGCACATCCTACAAGAGAGATGCAGTGGCTCAAGGAATGGACTATTCCAGTGTTTGTGGCAAGAGTCACAAAGTCTTCATGCAGAGCTGCTAATCAAAAGCATACCCAGTGATATCTGCAACACACTATTAGTAAGATAGCCCCTGTACAGTCATTTTTCTGCATGGCACCCAAACGCCACATATCTCAATGGGGAGGTGTCTTTGGGAAACCTGAAAAGACCCCTAGCATCAACAACCTGTCACAGCACCCACTGGGTTGTGCACTTCGGCTGCTCCTAGAGGAGTCCAGGGGTTTGTGTTGTCCTTACTGAAAATGTCTGTTTCTGCAGGCAGAAACCACTTAACTCAGCTGACTGCTCTGCCTTTATGGTTCCCATCTACTGGAATGTCCATAAGTCCTTCTATCCTGACTACAGCTGGAGCAGTAAAGTGACCCATGGGTGATGGCTCAAAGTTCAGGAGGACTATCATGTGGCCCCAGAGTCAACGCCTGTCTCTGCCAGGGAATAGAAGGCTTGATACCAATGCTACACTCAGTTTAAAAGATTTTGTTAACAGCCCCTGCTCCTCCAAGTATTATAGCTGGTCTCGGAGGCCTCTTACTTCTGGAGCTTTGAACAGCTTCAGACAGCCTCAGCTGCTTCTTTCCTCTTTCCAGCCTAAAGAGAAGGTAATGTCAGATTTCTCAAAGGAAGGTTCCCAATGAACGCCCCTTCCTTTCTCTCCACAGTGGGTTCTGCAAATTCACCCACATTCTCAGCTACTTTCTATGCAACCATATTTAACGTTAACTCTCTTCTTGCAAGGGGCCTGTATATTGGTTTACTGGCGACTTGTTACATTTTCAAACAGGAGAAGAGCAATAATATTTATTTGCCACTGCAGTATTTGCTGCAAGTTAAAATCTGTTTTGCACTTGGTGCAATTTAACCTAACAACATTTTTAACACTTTCTCCACTTCACCCTAGCACATTTTAGGCATCGGAGCTAAAATGTTGGCGCTTTCCTGTATCATGACCAGCTCTGTCTTACTCCCTTCCCTTTGCTCTTTTAATTTTGTTTTTCTTTATATCCAGTTTTGATAAACATGAAAGTATGTTGACTATTCTGCAAGACTTTCATGGCTCCTGAATAATTTTATCTGACTGTATCTTACTAATAATAGTTGTGGATTATAAATATTCTAATAAATAACTAACCTTAAAGCATCATTAATTTTTTCAACAATAGCTATAGTCAATAACTTGCTTAAATGAGTTGTGATGGAATTGGGCAGCCTATAAATTTAATAAATAAATAATAATTGATAAACCTAAGAGTGCATACATAATGGGGGACATCGCCAGGAGCTGTCTACTTCAGCAGGGTCCACTAAGGGTGAGAAACTCATGCCCCTTCAGATATTATTGGATTCCAGCTTCCAACGCATAATGTCTGTGGCTGATGGAAGTCAGAGTTCAGCAAGAACTCAAGGGCCACAGGTTGTATGTTCTTGCTCCACACTGATCAGCAGAAGCTCTCCAAGGAGAAATCCAGAGGAGTTGCTTCCAGTTTAACAGTGGCATAGTCAAGTGATAATCTCGTAACCGTGAGAAACTATGTACATATCTCATACAGAATCACTGATGGCATTTTGTTTTACTTTGCCACAGAAATAATGAAAAGCAACAGCCACTAGTCTTATACTACCACCAATATCAAAATTGGGATACCTTAAATAATAGTTGATAGGAAGCAAAAATAGGACAAGGACTATCACTTTTAAGTCCTTTTTCTTGGACGGATTAGGCTGATCACTGTGTAACTCAGAACCTTGGATTAGTTAGGCCTTTGGGCTGATCCATCGGGGCTTTTCTTATGTTCTTACATGCCTTTCTCATCCCTTGGTTCAAAACACATCTTCATGCATTGTTCTCAGTACTTGCAGTCACAATACACTCAAAGATCAAGAAAGCTGGCTTCCCATACGTAGCTAGGAGACAGCTTTTGGTCTGGAGAATTATAGATTGAACAGCCCTGTTTGCATATTTATCTGTCCAAGCTTAATTCGCAGCAATAAAGTATTCTGACAATGTGTATTTCTCAGGATTGACTTGATACAGTTTTATGTCCTCCACATTTGGCCCCAATCTGTTCATTTCCTTCTACCAAAGTCACTTTCAAACAGACTCCCTCTATCTTTTTAATTTGTATCTTTAAAAGATGACATTATAGTAGAAAAATGTTAATCAAAAGAAGAAATGCAAAAATCAAACCAAAACAGAATTATAATGTATACTTTAAGATAAATCTATATTGGGAAAAATAAGTCTTTTAGTATTTGCAGGGAATGATGCAGTCTTAAAAAGTATACTGCAAGAAATTAAAACTTTTGTAGGAATGAAAACAAGGTTCCCTAACACTCACACATGCATACACACACCTATCTATCTACCCGACATAGAGCCATCTCTCTTTCTCTCCCCCGCTCTGCCCCTGGTTCCAATTGTCCCTCTCTTAAATCTATGAAATTATTCTAGTGAGTAAAACCTAGATTGCAGGCTGGAAGCATGTATATTTTAGGGCACTGATAATATGGCACTCTTCTGCATACTGAACAATCAAGAGATTATACTAAAAGTACTACATAAACTGATTGAGGTGTATAATTTCTGCTACCAGACTTCAACTTCACTGTGCACAATTCTTGGGGCTAATCCAAAATTGCCCCTTCCACAAAGTATCTACAGCCTCTGAAACTGGTGAATGGAAGCTGATTTCTTGGTGCTCGGAATGTCACACTCCTCTCTCCCATTCTTCCTTTCCTTAACTAAGAAGAAGAAATATCATTATCAGTGTCACCCTGTAACCAAATCCCATTTTGATATGTAGCATGATCATAAAGCTAAATCTAAGAGAGGACAAGATTCTTGCTGAAGGATTATAAACAGTTCTGGCTCTGAAGAAGGTGAATGGTGTGTGGAAATATTTCACTTCCTAAAACGCTTTTCAATCCTACAAAAGCTCAGCTTGAGCTTTAAGTTTATTTTGCACTAATCACAGCTGTATTTATCCAAGTGCTCCTATCCTTGTGTGATGGGAGGACCAGAATTTAGAGACCTGCCTCCTCAAGTTCTTCATGCTCCAGCCTGTGTTCCTGCAAGCTCTTTGCAGCTGGTGGGTCATCTCTATCCATTCTGTTTCTGTCTGAACTTTGCTGCACCTCAGGTGTCTCATCCTAACCTCTCCCCACAGAATATTTCATGGAAATTAAAGCCAGCCCAGATCTAAACAACAGCAAACCAAAGTCTGGGAATTCATTGCCATTCCGCTGTGAAACTGTGGAAGAGGGCACAGTTTGCAGGGGAGAAGTAAGGGATATTGTTCAATGTTTTCTTGCTTGCTCTGCTTTCCTCTGTCAGGGTTGCTGCATCCACGTTTGCTACATTGCAAGGTAAAACACTGAAGAAAGGATTAAGGAAAATGGTTTCTCACCTTCAAAACATGTGTTATCCTCACTGCTCTGATTTGGGGATGACCAGTTTTCTCAGAGAGGTCTGTCACTACGGTGTCATAATGTCCCTTTTTCTATCTGCCATTAGTCTCCTGGTTCTGTCTGAGAGCAATATACTGTAAGATGAAAGTTACCGGTAGCCATGGAGCTGTCTGCCCCAAGCGACATGATGGCAAAATGACAGCACGTGTGCAATGACATCCCAACCCAAACTCTGCCCTTACATGCTTGCATCCTGATGTTGCGAAGTTTGTGTTGGAATGTTAGAATGCTTCTTTGGTCCCTTGCCCTCCCTGCAGACAGGTATGAACAGTGAGGAAATCCTAAAGTCCATTTTTCCCACAAAAAGCTTTATGGTTATACCTTATCCAGTAAGAGAGCACTAATCATATCCTCTGGAACTAAGCCTGCAGATCTCCAATAACGAAAACACAAAATACACCCAAGTACGTCAGTTGAAGGGGGTGGGGGAAGATGGAAGAGGTTCCTGATCACAATATTGTACGAAACAGACTTATGAGAAGTTGGCAAATGTACGTAAGAAAGCATCCTTTACGATGCAATTCTTAGTTCTCACATTGGTGCAATGCAAATGATCACAAAACACAAGTTACCAAGTCAGATAAAGGGTTAGAAGATAATTTACTCCGGCTGAACCTAGCATAGGGTTAATCTTGGTTAGTTTTTTTTTTTTTTCTGTGCACACTGTGCAAATCAAGCCTGTATGGTTAGCTTGCAGTTCAGTGGACAAACCCAGAAATGTGTTATTTCAGTCACCAAGTTAAGCATGTGTTGTAAACACAGCCAGGTATCTGGAACGAACAGAAAATGAAGGAATGAGGTGGGTATTATCTAGAGCTGAGATGCAAATATGCGAGTGGAAGTGTAAGATGCTGGAATCAAGAGCCTGGAAACCAAGGGAAGAGAGGGAGGGGCTCCAGATTCCATCACCTTAAACTGATTATCTGTCTTGGCCCCTGCTAATCACAGACATTGCCCAAGATTTAAATGACCTTTGAAATAAAAAACAGGACTGACTCATGTAGAGATCTGAGCAGTATGTGGACAGAGGTATTAATCCTAACCCTTATAGTATTCTCCTCTGTCTGCTTAGCATTCTCTAGGAAGGCTGGAGCATCTGCAATTGCTACCAGACAAATAAGCTTTGTCTGTCATCATTCATATGAGGATATCATTTATATTCTGACAGAAGTCTGGTTTTCTGCTTAGAATCCTCAGTGCTGGAATCCTGGTTTCATTTGTATGCACCCACTGAAAAAAAATAAGACATTCCACTCATCTCATTCTTTTTAGCCAATTTATACAAGCTACTCTAGCCTGATAGTCACCAATTATATGGATTATATATTGTCATATAGGTGAGAGATTGAATATATGCATCTCTCTTTCTCTGTGTATATTGCTACTTGATTCGTCTCTACTATGCATAACCGCATATTTTCCTAAGAAAGGAGTTCGCTTTAATATTTAATAGTGGGATTTCCTATCTTCAAAAATGGGGGAGTCCCTGCTATTGTTTCTTCTTCCCAGAAAATTCTGGGGAGCCTCTTGGTGCAATGAAACACCACTTTTCTATCCATTTGCATATCTGCAAGTATAATTTAACCATTAGCCACATCCTATTTTCCCTTTTTCTTCTGGGAATTTAACCACTGGTGTGAAGGGACAATTTTTAGGTCATCCTGATTTAGATGGACCATTTGCTAATGAAAGTCAATCCTCTTCTCAGCCTCATTTGCCACTTTTTTCCCTGATGTTTTCCTGCTTTCCCCTTAAAGGTTCGGACTCATGCACTGACCTAAACTCTGCTGTGGTTTTGGAAAGCTACCAGATGCCCAGCAACTGTCCCTTTAAGTCTTTCCTTTTTCCTCGTTCCTCCCATCCCCCAAATAACCCAAAGTACATCTTTGAAAAGGCCGTTCAGGTGTCGTTTCTGTCCCCCTTTCGTATGCAGCTGGAGACAGAAAGAAGACTCCGGCCACCCAAACCTGTAACTCCTTTGGCCATCAGAGGGCTGACTTTGACATAGCTGGTTGTCTGCTGACTCACTTTCTGCGTCATATAGTAAGGGTCAAAGTCCTCCAGTGGCACAGCAACCAGGCCCTTGGGGATGTCCCCGTAGATGAAAGGCAAATTCTTCCCTGCCTCCAGGTCACTGTTGGGTTTTGGTTTGTTCTCTTCATCGTCATCTCTGTGGCTGCTGTCTTGCTTAGGACGCTTCTTCTTCTTCTCTTCTGCAACGCGCTTCTCAATGTTAGCCAGAGATTCCGGAGTGAAAGGCCTAAAACTGTCAGGGCCTGGTGGTGCAAGCAACCGCCCTGCCATCTTTTCATCCTGCAGAAGCTTCTTCAGTTATGTTGCACCCAGGATAGGTCAGCTCTGAATGGGAGAGCACAAAACAAAAACCACAAATCAGTCATCAATGTCCGGGTTGGTTGGGTAGAGGGGAGCTTCTACAGGGCAGGATGAATCTGGTCGAGCCATTTCCCCACGGGATAGCCGACTGAGAGTCCTTCGAAGTTACAAACAAACAGGCATCCCTTCTTACATTTCCCAGAGGAGTAATCAGTTTGGCCTGTTGTAGCATAAACAATAAAAAAGTGATATGGCAGGCCAAAAACTAGCATCAACTTTCAAGGACTATGCTCTGCTTTGTCATTTACCTCACTTAACTTTGGTTCTTTGGGGGGCATCTGAGACATGAAACTTACCACATGTTCTGAGTTCTTTACATAAAGAATAATTATTGGGATTACTCAGTTTAGTAGCCCATGATCAAAACAGTGGAAAATGGCGGCTTTTATTGCCACAATTTATTGTGTTTTGTAATGCCCTGATGGCTTGGCTTCATCTGAAGATTCAATTCCTCAACTACATAGTAATCTGATACTTCTCTTCTTACTGTTTCCATTCTGGGCACTTCCATCTAAGGTGGTATTATATGTTTAGTTTCAAATGCCCACACCAAGAAACATGGGAAGTTTTACAAGACTTGAGTTGCTAAATCAGTGATTTCAAAAGCGCACCTCTGACTGGACTATTGCAACACACTATACACGGGGTTGTCTTTGAAGACCACCTGGAAGCTACAGCTGGTTGAGAATGCAATGACTCAAGTAAATACATCCCTGGTTTGCTCAAGTGACACCATTACTGTGAGAGGAACATTAGTTGCCAGGTTACTTCTAGGTGCAATTCAAGGTGCTGGTTGTCCTTCTTAAGGCCCTTCGTGCCTCAGGGCTTTGATATCCACGAGACCACCTTCTCTCAGTGGTTTCTGCCCATACAAGAGACTACCCTTTGAATCCCTTCAGGGAGCATGAAGGTATGTCTTTTCCATTGCTGCCCCTTTCCTTTAAGACAATGCTTCACCTGAGGTCACATCAGCACCAACCCTGCTGGTATTTAAGAAAACCCCTAAAATATGGAATTTTTGAAAGACTTTGGGTATGAATAGAATGGTGGGTTTCTACTGTGGAGTAGGTGAGTGGTTGTTACGGAGAGTTTCTTGGCATGATTTTGAATGCCAATACTATTATTATTTTTATTTTTTATTATTATTATTATTATTATTATTATTATTATTGTTGTTGTTGTTGTTGTTGTTGTTGTTGTTGTTATTTGATTTGGTTTATGTTATAACATTGTTTTCATCTTTTGGTATGGTGTAGTGGGGAACAGCTGGCCCTTTAAATAACAAACCAGCCTGATGTGTCCAGAAGTAGTTATCTGATCCCTGAGGGCCCACAGAGGAAAAGAAGGGGTTCTGTCAGGTTTTGGGCAAGAAATGTGTTTGGTCTTTTTTGGAGTTGACCGGAGCCCTGGATTGGTGGGGTGGGGGTGGCAGTTTACCTCAGGCAATGCTTAAAATTGAGGAGTTGCTTTGTTTTAGGCTAGAATTGTGTTAGGGTGGGTTGTGTGTGTGTGTGATTTTATCTCTTTATAACTGTGTGTGGAACCTTATTTCTTTTGGCACCTTTAATAAAGTTGATTGTTGTTTAAATCCTGGGTTAGGGTTAGGCCTTCTAGCACCCGCCTCAGCTTGGTGGACCCACAGACTTCCAAAAGTTTTGTTTGGTTTCCCTTCCTGTAATTTAGCCAGATCTGGCATGAATTAAGCATGACCTATCAAGTATGCCCCAGAATTTTCATGCCAGGTGCTCAGTGGTCCCTTGACAGATAAGCCAATTTCAAAGGTTCCCCTGAAGGAAAAAGATGGAAACCCATTGTGTCACCTGAAAATCAGAGTTCCTCATAAGAACTTGGTTCTTCTCCAAGAATATTAAGACAGGCTCCTTTAGCTCTGCATGCAAGAACCCACCCAGCAACAAAAGTGAAGAATTTGGCAGACAGCTATATCAAAGCAGCATTTTACTTTGACTTACTTTGGCAATCAACTCTCTGAAACTTAGCTCTAAATGGCTTGGAGCCTAACCCAAGATGATCTGAGATGCATTTGTCCTCACATGCACATGCATTAGCAAGTCTTCAATTTTTTTAAAAAGAAAACATGAATTCTTCCATGCCACAAAACCAAACCAAACAAAAACAGCTGATAATTTTTTTTTAAACAAGCTTCAATAAAGCACCTGGGAGTTGTTTAAAATAAAGTTAAAAGCCCATTGTATCTATAAATGTGATTGCTAGGAGTCGAAAATGACTTGATGGCACAAAATCTCTCCCTGTTGAATGTCTGCCTGAGATCATATAAGCAAGGCATGAATCTCACTTGCCCTCATTTCCACCTGGTGTTTTAAACTGACAGATCATATGGGCTCTGACCTACACAACTCTAGAACACATCTGGTCTGCATTTGACCATGAACACAAGAAAGACTATGCAGGTATGAAAGAACCATACATTGCAGGTATGTTTAGGCTGAAAGCATATGCCTTTTGCTTTTAAAATGTTAGATGTCCACGTTTGGCCTAGGTTGGGACACACATCTTTCTGTGGCTTAATTCATATATTTTACCAAGCCATAACACCACAGGAATGACCCTACCCTAGTCATGGAACTCATTTTTCTCTACTGGTAACACATGGCAAAGATGGCCAGATTTGTCAGGTGGTGACTATCTTTTTAGCCCTTTCAGCTCCTTTCTTGCCTTTTTTTTTCTGTGTGATTGTGCATGCTTGCGTGTATAAGGTAATGTTAAGATTGCACATGTTTGTGTGTGTAAGGTATTTGCAGTTATGCAACTGGGTTGAGTTATATTGCAGATGGACTCAGAGAGAACTTACCCTCTGCTATGTGTCTGGGCTGGTGTGAAAACCACCCAGGAGAGAAAAAGAGAGAGGCAGAAGTTCCAAAAGAGCCCCCATTTCGAAGAGTTCTCTCCAGACCATTGTCTCAGTTTTGAAGGGCATTGTTTTGATACACAATTTTACTCTCTCTCATAATGTGTGGGCATGCATGTGATAGTGCACTCTATCTTATTTACAAAGGATTAACTTGTTTTGTAAAGAGCACAGCATTTCTTTCCCCCACCTTATCCCTTTGTTGAATGCCTGATTGCCTTCTAAGAGAGCACAGGAGTCCCCCACCCCATTTCCTTAGAAGCCATAAATTAGATCGGTACCAGGCAGAGAAGTTGCAAGGAGAGAGGCCCTAAATTCCAAAGAAGTTAGGTATTTAAACTTAGATTCACCTCTTTAGGCCCACCTTTACTTTTCCCTGGGTCATCCCAAAATTCCCTTGTATGGATATGAGGGGATGTACTCTGAATATGCCTATAAAATCTTTGTTGCTCACTTTGCAAGGTGTGGTTCTGGGCAACACTCCTTGAGCCATCCAGAAGGTTTCCTTGGCCAATAAAACCTCTGTTAATTAAAAGCCTCATCTCAAGTCGTCTTATTTGGCTTTACTGAAACTTGGGAAATAAAAGGTGCCATACAGTTTCATGAGTGAGAAACACCAACTAACCACCTAGCAAGTAACTCACATAATATGGGGTGGGCGGGCGTAGTTTAGTTAGTGTAGGCTACAGGATTTGCACAACAGGCGTACCCTTCCTGTTCCTGTGAGGAGGGCCATACTGTGGCTGTTTGCAGCTTAGTGCAAGTTCAACCACAGTGGTTTGGCATTATAAGGGAACCTGGCCATTTGTTCAACAAATTGTGGTTTTAAAAAAAAAAAATAACTTGTTGCAGTGCACAAACCTAGGTTTTAGGTGAAAGAGATCTGGGATTCTATTTCCAGGCAAAAAGGTGCCAGATCTTTGTTGTCCCTTTCAGTAAATAAAAATGATCTATAAAAAGAACATATTTTCCAGAATCCCTTGGCATGCATGAGAAATATGAATGGCTAGCTGACTTTTTCTGTATTATACATAAGTCCTGGATGGGAGAAAGGGCTCCAGAATGCGTTTCTGACTATATCAGCTGCATATGGGAAGGTTAACAGCAGGTTGGTCTTTCAGAAATGCAGCAAAACCTTCATTTGAGCCTTTCTCAATATTAAGTTGCTGCTCTTGGTAAAAGTATAGTTGACACCTTTTCCTGATCAGTTGGCAGTCCTTTTGAACAAGTCTCTCTGGATAGCAAGGCCAAATCTATTTTTCTTACACCAAATTGAACAAGCAGCAAGCCCCCAGATATAAAAAAAGAAAATGTGTACGTTTTTAAAAGAGGCTGATTAATTCCGAGGAGGGAAATATAAAAGGAAAGCAAACAAGCCCATAGGGTTGAAAGGCTATGTCTGGAGCAATACGTCTGCACGCAGCAGGGGCTGCACTGTGTCCCAACAAAGAGGGCACCGTCCAGGTATGACGTGCTCTCAGACAAAACAAATGCACGAGTCAGGAAAAAAACCCCAAAGTTGATCTGCATCAAATGCCTCTGTAAAGCATGCACACCAAGTCACCAAGCAACACAAGCTTCCCCTCCTTTCTTTGCAGACTGACACCTCTGCAGGGGAAGCAGGAAGCCTGGCGCTCCGCTCCATGGCTCCCTTCACACAAGCCAGCAGTCTGAGCGTTTTACACTGAAGGAAGAAGGGGAGTGGAGCTCTAGAAGCAGTGCACTGATGCAACAGCACTGCAGCACTGCAGACGGAAATACAACAGAGCACATCGGCTTTGGCACTGAAGGGAGGAATCCAGCTGTTGGGTGGGCAGAAGGCCTGAGGGGCAGAAGTCTTGGTGTGCTACATACCTTGCACAGACAGGGTGACTAAATGCAGATGCTATACATATACTGTGTGTGTGTATATATATATATATATATATGCACATACACCCCCCCCAAACACACACACATCTTCCCATAAATGAATGACTAGCAAAGACTTCTTGAATAAAGAAGGATGACTCAATACATTGCCTGAAGCCAAAGATCCCCTACAAGGCCAAATCCATTATGATACGGCTATTCCAACAAGAAGTCAGTCACCATTTCCATTCAGAAATCCAACTTTCTTTCTTGCCTCTTTTACCCGTTCTTTACCATACATATATATTTTTATTATAGTCACTGACCAGAATCGTCCTTTACTAAAAGCACCTGAAAGAAACATACACTTAAAAAGAGCTTTCTCCTTTGGTATGGTGATTGAATCAGAGAGATCCTGGTTCAAATGCAACCTCAACCATGAAACTGCTGAAGAGATCTTGGGCCGGGCATTTGGCTTAGCCTATCTCACAATGTTATCAAATTGAACCCAGAAGAGGAGATAACGTATGCCATCTTGATCTCCTTGGAGAAAAGATAGTTAAAAATGCAACCATATGCACATAAATGAGAGAGCCAATTTGGTGCAGCGGTTAAAGGCATCAGGCTAGAAACCGGGAGACCGGGAGTTCTAGGCCCGCCTTAAGCGCAAAGCCAGCTGCGGGACCTTGGGCCAGTCGCGCTCTCTCAGCCCTGGGAATCAGGCAAGGGCAAACCCCTTCCGAAATCTTGCCAAGAAAACTGCAGGGACAGATCCAGGCAGTCGCCAGGAGTCACGACTGACTCAAAGACACACACATGCACATACACACACACACACAGACTACAAAACCACATAAACATTCCAATTTATATGAGAAAGTTTATTCTGCTGTTAGGGAGCCCTATGAT